>NC_047037.1:127642591-132642591 GCF_011762595.2 Tursiops truncatus | reverse complement strand
AGTATGTCTCTTTCTACCAAAATCTTATTAGTACTTAATGTAAATTGTACTTGGCAGAAGTAATGTTCAAAACTTTCTCATTTTTCTTTTCCAGGAAGATGTAGATGCTGGACAAATTATTTTACAAGAAGCTGTTCCGGTGAAGAGGGGTGACACTGTTGAAACTCTATCTGAAAGAGTAAAATTAGCAGAACATAAAATATTTCCCTCAGCCCTCCAGCTGGTGGCCAGTGGAACTGTACGGCTTGGAGAAAATGGCAAGATCTGTTGGGTCAAAGAGGAATGAAGCATCCTAATCCAAGAATGGAGCCAGCTTTGAAAGAATTCTAGCTGCTTGCAGGGTGACTTTTATCGTGGACTCAGCCTGAAAGACATCTAAGACATATATGTATTGCTTCCAGTGGTCTTTCAGGTTTTACCTGTTTGGGGCCTTTTTGTTCATCATCAAAACAGGCATTCAGAATTCCTTTTACTTTCAGCCAAATAAGATACCAAAACTTAATCTTTCTTATATATTCGTTTTCGAAGAGCTAATAAGTCTAATAAGTTAATATCTCTTCCCCATATTGTACATCTGTACTGATCTGAATTGAGACTTCTCTAATTATTCTGATCCTAAGTTGGTGTCATAAAATTTTGAGGTAGTTCCCATTTCTGAGGGATAGTGTTCTTTGTACTTTGAAATATCATTACACATTCCTATAATAATTGACAATTTTTGTAACACCCAGATTTTCGCTTCACAGTTTGGGAGGATGGAAGGCAATCTACTCAGACTAGTAAAGAGTATAATGGGACTGCATGATTTCCCACTCCAGCCAGTCATTTCTAATGTGGATATGCAGTTCTGGAACTGGGAGGTCTAGGTTGACATACTGGGCCACATGTGCATGACCCTACACATAGGACCACATTTCTGTCATCGCTGAGCAAACAGGGAATGGCCACCTGGCCCATAGGCAGCCAGCCAGCCTTAGACTGCTGAGCCACCTTCAGGGTGGCCTGAGAGCTCTGCCTGCCCAACAGGGGGGCACCTTACTGAAAGGGTACCTTGAAGCCCTGTTCAAGTCCTTCCTTGGAGTTTAAACTCAAAACTTAACGGCACAGGACTCTTACAGTAGTTATATACAGAAGAGAGTAAACTCTCGCCTTAATACAGGAAAGAGGGTCAAGAGAAGCAGAGTGCCAGAAAAAAGGACAGACACCTTTGCCAAGAGACCCTCATCACTGCCTCTGGTGCAAGTCAGTTTCCCCAGGCAGCTGGCCGACATTACCCTACCTCTCCTTGACTGTAGTCAGCAACTGTCATCAAATGATGTCCAGGTACATCATTTTACATAGGTGTCTTTGCTGCAGAAACAATTGACTCACTTTTTTCTAGAGAGCTCACTCAACATAATAAGCTATTATGTATATGCCAAACTATCCTATGAAGTTTTTAGAAAGTTAGAAGATATAAAGGAAAATGTTATTGGTTGATAAAATCATATACTGTAATAAAAGTAGAAGCTGGTACCAGGGTAAATTAGAAAAATCAATAAGAGTTTATGACTTTAGAAATACAATTTTCCAGCCCTTATTTAGACACTAATATCCACTAAAAGGAACCTGGACACCATGGAAGGTAGCTGATTCAGTATCTTCAGATAGGAAGAATCAAAGTGTGTCTGAAATATGTGGTTGACAGAAACCAAAAAAAAAAAGTTGAAAGTAGCAGGGATGATACTGAAAGGACAGAGGAGTCAGCTGAAAGGGTGTCCTACTGTCTAGTTTGTGATAAACAATATTATTTGGACATGTTGAGTGTGTGAGCAGCTGTTGGTTTATGATACTCAAAAGGTCATTTAAGTTATGAAAAAGACAATGCATAGAAGGGTGAAAATATGTTAGTTTTATATTAATGTAATAAATATGGATATTTGTCTTTTATTATAGATGTCTCTGTTTCTATCTGTGTAAGCAGGAGTAAAACAAATGAGCCCCTACATCGTGTTCAGGTAGAAAGATACGGGGTGGATAGGGGAAAGAGGGTTCAACTGTTAATCAGTTCTGCTGGTTACACACAACAATCAAAAAAGGATTCAAATGCGAGTTCTAAAATGATAAGTAAGCCAAATGTTCTAAAGAGGAATGTTACAATAATTTCTAAGAGATTTTAGTCTCTAAATGTTCCTTCTTAAATTTTTTACCATTTTTAACTACTGCACATGAACTTTAAAAATAACTCAAGTAGAGGGAATTCCCTGGCAGTCCTGTAGTTAGAACTCGGCACTTTCACTGCCGAGGACCCAGGTTCAATCCCTGATTGGGGAACTAAGATCCCGCAAGCCACGTGGCACGGCCAAAAATAAATAAATAAAGTACAATATGGTATTTAATTATAATAAAATTTAACGACTGGTACAGCTAGTCCCTCCTCATTACTTATTTTCAGAATTTTCTTGGCTATTGTCCCATGCTAAGCAGCCAGAACCACGGCCAAAATCACTCCCAGGAAGAGACTGGCAAGGACACTGCTGCCATGGCCACATCAGCTCCTTTGGCCCTACTTCAGTGAGCATTCAATTTGTAGCTGCTCCCGCAATCGAAATGCACTCAGAATGCCTCTATCTCTGGGTCACTTGCCCAGGCAGGATTATCTGATTGCTCAAGTCTAGGTCTCTCACCCTGCTCTCATGGCCGGGGGTCAAAGAAAACAGGAAAATGGTCTTTGGGCTGTCACGAGAAAAACTGCCTCTCACACAATGGTGGATGCCCCAGACAACAAGGGATTCCCGTGCTCAGCAGCCCCCGTTTGACAGAGGTCCAGCTCCACAGGTCACCTGATAGATGCACCTGCAAGTAGTTCAGGAAGATTAATAAAATTCCAGTTGTTTGTTTTTTCTTTTTAAGTTCACGTTCTGCTGACAGTTCCTCCTGGCTTCTTTATCTCCCTGAACTGCTTTTTACCAATTATCTAATACATAAATTTTACCTCTTCCATCAGTATTCTCTTTCAGACAGCCTTATAGCCATTCTTTCTCAAGCCATGTAAAGCTTACATTAACCACAACACAAGGCCATAAGTAGAAATAATCCAAATGTCTGCCAGCTAATGAATTGAAAAATAAAATGTATACTATCCATACAATGAAATATTACTCTGCCGTGAAAAGGAAAGAGATACTGATACACCCTACAACATGGACCAACCTTACAACGTTACGCTAAGTGAAAGAAGGCAGTCACATGACTGCACGTGTAGAGTCCATTTATATGGCATGTCCAGAATAAGCAAATCCTGACACACCAAGGAGATTAATAGTTGCCCAGGGCTGTGGGGATAGAGGTATTTGGAGATGATGACTAAAGGATGCAATGTTTCTTTGGGGGTAACGAGAATATAATAAAATCGATGGTGTGATAGTTGCACCATCCCGTGAACACACCTAAGCCATTGAATTGTACTCTTTATTTTTTTTATTTATTTATTTTTTTGCGGTACGCGGGCCTCTCACTGTTGTGGCCTCTCCCGTTGTGGAGCACAGGCTCCAGACGCGCAGGCTCAGCAGCCATGGCTCACGGGCCCAGCCGCTCCGCGGCATGTGGGATCCTCACGGACCGGGGCACGAACCCGCGTCCCCTGCATCGGCAGGCGGACTCTCAACCACTGCACCACCAGGGAAGCCCTGAATTGTACTCTTTAAATGGGTGAATTCTGTGGCATATGAATTATATTCAATAAAACTGTTCCCCAAAAAAGATACAACTCCTCAGTTACCGTAGAAAGATTAATTCATAGTTTTTGAAATACATCAAGATTACATGTAATCTTATGTTATAAAATGCATCAAGCTTACATTTAAAATACTTCACGTTCAGCATGAAGTCACTTAAATGAATACAGATAGGACTTGCACACTTTGTCACGGAAACTGATGCCAAAAGCTCGGCCTCTGCGCACCGCTGTCAAATCGGATCTCGGAAAGAGCTTTGGGGGAAATAGAAAAGGATAGCTTTATTGCTTTGCCAGGCAAAGGGGGACAGAACGGGCCGCTGTCTCGAAAAATGTGTCCCAACCCAGGAGGATCTGATGAGGAGTTTTATGACAATACTCCAAGGGTGGCGTTAGATGAGGGTGTGAGCAGGGTCTCAGGCAGTGGGTCTCTTAATCTGGATGAGCTTCTCTGGTCCCTTTAATCTCACCTCAGGCGGTTTCTTGGCTGCTCCTCCCTTGATGAGCAACTGTACGAATCTGCCCTTTGGAACTCAGGGAAGGTCATGGAGGCTGGAGTCTGGTCTACAAGGAAAGGGGGGCACAAAGAGGCCTCCATGCCCGGGAGCCCCACAGTCACCCCACCCCACCCGCCCTGGTTTCCAAACCATACTAAAGACTATACATCAGCATAGCAAT
This sequence comes from Tursiops truncatus, assembly GCF_011762595.2. Taxonomy (NCBI): domain Eukaryota; kingdom Metazoa; phylum Chordata; class Mammalia; order Artiodactyla; family Delphinidae; genus Tursiops; species Tursiops truncatus. The sequence continues at coordinate 132,638,198 of NC_047037.1, read as the reverse complement.
CCTAATCCTCAAAGCCTCCATCTGTTAACCTGGTAGTTCCCTGGGTAAACTTATTAAAAATGCTAACTCCCGAGCCCCATCTGTATTCTGAGCATTGCAATAAAGCATTGCATGAAAATTTTAATATTCCAAATCGATTTCATTTTTTTAAGTTTCATGAATTGAAATATTTGTGGACAATGAAAGTCAAATTGCATTTTAAATTTTTCTGCACCACTAACCTCCAAAAATTTATAGGAAAAAAAGAGTTTGGAGGACTTCCCTGGTGTTGCAGTGGTTAAGAGTCCGCCTGCCAATGCAGGGGACACGGGTTCCATCCCTGGTCCGGGAAAATCCCACACACCACAGAGCAGCTAAGCCCGTGCGCCACAACTACTGAGCCCGTGCACTGCAACTACTGAAGCCCACGTGCTCTAGGGCCGGCTCTGCAACAAGAGAAGCCACTGCAATGAGAAGCCCGCACACCTCAATGAAGAGAAGCCCCGCTCACCTCAACCAGAGAAAAGCCCGCAGGCAGCAACGAGACCGCAGCCAAAAAAAAAAAAGTGTTGTGTAGCAGTATCACTCAATTCCTTGACTGCTTCTGTTACAAGCAAAACCAAAATGAAACAAGATCTATCATTTAAAAATCATGTTTAATTAAATATTCAGCTAAGGGACTTCTCTGGTGGTCCAGTGTTAAGACTCTATGCTCCCAATGCAGGGGGCATGGGTTCGATCCCTGGTGAGGGAACTAAGATCCCACATGGAAAAAAAAAAAAAAATCAGCTGACAAAGCTATTAGGGTGTGCTGAAAGCCAAGCACTGGAAAACCTCCAGTTTTGTAAATAAGTTATTTCTTATTCTCTACAAATAAGAGAATAATCTTATTCTCACGGCAAATCAGCCTTTTCAACTGTGCCTCCGTTTGGAGCCCTGAGGGTGTTTACAGCATCCTGTAAGATTCAGGATAAGTGCTAGGTGTGCAAAATAAGGAAAGAATAAAGTTCAAAGGGGAGGAGGCAGCAGCAGCCCCAGGGTGAGACCTGTAGGACTGGGCATGTCTGCAAGAGGGAAAGGAGAAAGCTAAAACTTCAACTTGCTTTCAGAGTTTTCCATCTGAGAGGAAACAGCTTGGATAATACAAATTCCTGAAGTCCACTGAAAGAATGCATGAGATCAAAGAGAACTGTTGTATTACTTTGCTAGGACTGCTATAACAAAATACCACAGACTGGGTGTCTTAAACAACAGATATTATTTTCTGACAGTTCTGGAGGCTGGAAGTCCAAGATCAATTTGTTGACAGGTTTGGGACTTCCCCAGTGGCACAGTGGATAAGAATCTGCCTGCTCATTCAAGGGACATGGGTTCGAGCGCTGATCCAGGAAGATCCCACATGCTGCGGAACAACTAATAAGCCCGTGCGCCACAACTACTGAGCCTGCGCTCTAGAGCCTGCAAGGTTAGTTTTTATGGGCTGGGTAATTTCATAGGCTAATGAGTGGGAGGATTATTCCAACTATTTTGGGGGAGGGGCAGAGATTTCCAGGAATTGGGCCACAGCCCACTTTCTGGTCTTTGATGGTTGGCCTCAGAACTGTCGTGGCACTGGTGGGTGTGTCACTTACCTTACGCTAATGTATTACAATGAGTGTATGATGAGGCTCAAGGTCCACTGGAAGTCAAATCTTCCACCATCTTGGATCTAGTTAGTTCTAACCAGTTTTTGTCATGTCCTATGGCTATATCATTCTTTTAAAGGTTGTGCCCTGCCCCCTTCCCTCCTGTTTCACTTTCTACATCCAGATTTCTTCCTCCTTGTAGGACACCAGTCAGACTGGATTAGGGCCCACCCTAATGGCCTCATTTTAACTTCATCACTTCTCTGAAGGGCCCAATTCAGCCCCTAACAACTATTATCTCCAAATCTGAGGTGCAAGTTCACAGATGGCCTACTGGGCCTGACAGCTGTCACTGCAGTGCCATCTTCCAGCCACTCAAAGCGAAGGACCAGCCCAACAACCGTCCAGGGTTGGCTATTCATAGAGGTCATTCTGAAGAAGGGAGAGAATTAAAAGGTGGGAGTAAACAAGCACGCTTATGTATAGACTATCTCTATGAGGACACAAGTAACTCTGTTCTGTCGCCCCAGCAAAGGAGGGGGGCAGAAAAGAAAGGGGAGATTTTTCAGGCATATTTTGCTTTTTAAAACTAATAATTAATTTATTAAAGTTACAGTATTGAAATTCAGCTTACATATCTTATTATCTTATTTATAAGTTTAACAAACGTTTACTGTCATTGTTAAGGCAACTTTAGTTAACAGTTGATTCCAGGGACTTCCCTGATGGTGCAGTGGTTAAGACTCTGCACTCCCAATGCAGGAGGCCCGGGTTCGATCCCTGGTTAAGGAACTAGATCCCACATGCATGCCGCAACTTAGAGTTCACATGGTGCAACTAAGGAGCCTGCGAGCCGCAACTGAGACCTGATGCAAATAAATAAATATTTTAAAAAATAGTTGATTCCATTAACAAATGAAAACATTTGAGGCTGAATTTTAAGTTTTCTATATTTGTTTTCCTTTCCAAATACTTCTATTATCTGACTTAAGAAAATAAAAAGCCTGAGTATTACTATGATACATTAAACTTACAAAATAAGTTAATGGCTAAAATTCTCTTACATATGCTAATAATGTATATAAACTTAGGAAGATTTCAATTTTAAATCAAAGTCTAAATTACTCAATTACACATTTTCAATTATAGTTTAAGACTGTCCCAGAATTCTATTAGGTGTGAGTTTCTAAATATTCAACTATATAAAATACCAAATATACTCTAATTTCTTAACACAAAAAAATTAACACTTCTGATTTTTCACTGAGATATAATTCACACACTATACTTTTAAAGTGTACAATTCGGTGATTTTTAGAGTATGAACAAAGTTGTACAACCATCACTACTATCTAATTCCAGAACGTTCACATCACTCCAAAAAGAAACCCCTATCCGTTAGCATTCACTCACCTTAGTGTTTTGCTTCTTCCACTTAGCATAATGTTTGTAAGGTCCATGCATGTTGTAATATGTATTGGTACCACATAAATTTTTATGACTGAATAATATTCCACTGTATGGATATATCACATTTTGTTTATCCATTCATCAGTTGATGAACATGTGGGTTGTTTCTACTTTGGGGCTATCATGAATAATGTCACTGTGAATACTCATATACAAGTTTTTGTGTGGAAGCATGTTTCCAGTACTCTTGGGTAAATAGGTAGGAGTAGAACTGCTGAATCATTGGTAACTCCATGTTTAACCTTTCAAGAAACTGCAAACTGTCTTCTAAAGGGGCTGTTCCATTTTACATTCCCACCATCAATATATAAGGGTTCTGATTTTTCCACATCCTCACCAACACTTGCTATTGTCTATCATTTTGATTATAGCCATTCCAGGGGTATGAAGGGGTATCCCACTGTGGTTTTGATTTACATTTCCCTAATGACTAATGATGTTAAGCATCTTTTAATGTTTTAGTGGCCATTTGTATGTCTTCTTTGGTGAAATGTCTATTCAAATTCTTTGCTCATTTTAAAACTGAGTTAAATGTCTTTTTATTAATGAGCTGTAAGAGTCCTTTATATATTCTGGATACCAGACCCTTATCAGATACGTGATTTGAAAATTTTTTCTCACTTTATGTGGCTTGTGTTTTCAGTTTCTCAATGGTATTCTTTGAAGCACAAATATTTTTAATTTTGATGAAGTCCAATTTTTCTATTTTTTCTTTTGTTACTTGTGCTTTCGGTATCATATCTAAGAAATCATTGTCAAATGCAAGGTCACAAAGGTTTACACCTATGTTTCCTTCTAAAAGTTTTATGGTTTCAGCTCTTACATTTGATCCATCCCAAGTTCATTTTTGTATATAATGTGAAGCAAGGGTTCGACTTCATTCATTTGCAAGTGGATATACAGTTGTCCCAGCAACATTTATTGAAAAATCTATTCTTTCCCCCATTTAATTGTCTTGGCATCCTTGTCAAAAATCACTTGACCATAAATGTATGAGTTTATTTCTGGACTCTCAATTATATTCCATTTATCTATATGTCTATCCTTATGCCAGTACCACAAAGTCTTGATTACTGTAGCTTTGTAGTGAGTTTTGAAATCAGGAAGTGTGACTTCTCTAACTTTTTTTTTTTTTTTTTTAAATATTTATTTAGGCTGTGCCTGGTCTTAGTTGCGGTGTGCAGGATCTTTAGTTGTGGCATTCGAACTCTTAGTTGCTGCATACATGCAGGATCTCGTTCCCCGACCAGGGATAGAATCCAGGGCCCCCGCATTGGGAGCGTGGAGTCTTACCCACTGGACCACCAGGGAAGTCCCCTGTTCTTCTTTTTCGAGAGTATTTTTTATATTCTGTGTTCCTTGAATTGCCATATAAATTCATGATCAGCTTGTCAACTTTTTTCAGAAAGGCCGACTGAAATCTTGAAAGGAATTTATTTTAACCTGAAGATTAATTTGGAGAGTATTGCCATCTTAACAATATTAAGTCTTCCAATCAATGAACACAGGATGTCTTTCCATTTACTTGGGTCTTCTTTCATTTCTTCCAGCAATATTTTATAATTTTTTAACATCTTTATTGGAGTATAATTGCTTTACATTGTTGTGTTAGTTGCTGCTATATAACAAACTGAATCAGCTATACGTATACATATAACCCCATATCCCCTCCCTCTTGTGTCTCCCTCCCACTCTCCCTATCCCACACCTCTAGGTGGTCACAAAGCACTGCACTGAACTGATCTCCCTGTGCTATGCGGCTGCTTCCCCAATAGCTATCTATTTTACATTCAGTAGTGTATTATTTTATAATTTTTAGTGTCTTATACCTCCCTGGTAACATTTATTCCTCATTGTTTTCTTTTTTCATTTTGATGCTATTTTAAATGGAATTGTTAATTTATTTTTCAGCTTTTTCAGTGCTAGTTTATAGAAAGACAACTTACGTTTGTATTTTGACCTCGTATCCTGCAACTTCGCTGAGCTCATTTATTAAGTCTTGCAGTGTCTTTATCAACCCTTTAGGATTTTCTATATAGAAGATAATGTCATTGGAAATGCAGTTCTACTTCTTTCTTTCCCACTTTTTTCCCAAATAAAATATGTCTTTTATTTCTTTTTCTTGTCTAATTTACCTGGTTAAAACTTAAAGCAAAATGCTAAATAGAGGGCTTCCCTGGTGGCGCAGTGGTTGAGAGTCCGCCTGCCGATGCAGGGGACACGGGTTCGTTCCCCGGTCCGGGAAGATCCCACATGCCGCAGAGCGGCTGGGCCCGTGAGCCGTGGCCGCTGAGCCTGCGCGTCCGGAGCCTGTGCTCCGCAACGGGAGAGGCCACAACAGTGAGAGGCCCGAGTACCGCAAAAAAAAAAAAAAAAAAAAAAAAAAATACCGTATGCTAACACACATATATGGAATCTAAAAAAAAAAAAAAAGGTTCTAAAGAACCTAGGGGCAGGACAGGAATAAAGACGGAGACGTGGAGAATGGACTTGAGGCAGGGAGGGCGAAGGGTAAGCTGGGACGAAGTGAGAGAGTGGCACGGACATATATACACTACCAAATGTAAAACAGATAGCTAATTGGAAGCAGCCACATAGCACAGGGAGATCAGCTCGGTGCTTTGGGACCACCTAGAGGGAGATGCAAGAGGGAGGAGATATGGGGATATATGTATATGTATAGCTGATTCACTTTGTTATAAAGCAGAAACTAACACACCATTATAAAGCAATTATACTCCAATAAAGATGTTAAAAATAATAATAATAATAAATAAATAAATCTCTGGAGAGCCTTTGAGGAAAAAAGAATTTGGATGGCAAACGGATTTTACTCATTTCTCATTAGCAATTAGAATAAAGAGATTTTATGCATGTGTGGGCATGCACGCGTGCATGAACACACAGATATGTGCATATGAGTGCATATGTGCATATGAGCAAAAATTAAAAAGAGATTACCTGGACTTCCCTGGTGTGCAGTGGTTAAGACTCTGCGCTCCCAATTCAGGGGCCCCGGGTTTGATCCCTGGCCAGGGAACTAGATCCCACATACATGCCACAACTAAGAGTTCGCATGCCACAACTAAGGAGCCCACCTGCTACAACTAAGACCCAGTGCAACCCAAATAAATAAATAATAAATATTTTTTTAAATAAGAGAGAGATTACTAACTCAATGCATTATCAAGGGTGTGTAGAGTAACAGGCAATCACCAATATGCTGGTAGTGAAAAGTGGTTCATCCCTTTCAAACATAATTTAGCAATATTTATTTATTCACAAAATACAATGGCCATCTTTCCATGGCTTTGCCTAGAGATCCATGTCAATCTTTTTACAGGCTGTAAAGGATAGGATGCCTCATAATTTATTTCTTCAATCTCCTGTAGTTATTTGATTCCCCCCGCCTTTTTTTGCTCTTATAATTAGTGGTTCAAATGAAACTCTTGGACCCTCTTCCTGAAATTTTCAGATGTAATCAAGATCCTAAAGTTTGTGTGAATTGTTTTTATGCTGATCACGGCCTTTTAAATGGAGAATTTATTGATTAAGAACATTCTGTCATTGTTACTTTGTTTTATGTATTTTTGTCACGTTAATGGTTTGGATAAAAAAATCTGATTTTTCTTACTAGCAGAATTTTACTCCTATACCTAGAGAAGAGGAGAGAAATGTTTTGTGGTTTGAATCCTTTGAGAAACCAGTCAGCATTGGAAATGAGACAGACACCATCATCCCATCTCCCACCTTTACAAGGCACCCAGTTGAGGATAATAAACGGTCCTTGAGAGGCTGGGTGGATGGCAAACTTCAGTGATTCTATTTTCTACATGAAGTTTTGAAACTTGGAGTGCATTTCAGAGGCAAGGCAGGGAGAAGGAAGGAGATGAGAGGTGTAAGGCAGGAGAACAGGATGCCTACAGGCAACTTTTAGGAAGTTTTGCTTGGTGGCTTTGAATGGAACCCTCCCCTCCGTGTCCTCTAATCTTCGGCAAAATGTCCATTTTTCATTGACATCTTATAATATGAAGAGAAGTACCCAAACCTGCTCCAGAGCTGTAGGAGGCAGCAATAAAGGCTTGCTGAGAAATTATTTCTTATTCTTAACACTTTTGTCAGCTGATGATTTGGACACAAAGAATATGTTTAAATATCTAATAAATGGGGCTTCCCCGGCGGCACAGTGGTTAAGAATCTGCCTGCCAATGCAGGGGACACGGGTTCGAGCTCTGGTCCAGGAAGACCCCACATGCTGCGGAGCAACTAAGCCCATGCGCCACAACTACTGAGCCTGCGCTCTAGAGCCTGTGCTCCACAGCTACTGAGCCTGCGTGCCACAACTACTGAAGCTCGCGTGCCTCGAGCCCATGCTCCGCAAGAAGAGAAACCACCGCAATGAGAAGCCCACGCACGGCAATGAAGAGTAGCCCCCGCTCGCAGCGACTAGAGAAAGCCCGTGCACAGCAACAAAGACCCAATGGAACCAAAAATAAATAAATAAAACAAATAAATTAGAAAAGAAAATCTAATGAATGACTTAACAACAGTCTGGTACTACTAACTACATTTTGAAACAATTTCTCCTAGAGTTGAGATTGTTAATTTAGAAAGCTATGTGCCAAGCCGACATGCAAATACTCTAGCATTTCTTTTCCTTCTGCAGCACTTCAGCATGTTTGTCCTCTGGATGGGGAGGGTCATAGGAAAACATCGCGCAGTAGACTCTGCCACTAACTGTATGGCCTTGGGCATGTCATATTTCTCTCTCAGATGAGTAAGACTACATGATTTCGAAGGTCCCCTCTAGTTCCAACATTCTTCTATTCCTTGATTACCAACTCTAGCACATCATAATAGATCTAGGGGGAAATACAGGAAAAAGAGAAAAGAGAGAAAAAATGGTCCACAGCAGAATCCCCGATCCTCAGCATAATTGACATTTTGGGCCGGATAGTTCTTTATTGTAGGGGCTGTCCTCTGCACTGCAGATCTCAGGGTCTACTCAGTTTGCCTCAGATGTGGTCAATGGAACCCCTGCATCAGTATCATCTGAAAATGCATTAAAGATACAGATTCTGGCTCTCTGCAGCACCACAGAGTTAGAATCTCTAGAGGCAGCATCTGGAATTATTAAGAAGCTCCTCAAGTCACTCTTTTGAACACTATAGGGTGAGAACTCTGCTCTAGGCCCTCCCAGTTCAAATCTGAAGAGAGCCATCAAACACTACTCTGCTCGAATTCAGATTAGCCCAAAAGAAGGAAAGAGCCTCCAAGTTCCTGATTCTGACTATTGAAACACTGAATTCAAAACAAACTCTGACACAGTGCTCACCACATCCTTTACAACATTAGCTCTTTGAATCCATACAGCAATATTACCAGGTGGATACCACCATCACTCCCTTTTTATAAATGAGGAAACTGAGGCACAGAGGAGTTAAGTCACTTGCCCAAGAACATTCATCGAGTGCTAGGCATATCCAAGATTTGAGCAAAGGCAGTATGGATCCAGGGCACATGTACTTAACACTCTGCTTCACTTGAATAGATCCGTCAGGACACAATGGCAAAGCAAGGAGTTAATCAGGGAAAGAGACGGGCAAGAAGCGGCCTCCTGGAATCTAGTTAACTCTGAGTTTGGGAAAATCATGAGCACACAGTAGGTTGCACCTACTCAGGAGCAATCAGAACAGGACATGAGCAAACTTGAAAGTGTTCCCCAAGCTACACACAGAACTGCCCATACAGGGCAGAAGCCTCACGGGCACAAGAGGCTTAAACACAATCTCTTACTAACGTTGGTTCACCAACAAGCTACTCTGACCCAGAAGCAACTTCCAGGAAGCCAGGCCTAAAAATACCATACTCATCCCTGGCAGTCTGAAAACTGTGTGCATGTCCAAGGCTGTGCCCTTTCAGGAACGATCAGAGAGGAAACCTCCAAGTTATGATTCCCTGGCTGAACATAAGGCAAAAACATAAATTCCCTGAACCATGATAGACACACACACATACAACGGTAAAGAGCAAAAATCTAACTGGCTAGGAGGGCTTAAGCACAACCTTTGCCCAATAAGTGTCTTATTCCCACGCAGAGGCAACCCCTAAATAGCCATGTTAAAACAGAAAAGCAAGGGCTTCCCTGGTGGCACGGTGGTTGGGAGTCCGCCTGCCGATGCAGGGGACGCGGGTTCGTGCCCTGGTCCGGGAAGATCCCACATGCCGCGGAGCGGCTGGGCCCGTAAGCCATGGCCGCTAAGCCTGCGCGTCCGGAGCCTGTGCTCCGCAACGGGAGAGGCCACAACAGTGAGAGGCCCGCGTACCGCAAAAAAACAAAACAAAAAAACAAAACAAAAAAAACAGAAAAGCAAGAGGGGAATATCTGAGCAAGAACATCAGAGGCTACACATTGTGGAGAAATAGACTTGGCAGAATTAGTTCAGCCAATTCACTAGACAAACAGACAACAAAGCAAATGACAACCACCTTTAGAGGGGGGAAATCAGTATCCAAAGTTGCTACAATATATTACATAAAATGTCCAATTTTCAACAAAAAATTACAAAACATGCAAAAAACAGGAAAGTGTGACCCATATACAGGAAAAAAAGTAGGTAATAAAAACTGCCTTTGAAGGGGCCTGAATGGTGCACTTTGCAAAGACTTCAAAGCAGCCATTATAAATATGTACAAAGAATTAAAAGACGGGGGACTTCCCTGGTGGTCCAGTGGGTAAGTTCATATGCCGCAACTAAAGATCCCACATGCCAAAACAAAAATCCCACGTGCCGCAACTTAAGACCTGGCACAGCCTAAATAAATAAATAAATATTTAAAAAAAGAATTAAAAGACGGTATCATGAAAATGTCTCATCAAATATAGAATATTAATAAAGAGATAGAAATTATTTTAAAAGATTCAAATAGAAATTCTGAAGTTAAAAAATATAACATTTGAAATGAAAACTTCACTAGAGGGACTCAGTAGATTTGGGTTTTTTTTTAAGTTTTTATTTTTATATTTTTAACTAATTAATTAATTAATTTTATTTATTAGGCCATGTTGGGTCTTAGTTGTGGCATGCGGGATCTTTTGTTGCAGCACACAGGCTCTTTGTTGTGGTTCACGGGCTTCTCTCTAGTTGTGTGCACAGGCTCCAGAGCGTGAGAGCTCAGTAGTTGCAGCATGTGGGCTCTAGAGCGCATGGGCTCGGTAGTTGCCCTGCAGCATGTGGGATCTTAGTTCTCCAACCAGGGATCGAACCCGAGTCCCCAGCATTGGAAAGCGGATTCTTTACCAATGGACCACCAGGGAAGTCCTCTCAGTAGTAGATTTGAGCTGGCAGAAGAAATGGTGAACTTGAAGATAGATCAAATAGAGATTATCCAACCTGAGGAACAGGGAGAAAAACGAATGAAGAAAAATAAACAGAGCCTCAGAGAAATCTGACACCATTAAATACACCATCAAATGCATAATGGGGGTGTCAGAAGGAGAGAAAGGGATGAGAAAAACAATTGAAGAAATAATGGCTGAGAACATCCCAAATTTTATGGAAAAACATTCATTTACCATCCAAGAAGCTCCATGAACTCCAAGCAGGATAAACTCAAAAAGATTCACATCCAGACATATCAGAGCCAAAATGTTTAAAGCCAAAGATAATGAATGTACATGGTAGTAGATACCAGGGGAATTCGGATCACACAGGACTTTAATTGTTGAACAAACCCAATGCATAAGAGAAAAAGAACGTAATGGATCTTAACTTCAGATAAAAATTTTTTACCTATAAATGAAGTCCCAGGTTTCCCAAGGATTGATGAAGGCTTTCCACCCTGCAGTTGGGAATCTCAAAAAAGGAAAGAAAGAAAAGAAAAAGAAAACGGTAACTATGTGAGGTGATGATATGTTAGTTTGTTAATTAGCATGGTTGTGATGATTATTTCACAATTATACATATACGAAATTATCAAGTTGTGCACCTTACATGTATACAATTTTTGTCAATTATACCTCAATAAAGCTGGAAACAAATTTTGAAGGATGAGAAAAACATAGTGTTGTGCTGTAAAGCGGTGATTTTGATAAACAGGTTGGGTAAATATAATATGGGTTGGAATCAATTCAAATCTTGATTCTCAGGCAGCTGATATGCATTTGTTTCCCTATTAGTAGCCTGCAAGTAGAGTGAGGTATATACATTATTCATAGTTCCAAGGAACAGAAGGCACTAGAGATCAGCACCAGTCAAATGCAGATAATTCAGGCTCAAATGACAATAAATCAACATGTTAATTCGATGCCAAATATGGAAACTGGCATCCTGGGTTGGGAAAGGCAGTTTTCCATTAGCAAATGTCCACAAATCCTGTGTGTGGCCCTTACTGACCACCTTAGAATGGTTCAATAACTGGGTAACCCACCTGCGAAGAGGGAAAACGGAAAAATATCTAAATGAGTGTGAATCTCCTCTTTTCCTGGGTACCTTTTCCCAACACCCCTAGCCTTTAGGTCTTTGTTATGCTAATTAAGTTAATCTACTGCCTTTTTAAAAAAAATTTTGGCCACACCGTGCAGCATGCTGGACCAGAGATAAAACCCAGGCCTCCGCAGTGAAAGCACTGAAACCTAACCATTAGGCCACCAGGGAATTCCCTCGTTGTCTTTCTTTTAAAGCTGACACTGCCTACAGCCAACTCTTCCTTGATCAAATAGAGTAAAAAATGAATTAATACACTCAAACTAACATAATACTGTACCTCAACTCTATTACAATAAAATAAACAAAAAAATGAATTCAGATGAATTGAGAATCATATTTCATAGTGAATGAATTGAGAAGCATATTTCATAGTGAATGAATTGAGAAGCATATTTCATAGTGCTTCTGGGAATTGTAGCTTCAGAAGATAAGATTCGCAAACATCACTGAAAAATATGTGATTTTAGGATGCAAATGGAACGATAAATCAATCTTCAGGGGAGTATGATTTTGGTTACTACGGCACCACAGTTATTGGAAATAAATCAACTTCTTTGCAGTTACTACAGAACCAGCAAATGAAAGAAAGGGGAAAAGAAGAAACAGATGGATTAAAACAGAGTCCTCACTTGCTTAATTTTCTTTTTTTAATATTTATTTATTTTGGCTGCAGCAGGTCTTAGTTGTGGCATCTCCGTTGCGGCATGCGGGATCTTTAGTTACAGCATGAAGACTTCTTAGTTGCAGCATGCATGTGGGATCTAGTTCCCTGACCAGGGATCGAACCTGGGCGCCCTGCATTGGGATCTCGGAGACTTAACCACTGGACCACCAGGGAAGTCTCGAGCCCTCACTTGCTTTAGTCAAAGTGTGAAACTACATCTGAGAGTACAAAGAGAAAAGAGGTTACTTTTGTAGTGCCATGCTTCTTGCAGTAGCTCAGTGAAGTATTTAATATAACTATAAGGTAAGAAAATTTGTTTTCTGGTAACTTTTAAAAAATATCACACATCTATTTCCCACCCACTCAGAAACAGAATTAATGATTAAGTTTTGGTGTGCTAACTAAATTCATGCCAATTCTCTACCCTCCCTTGTTTATGGGGAAATTTGTTTCAAAATGCTCAACTCTATTCTGAGAGCACGGAATTATGAAAAAGATGTTCCAGACTAGGAAATGTCACACACATCTAAGCCAACACACTTTAATTTAAAACCAGCCCTTATGTGTAAGATTATACTACAACCCGGCTGACAGACTGGAGGTAATAATTAGACTTTGTGGAAAATAATAGACTGAGGTTCAAGCATGTTGATTTGAATCATGACATAACCTTAAAGTGGTTAACAATTTTATATAGAAAATGAACAGGTTTTTAAAAGTCTGTGGAAGTACTTCCCTGGTAGTCCAGTGGTAAAGAATCTGCCTTACAATGTAAGGATTCTGGTTCAATTCCTGGTTAGGAAACTAAGATCCCACATGCTGCGGAGCAACTAAGCCCGCGCCACAACTACTGAGCTCATGTGCCTCAACTAGAGCCCGTGTGCTGCAGACTACAGAGCTCACGTACCCTGGAACCTGCGCACCACAACTAGAGAGAGAAAAGCTGCACGCCACCACTAGAGAGAAGCCCACGCACTACAATGAAGAGTGTGCGCGCCACAACAAAAGATCCCACATGCCTCAGTGAAGATCGCGCATGCCACAACTAGGATCTGATGCAGCCAAAAATAAATAAAATAAATAATAAATAAATCTTTAAAAAAATAGTCTATGGAGTTCAAATAAGCGAGGTAGCATGATCACATTAAAAACGCTAGTCAACCAGGAATTCCCTGGTGGTTTAGTGGTTAGAATTCGGCGCTTTCACCGTGGCCTGGGTTCAATCCCTGGCCGAGGGAACTGCCAACAAGCGGCACAGCCAAAATTAAAACAAAAAAAATGCTAGTCAACCTACGTGTTTGGTTCTGACTCTAAATGTGATCCTCTGATCACTTCTTATAATCTTTAGGACTGTTGACTGCAGAGTATGCAGGCACCTTCTACAAGGAAAAGAACTAGGACTTCACTAGTGGCGCAGTGGTTAAGAATCTGCCTGCCAATGTAGGAGACACGGGTTTGAGCCCTGGTCCGGGAAGATCCCACATAGCCACAACTACTGAAGCCTGCATGCCTAGAGCCTGTGCTCCACAAGAGAAGCCACTGCAATGAGAAGCCCACTTGCCGCAACTAGAGAAAGCCCACAGGCAGCAACAAAGACCCAACACAGCCAAAAAAAAAAAAAGAAAAGAAAAGAACTATATTTTAATTCTTTTACTTGTTTCTTTTTCCTGTTTTAATGAGAACTATATTTTCAAATGGTGGACTCTTTCTTCCCATAACTAAACTGAGGAAGACCTGCTGACTTAAAAGTCCATGGGGAAGGGGGGGCTTCTCCGGTGGCGCAGTGGTTGAGAGTCCGCCTGCCAATGCAGGGGACACGGGCTCGTGCCCCAGTCCGGGAAGATCCCACATTCCGCGGAGCGGCTGGGCCCGTGAGCCATGGGTGCTGAGCCTGCGCGTCCGGAGCCTGTGCTCCGCAACGGGAGAGGCCGCAACAGTGAGTGGCCCGCGTACCGGTTTAAAAAAAAAAAAAAAAAGTCCATGGGTTGCGGATTCCCTGGCAGTCCAGTTGTTAGGGTTCTGCGCTTCCACTGCAGGGGGCACTGGTTCCATCCCTGGTGAGGGAAACTAAGATCCCAGATCCCACAAGCCATGTGGCATGGCCAAAAAAAATAAATAATAATATTGTATCTATGTTAAATCTGCTGAATTTGATAACAGTGCTAGGATGATGTAAGAGAACGCCCCTGTTTTGAGGAAACAAATACTTAAGTACTTTAGGGTGAAGGGACGTAGAACATGTAATTATTTTTAAATACTGATGTACTTTGGGGTAAAGGAACATAATATATGCAATTACTTTAAAATACTGAAGTACTTTGGGTAAAGGAACATAATATATGCAATTACTTTTAAATAATTCAGAAAGAAATACATACATGGAGAAACAGAGAAAATGGTAAAGCAACTCTTGGTAGCTGAACCAATACCAGAAACTGCCTACCTCCACCATTTCATATAAATAAGAAAAATAATCCCCCAAGTCAGTCAGCAGCTGAAAGCGTGCTTTACTGATAACTCAGCTGACTCCAATTCACCTTCTACATGTACAGAATCACACTATAGAATTGACATTCTGAAAACAGAAAATGGACTTAGAGTCCCAGTAACTTACAGAGTCTAGTCACTTAACCAAGTCACTTAACTGCTCGCGGTTAAAGTATAGTTACTTATAAAATGCGAACATCAAAATGGCATTTGTGATGAGTGCATTGTAAAATGCAAAGTGCTATATAAGTACGGGTGTTTCCAAAACTGTGTTTCTGCGTTTTTACCCTTTTATAGCTTTGTTTAAAATGTTGGCTAGAAGAGTTAAAACTTGTAGAAACATTTTCTTTCGCACAGGAGTTCTTCTACGCTCATTGTTTGCTTATAAGGAAATACTTCCGAATAAGAATTTAACCATTTTCTGCACACCTACATAGAAGGTAACAAATTATTACACTGTCTATAACTCAGAAGCCTTTCTAGGCTAGTACCTATTTCTGGCTTCTTTTAGGAGACACAATCATAACAAATATATTTAATGTGCCAGGCATTGTGCAAAGTGGCATACGTACATTGTGTAATTCTCACAAAAACTCAGTGAGTTCGATGCAATTATTATTTCATCATCAGTAAAATGGGGAAAACAATAGCAATTACCTCACAGGTCTGTTGTAAGGATTTGAAAAGACTATACATAGAGCATTTAGCACAGTGCTTGGCCAAAAGTAACTGCTAAATACAGTTTACCATTAGTTGGTACCTTCATTTTACAGATAAACAGACACAGAAAAAAGGCAAGTGTAAGCAACAGGATTTTCAACTCAGGTCTGACTCCCCAAGTTTCTGCCGCTTTCTTTCTTCTTCCTTTTTTTACAATTATCTCCTCGTACAGTAGGGGGGAAAAGTAAATCCCCATGATAGTGGCTGAACTTAAAGCCAGGAAACACCTAATTTAATTGTCTTCGACTGTGCTTACCCCCTACCAACGCCAGGCAGAGTGAGCTGCTCACTACGTTCTTGAACTAATGAAAGACTAGGTTTCTAACCCGGGTGAGCTAGATCTTTCTGGGCTGGGTAGTTTCCTCGTCTCTGAGCTGGTGTCCCCGGCTGCAGACCCGAAGAGGCTGTTCAGGTCCTGTTCGGGGAAACGGACTTGTCTTCCCCTCCTCAAAAAACAATTTACCGAGGGCCACTGCCCTCCGACCCACTAGGACTCGAAGGATCCCAACCTACATTCGCCTACGGTAACTCCTATATGTCTCCACCACCTGCACGGCGACCTTCTCGGAGCCCGGCTCTACCCGCGCCTTCCTCTTGGCAGACGCAGGCGCAGGCGCGCGGCAGAGTTCTGCGCGCGCCGCACTTCCCGGCAAACTACAGCTCCCAGAATCCCCGTCGATCGATCCACCTCCCACTCGAGGTGGGGGCGGAGGCGGAGCAGATTGTCTGGGGAGGGGCGTATCATCTTGAAATGTCCTGCTCGTGTCCTCTTGGGAAGAGTTCGTTTTAAAAGAGATTCTGGGGTTCCCTGATAAGGTAGGACATCTGTTCCTCTTAGGTATAATACTGCCCTCCGCACCCCGAGGGTTCCCTCAGTGTAAAACGCAGGTGGTCTAGTCCAGCGGAGACACTTGCCCCCGGCCACGGCGGGGAAGCCTGAGGAGTGAAGGGCCCATCGCCCACGCATGCGCACAGGCGTAGCATGGGGGCGGGAGCCGTTGAGACCCTTCCCAGCATCTGAGGTGAGTAGGGGGCGGGGCGGGGCGGGGCGGGGCGTGTCCCGGGTTGGGACTGACCACTCCCCCGCGACGGCCACAGTTCGCACAATCACTACTATCCCAATCAACTCTGAAACTCCCAGACCCCAATTGTCCGGAAAATTGGAGTCCCCAGGAGCTCAGTTTTAGCGTTTATACATAAAAATACTGTTTTCAGTTAAACCACTTCCAGCATTTCACTGCCATTATCTGTGTACAAGACTTTCTTCTCTACTATACCGTGCTTTTTGTTTGTTTGTTTTGGTTTTTTTTTTTTTGCGGTACGTGGGCCTCTCACCGCTGTGGCCTCTCCCGTTGCGGAGCACAGGCTCCGGACGCGCAGGCCCAGCGGCTGTGGCTCACGGGCGCAGCCGCTCCGCGGCATGTGGGATCCTCCCGGACCGGGGCACGAACCCGTGTCCCCTGCATCGGCAGGAGGACTCCCAACTACTGCGCCGCCAGGGAAGCCCTACCGTGTTTTTTTTTTTTTTTTTAATAAATTTATTTATTTTTGGCTGTGTTGGGTGTTCGTTGCTGCCTGCAGGCTTTCTCTAGTTGTGGCGAGTGGGGGCTACTCTTGGTTGCAGTGCACGGGCTTCTCATTGCGGTGGCTTCTTGTTGCAGAGCACGGGCTCTAGGTGCGCAGGCTTCAGTAGTTGTGGCACATGGGCTCAGTAGTTGTGGCTCACGGGCTTAGTTGCTCCACAGCATGTGGGATCTTCCTGGACCAGGGCTTGAACCCGTGTCCCCTGCATTGGCAGGCGGATTCTTAACCACTGCACCACCAGGGAAGCCCTATACCGTGCATTTTTAAAATAATAGCGAACATATTGGGAGGCCTCACCTTTCATCTTGGTTTTCCGGCATGCAGCAGATAGCTCCTTCCTAACAAGCTGTAGAGCTTAAAGTCTTTTGGACACTTGATTCTATTCAATTTAGTGTCAGACTAGGTACATACTTTGTCATGTTCTCTGATTGTTTCACGTATGTCTTCTCATGACAGGACTCCTTGGGACGATAAAGACAATGATACACTCACTAACTAAAGAAATGGTGGTGCCAATGAAATTTATAATCTGCTGGGGATACAGACAATTAAGCAAGGGGCTTATTGTGCCCTAACCCTAACCATTTTGCTTACAACTTGCTGTGGGACTTGGTTATGTTGCTTAACCTTCTGGGCCTACATTTTCTCACAAAATGAGAAGATTGGACTAGATGATCTCTCAGAACTTGCCAGCTCTAAAATTCTGTGGTTAGTTAGTGAGGAGTAGAATCCAGATTATATCATAATATGTTAATGCAAAGCATCATCAACTTCCATTTCTCTGCTAACATAAATGGAATATAGCTACAAGAATTTTGGCAGCAACATTAGAAAGAACTACCCCTTGTTGTACTGTAATTTAACCCTTATTGCTGAAAATATGAATTTAGCTGATAATACAACTGTCTTCACCCTATATTTGTTGTCGTTTTATAGATCATTGCTAGGAAGAACTCTGGGTACAATAATGAACACAGTGTATGTGATGATGGCTCAAATCTTAAGATCTCATCTGATAAATGCTTCAGTGATTCCTAATCGAATGAAAATGGGTCCATATCTTGGTGTCATTAGAACTAAAATGATGTCAACTCATAAATCCAAAAAGAATATGAGAGAATATTATAGGCTGCTGAATCTGGATGAAGGATGCTCTGCAGATGACGTCAGGGAATCTTTTCATAAGCTTGCCAAGCAATACCATCCAGATGGTGGCTCTAATACTGCTGATTCTGCAACATTTATAAGGATCGAAGAAGCTTATAGGAAGGTGCTTTCCCACGTGATAGAACAAACAAATGCCAGGCAGAGTAAAGTTGAAGAAACAGAAGAAGAAGAAAAAAAATTCAAATATAACACACCCCAACACCGGCATTATTTAAGTTTTGAGGGTATTGGTTTTGGGACTCCAAGTCAACGAGAGAAGCAGTATAGGCAATTTAGAGCAGACCGTGCAACTGAGCAAGTGATGGAATACCAAAAGCAGAAACTGCAAAGCCAGTATTTCACCAATAGTATAACTGTTAAAGACGTAAGACACAGTAAGGAACAAAAGATAACTCAAGCAATAGAACGTTTGGTGGAGGATCTCATTCAGGAATCAATGGCAAAAGGAGACTTTGACAATCTCAGTGGGAAAGGAAAACCTCTAAAAAAATTTTCTGGCTGTTCATATATTGATCCCATGACTCACAACCTGAACAGAATATTGATAGATAATGGATACCAACCAGAATGGATCCTAATGCAAAAGGAAATAAAGGATACTATTGATCAACTCAGAGAGGCAATTTTAGTGTCAAGGAAAAAACTTGGGAATCCAATGACACCAACTGAACAGAAACAGTGGAACCAAGTTTGTGAGCAGTTTCAAGAAAACATCAAAAAACTAAACAAGCGAATTAATGACTTTAATTTAATTGTTCCCCTTCTGACCAGGCAAAAAGTCCATTTTGATGCACAGAAAGAAATTGCCAGAGCCCAGGAAATATATGAGACGCTTATAAAAACACAAGAAGTCACAGATAAAAACCCAAATAACTTTGATCAGGGAGAAGGAGAGAAAACACCTGGAGTCAAGACAGGTTTCTTTAACTGGATGAATGTGTGGCAATTTATTAAAACATGACCATCTCGTTGCTCACAGAACTGCCCCCAATCATTTTCAGTAGTACTGACATCACACGTAGAGGCTGAGATTTCTTTCTGTAACACAAGAGTCTGAGAACTGTGTGCCTCTGTACTTTTCACAAAACAAGTCACGTCTCCAGTGATGTGTAGATGAGAGAGCTGTAAGAAACTAAGTCAGAGAAATATTCAACCAGCTTTGCTCTGAGGATATGGCAAAACAAGAGGAGAACTTACTTTTAAGGAAACAATTTAATACATTTCAGTTCGTAAATGTCGGTCATCAGGTGAAAGGAGTTAGGATAGGGACTCAGGCTGGGAATCATAAAGGGTATTCCAAAGTCTTAGTGCAGTTTTAAACTCTAATTTAAAAACATTTATTGTTTGCCATCTTCAAACATAGGTACTTCAACAACAACTAAGAATGTATCATGAAAGGTCACAAAATGAAAAGTATGGAATGTAGGCAACTAAACCTCCAAATAATGTATGTTTTTCACAAGTTCGCTGCATTTATACACCTGAGGTTATTAAAGCACAAAGTTTTCTAAGACTTTTGGGACATTCTCTATATGATTGGAAATGTTAAGATCAGAAAATTAGCCTAGTGGAGTTATGACACTCTTCTTTTTTATAAAGCCCTTCTCTCTGCGTACTGAATAAAGAAACCACTAAATATCTTGGTTGTACTTTTTCCTGCCTAACTTCATGAGCCATTAGCAGCGCAGATCCATCTGCCAAGCTAGCTGATTTAGCTATTCTAGAAATAGACTCCAATGTCCACTTTTAAAGAGTTTGAAAGTATTTTCTGACCTTTCAGAGGTGGGGGAAAAAAAAAATCCTTGGGCTCAATGGAAACAAGATTTCACCTTTGGCTTCATCTCTAATCAGAGTTGAAGTGTTAGGTTTACATAAACCTACCTGAAGCCTTTCTTTGTTATGTATCAAACTCCCCAGAGGCTTTTTCAGTGATATGAAAATCTCAGTTTACTGTCTTAGGGATCCAATTTCCTGTCTTAGGAACCCTTTAATAAACAAAGATACGGTACCCACTTGCACCTTTGGCAAATGACAGGAGATTGACATCCATGAGATTGTGTCTCAACCACTTTCAGAAAGACCTGACTTCTTTAGGTTTGTGTAACTGCCTATTCACAGAATCGGGCAACTAGAGGATAATGGAGAGTGGTCAAAAGGAGCAGGTCTGTTTCCTTATTTAATTCGGAGCTCTGTACTATGGAAGTGCCTCAGAAGCATGTCACTTGCCCCTCTGATTTTGGAAGAACAAGTTATTTTGTAAAGTGTGTGATAGTTAAATAAAATTACATCTTCAAAAGGAAATTTCAGACCTTTCTGCTTACGTGATGGGGCATTAATTGGCATATGTCATTACTTTATTGAATGAGTTATCATTAGCTTCTGCAATGATATATTATTCTAAATACAATTGTGAACAGTGTGAAATAAGAGTTTATAATAAAAGCTATAGTTCCAAAACATTTTAGAAGGCTATGATTCTGTGAATCTTCTTAAATATTAGAATTAGATACCTAATTACATTGCAGCACCATATATGAATGAAACCATTTTTGCTATTAGATAATGAGAAGTCAAAGTTATCAGGAAACTCCAGTAATTCCTAATTTCAGCACAGCACACTTTATGTTTGTAAATGTTGTCTATATTAATAAAGTTAATAAGGTTAATTAATAAAGTTAATTTTAATGATTAAAGTTAATTTTAATGATTGTTCTATAAACAACTAATAGTAATAAAAATCATATTTTTGCCTGGCCATCTAAGTTAATCTTTTTTGTCTTTTTTATGGATAATGTTAAAACTGACTGAGACATGGACTATTCTTTTTTTTTTTTTTTTTGACTATTCTTGTTAAGAAGGCAAATTTGCCTATGTAAAAACAGATTCACTTATTTAAATAACTACGTTCCAGGCCAGAAAAAAAGATTTGGGCTGGTTCATTGGAGTTTGTGGAATAGGAATCTGACACTTACCTCTGTTTTGATGTATTGTGTTAGCCAAAAAGTGTGTTCCGGTTTTTCCGTAACATCTCATGGATGTTGGTGACCCAGCAGCTTGAGGATAGATCCTCAGATCACAGATCACAGGCTTTTATCTCTGAGTTGTGTTCTTGTTCTGTGTGCCTGAGGTTTGGCCTCCGTCAGTAGTCTGGTCCCTCAGGACTATAGTTTTAAGTTCCTTGATAGAACTACTACATTATTATTCATTTTCTTCATCGTGCTCCCAGGATATAGCCTTGGTTTGGGGGGTACCCCTCCTAGAGATGGGTGTCCCCTGTAACGTTGTCTCTATGGCTGGGGCCATAGTTCCCTGCTACCAACTGCCTGAGTCCCCATCCCTGGGCCTCAGCCACCTTCTGGGACATTTCCAGTACCTCTCAGGCACAACTCATGCTGATTTGCCTGTTCCTAGAAGTACTGATTTTCCTTTTCGACAAAGTTCTGTTCATTCAACATATGGTTACTGAAGTCCTGCAAGGCAATCCACCATTCCACCATCTGGATTCTCAGAAATCAGTAACTGGGGTGGGGTGCAGCAAAAGGATGCCTCACCCCCAAATGTAGCCCTCAGATACTCACTTTGCTTGGTATTCCTGCTACCACTGCGACCTAGCTCCAGGGGCGGGGGCTGGGCAGGGGTAGGAGGCTTCCTCTCCTTCTCTGGCCTAAGGGCAGACCCAGAGGTGTTGTTATAATACCTCTTGCCTGGCTGAGACCAGACTGGAACATCCAAACACAGCTTTCCTCAAGGCTCAGGGATGACAGAAAAGAAAGGAAGACAGTCCCTAGGATGGGATGATACAGCTTGTGACCCTCTCCAGTTTGCCTCGGAGCCCAGTCCCCAGCCTGCTGGGGAGGGAAAGAGCACACCCCTCTTCCACTTTTGTCAGGGCCCTCAAGTGCCCTCAGCATGCCTCTCCTCCCCCACATCTAGGCTAGGAAAGTAAGGTCTTAAGGCAGGGGTCCCCAAACCCCAGACTGCGGACCAGTAGCGGTCCGAGGTCTGTTAGGAACCGGGCTGCACAGCAGGAGGTGAGCACCGGTCGAGCGAGGGAAGCTTCATCTGCCGCTCCCCATCGCTCCCACCGCCCCCACCGCTCCCCATCACTCACATTACCGCCTGAGCCCTGAACCATCCCCTCCCCTCCCCACCCCCTCCGCCCCAGTCCATGGAAAACTTGTCTTCCACAAAACCGGTCCCTGGTGCCAGAAAGGTTGGTGACTGCTGTCTTAAGGGACTTCCTTTACCGCCAAGACTGATTTCAAAGGTCTGGCTTCCTGTTCAAAGACCCACATCTTTCCTAGGTGATTGATGTCCCCCCATCCCCACTAAGTGGCAGATCCTACCTGAAGGTTTCGACACGACAGATAACATCTGAATACACTCCAGTAAGATTAAGATTGTTACAAGAGACCTACTCACAGTTATGTGTGTAGGGGGTGGGAGGTCTTTCCTGGTGCACCAAGAGGACCTTGTATTGAGGAGCATATGGTCCAGTGGCAACTTGGCTTTGGCATTTATAGCTGGGCCTCTGTGCTCTCTGTGGTTTTATCCTGCAGGGGAACCTGGTTCCATGGCCTCATCCTCTCAGCTCCTCCATTCAACCACAGTTTATGCCATGATTGGCCCAGCTGAGCCCCAAGATTCCCAGTGAGCTTTGCTTAAATGGATAGTAGACAATTGTTGTACTTTTGGTTGCCCATCATCTTCCAAATAGTCCACCCATATTGATGACGGCATCTGTCATTCATCTGGGGAGGATGTGGTTCTTAGCACAGGAAGTCAGACCTTTGAAGTTGGTCTTAGCAAGAGAGAAAATCCTAGTTCACTTAAATATGCTCAGAAATGGGTGCCTGACCTAGACTGCCAACAAGACTTGTCCTTGGGAGACATGTGTTCAGAATGAGGCATGGGAGGAAATGCGTTGGTTCTCTGTGAAAGTTCCACTTGGCTGGTACAGGAAGGCAGTGGCTGCCAGGTGGAACTGCTGGCCCAGAAGTGGCGTCAATGTTGGTGGCAGTGGCACTCAAGTTCCTGGCGTCTAGTGCATGGTGGCCACAGCCATTCCTGTGTTTTTTTCACCAGCCCAGTTCTTCAGTGTGGTTTTAGGCATTGTTCCTGGTAACAACCTTGAGCCACTTTCTCCACCCTCCCCAAACTTCCAGTGTCCTTTAGTAAATCCCTTTTCTGCTTAATCCAGCTAGAGGCAGGACTGCCATTTGCAACTAAGAAATGTGACCGATACGGATGAGATCATGGGAATTTCATGGTTTGGGGATAAACAGGCACTATACACTAGATTGTAGGGCCTGGGGCACGTGGACTCATTAAACTTTCAGCTCTGCCACTTTGTAGGTGTATGATCCGTGACCAAACCTCACGGACCTACAGGTTTCTCAGGTGTAAACAGGAATGCTTCTTATGAGGATTCAATGATCTATTGTACGTGAAGAATCCTGTGTGGTTAATGAAACGCGATGAGCACTCCACCCTAAGTATTAAATTATGTACCCTGTTGTGCTAATATAATGATAAACAGAAGTTTTTATTATTTTTAAGATTTGTTGGAAAAAAATGTTCCATAGTTCTTCTCTTGGGGAAGTATCGATTTCAAAGCAAATCTTGCCAGTTTCAGTCAGTTTCCTGCATTGACTGAAATTTCTCTGTCTCATCTTCAGCTAGCTGCAGGCTTTAAATGAAAATGTAGAAGGCAGTCAAGAAAGACCACAAATTGTATGATTCCATTTGTATGAAAAGTCCCGAGTAGGCCAGTCTGTAGAGACAGAAAGTAGACCAGTGCTTGCCTAGGGCTGTAAGGAAATGAGTGACTGCTAATGGTGACAGGTTTTCTTTTGGGGGGTGATGAAAATGTTCTGAAATTGACTGTGGTAGTGGTTGTACAACTCTGTGAACATAGTGAGAACCATGGAATTGTGCCTTTTATTTTTTTTATTATTTTTATTTTTTTGGCCATGTCACACGGCACGGTGGACCTTAGTTCCCTGACCGGGGATCAGACGCGCGCCTCCTGCAGTGGAAGGGGGAGTCTTAACCGCTGGGCCAGGGAAGTCCCAAGAACCATGGAACTGTGCCTTTTAAAGGAGTGAATTTTATGGCATATGAAAGCTTTTATTAAGAAGAGAAAACAGTAAAGGACAACGCAGAGGGGTTCTGCTTTTGGTAGGTTGCTTGCTACTTTTCTATAGGCAAGAAATATCTTCAGAAGCATAGGAAATGAGAACTATTTTATTTTATGTTTTAATTTTTTTTTGAAGTTTTAAATTTTCTTGATTTTTTTATACAGCAGGTTCTTATTAGTTATCCACTTTATACATATTAGTGTATATATGTCAATCCCAATCTCCCAATTCATCACACACACACACACACACACACACACACACCGAGAATTATTTTAAATTGTGTTAAGCAGAGAAATGACTGCCAATGTTTTAAGAATTTTATTTTAGATGCTTTTATGGCTGCAGCAAAAATTGATTATTACTTAACAATTTCTGCCAAAACCCCACGAAACTTTGCTAGTATTCCCAGGCCTTTGTTACTGTGTCTTTCTTACAACAGATAGCTACTCTTACCAAACTGAGCAGTGGCCTTACCTAAACAAGAATCCATAATGTGGAGAAAAACTAGATAAAAACAAATGCACATTTTGTGAAAATGACTGAGAGAGAGTGGTCTTTAATTACATATACAGACTTTTTACTTTAAAACTCAGCAGGTGATCAAGCAGTAGTTGTGATGTCAATTCCCATTGTTTCCTGTTACACATCCTGTTGCCCACAGCCTGTGGGGAAACTGAGGTCTAGGGAACCTACCTGCCCTCTCTTCTCTTTCTTTTCTCCAACCCTAAGAAAAAGCATCCTAAGAAGTCATGATTCCATGGCCTTCTGGACACAGGGAGCTGGCAGAGGAAGGCAGAGCACGTGTGCATGCCTCTGGGTCCCACTTTTATGGACTTGAGTATCCTGAGAGGTTTGGAAGATACTCATTCTAAATGTATCGATTACAGTGCCTGCCTGCCCACAGTCCCACAGGGGCCAAAGCCATTGGCCTGAGGACAGGGCCAATCATCATCAACTGGATGATGAGGTGTTACATAGTTCAATAGGTAAGGTTCTTTATTTGGGGGAAAAAGATTATTTTAAAAATTTGTATGTATATAGTAAAAAATCCAATCAATGAAAAAGGATAGGCAATAAACAAGTGAGTTCCTCTTTACCCCAGACTCCTCCAGATCCAGACCTCCTGAGCCTACTTCCCAGATCTAATCTTCATCAACAATTTCTTGCTTATCTGTATTATGGATGCTGTAACAAATGACTGCAAACTTAGAGGCTTAAACAACACAAATTTATAATCTTACAGTACTAGAGGCCAGAAGTCCAAGGTGGATCTTACTGGGCTAAAATCAAAGTGCTGGCAGGCCTTCATTCCTTCTGGAGCTTCTAGAGAAGTATCTGATTCCTTGCTTTTTCAGCTTCTAGAGGCTGCCTGTATCCTTGGCTTGTAGCCCCTTCTTCTGTCTTCAAAGCCAGCAACAGCAGGTGGAGTCCTTCTCATGTCACACGATTCTGACTATCCTGCCTCCCTCTCTCACTTTTAAGGACTTTTGTGGTGACACTGGGCCAATCCAGATCACCCAGCATAATCTCCCTATTTTAAAGTCAGTTGAGGGGCTTCCCTGGTGGCACAGTGGTTAAGAATCCGCCTGCCAGTGCAGGGGACATGGGTTCAAGCCCTGGTCCGGGAGGATCCCACCTGCTGCGGAGCAACTAAGCCCGTGCGCCACAACTACTGAGCCCACGTGCCACAACTACTGAAGCCTGCATGCCTGGAGCCTGTGCTCTGCAACGAGAGGCCACCACGACGAGAAGCCCGTGCACCTCAACGAAGAGTAGCCCTGCTCATCGCAACTAGAGATAGCCCGTGCACAGCAACAAAGACCCAAAGCAGCCAAAAATAAATAAATAAATTAATTAAAAAAAATAAAGTCAGTTGAATATACATGCTACTATGTATAAAATAGATAATCAACAAGGACCTACTGTATAGCACATGGAACTCTACTCAATATTCTGTAATAACCTATATGGGAAAAGAATCTAAAAAGGAGTGGGTATATGTATATGTATAATTGAACCACTTTGCTGTACGCCTGAAACTAACACAACATTGTAAGTCAACTATGCTCCAATACAAAACAAAAATTAAATTAAAAATGAAAAAGAAAAAAAAAGTTGATTAGCAACATTAATTCCATTTGCAAATTTAATTTCCCTTTGCTATGTAACATAACATATTCAGAGATTCTGGGATTAGGACATATTTGGGGGGGCCATTATCCTGATACCACAATATCCTTTCAAAAATTTCTGCACAGCTGACCCTCAAACAACACAGGTTTGAACTGTGCAGGTTCACTTATATGTGGATTTTTTTTTCAATAAATGCGTACTACAGTACTGCACGATTCACAGTTGGTTGAATCTGGGATGTGAAACCAAATCCAAGTTATCCTTGGATTTTTGACTGCACTGCACCCCTAACGCCTGAGCTGTTGAAGGGTCAACTGTATGTGATTTACATACCCGTACTGTCTCTCCATTGCTTTCACAAAAATACACAAATGTGAGCACACTATACATATTCTTATGTTTTTCTTCACCTGCCTATTAATATATCTTCAAGATTTTTCCAATTCAACACATATAGCACTATCTCATTATCTGTTAAACCAGCATGAGATTGTTGTATGCTCTCATGGAAAGTAGAACTAACCAATACGGAGCAAATGAAATAAACAGCAGTGCAAGTTTGCACAAAGACAGATGACAAGGCATCGAGAGGGCAAACGCAAGCTGAAGTCATCATGAATCAGGAAGGTGATAGGGCGTAATAACGAGCCATGAGGTATGAGATACAGAGAAGGCGACAAAAGCCCACACTTGTTGAACACCGTCCTTACGTTAACTAACTTAATCTTCACAACAATCCTATGACATAGGTATTATTATTAACTGTTTCTGAGAGACGGAGAAACTAAGGCACAGATGAAATAACTTGGCATGCAGCTAGGAAGTGGCAGAGTTGGGATTTGAATCCAGACTGACTATAGTTGGTCTGATTCTAGATCCCTGTTGTTACCCACACACCAAGCTATGGTGTTGGCAGAGAGGAAACTGGAGCAGATCACATTACTGAGTGATGATTCCAGAATTCCAGACACTGAGGTTCCTGGGGCTGCTTTGCATTCAGTGTGTGGGGTTTTTTTTTATTTTAATTTTTATTGGAGTATAGTTGATTTACAATGTTATGTTAGTTTCAGGTGTACAGCAAAGTGAAACAGTTATGCATACACATATATCCACTCTTTTTAAAACTTCCTTCTCCATATAGGTCGTTACTATATGTTTGGAGTAGAGCTCCCTGTGCTGTATAGTAGGTAGGATTCAGTGTGTTTTCTAGCTGGATTATTATTCTTGTCCTTTATTTCCCTCGAGGTCCCTGTCTCCCTGACTAACTGTAACACCGACGAGCAAGAGGAAATGTGATGTAGGGGAGAGGAAATGAATGGGCTTCAGAGCTCGAGAGACTTGAACTCAGATCCAGGGTTTTCCACTCGCTAGCTATGAGACCTTCTTGGGCTTCTGTTTTCTCACCTGTCAAATGCAGGATTGTTGTAATCCTTTGAGAAGATGAACATGAAATGCTGGGTGCAGGGTGCGGTCCTCAGTGGTAAATCAGTAGTTCTCAGCAGAGGCATTACTGCCCCCGAGAGGACGTTTTGGAAATTTGTGGGAGAATTTTCAGTTGACAAGGTGATTAGAGGGGCACTACTGGCCGAGCTTCTGTTTAGCCCATTTGGACCAGTATGTCATGCTGGCTGGCACCTATTCTGATTGGTTGGTAAGTCCATGGAATCCTAGATTTATTTTTATTAATTTTTATTGGAGTATAGCTGCTTTACAATGCTGTGTCAGTTTCTACTGTACAGCAAAATGAATCAGCCATACATATACATGTATCCCCTCCCTTTTGGACTTCCTTCCCCTTCAGGTCACCACAGTGCATTAAGTAGAGCTCCTTGTGCTATACAATATGTTCTCATTAGTTATCTATTTTATACATAGTATCAGTAGTGTATATGTATCAATCCTTATCTCCCAATTCCTCCCCCTCCCCCTCTCCCCCTCCCCTTTCCCCCTCCCCCTTTCTCCCTCCCCTTTTCCCCCTTGGTAGCCATACATTTGTTTGCTATCTCTGTGAACCCTAGTTGTTGAGTATTTCTTTTTTTTCTTCTTCTTCTTTTATTTTTTTTGGCTGCGTTGGGTCTTTGTTGTGTTGCATGGGCTTTCTCTAGTTGCAGCGAGTAGGGGCTACTCTTCATTGCGGTGCATGGACTTCTCATTGCAGTGGCTTCTCTTGTTGCGGAACACAGGCTCCAGGTGCACAGGCTTCAGTAGTTGTGGCACGTGGGCTCAGTAGTTGTGGCTCGCGGGCTCTAGAGCGCAGGCTCAGTAGTTGTGGCGCATGGGCTTAGTTTCTCCGCGGCACGTGGAATCTTCACAGACCAGGGCTTGAACCCATGTCCCCTGCATTGGCAGGCGGATTCTTAACCACTGTGCCACCAGGGAAGTCCCTAGTTGTTAAGTATTTCAAATATCACCCCTGATCACAGGCATTCAGGAGGTGAGGCCAGGGATGTCGGGTGTTTTGCAATGTACAGGTGGTTGACCAAAATGAGGGATTGTTCTGTGTCCTGCTCAACATTCAAATGTCCCACCAGACATTCATGTGGGTGAATACTCTGTTTATAGTCATCTAAGCCTAGAATGGGATTATATTTTACATACAAATATGACATAATTTTGCATGATTTTAAATACACTCATTTTTTCCCATAAATACAACTACTGTGAAAATTGTACTTCATTTTCTTGGGAATATTACCAAGAGTTGTACCTCATTTTAGAAAAACATGGCACCATGGCTTACGGCATTAGAATTACCAGTACTACATGCCTACTGGAGTTTGCATTTGCAGTGCTGAAGGCAAATATGTACCAGAGGAGATCAGAGATCCCTTTTAATTTAGAAGCAAGTGTTATTAAATTAGTGGAGGTCATAGCTAGTGTCCAAGACGGCCCCTAAAAATCCCCTTTCTGATATTCACATTTTTTTGTGTAGCGCTCTCCCACAATAGAACAAACATGATGGTATGCTCTGTGTGACCAACAGAATATAGCAAACGTGATGGTATATCTCTTCTGAGGCTAGAAGCTTCCTGCTCTCACGCTCTCTCAGATCAGTCACTCTGAGTGAAGTCAGTTGCCATATCTTGAGGCAGCCTTGTGGAGAGGCACATGTACTCAGGAACCAAGGTCTCCAGCCAACAGCCATGTAAGTAAGCCTTATGGGAAGCAGATCCTCAGGCAAGTCTTCAGATGTTTGCAGCCCCAGCTGACAGTTTTATTATAAGCTCATGAGGAATCCTGAGCCAGAACAACTCAACTAAGCTGCTCTCAGATTCCTGACCCTCAGAAATTGTACAAGATTATAGATAAATAGTTGATGTTTCAAGTTGCTGATGTTTTGGGATAATTTGCTAGATAGCAATAGATAACTAATACAGAAGATATACATGAAACTCAGTAATCTCATTAATTTCATCAATAAGCATTGTTTAAAAAACATTTCATATGTGTTACCCTTCTAGTATAATTAAAGTCAATCTATATTATAAAAATTACGTGTTGAAATGATTTATTAATTTTGGGGTCACCTATTGTATTTCTGTCTTATACTGTCCCCAGAGACCTTCCATCTATTCTTTAGGGTTTCTTTTTAAAAAATTTTATTTATTTTTGGCTGCATTGGGTCTTTGTTGCTGCATGCGGGCTTTCTCTAGTTGTGGCATGCAGGCTTTCTCTAGTTGTGGCGAGTGGGGTCTACTCTTTGTTGCAGTGCGTGGGCTTCTCATTGCGGTGGCTTCTCTTGTTGTGGAGCACAGGCTCTAGGCATGCCGGCTTCAGTAGCTGCAGCACGCGGGCTCAGTAGTTGTGGCACGTGGGCCCTTGAGTGCCCGGGCTTCAGTAGTTGTGGTGCATGTGGGATCTTCCTGGACCAGGGATTGAACCTGTGGCAAGTAGATTCTTAACCACTGCGCCACCAGGGAAGTCCCTTTATGGCTTCTTATACTACTATACTACTGTATATTTTTCTGACCCATCCTCTGTTCCCTGTTACCCACTGAAGAATTTGTCTCCGTATCAGTCTTTTAAACACTGGTGTCTGAATATATCCTTGACATACAGTACTTGTAATATTTCATCACCACCTCTTCCTGTGTCACAACATAGATGGTTATTTTAACATGACACATAAAAAATCCTGACTCATTTGTGAGAGTATCATACTTCTCATTTTCTCTGTATGTATCTCTATTTAAACTGAGATTATGTCCCCCTTTTTCTGTTCTAAAACTAGTTTTTTGTTTGTTTGTTTGTTTGTTTTTACTATTCTAAAAAGCCAGTTTGAGACTGTTTTTTTATGTTATTTGTAACTGAAAGAAACCAAATGATAAATGTATCCACTCTCATCAGAGTCTAGACTCCAGAAAGAAGTGTTTCCTCTTCTGCCTAAATCAAATGATCTTCCAAGCTTTGGTATCCTGTTTTCCCTCTAAAAGACCATCTTTTACCTAGATGACTGATACTGACTATCCATCCTTTTAGGAGAGGGTCATTTAAGATCCAAAGGAATGTAATCTTAGTCTTAAGTCAACTTCATCCAAATACAACAGTTCTAACTGACTTACTAACAGGAAGTCTTTTTGTTTCACAACCCAATAAGCTTACAGAGAAAGACAGTATTTTGGGAAGTACATGGTTACACAATATGCTTTACATAACATAGCTCCTGCAGTATACTTTGGTGTACTTAAAAGATGGGACATGAATGCCATCCATTAGAGTAAGTTCATGAAGCAGCCTCAAGAAAGTAAGAACAAACCAGAACCTGTGGGACCTGGTGTGAAGGACAGCCTGGATTGTTCCTTTCTCTTAGTAGGTTTGAACCAACTGGACTGGATTCTACCTGTCCAGTTTTAGGTGAAGTAGGTCTTTTAGAACCTGTCCTGGCCCAAACCTGAAAATGGTCCTAAAGTCACAAAGACTCCAGAATCTAGGAGGTAATAGGAATTTAACAAAACATGCTTAGGTAGAGAGATAATCGAATACCAACTGAATGAGGGCATATGTGGAGTTTTTTTAAAGCTGATCGGCAAGTTTACTAAAGACTCAAATCAGTACATTTGAAATGCTGACACTGAAATGTTGACATCAGCAACTTAATCCCAATATCTTTCAAATGCCCATATTTTTGAAAGCATAGCTACATACATGTTTGACTCTCTGTGAAGGAGAGGCTTACAGAATGATAGAGAAACAAGCTGCATTAGTGCAAGTCCCCCCTCAAGTCTGGGAAGGCAACTCAAAGCACGTGCATCCTAATGGCAGGTCAACAGTAACATCCTTCTTCATAACTGGGGGTAAGCATTTGTTCTCAGATACTCTTCTGTAATAAAGGTAAAACATCTAGTAGAATCTTAAAATACTTAATGTTTTAAACAGTGATGCGATTTGAGACTATGGTAGAAACTTCTACTTGTCCCCCAGTATCTATTCTTCCTTTCTTCCTCAGTACTGAAACTGCATTTTCTAGCCTCCCTTCCAGTTTAGTGTAGCCAAGTGACTAAGTTTTTGCCAGCAGAATGAAAGCAGAAATGGTATATGCGAACTTTGGGAAAGGTTCTTTTTTTTAAAATAGTACAACCACTTTATTTATTTATTTATGGCTGCGTCGGGTCTCAGTTGTAGCATGCGGGACCTTTCCTTGAGGTGTGAGGGCTCTGTAGCTGTGGCATGTGGGATCTTAGTTTCCTGACCAGGGATCAAACCTTCGTCCCCTGCATTGGCAGGTGGATTCTTAACCACTGGACCACCAGGGAAGTCCAGGGAAAGGTTCTTAAAGAGAGGACATGTTCCCTTTGTCCTCTCACCTTCTGGTTGGAATGCAAGTATAATGGCTAGAGCTCCAGCAGCTCTCTTAGACCATGAAGTGACATTGGGAATGGAGGCTGATATCTTCCAAATACAAGTATATTTGAAAGCATAAATAAATACATGTGTGACTTTCTTGGCTGCAACAAGGATGCTGCATCTGTCTCCATGAAGTGCCAGGCCAGCTCTAGGCTAACTTTGGACTTCTAAAACTTGAGAGGGAAATACCAATTTTTGTTTAAGCCACTCTTATTTTCTGGTTGTTTTCCCCTGCTTCATGCAGCCAAACCTAACCCTAATACAATAATCAAAAAAGAAGGGCTTTCCTGGTGGTACAGTGGTTGACAGTCTGCCTGCTGATGCAGGGGATGCAGGTTTGTGCCCCGGTCCGGGAAGATCCCACATGCCGCGGAGTGCCTAGGCCGTGAGCCATGGCCACTGAGCCTGTGCGTCCAGAGCCTATGCTCCGCAAGAAGATAGATTTTGAAACCTTTTATTTATTTACTTACTTTTTGGCCACACTGTGGCCTGCGGGACCCTAGTTCCCTGACCAGGGATCGAATCTGCATCCCTCGCAGTGGAAGCACAGAGTTCCAACCTCTGGACAGCCAGGGAAGTCCCTAAAAACTTATTTTAAAAAGTCAACTTTCATAGGTCAGCAATTTAACTAATTTTAAGGTTGCACATATTTTTAAAGTAATTTATTCAACAAATATTCATTGGGCACCTAGATCCTAGCACATGTTATCAGGATGATGGGTAATGTAACTGCAAGTGTATATAAAATATAAAAGATAGAAAAACAGTATCCATGAAAATGAGAACTGATAGTGGAAAAAACATCAAAAACTAGGGATTGTTCCTCTTACACGTATAAGAGTTATAGGAGTAACAGGAGTAGAAGAGGATGGCCTTTTGTGATAACTTGGGACACAAAACCTTTTATTTTATTATACTTCAGGTAAAAGCTTTTTTAGATTTCTATTGATAATAACTGGACTTACACAATGCCTTTCCCCCAAGCAACTAAATGACATTTTATATTCCGTAGGAAATTTAGACAGACGGGGCTTGCAAAGGCTGTTGAAGTTACATTGAAAATTCAAGATGTAGCGTCTGTAAAGGATACAGTAGGAAGAGACCTGACAATAAGAAAAACAAAAATCTGGTGGATGGCCGGGAAAAGCTTCAGGACAGAATCAGAAGACTAGTTAGTTGTGTTGGTAACCTCGGGTTACAGTACTAGTTGGTAGCCTTGGACAAGTAACTTCACCTTTCTAGGCCTCCATTTCTGAGTGGCGGGGATTAGAAAAGGACATCTTTACAGACCTTCAGTTCCTGAGAACCTTCTTGGAGCACGTGCCCTACACTGGGCAGCTCGTGGTCAACGCCGCTGGGCCTGTAGGCAAAGAGAGCCCCTGCCCCTGGGTCTTGGGCTCCCCCTGCACGTGATCTCACGGATGCTGCACTTGAAGTCCCTGAGCAGGAACGCAGCTGTGCTGCCATCCAGAAGACAACATGAGTGGTCAGGTATACGCGTCCGCTAATTTACAGACGCCAAACCTGGCCAGCAGCTCCCGGAGAGCCGGCAAAACCCGGGAGCCCTCGCTCCGCCCCGTGGCGTCCTCGCCCCGCCCCTAGAGCCCCGCCCCCCCCCGGCCGGCCACTTGCTGCGCGCGGATTGGCTGCTGAGGTGCGCACGGCGCCGCGCCCCGCCCCGCCGGCGCCCTCGCCTTTCGCCCGCGGACTGCTACCGGCTCCCGGGGGCTGAGGTGGAGCCGAGGACCCCGGCTCTGCCGCGGCTTAGCCGCCTCTTCCTCTGCGCTCGCGCTTGGTGTCGGCTTGGACGTCGGGTAAGCCGGGTGAGTGCGGGAGGCCGGTTTGGGGCGTGCGAGGGGCTGGCGCTTGCCGCCCGCGCGTAGGAAGGCACCCCCGGTTCGTCCGGCCCGGCCTGCGAGGTGCGGCGATGCCCGGCCCGGCCTCTCCGGTGAGAGGCGCCGCCGGGCGGAGCGGGTCTGCGGGGCGTCCGGGCGTTCTGCGGGGCGGGGGCCGCCGCCGCCCCCTCCGCACTAGCCCGCGTCCCCTCGGGCGAGCGTGGCTGGCGCTCGGCCGGAGCGGGCCGCACCGCCACGTTGTCTCACCATCGAATTGCTTCCCTGGAAGGTCTGGAAGGGTTTCCGTCTTGAGCCTGTCAGCTTCCCGGGGCGACGGGCGGTGGGGAGACGATGTGCGGCCCGCACGGGGCGTCAGGGGGCCACTCAGGTGCTTCGTCGCCCCTCCCGTTTGCTCTGAACCATGGCTGGGAATGTTTTCAGTGTTCGGCGCTCTTTTCCGAGTCTCTCCGTAGGAGAGTCAGGTACAGAGGTGTGAAATGGAAATGGAAGAGGGTCAACCTTCTTTCGCGTATTAATCATAAAGTGTTCGTGCCTTTTTAGATAAAGAGCAGCAGAGAGTTGCCCATGTAGCAAAGGTAGTTGTGCTGGGGAAGACCATTTTGGTTTTTAACCAATAAATTGGCTTCCGAGTTAATCAATGGAAGGTGCTTAGTTTGAAAGGTAAATATATGACCTTTTGAAGCCCAAGCAGTGCTGAGATCGACTGTGCTCGCTCCCTCCCCGCTGCTGGCGCCGCGCGCGCGTGTGTGTGTTTGTGTGTGTTGGGATTTCTCTTCGGAGTGTCCCACCTCTTCTCTCAAACTGTTCACCTACCTGCGCTATAAATCCCTTTCCTTAACAATTACCAAGCCTCTTACTCCCAGGTTTGTTACACTTCTTTTCCATCATCTTCAGACAAACGTAGTTTTCAGACGTAGAACAAACGTTAGACATTTTTTTTGCCGATAATAGTGTTGCAAGCCTCTTCGTCCTTAAAATGAACATCAAAAGTTATCTTGAATATCGACCCGACAGGAAAAGCTGGGTTAATGAGAGCACGGAGAGGATGCAGTGTTCCTCTTCCGGAGACACGCCTTCCCCTCCCCCATCCTCCTTGGCCCATTACTGGCTGGTCATTTCTGAATTCACTTCTGGAGTCCGAGGTAAAGAATTTATCTTATTGGTTTATCCTTATCTGCCCTTTTTAAATGATTACGGTAATATATCCAGGTTGTAAACTCTTTTTGTAATGTTACAGGATAATATCAAGTAAAAATTGAAACAGCACGGAAGTATATCAAGTGAAAAGTTAGCATTCCTTGTTTCTTTACTTTGCATCCTGAATTCCAGTCCCTAGGAGGGGTTAGTACCCTGATACTGTTGGGCAACTGACTTAATATAAGGACACGTCTCCATATCAGTGTGCACCTACCTCATTTTTAAAGTGCTGTACAGTACGCAGCTGTTTAGATATACTCTAATATATTTTATTGGTCCCTTAATGATGGACGTTTGGTTGTTTCTGAGTTTTAGCCATTAAAAGACTTACTGCAAGAAAATCTTTTGGGCATTGTTGGATAAGTTTCAGGTAGTGCTCTTTTTACCAGGAATCTTTTTTTGTAACTTGAAGGATTTTATAATTTAAAAGCAGTAGTTAATTTGCTTGATTTAAATGCATTTCTTAGAATCTGTGTGTCTTTTTATATTTAGAGACTGGATCAAAAAAATTTTGAGGACCAGGTTAAATAATGGTTAATTTATTAACCTTGTTACAACTTAATGGTGTTGACTTTAAGGTTATATTGACTCATTTGATTAGCTTGGCAGGAATGAATAGAGAAGGCCTTAAGGAAGAGAAAATTTGAACAGAGGCCGTGTAATAACCCTCCTGTGGTAATCCCCTTGAATATCCAACAGTAACAGATGTTCTTTTGTCGCAAAATGTATCTCAGGTACCAAAAAACGTGTACAGAATATATATAAATATATAATTTAAATAATACTATTGCAATGATCAACATTGTATCTACAACCAAATTAAGAAATGAAACATTTACATCTTTCTTCCAGAGGTGGCCTCTACCCTGATTTTTTAAATTAATCTTTTTCTTGCTTTCATTTTGTTTTGTTTTTTGGCCATGCCGCGCAGCTTGTGGGACTTTAGCTCCCCTGGGCCCTTGGTACTGAAAGCGCCGAGTCCTGGGCCCTTGGTACTGAAAGCGCCGAGTCCCAACCACTGGACCGCCCGGGAATTCCAATCTTTCCCTTGCTTTTTAAAATAGGCTTTACAGGGCCTGCATGCTGGCACAGTGGTTAAGAATCTGCCTGCCAGTGCAGGGGACACAGGTTCGAGCCCTGGTCCAGGAAGATCCCATATGTCGCGGAGCAGCTAAACCCGTGCACCACAATTACTGAGCCTGCTCTCTAGAGCCCACGAGCCACAACTACTGAGCCTGTACTCTAGAGCCTGCGAGCCACGACTACTGAGCCCACGTGCCACAACTACTGAAGCCCGTGCGCCTAAAGCCTGTGCTCCGCAACAAGAGAAGCCACCGCAGTGAGAAGCCCACGCACCACAACGAAGAGTAGCCCCCGCTCGCCGCAACTAGAGAAAGCCCGAGAGCAACAATAAAGACCCAACGTGGCAAAAAAGAAAATAAATAAATTTTAAATAAGCTTTACACATAAATACATAAATATACACATGTACATATATGCACACGTATATAAATATTTACACATAAACAGTATATTTAGTTTTGAGTGAAGTGTTAAAAACAAAACAAAATTCTCATACACATAGCATGTTTCAAAGTTTTATTTTATAGTTATTGAGGGTGCCACAAAGAACTGTTTTTTTTTTTTTTTTTTTGGCTGCACTGGATCTTTATTGCAGTGCACAGGGCTCTTTGTTTAGGGTTTCTCACTAGTTGCCGTGCAGGCTTAGTTGCCCTGCGGCATGTGGGATCTTAGTTCCCCAGTCAGGATCGAACCCGAGTCCCCTGCATTGGAAGGTGGGTTCTTAACCACTAGAACACCAGGGAAGTCCCACAAAGAACTGGTTTTAAGAGGATTTAAGAAATAGATATCTGTGTAGTCCATAGGGAAAGGAATGTCTCAATAAAATTGCTGAGTTAGATATAATTGGTTAATGTTCCAGAGGGCAACAAAATCATAATACCTTGTGATTAATCATTTCTACCAGACTATAAAATCATAACACCTTATTAACTTCTGCAGTTAAACTGAAACCTTACAGGACTATAAACTGTGTCTTTATTAACAGTGGATTGTTCATTAAATAAACTGTGATAATAAAGTTATTTTCCTCAGAGCACAGATGAGGTCCAAACAGGCTTATTAGAAAATGCTAGCGCTTTCTCAATTTGAGATTAAAAATTTGTTCCATAATTGTAAGCACAAACCTGACTGTGTAAGGAAAGGACAATATTGTCACTTTTAGATGAAAGCTTCCAGGAAAGATGAGCAGGATGGAATGGCTTCAGCTTCCCTGTTTCCCTGACAGGGGCCCTTTCTCAGGAGGTCAGTGGGCAGTGTTACGAGGGAGTCTTGGCTACGGTGTTCACTCCAGTCAGGGCATCAGAGGGCTCTAGTGTGCACCAAATACTGGAAAGATGGCAGAAATACAGACTGAGGGAGTGGGCTGCTCACCGTGGCCTGCATGCAGTGATCAGTGTAGGTCAAAGTAGAACCTTCTGTGAGGGAAGTGAATGTCCTTTGCTGATGCAGGCTGCAGGGTTCAGAAGGAAAGCAGGAACTGCACCAGCATATGATCAAGATCAAGCCAAGCACAGCTGAGTACAGATAGGAATCTGGGTCAGGTTCATGGGGCATTCAGTCCTCAGGTTAAAAAGCTGAATAGGGACTTCCCTGGTGGTCCAGTGGTTAAGACTCTGCACTCCCAGACTAAATGTCCATTGACAGATGAATAGATAAAGAAGATGTGGCACATATATACAATGGAATACTATTCAACCATAAAAAGAAATGAAATTGAGTTATTTGTAGTGAGGTGGATGGACCTAGAGTCTGTCATACAGAGCGAAGTAAGTCAGAAAGAGAAAAACAAATACCATATGCTAACACATATATATAGAATCTAAAAAAAACAAAACGGTACTGATGAACCGAGTGGCAGGGCAGGAATGAAGACTTAGACATAGAGAATGGACTTGAGGACACGGAGGTGGGGTGGCGGGAGAGTAGCATGGACATATATACACTACCAAATGTAAAATAGCTAGTGGGAAGCAGCCGCATAGCACAGGGAGATCAGCTCAGTGCTTTGCGACGACCTAGAGGGGTGAGATGGGAGGGTGGGAGGGAGGCTCAAGAGGGAGGGCATATGGGGATATATGTATGCATATGGCTGATTCACTTTGCTGTACAACAGAAACTAACATGGTATTGTGAAGCAATTATACTCCAATAAAGATGTATTAAAAACAAAAAAAAGACTCTGCACTTCCACTGCAGGGGCCACGGGTTTGATCCCTGGTTGGGGAACTAAGATCCTGCATGCCATAAATAAATAAAAACTTAAAAAAAAAAAAAAAAAGCTGGCATAGTACCTGGTTACATTGCTTCAGTCTGGCCTGGTTGTCCTCGTCTGGGGCATAGCTGGATCCTCTTTACCTCTCCTGTGTGGGGATCTTTCCTGTATTCTCTTTCGTTGATTTACTCTCTCCGGTGGCACTCAAACTCCAGTAGCTTCTTGACAAGAAGAGTTATGTTTTCTGGGAGACATTGCCTGTCTGAATATGTTTTTATTCTATCCTCATACTTGACTGATATTTTGGCTGGTAATAGAATTTTAGTTGGAAGTAATTTTCTTTCAGAATTTTGAAGTAATTGGTCCATTGTCATCTTGCTTCTCGTGTTGCTGAGAATTCCAAAGTATTATGATTCCTGATCCTTTGTATTTGACCTGTTTTTTTTAAATTAATTTTTATTTGCGTATAATTGCTTTACAATGTTGTGTTAGTTTCTGCTATTTGTTTTTGTTTTGTTTTGTTTTTAATTTCTGCAGACTAATTTCTGCTTTGACTCCAGTGGTTTGAATTTTAAAATGGCCTGTCTTAGCGTGGGTCTATTTTCATCCATTAGGTTGAGTATCTGATGGGCCCTTTAAATCTGGAAATACAGTACTTTCTATTCTGGAGAGATTTTCCTGAATATTTTGTTATTTTTCTCCCTTGTATTCTCTATAGTGTCTCCTGAAATACCTCTTATTTAGATGTGAACCTTTTAAAGGTCTTCTAATTTTCTTACCTGTTTTCTTCTGTTTTCCACCTACTTACTGCTAGATTTTGGGGGGCTGGGGGTTGGGGGCACCACGTGGCTTGTGAGATCTTAGTTCCCTGACCAGGGATCAAACCCACGTCCTCGGCAATAAAGGAGCAGAGTCTTAACCACTGGACCACCGGGGAGTTCGCACTGCTAGATTTTCTTAACTTTTATTTCTCAACCTTTGTATTTGGATTAAAAAAAAATTCCACAGTTATGTTTTTATTTTTCAAAGCTATTTTTTAGTCTCTGAATGTTTCTTATGATAGCATCCTGTTCTTGCTTTAAAATGCAATATGTTCTCTTATCTCTGAGGTTATAGTGATTTTGTTTTCTTTCTCTGCATAGCTTTCCAGATTCTTATCTGGAAGGAAAGGATCTGGCTGCTAGTCTTCTGCACCAGAACAGAGGAACAGAGGTCCCTTCTGTCCAGTTTTCAGTATGATACCTGCATCTTCTGTTGTGCCTTGTATCCCCCAGTCCAGAACACAAGACATAGGGGGGGAAAAGCCTCAGATTTCTGCCAGGATATGGAAGAAGCAGTTGCCAGTACCATGACGAGAAAAGGGACAGGTTCTGGGATCTGACTTTTCTTCCTGCTTCCTCCCAAGTTGTCAACTGTGTTGGTTCTCAGCTTTCCCCACCACTGGCTTGGGAATTCGGCTTTCTTGGGTGTGCTAAGTCAGTTACCATGTCCATCTGCTTTCCAGCTTTCAAAATTTTATTGCTATTGTTTCATCTTCTGTTCTCCCTATCGTTAGGAGTTTATGACTTTTTAAAAACTCCTTTTATTGATTGCAGTTTTCGTGAAGTTTCAAGAGGGAGCAGAATGAGGTGCTGTGTACATCTGCCATCATCACCCAGAGATAGTAATCGTTTTTCTCTTCCAAACAGTAATGGCAGTACTGCCAGGAGCAGAGTCCCTCTACAAAAGCAGTCGTATGTATGTGAACCATCTTCTTGGTAGGTAGTGGTTGATTGCATTGAGTGATCACATGTGCTGGACACTGCTTTTCTTATTAATTCTCACTTACTGAGGGATGTGCTGTCATATCCCCAGTTTACACCTCAGAGGACCATAGCCCAAGGACATTTAAAGCTTGAACAGTGCCTGTCACACAGCGACTCTTCCATTAAGAGTGGAATGGATAAATGAACATGGCCAAGTAGGCACAGCTGGGAAGAGGCCCAGGCCAGTGCTAACTCCAAAGCCTGTACTGTTAGCTGCCTGCATGGTGGCTAATGCTGGAGGAGGATAATTGGTACTTCAAGGCATCCACTTCCTTTGAGCCCCTTAGAAATGTTCTTACTCTAGGCCTTTGGCATCGCAGTACTGCTTGCCAGGTGGGTTCCCTTTCACCTGTGTGGTTCAAAGCTGTGACCCTGGAGCCAGTGTCTCTGAACTGGGGAGTAGGGCATTTTCTGAGCAATCCCAGAGGATGCAAAGATGCCTAAGCATGGCTTCTTCTGGGAAACCTAGGTAAAGATGGCCTCAAAGAGTGAGTGAAGTTTTGCCATGGCTGGATCAGCTCTGGGATTGTGTAGCAGTCATCTTTTTTAGGTGGCAATTCATGATAGTATGGCTTTCTATTTTTTCAACTTTTTATTATAAAAAATTTTTAAACATACAGAAAAATTGAACAGTACATTCAACATTTTAACATTTTGCCATATTTGCTTTACTTTTTTTTTCCTTAACCATTTGATCATATGTTGCTGACATCGACACCTCACCCCTAAATATGTAAGAATGCATCTCCTAACAAGGTCATTCTCTTTACGTAACCACAATACTATCATTATCACATCTGGGAAAATAATTCTGTAATATTCTCTGTCTGACCTGTATTCAGATTTACCCAGTTGGCCCAGACTGCCTTAAAAAAATTTTTTTTTTGGAAACCAGGATCAATAAAGGTTTACACATTTCACTTGGTTTGTTAATTGTATGTTTTGACGTAGATGAAATTAATGATGAAATCTTTTGAACTTTCTAGTTCATATCGCTCTTGGAGACTGCTTCATTACTAGAAGGGTCATGGTTCTCAGAATCTTAGCAACGGAAGGGATCCTTGATGTAATCTGGTTCAGTTATTTCCATACTTGGCTGATGTGTGTCCTGAAGGTTGAATTGGGAGTTTGTCTGTAGACAAAGAGATGAAAGGGGCATTCCAAGGACATAGATAGACATATAGAAATAGATATAGAAATATGTAAATAAATATATTAAAATTATTTAGCAGTTTTCCTAACAGTAGGTATTCAATAAGTACTGGCTACCTTCTCCCTTTTATTTCTTTGTGGCTGGAGTAAAGAGTACATCAAGATAGTAGGAGATAAGAAAGCTATAATAGGGGAGACTGTAAATACCCTGTATCTTTTGGACTTTATCTCAGGCTGTTGGAAGTTTTTGATGAAAGGCACGATCTGGTCTGAGTTTTAGAAAATTCTGGCAGGATCTGGACTTGAGGAAGCAGGGAGAATGGTTTTAAGAAATAATATGTTTTAGGGACTTCTCTGATAGTCCAGTGGTTAAGACTCTGCGCTTCCACTGCAGGGGGCATGGGTTCGATCCCTGGTCGGGGAAGTTCTGCATGCCATGCGGTGCGGCCAAAAAAAAGAAATAATATGTTTTAATATATTGTCCTGGCAAGATTTATTTCCCTCATTGAAATGATGCTTCTTTTTACCAGCGTCTACAGATTATCAGTTTAAATAAACCTAGGTGTAAAGAAGTAGACTTTTTTTTTGTGTGACAGGATAATGAGACAGGTATTGCATTTCAAAATTTGAAAGACAAAATAGTTAGTCAGTCATTCAACAAGTATTTGAGTGCCTATTGTATGCCAGGCCACTGTGCTAGGCTCTGGGAGAACTACATTGAGCAAAAATGGGCATGGAATGTCCTTTGTGGATTTTACTCTCTTCAGGGGAAGGTATGTATTAATCAAATAACAAGATTAATAATGAAGTACTAAGGGGATTAGATCTGACCGTGGAGTCAGGAGGTCATGGAAGTCATATCTTTTTATTATTATTTTTTTTTTTTGCGGTACGCGGGCCTCTCACTGTTGTGGCCTCTCCCGTTGCGGAGCACAGGCTCTGGACGTGCAGGCTCAGCAGCCATGGCTCACGGGCCCAGCTGCTCCGCGGCATGTGGGATCCTCCCGGACCGGGGCACGAACCCGCGTCCCCTGCATCGGCAGGCGGACTCTCAACCACTGCGCCACCAGGGAAGCCCAAGTCATATCTTTTTAAATTTTATTTTATTTATTTATATTTTTGGTGGCCGTGCCATGAGGCATGAGGGATGTGGGATCTTAGTTCCCCTTCCAGGGGTCGAACCTGTGCCCCCTGAAGTGGAAGCGCGGAGTCTTAACCACTAGACATACAGGGAGGTCCCCATATCATCCTTCACTTTCAACAATATCATCATTTCAACAACCTGCACCACAACTACTGAGCCTGCGCTCTAGAGCCCGTGAGCCGCAACTACTGAGCCCTTGTGCCACAACTACTGAAGCCCACACGCCTAGAGCCCACGCTCGCAACAAGAGAAGCCACTGCAATGAGAAACCCGCGCACTGCAAGGAAGAGTAGCCCCCGCTCGCCATAACTAGAGAAAGCCCGTGCGCAGCAACGAAGACCCAATGCAGCCAAAATAAATAAATAAATATTAAAGAAAAGAAACCCCCTGTCTTTTACTTTGGTTTTTAGATTTAAATCTTTTATGAAAATTGGTGGTACCTACTAAATTTTATTCTTGTTATAGATGATTTACAAGTCAGAAGGCAAATAAGCATCCTGAGATTATGTAAAATGTCTTTCCAAAAATGCTTAGCTCTCTGAATAATCATACTGTTGGATTTTAAGGCCTATAAAATATTCACACTGTGACTACCTAGACACCAGGCTTATAGCAACCTAAGAAGAAAAACTGTATTCTCCAGACTGCTTTGTCAAGTTGTGAATCAACAGTAATCACCACTGTCATTGTAGACCTCACTGGACTGCTTTCTTCTGTTTCCAGGTGATCGCAGTATTCATCTAAATTGGGGCTCTTTCTCTTCCATCTGGTTCTTCTTGCTTTCTTCACCACAGGCAGTAGAATAGTAACTTTCTCCTCACGAAATGGAAATGAGAGAAATGCTGTGAAACTGTCTGGCAGCAGTACAGTGTATTGGTCATGAGCACAGGTTTGGAATCAGATGTGAACTTCAGTGGAATCCTGGCTTTCCTTCTTGCTAGCTGTGTGACCTTGGGCTAGTTACTCTGTAAACCTTTTTAGTAATACGAGATAATAATAGTAACTGCCTTAGAGTATTTGTGAGGATTCAAGGGAATCCTCTATGAAAAGAGTTTTTCTGAGGATGGAGTAGAGTTGCCTGTAACCTGTAAGCACCCTATAACTAAGAGCCACTAGTAATAGTAATAGTAGTAGTAGTAGTAGGGAAGATGTCGATTTTATTTTTGTTTAATTTGAGTCAGCTGTTTTGCTCTGGCTATGTAGACCTAATACCTTGCACGATATTTAAATTTAATTTCTGGATTTTTTTTGCTAACTTATTTATTTATTTATTGGCTGCAGCATGTGGCATGCAGGATCTTAGTTCCCCGATCAGGGATCAAACCCATGCCCCCTGCAGTGGAAGCTTGGGAGTCCTAACCACTGACCCGCCAGGGAATTCCCCCAGATTTTTTAATGATACAAATTGTAATTTAATTTTAAAAGGTGTTAATTGATTTCTCTGCCAGTTTGTAAATCTCCTGATGATGAGGGCCAAGTTTTATTCATCTTTATTTTCCCCACAATGCCTTGCTTGTAGGACATGTTCTGTAAATATTTCATTCATGATCTAGAAGAGTTTTGTGCTGATTAAATACCATTGTATATGTAAGTCTGCTGTAATGCCTGGCAGACAGTAATGCAAGGAAGGAAGAGAGTGAGTCAGAGATGAACACTGAATCAG
This sequence comes from Tursiops truncatus, assembly GCF_011762595.2. Classification (NCBI taxonomy): domain Eukaryota; kingdom Metazoa; phylum Chordata; class Mammalia; order Artiodactyla; family Delphinidae; genus Tursiops; species Tursiops truncatus. The sequence goes on along the minus strand of NC_047037.1, from coordinate 132,593,781 downwards.
TCCTCAGCCCTCTTCCATATTTTCTCCTTGAGATACCCTAGCTGCTCCTGTGACTTCAGTTACCACTTAATTACTATCAGCCTGTAATCTGTATTTCTGCTTTAAACCACTCTTTCAGTGGTTTCTGTACATCTGTCTTACATACATTTCTACCTGGATGTCCTTCAGTCATATGAAACACATTATGCTCAAACTCTCCCTGGCTCCCCTCCCTATTTTGGTTAATGGTGTCTTTCCAGCTGTTGGGTACCCAAACAGTCATTCTTAGCTCTTCCTTGCTTGTTGATAATACCACATCAATATTTCTCAAATAAAAACCTTTTCTTTAGCCTGTATGAGTATGGCCTCAGTTTACATCCTTATTCTCTTCCTTTCTAGAGGGTGTCTTTAACATTTTCCTTCAGTCCTCCTCCATACTGCTGCCACCAGAATTGTCTTTCTAAATCGCAGAGCTGATTTTGTCACTTCCCTGCTTACAAGCCTCTGGTAGTTTCCTAGTGCTTAGAGCAGGGGCCTGCAGACTATGAGCTGTGGGCCAAGTCTGGTGGTCTGCTGCCTGTTTTGTAAATTTAAGTTTTATTGGAATACAGCCATGCTCATTTGGTCACATATTGTTTATGGCTGCTTTTATGCTATAACAGCAGAGTTAAGTGGTCGTGACAGAGATTGTTTGGCCTGCAAAACTAAAGATGTACACTATCTGGTTCTTTCCAGAAGTTTGCTAATCCCTTGGCTTAGAGATTAGAGGTCAAATTTGTGTAGGCTGAAAAATCCTTGATGATCTTGTCCCAAACATGTTAATCGCATCACTCTTTGAAATACCTTAAACTCTACCCTGTTCTCTTGTGGCCCTACATAATTTCGCATATTTTATTCCTTCTTTTTCATCTGTCAAACTCCTCTTCTTGCTTTAAAACCCAGCCAAGTTTATTCTTCCTTTATCAAACTTTCCTCAGCTCTTCCCGGGAAGTAGTGTCCTATAACACTCTTTTCATATTTCTATTATAGCCCTTTTGTGTATGTATAGTATAGCACGTTTTATAATGCAGTTATTTATTCTTGTGACAATGTCCCTAACTAGACTGTTTTCTACATTGATTGTCTTAATCGTTTTTATATACACAGCGCCTAACATTTGTAGCATTTAACAACTAGTGAAGAGCTGGATGAACAAACAGATGGTAACATGAAAGTTTGGTCAAAAGAAAAAATTTTGAATTAGGTATGTTATTTGGACTTTGATGCATATGGAAATCACTCAGACCATGTTTATATGTTAAAGTGTGTAGTTGTTTTCTCCTCTTGCTTTTTGCAGCTATCCTTTGGTTTCCTAAACTGAGTGTTTGAAATTTTCACAGTTGAATCACTTAAAATGCTCTCTAAAAAGGACTCATTTCCTTTTATAAAGAGTTGCCTCTCTAGTAATAGGAATAATTGCTATCTAATGTATTATAAGACTTGTGGGTCCATTATTTCAGTTCAATAATCTTGTTTTTTTAAAAATTGGTACCTGGGTCAGTTTTGCGGGAGAACATACCAGTAATTTCCTTGATCTCAAAAAAGTTTAAGTTTATTTAAAATAGTTACAGACATAGTACATTATATAAGAGGTTTCTCAACAGGCACGAATCAACAATTCATTGTGTTAATTACAATAACTTTTAAAATCACTTTGCATTAAAAAAAATGTAATTCATGCTCAGTGCAGCAAACTTTGAAAATAGAAAGCAAAACAAACACACCATCCTGTGACCCATATATAAAATAATATTATGAAAGTACTGGTGTTCGTCCTTCCAGTATTTTTATGCATGTATGTGTTTATATATATATATATATATATATATATATATATATACATACTATTAATTCTTTTTTCTAAAAAGGAAATAATGCTATAGATACATTAAAAAAATTTTTTTATTTTATTTATTTATTTATTTTTGTCTGTGTTGGGTCTTCGTTGCTGCGTGCGGGCTTTCTCTGGTTGTGGAGATCAGGGGCTACTCTTTGTTGTGGTGCACAGGCTTCTTATCGTGGTGGCTTCTCTTGTTGCAGAGCACGGGCTCTAGGCGCGCGGGCTTCAGTAGTTGTGGCACACAGGCTCAGCAGTTGGGGCTCGCGGGCTCTAGAGCACAGGCTCAGTAGTTGTGGCGCATGGGCTTAGTTGTTCTGCAGCATGTGGGATCTTCCTGGACCAGGGCTCGAACCCATGTCCCCTGCATTGGCAGGCAGATTCTTAACCACTACGCCACCAGGGAAGCCCTAGATACAGTTTTAATAACCTGTTTTTTTCACTTGGTATTAGTCATTACCATTTACTCATGCCATTAAATGTTTTTCAAAAATAGATTAAAAAAAAAATTTTTTTTGTGGCCACACCCCGTGGCATGTGGAATCTTAGTTCCTCGACCAGGGATTGAACCCGCACCCCCTGCATTGGAAGCATGGAGTCTTAACCACTGGATCACCAGGGAAGTCCCTCAAAAATAGATTTTTAAATGTCTGCATTAAGTAAACTATTTTACTTAAACATTTATTCTATTGTTGAACATTTAGATTTCCTCTAAGTAGTCTTTGCCTTCATTAAGTCTCCAAAGGCCTATTATCTTAAGTTAAATATTGTATACTTATCTCCACTTTAAGCCAGGGGATCAGTGTTAGTATTGTCGATTGCTGTTATTAAATCAAGACTGTCATGATAAAATGTGCTTATTTTTTGGTAAATATCAATAAGAAAACCCATATGAAAGTCAGTCTTCTCAGTTCAGAGTGTTAGTTCTTAATATACTAGCCCTCTCCTAAATGTTTACCATAGTGACCATCTTGGTGCCTTTGCTCCTTTTATCCTAACGTTCTTCACTTGGTTTCCCGTTGCACTTGGTGAAACCCCAAATCCATCATGAAGTCGACATTAATCTGCAAGGTGATCTGGTACTTACCTGTCTCTCTCCATATTTATTCCAAGCCACTTCCTCCCCTAACTTACTATAGTCTTATTCTCTTTGGTACCAGCTAATTCTTCCTTGCTAGTATCAAAGGGACTTAGTGGCTTTTGTATGTAATCTTCCCTCTCTCTGCTCTGCCTCTTTTGCTTTTCCTTAATCTAATTAACTTTACTCAGCTTTTAAATTTCAGGGTGTTGTAAAATTTTAGCACGTGTTGCCTCTTTAGAGAGGCATTCCCTGACCATTCTCAAATAGGTCTCCCTTATTTTGTATCAGGATCATGTGCATTTCCTTCATAGTAACTGTTTGTATTATTTTGATGTTTCTCTGCCCCACCCAAACCCCTGACCCTCCAATTTAAGCTCCAGGAGGGAGAAGACCATGACATTTCAGAAATTAGTGTGTGGAAATAGCCCTCTGTATCCTTGGGTTACACATCCACAGATTCAACCAACCAGGGATCAAAAATACTCAGGAAAAAAAAATTCCAGAATGTTCCAAAAAGCAAAACTTGAGTTTGCTGAGTGCTGGCAGCTATTTACAGGGCATTTACATTGTATTTATAACTATTTACATAGTATTTACATTGTATTAAGTATATAAGTAATCTGGAGATGATATTAAAGTATATAAAGGAGGTTATATGCAAATAGTATGCTATTTTATATAAGGGACTTAAGCATCCACAGATTTTGGTATCCGAGGGGGGTCCTGGAACCAATCCCCTGTACATACTGAGGGACAACTGTATGTTTTCTGCTTATAGAACTATTTATAAATAGGTTAATATATGCAAAATGACTTTTATAATAGGAAACATGACTTTTGTTTTTATAATGTCACTTTAAAAAAAATAAATTTATTTATTTATCTTTGGCTGTGTTGGGTCTTCGTTGCTGTTCACGGGCTTTCTCTAGTTGTGGCAAGCCGGGGGCTACTCTTCGTTGCAGTACGTGGGCTTCTCACTGCGGTGGCTTCTCTTTGTTTCCGTGCATGGGCTCTAGGTGCGCAAGCTTCAGTAGTTGTGGCTCGTGGGCTCTAGAACGTAGGCTTAGTGGTTGTAGTGTGAGGGCTTAGTTGTTCCGCGGCATGTGGGATCTTCCCAGACCAGGGCTCAAACCCGTGTCCCCTGCATTGGCAGGTGGATTCTTAAGCACTGTGCCACCAGGGAAGTCCCATGACTTTTGTTTTAACCTTCAGACATTGTCTTAAATTCATGGCGACCTTCCCTAAACTTGTTTTTAACCAGTTAATATTTAATCTTTGGTAACAGTTCATCTCTGTGTCTGCAGGCTATCTTGATAAAATGTGCCCATAATGCGTACATAGTAAGGCTTTAGTGCAGCTGAAGCATATCTAAGTGATAAAATTTTTAAATCTTCTTTGTGGGTAAAATTTACATACTGTAAAATACACAGATCTTAAGTGTACACTTCAGTAACTTTTGATAAATAAATATACCTGCATAATCACTATCCCATCCAAGATATAGAACATTATTATCACCCCAAAAAAGTTCCCTTATAGTCAGTCCTCAGCCCCTATTGGCAACCACTGTTCTGATCTCTGGGACTATTGGTTAGTTTTGCCTCTTCCTAAGCTTCATTTTAAATGGCATCATACAGTATATACTACTTTGTGTTTGCCTTCTTTCACATAAATCAGGTTTTTGAGATATTTTTTTCTATGTGGTTATATATATCGTTCATCATTTTTTGTTGCTGAATAGTATTCCATTGTATGAATCCATCATAATTTGTTTATCCATTCTCCTGTTGATGAATATTTTGGTTGTTTCAGTTTGCTACTAATATGAATAAACCTGCTATAAACTTTCTTGTAAAAGTCTTTTTGTGTGTGGACATATGTTGTTACTTCTCTTGGTAAATACTTAGGGATGGAGTTGCTGGGTTATAGGGAGGATTATTTTTAACTTTGTAAGAAACCGCAACCAGAAATGTATGAGATTTCCAGTTGTTCTGCTTCCAACAGTCAGTCTTTTTAATCTTAGCCATTCTAGTGGATGTGATGATATTTCTTTAATTTGCATTTCCCTGATGACTAATGATGTTGAATACCTATTTAGATGCTTTTTGGTCATTGTCTTTTTAAGTCCTTTGCCCATTTCAAGTCTGTTCAACTCCCGTGCACACTTTTTATTGCCTATATTTTGTTTTTTTTATTATTAATCTTTAAGAGTTCTTTCTATATTGTAGGTACAAATCCTTTGTCAGATACTTATTTTGCAAATATTGTCTCCCAGTCTGTGTTTCCAGTGATTGGACCTTCTGTAGTATATTTATAGTCCTTCTTTTCAGATTAACAATTAGACCCATTACTTTAAATTTAGAGGTATTTCACTTAAATCCATATTTAAGCATATTATTTGAAAATGTAACTGACATGCTATTTAGAAAGTTTATCTTTGTGGATATCCTTTACAATGTTATAATTTTTGCTTTAAATAGTTGTCTTAAATAAAGAGAAGGAATAAAAAATAGTCTTTTATATTTACCCACATATTGATTATTTCTGGTATTCTTCATTCCTTCCTATAGATCTGAGATTAATCTGGTGTCATCTCCCTTTAACCTGAAGAATTTCCTTTAGCATTGTTTAGTGCAGATTTGATGATGAATTATCTTAGTTTTTGTTTACCTGAAAATATTTTTTTATCCTCATTTAAAAAAAGCTTTTTTGAGATACAATAAAGATATGATAACAGTCACCTGTTTTAAGTGTACAGTTCAGTGATTTTTAGTATATTTATGTGCAGTAATCGCCACAGTCTAATTTTATAACCTTATGCCTATGAGTACTCACTCCCTATTACACTCCGCTCTCCCCTGCCCATCACTAGGCAACAGCTGATTTACTTTCTGTGTATAGATTTGCCTCATCTGGACATTTTATATAAATGGAATATACCATACGTGGTTGTCTTTCACTTAGCGTAATGTTTATGAGGTTCATCTGTGTTGTATCATGTATCAGTATTTCCTTTTTATTGCTGAATTTGTATTCCATTGTATGGTATCCCACATTTTATTTATTCATTCATTAATTGACATATGTTGGGTTGCTGCACTGCTTAGTTATTATGAGTAATGCTACTATGAACATTTGTGTACAAGTTTTTGTGTAGACATATGTTTTCATTTCTCTTGGGTAGATAGATAGGGGTAGAACTTCCATCACCTTCACTTTTGAGGAATACTTTTGCTGGATATAGCATTTGAGATTGATTTTGGGCCGTGCTGAGTGGCTTGTGGGAGTTTAGTTCCTTGACGAGGGATTGAACCTGGGCCCTCGGCAGTGAGAGCATGGAGTCCTAACCACTGGACCGCCAGGGAATTCTCATGATTGCTTTTCTTAAAAGCACGTCAAAAAATGTCCTTCCATTTTCTTCTGGCCTCCATTGTTTTTGATGAGAAGTCAGCCATCATACATATTGTTCTACTACCCCTGTATGTAATGTGTTGATTATTTTTTCCCCCTAATGTTGCTTTGTTTCTTTTTATCTCTGGTTTTCAGCAGTTTTATTATGATGTTTTCCTTGTGTTTGTCCTCCTTGGAGTTTGCTGAGCTTCCTGGATTTGCAAATTATTATTTTTCACCAAATTTGGGAAATTATCAGCCATTATTTCTTTAAATATTTTTTCTTCCTGATTCTTTTATTTTTCTGGGACCCAATTAAACATATGTTAGACCAGTTATTAGTGTTCCTAAGTTTCCTGAAGCTTTATTCATTTTTCCCCCTAATTAAAAAGAAAAAAACCCTGTTCTCTAGATAGGATAATTTCTTTTGATCTTTCTTCAAGCTTACTGTACTTTTCTTCTACTGTCTCTGATCTCCTACTGAGCCCATCTAGTTAATTTTAAATTTCAAATATTATAATTTTCAGTCATAAAATTTACATTTTAAAGTTTCTCTACTGAGATTCTCCATTAACTCGGTTATTTTGACCATGTTCCTTTGTCTTTGATGTGTTTATACTGGCTGCTTTAAAGTCATTGTCTGCTAATTTTCAATATCTGAATTATGGGGGGGGGGTCTGTTTCTATTGACTGCTTGTTTTTCCTCCTTGAAGATAAACCACATTTTTTCTGCTTCTGTAAAAGTCAAGTAATTTTTTTTTTTTAACTATACAGTTGACCCTCAAACAAAACAGGGGTTAGGGGTGCTGACCTTCTGTGCAGTCAGAAATTCATGTTTAACTATACATTGGTCCTCCATATCTGCAGTTCTGCATCTGTGGGTTCAACCAACCATGGATTGTGTAGTACTGTAGTATATATTTAGTGAAAAAAATCCACATATACGTGCATCTGCATAGTTCAAACCTGTGTTGTTCAGGGGTCAACTGTATATTGGACATTGTGGATGATACATTATAGACAGTCTGGATCAGTTATCTTCATCTAAAGAGTGTTACTTTTTGTTCTAACAGGCAATTAAAATACGGACTGATCACCCTGAAATTGTGGAGATTTGGTTTTATACTTTGTTGGAGTGTGTGGAAATCCCAAGGTGTTTACTAATCTCTGACCTGGTGGAACTCAAATTCCAAAATGCCTTGCAGGGGATAGCAGCTGAAATCTGTTTAGTACTTTTAGCCTTCCAGATATTTTTTTCTGCTGAGGTCCTTGGAATCTCCTTCATGCATGTGCTATTCAGGGATTAGTCAGGATTTAAGAGGGTTTATATTAGTGTTTGGGGCTCCCTCTTGTGACTTACCCCATTCCAAGATTTCCCCTTCAATTTCCAGCTGCTCTTGTCATCCTGAACTTCATCCACTGATACCTGAAGCCAGAAAGACTGATTTTTTGCTCAAGTTTTAGCTATTCTGCACCACAGGGACTCACTTGGCTGGGAGTGAGAGGTTAGGGGATTCTTCAGGGGGAAAAGCTGTATTAAAGTGGATCTTGCTCATTGTGTTTTCTTTCAAGCGGTAAATGACCTCCAGTTTCTGCTTGCTTTTCAGCACTCTTTAGTGCTTTAAAATAGTTTTTTTTTCCCCTTTTCTTTCTGGAACTTAAGGTGTTCCTGAATCATCACATCTGAACATACTCTCTTTGTTTTGAAAATTTGCACAGCATGCTGTACCCTTATATAGTTTTTTATGCATGTGATTTTTCTCCTTCCAGTTATCTATTGCTGCATACAGATAACTCTAGAACTTAGTAGTTTAAAACAGCCATTTTATTATGCTTACAATTCCTGTGGGTCAGGAATTTGGAAAGGGCATAGCCAGGATGACATGTGTCCGCTCCGTATACCTGGGGCCTCGTCAGGGAAGTCTTAAAATGTGGGAGTAATGCTAATAACCAGAGCAGCAGTCACATCTGGCAGGTGGCGGCTGGGCCGCCACCTGGAACCGTGGGCCAGAACACCTCTACGTGGTCTCCTCACAGCACTGTGGCCTTGGATTTTTTACAAAGCAACTCAGGGCTCTAGTGTTAGTGTTCCAGAGAACCACCTGCAAGCTGCATTGTCTTTTATGATCTAGTCTGAGAAGTTGTATGGCAGAGTTACATAGCATCACTTTCTCTACTTTATCGGTGAACCAGCCTTTTTTGTTGACCTAAATTCAAAGGTAGGGACATAGATCCACCTCTCAATTGGAGAAGTGTCAAAGGCTTTGCAGACACTTTACTTTTTTAATATGTCTTTATTGGAGTATAATTGCTTTACAATGCTGTGTTAGTTTCTGTTGTACAACAAAGAGAATCAACCATATGCATACATATATTCCTATATCCCCTCCCTCTTGAGCCTCCCTCCCCCCCCATCCCATCACTCTAGCTTGTCGCAAAGCACCGAGCTGATCTCCCTGTGCTGTGCTGCTGCTTCCCACTAGCTATCTGTTTTACATTTGGTAGTATATATATGTTGATACTACTCTCACTTCATCCCAGGTTCCCCCCACCCCGCCCCATGTCCTCAAGTCCATTCTCTATGACAGACATGTTTTAAAATCTCCATGCTCATTTAACAAATAGTAAGCTCCTTCTGTGTCCTAGGACAGTCTTATGTATATCTCAATAGATATTCATTGTAGTATTGAATTTTTCTTCTTAACTATAGTAGATTTAGACCTAAAGTTAAATTTGTGTTTAAAGCTTTAAGAAAGGAGTAAGATATTTCACTTCTTAAAAACATTTCCTTAGATCGATTTTTTTTTGTCTTTTTATTTGTAGAATATAGTATTTAATGAAAAGTCCATGCTTAAGTGGTGAAAATGGCAGGCTTCCTAGATAATTTCCGTTGGCCAGAATGTGAATGTATCGACTGGAGTGAGAGAAGAAATGCAGTGGCTTCTGTGGTAGCAGGTATATTGGTAAGTGAAAAAGCCTGGTTGGTGACATTTATACCTCACTTTTTGCCCTGAAAATTAATCTTGATTCCTTTGAACTGTGAATACCCATGATAATACAGTTTTTGAAGGCAGTAGTTTTTTAAGTAAATTATGTAATATGTGTCATTCCTTTAGGATCCTCAAAGGCTCAGAATTTGATGTAACTAATAATATTGTTGTGACTCATTGAAATTCAGGATGTGCAGACAGTAGTAACAACCTTAGGCTGCATTAGAACTGAAGCCCTGCAGCCCTTTAGGGAAGGGTTGCCATCTTCATACCCCAGCTGCAGCACAGGCAGGAAGCGAGAGGAAGAAATTTGTGGAGGAAACTACTGCTTAATTTTCTTTCCAATATTTTTTTAAAAACTTTTTTATTATTGAAAATATCAATAGTATACACAAAAATAGAGAGAATGGTATAGAGTCCTCTCTCATCCCCTGTACTTATCATTGAGCTTCAAAAAAAGGTCAGATCATGACCAATCTTGCTTTAGCATTCCATCAAGCACTCCCTGCCCCCACTGCACTTTTTGAAGCAAATTTCAGTATATGTTCCACTTAATTTAAATTAATCTTTTCCAGTATATAGTTCTATACCTGAAGTTCAATAGAAAAGATAAATAAAGAAATAAAGTGGAGCAGGAGCTAAAGATATTGGGGTGGCCAAAAAGTTTGTTCAGGTTTTTCCATAACATCTTAGAATTGTGAAGCAATATGCATGCAGAATTCTTTTAGGTGTTTCCGAGTTTTTCTTGCTCTCTGTGGTCACCTCGCCTGCACTTAATTTGTCTATGAAATTCCTTAGTAACTTGTCTACTTTAGTTCTATTCAGCTTAGTTTACATAGAAACATTACATTTTGCAAACTCATGTTTAGTCAGTTTTGCAGTATTTAATCAAATTACATAATTAAAATTATAGCAAGCGTAGATATTTTTTGGAGACGTGGGAGCTCATTTGTGGAAGCAAAAGTGCTTGGGCATATTAAAAAAGAATGTTCCACATTCTTTTTAATATGAAACACATCAGGTAATCAGGGAGCTGGTTAGTTGGAGGTTAGTTAAGAGAGCTTTGGTTGTATATAATTTTATAGTGGATAAAAGAAGCAGAAAATTCATTCCTAGGTAATAAATTTTTCATCTTGCATTAAGAGCAGAACTTGAATCTTACACGGATTTGATTAGATTCACCTCATATGCTATAAAGAATAAGTAAACAAGGAATTCTTGTTTTTTATAGTTCAACATCTAAACCTCAAAGTAGACATATTTTATGTTTCAATTATATGGTCCATAGAAAACATGGAATGTTAAGGAACAGTATCATGCTAAGCCAAAGTGTTAGTGTTATTTTAATGACATGGGTTCTTTCTCAAGTTTTTTACAGGTTGGTGGATAATGATTGATGCAGCCGTGGTATATCCTAAGCCAGAACAGCTGAACCATGCCTTTCACACATGTGGTGTATTTTCCACATTGGCTTTCTTCATGTAAGTATGAAGGTAATTCTCAATTCAAGATTATTTTTCTAAAAACATTTTTTCCTCAAAGTTTAATGCTATCTGGAATAACTTTTTAATTTCATTGATTGATTCTTCTTTAACATGATAAATATATGTGTGTATATCTATATTGCCATTTTATTAAGATTTTTAAAATCAAGAATGAGTGTTGAATTTGGGGGGGAGAGATTAATTGGGAGATTGAGACTGACATATACACACTACTATATATAATATAGATAACTAATAAGAACTTGCTGTATAGCGTAGGGAACTCTACTCAGTACTCTGTAATGGCCTATATGGGAAAAGAATCTAAAAAAAAAAAGAGTGGATATATGTATATGTATAACAGATTCATTTTGCTGTACACCTGAAACTAACGCAACATTGTAAATCAACTATACTCCAATAAAAATTTTTTTTAAAAAAGTGTTGAATTTAGTTAGATAATTTTATTATACTTTATAAAGATTATCATGTGATTTTTGTTCTTATATTTGTTAAACTGACAAATTACTATGTTTTATAGATCTTAAGATTTTTTTTGTATTTTAATATCTTTGAATATCAGTGTGCTTCTTGTAGTCATTGGTATCTTATAATTCATAATATTTTTTCCTTCTTGGCAGTATAAAAAAATAATGGTGCATCTTAAAAATCATTGGCATCTTAGGTTTAATGAAGTATGTTATATTTCTAGATTTTTTAGTAGGAAGTCATCCTTGAATACTCTAATACATTCAACTTTTTTTTAATCCTTTTTAAAATTTATTATTTTTATTGGAGTATAGTTGCTTTACAATATTGTGTTAGTTTATATTGTACAGCAAAGTGAATCAGCTATACGTATACATATATCCTCTCTTTTCCAGATTTCCTTCTCATTTAGGTCACCATGGAGCACTGAGTATCTAATACATTCAACTTTTACCATGGAGTATTATTTTCTTTAAGTGTGTCACTTAACTGTATTTGCCAGTATTGGAGGGAGGGCAGGACTGGCCTTAAATGAGATTGATCTATGGCTTTCCTTTTTTATTAAATCATATTTAGGTTTAGCCATTATCTCACTTCATAAAAGAGTTTGGAAGCTTTTCATGGATGTCTTTTAATAATTTAAAAAAATATGTTAAACATTAAGATTACATAATTTTCTTATACTGTCAGGAGCTTCAAAAAGGTAAATTGTAGAAGATGGAACTACTTATATTCATTCAGGATGCTTAGAAAAGACAATTCCTGCTACAAATATACCCGCTCTAACAAGAATGGAAAGAGAAGCTGAATAAAGTAGGCCTATTTATTATACCAAATGTTCTCTGAATTTGAGAAATGGATGAGAGAAAATCACTTGACTTTTAACACAAAGAGAAACTTTTGAACTCTTGGTTATAATGAGAACCTTAAAATGGGGTAACTCATGGTGGGTCATTCATGTATAAATATAAAATAAAATAGACAAAGAACTCAGAAAATCGGTCTCTTTCATAATCTTTGGAGACAAGTGATAGTAATCCCTTAAAATTAAGTATGTTTTTGTTTGATATTATTATAAATGGAAATGTTTTCTTAATTTTGTTTTCAACATATTTATTACCAATATATAGAAAACATTGATATTTTAAAAAAATTAAGTATGTTTTCTGGGTCTACTTTAGGAAAATAAGACTAGCATAGTATTTCTATCCACTAGGATATTTAAATTAAAAGATAATGTTCAGTTATTCAGATACTGGCTTTAGATAGGAAATGCTTCCCTTCTAAATGATATATAAATATCTCTGAATATTTTAGCAGCATGAAAGCTTATTAGATGATTTTGTATTGTTCTAGGATAAATGCCGTGTCCAATGCTCAGGTGAGAGGTGACAGCTATGAAAGCGGCTGTTTAGGAAGAACAGGTAAGGGCACTTTGAGTTGTTAATGTATGCTGGCAAAAGAGGGATTTATCAGCAGAAAAAACAAAGCCTCTAGTGAGTCTTTATTTAGGGATGATTAATGATTATGTAGGATTTTTAAAAATTTACTTTTAAAAAAAGTTCCTGTGTTATTTAAAACTTTAAGAAAGTTAAAGTTACTGCCAGAGGTTACTGGTTTTTGTCATGTTATATTGCCCATAGTATATAGATAAAATGTAACCATGCAAAATCAATGGATCTTGACTGTTCCTGTGTTAATGATGGATTTATTCTTATCCCAAATGTTGACCAATAATATTACTTACAAGATGGCTGACTGTGATTACTGAATAGCAAAGTATGGACACATTAAGAGATCAAACCTAGGACTACAGTGTTTTTCACATTCAGTTCTGATCACCTGAGTAACCACCCATAGGCTACAACAGAAGTATTTCGAAGAAACATGCTCTTTGTTTACATATACATATTTTGTTTAGTTTGAATTTTTTTTGGTTTGTCATCCAACAGTATTTTTCTTTTGTTCAGATTATAACACATTCTATTAGAATCCAGGGTTTGTTTTTAGTGGAATTTCCATGCTGTATATAAAAAGCTCAGGACTAGACATTCTATTTCCAGCCTTTAAGAACTAGGAGGGGTGACTTGTGGTTATAGCAGGAATTTGGAGTAGGTGGGGGAGGAAGTTTGAAGGATGGTTAAGAATAATAGCAAGTACTTGTAGAATACTTAGTGTGTACCAAAGACTGTCCTGAATGCTCTACACATATTAACTCAATTAATTGTCACAATAGTCCTATAAGGTAACCACTCTTGTCCTCAGTTTTAGATTAAGGAACTAAGGCACAGAGAGCTTAAGTAACTTGTCCAAAATCATAAAGCAAGTAAGTGGTGGGACCAGGATTTGAACACTGACAATCTGGTTCCAGAGCCCATGCTCTTGGCCACCATGTTTGTATCCAGTCGAGAATCATTTAGTCTCTTTGTCTACAGTATCATATATATATATATATATATATATATATATATATTTGTCAGTGTATTTGAGGATAACTTATATAAAATATAAAATAAAATTCAATTTAAAGCGTACAGGTCGATGAGTTTTGACAAATGTATACAGTTGTGTAACTGCCACTACAATCATGATATAGAATATTTCCATTACTCCGGAAAGTTCCCTCATATCTCTTTGTAGTTAATCCCCTTTCCCCCACCTCCTGGCCACCACTGATCTGCTTTCTATCACTGTAGTTTTGCCTTTTCTAGAATCTCATATAAATGGAATCATAAAGTATCATAAGACATTAAACCAAATCAAGGAGCTGACGAGCTTAGCTTTAAAAAAAAATTATTTTTTTTGTAAGAACACTAAACATGAGATCTCCTCTCAACACAATTTTAAATGCACAATACCATATTGCTAACTATAGGCACAGTGTCGTACAGCACTCTAGAGCTTATTCATCTTGTGTAGCTGAAACTTTATACTCGTTGAACAGCAACTCCCACTTCCCCCTCTCCTAGCTCCTGGCAACCACTACTGTACCCTCTGTTTCTATGAATTTGACTCTCTTAGATACCTCGCATAAGGGGAATGGGCCTTAAAAAAGAAGGAAATCCTGCCATATGTGACAACAGAGGTGAACCTGGAGGACATTATGCTAAGTGAAGTAAGCCAGTTACAGGGGAACAAATTAGCTTTCTTTTGTACCTGATGCTTTAAATGCTGATGCACATTTTAAAATTTCACTTCCATTGTGATCCTTGAAGAATGGAAGAGGATGGGAATAGTGATAAATGACAGATGAACCCAAGTTAAAAGTGCATTGTGTGTGTCTGTGCATGCATGTTTACACACACATGCATGCCTTGTGCCCCAGCTTCAGCAGGTAGTGTCAGGAATGAGTGAGAATAAAGAGTAAAAAAGCATGTATTAGCAAGTGACGTTGTGCATAGAGCACACATTAACGTATTTGATCATTTTTCTTTCAAAAATATTCCACAGGCATTGCTGTGGATTATGTTACTATTATCTATTTTCTGTAGAAAATTTCATTGTAACTTACTCAAACTTTTTAGCTTAAAGCTAGAACTTGTATGTGCCTTGGGTCTGTCTGGTTCCAAAGCCCTACTTTTTACTCTCAGTAGTGACTATAACATTTTATTCCACGATTATTTCTTACCCAGTTAAAATTCACAGTCAGTTTACGTCAGTTTACATTTATATGTGGTACCTTTAGTGCAAGTTCTGTCTAGTGCTTCAAAAATTCAGGGCAAACTATCTTGTAGGCATGCTCAGCTCTTGCCACACTAAGCTTTCATACTACTTAAATGGTTTGTGTGTAATTTATTCCCATTTAATTCCCAGAGGAATTTGCAGGAAAGTGTTATTAACGTAATAGATATACTACAAATGGAACTGTTAAATAAGAAGGAACAGGAACTAGGTAGAAAGAATATCATGTATTGATACTTAGACTCTAGGACAAAATGGATACTCTTAATTATTAACCTTGACTCTGAGCTTCCTGGTAGTCAAAGCAAAAAAGGGAAAATGTTACAGTTTTTTATTTTTTGCTAAACAAAAGTGTACTCATTTTTCAAGGGAAGTTATTTTCTTGTTCAGTTTTGTTAAAAAATTTTTGTGTGGTCATATATAAAGGACATGAAAATAATTACAAGGATTTTTGATACTTCCTTTCATTCACTTTAGGTAAAAGCTGTGATTGAATTTGGAGGATGTTTTCCTCCAAGGAAGTAAACATTGTTGTATATTTCTGGAGATCTGTTTAGTATTATAATAAAACTTAGATAACCTAGGGACCCATTTCTCTCAAATATTAGCTGTTCTACTCATTCTGAGCTTTGAGCTTCCTGTATATCTGGTGTCTAAAATATATGAATTTCTGTTCAGTTAGTAACAGAATATCTGAAATTGAGGCAAATTTAGCTTTCTATTATGGAAATTGGCTTGGATTTTATTTTCACTTCAGGGGAGCTATATTCCCCTTCCATAGAGTGACAGGCCGTCAATATACCTGTGATCAGGGTCTGGCACAATGCTAACTTGCTTTCCTGAAAATGTATTGAATCTACTCAGGTGTCCAGATGATCACTTTATTGAGATTCTGTTGTATAACTTCTAAAATTCTATACAGTAGGGGGTTGAAGAGATACTTTTGTCCTTGAACTTTTCAAGGGTATGTGGTACAGTTTGGCTGAATAAGAGAGATTGAATATATGGTTGCTGTTAGTACCATGTTGAGTAGTACCATGATATTAACGTTGATGAAAAGAAGTCATATGGTCCTTATTCATTTGCATTCTCTCATTCCTGTGTGGTAATGGCTATCTGAAATACATTTGCTACTTCTAATAGAGCAATTACTTTGATAATATATACAACACGGTAATTTTTCAGTTAGGGTTTTTTTTTTTTTTTTTTTTTTTTTTTTTTTTGCGGTACGCGGGCGTCTCACTGTTGTGGCCTCTCCCGTTGCGGAGCACAGGCTCTGGACGCGCAGGCTCAGCAGCCATGGCTCACGGGCCCAGCCACTCCGTGGCATAGTGGGATCCTCCCAGACCAGGGCACGAACCCGTGTCCCCTGCATTGGCAGGAGGACTCTCAACCACTGCGCCACCAGGGAAGCCCTCAGTTAGGGTTTAATTAATCAGTTTAGTCAAATAATTACTTCTGAAGCTTTCCTACTTTAGTTAACTCAGCTGTTAGTTTCTCTAGCCAGTAGAATGGTAACTTACCCTTTTTCCCTTTCCAAGTATCGCTTAACACCTTTTAGTTTTAGTTTCTTTTTTTCAATCTTCATTCAGTTAAATGTTTTAGCAGGTGTATATAAATACGTGACTGTCTTTGATAGGCATAGCATATATTAGATGAGCAGTGTTCTAGTGTTATGTATTCCTAAGGCATAGAGCTGTAGAAATGAGCAAAATCATAAAGCCTATTTTTCACACAGGTGCTCGAGTTTGGCTCTTCATTGGTTTCATGTTGATGTTTGGGTCACTTATTGCTTCTATGTGGATTCTTTTTGGTGCATATGTTACCCAAAGTAAGTATTTATTCCTCTTTTATTTCATAGGAAAGATTCAGATATGTCCTTTATATTTGGCTTAGTCTGTCAACTCCCCGTGGAGTAAAATTTAGTTTAATAATTCAGTTAGCTTGAAGGTAAGTCTCTGTTTGAAGATATAAATTATTTAATAAAACTTCTCAGTGGGGTCATTTAGTGCAGTGGGATAGCCTCGTTAGGAAAACCAAGCCACTGACAAGACCAGGTAACTCTCAGCTGTCTCTAGAGGTTCTGATTTCCTTCCTTACCCCAGATAGCCGGGCTCTATACCAGAGGCCTTTTACTGAGTGTTGTAGTGGTAAAAGTGAGAAATCTGTACAGGGCTACAGCCCCTTATACACAATTCTAAAATCCACAAAAGTGCTGAAGGTCAGGTTTTTCATAACCAGTTTGGCAGCAAAACCTGACCTAATGATCCAGGGCTCATTATAGTCTTTATTTCATTTAATAAGTATTCAAATGTTTTATTAGAGGAATGTGGTTGTATTTGATTGTGGGATGCTGGTCCAAACATAGTTGGGGGTGCTATGTAATATTATGCCCTGTGTTACCGTTTTTCTTTTTTTTAATAAATTTATTTATTTATTTATTTTTGGCTGCGTTGGGTCTTTGTTGCTGCGCATGGGCTTCCTCTAGTTGCAGGGTGCGGGGGCTACTCTTTGTTGAGGTGCGCAGGCTTCTCATTGCTGTGGCTTCTCTTGTTGCAGAGCATGGGCTCTAGGTGCGTGGGCTTCTGTAATTGTGGCACGTGGGCTCAGTAGTTGTGGCTCGCGGGCTCTAGAGCTCAGGCTCAGTAGTTGTGGCGCACGGGCTTAGTTGCTCCGTGGCATGTGGGATCTTCCCAGACCAGGGCTCAAACCTGTGTCCCCTGCATTGGCAGGTGGATTCTTAACCACTGAGCCACCAGGGAAGTCCCCCTGTGTTACCATTTTTAAATCTGAAAAATCCTGAGTTCCAAAACATACCTTGCCCCAAGGTTTTCAAGGTAAGGCGTTGTGGACCCCAGTATCTTTCTGTCCACTGATACGTCTTCTCTCCAACCCCAACCTCTAATTTTTCATTCATAGGTACAAGGGGAGGGTTTTTTTTGTTTTTTGATTTTTGTTTTTTAGGGGGCAGAGGTGCTGAGAAGCACTGTCAGTTCACAAGGGGAGTTTTTTAAGTGCAAGACTGAAGACGTGTGTAGCCTTCATGTTGAAACTGGTGATGCAATGGAGTGAGCTCTTAGTATACCATTCTGAGTTTTGTGACTGTTCCACTCACCATAGCTTTTCATCACGGGGATGGCGAGAGGTTTTGAAAAGCAGGACCCAGTCTCAGCATGTGCTTCTGGAAGCATCAGAAGAACCTCTTTCACTGGCTCTCCCTTCACTCCAAAGACAGGAATAAGTTTCAGATAACAGTTTATTCATCTTCTGATGCCTCTATCTTTGGAATCTCTTTGTCACTCTGCTTAACTGTCACATCTTGTCCTGACCCACAACTGACCTTTTAATATCTTGATAGGATCCCTTAAGTATCATAGATTGATCAGTATAAGATTTGGGAATACCTTTGTCTTTCATTTTGCACAAAATAAGTCAGTACAAGAGGACAGTGGTTGTCTAATGTTTAATTAATACTACTCTAAAATGTGTTATTTTAGTTAATGAAAAATACCCTGGAGCACACAGTTCTAGCATGAAGCTTATTTGAGGGAAAGTACTTTTTTTACTTTCTTTCTTTTTTCTGGGGGCTGTGCCACGCAGCTTGGGGGATCTTGGTTCCCCAACAAGGGATGGAACCTGTGCCCTTGGTAGTGAGAGTGCAGAGTCCTAACCACTGGACCCACGGAATTCCCTCAGTGGTCGTATCTTAATCTTTAAAGAACTAGTACATACTGAGAAATTTCTCAATTATGGATCTCACCTTCATATTTCTACAGCGTTGCTCATTATATATACTTTTTAGTTTGTAAACTGACTTCAGAGAGCATTTCTAACACATATTTCAAATCTTTTACTGTACAGATTTTTCTGGAACTGTTAATAATCATAGCAGCAGCTAACATTTATATAGCACTTTATGAGCCAGGAACTGTTCTGAGCACTATGCATAGTCCACATCTCACACTCTGTGGGGCAGGTGCTGTTACAATGCCCATTTTACAGATGAGGAAAGTAAGGCATAATGAGGTTAAATAATTTGCCCATGGTCATACATTTAGTCAGTGGTAGAGTTAGGATTCAAATCCAGGGGTATTGCTCAAACTTGGGGCTTTTAACCATGCATCTATATTGTTTGCTATGATATCAAAGACTACAAATTGAATATTTCTTCATCCCAACTAGTATTTTTAATCAACATTGATAGTTTTATAAAAGTTAAATATCCACAAAAATTTGAGTAATTTCCAAATTTTTCTTTTTCCTTCCTATGAAGATAGGGGCTGTTTTCTCCAGGAGAATATGATGATGAATTATAATGATTCTTTTCATATATGTCAGATTTGTGCAATAAAACTCCTGAATTCATGAAAGAAAATAAAATGAACAGACTGTTACATCATCAAAAATTTAATTTGTATCTTTCTAACATTGTGTGTTTCTGTATTGGCCATAGGAAGTGAAGGGGTGAGCTGCTGCTTCCTCGGCAGTTCCGATGCAGCTAAAACCATAGCAACTACTTTAGACAAAAAGAAAACCTAATAATTTCATTGTCTTTAATCCAGAGTGAGAGTAATCCTTTGTATTGGGAGAATGAGATTGTCATTTTCTTACTTCAATTTCATTGTGGATTTCTTAGAGTTAATGAATAATAGTAGTGTTTTATAATATACAGAGCATGTCATTATGAATGGCATGAATACTTAGTTACTGCCGTTTGCCTTTTGTAATTATCTGATCTGTTTTACTTTGTGTGTGCAGATACTGATGTTTATCCAGGACTAGCTGTGTTTTTTCAAAATGCACTTATATTTTTTAGGTAAGTTGCCTAATTTTTTAACTATACACCTGTAACATTTATAGAAACATCATCTTTATTATAAGAGCAGCATAGGCACTGGAACATGTATAAATCTCTTGGATTAGTTACAATGTATAGAACTTCTTTTAAAAGGTGAAAATTCTACTATTGCATAAAAGCGTACACAAGCCATTTAATTAGGGGCCCTGCTATGTGCCAAGACCTCAGCTAGATGCTTTATATATGTTACCTTTTAAATTCCCACTTAATTATCTTAAGTATGTAAAACAGGTGGTGCTCCCGTTTTATACATGAGGAAATAAGACTCAGAGCTTACTTAAGGCCGCTTAGCTAGCAAACGCAGAACGGGGATTTGAACCCAGACTGCTGCTTCCATAGCCTGTGTTTTGTTAAGAAACCATATCATGTACCTTTAATAAAATAAGAAAAAAAGAAATTAGAATTAATACATACTATGCATGGCGTATACAAAACCTGGTTGGTGAATTGGGTTTTGTATTAAGTTTTTAAGATAACTTAAAGTAAGTATAAAAATAAAAGAATATCAAAAGTATTTTTTAGGGGCAATCTTCTAAAAAGCTTCCAAAATGAGGCCCTGTAGCCTTTGCTTTCCAGAATGAAATGTCTTTTAGTGTAAAGATAGGTATTTTAGGCGTCATTTATAAAATTATATCCCTTACCCCATACCCCTCTCACAAAAGCATTAAGATCTAAGCCTTGAAGAAATTTGTTTTTGTCATTGATTTTAAGCAATTTGATTATGGTGTGCTGTGGTGTCGTTTTCTTCATATTTCTTCTGTTTGGGGTTCATTGAGTTGCTTGGATCTGCGGATTTATAGTTTTCATCAAATTGGGAATCTTTTCAGACATTATTTCTTCAGATATTTTTTTCTGTCCACCCTGCCCTTCTGGCTTCCAATTACATGTATATTAGGCTGTGGGAAGTCATCCCACAGCTCACTGGTGCTTAGTTCTTTTCATGTTTTTTTTTGCCCTACCTCTCCACACCTACTCTTACCCCATCACTCCATCAAGTATTCTCTTTTCTTGTTTTCTCTCTGTATTTCATTTGGGATAGTTAAATCTTTAAGTTCACTAATCTCTACCTCTGTCATGTCTAATCTGCTATGACTCCCATCCAGTATGTTTTTCATCTTAGACATTGTATTTTTCATCTCTATTAGCTTGATTTTTTTAAAAACAATTTCCATGTATCTCCCTAACATACTTATGCTTTCCTCTGCCTTCTTGAACATATGAAGTATGTTTATAACTATTTCAGTGTCCTTGTCTAATTGTGTCAATTCTTAGTCTGTTCCTATTGATTATTTCTACTTATTTTTTTCATTCTGGATCTCTTTTCCCCTGTTTGCTTCTTTGCATGAAGCTGATTGGGGGCTGGACTTTGTGGTATTCCTTTAAATGCTTTTGAGCTTTGTTCTGGATGCAGCTCAGTCACTTGGAAACAGTTCAATCCTTTCAAGTTTTGCTTTTAAGCTTCGTTAGGCAGGGCCAAAGCAGCTTTAGTCTGGAATTAATATGTCCCCCTTACTAAGGCAGTACACTTTTGAGTATTCTTCCTGATTCTCCACGTAGTCTGAGGTTTTCCACTCTGCTATGAGATTCTGAAGTCTTCCCAGCCCTGTGGGAGCTTTGGGAATTGTTCTTTCCAGTGATTCCTGCCCTTTTCTTGGGTAGTTTCCTCACATGCATCTGCTGTCAGCACTTGGCAGAAGCCTCAAAGGGAACCCCCTACCGATCTCCTGGGCTCCCCCTCTCTAGTTCTCTGTATCCCGCCTTGCACACTCCAGCCGCTTGGCCTCCCTGAACTCTCAACTCTGTTTCCTCAACTCCGGGAGACCACTGTGCCCTGCCTGGGTTCCCTCTTATTGCACTGTGGCCTTGGACACTCTTGGTTTTTAAAGATGTTCGACAGTTTCTGCTGCCTTGTGATTGTATTTCTTGGCATGTGACTGACAGCCTTCTGGGAATACAGTGAATTTTCATGAAGATACCTTAGGCACTGTTGAGAGATCAAGTTTAAATTCAGATTCAGCCATTTGTAGTGGTAGAGGAGTCTATATAAATGACAGTTGGATGAACAGAAACCTTGTATGTTTAAAGGCCTGTGCTCACATGGGCAGTGACCACTGCATCAGCGATGCGCTATGCCCAGAGGCTGGCAAGTTATCCAGCCAGCTGTGTGCTTCCTGTGTGCCAGGCCTTTTCTAAGCACCAGAGTGCACTCCTACTTCTCCGGCCACTCTTCCTCTGTTTCCTTTGCAGGCTGATCCTCCACCCTCTGGCCGCTAACTTTTGAAGTTTCTTAAGGTTCTGTTCTAAGCCTCTTCTCAACTCGTTCTTTCTCTAGGTGAGGTCCTTTTTGCTTGGGACTTCAGTTATTGCCTATATGCCAGTGAGTCACAGCTGTCTATCTCCATGTCAAAACCACATATCCAGATTCTTACTTATCCCCTCTTGGGTGGTTGACATTTCAAATCTACCACCTCCAGCATACCCACAGCTCAAACTCACGTTGCCAGAGTGTCCCATCTCTGCCCCGCTCCTTCCCTTATACCTTGCTGAGATAATTCCCACTCTTCTTTTAGATCTCAGTTCAGTCACTACTTCCTCAGGAAAACCTTCTTGACCTCTAACTAGATCAGATCCTTGTATTTCCCTCTCTTGGTACCATGTGTGTCATTGAGTTGGAATTTGATTGTCTCCCATTAGTGAGCACATTTGTCTTGTTTTGACTCACAGTCACATTCCCAGTGCTTAGCTAGGTGCCTGGTGCCCAGCCAGTACTCTGTACAGTAATTATTTGTTAAATGAACGAAGAATTTCAACATGGTCTGTTAGGATGCTTCAGTGTTTGTAGCTCAGACATTGTAGGATCATAGAGATGTGAGTGGCCCTCATGCCGGCTACTATGAGAAATGCCCCCTTTCCTTACAAGTGACCTATCTAGTAACTTCAGGCTTTAAGAAAAGATATTCAATTAAGCTCAACCATCAAGGTCAACAAACTGCTTTATAAAACAAGCAAATTCAGACCAACACCACCACAATCTTTAATTTTAGAAATTGATACAAAGGGATCAGTGAGGTACCCATCAAAGCATATTTAGAAAATAAATTCTCTTTTGCGTTTCTATGTGATTTTACCTCATGATTTATTTTAATATCTTTCTAGCACTCTGATCTATAAATTTGGAAGAACTGAAGAGCTATGGACCTGAGATCACTTCTCAAATCACATTTTCCTTTTGTTATATTCTATTTGTAGATAAGTTTTTATCTCTCAATATAATTTACACATTGCCAAATGGAATAGATTGTACATTAAATGTTTTGTTTCTTTACACTTTTATGCTCTGAGTTTTGAAATAGTTTTATGAAATTTCTGTCCTTTTTTTTTCATTGAATAGATTGTTAATATGTACATAGTATAAGACTATATAGATGAGATGATCTGTGTTGGTTTTTTTATTCTTGAAGACTTAAAGCTTAATCTGTTCCCTGAGCCAGGGTTGTATCATCACCTAATTATAGAGTTAACTACTTTGTCTCAGTATCTCTAATTTTCAAAATGTGCAAAAAATACAGCTCCATATACCTGAAATAAGCGCTGAGCCATTAAAAAAGGTATTTCAGCAAGTTGTAATTTATTTTGGCTTAAAAATGAGATTTTTTTTTTAAAGGAAAAATGTTTGTTCTTATGTATAAAGTGGACTTTTATATGAAGATTTTTAAAAATGTCTGAAGGACTAGTTTGAAAGCCTCTTTTAAAAACAATTCCTCTCATATGACTTTATTTGAGAAGGGTTAATACATGATCAGATAAGCTCAGTTTTATATGGTTGATGTAAAACGACTGTAAGGCAGCTCAGCAACGTGCCTCTTACAAAAGCAGCTTAAATGGTTCTCTTTTGACAGCCTACTATTATCTGACATTACAAAATTCTATATCAAGCAAGTTTGAGACAACTGCAGCTTAAAAGCATGAACCATATAACAAAAAGTGGAACAATTAGTTTCAAGATAAAGCACTTCTTCCCAAAGGGGATTATTATGACCTAGTGAAAAATTAGGCATTTCATCCACTCAGTTACTGACTGCAAGTGTCTTTTTGCTCTAGCTCTCAAGCTTTAGGTGAACTCTTCCTGCAGAATACATCTTTAACCTGCAAGTTCTTACTCCAGTCAAAAACTTCTTTTGCTGAGTTTGAAATACTGTATTTGCACTGAGTGTATTCCCGTGAGAGATTTCAGAGGGATAGTTGGGTCTTTATTTCTACTTTTGCTTTCCTTTGTTATACAGGTTTTGTGTTGTACTTTTTTCCTCCAGAGGGATTTTTCTAGAGCCTTTTGTTGTAAGACAGAATAATATCAGTGGTATTATATGCAGCTTCTAATATAAGCCTTATTTTGCTTAATGTCTCTCCTCTCTGAGGATTTACTGTGCACAGAGCATGAAGCAGTTGTGGAATGCTGTGCCTTTGTCTAGATACCATCTTGTTTAATTACTTCTTTCTTTGTTGTTTTTTCCTCAAAAAAAACCTGTGTCTTGCTTCCAACAAATTTTAAGACTGATTACTTGTTTCCACTCCCTTCTAACCTCTTGCAATAAATATTACTTCTCACACATTCTAGTATTGTTAAATCTGTTGGAGAAAATGAACTATAAAAGTGGGTTGGCTGTTCATTTTGCAGTTACTCAAGTGGACCTGGTCAAAGAAGCAGTTTCCTTTTATAAAATAAAGAGAAATATATATATATATATATTTTTTGGGGGGGCGGTGGAGCATGCCATGCGGCTTGTGGGATCCTAGCTCCCTGACCAAGGATCGAACCTGGGCCCTTGGCAGTGAAAGCACAGAGTCCTAACCACTGGACCAGCAGGAAATTTCCAGGAGAACTATATTATACTCAGATTTGTGAAATGCTAATGTGAAGGCTAATGAAGGCCATCCAGAAGGCCTAGTGGCAGTTTTTTCTGTTTTTGACTCTGTCAT
Organism: Tursiops truncatus; assembly: GCF_011762595.2. NCBI lineage: Eukaryota > Metazoa > Chordata > Mammalia > Artiodactyla > Delphinidae > Tursiops > Tursiops truncatus. The sequence goes on along the minus strand of NC_047037.1, from coordinate 132,568,976 downwards.
GAATTTGTTTTAATTGTGAGCAAATCACTTAATTTCCCTGTTTGTTTCCTCATTAAAAAAAAAAAGATAATGTTAGTATCCACTCCTATCAGACATTGTGAGTTAGAATAGGGTCCTTTGTAACCATTTAAAGATACATGTGATTCCCTTAATATAAAGGTCTCCTGGGGCAGAGTCAAGATGGCAGTGTGGGAAGATGCCAAATTAGCGTCTCCCCACAACTAGGGTGCCTGCCGGCCGCTGATGGGGGACCCTGATGCCCAAGGAGATGGGAGGAACCCCCAAGTGAACCGATAGGGACGTGGTGGGGGCAGAACGGGGAGGAGAAGTGGAGGCCAGACAGCATCCACGCCCCTGAGGCCGGGGAGTTCAGGAGAGGTAGGCAGGAGGGACCCTCTGGGAGGAGTGGAGGGCATTTGCCCCACCCACTCAGGCCCTGGGAGCCCGCTGAGCTCCCAGGCCAGTCCCCTGCCCTCCAAGGCCCCCTCCACTCCCCTGCCACATTGGTCCTGGGAGCATAGGAAGGAGGCTGGGGAGATCAGGAGAGGCAGGTGGGAGGGGCCCTCCAGGAGGACCAGGAGAGGAGCGGAGGGTGTTTTCCCCACCCACTCAGGTCCGGGGAGCCTGATGAGCTCCCAGGCTGGTCCCCTGCCCTCCAAGCCCCCCCCCACCGCCGCTCCCCCTGGCCACATTGGTCCTGGGTGCATAGGAAGGAGGCTGAGGGGAGTTAAGGAGAGGCGGGAGGAGGGGTGCTCCAGGAGGAGCAGGAGAGGAGCAGAGGGCGATTGCCCTGCCCACTCGGGCTCAGAAAGCTTGCTGGGCTCCCAGGTGAGGTCTCCCGTCATCTGAGACCAGGGGTGGGGGGCACGCCTGGGCCCCTTCTGTTCCTTGAGCCTAAGCCCCACCCCACCCCCAGCCCCCAGGGCCTTTTCCAGCCCTGTGGGTCCTGAGCATTGGCCCTGCCACCGCCGAAACCTCACCCTTGCTTACACCCTGCCCTCCACAGCCAAGGCCTTTACCCCGTTTTGTTTGTTTTTTTTTTCTTTTCCCTCCTCCTCTTTTTTACTATTGTAGTACTGATATACCTTCCGGTTGTTGATTTGTCTATATTTTTATTTTTATATTCTTCCTAAAATATCTGTTAGTTTCCTAGTCTATTTTATTTTTTACTTCATTTTTTTTTTTGCTGCCCCAGGTGGCTTGCAGGATGTTGGTTCACGAGCCCAGGGTCAGGCCTAAGCTCCTGCAGTGGGAGCTCCGAGTCCAAACCACTGGACTAACAGAGAACCTCAGTCCCGAGGGAATATTCATTGGAGTGAGGTCTCATGGAGTTCCTCATCTCAGCACCAAGACCCAGCTCTACCCAATAGCCTACAATCCCCAGTGTTGGAAGCCTCAGGCCAAACAACCAGTAAGACAGGAACACAATCCCACACATTAAAAAAAAAATTGAGGGCTTCCCTGGTGGTGCAGTGGTTGAGAATCTGCCTGCTAATGCACGGGGACACGGTTCGAGCCCTGGTCTGGGAAGATCCCACGTGCCGTGGAGCAACTAGGCCCGTGAGCCACAACTACTGAGCCTGCACGTCTGGAGCCTGTGCTTCTCAACAAGAGAGGCTGCGATAGTGACAGGCCTGCGCACCGCGATGAAGAGTGGTGCCCGCTTGCCACAACTAGAGAAAGCCCTCGCACAGAAACGGGGACCCAACGCAGCAAAAAAATTAATAAACTCCTACCCCCAACATCTTTAAAAAAATAAAAAAATAAATAGAGATGGCAAAAGTGTCACAGATGAAGGAGCAAGGTAAAAACCTACAAGACCAAATAAATGAAGAGGAAATAGTCAATCTACCTGAAAAAGAATTCAGAGTAATGATAGTAAAGATGATCCAAATCTTGGAAATAGAATGGAAGTGTGGATTGAGAAAATAAAAGAAATGTTTAACAAAGATCTAGAAGAACTAAAGAACAAACAGAGATGAACAACACAATAACTGAAATGAAAAATACACTAGAAGGAATCAATAACAGAATAACGGAGGCAGAAAAAATAAGTGAGCCGGAAGACAAAGTGGTGGAAATAACTGCTGAGGAGAAAAATAAAGAAAAAAGAATGAAAAGAATTGACAATCTCAGAGACCTCTGGGACAACACTAAATGCACCAACATTCAAATTATAGGGGTCCCAGAAGAAGAAGAGAAAAAGAAAGGGTCTGAGAAAATATTTGAAGAGATTATAGTGGAAAACTTCCCTAATATGGGTAAGGAAATACCCAAGTCCAGGAAGCACAGAGAGTCCCATACAGGATAAACCCCAGGAAAAACACACCAAGACACATGTTAATCAAACTAACAAAAATTAAATTCAAAGAAAATATATTAAAAGCAGCAAGGGAAAAACAAAAAATAACACACAAAGGAATCCCCGTAAGGTTATCAGCTGATTTTTCAGTGGAAACTCTGCAGGCCAGAAGGGAGTGGCAGGATATACTTAAAGTGATGAAACAGAAAACCTACAACCAAGATTACTCTACCCAGCAAGGATCTCATTCAGATTCAACAGAGAAGTCAAAAGCTTTTCAAAGAAAAGCTAAGAGAATTCAGCACCACCAAACAACTTTACAACAAATGCTAAAGAAATTTCTCTAAGCGGGAAACACAAGAGAAGAAAAAGACCCACAAAAACAAACCCAAAACAATTAAGAAAATAGTAATAGGAACATACATATTGATAACTTTGAATGTAAGTGGATTAAATGCCCCAACCAAAAGACAGACTGGCTGAATGGATACAAAAACAAGACCCATATATATGCTGTCTACAAGAGACCCACTTCAGACCTAGGGACACATATAGACTGAAAGTGAAGGGACGGAAAAAGATACTCCATGCAAATAGAAATAAAAAGAAAGTTGGAGTAGCAATACTTGTATCAGATAAAATAGACTTTAAAATAAAGATTGTTACAAGAGATAAGGAGGGACACTACATAATGATCAAAGGATCAATCCAAGAAGAAGATATAACAATTATAAATGTTTATGCACCCAACATAGGAGCACCTCAATACGTAAGGCAAGTGCTAACAGCCATGAAACCACTTACGCCAAATAGATCATCCAAACAGAAAATAAATAAGGAAACACAAGCTTTAAATGACACAATAGACCAGATCTAATTGGTATTTGTAGAATATTCCACCGAAAAGTGGCAGAATACACTTTCTTCTCAAGTGCACACGGAACATTCTCCAGGATAGATCATATCTTGGGTCACAAATCAAGCCTCAGAAAATTTAAGAAAATTGTAATTGTATTAAGCATCTTTTCTGACCACAACGCTATGTGACTGGAAATCAATTACAGGAAAAAAACTGTAAAAAACACAATACATGGAGGCTAAACAGTGCACTACTGAATAACCAAGAGATCACTGAAGAAATCAAAGAAGAAATTAAAAAATACATAGAAACAAATGACAATGAAAACACGATGACCCAAAACCTATGGGAAGCAGCAAAAGCAGTTCTAAGAGGGAAGTTTATAGCAATTCAATCTCACCTCAAGAAACAAGAAAAATCTCAAATAAACAATCTAACTCTACACTTAAAACAACTAGAGAAAGAAGAACAAAGAAAACCCAAAGTCATTAGAGGGAAAGAAATCATAAAGATCAGAGCAGAAATAAATGAAATAGAAATGAAGAAAACAGCAAAGATTAATAAAACTAAAAGCTGGTTCTTTGAGAAGATAAGCAAAATTGATAAACACTTAGCCAGACTCATCAAGAAAAAAAGGGAGAGGATGCAAATCAATAAAATTAGAAATGAAAAAGGAGAAATCACAACTGACATTGCAGAAATACAATGGATTATAAGAGACTACTACAAACAACTATATGCCAATAAAATGGACAGCCACAAAGAAATGGACAAATTCTTGGAAAGGTACAATGTTCCAAGACTGAACCAGGAAGGATTAGAAAGTATAAACAGGCCTATCACAAGTAATGAAATTGAAACCATAATTAAAAATCTTCCAACAAACAAAAGTCCAGGACCAGATGGTTTCACAGGCGAATTCTATCAAACATTTAGAGAAGAGCTAACACCAATCCTTCTCAAACTCTTCCAAAAAATTGCAGAGGGAGAAACACTCCCAAATTCATTCTACGAAGCCACCATCACCCTGATACCAAAACCAGAAAAAGATACCACAAAAAAAGAAAATTATAGACCAATACCACTGCTGAACATAGATGCAAAAATCCTGAACAAAATCCTGAACTAGCAGACAGAATCCAACAGCACATTAAAAGGATCATACACCATGATCTAGTGGGATTTATCCCCGGAATGCAAGGATTCTTAAGTATACTCAAATCAATCAATGTGAGACACCACAGTAACAATTTAAGGAGTAAAAACCATATGATCATCTAAGTAGATGCACAAAAAGCTTTTGACAAAACTCAACACCCATTTATGATAAAAACTCTCCAGAAAATGGGCATAGAGGGAACCTCCCTCAACATAATAAAGGCCATATATGACAAACCCACAGCAAGCATCATACTCAATGGCGAAAAACTGAAAGCATTTCCTCTAAGATCAGGAGCAAGACAAGGATGTCCACTCTCGCTACTCTTATTCAACATAGTTTTGGAAGTCCTAGCCGTGGCAATCAGAGAAGAAACAGAAGTAAAAGGAATACAAATTGGAAGAGAAGTAGTAAAACTCATTATTCGCCAATGACATGGTAATATACATAGAAAATCCTAAAGGTGCCACCAGAAAACTACTAGAACTAATCAATGAATTTGGTAAGGTTGCAGGATACAAGATCAATGCACAGAAATCTCTGGCATTCCTATACACCAACAACAAAAAATCAGAAATAGAAATTAAGGAAACACTCCCATTTACCATTGGAACAAAAAGAATAAAATACCTAGGAATAAACCTGCCTAAGGAGGCAAAAGACTTGTACTCAGAAAACTATAAAACACTGATGAAAGAAATTTCATAAAATAGAATTATAAAAATAGAATTACCATATGGCCCAGCAATCCCACTACCTGGCATATTCCCTTAGAAAACCATAATTCAAAAAGAGACATGCACCACAATGTTCATTGCAGCACTATTTACAATAGCCAGGTCATGGAACCAACCTAAATGTCCATGGACAGATGAATGGATAAAGAAGATGTGGCACGTTTATACAATGGAATATTACTCAGCCATAAAAAGCAACAAAATTGAGTTATTTGTAGTGAGGTGGATGGACCTAGAGACTGTCATACAGAGTGAAGTAAGTCAGAAAGAGAAAAACAAATACCGTATGTTAACGCATATATATGGAATCTTAAAAAAAAATGGTACTGCTGAACCTAGTTGCAGGGCAGGAATAAAGAGGTAGACATAGAGAATGGACTTGATGATATGGGGTGGGAGGGCGAGGCTGGGGTGAAGTGAGAGTAGCATTGACATACACACTACTGAATGTAAAATAGTTGGCTTGTGGGAAGCAGCAGCATAGCACAGGGAGATTGCTTTGCGATGACCTAGAGGGGTGGGACAGGGAGGGTGGGAGGGAGGCTCGAGAGGCAGGGGATATGGGGACATGTGTATGCATATGGCTGATTCGCTTTCTTGTGCAACAGAAACTAACTCGGTATTGTGAAGCAATTATACTCCAATAAAGATGTATTAAAAAAAAAACCAAAACAAGAAACCCCCCCAAACTGCAAAGGATATTATTGGAACAATTGGAGACACTTGAATATAACTGTGTATTGGATAACTAGTAAAAAGAAAAAAACAAACCTTGTTTAATATAGTTGATTCATAAGCTTGAGCTCCAAGCAGCACTATAACATATGCCCCAAGGAAGCTTCTAACTCATGCATTTTTTCCGTAAGGCCCATTCCAGTCTTGGGGGTCATTTTACACAGTGAAATCAGTAACAAGACATAAAAATGTGAAAAAGGTGGCACAAAATAGGCTGTGGAAAGGACACATTACGGCATGAGAGCTGAAACAAGAAGGCAGAGCTTCATCTCGTTCCACCTCAGCTGGGGGATCTGTGGGACAGGCGACCTCAATTACCACTCAAAGCATCTCTGAAAATGACCAGGGCGTGCCACGAGTATTGACTTGGGAGTTACAAATAAATGTTTTATCGAGGAAGTGAACTTGCAAATAATGAAGTTCGACCGCAGTTTATAAAGAACTCTGATTGACCTGATCTTCCTTTAGCATAGCATTTTTTCATCACCATTCCTATCATGGTCCATCATTTCTTTCCTCATTTAATACTCTGCCATCAGCTAAATCTTCCCACTGGAGGGCCCTATTTCGTCATGTCATTTTTCTGCTCAATGCTGATTGCTAACTTGTATTGAGAACTTTCTATGTGCTGTGTATTGTCTCATTCCATCCTCACAATTGGAGGTAGGAACTTTTATCTGGAGAGGTGAAGTGACTTGCCCATGGATCGGAATCACAGCTCAGGCCCTTTCTTCCTGAGGGCGAAGTCCTGCTCTTCTCACAGTCAGCATTTCCCGAGCAGCCCTAGAACCTTGGTGTTGCTTTAGGAAAAAGTGTGCGCTGGTCAGAGAACCTTGGGAGACCCTTGGCTGAACTAGGTTAAAACATTTTTTTCCTGTAAAGTTTTTTTCTTAGAGCTTTTTATACACTATGTCTTGTATGTTTTCAGGAAGGGAGTGTCAATTCTATGGTGGTTTCCATCCTTGAGTCCTGGAAATTTATCTCCTGGAACATGTTGAGAAATAAAATTTGGGGAAACTGCTGCTCTGGTGACTTTAGAAGAATAGATAGAATGCAGGGAATTAAAAGGAGAGGGAAACTTAGGTGTGGATGTTGTGATCTTGGGAAAAGCCAGTGGCCAGCCTGACATGCAGAATAGAAAAGATGAGGATGGAGAGAGGAGGAAGAGTATTTCCAGTTGCATTGTTACTGGAGATTTCTGGTGTTGGAGCTGGGATTCTTGGGGGACTATAAATTCAGGTTGATTTGCTTTTCCCTAATTCTGCCACTGCTATTTATTAGCTATGTGACCCCCGAGGCTGTTTGTCTCTCTGTAAGTGTGGTTTGAGAATTAACATGAGGGAATGCCTCGTGGTGCCTGGGAACAGTAAGTGATCAATAAAGCTGGGTCCTTCTTTCCCTGGTGGCTTTGCCTGCAGTGGTTTTTCCTTCCTCATTTGATGGCTTTTTGGCCTTTTGTCACAAGGTGGCATGCCACGTTAAAAAGAATCTGGAGTCGGTTGGCTTTTGTTTTGAACCTGCCAGTACTTTTTTTTTTTTTTTTGGTAGCAGATTTAACACAGCTTAAGTCATTTTACATAGGGTTTTAATTTTTTAATTTTTAAACATTTATTTTGTTTTATTTTATTTTGGGGGGGGATATGACCTTTATTGAGCTTATCCACCGGAGTGGAAATAATGTCAGTACAAAACCCAGTGTTTGTCACTGTAACTTCTACATCACAATTAAAATCCAAACAGTTTTTTAAAAACAGTCATCTCAATCAAAACCCACTACTTCAGAATCAATAGCTTCTTTGAAGCCACAGTAACACTTAAATATGGTTAAGCCTAGAATGCAGAAATTTGGTTGATTGGAAAACTAATTAAACTTCCAACTTGCTCAAACAGAATTACAAAAAGGCAAAGTTGTGTTTTTCACAGAGATACAGTCCACTGGAATCACCAGCACTGGACAGCTGTTAGAGTATGTGGAGTCCTGAGATAATAAGGAATCCAGGCATCCTTTAGACAGTCTTCTGTTGTCCTTTCTTCCCAGAGATTTGTGGATGTGTGGAATGACACCACCACCAGCAATCGTAGTCTTGATGAGAGAGTCCAAGTCTTCATCTCCACGAATAGCAAGTTGCAAGCGACGAGGCGTAACACGCTTTACCTTCTGGTCTTTTGACGCATTTCCTGCCAATTCAGGTACCTCCACGGTAAGGTACTCCAGAATGGCTGCGCTGTACACAGCGGCAGTCGCGCTCACACGTCCATGGCTGGTCGCCCTAGATTTCAGGTGTCCATGAATACGGCCCACCGTATTTCCTCTCTGCGAGCGGGAAACCGCCTTTGTCTTGGCCTTTCTGGAGTCCTTCCCAGCCTTGCCGCCAGCCATTTCGAATTCTGCTGAAGCTCAAACAAGCAAGGCAGAGAAAGTACTAGTCAGACACCCAGCGAGAACCTGCCGCCTACGGCTTCGTCGCGCCACGATTCAAACTGCTATGTAGGGTTTTTAGATGATAGTATATGCCTCTTCAATTCTTTAAGCTGCAGCAAATAGGATATTTTAAATTTCTACATGTCAGTGTGGCAGGGCAAACCTTCTAGACCCCCATGGATAATGACAGTGCGGAGATCACCAGATCTTTGATTTAGGAGCACCTTGTCCAGGTGACAAAAAGGGATTCAGTATGAGGCTAAGTGTATTTACTTCCTGTTATGAAAGTTATCAACGTAGAGATTGAATAACTTTATTTTGAAATAACTTCAGACTTACAGGAAAGTTACAAAAATAACTCAGAGAATTCCTGTATAAACTTTAGATTCCCCAAAGGTTGACATTTTACCGCACTTGCTTTAGTCTATTTTTTTTCTGAGACCTTTGACAATATGCTGCAGACAGGATGGCTCTTTACCCTTGAATAGTTCCGTGTATATTTCCCCAAATCACAACTGCTGTACAATACCAAAATCAGGAAGTTAACGTTGATACAGCACTAAGCACTTCATTCAAATTTTGCCAAGTGCCCCACTAGTATGATTTATAGTAAAGAAAAATAAGTTATTTTCAGTTCCAGAATCCAGTCCGTGATCACACATTGCATTTAGTTGTCATGGCCCTTTAGTGGCTCTTAACTTTGGACAACTTCAACCTTTGTCATTCATGACTAGGTTTTCTTTTTCTTTTTTTTTAAATACATTTATTTATTTGTTTGTTTTTATTTTTGGCTGTGTTGGGTCTTCATTGCTGTGGACTTTCTCTAGTTGCGGCGAGCAGGGGCTACTCTTCATTGCAGTGTGTGGGCTTCTCATTGTTGTGGCTTCTCTTGTTGCGGAACACGGACTCTAGGTGCACGGGCTTCAGTGGTTGTGGCACGCGGACTCAGTAGTTGTGGCTTGCGAGCTCTAGAGCACAGGCTCAGTAGTTGTGGCACACGGGCTTAGTTGCTCTGTGGCATGTGGGATCTTCCTGGACCAGGGCTCGAACCTGTGTCCCCTGCATTGGCAGGTGGATTCTTAGCCACTGTACCACCAGGGAAGCCCATGACTAGGTATTTTTGAAGAATGCAGGCCAGCTGTTGTGTAGAATGCCCCTCAATTTTGGTTTGTCTGATGTCCCATCAGGAGTAGATTCTGGTTATACAGTTTGGGCAGGAATAACACAGAGCTTATGTTTTCAGGACATCAAAGCAAGCACACATCTGTCCCAGTACTGGTGATTTTAACTTTGCCTGCCTTAATGCCCAAGGTGGTGTCCACCAGGTATCTCCACTGTAAAGTAGCTATTTTTCTCCTTTATAATTATTAGAGTACCTTGTGTGGAGAGAGACTGATTAATAAGTCAAACAGAACATGTTCGTTGTAATTTTTACTAACAGCAGTATGTAGACTTGAACTAAAGTGGCCCTGTGATATGACAGAGGAGATATACAATTTGTGTGTAACAAATTATAATCTTTACATATATAAATGCTTCTTGTCTGGTTGAAGAAAAACCCAGATGTGGGGGGAGGGGGAGTATATAACCTTATCCTGAAATCTGCCTGTTTTCAGTCTCTTCCATCCCAGTGTCTCTTGGACCAGAGCACTGAGCTTTCATTTTATACAAAATTTGTGACATTATTTCATCAAATTTTATTTTATTTATTTATTTTGGCTGCCCTGCATGGCTTGCGGGATCTTAGTTCTCCGACCAGCAATCGAACCCGTGCCCCCTGCAGGGGAGGCTCGGAGTCCTAACCACTGGACTGCCAGGGAATTCCCATTATTTCATTATGAAAAGGAATATTCTCTAGAAAATCGCTGGAAAACAGAGTAAAAAGAAATTCATGTTACCATCTAAAGTCTACTAGTGGCTTTTTGGTGTGTAATAAGTTTTAAAACTGATTTTGCAAGTTAGCATGGAAACCTTACCATTAATTTTTTTTTTTTTTTTTTTTTTTTTTTTGCGGTACGCGGGCCTCTCACTGCCGTGGCCTCTCCCGTTGCGGAGCACAGGCTCCGGACGCGCAGGCTCAGCGGCCATGGCTCACGGGCCCAGCCACTCCGCGGCATGTGGCATCTTCCCGGACCGGGGCAGAACCCGTGTCCCCTGCATCGGCAGGCGGACTCTCAACCACCGCGCCACCAGGGAAGCCCCCTTACCATTAATTTTGACAGTTTTTCATGAGGAAATTCTAAATCTCAAAGGAACCAAATACATTTGTATTCTGTGTATGTAAATGACACCCCTGGGGTTGTGCAGTGCACAACCTGTACAAACGTACACATGGCCCTAACTATTGGTGCTGTGTTCATCTTTTAGTTGTAGCATGGGGCTGGCCACTTGAGAAGTGTTTGGGGTAGCTGGAGTTACACACAGTCATACTAAGGTTCACAGCAACACTTCAGAAAGCAGCTAGTAAAGAAGCATATCGGTTTAATTGGTTAATTGAATTTTATGCCAGGCCCTTTACTTGCCCATTGGCAAGGGCCTCAGAGTCCTATGTGGACTCATCAGCTCTTGGAGGGCTTAGGCCTTCTCTCATTCTCTCAACTACAAAAAGTACACTTATTATCTACAGGGACGATATCAAATAGTTCTATTCATTTGAATGCAAAAGTGAAACAAGTCCAATTCATATTTATTATAAATTGTTATTCACAGCACTATTTAATTACAAGGGAAAAGTAGTTAATGTCTTTTGCAAGTGATTATGTTTTAACCAGGGGTATGTACGTAAAGAAACCCTGGGGGGGGTCTGCCTCCCCCCTTTCTTTAATAAATGGGGGGCCTGGAGAAGCCACTCCTGCCTGTATTTCATTATCGGTTTGAAATTTTAGGTGGCATCTCAGTCTTCCTAGAGTGTTGGCAAATGGCACTGACCAGATCCCTCCCCGGAGCCAAGTGCTGCTCCAAGTATCCACTCTGACCAGCTTCTGTGCCCCCCCGAGGCAGCTGGCCATCTTCCCTCAGCACAAGCTGGAAGCAAGGAGGAAGAGGTCACTTTTACTGTATCCCCATCAGAGAGCTGTTGCTTCTTAGTAGAGCCTGTGAGCATTGAGGAGTGGGAGGTCTGACTGCTCCACGGGGAGATGCCTGTGTGGATTCGAACTCTCACCAAACAGTTGGGACGGTTTAGGATGTTCTCGCCTAAAATACAGGCTTTCTGGCATAAAGCAAAGTTATTTTGGAGGGCCCTGGGGCACCTTAGGGATACACAGTTGTTTCCCAGTAGTTGAAAGCAGCATAACTTGTGACTATGCAGACTTCTAAAAAACACTATGGACAGAGATAAGTGATGGTAAATGAAATAAAAGTCACAAAGGCAGATGCCCCAATCACGGGCTAGGACCTGTGCCGTTCTCCACGCTGGTAGTTTCTGGTGAGAGGGCAGCAGCAGTTTCTCCAGTTACAGTACACCAGCCAGTGACCTACAGATATGGAGACAGTCTCCCTTCTCTGACCCTATCCCTCCTCCAACTCCCCCCTGGGAGCCTCCCCTCTCCACCGCCATGTCCCTCAGCTCCTCGCCCTGCTGGCCTTGGCACCATCCAGAACAAGAGGGCTTCACCCAGCAGCTTCCTGTCCCAGGGCGCTGAAGTTGTCTGCAATCTGCAAGCTGAGCGCTGCAGAACCCCCAGGGGGCGCTATTCACACTGAGGCGCAGGAGATGGCATGTTCACTTAAAAAGAAAATTCGTGGCACAAATCAAAGTGTCTTGAAAGATGGGTGTCTTATCTAATTCACATAACGGTACATTATGGAGTGGCAGCGTCCTTGATCCAACTCACCCATCATCTCTGGGTGACCTATTATTGATGTAGGGCCTACTTTCCTCCATTGATCTTCATACTCCTAAATTGTATCCAGGGTACACAGTCCATAATGCGCTTTATAGAATACATGCAAGAATCAAATACCCCTCCTCCCGTATAATATATGAACCTTGAATTAAACAGTCTCGGTATCAAATGGGGTGTTGTAGGGACCTTCTGTAACTGTATAAACCTAAATAATGGAAGTGAGTCTGTTTTCTCCTATGCAATGAACACTGCATTGTACAGATCAGGGGTCATCAAACTCTTCCTGTAAGCGTTCAGGTAGTAAATATTTTAGGCTTTGTAGGCAAACAGTCTCTTGCAACTACTCAATTCTGCCTTGCAGTGCAAAAGCAGCCATGGGGTCCCAATAAAAGTTTACTTACGGACACTCAAATGTAAATTTCATATACTTTTCATGTGTGATGAAATATTATTCTTCTTTTGATTTTTTCAACCATTTAAAGATGTAAAAACTATTTTTAGCTTACAGCCTGTACAAAAACAGGGAGCAGGCTGGATTTGGCAGCAAACTGGGCGGCAGTTTGCCCTGTTATAGGTAATTTATAGACTTTTTCCAGCTCAAACATGATTATGTACTTAGCTTGACTAGAAATTAATGTCCCAAGTTAGTATAAGTATTAATCCCATTGCTTAGTCATTTATTTGACAAAGTAGAACCAGGTGTTTCTTTTCGGAAAATACTATTAAAAAGGAGTATCTTACTTGCTCAAATAATTCCTGTCCTTTCTCCCTGGGGCTGGATAACAGGCCAGCCCCATGCCCCCTGGGGATGCTTACTGAGGAAGGATGGCGCGGGCCTGAGAGGAGAAGCACGGTTGGACGCTTGGTGAACCCAGTTGGGTGTCAGTGTAGCCCCTCCCCTATAAAGCAATAACCTTGTAGAGGTTGGCCCTTGAGTGGCACCTGGAAATAGTGCTGGCCCTGGGCTTGGGCTCTGAGTCTGTCACTCACTGAAGCTGCTGCCTGCAATTAAGAAGGGCCCTTCTGAGCCTGAACCCCAGTCTGCCCCAGGACACTGGACTGATTCCACCCTGAACCCAGTTCAGCCTTATCGGAATCTGGTCCCCACGGCCAGCCTGCTTGCCCCCGACTAGCTGGCACCTCCTTTTATGGAGAGTGGCACAGAAGAGCTTATTCCTAACAGAGCTGATCTGTCCCCCTTTCTGCTGGGTTCAAACTCTTAACCGGTTCTCTTCCTGCTGTATACATGTCCTCCTCTCCTCGCTGGGCTGCTTCGTGTGGCCCAACAGAGGAAGCTCTTCTATCTTACATTTCCTAAATGATTTGAGGGAGGTCTTTACCATTTCCCTCTACTAACTCTTTCTCCAAACCTGTCCCAACTCAAGGTGCACCTAATCAACAGACATCTCACAAGGGGACTCGCCTGGGGGTGGGTGGGTGTCCTTTTCTCTCATGTCACCCTGGATGGAAGGGTGCACAATGATTGGTTAGAAAGTCAGCCCAAGAGCCAATTCCTCACCAGAGGCACAGGGCCCCAACAGAGACACAGAAGGTGGTTCCATCGACCGGTGCTGGAAGCTTCATGTACCTCCTGTCAGCATCGCCTCTTCCCACTGTCAAGGTTAGGCTGCCAGTAGGGGCTTCTTTCTCAAGCAACCTTACGGCAACATGTCACTTTGTGTGCGTGTTGGAGGGGAGGAGTGAAGCTACGCATCCATCTCCTAAACGTTAAGAGTCATATATATGGATTTTATTTTTTAGAATATATTTCCTTTTATTTATTTATTTGGCTGTGCCGGGTCTTAGTTGTGGCACGCAGGATCTTTTAGTTGCGGCATGTGGGATGAAGTTCCCTGACCAGGGATCGAACCCAGGCCCCCCTGCATTGGGAGCGTGGAGTCTTAACCACTGGACCACCAGGGAAGCCCCCATATAAATGGACTTTTAATTAATATCCTCTGAACAAAATAACCCATCAGTACTTGCATCATCAGAAGACTTGCAGGCCCAGTGGCCATCACTATTGCCCATTGCCTAATTCTCTTTACATGCCTTGCTCAACACGTGTGACATATCACGTACAAATGCAGCGCTGATGCAGCTTCTGAGAATCCCCTTCCTAACTTTTCGAGGAATCAAGTGACACAGGTCAAAATTTCTTGCTGTGTGACCATGAGGCCTCTGGGTAGCTCTACTGGGTGTTATTTAAGAAAACAAAAATTTAGATATAGTCATTTTTAAAAGTTGAAACTTTGCAGAAAATAGACCAAAATGAAGAAGGTGAAGAGGAAAAGCTTCACAGACTTTTAAAAAGTTAACTATACAGCCTTTTACTTCTAGCTTGAAAAGAAAAAAAGGACCCTTAAATTAATAGGAAACTATTTACAGGATTAATCACATTTTAAGCCAGGACACTCAGTGTCCCTTGTTACAGGGAGAGGCTGGGACAGCTTAGGTGACCTGCCCAAGGGGCCCAAGCTCCTTGCCATAGCCAGGAGAGGACCCCGTCTCCTGACCGCCTGGCCCCACCCACAATGTACAAAATATCAGAGGGGTGCCACAGCCATTTTGATAACAAATAATTATGGGCCTTTTTAGTGTTTAAGAGAAACCTTAATTTTTTTGGTATGTAGAATCGGTCTAGAAACTTGTAGGATTTAGGAAATTCTTAGTTTAAAAAAAAGTAAGTTTTTCTCTCCCACAGGACCCAGGACCTCTCCCCAGGCACCCCCGGGTCTTTTCATGACAGGAATAAGGAGTCGTGGGCTCCATCAAGTCCTGACAGGCACATCCGCAGCTTCACTGTCTCAGGGTCCTCCTTCCACGGGCTGGTGGCTTGGATCCGTGCTTTGGTTCAAAGTGTTTTGGAGAATGTCTTCTTGCTTATTCTCTGGAAACGACACGATGGACACAGAGTCCCAGGCATCATCCTTTGGCGAGCTGTCCTTGTCCAAGGCGTCTAAGATGGGCTGAGCTGGATCCTTTAAATACTTGAAAAGGTTGAACACCATTATCATAATTTGTTTAGCAGTTCCAAATACCAGAACTTCATACTTTAGTTTTAGTTGGCATAATCCTATTTCATTCAGGTATAACTTCCAATTCTGTCCACCAACGAAGTAACTTCTAAAACCGGACCCCTGTTCACCCCCCATCTCAATAACTCACACGAATCCAAGGGCCAACCCAGGGAATACTCTGAAAGCACGAAAGGGCAGCGTAACTCAGGAAAAGCAAGTTCTGACTTGCTGCACTGGATGAGGGCTTGTGGATTATCAATCCTAAAATGTCTCTGGAATTCTAACTTTTCAGGGAAGGAGGAAATGGAGCCTCTTGTTCAACTACCATGGGGGCAAAGAGGGAAAGTTCACGAGCATTTTTCTCAGTCACTCCACCCACTGGTTGGTTCTACTTCACACAACACACGGGGTGCAGAGGATCTGTGCTATGCAGCCCTGGGCGAACCAGAAAGTGCAGGTCCTCAAGGCAAAGTGCCGGTCCACAGGCCTTAACTTGCCCTGGCCCTCCTGCCTTGGCTCTGCGCTTAGCCATCAATTACCAAGTTACCAAGAACCAACTGCCTGGCTCTTGGAAATGGTGAAAGATACTGAAATACGGTCAGCTTAGAGCTGGCTGATGAGAAGACGAATAACCACGAATCACGCGCACTTGTGAAACCTCAAAAATATAAGTGAAACCTGATTCATTATTCTCATGTAACTTCAGTGACCTTTGATATAGACTTTTCACACTTTCTCAGAAAAGTGAACCGAAACACTTTATGTTTTAGATTCAAGCACCAAAGGAACAACTAGTACTAAATTCACTTACTAGGGTCCTGCTGCTAGTTCTGTGAGACGGAGTTATTTGTTTGTTTGTTTTTTAAATTTTTTGCCTGTGCCACGTGGAATGCGGGATCTTAGTTCCCTGTCCAGGGATTGAACCTGTGCCCTCTGCAGTGGAAGCTCAGAGCCTTAACCACTGGACCACCAGGAAAGTCCCGAGACAGAAATTATTGATGCAAGTAAAATTCTGAGTTGAGAGCTGTTACGTTGTGACAGTATTAACCAGGGAAGGTTTTTTTTGTGTGTTTTTTTTTTGTGGTAAGAACACCTAACATGAGTTCTACCTTCTTCACACAGTTTTAAGTGCACAACACAGTACTACCTACAGGCACAATGTTGTACAGCAGAAACCAGAACTTATTCATCTTGCATAACTGAAACTTTATACCATTTGAAAGCAACTCCCCGCTCCCCCTGCCGCCTGGCCCCTGGTAACCACTGTGCTACTCTCTGCTTCTATGAGTTTGACTATTATTCTATTTAGATTCTTGATAGAAGTGGAATCCTGCAGCATTTGTATGGAGGTTCCAGTAGGGAATTTAACATGTGCTTCGCATAACGTCTGTGTACTTTAAACACCTCATGACAGATGAAGGGAAACAAGTGACTACAGCTCTTTCTAGAAGCACCACTCTGTCTTTACAGACTAGATACAACAACATAAGGTTCTGTTTCCAGTACTTTGACCCTGATCTTACTGCAGAATGATGAACCCCCAGAAGCAAATGGTTCCAAATATGCTTGTATCAGCTAGCTTCTGATCCCAAGAACGTCCCGGCTGTCTCCTCAGAGGGCCTGGTTCCCTCGCAGAGCCTCAGGGGGTCGCTGGAGCTGGGCAGGAAAACAGGACTTTCCATAAGACCTACCCACTCCACTTTTCTTTCTTAAATCCTTTAAAATACTAGTAACATCCCCTGTGTACTCGGCGTGCAAGGCTTTGAACTCACGGCTCTGGGTGTTTACTCTAGAATCCTCCTGCCTGCACACTGTCTGACCCAAAGCTCATGCTCTTGACTGCTGTCCCCACTGGTCCATGTCCCCTCCAGCCAGGCTCCAGAAGCCCGGGACTCTCGTGTTGTCTCCAGAGGGACCTACTGCGGCCGATCTCCTGTCCGGGCCAGACCAGGCCACCTTTTGGCCAACCTCGTGCCATTAAAAAAATTAAAAAAAAAATTTTTACTTTATTTAACTAATTAATTAATTAATGTATTTGGCTGTGCCGGGTCTTAGTTGCCGCATGTGGGATCTTCGTGGCGGCATGTGGGATCTAGGTCCCTGAACCCGGGGGATTTAACCCTGACCCCCTGCATTGGGAGTGCCGAGTCTTAGCCACTGGACCACCAGGGAAGTTGCCCCCCAATTTTTTTTTAATTGTGGTAAAATACACATAACATAAAATTTACCATCTTAACCATTTTTAAGTGTACAGCTCAGTAGTGTAAAGTCTATTCACATTGTTGGGCAATGATCACCACCATCTGTCTCTAGAACTTTTTAATTAATTAATTAATTTATTTGGCTGTGCCGGGTCTTAGTTGCAGCATGTGGGATCTAGTTCCCTGACCAGGGATTGAACCCGGGCCCCCTGCATTGGGAGTGTGGAGTCTTAACCACTGGACCACCAGGGAAGTCCCTAGAACATTTTTCATTTTGCAAAACTGAAACTGTCCCCGTTAAACACTCACTGCCCATTTCCTCCCTCCCTCCGAACCCTGGCAACCACTATTCTACATTCTGGTTCTGTGAATGTGAGTACTCTAAGCACCTCATATAAGTGGAATCATGTAGTATTTGTCTTTTTGTGACTAATTTATTTCCCTTATCATAATGTCCTCAAGGTTCATCCATGTTGTAGCATGTCTCAGAATTCCCTTCCTTTTTAAGGCTGAGTAATATTCCATTCATATGTATACACCACATCTCTCTCTTGTTTTTCTGGCTGCACCTGTGGCTTGCAGGATCGTAGTTCCCTGACCAGGGATTGAACCCGAGGCCAGAGCAGTGAAAGCGCCAAGTCGTAACCACTGGACTGCCAGGGAACTCCCACCACATTTTATTTATACATTCATCTGTCGATGGACACTTGGGTTGTTTCTACCTTTTGGCCGTTGTGAATAATGCTGCTATGAACATGGGTGTACAAAGAACCAAGTGCTGCTTTTAACACAAATCTCAGTGTCATGGCTTTGTCCACTGCTCTACTCTTAGGCGTTACCAGGGGGGCATGAAAGGCTGACATGTCACCCTTTTAAATGTGTACACACATACCTCTTCTATTTGTGATGGGATGCTTGGTGCAGAGTGAAACCAGTATTTAACCAGGCCTCTGTATTTCAGTACCAGGAAGAGACAGGCCCCCACCAGCACTGACAGCAACAAAAAGGTTCCCACAGAGATCAGGATGACTTGTTGAAGCTTGGTAGCGGCTAAACAGGTGACATAAAAGTGAACAAGATGACCATCCTACATACGATACAAACATCGGGTAATTTCTCAGCCACCACTGCAATAAATAGAGTTCTCGGCCACCACTGCAATAAATAGAGTCCCAGTAAACTGGATGGATACTGCCCCTCCTCCACCCAGCCCTGTATGCTTTAATTAATAGCTAGTAAAGGCAAGCCTAAAACAAAGCAAGTGTTAGCTGTCTGGCAGCTCTTGCTACTGGAGACTTCAGCACGAGCTTGTTATGTCTACAGTGAAGTGCTGTCCTAGCCCCTTCTCTCTGGGTCTCCGCACTCTCACCACCCTCCACCTAATAAGGAATCCCTGATTGCACTATTTTAGGAGTGTTCTGTTCCCATCTCAGAAAGGACTTAAGAAAGCATACATTACCATCCACTGTTGTTTCGGAGCAAGATATGTTGCTTAAATGCCCAGGTCTAGAGATGTTTTCTTTTGCCAAAAACAGTTCTGCCTTGAGTTGGAAACAGTATACTCTTAAGGGTTTTAAATCATTCAACGTGATGAAGTTGCTCCTGACACGGTGTGTCACCTACGTAAAATACACCAAGAACCACACCTGAAAATCACCCACATAGATATGGTCAAGCCCCTTCCATCTTCTCCAATGTTTCCTCAAATATCACGCTGAACACAATAACCAAAGAAGAAGGTAATTCTGTTTCTAAACAAACAATACCAATTTTATATGTATCACATATGCTTATAGCAGACAAATTTTATATGTGAAAATTGGTGAGGAACGTCAAGAAAGATGCTGATGGCATTAGAGCTGTGTTTCTGGCTGTGAGGGCCGAGGGCCCAACCGAAGCCCCATCACAGCAATGGAGGGTCCAAAGCTGGACTTTAGCAAATCCCAGTTTCTAGGACGAAATTTTCTCCTTTCAAATGAACATTTTGTATTTCATGGTTAATCTCATCTAGATACTTGAAGTTAGTCAACAAATAAAGGAAAAAAGTCATTCTAGGAGATAATGTTCCTTTGGTTCCCAATCTGCTTCTGGTTTTCACTGAAATGTGCTGACTCCTTTTATAGTTTTGGTCAAAATGATCTGAGTGATTTATGTCATCAGGAAAGAGTTGGGTCCCAAATTCTTAGCGGATTCTGTCCCCTCCTTCCCTCCCTGCTGCTACCCTCCCTCGGGTCTTGTCACCTCCACATGGTCAGTCAATGGTTCCTCACTCTCACCTCAGACAAACTGTCACTGTTCCACAGGGAAAGGAGAAAAAAAACCACTATATTACGGCTATATAGGATTTCTCATAAAGGACTGCTTTCATTTTTTTTTTTTTTTGTCTGCTGTGGGTCTTCGTTGCTGCGTGCGGGCTTTCTCTAGTTGCGGCGGGCGGGGTCTACTCTTTGCGCGGTGCGCGGGCTTCTCATTGCGGTGGCTTCTCTTGTTGCGGAGCGTGGGCTCTAGGCGTGCGGGCTTCAGTAGTTGCGGTGTGTGGCCTCTGTAGCTCCGAGGTATGCATGTGGGACCTTCCCGGACCAGGGATCGAACCTGTGTCCTCTGCATTGACAGGCGGATTTTTTTTTTTTTTTTGCGGTAGGCGGGCCTCTCACTGTTGTGGCCTCTCCCGTTGCGGAGCACAGGCTCCAGACGCGCAGGTTCAGCGGCCATGGCTCACGGGCCTAGCCGCTCCGCGGCATGTGGGATCTTCCCGGACCGGGGCACGAACCTGTGTCCCCTGCATCGGCAGGCGGACTCTCAACCACTGCGCCACCAGGGAAGCCCCAGGACTGCTTTCTGATTTTGAGATACTACAGTAGAATATACTATAGCCATTTGAAATGGTGGAATATCACACACACTCCGGAACGTGGAGGTGAAGCTGCTTACATATGTTGAGTGAAAAAAGGCAGATTTTTCAACAGTATATAGAACATCATCTTATTATTTATTTATTTATTTGGCCACGCTGCGGGACCTAAGTTCCCCGACCAGGGATTGAACCCGCGCCCCGTGCAGTGGAAGCGCGGAGTCTTAACCACTGGGCCGCCAGGGAAGTCCCATGATCTTATTTTTAAAAATACAAAATGATCATATTATATTTGAATAGTAGGATTAGAGATGAGTTTTAATTTTTTTTCCCTCCGATTTGAAATGATGACTGCCATGGCAGAGGAGAAACAGTTTTACTCCTGATGTCACAGAAAGCAATTTTAAGGACAACATTCTTTTTGAGTAGTTTATTTTGGCAGCCAGTTGGCTATTCCAAAAGTTAGAATCACAGACTGCGGAGAAGAGCTACCATGCAGGCCTGAGACCGCTGTCCTTAGAAAGGCTTGCTTGCAAGGCTGACCCAAGGCTGGCATCTGGGATTTGGATTTGAGCAGTGTTTCCGCCATTCCCTGACTGATAAGGGTGGTTTCCTGTATAAACAATGCTCTTTATGCTGAACACCTGCTCTCCCTCTGGGAGTCTGGAGTTTTGGTGTCTATGTTGGGCAGAGGGTGCCTGTGTGACCAGCCCCCAGTAAAAGCCCTGGGCACTGAGCCTCTAACGAGCTTCTCTGGTAGATAAGATTTCACACGTGCTGTCACGTCACTCTTGTTGTTAAGTGTGTCCTGGGTGACTTCCAGGGGAAGACTCGGAAGCTTATGCCTGGATTCCTTTAGACTTTGCCCCATGTGCCTCTTCCCTTTGCTGAGTTTGTTTTGTGTCTTTTCTCTGGAATAAATCACAGCCTCGAGTACAACTATACACTGAGTCCCATGCATCCTTCGAGCAAATCTAGGGGTTGGACTTGGGGACCCCTGACATACAGACTCACAGCTGGAAAGGAGATCGTACAGGTGGCTTTCAGAGTTACTTTAGCCCCAGAATCTTTTGTTCATGAAAGTCCAAAGTATACATGCTCTGGCTGAAAGGGAGAAAGGGGAATCCCTTCTGCATTCTTCCAGGCGTTCTCTATTCCAGTTGACCAGACCTTGACCTCAGGATTTCCGGTCCCTGGAAACGATTATTTCTTTCTTCCCTATTTGCTAAGAGCCTGTTCTTCAGTGAGTTTTGCCTTCCTCGGTGTTTTTACACTCACCACAAAGAAATGAAGAGCAAGTGCAAACATCAACTATGTGGGAGAGAAACAGCAATTAAGAGCATGGACCCTTGAGGCTAGATGTCTCCTCTGCTTTGCTGTCAGTTGCTGGCCTTGGGCTAGTTACTTAACCACTTGGTTTCCCTCTCTGTGAAACAGGTGGGTGTAAAGGTTAAATGAGATGATGTATCTAAAGTGCCTGGGCCAGGTGCCAGACACAAAGAAAGCTCTGGATAAACATAAGCTCTTATTCTTATAAAAAATTATAATAATGTTGAACTTAGGAAATCACGAATTTACACAGGTAGTAAAACATCACTAAATGTAGCTTGGAGGGACTTCCCTGGTGGTCCAGTGGTTACGACTCCACGCTTCCACTGCAGGAGGTGTGGGTTCGATCCCTGGTTGGGGAACTAAGATTCCGCATGCCGTGTGGCGTGGCCAAAAAATAGAGGAAAAAGAATGTAGCTTGGATAATCAGATACTGGAGGTGATTAAAGGCCGTCAGTTTTTTCTTGTGCTACCCAGGGCTGACCAGACCCCTTTTGGTCTGACCCACCTTTGTCAACCTTACCCTGCCCCAGCCCCTCACGTGGCCTGCATTTCTAAAGGATCCGAGCACGTGCAGTTCCCCAAATGTGCCGAGCCTCTTCCAACCTACTGGCTCTTCTCCCTAGAACACTCTCTCTCCTTCCAGTAGACTTTTCACCTATTCATATTGCCCTCTTTGCAAACCATGCAAACCAGAGAATTCATATAGTTAAACCTTGCAGACTGCAGTAGTAAATTCATTGCTGTAGAAACAGGCCCACAGAAGCTCCCCAAACTCCGGAGTGTGGCAAAGGCACCATGGGCACCGGCTGAGTCCAGACCCAGACCATGGGGACCATGTGATACCAGGCAGAGAGGGCCCTGCAGATGGGTCTGGTGGGAGGGGAGTCTCAGCACAGTGAGTAGAAGCAGAGGTCCTGAAGAGAAAGATCAGAACCGCTAAGGCTCAGCCCCTAAGGGGATACTGGGATACCCTGGTGTCCTTGGCCACTTTAAAGTAGACTTTCTTTTGCTATCCAGAAACTCCAAAGAAATGAAAATCAAAAACAAAGAGGAAAAATGCTCTTGCCTGTTTGCTTCCTCCCTTTTCCCAGTAGTAGACATAATACCAAAAAAAGGCCACGGAGGCAGGGACATCAAAGGGAGAAGAAAAGCTGATGATAAGGGAACCTTCTTCTGGGGTCACCCAGATGTCTTCTGGAGGCCCGATGGTGGCTGAAATAGAATTACAAACAAAATCAATCCATCAGTCTATGTATATACATAGATACATATATATACATACACATGTACATCATATATATATATATACAGAATATGTATATTGTACATGTAATTATATTTAGTACGGTACACACATGCATATATTTATATATGCCATGAGATTGCATTCAGACTACCAGAGGCTGTTCTGGGCACCAGATTTACTTGGAAGGCTCCGGGGCAGGTAGCCCAGTGGAGCTACAAAATGGCCCCAGGGGTTTCTGGCCTTCGCGGAAGGAGGGGTCCTCACAGTTGTCCACATGGCCGCGCCTGCCCACCCCCAGGAGACAGCTCAGGTGCAAGGATCGGGCAGGTACAGGGCACTCCCTGGCTCAACCACAGGAGCCAGTATTTCTGATGGCTCCTGTTACTCTGGAAACTCTGAGCCAGAGTTTCCAGAGTCCCCACAAGGGACATGCCCAGTTACAAGAACCCCTTCACTCAGCAATGCCCCAGACATGGTTTCCTACCAGGTGGTTAAGACTGGCCTGGTTGAAGTGCTATTTACCAACCAGAGGTCCTTCTGACCATAAGCAATGCTAGTAAGTCAAAAAGAGAAAAACAAATATCGTGTATTAATGCATATATGTGGAATCTAGAAAATGGTACAGATGAACCGGTTAGCAAGGCAGAAATACAGATGTAGAGAACAAACAGATGGACACCAAGGGGGGAAGTGGCAGGGTGATGGTGTGATGAATTGGGAGATTGGGATTGACATATATACACTAATATGTATAAAATAGATAACAAATAAGAAACTCCTGTATAGCATGGGGAACTCTAATTCACTTCGCTGTATAGTAGAAACTAACACAACGTTGTAAAACAACTATACCCCAATAAAAAAAGGAAAAGAAAAAGAAAATAACGTGGTTCATATGCCACCTTTATCAGGTTTCCAGAGAGCTGGAAGGTTAACCAAAGGTCAAATTTTCATGCAGAGAGGGAAAAGATTTTGTTAGCCCACCAAAAGTGGTGTTTACAAACTTTTAAATACGTGTATCTTTCTAGCTTTTTCTAATACAATGATTAAATATAATAACTGAGAAATATTACCATCATATGTCTATTTGTTAAGGCTTTTCATATAAGTCACAGGACAGCCAAGGACTATGGCTCATAATATGCTCTTAGAAGGAAGATTACGGCATTTATCAGCTGAGCATTTAAACTGTATAATTAACCAGAGGAACTCAGATCAAAATACAGGTTGTGTCCTCCAAGTTCTAAGAGGCCTGTTTCTGCACCTTCTATACACACAGATGATCATATCACGGTGACCAGTTCTGCGTTCACCAAAGTGGGGCTGGATTTCTCTCTCTCGCTTCCACACTCTGCCCTGGGCTCTCCCAGGTTGGGGAGGGTTAGGCATGTGTTCTGGTCACCTTTCTCTCTCTGTAAAAGTAACTGGTCCCTGCAGGGTTTGCACTCATGCCCTCTGATCTCCTTTGTTCTGGTGGAGGAACTAAGTCCAGACAGATACAGGGTCGGGCCTGGCCCACCTCAAGCCACAGCGATGTTAGTGGATTAGCTGTGTGTAACAAAAAGCTCTCATTAAACCCGCTCACAGATGCTGGCACTCACGTCTTCAAGCTACGCTTTTGAAAGCGAAGTGACTGGGGCATGGAACAACATGTGGACCTGCAGGCCCAGGGCCCCGCTGAGCAGATTCTCTAGACTTTTCTGTGACTTACCCACCGGAGTGGGCATGGGAGCCTGGATGACTAATCACTTAACCGCTGAAAGGTCAGCACCGAAAGACCTGCCTTTCTGAAGGGCGTGCCAGATGGAGAATCTGATACCAACGTGATGAGTCTGTCTCTTGAAGGCGGACAGTCTGCCTTTTCTCTGGGCCCTGAAGGAGGGCTCAGTGGATCTATGGGTCATTACTGATAGCAGTGTCCACAGACTGAGCGATCACTCTAAACCTGGCAACACGGACTTTATATCCGTGTCCACACAGATCTATGTAACAACCACAGAGGGCCATCCCCATTTCCCAGAGGGGGAAACTGAAGCCCAGAGGGACATTACTTGCCCAGAGTAACAGCCGGTAAGTGGCAGTGTTGGGATTTGAACCCAAGTTTATGTGATGCCAAAGCCTGCCCCCTTCAGGCACCATCTCATCCCTCTACCCTCAGTAAAGCATCTTCAAGTTGGTTACCCATCCTGACTTGACCGCAAGTGCTGAAAGCAGCGATGGGCTCTGAGAACACCACTGTCTTGAAGTTTACCAGTGACTCCCCACCAGTAACTAACCGAGGACATGGCTGCCCAACTCTGGCCGGGAGGAGAGAGAGCAGCAGCTGGCTGACTCTGGACCAGCAACTTCATGACAGGTCCTGCTTCTGATACTGCCATTACTTTTTTCTCCACTAATTCCCACTTAGGTAATGCTTGATAGCTCAGATGTGTGATGGTTCTCCACTCAAGGACAAATAACTTGTCCACAGAAGACCAGCCAGCAGGGACTGCACTGTCTTCTCGTACCATCCTCAAATTGCTAGCAAAAACCTTTTTTTAAAAAATAATTTTAAAAAAATTTATTTATTTATCTTGGTTGTGCTGGGTCTTAGTTGCGGTATGTGAACTCTTAGTTGCGGCATGCATGTAGGATCTAGTTCCCTGACCAGGGATCAAACCCGGGCCCCCTGTGCTGGGAGTGTGGAGTCTTAACCACTGCACCACCAGGAAAGTCCCTTTCTTAGCTTCTATAACAGAAAATTTCAAACATATAGAAAGTAGAGAAGACTGTAAACAAAGCTCATGTACTCATCACCCAACTTTAAAGCAACCATCAAGTCCTGACCAGTTTTGTTTCTCCTGTGCCCGTCCACCTTGTAAGGACCAGCTTGCCCCTCCCACTCTCTGGATTATTCTGAAAGAATCTCAGACATTACATCATTGCATCTGTAAATACTTCAGTATGTATCTTGAAAAGACCAGACTCCCCGCCTTTTTAAAAAAAATAACAAAATACCATTACAACACCTAAAGTCTATTAGCAACAATTCCTTTATAAATCATCAAAGATCTAGACAGTGATCACATTTCCCCAATTGTCTTATACCTTTGTTTAATTTGAATCAGGATCCCACGAAGTTCCATACTTTGTGTTTGCATAGACACCGGAGAAACATTAGGCATGGCTGACCATGTGAAAAACGAATAATTGAAGGAACACATCTATAGTGTCTGACGACTCTCATGCTCCCTTCCAACATCTGGGAGCATATCTGTTCATTCAATCATTCCACAGATATTTTCTCCTATGTGCCAGGTACTGTTCAAGGCTGAACTAAAATCCTTCCTGAACGTGAAAGAAGTTGTGCCATGTAACAGTGATCAGTGAAGCCAATATGCTAGTATTCCCTCCAGCACAGAGGTTAGCAAACTTTCTCAGTAAAGCACCAGAGTGAGTTGAGGCTCTGACTGGTCATGCAGCCCCTGTTGCGACTACTCAGCTCCCCTGTTGCAGCTTGGAAGCAGCCATAGACAGCATATGAAAAGATGGGGAAACTGCATTCCGATAAAACTTTTTTTTTTAAATTGAAGTATAGTTGATTTACAATATTGTGTTAGTTTCAGGTGTACAGCAAAGTGATTCAGTTATACATGTATTCTTTTTCAGATTCTTTTCCATTATAGGTTATTACAAGTTCCCTGTGCTATACAGTAGGTCCCTGTTGTTTATTTTATATATAGTAGTGTGTATATCTTAATCCCATACTCCAAATTTATCCCTCCCCCCCTTTCCACTTGGGTAACCATAAGTTTTTTCTCTATGTCTGTGAGTCTGTTTCTGTTTTGTAAATAAGTTCATTTGTATCATTTTTTTAGATTCCCCATGTAAGTGATATCATACAATATTTCTTCCTCTGACTTACTTCACTTATATGATAATCTCTAGGTCCAACCATATTGCTGCAAATGGCATTATTTCATTCTTTTTTATGGCTGAGTAGCATTCCATTGTACATATATAACACATTTTCTTTCCAATAAAACTTTACAAAAACCAGTTGGTGGGCAGGATTTTGACCTGCAGGCTGCGGTTTGACAACTCCCAGGCCTAGCAAATCACCCTCCCCTAGCCCCAGCTTCCGTGGTCGGTACTCGGGTTTGACGATCATACCCACCTGGGTGCTGGTTATTTAGGGT
Organism: Tursiops truncatus; assembly: GCF_011762595.2. Lineage (NCBI taxonomy): Eukaryota > Metazoa > Chordata > Mammalia > Artiodactyla > Delphinidae > Tursiops > Tursiops truncatus. The sequence goes on along the minus strand of NC_047037.1, from coordinate 132,542,086 downwards.
GATAGGCAGGACGGAGGGGCGTGGAGTCAGTACCGCTCAGCGAAGAGGAAAGTGAAGAAAACCTGCAAACGTTAAAGGAAGTTTGTACCCAAGTCGTCTTACCATTCCGATAGTGTTCGAACCAAGGCGCCTCTACCCAGGCAGAGACGAGGTCCCCCAGCTTAGCTCGGAGGCGTAAAGTGATGTTGAAATGCCGTGGGAAGCCCTCCGAGAGGCTGTTTGCGGTAAAGTTGCACTCTGTCCCGGTGAGGTGCGTACAATCCACCCTGCTGTCTTTTCTGTTGACGTCATACCAGGTACTACTCGTGCTGCTGCAAAGGGAAGAAGGATTTTACTTTGCACAAGTCTCTCTTTGATCACATATTAACAGTTTCCCCAGAGATGAGTTTTTATTTATTTATATTTTATTTTATTTATTTTTTTTTTGCGGTACGCGGGCCTCTCACTGCTGTGGCCTCTCCCGTTGCGGAGCACAGGCTCCGGACGCGCAGGCTCAGCGGCCATGGCTCACGGGCCCAGCCGCTCCGCGGCATGTGGGATCTTCCCGGACCGGGGCACGAACCCGCGTCCCCTCCATCGGCAGGCGGACTCTCAACCACTGCGCCACCAGGCAAGCCCCAGAGACGAGATTTTAATTCGATGTTTTTGATTGAGACATTGCTCACATACCATACACTACCCCCATTTAAAGTGGTACCACTACCCCCATTTAAAATGGATTTCAGTAAATTCACACGGGTGTGCAGCCTCAGCACAATCCATTTCAGGACACGTTCATCATCCCCTGAAAACCCCTGCACCTGCAGCAGTCGCTCTCCACTTCCTCCACCCCCCAAGCACGGTACCACTGATATACTTTCTACCTCTATGGAGTTGCCTGTTCTGGACATTTCACAGAAATACAATCATAAACTATGTGGTCTTTTGTGACGAGTGCCCTTCACTTAGCCTGTTTTACTTAGTATGTTTTCAAGCGTGATACATGTTGTAGCATGTATCAGTATTTCATCCCTTCTTATGACCAGATAATGTCCCATTGTATGTACATACCACATTTAGTTTATCCACTGATCTGCTGATGGGTACCTGGGTTGTCTCCACTTTTTGGCTATTGTGAATAATGCTAAGAATATTCACATGTAAATTTCTTTGTGAACTTATGTTCAGTTCTGTGGGGTGTATACCTAGGAGTGGACTTGCCGGGTCATATGGTAACTCTATTTTTAACTGATTTCCTGAGTAGCTGCACCATTTTACATTCCCACCCACAATGTATGAGGGTTCCAATTTCTCCTATCGTCACCAACACTTGTTATTATGCCTTTTTTATTTTATTTTTTAAATAAATTTATTTATTTTATTTATTTTTGGCTGCATTGGGTCTTCATTGCTGCACACGGGCTTTCTCTAGTTGCGGTGAGCAGGGGCTACTCTTCATTGCAGTGTGCAGGCTTCTCATTGCGGTGGCTTCTCTTGTTGCGGAGCAAGGGCTCTAGGCGCGTGGGCTTCAGTAGTTGTAGTACACAGGCTCAGTAGTTGTGGCTTGCAGGCTCTAGAGCGCAGGCTCAGTAGTTGTGGCGCACAGGCTTAGTTGCTCCGCGGCATGTGGGATCTTCCTGGACCAGGGCTCGAACCCGTGTTCCCTGCATTGGCAGGCGGATTCTTAACCACAGCACCACCAGGGAAGCCCATGCCTTTTTTACTGTAGCCATCCAAGTGGCTGTATTTTCCCTGGTGACTAGTGATGTTGAGTATCTTTTCACGTGCTTATCGGCTATTTGCATATCTTCTTTGGAGAACTGTCTACTCAAATCCTTTGTCTATATTTTAATTGGGTTATTTGCCTTTTAATTTTGAGTTGTAAGAGTTCTTTATACATTCTGGATACAAGTCCCTTATCAGATATATGATTTGCAAACATTTTCTGCCGTTTTGTTCTACAGTTGATTTTAATGCTTCAAACTCAGCCTCTGTAGCCTATGTCTTAGGCTGTTATAGGTGTTATATGTATGATACTGTGTTCATACAAACCATACCCATACTTCCTGCTGGGGTAGAGTTTGTTTTTACCCCATAGCTGCCCATTTAAAGAGAGTCTTGGCCACATGAAAACTTTGCCAAATGTAAGGCCATGCATCCTTGTAAGTGAGAATGCATTCCCCCGAGTCCCAATGCCACCTGCCCACGTGGGATTCTACTCGCTGACTCTGAGCTCTGTCCTTAGGTGACTGACTTGAGAAAAGGCAGGGAGGTAGCTCTAGAAGCCTCAGTAGTGCGGCAGCAGGCACTGTCCCCTCTAGGGACAGGTTGTGCCCTGGACAGCAACTCTGGCCTGGAAAGCAAGGCCAGGGGAGACAGGAGAAATGAGACTGGGGGGTCACGGCCACCAGCTCTCACACAACACATGTGCTTCTAAGTGTACCTCTGACCCTGCCTGGAGACTTATCTTCTGCTAATGTGGCGGGTGACCAGATGAAAGCCACATGTGGCCAGGGATTCCACAGAAGACGCCCACCGTACTCCACGCCCTGGGGCCACAGGCCCTAATGGGGAAAGGACCGCAAACCACAGGCAGCCCCTCTCAGTCTGGGGGTGCTGTGCTTCACAAGGGGATAAGTGATTTTTTTTTTTTAAGTTATACAGATACTTAAAGGTACTATAACCTTCTCCCTGCCAATCCCAGCTGTTGAACTGTGGCAAAAGGCCCTCTCCCTGATTTGCCAGGGAACTGACCACCCGTGTTCCATCTCCTCCCCTCACCTCCAAGCTTGCCCCTTTCGGATTTATCCCAGGGATGCAAGGGTTTTTCAATATACGCAAATCAATCAGTGTGATACACCACATCAACAAATTGAAGAATAAAAACCACATGATCATTTCAATAAATGTAGAAAAAGCTTTTGAGAAAATTCAACACCCGTTTATGATAAAAACTCTCCAGAAAGTGGGCACAGAGGGAACCTACCTCAACATAATAAAGGCCATATATGACAAACCTACAGCTAACATCAGACTCAAGGGTGAAAAGCTGAAAGCATTTCCTCTAAGGTCAGGAACAAGGCAAGGAGGTCCACTCTCGCCACTTTTATTCAACATAGTTTTGGAAGTCCTAGCCAATCAGAGAAGAAAAAGAAATAAAAGGAATCCAAATTCGAAAAGAATTTAAACTGTCACTGTTTGCAGATAACATGATACTATACATAGAAAATCCTAAAGACGCTACCAGAAAACTACTAGAGCTCATCATTGAATTTGGTAAAGTTGCAGGTTACAAAATCAATACACAGAAATCCGCTGAATTTCAGAACTACTTTTTAAAAGTGTTTCTCAAAAAAGGTGTTTAAAAGGGCACAAGCCATCCAAATTTAAATGAGAGCTGACACATGAAGGTCAGCAGTTTGCAGGGGTGGGGGGAAGTGGAGTTCTGGAAGGTGGCCTCCCCATCTAATTGCAAAGGACAAAAATAAGGTGCTGTGGGCCCCATTTAAATGGATAATGAAATGGACACAGCCTCACGAGCATGGCACTGCCCCATGTCTGGACTCCCACCCTCTTGCCCAGGCTTATGTTGAATCAGCCAGTCTGAGCCTTACCTAGCAAGTAGTCCTGGCTCCTGGCAATGTACTCATGTGGATGGCCTCGGTCCCTTTTACCTAATTTTGAAAGCAACCTCATCATGAGAGGGAGAACAGCATAATGATTAAACACATGGACTCTGGGGCCAGATTACCTGGGTTCAAATCCCAGTTACTTCACTTCTCTGTTCCTCAGTCTTCTTATCTATAAGATGGGATGAACTATAGCATCTGACTCTCAGGGTTGTCCTGACAGTTGAAACAGTGGACACCAGGAAAGTGCCTGGATCAGGGCCTGGTGCCTAGTAACCACCATCTAAATGTCTGTTAAACACCTGGGCAACCAATGATTTCACTGTCCAGCCTCTGTTACATCACTTCCAAAAATGATGAAGTTTTTTCCCTTTGAACTCAGCAAGTCATCGTCCAGAAATGTAAGAAAACAATCCAACACAGTTTATGTTTGAGGACATTACTTATAACAGTCACAAACTGTCAACTATTTATACCACTCATGAGTGAGGAAAAGTTTAAAAAATCCTGAGTGATACATCATATAACAGAACATAGAATAAAAATGTTCACACAGAAATAACTGTATGAAAAAAGTGGCTACATGCTTAACTACATTAAGTTAAAAGGAAAGAAAAAAAGGAAACAGGACCCAGAAGCATAACCCCAGTTTTGTTTCAGTCTTACACACATGCTGGCACATTTGCAAACAACTGCATGTATTTAGAAAAAAATGTCTAGAGAGAAATACACTAAAATGAGAATAGTGATTTTTCTTGGACAGCAGGTTGTTTTAATTTTATTCTTTTTACTTTTCTGGATTTTCCACATTTTCTATAAAGAAAATGTATTGCTATTAAAATTATAAAACAATGAAATTTTAAAAATGCATTGGGAAGACTGGGCAAGTGGGGTGTGACCTAGAAAGGGCCCTGCTGTCTGCCTGTTTTTATTGTCAAGAAAAAACAGAAACTCGGTTCTTTTTTTTTTTTTAAGTGAACTCTCCAGATGTTTAAATGTTGGCACTAATTGGAAAAAAAAAAATTAAACACTGTGACCAAACACAGACTTTAGGCCACATGATCTGCAACTTCTGATTTAAACTTAAAATTTGCCCACAAAGTGCTCTATGTAATTTTGGCTTTGCTACTGTGACTGTCAAAAAACAGAGGCACGTTTATTTATAATTATAGTGATGTTTTACTGGGGAGAAACAGAATGGAAACTTTTAAGTCCCAGGAGCCTCAAAATTAAATTATTTAATGTAACTAAAATGTCCTAAACATGTTAAAGTACCTAGAAACAAACCGACAAAAAAAGCAAAGGCCCTCTTCCATGATCAAATCTGTAATTGGAAAAGAAAACAAAATTAGCTTCTGTTTGAGTTTTCAGTGACCCCCTCAGCTTTTACAAATAGGGACATTCACATTCAACACATCACATCCCAAACCAACCTCTAACCTGATAAAATATCTACAAAATGCTTTCCGAATAGAAAACACAGTGAAACAGGTTGGTCTGTGATGTGAAACTGTCAAAGGCTTTAACAAATACTTCTAATATTTAGAGGTGCTCTGTCAACCCACAAATGTACTTCCCCAGTCAAGGCTAAGGAATGCTAGTCAACAGATCATCTGTAACATCCCCTTACTGAAATCTTCCTGTGTGGCTCTAGGATACCATATTTACTCAATGCCGAGCAGGGCCAGCTTCACGGGCACGTGACCTGCGCAGTGGCACAAAGCTGTACTCCTAGGAGGGCACCTGGTTTGAAGCTCTGCTTTACCATCCTGAAATTCCCAATAGTTTTTGCACAAGGGGCCCTACGTTTTCATTTTGCACCGGGCCCTGCAAATTATGTAGCCGGTCCTCATGGACTGGTCCTTTTATTACAGATGATCATGTTTGTAATTTATAATTACTTAAGAAATAGATAAATGCGATCCAGAGATAGTACTCAAATCCCAGTTCAGAATTTATTTTTGTTAAGCAAGTATTGTTACAATGGACAGTTCACGATGAAAACGAAGTCATCTGGAAACTACTCCTCTAACAAATTAACCATCTGTAATTTTTCTACATTGCCTGCCTGCTCTTGACCACAGACTCATTCCATGTCGCATACAGTTGCACCTGCTGTCATGTGACACATAACTACCCTTTTTACTGGTCACCTAAGGGTTCATCCATAAGTTCAAACTTGACACAGTTTGCCGCCTTCCTGCTAATGGACATGAATAGACACTTCAATGTATCAGTATATCTTCATGAATATAAGTTTGTTTTTTTTTCCTGATGGGGGGGTCGTATTGTCTGCCTAGGATAAAAGTAACATGGACATCCCTACGACTGTAAGTGAAGAGTAGAATTATTTTCTAAGGGGGCTGTGCTCATAATTGATCCTGATTCAGCACTGCATCCACCAGCCACATTCTCAAAAGCACTGAGCATTCCTTTTTTTTTTGCGGTATGCGGGCCTCTCACCGTTGTGGCCTCTCCCGTTGTGGAGCACAGGCTCCGGACGCGCAGGCTCAGCAGCCATGGCTCACGGGCCCAGCCGCTCCGCGGCATGTGGGATCTTCCTGGACCGGGGCACGAACCCGTGTCCCCTGCATCGGCAGGCGGACTCTCAACCACTGCGCCACCAGGGAAGCCCCTAGCATTCCTATTTTTTAAAATTTTGCTTATTTAGTAATCTAAAAATGACTTAGCCGATAATTTTTTGTGTGTGTGCACCGTGTGGCATGCAGGATTTTTGTTCCCCGACCAGGGATTGAACTCACGCCCTGTGTATTGTTAGAGTGGAGTCCTAACCACTGGACCGCAAGGGAATTCCCACAATAATTTTAACTTAGTCTCCACTTAATTCATTTAACAGGGTAAACAAGGACTTGGATTTTGCCTTTCTTCTTCCCCTATGTGTCTATACTGCAAATCAAGTGATGGCAAACTGTAAAAAAGCTTGAAAAGAAGGTGAGAGACAGAATGAGGGGCCGGAAAAAAATGCAAAATGGAACACCAGCTTAGAAACTGAGAATTAATAGTTCATTAGATGAATAACTTCCTTATTAGACCAAATTTGGCCCACAAGCCTAAATAAACCAGATTTTGACACTTGAAAGAGATGAAGACCAAAAGATGCCTCTTGCCCTTTCAAGATAGGAAGGCTTTTTATACATCTTCTCTTGAAACTGATGAATCAACTTTCACCAAACTAAGCAGTCATGTGGTTAGACAGCTGAGTTCTCTGATGGCCAGTGTCCTTTCAGCCTTCAGGTGTTGTGAAATCTCTGTGTTGTGGGTGTTGTGAAATCTCTGTCCTTGGAGATGTAAAAAGTACAGGAGAACTATCTGCTTCCCATGGATTTGCATACAATCCTGCCAAGAGGCAACAACAGGCAGCTGGCCTCAGGTTCCGTAACAACCTCCCAACCCCAGCTCCCAGTAAGAATGCCAACAGAAATGTCGCTTACTATTTATACTGCACCTGGTAGACCACCGGCCTTGCGTCATTGTTCAGGGACACGGGCTCCCAGCTCAGAGCCTGCTGGGCGTTGTACAGGTGAACCTTCAGGTTTCGAGGAGCAGGCAGCTGGAAGGGGGTGTCTTGACAGGGACAGAGAATAAGAGAAGGGGGGAGAGGCGGGAGAGAAAGGGAGGGTCAAGAGGAGAAAAATCGATTACAAAAATATTCCAATGCACTCTACCAGACCATTCCTACACCTTGGTTTTTTTTTTTTTTTTTTTTAACTAATTGCTATTGGAGTATAGTTGCTTTACAATGCTGTGTTAGTTTCTACTGAACAGCAAAATGAATCAGCCATACATATACATATATCCCCTCTTTTGGATTTCCTTCCCATTACGCCTCGGTTTTTGGTATTACCCGTTCTCCCCTACTCCTTTAGCCTTTGACTAAAGATGGCACCACTGACACAGACCGTGGGAAAAAGGGGGGCTTGGGGATGCCTTTCCACTTGCAGGTTCCAGTCCTTATGAATGGGTCCTGGTTATGGCGTCTGGCTGAACCAGAATGCCTGTTTTACGTTTAGTAAGTGTGGGTAACTTAACAGCCCGGGCTTCTGTTTCTTCGTCAGGAGTAAGGAATAAGTAACAGTAGACTGCAGAAGGCCGTGGAGAAAATTAACTTGATGACTACTTAACATGCATTAGACCCAGACTTATACCAAAGGAGTGTTTGGTAAACGTCCACAAACATGGGTGCGCGCGCACACACACACACACACACAAACACACACACACACACAGAAACATACCCCAAACCAGGCGTGCAAAGCCCACAGACACCTGGGAGGGTGAGGACTTGTCTTCTGGGCTTCATCAGAGTCGTTGTGTTTCTCAAAGACCCCCCCAACATCACAAGCACTGAAGTTAAAATGCAGATTCCCAGGCCACACCCCAGACCAGGAATTCTGCATTTTCAACAAGCTTCCCAGCTGATTCTCATGCACACTGAAGTTTGAGAACTACAAACGATAGAATAACACATTCCCCAGGGAACTGCCACCAAGATCTGAATCCCCCTTTTCGGGGTGACCTGGGAGACACAACTCCAAACAGGTGCTTTACAGGATTGGGCTAGAGGCTGCCCGCACGGGAGCCTTTGCTCTAGTTAGAAAACAGACCGTAATGATAGACTTTCTCTGAGATTTAAAGATTAATGGGGACTTCCCTGGTGGCGCAGTGGTAAAGTATCCGCCTGCCAACGCAGGGGACATGGGTTCGATCCCTGGTCCGGGAGGATCCCACATGCCACAGAGCAACTAAGCCTGTACGCCACAACTACTGAAGCCCGTGAGCTGTAGGGCCCGTGTGCTGCAACTACTGAAGCCTGCATGCCTAGAGCCCGTGCTCAAGCCACCGCAATGAGAAGCCTGTGCAACAAAGAGTAGCTCCCGCTCGCTGCAACTAGAGAAAGCCCACGCACAGCAACAAAGATCCGACGCAGCAGACAAAAAAAAAAAAACAAAAAAAAAAACATTAATGAGAAACACCCAGAGGTGGAAAGTAAAGTTTGAAAAACATGCCGTTCCAGAATTCAAAGCAGGAAACTCAAACCACACAATTTCAGTAAATGCATCCAAGCTTAAAGAAGGATGCCCAGATCAGCTGATAGCCTGGCCCGCTGCTCTCCTCTGAAAGGTACATTACCTAGAGTCTGTGGCCACTTGTTTACTTACAGAATGTCCACTGTCTTCACAGCTATGACCTTGGGCTGACCTCCATTCTAGATCTTAATTCAAGCAGCTCACCAGCACTGCTGCCAACTCACACCAGGCCTCATGGAAGCTGGGCCAAAGGCGCAGCATGGCGGGAGGCTGGTCTCCTGGTCAGGCCCATCCCGCTCACTGTGGCTGCTATAGCCCAGTGGATGCCAAAGCTGAGCTGAGAAATGAAGTTCTGCTTCCAGGGAGGGATGTGCAGGGTCTCAGGGGTGAGTGCTTGGTTGGGGCTGGGTACCCATCAGAGCATACCGGAGACCTTCTACTGTCTATATTAGTTTCCTAGTTTTAAAAAATTAATTAATTAATTAATTTTTGGCTGTATTGGATTTTCATTGCACACGGGCTTTCTCCTAGTTGTGGTGAGCTGGGGCTACTCTTTGTTGTGGTGCGTGGGCTTCTCATTGCGGTGGCTTCTCTTGTTGCGGAGCAAGGGCTCTAGGCGCGCGGGCTTCAGTAGTTGCAGTACACAGGCTCAGTAGTTGTGGCTCGCGGGCTCTAGAGCACAAGCTCAGTAGTTGTGGTGCACGGGCTTAGCTGCTCCGCGGCATGTGGGATCTTCCCGGTCCAGGGCTCAAACCCGTGTCCCCTGCACTGGCAGGTGGATTCTTAACCACTGCACCACCAGGGAAGTCCCCAGTTTCCTACTGATGTTGAAAGAAATGACCCCAAATGTAGTGTCTTAAAACAACCCAGATTTATGCTCTTACAGCTCTGGAGGTCAGAAGTTTGCAGTAGGTCTCACTGGGCCCATGTCAAGGTGTCGGCAGGGCTCTGTTCCTTCTGGAAGCTTGCCTTTTTCCTTGCCTAGAAGCTGCTCACATTCTTTGGCTCATGGCCTCTGCCTCCGGCAATGCTGGGCTGAGTCTTTCTTGTGCTGCCGTCTCTTTGGTTCTGACTCTCTTGCCTCCCTCTCCCATCCTCCAAGGACCCTTGTGATTGCACTGGGCCCACAGAGCCCGACAATCCAGGATAATCTCCCCAGCTCAGGACCCCTAATTTAATCACGTCTGCCAAATCCCTTCTGCCATGTAAGATAACGTGGTCACAGGTTCCGGGGATGAGGATGTGGACACCTTTGGCGACCCTTATTCGGCCTGCCCCAGGGCTCCTCCCCATCTCCCCATCTCTGGGGAGGGGCCAGAGGCGTTCCCCCTCCCTCCGCCCTTCTCCTGGCACCCTCTCCCCCGTCTAAGCATTCAGCTGAGAAAGGGAGCGACAGGGGACCAGTGAAGTCTTCCACCCCAACTGGCACGTGGACCAGAAGAAAGGCTTCTGGAAAAGCTGGGGTCTCCAGATGAGTCTTCCACTTTCTTCAACTTTCATTTTACTGAGGTGTGGAGAGAGGACCTGCAGTTTTGCTCTCGTATTTGAGTTTCTTGGACTCCCCTGTCTCACCACATTCAGAGAAGAAAATGAGTCTTACGGCTGTAGATTCCACAGTGAAGTACCAGAGGCTGCCCACTCATTAACACCAACAGCTTCAACCCCGGCCCTGCACGCCTCTCAGGAGGCCCGTCCCTCCACGGCCTCCCGTGGCCTCCTCCTTGTTCCTGGGAAGCGCCGGGAACCCTCCCACCTCGCCTTGCCCTTGCTGCTGCCCTTCTCTCCCCCTGTGCCAGGCTCTCTCCCCCGCTCCCTTCATGTCTCTGCTCAGATGCCACCTTATCAGAGCAGCTTCCTGCCTACGAAGCCCAGGGCAGGCCACTCCCGATCCCTGCTTTCCTTTTCTCCTAGCTTTCCCACCACCTGCGTCCTTTGTTTACACCCCGGTGGTGAGAGGCATGGATTCCAGAACTTGACTGCCTGGGTTCAAAGCCACACGTGCTTTGCGGGACCTTGAGCAAGCTGTTTCCCTCTCTGTGCCTGGTTGCCTCCCCTGCGAAATGGAAACGAAAACAGTGCAGACTTCAAAGGGTTATTATGAGGAATGAGTGGGTTAATTTCACATGCGGTGCTGAGAACAGTGCGAGCACCACGTGATCATTTCCTCTCCTCCTTGCTAGCAGCTCACTGACAGTCTCCCCCAACACTAGAGCAGCGAGCTCCAGGAGGGCTGGGTGTTGCCACACTTGGGGGCTGTTTCATCCCTAGTGCCTGGAGGACCAGGCACGCAGGATCTGGGGAGCGAGTGGCTTGCAGCCCAGCGGCCTGAGTTGCTTCAGGGATTATGTAGCCAGTTTCTGTGTCCTCAGGGTTGCATTTGTCCACCCGAAACCCACGCTAATCTCAGTCTCTCTTTCTCTTCCTTGCTTTATGTGTAAGTCCTGCCTTTTCTCTGGTCTCAGTGGCTGAGGCAGGGAGTGGGTATAACTCTGGACCATGGACTTATCTGGATGGCTCTAAAGGGTCAATATATTTAGGGCCATAGCACCTTCTGTCAACAGTGTTGACAAAGGCTCTGTGGGAAGGGAAGAGAATTTCTGGACAAAGGGCTTTGGCTGGAATCCTGATCCTGCCACCTAGAGCCATGGGATCCTACCACGACCCCACCTGAGCCTCAGTTTTCCCATGAATAATGAAATGATACCATCTCTCCCAGAGATGGAGTGAGGGGCAAATGCAGGACCACGAATGAAAGGCAAACCAGACACTGCTGCCTAAGTGTGATTTTTAAGACGTGCCCATTTCAGGGTGATCTGATGGATGGCTGCTTCTGCAGGTGGCGAGCCGCAACCCGATACCCAGACCCTGCCTTCAGTGATCAGCAACAGAGGGCCCAGCCCCATGCTGATCACTGCATTCAATGGTCTGACCCTGCTGTAGGCAGAACAGTGGCCCCTCCCAAAGATGTCTGTGTCCTAATGTATTCACAGGACACAGATATCTTTGGGAGGGGATGAAACTTAGGGTTCTGAGGAGGACACAGGGCGTGCACAGCCATGTGGCTGACAGGGTCTTGGTGCTCGGCCAGGTGTCAGGCCTGAGCCTCTGAGGTGGGAGAGCCAAGCTCAGGACACTGGTTCACCAGAGACCTCCCAGCTCCAAGTAATATCAAACAGCGAAAGCTCTCCCAGAGATCTCCATCTCAACGCTAAGACCCAGCTCCACTCAACTACCAGCAAGCTACAGTGCTGGACACCCCATGCCAAACAACTAGCAAGACAGGAACACAACCCCACCCATTAGCAGACAGGCTGCCTAAAATCATAATAGGATCACAGGCACCCCAAAACACACAACCAGACGTGGGCCTGCCCACCAGAAAGACAAGATCCAGCCACATCCACCAAAACATAGGTGCCACTCGCCTCCACCAGGAAGCCTACACAACCCACTGAACCAACCTTAGCCACTGGGGACAGACACCAAAAACAACAGGAACTACGAACCTGCAGCCTGTGAAAAGGAGACCCCAAACACAGTAAGTTAGGCAAAATGACAAGACAGAGAAATACACAGCAGATGAAGAAGCAAGGGAAAAACTCACCAGACCTAACAAATGAAGAGAAAATAGGCTGTCTACCTGAAAAAGAATTCACAGTAATGATATTAAAGATGATCCAGAATCTTGGAAATAGAATGGAGAAAATACAAAAACCGTTTAACAAGGACCTAGAAGAACTAAAGAGCAAACAAACAATGATGAACAACACAATCAATGAAATTAAAAATTCTCTAGGAGGAATTAATAGCAGAATAACTGAGGCAGAAGAACAGATAAGTGACCTGGAAGATAAAATACTGGAAATGACTACCACAGGGCAGGATAAAGAAAAAAGAATGAAAAGAGTTGAGGACAATCTCAGAGACCATTGGGACAACATTAAATGCACCAACATTCGAATTACAGGGGTCCCAGAAGAAGAAGAGAAAAAAAAAGGGACTGAGAAAATATTTGAAGAGATTATAGTTGAAAACTTCCCTAAGATGGGTAAGGAAATAGTCAATAAAGTCCAGGAAATGCAGAGAGTCCCATACAGGATAAATCCAAGGAGAAACACACCAAGACACATATTAATACAATTATCAAAAATTAAATTCAAAGAAAAAAGATTAAAAGCAGCAAGGGAAAAGCAACAATTAACATACAAGGGAATCCCTATAAGGTTAACAGCTGATCTTTCAGCAGAAACTCTGCAAGCCAGAAGGGAGAGACAGGACATATTTAAAATGATGAAAGGGAAAAACCTACAACCAAGATTACTCTACCCAGCAAGGATCTCATTCAGATTCAATAGAGAAATTAAAATCTTTACAGACAAGCAAAAGCGAAGAGAATTCAGCACCACCAAACCAGCTCTACAACAAATGCTACAGAAACTTCTCTAGGCAGGAAACACAAGAGAAGGAAAAGACTTACAATAACAAGCCCAAAAGAATTAAGAAAATGGTAATAGGAACATTCATATCAATAACTACCTTAAATGTAAATGGATTCAATGCTCCCACCAAAAGACACAGACTGTCTGAATGGATACAGAAACAAGACCCATACATATGCTGTCTACAAGAGACCCACTTCAGACCTAGGGACACATACAGACTGAAAGTGAGGGGATGGAAAAAGATATTCCATGCAAATGGAAATCAAAAGAAAGCTGGAGTAGCAATACTCATACCAGACAAAATAGACTTTAAAATAAAGACTAATACAAGAGACAAAGAAGGACACTACATAATGATCAAGGGATCGATCCAAGAAGAAGTTATAACAATTGTAAATATTTATGCACCCAACATAGGAGCACCTCAATACATAAGGCAAATACTAACAGCCATAAAAGGAGAAATCGACAGTAACACAATCATAGTAGGGAACTTTAACACCCCACTTTCACCAATGGACAGATCATCCAAAATGAAAATAAATAAAGAAACACGAGCTTTAAATGATACATTAAACAACATGGACTTAATTGATATTCAAAGGACATTCTATCCAAAAACAGCAGATTACACTTTCTTCTCAAGTGCTCATGGAACATTCTCCAGGATAGATCATATCTTGGGTCACAAATCAAGCCTTGGAAAATTTAAGAAAACTGAAAATTGTATCAAGTATCTTTTCTGACCACAACACTATGAGACTAGATATCAATTACAGGAAAAAGTCTGTAAAAAAACCAAACACATGGAGACTAAACAGTACACTACTAAATAAACAAGAGATCACTGAAAAAATCAAAGAGGAAATCAAAAAATACCTAGAAACAAATGACAATGAAAACATGATGACCCAAAACCTATGAGATGCAGCAAAAGCAGTTCTAAGAGGGAAGTGTATAGCAATACAATCCTACCTCAAGAAACAAGAAACATCTCAAATAAACAATGTAAACTTACACCTAAAGCAATCAGAGAAAGAACAAAAAAACCCCAAAGTTAGCAGAAGGAAAGAAATCATAAAGATCAGATCAGAAAGAAGTGAAAATGAAATGAAGGAAACAATAGCAAAGATCAATAAAACTAAAAGCTGGTTCTTTGAGAAGATAAACGAAATTGATAAACCATTAGCCAGACTCATCAAGAAAAAAAGGAAGAAGACTCAAATCAATAGAATTAGAAATGAAAAAGGGGAAGTAACAACTGACACTGCAAAAATACAAAAGATCATGAGAGCTTACTACAAACAACTATATGCCAATAAAATGGACAACCTGGAAGAAATGAACAACCTGAACCAGGAAGAAATAGAAAATATAAACAGACCAATCACAAGCACTGAAATTGAAACTGTGATTAAAAATCTTCCAACAAACAAAAGCCCAGGACCAGATGGCTTCACAGGCAAATTCTATCAAACATTTAGAGAAGAGCTAACACCTATCCTTCTCAAACTCTTCCAAAATATAGCAGAGGGAGGAAATACTCCCAAACTTATTCTACAAGGTCACCATCACCCTGATATCCAAACCAGACAAAGATGCCACAAAAAAAGAAAACTACAGGCCAATATCACTGATGAACATAGATGCAAAAGTCCTCAACAAAATACTAGCAAACAGTATCCAACAGCACATTTAAAGGATCATACACCATGATCAAGTGGGGTTTATCCCAGGAATGCAAGGATTTTTCAATATATGCAAATCAATCAATGTGATAAACCATATTAACAAATCGAAGGAGAAAAACCATATGATCATGTCAATAGATGCAGAAAAAGCTTTTGACAAAATTTAACACCCATTTATGATAAAAACCCTCCAGAAAGTAGGCATAGAGGGAACTTACCTCAACATAATAAAGGCCATATATGACAAACCCACAGTCAACATTGCTCTCAATGGTGAAAAACTGAAACCATTTCCACTAAGATCAGGAACAAGACAAGGCTGCCCACTCTCACCACTATTATTCAACATATTCGAAGTAAAACTGTCACTGTTTGCAGGTGACATGATACTATACATAGAGAATCCTAAAGATGATACCAGAAAACTACTAGAGCTAATTAATGAATTTGGTAAAGTAGAAGGATACAAAATTAATGCACAGAAATTTCTTGCATTCCTATACACTAATGATGAAAAATCTGAAAGAGAAATTAAGGAAACACTCCTATTTACCATTGCAACAAAAAGAATAAAATACCTAGGAATAAACCTACCTAAGGAGACAAAAGACCTGTATGCAGAAAACTATAAGACACTGATGAAAGAAATTAAAGGTGATACAAACAGATGGAGAGATATACCATGTTCTTGGATTGGAAGAATCAACATTGTGAAGATGACTATACTACCTAAAGCAATCTACAGATTCAATGCAATCTCTATTAAACTACCAATGGCATTTTTCACAGAACTAGAACAAAAAATTTCACAATTTGTATGGAAACACAAAAGACCCCGAGTAGCCAAAGCAATCCTGAGAAAGAAAAACGGACCTGGAGGAATCAGGCTCCCTGACTTCAGACTATACTACAAAGCTACAGTAATCAAGACAATAAGGTACTGGCACAAAAATAGAAATGTAGATCAATGGAACAGGAGAGAAAGCCCAGAGATAAAGCCACGCACATATGGTCACCTTATCTTTGATAAAGGAGGCAAGAATATACAATGGAGAAAAGACAGTCTCTTCAATAAGTGGGTCTGGGATAACTGGACAGCTTCATGTAAAAGAATGAAATTAGAACACTCCCTAATGCCATACACAAGACTAAACTCCAAATGGATTAAAGAACTAAATGTAAGGCCAGACACTATAAAACTCTTAGAGGAAAACATAGGCAGAACACTCTATTACATAAATCACAGCAAGATCCTTTTTGACCCGCCTCCTAGAGAAATGGAAATAAAAACAAAAATAAACAAAAGGGACCTAATGAAACTTAAAAGCTTTTGCACAGCAAAGGAAACCATAAACAAGACAAAAAGACAACCCTCAGAATGGGAGAAAATATTTTCAAACGAAGCAACTGACAAAGGATTAACCTCCAAAATATACAAGCAGCTCATGCAGCTCAATATCAAACAACCGGGGCTTCCCTGTTGGCACAGTGCTTAAGAATCTGCCTGCCAATGCAGGGGACACGGGTTCAAGCCCTGGTCTGGGAAGATCCCACATGCCGCGGAGCACCTAAGCCCGTGTGCCACAATTACCGAGCCTGCTCTATAGAGCCTGCGTGCCACAACTACTGAAGCCCGTCTGCCTAGAGCCTGTGCTCTGCAACAAGAGAAGCCACCGCAATGAGAAGCCTGCACACTGCAACGAAGAGTAGCCCCTGCTCACCGCAACTAGAGAAAGCCCACATGAAGCAACGAAGACCCAGCACAGCTAAAAAATAATAAATAAGTAAAATAAATAAATTTAGTTTAAAAAAAACCCCAAACAAACAAACAACCCAATCCAAAAATGGGCAGAAGACCTAAACAGACATTTCTCCAAAGAAGATATACAGATTGCCAACAAACACATGAAAGGATGCTCAACATCACTAATCATTAGAGAAATGCAAATCAAAACTACAATGAGGTATCACCTCACACCGGTCAGAATGGCCATCATCAAAAAATCTACAAACAATAAATGCTGGAGAGGGTGTGGAGAAAAGGGAACCCTCTTGCACTGTTGGTGGGAATGTAAACTGATACAGCCACTATGGAGAACAGCATGGAGGTTTCTCAAAAAAACTAAAAATAGAACTACCATATGACCCAGCAATCCCACTACTGGGCATATACCCTGAGAAAACTATAATTCAAAAAGAGTCATGTACCACAATGTTCACTGCAGCTCTATTTACAATAGCCAGGACATGGGAGCAACCTAAGTGTCCATCGATAGATGAATGGATAAAGAAGATGTGGCACATATATACAATGAAGTATTACTCATCCATAAAAAGAAACGAAACTGAGTTATTTGTAGTGAGGTGGATGGACCTAGAGACTGTCATACAGAGTGAAGGAAGTCAGAAAGAGAAAAACAAATACCATATGCTAACATATATATATGGAATCTAAAAAAAAAAAAAAGTTTCTGAAGAACCTATGGGCATGACAGGAATAAAGACACAGATGTAGAGAATGGATTTGAGGACATGGGGAGGGGGAAGGGTAAGCTGGGGCGAAGTGAGAGAGTGGCATGGACATATATACACTACCAAATGTAAAATAGATAGCTAGTGGGAAGCAGCTGCATAGTGCAGGGAGATCAGCTGGGTGCTTTGTGACCACCTAGAGGGGTGGGATAGGGAGGGTGGGAGGGAGGGAGACGCAAGAGGGAGGAGATATGGGGATGTATGTATATGTATGGCTGATTCACTTTGTTATAAAGCAGAAACTAATGCACCATTGTAAAGCAATTATACTCCAATAAAGATGTTAAAAAAATTAAAAAAAAAAAAGAAATTTAGGGTCCAAATCAGAAGACCTAAAAACAGATTATCCTGGAGTATTTGGGTGGACCTGATGTCACCATAAGTATGTTTGTCTAGAAGCTGGAAAAGGCAAGGAAGTGATTCTTCCCCTAGAACCCTCAGAAAGGAGCACATCGCTACAACACCTTGATTTTAGCCCAGTGAAAGCTGCATCTGACTGCTGACCTCCTGAACTGTAAGACACTAAATTTGGTTCTAGGCATCTTCACCATAAGCTTCTTTGCCGTAGACATTTTTGCCACAGCATTTTCACTGCAAACATTTTTGCCAAATAAGTAATTTGCCATCAGGCGATTTAGCTCTAAAAAGTAAAATAACGAAAAATAAAAGAGAGACAGTGCATAAGACATAATGAAACATGAAAAGTGATGACAAAACTTAGAAGACTTTATTGCAAAATACAAAATATTTGAATCCATTGAAAATGTGTGTAGATGCAAGGCAATACTGTGCAAACAACTGATTTTATTTTGTGGGCTTTACAAAGCCCTTGTCTTCAAAGTCTTTCGTTCATCATATTATACATTGTTTTGTTTTTTTCCTGTTGACTTGTTTCATGCTTTCTCTTTTTCACTAAGATTTCATATTGCATTAAGCGAGGTGTCAGTTTCTGAACACTGGGATGCATGTTTGTAACTGAGCTTTGTACTGCGTTGTGAAAGCCTCTACGCTATTGTGTGGTCTTGGCATACTGTCACGTGTCCCTTGAGAAACGTTTACTTCTATGGGAAACGTTGGTTCAACGCTGCACCTTTAAGGCCGTTGGTCTCTTTCTCTTCCAGGGTAGTGTGTTTCAAAATCAGAAACAAACTCATCATCATCGGTCAGCTCGATAAAGTCATCAGTAACTTCACTAACTGGAAGAAACGCTGCTGACACATTTCAACCGCTTGAAACCAAACTATCAACCAGTTATTTTATCTTTTACAGCAAAATCGCCTGATGGCCAATTAGTTAGGCGACGAACATGTTTGAGGTGCCAAGTTGGTAGTCATTCGTTCCAGCAACAACAGGAAACTAATACAGTCCCTGGAGGTGGACACCAGGCCTTTAATGACACCCCAGCTCCTACAAGATAAAAGCTCACAGTCCTAAGTAGTGTGTACAAAGCCCCACTCTACTTGTTTCTCCACGGTCTTTGGGGCAATGGTTCACTAACTGTTAATGGTAAAAAGAGATAACCTAGGGAGGTGCCAAGTGTGTCCTCTGTACCTCACAACCACAGCTCCTTCTGTTCCACCTTCCTGCCCCAACCGGCCACCTCCGATACACCCTGGATCCAGGTGTTTGAGATTTTATACATTTTTAAGAATAGTCTCTCCTGGGTCTTAACAGCATAGTTTGATAAACACACATCACACACAGATAATAAAGTACTGCTAACATCAAAATTAATCATTTAATCTTTTTTTTTTTTTTTTGCGTTACGCGGGCCTCTCACTGCTGTGGCCTCTCCCGTTGCGGAGCACAGGCTCCGGACGCGCAGGCTCAGCGGTCATGGCTCACGGGCCCAGCCGCTCCGCGGCATGTGGGATCTTCCCGGACCGGACCACGAACCCGCGTCCCCTGCATCGGCAGGCGGACTCTCAACCACTGCGCCACCAGGGAAGCCCTAATCATTTAATCTTGACAATCGAACACCCTTCAGAATCTCCCCATGGATGGGTCATTATTATGAACATCAATGATCTCACCTCCCTGCAGATGAGGAGAAGTCAAAAAGACATTCCCTGAATCCTCACCCATAACCAGGAAGCTGCTCTCGTCTGTAAATACTGGACATCAGCTTATTTACCTAGACCATTTGTCTCTTCCTATAAAGGATGGTTTGGTTTCCCAGGGAGTAAAATGGGGCTCTTATCCACTTCAAAATATGGGTGAGGAAATTAGGAGAGATCATGCATAGAAAGCACTTAACAGCTTGTCTGAGTTAAAAGAGTAGCCCAATAAATGGTGGACATTACTATCATTTATAGAGTTTGCCCCCAAACATTTCAGTTACATAGTAGTTTCCACTGTTGAGATTATGGACAAACAGGAGTTACTTAATACACATTTATCTGCAATGGTTTTTATGTGGTCGGGGATTTATGGTTTTTCTCAGTGGTCTCTAAGCTCTCAGAAGCTTTGGATGTTCAAGCCAGCAAGTCATGGTGAGAAAATTTTGTGGCCTAAGGACATTCCAATCTGCTAGACAATAAGCAGCAGCTATGACAATTACAAATAGAAGTCTTAATTCTTCAACATTCGGGTAATTAAATTACTAAAGAGTGGGTTGACTTACTGCACTTTAATGCTTTGATTAGCTTCTATCTAAAGCACCACCTACTACAGATTGGGTCAGGTCCGGTATTTTACATATGTTATCCTTCTAACAACTCGAAGGGGTAGATATTGCAAGTGCCCCTTTAAAAATTTTGTTTCCAGTACTTGTATTTTTCCCCCCTCTGACCATAAAAGCAATTACGTGACTACTGAAGGACACCTGTAAATTATGGAGAAGTCTGGAAATTTTTCTACTTACTACCCGTTTACTATATAATCGTTAATCTTTTCACTTTGTGTTTTGACCAGCAAAGAGTTTCTCTTAAAAATATCCCGGTTAGTTTTCAATTGTTTATTATGCAAAATTTCAAATAGTCACAAAAAACAGATTAGTATAATGTGATGCTGCTTTGCAAAGAATCTGTGGTGAAGGACCAGTTTATTTCCAATGCATCACAGAGACCCAAACTTTTGCAGAATACAATCAAAGATAATCACTAGAAAGATGGACCTAGGACCACCTTGGGCAATTACTAACATTTTACGAGTGCCCAAATCTCATGTGAAGGAAGCAGGGAAGGGGCAGACATAGGTTGTTCAAGGCTTGAAGCTGGGGAGGAGCGGAGTCGAGATTCAAACCCATCTGTCCGACTCCCAGGGGAAACAGCCATTTAACCAGGAGCACACATCCCCATATGCAAGGCTCCCCTCAGCCAGGATCTACGGCATTTAAGGGCTTTAGCAAGGGATGCTGATAAAAGAAACAAACGCAAACAACACCTTGAGAATTCAAGTGGGAGGAAATTTCTAAATTCTTGAGACTTCTTAAGTGTTACCCAATCTATGATACCGGCTTTTCTACAGGAAAGAACCCAGCAAAACACAAACACGTGGACATGCACAGAATGTTCTCACACATCCACCTTTGTCATTGTTTTCTCTTTCTTTCTCTCTCTTTTTTTTGTAGTTTTTCTCTTTCGCTCATAAGTATGGTCAGTTAGTGTCAGAGGTAAGCAGATGGCCGATCTCAGGTAAAGGGCCGTCCAGATGGGAACGGAGCTGGGATTAACAGTCTGGTTCAGCTGACCGACCTCCTTACCCGCAACGCGACATTTCTGGGTCCTGCCCTGAGCGCAGCCCCGCCCCGCCCCCTTCCCCCCCCATCTATCCGTTCCCCATCGGGGTTTCACACCGGTATCAAACACACCCGGCCACAGTAAGACTGAGTTACAGTCACAACCTCCAAGACGGAGGTCCCTGCCGGTGGCTGGCCTCCACGGCACGCAGCTGCCAGGAAGGCAGGCCTGGGACCTGCTTCCAGCTCAGGCCACTGGGGAGGCCGTGCCAGACGGGGCTACGTTCAGGCGGCCCAGGAGAAGACTCTGTGGCCCGCAGAGGCGGCCTTTCCTCGAGCCCTGGATTCGGTTTTTCCTTTGTTCATTTTGAGACATTCGGAGTCGGGCCGCGCTGGAGTTTGGGCGGCGGCGCGGGGGTGGGAGAGAAGGAGCTAGAGTGTGTCCAGATTCAGGCAGGGGCAGCTTGGGCCCCTCCTTCCTGCCAGTGATGTCCAGGGCGCCGGGAGGGGCGAACGGCGTCCAGCGGCTCCTCCCGCTGCGCCAGCTCCACGCCCCGAGACTGCCCGGAATTCTCCCCTACCACCCCACACCCACTTCGGGCTCCCCGCGGACCCCGCCCGATCGGGGCAGCCCTGTAGCCCCTCAACCGATCCAGGTTCCCTGCGGATCCCAGCCGCTAGGGACACCCCCGTTTACCCCCAACCTATCGGGGTTCCGTGGGCACCCCACCTACTCCGGGCTCCCCGCTGACACCCACCCGTGCGACAACGGTTCCGGCCGGCCTCTGGGTGGGTGGGGGGCCCAGGCCCCGCTTACCTGCCGGGGGCGTCGCTGCGCCGCAGCTACTGAGCAGTAACAGCAGCGGCAGCAGTAACAGAGGCGGCGGCCGCATGGCCCGGGGCTCTGGGCGCTGCGGCCTCAGCGGCACTCTGGGCGCGGCCCGGCCCCGGCGCGGGGTCGCCAAGCCGCTCACGTCGCCGCCTAGGTGGCCATGGCGAGCGCAGGGCGCTGGGGCCTGCCTCTTCCAGAGCGGCGGCGGCGGCGGCGCGTCCCGGGCGGCAGGAGAGCCCGGCTCGGCCGCCGCGCCCAGGCCAGCCCCTCCCGGCGCCCGCGCCCCGCCCAGCGAGGCCGCCAAGTTCCTGCGCCCCGCCCGCCGCGGGGATTTTCCCGGCGCCCCCCATTCGCGCCGGCGCTCCCGGGAACCGCGGCCCGGGGCCTCCCGGCCCCCCCACCCCACCCCGTCTACCCGCGGCCGAAGCGCCCAGCGCGGCCCGATCCCGACCTCTGCGGCCGCCCGAGCTGGGGTCTCCCGAAGCGAGGCCTGGGCCTGGCACAGAGGACGGCGGGGGGGGGGGGGGGGAGAGGGAACCCTGCCAGACACCACCTTCGGGGGCCTTGCGACCCCCTCGAAACCCAAGGCCCTCGGTGGGCCTCGCGCGGAGCCCTCCATCCTCACCCCACCCCGTCTTCTCCCACTGCTCCCTGATTCCAGGGGTTGCACAGTTGGAGCATTCCTCCCTTGAGCTGAAGCTTTTGCTTGCTTATTAGTCACTAAAGTACCTACTCAGCTTTGAACCCTTTTTTGAAAATAGGTTTTAAGGGTATAGTGGATTGAAAGAGCCTGCGAGAAGGAAGGAGTGGGGCTTCGGGGCTAATGGGCGCCCAGTATCGCGGAGGGGGAGAGAAATGTCCTACATTTCAAAACGGCCTGTGGGTTTGGCCCAGTTTCAGTCTGTGAAGGAGTGTATGAGGAAGTAACCGCAGGCGCTGGGGCTGCGGGGGTGTGTGTGGGAGGCCTGCCCTCAGGCCGAGTCTGCGCTGTTTCCAGTTTGATGCCAGCAAGGATTTGAGTCTCTGCTGTTCTCCCAGGATGAGCCATAAAGCAAGTTCAGCAGGGAAGGAAGGGGGGCAAAAAAGGGAGGGAGTTGTGGGGATGGGACGGGGCGGGGAGACCAAGAGTGAAGGAAGAGGGTTGTCGGTCCCGCTGGGGGGCCCTCCTGGGCTAGTTGGCCACGTAGTGTTTGGCAACATCCAGCTTTACTTTTGGACTTTCTGCATTTTATTTCCTTACTGTAGAACTCTTTGGAGTTCTACAGCCACTGTTGCTCACACATGTGATGAAATATCTAGCAGTATTTGAATGGTACTTTGAGTGAGTTTTTTAAGACAAAGGCATCTTCGTATGTTGTGAAAAAAAGCAGAGTCCTTGCAAAAATGACGTATTGAGAAAGACTGGAGGGAATATGCCTAAACGCCGATGTGAAATAGGGTGTGGGATTATGAATGGTAACAGGTTTTGTTTGTTTGTTTGTTCAATGCTTGTCTCTTTTTCCCCCAATGGGCATATTTTACTTTTATAATCAGGAAAAAAAAAAAGTCAAGTTAAAGAAAAGGACACAAGTTCATGTGTCTCAGCCCAGGCTAGGGAGGGCTTATGATCTCCCTTGATGTAGAATTCTCAGGGGCAGCGGCAATGAAGCCTGTGGTCCTCGAGGGGTACCTGAAAACCCCCAGAGTATTTCTCCTCAGCTGGAGAATCTCCTTCCAGAGCTCTTCTCTGCTAAAATGTAGGGGGTTTACATTTTCCTTACAGTTCCTGGCAGAGTACTAAAAGGAGCCCTTCCCAGTTTGCCACTTGGGTGGGCATCCTGCGGTCACCTCAGGCAGAGTATCCCCAAAGCAAGTAACTGTCCCCCGATTCCAGGGCAGCTCTCCATAGAAAGGCCACTTCTCTCTGTGGTTGGCCTTTCCTTTTCCTCTTCCTCCTGGCTGAGAGACTGTGAAGTCGTGGATAGATGACTCTGCTTTCTACGGAATCCTCAGTCTGAAGAGAACAGGAAGACAGTCTCACTGGCATTTTTGATGAAGGATGTCTAGCACCCACTGCCCTTTGTCTGGTTCCATCTATCCCCCTCAGAGCCCATGCAGTAGCTCCGTTTATTGCAAATAATCTTTGTAAGTGGGTTCCCTTCTGTAACTGCTCCCCTTTGGAGGCAGATTCACTGAGAAACCACTGAAAGCTTACACCTCAGTAAAAGTGTGAAAGGGACTCTCCTTAACACAACCTCTTCCACGGCCATGGAAGGGGCTCCCCACACTGTGTTCACATGGTCATATGCTTTTATGAAATCTGCCAAGTAAGAGATTTTAACCACAGTCATTCAGACCTCTGTCTCTTTCCTCTTCGACTTCTCCTTTAACACACTTCTCCTGTATGGCTGTGTTGGGGTGACTCTGGTGTTTTCGAGAAATGTCTTGACATGATATAGCAACAGCAGACTGTGAAGTTAAAAGACACTTTTCTAAATTGTCAATAAGAAGAAACATTTTGATAAATCATTCTAGAGGAAAGTTTGAATTAACTTTCTATTCTTTCTCTACAGCATATTTTATGTATTTTTAAATTTATTAATATTATTTTATTTTATTTTATTTTCTTGGCTGTGCTGAGTGGCTTGTAAGACCTTAGTTCCTGGACCAAGGATCAAACCCATGCCCCCTGCAACAGAAGTACAGAGTCCTAACCACTGGCCTGCCAGGGAATTCCCTAGAGCAGATTTGAAAAGGTTGTATGTAGACGCAAAGATTACACAATCAAATATGTAGGTAAAGAATATTAGAGAGGTTTGTCAGGCAGTGAGCTAAGACAAATATTTTATTTTTCTGAATTTTGCAATGTTAGTGGTATTGGGCAGCTTTTAAAAATTTGTAACTTGTGATTTATTTTCTCATTCTAAGTGAATACTTTTATTTTTTAATTTTTTTGCGGTACGTGGGCCTCTCACTGTTGTGGCCTCTCCCGTTGTGTAGCACAGGCTCCAGACGCACAGGCTCAGCGGCCACGGCTCACGGGCCCAGCCGCTCCGCGGCATGTGGGATCTTCCCGGACCGGGGCACGAACCTGTGTCCCCTGCATCGGCAGGCGGAGTCTCAACCACTGCGCCACCAGGGAAGCCCTAAATGAATACTTTTGTATCTAATTTTATGCTCTTAATTGTGTAGTCTTTTACAAATTTATATAAACATAAACTTAAGCCTTACAAAACCTGAATTACCCCATTCCTTTCCGTTAATTTGCTGCCTTCTGACTAGTTGATCTTCATGCAAATAATCTAGAGATGCTCCCCTCCCCTTCCTCAGGAGGGTGGATGAGGGGTGGAGAAAGAAGCCAACATTGGTTGATGGCCAGGGGTACTTCTGCATGTGTTACACCACTCAGCCCTCACACTTAGGGCCCTCATGACTGCTGTTTCACAGATGAGGAGACCCAGGCTCAGAGCATTTAGTAACTCGCCCTGCGGTGGATTTGTAGGGTATCAATTTAGCTAAGTCATAACTGCATTTCCTAGAATTCCCTTCTTGCATAGTTCTGAGTTAGCATGGGCCAAGGGTTTTTTTTTTTTTTTTACAGGATTTGGAAGGTAGAAGTGAAGGTGCAGGGGCTTCCCTGGTGGCACAGTGGTTAAGAATCCACCTGCCAATGCAGGGGACACGGGTTCAAGCCCTGGTCTGGGAAGATCCCACATGCCGCAGAGCAACTAAGCCCGTGTGCCACAACTACTGAGCCTACGTGCCACAACTACTGAAGCCCGTGTGCCTAGAGCCTGTGCTCTGCAACAAGAGAAGCCACCGCAATGAGAAGCCCGTGCACCGCAACGAAGAGTAGCCCCAGCTCGCTGCAACTAGAGAAAGCCTGCACGCAGCAGACCCAACGCAGCCAAAAATAAATAAGAGAAATTAAAAAAAAAAAAAGAAGTGAAGGTGCAGCCACATTCCTCTACTCTCGGGAGACTGGGGCAGGGAGTGGGACATTGCTGCAATTCACAACACTGTGGCTTATCTGCTCGCAGCCTGGAGGGCGGGGACGCAGCCAGGCCTGAGACTCCTCCAGCACCTGCCAGATCCTCTGCTACAGCTTCCCTGTCTCCTGGGCCAGGTGCATGTTTAGCTCCCCGGCAAAGGACACCAGCTTTTCCTGCAGGACACCCTGCTGGAGGCTTGGAGGTGGTGAGAGACTCACGGTTCCGGCTTGTCCCTGCATCCCCTTCCGCTCGTCCACCTTCTCTTCCCCACCTCCTGCCCTGAGAACTTCAGGCTCCAGCACCAGCCATAGAAAAAAAGGGTCTCACATAGACTGTGTAGCCGACTCCCATGATTTCTTAGGGTCAAATCCCTATCTCACACACACACACACACACACACACACACACACACACACACACACACAAACACACACAAATTCCAGAGTGGTTCTGCTTCTCTGATCAAAATCTGACTGATCATACCCCAAACTGCACAGCTGATACATGGTGTGGTGAGCTCCTAGCCAGCCCTGTCTAGCGCCAAAGCCCCTTGCAACTCACGCCAAACTTCTTGACATTTCTGTTTCCCCCTAAAATCAGGCCCGGCTTTGCCCGCCCCATCATACTTTCTGAGGCTCTCCAACAGGACCCTGCTGTTCCATCTGTGAGTCTTTAAGGATTTTTTAAATCGAAGTATAGTTGATTTACAATATTGTGTTAGTTTCAGGTGTACAGCAAAGTGATTCAGATATATATATATATATATATATATATATATATATATATATATATAGTGTGTATATATATTCTTTTTTTCTATTCTTTTCCATTATAGGTTATTACAAGATATCGAATATAGTTCTCAGTGCTATACAGTAAATCCTTTCTGTTTATCTGTTGTCTGTATGGTAGTGCATATCTGTTAATCCCACTCTCCTAATTTATCCCCCCACCATCCATGAGTCTTTGAAGATGTACTTCACGAAAGCCATGAATGTGCTAGTTCTTTTCTGATGCAGTTCACCCCACCCATATACCCCTCTTCCTTCCTTCACCTCTCACCACTCCCCCACTCCCCAAACCCACAATCTCAATTCTAAAACCCCATTTCTTGTCTGAACTTCCACTTCCCGAGAATTGTGTCGCTGTCCCAGATTACCATCTTCTGCTGTTCAACACCATCTCATGTCACCGTTGATCTCTGCTGAGATGGGCGCCCCCAAAGTGTAGGTAGATGAGTGACCCCCATCGATTCAAACAGAGCAGCAAGAGCTCTGAACCCAAAATAGGCCCTGAGCATTGCTAAGTGGGGCCTTGATGGGGTGTTCTAAGAAATTCGAGCAGCAAGGTCGGAGGGACTGGCATATAAGTCAAAGGACACATTCACCGCAGGTCTCTAGGGACAGGGTCCTGTCTCCTCACTGTGTCTATCACAGGCCATACCGCCCTCCTTTCAATTCCATGCAAGTGTTGCATTTGTGCTTCCCCAGTGGGGCACCGTAAAGCCCCATTCAAAAAATCATACTATTTTCTCCTCTAGTCCTCCCTATGAAGGACCCTTGCAAGAGTAACTATTTCAAAACATGACATTCTGCATTTCATTCCTCTGTAAAACAGGGGATGGTTAATATCCAGAAGTACGGCAGGGAGAAGAGAGAGAGTAGGCAGAGAGAAGGAAATTTACAGGTCCTTTTAACCCCTATAGAAACAGACACTATGGCTACATGTTAGGTAAATACCAAAGCTTTAATATTCCTGCCCCTGGCGAGTCCCCTGGGAAAGCCCCTAGAGTTCCAGGGAAGGGGCCCAGGGCTTCAGGAAGCTGCCAGTGGGAACTGCCAGGGGCAGGCGGGAGGTGTCTTCACGGGTTCTCAGGGCAGGATTTGTGTGATTAATTCAGAGGAACTCAAAAGGAGTCCTGTTTTCTGTAGAGATTAAGATCATATCATTATCCTTCTGGGTTTAAATTTGCCATCTGGGTCCTGTAGACTTCCAGGAAAAACCTGGCAGGTTGTACATGAGTAAGAGTGGTTCATTAACAGACAGACTCAGACTAGGCAGTAGCTCAGTGCAGCTGGGAAGTGGCAGGCAGAGCTTCTGATGAGTCACCACAAGCACCATTAGCAAAGCGGGAGTCAAGCCTACACCCTCCTGTAAGAGACCCTGCCCTAGGTCATCCCTCCACCTCATTATAAGCCTATGAGGTCAGGGCAGTGATTGTTTTGCTCAGCACCCTTGGTATATCTGGGGACTTCTCAGCCTTATGAGTTCTCCCCCTTCCAGAAAACTCCAGGTCCCAGCCTCCCTCACAGCCCTGTTACTTAGCCTGAGTCAAGCCTCCATCACTAGACACCTTCTCTGAGCCAAAAATCATGAAAAATTTCACCTCCAAGAACCACCAGGAGTTCCCTCTCAGACTCCGGTTCTTCAGTAATTTCTCATGAGGGAAATTAGTCCCATATAATCAAAAGAATTTTATGTTACGTATCTTAAAAGTTAAAAACACGTATTATTCCACCTAGCTGGCCTATAACTGAGTCACCAAAAGGTTTTGTTCTTTACTTTATTCTTACTTATTTTAGAATTCATTATTTCACACTCATAAATGCTTATTGTCCTTGTAATACATCTTTTGGGGAAAAAAACTAAAAAAAAAAGAAAAAAGGAAAAGAGGCTTTTAAAACACAAATTGCTAAAAGGACTCTTTTGCCCAAATTTTAATAATCACAGCCTCCTTAAAATTGCTTGCCAAAGGCAAATACAGATTTTGAAAGACTTCCACAAATAATAAAAGACTTCAGAGTGAGTAAACAATTTATTCCAACTGATATTTATAAACTAGTGAGTTTTGTATTTTGCCTGGTGTTTGACTAAAGTTTTAGAATGAAAACTAAAAAAAAACAAAACAAAACGAACATATTATTCTAACTCTTTTTCTTTGCAAGCATTTATAGAATATCCTTTCAGATATATTCTTTTCCTTGTTTACTGAGATTTCCCTTGTTTTAAAACATATACTTGAATTTTTTTTCAAACATCATTCTAATTTGATTACTGTTACTCTTTGTGTTTGGAACCTGTGTACTGGAACCTCTTGTCAGATGTATACTGTATGTTTGTTTGTCTGGGAGAACCAAGGATCATCCTTCCCTGTGTGTGTGTTTGGAGGGGTGTTATGGACTGAATGTCCTCCCCAAATTCATATGTCAAAGCCCTAGCCCACGCCCCCCCCCCCCGCCCCCTGTGATGGAATTTGGAGGTGGGGCCTTTGGAAACTAATTAGGGTTAGATGAGGTCATGAGGACATGGCCCCCCTGATGGGATTAGCGACTTTTCTGCAAGCCAGTGTCAACCTAAATAAACCTAGGAGTCAATAATCCAGCAAAAAGTGTTTATTTGGGATCAAAGACTGGCAATTCAGAGCATACAGATTCCCGCTAGAGACTGAAAGTCAAGGACTTTTAAAGGCAAAGAAGGAAGATTGCATTACAAAGAAGTTTAATTAGAAGTGGAGGCAGAAGCTAGTCTTGGCTAAACAAGTAAGAGTTCTCCACTGTGACAAGTTTCAGGTGTTCTTGCAGAGTCGTTAGCATATTTATATTGTTTGCCCAATTCAAAAGTTTATGGTTCCACCTGGTGAGGATGTGTGTAAAGGCCAACCTCCTTAATGGCCTCCTGCCTCCATTAAAAAACCCCTTGACGGGCTTCCCTGGTGGCGCAGTGGTTGAGAGTCTGCCTGCCGATGCAGGGGACACGGGTTCGTGCCCCGGTCCGGGAAGATCCCACATGCCGCGGAGCGGCTGGGCCCGTGAGCCATGGCCGCTGGGCCTGCGCGTCCGGAGCCTGTGCTACACAACGGGAGAGGCCACAACAGTGAGAGGCCCGCGTACCGCAAAAAAAAAAAAAAAAAACCCTTGACATAAATAACTCCATGTCGTTTCACATTTCACACCTGGAAGAGAGCTCTAACCAGAACCTGACCATGCTGGCACCCTGGTCACAGACTTCCAGCCCCATAACTGTGAGAAAATAATTTCAGTTGTTTAAACCACCCAGTCTATGGTATTTTGTTATGGCATCCCGAGCTAAGACAAGGGGTCTTGATCTCTGGCTATGACAATGTGTATAAGAAAACTCATAAAACAGGTGTTAGGAACTGAACTGAATAAGTCGCCTGGCCTCAGTCTGAGGGATGATCCTCTCACTTTATGGAGATATTGTTTACGGAATAGCAAGAGTCACATTTTGAAAAGTCTGTGCTTGTACTGTCAGAACATAATCTCCCCACATAACTAAGTCCCGGATAATGCAGTTCCTGTTTTACGGTCACTCAGAAGTTGCTGGTCAGCATTGCTGATGGCAGAACCATATTGCCACATGGCAGGGGTACAATTCCACCCACAAGTAAAGAAATTTGATGTTTTAAACCACCTGAAAAGCCTTACTGGGAGCAAATTAATGACTTCTCTGGGGCTTTGTGAATTGTTGAGACAAATCTGGGGGCCTTCATTCCTTCCATCAAAGATTCCCAGTGATGCTCAGACCCAGGCTGGGAACCCTCAGCTCTCAGATGGTTGAACCAAGGGACCCTCCTGTCTGTGTGCCCTGTGGAGGCCTGCCTGGGACCCCCTCTTCTTGGGGGCTTCATGAGTTTCCCATTGCTGCTGTAACAAATTATCACAAACTTTATGGCTTAAAATAAAAATATATTATTTTGGGCTTCCCTGGTGGTGCAGTGGTTAAGAATCTGCCAGCCAATGAAGGGGACATGGGTTCGAGCCCTGGTCCGGGAAGATCCCACATGCCATGGAGCAACTAAGCCTGTGCGCCACAACTACTGAGCCTGCGCTCTAGGGCCCGTGAGCCACAGCTACTGAAGCCTGCACGTCTAGAGTCCATGCTCTGCAACAAGAGAAGCCACTGCAATGAGAAGCCCGTGCACCGCAAGGAGGAGTAGCCCCCGCTTGCTGCAACTAAAGAAAACCCGGAGATAGCCTCATCCACCTGAGGGCAGAGAGCAGAAGCAACAAGAACTATAATCCTGCAGCCTGTGGAACAAAAACCACATTCACAGAAAGGTAGACAAGATGAAAAGGAGAGGGCTATGTACCAGATGAAGGAACAAGATAAAACCCCAGAAAAACAACTAAATGAAGTGGAGATAGGCAACCTTCCAGAAAAAGAATTCAGAATAATGATAGTGAAGATGATCCAGGACCTAGGAAAAGGATGGAGGCAAAGATCGAGAAGATGCAAGAAATGTTTAACAAAGATCTAGAAGAATTAAAGAACTAACAAACAGAGATGAACAATACAAAAACTGAAATGAAAAATACACTAGAAGGAATCAATAGCAGAATAACTGAGGCAGAAGAACGGATAAGTGACCTGGAAGACAGAATGGTGGAATTCACTGCTGTGGAAAAGAATAAAGAAAAAAGAATGAAAAGAAATGAAGTCAGCCTAAGGGACCTCTGGGACAACATTAAACGCAACAACATTCGCATTATAGGGGTCCCAGAAGGAGAACAGAGAGAGAAAGGACCCGAGAAAATATTTGAAGAGATTATAGTCGAAAACTTCCGTAACATGGGAAAGGAAATAGCCACCCAAGTCCAGGAAGTGCAGAGAATCCCATACAGGATAAACCCAAGGAGAAACAGGGCGAGACACATAGTAATCAAATTGGCAAAAATTAAAGAAAAACTCTTGAGAGCAGCAAGGGAAAAATGACAAATAACATACAAGGAAACTGCCATAAGGTTAAGAGCTGATTTCTCAGCAGAAACTCTACAAGCTAGAAGGGAGTGGCATGATATACTTAAAGTGATGAAAGGGAAGAATCTACAACCAAGATGACTCTACCTGGCAAGGATCTCATTCAGATTTGATGGAGAAATCAAAAGCTTTACAGACAAACAAAAGCTAAGAGAATTCAGCACCACCAAACCAGCTCTACAACAACTGCTAAAGGAAATTCTCTAAGTGGGAAATACAAGAGAAGAAGAGGACCTACAAAAACAAACCCAAAACAATTAAGAAAATGGTAATAGAAACATACATATTGATAATTACCTTAAACATGAATGGATTAGATGCTCCAACCAAAAGACACAGGCTCGCTGAATGGATACAAAAACAAGACCCATGCTGTCTACAAGAGACCCACTTCAGACTTAGGGACACATACAGACTGAAAGTGAGGGGATGGAAAAAGATATTCCATGCAAATGGAATTCAAAAGAAAGCTGGAGTAGCAATACTCATATCAAATAAAATAGACTTTAAAATAAAGAATGTTACAAGAGGCAAGGAAGGACACTACATAATGATCAACGGATCAGTCCAAGAAGAAGAGATAACAATATAAATATATATGCACCCAACATAGAAGCACCTCAATACATAAGACAACTGTTAACAGCTATAAAAGAGGAAATCGACAGTAATACAATAATAGTGGGGGACTTTAACACCTCACTTACACCAATGGACAGATCTTCCAAACAGAAAATTAATAAGGAAACACAAGCTTTATATGACACAATAGACCAGATAGATTTAATTGATATTTATAGGACATTCCATCCAAAAACAGCAGATTACACTTTCTTCTCAAGTGCGCATGGAACATTCTTCAGGATAGATCACATCTTGGGTCACAAATCAAGCCTCAGTAATTTTAAGAAAATTGAAATCATATCAAGTATCTTTTCTGACCACAATGCTATGAGATTAGAAATCAATTACAAAGAAGAAAACGTAAAAAACACAAACACATAGAGGCTAAACAATACGGTACTAAATAACCAAGAGATCACTGAAGAAATCAAAGAGGAAATAAAAAAAATACCTAGAGACAAATGACAATGAAAACACGATGACCCAAAACCTATGGGATGCAGCAACAACAGTTCTAAGAGGGAAGTCTATAGCAATACAAGCCTACCTCAAGAAACAAGAAAAATCTCAAATAAATAATCTAAACTTACACCTAAAGGAACTAGAGAAAGAAGAACAAACAAAACCCAAAGTTAGCAGAAGGAAAGAAATCATAAAAATCAGAGCAGAAATAAATGAAATAGAAACAAAGAAAACAATATCAAAGATCAATAAAACTGAAAGCTGATTCTTTGAGAAGATAAACAAAATTAATAAAACATTAGCCAGACTCACCAAGAAAAAGAGGTAGAGGACTCAGGTCAATAAAGTTAGAAATGAAAAAGGAGAAATTACAACAGACACCGCAGAAATACAAAGCATCCTAAGAGACTACTACAAGCAACTCTATGCCAATAAAATGGACAACCTGGAGGAAAGGGACAAATTCTTAGAAAAGTATAGCCCTCCAAGACTGAACCAGGAAGAAATAGAAAATATGAACAGACCAATCACAAGTAATGAAATTGAAACTGTGATTAAAAAATCTTCCAACAAACAAAAGTCCAGGACCGAATGGCTTCACAGGTGAATTCTATCAAATATTTAGAGAAGAGCTAACACCCATCCTTCTCAAACTCTTCCAAAAAATTGTAGAGGAAGGAAGACTCCCAAACTCATTCTATGAGGCCACCATCACCCTGATACCAAAACCAGACAAAGATACTACACACACACAAAAAATTACAGACCAATATCACTGATGAATATAGATGCAAAAATCCTCAAAAAAATACTAGCAAACAGAATCCAACAGCACATTAAAAGTATCATACACCATGATCAAGTGGGATTTATCCCTGGGATGCAAGGATTCTTCAATAAATGCAAATCAATCAATGTGATACACCATATTAACAAATTGAAGAATGAAAACCATATGATCATCTCAATAGATGCAGAAAAAGCTTTTGAGAAAATTCAACACCAATTTATGATAAAAACTCTCCAGAAAGTGGGCATAGAGGGAACCTACCTCAACATCATAAAGGCCATATATGACAAACCCACAGCAAACATCATTCTCAATGGTGAAAAACTGAAAGCATTTCCTCTGAGAGCAGGAACAAGACAAGGCTGCCCACTCTCACCGCTTTTATTCAACATAGCTTTGGAAGTCCTAGCCACGCCAATCAGAGAAGAAAAAGAAATAAAAGGAATCCAAATTGGAAAAGAAGAAGTAATACTGTCACTGTTTGCAGATGACATGATACTATAAATAGAGAATCCTAAAGATGCTACCAGAAAACTACTAGAGCTAATCAATGAATTTGGTAAAGTTGCAGGATACAAAATTAATGCACAGAAATCTCTTGCATTCCTATACACTAATGATGAAAAATCTGAAAGAGAAATTAAGGAAACACTCCCATTTACCATTGCAACAAGAAGAATAAAATACCTAGGAATAAACCTACCTAGGGAGACAAAAGACCTTATGCATAAAAGTATAAGACACTGATGAAAGAAATTAAAGATGGTACCAACAGATGGAGAGATATACCATGTTCTTGGATTGAAAGAATCAATATTGTGAAAATGACTATACTACCCAAAGAAATCTACAGATTCAATGCAATCCCTATCAAATTACCGATGGCATTTTGTACAGAACTAGAACAAAAAATCTTAAAATTTGTATGGAGACACAAAAGACCCCGAATAGCCAAAGCAGTCTTGAGGGAAGAAAACGGAGCTGGAGGAATCAGACTCCCTGACTTCAGACTATACTACGAAGCTACAGTAATCAAGACAATATGGTACTGGCACAAAAACAGAAATATAGATCAATGGAACAGGAGAGAAAGCCCAGAGATAAACCCACACACCTATGGTCAACTAATCTATGACAAAGGAGGCAAGGATATACAATGGAGAAAAGACAGTGTCTTCAATTAGTGGTGCTGGGAAAACTGGACAGCTACATGTAAAACAATGAAATTAGAACACTCCCTAATGCCATACACAAAAATAAACTCCAAATGGATTAGAGACCTAAATGTAAGACCGGACACTATAAAACTCTTAGAGGAAAACATAGGAAGAACACTCTTTGACATAAATCACAGCAAGATCTTTTTTGATCCACCTCCTAGAGTAATGGAAGTAAAACCAAAAATAAACAAATGGGACCTAAGGAAACTTCAAAGCTTTTGCACTGCAAAGGAAACCATAAACAAGACCAAAAGACAGCCTTCAGAATGGGAGAAAATATTTGCAAACGAATCAACGGACAAAGGATTAATCTCCAAAATATATAAACAGCTCATGCAGATCAATATTAAAAAACAAACAACCCAATCCAAAAATGGACAGAAGACCTAAATAGGCATTTCTCCAAAGAAGACATACAGATGGCCAAGAAGCACATGAAAAGCTGCTCAACATCACTAATTATTAGAGAAATGCAAATCAAAAGTACAATGAGGTATCACCTCACACCAGTTAGAATGGGCATCATCAGAAAATCTACAAACAAATGCTGGAGAGGGTGTGGAGAAAAGGGAACCCTCTTGCACTGTTGGTGGGAATGTAAATTGATACAGCCACTATGGAGAACAGTATGGAGGTTCCTCAGAAAAACTAAAAATAGAATTATCATATGACCCAGCAATCCCACTACTGGGCATATACCCAGAGAAAACCATAATTCAAAAAGACACATGGGGCTACCCTGGTGGCACAGTGGTTGAGAGTCCACCTGCCGATGCAGGGGACACAGCTTTGTGCCCTGGTCTGGGAGGATCCCACATGCCGCAGAGCAGCTAGGCCCGTGAGCCATGACCGCTGAGCCTGCGCGTCCAGAGTCTGTGCTCCGTAATGGGAGAGGCCACAACAGTGAGAGGGCTGTGTACCACAAAAAAAAAAAAAAAAAGACACATGCACCCCAATGTTCATTGCAGCACTATTTACAATAGCCAGGTCATGGAAGCAACCTAAATGCCCATCGACAGATGAATGGATATAGAAGATGTGGTACATATATACAGTGGAATATTACTCAGCCATAACAAGGAATGTAATTGGGTCATTTGTAGAGACGTGGATGGATCTAGAGACTGTAGTACAGAGTGAAGTAAGTCAGTCAGAAAGAGAAAAACAAATATCGTATATTAATGCATATATGTGGAACCTAGAAAAATGGTACAGATGAACGGGTTTGCAGGGCAGAAATTGAGACACAGATGTAGAGAACAGAAGTATGGACACCAAGGGGGGAAAGCAGTGGGGGTGGGGCGGTGGGTGGTGGTGTGATGAATTGGGAGATTGGGATTGACATGTATACACTAATATGTATAAAATGGATAACTAATAAGAAGCTGCTGTATAAAAAAAAATAAAATAAAATTCAAAAACCAAAAAAACCCACATGCAGCAACGAAGAAAAAAATTATATTTATATATATATATTATATATAATATATATATAAAAATATAAATATATATATATATATATATATTTATTTATTTATTTATTTATTTTCTTACAGTCTAGAGGCCAGAATTCCAAAATAGGTTGACAGGGCTGCCTTACTTCTGGAGGCTCTAGGGGAGAATCTGTGTCCTTGCCTTTTCCTGCTTGTAGAGTCTGCCTGAATTCCTTGACTTGTGGACGCTTCCTCTTCTTTAAAGCCGACAATGTAGTGCCTTCAACCTTTCTTTCTCCAATCTCTGCTTCTGTCATCACATCTCTTTTTCTTTTTTTAAAATTTGCGGGAATTCCCTGGTGGTCTAGTGTTTAGGATTCCGGGCTTTCACTGCTGGGGCCTGATTCAATCCCTGGTCAGGGAACTGAGAGATCCCACAAGCCTTGCCGTGTGGCCAAAAATTAAAAAATTTCTTTTTCATAAAAAAATATAAATTTGAGATATAATTGATATATAACATTATATTAGTTTCAGGTGTACCACATAATATTCAATATTTGTATATATTGCAAAATGATCTCTACAGTAAGTCTAGTTAACATCCATCACCACACAGAGTTACAAAATTTTTTTCATTGTAATGAGAAGTTTTAAGGTCTGCTCTCTTAGCAACTTTCAAGTCTGCAATACAGTATTATTAACTATAGTCACCATGCTGTACATTATATAATCAGGACTTAATTATTTTATAACTGGATGTTTGTACCTTCTGACCACCTTCACAAATTTCACCCCACCCCCTGCCTCTGAAAACCACCAATCTGTTCTCTGTATTTATGAGTTCAGCTTTTTCTTTCTTTCTTCCTTTTTTCCTTTTTTTCTTTTTAGATTCCATATATATGTGAGATCATATGGTAATTGTCTTTCTCTGTTTGACTTATTTCACTTAACATCATACCCTCAAGGCCCATCCTTGTCACACATGGCAGGATTTCCTTCTTTTTTCATGGCTGAATAATATTCCGTTGTATATATACTGCAGTTTTCCTTATCCATTCATCCATCAATGGACACATCTTCTTTTCTGACACTCCTGCCCCCTCTATCCCTTATAAGGACCCTTATGATTACGTTGGGCCCACATATATAACGGAGGAAAATCTCCCCATCTCAAGATCTTTAATCTAATCACTCCTGCAAAGTCCATCTTGTCAAGTAAGGTAACATATTCACAGGTTGTGGGGATTAGAATGTGGACACTTTCGGGGGCCATTACTGAACACACCAGAGGAGCTGCACGGAATGACACCAGACAGGTGGGTAGCTGCTCTTAGCACCTCTGCTTTGGGCTCTTGCGCCAATTCAGCCTTGCACGCCCCCTCACCTAGCACACCCACACCTCTAAATCCTGGCATCCCCAGGCTGGCCACTACACCACACTCCCTCTCTCTCAAAATCTGAAAGCTGTGGACCTTGCAGGACTCTGCCTCCTAAGACTGGCGTTCACCCTCTTCTTGTTAAACTCAGTGCACCGTTAACTTGGTGGGTGTAAAAGCCTACCTTAAAAAAAGAAGGGATAGAAGAATTAACTTAGTTTTCTAGAGCTTGGGGTTACAGCAGGTGAGAGTGGAAAGGATTGGCTGCATTTCTCCAGTAATCTGTATACACTCATTTGTGAAATAGGCTATGACTTTCTGTTTGCAAAAGAGCATTCATTGGGCCATGATGTGGGTAGTGCTGGCCAGTCATTAAGTCTACAGTAAGTCCCCTACCTACGGACCTTCAAGTTGCAAACTTTCAAAGATGCGAATGTGCATTCGCATGTCCAATCACGTAAGTTCATGTGTCTGGTGTACCTTGTCACGTGCGTGCCTCCTCTACAAGTGGTTGTGCTTTTGTGTACTTTACAGTACTGTATAGTGTACAGTAGTACAGTATCTTTGTTTCAAGCCCAGGATGTCTGGAAGCAAGAGTAAATGCAGTGGGTATACAGCCAACTGTGTTATTTGGGTACCTAGGCTAACTTTGTTGGACTTACGAACAAATTGGACTTAAAAATGTGCTCTCGGAATGGAACTCGTTCGTATGTAGGGGACTTACTGTACTGGTAGGGAAGAGAAAGCGTTACTGGGAACAACAGGCTTCTTCATTTATCTCCTTCCTCAACACTAACAATTCTTTCTGGGTACACATTCCCCTTAAAAAGGCTTGTGCCAGAGTTGAGACTTCCAGGAAAAGCTGGTGTTTGATGTAATAATGCATCACCTGGATCAGCATATTGGCTTAGCTTGGGCAGGACCTATGAAACATCAGCTGATTTCTAGAACTCAATAAGAAAAAAAAAATTCCATACCTCGTTCTGTAGAATTTTAAGGCAGCCTAGAATAATAAATACACTATATGGTGGTGTATACTATTTTATATATGGTAGTGTGCATCTGTTAATCCCATGCTCCCAAAGTATCCCTCCTCCATATGCAAGTATTTTTTTTTCTTTATAAATTTATTTGTTTTTGGCTGCGTTGGGTCTTCGTTTGCTGCACACAGGCTTTCTCTAGTTGCAGCCAGTGGGGCCTGCTCTTCATTGTGGTGTGCGGGCTTCTCATTGCGGTGGCTTCTCTTGTTGCAGAGCACGGGCTTTAGGCGTGTGGGCTTCAGTAGTTGTGGCATGAAGGCTCAGTAGTTGTGGCGCACAGGCTTAGTTGTTCCGCGGTATGTGGGATCTTCCCGGACCAGGGCTCGAACCTGTGTCCCCTGCATTGGCAGGCAGATTCTTAACCACTGTGCCACCAGGAAAGTCCAAGAGGTACAATGAAATCTTTTATGTTTAAAACGTGGTTTTTGAGTAACTATCACTGGATTCATTTTATATACAGTGTATATTTTGGATAATTTTAGATTTACAGAAAAGATGCAAAGATAGTACAGAGTATTCTGTATGCCACTTATCCTGTTTTCAGTTTCTCCTAAGGTTAATATCTTACATTTGTCAAAACCCAGAAACCAAACTGACACCTTAATATTAACTTAACCCCAGACTTTATTTGGATTTCTCCAGTTTCCACATTAATGTTCTTTTTCTGTTCCTGGAGTGAAGTCCAGGGTACCACCTTACATTACACTGGATTCGTTTTGAACTGGCAGATATAGGATTACAAAAAGTGTAGAGTTAGTTATATGGTTTCTTGTTGGTACCATTGAAATCTGGGCACTTTTCGTTTTGAGTTTTGTTTGCTTTTTGAAAATAAACTAGATCATAAAGACAAACACCTGGATTTGTCCCTTACAAGCAAGCGTTTGCTAAGGGGGAAAACTTTAAAGTTCTTGATAATTTCAACATGCCTTACTTAAAAATTGTGCACAATGAAGAAACTTTGGAGGTGATGGATATCCGTTATTTTGATTGTGGTGATGGTTTCACATATGTAAAAACACATCCAAAGGTATATTTCAAATGTGTACAGCAAAAAGCATACCAATTATACCTCAATCAAGCTGCAAAAAAAGAAACAAAAAAATTGCATGTCATGTTTAAGATCTTAAAATAGGGTTGCAAAATGCTTAGTCGATGATTATCGAGGCATCAGATCAATCTATATATTCCAGGAGTCAAATTCTACCTCTTAGAAAACCTCAGTGAGAGAGAATTTTAACTGTAAAGATATTCCATCCTTAATGTGAATTAGGAATTTCTCCCTTGGAAATGAGACCAGGACCCATATAGAAAATGATCCCCATTCAATGCTAGTGGCTCTGATCTCCTAAGGTGGTTCCACACTGGAGAGACTCCAGTGTCACTTTGGACTTGGCAATACCAACAACACAGTGATGTCACATGCAAACTGGGCCTCACTCCACCTGCCTGGCCAAAGGTCACTGGGGCTGATAAGAAGTGAAAATGCGCCAAGAAGCCAGAGTTGTCTCCACTGAGAATTAGATGTGTCATATTTCAGGCTGGTGTTGAAGGATTTAAAAAAACCAAGTATCACAGAACAAAATAATTAGGCCATGGGGAAATATAGTAGATACAATACAGGTGCACAATTCCAATCCACAACTCCAAGATCCAAAGAGTCTGAAAATCACAAGCTTTCGTAATTTATGACCTGAGTTAACATGAAGCTATATATACCCTTTAATTATGCCATAAAATGCGAACGTTACACGTTTCCCTTGAGGATGATCAATGGTATGATTACAGGGTGCTGGCCCATACACTGCCACAGGGGCTACATGATATCACCTGCAGCATCTCACCTTTCTAAAACCCCAAACTGCAAAATATGACTGGCCCAAGGTTTCTAGGTAAAAGGTTGCGCTTCTGTGCTGATAACCACTCCCAGTGACCACACATCAGTACCTGGTATCTTGGGGAATCTTGTCAACCAACCTGTAAAGAGGAAATTGGTATCCCCTTCTTACCTTCCTACTCTACATTGGAAATCAGGGTCTAAATTGGAAACAACAGAACCCACCCTAGCTAGTTCAAGTAGAAAACAAGTGTCTGAAAGGGTATCAGGAAGCAGAATCCTTGAAGAGCCAGAAACCAGGCCTGGGGGCCCCATGGACAGGAAGGGTTTTCACATCACCTGTGGGCAGTTCTACTGGGCACATTCTTTTCCTACAGCCTCACCAGCACCAAGGTTTTAAACTGGGTGATTTTTGCCCATGTGGTAGGAAAAAAAAAACTTGTGAGATTTGTATCTTTTGACCATGAATAGGTTGACTACCTTTTGTTTAAGAACATTTGAGTGTCCTTTTCTATGAACTGTCTGATCGCATCTTTAGCCTCTCTTTGGGTGGGTTATTGTCCCTTTTAAAGTTGATTTGTATTAGTGATATTAGCCCTCTTTAGTCATGTGTGTTGCAAATATGTCCCCCAGATCGTAGTTTGTCTTTTGAATTGGTTTGTGGTCATTTTTCCCATATAGAAATTAATACTTTTTATGCAGAACAATGAAATATTATACTGGAAATGAATGAGTCAGAACCAAATTGACAGATAGAGGTTGATCTCTTGTTTGGAGCAAGTGAAAAATCTTAGGGGCATGAGAGTGTGTTTAGTGCACTCCCGTTCTTATTTAAAAAATATGGTTGTGCATGTACTCTATATTCCGTAAAGATACACAGGAAAACACTAATGATGGTTCAATACATGAACATGCATTGCTTTTGTGTGTATATATACCCTTTAAAAAAGACAAATGTTCTTTTTGAATTTTGTGAACTGTGGATGTGTTATCTTCCAAAAAAAACGATTAATCAATTATTTAATGTAATTAAAGTGATAATTACTTCCCTTTCTGCTTCTGAATTTTTTTTTCATTAGAAGGAAAGAGATTCTGTAGTTTAATATTGTTAACAGATCCATTCATGTTTTCTTCTAGGACTTCGTTTCATATTTATTTAATTGTAATTCATATTTATGTAAAGAATAAAGTTAGGATCTCAGTCCTTTTCTTCCTGTTGACATTTTAATTGGGATAGTCCTGAATTTAGAAAATCATGCGGTGAGAACTGACATATTTTACAACCAAGTGGACCTTTCTATTTATTCATCTTCTTTTATATTCCTCAAAATAATCCCTTCTAGTTCTTGCTAAGTTTATGCCTCAGCATTTCATCTTTTTCTTTTTTTAAAGAACTTCTTTTTATTTTATTTTTTTAAATTTATTTATTTATTTTTGGCTGCGTTGGGTCTTCATTGCTGTGCGCGGGCTTTTCTCTAGTTGCGTCGAGCAGGGGCTACTCTTGGTTGCCGTGCGCAGGCGTCTAATTGCTGTGGCTTCTCTTGTTGCAGAGCACGGGCTCTAGGTGCGCGGGCTTCAGTAGCTGTGGCACGCGGACTCAGGAGTTGTGGCACACGGGCTTAGTTGCTCCGCAGCATGTGGGATCTTCCCAGACCAGGGCTCGAACCCATGTCCCCTGCATTGGCAGGTAGATTCTTAACCACTCAGCCACCAGGGAAGTTCCTGCTTCTCATCTTTTGATGTGTTATTGCCGTGATTGTAGAAGAGAACTTTTCTTTCATTATATTATTTTATTTTTCTGATAGGCAGTGTTTTTGAATGTGTTTGTGCTTCTGAAAGAAGGCACAGGTATTGAAAGTAATTTTTTTTAAACTGAGACATAATTGACATATAACATTGTGTTACTCTTAGGTGTATAACATAATGATTTGTTATATGTATATATTGCAGAATGGTCACCACCATAGGCTAGTTAGCACTCATCACCACACATGGTTACAAATTTTTGTTTGTGTATGTGATGAGAAATTTTAAGAGTTACTCTCTTAGTAACATTCAAATGTACAATACAGTACGGTTAACTATAGTTACCATGCTGTACATTACATCCTCAGGACTTATTCTTCTTATACCTGGAAGTGTGTACCTTTTGACCCCCTTTAACCCATTTTGCCCCCAGCCACACCCCCTGCCTCTGGCAACCACCAATCTCCTCTCAGTATCTATGAGGTCTTTTTTCTTCTTTGTATTGTTTTTTGTTTTTAGATTCTACTGGTGAGTGAGATCATACAGTATTTCTCTTTCTCTCTCTGACTTATCTCACTTAACATGATGTCCTCAAAGTTCACCTATGTTGTCATCAGTGGCAGGCTCTCCTTCTTTTTAATGGACGAATAGTATTCCATTGTAGCCATGATGTCTGTAGGACTGGTTTTTGTTTCTCTGCAGGAAATTTGCTTTGTATAGCTTACTTTCATAAGGTGTTCCATGATTAAATCCCCTGTTTGTTTCTAATACCTTTCCCATTGATGGTCTTCGGTTCCTCACCTTCACTCTCACATCATCTTCTACGGGAATGATTTTGCCTCCTCTTTCACCTGCCATCACACACCATTCAGATGGAGCCCATGTTCTGAGGTGTTGTTTCCAGAGACCTAAAAATGCACAGACCCAGATGATGCTTTGGT
Source organism: Tursiops truncatus (assembly GCF_011762595.2). Taxonomy (NCBI): domain Eukaryota; kingdom Metazoa; phylum Chordata; class Mammalia; order Artiodactyla; family Delphinidae; genus Tursiops; species Tursiops truncatus. The sequence goes on along the minus strand of NC_047037.1, from coordinate 132,499,039 downwards.
GTTTATAAACAGCGGCACGGCCTCGGTTGGTGGGTGGACCCGGGCTAAGGCTTTAGCGCGGTCAGCGTTCGCGATCTTGCCTTCTTACCCAGCCTGCCCCTGAGCAGATAGCTGCTCCTCTATCTTCCGGGCCCTGGACAGGATTTAGACTGGGTGGCTTGGTTGCCAGTTAATGGTACTGTTTACGTAGAGCATCTCCCCTTAGAGCTGGCAGGGCCACCCCACAGGGATGTGGTATGTGAGCAGTAAGATTCTGAAGAGTCCTAACTGTTGCCTGGAAGGGGGTGGGGGCCCTGAAAAGATGCCAAGGTTCCGGGCTGGCGTGGGGGACCCCCGGGACAGATTTCTCGGTGTAACTCTGGGGTCAGTTTCGCCAACAACAATGGCAGAGCAAAGCCTGGAAATTATTGAGGATTTCAACGATTCTCCCAGGAGGGGAGAGGAGTCGAGTGAGAAAGATGCCTCGTAAAGGAGGGGATTCGAGTTTCTCAGCTGGTAGTTCACTCAGAGGAGTCACCCCCGTTGGGGGCCAGAAGGAGAGGAGAGCGAGTTTCCCAGAGGTGATGTTGTAGGGTGGTGAAGTGGCCTGGGCTGAGGTCCCCTGGGGAAGGTAGACTCTCAGGGCAGGGAGGGCTCCTGCCAGGAGAGGAGAGAAGCGTCGTGGCCTGGAGGTGCGCCCAAACCCTTGATACTGGTGGCCAGTTCCCTGCCCCACACGCCCACTGGGCAGGACCTGCCCTCCTAGGAGCATGTTCCACTAAAGCTGGGGAAAGGACAGATGGCAAAGGAAGAAAGCATGATTGCAGCTGGGAAGGCCCTGAACATGCTTAGGTAAACACAGATTGGACTTTCCTAATGGCATCATCATTCAGATCCTGGAATCAGCCCCGGGGTTGCTTAAGAATAACAGAAAAGAGACGATAGAGGAGAGTTAGCTTCCCAGAGCAATGTTTTTTGGCTAGCCTACACTCAGCGGAGCCCAGGCAATTTTGCAATTGCCTTGTAATTTGTACACAACTCGCTTAGTGAAAATAGCCATCTGGTTCACATCATACGATGTGCTGCTATGTGGTTGATGTGAGAAGACACTTTTACCAGTGGTTAAAGCCCTTCGGATTTTTCACCGTTGATTGAGAGACAAAGTGACATGTGGTTATTATGTTATAACCACACAGTATCAAAGGTTACTTAGCTAAGTGTGAAAGTAATAGTAAGCATGGCAAACATCAAGAAACTTAGGAGACTATTCCTCGAAGCCTTTTGAATACATCCAGTACTGCACAAAAATCAAATACGTTCTTCTCAGATCAAGGTCATGTGCTCTTGCACGTGCTGAAACCCCCTCTCAGGGTGCCGAGGAATCAGACCCTGGTGAACGAGTCTCCTTGGTACATTCTTTCTTTTTAATTTTTAAAATTGAAATATAGTTGACTTACAATGTTGTTTTAATTTCTGCTGTACAACAAAGTGACTCATTTATACACATAAATACATTCTCTTTTATATTCTTTTCCATTATGGTTTATCCCAGGATATTGAATATATTTCCCTGTGCTATACAGCAGGACCTTGTTGGTTATCCATTCTATATGTAATGGCTTGCATCTGCTAATCCCAAACTCCCAATTCATACCCCCCACCTCCCCTCCCCCTTGGCAACCACAAGTATGATCTCTATGTCTGTGAGTCTGTTTCTGTCTTGTAGATAAGTTCATTTGTGCCATATCTTAGATTCCACATATTTCTGACTTACTTCACTTAGTCTGATAATCTCTAGGTGCAACCATGTTGCTGCAAATGGCATTATTTTGTTCATTTTTATGGTTGAGTACCCTTCCATTGTGTATACGTACTTGGTACATTCTAATGTCCCATAGAAGAGTGATAGAGACGTTTTTAATCATGTCGCTGAGATGCAGGGTAGTTTAGAGAAGGATAGGTGGACTCTGTCTCCTTCTGGAAATAGATGTAACAAACAGCTCAAGCGACTTCACATCAACAAATACTGATGAACTGACTAGGCATGTGACATTCCAAAGGACGTAAAATGATAACATAGACTCTGCCTCCAGGATCTTGCAATCAAATAGCAGAATAAGATGGGAACTCAAATAAGGCAGAGGAGGAGGAAAGCAAAGAGAGTTCTTAGTAGGAGGGGGCTGGTCGACAGGGTCCACCACTGCAGAGCAAAAAGATGGGAGAGATTGGACCAAATCTTGGGGTGTGGTTGCCGGGGACAGCAGTGGCTTTCAGAGAGCAGCAGGCAGGGAAGCCAAACTGAGAGGGATTCACCAATGAGTGGGTGTGAGGAAGCCGAGAAAAGTGTGGTGCTGAGGTACGGTGGTGAGCCCAGGAAGTGGTGGGGCTGCAGGAAGTTTGTGTCATTTTTCTTACGTAGAGGAAGACCTGAGGATGTTTATAGATGTGGAGAAGGAACCAGTGGAGGAGGGATTAAAGATGCCGAACACGTGAGAGTGATCACCAAGCTCTCTCCGTGCCCGGTATGCAGACCTAGCCGCGCTTCATAACTGCTGGAAGGCATTCAGAGCACGGGTGTTTCATCGCTTAATGAGTATTGTTTTGAGTTTTGTTTGCTTTACAATGAGAACCTATTAATATCCTACTTGTGAGGTTAAAAACAACAGCCAGAACAGGTGTTTGTTGAGGTCGACCTTGTTCCCCGGAGGGGCTCAGGGCAAGTTTGAGCTCAGCTCAGACCTTCAATAACAACATAACAACTATGGATAAATAAACGTCTATGCATATAATGGAATAGTGTTCAGCTGTGAAATGGAACAAAGTACTGACACGTGCTACAACATGGATGAACCTTGAAAACATTATGCTAAGTGAAAAAAGCCGGGCACAAAGGGTCACATACTGTGCGATTCCATTTATATGCAATGTCCGGAACAGGCAAATCCAAAGACACAGAATGTGGATTGGGGGTTGCCGGAGACCTCGGGGAGGAGGGGTGTGGTGTGACTGCTTAACGGGTACGGGGTTTCCTTTCGGGGTGATGAAAATATTTTGGAATTAGGTATAGGTGGTGGTTGTACAACATTGTGAATATACAAAATGCCACTGAAATTATAATATACTTTAAAATGGCTAATTTTATGTTATATGAGTTTTATCTCAATTAAAAAAAACAACAACAGGGAATTCCCTGGCAGTCCAGTGGTTAGGACTCCGTGCTTTCACTGCTGAGCACCTGGGTTCAATCCCTGGTTGGGGAACTAAGATCCCATAAGCTGTGCAGTGCGGCCAAAACAAACAAAAAACAAACAAAAAACAGCTCAAAATGATGCTGGGCGCTGCCCATTGCTGGACTCTGCATTCTTCCCTTCAAGGGTTTGTTACTCACTAGCCTTGCAAGTCAGCCCAGTCCACAGTTTGCTGGTCTCTGAAATAGGGATCCTAACATGCATTAGGGCAATTAACCTCCTGGCACCACGTGACCCCAGCTGATCTCCTGCTGTCCTCCTCACGGCGTGGATTGCGTGCCCCTTCCCAAAGCTTCATTGCATCTCAGTCTTTAGCCGATGTTGTGGCTGAAATGTACCAGGCTCTGCAGGGGCACCCACCGTCCTGGTTAGTCAGGGATGGGGCATTTCCTCAGAAGAGGGAAGTTCAAGTGCTGAAACTGGGAAAGTCCCGGGTAAACAGGGATGAGTGATTGCCTTATCTTGTGCTCTGGTCAAACGATTTGCAGAAGTCAAGACTAAGATCTCTCCAGTTTTGGGGGACAGTCCCAGGTTCTCTCATCCTGAGATGGTCTTCTCTTGAAGTCATAGGGTCACATTACAGATGTGTGACAGGGCTCCCGTGGGCCAGGGCAGGAGGCTGGATCTTAAGATTAGTGAAGCCAAACCAGCACTAGATTAGGGGCTGGATCAGTTTCTCCTTTTGTAGTGGAAATTGGAATTTCTTTTGAGGTCCACTTTGAGGTCAGGTTGCAAGGTACAGAGATGCAAGGCAAACTCCCGAGGATTATGCTAATGGTAGTGAGAGGACCTTGGCAGGACCGTTAGGGCTGGACAAGGACCTGGGGCTTAGATGCAGTCAGTGGGGGAATTAGGAGATGCCTCAACCTGGGAGATGCAGATTTACTGAGACACCAAGGAGGCTCCGAGAGAGAGTGACTGGGACTCTACTGTTTTGCTTTGAAGTTCAGTGTTACTGGAGCCCATCTGATGCATGGAGGGTGGGGAAGCTTAACTGAGGCTGATGGAAGAAAGATCAGTGGGGGTCCTGATTCACCTTAAGGGCCGGGTGTGTGAAGGGGTTAGGACCGAGGGGATCTGAACAGTGGTCTTGGAGCCTAAGTCATTGGGGAGGAGTGTTAGTCTGGGTCAACCTATGAGGGACACGACCACCAGCGCATTGTGGGGTGCCTTCTGGGAAGTGGTTGTGTGTGAATCAAAAGTGGGCTCTGGGACTTCCCTGGTGGCGCAGCGGATGGGACTCTGCGCTCCCAATGTAGGGGGCCCGGGTTCAGGGAACTAGATCCCACATGCATGCCACACTAAGGAGCCCGCCTGCTGCTACTAAGGAGCCCACATGCTGCAACTAAGACGCAGTGCAACCAAATACATACATAAATAAATATTTTAAAAAAGGAGGCACTAATGCACTCTTCGTAACAGCCCCAAAATGGGAACAACCCAAATACCCATCAATTTATGGATGGATAAAGAAACTGGTCTAACTGTATAACGGAAATTATTCAGCAATAAAAAAAACCCCAAGTACTTCCCTGGTGGTCCAGTGGGTAACATTCTGCGCTCCCAATGCAGGGGGCCTGGGTTCGATCCCTGGTTGGGACACTAGATCCCGCATGCATGACACAGCTAAGAGTTCTCATGATGCAATTAAGAGTTCTCATGCCGCAACTAAGTCCACATGCTGCAACTAAAAGATCCCACATGCCGCAACGAAGATCCTGCGTGCCACAACTAAGACCTGGTGCAGCCAAAAATAAATAAATAAATAACATTTAAAAAAAGAAAAGAAAAATGGAGAAAGTCAATGAACCCAAAAGTTGGTTCTTTGAGAGATCAATTAGAAAACAAAAACCAAAGAAACAGCTAAAAAAAAAAAAAACCCAAAGTGTGCACGTTACAACGTGGATTAGCTATGAAAACCTTGTGCCAAATGAGAGGAACCAGTCAGAGGTCACATGTATGATTCTCTTTATATGAAATGTACAAGATAAGGAAATCCATGGACAGACTATAGATTAACGGATGCCAGGGGATGGGAGGAGGGGGATGGGGAGGGACAGTTGCAGGGTACAGAAGGTCAACTTGGGGGGTCACACATTCTACCAGTGTGCCTCCCAGAGTCATGCTGTGTAACCTCTGCGGGGCCCATTATCCATGGGCTCTGTTTATGCTTCAAGACCAGCGCTTTGTGAAGGAGTCTCTGACGCATGGAGGTGATGGGGAGGGAGGACAACACAGCCCAGATGCTCTCGACGCTCTCAGTCTCTTTTGCTCAAATGTGGGTTTTCTGTGTCACAGAGCTGAGTTTTGCCCTGAAGTTGTGGTTTCCTGTCTCTTGCCAAGCTTCTGTTTGCCATCCTTTCGTGTGAGTTAGAACAAGTCATAACTGGGGGTGTGGGAGGCCAAGAGACGGCCCAGCTCAGTGCTCTCAGTTCTGGCTGCACTTTAGAAATACCTGGGTCTGTGTAAACACTAGCAACGCCCAGGATTGTACCCAAAGTCTCTTGAGTCAGTTGCGGTGGGTGGTGAACACCCACACCTTGACTGTACAGCCAGGATGAGAACCCCTCTTCTGCAGAAAATATTACAGAATAGATCAAAGTGCATGCAGGCAAAACAGAGGGGGAAAGTATTCCAGAGATGTCTCAGGCAGTGAATTAATACAAATACTGTGTTATTTTCCTAGGTTTTGTGATGTCCAAGATATTTGATTCCTTTATGAGATTTGTAAATTGTAATTTTATTTTCTCATTCTACACAGCTGTTCACTTTTGCACCAAATTTTGTATTCTTTTTCTCAAAAAGGGACTCCCAAGATTCTATGAGTTTTATGCCCCAAAACATTTGGGGTCTGCTTCTCGTCTAAAGGCTCACTTAGGTTCACGTTTAACATTTTGGCAAGAATATTTCACACATATATCACATTAGTGCTCCCATAATGACTGTGTGTCTCAATTTTAATGACCACTCAGTTAAGGCATGACAAGCCAGATCTGTCCACTGTAAAGATCCATTTGTGCCGTTGCAATTAGCAAGCAGTCAGTGGAGTAGTATGTTGTCACTGTGCAAACATTCCACTCCCCAACTTTTCACTGAATGGTTTTAACAAGCATTGGTGTTCCTTTCTTGAGTCAGTTACACCACTGGGAGTTGCAAAATGCTAATTGTATGATTCTTCACTCATTTTGCCTTTATTGTCTGTAATTCTTCTATGAAGAAAGCTTTCCCTTGTTGTTTCACAGATGACTTTTTTTTTTTTTTTTTTTTGCGGTATGCGGGCCTCTCACTGTTGTGGCCTCTGCTGCCGCGGGGCACAGGCTCTGGACGCGCAGGCTCAGCGGCCATGGCTGACGGGGCCCAGCCGCTCCGCGGCATGTGGGATCTTCCCGGACCGGGGCACGAACCCGCGTCCCCTGCATCGGCAGGCGGACTCTCAACCACTGCCTCACCAGGGAAGCCCTCACAGATGATTTTAATGTCAACCAAGCGTCGTTTAGAAGCAGCGATTCAGTCCAATAGCCACATTTACAGAGGAGAAATACCGAGGTTCAGGTAGGTATAAAGATTTGCTCAAAATCACACAGTAACTGGCAATCAAAGGCTCCTTTTTTTTTTATACCAAAAGAAAAACCTTTCCCTTGAAACAATTCCAAAACACCAGAGCAGTGCATACCAAACTGTTGTTCTTTTAGAACTCCTGTCAACATGTCCCAGAACAGGACCTGGCTTGGAAAATACTACCAGGTTTTGGGAAACATTAGGAGGCTTTTCATTTCATCCAGGAATGGAATTAGCTCCCCACTCTCTCATGGCCATTATTTATCATGGTTCTGAAGGTTCTGGCTAAGAAAGTAAGATAAAAACTAAAAAAGACGTATAATTGCTAGAAATAAGAATACAAAATCACCACTATGTAGTATAATACTTTTTCTAGAACAGCAGTTCTCCTTTTGGCCTCAGAACCCCTTTACCTTCTTAACATTTACCCTCTTAAAAATTACAAAATGGCTTTTTAAAAATGTGATATATATATATATATTTACCATATGAGAAATTAAGACTGAGAAAAAACCTTTAAAATATTTACTTATCCATTTGGAAGTAAAAAAAACCAATTACGTGTTAATGCAATGAATTCTTAAGAAGAATGATTATATTTTCCCAAACAAAAAGCATCTGGTAAGAAGAGTGCTACTCTTTTGTAGATTCACAGATCTCTTTAACCTCAGGCCTGCTGGAAGGCAGCTGGGTCCTTATGTCTGCTCTGTACTCAGTAGGTGCACTGTCATGCGTAATGCAGTCAGTGGGAAATTCCACTTCACACCCATGAGAGAATGAGTGAAAAAAGCAAATAACCTCTTGGTTATTATTATGAAAATAGTTTTGACCCTGCGGACCTCCTGAAAGTGTTTCTGGGACTATAGTTTGAGAACAGCTGTTCTGGAACACTCAAGAGACTCAGTTAAAAGCTTTACTAGTATCTATTAGCTTGCTAAAGTGGCTGGATAAATGATAAATATATGAAGACAAATCGCTTTCCCATATACCAGCATCTCTGGAATGTCCCAGGCTCAACACAGTGTGTGTTGTGTGTGTGTGTGTGTGTCCATTGTGTCACCTTTATAGCAAATCTGGAATCTTAACAATCCGTGGCTCATGTTGCTGGGAGTCTAGGCTTTTCAAGTGTTCCTTTTCCCTAGCCATTCCTTCTAGGGCTCCTGGATGGGGCAAAAAGGGCAGACAAGATGGGGAGGCAGAGAATGAGGGCTCACATATATCATCAGAGCTGTGCCTGCTGTGAGGAGCCCTACTGTGTGCTGTTGGCCCTCCCTCCAAGTCCTCCCCCACACTGTACTGCTGACATCCGCCGGCCAGGCCTTGCAGAGAGGATCCCATGCTTCTCTTGGTGCTGCCTTGATCTTCCCATGGCTCCTGGGCACTGAAGGGAGCAGGTGATTGAGAGGTTGGCCCAAGGGGTGGTCAGGAAGGCACCTCACAATCTCTGGGATCTGCCACCCTCTCTGGCACTCTGGCCCACCAGCCAGACCTCTGCATTCATGGAGCATGTCTCAAAGGGGCAGTGCTTTCTCTTCCTCCAGTTCATCTCCCTTCCAGGAGCTGCCATCAGGGAGCGGAGTTTGTACAGGTGGGTCCCTGAGCCTCATGTGAATCAGTAGGTGTGACTGGGTATCTGTGTCTGTGTCCTCACATAGTCCAGGGCCCTTCAGAAGGTCAGTTGAGCAGGCAGTGGCCTTGGTCAATTGAGTCTCATTTGACACATGTCAAAAGGCTGGGAAGACACAGTCGTGCCGTGAGGGTGGGAAATTTCAGTAGGATGGAAAAAAAAAAAAGAAAGAAAACAAGGCGCCAGGTGAGCAATAGTGTCCGAGTCTTCTGGAAGGTTTTGCCTGAGGAGACAGGAAGGAAGCTCCTTCCTCCAGACACTGCTGGGAGCCCAGTGTGAATGTCCTTCTAGCATGAAGGGAGACCCAACCTCTTCCGGGAGACCCATGACTTCTTTGTGGTTAAATCCAAAAGATGCTTTTTAGTCCCCTTATCCCAAAGCAGTGGACATTTTCAGTGTCATACAAATTTATAACAAAAAAAACTTGTTTCCTTTGTAAACAGAAAAAAAGGTTTTTTTTAAATGATTATTTTCTATGCCTGTCAGAATTTTCTTCATGGTACTATATTTCAAGTGTCCCCAGACTTTATCTTAATTATGTTGAAATACTATGGAATCTAGTTTTGTTGCAGCCTTGGAATTCTCTTGTTTGGATGTTTTTTCATGAAATAGAAATGCTTTATGACTAACAGTTCATTTATTGCCCAGTTAATTTTAAAAAAAATAGGTTTTAAGGTATAATTTATATGCCATAAAACATCCATCTTAAGTGTATAATTCAATAATTCTTAGTAATTATATAGAGTTGTACAACCACTACTGCAGTCCAGAATATTTGCTCATTTTTGTTTAACTCTTAAAAACACCTTAAGTACAATTAGTGTTAGAGAAAATATGGATATCTATTTTTTAAAAACCCAGAAATTTGAAAGTCTTTTAAAGTAGTGTTTTTGCTTTCAGTGACAATAGCTTAAACTAAGCCAATTGAACTCATTTTAATGAATCAATCAACTATTCAAAATTTTATCAAGCATAACATAGTGGCTCATTCTATGGGTCAACCTGGCTTGGCTATGACACCCAGATATCTGGTCAAACATTATTCTAGATGTTTCTGTGAAGATAGTTTTTAGATGTGTCCTAATCTCTTCTTCTCATAAAGACAGCAGTCCTATGGGATTAAGGTCTACCCTAATGACCTTATTTTACCAGAATTACCTCTTCAAAGGCTCTGTCTCCAAATACAGTCACATTCTGAGGTACTTGGTGTTAGGGCCTCAACATCTAAATTTTTAGGGGACGGAGAGAGACACAATTCAGCCCGTAGCAGATGAAAAGCTAGGCTACTTGGCTAACTTCCTTTGAATTTCTTTTATCATTTTTCCTCTCAAGACATTCACTTGAAAAAAAGAGTTTCACCCAGTGTCTTAGTCAGTTTGGGCTGATATACCCAAAACACCATAGACTGGGTAACTTATAAACAGAAATTTATTTCTCACAGTTCTGGAGGCTGGAAGTCTGAGATCAGGATGTAAGCAGGGTTGAGTTTTGGTGGAAGCCCTCTTCCGGGTTGCACACTGCCGACTTCTTGTGTCCTTACCCGGAGGAGAGCAAAGAGGGGAAGCAAGCTCTCTGGTGACCTTTATAGGGGCACCAATCCCATTCGTGAGAGCTCCACCCTCGTGACCTCATCTCATCCTAATCACCTCCCCAAACATCCACCTCCTAATACCGTCATGAGGGGTGAGGTTTCAATGCATGAATTTTGGGGAGACACAAATACTCAGTCCACAGCACCCAGATTAGAAAGTCAAATTTTAATTTTTAATCATGTGAGCTCGTTAAGGGTTTGACTTAACATTCTTGTCAAAGTGATGATGTCTGGAGAATGACTGTGGCCGTGGCTGCCTGTGTTTGCTTGAGTTTTCAAAGGCGTGGAGTAAACTGAAATCTCTGTAAAGAAGATTTTATTTCTCCCAGTCTGATTTCCCCTCCTACGCGTCCCTCCAAGTAAAGTCAACAAATAGGGCTTAACACTTTTAGCTTCTCGTAACACTTTGTAATTTAGTGAATAGATCATTCATCTGTTCATTCATCACTTAACCATAAATTATTAGTAAGCATCTACTGTGTAGATGTGCCAGGTAATTTCTAAGATCGGGGATACAGCAGTGATCAAAAGAGATTAAAAGAAAAAACCAAAAATTCTATCCCGCTTACATTTTAGTGGGGGAGACAGAAAATATTTAAGAGATATAAGATAATTTTTTTTTTCCTAAAGAGAAAAATAAATCAGGGAAGGGGGTTAGGAAATGTGTGTGTGTGGGGGCGGGGGTGCAATTTAAAGTAGACTGAGCAGAACAGGCCTCCCTGAAAAAATAACATTTAAGTCAGAACCTGAAGTGAAGGGCTTCCCCGGTGGCACAGTACTTAAGAATCTGCCTGCCAATGCAGGGGACACAGGTTCAAGCCCTGGTCCGGGAAGATCCCACATGCCACGGAGCAACTAAGCCCATGCGCCACAACTACTGAGCCTGCGGGCCACAACTACTGAAGCCCGTGCGCCTAGAGCCCGTGCTCTGCAAAATGAGAAGCCACCACAATGAGAAGCCCAGGCACTGCAATGAAGAGTAGCCCTCCTCTCGCTGCAACTAGAGAAGGCTGGCGCGCAGCAATGAAGACCCAATGCAGCCAAAAGTCAAAAAAAAAATAAATAAAATTTATTTAAAAAAAAAAAAGCCTGAAGTGAACGTGTGAGCCATGGGGATAAGCATGCTAGGCAGAGCAATTGGCAAGTGCAAAGGTCCTGAGGCAGGAACATGCCCAGTGTGCCTGAGGAGCAGTGGAGGCCAATGTGGCTGGAGAGAAGGGAGCAAAGGGGGAGATGAAGCCACAGGGGTGATGAGGTGCCCCATAGATCACTGGAAGGATTTGGGAATTTGCTTTAAGAAGGGAGCCATGGGAGGGTTTGGAGTCCATGGGTAGTGTGGTTGGCTTACAATGCTGAATGGTCACCTAAAATCATTGAATAGGGGAAAGGACTGAAGGAGGAAGGAAGGTCAACTAGGAAGCAATGCAATCATCTACCAGGAGATAATGGTGGCTTAGACCAGGTGGTAGCCGCGGAGTGGGTAAAAGTAGTCAGACTGAGATGTTTTGGTGGGATTTCCCAACAGATAGACTGTGAGACAGGAGTCAAGAGTGGCACAAGCTTTTTGGCTTCAAAAAAATGAAAGAAGGGAGTTGCCATTTACTGTGAAGGGGAAGACTGGGGGGGCAGGAAGTTTGATTTGGTTTCACATCAGCATAAGCATATCTTATTTTATAACAAGACTTTTAAATTTTTTTTGGCAGCATCGTGTGGCATGTGGGATCTTAGCTCCCTGACCGGGGATCGAACCCGAGCCCCCCTGCAGCGGAAGCATGGAGTCTTAACCCCTGGACTGCCGGGGAATTCCCAGAAGACTTTTTAAAAAAGAGATACTGTGTCTGAGGCACATGATTCCAGGATCTTCTAGATGATCCTGCAACCCATAAATTGTCCTAAAAACTGTACATTAGCTCAGTAACTGCTTATCTTAGCACATCCATGTGACATGGTGTCACCTGCCAAATTTCTGTTTATTACTGTCTGATGTGTTATGTTACACCTGTGTTGTAATTAACGATCGCTCATACCTACTGAGCACTTCTGGTGTTTCAGGCAGAGGTGAAGCTGTTTGCCCAAGTTCATCCAGCCAGTAGGTGGGATCCGAACCAGTTTGCTGAACCCTGAAGCTCTTATCCGTCTGACACACAATTTGGTGCCTAATTGCAAAACTGAATGTTGTGCCCCGTCGGAAAGAAGTGCTTGAGAGTAATTCTGAATTATCCATTCCCACGCTCGAGAACAGCGAACTCAGTAAGTTATTTGTTCTTAGGGCATTTGAGTTTTTGCCTGAGATCCACACTTGAAAAAATAAGCTTCCCTGCGTTAAAGGAAGTGTAGCTAGATAACTGCATGCTTAGTCAAGGGGAAATTTTCAAAATAAAAGACAGTATACATTTGAGGAAGTGGGTTAACAGGCCATTGCCCAAGAGGCCAACAAAGAATCAGAGAAATTCACACTTCTCCATAATAATTGTTTAAAACTGAATGGACAACTCAAAAGCAGTATACATCTTAATTTGTAATCAGTCTAAGTCGATGATCCCTGAACATGGTAATGAAGAGACCTGCACGGTGAGGGGGCATACAGTACACAATCGAGGTTTGTGGGATGAATGAATGTTCTTGGCTTTTTATTTTCAACTTCCTTTCCCTGAAATGACAGACAGCAACAGAACTAGGAAGACCCAGTCTTCAGCTGACGTATTTATTCTTTTTTTTTTTTTTTTTTTGTGGTACGCGGGCCTCTCACTGTTGTGGCCTCTCTCATTGCAGAGCACAGGCTCCGGACGCACAGGCTCGGTGGCCGTGGCTCACGGGCCCAGCCGCCCTGCGGCATGTGGGATCTTCCCGGACCGGGGCACGAACCTGTGTCCCCTGCATCGGCAGGCGGACTCTCAACGACTGCGCCACCAGGGAAGCCCAGCTGACGTATTTATTCTTGATGGTCAGCGTCATCAAGATGTAAATTACAGGAGGCAGATACCAGCTAGTACAGGGCCAGTTACAGAAGAAAGCTTTTGGGTACACCCTCAGTATAGTTTCCAAGGAAAACAAATATGCAAGATAAATGCTTCATCTTACCAAATCCTCTTTCTTAAAAAAAAAAAAATCAAAATACATCTATTATTTTCCATATGGTTATGATTTTAATAAAATCAAATGAACACGTCTCATTCAGGGTAAATATGTACTCAAATCCTTTAAGTCATTGGTCATTTAAGATGAATTCTCCCAATGTCTAAGCCTGCAGGTTTGTTGACCACAGCAAGTAGGCATGGCCAAGTGCTCTGCTCAACATATAATAAGGTAGAAATCAAGGTGTTGGCTGGACTGAGTTCTCGTCTGGAGGCTCTGGGGGAGAAAACCCTCCGTGAAGCCTGTTCTTCTTGTTGGCAGAATTCCAGTCCTCGAGCTGTAGGACTGAGGACTTGGACCGTATTTCCATGCTGACTGCCAGCCAATGGCTACAGGCCCCCTGTATTCCTTGCCATGGGGCTCTTTCCCTCCAGCAACAGGGTGTTGAATCTCTGTGCTTCAAATTTCTGACTTCCTCTTCTGCTATGATGAGCCAGAGAAAACGCTCTGCTTTTAAAGGTCTCATAAGTCACGCCCACCAGGATAATCTCCCTATCTCAATGTCAACTGTGCTCTATAATACAACCTAACCATAGGAGTAAAATCCATTATCCTCACAGGGCTGGGGATCATACAGGGTGTTTACACCAGGTGTGGGGATCTTGGGAACGATCTTTGAATTCTGCCCACCACATCCAGCTTGCGGAACTCATGGCCAAAGTTGTTTCCTCTTGTTGCAGAATCAGCTCCCTGGGAAGCAGGTGCTGGCTGAGATGAAGGTTAGCTTGCAGGAGGCTTAGTGAGAGCGCTCTCAGGATCAGCGCTATGCAAAGGAGGAGACTGAGGTAGGGCTGCGAAGAGGGAGGCAGAAGCTGGGATGGTCCTTCAGAGGTGTCTCAAGGTGAGGCAGCCCTGCATGGGCAAGACCCTAGATGTGGGCTGCCCCAGGCAGGGGTTCTCTGAGGGCAAGGCAGCAGTCCGCAGCAAGGTTCTCCCTGAAAATGCTGACAGTAGGAGGTAAGGGAATAAACTTTTCATTTCTGATTGATACATTACAGTGTTTGCATTGCACTGCATTTCTACTCCCCTCTCACTCCCATTCATCTTGTAATATTTTGAATTAAATCCAAGATATCATATAACTTCATCTATAAACATTTCAGTCTGTCTTCGAAATACAGGAAACCATGATATCCTTATCTCATCCAAACTAAATTAATAATTCATATTATAAAAATGCAGTTAGTGCTAATTTTTTATTTAAATTGTCTCATAAGTGTCATGTTTCTCCCCCCCCCCCCCGCCATTTCTCTCAAGTTTGCTTGTTTAAGTCAAAATAGAAAATAGATGAACTCTCTCTTTTTCCTTGCACTTGATTTATTAACGACACCAGACAACTTGTCTTCGAGACTTGATCAGAGTCTGGGGTTTGCTAATTGCATCTGTATATAGGAAGTTTCTTTGTCCCCTGTACTTCGTATAAGTTAGTAATTGGACCTAAGGCTGGATTAGATGAAGATTTATTTTTTTGGCTAGAGTAGTCCACAGATGGTCACGTGCTCCTCCAGCAGGAGGTGCATCATATGTAAATATTCAATACATTTTCTTTATCCATCCATTCATCAATGGACATCTGGGTTGCTTCTGTCTCTTGGCTGTTGTGAATAATGCTGCAGTGAACATGGTTGTGCTAATCTCTCTCCAAGATCCTGCTTTCAATTCTTCTGGATATATACACAGAAGTGGGATTATTGGATCATATGGTAGTTCTATTTTTAATTTTTTGAGGAACATCCATACTGTTTTCCATAGCAGCTGCACCATTTTACATTCCCAAAAATAGTGCACAGAGTTCCAATTTCTCCACATTCTCACCAACGCTTGCTATTTTCTGGTTTTGTTTGTTTCTTGTTGCTTTTTGATAGTGGCCATCCTAATGGCTGTGAGGTGATATCACATTGTGGGTTTTTTAAAAATTTATTTATTTTATTGATTTACTTTTTTGGCTGTGTTGGGTCTTCGTTGCTGTGCACGGGCTTTCTCTAGTTGCGGTGAATGGGGCTACTCCTCGTTGCGGTGCTCGGGCTTCTCATTGCGGTGGATTCTTTTGTTGCAGAGTACGGGCTCTAGGTGCGCAGACTTCAGTAGTTGCAGCACACAGGCTCAGTAGTTGTGGCGCACGGGTTTAGTTGCTCTGTGGCATGTGAGATCTTCCCAGACCAGGGCTCAAACCCCTATCCCCTGCATTGACAGGTGGATTCTTAACCACTGCGCCACCAGGGAAGCCCTCACATTGTGGTTTTGATTTGCATTTCCCTAATGATCGGTGATGTTGTGCACCTTTCTTTTTTTTAATTAATTAATTAATTAATTTTTGGCTTCATTGCTGCACGCAGGCTTTTTCTAGTTGCAGCAAGCGGGGGCTACTCTTTGTTGCAGTATGCAGGCTTCTCATTGCGGTGGCTTCTCTTGTTGTGGAGCACGGGCTCTAGGTGTGTGGCCTTCAGTAGTTGTGGTGCACGGGCTTAGTTGCTCCATGGCATGTGGGATCTTCTTGGACCAGGGCTCAAACCTGTGTCCCCTGCATTGGCAGGCAGATTCTTAACCACTGCACCACCAGGGAAGCCCTGTACATCTTTCATATGCTTATTGGTCATTTGTACATCTTTGTTGAAGTATCTAATACTTTGTCCTATTTATTTTTAATTTTATCTTATTTTTGACCATGCTGTGTGGCATGCAGAATCTTAGTTCCCCAGCTGTTGCAGGAAGGGGGACCCCTTCAGGACCTGAGAGTGGGCTCTTGTCTAACACTCAGAAATTAATTGTCCGAGGAGACACACGTGCTGACAAAGCAAGAGATTTTACTGGGAAGGGGCGCCCGGGCAGAGAGCAGCAGGGTGAGGGAACCCAGAACTGCTCTGCCACGTGGCTCGCAGTCTCAGGTTTTACAGTAACAGGGTTAGTTTCCAGGTTGTCTCTGGCCAATCACTCTGACTCAGGATCCTTCCTGGTGGCGTGCGCATCACTCAGCCAAGATGGATTCCAGTGAGAAGAATTCTGGGAGGTTGGCGGGACATACGGACTGGCGTCTCCTCTATCTTTTTGACCTTTCCTGAATTCTTCCAGTTGGTAGTAGCTTGTTAGTTCTGCATTCCTTACCAGGACCTCCTGTTGTAAGATAACTCATGCAAGTGGTTACTATCTTGCCTGGCCAGAGCAGGGGGTTTCAGTCAGCGGTTCCCCTAACACAACCAGGGATTGGACCCATGCCGCCTGCAGTGGAAGTGTGGAGTCTTAACCACTGGACCACCAGGGAAGTCCCTCCTTTGTCCATTTTAAATCAGGTTATTTGATTTTTTTGTTGTTGAGTTGTAGGAGTTCCTTATATGTTCTGGACATTAGCCCCTTAACAGATATGTGATTTGCAAATATCTTCTTCTTTCTGTAGGCTGCCTTTTCACTCTGTTAATTTTCTTCTTTAATATGCAGCCATTTTAAAGTTTTACGTTACCTGCGTTGTCTATTTTTGTTTTGGTTGCTTGTGCTTTCGGTGTCACATCCACCCCCCCAAAAAAAGAAATCATTGACAAATTCAATGTCATGAAGCTTTTCCCTTATGTTTTCTTCTAGGAGTTTTATAGTTTTAGGTCTTACAATTAGGTCTTTAATACATTTTGAGTTAGTAGAGAGTATAAGGTAAGTGTCCAACTTCATTTGTTTGCATGTGGATATCCAATTTTCCCAATACCATTTGTTGAAGAGGCTGCTGTCCTTTCCCCATTGCATGGTCTTGGTACCCTTGTCAAAGATCATTTGAGCATATGTATACTCAAAATTTTTATTGGGTTCAGTAGACAAAGAAGGAAGGAGTGATACCAAACTCTGTCCCCAAACTGCACTCTACCCATAACCTCAAAGTTGTACCTGGCATGGTCTGGCCTCTCCCTGGGGTGATGGGGCAGGAGAAGCAACAGTGTTAGCTATCTGTCTTGGGTAATAGCTCCAACTGTTCTGTACCACCCCTGTCTTCAGTAGCTTGTTCAAGAGGTGAAAGAGGATGAGTCAGAATCAACTCAGTCAGAAGAGTGTGCAGGAGGGGCCAGGGCCATCTCCTTTCAGGTCCAACTCAGCTTTGAAGCAGGGCCTACTTCTTCCCATCCTCTCTAAGGGTATTTCTACGGATGTGGGGCTTCCTTCTCAATGATTCATTTACTACAAAGTTCTACTTATTAAAAGGCAAAGGTGGTTGTAGTAAGGGAGGTGGTGGCTACGTACTTGCTCAATTGCTTTATCTTGCTTAGTAAAACCAACAACCAAACCATTTCTGGGGCAAGTTGTGGTGACCAGCACAAGATTCTTACTTTTTCTTTCCTTTCCTCCTTGTTCAAGATGAGGCATTCACAAATAGAAGAACTTCACAAAGCTCCCTGTGTAACCATACTTTGAGGAACTATCTTCTGAGGGTAATAGTGCCAAAGGATTCCCATGAAGCCCTTTAGAAAGGATTGAGGCACACCATTTAAGAAAAGTTTTAAGCCAGTGTTTTTTAAATTACAGGTTTATTTGTAGGGTATCCTAGTTCGCTTCCAGAAATTTAAGAATTTGCCTTCACTTTGGTGGTAATCTTTAAAAAACCAATATAAGCATATTCTGGAATCATCAGAATAAACCTATTGTTTAGGATCTCCTTGAGATGTACGAGCACTATTTTGATCATTTCCAGATAATGGGACCTAAACAGAGACAGACTTAATATGTTCTATTCCAGCCAAATGTAATCAAATGGTATTAACCATACTGTACAATCAGAGAGTCATGGTAGTTTGATCTTAAAAAAAAGCAATGGCTAAATTGGTTAATTATAGGGTGCATGGGAGACAAGCCATGCTGAACTCAGAAGAACTTTCTCTCTGACCAGATTCATTCTGACAGTGGCAATTTAACTTGACCAAATAACATTATTTTAAATACTGAATTAATGTTTTTGCTTTAACTTTATTGTTTTTCAGTTTTGATTAGAATTCATTTATAAATTTGATTTGGTTTTGTGGTTGTATGAGAGCTATAAACTGAAGATTATATTTGGTTTTAAATTCACACATATTTAAGGAATATTATAATTTAAAAATTGTCAATATTAGGAGATGCCAAAGAAGGCAATTACAATCCAACTTCCCACAAAGAAAAGCTCAAATCAGTATGGTTTCACTGTTGAATTTTGCAAAACATTTAAAGAAAAATGAACACTAATCCTTCATAAGCTCTTCCAAAAAATAGAAGAGAAGGAAACCTTTCCCAACTCATTCCATGAGGCCAGCATTACCCTGATACCAAAACCAGACAATGGCATCAGAAGAAAACTACAAGTCAATATCCTTTATGAATATAAATGCAAAAATCCTCAACAAAGTACTAGCAAACTGAATCCAGCAACATGTAAAAAGGATTATACACCATGATCAAGTGAGATTTATCCCAGGATTGCAGGTTGGTTTAACACAAAAAAACTTATCAATGTGATGTGCCATTTTAACAGTATAAAGGAAAAAAAAAGATGATCTCAGCAGACACAGAAGAAGCATTTGACAAAAATGTAACACCTGTTCATGATAAAAACACAAAGCAAACTAGGAATAGAAGGGAACTTCTTCAATCTGATAAAGGGCATCTATAAAAAACCCCACAGTTAACATCATAGTTAATGGTAAAAGACCATAAGCTTTCTCACTAAGGTCAGGAACAGGACATTCTTTCACTTCTATTCAACATTGTATTAGAGGTTCTAGTTGGGGCAATTAGGCAAGAAAAACAAATAAAAGGCATCCAGATTAGAAAGGAAGAAGTAAAACTATCTCTATTTACAGATGATGTAATCTTGAATATAGAAAATCCTAAGGAATCCACAAAAAAACACCACCCATCCAAACAAACAAAAAACTTTCTGAACAAAAAGCTAATAAATTCAATGAGGTTACAGGATACAAGATAAATATAAAAATAATTTTGTTTCTATACACTAGCAATGAACAATTTGACAATTAAATTAAGAAAACAATTCAATTTACAATAGCATCAAAAAGAATAAAACAATTAGGAATAAATGTAACCAAAGAAGTACAAGGCTTTCACACTGAAAACTAAAAAATATTAAAAGAAATTAAAAGTGACCTAAATAAACAGAAAGCTATCCCATATTCATGGATTGGAAGATTTAATATTGTCAGTATGGCACTATTCCCCTAAACTGGTCTAGAGACTCAATGCAATTCCTATCAAATTCAGCTGGCTCTTTGGCAGAAATTGAAAAGCTGATCCCAAAATTTATTCTTCACTGTCCTGTGCATTGTAGGATATTTAGCAACATCTCTGGCCTCTGCCTGCTTGATGTCAACTCTCATCAATCCTCAGGTAAAATGCGCTTTGGAAACTAGAGATTTGGAAGTTCCCTCAGGCTTGGAAACATTAAATGCAAAGGAGATATGGGGAGGCACCAGTAGCATCTGCTATAGTTAACCCTTATACCATCAGAACAATTTTTGCCCCACATTAACTCACTTTATACTGTAACTGCTTCTTCCAGGTGATGGCTGGTCACGATTAAAAAAGAATTTTAAAAATCATCATAATAGGGAGATTAGAGGGACAGCTACAGTCCCTATTTCTGAAGATGTTCTTAAGGCCATAATAGACACTCATCTTCCCCTCTTCTCCCACCGATTTGAGATTCTCCTCACTCTAAGCCAGCACTTCTGATCTGGGTTGCTTGCCTGATGGGATAACCCAGACCTTTATCCCTTAGTGATCTGTACCCCCATGACTGTGCCCTTATCAGGCCATTACTTTAATTGTCCATTCCCAGTCATGACTTGGCATGGAAGCATGAAGACATGCCTCAGGGAATTCCCTGTGTTTCAGAACCACTCCTTCTTGTCCCATTATGTAGTTTTATCACCTCATAATAATTGGGGTGAATTACGCTTGCCTTTACAGCATCTCCTTTTTCTGTCTTCTGGTCTATTGGCATGAGGAGCTCAAAATAACTAAGTTTTAGCCACAGACTCAGGTTTAGTGGGGTCTTATGTCCTTTTGCAAAACACCCCCTTACCCCCATCAGGAAACTGAGACCTCTAGTCCAGCCAAACCTAAAGTACAGATTCCCCAGGGGGACCCTGGGAGTGATGGTGAGAGATGCCACTAGACTTCCTTCCCTTGGTTCCCAGACCTTTGAATTCTACCTATCAGAAACCAAACCCTCAATCCTTCAGCAATCACCTGCCAGCTGGTGCCTTAGCTGTGGTGTTTCAGACCATCCCAATGTTTTATCAGACTGGTAGCTTCTAGGTGATGTTCCATACAGTAGCATCACCGGATCCCAGGATCATGTGCCCATTGTTGTACCTGCTTTGACATAAAATGGAACCCTTGGTCTGAGGCAATGTGTCAGGATTCAACCAGAGAAGCAGAACCACCCTGAATGACGTAGAATAACGTATTGTTGTAGGCAGAATAATGCCCCCCACAAAAGATGTCCACGTCCCAATTCCTGGAACCTGTGAATGCATTAGTTTAGGTGGCAAAGGGGGAATTAGGGTAGCAAATGGAATTGAGGTTGCTTATCAGCTGACCTTAAAATTGGATTATCTGGGTAGACCCAATGTAGTCACGAGGGTCCTTAAATGTGGAAGGGGGAGGCAGAAGAGGAGGTCAAGCAATGCCAAGTGAGAACTTGATCTGTTGTTACTGACTTTGAAGATGGAAGAAGGGACCACAAGCCAAGGAATATGGGTGACTTCTAGAAGCTGGAAAAGTCAAGGAAATGATTCTCCCCTACAGCTTTCAGAAAGGAACACAGCTCTGGTGACACCTTGATTTCAGCCCAGTGAGACCCATTTTGGACTTCTGAGTCACAGAACTTACAAATCAGTCATATAATAAATTTGAGCTCTTTTTTAAAAAATAAATTTATTGATTTATTTATATTTATTAATTTTTTTCTGTGCTGGGTCTTCATTGCTGCGCGCAGGCTTTCTGTAGTTGCAGTGAGGGGGGGCTACTCTTTGTTGTGAAACACGAGCTCTACGCGCATGGGCTTCAGTAGTTGTGGCACATGGGCTCAGTAGTTGTGGCTCGTGGGCTCTAGAGCACAGGTTCAGTAGCTGTGGCGCCTGGGCTTTGTTGCTCTGCGGCATGTGGAATCTTCCTGGACCAGGGATCAAACCCATGTCCCCTGCATTGGCAGGCAGATTCTTAGCCACTGCGCCACCAGGGAAGTCCCTAAATTTGTGTTCTTTTCAGCCACTGTTTGTGGTAATTTGTTAGAGTAGCAACGGACAGCTAATACTGATGTTTATTATAGGGATTAGACCCTTGGCAGTTATGCTCTCAGGAAGGAAAGCTGAACGTGAACTGACCAGCTGCTGTCCCACACCAGCAAGGCAAGCAAGCGAGTCAGCAACCATCTGCCCAGCTGCCCAATGCCATGATGGATGCTTGCCTCTGTCTTAAACATCTTCGGCAAATTGCTTCCCAGGGGGCTCCTAACCTGCAACAATACAGAGAAGGAAATTCTGGGAAATGTAGCTTCTGCATAGCTATTTTGACACTAAAATGCCACCCAGTCTTTTGACCTTTGGATGGTGATGGGGACTAAGGCATTGCCGGGCATGTAAGAAATAGCATTAATCCCAGTAAAGTGAATTGCTAGCCCTCCAGGTGGAAGTGGTCAGATGCTTGGAGCGTGGGTGGATGAAGGCTATGACTGTGTAGGATTCAGCATCCATCTAGGCTGATGTGGGGTTGACCGACCAGCGTTGGTGACAGGGAGCCCAGGCTGTTGGGCCCGTGCATAGCTTCTTTCATGGCTGCTCTAGTCCTGGGCACACTGTGCAAACACCATGGGGGCTGAAGATGGAGACTGGTTGACCTCTATAGGATGAGTGGGCCTCTCCACTCAGTGGCCCAGGGCTCCCCCATGGTGGAAGCTCTCTGGTGAGCACTGGTAACAGACACCCAGACCTGCCCCTTCCCCAGACCTGTTTGTCCATGATTTTCTAATTTCTTTTATTCCAGGCCATTTGGTGGATTCATGAGTACAAGTAAAGGCATGTAATTTATTCGTTCATTTAAAAACTTGTATTAAGCTCCACCCTGTGCCAGGTGTGATGCTGAGCACTGGGGTCACTGTAGTGAGCAAGTGTCACTGTCCCCGCCTCCAGGGAGCTGGCAGTCTAATAGGGGAAAGGTCATTATACGAGTTCTTTCTAGGGTGATGTGGAAGTACGGAGTGCTGAGGGGCCTGTAACAGGAGGACATAGCCTAGTCAGAGGGTAACAGCTCAAGGAACAAGAGTAAGGCCGGGAAGGTCGGGCTGGAAAAAGGAGCCACATTAGGCGAGGAAAGGATTCAGGGCTTAACCTAAGAGCAATGGGAAAGCATCTGATAGGTCCCAAATATTGTCTTTAAAGGGCCACTCTCTCCTGTGAGGAGAATGACTTAGAGAAGGACAAGAGAGGAGCAGGACCGGTTAGGAGGTGGTGTGTGGGGACCAGATGGCGGTGTAGACTAGGGCAGGGGTGATGGACACAGAAGCGGAAGGATTCAAGAGCAGCTGAGAAGGTGGAAGGAATGGGACTTGGGGAAGGATTGGATAAGGAGTGAGGAGGAAGGAAGGGTCAAGGACACCTTGTGGGTTTCCAGTCTGAGCAAAAGGATGGATCCATTTCCTGAGCGTGCACAGAGTGCAGTGGAGGGGAGCCTGGAGGTTCATTTCTTCATCTACGTTTACTGATTTCTTAGGAAGAGGTCAGTACATGGAGGTGCTGAAAAGAGTAGAGTAAAAGGCTGTCCCTGCCCTGAAGGAAGGCAGTCTAGTGGGCAAGAAAGAAAGGCAGACCAATACATGGAAGGTAGTAATTCAGCTGGCAAAAATATTCTTTTTTTTTTTTTGCTACGCTGTGTGGCATGTGGGATCTTAGTTCCCCGACCAGGGGAACATTGGTAGGGTGGAGTCTTTTTTTTTTTTTTTAACATCTTTATTGGAGTATAATTGCTTTACAATGGTGTGTTAGTTTCTGCTGTATAACAAAGTGAATCAGCTATACGTATACATATATCCCCATATCCCCTCCCTCTCGCGTCTCCCTCCCACCCTCCCTAGCCCACCCCTCTAGGTGGTCACAAAGCACCGTGCTGATCTCCCTGTGCTATGTGGCTGCTTCCCACTAGCTATCTATTTTGCATCTGGTAGTGCATATATGTCCATGCCACTCTCTCACTTCGTCCCAGCTTAGGTAGGGTGGAGTCTTGACCACTGGACCACCAGGGAAGTCCTATTCTGGCTTTTTGACCAAGTAATCCTACTCTTAGAGAGTGATATGAAAGAAATAACTCTAAATGAAACAGTGAATTCATTTCAATTCAACAGATCCCTTTTTTGAGCAACTACTCACGGTATGTTGGGCACCATTTGGCCTGAGGAATAAAAGACAAATGAATACAGCCCTTCACCTCATGTTGCTCACAGTCCGGCAGGAAAGACAAGCATGTGAGTAACTGTGATGTGAAAGAACATGTGAACAGAACCAGCTGAGAAGTGAGTGGAAGGTGGTAGCTGGCCAGATTCTTCAGAAGGTCCCCACCCCACGGAGCTGCCTCCCTCAACGCCTTCATATTGGGACAGAATTAGATTAGCATTCATTTTTTCGGCTTGCAATGCTTGCAATGTTGACTGTCTTAAACATTGTTTATTTATTTAGGCTGCGTTTGGTCTTCGTTGCTGCGTGCTGATTTTCTCTAGTTGCAGCTAGTGGGGGCTACTCTTCGTTGCAGTGTGCGGGCTTCTCATTGTGGTGGCTTCTCTTGTTGCAGAGCACGGGCTCTAGGCGCGCAGGCTTCAGTAGCTGCTACACGCGGGCTCAGCAGTCGTGGCTCGCAGGCTCCAGAGCGCAGGCTCGGTAGTTGTGGCACACGGGCTTAGTTGCTCCACAGCGTGTGGGATCTTCCTGGACCAGGGATCGAACCCGTGTCCCCTGCATTGGCAGGCAGATTCATAACCACTGCGCCACCAGGGAAGTTCCTTAAACATTGTTTTAAATTGTGAATAAAACATGTTATGTGTGATGAAGCTAGTATACATTTCTGTACGAAACATTATTTATATTGGTTTGGGAGGTGTTGGGAGGGCTAGTAGTATTTTTGAAACTTAACATCCTAAGCGTTGCCCGATAAAAATACACAATTAAAATTATGCTTTCACATAAGCAGATGAATAATGTTTTAGTGTATGTCCCAAATATTGCATGGGACATTACTAAAAAAATTTTGTTGTTGTACAATGCTTTGAATACTCTAGCATTTTACATAGAGATGATTATGAATTTTCTAGTATAAAACAAGTTTTGAAATCTTCTAAATGAATTCTGTCACATAGACATGTAGAAGTCATCTTTGTGGCTCATCTGTAATTTCAGACAAATAACAAAAAACTTTTCAGTTTATGTTCCATGCAATATTTGGGACAGACATATACTAAAAAATTATGTATTGTTTACCTGAAATTAAAATTCAATTTAAATTTAACTGGGTGTCCTGTCTTTTTGTTAAATCTAGCAACTCTAAACGGTATACACCGTCTTCAGCAACACATTGCTTTCTTTGTGTTTCCTCACGACACAGAGGTTTAGGAATCTATTTCGAAAATACCAGCTAGCTGTGAACCTAAATAGGATGACTTATCTTCCCCTAGTGGCGAGTCCAGTCAATGTATGTAATTCAATGCCCACTTAATCACTTACTAAACACTTACCAAGTGTCAGCTACAAAGTTAAAAAAAAAATAAAGCTAGTCCTTGCTTTCATGGAGCGTGTTATCTAGCAGAAGGGGATACATATGTTGGCAAGTGCTATAAAGTCTCTCCAAGGGCAATGTCTCTGCTGGACAGACATGAAGGTAAGATGGGCACAAAGGCGACTTCTACATGTGTACATGGTGGAGGTCTTCTAGGAAGATTTCAGAGCGGATGGTGCACTTTTATTCTGAAACACTCATAATCATCTTTTTTTAAAAAAATTTTACTTTACTTATTTATTTTTGGCTGCATCGGGTCTTTGTTGCTGCGTGCAGGCTTTCTCTAGTTGTGGTGAGCGGGGGCTACTCTTCGTTGCCGTGCGCGGGCTTCTCATTGCGGTGGCTTCTCTTGTTGTGGAGCACGGGCTCTAGGCGCGTGGGCTTCAGTAGTTGTGGCTTGCGGGCTGCAGAGTGCAGGCTCAGTAGTAGCGCACAGGCTTAGTTGCTCCATGGCATGTGGGATCTTCCCGGACCGGGGCTCGAACCCGTGTCCCCTGCACTGGCAGGCGGATTCTTAACCACTGGGCCACCAGGGAAGCCCAATCATCATTTTTTTTTTTTTTCCAGCCATGCTGTTCGGCTTGCGGGATCTTGGTTCTCCGACCAGGCTTCGAACCCTGCCCACTGCAGTGAAAGAGCCAAGTTCTAACCACTGGACGGCCAGGGAATTCTCCAGCTCTTTTTAAAAGTTAAATTCCAGGGTATTAAAGCCTTATAAAATCTGGGAACAGACAATAGTACACAAAATGCACTCTGCTATCTGTTATGCAGTTAAGGACTAATTCCAGTCTTTTGGAAAAAATGGACCATCTTTCTATAGGAGAGATAGGAAAATGCTTTTCTTCTTCAGTCATTCCCTTTCCCCTCAACTCCTCCTCTCTGATGGATGCAGGAAGTTTGGGGATGGAGGACCAGGAGTGGCCAGTCACCGTGAGGAGAAATGTTTAATTTCAACCTGCTCCTGAGAGAATTTTTCCATTTCCTCCCTCTTCCCAAGACCTTTTTCTAAGCCAGCATATCGACTCTGCCCACTTTTTCTTTTCTTGGTCTGCATCAATTACTACTTCTTCGCCCAGAAGGTATCTTCTGCTACAACATGAGTTCTACTGGGGACAGAACGTGGGAAGGGAAGGTATATCCTTTCCATGAAAGACGTATCAAATTCTCTCTTCTTGCCTTTTTTTCACTCAGGTGAAAAAACTGGATGTTACTGGTATTTGTCATTACTGTTAAGTAACAAGGCGTTTCCCGGGCGTCAGAGATGAATTTACTCATATTTACTTCCCTCTACAGTTTGAAAAAAATTTGCGGAAGCTTACTAAAAACACACGAAGGGTTCCCAGCCTGAATGTCAGTGGTGTTTAACTTCAGATTCAAACGTGTCTAGAAGGCAGATCAATTTACATGTGGGACTAGGGAGTCTCCTTAAAGAGCTTATCCTGAGAAGAAATGTTGGTAAAAGGAAGCAGTGTAGTTCGACGGAGCAGAGTCTGCACCACACTGCAGACTCACTGGGTCAAGGCTGTGCTCCGGCCAAGTCTAAAGTTGAGGCTGTGAAAATGCAAAGGGCAAGCAAGAGAGCTCCCTGTCCAGGAGCTCCGTGGGGCGGTGACGGCAGTGGGGTCCCCTTCAGGATACCAACGCCGGGCATGCGCACACCGGGTACAGGGACCAGCCCCCTCGGTTGTGAATACCTTGTGAAGACAGCAGTTGCCACTCCTGTGATGCATGTTTAATCAGTTCAAGCAGAACCACCATAAAAGCTAAGACTTTTGGCCTCAGTGCTTATTACAGAAAACTGTTTAACAAACTGTTTAAAAAACAGCAATGGGGGTTAAGACAAAGTACAAATGAAATAAGATACAAAGCTCACTGCATAGAAACATTGGAGACATGGTTGTGTCCTTCCACAACTCAACAAGACACACAAACAGTGTCAGAAACACCCATTTGGTTCAAATTTTAGATTTCAGTCATTTGACAATTATTTCCTGCGCACTTTTTCCGTGTGAGGTACCGCACTGTGGTAGGTGCTGGGGATACAGTAATAAGTGAAAGTAAATTCCTGCTCTCACAGAGCTTCCGGTCCCCTGGGGGGCAGACAGACACCACAAAACAAACATGTCAGGTAGTCAAAGGGTTACGGGGAGGAGCGGGCAGGTAGGCAAAGTTTCTGTACACTCTCCAAATTCTTAGGAGCCATCAGAGGCTGCTTTGAAGGTCACAGTTTGGGGAAAAGATACAAACTCTCAATTATATTTTTGAAATAACTTTTTTATAGGTTGCAAATTTCTGGTCAGACTGTTTAGTTCATGGTCCTCGAGCAGCATTTATACTTTTCTAACTAGAAGCTATGCTAAGTCTTTAAGGCTGTACTACCGGAGTATGGCCCACATCATGCATGTGCACGTGTAGGTATAAGTATGCACGTATGTTTACAGACGTGTCACCACTTACGTATATGTTAATCTACATTACGTATGAATACATTATTTCTGGCTGTAATGATACAAATCTTTTACATAAATGCGTAGGTTGTATCCAGCTTCTCCAAGAACTATCGATATTGTAGTTCTGAGGCAATTTATTGGTGCTCCCAAGTATATGGTATTTCCAAGTAAACTATGCTTCAGAAAAAATACTCGTCACTTTACAAGCACATCCTGATGAAGCAACATGTGGACCACAAAGAAGAAGGGGATGGAATTGCATTTTTAGGTCAGAAGACAAGGCAAAAATCGAGGGTTTTTTGTTTGCTGCTGCTCAGATGCTTGTTCGCTGAAAACCACAGGGGGTCGGTCCTAAACCCCAAAGACACACAGACTCCCACATCCAGGGACCTGGCGACTTGTGTGGTGTCTTTTCATCCTAATGCCCGAGTTTTCCCTCTTCCACATCCCATGAAGGAAGTGCTGCTTCCCTTTGGGATGTCCATTCTGAAGCAGCCTTCTTCCTGTGGTAAATCCCGGGCCCGCGTGCTGACCAGGCCTGTTGCGCTGACACAGCGTGGAAGCCCGGGCTGACAGGGTCCTGGCATGTTCCTCACTTCCTCGCTACAGAGGCAAATTCCCACTGACAGGGCCTTTACAAGCGAAGGGCCAACCCAGATCTGCTTTGAACCAAAGGCCTCCGGTCGGCAGGATCAAAGGTGTGCGTGGGTCCCCGTAGGGATTCTGCAGCAGAGAACCGCCTCGGCGGGGATCCCTGGCCCATACTGTATGCTCCCCTAGGAGCCGGACCGAGGTCCAGGGAAGCACACGGTGTGCTCTGCAGAGGACGTGCTGAGCGTCACGGCCCTTCCCAGGGCAGCTGCTTTCAACCTTTTCTTCCACCCAGAAGACCACAGCGGACCACTGTGTAAATAAGACTGGCCTGCCGTGATGCTCTGGGTAGCTCCATCTCCCTTCCCTTTCACTGGTCCTTCTGCAACGACTGAAGCTGAGAACCCGGCCTCAGAGGCCACCAGAATTCCTCCACTTCCCTCCTCTGCAGGATCTCCATGAATAATCCCAAATAGCGAATCATTTAAAAATAAGCTATAGATGCCTTTGAAAGGCATTACATATTTTAAAAATTGTTTTCTTCCCAGGTACATTTCCTCCCACACCTTGATAATAAACAATTTGCATTTTCTTGAGTGCATGTAGGCTGAGCAGAAGGGGTACCTGAATACTTCCGGACGGCGTAGAGAAGCTGGCCTGGCGTTAGAAACGATGCAGATACGCCACAAAAACAAACCACCCTCAGGAAGTTAGTCATCAACAGTTGATTACACACATTATTCTTGTTTTTCGCTAAAGTCACCTGCTTCTTTCCTACTGAATGATTCTACTTCTTACTCTGTCTCTTCTCTCAGTACCACTTTCTGGTCCCAAGACTTCTTACATCCGCTGTGACTAATGTCACATACTCCCATATCTTAAAAGATAATAGTAAGCTATCTACTCAGATAGTTTCCCATTTCTCTGTCATTTTAGTGATTATGCACTGTAATCAGAAGCTATTGTTCCAATGTTCTGAATCAGGAAGACTTCATGGACATATAGCAAAAGATTATCTGGTTTTAATCCTAAACCGTAGAAGGGATAGGTAACTGTGATGTAGAAGCCAATGTAATTGGTAAAATGGATAGAATTCCCCTGGAAAATCTGTAAGGACCATACCATGTTTCTGGCATCTGCAGCTGTTTTCCAGAGTAAGCTACCTTTTCAGAAAACCATGTGATGGTGGTATTCAGGCTTTTCTAAAGACATTTCCAAAGGGCCTACTTTCGTGTCCAAAGAAAAGACCATTATGTTCTAAATGTGTCCTGAAAAATAATGGACTGTAATACTGGGATGGAGGAGGGACAGATGGTATATGCAGCAGCAGTGGCAGCATGGCGACAGTATTCAGCCGATGGGAACACAAGCGCCGCCCTTACCACACGACAGCGCGGTGGAGCTTAGGGAATCATTAGGAAGACAGAGGGCATCTTCTGGATTTAACTTCTCACATCCAGGGCGGTCCCATGACAGGTCTTTCAAGACCTTACACGTGGAAAAGAATGTAGAAAACTCTTCTCCAAATTCCTTTCAAATACTTAAGCTCTTGCCTGTATTTTTAGGACCTACGATCTGAAGATGATCTTTCTTCCCCCACAAGCAAATATTCTCTTGCTAGTTACTGAGAGGAGTGAGGAGCCCAGGCTCCCACTGCAACTCCCGCAAGACTCCCTAGTATTTTCGAGTTCATTCCTGGTCACACAGTTTCCTGTTCCAGAAGTTCTTCACTTATTTTACTTTCACTGTTTTCGTCTTCATTAGAATAGTTTCCTGAGTCTTGACTAGTTTGGGAATTGTACTTTTTGTGATCTTCAATTGGATTAGTCTCTTCTATGACAGTAATAGTGTTTGCATTTTCAATTATAGAACATCTTTCCGTTTGTTCCTCAGAAGTGGAAAGGAGCAGATTCCTTACTGGCCATTCAGAGAAATACTAATTCAAAAGGGAAAGAACAGAAACAGATTATTTAAAATCACAAAAATTAGTTTTCTAGTTCTAATAAGCTGTGGTTTCTTCAGTTTTCTAGAAACCCTATCTTTTGACATGCATATTAAAAAGCAAGCTAAGAGCACATGGATTGCACTATAACGTTTAGAATAAGACCATCGCTAGTGAGGTCACGTACATGTTGGTATTGTTTTTGGGAATTATATGAAGAGTTCCTAAGAAAGGTCCACTGTGCTATCAAGGGGTGGGGAGTGGAAGAGTGTGGGCGAGGAAGGAAAGGGAGAACACTGGGATTTGGGACATTTTATTTTGACATAATAAAAATTTTGGTATCTAATCCACAAATACCCAGAGAAAGCACAGGGAGAAATTAATTTTTCCCCGTCCCACTAAGAATAAAGAGCTATTGTAACTTGATAGTTTTAAGTTCTTTAAATAACAGCTCTGAATAGAAGAGTATATAGAAATGATATTTAAAAACTCAGGCATAAAAGAGTAAAACGGTTCATATTTATGGAACGTTTGTACAGTGTTAGGCCCTTCTGGTTTATCTCCTGCGGTCCTCCCAATTCTGCAGGATGGTACTACTGGCTCTGTTTTACAGTCTACGGGCACTTGCTCAAGTACCCTTAAGAGAGCTGCTCAAGTTCACAGAGCCAGTAAGTGCAAATACGCTACAGCCCATCAACAATTCACCTTCAGGTCTCTGGCTCCAAAGCCTGGAGAACCTGAAACAGGGCAGGCAGCGTGGAAGCTGCCCCAGTGAACACACCACCCCCAGGCTGGTGTCCTCACTCAGTTCCTTCACTAACTCTGCCAACTAAAACACCGGGTGCTGTGAAAGGAAACTCATGTTTTGCTCCTTCGTTTTCTGTGATTTTATCCACAGAATACAGTTTTTGCACTGATGAGAATGTTTTAATCTTTTTGTGAATATAGACTTTCAACAGTAAAACAAGTGCCACAGTAACCAAGCTGCCAAAAAATAGGAGATTAAGGACACACCTTACTATTCCATGTTATATTCTATTAAATGACCGTTTCTAAAGTTAATTTCCTGAAACTCTGAAGAAAAAAACCCCAAATCAGTCTGTATTATTTTCTGAATATCAAGAAAACATTTACATTCTGTTGAAATCAAATATATTTCCCATTCATTTTAAGAAAAATCCAGTTAACTGTTGAAAAGAAAAGTAACATACCTCATCTACAGTGGAAGGAGGTTTACTTGATGGAAAGAACACATAATTGATACACCTCAAGAGGACTTTCACAACATAAATGATAACGATGATAGAAAATAGCGCAGTGCAAATTCCAGCTATCAGCCAGGTTTTGGAAGTATTTCCTAGAAACAAATAAATGGTGTTTAGCATCTATATAGGTTTTGACACACAAATACATTAAGACTGCTGACAGTTTGTGTGAAACAAATAC
This sequence comes from Tursiops truncatus, assembly GCF_011762595.2. Lineage (NCBI taxonomy): Eukaryota > Metazoa > Chordata > Mammalia > Artiodactyla > Delphinidae > Tursiops > Tursiops truncatus. The sequence goes on along the minus strand of NC_047037.1, from coordinate 132,467,685 downwards.
AGCCACGTGAAAGGAAATATACATTCTATTAAATAATACCAACAATAACATAAAAAAATTCACAACTGAACTAATTAAGGGATTGCCACATAATAATCATATTAAGGATTATATAAAAAATTAAAATAGTCTCGTTAAATTCTAAGAGTAATCATAAAAGGAAATTAATTATGCAGAGATGCATGAAATAGAAAGCATACAAAAACCACTGAACTAAGCTGAGTATTAAAAATATTTTCTAAAACTGGAAGGCTCGGCGTGAAGTACTCACACAGTTCATGAAGAAAATATTCTCTATATTTTTGTGGTAGAAAGGAAATATTTTACAACTTTCAATGAATTGGTTATTTTTATTAAGTCTTGTTACATTAAAAAAGAAAAGATGCAATCAAAGGTTCTGACCTGGTTTTGTTTTCTCACACACAGTAGCGCTAAAAACACTGCTTTTATTCCACTTGCCATTCTCAGTGAATGCTCTGGCTTTCACACAGTATACAGTCAGCGGTTTCAAGTTAGGAAAGGTAACATCCGTTCTTTTCTCTACAACTTTCCTCTATAAAAAATAAGTAAATCGTTGATAAAATTTAGAACCCCAAGAACTCATACAGGGAATATCTATTTTCTGAATTCCTTAAATAGTCAAGCTAAGACTGGCCTCTCCCAAACACTTAGTTGGTATATGTTTGAGAAATATAAATTTGTTTTGGACAACACATTATAACCAAACTCAAAAGTTAAACATGGCTGTTGCCAAAAAAAAAAAAAAAATGTTCCTGAGAGGACTCTAATTTATTTTATAAGTACATGCTGATTTGGTTTAATCACCATCATGTTATCTCTGTTTAGTGGCAGAACAATTAAGTGCAGAGGTTCTGGCCTCAAACTGCCTGTAGCAAGATATCACTCACAGCTACGTGGCCTTAGGCAAGTTATTTAAGTTCCCTGGGCCCTACTCCCAGATCTGTAAAGTGAGGACAATTATTACTCCTATTTGTATTAGTCGGCTATTGCCACAATAATGTATAACAAAACATTACAAGGCCAACAAAATAATGTTGTGCAATGCTGTGTAACAAAAGAGCCTGTGGCTCAAAAGATGTTTTTCTTACTCGTGAGTGTCCCAAAGTGCTGGGGGAACGCTCACTGAGGCCGTGGATCAGGTTTAGGTCTGCTCCACAGTCTCCCATCCGCCTGGGGCCAGAGACCACCTGGAGCTTGCTTTCCTCTTGACAAATGGGAGAAGCACGCATGCGCACTTAAGGCCTCTGCTCATACCACATCCACTCCCATTCCACTGTTTACAGCCTAGTATCAATGAGGCAGTAATGAATATTCCATCCCAAGTATCTGCTGAATAGTAATTTAATCAAACTGTCTGGCAGGGTTGAAGAATGATTGAGACGATTCATGTAAAATACTTAGCCCAGTACCTGATACATAATGAGTATTCAATAAATTTGAGTTGTTATTACAATTGTAATTATTGATGTGTTACCCAGCATAGGATGGCCAAAGGGGAAAAAAAAAAGTTATTGAATCTACTATTTGTCAAGCAATGTGGTATGTATTTTCATATATTTTACCTCATTTTAAACCTTATAAACATCCTTTCAAAAAAAATTAAGTTACAATGTAATATGTATAAAATGGATAACTAATGAGAGAACCTGCTGTATAGCACAGGGAACTCCACTTCGCTGTACAGTGGAAACTAACACAACAGTGTAAAACAACTATACCCCAATTAAAAAAAAAAAAATTAAGTTACTATGACCACCACCACTTTAGAGGAGAGGAAACAAAGTTTTAGCAGTTAACCACCTTGCCTAAGGTTACACAATTTGGGGGCTTGAGACACGAATTTAGATCTTTCTGATCTAGGGATGACTGAGAACTAACCATAGTGCTCAATAGGGCTAAATTCTGCTATGGTTACAGAGTGTTCAGATAGTTAAAATGAAACTAGCCAAGTTGCTGGAATTTTCTTAGATTTTCAACAGAAAATGAAGTTACAGAGTTTACCAACTTATGTGCACAAGATTTTTAAAGGTCGATTCCTTGCTTGCCATTCCACAGGGAAAAGTGATCTAGGAATAATGTGGATTATCTGATGTATATTAGCTTTGTCAGTGGTTTTTGAATTTTAGGGTTTAAACAAGTGTTTCTCAACCCTTTTGTCATGACTACTCCCCTAAGGAGCCTTTTTAGACTATTTTTTCCTAATCCCTCCCCCTTTACAAAGTTGCATAAGATTTTGCTGGGCGAAGTTGAACACTCGAGGCAGGTTTTCCTCCTGGAGGGTCACGAACCACTGTAACAGCTAAGATTCTTCTGCACCCTAAAAACCAATTTTTGCCCTCTTGGAGGTGCCCCACCCCCAGGGGATATGTGGCAATATCTGGAGGCATTTTGGGTTGTCAGAACTGGGACGGAGCGCTACGGGCATCTGGTGGGTAGTGGCCAATGGTATTGCTAGCCATCCTATAATGCACAAGGAAGCTCCCGCAACAAAGAATCAGCCAAACCAAATGTCAAGAGTGTTGAGAAACCCTGGTTCACGAACACCTGAGAATCCTGTTAAAAATACAAATTCCTGAGTTCTACCCCCAGAGATTCTGACTGAGAGGGAATAAGCTCAGGATCTGAATTTTAAAAACTAACTTGTGGGGTGGGGGGGGGACTTCCCTGGCAGTCTAGTGGTTAGGACTCCGTGCTTCCACTGCGGGGGGCACGGGTTCCATCCCCGGTCGGGGAACTAAGATCCTGCATGCCACGTGGCGCGGCCAAAGAGACAACAATAACAACAACAACAATTAACTGGGGCCCAGATGCAGGTGATCGTAACTCTTACTGTGTAAAACATGGGAAATGCTCATTGCTTCCTATTGTAAATATCTGAGTTAATCACATAGTCTTAAAGTTTAAAAATTTCCCTAGAATTTTAACTTCAAGCTTTGTTTAACCAAACCACCGTTATAACTCTAAATTATAAACCTATACTACATAGCTTTTTTACCTCAGCGTTTGAAGTGTTTTCCCAAAAGATAACTTCATAAATTAGTGGGTAAGGCTGGTTCACAGACTTGTTTTCAGACTCTTTTGGAGCACCGATAGAGACGTGCAGTGAGTCATCATTAACGGATTTCATGCTAATGACTGGAGGAAATATGACAGCTAGAAAAAATGTGTAAAGACACAAAGTTCAAATTAGACTCAAAAAACAATGTTAAGAGTTCGCACCAAATTGGAGCATTACAATGTAAAGTAAAAACTATCGGCTTACTTTTCATCTCAGTATTAAATATTTTCTCTTCAGACCAAAAAGATGTGCTATTTCCATTAGATGCTTGTACACGGATACGGTGAATCCCTTCTGGGAAAGCATTTTGAGGAATCACACAGCGGGTAGTTTTGACATCTTCACAGTTTGGTATTTGTTTCCATTTGTCTGAATGACTCCCAGGAATCCTTTTTAAAAACTCACTTTTAAGACAAAAAAATGTTTTTTATTCCAAACACATTAATTTAGTAAACATTTACTGAATACCTATAATACACTAGACACTCCGTTAGGGGCTAAGGTTACAGAGATAAACGGTCCTCACCCTCGGGAAACTCACAGGATGGTGGAAGAGACATGTTCACAAAAGAAAACCAAAGATCTTGCTCCAGAGTGTGATAAGGTAGTGGTGTGCTAGGGTTGGCTCGTACCGGTGCACAGAAACAACTGCTAAATTTTCAGGAATGCTGCCAGCTAGTTGTTAAATACAGCCATTTTTAAAAGTTAAGTTACATAAACTTACAAATAAATAAATTATATTAAAAACAAAAGTAATAAATACTCATCTTGTCCTAATTATTTTCCTACATTTTATTATCTATGCTCAAGGCTAGTTACGTCTATCGTGTCTATGCGGCGGAAACGCCGTATGACGGAGGGCTTACTGTGCATCTTCCCAAATGCATGTTCAGTGACCTGTTGGGAGCTTGACAGGGGCCATAATAGGAGTAGTTATATTATAAAAACTGGCAAATGCTACAGATAAGGCTTTTCCCTTCTGGAAAGCCAGCTGCTAAACGTACCAGCACAACTGTGGGTAAGTGCTGTATCAGAGATACACACCAGTGTCCTAAGAGCAAGTCTGCACAGAGCAAGACTGGGCCTGGAGAGGTTAAGTAAGCTGCTCAGAAACCAACAGCTCCAAGCATCTCAGTTCAAGCCTGGAACTGTAACAGCCTCCTGACTTGCCCCCTTGTCTGTCCTGTCTCCTTAGTCCCGCTGCACCATACACAATGTGGCCACCTTCACCCTCCTCAAACACAGGCCTCACGTTACCCGTTCCTCAACACAAAATTCCCAATGGCACTCAAATGCCTACAGGGCAGTCAGAGGCTAAGTCTAAGCTTACGCCATCCTATTAATTCAATGTTCTCTCTCATTGCTCTCCCAGGCCCAAATGTTCTGCTACTCTCAAAGCAGGTCCTCCCTTCTTGTCGGCAAAATTCCAAACGGGCCCCCCAAATTCCTACCTGCTGGTGCACAAGCCCTACATGATCCCCTCCGCCTCAGTGTGGGCAGGATCCATGAACTCTTGATTAGGTTACATTATTTGGCAAAGGTGAAGGGATCTTACAAATGAAATCAAAGTCCCAAACCAGTTGACTTTGAGTTTATCAAATGAGAGCCTATCCTGGGTGGGCCTGACCTGATCGGATAAGCCCTTTAAAAGAGGGTCTAGAGGTTCTAGAGGACAGAGATTCTCTCTCTTGATGGCCTCCAAGAAGCAGGTCACCATGAGTTCTGCAGCTGCAAGAAATGGATTCTGCCAACCACCACATGAGCTAAGGAGACAGCACGAGACAGCTTGTACGAGACAGCACCCCAGCTGACACCTGAACTGCAGCCTTGCAAGACCCTGAGCAGAGAACCCAGCTAAGCCACACCTGGACTCCTGACCCAAAGTCACGGACAGATAATAAACAGTGTGGTTTTTTTTTTTTTTTTTTTTTTTTGCAGTACGTGGCCTCTCACTGTTGTGGCCTCTCCCACTGCAGAGCACAGACTCCAGACGCACAGGCTCAGCGGTCATGGCTCACGGGCCCAGCCGCTCCGCGGCATGTGGGATCTTCCCGGACCAGGGCACGAACCCGTGTCCCCTGCATCGGCAGACGGACTCTCAACCACTGCGCCACCAGGGAAGCCCAACAGTGAGTTTTAAGCTGCTAAGTTTGTGGTAGTTCGTTACAGAGCAATGCAAAATGAACACCTCCTCGTTACCCCAACCTAATTTTGTCTCTTCATATCCTGAGCTTCCCCCTGTGTGTAGCCCCTGCCTGGGATGCCCTCTCTTGTCATTTAAAAACATGTGACTTAGCAATCAAGGCCTGGTTCACACTGCATCTCCTTCCAGAGGGCTTCTTCGGTCTCTCCAGCCCCATCCACCTTTACGCTTCTGACTCTGTAACCCTTATAGTCGGTACTCCACTCCTCAGTCCTAAATCACATTTTGCTATGCGAAGGCAGATAACTGCTTCGGCTTTCTAGCGCCGTGTGTTTTATTCTGCTGTACGTTTACGATTCCTTCAGTGCTTTGTACAGCGTGCTAAGGACCCAGAAGAAACGTAGAGACCAGCCATCAGAAACCCCCATCCCTGTCTAGTCTGTGGCCCTACTGGTTAACATGCTTTTGAAAGTGAAGAATACATAAAAGACTCCTCCTGTACAGTTTCCTGATCAGTGTGTGTGTGTGTGTGTGTGTGTGTGTATCCGTAAGGGCGTGTATGACATGAATGCGTTTATTATGCAAACTGTTACTGCTTCGAAACTAACACCAAAGGGTCAAAAGCAATCAATCGCAGCAGTACTGACTTCCCTTTTCCCTCGTTTTTTCTGCGTCTTTCTAGTCTCTTGCCTCTCACTCCTCCCTTCCTGCTCTACCTATACTTGCCTTTGGCCCCTCTATTCCTCAGTCCTCAGTATCTCTTTCTTTCCCATAGTCCACTTCACCTTCCACTTGATTACCCTCTTCTCTCCTCCCTCTCTACTTATCCCCTACAGTTTTCCAACTAGTATAAACTTATGCAGTCCTCTTCCACTCACGTGGTGCTAAGCTTCACTCATATTTGACTGGTCTCTACTCAATCACGTAGAGCCCAGCTCTCTCCAACTTTCTTAATTTCCCACCAAAGCGATCACTAAAAACTCTGCCAAAGCCACTAAAATGATCAAGACAATGGGAAGGCTAACTTGAATTGAACACGACAGAGTGACTGGACTCAGATCATTTCAAGGACTCATGGAAGAAGTGGGTTCTGAAGAAAAGATCACGGCCATGTGTCAAGTATTCCAGATTGAGGAAATAGCACATGCAACTAGAATCACACCTTCAAAAAAAAAAGAGAGCCGGTAAGAACACTAGATATTATTAGAATACACCCATTTTACAACAAGTGAAGAAACTGAGGCCCAAAGAAGTTAAGTGATTAGCTCAATGACATCCTGGGACTAGAATTAAACACTCCAGTTCCAGTATATCACAACCACCTTTCCCTCAGGCCACACGTGTGCACGGAGCAGCAGGTGGCTGAAGCTGAGTGAAAAGAAACCTAACAAACTGGGCAAAATGAACTGCAAAAGGACATTTATGGAATAGAACTTACTGGGACCACTGAGCTCGAAAAGTCGTGTTTTCACGTGCGTAATCCCATTGAAGGACATAGACCTGATTTTTAGCATCGATTCGTATATTTTCTGGTGAAGGCACTTTGTGTTTCTCTAGAAGACAAAGAGCACAAAACACACACACATTTTCTCCAGTGAGATGGCAGATGGCTAGAACTCCTAACAGCATGAGCGAGAAGATAAAACGCTTGCGTCTTATCATAATGACGTAACAGCGAAATAAGTTATGGTGTGTATTCACACAGGGGAACACTACGCAGCCATTTAAAAGAATGTGATAGATCTATATGTGCCGACATAAAAAGAGAGCCTCAATATATTGGGTTAAACAAGCAAGTTTAAAATATATCTGGCAGGACCTTAGTTTTTAATTTAAAAGACTGTAAGTCCAAGTATATACTTACATAAGCCCTGAAAAAAGTATGAAAGGTTGTACACAGACTGCTGGTGATACTTATCTCTGGTAAATGGAATTGGGGGTCAGGAGGCAGGAGAGGAAACCTTTAAACCCTTCTATACTGTTTGATTTTAAAAACAAAGCATATTAAACTTATAATTAAAATAATAAATCCAAGTTCCTGCCCTTAAACCTTAATCGTTGGCAAGATGTCACTGATTAAATGTATCAGGATGCTTTCATATTTTAACATTTCATCTATAAAGGTAAACTTTTTGGAAGACTAACTGTTCTTCTAGCAACTACCTCCCTTTCTTGTGGATTCTGAATAAAAACAATTTTTTTCATTAGAAAATACTTGGATTTTATGCAAAATTTTCATTATTATTTACTTGAGACAAAAATCCCAAATAACATTTGTTGCTTACGTAAATGCTGTTAGAATGCCTTTGCTTTAATGTCTATTAAACCATCACATAAGCTTTAGCAACTATTGGAAAAATGCCCAGATTGACAGGTTGCCAATTTATATACATGGTTATTGAATCTGAAGCAAGACTTCCTCCTTACCTGTGGTGTTTATACAATACACTGGACTATAGAAACCAACTCTTCTTGGTGAACGTAGTTCTGCTTTAACTTTTAAACAATAAGTAGTCTCTGGTGAGAGGTTATAGATTTTATCTCTGGAATAAACAGTTTCAGTCCTTTCCTATAATTAAAAAGAAAAAGAAGTCTGTTCTTTAAAAAAGTAAAAAGTCAAGTTTTAGAATGAATTCATGTCATTCTTCTCTCACATCAAACAAAGATAAAGATAATGCTTACTTCTAGACGTGAAGAGTTTTTCCAGATGACTAAGCTATATATAAAGCTGGAATGGTCCATAGCCCACATGATACTGTCTTTTGTCCCAGGAGGAGAGACGTTTATTACTATTGCCTTATCTTCAGCTTCTAAATGTACATCTAGAGGACCAATCTGAGCTGTAAAAATAAAAACATTTACTATGTAAGTTCACGAATACAAGCCCAAACATTCATACAACAAACAATTCTAAGCACTTAATATGTGCCTGGCATCTAAAACGGAGAAAATCCCTCATGGAGCTCACACTTTAGTGAGGGATGTGGCCAAAAATCCCAAATACACAAGTGCATGTAATGTTATCAGGTCACGTGTGCTATAAGAAAAAATGAAGTAACGTAAAGGGACAGAGAATGTCAGCAAGAGCTGTTTTAGGTAAGTTAGTGAGGAGAAGGCTCCCCGAGACGTTTGAGCTGAAACCTGAACAAGGTGAGGGAGTCAGTCGTGCACGTCTCGAGGGGGGAAGCGTCCCCAGCTGAGGGGGCACCAAGGGCAGAGCCCCTGAGATGGGAACATGCTCACCATTTTCAAGAGACAGTAGGGGGCGCTCGAATGGCTGAGTGGTAGAAAATGAGATCAGAGAGGCAGCTAGAAGCCAGGTAACAGGCAGAACTCTGTCGTCTGAGTCTGTAGTCTCTGGAGGACTGCTGAGACCTGATTCACATCCGGGAAAGATCACCCTGGTTGATGTGTGAGGAAGCAGGGAAGCTACGGAAGCAGTTCGAGTGACAAATGGAAGTGGCCTGGCGAAGGCTGGTAGCAGGAGTGGAAGTGAGAAGGGATCCGATTCAGGATATACTCTGAAGGTTGATCACTCAGCATTTGTTGATGGACTGGATGTTGCATGAGAGAAAGAGATGTCAAAGGTGATGCCAGGGCTCTTGGCCTGAGCAAATAAATAGGTGACGTCATTAACCGAGATGAAAAACACTGCAAGAAGAGCAGGTCTGGAGGGGGAAAATCAAGAGCTCTGTTTGACATTTTAAATTTGAGACGACTTGTAGACCTCTAAGTAGAGATGCTTAATAGAGAGCTGGTGATATGAGTCTAAGGTAAGGGGAAGGAATGCGGCTGGAGTGATATAATTTGGGGAGTCAAGAGCACAGATGATGTTGAAAGCCATACGATTCCTGGTGGAGGGGGCGTAGGAGAAGAGGTTCAACGACCAAGCCCTGCAGACTGAGCCCTGCAGCTGTCCAACATTTAAAGGTCTGGGGGATGAGAAGAAACTGACAAAGGAGCAACCAAAGAGCAGCAGGAGAGGCAGGAAAGGGCAGTGCCCTAGAGATCAGAGATGGAAGGGTTTCAGGAAGGAGGGAGTGATGAACACGCCGATACCACAGGCGAACTGGGCCAGAAGAGGACAGGGAATCCACTAGGCGCTGTGGAGGTCATGGGAACCTCGGCAAGGGTAGTTTCAGGGTAGTGATGGGGAACAAAGCTCAGATGGAGAGGGCTGAAGAGGGTGTAGGAGGAAAAGTGTACAGAGAGGGGGTACAGATCATTCTCGTGTGAGTTTTGGTATAGGGCAGTGGTTCTCAAACTGTTTGGTCTCGGGACCCCTTTACACTCTTAGAGAAACTGAGGGTCCTAAAGAGCTTTTGTTTACATGGGCTATGTCATTGAATATTTAGCATATTAAACATTAAAACTGATAAAAATTTAAAATATCTACCAATTCATTAAAAAATAGTAATGATAAAACCCACTATGTGATAAAAAATGACTATATTTCCCAAAACAAACAAGCCAAAAAGCTTAGTGAGGAAAGTGGTGCTATTTCACATTCTGTTCAAATCTCTTTAATGTCTGGCTTAATAAAGAAGGCAGCTGTGTCTCACACCTACTTCTGCATTCAATCAGTCACCATTTCACATCAAACAGCCTCTAGAAAACTCCAGAGTACACTCACGAGAGAATCAAAATGAAAAAGACAAGTAAGTCTTAGAATTACTAAGAAAATAGTTTGGACTTTATAGACCGCCTGAAAGGGTCTTGGAGACCACACTTTGAGAACAGCCACTATAGCAGCGGTCCCCAACCTTTTTGGCACCAGGGACCAGTTTTGTGGAAGACAATATTTCCACGGATTGGTGGGGGCGGCAGTGATGGGAGGAGATGGTTCAGGCGGTAATGCAAGAGGTGGGGAGAGATGAAGAGCGGTGAGGAGTGGTGGGGAGCAGTGGGGAGCGGTGGGGAGCAGTGGGGAGCGGTGAGGTGCGGTGGGGAGCGGTGGGGAGAGATGAAGAGTGGTGGGGAGTGGTGAGGAGCAGTGGGGAGTGGTGAAGAGTGGTGGGGAGCGGCAGATGAAGCTTCGCTCGCTCGCCCGACACGCACGACACTCACCTCCTGCTGCGCAGCCCGGGGTGGAAGGGGTGGTTTGGGGTCCCCTGCACCGTAGGGAAAGCAGGAAAATGATGCCATAGCAGGAAGGAGATACCGGTTTAAGGGAATCCTTGTTTGTTTGTTTGTTTTTAAAGATGGGAGACTTTATATCATGTAAATGAAAGAGGCTGTTCTGGTAATATTTAATAAAGAATACAGTGTAATTCAGCTGGCAACTTCTTACCTTCTTGAAATGGTATAAATGGCTTAACCTCATGCCATTGAGAAGTGCTGTTTCCTTTTTCTGCTCTTATGCGCAATTCAATTTTTTCATAAACATTTTTAAGCTTGACTGAAGAAAAGTTGCATTCGGTACTAGTAATATGCTGACACCCAGGCAATTTCTTCCAATTATCCATCCCTGGTCTTCAAGATAAAAAAGCAAATGAATGAATGAACATTATAAATACAAGAGTGACAAACATGTTTTCTATTTACATTAACATTATAAAGTGTAAGTAGTTATTTCTTCTACTTGAGTTAATGTCCTGACAATATTTTTGTGTGTAACATTCTACTCTCTCTCAATACCTATATACCAAGTTATTATTTATACAATGGAATAATTCTGACATACAGTTAACTTTTTAATGTAAAAAATCCTAATGCATTAGGATTTCAAAGAAGCAGAGAAAGAAAGAACCCGTAAGATAAAAGTGCACTTACTGTTGGCTTTGTTAAAGACAGTTGTGTGACTTTTGGCCAACTACTTTGTATTTTGGATCCTCTCTTCCTTACTGAAAATTTTGGAAGCGGATTTGATGATTCCCTTCTGACCTCTTCCTATGAAGAGACTTACTAACCCTAAGGAAGACCTCAGAATCGGTATGGTTTGAGAATTTCCTCTGCTCTTCTCAAAACCAAACCATTCCTTCTGCATACTGATCTCTATAATTCCTTTGTTACGTGACTAGAAACAAAGAACTTAAAATGTTAACATAAACTAACAAACTTCTCAATGTGGATTTAGTCCCTTAAAAAGTTTGGGTGATATTAGATTTTTTTAAAGCATGTGAAGAAACTAAGTTGGCACAGAGTGCCTTAAACAGAAAGGACATGTTGCTACAAAGGGGACAGGAGGCTGAAGTGAAGGTGAGGGACAGAAAACAAACATTAGATTTCAAAATTTTTGCCTGTGGTAAGCCCTGTCTGCCTTAAACCAAAGAGAGAAACTATCCTCTGAGAAGGCATTTTTGTCAAGCCTAATTCATAGTTCTAGCACTAGCTGATTTTTATTTTTTTGGGTAATATTGTAGACCTCATTTTAAAGATGCTAAAGCATGTTTATTTTTTTTTAAATTAATTTATTTTTAAAAATATTTATTTATTTGGCTGCACCGGGTCTTAGTTGTGGCACTGGGGATCTTCATTGCAGCATGCGGGATCTTTTTTTTGTTTTTAGTTGCAGCGTGTGGGCTCTTAGTTGCGGCACGTGTGTGGGATCTAGTTCCCTGACCAGGGATCGAACCCAGGCCCCCTGCACTGGGAGCATGTAGTCTTAACTACTGGACCATCAGGGAAGTCCCTAAAGCATCTTTAATAAAAAGCTAAGGATGCTCTTTATTAAAAGCTAATAGAAATTAGGGATGATATCTAAATAATGTTTGTGCTGACTCCAATTCAAGTCTACCTTATTTTTCAAAAAAGAAACATCTTTAAAATGTTACTGGGACTTCCCTGGTGGCACAGTGGTTAAGAATCCGCCTGCCCATGCAAGGGACAAGGGTTCTATCCCTGGTCTGGGAAGATCCCACATGCTGTGGAGCAACTAATCCCGCGAGCCACAACTGCTGAGCCTGCGTGCTGCAACTACTGAAGCCCACGCACCTAGAGCCTGTGCTCCGCGACAAGAGAAGCCACCGCAATGAGAAGCCCGCGCACTGCAATGAAGAATAGCCCACGCTCGCTGCAACTGGAGAAAGCCCGCGTGGAACAACAAAGACCCAACACAGCCAAAAGAAAAAAAGTTACCAATAATATACACTACTATATACACTTCATTCCTGGCGAGTTTCCCCTTCTTTACCTATCTGAGATTTACCTATTTGAGATTAGAGTTGGCATTGATAATACCTTGATTTAAATGCAAATCTTCCTGAGAAACTCCTCCACAACAGAATCTATTTTTTTAAAATCCAGACTTTAAAAATCTAAACCAAAAATTCAAATTGTTTTTCCCCTCAAATGTCATTTATTAGAAAATATAATTCCAGAGAAATTAGGAGATTAAGGAAGTTTGGGAAGTGGGTACAGTACACAGACCTCTTTAAATCAGGTGCATAGAGGGTCAAATAAAATGAGCTCCAGGCAAAAGGTCAGTAAAGCATTTCTGGTCCATTTATATGGAGAACTTTTATTATACTCAACAGAAAACCTTATAAAAAATTTAAAACTAAGCCTTGATATGGTTTTAACCCACGCTCACTCTTTACATCTGTCTTCCCTGCTCCAGGAGATGCAGCTGCCCACTCTATTACAACTGCTTTTGCATGTAAGGGAGCTACTACAGTAGTAGCTACTTTTATATTTTCTTAAAAAAAAAAAACAAACTTTATCATATACAGTGTTTAGATCACAACAGAAATATAACTTGAAAATAAATGTGTAACCAATAGAAAATTCATTTCATAAAACCAGTTTCATAATAAAACTTCATGCCATCTTTGTCTCTCCTATTCACTAACGTATTCCAAGTACCCAGAAGAGTGTTTGGCATAAAAGGCATTCAATGTTTGTTGAATGAAGACTGCACACTACATACGTCATAATACACTTTATTTATTTTAAATAAATAAATAAATTCATTTATTTAGTTAATTAATTTATTTTTATTTTTGGCTGTGTTGGGTCTTCGTTGCTGCGCGTGGGCTTTCTCTAGTTGCGGCGAGCGGGGGCTACTCTTCATTGTGGTGCACGGGCTTCCCACTGCGGTAGCTTCTCTTGTTGCAGAGCATGGGCTCTAGGCGCACGGGCTTCAGTAGTTGTGGCACGGGGGCTCAGTAGTTGTGGCTCGTGGGCTCTAGAGAGCAGGCTCAGTCGTTGTGGCCCACGGGCTTAGTTGCTCTGTGGCATGTGGGATCTTCCGGACCAGGGCTCAAACCTGTGTCCCCTACACTGGCAGGTGGATTCTTAACCCACTGTGCCACCAGGGAAGTCCCCATAATACATTTTAGATATAAGTCACAAACACTGACGTCTTAGATAAGCATATGTTCTACAGGCACTGGTATCCCAGCAGCTTATTTATGTGTCTGTGTATCATTTATCACCAGTGATATGTCTAATGTTCTGAGAAACACTATATTGAAAAAAATATCTGTCTGCTGCTGACATTAACTACACTTTGGTTGACCACGTTCTCTGCACCACTGTTATGCGCACTTGATACACAATTGTGCAACACTCACAATAGCCTTCCGAGTTACATGCTTCATCACTGGGGTGTCCCAGGCCAGTCTGCCTGGGACTGTCCTGGTTTAACCTTATTGTTCCAGCTTATCTAAAATCAAGTGCTTCTGTTCACTCTCACAAGTACCCTGGTTTGAATGATAAATTACATATGATCATACTAATTTTTTATCTTTACTTAACAGATAAGGAAACTGTGACAGAGAGAATAAGTAGCAGAGGATAGATTTAAACCCAAGCAGCCTGGCTCAAGTTCATATAACGCTACATCACACTAACCGCTAAACTGGCTCCCCGAACTTGTGACCTGGCATGTTCTTACAAGGCAATTGTTTATAAAGCTAGCAGAACAGAATAGAGAAAGAACACACTGAAATAGTGCATTGGATACTAAAGTCAGAACCGACAGATTATCATGAACTGGAGAATTTAGTAGAAGTGACAGAACGTGTGAAAGAACAAGAACACGAGAGCACTGTCTATGGCTCTGTTCTTTATTACAAGGGTAATTTTATTTTATTATTTTATTTTTATTTATTTAGTTTTTAATTTAATTTTTTTGTGTGTGTGTGGCTATGTTGGGTCTTCGTTGCTGCACGCAGGCTTTCTCTAGTTGCGGTGAGCGGGGGCTACTCTTTGTTGCGGTGCGCGGGCTTCTCATTGTGGTGGTTTCTCTTGTTGCGGAGCACAGGCTCTAGGCACGCGGGCTTCAGTAGTTGTGGTGCACGGGCTCAGTTGCTCCGCGGCATGTGGGATCTTCCCGGACCAGGGCTCGAACCCATGTCCCCTGCATTGGCAGGCAGATTCTTAACCACTGCGCCACCAGGGAAGCCCCTACGAGGGTAATTTTAAATAAAGGAATCTGAAATAATCTCTATTATACCTAAAACAGTTGTTTCATAACAACATTCTGAACTAAGGCAAAGAACAAATTTGGTAACAAAACTCAAAGTTCAATTTCAAGAAAATCTCTAAAGATGAAAACTGTTAAATTATCAGCTCTGAGAAAAACCATATGTGTGTGTGTGTGTGTGTGTGTGTATGTGTATACATATATATGGTTGACCCTTGAGCAACACAGGTTTGAACTGTGTGAGCCCACTTACACGCAGATTTCTTTCAATAAATACATGTTACAGCACCACACGATCTAGGGTTGGTTGAATCCACAGATGCGTAACCGCAGATATGGACGGCCTACTGTAAAGTTATACTCAGATTTCCGACTGCACGGGATGGGGGTTGGGTGGGGTGACCATCCCTAACCCCCGCCATTGTTCAAGGGTCAACTGTATATACACACAGACACAAATTACTAACCATCAACTGGAGAACAACCAGGCTGAAGTGGCGGAATCCTGGTTCTAGAGGTCCTACACCCTGTTTCTTCACTGCCTGATTCCCTGCCTGCTCTTTCTTGGAGAGGGATCATGGTTAGCAGACAGGGTCCCAGAACCCAAAGCAAAGTACTGTACTTTCTGAGTGGTATTTCCTTCTGTAATCCCTTCATCCACAACTCCCTGTCTGCCTATCCTCTTGGCAATCATTAAGTAGAAAGTTAGCACTAGGGAAGAGGCAGAAACACCAGAAACACTGAGTCTGTGGGAAGGCAGGGTCCAATATACTGATGTTTATAAAGTGTATCTAGAATTAAAACTTCGTGTATGATGGAGACAAGAGGAAAGCCTGACCACAGAAGCCTATTGCAAGACCGTGGCTAGACCTTTAGGGGCACTCTTCCATATCCTCAAGGTATGCTCTAGGTCAGCCCCTAATTTATATTTAAAGAAGTTGGAGGGCTTCCTTGGTGGCGCAGTGGTTGAGAGTCTGCCTGCCAATGCAGCGGACACGGGTTCAAGCCCTGGTCCGGGAAGATCCCACATGCCACGGAGCAACTGGGCCCGTGAGCCACAACTACTGAGCCTGCACGTCTGGAGCCTGTGCTCCGCAGCAAGAGAGGCCATGACAGTGAGAGGCCCGCGCACTGCGATGAAGAGTGGCCCCCGTTTGCCACAACTAGAGAAAGCCCTCGCACAGAAACGAAGACCCAAGGCAGCCAAAAATAAATAAATAAATAAATAAATAAATAAATAAATTTAAAGAAGTTGGAGCATACAGAACAGAGAAGGTATGGCTGTGGACTACAGAAGTTGTCTGCTAGCCTCGTCCCCCAAATCTCTTGCTTCAATACCCAAAGATGAATTTGACTGTGTCTCTATTTGTAGAAATGAAGTTATAAATATTATGCAAAATAGGCATTTTCTTTAAAAAATGGAAAAACCAAATGTTTCCTAAATCTGAAAAAAAAATTTATGGTGTTAAAATGTGGAAGAGTTTGAGAAATAGGTGTGAAACAGAATAAAGGAAACATCATTTAAAATGAAGTTAAAAGTGGTAAAAATTATTCAGCAAATCAATAAGTAGAGTAACGTACATTTTATACTCTGCTGAAAAAGTCACATTCCTGACAGACTCACGGCTGCTGTTCCACTGCAGGATAAAGTTGTCATCAATGATGCAGACCCTGCCATTTTCAGGAGATTTTAGATTTGTTCCCCCTGTCAAGGCAGTAAGAAAGAAGACAGTTATACATACACACATATATACATACTATAGATATTTTATATATTTTTAAATGCTATTCTTCACATCACTGATTGAAGAATGAATACATTTAAATATAAAATATAAAAGTTAAGTATATAAAGGAATCTAAAAAACCTAGTGCTTGCTCTCAGGATAGGGAGGCTGCTAATTATTTCTATCTCTGTATTCGAGAGAGTTGGTTGAGTTTTTAAAATCTACAAAAAGCAAACATTATATATCAATTATATCTCAATAAAGGTAGAAAAAATAAATCATAAAAAGGTAAGCATTGTCTTTTAACTGGAAAAAAAAGTCTCTGTATAAAAATCTTATTTTTCTTTGGTCTTAGAAGTGATACTGACGTAAAGGATACAGGGTTGCACTGTTTAACAGCCTCAATTTGGTTTCGCATACTATGTTCAGAGAGGGATAGACTCTGATAGAGAGCTGAACAGATGTGGTTTCAGAGCTGACAACTATTCATAGGAACCAAACATTCACATAAGAAAATCGATAGAGATATAAAAGTTTATCACGTCACCCAAGCCCTACAGGAACCTGAAAGGGTCTTGACCACTGAATGTATCGTCTGAACCCTTCTGCTTTATTTTTTTCCGGTACGCGGGCCTCTCACTGCTGTGGCCTCTCCCCCTGCGGAGCACAGGCTCCGGACGCGCAGGCTCAGTGGCCATGACTCACGGGCCCAGCCGCTCTGCGGCATGTGGGATCTTCCCGGACCAGGGCTCGAACCTGCATTTCCTGCATCGGCAGGCGGACTCCCAACCACTACGCCACCAGGGAAGCCCCTTCTGTTTATTTTTAAGGACTTCCACCTAGAGACCTATTTTATTTCTTATGCTTTTTTTTTTTTTTTTTTTGCGGTACGCGGGCCTCTCACTGCTGTGGCCTCTCCCGTTGCGGAGCGCAGGCTCCGGACGTGCAGGCTCAGCGGCCATGGCTCACGGGCCCAGCCGCTCCGCGACATGTGGGATCTTCCCGGACCGGGGCACGAACCCGTGTCCCCTGCATCGGCAGACAGACTCTCAACCACTGCGCCACCAGGGAAGCCCTCTTATGCTATTTTAAAAAACTGAAGTGTAGTTGATTTACAATATTGTGTTAGCTTCAGGTGTACAGCAAAGTGATTCAGTTTTATATATACATGTTGCAGATTATTTTCCATTTTAGGTTATCACAAGATACTGAATATAGTTCCCTGTGTTATACAGTAAATCCTTGTTGCTTATTTATTTTATGTATAGTAGTTTGTATCAGTTACTCCCATACTCCTAATTTATAACCCCCCACCCCTTGCCATTTCTTTTTTTTTCCCCCCTTTATTTCTTATACTTCTAGTACAAATCTTCTACCAGTTGGATGCCCTCTCTTCTGCTTTTTCCTTTTTGGCCTCTCCAAATAGCGTTTCTCTTCCTCTCTGACCGCCCAAATTCTCCAAGACCCAGATCAAGTTTGCCCCCTAATAGAAGACCTTCCTCAAATACTGCAGCTCATGCCAACCTTGCTCTTTCTTTACATGCTGCATCATGAATCTGCACCATTCAATTTCACACTAAAGTAGATGTACTCAGCACAGTACCCGACATCTAACAGGCTCTCAAAACTTGCTGATTGAAGACGTCTTTTAAAAAATTGCTTCTTTGGGACTTCCCTGGTGGCGCAGTGGTTAAGAATCTGCCTGCCAATGCAGGGGACACGGGTTTGAGCCCTGGTCCGGGAATATCCCACATGCTGCGGAGCAACTAAGCCCGTGCACCACAACTACTGAGCCTGAGCTCTAGAGCTCGCGAGCCACAACTACTGAGCCCGCATGCCACGACTACTGAAGCCTACGCGCCTAGAGCCCGTGCTCCGCAACAGGGGAAGCCACCACAGTGAGAAGCCTGCGCACCGCAATGAAGAGTAGCCCCTGCTTGCCGCAACTAGAGAAAGCCCGTGCACAGCAACGAAGATGCGACGCAGCCAAAAATAAATAAATAAAATAAATACATTTATTTAGAAAAATTGCTTCTTTATGTTAAACACAACCTCCAACCATACTGGAAGTTCCTTAAGGCAAGGTATACATAGCTTCATACTTAACCTGCATTTTACAGAGTCCTCAGACTAATGCTGAGTTCACAGGAACTTTTTCCATGTCACAAAGGACGATCTTTCATGATGATAAATTACAATTTTTAAAAGACCAGCTTTTAAGTTTACTCTTTTCCCTGCACTATTTCTAGCCTTTACTTCTGCTTCAGGGCAAGGATGTTATCTCCTCACAGACTTTCTACTACAGAGGTCCTCGTATAGAACTTTTATTTATTGGGATTGCTGCCTCTACTTTCCGGTTAGAGATATTATGGTACGGAGTCCAAAGGGGAGACAGCTGAGGAAACATTTTCTGATTTTTCTTTTTAATTTGGGGGGTACTCATTGAGTCTCCCCACCCACATTTTCTATTTTACACTCCTATTCTCCGAGACATCATCACCGAATAGTGATCATCACCGAATAGACATCATCACCGATACTCCCTCGTATCCCACTCTAAACTTAATCCCCATCCCAGTTGTTGGAATTTTAGAGATTGTATGCAGCCAAAGGACAGTGACTGGGTTTATGGGGTTAACAAAAGGTCTGATGGCATTTGTAGTCTCCAGCCCAGAATACTCTAATTCTAGTAATTCTGGGCCCTGAGATAGGATGCAGCAATTTGATACCTGGGGTAGAGCCAGGTATTTCCTCAGAGATGAAATCCTTCTGCTACTAAGGGAAGGAAACCCTGGAGTTAGAGGCATCTTGGCATTTGGGAGACAAACAAATAATTGATAAATGGAGAGGGACTTGGAAATAGTTATTAAATAGGATTTTAGAGTTCATAGATTTTATTCTATTAGTATTAGCAATATCCCTTTGATAATAGTTTATTTCAACCTTTAGCATGTAAAATATACAAAAGGGTACTTAATCCAATATTTCTATTTATACAATTGGTTGCTTCAACCCTTCACATTCATATTGATGACTAGAAATGGTTTATTATATATATACATTTTTAGTATTTATTTATTTATTTGGTTGTGCTGGGTCTTAGTTGTGGCAGGTGGGCTCCTTAGTTGTGGCTCATGGGCTCCTTAGTTGCGGCTCGCCAGCTCCTTAGTTGCAGCACATGGACTCCTTAGTTGCGGCACACGGGCTCCTTAGTTGTGGTGTGCAAACTCTTAGTTGCGGCATGCATGTGGGATCTAGTTCCCTGACCAGGGATCGAACCCGGGCCCCCTGCACTAGGAGTGCGGAGTCTTATCCACTGCGCCACCAGGGAAGTCCCATGGTTTACTATATTTTTAAGTCTGACATAAATCCAGACACATACATCTATACAGATATAAATTTCCTCCCATATTTTGGATAGTTTTCTTAGACTAGGATCCCAGAGTTGCATTTACTAGGTTTGAAAGTATGAACAGTTTGATGATTTTGAAACATAGAGCAACATTATGATCTCAAGTTAGGGTTAACATTTCATTTAGTTTTCAACATTGCTATTCCTTTGAGAAAAAAGTAGATTAGTTAACTGAAAGATAACTAAGCCCTTAACCTATAGGTGGATAATCAAGAACTAAATTGTGTGACCTTTAGAAAAAGTCTAGCCTTAGGCCCCAGGGCTTTGAGGCCAGATTCTCAGGGTTTGATTTCCTCCTAAAGCACTGGCTAGCTATATGGCCTCAGTCCACTCCTCTGTAAAATGAGGATAACAGTGCCTAGCTTTGTTCTGAAAGCTCAATGAGTTCATCCCTTTAAAACACTAAGAGTAGTGCCTGGTACACAGTTAGGAGGGCAATAGATGCCAGGTGTATGTGAAGTTTATTTTAGCTCTCCTCTAATCCAGACTAAAATTGTGATCTTAATGAACGCCCTCCTGGAATGTTAATTTTACATGAAAATTCTGGGGAAAGTCTTTTTATACGAAAGCAAACATGAGTTTAAGGCAAAATTTTCATGAACAAAAGACTCCAAAGAAATTACCAGGGGTTACATCAGGACCCTAGTACCCATATACTATATACCATGTATGTGGAAGGGTTTGAGAAATAGGTGTGAAACAGAATAAAGGAAACATCATTTAAAATGAAGTCAGGAGGCCAGAAGCTGGAGCCTTCATGCACTTTCACTCACCATCAATTCCAGACCCCAGGAGGAAGAATTCTCCTCTACCAGCAACAAGCCCAGCCAATGGGAAAAGCAGCACCATCCTGAACTCTTGCTTTCCTCCAATGGACTTTCTCTCAAAACAGCCCCACCCAACTTTCTCCTTTTTCTCTATCAAGTCACCTTCTTCTCTTTTTGTTGTTGGACTTGCCTAAGGTTTTTGACCTAACTTGCTTGTCCCAAATTGCAATTCCTCTGTTATTCTGGAAGAAACCCATTATGCTGGTAAAATAACCAACTGGCTGTTTTATTTTTTAGGACAAGATAGATAGGATACCATGTACTCCAGAAAATAAGGATATGCTTTTCTAAACAAACGGGTGCTTTAAGCCCTCTAGGCAGCCTCACCAACTCCTGGATTCCTGCTCTCAGCTGCTAGGTCCTGTTTGTCTCTGGGCCTACAAAGACGAAGGGGGACACCGAGTCCCCCCTCTCACTACAAAGTCAACCGTATGATAGCTGCCATTCCTCCATGCATCCCAGCTAAGTTAAGAAAGGCAGCAAATTAGCTTGGTGGCTCCCAGCCTTTGTATTTTGGCTTTGTATTTTTCTTTTATTATTATTACTTTTTTATTAGATTGTACGAATCCTGAGGGCAGAGAAATGCTTGCAAACCTTATCCCCCTCCCACATGGGACCAAGTGACTGTTTACTAAATTGAAGAAACAGCAGCACACAGCTCGTGGCTAAAGCCTTATTATTAAAAAGTCCAGTCGAGCTGCCAGATTTTTCGGACAGAAACAAACTCGACACCAAAGCTCTCCCACACCCCGCCCCGCGGGGTAGGAGCCCAGGGAACGGCACAGGGCGGAAGGGATGGCGAGGAGGGCGCCCCCAAGCAAGCGGTGTGGAAAGATCTTGAACATCACTTTCTCTCGTTTGATTTTCGAGCCCAAGTCGGTTTCAATGTGAGCGCTGCGACCACGGACAACCAGAGGTCTCCCAGAGAGGACCTCTGTCCCTCCCGGGTCCGAGGTTTCCCACGCTGCCGCTGTCCAGCCTCGCGCCCAGCCCCCGCCCCAGGGAACGCCATCTCTCACCTGAGGCTGCGGGCAACACCCACGGCGCCCCAGTGACCAGCATGAGGGTCGTCGCGCCCAGGAGCGCAAGCATAGTCCGCGGGCCGCCGGCAGCCCTCCAGTCACATCTTCTGCCACCGCAGGTAGGACGAGGCGGCACGAAGGAAGGTTGGGCGCACTGGCTGTCCCCGGGCCTGCGCCCCAAGCTCACCAAGCCCACCTCCGCGTCGACCCGCCCCTCTGCCCACCGACTCCCGTGCACGCGCCGTCCTTTCTGCGCGCGTGCCACCGTCCGCGCACGCGCGTGGGACACCGGTGGGCAGCGCAGCCTCCGCTGCCCTCCCCCGCGACCCCTCTTTCCGGCCCGAGACCGCACACTCGCGGTACACTCTCGGGTTCCGGGAAGACCGCGTCTAAGCGGAGGCCTTGCCCCCGGCAGGAACGCGGAACTTTGCCAGTGCGTCTGCGCAAGCCTCGCGGCCTGGCGTCCGCTCCCCCGTCCCCCCTGCCCCCTCGCTTCCCGCTACTAGCAGCCGGAGGCCACTGTCGGGCGCTCTCGTCCCTCGCCCTCCCCAGCCCGGGTAGCGGACAAGGGAGCCTGGGAAAGCGGTGTTGGGGAGGCTTGGGGATTAAGGGAGAAAGCAATGAGGACACTTCCGAGCGGGTCAGGCCGCGAAGGGTAGGCGTGTCCAGAGTTAAGCCTAGACACGTTGAGCTCCCATTTTCCGAGCGACCTGGCCCGGGGCAGCACGGGTCCCTTGGAGAGGGTCGTGACGGCGTCCGGGCCTTGGGGGTGGTGTCCGAAACAGAGGTCTCTAAGCTCTTTTGACCGTCTGCCCTTATCAGTAAATAATTTGAGGCCATTATTCAATGGTTATTTAAGTACGTTAGTAATAGATTATGTACATTATAAAAATACACAAAAGGGAAAATGTAAAGGACGAATGATGAAATAAGTAGTCAAAGGCGTAGCTGTTAATTATAAGAACCAGACAATTTAATGCTCGATTATAAAGTAAAATGAGTTTTGGTAAAGAACTATGCGCTTGAATATTGCCTTGTAAACAACTGAGGTATAATTTGAATACCATGAAATTCACCCATTTCAAGTGAACAATGATTTTTAGTAAATCTGTCCAGTTGTTAGCCCTCATTTTTAAAAACCTTGGATTATTACTTTGTGATTCATAAAATTTTAGGTTTGGTTCTGAGTATGTGAGTGTCTTGCTTCCATTGAGGTCATAGATGGAAAAATACTAGATGAGAATATGTGGCTCTAAATGGAAGAAGGAAGTTCCTGATTGAACTTATTAAATCATACTCTCATTAAAAGCCTTGACAACGACTTATGGTTTTCATTAAAGTTTTTATTTCCTGCCGTCCAAAAGTTGTTCTTGCAAACTAGTTGGAATAGAACAATGGGCCCAAAGTATTTCATAGACTGAAACATTTCATTCGAAATATTTTAAAATATGTTGAAAAATTTCCCTCCACTTTGGTGGGCAGCTCGAGATGCACATAGCATTTTTAGCAACAAAAATCACATTCAAATGGAAATATTTCCAAATATTCTATTTCATTAAAATTTATTTATTTATTTTTGACTGCATTGGGGCTTCGTTGCTGCGTGTGGGCTTTCTCTAGTTGCAGCGAGGGGGGGACTACTCTTCGTTGGGGTGCGTGGGCTTCTCATCGCGGTGGCTTC
This sequence comes from Tursiops truncatus, assembly GCF_011762595.2. Lineage (NCBI taxonomy): Eukaryota > Metazoa > Chordata > Mammalia > Artiodactyla > Delphinidae > Tursiops > Tursiops truncatus. Next base: position 132,444,427 of record NC_047037.1, on the reverse strand, counting down.
TCTTGTTGGGGAGCATGGGCTCTAGCCATGCGGGCTTCAGTAGTTTTGGCATGCGGGCTCAGTAGTTGTGGCTCGTGGGCTCTAGAGCACAGGCTCAGTAGTTGTGGAGCACAGGCTTAGTTGCTCCGCAGCATGTGGGATCTTCCCGGACCAGGGCTCGAACCCGTGTCCCCTGCATTGGCAGGTGGATTCTTAACCACTGTGCCACCAGGGGAGTCCCCCAAATCTATTTTAAAATGCAAGAATTATATATAGTGAATACCTGTATAGTTTCTTTTGATTTTCATTTGTTCACAATAAAACCAATTTTAATGGATTTAATGCTTTGTTTTGTTTTTCAGTATTGCTACATGACATGCTAATGTTTTACACTTATTAAAGAAAAGGTCAGTAAATATATTTTGTAAAACCAGTTGAATGGCACAGAAGACTTTCATGGTTTTTCCCATCTTAATACAATAATTGTAAAGATTGGATTGTATCTTAATAAAATTGGATTGAATTTTTAAAAATTACCACAGGCGTGTCACCCTGTAGTATTTTGTGCACTTCAGTTTCAACTTGTTTGCTGTGATAGTTTGTCTCTGGATGAAACATGAATTAATTTCCTGTGTGGTGCTAGCTCTGTAACCTTAACCTAGAACTTCCCCCTCACCCCCTTTATTCAAGTCAAAATGATCCATCAGAGGTTATGTAACTGAGCAGGACCCTATCAGGCCTTCCCAGAATAGACCCTACTCCCACCCCTCCATGTCCTCCGCCTGCCTTTTGTCTGTAGAAAAACTTTAGTCAAAGAATAAATTTGGGGCTTCCCTGGTGGCGCAGTGGTTGAGAGTCCGCCTGCCGATGCAGGGAACGCGGGTTCATGCTCCAGTCCGGGAAGATCCCACATGCCGCGGAGCGGCTGGGCCCAGTGAGCCATGGCCGCTAAGCCTGCGCGTCCGGAGCCTGTGCTCCTCAATGGGAAAGGCCACAACAGTGAGAGGCCCTAGTACCGCCAAAAAAAAAAAAAAAAAAAGAATAAATTTGACCTGAGAAGTGAGAAAATGCAGAAAGAAAGGAAAACAGTCAAGCAAGGCAAAATAATAATAGTTTAGTCATTAGAGTCAAGGACCTTTAGTTCCTTCTCAAGGGCTATAGATAATATTCTGAGCCACATCCTTTGAGCTGTTTTGCAGATACTGAAACCCCCGCCAGGTGGAAGAAGTTAACTGTATGCTGCCCACAAGCACATAGATCCCAGACCGGTTGGAACCAGAAGGTTGATAATGCTGACTCCCAATTACCTCACCACCAACTAATCAGAAGAATGTCCACAAGCTGATCACACCCTGCTCCTGGAACACTGTAAGACTCTTCACTACCCACTGCAGGGCGGGACACACAGGCTTGAGGGCTTTAGCCCACTGTGGCCCCCTTTGCCAGGCAAAGCAATAAAGCTATTTCTTTCTTCTTCACCCAAAACCCTGTCTCCAAGATTTCATCCAGCACCAGTGTGCAGAGGCTGAAATTCGTCATCAGTTACGCTTGCAGTTTTTCCATAAAACATGTTCTTTTAAACTTTTTATTCTGAAATAATTTCAAACTTACAGAAAAGTTGCAAACATAGTAAGAGAACTCCTGCATACCCTTTGCCCAGATTCACCAAGTCGATACTTCGTCATATTTGTCATCTCTGTCTACACATACAAGTATGCGTGCAAACTTCTTTTTCCCTGAACTTGTTTTTCCCTGAACTTCTTTAGCTTTCTTTAATCTGGAGCAGTTACTTGGCCTTGGTCTTTCACAACACTGACTTTTTTTTTTTTTTATACAGGCTAATTATTTTACAGAATGCTTTTCAATTTGGGCTTGTCTGATGTTTCTTCATGATTGGAATCAGGGGTCTAGAGCGCAGGCTCAGTAGTTGTGGCGCACGGGCTTAGTTGCTCCAAGGCATGTGGCATCTTCCTGGACCAGGGTGCAAACCTGTGTCCCCTGCATTGGCAGGTGGATTATTAACCACTAAGCCACCGGGGAAGTCCCAATCCTTATTTATTTAAAAACTTTTTAAATTAATAGACTTCACTTTTTAGAGCAGTTTTAGATTTATAGAAAAATTGAGCAGAAAGTATAGACAGTTCCCATATATTCCCTTCATTCCCCCCCTCCCGTTTCCCCTGTTGTTAATATCTTGCAATGGTATGGTACACTTGTTACAATTAATGATTCTATACTGATACATTATTATTAACTAAAGTGCATAGTTTACATTAGGGTTCTCTCTTTGTGTTGTATAGTTCTATGGGTTTTGCCAAATGGTTAATGTCATTAATCTACCACTACAGTATCATACAGAATAGTTTTACTGCTCCAGTGGTTAAGAATCCTCCTGCCAATGGAGGGGACACGGGTTCGAGCCCTGGTCTGGGAAGATCCCACATGCTGCGGAGCAACTAAGCCCATGTACCACAACTACTGACCCCACGTGCCACAACTACTGAAGCCCGCACACCTAGAGCCTGTGCTCCACAACAAGAGAAGCCACTGCAATGAGAAGGCCGTGCACCACAATGAAGAGTAGCTCCCGCTCGCCGCAACTAGAGAAAGCCCACACGCAGCAACGAAGACCCAATGCGGCCAAAAATAAATAAAGAATTAAATTTATTTTTTAAAAAAAGAATAGTTTTACTGCTCCCCAAATCCCCCTTTTTATTTTAGTGCTCAAATTGTCCCAGTCTTGGCCAGGGGGAGCCATTTCAAGCTGGCTCCCATTTCTTTTGATACATCCCATCTTTTGTTTTTTTTTTTTTTTTTTTTTTTGAGCACTTCTTTACCTTTGGGCATAAAATGTTCTAGGCTCATTTTATACTTTTCCTGCCCCAGCCCTGAAATCAACCATTTCTCCAAGGGGCCCAGGCTTCTTTTAGTGGGAAATAGTATTTAGAAACCAAGATGGGGGCACTAAAACTTTTGTTTTAATTAAAGAAGTGCAAATCAAAAAGTCAAAGGAGCTACGGGAAGTTCCTTTGGCTCAATGCCTAATCCATCTCATAATTGTCTGGTACCATTTTGGGTTTTTTTTCCAGATTGTGGGACATTTGCCTGATAATTATTATCAGTCAGGGATGAAGGCAGGTTTAAAAACTGGCTGGAGGGCTTCCCTGGTGGCGCAGTGGTTGAGAGTCCGCCTGCCGATGCAGGGGACACGGGTTCGTGCCCTGGTCCAGGAAGATCCCACATGCCGCGGAGCGGCTGGGCCCGTGAGCCATGGCCGCTGAGCCTGCGCGTCCGGAGCCTGTGCTCCGCAGCGGGAGAGGCCACAGCAGTGAGAGGAAAAACTGGCTGGAGAAAGGATAAGGGGGTCCGTTTTGCTCTGCCAGCTCTATTGTTCCCTAAAGATATAGAATCTGTCTTCTCAGTATGGGCTGAACAGTGAACAATAGCAGTTTTAGAAGGGAGGTGGATAGCTTGTAATAGGGCAGCAATTATACGCCCATTAGCAATAGGAGTCCCTGCAGAGGTTAAGAATCCACGGGATTTCCAAATTGAGCCAACAGCATGGCAGACTCCAAAAGAGAGGTGGTTTTCCCTTTTTCTAACGTACACACTCTAGCAAAAGCTACAAGCTCAGCAGCTTGGGCTGGTTTGACAGTGGTCAAAGATTATGCTTCAGGTGTTTCATGTGGGGAACCCATGGCATAACTAGTTATTACTTTTCTCTCGAAATTTCATTTATGAGCCATCACAAAATAGAAGTTAGTCTTGGTTGTCTGAAGGGATGTCTGAGAGATCTTCTTGTGGCTTTGAGACCATTTTTGTAGTGTCAAGGCAATCATGTGGAATGGAATCAGGCTCTCCATCATCAGGGAGGGGCATGAAGTAGCTGGATTTAGAGTATTACAACGATGGAAGATGATGGAGGGTTAATTAAAAGAGCCTGGGTGGTGCTTTGCAATGACCTGGATGGGAGAGATAGGGAGGGTGGGAGGGAGGCTCAAGAGGGAGGGGATATGGGGACATGTGTATGCATATGGCTGATTCGCTTTGTTGTGCAACAGAAGCTAACACAGCATTGTGAAGTAATTGTACTCCAAGAAAGATCTATTAAAAAAAAAAAAGAGCCTGGGGACTTCCCTGGTGGTCCAGTGGTTAGGACTCCATGCTTCCACTGCAGGGGGTGTGGGTTCGATCCCTGGTCTGGGAACTAAGATCTCACATGCCGTGCAGTGTGGCAAATAAATAAGTAAATAAATAAATAAATAAGCGAGCCTGCTCATAGGTGGTTTGTTGCCCATGTAGGGAGATGCTGCATCCTATGAACTTGCAAGATAGCAGACACAGCATGGGGAACAGAAAGTTGCATGGGAGACCCTATTGTTAGAGTACTGGCTTTGTCAATCAAGGTGGCAGCTGTGGCCACCACATGTAAGTGTGGGGCCTTACCTAATGCTACAGTGTCTAACTGGCATGAGAAATATGCTATAGGACTCACCTGAGAGGCAAAAGACTGTCCTATAATGCCTGCAGCAATTCCATTATTTTCATGGCAGTATGGATGAAAAGGTTGGTCAAAATGAGGTAAGCCAAGAGCTGGAGGTGTAGCCAGAGCTAATTTTAAGGCTGCAAAGGAGGTAGCAAAAGGCTTGCTGGTGAGGAGTTTGAAACTAGAAAAGCATGACAGGTGTTAAGAGGCCCTAAAGATATTAGGGTGGGCTGAGACATGGGCAATGAGGTAGGCTGCCTAGAGACTCCAGCTGCTTGAAAAGACTCAGAGGTGACAGGTAGAGATAAATCCTCTGAGCAGACGGTAGAGAAAATCTCACCAGTGTCAATTAAGAAATCCAGTTTGGAACCTCTGTTTTAAGTTTAATGGTAGGCTTTTGGGGTTGAACTGAGGATCCGCTGACACTGTCATTTGAGGGGGAATTGTCTGTCAGGAGGAGAAACATGAACCTGGGAGTAATGGGACCTAGAGAGGTTGTTTCTTAAATTTTCCTTTCTCTTAAGTGCAGGACAGTTTTTCCTCCAATGTCTGGATTTCTTACAGTATCTGCAATTGTCTGGAGGCAAATAGGAAGAGCTCTGAGTGGGTGTGGAGGTGCTCTTAGAATCATGCTTTTGTTTTTCTAAAGATTCCAGTTGCAAAGCAAGAACTCTTCCTGCAAACTATTTTCAAAGAATTGAACTACAGCTTCCATTATTAGCTTAGCAGTTGCCCAGACCAACTGACCACACTATTTTGAATCTGTTTTTAATAACAGGGAGAAAATTTCCCACTAAAGCAGATATGAAGAGATTCCTGTGTTCTTGGGGCTTCTGGGTTCAGTGCGGTGTGTCTTTGAAAAGTTTGTCTAAAACGTTCAACAAAGGCTTTTGGATGTTCCCCATTCTTCTGAGTGTATAATTTGACCTTAGACCAATTAATCTGGGGGGGGGAAGACTTCTACTATTGCTTGAACAGCAGACTTATAGGGCCTACGCATGTGTTCTGCCCTATAGTTCTTCCTCCTTCTGATAAATAACACAACAGATAGAAACAAAGAAAAACAGTGACCATCTGGGAGGACAGAATCAATAAAAAGCAAAATCAATAAAAAGCAAAAATCAATAAAAAGCAGAATCAATAAAAAGCAAGTGACCATCTGGGAGGACAGAATCAATAAAAAGCAGAATCATTTACCAAATGCCAGAGGCTCTATGTCACAAGGAACTAGCTCCAAAACTAATCTCCTGCTAATCTAAATAGAGAGAGAGAGAAAAGGGACTCCCACCACTTTCTTTTCAACCAGACCCTGCAGGCAGAGATCTGGGAGGCTGACGTGATAAGAAATCTTAGCTTCTGCTGGCCTTTGTCAGGTGTCTCAGGATCTCTCAGCTGTAGCAGCCTTGGGGTGGCAAGGGTCTGGCCAGTCTCCTGGCTGGCTTACCAACTGTCAGGGAGGAGGGAATTTCCCCCTCCCCTCCCTTCTTGAGTTCTTGCAGCTGGACTAATAATAAAATTGACACTAGAGAGATTAACAGGAGGAAAGAAACAAATTTTAACTTGTATATATGGAGTTCTCATAGAGATGGGCCCTAAGAAGTGGCCAAGGCAGGCAGCTTTTATACTTTTTTGATAAAGAAATAATAAATTTGTGAGGAATTTTCAGGACAAAGAAACTTAGTTTTGGGTGCTTAATTAGTGAAGAATCTAAACAAAGTTTGGGGGACTTCCCTGGTAGTCCAGTGGTTAAGACTCTGTGCTCCCAATACAGGGGTCCTGGGTTCGATCCCTGGTCAGGGAATTAGATCCTGCATGCTGCAACTAAGAGCCTGCATGCTGCAACTAAGACCTGGCACAGCCAAATAAATAAATAAATATTAAACAGAGTTTGGGTTTGGGGTAGTAAATTAAAGAAGTAACAAAGTTGGTTTATATAGGCTTCTTGGGCCTGAATTCCCTATCTCTTGTGATAAGGGTGTCCTACATCTAGATGCAAGGGAATGCACCTTTCACATGGAAGATTTATTTCCTGCTTTCAGGGGGACAGAGGAGGATCAATTTTCTTCTTGCATCCACTGCTTCTCAAACAATTTCAATTCAAAATAATCAACATGCCATCAGCATATTTTGGGGTGACCCTCCCTGAACCCCAACACCAAAATCTGGCACAAGGTGTTCAATAAATATTGGCTAATTTTTCCCCTGGCCATTGTGATTATTGTATTTTCTATTTCAGAAAGACTCAGGGGGAAGATCTAGGTCTGCTATTCTGAAGGATCATGTGACCCCAAAATCAAAGCTTTCTTGTCTAACCTCAACTGGGCTGACATTAAAAACCTTCTGCACTCACTGCAAATCTCTGCCCCACCACTTCTCATTTTCAACAGATGTCCCACTCAACTCCTACTTTCTTGGAAAATTCAGGCAACCACAGATCAGACTTTAGTTTCTCACCACCAAAATCTCACATGCATCTGAACTTGCAGCTCTTCTTTCCTTTTTTTTCTTTCTTTCTTTCTTTCTTTCTTTCTTTCTTTCCTTCTTTCTTTCCTTCTTTCTTTCTTTCTTCTTTCTTCTTCCTTCCTTCCTTTCTTTCTTTCTTTTCTTTTTTTAAACCCTTTTTAAGTTGAGAGGTTTAATTTTGAAATTGAAGGCTATGGAGAATATCTAAATGGATTTCTTTAAAAGGAGCAATAATTTGATCCAATTTTCCAGTAGAAACACTCTAGCAGCAGTGTAGAGAGTGAGTTAGAGAGAACAGTGGGAGACTGAAAGATTTTTTAAAATACAGTTGTGGTTAGGCCTGGATAAAAGTGATGCCCTTTAAGGTAGGACTGGACTCATGGATAAGGTAAGGAGCTAGTGAATACTAGGGAGTAGCATCGATCTTTTGCTAATTAGTTGTGGAAGAGGTTGTAGTTGAGGATGATGGAAGAAATTTTCACGTGTTGAGATATGGGGAACTCATTCTGGCTTAACTTTATGCTAACTAGAACAGCCTGTTTTGTGGCTTATTAAACATGCATTGTACATCTGCTTTAACCATTAAAGAAAAGAACGCATTTAAAACTCAAAATGGAGTAACTGTAGTTCAACCATTCAAAATGGAACTGGGTGGTCATTGTGGATGTGGTTTCAGACATGTTCCTGCATTACTGAGAACTTGAATCTTCTGAACTGTATCAGACTCAAGGACAGCAACAGCCATTCTCAAAACAATATCTGCTAGCAGCTGCAACCTTGTGGTCTCGAGGTCTCGCCTTGTAACTATGCAACCATTTCAGACCCCAACCAATCCTTGCTTCACATGCACCCTTACTTCTTGCCAGTTCCAATTATAATTCTTGACAAACTTATATAATTTTGCTTTTATAAGCCTCCCCTTTTTTGTAGTCCAGCAGAACACAATTCAAGTGCTTCTTGAATCTGTGTTTCCCAGGATATAGTCCTCAGTTTGGCTCAAATAAAATTATTTTCTATTCAACTTATAGATTGTTTATTGATTATTTCTTTCAACAAGGATAACTCCTAGGCTTCCACTTCAAAGAATGACTTGACGGTGAGCCCATCACCAAGACAGAAAGTAGAAGAGGAATGAAGAGCAGGGTGGAAAGACAATGAGTTTATGTTGAGACACATTACCTGCTTTAGCAGGTAAATGTTGCATGTAGAGGTCTGAGTTGGAAAAATAGATCTGGTAGTCATCAGCTTTATATTTTATTAAATGAATCCATGCATGCATATGAGGTCCCTAAGAGGGAAAGTGTATAGAATGAGAATGATAGAGAACTGAGGAACACAGGCACAGAAATTCAGGAAGGAAAAGAAGAATCTACAAATGGGTCCCAGAAGAGCCATCCAGAGAAAAAAGGGAAACCAAGGGAGTGACACAGCCTTTCTTTCCTTTTCTTTTTTATTTATTAATTTTTTTAAAATTGCAGGATAGCTGATGTACAGTATTATATGTTTCAGGGGTACAACATAGTGATTTACAATTTTTAAAAAATTTTTTATTGGAGTAGAGGTGATTTACAATGTTGTGTTAGTTTCAGGTCAGTTATACATATACATATATTCATTCTTTTTCATTTCTTTTCTCATGTAGGTTATCACAGAATACTGAGTAGAGTTCCCTGTGCTGTACAGTAGGTCCTTGTTGGTTATCTATCTTATATATAATAGTGTGTGTATGTTAACCCAAGCTCCTGATTTATGCCTCTGCACCACATTTCCCCTTTGGTAACCATGAGTTTGTTTTTTACATCTGCGACTCTATTTTGTAAATAAGTTCATCTGTACCATTTTTTTAGGTTCCACATATAAGAAATATCGTATATTTGTCTTTCTCTGTCTGACTTACTTCACTCAGTATGACAATCTCTAGATCCATCCATGTTGCTGCAAATGGCATTATTTTATTCTTTTTTATGGCTGAGTAATATTCCATTGTATATATGTACCACATCATTCCCTGTTCCCTTGTTCTCAGGGTCTCATGATTTCACACTCATTTGCTGTTCCTTCTGTCTCTCTGGCCATTCTCAAGCTCCAGCACAAACCCACACCACTGCTTTTTACTTAATATTGGTGTCCCTCACTGTTTTGTCCTAACCCCTCTTTTTACTCATTTTAAGCAATCTCCCCTCATGGTATCTTCCCCTCCATGAGTTCATTGGCTGTCATTTATGCCGGTGGCTCCCAAAATTGTCTTCAACTTAGATCTCTCTCCCGATATCCAGATTTTGTACCCTGTTATTCTGGCCTGTGAAATCTAGCTGCTTCAGCCTTCATGGATTCCTAGTTCCATCTACTCAACCCACAGGGCTCTGGGTTCCTCCTCTCTGTGCTGATTCCTGGCAGTTCTCTCCAGAAAGTCAGCCTGGGCAATCACAGAGCTTATCTCGGTTGTTTCTCTTCTCTCAAGGATCGCTGTCCTGAGCTGCGTATTGATATAGATCCAGAACCAGGAGTCCCATCATTATACTGCTTTTCAGATACTTTCTCCTCTCCATTTTCTCTGTTCTCTTCTTATTAGTAGGAAGTTTTACTTTCTTCTTTGACCCTTGATGTCTCTTAATCTGTTCACTCTTGTTTTTTTTTATCCCTTTGTACTTTTGTCCTTGGTTTTGGAGGACTTATTTGACCTCCAATGAAATTTTTATTTCTGCAACTGTGTGTTTAATTTTCAAAAGCACTTTATTATTCTGATTTTTTTTAAGTAGCACCCTGTTCTTGTTTTATGGATCCACCAACACCTCAGATCTTTTAGAACTTGGGTTTTTGTGACCTTCTTTTCTGTTCCAGTAGTCTATTTCTCCAAGAGTCAATTTGCTCTGTTTGCTTAACTTTGTCTTCTCTTTTATGCTGCTAGTTTTTCTCATCGTCTGGTAATCTTTGGACATCTATTTATTTAAAAGGTCAAAGGTTTGGTTTATTCTTTCAAAAAGCACAAAACATGATTCTTGAGCATTATAACTGATGTCTTATTTAGTAGAATAAGTTGTATCTGGGTTAGAGGTAATAAAACGTTATGAACCCACAAGAGTAGGCTCTTCTCAGTACAACTGCTGAGAGCACAGAATTGTGAAAGTGAGTCATAAGGGAGGCCGTTGAGAGCCATGTGTACCCACCTGTTTTTTTTATCTTGTTTTGACCATTTGCAAAGCTTATTTGCTGCTTCAGGAATAAATCAAAATAAAACTCCATCCTAAGCAGGGACTGAGTCCTCATTTTCCAATCCTAGAATCAGGACCAGACATTATTGTCTGGCCTTGCATATACCAACACTATTGGTGATCCATGGCCCTTGGGATTCCCTTTACTTGTCCGTGTACATCAGCCAGCATCTGCTAATGGCAAGCACCTATACCTCTGTTGGATGCAGGCTAGAAGTTCTTAGGAATGATGTGTAGCGGTATATATACCCCACTTCCTTACTCCCTGGCTAGGATACTTCTGAGGAATGTGCTCTGCAGCATTTTCCTCAGCTTCTCCATGGGATTAAGATTTATTCTGATAGCTGGTTTATTGGAAGTCTTCCTTTTCCTGTATCATCTTCCCTCTGCTCTTGTCTTTGCACCTTCCAGGAAAACTACATGCTCTCAATCATCACCTCAGGATCTTCTTCTGGAGAGAATCCAATTAAGATAGATTGTAATGTGAGCCCAAAGCTGACACCCTTCCCATTTCTACTTCTACCAAAAGCCGTACTCTTCTCTCTCCAAAGTCCATTAAGAGAGTCTGGTGAGGAGGAACAGATTTCTACTCTTGTGCTTCCTAGAATGTATTTGCCCCTGCTAACGGCAAGAAGAATGCAGGTACCCAGAATGTGGCGGATATGTCTCTAAGACTGTTAAACCACAAAGAACACAAACCTGCCAGATGGGTTGGAGGCTAGACCTCAGCTGTCATAAAGAATCTCTTCTGCTCTTGTTGGTGTTTCACATCCATTCATCTCCACCACCATACGGTACTTTTTGATTCCTGCAAAATAAGAAGTCACAATAATACAGAAATCTGCAAATTTTGTAATAAATTAACCACTTCTGTATCATTTAAGGGAGTGGTCCTCAAACTTCTGTGTGCATCAGAATCACCGAAGGGCTTGCTAAAACACTGATTGAAATACAGGTCTCACCCCTAGAGTTTCTGATCCAGTAGGTCGGGGGCGGCACCAGAGAGTTTGCATTTCTGATACGTTTCCAGGTGATTGCTGTTGTCCAGAGAACACACTTTGAAAATCATTGCTTTAAGGAATTTTGATGTTCTTTCCATCCTAGCTTAGATGATTATATTTCTTAGTCTCTCTTCCTTTCACGGAATCTTCTAACACAATTTATGTAGTTTTCCATGTGATTGTATGGAATCTTCAATATTGTATGTAGTCCTTTGTATCTACAGGACTCAAAGTTTCTTATTAGTGATGACAGGCTATTCAGAATTTTCTTCTATATCAGGCTAGCATATTTCACAAGCAGTTCTTTTATCCCAGTAAAATATTAACCTGCTTCGTTGAATTTTAAATGCAGTCAGCAATCTCATTATTTTCAGTTGTAACAATTAATATATCCAAATATATTGCCAATGCAGTTCAGTTTCTGTCAAAAGTCACAAGGTTTCCAATTTTTCGGGACATTTTTTACCTGCATAAAGTGATAGGCTTTGAAGGAAAAGCTTTGATCTCTCTCTTAAGTCTGATGCATTTGCATTGTGCTTCTCAGAATAAAGAACCAAGTCCCCCAAGGAGTTTGTGGACTGCAGTGTTTCCGGAAGGTGGAAAATTGATGTCAGAATGGGGCGGAGAGAAGAAAGGAAAGACCTCAGCTGAGAGGCCATGGCAGGTGTGGCCAGCAAACAGGAGGGCCACCAGCAGAGCTTAACTGTGCATGGTGGAGACCCAGAGGGTCAAGGCAGGTTGGAGAGGATGAGCAAGAGGGCAGGGACACGGCAGCTCTGAGGAGCAAGGAGCAGGTGCTGGAGACACCCCCTGAGTTGGAAGCAGCAAAGGTGTAGGCTTGTTAACGCCTACAATGTGTCTTAAGCAGAAATTGTCTCTGAAGGACCTTAATCATAAAACACGTTACAATTTTCTATAATAAGAAACCCTGTGACCTTCAATTGCTCCATCAAAGAGCAAGATACGAAAAAGGTTATTGGCTGTTTTATACGAAACATCATTAACCAGGAGGGTCAAAGGTCTTCTGGCTTACACCACACATTGCCATCTTGCATGTTGACTTTATGACAAACCTTCTCCTTAGGTTTATTGAGTTAAGATGAAAAAAAAAAGAAATAAGGCTTTGTGGAGAAATGTATTTGATGACACATACGTAAGGTATGTTTGTTTTTGGAAATGGTATTTGCTTCGAGCATTGTAAACAAACACACTAACGATACTTAACCCACCACTGTAATCTGTGCCCAAAGCAACTGACCGACCGAACCAGTGTTGTGTTATTTCAGTTCATCACTGCGGTGGCGGTTCTTTTGTTAGTCAGAAAGCACTAGATTCCCATCTTAGTTTTATCTTTACAGACACGCTCCAAAAAACATTGCCTGAAACTACCCAGATATTTATCAATGGATGAATGAACAAATGCTGTGTGTGAGTGTGTGTGCACGCACGCACGCGCGTGTGTATGAATATTATAGAACCATAAAAAGGCATGAAGTACTGCAACACGCTATAATGTACATGAACCTCTAAAACTTCACGCTAAGTGAAAGAAGCCAGACGTAAAAGGGCATATATTGTATAACTCCATTTACATGAACTCTACCCAGAATAAGTAAATCCACAGAGACAGAAAGCAGATCGGTGGTTGCCAGGGATTGGGGGAAGGGGGAATGGGGAGTGATTACTTAATGGGTGTGGGTGATGAAAATGGTTTGGAATTTGATATGGGTGATGAGGGCACAACATTGTGAATGTACTAAATGGCACTGAAGTGTACACTTTAACAAGGTTAATTTTATGTTATGTGAATTTCACCTCAGTTGGGGGAAAAAGAAAAAGAAAAACATGCGTGTGTCCCATTAGATTCAACTATAATGTGAAGCTTGCCCTTCCACAGCAGGCACTCACCTTCCCTCTCCCAGAGCCCCTGAGGTTGAGTTTCTCAGATGCTTCTTCCAGCAGCACCTCTAAGCTCAATAGAGAAGGGACGTCTGACTCATGTCATAGGAACCCCAATACAAGGCAGACTCCTAGGATAAAAACAGGAGCATAGGGTCATGGGAAGGAGAGAGAAAGCAATGAGGGGGTAGAATTTCTGCCATAAATTCTGCATTTTAGAATGAATGAGAAACAATCAACGTGAACGGGCTTAAATTTCCACATGGGGAAAGAGATGCTGTGTAAGTCCTAGTTATGAGTACAGATATAATTTAACTACAAATGGAAGAGTTTAAGAAAGTTTACACGTGCTGATTCCAAATTGTGTACCTATCATGTCTAAGAATCCAAAAGATGGGAAGCAACCAGTCACGGGACACAGAAAACCTCAGCTCTGGGTCTGGGTCTGCCACTCATTTACTGGGCATGCATTCATTCATTCGTATATGCATCCAACAAATAGCTCTTGAGCACCTGTTAGGTGCTAGGTACTGTTCTAAGGGCTGGGGATCCAGCATTGAACAAGACACACGAAGTCTCTGCCCTCGTGGAGCCTATCGTCTAGTGTGGATACAGACAACCCTGTGAACAAGTATTTGTTGAACTGAATTGAAATAATGTAAGGACAAGTCATGACACATGCTATGCAAAAGAACAAAGCAGGACAAGAGACAGTGAGAATGAAGATCTTTCCAAAGGGGAGACATTGCAGCAGAAATGCAGTGACATGAAGAGAGGGCTGTGTAAACAGAGAGCGTTCCGGGCATAAGGAAGAACACATGTGAAGGCTCTGAGACATACATGTGCTTGGCATGTCACAGGCGTAGCAAGGAGGTTGGAAGAGCTGCAGCGTGGAGAGGGAGGGGTGCGGAGGAAAGGAGCCAGGGAAGTAGTGTGTAGAGCCTGCAGGCTCCGGGAAGGGTTTGGGCTTTATTCTGAGTGAATGGAGGCCATGATAGAGATTTTAGCAGAGGAGTGAACTTATGACTCAAAAGGCTCCCTCTGGCTGCTGTATAAAGATTCAAGTATAGGTTGGGGGGCTAGAGAGGAAGTAAAGAAACCTGTTGAGAAGGTCTTATAGTAATCCAGGTGATTGGTGAGGGAGACCTGGTTGGGGTAGAAGCAATGGTGGTAGGGAGAAGTGCTGCACATTGAATCTATTTTGAAGGTAAATAATACATGTCTTGGTGATGGACTGTAGTCTGGGGTGAGAGAGAACTAGAGGAGGAAAGTATGACTCCAAGATTTTGGCCTTGAGTCTGTAAGCCTTTGGTTCTTCATATATAAAGTGAGGGGGATTTGACTAGGCGATGTCTAAGGCTCCTTCCAGCACCGAGAGTCCAAGACTCTAAGAGAACACTGGCTAATACACAGAAATGGAAGGACCAAACCTCAGTTTACTCATCTGTAAAATGCACCCATCTGAGGCCGGTGCTGAGGAGCAAGTGAGGTCACACGTAACACTAGCATACCCTGAGGGTCAAATAATTACTAGCTTCTTGCCATTGTTTTTTGAAGAGTGAGCGTATCTAGCTGTGCCAGGTTCTTGAAGCCTCTGGGAAAGGGGTTCCAAACTAGGGGTGAGTTTTATAAAACAAACCAAGTATTTGGCATGCAGTGTCACTTAAAACTGATGAAGGGCTTCCCTGGTGGTGCAGTGGTTGATAGTCCGCCTGCCGATGCAGGGGACACAGGTTCGTGCCCCGGTCCGGGAAGATCCCACGTGCCGCGGAGCGGCTGGGCCCGTGAGTCATGGCCGCTGAGCCTGCGCATCCGGAGCCTGTGCTCCGCAACGGGAGAGGCCACAACAGTGAGAGGCCCGCGTACCACACACACACACACACAACTGATGAAAACTTACGTCCACACAAATACCTGCCTACGAATGTGTATAGAAGCTTTATTCATAATTGCCAAAATTTGAAGCAATCGAGACATCCTTCAGGATAAATCAACTGTGGTGCTTCTATACAATGGAATATTATTATTAGTGCTAATGAGCTACTAAGCTATGAGAAGACATGGAGGAAACAAATGCATGTTACTAAGTGAGAAAAGCCAATCTGAAAAGGCTGCATACTGTGTGATTCTGACTATATGATACATTGGAAAAGGCAACATTACTGGAGACAACAAGATCAGTGGTTGCAGGGGTGAGAGAGGAGGAATGGAGGAATTGGTGAAGCACTGGGGATTCCTAGGGCAGTGAAACGATGTATGATACTATAATGGTGCACACCTGTCATTAGACATTGGTTCAAACCCATAGAATGTGCAACACCAAGAGTGAACCCTTTGGTTAATAACTATGTGTGAATATTGGTTCATCGATTGCAACAAATGGACCATACTGGTGTGGGATGTTGATGGTGGGGAAGGCTGTGTGTGGTTGGGGGGAGGGAACTCTGTATTCTCACTCCATTTTGCTGTGAACCTAAAACTGTTCTAAACAGAAAGTCCATTAGTTTTTCAAAATGCAAATTACCTTTAGGCAGAGTTTCATGGGCCCAGCTACGCCATGTGATCTCAGCCCTGTGGGCACGTGACCGATGCTCTTCAGCTTGGGAACCTCCCAAACTTATTTAGACCAGTGACCCTGAGCCCTTTTGAGACTTTTGTTTTTCACTTTGTGCAACTGAAGGCATATTCATAGAGTTGTGTAGCCATCACTACCGCCTCATTCCAGAACACTTTGCTCTCTCCCCTAGAAAACCCCATACCCTTTGGCAATTATCCTCCATTTCCCCCTGCAACTTCCAGCCCTAGGCAGTCACTAATCTCCTTTCTGTCTCTATGGATTTGCTTGTTCTGGACATTTCATATAAATGGAATCATACAAGTGTGGTCTTTTGTGACTGGCCTCTTTCACTTAGCATAATGCTTTTTTGTTTGTTATAATTTTTTTTTTTTTTTTTTTTTTTTGCAGTACGCGGGCCTCTCCCTGCTGCGGCCTCTCCTATCATGGAGCACAGGCTCCGGACGCGCAGGCCCAGTGGCCACGGCTCACGGGCCCAGCCGCTCCGTGCGCACTCGGGGTCCTCCCGGACCGGGGCACGAACCCGCGTCCCCCGCATCGGCAGGCGGACTCCCAACCACTGCACCACCAGGGAAGCCCCTATTAGTTCTTTTTTTTAAACATCTTTATTGGAGTATAATTGCTTTACAATGGTGTTAGTTTCTGCTTTATAACAAAGTGAATCAGCTATACATATACATATATCCCCATATCTCTTCCCATGCTTTAAGGTCCATCTGCGTTGTAGCCTGTATCAGCACCTCGTTTCTTTTTATGGCCCACTAATATTCCATTGTATGCATATACCACATTTTATTTATCCATTCATGTATTGATGGATACATGGGGTTGTATCTACATTTTGGCAATTATGAATAACAGTTCTATGAATATTCGTGTACAAGTTTTTAAATGGGCACATGTTTTCATTTCTCTTGGGTATATACCTAAGGTGGAATTGCTGGGTCATATGGTAATTCTGTCTAGGGAACTGCCAGACTGCTTTCTGAAGTAGCCGCATCGTTTTACAATCCTAACAGCAGAGAAGAGGAGTTCTGATTTCTCCACATCTTTGTCAACACTTGTTATTATCTGTCTTTTTAATTATGGCCACCCTATTGGATGTGAAGTGGTATCTCATTGTGGTTTGAATTGTATTTCTCTGATGGTTAATAATATTGAGAAACTTTTCATGCACATCTTGTCCAACTGTGTGTCTTCTTTGGAGGAATGTCTATTTAGATTCTTTGCCCATTTTTTTTTTAGAGCAGCAGCTTTTAAAATTAATTAATTAATCAATCAATCAATCAATTAATTAGGCTGTGTCCAGTCTTAGTTGCAGCATGTGGGATCTTTTGTTGTGGAGCACGAGCTCTTCATTGCAGCACACGGGCTTCTCTCTAGCTGTGGTGTGCGGGCTCCAGAGCGCACGGGCCCAGTAGTTGTGGTGCGTGGGCTTAGTTGCCCTGAGGCATGTGGGACTTAGTTACCTGACCGGGGATCGAACCTGTGTCCCCTGAATTGGATGGTGGATTCTTAACCACTGGACCACTAGGGAAGTCCCCCTCTTTGCCCATTTTTAAATTGGATTATTTGTCTTTTTACTCCCTTTGAAGCTCTTGAAAGCCCCAGTTCTTCTACCCGCAAAAATACAAATAAGACCTCAGGTTAAGAAACTCTGGGCTCTGGAACCAGACTCTGGGGCCGACCCAAGACAGAATCAATAGGTGAATCTGGGAAAGGAGATGTGCAAGGTCACCTGGCACTTACCTCCCTCCTGGCCCATAATGACATTGCACTTACCCCACTAAAAAATTTTAATGTCCAAGGGTTTTTGTACACTGATAGGAACCCCCATTAAATTATTTGTTTTTTTTTAACAGTTAACAATTGTCTAAATATGCACATTCTGCTTAGACAATTATTATATCAAAAACATGAATTTTACAAATTAGAGTTCCCCAAACATTTTAACAGTGATCTCAGTCAGTTAAACTGTTCCAAATGAAAACTTGATGAAAATTATAAGCCAAATTATGAGATAGTTTAAAATGCTTTAAACATCTTAATAATCTGACACACGTGAAAGCAATGATTACAAAATTGTCAATATAAAGCTATCAAAACTTTTGTTTGGCAAAAATGCCAGTGTCGTGGATCTAAATTTGCTTCCATTATCTCTATTCTTGATTTTACTTTCTCTTTTTCATATTGCTTCCCTGGGATGCTGGAACCCTCCATTTGCCCCTCCAGATCCACTCTGCTCCTTGTCTGCCCTGGGAGACACTTTGTATAAAATGCATCAACGGAGCCCTTCACCTTCTGACTCTGGTTGCGTTCTGCCAGTGGGAGACATCAGCCTGAGATTGGAGGGTGGGGGAAACTGAGGTGGGATCCCTTCCTGGAGGGTTTGTGGGTTGGCCATAGACCCTGCTGCTAATCCATACTCTCTCTGGGGTCATGGTTCCTCCCATTTCCCTCCAGGCCTAGAGCTAGTAGTGGGATAAGAATCAGCCTGCCAATGCAGGGGACACGGGTTCGAGCCCTGGTCCGGGAAGATCCCACATGCCGCGAAGCAACTAAGCCCATGCGTCACAACTACTGAGCCTGCGCTCTAGAGCCCACGAGCCACAGCTACTGAAGCCCGTGTGCCTAGAGCCCGTGCTCCACAAGAAGAGAAGCCACCACAATGAGAAGCCTGCGCACCGCAACGAAGAGTAGCCCCTGCTCGCTGCAACTAGAGGAAGCCCGCACGCAGCATCAAAGACGCAACGCAGCCAAAAAACAAACAAACAAACAAACAAAAAAACACAAAACTATTCCCACTATTGCTAGCCTTATGCTACTGTATTCTTTCTTGTTGGTTTCCCTTACCCCTGCCCACCCCACTCTAAATAGTCCCTTCATACTACCCTCTTCAATCGCTCTATTGGAATGTTCCATGTCTTTCCTGCTAGATCCCTGACTGATAGATCAAATTACAATTTCCTTTGCCTGACCTGGAGAATCCGAGTGACCTTCACTAATCTGGTAGGATGACCAGTACGGCTTATCAGTTGAAAGCTCAGAACCAGGAACAGGAGACTTGGATCTGCCATCCAAGGGATTCTGTCCAGGCAGAATAAGTTCTTTATATTTTTTGGATAGGCTTTGTTCATTGATTGAGACCCTGCCCAGGTTATTGGCTCCAAACAGTCAGTTTCGCTTTGATTTTTTTTTAAGTCCTCAGTCTTGTAATTCTTTGAAAAATAATGCTGTTTGAAGGTCTTATCTTGAAAGTGCAGGCTGATAAAAGACTATGACTAATTATGTAAGTGTTTATGATGCAATCAATATGCAGTGGTCCAGGGTCAGATGGATCAGAGGGGGTCGTCTCACTGCTGAGGGAGCCGGAACCAAAGGCTATACAGTTTCATGGACCTGGGTCTTGTGGGGGAGGGTGGGGAGGGGGAGGGTGGAAAAGTACGGGGTACAAGTCACAATGGATAACAGTGCCTCAAGGCTTTCCCCTCCTCCCTCATAAGGGGGCTTTAGCAGAGGTACCTGAAGACCTCAGATGAAGAGACCTAGGGATGAAGGTGCCAGGCCTGGGAGTGCAGGTGTGTAAGAGAATGGCCAGCCAGGGACCTGAGTCCTGGACTGCAGCTCCTGTCGGAGTTTACAGGGCCTAGCTGTCACCAAGTCTAATGTGGGGAGGGAGTTTCCCCTGGGGCCTGCCAGGTAAAGCCTTGTAATTACCTACAGTCAGGGCTGAAAATCACACACCGGGTTTTGGGGCAGAAGCTGGAATCCTTGTCATCCTGTCTACTGAGGCCACCCAACGGTCTCCAATCATGGTGTAACATCATTCACCCAACATAACTTACCCTTGACTTTCTAACCCTCCTCCAGGTACTGACACATTTCTCTGAGCCCTAAAGTCATACTTATTAGAGGAGGTGCCTATGTCTGTGCTCCCCACTTCCCTACACTCTCCCCTTCATTCCTCAGCTCCCTGAAATCTAGATTTTATCCTCATCACTCCACCGAGACGGGTCTTACTAAGGTCTCTGTCTTAGGCTGGGTTCCCTGGAAACAGACTCTGAACAGAAGATGCCCAGGCGGGAAACGTATTTGGGAATGGTCTTGGGAACAACACTTGCAGGCTTTGGACGTGGGCTGCCCCTGGGGGAGGTAGCTTGCACAAAGCCGTCCCTTCAGCTCCTCTGTCCCGAAGGAGGGTCTGGGCGGCACCTCACAACGTCCACTACAGTCTCCCATGGCCTCTGGGCCAGTACATCTATTATATTTCCTGTTCTTACCTTACCTAGTTTATCAGTTTCAACACCGTTGACCACTTCCTTCTTCAAGAAAAATCCTTTTTCCTCCGTTCCCAGGACACCACACTCTTGTTTTATTTCTCTCGCCCACCTGACCATTTCTCCTCAGGCCTTTACGTGAAGCTCTCCTTTCTCCTCCTGGGCATTCCATTCTTCTGATTCTTCTCTCCAGCTTATCTCATACAGTCTCAGCAGTTTAAAAACACTACCTCCTCGAGGCCGATGCTTGTGTCTTTAGCCCAGAACTGTTTCTGAGCTTCTAGTTAATACACCCGGCTACAGACGTGTCATCTCGACTTGGTTATGTGACAGGCATCTCACACGCGGAGTGGCCGGAATGGATGTCTTGGTTTCTCGGCTCACCCTGTAGCTGTTCCTTCCCCCGACGGCCTTTTCCATTTAGGAAAATGGCACGTGCTTCTTTCCAGCTGTTTAAAGCCAGAAGCCTGGGCTGGAGCCTAGATCTCTCCCTTTCAGTCTCTGTTTCTGCTTCCTCATATCCTCCACTGCCTTCTCGCCCTCACCTCCACCAAAAGCCATCATTATCTCCAGCCTGGCTACAGGGAGGACCTCCCGCTGCCTTTCCCATTCCAGTCTTGGCTTCTCCCACAGCCCCTCCGCCGGCTGCAGGATGTGGGCCTACGATGACTCAGGTAGAACCCAAGCTCCTCCACGCTGGGCACAGGCTTCTTCCCTGGATTCCCTCTCCATCCTGCTTTCCTCTCCAACCTCAGCCCTGCTGCTCTCTGCTGCACCCTCGTCCTTTTTAAGGATGTGGAGTCGTGGAAGAGACCTGAGTGTGGTGTGTGGGGTCACCTCTTCCTGATGTCAGAACGAATTCAGTTAATTTCGAGAATATTTTACTGCAGGAGTCACCTGCTTTTCCCAAAGGAAATCTGGTTTTTAAGGCTCAGTACCAAACGTGGGTCTGGGGTGCTCTTGGCAGGAAGGCATCAGAGGATGGTGGCCCTGGGTTGGTCATTGAGCTGAGCCACAGGAGAGAGTCTGACTGCTGTCACTGAGTGACTACGACAGCCTATGGGGAGCCTCCCTGCTGGCCTTTTCCTTTCTGTCTGGGAAATTCTTTTCTTAAAAAAATATTTATTTATTTATTTGCCTGCGCCTGGTCTTAGTTGCGGCACGTGGGATCTAGTTCCCTGACCAGGGATCGAAACCAGGACCCTTGCATTGGGAGCACGGAGTCTTAACCGCTGGACCACCAGGGAAGTACCTGTCTGGGAAATTCTTAGGATCAGCTTTTCCTGTTTCTTGCTGTGGCTCTTAGACAATTTATCACAGAGCTGCTAGTGGACATAAATATTTTATCCTGTACATGTAGACACAATCAGTGAGAGCTGAAGTTTAGTACAATGGAGAACATCACTCATTTGCCACAATTTACGTTTTTTGAAAGAGAAATACCACTGAGATCAGTTATAAGGATAACCTGGTTAGAGGTCAGAGGTCTGCCTTCTAGTTTTCCAAGAAAACCAAGGTCTACTCAACGAGTACCCTAGGATGTGTACCAAGCAGCCAGTAACACTCCTGGCCAGGCAGATCTCCCTCCCAGGACAGCTTACAGTAGGCATTTGAAGGCAGTGCAGGTGGCAGAGAATTTTCACAGTGCATGTTCAGTTATTGTGCTGGTGCTTTTGATTTCTCTGTGTTAGTAATTTGCACTTCCACAGGGGCCTGGGGATAGTCACACAGAGGAAATGGTTGTCTCCTTCCTAAGAGTAATTTCTCCTCTTCACTGCTAAGTCTTGACTTCCTAAAATCCAAAGTAAGCTGGCTTCTGACTACTGCTGCATTCACCAGGGTTCTCTGGTAACACCAGAGTCTTACAAAGGATGGGTGTTCTGGCTCTAGGAAATGTCACGTTATCTACCTGTCCTTGGGTAATGCCAGCATGCATTTACCCATCCTTGACTCATGCCAGCCTCCCTCCAGCCCCTTGGCAGTTTGTAAACTCATCTGCAGGTGACACACCTTTATTCCAAGTCTAAATGATAGTCCAGTGACTGGTGAACAGTAGCACGTATTGGCTTTTTTTTTTTTTTTTTTTTTTTTGCGGTACGTGGGCCTCTCACTGTTGTGGCCTCTCCCGCTGAGGAGCACAGGCTCCGGACATGCAGGCTCAGCGGCCATGGCCCACGGGCCCAGCCGCTCTGTGGCATGTGGGATCCTCCCGGACCGGGGCACGAACCTGCGTCCCCTGCATCAGCAGGCGGACTCTCAACCACTGCGTCACCAGGGAAGCCCTGTATTGGCTTTTTGACTCAAAAACATCCCTCAAATCTTCAGCTTCCTCAGTTAAATGGGAGAAAGCAAACATTTATTGAGAGCCTTTAGAGGATGGGAGAAATACAATGACGAGCCAGCTAGTCCTTGTCTACCAATTGCCCTGATAATTAGAGCTCTGATTAAACCCTACACTAGTGGCAAGAATATGAGATGATTCAATAAGGTCATTCTGCAGTTACCTTTTCCCCTTAAACTTATCTTCCGATGTTCATTGATTTTTTAAAAAAAATTAATGAACTTTATTTTTTAGAGCAGTTTTAGGTTCACAGCAAAACTGATTGGAAAGTACAAAGTTCCCATGTACCCTCGGTCCCTACACATGCACAGCCCCTCCCCCCCAACATCCCACACAGAAGGCTCCATTTGTTACAACTGATAAGCCTACGCTGACAGATCTTTATCACCCAAAGTTCATAGTTTACATTACAGTTCACTCTTGGTGTATATTTACGGGTTTTGACAAATGTATAGTGATACATATCCACCATTATAGTATCAGACAGAATAGTTTCACTGCCCTAAACATCATCTGTGCTCTGCCTGTTCCTCTTTTCGTCCCCCTCCCCTCACCCACCAGGGCAACCACTGATCCATTTACTGTCGCCATAGTTTTGTCTTTTTCAGAATGTCATACGGTTGGAATCATGTGGTA
The DNA here is from genome assembly GCF_011762595.2 of Tursiops truncatus. Classification (NCBI taxonomy): domain Eukaryota; kingdom Metazoa; phylum Chordata; class Mammalia; order Artiodactyla; family Delphinidae; genus Tursiops; species Tursiops truncatus. Next base: position 132,421,558 of record NC_047037.1, on the reverse strand, counting down.
TGTAGCCTTTCAGATTGGCTTCTTTCACTAAGTAATATGTGTTTAAGTTTCCTCCATGGCTTGATAGCTCATTTCTTTAGCACTGAATAATACTGCATTGTCTGGATTTTCTTGTTTATCCAATTTGCCTACTGAAGGAAGTCTCGGTTGCTTCTAAGTTTGGGCAATTCTGCCTAAAGCTGCTATAAACATAGGTGTGCAGGGTTTTGTGTGGACATAAGTTTTCAGCTCCTTTGGGTAAATACCAGGGAGTGGGATTGCTGGGTCATGTGGCTGTTCATTGTTTTTTAATGACGTTGCCCCCGTTTTAATCCCCACAGTTTCAGAAATTTCAACCTGGGAAAACCAATGGATCAAACAAAATTGCTCTTCCTCCATTCATCTCCTTCCCCTTCTTTCCCTTCTCCGTTCCTCCACCCTGCCTTCCCCCCTCCCTCCCTGTAGTTGACTTGCTGTTGTGCTGTTACTTTGTCTTTAGTTGTTGGTTTGTTTCGATCTCTGTATTTCAGCCCAAGAAGAGCGGATTTCATGAGCGCCTGGGCCAGGGAGCAGAGACCGAGGGAGAGGGGGCACCCAGGTTCAAGAGCACCTCTCTGCACTGTGATACATAATGTACACTGAGCCAAGGGAAGTGCTGCAGGGGGAAAAAAGCTGTGATGGGGGAGGGGGAATTGGATGCAGGAGTAAAGGTACAAACTTCCAGTTATAAGATAAATAAGTCCTAGGGATGTGATGTGCAACACGATGAATTTTACAGTACTGTTGTATGCATATATGAAAGTTAAGAGAGTACATCTTAAGAATTCTCATCACAAGGAAAAAATACATATATTTTCTATTTCTTTTACTCTGTATTTAGATAATGGATGTGCACTAAACTTATTGTGATCCTTTCATGATGTAAGTCGAATCATCATTTCATGATGTAAGTCAAATATATGCTGTACACCTGAAACTTAGTGCTGTATGTTCTTTATAATTTCAACAAAACTTGAAGAAAAAATAAATAGAAAAAAATTTTAAAAAAAGAGAAACAAAGATAGAAAAAGCTGTGAAAAACCTTAATTCGATTCATAAGGGTACTTTGCAAAAAAGTCTCGACCTCAAAATGTCTAAATTAAATTTAGACGTTCAGTAAAAGAGATGTTTTGTGATTTCTAAAAACTCTCTGTTGTATGTGTATGTGTGTGGGTGTGGTGCATATTGCTGATATTACTAAATATGGAATCATCTAGGAATATCAGATATAGATTTTGAATTATGTCCCATTATTTGCTTATTGAGAAAAAAATTATATTTTTTCTAGCTTGGAAAAAAATCCAAACTTGTTATTTCTTACATGGGAAGTACTTGATATATCCCTTGACCTTTCTTAAGAAATTTTAACTCATTTGGGGATGTGTTTGGAGTACAGAGAGTGTAATAAACAGTCCTGCTGGCAGTGCCTCAATACCTCTACTTTGTGTAAAATTATGCTGTGAACTTGTTTATCTTGAAGTTCGATATTAAGGTATCAGTTAATGAATTTGAAGTAGGTATTTATAGCAGCACTTATTCAGTGGAAATTTCATCTTCAGTGTATGTATTTAAAGCTTCGTTCCATAGTAATTCTTCAAATCCCTTCTTTTAATTGCTACTCCAGTATTTTTTAAGTGTTGCAGAGTCTCTTTTCAGAGACGTCTCCTTCCATCATCATAATCTAATAATTCCAGGAAAAAAGAATAAAAGCAATAGTAGTTTTTTTTTCCCCAAATACCTGGCCAACTCATTCACAGTTATGGAGTCCAAATGAGGGCTTTTTCCCTGAGTCTCTACCAAGAGCAACTAATGTGAGTTTCCCTGATCACTGAAGCACCACTTTCCCGGGGGGAAAAGCAGGTAAACGCATCTCTGTGGTGCCCTGAGAAGTGTGGAGAATTAACTGGAACCTTAACTGAAATCACAAGCACAGCAATTTTGTGCGTCAGAAAGTCCATGATGAGCCAAGATCATCAGAGCTGTGACTGTAATGTCATGACCTTGACACAGTTGTTACAAAAACTCTGCAATAAACGCTTGTCCACAGCACTTACGTGTGATCCTCCAAATCTATAAAGCTCTGACAGAGAAAGACAAATACCATATGATATCACTTACATGTGACATCTTAAAAAATGATACAAATGAACTTATTCACAAAACAGAAATAACTCACAGACATAGAAAAGAAACTTATGGTTACCAAAGGGGAAAGGTGGGGGGGGATAAATTAGGAGTTTGGGATTAAAATATACACACTAATGTATAGTAAGTAAGTAACCAAGGACCTACTGTATAGCACAGGGAACTATACTCGATATCTTATAATAGAAAAGAATCTAAAAAAGAATATATATATATATATATATATATATATATATATATATATACACAAAACTGAATCACTTTTCTGTACACCTGAAAGTAACAGAACATTGTAAATCAATTAGATTTCAATAAAGAATTTTTAAAAAGAGATAATAAAACAACAACAACAAAACCAAAAATCTCCAAAAGCCAAAAGTGCTGTTTTTTTGGTCACTTTTCGGTGGCATGCCCTACCTGCCCTTATTTGCTGTAAAATGTGACCAAAACTGATGCGAATCCATTTATAGTTTTAATTTTTTTTTCAGGATGATGACTGATAACTTCTATTTCAGAGATATTAATGTATTTGATTTTATTTCATCTAAAATATTGTTCAATCTAAGAGCTTTCTCAGTCTCTGTTCTTTTTACTGCACTTACTTTTTCTGTTTTACAGATGCAATTTCTTCTTAAATCTCTCTGACAGTATTAATTATAGGGTTTAAAAAACACAGTTTTCGGCTTTGTGCATGTTTTTCATTTCCTCTGACGTTTTAAAAAAATATTTATTTATTTATTTTTGACTGTGTTGGTTCTTCGTTGCTGCACGCGGGCTTTCTCTAGTTGGCGGCGAGTGGGGGCTACTCTTTGTTGCGGTGCGTGGGCTTCTCACTGCGGTGGCTTCTCTTGTTGCAGAGCACGGGCTCTAGGCATGCGGGCTTCAATAGTTGTGGCACGGGGGCTCAGTAGTTGTGGCTCGCAGGCTCTAGAGCAGAGGCTCAGTAGTTTTGGCACACGGGCTTAATTGCTGCATGCCGTGTGGGATCTTCCCGGACCAGGGCTCAGACCTGTGTCCTCTGCACTGGCAGGTGGATTCTTAACCACTGCGCCACCAGGGAAGTCCCCCCTCTGACTTCTTTTGTGCCCTCAGTTTGGGTATGCTTTTCCTCCTATGTCTGGTGTCCTCGCTGTCTGCCCGCTTTTAAGACAGGTATTGAGTGATGCGTGGACTCTGTACAGAGCTGCGGCTTGCTGATGGAAGCCGGAAGCAGGGCTGCAGGGGAACCCCCAGCTTCTGGAATCGGCAGGATTTTTCTCAGGGTATGGTCAATTTCCTAAGAGAAGAGGTCTCCTGCCTGGGGGAGAGAAGAGATGGTTTAGGTCTGCCTGGCCACCACCCTGGAAGAGGACCTGGGGAAGAGGGCTGGGGTCTCCTTGGTTGTAGATTTAAGCTCAGTCCCCTAAATACAGTGCCTCACTCCCACTAGCCCTGAGCATCCGGGCTCCTAACTCCCCCAACTTCTCAATTTTTTGAAGAGAATAGTCCAGGGGGATTTGAAGAAGGGTGGCTGACTACGTGCAAGCTGGGAGGGGACCTGGAGGAACTAAAAACTGCCCTAAACACGACCAGCTCCCCCATTTCCAACTTCATCCCGTGGTCCTGTCTCTGGGGCGCTTGGCACTTCTGTTTCTGGAAACTTTCTGGGGGCTCCTTGTTCTTAGCAGGCTGGCTTCTCATGGGCAGCCCTTTCCTGAGATACTTAATTTTCAGGTCTCTCTACTCTGCTAAGTGCTGTTCCTTTGTTGACTTTCCAGATTCCAAATATCTGTCAACATCTCTTGTCTCTTTTTTCTCTTCCTCCTCTGTTGTACGTGTGGGCTTCTGCTATTGTATTCTGTTAATGTGACTTGGGTTGAGGTTTTCTGCACTTGGAAGCAGGCTCTTGACACCTTATGTCCTCAACGTGGTTGGTTGGAAAATGACGCAGCTAGGATTGGAGTTGAGGTCTGCTTGACCTCCTGGGGGAAGACTGGAGATAAATAAATATGTCCAATTGGCTGGGTTTCATGATGAGGGGCTGAGGCCTTTCTGTCGAGCATGGAATTGCTGAGTGGAGTTTCGCGTTGTCACTCTTGCACAAACCACACCATCCTAGAAATCACTTTTGATCTCCTCCTCAGGAGGAGAAGCAGGGAAGGGTGGTGATTAAGACCTCAGGCTCTGGACTCAGACCTCCCGGGTCTCAGTCCATTACCTGTTGGCTGTGGTACCTGGAGGACTTTCTGTGTCTCCTCTCACCCCCCCGCTCCCCGCCCCGGGTCCCTCCACTGTAGCCACACTGGCCCCCTTGCCCATTCTTGCTCATGCAAAGCATGCTCCTTTGCACTTGCTGTTCCCTCTATTGGGAATGCTGTTCCCCAAACAGCTGCAGCTCTTTCTCCCTCACCTCCTTCAGGTCTCTTCCTCAAATGTCTCATCTTTACTGAGGCCATCTGTGATCTCCCTGCTGCCTTCCAGCTTTCCTTGTCCACACTCCTTGGCCTTATTTTTCCCCATAGCAACCTGCCACATGACTCATTTACATGTCTGTCATTGTCTACTGTATTTCTCTAGAGAAACAGAACCAATAGGATATAATACACACACACACACACATATATATATGTATGTGTGTATATTTGTATAAATGTATGTATATATAGATATATGTATATATACATAAAGAAATTTATTATAGGAATTGTCTCATGTAACTCTGGAGGCTGAGAAGTCCCATGATCTGCTCTCTGTAGGCTAGAGACCCAGGAAAACTCATGGTATAATTCCAATACAAGCCTGAAGGCCCGAGAATCAGGAGAGCTGATGATGTAAGTTCCAGTCCAGGTGCAGGAGGAAAGACCAATGACCCAGCTTGAAACGGTCAGGCAAAGAGAATAAATTCTCTCTTTTGTTCTATTCAGGCCTCCCGTGGATTAGCTGAGGCCCTTCCACATTGGGGAAGGCGACCTGCTTTACTCAGTCTACCTACTCAAGTGTTAAATCTCATCCAGAATCCTCACAGGCACACTCAGAACAATGTTTAGCCAAATATCTGGGCACCCTGTGACTCAGTTAAGTTGACACATAAAATTAACTATCACATCTATCTCCTGTCACTAAAATACAAGCCCCAAGAAGGAGGGGACTCTGTTTCCTTCTCTGTTGTATCTCCAGCACCTAGAACTGCATCTGGTTCTGGTTCTGGTTCTGGTTCTGCACCAGATAGTTGCTCAGTAAATATCTGTTGAGTGAATGAATGAAACGAACCCATCTCTCACTGAGAGTATGAGGAACTTGAGGCCCAGGATGGTGCATGGTCAGTGGGCTTGTGGCTGGCTGAGGTAGGACTCAACCCCAGGGGGCTGTATCAGTTATCTATGGCTGCATAACAAATAACCCCAAATGTAATAGCTTAAAACAACATTATTATCTCTGTTTCTATGGGTCAGGAATCCAGGCAGAGCCTGGCTGCTCCTCCGTTTAGGGTCTCTCAAGGTGTCAGCCAGGATGAGGGTCCACTGGAGAAGAATCCACTTTTTCTTTATTTTTTTATTGAAGTATAGTTGATGTACAATATTATATAAGTTTCAGGTGTACACTATCATGATTCACAATTTTTACAGGTTAGACTCCACTTATAGTTGTTTTAAAATATTGGCTGTATTCCCCGTGTTGTAAGGGAAGAATCCACTTTTAAGTTCACAGGGTTGTTGGCAGAATTTAGTTTCTTTAGGGCTGTTATGATCTTGGAGAGAGAGCAGTGAGCGGTCCTGAAGAGAGATCTTAGTTCCCTGTCTAGGAACTGAAGCTGGGTAGCTTGGATGAAAAAAGTAGGAATCTTAGCCGCTAGACCACCAGGGGCTAGAGGCTAGAAGCAAAGTGGCCCTGGCTCTTGCCCCTGTTTGAAAGCAAGAATGTTTCAAGGAGGCAAAAACTGTAAAAACAGGTAAACAGTTTGTTATTAGAGACACAGCACAACATATGGGAGAGCACACAGAGAAACAGTTTACATATTTAAGTCAGAAGCAAGGCAGAAATACACACATGGAGAGAAAGGGTGTGGGCATCCTGAATGAGGGGTGCAGTAAAGAGGCAGTTAAATCATTTATATAGGGCGGTTCTTCCAGGTCTTTATTTACCTTTGGCCAATTATCTTGTTTCTTTTCCCACAGCTGTCCCGTCCTAGGGTCCTCCCCCATCTGCCTGTGCATCTTTCCGCCAAGATGGATTCCAGCATGGGGGCCTGTGGGAGGCTTGACATCACCTATTATGGGGTGGCACCCCTCCCTTTTTGACCCCCAAGGAGCCTGCCTGAGCACGTGCAGCCAGGGAAGTTTTCCTTGACCTCCGTAGGGGTCATCTTATCTGTTTACTTCAGCAGAGCTCAGCTCTCACCACTAACTGTCCTTGGAGTGTCTAGGGAGAACAAAGCTTCAATTTTACTCCGTTTGACAAACACCAGCTGTCCAGCCCAGGGGTCCATCTACCTCCTACCTTCGTTAGCCTGAGGATCTCAAGTCCTTGCTGGCTAGTGACTGGAGGCCGCCTCAGGTCCTTGTCATGTGGGCTTTTCTTTTTTTTTTTAATATTTATTTAATTTATTTATTTTAATTTTTTGGGGCTGCGTTGGGTCTTAGTTGCAGCACGCGGGATCTTCGTTGAGGTATGCGGGCTTTTGTTGTGGTGCGGGGACTTCTCTCTAGTTGTGGCCTGCGGGTTCCAGAGCACGTGGGCTCTGTAGTTTGCGGCACGTGGGCTCTCTCATTGAGGCACGCAAGCTCAGTAGTTGTGGCGTGTGTGCTTAGTTGCCCCACGGCATGTTTGATCTTAGTTCCCTGACCAGGGATCGAACCCTTGTCCCCTGCATTGGAAGGTGGATTCTTCACCACTGGATCACTAGGGAAGTCCCCATGTGGTCTCTTCTACCCTCAAAGGGTGCAAGCTGAGAAGGCACTACAGAGAGTCTGCCAGAAAGATGGGAACCACAATCACCTGTAACCTAAATACAGAAGCAGCATCCTGTCCCCTTTGCCGTATTCTATTAACTCATAGGTACCATCCATACTCAAGAGGAGGGGATTACTCAAAGGTGTGACTACCAAGAGATGGGGAACAGGGGTGACCATCTCAGAGTCTGCCTGGCATAGGTGATTAAGACCACAGACTCTGGAGCCAGACCACCTAGCTTCAAATCCCTGCTCTGTCACTTCTTCCCTGTGTGATCTCAGGTAAATTACTTAACCTCTCTGTGTTCTGGTTTCAACATTTGAAAAATGAGGCAAATAATAGTATCTGCTTCATAGGGTTGTTGTGGGAATTAAATAAAAATGCAGAAGGGCTTAGAACAGGGCCTGCACACAGGATTGGCTCTTACTCCTTCCTGCTCCATCAAGGCAAGTACACACTGTCACCCTCAAAGGAAAGGAAGTCTCAGCTGCCTTGGCTTTCCTGTTTTTTGTAGACCTGTTCAATCCAATCTAGAGTCTGTCCTTGCCCAGATTTCTCCTGCTCAGAGACTTTATCCCCATAGTTTTAACCTTCTGGGCATATTTTTAGTCACAAACCCAGGGCAATAATCCAGCTCATAGAGTGCCAGCCTGTACGTTAGTGGCTGTTGAATGAAGAGTTCTGATCGGCGTGGAAACTAAGGCCGTGTTTGATGTCTTCTTGGCCCAGACACGAGTGGTGAGGTAGCCAGGAGACAGAACGTGAACTTGACTCAGGGAGAAAAATCACACTGAGTCTTTGTTGCATGAAACAGGCTTTTTTTTTTTCCATTTTTTTCCCCCCCAGGGAGTGGACTGACTTGAGCATTGTCTGAACTAGAGTTCAGGATACGAGACAGCAGGCAGTCAGTCCTCAGGTTAGTACCTTGCTGAGGAGAGGGTGGTATCAGGTTCCCATACAATCAGCTGCTTGCCCTCCTTCCCATTTTAAATATTAAAAAGGGGTTATAAGTCTGCGTCTTTATTCCCTTCTTCTTATGGCTGAGTGATATTCCATTGTATATATGTGCCACATCTTCTTTATCCATTCATCCAATGATGGACACTTAGGTTGCTTCCATGTCCTGGCTATTGTAAGTAGAGCTGCAATGAACATTGTGGTACATGACTCTTTGAATTATGGTCTTCTCAGGGTATATGCCCAGTAGTGGGATTGCTGGGTCATATGGTAGTTCTATTTTTAGTTTCTGAAGGAACCTCCATACTGTTCTCCATAGTGGCTGTATCAATTTACATTCCCACCAACAGTGCAGGAGGGTTCCCTTTTCTCCACACCCTCTCCAGCATTTATTGTTTGTAGATTTTTTGATGATGGCCGTTCTGACCGGTATGAGATGATATCTCATTGTAGTTTTGATTTGCATTTCTCTAATGATTAATGATGTTGAGCATTCTTTCATGTGTCTGTTGGCATCTTCTTTGGAGAAATGTCTATTTAGGTCTTCTGCCCATCTTTGGATTGGGTTGTTTGTTTTTTTGAGATTGAGCTGCATGAGCTGCTTGTAAATTTTGGAGATTAATCCTTTGTCAGTTGCTTCATTTACAAATATTTTCTCCCTTTCTGAGGATTGTCTTTTCATCCTGTTTATGGTTTCCTTTGCTGTGCAAAAGCTTTGAAATTTCATTAGGTCCCATTTGTTTATTTTTGGTTTTATTTCCATTTCTCTAAGAGGTGGGTCAAAAAGGACCTTGCTGTGATTTATGTCAAAGAGTGTCCTGCCTATGTTTTCCTCTAAGAGTTTGATAGTTTCTGGCCTTACATTTAGGTCTTTAATCCATTTTGAGTTTATTTTTGTGTATGGTGTTAGAGTGTGTTCTAATTTCATTCTTTTACATGTAGCTGTCCAGTTTTCCCAGCACCACTTATTGAAGAGGCTGTCTTTTCTCCATTGTATATTCTTGCCTGCTTTCTCAAAGATAAGGTGACCATATGTGCGTGGGTTTATCTCTGGGCTTTCTATCCTGTTCCATTGATCTATATTTCTGTTTTTGTGCCAGTACCATACTGTCTTGATTAAAGACGCAGACTTACTAGAGAATGGACTTGAGGACACGGGGAGGGGGAAGGGTAAGCTGGGACAAGGTGAGAGAGTGGCATGGACATATATACACTACCAAAGGTAAAACAGATAGCTAGTGGGAAACAGCTGCATAGCACAGGGAGATCAGCTCGGTGCTTTGTGACCACCAGAGGCGTGGAATAGGGAGGGTGGGAGGGAGGGAGACACAAGAGGGAAGAGATATGGGGATATATGTATAACTGATTCACTTTGTTATAAAGCAGAAACTAACACACCATTGTAGAGCAATTAAAATCCAATAAAGATGTTAAAAACAATAACAACAACAAAAAAAACCAAAAAAGAGGTTATAACTGGTCAGATTAAAACAAGGGAGCCATTCACTACTCTGTTAGTTTCCTGTGGCTGCCTTGACAAATTACCATAAGCTGAGTGGTTTAAAACAACAGAAATCAGTCTCCCACAGTTCTGGAGACCAGAAGCCTGAAATCCAGGTGTTGGCAAGGCTGCGCTCTTCCAGAGGCTCTAAAAGAGAATCTGTTCTTTCCAGCTCTGTGGTTCCAGACATTTCTTGACTTGTGGCCACGTCACTCCAATCTCTGCCTCTGTGTTCACATCACCTCTTCCTCTCTTATCCAAGGAATATGCCCCCCCCCCCATATAAGGACACTTGTAGGGGCATTTAAGGCCCACCCAGATAATCTAAGATAATGTCTTTATCTCAAGACCTTGACCTTAATCCCATCTGCAAAGACCCTTTTTCCAAGTAAAGTCACATTCACAGGTTCCAGGGGTAAGGACCTGGATATCTTTTTAGGGGGCTATTTTTCAGTCTATCCCATCCCTACCCTATCCCGTCCTGCTGCCTGAATAATTCCACAATTGAATGATTGAATGATGCCCATGTGGACAAAGTGGAGATGATGGTCCAGTCATGGAAAAGCTGAGAGATGCTGAAATCGTAGACCGTATGAAGGTCATTTCCAAATGTTTTAGAACAAATTAAGGCTGTCACCAAGGCCCAGTAGAGGAAGAGGCAATGCACGAAAGTGAAGAGGAGTGTAACTAAATAATATTCACCCGTTAATGTTTTTGGAGCTCAGACTCAAAGAGGATCCATTCTAAAGGTTCAAGGTGGGCACACAGCTCCAGGCAAACGTTAGTGACTAGAACCTGCTAACGAGAGTGCCAGGGAGACTAGAGCACCAGAATGAGCCCAGTATCTCCTAGAGGAGAGTTTCTGAGAAGCCACGTTTGCAGCAGGAAGAACAAGCAGGGGCAGGCCCTCTGCTTTGGGTAGAAGGGGTTTTTGAAATGGAGAACCAGGAGGAAGCAAAACTATTTACCTGCTATTTTTGCTTCTGGCTTCACCATCAAAGCGACCTCAGACAGGAAAGCACAGATGGGGTGACAACGTGCTGCTGGGCAAATCAAAGCCGGCGATGAGCATAGTTAAGGGCCCTTTGGAAGGAGCTCTGGCCTCCAAGGCTAGAAGACTTGGCAGACTTCACTGTGGACCAGTGAGAAATACAGGTGGGGAGGCTGGAGAGGCACCTGTGGAATGAGGGCGAAGGAAGCACCAGGAACCCATGAGCAGATCAGGGTCCTCAGATCATGAAATTCTCCAGTTTGACTCATAATGTAGAGAATCCGTTAACCATGGCCCAGAGGATAATTTGAGTTGAGGGAGATTTTGGGGGGTTGGAGATATTTAGTTGAAAAAGTACTAATGAAATTTATCCAATACTGATCTATAGAGCCAGCTAACCAGGCAATCCTCTCTTTGCATGTTTATTCTCTGTCCTTTTCAAGGAGAATCAATAGTGTATATCTCTCGAATCCACTGGATTCAATTCTTGGGCGTTCCCTCCTCCCTTCCCCCTCCCTTAATTCCCTAACCCAGCCTAGACACAGATCCTGTTGCCTACACTCCCCTCACCCCATCACTTTTCCCACTGAGTACGAATGAGGCAGATGAAGACATGGGACCCATGAAAAGAAATCCTGACAGCTCTGGACCAGCCAAGGGCTGACAGCAGAAATTATAAGAGGAAAGAGACTAATTAAGGAAGAGGTAACGCCGAGTTAGCTTGTGGAGGGGGAATAAAAGCATGCAAAGCTTTACCAAGAAATATTTCTCTGTCTCATCGTGAGTGTAAAGGTCATTAGTGGATTGATGGGACCTGAAGAATGGAGAACTTTAAACTCAGCAACCAACTAGTAGCCCCTTTGTTGTTCTAAGTGCTGGGGAAGACAAGGATGTGGTCCCACCACTTTAATAGCTAACAGTGTGAAACCAACGCTGTGAAAAGACAATGTTAAAAGGTGCTAAACTGCTTGGGGAAACAGTCTGGCAGTTCAACAAAGAGCTAAACATAAAATTGTCCAACGACCTAGCAATTCCAGTCCTGGTTATACACTCAAGGGAACTGAAAACACATGTTTACACAAAAGCCTGCTCTACACAAATGTTCACAGCAGTATTATTCATACTAGTCAAAAAGTGGAAACAACCCAGTTGTCCATTAACTGATGAATGGATAAACAAAATGTGGTAAGTCCATACAATGGAATAGTACACAGCAATAAGAAGAAATGAAGTATCGCTACATGCTACAGCATGGATGAACCTTGAAAACATGCTAAGTGAAAGAAGCCAGTCACAAAGGGTCACATACGATATCATTCCACTTATATGACTTGTTCAGAATAGGCACATTCTGTGTCCATTGACACAGAAAGTAGATTAGTGGTTGCCTAGGGCTGGGAGGTGACGGGAGGAATGGGGAGTGATTGCTAACGGATAGGAGGCCTCTTTGGGGGGTGATAAAAATGTTCTGCATTGATAGGGATGATGGCCATACAACCTTGTGAATATACTAAAAAATTTCGGACCCTACACTTTAGATGGGTGAATTGCATGGTACCTGAATTATATCTCAGTAAAGCTGTTATTTAGTTTTTGTTAAATGCTGAAGTTGCAGTACACACAGGATGCTAGGGCAGGACTGAGGAGGGCCACTAATGTGATTTAGGGGTTGGCTGGGAACTTCCTGTGTTCTTTGCACCAATACCGCTAGCGTCGCTTCTCTGTACAGCTTCCTGGAGTCCGCCGGCATTGTGATTAGCCACAAAGTCTTCCTCTGGTTTAAAATAGAAACCATCTGTGTGTCGTTCTCTTGTTTTATTTGGCAAATGCAATCTGTTGTCATTCTTTAAGACCATATTTTCTAGCCGTGAGTTCTACATAGAATCTCTGGTAGGCTAGAAAAAGAACGGGAAAATATTAATTAAAAAAAATTGAAGTATAATTGACCTACAATGCTATGTTAGTTCCAGGTGTACAACATAGTGATTCTATATTTCTCTACAAATATAGATTACAAAGTGATCACCATGATAGAGCTAGTTACCATGACCATGTAAAGTTATTATAATATTCCTGACTATATTTCCCATACTATGCGTTTCATCCCCAAGACTCATGTATTTTGTAACTGGGAGTTGGTACCTCTCAATTTCCCCTACCTATTTTATTCACCCCCATGGCTCCTCCCCTCTGGCAACCACCTGTTTGTTCTCTGTATTTATGAGTCTGTTCCTGTTTTGTTATATTTGTTCCTTTGTTTTTTAGATTCCACATCAAAGTGAAATCATATGGTATTGGTCTGTCTTTGTCTGACTCATTTCACTCAACATAATACCCTCTAGTTCCACCCATGTTGTCAAAAATGATAAGATTTAATTCCTTGTATGGATGAGTAATATTCCATTGTATATATGCCACATCTTCTTTATCCATTCATCTATCAATGGACCCTTAGGTTTTTTCCATATCTTGGCTATTGTAAATAATGCTGTGACGAACATAGGGGTGCATATATCTTTTCAAATTAGTGTTTTTGTTTTCTTTGGGAAAATATCCAGGAGTGGAATTCCTGTATTGTATGGTAGATCTATTTTTAAGTTTTTGAAGAAACTCCATGCTGTTTTCCATAGTGTCTGTACCAACTTACATTCTCACCAACAGTGCATGAGGGTTCCCTTCTCTCCACATCCTCACCAACAGTGTTTTTTCTTGTCTTTTTGATAATAGTCATTCCGACAGGTGTGAGGTGATACCTCACGGTTTTGATTTGCACTTCCCTGCTGATAAGTGATGTCGAGTATTTTTTCATGTTTCTATTGGCCATCTGTATGTCTTCTTTGGAAAAATGTCTATTCAGGTCCTCTGCTTATGTTTTAATTGGGTTATTTGTTTTTGATGTTTCACTGTATGAATTATTTGCTTATTTTGGATATTAACTCCTTATCAGATATAACATTTGTAAATAACTTCTTCCATTCAGTAGGCTACCTTTTTGTTTTGTTGATACTTTCCTTCAGTGTGAAAATGCTTTTTAGTTTGAAGTAACCCCAGTTGTTTATTTTTGCTTTTGTTTCCCTTGCCTGTGGAGACAGATCCAAAAAATATTGCTAAGACTGATGTCAAAGGACATTCTGCGATGCTTTCTTCTAGGAGTTTTATGGTTTCAGGCCTTGCATTTAAGTCTTTAATCCATTTTGAATTTTTTTTGTGCATGGTGTGAGAAAGTAGTCTAGTTTGATTCTTTTGCATGTAGCTGTTCAATTTTCCCAACACAATTCATTGAAGAGGGTGTCTTTTCCCCATTGTATGTTCTTGCCTCCTTTGTCATAGGTTAATCGCCCATGTAAGTGTGGGTTCATTTCTGGGCTCTCTATTCTGTTCCATTGATCTGTGTGTCTGTTTTTGTGCCAGTACCATACTGGTTTTGTTTTTGTTTGTTTGTTTGTGTGTTTTTTGCGGTACGCGGGCCTCTCACCGCTGCGGCCTCTCCCGTTGCAGAGCATAGGCTCCGGACGCGCAGGCTCAGCGGCCATGGCTCACGGGCCCAGTTGCTCCACGGCACGTGGGATCTTCCCACACCGGGGCACAAACCTGCGTCCCCTGCATCGGCAGACGGACTCTCAACCACTGCGCCACCAGGGAAGCCCTGTTTTTGTTTTTTTTAACCATACTGTTTTGATGACTGTAGTGCCTTTTGAAATCAGGGAGCATGGTATCTCCAGCTTTGTTCTTCTTTCTCAAAATTGTTTTGGCTAATCAGGGTTTTTTGTATTTTCATACAAACTTTAGAATTGTTTGTTCTACTTCTGTGAAAAATGCCATTGGTATTTTGATGGGGATTGCATTGAATCTATAGATTGCCTTGGGTAGTATGGTCATTTTAACAATACTGATTCTCCCAATCCATAAACATGGTATACCTCTCCATCTGTTTGTGTTGTCTTCAATTTCGTTCATCACTGTCTTATAGATTTTTGAGTATAGGTCTTTTACCTCCTTAGTTCAATTTATTCCTAGGTCTTTTATTCTTTTTGCTGTGATTGTAAATGGGTTTGTTTTCTTAATTTCTCTTTCTGAAAGTTTGTTGTTAGTGTATAGAAATGCAACAGATTTTTGTCTATTAATTTTGCACCCTCGTACTGTACTGAATTCATTGATAAGCTCTAGTAGTTCTTTGGTGGCAACTTGAGGATTTTCTACGTATGGTATCATGTCGTCTGCAAACAGTCACAGTTTCACTACTTCCTCTCCAATTGGATTCTTTTTAATTTTTCCTGTCTGATTGCTGTGGTTAGGACTTCCAATAATATATTGAATAAAAGTGGTGAGAGCAGGCATCCTTGTCTTGCTCCTGATGTTAGAGGAAATGCTTTCAGCTTTTCATCATTAAGTATGATGTTAGCTGTGGGCTTATCATATATGACCTTTATTATGTTGAGGTATATTCCCTCTATACCCACTAGGTTGACATTTTTTATTATGAATGGATGTTGAAGTTTGCCAAAGCTTTTTGTGCAGCTATGGAAATGATCATATGATTATTATTCCTCAATTTGTTAATGTAGTGTATCATATAGATTGATTTGCAGATATTGAACCATCCCTGCATCCCTGGCATAAATCCCACTTGATCATGGTGTGTGATCCTTTTAATGTATTGTTGAATTCAATTTGCTAATATTTTTTGCAGATTTTTGCATCTATGTTCATCAGGGATATTGGCCTGCAATTTTTTTTACATGTGGTGTCTTTGTCTGGTTTTGGGATCAGGGTGATCCTGGCTTTGGAGAATGAGTTTGGAAGCATTCCTTCCTCTTCAATTTTATGGAATAGTTTGAGAAGGATAGGCATCAACTCTTCTTTAAATATTTGATAGAATTCACCTGTGAAGCCACCTGGTCCTGGACTTTTGTCTGTTGGGAGTTTATTGATTAGTGACTCAGTTTCATTACTGGTAATCAGTCTGTTCATATTTTCTATTTCTTCCTGATTCAGTTTTGGGAGACTATACATTTCTAGGAATTTATGTATTCTTTCTAGGTTGTCCATTTTATTGGTGTAAAATTGTTTGTAGTAATCTCTTATGATGCTTTCTATTTCTGTGGTCTTTGTTGTAACTTCATTTCTGAGTTTATTGTTTTGTGCCCTCTCTTTTTTTCTTGATGAGTCTGACTAATGGTTTATGAGTTTTTATTTTCTCAAATAACTAGCTCTTAGTTTCATTGATCTTTTCTATTTATTTTTAGCCTCTCTTTAATTTATTTCTGCTATGATCTTTATGATTTCTTTACTCCTACTAACTTTGGGGTTTTGTTTGTTCTTTTTCTAGTTCCTTTAGGTGTACGTTTAGGTTGTTTGAGATTTTTCTTGTTTCTTGAGGTAGGCTTTAGCACTATAAACTTCCCTCTTAGAATGGCTTTTGCAATGTTCCATAGATTTTGGATCATTGTATTTCCATTTTCATTTGTCTGCAGGTAGTTTTGATTTCCGCTTTGATTTCTTCAGTGACCCATTGGTTGTTTAATAGCATATTATTTAGCCTCTATGTGCTTGTGGTTTTTGCATTTTTTTCCCTTGTAGTTTATTTCTAGTCTCATAGAACTGTGGTCAGAAAAGATTCTTGATATGATTTCAGTCTTCTTAAATTTACTGAGACTTGTTTTATGGCCTAGCACATGATCTATTCTGGAGAATGTTTCATGTGCACTTGAAGAGAATGTGTATTCTGCTTTTGCATGGAATGTTCTATATATTAAGCTCATTTGGTTTAATGCGTCATTTAAGGCCAGTGTTTACATAGTGATTTTCTGCCCGAATGATCTGTCCATTGATGTAAATGTGGTATTGAAGTCCCCTACTATTATTGTGTTACCGTCAATTTCTCCCTTTATGTCTTTTAATATTTGCTTTATGTATTTAGGTGCTCCTATGTTGGGTGCATATATATTTACAGTTGTTATATCTTCTTGTTGGATTGATCCCTTGATCATTATGTAATGTCCTTATCTCTTGTTACAGTCTTTATTTTAAAGTCTGTTTTTTCTGACATGAGTACTGCTACCCTGGCTTTCTTTCCATTTCCATTTGCATGGAATACCTTTTTTCATCCCTCACTTTCAGTCTGTCTGTGTCTTTAGATCTGAAGTGAGTTTCTTGCAGGCAGCGTATAGATGGATCTTATTTTTGTATCTGTTCAGCCACTCTGTGTCTTTTGATTGGAGCAGCAAGTCCATTTACATTTAAAGTAATTATTGATAGCTATGTACTTAGTGCCATTTTGTTAATTGTTTTCTGGTTGTTTTTGTAGTTCTTTTTTGTTCCTTTCTTCTTTTGCTCTCTTCTCTTGTGATTTGATGACTATCTTTAGTGTTGTGTTTGCATTTCATTCTCTTTTTTTCTGTGGGTATCTATTAAAGATTTTTGGTTTGTGGTTACCATAAGGATATATATAAAATTATTTTAATTTGATGTTCTGTTAAATTAGAATACACACCAAACCCTGCATTTTCACTCCCTCCTCCCCCGTTTAATGTATTTGACCTCAAATTGCATCAATGAGGTCAATGTATTTGACCTCAAATTGCATTGACCTCAAATTTTTGTTTTGTGTATCCCTTAACTATTTATTGTGGATATAGATGGTTTTAATACATTTTTCTTTTAACCTCCTACTAGCTTTATAAGTGGTTGATCTACTATCTTTACTGTATATTTGCCTTTACCAATGAGATTTTTCTTTTTATAATTTTTATATTTCTAGCTGTGGCCTTTTCTTTTCTGCTTAGAGAAGTCCCTTTAACATTTCTTATAAAGCCAGTTTAGTGGTGCTGAACTCTTTTAGTTTTACTTGTCTATAAAACTCATTATCTTTCCTTCAAATCTGAATAATATCCTTGCCAAGTACAGTATTCTTGGCTGTAGGTTTTTTCCTTTCATCACTTTAAATATACCATGCTACTTCCTTCTGGCCAGCAAAGTTTCTGCTGAAAGTCAGCTGATAGCCATATCAGAGTTGCTTTATATGTAACTAGTTGCTTTTCCCCTGCTGCTTTTAAGATTCTCTCTTTATTTTGCCATTTTACTTACAGTGTGTCTTGGTGTGGACCTCTTTGAGTTCATCTTGTTTGGGACTCTGTATGCTTCTTAGACCTGGATGTCTGTTTCCTTTCCCAGGTTAGGGAATTTTTCAGCTACTATTTCTTCAAATAAGCTCTCTTCCCCTTTCTTCTTATCTTTTCCTTCTGGGACCTTTAATATGCAAATGTTAATATGCTTGATGTTGTCCCAGAGGTCTCTTAAACTATCCTAATTAAAAAATTCTTTTTCTTCTTTTTTGTTCTGTTCAGCTTGGGTTATTCCCACTACTCTTACTTCCAGTTTGCTGATCCATTCCTCTGTATAATCTAATCTACTGTTGATTTCTTCTAGTGTATTTTCTATTTCAGTTACTGTGTTCCTCAGCTCTGTTTGGTTCTTCTTTATATTTTCTAACTCTTTGTTAAAATTCTCACTGTGTTCACTCATTCTTCTCCAGATTATTTGTTGTTGTTTTTTTTTTAATATTTATTTATTTGGCTGTGCCAGGACTTAGTTACAGCATGTGGGATCTTTGTTGCCAAATGGGGGATCTTTAGTTGCAGCATGTGGGATCTTTTAGTTGTGGCATGCAGACTCTTAGTTGCAGCATGCAGGATCTAGTTCCCCAACCAGGGATCGAACCCAGGCGCCCTGCACTGGGAATGAAGAGTCTTAACCGCTGGACCACCAGGGAAGTCCTCCAGAGTTTGTTGATCATCTTTATGATCATTACCTTGAAATCTTTATTGGGATTGCTTATTTCCACTTTGCTTATTTATTCTTCTAGGTTGTTTTTTTTTTTTTAAATAAATTTATTTATTTATTTTTAGCTGTGCTGGGTCTTTGTTTCTGTGCGAGGGCTTTCTCTAGTTGCGGAGAGCAGGGACCACTCTTCATTGCAGTGTGCAGGGCTTCTCACTATAGTGGCCTCTCTTGTTGCAGAGCACAGGCTCCAGACGCACAGGCTCAGTAGTTGTGGCTCACGGGCCTAGTTGCTCCGCGGCATGTGGGATCTTCCCAGACCAGGACTCGAACCCATGTCCCCTGCATTGGCAGGCAGATTTTCAACCACTGCACCACCAGGGAAGCCAATTTTTTTTTAATTTTTAAAAATTTTATTTATTTTTAATTTATTTTTAAATTTTTAATATTTTTTATTGGAGTATAGTTGCTTTACAATGTTGTGTTAGTTTCTGCTATATAGCAAAGTGAATCAGCTATACATATACATATAGCCCTTCTTTTTTGGATTTCCTTCCCATTTAAGTCACCACGGAGCACCAAGTAGAGTTCCCTGTGCTATACAGTTGGTTCTCATTAGTTATCTATTTTATACATAGTAGTGTATATATGTTAATCTCAATCTCCCAATCCATCCCACCCTCCATTCCCCCCCTTCTCCCACTTGGTATCCATACATTTGTTCTCTATGTCTCTATTTCTGCTTTGCAAATAAGTTCATCTATACAATTTTTCTAGATCTCACATATATCCGTTAATATATATTTGTTTTTCTCTTTCTGACTTAACTTCACTCTGTATGACAGTCTCTAGGTCCATCCATGTCTCTGCAAATGGCACAATTTCATTCCTTTTTATGGCAGAGTAATATTCCATTGTATATATGTACCACATCTTCTTTATCCATTCCTTTGTTGATGTACATTTAAGTTGCTTCCGTGTACTGGCTATTGTTGAATATTGTAACTAGTGCTGCAATGAACATCGGGTGCATGTATCTTTTTGAATTATGGTTTTCTCAGGGTATATGCCCAGGAGTGGGATTGCTGGGTCGTATGGTAGTTCTATTTTTAGTTTCTTAAGGAACCTCCATACTGTTCTCCATAGTGGCTGTATCAATTTACATTCCCACCAAGAGTATAGGAGGGTTCCCTTTTCTCCACACCCTCTCCAGCATTTATTGTTTACAGTTTTTTTTTTTTTTTTGGCGGTACGTGGGCCTCTCACTGTTGCGGCCTCTCCCGTTGCAGAGCACAGGCTCCGGACACACAGGCCCAGCAGCCATGGCTCACGGGCCCAGCCACTCCGCGGCATGTGGGATCTTCCCGGACTGGGGCACGAACCTGTGTCCCCTGCATTGGCAGGCGGACTCTCAACCGCTGCGCCACCAGGGAAGCCCAATGCTGAAGTTTTATTTGACCACCCAGAAAGTGTGATTTGGGGCTACAAACCTAGTTTTGAGATTGTAACTTCTCAGGAAAGATACTATCTTGCCTCTCCACTCAGAAATAAAACCGAAACCAAAAAGGTTCACTTGTAGTCCCTGGCGAGGGTGTGTAGTAGGCTGAATAAAGACCCTCAAAAGTACCAGGTCCTAGTCTCTGGCATCTGTGAATGTGACCTTATTTGGGAAAAGGGTCTTTGCAGATGGGATTAAATTAAGGATCTTGAGTTGGGTAAGTGATCCCGGATAATTATCTGTGGGGGCCTTAAATGCAATCACAAGTGTCTCTATCAGAGAGAGGCAGAGGGAGACACACATACAGAGGAAGAGCAGGTGATATGATTATGGGGCAGAGATCCGAGTGATGCTGCCGCAAGCCAAGGAATGCTGGCATTTGGATGAGGCAGGAACAGGTTGTCCCCTAGAAACTCTGAAGACTTTTTCGACACATTAAATTCAGCCTAGTGATACTGATTTTGGACTTCTGATGTCCAGAACTGTGAGAGAATAAGTTTCTGTTGCTTTAAGTCACAAATTTTGTGACACGTTATTATGGCAGCCACAAGAAACTGATATAAGGGTGGGATGGGATTCACTTATTCCTGGTTCACCTTCTACAGGGTAGCGGACACTCGTTGGGATTTCAGATTTATGGGGAGGTCTCCTTTACGTCCCACCTTGAGTGAGCCCAGAGCTTTGTCTTCCGTCTCCTGAGTCCTTGTGAGGGGCTGACATCTACAGGGTTTGTCAAATGCCCTCAAGGTGAAAGGTGGTACTTGACAAACTTCTCTAGGTTTCGGCCTCTGAATATTCCTTCCTTCCTTGCTAGGAAACATCTGAAGTGTTGTTTTCCAGCATTTTAGTTGACTTCACCTGAGGGTCAGGGAAATTGCCATCCTGCGGGACAGGGAAGTCTAGATGTAGTTCCCTAAGACTGCTGACATCTTGGGGGCCAAATGGTAGACATGTCTCCTTCTTATTCGTCGTGCAGAGACATGAGCAGATTTCATCATTAAAGAGGCGATCAAGAGACACACAGAGTCATGAGGAGGATAGAATACGAGGGAGACCTCAGCAAACAGCCATCAGTGGTGGGAGTTGGGGATGTATGACGCGGGAGCGGGGGAGGCACTCAGACAGTGGACAGTGCATCTCTCAGTGTGGCTAGAGACCCTGGTGGCTGAGATGCCTCTGATTCCACTCCCACAACACAAAATATGGGGCGGGCCAGGGCAGCACCTCGGGTCAGCTCCTGGCCCTGGAGGACCTGTGCCTTTCCTCGCCCCCGTCCTAGCCGCACCGTGTCTCCCACTCTTGGTAGGAGGTTGTTACACCTGCAGTCTCCAGCTAGTCATTCTCAGGCTTCAGCTGGTCCCCCGAAGGCCTCCAGGATCTCCCAGCCCTGGGGGACAGGTGTTGCTAAAAATCCCTCTGCTGGGGAATCATGCAGAGATGTGATGACTCACTCCTGTCTTTCTCCTGTGCCCACCTGGGTGGGCTTTTAGGACTGGGAGATCCACATCCACTCTGTTTTGCTTTTGGAGGCCTGCTCGGGGTTTGAGTTTGCAACCACTGGAAACTGACTCTGGCTGATAGAAGCAGGAAGCGAGTGTCTCAACCTGATCCTGGGGAGCTCACAGAATCTCAGGAAGGGTTGGAGGAAGAGCCTCGGGAGGACACAGGCAGGAACAATGTCCAAATCAGACCTAGTCTGTTGCTGATGCTAGTTCCCCCTGGCTACTGGATGCTTCTACCAGAACCCCTGCCTCTACTGCTGCCCTGCACCCACCTCCCCATCTTCCAACTGAAAGCTGGACTGGCGCCCCGGTTGTGTGCCTATAGTCCAGCAGCAAGGGGGCTGGAAAAGAGCAGGTGGCATTTTGAGCCCTTAAAAAGGGCTGGAGGGGCTTCCCTGGTGGCGCAGTGGTTGGGAGTCCGCCTGCCGATGCAGGGGATGCGGGTTCGTGCCCCGGTCTGGGAGGATCCCACATGCCATGGAGCGGCTGGGCCCGTGAGCCATGGCAGCTGAGCCTGCGCGTCCGGAGCCTGTGCTCTGCAACGGGAGAGGCCGCAGCAGTGAGAGGCCCGCGTACCGCAAAAAAAAAAAAAAAAGGGCTGGAAATGAGCAGGTGGCATTTTGAGTCCCTTCACACTTGCCAAGATGGAGATTCCTCAAACATATGAAGAGGGGTTTAGGCAGGGACTGGATGAATAATGGGGTATCTCCTTTCCTTCTCTCCCAAGTTAGGTGTATCTACACGTGTACAACTTGACAGCCCTCCCGTCACACCTCCTTCAGGGAGGCAGAGCTGAACTGCGGAAGAGAATTAATTTCTCCCTTGTCGTAAGACTAGCCCCAGATTACAATCAGGGGCGCTAAGAACCCAAAACATGGTGCTCTCTCCTTCACATTATTGAAAGAAATTTAAAAATACTGAACAGGTCAACAAACTTCTGACCTTTTCCCCCATGTTGTCTCTTTTAAAAAATGTCAAATTATTTCAAATAGTGGTTTTTCTATTCTGGGGACTTTTGATGAATCTGCTTTATTTGTCTGCTAGGACATTTGTTGCTGACCGAGGTTTGTGAAGTCAGCCACACCCATGAGATTATGTAGCTGGTAAGGCCAGCTACCGTTTATTGAGTGACTGCTATGTGCTGGCACTGGGGTGGGCATTTTTCACCAAGTGTCACTAATCCTTACATCCCCAGGTACAGATGAGGAAACTGAGAGGTTACAGGCTAATAAGTGTCCGAGGTAGAATTCAAAGCCCAGGGCCTTCTATTCTCTGAAGCTTCCCAGATGCTGTCGGGCCCCTGCGCCTGGCACAGTCCCTGGCTGACAGCAGGCAGGGACTGAGGAACATCCGCTGAATCAATGAACATTAAAGATGGCACACGAGAGCCTGGTTGACTCTGACAATCACACAGATGTAGTGTCATTAAACGAACGCACACGGATTAAACGGAGAATAAGACTTTAATTGAGCACCAGCATTATATACATAAAATGTGTCCGCATAGAAAAATAAATCCAGTCGAAGTGTCCCTGAGAATCCACAAAGTCTGTGCTCTGTACGTGTACAGTGTTTGCTGACGGTTACTTTTGGGTCGAGGCCATTTTTCACATCAGTCTATCGGCACTCTGGTCAGGTTTTACGGCATCTTGGTTTTTCTTCCTCATTTTAAATATTTTTGTTTCTCACCATTTAAAACTTGTTTTTCGTTTTGTTTTTTGGGCCGTGTGGCTTGTGGGAATCTTAGTTCCCCGACCAGGGATTGAACCCAGGCCCCAGCAGTGAGAGTATCGAATCCTAACTACTGGACCACCAGGGAATTCCCTGGAACTTTTTTATGTTGAGTGAGCACATGAGGCTGAAAATCACACCTTCAGTGGCTATTTTTTCAAATCATTAAGGCCTTTATAAGGTGGCTAGTTCCCAAGATGGAGTATTTGTGCCAAGCTCCTTGGTGGTGTGGACGTTGTCCCAGCGTCTGAGGTTCTCAATCCGGGGGTTACTCAGCTGGTCTCAGCCCTTGTTTGTCGGTTGCTCTGATCACCCTCAGAGGCAGGCGTGAGAAGGAGGGGGTCGCTGTGCCCGGCTGAGTGTGTGTCCTCCTTGGAGGTCAGCTCAGAGGACCCCTGCCCAGACAAGGTCCTAAGGCTGCAGCCCGCCCCAAGGTTCGGCTTGTGGCTTTCACACACTTCTGTGATGACGCTCAGTTTGTCAAAAACTTCATTCTCATCAGACAGTGGGAAGGAGAATAAGAGAAGTGTGCTGTGATGAGGGTGGTTCAGAAACTGCAAGAGAAAAAAAAGAGTTACTTATCAAATTTCCCCATTTCTTTTTCTGGGCTCACAGTTCTATACAGAACTCCTGGCTGGAAAACGCTGTTTTAAAAAAATGGGACAATAACAGTACGACACTTCCTCAAAACACTAAAAATAGAATTACCATATGATCCAGCAATTCCACTTCTGGGTATACACCCATAAGAACTGAAAGCAGGGCCTCAGCTCTCTCCCTCTCTCTCTCTCTCTCTCTCTCTCTCTCTCTCTATATATATATATATATATACCCGTCTTCAGAGCAACATTATTCACAATAGACAAAGATGGAAGCGGTCCAAGGGCCCATCCATGGAGGACTGGATAAACAGAACGTGGTCTAGCCATACAACAGAATATTTTCTGCCTCAAAATGTAATGAAGCTGATACGTTACAACATGGGTGAACCTTACGCTAAGTGAAATACGCCAGACAGAAAAGGACAAATGGTGCGTGATTCCACTTACACGCGGTACCTAGACTAGGCAAATTCACAGACAGAAAGTGATGGTGGTGGCCGGGGCCAGGGGCAGAAGGGAGATGGGGAGGTTTTTCTATCGGATACAGTTTCTGCCTTGAAGATGAAAGGAGTCCTGTGACTGGAAGGTGGTGATGGTTGCACAACAATGTTAATGTACTTAATACCACTGAACTGGACGCTTAAAAGTGGGTAAGGTGGTAAATTGTATGTTATGTGTATTTTAACCACAATTTAAAAAATGCGACAGTAAACCCGCATCTCATTTGCTGAGTGATCACAGGTCCCCCTCTGAGAGTTCCTCTTGTAAACCCAGAGGGAGACAGGATGGTCCCAGAGCTGTGGGGCTGATGCCGCCTGGGCATCCTTGCCTCTAGGAAGCTGGGATGCTGTGAGCACGGGGTAGATGTGTCTTGGAATAACAGCTAGTCTCCTGTGCGTCCTCAGGCTGAGCTGGGGGCCCTCTTTGGTGCTCCCCAGCAGCCTGTGTGTCCCTCTGTTTCAGCCAGCTCCGTGGCGTCCGGTGTGGCAGCCACCAGCCACTTGAAACCTGGCCGGTCTGGATCTACGTGTACTGGAGGTGTAAAACACATACCTGATTTTGAAGACTTCGTATGAAAAAGAGAATGTAAATATTTCAACAATTGAAAAAAATAATTGAGTGCATGCTGAAATGATATTTGGGATATATTGGGTTGCATAAAATGTATTATTAATATTAATTTCCTCTGTTCCTTTTTACTTTAAAAATAACCGTGGCTACTAGCAAATTTAAAATCTATGTGCTTTGTTTCCATCTAGCCCGTTTTACGAACGATGACTCATGGTGTGTCCCTTCCAGCAGACGGGCTAGTTACAGACGGGAACCAGCGTCTGATCGTCCTCCAACACTTCAACCGTGAAGATGCCCATGTACGTTTCCTGAAATATCTGCCAAGTGCACATTCTCCACTTTTCATCCTTGTAGGTTCACCGAGGCTCTTAAATCTTCAGGACGAGGTGCAGAAACGTTCCTTAAAGCGTGGCATTCATTTTTAACTTCTTCCCCTCAGTTGGTTCCACTTTAAGGGATCAGTTAAGCCTTCCAAAAGTAATTTCCATAGCTCAGCCCTGGGAGATGACTTAACCTAAATTCTACCCTCCCCCACCCCCACCAGCCAACCGAAGGGAAAGGCAGGGGTCAGGGATTTCGCCCAGGTCCGTTGTGCAAAGGCGGTAGCTGCGGAGAGGAGGGACCTCCCCAAAGGCTCGGGTCCAGTGGAGCCACGGGAACACACTGGAAGCTACCTTGACTCTCCTGGGAGACAGGAGAGGAGAGGACAAAGCAAGACGCGCTAAATGTCAAGAAAGCGAAGGGCAGGCTGGTGGCAGGCTCAGAGTATCCGCAGTGGGTAAACCTCCCTATGGCTTTTTCAGCTAAACGTCTCCATCCCCAGCAAATCTCCCTCAACTCAAAATTAGCCTCTGGGCCAGGGTTAATGAATTCTCTGCATTTTGAGTCAAACTGGAGAATTTCATGATCTGAGGACCCTGATCTGCTCGTGGGTTCCTGGTGCTTCCTTCGCCCTCACTCCGCTGGCCCCTCTCCAGCCTCCCCCGCCCACCCATATTTCTCACTGGCCCACAGTCAAGCCTGCCAAGTCTTCTAGCCTGGGAGGCCAGAGCTCCTGCCATCTGACCCCTTAATTAAACTCGCCTCTGGCTTCGGTTCGCCTGGTCCCACACTGTCCCATCTGTCCTTTCCTGTCTGATGAGCCCCTCTGATGGTGAAGCCACAAGCAAAAAGCAGGTACACAGTTTGGCTTCCTCTCGGCTCCCCACGTACAGAACACCTCCTACGCTGAGCGAAGGGCCCGCCCGTGTGTCCTTCCTGCTGCGAACAGGCTTCTCAGAAGTGCACCTCTAGAAGACGCGCGTCTCATCCTGCTGCTGCCGCAGTCTCGCTGTCACTCTCGTTAGAAGGTTCTGGCCGCTCTGAGTCTCTTGCCTACAGTCACGCGGTCCACGTTCTATCCATGGCAGGAGCTGTGCTGCCCACACTTGTTCACTGGAGCTGAAACAGCTCCCAGCCAAGTCCCTGTCCAGGAACTGCCCTCCGCAGAAGGGAGCTGCCTTGTACGAGTCCTTCCCAGGGGCAGCCCGGACAATGGACTGGCTGGTGTGGGAACAAAGGCCTGACGTCAGTTACCACGACAACATATTAACAGGCCCAGGAAAGCAAGAAGTGGCAAGGCCTCCCTAAGAGACGCACTTCAGAGGGTGGGGGAGTCACCCTGTGAAGAGTCAGGGGCCTGTCACATCAGTTTTAGGGACCCCACGGAATAGGGAATGCCAGGACATCCTCTCCAAAGGAAGGGACCGTTATTGTGTCTTACCCGCCACCCCTGCCAGGGAAGCACGATGCGAGGTGGGCCTCTGGGTTCTGGGGGGGCAGCACATTCCACACCAGGAATATGGCTCCTGGTGTGAGTGATACAGAAGGCTGCCGGCTCTGAGGGGGCCTGGAGCAGGAAAGGGCCCCAAAGAGGGTATGGGCTTTGGAGCAAGCCGTCCTAGCCACACCTCACGCCGGCTGATGCTAGGGTATGGCCTCACCTCCCAGTGACATCTCAGCTGAACCCAGTGAACATGAAGAGGCCGTGAGAGCCGGCAGATCCTTGGAGGGTCTGCGGTGGGAAAAGAGGCTGAGTGGAGTTTATGGCAAATCCCAAGAGGAGCATCACTGTGTGGCCACTACAGTTCTGAGGCCAGGCTGGCCACCTGCAGCCGAGAATTATACACTGTTTGAAAACAGCTCTGGGAGTATTGGCCATGGGGACTTGGGAGAGACAGAGCCTTGGGCCACAGGACACCAGGTGACCGTGCCACCTAGAAGTGACCCTCACGAGGCCTGTCAGACCCACCAGGTCCTGAGGTGGGGTCAGAGGGCACACGTGCAGGCGGCCCGGCCTCCCCTGCATTTACCCCTGCTGCACCAGTACATCTGCCTCTGTTCACACCATGACCGCGCCGGGGGATGGGTCCTCATGACCAGGAGAAGCGGGAAGAGGTCAAACGTGGCTCACAGGGAGGTCAGCGTGGCACACGGGCACAAACCAAAGATGGCCCACAGCTGCACTGGAGCCCCAACTGGGGGCCCTGATGGCAGTGGGGGGGAAGCTCCCAATAGGCAGAGCTCCGGGCCGTGCATCTGGTCATCCCCTTTGTGTGGAAAGAAAAGTGGTCCAAGATCAGGTACTCATGGAATCCGAGGCAGGGGCCGACGGCGAGGCTGGTGGTCAGGGGCCAGAGGAAGGGAAACTGGAAGGCCAGCACAAGGGAGTCCGGAAAGAGGCGCGTGGATGGACTGTGGGAGCAGCTCCAGGCGGGGAGGTCTCTGGACCACATATGAACTCCGAGACCCAGAGAGGGGCCCTCTGCCAGTGGAGCTCTGTCAGGCCTCAGCAGTGCCAGCCACGGCCCTGCAGGATAGGGACAGCCGATCATTCCCGAAACAGGTGTCAACTCCAGTCAGAGTACACTGGTGCCCCTTCCAGAGTCCATGCCTCAGAATGTGACTTTATTTGGAGATAGGTCTTTACAGAGGTACTCAAGTTAAAGGAGCTCATTAGGGTGGGCCCTGATCTGATCTGAGGAGATTCGGACACAGATGGGAGAACGCCATGTGACGATGAAGGTGAGATGGGGGGACGCTTCTACAAACTAAGGAACCAAAGGTTGCCAGCAGCCACCAGCAGCCTGGGGAACGACTGGGAACGGCTTTTCCCTCACAGCCCTTGAAAGGAACTGACCCTGCTGACACCTGCATCTTGGGCTTCCAGCTTCCAGGAACTTGAGACAATACGTGTCTGCGGTTTAAGCCGCCTAGCGTGTGGTAATTCTGTTATGGTGGCCCGTGCTGACTGACAGAGACCTCACATTACATCATGTCAGGCCATGGGACCCCATGACAGCAGAGGAGGCCAGGAGTGCAATACCCTGATGGTATCGCATGCGGGGCCACCCACCCAGCGTCTGCCAGCCTGGAAGGACGACGGCTGGCCCGCTGAAGGTACGGGGGGAGGGGGGGACTGGGAGTGGTACCAGCTTGGAGACGGTGCCCTGTGAGGACCGGCCATCGTCCTCCAGCACTGGGCACGCACTGAGAATCAATGACAGTGTGTGATAGTGTGTCCCCAAGAAGTAGAGTACAGGGGCTCAGGGACCGAGGGGTAGAAGTAGGAGTGGCCCTGCCTGCCATCACTCCCGCTGACCCACTTGGGGAACTGGTATCCACGCAATCTTAGGCTCTGTGAGCTCAGAGCAGGGGTCAGCAAGCTACGGCCCAGGGGCCGAAACCAGGTTTCTTTGTACGGCTCAGGAGTTAGGCACGATTTTAGAGTTGTAAGTGACGCCATTTAAGTGGTTACGTAAGTGTCTACATAATATCTCAATCTTGGTCTCAAAGCCTAAAACAGTTACCATCCCAGTGGGGGACATTTCCACCAGGAGACACAGTAGGGATCCCATCGAACTTTAAGTGATAGCTGCCACCTCGTCATGCCAGGATCCTTGTGCCGAGAAACTAGCCAGCAAGGAAAGGAGTCGCCACACGGGTCATCAGGAGGAGAAAAGGCTGCTGCTACGCGATGGGAGCACCCGGCTGGGTGATGGGGCACCTCATGGTATTGGGACTTCCCCTGCCCAATTCTGATGGCAAGTGGATAAGCACAAGTGCCCAGATTCCTGGGGTCCTGTGACCAGGGGCTCAGTCCTCGCAGAGCGGAGGGTCTGAGTCACCCCGTCAGGTCAGTAGCCTATGTCAGCAGCGGCTGGTCAGGGGAGAGGGGCCTCTAGAAGGAGAGCCGAGCAGCGGGTGTTACTTGTGCCCGTGGGACCAGCTGCAGTGATGGGGCTGGACCCTGTTCCGTAACCTTGTAATCTAAGAGATCGACTTAGCTCCTCGAGAAGCTGCGCCCGTGGGTCCCGGTGGTTTATGGGGTGGGCTGGAGTGGACGCTGCAATGCGCCACCCAGATGTCCTTCAGGAAGGAGGAACTTGCTCCCCTGGCTGCTGGGAGTGGGGCTGCCTCCCCACTGAGCGTCTCCCCCAAGGTTCCCGGGGCTGAAGGAGCTGTCACATCTAGTTACACCTCCTTCCTGGGGGCACCCACACCCAGCCCAAGGGTAATGTGGGCCCCGGGCCCTCTAGCCTCAGCCCTGGACATCTCTACCACAGCCCCTTCAGGACTGGCATCGTATCCCTCATCCCATCCTGCTGCCCTCTCTCCCGCAGAGGTGTTACTCGCAAGGCTAGCTC
Source organism: Tursiops truncatus (assembly GCF_011762595.2). Taxonomy (NCBI): domain Eukaryota; kingdom Metazoa; phylum Chordata; class Mammalia; order Artiodactyla; family Delphinidae; genus Tursiops; species Tursiops truncatus. The sequence goes on along the minus strand of NC_047037.1, from coordinate 132,392,149 downwards.
CACTAAGACTTCTGAATGCAAATCTCCATTTTGGAGTCTGTTTCCTGGGGAATGAGACCAAAGACAGGATCATTTGGGGCTGAGCCTGGCACATTTTCATTTCTAAGTGTGAGAGTATAGGCAGGATGATTTCATTTCTTTAGGTCACTTCCGTCCTACAGTCTCTATCCAGGTACATCCTTTCTTCTTCCCAAACCTTTTGAAAATAGCTTTCTTGAAAAAAAAAAAAATTGCTTTCCTAAAGTCTCGGACACACATCCCGTAATTTCAGTCGCTCTCAGATGTCCCACAGCTGAAACCGCACTTGCCCCTCCTCCCATCCTCTGCCCATGGCTGTTCGCGGACACTCAGCCTACAGTTTTCCCTCTCTCATCGTTTCTGCTCCGAGCTCTGCTTTATCTCTTCCTGTCCCAGGACCATCACCTTTGCTCCCTGATGACTTGGGGCTCGGGGAAGGGAAGGTCGGAGAAGGAACAACATCCAGGTTGGAGGACGGGATTCGGAAAACAAACCTTTACCCCCTCCCGTAGGGCTGTTCCATGAGCTCAGACTTCCCTGGAGTGGCACCAGGGATGGGACCAGCGCGCAAGGTGCATGTCATTCTCCAGGAAACCACGCTGTGCTGAGTTAGGCGGCCCTGACTTAGAAGGACAACTTCTGGTCAGCGTTTCCGAATCCACACCTGGCTCCATCCTGCTACCTACCTCTTTCAGGTGCTGTGGAAGAGAATTCCTCGGGGGGATGGCATGCTTGGCCTTCTTGTAAACGCACCGCAGCAAGACGAAGCAGCCAGTGAGCGTCAGGAGGGCGGTGCACACTGAGGCTCCCAGGACCCCGGCCACGATCCAGGTGGGGGCGATTTCTGCAGGGACAAGGGGCTGGGTCATGTTCTTGTCAGGCACAGATTGGCTGACAGTGACCGAAACACTATTTTCACCATCACAATCCAATGGTAACCCCTGACCATTGGGGGGACCCACACGTTTGTCTCGGAAGGCGTGAGGAGGAAACCCAGCAGCTGTTCGAGGATCCAGAGGTTTTCAAGTCTCACCCTTTCCTGTCTTCCTCCAAGCTGGGTTTCTGGCATGATTGCTGGTACACACACAAAAGCAGCGGCCGCAAGAACTCTGACCCACTTTACCTACTCACAGGGTAGCAATCAGCTCCCTGGTGGGGATAAAGCTCTTCTGCCTTGAAGCAGAAAACACGACTCCCTGGGCCCCAGAGCCCCGCTGAAACACACGCGCTACAGCGTTCTGAACTGAGAACTGCACAGATGACCCCACCTGATCCCCTGCACTCAGAGACCTCCCCCAACAGTGTGGTCGCCAGCAGCCTAAGGCTGAGCTCTGGGACCACCCAGCACCCCCTTGAGCTCCTCTCTGGAAAAACTCAAGGCTACCAAAGGAATTTACCTTTGTTCTGCCAATTCTTGACCTTCCTTTCTTAGTGCATTTTCACAAAAAGCTCGGGACTGTAAATCTTTCCTCTGTCCCTTTGGGACCTACATGTATCTCCTACAACCAAGGAGCGTCTTTCTCAAGGACCTGAAAGCCATTTCTTTGAAATGTCATCATCGGGAAGGAGCGAGCCCCCGTCTAAGAGTTCCAGTGGGACCTACCCTGGCATGGTTGGTGACACTATGATGAACCCCTGGGGGACAGTGCCTGGGTCTCCTTGGGTCTCCAACCCAGACATTTGAGCATCTTAGACAAGGACATTCCACAGGCACACCTGGTTGATGGTGACAAAATTCAAAGGATGCTTTTGTGACTCACCAAGAGGGGGAAATGGGGAAGGAGAGCAGACACTGTTTCACACAGGCTGTGAATTGTGGGAGAATCTAGTGATCAACACCCTCTATATAAGGCTCTCTAACTTGTTTCAGTCTGTCTGATCATGCTGTCAGGTGGACTCCCTTTCTGTTTCACAGGGAAATCGTGCCTTTGCTTACCTATGGGATTAATCTGTAGAGTGGGCTTAGATGTTACTTCCTTCCTGTCATTTACTAGCTGAGCAACTTTCGGCAAGTTACTTCACCTCTCTGGACCTTCATCTTCTGTCTCTGAAAGGGGAGAAGAGCCTTTCAATGCTCTCATTGAAAACTTGTGAGGTTTAAATGAGAGAACTATGTTTAAAAAAACCTAAAATGAATGTTTGACAAAAGCAGATTCTCAGTGGGCTATACTTTTCCTTTCCTTTTTTTAAAAAAATTATTTATTTATTTATTTATGGCTGCATTGGGTCTTCGTTGCTGCATGCGGGTTTTCTCTAGTTGCGATGAGCGGGGGCTACTCTTCCTTGCGGTGCGCAGGCTTCTCATTGCGGTGGTTTCACTTGCTGCGGAGCACGGGCTCTAGGCACTCGGGCTTCAGTAGTTGTGGCACGTGGGTTCAGTAGTCGTGGCACATGGGCTTAGTTGCTCCGTGGCATGTGAGATGTTCCCGGACCAGGGACTGAACCCATGTCCCCTGCATTGGCAGGCGGATTCTTAACCACTGAGTCACCAGGGAAGCCCTACTTTTCCTTTTCTTTTAAAAAATGTTTGGGGGCTTCCCTGGTGGCGCAGTGGTTGAGAGTCCGCCTGCCGATGCAGGGGACACAGGTTCGTGCCCTGGTCCGGGAGGATCCCACATGCCGCAGAGTGGCTGGGCCCGTGAGCCATGGCCGCTGGGCCTGTGCGTCCGGAGCCTGTGCTCCGCAACGGGAGAGGCCACAACAGTGAGAGGCCCGCGTACCGAAAAGAAAAAAAAAAAAAAAGTTTGGATTTTGTCAGTTAATAGGTGATCACTTAAGAGTCACGAAATATTTGAAATAGTTCTCTTTTCGGTCAAAGTGTGTGCCTCATGCCATGTTCCATGACATAAACCTGAAGGAATGTTTAAACGCATGATTTTAATAATGTCCTTATTAATAACGGCAATGACATCGAACCCATATTGCGGGCTCACTCTGTGCCTGGCGCTGTCCTGGGTGACACCCTTTGATTCCCCTCATTTTGCAGATGAGGCGGCCAAGGCATCAGGCAGTTCAGGATGCGCCCCACACCACTCATTACGCTCGAGTTCACAGCAGGGAAGGACGGGACACAGGACAACCGGGCATGTACTCAGGCCTGGGGAGAGCAGTTGGCAGGTGTTTAGAGGAAAGAGGGATGATTCCAAGGTCAGGGATTCTAGGGATTCAAGCTGGGTGGGGATCCCCAAAGCACAGAATTCTGATTCAAGCACAAATGATTCATGAAAGGAATAAAAAGATAAGCTCTTTTTATTTAACGGTGCTGTTGAGAGGCTTAGCCAGGGCAGGAAGAACACAGGCAGGTCGACTCAGCCTCAGATAGAGGCGTGGCACTGGACAGGGAACTACAGAAAAAGAAAGGAGACTGACAGAGAATTCCCTCCAGAGAGACAGCAAGACTTTCCATCTTCTATATGGCTCTGCATTCCTGAGAAAATGTGCTTAATATGATTGGAGAACAGCTTCGGATGGCACTGAAGAGATCACGTGCCTGGTTGAGGTGAAAGATTCCTAGATTCAGGCAAGTAATTTGTGCATTTACAAAACGAAGGAAAAAAACCCAACAAGAAGATTCAGGAAACTCCAGGCTGGAAAGCTTGGTGTGATATCCAGAAAAAAATACAGACATTCTGGAATGGATGGTTAAGTCGCTAATTACAAATACTTAAGAAAGATAAGGACAATCACAAAAAATAATAACATGAGGCCACCGAGAAGAAATTGGCTCAAAGTGGCTGCCTTTCCTGTTTTGGATAGGGTTACTTGTTGGTAAATTACGGCACATTATGGGCTGGTTTTTCCCAAGCTGTTTTCCTTGGAATGCTCATCCTCAAAAAAGATGTTGAGGGCTTCCCTGGTGGCGCAGTGGTTGAGAGTCCGCCTGCCGATGCAGGGGACACGGGTTCGTGCCCCGGTCCGGGAAGATCCCACATGCCGCGGAGCGGTTGGGCCGGTGAGCTATGGCCGCTGAGCCTGCGCGTCCGGAGCCTGTGCTCCGCAACGGGAGAGGCCACAACAGTGAGAGGCCCGCGTACCGCAAAAAAAAAAAAAAAAAAAAAAAAAAGACGTTGAAAGATCAAATATGCTAAAAATGCTAATATATAGGGTGACTTTTCTGAGAGAGAAATGCGGCGTACCATCATTTCCAAGCACATCTGACTACCGGGCTCTTGTTTTGAGAAATATCCCATAACCACTCATGGGACACGGTTGTGACAGTGCTGCACTTGGCACTGGGTGTCAATTTCAGGTCATATTTGCCAAAGTCTTACATGGTGACTTTGTGGACAGTAAAACCAAATAGCTCACATAATAGTCCACTAGATTCAGATGGATTGGTGACCAGTAAGCAACTAGTTAGGCGGTCTAGAGGGAGGTATATCCTAGACACACCAACAGTTTAAACAACGAACTGGTAAGGACCCTGAACCTCCTACCAGCAAATCAGTTGATGAGACGAAGCAAAACAGGGAGAGAAATATGTTCAATGACAAAACCCAACATTCACGAAGAACTTGGTAAGCTGAAATGATGAATCACTGTGACGGCAGCACTGCAGTTGCCTCAGAATGGCAGTGACGCAGAAGATGAAAAGTTTTACTCTCTCTCTGGAGGGAATTCTTCATTACGCTCCTTTGTATTTCTGTAGCCCCCAGATCAGCACCTTGCTTCCAGGAGGGCGTCCGTAAATGAAAATGGTCAGGAGCAGACCTGCGTGTATGCATCCTTTTGTGGTCTGAGCTGGCGGAACCTCTGGACATCTTTAAGTGACAAAAAGGCCCCAAAGGGCCTGACGTTTGTACACAGACATCTAGGCCACAAGTTTTTATCATTCTGTACGCCAATGCAATGCATCCGTACAAAATTACTCAGTGTCTAGGCCAACTGGTACCCTCCCCCTCCCTCTTTTCCTCCTTCCCTTCCTCCTTCCCCATGTTTTTTTTTTTAAGAAACACCAAGCGTGGAGGCACTCTGCTAGACACTGTGGTACACATCATATGTGGGGGACTGTGTTGAGGACCTGAATTCACGAGGAACCCTAAAACCAGCTTGCTGAGGACAGTGAAGGGGTTTCCAAACTCTTCCCATCACGTGCCTGAAGGAACTGGAGATGCGCAGCCTCGGAAGGAAAGGCTTCTGGCGGGGGGTGTCAGGGCTCGACCTTGGCTGGGTGGGCTTGGGAGGACTGAGACTTGCTTCAGGGGGCCCAAGAGGACAGAACGAGCACACTGGAGGCGGACGCGTGGAGGGAGACCTCAGCTCCCCGGACGGAAGGATCTCCCATCCATCCCTTTGGTCTAGGAGTGAACGAGCTGCCTCAGAAGGTGGGGTCTCCTTCCCAGCATGAGGCGGTCAGTCGCGGCTGAACTGGGTGGGAGTTTGAGCTGGATGACGATCTCTAAGGAGCCTTCCGGCCCTCACACTCCCGGGGAGTCTCTAAAGCTACTTAAGATGCTCAGAGGAGGGACTTCCCTGGAGGTCCAGGGGTTAGGACTCTGTGCTTCCACATTAGGGGGCGTGGGTTTGATCCCTGGTCGGGGGGCTAATATCCCACAAGCTGCATGATGCCCTCCCTTCAGGAAAAAGATGCTCAGAGGAGACAGAACTGTAGACGGTGCATCTCGAGACTCACCGTCAGCGGTTGTTTGCTCACAGACAGGCTCACTCCACTCCCCGGTTTTGTTCCGATCAGGAAGAAACCCTCGAACTTGAACACAGTAAGTTGTCTGTGACTCAAGATTTCGGAGGACCTTGAAGTCATACTGACCAGTAACTGGAAACTAGTAACAGAGACAAAAATAAGAACATGCCTCAGCAGTGAAGGGACGTCATCTATTCTCCCCCGCCTCCCCGCCCCACTTACTCGTTATAATCTTTCCTTCAGGCTCAAAATAGGAGGATGAAGGAAGCAGGTGCTCCTCCTGGGTCGTCTCAGGGGCCCCGGAGACCATTCTGAGGTCGGGGTGGGCAGGGCAAGGACTGACCACGGTCCTGCCAAACCACCTCATGCCCTGAATTCTCCAGTTTAAATGACAAACAAGCCATCCCACTTCCTTTTTTAAAAAAAATAAACCAGTTGTATGGGTTGAATTTCGCCCCTCCCAAATTCGATGTTGAAGTCCTAACCCCTAGTACCTTCAAAAGTGACTTGGTTGGATAGAGGGTCTTTGTGGATATAATCAACATAAATGAGGTCATTAGCGTGGGCCCCAATCCAATACGACTGGTGTCCTTATAAGGAGAAAATTTAGACACAGACGTGCACACAGAATGCCACGTAAGGATGAGGCAGGGATTGGGGTGATGCCTCTATATACTAAGGACCCAAAGATCGCCAGCACCCACCAGAAGCTGGGCGAGAGGCCTGGAACAGATCCTTCCTCATGGTCCTTAGAAGGAACCAATCCTGCTGACACTTTGATCTTGGACTTCCAGCCTCTAGAACCTTGAGACAATACATTTCTGTTGTTTCATCCACCCAGTTTACAGTACTTTGTTAAAGCAGCCCTGGCAAATGAACACACCAGTCATCTACAGTAAGACTCAGTGTGATTTTCTGGTGTGTGAACACACCAGTCATCTACAGTAAGACTCAGTGTGATTTTCTAAGTCCAGAGCATGTTCCTGACAAGGCTGCCTGGGGGTCTCCTCTGAATCACTTCTCCATTCACGAACCTGAGCTGCCCGCCCCCAAGCGGCTCGACTCCCCTCGAGGGCACACCCCTCAGCCTAACTCTGGTGGGGGCGTCCCAGACTCATCTTAGTTTAATTTAAATATATCATAATTGATGATGTATTTCTGAATTTGAGAAACCAAAATAGTTTACAGCAAAATCAAGGGAATTCAAAGAGTACATACTGCCTGTATTTCCAGCATGGTTACAATTTCCTCACAGAAGGGCCTTATGAAAAATCTGTTACGTGAATAGGAGCTGCAGTAGAAAGTGAGCACAGACTCTGTTTTTACTTTAGTAATTGGTTACTTTTCTTTGGGGGCTGGGCCTGCTGACAGCTTGATTCCTTTACTGTATAAGAAGCTAAGCTCACTGAAGGTGAGAATTGGATTTTACCAATTGAAAACATGAAGAGTACAGTATAACTTCTAATCATTAAAAGCAGAAATAAAAACAAAAAACCCCTGGCTTTCATTTCCAGGAACCCAATATTTCTAAAACCTTACAATGCATTTTTTTCAAGGCTAAACTCAGAGGTTGACATGTCAGAAGCATACATGGAAGAGGGTGGCACGGATGTGAGGGCTTTTCTAGCCTTTTTTCGCTTCTGGACAACTTCTGATTTTTTCTCACTTTCTCCCATCAGGAAGAAAGAATTTCTAAAAGCTTTTAATGCTCTTAGCTCGGCGACCTAATATGGCACTCTCTCAGAGACACCTGCATTCTAAAAGGGAACCATTTAATCTTATTTCTTTCGGGCTGCTGTAACAATACCAATGACTGGGTGGTTTATCAACATTTACTTCCCACAGTTTTGGAGGCTGGGAAGTCCAAGGTCAAGGCACTGGCAGATCTGGTGTCTGAGGAAGGCCTGCTTCCTGGTCCATAGCTGGGTCTTCTCAGGAGTCCTCACATGGTGGAAGGGGCAAGGGAGCTCTCTGGGGCCTCCTTTATAAGGGCACTAATCCCATTCACGAGGGCTCCACCTTTATGACCTAATCACCTCTCAAAGGCTCCACCTCCTACTACCATCACATTGGGGATTAGGTTTCAAAGTATGAATTTGCAGGGGAGTGTGGGTGGGGTGGGGAGAGGGGGAAGGGAACACAAACGCTGAGTCTACAGCACGTATAGACTGGTAAAGGTGACCCTGCAGGCACAGTGAGGGAGGCACTGGGGAGCAGGCAGCCTTTCCAACACTCCGTGTGTCACACCAAAGTCTTCCACACTGCAGGCAGAGTGAAGGCACAAATATGTAACCATATGCCTGTCCTGAGGGCATATTCTAGGTAAGAAGCTAAAGAGATAAACTGGGTTTTGAATTTCATGCCTGGGGCAGGAGGCACTCAGGCCTGGTAACTGTGGAATCTGATCCTTAATCACAGCAGGCTGCAACCTCCAGGAGTTACCTTCGTACCCCAGACTTTGGCAGGGACACTTGCATCTGATAAGTGACCATAAAACTTTCTGTGTTGCTTCCTAGGCACACAAATCCTGGGGCCTTGACTATAAGCAAAATCATCTATTCTGTGAAGAAGGCAGATACCCTGCATCAGTTAACGAAGCCTTTTTAAAAACTGAAGTATAGTTGATATACAATATCTTATTGGTTTCAGGTGTGCAACATAGTGATCTGACATTTATATACGTTGCGAATTGATCACAACAGAGCATTTTTGGGGGAGGGAGATTAACTTGAGATTTTTGGGGGGCTACATAGTATGTAGATATAAATTTAATTACATCATTCTTCAGACAATATGCATGGGTGACCCTTTCTTCCCAAACGCTTGAGAATCAGTGATAAAATCAACATTTAATGCAGAGGAGATAACATACGCATAACTTAACTTACATAAAATATACGTAAGTTAGTTTAGGACCACAGATGGCATTCAGCTCAGAAGCACTAAGTGTAAGAGTTGAACAAAGATGAATGAAAATAGTCTTGACACGTCTACACAAGGGCACGGGAACCTCACGTATTGACCATACCCATTGTTCAGGTAATGGGACAAGCTTACTTTTTTCATTATGTCATTAAATTCCTCAACAATCCTATAAAGTAGGTTATTATCCCCACTTTATTAACGAAGTGGATTATATGCTCATTTTGCAGACCTGAGAAGCTGAGGTCAAGAATGTGACTAGAGTCACACAATGGCAGGGGCAACGTTCCAACAGGATCTTTCCACTCCCAGCCCATGTTGTGAAAGGCACTGTCCCTGGAAGAGGAGGAAAGCAATGGGGAAAAGTGGGGTCAGTCCAGTAAAATGTGACACCCACCATTCATCCAGGGCTGGGGCTGCCCTGGACACGGACTTGACTATTCTGTGGTGTACTGGGGCCTCATGCCATGCAACAGTAGACATTCACTGATCACCTGACTCCGCTGACTCCAAGTTCCACCAGCCAACAGCTGAGTCAGCTCTGCCTTCTTAGGCAACTTCCCTTTGGGGAGAGAAAGGCCTGAGCTCCTGCACCAGCACCCAGGAAGCCTGCTCTGTGCATTGCCCTTGTGGAATGGGAAGCATGACCTGACATACCGGCCATCCCCCACAATGGGAAGCTTCTGGAGCTCAAGGACCAGGCCTGAGATCCTCTGGACCAGTGGTCCCCAACCTTTTTGGTACCAGGCACCGGTTTCGTGGAAGACAATTTTTCCAAGGACCAGGGGCAGGGGGGTGGTTTCGGGATGATTTATTTATTGTGCAGTTTATTTATTTATTTATTTATTGTGCAGTTCATTTCTATTATTGTGCAGTTTATTTCTATTATTATTACATCAGCTCCACCTCAGATCATCAGGCATTAGATCCTGGGGCTGGTCCCCAACAGACCCCTGCTCTGGACCATAAGGTGCTGCCACCTGGCAAAGCCTCCCTCCGACCAACACTGAGCAAAGGAGAGGGAGCTTACATCTGCAATGCATGTGATTCGCCGTGCTTACCTTTTCGTCTGAGCCATTTTTCCAATATTGCACATGATAAGTCCATGAGTTATAAATATTCCTCATGCTCCATGTTTCAGGTTCATTCTTAATTTTCGGGGCTAAGAAACGCATATGTAAAGAATTAGCAAGTGCTTCTACTTGGATTCTGGGAGGTCCGATAATGGCTAAGTATGAGAACAAAGCAAAATGACAATCAAAATTCACATGTTAAAAACATCAACATTTACTTTTCGTAACTGGGCAGACCAACTGGGCTACTGAAGTACTCTGCCCTGTGATACACTGCTGAGGTGATGCTGACAGACGTGGCTAAGGAGGATTCTTGGATTTTGTTGCTTAAAAAGAAAAAAATCTATTAACCTTTGCCTTCATTAATCAGGTTTAGTCCATTTATGTTTACTGTGATTTGATATATTTGGAATTATTCCAACTACATTACTTTGTGTTTTCTGTAAAGAGTCCCATTTTTTTTTTTTTAATTCCTCTCCTCTTTTTTTCTTTCTGTTGGGTTGAATTTTCTCTGTTTCCATTGTTGGGTTGGAAGCAACAGATGGTATTTCTATTTTTAGTGTTGAACCTATATAATTAAACCACTTTCCAGCAAATACATTTTCCAACAAAGTCTGAAACTAGATCTTCCCAGACCAGGGCTTGAACCCATGTCCCCTGCATTGGCAGGCGGATTCTTAACCACTGCGCCACCAGGGAAGTCCTGGGCAATCCTTCTAATGCATCTCTCGATCTGCTCTTTGGAGGGCTGCACTTGAGTTCTGTTCATGAGATTCTTCTCCTCCTTATTCTCTCAATTGCTATCTGGTGGTTTAATTAGTTTTCAATTCCTGATGTTCTAATGATGTTCATTTTATGACCTCTGGTGGGTCCCCATGACCTTCCAGCTCTAACCCGGGAATAGCTTTTTCAATGCCGACCAGCCAGCCTGACCCAACCCATCTGCCATCAGCTGTATCCGTCCCTCTGTCCTTCATCCCGGGCCAGCTGGTCTTTCTGCCTCTACACCTGCCTAAAATCAGTCTTTATTCTTCTGCTGATTGCATCACATTTCTTTAAGTCATGATTCCAAACTGACTTCCTCCTCCAAAATTCAACACACAAATCCTTCTAGTTTTTCTCATTAACAGCGCTGGCTCCAACTCGTTTTTACCCTCGAGGCATTAAAGTCATCAAATTTATATTTAATTATCTTATTGCTTTATGCCTATCCTGTCCTATCTCTCCCACAAACTTCTTTAAGGCCACAGCCCTTTTTATTTCATTCCCTAAGCTCCTTGTGCAAGGCCATCCACTTGGTGGGCACTCAAAGAACTCTTGCTGACGGGCCAACCAAGGGGGAAATGAAATCAAGGCAAGGTGATGACATAACAACAAAATCAAAACCAAGATGGCTTACTGTCATCCACAGGACAGAAGGTGATGTTTATCCAGTCTGAATGCTCGTCTTCAAATTGAGCCCTGACCCTCAAGGTGTGGTCACCGTACTTGGAAAGACTTGAGAAATCACATTCCGTCAAGACAGTACTTGTGCATATATCTTGGAATTTCCTGTAACTACAAAATCAGAAGAAATCATGAGAGTTCTAACCTCAGTCGCTCTGAGGCTGACTGACGCTTTATTCTTCTGCTACCAAAGGATAATGGAGGATAACGTGAGGAGAATAAAGCAAATTCTTTACTGTCAATTTCAAAGAATACTATGTATCGTTCACACGAGCATTTTCCAAACTGTGCTCCATGGAACCTTAATGATCCTTGAGGTATCATAAGACTTTCAAAAACAGTCCATCCCACAGTCAAACAATTTGGGGCAAAAACTGGGTGAGACATGAACAGGTGTCTGTCTTCACAACAGAACTGCTCAGAGACTTTCATATCCTAGTAAAACATGTCTTTCCAAACAGGGGTTGAGTATTCAACATATTTGACCAAGAAAGCTGCCTTCTTTAACTATGTATTTCTGAAACTTGTGGGGCATGGTTTGTGAAATGTTGATATTCACAGATTAGCCAAAATAAGTGTATCATAATGATTTCAAATAATGTCTTGTAAGTGACTATTGTTCAGTTACGCTGGAAAAATTATAAAATTCGTTGACCTCAGATCTCCAGCCCTGGCACCAACCCCTGAAGGGAGGGTGGCAGAAACATGAAGTGGAAGGAAAGGAATGTTTGAGAATACCTACCAGGTACGTGTAACTTAACCTCACAACAGCCAAAGGAGCTATAATTAGCTCCGCCTGAGGTAAGGAAATCCAGGCTCTGGTCGTGCAAAAAGTAGGAATCTTGTCTGACTGGCACCTTCCTGACTTTGTGCCAAAACCAATCTGGTTACCCTAAGAGGTCATAATGAAGATGACGGTGATAACAATAATAACAGCCAACACTTGTCAAGCACGTAGGTGTCAGGTGGGGCACTGATTTCGCAGTATTATCTCACTGAATTTTCACAACCCCAGGAGGGCGGAAGTGACATCACTCCTATTTTATAGGTGAGGCCCAGGTGTAGAGAGCCTAAGACGCTCCCCCATGGGACTTGGGTCTGCTTGACTTCAGAGCCCATTGCCTCAGGCACCACTCCACAGTCCACGGCACTCTTAGGAGGCAGAGATAATTGGGCTTATGCTATTTCACTGTCTGCTTTTTTCACTTAATAGACCACAAACATTTCTCTAATCAATCAAGTCTCCGTGGCTGCCTAACATCCCATCGTTGGGGAAATCCAAGGGTCATTTCATGAAGGGGGTTTTCTCACATGCGGCCATTTCTTTCCATGCATTTAAACTAATGCATGAATTGGGTGGAACACAGGAGTATTGCAAGAGTTGTTCTGCAATAACTTCCGTTTCACTAGGTCATTTTTATTGCACCTACAGATATTTTTCTTCCCATTAAGTAGCTAATAGGATCTATTCCCCATATTTACATCTAATTGTTTTAGATGTTTCCACATTCAAATCACCAAGCCATCCTCTGAAGTTCCCTCCACCACCGGCCAGCCCTACCCAATGTACACATACAACAAGAATTTGTACTGTGCAACTGCTCAGGTTAAATTCTAATCAAACCTTTTCCAGAGCCACAGAAGGGTAATCAGATTTTTCAGGATCAAATTTCTTCCACACCCAGCACGTCTTTTGTTTTCCCCAGCACAGGCCATGCTTGGTCTGCAAGTCTATGCTGAGGAGACCTGGAACCCAGGTATCCATTCTTGGTTATTGGGAGCTCTCATCTAAAAGACAAACACCTAAAACCAAACGCCTCTACTCCAATGGCAAAGAAGCAAAGAACAGAACAACAAGAAATAAACCACAGGGGAGGGGGACAGACAGAGAGGGAAGCTCATTTTCCACAGTGAAATCCCTAGAGCTATCAAGACAGAGTGGAGAAAACACAGACGAAATTATAAAACCAGTCAGTGCTAGAAAATACACCGCAGGAGAAAGATAAATCTCAGAATGATGCTTATTAATTAAGTCCTTGGGGAAACTGACAAAACTGGAATATGGCCTTAAAGGACTGTATCATTGGTGAAGTTACCAAATCTTGATAACTGTACCACAGCGATGTGAAAGGTTATCCTTGCTCTCATGAAGTACACAATGAAATATTAAGGGGCAAAAGCAAGAAAATGTGGCGAACCTTAAAAATTGGTGAATATAGGCTCTTTGGAAGTTCTTTGTATTATACTTGAAATTTTGAAATGTTTTGTTACCTGGGAATTATTTCGAACTAAAAAGTTTAAAAAAAATGTAAACGAGGATTATCTTATTCATCTTTCTCCTTCTTCTCTGACTTCGCAGGCCTTGGATATGTTTGTAAAATAAAGGCCGGGTGGGAGGAGTGTGGGATCCGTGGCATCTGAGACCCCCAATTCCTCCCTCCTCGCTGAAGGAGCTGTCTGCCTTTGACGAACTTTCTGAGTCACATGGGAAGCAGGTGTGCGGCTCACTGGCCTTTGGCTTCCTGTTGCTGTCTGCACCTGGCACAAAGGTGCGTCATCTGCACTCCAGCCTGTGGTGTACAGTGGCAGGCTGCCAAGGGAGGGCTGGCGACAGGCTGGGCAGGTCCTGGGAGGTCAGAACACCACTGAGGCAATCGTGGTTGGTGATACCTTCCTTCATAAGCGTCTGCCCAGCAGCTGTCTTACATTCAATTTCAGAGTAACTGAGTGCTCACTATGCAAATGACCTGCACCCCTCCAGCACTGGGGTGTGCAGTTTATAACCTACTGGAGGGGGTCGGCGGTAAGTGAGCAAGGGGCTTCCTGCCTGCTTTGAATACCTCAGTTTTCTTGGATGGCTTCCACTGTTGACTTCTAGCAACACTACTCTAATAACTGGAAGATGGTCACCACTGGCATTTGTCTCTTAGAAAACACTCATAGTGACAAGCCCGATATGTTCGCATTGCGGTAGGCTGCCACTGTGGCCGATGACACTCACCATCTACATGATAAAATGTCTGTCACACCATGAACCATCACAAGAAAAAGGAAAAAGGAGTTTACTTGTCTGTTTTCAGAGAACAGCGCTTTCACAAGAATTTCTGGGACAGAAAGAAGAAGGCCAGGAGAGAGGCTCCCCCTGGGCTGTCAAGGTCACTGGGGTGACAGCAGTCAGACTCTCTCCTTGGTCTGGCCCAGTGACCAGTCCAGCCAAAGCCACCATCCTCTGACAAGAGCACCCCAGACTTACCTTTGGTACTGAGCTGTGAAAGTCAGGTTCCCCTTGGGAAAAGCAGGCGACTCCCACTGTAGAATGTTCCTGAAATTAACTGAATTCATTCTGACATTTTCAGGAGGTGGCACCATTCCTAATGCTGTAAAAATAAAGGGGAAAAAGTTGGCAACTCTCTTCCTCTAAAAGGCTGTCCAAGAAAATAACCATATCCCATACTCAGGTCTTCCCTATGGCGCCAAGTCTTCAAATGGGCATGTGGGTGAAGGAGAGACATGCTTCAGCTGTGCTGAGGAGTCTAGATTGTATCTGAAGAGAAGAAATTGCTAAGGGGAGGAGGATAGTAAGAGTGAAGTGCGGATGGCTGAGGGTGACCTGGATTTGGGTGGTGGTAGAAAGGTGTGAAGGGGTGGGTAGATGGATTTTAGATATATTTCCAGAGGTATAAAATCTAGGTTTCCTAATACATTTGGTGTGAAGAAGTAGATGTTAATATCCACTCCTGGCTTAAGTACCTGATGGCCTGACTGGAGCTGGGGACAGGGAAATCAGGAGTCCCAGTTAGAATTTGCATTAGGTTTGAGATGTGAAGGATACGTAAGTCGGTATATCAGACACAGCTGGATGAATGAGCCTGGGGCACAGAATATAGATCTGGGCTAGAGACAGAAATAGTTGTTAAACTTTTTAATAGAAAACGCCAAACATACAGAAAAGTACAGAGAAGAGTATATTAAACCGCCACCGGCCCATCACCCAACTAATGCCAACAGATATAAATTTGAGAGTCCTGAGCCCATAGCTGGTATTTAATGCTAGAGTTCTGCTGATACCCCCTAAAAGGGATAGTGTAGGGGAAGGAGAGAAGAGGGCTCGGGCATGAACTTGGCTGTATGGAGATCTGGTAGAGGGGGAGGATCCCAAATAGAAACAGGCTGGTAGGTAGGAGGGAAACCGGAGAGCAAGGTACCCTGGAAGGCCAGGGATGAGTTCATCAGAAAGGAAGGAGGGATCCATAGTGCTGTTTGAACCTGGGCTAGCAATTTAGAGCAGGACAGGAAGGGTTTCACTGGATTTAGAACTCAGAAACAATAGAGCTGCAGAGTTGAGGGGCAGAATTCAGATCTTGTGGTGCTGGGGACTTAGTGGGAGGCCCTGACGGCCCGCCCAGGCACTTAGTCACTTTGAGTGCGCCTCTGGGGTCCGCTCAGGGGTCGTCTTTGGGGCCATCGCTGCCCGACGTCGTAGCCGAGCCTCCTGGTTCCCGAGCGCACCTCGGGTCGGGACGCAGCGCCAAGGCGGGGCCGGGTCTCCGCGCAGGCAGCCCGGCTTGGGAAGCGCGCTGGGCGCGCGATTGAGCCGACACTCCGGAGAATGCCCGGCGTCCCCTCCCCGCAGCCCCCTCACCTGACACCAGGAGGCAGCCGCCCAGCCAGCTCCGGAGGCTCTGCGCCATGGTCGCGCATGGAGCCCGGGAGGGCGCTCGGCGGGCCGCGGGCAGCCACCGGGCACCGGGGTACGCGCCCCTACGCCCGCTTCCGCGCCAGCGTAGGGAGCTCTAGTGCCCCCGCCCCGAGGCTGCTTCCGGTAACCGGCGGGGCGGGGCGACGCGAAGCCCCGCCCCTGCCTCGGACCCCGCCCCCGCGCGCCAGTCTCTAGAGGCCGTTGTCACCCGATTGGCAGATTGGCAGGGGCAGGTGCAGAGGTGGAAGGGCACTATCCTCCTCCAGGTGAGTGGAAAACGGATTGTAAAACAGATTGCAAAACTGTGCGTGCCGTGTCCCTATTACCTTAAATGCATGCTTTGAAAGGAGTCGCAAGTTAAATAAATACACTCCAACGCCAACCCAGAGGTGATATCTGGATGGTGGTGGTTTACACCATGCAGTATTCCCCAAGTTTTCTCCAGGGAACAGGCACGGCCTCTGTAACTCCTCTCCCCGCAAATAAACTGATTTTAAAGCACTCCATTAGCAAATCCAGTTTGAGAGGGTCTTCTTTACCGTAACTCCCCCCTCCCCCCAGGGATAAGCAACAACACAAAGCCAAGTCATTTCTTTGTCAATAATCGTTTCTCTCACAACACTGCTGAGTAAGGCCTAATTTCCTCTTTTTCAGCTCTGCAGTGGTGAGGTTGGAAAACCCAGAGCAGGGTAAGTACCAGGGGGTGTAAGACACTGCCTGACGTCTGTCGCTAAAACACCTCACATGAACTTGAACGCAGGGAGGGAGAATGTGCCTTTGGCCCCCATAGGCCACTGCACAGAGTTGGAGGGAGTTTTGTGCAACCTAGAGATGCCAGCAGAACCACACATCCGCTGCACATATATCCTGTCTAATAAGAAACAACTCTGAAGACATTCCCAAATTTATATTAAAAAGCGTGTTTTCTTTTTTACCAATCTCCAACCATTGTACAAAATTAAATCTTAAAATATGACACAGAGATCCTGTCCCTCTCCCTTATGCAAATGTTTCTGTATTAGTCACCCGGCCCGCACTTGGTGTGTCTGTCTTCCTCACTCAGATTGAGGAGGGTTGTGCAAGGGGCTGAGAGTTGAATTTTCAAGAGTGTAGGCGACAGAATATCATCAGGGAGGTGCCCAAGACTTGGCTGGACCTTCCCTACTTCTAACCCAACCCGAAGCCTGTGCTTCTGTTTCCTGGTGTGTGCCACTCCTTTCTCTCCCGCAGCCCAGCCTCCCTCCGCTTTTTCTGCTGCTTTCCAGCTCTTCCCTGGAGCCTTTGGTAAACAATGCTGACTGCTCCTGCTATAAACCCTGCTCTTTACTCTGGGGAACATGATGCAGAAACATTAGACATCCATGAGAATAAAGGGAATGGGCAGGGCCTTTTCCCTTCAAAGCAAATCACTTTGAACTGGTAAACAACACACTGAATGATAACCAGAATACTCTGTTTCCCACCTCCCCTTCCCCCAGACTGGGAATTTGCACAGATGATGTCACCGGTCTCCTAATCTTTCCGTCGGAGAACACTTGGAGACCCCAAAGGAGCAAGTGCGGGTGCTGGGAGGGACAGCACCGGAGGTAGGAGGTGTCCAAGTTAATTAAATATTTCTTGATTCATTCATCTCATTACATAACCATCCCCCATGTCAACATCCGATTCGGAAGTGTCACTTTCATCAGAAGGAGAATCTTCAGGCCACGGATACTCCGCGGAGGGGCCGGGGAAGGGCAGCTGTGTCCCTTCTCCACTGGCCACCAGAAGAAGGTTCGATTCTGTCTCGTCGGGGTCCTCTAGCACAGCTGTCTCTTCTGGACCAGATGCTAACATTGGAGTGACTTCTGAGTCGTCGTTGTCCTCAAGGGCCCTCACGCACACAGAGTTCAAATCCACATTGAAGACAATTCTGTCCCCAGACCCCTCCGTGGGGCTGCTGTCCTCCTCGGAAAAGGGGTCCTGCAGCAGGTTCCCTCTCCCCTGGTAGCCCCTACTTGTGCATTCCGACTGCCAGGGGCTGGGCCCTGGTGCCGTCAGGGCCTCAGCATCAGCCTCGGGCTCGGGCAGGTCACGCTCCTCAGTAGCCGGGTCACTGCAGTCCTCCAAGGTGGCCGAGGACACAGAGGCGGGCCACAGCCTGCCCGTTAGTCCGTGCGTGGTGTAACCACCTGCGCTTATTCGGGGGGCTGCTTCATCATCGCTGTCACTTTCATCATCATAATTATAATTCCACACTTTCTTCTTTCTGTTGATGTGAATGAGCTCCACGGTAGCCACTTTTTCCAACGGAGGCAGCTCGGGAAATACCCAGACTGACAATTTATTAAAATTCTTTAAAAAAAAACAACAACAGAGGGGATCAATTCTGAGTGTTTGTTCTTTACTTTTTGACATCATAAAACTTAATGAGGTTAACTACACAGTGATGGGGAAGGCGGTAATGAGGACGATGACAAAAGCAACGACAACAATGGCTAATGGTTACATAGTGTTTACTATTTGCAGGGCACTGCTTTTAGTAATCTACACACGTTATCATTCATTTTACCCTCACAACCGCTCTATGAAGTAGGCTTACTACTCTTATCCCCACTTTACAGATGAGAAAATGAGGCAGAGAGGTTAAGAAACTTGCCCAAGTTTCACAAGTTTCAGGAATACTAAGTGGTGGAGGCTGGGTTTCAAACTAGGAGGTTGCCTGCAGCAGAGACTGGCCCACGCCTTCCTACTGCCATTTCCTCGCTGCTTCTTGCTTATCAGGGGAATCTATCCATTTAGTCTGGATAGATTTCAGCCCTGGATTGCTGACATTCTTAAGGGTATCAAGGAACTGTGAGTAAGGAGAGATTCTAGGGAGCCGATTCCACTGGGGTCAAAGCCCTCTGCACTGGAGGACCTTAAAGAGGCAGGTGACCCCTAAAGGGTCAGAGATGAGAAGAGCAGGGAGACTGCAGCTTGCTCTGAACCAGCACCTCCAGGACACAGAAGGTGAGGTGGGCTAAGGAGACTGGCTACAGTGGGGTCATGCTGAGGAGGGTGGTCACGAGATTCCTTTCACAGACCTGGAATCATCAATGACATCCTCCTCCTCTCTATTCTCTTGCTCAGGCTGCCCAATTTGACAAGCCTACTCTTCCCTGACTCTCTCCAGACCTAGCCTTGGGATGAATTGTTCCATTGGGTTGCTCATCATTTTTCTTATTGATTTATGGGGGTTCTATATATAATCTATAATCTAGATGCCAATTATTTGTCGATTATCTATGCTATATGTAATTTCCCCCAGTCTCTGGTTTAACATTCTACTCTCTTTATGATAACGTTTGATGGAAAGAAGTTCTCAATTTTAATGTAAGAAGATGTATCACTTTTCTTTCTTCATGGTTTCTGCTGAATCTTCCTTGCCCCAAAGTGAAAATCTCCTTTACTGCCTTCTAAAACTTTTAACAGTTTTGCCTTTCACATTACAGTCTTTAATAAGCCTGAAATTGATGTTTGTGTATGGTGTGAGGTAGGGATCCAATTTCATTTCCCCCCATATAGGTAACATTTACTGACCTGTCAATCCTTTCCCCATTGCAATTCCTACTTGTCATTAGTCATGTTTCCACATAGGTGGGTCTGTCTCTGGGATCTCCATTTGACTAGATCTTTGATAATGCTTTTCAATAAGGTTAGATAATTTTCTCCACAATGGGCTTATGACATCTTCTGTTAGATATCTTCCTTGTTTTTAAAATATTTTTATTACCATTGTAATGGTATTATAAAAATGGTATGTTTTCATTTAAATCGCATTATTCCATTTAACTGTATGATTCCAAGTTCAAAACCAGGTAAAACTAATCTATGCTGTTAGTAATCAGGAAAGTGGTTATCCTGGAAATGGGCAGTGACTAATAGGTAGGAGAGACTACTGGGGAAGCTGGTCATGTTTTCTTTCTTGATCTGGGTGTGAGTTATGTGGGTACATTGAGTTTGTGAAAATTCACAGAGCTTTTTGCTATGGTTTGTGTACTTAATTTCTTGGATGTTGAAAAGCAACTTATATAAAAATATATTTGTTTTCTAAGTGATTGTTGCTAATGTATAAAAATGCAAGCATTTTTATATTGATTATTTTGTGTGTAACACATTGCTAAACTTATTAGTCCTAATACTTCGTCTCTAGATTCTGAATTTCTTACTTAGCCAGTCATATCATCTATAAATTATCATTGTCTCTTCCCCCATTTTTCAGACTTTAAGCTCCATAAGGGCACATTTTTTGTTTGCTTTATTCACATCTAAATCCCCAGCACCTATAACATGTAGACACACAGTAAATACACAACACGTATTTGTTAAATGCAAAAGAGGAGAAGGAGGGGAAGGGGAGGAGGATGGAAGAGAGAGAAAAGACAATGTTTAAAATTTTTAATATCTGTTCTTGATTAAACATACATACACAAACATACTAGACCTAGGGTGTTCTGTTTTACTATTCCTAGAGTTTTTACTTAAACACAGAGTAACAATTTTTAATGGAGAAATACCAGGCGGACACAAGATAACAATACCTCCTGTCATTACTTGGGGTTAACAAAATAACAGGTATAAATATAATTGGCATATAATTTGGGTGCATTTTAAGGATGGGAAGAGCCCCAGGGAGACCTGGGAGGAGGGTTAGTAATGAGTTTAGGTAATTCAGGCAGATTACCTAGGAGGTGATGGGTGTGGTGCTAGGGGCCTTTAAATCTCAAGGCTGCATGAGAAATATGATTGGGAGTGGGATTTACCTAAGACCTCAAGGCCAAAGCAGTACTTGGCCAACGGAAGAGTTGGAGTAAAGGCTGAGAGTAAACTTGCAACTGAACACTAACATAAAAGATTCAAAATATACATTGTTAAATATACAAAGATAAAAGTTACACTGATAGATAAAAACCAACCATTCTTGCAATACAGGGATCACAGTATGGATGAAATCCAACACAGAGCAATTTCCTTCTCATAAGCTACAACCAAATGCCACCTAGGTTCAAATACTAATTGTAAGTAAAACCTCCCAAAGCACCCCTCCCCCCAAACAATCCCTCCCCCAACCCAACCTGAATAAGAACAAGAGAAAGAAGCGTACATCATCCATAACAAAGAATGAAATAATGCCATTTGCAAAAACTTGAATGGACCTAGAGTTTATCATATTAGGTGAAGAAAGAGAGAAAGACAAATATCATATGCTATCACTTATTTGTGGAATCTAAAAAAAATGATTCAAATGCACTTATTTACAAAACAGAAATAGATTCATAGACATAGAAAACAAACTTATGTTTACCAAAAGGGAAAAGGGACAGGGGTGGGAAGAGATAAATTAGGAATTTGGGATTAACATAAACATACTACTATGTATAATGTAGGTAAACAACCAGGACCTACTGTATAGCACAGGGAACTATAGTCAATATCTTGTAATAACCTATAATGGAAAAGAATTTGAAAAAGAATATGTATATATTCTTCCTGTACACTTGAATCACTTTCTGTATACTTGAAACTAACACAACGTTGTAAATAAACTATACTTCAATTAAAAAAATTTTAAAGAAACAAAAGAATTAGAAAATAAAAAGCCTACACTTTTATCACCTGTGGAGGGATATTTATTTGTGGCTGTTAAAAAAATTAGAAGAAGAGGGCTTCCTTGGTGGCGCAGTGGTTGAGAGTCCGCCTGCCGATGCAGGGGACACGGGTTCGTGCCCCAGTCCGGGAAGATCCCACATGCCGTGGAGCGGCTGGGCCCGTGAGCCATGGCCACTGAGCCTGTGCTCCGCAACGGGAGAGGCTGCAACAGTGAGAGGCCCGCGTACCGCAAAAAAAAAAAAAAAAAAAAAGAAGAAGAAGGTGAATGAGTTCAAACGTAGAAAAATAAGATATTTCTGATAATTTTCTAATGTAGAAGGAAAGTGACACGATAGGGAAAATGAAAAATGATGGGCAAAGCGCTTGAGTCAAAGCACATGAGGAAGCTTTAGAAATATGTAAGATCAATACCCAGACTTGGCTGAGTGCTAAAGGCTCTGAGCAGGAAGAATATGCCTCGGGAAGCAGAGAGAAAATACGAAGACAGAATGGCTGGTTTCACTAACAATGCACACAAATGAGAGCAACTCTGGGGGACAGTTATACTGCGATAGATGAACAAAAGTAGAAAAAATGATTAATGCCAGCAGAGCTTTGGAGAAAGGTGTCCATCTCTATGTTGACACTAGCATTATAAATTAATCCTTTATATTTTTATATAAGATAAATTCACTTTGTGTATCTATTCCACGGAAGTAATCCAAACTAAAAAGACAACCTGTATAAAAATGTTCATTGCATTGTTCATAATGGCCAAAGACAGACATTGAAAGGAAAAGAAATCAATCCAAATGCCCTACAGTTGAGAAGTGATTAAGGGAAAAAGGAGACGTTAATAACAATGGAAAACTATGTTGATTATTGAAAATCATATGTGGACAAAGTATAAAAAGAAAGCAGAAAATTCAAAATAGAGGTTTATAGGGATGGAAAGGAATCCAGAGTAATAAAACACCTTGATGTTTTGAGACAATGGGGTTTTCTTCTGTGTAAATATTTAAGCATATAATGAAAATTCTTAAGTTAAAATGAAAAATAAAGACAGGAATTAAAAAAAAAATACCTACCAAAACTTTGGGGAAATTATTTCTTACGCATATGTAACCGATCCGTTTCAGCATCATTACAGTGCTTATGACGACAGCAGCCACTAAAAACAGAGTAATTATTCCTCCTATTGTGGCAGATTCTGATGACTCTGTTGATGAAAATTAAATGGCTGTATTTCAAAATAAATCCAATGAACAATTGCAGTTGGGAATAAATGTACATTGATCTGGCGGTGGAGGGGTTTATCAAGGGGGCAAAAGTTGGAAAAACTATTGTTAAATACCAAAGAATGGAAAGTAATCCAAGGACACATTTTAAAAAATTGATAAAAATTCAGTTTCTAAAAGTAAAATTTCTTCCAGTAGATAATTATGCTCTGTAACTGCACTGTCCAATATGGCAGCCACTAGCCACATGTGACCATTCAAGTGTAAATTATCAAAATTAAAAAAAAAAGCTTTCTGAGTCATACTAGTCAGGTCTCCAATGCTCAACAGGCACAGTTAGCAGGCACGGCAGGCGGGGAGGAGTGGAAAAGGGGAGTTTTTCTGAAGACAACAACTGCGTCACCCTGAAGCTGGACTTTGGCCACGCCAGGAGCCTAGAACTTGCTTTGTCCTCTTAGGAGTTCTCCTTTAGTTTCCTGTCAACATTACTTTTGGAAAATCTCAATTTTCTGAATGAAAATACCTTTCTTCCATAAGTCCAACTGGACTGAGAAGAAATCAATAGTTACATAACTAAGGCTCTCTTAAATTTCCAGAAAGACTTTTCTTAATATTAATCCTAGAGCCACAGCCTCAGGCAAAACAAATACAGGAGAGGAAAAAGTAAAGGTGGCTCACATATTTTTAAAGTCTTTCAAAAGGTTAAAGAATGAACAGAAAGAAACTCGGGGAAGGTCTGCTCCCTCCGATGGCAGAAGATTCACAAACCCCTTTCATTCCCATCAAGAATGAATGGGTCATCTTCAAAACATCTACAAACAAGACATGCTGGAGAGGGTGTGGAGAAAAGGGAACCCTCATTTACTGTTGATGGGAATGTGAATTGGTAAGACCATTATGGAGAACACTATGGTGGTTCCTTACAAAACTAAAAACAGAGTTACCATATGATCCAGCAATCCCACTCCTGGGCATTTATCCAGAGAAAACCATGATTAGAAAAGACACATGCACCCAATGTCCATTGCAGCACTATTTACAATAGCCAGGACATGGAAGCAACCTAAGTGTCCATCAACAGACGAATGGATAAAGAAGATGTGGTACATATATACAATGGGATATTACTCGACCAAAGAAAAAGAACAAAATAATGCCATTTGCAGCAACATGGATGGGTCTAGAGCTTGTCATACTGAGTGAAGTAAGTCAGGGAGAGGAAGACAAATACCATATGCCTTTATGTAGAATCTAAAAAAATGGTACAAATGAACTTATTTACGAAACAGAAACAGAGTCACAGATGTAAGAAAGAAACTCATGGTTACTGGAGGGAAAGGGGGGGAATAAACTGGGAGATTGGGATTGACATATACACACTACTGTATATAAAACAGATAACTAGTGAGGACCTACTGTATAGCACAGTGAACTCTACTCAATACTCTGTAATGACCTATATTGGAAATGAATCTAAAAAAGGGTGGATATGTGGATATGTATAACTGATTCACCTTGCTGTACACCCGAAACTAACACAACATTGTAAATCAACTATATTCCAATAAAAAAGAAGAATGAATGAAGGCATGTCATATCAATGGCAGTTCTACAATCAGATCTAGCCATAAAGGCACACCTTTATAATACAAAATTCTTACACGTATAGAGCTTACATTCCTGAAGAGGATTCTGTGAACCAAAGTGATTTCTTTGGAGAAGCAATGATGTCATGGAATTCTGACCCATGGGTCCACCCCTCCTCCTGCCTCCACCCTCTACCTGAAATTGCCCCCCTCTCTGCACCCTTTCTGCTTAATTTTTCTCCGTAGTACTTACCATCACTTGACACACACTATATTTTATTTTTTAATCTTGTTTCTCTGTCTCCCAATATAAGATCTATAAGCTCAGGAATTTTTGTCTGTTTTGTTCACTGCTGTATCCTCAGTATCTAGAAAAGAATCTGGCACCTAGTAGACCCCTGATAAATATTTGCCAAATGGGGAATTCCTGGTGGTCCAGTGGTTGGAACTCCGTGCTTGTAATGCAGGGGGCACGGGTTCTATCTCTGGTCGGGGAACAGAGATCCCGCAAGCTGTGCATGCATGTGGCACGGCCAAATAAGTTTTTTTTTTGTCAAATAGATAAGCACAGCTTTCCCTCAGGACCTTACTGAAAAAACCCAACCAATTAGTTTAATGTTTGACAAAGGGGAGACATTCCTCCAGCTCTCTGGACTAAATTCCCCCATATCAATACTGCCTTAAGATACCAGTGTTCACCACTGAGTCCCAGTAAGTTAACTCTGATCCCAGGTCATCCTTCAAGAATTCCCCACCTGAGTTTGGCTAGTTGAGGGTGGCTCACACGGCCAGTTTGGATAGTGAGAGGGGCCACGTTATATGAACCTACTTGGTTCCTGAAGTTTCAGACGAGAATTGGGACATGAAATATTTGGATAGTGAGGCATACCTGTACGTTAACTGTCTCACGTAATGATAAAAATAATGGAGGTTGACAATATGCAAGATGATGTGTTCACACCAAGGAAACATGAAGTGATGGGACTGCATGCTGCTGCATGACCATTTCTTAGTGGGTGAAACAGAGAAAAGTCGGGGAGAAACTGAACCATCACAGAACAAGGATATCAACTTCCAAAGAAGCAGTGCCTTTAGTCAGGCTTGGATTCACCTAAGTGCAGACTGAGTTTCAGCAAACCACTGTCTGTCATGCCATATTACTGGGTTTTTTATTGCTGTGATATTGTGATTTATAATAAGAAGTACATATTTAGTCTTTGTCCCCAGTTCTGAAACCCTTAGAATTTCCTAAGTGATTAGAGCAAAGAAAGTGAAAGGAGCATTTTTTGTTATTCATAACAAGCCCCTCTCAACCTCACTTGGTTTACATTAAGGAGATGATTTTTGGAAAGTCCCAGAGGATGGGCACTGGTTGCCAGGGGAACCGACCCTGTGATTTAGAGAGTTGGAACTTTCAGCCCCACCCCTTGACCTCTGGGGAGGGGAGAAGTGGGAGGTTGAAGTAATTGCCAATGGCCAAGGATTTAATCTGTCATGTCTACATAAGCCTCCTTCAAAACCCTAAATGATGGGGTTTGGAGAACTTCCAAACCTTGCCCTATGCATCTCTTCCTTCTGGCTCTTCCTGAGTTGCAACCTTTTATAATAAACAGGAATCTAGTAAGTAAACTGTTTTCCTGACTTATGTGAGCCATTCTAGCAAATTATCAAAGCCAAGGAGAGGATTGTGGGAATCTCCGATTTATAGCTTGTTGGTCAGAGTCCACGTGACAACGTGAACCTGCGACTGGCGTTTAAGTGGGGGAGGGGCAGTCTTGTGGGACTGAGTCCTTAACTTGTGGGATCTGACGCTTTCTCCAAGCAGATGGTGTTAGAATTGAGTTAAATTGTATGACGATGAGCTGATGTGGAAGAAGTGTTTGGTGTGGGAAAAAGCCCCCCACAGATTTGTAGTACAGAAGTATTCTGTCGAGCAGAGGAGAAATAATTTCTTCATTCAATTGGTTTCACAGTTCTGTTTGTTTATAAGATCATGGTATAGTAATAATAATAATAATAATAATAATACCTGGCCTTTGTCCCTGGTTCTTGGCACAGAATTTCAAAAACCCCTGGAATTTCCTCAGTGATAGAGTGCCTTTTAGGGACCATATCTGAGTTTATGTTAATGAGCTGAACTTCTGGAAATTCTGGTCCCACCCCTGACCTCTAGGGAGGGGAGAGGGGCTGGAGATTGAGTTAACCACAAATGGCTGATGATTTAATTAACCATGCCTACGTAATGAACCCAATAAAAACTCTGGACAGTGAGGCTTGGGGAAATTCTGGTTGGTGAACATATCAAAGTATAGAGAGGGTGGTGTATCCCGTCTCTGCAAGAACAGAAGCTCCCGCCCTTGCAGCCTTCCAGACTATGTACCTCTTCATCTGGCTGTGTATTTGTATTTTCTATAATAAAATGGTAAGAGTAAGCATAGTGTTTTCCTGAGTTCCATGAGTCATTCTAGCGAACTATTAAATCTGGGAAACTCTGAATCTGTCGCCAGGTTGGACAGAAGTGTGGGTAGCCTGGGGACCTAGGACTTGTATGGCAAGTTGTAGGACTTGTAGGACTTGCTGGCATCTGTAGCGAAGGCAGCCTTGTGGGACTGAGCCCCTTAACCTATGGGGCATGCGCTAACTCCCTGTAGTATCAGAAATGAATCGAATCTCTGGACACTTGGCTGATGTTGAGAACTGGTGTTAGAACACAGATATGTTCATTTGTTTGGGGTTTACATTTTTGTAGGCATGAAGAATCTATATGCAGTTTTAGGTGTGCCCATAGGTAACTGACATTATATAAATTATTGAAGCTAAAGTCATGAAATAAAATTGGCCTGTGTATCATTCCTTTAAAATTAGCCTGTGTAACACTTGATTCTGAGGAATACTAGAGAACAAAATCACACGGCCTGGAGTTACAGCAAACACCAGGCACCCTGATGTGTCAGGCACTGGTTAGTGAAGCTCACTTCAGACACAAGCCATAGCACTTACAGTCACTTCCTTATAAATCTCGTCTTATTTTATGTTTACTCTGGTAGATCAGAGCATTAAAGAAACGCTCACTGGGCTTGGGAAATTCAGAAAGGCTTCTTTGCGGGGGAGATTTTCCTTTTTGGCAAAACTGTTGGAGACCTAGTGACTTCCCGAGAGAATAATCAGCAGTGGATGTTCCTAAGCCTGAAGGACTGTTCTCCCTGCAAATTCCTCCATTCGAAGGAAGGTTCGGGGAGCATGCTGTCTACTGTTCTGATGCTTTGGTCACAGAAGGGCTTTCAGCATTCAGCAGTGACTATCTCATTCACACTGGCAAGTTTCTCTTTCATCTATGAGCTACAGCCAACCTTCCTGAGAGCCAGGCCACATATATGAACCTGACCACATCCATCATTCTACCCTTTGATACCTCTGCAGGCAGTTGCTTCGGCAACCCAGCCTCCTCCAGCACTTGGCTTGAATAATGGCCGGGCTAAGGGCGCACAGAACTGAACTTGATCCTGACTCCCTGAAATAAAAGCATTTCCACTTCAGGAGGATTTCTGACGTTAAAAAGGAAGATACCTGATTGTCCCCATGGTATGGCAACATAAAAGTGACTTTACCACATGGTAGAGACTGACTGACAGAAAACATCTCGGTGATGTGCCTTGGTTGGAAGAAATGCCTGTGCTGCTCCACGACTTTCAGATTCTTTTCTTGAAACAGGTTTTCCCTCAGAGTAAAAGCAAAACATGAATTTTCAAAAACTGTCGTACCTGATTCCCATCCAGGTTGGAAGAGGGTACATTTTAAGGGAGATCTATTTATTTTTCTCGGATGTTTAGGCTCGAAATAAACAGATACACAGTAGTTTGTTTTTGGAATTAACTTGTCGATGATATAAATGAAATTTTCAGTGACGTTTCCATTTATTTGGGGTTTATGCTATAAAAATAAACAAAAACATCAGTAAGACTTTAAGTGAGAATTTCATTTAGACGCAAGCCTTAAGAGAGTCTTTAGAGATTTGTCTTCAAATCTTAAACAGGGATAGAAATATCATAGGCTTGGCAAGAAAAAGTATTTTATCAGTTACTTGGGGCAAGCAATTTATCACAAAACTACATGTACGTGTATACACACACATACATGCACACGCACACACACAGGCACACATACATTTTTAAACCATGAAATCTAGTCTAGCAACTTCCTTTTACAAATGAGGAGGAAAAAGTCCCAATGAGGAATAAAGGTCTCCATGATGTCATGTTTGCAGTAAGATAATCTTGCAAAAATAAGAAAATAAGATTATCCTATTTCATTAATGATACGTGTCTATACTTCAGAAACTGCTTTTATACATATTAACTCATTTGATTATCAAAAGAGTCTGCAGGGCTTCCCTGGTGGCGCAGTGGTTGAGAGTCCGCCTGCCGATGCAGGGGACGCGGGTTTGTGTCCCGGTCTGGGAGGATCCCGCGTGCCGCGGAGCGGCTGGGCCCGTGAGCCATGGCCGCTGAGCCTGCGCGTCTGGGGCCTGTGCTCCGCAACGGGAGAGGCCACAGCGGTGGGAGGCCCGCGTACCGCAAAAAAAAAAAAAAAAAAAAAAAGAGTCTGCAAAGCAGGCATTATTCCCATTCTCCAGGTGAGGAAACTGCAGCTCAGAGTGGTTAAGTAACCTCCTCAAGGCCACACAGCTTATCTGTGGCAGAACTGAGGCTGATGTCTAGTTTCCCTGTCTTCTCCTTAAAAACACTTTGCCTCTTCTTCCCCAGCTACTTCTGTTCCATTTTGGAATTAAAGAGATGATCTGAAGGTTCTTTCCTGAAGAATAACTTTTGTATAATGTTTTATAGTTTTCAAAGTACATCCTTACCAGTAGTTTTATAAATGAGGATTTCCACCAGCTCAAATACAGCCTTCTATAATAATATTTTTCTGCAAGTTTATATTTGAAAGGAGGAGGAATTATTTTTGAACACCCCGCCCCCGTAGCAAACTAAAAGCTCATGCCTGGAAAACAAGCAATGAGGAAGAAAAAGGACAGAAACCACAAGTGTCATGGTGAGAGGGCTGTCCTCGAAGGGAAACTGCAAACCGACAGTGGAGAGTCAGAACCTCTGGGTTGCATACCTGGCATAATCGTTGCGGCCATCGTGTGATTTTAAGTCGGCAACGTTTGCTGCCTGTTTCACCGGAAGCTCCCTCCCACTGTGACGCGTAGGCGTAGTCCCTGCTCCTCTCGTGCTCATGAGATTCCGTCCACTCTCATCTCCTCCCCCAGACATTGCTCCCTGCCATGCACGCCCCGGAACATGGCTTCTTCACACGAACATGCTGTCATTTCTTCCATCTTAAAGAGTCCCTCCCTCGACCTCACTTTTTCCTCCAGCTACCACAGCATCTCTCTCCTTCCCTTTATAGAGAAACTACGGAGACCTCTTTCCTGAAGTCAGACCACACAGAAGCCTAGACCCTTCAGTTTTAATTGTTCAAATCATTACAGATTTTTTTTTTTTTGGCAATGTATTCATTGCCAACTCAGTACTGTTTTGACCACTTACCTTCTTAACGGTCCCCCCTGATTGTTCTTCAATTAATGCTAAGTAAAACTGTAATTCTTCCTCATTTAGTATCTTGGGAGCGACAGACTGAAATTTCACATTGACACTGATGTGGTCTGTAAAACCAACAATCTCAAACTCTGGTGGGTCCAAAGGCAGTGCTTAGAAAACAAAACAAACCCCAAGGTCAGTCAATAAACAGCATAACCGTAATGATACCACTGTCATGATACAACCATACCTCTTTACAACTGTCTTTTAATTCCCCGTGGCCCTCGTTGAGGTGTGGGTTATATATTCTTTTTATTGGTGAAAAACTGAGAACAATAAAAGTGAAGTGATTTGTTCACTATTACCACAAGAAATGGAACACAGATTTGGGGATGAAAGGCAGTATTTCCCCAATGTTCAGGTTGTATTCTAAACACAAGAGTGAAAATGACTTCTTCTCATATAATAATAACACATAAACATTGCAGAAATATCAGAAAATACAGATAGGATTGTCTCTGAATGTGGTTAATCCTCTTTTGTCCATGCTGTACGTGTGTAAACATATCTACACATATAAAAACTGAACGAGTGTACACACACACACACACACACACACACACACACACACACACATCTAAACTAAAATTAAGTCCTTCTTACACTGTTTTGCATGGTATATGTTTTCACTTAATTTATTTCATAAACATATTAATGTATGTTTATCTACATCATTACCTGGCAAACTAGGGCCCGTGGGTTAGCTTCTGCACAGCCTGCAGGTTTGGAATGGTTGTTATTTTTGAAAGGGTTGTGAACAAATGAAGGATATGTGACAGAGACCATACATGGCCCACAAAGCCCAAAGTGTTTCTTCTCTGGCCCTTTATAGAAAGTCACTGTCCCTGATTCTTCATCATAGTTTTTCACAGCTAATTCTATTCCACTAAGCGGCTGTCCCATGATTTAACTAATTCACTCTTTTGAACATTTCGATTGGCTCTAAGTTTTCTGAATAGAATCTATACATCAATGAGTATAGATTATAGCTCTAATTCTTAGAGCTCAACCTTTGCATTTGGCTGTAATCATTTCTTTAGGACAAATTATTAGAGGAATTCTGGGTTAGAGCAGACACATGTTAAGCTTTTCAATACGTACTGCCAAACACCTTCAGAAAGGCTGTCAAAGCACGCTCCCTGCATTTCCTCGAAACCTGGGTATTTACACACTTTTAATATTTACCATTTTGAGTCTTGAAAAATGAGATCTCATTACTCTTTTAATACACATTCTTTAATGGTCTGAGTACCATGTTCTATAAGTTGGGCTATTTCTTTTCTCTGTGGACACATACACAAACAGGCAAGTCCACAATTCCAGAGAATCTCATAAGTATCTAAGTTTGCCACAGCAGGATTCAGTTGTCATCTGAATACGTGCTTTGCTAAGCACATATATGAGAGTATACACCTACACAGCCTTTAACAGGACCCTGAAGTCGAATCTTTCTCTTGGAAACAGGCTGCAGATCAGGACACTGAAGAAGTGATGGAGTCTGGCTGAGAGCCACTGCCAGCTGCTCTGTAGCTGTTAACACAAGTGCCCATGGGAGCTGACTCCAGTTGTAGGGAAAGAAAGAGAGGGCAGACCCGCTCTTGGGATCCAGTCTTCTCTGAGTCTGGGCCCCGCGTGCGCACACACCTGGGCGTTCACACGTGCAAGAGCTACTGGGCTCTGATCTGGGGCAGGGGCTGAAGTATTAGGAAAACATTGGCCCAAGGAGTTGTGACAGCTCTTACAGGCCATCCGAACTCCGTTCCCCACTTCCTGTCGGGCTGTGAAACAACGCAAAAGGTAGCAGCTTCTATACACCAGAAATGAACACAACATTGTAAATCAACTCTACTTCAATAAAAAATAAATTCAAAAGAAAAACAGCAGCTACTACTGCCTGAATGCCTGCCTCGTACAGGCATGGATGCAAAGGACAGGTTAGCATTCCACTTTTTGGAGAAGAAAACGGAGGCTCAGAGAAGAAAAGTCACCACTCCACGGTTACAGAGTTGGAAGTAGCAGGGCCAGGAGGTGAACCTTAGCCCTGCATCTAAAACACCTCTGTAGAACTTCCAACTTCATGGCAAAGCACATAACGATGATCTTGGTGATGATGATGAAGATAATAAACAAGATTGACTCACTGTCCATTGCCAGGAAGAAAGAGCCCATACAACTGACCAGCTCTGCGTTCCCTCTGAATCCAACCACTTTGGGGATGTACATCTCTGTCATGTTTACCCACACATCTGTTAGGTCACAGAATGATCTTGTGATATTTGTACAGTCCCCAACGATCTTCATATCTTCCTGTTTACTTTGAAAGGCAAAGAAATGGTAAAAGAAAACTTTAGCATTTATGGGACAAGAAACCATTAACTGCAAGCCCCACTTCCACATTCTCGTCTAGCTCTGCTCAAATGTCCCTGTGTTGTCATCTGCCCTCACAACCTTATTTCAAATGGCACACCTTACCCTGTGCCCTCCACCCCTCTCTCTTGATCCCTCTTTCCTGTCTCTACTTTTCTTCATACCATTTGCCACCGCCTGCCCCATTATATCTTTGTTTACTGATATCTCTGCCTACTTTCAGAATGTCTGCTCCAAGAGAGCAGGGATTTTGGTTCATGGTTTGACCCCTGGCATGTAGTAGGTGCTCAGTAAATATTTGCTGTATGAAAGAACGAGCAAATGTTGGGCGTTCATGGCAGAGGCCCCAGATCTCCCGGCCCCTACAGACAATCATGGATGCCCCTCGCTGAGAACCCCTCTCTCTCTGGCTGAGGACCACATGGTCCAGTCCTAAGTCAGCCTGTGCTATATGGGGACAACACAGACATCTGCTCTCTTAAGCTTCAGAAAGGTAGGTGGGTGATACATGTGACTGCCTAACGCAGGGAGAAACTTAACGACTTTAGCAGGTACCAAAGAGAAACCCACAAGAGGCCCTCCAGTGGGTCAGTCAGCAGCAGCAAAGAGCTATAAGCCAAATAAACAGCCAACAAAAGGACACCCCGAAGGGCTACTGGATCAAAGTAATGGCTTAGGAGGGTGATTGTTAGACGTGGGAAAAAGAGAGCCAAAGAGGGCTCCATCCATTAGGTCATGAGTCCCTCAGCAACCCCTAAGTAGGAAGATTAGCACAGAGAGGCTGCACTCTGCGTGGGTTAGTGACCAAGCCAGACTTTGGACCTGGGCCTGTCTTAGTCTGGACCACGCAGCTTTCTGACGTGCCACATGCCTCCCTGAGTAAAAGAAAGTAAACACAACCCATCAATATGGTCACCAGATCTTTGGACTTCTGTCCTCAGAAAATGCGGCACTTTTCAACACCCAGACTTACTGAGTTAGAGAAATAATTGTGACAAACAGACACAATAATTATTTTGCTTCTGAGGCTTTGACATGTAGAAATCAGCTTTGGTTCTAAATGCAAGCTTTGTCAAAAATAACTTTGGGTTGTTCAAGTATTCAGTGTAATTAAAAATGGATGGGTCTTTTGTCTTTAGACTTTTAAAGCTCTGATTAAAATACCGAAATTGAGAAGGGGCGAAAGAGGGGGAGAGAGAGAAAAGCTCTATCACAAGTAAGATCACCTCTTCCCCACTCCCCACATTATAGAAAGATAATATATTTAGCAAGAGAAAAATGAAATGTCAAACCAACCTCATGATGGTGTACCACAATGTATAGTGAGTTGGTACAATTGAATGGTTTTTTAATTCCCATGATAAGACTGACTGCAAATTTCGTAATGTCATCTTTAAAGTGCAAGATTCATCTGAAAAATCTAAAGGGAACAAGAGGAGAAAAAAAAAAAAGAAACAGAGATTGAAATTTGGAGCCCAGCGTTGTACCTCGGCCACTGTTCAAACTGTCCCTTGGGATCTGGAGCCCGACGCTTCTAGCAGAGAAGCCCTCCCAAGAGCCCTGGGATCTTGGAAACACAGAAGGAACTGGTTTGGCTGGACACGAGAATCTATTAATACGATTAATAGATAAGCAACACGTTGTCAGGGTGGACAAGCTTAGGAAACAGGAACTCAGCGCTTGTAAACAGAATTTGGGCTCACCCAATTGTCACTGACTCTCAGCGGCTGTTTGGATCAAAACAACCTATGTCATCCTGGGCCACCCCATCCTCTCAAGTCAACCCTCAACCCCTGCTCCAGTCCCCCTAAGTAGCTTGGCCCATGGCAAGCTTGGCCTCCTCTGAATTCCCCATCACAGAGAGGAGAGGGAGAATGTGTGTCCAGATTGAATCTTCCATTTCATCCCCAAGCCTATGCTGAAGTATTGATAGGTGCTATGAACACACCCATTTTACAGACTGTGAAATTGAGAAGTCGAGTTATGTAATGTTAGGTAGCTGGGAAGTGGCAGCAGCAAAGGAGACTTCACAGCTACACTTGTCAAACCCTGCCTTATAC
The DNA here is from genome assembly GCF_011762595.2 of Tursiops truncatus. Taxonomy (NCBI): domain Eukaryota; kingdom Metazoa; phylum Chordata; class Mammalia; order Artiodactyla; family Delphinidae; genus Tursiops; species Tursiops truncatus. The sequence goes on along the minus strand of NC_047037.1, from coordinate 132,357,886 downwards.
GGTTAAAGTTTCCTGTGGTTAGGACCTGGGCCTTGGCTTTTTGGTTTCTAAATCTTCATCCCCCAGGACTCATCACAAGGCTGGATACATATTTAATGCATAGTGGTGTTCTGTGGACAGGTTTATATGTAGGTAAGAAATTTAGTTTAAAAAAATGTGTTTTCCCTTATCTGGTACCAGGTACCAGGTAACAGGTGGAAGAATGCAAATTAATGGGAAATTATTTCTGGATGATTTTTTGTTTGGTACAGTCTGTGTCTCCTCATTCTTCCATTAGTGAGAATATTAAGAGGTGAATATTCTTTTAAGGGGTTTAAAGATTAACTCTAGTGTTAATTTCTTATAATAGTTTTATGAGACAAATGTGAAAAACAGTACTGGCTAAATTCTCCTTTAACAGGGAAAGTTTTTTTTTTTTTTTTTTGTGGTACGCGGGCCTCTCACTGCCGTGGCCTCTCCCGCTGCGGAGCACAGGCTCTGGACGCGCAGGCTCAGCGGCCATGGCTCCGCCGCATGTGGGATCTTCCCGGACCGGGGCACGAACCCGTGTCCCCTGCATCGGCAGGCGGACTCTCAACCACTGCACCACCAGGGAAGCCCAGGGGGAAAGTATTTGAGGAAAAAGATTCAAACAAAATGGCAACAGATCTGGGATCAGGAATCATATTTCCCACACTTTTGACTTCTAAATGGTCACTCCAACACTCTGACCCTTACACAAAATTTTGTCAAGCCAAGAAAAATCTCTTACCAGGCAAAACATACGAAATACCAAACATGAGGCTGATGTGCACTGGGAAGAAGAAAAACATGTTAGACAAGCAACAACACTTTCACCAGGTTCAATTTACGATTGCTACTCTGAGTCTGGGATTCTTCCTCACAGATGTATTTATATTGGATTGAGACTTTTCTTGCGCTAAAGAAAAAAAGCTCAAGTAAACGGTTCTTTTTTTGCGGTACGCGGGCCTCTCACTGTTGTGGCCTCTCCCGTTGCGGAGCACAGGCTCCGGACGCGCAGGCTCAGCGGCCATGGCTCACGGGCCCAGCCGCTCCGCGGCACGTGGGATCTTCCCGGACCGGGGCACGAACCCGTGTCCCCTACATCGGCAGGCGGACTCTCAACCACTGCGCTCCCAGGGAAGCCCAAGTAAACGGTTCTTAGAGAGCTGACTTTGGTATCAGCAGCTCGTTGTCTAAGGATGTTTCGTCCTGACCGGATCCAAAATAAGATGTCTGGGAGCTGATCCTAGTCATGAGGGTTGGTTGGTTGAGGGACTGTCCTGAGAAGCAGTCATCTGTCTGGAACAATTCTCAGAATATGAATAAGCATGTTGCTAATTAAAGGATTTCCAAGGTAAAGATATTTACCAGGGTTGGTGGAAGAAGAAAGGTCTTGGTGATGGGAAGCGGGGATTCTCATGTGTTTCCTGGATGTCACCACAACTTGGCGAGTCGGGGGGCGGGTTAGGGGCATTTTTAGTAGGTGGGGGAACAAGGCTGTCATATACTCTCCAATGCATGGCACTTGTCTGGGGAGAAGTGACCAACTCATGGCTACCTTACTGATAAACTATGGAACAGATGACACAGTGATGCTGAAATAGAATCAAAAGAATGGTAAAGAAAAGGCACACATGAATAGGGCTATGGAGAAAGAAATCAATAATAAATGAAGTGTGGAAACAAAAGTTCAGGGATGACTTTTTGGTTTTGTGTTGAGGAGGGAGATAAGGCGTCTGGCCTCTTTCCAAAGTAGGAATATAGTGATAAACTCCACCCTGGATTAGAATGAGGGTATTAAGGGAAATTACTCTTCAAATTACAGTGAGGCTAACCCTGTTCATTATTGAGCCTTAAGTTAATTATTATTTGTTTGTTTTCCTAAAACAACAGTAGGGCAGAAACCCATTGTGAATCAAACCATTAACGGTTGTTTCCTATCTACATTCCAACTGGCTCTTTTTTATTTTTAACATCTTTATTGGGGTATAATTGCTTTACAATGGTGTGTTAGTTTCTGCTTTATAACAAAGTGAATCAGTTATACATACACATATGTTCCCATATCTCTTCCCTCTTGCGTCTCCCTCCCTCCCACCCTCCCTATCCCACCCCTCCAGGCGGTCACAAAGCACCGAGCTGATATCCCTGTGCTATGCGGCTGCGCAGCTGATACTGGATCCTCAAGGCAGGGAAATCAATTGGCTACTCCCTAACAGGGTCCCTGGCAATGGAGCTATGAGAAAAGTAACACTTACCCATGGGATACAAATTAAGTGGTCCAACCGCTGAGACATTCTGGCTCAAAACCATCTTTGTTATTTTATATGTCCTTTCTTTACTTTCACATCTGAAAAGCAATCAATATTAGGTGATCAAAATTCTGAAGTGTCTCATTAAACTGCAAAGATAACGGGCAAAGACAAGACAATGAAAGATCAGCAGGAGATTCCTGATTCCAGGCCCTTCTGGGAGCTGGACCATTTACCCCATTACACGAGCAGCTTTACCTCAGCTTCTGGGACCAATTCCCTACCTAGGCAGGTAGAAATTTTAAATTTAACTTTTGAACAGATAACATAGTCATTTGGTTCCAAAATTTTAAACATACAAAAAAGTAAATAGTGAAAAGTCTTGCTTCCTTCAGAAAACTATTTTTATTTGTTTTTTTGGTGAGTTCTTCAGAATATCTTCATGCATAAGCAAAAACAAACATGTACTCTTATCCCCCCCAGCCCTTTTTTTTTTTACACAGAGATAGCATATACATTCCCTGTCCAATTCCTGCTTTTTCTACTTAAAAATATATTGGGGAGATCTTTCTACATCAGCACCAAAGAGAATTTCCTTGTGTTTTTAAATAGTTGCATAGTCTGCTCTATGGACATACCATGATTTATATAATCAGTCCCCACGACGAACATCTGAGTGGCTGCCAACTGTTTCTGCAACGGATAATCTTGGAAATGCCTTATTCTGCACATGTCAAGTCTAAGTGTGAGAAAGATTCCAGAAGTAGGATTGCTAGGCCAGAGGGTGTATCAGTCAGGGTCCCAGCAGGAAACAGCACATTCAAGTTAGGATAATTTGAGGAAGATTTTAATCAAGGGACTATTTACTATTGTGTGAGCCAGATGCAGGCCAACCACAAGGAGGAGTGTAGTATCTGAAACTAACAACAGCAGGGGTTCTTACCATCCTGGGCTTGAGGCGCAGGGGGAAGATATCAGCACTGGAATTTGGAAGGAGAGAATCCTGTGTGAGGAGCTAGGATGTAAGCCGACCCTAGGTGACTGTGCAGCGAGGGGGCTGAGGGATAAACGTTCCTCACTGTCTTCTCTTACCTGGGGCTCCCCATTGGCTGAACCCAATCAGAAGTCACAGGACAAGGCTGCGGGCAGCTGTACCCATACAAGACAGGATCCCAGGGCACAGGAAAGGGTGGGCAAGGTGGAGGCTGGGTTTGCAGGGGCAGACAGAAGAGACCTGGCACAAGGGGCCGTTTGTAATTTTTCCTGCTTTTCTTCGGCCGCACGGCGTGTGGCTTGTGGGATCTTAGTTCCCCGACCAGGAATCGAACCCGTGCCCTCTGCAATGAAAGCGCAGAGTCCTAACCAGTGGACCACCAGGGAAGTCCCTGCATTTGTAATTTTGATCGAAACAGTCACACTCTCGCCACTTGTGGCTGTAACAATGTACACAACTGCCTGCGACGTGCGAGAATTTCTGCTTCCCCACAAAGGAAGTGCTTGTGGGGATGGGTAGTGATTATGATCGTGATAACCATCAAGCTCTTGGATTTCTAAAAATTAAATTCATAAATGCAAAGTTGTCTTCGGACTAATATTCATTTTGTATTTCTCTTATTCTGGGTAAGATTGAGCATGTTTTCATAGATGGAAGAGCTATTTCCTTTCTTGTTATCTGTCTGTATCTTTGTCCATTTTTCTATTGAGCTGTTGCTTTTGTTTCTTATTGGTTCGAAGGAGCTTTTAAAGTATGAGGGAAACTGGCCCTTTGTGATATGAATCACGTCTTTTTTAATTTTTCTCTGCCGTTGTCACTTTTCTCTGTCACTTTGATTTGCCCGTGCTATCTGTGTTTTTTTAATTATTTTTTTTATTTTTTATTTTTATCTGTGTTTTTTAAACCATGCAGAAACTTCTGGGTTCTATGCTTTCAGATTTAAAGGTATTTTCTTTCTTAGCACCTGCATTTTGAGTTACAGCTAGAAAGTCTTCCTCCCTCCAAGGTGAGAAAGGAATTCTTCAAACATTTTAAGGAACCCCCAATCGGTCTCATTCCTTCTCTCCCTCGGAGCTTTCGTCTCCCTCCATCCAAACAACTGGGTGTTCTTCAGTCCCCCAAAACACGGAGGCAGTATCAAGCCCCGAGTCAAAATGAAAATGGGAGCATGCCTTGAAGTAGCAAACTCAAGAAGCAAACCAGACTCAGGAAGGTAGCAAGGAGGAAGAGGGGGTCCCCCCAGGCACACAGCCAGCTCAAGAAGCACTCTCTCATGCACAGGGATACTCGGGGCCAGTGCCACTCCCCACAGGTGCACACATGCACTTGCACCTGAAGGATGCTGGGAACCCTCTCCTGTTGCCACCCAGCACACCAGCCTGGGATGGGCTTGGGAAAATCAAACCCTGAGTCTCCCCTTTCCAAGGATCTGCCATCCCAATCCATGGCGTGCTGGTGACGCTGAAGTGTCTTTAAACCTCTGCTCCTGGCCACGCTATGTACCTGAATCAAGGCTGACCTAGAAACTTCACCCGCGATGGACCAGCTAGCCACGCCCTGGGTGAGGCGGGCCGGGGGCAGCTTCCAGTCTGCCTAGCCTACCCTCCCTGTACACATGCCAGGTGGGCATCAGTGCAACATGGGAGTCTCCCACTGGATGCAACCCAGCTGCTGCCCCCATGAAGAGTGTCAACAGTCAAGGGGTGTAGAGAGAGAGGCCAGGCAGGATCCCCATCCTGCAGAGAAGGGGCGAGTAAGACCCAAGTGTGAACTGAGACTCCAAGCCTGCCGTGTGTTCCATTGTCCCACCAGATTTCACTAACAAAACACAAGTTCCAAGATAAAATGATTAAGAATTTCAAGACAACCACAGGAGAGCAATCAACCAAGTGTGGGACTCTTCTACATGCAGGGCCCCTGGGGACTGAAGCCGGCCCCGGCTACAGCGATGAGAGTAACGAGAGCTTCAGGAAGCCTGATCTGGTTGGAGTCTGGGAGAGTTTTAAGGAGCTTCATGAACAAATCCAGGCAGGATGCCAAGATGGGAAATTAGATTTTCCAAGCAAGCAAGCATCTAGTACCAGAAGCCTAACTGGAAGTGGAGTATGAGTCACCAGGAACAAAGAGAGGGAAGAGGCGTCCCCTGGCCCAGTGCAGGACAGCAGGACTTCTAATTGTGTAGTAGTGTGTGTGTACTTCTCAGCTGCTGAAGACAGGGAAGGTTTTGCAGATGCAGAACAAAGGCAAAGATGTGATACCATCAGAACAAAACAGAGGAACCAGAGGCCACAAGACAGATGACCAGATAACAAGGGAGTCACACGCAAAGTGGCATTCTACAACCCTGGTGCGCCCATCACCTAGGGAACGTCCACAACCGTGCAGGCCCTCTGCTGAGGAGTAATGATGGGAGATGACATCACATCTCACAAAGATATCTCTGTGGATGTTCTGAATGGATACAATGTTATGGGATAAGTTGACGTGCCTGGATAGCTCATGGGTGGTAGGTGGCAATTTTGACTTGGAATCTTTTGGATTTCTCTAGAAAACCCTGGTGAGACCTGATAGCGTGATAGTCAGGAGGACTTTTTAATGTGTTTCTAGCTTGAATTCAAGTCTGCTGTTTCGTGTGCTATGAAATGCCAGTTGTAATTCGGTGATTCTTCACTTGGATTAAATGCTCACGTTCGCACTTAGATCTGGCTTTTGCACAATATAAAGGAGAATCGTAAGATTCATGCTAGTAATTACATTTATGGTTTTTTACTTAGAATGATCTTCAATAGAAAAAAAAAAGGGCAAGTTGAGAGACACCATTGAAGAAAAGAAAAAGCTTTATATTTTAGTACCTTTGGTGGTACTTTTTCCTACTTTTTAATCCAATGGGGCCCTGCATTTTAATTTTGCTCTGGGCCTTGCAAATTCTGCCACCAGCCCAGCCTGTAGTTCACTGCTGCCTGACAAGAAACCAAAGGCTTAGGTTGAATTCAAGGCTGCCACCAGCCTTTCCAGTGTTCCCACTACTGTCCCACACAAGTGCGGAGCTCTGGGCAACACATCACATCCTGCTCTGACACTCCCATCACCACCCACCCTGCCCCCTCCCCGACTCCCCACCCAGCAATCCTTGCCATTGCTACCCAAAGAAAAAACTATCCATTTTTAAGGCCCAGCTCAAAGAGATGCAACCTGGGCAAAGTGATTCTTCTCTGAATTTCAACTCCTCCTAAACAGACAGACAGACAGACAGACAACCCTCACGGAACTTGCTGCCCCCTATTCTCCTGGTAGAGAGCAGAATGCTGTCTTTTCTCCTACCCAGCACAGCCTGACACCTTGCGCATCTTTGCTAATCAACGAATGAATGGATTCAGAAAGACTCTACAAATAAAACTACATACTTTTTCTCCTGGATATTAAAAAAATAGATACAAAAAAAAGCACAAAGAAGAAAGTAACAATCATCTTTATTTTTACCACCAAGCACCAACCATTGTTTACATCTTGGCATATTTGTTTCTAGTTTATGTCTTGTTTTGGTAAAAATACTTCTACACGCTCATTAAAAAAATTAAAAATAATGTATAAAAGTAAAATCCCAGCATCCTGATATTTCCGTCATTAACATTAGGTGAACAGAATCCCAGAGATCTTTCTGTGCATAGACACACACAACACACACACTCACACAGATGTTTCTGTCTAAATTTAATTTTACTTGGAAAAAAAACTGAAGCAAAGGCTGAAGAAATTGTTGACATTTAAATGATTTCCATAAGAAAGAATAGCTCCCTAAAATATCCCTCTAAAGTTAAAGAAAATTACAAGACATCAGGAAGTTGGAATATGATCTGTTCACAGCATTCTAACTGTTCGACCCTGTTTACCGATCCATGCTTTCAAACAAGAGAACTAGGACTTCCTTGGTGGTGCAGTGGTTGGGAATCAAGTCATTTCCTGCGACAAACTGGTCAAACCTTATCACAGATGCGCATATTACTAGGAAACATTTTCTTTAGAGCAAATTTTGCTATGGCCTCGCTTCCACCCCTTTTGTCTCCAAGCCAGAACGGTAGGGTGGAGGATACTTTGAAACCTGTCCAAGATGCGGGACAAGCGACGGAAGGCCTGTTGGTCTCAGCTGCCGGGGTCAGTTAGTGTGACACCTGGGGGAGGGGGGGACTCCAGCCCTCTCGCTGGCTGCACCTGCCTCTGCACCTCCCACCTCGTTCTGCTCAGTTTCTAAGACTTTTTGCCAAACAAAAGCAAGGAAATCAAACAAACATTAAAAGAGAGACAGACAGACAGACGGGACATCTAGAGTTTCTCAAAGCCATCGCTAGCCACACAAGTGGGTTGATGGATCCAATTAACTGGGTTTAACTGGCTTCTTTGGTCAGGGTTGAAACGCGAGCGTCGACTCGCACCCGGTTCCTCATTCCTTCCCGACCCTGGAGGGGGACCCACTCCTGTCCCCGCGACGCTGTCCCATCGCCCCGTCCTCCCTCCAGCTTCCAAGCGATGGGTCTGAAAGGACATAGGACACTCCAGCTCCGGTGGCCCCTCCGTGACCCTCTTTCGCCCGGGAACAAGGGATGGCTAAAGTCAGTTTGCTCTCTTGGAGGGCGGGCGGAAAACCCCGGACCGGAGACCCGAGCCGGTAACTCAGTTTTGCAAGGCGCTGTGGATCGAGAGGCGTTTTACTTTTGAACTTGACAGTGGCTCTCATCTCGCAGCGGCCCGCACCCTCGGTGTGGCAGGTGGTGGAGCCGCAGGGCTGGGCGCGTGAAGACGGCTCCCAGGAGGGGCGATGAGCGCGGGACGGCCGGCCAGGGCCGAGGGCAGCGCGGCCGCGGGGGCCCGTCAGTGGACCCACTCCAACGACCCGCCGGGTCGCGGGGGGCGTGGGCAGGCGGCGGCCCCCGGGAGAAGGGCGGCGGCAAACCCCCCCCACCCCGGCCCGGAGCGTCCGCGGGAGCCCGTGGAGTCCGGGTCGCGGGAGAGACAGGAATCTGGAGAGGGATTCCGGGAAGTGGCTGGGGGGAGGCGGCGTTCGCCCGGTCCCCGTCCCCTGTCCCCGCCACCCCAGTAGCCTCACATTACCTCGGCTGTTTGGCCTCGCCGTTGTCCTCGGGGTGCCAGCCTCGGGCGCACCCTCCGCAGCCGGGTTCCGCCGCCACCCCTCCGCACCCCTGGTCGGCGCTCGCGACCAGGACGCGCGCGGCTGGCGGCCCCTTCGGCAGTGACGGCTGTCGTAGGGCAAAGGCGAGAGAAGTGGCGGGGTGGTGGCCCTCAACCTCCGCTCCGAGGATGCCCCGGATAGGTCCTCGGGGTCTCCTCCCCGAGAGGTGGAGCAAGTCTTTAGTGCGGGTGCGCGCGCCGAGCGCCGGCCCAGAGCGGAGAGCTCGGGCCCGGGCGGGGCGGGGACACCAGATCTTGGTAATTTACCCAGATTTATTAAGACGGCGCCTTCCGCCGCCACCCCTCTTCCATGTAAGCTCCACTGGGGAAGAGAGAAAGGATTTTGGCTGTTGTGTTTACAGCAGGGCTGGAACAGTGCCTGTCACTTAGAACAATACCTAGCACATTTATCTACTCAATAAAAACGTGTTGAATGAATGAATGAACGAAAGACCGAACGGGCTCTCTCCTGCACCACCCCCTCTTTACTAGTTCCACAAATTGCTCAGATCATAATTCTCCAATCAATAAAACAGGGATAAAAATAGCTATCATTGAGTCGTAAAAGCTTGGTATAGTTCCAGGCTCAAGCAGAACTTTGTAAACATGGTAAATATTGGCTCCCTCCCCCTTCTCTGTGGGTCTTTCCTCTGTGCTCCTGGTTGCCCAGTCCTCCACCGATCAATGTCTTTGGGGGTAGGTAGAGAGGAAAGACAGTCCCTCATTATTTTGTTTACCTATCATTTATATCCCATCAATTTCCAAAATAGAACATGAGGTAGCTTTCAGTAAAATGTATGTAAATTAAAAAAAATTATTTCTATTTATGTTTTGGCCGTGCCCAGGGGCATGCCAGATGCAGGATGCTAGTACCCCAACCATGGTTGGAACCGTGCCCCCAGAAATGGAAGGGCGGATTCGTAACCACTGGACCACCAGGGAAGTCCCAAATGTATGTATATTTTAAACATTAAAGCTACTGAAATATACATGTTAAAATCCTTTTGAAGGAGGAGAAGAAAAAGAAAAAACAACTAACCATCTAGGTAATTCTAATTGAGAATTCAGTTTCACTTTCAGTTTTCTGACAAGGAAGGAGTACGATGTTTCACACTTTTTGTAGATGTTAAAAAAGAACATTTTCATCCATCAAATTAACTAACATTGGCTGTTGCCCCTCTGTACGAAAGGCACAGAGACGATCATAAGAGGATGTCAGACTGCTTCACATGTTACCCTTACTCTTCATTCAAGAGGAACAGAGTTCCCACCAGTCCCATAAAACCCGACGGGAACTCATCATGGGGCCTTGGTCCTCTCAAAAGACATTCAACATTGAAAATATTTTCAGCAGCAGTTTAAGAGAAGATGCAGAAATAGTCTCTGAAAGTGGAGGAAAGCCAATTCAAAATTGCATGTACCTTTTTATAAAGACATATGCATATATTACAACTAAAAATATATCAAAATGTTAACTATGACTAATTGAAGATTGGGTGATTATATATGATTATTTTTTTCTTTTTACTTTCTAAATTTTCTAGGTAAAAATTTTTACTTATACAATCAGGGAAAAGATTCGCTTAAAAACAAATGCTGGACTTCCCTGGTGGCACAGAGGTTAAGAATCCACCTGCCAATGCAGGGGACATGGGTTCGAGCCCTGGTCCAGGAAGATCCCACATGCCGTGGAGCAACTAAGCCCGTGTGCCACAACTACTGAGCCTGTGCTCTAGAGCCTGTGTGCCACGACTACTGAGCCCACGTGCCACAACTACTGAAGCCTATGCGCCTAGAGCCCATGCTCCGCAGCAAGAGAAACCACCGCAATGAGAAGCCTGCGCACCTCAACAAAGAGTAGCCCCCGCTCTCTGCAACTAGAGAAAGCCCACGTGCAGCAACAAAGACCCAACACAGCTGAAAATTAAAAACAAAAACAAAAACAAAAAACAAATGCTGTCCACCCCAAGATGTAAAGAGTTTAGTATTTGTCACTCCACTCTTCACAAGAGAAAAGCTGAACCAATGGTAAAATCAACTCTTCTTAGATCCATTAGTGAATGGAGGTCACAGGGCAAACTGCAGCCCCCAAAACTGGAGAGACGGGCAAATGCAGAGAATCAGTAGACAAGGAGCAGAAGCCTCAGAAAACAGGAAAACAAACCGTGCTTGACTTACTGCTGGAGGCTGAGCATGGACTAGCTTGAGAGTTAAAAACTCCTGGGGCGGGGCGGGGCGGGGCGGGGCGGGGGGTGGGGCTTTTCTGATGGCGCAGTGGTTGAGAGTCTGCCTGCCGATGCAGGACACATGGGTTCGTGCCCCGGTCCGAGAAGATGCCGCGGAGCGGCTGGGCCCGTGAGCCATGGCCGCTGAGCCTGCCGCGTCCGGAGCCTGTGCTCCGCAACAAACTCCTGGGGAAAAATCGGCCCGGATGTAGAGCTGGAGGTGCCTGAAGGCGTGTCTGACGCGGAGCTGGGCGGGGTAGAGAGTAGGGGACAGTAGTCGTCGAGATGGTGGGAGAAGGAGGAGGGGGCGGCAATCACTTAAAATTGGTGCCGAAGCAGGACCGGAAGCCTAAATTCCAGGAGGATGAGAGAGTGCTGTGCTTCCGTGGACCTCTTCTTTATGAAGCAAAGTGTGTATAGGTGGTCATAAAGGATAAACGGGTGAAATACTTTATACATTACAGTGGTTGGAATAAAAATCGAGATGAATGGGTTCCAGAAAGCGGAGTACTCAAATACGCGGACACCAATTTGCAGAAACAACAAGAACTTCAAAAAGCCAGCCAGGAGCAGTATGCAGAGGGGAAGATGAGAGGGGCTGCCCCTGGAAAGGAGACTTCTGGTCTGCAACAGAAAAGTGTTGACGTGAAAACAAAAAAGAACCAACAGAAAACAACTGGAAATGGAGATGGTGGTAGCACCAGTGAGACACCCCAGCCTCCTACAAGAAAAGGGCCCGAGGAGACCCGATTGTTGAAAATGAGGAAATATTCATGAACAGAGTTGAAGTTAAAGATTCCTGAAGAACTAAAACCATGGCTTGTTGATGACTAGGACTTAATTACCCGGCAAAAACAGCTCTTTTATCTTCCTGCCAAGAAGAATGTGGATTCCATTCTAGAGGATTTTGCAAATTATGAGAAATCTCGAGGAAACACAGATAATGAGTATGCTGTTAATGAAATTGTGGCAGGGATAAAGGAGTACTTCAGTGCAATGTTGGGCACCCAGCTACTCTACAAATTTGAGAGACCACAGTATGCTGAAGTTCTCACAGATCACCCCGATATGCCTATGTCCCCGGTGTACGGAGTGCCACAACTACTGAGATTATTTGTACGTATTGGAGCAATGTTGGCCTATACACCTCTGGATGAGAAGAGCCTTGCTTTATTACTGAATTATCTTCATGGTTTCCTAAAATACCTGGCAAAGAACTCTGCAACTTTGTTTAGTGCCAGTGATTATGAAGTGGCTTCTGAATACCATTGGAGAGCTGTGTGAGGTGCTTATACTCACTCATGTTTGGATCTCTGTAAACACATTTTTGTTTCTTAGTGCTTCTCTTGTACAAATGATGCACTTTGGAAATGTTACTGTAAACAGAAGTGATGTTTGTTTTCTGTTTGATTTTAAACAGCAAATAAAAGGGGTTACAGCTCCTTTTTTCTTTTCTTTTCTTTTTTTTCATTTCAAAGTTGCTACCAGTGTATTCAATGATGGACAACAGAGAGACGTACTGTAGAGTGTTTTATTGCTTAGTTGACAAAGCTGCTTTTGAATGCTGGTGGTTTTATTCCTCTGACACTACACACTTTATAATATGTTAATACTATATGACAAAATGCTAGTTCCTAAGGTTCAATTCAGTGTGTATAACTGAACACACTAGTCCATTTGTGCTCCCCCTTTTTTTTATGGTGCTGACAGTAAAGACCCCGTCCTTTGCAAGTCATCTATGTTGTTCCTTAGGCATTTTATCTTTGCTCAGATTGTCAGAGAATGGTGGCTTGTTTCATGGTTTTCGTATTTGTGTCTAATGCACATTTTAACATGATAGACGCAATACATTGTGTAGCTACCGTTTTCTGGAAAAGTCAATCTTTTAGAAATTGTTTTTCAGATCTTCAATAAATTTTTTCTCTAAATTTCAACAAAACAAAACAAAACAAACCCCCAAAACTCCTGGGGACCCAGTCTTAGCGGGGTCCTCCTACTTTCTTGAGCTTTCACACAGGTGCCCCACCAGAAGGAAGAGAAAGTTTCCTTCCCATTTAGCCACAGGGAGGTGAAAAGTAACCATCTGAAATACACTGAGAGTGTTCTGTTTAAAAAAAAAAAAGCCTGCTTTCAAGGGGAATTATTTTAGCCAAGTCTACTGTGACCCAGCTCAAAGGCGATTAGACAACTTAGCCCCCTCAAACCTTCCTGTCATAAGGGGAGGAAAAACAGAGGGACAGAGGCTAAGAAACTCCTCTGAGGGTCACAGTCCAGAGGTTCAGGCTCATTAAAAAGAAAAAACAAACCCTGAAATTTAATTTTAAGATTATTGAAAGTTTCCCCTCCACAAAGCCTTCCACCACACCTATAAGACTCCAGTAGATTACAACTCTATTTAAGAGAGAGTTTCTAGGGAAACCCAGAGACAACAAGGAAGACAAAAAATGGAGATACTGGAAGAAATCAAAGCCTCTGACACCTACAGGGGCAGCAAGCATTAAACACAGACTAACTCTTAACCAGATAAACATGACACTTCATAGTAAAAGATTGTTTATCTCAGCTCCTGTTATCTGATACATCATGTCCAACTTTCTACAAAAAGTATAAGGAAAAAAAAAAGCAGGAAAAACACAATCTGAAGAGACAGAGTAAGCTTGAGAACAAGATTAAGATGTGACAGAGAATCTGGAATTATCAGACTAGGTGAATACATGACATCATGCCTTCATCAAAACCCATAGAACTGCATAACATAAACAGTGAATTCTATTCTACAAACTATTACAGCATTTGGTTAATATTAATGTATCAATATTGGCTCATTAATTGTTACAGAGGTACCACACTAGCCTAAGATGTTAAAGATAGGGGAAACTGTGTGGAGGAGAAGAGGCCTGTGGGAAATCTCTGTACTATATGCTCTATTTTCCCATAACTAAAGTCTACTATATTTTTAAAAATACACATTTGTTCATTCATTCAGAAATATTCATTGAGTACCCACCCATGCCAAGCACTCTTGTAGGTTTTGGAGTGAGTAGAGTATATGACACAAGCCAAGTTCCTGCTGTCCTCTGGAGCTTATGTTCCAGTGGGTGGGGAGGTTGGGGTGATAGTGGTACAAACTATAAATAAACAAGATAACTGCAGAGTGACATGAAGACAAAACAACAGGTGGTGAGCTGGAGGCTTCCTGGCTGGTCTGGGAGGAACTTTCTCAGCTGAGGACATCTGGGCTGAGATCTGAGCTATGAGAAGTCTGAGGCCAAGAGTTCCTAGAGGGTGGGGATACAAAAATAGTTACTAATTACGAAGGGAACCAGAGTAGCTTTACAGTGACCAATACTGGCAGAGGTCGTCTTAACCAAGCAATGCGAGGTCGTCTTAACCAAGCAATGCAATCAAACACCATCAACGATGGAACGAAGTCAAATTCCACACCACTCAACAGGGAGCAATACCATATCTGTGACACTTCCGTCAAATGTGCGTAACCAGAGAGAGGGACATTCTCCAAAATCTCTGGCCCTAGTCTCCTAAAGTCACGGAGGTTAAGTTGTGACGGTCAAAGTCTGAGGAATCATTCAAGACTAAAGGAAACTAAAGAGACATGACAACTAAATGCGATCTGTGACTTTGAGATAGATCCATTTTTTTTTTTGCCCTGTTTATCAATTTTATACTCATTAGCTTGCATCGGCCAATCCCAAACTCCTAATTTATCCATAGCTCCAAGCCCCCTCCAACTTTCTCCTTTAGTAACCATAAGCTATGTCTTTAAGCACTTTAAATTTAGTTTCACTATTTGAAAACTATTGTATTATTTTTAAGAACTATCCGTTGATTATATTCTACTTTAAATGTATTAGTTTTTAACCCTTTTATTCCTATTTGCAGTACTTTATTTTTTCTAATTTTTTTAAACATCTTTATTGGAGTATAATTGCTTTACAATGGTGTGTTAGTTTCTGTTTTATAACAAAGTGAATCAGTTATACATATACATATGTTCCCATATCTCTTCCCTCTTGCCTCTCCCTCCCTCCCACCCTCCCTATCCCACCCCTCCAGGCGGTCACAAAGCACCTAGCCGATCTCCCTGTGCTATGCGGCTGCTTCCCACTAGCTATCTACCTTACGTTTGGTAGTGTATATATGTCCATGCCTCTCTCGTGCTTTGTCACAGCTTACCCTTTCCCCTCCCCATAGACCTAGAGTCTGTCATACAGAGTGAAGTAAGTCAGAAAGAGAAAGACAAATACCGTACGGTAACACATATATATGGAATTTAAGGGAAAAAAAATGTCATGAAGAACCTAGGGGTAAGACAGGAATAAAGACACAGACCTTCTAGAGAGACGGATCCTTTTAATCAGAGAGGGCATGACCAGTGACACTTGAAGAGGGTCAGAGGATTAGACGGTATTCATGTATCAAAGTTGAGTTCCTGATTGTGAGGCTGTATTGTAGTTTATATAGAAGTGTGTTCTTGTTTGTAGGAAATAAACACAAAAGTATTTAGGGGTGACGGAGGCACCAGAAAATGGTTCAGAGATAAAGGGCTCTGTACTGTAGTTCAACTTTTCTGTAAGTTTGTGATTGTTTAAGAGTAAAATTTTATTGAAGATGTACCAAGAAGGAAGCAGAGAGGTAATACAATTTTGGGTCTTTGTGGAAAGGTATGAGCTGGAATTATACATTTGCGCATCATCAGCATGGAGCTGAAATGTTAAATAATCAATTGTGTGGGGTCACCTAAGAACAGATGGAGAAGACAGATGAGCACCGGGCCCCTGGGTCTCACCAATGTTTAGATGGCCAGGAGGGAAGCAAGGCAAAAAAAAAACAAGCAAAAAAAAGTCATACATGGTCAGTGTGGTTGGGAGGAAACCAAGAGACTAGATGTCATGGAAGCTGAGAGAAGAGAATTTCTTGATCACTTCTGTTGAATGTGTTGAGGGATTAAGTAAGACTAACTAGTGACCAGGGCTTTGCCACTCAGAGGCTGCCGGTAATCTTTTTTTTTTTTTTTTTTTTTTGTGTACGCGGGCCTCTCACTGTTGTGGCCTCTCCCGTTGAGGAGCACAGGCTCCGGACGCGCAGGCTCAGCGGCCATGGCTCACGGGCCCAGCCACTCCGCGGCATGTGGGATCTTCCTGGACAGGGGCATGAACCCGTGTCCCCTGCATCGGCAGGCGGACTCTCAAACTCTGCGCCACCAGGGAAACCCTATCCGTAATCTCTTGATAAGAGCTGTCTCAGTGGAGCCCAGTTAGAGAAGAGGCTGAATAATGGCTCCCAAAGATGTCTACATCATGACCCCCAGAATCTGTGACTATGTTTACTTGTGTGGTAAAAGGGACTTTGCAGATGTGATTAAAGATCTTGAGAAGGGCAGATTATCTTGGATTATTTGGGTGGGCTCAGGGTAATAATGAGGCCTATTTAAAAGGGAGGCAGGAGGATCAGAGTCAGAGAAAGAAGATGTGAGAACAGAAGGAGAGGCCAGACATTGGAAGATGCTGTCCTTGAAGACGGAGGATAGGAGCCGTGAGCCAGTGGATGCTGGTGGACTGCAGAAGCTAGAAAAGGCAAGGACATGGACCTTCCCCTATAGTCTCCAGAAGACACAGCCCTGCTGTCACCTTGATTTTAGGACTGACCTCAAAAACTGTAAGATAATAAATTTATTTTAAGCGGCTGAGATTGTACTAATTTCTTATAGCAGCAGTAGGAAACCAACACAAGAAGAGAGGGTTAGGAACAAAGATGGGAGGTGAGAAAGGAGAGGAAACAACTTTGAAGAAGTTTTGTTGTGACAGTGAGCAGAGGAAAGGGGTAGGAGCCAGGGTGGGCCATGGGTATTCATGGGTCATTGAGTATTTTTAATTTTTAATTAATAGACTTAATTTTCTTTTTCTTTTTTTGCGGTACGCGGGCCTCTCACCGTTGTGGCCTCTCCTGTTGCAGAGCACAGGCTCCGGACGCACAGGCTCAGTGGTCATGGCTCACGGGCCCAGCCACTCTGCGGCATGTGGGATCTTCCCGGACCGGGACACGAACCCATGTCCCCTGCATCGGCAGGCGAACTCTCAACCACCGCGCCACCAGGGAAGCCCTAATAGACTTAATTTTTAAAGGCAGTTTTAGATTTATAGAAAAATTGCGTGGAAAGTACAGAGAGTTCCCATCTTACCCCTCCCTCCAGTTTCCTCTATTAATATCTTGTAATAGTGTCCTACATTTGTTACAATTGCTGAGCCAATGTGGATATATTGTTATTAACTAAAGTGTCTGGTTTACATTAGGGTTCACTCTTCATGCTGTACATTCTATGAGTTTTAACAAATGTATAATGTCATGTACTCACCATCACAGTATCACACAGAGTTAGTTTCTAAAAATGCCCTGTGCCGCATCTGTTTGTTCCTCATTTTCTCCTCCTTAGCCCCTGGCAACCACTGATCTTTTTACTATTTCCATACTTCTGCTTTTTCTAGCATGACATACAGTTGGAATAATACAGTACATAGACATTTCAGACGGGCTTCTTTCCCTTAGCAATATTCATTTAAGGTTTCTCCATGTCTTTTTGTAACTTGATAGTACCTTTCTTCTTAGTGCTGAGTAATATTCCATTGTACGGATGTACGACAATTCGTTTATCCATTCATCTATTGAAAGACATTTTGGTTGCTTCCAGGTTTGGGCCATTATGAATAAAGCTGCTATAAACATCCATGTTGGACTTCCCTGGTGGCGCAGTGATTAAGAATCCGCCTGCCAATGCAGGGGACACGGGTTCAATCACTGGTCCGGGAAGATCCCACATGCCGCGGAGCAACTAATCTGGTGCACCACAACTACTGAACCTGCGAGCCACAACTAGTGAGCCCACGTGCCACAACTACTGAAGCCTGCACACCCAGAGCCCGTGCTCTGCGACAAGAGAAGCCACCACAATGAGAAACCCACACACCGTAACGAAGAGTAGCCCCCGCTCGCCGCAACTAGAGAAAGACCGCGTGCAGCAACGAAGACCCAACACGGCCAAACATAAATAAATTAATTAAGTAAAAAAAATCCATGTGCAGGTTTTTGTGTGAACATTTTCAACTCATGGGTAAATGTCAAAGAGTGCAATTGCTGGATTGTATTTTAAGAGTTATATTTAGTTTTGTAAGAAACTACCGAATGGTCTTCCAAAGTGGCCGCACCATTTTGCATTTCCATCAGCGAGGAATGAGAGTTCTCGCTTCTTCATGTCCTCACCAGCATTTGGTGCTGTCAGTGCTTTGCATTTTAGCCATTCTAATAGGTGTGTAGTGGTATCTCATTGTTTTAAGGGATGGGTATTTTTAAGATGGGAGATTACTATGCATGTTCACAGTCTATTGAGAATGGTCCTATAGAGAGTGGTAAATTGATAATGGGGAAGAGAGGAGATAAAGGCAAGAGTGAAATTGTTGAGATAAGAGGGGGGAATCCAGGAACACTGGAGGGGCTGGTCTTAGGTAGAGGCGATGTTTTGCCTTTTGTAACAGGAGAAAGGAAGGCAGAGAGAGGGTAGATTTGGAGGCAAAAGATAAGAGAATGCCTGACAACTTTTGCTTTTTGCAGGAAGTAAGTGGCAAGGTCATCTGCTGAAAATAAATGTGTGGACAATACTCTCGTATATCAAAGACTTCATAATGGGAGGGGACCTGTGAAGGAATTCCTCCGGACTGAAGAGAGTACTCGTAGGGGTTTGACCCTTCCCTTCATAAAATCCACACCCCTACACCTCTCTGCTCTCCTGGGGGTGGGGGGAGTTCAGTGGAAAGAACGCCAAATTGGGAGTCCAAGACCTGCCTCTGGTCTCAACCCTGGCATGAACAGCCCATTGGTCAAGTCTACTTCTGAGGTCAGAGGCTTAGCTCTAACTTGCACTTGGTGGCTCCGGGCTAAGATGCTAGGTGCTGTGCTCATGATAAGCTATGAGTTCTCCCTCAAACTTGCATGTGTGACAATGCTGGAGTCAGCTCCTCCCCTGAGTCTCTGACTGAGAAACCCCCAACTGTAGTTTGACCACATTTAGCCTCTCTCTGTGCAGCTGCCCTCCTTAGCCCAGGCAAGTGGAGTGAAGGAGCAGCGAGGAGCTGCTTCTTTCAAGTCAGCTGCAAGCTGTCTCTACTAATAGCAGTTCAGGGAATTGCAGCCTTGGCACCTCGTGCCCCTGTGAGCGATAAGGAGTGGATGCCCCCAACCTCAACTAAGGGACTAAGCCACAGGCACATGACTCTCTTTCCCCACTTCTGATTCTCAGAATGGCTCATTTCCTTCCTCTTCCCCACGCTTTTTAAGCCAGCATTGCCCTCTACCTTGGCTCTAACCATACCCTCACCTTGTGGGGTATGTACCAGGGCCTTGTGGCCACTGCAGTTGAATGCAGTCGAGATCATCCCCCACGCTTGCTTGAGAGATGGGTGCCACCAGGGCTTGAAAGGAAAGAAAAAAAGAAATGAGGGGATTTGAGACAACTTTCTCATCTGGAACATGCCTGAGAGACCATGTGATTCCTGAGGTCTCTTGAGACTTTGTATTGTGGCAATGAATTAATTTTGCACATACATTAATAAACATCATCTAGTGAGTGACTACATAAATGTAGGTTGATTTAAAAAAAAAACCCTAAACCTCATTGTTTTCTCTCGTACCCCAAGTCTCCCAATGGCCCATGACCATCTGTTGGGAGAACCCTGTGCATAGAAAGCTGTTGGATTCCCAGGAGACCCCGCTTTTCTACGGGAGTAACCCCAAAAGTCAGGTAGCCCATATGAGGCTGGCAAGGGCAGATCAAGGTCCTTGGACTCAAACCTAGGCCCCCGTGCGTCCCTGGGAAGCAACGACCCAGGGAGAATTCAGTCCGTGTCTACAGAGGGAAAACTGTAAGAAACTCCAAGACAAATGCTGTGAGCCCTCTTGATGGGATTAGTGCCCTCTTAAGAAGAGGGAGAGGGCTTCCCTGGTGGCGCAGTGGTTGAGAGTCCGCCTGCCGATGCAGGGGACACGGGTTCGTGCTCCAGTCCGGGAAGATCCCACATGCCGCGGAGCAGCTAGGCCCGTGAGCCATGGCCACTGAGCCTGCGCGTCCAGAGCCTGTGCTCCACAAAGGGAGAAGCCACAACAGTGAGAGGCCCGCGTACCGCAAAAAAAAAAAAAAAAAAAAAAAGAAGAGGGAGAGATGACAGTTTGGGGCAGAGAGAGTTGGAAGTATGGGGGTCATTGAAGAAGTTTCCAGGAGGGAATTTGTTCTATGCACCCAGAGTGAAGAAGACTTCGGCTGCAAGGAAGGATTTGGAGACCAGCAGTGTGCCAATGGCCACTGATGCTGTGAGAGCAGATGAGCTGCTCCAGAGAGATTAGGGAGTAGGGCCCAGGGATGTGAGGACAGAGCAGCAAGCAACCTCAACATGTACAGAACAGCAGAGGAAGGTGAGCCTGTGGATGAGACAGGAAAGGAGGGTCAGGGAGATGACAGAGAAAGCAGGGAGCTGTTGCAGCTGCCGAGGGACAAGGATGCACGGAGGAAGTGGTCCAGAGTCAAAGGGCACCGCAGTGTCAGGAGAGTTAAGGGCTGAGCAGTTGCCTGTGACCTGGTGGAGCACACGTGTTGTCCAGTTGGGAGGGCGAAAGCATGGGCTGGGGACTGAGACCAAGAATGTAGGGGGCTTGTTTGCAGGCAGTTTTGCTGGGAAAGCGTGGGAGGGAGCTAGTGTTGCACGTGTGGGGTGTAGGGAGGAGAGAGGTCCTGCTTCATTCTTACCCTTTTTCTTCTGCAAGTGGGAGAGCCCTGAGTGTGTTTAAAGGCTGGTGCAAAGGACCTAGCAGCACTTGGGAGGGGCAGGCAACAGAAAACCAGGAAGCCTGAGGTCTGAGTGGGTGGAAGTGCCAGGCGGTCTCCCCAGATATGTTCAGACGAAGCGTTTCTGAGAACAAATGGTAATTTCTACTTACATTTTGGAAGGTTTCCGGGGTGACGAGTTTGTCCTGAAGAAATCAGTCACTGCCTCTTTGGTGCTATCTGGAAGCCAAGGGCTTCGCCTACCCTAGAGGGAATACACTTTTCAATTCCATAATATGTTCTTTCATTTAAGAAGTACTTTTTTCTTCTTCATTTGTAATTAGACCTCAGGTACACAGAATAGAAATTATTAGTCATAATCCTCAGTACATGACATTCGCTCATCACTGGTCCATATTTGTCCTGCCTCAGATTAGTTATTTTATTTTATTTTTAGTATTTATTTATTTATCCAGTTTTATTAAGTTCTAATTGACATACAGCACAAGTATAAGTTAGTTACTTAAAATAATATAATAACATCTATGAACCCACTTACCCTCTTCCCTCCCCAATCTAGACCCCCTAACAATAACCTACATCTAACTCTTCAGCTTCGTGACCCTCTGCCTCCCCCCAGCTGGGGCATCCAGAATCCAGTCCACCAGCTCGTTCTTTTCTTTTTCTGTATCACTCTGTTGCATCTATATGTAATCCTTTAAGAGCACTTTTAAAATTTGAGTTGTTTTTAATTTAGAGTCTCTTGGGACTATATGTTTTTCATATGATGTTAAATTTCTAAGGCGCATGCACATTGCTGCAGGTGACCGCGTTCATTCCATTCAAAGCTATATAATGTTCATCACATGAATAGAGCATTGTGGAAGGCAGAATTCTAAGAGGGCCATGAAGCTTCCTAGGCCCTGGTGTGCACACACATCATTTCATCAAACACTAGGTGCTGCTGTGATGGGATTTTACAGATATAATTGGGGTCCCAAATCAGCTCTTAAGAAAGGGCACTGGACCACTCACACGAGCCCTTGAAATCTGGGTCTGGAATCAGAGATAGAAAGCTGCAGTGGAATTTGCAGAAGAAGACTGTCATGTTGTGGAGAGGGCCCTGTGACAGGTGGCTTCTTGAGGCTGAGAACAGCGCCTGCTGACAGCCAGCAAGAAAGTGGGGCCTCTGCACTACAACCACTAGGACCTGAATTTTGCCAACAACCAGTGAGCTTGGAAGTGGACACCAGCCTCGGATGAGATGGCTGCCCTATCCAACACCTTGATCCAGCCTGGTGAGACCCTGAGCAGAGAACCAAGCCACGGTATGTCCTGACTACTGACCTACAGAACTTTGAGACAGTAAATGGGTATTGTTTTAAGCCACTAAGTTTTTGGTAATTTGTTATGCAGCAGGAGAAAATAAACCCAACCATAATCTATTTCCCCATTTTTCCTTGAGTATTTGTGTTGTTTCCAGGTTTTTATTATGGAGAGAAGTCCTGCTCTAAACGCTCTTGTATACTTTTGCTGGTTTTACTGGTGAAAGAGTTTCAAGTATGTTTCTAAAACAGAAACTGTTGATGTGAATTTCTAACTTTAGGAGGACATGCCAAACTTTCCTCCAATGCTCTTACATCAGTTTATACTCCTACCAGCAAATATGCAACTATTTTTGTTTACGTTAGCTTCTATCTCAGTTGCATGTGGTTAGAAGATCTGGTTTGCATGATATCTATTCTTTGCAATTTGTTTAGGGTTTCTCTGTGGCCTAGTATATGATCAGTTTTTGTAAATGTTTCATGTGTGCTTAACAAAATGTTTTCTTTAAGTTTTGGGTGCGTAGCTCTCTCTATTTTTTTTTTTTTAGATGATTAAATCTTTTACCTTCTTGCAGATTTTTTTGTTGTTGGTTGTTTACTTGACCTATCATTGATTGAGAATGTTGTATTGAAACCTTCCACTGTGAAGGTGGGTATGATCAGTTTCTCCCTATATTTCTATCACTTTTTGCTTCACATATTCTTAGAGAATTATCATATTTAGAGATCTTCTTCATCCTTAGTAATACTTTTTGATTTATTTTGTAATGTATGACTGACCATAAATCCTGATTTGCCTAAGAAGTCTTGGTTTATTTCTCTTTCCCTGTTGTAATTCTTAATTATTCTTTTTATTCTCAAAGGTATGCTGGTTTATACAATAAATTATATATAGTTACCCTAATTTTAGATGATATTAATATTGCTACAAGAGCTATCTTTTGGCTAGTATTTGCCTGAGATGCCTTTTTCCATGCTTTTGCTTTCAACCTTTCTGTGCTTTTATGTTGTATGTATATCTCTTCATCTCTATTTCAGTTATTTCTGCGCTGATCTTTATTTTTTCCTTCCTTCTACTAACTTTGGGCTTTATTTGTTCTTCTTTTTCTAGCTCCTTTAGGTATAAAGTTAGATTGTGTATTTGAGATTTTTCTTGTTTCTTGAAATAGGCCTGTATTGTTATGAACTTCCCTTTTAGAACTGTTTTGCTGCATCCCATAGATTTTGGTATGTTGGGTTTCCATTTTTGTTTGTCTCAAGGCATTTTTTGATTTTTCCTTCAATTTCTTCGTTGACCCACTTGTTGTTCAGGAGCATGTTGTTTAATCTCCACATATTTGTGATTTTTCCAGTTTTTTTCTTATAATTGATTTCTCATTTCATACCATTGTCATTGGAAAAAATGCTTCATATGATTTCAGTCTTCTTAAATTTATTGAGACTTGTTTTGTGGACTAGCATATGCTCTATCCTGGAGAATGTTCCATGTGCATTTGAGAATAATGTGTATTCTGCTGCTTTTGGATGGAATGCTCTATATCTATATCTGTATCTATATCTATATATACATAAGTCCATCTGGTCTAAAGTATCATTTAAGGCCAATGCTTTCTTATTGATTTTCTGTCTGGATGATCTATCCATTGATGTAAGTAGGCTATTAAAGTCTGTTACTATTATTGTATTGTTGTCAATTTCTCCCTTTAGGACTGTTAATATTGTCCATATATATTTAGGTGATCCTATGTTGGGTGCATAAATATTTACAAATGTTATATCTTCTTGTTGAATTGGTCCCTTTATTGTTATGTAATGCCCATCTTTGTCTTTTACTATATTCTTTTTTTTTAAGTCTATTTTTCTGATATAAGGATAGCTATCCCAGGTATCTTTCGGTAACCATTTGCATGAAACACATCTTCCCTTCACTTTCAATCTGTTTGGGTACTTACATCTGAAATGAGTTTCTTGTAGGCAGAATATAGATGGTCTTGTTTTTTTATCCACTTAGCCACTCTATGTCCTTTGATCGGAGAATATAGTCCATTTATATTTAAAGTAATTGTTGATAGGTATGTAGTTATTGCCATTGTTTTACTTGTTTTCTGGCTGTTTTGGTAGTTCATTTTTGTTTTTCCTTTTTCTCTTGCTTCTTCCCTTGTGGTCTGATGACTTTCTATGGTGTTGTGCTTAGATTCCTTTCCCATTATCTTTTGTGTGCCTACTATAGGTTTTTGCTTTGGGGTTACCATAAGTCTCACATATAGCAGCCTATATATATACAAAAGTCTATTTTAACTTGATAGCAAGTTAAGTTTGAATGAATTATAAAACTCTACATTTTTACTCCTACCATCCCAATTTTTATGTTTTTGATGTCACATTGTACACCCTTTTATTTTGTGTATCCCTTAACTAGTTATTGTAGTTATAGTTATTTTTACTACTTTTGACTTTTAACCTTCACACTAGTTTTATAAGTGATTAATCCATTACCTTTACTATATATTTACCTTTACCAGTGTGAGTTTTAATTTCATGTTTTCTTGTTACTAATTAGTGCCCTTTCTTTTCAATTGCTGGTTTAGTGGGATGAACTCCTTTAGCTTTTGTTTGTCTGGAAAACTCTTTGTCTCTCTTTCAATTTTGAATGATAGCCTTGCTGGGTAGAGTATTCTTGGTTGAGAGTTGTTTTACTTTTATTACTTCGAAAATATCATGCTGCTTCCTCCTGGCCTGCAAAGTTTTTGCTGAGAAATCTGCTGATAGTCTTAGAGGGGTTCCCTTGTATGTAACAAGTTGTTTTTATCTTGTTGCTTTTAAGATTCTCTTTAACCTTTACCTTTTTTTTTTAACATCTTTATTGGAGTATAATTGCTTTACAATGGTGTGTTAGTTTCTGCTTTATAACAAAGTGAATCAGTTATACATATACATATATCCCCATATCTCTTCCCTCTTGCGTCTCCCTCCCTCCCACCTTCCCTATCCCACCCCTCTAGGTGGTCACAAAGCACCGAGCTGACCTACCTGTGCTATGCAGCTGCTTCCCACTAGCTATTGGTTTTACATTTGGTAGTGTATATATGTCCATGCCACTCTCTCACTTTGTCCCAGCTTACCCTTCCCACTCCCCGTATCCTGCAGTCCATTCTCTAGTAGGTCTGACCTTTACCTTTTGACATTTTAATTATAGTATGTTTTGGTCTGAGTCGCTTTAGATTTATATTTCTTTGGAACTCTCTGGGTTTCCTGGATCTGGATGTCTGTTTTATTTCCCAGGTTGGGGAAGTTTTTCAATCATTATTTTTTCAAATAAGTTCTCTGCCCCCCTTTTCCTTCTCTCCTGCTTCTGGACCCCTAGAATGCAAATGTTATTGGGTCCCATATGTTTCTTAAGCTATCTTCACTTTTTAAAATTCTTTTTTCTTTTTGCTTCTCTATTTGGGTGAGCTCCTCTGCCCTGACTTCCAGCTCACTGATTCTTTCTTTACTTCATCTAGTCTGCTGTTCAACGCTTCTTTTGTATTTTTCAGCTCAGTCATTGTATTCTTCATCGCTGTGACTTCTGTTCATTATTTTCTTATATATTTTCTCTCTCTTTGTTGAAGTTCTCACTGTGTTTATCTATTTTTCTCCTGGTTTGATGTACATCCTTATGACCATGACTTTGAACTTTTTACTAGGTAAATTACTTATCTCCATTTCATTAAGGTTTTTTTCTTTCATTGGGAACGTATTCCTCTGTCTCCTCATTTTGCTTGACTCTCTGTGTTTATTTCAATGTATTAGGGAAACAGCTATCTCTCCCAGTCTTGAAGGAGTGGCCTGTGTAGGAGATTAATTTTATTATTTAAACTTGCCCTAGCTTTGGTTGTCACTTGAACCTTTGTGATCGTCTAGGCAGCCTGATTTATTCTTGATAGGTTCAGTCATTGAGGGTGTGCCAAGACCTTTGAGTGTTCCAGAGGGAGGGATCTCTGTCCACACCTAGTATTAGGCTGATTAGAAGCTAGACGCTCAGGCAGCAGCTTTTTAGGTATGCAAATATACACCATCCTGTGAGACTGCAATTGTAAAGGTTACTGACCTCCAGACCAGATGATCTGGAGGTGTTTCCTTGGCAAAAGTTGCAAAAATTGTGGCTCCAGTTGAGTGTGTGAGCTCCTTTCTGGAAGATACTGGTGAGCTGTAGTGAGGCCAAGGGAGAGCACAGAGATGGTGTCTCCTGGCCTAGGTTCCCTGAGAGCACTTCTGTAGCCTGTAGATGTGTGGTAAACCTGAAGCCTACTTCTTAGGCTGGCTGAAGCTCCAGGACAAGGATTTAGGCCTTTTTTCACAAGGGCACTGGGGTTGTGTGTTTCAGTCTGCTGTCTGTGCATTGCCCTGAGGATGGTAGCCTGCCAAGAACCGTCCCTCTGATTGTTTCAGGCCAGTAGGTCCCAGAAATGCAATCTCCCCTGGCCCATCAAGGGGCATCTCCTATGTGAGCTGTGAGTGCCTTCCTGGCTTTGGTGGGGACATGGGAGCACCTCTATCCCTAGAGAGAGTCCAGACAGGGTTCTACCCTTCCAGCAGGTGCCTTAGGATTAGCAAATGAGTTTCCTTTCCATATGGTCTTGGTGTGGTTCAAACTGTGGCTTTTGTTCAAGGTCCCAGGACAAGTGAGTACTCCTGTGAGCCCTTTAAGAGGGGAATCTCTGTCAGCTCGGTGCTTTACAACCACCTAGGGGGTGGGATAAGGAGGGTGGGAGGGAGATGCAAGAGGGAGGGGATATGGGGATATATGTATGCATATAGCTGATTCACTTGGTTATACAGCAGAAACTAACACAACATTGTAAAGCAGTTATACTCCAATAAAGATGTTTAAAAAAAAAAAAAAGAGTGGAATCTCTGTTCCCTACAGCCCTATTGTTGCAGGAAAGAAAATAGAGCCGGAGAGAATGGTCATGTCCCAGGTCTCAGGTGAGTCCCTGGGACAGCCGCCAAGTGTGTGTTCTTGGCTTTGCACAGGAAAGAATTCAAGTGCAAGCCATAATAAAGAGAAAGCAGGTTTATTCAGGGAGATATGCACTCCACAGACAGAGTGTGGGCTATCTCAGAAGGTGAGAGGCCCCAGGGTATGGGTTTGTCAGTTTTTATAGGGGTGGGTAATTTCATATGCTAATGAATGGGAGGAGTATTCCAGCTATTTTGGGGAAGACGTGGGGATTTCCAGGAATTGGGCCACGGCCCACTTTTTGACCCTTTATGGTCAGCTTTGGCACCTGTGGGTGTGTCATTTAGCTTGCCGATTTATTACAATGAGTGTATAGTGAGGCTTAAAGTCTAGTGGAAGTCGACTCATCCACCATCTTGGACCTGGATGGTTCTAACCAGTTTATGTCATGTCTTCAATGGCTATCATTCTTTTAAAGGTTGTGCCTTGCCCCCTTCCTGTCTCACTATGGTTTTCCTGGACATAAGCTCCATTGGTTTTCAAAACAAGACATCATGGGGGTTTCGGTTCAGGTCCCAGGGATTGGGGTGCCTCATGTGGGTACAGACCCTTCCCTCTTCAGGGAGAGGCTCTGTATTTGTGAGATCCCTCCTGATGGTGGGTCTCTGTGCCAGGGGTGGTGTTTTTGGTGAGACTGCATCTCTGCCTCTCCTATCTGTCCTGATGATGACTCTCTTACCCTTTGTTGTGGAGGAGCTGTTCAGCCAGTTTTCAGACCTTTATCAGAGGGAATTGAACCATATTTATCTGTAAATTTGTTGTGTCTACAGGACGTGGTAAGTTCAGTATCTTTTTATCTTTTTATACCTCCATCTTCAGCTACCCCCTACCCCCTTATTTCTTGATAGTTTATTAGACTCATTTTAACTTCTTGGACCTTAACAACATTTCTGTTTCTGATGGAATCTGTAATCCAGTATTTGTTTTTGTTTGTTTCGGAAATGGTTATTCTTACCAAATGTCTTTTGTTCTTTTGACCTGTGAGCTCATTTTTCCATGGTGAGGCTGGGGGGGTGGGGATTGATGTCTCTGTTAGGCATTATCTATGGAAGAAAGCTGGACTCTAGCCACACTTCCCCGCGAGGGTGATGAGTGAGACGGGTCAGTGCCAGACACCACCGTCAAAGCTTCAATTCAGTCCTCAGAGTACCAGGAATTTTCTGGGAAAGGCAGCAGTGAGGAAAATTCTGGAAGCAGAATTCCCACTGTGGAATTTCCCGTGAGCTGTGTGAGCAGTGGCCGGTTGCCAGCACAGACATCTAAGAGGAAGAGCAAAGAATGATCCTGGCCTGCGGGCTTTTGAGATGTCTCTGAGGAGAGCAAGTTATCCCATCACTGGAAGCCCAGTTCTACTTAGGTCTGTTGGAAACAAGAGGAATCATCAGTCTGACTGAATATTTACTAGGAGAAAAGATGAGTGAGAGAACAAACTGATGTGTTCTCGCTGAGTCATCATCTGGCAGATCCAGTGATGGGCTGTGGGTGCTGGGTAGTCGCTTTACTTTTTAGGCAGTAGTTTCTTGAGTTGCTCCATCCTGTGCTTCTTTGTCTGACTCATTGGGCATGATTGATTCTCTCTGCCCCATATTTATCATTTCACTTATTTAACAGCTGGTTGGAAGAAAAGTTATAATATAATACACACACCTCAAACCAGTCAATACTTATCCTTACTACATGGCATATGCGCTATTCCTTTCCTTTCCTCTCCTTTCCTTTCCTCTTTTTCTCTCCTTCTGTCTGAGACTCACTAAAGTGATTTCATGACCCATTAATAGGTCCCAGGATACAGTCTGGAAAACATGGATTTGGAGGAAGGCAAAGGAAGCCCACAGGCTGCTGTACGTGAGGAGGTGATTAAACACAAAAACAGGGGAGGTTACTTCTTAGGTTCAAATTAGTCAGGCAGACACAGTGACAGGACCTCCCCCACCAGCCGTCCTGGCAGGCTGGGAGGCTCTGCCCCTGCCCGTTCTTGACTGGGGCAGCCACAGTGGTGAGGTGACTGTGTGCCACAGCAGCACCCCAGGCTGTGCTGGGGGCTCAGCCCGACAGCAGCTCAACACGCCTCTCACAGCGACCTGTGGGTTTCCTCTGCTTCCCTCCAAGTTAGTGTTTTCAGAGTCTAGTTCAGCACCTATTCGTGGGTCATAAGAGGAATAGGAAATAATAATAGGAAATAATCATAATAGGAAATAATAGGAGATAATAGGAACTAATAGGAAATAATCAATTTAGTGAGTCTCAGACAGCATTAGAAAAAAGAAAAGCAATGGAATGGAATAGAAAAGAGCAGAGCACATGGTACATAGTAAGGATAAGTACTGGCCCGTTTCGAGGGTGCCGCATATGGTGTCTGTGTGGTGGACGGTGCGTGTGGTGTGTGCGTCTTCTGTGTGCTATGGTGTGTGGTGTATGCGGGGAGGGCTGGGGAGGGGTGTATGCGAGGTGGATGTTCTGGGATGTAATCAGAAGTGGCTTTACCTCGAGGCTGATGGGGAAAATGTTCAAGTGTTGAGTTATGGGGAAGTCATTCTGGCTTATACGTGGTTTGCTCTGAACTTTGTGTGAAATAGAGTGGCCTGGCTCATGCCCTGTCAAACATACACAGCACATCTTTAACCATTAAGGTCAAGAATATGACCTTAATGGTTAAAGAATATGACCTTTAACCATTAAGATCAAGAATTAAGGTCAAGAATATCCACTTCGAAGGTGACAAATGACTCCCTTTCTGTGTCCATGTTAACCCTCCCTTGAAGATAAGGTTCCCTTCCCAGATACCAGGGTCCAGCTCTCTCGCTGTATATGTACTAAGCTGTCTCTTTTTTTAAATTTAAATAAAAATCTATAATTTATACAGACTTTTTCTTTAAATAAACAAGGTTTTCTTAAAAAAATATTACAGAGGGATTTTTTTCATCAGTTCTTCATACAGTACAATCCTCTTGTTGAACAAAAGTTATACTGGTAATGAGTATTTACAGATCCAAAATAGACTCGAGCTTCAGATATAAAACATTTAACATTCATTCTAGTTCACTGATTAGTCACAGAAATTCAATATCTGCCCAGATATACACAATTCAGTAAAAAGCTGTCTCTTCTGAAACCTCGAAGGAACGTTCCCTGTCATGTTAAATGCATGTTCTTTGTTCTGATAAAGGTATGACTATGTTGACAACCATGCTTTTATGCAGCAGTTCCTCAGAGCTACTGAGAGGCTGCCTCCCAGGCTATAGTCCTCAGTTTGGCTCAAGTAAAACTTTCTTCTCTTCCTTATTATATATTGATTATTGATTATTTGCTTTGACAAGGCTAATGAACTTGAACTTCAGGGACCCTAGCACTTTGCAAAGCCCTGTCCCTATTTTGGTAGTTGGAATGCTGTACTGTATTATTTTCCTTAAAGAGGGAAAAGCTTTACGGTAAGTCCCCTACATACATACGAACCTTCAAGCTGTGAACTTTCAAAGATGCGAACGTGTGTTCACATGTCCAGTCACGTGTTAGTTCACGTGTCTGATGTACATTGTCACCTGCGTGCATTCTCTACAAGTGGTTGTGCTTTTGTGTACTTACTTTGTGTAGCTTACTGATGAAGACCTGATGGAATTGGAGGCCCAGAGAAAGGACGAAGAGAAACAAGAGGAAGAAGTAACCGAAGAACAGAAGAGATTCACTATGCAGGAAACGGCAAGGGGACTTTCTTTACTTGAGGAGGCACTGTTAGTTTTTGAGGCACAGGACACAAATGTAGAACGGGTACACGAAGGTTGCAGCAGCCGTTCAGGATGCAATCCAGTGCTACTGTGTCATCTACGATGAGAAAAAAAGAGCTACTACCCAGACATCACTGGATTGTTCTTTCAAGAGGGTAGATAGAATTGAATCCAGCAAGGAGCCAGAACCTGTGCCATCAGCGTCAGGCGTGAGTGAAATTGCAGCCCTCCGTCTCCTATTACTGACGATCCTTCAGCTCTACCATCTCCCACCGCCTCTCCCTCCTCTAGTCAGTAACTCTTCTTGCCTGTTCACTCGATGACAGCCCCAGTATGCCAGCTGTTGCACTGTACTACTGTACTTTTCAAGGTACGGTACTGTAAGATTAAAAATGTTTTCTTTATGTTTTTTGTAATGTTTTTTATGTATTATTTGTGTGAAAAGTATTATAAACCTATTACAGTACAGCACTATATAGCTGACTGTGTTAGTTGGGTACCTAGGCTAACTTTGTTGGACTTACGAACAAATTGGACTTACGAACGCGCTCTCAGAATGGAACCTGTTTGTATGCAGGCGAATTCCTATATTCCCCTCAAACCCTGAGCCTGTTTCTGGTTGGGCTGTAGCACACTGTACTTCCTGTGAGTCACAGTCAAACAGGAAAAACACAAAACCTTATGCTTTCACTTTCCACCTAGCAGCCAGCGCCACCTTGATAAGTACAAATTCACTCTCTCACGTGAGCTTCCTCGGAATAAAATGCAGACTGCCACCTTGATAAGTACAAATTCACTCTCTCACGTGAGCTTCCTCGGAATAAAATGCAGACTCCTCAACGGGGCCCAAGGCCTCCTGTTCTTGTTCCTGCTTCCTGCTCCTGTCTTATCTGGACCCCTCCAGTTAAGACAGGAGCCATTCTCTGCCCCTGCTATAGTCTACATTAGTGTCCTGTCCTCCAACCCTTTGTTCGCCCTCCTCCCTCAGGGGGTTTGCAAGCAAATGTTGTTCCCTGACCCTGGAAGACCTTTGACCTCCTCTTTTCTGGCTGCTCCTTTCTCTCCTGGTCTCTGCTGAGCTGTGCCTCCTTCCAGGAAGCCCTCCTTCCCCAAGTGTGAGGGGAACTGACTGTTTACCATCCTTTGTTTACCATCTCAGTAAGCAACGCATGCTGCAGCCATCAGGCCACTGTGGCCACCCCTACGGTGAGGCCTGAGGGAACTCGGGATGGAGATAAACTGCCCACTGCCAAGTCCTCAGCCACTGCTGCCCCCGTCCTGTGGTGCACCCTGAGGGGACTCAGGGTGGGGAAGCACACGATACAGGCCCTAGATAGCTAAGGTGCCTATCCAAGGAATGATTTCAGCGAGTCCAGACTCTTGCATCTTCCAGTACATAGAAAAGTGCTCAATTCTTTAACTTGAGACGTCTGCTTTTCTTTAACTAGCAGTTATATTTTGCTGTTCCGACTACCTGGTCTTTGTTGCAAAACCCCCTATACACCCTGGATCCTCCCTTACCTCTTCGGAGCTGTCCCTCAGAGTTCTTCTGAGAGGCTCTCTCCCTGGCTTGAAGTCCTCAGAAAGTCTGCCAAATAAAACATAACTCTCAACTTTTAGGTTGTGCATTATTTTTCAGTCGATGTGATCGTCCTGTAAAGCCCAGGGCATCCCGCACTTCTACCATCAGAGCCCGCTGACACCACGTTAAGGCTTAACTTGACCCTACGCTGTGTGCCTGTCCCATAGCAGTTCCTGTTATGATTACTCCAGGTGGGCCCTGCTGCACGTGCTTGCCAGGTGCTAAGTCCTCCCCTAACACCAACCCTAAGAGTCAGGAGCTGCTGGGGAGGGGGTGTAAGATGGCTTCAAAGATGTATTACACAACATGGGAAACATAGCCAATACTTTGTAATAACTGTAAAGTAATCTTCAAAAATTGCATTAAAAATTTAAAAATTAAATTAAAAATGTAATCAAAAAAAACCAAACAAACCAGTCAGGAGCTGTTATCACCTTCCCCATTTTACAGATGAGAAAACACAGGCTCAGAGAGGTTAAGTAACTGGCTCAAAGTCACACAGTAAGTGGTCAAGCCAGGATTCTAACCTTAGGGTCTGCCTCCAGAGCCCCCTTGGTGAGCACGAAGTAGAAGGTACTCGATGAGAGCTGGTTAAATGGATTGTTAAGAGAACAGAACATGTAAAACTCGTATGTAACCTAAGCTGATCTTTAAAAAGAAAGCTCAGGAAAAAAAAAAAAAAAAGCTCAGGTGAGCCCCCAGATGGGGTTGGAAATGACAGGTGGCACAGGGGCTGGGGAGAGCTGGATTTCACTGCAAATGCCACTGTGGAGCTGTGTGCGCTTAGAGGTGGCCCTGGAGGTGGAGGAGCTCCAGGATTGAGAATGGGGGCTCCAGCGAGGTGAGCACGATACCGGAGAAATGGGGAGAGACAGCGTGCTCAGGCATCAGATAGGAACCCCCCAACCTTCTGCAGGGCACAGGGAGAACCAGAATCTCAAAGCACGTATTGTAAGGCTGTTTGCTGTGGATTTTGTGATGTAACCATTGATCAATCTGTACCCCGCCTTGATACTTTCTGGAGTACTCACAGGGCTTTTTTTGTGTGAGTGGATTCCTTTGACAGAGCTCAAAGAAGTCTGAGGATGCAGGCCCAGTGAGCTGGCCTCATGCGTTATGACAGGGACTGGCCTGAACCCATCATACTTGGATCTTCAAAGCGACAGGGGTCCTAGCAGACTTCTGGGTTCTAGAATGAATGGCTGAGTGAATCATCGTTGATGCAAAACTACCCTCTCATTTCACTGGAACTGCCCCTGGTCTCACAGCCCCAGACTCTAGCTTTTCATTTTTTTGTAAAAATTAAACTCTACCTCAAACGTTTTGACGTGCCCAGTAGGTACAAGTAACCTTATGGTAAAGCAAGTGCACTTTTAGCAAAGAATCCTACTTTCAGCAGAGAATTGTTCATTTCTGGTCACATCTACTATACTAGTAGTGGTAATGGTGTATTTTGCATAAAATCTTTGATACATGGAGGCATAAAGCTCTACATACAAAACCTTTCTAAGGATGTTTATTTGCAATGAACCAATTGTTGAGGAAGATGACCGGTTACTATTTGGAGGAATTTGTTCATCCTTAAGACAACTCTTTAGACAGGGTAGGCCACATTTTAAGACAGCAGGGTGGGATCTGTGGTATGTCTAAGGGCCAGTTCTCCTGACCCCTCAGGACATCTGTAAATGCCTTTGTTCCTGCTCCAAGGCTCTAAGTTAAGGGTGTATTGGACAGGGCTCCGTCTGCCTGGGGAGCAATGTGCTCCATTGTAGCCAGGTTGCTCTTGTCTAACTGTAGGATTGGTGAGGCCTCCCAGGCCCAGTGAGGTTTCCTGTGCCACCTCAGGGGAGCCAATCAGCAGAAGCGCCCCAGCCTTGAGTACGTGAGCAGGGGGTGGGGGAGGGGGAATTAGGAGGGAGGGAAGTCTCTGAGACTGGGCTTGAGGATGTCTGGGATGGCTCTAACTAGCCTGGGTTTTTTGTCTGCCACTCCCCATTTGGTGAGTCAGGAACCTGACTGGGCCTCTGCAGATGGCTGCCAGCTGCCCTGCTTGTGTCCTGAACTCCCAGACTTTCTTCTGTGTCGTTAGATACGGGAACTTGCGTGACTTTGCCAAGAGGTGCTTGGGTCTGGGCTTTCTTTCAATCTGAGCACACCGCTGATGTCTGCTAATATGGCGGTGGGGCGAAGACCTTTGAACCACTGGTTCATCATCACGTGAGTAAAAACAATATAGGTGATTTAATTTTTAGAAAACAATGGAAACACATTTAAATAGATATGTTTATTTTTAACATATATTATAATATGTAATATATACTATATATATAATATGGAATATATAATATGTGTAATATGCAATATTTTAAAAGATACATTTTAAAAATATATATTAAAATAATAAAAAAGGTTTTTAGGGTTAAACAAAACTGCAATGGCTATTATGGGCTGAATTGTGTCCCCCCCAAAATTCATATGTTGAAGTCCTAAGCCCCAGTACCTCAGAATGTGACTGTATTTAGAAGTAGGGCCTCTGAAGCAGCGATTAAGATAGACTGAAGTCATTAGGCTGGGCCCTAATCTAATATGACTGGTGTGCTTATAGGAGGGAACTGGGACACAGACACAGGGAAGACCATGTGAGGACCCAGGGAGAAGACAGTCATCTACAAGCCAAGGAGAGAGGCCTCAGAAGGAATCAACCCCGCCAACCCCTTGATTTCAGACTTCTGGGCTTCAGAACTGAAAAAATAAATTTCTATTGTTTGAGCCACCCAGGCTGTGGTACCGGCAGCCTGGCTGGCTAACACAGTAGCCATCTTGTTAGTGTCTGTAGCATCTTTTATGCTAGGCAATGGCTCCCTCTGCTGGGTCTTTATGTTAAACGTCAAATGCCCCGAAAACAATGCATTTCATGTTTGGACACTATAAAATTACGAACAAAGTACTCAGATACTTCTTTATAGAATCCTCGATAGAATTAAGAATGTAGAATCTTCACTGGATGCTTTACAGAATCCTTCACCTGTAAGCAGGGTTGATATTAAAAATATTCAGCAGCTGGGGTGCGGGGTTGCTACTGTGCCTGGTGTGGAGGCTGGACTGAGAGGAGGGGGTGGGGAGGGTCCTGGGGGAGGAGCTGGGTGGCCAGGGCAGCATTGGGAGGACCAAGGTGGGGGGAGCAACTATGCACCAACGCTTATGGAAGATGCAGCCGTGTGGAGGGTCCCGCTGAAGATCAGTTTGTAATCATATAAAATTGTTTTCCAATACTTCCTTTTAAAAACTGCAAATCGTTTTTTTTTAAATTAATTAATTATTTATTTATTTTTGGCTGTGTTGGGTCTTCATTTCTGTGCGTGGGCTTTCTCTAGTTGCGGAGAGCAGGGGCCACTCTTCATCGCGGTGTGCGGGCCTCTCACCGTTGAGACCTCTCTTGTTGCGGAGCACAAGCTCCAGACGCTCAGGCTCAGTAGTTGTGGCTCACGGGCCCAGTTGCTCCACGGCATGTGGGATCTTCCCAGACCAGGGCTCGAACCCGTGTCCCCTGCATTGGCAGGCGGATTCTCAACCACTGCGCCACCAGGGAAGCCCTAAAACTGCAAATCTTTAACTTAGTCTAGTGCTCCTAGAAATAGTCCTCAAGCAAGTACTGTTTTCTAAGCAGGAAATCACTGTCCTTCTGTCATTTGTGGTTGTTCAACACACATCTCTTGTAAGTCAGATTCATGCTATTGACCTCACTCCCCTCCTGGTGGACAAAATGCATCGCTAATGCCACGAACGAGACAGCAAGTCTTGAGACCAAGTCTGGAGCATCGCAGGTAGAGGGTTAAACTTTCCAGCACTTCCACCGCTATGAAACAGAGGGCAACCCAAGCAATTTGGGCTCCAAAAAGCTATCACGAGAATGAAAAAATCAGCCCCTAGGTTGGTGCACACAGTAAGCGCCCAATAAATAATTTTTAAATAAGTGAATGGCGATCGGACACCATGAAATGAAAACACTTGGCAGCCTGCGTTCCAAACTTGGGTCGTCACTGGGCTGTTCTAGATCGTTTCTATGAAGTGAGGATTTTCTTCTGTTGTCCAGATAGCACCTTTTCTAGATGCAAATGAGAAAACCAGGGGTGAAAGCACAGAGCCCGTCCAGCCTCAGCCTCCATGACCCAGTCCAATAAGAGGAAACAGCATTTGAAATAGGGACTGCCTGGCATGCCCAGGCTGTGTGGAGTGGGGTGTGTGGTCAAACCATACTCCTTAGAAGGATAAGGAAGTTTCCAATGAGTCCTAACTTGAGCTTCCCGTTCATTCCATCACTCATGGATTCAGGAAGCATTTACTGAGTGCCTCCCATGTGCCTGGCACGTGCAGGGGTTATGGCAGTGAGCACAAGGGACACAGATCCTCATTTCTGGGAGCTTACACTCATGAGGGGGACAATTACACAAATGTTGTAATCGTGATGAAGCTAATTAGGGAGAAGTACAGGGTGACAGGGCAACATGAGAACAGGAAAAGGAGCAACTTCCAGCTGTGAGCGGCTAGGAAGGCTTACCCAAGACAGTCATCTCTAAGACGAGGCTTGGGAGGGGAGGCAGAGGGTGTGGTGACATGGAGAAGCCTTTCAGGAAGACAGAACAGCCTGTGTATATGTCTAAGGCAGTGGCACCATCAGAGCAGACAGGGGCGTGGCATGGGGGTGCTCAAGTCCAGCTGTGGGGCAGTGGATTTACCCAATTCCCAAGAAGATGCCCACATCTGGGCTGCACCGGTCCAGAGGATATGCTTTTTCCAAACTTGCACAAAGGGGTTTTTGGGCTGGCGGGTCCTGAAACCTGGCTCATTCAGAAAACTGAAAGTATGACAGATCATGGGGAGCGAAAAGCTCTTGGCCAGTTGCCAGCTGGTCCTCGTAGATACCTGTCCTCATCTTTTCATGTTGACCTACAAGTCCTGGACTCTCTGTTCAGGTAAAGTCCCTCTCCACCCACTGACCTTGCCCCTTAGGGAGATATCTCTTATCCCCCTGCATAAGCTCTCACCTCCTCTGGAGCCAACCAAATGCTTCATGTGCTTACATCCCACCAGAATCACCCGAGACCTTGGTTTGTGGCTGTGGTCACTCCATGCCCAGTGCATAGCACATAGTAGGTGTTCAACTAAGTGGGTAGTTGAATGAATGAATCTGTTTTCAAAAACATGGGGACGTCTCTTTGGGAACAGCTCTTGCTCTGCCTGAATGCAGGCTCCATTGTAACATGCATTTAGCGCTCACTTCTGTGCATACCGCCTGCAACCATCAAAGGTGATACACACTCTTAACCTCTAACATCTCACCTCTCTGGAGCCACAGCAGCCTTCCAGAGGCCGCCAAGAACAAAATAAAGCACTCTCAGAAAACAGGGCACTGAGGACCACGCTCTGAGTGCTGCAAAAGCAGCTGTCAGTGCTCTCTGTCCTAGCTTATTAACTCTTATTTTACACACAATGATAACTAGTGTGGATTCTCTGTTGTCCTAGCCTCCTGCAGAATAGAAGTTGTAAAAAGAAAGCATGGGTCGTTGGGTTGGGGGGTGGAAAGAAGGAAAAGAGGAGGCTAGCTGGATGAGTTCAGCCACGGCTGCTGCTTCTGGGACCCTCTTCCCAATACTCTTGCAGGGACACATGCCCTGTAGACAGTTCTGCTTTTCTGCTCCAGTTCACCCTTGGGGGTTGCCTCTGTGGTGTGACCATCAGCCCCCAGCTTCTATTTCCTCTTTCTCAGGCTTAGCCTCTGAGACACCATGGAACTGACGCTGCCTATTCTGATTACGTGCAAAAATCGTATCCCAGCCATCAAGCATTTGATCCTCAATTTCCAATTGGTTGCAAATTGGTGATCACTTAGCCTTGAATAACATAATTTCCTCTGAGTATAAGAAGATGCTTACAATTGAGAAATTCCTTGCTTACACAATTTTTCTTCTTTTCTCTTTCTGGCACCTGCCTGTGGTTTAGATGCCATATTTTAACTTCTCCTTCCTCAGAGGGTCAACCCAACTCTGCTGTCTTGTTGCATCTGGGTCTGTTCCTACTTCCACCCACAGTCCAAAGTTCACAGACACTTCTCCGATCCCCCTCAGGTGGGCTTTTTCCTTGGGCTCTGTCCTAAAAATAACTTCACTACCATCTCAAATATGCCTAATCACCCCAACTTGCATAATTTCTGTTTTCTGCACGTAGATCATACTTTTTTTCTAAAACATCAGCAAATATTTAGTGACTTCGTATTTATGTGCCCAGTATTCTGTAAAGTGTAATTGGGGAGATAGACTGGAAAACCTGATCTTGCCAACTAGAGTCATCTCAGCGGGTGAGAATACAGGAAAGCGTGAGATATGCAGCCTGGAGCACCCGGCACTGGGCAATGGCTCCCCACTTCTCTCCTCAGCGATGCAGGGGAACATGATATTTCCAGCTACCATGCATCCCCATCGGCTTGGGGTTGCTCCGCCCCTTACCCAACCAAGAAAATTTAGGGAATGATGGGATATTATCAAAGGGACAGTCTTTTTTTTGGTTTGGTTTGGTTTTGTTTTGTTTTTTGCGGTATGCGGGCCTCTCACTGCTGTGGCCTCTCCCGTTGCGGAGCACAGGCTCCGGACGCGCAGGCTCAACGGCCATGGCTCACGGGCCTAGCCGCTCCGCGACATGTGGGATCTTCCCGGACTGGGGCCCGAACCCGTGTCCCCTGCATCGCCAGGCGGACTCTCAACCACTGCGCCACCAGGGAAGCCCAAAGGTACAGTGTTTTTAATCTTTATTTTATATTGGAGTACAGTTGATTAACAATGTTGTGTTAGTTTCAGGTGTACAGAAAAGTGATTCAGTTATACATATGTTCCTATTCTTTTTCAAATTCTTTTCCCATTTAGGTTATTACAGAGTATTGAGCAGAGTTCCCTGTGATATACAGTAGGTCCTTGTTGGTTATCTATTTTATTTTATTTGTTTTTTTATGTTTGGTTGCATTGAGTCTTCATTGCTGTGTGTGGGCTTTCTCTAGCTGCAGCGAGCGGGGGTTACTCTTCGTTGCAGTGCACGGGCTTTTCATTGCAGTGGCTTCTCTTGTTGCAGAGCATGGGCCCTAGGCTTGCAGGCTTCAGTAGCTGTGGTGTGTGGGCTCACTAGTTGTGGCTTGTGGGCTCTAGGGCACGCGGGCTTCAGTGGTTGTGGCGCACGGGCTTAGTTGCTCTGCGGCATGTGGCATCTTCCCGGACCAGAAATTGAACCCGTGTCCCCTGCGTTGGCAGGCGGATTCTCAACCACTGCGCCAGGGAAGTCCCTGGCTATGTATTTTAAATATAGCAGAGGGTACATGCCAATCCCAAACTCCCAGTTTATCCCTCCCCCTCCACTCTTCCCCCCTGGTAACCACAAGTTCCTTCTCTAAGTCTGTGAGTCTGTTTCTAATTTGTAAATAAATTCATTTGTATCATTTTTTTTAGCTTCCACATATAAGCATTTGTCTTTCTCTGTCTGACTTACTTTACTTAGTATGATAATCTCCAGGTCCCTCCACGTTCCTGCAAATGGCATTATTTCATCCTTTTTAATGGCTGAGTAATATTCCATTGTATATTCCATTGTATATATGTACCACATCTTTATCCATTCCTCTGTTGATGGACATTTAGGTTGTTTCCATGTCTTGGTTATTGTAAATAGTGCTGCAATGAACATTGGGTACATGTATCTTTTTTAATTATAGTTTTGTCCAGATACATGCCCAGGAGTGGGATTGCTGGATCATATGGTAACTCTATTTTTAGTTTTTTAAGGAACCTCCATGCTGTTCTCTATAGTGGCTGCACCAATTTACATTCCCACCAACAGTGTAGGAGGGTTCAAAGCGACAATCTTGAACATTCTCTATTTCTCAGAAGAGTCATCTTTAGAAACGGTGATACTTAGTAATAAGTCACCGTATCACACCTTACTGAGTCCCGGCCATGCAGCTTAGGCAGCTGCAGTGGAGGATGGCTGGCCGAGATAGGGCTGTTTTCTGAGAACAGATCACACTTCAAGGAAATAAACCGAGTTCTTGAACTGCCTTTGCTTCCAAACTGCTGACTGCGACCGGCAGGACCACACTGCTCTGGCAGATAAGCCTTGAAAAGGGGCAGTTGCCGTCAAGTTCTTGGTCGACCGTGGTCCTTCCTTACTCAGGAGGACCGTGTGAACATGAGTGTCTGCACACTCAAGCTTGGAGCCCATAACTGTCATTTCTCAGCCTCTCTGAGTCTTCATTTCCTCGTGTTGAAACATGGAGATCTTAATTCCTACCTCACAAGGGCTGTGGTGGAAATTCAATAATGTTGTGAGAGCCCTTAGCACTGTGCTCGCATTAAGTGCTTTCTCAATAATTATTTGCCGGGTGGAAAAAAAAACGTATTTACTTACAAGCCTGCTATGCAATTTTTCTTGATAGACGTACACAAGGGCCATCTGCCAGTTATATCTTGCTAAAATAAAAACAGGTGGAAACTGTCTTAAGTGGAATTGCTATAGAAGAGGTGTGTCCGTTATCATTGTTTTACAGGCTTCAGTTAATCCAGCGTGTTCCTTGCTTGCTTTCCTTCCCAGGAATTGTTCCGTGGGTGAACTCCGTGAGCTGGGGGCTATGATCATTAGACCAAGGCCATGCACCTGTCCCCTGTGGGCCAGTTAGCTCAGCTTGGTTCCACGTCCATACACATTGATCTTAACCCAGCTGGCAGACTCACAAATGTGTGACCATGTCCCCAAGGACACCAGGGGAATGTGTTTCTGTGGATATGGCAAATAACTCCTGTCTGCTGGAGAAGCAGCTTCGCAACAGCTCTGTTATGGTTATTGTGACCTGAAGGTGGCGCTGTTTCTCAAGGAAGAGTGGTATGGGGCTTTTACAGGCTGTGTGAAATGTTGGACCGTCAGAGTTGGAGAGAATCTGCAAGGTAACTGGGTTCAATTCCCTCCTTTTCCAAGCAAGGAAACTGAGATCCAGAGATAGAACACTCTTGCCTGAAGCCAAACCACAGAGGCAAGGCTGGATACAGGTCTCCCAGATTATACACTTGCAGGTTTCACTACACTGTTTCCTGGTCCTAATGGTATTAGGCAATTAATAATGCTTACAACAAAATGCAGTGAATCACGGATACCTAAACTGGTGATGTTTCCAAAGAGCTACACTGTCATTGAATTTCAAATGTCTATTATTCCTAATCACAGGCCAGGTTCAATCTGTCTGTTTTGGTTTTTATTATAAAAGGCATTTTTATGTATCTATGTTTTCACGGATGATTTCGTTTTCTTTTCCATACAAAAGAAAGAAGGAAAATCATTGGTATGGGTGGAATTTTATTCTATACTGATTTTTTTTTGAAACGTAAGCATGATTTCTGTTTAAATGATCACAATTGAGATGTGGGTTTTTAAAAGATGCTCGTGGATAGAAGCCTGATAATGAAAATAATTCCAAGGTAGCTATTTTTAGCCCCTTTCCTAATTCACAGAAAGTGGAGCACATCAGGGAATGGATATAGTAGGTACATCCCCACAGGCACGCACAGAATCTAAATTCAGTCTTTTAGAAGGTTTCTACTGTGGAAATAATTTTTTTTTTTTTAAGTAATCTTTTGCTTACTTTCCAGGGAGAATAAGAACTGAGGAAAGTGAGAGAAGTAAGTCCTACATCCTCATGGTGGGCCTTGTCACAGGATCATCAGTGAGGTCCTCCAGGTGTTCAGAGCCTGTCTTACAGAATTCAAGGTCGCTAAAAAGACAGGGCCTGTACCTCTGCTCTTGGCACCAGTTAAAACTTTTCTTGAGATGCAGATGAAGCAGAAGACATCATTCCAGTGATAGCAGCGTTGTTTCCCCATTCACCTGGGAGAGATGGAGTTTATAATTCTTATATTTGTTTTTTTCCTTCAGAGCTAAGGGAGACGTACAAAAAGATCTTTTCTGAAATTTCGATCTACTGGATTCAGGAAGGCTGGATTTCTATTCTTCTGAAAAATATTCTTTATCAAGTAACTTAGATTTTTTTTCCATTGCAGCTTCCTATGATATAGCAGAATTGCAGAATCTTCAGGTTGTGCTCTGCTCTTTATTTTTACCTCTATCCACACTCCCTTAAAAGACCCCCTTTGTTACATCAGCATCACCCGGTAGCCGGTTAGGAAGGCAGAGTCTCTGGCCCACCTCGGACCTATGGAATCAGCCCCTGATGTGTCAGCCTTCCCCAGGTGAGTTGTGCGCCCATGAATGTTAGAGGAGCACAGTCTAGAACACACAGATCTATCAGGTGGGAGCTGAAATGCCCGTAAACATTTACCTTAGTTCAGTCTCTGTTTTCATATCAGTGTTTTATCCTTCTCCACTTAGCCTCTCTCGTTCATGCAATTCCATAGATATTTATTGAGGTCCGTGATGTGGCTGAAGGGCTGAGAATAAAGATGAAAATCCTTGGCCTCCTGGAGCTGATGGGGGGAGATAGAAAAGAAACTTTACTTATATTTTAAAAAATTTATTTCTTTTTGGTTGTGTTGGGCCTTCATTGCTGCCCACGGGTTTTCTCTAGTTGCGTCGAGCGGTGGCTATTCTTAGTTGCAGTGCGTGGGCTTCTTGTTGCGGTGGCGTCCCTTGCTGCAGAGCACGGGCTCTAGGAGCACGGGCTTCAGTAGTCGCGGGGCGTGGGCTCAGTATTTGTGGCGCACGGGCTTAGTTGCTCCAGGGCATGTGGGATCTTCCCAGACCAGGACTCGAACCCGTGTCCCCTGCATTGGCAGGCAGATTCTAAACCACTGCGCCACCAGGGAAAGCCTAAACTTTACCTATATGTATAATTATATAATGTGCAGCATGTTGTAGAGCGACAAGCTATGGAAGAAAATAAGGCAGGCTAAGGGGGATGGGAGTGTGGGAAAGGGTACAGTGGCGTATGGGATGGTCAGTGCCGGCCACTCCAGCAAGTGGGGCCTCTGAGTGGAGACGGGAAGGCAGTGGAGGTGGGAACGTGTAGAGGACGGGACCTGGGGCAACCCTCTGCCACCCTCCTTTAAAGTTGCTACGTGGGTCCCTGTGTGTCAGGTTTGCCAGATATAGCAAATCAAAATACAGGACGCCCTACATTTTTGAATTTGGATTTTTGAATTTGAATTTGAACTTGTAATGTTATAATATATGCATATATATCAATAATTTAATACATGTGCCAGTACATAAGCTTGGTACTAAGTTACAGTATATATATTAAGAAGTTTTCATCATTTATCTGAAATTCAGATTTGACTGGGGGTCCTGTATTTTATCTGGTGACTCCTCTGTGACCAATGGCCCCGGAGCAGGCCATGGCTGGAGGAGGGCATGGCTTTCTCCGCAGAATCACCATTTCCTTTCTCCATCAATCTGCGTCTTCCTTCCTGGGTCCTGGCCAGCGGCACCCGGAAGGCAATGGCTGTCCGTGACCTTGTTGTTATCCCCATGGATGATGCCTGAAGGTGGTTCCCCTGGACCTGTTTTCCGCAGTCAGATAAGAATTTCCTGAACTAAATACTCCTAAAAAGACTTTTCTAGTAAAAAAAAGACCCATATTTTAGAATACTTCTAGTTATACATTGCCTTGTGACTGTATCAGCCATCACCTGTTAGAAAAAACCACTAACCATTCCTTTGTCCATCTGGTATGTATGGGAGAAACTCATGAGATATTTTGCAGGCAACCTCCATACAACATGTCAAGTGCAGTTTTCCAAGGGCTGTTTGTGATGCGGGAAGTGTCGCCCCTTCCGCCTCTTCCCAGAAGAGTCTAGGGCATAACATCTGTCTGCCAAGCTCAGAGTCAAGCCATAACCCTTCCCCATTTAAGTAAGGGGAAATCCTCCTCCCTTCCTTTACTTATTTATTTTTAACCATACCAACTGGCAAGGACGTGGCTGCTGAAATGACAACAGCGCTATGTCACTTTTCAGTAATTACCCCTTACAGAGCCCAAGCTTGAAGAGAGAAGGTTCTAGAACTGGAAGCTTTTGTGTTTTCTCATGAGGAGAAGGGTGACTATAAACAGCCCACCTGACTTAGCCAAGATAGGCTGAGGAGCCCCTTTGCTGTCTTCTCTCTTATGCTTCTGAACACCTGCCATCACAAGTTAAAGCCATTAATAACACCCAGCAAAACAAAATTCAGTTGCATTTCATAATAACAAGACCTTCTGATGAGAGGTCACAGCTGACGGTAGAAATAGAATTTCTTCTTTGCCTCCTGACTTGGGGCAGCGGGTGGCAGCAGGGACTCAATGGTCTGTTGCAATGAATTTCTAGATCCTGATCTGCACATGTGACAG
This sequence comes from Tursiops truncatus, assembly GCF_011762595.2. Classification (NCBI taxonomy): domain Eukaryota; kingdom Metazoa; phylum Chordata; class Mammalia; order Artiodactyla; family Delphinidae; genus Tursiops; species Tursiops truncatus. Next base: position 132,313,401 of record NC_047037.1, on the reverse strand, counting down.
GTCCTGGGGTGGGACTGGAGTGGGCCAGACAATAGGATAACTTTCGCCGAAATGTTTTGTACAAGTAACACCAACACTGTGAATTCAGCTTCAAGACAGTTTCAAAGACATCGATTCTAAAGTATCCCTGGAGGTGACAGTTTTTTCCATATACTTAGGAGTGCATTAATACTTTATCTTTGTTTCTTATGTTCTGTTTTCAGTAAAAAGTGAGAAGACTTATCTGAAGAGAAACTAAGTTGCTGTTTAAATTAATTTGTGGCTTTATTGGAGATGCAAACGAACTTAGACCTGTTTTCTGCTGTTCTTTGGTGCGCCAGAGTATTTCTGTTGAATCGGCTGGTTTGCAATTCTAAAAACTAGTTTCAAAATTTGGGATTGTGAATTAGATTGGGGTGTGTGTGTGTGTGTGTGTGTGTGTGTGTGTTACATCTGTATTTTTCACATTCTACAGGTTTTCCTACTAGTTAGTTATGACTTGGATTTGTAAAACTGGGACACTTTGATAGAAACTTCAGGACGACAATAAGTACAATAAAATGCTCCATAAAAGTGGAAAACAGGAAAACTACCACCAAAGGTCAAACAAAAGCAGTCAACCAACCAACCAGTAAGTAAACAATAAGAAGAAAGAGCACTTACATTTTAATTACTCACCAGGATATATCAGAATGAATTTGAAAAAACTTTAACGTACAAGTGCTTTTTTTTTTTTTGCGGTATGCAGGTCTCTCACTGTTGTGGCCTCTCCCGTTGCGGAGCACAGGCTCCGGACGCGCAGGTTCAGCGGCCATGGCTAAGGGGGCCAGCTGCTCCGCAGCATGTGGGAACCTCCCGGACCGGGGCACGAACCCGCGTCCCCTGCATCGGCAGGCGGACTCTCAACCACTGCGCCACCAGGGAAGCCCCTATAAGTGCATTTTTAAAACATAACATTAAGTAGGAAGATTGATAGCAGTATGATTTTTTGAATATAGTTTTCACATTAAGTAACTTAGATGTGAAATTTTGTATAATTTGCACATAAACTAGTAGAAGTCATGCTACTGTAGCAGTTATATATTTTAAAATATGATTCTTTGCTTATTATAATATACATACATATACATTTTGGGGAATTTAGGACATAGAGATAAGCAAAAAGAAGAAAACAATAATCACAGGTATCGTACCAGGCAGAGAGGACCTTTGTGAATTTTAGTGTACATCTTTCCAGTTCTTTTTTCTATCTATATTTATTTTTGTTAATGGTATTGCCTAAGTTCTTTTCAAACTCTCATTTAATCTGTATATCATATGAGGAAAGGAGGAGCCTGGAAGGGAGAGGAAGGAAAATGAGATTTTGCAGTGACTCTGATAATAACATATGAAACAAAGAACTGCTAGACAGATAGAAAGCAGAGTGCCGTGGTTCTCTTCTGCTTTTATTTACGTCAAAGTAACGGTCCATGGCAGCCTGAAATTTTCATCATCAGAGTCAATCATATTTTTTGCATGGGTTAAAAGCATACATCTTCATGATGTAAGAACAGAGGATAAGTAGGATTAACTTTTCTAGTTTAGTTGTGATTCATTTCAGAAACATTTGAAATTTCCATCCTTGACATATTTGAACCTTGCCACTTAATTACGTGGATTTAGTCGTCAAGATTAGCACATTTTCCTCTCTGCTTGTAACAGAAATGTCTAACTTCAAGCCGCCTGAGTCAGAGGCAGGCGCGACCAAGGAGAAACTGAGAAGACCAGCACAACCAATTTACCCCCAAGCCAGAGGCCATCGCGAGAGCCTGCTGGGTTCAAGACCCGCTACAGAGAAATAGGCAGCCAAAAAAAGTGAAAAACTTCACCCATTCGCCCAATCCCTGAAAATAAATAGTCCGAAAACGACGACTCCAGGAAACAAATGTACTTAGGTTTCATCATCAGAGAGATTTGCAGTGGCGCACGGACAGAAGCCAGCATGAAAACAATAAGAACAAGCATAGCTGTGCGTGTCAGCCGGGTGTGTCACCATATTGTACTCAACGTGAGGATATTAATTTCACAGTTTTCGTAGATAAGTTTAAACATAGGGACATGTCACAAATAAGCAGCAGTCTCTGCGAGGCTACGTCAGCTGGGATTTCACAGTCTGCAATGTTTGAATTCAGCTGTGGGTCTCCAAGGGCCAATCAGTATTGGTGGTAATTCTTCTTAGTACACAGTCCACATGAAATGGGTGTGTTGTTTTCTTTTTTATCAAGGTGGGAGATGGTGATATAGAAATAAACAAACTCCCTTGTGGATGGTAATTGGGCCGCGTAACAGCTGCAGCAAGTCGGCTGTGGGTCTCTTTGGCGTGTTCCTTGGGAATGGTCCAATAATGACCCCATTATTTTAACCCTTCAACGTAAGCTGTGTTTGATAGCTAGCCTGGAAAAACCTGGCATGTGTCAAACAAAGAGAGAATGAAAACAAAACAACAACAACAAAACCCCCAAACCCAGGAAACACTTCCCAAAGCAGCTGCTGGTGGCATTACCTTATACACAGGTTTTATTTATACCCCGGTTTCTAAGCCACAGCCTCTAGAGGGCCAGTGCTTGGGACACAGGGATGTTTACACAAAGCAGAGTCAATTTACCTTCTAGAGGGAAAGCAGTGAAAACCTTAAAAAGTTTTTCCCAAAAGGCAGATACTGAATTATGCACATCCCTAGATTTTATTCTTTGAAAAGTTAGTTATTTTTTTTCTTCTTTAACTTTTGGTCTTTGTAGGGGGAATTTGGGGAGGAGCAGTGGGGGTAGTGATGGTGGGGGATGGGGAACAGAAAAGCAGAGGAGAAGTGGACCTCAGAATGACAGTTCAAGTTCCTTTTCCTGGCGGGGCCCAAGTTTGAGTTAGTCAGCACTTTGCTGGGAGGGATTTGTCTGCAAAGACTTGCAAAACCCGGGTCATAGGCGGGCAAAGCAGGGACAGGAAAATGTACGCCTTATGACAAATTAGGGTTGTGTTTGAATTTCCTAATCCTTGGAGTAGGGCTTCTTTTATCTTCAGCCTGGTCTCAAATTGGGCGTTTTCATTCCGTTTTGCTTTTTACCTAATTAATCACTTAAGATAGAGTGCTAGGAATCTAAAATTATTCTAGTGTCATCTTATGTAAGCTGATAAAACAAACAAAACCCTGAACAAATCAAAACTGAGTGCTCTGTTCCTACCTGTGTTTTCAAACTAAGTTCTCTTAAATAAATGTTACAAGAAATGGAACATTCTGGAAAACAGCCAAAGATGCAAATGGAAAAGGGCCATAATAATAACAACCCGGTGGTTCTTTCTATAAACCCAATAGCCCATTAGCCACCTTGGAATTAGAGATGATTCTGGCGGAATCTGGTTATTTTCCTCTCGATTTGAAATAGAAACCAGAATGAATGAAAGGGAAATTTTAAAAGAGTTTTAGGATCATAAAATTCTCTGTGCCCTTTGAAGGTTCCAGGTGCAGGTGGATTATCATGTATTATTTGGGGGGGGGCCCAGGAAGGAGGTAAGGATGAACAAATAAACAGAACGGGGTGCTACTGAGTTTAAGATGGTATTTGATTCTTTCTTGCCTGAAAAAAAAAAAGGTACAGAGGAGGTATTCACTCACTTATTCTGTACTGCCTTTTCCGTAATTACGATTCTTTCAGTTTCTTTGAGTGAGTGGGTCAAAGTCGCTAGGAATTGGTGGTTAGAAGTCAATATTCTAAAGTTCAAAAATACATTGTTTTCTTTCCCTCCTCCTCGACTTTGAAAATGTTTTAGAGTAAAGGCTCCTGATGGCAATGGTGATTTGCGGTTAATACCCTTAGACTTCTCGTTTGGATTAATGCTGCTAATTAGTTTCTGTCCTTGACTTTTTCTAATTAAAGCATAGAGGCTTTGGTGCTAAACACCTGGGCAGATTACCTAATTAGGTGACAGAAACATACACAGTTGTTCACAGGTAATTATTTTAACTTTCACTGCTTGTTTGGTATTAAACACACTGATGAAAAGGGCATCCTTTCTACCCTACTAACCTCAAAGTATCAGTTCATTGGCAAGGAAGCTGGTACTGGTATAGCCTTCTAAATAGACAATGTTGGGGCTTCCCTGGTGGCGCAGTGGTTGAGAGTCCGCCTGCCGATGCAGGGGACACGGGTTCGTGCCCCGGTCTGGAAAGATCCCACGTGCCGCGGAGCGGCCGGGCCTGTGAGCCATGGCCGCTGAGCCTGCGCGTCTGGAGCCTGTGCTCCGCAACGGGAGAGGCCACAACAGTGAGAGGCCCGCGTACCGCAAAAAACAAAAACAAACAAACAAACAAACAAAAAGGCACATAGCCATCCGTTTCATGTGCCCTGCAACTGGAAGCACAATCTTTAGAAACCCTTTCCAAAATGCCTTGATACAGACGTGGAGAGATGGGTTGTCTCCAGAGAGATTTTCCCAGCCCACCCTTGGGAGGAGTTAACAGCTCTGTGAGTTTCAGCATCAGGCGGTTTTGCTGTTTAGCTGAACATCCGCCCGCACAATTCCATTCAGTTGCTCCCAGGTTTGATCGTCCTCATAGCCATCGAATCAGCATTACTGTCATCAGCAGGGCAGAGCCGTTATTAGGCACCTAATTGCATGTGGAATGGTCCTGGGAGATGGAGAGCAAATACAGGAAGGCTCAGTGCAGGCCTGCCTGGGTGGATGCCCAAGGCTCGATTGGAGGTGCCTGAACGCGCACGGAGGCTGTGCAGGCCCAGATCAGGAAGCGTGAACGAGTGCCCAGACTCAGAGCAAAGGGCTCACATCCTGTAAGCTCAACCGAGGTGACAGTGTTGGAGAACCAGAGCACGGCATTTTGCATTCACGTTCTCCTGGTTCTGGCGGTTCCTGAGGTTCAAGTTCAGTTTGCAGAAAATTGATTCACAGAATGACCCTTTGCTGAAACTGTGAGAGAGATTCTTCAGTCTGGGTCTGAGCAGATTTTGGTTTCTCCACCAAAGGCAGAGACAGAGTAGAGGCAGGACATATGTCTGCAGAAAGAGAGGGCAGTGAAATTCACACAAGGAGAGGACAGTGAAATTCACACAAGGCACCGCTCATGCGTTCATGGATAAAAACGTGACGGGCAAGGGCTTGACCCTAGAAATGTGAAGCACCCGAAGTGCCAGTTGCTGGGCCAACAAAGTTAGAGCAAATTAACTGCAGTGAAACGACTGGAGTGAAACTGTAGTAAATCTACAGGGAGAGGAGGACTTCCATAAATCATCTGTAAATTCAGCAAATGACTTGAGTGACTTGATCACTCAGCCAGTACATGATGTGGCTGGTTGCTTTCTGTGCCTCAGCTGGTTTCCACGTACTGCTTAAGACCTTGGGCACATCGTCTCACTGATAAAGTGGAGATGACCTGGTAGTTGCTACTTCATAAGGTAAGGTAATGTATGAGAAAGTACTTTGGAAAATGTAAAGTATATAGAAATATTAGTCTCTACAGAGCAGTAAGTGCATTTTAGCAGCAGCTGGTGTAAAGATAAGTTCACAGAGAAACTGGGCTGAATCACACTTACCTGGGGAGAGTGTGGAACAGTCCAAAATGGCTTCTGGGTCTCCCTCCACACGGGAAGCAGGTTCTGCTCCTCCTGGGGAGATTTCATGGTACAAGTAGTCATTCAGGAACTTCCTATTGTGATGTCTGGTTGAAAATGGGCCTTTGGATTTCAAGAGCCAATCTTGGCGAGGACTGAAACTGATGCAGCCATAGTTCTCAGGTATAGGAGAGGCATAATGATGTAAGAATAAGGCTCTTTGCTTCTGAATTAGAAAAGGATGCGCCAGGCTGCGGGGAGAGGATAATTGGAGCAGAAGTGGGTGCATGAATATTTGTGGTCCGTGAGAAAAAAGAGTTTTGCACTCCTTTTCCCCACTGGCTGAATCCAAATGGGGGTAAAGAAAAAGGTCTGTGGGATGAAAAAGTATGGGGGGTTTGGGAGAGAAATGAGACTGTGGGTGTCAGCGGGGGTCTAGGTGGTCTCTGCCTTCGAAGCCTCGCAGGGTCCCCTGGAAGGCCAAGTGCTACAGGTGTGGTGGCTGGAGCAGAGGTGACAAAAGCCCAGATGCACGCTCTCTCCTTCCCTGTCACCTTGGAGCCCTGTGAACCCCCCTCCCCGACCCCCACCCCCCAGATAGGAATTACTCCTGGAGAAAAGTTATCGAAGAAATGGACTGAGGTGCCTGGCTGCAAGCTGAATGGGGCCTTGAAAGAGAATTCAGGTAAACTTACTGTTGTATAATAAAGCATTTGACAGGCTTTTGTTTCTGGTTCATGAAAGGGAGCCTCTAAATCCTGGGAATTTCCCAAGTAGCAGGAGTGTCTTTGTTGCTCATGAGCCTCTTGGATCACACCTGAGTTTATACTGAGAGCTGTGATGCTGACTCAGGATCGGGGCTGGTCACCAGAAAGACCAAGCATGTGATTAGAGGGTTGGGGTTTGGGCCAGCCTGACCTCTGGCGGGAGGAATGGAGGCGGGAGATTGATTTCAACTACATGGCCAATGAGTCAATCAATCGTGCTGACGTAATGAAACTCCAATGAAACACCCTGGACGTTGAGGCTGGATGGAACTTGCTGGCTGGCGAACTCGTCAATGTGCCAGGAGGGTGACATACCTGATTCCACGGGGAAGGGGCGCAGAAGCGCTGCATTTGGGATCTCTCAGACCTTAGCCTATGTGAGCATTCATTTGGCTGGTCCTGGGTTGGATCTTTTATAATAAAACTGCGACTGTAAGTATAACACCTTCCTGGGTTCTGTGAGTCATTCTAGGGAATTGTCAAACCCGAGGGGTCATGGGAAGCTCTGAATTTGTAGCCAGTCGTTCAGAAGTGCAGGTTGCCTGGGAACCCCTGAAGTGTGGACGGTGTCTGAGGTAAGGGCCATCCTGTAGAGGACCTGGCCTTTAACTTGGGGGGCCCGAGGTAACTCTGGGTGGTTGTGCCGGAACGGTATCGCAACTGGTGTCAGAAGAGTCACCAAAAAAATTAAGTCGCAAACTCACAAAGGGGACACAAGTCCCTCATAGGGTTGGGTTTCAAGAAGCAGAGGCAGGTAAAGTGGTTCTCACGGTGCTTGGGGCAGAGAAGATCGTTGGTCAATGTCTACTCTTATTGTCTTACTTTTAATCTAGTTTTGGGGAAAAGTCCTGATGTATGACTCTTTCCCCAGGTAAATTAGGCTTCCTTCATTCTCCATATCAACTTCTTTGTCACAGTGAGAGGAGGAGGTGGGAAGGGAGACAGGAAAGATTCTTGAAAGATTCCTCTAGCTCTTGTTTTTCTTTCACGATCATTCATTCATTCACTTATCAATGTTTTCACAAAGTATCCCTGCTGTGAGCGTGGTACTGTCCTAAGCTCCCAGGATGTCAAAGTTACTGTCCTGGCACTTACCTGGTTGCTGTGTGTGTGTCAGGGGTGGGGTGGGGACCCCGACTATATATATATATACACACACACACACAATACAATATATATAATATATATGAAATATATAATATACATTGGGTTGGCCAAAAAGTTCGTTTGGGTTTTTCTGTAACATTGTATGGATGTTATATATATACATTCTTTTTTTAAAATATTCTTTTTCGCTATGGTTTAGCATAGGATATATTTTTTAAAAATATTTATTTATTTATTTATTTTTGGCTGTGTTGGGTCTCCATTGCTGCACGTGGGCTTTCTCCAGTTGTGGCGAGCGGGGGCTACTCTTCGTTGTGGTACGCGGTCTTCTCACTGAGGTGGCTTCTCTTGTTGTGGAGCACGGGCTCTAGGTGCGTGGGCTTCAGTAGTTGTGGCATGTGGGTTCAGTAGTTGTGGCTCACGGGCTCTAGAGCGCAGGCTCAGTAGTTGTGGCGCTCGGGCTTAGTTGCTCCGCGGCATGTGGGATCTTCCCGGACCAGGGCTCGAACCTGTGTCCCCTGTATTGGCAGGAGGATTCTTAACCACTGCACCACCAGGGAAGTCCTAGCATAGGATATTGAATATAGTTCTCTGTGCTATACAGTAGGACCTTGTTGTTTATCCATCCTATATATAATAGTTTGCATCTGCTAATCCCAACCTCCCACTCCATTCCTCCCCCAAACTCCTCCCCCTTGGCAGCCACCAGTCTGTTCTTTATGTCCATGATCCTGTTTCTGTTTCATAGATAGGTTCCTTTGTGTCGTATTTTATTAAAAAGATTTTGTTATTGAAGTCTAGTCGATGTACAGTGCTGTGCCAATCTCTGCTGTACAGCAAAGTGACTCAGTTTTACCCATGTAGACATTCTTTTTTTAATATTCTTTTCCATTATGGTTTATCCCAGGAGATTGGATATAGTTCCCTGTACTATACAGTAGGACGTTGTTGTTTATCCGTTCTAACTGTAATAGTTTGGGTCTACCAACCCCAAACTCCCAGTCCATCACTCTCCCTTCCCCCCGCCCCCTTGGCAACCACAAGTATGATCTCTGTGTCTGTGAGTCTGTTTCTGTTTTGCAGATAGGTTCACTTGTGCCATATTTTAGATTCCACATGTAAGTGATGTCATATGGTGTCTGTCTTTCTCTTTATGACTTACTTAACTTAGTATGGTAGTCTCCAGTTGCATCCGTGTTGCTTCAGATGGCATTATTTCATTCTTTTTTATGGCTGGGTACGATTCCGTTGTATATATGTACCACATCTTTATTTATTCATCTGTCGATGGACATTTAGGTTGCTTCCATGTCTTGGCTATTGTGAATAGTGCTGCAATGAACATAGGGGTGCATGTATCTTTTTTTTTTTTTTTTGCAGTACACGGACCTCTCAACCTTGTGGCCTCTCCCATTGCGGAGCACAGGCTCCGGACGCGCAGGCCCAGCGGCCATGGCTCACGGGCCCAGCCGCTCCGCGGCACGTGGGATCTTCCTGGACTGGAGCACGAACCTGCGTCCCCTGCATCGGCAGGCGGACTCTCAACCACTGCACCACCAGGGAAGCCCCATGTATCTTTTTTTAATTACAGTTTTGTCTAGATATATGCCCAGGAGTGGGATTGCTGGATCATAAGGTAATTCTATTTTTAGTTTTCTGAGGACTGTCCGTACTGTTTTCCGCAGTGGCTGCATACAATTTTAACTAGCGAGGTTAACATAGGCTCATTGAGAAGGTGATATCTGGGCAAAGACTTGAGGGAGGTGAGGGTGGGAGTCATGAGGATATCCCAGGATGCGTGTTCCAGGCAGAGAAACAGCCTTGGCGTGTTTGAGGAACATGGGGGGCTGGTGGTCAGGAAGCAGCGTCAGCCAGGGAGAGTCATAGAACCCAGCTGAGGTTGAAGAGGAACTGGGGCTGGGGTAGGACGGGGGCGGATCCTGGAGGGCATCAGGCATGGTAAAGACTTTGGCTTTGACTCTGCATGCAATAGAGGAGTCCCTGCAGGGACTGAGGTCAAGCGTGCTGACTTGTTCTGACTTAGGCTTTTAAGGGGCCATTCTGGCTACTGCGTTAAGAACAGGCCGTGTGGAGCAGGGAGACCAGGTGAGGCTACAGGAAGAATCCAGACACTGTATGATGGTGGCCTGGTTGGAGGTGTGAGAAGTGGTCCTATTCTGGATATACTTTCAAGCTTAGGATTTCCCGACAGATTGGATGTGGGGTTAGAGAGAGAGGGGAAGATGCCTCCCAGGTTTTGGTCTAAGTCACAGCTGCCACTCACTGAGATGGGAAAGGTAGTAGTGACCTTCTGGGGACCATCTGCTAGTCCTGCAAAGTCATGGCCTGCTTGGTCATCCCCGGGTGGATTTATCACTTTTTATTTGTACCAAAATGGCCTGGTTTGTTCCAGCCTTTGGTGGAACTTTCCAGAGAGCTCTGGCTTTAACCTTACAGACAAATCAGCTGCTTTTAATAAGACTGATGTATGGTTTGTCCACAGAGAGCTCCTTCAGAGTCATTCATTTTTTATTTATTTATTTTTTTTTTGCGGTATGCGGGCCTCTCACTCTTGTGGCCTCTCCCGTTGCGGAGCACAGGCTCTGGACGCGCAGGCTCAGCGTCCATGGCTCACGGGCCCAGCCGCTCCGCGGCACGTGGGATCCTCCCGGACCGGGGCACGAACCCGTGTCCCCTGCATCGGCAGGCGGACTGTCAACCACTGCGCCACCAGGGAAGCCCCAGAGTCATTCATTTTGAGTGCTTGTTTGGGAAGTGTATATATGCATATATTTAATGTGGTGGTAACTGGAAACTAGTTAAAAAAATTTTTTTTATTGGAGTATAGTTGATTTACAATGTTATGTTTGTTTCAGGTGTACAGCAGAGTGAATCAGTTATACATATACACATATCCACTCTTTTTTAGATTCTCTTCACATATAGGCCATTATAGAGCATTGAGCAGACGTCGCTGTGCCATACAGCAGGTCCTCATCATAAGATATTACGGAAAAACCCAAACGAACTTTTTGGCCAACCCATTACTTTTAATTTTAGGTCCATCCTTTGGAGTTGAGCTCTCTTTTTCACATCACTTCTGTCTCAATGATAAAAAATTGATGTGCGATTTTTTCTTTTTTTTAATTGAAATATATTTGACAGGTAACGTTGTGTAAGTTTCAGGTGTGCAACATGTTGATTTGATACATTTATATATTGCAATATGATTGCCACTGTAGTGTTAGATGACACTTCTGTGGCATCACATAATTATCATTTCTTTTTTGGGGTGGGAATAATCAAGGTCTAGTCTCGGAAGAGATATGGGAACATATGTATATGTATAACTGATTCACTTTGTTATAAAGCAGAAACTAACACACCATTGTAAAGCAATTATACCCCAATAAAGATGTTTAAAAAAAATAAAAAATAAAAAATAAAAAAATAAAAAGATCTAGTCTCTGAGCAAGTTTGATGTTTCTAATGCAATATAGTTGTCTATAATCGTTATACTGTGCATTAGATCTCCAGGACTTATTTATCTACTAGTTGCCAGTTTGTATTCCTAAACAACATCTCTCCTGTCTCCCCCCACCCCTCTGCCTCCAGGCCCTGGTAACTGTGTTTCTCTTAATTCCACCCCACAAGCTCCAAAAACAGTATATTCATTGCACTGAATTTCCAAGGTCATTCTGGAATGCGTTCGGAAATACAGTCTCAGCATTTGTGGAATGATTCTGCTTGTTCAAATCCCAGGCTAAACAAGGGTTTTGTGACATTGCAGTGTGCTCCCTTTTGGAAATCTAATGGTAATCTCTTCAACAGGACAACTTGAATCTTTCAGAGAGCATTTGGGAGCCCATTAAAATGTGCAGGCGCGCTGACTTATTTTACTGTTCAGATGAATGACACTTACTTGAATATTATTTAGTCAATATTTAGATACTTAGTTGTCTTTTTTTTTTTTTTTTTTTTTTTTTTTTTTTTGCGGTACGCGGGCCTCTCACTGCTGCGGCCTCTCCCGCTGCGGAGCACAGGCTCTGGACGCGCAGGCTCAGCGGCCATGGCCCACGGGCCCAGCCGCTCCGCGGCCCAGACCGGGGCGCGAACCCGTGTTCCCTGCATCGGCAGGCGGACCCTCAACCACTGTGCCACCAGGGAAGCCCTACTTAATTGTCTTTTGAAATTACAATCAAGGTTTAAACTTCCAGGTACTTTAAAATCGTTTTCAAAAACTGAATGTCCGAATTGCGCAGAAAAGATACAGAATAAAAACCTTCACAAATGGTCAAAACCGAAAGCATCCTATAAACACAAACGTGGAGGACGCTCCTTGACACTGAAACAGCGCCATGAGAAGAAAGCATTCATGTTCACTGTCCTTGCTTCGCATTTTGTGCAAGACTTCTTTTTTTAATTTTTTAATATTTATTGGAGTATAGTTGCTTTACAATGTTGTGTTAGTTTCTACCGTACAGCAAAGTGAATCAGCTATACGTATACATATATCCCCTCTTTTGGGGATTTACTTCCCATTTAGGTCACAGATAACTCTACTCAATGCTCTGTGGTGACCTAAATGGGCAAGACTTCTGGAAGCAATGGAACTTGGCTAGATATTGATGGTTCATGTCTCCTGTTAGACTTGTTTCCAAAAACAGTTTTCCATTTTCAATGATTTCCCACAGTGTGGAACCACAAACCGAAACCTTGTCTTTAGGATTGTTTACTAGTTTTTTTTTCTTTTCAATCAGCTGCCATTGAAGAACAAAGTAGTAATGGAATTTATCATTACTCATTTTGGGTGTCTTAGGATTCGTATTTGTAGAGCATCAAGTTAGCAGCAAAGAGCATCCTTGAACTCACGTGCTGTGAACTTTACGCTTCTTCAGCTGGACGGAGGGTAGATGTGGGTGTGGGCGTTCCTGCTGCAAAAGGGTGTGATACCGACCTTGTGAGCTGTAAGCTTCATTCTTCCTGAAATTTCTACTTTGTTTCACTTACATTTTTCCTAGGAAAGGGATGAAAAAAAATTTTAGAGTGGAAAAATTCAAACTTATTTGTGAAATTTAGTGTCCAAAGCAGAGAGAATGATTTTATCAATTCTTATGTGTCCGTCAGCCAGCTCCAGCAGTGACCCACGCTTGGCCAGTCGTGTTTGATCTGTATTCCCGATCTGCTGAGGGGTTTTGAAGCCAATCCAGACGTAGGTTATTTTACCCATAAGTACATTCGCGTAGAAAAATGAAGGACTTAAAAAAAACATAACACTATAGAACAAAGGCGGTTTATTTTGAATCCTGGCTTGTGGACTGGTGCTAATTCCGGCATAATTTTGTCACCATTGATTTGCTACTTGGGACATGCCTGCCCCATTCAATAAAGGTGGATACATTAGCTATTCTGTTTGTATATTCTGGGACTGTATTTTGAAAGAGGATTTATTTATCCAACAAATATTTACTGATTCCTACTATGAGCCAGGACTGGGCTAAGCACTGGGGACTCAGAGACAGAACACCCCGAGCTGGGAAATCAGCTTTGATACAAACAGATCTTGAAACGCTTTCTGGCAGAGGTGTGTATGGATTGCTTCGTGTCTGGAAGATATTTCCTTCTCTTGCTCACAATTTAAAAATGCACCTTGGATTCCACATAGAAGCGATGTATCATATGATATTGTCTTTCTCTGACTTACTTTACTAAGTATGACAATCTCTAGGTCCATCCATGTTGCTGAAAATGCCATTATTTCGATCGTTTTTTATGGTACAAGTGAACTTAATTACAAAACAGAAATAGAGGCACAGATGTAGAAAACAAACTTATGGTTACTGGGGGGCAAGGGGGAAAGGGATAAATTGGGAGACTGAGATTGGTATATACCCACTACTATATATAAAATAGATAACAAATAAGGAACTACTGCACAGCGCAGAGAACTCTACTCCATACTCTGTAATGGCCAATATGGGAAAAGAATCTAAAAAAGAGTGGATATATGTATATGTATAACTGATCCACTTTGCTGTACAGCAAAAACTAACACAACATTGTAAATCAACTATACTCCAATAAAAATTTAAAGAAAGAATTCTAGAAAAAGAAAAAAAATGAGCCTTGATCCCGGTTAACTTTCAAGTGTGGCTTATTAATTAATTAGGGATACATAATTTACAGCCCATTTTAGGTGTCTGTAGGTTTATCACAAACCAACAGGCCAGAGATGCCTTTCTCGATGCGTGCAACTCGAATGAAAAGGCTTGCCCTGCTTCTCTCCAGCTTCGTCTCCAAATAACACACATTGCCTCTGGTTTGGTAGCAGAAACACTTAAAATGAATTCTGTTCTTGGAAGTGAGGGAAGAGTGAGAGAGTGAACACAGCGGGGAAGGCTGGAAGGAGGCAGATACCAGCAGGGCCCTCAGCCTGACCAAGTCCCCAGGGGCCTCCCCAAGTAGTGGCAGGCGCCAGCAACTGCTTGGGTTTGGAGACGAGATGACTGAAAAGCTGTCAGATGCCTGTCACACGCACGCGCGCACACAGAGTTTCTCTGGATCTCTGGGAGTTCCACTTTCATCACCTGGGCCCGGCTGGCCTAGCACAGGTGGGTGAGGGCGCAGCCTCCTTAGGCGGGGGCCCCTCACTCTTTTCCCTGCCCCTCCTCCCTCTCCTCCTCTCCCTGGGTCCCTGGCACCTGCTGAATAAGACCAGATCTATGTTAGAAGCTGCTCCCTGGCCTGGGGAGGGCAGAGGCTTCCAGCCTGGGGAGCAGAGTGATGATCTGTTTCTGGGCCTCCCCCCCTTCCCCCTCCGTCCTTATCTCTGGCCTGAGGTCTCGGGGCCGCACTCTGGCTTGGTGGACTCCCACCCGTCTGGGGCCACGTGTGCTCAGCCCCCAGGGGCTGCAGGCAATATGCTTGGGCCCAGGCCCTGAACGGCTAAGCTGGTTAATTAGTGCTGGTGCACAGGAAGCCCCACCTGCTCCCAGCACACTGTGCTGCTCCGATCCCCCCACCTGCTGACTCCCAGACCTGCAGAATTCCCATCCTCCCACCCCGCCCTCCCTGGAGATCGTGCCCCCCTAAGTGCCTTGTCACGGGGCCCCAAATCAGTGGTCACAGTCTAGGCAAATCCTGCTCTGTACCCTGCCTGCAGGACAGGTGGGGCGGGGGGACAGGGGGACAAGGGAGAGGCATCCCCCAACGCTGATTGCTGGACCCTCCCTGTGCTGCCCGCAGACCCTGGGGCCACTGCCCTCCTTTGTCAAGTGCACGCACAGCACCCACGAGGATGGTTTATGGCGAACCTGGCCTCTTAGCTGGGTTCTCCCAGTGCAGAGCCTGAGACAAGGGCTTGGATGTGGGTGGTTTATTTGGAGGGGAGGGACTCCAGGAAGCAGGGCTGAGGGAGAAGGGGTTGAGAAACAGAGGGAGGAAACGCCAAGGAGAGGTCCATTATTGAGATCGCTGCTGGACGCAACAGGTTCTTGCAGGTGAGAAAAATGTCTTTAAGAGGGGCGCTTCCCTAATGGGTTCAGAATGTGTGAAGTCTTTCCAGGCTCACCTGTCATCATCCAAGGGAGCAGACAGGCTGGGGGGAAGTGCTAAATTGCCGTGAAATGTGTTCTAATCCAGACAGTGGGTCGAGATTCTCTCTCCTACTTCAAGTGACTTAAACTCATCCAACTTAGCAAACATTGGTTCAACACCTTCTAGTGGATTTAATGGAATCTAAGGCATCACTGGCTGTAAGGAATGCTGTTATTCTAAGAAGCACTAAGAAAAATACTGCTAACTAAATTATGATACACTCTCCAATGTAAGACAATTTCTTAGTTCAGAGATGAGATAGTGTGAAAAGAATGTGAGTCTTGGGAGAGACACGGCATACGCTACACCCTAGTGGGTGCTGTGGGAGATGGTGAAACTGCCTCTGCTCCCTGGAGAGGAGAAACACCCTTCACCATGCCGGGAGGTGGCAGTGACACATAGAATAGGATGATGGGAACATATCAAGTAAGAGCCTTCAGAGCATATGGGAAGAAGAGATGAATTCTGGTGGGGAGGAATCAGGGAGGTCTTCCAGGAAGAGGGGTTGGTACCTGAGCTGGGCTCAGAGGACGGCAGGGTTTGGACTGTTGGGCACGAAGAGGAAAGGCACTGTACCTGGCACAGAGCAGGAGCCCAAGAAATGACTTTTTAGACTAAGTTCCAAATAAGGTCACATTCAGAGGGGCCAGGGTTAGGATTTCCACGCGTCTTTTTTCAGGGGACACGATTCAACCCCAAACAACTGCAATTCACTGAACACCTTCTATGTGTCCAGGACTGTGCTGTGTGTGTTGAGCGTAGAATCATATTTAATCATCCCCTGCCAGCTTGGTCGTATTAACACCCCGATTTCACGTGAGAGGGGCCTGAAGCTCAGAGAGGCCCCACAGCTAGTTAAGAAATAAGGCCGCCCTGTGGTAGGCATCATACATCCCCAGCTCTGGGACCGCCGTGAGCAGGACGGTTTTGAGGGGGATGCAGAGAAAAAGGAATCCTGGCCATTACGTTGAGCGAGCTGAAGTCTGATGGTGGAGTCAGGATCAAACCATCCAAAGGAAAGGGAAGAACCTGTATGAGGCAGATAGATAAGCATTTACGAAACATCCCAGAATCAGAGGTTGAGTGAGGGCTGGGCTGCTTCTATTTTCTGAAGCTCCTGACACATTAGGAGAAAAAAAAGAAGGAATGCTAAAAGAGGCTTATATGAAGTAGAAGATATTTTAAATGTTTACATCAAACAACTGAACACTTTGACATGGCAAAAATACAACAGCGGGCTTCCATGGTGGCGCAGTGGTTGAGCGTCCGCCTGCCGATGCGGGGGACACGGGTTCGTGCCCCGGTCCCGGAGGATCCCACATGCCGCGGGCCCGTGAGCCATGGCTACTGAGCCTGCGCGTCCGGAGCCTATGCTCCGCAATGGAAGAGGCCGCAACAATGAGAGGCCCGTGTACCGCAAAAAACAAACAAACAAACAAAAAAACAATGTCAGACAGAGTATTTAGCCTCAAATGGTGATAACATCAAAAGCCTGAAAAGTATAGCTTTCGGGGAATGTTAGCTTCTGGTTCTAGGCAGAATACGGACCACAGAGAAGAGCAGACGTGTTGACCAAACGATGAGGAAGGGGTAAACGCTGCTGGGCACCATGCTGCTGGGAGGACCGGCCATCTCCCACTGCACCATGGCCAGCAGGGAAGGGCCGTATGGTGTGAGGGTCTGGAAGGGGAGGGGTCCACGCGGAGCAGGCTGACAGAGCAGTTGGTGACCCCATTTCCCTAGCTTTCTGCCAAAGATATCTCTGAGGTCCTGGGAGAGCCACTGAATGCTCTCAGCTCTGCGTTTTCATGCCTCTGCCAGCTTAGCACCAGACAGTGTTCTCCATCCAACAAATGTTTTTAGAGAAAATGTTTTTCTGGGGGACCTAAAATCTTTTTCTTGGGGACTTCAGAATAATCAAGAAAAAGATCCTTCTTGTGAGAGGGAACGGAGCTGCCAGCCTCAATACGGCTCCTTGGAACAGGTATTTGAGACTTGGATTCAAGCAAAACTGGTACATCCCACCCGGCCTTCTGGTCTTCTTAGGACCAATTACTCCATCTGCAATCAGAAGTACCTGGGTCCCATCAGAATCTGCTCAGTCAGAATCTGGGTAGAGGCAGGGAGGGGCAGAGGTATTGCAGGTGATTGTTACACACACTGAGGCCTGTGGTCCATCACTTTAAGCTCTGGGGTGGAGGTAGGCTGGAGAAGATGGGGTAAGTTACGGATTCTTGAGGAGCAGGGGAGTAGTTTAAGTGACTGGGAAGGAGGAGGCCCACGTGCTAGGTGGGGTGGCGGGTGTGCCACAGTGCTGGTGGCTATTGAGGGAAGACTGAGCCAGACAGCATCCCCTCCCTGAGCCTCAGTTCTGGCCCTGTCACCTTGCCACTTATTCTGGTTGGTGTGCAGCAAACCACCCCAAACCCTAGGGGTTTAACCAACAACAGTCATTTTATTATCTCTCACAGTTTCTGCGGGTCACAAGTTCAGGAAAGGCTCAGCTGAGGGGTTTTATCAAGGTCTCTCATTTGGCTGCCGTCAGATGGTGGTCGGAGCCGGAACATCAAGGATCTGGAGCCCTTTCTCTCTCTTCGTGTATTCTCACGTGCTTCTCCAGGAGGCCTTTCTGAGTGGGATTGATTGGGCTTCCTTACATCATGGCTGCCTCATGGGCCCTTTTGCAGTGTGGTGGCTTGGGACCCTGCACAAGTGTTGCGGTGAACAGGGTGGAAGCTCCAGCCTCCCCATTTTTTCTTTTCCCTTTTTTTTTTTTGGCCGCACTGTGTGGCATGCGGAATCCTAGTTCCCCAACCGGGGATCAAACCCATGCCCCTGCAGTGGGAAGCTCCATCGCCTTGTGACTCAGCCTGGAAAGTCACGCAGTATCACCTCTGTCATGTTTGGTTGGTTACAAGTGAGTCACCAGCCTGTCTACACTCAAAGAGAGCAGGCACAGCACAGACTCCCACATCTCAATGGAAGGACTGTCAGAGTTCATGGACTAGAGAAGGTCACGTGGGATGGAAGATGTTCTTGTGGCCATCTTGGAATATTATATATTTATATATAATATAAATATAAGTATATATACAATATAAATATATATTTGATACAAGGTGTGAAAAAATATATATAGTGATATATATATATATATATAATATATATATATTTGATTCAGGACGTGAAAACAATATATGTATAAATGCCTTTCCTTGGATTTTGCTCTCAAGGAGTTGGAGCTTTCCATTTTGAAAATGAGGAGCTGGGAAGTCTTTATTTTTCTGAAAATATATCAAGGAATTTTTGAGTCCTAAGCCATAAATAGTGTTTTTCCAGATATCACTTAAAAAATTATTTGCTTAATTATACGTGGATGGGTGCTTAAGAAACACCACTTCCCATTTTATTGATCAGGAAACTGAGGTTCAGAGAAGAGACCCAGCTGGACCCAAGGTCCAGCATTATAACAGAACTAGGACTCACCAGGATTAAGAATTTCTGGGGGCTTCCCTGGTGGCGCAGTGGTTGAGAATCTGCCTGCCAATGCAGGGGACACGGGTTTGAGCCCTGGTCTGGGAGGATCCCACGTGTCGCAGAGCAACTAGGCCCGTGAGCCACAACTACTGAGCCTGCGTATCTGGAGCCTGTGCTCCGCAACAAGAGAGGCCGCGATAGTGAGAGGCCCGCGCACCGTGATGAAGAGTGGCCCCCGCTCGCCGCAACTGGAGAAAGCCCTCGCACAGAAATGAAGACCCAACACAGCAAAAATAAATAAATTAATTAATAAACTCCTACCCCCAACATCTTCTTAAAAAAAAAAAAAAAGAATTTCTTGTTTCCACGTGAATACACTACTGAACTGTACAATTTAAAATGATTAAGATGGTCAATTTAACGTTATGTGTTTTTCACCACAATTAAAAAAAAAAGAATTTCTGGGTTCCAGACTAGAGCCTCCATCAGGTGATCCCCGTGGGTGTGGGGAAGCCATTCACAGTTTCCGGGATTCATGTTGCAACGTCCAGGATCTGATGGCGCACCGACGAAACTCAGACAGAACAGAGGACAGTTTGCTCCCTTGCTCGGAGCCCTGCAGTGGCTCCCGGCACACACAGGATCAGGTCTACATCTCATTGCAGGGTGTTCAGGGCTCTCCACGATCCGACGAGCTCCCTCAAAGTCTGCCTGCGAAGGGAGAGACCCAGTAGGGAGACTGGGTGGCTTCCTTACCTCTCTCACATGGTCAGTAAAAACAGGGGGATGAAATGAACCAGTTTCTTGCATGTATCATTCCTCAAAATTAATTCATACTTGGTGGAGGCCGACAGGCATTGGCTAAAGATAAAAGCTTCCGAAAAAACTGCTCCATTGCTCTCCGCACCCCACCTCCAACACCCACCCCCTCTTTCCTGAAGAGCTCTTGTGGTTTTTAACAAAGGAGAGAGACCCACTTTGAAATTTCCTGTGTTCCATCCGAGGTGTGAAGCTGAAAGAGAATAGGTTCGCCGTCTGGACTGACAGAGGAATGATGGGGGCAACAGGCTGCAGAGGGGGCAAGAGAAATCTTGGGGAAGTTTCCATACGCCGAGGAGTTTGCAGAAGAACTTGAAGCCAACTGCGCTCTTTCGAACAGTGCTTGTTCTGCGCGGATCCGATGTGTCTTAAGCGGCCCATAAAATTTTTACTACATTTTGTCCACCCACGGATACTGTGACCTGACGTGACCCAGTCAGAGATCTGTTCTGGCAATGTTTTCAGAGGGGATTGGAAGGCCCTGGCCGCGGCCGAATTGACAATGTTTGCTTTAATCAGGAATGATGGCTTCTGGTGGGAGTGGAAGGCAGGTGGTGCGGGGAGCCGTGAACTTTGTCACAGAGCAATGACTTCTGTAAAATTCACAGCAGTTCCTTCCAATTCTGTCGGAATGAGCTGGAGTGACTACAAATGTATCCTATGGGCTCCAAGGAATGATGCAAAACAGTCTTATTTCAACCTCCAGCTCATGGGAGGGGAGCTGACATGAATTCTTTTCATTGTTTGAAAGCATTTTATTTCCTATTCTTTTATTTTAATAACAGATTAAATAAGTGGAAATAGATGAGAAAATATGGACCCTGTTTTTCTAAGCTATTACAGTTAATCTATTCGGGGGACGTGTCTTCTAAATTGTTGAATTCCCCATGGTTGGTTAAGAAGCCCCCAAGGAAAAGACTGGTTTTACTTTGAGGTCCTTAAAAACCTTGAGACTTTTCTTAGCGTTTCTAAATGTGGGAGTCTAGCAACAAGTCGCTCTGGAGAATTATTCGATTCAACATTGGATGCCTTTGAGCCAGTGTTTGCTGGTCCATTTTTATGACTGTGCTGGAATTATATTTTTGACCCTTTTAAACTTCACGCTTCTTATACTTTTCTTGTTAACCTATCAGACGAGACCCGGGAATCACAGCCCCATTAGCAATACCGTTTCTGGCAACAGTAACGTCATCTTGGTGAATTCCACCTGACGTTAGGTTAGTCTACGTGACCTTGATAGAAATGGAAGCAAATAAAGCAGTCTGTAATTCTGATGAAAATATATTAGATGCAAAACCTCCAAGTGGTAGAAGTGCTTTACAGACATAAGTGTATTTGAAACAATAAAGGATCACCACTATGACCACCACTGCCACCATGACCACCACCACTGTCAGAACCCTGTGAATCAAGGCTGTCTAGAAATATTGATTCTGCTAGGATCAAGGCCACTAAGCAGCTCTGGCCAGCTCAGTGGTGGCTTTTAGCTGTCCCTGATTTGATCATTTTTGCTGAGCAATGGCCTTAGCAAATATGGCTCTTTAAGACTGTCTCCTGGCTCCACTAAGTTTGCATCAGTGTTACAGGCAAGATAAGACTGGTGACTGAATCAAAACTTACAGAAATCAAAATCAAAATAGCCACCAGAAATTTGGAATGCAAAGACTTAACTTGGTCAGGCTTGTGGCATTTGGGTGAGTGACCAAAACAAACATTGCTTTTCCTAGAGCTGTGATCCTTACCCTTGTGGAACTGTGACCCTTTCTTATTGGATATTTGGTTTGGTGACATTCCCCCCTATTTCTAAAAGAGCTATATAAGATACACACACACGTGTGTGTGTGTGTGTGTGTGTGTGTGTGTGTGTGTGCGTATGTTTCAATTAAAGCAACATTGATGTAATTTTCTTAAGAAAATATTTTATTGATTTTACTGTGCTGTTTGAGGCATTTGGAGATGTTTGGGGCTTTATAAAGCCAAGGCTGAGAATGGCCATTCCAGATAGATCTGCTGCTCTATTTGGGCACCTGTCAATTAACTTTCCCCAGTTCCAGAGTGTGGGAAACAACAGGAGAGACTCATTGATTTATGCTTGGCTGTGGTGAGTGAGAAGGTGTGATTTGGAGGGTAAGGGCTGAGCTGTAACACTGCTTGGACATTTTAAATGGCCCTTGCTTTGAGCCTCAGCAGACAGCTTCCTGGCCACCTTGACAGTGGACGTTAATTGCTGAACCCAGAAGCCTTGATCCCCTCTTAGAACTCCTGACTCCAAGAGCGTACCAGACTGCTGGAATTAAGACTACGTTTTCCAGCCTCTTTTGCTGATAGGTGTGGTCATAAGAGTAATTTCTGGCCTATTGGTCAGGATGTAGATAGAAGAGTAATACCACAGCTTCTAGGGGCAGTCCTTAAGAGGTGGACTGGTTCACTTCTAAAGAAGGGACATAATAGCAAACACTTAAAGAATAGTATTTTTCTTTCGCCCTCATACATCACTGATCCTTTTAGGCACCTGTCTGTGGGCAGTTAGTGACTTTTGCTGGGGGGGTCATTGAGTGGAGGGGATTTGGAATAAGGCTGAACAGATGAGAATCCTTATTTTACCATTTATTAACTGTGTGCTTTTTTTGGCAAGTTGCTCAGCTGTTTTGCCTTTGTTTCCTCATCTGTAAAATAAGAACAATATTCCCCGTGTTATAGGGTGACTGTGAGAACTAGGGTGGCACTGTGGGAAGAGGGCTTAGCACCACAGGAGGTTCACAAAGATGAAAGCTGTTGGTCTAGGCTTCCCTGGTGGTGCTGTGGTTAGGAATCCGCCCGCCAATGCAGGGGACACGGGTTCGAGCCCTGGTCCGGGAAGATCCTACATGCCTCAGAGCAACTAAACCCGCGAGCCACAACTACTGAAGCCGCGCGCCTAGAGCCCGTGCTCCGCAACAAGAGAAGCCACCGCAATGAGAAGCCCACGCACCGCAACAAAGAGTAGCCCCAGCTCGCCGCAACTAGAGAAAGCCCGCGCACAGCAACGAAGACCCAATGCGGCCAAAAATCAATCAATCAATTAATTAAAAAAAAAAGAAAGCTGTTGGTCTTATTAAGGCTGAGGTGGGGTCTGGGAGAAGGGGGATAAAAAAGTCTTGTAAGTTGTTAATTTATAATAAATCCCCAAAGGGATAGTCTTTCAAATGCATACTTATTAAAAAAATTATCAACAGGGGAAGTGTTCTTAGGAGAGAAAAGGAACTTTTTTCTTTTAGGCATAAAGCTGTTTTTCTAATATTTGAGGAAGGCTTAGAAAGTGTGGTCAGTAGAAACCAGTCCCTTGTCCCTGGACTCCAAGAAGGTGGTGCTATCTTGATGGAACTCAGTCTGCTCACCTGGGAAGTGAAGAGTATGTGGTACCACCCACTCTCTGAGGTCACACACACACCTGGACATCTGTGCCTTTCATGTTACACTACAAATGAAAACATTTTATCAGGTGTTTCCTTAAGTATGGATTATATTTAAGATACATATTTTTTTTCTTGCCTGAAAGTCACTGCAGTGAGAGCAAGCTGGAAGCATGTGCAGGGCGAGATACTTTTCTTGGTGGGCTGGTTTTCTTGATCGTTAGACCCAAACTCTCACTTATAGTAAATGGAGTGGTCTGTCCCTGGCAGGTCCCGGAAATGTGGGAGGTGTCCTTGGTGCTGAATTACAGGAAGGGGGTCCGTTAATCAACACCCAAGACCAACATCTGTGCCTTTGATGATAGAGAGATAGAGAAAGAGACAGAGATAGAGGGAGAGAGAGAGAGCGGGATGGGGGGTGGGGGGAGGAAAAAACCTGACATATGACATATTCCAGGTTGTTTGTTATGTTTTTTTGTTTTTGCTTTGGAAGGGGTGGGTGGGGCAATGTGCCGATCAGAGAAAGTCTAGAAGGAACAAGATTCTTAAAAGTAAATCTGTGGAGATGCCCAGGGGGCGGGTGCTGCCCATAGGTTTTCAGGGTTTCCCTGTGTTGTCATGGGGATTAATTAGTCAATGTTTGTGCCTTATTTTGGAGTCACTATTAGTTAAGCATGTTCGGGGAGCTATGACTCAGATGCTGAACTATTTTCAAAAGGGAAAGTGTGTGTTAAGGTTTCTGAGTGGTAGAGCACCCATACATGTAATATCACCCTCAGAAGCACCCTTTTGCTCTATATGGATGACATCTTGCCAAAATGTGTTGACTATTTTTAGCTAAAATTTTTTAGGTTAAAATTAAATTTACAAAGTGACATCTAAGAGGAATATGTTGGCAATCTAGGGAGAATTGGAGTCAATAGCATCTTTAAGAAAATTCCCTTCTTTTCTTTATCTTTCTTTTTTTCCTTCCCCACGCCTGCTTTTCCTTTCTTATGCTTAGTCAATATAAGAAAACAGGCCTTTCCATAATATGAAGTCTTTATTGGTAGATTAAACAGCTCAAGTTTATTCAATCATTATTTACTCCATATCTTTCCATTAAAAACACTAGATGGGCCTTATTTATCTTGATAGTCATCAGAGCAGCTAGAATTGCATTCATTCATTCAACAAACATTCCTGGAGCACCTTCTCTGTGCCAGGCCCTGGTCATGGAATGGTGTTTCGTGGAGCTCTAATTCAATGCTCACGTCATAGGGGCCCCTACAGTACCAGTGGATAAGTTTTCTTATATAATTACCTATCAGGAAATGTAAAATCCTTAGATTTTTAAATATGAAAGAGATATATGCATGTGTTTTTATTAACTCAAAGTAGACCCTTATGACCATCAGTTGTTTCTGGTAACTTATAAGTAATATAAATGGCCTTGCCCTTGCTTTTAGTTAAATTTTGCTTTTCAGTTCTTCCCAGGTAAAGAGATGCTTCCCGGTTCCCTTTGTGCACTGTGCTTTGTTTCCTGGTCTGGGCTGGTCGCAGGTAACCACCAGTGTGTACTACATCTTCAAGTAGCCCATTGAAGGTGTTGTGGTCATTAAGAAATTCCTCAGGTCTGAAGGAAGACTTAGGGGTTAAAATAATACCTTGAATATTTAAAATGACTATTAATACAGACAGGGTCTTGTTTGGTAAACATCATAATATAAAATGCTCATAAATTGGTTTGTATAAACTCAAATATACCAAATCCATATACCTCCTGAATTCACTAAGGGCACTTAGTATGTGCTTTGCATGTACTCCATGCATGATGAATATCATTTGAATATTTGGAGTATTGATACAATTTGCTCTTTGGATCTTTTCTGTTTTCCGTGGCACGCATGCTGGTCCCAGGAATTTGGAAGGACTAAACGTGGCAAAGTCTATGTCTGTAATTGATATTCAAATTTAGGTAACAGGGGCTTCCCTGGTGGCGCAGTGGTTGAGAGCCCGCCTGCCGATGCAGGGGACACGGGTTTGTGCCCCGGTCCGGGAAGATCCCACATGCCACGGAGCGGCTGGGCCCGTGAGCCATGGCCACTGAGCCTGCGTGTCCGGAGCCTGTGCTCCGCAACGGGAGAGGCCACAACAGTGAGAGGCCCGCGTACTGCAAAAAAAAAAAAAAAAAAAAAAATTTAGGCAACAGCCCATTTATAAATGAGTTACTTTTCAAAACCTCATTTGTTAAATCACCACGAGGCATTCACAGCATATTTTTCAATATAAGTACCATTCTACCCATTTTAGGCATATGGCAGAAAGGCTACTGGGGGGCAGGGTTGGAGTCATACTCATTTTTGGGGCTCCAGCACCATGTCTCCCTTGTAGTGGAGAGAATGACAGTTTACCCCTCTCTCTGAATGTCCCCTTCCATCCTTCAAGATTCAGCTCAAATGTCACACCTTCAGTGAAGCCCAGTGACTCCAGGTAGAACTTATTTGCCGTTCTGTCAGCATCCTTATAGTATTTTGTACTATGTACCACTTATCACATTGTATTTTGATGAATTAGTGATGATTTTCCTGGTGTTGCCGTGAACTTCTTGAGGGCAGGGACCTTGATTCACTTCCCTGTGTACCCCTAAGACCTAATTCTGTACCTGAAACCTGGTTGTATCTCAACAAATATTTAATTGAATATATACATATTTGTTAGAATTGCAGGCCACTCCAAAAAAAGTTAGTGTAACCTGTCATGTGGCTGAACTCGAGTGCCTAGAAGCTACCACTGAGTGTAATATCACTTCTAGGCAACGACTCATTCTAAAGTTCAATGTTGGAAAGAGAAGTGTTCAGTATGGGGGGTAGGGGGTGATGGAAAGGGTCTTTGGGGGAGGGGAAGTGAGAAGAAGAAATAAATCCCAGGCATTTCCAATAGTGATACAGTGACCAAGAGGAAGATTTCCAGGTCCGGTGATGAAGATGTGTGTCCTCAGCAGTGTGTGTCAACCATTGACACATAAGGGATGGCCATCACATTTGGAAACCAGAGAGCACTGTCAGTGAAAACCCACCAGTCTCCCTCTTTGGCCGGACATGTGGTATTTTGGGGAGCCAGGGAATGGTGGGCTGGGTCTGCTCTGCTCCCACGACGCGGCGGCTCCAGGGCCCAAGCCTGGCTCCCTGGGGCTGCAGGGTGGGCAGTGTAGGTGGCATCCACTGTACCCTGGGGACAGACAGCTCTGTGCGCTCAGCTCACCAAGTCATGAAGGGATGCCCGACATCCCTTAGATGGGAGTCACATGCCTCAGGGTTAGCGAGAGAAAAGGGGGAGGCTTATGTGCTGAGCATGACTTATTCAAAATACTAAACCGAAACCACTTTGAGGGCCTTTTAGAAATGGCAGCTGACTGCTGGCTTCAAACCTCTCACTCATTCTCCCAGACTCCAACTTCCAGCAACATACGTCAATTTTACTCCGAAAGGCTAAGTCCTGGTATTTCAAGTTGGTTCTTCAATGTGATATTCTTAAAACAACCCCGGTGAAATTTAAAGCCGGAAGTCAATGGCAAAACAGAGCGGGGTGCTGGTGGTATCCTGGCCTGATCTTTGAACAACGGGCTGTCTTGTGGGAAAGAAAAGAATATATTGAAAGACAAGATTGCGGAGACAGATGAAGTCCAGTGATGGCTAGCGGCTCTGTCTTGCTGCTGTCCACAGAAGGCCGGGAGGAGGGGAACATAAACAGAGGCATCTGGTCCCCCAGCATGGAGCGGCGGGTCCGTGAACCGTGGCAGATGCAGCCTCAGCTGTGATTGGGCACGAGGCATCGGTGTCCAAGCCCGGGTCACGCGCAGGGCCCGTTTTAACTGTGACAGTGCAGTGTCAAACTGCCATTCTTTCTTTCTCGGGTGGTTTTTTTTCCTCTGAAATCTGCCAGCTCTCAGAAGCAGCCTAGACTAGGCCCCTCGGGTTCACAGGCTGGAGGAAGTAAGAGGGAAAAGCAGTGAGTGACATCCAGAGAAGGATGCTGGAGGGGGAGCGGGAGAGCCAGCAGCGAGCCTGGAAAGATGTGAACAGAGAGACCCCGGGCTTTGCATCACTGAGGGCAGAATTAAGTGTAGACGAGGCACTTAGCAAATTATGCGGGAGAACATTTTTAAGGCTTTGCTTCTGAGATGTAACTGTGAGCTCTGGGAAGACTTAAAGTGTTCTTTATCAAAACTTAGGAAGATAGCGTATACACTACCAAACGTAAAATAGATAGCTGGTGGGAAGCAGCCGCATAGCACAGGGAGATCAGCTCGGTGCTTTGTGACCACCTAGAGGGGTGGGGTGGGGAGGGTGGGAGGGAGACGCGAGAGGGAGGGGATATGGGGATATATGTATACATATAGCTGATTCACTTTGTTATACAGCAGAAACTAACACACCATTGTAAAGCAATTATACTCCAATAAAGATGTTTTAAAAAAATAAAAAAACAAAAACTTAGGAAGAAAGCCAGTGGTATCATGTTTCCTAAGGATCACTTGATGTGTTCACGGCAGAAACCAAAAGAATAGGTGTATTTGTAGGAAAGCCTGCGTCCTGGCAAAACGTAACTTTGCGCTCCCAGGTCTCCGGGGAATTTAATTACTATAACTGGCTTTACCCTGAGGTTTGGGGAAATTTGGTGGAGTGGACCCCATTTGGCAATGGCTCCTAACAATTCTAAAACCTCTTCTGGGAGCGATTTGAAATACCTGGCCTTTTTCCATTTCGGGTTCACTCAGTTTCCCTCTCTCTCTCTTTTCTTGTTAGGAAGGAGGGAGTTATTTCCAGAACTTGGCTGATTTAAAAAAACACACTACCAGGGCAGGTTTTTCCTTTCTGTTTGTTTCTGAAAGCCCAAAGATGGGGGTGAGGAGATGAGGTGCAGTCAGGATCAGAGGACCATTTGTATCAGTGGGCTGAGTCTGCTGGTGAAAGCTACGCGTCTTACAAACCTTTCCTTCCATAGTCAAGCTTTTGTGTTCGGCTTTTGCTGTTCTCCTTTCTCTCTCTCTTTTTTTTTTAGTGCTTCGTCCCTCGTGGGGTTCATTCCGGGTTTTCCTTATTTCCTTTCCTGTCCCTCCTCCATCAGTAAGGGACTAATAGGTCAGAAATGACTCAGAAATCTCTAGGCAAAAAATACTTCCCAGTTCTGGGTGGAGAGACCTGACAAACACCCTAGTGATGGGGGCATCCCAGGAGCCTCGGGCCTCCGAATCCAGGGAAGTGCACTGGGGCTGTGCTTACAGTTAGAAAATAAACAGACAAGGAAGCAGACAAAAAACCTAATCATCTTACTTGCCACAGTCTGATTTCTATTAAGCCCAGATAGATTCCTTACAGATGTGGATTCCTGAGCCCCTAAATCCCGTAATCTCCTATAATGGTAGAACCTTCCTCATTTCCTTTCTTTCTCGCTGTCTCCCTAGAGAGATGTAGTCCTCACATTCTGTGTTTAGAATTGGCTTCCATCTCTCACTAGTTATTTATCCTATACCACAGCAAAGTCCCTTCCGGCGCTCCAGCTTGATGATATGTTTCCCATCTCTGTTCCATTTATATGTCTCTGCGTTTGACTCTCTCCCTTTGTGTCGTGTGTCTCCTCCCCTCCTTCCCTCACCACTCCCAAGGGGCTGATCAGCTTTTGGTACTAACCTCTGCACCTCTTCTACTCAAAACTGGGCATGGGATGGTGCTCTGACACCCTAAACATTTCTTGGTCTCTGAATAGAAGTCGGTGAAACGCACGGGCTCAGATCGTGCAGGATAAGCAGCGCTGCTTCTAAACGGTGTGCAAGCCGGGCGTCTCAGCCATGTTTTTTCCACTGAGTTCGTCCCTGTCCACGCGAAGCCTTTTATTCACCCTAAACGATGTCTCCCCAGAAGACCATCTCTCCGTTTATCACACCGGAAAGTATGATAAACAGCGAGTTTTCACGCCACTGTTGGTGCAAGGTGCCTTTCCTCCGCAAACATCTGGCCCCTTGATAAATTGTTTCAGTGCTCCCGGCCTAGCGCAGAGCCTGCGCCGCTGCTCGGGATCTGTTCTCAAGTTGTTGCCGGGCCCCCGCCGTATGATTACAATTATGGAGCTGTTAGCGGGCAGATGAGGCCTGCGAGGGGCAGGTGGCAGCCGGGCCTCAATTAACGCACAGGCACCAAATCCCTTCCTAATGAGGCTGGGCCACCCAGAGGAGCCAGGAGGCATGTGTCAGTGACAGCAACAGAGGATTTGCAGTGGAGAGGGGGAGAGGGCAGTCAACAGGTACCTGGCTCGGCTGCAGAAACAGCCCTTTTGGAAGGGTTTCAGGGCCCAGAAAGAACCCTGGGCCAGCCGGGGCAGGAGTTGTGGGCGTGGCACCTGGGGGACTTGGTTTTGCTCCTTTCATCTTTCCGAGTGGCCCCCTCCCTGGTCACTTCACCTCCTTAGTGTGTATGAGTGAAGAGTTAAGACTGTCTCCCAGGATCAGTGGTACATGAGATGTGGCCGGCCAGCAGGCAAGGTAATGATGTCAGAAACGTAATAAAGGACCATTGTCTTGAGTGGCATTTGAATACCAAATCAGACACCGCAATAACGCAGCAAGTGTCACATCGGGCTCTGTGGTTAAGGGCTCGTTGCCATTTCCATTGCAAATCTTCGGGGGCTTTGTGTGGGTTCGTCATCTGAATTTATACGGGATTGAAATTTGTCTGGCTCCCTGTGAGCTTTTGCGAATTAAGAAAACGGAGAACAAAACTTTAAGAACTCACCAAGTGTTCGCAAGGGCGGTGTCACTGGAAGAATTCTGGGCGCCTTGGTTGCTCCAATCCCTTGTCTGAAACGGCTTCCCAGAAAGTTTTGAGACTTGCCCTGCAGTGTGTATCTCCCAGTTTTTCAGAAACTGGAAATAAATCAGGATCTCTTGCTAGCTGTGCACTCACGGTTCTGCTGCGGTGGGCAGGAGAGCACCGATTATACATGCGTTTTCCCGGGACCACAGCTCGTGCCCTGGGGAGTCTTGAGAGGGGCCTTTGTGTGCACACAATTCTCTAATCATAAACCCATATTCCAGTGTGTGGGTTAGAGCTGTGTTTGAAACTGATTATTTGCGATTCTTCCCTCCCTCCCTTCATTCTTCTCTTGTAGCACAAAAACAGTGTTGAAGAAGGCCCGACACCTTAAAAATAAGGCAGAGAACCAGCCTTGGGGCTCTGACTGCCCTTTGTCCACACGTGTGACAGTGTTTGGATAATATTATGAACCATATGTGTCAGGCTGGAGCTCAGAGACAAAGGGGTAAACCAAGAACCCCTGGGGACCACCCCACGCTTCTCTCCTACTGTCGTTTCTGATCCAAGTAGTATTTAATTGAACGTTTCTGTCGTTCCTCTAATATTTTGTTATAACAACATATGTCTAGAAAGAGGATTCTCCTTTTGAAAGGGGCAGTTTGCCAACCTTTATTCATCCAGCTGATTTTATCTTTACATGTTTGCATCTCTGTGTCTTGGACAACTGAAGACTCTCTATTTAAATTCTGTGGCATAAGTTTATTTATTGTCTTGAGTATCGCATCCTTAGTCTCCAAGTCCTTTCGGGACAGTCCAGAAACACCAGTGATTGTTGAGTTGTAGGACTAGAAGATGGTACAAATTTTATTTTTTTTTCCTTCCTTTCCTCCCTCCTTCCTTCCTTCTTGCCTGCGTCATTCTCTCTTTTTTGGGGCAAGACCCAACTCCAAACCCACTTTAAGTCAAATCTGTCTTTGCTCTTCCAGAAACCCCATAGGGAATTAAATCCCTCTGTTACCGAATTAAGTCGAATTTAAGTCTTATGGACCCTGCTAGGGCCCTAGTCTGGCCTAGAGATCCTTGGGAAGGGGAGTTTCTTTCTCCTTTCAGGCTTGAGCAGCCGAATAATGAATCCAAAGCTGAGATCGACACAGCACAAGCTTTACTAAATGGCGAAAGAATGGAGAAGTGGGAACTAAGTTCTCAGATTAAGTTCTCCCCGCGTGAAGAGTAAAGGCAAAGGGAGGAGGAGTGAGGCTAATGATGGGGAGAGAGATGCATTAGTCTACTGGGGAAGGGGCAGGGCTTTTTCCGAGGGAGTGCGGTGCCACTCCCTTTTTATCTTTTTTTGGTCCTTAATGTCCAGTCCTGGCTGCCAGTGGGTGTGTCATTTAATATGCTAATGTAGTAAAATCAGGGTATAATGAGACTCAGGGTCTGTCGGAGGTCAGATCTGTTGCCATCTGGTTCCATCTGGTTTTTTGTTTGTAGTTTCCTTTCTTATCTCTAGACCCTTTGACTTAAAGATTTTTGTTAACTCCTGCTAAAGGTGGGATTGGAGGGTTCTGAGCAAAGACCTGGAGCAGCTCTTTCTCAAAGAGGCAACACCCTTTCTCGGAGACATCTAACATCTTCCAAACCAACCTAAGAAGTCTCCCCCAGTGCATTCTTAACTTCTCTCAAGCCCTGACGCATCTAGCATCTCACACCACTCACGCATCATCCCTGGGAGCGGGGCAAGGGACTGTCTTACGTGCACCCACTTTTTGGAGGAGAGAAAAAGCCCTCAGATGGGTTCAGCAATTGCTTAAAACTGCACGGCCATTTTCAGAATCGTGATGTTTTCGTTCTGATTCCTTCAGAAGCTGACTCAGAGACAAAGATTTGAAGCAAATACTTTATTTGAGAGATGACCCTAGGAAACATTACAGGAGAAGGAGGAAATGAGATGGGGGAGGAAAGGAAGCCAATAAAATGTGTTATTAAGCTAGTTACCACTGTGGGAAACCAGCGCAACCTTCTGGGGGGACTCTGGGGATGGAGGAGGAATCCCCAGTCACAGTTATTCCAACCAAGGGGTAACCTGTCTTCACTGGTTGAAGCTGATTCCAGGGATATTAACACACCAGCACAAAGCATGGCGTCCAGGCCAGAAGAAGCCTTCAATTAAGGAAGCAGTGTTTGGAGGAATCTTCAGAGTATACGGGATATTGATGGGATGCTGATTACATCCGCTCCACCTGACGTCTGGATACCTCACCTGGATTTGTTCTGCTTTTCCATACACTTTGGTGTGCAAGGCAAGCGTTGGAGGGACACAGGAGGGGAAGGAGATGAGGAAATGGTAGGGAGGGAGGCAGCGTGGGCAAACTTTCTTAATATGCATGTGACACTTAGAGCTAGAGCAGCGGTCCCAACCTTTTGGCACCAGCGACCGTTTTCACGGAAGGCAACTTTTCCAAGGACCGGGGGCTGGGGGATGGTTTCGGGATGATTCAAGCGCATTACATTTATTGTGCATGTTATTTCTATTATTGGGGCTTCCCTGGTGGCGCAGTGGTTAAGAATCCACCTGCCAATGCAGGGGACACGGGTTTGATCCCTGGTCCGGGAAGATCCCACATGCCGCGGAGCAACTAAGCCTGTGCGCCACAACTACTGAGTCCACGTGCCACAACTACTGAGCCTGCACTCTGGAGCCTGAGAGCCACAACTACTGAGCCCGAGTGCCTAGAGCCCATGCTCCACAGCAAGAGAAGCCACCACAATGAGAAGCCCACGCACCGCAACGAAGAGTAGCCCCCGCTCGCTGCAACTAGAGAAAGCCCACGTGCAGCAATGAAGACCCAACGCAGCCAAAAATAAATAAATAAATAAATTTATTTCTATTATTATTATATCAGCTCTGCCTCAGATCATCAGGCATTAGAACTTGGAGGTTGGGGACGGCTGACTAGAGAGATGCCACATCCCAGCAGCTTTCAAAAATTGAATTGGATGAATGAATAAATCTGTTCATTTTCATTACTTATGCTCCTGGACCAGATCAGCGGTGTGGCCTGTAGATTTCCTTGTATATTGTTAGTTAACTTTCCGTGTAAGGATGTGTGTAGTTAGAATCATAAATGTGAGCACTGGAAGGGAACTCAAAAGCCTCCTCCTGAAATAAGACAAGGATCTCTCTTATTTTACAGATGATGCTCTGAGGACCAGAAGAGTTCCCTGCTCAAGGGCCTGTTGCTCATGGTGGATGGCCCCAACCTCTTACGTCCTTATGTCTACATCCGCAGGTTCCTCAACAATTGAGCCAAGGGGGATTTCTAGCCAAACCCCCGATCAGTCCTTAGCTTTGCCTTCTTCTCTACATCTTAGGCTCTATATTAGCTCTCTTCTGTTGCCCTCTGAATCCTGACTTGGTTAGTCTAGAACTCAACATCAAAGACCCCCCAAGATAAAAGTTCCATTCAGCCAGTGGTGTGTGGTAAAGGTTTGACATCTAGCTCTCTGGGGTGCGGTGGAGAGAGCTCTGATTTTTAGCATTTACCGGTTTCTGTGGTGTAAACACTCCCACAGTGGCTGTTTTTTGAACCTCCAAGAGAACATTGCTAAACACAGAGTTGGGAAGAGACACTCACAGTTGGTTCCAGTGCAAGCCAGCCCCACAGACCACTACTTCAGTCCCCAAAGAGCTGAAATGCCCACCTAACTGGGAAATCTCCCAGCCCCAAACATCTACAGTCCCAAAGCCCCGCCATCCAGATCTACTCGTCTGCGCGCTCACTATCCCCAGTCCCTCAGCACTCACCCCCACCCCAGCAGTTCTAGATCAGGGCTTGGTCCTTTCAAACTGTCCACTTAGGACAGCTGTCCCTGGGGAGGGGAAGAGAAGGAGGGTGTTCTACCTGCCTCCCACCATATGTGACTGATTATGTCTGCACACCAGGTTTGTCTCTTTCAGCCCATGAGGTGTCTGCAGAGGCACCAGACATCCCTCCAAATCTTCCTGCAAGAAACACCTTTGTTCACTGGGACAACATTGGGATGGCATAGGATGTGAAGCTGGCAATGCTCATGTTTTGCACTTAACTGTACTGGCTCATCGGGTTTACAGCCAGACCTGTGCCCATGACACCTCCTCAGGGAAGCCTTCCGAGACTTCCCTCAGTGTAGATTTCTGTTATTTCTTTTCCATTGGAGACCTTTCTTATTCTTTAATGTGATTATTAAATTATTTCTCTCCATCACTAAACTCTATGAGGGAACAGTGTGTGTCCATTTCGGTTCCTTAGGGTGTCACCAGGTGCTAGCACAGTGCCTGGCACACAGTATCAATGAATATTTGTGTAATGAATGAAAAAACCCATCAACGGAATGAATGAAAGACCTGGAGCACTGCTGCTCTTGAAGAACCACTGTTCTCCCCACCGGCTGCCCATGAGACTCATCAGTATGCTTTCCAAAAAATAGGGTGTGGGGTTTCTGGCTCTGGTAGCTCTGGAAGGTTCCAGAGGTGATGATCACGTCCATCCAGTGCTGAGAGCCACTGGTCCTGAGAAAGGGATCTGAGGGGTCTTTACGAGAGTGGTTTTCAAACGTGGCTGCATCTTGAGACCCCCGAAGCCCAGACTGCACCCTGGAACAGTGTCTTTGATGTGGTACCCACACACTAGTATTTTTAAAACTTCTGTTAACATCACTAATCATGAGAGAAATTCAAATCAACAACTCAATGAGGTATCACCTCACCGCGCTCAGAATGGCCATCATTAAAAGTCTACAAATAACAAAGGTGGAGAAAGGGAACCCTCCTACACTGTTGGTGGGAATGTAAATTGGTGCAGTTACTATGGAGAACAGTATGGAGGTTCCTTAAAAAACTAAATATAGAATGACCATATGATCCTGCAATCCCGCTCCTGGGCACATATTCAGAAAAGACTAAAACTAATGTGAAAAGATACATGCACCCCAATGTTCATAGCAGCACTATTTACAATAGCCAAGACATGGAAGCAACTAAGTGTCCATCAACAGATGAATGGATAAAGAAGACACGGTACATATATACAACGGGATACTACTCAGTCATAAAAAGAATGAAATGTCTTTTGCAGCAACATGGATGGACCTAGAGATTACACACTGAGTGAAGTAAGTCAGATAGAGAAAGACAAATATCATATGATCTCACTTATATGTGTAATCTAAAAAAAGTGATAAAAATGAACTTATTTCCAAATAGAAACAGACTCACAGACATAGAAAACAAACTTATGGTTACCAAAGGGAAAAGGGGGAGAGAGAGAGATAAATTAAGAGTTTCGGATTAACAGATACACACTACTGTATATAAAATAGATACACAACAAGGACCTACTGTACCAGGAAACTATGTTCAATATCTTGTAATATCCTATAACAGAGAAGAATCTGAAAAAAGGTTCTTTTATGCATATATCTATATATCTAAATCACTTTGCTGTACACCTGAAACTAACTTTGTAAATCAACTATACTTCAATTAAAAAAAAAGAAAAGGGCAAAAAATTTTCTGCAGGTAATTCCGACATGTAGACACAACTGAGAACCACTGCAAAGTGTCTTCTCTCTCTTAAGCTTCCTTCTCTCTCTCGTTTAGGAATGTTTACCCCTTCCCCCACCTCCATGGTCACCCCACCCTTTGACTGTGGGTGTGGCTATAGAACTTGAGGCGGCCCTGTGACTTTGGCTGGTGGGATGTTAGCGGACCTGAAGCAATCAAAGGCCTTGAAAAGCCCTTGCAGGACTGGGCTTGCTGCCTTGCACTTTTGCCAATGCCACGAAAAGAACATGTCTGGCAGCCTATTGGTCCAAGGCAGAGGAGAGACACATGGAACAGAGCAGCTCCCACAGAGCTCAGTGTCTCCCAGGCCTGCTGTGAGACACACAGTCACCCCAGCGGCTGGTGCCTGAAACACAGCTGCTCAGACAGGCCAGCCCAGATCAGCCGAACCTCAGACCACCCACAGACACGCAGACACGTCGGTGATAATAAATGACCGTTGTTTGAAACCACTGAGTTTTTGGTTCATCGCACAGCAATGGAAAACTGATACATCTTCTTTTCCACAATCGTATAAATATCCACCCGTGGCTAATTAGGTGTTAGTTCACCTTTGCGAGACCTTAGTGGTGTTAGTTTCTTCACTGCTTCCCCAAGAAAAGAAAGATTATAAATGGACAGAATTTCGATTCGCTTCTAAAATCGCACTGTGTATGCCTCCTGTAAGTCACATTGGCCAATCTCCTTCGGTTAAGTTCACAAGCTGGGGGGCTGTGTGACCTTGTGCAAAGAGGATGACAGGATTATAGAATCTCCAAGCGAGATACTACTGTTATCACACTAGTTCTTCATATATATTCATAGCTTTACAGTGTCATCAATATGGCCCTAACGTGTTTAACAAATGGCATGTATAAACAATCTATATATCAGCACCAATCACTCAGATATTTGTGTTTTTACCCCTTTTCCTGAACTAAAGAATATGGTTTAACAGGACATTTATTAATCTGGTTAGAGTACATTTATCTGGAAATTGTCAACAAATGAAATATTTTGAATGTTACCTTATTAAGTCAGAAAAGATTGACAATCCTTTGTCCCCACATACAAGTAGAATGAAATGAAGGCTGCAAGTTACATACACATACTTTTCTCCTTCACGTCCCTGGTGATTTCAATGTACAAAGTCCTCACTACCCTCACTGTGAGCCCCAGACTGAGGGGAGGCGTTCCGATATCCGGCTGGAGCTTGGGTTGGGTCTCTGCAATGCCATTTGTGTTGAAGTAGCATCCCCTGGATAAACTGGGTACCCATATCTCAGTTCTTAAATGGGCTAACCTGATGTGGGGTCCAGAGAAGGCCCCAAGAAGGGGCTCCGGGGAGGGTGCCGTGGACTCCCTGCTACTGAAGGCGCACACACGTGGGCATTATTCTGGGGAGAAGGATCAACGTTTTCATTAGATTCTTAAAGAGATCAGTGACCTCCTAGTAGGTTAAGGACCATCAACCCTAGTGGAAAGTCCAGTGCAAAGGAGAATCCTACCCTCCAAGCAATCACCCTTCAGCTTCTGCGATTCCAGGGACTCTAAGGATGGGGGCATAATAACAGTAATGGCATTTACTGAGTGCTTACCATGTGCCATGCATTCTAGGTGCTGTCTGTGCTTTACCTCTGAATTAATGCAATTTTATAGGTGGACCCTGCGAGGTTTAGAGACCAGGACTCTCTGACTTGAAGCGCAGGCTCCTAACCATTGCGCGTTGAGCCTCCTGCAGAAGAACCTCAGAACACACAATGTGGCCCCCAAAGGGTCACACAACCAGAGGAAACATGGCAACAGCTTGCAACCTACGGACGAATCCCCCTTATTCAATGGCACTCCCCCAAATAAAAAGGGAAAGAGCCTGCCAGAAGGACCTCGTGGTCCCAAGGTTTTCCATTCTGAGAACATCCATGCTGGATCTGTTTGTGACCCTGGAATTTGGAAGGAATATCTCCCACTGGGGCACTCAGATGCTCCATTGCAAATGGAGCGGGGAAATGTCCAGCCCTGTGCAGCCACCTCCTCTCCTAGGATGAGCCATCTGAACTGCTCCCAGCTGGTCGGCAGGATGTGAGTCTCAGGGGACAACCTGCCAGGCCCCACCCCAGTTCCAGCCTCTGGAGTTATGGCCACTCACCCTCCTTTCCCAACACCTCCAATGTCTTCTCTCCTCCCCCTTGACATCCCCATGCTTGGTTTGGCCCCAGCTACCACCTGGTCTTCTGAGTTGAGATCTCTATGAAGAACCCAGGCCCCTCACCAAGCAAATCTTCCACCCTTGCACTTATGGAGGATTCTGTCTTCTGCTCCTTTTATGTGCTTCTCTGACTGCAGCACTTAGACATTTCAAATCCTTTTGGAAAGAAGTAGGTATAAAAAAATTCAACAAATAAATAAAAATAATCCCAGCACAACTCCAGGACTCCGAGCACTGGGCTGTCATTTGTCCGTCTTTGCTCTTGCACTTGGCTTCCTTGGGCTTATGTAACTCCAAGATTCCAGAAGAGATTTTCCATTTGCTTCATTTCTCCAGCAAGAAAACATCCCTCAAAAGGGGTGGGATACGGGGCTTCCCTGGTGGCGCAGTGGTTGAGAGTCTGCCTGCCAATGCAGGGGACACAGGTTCGAGTCCTGGTCTGGGAAGATCCCACATGCCGTGGAGCAACTAGGCCCGTGACCGGCAACTACTGAGCCTGCGCGTCTGGAGCCTGTGCTCCACAACAAGAGAGGCTGCAACAGTGAGAGGCCCGCACACCGCGATGAAGACCGGCACCCGCTTGCTGCAACTAGAGAAAGCCCTCGCACAGAAACAAAGACCCCACACAGACAAAAATAAAATATAAAATTTTTTTTAAAAAAGGTGTGGGATATGAAACACTTTCTGAAGCTATGCCCTCAGGAAACCGAAATTTATTCATCCATTCATCAGTCAATCAACAAACATTAATTGAGTACCTACTAGGTGTCAGGCTCTATGACAGGCACCAGGAGTAAAGAGGAGTCTTAGAACTCATTCATGCCTTCAGAGTATTCCCAATCTGGTTGGAAACATGTCCCTTCCTTTGGGGTTGACTCTTCCACTGAGCTTGGTGAAGAGCACATGTGTTAATTAACACAGAACTCACCTCGTTGCTGGCTTCTGACACTTATTAGTTGGGTGAACGAGAGCAGGTCACCTCATCTCTCTAAACCCAGCTTTTTCATCAGTGAAGCGAGGGTCCTAGAACTTACCATGCGTTTTACAAGCAGTAGAAGCACCGTGTGTGTACTTTCTACTCTAAATCACCAACGAGATTTTTCCCATTAAGTTTTGAGAAAGACTAGACACTGAATCAATCCTTTTAAATCCACTGCCCTCAGACTTCCTGCCACAGAAGTTCATCACCGATGTCTTCTTTCCTTCCCCCTCAAATCCCTCGTTTGGGTGCATGATAGATTCCTAGACAGAGCACTCGCACCACAACTTGTACAATTCTTGGCACCAAAACAGAGACATTGTGCTCAATTGCTGGGCTCAGGCATGATTTTGACAGTTACGATACCTGGTTCAACGTTGCCGCTAGCCGAAAGCCACCCGTTTAAACATGTTTTCTTAAACAGTGACTGATAAGTTGTTATCTTACAGCTTCTTCTGCTAATTAGACATCATGAGTCAAAGTTAATTTGGTGGAAAACATTTCTCAACTTAATGACATTTATGGGCAATTAGGCATGTGTGGAAGGGAACGCAGATTTTCATTTCAGCCTATTTCCAGGGTTTAACAAGAATCTCCTCTTTCCCGGTTGGAGATTTCTCATTCTCTGAGGAATATGTTCCATACAGACACCATGGGCCTCCTTGTTATGCTAGAAACTGGCGACTGTTTGCACGAAACAAGCTACCACACAGTAATGAGATGCAGACCAAGATCAAATTAGGCTCCATGAAGGTTTTTGTGTTGTTTAGACCCGGGTCGCGTGGCAAGAGGTCCTGAGCTTTGTGCATGGTGAAAACCTCAGCGACAGACTCATGTCACTGATAAATGTGTGCCAAACACGTATTTTCAGCCCCTTGTCAGAAATGGTTTCTATTTTTGATGTTTACTCATTTCAAAAACAGCTAACCAGGGGGAAAATACCATCCCTAAATTTCAAGATTACATGCCTTCGCTCTTGAGATTATGTAACTGTTTTTGAGGTGGGGGGGGGAGTGTTTTTGGCCAGCAAAACATTCTCAGTGGGTCATTTTGTTACAGTGAATTGACACGTCCCCTTGCCTGAGATGTAGCTGACAGGCAAAGGCATGGGCACTTGGGCACTTCAGTTCCAGCTCAGCTCCTGGACGGCATGGTACCCACCTGCCTCTGTCTCAGCCAGCATCCTTCTGGCCTGACTCTGTCTTCTCTCCAGGAGATGCTTTATGCTAGTTCTTCTCCTTTGGAAGGGGAGAGTCATCTTTATGTGTATGTACATACATACACATGGAGAGATAATAAATAGTAGTTATTCCTCCCTCCTACCCCTCTGGTAGGCTAGTTTATGGACATAAGAATGAAGATTGAAGTAGTCCAGTAATTCCAAAGCAATTCGGTGGGCTAAAGTGCAGAGTTGGGACTTACAATTAACCAAATCCTTCACCTAGGAGGCACGGGTCTTTCATACAATGCCAGGAGTTCACAGTTCTGCAAAGCCTGAATATGAGATACCCCTGGTGCCTCAAGATTTGCAAAGATTCTCATACTCTAAGTGAAGATTTAAAACATTTTATTTCTTTTGATGTACAACACACATATACATTATATATCCAAAAAAAATTTTAAAAACTATTTTCTGGGTGGTTGAAGGGTAGAATCAAACTTTACGTGACAACCAATAATGATCATTTTGCCAGCCCATTATTCCATACTTTAGGTTTAGGTGTTTAGATGTTTCCTAAGGCGGAGGGGGTTGGAGGAGTGATGGAGTGGGAAGTTAGGGTTAGCAGATGTAGGCTTTTATATGAGGAATGGATAAGCAGCAAGGTCCTTATTGCACAGAGAACTATGTTCAGTATCCTATGATAAACCATAATGGAAAAGAATATATATAGAAAAAGAATGTATACATACGTATAACTGAATCACTTTGCAGTACAGCAGTAATTAACGCAACATTGTAAATCAACTATACTTCAATAAAAAAGAAAAAAACAAAACGAATCTTTCTAAAATATAACAATATTTAATACATGAGTATTATTGTAATACACAAACATCTATGTAAGCTATAAATAACATACGCATATTAAAATAAGAGGAAAAAAAAATAAGAGGAGTGCACAAAACAAAATAACGATCAGGTAAAAACTCTAAAATCAGCAAAATCAACAGCACTTTCTTCTATCGAAACTTTTCAGGAGACAGATATGATTTCCTGATGGTTTGCACTGCAATTCACTTAGACCCAAATTCACTTAGTCCCCCAAACCAATGCCATGATGAGATCTGCCCCATCTCAGGGGAAAGATCCACCCAAAAGCCCTGGGGCAGGTGTTGGTGGGCAGCTGCAGACTGGAAATCGTGATGCTGTGGAAAGGTGAAACGGGCGGGGCGGGGTCTGGCCCCCAGCACTGGAGCTAGCGCGCAGGACTGCTGGAAAAATGACTTGTCCGTGGAGAATGTCCTTGTGTGGCATCTCACCTAGACTGCCATGTGCTTGGTTGCACCCTTGCTGGCTGTGTGGTTACGAATTCTAGCTCTTTCCTCATCTGTAAAATGAAGATGACAATCATACCTACATAGCACTTCTGTTATGGAGATTAAATGAGCTTTGCATATGTAAATGGGCACTGAAAGTGCCCATCACAGTGGCAGTAGTTATAAGAATAATAGTAATGGCTAAATGTTAGCTCTTATTAGTAATGTACAGATACCAGTTTTGCCAAGAATGCCAAACGGAGAAATCAGCAGAGCAGGATTTGAGTCCTGGCGGGCTGCTCGCTGTTCACCAAAAGCCACCCAACTGCTTTGAGCTTCAGTCTCCTGTCTGTAAAATGGGGCTGATGATACCTGCCTCACAAAATTGTTGGAAGCATCAACAAGGCGGTGCCTACTGTAGGCTGTGATGTGCTGAGCATGGATGGCGTTAGAGCAGGTGGTCTAGAGTGAAGCTTGGGCTTTTCCTTTGAACTTGGGAGCTGACTGTGCCCTCCATCGGGGCATTGCCTCTGGACCACATGCTGTTCTCCTGGCCTTCCCTACTGCTCTCCCCCATCACAATATGCCTAATGGGTGCCCTTCTCTGCAGGCTCCTGCTTCCTGCCAGGTGACAGCAAGATAATCCAGCCACACACTCCTTGCTAACGGGGATTAGGGTGCTATTGGATTCTCCCTCTAGGTTAACGTATGTACTTCTACGGAGGGGCCTGCTGGAGAAGATGCTTTTGCCAGAGAAATGATTCTGAGGCAGTGGGAGGGACCCTTGCAACGTGGTCAGTCACATGCTCTGTCAGCAGTCCCCGTTTTACCTCTGCACCAAAGTCTGGCCGAACTCTTCCAACTTTCCTCTCCTCCATTCCCCATCATACAAAACTCAGAAGGCTTTTCTTGAAGGAGAACAAAATGTATCTCTTAATGAATTAATGAATTTCTCCAGTATTTCCTAAGCACCTTGTCAAACCACCATGCTTGTTGTCATTTATTAAGCACCTTCTATGCACTGAACCTCGTACTTGGTGCTTTATGTATATTATCTCATTTAATTTTCACAACCACCCCCTCCCCACTCTAGAGGTGAAGAGACAACTTATTTGTTTTCTAAAACTGTGGTAAAATACACATAACATAAAATTTACCAACCTGACCGCTTTTCGGGGTATAGTTTATCAGCGTTAAGTACATCCACATTGTCTGCAAACCTAGCCACCGCCCACCCACAGAACTCTTTTTGTCTTGTAAAACAGAAGCTCTGCACCTGTTAAACAGCAGCTCCCCAGCCTCTGACAACTACCATTCTACTTTCCGTCTCTATGGATTTGACTGTTCTAGGCGCCTTGTGTAAGTGGAATCACACAGTATGGGTCCTTTTGTGCCTGGTTTATTTCATTTAGCATAATGTCCTACATCATGTTCACATGTGTCAAAATTTTCTTCCTTTGTTATGGCTGAATAATATTCCATTGGTGGATAGACGACAGTTTGTTTATCCATTCATCTGTTGATGGACACTTGGGTTACTTCCACCTTTGGGCTACTGTGAATGATGCCATTATCAACATGGTTGTACAAGTACCTCTTTGAATCCCTACTTTCAATTATTTTCAGTATATACCCAGAAGATGCATCGTCTGAGTCTAATAATGAGGAGTCATCTGAAAAATCCACACATTCTACAGAATACTTGGCCTGTAATCTCCAAATGTGTCAAGGTCATGAAAGGCAGATGGGAACGGCTCCAGATTGGAGGAATCTTGAGAGATGTGACCACTAAGTGTGATGCCGAATCCTGGATTGGGTCCTTTGGCCATGAGGGGCATTATTGAAACACCTGGAGAAAACTGAATGGCATTTGAAGATTGGATGGTAGCATCTATCATATTAACTTCCTCATTTTAAGGGCTGTATTTTATGACAGAGAATGTCTTGGTTTGTAGGAACTACACAGTGAAGTGTTTTAGGCTGACGGAGCGTTATATCCGCAACTTACTCTCAAATAAATTAGGAAATGAAATTCTTTGTACTATCCTTGCAACTTTTCTATTCTTTTGAAATTATTTAAAAATTAAAGGAAAGATGTTTTAAAAAAAATCTACAAGGTGACATCAGAAAATGGGCCTACTCAATAATAATTAATGGATAGCGTGATAACCCTGAGTGGGCCAGTTAGTGTTTCAGCCTGGCTTTGAAGGACTGTCTGTTGCTTTATTTCCCAGCATT
Organism: Tursiops truncatus; assembly: GCF_011762595.2. Lineage (NCBI taxonomy): Eukaryota > Metazoa > Chordata > Mammalia > Artiodactyla > Delphinidae > Tursiops > Tursiops truncatus. The sequence continues at coordinate 132,270,391 of NC_047037.1, read as the reverse complement.
GGACACATTTTTACAACAGGGAGTGTAGTTTTCTCTTCTTCTTAAGCAGATGATTGGATGGTGTTCCTCAAAATCCGGAACTGAGGGGTGTGCATGCCTATTGGGAAAGCACTCCCCAGACCCCCCCGTGCCTGCAGACTCTGTATGTGTTGGAAAGTAACATCCAAAGTTGAAATAAAAGACAATGTGTATGTTCTATGAGTCTTGATGTGTTTTACCAGATAATAGCAAGACTGTTTGATTATGGAATGTCACGCCCCTCCCATCTGGGACACTGGACCCACTCCCGGGGTTATGAGTTTGCTCGGAGACATAGGGGAGAAGCTGGAAGAAGAGGGGGCAGAAGAAGAGCGTTATAAAAGGCTTGGCCACGAAGGCAGAGGAAATCAGACCTGATGGAGCAGGCGTGGGAAGTCACTGCTGACGCCTGGATAGGGTACAGCATATTGACAATGGCCTTGGGAGGGATTAAGAAGCCTGACTCAGGGCAGCCAGCTAAACTAACCCCCATTTTCCAAGAGCGGTGGCGGGCATTATGAAGTTATTTTGATTAAGCACATATGGATTCAGAATAAATTAATGAGTGCATTTGATCTGTTGTGAGAATTAAATGAATTCACAGAAAATCACAGCACAGTCACCAGAACAATAAATGCTCCCCAAACGTGAGAAGCTGCTTCCCTAAAATGCCTGCAAGTGGTACCTAACCCTGTTAGCTAAAAACCTAAGAACCTGACGGCACCGCCTTGGACACCCTTCTCCACCAACACGAGGACGGTGACCCCTTTATTTGTGATGGCGCTTTCCCGCTAGGAAATTCCCGGGTTCTTTACAAACTTTAATTTACTCAGGGGGATCGAATCCTCACAAGCTAGAAAGCAAAATAAAGCTCGTCAACCAAAATACACTCCCTCCACCTCTCTGTCTCCCTGTGTGCCGCCCCTCACCCAAAATAACCCAGGTCAGCTTTCCCCGCCCGCCCAGCTGCCGCCTCTGCCAGTCTTCGTCTCTCTCTGGCGATCAGCTGACCCACTACGCTTTGCTAATGAACCTTTAATCCGGAGGGTTTCTTTGGAGAAATTCAGCAAGGGGCCAATCCCTCTCTGGCTTTTAATGACTGCCCTCTGACTTCAACCACTTAGAATTCAAATCCATCCTGCTCGCAGGGAACAGATTCTCCCGCCAGGATGTTTGATACTGATGAAGGCTTCTTGATGCTTGGATCTGCTAGGATCACACACAGTGTGTTTGTGGTTATTGGTCTCCTGGGAGAAGCAGCTCCCTTGACGATAAACCCGCTGCAGATAAACCCAACTTTGCCGAGACCAGAATTCAAGACAGAGGGGTTGTCGGGAGCCTTGAGCTGGGATTTCAAGGGCCGCTATTCCCCCGGTGCCCCAAATTCTATAAATAGAGTTGAAACAAATATATGTCGATTTCCAGGTTGCAATCTGGGGAGGAGCCCCAGAGCTGTGTGGCTTTACAGCCCACTGGCCAGTAAGGGGCGCTGTTGACTGAGAGACTGTGGCTAAAAGCCTGGGAAGAGAAGTGACCGGTGGATGAGGTGTTCTCAGGTCCTTGGAGGCTTGCCTCTTTTGGGGGGTAGACGCGGTGGGGGGTGGCTGCGATCTGATAGGAGCTGGAAAACTCAAATGAGTGCCTTCAACTCCAGCAGTCTCACTGCCGTGCACTCTCTGAACACAAACCAACCCCCACCGCCGGTTTCCTTGCCAAGTCCTCCCTGGCAGCCCCTGCCCTGGTCCAGCCACCTCTGGATCCCCAGCAGTGTGGGTGTGGAAGGCTCCCGACCACCACAGACAGGCTCCGGGCTGAAAACCTCAGCCTACTTGTTCCATTTCCCTTCTCTATTGCCTTTTTGCTTATTTACCTCGGAGAACTATGGCCGGTGAATCCCACCCTTGCTTGCACTCAGGGCACTCGTTCCCTATGCTGAAATCTACCAAACACTCAGCCTGACAGACTACTAGAATTGCCCACTGAAGTTTTCAAATTGGGGGAGGGAGAAATCCAAGAAGAGAGAGAAAAGAATCCAGCGACATTGGCATTACCTATCTATCCTGCTTGTGACTCTATTCTTGTAGTTGGATAATATATCCAAATGTTATACATATTGTCTTTTAAAAACTCCCCCGACCCCATTTAGTCCAGGTTTGCAAGACAGTATGCCTCCCTGTGCCGAGATAGGATCCGCAGCTGCGACCCAAGGCAGGAGGCTCGTCCCAGCTCCTTCCAGCAGCCTGAGGGCTGCGGTCGCTGGGAAGGCACTTAGAGACACCCTCAAGCAAGGGCTATAAGTGCACATTAACAGTCGCTATGTCAGTCATGCTCACTTAAAACCCTGTTGGCCACAGAGGAAAGAGTGGAGGCCTCTTGCCATTTGCTTGGGTTTCTCCTGCTGTTCTCCCTCCACAGAAGACGGCACCAAACATCAGATGTTTGAAAACTCAGGATATTGGCTCTGGGTTTGTTTTGTTTGTTTTTATCGGTCAAGTGAGGGAACCCAGGTTTTCAGAGAAAGGTGCATTTGCTCTCGAGCTGGCAGCGAACCAGTTAAATGAATACCGTCCCCCTTTCTCCTTCTGAGGTTATATTTGAAGATAAAAGTGCCCCTATTAACATGCAGATTTGGATATCCATTTGCAAAGAACAGAGTTATTTCAGATGCTGTATGGGAATCCTTTCTGTATTTGTGTCTTTGGGGGTGGAAAGTCCAGCTGCCTCTTCTAAGATTGCCCATAACTCTTCAGATGTCAACAAATCATTGAAAGGTGTCAGAATGAGGGAAATGAAAGATAATTATTCCAGCCGTGGAGAGCTACTTTGAAAGTGAATAGAACCTGTCAGATCGTCTTTTGAAAACAGCAGTTGTCTGCTTGTCTTGGCCATATTAAATGGATATATCTAGAGCCCAGTGAGGTTGTTTGAGATGATGGTAATCAGCTTAAGTTGGTTTTGGTGGAGGGAAAAAAGGCACTAGAAACGGGGCAATTACTGAGTTGGCGTGGAACAGCCTCCCTGATACGGTGACGAGGGGGTTTCTATTCAGTTCTTGAAAAACGGATTCTTACATTCTTTGTGGATGAATAAAGAGCAAAGTCCGTAAGGACTTGGTAATTTCCAGATGGGGCGGGTGTGAGGCAGCAAGGAGACGCCAAGGGGGATCCCAGTGGCCCAGGGTGTGCAGTTCAGTCTCCTCTCAGGAACTGAACCAGGGACGGGAGGACAGAGTGACCTCGAGGCCAGATAACGTGGGTACCACGTGCTTACACCGAAAATGAAAGTGAAGGCTCCTCGGACTTGGGTTACATCTCCAGGTGAAAAAGCATCCAGAAAGTGGCTTTAGACAAATGCTTGTATTATATAGAAGCCAGGGTTGTTCCTGCTTTCCCCATCCCAAAGCCAGAGTCTGGGGAACTTGAGCTTTCCTGTTTATGGAGGAAACATCTGATCCGATAAAGGGAGGGCCTGGAAAGGCACCGCCTGGGCCCACTTCTTCCAGACTTCAAGCTTAGACTTTGGGAGCTCTTTCTGAACAAGACTGTCTGCAGATTTGGTCCCAGAAGGCCAACCTGTTGCAGAGAACTCAACTTGCTCTTGGTCCCAACACCAAGCCACACTGAAGTGCACCATGAAAGAATGTTTTGCATACCTGCCATTATTCTGTGAATAGTGGAATTGTTTATGCCTTGTGTTTCTAGGTGGAAAGTGAATGCATAAAGCAGATGACAAATTTGTCCCTGTTTCAACATTCTTCATTTGCTAATGTCGTGGAGCCCCCGTTGATCTGGGTGGCGCTGGTCTTTGGGAATGGTCTGTGTAGTCTGTGGCACATGTCTCTGTGGCACCAAAACAAGGAGGCGTTGTCCTGCCCTACCTGGGGCAAGTCAGGTGAGGAGGGACCCCCTACCTGATGTCAACAGTGCACCTCGCCTGCTGCGGGTGCAGGGGCCTGTCGGGCATGGGGTCAGGCACCAGTGGCCCCCTCCTGCCTCTCCCTGCCCTCCACCCAGCCCCTGACACCTGACATTTTTATATGTAGAAAGCCTGCCCCAAACAGGCAGCTGTTTAAGACGGGAGCCCTTGCAGGTTCCAAGGAAGAGAGGGGTATTCTGCGTCTCTGCTGCGTTTCTGCAGAAAATCATGCCATCCCGGTTACAGCTTTGGCCAGGGACCGTCTACCTCTTGCCATGCCCGGTGATCACTGTTGAGGGCAGAAGCAGCTTCCAGAATTCCAGACGCCCAGAAAGAGGTTTATCCTGTTGTCCCTGCTTCCTGCTCGGCAACATCTTTGCCAACATGGATCACCCACTGTTCTTCTACAACCTTTCCTAAGGGGCATGGGGCGGTATAACAGTCTTCTGATCCAACACATGTGGATTCAGGATGAATTCTTACGGACACGTTTTTAAGCCCGCGGCCAGCCCCGACACCTTGGCTTGATTCCATTATTTTGGGGATGATTGGTCTGCGTTCATTTGTTTACTCACTCTGTGGCTATTTCCCTGAGGGTCCCAGGCTTCAGAAGGAGTTCCAGAAAGGACTCTGATGGGGGATGGATGGACTGGGAGTTTGGGGTTAGTAGATGCAAACTATTACATATAGAATGGATAAACAACAAGGTGCTATTGTACAGCACAGGGAACGATATATCCTGAGATAAACCATAATGGAAAAGAGTATAAAGAAGAATAGATATATATCTATGAGTCACTTTGCTGTACCACAGAAGTTAACACAATACTGTAAATCAACTATACTTTAATTTTAAGAAAGTAACAAAAAGGACTCTGAGTGCTAGTGACCAGTCCTGGAAAGGTAAGAGGAGGACCCTCTCGCAATTTCTGCATCTTGGCTCTGGTTTTCATTGGCAGATGCCAGCATCATTTGGGGTGAGTGAATCATGTGGTGTTGGCTCCATCGAGGCACTGGGCTTCATTCCAGTCATCCAGAGACCCAGGTTCTATTTGGCCCGGCCCTTGCCGGCAGTTAGCTGCTTGCCCTTGGGCAAGTCATTTGCCTTGAATGGCTTCAGGGCTCTTGTGAGTGAGAAAATACCTTTCCCTTTTACCACGTTTCAGAAACCTGTGCCTATACACATGAGTTTGTTTACATGGCAAGGCTGGTCCCATTTTGCTCATTCTTTGGCAAACTGCCACCCAGTGATGAGTTTCCAAGCCATAAAAACGTGGCTGAAAGCAAGAATGTGGGTGCAGACTCCCACTGAGGTCGCCACACGCCAGATGTATGTTCGACTGTTTTTTGCTGGCCGAGGAGGAGGACAGAGTCTAAGGCAGTCTGGCCACCTATGGCTTGGGTCACCCACCTCTGCTCAGAGGCCAGAGAGGAGCAGATGTCTTCCACTAGGAAATGGGGGCACAGGAGGGGAGCTCACAGCCTGGGGACCAGGTTCCCAGGTCACTGAAATCTGCGTGCGGTTGAGACACACCCACCCCCGCCCCCAATGGTCATGACCAGGCGTCCCTTCAATAAGGAGAATTTCTGTGGGACGCTTTTCACTTCCTGACAGGCCCAGCTGATGGGTTACTGTTTCACTGGTGGATCCTTATATCTGCTGTCAATAAAAGAGAGCCAGGGAAGTGAGATCTAGTTCATTTCAGAAATATTTTTTTGAATATCCCACAGAATGTTCAAAAACATGTAAGGAAGACCGACCCAAGAGTTTGAAAACCTGGATTCTAATTCCAGTCTCACTTTCTTGCTCTGTGACCTTGGGCTAATCCCTCAACCTCTCTGAGCTGCATTTGCCTCTATAGAAAGGAGATAATAAGATACACCTCACCTTGTATATGGTCCAAACAAAGGAACATATGTGAAAGCAGTTTGAATTGATAAAGGGTAAAGAGCTGTACGTAAAGCATCTGTATTAGTAGTAAAAGGCAGATAATCTCATAAAAAATGACTTTTTGGGTCATCCTTGTTATGAGTTACATCTGATAAGAAAAAAGCTATGGAATAAAGTCTAGATCACAGAAAAATGCAATTGTATTTTAGTCACAGAAAAGACAGCCAAGGTTTCTACCTGCCCCATGGGTCCCCTGCACCTATATATGAGAACAGCTTCTTGTCAGTTCAGGGCCTCTAGACATTGTGCTGGCCAATGAGAAGGGAGAAGAGTCTCTTCCCTAGGTCTTACTGGTTACTAGAGATGTCAGTCATTGCCTGTCCACGCATAACTCCCTAATAGGCTTAAATAGCCATTGTCTACACCACCTGACCTGGGTCTATAGTGTCTGACTAGTTCCTCTAGCTTGCCAAAGATGAGTGGGACTGTCTAATTGCTCTCATGGGGATTAGAACTGGAAGAATGAATTAGTCAAGTGAAATCTGGTGAAGCAGCACAAAGGGCATGTAGGATTTGGGGTTTAGGACTCGGTGGTCGGTGAAGCTCACGTGTAAGTTGGAGGAGTGAAGGCAGGAGCATGGACTGGGTTTCCAGAAAGATGTAGAAACAACATGAGGGGAAGCCAGGGTGGCTGCCTGGGGCCCCCAGCCTTCTGTGTCTGTGTCTCTGTGTCTCCAGACCCTGAGCCCCCACCTCCTCCAGGTGACTTAAGTGAGTTTCTATTCTAGGAACTTTCCTGCCTAACACCACCCTCAGGCAAAGGGGATGGATTTGGGAGTCCCTGACAGTCATCTTAGGACTTAAACCTGGAAGATGGGGGGTGGGGGGTGGGAGGGACAAGAGTGTCTGATCACTGAAACCAGCTCCAGCTTTGCCACAGAACAGCTCCTGAGCTGGAAATCCTGTGTCCTCTGCAGAAGAAATTGTCCCATGGGTCAGGGTCACCTGGGAGCCTGGCTGTAGGCAGGGGAAGTATCCACTTCTGCAGATCGAATGACATCCTGGTTAAACAACTGCCTGTTTCTGTCAGCATTTACGGGTGAGCCCGCCTTTGTTTCAGGTCCATAGACCCTCCCACCCCAGTCTGTTGCGTTGAAAATGTGGATCAGTGATGTAGGCAAAGCCTGGGGCTGGTTAAGCATGAATTTCTTTGTTGGTCGAGTGACTTAAAACCCGTATCTAACTAATGGTGGGTCAGAGCATCCTCAGAAATGTAGACTATATCACACTGTCCTTTTGTGTGAAGGGCAGTGGATGGATAACCAAACTAGTTGTAATAATAATAAGCAACAAAAATAATAATAGCTAGATTTGTGGCCCTTGAATTAATGGCATGTGCCTAGTACATGATAGATACTAGGTTTTGCATTAAGTGCTTTACATTAACCTTGTGAGATAGATAATACAATTATCCCCATTTTACAGAGAGGGAAACTGAGGCCCAGAGACTCTAAGCTTACCAAAGCCCCACAGCTAGTAAGTGGCAGAGTTGACCATACTCTGACCCCAGAGTCTGGACTCTTGAGTATTACATTGTATGACATGTGCTGTTGTCACAGAATCAATAATAACCATAAACCATTAAAACCCTACAGCTGGGGTAAATCAAATCATCGTTCATGTTACATTTTTTTTTTAACCACAGACTTATTATGCCCAGTGAGTCCCTTAGGGAAAGGGATATTTTTTTTCTCTTTGGCTGTAACTCCCTCAGCCTTTGTCACTGGACCCCCGTCCCCGTGGGCGTCCAGGAAGTTTTGTTGGCCAACTCCCCCTTCTCTTCCCCCTTGTGAAGTTGATGTTCCCCATGCCAAGGAGGATGAGCACCTTAACAGTGAACTGTTCCTGGGAAACATATTTTCAACTTGTATTTCTTTTTAAAGTACAAAAGGATTGTGTGGTTTTGGTTAAAAATGTGAGTAATAAGAAAGGGCATGCTGGGCTTCCCTGGTTGCGCAGTGGTTGGGAGTCCGCCTGCCGTTGCAGGGGACACGGGTTCGTGCCCCGGTCCGGGAAGATCCCACATGCCGCGGAGCGGCTGGGCCCGTGAGCCATGGCCACTGAGCCTGCGCGTCCGGAGCCTGTGCTCCGCAACGGGAGAGGCCACAACAGTGAGAGGCCCGCGTACCGCAAAAAAAAAAAAAAAAAGAAGAAAGAAAGGGCATGCTGTAAAAATGATCATTCATCTTCTTAATGGCTTGATGTGCATTTTTTTAGAGAATTTTATGTATCAGTATAGATGTAGATGTAGAGATAGAGCATGCTGTATGTACGGCTCTCCATAATTCTCCCCGTAAGTTAGTCAATCAGTCCCCTGTGGATGGACATTTAGCTTATCTCCAATGTGTCTCTTTTGCAAATAATATTATAATCAACCTCTTTGTATATATGTTCTCATACACTTGAGGAAATAGCTCAGTAGGATATAGTCCCAGAAGTGGAATTTCTGGATCAGAGGGTGTAAACATTTTACATGTTGGTAAAGACCACCAAATTACTCTCAGAAAAAGCAGCCGTCAACAGCATAGGAGAGGACTTGCTTCTGCGCGCCCATCACAAAGGTGTATGCTAAGTTTAATTACACTTGCATTTGTCTTTAGCTTGACTTTCTATGGCTCCATGATTCCAGGTCAGTGTTTGTTTGCATGGTTGACTGTTAGCCTGGGAACCGTTTTCTTCCTAAAATTAACCAGGATTTATAGGAATAATGCCACCTACACCATAGCTTCCATATTCAAGCATTAAAAACAGAACCAAACCAAAAAGCCCTAACGAAACAGAGGTGGAGAGTTGTGCATAGGTATTGAGTATTTTACATTTTCCAAAGATATAAAGTTGAAAGCTTTTCCATACGGAAATGTCCATTAGCTTTGAAATTCTGGGAACACTTTGAATTTCTGCTGAAAATGTCTAGAGGAGTCATACAGAAGATAATCAAAATTATAATTATGTCCTCCTAAACTGATTTAATACCTGTTACTAAATGGTCCAGACCTCAGTTTATAGTTGGTTAAATGTGGCATTTGTGGTCATATTTATGAAGAACTGTCCCCTAGGTTCTGAGTCTGGATTGCATCCTCTCAGCTAACTTACTGTGAGAAAAATCAGCATTCATAATTTCAACCGAATGATTTCATTTCTAGAAATCAACCTGTCGTAACTATAAAGATTACTCTTAAATTAATTGCAAGCACTTAAAATCTTGGGATTGATGGAAGTAAAGCAAAAGTAGATAGAATCATTTTAAGATACCAAGCCAGCAGCAAAAACTCTACACCTAACATGTGGCAATTGTGCATGTGGTTTCTCATTATTTTTTTGTTTTGTTTTGGGTCTTTTTTTGCCGTACGCGGGCCTCTCACTGTTGTGGCCTCTCCCGTTGCGGAGCACAGGATCCGGACGCGCAGGCTCAGCGGCCATGGCTCACAGGCCCAGCCGCTCTGCGGCATGTGGGATCTTCCCGGACCGGGGCGTGAACCCGTGTCCCCTGCATCGGCAGGCGGACTCTCAACCACTGCGCCACCAGGGAAGCCCGGTTTCTCATGATTTTTAAAAATATGATGGTCACAAGAATAATTTGATGTAAAATTATGGCCAGATTCATGCTGCATGAAGAAAGTTTTATCCAGAAATAAGGTAGAGGATAAGCCAACTGGTAGGACAGTAGACCATCCAACTTTGCCAAATTATTTGGGCTTCTGCTAAATAATAATGATAATAAATGTTACTATTATCAAGAGTCAATGTGCATTTAAATGGATGACTGGTACCCTGGAACATATTTTCCTACTGAAATTAACCAGGAGTCATAGAAGCGATGTTACCATTATCTGTTATCATTATTGTCATAGCTACCATTAATCAAATAAACACTTACTGTCTGCCAGGTATTATGTTAAGCATGTGTCATATATTTTCCAAATATAATTCCTATGAAAAAGAAAATGTTATCTCTTTTTTTTGAATCTTATTTAATTTTATATTTTTATACAGCAGGTTATTAGTAATCTATTTTATACATATTAGTGTATATATGTTAATCCCAATCTTCCAGTTCATCCCACCACCCCCACTTTCCCCCCTTGGTGTCCATATGATTGTTCTCTACATCTGTGTCTCTATTTCTGCCTTGCAAACCGGTTCATCTGTACCATTTTTCTAGATTACACATATATGCGTTAATATACGATATTTGTTTTTCTCTTTCTGACTTACTTCACTCTGTATGACAGTCTCTAGGTCCATCCACATCTCTTCAAATGACCCAATTTCGTTCCTTTTTATGGCTGAGTAATATTCCATCATATATATGTACCACTTCTTCTTCAACCATTCATCTGTTGATGGGCACTTAGGTTGCTTCCATGACCTGGCTATTGTAAATAGTGCTGCAATTAACATTGGGGTGCATGTGTCTTTTTGAATTATGGTTTTCTCTGGGTATATGCCCAGTAGTGGGATGGCTGAATCATATGGTAATTCTATTTTTAGTTTCTTAAGGAACCTCCATACTGTTCTCCATAGTGGCTGTATCAATTTACATTCCCACCAACAGTGCAAGAAGGTTCCCTTTTCTCCACACCCTCTCCAGCATTTGTTGTTTGTAGATTTTCTGATGATGCCCATTCTAACTGGTGTGAGGTGATACCTCATTGTAGTTTGATTTGCATTTCTCTAATAATTAGTGATGTTGAGCAGCTTTTCATGTGCTTCTTGGCTATCTGTATGTCTTCTTTGGAGAAACGTCTATTTAGGTCTTCTGCCCATTTTTTGATTGGGTGGTTTGTTTTTTTAATATTGAGCTGCATGAGCTCTTTATATATTTTGGAGATTAGTCCTTTGTTGATTCGTTTGCAAATATTTTCTCCCATTATGAGGGTTGTCTTTTTGTCTTGTTGATGGTTTCCTTTGCTGTGCCAAAGCTTTTAAGTTTCATTAGGGCCCATTTGTTTATTTTTGTTTTTATTTCCATTTCTCTAGGAGGTGGGTCAAAAGGATCTTGCTGTGACTTATGTCGTAGAGTGTTCTGCCTATGTTTTACCCTAAGAGTTTTATAGTGTCTGGCCTCACATTTAGGTCTTTAATTCATTTTGAGTTTATTTTTGTGTATGGTGGTAGGAAGTGTTCTAATTTCATTCTTTTACATGTAGCTGTCCAGCTTTCCCAGCACCACTTATTGAAGAGACTGTCTTTTCTCCATTGTATATCCTTGCCTCCTTTGTCATAGATTAGTTGACCATAGGTGCGTGGGTTTATCTCTGGGCTTTCTATCCTGTTCCATTGATCTATATTTCTGTTTTTGTGCCAGTACCATATTGTCTTGATTACTGTAGCTTCATAGTATAGTCTGAAGTCAGGGAGTCTGATTCCTCCAGCTCCGTTTTTTTCCCTCAAGACTGCTTTGGCTATTCGGGGTCTTTTGTGTCTCCATACAAATTTTAAGATTTTTTTGTTCTAGTTCTGTAAAAAATGCGATTGGTAATTTGATAGGGATTGCATTGAACCTGTAGATTGCTTTGGGTAGTATAGTCATTTTCACAATATTGATTCTTCCAATCCAAGAACATGGTATATCTCTTCATCTGTTTGTGTCATCTTTGATTTCTTTCATCAGCCTTATGGTTTTCTGAGTACAGGTCTTTTACCTCCTTAGGTAGGTTTATTCCTAGGTATTTTAATCTTTTTGTTGCAATGGTGAATGGGAGTGTTTCCTTAATTTGTCTTTCTGGTATTTCGTTGTTAGTGTATAAGAATGCAAGAGATTTCTGTGCATTAATTTTGTATCCTGCAACTTTACCAAATTCATTGATTAGCTCTAGTAGTTTTCTGGTGGCATCTTTAGGATTCTCTATGTATAGTATCATGTCATCTGCAAACAGTGACAGCTTTACTTCTTCTTTTCCAATTTGTATTCCTTTTATTTCTCTTTCTTCTCTGATTGTTGTGGCTAAGACTTCCAAAACTATGTTGAATAATAGTGGCGAGAGTGGACATCCTTGTCTTGTTCCTGATCTTAGAGGAAAGGCTTTCAGTTTTTCACCATTGAGAACGATGTTGGCTGTGGGTTTGTCATATATAGTCTTTATTATGTTGAGGTAGATTCCCTCTATGCCCACTTTCTGGAGAGTTTTTATCATAAATGGTGTTGAATTTCGTCAAAACATTTTTCTGCATTTATTGAGATGATCATATGGTTTTTATCCTTCAATTTGTTAATATGGTGTATCACATTGATTGATTTGTGTATATTGAAGAATCCTTGCATTCCTGAGATAAACCCCACTTGTTCATGCTGTATGATCCTTTTAATGTGTTGTTGGATTCTGTTTGCTAGTATTTTGTTGAGGATTTCTGCATCTATATTCATCAGTGATATTGGTCTGTAATTCTCTTTTTTCGTAGTATCTTTGTCTGGTTTTGGTCTCAGGGTGATGGTGGCCTCATAGAATGAGTTTGGGAGTGTTCCTTCCTCTGCAATTTTTTGGAAAAGTTTGAGAAGGATGGGTGTTAGCTCTTCTCTAAATGTTTGATAGAATTCACCTGTGAAGCCATCTGGTCCTGGACTTTTGTTTGTTGGAAGATTTTTAATCGCAGTTTCAATTTCATTACTTGTGATTGGTCTGTTCATATTTTCTATTTCTTCCTGGTTCAGTCTTGGAAGGTTATACCTTTCTAAGAATTTGTCCATTTCCTCCAGATTTTCCATTTTATTGGCATAGAGTTGCTTGTAGTAGTCTCTTATGATGCTTTGTATTTCTGCAGTGTCAGCTGTAACTTCTCCTTTTTCATTTCTAATTTTATTGATTTGCATCTTCTCCCTCTTTTTCTTGATGAGTCTGGCTAAAGGTTTATCAATTTTATCTTCTCAAAGAACCATCTTTTAGTTTTATTGATCTTGGCTATTGTTTTCTTTGTTTCTATTTCATTTATTTCTGCTCTGATCTTTATGATTTCTTTCCTTCTACTACTAACTTTGGGTTTTGTTTGTTCTTCTTTCTCTAGTTCCTTTAGGTGTAAGTTTAGATTGTTTATTTGAGATTTTTCTTGTTTCCTGAGGTAGGACTGTATTGCAATAAAATTCCCTCTTAGAACTGCTTTTGCCGCATCCCATAGGTTTTGGATCGTCGTGTGTTCATGGTCATTTGTCTCCAGGTATTTTTTGATTTCCTCTTTGATTTCCTCAGTGATCTCTTGGTTATTTAGTAACGTATTGTTTAGCCTCCATGTGTTTGTGTTTTTTCATTTTTTCCCCTGTAATTGATTTCTAATCTCATAGCACTGTGATCAGAAAAGATGCTTGATATGATTTCAATTTTCTAAAGTTTACCGAGGCTTGATTTGTGACCCAAAATGTGATCTATCCTGGAGAATGTTCCATGTGCATTTGAGAATAAAGTGTATTCTGTTGTTTTTGGATGGAATGTCCTATGAATATCAATTAAGTCCATCTTGTTTAATGTATCATTTAAAGCTTGTGTTTCCTTATTTATTTTCATTTTGGATGATCTGTCCATTGGTGAAAGTAGGATGTTAAAGTCCCCTAGTATGATTCTGTTACTGTCAATTTTCCCTTTTATGGCTGTTAGCATTTGCTTTATGTGTTGAGGTGCTCCTATGTTGGGTGCATGAATATTTACAATTGTTATATCTTCTTCTTGGATTGATCCCTTGATCATTATGTAGTGTCCTTCTTGGTTTCTTGTAATAGTCTTTATTTTAAAGTCTATTTTGTCTGATATGACAATTGCTACTCCAGCTTTCTTTTGATTTCCATTTGCATGGAATATCTTTTTCCATCCCCTCACTTTCAGTCTGTATGTGTCCCTAGGTCTGAAGTGGGTCTGTTGTCGACAGCATATATATTGGTCTTGTTTTTGTATCCATTCAGCGAGCCTGTGTCTTTTAGTCTGAGCATTTAATCCATTCATGTTTAAGGTAATTATCGATATGTATGTTCCTATTAACATTTTCTTTATTGTTTTGGGTTTGTTTTTGTAGGTCTTTTCCTTCTCTTGTGTTTCCTGCCTAGAGAAGTTCCTTTAGCATTTGTTGTAGAGCTGGTTTGGTGGTGCTGAATCCTCTTAGCTTTTGCTTGTCTGTAAAGCTTTTGATTTCTCTGTTGAATCTGAATGAGATCCTTGCCAGGTAGAGTAATCTTGGTTGTAGCTTCTTCCCTTTCATCACTTTAAATATATTGTGTCACTCCCTTCTGGCTTGTAGAGTTTCTGCAAAGCCAGAGCTGAGAGTTCCCTTGTATGTTATTTGTCATTTTTCCCTTGTTGCTTTTAATAATTTTTCTTCTTTAATTTTTGTCAGTTTGATTGCTATGTGTCTCCACATGTTTCTCCTTGGGTTTATCCTGCCTGGGACTCTCTGCGCTTCCTGGATTTGGGTGGCTATTTCCTTTCCCATGTTAGGAAAGTTTTCGACTCTAATCTCTTCAAATATTTTCTGGGCTCCTTCCTCTCTCTTCTCCTTCTGGGACCCCTATAATGCGAATGTTGTTGTGTTTAATGTTGTCCCAGAGGTCTCTTAGGCTGTCTTCATTTCTTTTCATTCTTTTTTCTTTATTCTATTGTGCAGCAGTGAATTCCACCATTCTGTCTTCCAGGTCACTTATCCATTCTTCGGCCTCAGTTATTCTGCTATTGATTCCTTCTAGTGTATTTTTCATTTCAGTTTTTGTATTGTTCATCTCTGTTTGTTTGTTCTTTAATTCTTCTATGTGTTTGTTTTTTAATTCTTCTAGGTCTTTGTTAAACAATTCTTGCATCTTCTCGATCTTTGCCTCCATTCTTTTTCCGAGGTCCTGGATCATCTTCACTATCATTATCCTGAATTCTTTTTCTGGAAGGTTGCCTATCTCCACTTCATTTTGTTGTTTCTCTGGGGTTTTATCTTGTTCCTTCATCTGGTACATAGTCCTCGGCTTTTTCATTTTATCTATCTTTCTGTGAATGTGGTTTACGCAGGATTGTAGTTCTTGCTTCTGCTGTCTGCCCTGTGGTGGATGAGGCTATCTAAGAAGCTTGTGCAAGCTTCCTGATGGGAGGAACTGGTGGTGGGTAGAGCTGGGTGTTGCTCTGGGGGGCAGAGCTCAGTAAAACTTTAATCTGCTTGTCTGCTTATGGGTGGGTCTGAGTTCCCTCCCTGCTGGTCGTTTGGCCTGAGGCGACCCAGCACTGGAGCCTGCAGTCTCTTTGGTGGGGCTAATGGCAGACTCCGGGAGGGCTCACGCCAAGGAGTACTTCCCAGATCTTCTGCTGCCAGTGTCCTTGTCCCTGCAGTGAGCCATAGCCACCCTCTGCCTCTGCAGGAGACCCTCCAACACTAGCAGGTAGGTCTGGTTCAGTCTCCTATGGGTTCACTGCTCCTTTCCCCGGGTCCTGATATGCACACTACTTTGTGTGTGCCCTCCAAGAGTGGAGTCTCTGTTTCCCCCAGTCCTGTTGAAGTCCTGCAATCAAATCCCGCTAACCTTCAAAGTCTGATTCTCTGGGAATTCCTCCTCCCATTACTGGACCCCCGGGTTGGGAAGACTGACGTGGGGCTCAGAACCTTCCCTCCTGTGGGTGGACTTTTGTGGTATGATTGTTCTCCAGTCTGTGAGTCACCCACCCAGGGGTTATGGGATTTGATTTTACTGTGATTGTGCTGCTCCTACCATCTCACTGTGGCTTCTCCTTTGTCTTTGGATGTGGGGTGTCTTTTTTGGTGAGTTCCAGTGTCTTCCTGTGCATGACTGTTCAGCGGTTAGCTGTGATTCCAGTGCTCTCGTGAGAGGGAGTGAGTGCACGTCCTTCTACTCTGCCATCTTCTCAGGAAATTTTTAGAAGACATCCACTTTACAACATATAATAGTAGCTATGTTTCTCGCCTCCCCACCACTGTGGCAAGGGGGAAAATGTTATCTCTTTTTACTAATGAGGATAGGCACCAAGAGGTTAAGTGATTTGCCTAAGATGACAGGGCTGGGAAATGTTCATGTAGGAATTCAACCCTCCTCCCTTTATTCCCAAACGTGGTGTTTCATCACTGTGCACATGTGTCATCCCTCAGGTGAGTCTGGCTGCAAAATGATCTAATGCCTCCTTGCATTTGGAAAGCGTTTAGAGATCTTATCTTCTGAGGCATTCTTTATGCAAAAGTTTCATGCACAGCAAAGGATCAGGGTTTCTTTCTTTAAAAAACCAAACCAAACCAGCAGAGGTTGGAACAGGTAGAATGCTTAAGCCACGCCAGCTTTGGGTCTGTTTCTCACCATGTCTCCATTTCTGTCATGAAATGTTCCCACCCAGCAGCAACACAAATGTCTTGGTTGTGGAGACTGAATTGGGTCTTTTCTGGAGAGTGACACTTCTTTCACTGAAATGGCCCCTTTCTTGGATAGGGTGATGGGGAGTGAGTGTGTGTGTGTGTGCGCGCTTGTTTGCCCAGTGAAGCGGGCATTCAGGTGGTGCAATGCTGAGAGTGACTTGTTCGGCTATTTGTGAAGAAGCTGGCAAACTTGGGCCTTCCCCCTGGCAGGGAGGAGAAAGGGCCACTTGTTTCCGAAATATCAGGAAAAAGCCTGGCGCAGGTGGGGACCCCGTCAGTGAAATGTTGTTGGAAGCCGTGGCTGCAGGTGCTGCCTCTGGACACGGACGTGTGCTTCCTGGGTCGGGTGCTGGAGAAAAAGGACTGCCAATCCCCAAATAGAACCGCACTGTTGTCCCAGGGGTGGATGAAAAAGCTGTTTCAGTGCTGTGGACGGATCTGGATGGCTTGCCACGGAGGACAAAAAGTCTCCTATAAAATTCCATTTACATAGTCCTATGTCACTTGGGCTTTTGGTGACCAGATTCAATTGTGCTGGTGTCCCCTGGGCTGTGTGATATCATAGCTTCAGAGGAAGGCTTTATTTCGAGGTCACACTAGTTTGTCCTGGGGATGTAGTCATTTTTTGTGTCACAGACAATGTTTTACTGTGGAGATACGTGCCAGATGGCTCAGCCACTTGCAGTCCAGAGCTAAACAGTGTCTGTATTGTTGGCGAATAAACGGAATCTATTGTCTCCTGCTCATGAAACTCTAGTGCCCACCACTGTTTAGAGATGAAGTATTTAATAAATTGTTAGGTCTCGCTCAAAGCATCTATGAAACTGCATCTCAGAAGGATGCAGGCCTCCCCAAATATAAACCTCCTGTGTTCCTAAAAACCACCACCACCTTGCTGACGGCTTTCTTCCTTCCCCGCCCCCGTCTCCTCTTTTACAGTAGTAGCCAAGGCTCTGATTTTTGTTTCTTTCCCACCGCAATCCATATGCTAATATGATCTGTAATCCTCAGGCAGCGAGATGGGGGAACAACAAGATGCCTGTTGCCTGGTCTCCTCCAACTTTCTCACCCTCTCTGAAGTCCTGCCACCTATTTGTCAGCCCCGGACAGCACAGTGGAGCCTCACATGGGAGAGAGTGTGCCACGGAAATGCAGTTTCGGGATTTGGTTCCTCCCTTCTGCTCCGAGAGGATGCCTGATGGCTGAGAATAGAAGGTGTAGTGTCTGGCAAGCTCCTTTCACACGCGGAATTGACCTCCCACGGCGGGGGGCGGGGGAATCTGCTCACTCACCCCAAACAACAACAACAAACAAACAACGCAGCCCGGCAACATGGGAGGATTACAGCCTATTTCTCTCCCTTTGAAGACTGCATTCAGAGAGTCGCTTTCTGAGCGTGGACCACTACCCGCCCCCCTTTCTTTCTTCTCTCCCCCCCCGCCCCCAGCCTGCATCTTGTCCCTCTAAATGAAGCACACTCTACCATTTAACTTCACCCAGCTGTGGCTGGGTACACTGCAATGTCAGAAGTATTCGTTTCCTGCTCTAATTGCAGCCCAAGCCAACCTTGAGTGGCAAGGAGAAAGCCACTGACAGGTTTGGGCTGTGTCCAGACCTCCTCAGACTTTCTGTCAGCCAACTGTTTGACAGTCTATGCAAATACATGCAAATGAAGGGACACTGGCCGAACACCTGCAGAAAGTGACCATCCCCGCTTGGGCTCGGCCTCCCCGTAACTGGGAGTTTGGAAACGCTGCTCGGTCGCTTTCTGTCAGTTGATTATGCATTTGTCAGCAGAACGTTGGGCTGATAGAAACACTCCTCTTTGTCCTGAAGAGCCGCAGAGCTCCATGTGGAACTGTGAGTGCCAGGGATAGTGGGATGGCTCCAGGCCAGCCCTTGTGAGTCCTCTCCTCTGTCTCCAGGACCCGAGTGGCAGCATCGAACTCTTGTGGGCTCTCGCCCGCCTCAAGGAAGGCCCTCTACCTCGCTGGGTGTAAAGACATCATGTTGGTGGTGGGGCAGCAGAGCGAAAGGCTGGCTCTCTCTAGCAGCTGGAACTTGGTGACTCTGAACCGTAGCGTGCCCCGGATTTTCAAAAGCCAAAGAAAAATCTGCCCGGCCTGTCAGGGAATTGGAAAGGGGGAGAGGGCCCGCAGCCTCGAGTGGGAACCAAATTGGCAGTCACACACAGCACCTCCAGACTATGGGAAGGCTGCCAGGCGGCCAACTCCCACGTCCACTGGCTGCCCAGCCATCTCGGCTCCCATCTGCTCGGGCCTCCGCTGGCCTCTGACAACTCCTCTCTTTAAGGGCTGCGGGGACCAGCCAGTCAGCTGTTACTGAAAAGTTGTTGTATGGGACTGCGGAGTTTTAAATTTGGCCTTTTTGAAGGTAAGGAAAGTGACCCAACCAGCAGGGCCCTACAACTGAGGACTGGTGGACAAGCCCGGTGTTCTGGGGCCAAGGAGTCAGGCAGGGACGCTGCACACGAGTGTTCTATGTGGTCCTTAAACATCCTCCACTAGAACTGGGGAAAGCGTTCTGCATCCTTTGTGCGGCTGGGCTTTGGTCCTCTAGAAAAACAAGTCATTTGGGGAGTGGTTGCACAAACCAGGACTTCTAAAGCTCCCCCCCCCCACCCCACTTACAGGTTGGAAGGACAAGGGCACCTGAACATACCTAACCTACATATAAGACCACGGTGTCCT
Source organism: Tursiops truncatus (assembly GCF_011762595.2). NCBI lineage: Eukaryota > Metazoa > Chordata > Mammalia > Artiodactyla > Delphinidae > Tursiops > Tursiops truncatus. The sequence goes on along the minus strand of NC_047037.1, from coordinate 132,251,479 downwards.
GCATATAGGTCTGTAACCGGCTCTGATAATGTCTGGGGGATAAGTAGGCATTGCTCATAATGAATGTGACTGATGTCAGTGTAGACTGCTGATGCGAGTAACTGAGACTCCAAAGTGGATCTTTTTTCCCCTAAAGAATTATTTTGACATTCGTGCAACTTCAGTCAGTCAAATAATTGCCCGTTCTTTCCTGTATGTGAAGAGCAGTAAAAAAATCACAGCGAAGACTCTTAAGGTGTTTGCCCATCCAGTCTTCCTCTCTAGAAGGAAGAAGCATATCCTCGGGCTTCCCGAAAGCTGCCGTTCTAGGTCCTGGGGGGAGATTTGAGTGCGTGGCTCTTAAAGCAGACATGAGTTCTCTGTGCTGAGGCCCTGATGCATAACCAAGGGGCCAACAGATTGCCTAGAGCCAGGGCTGCCCAACTGGTAAACATCTCGGTATCGATAAAGGCGCAACGGTGCCAAGGGCTTGTGGGAACCGCGGTTTTCCAGATATTGACTTATTGCAGACGGAGAGAGGGCAGGCTAGCTCAGAAAGGTATATTAGGTCCTGCTAAGTACCCAGCATTGGGTATGTGCCGTTATGGATAAACGGAGGCATAAGGGCATCCAAGAGAACTCACTCAGGGTCCTACCATCATTAACATGACGACACCGAAGCCCAGCTCAAGTTCCATCCATGACTCTTGTTAATTATATCACGCAGTACGTGCAATGAGGAAAACCCTTGGTAGGACCAAATAGTCATAGAATTCAGGGGCATGCGCACATGAAAGAGGAAGGTGATTTAAACTGGAAATATTGGAAGCTTCAAGAAGGGATGGAGACGCAATAGGGAGGTCTCCTGTCAAGTCTTCAGTTCCTTTGAATATCTGTGAGACTGGTATTGTTTGTGGTTGTCATAACATCAGCGAGGAACGAAAGCCGGAATGTCATCGGCTGCGAGGCTGTGGGTGGATTTTCCCAGCCCCGATGCCTGGCAGACAGGTGACTGGATCCCACCCCTCAGTGCCAAGGCAAGTTCCCTGGGCACCCGTTTTGTTTTACCAAAGGGAGTTTCATCACACCAGCTGTAATTCATGATGTACGGGCACCTCTTACTTAAATGAGCCCACTGTTTGCCTTTTTTTAAAAAAAGGAAGGCCAGAAACAAATAAAATGCCACATAAATGAGACGGTTTCCTTTCTCTCGCGCTCTCTCCCTCTTTTAAAAGTACACTTTAGAACCCAAGGTAGTCGTATTTAACCAGCTTTAATGTCTTTGCAGGGTTGTGGTCACTCAGGCAGCAGTAACTTTGAAAAAATGACCCGTCTACACCCAAACAATAACAGAATCCCCCTTTTTATGTTGGAAACGCCCACGGCTTTCTGTGTATCTGCAGACTCCCCACGTAGATGCAACTGTTTGACCAGCCTTCTACTGAACAACTTAATTAAGCAAAAGAAAACGTGTCAGTTTCTGCCAACCTCACAAAAACAGAGCTGCCGGGGTAAAAAGGGTCGGCGGAATTAACCCACATTCCTGAACGGGTTCACTAAAGGCAGGCTGGCTTTGCAGCAATGCCAAGGGGAACCGTGCACTGGATGGCCATTCAGATTGATCAAGACATATTGTTCAGTAGATCATACTGAACACAATTAAAGCTGCAATACCTCAGGCGGCTACAGCTCGGGTGTGAGTTTAGCTTAATTTAAAAAAAAAAAAAAATCTTGTCACGACACAGTGCTCACCATTGACATTCTGCACAGTTACGGAGACAAAACAGTTTTCGCCCACCGTATGAAAACAGCAAGTTGTTTTTAGTTTTTTTCCCCCTCGTCAATATCCTGCTCTCCCTCTCTGCCCCTTTTCCCTCTCCATGAAAGCACATGCAATATGCAAAGTAACAGTATGCTCTGCATGCAATTTGTACTGGCCAGACCAAACCCGAATTTAATCCTTTTTTTTTTTTTTTTTTTTTTTATCCTGAGGGCGGGGAAGTGCCCCTGCCTAAATCCTTCTCTGGAAGCTGAGAAAGCGGAGGCCCCAGGAATCCTGTTTCCTAGCCAATTAAATTTAGGATTTTTTTTTTTCCAGGCTTGGGTTTTGATTTTTCTTCCTTTATGTGAAGCCAGGATGGAGCTTAAGGCCCAGCACTTCTCCCGACCGCCAACCCTCTCCCCACCCCATCAGAGCCTCCTGCAGTCACGGAAAAAGCAGGGGCTTTCAGGGGCAACCAGAGCGAATTCAGAAGCATCGCCATTCATTTGGGGAGAAACTGGATTGGCACCAGTTTGGCACTGAGGCCATGAGATTGTGATATTTTTCTTCCCAATTATTCATTCTTTCCTTCCCTCTCTCTCTTTCTCTGCGTTTAGCAAGTCATGGTAGAGGATGATTCTATGCACAAAGTATCCCCCACTTATAATTACATTGTCCCACATTCTGGGCAGGGAAACCCACGCTCAGGCCTTCGGTTCCCAATTTTGCAGGGAAGCTGATACACCAGTGTTTAAAGGTTGAGGCCTCCCAGTTAGACATCAGAAAGAAATGGTCTCTCCCAGATGAGCTGATGCACCAGTGCTTTTCTGTGGCGACAACCAGGGGTCCTATCTTTCTGCGACCCCTGTGATGCAAGGAACCGTTTGACGAAGAGGCATTTACCCTCGATAGCTACTGCGGGTGTTCTTGGGTGTGGAGATATTTCCAGTTAAAGATTCAAACGTGGCTGAATTATCCGAAGACCATAGAGGCAGTTTTTGTTTGCTCTGCCACTTGGAATAAATGCACACAACTTTTGCTAGATAAGCTGGTCAGAACCTTGCCAGTACTGAAAGGCTGGGCAGACAGAAAACAGGAACCGGCAGAAGTTCAGTGTAAGAAGACTAATTAACAGAGCCCCGTGCAAAAGGCAGCAGTGGCAAGGACCGTGCGCTCATTACAGATGTGCACGGCACGTGACGGGCCAGTATGGCTTCCTCTTCTGATTTTAAAACGGTCTCCCTCTTGAGCATGGAAACCCCACCAAAAGCGAAAGATGCTTCCAGTGCAGAAATTTCCCAAAAACTGTTTGAAACACAGGCAACACGTGCTGGTCAGGGAAAGCAGAGAACATCAGTGATGAAATGTGATCGGGAGTTTCTAGCTGACGATTTTCCAGACAGCTTATCTCAAAAGAATTATTTGGTCCTCAGAATACAGATGTTATAAGCAAAAGCCTTCAAAACTCAACACCCATGACAAGAATGGCTTATTCTTTTAAAGCTTCCTTATATTTACAGAAAATGAGCCACAGGTCCCATTGGGTGCTCTAAGATCTGGGAGCAGCCTATATTTCTAACTTTTTTCCCAAAGAATTTGGGTCCCAAAGGGGATTTTTCTTTTTGGTCTGAAGGGTGACGCTTCTCTGGTTGGCATCTTTCATCCCCCCAGGGGTCTCTGTGCTGTCCCAAATGGTTCTTCTGGGGCCTGACGGAAAATCTGAGTCGAAGGGCTTGAAGTAGGCAAAATGCCCCAAGGACACATCCTGTCTTGCAGGGCCAGGCAGCGAGACACCCGGGCCCCTCGCCCTGCCTGCACCCCGTCCTGGCTTCCTGCTCTTGGGAATGCCCCAGACATCTCACTCAGTCCCCAGAATAGGAAGTGCTGTCTCTTCAGAGAGGCCCAAGGCCACCCTCTGTGCTTCTTACCACTTGGAGTATGGGCCCTGGCTACAGGGGTTCAAGTCTCCGCTCTGCCTCTTAACTGCGGTATGATTTTAGGCAACTTATTTAACGCCCCTGTACCTCAGTTTACCCATCTGTAAAGCTAGACTAATAATAGTAACTACCTCAGGGGCTGTTGTGAGGCTTGAGTTAATTTAACTAACGGGGTAGAGCTGTGTCTGCTGTGTCATAGCAATTGTTATGATCGCCCTGTGGGCTTTCAGACTCCTTCAGGACTGGAGAGTTACTTTATGGATTGGAGCACTGCCATGGGGCACTCAACAAAAGTGCCAGGTGTGAATCTCCAAATTGCCCAGGACACTCCAGGCTTTCCAGCTAAGCCAGAGTGCCAGGCCCTGGGAAGGTTTCCCTTGAGCGAACGACAGCAGGACAGAGGCTGAATGTGATCTAACCCTTCCTTCGCCGCCCTGGTGCTGCGCGGAGGAGGGGGGCAAAGACCACGAGTCTCTTAGACCCCGAGGGCACCTAGCGATCTCTCAACCCATCCTCCAACTCCTTCACTCCACAGCTGGGAATGGAGATCAGAGACGGAAAGTGACTGGCCCAAGGTCACACAGCCAGGGCTGCGACTAGAAGCTGTCCTTAACCCTTGGCTGTAAGGTTTAGCTGGGTACCATCAGCACACTCAGATAGCAAGATATGTAATACAGCACTCAACACGTCATTACACTCATTCAAATGTTTCCTGTCCTGAACACGGTCTGAACTTCAGGCTTGAAACCGTCCCGATGGGGTTTAACATACCTCTTCAATGTAAGGAGAGTGTCCATTACTGTTCTTCCAAATGTGTGTAAAGAAAAAGTCATAAGAAAGTCGGCCAGTTCCCAGAGGCAGAGAGACACATACACTCACGATCATGGCACTGGGCGCATGGACCCTGAATCAGCTCTGGGGCCCCCAGCCCAGCCCAGCCCCGCCCAGTCTGTGCCCGGGCACCCCGGAGCCAGAGCGCCGGAGCTTCGCAGGCGATTAGCGGCTGGGAAGTTTCCTAATGCCTGAGCTTGAAGGAACCTCTTGTTGGATGAAATTTATGACCCGGCACTTCCTCAGGGAGACTTCCCACGTCGAATTGTTGAACACTTCTGACCTTACCGCCCTAAACAAGGGAAGGGTGGGGAGGGGAGGGGCGGGAGGGCGGAGGAAGTAGGCAGGGGGAGGCACCGCTTGGCCAGATGTCCGGGAGCGGGAACCGCGCGCAGATGCCGGAATGACAACCTGCGTGGCCCGAGCCGGGGCGCGGGGACCAGGGGTCACCGGGATCCCGGCTCTGCGCAGGGGGCCTGCGGGCCACCTGCTGATGCGCGCAGCCCACGCCTCCCCCCGAGTGGCCCGCGGGGCCTCGCAGATGGACCGGAGCCTGGCGGACTGAGGATCTGCTGGGGCCCAGCTTGTGCTCCGTGTGCGTCGTCTGGAGACGGCCCCACAAGTGCCCTCCGCGGAAAGAAAGGATTGCTGAGCCTGGGAGAGACGCGGTGGTGGTGCGGTGCGGGAGTTAGGGTTATTGGGCGTCCTTGTATTTGTTTTGTCTTTGGCTGAAATAAAGCCCTGAATCCTTTGAGAGGATTGTCACTGCTACTGTTTTTTCCTCCCCCTTGGGCGAAGGATAGACTCGTCTAGAAGAGACCCAAGCTTCTCAAACTTGGCTGCACAGTGGAATCCGTTGCACAATTAAAGAAACAAACAACAACAAAAAAAACTGATGCCAGGGTGCCACCCTGCAGAGAGTCTGATTTAATTGGCTTGGGTATCTGGGTTTGAGAAGCTCTCCTGATCTTGTAATGTGCAGCAAAATTTGAGGACCACTGGCTCAGTCCCACACCGTCAGCCCTGTGTGACATTCAGGGTCTCAACTACCCCATAGTGAGCTTCTGAGAAGTGGGCTTGACTTCATTCTTATACATACAGATTTCAAGATGAGAAGGAGAGGAAAAGAGGTTACTTACCGGGGAAGAGTGGCAGGTAGTTAATAAAATAGAATATATTTTTAATTAAGATATAATTGACATACTAGTTTCAACGGTACAACATAATGATTCGATATTCGCATAGATTACAAAATGATTACAATAAGTGTAGGTAACATCCATCAGCACACAGTTACATAATTTTATTCTTGTGATGAGAACTTTTAAGGTCTACTCTCTTAGCAACTGTCAAGTATAAAATATACTTTTATTGACTATAGTCACCATGCTGTACCTGACATCCCCAGGACTTATTTATTTTATAACTAGAAGTTTGTACCTTTTTTTTTAAACATCTTTATTAGAGTATAACTGCTTTACAATGGTGTGTTAGTTTCTGCTTTATAACGAAGTGAATCAGTTATACATATACATGTATCCCCATATCTCTTCCCTCTTGCATCTCCCTCCCTCCCGCCCTCCCTAGAAGTTTGTACATTTTGACCCCTTCACCATTTCGCACCCCACTTCCCTCACCTCTGGCAACCACCAACCTTTTCTCTGTATCTGTGAGTTCTGTTGGTTTTTTGTTTTTGTTTTTTGCAGATTCCACATAAAAGTGAGATCATACAGTCTTTGCCTTTCTGTGTCTGACTTAGCCCTCAAGGTCCATCCCTTTTGTCACAAATGGAATAATTTTCTGACTAGTGACTCAGCTAAGCTGGGCAACCGTTTACTAAAATAAAGTTGACCTAACCAATATGTTTTATTCTGGGGAGGAGTGAGTCCCAGTTCTTGATGACCGGTGTACTCAGATGCCCCAACCTGCTCTTGGCTTCACCACGGTGGCCCTGCTGCTTTGGGGATAAAGATGCATATTTTTTTAAAAATATAAATGTACTTATTTAATTTATTTTTGGCTGCGTTGTGTCTTTGTGGCTGTGAGTGCATGGCCTTTCTCTAGTTGCGGTGAGCGGGGTCTACTCTTCGTTGCGGTGCGTGGGCTTCTCACTGTGGTGGCTTCTCTTGTTGCTGAGCACAGGCTCTAGGCGCACGGGCTTCAGTAGTTGTGGCTCGCGGGCTCAGTAGTTGTGGCACATGGGCTTCGTAGTTGTGGCACATGGGCTTCGTTGCTCCACGGCATGTGAGACCTTCCCGGACCAGGGCTCGAACCCGTGTCCCATGCATTGGCAGGCGGATTCTTAACCACTGCGCCGCCAGGGAAGTCCCAAGATGCACATCCTTAACCAGGCCCTGGGAGATGTGGCTCCTTCAGCAGCCTCACCTCGGACCCTATTGGGCTCCCCATGCTCCGTCCTGCTTCCAGCCTTTGCACAGCTGCACGCTCTACACGGAGCACTCTTAAGCCCCTACAGCACACACACGACCTAGTTAAGACCTACTCCCTCTTCACTGCTTACGTCAGACATCGCCTCCCTGGAGCAAGCCCTCAGACCTCCCAGACCGTGTGACGTCTCCCTGTATTGTGTGTTCACCGTTCTGGTAATCAGCACATAGAAATTCAGTAAAAATTAACTGTCTATCTAGTTGCTTGATATTGGTCTCGCCTGCTAATATGTAAGCTCCATGACACACAGAGCACGCTTTTCTTACTCATAGCTGCGACTCTAGGGCCATCGTACGATCATGATAAATACTGGTCAGATGAGAAAGAGAGACCACCTTATCGCTTTAAAAAAAGCCATCCTTGGGATCCAGGCTTGCATTCTCTTGGCTTTTCTCGGTTCAGCCTGGCTTTATATGCACGGGTTGGTGGTTCTGATGTTCCGGCAAATGAGTTTGGCTCCCTGGAGTGCTCTGCTGTTCTACTGTTAATGGCGGTGACCCTTTATATGTCACTTTGTGCCTCAGTTTACTCAACTATGAAGGCAGCAGGGGGTTACATAAAACCCACGCGACCTCAGAGAAGGGGCACGCTGCAGTTGTGAAGTGCTGTGAATGTGCAAAGTTTCATGCAAAGAATAGAAGCTTTAAAGATTCCTTTCGTTATGGGCATTTCTTAGCAAGTTTTCAGTGTTATACTTAAAACATTTACAAGAGGGATGATCATTAGGACTTATATACTATAATCAAAGCAAAAATTTAAAAGGAAACTTAATATGGACAATATGCCAAGTACTTTGTATATTTGATGCTGCTTGATCCTAACAATACACCTATGGTGTAGATCTAATTATGACCATTTTACAAGTGAGGAAATGGAAATTCAGAGAGGTTCAGTAACTTGCCCAAGGTCACACAGCTAGTAAGAGGTGAAGATGAACTTAGGTGAGGTGAGTGACCAACTCAGGTTGATGGAGTTCCAGACTATTTCTCATTTGGAGATGATACCAAATTTTGGCTATTTGTCTGTTATAGAGATAAATTAATTCTAAAAAAGTTCCAAGGAAGAACCTGATGCTTGTGCAAAATCTTGACAGAACACCCAAATCTTATTCTTCTTGAAATTCTTTGTCAATAATTGAAACTCAGTGCTTGAGTCTAGATGGAACAGAGAGTGTTTTCTTTGCATCTGAGAAAATGATCAGTCTTTAGACCAGAGCCCCTTGAGATCAATAGACCCAATAAGGAATAACCTAGCATAGTGTAAACTTTATTAGTCCATCTTACATAGAGCTGGCATCTATGTTATTCTTTATCCACCTACAATCAGGCCGGATCGTGTCTTTTACTTCTTCTTTTCTCTGGTGACATCTTTTCAGCTAGGTTAAAGAAAAAAACAAAACCCCAAACCTATGAAAATAATACCTAAATTTAAAAACATAGGTAAATGACGAATTCCTTATTTTATTCTTCCCCAGGAATTCTATTTCATGTATCTCCTTGTCACTTTTTCCACCTCAAAAAATTTGTATTATTTTCATTCAGTAATTATCACGTGCTTTAATATTTGCAGAAATTGTAATGGTCAGTTGGTTGTATCCTGAAAGGATGACAAGGCAATCTGGGGCTGACAGTGATTTCAGGGTTTTCCACAAATTATCTCCTCCTGTGGAATCAAAATCCAAGAAAAGTCATAAATCCTGGGTCACTATGGAAAATCCAGATAGGTCCTTGGATAATGGCCCTGACAGAATCCTTATCATGGAAATGCAAAGCATTTGATTAAAAATTCAAATTATATCCTATGTCATTAGCTCTGGAATTTTCTTAAGCCTTGAGACACAAATAGCACCTTTTCTACCCTTCAAAAACAAAGAAAACGCTAATGAAACGTTAATGCAATGGAAAAATCATTTTGAATTTGTTCCAAGGTGAGCAAAGGAAGGTTGTTGAGAAACCTTGGGTAGCTAGTTGCATGGTGGTTCCATCCACAGAGATGGGGAAAGAGGGGAAGAGCCCAAGTCTGTGGGAGGAAAGATCTCGAGCTTTCGGTGGGATGGGCTACACTGGAGCATCGTAAGGGAAATGACGGACAGTGGTACTTGTCCCTGACTCACTGAGATAATTGGGCAAGTGAGCAGCCCTTTTTCCTTGTTCTGTTTTACATTTCCAACTTTTGGTTTTTTTCTTTTCTTTCTTTTTTCCTTTCTTTCTTTTATTTTTTTAACATCTTTATTGGAGTATAATTGCTTTACAATGGTGTGTTAGTTTCTGCTGTGTAACAAAGTGAGTCAGCTATACATATACATATGTTCCCATATCTCTTCCCTCTTGCGTCTCCCTGCCTCCCACCCTCCCTACCCCACCCCTCCAGGTGGTCACAAAGCACCGAGCTGATCTCCCTGTGCTATGCGGCTGTTTCCCACTAGCTATCTGTTTTACATTTGGTAGTGTATATATGTCCATGCCACTCTCTCACTTTGTCACAGCTTACCCTTCCCCCTCTCCATGTCCTCAAGTCCATTCTCTAGAAGGTCTGCGTCTTTATTCCCATCCTGCCCCTAGGTTCTTCATAACCTTTTTTTTTTTTAGATTCCATATATATATGTATGCTAACACATATATACTGATATTTTTCTTAATTCTTTGCCTCATTTATATACTCAAATGCGGCATTACAGTAAGTTCCTTACATATGAACCTTCAAGTTGTGAACTTTCAAAGATGTGAAAATAATTTCTTTATTTTTGTGCTTGTTTGTTTGCTATGTATTATTTGTGTGAAAAGTATTATAAGCCTATTACAGTAGAGTACTGTATAGCTGACTGTGTTAGTTGGGTGCCTAGGCTAACTTTGCTGGACTTACAAACAAAGTTAGACTCATGAACGCGCTCTCGGAACAGAGCTTCGTATGTAGGGGACTTACCGTAAAAGCTGTTGAATTTGACACCAAACAGTGTTCTGGGTTTCGTGAAACTGTGTGTTTCATGTGGTTCCTGAAAGAACAGGAGGAGGGTCATGGATGGGGCCTCATGTTGGAGCCTAAAGTGTCCCCAGGGATGGTCATCCTGCTTCCTCTCTCCTTTCAGGCCACCCTGCCACCTGCCCAGCCTGGGGAATGAATGAGCGCGGCCGGTCTCCTCGCAGAGTCACGGAGGCCTGAGGACCCGGCAGGCGCCTCACATCCCTTCGGCTGCCCTCACTCCCAAGTCCCTCCTTGGGATTCTCCACCCCTCCCCCTGGGCAGCCCAGGCCACAGGCCGAGGTTAGGATCGTGCCCCTGGTCTGTTGTTCTCATGGGCACCGCCTTCTCGGTCCCCTCCCGGCCCAGATGACAGTATTTACTAACCTTTCACATAAGCACTTCAGGCCTTTGTGGGGAGCAATTGGTCTTCCTGCTCTTCCTGTGAAGACACAGATGATGCCATTACAAGTGTCAGCCCGCCCTGGGCTCAGCAGGGGTGACAAGCTGGCAGGGACTGTCACAGAGTCTTGGGAGAGGGCAGCAGCAAGAGAAGCCAAGACAGTGGTCCCCTCCTTCCCAACCTCTGGGGTAACTGCAGTCCGTGTGTGTGTGTGCATGTGTGTGTGTGCGTGTGTGTGTATGTGTGTGTGTGTGTGTGTGTGTGTGTGTATACCTTCCTCATCACCAAGTAGTAGTTGTGCGTTGACTACTACCTGCCTGTGGCCAGAGGAATGTCAGATTTCCTGAGGTGACTGGTCCCCAACGATGTAGTGGAGACTCAGGTCCACTCCTGGTTATGACTTGACTGTGCATCTCCAAGAAGTCATCTCATCTCTTTAGACAGTCTCAGCTGTGTGTTTTTCCTTATCTATAGGTCTGTTAGGAAAGTAAGTTAAAAATACCTCCAGTTCCCTGGAGAAAAGTCCTGTGTATAATTCAGACTGTAAAAACTACAAACTACTGCACGATTACTAACTAGATTACTACTATTATTGTTACTAGAATTTCTCAGGGCGCTGTATTTCCCTCAGGCTCTGAAAAACTATTAAAATAAAAACAGAGGAAATGAAATAATATGATCCCAGCTTTGTAAAAAGTAAAGGTATATGCTCTAATTATATATACATAGGAAAACAACCAGAGGGAAACACTTCTAGATGTTAACTTCTAGATGGTTCTCTCTGGGAGGTGGGATTACACAGGCCATATATTTTCTTTCTCTATATTTCAGTAGTTTTTTGAATTTAATATGAACCTGCATTTTTTTTTTGTAGTCAGAAAGAAATGCTAAATGTTGTTTTAAAAAAATGCTCATCTATAGTCTGTGTGAGTACTAAAGACCCTAGAAATGTTCTCTACTCCTATGCTGTTTGGAAATGAAGCAATTGCTCCATTTCTGGATACTCAGGGTGGGTGTGAGAGGGGCTTTCTGACCTGATATCCACTCCACTTTCAGGAGATGACTTCAGAAAGGGCAGAGAGAGGAGTTTGCTGTCACACCACCTGAGCCATCAAGGGAGAGATGCCATGTTTTATTTGTCTCATCCTCTCTCTGAATAGTCTAGCGAGTTTGTTTGGATTTGCCAATTTTCCTCTTTTGGACTTGATGCTCTGTGCTGGAGAATGGGTGGAGTAAGTCCCCAGGTGAGCAGGGATGCTGCAGCTTCATGAGCTGTCATTCACTTGCCCCCTGTTCAGCTTGGTCCAGCTGTACCATCAGCCAGAGGACCCTTAGCCCAAAGGTGCCTGAGGAAGAGCACAGGTAGGGAGGGAGACTGGTCAGGGTCTGCTCCCACTTCTGGTAAATAAGCTATGTCAGTAACAAGCAGCCCTTAGAAACCCGAAGTGCATTTTGTTCATTTCTACCCTGTCTATTCTCATTCTTCGAAGCAGAGGGGTGTCTTGCAATTAACTGGAGCCAGAGAATTTGGTTGAAGGGATCAGAGTGAAGTGGTGCAAGCCTGGAAGACATTTCTGGGGATATTTTCTCAGTTGCACTTGCTGTTGGGCAAGTTACCAAGGCTCAGACACTTCGGTTTGTCCAGCTTCGGAGCATTCATTCATTTACGTTGATTGCCGGTTGCTCAGAAGAGAGCCCTGCATAGTTCCGAGCTGGCTTTCTCTAAAGGCGGAGGACTTCATCCTCGACTCTGCCTCTTCCTCAGGGACTCATCCTCTCCCCGGCTTTTCCCTAAATCTTGTCGGATTGAAATCAGATTGCAACACACTCGAGACGATCAACCTATTCTTTTCAAGGAGGGCGAGTCAAACTCAGAAAGTCTCTGCCAACACGAAGGGGCATTGAAAACAGGAAGATAAATTCTCCAAAACCAAAAGTGAGACTCTGAAGGATGACAAGTGCGAGAACCCTGGGGTCCAGGCACCGGGCCCTTTAGGGATGGGAGACATCAAAGATTTGTGTGACATTTTGCTTCATTTTGGCCTCAGAATATCTCATCTTCTGCCCTTAAAATAACTTCCAAATGTTTACCAAATCCTCTCAAAAACATAATTCTTTTTCAAAAATAAATTTCTTTTTCTGATTATGGAAGTAATTCTTCTTCATTGTTAATACATCAATAAATATGAGGAAAAAAGTAAAAAATCAACCAAAATCCCACCACCCCGACATAAACACCAGTAACATTTTCCTAAACATTTCTTTACACACACACACACGCGCACACACACACACACACACACACACACACAGAGTTAGATGTACTTAAGGTGATATTATACATAAATTCTACAAACTGCAATATGTTACGACATCCTTCTCTAATTCATCCGTCTGTCTATCTAATCTAATCAACTATAGCTCCAGATTATTATTTCAGATCATTTCAGATTTAGATTATTAAAAAGGCCGCATGGAATTTTATTTTAAATTCACAGCAACCTTTCTTAATCTCATCCCTAAGAATGGGCATTTGGGTCAGCTCCTACTTGGTTTCAATATTAAAAGCAACTTTATGATGAATATCATCATACTTAAATTTTTGAGTCCTTATGCTACACCGATTTAGAATAAATTCTTTGAAGGAGGATTGCTGGCTTGAAGGGTAGGATCATTAATCATTTATGTAATATATAATGTATACATTATTTAATGTATAATATATTATAATATGATCATTATAATACGTGTAATCATAAATTACAATTACTTTATATAGGTATATAAAATTATATAGTAATTGTTTTATAGCTATAGGTAAAATAATAATTTTATATTATATAGAGAGATAAAATTTGCACAGGACTTTTATGAACCCAAAAGCTTTCGATGTACTTGGGCATTGCACAGAGGCAATCATGACTTTAAAATGCTGAATTTTTTAATTAAGTCATGGGTACTTGACATTTCCCAGGGACCAACTAACAATTAGGGCCTCAGCTCCTCTGAACCCTGAGACAGGCTTGTCTCCCTGAGCTCCCAAACCTCTTAAGAGAACTCACTTTAAGGTGGGAGTGCAGAAGGAAGTAAGCTTTCAGTAGCAAAGAAGAAAGAAGGGAAGAGCCTGTATTGAAAAATAACTCACTTGAACATAGATGGACCTAGAGATTGTCATAGACAATCTCTGTGTCTATGACAATAAAAACATAGTTTGTGTTACTGAGTGAAGTAAGTCAGACAGAGAAAGACAAATATCATATGATATTGCTTATACGTGGAACCTAAAAAAAAGGTACAAATGAACTTATCTACAAAACAGAAATAGCGTTACAGATGTAGAAAAAAAACTTATGGTTACCGTGGGTAAGGCATGAGGAGGGATAAATTGGGAGATTGGGATTGACATATACACACTACTATATATAAAATAGATAACTAATAAGGACCTACTGTATAACACAGGGAACTCTACTCAATACTCTGTAATGAGCTATATGGGAAAAGAATCTAAAAAAGAGTGGATATATGTATATGTAAAACTGATTCACTTTGCAGTATACCTGAAACTAACACAACATTGTAAATCAACTACACTCCAGTAAAAAGAAAAAAATTTTAAAAAGAAAAGAAAAACTAAGTGAACTTTAAAATTAAAAAGAAGAATAACTCGCTTGGACTCCACGATGGTAACACAGACCTGGGTGTGAGTAGGGAAAAAGCTGCATTTCCCACGAGCTAAGTTTGAATCTCAAATGGTGAGTTCTCCTAAGTTGAAGGCAGATAAAAATTAAGACACTGGATCACTCTATCAGAGATTTTTTTGGTTTTATTTTGTTTTGTTTTTGCTTCTTCTTTTTCTTCTTCGTTTTGTTGTCAGTCTGATTACGACTACTCTTCTGCAACATTTTTTTCATAATTTGAAAGAATTAAAAATTATAGCATCCATGAATAAATAGAACTCTTCGTTCCTTCTTATTAACTAAATGCAATCGCGGAATAAATACAGTGAGTATTCACAAAAAAAGTGAAGAATAGAAAATTGTTTAAGTGGCCAAAGAAACTTTATCCTATTGTAAGACAGGCCAAGCTATGCCAGCTATATGTAAATGTAAGCAGTGGCCTGTGTTCCCTGTGTTCATGTGTCCACTTTGAAGTTGCCATCTGAATTTAATTCTGCCTTTGTGATTAAATCAGGCCATTACGCTTAATCTCACTTAATAGTAAGGAACGTCCTTTGTTGTTTTCTATAGGCAACATATTCTGCCCCTAACATATACAGCTTGGTATTCACACTTTACTATTAATCCCCGATGGCTCATAATTGCTTCATCTCCAAGCCCTCTGTCCAATTCACAAGGGGCTGATTGCAACCATTCTTCCCCTATACATTAATGCACTGTTTAGGTCTTGCTTCTTTGGCTCAGTGAACCCCATCAAGCTGTCCACATTTTCTGGGCATGTGGGCGTATTGTGAGATGTTAAATTAAATTCTGTGTTGACCCCCCCTAAATACCAGAATCTATTAGCCCCTGCAACTTAGCTGATTGACAAGTGGGACTACTTTTCCACAAAATCCTGCAATAAAAACCGGCAACAACAGGCTGAATATTTTGTTTCCAGGCAAAGGCTGGGGTCTTCTTACTGCTGTCTTGCTATTTACATTTTCATGACCACCGCAGGATCAATTGCAATATTGCAATGTTACTTTATCCATCTTCTGTTTGTCTGTCTTGTCATTTCTCTGGGAAAAATTATTAGACCCCAGAGAGGTACCATTCATTCCTTGAAAGCTCGAAATTATTTCCTCCAAAAATACTGTTTTCGATGATGAGTCTTCAGACTCTCTTACTTGTTATCTGTCCCATGAATTGCTCGAGCATAGACCCCCGAGAGCAAAACACCAGTTGAATGAACAGCCTTCTGTCTTTCCTTTTTGCACCTAAGGTAACAGATACGGCTAATTTTAATGTTAAGCTTCACAAAGAAAAGAGGCTTTTCTTTCTGCCACCCATTCATTAGGTGGGCAATAGTTGCTAAGCTCTTCATTGTGCTAATTTAGGAATACTATCATTACCAAGTTAACTTTGTGCCTCCAAAAGTATTATTAGCTGCTTGTGTCTAATTCATATTAACCACATAGAGTACCTAGAGTTTGAACAGTAGCTGCAACGCATACATCACCGTCTGGGTCCGCCAATAGCTTTGCCCAGCTGTGTCCAATTTCAGCCTTCCTGCTGCTCCTGGGGCTCTTGGGAAATCCACATGCCTATTAACTGTTTTTTTCTGATTATGAAAGAAACCTCATAAAAGTGATTATATTTTTATATATTATATAACTATGATGTGTATAATTATATAAGTAATGATTATATGAAAGTAATCATATTCATTATAGAAAAATCTTAAAAGTTCATAAAAACTAAAGAAAAAGTAAAATCCCACAGACGTAGCTGCCATTATCATTTTGGTATATTTCCTAGATACACTTTTCCTCTGTAACTTACATATGAATAGACTCATAATCTACATAAAAATACAGACACATATTTTTTTTAATTTCCAAAGGATTTTATTAAATGTTAAATAATTGAGGCTTTGAGAAATGTGTGCCATAGGGTTAATAAGTTCTCTTATTCCTTAAATGAATTTTAATTTTGGAATAGTTTTAGATTGAGAGAAGTTGCAAAGGCAGTAGGGCCTTCCTGTTCACACCTTACCCCGTTGCTCTTGTTGCTACCATGTTATATAACTACAGCACGTTTGTCAACAATCAGGAAACACCGGTAATTTAAAAAACTACAGTTAGGAGTATACACTTTTTTTTTTTTTGCACCTTTATTGGAGTATAATTGCTTTACAATGGTGTGTTAGTTTCTGCTGTGTAACAAAGTGAGTCAGCTATACATATACATATATCCCCATAGCTCCTCCCTCTTGCGTCTCCCTCCCTCCCACACTCCTTATCCTACCCCTCTAGGTGGTCACAAAACACTGAGTTGATCTCCCTGTTCTATGTTGCTGCCTCCCACTAGCTATCTATTTTACATTTGGTAGTGTATATATGTCCGTGCCACTCTCTCACTTCATCCCGGCTTACCCTTCCCCCTACCCGTGTCCTCAAGTCCATTCTCTACGTCTGCGTCTTTATTCCTGTCCTGCCCCTAGATTCTTTAGGACCATCTTTTTTTTTTTAGATTCCCTATATATATGTTAGCATATGGTATTTGTTTTCCTCTTTCTGACTTACTTTACTCTGTATGACAGTCTCTAGGTCCATCCACCTCACTACAGATAGCTCAATTTCGTTTCTTTTTATGGCTGAGTAATATTCCATTGAGGAGCAAACAGTTTCTTAACCTGCTTTGTCTGTCATATAAATAAATAGCCTTATAAGTCATCAAACATTCTTGTAAAAATGTTATTTTTTTAAAGAGGAAACTAAGGTAACAAGCATGACTATCCGATGAGTTAGGTTCTAGGGAGTTTTTTGATAGTGTGTAATTAGAAAGCTGCTTCCAGAAAAGCTCTGGTCATGGGGAAGAGGAGGTACCCTCTGGTGAGAAGCCTTACCCAGGAGCACCCCACTCTGCATCCTTGCATCTGTCCTGGCATCTCATCAGGGCCCACTTGATGCCTGTGGCATCAGCAGTGGGGCCTGGTCCAGCCTCTGCAAAGAAGATTCTGTGTGCGAGCCAAAGGAGTGCAGGTGTTGTCACTTTCAGCCTTTGTTTTAAAAATTACAATAGAAATACATTCCCATTAGAAAATGGTTTGCAATCTGCTTTTCCACTTATATCATGACATTTCCTCCTACTATTTAATATTCTTATAAGAAAAATTTTCCCAGTGACTCCATGGAATTCTATCCTATAACTTTATTATAATTATTTAACCCCATTTCATATTTTTGGACAGTTAGGGTATTTCCAGTTTTTTCCTATTATGAAGGGTATTGTGGTCTTTTTCCTATATTATTTTTTCCTAATTTATATTTTTCTGTTGTATTATTTTTTCCTAATATAATAATAATAATATAAAATAATATAATATAATAATAGAGGGTGCAGCTAAGTAATATCCCTCATTATTTCCTCAGGAAAAATCCTCAAAGGTAGAATTAATGGGTTAGATCAAGGTTACCCAATTTATGCCTTTCCTGAGTGGTGTTTTGCAAGGGCTACAGAAAAAAAAAAATCGAATTTCACTGCATGTGGAGGGGGAACCATGGTGGAAATGTGATTCTCAGAAGAAAAGACCAAGCTCTCATCATGGCTTTGGTGATTCACAGATTAGAAGTTTCTGTTTAGTCAACCATGTAGATACCCAGGGGCTCTCACACAAGGAGCTAGGTGTGTACACCTGTGGGGTGTTGAATTGGAACACTGGCACACAAGGAACATCCCAGGACTTGGCTGAAAGGTGATCAAAATAAAAACAGAGAGGATTAAAAACAGGAGGCATTACAAATTGTCATTCGGTGGATCAGAACCCCTATTGCTATAGTGAGGTATCCAACATGTTCGAAACCATAAACGAGATACAAGCAGTTATAACTAACACCAAACTGTTCTCTTTCTCACGCAGAACTGGGATGTGACACTGCAGATATTACTGCTGTGTTTCTGGGCTCTCAGTTCCAGTAGAGTTTTGGGCTTGATGCTGTTGTGAACTTACAGTTGAATTTATCTGAATTATCTATAACTGATGATGGTACTGTTCTCTTACTCAGTGGGAGTTGCTGTTTAGTTCTTAGTTCACTTTACACTAAATAAGCTATGGGATTAGACATATGATTTTTAAAAAAAGGTTCCAAAAGCCTTTATCAGTTATGAAAGAAGACTTTTTAAAAAAATTATGTAGGAGGGCTTCCCTGGTGGCACAGTGGTTGAGGGTCCGCCTGCCGATGCAGGGGACACGGGTTCGTGCCCCGGTCCTGGAAGATCCCACATGCCGCGGAGTGGCTGGGCCCGTGAGCCATGGCTGCTGAGCCTGAGCGTCCGGAGCCTGTGCTCCGCAGCGGGAGAGGCCCGCATACCGCAAAAAAAAAAAAAAAAAAAAAAATGTAGGAAAATAGAAGAAGCTAAAAATATCTCAGCCTCCCAGAGACTTGTCCTAACATAATGTCAATTAAAAATAAAATTTATCAGTTTGATAAAACACACATCTTACATCCACCACCCTCTATATTTGGAGCTGATTTTAAATTCACTGAATGCTGCAAAGTCCCCGATATTTCTAGCTATTACCTCTAATTTCTGGAAGGAAGAAACCAAACAGTGAATGTCCTAACAGGAGTAAATGAAAACAGCGGCCAGGAAAACAGAAAGATGAATGATAAAGTCATAAATTATGGAGAAGAGAACTACCTTGGGTACCCACGTGACCTGTGGAACTGGCCCTTCATGTGTTGGAAACATCAATGCCCTCTCATTTCTTCTGCATTTTGTAACCCTGGGGATTCCTAAGCAACGTTCCACCATCATTTCTTTATTTCAGAGCATAAAATTGGTGGCCAGAGAAGCTATCAGTATTGTGTTCAACACTCAAACTCCCTGATAGAAATTCCTTAGAAAGCTGGGAAATCGTTTAATTTCTGGAGCGATTTTGGTTTCTCTTTGAACAGGTGATCAGAGAGTTCGATTAGGATTGCATGTCAGCCCTTGACTCTAACAGCTTCCCTTCTTCTTTTTCTCCTCCTGCCCCTGTCCCCCTTCCCCTCTTTCTTCCTCCCACGTGCATCCAGGGTTTGCCCTGTTTGCCTCATGTTGGAGGAGAGAAGGTGGAGGTAGATCTGATCCCTGTAGAGGAGGAATTGCAAAGGAGGGAGAGGGTGCTGGGTAATAAAAGGTAGCATAAAGGGGGAAGCAGCATTGGAGCCAAGCCTTTAAGGGCTTGTAGGATTGTGGCGGATGGAGGAGAACAGGGACAGGAGGGTGGAAAGGGAGTGGTGGATGAGGAAGAACCCAAAGTGGGGGCCGGTGTGAGGGAGGGAGTGAATTACAGGTGGAGTCGGCCAGGATGGGACCTGAAGGAGAGAGAGGAATAGGGGAGGAGTGGGCCAAGGAGGTGGGAATTCCTGTGTTTTGGGGACTCTATCCTGCTGGGATTTGGCTCGTCATCCTGATAAATGGTGATGAAAAGCTCTCAACAGAACGCAACACACGTACTGGACAGAATATTTGCCTTTCTGAGGGTTTCCCAAGCTTCCAACAGAAGATGGAGAAACTCCCACCTAGGTATGTGTGTTACCCACATATTTCACCCCAACACGGTCTAAAGAACACGCGGAGAGAAGATTTCACTTCTGCTGAGCTGGAAGCTTATTTTGAATCTATCACGAGCCTGTTTATATCATTGAAGTGACATTGCATGATCTAGTCTGTTTTTATGATATAAATAATATCTGCTTCCCTAAAGAAACCATCCCTGGGGGCTTTCCTGGTGGCGCAGTGGTTGAGAGTCCACCTGCCGATGCAGGGGACACGGGTTCGTGCCCCGGTCCGGGAAGGTCCCCCATGCCGCGGAGCAGCTGGGCCCGTGAGCCATGACCGCTGAGCCTGCGCGTCCGGAGCCTGTGCTCCTCAACGGGAGAGGCCACAACAGTGAGAGGCCCGCGTACCGCAAAAAAAAAAAAAAAATTACTATTTTAACCACTTTTAAGTGTACAGGTCAGTGGCTTTAAGTACATTCATGGTGGTGTGCCGTCATCACCACCATCCATCTTCACTTTTTCATATTCCCAAACTGAAATTCTGTATCCACCAAACAACAACTCCCCATTCCTAGCACCCCCAGCTGCTAACAACTACCATTCTGCTTTCTGTCTCTATGAATTTGACTAAATCTAGGTACCTCATGTGAGTGAAATTGTACAATATTGTGCCTGGCTTCTTTCACTAAGTATAATGTTTTTAAGATTCATCCAAGTTGTATGTATCAGAATTTCCTTCCTTTTTATGGCTGAATACTATTTCATTGTGTGTGTGTGTGTGTGTGTGTGTGTGTGTGTAAATATATAGACCACATTTTGTTTATCCAGTCATCCACGGATGGACACTTGGGCGGCTTCCACCTTTTGGCTGTTGTGAACAGTGCTGCTATGAGCATAAGTGTACACATATCTGTTCAAGTTCCTGCTTTCAATTCTGGACATGGCTGTTTTCAAAGGTCCGCGGATGATTCAGGTGAGTGCCCCTCTTTTAGAACTACTCTCTTACCTGGTGGCAGCCAGTCTCCTATCTGCCCTGTATTTCAGCCAGAGCACCTGTTATATCACATCACCGGATTGTTATAGGTAAATAGCTAGTCTGCATTCTTGACTCTGGTTAACCTAGCAGATAAGGAATTAATGGAGGGAGATTGGCTGGCTTATTCCATCAATGAGGAGGCTGAGAAGATGGGTTCAAGGGTAACTGGGACAAGCAAGGTCCTGCCACAGGAACAGTCCGCTCCGGATGCCGCTGCTGTCACCATTGTTGTCGGACACTTGCTGCTGCCCCAGCTGGATTCCCCCCACCGGACTCTGGCCCAGACAGCATTTACCCTTCCAGCTTCCACACCACTGAATATGTGAGTCAGTTGTGGCCACCGCAAGTACACCCTAACAAACCCCCCGCCTGTCTCAGCCTCCACATTCAGCGTCTTGTGCAGGGGGATCAGATTGGCCTCACTTAGATCATGAGCCCAAGCTCTGGGTGCCCAGGATTGGGGGAGGGAATGTATGCGACTTTTGGCTTCCTGAGTGGCAGTGGGGGTCCTACCTTCCACGTGGCTGGGGATTCAGCCTCAACAGGAAGAGGATTCAGAAGCACTGGTGCGCTGGCTCTGGCTGTACCCTCTCACCAGAACCCGGGTACGCTGCCTCTCTTCCCAGCTCCAGGTTCCGGGGCATCACATCAGCAGCTTGGAGCTGGCCATGGTTGATGGGAGTATTGACACCGAGGAAATGAGCAAACGTTACAGATCAGGGCTTTGTTTTCCCTTCGGAGAGTCAGTTCATATACCAGATAGCCGAAGTGATGGAGGTCAACTATCCTGGGAAAATAATCAGTGATTTCTGCAAATCAGAGGATTGAACCGAGTTGAAGGAAGGAAGGAGAGAGAAAGAGACTGCACACAAAGTCTGGGTATACTTCTGCAGGTGTAAAGACAGCTTAGAGCAGTGCCATCCAAGAGAAATATAATTCGAGCCACAGATGCATTTATTTATTTATTTGAAAGGAAGAGATGCAAGGCTGGCAAAACAGAAAAAAAAGGAGGACCTCACAAGCCTATCACTTGTCCTTATTCATTTTAGTTTCCAAGTGTCTCCTTGAATTCAGACTAAACACTGTCTTTTTTTTTATTAGTTAATTAATTAATTTATTTTTGGCTGCGTCAGGTCTTCGTTTCTGTGTGAGGGCTGTCTCCAGTTGCGGCGAGTGGGGGCCACTCTTCATCGCGGTGCGCGGGCCTCTCACTACCGCGGCCTCTCTTGTTGCGGAGCACAGGCTCCAGACGCGCAGGCTCAGTAGTTGTGGCTCACGGGCCCAGTTGCTCCACGGCATGTGGGATCTTCCCAGACCAGGGCTCAAACCCGTGTCCCCTGCATTGGCAGGCAGATTCTCAACCACTGCGCCACCAGGGAAGCCCTAAACACTGTCTTTTAATGCCCAGACCTAACCTGGTACTTTTTATATTTTTGAATACCCAAACTTAATCTTATATTTTTCATTTTCTCCTTTACACATATAGATATATGTCATTGGAAACTTTCTAGTCACCACTTGAAAAGAAAAGAAAGAGGTGAAATTAATTTTAACAGTGTATTTTATTTAGCCAGTGTGTCCAGAATATTATCCTTTCAGCATGTAATCGATACAAAAATTGTTAAGGAGATAGTTTACATTCTTTTCTTCATACTGTATTTTACACTTACAGCACATCTCAGTTCAGGCTAGCCACATCTCAAGTGCTCAATAGCTGTATGTGTCCACTGGCTGCCATATTGAACAATGCAGGCTTAGAGCAGTTCAAGAATGGCCACGGTCTTCAAACCATCTCCCAGTGGTGGCTTGCAAGGAACAGACTGTGTTCTTCTCTTACAGACGTGGAAAATCAGAAATCCCAAGGTTGCATAAAAGTGAGTTATGTATTTGCCATTTGAATTGGTTGATTTGGATAGAAAGTGGGTCAATTCATACAGATCTTTCTTAGGCACCAATTATAAATATTGCAGACAATATCGACATAACTTTGAAAATTTATGCATGCATGAACTGAGATAGGAGGGGGTGAGGAGACAGGACAGCTGAGGTCCCTCGTGTGAGCAAAGATATCAAAGGATTCTTACAGCCCTTCCAGACTGGTTCTCCCCTCACTCCAAAATATATCTACAATATACACCTGCCAAGGGAAGGTCTAGACCCTGTTTATCTCACGGAAACAGACACTCTCATATATTGTTGACAGGAGTGTTAACGTTGGAGGGGTAATTTGATAAACAGCTATTGACACTTTAAATGTGCAAACCCTCTGGCATGAGTGTTTTTCTAAGAATAATCTTAGGAAGGTCCTATACACATGCAGAGATCTATGAGCAAAGATGTTCATTCAGATATTGAAAACAACAGAAGTGTGCATCCCTGAGGACTGGGGCAGTGAGTTATAGCATGTCCTTTCTGTGGAACACTCTACAACCATTGAAAATGAGACCTGTATTTATTTATTTGTAAATTATTGATAACTGACGTGGAAAGGAAGCCACAGTATATACAGAAACACAAAAAGAGAAAAGCCAGTTGCAAAACAATCTGAATAATAAACCATTTTTGTAAGAAAGAAAAAAATTTTTTTTTTCTGTATAGGTATGGAAAAAAATTTTTGGAAAAAATATGATCAGGTCATCTGAGGGCATGGGGTTATAATAGAAGGCTTTAGGCTGGAGTTTTATTTTTTACTTTATATCAATTGATAATGTTTGAAATGTTATCGTGATCTTGTATTTCTTCTATAATCATAAAAAGATATCAAATACAAAGAGACACATGGACATATTTCGAAATAAAAGTACCCAACGCAGTCAAGGCTATGAGGACACACGTTCTCAGGACCTGTGGGCGGGGGAGTAAATTGGTCCTACCTTCTTGGAGGGACCTATTTTCCGAATGTAGTCAAAGCCTGACCAATGTGATAACTTTCAATGTGGTTACTTCACCTCTAGAAATTTATCCTAGGATAAACTGAGACAGGGCACACAGATGTATGTACAGTGTTCACTACTGTGTGACTTACAGTAGTAAAATATTGAGGGGGAGAATGAAATGTCCATTTATAGGGAGTTACTTCAATCAATCACAGGACAGCATACAGTAGAATCCAGGTTAAATGGTGACATATTTTTTGGCATAGAAAGCTGTCCACAATCTACTGTTAAAGGAATAAAGCAGGTTACAAGACAGTGTCCAGTTTAACTCTGATCTGTTTCGTATGTTTGACTGTGTGTGCAGAGAAGAAAATTTGTAACAATCTATCCCGGGGGACTGTTAGCAGCGGTTTTCTCAGAGCAGGGAGATAATAGACAATTTCTATTTTCTTCTGTCTTCTTTTTGAAATGGTCTAATTTATTTACAATGAGTATTTCTAAGTAATAAAGGTCTCTCTTTCAGAACTTGCCATAGAGGCCGGTTCCAAAGTCTCCCTCTCTGTTTCTCTCACAACAGTTCCAAAGTAGAAATAGTGAAACAGTCATCCTGGCATCCCTGATCTATGCAGGCTCCTTATAAGGCTGGGGAGGGCAGCTTGACCAGGACCCAGTGTCTGCAAATCTTGTTTCAAAGGCTTTGTAACACACTGTTTTAGTTGCTGAATCAGGGAAGGTCATTTGAATGACCAAGTATTTAACAAATTCTCCTAAGGGGGAGGGGTCTTTTCCAATTCTGTTTTTTTTTTTTTTTTAATTTAAAAATGGACGTAAACGTTTAGAGTTTTTCCTCTGGAGGGGGGATCGTTCCAGTCGAAGAGGCTACTGAGTGTAATTGATTTTTCCTGCATGCACTTAAACGAGGCACCCCTCTTTATAAAAGCCACAGCAAGCATTTTTCAATTGAATAGATTGAATTTAAAAATCTGACATGTATAATATTGACGACATTCCGAAAACTTTCAGACCACAACAAAGACAGCGGGAAAGGTGGGCTATCTATTCCCTGCCTTGGTGAACCATCTCCCCAGGGTTGAGATTTTGGTGTGAGAGGCAGGAGTGTGCGAGGACCAGCCATTGCTCAGAAAACAAAGCCCTTCATTTTACCCAGCTGGGCCTTGGGTGACATGGGACCGTGTTCCCAGCCTCCTTATGTCTAATTGTCAAGTGTGCCCTGATATGGTGACCCCAGGCTCCCTGCATGAAGTCACCAGGCTTCCAGCCCCAGGTGACACCACCACCTGGTGAGGTGAGAGGATGAAGCCCTGGGCCTGGCAGAGGGAGCTCCCTCATCTCCCAGGGCTTCAGACTTTGAGGCCGGAAGTTGTGCTCAGCAGGGCTGAGCACAGGGTGCAGCTCACTCCAGCCCCAAGACCTGCCCTCCCTCTTGTCGGGCTGGATTCCCTCCTCTGAACTCTTTTGTCTACCCCAAGCCCTTAGCACAGGCTTGTTGCTAAATAACATGCCTCGTGAGATGCTCAGTAACAGCGTGGACCCCCACTGTTGCGATACTACTACTATCATTTCGAGGTTCCTTGGAAACACAAACAACTCCAGGCACACTTGTGTCCTCCATCCTGCATTCCTCGGGAGGGGCAGCCACACCGGCCTCTGCACAAACAGCTGAAGGGAACAGGAATTGTTCCCTCTGCGAGCAGCCCTGCTGCTGCACGGCCTGTGCTCCCAAGGAGAGGGAGACATGGGCTCCTGGGCTTGTCTACAGTCGTGATGGTTCCAGGCGCTCTGCTCACAGGTGTCATTTAATCCTGAGAGGCAAACACCATTATCAGTACTATTTCACAGATGAGGATATCAAGGCTTAAAGAGTTTCCGTATAAAGCTGTGCAAGGTAACAGAGCTAGGGAGAGGGGAACTGGGAAGGGAACGTTCTGATGCCAGCCAGGTTGCCCAGGGCTGCCCCTTACGCCCCTGTTATGACCCTGGAATCAGTGGTCAGAGAGCTACCTTCAGCATTTGAAGTGCTTCCCTCTGGCCTCCCTGGCCTGGTCCAGGCTATGGCCTCATGAGTGACATGGGAACGGCCCTTCCAAACTGGGAGGGGCAGGTGGAGCCTTGCCTCCATTGCTGTGCTGGAGGCTGGGGAAAAATCAGTGACGCTGGTCCTGTCTGTATTTAAACTTTTGATATTTTGTTCATGGATTTTTGCATCAATTTTGATTTTTTAAAAAATATCACATTAAAATTTTATTGTGATAACTGAGTCTTTTGTGCCCCCTTAAATTCTGTATCCAAGGAAGTGCTTCACTGGCCTCGACCGAGTCCAGGCACTACTTGCTTCTCGATGCCCTGTTTCCTCCTAAGACCCGAGGAGCGAAAAACAGGTCTAATCTATTTCATTTTACTTTGGGAGACAAGTTTAATTAATCAGAGTATTTTTTTCTGACTGGGTCCTGTTGACCAGTTTAAGATCATCGTTTAATTAATGAGTCTGAAACAAAGCATAATTATGATTTAAAATTTGAATATTAATAAGGCCTCCTCCCTTCTTCCCCTCCCTCCCTCCCTTCCCTCCCTCCTTCCCTCTTCCCTCCCTCCTTCCTTCCTTCCCTCCTTCCTTCCCTCCTTCCCTCCTTCCTTCCCTCCTTCCCTCCTTCCCTCCTTTCCTCCTTCCCTCCTTCCCTCCCTCCTTCCTTCCCTCCCTCTCTTCCTTCCCTCCTTCCTTCCTTCCCTCCTTCCCTCCTTCCTTCCTTCCCTCCTTCCCTCCTTCCTTCCCTCCTTCACTCCTTCCTTCCTTGCCTCCTTCCTTCCCTCCTTCCTTCCTTTCATCCTTCCCTCCTTCCCTCCTTCCCTCCTTCCTTCCTTCCCTCCTTCCCTCCTTCCTTCCTTCCTTCCCTCCTTCCCTCCTTCCCTCCTTCCTTCCCTCCCTCCTTCCCTCCTTCCTTCCCTCCTTCCCTCCTTCCTTCCTTCCCTCCTTCCCTCCTTCCCTCCTTCCCTCCTTCCCTCCCTCCTTCCCTCTTCCCTCCCTCCTTCCTTCCTTCCCTCCTTCCCTCCCTCCTTCCCTCTTCCCTCCCTCCTTCCTTCCTTCCCTCCTTCCCTCCTTCCTTCCTTCCTTCCCTCCTTCCCTCCTTCCCTCCTTCCCTCCTTCCTTCCCTTCTCCCTTCCTTCCCTCCTTCCCTCCTTCCTTCCCTCCCTCCTTCCTTCCCTCCCTCCCTTCCTTCCCTCCTTCCTTCCTTCCCTCCTTCCCTCCTTCCCTCCTTCCCTCCTTCCTTCCCTCCTTCCCTCCTTCCTTCCTTCCTTCCCTCCTTCCTTCCCTCCTTCCTTCCTTTCATCCTTCCCTCCTTCCCTCCTTCCTTCTTTCCTTCCTTCCCTCCTTCCCTCCTTCCTTCCCTCCCTCCTTCCCTCCTTCCTTCCCTCCTTCCCTCCTTCCTTCCTTCCCTCCTCCCTTCCTTCCTTCCTTCCCTCCTTCCCTCCTTCCCTCCTTCCCTCCTTCCCTCCCTCCTTCCCTCTTCCCTCCCTCCTTCCTTCCTTCCCTCCTTCCCTCCTTCCTTCCTTCCTTCCCTCCTTCCCTCCTTCCCTCCTTCCCTCCCTCCCTCCTTCCTTCCTTCCTTCCCTCCTTCCCTCCTTCCTTCCTTCTTCCCTCCTTCCCTCCTTCCCTCCTTCCTTCCTTCCTTCCCTCCTTCCCTCCTTCCCTCCTTCCTTCCTTCCTTCCCTCCTTCCTTCCTTCCTTCCTTCCTTCCCTCCTTCCCTCCTTCCCTCCTTCCCTCCTTCCCTCCTTCCCTCCTTCCTTTCTCATTCAATAAGTATTTTTGTTGAGGCAAATTCCTGAACACAGGCTGACACTTGTTCTGGGCACCATCCCCTGAGGCTACATGATCACAGCACTATTTGAGAAATAAGTGTGTGTCGGTACCTAGCAGGAAGCCGCTCCCCTGTTGGACAGAGACATGATGGTTGAGTCCGGCCCGGGCTCACTGGGTGCTGGGAGGAGCCCCAGCACCTTCCTGCAGCCCTGTAGGCCTGAGTGCTCTTCGGACTCTGTGTATAGAGATGACTCAGGCAGTGACTTCATTCAGCCAGCCTGGTGTTTATGCCCCTCACCACAAACCAGTGGACAGTGTTCGGAGCTGTCCTGAGCTGACTCTCCGCTGGGACAAAATGACACCCACTCAGCTTGTGGCTATTGTGGCCAAAACAGCTGAAATGTTGTGGCTTCTGAAGAACCCGTTGTCTGCTAGTCAATCGGCAGGAGAAGGAAAATCCCAGTGCCCAGCCCCCTCTGTCTTGGAGAAGCATTTTGGCTCCACAGTAGCAGGGGGTCGTAGCTGGGCTCTGAGAGCCAACTTGGAAGGATAGAGCCCAGTACAGGGCTCCCTAGGAGAAGCCCCTCGAAAGCCACCGTTGGGCTTGAGCTAGTGCCAGAAGGAGCTGGAGATTTCAGGACGCAGCTTTGCTCATTAGAGATGGATTTTTACTTGGCAGCATCCAACGCTGTCGTGAGCCCTATTCATGAATTGCAAGAGAAGATGGGAATGATCGTGTGCACACCACTGCTTTCTGAAGGAAGTATCAACAGGATAATAATCATGTAACTAATGTATTTCTAGCCGATGGAAAGCACTGTCTGAGTAGCAACAGGAAAGACAACCACCATTACAAGAGGCGCTGTGCTAACCATTGACATGCACTGCCTCGTTTAACCCCCAGGGAGGCGGCTCCCAGTATTAGATCTTAGAGTTGAAGAGCTGGAAGAGCCTCTCCAAGGTCACGTGGCCAGTGAGTAGAGTAACCAATGGCGAGGCAGGACAGATGGGAGGCACGAGGCAGTGCGTAGGTAAGACTCTACAGGAAGGGAGCAGGAGGGTGGAAAGGAGGTGGGAGAGCAGATGGGTATTTGCACTGGAGCACAGCATGGGTTCCAGGGGTGGAGGCGATGGGGAGATGAAGGGACTCTCCCCCATCTCTGTCCCTCCCATGGGTGCGGGTCTGCCCCACTAGCCCCCTTCAGCACATCCCTCCCTCACACGCTCCCTGGGGATGGTTTATGTTTCAGAGCTGACAACTCTCCGTTTGAGTTACTTTGGGTCTTTGTGAGTATAAAATACAGAGGGCAACTCAGAGCCCCTAGAACCATGGATTACACAGTCATGAGTGAATTCAAAAGCTGTCTATTAAATGAGATGCTGTGATGTCCAGTTTTGTTTTGTTCCCTCCACCGGTGATGAAAAAATTGTTGGGTTTGCCTCCTGACTCTAACTGTCCCTGATAAAGTAAAAAGCTATGAAGAACCAGAACTGCACAGGGAATGATGTGACTCAAAGTGCCAGAAGCAAGCAAACAAGACCAAACAATCATAATAACAGCAACCAAATACTCCCTACGTAGAGAAAATGGTATCAAGTTATCGTCAAAATTTTCTTTACAGATTCTACTTCGGCTCAACTCTGGATTTTAAGATCTGAATTGGGACTTCCCTGGTGGCACAGTGGTTAAGAATCCGCCTGCCATTGCAGGGAACATTGCAGGGTTCGAGCCCTGGTCCGGGAAGATCCCACATGCCGCGGAGCAACTAAGCCCGTGCGCCACAACTACTGAGTCTGCGCTCTTGAACCCATGAGCCACAACTACTGAAGCCCATGTGCCACAACTACTGAAGCCTGAGTGCCTAGGACCTGTGCTCTGCAACAAGAGAAGCCACCGCAATGAGAAGCCCTCGCACCGCAACGAAGAGTAGCCCCTGCTCGCGGCAACTAGAGAAAGCCTGCACGCAGCAACAGAAGACCCAACGCAGCCAATAAGTAAATAAATAAATAAATAAAATGAAAAAGAATAGCTCAACCCCTAGGGTTGCTTTAAAAAAAAATAAAAGATTCGAATTGGAGGACACCTAGTGATCACTACCTTCAAAGCTTTTGCTTTGCTTTTTGGTTTTTTGCCTGAACACCAGCAGGACCAGGGACGACACACCGTCTTGAAGGTGCGGGCTGCGTGAGGTCTGCCTTCCGGCACGCCCACAGTCCCTGGTATTTCACTACCGTCCTTCCTCATAGCAGCCAGATCTGGCAACGTTGGAAATTAAAAAAAAAAAAAAAAAAAAAAAAGTGGAACAAATGAAACAAACAAAAACGCTAGAAGTGAAATACCCAAATAACCACACTGACCTCAGGGCATTTCTAACTCAAGAAAGAGGAGGAATGAACTGGAGCGTCTATTCACTGTGTGCGGGGACGTGTTGAATCTCAACTTCACGTTGATTAGACGCATTCTGAGAGTAGCAACCACAGCCAGACCTGGGCCCAGAGGAGTACAGGCGGGTGGGAGTGCTGACCTTGAGAGCTGAGGATGAGGAAAGAAACCTAGGGAGGGCTCTCCCTCCCCCAGACAAAGCCTCATTTCTTTCAGTGTCTGGTTCCATGACTTTCTTTAACTGGCCTCCGCTTCCTTAGTTTCTACCTTTTCATGCTTCTGTTTTCTCATCTGTAAAATGGGGTAATTGTAGCGCCTACAAGATGAAGTCGCGCACGTAAAATGCTTAGAACCCTGCTTGGTACCTGATAAACGCCATGCCAGCTCTTGTCAATGTCAAGACCACTTTCATTCCTACTACGGCTGCCCTGCCACCCCCACTACCAGCTGCTCCACTTTCCCACCGGCCTGCTTCCAGGTGAGGTGGCTTTTCTCTCCCGCACGCTCCCCGCCGATGTGTTCTTACCTGATCTTTTTATTTTGGGGTTCTTACCTGATCTTTTTATTTTGGGGTATCCCTTTGGCATCCTCTAAGGAGTTACCCATATTACTTAGAAGCATCTGGGACACAATAGCCCTTCTGGATCCCAGCGCTGGGGCCTATGGTGAGCATTTTTCTCTCAGCCCCATCCATCATCTACCTCTGGCTGGTGTTCCACGTTCAGGGCCCCCATCGGGGTGCCTGTCCTCTATCCCGGGGTCTGGTGGCAGCCAGCACTTACTGCCGGGCAGCCTCCTGGAGAGACATTCGCGTCCAAGAAAAACACTCGGCAAAAAGTAAGCCCACACTGTTGAGAAAATCAGGGTCCATGAGTGTGAGAACACTGAGTGTCACCATGGAAACACTAAAAGGCAGCCCCCAAAGTGGAAGCCCCTAAGACACTGCTTTCCCCTCTGCCCTGCCGCCCTTGTCCGTCAGCTGTCTATTCCCTTGCCTTCTGAGCGGTGCTTTCTGAAACCCTAATGACAAACACGTAACCATCAGAGGATCTCTCAAAAGGTTTGCTTTGCCTCTGCCGCTCCCTGTCACCAATCTGGGCCTCCCTCGGGGCTTGGGACAAGGCTGCTGGATAAAGTTCAGGTGACTAAACTGCAGCCAGGTCACCTGGCAGGGGACTGGCCCTGAGTCTGCCGCTTCCGGTTGCTACTCGCAGGGGCAGACGGAGGGCTGAGCGCAGAGGCTGGATGGGGCCAGAGGCCAGCGGTTTTCCGGGGGACAGGAAGGATGTGCTCAACTCCTGCCGGGATTCCTGTTTCCAGGGGACTCCAGTCCCACCAGGACAAGCCAACGAAGCAGCCTTTGCCTCTTCAAAGCAGGTACTGGACCCTGGCATCGCCGACTCTGTCTACCTGGGGACCTCGGGCGTGCTGGTGACCTTCCTGGGCCACAGTTGCCTTAATTGGGAGGGAGGAGGGTGGGAAGATAACCCCTAGGGTCTCTTGCCCCACTGGCGCTCTGTGGGACTCAGAGGTGATCTGGCATCTGTGGCCTTTGTCCCGGGCAGTGGGCCACTGTCCTCTGTGGTCATTGAGGAAAGCTGAGTGTGAAGGAGAAATCACTCCCTTTGCGTGATGCCCTCGAGCATCAGGCAGCCTGTAATGTTTAAGGACTTGGTTGTCCTGAACTCAGCGTCTGAGCTCTGGCCTGTCAACATCGGCTGGAAGCAAAGGGGAAAGTCTTCTAACGGAGGGGCCAATGCAACACGAGCAGAGAGAATTTGGCTTAAGTTCTGATCAGGCATTTCAGCTTTTATGCTGGGCTTAGTTAAAAAGGACAGAATGGAAACTGCTTGAAGAAGTCATTTGCAACATCTCCATAAATATAGAGGCTAGTTTAGGTCTTGAGGATGAATTTGCTACTCTGTTTTCACATCTTATATTTGGTAGGAGAAGCTGGACCCTGCTTGAAAACAATAGTTCCCTACAACTAAAAGTTGCTTGATACAAGTGAGGCTGTTGTTAGAAAAACATGACAGTTTTCAACCTGTGGTTTCTTGAGCTTCCTTCAGTGGAGGCGGTACTCTCCTTATCGATATTTATGAGTGTGCAGAAGAGGGAAGGGGCAGTGAGCTAGCAAGAAAAGGCCTTCTGGAGGAAATGCATTTTCCCAATGGATGTGCTGTAGGCCATGGTGAGAAAAAGCTCTTCCTAACCACTACCTTGTTCTTAGCAAGTTCATAATGTGCGCTTGTGTGGCAGAAAGACAAGTCCTTCCGGCTGGCTTCCTTTATGGCCTGTGAGGTCTAGCTAGCAGGCTAAGACTCTGAGTATTGACTTCCAGCTTGGACCCAGCCTCACCTGCATATCTGGGGAGTCAGCAAAGACTAGACGGGTGACCCTGAACCAGACGGGCAACATGGAAGCACTGTTGTTAATAATCTGAGCTTTGGTGAAGTGAAATACTTCCCCTACTGGGGGTCGAGCCTCTTTCTTGATGAGGAGACTTACCTTCTAAGTTATACATTTACAAGGTCGTATTTTCATACCTGGTGCAATCAGTCGCCCTTGGAGGAGAACACCTCTAAACAGACCATCACTGCAGGCTGCGGAAACCCCACAGTGCATTTAATCTGCTCTCTGTTTACTGATTGATTGTTCACCTGGCCTCCCGCACATGTAAACAACATGATTTCTCAGGGCCCTTGTGTATTTTCCCCTTAGGTTCTGTTCACTCTCGTCGCTGGGATCACAAATTGGTGGTTGGCTGGAGGCAGGGAACTCTTTGGCGTTGAGCCGCATGTTTCTTTTCATCGTGCTTCTGAAGCCTGGTGAACCTTTCTCAAGGAGCCTTACACCCTCTCTGCTTTCCCAACCGCTTCCAAGACCAGCTTAAACTTGTTCCTTCTGCAGAAAGCCTGCCTGCAGACTTCAAAAAGCAGCTCCTTGCTCTACAACATACATGTTTACACTTAAATATTGTGCCTGCCGAATATGCTACCCCCCCATAGACATACGCTCAGAGGTCTAACTTTGCATCTGGGGCACCGTGTATAATTGCCTTTTATTGTACAGGACTGCTGAATGCCCTCTGATGCTACTTTTCGGGATGTCAATTCCTTGTAAGGAGGGGGTCCGCTAATCTTACTTGGCACATGGGCCAATAAGATGCTACACGCAGGCAGATAACTTAAATACTTTGATGATACTCAAAATAGCCCTGCATATTCTTGTGAAATTCACTCATAATCTTTAGTGGTTCCGGAAAGCATGATAGGTTGTGATTTTTCTCAGTTAAATAAAAAAATCACATGTAGTGTTATCTTTCCTATAAGGCACTGGTACTTGCTCCAGTCTATAAGCAGAGACAGGAGGGAGACCACCCATCCCTTTTCTGCCCTATAGCTTTCTGCTTCTTTTAGAGATGGTTTTCAAAATGAGAATGGCATCTAGGTGATATAGTCGGGACTACTGGAGGAATTGTTTATTTCTAATATCCTGGAAATATTTTTTTCAGGGGCGACCTGATTTGGTTTTGATTCAGTTGTTCATTTTCTTTCTGTCCATTGTCAAGATGCAAGGTAAAAAAAGAGAGCTGTTAAATACACAGAAGGCCACAATTCAAATGTAGTCATAATCGAAGCCTGTGAATTTTCTGACGGCAGAGTCAGGAAGAATGAGAAATTCTTCCCCGAAATGGGTTGGTGCGTTACCACTACTTTCCCTCAAGTCCTCTCCTGCCCCTCCCCTTGAGTAAATAGACACTGAGCCAGGATGGTAGGCAAGGCGATTCCATCTGGCCGGCAGGCCTCCCCACCAATCCCTTCTGTGTTCCCAAAGTGCATGCTCATTTTTCCTAAATGTATACATGCTTCACATGAACCAATGTGGATAAAATTGAGTAAATCACCTTATCTGGCCTTTCTTTAATTTCCCACAGGTTAAAGGGGACACTATGTCTCCCCTACGATCCCCCTACCTTTAAATGTGGTTGTATTTCATTAATAACTATGAATATTTAAATAGTGCATGTGAGCAAGTCCACATTCCAAATTCTTTGTATCATCATCAGACAGAAGAGTTTTCTTCACTTGTTAGAATAAAATGATGTCCAAGGTCATAATTTCCCGGGAGACCACTCCAACCTGATTTAAATGATGGGGGTAAGCTCATAGCCATGATATATTGTTTATGCTTCTGTCCACTAAGACAGAAAAAGGTATATTTCTGAGAAATATGATAAGATAGAAAATAATTTTATCATAAATGTATTTCATAGGCCATTTTTCAGACTGTAGTGTAAAAAGACCCTCCCTCCCAGCTTGGCTAAGAACTAATTCCTGGAATTCCTGCCTCCCTCCTCTCACCCACCCATTCACCTGCGATGCCTGAACTTGACCCACAGTTGACTCCATTGGATTATTTTACAAATCAGGAAGACAGGTTTAAAAATTTTGACCCGCATCCTTTAATGATTACCCTTCATCCTGAGGTTCTGGACCCACCAGGGCACCTTACACTTTTATTAACAAACAAATCAGGCGGGAAATATAAGGTTTGTACATGTTTATTTTGTTGATTCTTCACAGCGCAACGAAACAAAGTTAGAGAAAAAAAATAAAATGCCAGTTAAATTCGGCTACTACCAACAACCAAAAACCTTAAACATAAAATCCAAAGCAAGCTTCTGAAAGATCATGAAATCATCTTGGGTGGAGTAATTTGTTAACGTCTGTAACAAATCAATGTACTGATAGTTCTTCAATCGCACAGCGGCCAGGTGACCCGCCCCACGCGCTGGTCCAAGACCCCGCACGTGAAGGGACAGCGCAGAAAACGCCATCCCGCCGTCGCCACCGCAGTGGGGCCCCTCCGAGCAGCCTGCTGTGTGAGGCTCCCGGTTCCACTCCGTGTCTTTTAACGAGGCAGAACGTTAATTAGACAACGTGCTTTCTGACAGGACGGCAACGGCGAAACGCATTGTTACCTATTTTTTAGGACACCGGGAACCCCTTCTGCGGGGGAAAGGTGGTTGTTTTTAAGCAAGCTCAAATGTTGGTTACGCTACCTTTGGGGAAGGGGGGACAAAACGATGAATCTTGAGTTCTAAACTGCCGTTCTAAGAAGACCCCAGGATTTCAAAGCGAATAATCGCAGCGAAACACACGGTTATGCGATTATCAAAAGCTGCACTGTAATCGTCGGGGTACGAAAGCGGACTTCCCAACCCAGCACACCCATCGACCCGGGAATTGTCATCGCCCCCTCCCGTGGCACCGCGATGCCAACCGTCCAGCCGCAGAGGGTCGGTCCGTCTGCTACGCCCGAGACCTTCTGCACCGACTAAGTGGTCTCTCTCGGCTTTCTGGGGTCGGGCAGCCTCCTCTAACAGGGGCTGTTTGCTGGGAACAAGGGCGCCTATGACCCCTGGCCGAGGAGAAGAAACCACCGCCACCCCTCCCTCCCGCCCTCCAAGAGCAGCCCCTTGGTCCCCTCGGGCCTGGCCTGCCGCCGCACCCTGAGCTAGCATGGCGCCCTGAAGTCCACATCACCCCCTGCGAAGCGCACGACTCCAGGAGCCGGGAGAGACAAGCGCTGGGTGACAGTGGCAGTGAGAGTGCGCACTTGCTGCGCAAAGCAGCTGGAATCCACCCAGAACCCCCAAACAGCCCCGACGCTCTATCGAACATCCGCTCGGGTCATTTTAATTTCCCCGGGGTGGGGGCGGGGAGGGGACGCCCAACAGTCCCTTTCTCTGGGCGAGGAAGTTCGAAATGCCCTCTTTGCTCGGCCCTGCTCTCGCGGGCCGCAGGGCGCGGGGACGCGCAGAAGCTGGGCGGCGGGAGGCCGGGCCGAGGTCGCGCCCCGGGCCCGGGCCAGCCCTCACTT
This sequence comes from Tursiops truncatus, assembly GCF_011762595.2. Taxonomy (NCBI): domain Eukaryota; kingdom Metazoa; phylum Chordata; class Mammalia; order Artiodactyla; family Delphinidae; genus Tursiops; species Tursiops truncatus. The sequence continues at coordinate 132,215,951 of NC_047037.1, read as the reverse complement.
GGAGAACTGCGCCTGCACCGCGGCCAGGCCCAGGCCTGCCGGGACGAGGTGCGGGAACTTGCAGACGGCGCAGGTGCAAAGGCCGGGGCTGCCCGCGCCGCCGCCCGGGCCGCCGCCGGGAAGCGCAAACTGACCGCACGGCGGCTCATCGAGCGCCAGCGACAGGTACTTGGCCGGGCGCAGCGCGTCGGGCGGCCCCACGGCGCCGGGGGCCAGAAGCACTGAGCCCGGCGCTGCGGCGAGCAGAGGCAGGCCGGCCAGCAGCAGGCGCGGTGCAGCGGGTCCCGCGCCCTCGCCGAGCGCGCGGCGCAGCTCCTGCAGCGAACTGCCCAGCAGCAGGATGTAGTTGCGGGCGAGCAGCAGCGTGGCGATCTTGGAGAGCTTGCGGCCCGGTGCACCCTGGCAGTGCGCCGCCGAGTAGGGCAGGATGACCTCGCGCAGCGCGTCCATGGCCAGGTTCAGGTCCTGCATGCGCTTCCGCTCTCGGCTGTTGATCTTGCGCCGCAGCTGCTGTTGCTGCTCCTCCTTGGCGTCTGCCCTGGAGCCGCCGCCCGCGTGCGCGCCCGGCCCGGATCCCGTGCCCGGCGGCTCGGCGGGCGCCTCCGGCTTCTCGCGCGCCGCCTTGGGGAGAAGGGGGGCCGTCGTGGAGGAGGAGGAGGAAGTGGCGGAAGAGGAGGAGGAGGGCGGCTGCCGGTAGCCCACGAGCTCATACAGGGAGGCCCCGAGCTGCACGTCTCCCGGCCGCTGTGGCCGCAGCATGGTCGCAGGGGCCACGTTCACGCGCGCCTGGGAAACCGCATAATACATCTGGGGGACGGTGGGGAGGGCCGAAGCGCCCTTCAGGAACGCCCCGGGGTGGACCTTTCAGCAGGCCGCCCCTCCCCGCAGACCTGCGCGCGGGGAGCGGATGGCAGGGCAGTAGCCCGCGCCCAACCCCTTTAAACCCGGCTTGGGAACCTGAGGGGTCGCGGGCTGCTGGGCGCAGCCAATGGGGGCGCGAGGTCCGGCGCAGGCGCGTGCTCATTGGCCACCCGCTCTTCAGGCCTGCGCGGAGGTACCGCTGGCACCGCTTAAGGACATTATTGTGAGCGCCCCATGGAGAATCACAGGACAGGCCTCCGGGAGGGAGGGAAGGAGGGAGGGACGCGCCTTTTCGGGTGGAGTGCGGCTGTTCTTGGAGGACTGGTGGCATGGTGAGGCTAAAACAACTGTGCCTACCTCCTTCTGCCCTGTGCCTCTACTTTTGGGGATACATGTGCATATTGGTTTGTTTTAAATTGTGGTCAAATACGCATAAGTTAATGTACCACCTTAACCGTTTATTAGTGTACAGTTCAGTAGTGTTACGTGCATTGCTGTGCACCCAATCCGCAGAACTCTTCATCTTGCAAAACTGAAACTCTGTGCTCATTAAACAATTCCCCATCCTCCCTGCTACTCCTGGCAACCGTTTTTCTTCTATGAATCCGACTGCTCTAGGTGCCTCATGTAAGTGGAATCATATTGTAAGCTAGTGACCAGCTTATTTTGTTTAGCATAATGTCCTCAATGTTCATTCATGCTTTAGCATGTGTCAGGATTTTGTTTCTTTTTAAGGCTGAATAATATTCCATTATATGTATATACCTCGTTTTGTTTATCCAGCTCTCTATAGATGGACACTTGGTTTGCTTCCACCTTTTGGCCATTGTGAATGAATAATGCCGCTATGAGCATGGTTGTAACAGGTTTTTTTAAATACGTGATTTCCTGCGAGGTTTGAGAACGAAATTTCTGGGCTCAAGGACCAGTAGCATTGGAATGGTTACTCCCAGCCTCTCCCTCTTCCCTCTCTCTGATTAAAAGGTCTTTAGGGACTAAGGAGCTTTGGGGGTGGGATTTCTTTCCTCCCCAAAAGAGGCACTATTCATTCTGTCAGCGACTCGACTCTTGCTTAAGTAAAAACTCACGTAGAAATTGGTCTTTTAGCAGGAAAACAACAACAACAAAATCCAAAAACAACAACCCACCCACACACTCATATCTGTTCGGGGTGGAACTGAACTTTTCTCTTCCCCAAATAAAGTAGAGATTACTCAGTGACCCTGGAAGTCTTCTATCCCAACACCAGGGCATACTATTGCAGCTCGTCGTTATCCCATGGCCAAATGGCATGGGAAAGAGGACCTTTTGGTATCTGAACCTCTACCATCCAATACAGTAACCACCAGCTACCTGTGCCTATTAAAATTTAATTATTTACAATAAAATCAAGTTATACGTTTCGTTCCTTGGTTGCACTAGCGTTGCTTCAAGTGCTTAGTAGTGGCTCTAGTGGCCAACTATTGGACAGCACAGAGACCATTTCATCATCACAGAGAGTGCTACTGGACAGTGCTGACGTTGACAGTAACTTAAAGAAAATGAGCTTCTCTACCATGGTCCCCTTTGGTGTAAGAAGAGGGGTGCTGTTGAAGGGCCTATCATAACGGGGACTGATTTCAGCTCTCAGAGCCCACTGGCCATGCTTGCTGATTTCAGGGCTGCTCTGTTCCGTTTTCTTCCACCAACATTCTCCCCACAGGCTCACTCTGGTCTCTGCTTCTGACCTCCAGCTTTGCCTATAACATCCTGCCCAGGCCTCAGGTTCAGCTCCAACATTACTTTCTTCTCAGAGTCCTGGTGATTTCTCATCTTCGTCCTCTCATCACGCCCGGGAGACCATTGACATCATTTTTCCCATAGCCTAGACTGTGTTATGTGGAGGACATCTCTGCATTGGGTTCTGATTGTTTTGAGGGCGGGAATCATTTGTTCATTTCTTCATCCTCCCAAAGCTGTGCAAGGACTGTGTGTCCCGGGGGTGTCTAAGAATTGGTGTGAAACCTCTAGGAGCTCACAGATTCATCCCTGAAATGTGCAAACTCCCAACAGTGCTTTAATCCAAGTTTCCCCTAGGTTTCATGGAGAGGGAAGGGGCCTGGTAGGACCCCTTAGCAGGCTGGGGGACTCACTTAGGGAGAGGGGAAGAGACCTCAGCAGGAAGGACCTAAGTCTCCAAGCAGAACTGTAAGGGGCAGGAAGGAGAGACACCAAGGAAATCACCTTGAAAGTTTCAAGTCTTAAGATCTCACTAATCATCCCCCTTTTATTAAAGCATCCTGTTTCCCAAAGCATTTCAACAGGCACTTGCATTTGATTTTCATGGGAACCGTATGACTGGGCATTAAAAAAAAAACCTGCCATAGATGGTGAAACTGAGGCTTCCAGAGGGTGGGAGGGTGGGAGGGTGGTGGGTTTCTGGGGTTGATAATGTGCCTTCAGACAGGACAGGCAGAGCTGCCCCATCGGTGGCCAGCTTCCAGAATCTCTCCAGCTGGACCAGGCCTCCAGGAAGCTGAGGAGGGGGCCACGATGGGGATGGTTGAGGACAGGGTGAAAGGATGGACGGAGGGGGCAGTCGATGCCAAGCCAGTATTGGGGAGTTGATGGGCTTCCATGTCCTAGAAGAGGCGGCTCCCAGGGTCCAGCCTCCATGAATCCTGCACAGCCCCCTCTGGCAAAGCTTGTCCTCGCCCTGAGGACCCCTCTGTCCTGTAGCCCAGGTGCCAGATTGGGGGAGACCCCAGACACCGCACCCTCTGGCTTCCTCCTCTTCCCACATCCAAGGTGGGGTTCTTGGGGCCTTCCTCTGCCAGCAGGAAGCGGAAGTGAACAAGAAAGACAGACGCTCGACCTGGGACAGTGGCCTAAACATCCCCCTCCATGGGCAGGGGTGCCCCGGGAATCAGAGATGGAAACACACACGTTGCTCTTCCCTCCAGCAGGGCCCCTCTTTGCTGGAGGTGTCCTTGATGTTTGTCTTTAGCCCTTAACCTCCCCAAATCTCTGTCTTGGGGAAGGAGAACTCCCTTCCCCAGCCCAGGACACTGTCAGTAGGACACTCTGGTCAGTGTGTATTAAAGTGCTCTCGGGTGAGCCCCAGAAGAGGGCTCCAGGTGGCCGTGTGGGCCCAGCATGGGCACAGGATTTGGCGCTTGTTGGTGCTGGTGACTTGGATGCCCCTTCTGCTGGACCGGAGCTCCAGCGGCATGCAAAGTGTGACAGCTGGCAAGGGCCAGCAAGCCATTATACCCCTGGCAGGGGCCCCGTGGGCCGGCTCAAGGGGGACAGCTGCCGTGGCCTCCCACGTTCAGGACATTCTTGGGGAGCAACTTGCATCCACCATAACAACCACTCTTGTCTCTGCCTAAAGGGGTTGTGTGTGTGTGTGTGTGTGTGTGTGTGTGTGTGTGTGTGTGTGTTAGTGACTCCTTTCACCCCAAGGAGGTAGGTGTGTCAGGCTTCCTTTTTCTTTCACAGAAACCTACCTCTCCTGCCTGTTCCCCCAGCCCTGCCGCCCACCCTTGCTTTGGATGGAGAAGCTGGAACTGTTGCAGTGACAGACAATGGGGCCCTGATGCCTTGGTGAGTGTACAGCACCGTCTACCCCTCCATAAGAACAGACAGGCGGCAAAGCCCCCTGTTGTCCCTGAAGAGACTGTCTTCTTGCAGAAAGCCAGCTAAGTGTAAAAGGTCGTCTTTGCTAAAATGTCCTATTGAAACTGGCTGGAGTTTAGACCTGTAATGAAAGAACAGAGTTCACTTTAAAGAGCTGCTTTCTTCTAAGAAGAGCAAAATTCTCTGGAAAGTGTCCATTACCCAAGAGGTGTTGAAATTTACACTATCGCTATGAGAAGTGGCCGCCCCATCTAACGCTTGCCCTGTATCGGCTTCCCCCATCCCATCCACACGTAACTCTTCCTGGCACACGGAAGACAGGGAAGGAGCTGCAGAGAGAGGGGCACTGAGCTCCTTTCTGGGTAGAGGAGAGGAGTAGAGAGAGAAGATTGGGAGGAGGAGGTGACTTACCCTTTGGTAAGTGTTCTTGGATGGAGCAGAGCTCCTTAGACACATTTGGTCCACTCTCACTTGGGGACCATCTGAACAGACTCTAAGTCATAGTTCGAAACAGTTCAGATCAAATAAAGATTCCTGCTGGGAAAATAAGAAAGACTATGCATTTTTGTTCATTTTCAAAAGGGAGTGCGAGTTAATCGAGTTGTTATGCACTGACGCAATGTTAATAGCTACTTACAATGTTATTTTAAAGCTTTGTGATGGTCACGGTTGTACTTCCTTCCAGTGTGGAAGGGCAAAGGCAGCACGATGCGGTGGTCTCTCTTCTGGTTAAAACACTATAGATTATCAAATCTAGTGGATGTGTTTTCCACATATTATAAGAAGTTTTATTCTGTTTTATCTTATTTATTTATTTTGGCTGCACCATACGGCATGTGGGATCTTCCCCAACCAGGGATCGAACCCGCATCCCCTGCAGTAGAAGCACGGAGTCTTAACCACTGGACCACCAGGGAAGTCCTCTGTTTTACTTTTAATAAATGTCATTTGGACCTGATTTTAATAAAGTTTACTACTTAAAAATTATTTCTGAGTCCAGATTCGTCCCATGCTACCTTTTCTGTGGAAAAACGTTAAAAGTAAGAAAAGAAATTAGATAGCACCTGAGGATTTTTTCAGATTTCCTTTTAATAACAAAATCTTGATTTGGCTATTGGTGACATAACTCAAGCTGAGGGATAGATGCATTCTTTTTTTTGAAACCCAGGGTGATGTAACAGAAACAGAAATTTTTCACTGCTGCTGTGAGTACCAAATGCTGAAATTCTACACGTCACCTAGAGCTCTATGATCACAGATTTTAATACCTCTCACTGTAGATCTGCAAAGAACTCTTCCTTAAAAGAAACTTCAAATAATCATTGTGGAAAGCCTAGAAAAAGAGAAGTACATCTTTTTGTTTTAAAGATGAATGGAGGTATTTCCTGCCACATCCAAACTTAAAAGCCTATGGACAGAACTTTAGGCAGAGAAATGGAATAGAACTAACAGGGATCCTCTGAGTAAGTATGATAAGAATAACTGGGAATTAAGACACGTAGCACATGCAGCTTGGTGTCTGAAGGGTTGGTTTGGGGCTGAACAAAAATATTCTCTGAGTCTCCCCAAAGTCAGTAGCCGAAGCCAAACGTCCCAAAGGCTTACGCTGACACAATGAAAAGAGACAATTTGCTTGGAAGGCTGTGGCTAATTTATAACACAATGTCCAATGTCATGGTTAGTTTTGTTGCAAAAATCTGGCAGTTTCAACCAGAGTCTCAGGCAGCCTGAAAAGATGCGAGCGATTCTGGCCACAGCATCTCCCGCTTGCTAGATGTTCCAAATGGTTCAAACAAGCCCTTTCATAGAGACGCAGGGCCAAGTGTGCTCAAAGGAATGAGGGAAACAAAGGTGGCTCTGAAGTCATTTCCCCGCACTGGGTCCAGCCATCCGGTTTCACTCTTTCCCCATTGAACGGACAGAATGCAACAGGAAGAGTGCGGATGAAAGGGAACAAACAGGCCGATGTGTTTGGGGAGAGAATGGAGAGAGGCCGGGGCACTGAGCTGCTAAACTTTCATTCTAGGTTTTCAGAAAGGAGTGAATGATGAATTATAGAAACCTGAAAGGTAATAAAATATGGGTCACTGAAGCGCTGAGGCCAAGTTCCTAAAACACCTGCAGAGACAGAAGGTTCTGGAAGTCACTGTGGCCCCGCGGTCGCCCAGGCAGACACGCTGCCCGAGGCACAGAAGGGGACTGTTCAGAACTCACCTGTTGTTTTCCCGTTGGCTTGCAGTCCTTCTCCGTCTGCAAGAGCCAGCGGCTGGATCTGACTCCAGATTAGACCACCGGGGGGAGAAAGAAAGGCAGTGTGGAGACTTCCCAGGGTGCACTTAAGGAGACTGGAGCTGGGAGGCCACCTCCGTCCTCTCCTGAAGGCGCTCTGACCTGGAAATATTAACTCCGGTGAAGACGATCCACGTTAAACATGCAAATCTCCTCTGCTGGAATATTCTAAGGCTTTTCTGCTCAAAGGCTCAACCTACTTATGTCTTACAAAGCAGAGTCCTGATGCCTGGATGGTGGAGAGGAGCTAGCCTGTAGCCTCTGCAAGACTCATTTGAGCCTCAGTTTCCTCATCTGTAAAATGGGAATAATAGTATTTCTCTCCTAGGGCTGTTATACAGATTAGAAGGAACTATGAAGAAGGTGCCTAGCCCGGAGCCTGGCACATAGTAGCTGCTTAGTAAAATGATATCAGTAGCTAATATTATTGAGTACTGACTACATGCCAGGCACCATGGAAGGACACTTATTTTATGGTTTTCATTCAGACTGAGGTGATGTCCCAGTTTTGTTTGCTTTAAGTGCCTGCTTTCTCTGCACCAAGGATATGGGGTTTTCTAGCCCCTTCTGTCCCTGTGCTCACTGAGCACCAGGGATTCTCCACCCACAGGGCTCTGCTTCAGAGACACTTTCCTGAACACACTGAACCAAAATCCATCAACAACTTGCTAAAGAAGCTATATAAACATGACCTCAGTGTAATCGTTTTTTTTTGAGACAAATCGTTTTATTGAGACAACTGTAGTGCAAACTTCGAGGCCAGACGACCTGGGTTTGAATCCTAACTCCTTGTGTGACTTAGGTAAGAGACGTTACCTGTCAGTGACCCAGTTCCCTCCATCTGCAAAACAAGGCTGAAAATAGAACTTAGAATTTCCGTGGTGAGGACTGGGTGAGTTGATACACTTAAGGCACTCTGCACAGCAGAATGTTAGCTGTTACAACTGTTTTATTAACCTCTGTCATGGACTAATTGTGTCCCTCTAAATTCACATTGAAATCCTCACCCCCAGTACCTCAGACTGTGACCTTTGGAAATAAGATCATTGCAGATGTAATTAGTTAAAATGAGGCTATTAGGGTGGGCTTTAATCCAATATGACTGATCCTTAAAAAAAAGCGGGCGGGGGGAATTTGGACACAGATATCTGCAGGAAGGATGCCAGGTGAAGATGTAGGCAGAGATCTGGTGAGGCTCCTACAAGCCAAGGGAGGCCAGAGATTGCCAGCCAGTTACCAGAAGCTGGGAGAGGGGGTGGAACACATCCTTCCTCATGGTCCTCAGAAGGAACCAACCCTGCTGACACCTTGATCTTGGACTTCCAGCCTCCAGAACCGGGAGGCAATACCTTTGTGCTGTTTCAGCTGCCCAGTATGTGGTACTTGGTTACAGCAGTCCGAGCTGAGGGATACAGCCTCTGTGCCCACTCCTCCATAAAGTGGTGAGGCAGTCAGAGGGCAGGCTCTCTATATAGTCGGGCCACTGGGGCTCAAACTTAGCGTGTCACTTATAAGCTTATGAAATTGGGCAGCTAACTTAACCTCCCTGGGCCTCAGTTAATTCATCTGCAAAATGAAGCTTGTAATTTTACTTACATCTACCTCACAGGTACTTTTTTTAAATTAATTTTTATCGGAGTATAGTTGATTTACAATGTTGTGTTAGTTTCAGGTGTACAGCAAAGTGAATCAGTTATACATATATCCACTCCTTTTTAGATTCTTTTCCCATATAGGCCATTACAGAATATTGAGTAGAGTTCCCTATGCTATACAGTAGGTTCTTATTAGTTATGTATTTTATATATTGTAGTGTGTATATGTCAATCCTGATCTCCCAATTCATCCCCCCTTTTCCCCCTTGGTAACCATACGTTTGTTTCTACATCTGTGACTCTGTTTCTGTTTTGTAAATAAGTTCATTTGTACCATTTTTTTTAGATTCCAGATATAAGTGATATCATATGATATTTGTCTTTCTCTGTCTGACTTACTTCACTCAGTATGACAATCTCTAGATCCATCCATGTCGCTGAAAATGGCATTATTTCCTTCTTTTTTATGGCTGAGTAATATTCCATTGTATATAGGCACCATGTCTTCTTTATCTGTTCATCTGGTCAGGGACATTTAGGTTGTTTCCATGTCTTGGCTATTGTAAATAGTGCTGCAGTCAACATTGGAGTGCATGTATCTTTTTGAATTATGGTTTTCTCTGGATATATGCCCAGGAGTGGGATTGCTGGGTCATATGTTAACTCCATACTGTTCTCCATAGTAGCTGTACCAATTTACATTCCCAGCAACAATGTAGGAGGGTCACAGGTACTTTATAAAGCGAGAATTAGATGGGTGTATGGTTCACAGTAATGTTAGCTGTTCTAGACCTAAACCTAAAGATTAGCTGTTCTAAACCTCGTTTGGAGGTTTCTAGAGATAGTGGAGAATGGAGGCAGAACTCTGCCCCACGTCAGATTACCTGGAGGTCTTGCTAAGTACAGATTCTGGTTCAGTAGGTTGGGGTGGGGCCTGAGGTTCTGTATTTCTAAGAAGCTCCCAGCTGAATTGGAGGACCACACTTCGTGTGTAGCGAGGGCCATGATGGCCTCACCTGGTCCCATCTAGGAAAATGAAACTGATTTAAGAAGAATGTTTTTCGAAGCAGCCCTCTTTCCTCACGCCTGTTCCTTGGCGTCTCAACTATGTTTAGAGAAAGAGCAAAGTTGGCTTTGGAGAAAAGAATGAAGAAATGACCAACGATGCACATTGGGGAGGTGAACAGATACAGATGGCTGGACCTGAGACCTGGGGTTTTTTCCAGCTCCAAGAGGGTGTGGTTGGACGGATGAGACGCAGAGGGTGTGTGATGGCCTGGAACGGGGCGGGGAGAGAGAACGGGAGCCGGAACGTGGACCAAGCCCATCCACTGGGGCCCTAGCCCTCCACTGTTCCCTCTGCTGGAAGCCTCTGCCCAGGTCTCCTCACCATTGAGTTCTCGGTGCAGATATGACCCCTCAAGAGGCCTTCTCAGACCACCCACCCTAGTGGTGCCCACTCCCCGCCCGTCCCACTCTCACCCCTCCCTGCTTTCTTTTCTTCGTGGCGCTTAGCAGCAGCTAGAATGGCCCGGTCACTTACTTGCCCATGTATTTATACACGTCTGTTTGCTCCCACTCAAGGTGGGAGGCTGCACGGAAGTGGTGTTCTCTGCTGTATGTACCCCAGTGCCTTGAGCAGGGCTGGGCCCCTCCCTACTAGGTGTTCAGTGAATACGTGAATGAATGAGTGCAGAGGCCGAATCTAGACGGACTGGCCGAGTTCACCGCGTGCTCGCGATGTGCAGAGCGCTGTGCCCGGCCCTTGAGGAAGTGTGGGCTCCCTGCCTGCTAGTAACGGGTAACCCACTTGAGGGCGTGGGGTGGACACATCTGAACCCCTGACTAGCAGTGTCAGGTTACAGGGTGCGCATGAGCTGGGAGGGAACCGGAGCTGCTGCGGCTCAGAGCACCTGCAGCACCAGGATCTTGTTAAGTGCAGCGTCTGGGTCCAGGAGCCAAGGTGGAGCCTGAGATGCTGAGATGCTTCTCTGCAGTCAGTGCCCAGGTGACGCCGACGCTGCTGGTCCGAGGATCCCGCTTTTGAGGATGGCGAGGCTTTACGTGTTTAGAACAGGAAGCAGGACCTTACAGCCGAGGCCTCTTGGAGGAGGGTTTGGTAAGGAGGCAGGCCTGGAGGACTGGGGCTCGAGAAGGGGACAGGCAGAGCTGTGGGACAGGACGGCGGTGGGCAGAGGAGGGGCAGATAGGGAAGACACCAACCACAGCCGTGGTGACACACACCCTCCCTCCGCAATCATTTTTTTTTTTTTTTTTTTTTTTTTTTTGCGGTACGCGGGCCTCTCACCGCCGCGGCCTCTCCAGCTGCGGAGCACAGGCCCCGGACGCGCAGGCTCAGCGGCCATGGCTCACGGGCCCAGCCACTCCGCGCCATGTGGGATCTTCCCGGACCGGGGCACGAACCCGCGTCCCCAGCATCGGCAGGCGGACTCTCAACCACTGCGCCACCAGGGAAGCCCCGCAATCTTCTATTTTTAAAGTCAGTTCGTAGAAGGATTGAGACACCAGTATACTGCCTTCCTCTGATCTGTCAATTAGTCCAAAACATATTTTCAGAAATGTCAGAACCCAGGGTTTCCTAGCAGGGCATCGTGGAGGTGAAAGAGCAAGCTCCGTGCGGGATGCTGCCGAAGCTGAGGGCGTGCGGGCAGGTGTCCTGCACCGGTGGTCACGTGGCCGGTTTTAACCAGCTGGGAAGGCCATGTGACCTGCCCAAAGACACCCTTGCCCTTATTTTATTTTATTTTTTTTGTGGTACGCGGGCCCCTCACTGTTGTGGCCTCTCCCGTTGCGGAGCACAGGCTCTGGACGCGCAGGCTCAGCGGCCATGGCTCAGGGGTCCAACCGCTCCGCGGCATGTGGGATCTTCCCGGACCGGGGCACGAACCCGTGTCCCCTGCATCGGCAGGCGGACTCTCAACCACTGCGCCACCAGGGAAGCCCTTGCCCTTATTTTTTGTTAACCATTTTCACATCTGTCATCTCATTGAGCCTTATGGTGTCCCTGTGAGGCTGGGAGGGCAGCTGCCTGTTTTGCAGGCGAGGAAACCGAGACCTAGAGAAGGTTGAGGCCAGCCTAGTCTCACTGGGTGCGGAGCTCGCGCTAAGACAGGGAGGAATTCTTCTGCTTCTTTCACACGGTGCCTCTTGCCTCGATGTTCATACATGTTAACATGCGGACAGGGTTGGAGACGAGCAGTTCTTCTATCAGAGAGAGCCTCCCAGGAAGTGTGTAGAACGATGAGCTCTTGGTCACCAGGATGGGACCCTGTCTAGGCTAATGGTCTTTGGGATGCCAGAATATTCTAGAATCCCCCCAGAGTGGCCTTGGCCTCCATCAGCTCCCCCCACCAATGGGAGGGAAATGCGTGTAGCCGTGGCAACTGGCACTGCTTCCTACATTGGGCGGAGACTGAGGTCAGGGCCAATTCCACGCTCCTTCATCCCCTATTATGACTTTTATTTCCCTGGCACATGGCAGCGGCTTGTGTGCCAATGAGCAGACAGGAAGTATTATATTGTGGTTAATGACCCTCGAGGCGAGCAATAACACCATTATTAACTCACTTGATTCTTCCCACTTTTAACAGTGGATCCATTTAAAGTGATGGGGGGCATTTAGGGCAAGTTTTCACTTGCTTTCATAAAGCAGGGACTCGCCTGCATTTTCAGATACTTGACGACTCATCAAAAAAGTGGGATTCATGTACCCTTTATCCAAGGGGAGAATTGAGGCAGCTACCAGTCTTCAGGTCTAAAATCCTGGGGTGCTGAGAGTAGCAGGGACCAGGAAAGCAGTGCTGTGGGTACCAGCCCAGATCAAGACAGTAGCTTCTGTGGTCTCCTGTGCTGGGCGTGGCTCAAGCCAGCTGGGCTCCCCTCCCCACACACCCCCCCACACACACCCAGCTTCTTCCTGGTCTCCTCCACGGCTGCTCCTGCTTTCTCTGACTACAGTGGGAGCAGAGGGGTTGCTGCGGCTCCAGAGGCCCCGGGATACCCTCTGGGGTGCAGTTGTTCTTTGTCACCCCTTCCCTGTAGGCTGTTTCCAGGCCACCACGATAGTGTGGCCTCAGGAGCTGTTCCTGGGCCTCTGAGTTTGCACTGTACACATCACCCTTACCAGCACGCAGCCCAGACTCCCCTCCGGCCACTTCTCGCCAGCATCTACTACCGATTTTAATTTTTGTTCTCTTTCCCGTCCCCCTCTCTGACTCCACACTCCATCATGACACACAGTCGTTCAGCACAAACCCATCCCCCTGCCCTCCTGTTAACAGAACTCACCCTCTTCCGATATACTTTTCATCTGAGCGGACCCTTGCAAACGGTCTTCTAGCCAAATGCCGCACCTGCCCCAACAGGACTCCTGGTGAATAAAACTCTGTTTATTTTATTACACGAACAATGATGCCAACTCTAGTCCCAAGAAAGGGAGCCAAGCAACACCCCAAACTGTGTCCACTCTGTGGGCGCTTCCTATGCTGGGGCCCACTTTCCCTTAATGTCCCCTCCTGCCTGTCCTCGTACCTAGCAACCTTCCTGGATATCCCTACCTGTCTCTTTTACGTTGCCAGGCAACTGGCCTTAGAGAGGTGGAAGGGGGCAAGGGTGACAGGCGTCCTGGGGTGGGTCTCAAACCATGTGGCCTCAAAACCCGGCTTCTTCTAAAATCAGTGAAAGAGGATTGTACCGAAGATAGGTTCTCGGCCATGACCAAGCGCCTCTGGGTGGGATTCTGCGCCCACCACGCACCATGCTGCTCCCTGTTCCTCCTGCTGGGATGCTGTGTGCGTGTTGGAAATATCTCCCCACGCTGAGGCTACGCCGTGGCTGCACACGTGTGGGAGTCTCTGTATTCAGTAGGAGATGCTGTCTACTGGGGAATTAATTGATCATCCAGGTTACAGCCTGATGGTCAAACCTTCATGCTCCCAGTTCCCTGAGGTCATGGTCTGGACGCTAAGACTCAGGCAGCCTGCCCCATGCCCACACTTTAGGGGCCCCGCTTGGGACTTGCTCTGGCTGTGTCCCTCCTCACGGGGAGAAGAGTGTCCGGGGCTAAGGGCCTGTGTCCGCCCAGAGCTTGTCCTCCTTCCATGGCTGTGCGTGAGGCCTGCAGTGCAGGACGGAGTGGGGCTGGGGAACGGGCGGGATGGGATTCAGGCCTTGGGCCTTCTTTCCACTCTTCCTCCTGAGCCCCACGATGCTAGAAGCCAACCTGACTGTTCAGTTTTTACTTGTTTTCTGGCCAAATGACTAACACCGAAGCTCCTTCCAATGAATGCAAGACAAGATCACTCCAGCCCCCAATTCTTAACAAAATTAAACAGGTCAGGTCAGTCCTTCTCACTCAAAAGCCTTTGGAGGGGCTTCCCTGGTGGCACAGTGGTTAAGAATCCGCCTGCCAATGCAGTGGACAAGGGCTAGATCCCTGGTCCGGGAAGATCCCACAGGTCGTGGAGCAACTAAGCCCGTGCGTCACAACTACTGAGCCTGCGCTCTAGAGCCCGCCAGCCACAACTACTGAAGCCCACGCGCCTAGAGCCCGTGCTCCGCAACAAGAGAAGCCACCGCAATGAGAAGCCTGCGCAACCGCAGCGAAGAGCAGCCCCTGCTTGCTGCAGCTAGAGAAAGCCCACGCGCAGCAACGAAGACCCATCACAGCCAAAAATAAATAAATAAATAAATTTATTTTTTTAAAAAAAGAAGGTTTTGGAGGTTTCCCAGCACAGTTAGAATGAAATCCAAGGGCCCAAAGGCTCCACCCAATTCTGCCCTCGAGCTTTGGTGTTTTTGGAACCGGCTGCCATGTTTGAAGCCCTGCACTTGTGCCAGAGGGCCCCAGGCAGAGAGAGACCTGGGACTCCGTGGGGTCAACCTGCCTCTCGACCCCTGGTCCTGCTGTCCCTCCATGTCCCATCCCCCCACCCCCCAGGCCCTGTGGACCTTCCTGCGACGCCCCCAGCCTTGTCCCCGCCTCAGCTCCATTGCGCTTGTAGTTTCCTCTCCTGGGATCCCCTTGCCGGTGTTCACACTTCTGCCAATTTCTTCTCCCCGCTGACCCCGTAACCACACGGTGACCATCACCCCTTTACCTGCGAGCTTCGTTTTCTTTCCTGTTCCAATTTATATTATAAATATTTTATAATATAAATATTTTTGTTTTCAGGACTGTGCCTGGACATATGAAGTCCTGGATAAGTACGTGTTAAATGAATGAATGAATAAATGAATGGACAGATCCCAGCCATCATGTTCCTTTATCACCTTCAGACTGTTTTGCTGTATAAACAGAGATCTTGCCATACATCTTTTATAGATACCTTTGCGAATTTTGGGAAACTGAACATCCACGGTGGATATAGTAACTGACCCCTGTTCTGTCTCTTCTCGGTTTCCTGGGTTACCGTACAGCCTCAGACAGCCAGTGCCCGTCTGCAGCCAGCCTCCGTTTATCACTGGATGCCAAATCCTGTGCGAGGTCGACTCCAGCCTGCCGTGAAGGCGGCCACACATTCCCCTTTCCTCTGCCGGACTCGTGTAAGTCCCACGGAGAGGCAGGACGCTGGAGAGCCTCCCGTTTCTCATTTTGGACGTCCCCCCTGGGCGGTTAGCAGGCTTAAGCAATGGCTCTCATGCTGCAAACTTCCTTTGTTCACTTTTGCACCAGGGAGCATTTTCCATCCTTGGCTGGATGATGCCATCGATGTGCCTCCACTGCCGGTGCTCCCGGGTGGCTGAGAACAAATCGCTAACCCTCAGGATCTTGAGAAATAATAAAATGGTGGTTTCAAGCCACTACATTTGGAGAGAGTTTTTCTACCACAGTATATCATCGAAACAGCTGCAAGCCCACAAGAGTTTATGCATAATTCTTGTCTGCATTTCCTAACTAGGAAAAATGTTTTCAGGGGCCTGACCCACCCCTGACCACATACAACGAGAAGAGCTCTCATCCCTTTGGGCAGAGGATGTGGAATGGGCCAGGTGTATCAGTATTAGGTTCCCCTGCATAAGATGGAAAACACAAGATAACAGTAGCTAAAATAAGATAAGTTTTTTCCTCTCTTGTAAAGGAAATCTGAGGATTGGCAATGCCAGGGCTGCTACGGTGAGTCCCTCTAGCTTTTTGCTCTACTATCTTAATATTTGGCTTCCATCCTCAAGATCACCTCACTCTCCAGATGGCTGCTAGAGCTCCAGCCATTAGGCCTCCATTCCAAGTGGTAGGAAAAAGGAATGACAGAAGGTAAAAAAGCATACCAACTTCTTTTACATTAGCTATATCAACATCCTTTACATTGCTTTCCCTGAAGACTGAGTTAATATCTCCACTTTGGTCTTATTAACCAGAACTTATTAACTGTGTGGCTATACTTAGCTGCAAGGGATACGGGGGAATGTAATCCTCTGTCTCAGCCCATTGTGACCCTTCATAAAACCAAGGTTCTGTTGCCAGAGAAGAAAGGGAGGTAATAGGTGACCAAATGAGGATGCAGTTCTGATAGAGCAGGGACAGCAGAGAAGAGGAGGCCTTCTGAGCCGAGGGAACGGAGCCTGGGGTGGCCGTGGGCTGCCATGTCCCAGACAGCTGCAGAAATTGTCTGGAACTTCTCTGCTCTCTCCCGCCCCATGTGCTCCACAAAGCCTGCTTGTGTAGCCTCCTCCTTTCTCAACTCTGCCCCCAGGAACCTCCTCCCACCCTGGCTGCCCTGAGGGAAGCAGTTGTAGCCTTTCAGGGCTCTTGCCCCTGTGGGGTCAGGCTCCCTCTTTGTCCTGGGTGCATATCTGCCTCTCAGCGGCACTCAGTAAGGGAAGGTGCCCCAGTCCTACAGCAGCCCCTCCACTGCCTGACTGGAGTTTGGTAGTATTTTTTTGGTGACTGTTGGGCTCCTTGTGTTATATTCTGTTGTGCTTGTCTCGTGGAAACCACAGGGTAAGGCCACAACCCTGGAGGGATCCCCCCGTGAAGGGGGTTACCTTGCCATTCTCAGTCTTCTGGGGAAGTTGCTTCTTAGGCATGACACTAGGACCCAGAAGTGGCCTCAGACAGGCAGGCAGGAGAGCCCTCCTCCCCCAGTCCCTTAGGTGTCGAGAGCTCTCAGTGGGTGGAAGGGGCTCCTGGAAGGAGCAGAAAGATGGTCTCCACCACCAGGGCAGCCAGGATGGAACCGTATCGTGGAACCCAAGTTGCGTATGATTAATTCTATTCTGTTTATTTTCTTTTTTTCTTTCTGGTGTCCTTGGGCTTCTAATATATTTAAATGTGGTTCAAATGTGTTAAACTGCTCTCTGCTGCTGAGTGGGGATGAACAGAAGACTCATGAGTAGGGCTAACATGTGAACAGAGGAAGAAGATGGGGGTCTCTGCTCCTGCTTCCAACCTCTCCTGGGCGGATGGGGAGGTGGGAGGGGAGGTCCGTGCTCTCAGCGCCCAGCACCTGTCTCTGCAAAGACCATCCATCCCCCAAGCCCTGTCCACCACGACTCAAGATGTCCTTCACTCAACAAGAGTATGGAGGGCCTGCCGGGGGCTGGACGGCCCTTGGTTCTGAGTGTACAGAGAGGGACAAGGCAGGGGAGAGGAAGACAGACAGACCCATGGGACTGAGGTGCAGCTCGGGGAGCAGGGGCAGTGAGAGCCCTCAGAGGAGCTGGCGCTGGACCCCAGTGTTCTGTTTTGTGTCTGTTTTAACGGAGCTAGCATCTCAGGCTGTACGCGAGGGCCATCAGATTACCCTGCACCACGAGTGTTTCACTTGGTGATTATCGGTCATCCTGATAAGACAGGAGACAGAACTCCAATTCTCTTTTGTCTAAGTTACCCAATGTCTATTGTGACTTAATGGAATCTATCCCATATCTAATGATCTAAGCTCTAATATGCTTTGGTGTGTATCAATGTAGTTGAACCATATATGCTGAGATTCGTAGGGGCCGTTGTTTACATCACAAAATTAAGGTCATACCAATAACACTTCTTGCATCTTGCTTTTATTACCCTGTTAGAATCCCAGGGGCAGAGCTGGAACTCACAGACTTGAGTTCTGTGGCAGTTGGTCACCTGAAAATGTGAGGGAAGTTCGGGAAGGGGTGGGTCTTCCAGCAGAGAAGACAGATTATTATCAACGGCTAACCGCACACACTTAAGTAGGGAATTACCAGGAAGCTTGTTGATCCATAAAGGGGAAGGGGCAGGGCTTGGGCCCCCTGCTGTTCTGGGAGTGGAGCTGGGGGCAGAGGGCTGGAGGCTGCTGGCCAGACTGTAAGTCGTTCAGGAGGCCGAAGATCGCCCCATCTTCAGGGACATGTCTGGTCACTGATGGCCTATAGGACAGCCCACCTTCCCAGCGCCACCAGGACCATCGGTTTCCCAGCAGAACAGGGCCAGACCCCCAGGGTGGCCAGGACCGCCGAGGATGTTGCTGGCCTCTGCCCAGACATGAATGGATGGAGAGGAATCAGCCAGTAGAAGAAAATCTTCCCCTCTTTGCTGTGGATTGTTTTGGGGAACCTAGCGTGTCTGAGAATGGAGATTTAATTTAAATGCCAACTTCTATTGCTAGAAAGTTCTGAGTCAGGTGGGTGGGTGGAGGGCATGAGTAAACACATTTGCTGAGTGGTCGGCTCCCACCAGGCCCTGTTCTAAGCTTTTCACCCAGACAGCCTCATTTCATCCCATAGCCCTGTGAGGCTGGTGTTGTTGTTATTATGATTCCTTCTTCCTCGGGTGGGGAAACTGAGCCTCAGGGAAGTGGTTTGATCCCAGCCGGCCTGGCCCCCAGGCAGACTCACTCTTGTAGCAGCGTCTGCCAGCGTCGGGGACAAAGGGTGGCTCCTTGGCCACAGCTGGGGCCCTGTGCCCTGGGCTCCCACACCTGTTCCTAGAAAGAGGCCCAGGGAGGAACTTTGTTTTCTAGAACTGGCACCAAACTCAGAGTGAAGAGACTGTCTCTGGCTGTGTCCTGCCCGTGGCCCCTCTGGACCTCCGTTTCCACGTCTGTGAGATGAGGGTTTGTGCTGGGCTCTCTGCGGGTCTTTCTGTCTTCTACATCTCTAATCAGCTGCTCACACAGAGGGAAATAAATGACTGATGGGGAGACTTGTATTGCATATATTTTTTCTACAAACATTTGCATTTCAGCTCTATGGATATCTGAGATAAACAAGGAGATAAGAAGTTGGGGGCTTCCCTGGTGGCGCAGTGGTTGAGAGTCCGCCTGTTGATGCAGGGGACGTGGGTTCGTGCCCCGGTCCGGGAGGATCCCACATGCCACGGAGCGGCTGGGCCCGTGAGCCATGGCCGCTGAGCCTGTGCGTCCAGAGCCTGTGCTCCGCAACGGGAGAGGCCACAACAGTGAGAGGCCCGCGTACAGCAAAAAAAAAAAAAAAAAAGTAGGGAAATGATTATTTGGGAGGTGAGTTGATGGAGGACCTTCAGGTAACCTCATGTAGGGGGCCACCCAGCTTCCTTGTGTCTAAGAGATCCGGAGACATTAATGAGGTTAAAAATTATCAGAGAGAGGTCACCCTCGTTAACAGCAAAGATGAAATGGCTCTACAAATCTCTTAGACATTTGGAATATGCTGGGAAACAGTGAGCGAGTGGCACAGTTATTCAAGCTTCCCTGCTTTGGGTCCCAAGGTACAACTGAGACAGTGTGTGACAGTGTAGAACTGCATGGAATAGTGTCGAATGTTCTGGTGCAGTCTGGAACAGTCTGGAACAGTGGAGAGGACTATTCCTGGTCTCGGTCTTGGATCTGCCGCCTGATCCTGGGAATCTCTTGACCCCGTCGGCCTTGATCTCTTCCCCTGCAAAGTTGGAGCGATGGTAACCCACCCTGCTGACCTCACAGAGGAACAGTTACGGGAAACATCGACAGAAGCGTTCAGAGGGACCTGCCCCTTGGAAGAGATTCGTGTGCTCACAAATGGAACGCCAAACCCTCGTTACACACTGGGGTTTCTTCTAGGCTCATGATTTAATTTGCCAGAATCTTCTCAACAGAAATAGGTACATGTATTGACATTCCACCTATTTTCCTTTGACCAAGGAGAGCGTCTGTTTACGATGCCTGCGGATGGGGAGCTCACTGGAGTCACTGCAGCTGGCTTCTTAAATTATTCTTGTCGATATATTCTGACAGTTCATAGCCTGTGGGAGTGGAATCAACTGATGCCTTGGGGAAGGGAAACGTATCCTCCACACAGCTCTCTTGACAGCTGCTTCCTGTTTATTCATTCTCTGAAAGAACTTTGGAGAAGATGAAAATAAATTTTTATTCGAATCTGTGTAAAAACAGCATCCTATCCCTGCATCCACCGTGCCACCACTCCATTTCCGTCCAGGAAGAATAGCTGAATGAAAAGGACCCTTTTCAAGGTCAGTTCTGTGTTGGCTTGTCATCAAGGAATGAATATGCATGATCAATGCTCATCCTTATGGCCACTGGGAGAGGTAGGAATTTTCCAGAAGAAGTCAAGTTGGAGTAGTGGGCGCCAGGTACACAACAGGTAGGTGGTGGTGCTGGGATTCGAACCACGGTCTGCCTCACTCCAAGAGCTCAGCTCCTCTCTATACTACTAACTCGGAATCAGAGCATCAACTCTCAGCTGACGCAGGCGCACCTCTGTCCTTGGTACCTTCATTCCACAGCTGTCCGGCTATTGGCAGCGTTGCCCTCATGCTGATTGACAACGTGCCTTTGTTTAGAGATCCAGACTGGGGATTCCTGGATTCCCAAGACCCCTTCCTAAAAGAGGAGAGTCATCCTGCCAAGGCCGACCAGGAAGGAGCTCCCCAGACTCCGGGGGGCTCAACTGAAGGGTGACCCGCACAGGCAGGCATCAAGCCTTCCCACTGCTCTGTGGAGCCATCGGAGGAGCTGGTGCTACTTCTACCCTGTCCCCTCACTAGAGCACCTTGCTGGCCTTCGGGGCCCTGGACTACAGCCTTCGTTGTACCACTACCGGCTGGGTGACCTCCGGTCATCACATCTCTGGGGTCTACTCACTCCTCCATCAGGACTTTTCAAGATCTGACCTTTCGAAAGAGAACTGCCATGTTCTTAGAAAGTCAAGTTCCACCACAGTAGCCCCTATGGAACAGCAGCGGACGAAAACAAAGGGTGCCCCTCTCTGTTGGAAACGGATTTATTTCGCAGTTACCGTAGAGGCCATGGTGGATACTTGCTCAGGCACCGACAGGAGCAGCTCACCATTGTGGCTGTTCTTTGCAGCTGATGGGAAATCAGAGTTTTGTATTTTCACAATGTCCACAAACCCCAATATTTCATCATTCTGGAACTGGGATTAGAGTAAGTGGTGCTTTCTTGTTATGTCCCTTAAACTGTGTGTTGTGGATTGAATTATGTCTGTCAGAAAAGGATATGTGGGGCTTCCCTGGTGGCGCAGTGGTTGAGAGTCCGCCTGCCGATGCAGGGGACGTGGGTCCGTGCCCCGGTCTGGGAAGATCCCACATGCCGCGGAGCGGCTGGGCCCGTGAGCCATGGCCGCTGAGCCTGCGCGCACAACGGGAGAGGCCACAGCAGTGAGAGGCCCGCGTACCACAAAAAAAAAAAAAAAAAAAGGATATATGGAATTCCTAACCCTCAGGACCTCAGAATGTGACCATATGTGGAAACAGGGTCTTTACAGAGGTAATCAAGTTAAAATGGGGTCATTACAATGGGTCTTAATGCAATATGACCGTGTCCTCATAAAAGGGGGGACTTAGAGACAGACAGACATAGAGGGAAGACGATGTGAAGACACAGGGAGAAGATGACCATCTCCAAGCCTGGAACAGATGTTCCCTCACAACCTCAGAAGGAATCAACCTTGCGGACACCCTGACCTCAGACTTGCAGCCTCCAGGTCCGTGAGAAAGTAAATTTCTGTTGTTTCAGCCACTCAGTTTGTGGTACTTTGCTATGGCAGCTCTAGGAAACCAATACGCAGCGTAAGATAGTTTTTCAGCTGAAAGAAATTGGACTCGGTTCTGAGAGCGGGATGGAGGACCACGGTCACGAGATGGATACAGGAGACAAACACCACTGGGGACCCAGGGACGTTCTGGTTTGTGTCCCCCATTTCCATTTTCTACCTTTTCCAAAGAGAAGGTGAGACATGGGCTGAACTGCACCCACTTGGTACTGCCCCCTCATTCTCGTTAGTTTGAAGTGATATATATTTTTTTCTTCTTTTTATTAAACTATAGTCGATTTACAGTATTGTGTTAGTTTCAGGTGTACGGCAAAGTGATTCAGCTTATAAATCTATATATTCTTTTCAGATTCTTTTCCATTACAGGTTATCATCAGATATTGAATACAGTTCCCTGTGCTATATAGTGAATCCCTGTTGTTTCTCTACTTTACGTATAGTGGTGTGTATCTATTAATCCCATGCTCCTAATTTATCTCTCCCCCTCCCCTTTCCCTTTTGGTAACCATAAGTTTGTTTTCTGTCTGTGAGTCTGTTTCTGTTTCACAAATAAGTTCATTTGTATTGTTTTTAGATTCCACATCTAAGCGATATCATGTAATATTTGTCTTTCTCCGTCTGACTTACTTCACCCAGTATGATCATCTCTCGGTCCAACTTGGAAGAGATATTTAAACATTGACATTGTAAGAATTTGAGTTGCTTTTAAAATTCGCCAAGTCTAGGCTAGCTTAGAGTTGCTTGTTCCACATGGGGTGGCCTTCCTGTCTGGAACTGCCTCGGAGTTGATCTGCTTTTCCACTTTTGAAGTTTGCAACTCCCTAAGTACATGATTCTTTGTGTGGGAAACCGACGGTGCATCCGGCGCAGCGGAGCTGGACCCGCCCAGTTTCCCAGGAGCTGGAGAGGGGGCTCTGGCCTGGCAGTTGCAGGTGACGGTCCTGACCAGTCCAGGAGCCGATGAGAAGTTCATAGGCTGTTAATAAACTGGAACCAATCGGTGAATGCGGGCTGGGCGTGCTGGGGCCGGCTGGGGCCACAGGTCCTTGGGAGAGCTTGCACTTGCGTTGCCTTTATCTGCATATAGCAGGAGCCTGAAAGCACCCGGCCGCTCTTGGTGTTTGTTACAGTGAATAGACATATGTCCCTCACACTAGCACAGGGAATATCTAATTAAGCTACACAATGATTGCTTATGCCCGGGGCTGTCACAAACAAGGCTCTGTCACTCTCCGCTGAGAACCACAAAATAGGAATTTGCTTTTAGTGTATGATGATGAATGTATTCAAAATATATTAGAATTGACTTAGATCCTACACCCCTTAAAAAAACACAAATGCTGTTTTCACAAAAATACTTTAAATCCCACAATGGGAGAGGGGATGCGGGTGGTGAGGACAAAGACCTTGGGACCTATGGGTTGGTTGATTACGACGTTCAGTGTAACTTCTTTTCCTGTTGCTTTTCATGAATGAGTTAGGATCTTAGGGATCGAAGTTGTATCTTGCTCAGTATTAACAGAAATGTTTGCATACACTCTGTGGGAGCCGGAATCTCTGAGCTTAAGGAGTGAATATGTTTCTCTTAAGTTAGCCTTCCCTTCCCTTACTTTAGTACCAGTGGGACCCACAAGGAAATTTTTTCTTCTTTAAAGACAAATCATTTTAATACATCAAACTGAAGTACTGTATTCCCTACTTACGAGTTGTGTTGCTACTATAAATAGGGGTGTAATTTTTAACCGGGAAAAAAACCCTAATCTTTGTTTAAGACCTAAGAAATTATTTTTCCTTCTACTGTCACGACCAGGAAGGAACTTTGATGCTGGCCTTGGAAGTGGGGACGGTGTGAGGGATTGCATGTGAAAATGTGAAAAGCACCTGGAAAAGCTTTGCATCACCAAGAGCAGAACTAGCTCCAAAATTTGTGGGACCCAGTGCAAAATGAAAATATGGGTTCCGTGGTTTAAAAATCATTAAGGATTTCGAGAGGGTGACAGCAAATCATTAGACCAAGCACGGGGCTCTTCTGAGCATGGGAACTTGGGCAACGGACCGCAGGGGTCCCACAACCATGAAACCAGCCCTCCCGAGAGCCATTTTTTGTCCTCTATAGGGAAGAGAGCGAAGAGAAAGAGGAGACGAGAGGTGACATTAAATCCCAATTTTTATACAGCCCGTGAGCCCAGAGATACTCCATTGAGATGAAATGAAGTGAAAAACGGATTCCAAATTTATTTTGTTCATCCTCGCCAGACGAATTTGAAGAGTATGAGCAGATCTGCAGCACTGGTAGCCATGTTCTAAAGACATTTTTGTGTTTTTCTCATTCCACGTGTAAGGCTGGCTTTTTCTTTCTCTTTTTCACTCGAAATTCTATCAGTTCAGAGAACGAGCTCTGTAGAACCACACATTTGAAGAAGCAATCAGAATTCTGCAGAAGTAAAGATGGAAAATTCCTGCCTTCTCCAGAAAACAAGAAATAAAAGCCTTGAGTTGTATTCGTCCAGAGGTTGAGACCCCCGGCTGCGGTTGGGTTTCGCCTGGCAGAGCAGGTGGGGTGCGCTGGCTTGTGGCTTATCCGTGTCCCTATGACACAACACAGATGAGGCAGCCGCCTCATCCTTGGACTCCACGCTCCCTGTGAGTCTTTCCAGCAGGGAAATGATCCCTCAGAGGAGGGGTGTTGGAAGAGATCCGTCAGGTTTTAAAAAGTTGTGCTAAAAAAAATAATACAACATTTTAACCATTTTAAGCGTAGAGTTCGGTGGCGTTAACTATATTCATATTGTTATACAACAGACTGCTAGAACTTTTGGGCACTCGTTGGACTTTTAAGCCCCATCACCACGACCCTACAGTCATGGGGTTGCAGATATCTGCGGAAGAGGAAGGACCCTGAAACTGGGGGCGGGGGGGCACTTAATAAATGTCCCTAAATCAATGGGACCACACTAAGCTGTGTATAATTAAGGCCTTGTTTATGACCCAGCCAAGTCCCTGGACCCTACACAAGTTTTGTGACATGCTTTTTGTTGTCTCTTGGTAACTGTCCACTTAGAAAAAGGTAGAAAAAAGACTTTTTACTCACTTGGATTCTTTGATCTATTTCTTTAGGCAACTCTGGAGTTGATTTCTGAATAATCTTCTAAACCTTCGTATTGAACCTTAATACCTAGCAATCGGCCAGCTATCCCAGGGTTCAGTTCAGTGCCTGATATACAGCAGGCGGCTCATAAATATTTGGTGAGCAAATCAGTCGCTGAAAGGGTTTTCAGTATTAACGAGGAGGAAGAAGAACAAATGAAATCGTGTGATCTCTAAACCCCACTTTCTCCAGTGGCCTCTGCCCCCTGCCAGAGAGCATCCTCCAAAGCAAAGCTGATGGGATGTCGGGGACAATGTGCAGGGGGCAGGGGGAGGACAGAGGGTATGCACAGGGCAGGGTGGCCAGAGACCCCAGACCTGGAGGATTCACCTTTGGAATGAGAGGTAAGAAACTCTCTTTGAAAATGGAAAAGCTTGGGGAAGACTGAGATGGAGGATGGGGCATGTAGAGAAAAGGCCAGCGTTGTTGAAAAGCAGCTGAGGGTTGGTCTGAACGCCGCCCGCCTGGGTACCAGTTGAGGAAGACAGTTGGGCAACAGATCAGGCGGGCCTGGCAGGAGCTGCAAGGTCTCGTGGGAGGAAGTGCTGCAGGAGGACAGAAATTGACGGTGGCCTGGCTTAGGGATTCAGAGGCATCTGGAAAGAAATCCGGAGGTGGGGATGGGATGACGTGTTAGTAAATTATGAGAGGAGCGGGGAGAGGCACGAGAGCATTTAGGAACATGAATCTGTTTGTTCCGGCTAAAATAGAGCAGGTCTTGCATGTTTATACACATCCTTTTTAAAAATAAGAAACGAGCCTGAAAGCATTTGCAAGGAACCCCTAGGGTGACAGCCTGGAGGGAACGAGGTTTGGGCTAAGGGGCCACAGAGCACCCTTACTTCTCAGAGACGGTGTGTCTGCAGTTGGAGCAGTTTCAGAGGCTTAGGTCAAAGGCAAAGCAGGAAAAGGCAAAACTGTCACATCAGCAGTTTTGTTTTTAACCATCCCCCCACCTCCCTAGGGACAAACGGTCCAATTCCAGGGCTGGATCAAGAAGCTGCTTCTCTGTCTTCCAGGTAAGTGGGTTGTTAGCAATGAAGCGACCACAAGGCACAGAGCTTCAATACACCCTTATAACCTCCAGGACCCCGTGGGGCAGTCAGGACCCAGCCCAGGAGATGTTAGGGTCACACTTGCTTGCCACTGCAGTGGGGTTTCCGAGCACAACACTGGGGGAGAAGGGTTGAGGAAATGCTTGGAAATTCACCTGCCGAAGGAATTCACTCTATGTGTCCCATGGGCCAATCGCGTCCTTTCTCCAGGCCTCAGTTTCTTCGTCTTTGACGTGGGGTCATTGGAGTAGCTCACTGGGTCAGAATGACCTGATGTTTACAAACACACACATCCCTGGCACCAGCCCCCGGAGATGCTGACTCAGTAGGTTTGGGGTCAGACCCTGGGGTGGACGTTAAGACCAAACAAACAAACCACCCACATGGTTTTGATGAACAGCCGGGCTTGTGAGCCACGACCCGAGGGTGGAGGTCTTATTCGTTACTACAAGTTGACCTTGCTCTTCCCATAGTCAGAAGGATGCAAGAGTTTTCTGAGCCGAATAAACCCAAGGGTGGACGAACTCTGAGCATCCCCCACTTCCATGCTCAAATCGGATCCGTCCTTCAGGGCCGGTTTAAGTCCCCCATCCTCCCTGAAGCCTCCCCCACCTTTCGGACCTCCAGTCTGTTCTTGCTTTCTCCACCTGCTAAGTCACCCATAATGCACCGGTTGTCTTGAACGTGTGGAACAACAAGATTTGGTGTAATCATCCAGCCTGTTGTCTCTCTAGCTGGCCTTCCCAGAAGGCCACGCTCTTCACGGGGTGATCCCTGTCTCTCACCTGCCCTGACACCATGGTTACTGACTCCAGTTGGACCACTCTCAGATGTGTTGGCCAGGTCAGCGAGCCATCACAGTACAGCTAATCATCGCTTTGCTTATTGTTAGTTCAGCTAAGTTAGCATCTGCTCTTCCATCCTATCCAACGGGGCATGTTCTATTTTATTAATTTTAGTCACCTTCATGCAAACCTCCTGTGCATTTACTCCTTGTGATTTCCATTAGCCTGAAGGGTTAGGTTTATTCCACAGCTTGTTAAATTTCTTAAATGATATGTATTCCTGGAACTTTTCTGCTCTGATTTGGAAAAGACTGTGACATCCATTCTCCTGTTAAGAGTCATGCTTTTCTTACCCATTGTTAATTAGATTCTCTTGTCCCAGAAAACAAAACAAGGAAAGGAATTAATACTCCAAATTAGGAACATACACATGGAGAATGGCGGAGATAGAGTTGGGGGTGTTAATCGAGGGCTGGGGGAGCAGCGCCATATGCCAGATGGAGAAAGTCTGCTTCCACTGTATCACGTTTCCTTGTTTTCCAATCTCATCTCTCTCCTCTTCTCTGATATTATTTTATAGTCCTTTTAAAAAATCGTAGTAATTCCAGTTATAATGTTGATATAATGGGATCAGTAGAATGCCTGCATGAGAGGTTTTGGAGACAGACATATGCTCTGTGTTATTTCGCCTGTGTCCAAACTTGGTGCCTATCCCTCGCTCTCTACCAGAGTTTTACTGAACTTCTCAGTGATTCAGCTAGGTGTGCTGGTGGCGTCTCTAAATAAGTAAAGGTTCCTTATCAATTGACTCTGATAAAGTGGATTCTGAATGTTTACAGTGCAGATTTGAAAGCAACCAGGCTCTTTTTAATTACAGAAGTGAGGCTTTTTTTGGCAGCTCTGAAATAGGCGTGACTCTTCTATCTGCATCGAGATGCATCCACGCATAGACTCCTGTCGCTGTTTTCTCCTCTCACATTTTCCCCTGGTAAGCTCTTAATCACTCAGCAGCATGAGTGACCGTGGAAATTAGACTCTTACGAAGAAGATTTTAAGAGGGAGATTCTCTTTGGTATTGACATGTACACACTGCCGTATTTAAAATGGATAACCAACAAGGACCTACTGTATAGCACGGGGAACTCCACTCCATATTATGTTAACAACCTAAATGGAAAAAGAATTTGAAAAAGAATAGATACATATATATGTATAACTGGATCACTTTGCTGTACACCTGGAACCATCACAACATGGTTAATCAACTGTACTCCTATATAAAATAAAATGTTAAGAAATAAAGAGGGAGATTCTCCTGTCACTTTGTAAAACGGATCCTTCTCTGCTCTGAGCAGTCTTTGTGACACTTCTTTCTCCCTGCATCCTTTTTTTCAGGGGAATTGTTATCTGTTGTGCTTTAATTATGTGGTCCCTTAGGATGTTTCAGCCCTTTTCCACTCCCAGGGATTTTAATACTTCCTCCCAGTGTACCATGCTCACCTGATTTCCCCTTAATCTTATGTCTCCTTCCACCAAATCTTAATCCAGTGGTGATTAGCTTTCTCTGTGTCCGTTTTTCACAACAGTGGAATTTTTGTATAATATGTTGCCTAGGAGCAGTATCTAGAACCGCTTCGAGCAAGTCTTTGGTCAACACTCTTAAACATAAAGATCAACTCAGTGTAATGTGGTATCATCCACTCTTCTCTGGAACAGACAAAGGACATTAGCGGAAAAACTGGTGACATCCAAACAGAATCTATGGTTCAGTTAATATCAGGATAACAAGGTTAATTTCTTCTTTTATCTTTTATTATTTTGTTTTATTTTTTCGGCCAGGCTGTGTGGCTGGTGGGACCTTAGCTCCCTGACCAGGATCGAACCCGGGCCCCCTGCATTGGAAGCGTGGAGTCTTAGCCACTGGACCACCAGGGAAGTCCCTGGCTCCTCATTTTAAACGAGGCAATGAGTGTAAAATGTAAAAGGCCCTACAAACCAGCAAGTGCTATAGAAATGTACTATTTTTATTTAGAAGTTCTCTTTTCCCCACTGCTCATATGGAAATTCATCCCCTTTCCCTTAGAAAACGGATTCCAGCCTGTGCTTGGTCCACAACAAACATTTGTCAGGCGTGAGTCAGTTGCTGCAGATGCCAAGATCTTTGGGAAGTTCCTCCCCCAGCCCTGCGTGGCTTGCACTTGTGTCCCCCAGTTTCTGCTCTCCCCTTATTAGTAACAGGAGTTTTACTTAGCACACAGCCACCCACAGGAAAGTTATGTTTCCAACCTCCTCTGCAGTTAGATGTGACCATACGACTAAGTTCTGCCCTTGGGGAACAGGAGCTAGTGAGGTGTGCCACTTATGTATGTGTGTAAAGGGAAGGGAAGGGAAGGGAAGGGAGGGCCCACCCCTTCCCCAGTCTTGTTTGCCAGAATATGGTCATGATGGCAGGGCTTGGAGTTGTCTTCTTGGCCACAGGTGGAGGCTGTGTGTTGAGGACGGCAGAGCCACAATGGGGAAGGAACTTGGGTCCCTGTTACCATCAAACCTCCAGACAAGCCTTGGACAACCTCCCCTAGACTTTAACTTCATTTAACTTTAACTGTCTTGGAGCTTCCTTGGTTATAGCGCCCAACCTGTATCCTAACGAATACACCCTTCAATATCCCTCCCCAAAGCCTGCACCTGGCCCGCGTGGCACTAGCCCTGTTAATCCCTCTCTTCTTGGCCTCTCCTGCTTCCCTTCTACATAAAATTCACCTGTTCCAGGCTCTCGGGACCCTACTTGGTGTTATCAATAATACTTTACAGACTGATCTCTGCTCACAGCTCGCTCTGTATTCCCTCCCAGGCAATGGGCATTTTTACAGGGCTTTCTGGAGACACCACACGTATCCAGACATTGGCATTAGCAGGAAGAACGCTGAGCACCACAGGCAGCTGGTGAGGAGAGGCTGGGGTGCGTGCCAGCTTCCCAGGGCTCCCCGCATGAACCCCGTAAAGCTTAGACCAACTTTGAATACCAAATGGCAAGGGTAAGCCGGCTTGTCTGTTTCAGAGAGTCAGAGAATAGGGGTTTAAAGCCCTTTCTGTGCTGTGGGTGCACCTCTCCCCCTGTGTGGATCTGGGATGAATCTGAGATACCGCCCTCCCTGTGCTACTTTCATCCTGGGAGGCTTTGCTTAGAGTGAGTCCTGGTCTCCAGCCCTGGGGACGTGAGCAGGAGAGTGGGCAGGGTGGCCTGGACTGCCCAGCCTGGCTCCACGGGTGGGGAGACAAGACGGTCACTGATGGTCCTGCATCCTGTCCCGGAACATTTGGACCTCAAGGTGTCGGCTCAGCCCAACCTGCTCAAGCCTTTGCTTCAAGGTGGAGGTGATGCCTCTTGTGGGTTTTCTTCTCCATTGCAGAGAAACAGGGATCAACGTCAGAGGAGCCCAGATGCATCCCACTTAGTTACATTTCCAAAGGAATTTCTCTGAACTCTTCTATGTGGTTGCAAGAAAGCTGGGTTTTGTTTTGGTTTTGGTTTTGGGCGCCGGCTTACTCTCTCTCCTCAGTGATTCACTGAGATGAGGGGAAAGAGAGAAGAAAGACTCCTCAGAGGGAAGGGGAGAGAAATTAGAACTACACCCAAAACACCAAATCTTGGGCGTAGAAGAAGATGAAAGATGTGAGCGGTACCCATGAGCTAACATGTTGGAACAATACAGCATGTGTCTCCTTGCTTCTGACTTTCAACTGTATGAATACTTTTCCATTCTGCAACATTGTTCAAACAAACCAGCAAAGCCCCTCACCCCCCCAATAATGATTCCTTTGCACCTTTGCTCTCCCGTGGTGCCCTGCATTGCAGCAGGGGCCTGGCCCGCCTCCCTGAGACAGCCATCATCTATCCAAAGAGAAGCAGTGTTTTGATAACAGGACAGAACTGGGAAGGAGGCTTTGGGCGTTGCATCCTGACCCAGGCAGGCGCCGGCCCGGGTGTTCTCACAGCCATCTGTTGCGGCCTGTAATGCATGAGCACATTAGCACATGGCCCGCCAGCAGACTCGACATTGTTCTCCTGGCCGCGTTGGTTCAGCCGACCTCAACAAAGGGGACAGTTTTGCATTCGGGATAAATACAACCACTGAGGAGGTTTTTTTTTTTTTTTTTTTCCCCTTAGGACATGTAATGTGAAGGTTTATGCTGACTGCAGCCACCCTCCTACCCTTTGACGTGGATGATTTTGGGGAGCTGCTAATGTACCGGGAAATATTTTTCCTCTTTCAAATATGCTCCCATCGGAAAGATTCATCAAATTGAATATTTGCCTTTTTTATTTTCTTTTTAACCCAAGGAGTTTGCCTCCCAAAGGATTAGGACAAATTGTCCAACTATGAATCCACTTAATTTAAAGGTCAGTTTGAGACCTCGAGGTCTAGATCCCAATTATCCTCAAAAACTAACCCAAGGGACTCAAGAAAGTAGTGGAGAATGTTACGGTTTTCGTAAGTTTGTTAAGTGTTACAGCTTTCGTAAGTTTGTAAGATGTTATAGCTTTAGTAAATTTGTTGGTCCTAACTGATAAATTATTTCAGAAAACCACGTATTTGCCCCTTATCCCAAGACCAATACATGACCAGCCTCCAAGACCTGGCTGATTTTTAAAGTGTACTTTTGGGAAGGCAGAGTTCAACAATGCTTTTTTTTTTTTTTTTTTTTTCCCACAGGATCAGCTTCTGCTTGTGTTTTCTTGTGTGGAAGCTTCCCAGTGAAGCTTCGGACCTCTTCTGCTCTAGTTAGGAAAGGGTTTGGTGGCAAAAATCCTCCATGTGCATTCATCATTCATTCATTCAACGACTGTTTATTGAGCTCGTACTGTGGGTTGGGCACTGATCTATATCAGCGATCAGGATGAACAAAGACCTCTGCCTCTTGGAGCTTATACTCCACTGGGGAAGACAGACAGTAAACAACAAAATTAACAAATTTTTAAAAATATAGTATGGGGAAAAGAACAGTGAGCAGAGTAAGGGGATTGAAAGCGCCAGGGTAAGGTTGGAGTATTGAAAGAGAAGGAGATGAAATTATCATGTCAATTTACGGAGCTTCCATATTCCAAAGCGAAATGTGAACCATCCTTGAGATAATGGTACCTCCACCCCAGTTCAGTTCCAATTGGAAAGGGCAGTAGGCTAACCCCCCCTCCAATTAGGGTAGGTCTCAAAGCTCTTTTTCATTTTTCTTTTTTATTGTTTTTCAATTTGGGGGCGGCCACACTGTGCAGCTTACAGGACCTTAGTTCCCCAACCAGGGATCGAACCTAGGCCCTCGGCAGCGAAAGCACCAAGTCCTAACCCCTGGACAGCCAGGGAATTCCCTCAAAGCTCTTAAATGCTAAGAAAGAGCATATTTCTTAACTCTGTTTCTGTATGTTTCCAACCTGCCCAAAGCAGGAGATGGGCTAAAAGGGTGGTAAATGTGTGTCAGATGAAAGACGCAGATTACAGGGGCCAGGATCTCTATTTCTACAACCTCCCGATTTACGTTAAATCCTCATGATCTAGTTCAATGTCCGCTTCTTAAAATGTGACTCTTAACTATATCATAATGAGGTCCTGTATATGCAACAAGTAAGTTGACCATTTCATCATCAAGTCGCAGGTGATGAGAATCTGGCTGGGTATTTAATAAGGGAATAACTCACAAAACACTACCTACTTCAGCCACACTTCTCACTAAGATTCGGCCTCTCTAAGACCCAAAGGTACAGACTTGTTAGGGGGGTCTGATCCACTGGAGGTGCCTGTCCAGCCCCGGGGCTTTCTTCTGGGGGTCCCTGACACAGGGTTATGGCTGGCAAGAAAGTCATGGGGCTTCTCTCTACAAGTGTCAGGGAGGACTTCAGCATTGTGAAAAGTCACAGAGGGCCACAACTTAGAATGGGTCTTTTCACTTTATAGATGCATAGATTGAGGCCCCAAAAGGTCAAGCAACTTGCCTTAGAACGCCCAGCCTGCTCTAGACTTTTAACTCCTAGCCCAGGCTTCTTTTCACCATGGCAGGTCACATGCAATGGCCTGAGGAGTTACTCAGAAGTTAACAGATGAATGGATAAACAAGATGCAGTACATCCACACAATGGAATATTATGCAGCCTTGAAAAGGAAGGAAGCACTGACACAGGTTACAGGATGGCTAAACCTCAAAACCATTACACTAAGGGAAAAAAACCAGACGCAAAGCGGACATATTGTATGATTCCATTTAAATGAAATGTCCAGAGTAGGTAAATCCGTGGAGACAGAAAGCAGATTAGCAGTTACCAGGGGCTGGAGGCAGAGCAAGTGGAGAGTAGCTGCTTAACGGGCTCAGGGTTTTCCTTTGGGGGATAAAAATGCTTTGGAACTAGAGAGAGGTGGTGGGTATACAACCTTGTGAATGCCACTGAATTGTTCACTTGAAAATGACTAATTTCATCTTACAGACATTTTACCTCAATTAAAACAAACAAAAAGAAGTGACTGAAATCAACAAGGACCTACTGTATAGCACAAGGAACTCAATATCTTGTAATAATCTATAATGGAAAAGAATCTTAAAAAGAATGAATATATATACATATATATATATATATATATATATATATATATATATATATATATACACCTGAAACTACCACAACATTGTACATCAACTATATTTCAATAAAAAAATTTTTTCAAGTGACTGACAGATTCAACCCCCGAAATGCGGGGGTGATGACAATCAGATCTGCCCGTGGGTGGCTGGGGCCTGAGCCCCACTCCCATCTGGTGGAAGGGATGATGGGAAGGAGAGGGGAGACAGGGTAAGCCCCCGGGCTGGAGGGGTCTTCCACGCCTTTTTGGTTTAACAGCTTGGAGTTCCCTGCCCCTGCTGCACACGGGCTGCACTAGGTCACTGCCTTCCTGTCTGGGCTGAGCCACACAGCACTCCGGTGTCTTCATGAGCTGTACGGGCCTGAATAGCTGGGCGAGGTCAGAAGTGGGGTGATGGGGAGCTCCCAGCCCCACTCCCAGGAGGCCCCACCACTGTGGCTGTCCTTGGCAACTCTAGAGCAGGAAGGGTCCTTCACCTTCCAGCTGACCCCTTGCACTGGGCATCCGAGGGGCGCGGAGAGAGGGACCAGCAGGCCTGGCCCTGAGAGGAAGGGCTCCCCCCAAGAGGGAGGGGAGAGAACTGCGGGGCTGGGGCCTCGGTTTCTCAGACAACTTTCCCTTCAATTAATTCCTCTCTGATTCTGGCTCCTGCCCTTAAAAAGACTTGATTCTGGTTGCTACGCAGGGAGTGGGCCCTGCTCCACTAGCCAATGCAAGGACTATGTGCCAGGCCCCGTACCAGGCACCCTGAGGCCAGCGGAGGTGAGAACGGGGGCTTTGCCCTGCAGGGTGGGAGTGGGGATTGGACTCTGTATATAGAGCTCAGGGACACTTCTGGGCCTCTCCTGGGGTTCTGGGTCATATAGGTGCCCTTGGGATGCTCCGGGGCTGGTCATGTGACAGAGTAACAGGGACCCTACCTTGTAGGACCTTGTAGAAGATTCAGTGAGATGACACCCCAGCAGCTAGGTAGACTGGTCTGCCTCAGTGGGCCTGCCCTGTATGCCAGGCCCAGGGCCTGGTTCTCCCTTTCAAACCTGATTCCCTATGGAAATGGTACTAGCATCACGCCCCTATTTTGCAGATAAAGAAGCTAAAGTTCAGAAAGTGCCCGTCTCTTGTTCCAGGTCACACAGCCGGTGGAGCCCGGCCAAGGCAGCCTACCACCACCCCATACTCAGCTGCCCAATCACCGTCTTCATGGTGTTTGAGTGCTTCCCCACCCCCAAAAGATGACCTAAATATTGGTGGCTGCTTTCTGGAGGCCCAGGCTCATGAGTGAGACTGCAGCCGCTATACCCTGGCCAGGTCCTTGGGCCCATCCGTTCATGGCTAAGATCAGGTAGGAGGCCATTCATTTAATCCTAGGCCATTTCATTTAATCCTGGCAATAACACAATTGTCTGCTACTATTATTACCTATTCTATTTACATAAGAAGAGACAGACGCCCCGGGAGATCTGATAACTCGGCTCTCTGTAGTGGGCTCTCTGTAGTGCGGGGGAATCGGAACCCAGCTGCCCTGGGTTCAGGGGCCCCAGGGGCCCCTATCAGCGCGTGATTCTCTGGCCCCTCACACTCTCGTCTCCCTCTCCACACTCTGGAAACCTCTTCCTTCTCTGAGTCCTCCATTCACTCCCAGTGCACCATCCATCCATTCATTCTTTTACATCAAGCAGGAATGTCTAGATACAAAGGCATCCGAGCCAGTTTGTACCCTGGGGGAGCTGAAAAGCCAAGGACCAATGGGAGTCATTTCTAGAATTGTCTACACGCCCATTTCAGTGGAGGTTGTGAACTCTCTTGGTGCACACACAGGACACTAAGGGGAGTTGTTTTCACCCATCCTACCCTCTCTGCCAGACAGGGGCTCCCAGAACCTCTGCCCAGAGGTGGATCCGGGGATCCTGAGGGCTCGGATACCCAGGGCCTAGCCTGATCCTCCCACGGAGCTCTGGTGATCACCCAACCTGGCTCCATTCTACAGGTGAGGAAACTGAGGTCAGAGAGAGCCCGCAAGGCTTCTGGGAGGCCACTCCAGCCCTGCTCTGCAAGGCAAGCTTCTACTGCCAAGAAGATGTGAGGACGGAGAGGGAGTGAATTGTTCATGGTCCTGTTTCCCACTGGCTCTTCCCCCGGAAGCCGAGGCCTCAAAAGCAGGCTTGGGCTGGGAGGCCGGCAGAGGGAAGGGCGGTGGGCCGGGCCTACAAGGGCTAGAAGGAGCGGAAGGGGACAGATTCCCAGCTTTCCCGGAAGCCAAAGAAGGGGAAGGTAAACGGAGCTGTCCTTGGCCAACGATCACTGGCTCACCGGGCCTCCAGGGCTCAGCAGGCCCCAATGGCTTCCAGACCAAGGCCAAGGCTTCGAGGTTCCAGGCTCACCGGTGCGCCTGTACCCGTGAGCCCGAGCTCGGGTGTGGACTAGGGAGCGTGGACCCGGGTGCCGGTGCCCGGCCGGTGTCCGGGATGCTGTTTGGCCTCCACGTGAACGTAGGCGCTTCTGGTGGGTTCTGCGTGTCTCCCTCTCGCGGGGGGACTCCCAGCCCCGCCCACAGCTAGTGGACTCAGAGGCCTTGCGGCCGCCGCAGACTCAAAGCTCCCCAAAGGAAAGCCGCGCGCCGTCCAAGGCAGCTGCTTCAATCCTAGCCCGAGCGGGTCGCGCTGGGGCCCCGGCGGGGGAGGACGTGGGTGCGCGTCCCCTTCGGGCCCGTTCTGCCTGCTCGGGATCCAGGAAGCAAGGGGTGGAGGGGATGCCGGCGCGCAGCTCGGCACGAGATCACGGAGCAAGTCAGCTCCCTGAGAACGGCGACGGGGAGGCTGGAGGACCCCAACTCCGGTGCCCAGCTGGGCGGTCCTGGTCAGCCGCGCCACTTTCCGTGGTCGCAAACTGGAAGCCCGCGGGGCAGTCGGCCCCCTCCCGTGTCTGTGGGGCCCTCGGCGTGCTGTAAAGTGAGGCCCGAGGTTCCCGGGGAGGACAGCGCGCCCTCCCTGCTCGCGCACCCCACCGCTTCCTCGGAGGTCGCACAGCCCGACCCGTGCAGGACTCCTCTGCGAGTTGCAGCACGCGGTGTGGACGGCGCAACCGGGCAGGGGATGCAGCCCGCGGGCCAGCGGAGGTGGCAGCTGTCCCGCCACGAACGATAGTCCCTCTCGGCGCCGCCGGCCGCCTAATTAGGGGCCGCTTCAGCTCCCCCGCTGCGGCCCTTCTCCGCCCGCGCCGCGCGCCCACCCGAGCCCGCTAATTGCTAAGGCCTTTCTGCACCGCCCGCCGTCCAGATGGGGGCGTCGGGGCCAGATGGGGTCCAGGCGCACAAGGGAAGCATTGAGAGCGTCACCTAAGGGGGCTGGGCGTGGTGCGGGCCGGCTGCAGCGCGGGAGCTCCGACGATTCCCGAGGCTGGCGGCTCAGCCAGAATCTGGGGACAGCCTGGAGCGGGAGGCGGCGAGGGGGGCGTTGGTGCGGATGGGGCGACCTCCCCGAGGTGGGCTCTGGAGCCAGACTCCCAGATTACAGCCCTGCCGCCTCCATTTACTGTCTCCTCCCCTCAGCAAGCCACTCACCCTCCCTGTGCCTCAGTTTCCTCGCATGTAAAATGGAATAATAGTAGCACCATCCTCAAAGGGTTACCGGGAGAATTGAATGAATTAATAACACACGCAAAGCTCTCCGCGCGATGCTCTGTACCAACTAGCCTTCCATAAATGTTAGTGCCTCCTTTTCCAGCCTCCTCCGCCTATTATTAGTATCCTGAACTCCCCGAGGTGCAGCCTCGTGCTGCCTCCTTGCTCCCCGACCGGCCACATCTGTTCTTCTCTGCAGCGTCCCCTCCCCCCATTAACCCCAGCCACAAATGGATGCGGCCCTGTAGCAACAAAGCAGTCACAAGAGAGAGATGGGAAGTAGCGATGGGAGTGAGGGGTGATGCCCGTCTCTGCCCTGCCTAGGCTGGCCCGTTACCCTGACAGGGGGTGGAGGGCTTAGCCCCAGGGGTCTAGCCTATGGTCTGTCTGCAGCCTCCAAGCCACGGAGTGGCATGCTGCTCCCTGCTGTTCCACAGGCACCCCTCCTCAGCCAGGGTGGGACTCAGTGCAGCAACAACTTACCCTGAGAACCGCCAGGCCTGAATCTGGCCCCTCTTACAGGTCTGCAGAGACAATGACTGAAGAGCCTGTCACCAGCAAAGTCTTGAGACCTTTGGTGTAGGACCCCCGTCAAAGACCCCCATAATCCTTACTGGTACTGTGGAGCATGTGTGTGGAGACCCAGACTTGGCCCCAAGTCCATACTAAAAGAAGGACTTAAAATGAGAGGTGGGCTTGTATAGGGGGAATCTTTGGCTTTTGGTGAACTTCTAGGGGGCATCAAGGTGTTTACTTAGTAGAGGGAGTTCAGACAGATTGCTAGGTGGGTTCTGCCCTAAGGCGAGGCAGACAGACAGCTCTCCAGCACTGAGAGTGTCTTGGGGGCTTTAAAACCCAATGCCCTGGCCTCAGGGCTTTTCCCTGGTTTCAGTCTGGGAATGAGAAGGACGGGTCTTACTTGCTGGGCTGTCCCAACCCCAGACTGCATGAGTGCCCCGGTATAGTTCTTCCTACAGCCATCCTCTCGGAGGGAGTGCGACACCTTGGGTCTCAGCAACGTTCCCAACTGAGATGTGCTTTAGGTGTGAAGCTTTGCTTTGCCCCTTGGCTTACTGCCTGTTCCTGGGATTCAGAGTTTCAGCCCTATGGGCGCTAGAGGTGCAGGACAACACCCAGGGGTTCTGGCATGCTCTCCAACACAGAATCCAGGGAACAGTCATTTCTCTGTGTCTGCTGCCCAGTAAGGGAGTGAAGAGGTAGGACAGTGCTC
This sequence comes from Tursiops truncatus, assembly GCF_011762595.2. Classification (NCBI taxonomy): domain Eukaryota; kingdom Metazoa; phylum Chordata; class Mammalia; order Artiodactyla; family Delphinidae; genus Tursiops; species Tursiops truncatus. The sequence continues at coordinate 132,178,152 of NC_047037.1, read as the reverse complement.
TGGAGGACAGAGGCCATGGAGGAGGCACTGACCCTCAACCTTAAGTCAGCGGCTTTTTATGGTGGGGGAGGGGTTGGAGAGACTCTCGAAGACCTTGGGGGCTGGTGACAGAAGTCTCTGGGCCCCAAGGCTGAGAGCTGAGGAATTGCAAGGGCCACGTGGGGCGTGGGGAAGCTGAGCTGTAGACCAGCGCACGAGAGAAGTTAATGCTGCCGGGAAGGGGGCCTCCGTCCCAGTGCCCTGCGGACCGACCGCGTCTCTCCCGGGACCGTTTAGCCACCGCCTTCTCCCCTTCCCTCGCTTTCACTGGGGGTTGTGGGTGCGCCTTGGAAGTCCGCGTGGTAGCATAACATTCTTTCTCGCTCTACTCCGAAGCCCAACCGCTGGCCTGAGTCACCCACCCAGGCTGCCCCCAGTCTAAGGCCGCTCTGCAAGGAGCCACCTGCCCCGGGCGGACGTACGCGCTCGTGTGCGCCTGTGCGCGCCGACTCGGAGTCCGAGGACGCTGCGCTCTCCCAAGTGGTGGCCCAGATCCGTGGCTGGGCGCAAGGTTTAGGTGGGTGGTTCCGGGGAGGGCCCGGAGCCTGGCTGGAACCAGGCCTTCCTTCCTTGGAGGCCCAGGTCTAGCGAGACTGGCGGCTGGACGCGGGCCGAGAGTTTGGGTATGGGGATTGTGGGGAAAGACTTGATTTATTTGTTTCAGCAACTGCCCCTCTATGCATACACCGCGCACGCCGGGAGCCCACGGCTGCACACGTCAAGGCTTGAGGTGGGTGAAGGAAGCTGAGACTGCGACGGAGCCCCACCCCCTACCCGCATCCCGCGGGGTCCCCTCTGTTTGTGTCTTCGGCTGGAGCAGGACCCAGCTTTGAATTCGTAACAACTTTCGTTTCAAATGGGATTTCGAAATAAAAGCTACTAGATCCTGCCCTACTCTCTTCTTGGATTCGCGTGGTGCGGTTTGGGCCCCACCCCCTTTATTCTCCCCTCCGCAGCCCCTCGGCCTCTTCCCAGCCTTCCGTCAAAAGCGAAGCCGGGTACGAGGCCTAAAGTACCCATCCCTGGGCGCCTGCCTGCTGTTTAGGTCAGCAGCCCGATAGTACCTTCTGGAGGACCTGGAAGCACCTGTCCCCGAGCGAGGGGATGGAGCTACCCTCATTCCCGGGCAAGGGGTGTCCTCCTTAGGCTCAGGGGCGACCTCAAGAAGTGGGGTTCCAACCGGGGAAACCTTCCCCGCCCCGGGGGGCCCTAGGCGCAGGGACCTTCCACCGGTGGCCACCAAAGACGTCGTCGGCGAGAGGGCCCAGGGCCGCGGGACCAGTCCACTGCGTCCGCACTTCGCTGCGTTCAAGGGTGCGCGTTCTTCCGTAAGCCGGCGGGCTGAAAGATTGCAAAATGGTCTGTCCTCTTCCTTGATCGGGAAAGGCCGAAGCTTTTTAACTTTTACCCAGAATCTCTCTTAAGAGCCACGTCCTAAATTTGTATTGCAGTTTTGGATTGTGGAGAACCCGGTAGCGGCGACAAAACAGAGGTGGCCCTGGAGGAAGAGCACGAGGCCAAAGCGCGTCTCGCAACAGTCTCGCTCCCCGCGGGCAGTTCCCAGCACCTGACATATTGCAGTTCAAGGCCGGGGTGGGCGCCGGGGCAGGGTCGTGCACAGCGCAGGGAAGGGAGTGAAGGGTTAGCGGATCCCGCGCCAAACGCTCCCGCAGCGCTCTGCCGGGAACACCATGGCGATGCCGGTCGCGGGGGTGGCCTCACGTGGCTGGTCCTCAGCTGAAGCCCCGAGCTGGATGCGGGTGGGCGACCACCTCTCAGCAGAGAGCAAGTGGAATCGCGGCAGGGCAGGAGACCGAGCGCCCGGACAGCCCAGTCAAAGGCACGGGCCTCACTCCGGAGGCCCCAAGTTCCTCGAGCAGGGAGGGAAATTTTCACTTTCAATTAACATAATCCTCAACCAAAGGGAAAAGGAGTTCCGGATTAGGCGTTAGAAAATAAAAATAAAAACGAGTTGTGAGAGGCGCCCGGAGGATGTGCTCAGAATGTGTTTTAAAGAGAATGTGAGTATGTTTGTTACGGGGGAGGAAAATAGGCAAACAACCCTTTTATCTTTCTCCAGGGCAAAACCAGCAGAACGGTCCCCAAATCCGGCCGAAAGGGATGGAATCCTGCACTCCCTTCCCCAGGCAGCTCCCCACACCTCCTCCCACCCACAAGGCTGGAAAACACCGGACTTACTTTAAATTTTATTTAAAATCTCAACACTCGATCATTTATTTCATTTTTTTGCAACCAAACAAGTAATAAATATTATTTAGCACTTTTTTCTTTTTACAAAAATAAAACAGATGATACACTCTCTGCAAGGGGCAGCGATCAGAGGCGGGATGTTACGTGCAGACGCCGTGAAGCCCATATTGCAACTCCGGTAGCGCCCAGGCGGTTTGCGGAAGACAGGAAGCACGGAGGAGTTTGTCATTTGTGTTAAACTGGCAAAAAGAAACCAATGTAGAAGAAACCCGGCTTAGACTGGGGGGTGAGGGGGTAGGACTGGCAGTCATGTGAGCAAACAGCTCCGCAGCACGCACTTACCTCGTTATTGATATTTACACATCAAAGAAAGAAAAAACTAAAAAGCCAACAGAACTCCCCAAATAACCAAAACTATATTCACAGCAACATCCTTTGAGTTCTGTCAAACCCTCGGGTACCGAAATGACTGCTCCCAGTCAGGTAAGAAATCAAATCACTTTGTGCTCAGAGATGGAAAGAATGGGAAGGGAGGGAGATTCTACTTCAAAATAACTAAAAAAACACCGGCACCTAAAGTCGACAGTTTTAGGTTATTCCAATCCACAAGTGGTTCTATTCTGATCGTCTATAAAGCTTGCTCATACTGTTGAAAAAGGAACATCGACAGATTTTATTAGAAAGCCACAAGCCCCCAAACCAATAGGAGCGACAGGGAGGAACGGTAACAGTTCTGAGACAGCTGTGGGTTTACCCACATGTGGAGATTGGACACGACCGTAAGTGCTTCTGGTACCAAATACCAGCTTCTGACCAACTGGTACCCCTGGCCCTGGGCCAGGGACGACCCGTGAGGGCAAGGCCCAGACAGCCGCTTCTGGAGTGTGGCTGAGAGTCTCCTTCCCGCCCAGAGAGGAGGCAGGAAAGGAAATCTCCAACGCTCCCCTCCCTCCTTTCCTCCCCGGTATAACCAAGGGCTGCCCCGGCCGTGTGAGGCCAAGTTCGCAGGGAAACTACAGTTTTTAGAATCACCTCTTTTTCGGGGGAAGGGGGGTTTGGAGGAAGGGATCCACGTAGCTGTGCCTTCATATAAAACGGTGTCTACCCGAGCAGCGCTGTTTAAAGCCAGAGGGGGTTGAACCAGGTCCCGGAGCAAATGCCCCTGTCACTCCCCACTGTGCAGTGCGCGCCTCCACTGCTTCCGTTCCTGGGTGCTGCGTCCTCACCATTGCCCCCACCCCCAGCCCACGGTGCCGCGCTCCTCCTTGGAACTGAGCTCCCAGGGCCCAGCGCCGGCCAGTCCTTGCTTCCCCGCAGCCTCCGCCCCCCACCCGCCCCCTCCCGCCCCGCTCGCCAGAACGCGCCTGCACCGGCCAAGCTCACTTGGCGTCGGAGGTTAGGCGCGGCAGACTGCCGGCGCCCATGGCCGACACGTGGTGGTGCGGGGGCGGCACCTGGCACATGCTGCAGGGGCAAGGCATGCCGCCCCAGTGCTGGAAGCCGCCGCCGCCCCCGCCGCTGCCGCCCGCGCCCCCCAGCGGGGCTGCCGCCGCCGCCGACGGAGACTTGAGCAGGCCGTGAGGGGGGCGAATGGAGCCGACCGACGACAGGCCGGAGCCGGGCAGGGAGGCGCTGGACACCGCGGCGGCGGCTGCAGCGGCGGCGGCGGCCGCAGCGGCCGGCGGCAAGATGGGGTGGTGCACCGCCGGGTGGTGCGCCGCGTGGGCGGCGGCCGCGGGGTGCGCGGTGGCGGCGGGCAGGGGCGCTGAGTGCGCCAGGCCGCCGCAGGCCGATGGGTGGAAGCCGGCGTGGTGGCCGCCGTAGATCTCGCTCACCAGTCGCTTCATCTCCTCCAGCGAGTTGGTGAGCATGAGGATGTAGTTGCGCGCCAGCAGCAGCGTGGCGATTTTGGAGAGCTTGCGCACCGACGGGCCGTGCGCGTACGGCATGACCTCGCGCAGCCCGTCCATGGCGATGTTGAGGTCGTGCATCCGCTTGCGCTCGCGGCTGTTGATCTTGAGGCGTAGCTGCTGCAGCTCGGGCTCAGTCATCTGTTTCTTGTCCTTCTTAGTGGACGACGCGGCCGCTGACGACGTGGACGACGAGGTGCTGGACGAGGATGACTTGAAGCCACCGCCGCCCAGCTTGTCCCCCGGGTGCGCGCCCGCCGCGCCCATGGCTCCGCGCAGCTCGGCGCTCCGCTCTGGCGGGCAGTCGCTAGGCGTGGACGAGGACACGGTGCCCCCCGTGAAGCCGCTGCCCCCACTGCTCTTGCTCCGGGCGGGCAGGAAAAGGTCATCAGGCTCTGGCGACGACGGGCGGCTAGACACCAGGCTGGCGTCCGAGTCCATGGCCCCGAGGGATAGTCGCAGCTTTCGCAGGGTCCTCCCTCCCTCGGTCCTCAGAGCTTCCACGGACGCCTACTGTGGAGAGGAGAAGAAACACGAGAGAGGTAGAGATCAGAATCGAGACTGAGATCGAGAGGCACTCGGTCAGTGAGACAGAAAAACTGTTCCCGCCTGCACCGCAGCGCGGGGTGCAGGCGCGTGTGGCCGGTCGCTTCTGGTGCACCTCGCTGTCTCTGGCCTTCCTTCCTGCGGCGTGCAGGTGCGCTAAAGTCATCTCTTTTTCCCTCCCTGCTACCTCACCCCGCTCTCATCCACAGGTGGTTTAATCCAGGGAGGATGGGGTGCCCCTCAGTGAGGGTGGCATTTCAGGGTTTTTATGCCTTTTATTAGGAATGGGGAGGCAGGATCTCCAGAGCTGGAATGAAAGAGTGTCAAGTGAGGGCTTTTCTTTGGGAAGGTGGAGATCTAAATAGAGAAGTATTTATTTGGTTCCTCAAACGCATCCACCGTATCTCCATCGACAGCGCGCAGCACACACACGCTCATAGGCCGGCACCCAGCGCCCGCGCCGGGCCCAGATTCCACGCGCTGTCTCCGGGGCCAGCCGGGGGCTCGCCAGCTGACCGGCACTTGGGCAGAAGAAGCTATTGTTGCCCCGACTTCTCGCTTTTGGGCGAAAGGTGTGCTGCGGTCACTGTGGGAAGGGTCAGAGCAGCGAAGCCGCTCAGGAGAACAGGCGGGCAGGGGAGGGATCTGCGTCCCCTTTAACGGAGCTTCCCGGGTCGCAGCCGAAGTGAGGGGCGTCTGTCCCTGGGATGTAGGCTGGAGTTGCTGGGGGGCGGGGACACTTACTGTGGATGCAATTAGAGGAGCTCGTTCCCAAAAGCTGCAGCAGAGAAGCGGCCCAAGGCGCTGATGTCGCGTCGGTCTATAATAAGCATCCGCACCTTTCCCGGCTCGGAGGGTTTTTATAACCCGGTGGCAGCGGCGACGGCGGCGGTGGCCGCGGCGGGGGCGGGGAACAAAGTGCAGGTCCTGGAGGGGCCACCGCGCCAATGAGCTGGGCCGGCCCGGGGGGCTGGGAAGCTGATGTCATCGGGGCTAATTCCGCTCAATGAAACTCGCCGGGCCGGGCACACGCCTCCTCCCCGCGCACAGCCAATGGGCGCCCGCGGCCGGGAGATTCTTGGGGAGGGACTGGAGCAAGGACCCGGAGGGGGCGTGTGAGAGGCTAAGGGGAGGCGGAGGGCGGGCTCGCAGGGGAAGTGCAGAGGACAGCGGTTGGGACCGAGGGAGAGAGGAGGGAACATGGTCAAATTTCTATTAAAATACAGGAACAGAAAGTCAGGCTGGGAGATGGGACGGGACGGGATGGGGGCTCTGCGCACAAACTAACCTGATACACAAGGCGCTTGAATCTTGGGGATTCGCGCGGATAACCCTGGCGACCCAGGAGCTGGGGCTGGAGTCTCCGCCCTTTCTCTCTCTCTCTCTCTCTCTCTCTCTCTCTCTCTCTCTCTCTCTGTATGTGTGTGTGTGTGTGTGTGTGTGTGTGTTCTCGCCACCTGTTCCCACCTCATGGGTTTCATCAACACGTGGGCATTTTGAGCTGCAAACGTACAAGATAACCAGGCTCAAACCTCCTACATCCCTCGCACTCTAAGCGCGCCTCTAAGAGGTGGCGGCTGCCGCAGCTCGGCCGGCGGCCAGTAGCGCCCCCAGCTGGGTACAGGGCCTTGCGAGGAAGAAGGCGGGGAAGAAAAGAGGGGACCGACACCAGAACGGTGTTTTGAAAAAAATCACACTCTTCATAAAGTTGACGGTGGTGTAGACACAGGGACGAGGTATTTCCGCATAGTAAGCACGCTAACACAAGGGGAGAGTCGAGCTCAGAGCTAAGCATCCCCTCACAGCATGGGAACCAGGTGACGGTATTTTCTGCACCATCTTTGTGGTGGTCACCACGCCATGGGGTAGGGAACAAAGCTGTTTTGTCTGTAAAAAGAAGCCTCAAGTCTGGGCGAAGACCTCTCCACACCGTGGGCCAGACAGAAAGATCCAACCGCTTGCGGCCGCGGTGGATCACGTTTTACCCATCGCAGCCTAGCTCCCAAACCTGGAAATCCTTGACCGTGAGGAATTCAACCCGATCTGGAGAAGCGCCTAACTGAGGTAGTTCCGTGTGGTACTGGCGCCTCCACCCATTTTACAGATGGGAAAATCAAGAGACTGTGTCTGTAGCAAGCCTACAGGAAAAAAAAAAAGCCAGCCCTTTACAGCGCAGCCCTGCCTGTACTGCAGATGCGAGCATTGGTGGTTCCTTTATAGTAGAGGCAGCCGCCGTCTCCCTAACCTCAGACATTTTCACTAGTTGAATTTCTCACACCCATACATTTCAAGTACAGAGGTGAGTTTCTTCAGATCCAGGACCCTAGACCTTTATACTGCAGACACACAAACGCGCCTCAGCCCTGTCTCCCAGGGAGTGTTACCGGCCTCTGGTTACCTCCGTTTTTTGGGAAATTTTAACTTGCATGTACGGCTTAAAAAAAAAAAAAGACAAACAAATAAACTTAGCGAATAATTCGCCCTCAAGTAGGAAAGGTACAAAATAAACAAATACAAAAAGAAACCCATATTATTGCTCCCAGTTTCTGGATAAGTCTTCCAGCCCCGTCTCCACTAGAAAGCCAGGCGGGCTCTCCCCCAAGCCCCAGCTCGTGCCTTCTGGGGAATTATTTTTCAACCCGCGCGTTTCCCAGCTGGCTCTGCAGCCATCCGTTAAATATGTATTTAAAACATGAAGAACTGAAGCGTGGAGATGTGTCGTCCACCGGTCACGGAGGATGACCCAGCACCGTTCAGTTAGGCGAGTCTGGCACTTAGAAGAACGCAGGGAGCGGGGGTGGGGAGCTGGCAGAGCCCGGGTATTTGCGGGTCATTCCTTGGGCTTTCCCCGGCCACCGACGGTGAGGACATTCGTGGGGCTGTGAGCTCTGGGCCACCAACCGGGGCGTGGACTTGTGAGCACGCCAGTGTATCTAATAAACACCAGCAGGCGCAACGAGTGCGTGCCTGGGTTGCAGCCGCTGAGGTTAGTCCAGCCGGCGGCACGTGTCCTGGAGCCCCCGTTCCTTTTGTTGCTTTAGCCACCGGCGGCCGTCCTGCATCCTGCGCGGTCCACGAGAGTGCGCGGTTCTTTACGCGCTTGTTCCAAAGCCTGGAGTCGGAAGCAGGGGCGAAGATGGCGGGGGCGGGGAGGTCCCTCCTGGCACGGCGCGGGTTCCGAGCCTGGGAAGGCACAGTCCGGAGGCAGGAGAGCTGGCTTACTGGCCAGGTTCCCGCGTGGGCGCGCGTAAGGACGCTCCGGGCCCCAGCGCCGCGCCACGGAGCCGAGGCAGTGGTGACTGTTCGGAGGCGGTGCACCGGCACCTCGCGATCCCCACTCCCCACTTCCGGAGCTCGGGCTGGCAGCTCGAGGCTGCGGGCCCCTTCTCCGGGCACCTTTCCCCAACATCCTCCAGTCGCCAGAGAGTTGCTCGGGAGGTGGGAGCGGACTGTGTCCCCTGGGCTTCTTTAGCCCTTGGGCAAGTAGTTTGCCGAACACTTCTCGCTCCGTCTCCGAGAGTCCTCCTACCCCCTTAATAATCAGAAAGTAGAGCTCGGCCAGTGGCGCTTGCTCTCTTGCGGGTCCTCGAGGCGGCCCGGCACTTGTCCAGGTCTTGCGCCCGGCGCCTGGTGTGCGCGTCCTGGGAGTGTCCCGGGCACCGCGGTTCCCACCCGCGCGCGCAGCTGGGCCTCAGCCCCTTCCCGCGAAATTGAGTGCTCACTTGCCGAGGCTAATGGGCCCGGCTCCGGGAGTTCCTGGCTGGTCCAGGCGTCCTGGAGCTGTCGGCCTCCTCCGTCAAAACGGAAGACGTGTTTTTCCCTCTCCTTTGTGTTTCCCTCCCACAAAAGGCCGGGTGAGTGTCAGGCCGGCCTTTGCTCAGCCGCCTGGCGGCCCGGGAGGAGCTGGTGCCAAACGGGCCGGGGCGGGCTGGCGCGGGGCTCCAAAGGCGCAGACCTCCCACTTCTTCCCGGGTTCCTCCCGGGCCTTTCTTTCCTGTTCTCGCCTTTCCCTTCTCCGAGTTCCTGCGCACATTCAGGCAGCGTCTCAGCCCGGGTGCCAAGGAGAGCGGCGTCCTTTCGCAGGGCGGTCCGGGGCTGGTGGTGGGAGGCGAGGCTCCCGGAAAGAAAAGAAAAAAGATTGCAGCCATCGCTCCTGGTTCGGAAACCAGAAGGGAAGCGGAATGCTAGCGTTTGGCGTCCAAACGTGAGCGATCAGACCGCTTGGAAGGCAGAGCTCTGCAAACAAATACTTTGTCTTCCCTGTGAGACTCAGTGACAGGAGTGGTCCGGGTCATCCCCGGCCCCAGCGCCTAGCACAGGACCTGACACGTGGAGGGTGCTTGGTAAATACTCTGGAATGCACACACGTGCAAATATGCACGTGGGCTGGTGTGAAACCAAACTGGTAAAGTTCATGTAAATGTGGTGGAAGGTGCGTGTGTATTTCTTCGGGCTACACAGTAAACCAGGAGGTCTGTAATCTGGATTGCTGGGGATATGGGAGCATTTAGAATGACAGGGGTAGTGACTTCCACCTAATGGCCACTTAGAGGTGATCTAAGCTGTGCCTAGTGGGTCTGGACAGATTTCATCTCATTTCATCTCTCCCTGACCTAGGAGGGAGGTATTACTTACTCCCATTTTACAGATGGGGAAACTGACCCTCAGAGGAGTGTGGCCATTTGTTCAAGGTCCCCTGAGCAGAGGGGCAGGTCCCGGGAGGCAGCATGGTGATGGAGCCAGTGAGGCGGTGGGCATCCAAAACTTAGGGATCTCGGGTTGTCTGCTCTTGGCCTCAGGCTCTCATTCCTAAAATGAGTTTCTAGAAGCTACTTGTGGCCTCTAAGGGTGTGTCTGCTGTGAGCTTTGAGAAGGGGATGAGAGGGTTGAATGATATCCTCCCTTTGTGATTTCTTTATTCTGCTAATATTTGTGACCGTGAGGCTTTGAGAATAAAGGACCCCCTGCCCTGGCTTGGTTCACGCTTAGGTGTCACCTAAAGGGAAACAACAAACAAAAAAGCAGACCACCCCCGCCAAACTAAAAGCCCCTTCCCTCCAGTCAATCCCTGCATCTGGATCACCCGCCCCCCATCAAGCCCATGACTGTCACCTGCTCCTAAGGACCCCTGCCATTGAAGTTAACATGCCCCCCAAGTTCGCAGAGGAATGAAGTTGGGATCGGACCAAGGAATGACCCAGAACTAACTTTTATTGATCTCACCTTACAAACTGTTATCTTACCCAAGTTCTGCAAAAGTCCTTTGGTCTTAAGAAGAAGGAACATTGTTCCCATTTTACAGATGAAGATACTGAAGACTGAAGATCAGGGAAGGGGCTGAGTTCAAACTCCGCCCACAAGATCCCAAGTCCTAGGGCCTCAGCGGCTTAATCCGACACCTCCATCCACTCTCTCCCGCCATCCCTGAGATACTAGGCCACTACACCCTCCCCCCATTGAGATTAATCTGGAAGATGGGGGATCAGGGTGAACAGAGAGGTGAATCTGGAGAGCGAGTCCTGAGGTGGGGTGCGCTCCACTCGAGTATAGGATGGCGTGCACAAAGGGGACCAGGAAGCCCCTGACCCTGCCTGGGGTTAAGACCTTCCATTAGAGGAAGCAACAGGTTTCTGAGTGTGGGAGAGACACTTCCAGGCTACAGGTAACACGTCTGAGAGGCCAGTTTCCGGAGATGGGACAGGAAATGCATGCGTTCCCCTACCCCGTGTGGTCCGGGTGGGGAGCTGCAAGCGTGGAGGGCGTGGAGCCTCTTACTTCCACATACAGAGGGGTGAACGCCTGCTCTGAGCACTGGGTGGATGGCCAGCCTTGTTATATTGGAAAATGTAGCAGCATGGCATCTCCCCGTTGTTGCCTTAAGGATCAGGTCCAGAGCCTTTTGACGCCAACTGCCGGGTCCACCTGGCCTCCACCGGCTGCTCATCCTGTCCCCCTTGGAAGGCAGAACTCTGCAAACAAATACTTTGTCTTCCCTATGAGACTCAGTGACCGGAGTGGTCCGGGTCATCCCCAGCCCCAGCGCCTAGCACAGGACCTGACACGTGGAGGGTGCTTGGTGAATACTTTGGAATGCACACACGTGCAAATACACCTCTCCCCTTCCACCTTCCATTTCTCAGGACCCGGAGTACCTGATGGGCTCTGCTCTTTCCTCATCTTCATGTGCTCCCTCCACCTCCTCCTGCCCTTCCTCTGGTCCATCCGGTCTTGTACTAGCCTTTCAGGGATCACCTCCTTCTTGAGACACTATAGCACCCAGAGCTTTCCCTGCTCCCCGTCAGGGTCCACCTTGCTCTGTTGTGAGGGTCTGGCTCCCTTGCAGCAGGGGAGGTCCCTGAGGGTCCTCACTGTGCCCCAACTCACTTTGCATCCCCGGGGGGCCCAGAGCAGGAAGAGGCCCCAGGAGGGCTCAGTAAATAGAAGTAAGTGGTGGTGGTAAGACAGTTACATCCAAAGAGTTTTCCTGGAGTTTCCACATACCACAAAAGACAAAAATAATTCAGCGGCAGGGGTACAACATTGCCCTCTTGTTAAACCAAATTCAAAACTGCCGGATGAGGACCACGTTTGTCACTCCCTGTCATGTGGAGGCAGGGTGACAGATCCCTCCCCCACCCCACCTTCAAGGCAAACAGGTCGTCTTATAATGTGCGGGGGGGGGGGGGGCCCGGACGGAGATGGGCTCAGGCTGCTGCCCACGGGCTTCAGGCCGAGCGAGGACACAGCGGGAAGGGAGAGGCGCGCGGGGCGAGAGGAGACGAGGGCGTCCCCATCGCGGGGCAACGGCGCGGCCGGGGACCCGGGCAGGGCCCTCCGGCGCCCGGTGCCCTCCCCAGGGTCAGCCCGGACGCGCAGCCGGCGAGGGACTCCGCAGCCTCGTCTCCCCGGCCCGAGCCCCGGGCTGCGCGGGGCTGCCGAGCGCACCGGGAAGCCGGGACCCCGCCGCGTGGACGCCGCAAACTGGCCACAGCTCAGGGCCGATGGCCGCAACTTCCGCCGCAGGCGGGGGCGGGGATGATGGGGGCAGCGGGCAGCGCCCGCCGAGAGCCCCGGGCGCTCTGCACTGCGCGCATGGCCTTGGGCTTGAAGAAGGCGGCGGGAAAGACTGGAGCTGGGCAAGGTCTCCTGCTTCTCCCTTTCCTCTTTGCCTTTCCACTCTCTTCCTCTCGCCTCTGTGAGTCTCTCCCCCTCTCCTTTATCCTTCTTTCTCATTCTCCTCCAGTGCGTTTGGCTGACATTCCCCCTACCCCGAGCGCCCTCACCTCCGTTATTAAAATGAGTCTTGCCGGGCTCCCGACAGCCGGGAACCTCAGGGGGACTCCGTGCGCGCACGTGCCCACCTCTCTCCAGTCTCTTGTGGTCTGGGACCCGCAGCATCAGGGCTGCAGGGAAGCTCATTAGAAACGCAGAGTCGCAGGCGCATCCAGGCCCAGTGAGACAGAATGTAAATTAACCAAGGTCTCCAGGTGATTCATGGGCACATTGGGGTTTGAGAGGTGGTTTTCAGTCTTTGGGTGGGGGGAGGGGCTCATCCTCAGGTATGCTCCTCTCGCCAGGGTCCCTGGGGCTTCCAGTTCCAAACACAGACCCTTTCTGGGACTGACAAGGCTATTTCCTGAAGATTCCACAACCTCTCCCCAGCTTTTCAATAGTCTTTGCTCCCACTCCCTCGACTATCTGTCAAAGAAAATTCAGTAAGCATTAAAAAAAAAAAAAAAAAAAGATGCGTGCCCAATTGTAAACAAACAAAACAAAACCTTTGAAATAAGAGAAAGCAAAAGTCACCATTAGCCCAACTCTTCTCCTCCAGAACAAGTCACTGTCAAAGATTTTGGTGAAGTCCTTCCAGACTGTATACAGGCTTTGTAACCTGGTTCTTTCATTTCTTAGCGTCTCTTGGACATCTTTCCACAATACAAGATCCACCTGACCCCTTTAACAGTATAGGCCCGCACCAGTCTATTCCCTGTGGATCCTTCCCTCCTTTGCCTGTCCAGCCCTGAAAAGCCCGTCAAAGCCAGAAACCCTGAAAACAGGTTTCCAATGTGTGTGCCTTTGTGGTGGGAGGACCATGGGGTCAGGGTTGCTGCCTGATAAAGCCTGGAAAGTGAGCTCCCCTCTTGGCCACTGCTGGGCTCTCTGCCAGTTGCTGGATCTCCTTGGAGGAGTCTCTGCCCAAAGCTGCAGTAAGGGAGACTGGCTCCCATTTTGCCTGGAGTCAGATGTGCAGGAAGCGCTGACCCATCCGTCTGCAGCTTGGATTGGCTCAAAGGAGAAAGATCAAAGCGTGAACAGAAAATTTCTGGTCTGGAACTGAGACCAGGGCAGAAGTTCTGTGATTTCAGAAGATGCAGGAGTTCTAAACATTCAATTTCCTTTTTCTTTCCCATTTCCAACAACAAAAAAGGTCATCCACTTCTGAGGCTAAGTGTGAGCAAAGAAGCCATTCTGCTTAGGTCGTATTTACAGCTTCCATCGGAAGAAGGAGGAGGAGAGGAGGAAGAAGAGGAAGGGGGAGGAGGAGGTAGGGATGGGAAGGGAAAGAGGAGGAGGAAGAGACAGAAACTACATCATATAAACTGGATTCTCTCTTTTTTAGAACATGTTTTGAATAGGTGCTATGTAGCACGTGCTTAAAATAAAACTCAAATAGCACAAAGAGTATTTGATTAAAAGTTAGTCTCCCAGGTACAACGGACCTTCCCCCAGAGGCAACTATTGTTACAGTTTCTTGTGTATCCAGAAATGTTCTTTGAAAGTACAAACTATATATTTAAAGATCCCTTTTTTTCCTTTTTCGCACCCAAGTGGTAGCATACTCCATACACTGTTCTCTATTTTGATATTTTTCCCTGAATAGAGACCACTCTCTACCTTACGAGGTGTGCGCGCACACACACACACACACACACACGCACGCCCACAATACACATATTTACAATAATACACTTGCTCATTAAAATGCTCACCAGAGCAGTCAGAGGAGCAACAAACCTCTGTCCGTTCTCAATGAGGACAAGTACCCTCACCTCAAAATCGAGCATCACAGCATTGGAATCTGGGCACACAGGCTCTTGATGGTACTTTAATGCTTCCCTCATTCACAGAGAAGCTAAGACACTCTGAGCCACAGATAAAGAGAGATCAAGGATCCTCCTACACTGAGTGGAGCTTGTCCACGGTGTCCCCAGAATGGTACTTTTAGCCACTGCCTGAAACTTGCAGGTGAGTCCATTTTTTTCTTGTTGTAATTGCAAAAACAATAGTGTGTCCCATCTGGAGGACGATCAACCAGAGAGATCTAGACAGACAGACTTTAAAGTATATATATAAGACCATGGGATGAAACTAATTAGTCAGTTTCATCTTTATTTGTTGAATAGGTAACATGTTCACATAGTTCAAAATTCAGAAGCATATCATGAAAAGTTTCCTTCCCATTCTTGTGGGCTGAGGGCAGCCACTCAATTCCCTTCCTCAGTCACCATCTCTTGTTTATTCTTCCAGAGGTATTCTATGCAAATTCAAGCAAACACACACACAGACACACACACACACACACACACACACGCTCACACACTCCCTGTCGGTCCCACCAGTGCATGCACGTTCTCTCTCTCTGTTTCCCTTTTTCTTTTTTTAAAATTTAATTAATTAATTTATTTATTTATTTTTAGCTGCATTGGGTCTTCGTTGCTGTACGGGCTTTCTCTAGTTGCAGCGAGTGGGGGCCACCCTTCGTTACAGTGCGCAGGCTTCTCATTGCGGTGGCTTCTCTTGTTGTGGATCACAGGCTCTAGGCACGCGGGCTTCAGTAGTTGTGGCACACGGACTCAGTAGTTGTGGCTTGTGGGCTCTAGAGCGCAGGCTCAGTAGTTGTGGTGCATGGGCTTAGATGCTCCACAGCATGTGGGATCCTCCCAGACCAGATCTCGAACCCGTGTCCCCTGCTTTGGCAGGCAGATTCTTAACCACTGCACCACCAGGGAAGTCCCTGTTTTCCTTTTTATACAAATGGTAACATACTATACATATGGCTCTCTACCTTGTTTTTTTCAATTAATACCTGGGAGATCACTTCTTTGCAGTGCATTAAAAGCTTCTTCCTTTAAAAAAGGAAAAGGGTTCCGGTAATAGGCATGTACCATTGTTTATTTAGCCATTGCCCTGTTGAAAGACAAATTTATAATGTTTCTAACCTTATACTATTACACATACTATTACCTATACAATTACAAACGATGCTGCAAAAAATCTTGCAAACTGTCCTTTACATATACGTAGTATATCATGTGGATAAATCCCTAGAATTAGAATTATTAGGTCAGACAGTCTGTGCAGTTGTAATTTTGACAGATGTTGCCAAATTGTCACCTAAGTGTTTTCCCAATTTACGTCACAATGTAGAAGAGAGACTGTTTGTTTGACAGCTAATTTAAATGCTCACTCTTATTGTCCTGAGTGCAGGGAGAATGTGATCTCTAATTTGGATGTCAGAATAGGTGACAAGCTGACCGCTATGACTCTACAGCATAGACTAATAAAATGTCATTTCCCCCTTCAAAACATCAAGGTACAAATTATAATAGATTTCAACATCTGGTACCATTTATAGTCCTTTCAACGATTCACTAATGACTTTTCCAAGTAGTTGGGTAGAACGACCCAAGTATGCCAGTGCACTGTTTTGTTTTTTTTGCCAGTGCATTACCTCTGCTGAGGAATATTTATGTTTTGAACATATAATTCAATAGATATTTATTGGGCTTCTTTCCTGTGCCAGGAACTGTCCTAGGTGCCAGGGGTCCAGCAGTGAACAAAACAGACAGCATCTCTACTTTCAAACATGTTAACAAAGTAATTGCTATTGTGAATATTATTATAATTTCTTTTGATTCTCTCAACAGCCCTGGAAGGTGGTTACAGTAGGGTGTATGTGATTAACCCACTGCCACCCCAAGTCATATGACAGACATTGCTGGTTGTTCCCACAAATCTGTTCCACTTTCTGCATAGAACTTCTGGTTGGGCACATGGCCACCCAGAACAAGGACTACATTTCCCAGCCTCCTTTGTAACCAAGTCCTGGCCAGCAGGATGTAAACAGAAGAGGTGTGTGCAACTTCCAGTGATGTCCTTCTCATTCTGTTCCTGCTGGCTCGAGTCTCGACCTGATGGCTTGGGCTGGAAGAGCCACCAGGATCCTGAGGTGGCCATGGGGCCGCATATGAAAAGGCTTTAAGAGAGGAGCCTGGGAGCGTCCCTGGTGGCGCAGTGGTTAAGAATCAGCCTGCCATTGCAGGGAACATTGCAGGGTTCGAGCCCTGGTCAGGGAAGATCCCACATGCCGCAGAGCAACTAAGCCTGTGTGCCACACCTACTGAGGCTGCGAACCACAACTACTGAGCCCGTGCTCCTACAGCCCGTGCTCCGCAACAAGAGAAGCCACCGTAATGAGAAGCCTGTGCACCACAACGAAGAGTCCCCTGCTCGCCACAACTAGAGAAAGCCTGCACGCAGCAATGAAGACCCAAAGCAGCTGAAAATAAATAAATTTATTAAAAAAAAAAAAGAGGGCTT
The DNA here is from genome assembly GCF_011762595.2 of Tursiops truncatus. Taxonomy (NCBI): domain Eukaryota; kingdom Metazoa; phylum Chordata; class Mammalia; order Artiodactyla; family Delphinidae; genus Tursiops; species Tursiops truncatus. The sequence continues at coordinate 132,161,845 of NC_047037.1, read as the reverse complement.
CCCTGGTGGCGCAGTGGTTGAGAGTCCACCTGCCAATGCAGGGGACACGGGTTGGGGACACGGGTTTGTGGCCCGGTCCAGGAAGATCCCACATGCCGCGGAGTGGCTGGGCCCGTGAGCCATTGCCGCTGAGCCTGCACGTCCGGAGCCTGTGCTCCGCAACAGGAGAGGCCACAACAGTGAGAGGCCCTTGTACCGCAAAAAAAAAAAAAAAAAAAAAAAAAAAAAAAAAAATGAGGTCGTTAGGGTGTCCATAAAAGAAGCTGAGATTAGGACATGAACACACAGAGGAAAGAGCACACGAAGACATATGGAGAAGGCAGTCATCTATAAGCCAAGGAGGGAGCTCCTCAGAAGACACCAACCCTGCCTACATCTTGACCTTGAACTTCCAGATCTGTGAGACAATGACTTTCTATTGTTTAAGCCACCGGTCTGTGGTACTTTGTAGTGGCAAGCCTAGCAAACTAATAGGGTGGGCAGTGGCAGGGATACAGAGGAGGGGTGACAGATGAAGACATTCTTAGGAGGTAAAATCGGCAAGCCTTGTGGACAGTAGAGGTGCAGGGTAGTCTAGGATCTTATTAGTTTTCTAAGCTTGGGTGGCTTGACGGGAGGGATGTCATCCCAAGTCATCAACTGGGATGGAGACTCGATGAGAAGGAGTTGATGTTTTGGATGCGTTGAGTTAGAGATGCAAGGGGGACACACAAAAGCGATGTCCAATGCCCACTTGGGGGTGTTGTCCAGGGGATCAAGCAAGAGGACTGGAGGGGAGTACAAGAGCACATCAGGGTGAGTGGAAATCATCCTGCAAGTAGATGAGGTTACTCAGACACAGAGCCACTGCCGGAGGCAGACCCTGGGGAGGCCGACATCAATTTTCATCTGCGAGGAAGGACCCCTCGTTTATCGTGAGGATGGTCTGCCTCTCAGCTGTTCATGTTTATTAGGTTGATTCCAAAATATTGTCTGCCTCCCCTAATTTCTCTTTCAATCTATTGTTCACAAAATTCCCAAGATAGGCAAAGACAGACTCCTCCCCAAATGCTAAATTGGTTAAATGATGGGGAAGGCTGTCTCTTTAACCTCCCCCTGTGACTATTTGGTATTTATGGTGCCTCGTATGCTGGTTTCCAGGACCCACCACATGTGCAGATAAGTGTGGAGCTGGGTGGGCAGACAATGGGCTATTTCGCTTTTAGTACTAAATGTTCTTACCTCTTTGTATCCCACTGACCTCCTTCCTTTAAAAATCTTTTAATTTGAAAAATGCATGTGTGTGTTGGAAATGTATAGAAGTGGAAATAGCTATCTCTTCTAAGAACAATGATATTATTATTGTGATGGTGATTTTGTGAATGGCTGTAACTAGCATATATTACAGGGTTACTATGCATCAGGCACTACACTCTATTGTTTTTAGGATATAGCGCTTTCCACTAAGACATATGGTTCTTTAACTATGGAGGATACAAAATTTTAAGTTAGGTTTCTGTTTCAAAGTGCAGGCTGTGGATTCAGGTTGCCTGGGTTAGAATTCTAATTTCCTCACTTATTAAACTAGAGTCTTCCCGGGCAACTATTAAACTTTCTGTAAGATATCTGTAGTAGGTCTATATCATCTGTAGTTGATCTTCTCACAAGGTTATCGTGGGGGTCAAGTTTAATAATACGTGGAAAGCACTTAGAGTAGGGCCTGGACATAGTAAGAGCTCAATAGATGTTGGCTATAAATGCTCCCTATTTATGAGGATAAATACCTCATGTTTCTGTTTGAGAAATTTTCTTCTTTGAGGAAAGAACATGCCTATGCCATCTCCTTAGCACGACATGTTTGGGATTCCAGCAAGTTTCTGTCGTTTATTTCCCCAGAGGGGCTGTTACCGTTATCCCACTGTTAAACTATTCAGTTCCACTTTTTAAAAGTTTTGTAAAAACCCTTACCAAGTGGAAGATGCCAGGCATTCTCCTGCCTGACATTTTATTAAGAATGAAAAATAAAGAAGCCAGCAGAGATCCAGAGGGAGGCTAATTGAGAAATCTGGCGTGATTGCTGCTAATTTGTTGACAGTGTGGTGTTGGTGGGAGAAGGGCGATGGCGGGGAGGGCAAGGGAAGGGTACACATGGCCCACGCTCCTCCAGGCCTTGCATTAATGGAGTAACAGCTGAACTAAGTGTTCAGATTGAAGGCATCAAAGACTGGAGTCTTTGAGATACCATTCCTTCTAGTCCATGATGTCAAAGGTGGCTTCAAATATATCCAGCCCTTTCTGGGTGGCATTGTTTAGGATGCTGGTCCCAGCAGATGGCCCCCAAATGCACCTCAGCCTGGTAGAACAGGGACCACATGTGATGGTATAGTCTTCTCATTAGCAAACAGAAAAAAAAAAAAAAAGGCAAGGATGAGAGAGGAGAGGGATGAAAAGGATACACAAAGACATTTACATATTTACATTGTCTCTCTCTCATTTCAAATTCTCCTTTAGCTGAAGTGTCAGTGGGTTTGCTTTTCTCCTTCTGTTTGTATGTTTACTTGTGCTAAATAGATTATGGTAATCAGGCACATAAATGCATGCAACTGTTATTACGGCATTTTAATCACAGAGTTTTCACTGGAAGCCTTCATTAGAATTCTCATAATCTTACTTGTTAGTGTAACAAACAGTAATAAATGCCAAGGAGCTTGGATTAAGGCAGAGACATTCAGAGTTTAAAAGAGGAATATGGAAATGTTGTCAAATCTCTGCATTACTTATTGAAATGTGACATCAACAGTTAGGGACTCTAAATATCTCACTCATTATAAGGACAGGGAACCTGAAGATAGTAATTATGTCTTTTTACTGCGCGCTACAAACATCTGCCTTCCGTAGAGTCGTCCTAACTCCTCTGAAATAACTGGATGGTCTGATACACAGTCCTGGCTATAATTTATTAATGTTAAAATTGGAAAATTTTATTATTATTATTTTATTTTATTTTTTTTGCGGTACGCGGGCCTCTCACCGTTGTGGCCTCTCCCGTTGCAGAGCACAGGCTCCGGACGCGCAGGCTCAGCGGCCATGGCTCATGGGCCCAGCCGCTCCGCAGCACGTGGGATCTTCCCGGACCGAGGCACGAACCCGTGTCCCCTGCATCGGCAGGCGGACTCTCAACCACTGCGCCACCAGGGAAGCCCGGAAAATTTTATTCTTAATAATTCCTTTTATTTTATGGTTAGTGGTAAGTATGTGTGAACATGAGTGTGTCTCAAAACTTCCTAATTCTCATTATCTTTCAATCTTGTACTATTATTTGGCAAATTGGTAGGAAAAGCGGCAGTCTTTTATTTTCTAGTAAGCAGTATCACAGTAACGTGCTTGAGAATAAACCCCTCTTCCTGGAAATAGTGTGGCTTTGCAAGCAGGTCTGAGCATCAGCACACAGTAGGTGACCATCCCAGTTTTGCTCAAGCCCAGAATTTAAATGTGAGGGTGTCAGTTCTGGGGGAAACTCTCTACTTCAGTTATCCGTTGCTGTGTAACAAACTGGACCAAGACTCAGTGACTCAAAACAATGAGAATGTATTCTCTGTCATGATTCTGTGGGCTTACCAGGAAGTTCTTCTGCTTAACTTGGTGCTGGCTGAGATGCGGGGATAGCTAGAAGGTCCTTCAGCTGGGGCTGTTTGGTCCAGGCCTCAGCTCCTCTCTGCTGCGGCATCTCCACCTGGCTGCTTTGGCTTCCTCGCGACATGGTGGCTTTGTTCAAGGAGAAAGGTTCTAAGAGGTGAAGGCAGAAGCTGCAGATCCCTTGGAGGCTCGGCCTCACAGGTGACACCGTGTCACTCCCACTGCATTCTGCTGATCCGTGAGTCACAGGCTAGCCCAGGCCAGTGTGAGAGGGGGTACTACACAAGGGCATGGGTCCCGGGAGCTGTGGTTCATTCAGAGCCACCTTTGGAGACTAGCTTCCATACTCCCACACGGGGGGCCACCTTGGCTGGTTCCCCGTCACTCTGTCTTACTCTCAACTCTTTCTTGTCTACACGTGGGAGCAAAAACGGGCGGGGGGCTTTCTCCTCGGAGACTGTGTGCCAGGGAACCACCTTTCTTTACTTCCTCTCATTGCAGCCCTTGAGGTCCAGCTATCCTTCTTGGAAGTGTGGTAATAGAATTCCTGCCACCAGCTACTGCACCTGGGCACAATCAGAGGTATCATCTCAGGTGGCTCAGGTCATCTGTCCCAGATGTGGTGAGCAAACTGGTGATCATGTCCCTCCATATCCTTGTCAACAGGCTCCATCCCTCAGAGCCACATTTCTTAAACTGGTGCATGGACTAGTCCCCTGTATCTGGATGGCTGAGGAGCTTGTTAAAAAGTGGAGGTTCGGGCTTCCCTGGGGGCGCAGTGGTTGCGAGTCCGCCTGCCGATGCAGGGGACACGGATTCGTGCCCCGGTCTGGGAAGATCCCACATGCCGCGGAGCGGCTGGGCCCATGAGCCATGGCCGCTGAGCCTGTGCGTCCGGAGCCTGTGCTCTGCAACGGGAGAGGCCACAGCAGTGAGAGGCCCGCGTACCGCAAAAAAAAAAAAAAAAAAAAAGTGGAGGTTCACTCCAAACTCACCGAATCAGAGCCTCTGGGGGTGGGTCCTCAGCATCTCTCCTTTCAACAAACTGCCCTATTGATTTGACTGAGTACTCAAGTTTGAGAGCCCATGTTCCAGGCAGACCTTGCTCTGTTTCATGTACCCCTGGGATGGGCCTCTAGATCCTTGGAGAGTTTGATCTCTCTGGTCTGGGCTATGAGTTCACCCATTTTTACCTTTAGATTAAAACTGATGCCCTGGAAGCAGCTGACCCATTTCCTCTGTGCTGCTGGCCAGGGGGCTTCCCACAGCCGCCCCCCCCAGGAGGACTCATGTCCTTGTTCGATTTCCTCACTCTGGCCCAGTTAACCCGACCCCACTGTCCTCCATCCTCCACACTTCCAATGTGTGCTGCTGGATTCGTTGGTTGGTCGGTTGGTTGCTGTTGTTGTTGCTGCTGCTGCTGGTGTGTGTGTGTGTGTGTGTGTGTGTGTGTGTGTGTGTGTGATCAGCTATGTCTTCATTGCCTGAGCACATCCAGGCTAAAACAACATTAGAAATCGGCTGCTCCCCAGTTTCCTAATTTCCAGATCAGCAGCTGATATTCCGAGAGGTGAAGACTCTGGCCTGAGGCCACACAGCAAGCCAGTGGCAGAACCAGGGCCTGACCTGCATTTCTTGGCCCTTTCTCCCCACTGCCCGACCCTGTCACCTCCTGTCCCAGCCAACGGCAAAAGCCCTCCACCCCTTGATGGTTCCTCCAGTACCTGCACTCCTGGTCTTTAGTTTCAAGCACCACTGAATTTCTTCCTTAATAAATCAGAATCAAAAGCAATATACATGGGCTTCCCTGGTGGCGCAGTGGTTAAGAATCCATCTGCCAACGCAGGGGACATGGGTTCGAGCCCTGGTCCGGGAAGATCCCACATGCCGCAGAGCAACTAAGCCCGTGCGCCACAACTACTGAACCTGCGCTCTAGAGCCCACGAGCCACAACTACTGAAGCCCGCGCGCCTACAGCCCGTGCTCCACAACAAGAGAAGCCATCGCAATGAGAAGCCCGCGCAACCGCAACACAGAGTAGCCCCCGCTCGCCGCAACTAGAGAAAGCCCGCGCACAGCAACAAAGACCCAACACAGCCAAAAATAAATAATAAATAAACTTATATATGTTAAAAACAAGCAATATGCACCTTGTTCCAAGGTTTTTCTCATGATCATTCCTTAAATATTACTGATCTGTTAATATATATTTTAAGATCTTACAGTACTCACACACTCGTCTGGGTGGCCACGATCCACAGACACTATTAGGTTGGGCTTAGGGGAGTGGCTGTGACTTTTAAAAGAGTTAGAAGCAACTCTTTGTTTTTGCTATTTTTCTATCTGAGAAGGGGGAACAGAAAAAAAACTATTGGAATTGGTGTCTTGAATTTGAGTCCTGGAGTGTGTCTGATATCTTCAGAGGTCTAATTTTCACCATGTGTCAGCATGTCTATCGGTTTGTGTTACAGAAGGGTTCACTCGATACGTATTTACTGGGCATATGCTGGAGTTGCTCCATGGTTGGTTTGAGAGGTGCTGTCTCTTGGTTACCCCAAATCCACTGCCTCTGTCTACCCTGCTAATTGAGTCTCAGTTTTGTTCAGGTATCCATCCCCTTGGGAAGGTGACCTGATACCCTGCTGGGCGTAAATTCTGAACCATCCAAGCCAGTCATGGCGACCCCATTTCCCCTGAACATTTATGCTCTTCACTTATGGGCCACGTATGGCCGATACTCATGGGGGAAATCACTGAGGAAGGTTTCTTCATCCTTAAAAAGAACCCTGGCCCTGGCTGTCACCATTCTTTTTAAGAATGAAGAAACACTAGGAGGCAGCTCCTGGTCTCTAGCTGAATGTTCCTGGATCAGGGGCTCTGCCAGCCATCTTGTTAACAGCCTGAGGATGAAACCAGCTCGTGGAGGAGGGCTGAGTCCACAGAGAACCTCAGAGAAAGGGAAACCAGAGTACTAAGGCACGGTGCCTGGACTCCATTCTGCCCAAGGACTTCGTGTCGTGTGATTGAGTCAATCTTCTCATTGTCTGAGTCAGCAGAGGGGTGTCAGGAGCTCAGCTGAGTCGGGGCAGAGAGAGAGAGAAAGCTGTCAGGTGTCAGAGTAGCTGAGGAAAGCAACAAGCCAGAAATGAGAGCGTTAAGCCTTTAACCGTTTACTGTGAGGGTACAAGATGGTACACGCGGAGTCTGAAACTGGAGGACGCACTGGCTCTCCCTGTTCCTTTTTCCCCATGAAGATCACACCTGTCTAGGGTCAGGCGGATCTGTGCAGACGTAGGGTTGTCTCCCTGTTGAGGGAGCCCTGAACAAAAGGCTCCGGCAGTTTTATGGACTCTGAGGTGGGAGGCGGGGGACGAAGGGGGAGGGCTAGGAGTGGGGGACGAAGGGGGAGGGCTAGGAGTGGAAAAGTACTGGGTACTGACTCAGAGAAGGGCAAAGTGCCTTCAAGGTCTTTCCTCCCTCACCCTTGCCCTCATAAGGAGGGCTCAGCAGAGGAGCCTGCAGACCTCAGCTCAAGGAGACCAGGAGTGACAGCACCAGGGCTGAGAGTGCAGATGCGTGATCCTTCAGAGACTGCAAAGCCCTGGCTGTCACCAAGTCCAGTACGGGGAGGGCAGCTTTTCCCCCTTGGGTCCTGCCAGGTAAAGCCTTTGTAACTGCTTACAGCCAAGCTTGAAAAATCACACATAGACTTTTAACCAGAAGCCGAAATCCTCAAGTGTTATTTGCCGTGGAAAACATTATAATAGACACAACTTGGAACCTTTGAGTAACCAGGGACAGAAAACCCAGCTCAGACTGGTTTAAAAAAAGAAAGGGTACTTGATTAAAAAATGGGTAGAGGATTTGAATGGACATTTCTCCAAAGATGATATCACATGGCCAATAAGTATATGAAAAGATGCCAGCATCACTAGTCATCAGAGAAATGCAAATCAAAACCACAGTGAGGTATCACCTCACATCCACTAGGATAGCTACTATCAAAAAATCCTGAAAATAACAAGTGTCGGTGGGGATGTGAAGAAGTTGGAACCATTGAACACTATTAGTGGGGCTGTAGAATGGGGCAATGGCTGTGGAAAACAGTATGGTGGTTCCTCCAAATATTAAAAATAGAACTACAAATGATCCAGCAATCCCACTTCTAGGTATGTATCCAAAATGATTGAAAGCAGGATCGCAAAGAGATATTTGGACACCAATGTTCATAGTGGCATTATTCACAATAGTCAAGAGGTAGAAGCAACACAAATTTCCATAGACAGATGAATAGATAAACAAATGTAACATATACATACAATGGAATACTATGCAGCCTTAAAAAGGAAGGAAATACCGTCACATGTTGCAATAAGGATGAACCTTGAGGACGTTATACTAAGCGAAAAAAACTAGTCACAGAAGAATAAATACACTATGAATCTACTTATTGATATATGAGGTATCTAAAGTAATCAAATTCATAGAAATAAAAAGTTGACTGGTGGTTCCCAGGGGCTGGGGTAAGGGGGAAAAGGAAAATTGTTGTTTTACGGGTATAAAGTTTCAATTACGCAAAATGAAAAAGTTCTGGAGATCTGTTTCACAACAATGTAAATATACTTAATACTACAAAATGGTTAAGATGATAAATTTTATGCTATGTGGTTTTTAACCACAATAAAAGTAAGTATATGAATGAATGAATGAATGAATGAATGGAATTTATTGGCTCACGTAAATGAAAGTCCAGAGGAGAAGTGAACTTTAGGTTAGGCTTGATCCCGTGGCTCAGTGATGGATAGGAAAGACCCTGTTTCTTTCTATTTTCCTTGTCCTCCAAATAATCAAATAATCGATGTAGAAAGATTTCATTCCATGTTTGTGTGTCTGTCCATCCATCCATCCAATAAATATTCACCAAGGGCATTCTTTTTTATTAGGCACTGAATTATATGCTAAGATTACTTTTGAAAGACAAGCTTTCAATTAGGTAAAATTTTATTTTGCAATGAGGAAAACTTGCTTCCTCTGATGAACTCATATGTCTGTGTTTGCTGGTGACCAGAAAATAGTCATGTATTCCCTTTACAATTTGATGGCCAGAAAGCTCAGGACAAAAGTTCTTCTATTCTTATTTTAGATTTCAGTGGTTCTTACTCTTTAATTCCATTTCCAAATCTTTTAAGTGTTTTTACTATGTGTATTGTCATTGTTGGCTGTCTCATATTACTCATGAAATGAGCTGAGGAAAAAAACCAATTTATTAAAAAAAACAGGCACAGGGCTTCCCTGGTGGCGCAGTGGTTGAGAATCTGCCTGCTAATGCAGGGGACACGGGTTCAAGCCCTGGTCTGGGAGGATCCCACATGCCGCGGAGCAACTAGGCCCGTGAGCCACAACTACTGAGCCTGCGCGTCTGGAGCCTGTGCTCTGCAACAAGAGAGACCGCGATTGTGAGAGGCCCGTGCACCATGATGAAGAGTGGCCCCCACTTGCCACAACTAGAGAAAGCCCTCGCACAGAAACGAAGATGCAACACAGCAAAAATAAATAAATAAATTAAAGTCTTAAAAAAAAAATTAAAAAAAAAAACAAAAAACAACAGGCACAATCAAGTTTTAGTTGTGTCACCTCATGTTCCTGACTCGGGAAGCTTCAGGAATACTCAGCAATAAACCTATCTTTCACCGATCCAGTGGAATTCATAATTTTGTGAGTTTTACACAGATTATATATTATTAATCTCATTTTACAAGTGAAGAAAATGAAGCTTAGATTTTGCTTAAGGACCACTAGGCAAAGGCCTTAAACTCTAACTTCATATGACACTCCTATTATACCATTCTTCCAAGATCACATGTCAATCTTTTCTTTGGGGTATTTTTAAACTAAATAATATAATACAGGCAATGTTTTAGACAGTGTAGCAGACCTCTCGATTGTCCAACTGAAGCTTACTTCCTCTTCTCTCTTTCTAACAAAGACCCAATTTTGTTTACGGTGCCTTTTTTTTTTTTTTTTTTTACGGTGCCTTTTGACCATATTCAAATGTTCATCTTCCCAGACTCTCTTGCAGTTAAGGATGGCCGTGTGACCATTTTGGCCAAAGCAATATTGGCAGAAATCCTAGGAATGGCATACATTCTCACATAAAAACATAAAACGTTGAGAAAAAAAGCTTACGGTCCTTTCCTCTCTCCTGTCTGAAATGTGGGCACCATGTATGGAAGCACAGCAGCCATTTTGCAATTAAGAGGATGAAAACTAAGAATGGCAGAGCGGCAAGAGCAAACCCGTCTGAGTCCCAGTGTGCATTGCTGGTCAAGAAGCCGCCCCAGACCTCCACTTTTTACCTCTTGCTTTCTTGCTCTGCAAGGAAAATGACACCCCTAGCAACTTAAGCCATATTGATAAGGTTTTCCGTTACTTTGGCCAAACATAATCTGAACTCTTATGTCAGTCTAGAGAGAACAAAATCACTGATAGGCATTTTCTACTCTCAGATGAGTAGGAATCCCTTTCCTAGCAATAGACAACAAAACAATTATTTGATTTCTATTATCCAGATGTTTAATTTATTTAACAACATGGCTTGATCTTTTCAATGAGGGAAATCACAGGTTGATTCCATCCCAAATGCCTCAATATAAGGAAAGAGATTAGGGTTTAAATGACCACCATAAGTACATTGCATAGAGTTCCCTGGGGGCATCTTCAGTTCAATATTTACTTATTTGTCATTCCAAGATTGATTAAAATATAAAAAGAAAACAGCAAATCATCCAAAATTCTGCCATTAGAACTAACCAGTTAATATTTGCTATAGATAAGTCCAGGCCTCTCTTTATGCATATGGACAGAAAAGGGGTGTGTGTGTGTGTGTGTGAGAGAGAGAGAGAGAGAGAGAGAGAGAGAGAGAGAGAGAGAAAGAGAAGGAGAGAGGTGGCGGGTGGAGAAGGAATCAGCTTGCCAATTTTATTTTATTTTTTTAAGCTGCTGGTATTAGAATTGTGTGGAATCTATAGTTCAATGGGGGAGAATCTATATCTGAACAATATTGGGTCTTCTGATCCATGACTGTGGTGCATCTCTCCACTTGTTTGGGACTTCTTTAATTTCTCTCAACAATGTTTTGTAATTTCAGTGAACAGGTCCTACCCATTTGTCAGATTTATCCCTAAACTCTTACTTTTTTGATATTATAGAAGGTATTCTTGTTTCAATTTTTAATTTTTTGTTGCTACTATAGAGAAATATAATTGATTTTTGTATATTGACCTTATATCTTGCAACTTTACTAAACTCACTTGTTAGTTTTAGTAGCCTTCTTGTAGATTCCTTAGGATTTTCTATGAAGATGATCGCGCCATCTGTAATGACATTTCTTTCTCTCTTTCCAATATGAATGTTTTTTATTTCTGTTTCTTGCCTTATTGCTGTGTGTAGAGTCCCCAGCACATTGTTGAATGGGAGAGGTGAACGCAGACATCTTTGCCTGATTCTTGATCTTAGGGAGGAGGTATTCATTCTTTAACCATTAACTATAATGTTAGCTATTATTTTTTCAGAAATTCTACTTATCAGGTTGAAGAGTTTTCCTTCTATTTCTAGTTGTCTCAGAGTTTCTATCAAGAATGCATTTGTATTTTCCAGATGCTTTTCCTGCATCTATTAAGATGATAATGTGATTTTTCCTTTTTAATCTGTTAATATGATGAATTACATCGATTTATTTCAAAATTCAAACCAGGCTTGCATTCCACTTGATCATGATGTATTATCTTTTCTATGTATTATTGAATTCAATTTGCTAAAATTTTGGTAAGATTTTTGTGTGTGTCTATATTCAGGAGGGATATTGGTCTGTGGAGAGATTTTATTTTTTATTTGGCTGCGTCGGGTCTTAGTTGCGGTACGCGGGATCTTCGCTGCAGCGCACTGGCTCTTCATTGTGGCGCGCGGGCTCCTGAATGCATGGGCTCTGTAGTTTGCAGCACACGAGCTCTAACTGAGGCATGTGAGCTCAGTAGTGGTGGCGTGTGCGCTTAGTTGCCCCTTGGCATGTCGGATCTTGGTTCCACGACCAGGGATTGAGCCTGCGTCCTCTGCATTGGAAGGCAGATTCTTTACCACTGGACCACGGGGGAAGTCCCTGTGGAGAGATATCATTAACCCTATTTTATTGTTAATGATTAATTAACATATTCCACACTGTGAATAGCTAACTTTTAGAGCCAGGATGTCAACTTGGGTCTGTGTATTATGAAAATTTTCATGCTTCCACAACAATTTACTGCTTCTCAACTGAAAAGACGAAAGGGTTGCACGTAGCTTTTAAGTATCTTCATTGATGAAATAAACCAAATAACAATGCAAATAAATAATACAAAAGATTTACATTTATTTATTCCCATCAGTTACCAACATATATAGTGCTAATTCTGAGCAATGCCCATTGGCTGATGACTGGATACTGGATACCCAGCAAAGTGAAAGCAGTCACCATCCACGGTCCTCAGTCCTTTTGCTCTCTGTGGTACCCTCAGCAGCTCAGCAGCTGCCCGAAGTCCTCCATGGTGGCAAGGTCAGATATCGATGATCTCACACTTTGGAGGCCAGTTCAGGAGCTAGTCCAAGCTTAGGCCACTATGAAGTGAAGAATCCTTGTCTTCTCTCCAAGAAATTATTTCTTAATTACCACAAGTGCAATTAGAGCCTGGAATTATGTACTGGAATTACATGTAGGAATTCGTTCAATTAACCAACAAATTATTTCCTGAAAGCCTACTACATGCTAGGTACTATTCTAAGTTCATTACAAGGGTAATAAAATTGACAAAATCCTTGCTCCCATAGACCTTACATTCTAGCAAGTGATGGAGTAACACCTCCAGGTCAATTTAGGGACAAAGACACTGCAGAACTCAAAAGGGAAGAAAGTCTGAGGGGACAGGTTATACCGTGTGTCTGTACCTACTGACATCCTCTACAGGTGTCACAGCCCTCTCACAATAGAATCATGGGATGCTCCTGCCTGATGGGTGCCAAGCTGTAAGGCTTCCTTTACTGTTTGTTTGTTTATTAAGCTTTGTATAACAGTAACAGTCATATAAAAGTAGAGAGTATAATATAAAGAACTACTAAGTACTCATCAACCAGCTTCAATATATACCAATACAGTACAATCTTGCTTCATCTGTACCTCTACCCATCCTCTTTTTTCTGGATAATTTTATAGTGACATTAAGCACCTTTATTTGCAAACATTTCAGTATACGCCTCTAATAGATAATTGTTATTTTAATAACAATTACCACAATATTATGTCATACTTAAAAACAACAATAATTCCTTAATATCTTTAAATATTGTCATGTTCATATTTTCCTAGTTGTCTTACAATTTTTTTAATTATTTATTTATTTTGGGTTGCATTGGGTCTTCATTGCCGCGCACCAGCTTTCTCCAGTTGCCGCCTGCGGGGGCTACTCTTCCTTGTGGTGCGCAGGCTTCTCACTGCGGTGGCTTCTCTTGTTGCAGAGCATGGCCTCTAGGGGCGCGGGCTTCAGTAGTTGTGGCATGCAGCCTCAGTAGTTGTGGATGGCCGGCTTTGGAGTTCAGGCTCAGTAGTTGTGGCGCACTCGGGCTTAGTTGCTCCGCACATGTGGGATCTTCCCGGACCAGGGCTCGAACCCATGTGTCCTTCATTGGCAGGCAGATTCTCAACCACTGCACCACCAGGGAAGCCCCCTGTCTTACAATTTTTAAATAGATTGTTTGAATCAGCATCCGAATAAGTTCTGTACTTTGCAATTTCTGAAATGACTTATGAATCTCTTTGATCTATATCAATTTCTTCCTCTTTATTTCTTTTTCCAAAATTTTTATTGTTTTTGTTGAAGAAATTGGATCATTTGTCCTATAGAGTTTCCCACAGTCTGGATTTTATTTCATCCTATGGTGTCATTTAATGTCTTCCTTTGTCCCTGTATTTCTGCCAGTTTGTAGGTCAATGACTCTCTGGTCATTTTTTCTTTGATTCCTAGTTCTTTTCTAAATTCTGTCATCTCTTTTTTCAAGCTTCCTTTCTTTGAATCACCTTAATTCTGAGTTTTTTCCCTAACTCTGAGGTATGTTGTCTTCTCATAGCTTCTATCATTTTCTTAATTTCCTGTAACTTGTTTTGGAATATTCGAAATGTTACATGAACATTTCTTCCTAGCAGGCTTTCATTGTAGGAATTTTATTTTACATCTTCTTTTCTTTTTCTTTCTCTTAAATTAACTTTTTATGGATTTCCACTGCAGTGCTTTTCTGTTGTTCATTTGCTAAATGAAATAAACTTTTCTCCACTTTTAGGAGCAAAGGGTATGCGAGGACAGCCTTTCTAACTTAAAGGCTCTAGAGCTCTGTCTTCTGTTGTTTTCACAAAGAAATAAAAACCTTCCAGCTTTTTGAGAGCTGCCTCCTCTGCTCTGCATCCCCACCCCCATTTATCTAGATCCTTTTTCCTTGCCTCTGTCATTCTGCTCAGATGTTCCTCAGTACAGGGCTTTGTATTAGAAGGAAATTTATTCACTTTGAGAGTATAGAGGGCCCAAACCCTCCAGCACCATCGGGCTTATTGGTCATAGTCCCATTGCACTTAACCATGTATTAGGTTTGTAGAACCCTCTCCAAGTTTCAGCTGCTGTGCTCAGACTGGCTTGCTATGCCCTCCAGTAAATACCTACTGGTGATTTTGTGATTCCCCCATTCTCAGCATCTTCAGAACCACAGTTCTCTTCCCTTCTTTCTTCCAGCACTGATGCTGCTACCACACAGTAGCAGCACAGAAGTCAAGCAGGCTTCACTTAGTTTGGGAAAGTAGGTAGCGTGAGAAAAAGTGGACGGGGGATGCTGAGGGACAGCAACTGGGCTGGGCATAGCTCTTAGAACCTGCTTCAAGGCCAACGTGTTGAGTTCTGCCTCTCACACCTCCCCTCCTCTGGCTAGGCTCTCAAGGAGAGAAAAAAATCACACAGGAAGTGAAGGGAAAACAGCGCTAAAAACAAAAATTCTAGTGAACTGGGAATTCCCCAATATTCAGCATTCCCAGATTTGCAGCTGACTCCAGCTTTGAATTGTTGGGGGGGAACTGCAGGGCTTCCCTCCCACCCTCCCCTCCCTTTTCTCACTCCCTCCCCCAGCTCTGCCTGTGCTCACTCCGTTTTCTTGTGCTTCCTGGGTGGTGCAGGGTTGCGATGTCTTGAATACCAAGAGTGAGGCTGAACATATGTGAACCTTTCCTAATCCTGCTAATCTGTCTTCAGAAACCTTTCTCAAAGTGTAGGCAACATCCAGATTGTTAAAAGAGAGCCGGAGTGAGCCTGAGCATTTTAATGACAAGTAATGTTTGTCCAAGGAGGAGGGGGCAGCTAGCTCAGCTGGAGACGGAGCTGATGGACTGCAGCAGGTAGAAATAACTGCTGGTAATACCTCCTGTAAATCTCCATTTAGGGGCAGCTGAGGTCTGAATGCAGGAAGAAATCAACTTTGCTTCTAAACTGGAGACTTTGCACCCATGACAGCTATTAATCGGTAATTAGTTGTGACACAGAATTTCCAGCCCCACAATGGTAGAGGGAGCCTTGCGAGGCCTTTGAAACTGATTAGAGAAACTGAATGGATGTTACTTGCGATTTAAAAAATCTCTTCGGATGTGAGCCGGAGTTAAGACGTCCCTCCTCTGTGTCCCTTGCTTTCTCCCTACCAACCTATGAACAGCAAATCTCTCCAGAGTGTGCCGCTGGGCAAATGTGTCCCTGGGGCTAGCATTCCTTAAGACAAATCTGATACCAGTTGGTCCTTAGAACTTACCAAACTGAAGGGAGGTGAGTTTGTAGGTTCCACTGACAGAGTAGAATCAGGGAGATTTATCAGGTCTACAAAAAAAAAAAAAAAAAGAAAGATTTGGGGGCCAGATGAAGCAAGCAATCAATACTATACCCTGAGAAATATAAGCTCATAGAAACCAGGCTTGTGAAGAAGTAGACATCCAGGCCTGGGGGAATAAAACGCTAGTTCTATAGAGACCGATTTGCCAGTTATGCAGCTTCAGTGGAGCTTCTGGTCCTCGAGGATCCAAACCCACAGTGGGAGAAACATCTGGCGGCTGCTGCCCTGCCTAACGAGGTATCCTCCAGATGAGAGCTGACAGCAAAGCATCATCCCCTCTGGAGGTTTGCAGGTCCAGGTGGTGGTGTGTTTCTCAGCACATGGTGTAACCCTGTTCGTGCCGGTCTTTTATAAGATCTCTGCCAGGTCAGAATAAAGGCTCTGAGTGGAGGAGTTAAGGGTTGTGAGCTTACTAACTTGATAATTTGCTAGAGAAGCCAGACTGGTAAACAAGCTAAATAAACTTCATGAGCTGTTCCATTTCTCCTCTACTGAACAAGGTTAATATTTCAAATAGCTGTGGATTCACCTTAGGTTTTGTATATCCATGTCCGTGGCTACATTTTTCATTCTGTCTAGTTAAACATAGATAGATAATCGATAGATATATAGATAGATATCATATTATGTAATATGTAACTTCTATATATAATTCAAATGTATACTGAGAGAGTACCTTAATTAATTTAATATATATGTATAAATTTAAGGCAACTCCTTTCTCTCCTTTAAGTAAAAGGGGGCTCACTCGCACAGGTGAAGGACTTTTTTCACCTGATGCTGGCCCTTGAGCCACGTAAGAATGCAGCTTCTATCTCCATTTTCCAAATGATTCGCTGTGTAATGTGAGAAAGGACCATACCCCTGGGGGGGTTCTATTTCCTGGTCTATAAAATAGAGATGATTAACCAGTCCACCTGAATGTATGATGATACACTGGAACCTTCAACACCTTGTTTACTGATCAACTCAGACCCAGTTAGGATCCTTGTGGGGTTTTTCTGTTTTTTTGTATTTTTTGGGTTTTTTGCTTTGTATCTTTTTTTTTTTTTAACATTTTTATTGGAGTATAATTGCTTTACACTGTTGTGTTAGTTTCTGCTGTACAACAAAGTGAAGCAGCTATATGTATACCTATATCCCCATATCCCCTCCCTCTTGTGTCTCCCTCCCATTTGATCCAGGATGATTCTTTCAACTTTTGCCAGGAGAAAGGACTTCGGTTTCTGCTTCTGCCTGAACTTGCGTTTCTCCCAGACTCTCTTGGTCTCAGGCTATTTCTGTGAATTCTGATTCAGCCCAACTTTAGATGGCACAGTGTTGATGCTTTCGTTGAGTTTCTTGGGTGATACCCAGTTCAGCCTCAGGTTACAATGCTCACTATTAAGTTTACATGTTGTCAAAAAGAGATTAAATTCCGGAGTTTGGAGCCTGGTTTCCCAATCAGAAATGAAGGGATATGCATTTGGAGAAATGGGGAACAGCATACTGGGGAAGAGGGAATAATCAAGTCTGGAGAGACAGAAACCCAGGGTCCTAATTTTGGCTGTTCTTTTCATTAACTCTGAGCCTTCACATTCTTTATTGGCAATTGCCTCACCAGTAAAATGGAGATTATGATGGACCATTATGAGACTCATACAAAATAATATATGTAAGAACACTTCACAGAATCCAAAGTAAAGCACAATTGTGTGAATTCAGCTCCAGGAGAAGCTCATACGCACATTGCAATCATTTTGCAGCAGAAATGATTCTTAACTGGGAAACAGGTTATATGTATAAAAATATGGACTTTGGGGGCTTCCCTGGTGGCGCAGTGGTTGAGAGTCCGCCTGCCGATGCAGGGGACCCGGGTTCGTGCCCCGGTCTGGGAAGATCCCATATGCCGCGGAGCGGCTGGGTCCGTGAGCCATGGCCGCTGAGCCTGCGCGTCCGGAGCCTGTGCTCCACAACGGGAGAGGCCACAACAGTGAGAGGCCCGCGTACCAAAAAAACAAACAAACAAAAAATGGACTTTGAGGTGGATTTATAATTTCAGAAGATAAAGGCGTATAAACACTTTGAGGGCAAGATATCCATCTTCTCATCTTTGTATCCTCGGTACCTAATGCAGCACCTGGATTTCAGTTATATGCTTAAAACATTTTTGTAGAAAGGAAGAAGAAAGGAGAAAGAGAGGGAGAGAGAAATGGAATAACTTTGATGCCCCGTATTTCTGGGCTTTAAATAAACAAATCATTTTTTTAAAGAAGGTTAAGAAATTCTATAGGGAAAAAAATCATAAATGAATATCAAACTGAATAATGTCAATGAGTTTCTATATATACTTCATTCAGGTTCCCCATATATTAACATTGGATTGGGACTTCCCAGGTGGTCCAGTGGTTAAGACTTTGCCTTCCAATGCAGGGGGTATGGGTTCAGTCCCTGTTCAGGAAGCTAAGATGCCACATGCCTCATGGTCAAAAAACCAAAACATAAAACAGAAGCAATATTGAACAAATTCAATAAAGACTTTAGAAATGGTCCACATCAAAAAAAAAATCTTTAAGAAAAAACCATTTGATCACATTTTCTTAATCATTTTCTTTTTCTCTTTAAATAAATTCTGAACTGTTTGAGGATAAGTAGCATCTATTTTATTGTGACTTGATATTTTATCTGGTTATTGTGTTCAGAGTTTCTTTGCTACTCAGGTATTATGTTTAAATTACTTTAATTTCTGATATACTTTAAAATTTTCTAATTTGATTGCTTTGAAGTCTAATATGACAATATATAGAATTTCTACCTTTTGGCCTTTACTAAGTATTTAATTGGAAGAATGTTTCATCTTTTGTGAAAACATTTTTTTTTATTAACGAAGTTGAGGGAAACGTGTTGCCTTGTTTTCCCATTTGGTTCTTTCTATATATATATGTCAATTTTGTCTTACTCTCTATGATTTCTAAAATAATTATGTGCCTAATTGTTTTTATTTTCTTGGGATGTTTCAGTCCACTGTAGGTATATTTCAGTTTATGTTTTTTCTTATATTTATTTTTATGTTCCTCTTATACATCTTGCTAATATGCCATTTGGCACATATAAATGAAACATTCTTAGGTATCCGACGTTGAAAGTGTCTTGATTGTTATTTAGTGTTCTTGTTTCCTGTGAGAAATGCTTTATCTAACTATATAAATTATAGCAATTGCTATATAACAACTGCCACAACACATCGTACGAGGATTAAACCACCTCCCATGTTATTCTTAATCAACAACTTCAAACTACAACTGTGGGCAGTCAGAGAAAAATGCATCTCAGAGAGATGAAAAAAATAAAAATATGTGAGAGCAGTTAAGCGATCTGAAAAACTGATTGAGAGGATCCAGCATGTATCCCATAGGTGTTTCAGAAGGAGATAGATGGAAAATTCAGATGAGAATGTTCACAATTAAAGAGCGACATAAATCCTTGGCCAGCAAGTGTACAGTAAATGCTGTGTCAGCATCCATCCATCGGTAAATCCCTGCTTAGGCACAACGTAATGAGACACAGAGATAAAGAGGAGAGTCTTACAAGATTTTAGAAAGAAGATGAACATGAATAAAACTTAGACTGAGAACAGACATCACATTAGCAGAAGTGGATGTCAGGAGACAATAGAGGAATATCTCCAAGGTAGTGAGGAAACATAGCAGTTAGTCTGCTTGTTGGACGGGTGGTGGGGAGGGATCAGGAATGACATCAGGGAGTGGTTCCAAGGGTGCACCCACAGGATCTAGAATGTTCCCTGTCTTAAAAAGAACAGATCCCAAGCAATGAGACAAAATGTCACTATTTTTAAAGTTTCACTGTCAAGTCCACAGGTGTTTGTTATTTTATCTTATGAGTTTTTTTTTTAATTTCTGTGTTTGGAATATAACATATTATTTTAAAATAGGGGGGAAGACTAGATGGTGAGAAATGAATAAAAGAGCAAAAACCGAAGCGTGTGTGATGAAACAGAGGCAGGTATGAGGCACCAAAAGCACATGTCAAGAGGACCTTGTCTTTGAAGTAGGGAATCTGAGGATTTCATCTAGGTGCTCATTTGGAAACCCAGCGTCCCCTTTCCTGAAATCTGAACTCTTTGCCCCACCCCTTTTTTACATTGTCACCTCTTTCCCTCGCTCATTTCCCTAATAAGGCTTCTGATGCCATCTTTCTTTGCCCACACTTTGGCTGTATTGTTCCTTTTGAAGTCTCTTGTATTATTCCTCCCAAACCACATCCACAGCCCCGGGAGGCTTTTTCCAAGAAGCCAGCTGCTCCAGGAAGGTTCCAGCCATCATACTACTCTGGAGGAGATGGTTTAAAACCAAGCTTATGGCTTGTCATTGCCACAGAATCGACCACTTCGTGAAAATCATGGAGTTACCACCCTCTCCCCTTCCAGCCTGAGAACTCTAAGGACCTTCCAGCAGGGGCTGGAGGAAGGGGTGAGGCTACAGATGTAACTGGGAAGAGCTGCCCAGACAGAGTACCTCAGTGACGTAGTTGGAGGGAGTGGTGGGAAGTGAGCCTTGAAGTCCTTTTGACCCTTGACTGTTCTCTCCAACTAGAAAGTTAGATCTCTAGTTTGGGCTGGGACCATCATAATACTCTTTGATCCTAGCGTGGCTCTGAGTACATAGTTAATAATCAGCAGACTCTTCTACAGATGAAAGTAATTTCTTGAACTGCTGCATCAAGGGCTTTGTGGTGGTGGTAATGAACTTGGGTTCTGGACCAAGCGGACTTGGCTTAGAATCTCAGTTCCATCACTCATTAGTTGTGGGACCTTGGCCAATTTCTTGGCTTCTCTGAGCCTCGTTTTATGTATCTATGAAGCAAGGACAGTAACATATCCATCCCACAGAGTGCTTGTGAGAGTTAAGAGTGACAATGTGCTTGAATCGAGGAGTCAGCAAGGTTGGTTCCTTCTGAGGACCCTGAGGGAGAATGTGTCCCATGTCCTTCTCTGAGCTCTGGTGATGGCTGGCAATTCTTGGCATTCCTTGGCTTGTCACGCCCATCTTTGCCTCCATCTTCACATGGTCTTCTCCCTGTGTTTATGTCTTCACATGGCTGTCTTCTTATAAGGACATCAATCATATTGGATTAAGGCCCACCCTACCCTGTTTGACCTCATCTTAATTAATTGCATCTGTAACAACCCTATTACCAAATAAGATCACATTTTGAGATACTGGGGGGTAGAATTTCAAAATATATTTTTGGAGGGATACAATTCAACCCATAACAAATGTTTGTTCAGGTCCTTTACCTATTTTTTAATTGAGTTCTTTGTCTTTTTATTAATAAGTTGCAATAGTTCTTCATATATTCTAGATATAAGTCCCTTGCCAGATATATGATTTGTTCCTTCTACATTTGTTAGTTGGCATCTGTTGTAAAGAAAAACCTTTCTCTTCTTCATTTGTTTAGTTACTCCTTTATTTATACCAGTTAATGTATTTTATTCAATGGATAGTAATCTGATATTCTCATTATTTATTTTGACCCTCAGTTGTCCTAGCTTTGGCCAGTGGGAGCTAGTTCAAGTTGACTTCGGTCTTCATCATTTTTTGAACATTTCATTACTCTGTGGCACAATAAGGTGTTCCCGGCTGGGACTTCCTCTGTCCCAGCCCTGAATCATTCCACAGAGCTTTTGTTCCTTTTTGGTGTAGGAGTATTTACAAACCAGGACCTGGCTGCTCAGTGGGTTCATTGTTACTAGGGTGTCACTGTCTCAGGGGAAAGAGTTAGTAAACATATGAATGTGTAAGGGTACGCATACATCTATAAGAATTTCCATATCAGTATGTGTACATATAATATACATACCTATTATATGTTTGTATTATATATACATGAATAAAATACATAAAGATGCATATTAAAATTAGTTTAAAATGATAGTTCTAATTCTAATCCAATACCCAAGGGTTCTTTCTAAGTCCATTCTTTGACAGTAAGGAACCACCTTCCCACTATCCTCAATATATTTACTTATTTGCTCAATCATTTAATATATTTGTTTAACGTAACCCGTCTCTAAATCACCTTGACTACTTTTCCCGCCTACCATCACCATCCGCCCCTACAAGTACCCGGTGTCTTGGACACCAAGCTCATTGCTGCTGACACCTCCATGTGGGAAGGAAAGGGAAGGTGGGCAGGGAAGAGGATGGAACAGAAAGGGACCTAGTGTCCTCTGTACAAGGACTCAGGTGTAAGTTTCATCTGGCTTTCAGTGACAGGAAAAAAATGGATAGTTTCAGTTTATTTTGTAATCAACTTGAGACCCAACCTGATTTTCCATTTGCTTGGAATGACATCCATCCCCCATGCTCTCTGCTCAGAGGACGCTTAGTCATGAATCAAGACTTGGCTTATTTATCACTGCTGAAATGGTGCTTTCTCTGCTTTGCCCCCATCGCCCTTGTTTTACATGGCAGAAGGAGCCAAAAACAAAGTTAAAACCCAAACTACCAACTAGAAAAAATTCTTTCAACATATGGGACAAAGTGATAGTAATTTTAATAAGTCACCTCAATAGAGTAATGGGCAGAGGATATGAACAAAACATGAAAATACACTCATCTTCTCTTTTAATCAGCTGAATGTATATCAGAATGAGACCTTAATTTTTTTATTGTAGGATACCAGTGATGACAAAGAATGATGTTGACATGACCGGTGAGGGTTTGGGGAAATGGTCTCATATGCTATAGTGGGAATAACATTTCACCTAACCTTTCTGGATTGCAATCTAGCAATATTGTTTGTCTTTTGATTCTGTATCTCTATCTCTTAGGAAGTTACTTAAAGGAAATAATAAGACAGGTATTAAAACAGTATATATATAAGGATGTTCATTGCATCATTGTTTATAACATCAAAAGTTGGAAAAACCTAAGTGTCCATCATTAGGAAATTAATCCAATAAATAATAAGATGGAATATAATGCAACTGTTGATCAAGCAAAGATGGAAACTTATGTGTTGATACATAAAACCATATGTTGTTTTATTCATGACAAAACTCCCACTTGTATAATAATATCAGTGTGCTAGATGCTATTGTATCAATAAATATATTACAGATATTAACTCATTCACTCTTTACAACAGCCCTGTGGGGGCATAAAAAACTCCAGGGTCCATGTTATTGAACATCACAGTCTGCTGCTAATGAAACAAAACAAAACAGACAAAGCATTTTCAAGTGCATGATCCCATTCACAAGTGTGTATGTGTGTGATTTTTTAAAATATATATAGAATGAAATCTATGAAGCTTTCAATGGTGGGTCTTTCTAGAACTCAAGATTAGTTTACATTGTTCATGTATTATCAGTAAAACCAAATTATTCAGCTAATTGGAAAATAAGCTTGAGGAAGAGTGAAGTTCACTCCGCTCCTCTGAAAAGTATCCTTCAGGTGCTCACAGTCAGGCAGGTCTGTGTCATGTGCTGGGACAGCGAGCCCCTTACAATCTAGCTCCCACCTTTCTGCCAGCCCCTCTCAACCCTGTGCCATCTCCACGTGCCCTGTGCTTTGTTTCGCCAAGGTGCTCAGAAAAAACATGCCTTAGGTGAGACTAAAAGTGAAACCAGGAGGCCAACCAAGAATATGACATAATGTGGTAGCACAGCACCAAATAGGGAGTCAGGAGACGTGGGTGCTCTTAGCTGCCTGGGTGACGCCACACACCTCCCTTTACCTCCTGGAAATCAGCCTCTTATGGGAAAATGAATGGGTCTCCAGGATCTTATGGACTCTCAAAAAAACCTCACTAGTGAGGCTACAAAAATTAGTATGTAGATGAAGCATTGAGCACCATGCCTGGTGTGGCGCAGGTGCGAGATGAGTAACAGTCACTGTCGTCGTTGTTAGTTGTTATTCTTACCTCTCGCTGAAAGGCGGATGTGAGGGTGAGGGCAGGTGGAGCACAGGAGCGGTACAGGTCTGGGGTTTGGGCACTTTAGAAAATATCCTCAGCTGATGAGGCTGGTCCAGCCCTCGAGGGCCGAGACTCAGGATATGAATTTTCCGGAGCCCGCTACCTAGGTAACCGTACAGTAGAGAACCACGGTACGGTAGAGAACCACACCAAGAAACTGGAAATGAGCCAGAAAATACTAAAGACCTTCCTACTGTACAAAAGGCAAGTACTGAAGTTCACGCCTGTATTCACAGGACAATTCCTTCCTTCCTAATCATGCTAAATTATCATTTTCATGATAACTAATATTAACGTGTATTTACTGTATTTCAGCCTCTGCTCTGAGCAATTGATATGTGTTATTTTATTTCATCTTCTCAACAATGCACCGAAGTAAATACTGTTTCCATTTCCATGTTCCAGGTGAGGAAACTGAGGCACAGAGACATTACATAACTTGTCCAGAGTCACAAAGCCAAAGAGTTTTGACACTCACTCAGGGATCTTGTCAACAGGCATGGTAATCTGGTTTCACAAGCCAACAGAGACAGCAAAGCAGAATGAAGGCAGCTCGCTCCCATAAGAAAAAGTGACGGCTGAAGGACACAGAGAGGCTATAAAAAGTAGACACCACACCTTCCAAACCAGCATGGCCTGGGTCGTGCAGCATGGGGACACAGTCACTGAGAGGAAAACTGGCCCATGGCTGTCTCGTGCTGTATGGTTTACTGAACATTTTCATTCTGTTTCATTCGACCCTGAGTCAACAAGGTTCAATTCAATTTGGTATCTTCTGTTTAAAACCAAGGATGTGTGCAATACAATCAAGGAAGGGAGATTGATAGTTTTGAGAACTTGTTGTTTTAAAAGTGTGAAAAAAGTTATCCATTACTGCAGAAGTTAATTTACGTAAACAACATAATGCAGGTGCCAGGTTACGAGGAGCCTGACGTGTACATGGTGATGCCGTTCCTGGTGGACAGCCAGCATCCGTTTGGTATTAGTACGTTATAGAGAGACAGCTCACATCTTCAGACCTCAGATCAAGGGTGAGGAACTCATTTTAGTAAAAATTGCTCCTCCCTCATTCTTAGCTAAGAGTGGCATCCCTTCTTTCCTCCCTCTCTCCCTCTCTCCCTCCCCTCCTTCCTTTCCTTCTCTCTCTCTGTCTCTCTTCCTTCCTTTCTTCTGTCAACAAAAATAATCAATCAACAATCTATAATAGGAATAGAAAAGACTTTTATTTGAGCCAAACTGAGGACTATAGCCTGGAAGACAGCCTCTCAGATAACTCTGAGGAACTGCTCCAAGAAGCATGGTTTTCAGCACAGTTTTCTATGTTGTCAGAACAAAGACTATCAAACAAGTCAGGGATACGTTCCTTTAGGGTTAAGAAAAAAACAGATCAGCACGTACATGGCAAGTCAGCATGGCCTTGGCACCTGGGAAGGGAGTCTTATCATCAAAGGAAACCAGCACTGGTGTCCCAGGAAGAGAGGCATTTAACCTTTATTTTTTTTAATTTTTTTAATTTTTATTTTTTGCGGTACGCGGGCCTCTCACTGTTGTGGCCTCTCCGGTTGCAGAGCACAGGCTCCGGACGCGCAGGCTCAGCGCCCATGGCTCACGAGCCCGGCCGCTCCGCGGCATATGGGATCTTCCCGGACCGGGGCACGAACCCATGTCCCCTGCATCAGCAGGCGGACTCTCAACCACTGCGCCACCAGGGAAGCCCTAACCTTTATTTTTAACACGGACACTTTTTACTCCTGCTCCCTTTTCTTTAACGATTAAAGCACATGTACAACGTACGTTTGATAGGCCACAAAGGGGCTGGTTTAGTTAGCATAAAATTCAAATTAACCCACGTATAAGCCAGAATGACTTCCTCACACCTCAGTACGTGAACATTTCTTTCATCACTTTCTTTGTTTCTCTCACCCAGATTGACCAATTGTTAACATTTTGCCACATTTCCCTTATCACGCATTCTCTCTTTTCCTCTCTCTCTCTCTCCTTCTCTCTTTTGCCTTCCTTCCTTCCTCCCTCCCTCCCTCCCTCCTTTCCTTTGGATGTTGCCTAAGGCTGGAGGCTGGCAGATGGAGATGTGCGGGAAGAGGTGCATGTTGGGCTGCAGAGGACCTGAGTCAAGTGGCTTAGCAACCCTGTGAGATGTTAGGCTCTCCCTGCTGCCTCTCCTTGAGGGCAAACAATAGACCCTCACGGATGCTCTAGCCCATCCTCTCAGACTCCTGATTCCCCAGCAGCCCACTCCCAGTCCTGGAGGGGAGGGACTCCCCAGCACCCAGTCTCTCCCCCATGGTCCAGGCATAATTTATTGGAGGGGGTCCCGGGGCGGAGAAGGCACTGTCTGTTTTTGTTTTAATGGTAATTTACAACACAGGCTGCCCTCGTGGTCACCTTCCCCTCCGCTCAAGGAGGTGAACACAATGTCTCCATCTTGGTCGCCGCAGAAGAGGGGCTTTCTCTGAGGGCACCATGAATTGGCCACGGCTGCGTCCCTGACAGCCGAGCAGGGGGACCATTATCCCACACGGATGAGAGCCATTAACAAAATGGAGCGTACCACCTTCACAGTGCAAATATTTTCCCTGACCATAATACCCTCTTAAGGAGACCTCAAGTGGCCTGGCCTTGTCACCAGCTCTTCCAGACACACCACCAATCGTTTTTACTGCTGCTGGCATTTGCAGGGAGAAGAGGCAAAGGCATGCCCTGAGAGCATCCCGAGAGATCTGGGCCCTTGTGGCCTATTGTACTTTCTCCCAAAGACAAAGAAGCCCCCAAGCCTTTCTCTAGCGAGTCCGCCTAAGCTTCATCGATAAATCAGAGTCCCGCTAGAGCTATTCAGATGGAGGCGAGAAGTCCTGAAGCCTCTCCGATGCGTTTCCTTTCTAGGATGTGTAGGAGAGGGGAGGTTTTTCAGCCTCACGTGTTTTGTTTGAATTCTGCCCCCTCCCCTTTTCTTTGTCACTTTTCTCTATTCTGTCCGTCTCGGTGTGGAACAGAAGATGCGTTTGTAGCCTGAATCAGGGAGACTGTTTCCATCATCAGACCAGTCACGCCCGCCCCTCCCCTGTTGTAAAACACCAGCCTGGCCAAGGAACAGCGGCCCCATTGTGTGGCGCCCCATACCACCCAGATTTCACCTCGGCCTTCGCAGAGCCCCCTTTTTTGTTCCCAGTCAAAAGAAAGCATTTGCTCAGGGGAGGGGAGCGGTGTTCCTATTGCTTCCACTAACATGGAGGTTAAAGGGAAGATTGATGGGAGAAAGTTCACCTAGAAAACCAGGATAAATTTCTTGCCGGCCAAGGCCAGTTGTTTCATTGTCCTGGGGCCATGTTTTTTGTTAATTATCTCTCACTCTCTCCTTTTATCGAGGAGAAAAGTAGCAAAGCAGGGAGAAAGGAACAGGATATAGGGGTCAGGGGTCCCATGGGCCACCTAGGTATTCCATTTGAAAGGCTAGGGTGGGTGAAGCCGAGGGTGAGTCTTACTCAGCTTGGGGGTGGAGAAGAGTGGTGACCATCAAAATAATAACAAATTTAATGCCGTTATTTACGGTGAAAACTTCCCACCGTTCGCCCCTTGCTCCGGCCCCCTGTACCCTTTCTTCAACTCCCAGGGTCTTTATCTCCTTGCCAGTCCTCTGCCCATTGCCCCTAAAACACACAAACACTCACACACACAGATACATACACACACAGATACACACGCTTTTTCTTTTCTAATTTTAAGCCCCACGAAATTGTAAGGAGGATTTTGGAAAGAAGGGAAAAAAAAACAAGAGAAAGACTAAGAAAGTTGGTCCAAACAAGAACATGTTGTCAAGGATATAAACCTTGGTGAGGGTAGGCATGAAACCACAGCTGCTGGATTTGGCCAGCCTCAGCCCCTGGTGGTAATGACAATGATTCTTAATGGCAGTGCCCCAGCTCCGAACATAAATAGGGCTCAGCCTGAAAGGGGAGGAAATGGAACAAAACATTTCCTTGGGTACCACTGGCAAAGAAATAACATCAATTTCAGTTTGGGGGAAAAAAAAGCCAAAGACTCTCCCTGTTTCCCCACATTAGCAAAGGCAAATTCATAACTCGCCAACAAAGTACCTTTGAAATGCAGCTGCACTCCACAAACACGCTGCCTTTTTCCCCCAGAGAGACAACCCTGTCTTGACCAGAAAGAAAGGAGAAAGGAAAAAAAAAAAAAAAAAGCACACACTATTGAAAACCCACCAGAGAGGGTAAAGGAAGAGGGGAGGGGAGGGGGGAGGGCTGGGGGCAGAGAGGGAGGGGAAATGCGTGGATCTTGGCAGATGCGAAAGATAAGCTTTACCTCATATAATGCAACCTTCTTTGCCTTTCCAAGAGGAGGCCTGAGATGAATGGCCAAACAGATTCTCGCGAGAGGGGCTGCACACGGCAGCTGTTGGCCAAAAGCAGCCATGTGGCCAGGAAGGAAGGTTACTGGGCAAGCCCTGGCTTCCAGGAATCAGGCTCTTGGGTCCCAGTGCCCCCTAGGGATGGAGCAGCTGCTGCCCCCCTGGGAATGTCTCCTGCTAGGACGCCAGAGCCAGGGTCCAGGCGGCCCAGGGATGTGTCTCTATGACAGCACTTTGGGATGAAGCACAAAGATGGAATTCTGGGTGCGTGCTCCCCTACCGGACCCTCCAGGATAAGTGCTGACCGGGCTAGGCAAATCTAGCTTGTGCAGATAAGAAAAAAGACTGGACAAATATGAACACACACTTAGGACACCCTCTGTGATCATTTTCCATACACTGCTTCCAGCTTGATACATTTCAAACCTTGTCTCTCCTCTACCACCAACCAGATTCCGGTGCTGGGGACCAAGGGTGTGTCTGTGTCACAGTATGGTTTCTGATCCTGCCATCTCTTGTCACCCTGCTGGGGGACTCCACACAGTGGGCAGCAGGGGTATTCCTGGGAGACACTTCCGTATCCCGATGGCTTGTAACTTCACTATAGAGAAGTGACAGCAAAGCACACGAATAAATCCCACTGAACTAAACATACCCCCCAATTCAACGGCCCCTTAGCCACCTCT
This sequence comes from Tursiops truncatus, assembly GCF_011762595.2. NCBI lineage: Eukaryota > Metazoa > Chordata > Mammalia > Artiodactyla > Delphinidae > Tursiops > Tursiops truncatus. The sequence continues at coordinate 132,133,240 of NC_047037.1, read as the reverse complement.
CCAAATGCTCTCAGCCACTCCAACGCTGACAGACACAGGGAAGTGGGAAAGGGGCAGAGTAGAAAAAGACAGTGGTCTCGAAGGATTGTGGTTAAAACATCTAACACGTGCAAATTTCATGAAAACATGACCATGTGAACGAGTTGGTAGGGCCCTTCCCAAGCCTCGGAAGGGACTATGCAGACGAGGGTCCATTAAGCTTGAGTTTTATCAACTTCACCATAGAGTGGCCACTGCCCCCGTGGGTTACTTGGTCAATGTCAGTGTCTTCATGGCTGGGTCCCGATCATCTTCTCTGTGCACTTGCTCCATGAAGCCCTCCCTGATATCCCAGGAAGAAACCCCTGCATCTCAATAGGTTACTTTTTACACTGCATGATCCTCGTAGGGGTCCCAGGGGCTGTAAGTTGCTGCAGGACATGGAGGACCTCTTTCTTCTACATGAGCCCCGGAGCAGCAATTACCGTCACTAGTACTTGGCTGTCAATAAATACGTGTTGAAAACAAAGGAACAACTAAGTGACAAAACCCCAGTCTTAGCTGGCTTACGGGAAGTTTTGCACCTCCCCGCCCTGTTTGGGGGGGCGTGGAAGGAAAGGGATTTGGCATGAAGAGCCAGTACTGGGAGAGATGACCCAAAAAGGTTTCAGTGGCACTTTCCAAGGTTGAGAAAAGAAAGTCCTCATCCCCAAAGTGCCCAGTGACTCTGTCCACCCTTAAGCCCATGCTCACCCACAGCACTGGAGAGCCACTGGGTTGGAGGAGTTATATTTTCACGAGTGTGTTATCTGTTAGTTCCTGCGCTAGGGGCTAGGAATTGCCCCATGAATGAAAGAATCGACTTGGGCTGAATATTTTGTAGAAGCTCATAGGATGTACCCAGCAACCCAGTGTGGATGAGGAAACAAAGGTCTCGGAGAAGTGAAGTGACTTGTAAGTGTCACGTAGCTACGAGGAGACTGGAGTTGGAACGTGAACCCAGGTCTGCCTGCTGAGAAGACAGCACAGAAACAAATTACTACACAGCGGGGTGAGTGTTCCACAGGGGTATGCGTGTACGCACGTTCTCTGAGGAGAGAGGATGGAGTGGGTGATTCTGCCAGGGCAGGACACGGGGAGAGAGGATTTGGGGGGTGGGGTGAGTGAGTCGCTTCCTTTCTCCTTCCATTTTCTCCTTACCCAGGGCTATAGCTTTGGGGCTAGATGACTTTCCGCCTAAGAGTGCACGTCAGATCCACATGTGTTCTACCCCATTTTGGAGGAGAACCACAGGGAAATCCAGTCTGGCTTGCCAAGGCGGTGATCGCTATAGCCCAGGCCACTTCCATATTCATTTTCCTGGACTTTATTATTCACGGTGGGCTAGGGGAGGGCTGGGAATGAACATGTTACCAAAGAAAAAGCTCATACTCCTCGCCCCATGACATGCTAATAATCGAGAGATGACTTGCTGGGGCAAGGCATAGTGACTCTATTCGGAAAGCCAGCAGACCGAGAATATGGTGGGCTTGTGCCCCAAAGAACCATCTTGCCTGAGTTAGAATTCAGGCTCCTTTTATCCTGAAAGGTGAGGAGTAAAGTCAAACACTTCCTGGTTCCCATCAGCCTCCGGAGGGGATGTGTTCATTTCTTCCTCCCTGCAGTCATTCATAGGTGGGCCTGGTCAGGGTGTTTGCTGTGAGCTAAACAAAGGTATTTTAGCTTAATGCTCATTACCTGGGAGGCAGGGTTCCCAGAGACGGGCCATTACGTATAATTTAAGCTTATAGGCAACATTCCCATCGTGATTAACTTGTAATAGAATACAAAAGTTTCTTCCCTATTACAAAAATGTTTTGGGGGCAGTGAAAGAGACAGAGAGAGAAGGGGTTGAAGACGGGGAGGATGGAAATCAGTGGGTTGCCATGTTCTGAATTGGCCACTGACACTGATGGATCCTCTCCTTGAACAAGCTCTTTACCAGCCCGAGGGGCCTCAGTCACACAATTCCTCACTCCAACTGAAGGGTCCACTGTAGCAAATTACCATGCCTTTCTCTAGTTCACCCTTCCCAGTACTTGACCTTCCCACTCCTCCCCTAACCCAGCCCTGGTGTGCCTGGAAAGGCCGCCAGCTGGATCCCAGCCTTTCTCCGACTGGGGGTCACCCCACCAATGGAACAGCCCAGCAACAACAAGACGGTGGCAATTCACAGCCACACGGGGTTCAGCAGTGTCCCGCTGGTCCATCCGCCCTGGAATCTAACAGTGAATACAAATGCCTCTCCCTTCCTCTTCCGATGCCTCCAGGCTCAGTTCCAGCCCTTCGTCCTGGGTAGCAGTGACGGAAGGTAGGGATGGATCTGAGTGACCATCTGTGCTTCCTGCTTTATACTTTTCCCTTACCAATATGGAGCCTTAAAGTACGGACTCTATATCTTCTTATTTCTCCTGCCCTCCTAGCTACAAATACCAAGTACACTGTCTGTGATGTAGTGAGGCTAAGAAGGGATGACCGTTCATCTGAAGCAGATTTATGCCTCAAATAACAATGGTATATTTAATAGTATGTCTACTCTGAGCCACAGAGTCATAGAAATCCTAAGGCATATTTTTAAGAAGGAACAGTATTTGAGCTGGGCTGGTCACAAAGAATCAGATATTGAGGGATTTTTCTTTTAACCACTCCATCTGCAAAGCGCATTGACAAATGAGTTACCCATTTCTGTGTTTGCAAGAGTATTTCCATAAAACAGGGCCAGGCCTGATGCAAAATTTACAAAAGGAATGAAAGACTCTTGTCCCTGTTACTTTACTTTCACCCCTTTATCTTTTCTCTCCCTATTCAAGATCTCTTGAGACATAGTGAAAAAAAACAAAACAAAACAAAAACAGAAAAGCCACTGGGAAATAATTGGAAGTCTTTGCAAGAGGTCACAGAGAGTAAAATCTTTGCTGCTCAAAATTAGTACTTTAGGCATTGATAAAATAAGTGAGCATTCTTTCCCCTTAATCTTTTAGCAAAGTTTTGAGCTTTGTGAGTGTGTGAATGTATTCATAAAATGAAAACTGAGTTATCTGACTCTGGGGTACCCAAGTGATTCTAGCTCTTTCAGGACCAATTTCTTTGTTCTTCGTACTGAAGCTTAGAGAGTTCACAGATATTCAATATACAAAGGCATTTAGCACTACTAAGAAAGTATGTGATTCGGCTCGTTTTTTCTGTCTTCTTTTTCTTTCTTTCTTTATGTCCTAAGTGCTTTTAAGTAATCAGGGAGTTATGCAGCTACTTATAATAATACTCCCGTGGGCATATAATTTAATCTCAATCTATTGAGATTGGAGAAATAAAAATACAGGCAAATCCTATAACTCAATGCTGATGAGGCCATGAGGGAAGCAGATATTTCATTCTTTGGAAACTGGTACAATGCCTTTTGAGGGCATTTGGCAATCAATGTAGGTCAAAGGTCATAAAAATGCTTGTACTCTTTGACCCTGTAATCTCCTTCTCTGGAATTTACCTCAAGGAAGTAATTTAGAAGAAGAAATGGTGTATGTATTGTTATATTTATAGCAGCGTTATTTCTGACAGTGAAAAACTGAAAATAACCTAAAGGTTTAGCAATAGGTGACGGATAAACAAATTATGAAATATTCATATAATGGAATATTACCTATTACTAAAAATGACAAAGTTGCTAAGTATTTAGGACCATGGAAAGGAACACAATGTCATATCTATAGAATTATTGAAGCGCTGTTAAAACATTACTTTTGTTAAGTAAAAATCTAATGAGAACATGGAGAAGTGAAGGTAGTTGTTATATAGGATAGTAGAAATGTGGGCAAAAATTCATTTAAATTGAAAGTCGCCATTTTTTATGTTTTCACTTTTGTCTAACAAGAAACATTAGCTTTGTTTTTCTTAACCACCGTACATAGGATCATTTTTATTTTTAGTTTTTTAGCTTTTATTGGAATTTAGTTGATTTACAATGTTTTGTTAGTTTCAGGTGTCCAGCAAAGTGAATCAGTTATACATATACATATATCCACTCTTTTTTTAGATTCTTTTCCGACACAGGCCATTACAAAGTATTGAGTAGAGTTCCCTGTGCTATACAGTAGGTTCTTATTAGTTATCTATTTTATATATAGTAGTGTGTACATGTCAATCCCAATCTCCCAGTTTATCACTTCTACCACCTTACCCCCAGTAACCATAAGTTTGAAGAAACATTAGTTTTAATTTGGGAGAGATCTTCCATAGCACTGCCACAGTATTAAGCATTCTGTTACCCCCTTCACCTACCTACCTGTTCATCTTTATACCTTGTCAAGTAACTTGGATTCCTAATTTGAAATTAAATGATTATTTTAATAAAGAGACTCCAGTCAGAACAAAATAGGGTTGGCCTATGTGTAAAAACAGTTCATCTTGATATTGCAGGACCATAAACCGGGATGAAGGAAGTGAAAGCCATGCCCCCTCCAGCCCTGCTTCCTCTACGCCCAGATCGTGGCACATCCTGGCAGCCTGACCTGCGTGACTTCTTGGACTTTGCGGCCTTCACCCAGGAGAGGGACTGTGGGTCCTGGTTTTCAATATTCCCAAACAAGCTTGCTTTAAGAGCAAGAAGACCCAGCCACCAAATTTAAAGCAAGCAAACAAAAAGCATCAACATATCACTCTCTATTCCTTCCTCTGCACATCGAATGGGGAATCTATTCAGTCTGTGGGTGAAGGACGCCCACTGCTCTCAAAATTCATATTTGAGTTGCTCACAAAGGACAGGACCAGGCCTTGTACGTCCCAGCGAAGGACACTGAACACCTTTATAACACAGACAATACCGGGACTGTGTAGGGAAAGAAAAGGCATCGCATGTCGGTGGGATAGGGCTTCTTGCCCCCAGACTGATTGGCCACCCTTATCCTTTGCTCTGTGCAAGGAACCGCTTGCCTCCCAGACCCAGGGTCTGTTCTCCGAGGGTTCCTCATCAATCACGCATTCTGTTTGCTCCACACTGGCCGGTTGGATCCAGCCCACCAGCTGCTGTGGAGACGTCTGCGTCGGTCCCTGCAAAGTGGGGGGCACAGATGTGTGTGTGTGTTGGGGGACGGGGGCCAGATGCTGCTGGGAGCCTCTTCTAACCGTGTGCTCCCAGCTAGCCTATCAGCGGAAAAATCTTCCCCTACTTTGCTCCGGTAAGTAGCGAGGGCTCACTGCCTTTTGGTCAGCGGGAATATTTACATGGACTTTGTGGGGAACTCCAAATAATACCTGATTATCTGGCATAATGAAAGCAAAAGGAGTTTGGGAATTCCATGGCGGTCCATGGTCAGGGAACTAAGATCCCACATGCAGCATAGCCAAAAAAAAGAAAGGAAAGGGGAAAAAAAAAAAGCAAATGGGGCTTCACGTTAATTACATTTCTAAATTACTAATAGTTATTTCATATGGTGCCAAAATTTACTTTAAAACTAACAGTTTTAGGCAAAAACTAATCTAAAACATTTGTACACATCCCTTTTTTAATTAATTTATTTATTTTTGGCTGTGTTGGGTCTTCATTGTGGTGCGCAGGCTTCTCACTGCGGTGGCTTCTCTTGTTGCAGAACACGGGCTCTAGAGAGCGCAGGCTTCAGTAAATGTGGCGCATGAGCTCAGTAGTTGTGGCTCGCGGGCTCTAGAGCACAGGCTCAGTAGTTGTGGCACACGGGCTCAGTTGCTCCACGGTATGTGGGGTCTTCCCGGACCAGGGCTTGAACCCGTGTCCTCTGCATTGGCAGGTGGATTCTTAACCACTGCGCCACCAGGGAGGCCCATCCCTGCCTTCTTAATCAGAGTTTTATAAACACAGATTCAACTTCTCCTGATGGCTTTTCATTAGAATTTTAAACTTATTTGTTCATATGTGAATGGCCAGATTTTGGTTTTATGCTATAGTTTTACTGTTTTTTTTTTTTCTATTTTATGCTGCCCTCTATCATTATCAGCTATTCTTTCTTATAGTACCTGGACCTATCCTTTCATATTTTCAGAAGAAAAACTTATTTTTATTTACTCAAAAGCGGCACCAGTGATTGAACCCACCAGTCAAGGACTTAGGTATAATGTGAGATCTTAACCATGAAGAGAACTCATAGAAGTTGAATATTTATTTAGCTCCCTGCCCTCCCACAACCCCGATGGATTGGCTGGGAGGTCATAGCCGGACTCCATGGCTCAGATCCTTGCAGGTCGTGAAGGTCAGCTATAGGTCAGAGCGGCCAACTAGCAACACTTGTTCAGTACCATGGGCCTCACCCACTTTCTGGTTTGCGTGTTTTATTTCTGAGTAGAGAAACAGATACTTGATACGTGGTATTGCTGCTCGGGTACAAGTAAAAGGCAGAGATCAGAGAAAATGTAAACAGGTTTTAGCAAGATATGATGTATATATGATATATATATATCATATATACACATATATATGATGTATATGATATGGTGTGTATATATGTATACATATATATGTATATACATACGTATATATTGCTACCTTCTGTACAAATATCTATTAATTTTTCTAGATTGGGTCCTTCTCTTCTTCCTCTTTTTCTCTTCTTCTTCTTCCTTCTTCACTTCATCATCAGATTCTAGTTGGATACCCCTGGTAAATAAGGATACAGCCATATAAGCAGACATGTAAGAGTCAATTCTGAGGCTAAACAAAAAAATACTAGTATCCTCCTTTTTCAGAACCCTGAGAAGGGTTTTTGCAGAACCCTGAAAACTGTATTGTCACAAAATAGAAACAAAAATGAGGGAGAGAGAGGAAAGGCATCTTCCCTATTTCCTTCTCTCGTTATATGGATCTCAGACAAGGAGCTTCCCAGGCCCGGCACCATCAGCCCCCAGCTGCATAGCCACGGGGGCACTGGGTCTCCCATTTTCCCCATTTGTTTTAATTTTCCTCATCCTTCATTTCTAATTCTAATCCATTGCGAATATACTTGTTTTTAAAAAGACAACAAAAAAGGAGAAGGATATCCTCACAAAGGAGACATCCCCAACCACCATTTTTCGGAGTTGCAGATCTAGTTTGCAATTAAATTCTTCAGAACATCTGCAGACATCAGTATCTGTGACTGCCCAAGAGTGGCATTAATCGGTCAGTCTTTTTTTTTTTTTTAATTGGAGTATAGTTGCTCTACAATGTTGTGTTAGTTTCTGCTATACAGTGAAGTGAATCAGCTGTATGTATACATATATCTCCTCCCTCTTGGACCCCCCCCTTCCATCCCCCACCTCATCCCACCCATCTAGGTCATCTCAGAGCACTGAGCTGAGCTCCCTGTGCTATATAGCAGGTTCCCACTAGCTATCTATTTTACACATGGTAGTGTATGTATGTCAATCCTAATCTCCCAGTTCATCCCACCCTCAGTCTTTTAACACAGTTTATTTCATTACTTAGGCCCACGTCTCTCCCTCCCTCAGCAATCGTATGTTATTCTTAAGTCACACGGGAACATGGCTGTGATTCTGGGGAGAAAACTAAGTCATGCTACAGTAGGAAACAAGGTTCCACTCCTGGCTCGGAAAATCCCAAGTCACACTATCCATCTATCAGACAGCTGGTGGAGGAAATCAGGAGCTCCGTCAGCCCTTTCCTGGAACATTGGGTTTCTAGGAGGAGTGAATGGCTGTGAGGCTCCTGTGCCCTCCACAAAGTCCAAAGTCCCCACTGCCGTCATTTTGCCATTTAACTGAGGTTAAACTGTCGCTGTGGAGGACACAAAATAGTGATGTGAATGTTTAAGTAGAAATAGGGTATTTACACAGTCTCAAAGTATTTAATAATCACGAAGGGAAAAAATAGTAAGTTTACAACCTGGCAGATAACACCTTGGCCAAGTCATCAGGGTGGACATGGCAAGCTGAGGACACATCAGTCACCTTGAGTTTCCCTCCCAATGACGCATAACCCCAATCTAACCATGAGAACACATCAGACAAACCCAAATGGAGGCGTGCTATGGATTGAATATTTATGTCCCCCCAGTGGTCATATGTTGACGCCCTAGTCCCCAGTGTGATGGTATTTGGAGGTGGGGCCTTTGGGGGTGACTTGGTCATGAGGGTGGTACCCTCATGAATGAGATTCGTGCCCTTATAAGAAGAGCTAAGAAAGAGATGATACCTCTCTCCACATATGAGGATACAAGAGGAAGGTGAGTGTCTGTAAACCAGAAGAGGGTCCTCACCAAAAACTTCTAGCCTCCAGGACTGTGAGAAATAGATGTTTGTTGTGTAAGCCACCCAGTCTATGGTACTTTGTCACAGCAGCCCAAGCTAATACAGGGGCATTTTATAAAATAACTGACCAGTACTCTTCAAAAGGGCCAAGGTCATGAAATCAAGGAAAGACTATGGAACTGTCATAGACTGGAGGAGGCTAAGAAGACATGATGACTAAATGCAACGCGGTGCCCTGGATCAGACCCTGGAACAGAAGAAGGACTTTAGTGGAAAACTGATGACATGTGATGAGTTCTGTACTTCAGTGAATAGTATCATGTAGAGGTTAATTTCTTAATTTTGATAAATGCTCTAAGGTTATGTCAGATGTGAAAGGGAAACTGCGTGAAAGGCATATAGGACCCTCTGGGCTATTTTTGCAACTCTTCTGTAAGTATAACATTATTTTTTTTAAAAAACTGCTCTGAGGGACTTCCCTGGTGGTGCAGTGGTTAAGACTCTGTGCTCCCAATGCAGGGGACCTGGGTTCGATCCCTGGTCAGGGAACTAGATCCCACATGCATGCCACAACTAAGAATTCATATGCCACAACTAAGGAGCCAGCGAGCAGCAACTAAGGAGCCTTCCTGCTGCAACTAAGACCCGGTGCAACAAAAAACAAAAAATATCTTTAAAAAAAAATACTGTTGTGACTCAAAATGGCCAAGTGCAACTGGAAATGTCTATCAGCGTTTTGGGGAGCAAGTGAACAAAACGACATCGAGCTTATAAGAAAGACAATTGCTTCTTTTATGAAGAAACTGTCAAGAAGCCTTAACGAATGTTAGGCAGGCTTAGAGCCCTCAGTGTGGGAAAGAAACCAATAAATTATCTAGAATGCTAAGGAGATTATCAATGGTTTTTACTCCCCGATCCTGTTTACATCTCCCTGCTCATTAGAAGTAATAAAGATGTGCAGGTTGAAACCAGAGTTAGTCTTAATTTACTATTCCCGCTTTGTTTATCGTCCTGTAAAACTTCCAAAAGCTTGGCTTTACATTTAATTCAATAGAAGAACCAAATTGAAGTAATCAAGTCAAGCTACTGTTATTATGTAAAGCTATTTCCTTGGACCCCTGCTTTGAGTAAATGATTCCTATTAATATGCAGATTTGCTGGAGATTACCAGAAAGTCTCTCAAAATAATCATCAGAAGATGTCTTTCTAAAGAATACTTTTCTCTCTGACATGGACCGGGATTCAGTCCATAAATCTCTCCCTTCTTCTACTCAGGGACCATTTGGGACTACTCCGTGACCAGGATGGGAAAATGGGGACTCCTAATTCACAGATTTGAACAAAAATGAAAATACAGACCCGGCTTTCTCCCTCTGCATTCTGTTGATTTTAAAGTCCTGTCACAGCCCAGTTGTAGGGAAGAAATTCAGGGGTGTGAGTATTAACACTGTATGTGGGGTGGATGGGTGTGTGTATGTGTGGTGGATGGGTGTGTGTATGTGTGTGTGTGTAGAGAAGACAGGAGGAAGGTGTGAATTCTCTGCCACATTTTTATTTGACTGCACTAAGTATAGAATTTCACATAATGGAGGGTGAGAGGCAGCATAGTTTGTGGTCAAGGAGAAAGGGCTCAGCAGTCAGACTGGGGTTTGAAGCATTGCTTCACTGCTATCGACCACTAGTGAATTATTTAAACTCTCTGGGTCTCTGTCCTCTTAGCTGTGAAAAGAGGATGTTAGTTATACCTATATTTACAGCTGTTATCAAGATTAAATGAGCAAATCCATATAAGAACTAATCATGGAAGGATGACTATTGAAAGCTAAGAAATTTCCTATCTTAGTTAAAAAGTGTGTGTGTATACACACATATATATGTATGTAAATATATGCAAAGATAGGCAAATATATGTATATACACATACGTGTCTAGGTTACTTCTGTGTGTGTGTGTGTGTGTGTGTGTGTGTGTGTGTGTGTGTGTGTGTGTAATCTTCAGTATATTTATTTATAATGGGGGAAAACTAGAAGCAATCTCAGTGCTGAGTGTTAGCAGAATGTGCCACCCCAAAATGTGACTAGGAGTTCAGGGCATGTCACCCCAAAATCTGTCACTTTGGTATACTGATTATTTTGAGCTGTAGGTATTACTGAACTGAACTGAGTTCTGCTCACCCAAAGCACAGCAAAGCCTATCTACTGACGTGGGGCTGTGGTGAAGGAAAAGTACAGCATTTATTGCAGGGCATCAAGCAAGGGAGTGGGAGACAAGCCTCAGATCCACTCCCACCTGGTCTTTGAGGTTTCTTTCAAAGGGGAAAAACAAAGAGGCTGGGATTAATCCTTGTCTTGTGACATGTTTTAATCGTAGTTTCAGGAGTCAGGATGTCTCTGGTTTATGATTCTCAGGTCAGCTGGTGCATGACTCGGAGGTCTGTGAGCCTATTTTGTCCTGGAGAAACAATCTGAGTTTGTACCTTTGTGATGATACCTATACTAGCAATTTTAGTACATTAACCATGTTATCAACAACAGCAATTTTAGTCATCTGATTTTGGGTGATCAGTGTTCAATTAGCACACAATTGAGGTCAGACCAGACAAGAAAAGGAATAAAGTTTTGGATCAAGAGATAAATCATAACCTGAGTGAGAGAACTCTATTTGAAGGGGACTTGGTTTTCTAGGCACTTGAAAAACAGCAAATGCAGGAAGAGGCTTTCTCTGAACTCCTTTTATCTAGACAGATCCTCCAAAAGGAACACAACACATCAGTCTCTTCCTGGGGCCTTTCATCAACCAGGGAAGACTGACCCTTATCACAGGAGAGGAGACTAGAAGTCAGGACCACACCCAGACAAACTGTCACAAATATCATACCTTCCATCTCGTCTTCTAAGGGTCCCTTCATCTTTCCTGAAAACCATTTACTCTCCCCTAAGAGGCCTGCCTCCCCCCTTCCCTTTCCTTATTAAGATGGTATTTAATCCTGAATTCTAAGCCACCTCAGGAGTGACTCATTTTTCCCTGGTATCTCCCATGTATCATGAGGTAGACACATGAATAAACTTCTGTTTGTTTTTCTCTTGCTAATCTATCTTTTATTATAGAAGCCTCAGCTAACAATTCAGAAAGGTAGAAGGAAATTATTTATCCTCTTTTACAAGCCCATCAATAGGGAAGTGGTTAAATGATGATATATCCACTCAATAAAATATTATGCACCCATTAAAATAATTACTTGGAAGACTCTGGAGCTGCCTGGCAATGCTCAGGGGAAAAGTAGATCATAAACTGTTATGCACAATATAATTATAACTGTAAAATTATAAATGCTTGTGGGCCAGCAAACGACAGGGAATATAGAAACATTAAAATGGTTGTATTTCGGTTATGTTATAATGGGTTTTAATGGGCGATTTTCTCCCCCTCTATTTTCCAGCTTTTTTTTTTTTTTTTTTTTTTTTTTTTTTGCGGTACGCGGGCCTCTCACTGTTGTGGCCTCTCCCGTTGCGGGAGCACAGGCTCCGGACGCGCAGGCCCAGCGGCCATGGCTCACGGGCCCAGCCGCTCCGCGGCATGTGGGATCTTCCCGGACCGGGGCACGAACCCGCGTCCCCTGCATCGGCAGGCAGACTCTCAACCACTGCGCCACCAGGGAAGCCCTTTTTTCCAGCTTTATAACAATGATTTTTTTTAAGTTTTCTTTTGAAACGTTTTAAGTAAAGATAACACTGGGAATAAGAATTTAGTGGTTGCTTCCATCAGAATATCCTAACGTTTTTGGTTTTCCCCCTTCCTCCTGTGCTTGGGTCCTGATCTCATCTAAAAGTGACCCATGGGTGTCAGTAAAAGATCCCTCCCCTCCCGGTACCTTCCCCAGAAGGTGTCTGACTGCCAAGGAAAGTGTGCATGGAGCTGGGATCCGGGCCAAAGGTTTGACTCAAAGTTTGGGGAGGAGGTTCCCCCGACACCTGAACCTTTTTTGGTTTGATTTGGTTTGTCTACCATTGACATAAATATTTGGACCCATTTCATTTACAAAACAGACATCCCAACTAGCAAATTCTGGCACCGATCTATTTTAAATAGTAAGTTGTAAAATTAACTATAAAACTCGTAAAGAAGACATAATACTATACATTTTATTTCTGTAACTAATAATTATAATTGATCCTTTACCATTCTCCTTGTCTGGTGATTTCTGTGCTGCCTTCCTGGATGAATATACATGCTAGAGATTTTATAGAGGTTGGGTACAGATGCAAATGAAAATGGGCTGCGTTTAAAAATGTAGCTATTACCACAACAACCAAGGAAACCGAACAACCAAGAAAATGGACGTTTTAGTAAATTTTAAACTCAGCAATTCTATCTTTGAAAATATCCTTTTACAGAATAATAAAGCACTATTTAAACAAGGTCAGGGTGGGAACAAGTAGGAGTCTGGAGAAAATGAAGTGTTCTTCTCAACTCTGCCAAAGTTCTAATCAAATGTAGGAGAAAGTTGCAATGTCTTTTTTTTTTTCTTTTTCCACCAGGAGCAATAGGGTTTGTCACTGAGGAAAATCACAACTTCCCAGATTTGTGATTGAAATGCTGTCTTAATCCTGAGCAAGTCTCTGCTATTTATAGCCCCAGCGCAGCCAGAGCCCCGGGGGAGAAGGCTGTAGACTTGTTATTTTCCTCTACCTCTGCCCGTCTTTGCCTTCTCCTGAGGTGATGGTAAGCCAGTTTAATATGAATCCTTGGTATCCCCCTCAAAAGAAAAACAAACAAACAAACCTTCAAGAATTATTTTGTTGGCCTATGGAGGTAATTTGTACTTTCTATTTTTAAAAAAATTTCATGAGATATTAAGGAAGAAAGGAATCTAGGGACTTCCCTGGTGGTCCAGTGGTAAGGAATCTGCCTTCCAATGCAGGGGACGCAGGTTCGATCCCTAAGATCTTGGAACTAAGATCCCACATGCCGTGGGGCAACAAAGCCTGCGCCATAACTACTGAGCTCGCACGCCTCAAAGAGAGAGGCTGCCGGGATGCAAACTACAGAGCCCACACACCTGGAGCCCACACACCACAACTAGAGATAAACCCAAACAGACCGCATGCCGTAATCAAAAGATCCCACATGCCTCAACAAAAAGATCCCATGTGCTGCAACTAAGACCCAACACAGCCAAAAAAAATAAGGAAAATTAAATAAAGAAGTAAACAAATAAGTATTTTTTAAAAAGGAGAAAAGAATCTAGAGGCAGCCTACTAAACTATGAAACTTTGAGGGCAGAACCAGGTTTTATCCAATGCTATGTCTCCATAGCCTAGTGCAATGTCTGATTAAAAGCAACAATAGTAAAACAAAACAACTAATAGTTGAGTCCTTTCTCTGTGCCCAGCTCTCTTTACAGGCATCAACTCATTTAATCCTTAAAGCAATCCTGTAAGTAAGTACTATGATAACTATCATTATAGAGGTAAAGGAACTAAAGCTCAGAGAGGTAAGTAACTTGCCCAAAGACACACAGCCAGAGCTAGAATTCAGCTCTCAGTGTCAAACCCCATTCCCTTAACCACCTGGCTACATTGCTTCAGAGCACATAGTAGGTGCTCAACAGATGTTGGTGGCATGAATAAAAGAACGTCTGGAAAACACCTGGGCAGGTGTCTTGGCACTATCGGAATGCTCTCAGTCTAGGTTGTGAAAGAAACTCAGACTTATGTTATCTCAGCCTAGAGCTACACTTCCTTCTTTGCCAAAACCGGTCTTTAGTCTTTCAGGGCCAGACCCCAGATTCTCCCACTGAGATGCTTATAGTAGGACTGGAGCTGTGCAAACCCTCAGGCTGGGAGGATGCCCATGTTCCCTCAGGGCATATCAAGTGCAATTCAAAGGTTCCTTTCCCTGCCTGGGTGACTGGGAGCAACCTTGAAATTCCAGGGAATAAGAAGGAAATCTCATTCTGTGCAAGAGAGCAGATGCTTCATCTGCAAGTTTAGACATAGAAGATTGTCCCCTTAAGAACCTGTGGGCAGATGATGTCCTTGAAATCTGGGTTTAGTTCCTTTGGATTGAGAACTTCCCCTGTGATCTCAAGACTTTAAGTCTCAGTGAAGAAAGCAAGACCCAGACTGACACTTTTACACATTGATATAAACTCAAAGCCCAAAACCAAATAATTATACCTTATGTTCCTGGATGCATATGAAAGTATTAAAACTGGACAAGAAGGATACCAACAAACATGGGAGTGAGGAGAGGAACTTTTTTTTCCTTTAAAAAAAAAACACTGAAAGCCAATTTGAAAATATGTTAACTGTTGTGAATTCTGGGTGATTATATGTTATTCTGTGGACTTTTCTGTGTCTTTAAAATTATCAAAATAAAAAAAGACACAGTGGGCTGATTTACATAATTTCCTGGACTGAACGAAGGACACAGGGTGGATTCTAGCAGTTGGTGCTGCCAGTAGGCTCCCTGTGAGGCAGCGAGTGTTCATCAGTAGTCCTGGAGAAGACGGGGCTGGTGACTATGTGGCAGGGATGTATATTCCCCAGAGAGGAAGGGCCTAGATTTGAAGGGAGGATCATTCTAGAACAGTGTTTTTCAAACTTTTTTGAAAAAAGTTTTAGATTAGATTAGATTTAGAGTCACACATATATACATTCACTTCTGAAATAAATTTCACCAAACTCATCAAGCTATCTATGATGCAGTCTGATATTTCCATTTTTTAAAATGCTAGTCAAGACCCACTAAACTGATCTCATGATCTATGAGAGGTGAGTTGGAAGAGCACTGCATGGATGATCTTTAAGGTCCTGGGAAGTCAAGTGCTCTGTGCCTCCTTTCAGGCCATTTTCTCTCCTCTCCCCACTTAGCCCTGCCTGACGTTGATCTACCCATTCTTCAGGTTTCTGGTCAAATCCCTTGTCTTCCAAAAAGCCTCTCTCATGCTCTAGGGCAAAATGAATTTCTCCCTCTCCTAGTGTCTCATTCACTTTGTGCTCTGTACAGCATTTTTTCACATCTCTCCATTCATCCAACAAGTATTTTTTGAGCATTTATTATGTGCCAGGCACTGTCCTAGGCACTGGGACTGCAGTAGTTCACACATAAACCAACTTTTGTTCTCATGGCACTTACACAAGACCAGGATGAGCTGCACAACAAAGAAATAATTATGTAGCTCTCTCAGGTGTTGATCCGGTGCTAGAAAGCTTTAACAACTGCTCTTGATATAAAATCTGGCTTCCACCTCATCACGTACCCAGAGATCCAGTGAGCTGCTTACTGCCTCCCTCTTATGTCCAAGGAAAGCTCCACAGGGAAAGACGAAGACAAAAATGAACAAAGATAAACTCAGAGGAAATAGAGACAATTCAGTAAACTTTTCTAACCAAGTAGACTTTTTAAAAAATAAAACTGACTTTTTCAGAAATACAAAAGAGGATATTCATTCATGAAACAAGAACAGGAAGATATAAAACTGGATCAGTCAGAGAACCAGAGTTGTTGAAAATTAAAATAGAATAACAGAATTAAAAATAAAATATAATGAAGTGTTGGAAAATATAATCAAGGAAATCTCCTAGAAGCATACCATCTAGAAATGTGGAGGTAAATTTGAGAAAAAAATAAAATACTCAGATCAAATAGTTGAAATTCCTTGCAAGGGCATGAAAGTGAGATTCCAGAAGTGGAACAGAGTATTGGGTTTATTCCTTATAATCCATTTAAGTACTATTTGATTTTCAAATGAGAGAATATATATTGGTAAAAATAAGTTATCTTTTTAAAGTGCTGGCAATATTTTTCAAGATTCTAAAAAGGTATGGCAAAAAAATTTAATATAACCTAAGTTAAACATACACTTATTGTATATGCTTTAGGTACTTAGTATAAATAAATGACACTGAAGATTAAAATTCTTAACTTGATTCTCAAAGTGAATGAGAGCCTAGAATGGTACAAAACTTAATGAATTTTCCTAAAAGACAGGATGTGATCTAACTGGGTTGGCCAATGGGTGAGGGGCTAGCTGGCATCCCCTGTGTCCCAGATTGCACGCCCTTGGATAATGGTCAAGAAGCTATTCAAGAATCTAAGCTTTTATTTCCTAATGACCTTTTCAGACTCCAGCATTGTTCTCACTGGGGCTACACAAGACCGTGCCCAGACGGGTTTCTCACCACACATCTACTTTAAGAGGCAAAAAGATTACATGGTCAAAAATACCTTATACCAGAAAGAAGAAAATGGCTGGTGGAATCTCTGCGTCCTGATTAACAACAAGAGGAAAGGACACTCTTTGGACCTCTTCATCTTATATCAGCAAATAGAGCGGGGGTGGGTGGAGGGGGCACACCACACACAGAGAGAAGGATGTGAACAGCATGATTTAGGGACATTGTTTTCTCACACTTACTTCCATTTCTTCTCTCTGGTGAACACAGAGGCTGGATGAGTAGGGTCTCTGGGTTGCCTTGAAGCTTTAGGGATTTGCCACCACTTGCAGGGTGATGGCTGGTCTGGGTGCTTCCCAACTCGCATCTCAGTCCCATTTGGGCAGATGAAAGTCAGTCCCAGAAGGTGGGAGGCTGCCAAGAAAACAGAAAAGACAATAATGCATCTTGTGACTGTCGCAAAGCATCTTGTGTCCGGTAGCGCTTCAAAGGCCTCTTGACTTCCCCTGAACTCCCCTGCATTTCCTGATGTGTGAACAGCCTTCAGGAAAAAGTTCTTTTAAAAACAGTGAAGTAGAAAGAGGAAGACAAATACCGTATGCTAACACATATATATGGAATCTTAAAAAAAAAAAAAAAAAAAGGTTCTGAAGAACCTAGGGGCAGGACAGAAATAAAGACGCAGATGTAGAGAATGGACTTGAGGATATGGGGAGGGGAGGGTAAGCTGGGACGAAGTAGGAGAGTGACATGGACATATATACACTACCAAATGTAAAATAGATAGCTAGTGGGAAGCAGCCGCATAGCACAGGGAGAGCAGCTCGGTGCTTTGTGACCACCTAGAGGGGTGGGATAGGGAGGGTGGGAGGGAGACGCAAGAGGGAGGAGATATGGGGATATATGTATATGTATAGCTGATTCACTTTGTTATACAGCAGAAACTAACACACCACTGTAAAACAATTATACTCCAATAAAGACGTGAAAAAAATAAATAGAAATAAAAACAGTGAAGTAAGTCAGAAAGAGAAAAACAAATACTGTATGTTAACACATATATATGGAATCTAAAAAAGTGGTACTGATGAACCTAGTGGCAGGGCAGGAATAAAGATGCAGACTTAGAGAACGGACTTGAGGACACAGCAGGGGAAGGGGAAACTGGCTCGAAGTGAGAGAGTAGCACTGACATATATACACTACCAAATGTAAAATGGACGGCGAGTGGGAAACTGCTGCACAGCACAAGGAGATCAACTTGATGCCTTGTGACGACCTAGAGGGATGGGATAGGGAGGGTGGCAGGGAGGCTCAAGAGGGAGGGATATGTATACATATAGCTGATTCACTTTGTTGTACAGCAGAAATGAACACAACATTGTAAAGCAATTATACTCCAATAAAGATGTGAAAAAACAAAGCAAAACAAAAGAAAACATTGCTTCATAGTAATCTGCTTCTCCCACTCTGCATGCTGATAGGCAACATTAACAAGTGCTGAAGACACTCAATGTACAAAATTCAGTTATAAATGGGAACAGTAATAATATTAATAATAATAATAACAAGAGCTGGTTTTCACTGAGCACTTTCCATGCGCCCAGCTCTCTCCTATGTGATGCTAGCTGAGATTCTCTGTGCCCAATCCTTCTGGGATAAAGCTAGATTTCACCTTATTAAAGAAACAGAATGGCTTTTTGGTGCATAAGGCATCATCTTGCTGACAAACTTGCCTCCCTTACAGACTTTTATGTCCAAACAGTCAGGTTCTCAAAAAGATAAAACACGGTTTTGGGTTCCTTTCTGTTCCCATAGTCCACCCACAAGTAGTTATTAAAGCCTAATCTGAAATTATCCAGGGATTCAGTTTCCTACGGAAGACTCAACATTCCAGCTTTGAGTTTTCTTCCAGCCTTTTGGAAATTTACTGCAATAGAATCACTTTGCATGAAACTTACATGCTGGAGTATTTTGCCCCAAACGGTTACATCCCATGATGCCTTACACTCAGCACCACACCAGTGCTGAAAGCTCCTTGGAAATGTGGCACCCGAGGAGAGATTTGATCAATGGATAATGACACAAAATCCTCATTGCTTCGCCTTTCTCCTCTCGTCTGACCGAAGTGCTGCTTGAACGTGAGCAAAGGTAGGAATAAGAAGGCGAAATCAAGTTCCCTTAGTTAACAACTCTGATAAAAGAGCAAGGAAGAAAGGACAATTGGTTTTGGGATTTTCTGGGGCTGGAAATTACCCAAACCTCTCTTGCTTTCAGAAGCAGCTGAGAACAGGACTGCCCGTATGGTTGGGCGGGTTGTTCACTGCACAAGAGCCCTGGACCAAGGAGGTGAGCAGAGACTGAAATCCAGCCTGCACCTTGCTTACCTGCACTCTGCACAGGGCTGAGTCCCCCTTAGTTCACACAAAGCCATTATATGGGCTAGCAGGGGCCCCCGTTAAAGGCATATTCCACAATTCAGCTTTATGGATTAGCATTTGGGGTGGAGGTGGGGGAAGGAGGGCTGGTGGGGGAAAAAAAAAAAAAGAGAGAAACCATAAAAAAGGTGTTGCCGACGGGGAGGATGTTGTGGCCGAAGACACAAGACTAAGTCGAGACACGATGTGACGCCGTGTTTGTTGATTCGCACCAATCCGATGAGCGGATTTTTAATCCGAGTGAGATTTCCTCTGTCCGTTTTATCCTGCTATCGGGACCCAGCTCCCCAGCCACGTGGGCGCAGCATGCCGTTCCTTCCTGGGGTTAACGGCCCATGGTGGCGCTCTGGAGATGTAAAGAGGCTGAATTGTTTGTTTAGCAGTCAAGTGACAAATTATTTAATTAGCACATATGCCATTTGTCTCCACAGCTGTGATCACCGGTACTAATTGCAATGCGGCCTTAATTTATTGTAGATATATTGCTCCATATGACGCTAATGTGGTCATTACCAACGGCCATTATGCCCCCGTATCATGTTTGGAAATGAGAGCAATTCCGCCATGTGGAGAAAACCACACTTCCAGTCCCGGCCAATACATGCAGCCGCTACTTTCTCCAATCATGGAAGCATTCAAAACAGCAGTGCTCCTTTGGAAATCTCCTTTTCAGCTGCACTTCTGAGGATCAGAGCTTGGGACAGGTTACTGCAGAGTCACCAGCTTTTAAGCCTCTGCCCACTTCCACCTGCCCACCTGCAGACAAAGGACAGCGTGGACCCCAGCACCGGCTGGCCACAAGATTTGCCCTCCCTACCCTGTCCACCCGCCGCTCGCAGGGGAAAGCTCCTTCTTTCCTGCTACCCTTAATCAGATATGCGTCAAAGGCCTACAAATGGGCAACTCAGAGCAGTGCGCTCACTCAGGACAAATCCTGGAAGCAGCTTGTGAACAACACCAGTGATCAAAAATAGCAATGCAATATCCCAACGAACAGGAGCTGTAGCCACAATTGCCACTGAAGGTAGGGGACTTGGCAGGGGTGGGGCAGGGCACAGGGTGGGATCAGGGTAGTTGAAGCGTATGCACATACTCAGTTGGGGAACAGGTGACTCTATCGCCAAACCTTCCATTAAGCACAGTATCTGCCTCTGGGGAGTTTTGATTTGGCTTAAAAACGTGGTCCAGGGCTTCCCTGGTGGCGCAGTGGTTGAGAGTCCGCCTGCTGATGCAGGGGACGCGGGTTCATGCCCCGGTCTGGGAAGATCCCATATGCCGCAGAGCGGTTAGGCCCGTGAGCCATGGCCACTGAGCCTGTGCATCCGGAGCCTGTGCTCCGCAACGGGAGAGGCCCGTGTACCGCAAAAAAAACAACAAAAAAAACATGGTCCAAATAAAATGATGCAAAACCATTGGAGGAGAGGCCATGGGGAGCAGAAGGTGAGGACACCAAACTCTCTCTGTCCAACAGCACTGGTGATGTCTCCTAGTTGAAGCTGAAGTTAAGAGGAATGTCGTTTAGCACACCTGGGGCATGGGAACCACATGTTAACCGGCCAGGCTAATTAACGATCTTTCTGGAAAGCAGCTACCCATCTATATTCTCGTTATCCTCTTAACACTCCGAGATGCAGACAGAGGAGGCTGCCGCCCTGACAGGTGAGAGGCAGGAGGTTGGGGAGAGGGGGAAGTGGGCAGCCCAGGGGGCCCAGAGGGGTAGGGATAGGGTTGCCAGATAAAATACAGGCCATCCAGTTAAATGTGGATTGCAGGTAAACCTCACATCGCATTTTAGTATTTGTTGTTTACCTGCAATCCACCTTTAACTTGGGCATCCTTCTTTATTTGCTCCACCTGGCATTCCTGGATGAGGGGAGGTTGGAGAACAGGACAAAAGTCAATGCATTTCTTTCTAAAATCTCTGTTTGGTGTGGGGACCCTGCCTGCTTGCAGCCACAAACCACAGGAGAAATCTTCAAGCTGGGGTCCTCCTGCGAGACACCTGTAGCCCC
Source organism: Tursiops truncatus (assembly GCF_011762595.2). Classification (NCBI taxonomy): domain Eukaryota; kingdom Metazoa; phylum Chordata; class Mammalia; order Artiodactyla; family Delphinidae; genus Tursiops; species Tursiops truncatus. The sequence goes on along the minus strand of NC_047037.1, from coordinate 132,112,384 downwards.
CTGGCAGTTGGGCTGGCAACGCAGATGCACTTCCCAGGGGCCCTTTGAGGCTCCAGGAAATGCCTCCTTGTGAAGTGTGGGCCTCTCTGCCTTGGTGTTACCTCAGGGCTACCTCAGTGCCACGTCGGTGTCAATGCGGGCAGAACCCTGCTTCCCTGGGCATGTTTCCCCAGCCACTATCTTGGACAAAAGGCTTTATTAAATCAGGCAAACGTCAACCCCACTGCTAAGTAATAAGTTAACCAGACAACAGGGTTGGACAGATAAAAGTCCCCTTGCGGTAGCATCAGCATAAGAGGGGCCGCTAGCCAGGCCCCGGCCCTACTTTTCAGGTGGCCACTGGTCAGAACTCCGTCGGCTGTGCCAGTCCCCCAGACGGCAAATTAAAAACAGCAAATGTACCTCTATTCTTTTTTTATCTTCCTCCCCCCGCCTCCTTTTATCCTTTTTCCTTTCTTTCTTTTTTCTTTTTCTTTTTTGTCAATGCGGAATACAAGGCCACTGCCAAAAACATATCCCACACAATCAAACATCAGATGGTGACTCCTTTCCCACAGCTTGTGTGAGTGAAAACAGTGAAATTATACCCATGTTTTAGCGGCGAATCCCCTGGTGTTGCAGCGGAGACCAGCCCTGCACTGGCTCTTGTTCGCTGTTTTTTGTTCCTCCCTTCGCAGCGTTTTTCGCACTGGACACCATTCAGCCCGCATTCAGCATTGTATGTCACTTCACATATGGTTCATCCGCTCCAAATGTGTGCATGTACCCAGAAAATGCAGCTTTTCATTATGTATTCTCTATGTAACAGAAAAGATTAAGATATAAGCCTGGTGAATGCGGCAGGAATTAGTTGGACAGATGAATAAGGGAAAAATGAATCTAGAATGATGGTGGATTTGGTCTAATGATTGTGGGAGGGCGTTAAGAACTTGCTGGTAGGTTTCAGCCCTTTTAATCCCAGGCTGTGTGTATTTTGGTAGGAGAAACGCTCCCTCAGAACTCCATCTCGAAGGGTACCGTAAGAGACACAGGCGCGCACACACGGACACACACAAACCTCTTTAACCTGAGCGGATGAAAGAAAGGCTTCTGCGAGGAGCCCAGGTCCTCAGCCCTAAAAGTCTTCAGACTTGCTGTGGAGGTTCAGAGGATTCCCTATTTCAACACGCAGCTTTTAAAATAAATTAAAAGTGAGAAGCCTTCGTGCCATTGATGACGCTTTCCTTTTGTTTCCATTTTATTTTATTTGTTTAGACTTAAAGAAAGGATCCATGCCCAGAAGGGCAAACTCTCTAAAATGGATTTGATTTTGAACACTCAACAAAAGCCACTGTTCTTAGATGCTTTTCACATCGGCACCCAGATTACCAAAAGAAGAAAAAAAAACCCAAACTTGTCATTTAAAATGGATAAACTTTTAAAAAAATGGATAAACTTGATGCTTTTGGAGACTAACACTAGTCAGTTGAAGTCCTGGTTGACACAGTGGAGTTTTCCATCAGCATTTGCAAAAGATGCTTGTGTTTAGTATCATTGTTTTCTGGCTTAATAGGAATCCAAGAGAGAGAAATTTGAGATTTAGGCTTACTTACTTCCTACCACAGTTTCCAGAGAAAGAATTTTTCTTCCAGCCAATTTTGATTGAAAATCAAGATTAGCATCACAATAGAGATATTTCAAAAGTGTAAATACAAAAGGCTACAACTTCAGAGACCTCTTGGTCAGATGTGTTGGTCTCTGGCACATCATCTCAGAAGCCACTGGAAAGGGGCTGCTTTCTGAGTCAGCCCAGAGAAGGCTCTGCTCACTGCGAAAATGCACACTGCAGACTCCTGTGGAAACTCATATGTGACTATTCATGTGTGGGAGGGGAGCGGAGCGACACCTCAGCTTTTGAGGACCCTGTTTACCTAATTTAATTCACAGATATTTTCGGTGGGTGGAAAGAGAGCACCTTAGACCCGTTTGACTCATTCGCATCAAAAATAAGCCTTGTAGAGTTTAACAAAATCAGACAAAAGCTACCTTTTCACGTTGTTGCATAATCTCTCTATTTTTGTATTCCCTTGTATAATTGTGGTCCAAACATTTGAGAAGTTCCTTTACTTGAGTAAAAAAAAATATGCACATGGCCAAGCCACAATTAACCAAGGAGAAGTAGTATCCTTCTTTCTCCCTCTTTTAATTTAAATGACTTCATTTTAATGTTTACCCAAGATGTGATCTGTATTTAGTGATGTAGCCGTCAGGTTTATATTACTCTCATAGAAACATTAACAGTTTAAAAGTTTCTTTTCCATAACTAAAAATGTCATTTTCCCCCATTTTTTCCCATTCCTACAATCTCCTCACACACATGTGACAACTATTGTGCAAAGAAAAAAAGAAAATTTTTTTGAGGCTCCAAGTTCTATTTTTCTTAGCCTAGCCCAGGATTTGGACACATGGAAGAATAAAACATATGCCATCAATTAAAACATCATTCCATTTTCATACCATTTTTAGACAAGTTGGTGCCTTTTAGTAATGCCTTAGGGGAAAAAATGCTGGTGTTTGTCCTGTCTTCTTACTTTATATGAAACTTAACCCTCCCAGAGCTATTTTCCTCCTGGGCTCTTGGTTGGAAAGTAACGGCGGGTGGGAGCTTATCATTTCAGCACAAGCTGGACTAAACCTAGCAGAGGCTGCTGTCCCTGCTTCCTGGTTTAGTCATTTATTTTCATACGATTCCAGGTGTACCCTTTCCTCTCGGGTCCCTGGAAAGCAGCACAGCGAGGCATAACATCTTTCCTTCAGTCTGGATAACCTGGTATCCTTTTCCACAACGCTTTTCCTTTTTTCACAGTGGGAAGTGTTTGCATTCGAAACAGTTTACATCTACATAATAAGCACGCACTCTTTTTTTTTAATCCCAGAAAATTTAGCTGCATTTTAGAATCTCAGCAAACAGGCTGGTGTTGCCATTAAACAATCCGAGAAAAGTGGTGTTGGCGGAAAACTTAGATCATAATTTGCCTGACAGAACAAAGTGGCCAGGGCTTCTTGCTTTGTCCTTGTGTATATTTGGGGTTATTATCAGTGTCGTGGCTTTCTGTGCTAAATACAGGGCTGGACCGTGGAAAATCAAAAAACAAACTGGCATTTGGAAGGGCAATAGCTTTTCTCGAACAAGGGAGGAATCTCCCGTTTGCCTATTATTTCGGACTTACTTCTGCTTCTCTACGTCTTCCAAGGTAACAAATGAAGATGAGTCACCCACCTTCAGCCTTGCCACGTAAGAAAGCAACAGAAGACTTCTCTCCAGGAATTAGAAAAGGAAACCTGTTTGCTTTTCAAGTTTCGAGTCCCTCCCAAAGAGATGAAAGGGAAATTAAAGTGAGTTACCCCTGTGGAATCGCCAAAGTGAAAAACGGGTCGCTTTATCCGTGCTCTTCAGAGCTCTTTAAGGCTTGAAGGTCTGGATTGAAATCTGTGTAATACTTGCATTCACTGAGTCAAGATTAATAGCACTGGTGTTGCGTCCTTGGGGGAGAGCCTCCAGAAGGCTTTTGGAAATAGAGATTGTCTTGCTTTGAAATGCTTCCTCCTAAGCACGTATTTATTTATTTATCTATTTTATTCCCCAAGGAAGATTTTTTTGGGCATCTGATTTAAATTCGCTAAATCCGTTCCCCCATATAACCGCGTTTCCCCACGTCTAGTCTTTATGTCTCAAATACGGCTGGTTCTTACTGTTGCTCCTGTCCCCAGTATAACACTTTCAAAAACAGTCACTGGGTGATACTTTGCCCTCCCTTCTAAGTCACCTTATTTTTTTTTTTTTGACTTTGTCTTTCTTGATCTGGAGAATTTCATCTCCTTATTTTTCTTAATTGGAGTATAATTGATTTACAATGTTGTGTACGTTTCTGCTGTACAGCAAAGTGAATCAGTTATACATGTACATATATCCACTCTTTTTTAGATTCTTTTCCCATACAGGTCATTACAGAGTATTGAGTAGAGTTCCCTGTGCTGTACAGTAGGTCCTTAATATATACAGTAGTGTGTATATGTCAATCCCAATCTCCCAATTTATCCCTCCCCCACTTTTCCCCCCATAACCATAAGGTTGTTCTCTACATTTGTGACTTGATTTCTGTTTTGTAAATAAGTTCATTTGTACCATCTTTTTAGATTCCACATATAAGCGATATCATATGATATTTGTCTTTCTGTGTCTGTTAGTCACCTTTTTTTTTTAAGCATCACACTCATCCCTCTATGCCACCCCAGGGTTTCCATAACAATTCTGAGATAGCCGTATTTAGGACCAGAAATAAAATCTAAGTTTGCTTTCTTCTCAAACATGTTTTAAAATAAAATTGGAGGGAAATCACTTGGAAATAAAGTCAATTTGATATTAAGTTCTTCGCATGAGTGAGACTTTTTATTTCCTCTCTGCTTTGCCCTTGAAAACAGAATGAGAGAAAAAAGTAAAACAGAAACCAAACAATTACTGAGTGAAGAAAGTGGCTCTGTAGGTAGTAAGGTGAAGAAGAAATTTGCATTGGAAAGTTAAGTTCTGACACTTACACTGCTGCAGAGGTATCAAGCCTGATGGTTTCTCCAAGAAAGACTCTTACAGGAACCTCCCAAGTAAAATTTCAGAAATGTGTTTTCCTTTTGCTGACTTTCACTCTTTCTCTGCATCTGAATGTGGTTCAGTTTTAGTGGTTGCTTTTTGCATGTTGGGAAGATTTTACTTTGAAAAAGCCCAAAACTGAAGAGAACGCCTTTCGGCTCATCTTAAACCACAGGGCTGTCCATGCAGGTTTCAGTGCCGGCTGTGCGCTGGGAGGTAAATCCTGGGGAAATAGCCTAATCCCACACAAGCTCCCACAGCAAGCTCTGTCCCTGGCATTGTGTTTCCTAACCAGCTCGGGTGAATACCATATTGATCCTAAAAACGTGCAGCTTCTTAGCTTACAAGTGCTCCCTTTATGGAGCACGGAGAGCCAAGCCACAGAGCAGGTATTGCGTCTTAGGGCAAAGAAAGGGACAAGTTGAACCCCTCGGACGGATGTTGCCTGGTGTGCGTACTAATTATTGTCCGTTGGTTTAGTGTCTCTGTCAGCTGTTTTACTGGTGTCTGATTAATCCTACTGGTCACCAGGGGTAAAGCCAGGGTTTCATCTGATCTAGGAACAAAACTTTTCCTCTCTTGGACAGAAGGTGGTCTGTCCAGGTCAGGGTATGGGTCATTGAAAGGGCAGCCTTAGGGAGCCTGCCATTTTCACAGCAACCACTTGTTACAATTAGTTATAAAAAAAAAAAAAAAGCTAACATGTGGTGAATTGACACTTTTGTGGGTCCCTTAGTCTGGGTGGTGCAATTGTTCTGAAAAACAATGTCAGAATTTTCATTTGAAAGTGGAGAGTACAACCGTATTTCAAGCAGCGAAACCACTGCACTCTGAGCCACTTGGGGGTTTCCTTTCCTTCGGTGTCTAGAACTCTAGTCTCCCGCTCTGTACTAAATCCAAATATATGAAATGAAAATGCAGGAATGAAGAAGTGTTAAATCATGCAAGACAGCGTCAGCACACACTGCCCCAGCCAGCTCCCCAAAGGGCCTGACAAATCATTTGCAGAATTGCAATTGGAAGCAGATTCCCTGAGTCTTGGGAAAGAGCGCCCTTGGGCTCTGGTAGGGAAGTCCAGACCTCCTGCAATGTCCGTTCTGTTCTGGTTCCTTTGCAATGGAGACCCCGATTCGTAGCCTGGCACGTGTCAGCCCAGACAAACAAAACCATATTTAACAGAATTGCTCACAGCCAAGTATGATGTTGTAACTAAGCTCTAGCCAAAGGCTGAAGGTAGAAATGGAGTACAACTTCTGGAAAGTGTCCTTGAAGGGAAGGAGCATTCCCTTCTTTGCTCTCCTTTTTTCCTGCTGACTGGAATGCAGACGGGACGGCTGGATGCCTCACACACTATGAATTTGTGCTAAGGAGGCAAAGCAGCCCCCTATGACCGAGGGAGCAGAGCCATCCCACCAGCTCTGGACACATGAGAGAGAAATAATCTCGGGTCTTTTTCAAGCCACTTTTATTTAGGGCCTTGGTTTCAGACAGATGAACCTAATTCTAACACATGCACGCACTCAGGGGATTCTCAGTCCTGCCAAGTCCAGATCAAAGTTCTACAACGTGCATTTCAATCTGAGTCTCTGGAAAGGCAAAATGAAAAGATAAAACTGAGGGAATCCAGTCCCAGGTGACAAGCTGGCTGGGTCAGAAGGCTCTGTGAGTCAAGGCTGCCCCTACAGGAAGCCAAATCACCGAGGAATGCTGTTCTCTCAGGTGGATTGTAGTATAGATAAAGAAAATTGATTCTCAACTGTTTTTATTTTCTGCTGGTTTGTGTAGCTCTGTGTGGCTTCTTCAACTGGCTACACAGGCCCTAGAGATACTAGGAAGAGAGATACTTCAAATATATTTGGAGAAAAAGAAGTAAGTAAATAATAAATAATAGAGGCTAGAGGTCTCCAAAAGCAAATGCTGAATGGTGAACATTTTCAGCTTCACTCATTTTCTTTTGTGAAATGGAAAGGATATACATTTAAGAGTTTTGCTTCCAATTTCATGTTTTCTACCACAATTAATGCAAGGCCTGCACTGGTGAAAACAACACGTATAAACCACTGAATCAATGAGAACTTCCACATGGAACAACAACAATGGACATCCACATGTAAAAGAATGAAACTGGACTCTTACCTCACACCATACACAAAATTTAATTCAAAATGGATCACAAATCTAAATATAAGAGTTAAACTATAAAACTCTTGGAAGAAAATATTGGAGTAAATCTTTGTGACCTCGGATTAGACAATGACTTCTCAGACATGACACCAAAAGCACAAACAAACAGAGGAAAAAATAGGTATGTTGGACTACATCAAAATTTAAAAGTGTCATGCTACGGATAATGCCTTCAAGAAAGTGAAAAGACAACACACAGATGGGGAGAAAATATTTGCAAATCATATATCTGATAAGGGAAGTATCCGAATGCATAAAGAACTCTTATAACTCAATAATAAAAGACCCCATTAAAAGAGGACAAAGGATTTGAATAGACGTTTCTCCAAAGAATATATACAAATGGCCAATAAGCACAAAAAAGGATGCTCAATATTATTGTCCACGAAGGAAATGCAAATCAAAACTACAGTGAGGGCTTTCCTGGTGGCGCAGTGGTTGTGAGTCCGCCTGCCGATGCAGGGGGTGCGGGTTCGTGCCCCGGTCCGGGAGGATCCCGTGGGCCGTGGCCGCTGGGCCTGCGCGTCCGGAGCCAGTGCTCCGCGGCGCGAGATGCCGCAGCGGTGAGAGGCCCGCGTACCACAAAAAAAAAAAAAAAAAAAAAAAAAAAAAAAAAAAAACTACAGTGAGATTCTGTCTCATACCCACTAGGATGCGCTAGAATAAAAAAGCTATGTAATTACAGGTGCTTTCCTCAAAAGCTTAAGGATACAGGTCTAGATGACCCAATGATTCCACTTCTTGGTATCTATCTAAGAAAAACGAAACATAACATGCAAACAAAAACATATACATGAAAGTTCACGGCAGCATTGTTCATATTAGCTAAGAAGTGGGGACAACCAAAATGTTCATCAAGTAAAGAAGGGGTAAATAAGAGTAGCATATGCATACAACAGAGTATTATTCAGCAATAAAAAGGAACATGGGACTGATACATACTCCAGCACGGGAGAATCTTGAAACCATTACGCTAAATGTAAGAAGCCAGTCACAACAGACCACACGTTGTATGATTCCATTTTTATGAGCTGTTCAGAATAGGCAAGGAAATAGATTAGTGGTTGCCAGGTGTTGGTGGGAAGTGGGAATGGGGAGTGACTGCCAAGGGATATGGGATTTCTTTGGGGGGTGATGCAAATATTCTAAACTTAGTTTGACGTGATGGTTATCCAATTCTGTGACTATAGTAAAACCATTGAATTGTCTACTTTAAATGAAGGAGGGTTTTTTTTTAATTTTTTTTGTTTTTTTTTTGCGGTACGCGGGCCTCTCACCGCTGTGGCCTCTCCCGCCGCGGAGCACAGGCTCCGGATGCGCAGGCTCAGCGGCCACGGCTCACGGGCCCAGCCGCTCCGTGGCACGTGGGATCTTCCCGGACTGGGGCACAAACCCGTGTCGCCTGCATCGGCAGGCGGACTCTCAACCATTGCGCCACCAGGGAAGCCCCTTAAATGAGGGAGTTTTATAGCGTGCAAATTATTATCTCGATAAAGATGTTTCTTGTTTGGCGTTTAGCTGACATGTGATATTTATTTGTGAGTTTTCATTACCAAAATATTTTCAGTATTATGTTATTTCCTTTTAATTCAACGATCAAAAATTTATAAAATAAATTAATTAAAATACTTTTGGTAAAAACATAAAGATGTTTTTGAAAAAGGGAAGTAGGGTTGACCCAGCAACCAAAATGAAATGGGCCCGAGAGCAAAGCGTCTTCACCCACGACCTGGGTTTTTCTCCAGGGCTCTTGTTGCTAACTGCCTCAGCTCCCGGGTGTGCATCCAAAGAGCCTGCCGGCCGTCTGCACTCAGTGCCCGAGCCTTCCTGCCTGGACTGGACCTCCATGGACTCTGACTCACGTCCTACCCAGTCTGCACACTCTGTCAGCCCCCGTCTGCTTAGCTAGTGCCTGACCCCGCTGTTTCCTGGCCAACCCCTCTCTCACTGTGTCTATTCCGGATGGAACTACTCTGCATCCACAGAGTTGTAGTTGTCATGTATTCTATTATTACCTCGATTGGACAGATATGGAAAATGAGGTCCAAGAGATGACCAAGTTCACACAGGCAGAGAAGAAGGATTCGAATCAAACTCAAGAGACAACCATGTACCACTTTACCTCAGCTGGTACCTGCTGACAGTCGGTGGATGGAGGCCAAGATCATGACCTCTAGGTCTTGTCTCCTGGGACAACGTCACACTGCTGCAGAAGCACTGGACTCTTCAGGTTCTTCCCCTTGGGGATCTCCTAGAATCCCTTTTTCTCATTTTTCCACTCTTCCCCCGGCAATTGCTTTGCTTCCCCTGGCCTGCGCCTGTGGCCTCCCTTGGCTACTGGAGCCCCACCTTGTTCGAAGATGTAGAGCTGAAGTGCCTGGGCATTTATATCCCCCCCGCGAGGCGCTTATTGTCTAACTGGTGATTGTGACTAAGCCCCAGCTTCCCTGCCTCTACTGGGTGTAACTGACGCTGAGGTGTAACTGACACTCCACAGTCTCCTGCAGAAGCAGGTGGAAACCGCCTCCGAACAATTTTGCCTGAGATGACATCTCTGCTTGGTTTCCTCCCTTAACTTCCTCACCTCCTTACTGATTTCCTTGATTTATCAAGGATTTTCCTTCATTTATCAAGGATTTTTGTGGGGTTTTTTTTGTGGTACATGGGCCTCTCACTGTTGTGGCCTCTCCCATTGCGGAGCACAGGCTCCGGACACGCAGGCTCGATGGCCATGGCTCACGGGCCCAGCTGCTCCGCGGCATGTGGGATCCTCCCGGACCGGGGCACAAACCCGTGTCTCCTGCATCGGCAGGTGGACTCTCAACCACTGCGCCACCAGGGAAGCCCTATCAAGGATTTTTAACCTTGATAAATCACTTACACGTGAACCTTTGTTTCTGGGTCTCCTGGGAAACCTAGCCTAGGCCAGAACATATGTCAAGCACTGAACACAGCCCAGAGCACGTACGTAGTATGTGCTCATTAAACAGCCCCTGTTATGAGCTTTGCTGTTCTAGTGACCAAAGCTTCTGAAGGATACCTTTCTCTTCTCCTACTCGCCCCTCAGTTTTAGCACTAATTCTTGAATTACGAGAAAGAGGTGGGGAGAACAAAACACTAGAGATCAGGGGTCAATCTTGGGTCCCACCCCCTTTTGCTTCTCTTAAGAGCTACCCAACTCTTATATCAGATAATCCCTGCTCCCATCATGCAAAAATGTTCACAGCTGGCCTTGAAGGTGCCACGTGCCATTAAAACAGATTTTTAAGGCTTGAGAGGAGAAGTTGGAGGATTTAGTCCTCTAAGAATCCAGCTTCCAATCTTTCCCAGCCCTGCCCCCTAAAAATAAAAATAAAATATTTATTGAGAGTTTAATATGTAAGCATAGAAAACCTCTTGTAATAAAATAAAAATATCAAACATTTGTACAGTCCTTGTCAACACTGAGGTGTGAGAGATATTAATTCATTTAATCTTCTCAACAACCCTGCGGAGCACGCTCTGTCATCACCATCATCCCCATTTTTACAAATGAAGTAACAAGGTCAGAGACGTTAAGTAACTTGCCCAAGTTCACCCAGGCAGAAAGCGGTGGAGCTGGGGTTTGAACTTGGTTAGTGTGGCTCTGGAGTCTCTGTTCTTAACTGTGAGGCTATCCCACCTCCCCATAATGTAAGGGGTGGAGTGGTCTTATGAGTAGGCAAAACGAGCAGTCCCAGCCTTATCCCCTGAGGGCCCGCTACGTGCAGAAGTCCAGTTGTCCGAAAGGACCCCCATTACCGTGCGCGAGCACACACACACACTCACTCATGCGGGTTTCTACCAGGACCCGGGATTACTCCTCTCTGGTTAAGCTTCTCGGTCTCTGATAGCGCTGCTGTTACTAGGTAAACCCACACAGAACAACTCTTACCTGCTGATGCCCCCAGACATACTCATTTTATTGTATTATCCAGCAATTCTCCAACAAACTCTGTCCAATCTTTTCTAGACAGTCTCTACTTTGTTGAAGGTGGAAAGGATGCTGTGGGCATCTGTGTGTCTCACAGCACCTCAAACTCCCTCCTACAGAGGAGCTTGGAAAGCTTTTGGAGGATGTATGGGTGAAGGAGAAGGGAAAGAACCACTAAGTGGTTTCCAAACTGTGTTCCGAGGAACTTGGGTGGGGGGTTCCCTGGAGGTACTACAAGGTCCAGCACTGTGGGATCAAGAGAAGGGCGATGCCGGGGTGGGGGTGTCCTTCTCCCCACCCTCTCCTGCCTCCAGACTCCTCACTCACTCGCTTCCCACTTCAACCAGAGAAGCTCTGTCTCCGTGTTTTGTATATTTTAAAATAAGTCTGCTGTTCAAACAGCCTTTGAAATCCCCTTTTCAAGGAGGGGTTCGGGAACTCCCCTCCCTGCAACCACTGTTCAGCCTGCAGCAGGTGAGCTGACTCAGCCAGAGGCATCCCCATCTCACGTCCCACCCTCTGATGACGTCTGACGCGCAGGCCACGGTCCCTCCTGGAGGGTCTGTCTCTGTTACGCTCTCCTAGTCAGATGCCGAGCCAGCTTGCAATTAACCAGGGGTGACTGTGTCTGGTTTTAGGTCGTGCAGGTATGGTAGCTGTCACCGGGTCACTTTCCTGCATCCCGCACGCTAGCCTCACTCCCAGGGTGGGATGGGAAACCCGCGGAGGCAGTCTGTGCTTTCATAAGCCCTGCTATGATTCTCCAGCTCACTGGCTTTGGAGAACCTCTGCTGTGGGTAATTGAATCAGCAGTGCCCTTTCAGTTCTCTGTATCCCGCTGTGAGTCAGTAACCAAGTGGGTCCTGTGTCTCGAATTGAAAAGGGTTCAGGCAGGGCCCATTATGAACACATCGATTCACAAATTATGATTTGAGGAACTTGCTCAGACCAAATGAAGGTGTTTGAAAACCAGAACCCATGTGTTTCCCACTCCAGAAAAACCCTCAGAGCCTTCTTGTATGTAGGTCTTTCAAGAAAGAAAACATCAGACAGGTTTCCTTTTTGTTCTACAAAAAAGTCAGTAATCCTGGGAACACTGAATAGCCCTGTGATGTCTTGGGGTCCAAAACCAGCCAAACAGGGTGGAATCAGAGTCATCGGGCTTTGGAAAATGTCCCACTTTCCAGGTACCGGAAGGAAGTTCTAATTGTGTGATTCTTGGACAGGCTTCTTCCTTTTTAAAGTAAATCATTTGTTTTCACTGACTGATGGAGAGACTGAAAGATTATGTGAAGCTGGTCAGGTACTGTGGGCTTTGGAAAATGCTGAGTAGGGAATAATTAATTACTGGAGAAGGTTGCTCTATATTGTATGTCTCAGAACCTGAAAATTTATCAAGCCTGTGACTTCCCACCCTCTGTGAAGCACTTGGCACCCAAAGTACACCATGCCTTTAAGTTTCTGCGACTAGCGTTCTAAACACCAAGCAAGGCTTGCGAGACGCTCTATTTGGTTATCGTTTTCCTTTTGCACTGTCTGCTTACAAACCCTTTGACTTTTTTTTTGATGGACATGCACGCTTTCCTAAAGAGTGCAGTAATAACCCTACCTTTCCACCTGCCTGTCATTTCCGTGAAAACATACTAGTACTTGTGTGCATGATAGAAGGAAATCACTTTCAGAAAGACATCCGACCCTAAGCTTTGAATCACGTTATTTTTATACGCGAACAAAGAACAAATGCATTTCTCGATTATGAAACCCATCTGTGAGGTGCCTTTCAAAGGATGCAGTTGTGTAGCCAGACACTGGATCAAATTCTTCAATCATCTTGAAACGGCAGTTGCCCCTGGCCCGCTGCACGTTTCCTTGTGCAATACAATAGCATTGTACGCTTCGCTTTTTAAGTTAAACACGTTTTCCATTTATTCCAACTGGCAACAAAGTGATTCTGAAACACTGAGGGTGGCAACAAACAGTGGTAACCGCCCCTTGGGAAGGATCGTCACCAATCAACTTGAACATTCCAGCCGCTGCCTAGCTGGAGTCGGTTTTCCCTGCCTGGAGCCATTACCCCTTCCTCTTGGGAAGCATTCGCTGGACACATGGTTAGCACAGCATGGAGTCGGTCCTATTCTCAGGACTCCATAGCTGTAACGGCAAGAAGCCGGCAGAGACTTCGGAAGCCATCTGTTGTAGATTGAATTATGTCCCTCCAAAGGATGCTGAGGGGTAACCCCCAGTACCTGGGAATGTGACCTTACTTGGAAATAGGGTCTTTGCAGATGATCAAGTTAAGATGAGGTTCGAGGTGAGTAGTGTCCTTATAAAAAGGGGACATGTGGATACAGGACAGAGGCATACAGAGAGAACGTCAATGAGAGGATGATGGCAGATACCAAGGTGATGCTCCTACAAGATTGCCAGAAAACCACCAGAAGCTAGAGGAGAGGCTGGGGACAGCTTCTCCCTCACAGCCTCAGAAGGAGCCAACCCTGCTAACATCTGGATCTTGGACTTCTAGCCTCCAGAATTGTGAGAGAATACATTTCTGTTGTTTAAACCACCCAGTCTGGGGTACTTTGTTACAGCAACCCTGGGAAATTAGTCCACCGCCCAATCCACCCACGTCTACAGATGAGCCTCTGAGTCCCAAGGGTCCCATAGAAATAAGCAGTAAGTGTAAAATTGAGCCTTCTTAGATCCTGAGCTGCAGTCAGTGATCTTTCCATTACTGTACCGTCAATCTCACTGTCAGGGAAATAATCCTAGTCCTTGCATTGAGAGATCATTGTAGCATCACTTTCCAAGGCTTCTTTTTAAATTAAAATCTCCCTCTCTAGCACCAAGGGGCTGAGAATATGAAAGTGCCCGAGATTCAGCTCCTCAGCCAGCAGGTTTCACTGTGGTTTCTTTAGCTTTGATGTCAGGAAGTTTTGCTGAGCCGCTTTGGGCAGAAGAATGGGAGGACCCAATGCTGGTCAGTGAGGTGACTGAGATGAAAGGGGCAGGGCTGAATCTCTAGCTTCTTCCCCAGCCCCTGGGATTCGCCATCTAAAGACACACGGGAGCACCTTGGCGGGCACCTGATCACCTCTTCCTCTCTTGAGCGCCCTCTGGTGTTCTGAGGTAATGACAACAGAACTCATTCACCGAGTCCAAAGGGGTCTGCAGTCACTCGCAGTTTCTTCGTTTAGAAAGCTGGAGGAGTTCTTTGGGGGAACTCATTTGCTGAGGTTAGCATCTTCCAACTCTCCAAGGACAACAGAGGTAGCAATTCTGAACTCAGATCTTAGTTTACTTTCTTACTGTTCCCAGCGCTCCTTCTAACCTCGAATGTTGCTACCGGATGTACGAAGCCTGTCCAAGTTGCACTAACTTTTCCCCCACCCTCACATCAAGCCATGCCAAGAAAAACGAATGTGACTCTGACTCCACCGTCTTGGGCCCATTGGGAGAGTTGGGTTAGTCTCTAAGGCAGCTTCTGAACCTTGGCACTGGTGACATTTGGTCCTGGTCATCCTTGCTGTGGAGGTGTCCTGTATCTTGTCGCTGTATAGCAGCACCCCTGGCCTCCACCCACTAAATGCCACTAGCATTTCCTCCCCAACGTGTGACGACCAAAGACGTTTCCAGGTATTGTCGAATGTACATTGGGGGTACATGCTTGTGTATTTTTAATTTTTCTGGGAACTGGATACAAGATAGACACACTGTGTCTGTTCTGCAACGTCTGGTTGCTTCTTTCAGAGAACCACTACACTCCTGGATGCTACCCAGATGCAAACAAGACTCAGGCACACATGGCGATTGCAAAATGGAGGAAGACTCTTCACGGCTGGGCCAGGACCATTCGCCACAGAGCACAGCCTTTGACAGCTGCACCATCATCCCTTGACCGTCTGTACCGTCTGATGGCAAAATCTCTCAGCCAGCCCATCTCAGTGGTGTGGCTGCTGCCTCAGGGATTCTCACCTCCCAGCATTCACGCTCTCTGTAGTGTCCTCCCATATGAATCAGGCTGACATGTGTAACCTGTAGGATATTTCAGTGTGACATCTGTGGCCAGGTCATAAAAGTTTTTGTAGGGTCTGCCTTACTCCCACTTGGGTCACCATCTCTCGGGGGGGAGCCAGCTGCCGTACTCTGAGGACACTCAAGTAGCTTGTGGACAGCCCACAAGGGAGGAACTGAGACCTCCCACCAACCACCAGCATCATTTGCCAGGCATGTGAGGGGCCACCTTGGAAGCAGGTCCTCCAGCCCTAACCTAGTCTTCAGATGACTGCAACCCTGGTTGACATCTCGGCTGCAACCAGGTGAGAGGCTCTGAGCTAGAACCACCCAGCTAAGCTGCTCCTGAATTCCTGGTGCACTGGAACTGTGAGGCGAGGAGTGTTTGTCATCATTTTAAGCTGCTAAGTTTTAGGGTGTTTTGTTACGCAGCAATGGGTAACTAATACAGTGGGTCTTCCCCACAACCCCATAAGGCAGGTAGGACAGAGTTTACGATTGAGAAAATACCCCTCATGGCTGGAACCTGATGGGTCCTTTCCAATCTAAAGGACTTCAGTGGAGCAGAATCCCTTCACTAAGAGGCTGTGGGGTTTCAGGGCCCCAAGCAACAAGCTTTTCTCTGAATTCTAAGTAAGTGGCCAACTGCAACTTCTGAGCTGAAGAAGCTGCACCCGGGCCCATCAGAGAAGCTTGGCCTACAGCCTAGTAATTATGTTAATGATTCAGAGGCACATTGTGAGGGTCATGACCAATGCATGTGTATCTCCACTGAGGTTCTTCAAGGGAGAACAGCGGTACCTGCAGCAGGAGACCTTTCAAGGGAGACTTGTTTGCTGCCTGGAAGGTGGAAAGCACGGATCCCACTACCGGGCCTGTGGTGGATCCACCTCTGTGCTGGGGTGAACCCGATGCTCGTAGGAGGCTTAAAAGGCCAGCAGAGGCCGCCATGAGTTCCGGATGTCCCTCCACAGACTACAGACTGTACCAGTCATGGGGGAGGGGACATGGCTGCGAAACTGTCTTAAATAAATGGTCCTTCACATATGAAAATTATTCTCGATCAGGAGCTATGCCTTGTGAGCACTTTCTCTCCTGAACTGATTCTCCAACTAGACTATACCTTAGAATCATCTCGGAAATCTGTCAAAAATGCCGATTTCAGGTGCCCACCTCAAGTGGCTCTTAGCCAAGCCCAGAAAGGCAGTTCTTGTTTTTTCAAAATGCTCCCAAGATTTTTCACAGATGGGCCAGGACCATTTACCACAGAACACAGCCTTTGACAGCTGCACCATCATCCCTTGACCGTCTGTACGGCCTGATGGCAAAATCTCTCACCCAGCCCATCTCAGTGGTGTGGCTGCTTATTTGAAAACAAGTTTGGAAACCAAATCTGGGCCCAAGATGGGCTACTTAGGAGCTATCTACCTTTGGGCCAGTTATTGAACCTGGCTAAGCCTTGCTTTCCCCTTCTGTAAAATGGGGGCTCTATTAGTTTGCTAAGGTTGCCATAATAAAATACCGCAGACTGAATGACTTAAACCACAGAAATTTATTTTCTGACAGTCCTGGAAGCCAGGAGTCCAAGATCAAGGTGTCGGCAGGGTTAGTTTCTGCT
This sequence comes from Tursiops truncatus, assembly GCF_011762595.2. NCBI lineage: Eukaryota > Metazoa > Chordata > Mammalia > Artiodactyla > Delphinidae > Tursiops > Tursiops truncatus. The sequence continues at coordinate 132,095,992 of NC_047037.1, read as the reverse complement.
GAGGCCTCCCGCCTTGGATTATAGCTACCTGCCTTCTCCCTGTGTCCTCATGGTCTCCCCTGTGCATGTGTCTGTGTCCTAGTTTCCTTTTCCTATGAGGAAACTAGTCATATTGGATTAGGGCCCACCCCAATAATCTCATTTTAACTTAATTACCTCTTTAAAGGCCCTATGTCCAAATACAGGCCCATTCTGAGGTCCCGGGGGTTTAGGACTTCAACAGAGGAATTTGGGGAGGCCCACAATTCAGCCCTTAATGGAGGTAATATGGTCACCGTGAGGATTAATAAGATGAGACACGTGACGCTTAGGGTGTTGGATGAGATCAGAAGTTGCAAACCCTTACTTTCCATTCCCTCCAACTTTGGTGGCACTAAGTGGAAAAAGTGCCTTTAAGAAGTGGATGACATACAGGAAATCTGGACTTTTCTTTCAGGCAATAATCCCCTTAAAACATCTGGTCTGCCCCACCCCACCCCCTTCAAGAGCTGGTGCAAATCCCCCCATGCGGGAGCCGGTGGCGCTGGAATCCGAGCAGCTGCAGAGGCCACAGGCCTGGTTTCCCGGAATCTGAGCTTAGCACTTAAGACTGAGTTTCTTTTCAAAAGAGCTGAGGGCTCAAGCACTTTGTCGCACCTAATCCTTTTTCAGAAGGAAGCAGGCGCATTCACGTAGTCACAGAGTTCTCCCCGTGGGCCTGCAAAGGGGTCTGGATTTTTACACCATCCTCACCCATTTCCTCGCAAGGCTGGAGACTAGAAGCAAGGCCAGCAAACCCACACATGGGATCACCTGACTGGGGCAAAGAAGAGGGGCCACAGAGCCTGCGCGAGTACCTGCTGTGGGCTGGATTCCTGCCCCTTGGGTGCAGCCTGCTCTGAGAGGTCACGGCAAGGGTTCAGCCCACCGGACACTATGAGGAAACCTAACATTCCCAAGGCCCAGTGCTGAAGAAGCTGGGCAGACCACGAGTCCCTTCACTTGTTTATTACTGATAAGGGTGTGAAGGTGGAAGGAAGTGGCATCTGGGGAGTCCCCAAAGCAGGCAAAAGCGAAATGCTACAACCACAAACACAAGCACCTTGAGCGTGGTCACCTCAGGTGGAATGAACAGCACCCTCTTGTCCACAGCCCGTGCCACAGGGCCTGGAGTCTCCTTTAACAGGATGCGGCCCTGAGAGATGGGTGGATGGAATGAACCTGGGTGTGAGGTTGGCGATCTGGGGAAGGAACGTTCCGTCTCCAGGTCTCTGGTTCTTCATCTGGTTGGATCAATTACCTCTAATACTCTTCCAGCTCTAATGTTTTATGGTTCCACCTACACCCAGACCAACTAGACTTTACTTTTCTGGTTCAGCCCATGTAGCAATCAAGCATTGGGTGTTAAAGGGGACAGTCACTTTTTTTCTAATTGAAATATAGTTGATTTATAATGTTTCAGGTGTACAGCAAGGTGATTCAGTTATACATATATATGTATGTTTATTCTTTTTCAGGTTCTTTTCCATTATAGTTTATTACAAGATATTGAATATAGTTCCCTGTACTACACAGTAGGACCTTGTTGTTTACCTGTTTTATATATAGTAGTTTGTATCTACCAATCCCAAATTCCTAATCCAGAAGGTTCTGGAAGAGACGTAGAGGGTAACCAATCCAGAAGGTTCTAGAGGAGACTTCTTCAAAAAGACAGAATTAGTGTGTGAACACATTGAAAAGAGTTTCGTGATAAATTATTAAAACTGATCAAAAATATAAGATTTTTGGGATTCAGTAGGGTGATCTTCTTGGGTCATTTTCCTGGGGAACCCTGGGTATCACTATTTTTAAGTCTTTTCTCTTGCATTTTTAGAAGAACTGTAGTGAAAGCTCTTACTATCTCTCATGTGGAAGCTATAGTCCTTACTAGTATTTTTCTGGAAACAAGATGGAGAAACTGGCTGGAGATGTCAACATTCAGAATGTGAACATTTGTCTGGCCTGGTTTTGCAGAATAGGAAAGGAAGGTAGGAGATCTAACCACTTCTCAAAAGGACTGTTAATCAGTCATCCTGCTTGTAGAGTCACCTTTATTCCCACTTGCATTCATCCCTAATGCCACCAACTCCTGAGCAGTTGGGTTGCTTTTGGCTTCCCCACTTGGTGGCTGTGATTCAGCTTTCTCGGTTCTGTTACATCAGTTACCGAACATACATTTGCTTTCCAGCTTCCAAAGTTTATTGCTATTATCGCACTCTTGTTCTCTTCATCCTGTAGGTTTGTGTGTTCTCCAAAATACCTCCTCTGCTGTTGCTGTAGTGGGGTTTCAGGAGGGACTGGAGAATAACCCTTGCATTCAACTTGCCATCTTTGAATAGAGGTTCCCCCAATCTCCTCTCAGTGGCCTTGGCTTTGGAACCTTTCCTGTCTTTATCATAGCACCAATCAAGTAAGGAAACAAAAGCCCATTCCAGTATCCATTGCCATCTGATTGACTTTGCTTTAACATATGAACAGAAGTTTGTTTCTCTACTTCTCCACTTGTGCTTGTTAGAGCACCTAACACAATAGAGAAGAGAGAAAAAAAAATCTAAAAGTGGACTTAAGTAGTTCTCCCCATTTTCTGGAAAACAATTGTCTAAAGGTCCAAGAGATCTTGATCTGTGTGATCTTGAGGCACATGCACTGCCTCCTGGTGGACAAGCTGGTACTGCTTTTCAGGTTCTCTCCATGCTTTCCAAGATGATGATGTGAGGTCAAGATACTACTGTCAGAGGAGGTGAGATTTGAACTCAGACCAGAAGAGAAGAGGGGAAAATATGTTCTAAATTTAAACTTCTTTTTCATTTCTTATCAGTCAGTGTGTCCAGACCAGCATCAATCAGTACCCCCACTGTCTGTGGCCTTGTAACCATCACTAGGGATTTAGCATTATGGTGGGAAAACTATTTTCTTGACTTCTAGGCTGTCTCTACCCTGTACAAAGGAAAAGTACAGGTTTTAAGAAAGAAGACATGTCATCCACATGAAACTCACCTCCAGTCATTTCACCCCACGATCTTCTGCAGCTGTGCTGTCCCATGTGGTAGCCACTAGCCATGTGTGAGTGTTTAAAGGTCAATCTATTAAAATTAGAAATTCAGTTTCTCAGTCACTCTAGCCGCATTTCAGGTGCTTGATAGCCACATGTGACTACCATATCAGACAGCACAGATGGAAAACATTTCCATTGTTCCAGAAAGTTCTATTGGACAGCACTGACCCAGAGCTCCTACTGGTACCTGGACGATTCTCACAGAATCTACCACAATCTCACCCATGTTCCTACAAGTCTTTGTTCCCACCTCTGCCGCCACATCTACTACAATCCGACTCGAAATGGAGTTAGTTAGATAATACGCCTGTCTCTCCCACTTGACCATAATAAGCTCATGAGGGCTGGGACCAAGCTTGTGCCATCTGCTATTATTCCCAACCCCCAGAGTAGAAACAGGCAAAGCGAAGTTCCTGAATAAATGGTAGTTGAATGAGTGGCTTGATTATAAACTTCCTGAGGGCAGGAATGAAATGTTCCCATTTTTGTGTTCCCCACAGTTCCTTGAGCAGAGGAGGAACCTTAGTAAATGTTTGCTGGATTCTTGCATGCTCTGGGCACTGTCAGCCTGAGGATGGACTTAGCACCCACTAAGACAAAAAGCTGGACTGCTGTGCTCCCCAAACTCACCAGACTCCCCCTCACCTCTGTCCTCACACATAATGTCTCCTGAGGCTTTGCCACATCCCACCTACTTTCTCGTTGCTTCCCCATGAGGTCTGGTCACCATCACCCCTACACACCTTACACACACACACAGACACACTCACACACACAGACACACGCACACACACGCATGCCCTCCATGGTGTTCTTTGACATCCTTTCCCCTCCCTCCTCGCACCTGGTAGAGTGGTCTCAAAATTGGGGTGTGTTCATCCCCAGGAGTTGCCCACTATGATCTTCTGGAGTATAGAGAGAAAATGTTTGGACTTCTGTTTGGGGGTTTTATCTAATATGTATATCTAATATGCAACTATTAGATAAAATGCAAATTTTATCTAATATGCAAATATGCATATTTTATCTAATATGCAAATATGTCGTCCTGCCTCAATGTTGGGCACCCACGCCTTTGGCAGTGAAAGTGCAAAGTCCTAACCACTGAACCACCAGGGAATTCCCTGTTTGGGTTTTTTTTTTAAATCTCATCATTTAAAATTGTCTTGTTTGGGGAATTCCCTGGTGGTCCAGAGGTTAGGGCTTGGCACCCTCACTGGTGGGGCCCTGGGTTCAATCCCTGGTCAGGGAGCTAAGACCCTACAAGCCACGTGGTGTGGCCAAAAAAAGAAAAACTATCTTGTTCTGCTGTATGTTTTAATATTTTAATAATATATTAGTATAGTAATAGATGCTTATTTATAAATTAAATACACATATTTGAGGTGTACTCTAACTTATTTTTATTGATAGGAGTATGTGTGAAAAAGGCATTGCCCTGGAATACCTCCTGCCCTTCCACTTTCTGGTCCTGCTTGTGTCTGAGGAGTGAGCAGAACCCCTACCCGCTGCATCCTCTCAGTCTACTCAGGCCCAGCTGATTTTCAAGGAATTGACATAGAGCCTTACAAACTGCTGGTGTCTTCCAGTTTTGAATTCTTAGTGTATCTTCAGGGAACACACTGCACTTTGTTCTTGAATTTGGATTATTTTCAGTTACTGTACTAGCTTTGTCTTTCCAACCAAATGGTCAATTCCATGAGCATCTTACAGTTATTTTGTACTAAAGACCCTCTTAGACCGGAAGGGCAGAGAGAACACCCAATCTAATTGCATTTTATAAATAGGGGAGGTAAATAGAGTCAGGGAGGTAAAGTGACCTACTCCTAGGCGAGAGCCTTGCCAGCCCCCATCATAGATTGGGACCATAAATTTGCGCAGAGGAAGTTCAACAAACGTGGAAATGACTGTGCTTCCAAGATCCCTGCTCCAGCTCACAAAAGCAAACCCGACAGCCACGGTTAGGAGTTTTCTGCCTGTCTTCAGCTTACCATCCTCGCCCTCGAGGGGTGCAGCACCTCCCTGAGGCCTGAAGAAAGCTACTCACAGAGGAGGCGTCAGCTGCTAACTTGACAAAGATAAGAGCCAAGGTCATGACCTTCTAATGGTGAACCAGCCTATTAGTTTAGCAATATGTATGTCCAACGTCAGAGCCATGCCTGGTGGAGATTTGATTTTTTTTTATTATTCAGGAAGCCCCTTACTTGAAAATGAGAAAAACCTCTAGCAACCTCTGGAAATCTCTTCTTTTCAAATAATTACAAGTGAGATCTTCACCTAAGAAACTTGGCTGCTTGGTCTTTTACATTCCGCTGCGCCCTTATGCTGGCCGAGGAGAACAGGCAAATGATTCAAACCTGTGGTCTTTAAAAAAAAAAAAAAGATGCCAATCAAATGTAAATGATGATCCCATTAAATAATGATTTTCATTCAAACTCAACAATACAAATTTCTCAGACTTTGTGATTAGCTCCGTGTCAAACTTTTGCTCTTTTTAATTTTTTTTTAGCAGCTAATTTGGGATATTCTGCGATAATTTTCAGCCGGGGGGTTGGATTTTTTTTTTCAGTACTGACCAAAAAGAATCTTGCTGCATTCAGTCTCCTGAGAATGTTGGGTCGAGTTTTTTGATCCCTGTGGCTCATTGATTTGCGGGCTGATGTAGTGCGAGGGGTCCTTATTAGTGGCGTCTGTCCCTGCTGTAATGTTTTTGTTATTTTTCCTCATTTGTTCACTCTGACATCATGTCATTACAGAATGGTGCTGTTCAGGCCCTGCCTGGGCTGTTCGTTAGCGTGTGTTTAATGAGCAGCTTAATTGAGCTGTCTAGTAGGCCACCTGTCGCCCTCCGGACTTATTAACATACTAATGGCCTGACATTGTATTCTCTGACAGGCAACAGGGCTTACTGATTTGATGTCTGGACATGAGGATTTTATGCAGGAATGAGAGCGGGCATTGGGAAGGAGGTTTAAAAAACGCAAATTAACTCTTTGGTATCTCTGTGTTTATGGCTCTCTTGTGGAAAAAGAAAAAAAAGTTGGACCCATCGCAGGCCAGGAAAGCATGTTCTGGGGAGGAAGGCTTGCTTTCTCCTTGTATCCCCAGTTGTGGTTCTCCAGGAGAGCAGGCTTTGTTTCGATTACAGTGTTATCGTTGGGAACTACCTCAAAGGAGAAATCTTCTGCAGCCTGGGGGGAAGGTTTTGCGACTAGACTTTTCTCGATTGTGGCTAAACAGATGAGAAGCAGCAATGCTTCACTGGAGGGATTTGAGTGTGGTCTGTTGTCCCCGCCTTTTGAAGCCAGCTGAGGACAGACCTGGGGATGCTGGGCTCCCTGGGAAGGCTCGGAGGGATGGCCAGAGCTCTCATATGCACGTTGGCAGGGGGGTCGCTGTTTTTGTTTGTGTTTTTCGTCTGGGAGTGCGGGGTTGGGTCTTTCCCCCTGGCCTCCCTTGCAGAGGCGGTAGGAAGAACTTCTGTTCTGGGAAATTTCAGGGGACTGAGTCTGGAGCATGGGCACGGCGCTCCTGCAGACGGGCTGGACATCGCTCTCCCGTCCCCTCTGCTTTTCTCCCTAGCTGCCTCTTCCTTCGATGCCTGCACATAAAACAAGCACAAACAGAATCATAAAGAAAAGGCTTCTTTAAGATTTCAGGAAAGGATCACAGCTAAGGGTTGCGCAGAGTGAACTAAATCCCCCAAAGCAGCTGGAAGGTGTGTGGGAGCCCTTGGAGAAGAGGCCCATCTAGGGGCTGGGGTGTGCTTCAGGGTCCTGCCTAGCCTGAGGTTCCCCCTGAGTCAGCTGAGGAGCTGCAGGAGGCTGGAGGTCTGCAGAGTGAGCCAGAAAGCATTGCAGATGCGGCTGCCCGGAAGCCGCATTCCAGAACTTGGCACGTAGGACCTGCAGCCGGCAGGCTTTCTCTATGGGAGGTCACAAGTAGGTGCTGAGCAGGGGGAATGCTGCCAGCTGAGCAGTCACACTTCCTCTCCTCGTCAGTGCCCCCAGCCATAGGGGAGGGCTGGGGGAGGGAGGGCAAGAAGAGCAGAAACCCACCCACTGTCTATCTGCCCACTTCATGTGATGATGATCATGGTAATGATGATGATGACAGCCTTTATCTGTATTTCTTAAGTCAAGCCTTTTCTAAAGATGATCTCACTTAAGTTTTCTCTCCTAGGGTTTTTCAACTTCCACACAGATGACATCTGGGGCCAGATCAGATGGGTGGGGGGCCTGTCCTATGCATTGTAGGATTGTTGAGCAGTATCCCTAGGCTCCACCCCCTAGACTCCCATAGCAACCCCCACCCAACTGTGAGAGTCCAAAATGTCTCCTGGGGGAAAAGTGGTTCCCAGTTCAGAAACACTGCTCTAGAGACAGGTGTGCCACCCTCAGTTTGTAGATGAGAAGCAAACACTCAGAGCGTAAAGGGAGAACTCAAACTTTTGCAGATAGTACAGAACAGGCAGAGCGGGATTTAGACGCAAGTCCATCAGACCTCATTCCTTTGCACGGTCCTCCCTGGTCACGATAAGCATGGATGTGGCCGTGACCAGAGGTGGGTCTGCTGTCCACATCCCCAGTGCTGACCATGGCAGAGCTATTGTAGATTGAAATCTTTTGCTAAGGGTTTTACATAGCATCTTGTAAAATCTTCTCAATATCCCTTTGAGGTAGGTACTATTATTGCTCTCTTTTAAGAGATGAGGAAAATGAGGCTCAGAGGAATTAAGTAACATGTCCGAGGTCACACAGCTAGTGGGGGGGGAAGAGAGTCTCACCCAGGTCTCTCTAGTTTCAAAGTACATGTGTTTTCTATGATAGCACCCAGGATCCCAGACATCTGCACCCAGAGATCCCCAACCTTATGATCCATTCACCTCTCTTTCCAAAAAGAAGGGGCAATTCCTCCCTTTATTTCCCTGGCTGACCAGGGTGCTGTGCCTGGTAAGTTTCCCATGGGCACATGTGATGGTTCATTTTATAGGTCAACATGACTGGGCAACAGAATGCCTAGATATTTGGTCAAACATTATTCTGGGTATGTCTGTGAAGGTGTTTCTGGATGAGATTAACATTTGACTCTGTAGACTGAGTAAAGCAGATTGCCCTCCCTAATGTGGGTGGGCCTCACCCAGTCAGTTGAAGGTATGAATAGAACAAAAAGCTGAGCCTCCTCCAAGTAAGAGAGGATTCTTCCTGCCTGATGGCCTTGGAACTGGGACTTTGGCTTTTTCCTATCTTCGGACTCAAACTGAAACAATGGCTCTTCCTGGGTCTCATTTTCAGATTGCACAAACCTTCAGATTGGAACAATACTGCTGGCTCTCCTGTGTCTCCAATTTGCCAACCCACTCTGCAGATCTTGAGACCTGTCAGCCTCCATAATCATGTGAGCTCACTCCTTATAATAAATCTCTTTGTACATTTACATCCTACTGGTTCTGTTTCTCTGGAGAATCCTGACTAATATAGCAGTTTGTTTAGCTTTTACACATGGTAAATTATTATGTCTCATATTTCCACATTTCTGCTTCATTTTGTTTTAGGACTTGTAACCAATATCTAACTATTTTTAAAAATGCAATCTGAGAATATTGATGTCAAATACTTGCTCATGCTGTTGGTCATTTGGATAACTTATCACTCTGTGCTACATTCTAGATGAATTCCTCCCTAATGACCTTCCAGTCCATCAATTCTCTCTTTAGCCTTCCAATTTAAACTTTGATCAATTCTATCAAGCTTTGTAAATTTTAGTGATAAGCTGCTTTATCTCAAGGATTTCTAAGTGGTTCTTTTTCATACCCATCTCTTCTTTTTTTCATCTCCACCTGGTTCAGCTCCTTAGTTGTGTTTTTTTTGCTCTTTTGTTTTTTAATCTCTGTTACTCCTGCCTTTAACTCTTAGAAGATACTCAGCATAGTAAATTTTTCTCTAAAGTGATTTCATCTTCTGATTGCTGATTTTGTTGATTTAGTGTGAGTTCATCAAGAGTTAGTTTATTTTGGGATTTCCTTGGTGGTGCAGTGGTTAAGACTCCACGCTCCCAAGGCATGGGGCCCAGGTTCAATCCCTGGTCAGGGTCAGGGAACTAGATCCCACATGCATGCTGCAACTAAGTGTTCACGTGCCATGTGCCGCAACTAAGGAGCTCACGTACCACAGCTAAGACCTGGCGTAACCAAATAAATAAATAAATTTTTTTAAAAGAAAACATTTTCAGATGTAAGTATTCCAAAAAAAAAAAAGAATTAATTTATTTTTGTTTTGTTTCATTTTGTTGTAGTTGCATGGCTCTGTACTCACCACTCCCTTTCTGGGGTTTTTTTGGTCTCTATCAGGCCCCTTAGAGTCTCCAGTTCAGAACCACATCTTAGAGTGGGTTTTCAGAGTGTTCATCCTAAGGAGGTAACTGGGAATATTGCAGTCCCAGCCACTGAGCCATTTGATAAGTTGACCAGATCTTTCTTGGCTTCAAGTCAAGGCTTTTCCTCATCTTAATAGGTATGTATCTTGAGTCTCGGCAGTGGTTGATAGAAGCATTTTTATCCTCTTTATAAGGAGGGAGCTGCACCCCATCCTTGGCGCTGTTCCCTGCCTCGTATGAGCCATTTGTAGTCTCAACCACTGTGTAGGAAACAAGCTCCCTGCTTCCTTTAACTGCTTCCAGGCCCACAGTCCAGGAGGCTGGTAGCTTCAGTCCTGCTTTCACTTTAGGTTTGCTGGCTGATGAAGATGTTATGTTTTTTTGAGCACGGCAATTTTGTTAAATCTATCATTACTCTGTGTTGGTGCTGATGGAAGGCTCAAAGCCTGAATCCTGATGGAGTTTAATACTCTCTGCAGTACACACATCTCATCACCATTCTGCAATATTTTATCAAAAATCTCTCTACAGGGAATAGTTCCTGGTTGTTATCTTGGCTTTACAAAGCACTGTATTAGTAGTCAAAAGTAGGGGCTGAGGGGCTTCCCTGGTGGTGCAGTGGTTGAGAGTCCGCCTGCCGATGCAGGGGACACGGGTTCGTGCCCCGGTCCGGGAAGATCCCACATGCCGCGGAGCAGCTGGGCCCGTGAGCCATGGCTGCTGAGCCTGCGCTTCCGGAGCCTGTGCTCTGCAACGGGAGAGGCTGCAACAGTGAGAGCCCCGTGTACCAAAAAAAAAAAAAGTAGGGGCTGAGTCAGACTGCCTGGGTTCAAACCCTAGATCTACTACTTACTAGTTTTGGAAACTTGGGCCAAGTTGTTTAATGCTTTAAGCCTCTTCTGTGAAATACATCAGTAATCCAACTTCCTAAGGATATTATGAGGATTAAATAAGACAATCTGTGTAAAAGCACTTCCCACAGATTCTGGCACATAGTCAGCCCTCAGTAAATGTCTGCTATTATTATGGTGGTTATTACTCCTTAGTCTGAATCAGATATCCAACTTCAGTGAATTATTATTTTTTGAAAAGCTCCAGTGGCCTGAAAGGCAGAAGAGCTAAATGCCAAGAAATGATTGAATCACTAAATTTGTCAAGGTGCTTTCCTATCTATTAACTATTGTCCCAAGACAAATCTGTGCTTTGTTTTTCCCATTTTATGGATGAGAAAATTGAACCACGGGATTGCTGTACGCTTCTGACTGACCATAGGCACGTGAATGAAAAGTCACACTCAGTTGATGCTCTGGGGCACCAGCAGTGCCATCATTTCTTGAAAAGAGATTAGGAAGCAGCCCTAAGAAAACCCTGGTTCCTTCATGGAAATCAGCGTTGTCCATTTCCTAGTTGTTACACGGCTGTCAACGTAGCTATGCTGTTGGAGGTCTTGGGCACTTGAGAGTACCCCAGCATCATGTACCCCAACAATACACACCAGGAAACTGGAAGGGTGTCTGTTTCCTCCTCCAAATCCACCCCTCAATCACCTCTACTCTGCTCTGGGCCCTGGATTGGTGGGGTTACATCCACAGGCCCCCCTGCCCTCTGGGTCCTGGCAGTGTTTGGTCAATGGGCAGGGTGACCAACGTTTTTGAAAGTCGACCTGAGACATGGCCACATAAGACTGAAAAACAACCAGCACTACCTATAGTAATATAGTATATAATCAATACTCAGATCCATGTGTTTTATTCCTTTAACAGGAAAATATGAAAAATAGGTATTTATCCAAAATGACATATTATTCTATATTACTTACTTCTCTGTTATGTAAATGCTATTATTTAAACAAAACAGCACTAGGACTAGTTAACAATGGAAATTAGTAGCACAGTTGTCCCTTGATATACATGGGGGGACCCCCGCCCCCTTACCAAAATGCTCTGATGCTCAAGCCCCTTATATAAAATGGTGTCGTATTTGCATATAACCTACACATGTCCTCTTGTGTACTTTATTTTATTTTAATTTAATTAATTAATTTATTTATTTTCTTTGGCCGAGCCCTGTGGGATCTTAGTTCCTCAGCCAGGGATTGAACCCAGGCCACGGCAGTGAAAGCACCGAGTCCTAACCACTGGATCGCTAGGGAATTCCCTCCTCCTGTCTACTTTAAGTCATCTCTAGATTACTTATTATACCTAATGCAATGTAAATGCTATGTAAACAGTTGCCTGAGTGCAGCAAATTCAGGTTTTGCTTTTTGAAACTTTCTGGAATTTTTTTAGAAATATTTTCAGTCTGCACTGTTGGTTGAATCCGCAGCTGCAGAACCCACAGATGTGGAGGGCTGACTGTAATTAGTAGGTGCACTAATTAAACAAATAATATATGTGAGAAAATAAAACTATTTTATTTTAATAAATGTTTTAATTTATTGTTTAATGTTTAATAAACATTTTAATAAATGTTTAATAATGTTTCTTTCGGTCCTCTGATAGAGCAATATATTTCAGCTCTTTATTGGATATTTAAATCTTGTAGGCTATATTAAGGTATATAAATGTAAAACTTTTAAAGGAAAGGAAAACAAACACAACAAGCCTAATTAAGTAGATATCGCCTATATTTAATTTAAAAAATAGCAATAATATGTTTCTTCCTATGCAGTGTTATAATAAGATATTTTTATTCTTTTTGTTTCCTCCTCTAGTAATACTTCTCTGAACTGCCTTTTTCATCTATATAGTGATAAAACTGAACATAGACCAAAGTAAAATTCACTTTGACTTATAGCTCTCCTCTTATGAAGCCCACATTACGCTGATGCCTGATACCAGTCCAAGGTGATGACATTGAGCTGAATAGCCTCTCAACAAAAGTGTTTGAACAAGGGATACTTTTTATTGGCTCTGAAGGTTAATTTTATGTGTCACCTTGGCTGGGCCATGGAGCCCAGGTGTCTGGTCAAACAACAGTTTAGACGTTGCTGTGAAGGTATGTTTTAGATGAGATTAACATTTCAATCAGTTGCCACTGAGTGAAGTGGATCACTTTCCATAATGTAGGTGGGCCTCATCCAATCAGTTGAAGACCTTAAGAGTGAAGACTGAGGTTTCCTGAGAAAGAAGGAATTCTGCCTTAAGACTGCAGCATAGAAATCCTGCCTATGTTTTCAGCCTGCTGGCCTGTCTCATGAATTTTGGACTCAAGACTGAAACATCAGCTGTTACCTGAGTCTCCAGCTTGCCCGCCCACCCTAGAGATTCCGGGTTCACCAGCCTCCACAGTCAAATGAGCCAGTTCCTTAAAATCTCTCTGTCTCTGTCTCTTTGTCTCTCTGTCTCTATTTCTCTGGAGAACCCTGACTAATACATGATAAACAGAACATTTTTAGACTTGCAAGAGTTCATTTCCAGCTCTCCAAAAATGCCCATCCACTCTGTATCTATGGGCTTGTCTAGGTTGACCAGCTGTTTCTCAGTCAGGCCCGTTGCATCTAGAAATTCACCGTATGGGTATTCATGTCCAAAATTAGTAAACAAATTGAGAAAATCCTGTTGCCCTTTTCTGGTGATTTGGTTTGTTTTTTGGTTGGTTTGCTTTTAGTTTTTAAACAGTCTTATTTTTTAAAAGTCTTTTTTGTAAGTGAGTTTTTGTCATAACCTCCACATAACATAAAACAACCCAGGTTCAGTCGATTCATCCTTTGCTAGGCTCCTGATGGCCTCTTCAAAGATCATCAAACAGTTGGAGAAAGAGCAGATTAATTCTGCTTTGCTGTAATCCTTTTCTCCATTCTTATCCTCAGTGTTCTTTCCAAATTAGAGAAGGGCACTCTTCTTTTCCCAAACTTTGAAAATATGACTTTGTAAGTAGTCAACATCCCTTCTATGGCAGGAGATAACGAGAGCCATCTCCTAGGCACACGGCAAGGGAGGCTATATCCTTCCATTTCTATAAAGTCAAAAGTCTCACTAAGTGTTTCTGCATGTTTTAGGAAAGCTACAAGGTGACCAAAAACTTTCATTATGAAAGCACCAATACAGTAAGTTCCCTACATACGAACCTTCAAGTTGTGGACTTTCGAAGATGCGAACGTGCGTTCGCATGTCCAATCACGTTAAGTTTGTTCACGTGTCTGGCATACACTGTCATGTGTATGAATCCTCTACAAGTGGTTGTGCTTTTGTGTACTTTACTGTACAGGACTGTATAGAGTACAGTAGTACAGTATCTTTATTTCAAGCCCAGGATGTCGGAAGCATGCATAAAAGTAGCGGTGATGTAGCTGGTACTAGCGTACCTTTCAAGGTATTGTACTTTAAGATGAAGAATGTTTTCCTTAATTTTTGTGTTTGTTTGCTTTTAATGTATTATTTGTGTGAAAAGTATTATAAACCTATTCCAGTACAGTACTATATAGCCGATTGCGTTAGTTGGGTACCTAGGCTAACTTTGTTGGACTTACGAACAAAGTGGACTTAACAAACGGGCACTCGGAATGGAACTCATTTGTATGTAGGGAACTTACTGTATCCCAAATAAGCAAGTTACGCTCCCTGAATGCAGGACCATTAGCAGGTAAGATCTTTTCATTTTCTTTGGTAAGAAGTTTCCAGTCTGAAAGGAGTTTGCCGGAATTTACATTTGCACCATCAGGCAAATGTGTGAGTAGATTAACAGAAGTCTAGGGTTTATCTGGACAAGGTATCAATAATCTTTCATTTTATTTTTTCTGCAGCTTCACTGAACTCTTCATAGAAATCAAGAAGATGATTTGAAGCTTTATTTTTCAAATAGAAATACCTAAGAGCTAGGGAGACATTTTTTTTGTTGCTCTGTGTCATTTGATGTACTGTAGAAACCATGATTATTGGTAATCTATGATAAAAATCAGGTCTACCCTGTAAGAGACCAGCACATCCCTTACCAAAATGTCCCCCTTTTGTTCACCTCCACTTTAGGGTAAAGAAAGAGTGGCAATGAGCTAATGCCCAAATAGCACATTACTCAGAAGCTGCTGGCTTAATGGAAGAGGGTAAGAGCCGGCTGAAGGCTCAAGCGCAGTACTAATGGAGAAATGATAAGCTAGGGGTCAGAATGCCGTCACACCTCTCCCACATGCCTATAAAGAGAGCTAATGTATGGACCACTTTCCCCTTGGCCAGAATACAGGGGCCTGGGAAGCAAGGGGGTGCAGAGGAGACTGTCCCTCTCACTACTGCACTGTGTCACCCTCTGAAGTGATGCTTGTTTCCCATCCCTGGTGCTGTGGACTTGGAGGGTTTGGAGCTGTCGTTAGTGCCAGTAGTGGTCAGTTTGATGGGTCAACTTGGCTAGGCTTGGCCCCCAGTTATTCAACCAAACATAAGTCTAAGTGTTGCTGGAAGGTAGTCTGTAGATGCAATTAACACCTACACTCAATCCACTTTGAGTAAAGGAGAGACTATCCTTGACAACCTGGGTGGGCCTGGTCTAATCAGTTGAAAGGTCTTGAGAGCAGAACTGAGGTTTCCCTGCAGAAGAAGAAACATCCTCTGTGAACTGCAGCTTCAGCTCCTGCCGAGAGTTCCAGCCTGTCCTTCCTGACGGCCCGCCCTGAGGATTTCAGACTCACCTAGCCAATCTCCACAATCAGGTAAGCCAATTCTTTGCAAAAAAATAGTTCATTTTTTCTGGTGGAACCCTGGCTGATATAGTGTCCGGGGGAAGAGGACTTGCCCAAGGAGATGAGTCATGACTGTTTTGGGGGGAACTTCATGCTGCCTAACCAACAGTCAGAGGAGGGATCAGTGTGTTGACCAGGGCGGTTGATCCCAAAACCCAAGGGGCAAATGACATAATAGGGGAATGGAGGTCTTATGTGTGGACCCAGGAGATTCACTGGGGTACTTCTGAGTACTTCCGTGTCCAATAGTCCGGGACAGTGGAAAAACGATCGTCAAGGTCTAGATCCTTCCAGAATGAAGGCTCAGGTGATCCCTCTAGGTAAAGAGCTCAGCCTAACCGCGGCTGGCATGAGATAAGGGGGGGACACAGGAGGATGATGGAAGGAAGCAGCTAATTTTTTCAGTTTCAGGTAGGAGTTTGACTGAAGTGGTGTCACCCCACAATGATACAGTCACTGACGGGACTTTATGTGCTCTGCACCCTCCACCCCGTGCTGGGGAGGCCAATTTTTCAACTGGACAAAAGACAAGAGGAAAAACTGGGGGGTAAAGGGGTGACCTGTGCCGAATATCTTCCGTTGGCACCCCCAGGTCTGCTCCCCACCCCTCTCCGCTGTTCTGTGCCCAGGAGGCTGAGGTGGGAGGATGGCACGGAAAGGCTTCTGGGCTCCCCAACTTCCCATGATCCTCAGTCAAGAGGGTGCTTGAGACGTGAGGCCAGGCCCTGTGTTCTCTTGATCCCTCTCTAGGGGTCGCTGCAGGCTGGCCGAGTCCCTCCAAAGGCGGCCAGGGTCAGGTGTCTTCACCCCCCCACCCAGCCTTCTCTGTCTCAAGCTCCCGGGCTCTCAGGCCCGAGGGTGGTAACAGCATTGTCCATGATTTATTAGCCCCGAAATGCCACACTATTCCTTGCCGTTGCCCTTCTCCCAGCCCACATCTTTGTAAATGGTCCCTTTATGAAACTTTCCTCAGATACCACAATGTGTGTGTAACACACTGTTTCTTGCTTGTGCCCTGAATAATGTAGGACCACTTGGGCTTCTTTAAGTCTCTGAGGATTTCTCCAGAGCTTATCAAAGACTCGCGGAACTGGGAAGGACTGTAGATGCCATTGAGACAGCATTGCTTTCGCAGATGAGACAAACTGAGGCCCATCGTGGTGAAGTAATAAATCCAAGGTCCTTTGGCCAAGCAGAGGCGGGGCAGCGGCCCATCCCAGATCTCCTGCCCCCTCCTTCCATCTGCCTCTGTCTCTGAGAATGACCCTCAGGCTGTACTGGGTGTTAGGATATAACCACAAAGGTGAAATCCAATAACAGGATGAGAGATTGGGGGGAAATACTGGCTTTCCAGAGAGCATCAAACCACCAAGGGAATAATACTATATAAATCAGCCATCCATGTCGGGGTGAGGCCGCTTTGGGGGCCCAGCCACTCAGGCCCAGCCTGGACGATGACGGGGTGGAGCTTGTCCATCACCTGTCCCCTCCTCGGTCCTCCACTTCGTCCCCTCCTTCCTCTGTCCCCACCAGCTGTGGCTCAAGTGCCCCATTCTTAGGAACCCCTGTCAGATGTCTCTGGTAACTGAGGAGTTAAAGGATTTTTCTAGCGTGTTACCAAAGCAGTTTACAATGGGTAAGAGAACTCTCTTAAATGGGCTTCTAGAAGTCATTTTGTGGTGAGTATAAAGAGACAGCGCCCGCCCTCTAAAACAACCTCCTTCTCCTGGGCCAGCAGTCGGAAAGAACTTAACTTACGGGACATGATGAAACTTTCTTCCTGGCCTCTCATTGAATGAGTATTCGGTGGTAATAATCGTCCTCTACCCTTGGATAAAAGTCCCTGCAGGCCCCAGGAGTTTGACAGTCACCTTAAGCGACAAACACTGTCTCGCTTCAGACGTTAGAATGTTCGTGTCACGTACTGATCACGATTCCAGCTGTAGTGTTAACCCTTGTTCTCACCCCCGGCTCGGCCCTGCTTCAGGCTGGAAGCCGCAGTAGCCAGATGGACTTGGCTGTCTTCTTTTTTCTTTCTCCACCTTGTGTTTTTATTCCTCTCCACCTCTACCTCCTTCTCAGTATTCAGTTTCTGTTTTGTCCAGAGTAGTAGCAGCATTGGGAGGGAGGAGGCCGTAGGGGATGGGAAATGTCTTAGGGTGTATAGGCTATAGGCTGCTTGCATATTTCAGCCTGTTCTTTTTTTTTATATTGTTTGCTTTGAAATAATTCTGAATTTACAAAAAAATTAAAAGAATAGTACACAAACTCCCATAGATTGACAAATTCTTAACATTTTGTCACATTTCCTTTATCATTCATTCTTTCTTCTCTCCCCTCGCTCACCTGTCACCTGAGATTCCCTTCCCCACTTTTTTCCTAAACTATTTGACATAGAGCACACATCAACACTTTTACCCCCAGACACTTCAGTGTGTATTCCCAAGAACATGGAGGTTATCTGACGTGAATACAGTAACTATGAAATTCTAAAATTTTAACATTGACATAATTCTATGATCTAATATATAGTCTATATTCAAATTTTACTAATCATCCTAAAAATGTTCTTAATGGCAAATTTCCCCCAATCCAGACTTCGATCCTGATCATGTATTGTGTCTGTTAATCTGGAAAAGTTCCTCAGTCTTCCTATGGCTTTCATGACATTGATATTCTTGAAGAGTGCAGGTCAGTTGCTTCGTAGAATATTCCACAATTTGGGTTTGAGCTGAGTAAGGTTGGGTTCTGCATTTCTGGCAGGAGCACATAAGGGACGTGTGTCCTTCTCAGTGCAACACATCAGGGGATACACGATGTCAGTTCCTCCCATGACTAGTGATGTCAGCTTAGATCACCTGGATAGGGTGGTGTCTGCCATGTTTCTCCACTGTAATTACTCTGATTCCCATTGTAATTAATAAACAATCTGTAGGGAAATACTTTTAGACTATGGAATACTTTGTTTCTTTTCAAACTTTCATCCAATAATCTTAGCATCTATCGATAATTCTTGTCTTAAGCCCCAAGTCTGTCATCAGGTCAGTCTTGGGGGAACTCACATTCCCCAGTGAAGAGTTCTTATGAATTAGAGCTGCGACTCACCCCTAGGGGAGGGAATCACTGCTCCCTTTTAACACTTGATTCAGGTATGGATTATGCTTCAGGTATGGTATGTTTAAGCCAATCTTTGCTTGTGGGCATCACAGAAGAAATATGAGATGAATGTCTGATGAATTCATCAGAAGCCTCTTTTCCTCCATCACCTGGACCGCCTCACCTGGACCACGGCTACTCGACCCCTCAATATTACATTCTCAGGAGGGAGAGAAAAGCTTCCTGATCTGGAGGAACTCCTCCATCCCCAGATCCACAGGGTCTGGCCCTACTCTAGAGCTCACCCCAGGATATTCACTGTCTTGCCTGGAAAGATGGTACCCTAACTCCATTACACTCATGCAGCGTGTGTGTGTGGTGTCCATGCTGTGTGTGTGGGTTGAGAGAGGCTGGGTGAGAAGCCATCTCATATCCAGAATTTGAAATGGGAATTTAATACAAATAGCTGTTAATTAGGAATAAGATTGTTTAAAAAGTCATTGAAAATTCAGAGAGATGGAGGTAGCAACTATAAGAAGCAGCTCCACCCCTAAGGCTGGTGGGAACAAAGGGAAGATGTATTTTTAAAACCTAGAATTGAGGGACCCTGAGGAGAAAAACTCAGATCTCAGAAGAAAGGGCCCCGCTCTGCTGGTGCTGGTACCTCTGGGCTTGTGAGGGGGAAACTGTGGGGCTAGAATGCAGACCTTGGAGGAGGGAGCTCCAGCCAACTGGTGCTGGTTCTGAAGTGGGGAGACGGGGGTGTGGAATGAAGCTGATTCTGTAGCGGCTCAGAAAACTGCACACTGGATGCAACACCTTCTGTGGGAAGGAACTTCTGCTGCTGGGGTGAAGAAGCATCTTGGGTGGTGTCCTGAGGGACAGGAAGCAAATGGGAAGGAGCAAGTCCCTTTTATGCACTCCATCCCTTTAGTTTCTCTCCAGTTCACCTCATTGGCAAAACTTAACATGGAGCCAGCAGGGAAAGTAGAAATGTGGTTTGCAAAGCCCCAGTCCCGATCGAACAGCATAGAGAAGACTTTAGAAAGGTGAGTTTGGAACTGGAAGACAAGAATAACTGGCACACCTCCAAATTTAAAATGATGGTGTCTGTCAAAAGGATACAGCACGTGTGGGTTTACAGTGGGTGCCCCATGGCAAGAAAGATGATCTCTCAAAACAATAACAGTTGGGTTATCTATGCAGCCGTGCTGGACAGTGTGCCCCATCTGAATGGAGGCCAGGACAGCCTTGGACAAGTTGGTGTGGCCAAGTGTTGCCCAAACTTCTGGCTGAGCAGCTTTGCAGTAGGAGGGGAATTGGGACTGAGGACAGTACAGGTCAGATGGAAAGGTAACCACATGGAAACAACCCAAGTGTCCATCAGCAGGTGAAATGGATAAACAAAAGGTGGTATATCGATACAATGGGATGTTATCCAGACATTGAAAGGAATGGAGTTCTGATACACGCCACGACATGGAAGAGATTTGAAAACATTCTGCCAAGTGAAATAAGCGAGAAATAAAAGGACAAATATTGTATGACTGTATGATTTTGCTTATATATGTCTAGAATAGGCAAGTTTCTAGGGACAGAATGTAGATTCAAGTTTACCAGGGGCTGGAAGGAGGGGTAATAGGCAGTTACTGGTTAATGATGACAGAGTTTCTGTTTAGCATGATGAAAAAATTTGGAACTAGATAGTGGTGATGGCTGCACATTGTGAATGTAATCAGTGTCACTGAATTGTACACTTTAAAAATGGTTAAAATGACAAATTTTATGATATAGATAATTTTTTAAATTAATAATGTAATATACAAAAAACATTGTATTATACACTTTATTTTTTTAACATCTTTATTGGAGTATAATTGCTTTACAATGGTGTGTTAGTTTCTGCTGTATAACAAACTGAATCGGGCTTCCCTGGTGGTGCAGTGGTTGAGAGTCCGCCTGCCGATGCAGGGGATATGGGTTCGTGCCCCGGTCCGGGAAGATCCCACATGCCGCGGAGCGGCTGGGCCTGTGAGCCATGGCCGCTGAGCCCGAGCGTCCGGAGCCTGTGCTCTGCAACAGGAGAGGCCACAACAGTGAGAGGCCTGCATACCACAAAAAAAAAAAAAAAAAAAAAAAAAAACTGAATCAGCTATACATATACATATGTTCCCATATCTCCTCCCTCTTGCGTCTCCCTCTTACCCTCCCTATCCCACCCCTCCAGGTGGTCACAGAGCACCAAGCTGATCTCCCTGTGCTATGCGGCTGCTTCCCGCTAGCTATCTATTTTACATTTGGTAGTGTATATATGTCCATGCCACTCTCTCACTTCGTCCCAGCTTACCCTTCCCACTCCTTGGGCCCTCAAGTCCATTCTCTACGTCTGCATCTTTATTCCTATCCTGACCCTAGGTTTTTCAGAACCTTTTCTTTTTTTTTTTAGATTCCATATATATGTGTTAACATACAGTATTTGCTTTTCTCTTTCTGACTTCCTTCACTCTGTATGACAGACTCTAGGTCCATCCACTTCACTACAAATATCTCAATTTCGTTTCTTTTTATGGCTGAGTAATATTCCATTGTATATATGTGCCACATCTTCTTTATCCATTCATCCAATGATGGATGGATAAAGCAACTTAGGTTGCTTCCATGTCCTGGCTATTGTAAATAGAGCTGCAATGAACATTTTGGTACATGACTCTTTGAATTACGGTTTTTTCAGGGTATATGCCCAGTAGTGGGATTGCTGGGTGATATGGTAGTTCTATTTTTAGTTTTTTAGAGAACTTCCATACTGTTCTCCATAGTGGCTGTACCCATTTACATTCCCACCAACAGTGCAAGAGTGTTCCCTTTTCTCCACACCCTCTCCAGCATTTATTGTTTCTAGATTTTTCGATGATGGCCATTCTGACAGGTGTGAGATGATATCTCATTGTAGTTTTGATTTGCATTTCTCTAACAATTAGTGATGTTGAGCATCCTTTCATGTGTTGGTTGGCAATCTGTATATCTTCTTTGAAGAAATGTCTGTTTAGGTTTTCTGCCCATTTTTGGATTGGGTTGTTTGTCTTTTTGATATTGAGCTGCACAAGCTGCTTGTAAATTTTGGAGATTAATCCTTTGTCAGTTGCTTCATTTGCAAATATTTTCTCCTATTCTGAGAGTTGTCTTTTCGTCTTGTTTATGGTTTCTTTGCTGTGCAAAAGCTTTTAAGTTTCATTAGGTCCCATTTGTATTATACACTTTAAATGGATGAATTATACATTATGTGAATTATGCATCAATAAAGCTGTTAAAGAAAAAAAAAGAAACACACAAGCACAGCCGCTCAGTCACATTCTCAAACACAGTGCAACTATTATTGGTTATCATAGCCCACATGGGTCCCTGGAGAGGCTGTCTTAAAGTACTTCCTGCTCACACTTTTTTTTTAAAATAAATTTATTTATTTATTTTTGGCTGTGTTGAGTCTTTGTTGCTGCACGCGGGCTTTCTCTAGTTGCGGGGAGTGGGGGGCTACTCTTCATTGCGGTGCGCGGACGTCTCATTGCCGTGGCTTCTCTTACTGAGGCACAGGCTCTAGGTGCACAGGCTTCAGTAGTTGTGGCACACAGGCTCAGTAGTTGTGGCTTGCAGGCTCTAGAGCTCAGGCTCAGTAGTTGTGGTGCATGGGCTTAGTTGCTCCACGGCATGTGGGATCTTCTTGGACCAGGGCTCAAACCCATGTCCCCTGCATTGGCAGGCGGATTCTTAACCATTGCACCATCAGGGAAGTCCCCCTGCTCACACTTTCATGTCCCTTGACTGATCAAACAATTTGAGGTGAAACTCTCCCCATTAATCACATCATCTCATTTCACAGAAGAGCAAGAATGAGTGTGTGATGAGTTAGGTGCAAGGTATAATATAGTTAGCATAGTATAGTACAGTACAGTATAGTATAGTACAGTTTGGTACGGTACAGCTTGCTCAGCATGAAGCTACAGAAGCTTCCACAAGCCCTGAGAAGAGTTTGCCTGCCAATTAACTGGTGATGAGAGAGCAATAGGAACATTTCTCCCTTTAATTTTTCAAAAAGCTAAATTAGTGTGTTTTCATTATTTAAAATATAAAATAACCACAATAATATATAGCCTTATACCCATTAGGATGGCTATTGTCAAAAACCAGAAAATGACCAGTAGTAGCAAGAATGTGGAGAAATTGGAAGCCTTCTGCCTTGCTAGTAGGAATGTAAAATGGTGCAGCTGCTGTGGAAAAAAGTATGGTGGGTCCTCAAAAAATTAAAGGAAGAATCACCATATGATCCAGCAATTGCACTTCTAGGTATATACCCCAAAAAACTGAAAACAGGAACTTGAACAGATATTTATTCACCAATGTTCACAGCAGCACTATTCACAATAACCAAAAGATGGAAGCAACCCAAGTGTCTGTCAACGGATGAATGGATAGTATATGTATGTACACATACATACATACAGATAGATATTGCATAAATGGAATATTATGCAGCCTTAAAAGGAGGAAATTCTGACACATGCTACAACATGGATGAACCTTGAAAACCTTGTTAAATGAAATAAATCAGACCCAAAAGGACAAATACTGTATCATTACCCTTATATTAAGTATCTAAAATAGTCAAATTCATAGAGACAGAAACTAGAAGAGAGGTTAACAGAGTCTGGGGGTAGGTGGGAATGGAGAATTAGTGTTTGATGGGTACAGAGTTTTTAGTTTAGGAGATGGATGGTGGTGATACTTTCACGACGGTGTGAATGTATTTAATGTCATTGAACTGTACATTTAAAAATGGTTAAAATGGTGCTTTTTGTCATGCATAGTTTACCACAAAAAAGGAAAAAAATGTAGAAATAAGGTAAGCCAAAAATTAAAGATCACCAAAATTTCTCTAACCAAAGACAGTTGCTGATAGCAGCAATCAGAATCACTGCAAACTAATTCTAAGGATAAGGGTTAGACTGAGTCATGGCTGATGGCTGATAAGAATTGAGTCCTGAACTTCCCTGGCAGTCCAGTGGTTAAGACTTTGCACTTCCAATACAGAGGGCATGGGTTCAATCCCTGGTTGGGGAACTAAGATCCCGCATGCCGCGGGGTGCAGCAAATAAATAAATAAATAAAATTAAAAGCTATGGGGGAAAAAAAGAATTGAGTCTCAAAGGTAAAGGTATCAAATTTTGTACCTTAAGCATTGTTTTGATTTACCCTTTTATTCATTTGTTAACAGCTCTGATTTTAGTTGTTAGAAAAATAGAAAGGGGAGATGGGTTGTCTGACAGCCTAAAGATAAGTAAGATATGGCTCTTGCCTCAGGGAACTCATAGTCTAATGGAAAATATCAGACTTTGACAAATAACTTGACCACAATGGGGAGAGTAATGGTCTTCGTACCTGAGAGAGGTAAAAGGCTAGAGAAAGGGAGCTCCCTTATACCATGGTGTGGTGGGAAGCATCATGGAGGAGGCAATATTTGAACTGGTCCTTGGAAAATGAGAAGGGGGAAGGATTCTCAGGCAGTACTCATGTCTTGAGCAAAGGCTAGGATTTAGGAAACTGAATGCTGTGGAGTTTGAACAGAGGACACAGTTAAGTGAATAGGAATAATTGGGGATTAAACTAGAGAGGAGATCATGAATTTAACAGAGTCCCAGGAGATATGACCTGTGCTTTAGTAAGTTTAATCTGACTTCCAGGGTGTGTATGTATATATCTGAGGAGGGTAGGTTTTAAAGTATAGGGCTGAGTAATACTCTTTAAGGATGACTATTTTGTTAAGGAATTTCTTTTTTCTTATTTATTTTCTAAAAATCAGTTTAAAATCCATGTTTTATTTCTAAGACCCTGTGCTCTCAGTTCAGAACATCTGCCTGAGTAGTGTACTATATCACCTGCTGGCAGCACCTCTAATTGCAGGCAAAACAAAATAAAGTGTGTCTGTGTCTGTGTTGGAGGGTGTGTGAAGGGTGAAGAGAAATATTCCAGTAGTGAATTTACAAACCAAAACATATAACAGCATAGATCAGCACAGGGGATTTTTATTCCAACAAGAGAAATTAATTGCAGTATTATCACAACTGACCATAAGTGGAAACACAGCTTGGGTAGAATGTATTGGGCTGGCCAAAAAGTTCGTTCGGATTTTCCGTAACCTCTTATGAAAAATCCAAACGAACTTTTTGGCCAACCAATATTAATTCTCAGTTACAGAAAGTGCATTTTAACTTTGTGAGGAACAAGAGAGAAAATGCACAGGTCCCCTTATAATGAGACATGTAGATTTTCCGGGCTAACTTCACTCCAAATTATACCTGCAAATTATAGAAATGAAGACTGGCAAGAGAGACTCTCTTTCCCTGTGCTGGATATCATCTATTGGATACTGGTACTCTTTCCATCCATTATAAGAGACTGCCGGTTGTCTTAAATCTATATTTTTATTGTTCCATTTTAGTGGAGGCATCAGGCATATATTTGTCCAGCTACAGATGGATGTTTTCCAGCCTCTCTTGCAGGTAAATGTGGCACAAGACCACATTCTTTATAATGGGATACAGACGGAAATGATGCTGCCACTTTCAGGACCACCCACAAAAGCTTCTCACACATGTTCCTCTGTGCCCGGTCCCTCTTCTAGCTGACTGAGAGGATGAACACCTAGGACAGCCTTGGAAGCCCCATGTTGAAAATAGCAAAGCCATCATCAACCTGAGTCCCTGAATGACTGCATGGAGCAGGGCTGCCATTGCCCTGACCCCTGCCTTGGACTATTAACTGAGTAATCAACTTTTTACTCTTAAAGATGCTGAATGTGTGGAGTCTATTTGTTACCATAGTTCAGACTACCCTGACTCCTATCCCCTTTTTCTGTCCCCTCCTGTATTCAGAAATTTGAAGCCTTAAACTCCATCCCCCAGACTCTCTCCCACAAGGGTTCTGGACACAGTTTAGGCTCTGCCAATCAGATGCACTTGTGCACCATTTGGAAGTCAGTGGTAAGGCAGAGCTGTTCTTCCAGTGAGAGAGGTGTCCGATGGGTAGGCTCCAACAGACGCTAGCATCACACCAGCCAGATTTCCTGCTCCCCTCTGGCACCTGGCTTTGCCAACCAGGGTGTTCTGATGATGATGATGGAGAGTTCCTCCTCCTTGGACACGGTTGTGATGTGACCTCAAAGCCCAGCGAATGCCTTCTGCCTCTGCTGCTCCGGACCTTCTAACACTTATGTAAGCATAATTCCCTAGATTAAATGCCTTTCTGCATGTCAGTATCTTGCACTGATATTGCTTTCCCATTCCAGTGGGAGAGAGACATTTCTCATCTTTTAAAATTAGTTCATAGTATTCACAAGAATTCACCTGTTCATTTTCATTTATTTGCCCTCCTCAGAGACTCTTCATCTTCCCATGTGTCTGCCTGGTTTGAACTTGTGTCCCAGCAGTAAGTCAGTGTCATTCTCTGAGCCTCAGTTTCCTCATCTATAAAATAGGGATATAATCCCTGACCTACAGAGTTGTTCTGAAGGTAAAACGAGACATTATTGGATGGAAAAAACATTTGAGAGATTGATATATGAAATGTTAAATCCATAAAAAGAGAATTAAAAAGCATACTTTGGTGAGTCCATAGGGGAAGAAACTATAGTATTCACCTGTCTTTTGAAAGAAATGTATTTTTATATGCACTGACTTAAATGCTATATATTTATGTATATATTTCTAAAATATATGTGCAGTAATACATAAGATCTAAAAATTCTGAGTGTAGGTTGATTGCTTAAATGTGAGGTATAAGTCATAATACAAGATCTACAAAGTGTGGTCATAATAATTTCAAATATCTTGAATCACTTAATATTTACTTTCGAAAAGTAATTCATTTTACTGTGACCCGCAATCACCAACTGAAAAACTTCTAAGACCCAAGAAAAAGTTTCTGTGTCCCAATCCACCCTCTTGATCAGCAGCCATTCTCTCATTAACATTTGTGGTCCGGCTGATTTTTGCTCTCATTTGCACTGTGTAAAAGGCCTCTGCCAGCTTCCTTTCCTCTCTGTTCAAATAAACAATAGCTTTTGGAACAAAGAAGGAAATTTGCAGCAGGTGAAAGTTTAGTTTTAATGATGCAGGGACCGAATTGTTTTTAAACTAGAAATACGTAGAAGACTTCAAACTCCCCTTAATTTCTCATTTCTCACAATTATCCATTAGAGTTTACCAAATCTCTTACTCTGAATCAGAGAATCTTTGAAATGAATTCAGAAACTAACCTTTTGCACATACCTAGCTTATTAGCAACAAGAAAAATTACTTTTCTCTCTGACTGTGAGCTTCTCCCTCTGAAACATAAAATAGAGACATAAACTTATAGGATGTAGAGGCAGCAACCGGTGACATTTTCATATCTCCTTAGGGAAAGAAAATCTAGGTGAGAGGGGGGTGAAAAAGCCTGAGTTTGGTCATTTGTATCCACATGTAGCAAAGGGGCTATTAGGTGCTGATGAGCGGCTCAGATCAGAACACCCAAGGCAGCTGCCAGCCCCCTTCATGCCCTGAAGCCCTTGAATCAAGACATTTAATTGGTGTGTAAAAAGTCACCTTAACAAGGTTCACCATCACCTTTCCAGAAAATCTTCCTGATGAAGGATTTGTGAAAACTTTTCTAAACAAACATCTCCTCTCATTCAGCTATTCCAGAAGAAGAAATGTCAATTTTCACATGCAGTTATCCCTCAGTATCTGTGGGGCATTTGTCCCAGGACCTCTAGCAGATACCCAAATCCACAGAGGCTCAAGTCCCTTTATAAAAAGGCATAGTACAGTTGTTTCCCCGCACCTCCCACCCTGCATCCGCAGATCCCACTTCCATGGATGCAGAACTCGCGGATATGGAGGGCCAAGTGCACACGGTCATTCCCACTCTTTGAAATTTCTTTCCCGCTAAAATGCAGAGGTAGCACTGAGGATGGAGAGAGCAGAGACCAGGTATGAGCAGGCAGGGATAGTATTAGCCAGGCTAAGTTACACAAGCTACTGGGCCAAAGGATATGTGTAAACATTTGCTATTTTAATAATACTGCCCAACTGCCCTCTGTTAGGGCTGTACCCATTCACATCCTCAGACTTATTTAAGAGTGCCTTGTCTCCTCCCAGTCTGCGTAGCAGAGAATTACCAAATGCATGGATTTTTTTTTCCAATCTGCTAAATGAAGAAGGGCTGATACCAAAGTTTCTGAAAATCAAGTGTGTCACTGGGATAATTCCTCTTCCCTTTCACCCTCTACCCTCTCGCTCCTTCCCCTGGACGTTTTTACCTATGCTAAAATACACATAACATAAAATTTACCATGGTAACCATTTTTAAGGATACAGTTCAGTAGCTTTAAATACATTCACATTATTGTACCACCATCACCACCATCCATCTCCAGCATTTTGTCATCATCTCAAACTGAAATTGTACCCATTAAACAGTGAGTCCCATTCCTCTGTCCCCGCCAGCCCCCGGCAACCACCATTCTACTTTCTGTGTCTATGAATTTGTCTATTCTAGGTATCTCACATAAGTGGAATCCTACAGTATTTGTCCTTTTGTGTTTGGCTTCTTTCACTTAGTATGTGTTCAAGTTTCATCCACGTCATAGCATGTAGCACAATTTCATTTGTTATTAAGCCTGAATAATATTCCACTGTATGGATAGACCACGTTTTGTTCATCCATTCATTCACTGATGGACACTTGGGTTGCTTCCATCGTTTGGCTATTGTGAATGATGCTGCTATGAACATGGGTGTACAAATATCTATTTAAGTCCCTGCTTTCAATTCTTTTGAAGTGGAATTCCTGTATCTTAAGGTCATTCTCTGTTTAACTTTTGGAGGACTCGCCAAACTGCCTTCCACAGTGGCTGTGTCATATTGCTTCTTTTTAAATTCAAATAACTGATGTTGATACAATTACTTAGAATTTTCAAAGCCATCTTTCCTTTAAAAATCTCATAAAATCCTAATGGAAATGCTGCAAGATGAGTGTTACTTCAATCCCCATTTTGCACAGGAGGAAATCAAGGGTAGGCAGGAAAGTAGGATCACAGAGATTCCGGTGGCTTCTTAGCAGCAGACAGCAGAAGCCACTCTGGGGAGCTTACGGAGAGAAGTTGCTCTTCAAAGTGTTCCTTAGGTAGTTCAGAGTTTCTAGGAGGGCCAGAAGATCAGTCCCAGAGCTGGGAAACCCAACCACACCCCAGAACAAAGATCTCACCCCTGACCCACTGTGCACAGACACGGGCTTGCCACAGGGGGACTGGACCCAGGACGGCTGTCAGTGCACAGCCGGATGTCTTCACCGCCACACTTGCCAGAGACAGAGTCCTCTGCAGTGAGAACTGTTTCCTCATGCTGCTTTCCTCCAAACTGGGGCCTCCCACAGGTGCACCCACAAGCCCAGCCTAAGCCCTACCAACAAGAAGGCTGTGAAGGTTGCTTCTACCTTAGGGAGAAGAAAGTCCCAAGTCATAACAAGAGATGTATTAAAGGGCGCTGGGAAGCTAGAAAATGTGGCAACTCTCCATAAACACAGCTAGTAAATGCAGGGCCAGAACTCGAATCCACTTCCTTCTGACTCTGCTTCTAGTGTCTTGGAAAATTTCTGCTGCTTATACCTATGACTGTGGACGCTGATCTTCTCACCTAAAAACAGAAAAGGAAAGATTGCAATATTGAGAGCTCCGGGGCCCCGATGAACGCTGAAAGATGAATGATGTATTGGCTGAATGACACTGGCATGAGTGGTCATGCAGCCTCTCTCTTTCTCATCACAATATTCCATCATCAAATGCAGACTCAGAGCACTTAATCCAGGTATATGCACCTGCCGCGTGCAAATTAAAGTTCAGAATGGGTGCTGCTCCAAAGTGATAAACAGGAGACGCTTTTCATATGCTTATTTCAACAAGCGGCGGCAAAAGGACTTAAAGTGGGTGGGGCTCCTGTTTCTGAATTCTCTTCAGAGCCAGAGGCACATTCTTTTGTTTATAATCAGTGGTTACAAATTTGTACTTCAGTTCCCTCATCTGTCAAATGGATATAACAATCATTTATACTTCTTAGCATTCCCGAGAGCATTAAATGATGCAAAGCACTTAGCACAGGGCCAGGCACGTATAAGAGCTTCATAGATGTCAGCTATTACATTGTGGTGGTTGAACTTGTCTGGGCAATAAGGTAGGGATCGATCTGAGCCATATTAATTTGGGTCCAAAATGAGACATGATTCAATGAGACAAATTTCTTTTATGAGTCATAAACAGGCTCTGAAGTTTGGGGAGCTCCAAAAAAGGCTTGCACAGTGGCAGCGCCAGTGGAGTAGATGCGTGTTGAGCTTCCCGGGATGACGGCGGACAGGAGTTTCTATGTCGAGAAGGATGAGGCAGGTTTGTGCTTTACTCTCATGCGTGCTAACCACGTCCTACACGAAGCATGTGAGTGACGCCTCCTTCCTTAGTGTTGAGTCCTTGTGTACCTTCTCCGGTTACTCCAGAGATAGAGTTTCTGAGACATGGAGGATCCATTACACACTTTTCCTTGCGCTGTCAAGAGCAGCTCCCTCCCACTGACCTGCCAGATGACAGCGCCCTGAGCAGTGACCTGAACCTCGGAACAGGTGAAAAGATAGTCTCAGAAAATCCGTATAGATGCCCGCTTCTGCTGCTCATCCCTGAAAAACTTTGCCGGTCTCCATGTTAACATATTTACTCTTAACTCAACCCTTGTTCTGAAAAAAGAACTATGCTTTGCCAGGTAACTCGATGCCCTCCTTACCCAAGGGTCGAGGTTCAGACCTGGCCAGCTCGGTGAACTCTGTCTGAGGTCATGCTCTTACCCTGCAGGAAGGCTTCCATGAATGGGCATGATCCAGACCCCTGGGAGGGAAGCTTTCCCCTAAGATACTGGCCTCAGCATCACACAGGGGCCTGTTCCCATCTTCAGAGGGACCACTGCCCAGAACAGACGCTGGGACAGGAAGGGTAGATGGTCTGACATTGTCCTCTTACCCACTGCCATCCCATCACAGGACTCAAGATCAGAGAAGCCCACTGTTCTCTTCTACTGTCTTTTTCTCTTTTACTATCTCTTTCATTCATAGGTAGATAGATAGATAGATAATAAATAGATAATTGATAGATAGATAGATGATAGACAGATAGATAGATATGATGTAGTGTAATGTAATAAGTAGTTGAATTTCTGTAATTCTTTATTTCTCTCCCGATACCTTGTAAATCTGTAAAACGATGGGTAGGCCCTCAGTAAATAGCTATTACTTTTATTGTCATTATCATTTTTACTATTGCATGCTTGCTATTCTTCTATCTTTCAACTTTGAGCAAATATTAATTGAATGCCTAGTATGTGCCGAGGGCCCTGTACAGCCTGACTCCAATCCAACCATCCAGACTTCCCTCATGTATCCTCAGGTACATGTCAGGTACAATCAAGTCTCATTTCACTGAATTACTCACCAATTCTCCACCCGTTAAAACTCATGATTCTTTCTCACCTCTTGCTACACGCTGTGCCCGAAATAGCCTTTCTTCTTCTGCACCTGGTAAAGTGCATTCATCCCTCAGGACCTCTGTCAAATGTCACCTCCTCTCTGAAGCCCATCCTGATTGGTTTCCCTTCTTTTACTATTTATCCTACCGTATCCTAATTATTGGCTCACGCGTGTGATTATCTCCTGAGGGTGGGAACTTCACTTAATCATTTTATCCTTTCTACCCACCCCAGCTCCCCCTCCAACAGTCTTTGGCATATATTAGGTCCTCAGTTAACGTTTGGTGAGTGAATGAGGATGCTAGGTGTGTTGTGTGTTGCATTTGCCTTGGTATTACGTGGGCATAAAGGCACTTTGCTCCCTCTTCACGTGGGTCTCAACTCTCTTCCATTGGCACCCAATAGCTTTGGAATGGATTGGTCTGGTTAATATCTTAGTTTTCCCCTTTACCGCAATTCCTACTCCCAAGTGGCTGCAGATAATTTTTGTAGAGACAGACCTCACTGTGATGGGCCCATGAGTGCTTCATGTTCTTGCTTTCTGCGTGCTGTTCAACCAAAAACTGAGGCAGCATTCCACTTTTACTGTCAAGGATGAAGAGGAAAAGTGTAGGGCTTCCCTGGTGGCGCAGTGGTTGAGAGTCCGCCTGCCGATGAGGGGGACGTGGGTTCGTGCCCCGGTCCGGGAAGGTCCCACATGCCGCGGAGCAGCTGGGCCCGTGAGCCATGGCCGCTGAGCCTGCGCGTCCGGAGCCTGTGCTCCACAACGGGAGAGGCCACAACAGTGAGAGGCCCGCGTACCGCAAAAAAAAAAAAAAAAAAAAAAAGAGGAAAAGTGTAAATTTAGAAAGTCTGATTAGCGCAAACTGCCTCACAACCCACCCTTGGCCTTTTGCAGGGTGTTTTGCAGAGTGTTTTGTACATGTGGGTTTGTTCCTCTGATCAGACTGTGAAACGCCACGCTTTTCCAGGGACTAACAAGCAAACAGGCTGGTAACAGGCACACAGCCAGCTGGCCGCCTGACCGCACTCGTCCTCCCCTGTGTTGTCACCCCTTTGGCTTATATCTGAGAGCGAGACCTCTGGAAGATTGTAGTGACCTGTCTGCTCTGATCTTGCTGAGAAGCCATTAGTTAAACTTCTGCAAAAAGAGCAGCCACTTCCCTGTGAGAAGAGCGGAGTCGTTAAAATTTTCTCTCTGAAATGAGAGCAAATGTTGGGTACAGACACAGAAAAAGTTTTTCTATGAAAGATGCTTATCAAATCCTGGGCTCAAACAAGGAGGAATATTTAAACTTGCAAATGAAAAATACCTGGTGTCAACATATCTTCCCAGCATGGCTCCAGCAGCCTCTTTTTCTGGGAGTGTTGTTAATCAGTCCTCTGTTACCGAACCAAACGTGGGTCCAGTTGCCTGCATGGAGTAAAGTCAATCTACTGACACCAGGTCGTGGCGAAGGAAGGTGCAGGGTTATTGCAAGGCCAAGCAGGGAGTATGGGCAACTCATGCTCAAAAGACCGGAACTCCCTGATGGCTTTCAGGGAAAGGTTTTTAAAGACAGCGTGAAGGAGAGGGGTGTGGGGTGCGTGATCAGCTCGTGGACATTCTTCTGATTGGTTGGTGGTGAGGTAATCAGGAGTCAACATCATCAGCCTTCTGGTTCCAACCTGTCTGGGGTCTGCGTGCTTGTGGGCAGCACACAGTTAACTTCTTCCACCTGGCGGGGGTTTCAGTATCTGCAAAACAGCTCAAAGATATGGCTCAGGATATTATCTTTGGCCCTTGAGGAGGAACTAAAGGGACTTGACTTTGTTTAATGGCCAAGCTATTATTATTTTTTCTTGCTTGACTGTTTTCCTTTCTTTCTGCATTTTCTCACTTCTCTGATTAAATTTGCTCTTTGGAGCTTAGAGGAGGCCTGGGAGGCTAAAGGTTTTCTACAGACAAGAGGCAGGTGGAGGACAGTAGGGGCAGGGGTCCGGTTCTGGGAAGGCTGCATAGGGTCCTGCTCAGTTACAAGTGCTTAAAAGCTGGTGCATGCAATCATTGAGCCAGCACATGTTCTGGAGACCCTATTAGGACACACTCTGGGAATCTGTAATAATGTATGTATGTTTTATCTCACCCACCACATGCACACACACACACACACACACACACACACACACACCCTGTTTTCTGAGCCATTGGGCAAGTCAACAATCGCTTAGTCCAACCCAAACTCCCACTTGTCTGGGAACTGCCCTTCACACCTCTAGGAGTCCCATGGGATCTACCACGTTCCTACCACCCCCCTACCTGCCAGCCTCAGATATCTGTTCTCCACTGGCTCTCGACCCAAGTAGACCAGCGCCTCCCTGCTCCAAAACGTATGGATCTGGGACAACTCAGCAAGTCTCCACAGCCACAGCTATGAGACGTGAGGCTCAGAAGCCATCAGTGATCGAGTTTCCTACATGAGAGAAGAAAGAAGCAGAGACAAGAAGCAGGGGGAAGTTCTTGGGACTTCTAGGGTCCCTGGAGGTGGTAGTTGCTCCTGAAGCCGAGCTCTGTCCTTCCTTTCTGCATCTTGGCTGGGCAATGATTCCACAGATTCTATAAGCCCTTCCAGGGCCTGCTGCCTAGTTTTGCATGGTCCGCAAGGTAAGAATTTACATCTTTTTAATGGTTGAAAAAAATCAAATGAATAAAATATTTTGCGACATGTGGGAATTATATGAAATCCAAATAAAGTTTTATTGGGACACAGACATACTCCTTTGTGTACAAATTGCTACAGCTCCTTTCGTGCTACAAAGACAGAATTGAGTAGTTGTGACAGAGCCCCCAAACTGTAAAATATTTACTATCTGGCTCTTTATAGAAAAAAACGAGCCTATCCTAAAGTCAGAAACAATGGAGCATCCTTTAAAAACCCATGAAATTAAATCAATTTTAAAAAATGTTACTCATGGTTCAGTCCTATGGAAAACAGCATAGAAGTCCCTCAGAAAGTTAAAACGTGAACTACCGGGCTTCCCTGGTGGCGCAGTGGTTGAGAGTCCGCCTGCCGATGCAGGGGTGACGGGTTCGTGCCCCGGTTCGGGAAGATCCCACATGCCGCGGAGCAGCTGGGCCCATGAGCCATGGCCGCTGAGCCTGCGCGTCTGGAGCCTGTGCTCCGCAACGGGAGAGGCCACAACAGTGAGAGGCCCACATACCGCAAAAAAAAAAAGTGAACTACCATATGATCCAGCAATTCCACTTCTGGATATATATCCAAAGAAAATGAAATAACTGTCTTGAAGTGGTATCTGCATCCCCCTGCCCTCTGTTTATTGTGGCATTAGTTACAACAGCCAATGGAGACAACCTAAGTGTCCATTGACAGCTAAATGTATAAAAGAAGATGTGGAGATATATATAGGTATAGATATAGATGGATATAGATACAGATATAGTTGCCAGAGATGGGGGGTGAAACGGGTGAAGGGGGTCAAAAGGTACAAAGGTCTAGTTATTGATATAAGATAAATAAATTCTGGGACTGTAATGAACAGCGTGGTGACTATAGTTAACAATACTGTATTGTTCAGTTGACCCTGGAACAACACGGGTTTGAACTGTACGGGTCTATTTATATGAAGCCTTTTAGCAATAAATATGTACAGTACTACACGATCCCTGGTTGACTGAATCCACACATGTGGATACAGAGGCATGACTATAAAGTTATACGTGGATTTTCGACTTGGAGGGGTGGCCGGTGTATATTTGAAAGTTGCTAGGAGAGTAGCTCTTAAAAGTTCTCATCACACACACACAAAAAAAATTGTAACCATGTGAGATAATGCATGTGAACTAAAAGTATTGTGGTTATTTGATACATAGCAAATCATTGTTGTACACCTGAAACTAAAACAATGTTTTGTGTCAATTATATCTTAATAAAGCTGGAGGAAAAACAATTTCTAAATATCACTCATTGCTGCAAAAGCTCTGGCAGCTGTATATTTGGAGAGAGGTTTCAACTGCAGCCATGATCCTCTAGGAACAAAACAAAAAAAAAAAAAGAAAAGAAAAGAAAAAGAAGACACCTTCAGTCTTTATACACATAAGGGGTCCTCGGTCATCTGTACGTATAAAACGAATGAAGAAATGCATTGCCTCTAAGCGGAAGCTCCCACTGCTTAATTCCTGAGCCCTGCCATTTGGAAGAAGCTGGCCACCCCGGCCCCTGTGGAATGGTGTGCTCAGGACCCTTAGGCATCGTACACACCCAGCCTATCACAAGCAAGCCCATCTGATCCTCTCACGGTTTCATCCTTCCTAAGGTGAGTTCAAAAAATACCTAATTTCCTCCTAACATCTCCTGAAAGCGGATTCTAATTCAAACTGAATCTTTAAGGTAGAGGTTGTTTATGTTCGGCAAAATGTCCCAGACAAATTACCAGGAAAAGAAATAGCAGCAACATCCTTCATCAGATATTCTGACTAAAGGACAAAGGAAATAATCCAAAAGGAGGGTGGAGTGGGTTGAATAGCATCCTCCCAAAATTCATGTGAGTCCAGAACCTCAGGATATAGTTAAGGATCTCAAGATATCGTATTGGATTTGGGATGGTCCCTAAAACCAGCGACTGTGTCTTTATAGGAAGAGGAGAGGACACAGAGATGTCTTGTCAAGATGGAGGCAGAGATTGGAGTGACGCAGCCACAAGCCAAGGGATGTCAGGGGCACCCAGGAGCTGAAAGAGGAGAGGAAGGATTCCCCCAGAGCCTTCAGAGGATGTGGCACTGCCAACAACTGATCTCAGACTTTTGGCCTCCAGAGCTGTAGGGCAATACATTTCTGTGGCTTTTAGTCCTTTCTTTTGGCAGCCTCACAGAACTCATAGAGAGGTGGCTTGGGTTTCCATACAGCGTGGGGAATATGGTGGTGGGTTAGGTAAGTTATCCACACAGGATAGAAAAGGCCTCTTGGACCATCTAGGCCTCCCATCTAATGCCTTCGTCCCCTCCCTCTCGGTCCAGTCAAGAAACCATGTCGTCGAGACTTACATACTTCCAGGAACAGGAAAATCACTCCACAGCCCTCTTGTGATGATTAATTCAATGTGTCATCTTGCTCGGACGATGGGATGCTCAGATATCTGGTTACACACTATTTCTGAGTGTGCCTGTGAGGGTGTTCCCAGAAGAGATTAGCTTTGGAGTTGACGGACCGAGTAAAGCTGATTGCCCTCGCATTGTGGGTGGGCGTCATCCAACCCTTTGAGGGCCCAAGTAGAACAAAAAGGCTGAGGAAGGTTGAATTCTCTCTCTCTGCCTGCCCTGGGACTGGAACTTACACCATCAGCCTTCCTGGTTCTCAGACCTTAGCATGTGACTGGAATTTACACCACCAGCTCCCCTGGGTCTCCAACTTGCAGATGACAATTGTGAGATTTCTCAGTCTCCATAATTGCATAAGCTAACTGCTTATAATGAATCTCATTATACAGGTAGATATAGATGATATAGAAAGAGCCTATTGTTTCTGTTTCTCTGGAGAACCCTAACTATTACACTTCTTTTATTTTTTGAGTACATACATTTTTAAAAATTTTTATTGGCGCGTAGTTGATTTACAATGTTGTGTTAGTTTCAGGTGTACAACAAAGTGAATCAGTTATACGTATACATATATCCACTCTTCTGAAGCAACTGATTCCATCTTTGGACAACTCTTTTTTGTAACAAACCCAAAATCTCTCTCTTTAGAGCTTCCACCTACTGACTGCATATGCTCCTTGTGAGGTCGTCCTTATCCAATCTACCTTCCCCATGACAGCCTTTCAACTACTAGGAGGTACTATTGTGTGTCCTTGTGTCTTTTCTTCCCTCAATTTTCCATCCCGTTCCTTTCGGCTGAGTTACTGAGTTACAGTGAGTTACTGAAGTCTAACTCCTGGACCCTTAATCTCCAGGCACTTAAAGTCAAGGAGGCCTATTCACAGCGGCAGTTTTTGATGTTTTCCATATCAGCCAGGCTGTCATTGTTTGTTTTTGTGTGTGTGTGTGGTGAAATATACACAACATAAAATTTACCATTTTAACCAAAAAAAGTCTCTCTTATAACACAGATTCCCCCTGAGCACACCAGCTCTTCTCCTTTGCACGTGTTCCATGTCTTTTGCATCCCCTGTCACGTGGGTGCCTCAGAGCTGGATGTCATGCCTCAGTCCCTATCTGGCTACACAGATGAGAGTAGGGCCATTGCTGCCCTTTTTCTTGATATTGTTTGTTGACTTCCATTGTTTCCTTTGAATCACATGATATTTGACTTAAGAAATCACAACAGCCTGCTCTGTATAGGAAAAGTATGATGGTAAGCTTCCAGATAGTTCCAAGAAATGGATTGCTGTATGTGTGAATCTGTCATTTAGGGAGAAGGAGCCTGGAATGGAAGTCCCTTGGGTAGGTAGGGAGAACAAAAGACCCGGGATGCAGTGCCCCATGGCAACTTGGGGGGCAAGTCTTATTTTATCTGCTTAAGGAGGCAGGAAATGCCCCTGATTCCCTAAGCAGGGCAAATAGCCAACCAATAAAATCCATAATGACAATTTTTTTTTTCTTTTTTGCGGTACGCGGGTCTCTCACTGTTGTGGCCTCTCCCGTTGCGGAGCACAGGCTCCAGACGCGCAGGCTCAACGGCCATGGCCCACGGGCCCAGCCGCTCCACGGCACATGGGATCTTCCCGGACCGGGGCACGAACCTGTGTCCCCTGCACCGGCAGGCGGACTCTCAACCACTGCATCACCAGGGAAGCCCCATAATAACAATTTTTGAAACAAACAAATATTGTGATAATTATTCCATTCACTTTAAAGAATTTTAAAGAACATTTTTTTCTTATTAGTAATAATAGTCATAATTGCCACCAATTACTGGGCATTTACTATGTGCCAGGCACAGTACAAAGTGCTTCACATCCATTATCCCACGAACTCTTACAGCTCTATGAGGTGCATATGATTAGCCCCATTTTATACCTGAGAAAACTGAGGCTTAGAGAAGTTAAGTGACTCATCCAACGCCACATGCGAATAGAGTGGGGCATGATTTGAACCAGGTTTACCTGAAGGTGAGGCTCATGTTTCCGGCCACCAGGCTGCAGCTGTATAAAACAGTCAACTCAAAATGAAGACTGGGGAGGCCAAAGTCGTCACGCCTTCAAACACACAACTCTACATAAGCCTTCAGCACTGCTGCTTCTAAGCCCTCCAAACCAAGGTCCCACCCACTCACTTCTGCCACTCTCTTTCACCCCAGTGTTCAGCCTTCTTACTCTGACTCAAGAAAGACAAACCAACCAGTGAGAGCCTGGCCTCCAAGTTGTCCTCTTTGAACCAAACTCTTTCCTATTTATAAAATGCACTGTTCATAATCCTACATCCTAATTTGTACTTTCTATATCACGTTCTTTTCCTGGTAAAATTCCAGCTGCCTTATCACCACCATCCTTTTTGTCCTTAGAGAAATTCCCTGTAGATATCATCAGCTCCATGCACAGGTGAGAACCAACTTTCTTCTAGAAACTTCGTAGTACCCATGACAATACCCCCAACCCTCAGTAGCTTAGGGGAGCCAGAAAGGTAGGGGCTTCATCTGAATCCCAGATACTTTTAATTGTGGCCAATGCATCATGAATAACCAGAATAAAGCTCTTAAAACATTCTTATTTCTTTTAATTCCAAAAGCATGCATATACCCTGACTTCTACTAATCATGTACTTTATTTTTATTCGAGCATAGTTGATTTACAATGTTGTGTTAGTTTCAGGTGTACAGCAAAGTGAATCCGTTATACATATACATATATCCACTCTTTTTTAGAATCTTTTCCCATATAGGTCATTACAGAGTACTGAGTAGAGTTGCCTATACTATACAGTAGGTCCTTATTAGTTATCTATTTTATATATAGTAGTGTAATGGTGTACTTTAAAAGTTATTTTTTGCTACTTCCCTGTTCAAATGCATGACATCCTCTCTAAAATATAGGTCACCTATTATTTACATTCTTTGGAATGTCCTCAAATAGATTTTTTTTTTGATGGGGAAGAGCAATAATATTTTTTTCTTTTGTTTCATTCAAGTATAGTTGATATACAATATTGCATTAGGGAAGAAGAAGAATATTGATGTTAAGCCTTCCTCCCTGCAAAGTATATATTAAAGCACATATTTATCAAGATTTCTGCTCTTCCCATAACATATGAACGTGTCCCTGGCAGATATCTGACATTTTAATCCCCTAATTTTTCACAGGTTCTTAAAGCAGATGCAAAACAAATATTCACCCTAGGTTGCATATAGGTCATTAGGCTAGTCAACGGGGTATTAGATTAAGGCTGAATCGTCTCTTTCAGAAACTCCTTGTGTGTCCTTCGGAAAATCACACAACCTCTCTGGTGTTCTGTTCTGTTTTGTTTTGTTTTATTTGAGGCAGTCTGGATTAAATCATCTCTGAGGTCAATTTTGGCTTTAAGACTCTACCTCTATGATCACGGTCCTTTCCCTCTTATTCTGTGATACTGTGGACATTTGTAATCGGGACAGGTGTCCAGACAAGGTCCATGGGTGGAATGTAAACACATTCATAAGGAGACATAGAAGTGGTGACACTGGATTCTGTTGTGACCCAGGTCAGCAAATGGGTATTTGGTCCCCTCCCCTGCAATATTTGTTTTCATGGTAAAAATCTAGCTCCGAGAAACGATGCTGAATCCACAGATCTTGTCGCTGGGACTCATCAGGGGGACAAAGACGGAGTTTCCCAGCGTTCATTAATCCACATGTAAAAGATTAAGCAGCACAGACACTGTGACCACTGGGAAAATTACAGAGATAAAGATCATTACATGCATCTGGTTTTCCAGGGGGAAGACATGGAGATAAAGCCTTAAGTCTTTAATAAGGCTAGAAATTAAAACTGGGATTAATGACAACAAGAAGCATTTATAAGAAGCTGTACCTGACACTCCTGCCTAAGTTTTGCTGGCCTGATTTCCGGAACATTTTCTATGTTGTTAATATTTATCACCAGCTTCTTTTCTGGTTGAAAACAACCGTCACTGCCCACTGGTTTCAGGTCCACAGGCTTCTCCTTAGACATACTTGTCCTGCTTCAGACTATACTTCTTAAAAAGCAATAATTCAACACTGGTCCCATGAGGTTTCTGTAGAGACGAGGGAGTATGAATCTCTGAATGTCAATGGAGCTTTGAGGTCTGGCCTTGTCCTGTGATACACCGAGAAAACAGCTCCCGTGACAGGTGACTGAGGGACATGCACCCTGGGCTCAGAATGGGGAGGGGAGAATGGACTCCCTCCTTATTAAATAGCTCAGATACTCCTACAAGTGGAGATGCAGAAGCCTCTGTTAAAATGTAACTGTGCCACTCAGCTGACCAACTTTTATGGGTTGAATGGTGTGCCTCCAAAAAGATATGTTGACATCTTAACCCCCAGGACTTCGGATGTGACCTTACTTGGAAACAGCATCGTTATAAAGGTAATCGAGTTAAAATGGAGTCATTAGGGCAAGCCCTCATCCAATATGACCGACGTCCTTATAAAAAGGGGGAATTTAGACACACATATGCACACACACAAACACACACAGACACACACAGAGGAAAGAGACACAGGGAGAATGTGTGTGAAGGTGGAGGATTGGAGTGATGAGTCTACAAGTCTAAGAACACCAAAGACTGATGGCAAACCATCAGAATCTGGGAGAGCAGACTGGAGAAAATCCTTCTCTCATAGTCTCCAGAAGGAACCAACCCCACAGACACCTTGATCTCAGACTTCCAGCCTCCAGAAATATGAGAGAATAAATTTGTTGTTTAAGTCACCCCATTTATGATACTTTGTTAGGTCAGCCCCAGGAAATGAATACACCAACTCTTCAACTGAGTAGAAAGTATGAGTGCCTCAGCTACTATCACCTGGCAAAGAACAGCATTTTAAAGGAATAGAAAATGTGTCCAAGTGGGAAAGCTTGGAAGATCCAGAGGAAAGGGTGGTGCAAGCAAAGGGCATATCAGAGGCCTCGTTGCCACGACGGCTATGGAAACCCGAGGGCTAACCTAAGAGCACCAGAAACCTTAGCGAGTTGAGGACAGATTCTAAACTGAAGGTCAGGAAGGTGTTGAAGATAAGCTCTCCCTACATCACAGTTTGCTGAGGCTAACTGTGGTTTTAACCATATTTGAATTTGCAGTTAATTATGAGGTTTCAAAATTGATTATACCTAGTAGCACAATCTACCAGATTATCTTAGCTCCTTTCACCCACGACCATTAACCGTGAACAAGAGCCGTGCCCACATTTCGTTACCTCTATGGCTTGTTCACAGGGCTGAGCTTATCAGGGCTGCCAGGCCTGGCCAGGTAGATGTATCCAACCTTAGCCACCAGGATGCCGGGGACATCTTTGCGACAGAGTGCTGGTGCGTAAAACATATGAAGAGTCTGGTTGTGGCCACTGGTCCGACTCCAGGACAAACCTAAGCAAGCCTTCAGAAAAAGATGAAGCTTAAATCCAACCCCTTCTTTCTCTTAGCCCATTTCCACGTTGACTTCTTGTGCTGTTGCCCACAATCCACCCAGACCTGCTCTGCTCCTTGCCAAGTTCAGCTCCTTCCAGAATGTAGCCCTAACCCATCATGGCATGGCAGATCTCAATAACTAGAACATTCCAGAGTGCAGAAGGAAGGTGCAAATAGTACACTGTACTAATTAGAATTAAGTTCAGCTGTAAGTAACAGGAAAAAAACCCATGAAATAATAGAAGACTAAGCAAGGTAGAGTGTTTCTGTTTAGTTTGAAGGAGTTTAAGGGAGGACATTTGAGAGCAGAAAGATGCTTCACAGTATCAGGAACCCTTTTTTCCTTCTTGCTCCACTTCAGATGGCTTCAAAGTCATCCTATTGTTCTAAGATGGCTGCCAGAGCTCCAGCCAACACAATCGCATTCCAGCCATGAGGAAGGACACAAGGGAAGGAGAAGAGCATGCTTTCTTTCTTCAAGGACAGTTCCCAGAAGTTGCTACATTAGCCTAAGTCTCGTTAGCCAGAACTTAGTCACATGGTCACACCAAACTACAAAACAGGCTGGGAAATATAGTCTTCAGTGTTGGCAGCCATGTGACCTAAAAATCAGTGATTCCAGTAAGATAGGACAGGGCTGTTCAACCTTGGCACAACTGCTGGGCCTGATGAGTCTTAGGTGCAGAAGCTACCCTGTGCACTGTGGAGCATTTAGCAGCATCCCTGGCCTCTACCTTCTGGATGCCAGTAGCAGCCCCCTACGTGTGATGAACAAAAATGTCTCCAGCCATCGCCTAATGTCCCCTAGGGCCCAAAATCACCCCCAGTTAAGAATCACTGCTCCGGAAAAAGAGAAGACGTA
Organism: Tursiops truncatus; assembly: GCF_011762595.2. Lineage (NCBI taxonomy): Eukaryota > Metazoa > Chordata > Mammalia > Artiodactyla > Delphinidae > Tursiops > Tursiops truncatus. Next base: position 132,053,744 of record NC_047037.1, on the reverse strand, counting down.
TTAGCCATTTCTGCCACCTCCACTTCACCTCGTATCCTGCCCCACTCTCATGCCTCGTCTGTCACCAAAGGCCACCTTTTCACTTTATGTTATTCCCTGATTCTGGTACACTAACCCACCACTTTCAACTCATACTCTGCTTCCTAGACAATATTGGGTACAACACCCCTGAATCAACCCTGACCTAAGATCTCCCAGTTTGGGGAGTAGTCCCTTACCCATGCATCGCAGGACATGGACTCGGAATTACAGTCAGAGAAAAGCAACACAGAGAAACAAGCTTGTTTGAATTCATTATGGAATATTGAACATCCTGAAGAAGACGCAGCCTTTAAAAAGGTCAGTGGTGTACATATGTATATATCATAGGTAGCAGGGATTATATATACATATTTTTTTTTTTTTTTTGGTATGCGGGGCTCTCACTGTTGTGGCCTCTCCCGTTGAGGAGCACAGGACGCGCAGGCTCAGCGGCCATGGCTCACGGGCCCAGCCGCTCCGCGGCATGTGGGATCTTCCCAGACCGGGGCACGAACCCTTGTCCCCTGCATCGGCAGGCGGACTCTCAACCACTGCGCCACCAGGGAAGCCCAGGGATCATATTTTTTAAAATATTAAGACACGATTTGTTCCTACTGACTGGGTGACTATCAGCTTATTGAAGCTGAAAGATTCACCCTTTGCGAAGAGAATGGACACTGCTCAGGGGAGAATTCATCAATCTGTTGGATGCTTCAAACTAAATTTTTCAAGGTCCTTGGTGAGTCGTTGGGGGAAAAGGAAGGCAGTAGACTTGAAAGCCAAGTTTTCAAAAGAGAACGAAAAAGGATTTCTTAGAATTTCCAAAGTTGCAATTTATATATCAAGAACTAAAGCTTTGAGGACTTCCCTGGCCGTCCAGTGGTTAAGACTCTGCACTTCCAATGCAGGGGGCATGGGTTCGATCCCTGGTCAGGGAACTAAGATCCCACATGCCGCTTGGTGCAGCCAAAAAAAATAAAAAATAAAGCTGCAGAAAAAAAGAAAAGAGCCAAGTTAAAAAAAAAGAGAACTAAAGCTTTGAGGAAAGGCCACAGAGTAGGTCACGGTGTGTAGGCTATGACATGAGGGGAGCTCGCAGCCCATAGGAAGAAGACAGGCCCTTCCAGGGCCCTGGGGAGGAGCCTGGAAAGAATTCCGCAGGGATGAGAGAAGGAGCCTCAAGAAGCCCTTGGCACCCATATCCTGCTGAGTCCTGGGCAGCCAAGGGACAGGCAATGGCAGGAGCACCTGGACAGACCCAGTGGAACCTCGGTACCTTGGGAGAAAGGAGCGTCTGGGGGCAACATGATTCCCGGGCAGGAGATTAGCAGGGTCTGAGGAAGGAGGTGCAAAAGTGAGGACCTGAGCTAATCCTTCACACCCACCCCTGAGCGTGGCATGTGAGGAAGACATTCAGAAGCTGCACATACCCCTTTGGGCTTGCGGAAGTGCCAAGAGTATCTATGGGAGAAAAGAGAGTTGAGACCAGGACAGGGAGGCTTTGGCTTGTAGGAATCTTTGAAGCGGGGACGTTCCCACGGACCACAGGCTTTAGCAGCAAGAGCCAGCCAGCAGGCACACAGGTGGTAATAGACACAGCTCTGTAGACTCGGCCGAAATGCCCATGAGCAGGAGGGGTGATCTGGGACTTAGAGAAGGCCAAAGAGCAGATGCCACCCGTCCTCTGCTGTGAGACAGGAAGCCATCTCTGACCATCAGTTACCGCTTTGGAAAAGGAGGAGGAAAAGGGAAGTAGGGAGAAATCCTGAAAGCACCGATTAGTTACCTGAAAGACACTGAGTCGTCAAAAGAAGCCATTTAAACCTGAAATTATCAAAAGATAATTTAAGTTATTGTATTAGCTCGAGCTGCCGTAACGAATAACCAGAGACTGGGTGGCTTACACAACAGAAATTTATTGTCTCACAGTTCTGGAGGCTGGGAAATCCAAGACCAAAGCGCTGGAAAGGTTAAGTTTCATTCTGAGGCCTCTTCTCTTCGCATATAGACGGCGCCATCTCGCTATGTGCTCACATGACCTCCTTGTGCGTTTGAGGGGACAGAGAAGCCGTCTGGTGTCTCTTCCTATAAGGACATCAGTCCAATCAGATCAAGGCGCGATCCTTATGACTTCACTTAACCTTAATACTTTCTTAGTCCAAATACAGTCACCCTGGAGGTCAAGGCTTTGACATGTGAACTGGGCTGGGCGAGGGGTGGGCAGGGGTCATGGAGAGAGGGTGGAGAGGGACACAAAAAGTCAGTCCATAACAGGTAGCAAATTTAAGTGCTTTTTTCTACGCAGTTGGATTAGGGGCTCAAGATCAAGTTTATTTCCATCATAGAGAGGTGAACTAAGTTTCTCTGTTCACATCTACGTGTGTGACCTGCAAAAACATGTAAATATCTAAGTGTATACAGTTCAAATATAAACCACTTGAGGATTTGTACAAAATGTTGGCATTGGGTGTCATTTGGAAATGGCGTTTTGGGTGATTCGTATTTTATTCTTTTCACGTACTTATATTTTCATATTTAACCTGCATTTCTTTTATAATAAGAAAAAACACACATAACACTAAAAAATGGTCCCTATCATCCAACCATCAAGATTTTGTACAAAAATGATAAGCATGATGATATCTAATCCTGGAAAGATCTGGGGAAATGAGTACTTTCATTCCTTGCTGGTAGAAACATGAATTATTCCAGTCTTTCTGAACGGCCATGTGGTAATATGTATGAAGAGCCTTAAAATGTGTATCTGCTCTGACTTAGCAATTCCACTTCTAGAAATTTGTTCTTTAAAGATTTATTTTAGGGAACTTAAGAACATGCATAGAGACTTATACAAGGATTTTGTGGCAGATTTATTAGCAAAACCCTAATAAAATAATTGGACCCAAGTGTCCAATCCTAGGTAACCGAAGGAAAGAATTAGGATATTCTATACTATGGAATATTATGCATCCTTTAAAACTCAAGTTGTAGAAGCATATTTGTGTTTATGGTATATTGCTAACTGAAAAACTAAGCTACAAAACTGCAGGTTTAGCATTACTTCATTAGTCACAATATTAATGCAAAACAAAATATCCCAGAACTCAGTGGCTTACCACAGACAGTTACTCTCATGCTCACAGTGGGCAGGTTGTCTGAGGTTAGGCTGATCGGGGCTGGGCTCTGCTGGGTGGCTCTTCTTCAGGCTGGGGCAGCGGAATGGGCTCCCAGCTGCAGGTGGGCTCAGGCCTATTTTCGTTGTCTCTCATCCCTCCAGGACAGCAGCTCCCAGGGGCACATTCTCAGAGTGGAACAAGCCCCACCTATAACCAAATTTAAAGCCTCTGCTCATTTACATCCACCAGCATTCCATGACCGCAGCAAGTCCACGGCCAAGCCTTGTACCAATAAGTTGGGAAACTACAATACTCGGTGCTGCCACAAGTGAGAGGAATGGCCAGGTGGCATGGCAAAGGGCACGGGTATGTGGAGCGGGGAAGAATTGAAAATAAGATTGCCATCTTCCACCTTTGACACTTTAAAAAAAATAATTAACATGCAATATCTACCTCTCTATTTATGAAAGAATCTTTTTCAATAAGCAATGGGTTTTGCATTGAGTGACAGAAATCTTGACTATGACTTAAAAAGTACAATGTTAATTTTTCTCATGGAACAAGAAGACCAGAGGCAGGCAGACCAACAATGTCATCAAAGAGGGAGGGAGGCTCTTCTGTCACCCTGACCAACCATCCTCATCGTGTGGCCTTCATCCTTAAGTCACAAGGTGCCTGAGGCCCTGCAGGTGTGTGTGTGCCTGCTCCCCAAACCTTGACTTTTTCAGAAGTATCGATTTTGTTTACATGGATTAGTATGGACTTGGTCTCTACCTGGGTGGGTACAGAGAACTGCTGAGGATTGCAGTTTTCCTTTTCTCCTCTTTTGCAAAGAAATACCAGGCTTCCGGGATTAATACTAAGAACTGTTGATTTACACATTGCCTGGAGTCACCCAACATTTTACCCAAATCTGATGTCAATTTCTCTGAAGAGATTACCCAACCCACTTACTTCCCCCCTGTAGCCACATAAGCAACTGCAATTTAATACTCGTGGTTATCACAGGGTTCAGCCTTAAGCAGTCCTTCCTTAGAAACAAAACAAAACGAAAGGATACCTCCAATATGTTTGCAATTTTATTCCTTGCTGGGAAGGGCCCAGTAAAATGCCTCTCGTGGTATAGCTAGAACAGAAGAGAAACCCATCAAAGGTGGGGAGGCCAAGGGGGCCAAGGCCAGACACAATTAACTTCAGCCACTGGGGCTTTCAAGTTAAGGAAGCTGATTGTAGCAAATGTCTCCTTGCAGAACTGCCAACTTATTTAGAGACCCACTAGGGACCCGGAGTGTGGGGAGGCCGTCCCGAAGGCTGGAAACTGTTGCCTTGTCTTCAATTTAGAAATAAGTTCAATGAGTTCCTACCCCAATGAGAATCATTAGTCCCTAGTTTACTTTTTAAAAGAAAGTTTAAGCCATCCGGGAACCAAAAGTCATAGGACAGAGGCTTCACGGTTTATTTTTAACGCTTATAACCTAAGGGCAGGAAGGGGCTGTTTTCATTTTCTAGGACTTGACTAATGTAAGAGGCAATCCTCCTAGAATACACTTCTCTCTCTTTCTTTATTGTCCTCTCTCTCTTTCTTCTATACTGACAGTACTCCTTGATAATGTCAAATGCCCACATCTTAAGTCTATTGCTCTTTGAATTTTGACAAATGGGAACACATATAACTACCCGCAATACAAGATAGAGGACCTTTCCATCATTCCAGAAAATTCCTCTGTGCCTCTCTCCAGTCACCCAGCACTGTTCTAATTTCTATCACCATAAGTTAGTTTTGCCTGTTCTTGAATTTCATATTAATAGAATCATAAAGTATGTATTCTTTTGTGTTTGGCTTCTTGTGCTCAATATAATGTTTTTATTTTTAACATCTTTATTGGGGTATAATTGCTTTACAATGGTGTGTTAGTTTCTGCTTTATAACAAAGTGAATCAGTTATACATATACACATGCTCCCATATCTCCTCCCTCCCGCGTCTCCCCCCTCCCACCCTCCCCATCCCACCCCTCCAGGCGGTCACAAAGCACCGAGCTGATCTCCCTGTGCTATGCGGCTGCTTCCCACTAGCTATCTACCTTACGTTTCGTAGTGTATATATGTCCATGCCTCTCTCTCGCTTTGTCACAGCTCACCCTTCCCCCTCCCCATATCCTCAAGTCCGTTCTCCAGTAGGTCTGTGTCTTTATTCCTGTCTTACCCCTATGTTCTTCATGACATTTTTTTTTCTTAAATTCCATATATATGTGTTAGCATACGGTATTTGTTTTTCTCTTTCTGACTTCCTTCACTCTGTATGACAGTCTCTAGGTCCATCCACCTCACTACAAATAACTCAATTTCGTTTCTTTTTATGGCTGAGTAATATTCCGTTGTATATATGTGCCACATCTTCTTTATCCATTCATCCAATGATGGACACTTAGGTTGCTTCGATGTCCTGGCTATTGTAAATAGAGCTGCAATGAACATTTTGGTACATGACTCTTTTTGAATTATGGTTTTCTCAGGGTATACGTCCAGTAGTGAGATTGCTGGGTTGTACGGTAGTTCTATTTGTAGTTTTTTAAGGAATCTCCATACTGTTCTCCATAGTGGCTGTACCAATTCACATTCCCACCAGCAGTGCAAGAGTGTTCCCTTTTCTCCAAACCCTCTCCAGCATTTTCAATATAATGTTTTTGATTCATCCATGATGTTGCCTTCATCAAGAGTTTGTTTCTTTTGATTGATGAGTAGTATTCCATTGTAAAATTATACCATAATTTGTTTATCTATTCTCTTGCTGATGTTCCCAGTTATTATGAATAAAGCTATCATGAACGTTTTGGACACATCTTTTTGAGGAATATGTTTTCATTTCGCTTGGGTATGTACCTAGAAGTGGATTTTCTGCTCATAAGTTAGATAACACGTTGAACTAAAATTTTACTATTTTATGTTTTCACCAACAATGTATGGTTGCCAACACTTGGTATTATCAGTCTTGTAATTTTAGACATTCTGATGAGTGTGTTGCAGTATTTCATTGTGGTTTTAATTTGCATTCCCCTATTGCCTTATAATGTTGGACACATTTTCATGTATTGAAATTTCTTGGCTATTCAGGTATCTTCTTTTGAAAGTGCTTGTTAAAGATTTTTGTCCATTTTTTATTAATTGAGGTTTTTATTATTGATTTGTAGGAATTCTTTATATATTCTAGATGAAGTCTTTTTCAAATATACGCTTCTTGAATATTTCATCTCAATCTGTAGCTTGACTTTTCATTTTCTTGATGATGTTTCTTTTAATGAGAAGTATTTAATTTTGATAAAGTCCAATGTATGAATGTTTGCTTTTATTGGTAGTGTCTTTTATGACTTTCTAAGATATCTTTCCCTGTCCCAAATAGTGAAGATATGTTTTCCACTTCAAATTAATTTATATGTATAGTGTGAGGTAGGAGTCAAGGTTAATTTTTTTCCTGTGCCAATATCTAGTTTTTCCACCATTTTTCCCTGATATTTACTGACATGTGACTTATTTGCCTTTCTACATTGAATTGCTTTGACATTTTTGACAAAAAGCAATTGACCATGCGTCTATATGTTGCCCAATAACCACGGTAGATCTATTTCTGGACTCTTTATCCTGTTCTATTGATCTATTTTTTACCTTATACCAATAGTACACTATCTTGATTACTATAGCTTTTTAGTAAGTCTTGAAATCAGCTACCATAACTCCTCCACCTTTGTTCTTCTTTTTCATGATTGTTCTGGCTATTTAAGATACTTTGCATAAATATTTTAGAAATCAGCTTATTCATTTCTACAAAACTCTCTGCTGGGATTTAGGTAGGGATTGCATTAACTGGATAGATAAATTTGAGGAAAGCTGACATCTTAACATACTAAATCTTCCAATTCATGAACATGGTATAACTCTGCATTTATTTAAGACTTCTCTAATTTGTCTCAGCAATATTTTATAAATTTCTGTGTAGAGACCTTGCATATCTTTCATTAAAATTAAATTTATTCTTAGTATTTGATTCTTAGGTGACTTTCAGTAGTGTATTTTAATTTTATTTTCCCATCATTTGTTGCCTGTATAGAGAAATACAATTTAATCTTTATACATTGGTCTTTTACCCTGCAACTTTACTAAATTCACTAAAAAATTCTAGTAGTTTGTAGATTCCTTTGGATGTTTCATGTACACAGTGACGTCAACTGCAAATAAAGATAGCTTTCCTTCTTTCTTTCTCATCTTTGTGCCTTTTATTTCTGTCCTTGACTTATTGCACTGGCGAGGCCCTCTACTGAATTGTAGAATAGAAGTGATAAAAGTGAATATCCTTGCCTTGACTGTAGAGGGAAAACATCTAATATTTTACCATTAAGTGTGATGTTAGTTCTAAGTGTTCAATAGATACCCCTTATTAGAGAGGAGGTTTCTTTCCTTGATTTTCTACTTTGCTGAGAGCTTTTTGTTTCTGTTGTTGTTTTCTTTTTTTTTTAATACAGAATGGGTGTTGAATTTTATCAAATGTTTCCTCAGCATTTATTAGTACAGTCACAAGGTTTTTGTTCTTTATGACATTGATTTTTTAATGTTCAACAAATACTCCACTTTGGATAAACCTCACTTTGTCAAGATATATTCTTTTAATACATTGCTGTATTCTATTTGCTAATATTTTGTTTGTGGTTTTGGTTAATTTCATAAACTACTCTAATCTGAACAATGATCTGTCCTCATTCTGTCAAAATGAAGGTCGCCACAGTCCCAACCCAATAGCTGTACTGTTGCCAAACAAGTGTTTCATGAATCAGTGATTTTTTAAAATTTCTTATTTTTATTCTTCTGTATGAAAAGTTAAAAAGTAGAACTGAATGAAATTTACCATGGCACAAACACAAATGTGTAGATTGTAGAAACGTTCTGTGGAATCGGAATCAGATAAAAGCTATAGCAAAAAACAATTCTATTTCTGTGAATGTAAGAATGCCCTAAACAATAAAGGTTAAGAAAAAAGAGAAATGTCAAAAACAAACAGAAAAACAATTCTCTTTGATATAGAAAAGTAAGAGCAAAACCAAATCCTATAATCACTGTAACTGACTGAATATTAAGGAGCCTGGCTCTCTATTCCTTGCAATGATGCTTGTCTTCATCAATTTATTATCAATACAAAAATCCTAAAATGAACATTTTTAATACTGGGATTAAGAATTGTCCTTTTATAACCTGGGAACCAAAATTATCTATGAAATGTGTGACATGAATTTGAGGAAAAGAGGAAAGAAGAATCCCTGTCTCACATCACTGGCATCTCATCACTCCTAATTCCCATCCTATTTCCAGCCCCACCCAAGTCCTTTGGTCTCTGAGTTAACACAGTGACCTGCTGTGTGCAAAGGTGGACTCAGCTCAGGCCTTTTTTCTGAGCTAAAGTGGGGTCCCATGTCCCATATCCCACGTCAGGGGATCCCAGCTGCACCAGGCCCTAACAACCATCCCCTCAGAGTCTCTTTGTCCAGCATGCCCTTCCCCTAGGTTTGCATCAGGAGGAGAATTAGGTAAAGGTACCTTCTCACTCAGTCCCAAAGTAACCTGCCTCAGGAAACTAACTTTTCCAAACTGACTGAGCAGGAGGTGCTGGGATAGGATGCTTTGGTTCTGCAACCAAAACCTCTCCTCTCCTCCGGCTTGACCTGGAGTGGCACCTGCTCTCAGGTAACCTATGTCCAAAGCCCATGGCCCCATACCCCTCCAGCCAAGCCCTCTGGCATGCTTGCCCACAGGTTCTGTGGGTGGAGAGAGTGGCCTCCGTGGCTGAGCCGTCCCCACTGCTGGTTCCAATAGCCTTTCCTGACCATCAGTTCTGAGATATTCCTGATTCCTTCCAATAAACCTCCATCACTCATGCCCCTTTGGTTTTCCTTACCGTCCTTGAGCTGGTTTTGGGCACTTGCAACCAAAATAAGCTTGACTGGGTCAGGGGAAGCCAACAGGTGTGGGAAATGGAAGTGTCACGAGAGCCCTGCATGAAACAGGGCACAGCAAAGCAGGAGGACTTACCAAATTAGAATGGGACGGAAAATCAGGATCTCATGGCCAAGGTGACCCAACCAGCGTGCAGGGGTGGGGGAAACATCTTCAGAGTGGAGAGCTGGAGGAGGGCGTCCTTGAAAACACAGCTTCAAACCATGCAGTGCGGCTGGAGAGTGCTGGTCCCCTGAATGACACCTGAAAGGCAGCATGAAAGATATGTGTTCCAGGTGAATTGGGGCAACAGTAACCAAATAACGAAGTCCTAAGCACAGTCCTTCCAAATGCAGCGTAAAGAGAGGTTTGAGGGTCACTCAATGCTTATTCCAACCCATATGGATGCAAATGCCAGCAAGACCCACCAACTGCAGCTTTCACGTATGATTACTACTATAGCTCCCTCCATTCATTCTCATGCCACGCAGAGTCCTAGGTGCTGAAAACCTATCAGTCAATCAAACAAGGGTCCCAGTCCTCAGGGAGTTTGAATTCTATCTACTGAGCATCTACAGTCAGCTAAGCACTTCACATGCACTCTTTCATTCAATCCTCAGAGCAACCCTATGAGGTAGGTACTGTAACAAGCTGCACTGTACACTTGACGAAACGAGGCTCAGAGAGATGAGGAGACCAACCCAAGGATGCACAGCCGGTGAATGGCCGAGGTGGGTCTGAGCGGGAAGCCTGGCTCCAGGGTCCGAGTTCTTGACTTCCATCCAGGTAGAAGTGGCAGTCCAGGCTTCTTCCCCCTTCTACCTCACATGCACATATTATTAAGCTGGAAACCCTTCTAGGCACTGGGATAAAATGAGAAAGGAACCCTCAGTCTGGTAAGAGGTACAGCTGTGCTTGCTCTCGACAAAGAGAGCTCTAAAGAAGGAACCATTTATGGCCAGAATGTGGGTTCAGGAACAAGCATGCTAGAGAGGAAACCTCAAAGACACAGGCTGGGAGAGGGGAAGGAGCAGGGAGCCTGGGGGAAGACAAGAGGTCCCGCGTGGCTCTGAGACCAAACCCTGGAGGTGATGGAGACGGGGGCAGAGGCAGGGTGTGATGAAAGGCAGTCATCAGGAAGTGGGTGTGAGGGAGTGTCAGGATGTCCTGTGCCTGGTACCATGTCTGTGGCCTCAGAGGAAGGAAAGGAGAGAGGAAGTGAGGAGGGAGGAAGGGAAGGGGAAGAAGTTGGAAAACCAAGGTGGTTCAGGTTATGAAAGACTTGCAGGGTTCTAGTAAAAAGTGTGCACTTTTTGTTGTCAGTGAGCAGTCATTCATGGTTTAGTCAAGGAAGTGGTAAGCAGTACTCCACTGAATCTGCATTTCTATATTAGATGATAGATAGATAGAGATAGATAATAGATACCTAGATGATAGATTGCTAGATACTTAGATAGATACCTAGATGATTGATCGATTGATAATTGATAGATGATAGATAATAGATACATAAATAGATACATAGATGATCGATCGATTCATAGATAATAGATGAGAGCTAGATGAGAGAGAGAAAGGCGGAGGTAGAGAAAGATGGAGAAGGAGACTGGATGAGAATGGAGATGGGCTGAAGATGGGGTAGGGATGAGGATAGTGATATGTTTTTCCCCCGGGGGGGTGGAGGTATAGAAGGCACTAGGGGTGGACAGAAGACAGGATTTTTTGTTACATTTCTCCCCCTCCCAGCTTTCTGCACAGGCTGGAGACTGGGTGACAGGATGCAGGAGGCAAGCGCTGGCCTGAAAGAATAGCCACTTCCCCTGACCAATGCCCAACACACAGGCTTGGATCACCGGCCAGACCCGCTGGGAACTGGAGCCGCTCGTCCCTGCTGGAAAAGCCCCTGCCTGAAAAGTTAGGGGGGTTGTTTTCATGTTTTGCCTTAGCAGCCTCCACATTGGCCTCCATCTCCTGTGCTCATGGTGACTGCCTGTCAGGTCTAAGGGTTATTAGGAGGGAACAAATCCGCAGGTAGCGGCCACCTTGCCCGCCATGGCAGCCTCGCAAAGCCAGGCTCCCGCTGCGAAGGGCCAAGCCACCCTGGGAGGGAAATGACCAAGGTCAAGGTTGGGGATGCAGCATCTGCAGCAGAGCATTTGCCCCATTCTCCTCCTGTGGTCATTGTTACTTTCCACTGACCAGCTGCCTGCAGGCTCCGGGTAGAGACAGAATGTGTAACACAGCCGCCATTCAGTGGAGATTAATGCCTGAAATGAGCCACACCTCTGAACAATTGCTTCCTAGAAGAGGGACAGCGCTGAATGGCCAGGGAGCCCCATTGATGACTGTTATGAAAGAGGTAAAGGCCGGCCTAGAGGGAAAGAAAAGTTTCACACCGCCCCTCAAACCTAGCTCCGATTCTTCCTCCTCGCCCTTCATTTCCCTTCTGACTGCCCATTTGGCCCATGTTGCCCTAATCCAGACTCGTTCTTTTATGTACGGGGACTTGGGCAGCCAGCTGAAAATTCACGGATTTGCTACTGTAAGTCATATCACTGCGGCTGCGTGCCGATCGCATTAGTACTATTATCTGCGCAACTTTCCGACTTGACAATTAGTTACTATCATTCACACTGTGCAATCAGCTGTTAAATCCTCATTTATGCTCATTTGAATATGAATGTGCCGTTCAATAACATGTTAGATTGCCATGTTTACAAATATACTCCAGGTATTTAGAAATTTAGATGATGCAAAACATACTGTTTAAGCCGTGCTCGGTGCCAGTTTAAATAACTTAAGCCTATTTATCAGTCACTTAGCAATTCTTTTCACATACTTCTGTTTTCCTGGGTCCTACCCTTCTCAACCAAAACTAAAATATGCTCTCTTTTTGTTTGTTTGCTTTGTTGCTGTATTAAACTAATAATCTTCTAGATGCGACTTAATTAGCAGTCACCTCTGCAGCGGGTCTTCTTTTCTAATTCCAGCTGATCTAATTCCTGCCTCTTTTAGAGGCAGATGAAACAGTAAACGGGGAAAAAAGAAAAAAAGAAAACATCTCTGCAGCTGCAATGTTAAATATCAAGTCTCTGAAAGCAAATGATTTGTATGTAGCACAAAGGGGAGGGAAGAGCAAATTTTTGAATGAAGGTAAAACCGAAGAGAAAAGATACACTTGATCGTAAACTCTCGGAAGGGAAACAGTGTATACTCAGAGCAGGGCTGCTCAAACTTTAATGTGCCTTAGAGGCACCTGGGGATTCCCTAGGACTTGCAGATCTGGTTCAGTAAGTAGAGCTGGGCAAGATACCTAACCATCTCCCAGGTGTAACTGATGCTCCTACGAGACCAGGTACCACAGTGGGCAGCAAGGCTCTGAAACATAAATCATACATCCACCTTCAACTATTATCCTTCCAATAAGAACACACATTAGGAGATTTAAGGACCAAGCTTGACAATTCCACTCTGGTATAACCAAAAGAATTGAAAGCAGAGCCTTGAAGAAATATACGTACACCCATGTTCACAGTAGCATTATTCACAATAACCAAGACAAGGAAGCAACCCAAGTGTCCATCCCTGGATGACCTGATAAACAGAATGTGATATATAAATGGAATGGAATGTTATTCAGTCTTAAAAAGGAAGGAAATTCTGGGACAGGCTGCAACATGAACGAACCTTGAGGATGTTATTCTAAGTGAAATAAGCCAGACACCAAAGGACACATATTGTATGATTCCACTTAGATGAAGTATCTAGAATAGTCAAACTCACAGAAACAGAAAGAATGGTGGTTGCCAGGGGCTGGAGGGAAGAGGAAATGGGGAGTTGTTTAATGGATACAGAGTTTTGGTTTTGCAAAATGAAAAAGTTCTGGGGATTGGTTGCATGACAACGTGAATAGACTCGACAGTACTGAACTACACACTTAAATATGGTTAAGATGGTAAATTTTATGTTATGGGCATTTTACCACACTTTTTTTTAATGTTTTTAATAAATTGGAAAAAAATCTTGGTTTTAGAAACATCATAAAAAAAAATCCTTTTTCTACCAAGAAAGCCATATTTCAGCTGACTCTTATTCAATTCTTCCATGTGCTGGTCAGCTGTCACCAGTCCTGATACCAGCCGAAGAAGGATTAATCAATTTTTCTTCCACACTCCCATGTCCTCTGATCAAAACTCTATTTCAGTAATTTTTGTATTCTCATCAATGTTCAGATTCTGTGTGTCTCCACCTCACTCTCTCGAATGTGAGGTTTTGAAGGCGATGATTTGCCCCTACAGCTATTTGGTAGATGCTGCTGGAGACTGAACCCTCAGGCATTTCTTGTCTCCTCCTTCCTGACACAATCCCCATTTTACTCTGGTGTCTCCCCTTCTCCGATCTGTCCACATGCTTCAGAGGAGGCTGGGCCCTTAGTGCGTGGGCCATGAGGAGTCCAAGTCAATCATGATGACGCCATTCCCCTTGTCAGTGACTGGTTCCAACATAGTCAGGGGCCAATTTTGTGGTCAACGAGATAGGAGGGGGCTCTGCTGAAGAGCTTCAGGAAAAGATTTCCTTGCTTTTTTTTTTTTTTTAAAAGACACATTTATTCAACTTCATGATTAGACTATTACATTTAGCAATCAGCAGCATGGGTGCAAAAAAAAAAATCTACATTAAAACCCTTTATTGGAATGCTTTATACTTTCCACAGAACAGAAACTAAAATAATCCGTTATATAATTGGTCACAAATACAGTCTTCCAGTTTTTTTTTGCCCATGCACATGAGTATTGTCTAAAACACGTCTTCTTTGTAGCAGCCAGGCCCTGCCACCACCGTGCTTGGCTGCGTTCACCGATCTGTTGTAGCCTGGAGCTTCCCCGTCACTTCTCTGGCTCTCCTCTCCTGCTAAGCTTTGTTTCCCAGCAGTAATTAAAATCTTCTGCCCCGCCATAGCTCCTGCTGCTGCTGGAACCACCACAGCCACCTTGGTTTCATGGTTCGGCAAAGTATTGGCCTCCACCACCACAGGGGCCAGCACTTCTGCCTCCAAAATTTCCTCCTTTCATGGGTCCAACATTTGAAGATTGATTGTCATAACTGCCCAAATCATTGTAGCTTCTGCCACCTTCAAAATGGCTTCCATCGTTACCAAACCCATTATAGCCATCGCCACTGCCACCATATCCACCGCTACCATGGCTGCCACCAAAGCCACCTCGGCCACTGAAGTCTCCTCCACGACCAAAGCTGTCATTCCCACCAAAACCCCCTCCAAGACCACCACCAAAGTTTCCAGAACCACTTCGACCTCTTTGGCTGGATGAAACACTGTCATCTCTTGCTTAGGTAGGGCTTTCCTTTCTTCACAATTGTGGCCATTCACAGTGTGGTATTTCTTTTTTGTTTGTTTTGTTTTGTTTTTGTTTTTTTAAACCTGTGTTCTTTTTTTTTTAATTTATTTATTTTATTTATTTATTTTTGGCTGCATTGGGTCTTTGTTGCTGTGCACAGATTTTCTCTAGTTGCAGCGAGTGGGGACTACTCATCCTTGTGGTGCGCGGGCTTCTCATTGCGGTGGCTTCTCTTGTTGTGGAGCATGGGCTCCAGGCACGCGGGCTTCAGTAGTTGCAGCACACAGGCTCAGTAGTTGTGGCTCGCGGGCTCTAGAGCACAAGCTCAGTAGTTGTGGCGCACGGGCTTAGCTGCTCCACGGCATGTGGGATCTTCCCAGACCAGGGCTCGAACCCGTATCCCCTGTATTGGCAGGTGGATTCTTAACCACTGTGCCACCAGGGAAGCCCCACAGTGTGGTATTTCTGAATGACAATCTTGTCTACGGAGTCATGGTCATCAAAAGTTAGGAAAGCAACGCCTCTCCTTTTGC
This sequence comes from Tursiops truncatus, assembly GCF_011762595.2. Classification (NCBI taxonomy): domain Eukaryota; kingdom Metazoa; phylum Chordata; class Mammalia; order Artiodactyla; family Delphinidae; genus Tursiops; species Tursiops truncatus. Next base: position 132,038,739 of record NC_047037.1, on the reverse strand, counting down.
CACTGCCTCGGTCAGTCATGAATTCAGTCACTTCGATTTTCCCGTACCGTTCAAAATAATCTCTTAGGTGATGTTCTTCAGTGTCTTCTTTAATGTCACCACCAAAAATCTTTTTCACAGGTAAATGGGCACCAGGTCTTTGAGCATCTTCTCTTGAGACGGCCCTCTTTGGTTCCACCCCTCTTCCATACACCTCGCGTGGCCTCACATTCATGGCCGCATTCACCTCCTCCACAGTGGCGTACGTGACAACCCCAAAGCCTCCGCAGTGCTTGGTGCTCGGATCCCTCATTACCACACAATCTGTGAGCGCTCCCCACTGCTCAAAATGGCTCCTCAGACACTCATGGGTTGGTTCAAAGCTCAAACCTCCAATGAAGAGCTTCCACAGCTGTTCGGGCTCTTCGGGACACTCTGACTCGGACATGAAGGCAGTGGAGGGGGGAGATGTCAACGATGCTTACTCAGCAGCATCCGTGGGCACAAAGCCCATCTACTGAACATATCTCGATTTCCTTGCTTTTAAAGGAAGACACAAGGAAGAGATTGTTCCTCTGCCTAGGAGGGATGTTGTCTGCCCAAATGAGACACAGGGGATGAAAGCCGCTTTCTTGACACCAGTCTGAGGGTTAAGCCAGCACCAGAAAGGGGCAGAGGCAAAGGAATCCAGAAAGACAGAGAAAGAGCCAGAGCCACGCTGCCTTTGGATCCCTCAGCTTATAAAATAATAGAGTGCTTCATGGTTTAAGCTGGCTGAGTAGGAGTTTTCTGTCTCTTGCCTCCAAAACCACCTTAACCAATACCAGTACCTTGCAGACAGGAGATACTCTGAAGTTTGCTGGATGAATTAAAGTAGGAAGATGGGGATGGTTCACTGCCCTCAGAGGACTCCTTAGGCAGCATGACTGTCCCCCATGCTAAGCAACCTCATACACGAAAAGATTTTTCCAGCTGGAAAGATACAGGATCTTTTTGTTTGTTTCCTTGCTTGTTTTATTAAAGAATTCCTCATGGGCTACTTTTCCTAGAAAACATTTTAAATGTCTTTTACTATTACCTTTTGACAGCCTGTGTGTTACACAGCAAAGTTCAGGAATAGGTCGTCACAAAGGCAGATGTTTATTGAGTACTTATTATATGCCAGACATTATTACGCTGTTGTAAACTACACAACAGCCCTCAGCTTGATACTGTTATCACCCTCCTTTTACAAATACAGAAACAGAGGCACAGAAAATTTAATTCCCTTGCTCAAGGCTAGCAACTGGGATTTGAACCTGAACAGTTGGCTCTTACATTATGCTGTGTAGGTACACTTTGGCTAGGTGCACTGTGGCACTGCTTAGTTCAGATAACTGCAATCCGTTCCCTAGAGGGTGGTCAGAAAAATCTTTAAACTATTAAAATCTCCTTAAGACTCAAATCATATTAACCTCCACTCAGTGCCCTTCAGTGGATTCCCGTGGTTGTTCTAGAGAGCACCCAAGATAACGGACACAGCCCACAAGGCTCTGCCTATGTTACCCCACAGTCATTTCCAGCCCTGTCCCCATGCTAGTGACCACTCTGGCCAGTCTGACCACCTTCCAGCTCCTCTAACATTCAGTCTTTTTCATCTCAAGGCCTTTGCACCTGCTTTTCATTCTGCCTGGGCTCACACCTTCCCCTCTCCCCTCAGACAGACAGACAGATACACACACACACACACACACACACACACACACACACACACACACACCCTTACTCCTAGATAACTTCAGCTCATCCTTCAAGTATCAGTGTAAACATTTTACTTTCTCAGCAAGTTCTTTGCTGACCTGTTAGTCTAAGTTTGCCCCACCATCACCATCTCCCCTGTCACCTTTGTCACAGCCTTTATCAGAATGGATAATCCCATCAGTCGGTGTGACTTGCTGCTTTGTCTCTGTCCTCCCCAAGGAGAGGCTCAGCTCCACGTGGGAGGGATCATGTCTGTGTTGTCACTGAGGTGTCCCCAGCGACAGACAGGCGTATCATCGGCAATGGTGGGCAAATATTCGGGGAAAAGTGGGAGGAAGGAAGTTGAGAGGGGAAGAAAAAGTTGGACGGAAGGAAGGCAGGTGAAACTGAGAGAAGATTGGAAGGAAGGAAGGGATTGTGGGGCTCCTCCGAGTTGCCACTTTCATCACTGTAACATTCTCCACTCAAATAAGCAAGGGCCTTGGCCTTAGCAATGGCTAACTTCTTTCCTCCCTTCTTTCCTCCCTCCCTCCCTTCCTTCCTTCCTTTCTCTTTGTATGTCTACCTTCCTATTTCCTTATTCCTTTTTTTAAATCTCCATAAAACAGAAGTAAATTATTAAATAGAACCAGCATCAAAGCATTCAATTATCCTTAAATTTTAAAATGAAACATCTGTGTTGGGCACACAAGACATTTTTATCATTTTTTACAGAGAATCACAGGGAGTTTCCTCCTTCCACCTTCCTTTCCTTCTCAAGGATGTATCCATTTATATTATGTGGTTGGATCTTACAATCTCCCCTACATTTCGGTGCAATAATACCAACCAAACTAATATACTGGAACTAGGCATATAACTAAGAAAGGCAACTAGACAAATAGCTAGATCTTTCACATATAGGATTAAGTGACTGTAAAGAAATTGTATCATGATGTCAAGAGATTTACTGCTTAAACATTTTCCTTTAATGAATTAAGAAAGAACTAGTGAGAAAAATATAACGACATGGAAATATCCGAGCAAACAGGAAACATTTAAAGTTGAGAATTGTTAAAATAGAGAGTAACCTGAGAAAAGCAATACAATTTCTAGCACTTTTAAGTCGATTTAAAATAGACAAAATAAATTCATTCTAGAACATACCCAGCTACCTATGAAATGTGATTATATTCAATATACTGTCTTAAAATGTATTTTGCAGAGCACTGCATTAATAATATAAGTAAAATGGTATTGACCAACAAAGCTCTACACCACTGACGCCATACATCGTTTTCCTGGGTATGAAAGCACAAAGGATTGTGCTTTAAGTATGGGAAAACGGGAAATGCCTTCTTTCTTTGTTTGGGTCATTTTCAAATTCATTTTATTCAGAGTACCCATCAGTTAAGAGCCTGATGTAGCAATGAGACTGATGAAAGCAAGGAAGGAGGGAATCTATGCATTCAAATTAGTATTATCATTCAAGAGTGTTCCCTGGAGATTATGCATTTATTCTTCAGTAACTCCATCCGCAATTATTTTGGGAAAATTTCCATTTGGAACTATCTTTTCTGTGGCGGTCCTGCTTGGCAGGAGGTGTACAAGTTAGCCCATCACTGATACATGTGTATCACCTGCCATGATAAAGGTTTAGGCTTGGAAGGGACTTTACAGTTTATCAAGTCTTTATTTTATGGATGAGAAAACTGAGATCCAGAAAATTTAAGACAGTTGACAAAGTCACAGAGCTTTCATTCACTTAAAAATCAATGAGAGAATGAGAAAAGGGATTTGAACCACCACGTCATTGAATTGTTCAACGTATATAATTCTTTTTTATTGGATCCCCTCATTCATTCATTCCACAAATATTTACTGAGTACATGCCCGGCACTGCTGAGGATATAGCAGTGAACAAAACAGACAAAAAACAGCACATCTTCACGGAGTTCACATTCCAGGGATTCAATAAAATTGAAATTCCTGATTCTATTTTCTATTCTCAGGTTACTATTTTAACAGTTCTCAGGAACCACCTGATTAGAATCAAAGATGTTGAACGAGATGCTCCACTGACATAATTTGATGAGTGTAGGAATTACAAAAATGAGCCAACTCTATTGATTACAAAGAGACAAGAAAGCAGTGCACGTTCAATTTTTTAAAGGAGAAATTAAACCCCATGAAAAAACAATGTTCCAATATGACATCCAGATTCACCAGCCACATCTCCTAAAACAGAGGGAAAGACTGTTAGAAATAAGAGAAAAGAAAACTAAGCATTTTTAAAGGCTTTCCGTGCAGGGTAAGAAAACATGAAACTTTTGGCAAGCATCTTGGCAGCTCGCAGGATGAAACCACTCACTGCCTGCAAGTGTTTATCCCACAGCTGTTGGAAATGAAGGATGTCAAAATACGCAAAAGTAAGAATCCATGCACACACATCAAAGAAGCAAATCTCCGGGGCGCGCCCGGCGTCGAAGTGGACGATAGATGGAGCTCACGAGGAGACGCAGGAATGAGAGGTCCTGGACCGTGTAGAAGACCAACCAATCTTAATGTCACAACCAGAACCTGGCCTGTGTTCATGTCTCCTGTACCGTCATGGAAAACTATCTCAGACATTCGGAAATCCATTTTAATAGGATACAAGGCCTGTGGCTGTTACTTCATTCTGTACAAGGTGCATTTATTTACTCAATGATGACATCAGGAAAGCTTAGGCAGGGCTCCCTTTTTTCTTTTTGTGTTTTTTTTTTCTTTTTTAAAGAAATCTCATATTTACTGCACCAAAAGAAATCGTTATTCTTAAAAGCCAAGTGTTGATCCTATCTTATAAAGAAAAAAACATTTTTATTTTGAGAAGCTGATATTCTGAAAGTTCATACAACCCTGTAGTTCTTTGGTTTAAGTGAAAATACCACATTCCAGGCACAAAGGAGCGGCTAAATTCACTAATGGGTCAAAGACTATGCAACCTTCTAGGTGACAGTTTCACAATTTGGAGAAATGGTGATACGCTTTCTTTCTCTGTTTTTCAATCTTTGTGGAATTTGACCATGTTAGTTTTACAATTTCAATAAATGTTTACTAAAAATAAAATGGAGTGAATCTCCACTACAGCTAGAAGAGGCATGTGCTAAGCTTCCTCCTTTCACATAAAGTGACAAAGGAAGGTGACGAAGCCATAGAAAGCAATGGAGAGATTATCCACAGGTCAACCAAGTCATAGAACATGGGATATACAAGGGTTAAGTTTTTTCTCTTACATCACCTATTCATTCAAATAATTCAAGGGACTTTTGTAAGCATTAGGAAATTGGTCCCTAAAATGTCATAGGCTATTAAGGTAAGAAAAGGAAAGAGGGGGAAGGCAGTCGAGCTGCATTGTAAATCTCTCTGATGAGAACCTAGAGAGGACACAGGACGAGCCACAGTTCTGAGCTGCAGGCTGCACGAGGCTGAATCAATAGAGGCAAATATGGCTTCTCAGCCACCGTGTGCTCTGGCCCACAAAAGTCAGCTGGCAGGACTTGTATCATATAATAAATTCCCAGAGGACAGCTTGACTACTTATATAAAAACATGTATATCCTTCAACCCAATAATTCCTTTTTTAAGTGTTTAAGAGCTAATCAGAGATGTACACAAAAATGTCTGCATAGGGCTTCCCTGGTGGTGCAGTGGTTGGGAGTCCGCCTGCCGATGCAGGGGACGTGGGTTCGTGCCCCGGTCCGGGAAGGTCCCACATGTCGCGGAGCAGCTGGGCCCGTGAGCCATGGCTGCTGAGCCTGCGCGTCTGGAGCCTGTGCTCCGCAACGGGAGAGGCCGCAGCGGTGGGAGGCCCGCGTACCGCAAAAAAAAAAAAAAAAAAAAAAAATGTCTGCATAGAAGATGCTCATTTCAGCATTCTTTATAATATGAAAAAAATAGTCATGCCCTCAATGTCCCACAAAAGGGCTATATGAGGGACTCACGCTGCCTTTAAAAGGAAATACACAGGCATAAAATCAGTGATATGAAAAATATCTCCATGACATATTGTTGAGCAAAAACAAGCAGTTTATAAAATGACATGCATGGTATAGTGTCATTTTTATTCAATGAGATGTACAAATGATAGAGAGACTTTTGGAAGAATGGTCTCCAGTCAATTGACAGTGGATATCTCTAGGTGGAGAATTTAGGAAAACCTTTACTTTGTTTCTTATTCTGTCCTGTGTTGTTCCAACCTTCTAAAAGAGTGCATGTGGATTTTATCATCTAGTCCTGGAAGGACGGGGAAAGGACCACCGCTGGAGCCTCTTGGAAAGTCCCGGGAAACCCCAGGATACCAGTGGGAGGCCCCGTGGATAGATTGGAGGGTAGGCAGAAAGGCTTAAATGATGTGGAAGCAAAGAGAAAGCCAAGGCAGTTTATGGCAAGAGGAAGGACTGTGACGAAGCAGAATTTCCGGGTGATTAGACTGAATTCTCTTTGAGTCTGCATGGGATTGCATGTCCCCATTATTATTCATAGAATTGCTGCTGTCAGAGGACTCGGTGGGCCAGTGGAACAGCCTGGCTAACCGAGATTTCCTCAGTTAGCTTAGGGCCTGTGCAGGAAAAACAAATACCAAGTTAACTTTCTCAAGAAATACCACCATCTTTCGAGATGGAGGAGAAATTGTTCCAGGGAACATACTAAATCATCAGGGTCCACAGGTAGGCTCAAAACTATCTTGAATGGCAGTTGCATTCATCACTATGAGATATACCAAGTTTTTCTTTCCTAAAAAAGGATGAAAAGAGAGATCAAAGGATGTATTTCTTACTATGACGGGAATCCAACAGTGATTAGGGAATATCCTGTAACTATTATATTTAGGTTTGAAATACTCATAAACCAAAGATGTTCATAGTTATCTACTAGAAGTGTAAGAGCTCTAATGGGCGAAATTCTCTGGGTGGGTAAATGAGAAGCATTTGGGGCCTGGTTACTAGTTTGCCTGATGGGAGATTCCTTATAGAGTGGGTAGAGCTAGCAACAGAAATTAAAAGTGTTCACTTTTCAAAGAATCTTCAATAACACATTTTCCATTACCTAAATTCACAAACGTGTCCTAAAGATATACCCAAAATACTTATTTAAAAGGAAAATATCTCCAAAATTATTATCCCAAAGAGTTCCAATTTAAATGTCTGGGAAAATGACATCCTAATTTTCAGAGGGCTTTCCTATTTGATCCTTTTCAAACTTAACTGCCAAAAGAAATAAAAGATAAAACCATAAAGTAAAACCAAGCTGCAACAAAGAATCTTCAAACATTTGAGCCTCTTTAAACATTTTAGAACATCTCAAAGTGAAAAACGTCTCTGCTCAAACCTAGTTAGAAAATATTTGATGTTACAACACAGATTTTCTATCATGCACTTTGAGTTAACACAGAGATACGACCTAATACAAGAAGCATGGCTTCTCCCACTGGGAATTCTTAAGATATGAGAAATATAGCATGCTGCCTATTTACTTGGTTTGAATTAATAGCAATGTATTTATAGGATATTATTGAGATCAACGTATTCTCTGGCTGTTCACCGCTTCAAATTTTTCCCATTTAGCAGAATCCATACATGGCTAATGTTAAAAATGAGTTTTTTTGTGAGACCAAAAAAGAAAAAAAAAAGTATTTGATTGTATAATCTTCAAAGTGTTTAATTTGTATTAGAGCTAAATCCAGAGGCTCTGAAACCTTCGGGGCTCTCCATGTGGATTTTTGTTCTGGTTCACACACCTTGAGACAAAGGCTCATAGTCAAGATGTGAAAAAGACGTTTTTTTGTGTGCGAGATGCGGGGCAAATTTATTCCCGAGGCAGCCTGGAATGGGCTTCAGAAAATGGATAGAGTGTCTTCTTAAAGAAAGGGCCTCTAAGTGAACTCGACTGCCATTCAAAAGATTTGCTCTGACACTTAACAAGTGGTACAGGAAGAAAGGAAAATCTGTTGTTAGGTTTGGGGTGTTTATCAGCCCCCCTCGAGACACTTGACCTAATGCTTTGGCCCCCCTAATCCGCTGATCTGCATGCCGTGGCTTCGCAAGCCGCAGCCCCCAACTGCCGGCCAAACTGCCTACAACACTTGTCCCAACATGCAGCTCCCTGGGTACATTGTAAGCCGCTCACCTACTCCCCTGCCTCCCCTGCCTCCCCCCTCGCGCGGCTCCCCCTAAATTTAATTCTGCTCACAAATTGTGAAATAAGTTGTTTGGGCTGGATTTGTCGAGGGAATTGTCCCACTAATGAAACAGTCTGTTCATTATACAGTTGTAGGACGGAAGATTCAGAGCTCCCATACCCCGGGCCCCGGGCAGGTTAAGGTTTTTAGACTGACAGTTGACAAAAGAATGAATAGCTCTCTCCTGTCAAATCAGGCTTACAAACAGCTTGGCATACAAACAGTTACTGCTTGTATGCATGCGGATTTAGGGTCCCCGCCTGCTAATGCCCCAGATTTGTAAGTACAAATTGGTTAGTCTTCAAACTGTTGGCAAAAGGAATAAAATGACCAAAAATTAGTTTGTGTTAGCCTTTCCCCAACCTCCCCGCTCCTGCAAGTGAAACATTAAAAGAAAAAAGAAAAGGATAAAATAGTGTGTAATGGTCTCATGGAATATTGTTGGGTTTTTGCTTAAGACATCAAATTAAGCAGGATCATTGTTTGGCAGGAAACATTTTGTTTTGTTCGGGCACCCTGCTTCCCAGAAAGCAGCTGAAGATCTAATGGAATTAATTTAAGAGGCGTGATTTTAAAAGATGGTGGGGAGGAGATCAAAAATTTTCATTTCTATTCATTTTAGTACCTGTTGCTTAAAAGTAGTCACAATACTTCCCTTCCTTTTAATTGCATTGGTCTTTTAAAATGAGTCATTTAGATTTCTGAACCTTTCTCATAGGCAATTATGTGTAAATTAGATAAAACCCATTTTATTTTTCTATGGCGTTTCAGTTGTTTTGTGAGTACATTAAACTAATTTATTGAGGCAGAATGCTTTACAGGTAATAAAGTGAATATTTTTACCATGTGATTTATCATCAGTTTGGTGATAATTTTTAGTCTGGATTGGCTTAAGTATAGCTCTTTGATTTATTATAAATACAGGAGACTAGCAGACAGAATTAATATCACATATTTCTATCACTTTATAGGAGAAACAAACAAAGGTAACAGACTAAGATTTTTTTCAAATTCAAGCTTGATCTAACTAACATTTTTGACTTAAGAACTCTTTCCTTCTTGATCAGATACAGCCCCAGGAAGGCCAAACTCCCTGTAATACTAGGAGTTAGCACTTCATATTTTAGTAAGTTCGTTATCACGTTTCTGTGTACCCTAAAGACAATTTTAAAAAACCAGATCTTCTGGCAACTTTGCAAGCAGCCATTATGAATTAGTTCAAACATCCCTTAAAACCTTTACCCTTATCAGTGTCTAAATCCTGTACTGTTATGTTGCAACATTAAGAGTTCCAAACAATAAGTCTAATCTTAACTCATAAATGTGCAAGGTCAGTGATATTTGGCTGTTGGAAATCTGAATAGAGCAAAAACATTAGGCTGCTAGAGGGTAGGAGGGACAGCCTCCATCCCTGATGTGGTTGAATCATTTTCTATGATATTGTTCAAGTATATACTGCACACATGAGCCCTGATGTCAACAGTGGTCCTTTAAATCTGGGGGCACGAGTAGGAAAGAAAGTTTCAAGCAACTCAACAAAGAACTGTACACTAGGGCTGCACAAAAACCATCCCCGGGGGGGTCTCTTTCTATTTTCCATCTCTCCTCCAAAACTTTGCCAATATTTCCCTGCAATGGCCATTCTTTTTTCAGCAAACCTAAGACTTTTTCCTACTTCATCATGACATTTTAAGGCATTTCAAAGACAGATGCCATGACTTGTGAAGAACTTTGGGCTGAGAAAACGCATATGTTTAGTGAAATCTTTTTAGAGAATTACGCTTAGAAAAATGGCACTTCCCCATGAATTTTGCCATGGAATGACTCCTTTACCATGGAAAGCTGTTGGAAAACTCAAGGGCTTCAGTAATCAGTCACCTGTTCGGGGCAGGCTTCTCCTTACAATCCACTAGGATTAAAAAGAACCCAGGGATGAGTAAGACCAAAGCTGATCCAAGTTCCATGCAAAGATTGAAGAAAAATGAATAAATTCTTAGAGCTGCCTCTTTGCCTTAGTACTGATGAGGTACGCAAGTTGCTGGTGGAAGCCATTTTTAATAGCAAGTTGTAGACTAAAATACAAAGCTTTTCTGCTCAAAAAAGGAGACCTGGTGCTAAAGAAAATGGCATAATTAGCAGGGTAGGGGATGGGCATTGTATGCAGGTCTCTGTGGAAGGAAGTACCATTGACCTACATGTACAGTCTTCCAGGGTGGCAAAGTGACCCTTCTAAGAGCTACCCTGTCCCTGCAACATGGGAAGAATAGTATTTCCTACTGTTGTTGTGATGAATAATTTATGTGTAACACTATGTCTGGTCGCCTGGTCCAGCAATTAAAAATATATATAAAATCAGTATCTATATCTAGATCTGTATCTATCCAAAGCAGAAAAGTACTAGTGTCTTCTGAGGCATCCAAAAAACCCAACGGAAAACACAGGGCCATGGTGTTAGCCTAATAAGCTAACCTGACTGGTAATCCCCACTCTGGTGCTAGACTACCAGGTAAGACTTAATTTATCAAATGTCAGGTCTGGATGTCTGCCTCCCTCATTTCACAGATGAGGAAACCGAGGTTCAATTTCACATGGGGTTAAAACTCAGGTCGTCTAACCCCCAGTCTAATAATGTCTTCAGCACATTCATTTTAAAGGAAATACTGTAAATTCTGTAAACTGGTTTATCTTTCGGGTACTTAATTCTCATTTTATTTGTATAAAAAGGGACATTTGGGTGAGCTCAGTGCGTTTTCTAATTGACACTCTTTGGTCACTTTTTGCCTTCTGAGTGTGTTTGCAGATCTGTAAGAGCTATTTTTAGAAGTTAATTACAGTGTCTAATCTTTCCAGGTAAATGCTGAGGTGATGGTTATTGTCTTGTTACTTGCGAAGTCAAATAAACCAAACTAACACATCTATTCTTTTTTCTTAACATCTTTTAAACATTTAACACTGAAAATACATTTTTCACATAAAAGAATTATTGATTTGAGAAACTGTACCTAAACCTGGGCCCAAGGGAAAAATGAATGGCAAACAGGAATGCCAATTAAAACAGGTTTTATGAGAAATGTACTTGCTTCACCTTACACAGGTTTTCTAAGATGCCCTCAGCTCCCCTAGAAACCTCTAAAAGGTTTTTGTTTTCTCCTTTCCATTCCCTTTCTGGGTTGGCTGCCAGACCAACTTCACCACAAGCACCAATTCAACAAGAAGGGACAGAAGCTAAAACAACTACCCCTCGGGGCTCAGGTTAGAATATTAGCAGCTCATCGCTTGGACTACATATTGCATCGATTCAACAGACTCCTTGTAAAATTCAAGTATTATCAGCACACCAGTTCGGCAGAGATTATCTTTTAGAGAAAGGGGTACAGAAAGAGAAAGCTAGAGCCCCCAAGATGAATTTCATCCATTCTCCCAGTACCAGCTCACAGAAGATGCATACGAGAGCCACCACTGTTTAACTAAAGATGGGACCTGGATATTCAATCCCGTGTGAGAAGGAATATGGTGTAGGAGGTTGAAAACCAAAACAAAAAACAAAGAGGCTGTGCAGTCAGAGGACAAGGCTTTGAATTTTATTTCAACTACTCAAAAGCTATCTGACCTTGGTTATTTTTTTTCTGCATGTATAGACTTTTTTTTAGTTAATTTTTTGTCGAAGTGTAGTTGATTTACAATATTTTATTAATTTCAGGTATACAGCATAGTGTTCAGTATTTTTGCAGATAATACCCCATTGTCGGTCATTACAAGATAATGACTATAATTCCCTGTGCTACATAGTATATCCCTATTGCTTATCTATTTTGTACTTAGTAGATTGTATCTCTTATTAATCCCATATCCCTAATTTGCCCCTCCCTCTCCCTTTGTTAACCACAAATTTGTTTTCTATGTCTGTGAGTCTGTTTCTCTTCTGCCTATACATTCATTTGTATTAATTTTTAGATTTCACATATAAGTGATATCGTACATTTGTCTTTGTCTGATTTCACTAAGCATAATACTCTTTAGGTCCATCCACGTTGCTGCAAATGGCAAAATTTTATTTTATTTTTGTATGGCTGAGTAATGTTCCATTGTGTATATGTAACACATCTTCTTAATCCAATCACCTGTTGAGGGGCGCTTGGGTTGCTTCCCTGTCTTGTCTATTGTAAAGAGCCCTGCTATGAACATTGGGGTGCATGAATCTTTTCAAATTAGTGCTTTTGTTTTTTTCTGGGTATATGCCCAGGAGTGGAATTGCTGGATCGTACGGTGGTTCTATTTTTATTTTTTTGAGGAGCCTCCATGCTGTTTTCCACAGTGGCCGCACCTTGTTTAAGTTATTAAACTAGGTTGTGCATGGTTTCTTCATCTATAAGGGGGGGGTGATGTTGGATATTCTCAAGCTCCTCCAGTGCCCTGCTCTTCTAATTGAGGTCCTTGGACCAGCAGTATCCACACGACCTTCTTAGGAATGCAGAATCTCAGGCCACGTTCCACCTGCGGAATCAGAATCCTTTTTTAATAAGACACTCCTGTGATTCATACACATGTTAAAGTGTGAGAAACGCCGGCTTAGAATACACTTTTCTCAACACTCTCAACTTATCCCTTGAGGCTTTGGCTGGGTGGTGTATAAATGAAGGCTAGAGTTTTCGACTAGGATCCCCCATACACCAGAACACTACCCAGCAGTAGGGGTTGCCAGGCGGTTATTTAATGAGTTTTATGAGACATTGAATCTTCCAGACATCAAGGTAATTTGACCATTAAAGAAATAACTTTTTTTAAGGTAGCCCAAAACAAGCCAACTCAAGCGATTAATGGGATTAGTGTGGTGATACTGAAATCAGAGCTGTACCACGTGAGTCTCTCTCCATCACTCACCACTGCTGTCCTCACGGCTTATCATGGCACATTGTTTCATCAAATTAAACACCAGAGGGATGTTGTAAAGGCAACATATGGTCCTCTTTCAAAAGTAGTTAGCCTGACATTGCACAAGTGGCCTCGTCGTGGCTTCCCTGAAACCTTCTAAATCAATGCATTGAGGGTATTTGCTTTTGCAAAACAATGTCTCATAAAAGTAGTTGCTTCTAATTGCACGGTTGCTGTTGTCAGAAGCACAGCCAGGATATGAGATGTGAAGGAGAGCAGAGGGAATCAGGTTAGGAGGGGGAAATCAACTGTTCATCTTTTCCTGGGAGACCATCATGGCGGCAGCAATCATAGGAGAGAAGATGTCTGTTCTCAGAACTGCCACTTGGATGGATGTGGAGCTCTCAGACTATTTTTTTTTTTTTTTTTTTTTTTTTTTTTTTTTTTGCGGTACGCGGGCCTCTCACTGCTGTGGCCTCTCCCGCTGCGGAGCAAAGGCTCCGGACGCGCAGGCTCAGCGGCCATAGCTCACGGGCCCAGCTGCTCCGCGGCATGTGGGATCTTCCCGGACCGGGGCACGAACCCGTGTCCCCTGCATCGGCAGGCGGACTCTCAACCACTGCGCCACCAGGGAAGCCCTCAGACTATTTTTTTACCCTCTCTATTAGGCATAGCAGACAGGACGTAGGTTTTAGAATCAAGATATGAATAATTACGTGCAATTAAAAGACTTGCTGAAAGGGAGAAGATTTTCTTTAATGATCGGGAGAGAGAGAGGACAGTGTTCTGTGGAAGAGCCAGGCTCAAGGCAGCCTTGTCAGCCTCTGCTGGGCCCAGTGGAACCTTCAGAGTTTATAAGAGGCATTTTATACGCCACTGAAAGGTGAGACCAGCCCAAGACTGAATTTCAAGAGAAAAGTCATTAGGCAATATTAGGAGTAATGTTTGGTTGTTATTTTGCATTTATGTGTCCTCACTTTCCTCACCAAAGTATAATTACCAAACAGCAATCCCCACAGAGCCCCTGTGAGCCCAGTGTGGGATGGCATCAAAGCCATCTTCCTTTCTTCTGGTTGCAACTTTTTTCCCCACTCTCCCCTCAAAACACCCCCAAAATAAGAGGGCTTGACCAAACTGGGTGTGGGATTTAGATCGCCACGGTGTATGTCAAGTCATTCTGCGGTACACCTTACATTTATACGGAGCTGTATGTCAAATATATCTCAATAAAACAGGGGGAGAAAAAAGATTTTACCATGAGGTACCTCCTGCCTTCTGGTTTGTGTGTAACACTTTGTCACATGTTATGGAACAGTTGCCACCGCCCTTAGGGGGCAGCCCTAGGTCCATAGCCCCTTCTGTGTCTATGCAGAGGCAAACACAACCAAGCAGGTAGGGAATCTTTGAATCACAGCCTGAAAAAAAAAATCTTTTTTTTTTTTGTATTGTTGAAAAAGAAGATATGATTGTTTTATAAATTTTTTTAATATACTGTAGAGGATAAAATAAAAAGTGAAAGTTTTGTCAACTGACCATCCGCTCTGATCACCCCTCTCCCTTCTGCCTAAGGACACCACTGTTACTGGGTATGTTAGCTATTCTGAAAGGGATCTTAGATGGTGCCTCATCACTTTCCCAATGGTTTTTGGAATCTCCTCTATGATGCTGAGAATGAGTGAAAATGTCCCTGTAACTTCACCCTGGTGAGAATATCTCACAAATAACATAGCCTTTTACACTGGAAGTTGGGAGATACTGATTTTTATCTTGATTGATTTTTTTAAACTCCAGTAGGATCATAGGGATGTTATTTTGCTCTTCATAAAATGGACATGATAAAACTCACCACCTTCTTACCACAGGGCAAGAAGCAATAAATAACTAGGTATCCAGGATGATAAAATCCAGGACAGTGGCAGTTTTAGTGACCTCAAAATTCCAAGTTGCTTTCCTTAACCCAATGAAAGCTTTAAACATTTAAATAGGCAGAAGTTGAATAAACAATCGTCAAGGTCGTTATCTGCCAAAGAAGCTATTCGTAAAGTAAAAGGATGATTTTAATAAGAAATAAAACTCATCTACTGGTCTATTAAGAAAATTCAGCGTGGAGAGATATCGTTATAAATGTGAGGGAAACATTGTGTTCCTGCTGGAATAACAGGGGCGTGCGTGTCTTAGAGTGGAGCGTGGCCCCTCCGTTACAAGGCTCAGAACATAACACAAATCTATGCCCACAACCACGACAGGGGCAGGACCTCACGACCAGGCTGCTCCTGGTGTGGGATTCATGGGGGTTGGTGTGCATGTAGAGCCTTTGTCACTCAGCTGAAATAATAGATAGTCTTAACCAATTTAAATGACCTTAATAAACTCGTAACCCTGGTGTTTTGGCCACTTTGGGATCTGCTGTAGCTGAAGCGTAGCAAGCAACCAACCTGCTGGGAGAAGGCGCGACTCAAAACACACCTGTGAAAAAAACACACCTGTGATGAGTTATTTTTTGGTATCAGTTTAAAGCCCAAACACTGATGCAGTTTGGCCCTCTTTAGAGCCAGGCTGCATCAGCCGCTCTCCCCATTAGTTAGCGTGAGCTCTAAGATGTTGCTAATAGCTACACGTCTTGTAAACATGTGGAGTGGACCCGGCCCCTGAAGGCTCTCACTGTTAAGTGATATCTCAGCTGGGGCTGGCAGAGCCAGCGTCCCTACCAGGCAATAGCAGAAAGGTGTGCAGCCTCTGTGCAGAATCAAAACATCGTGCTCTGAGCGCTCCCTTTCTGGTGTGGTTCCCATAGAGGTGACTGCCTTTTGGTAGTAACGATAGTAATACTGAGGAGAATGAAAAGAAAGAAGGGGAAGAGCAGGAGACAAAGCTTGCATTTACACTCACTAGGGAACATTTCTGATGAGGTCAGGTGGTGGGATTTTGGAAATACTGGTTTCTTGCCCCCAAGGTAAATGGGGACATCAGCCTAGCAGAGTAGAAAGTCTCTTGGAGTGTTCCTTAGTCAGCTGAGATAACCGGTCAGCCGCTTTAGAGCTACTAACTACCAAAACTAAAGCCACAGCTGAAGATGATGAAAAACAGGTTTGCAAACCAGCTTTCAGCTAGGAAACTGCTAAGGGAGAAGAAAGGATGAGTGAAGAGGTGGAGAGGCCGCGTGGCTGCAGCATGGTTGGTTTGCTAACTTTATGCTTGAGTTCTTTTGTAGGATTAGGTTCAATTTTAGGTGTGCAGTGGAATATGGGGAAGGGTGATGGTGGAAACCAAGGGGAGAGGAAGCCTGAATTTGGGGTGAACTCATCCCTGTTTGTCAGTTTCAGCTGAAACTCTGCCAGTTTCAGCACTAAAAGTCCAGTGCCCAGGGAAACCTCTCAGCCCCAGACCAGGACAACTGGTCACCTTCCTGGAGTCACAGAAGTGCATAGTGGACAGGGACCCCAAAGACAATCTCATCCAACTCCATCTTATATAAGGGGAAACCGAGGCCCAGTGGGGTCCATGAGCAGCACAGCATGGGGCTCAGGTCTTTTTAATAAAGGATGAATAGATCTACTGTCTTGTCACGTGGGTGAAATCACCAGAGATTACTAAACGCAAATATGGCACCAAAACAAAGGACAGGCTCAAAGGAAGGTGGGTTCTAATCCCGGTGCTGCCGCTAAATGGGGACCTTGGATAAGATAATTCCCACCTGCCAAGCACTCTCCACAGATTATTTCAGAATCTGAACGATAGTCCTTTGAGGGAGGATTAATCTATCCATTTCCCAGATGAAAAATTGGATTCAGAGACATCAAGTAATTAGCCTAATGTCATAGTAAGAGGGGAGATTTGAAGGTGGGCTGTTTTGACATCAAAGTAAATATCCTCCCCAGAATGACACTTAACTGGTACGAAACTGCAGGGAAATTCCGACAGCCCATTGCTCCCACCAAACGACTCATCAAATAGGAACGACTGTTGGAAAAGAATTCTTTTCTGTTTGTTCACTGCAATCACAGAGGTAACCCAATCATCACAGAATGCCCAAATGGTTGATAACTGAGGGATAAGTACCCTGCTACTTCCAAGAAGGATTTAGCTTAGCAAGATACACGTATTGACCTGAGCTTTCATTTCTTTTCTCTTCTTTTCTTCTCTGAGAAACTCAGTATCTGATAGGCTTAAAAAATTTTTTATGTCATCAGTTTCTTATCTCTACCAGAACCAGAATATAAACTCAATGAGGACAAGAATTTTGTTCACTGCTATAACATATATACCTGGCACAGAGTAGGTTTTCAGTACATCTTTGTTGAATGAATGAAAGAAATTCAAAATTAGACATATAGAAAAGTTAAATACTTTTGTTATACATTTTTATTTTATAGCATATTCAAAGTTGATTACAAGCTCAACAGAAGAGGAAGTAGAAATTAGGGAAGCAAAAATATATCTGCCAGAAAAATTTTACTCAAAAAATTATTGGATGGGCTCTTAAATAAATGTGTGTATTTTTAATTTTTGTAAATTAACTATTTTAGTTATACTAAAGGAGACTGTTATTTAAATGACTCAATTTTTTTATGTGTGTGGGGATCATATAATGAAACAAAGAAACGAAATTTTATGGTAAAGTTAAGTCTCGCTTCCCTTTGTTTATATGGTGATGTATACATAGGGAGCACAAAGATGAATGGTGTGATATTTTATAATTATTTTTGCCTTTTGCGTATTTATCAAGTATCTACTGTCAAAACAATAATAAATAAACCGAATTTTTCAAGCTGATTTTTAAAGTAAATCTTTAGATCTTTTCTAAATGATTAACATTTTTAAAATTAGAAATTTCTACAAACATATACAAGCACCTCTGTCTTTTCAGCATATATGTTATATATAGGTTTCCTCTGATACTGTGGATGAAGTGGGTATGCAAAATTAGGGTTTGGGTTTTATGAATGAAGCTTTATATCACTTACCAAGTTCTATGGTCCCTAAATAGTTAGCATTTGAAAATGATAACACATCTTTGAAATGTATATTTGACAGTGTCAAGTAAATAAGAATAAATCACATAACTTCAAAAATGTTATTAAAATAGCCTCAGCCCTTAAAACACATTTTAGAGGAAAAAGTAAACTCTTATACAGAGTTAATCATAATAAAGCAATAAGTCAGGTTTGATGGCAGGAGATCAGAAAGTAAGCTTAAAAGCAATATATGGTGTTTGGAGTTTCTGTACAAATGTAATGGTCTGAGAAATAACTTTCTCATTGGATTGCACTGCCACTCTGTTTTAGATGTGCTATTAAGATACTGATGGAACATCTTCTTTCTTTGTGGATACAAGAGGTCTAGTACCATAAAGAATTGATTAAATCTGTGACCATTTCAAGGCAAACAGTGCATGAAATACCCATACTACAACAAGGAAATGTGTCAAAGCCAGGTTAACAGATGCATGAAGCCATATGAACTCTGCTTCTTTTGGCTTAGTCTTTATATCTCCCTAGAACTATGACTAATCCTCTTTATGTGAACAACTTCAAAGACTCTGATTTAAAACACATGGCACACATATAACAGACAAACTTAGTTCCTGCCAGCAGGTAATCAGAGGCAACAAAAAGTGTCTCTTGATGAGGAATTGCCTTGTTGTCCAAGGCACCACTTCAGTTTATCCAACAGAAATTCATCATGTCACAGCCCACTGCTCAGAGGCAGAATGAAGCCTGGTTTGCTGAGGCAAAAAATAATATAGCCTATCAGACTTGGAAGTGTTCAATTTCATCCCAGTTTACCTACTTATAGAAAAACCTATTAACTTATGTATAACTAACTTTGTAACCAGGCACTTTAGTTAATTATCTTATTTCTAACAGCTTTTCAATAGACTTTTATGAATTTTAGAAATATATAATAATATCATCTGCAAATAATTCCTAACCCCATATGTACAGGAGTTTTTTGTTTGTTTGTTTCTCTTCTCTTTTGTCTTCTCTTTTCTTATTGCATTGGCTAGTACTTCCAGAATAATATTAAATAATAGTTTTCATAGTGGTCAATATTGTCTTATCTTTGATAATAGGAAAATGTTTTTTCCCATTGTGTCTAGGATCTATTCCTAATTAAAACTTTTTAAATAAAAAATGGCTGTTAAATTTTGAGAAAAAGTTCTTTTGGCCACCAAAAATATACTTATGGGGTTTTTGCCCTGTGACCTATTAATATAGTGAATTTTGATATCAGATTTCATACTGTCAAACTATCCTTTCATTCCTATGACTTTTGCATTTTTATTTTTTTTTTTGCGGTACGTGGGCCTCTCCCGTTGTGGAGCACAGGCTCCAGACGCGCAGGCTCAGCGGCCATGGCTCACGGGCCCAGCTGCTCCACGGCATGTGGGATCTTCCTGGACCGGGGCACGAACCTGCATCCCCTGCATCAGCAGGCGTACTCTCAACAACTGCGCCACCAGGGAAGCCCGACTTCTGCATTTTAATAAACTCCTGAATCTTATATGCTAATATTTTCTTTTAGAATTGTACCTAAGGATATACAATAAAGAAATAGTATTATCCCTCTCCACACTGATGTTTCTATTCTCTTTGGCACTGTAGGAAGGGGGATGCTGTTAATACACCTCTAGAAATTTTTGCTGAAAGCAAATAATAATTGTAGTTCACACTTATATAGCACGTATTCTGTGACAGATGCTAATCTAACAGCTTTGCATGTATTAATACCTTCAATCCTCAGAGCCGCCTGTAAAGAAAGTACTATCATCATCATCATCATCATCATCATCATCTTTGTTTTTCAGATGAGGAAACTGAGCTTAAGTAACATGTCCAGCGTCACACAGGTAGTAAGTGACAAAGTCCAGGCAATTTACCATGAAAGTTTATGCTTTGATTCCCTAAGTCACTCATTTATTCAACTGTAACATGTACTTACTGAGTGCCTACTATTTTGAAGGCACTGCACAATACATTTGCCTTTAAATAAGCAAATGAATATTTAGGCATATGTAATGAATCTAATATCTATATCCCTTTAGTCCAGGCAGTATTTCCATAAATCTTTCTCCCCAACCTTTTAATATTTCTGTCCCGCCTACTGAGACCCAGTATGTAGACTGAGGGAATACTAAGTTTAGCCCAAGATACTAGCTTAGTCTGATGGCATCCTGGCAGATCCTGTGTGGGTGCCCATGGTGACAAGGGAGAACTAAATACCAAATGTCATCAAATATCAGTTTGATAAAGAGGCTGCAGGTGATGCTGCCAGACACAACAGGTCTTGTCTGGAAAAGGTAGAAAACTAGCTATAGGCTAAGATGTGCCGTAGACACAGCGTGCCTGGTCGGGAGGAGGGTAAGACACAGGGAGAAAGTACGTCCTCACATCCATCAGCACAGGAAAATCACTGAGTGCAAGTTCCAAACAAAGCTTGAGCGTGGAGCCGTGGCCAGGAGGTGGCTTTCACACCATATGTCTTTTCCCCTGCCCCAGAGCCCCTGTGGCATTTTTGAAGTGTTGGTCCTTGATACCTTCTATTACCTGGTTTTAATTAACCTCCTGAAGCCCCTTTGTGTGGGTGGCAGTGTCAGCTGTGAGGGCGATGAATAGAAGGCAACCCTGTCAATATTTTTTGGAAGGAGCCTTGTGAATGGGCCTGATGAGCCGAGGTTGGGGGGCAGGGAGGGTTGGAAGGAGTGCTTCCTCTTTAATCCGGCATTTAATCACTGGAGCTGAGGACAATGGAGGCTCCTCCAGCCTCCCAGAGTCCAATTCCATTTGGCAAGACCAGCCCTCTTTCGTCAGCCTCCCAAGGAGGCCCCACCTCCCCACGCTCCACACAAGATTCGCTTCACAAGTGTCATTGAGATGAAACAGCCAGTCCATGGGACTTAGGACTGGGGGGCCCAGCCTCTGCGACCAGCCCCAGCCCATCCTTCACAGGCCTTTGTTACTCTATGGATCCATAATTCCCTGAAAAGCTTTATTTTGATTTCCAGTCACCTTTGTATTTAAAGTTCTCAAAGCAAGTACAACCCAGTGGAGTTATTTTCGACATACATTATTTTTCCTAAGAAAATTGCGATTCCACTGAAGAGTTAAGGGTGCCAGGTGGTTCATAGCAATATGAAATTATAAACCCAGTGGCACTAATATAAAAGGAAACTTCTCAGTGATTTTAATCTCTTCCTTTCCTTTCTAAGTCCTTAACTGCTATGGCTATGTAATTCTATATAATTGCAGCAAAGATGGGATTTTTGTATTTTGCGTTTTTTCAGCCATGTGTTGTTGAATATTGCTCTGCTGCTTTTGTAACGATTGTTTTAGCGTCTAGATATTTATTTCATCAAGCTCATATAGTTAACCTGTACCCTACTGCTGGAGATATATATATAAAGGGATGTTATACTATAGGCGAGACAGCTTCAGCCCTGGGCTGCCTTTTTCCAACAGTGTGATCTGTGTGCCTTAACCACTCTGAACGTGAGTTTCTTCGTCTATGAAGTGAGGGTAACAGCACTGTGCCTCCCAGGGCCACCATAAAATCAGAGATGATGGGCATGAGAGCTGTTTCTGAGCTGCAGAGCCCATACAAGTGGTAGCTATTATTAGCTTGTTTCCAAATGTTCAACCTTAACAGTAAAGGTTATAGTGAACATTTTCAAACACATAGTATTCAACTTCTTTTGAATTCTTTGCCTAAGACAGATTCCAAGAAGTCTGATTACTGGATCAAATATTACGAACGTGTATTTCATGTTATTAGATCTTAGATCCGAATTGCTGCCTGATTTTCAAATGCTTTGAACCAGGTTACATGGTAACTGGCTATGTAGCCTTTTGCCAAGACCTCACGGACACAGCAAATTTTCATCCTAAAACATGTTGGCTAATCACATAAGTTGCTGCCATTTCCATTGCTGGAGTGCTGGTGAAGTCTGAATATTTTTCATGTCTTCCTTTATGAAAAAGAATTTCTTTTGTGTGTGATTGCTTATCTATTTGTCACTAAGTGAGCTTTTATACAGTATTAAGACCATTTTTTAAAGAATGCAAATTCCCCAAGGTGGCAAGAAAGAGACTACAGCATGTAGAGAAACCAACTTGAGCTTTAAAACATCACTTATATACATACTTGCAGGATTCTGTAGTCAATGAGCTCTCAAAAACCAAGAACCCAAGTCTCAACTTTTTTCTTGAAATGCCTCCCTCCACTATGGTTTATCCACATCTGATGCCTGACCCTGAATCTTTGGTCCTTTTCTGCAGTGTGGTGTAATCAAATGGTGTTGCCTCTGTGCATCCCAGATCAGGAAATTGGGAGACCATGCAGCCTGGATTGAGTGGGAAAGTCTTTTTTTTTTTTTAACATCTTTATTGAAGTATAATTGCTTTACAATGGTGTGTTAGTTTCTGCTTTATAACAGAGTGAATCAGCTATACATATACATATATCCCCATATCTCCTCCCTCTTGCATGTCCCTCCCACCCTCCCTATCCCACCCTTCTAGGTGGTTACAAAGCACCGAGCTGATCTCCCTGTGCTATGCGGCTGCTTCCCACTAGCTGTCTATTTTACGTTTGGTAGTGTATATATATCCATGCCACTCTCTCACTTTGTCCCAGCTTACCCTTCCCCACTCTGTGTCCTCAAGTCCATTCTCTAGTAGGCCTGCATCTTTATTCCCATCTGGCCCCTAGGTTCTTCTGACCAATTTTTTTCTGTATGACAGTCTCTAGGTCCATCCACCTCACTACAAATAATTCAATTTCATTTCTTTTTATGGCTGAGTAATATTCCATTGTATATATGTGCCACATCTTCTTTATCCACTCATCTGTCGATGGACACTTAGGTTGCTTCCATGTCCTGGCTATTGTAAATAGAGCTGCAATGAACATTGTGGTACATGACTCTTTTTGAATTATGGTTTTCTCAGGGTATATGCCCAGTAGTGAGATTTCTGGGTCATATGGTAATTCTATTTTTAGTTTTTTAAAGAACAAGCAGGAAAAATCTTGAGAGAGGAGGCAAAATTGCCCTGCCTTGGATCAACAACGGCAAAACACAGATGTGAGGAGCTGGTCCACCTAAAGCATTTAGTGCTCAGCTATCCTATCTATGGGAAACTTCCATTCCATCCAGGAGATGGGTGTTCACAGAGTCAAAACTTGGAAATAAATGGCAAAACACAAAACAAAGAGATAGCTATAAGAAAACTCAAATGATAGTATTATAATCACAATATGTGAGTGTAAATATAATGGTATAATATTTAAGTACAGTGTTATAATTACAATATTTGAGTATTAGTATATTAGAATAATATCTGAGTATGGCATTATAATATGTGAATACTGGTCCTATAGTATATTCTTTGAGTATGGTATTAATCTTATAACATTTGAGTATTAGTATTTGAGTGTAATATTAATATTATAACATTTGAGTATAATGTTTAAGAATAGCATTACAATTATATTATTTGGGCTATATCCTAGCTGGAGGACTTCACGTTAATGTACTTGAGCTTCAATTTCCTCATCTGTGGGAAGATATTTTTTCTCAAGGTAACATGAGAAAAATGTGTGTTGAAATATACGTTTGTAATATTATTTAATGCTTTACCATTTACAAAGCACTCTCATGACCCTGTCTTGATTGAACCTTATGGACTCATTTTACAGATGAAAACACGGAGGTTCAGAGAAGTCATGTGAATTGCCTAAGGTTACAGGAGCCAGATTAAACCCAGGCCTAGACGTCTACATCAAATGGTATTTTATTTTGTATCTCCTAAGTATGTGGCAAGCTTATATTTACTTACGTTGTCTCGTGCAACCCTCCAGCCTCTCCAGATGAGTGGTCAGTCCTACTTAGCCCTGCCCCATAGAATGACACTGAGGCTCAGGGAGATGTAATCGCCCAGGGAGTTGATGGCAGAGCAGGTTGAGCTGTGGTCTATCTGACTCCAAAGGCTGTGCTTATTCCACGGCACATCCAGCCTCCCCGGGAGATGATGCATCTTGGCTGGGGGAGAGAGTCAGGAGGCTGCTGGAGCCACATGAGGCAGGGGCACTGTGACTTTCTGCAGAAACGCTGAGTGGGTTGGGGACCACAGAGGCCAACAGCTTTCATCTATAGCTCAACCAACCAACAGGTTGGTTCTCACATATGTGCTCCCATCTTCATAGCACATCATTGAAAACGAAGCCAAAATCCCGCTACTTATTATTTCGTTTGGGATGCACAAAGAAGATGAAACGTGAGCAAAAACTTCTTTGCCATTTGAGCTAATCACTGAAAACAGATGGTTTGCTCGCTCAAGGTAACGAATCTCTTTCTTTTCCTAAACCTTAAGACACACACAAATAAACAATACACTATCATTATTAGCTTGTTGTTAAATAGGTTTAATGCAAGTTTCTATTTCTTTGGTTTTTGCCTTCTGATTATGGTGTACTTTGTAAAACTCCAACAAAGTAAAGTAACAATTAACGGAGTAAAAAGTTTTCGAGTAAAAATGAAAATGTTCTTCTCACCTCATTTAAATAGAGAAAATTTATTCTTCAGGTTTAGGGTTCTGCTTTTTAAAGTGTGTGGTTTAGGACTTCCCTGGTGGTGCAGTGGTTAAGAATCCACCTGCCTAATGCAGGGGACACAGGTTCAATACCTGGTCAGGGAAGATCCCACATGCCTCTGAGCAACTAAGCCAATGTGCCACAACTACTGAGCCCGCATGCCACAACTACTGAGCCTGCATGCCACAACTACTGAAGCCTGCATGTCTAGAGCCCGTGCTCCGCAACAAGAGAAGCCACCGCAGTGAGAAGCCCGTGCACTGCAATGAAGAGTAGCCCCCACTCGCCGCAACTAGAGAAAGCCCATGCGCAGAAATGAAGACCCAATGCAGCCAATAAATAAATTTATTTAAAAAAAAAATTTTTTAATAAAAAAAACCGTGTGGTTTATTAAGGAGGATTTTTGTATTATTCTCACAAAATTCCATGTTAATTTGCATTCCTTCCTTTTTCAGGAGATGTAACAACATTGTGATTGTATTAATCATATGAATTAAATATAATATGCTTTGTTATTGATTTTCATTTCATTCCTTAGCATCCAGTACAAATATTAGAAAGGCCATGCTTGAGTTATGGTCACTGCAAATGACTGTAGGTAAACATTTAATACTTTAAAAACAAAATCTTTTCATAAGGTTTCTTTTTTAAAAAAATACAGCTAAACTGTTAGTCCTCCCATATTAAAACAGATGCTATTAAAATATAATTGTTAGTTACAAAGGGAAATGGAAGTCATATTAAATTAATATCATATTATAGCAAATTAACTTGAAATCTATTTATATTATCAGTTTTCATTTTATTTACAATTTGATGGCTTTAAAAAATTATGCCGCCAACAGACACATGAAAGAACGCTCAACATCATTAATCATCAGAGAAATGCAAATCAAAACTACAATGAGATATCATCTTACACCAGTCAGAAAAAAATCTACAAACAATAAGTGCTGGAGAGGGTGTGGAGAAAAGGGAACCCTCTTGCACTGTTGGTGGGAATGTAAATTGATATAGCCACTATGGAGAACAGTATGGATGTTCCTTAAAAAACTAAAACTAGAGCTACCATATGACCCAGCAATCCCACTACTGGGCATATACCCTGAGAAAACCATAATTCAAAAAGGGTCATGTACCACAATGTTCACTGCAGCTCTATTTACAGTAGCCAGGACATGGAAGCAACCTAAGTGTCCATCGACAGATGAATGGATAAAGATGTGGCACATATATACAATGGAATATCACTCAGCCATAAAAATGAACAAAACTGAGTTATTTGTAGTGAGGTGGCTGGACTTAAGAGACTGTCATGTTGAGTGAAGTAAGTCAAAAAAAGAAAAACAAATACCATATGCTAACACATATGTATGGAATCTAAAAAAAAAAAATTGTCATGAAGAACCTAGGGACAAGATGGGAATAAAGATGCAGACCTACTAGAGAATGGATTTGAGGATATGGGGAGGGGGAAGGGTAAGCTGGGACAAAGCGAGAGAGAGGCATGGACATATATATACTACCAAACATAAAATAGATAGCTAGTGGGAGGCAGCCACATAGCACAGGGAGATCAGCTTGGTGCTATGTGACCACCTAGAGGGGTGGGATAGGGAGGGTGGGAGGGAGGGAGACTCAAGAGGGAAGAGATATGGGAACATATGTACATGTATAACTGATTCACTTTGTTATAAAGCAGACACTAACACACCATTGTCAAGCAATTACACTCCAATAAAGATGTTAAAAAAAAAATTATGCCATTGCTGTACACCTGAAACTAACACAACATGGTGAACCAACTATACTTTAATGAAATTTTTTTAAATTATGCTATTTCTCCATGTCTATCATTAGTTGAATTTTATGCAAAAAAAAATTTTTTTAAAGTCTGTTAAAACCAGAGATGATTTTGAAATAAATTGAAACAAAAATGTGTTTCAGGGCTTCCCTGGTGGCGCAGTGGTTGAGAGTCCGCCTGCCGATGCAGGGGAAGCGGGTTCGTGCCCCGGTCCGGGAAGATCCCACATGCTGCAGAGCGGCTGGGCTTGTGAGCCGTGGCCGCTAGGCCTGCGCGTCTGAAGCCTGTGCTCCGCAACGAGAGAGGCCGCAACAGTGAGAGGCCCGCGTACTGCAAAAACAAAAAATAAATTTAAAAAAAAAAAAAAAATGTGTTTCATGGTTTCATTAATAGAGCAAGTTACAGAACACAGTTTGACCTTGAACTGTAGATGATTAGCATATGTTGAATGTGGTGGAGAACAGTTTACAGAATTAAGTTTGCCCTGGGAAAAACATGTTAAAGGCACGATTTTAAAACAGATTTCCTGCATTTTCAACTACAAGCAGGCGAGGATTTGTATGAATTACAGAGGATAGGACTGTGGTCTCTGGAGCTGCGAACTGTGGGCCTTTGTAAGTTTTAGTTAGCACCCTTGCAAATCCATTGAACAAGCACAGAAATATTTTAGATTTTTGAAACAATTGATTTCTTGAGTTTCAAAATATTTTTCCCATATTTCAACAGCCGTGAAATTACAAAGAGAATAATAACAATATTCTGCAAAGAAGTGTGGTTTTTGTATGAACACCGTTTTTAAAAACTTTACAGTCCAATTTAACTGGCTGGGCTCAGTTTATGGTGCGCGTGTGTGGCTGATGAGTATGTTCTGAAGGAAAAATAAAGTGAGTAATGATTTGTGATTGTTTGCTACCTGTAACCACGTTGACAGCATTAGAGCATAACGCTGGTGACATAATTAAAATGCAAGAGAGCTATGCAACCCTCTGGGGAGAAATCAGAGCCCGAGGAAGGGTAATCTCCCAGCGCCAGGCCCCAACTCTGCCAGGTTCATTAGGACACCTCGGCCTGGAGCCCTTCACCCATCTGCCAGGGGGGACTTGGCTTTGCCCACCTTCCATGGTTCAGCTCCAGAGCTGGGAACACAGGGCTGAAAGACCACGTGCAACAGGCAAACATGGGTGAGTTCTCCCGTTTATCTTGAATGCCCATGGCCTCTTTTCTCATGCTTTGTACCCCTTCTTAGTCCCAGCTCTTGGTTAAAGATCTGATATCCACATTTATGCCCCCCTGTCATTTTAAGTAGTTGGGTTGCTTCTTCTATTTAAATCTGAAAACTCATCTCTTACATAGACAGAGGGGGTTGAAGTTAAAGTTCACTCGTGAAACTATGAGAACACAGATGGGGTAGCAGAGCCACCAGCCCTGGTGACCAAGCTTGCTAACGTCCCAGGTCTCAAAGCTGCAAAGGCCTCCAGGGGCCATCTGGTTGGGCCTTCAGCTTTCAGCCTTGAGGCAGGTAAGGTGATGGGCCTGGTGACTGCCTAGGTTTGTCAGTCCACCAGGGCAGTAGCGCTGGGGCAATGCCAGCCCCCCGACACCGGCCCCACCCCCTGGTGGAGTGAGCTCCTCCCTGTAATGAGCTACACAGCACTTACTTTCTGTGGGTTTCCTGAAGACTAGAATTTCCGTGGCGGCACTGAGAGGAAACAGTGAAATAGCAGGTGATTACATACAGGCTGTAATCAAACAGGCCAGGCCCTTGTAGACAAAATGAAGAGCATGGATTAAACGACTTCTCAGGTCCTTCTGAGCCCTCCAGTTCTGAGACTCAAAACAATTAGGGCAAAGGCTGGTTTTTCTTCTTTTTTATTAAAGTGTAGTTGATTTACAATGTTGTGCCAGTCTCTGCTGTACAGCAAAGTGACTCAGTTATACACAGGCAGACATTCTTTCTTTTACTATTCTTTTCCATTATGGTTTATCACAGGATGGTGAATATAGTTCCCTGTGCTATACAGTAGGACCTTGCTGTTTATCCATTCTATATGTAATAGTTTGCATCTGTTAACCCCAAACTCCCAGTCCAACCCTCTCCCTGCCCCCCTCCACTTGGCAACCCCAAGTCTGTTCTTTATGGCAAAGACTGCTTTTATTTTTTTAATTTTTTTAACATCTTTATTGGAGTATAATTGCTTTACAATGGTGTGTTAGTTTCTGCTTTATAATAAAGTGAATCAGTTATACATATACATATGTCCCCATATCTCTTCCCTCTTGCATCTCCCTACCCCCACCCTCCCTATCCCACCCCTCTAGGTGGTCACAAAGCACAGAGCTGATCTCCCTGTGCTATGTGGCTGCCTCCCACTAGCTATCTATTTTACGTTTGGTAGTGTATATATGTCCATGCCACTCTCTTGCTTTGTCCCAGCTTACCCTTCCCCCCCCCCATATCCTCAAGTCCATTCTCTAGTAGGTCTGCATCTTTATTCCTGTCTTACCCCTAGGTTCTTCTGACCATTTATTTTTCTTTGTTTTCTTCTTTTTTTTTGGATTCCATATATGTGTGTTAGCATACGGTATTTGTTTTTCTCTTTCTGACTTCCTTCACTCTGTATGACAGTCTCTAGGTCCATCCACCTCAC
This sequence comes from Tursiops truncatus, assembly GCF_011762595.2. Classification (NCBI taxonomy): domain Eukaryota; kingdom Metazoa; phylum Chordata; class Mammalia; order Artiodactyla; family Delphinidae; genus Tursiops; species Tursiops truncatus. The sequence continues at coordinate 132,009,908 of NC_047037.1, read as the reverse complement.
TACAAATAACCCAGTTTCGTTCCTTTTTATGGCTGAGTAATATTCCATTGTATATATGTGCCACATCTTCTTTATCCATTCATCCAATGATGGACACTTAGGTTGCTTCCATGTCCTGGCTATTGTAAATAGAGCTGCAATGAACATTTTGGTACATGACTCTTTTTGAATTATGGTTTTTTTCAGGGTATATGCCCAGTAGTGGAATTGCTGGGTCGTATGGTAGCTCTATTTTTAGTTTTTTAAGGAACCTCCATACTGTTCTCCATAGTGGCTGCATCAATTTACATTCCCACCAGCAGTGCAAGAGTGTTCCCTTTTCTCCACACCCTCTCCAGCATTTATCGTTTGTAGATTTTTTGATGATGGCCATTCTGACCAGTGTGAGATGATACCTCATTGTAGTTTTGATTTGCATTTCTCTAATGATTAATGATGTTGAGCATTCTTTCATGTGTTTGTTGGCAGTCTGTATATCTTCTTTGGAGAAATGTCTGTTTAGGTCTTCTGCCCATTTTTGGATTGGATTGTTTGTTTTTTGGATATTGAGCTGCATGAGTTGCTTGTATGTTTTGGCGATTAATCCTTTGTCAGTTGCTTCATTTGCAACTACTTTCTCCCAGTCTGAGGGTTGTCTTTTCCTGCTTTTAAATCGAGAACACCATCTAGCTTCCTGCTCCCTGGTACCTCCTACATTCCAATTTCTTAGCTAGAAAATTCTCTGCTTCCCCACCCCATCCCCCATCCCCACCGCCAGCCCTTATGCCCCTTGTCTCCAAGTCTTATTATTTCCTTCTTCAAATTGTTTCTCAAGTCTTTAGCTTCTCCTTCCAGTTATATTATTGCACACGCATCCTATCACCTCCCCCACACGTCTGGGCCACTCTTAGGTGCTTAATGTGAGACGAGATTTCCCTGCCTAAAATGTCACTTCCATCACGTCACTGCTCTGATCCACAGAGCACCACCCCTCCCCATGTTCTGGCCTATGCCCCTGCCCACTTGTACTCCTTATTGCCTCCCTGATGTCAATCAACCTTCTCCTCCAGGACTCCACTCTCTAGCTCACCACACCCTGCTCACTCTTGATCAGCTATTTGTTCACACTGTTTCTTTTCATGAGAAATCCTTCTCCTTCCCCAACCCTTCCAAGTGTTATGGGCTTAACTGTTCCCTCGAAATTCATATGCCGAAGTCCTAACCCCAGAACCTCAGAATCTGACTCTACTTGGAGATTGTGTTTTAAAGGAATAATTAAGTTAAAATGAGGTCATATGGGTGGGGCTAATCCAATATGACTGGTGTCTTCATAAGAAGAGGAGAAGAGGACACAGACGTGCACGGAGGGGAGAGCATGTGAGGATATGAGGAGAAGACAGCCACCTACAAGCCAAGGAGAGAGGCCTCAGAAGACAACCATTTTGCTGATACCTTGATCTTGGAGTTCCAAGACCTAGTCTCCAGAATTGTAAGGAAATAATATCTGATGTCGATGCCCACCAGTCTCTGGTACTTTGTTACACAGCCCCAGAACTCACACATCAGTATCACCCACTCACCAAAGGATCCGTTTGAGTCCCACATTCTCTGACTGCTCTTGTCTATCCTGTTCTCCCCTTTCTCTGAATATCATGATGGAACTTTTGAGAGTTCAGCTGGGCAAGGAAAGACATGAGGATGTGATAGTGATAAGAAGTAGTGACAGGGACTTCACTGGCAGTCCAGTGGTTAGGACTCCGAGCTCGTTTCCACTGCAGGGGATGCGGGTTTGATCCCTGATTGGGGAGCTAAGATCCCACATGCTGCACAGCGCAGGCAAAAAAAAAAAAAAAAAGTGTAGTGTCAAATCGATAGCAACAATGGATTACAGGTCCAAGTTGGGTCAAAACTTGTGGGAGTTGGGAGTTCCAAAGATAAGTGGTCATAGTGGGAGATTGAGATGAGTAGGAGAGGCAGTCATGACAAGGGGTCACATCCAGTGGTTTGCTCTTCAACTGGCACTTTAAGTTGCACTTATGATCAATCTCTCAGAGGCTAGTTGTTAACAATTTTCGAATTGTCCCAGTTGTTCCGGCACCTCCAAGTTATCACATTCACTATTCAGTACTTAGTAGCCTCCAGCGGGGCAAGGGAAAGGAGATCTGTCAAAGGGCTCCTCGATTCAGGGCTACAAGGTGAGGATGAAGCCTGTAAAACAGAAGGTTAGGGGAGCACAGGGAGCTAACTTACACTGGGGGCACAGCAAAGAAGAAGAAACCCAGTGCCCTCAGTGAGCTTACCTACTAGTAGGGGTTGCAAATGCTCCAGGGGCCACTGGTGACAGTACATCTATTCCCACAGAAAAGTCAAAATAAGGCACATTCCCAGTCCAGCTCATGAAAGTCTATTTTGAAGTTAGAAATGGGTCAAATAAACCATACATCTTTCAAATACAGCTCTCTTGCAGTCATCAAAAAAAAAAAAAAAAAAAAAAGACTAAGGTAGCCCTTTATGAACTAATAAGAAATGAATGTCAGAAATGTTAAGAAAGAATCCAGGGACACAACAGTGTGTGTAGTATGCTTCCATTGTGTAAAAATGGGCAAACATACACACACACTTGGACTTACACACACACGAACTTGTGTATTAGAATAATTCTGGAAAGGTATACAAGAAACAGGCAACACTGACTCTGAAGAGGGGAACTGAAGGACCAGGGTGAGAAGAGAACTTAACTTTTTTTAAATTGGAGTATAGTTGACTTACAATGTGTTAGTTTCAGGTGTACAGCAAAGTGATTCAGTTATATGTATATATCTATTCTTTTCCATTATAGTTTATTACAAGATATTGAATATAGTTCCCTGTGCTATACAGTAGGACCTTGTTGTTTATCTATTTTATATATGAGTCTGGATCTGCTAATCCGAAACCCCTAATTTATCCCCCCACCCCAGCTATCCCCTTTGGTAACCATAAGTTTGTTCTCTATGTCTGTGAGTCTGTTTCCATTTTGTAAATAAGTTCATTTGTATCATACTTTAGATTCCATATACGTGATTATCATATGATATTTGTCTTTCTCTGTCTGACTTACTTCACTTAGTATGATAATCTTTAGGTCCATCCATGTTGCTGTAAATGGCATCATTTCTTTCTTTTTTATGGTTGAGTAATATAAATATAAATATAAATATAAATATATATATATATACCTCATCTTCTTTATCCATTTATCTGTTGATGGACATTTAGGTTGCTTCCATGTCTTGGCTATTGTAAACAGTGCTGCAATGAACACTGGATGTATATATCTTTTCGAATTATGGTTTTCTCCAGATATATGCCCAGGAGTAGGACTGCTGGATCATATGGTAACTCTATTTTAAGTTTTTTAAGGAACCTCCATACTGTTCTCCATAGAGGTTCCACCAATTTACATTCCCACCAAGACTGTAAGAGGAGAACTTACTTTTACTGTATTTCCTTTTTTACTGTTTGCTTTTTTATCACACGGTGTTACTTTTTCAGTTAAAAAAAACTAATTAATAAAAAGTAAATATGCACACTTGGAAAGAATAAAGTCAGTTTAACTTTTCCTCTCATACTGTATTCAAACCAAAGTCCAGATGGATTAAAATTGTTACATTTTTAAGAATTAATTATATATTGCAATCATCAATGAAATAATTGATTCAAGCAAGAGCTATCAATGGATTTAAAAAGCAAGTAGTGAGAGTTTTTTGGGGGAACAAGAGAGTCACACAGTCTCAAAGCTTCACCCCACAGATTACTTTTTAATTGTGGAAGAAAATTTAACCTGATCTCTGGGTGAGGAAGGATGTTTTCAAGCATAAAAACAAAAGACAAAATCCACCCCCCCACTGACACACATACAAATTAAACAGGTCTGATTGCACACAAATTCAAATTTTCTTTCCCTCAAGAAAATTCCACTGTAAACCTAAGAAAAAGTAATCTTCAAATTTCAAAGAATAACTACTATGAATATGGTAATGAGTTAGCATATGTATTATATAAAAAACTGACACAAATTGACTTTTAAAAAATAAGATCACAATAGGAAAATGGACAAAGGAAAAAGATATTTCACAGAACATATGATAATAGGAAAAAAAAATCTTGCTGCATCATTCATCAGTCATGCCAAGTGAGACGAGATTGCACTTTTTACTTTTCAAATTAGCCAAAATTTGAAACGGGAGAGTACTTAAAGTAACAGGCAGCCTCACTGAGGCTGGAGGAAATATAAATCAGTTGAAATGCTCTAAAAAGAATTTAGCCAGTGTACATCAAGAATTGAAAAACAGTTCATAGGACTTCCCTGGTGGCGCAGTGGTTAAGAATCCGCCTGCCAATGCAGAGGACACGGGTTCAAGCCCTGGTCTGGGAAGATCCCACATGCTGCGGAGCAACTAAGCCCATGCACCACAACTACTGAGCCTGTGCTCTAGAGCCCGTGAGCCCCAACTGCTGAGCCTGTGCGCCACACCTACTGAGCCTGCGCTCCTAGAGCCCGTGCTCCGCAACAACAGAAGCCACCGCAGTGAGAAGCCCACGCACCACAATGAAGAGTAGCCCTCGCTTGCCGCAACTAGAGAAAGCCCGCGCCCAGCAACCAAGACCCAACGCAGCCAAAGAATAAAAAAACAAACAAAAAAAAAACAGTTCATATACATCAACTTAATAATTCCAGTTCTATGACATTAATCTAGATAAATAAGCCGAATGCAAACAAAGCTTTATCTAAACTATTCATCACATCATTGTTTATAATAGCAAAACACTGGAAGCCACTCAAACATCCAGTAATAGGGAAATAGTTAATTACATTACAATACTTCCGTACAATAGACTATCTTGCAGCCAATAAAATCAGGATTTCTTTTTGGTGAGATAATAATAAGTCAAATAGCAGCAAACAAAACCATACAGTTGGATCCCTATTTGGATTTTTTTTTTAAGAAAACCGTTAAAAAAGAATTGGAAGATTAACAATGATCATCTCTGTGTAGTGAGACTATACGTGATTTTTATGTTCTTATTTATACTCCTTTGACTTTTCTAAACTTTGAATCGATTTTATAATAGGAGAAAATTTTATGTAATAATGGTAATAGCAACATAAAAGCTAACGTTTATTGGGCATTTCTTACATGCCAGGCACATTACCTGTATTATCTCATTTATAGATACTCCTGTGTTGGAGGGATTCTCATTACTTCCACTTTACAGATAAAGAGATCAAACTCAGTGTTAGCTCCAGAAATCAAATCAGGCAGTCTCTCTCCAGAGCGCACGTTTGAAGAATTTTAATTGATGAAGTGAAATGCTCCTGATAATTAAATATTATGACAATTTTTTTGTAATGAACAGAGAAAAATATTGACATCAAAATGTTAGCAGCGGTTATCTCTGGGGATGGAATTTGGGATGATTACAATATTTTTATTTTTATTTATATTTTTAAAAATAATCATAGATTACTCTGATGATAAAGGAAAATGATAAAAAAATATGAAGTATTAATATTATGGGTTAACTCAGAAAACTGACAGCCATGCAGTAGGAACATTTTAATTAGAAAGTATATTTTGAGTTCCAAAAAATTTGAAAATACAGCCCCTTCATAGAGAGGTGGCTGACTGTGCCATTTTTGACAACTCAATATACTTATACAGCAAGATAATAGCACTTTTTCAGTACCTACCAAGTACTTCTTTGTATATACCAAAGTGCTAGTGCAGTTGTTTTTTATTACTTTCCCTTATCTCTCTTTTTCTAAATTTTGTAAATTTATTTTTTATTGAAGTATAGTTGATGTAAAATATTATGTGAGTTTCTGGTGTACAGCAAAGTGATTCAGATATATATACTTTTTCATATTCTTTTCCATTATGGTTTATTACAGGATATTGAATATAGTTCCCTGGCTAGCACAATATTTTGAACATAGAATTATCTCCATAAATGTCTATTGATGAAAAGTGTCAATACTAAAAGAAATGTTCTGGAAAAAAAATTTTTTTTAAATTAATAGGCACAATAACATAAAGTAAGCATCTTATAAGGTGAATTGATTCCTAGCTGAGTCATATTAAGACCTAAAGCTGCACTGCCTATTATTCAGATTCTTTCCAAGACAATCGGATAAAGAAAGCTTGTGAATATAGAACATCAGAAAGAAGGAAAGCAAGATTCATTCTCAAATCCAAAGTTAGGTCCAAAGACACTTCCTCAGAAAAATATCTGCTTCCTGCTGTGTTTTCACTGAAGCGTTTGCTGTAATTAAGTATACCCTCTCTTCTCTTTCACTCATTCTCTTCCCTTCCCTACTTCTAACTCAGTCTCAGTCCTCAGGGGACTGTTAGTGTCATTCCTTCCTCAAAAATAGAAGCTTGTACCACTTCTAAATTGACTTCCTGAGTCAGGAAAGCTACTGAGAGAGCTTGGGCACCTCCTAGAGGAAGCTGGCAAGCCTGTCAATCTGGTTTGGTTTGCAGAGAAACACTGCCATCTAGTGCAAGAAAAAGCAATGCTTCCATTCATTTTCTTGAGCTAATGGTGGATAAAATATTTATAGCACAATCTCACTTTTAGGTTGAATCACATTTAAGCTTTCCCAGGAAAATGTCTGAACTTCTTTCTACCGTAAAACGTATATTTCAGTGAATTGAAAAAACACGTGGGACTTCCCTGGTGGCACAGCGGTTAAGAATCCGCCTGCCAATGCAGGGGACAATGGTTCGAGCCCTGGTCCGGGAAGATCCCACATGCCGCGGAGCAACTAAGCCCATGGGCCACAACTACTGAGCTTGCGCTCTAGACCCCGCGAGCAACAACTACTGAGCGCACGTGCCACAGCTACTGCAGTCCACGTGCCTAGAGCCTGTGCTCCACAACAGGAGAAGCCACCGCAATGAGAAGCCCACGCACCGCAACAAAGAGTAGCAGCAACGAAGACCCAACGCAGCCAAAAATTAAATAAATAAATTTATTTAAAAAGAAAGAAAAAACACGTAATTGGGTGATTCCTATAGAAATCACCAGAAACCTGAGCTAGACAGGAAAGGGAATGAGGAGAGAATAAAGGTATCTTTAGTTCATGATTAATTTGCTGTTTCCCTCATTATTACTGCTACTTTCGCTTGTTTGTGTACATATTTAGATTCTTTGTCGAAAGCTTCACCTAACCCAGTCCCATGGACTCAAGATTACATATGTGCTCGTCAGCAAAACTTCCTGATGTGATAGTCTGCTTTGGTAATCTCGTTTTGGGAATATGCTATTAAGAAATGACTTTCAAAATAGAGATGAACTAACACAACATTGTAAAGCAACTATACTCCAATAAAAATTAATTTAAAAAATACAGATGAACTGATGATCCAAAGCTCAGAGTAAAGACTTAAGATTTATTGGCTTCCCTGGTGGCTCAGTGCAGGGGACACAGGTTTGAGCCCTGGTCTGGGAAGATCCCACATGCTGCAGAGCAAATAGGCCCGTGCACCACAACTACTGAGCCTGTGCTCTAGAGCCCACGAGCCACAACTACTGAGCCCGCGTGCCACAGCTACTGAAGCCTGCGTGCCTAGAGCCCATGCTCCGCAAAAGGAGAAGCCACCGCAATGAGAAGCCTGCACACTGCAACGAAGAGTAGCCCCTTCTCGCTGCAACTAGAGAAAGCCCACGCACACACAGCAAAAAAGACCCAACACAGCCAAAAATAAATTACTTTAAAAAATAATAATAAATAAATAAATAAATAAGATCATTGAGTGCTAGTCCAAAACACTTACTAAAAAAAAAAAGAAAGACACCATTTAGTGTGAAGAGGTAAGCCACAGTGTGGGAAAATATATTTAAAATACATGTACTTAACAAAGGACTTATATGTAGATTAGTAAAGACCTCCTATAAAGTGATTTTTTAGAAGCTAGAAAACCCAATAGAAAAATGGGCAAAATTATGGACAATTATTCATTTCACAAAGAAGATATCCATCAAATAGTTATCAAGAAAAGGTCAACTAATATGTGGCAGCCTGGATGGGGGGCAGTTTGGGGGAGAATGGCTACATGTATATGCATGGCTGAGTTGCTTTGCTGTGCACCTGAAACTATCACAACATCGTCAATCGGCTATACTCCAATATAAAATAAAAAGTTTTTTTTTAAATTTGAAAGAGAAAAGCTCAACTAAGCCCACAATTCTATACCGCTATATACCCACTAGAATGACAAAAATAAATAAGACATTACCAAGTATGGATAGGATAAGGAAAACCTGGAACCTTCATATACTCCTCGTGGGAGTGTAAAATGGTCCAACCATCTTTGGAAATTGCTTCACAAGATGTACTAAAGCTGAAACACTTGTGTACTCTATGACCCAGCAATTCCACCCCTAGGCATGTATTCAACAGCGATGTATACAAATGGTCACCAGAAGACATTCGTAAGAATGTTCATGGCCTCATTATTTGTAATAGCCGAAATCGTCATATACGCCAAATGCCCACAATGGGACAGGCCACAGCAGCGAGAGCCCCGAGCACCGCAAAAAAAAAAAAGAGAGAGAGAGGGAGTGGGTAAATATATTGTGTTATATTCACACAGTGGAATAATATAAAGCAGTCAGTGAGAATGAGTCAAATGAATAGATCTTATAACCATCACGTGGAGTGCAAGAAACAAACAAAATACAAAAATAATGTTTCCATATACATAAGGTCCAAAAACTGGTATAAAATCAATCTAAGGTGTTCTAAGTCAGAGTAGTGGTTATCTGGGGGAGGCGGAAAGACTGGAAGGGGACTTCTGAGTCTGGTAAAGGTCTCTTCCTTGACCTGAGCGCTGGTGACAAAAGCGTATTCAATTTGTGAGAATTCATGGAGCTTATGCACAATTAAGACCTGTGAACTCTGTTGCAAAGAGGTTTTATTCCAATAAAAATTTGCTTAATCAGTCTAACGAACAATGTGCAAGATCTCTATGGAAATGTCTCAAACTCTATTAAAAGACATTAAAGAATATTCAAATAATGGAAGTGTATGTCATATTCACAGAGAGGGGACGTCACTATCACAAAATTCAAATTCTCTACAAATTTATCTACAGCTTTATTGCAAGCCTGATTTTTAAAAATCCTTAGGGGGTTTTCTGGGAAGTGTGAAAAGCTGGATCTAAAATTTTTAGAGAGGAGCATGGGTCTAGAGTAACCAGTACAGTACACTCCTGGAGAAGAGGAATAAAGTGGTATAAGGAATTTATTGGGATTTAAATCAATTAAGGCAATTTGATATCGGCACAGGGATACACAAATTTGCCGGGAGAATAGTATAGAAAGCAGAAACAATCTCAGACATAGATAGAAATTTTATGTTTGCATACCAATAAATGGAACTGGGAAAATGAGTTATTCGCATAAAAATGGATACTTACATCACATCATGCTCAAAATTCATTATAGATAGATTAATAACTCAAATGTGAAAAGCAAAACTTTAAAATGTTCAGAAGAAAATATTAAGAAATATCTTTAAAACTTCAGATTAGGGAAGGGCCCCTAGGGATCCCAGCCCTAGGATTCACTGGCTGTGAGATCCTGGGCAAGTTACTCCCTGTTCTTTAGTTTCCACATCTGAAAAGTAAGGATATTTGTAGCACCCACCACACAGAGTTGTTGAGAGGTTTCCATGAGGAATACGCAAAAAGTGTTGAAAACACTGCCCGACACTTATTAAGTGGTATATAGGTTCTTGCTTTTGTCGTTATTATTATTTGTTGTTGCTGTAGAAGTAGTTACACTCAGTTACAAGGGACAGGCATTCTCAATCTGGCAGATCTATGCCTAACAACATTCAGAAATTTTAGTAACTAAGGGAAGAAAAGGATATTCAATAGTGGAGGGTAGCAAAGAAGACGGAAAAGCAACAGAAAAACATAATAAAGAAAGGACAAATTAAGAATTTTTGATCCACTCCTATCAAAAGCCAAACATATGTAAATGGATTGAATTACTCTAGTCATCATTTCATTTAATCTGTATCTGTGTGCATCCCTGCTGCTTACCCCCGAACTGCCCCCACCAAGAATAAGCTCCATGGGGGTGTATTTTTGTCTTCTTTCTGTCTACTTCCACATTCTGAAATGCACAGTGCATCGTGGAAATCCAATAAAAATCATTTGATCAAGAGGACAGAATCTCCAACCTTGATGGTGCAAACATGAACCGGACAATGTGTTCTTTGTCTATTTGGAGGCACATTTTCTGGTAAGTTGCTGCAGAAATCAGAAACATAGCAAAACAGAATCATCTTGGAGGTCCAGTAGACTTTGCAGTAAGTCTTTTATGCTCATCTATTATAACAAGTAAATATTTATGACTACCTAGAGTGTTTTAAATAGTTCTTTAATTTCACAGTATTTTTACTACATGTTCATAAAACATAGAAAAACTGCAATGTACAGAATTATGACTCACCTGCCCAAACAAATGACATTACGCAGATACAACATTTTGTGATTTTGCCGCTATAAGGGTGTGTTTTTTCTGCAGTAATTTTACTGTTATACCATGCTTTTTATTAAAAGATTTATTACCGTCATCCTAATTTTATCAGCCAGTTGAACACAGCATTTCCTGCTTTTGCAAGTGACACTTAAAATACTGAAAAACTGATTTTTTTAAAATTCTGTGAACCATAACACTTAATTTCATTTCTAACTGACCAAATAGTAACATTGCTTTGTCACCTAAAGCCAGTCAGATTCCATGAGTTTATAAAAACATTATTTTGTGCAAGTCCCACAAATGATAGTTCTATGATCTGAAATATCCAGTGTTTACTAATTCCTCCCCAATAAACTTTAAGGGTTTATAATAGACACCCAAATCACCATTTGAGAGCTACATATTAGGAGAAATCAATCAGAATTAGTACAAGGTTGAATAACTAGTGCAGTAGGCCTTTCTTCCCATCCTCTTGACTCGCTGGGCCCCCCTCCCCCTCCCATCAAAACAAGAAGCTGATTTTTGTTTCTGGTTTCATCATATCAGTGTCTGGTTTATAACTAAGTTAATCTCTCATTGCTTTGTGGATAGCATCTCTAACAGACATTACCTTTTTGTCAATAGTTTGACACTTCTAGAAGAAATGAGATCCAGCGAGTGCGAGCACCTCCTCTAACAGAGCGTTTGTTAGGGTAAGTGTTGCTGGTAAACCTTTGGGACAGCAGGGTTTAAGGGCTGATTCTGTGAGAATCCAGTGTCACCAGTAGGTGGCGTACCTGGTCAGAAATCCATAGGCTGTGGGTATGTATGGAGGTTACAGACAGCTACAAATGTTGGAAGCAGAAACTGAAGAGATGCTCATGGCCCAGATAGACTAGCAAATATCAGGAAGTGGGTATTTAATAACTGAGGCACAATAGTAACCGAAAGTGTAGGATGTAAGTGAAGGATAGCACCACTAAGCTGGAGCAGCCCTCCACTTTGAGTGCTACAGGTGCTCTCTCTTGGGTGATGGAGCCCCAGTCTCTGGTCCTCTGGGCCAGGGCTCTCTCCGTCTAGCTGTCGGTGGATTCCAGCCACCTGCCCTTCAGCAGGCAGCCAGTAGATCCCCAGCTTAGCTGAAGGCACAGGCTTGGTGGGGATTCAGGAACTAGGCCCAGCAGGTTCCCGCATCTGGGATACATGAACCTACAGATACCATTACACTGGCTGTTTAAACCCAGGTCTCCTAAGAGTCCCCTCCCTCATGGATGTAGATTTTGCTAGCTGGGCTCTCTGTACAAAGTTAATAAAAAAGCTAATAGGTGTCCATTCCCTTCCCCTTCCTTCCCCTGCCCTTCCTTAGCTGTACCCTGCCCCAGGCAGTCAAATGCCCACCAGGTTTATACTTCAGTCTCCTAAGACTTTAGGTAGCTTGAGCCAGTTCCTCAGAGCACGATCACTTCCCAGTTCACAGAAAAAATGGAATTTCTGTTGCCTCAAAATTAGACTAGATCCTGAGCCATGATCACCTTCTAAATGACCAGCCATCCACTTCTGCGGCATCTCTAAAATATCTCTATGTTCACAGCATAAAGGGTGTCCTTCCATTATCATATTCCAATTTTAAGTCCGCTTCCAGTAAAAAGAGGTGATACTGGTTTTAATGAATGATTCCTGCAATCGGCCGCAAAAAAGATGGAACAGTTATGCATGCTGTCAATTAATGGATATGCTGTTCCCTGGTTATACTGTCTTGAAGAAAAGGAAATTCCAAACTAAGCCAAATCATGAATATATCCAGAATTTTAAAATATTACAAGCAGGTTTTAAGAGAATGGATGTTGACAAAATAATTCTTGTGGACAAATCATTGAAAGGAAAGTTTCAAGTCTATTTTAATTTGCTCAGTGGTTCAAGAAAATTTTTATGCGAGTACGATGGAAAAGACTATGACCCTACTGTAGCTGCTAGACAAGGTCAAGATATATCAGGAGCATTTTCCCTGTTGTTAGGGTTTGAACAAACCAGCAGTACAGCTCCTTGGAGGCCAGTTAGACTCAAACACTAATACAGGTTCTGGCTGGGAGAAAAGATCTTGCCTTAGGCAATGGGTATTATGAAGCAGTGAGGTTAACGCCGCAGGTGAATGTACTGAAACAGCTGACACGTAGGAGAAGCAAAGGATTTCTACTTTGGAAAGCTAAGGAACTTTGAACTGATTGCCAGGAAAATGAGGAAGAAGATTGCCCTGTATTGGGAGTGTGGCATCTCTGTACCACAGATGAAGCTTTGTGATTCCTAAGGAAGGGGCCCCATGGGAAGGACCAGCAGAGCATTAACAGCCTGGACCAGCGAAGCAGCAACATCTGAATGCTTCACTCCAAATCGTGCTTAACTCTAAAACACTCTCCTTTATTATACTTAGAGGACTTGCTGGTTTCTTTCCATAAGCAAAAAGCACTTCTTAAAGTGCCCTTTGCAGCAGTGTTATTTATTTTCCAATTAGTTTGAGTTGGGATCATTTTCCTTACAGCACAGTATTAACATCTAGTGGGTTCACCTCAGAAATGAAGAGGCTGATCTTGGGAGCTCTCCTTTGTGCTCCTGGTAAACGATGATTTCTGGGGAGGATGTGTTATGAGGTGGAGACTTCATAGAGAAATGCAAAGACTGAATTGAAGTAAGCTACAGTGAAATCTGGTTACAGAACATTTTAATGACTTTTACCACCATTAATAAGAGGGAAAAAAGAAATCCAATGAAAACTTTTCAGCTCTTACTTCATTTAACCTCTCTGTCCTTTTGAATACCATATACTCCTATCTCATTTGAGAAAGGATTTAGGATAAGTTTAATATTTTTGGAATGTAGTATAATAGGTTGATCTTTTCTTACTTTTTCAATTACTATTTTAACAGCTTTATTGAAATATAATTCATATGGTATACAATACCCTTGTTTAAAGTGCAAAATTCAATGGTTTTGGTATATTCACAGAACTGTGCGTCCATCACCATAGTCAATTTTAGAAACTTTTCGTCACCCCAAAGAGAAACCCACACGCATTAGCATTCATCCCTATTTAACCTCAAGCCCCCAGCCCTAGGCAACCACCAATCTACTTTATGTCTCTATAGATTTGCCTACTCTGGGTATTTTATATAAATACCATATATAAATATGGTATAAATACCATATAAATACCATATATAAATTTATATACATACCATACCATATGTAATATTTTCAGACTGGCTTCTTTCACTTAGGTAAGGTTTACCCATATTGCAGCATGTGTCAGTACTTCCTTCCTTTTATTGCCAAATAATACTCCATGGTATAAATACACCACATTTTATTTATCCATTTGTCAGTTGATGGATGAAGACAACGTGGGTTGTCTTCACTTTGGGGGTATTATGAATAATGCTTCTGTGAACCTCTGTGTACAAGTTTTTGTGTGAATGTGTGTTTTCATCTTTCTTTGGTACACACCTAACAGTGAAATTGTTGGGTCATATGGTAACTCTGCATTTTATCTTTCAAGGAACTTTCAGACTGTCTTCCAAGGCGGCTGCACCATCCATTACTTCGTATCTAAAAAGTTTCTCAGTGCTCCAGAGATTTAATCACACTATCCAATTAATTTTCTCCTTATTTTTCTATGATATTATATTTTAAATTCACTAATCGCATATGGGCTGCATTCAGTAGATGTGAAGTTTGGATTTTCCTCCAAATTCCTCACCAGTGATTCCAGAATCATTGCTGAGTAATCTTTAATCTCCTCTTTGATATGTCTTCTCTTCTTTTATATATCACATTTTTATATTTAATAAATGATAATTCTGAGTTGTTCATGCTGTCCCATTGATCAGTCCAAGTCAATACCACGTTATTTTAAAGACTGTAACTTTTTTTTTTAATAATGCATGTTACTAATCGTTCCTTATCACTCTACATTTTTGGAATATTCTTTGTTTATTATGTCGTTTGAACTTCAGAAAATTTGTATTTACTCCTTTGAAAAAAAAAACCAACGGGATTTTATCATATTGCATTAGCTCTTTAAGTTAATTTGAGATGTTATTATTTTTACAATATTTAAGTCTTCTACCTTGAAACATACAATTTCTGCAGGAGAAACTTCAGAACAAGTCTTGAGTACTTAGTGACTTGTTTCCTCTATGAAATAAAGGAAAAAGAAGAATCAAAAATGCTTCTGAAAAAAAAAATGCTTCTGAGATTCGGGGTCTGAGTGACTAAGAGGACCTTAATACAAGCCGACAGAGTATTGCTAAGGGCTATCAGAAAGAAGAGGGAAATGTTTTCAATGTTACTTTGGAGGACAGAAAAACAGTCAATGTCTCAAAATTATGAGGAGATAGATTCGGCCAAACATACTAAACCATTTTACATAGTAGAGCTCTCCAAAAATGAAAAAAAAAAACAAAACTGTTGTGTGAGAAGGTAAACCCTTCATTTCCGGAGGCATTCAGATGAAGATGGATTACCAAGTATCAAGATGACAGCCCTCCTATTTCTAACCGTCTGTGCTGACTGCTTGTTCTCCAAATGGCCTTAGTATAATTGAAACAAGGAACTGGAATTTATGAAGAAGAAACGTAAAAGAAGATCAGAGTCAAGGATGGGCTTTGGGTAGTGCTCAAAGGAAGGAGAAAGAAGAGATAAAAGAAGAGAAAGAGGGCTTCCCTGGTGGCGCAGTGGTTGAGAGTCTGCCTGCCGATGCAGGGGACACGGGTTCGTGCCCCAGTCTGGGAGGATCCCATGTGCCGCAGAGCGGCTGGGCCCGTGAGCCATGGCCGCTGAGCCTGCGCGTCCGGAGCCTGTGCTCCGCAACGGGAGAGGCCACAACAGTGAGAGGCCCGCGTACCGCAAAAAAAAAAAAAAAAAAAAAAAAAAAAAAGAAGAGAAAGAGATGATTCGAATGACGAAGTAAACACTAGAGAAAAATCACAGACCCATGGATGATAATGGAGGACCAAGGAAAGGCTGGCTAATAGTCAAATACAACAGAGAGGCTTAGAAAGTAAAGTAGTAAGATTTACTTTCTAGTAAAGCTTAGAAGAGTCACTAGGTTCAAAAATAAAGTCATAGGACAACCCGGCGAGTGAAGGTCCAGTAGATCTATTTGACAATAGAGTCATAATTGAGTGACACTGTAAAGTCAAGTGAAGGTTTATTTTTTCCTGTTGAAGAGGTTGTGCACATCCGAAGTTCAAAGTCCAGACAGTACAGATTTAGAGATAGAAAGTACAATAGACCCTGGCATTTGTAACTTTGATACTCATGGTTCTTACTGTTTGTCAATGACCCCACGATCCAAGGCAAGTAGTAATTTTTAAATGTTGCCAAAGCACACACTGGAATCATGTCTGCTGCGAAAGTGCTGTGCAGGAGTGAGTCACTTTTTTGGAGAGCGAGCCTAGCCAGCTGCCCAACATCTGTATCATATCATGGCTTTGTTATTCTCTACTAATCTCTGAATAGGCTGTAACTGTCATGAAGTGGTAGGAACTCTACTTCTTCATAGATCCAGACAAGCTCATGGGTCATGTTGCTATTATGGTGATGTACTATGACAAATTACTTTAGTCCAGGTGACGCTTGACCAATGTGGGGTTTAGGGGCACCGACCCTCCTCGAAGTAGAAAATCCTAATGTAATTTAAGTGGACCCTCGGCATCCACAGTTCCTCCATATCTTCCATCCACGGTTCTTCCTCCACAGTTCCGCCCATAGATTCAACCAACCATGGATCGTGTGGTGCTATAATATTTACTAATGAAAAAGAATCCGCATGTAAGTAGACCCACACTGTTCAAACCATGTTGTTTAAGGATGAACTGTACTTTACAAAGCCACCGAAGTGCCTGAAAACATCACCATGATGTCTTGGATATTCTCTCCATTTTCTGGGGGGAATCATACATGAGAGATACTCAACACAGTGCGATTTTTGAAGCTCTCAGGACACATCTCTTAAAATTATTAAGATTCTACTTACTGGAAGAGGTGAGGCTATCACTGTAGAAGAAAGCTCTCTCAGGAAATGGGAAGGGCTGGTTTTTAGCTCAAAGAAGGAAGAATTTGGAAAGAAGAATAAAGGATGTGTCTCAGACTATTTCCCCAGAGAGCAGACCTCAGAAAAATTGTATCTGCATGTCCTTTATTGTATCTGCATGTGATCTCAAGAAAGAGTAAAAGAGAGTGAAGCAGTGAGAAGCTGCACAAGGTATGTTACTGAGTTGCTTGATCCCATGGACCTCTTGAGAAGCCATATGACATCGTCTCAGGACTGCCAGTCTGGGATGAGAAAGGAGGAAGCATTTATCCAGCAGCTTGCATCCCTCACTAGTCAAAGAACATTCCAGGAAGCATTAGCTCTCCAGCACTTCTGGGTTGTACTTATGAGGATACCGAGGGGTGCCTGCAGAGTCCCAAGCCACGGTGAAAACAGGTAAGTCCTAGGACGGGAGGCAGGAGGTGCTGGCAGAATGCCTCCATGTGCAGTTGGTTGGGTGGCTGGAACAAAAGATAAGTGTGCCTGAAAGGATCTGAAGTGGTACATGAGAGATGCCTGATCCAAGATGTTTGTGGTTTAAGAAGACGCGTGTTGGTGTGAATAGGATGATAAGAAAACTCAGACCAGGTCCTGGCTCCTCTCAGGGCAAAAAGATGCCAGGCACTCTTACAGGAATGAGGATGCTGTGTTAGGAATGAGTATTTGCTATAAGTAGAGAAGAGTTGTCCAAACCACCGGGAAGAGCAGACTGAAAGGATGATGGGATAGTGGTAGGGGTCCATCTGATGCCAAGCATCATGAACTTTTAATTCTTTGCATTTTCTCCATGAGTGCCTTCACCCTAAGAGTAGGAACTGAGAAAGCAGACTCTGTGGGTCGGGTGGAGTGGTATGGGGCATCTAGCAATGGTTGGGTGGGAAGGTCATCAGAGTGGTGGGGAGGGCAGCATGGAAGCAGCTGATCAGAGAATCAAGAGTAGGTACAACAGACAAAGTAAAACCAAGGCCCCAATGTATAGAGGTTTCTGTGACAGTAGGAGCAGAGCAGGAGCATGGGAGAAAGAATAAAAAAGGAAGCAATGACATCTGGAAGGTGGAACAGAGCCGTACACCGATGACAAAGTCTACAGCACACTCAGTGCTACCAGGTGAAGACATAAGTGTCTGTATCCTGCAGTGAATTGAGTAATAGGGTTGTTGACATCGCCAAGAAGGAGTTGAGAAGGAAAGAAGGAAACTGACATGGTTCCTGAAGTGGTCCAGGACAGAATAAACAGTATTAAATGATACTGGTGATGATTTGGAGGTGGCTAAGCCAGTGGTAGTAGAGTCCTCAGATGATAATAACTAGAAGAAAGCCTGTTGAAAGCGGTGGGGTATGACCTCATCATAGAAGAGTTTAAGGAGCCAGCATGTTAATGAACAATCAAAGCAGCTGCTGAGGTTTAAAGACAAAGCAAGATTTGCTTCAATAAAGACTTACACGAGCACTATTTCTCCAGGACGTGTTGGAGAGGTAGGTGTAGATTTTCACTCTTACTTAATACACTGGGTATCATTTGAATGTGCTAGCAGGAGCCTGCATTGCTCTTGTGATGAGAAAAAAATGAAAGAAGCAAAATTAGTCAACGACAAAAGTAGGATTCAAGCCCACAGGGAACAAATACTTTTCCACCACCCCCTTGACTCTGCAGCTGAACAGAACAGGCAGTGGAATGGTTTCTTTAGTCTTCCGAACACTTATCTTTGCTAAATCAACTTAAATCATGTGACCCCATTAACACAAAGAGCAAATGGAAGTGAGTGTTTCAGAAAGATGGAGAGATATATAACCTGTGGTAAATGTTTAACATGCCACACACAGAGATCCAGCCATATTTCATCGGCAGCTGTCTTTTTTTTTTTTTTTTTTTGGACTTCAAGTTTCCAGGGAGGAACCCACCCCTACATTCTCTGTGCCTTCATTCCAGCCCCTGACTCGGCAAGAGGTCCTGGAAAGCATCCATGTCATAAACAGAGATGGTGACAAAGAGTAATGATTATAATAGCTACCATGATTGAATGCCTCCTCTGTGCACAGTTTAGGCTCAATACTGTGTGTAGTTTATCCCAGTTAGTCATTAAAATAACTGTGAGCAGGTTATATTAACTCTATCTTGAAGACTGGGTGGTACAGAGCTGCTGTAGGGATTCAGCAATGTCCTCAGGGTACCAGGCTCCTTCACGTTCCTGCTCTGTCCTCAGTGATAGGAATTACTCCCCCAATCTGTGTCTGTGTTCAAGCAGGAAGAAGCAGCAGGAGAGGCAGTACCAGCAAACTAACCTTGTATTGGCCAGAACTAGTGTTTCATTCAGGGATCATGTCGATTAGAGACAACAGAGTCCACTTTAGCTGGTTTAAACACAAAGAGTTCCTTAAGATATACAGAGAGTTCTTAAATCATTGGGGAGGGCTGAAAAGACTTTAGTTGAACTCAGAATGCCACCGTAGAATTGGGTCATCAAGGGAGCTGCCGCCTCTTCCATCATCAGGCAGTTGCTGAATTAAGAGGCCATCTTCTCCTACAGGAAGCCAGGGCCACAGTCATCGGCTCCAAGGCATCTGCCACAACCTGGAAGCAAGTCAATCAGAAAACACCCCCCACAGCACTAGCTCCCAGACTAGGCCAGTTCTGCCGAGACCCAGGCCAGCAACAGAGATGCTCACAACCCTTCTCTTGCTCCCCACTGAACTCAGTTCCCAAACAAACGCTCATGGTCTTCTCTCCTTGTGACTCAGTTCCGACTCAAGGATAAAGGATCAATAAAACTTAAATCACGTGTGGAGCCCCAGCTGCCATGGCAGTTGAGGACTCTGCAAATTGACTATTTTGGTTTTCCATTCTCTGTAGCAGAGGCAAGCGAGAGAGAAAAGCGTTGGCACAGAGGTTGAGTGCACCAAGCCATTGTATTGGCCACAATTTTTCTGGAAAGTTGGGAAAGCTGGTGTATGGACAGTCATCCTTCCCTTCTTCCATCCTAGGCATCCCGGCCACACATATCATCTCATTTAATCCTCACCTCAACCTCTCAATGACATATTGCTATCCCCACTTTATAGATGAGGAAACTGAGGCTTATAAAATTTAAATAATAATGTTCAATATCCTTTCATAACCTCAGTGGAATATAATCTGCAAAAAATAATAACTGGATCACTATGTTATACCCCTGAAACTAATGCAATACTGTAAATCAACTGACTGCAATAAATAAAAAATTAAAAGCTAATAATGTTCTAGAAGGTAGCAGAATCGAGATTTGAACTGAAGTCCATGTTCCACCATCCTCATGTGGTAAAATTAATATGTTTGCTTTGCTGAAACTAAACACCAACAATAATGGATTCTCTCTATTCTTAATTCCCTTGCTTCTAAATATGAATCACTGGCTTTCAAGGAATACTCGTAGGTGCTCTCCCATCTCGAAACCTTTGCTCCAGCAAGTTTCTTAATTGCCTGTGTTGCTTGATCCCATGGACCACCTGAGAAGCTTGATGATGTATGTGTCAGGACTGTATGAGGTGAGAAAGGAGGAAACATCCATCAGCTCACATCCTCCATTGGCCAGAGAATCATCCCATGAGGCATTATTGCCCTTTTTCTCCCATATCTGACTATTCATATCCAGCCAGCCTTTCAGGCCCAGATCAAGCACCTTTCCACAGAGACTTCTCCAGTCTCCCTGCCAAAATGTAGTCCTGCATTTTCCGAATCTCCTACATGTTTTCTTTGTACCTCCCTTCAAACATTTCCCACATTCAACATATATAATCACCCCTTTCACATTATAACTTCCTTGAAAACAAGAATGACGACATTTATCTCTATTGTCCTTTAAAACTTCCGGCACAATGCAGGAGTGTAGAAAGTTTCACCAGATGAATAATAAAGAAATGAATAAATTTCCCTAGGGAGGTGCTCTCTGCTTTAATGTATTGGATAATCAGTATCTGGGTAATTATAAATCAATTACTCTAGTTTTCTAATGTTTTTAAGTAGAAAAATTTTTCTCCATCACCATCATTCACCTGATTTCTTCCATAGTGAGCCCTCATCAATTAATGTCATAAAATGTTTTTTACATATTTATTTGATTTTAACATTTTTATAAAAGGAACTAAAAAAAGAGAGAACAGGACAACACGTTTGTTGTTCGTTATTGTTGAAGTATAGTTGATTTACAATGTTGTATTAGTTTCTGGTGTAGAGCAAAGTGATTCAATTATACACACACACACACACACACACACACACGTATGTTCTTTTTCATATTCTTTTCCATTATATGTTATTACAAGACATTGGGTACAGCTCCCTGTGTTATACAGTAGGACGTTGTTCTTCATCTGTTTTACATATAGTAGTTTGTATCTGCTAATCACAAACTCCTAATTTATCCCTCCCCCTCCCCTTTCCCCTTTGGTAACCATAGTTGTATGATGCTATCTGGGGGTTGGGGGGGGTTGCGGGATCTTAGTTTCCCAACCGAGGATCGAACCCGCGCCCCCTGCATTGGAAGCGTGGAGTCTTAATCACTGGACCACCAGGGAAATCCCTGGTAACCATAAGTTTATTTTCTGTGTGCGTGAGTCTGTTTCTGTTTTGTAAATAAGTTCATTTGTATCATATTTTAGGGCTGGCTTTGTCAGCACATATACTAAAATTGTGTCATATTTTAGATTCCACAGATAAGTGATATCATATGATCTTTGTCTTTCTCTGTCTGACTTACTTCACATAGTGTAATAAACTCTAGGACTACAACTTTGGAGTTGAAATGAGTTCACTTTCTCTCTGGAAAAACCACAATAGGACAATTTTTATACTAGTTCAGGCATTTGCCATAAGTAACAATTCATTGGACCAAAATGAGTGGAACAAATCATGATAGTGAAAGCATCAAGGAGCCTCCACGCTCTACACTTAATTCATTCAATTTCCTGCCACAGTAGAATTTCTTGCATTACTGTTAGCCCTTCAGGTCAGCATAGAGCAGCAGTCTCCTTCATTCCTTCTGGAAACTTTCCACTTTGGAACCCCCAAAAGAGTAGCCAGCAGTCTCCAAGGTGGGTTGTCTCCCACTGTGTGGTTCATGAAACCGGTAGGTGGGCAGCTTCCTTCTGGTTGCCATGGAAACGACCAGGGCCACTGGCTCTCTGAAAACGGAAAAGAACAGCAAGTGCAAGAACAGGCATTCCGTCCGTCCTGACTTGCAGATTATAGCAGCTGTCAAGCCAGAGTGGAGCATCAGGCAGAGATCTGGGAGTGGCGGAGCCAGCCTTGCAGTGGAGCCTGAGATGTAAGTCATTTCTCTGTTCTTTTCTGAAAAGCATGTCTAGCTTAACAGTTTTTAATAGCTTCACAATTTCTGCTGCATGGCAGGAAAGTGCTGGGATGGTTTGAAGAATCACCATCGGCACCACCTTCTTCTTGTAGTGTTTGCATTTCCTGAATATAACGCGTACTTATAAGTCACTTTCACCGGGAAACGCTCCTTTAAGCTTCCAGGCATATGAGTTGCTCTTTACTGAGATTCTGCCTTTAAAAGGAAATGTTTTCAGTACATTAAGCAAAGAATGAAATGGTCTTCTCAGTCCCTAAACAGATAAACTCACTTAGGTTAATATTATATAACAAATATCGCCGTGGAATCTGAGCTTCCTGTTTCTATTTTTAAATCTGGCTAAAATAAAATTAAAAAAAGAAAACAAACAAAAAAATCCGGCTATATTACCCTGTTGGTCTTTAATGCTAAATAACAATTAAATGAAAGAGATTTGTGTCATATCTCTTTTCCTTACCGTGATCACCAGCAAAACTAGGAACTCTCAAAACATTGGCTTTTATTGTTTCTTCACTCTGATTTTATCTAATGGTATTATATTTACTGTTTATTTACACACTATTCATAAGAAAACATAGGAAGACAAGAAGAAACCAAATTTAGATGAGCATCAACATTTGGATTGGTTAACTTTTTAAAAACTTGGTTCTTGCATTCAAAAGTGAAACAAACACGATAAATACTGTAGTAAAACAGTGATGGGGGTGTTTTAATCAAAACCAGTAATCCTTACACAGTTCTGCATATATTCATTGTTTAATAAATATGTTTTGGGGCAGTTTTTTAGCAATAAGTGTGTTGGTGTATATTGAGGAAAGGAAATGTTTCAAAAGAATTGTGCATAATATTTATAAAAACCTGTCCTTAAAAACTACCAAAAATATCAGACCTCATTTGCTTGAAATGTTTTTTAATGAAAAGGATGGTATTTCGCAAGTTTTTTACTTTTATTTTTATACCAAACAATTCAATGTAATGCACTATTTAAACATAATGCTTGAAAGGAAAAAAAAGATTTCTCATCATGTTTTTTGACAGAAACTGGGCATTTTCTGAAAATAACAGATTCAATACAGTATCTATGGAAATGAATACTTTTCAACAGTTGACATAACACTTCCCAATTTTCTTTTTCGCATCAATATTTTTATTGCTTGAACCCAGTGTACGATCCACTTTTAAAATTCAGGGTTTATGGAATTCCCTGGCAGTCCAGTGGTTAGGACTTGGCACTCTCACTGCCAGGGGCCCGGGTTCGATCCCTGGTCAGGGAACTAAGATCTCATAAGCCAGACAGTGCAGCCAAAAAAAAAGAAAAAAAATTCAGGGTCCAGTGGCTCGTGTCTCTGTGTCAATGGAGAGAAGAGACAAAGCACACAGTTCCAGGGGTGTGTGATTAAGGGGGCCAGACCTGCCGAGATGGGGGTTGGAGCACCAATGATCTAATTAGCTAAACGTATAGCAAGCCATTCACAGGAAATGCTTGAAGGGTTTGCAACCATTGGTTAATAAACTCTCACAAGAACCTGTGTTGAGTAGAAGGGTGCAGTAGCCACATATTTTAGTTAAGACTTCCCACTGGCTTGCTCTCTGAGAATCTTTGTCCCACATTCCATGACTATGTTAACAGCAGCAGCATTCAACCAATGTTGTCCTTATTTTAAAATCTAATGTATAAGCCATTTCTTTTTTTAAAAAAAAAAAGCGTTCTGATGCTTGTGCATGATAGAACGCACTTCATTCCTTTTATTTCCCGTTCATGTAGCGTGAGGTTTCTATGCACACTTGAGGTTAGAGGCCACGGACTCTAGTAATAGAATCCGAGGCACGGAACGTCATGTGAGTAGGAACTTGACCCTGGGGTGGGAAATGAAACTGTAATTTCCACCATGATGCCTTAGAGTATATTTGGCTGTCTGGGTTCAAATCTCAGTTGTTTCTTTCTGGCTCTGTGACTTTGACCAAGCTATTTAACCTCTCTGTGTCTTCATTTTCTGATAAGAAAATGGGGCCATAATATCTACCTTTACGATTATTGTAAGGATGAAATGAAATAAAACATGTAAAATACTTCAAACAGTACCTGGTACAAAAGAAGCACTTATTAAATATTATTAATCTTTGAAAAATATGTGTAGTTCCTGATTTCAGTCATTTTTCAACACACATGGAACTCCCACATTTCTTATGTGAAAGTACGTTGCCTCCTATCGACAACCATTTTCTATATTTAGCTAGTTTAGCCCTGGGAACAGGGCTAAACAGGGCTGAGGGGCAATAAAGGTGTGTGTAGTAAAATGTTAGCACGATAACATCTGTTCTCTATCTAGTGGTCTGAACTCTCTTGGGAGTCAAGAGTTGTATATTTGACGAGTTCAGTCTGAGGTGTCTGTTAGCTATTCAGGTAGAGCTATTCAAGTGAGATGTTGGATACATGAGCACGAAGCTCAGGGAAGGGTGTGGGAGCGGTTAGTCATCAGCATGTAGATAATACTGAAATCCAGGGGTTAGCATGCAATCACCAAGGGAGTGCATATACACAGAGAAGAGAGCCAGGCGCCAAGCCAGGAGCATGCAACACTCAGGGAAGACGAGCAGACGTCAGCTGGATACTAAGAAGGAGTTGGCATTGAGGTGGCAAGAGAAACAGGAGCATGTGGTGTCAAGGAAGAACAGAAAGGCCTTTGCTCAGGAAGGAGGGAGCTGGCAACCATGTTGAATGCTGGTGAGAAGTCAAGCAAAATGAGACGAGGACATTAACCATTGGTTTTGGCACATTTGGGGGGTGGGAGTCACTGGGAATCTGATAACAATCATTCCAGTGGAATGACCCTAAGAACAGCCGGCTTAGAGTGGCTTAGAAAATCTAACATAAAACAGGCCCTGGGCTCTCAGTATAATTATAGATTTGCTTGCAAAAGCTTGGTTTTAAATTTCTTTTATGGTTAACTGATGTGGACCTATGAGAGGTCTGAGGTAGGCAAGCACTGTCATCCATGAATCTAGCCAATCAAGATCCGTGAAAGATGTGAAGACAGTTTAAGAGATGAGGGTGGTTTCTTAGCAGAAGAGAAATAGAAAACACTCCTGACACAGGGGGCAACATAAGCAGCATGAGGGAGGCATCACACACACACACAAGAAGACAATACACACACACACACACACACACACACACACACACACACATCCATCAGGACTTGTTCTAACAATATTCCCTGATGCCTTTCCATTCCAGTTTTGATCCATTTCCCATAAAATGATCACTTCTCATTTGCATTTCTGAACTGCCTGGGCTCCAGGGTCATTAGGAAGCCAGGATCTTCTCTGTGCCCAGGAGCTTTACAGGATTCCTTTGGAGTCATGCCTAGTCACCATTACATGGGTATTCAGTTTAGCCCAAATTGTGTTGCCCATATTATCCACTAGAGTTCTGCTCTTGTCACAAAAATAACCTTCAATGAGTCATCAATGAGGTCAGGAGGCATTCTTTTCAAATAAAATTCTTATGTTAGAATAGTTTTAGACTTACAAAAAAGTTGTGAAGATAGCACAGAGAGTTCCCATAAACCCCGCACCCAGTCTCCCCTATTATTAACAATTTACATTACTGTATTATACATTTGTCACAATTAATGAATCAATATTGATACATTATTATTATTTTAACTAATATCTGTATTTGATTCAGATTTTCTTAGATACCTAACGTCCTTTTTCTGTTCCAGGATCCCATATTACCTTTAGTTGTAGGCACATAAAAACCCTAAAAAATCTTCCAAGAAAGCAACAAGGTTCAAATTACCTTTGGTTCCAATACTTGTAACTAAAACCACTAAAGGAAAAATTTAACTCTTACTTGTCTAAAATCTAATGGTTGAATACAGATGAAAGGAAAAAGCTTAAGGCTTACATCTTAAGGAAATAGTTTAAGGTATTTTATGGGCTGTAATAATGTACAACTGTAAGTGGAAGGCCTGAATCCCTTTTTATTGTTCTGGAAGCAGGTAATTAAAATATTAAAGGTCTGCCAGCATTTTTTTGTTTCTCATCTCCTAGCAAAGGGATTACTCAGACTTATTTTCCTTGGCAACCTCACACTCATATAATACAGGCCCAGTAATTTGAGCAAAGCTCTCCCTGAATTAGTTTCACAAGACTGGATGCTTAAATGTTAGATTGTGGGGAAGTTTGCAGCAGGGGTTATTATAATCCCTCAACGGAGAGCAATTAAGGCAATGGCTTCTGATGCCCACAAATATCTGTGAGACCAATATATACTAACTCAACTCATGCCTCCCTGAAGCCTGGGGAAGCCACGTGGAGTGATGTAGAAGGACGGTGATCTGGGGTCCTGACTCGGGTCTCATGGTCCCTATCCTAGGTGAGTGTGTTTCACCCTTTGTCCCCATCAGATTCGCAGAAAAGTTCCAAGGCAACTGCAAACTTAGACGATGCTCACTGGTAAAGTCACAAGAGGTTGCAGATGCCTCATGGGTCTTTTGCCAGATGTCATTCGATGACCTTCAAGGAGACTCACAAGCAAGGCGTAAGATATTGAGTTTAAATTGCCACCCTCTCACCAGTACACAAAATCTCCTTATACTTCCACTGTCATGGCTGAACCACATGCTGAAATTCCTGCTAAAGAAGAAGATGGATTTTGCTTGCTAATTTGATATGATACACTCCACAATTCCAGGAGGTAAAAGGTAAAAGAGGAAGTAAAGGATCAATAACATGCCTCTCTGACTTAGCTAATATAGGGATTTATTTGGATAATATAAATATTTACGGAGTGCCTCTATGAGTCAGGCGCTAAGGACAGGGGAAACCATGGTCAGCTTGAAGACCAGGGGTCTGTCACAATAGAAATCTGACTGACACAGCATACCAGCAGCAATTGTTCCAGCATCCAATAGACAAACTCGTGGACGAAATCAACATTCAATTAAGCTGAATGCTTTCAAAACATAAAACGTCTGCTTTTCAGTTCGTTCTTTTAAAAAATAGTTTTATATATATATATATAGCTATTTTTAAAAACTATTTATTTATTTTCTTGGCTGCATCAGGTCTGAGTTGTGGTACGCGGGATCTTTGTTGCGGTGCTCGGGTTTCTCTCTAGTTGTGGCACACGAACTCAGTAGCTGTGGCGCGAGGGCTTAGGTGCCCTGCAGCATGTGGGATCTTAGTTCCCCAGCCAGGGATCGAACCTGCGTCCCCTGCATTGGAAGGCAGATTCTCTACCACTGGACCACCAGGAAAGTCCCCAGTTAGTTCTTAATTATCTTAGTCTAGACGCTTTTGAGCACTTTAGTTCATTTCTATCATTAACTATGTTTAATCTGAAAGCAGTAATCCAATTGATACTTGAAGAGATCCTGGCTTCACCAACCAGTGGGCACAAATAAGGTTTAATTAACACTAATCGCTTGTATCTGGTTGGTTTGTGCTCCCATCTACCTGATACAGGTCCTTGCCTCCTTCCCACCCCCATGTCTACACAATAGAGTCTCCTCTAATCATTTCTTGGCATCCCCTGGAGTGCCTCACCTGTATTCACAAACGGTCCTTTCTTGTGCCTCTGTCCCCAGCCACCATTGGATGTCGACTGCCCCCCCATGCCACTGCCATGGGGCTCCCTATTAACTTGTTGCCCAGAGAGCAGTGTCTGGGGACATCGCAGTCTGTCCTCCAGGAGAGGCCAAATGATGCTATCTGCCCCTTATCCCTCGCTGTTTCAGAGCTGGGCTGCCCTCAGTGCAGAAGTGGGGAGAATGACTCTGTCCCCTGCTCAGTGTCACACTTTCTCACCTGGGCAGGGTCCACTGTGTCCCGAGTGTCTGAGTTCTTGAGAGCCGTCCATACAGTATCTGCCTACAACTCCACTGGACTCAGCCCAAGGCTTTAATTAGTCTGGGTTAAGAAGAGGCAAGCGCTGTCCCGTCCCTCCACCCACTCCTGCCCCAGACCCTCACACATCATCTTTACTCTTCCTTCTTTTTTCTCAACAATTCCACATATACAAATTCCATATATACAAATAACCACCTGGTCACCCTCTGAACTCATGAGACGTGTCCAGATGCATCTGTTCAGACTGGGCTGGGTCCAATACAGGGCGGCTACTCTATGACAGCTCTGAGCTTGCTACTACAGAAGAATGGAAAGGAGTTTAGGACATTGTTACCCTAAGAGCTTATGATCCAGTCTAGTGAGAGTAATAAGACACATAACACAACTAGTGAATACTGCAGGGCTGTGAATAAAGAGGAGCTAGTGTGCTTGATCCAAAAGTGGTTTGATTGGGTGGTTTTGTTTCCTCATAATTTCCATATTCCTTTCCTATCACCATTCTAACAAATTCCCACAAACTTAGTGGATTAAAACAACACAAATTTATTCTTTCACATTTCTGGAGGTCAGAGGTCCACAATCAGTCTGACTCCGCTAAATTCAAGGTACTGGCAGGGCTAATCCTTCTGGAGACTCCAAAGGAGAATCCATTTCTTGCCTCTCCCAGCTTCTAGAGGCTGCTGGCATTCCTTGGCTTATGGCCACATCACTCCAGTCTCTGCTTCTGTTGTCACTTTTTCTTCTCTCTCTCTTCCTGTATCCCTCTTAGAAGGACCTTTGTGATTTCGTTGGGCCTACCCAGATAATCCAGGATAATTTCCCCATCTCAAGGTCTTTAACTCAATCACGTATGTAAAATCCTCCTTGCTTTGTAAGGTAATATTCACAGGTTCTAAGGATAAGGACATGGATATCTTTAGGGGCCGTTATTCAGCCACCACAATATCCAGCAAGCACAGAAGAAGACCAGAAAGAAAGTGTTTTGATCATATCCCATGCTTTTGCTGTCTCTGTAAACATTTTACACACATTGAAATGAGTAGAAATGGGAATTGGACAGTTATTTCCATTTACCAGACTTGCTTACTAATAATTTCAAGGCCTCGCATTCCTCAGAATTTACAGGAGGACATTTGTAAATGAGGTTCAAGAAAAAATGATACAGGAAGATCTTTTTGTTTTATGCTGAGCCTGTTCTCTGTTCAAATTTTCAATGCAAGCAGTGCATTAAATTAAGCATTACTTTGGATTTTGGGGAAGGTGGCTTTTGGGATGTTCTAATATCCCAAATATATATATATTCCTATTATCACTATAATGCTGACATTACAAAATGCCGTAGTTTATGAATAGTACTATAGTACTCTGTGTATTATAGTTGCTTATGAGTAGTAGTAATAGTACTTACGAACAGCATTAATAGACTATATATTATGACATGCACCTTGCTTTACTCTTATTATAACCTTGTGTGGTAGGTATTATCATTCTCATGCCATATTGAGAAAAATGACTCAGAAAAGCTCTTTGGCCCAAAAATATTCAGTGAGGTTAACAATCACAAAAATGCTTTAAATTGTGTCCCCTGAAGACCTGAATTGGATGCTTGAAGCTAATTTGGCCTAAATTCCAACTTATGGAGACATGAACTTGTATCTCCTCTTTTTCTAGATGAGGAAATCTATCAGATGATAGCAAATAGTGTAGGTCTTACTGTATAAATCAAATGAGAAATTGATCCCACCAGAATCACAGCAAACCCCGTTTCCTGCCTCTCATGATGAATCACATGAACTTCGATGAAGGGGAAGTGATTTTTGTCGACAGAGACTTTACAAGGTGGTGACTTCAGAATGACTTGGAAGGGTGTGTGAAAATTCAGTGGCTCGTACCAGGGATGGGGAGTGTGCCGTTGTGGAATGTGAAGAAGAAAGAAAAGACAACACTTATCCTAGTAAGAAAACATGGGGGAGAAACCCAAATTCGCTTTCAACATTATGAGCTTTGAAATATTAAGCAATAAGAACATTATTCCTCTTTCCAATATCATCTTATGTAGTGCTTCTCTCTAAACTGTCCCCTGCAGTGCCCTTGTGGAGCAGAGCCAAGGAAAAGGAAAATGCTAAAAATCTTTTTTTTTCAAGAAATCATTCTCAAGATCCTCCACCTAAAGCCTTCATCCAGCATCTCTGCGAGCTTCTCACCCACAGAACAGAGTAGCCAACATTTCCTCCCTGACCTCCATGGGAAGGGTGATTGCACAGCCACAAACGAGTGGGAACTGGGCCTGAGAACAGGTGGCCACACAATTCTGGGTCCTAGAAAGGAGTCTCACCCCACACTTCTCCTGTATTTCTATTTAACCCTCGCTATCCCTCTAACAAGGGGCAAGGTAGGGATAAGGCTTAAAGCGCAATCCCCTTGGGCAAGAATGTGTTTACTTAAGTCTGTACTAAGGCTAAACCACGTGATATTAGACCCCTGTATGAGTGGGCTGTTAGCACCAGGCATCTGAAAAGAGTGGATGAGGGGATGAGCAAGGAATTAAGAGGAAGGCACAACAAGGGGACAGCAGGGCAGGAGCCTCGACCTCATTCCCACCTCCTCAATCCCACCCTCTTGTGCCCTCTACCCCCTCAAGGATTCCAGATAGTGAAATAAATTTATCTGGAGAGCCTGGAGTTAGAAGGAGCCAGCAAGTGGAGAGAGATAAACCTTCAAAGAAAATACAAAAGAAAAGCATTTTCTCACTTAGAACTCATTGTTTTCTGGTCTCAGCCCCTCTAATTCAATCTCCACCTGGCACCTGCATGAACTTCCTTAAGCACAGATCTACACGGGTCTCCCCTGCTTACAAACCTTCAGCGCCTCACTTTTGCCTCTAGCAGGGGCCTCCAAAGGGGGGGTGTACATCAAAGGGGGTACACGAGCCAGTGGGGTAGAGCTGACAATACTCAAACTTCCATTTTTATTTTTCATCTGAAGTATTTAAAATTCTACTCTTCGTGTACAGTATAATTACGGTATTTCTAATACCTTTATAAATTAAAAATTATATCTACTGGGGAGGGGTTCTATTGGTGGGGTGAAGATCAGAAGCGTTTGGACATCAAACCGCTTAGCTTGGGGGGCACAGTCCCAGCCTCATGGCCCCAAGACATGCCAAGTATTCTAGTCTGAGATTTTGCTCAAGCAAGTCCTCTATGTGCAGCACCTCAGCTATCCTCACCCTATCCCCTCTCTCCTCAGTCCCATAGCACCATCTCTGGGAGTCTTTCCCATTTCTCCCTGCCCAACACTTGGTCTGTGTCTTTAATGAGCACTCACCATGCACATCACCTTAGAGTTGGTTGCCCAGTTGTTTGTTCCCAGAGTACATGCGATGTTCCTTGAGCAACCCATTAGACTCCAGCAGTGAGCGAGGCCATCTTAACTGCTGTCCATGTCAGCAGGCAGTGTGTGCCCTTTTTTTTTTTTTTTTTTTTTTTTTGTGTACGCGGGCCTCTCACTGCTGTGGCCTCTCCTGCTGTGGAGCACAGGCTCTGGACACGCAGGCTTAGCGGCCATGGCTCACGGGCCCAGCCGCTCCGCGGCATGTGGGATCTTCCCGGACCGGGGCACGAACCCGTGTCCCCTGCATCGGCAGGCTGACTCTCAACCACTGCGCCACCAGGGAAGCCCCAGTGTGTGCCCTTTTGACAAAATACACTCCAAGAGTATGGGTACACATCTCACTTTGTGGGTACACCTAAGATTCCAAATTGTCTCCTTTTCAGGAATTCCTCTCATTTTCAGCACCTCCAAATCTTCAAGGATTTTTGCAGGCACACACTCTGGGGATTACATCTGCGAGAGACATCCTCACTTAGCTCCGCAAGTCCTGCTTCAAAGTGGGTTTCTTGGGATGCCCAGACGCTGGATTTCTTCTCCCTTTCTTCCCCGTGCTGCGTTCAGATTTATATTTCAGACTGTCTGCTTCTTGCTGGAGCATCTCATCCGCGTCTGCTTCTCTTCTCCAGTTTCTTCAATTGAGTCTTTCCCTTAATTGTCTTTGCACTTAAAAACAAATCACTTCTAATTTCAAATTCAACTTACATCTGAATTAAAATTTGAAATCACTCAATTTTTGATTGCTGTAAGGATTTGGAGAGTGTCACTCTATTTTCCCACAATCGTTATGTCTTGTCTTTTGTGTTAAGACTATCGAATTCAAAGCATCATTCTTCATGACATTTCAAATCTGTTTCAGGCAAATGGTCCAAAGGCTATCCTCCCGCTGACACAATATCTCCTTACTAGTAATACCTTCTTATAAACAAAACTAGTCCAGTTTGAAACATTCCTTTTGGAGCCAAGTATAAACATTATCTACATTTGGGGTGTAATCCTAGATTGAGAAGGAATCTGTGTGGAATTTGTTTTGAAGTAACTGATGTCTGTATCTGCTCAATTCAGGAGTCTTTGCTTTCATGCAGCTAGCTGCTAGTATTAATTGCTCTCAGGATTTCTCCAACTGAGATATAAAAATATTTCAAATGAGTCTGAATAGGAGCTCTGGTTTCTAAACGTGTTCAGTGATTCAATGATCAAAGATTTCACGGCCATACATGGTTTTCAGCATCTTGCCTGAAAAGTTTAGGTGGACTCACACCACCTGAGCTTCTTCTGTCATGGGTGCATAAAGCTGTTCATTGTATCTCACAACCTAGGTACGTCAGAAACTTCTAGTGCCCACCAATACCCACATTCTCCTCTCCTCTCCCGACAAAGTGCTGGGCTTCATTTCCAAGCTGCTTGCAGCCACGTGGTACCATGTGGCTGAGTTCCGGCCCATGAAATGTGGGCAGAAAATACTGTGGAGGGGACTCCCCTGCCGGTGCAGTGATTAAGACTCCCCGCTTCCCCTGCAGAGTGCGCGGGTTCGATCCCTGGTCAGGAAACTAAGATCCCGCATGCCGCGCAGTGCGGCCAAAAAAAAAAGAAAAAAAATACTGTGGAGGAGCTGAGGGCCCTAGAAATTGGCCTAAATAAATAAATAAATAAATAAAGCCTGAGTCGCTGAATGACCGTGGAGCGGAGCACACCCTCCCTACCTCC
Source organism: Tursiops truncatus (assembly GCF_011762595.2). Classification (NCBI taxonomy): domain Eukaryota; kingdom Metazoa; phylum Chordata; class Mammalia; order Artiodactyla; family Delphinidae; genus Tursiops; species Tursiops truncatus. Next base: position 131,977,022 of record NC_047037.1, on the reverse strand, counting down.
ACCCCCCTTTAATGGCATTAGGCTGTATGTAAGGGAGGAATGAACCTTTGCCCTAGTTTCACTGTGCATTTGTTCATTAGTGGGCAGACTCCAGCATGGCATAAGCAGAATGGCCACACATAAAACCCACACCCCCTGCCCCTCCCTATGCCCCTGGCCCTCCCTATGCCCCAACCCTAGGGGTGTGGAGGGGGCTTATATTAGGACACAGTCTGCAAATCTCAATGATGGAGCCCACAAAAAACTGGGATGCTGAGAAATGATCTGTCAGAGGAAGTCAGAGGATTCCAGCCCCACAGGACCCCTCGACTGCCCCTTCCCACTGCCACCCCTGCCAACCTCATATCCTGTCAATCTCTCTATCCTACTTTTGATTTGAAAAATTCTGGTCACTCTATGCTAATTACGTAGGTAATTTTCCTTTTATGTTTCTCACTCAAGAAATATTTCTCTAAGCAGATATTATGAACTTAGCCACTCCCAGGCAGTCCTAGGTACAGACTTAATATCCCATACAAATTGCTATTAGAATTATTACCACATTACTGTGTGATCATTGGTTCCAGTGTGTCTTCGACTGGGGTATAAGCCCTTGACGAAGCTCCTACTACCTTTATCTTCTAGCACAGTGCCTAGCGCAAAGCAAGCGCTCAACAAATGTTTACCGAGTGACTGAAAAATCATAGTTCGCCAAATGTCAGCGTACCAAGACACTTTTAATCGCTTCTTATAGATATCCCAGTTCAGATTGGCTTGAGTAGGGAAAACAACTTGGCTCATATATTTTTAAAAAATCAAGGAAGAAATAAAAAAAACAAAAAAAAAATCAAGGAAGACTGTCAGGCGTGGCTTGATCTGGGCGCTGAGGAAAAGACTGTTAGGAATGTCTCTCTACTTCTTGTCTCTGTTTTCCTCTGTGTTGGCTTCATTCTCAAGCTCACCCATTCTGGACACAAGGCAGTTACCGATAGATTCGTATTTCCCTTCTACAAGCTGAGCAACCCCCAGAGAAAAGAGTGTCTTTCCCAACAGTGGCCCCCCTACCATGGGCAGGAGCAGGTCAAGGGGCGGGGGCAATGTGATGTATCTGTGCTCGCTCTGCTTATGCCAGGCTGGAATTTGCCCACAGATGAAGAGATACATAGTGAAAGTAGGGTGTTCATAATCCACATTCAACAAAACTAAAGAAAGAAATCCATGATAAAGCTGAAGGAGATCCTTAAAAAACTAAAAATACAACTACTGTATGATCCAGCAATCCCACTCCTAGGCATGTATCTGGAGAAAACCATAATTCGAAAAGATACATGCACCCCAGTGTTCACTGCAGCACTATTTACAATAGCCAGGACATGGAAGTAACCTAAATGTCCATTGACAGAGGAGTGGATAAAGAAGATGTGGTACATGTATACAATGGAACATTACTCAGCCATAAAAAAGAACAAAGTAATGCCATTTGCAGGAACATGGATGGACCTAGAGATTGTCATACTGAGTGAAGTAAGTCAGACAAAGACAAATATCATATGGTATCACTTATATGTGGAATCTAAAAAAAAGGCTACAGATGAACTTATTTACAAAAGAGAAGTAGAGTCACAGATATAGAAAATAAACTCACGGTTACCAGGGGATAAGCGGAGGGGGGGGGAATAAATCGGAAGTTTGGGATTGACATATACACACTACTATATATAAAATAGATAACTAATAAGAACCTACTGTATAGCACAGGGAACTCTACTCAATACTCTGTAATGGTCTATATGGGAAAAGAATCTAAAAAAAGAGTGGATATATGTATATGTATAGCTGATTCAGTTTGCTGTATACCTGAAACTAACACAACATTGTATATCAACTATACTCCAATAAAAATTTTAAAAAAAAAACTGAAGGAGAAAAATGTCCAACTAGCATCTCTGTGGAAACCCCATCAATTGGTTACCAGGGATACTTGTCCCCCTCTGTAACCCTTCATGAGGCTTCAGGCATCTGGCCTCCTTGTTCTGGCCTTCAAGTTCCCTGATGTCCGGAAGGCAGCGCCCTCACTGCTGAGGCCCAGCCAGGGCCTTGACTGCTAGGAAGTTGCTCACAAATCCCTTTGGGGATCTCCAGCTCCACTGGAGAGCTCCAGGAAATCCATATCTTTTTCCCTTCTTACCACTTGTCTTCTTCCATGCACTCCTCTGAATGGTAACAGCACCTAAAAGAATGAGGTAGACACTTGTCACCAGGTTCCAGCTGATGTATAGATGCCCATCCTTCCCTTTCCCTCTAAGGCTGGGGTCAGAGCAGGCCATTGATACGATGACAGCATTCCTAGTTCTGGGATGCTGGGGTTACTGGGACATGAAGTCCTAGAAACCTCCTGTGGAATCTGGGACAGGTGATCATCTAAAATTATCTGTATTTAGTAAATTATGCACTGTTCCTTACTAAGTGGGGTATTTGCCACCACATTCTAACACAATTTAAAACTGTTAAGCCTCTCGTTCAGGGAGAATTCTGGATCTACATGTTTCCCAAAGCCCTTTCTTTTACTACAAAATGAACTAATGAATAAATCCTTTAAGAAAACCCTGTGCCATGGATCTAGAGATTGTCATACTGAGTGAAGTAAGTCAGACACAGAAAGACAAATATCATATGATATCGCTCATATGTGGAATCTAAAAAATGGTACAAATGAACCTATTTACAAAACAGAAATAGAGTTACGGATGTAGAAAACAAACTTACAGTTCCCAAGGGGAAAGGTGGGGGAGGGATAAAGTGGGAGATTGGGATTGACGTATACACACTACTATATATAAAATAGATAACTAATAAGGACCTACTGCATAGCGCAGGGAACTCTACTCAGTACTCTGTAATGACCCATATGGGAATAGAATCTCAAAAAGAGTGGATATATGTATATGTATAACTGATTCACTTTGCTGTACACCTGAAACTAACACAACATTGTAAATCAACTATACTCCAATAAAAATTAATTTAAAAACCTATTTGAAAAATCCATTTTTAGAAAGAATAAAAACACTACTTATACTTAAAAAAAAAAAAAAGAAGAAAACCCTGTGCCAACTTCAAGATAAACACAAACACTATCAGACGCCTTATCCAGTCTCCCGACTGGATTTTAGCCTACCCCTCTCCTATGATCCTATATTTGTGTGTACATTCAGGAGAGCTTTCTCGGTTCAGCCTTCCTGGTCTTCCTCTTTTGCAGATGAGCCCTTGGGGCAGGGTCCGGCTCTTGCCCATTTTTGTTTCTTCTGCTTGGCCTTACCTGACTCCTGCCTTTGCCTCCTTTCCCTTCCCTACGCTCATAGCCTCTGGTCCTCACACGTAGGCCTGACCCACCTTGGGCTCTGGAAGCAGAATCAAGTCCTTTAGAACATAAGCTCATTGTCTTATTCTGGGCTGTATCCCCTGGGCTAGCAAAGTGCCCGCCACCTAGTAAACTCCCAACGGGCATTTGTTGAATGAATGAATGTATTAGGATTGCTGTGAACCAATGTCTTACCATCCATACAAGTTTACTTGACTGAGCTGATTTTTAATCTCCCAGCACTCACGCCACCAACCTGTTGATGGACTTGTGCTGTCTGCCTGTGTACCTGACCCCAGCGTTTTTAGCTCTGCCCCCCACCTTAGATCTCACATTGACTTACTCTGCCATCTTGTAGCCTCATCTTACTCCCTGAGGAATGCAGGTCTGCCTAGCTTCTTTCCTGCTGTCACCATCCTCTTTGGACACATGTGTAACTCCCTGGAGTGACCTTCCATCAGTCCTTCCTTACCACGCTTCCTGCAGGGGGCCATCACTAGCTCTGGACTCTCCTACTCAGAGGTCTTATCCCCAGTATCTTGCCATGCCTACCACCGTATGTATAGATGCACTGAACTGTATTGTTTGGTCTGTCTGTTCAGTCATCAGCTAACTCAGGAGAAATTTCCTTAGTTTTGCAAAACTGAAATCTGGTGCCCTATTTCATAATGTCTTATTCCAATCACACCATAAAGGAAGACCACACGTCTATTATACGCCAGGCACTGTAGGGCATTTCCCCCCAAATTGGACATCAGGGTTGCTCTTTAAATTAAACAAGCATTCCTACCTTATTTAGGTCATTTAACAGTGCTTATACATTGCTTCCTTTTGGAGCCCTATAGTAAGTTATTTAATAAAGTCAATTTATAAAATTTGTTCGGGGAAAGGAGTAGATAAATCAGGATCATTGTGATTAACTGGTGTGTGATTAATCTTTTCATTGTCGAGTAACACAGTTAAAGTGGATTCTAATTCTGGACTAGGAGACCAGGAAAAGTATGAATGGTCCTACAAACAGATTAATATGATCGAGGGGAGCATGTTTGTCTAGTTAGAAATTGAAGTTTACCATTAACTAAATGTTTCACCGGTATTCATGCTGTGTTAACAGGTAGCACTTGGGTAGCTGATTCCGACAAGGAACTGTTTGTCTCCTGAATTCCAGGAAGTCAGATATTGAGGGGGGGTGGGGATATGTGCCTGTTTAGAGAGTAGTCAGGTATTCAGTACTGGCAACGGGAAGTTTGGAGGAAGTTTGGAAGTACGCGCTTAGAACACTCCAAATCCCTGCCCACAGACAGGCTGCGGTAGGTCTCCTGTCCGGCATCTGCTCTTGCTTACTTGTTGGCATGTTAGTCTCACTGCCAACAGACATCACGGGGAGTTTTACCCCTCAGGTGGGCAGAGTTCATGGGACTGGCTGAGGCCTCCCAGGAGGTTCTGAGAAAAGAGCGTTGCCTGCACTTGGGCTCCTAGAATTGCCTGCCTTTGCTAGAAACTGCAAGAGAGAAAGTTTAAGACGGGTTATGTAGGGGGCTCCTTTTCCGGAAGCTGCACGTTTCTAATGAGAGGCTGTGATCGCAGAGCTGCACGTTTTCTTTCAGGTGAGTTCCAGTGAATCGGCTCATGAAGGGGAAGCTCGCTGGCCCACCCTGAGACAAGAATGGTACCACCCTCTGGGTGCAGCCTCCTTGTGCTCGGTGCACTGGGCGTCTTTGCACTTGGCTGCTTCGCGAGAGCTCAGAAGAACGGCACGCTAATTTTCACGAAGGAAAACACCATTCGGAAGTGCAGCTGCTCTGCAGACATCCGGGACTGTGACTACAGTTTGGCCAACCTGATGTGCAGCTGTAAAACCGTCCTGCCTTTTGCAGTCGAGCAAACCAGCTACAATGACCATCTGACCATCTGGTTCACAGACACATCTGCACTGGGACCCCTGTTGAACTTCACGCTGGTCCGGGACCTGAAGCTTTCTCTGTGCAGTGCCAACGTTCTCCCCACTGAGTACCTGGCTATTTGCGGTCTGAAGAGGCTTCGCATCAGCACCGAGGCCAAGCATCCCTCCCCAGAGCAGAGTTTACTCATCCACGATGGTGGGGAGAGAGAATCCAGAGAGAAGCCCATGTTGTTACACCAAAGCTGGCAAACCTGTATGTATATCTCCTTCTTAGACATGGCACTTTTCAACAGGGAGTCATCCTTAAAATCATACAGTATTGCAAACTCTGCCAGCATGGCCAGCAACTTCCCCTACTTTTCCTACTTTAAAACCTTCCCAGTTCTAAGCAACAAAAGCTATGTTGTCACATTCATTTACTAACATTGTAGCTGTGTCCAACCTTTGGGACCTTGGGCACATTATGGATCATTTTAACAAAGAATCTGTGAACAAGGTCATGGGTATTCCTATCCTCAACTTCACTTCACCCCCAGCCCCCATTCTGCTGGCCCCCTCTGCTCTGCCCATGCCCATCCATGGTAAAACAAAATAAAAAGAGCCAAAAAACCTACTTGATTGAGTCCAGAAACGAGCCTTGAGGGCCAACTAGAGGCTAGGTCCTTGCTACTGGGGGCAGGTGGAGAAATGTCAGATCAGAAATGGAGAGACCAGTGCACCCCAGGAACTGCTTAGTGGAGCTCAGCAGAGGGGGTGACCCCCAAGAAAGGCGCCTTCCTTCAAAACATTGCCTTAATTTTTTTTTTTTTTTTTTTTTGCTTCATTTTGTTAGATAGGTTGGAATTCCCCTAAGTAGAGAATGATAGACTTCAGCATTTTGAGACTGTGATTGCCACAGAATGATTAGGCTCTCTTAGACTGGTATTTTCCAAATATCTTGTTAAGAATATTCACATTGAGAAAGGGGAATCTTGTGAGTGTGTTTAGTGAGGGAGGTTTGAAGCTTGGAGGATAGGGTGGGACCTTAGGACTGAATGAGGGCACTAGGGTCCTGAGGAAGGGATACAGAAATCAAAATTGGAAGTCACAAAGGCCAAGTGCATTGGATTTTTTCCTTAGAGCAAGGCCTAAACCCAGGGAAAGTTTTCCTCTTCTAGCCCTTCATGTCCCTCTCTTGTCTTGCCTACTATCTTCGGCCCCGCTGTACCACTTCCCCCTTTCTCCTCTCATTGTCTTCATCCCCCACCTCCTTCTCCTGCTCCAGAAATCGGAACTTAGATTAATACTAGGAGAACTATGTTTGACTACACTAGGGACTAGCCTGGGAATGTAACAGTCCCTTATAACATTACTCCCATGGGTAAATATGCCCAGATTACTAATAGATAATAACTAATAATTAACGAAAGAACTTAACGAAAGTCAAGATACTTTGTATGATGGGGTTAACACAAAATGGTTTTATGTGCATTGATACAAGGAACTAACACATTTCTTTTTTAATTAAATTGACTTGGGGATTCCCTGGTGGTCCAGGTCAGGATGCCGCAGTCTCACGCCTGAGGGCCCGGGTTCAATCCCTGGTTGGGGAAGTAGGATCCTGCAAGCCATGTGGCACAGCCAAAAAATAAATAAATAAATACATTTAAAAATTAATTAATTAAACTGACTCATCATTGTACGAAGAAAATCTTCTCTCCCAGAGACCCAACTTACCATTAAAGTGGAATATAAAGAATCTGTGGCAATTATGGTATAAATGTCTAAATTCAGAGTGCAAAGAATTTGAAACATTACTGAATTTATGATATCATAATAAGAAATAGTTCTATTATGAAATGACAGGCTGTCTTGGAATTGATGACTTTATCTCACATTCATCACATTTTTCTCTTAACCTTAACACAGGGTGACTGAAATAACCTGAAATGTCTACATTTGCGTAATTGGTGGGGGATTTGGCCATTAGGGCTAATTAGCATGCATCTATAATGTCAGTGTTTAAATTAGGCCAAAACTAAGACCAAAATATGAATTTTAATAGAAAAATGTAATGACCTCATTACTGACATTGTATTTGAGAGGTAAGATTAAAGTGATGGAAAAAGACAAAGAAGAAAAAAAGAGGGAGAAAGAATGGCAAGAAGGATACAAGTGAAAAGATTAATAATAAATATATTTACTATCATTAGTTACTGAAAATGTAGCAAATTGAATTTTAATAGATTTTTATTAATAAAGTATAAACTTAACTGATGTTAGACATTATGAGCATCTTAATGTGCATATCTTCCATTTGGTGGCTTTTAATAGTTTCAGAGCCCTTTCACATGTGTTTTAAGTGATTCTTATAAGAAATAATTGTGGGTCAATGGGACTTAAATCAATAGAGGAGGAAAGCTAATTAAGTTATAAATCAAGCCTGAGGTTGCCAGGTTTCTAGACTGAAATGCGGTTCAGGTTGTGCTGACAGAGGACAAATAGGCATATACATGGGGAAACATGGCATCTGGCGCTCAGTCACAGGGTTGGGAGGACAATAGGGAGCGGTGGGGATTGTGGCGAGCTGAGCAGGCACATCCACCTGAAGGGTCCACAGCAGTGCAAGCTGGCTGAGTGTCACTGCCATGGGACAATACAGCAGGGCCAGATCTATCCTTCAAGGGAATTAGGAACTCCAGGTGATTTGTAAACGTTGGCACATTATTCTGCTTTTTTGTTTGTTGCTTTAAAAACCACTGTGTGGGTCAAACTATGTCAGTGGTCCCCATGGAGTCTGGGACTAGCCATTTGTCGCCTCTGATCAGTGGTGTGCTAGTGAAAGTTTAGCCGTCAGCTCTCCCCACAAAAGTCTGTGTGTAGATATAAATGTGCATAAGTTTATTATAAATTTTATTGATAGAAAGGATGTGTAGCACACAATTTACAAATGATAATAAAATGTGTAATGCTCTTTATTATAAACTCTGTACGCAATTAACTCTCAAAGAATGCTTTAGTTGATTTTTGCCAAAATCTTGTATCCAAAGCCAACCTAGGGCGCCAATTGATGAGCAAGTATAATTCTGACGTAAGTGTTGGTTGATATTTTCATTTATGTTAGGAGTAAGAGGAAAGTTAAACAATAAAGATGTATGTGGGAATGTCACTTGTTAGTCAATGATGTAAGCAACTTCTTTGCTGAATCAAATAATTGGTTTCAAATACTGGAGGAAATTTTCCTCGATTTAGGGGACTAGTCACAATGTAAGGGCTACAGACATGATACATTTTTACGTTTAGTCTGCACTGTTAACATTTTTCCCATCACACTCAACAAAACAATAAGTAAAACCCTGATATGTAGTGTTTTAAAAGACATTTTAAAGACATATTTCTTAGCTTTATCCACTGAGAGGGCCAAGAAGCAACGACACTCCTGTAGCAAAAAGCACATCGATACCTACATTTTGGTTCCTCAAAACCATTCCGCATTAAAACAAACAGAAAAACAACAACAAAGAAAATAGGACCCCGGGACTTCAACGCAGGGAGCCCGTGTTCGATCCCTGGTTGGAGAACTAGATCCCGCATGCTGCAATTAAGTCTGCATGCCGCAACTAAAAGATCCCGCAGGCCGCAACTAAGACCTGGTACAGCCTAAATAAATAAATAAATAAAAATTTTATAAAGAAAATAGGGCCTTGAAGAAATAACTGATTGCACAGGGCTAGGGCAGCAAAAATTTAAGGGTGAGCCTGGAACATCTTAATGTGACAGAAAGTAAGAAAAGCTCAATAAATTGATGGGGACATATAAAAAAAATATAGAAGTCAGCTTAAAGAATTCCACCGGTCACAAAGGGACCATCTGAGTATCAATATGATCAATTACCAGAGTGGATTTTAGCATATTGACTTGAAAAAAAATTCCATGAGTTAGTACTGTCAAAACAAAGGAAGGAAGGAAGGAAGGAAGGAAGGAAGGAAGGAAGGAAGGGAGGGAGGGAGGGAGGGAGGGAGAGAGGGAGGGAGGGAGAAAAAGAAAGAAGTGGGAATGGGGAAGGGAAAGTACTACTTTACAGAAGAATGGCAACAAATACATATAGAAGGAATAATAGAAATACAAAATCACCATTTTGCAAACACCACCATAATAATTAATTCTGAAAAGAATCATTAATGGATGCTAAAATGATTGGATGAAATATGTCTAAAAGTATTATCATCCTGCAGAGTATTTGTAAACCACAAATGGTACCTTTATGATGGAGAAAGGTCCCTAAATGAGTGACTGAACTTAATGGGACAAATTGGCATCATGGGCTGCCTGATGTGATACACCTGAGAAGGACACATTAACTATGAAGTATTCTTGCCTAAAATGTTAAACCTGCATCTAACCCAAATCCAAATTGAGGGACATTCTGCAAAAACAACAAATAAGCAAACCAAAAAAACTGGCCTGGACTTTGCAAAAATATCAGTGTCATGAAAGTTTAAAAAAAGGGATGAGCTGTTCTAGAATGAAGGAGACTAACTAGTCATGACAACTAAATATAACGTGCAATCTTCACTGGATCCTGAATTGGGGAAAAACCAACAGCTATAAAAGACAGGAGAATGGGACTTTCCTGGTGGTCCAGTGGTTAAGACTCCCGTGCTTCCACTGCATGGGGTGCGGGTTTGATTCCTGGTTGGGGAACTAAGATCCTGCATGCTGTGCGGCATGGACAAAAAAAGGGGCAGGAGAAGATAGACGTCTCAGCTCGAGCATAGAGAGTAAATTTCTCTTTCTCTGACTTTTGGTTATATTGAGGCCCTCAAAGGATTGGATGATGCCCATCCGCACTGGTGAGGGTGATCTTATCTCTACCAGACACCCTCACAGACACACCCAGAAATAATGTTTTATCAGCTGTCTGAGCATCACTTGGCCCAGTCAAGTTGACACATAAAATTAACTGGCACACACAGGAAAAGGCAACTCCGTAGAATAAGCAACCATTTTATCTAGTGAGAACAAACTGCTGTCCCCTTTATGAGGGAAAGGGTCTAGTATAATGAAACTGGCTCATCCCCCCAGGGAGTGTTCCATATTGGGGGATCAAGGTTGGATGCTAAACAGATCAGAAGTCCATTTGAATCCATACAGAACCTTCACCCCTGACACCGTGGCTACTTTGTTCATGAGTCCATTGGGTAAGCACAGGAAGAGCTAGGGAAGGAGGTAGACTGGTATCTATAGAAGGAGTCATCTCATCCACCTTATATTGTGAGCACCCTTTTTCGTGGGGGCACTTTGGAGTATTCACATAGACACAAACGTCCTCTTACCTGTGCTTATTCTGAGTCTGTCCTTGTAACTCTTCCCCACATCTCCTTGTCTTATTCCAAGTCCTGTAACATTCACCCCAGCCTTTCTTCCTCTGGGTTTTGTGAGAGAAGTAAATCAGATAGAAAATGATTTGAATGATTATTCTCTCAATTCTCCCAAGATGGAACACGCCTAGATGCATACAAGATAAGTTAATTTATTACTTAAATGGATACCTTAGGACATTAAGGCTAATTGTCTCTAGGAGCCCCAGTTGAGAAGTGGTGATCCAGCCAAGCTATTAATTACTACTAATGAGTCAGAATAGATCTGTAGTTCTACCCAAGTTCTTTCCAGGCAAAGCAGACAACCAGATGCACTGCTTGGTGTTCTTCTGCTGGGAAGGTTTCCCTTCACTATTTCCCTCATGCCTATGCCCGATTGGGGCTATAATGCTACTGAGCCCACTTCAGATGATGCCAGCACATCGTGTGGAACCATATGTGCTCTAGACTTGAATTTTTTCTTCCTTAATCAGTTGGTCATAGGTATGGCTCAAGGGACAGTGAGCAATGCATCAAGAGTAAGAGCGGGGCTTCCCTGGTGGCGCAATGGTTGAGAGTCCGCCTGCTGATGCAGGGGACACTGGTTCGTGCCCCGGTCCGGGAAGATCCCACATGCCGCGGAGCGGCTGGGCCCGTGAGCCATGGCCGCTGAGCCTGTGCGTCTGGAGCCTGTGCTCCGCAACGGGAGAGGCCACAACAGTGAGAGGCCTGCGTACTGCAAAAAAAAAAAAAAAAAAAAAAGAGTAAGAGCAACAAAGCACAGGGAACAGGTAAGTACTCTTTCAACTTGCTTGTGTCTTCAAGACCGCTAGCATCCAGTCACATATATACGACTTCCACTCATGTATAGAGGGCTGTTTTCATGCCCATCATTATATTTTTAGCAGATCAGATAACTTCAGTTTATTTGGGGCAGCTAAGATCATACGGTCACTTGGTGTCCCATGGTTAAATATTCAGTCTTTATTAGGGCTTACATCAAGCCAGGAGCAATTTCTCAAAAGGAGAATACTTATTTGTCATTTAATTGAATTCAACTTCAGCTTGCTACCTGATACTGGTCACAGGCCTAAGATTATCCTTACTATAAGAGTATTTAAAGCCACAGGACTTAGTTTGGTCACCTAACAAGAGAGTGAAAAAGAGGGCCCAGGATCAAACAATAAAGCACCTGAATACTTAGGGACCACTTAGAGGAGAGCCAATAAAGGGTTGACAAGGTTAGTGAGGAAGGAAATAACATGAGCTGGGGTGTTTTTGAAGGAATGGTGTTCTGGTAAACGTTTAATAATCAGCTCTCAAGGAAAAAGAAGTCCAATTTGAGGCATTTGCTGGTTTCCATGGTGTAAATACTCCTACCATGGCCAATTTCAAGCTACAATGTGGCATCACTGAACTTGAAGTTGGGAGATGTGCAGAATCAGCTCTGTAAGCTAGACGAGCCAGCCCTAGCACACCATAGAGAGGACAGTGTTTTAAGTAGGAGAGTGGGGTCAGTTCTGTTGAAGGCTGTTGATGGGTCAAATAACGTAAACATAGGAGGGTCCTCTGGCTTTGCAAGAGGTAAGTCATTGGTGACCTGAATAATGGAAGTGTTAGTGAAGTTGTAAGGACAGAAGTCAGATTGGAGAGGTTTGAGGAATGAATGGGACATGAAAAAGGGCTGGAGTTAGTGAAGGTATATGTATGGAGAAGTCTGGCTGTGAAGGAGACCAGAGAAACAGAGCAGTGGCTGGAAAGAGTGATCAAAAGAAATTTTAGGATGGACTTACTAATATAGTGTGCATGCAGGTGGACATGACACAGTACAAAGTGTTGATGAGGCAGAAGACAGGAAGGCCAAAAGAGTGAAGGCTTTAAGGGGATAGAATTCTGAGCACAAGTTGATGAACTCATCTTTGATAGGGAGAAGGCCACGTTTTCCATTTTCATGAGTGGAGGCAAGGAAGAGGAGTACAGATACAAGTTGGTTTGTAGATGTGGTTCCCTCTGATGATTCTCTCTTTTCAGTAAAGAATTATGTAGTTATTAGTTGGGGATAGCATGAAGGGCTTGAGAACAAGTACATAATAATCTCCTGGTATGGGAAAGCAAACTGACCAAGGGAACATTAAAAATACTAGATAGATAAATTTGTTGAAATCCCTAAGGTGCAGATGACTCTCTCATGTTCTCTTCATTGCCATATGTTTACACATTTTAAGCCTTTGCCATTGTTTCGTTGGAGTGCTGGGAGAAGGAAATGATAAAAACCTATGGTTATTCCCACATCTTTAACTCAAAGTCGATTTACCTCTTAAGGTCTTTCCTGCTTCTTCTTTGCTTATTGGTTTGCTAAGAGCTATTAGGTTCTTCTTAAGTCAGTTGTGAAATTTGTATTTTGCTAGAATACACATTTTCTGTAGAATTTCAAATGTATTGCCACTGGGTTCCGTAGCACATTTTCTCATAATTAATTCGGCTCTTCCTCGTGTCTGGTTATATGTAAAGTTGTGGGGATATGTATGTGTGTTCTGTATTCTTCCTTAATTAAGCTTGGGTTTTTCCTTGTAATTCCTATGTCTGGGGATTTATTTTCTTTATTTTTTATTTTTTTTGCGCAGTACGCGGGCCTCTCACTGTTGTGGCCTCTCCCGTTGCGGAGCACAGGCTCCGGACGCGCAGGCTCAGCGGCCATGGCTCACGGGCCCAGCCGCTCCGCGGCATGTGGGATCTTCCCGGACCGGGGCACGAACCCGCGTCCCCTGCATCGGCAGGCGGACTCTCAACCACTGCGCCACCAGGGAAGCCCTGGGATTTATCTTATTATTTTCTGATTTATTGATTACTGTTTTATCTTTGACTATCCCTACTCCACACATTCTTGAATTGTTTTGCTGGGTTTTTCTTTCCTTTGTCATTTCTGAGGCTGAATACTTTATTTCTGTTTTCACTTTGGTAATTATAAACTTAAAGTTATACATTATTCTCTGTGTACCCCTTTAGCTATGTACCATATATGTTTATATGGAAATAACATTTTTATTAATTTCTAGAGTTTTAGAAAATGTATATTTTATTTCCTCTTTGATTCAGAGATTTAGAAGATGGTTTATTAATTCCAAAGTAGTTAAGGCTTTTTTTTTTTTTTTTTAATTAGGAAGTGTCACTCAACTTCTTGAATTCGGTTTGTCATTTAACTTTTTCTCTGGTTGGAAAACGTGCCCTATAAAAATCTCTATTTTGAAGAATTTGTTCAGGTTTTTTTTTTTTTTTTTTGGTAGCCAGGTTAATGACTGATATTTATAAATGTCTCACAGATGATGTAGGTGATTAAATGGACTCTGGAGAGTACAAAATTCTATCTATCTATGTATTTGAGCTCACTGATTATATTATTAAAATCCCATATAAACTTACACATTATTTGACTACGTCATCTGCCTGATTGAAACTGAGAAGCATATTCAAATAATGTATTACTAAGAAAAATAATGTATTTAGTGTCCATTTGAAGTCTGTAGTTAATTTAAGAGAAAATAGGAAAAATTAGCCACTCAGGGACAGATAAAGAGAAGGCCACAGTCTGGCTCAACTATGACTAGGGTTTTGCTGGGTGAGTACAACAGAGCAGGAGGCGGAAAGGGAGTTGAAGTTGTTGCAAGGGAGTGACTATAATCTTGTCCCCATGAAATCCAATCTGGATAAGGAGGGAAACAAAGGCAGAAGCAAGAGGATGGGCAGTGAAAAGTCATGGGTTCATTGGACTGGAGGTAGAGTAAGCAGACTAGAAGGATGGAAGTGAAGCTTTCACTGGGGAAGACTCCCTGTAACTCACTAGTAACTTGGAGGAGGTCCAAGATGCAATGATTATGATAGGAGGACTAGAGTCAGGCGGTTAGAGAACTAACTCCAAGTAGATATTGCACTGGAATGTTGAAGCCACTAAGAATGAATGAGTGAATGTTCATAAAACAATTCTGGAAAGAAATTCACCAAAAATTAACTGTTAAGATTATAATTGATCCTTATTTTCTTCTTTGTATTGTTCTACATTTTCTAAATTTCTAAAATGTAGTAACACAGGTAGTACTCTTAAAATCAGACAAAGGTTATTTTTAAAAGTCAACTTAGTTTTTTCCAAAATCCAAAGCTTGGGCTTCCCTGGTGGCACAGTGGTTAAGAATCCGCCTGCCAATGCAGGGGACACGGGTTCGAGCCCTGGTCCGGGAAGATCCCACATGCCGCGGAGCAACTAAGCCCGCGCGCCACAACTAGAGCCTGCGCTCTAGAGCCCGAGAGCCACAACTACTGAGCCCGCGTGCCTAGAGCCCGTGCTCCGCAATAAGAGAAGCCACCGCAATGAGAAGCCCGTGCACCACAACGAAGACCCAACGCAGCCAAAAGATAAATAAATAAATATTAAAAATAAAATTCAAAGCTTGATTTGATGCTTCCCTCTGTAATCATACTATAATGTTACTGTGTATTTATTGTATAGTTTTGCTGCCCTAGAGTAAAACTAAATAACACAGAAAAAAAGAACATTCTTTTGTCTTTATAACCATAAGAGATACTTATAACTCTGTTGTCTCTTTGTTTTTTGTTTTGTTTTTTTTTTTTTGCGGTACGCAGGCCTCTGACTGTTGTGGCCTCTCCGGTTGCGGAGCACAAGCTCCGGACGCGCAGGCTCAGCGGCCATGGCTCATGGGCACAGTCGCTCCGCGGCATGTGGGATCTTCCCGGACCGGGGCACGAACCTGCGTCCCCTGCATCGGCAGGCGGACTCTCAACCACTGCGCCACCAGGGAAGCCCTGTTGTCTTTTTTTTAATTTATTTATTTTGGCTGCACCAGGTCTTAGTTGGGGAACACGGGATTTTCATTGTGGCATGCAGGATCTTTTTGTTTTTGTTTTTAGTTGCAGCATGTGGGCTTCTTAGTTGCAACATGTGGACTCTTAGTTGTGGCATGCATGTGGGATCTAGTTCACTGACCAGGGATCAAACCCGGGCCCCCTGCATTGGGAGTGTGGAGTCTTACCCACTGGAGCGTCAGGAAAGTCCCCAACTCTGTTGTCTTTAATAACGTATCTGCTTTTGACTTTTTCCCCAAGAAGGAAAGACAGTACTGTACAAATGATATTGAGCCAACAGAGCTAAGTGAGTTCTCTCACAAAGGAGGCATCACTATTTTTGCTTTTGCATTGGTTGTATAGTTCTTAGATGTATTCATAAAGTGTCCATTGTGAATGTAATATAAATATCATATAGGTACTATGATTATGAATTATATACTCTTTTACTTTTTTTTTTTGGCGGTATGCGGGCCTCTCACTGTTGTGGCCTCTCCCGTTGTGGAGCACAGGCTCCGGACGCGCAGGCTCAGCGGCCATGGCTCACGGGCCCAGCCGCTCCGCGACATGTGGGATCCTCCCGGACCGGGGCACGAACCCACGTCCCCTGCATGGGCAGGCGGACTCTCAACCACTGTGCCACCAGGGAAGCCCCTCTTTTACATTTTAACACTAGAAGGTATAAAATACTAAACAGATAAAATGATTTCAGCTGCTCCTCATTTTGCATGAAATATTCAAAGAAACGTTTACTAAAAGAGACATCCTGGAGCTACTAACTGTAACCATCTTGAAGGAAAATGCTCTGCACAATCTCAGAAATCTTTCCATATTTACTAATGATGAAGGTATTTAAACGGCCAGGGACTTCCCTGGTGGTCCAGTGGTACAGAATCCACCTGCCAATGCAGGGACGAGGGTTCGATCCCTGGTTGGGGAAATAAGATCCTACATGCTGCGGGGCAACTAAGCTCACGGGCCTCAACTAGAGCCCGGGTGCCGCAAACTGCAGAGCCCACGCGCTTTGGAACCCGTGCACCACAACTAGAGAGAAGGCCGAGCACTACAACGAAGAGCCCACGCGCCTCAACGAAAGATCCCGCATGCCGCAACTAAGACCTGATTCAGCCAAAAATAAATTAAATAAATAATAAACAAATCTTTTAAAATAAATAATTAAATGGCCATTGGCACAAAGGAAAAAAATGAATCAAATTGAAATTTATGATTTTATATCTGTGGTTTTTGCATTATAATATCCTATTGACTTCATAATATTAACTGCAATTGTAATAAATTTTTGGCTTTTTACATGTTTTGTTATCTGTCTTCAGCACCTGACTAAAGATCCAGAAGGCAAAAGAACACACCTTTCTTGTTCATTATAACAACACATCTGCCTTGTTCATATTGATTCCTATTGCCTAGCATAGTGCCCAGACCATAGCAGATGCTCAATAAGTATTGTTGAATGAATGGATGATAATACAATTACCCGGTCTAAGTAGAAGATGTATTTTTAAAATACTGAATAACTTCAGTATTTCCATGCAAGGAAATAAAACATCGTTTACTTTTATGTTACTCTAAATTTGGATGAAGAGAAATTTCTTTCTTTTTGTTGAAGAAACTGTCATTTCAGAAAATGTAAGGAATAGCCATTACAGTTGAATTGCCAATACATTTATAAAAGTTGAGTGGCTTTCCACTGGGGATACTAATATGGCAAAAAAAAATTTTTTTTAACTTTTAAAAGTCTGACTTTTAAATCTGGATCCCATCAATAATCATGGTTTGACTGAAAAGATAATCTTACTGAATTAGATACAATGGCTAAATGCAGTTTGAGACAAAGAATATAGAAATTTTCTAACATTTTTAAGAGGACCATTTACCTGCTCTGGATGGAGATACCTGTCTCTCTTTACTTACAACAACTATATATTTGCAAGGTAAAAAGCTTTCCTCACTTTAACCCACTGCTTAAATGTCAGTGAGCATACCTCTATGAATATCTTTAAAAAAGAAAAATAAAGGAAGAAAGAAAATCTCTCTGAACAAAAGCTATAACTGAAGAGTTATTAAGTTGGATAAAATTACCATTACTACAAAATTAAAATAACTCTTGTTTATTTCGTTAGAA
Organism: Tursiops truncatus; assembly: GCF_011762595.2. Classification (NCBI taxonomy): domain Eukaryota; kingdom Metazoa; phylum Chordata; class Mammalia; order Artiodactyla; family Delphinidae; genus Tursiops; species Tursiops truncatus. The sequence continues at coordinate 131,959,443 of NC_047037.1, read as the reverse complement.
CTCTTTGGTCCTAGTGTTCTTAGCTTTTTTTTTTTTTTTTTTTTTTTTTTTTTGCGGTACGCGGGCCTCTGACTGTTGTAGCCTCTCCCGTTGCGGAGCACGGGCTTTGGCCGCGCAGGCTCAGCGGCCATAGCTCACGGGCCCAGCCGCTCCGCGGCATGTGGGATCCTCCCGGACCGGGGCACGAACCCGTATCCCTTAGCACTGGCAGGCGGACTCTCAACCACTGCGCCACCAGGGAAGCCCTGTCTTTTTGTTTTGTTTTGTTTTGTCGTTGATGATGTTTTGTTTGTGTGCATGTTTGCTTAAAGTAGTTCAAGTTTATTTCCATTAATTAAAAGCTAAGGGGTTTCCCTGGTGGCGCAGTGGTTGAGAGTCCGCCTGCCAATGCAAGGGATACGGGTTCGTGTCCCGGTCCGGGAAGATCCCATATGCCGCGGAGCGGCTGGGCCCGTGAGCCATGGCCGCTGAGCCTGCGCGTCTGGAGCCTGTGCTCTGTAACGGGAGAGGCCACAACAGTCAGAGGCCTGCGTACCGCAAAAAACAAAAAACATTTATTCTAAGGATTCTGGGGGTATCTAAGAGAACCCACAGACAGGAGTGCAGTCCTGCTTTAAGAAGAGTTGAGAATAGGAACCGGGAAACGCACAAGAATCCCATATGCTATTCTTTTTGTCCTCTTCTGCTTTCTAGCACATCTGCTTCACCCTTCTCTCCTTCTACACAGACTAGCTTTCTCAGCTCCTGAATTGACATGGTAATTGATGGCTTTCCTACAGCTTCTGAGTTTACTGCAAGTCCAGCCACAAGCAGGGACTCATTGTCTCTGTTTCAAGAGCAAAATCTTGGGAGAACCTGATTGGCCTACCTTGGATCAGGTCCCTATCCTTTGCCTAATCAGTACAATGTAACCAGTCTTCCAGCCTTCACTGGGTGGGGTGCCTTTCTCCCAAAGGAGGCAGTTCCCAAAGGCAGAAGGGGAGGTATCTATAACTACTTTAAGAACTAATCTACCCAGTAACTTATAACGAATGTCTTGTGATCTTGTTTTGAGAATAAAGAGATGTAAACTGTTGAAAATATTGATTTATATCAACATAGGGTAAAACATTTATCACTAATTAAATACACAGATAATGTCTAGTACCATTCCGTCAACAAATATTTATTGCCTACTGTGTGCCAGGCACTATGGTAGGTGCCCTAAAGCTAGCAGTGAACAAAACATAAAATCTCCTCCCCCATGAAACTTACATTTTACTTTAAGTTAATGCACAGCTGTCTGCGCCAAGGCAAGGGCTAACATAATTTAATTAAATAATTAAATGATTTCTTCAGCTTTTTTTTTTTCCAGAACAGAATTAGTGAGTTATAGTTTTAGGAAGAAAAGAAACATCTGTAGATCAGGGATTCATAGACTATTAGATTAGACTATTATTTAGACTACTTATTTGCCTGCCAAATAAAATTTTTAGATAAAATAAACGATTTGGGAGGACTCATAGCTTTCACTACCTTTTAGTTTGCCAAATAAGTGTATAAAAACAAACAAACAGGGCTTCCCTGGTGGCGCAGTGGTTAAGAGTCCGCCTGCCGATGCAGGGTACACGGGTTCATGCCCCGGTCCGGGAAGATCCCACATGCTGCGGAGCGGCTGGGCCCATGAGCCATGGTCGCTGAGCCTGCGCGTCCGAAGCCCGTGCTCCGCGGTGGGAGAGTCCACGGCAGTGAGAGGCCCGCGTACCGCAGAAAAACAAACAAACAAACACACTACCATATACTATCATCATTATTTCATATAAGGAAAGAGATTTCAGTACCTTAACATGGAAAGAGAAAGACAATCTCTGAATAAAGGACCATTTTTTCCCCCCAAGAAAGGACATCTGGCTACTCTACATGAACAGACTGTTCTTACTCTTCTCATCTGGCAGCTGCCTAGGGAAAACGTCACAGGTTCATAGACCTGCATTTGGTAACTATCGTTCCAGACTATAGAGTCTGAGTTGGCAAACAAAACAAACAAAAGTGGTTTGCCTTTTTTGTTTGAATTTATGGGCCAGTTAATCCATGTAAAGTCACAATTTGGTGGGAAAAAAATGAATCAGAATTATTGCTTGGAAAGATAACTTTAAAAAAGTACTGAACTGATTGATTCAAACAAAATGATGGATGTAAGAGTTCTTAGGAAGCAGTCTTTGTCTTCCCAGATACTAAAAGCACTCCAACATTAAATAGTGATGACACACTTGGGACTTCCCTAGAGGTCCAGTGGTTAAGACTCTGAGCTTCCACTGCAGGAGGCTCGGGTTCAACCCCTGGTGCAGGAACTAAGATCCCACGTGCCATGCAGCATGGCCAAAAAAAAAAAAAAAAAAAAGTGATGACATACTGTATTCAATAAACAAATTAGTCAGTTTAATACTCAAAGCACAGAGCATTTTATAAAATAATTAGTTTCAGATAATATACTGGATGACAGGCAATTAAAGCAGCTAGTCAGTTTCAGGAATTTAATTTCCACAGGGTCTATAACCTCTAGAAGGACCTCTGGCTTGCTTTGGCAGCAAGATAACTTCTAAGAGTTTAACTTTGCCCTTCAATTATCTGAATAGGTAGATTGTCAAAGTTATAAATACATGTTGTCTTTTCATTTGTTAGCTTGCTTTAAAACTACCAATGGTCTCCTCTCTACCCATATTCAATCGCCACTTGTACAGTGGAAGATCTTTTTGAGGTTTTAAGCCAAAATATTAACATAGTCCTTAAGTCCTCCGGACCTTGTCTTTGTTGCCTCTACCCTAATCAAGTTACTGCAAATCTGTCTCTTGGCTCTGGAGCTGCTGTCTAGAGGCTGACCAGGCACAATTTGAATCTTCGGTGATAGGAATTGGAGTTCAATTTCACCAATGAAACACTGTTGGAATCAGAACTTAAATCAATGCTGAATAGCCAGAATATAAGAACTTAGAGTAATTTGAGTAGAATGGAAGCTAGATGTTATTAACGTTCCCTATTAACTGGAAGAAAATGTTACAGAGGACGCTCTCAGCCTAGATCATCTTGCCAGTTTCCAAAAGTGAGTGATGGGTGGGCAGATCTCAATCCAATCAAAGAAAACCAGAGGCAGATGTGTATGATATAGAAATTCTTGAGCTTGGGATCTTTTTCAACTTGGAACTTAAATCTCAAGTGAAATTTTGACAGGATGGTGTAGGCAAGTAGGCACTTTGGTAGGAGTACAGACTGGCACAGCTGCTATAAAGAACTTAGAATTAGCCAAATTACAAACGCACATCTTTGGATCTAGCAATTCCACTACTAGTTCATCCTACTAGTGACCATTTTTCGAAGCTTTTCATTGCAGCATTGATTATTACAGCAAGACTGGAAATAACCGTAATACCAATTTTTTAATGGGACTGGTTAAATAGATTATGGTACAGTCTAACCGTGGATCACTATGCAGGTGGGTATTAGAAGAGACAACGTTTTATGAACAGATATGAACTGATCTCCAATTTATGTTAGACTAAAAATGCACTGTTTGCACATTGTGTAAAAAGGGTAATTCATAAAATATACATCTTTTCTTTTATGTTCATAGAATACCTCTGGAGGGTCATAAGAAACTTTTAACATTGCCGGCGAACTGGAAGGCTTCTAGAGATGGGTGGGCTTTTTTCACTATATGAATGAATGCCCCTTGTCACCTTTTGAATTTTGAGACAAGAAAATTCGCATATATGCACATAAGTGAAGGACAAGGCCCTACATTTGGTGGCACAATGAGAAAGCAGGTGAGTTCCACTTCAAAGTCAAATACCCGGTTCCGCCCTTGGCAGTTAAGATTGTTACTATGTGACACAAGTCTGAAATGTGTCACAACCATTTCCAACCCTCAAGTCGATTTTTCCTTCCGTTTGTTTCTGAAATCAGCCAGGTTTCGGAACTGCTAGCAAACCTGGCATTCTTTCGAAAACACCAAAAACACTTTTGCTTTCGTTGTAACAGAGGGAAGGTGGCTAAAATATCAGGCCAAGGAACATTTTATCCTAAATGAGATTCAGTGTTTTTGAAAGTGCTCGATAGCCATAAAGCTGTAGAAATACGAAGTGCTACTCAGTAGAGTTAGTTATAATTATCATACCACACCTCAATGCAGTCTCGAGAGTAACATCCTACCCGCTGGATTGCACTTTCCCTCGCCAAACCTGGCTCCGCCCCTCCTCCCTCCCCTCCTCCCTCCCCTCCTCCCTCCCCTCCTCCCTCCCCTCCTCCCTCCCCTCCTCCCTCCCCTCCTCCCTCCCCTCCTCCCTCCCCTCCTCCCTCCCCTCCTCCCTCCCCTCCTCCTCCTTCTCTATTTGCCCCTCCCTGCGCTTGGCGGGAGGTTTCCTCGCGTGACTACGTAAGTGCAGAAGGCGCACTGCAGCTCCCTGGGCTGAGGGACAGCAGGGTTTACTCTGTCCTCTAATCTCTATGATCCTCTTTGTGACCCGTCGGATAGCACCGAAGTCTCAGAGTTCCATGCCGATAATCCTCCACGCCGACAGAGGACAGTGCAAACAGCTGATGTTCTCGCGAGAGGCGCGGAGTTCTCCCCAAGTACTGAGAGCGGGAGCGCAAGCGCGCTCAGGGGTGCACTGTCGCTGGAGGGAAGACGCGACTCGGCTGAAGCTTGGGGGGAGCGCGCGTGCGCCTTCGCGAGTTCTGCGCTGCCGGGGCCGCGGTGTGAGTGCCGGTGGGAGACAGACGTGCGGGCCGCGGGAATGTTCCGAAAGGCCCGGCGAGTGAACGTGCGTAAGCGGAATGACTCGGAGGAGGAGGAGCGAGAACGCGATGAGGAGCAGGAGCCGCCGCCGTTGCTGCCGCCGCCGGGCACCGGCGAAGAGCCGGGCCCCGGCGGCGGCGACAGGGCCCCCGGGGGGGAGCCGCTGCTGGGCCCGGGGCTGCCTCCGCCTTCCGCGCTGACCTCGGGCCCCGGGATTGAAGCCGGGGGCTGCTTCCCGGGAGGCGCGGAGCCCGGCAACGGGCTGAAGCCGCGCAAGAGGCCACGAGAGAACAAAGAGGTGCCCCGGGCCAGCCTGCTCAGCTTCCAGGATGAGGACGAAGGTAACCTTCGCGCTTCGACCTCCCAGATCCCGACATCCCTACCCCGCGCATCCACCTCGAGTCCCCGCATTCTCTGGGCTCCCAGCCTCAGCCCCCGGCAACGGAGCCCCTTCTCGCCCGACCCGCTGCACACTGTCCCCGCCTCCGGCCTTCTGCTCTGGCTGGGGACGTGTTCCCGCGCCGCCACCAGCCTTTTCTTAACTACCGCCTCCTTCTCATCGTCCTCCCGTGCATCTCCTATTCCTGGATCTCAGATCAGTCATTCTGAGTTTTTCAAGTGGAAATTCAGTGTTCCCTGTCCTGCTTCTTTTAACTGGCGGGTGTGTTTTAGGGAGAACTCGAGTCAGGTCCCCATACTGCTCTTGGCACGTTCTCTGAGCCCTCTGTAGGTCACCGTGCCCACCCCTTTTGCCGTTCTCGTCCTGGTTAGACATCCTTGATCGGGAAGGCCGGGTGTGTAAGGAGTACTCGGTCTGGGAACAGACGCCCGGAGTTGAAGCTCTGGTTCTGAGTCACCTGGGGCCAGTCCCTTGCGATCGCGGAGCCTCAGTTTACCCATAAAAGTAAACAGGGGTACAGATGTGCGGCCTTCCTCGCATTGACATTTGGACAATGAAGAAAGACAGTGTAATGGTATTTCAGGGCAGTTTATCCAGTCTGGTGTGAGGGGCCAGGCTGCAGTGGATATAGATTTCTGATCGTAAATGAGCCTTAAATCTTAAACCGTTTTACCTCCCGAATTGTTGAGTGTGTGTTTATATAACCCAATTAAGTCCATGTTATGAAGCATCTCGGTGCGGGATGCTTTCTTGTTTCCAGTAATAGGCAGTTTCTCTTTGGCTTTCCTGTTGTTTTTTATCTTAAGTTTGAGAGGAGTACAGCCACATTTTTGTTTTTAATGATACAGGGACAATTTGGCAAAGTGCGTTTGACTTTTAAAGTTTTCAAATCAAGGATGATGGATACGTCATCAAAACTTATTTTTGAAAAGTGATTAGCTCTCAGCTTAGTCTTGAAATAACAGTATGTCAGTTTGTGATGAATATAGAGTTACTCGGATTTGACAGCTCTGTAAACTAGCACCTTTTGATTTTGGATGTTTTGTTTCGGATACCTTAATAATATGATAATCAGGTGCTTTTTCAATGACTTCTTCTTCCTCCTGCAATAGATGATTCAAGGAAGACAGTAGGACACAGGACAATTTTTTGCAGTTACATGTGTTTTGCCTTTTAAAAAGTCTCAAATTGGCATTATTCCAGATTAACCTATGAAGTTGACTCAGTTTTTGAGAACCTATTACAGATTTGAAATAATTTCAAGTTATGTAATGATTTGGCGTGTATGAGTATGTATTTGGAAGAATTTGCAAGTTAGAATGGAAAACACTGTCTGAAAATGGTTACTACAGACTTCGTTTAATTTCTTTTTTTAAGAAAGTGAAGAAGTTTTCAAAGTGAAGAAATCAAGTTATAGTAAAAAGATAGTAAAATTGCTTAAGAAAGAATATAAAGAAGATCTTGAAAAATCGAAGATTAAGACAGAAATCAACTCATCAGCTGACAGTAAGTACCAAACGAATATGATTCTTTTGAAATGACAAAATGAAACTGTTTCTCACAGGGTTTGAATGGATTTGGTATATATAGTGAACTTGTTCAGTTGACTTTGTCGTTGTCGGGTACAAATTGAGTAACGATACAGTTCTTTTGTTTAATTATAAGACAATTGCATTGTAAATGCATTTTTTAAAAAGACAGAACTGTTGCCACAGGAATGTTTCTGCTGCAATGACTAAATTGTCTCCCAATTTTCCTACTAGTGTTCCAATTGCTGTTGAACAGAGAAGGGAGGTTTCACACTTAAACCTGAGATACAGGTTTATTCCTATTTGAAGGAGTACTGTGCAAATTCCCGTACTTGTATTTTGTAGAGACAAGCTTTCGATTCCTTTGGTGTTATTTACACAGTTGGTTTAATTCTTAGAGAACTTTTAGGAATGCCCTAAGTCTAATGTTGACAATACTCCCATTCAGCAGCCTCATCAGCGACACAGATGAAGACTCCTCAGTGTGTGGCCCCTGCCTGCGTTGTACAGACATCTCTCATGTCCTCTCACAATCTAAGTTAACATTTTTAAGCAGTTATTTGTCCTTAGGAAAGTGGTTCCATTATCATATGCTAATATGAGTTATTCTCACTGCAAGTGCTTTAGGGAAATATTTTTATTTTATGGAATTAAAGGTAGAATTATTATTTCCCAGTTCTCCGCTATATGCTTAATGTGGAAAAGTATGTCCTTATATCTCAAATTTGCGATCTTATTTTGGAGACAGCATCACTTAAATGTATAACTGGACTCAGTATTTGGCAAAGTGTCCGGTGAAGTTTAACTACATTTTTTTTTAGAGGTGGGTGAAGGAATGCTTCCTAGATAAAGTGGAATTTGAAGCCGGCTTTTTGATAATTTAAATACCAAAGGCTAGGGGAGGTATGGGGATATTAAAGATTAATGAGACCTAGGCTGTTTTGGAAAAGAGCAAGTATGCCTGACAGGCCAAAGTAGACGATTTGTGGAGGAAGCGGAGGTTTAGGGTGAAAGGTACGTTGCTGACAGAATGTGAAGGATGTTTACTATCTAGTAAGGGATTTAGGGTTGCTGTTTCAGCGGCCTGCAAGATGCCGACATGATGAATGCCTTTTGAAATCTTAACCTGGTGTTAGCATGCAGCATGGATTGGCACAGGGAGAGATTGGAGGCTTAAAGCAGTTGAAATGCAAGGGCCAGCTTTAATCCATTAGTAGTGGGTTTAAAAAGGTCTCAGCTGAGCAAGACGGAGGCTTTTCCTGACTCAGTGGGAAATTGTGGATGAGTTAAAAATGTTTGCTGTGGGTGTGGGAAAAGAAATAGTAAAAGATGATTTGAGAAGTATTGCAAGGGAAGAATTGGTAGACCTAAGGTATGAGTCAGCTATTGGATTTGAAAGAAATAGTCAGATTTGAGCTTTTGTGCCAGGTGACTGAGATAATAATTATGTATGATATACAGAAATAGGGAATGCAGGTGGGAGGAGGAGGGTTTTTAGGGGAACTGATTATTTTTGACTCTAGGAAGCTGCTTCATATTTTCCAGATCTCTTGAGAACCAACTGTGTACGATGAAATCGAACAAGGAAGGTCAGGAAAAGTGAGAACTGAGAAAGGACCATTTACTGTTGGGTTAAGAAATTGAAGCAAGTACAAGGTTTTTGAAGCCACCTTCTGTGACCTCTTCTATCTTCTACTTTCATATAACGGATTTCCTACTCACCCAATAACTCAATTAATGTCCTCCCCAAAGGTGGAGCCTCTGTGTTATATAGGTCGTCATCTCTGAAGTGATGGCGCTCTGTAGCTCTTCTCATTCATCAAATCACAATCCCGGGCTTTTCCTACCCCAGCCCTCCCTAGACAGGCAGAGGTGCATTAACTTGAAAACAAGGGTCGTATCAGTCTACTTTTGTGATATTCCTAAAATAATGAGTTTACCTTTAAACTTGAATTTGAGTGGAAATGGCCAGTGAAGATTTGGAGATGTAGGTTTAGGTATGGTGCTCATTGAGGTGATCATTAAAACCAGAGTAAATGGAGTTGATGAGGGAGTAGCATAAAGGAAAAATTCCTGAGGACCAAAGACTTCTACCTGTAATAAGCATACACATAGAGAAGAGGGTTTACTGAAGAGATAAAAAGAATCATAAAGTCCAAAGGAGAAAAGATAGGAAAGTTTCAAGATGATGACTGTCAGTTGTGTGAAATAGTATCAGAAAGGTCAGGAAAAGTAAGGGCTGAGGAAGGGCTATTGGCAGGGTTGCTGTGTTCTTTTCCGGAGGAGGGCATCTGGCAAAAGAGGCTAGTTTACTTGCCAAGCTCTGTGCCTGTTTGGAGGAAGGAACATCTTTTACTAAATTGCTCAGTGATACTGTATGAATTAGCTGTGGCTGCAGCCTTTGGGTTAGTTGGTGAGCTTGGAATGGGAGAAATCAAAGGCTGTTTGCCAGGGTTGAGGCATGGAAATTGGTGAGGAAGGGGTGGGTAGCAGGTCTGCACTGCTGCTTTGGGAAGTTTGGCAGAGGGAGAAGGAAAGGACGGTAGAGAAACAATTGGGATCAAGTAGAAGTTCTTTTGCTAAAGAGAAGCCTGTGTGTCTTTGTAGACAGAAGAAAGGAGAGGGAGAGCCTGACCCCCACCTCCTTTCAGATTATGTTAAACTCTGACTCTGTCCAAATGAGTTCACTTCCATTTTCAAATTTGGAGCAATCATAATTTCAGTTTATATATTCTTAATAATATTATGACCAAGAATTTTATCGCATTAATTTTTCAGTGTAGTTTGTTGTTTAAAATCATGTAATCATCCAAATGATACATAGTTACACTACTATTAACTAGACTTCCATGCATCAGTGTTTATTTCCTTGTGTTAAATGTATACTTATAAATAAAACAGCTGCAAACCTAAAAAAATCAAAGTAGAGAGAATATTTGTGACAGCAAGTTTCTTAAAGTAGCAGTCAAAGAAATTGAGGCACAAGAGGAGCCTAGAAAAGGTTAGTTAGCATCTCTTTTTATAAAGCTGTCTGAAAGGATAATATATGACCAAGTCACAAAAATTCACCTGTCAGCCATGTTTTGGACTTGTATTTGCTCAGTCACAAGCAAATACTTATCAACTTATTGAAACACTGAATCTTTTGAAGTCTGCAGAAATCTTTATCTGGGCATATCTGATCTAGTAAACCTTCTTGTAGTTCTGTTTTGTCTATAAAAGCCATTGATGTAGTGTAGATTGAGAGCAGAAGGAAATGGGTAGTTCTTGACTATATCTATCTTTATACATCTGATTAAACTGAGTTTTAAAATCTCATAGCCTTAGAAGTCACTTCAGAGGGAGTCTGTGGCTAACGAGGTAGCATCCTCGTTAGCCACAATCCTAAATTTAAAAAACTAAAGAGCCTTAAAGCAGAATGACCTAAATCTTCTCAGTAAAGCTGGGGGGTGGGGGGAGTCATTATCCCCAGCACTCTTCTTTAGGGAAGTAGAATATGGTTTGAGAAGAACTAAGAACTTTTGAAGCAGTTTTGGGGAGGGAGGGGAGCATGCTAGGGAAACAACAGAAGTTTATCTTTCATATTTAGAATGAACTTCTGTTTTACTCTTCCATTATATTCATGGTGCCTCTTGTGTGCATTGCCAGGTTCAGTACTTCAAGGTGAAAAACACTGATTTTCTGAGCTTTGCCTGGGAAGGGTGTAATAGGACTATTTAGTTATAAGTAAAGTAAACCGTTTGGTGTGAAGTAAACCACTGTAACAGTCTTGAAACTGGCCTCGGGAATGGCCTGAGAACTAGAGAGCTCTCTCCTCTGTCCACGTGGCCAAGTACAGCTACTCCACAACTCCCTTCCTAGTTTGCATGTGGTTTTTAGTGCCACCTAGTCTCTGACTTGTCTCTGTGTCCCAATTCCAGATTGCCAGAAAAATCAAGTTTAGTCACACATCCACTCTTAAACGTTCATTCATGGGAACGGGGTGAGGGGCTTACACAGTGTAAATGTGACTTTTGGGTCTCGACCCTTCAGATGATGGGTGACAAATGGCTGTGAACTAAGATGATACCCCGTAAAGTGTTCATTACAGAGAGGTTTATCTGGTCTGTAATCTTTGTTCTTGATAGAAAGCTGCCTCAAGTGGGCTTAGAGTTTAACGAAATACTGACATGTAAAGTGAAATAATGCTTCCAAGAGGTTTGAACAGTTACCTATGAGAGTTTAGAGGGAGAAACAGTTAGTTGATAAACTAGTAAAATTTTGATAAAATTAAAGGTAGCGAGCTTCCCTGGTGGCGCAGTGGTTGAGAGTCTGCCTGCCGATACAGGGGACCCGGGTTCGTGCCCCGGTCCGGGAGGATCCCACGTGCCGCGGAGCGGCTGGGCCCGTGAGCCATGGCCGCTGAGCCTGCGCGTCTGGAGCCTGTGCTCCACAACGGGAGAGGCCACAACAGTGAGAGACCCGCGTACCGCAAAAAAAAAAAAAAAAAAAATTAAAGGTAGCGATTGGGCAGGCCTCATGCATCCCTGCGTCCCCTGTATTGTTGTTACCTCCCAATTGTGTTTATTGTGATTATTCATTTTCACACATCAGTGGTTTTAGTTTTTTTATAAACAATTAAAATAGTTCAAGCTTTAATGAATTGAGCCCATAATTGCATTAGAAGTGACTCCTTAATTTATGGATCTTGTTTTAGATATATTTTATTACTTTTTTCAAAAATGTAGGCGAACCTCCTTTGGACAAAACAGGTCATGTTAAGGACACCAGTCAAGAAGATGGAGTTATCATCAGTGAACACGGGGAAGATGAAATGGATATGGAAAGCGAGAAGGAGGAAGAAAAGCCAAAGGCTGCCGGAGCCTTTTCAAATGCTTTATCTTCTTTGAATGTTCTCCGTCCAGGTGTGTACTTGCAAATTCTCCTTAGAACTGAAGTAAGCCCTCAAGAATGAGCTGTCTGTAAAGATGGTCGTTAGGAAGGAGTTAGCAAAGTGGTGTTTCTTATGACATCCCTCTTTGAAGCCAGGTTGTTTCATTTTGCAAATACAGAAAGTAAGAAAACGAGAAACTTCCCAACTTCCCAAGTTCATTCTCAGACAGGCAGTTTTATTATCAAAGCAAATGTAGGGCTTCAAGTAAATGGTACTAAAGTCCTTTTTTTATGTATTTCAGATTAAGATTTTAACATTTTTAAGAACTGCTACCAAAGGCAAAATTGCTGCTAGTTTTATGTTCACACTTTTTTTTTCTTTAACTTTTTTATGGAAATAATTTGTAGATATATTCACTGGCTAATCAGCTTTTGAATAAATAAATTGCTTAGTAGCCAAATTTAAATTATGAAGAGTAACCATTTAATTCATTATAAAATCTAAAAATACTTATTCTGTGGGAATTCCCTAGCGCTTTCACTGCTGTGGGCCGGGGTTCAATCCCTGGTCGGGGAACTAATATCCCACAGGCTGCGCAGGGAGGCCAAAAAATAATAATAAATTAAAAAAAAATAAAATTCTTACTCTGGGTTTGTAAAGTTGTGAAAAGTCATGTATATAGTTCTAGTAGCATTCTAATTGGTACAGTCTATATGGGAAGCAGTTGGACAGTATGAATCAGTAGATTTCAAATGTTCTTAGTCTTTGACCCTGTAATTCCATAGCGAGAAATTTATCCAAGGAAATAATGTTTTTATTGCAACGTTATTTGCAATGAGCAACATTTAGAAAATGTCTAGCAGGAGAGGAATGGCTTAGTAAGTTAAGGTGCATTTACATGATGGGATATTATATAGTTGTTTAAATAACAATTTGAAGAGTAGCAAGGCATTAATTTTTACTGTAGGTGAAAATGTCAATTAATTTGATTATGTAGTAGATTATGCTTTATTGAGTGAATGTTGTAAACCACTAAAAATTATGTTTATGCAAAACAACATGGGAAAAAGCTTATGTTTTAATATGAAGAAAAAATTAGATACAGAATTATATATTCAGTGTGCTTACAGGTCAACTGAAAACTATTTGCAAGAGAAATATACTATAAATCTAATAGTGTTTTTTAGGGTGTAAGATTGTAGATACCTTTTTTGTTTTTATTTGTTTTCTGGTTTAGTAATAAATGTGATTTTATTGCTTTCGTTTACTTCTTAAAAATGAAAAAATATACCATTAAAATACAACTGCTTTGGTGGATTTTCCCTTCCCCCGCTTCCTGTACATATTGCCATTATACATATTTCTTAGTTTCCCTAGCGACTTTTACTTTCATTTACACTAAACTAAAAATGAATCGGTTGTTTTGCAGCCACAGTTTGGGAAGGGGGCCGGGGATGCCAGCAGATAACATTAGAACATCACTGTGACAAGGTTGTCTTGACGAGATTCACTTATCTTTCATATTTTCAAGAAAATAGAAACTTTATTCCCTAATATTGCATAGTTTATAATCCTCACCATTTGTTTCCAGGAGAAATTCCAGATGCAGCTTTTATACACGCTGCAAGGAAAAAGCGTCAGATGGCCCGGGAATTGGGAGATTTCACTCCTCACGATAGTGAGCCTGGTAAAGGCCGCCTTGTTAGAGAAGATGAGAATGATGCCAGTGACGACGAAGACGATGATGAGAAACGCCGTATAGTTTTTTCTGTGAAAGAAAAATCACAAAGGCAGAAAATTGCGGAGGAAATAGGTAACTTGATCTAATGGGACAGTAAGCCTGTTTCATTGCTATTAAATATAATTTGATACTACCATCAGATAAAAAGTACCTATACTTATTTAACTATGTTTAATGGTAGAGAACTGTTCTTGCTTGGGTGTAAGTGTCTTATTGGAAGTTTTTGAAAAGTGTAGCATGATTTTGGTAGCTAGTGTTTGTTGAGCACTGTGTGACCAGTATTGTGCTAAGCACGGAACATACATAAATATATGTAATTGGCTCTTCATTCTTAGGAGGCATTAGGTTTCCAGACGTTAGGAAACCCATCTGAGGCTTTAATTGTTACATTGATACTGCCTTTTGCTTAAGGTATGCTGTGTGTTAAAACAAGCAAAAGCAGAAGTATCAAATGCGGGAGAGATCATAATAGACATTTTAACTTTAGTAAGATTGAGTTAATGCCAATAGTTTTGCTCGATTTTTGTGAAATATCATGGTAGCATCTCTTCCCTCGCTGTTTTTCGGAATTATTTACTTTGCTGCTTATGGCTATAGGTATTGAGGGGAGTGATGATGATGCTTTAGTAACTGGAGAACAAGATGAAGAGCTCAGCCGATGGGAACAGGAGCAGATAAGAAAAGGAATTAATATCCCTCAGGTAAGAACCAAAGAATTAAGCTTCAAAAATTAAAAAAAAAGAAATTAAAAAAAATTTTAGCTTATTTTGTTAAAGTAAAAACATATTGCACATTGAACTGATCCTTTGTCATTCATTCAAGTAACATAATGAGGAAAATTATATAAAGTTATGTATCCAGTAAGCTGTTAGAAGAAACTATATTATATTTTGCCTTTTACCATCCAAATGATGGAAGAATTTCTGGTTTCTTAGGTAACTGTTTCTCTAACTGGTCCTTCAGCCGGCAGCATCAGCATCATATGGAAGCTTGTTAGAAATGCAAATTCTCACCCTCCCGAGTGAGACCTAGTGAATGAGAAACCCTGGGGGTGGGGCCCTGCCATCTTGTTTAACAAGTCCTCTGGGTGATTCTGTTGCTCCCAAAGTTTGGAAACCACTGTATAGAAAAGGTGTTTCTTTCCTATAGAGCTCATTTTTTTCTGACTTTAAAAATTATTTTGTAGAAGATGGATTTCTCAGGAATGCAAAAATCTTATTGTAGATGAAAAATATCTTCCTCGATAGTTGTAACAATTTATTTTATAGAAGTAAGTAGTACAGTGGAAATACCACATAAAATTTTTTTTGTTGCTCGTGTTTTGACACAATTTAATGTCCCTAACTCTAAACTTCTTTGTTATTGTTTTCCCGAAAGTTACTAGAAATGAATCCAGTAATCGCATAGGAATTAGAAATGAATCCAGCCCTACTTTTATCTGATTTTGAGGAGCTCTGCAATTACTTATTTTAGTTACATGCTATTTGGAAAATGGGTATAGTTTTTATTGTTAGTGGTTTTTTTGTTTGTTTGTTTAACACTAAAGGCATGGGATTTTTCTTTTCATAGTTTCAGCAACTAGTTTTAATATACATCCCATTTCTTTTCTAGGTTCAAGCAAGTCAGCCCACTGAAGTGAACATGTACTACCAGAACACTTACCAGACAATGCCTTACGGTTCATCCTATGGCATTCCTTATAGTTACACAGCCTACGGATCATCCGATGCCAAATCTCAAAAAACAGATAATACAGTCCCTTTCAAAACTCCCAGTAATGAGATGACTCCCGTTACTATTGATTTGGTAAAGAAACAGCTTAAAGACAGGTAGGGCAGATCAACTTCTTAAAGACCTGTCCTCTAGCTTTCCGTTCCCTCAGGCAACATGTAGTCTGGGGTAGCAGATGCAGAATATCGGCAAAGAAGATTCACTGGCCTGTCTTCAAAAGCTAAACAGAAGATGACTTCATACTTTGTTCTGCTACCTTCTTGGATTACTTCTGTGGAAGCCTCGAAAAGTTTTTAAAAATACCACTCCGTGATCTTGTTGAAGACAGTTCTGAATTTGCACCTCTTGGACTCTGAAAAAGTGTAGTCAAGATATGGGGGGAAAAACAAAACAGTGAGATTTTGGTTAGCCCACCAAATAACTTTATATGAAGTCTGTAAACTGCCGTTTTTTTGAGGAAAAGAGCAGTACAGATGAAAAGATCCACTCCAAGCATTTTTATATTCTAATAGTGGAACTAAATGCATTATTATAAATATTGCAAGAGTCCTGACAGCATAGACTTTCAGATGTAAATGTGTTATATTTATCCTTTTCTGTTCTTAAGGTTGGACTCCATGAAAGAACTGCACAAAACAAATCGACAGCAGCATGAGAAACATCTGCAAAGCCGAGTGGACTCCACCAGGGCTATTGAAAGATTAGAAGGGTCTTCTGGGGGTATTGGTGAACGGTATAAATTTTTGCAAGAAATGCGAGGGTATGTCCAAGACTTGCTTGAGTGTTTCAGTGAAAAGGTAAGAATGCAAAAATATTAATCTCTTTGAATAAGGCAAAATTAAGGAGGTCTAGATTTCTATATTTCTCAGAAAATATCCACTGAATTCAACTTTAGAAGTGATGAAAAGTCATGCTTCATTTTCTCCACTTCATTAACAACCTTCTATCTTGGGGTAATCTAGTGCCTTGTAGAAAACAAAAAAAGATAATTCAAAGCATATTTAAATAAGACTTTGGCAAATCCTGCCTTAATTTAATGGTAGATTATTGGCCTGTCCTGATTTATTAAAATATAAGGGACTCATGAAATTTTCTTTTTTATGGTTCAAATCTAAACTTGCCTTTAAACTGTTTCTACAAGTAATTCCAAATATGCATAAAGTTGCAATATTTTATTAGCTTTTTTTTACCCTAGATAAAGTTGATTGCCATTGCTGCTAATAGCTTTCATCTAAATAAGCCTGTGCTTTATCCATTTCAGAAACCATTCATTGGCCATAATTTCTGTTAAGGTCTCATTTCTTCCAAGTTCATTTTTTTTAGTATGACAGTCAGTTGGCACAATTCTTTGCATCCTATTGTACCACTTGTTTGCATTTTTTGTTAGCTGCCCGGGAATCCTTTTCTCAAACAGCCTTTTAATTGATTTTTCTTTAAGATAAATGTTACCGTTTGATGCATTGGTTTATAGGCATTTGTGGACTTCACAGCCTTTTCTTTAAGAAAAAGTAAAATCATGGTGCTTTTGAATATCCTGTTTCTATAAACTTGGAAGTGATACAGGATTAGAAGGCACATTTTCTGTTATTCTTGGCCATATGAATTAGCATAGAATCGGTAAGCATACAGTATTTTAACTTTTTATTATCTCCGTTGATTACTTCAGTATCTTAAGGCCAAAGGCTGGCTAAAGAACAGTGCCAAACTGTGTCTTCCAAATGGATCTTAATGGTTCCAGCCAGTCTGGTCAGATCCACCAAGTCTTCTCTGAAGGATTCATGTTCTTGTCCTTATCACCTGATTTCTGGAGAAGCAGCTACATTCTAAGCTGTGATATCCCTTGTGGCAGATCTGGGCCTTAGGGTGACAAATACAGGGGTGAGAAAGAAACATAAGTTTGACTGCAGAGGGGCTGGAGTCAAGAGGAGAAGTGGACATAAATGTCGGACCTGGCAGTTGTGTCCTTCCTACTAATAAAGCCCGTATGAGCCCGGGGGACATGGTGCCGAGAGCAGGTCTAATAACCTTTTGTGACTAGAGAAAGGATCTCTGTCTTAAACCATACTTTGTAAGTGAGATTTGTCCCCGTGGAGCTTTTTCTTGAAGTATCTGGGTCTTTGCTTTGGAACTTACTTGAGTAAACTTACACGCTTGTAATTGCAAACTGAACTCTTAAAAAATATCGACAGTAATATGATCAACTAGATTGTACCATTCTTGAGTTAAAGAGACTAGTAGAATATCTAGTTCATATAGTTGTCAATTGCTTACTATTTTAAAAACACTTAGTGTACTTTATCTCTCCTTGATTACCCTGTTCCTAGGGAAGTATCCCTCAGACTGTGCTGATACGTTTTTACAGAGTCACTTAGATAAATGTTTATGGAGCAGATCTTAAACCGTATCTATTATATAGTGGCTACAGTTTAATTAAAAGAGAAGTAGATAATTCCCTTTTAAAGATGAGTATTTCATTTTGACAGTTTCATATGCATTTGATTTTATTGAGTCTGCTGCTGAGTTAATAATACCATAAGTTGTCATTTTGGAAATACTGAGGAATAATTGGATAGATTTGAATATTCATTCCAGTTATACTATAAAAATATTGTTTCAGGGTAAGACCATCAAAATAGAAACATTCTTTTGTTTTTTTCTCTTTTGTTATAAAAGTTCAAGTGGTTTTGAACTTAGATTTTTAATTATTTTGCAGATTATTTTAACTTTACATTGTTTTGTTTTCCTGCAGTCATCTTCCTTCTGTGTTCTTTGTCTTAAATTTAGCCTTGAAATAATGATAGTCAATAACAATTTCCAGTTTGGAGAGGGTAAAGAAATTGTCACGGTGCACTCTTGAGATAAATTAGTATCGTTAAGAAACATGAATGAGAGCCGAAAATGTGTTTTAGGGCTTTTATTCTCAGTAGAATTTTCTCTGGGCTTTGTTAAAAGGCATTTTAATTACCTAAACAGGAAAAGAACGTTATCGGAATTTTAACTATAAATTGAGTAATTAAGGTTCTGTCTGATGCAACCTCAGGCGTGCAGCTCTTATAGTAGAGGAGTGTTAATAATCTCCAGGACTAAAGGAATGCATAGGTACATTTGTCTTTAGTCCTGCACAGTTTGAAAAAATGAGGGGGTAGGTAAGTGTAAGTCACAATAATATGACAGTAATTGCTTCAAAAATCGATTCTAGTTAATTTTAGAGTCTGTGGGCTCAGCTCATATCACCAAGATAAATCAGTGCAGATTTGGGGACATTGTTGCCCATGGTGTGGCATATTAAAGAATAAAACAACTCCATCAGTTTGACCTTTCTGTGAACATTGGCTGCTTTTGCAATGGGATCATGCAAGTGTATAAAATTGCTTTTATTACAGACATCTTTGTATTCCACCTGCCTTTTTTTATTTTCCATTTACAGTCTGTTCAGTTCAGGACGCTGCTATAACACTTGGTGCCAGTGTTCCCAAACTCTAATGTGTTTTTTCATTTGCACTAACAATCAGGAAACTAGAATTTCTGGTTTCCTCAGGTATGTGTAGTGGTTGTTAGCGTTTGTGAGAGTTTCATAGCATTTGGTTATAGCATAGGTATTTATAAAGAGAACATTTTCTGGTTTTTCCTTTTAAGTTAGGTCTCATTCCATAAGCTTTTTGTATTCCATATGAACCAAGTGAATGCTTAGCTGTGGCTATTAACCTGGAAAAATTTGTTGACTTTGTAAACTGACAATTTATGCAAAGAATTTTGTTATTTTACTTACAAATATGGAGAAATTTAAACATTTGACAGGAAGAGAAGAACTTTCTGAGTTTTAGATAGATTGATTTTAGACAGGTTAGTGGTAGCTAGAAATTTTATTCACCATATTAATTAATGTGAATGAATGCAGTTCACGTTTTAAATGTGTAATAAAGCCTTAAAGGTGCCATTGCATCTTTTGGTATTACACGGCAATAATGGTTTATTTTAAACTACAGAAATTGGCAAGGGAGATCATGCTGCTAGAAAGTTAAAAATGGACTTTTAAAAAGGACTTTCAAGTACTTTATTCTAAAAGAAGCACTAAAATTTCTGACAATTCTTTACTCGCTCTCTTTCCTAATGTTAAAGTGTTTAACCTAACCAAACTTTTGCTCCAATAACTAGGCACTGGACATTATAGCTCCATATACGGAATAAAAGAAGAAGTGGTGTTTCCCAGAAATCATAAAACTGAATTACTATTTGTGTTTCATTGAGAGTTCATGATTATTCTGTCCAGAGGGTACTTTTTCAGAAATCCGGAAATAATATGGAACCCTCAAATATATAAGCAGCTGAGGAGTTTGGTGTTACGGAGTGTGTTGTATTTTTACAGGTGCCACTGATTAATGAACTTGAATCAGCAATACATCAGCTGTACAAACAGCGAGCTTCCCGCCTTGTCCAAAGACGACAAGATGATATTAAAGATGAATCTTCGGAGTTTTCAAGCCATTCAAGTCAGTCCATCTTGAAGGTTTTTATTATTCATTAAACAACCTTGTTTACTTAGTGCATCCTAATTGAAAATTAGACGTCTCAGAGCATTTTTTCTTTTTAAAGAAACAAATTTCCTTGCTCTTGTGTCAGGTAGATCTAAAATTAGCATTGCTTGGATTGTGTTTAAGAAAATATAGCTTTGCGAAGGAACTCAAATCATGTACTAATATTCTATCGATCTTATTCTTCTTTGGGCATTCTTTCATTCTTTATAGTAAAGACATCATCAGTATTTTATCTTAAAACCAGTACCTATTTGGCCCTAACTGATTTTCCCCCCATTTTAACACCAATACAAACGCTGTTGTTGATCACAACAAAGGTTTTGAGTTAGGGGCTGGGAAATTCTGTATGGGAGAGGGGGCTTTATTACATAACAAATGGTACAACTCCAAGATGAGGGGAGTTTTGAGCTTCACCCCTTAGATAAAGCAAAATGTTTTGTATTTAAAATTTTTTTGTATTTTCTAGTTTGCCTCATATAGTGGGGTTTTTTTTTTTAGTAAGTCAGTTGGTGCCTACACTTTTTGAAATTTTAGTGTAAAAATTTGGAGATTTAATTTATATTCCTTTCATTATGATATGTGTTATGGAAAACCAAAATTAATTGGAAACCTCTTATTAAATAGTTGAGCTGAAATTCTTTAACCAGACGTTTTAAACATTTTGATTCTGCTTTTTCATTGCCCTCTTATATTCTTGGGTGCTGTAATAGGAATTTTCCTACGTTGGATTTCTCATGGCTTCTTTTGTCATCTCTTCGGTCCCTATGTCAGCAGTTCTTAAGTGGAAGTGTACATCAGAATTACCCATGATATTAATTTAAAATGCGGATTTCTTGGTCCTGTCCCCAGAGATTCTTGCCAGGTCTTGGATGGTGTCCAGTAATCTGCATATTAAACAACCACCCCAGGTGTTCCAAGTGCAGAGGGCCCTGTTATTCTTTCTGAAAACAATGCTTTGTCATATAGCGTGTCCTCTAAATTAGAGAGACCTTGAATCCCTGAGAAAGCATTCTCCTGTGTGCTGGATGGGTTTTGGAGCATCGTAAAGAGGTGGTAACATGGCCGTCAGATGAGTCAGACTCAGATGTAAGCCACATGAATGGCTTTGACCTTCTGTTTTTGCCGTACACGTTTAAATTGGATTAGTGCCATTTGGGGCACCTAAATAACTAATGCATCCCGCCCAAATCACTTTTGATCCAGACAGAACCAGATTTCTGGGGCAAATTACAGGTAATCATTGTACCTATGACGGGAAGTAATTTCCTTTTAAGTTAAACGGTTGGGTGAGCCATGCATTTCATCAAATGCTTTTTCCTGCCTATAATCTGTTCTTTACAATTTGGAGGTATTTACTTATATGGAATTTGAAGTAAGGGTTGAATGATGGATGTTAATTAGATTGATAGCTGCAAAGAAGTGAAAGGTAATGAGAAAGTGAAAAGTATTTTCCTAGAGGGAGTATTCATTAATTGCCAAACATTTGAGAAAAATTGCATGGGGTACTGAAGTATCGATTCTTTTTCTGATCTTTTTTTAAAGAAACAAAAATACAGCCAGAAATTCATTTGTTTAGATTTGTAAACACTTATCACAGTTACTGCATATAATTCTGACCGAAGTGAGGGAGGCTATCTCTCGAGTCATCTACTCTCTTATATCTCCCTCAATATATATTTTACAAAATCTGTAAATATAATAACATTTTAAGTATTTATTATAGTAGAGAATTTTCTTTAAAATATTTCTTTAATGAAGGGTAGCTCTTAAAGAGACAGGAATCATTTCTGTAGTTTGGGACTTTTTAGCCAATTCATCTATGGTGTGTAGTGGAGTTCCAGTTGAGGTAGAGCTGGGGCATTTTGTTTACTCATCTTTTTTTGTAATTTGAACTCTGGAACATACTTCCTAATATCCAAGCTATTTTGGAATATGAATGAAAAATTCAGTAAAAGAGTCAACTTTTAAAAATAGTAGGATCTAGGATAGTTAGGATACACCGAAGTGGATACCAGCTCATTTTTGGTTTTATTTTTCCTGTTGTTGCTATCAGTGAGACATCTTTGATATCAGGAAAAAAACTATGGAAAAGCCTTAAATTGACGTCTTTCATTTTGCACGTGATCTCCCCCTCCCCCGCCACCACCCTTTGGGTTTTGTGCTTCTCGTTACTATCCCACGTAATACAGAATATCTCCGTAGCATAGAACTTAAATGTAGACATGAGGAAGCGTCACAGACAGGTGTTTGCCCCACTCTTCCTTCTACCCTAGGCAAGAGATTCGAAGATTCTTCTCTGGAGAAAGAGAGTGGGTCCAGAGAAAAGACTATAACATCTGGGGGCCCCAACAGAAAGTTGACTTGTACCCGGGATCTGATGGAGATGCCCCTGCTAGACAGCTCCCACCTACATCCACGAAACTTCCAGTCTCATTCTTACGTAGGAGGTAGTTAGTGATCATGGTGATCAACACAAGCAGTTAGAACCAAAGGGACTGAGGAAACAAAGACAATGCAGGTGACGGGAGAAAATTTAAAACATAATTGCTGTCCTCAGGGAGATGTTGGAAGGGATCCTACGCGTAGCACAAGTAGAGGATGCTATAGAAAAGGAATGTTCTAAGAAGAATAGCTGTATCTCAGAAACTAAACATGTGGTAAGTGAAATATAAATTTAAATAGGAAGGTTGAAAGCTAAAGCTAGAAAATTGCCCTAGAAATTAAAAAAAGAGAGATGGGAAATAGGGGAAAAAAGAAATAAGGGAATTGTGCTTTGAAAGTAGGGTTTGAGAAAGCACAACTTGGTCCTATCAGATATGATTTTCAGTCTATATGTTGATTCTGCCCTTGTTCTTAAAATAGTAATAGAGAATAAATTTCTACAAAGAAAAATTAGAATGAAATAGAATAAATGATTAAACTCCTGCAACAAAGCTGTTTTTTCATCCTTCCTACTTGTGTCTCTGCTGTCATATCATTCAACATGTGATGCCTAAGTTCGTCCTTAAAAAAGTAATGTATTATTTTTCCCTTTACACAAGTAATTTAGATTTTTAATTTATTTGGTCATCATGATAGCATAAACTAGTTCTGTTACTTAGACATAAGAACAGGGATTAAGCCCATTTGCATTTGTGTAGTGTTGTTGAACTCTCCATTTATTTTTCTCTTCCTTTTCGTGGGAACACAGATTAATACTGAGATTTGCTCTAAACTAGAAAACTGTCCAGTTTATCGGTTACTGCAGAATCCTGCTGTTCAGATTAGAAAGCAGTCTATCATTATGGCTTATTCTGTGCAAACTCTTTCCTCAAGATTGCTGAAGGAAGGCTTTTAATTTTAACCATCGTTGTTTTACAGATAAAGCTCTGATGGCGCCAAATCTTGATTCCTTTGGACGAGATCGGGCACTGTATCAAGAGCACGCAAAACGTCGGATTGCAGAACGGGAGGCCAGAAGGTAATTCTACAGACGCTTGCTGTTGGTTTGTTTGTGAAGGGAGGAGTCTCTTTTATCTCGTTTGGGAACTTGATATTTGTTATTTAGGACTCGTCGTAGACAAGCCAGAGAGCAAACCGGTAAGATGGCAGATCACCTTGAAGGCCTGTCCAGTGATGACGAAGAAACATCTACAGATATTACAAATTTCAATCTGGAAAAAGGTTAGACATTTATTTGGAAATGAGATTCACTGTCAATGTGCTTTCTCCTTGGCTGTGGTTTCTACCATGAAATCATTTGAAGTTTTGTGGCCTCTGCTTTAGAACTAGGCACTCTGGTTTAATTATTAAAACTGGCACCCATTTTTATTGAGGAGTTCTCAAAATTAGGGGTAACACTTTGTTGTGGGGTTCATCTAGTACTTGCATTATAAATGATATCACTCTTTGAATCACAGAATTTTAAAAGTGACAAGAAAATGTTTCAGATCCCAGGGGCAGCCCTAATGCAGCCTGTCTGGTCTAGAAAGGTAAAGGTTGGCAGTAGGGCATTCAGCCCTGAAGGGAATTCCTGATTTGGGGAGCCCCGAATAATTCAGTCAAGAGGAATAGTTAGTTCTGTTACATGAAGACCTTTCCAGAAGGATCCCCTAGTAAAAGTCTTTATTTCCCACCACTGGCTGTGATTATTTGGAATTATAGTGACTGCGAGCCCTTTGGAACTTAGTTGGATAAGCTTATTTTTTTCTCCCACTCTTTTTACAGTGAACATTTCCAAACATACGGAAAACTGGAAGGAATAGCACAGTGATCACCCATATACACCTGTCACCCATATTCAGCAATTCTTACTGTCGTTTAGCCAAGTTTCCTTTGGATTTGTGTGTGTTTTGCTGAAACATTTGAAATTAACTTACGGACATCGTGGCACTTCCCTCTAAAAACTTTAACATCTTTAATGTCTTCTTTAAAAAAAAAAAAAAAAAAGGATGCTTTTCTACCTAACTGCCACACTGTTGTCACACCTGCGAAAATTACCTAGAAGTTTTAGTATCATGTCTGCATTCAGTTTTCCTCCGTAACAGCCCCCCGCCACCCCGCCCAGAATTCCTGGGACCGTTTCTGTTACTCTGTATCTTCTAAACCTGGATCCACACAAGGTTCCTGCATCGCACTTGGTTGTTACATCTTTTTATGTAGAATTAGTGAATATCATGATACCTTATACACATACACACACCCCTTTCTTTATTTGTTTAAGGCATTAACTTCCTGAAGAGACCAGGCCACTTATCTTGTAAAACGTCCTACATTCTAAATTTGTCTGTTTCCTCATGGTTTTAACTTGTTCTTCCAGTCGCTATATTTCTTGTAAACTGGAAGTTAAGTCTTGATTAGATTCAGGTTAAAGCTTTTTTGGCAAGAATACGTCACACCAGATGCTGTTACCAGCATGATACCAGACGGCAAGTGTTAGGTTGCCCACTATTAGTGGTGTTAAGATGGGTCTTGAGAAGCAGGTTGTCACGGCTTGGTCTCCTCGTTATAAAGAGTCTGCTGTTCCAAGTCATATGGAGCGTTAAATAACCTTTTACTTAAAGATCCTAGTATCCATTGCTGATTCCTGTCTATGTCAATTATTGCAATCACCAACAGAAGATGAGATGTGATTGGTCACTGATAATGATACTACACATCTGTTATTTACGTGGTGATTTGTGGGCTGAAGAGCTGGATAACAGAGTTTGTGCTTCTGCAGTTACTCACAGTTACTCTTCCATGGTGCTTGAAATTTGAACTGAGTTTTTGGGGACAGGTGTTATTTAGACTGTGGTGACAGATAATAGTACATATTGGAACTATGCAGAACGGAGACTACCTGCACTGTGGTTTGCATGATAGACGTTTGGAACCTAAACTTACCTCTGGTTCTTTTCTTTTAAGTTGCAGTTAACAATTATTCCTTTGCTAATGAGCCTATCTTATTGATACTCAAGCTACAAAGAAAACACTGAAAATATTTGAACTGTGTTTTTTGTACTGCATACTAAGTTTTGATTCTCTGTGGGGTTTTGTTGTTGTTGTTTTTAGATCGCATTTCAAAAGAGTCCAGCAAGGTATTTGAAGATGTCCTTGAAAGTTTCTGTTCAATCGATTGTATTAAATCCCAGTTTGAAGCATGGCGTTCAAAATACTACACATCCTACAAGGATGCTTACATCGGCCTTTGCTTGCCAAAGTTGTTCAACCCCCTCATAAGGCTGCAGCTTCTCACTTGGACTCCTCTTGAGGTGAGTGGCTTCTATCACTGTTGAAAAGCAATATACTGGACTTCCCTGGTGGCGCAGTGGTTAAGAATCCATCTGCCAATGCGGAGGACATGGGTTCAAGCCCTGGTCCGGGAAGATCCCACATGCCAGGGAGCTACTAAGCCCATGTGCCACAACTGCTGAGCCTGAGCTCTAGAGCTCGCAAGCCACAACTACTGAAGCCCGCGCACCTAGAGCTCATGCTTCGCTACAAGAGAAGCCACCACAATGAGAAACCCATGCACCACAATGAAGAGTAGCCCGCACTTGCTGCAACTAGAGAAAGCCCGCACACAGCAAGACCCAGTGCAGCCATAAATTTAATTAATTAATTTTAAAAAAACAAAAGCAACACTTTCTTCTAAAAGAAAAAAAAAAGCAATATACCATGATGCCTTGGGCAGTTGTAACCTCAAAGCTAGAGATGTAAGCCTCAGCAAAGTGTTTTTCAGGGGAGATAGGTCACCCACAGGGCTATAATTGACACATTATCACTGGGCATAATCTTACGATCTTTCCTTTTATGTTCTGTCCCTTCTCAAGAGAACTGCCTCTTGCTTTTCGATTTTTATACAGTGTCTTTCTCAGTCAACTAAAATTACATGTAGTGACTCTGAGATATGAACATGAATGAATAAGAACTTGGTTCTTTGATTCCAGAAAAACAGAACATCATGGGAAAGCTCAATGAGGAAGATGTGAAATGGGACCCTGAACTAAGTCAGTGGTGATGGAAATCAGGAGGATGAGATGAACTGATAGATTTAAGAGGTGGAATCAATAGGACCTCTTTGCCTGTTACATAAGGGAGGAAACTCAAATTGTCTGTTTACATGTAGTGGTCATGCTTATGATACGGTTTTGGAAGTTACCAACATATGGATGGAGCCGTGGGCATGAATGAGATGGGCTGGGTTGAATATGTGAACTGTAACGAAAAGAAGACTGAGGTTGAAGCCCTGAAAACAAAAGGAAAGAAATCTAAGCTCTGGGAACCATTCAGCTCCCAGCTCCTGATTGCTCTTTGCCAGACCTTGTGGAGTCCCACCCTGTGCATGTGTTTCTCAGTGTCCAGCAGAGACTCGGGGACACTCGTGTGCATCTGGGAGCTCTCCTTCTGTGTAGCTCCTTCCTCTGCCCCACAGCTTCTAGCGTTCCAGCCTTCCTGAGCTTAGATTGTCTACTAACTCAGCAGGACTGCTCTGCTTGCAGTTGCCTACCCTGATCTCCTCTTCTGACCAGGAGCTCACCTCATTTGATTCCGTTCTTTCAGGGGTCATAGTCCTATACTGCCTGTGGTCCATTGTCTGAAAATAGATGTTTCATATATTTGTCCAGTTTTTAGTTTATGACTGAAGGCTAAATCCAGTTCCTGTTACTCTTTTCATGACTGGAAGCAGAAATAGCCACTATTTTAAATGTTTGGGTAACCTTTTAACTATTTTCTAGGCAAAATGTCGTGACTTTGAGAATATGCTGTGGTTTGAATCTTTGCTGTTTTATGGTTGTGAAGAGCGAGAGCAAGAAAAAGATGATGTAGATGTTGCACTGTTACCTACCATTGTGGAAAAGGTGATTCTCCCTAAACTAACAGGTAGAGATTACTGAATTGAACATTCAAACACATTGGGTTTTTCAAATCTATTTTTAGGAGTTTTTAATCAGAACATATTTTCTCATAGAAATTATATTATTAATAATAAAGTTACCACCAGACCCAGAGATGGCTAAAGGGTACCTATCTTTTAACTTGGGACTTAAAGACCATCTTGAGGAGGGCCTGGAATTGGGGGCAGTAATTGATCCACAGGCAAATTTCAGGCTCTTAAGAACTGCCTGAAGCAGAACTGAGTACATAGTTTCAGGGGGGATATGCCTTTTTCTGGGGAGCAGTTTGATTACTTTCATCCATTTCTCACCAACAAATTAGGAATTGTTGACCTATTTAAAATATTGATATTAAAAATAAAGCTCAAGTTCAGGTGGAAATTCTTGTTGCTGGCACAGCATCTCCTAGGATACAGAAATCCTGCTTTCCCGAATCTTTATTTTCACCAAGAAGCAGAAAATCATAGGAATCTGTCCCCTCGCCACATGCGCCTAATCTTCAACATTCCCGCGGTTAAGAGGACAAAGAAGACTGAAGCTTACACTCTAGAGGAAGAAAAACGTCATGATTGGCGTTTCTAAGTTGGGGACTGCTTGACGTCAGATTCAAGTCAGCAGCAGTTTACTTCTGTATCTCAGTACATTCTGCTTTTTTTTTTCCCTTAATAGTGATAGCTGAAAATATGTGGGACCCCTTTTCTACAACACAGACTTCAAGAATGGTTGGAATTACTCTAAAATTAATAAATGGGTATCCTTCAGTAGTGAATGCAGAAAACAAAAATACACAGGTAATTTAATTATTATCTATGAAAGGTTTTTTAAATTTTTTTTAATTTATTATTTTGTCTTCTCCTTTCCCTTTGAAAATGAGCAAGAGTTGAGAGAATGAGTGGTTATATTCTGAGCCAGCAAGAAAATCTGATTCTCCCACTTAAGGCATCTGTCCTTTATAGCCTGAAATATACAAAATTTGAGATAGTAGTTTTTAGTTTCAGAATATCGATTGGGAAAGATGATGTAATTAGTCTAGATAGCCTCTCGTTTGTACTGTTTTCACCCTCCTCACCACCCCACCCCCATTCTCAATCGGACTAATCACACATCCCTTGAAGACCTGTATTTTTTTCGGGAAAAGAAAAACTACTGGAATGGGTAACAATTGATAATTTAAATGCTGAAACATTTAGATAGCATGTAAAATAATGAGGTATTGTTTTATAAAGTTTCAGAACTTCAGATTGCCACTGCCTGCACTGAACATTCTTATGAGCTATTTAGATATGAAAAAGTACTCCTTATCATTGTTTTATTTTCACTGACCTCATTTTGAGAGGAACCAGATTATAGGTCTGGTCTTAAATCTTTATATAGTAGATTAAGAGGTTGGAAGATTTCTAAATGGCTTCATTGCTTGGTAATTCATGAGGGCTGAACGAAGAGTAAGTAGTAAATATTAAAGACCTTAGAACCGTCAGTGGGGAAAGTTAAAAAATTTGAGATGCTGTTCACTCAAAATTGAATACTCTGTATGATTTGGAATATTGCTTATTTTTATTTACTAAAATTTAACTTTTATCATAACCCTTATTAAAATGCATGATCTGTTTTTAACTCCTTAGGTGTACCTAAAAGCACTTCTATTGAGAATGAGAAGAACTTTAGATGATGATGTATTCATGCCCTTGTATCCCAAAAAGTAAGTAACTCCTAAGAACATTAAAGATGATAATATTCTCCATTATTTTTCAGAGAAGACTTCTTAAACTCCGGAAAACTAAGCATAGCTTGAAATACAAGCTTTACCTACATAGTATAAACGTGTAGCCCAAAGAGAGTGGCTCAGTGGGGAAATTGCTCCCTTATGCAGCATAACCCTTAGTGTCTCACAGTAAATTGCCGTTACCTTTTAAAATTACCTTCTGGAATACAGTTGTTTGAA
This sequence comes from Tursiops truncatus, assembly GCF_011762595.2. Lineage (NCBI taxonomy): Eukaryota > Metazoa > Chordata > Mammalia > Artiodactyla > Delphinidae > Tursiops > Tursiops truncatus. The sequence goes on along the minus strand of NC_047037.1, from coordinate 131,930,563 downwards.
AATTTGAAGAATTAGTTAACTTCTTATGTTCACCCCTTTTACTTACAGAAATCTTCTAGGAATCAGATGGCATTTATCACACAACTTTGATCATGATGTGTTTCTCTTTTTTTCTTAGTGTCTTGGAAAATAAAAATTCTGGGCCTTACTTGTTTTTTCAACGACAGTTTTGGTCTTCAGTTAAGGTACGTGTCTGTAGGCTATCTAAAAGACTTCAGATTTTGTTTGACTTCATACAAACTAATTTTATTCCAAAAGTTTATTCAGGTTTGATGTTTGCAGAGGTGAAAATGTATTCTGAGTTCCAGTAAGGTCCAAACTAGCCAACAAGATGCCTTACTAAACCACAGCAAGGAGAGTACCAGATACTCTCTAAGTTGCGGAAATATAGCACTGAATTAAGATAGAAGTAGAGCCTTCATGGCGTTTATAACCACGCTCAATTGGCAGTAGCAAATAAGTAATCTCAGGTGTGATGAGTTTTGAAAAAAAATTCAAAGTTGTATGGGAGCATATGACAAGGGTCACAAATACCTTGACAGATGAGTCACAGAAGATTCCCTGCCACCCTGAGGAAGTGATATTTAGGTTATTAGTTGGCCCTGAGGTAAGGGAGAGCAGGGTATACTAGAACTGAGAAAAGGCCAGGATGACTAGAGTTAGGGAAGAGATGAGCAGTTCAGATGATAGGGGAGCTCTAATTTACATGTAGACATGTAACCACTCCCTAAATCAAGATGTATAATGCTTCCATCATCTCCCCCAGATTCCCCATGCCCTTTTGTAGTCAAGCCCACCCCTACAGCCTGGCCACCCCTTCTTATTGTCCTGTAGTTTTCTTTATAAGAATGTCTTAGGAATAGAATTACGTACTAACTAGCCTTTTGAGTCTGGCTTCATTCACTTAACAGAATGCATTCGTGATCTATCAGTGTTGTCTTGTGTTCACTCCTTTTTATTGCCAAGTAGTATTCCATCGTATGGTGGATATCCCACAGGTTTTTTTTGTTTTGTTTTTTATCCATTCCCCAATTGAGGGACACTGGATTGTTTCCAGTTTGGAGTAAGTATGAATAAACCTGTTTGCACACAGGTTTTTCTGGGTATATAAGTTTTCATCACTTGGATAAATACCTAGGCAAAGCTGTTTTCTAAACCAACAATATATTAGCGTTCTAGTTATTCTTCTTTCTCACCACTCACCACACTTGGTATCTTCAGGGTTTTTATTTTTTTTAAGTCATTCTCCTAGATGTATAGTTATGTCTTGTTATTATTTTAATTTGCATTTTCCTAACAACTGATGATGTTGAGCATGTTTCCTTTTTTTTCCTCTTTTTTATAAATAAATTTATTTATTTTATTTATTTATTTTTGGCTGTGTTAGGTCTTCGTTGCTGCTTGCGGCTAGCGGGGGCTACTCTTCATTGCAGTGCGCGGGCTTCTCATTGCAGTGGCTTCTCTTGTTGCAGAGCATGGGCTCTAGGCACGCGGGCTTCAGTAGTTGTGGCGCATGGGCTTAGTTGCTCCGCGGCATGTGAGATCTTCCCGGACCAGGGCTTGAACTCATGTCCCCTGCATTGACGGGCGGATTCTTAGCCACTGTGCCACCAGGGAAGCCCAGGCATGTTTTCATGTGCTTACTTGCCATTTGTATATGTTCTTCGATGAAGTATCTGTTCAAATCTTTTGCCCATTTTTAAAAATTGGTTCTTCTTATTATTGAGCTTTGAGTTTTGTATTCTTGAAACAAGTACTTTATCAGATATGTGATCTGCAAAGAGTTTTTCCCCCCCGTCTGTGTCTTAACAGTGCTTCAGAGTGCAGAAGTTCTTCATTTTGATGAAGTCCAACTTATTATCTTTTCCTGTTATGAGTTGTGCTTTAGGTGTTGCATCTAAGAAATCTTTGCCTAATACAAGGCCACAGAGTTTTCTTCCTATCCTTTCTCCTAGACATTTCATAGTTTTAGGTTTTACATTTAAGTCTGTGATCCATTTTGAGTTAATTTTTATATAGGGCATGAGGCCTTGACGTTCCTTTGTCCCAGCACAGTTTGTTGAAAAGACTATCCTTTTTAAAATTAAATTGCTTTTGTTCCTTTGCTGAGAATCATTTGCTCTTATATGGGTTGTGGAAGGGTTTTTGTAGGGAAGTGACATGAAAATATTGCCCTTTTTAACATATTCTGGCTTCTGTGTGGGGATAATGAAATGAAGTAGGTGAGGATAGTAATGATGACAATGGAAATTAGTACTTATTACGTATTTACTGTGTGCCAAGCACTGCAGCACACATTATCTCATTGAATCCTCACAGCAGCCCTATGAGCTTGACTCTGCTGATGGGACGGTGAGGCACAGAATAACCTGCCCAGGCTCATGCCTTTGTTAAGTGGCAGAGATGGGAGTCTAACTCAGGCCAGTCAAACTCTTGAGCAGCTCTTCTCAGCTGGGTTTCTGTGGAAGAATTAATACCTGATGCCCTAAGGCCTCCATTGCGTATGCAGCTAGAATGGTACTAGCTTGTACCATCCTTGGGAAAATTATGTAAGGAGTCACTCAGATCATTTTCTGTAGGTTTTAGTTCTCTCACAGAGCCCTGCTGGAGGAGAACTAGACCAGCGCTGTTGCTCGTTGTCAGTTGAATAACTGCAGGGCCCACAAAGAGATGACGGCAGCTTCGATCAGGGGCATGGCGGCAAGGACTGAGAGAGAGGCACAGAATGGGGAGAGGTGGGGTTCGACAGCTTGAGGGCGAGGTCGAGAATGATGAGGCTCATGTAGGCTCTGGCTCGATTGAATTGTTGGATAGCGTTGCCATTTCCTAAGATGAGAAATACTGGGAACTTAGAATTTTATGGTGGAATGGGCGGGGGCTTCCATTTTATATGTATTGAGCTTAAGTAGTTCCGATATCCAGGTTCATGAAGTCTGGTAAGCATGCAATGTGGTAGTCGAAAAAAGAATTTCCATCTTTTTGCAGGGTCACAGGACTGGTTTAGGCATGATTTTCAAGGGAGGACATTTATCTAAGAATCATCATTTGCCCACCAGTACTTTCTGTTATGATGGGAAATGGTCTGTATCTGCATTGTCCACTATAGTAAACGCTAGCTCCATGTGGCTATTTAAATTTTAGTTAACCTCAGTCATTATCAGAAATATTCAGACCCTTCAAAACTGCTTATTAGTGCTTTGGCAAGACATGGTCCAGGGTATTTCATAAGGTGTTTTATTGTGTAAGTAATTTACTTTGTACTTAACTGCTTTACATTGCCTCTCAATTTTTTTTTCTTCTCAAAAAACCAAACTTTTAGTAATAGAAATCAGATTTGTGGTTGCCACAGGTGGGGAGTTGTGGGGAGATTGGATAAAGGGGGATCAGAAGGTACAGACTTCCAGTTGTAAGATAAGATAAGTTCTGGGGATGTAATGTACAACATGGTGACTGTAATTAACAATAGTGTATTGTATATTTGAAAGTTGCTAAGAGAATAGAAAAAAGATTTGTAACTGCGTGAGGGGAAGGATGTTAACTTCTGGTGATTATTTCACAATATATATTTAAATCATTTTGTTGTATGCCTTAAACTTACACAATGTTACATGTCAATTATATCTCAATAAAACTGGGGGAAAATAATTTTCTTCTTCTTTCTAGCTCTTAGGGAATTTTCTTCAATGGTATGGCATTTTCTCAAACAAAACTCTTCAGGAATTATCAATAGACGGTTTATTAAATAGATACATTCTCATGGCTTTTCAGAATTCAGAATATGGCGATGACAGCATCAAAAAAGCCCAAAATGTGAGTTAAATGACACATATTGTAGTTTTTAAAGCATACGAGTTAAGATGGATTAAGTTTTCCTTGTTTGAAGAGATTTGAGAATTTCATGAAAACCCCTTTGATTATCGAAGTTGGTATAATGTTGACAATCTCCCCTTAGCATTTTTTACATAAAAAGTTGTACTGTTATATATGTGTATATTTGTCCTTCTATCCATCTATCTGTATCAATATTTTTATAGGTATTAATAAAAGTTTTAATTTGGGGATAATTTTTTAACAGTTGAATGAATGCTATTTTAAGTGTTACTAAAGAAATGGTCTCTTCTCTCATTTAAGAAATAATTTTAGTTAATTTTTTTTTACTTCATATACGTGAGTTATACAGTTTTGATAATTTTTTAAACTATTTTTTAAACAATCATATGATTAAAGAAAATGTGCAAGTACAGTACAGTTTTTCGACCTAACAATATCAGAGTAATTCTCTGACATGATACTCCCTCACCCTCAAATAGTTTTGTGTCTGTTTCCTATAAACATGGATTTTCTTGTACACGATTACAATATGACCATCAACATCAGGAAATTAACATTTATATATTACTGTCACCTAATCCTTAGGCCCCTTTTCACGTTTTATCAGCTATCTCAATAATATCCAAAGGAACTGGCAAAAGAAATTCCCAGATCATCCTTTGCATTTAATTGTCACGTCTCTTTAGTCTCCTTTAATCTGGAAGAGTGCTTGATTCCTTGACCTTCATACCTTCTGAAGATGATAAGCCAGTTATTTTGTAGAATGTCCCTCGATTTGGGTTTGTCTGATATTCTCTCATGAATAGATTCAGATTTTGCATCTTTGTCAGGAATTGTCCTAGACTTCATTAGTGTGAGTCCCTTCAAGTTGACCTCTGTGACCTTGTGGCATGTCCTCTAATTTGGGGGGAGCACTTTCTTGCTTTCTGGCACACGATGTTCCAGGCTTATCTTGCACCTGCTTGGCCCAGCTCTGGAATCCGTTGTTTCTCCAAGCATCCCTGGGTTCTTTGGTGGGGAGCTGTCTCTACCCACTGGCTGCTTTCTCCCGGGTGGGAAACAGCCTCCCCTTGCTCGGGTTTTGGTACCCCATGCCAGGTTGCCACCATGCCCTGTTCGCGTCCTGCTTGGGCTCTTGCCCTAGGCTGCCCCTCCGGTGTGATGCTCTCTTCACTTCTCTGGGCCAGCACGGCTCCTACTGCCAGCAAGGATGCCTGCTTACTGAACTGTTTGGCACGGGGAGAGGCTGCAGTTTGGTACTTATGCTATACATGTTTTTACATTAAAAGCTGCTGATCGAAGGACAGTTCAGTTCATTTAGGGCTTTCTGGAAGACTGGAAAATGAAGCAATTGGTTATCAATTTTATGTCCCTAATTTACTTAAATATTGGAGAAATTATTTATCTTTTACTTTGAGTGTCTATATATTGAAGTTTAAAATTAGGGTATATCTAGGTGTATTTGTATAGTTTATGTAGAAAATCAGTTTTAAAAGAATATCCCTTCTAAGTAATTAGCTATATGTTGCTCAATAGCAAGTCTTCTAGTTAAGTACATTATACGCATTATCTAGACTCAGCTTTTAGATGCTTTAATTTATTTTTGTTTTAACTGTTTACATCTTTCTTCTTCATAGGTGATCAGTTGTTTCCCCAAGCAGTGGTTCATGAATCTGAAAGGAGAAAGAACTATTTCTCAGTTAGAAAACTTCTGTCGATACCTTGTACACTTAGCAGATACAATTTACAGAAACAGTATCGGGTGCTCTGATGTGGAAAAAAGAAATGCAAGGTAATTATTTGTAATTATAGAATGAAACAGTGATCTAGAGTCTTTAGTTGTTAGGTTTAGTATTATTAAAATGTTTTCAGTAGAGACATGGTTATCTTTTACTTTAATTTTTATTTTATCTTGATTCTTTCCTTTCTTTTTTTTTAAATTAATTAATTTATTTAGTTTTGGCTGCTCTGGGTCTTTGTTGCTGCGCGCGGCCTTTCTCTAGTTGCAGAGAGCAGCAGCTACTCTTCGTTGCGGTGCGCAGGCTTCTCATTGTGGTGGCTTCCCTTGTTGCAGAGCACAGGCTCGAGGCACGTGGGCTTCAGTAGTTGTGGCGCGCAGGCTCAGTAGTTGCGGCGCACGCACAGCCTTAGTTGCTCTGCGGCCTGTGGGATCTTCCCGGACCAGGGCTTGAACCCATGTCCCCTGCGTTGGCAGGCAGACTCTTAATCACTGTGCCACCAGGGAAGCCCTATATTTTACTTTAAATTGTAAACATTGACTTAGTATTGATAAACCTACCAAAAATACACATTATTTTTTTCATTTTTGCAACTTTTACCTAATCTTTTTTCAATATTTTATTTATGAAAATATTAAGGGAAGATTTCTGGTAAGTGAATCATTGCTTTTTCTGTCTCCTCCCTTGAATAATTGGGGAAATCTCAGGCTCTTAGAATGTCATGGATCTTGGTCTTTGGAGGTTCGTTTTACAGATATAAACCCTAGAAAAGATAGCTACTGAAACCCAAAGTATATTGAAGGTTATATCTCAATTTTGAGATGTTTCTGCTCTATGTTGAGTTTTTCTATATCCGTATCATAGACTAAGTCATCACTCATGATTTATGGGGAGCAGCTTATACATATTTTTTATCAAGGTTTCAAGGAAGGAATGAACAAACCATTACCCCTTTTCCAGTACATTGTCTTGGGTGTTCATGGAATTTGGGGGTAGATCTCTAGCATAAAAAGTAAGTAGTAGTAATAATAACAACTAGTACCACCATTTGGAAGAATTTTTATTTTTGTTTTGTTTTTCGTGTTTTTTTTGGTTTTTTCTTTTGGCCACACTGCATGGCTTGTGGGATCTTAGTTCCCAGACCAGGGATTGAACCCAGGCCCACCACAGTGAAAGCGCCGAGTCCTAACCACTGGACCACCAAGGAATTCCCAAAGACGAATTTTATTTTTTAAAGTTTCATTTCATATATTCTTCCTAATGTCAGAGTTTCATTTTCATTTTGATCACACCATTAGTCATACCCCCTAACAAAATCCTTTTCTTTTCCCCTGTTCCCCTTCCAGGAAAAAGAACCTTATTTTCTTGAGAGAAAATTTGCTATCTTTTATAATAAAATTAAAGGCAAAGTAGATAGTAAATACTTCAGTGGTTAAAAAAAAATCTTTGCCAGGTGATTTTGGGGTTTTTTTTTTGGCCACACTGTGTGGCTTGTGGGGTTTTAGCTCCCCGACCAGTGATCGAACCCAGGCCCTTGGCAGTGAGAGCTTGGAGTGCTAACCTCTGGACCACCAGGAAATTCCCTGGTTTATATTTTTATTTCATCCTTACCATGTCATTTTGCTGTTGGTTGTTATTTATTGGCACTAATATTTCTTCTCAATGTGTTGTTTTTTACTAGATAAATCCTATTCACTTCACTTTTTTTTTAACTTTGATTTATATATGTAACTGTTTTTGTTTGGGAGTAAGTATCGACAAACACTATTTACTTTTTTATGGAAAAGAATTTCAGCAGCTGTTTAAGCACCTGCTGTGTGCAGTGCACATAAAGTAGGTTCTACTTTATGAGTGTGAGTCACAAAATCTTAAAAATTATAATCCTTCCCTAAAAGGTGCTTACTACAATTTTGTAGAGAAGAGACAGCCAATAATGTCACATTGTGTGTTGTTTCTCACAAGTGGTTCAAACTATTGTGAATGTTAAAAGTAGTTCCTGGCAGCATCACCTGGGAGCTTTGTTAGAAATGCAAATTCTCAGGCCCCGCTCCAGACCTACTGAACAGAAATCTGAAGGTGGGGCCTGGTGATCTGTGTTTTAGCACTCTTCTAGGTAATCCTGATGTATGCTAAAATTTGAGGATTACTGAGAATGACTTCTAGCTGGGTGATAAAAGAAGCCAGGTTGGGCTTCCCTGGTGGCGCAGTGGTTGAAAGTCCGCCTGCCGATGCAGGGAACACGGGTTCGTGCCCCGGTCCGGGAGGATCCCACATGCCACGGAGCGGCCGGGCCCGTGAGCCATGGCCGCTGAGCCTGAGCGTCCGGAGCCTGTGCTCCACAGCGGGAGAGGCCACAACAGTGAGAGGCCCGCGTACCGCAAAAAAAAAAAAAAGAAGCCAGGTTATACTTTATTAGTGAACTTTGGAGGAGTGGAAATTACTCTGGCTCTTGATGGGTTGGTCATGAATACCCACGAATATAATTTGTGTTCCAGGTGTACTCTAGGAGAGCTAGGACTCTGGTTTGGAAAGGAATGGAAGGCAGAGCTCTGAAGTAGTTAAGTTAGGCAATAGAGTGCTTTCTCTCCTTTCTCGGTGTTAATGAAAATCATGGATCTGAATGAGATTTTGGGGTGTTTTTAGTTTTGAAAATGGGTCCTCTGTTTCTGGGTATTTAAACATGGGCAGGTTTTTTTTTTTAATATGGACAATTTTTTTTTCCACATGCTGTAACCTGCTGATCCGTGTTTCCTTTTTTCTCCTTTAGGGAAAACATAAAGCAGATAGTAAAACTCCTTGCAAGTGTTCGAGCTCTGGATCACGCTATGTCTGTTGCAAGTGACCACAATGTGAAAGAATTTAAGTCTTTGATCGAAGGAAAATAGATCTATGAGACTGAAAAGAAGCCTATTTGTTCTAATACCATTCCCAATGTAAAAATTTTGTATATATGTAAAGTTTCTTAAACTGTAAAATATTGACTCTTGTTTTAATACAAATAACATTATTAATATTCAATACTGTGTCTTTAAATGCGATTTCTTCAGAATGAAATGAATTCAGATTATTTCTAGGAAGTCTGTGAATGGTTTCCTTAACTGCCTGTCATACTTTGTTTACAGAAGTATTTTATATGGTCATTTAAATTAACTCTCTCAGCTAATTGTTCTCTGTAAACAATGTGTGCAGTGTATATTGTATAATTATGCATATATATATATATTTATACCACCATGGAGTTACTTTCACACTGGAAATTTGTGGTGTTTTTCTACAGAGTAAGCCTTTTAACAGCAGAAAATCATTCAGTAGCAAATTGTCTTAGGGAAATTACTACACTGTTGCAACAAAAGGGCTGGCAAGTGACTAAGTATTCGTCACCTTTTGGTTAGCAGTTGCTATCACCGTAGCTGTGCTGCCTTAAAATTGAGAGTTGAGTGTGGACTTAGTCATTGGTGAATGGTGAACTTTTCTTCCTTGAATTAGCATTACAGTCAACTGTACGTTTAATGTGAGCTCTAAATAAATATATGCAACGTAGGTTTTTGAAAAGAACATAGAAGTTTCATTTTTGGAAATAATAGATCCACAACCTAATGCATGGTTTGGGGCTGACTCTCCTGTCTCATTCATGATTTTACTCCCTGACCAGCTTAAAAAAATACATGCATTTGGATTTTAGTAATCTAGCATTATATTTTAAATCTCACATATGTGAGTTATGATATGCAATAAAGAACACGCCTTGCTGATGAGCTACACCCAAGCAGTTTAATATCCATGGTCTTCTGTAATGTTTATACCATGTTGTAAATACTCAGAGAACTTGTTTTAAAGTTTATGCTTTCTGATTCTGTGATTTTCAAAAGAGGAACTTTTTGGAAATTAAGGACTATTGTTTGATAATTATATATGTAATTAAGCTTTAGCCAAGCATTAAATTAATTTTTAAATAGAACCTTTGTTATATTTGGCTGGCGACTAATTTTAGTTGGAGCATTTCAAATGACTAATATAGTGAGACTATTAGCATGTGTACCCTTGGTCAAGTCAAATAATATTTAGAACAGTGTCATGCACTCTAATTGCTCTGTCAATTTTATCTTTATTGTAGGATCATTGCTTATCCCTACAGATTCATTCTGGATGAATCATTCTGGAGAAAGTGGCCTACTAAATAGAATTAAAATAGAACACTTATTCTCAACTTAAATGGACTAAAACATATAAACTCGCATATATATATGACATGCACATCATTTGTTTCTTAAATTTGTGTTTCCAAATGCACTGAACCGATTACTTTTCCTATGTCTGCATTTAAGGACTCTTAAAGTAAACTCAGATTTTTCATCATGTGACATCCATCAGGCTGTTTTAGGAATGAGTTTGAACACCACGCTAGGACCTTGATGTCAGGTGAATTTAGCATAGACCTGTGCATAAAACAAGTGGTTTTCGTTTCACAACCCAAAGTTTTTTATTCCTGAAATAGCTAAAGGACATTCTTTCTTAGGAAGGAAATTGTCAAAAGATAAATTCAGAGAGTGACATTTTAATAAAGCTGAGGTTTTGTCTTTGCAGTTTTTTCTTTTGGCGCAGTCTTCCAAAATACTTCCAAAATAGATGAGGAAGATTTTTGAAAAGGAAAGTTACTTTATTGAGACAACGTAAACCATAGGCATAAGGAACTGTAACTGCTCTTCTACCAGGTGAGGATGGTGACCCATATCCTTATTGATGCCATGGTGTCCTGCATAGACCTGCAGCTCTGCCTGAGGGCTTTCTCTTGGCCTGTGCTACAGGCTGGAGTGTCCACTGCCTAATGTCCCTGGGAGCAACCCTCAGCCAAAGTAAGGAGGGGGGACGATAAATCCCCCAGTGCGTTAGTTCAGGTCATCTGGGGAGCAGTCTCTGAGATGGCGTTAGGTATATTGATACAAGAGATTTGGGGCAGGGAATAACAATGAGGGGCAAAGGAGAGGAGGCGGGAGGAGGCTGGGAGAGCCTTAGTGCTGAGAGGTCGTGAGGCAGGGAAGGAATTAAAGAAGGTGTCAGACATCAGTGCAGTTCGAAGAAAGTTCCAGCAAGGCTGACAGGGCCTTGCAGAATCGTACAAAGTTACGATTCTAAGGAGTTTCATGTCTCCAGGAGCTGGCCTGCCTTTGGACCCCACCATGCTCAGTAATTGGTGGAGAGCAGTTCTTGGGGAGCATGGCCTGTACAACCAGATTCTTGTAGAAAATCTAAGGCACAATTTCACGTCTACCACACCAGCTTCCTAATCTCATAGGAAAACAGTTAGGTTTCACATCATCTCCCAGAGGGCTTCATTTGATTTGAACCATGGTTGTCTGCAGTGATAACCTCATCACCCAGAACTGGCCAAGAATTTCACAAGTCTTCAAGCAAGTACCTTCCTCATGAGAATATACTAAAATGTAGAGTTCCCTAATTGTTTTAAAGACAGGTTTATTGAGGTATGAGTTATAAACTGTAAAGTTTACCCTCTGTAAACATGTATAGTTCAGTGAGTGTGGACGAATGCCTAATTCTGTTTTAAATGCTAATTTCCCTTGAAATCATGAAATCCTCCTAAAAATGGTCAAATGTTTTAGAGCTGCAAAATACAATATGAAAAGGTCAGTTGCTACATTGTAGTGGTTCTTTACGGTTACGGTAACTCTTCTCATTTCTAACATTGTAATATCCATATAGTAAAGGGAGTGTTGCCATTCCCTGACTATGGCAAAGAACACTTTGGTCTGTGGTGTCAAGTAAATGAAAATGAGAACAATTAAACTTATCTATGGGTGTTAGGTTCACAGCTGCTGAGTGTGACTACAGATTTCCCAGCAAAGGCAGACAGGCTAAAAATTGTTATATGGAATTGGTATTGATAGGCAGTGTTGACTGGCCCATGGTCTGCTTCTGGACCTCCGGGCCCCGGTAATTTGTACTGGCTTCCTCCCAGCCCTGTCGGTGCTAACTCTAGCAGAGGCTCAGAGGTTAGAGTCATCCTGTACAATGAGAATGCCAAGCACAGAGTCTCAGAATGTATATTGTGGTCCACCAGTTCACGGGCTCTTACTTTAAAAGATCTTTAGGAAAATGAGACTTAGATATAAGACATGACACCATCAAACTCCTAAAAGAGAACATAGACAAAACATTCTCTGACATAAATCATACAAATGTTTTCTTAGGTTCATCTCCCAAGGCAATAGAAATAAAAGCAAAAATAAACAAATGAAACCTAATCAAACTTACAAGTTTTTGTACAGCAAAGGAAGCCATAAAATGAAAAGACAACCTACGAACTGGGAGAAAATATTTGCAAATGATGCGACTGACAAGGGCTTAATTTCCAAAATATACAAACAGCTCATACAACTCAACAAAAATAACAACCCAATTGAAAAATGGGCAGAAGGCCTAAATAGACATTTCTCCTAAGAAGACATACAAATGGCCAACGGGCACATGAATAGATGCTTAACATCGCTAATTATTAGAGAAATGCAAATCAAAGCTACAATGAGGTACTACCTTAAACTGGTCAGAATGGCCATCATTAAAAAAAATCAACACATAACAAGAGCTGGAGAAAGTGTAGAGGGAAGGGAACCCATCTACACTGTTGGTGGGAATGTAAATTGGTGCAGCCATTATGGAAAACAGTATGGAGGTTCCTCAAAAAACTAAAAATAGTGTTGCCGTGTGATCCAGCAATCCCACTCCTGGGCATAGATCTGGACAAAACTCTAATTGAAAAAGATATATGCACCCCAATGTTCATAGCAGTGAAGTAAGTCAGAAAGAGAAAGACAAATGCCATATGATATCACATAGGTGGAGTCTAAAATACAACACAAATGAACTTATCTATGAAACAGAAACAGACTCACAGACATGGAGAACATAGACTTGTAGTTGCCAAGTTCGGGGGGATGGGGTGGATTGGAAGTTAGTGTTTAGCAGATGTAAACCTTTATTTATAGAGAAAGGATAAACAACAAGGTCCTACTATATAGCACAGGGAACTATACCCAATATCCTGTGATAAACCATAATGGAAAAAATACGAAAAAGAATGTATATATGTGTATAACTGAATCACTTTGCTGTACAGCAGAAATTAATACAACATTGTAAATAAACTATACTTCAATAAAATAAATTTTAAGAAGAAAGATCTTTAGGAAAATGTACCTTATACCCCATGCTTGATGATTCAAAATACATGGTAAATGATAAAAAGTTTGACAAATCCTGTAGAAACCATTTTAAGCTACTTTACAAAAGCACTTTGACCATGAAAGCTTACCTTTTACATGTACCTTTAGATGTTGAAATTCCAGAGGTGCCTGCTGCTTAGGGACCAAGAGCCATGTTGAAGAGTGAACATCCTGCAGCCCTGATCTCAGGAAGGCCAAGCCCTGTTATGGCTCTGGTCCTTTGATTTCCACAAGAATCCTTGTGTGTCACTAAAACCATCCTAGCTCTCTTGACTTGGTTTCTTTTTCCAAATGAAAACCATTTTTGTCACATACAAGTTCCTTGTTTGCTCCAGTTGCAATTTTCTTCACTCTGGTATGTGTGAGCAATTTTTCAGTCTTTGAAGTTTTTGTTTGTTTTATTCTCACAACGATTCTGCTCTCAAACTTACTATATTTTTGACTGACAAAATTTCTGTTTTTCCAGTTTAAAATCTTGTCCTTTACTATGAACTTATTCAAAGCAAACAGCTAACGCTATTTGTAACCTACTGTTGTGTTGCCTCTCAAGACCACCATTTTCTCTTTAACAAGGAGTCATCCCTGCCTGTATAATAGGTCTCTGCACATCCTGATATGAAGGTTAGCTCTAGGCTGTGTAACCTGAAAAAAAGCTATTAAAGATAACTGAATCAGGGCTTCCCTGGTGGCGCAGTGGTTGAGAGTCTGCCTGCCGATGCAGGGGACACGGGTTCGTGCCCCGGTCCGGGAGGATCCCACATGCCGCGGAGCGGCTGGGCCCGTGAGCCATGGCCGCTGAGCCTGTGTGTCCGGAGCCTGTGCTCTGCAACGGGAGAGACCACAACAGTGAGAGGCCCGCGTAACGCAAAAAAAAAAAAAAAAAGATAACTGAATCAGGCTGTAAACATTCCCCAAATTTGCCAAATGCTTTCTAGTATTTTTGATAAGGAAATCCAGGAAAAGTAGGCCCTATTACTAATTTACATGGTGAATCTGTCAAAATTCATAGCCTTGTAACATATGGTATATTTTTTGTCATTGGGATATTCATTTCTAAATTAATAAATCCCATCATTTACCGGTGACATAAGTGTTTTTGACCTAAAGAAACGGCAAATACATGTTTCAACCTGATACAGGGAATTGTCCGTAGGAGAAATAATTTGGTCAAAACCCAACATTTAAAAATCATGTTTTTGTTTCTTTGTTTTTTTGCAGCATGCGGGTTCTCAGTTTCCCCACTAGTGAGCAAACCCATGCCCCGTGCAGTGGAAGCACAGAGTCTTAACCACTGGGCCACCAGGGAAGTCCCTAAAAATCATGTTTGCCTTCAATTCATCGAAGCTATTGGAGCTGTTATCTGAAACACCTATTGGGCTGTTTTACTGATTGTCTGTGGATGCTGTAACAAATTACCACAAACTGGGTAGTTTAAAACAGCAGAAATTCATTCCTCACAGTTCTGGAGTCCAGAGATTCGAAATGAAGTTATTGGCAGCGCTATGCTCCCTTCTAAGGCTCTAGGGAAGAATCCTTCCTGCCCTCTTCCAGCTTTTGGTAGCTGCTGACATCACTTGGCTAGTGGCCACGTTGCTGCAGTCTCTACCTCTGTCTTCACACTGCCTCTGTGTGTGTGTGTGTGTGTGTGTGTGTGTAATCTCCCTCTGCTGTCTCATAAGTACATTTGTGATTGCATTTAGGGCCTACCCAGATAATCCAAAATGATTTCAAAATTCTTAACTCAATCGTATCTATAGACTTGTTTTCCCTGTAAATTAATATTCACATGTTCTAGGGATTAGGATGTGGATATCTTTTGGAGGTGGTATTTTTCATCCCACCACAGGCCTCATTGCTCATTTTTTTTTTTTTTTTTTTTTTTTTTTTTTTTGCGGTACGCGGGCCTCTCACTGCTGTGGCCTCTCCCGTTGCGGAGCACAGGCTCCGGACGCGCAGGCCCAGCGGCCACGGCTCACGGGCCCAGCTGCTCCGCGGCACGTGGGATCTTCCTGGACCGGGGCACGAACCCGCGTCCCCTTCATCGGCAGGCGGACTCCCAACCACTGCGCCACCAGGGAAGCCCCTCATGCTCATTTTCAAGGTTCAAGATGGTGTCAGCCCATCTCTGTAGGCCCTTAGGACCTCACTAAGAAGTTTGTGTATACCACTTAACTTGTATTTTAAGTCAGCCAAGCCCAAAGACACTCTTCAAATTTGGTGACAATTTGTCCAGCTATTTTCATGTGCTGTAATAAAGAAGTATAAATAAGAAAGAGAGACAAGAAAAAGAAGAAATAAAGTTTTTAAAAGTCACTAATAAAATGGCCCTTATGTTTTTAAACCCTGATCATGTGCTTATTTCATGACTACAGTGGTCTATTTTGAAAGGGTTTGGCCAGAGAAAACCATAATTCAAAAAGACACATGCACCCCAATGTTCATTGCAGCACTATTTACAATAGCCAGGTAATGGAAGCAGCCTAAGTGTCCATTGACAGATGAATGGATAAAGAAGATGTACATATATACAACGGAATATTACTCAGCCATAAAAAGGAATGAAATTGGATCATTTGCAGAAATGTGGATGGACCTAAAGACTGTCATACAGAAGTAAGTCAGAAAGAGAAAAACAAACATCGTATATTAACGCATATATGTGTAATCTTGAAAAATGGTACAGATGAACCGGTCTGCAAGGCAGAAATAGAGACACAGATGTAGAGAACAAACGTATGGACACCAAGGAGGGAAAGCGGGGGTGGGTGATGGTGGTGGTATGAATTGGGAGATTAGGATTGATACATACACACTAATATGTATAAAATAGATAACTAATAAGAACCTGCTGTATAAAATAAAATAAAATCCAACCATTACCAAAAAAAAAAAAAAAAAAAACAAAGAAAGGGTTTGGTAAAGCTGTGGCCTTCTACTGACAGCTCTACTAATGAGTCCAGTTTAACTTAAAGAAAAGCAGCAATTCAGACCAAGAACCAAGAAACATTGACCTAAATTGCCTTAGTTCAAAATCGAAAGAAACCAGGAGTAGGCAGAACATCTACTTCTAAAAGGGCCTAGCACAGATATTTCCCACTCTGAGAAAGGAGCGGTTCCTAGAGCAGCCGCACGCAGACACAGTTGCACTGGAAGTTTTGCTGTGGGCAAGTTTGTTTGTGGTCCCAACTTCACTTCAAACTGAGTAATTTTTAACAAGTTAACTTTTCTGTGTCTCAGTTGTCATAAGAAGCAACTTCCAAGCAACATACTCAATAACATCAACACATCTTCTGGAGCCATAACCTTACATGTCTTTTTCTGGTGCATATCTGTCTGGTATTCCTTCGGGGCTATACAAGTATTATACCTGAAAAGGCAAATAAGAAAAAATCCATTCTCACCCACTCCCATTTCATTTTTCTCTGTCCAGTGCAACCTCCAATTGAAGTGGGTTCTTCTGGCGGGGGGTGGGGGGGAGCAAGCAAGGACCAGTAGAGTATCTTAATGAGTTTAATTCTGAGGCTGTTGTTAGTAACCACTACCAAGAGCAAAACAGTTTTTCTAAGGAGATAGTACATATTAAATGAGAGAAATACCCTCCAGTTCTCAGAACTAAACCTGTGTTTCTGCATATCTCCTTCTATAAAGGAAGTGGTTTCTTTTCTAATGAACTATAGCTACTTTAGTATCCTGAAACCAGGGTGGGTCCAGCTTCTCTAAAATGGATGAAGAAATGTTAAATCAAGCCAGATGACAGGGCCTGGAGGGGGAAATGATCTTGTGCAACACGCTAGATTTAAATTCTGCTTTTGCTGTTAATAAAAGCAAGAAGGGGAAGAAGCAAAGAAAGAGCAAAGGCAAGAGGAAACAGTTTCCCGGGGTGCTGAGTTCTTCAGGTTTTCAATTCCTTTTGACCCTCCGGGTTTTGACTTCATTCCCGCATTTACGTCTATTAAGTGGAAATGGAATGAGAAGTCCGTGGGACACACTGATATTAACCAGGAAAAATGATTTGTTGAAAAATGAGGATAGGATGAAAGGATAAGATGTCTTTAGTTACGAGATAACACGGATGGCAGGAGCTACTCACCATTCAGTGCTGACCATAGCTGCCTCGGCCTGCGTACAGCCGTGTTGGAGTCTGGAGATCCTGACTTGGAACTTTCCACTCCACTGTACATACAGCTGAGCACTCTTATTTTTTTTTTCACACACACACACACACACACACTGTATTTTATTTTTACAAGAGATAAATAAACTGACACCAAGCATTGTAAATGGATGACCACAACAAAAGCAACAATGTTGCAGTTACCAAACACGAAACACACTCATACTATGTCATAATATTGACATTCAGTCCAGGAATCCTCCACTGTAACAGCTCCTTTACTTTGCAGTGAAAATTGATTTGTATATTTTTTGCCTCTGAGTCCTTGTGGGATTTTTTTTTTTAATTCAAACAGAAAGTCACGAGAATTATAATCATCCTCATCAGTTCATTCAGTCCCATGTAATTATTTTTTCATCTTGATCTTTTGTTAAAACTTTTATGAATTCATCAGTTTTCCATTAGAGTTCTGAAAATGCTTATTCATTCAGTTCAGCAGTATAGTCAGTTACCAGAAACCTGTACTTGTCAGAGTCTTTTCCATGAATTCCTTGAAGATGAAACCCTTTTATAGGAACATATTTGCAAAAGCATCAGAGTAAACCCAGAACTGTCTGTAAATGACAAAAGACTTAAAAATGACCACGGTTAAAAATTTGATGAAAGTTCATAATAATGCAATTGACAAGGAAATTTAGTTATTTCTGAGATATACATTTTACGAGCACTCTTTTTTAATAGTGCTCCTGAGGGCTCCAGAGCACACCAGAAGAAAAGGCAGCGAACAGAGTTGTTCCAAAGCAGCCATTAGTTTTTCTTCCTGCTACCTACCCAGACGCTCAGAATAACTCTGCGCTGTTCGCAGTGAGACACCATGGACAGCTCTTCAGGCGCTGCCCTGCTGCCCAGCGTGCTGTCCCGAAGCCTCCCCCCAGCCAGTTAGGCGGGGGAGGCAGGGGGTGGTCCTGATACCCTTCTTGGTCACCTATCAATACCCAGCCCCCAAAGCTTTTCCCCTGAGTCCCTCCCCGTGGTTGGTAAGCTCTGAAAAGCCCACGCGAGGGGCCCGGGGAGGCCGCATCCTCCCTCTCCCAGCATCCTCAGCGGTGGGACCTGCAGCTGCAGCTTGGGGAACACGCCGCCCGAGGAGAAGGTCGCTGCCCGTGGAGGCGGCTGGCAGCTCACGGTTACCTGGCCAGCCGGGAAGCCCAGAAGGGGCGGGACCTCCCCCCGACGTCCCGCCCTTCCCCGCGAGGGGCGGGCCTTCCTCCCCCGGCCGCTGCGCCATGCGGAAGAGATGGGCCTGCTGGAGCGGAAGTGACGCTTCGGGCGGCTGTGGCGGCGGCGGCGGCGGCGGCGGCTGCGGAAGAAGGGGGAGGAGGAGCCGGAGGAAGAGGTGAGCCGGCCGGCTGGTGGGGGGGGGGGGCGGGGAGCGGCAGCGGCCAGACGCACCGGCTGCGGGGCGCGCGGGCCGGCGCTTCCTGAAGCAGTCTCCACCTCCGCAGCCTGGGCGGGAGCGGTGAGCGGCGACCGCGGGCAGCCAGGTACTGGAGGGCAGGCGGGGTGGTTGGGAGACCACCGGTTGTGCGGGGCGCCGCGTCGGGCGGGGAGCAGAGGTGACAGCGGCTGTCAGCCTGCCCGCGGGGAAGGCACCGAGTCAGTTTGGGCGCCTGGTCATCTCTTCTGGCGTATAATGGAGGGATCGGGCTGCTCCGCACTCATGTCCCCCTGGGAAGGAGCCGCTCTCCGGGCGGTCGACTGTCGGGAAACCCCGAGGAGCCTCGGTCCGGTCCGTGTCCCGACTCGTGACTCTTCCCGGGTGGCCATTCATATCCACTGGCTGCTGCCTGCGGACCCCTCAGCCGGCGGTGCCCTGGCGCTGGGCTGGAGGCGGCGGTAGCCCGTACCGCTGCTCTTGCCCTTCACCGCCGCCCCCGGGAGAGCCCGTTGTGTCGGATAATCCTTTCCTCTTATCTCGCCCCCTAAGGCGCTTTGAATCAGCCTTGTTAACCTTCCTTCGCACCTACCTCTTCTTGCCCCGCAGAGGATCGGCTTGAAGTTTCCGAATCGTTTCCCTTTCAACGTAGTTGACAAATTCTGAAGCAGGAAGCTGATAAACAACTCCGAGCGAAATACGCTCAAAATGTTTCCTTTTGGTAAACATTAAGTAAAGGGGAAACTCATCTTCACCAAACCGTTCATGGACTTGGAGTGATAAAACCCTGCCTTGCCTTGCTGTGAGAATTGGCAGCTTTTCCTCTTGCTTTTCGGTAAAATTAAGTGACGACTTATCTTTTGGAATCAACCATTCTCTCCCCAAGCTCCCCCCCCTTTTTTTTTTACCACCCCACCCCCCCATCAGAACCTGGCAGGGAGGGACTTCTGGATGCCTTGCAGTCCTTTGCTGCAGAAGGAAACATTAGCTTCATTTGCTTTGCTTTGCTTGGTTTTCACAGGGCTGCCTCGGAAGAAAGGAGAATGGCGTTCAGCAAAGGATTTCGGATCTATCACAAATTGGATCCTCCACCTTTCAGCCTCATAGTGGAAACTAGGCATAAGGAAGAATGTCTCATGTTCGAGTCTGGGGCTGTAGCTGTGCTCTGTAAGTCATCTCTCACAGCCCAGCTGATCAGGGTCTGTTTTGCTTGAAATAATTCAGCTTCAACCATTTTTTAAAGAAGACTCTGATATGCTTTTATTTCCTTTTAACCAGACCTTATTTTCTTTAAAACTTTTATTTTCTTTTCTTCCCCCACTGCAGGTTTTTGTTGGGGCTGGGGAAGATGCAGGTTTGGGTACAGATTTTTGCTTTCTTGGGTTCTTCTGCTGCTTCTCAAAGTAAATCTTTCTTTCCAAAAAATTATCGTTGCAGTGTATAGCATATCACATAAACCTGTAAGATGGCTTGCTTGACATTTTGGCTGTAATGAACAGCATTTCTTATATGTCAGTTGTAGTAATGGACTATAAGTATTTATTTAATATTGTTGGAGGATTTTATGGTGAGGTGCTTACATTTTCATTAAGAGGATTGTAAACAACCTTCAAAATTTCATGTAAGGTAGGTGATTGATTTCATATTGTTTAAGAAACTACTTTGATAGTTTATTTTAAAGAAAAGGACTACTGCACCACAAGAAAAATAGTAGATTAGTAAGGCTTGGGTTATTTTGTGGGCCGATGGATGAAATTAAAACGAAAAAGATTAATTTGAACATTACACTTGGTAATATAAGATTTTGTCTGGTAACCTCAATTTAGGATTATTTCAAATGTGACTGTGTTGTCAGAGGCTCTCTAGTGGTAACGACTTGTTCTATATTATGCTTTTGCTATGTAGGATCAGTTTAGTTATTGGTCATATTTTTAAAAATTAAAAATACCATTTGAAAGGCATACTTACAACTGTAAGCCCCTAAATATTTTGAACTGTTAAACTTTCTCCATATTCAGTAGTGAAGGGCAGGAGACCCTAATCTCTGCATACAGAATACTAACGTACAGAATATTAATATCAGTTAAACCTGATTGATCTTAATTCTCTGAAATAGCAAAATTTTATGCTGATTGGGGAAAAGGATAGTGACATAATGAAAAATCTTAAGCAGAGAACAATGTATAAGAAATATGTATTTTTTGGTACATGTGGTAACATGGTTTGAGTGAACAGGAAGAGACTATATGTGTTCTAAGAAACAAGTGTTAGTAATATGGGTTATATTCAGTCAGACTTAATTCATTTACTGATACATTGTTATTTATGCTTAAATCAACTAAAATATTACTTGCTACAATATTAATTTTGCAAAGCATGTTTCTTCATACTACAAATATTATTCTTATACTGATGAATTCTATCTAGATAAAACTATCTGTGGGGGAAAAAGGTTTGTTTCAGCATGTGAAACCCTTTTCAGCTGCTTGTGTGTTTTGGTGATTTCCTAATTTGTCTAAATTCTAAATGTTTCTCTAATTGTGATTACTGGTAATAATGGGAAGTCAAATTTTCAGCTACAAAGTTTGTATTACCTATAGTTATTAGGGTTATTGCTATACTTTACTCCAAGGTCAGGAAGCTTAAGGATAATCCTACTTCCAAACCTCCAGCAGTCCTCTCTTTTATGCCAAATAATGGTTTAAAAAAACAAAACAAAACAAAACAACTTCCCAAACCATTCTTTTGGCATTAACATTCATTTTAAGGAAAAGAATCTTAAAAACATTGTCTTAACTATTTATTAACTCTTTTTATTTTCATTAGATTTAGACTATATAAGTAATTCTTTTCAGGAGAAAAAAACTGTGAATGTTGCCTCTCTCCGTAAAGCTAGCATAAATGGATATATAATCTCTTGGGTATGTCATTAGCTTTTCTACTAATTAGCTTTTCTATGTCAGTAGCTTTTCTACTGTAAACTTTCATATTTAAAACATTAATATTTAAGAGCTAACAGACCTTTTTATAACTTATTTGACGTGTAAAATTAATTTGACATTCAGGTCAGAATGATACCAAGGTGTGTATTGTGCTGTAGAATGTTCATTTTTAAAACCTTCACATTTTGTCAGTGCCTGTTGTATTCAGGGGGCTGTGCTTGTAAAATACTGAGATGTTCTGTTTATCTTCACCAATCTCAGACCTTTGAATTTCGATGCATCTTGCATATTAATCTACCAGAAGAATCTCCTAAAATCATTTTTGATATTAAACCCAAATGTAACCCTATTTTTCAATAAGATTCAGTTCAGACTCCTCAGCCTGTCAATCAAGGCCTGCCATCATTTGGTGCCACCCTGTTGGTTCAGTGTTGATCTCCTTTAAGGGAGACTGGTGTTTCCTCAGTGCTCTCCCAAAGTAGCGTGCTTTTTCCAACCATCATCATGCTGTCCCTCTTCCTCCAAGACTGCTAGAATGCTTTTTTCTGCCTTTCCAGTCGAAGCCTGTCAGTTCCAGCTTGAGTCTTCTTCCTTAATGAGAATCTGCCCCTCCAGCTCACTCTTGTCTCTTCCTTCCCTTCATTTTGTGGAACTTAGTCTGTATCACAAGATGAATGCTTTTTATATGCTGCTTTTGTTGTTCTCTACATGCTTGTATGCAGGTGTTTTTCTTGAACGTACATGGTGAGAGTGACCCTAGCAGGACTCAGTTTCACGTACCCAAAGTTTGTGACTTCTACAGGCTTCAGTTGCCTGGGTTTAACGTTCAAACAATTAGACAGCTTAGGCAATACATATCGTTAAGGACTGACAGTCACTTAATTTTCTTGGCTTAGGCCAGAAGTGTCATGAGATAACCAATATGAAATGTCATTTTTCCTATTAGCACATATTAAAAAATAGGGTGCGAGTGAAAATAAACTCAGCTCATGGGTCCTCTTAGGACCCAAGTATCCACTAATTAATCAAGCCTTAGAATTCTGTCTTAATGTTGATAAAGATGTTAAATCAGTCATGATGCTATGACTTAATCAATCAATGAATCAGTGATTTTCAGCCCTGTGTGCACATTATAATTCCCTGGGAAGGTTTTTACAAATACTGATGCCTGGCTCCAGCCCCCCAGAGATTCTGGTATAATTAGATTGGGATGACCATTTCTGAGCATGGTTTATATAGGCCTTTCTATGATAGATTATGGCATAACTTTTTTGGCTCGCAGACGCTATCCAAAATAACCATGTTTCCAGAATTTCAGTGCTGTTACTGTCTACTGTGGGGTCCGTAATGAGTTTCCTTGAAACCCTCAGCCTGAACCAAGTGCTGATGCTCCCATAGCGCTTTTAGTCTAGTGCTTTTCACAGAACCTGGAACTGTGTTCAGGTTTCTGCATCTGGATGCTTCACTCCTTGAGGAAAAGGCCCGGGGTCTCAGTAATCTTTGTATCCCTAGTGCTTAGTTCAGTGTCTTACTCATATTGCAGAATAAATGATTATTAAATAAATGGCATGGGGGGAAGACTAACCTAATGTAGATTATAGTATTCTATGTTTGTAGTGCAGTATTCTGTGTTTGAAAGTGTGGTACCTTTTCATATAAAATTTATTTTCTGTCTTCTAAAGAATTGCTGTTTGACCGAACTGCTGATGTGAAACACATATGTTACACATTGTTTGGATTTGTTACTGAAAAATTCTCTTGGAAATAACTATTAACCACATCATTAAGGTTTTTCTGAAATGCCAATTAAAATGTGTGTGATGAATGTTCTTCATAACTACCATAAGTACTGTTAACAGTTTGTTTTAAAATTACTTTTCTTGAGATGGAAAATAATTTTATTGATTTCTTTCATTGCATTTATTTATTTAAAGAAACCTTTGGACTTCCCTGGCAGTCCAGTGGTTAAGACTCCACACTTCCACTGCATGGGGCATGGGTTTGATCCCTGGTTGGGGAACTAAGATCCCATATGCCTCAAGGCACGGCCAAAAGTGAAAAAAATAATAATAACAAAATAAAAATTAAAAAAACCTTCTGAAACGTTCTTAGATAATAGTTAATATTATTTTTAGTCACATGCCCATTTTCAGTGTTACTCATTTTTGAAAATTACTAGTCCAGAAAAATGTTCAGTTGAACCAAAAATTTGATGTCTGTGGAGCAGTGACTCAGTGTAGCAAGTGGACTCTCTGTGACTGGTATACTGCGTCTGAACCAGCATAAGCACAAGAGTGATGGTCAGCAAGTTGTAACACTACACCCTTCTTCTTGGAAACTAATTTTTTTAAAAAATTTATTTATTTTTGGCTGCGTTGGGTCTTCGTTTCTGCGCGAGGGCTTTCTCCAGTTGTGGCAAGCAGGGGCCACTCTTCATCGCGGTGCACGGGCCTCTCACTATCGTGGCCTCTCTTGTTGCGGAGCACAGGCTCCAGACGCGCAGGCTCAGTAGTTGTGGCTCACGGGCCTAGTTGCTCCGCAGCATGTGGGATCTTCCCAGACCAGGGCTCGAACCCGTGTCCCCTGCATTGGCAGGCGGATTCTCAACCACTGCGCCACCAGGGAAGCCCGAAACTAATTTTTTAAGAGATAAAGGAAGACATCTGTCAGTTTTGTGTTGAGTTCAGTTTTCCTCCACTTTGTACAGTTAGACACATGAAAAGACCATCACAGGGGACGGACAAGTAGCCAGTCAGACAGATACATGCTTTAAATTCACAGGCTATCTCATTATTTTACAACCCATCTCATGCTTTAGTAAAGGTAAATAATTTGCTTTATAATTGTATTCTAAATAGAAGATGGAGTAAAGGGAAGGTCAGCACATCGGAAATGGAGGATGATGTGCGGGTCACATAGATAGTGAGCGTAACATCTGTATTAAACGTAAGAGAGAAGTTTATAAAGGGCATTGGCAATAAACTCTTTGTTGCAGCCGTTTTCCAAGTAATGTAAATACTTTTTCCTGTGATTATGTATAGCCTTGGAATGGCGCCTTTTAACTAACCCATATGTGTTTGATTTTCAATGGTTTTTTAATATTCAAATGTATATATGGTGCTCACTTTTAGGATCCGCAGTGTTGCCCATTTATGCTGCATGGCTGTATCATAGCCTTCCTAGTTGTGTGTGGTTGGTTGACCCTCTGGGTATACAAATGTTAGTCTGAGTGGCGTCTTACTCATTTGTTCATAAGTGAATGATTGTGCATGTGTTGTATGTCATAGTATGTCGTCACATAAAAGGGAGGGAGCAAATAACCATTACATTAAAATAATGTTGGACCAAATGACTTACTTGCTCTAAACAGTTTCCTGTACCCCTTAACCTGTCTTCAGAAGTTGCATAGAGTTACCATAGTGTGTAAATTAAATATTGTGAAGTTATGGATCACCTGTTTAAAAGACGGGGATGTACGGTGTTGATGTAAACTCCTAACTCTTAAAATGAGAGCTTTCGTTCTTTTGGGTGTCACATACTGGTACGGTAGAAAGGATTAATTGCGTTTATCTGTCTAGTGGTAAGATTATCTTCAGGCTTTAACTCTGGACCTGGTTTTACCCCACATTGTCCGTCTAAGTGTCTTTGTCTACCTAATTTGTTTTCTTTTATCATGGAAACCTGAGCTGTAAAACAGAGGGATAAAATTCTGGAGCTCTTTGTCACAGAATGTGAAGTGTCTTGCCTTTTCTATGAAACTGCACACGGTAAAGGAGTCATACTTGCTATTCACTGGAAGTTACTCTGCTAGTCACAGCATTAAGCCAGAGGGGCCTAAGCTTTCTCGTTTTATGGCATCCTTGGGATCTTATTAAGTTTTTAACAGCACCGGTAAGCCACCGTTCTGTTCATTAAATAGCTAGGTCCAAACAATAAATATTTATGTCCTAACAACCTTTAGTAGCTGTTTGGAAAAAATATTGCAAAGAAATTGAAAATAATTTACTTCCTTCATAAATAGCCACAGTTCCTTATTTACGGTATGGGAATGCCTGTTGAGCACTGAACAGACCTTGGCACCAGATTGAAAAGCACCACCCTCATTGCCTGTTCCACGTTGATTTTGGAGCAGTACTTGTTTTTTTTTTTAATCGCAGCAACCACTGAAAACCCAGCTTCGCTAAGATCTGATGTCTGATGTCATAAAGGAACATACTGCTATCAAATGTTAAAACTCTGAACTACCCCAAGCTAATAGTTTGGGCAGTGTCCAGCATGTGTTGAATATCTCCGTGTTTCTTTCCATTTAAAATATCCCTCGTCTCTCCTGAGAGTTTGCTGAAGTGTCCCAGAGCATCTCAGCATACAGTTTAGACTGGCATTAGACGTGCTTTATTTCATTTAATCCTGTGGGTTGTACTTTTATCCACACTTCGCAGATGTGGAAACTGAGGCTTGGAGAGATTAAATAACTTCTCTAATGACATAGTCTTACCATTTGCTTTTTCGCTCTAATTATTATTTATACTTTTGTTAGGGTGGTGGTTATTATTTGGGGGGGGTTGAGGAATGAAGAGCAAAAAGAAAAGAATGCCAGTAGACTTTAGAGTGAAATGGTAAGCATTTTCTAATGAGGGAAGTGTTAAACTTGCTGTGTTTTTACCTACAAACTGTTAATATCTAAGAGGGAAACATGGTTTGATTTAGCATTAGGTAATTAGAAACTTTATGTTTTAACTTTGCCAGGCCAAGTTAAATGTCAGGTTTTAGAATTTTGGATGAATGTAGTAGGTGGTGATGACAAGCAGTGTGCATAGTTTTTTGTTTGTTTTTTTTAATTGCCAAATGCTACTAGTCAGCACAATTGCCCTTTACATAAGTTGCAGTATCTTATGTCTTTTTAAGAAAAAATTTCGAGTTGAGGAAGGAAGTGCCTTTTATTTTTTTAAGAATTTTTTTTTTTTTTCTTTTTTTTTTGCGGTACGTGGGCCTCTCACTGTTGTGGCCTCTCCTGTTGCGGAGCACAGGCTCCGGACGCGCAGGCTCAGCAGCCATGGCTCACGGGCCCAGCCGCTCCGCGGCACGTGGGATCTTCCCGGACCGGGGCACGAACCCATGTCCCCTGCATCGGCAGGCGGACTCTCAACCACTGCGCCACCAGGGAAGCCCAGAAGTGCCTTTTTTATAGTTGACTTTTTCTGTGCAGAAAAATGAAATTTAGACTTGTTATATATCACTTTATGTTAGGGTTGCAAAAATTCATTTTCTTTTTGTAAATAATTTTTGGAATGTTCATATTTAATAGAAAAGAAAATAAATAGCAACTTAAATATCAACACTTAAAAAAAATCAACCTTACTTCTCTATCCTGGGCAGCAGGATTAGCCTGCTAACATAGGGCCAGTAGTCGTTCCTAAGTGCCTTCATTTCTTTACCACTTAAGTGTGCTATGAGGAAATAAAAATGAAGGCAAAAAATTTCTCTCTCACTGAACAGTAAAGCCTTGTTACGTGACTTCTTATTATATGATTTCAGGTCTCTCAGATGTTCTAAAATGTCCTTAAAATATAACTAGGCCAGGAATGTAGCAGGATACTTGCTTCTGAGCATGATGGTGTAACAGGATCTGTATTTGCCCTCCCACCTTAAATAACAACAACAACAAAAGAACAAAAAAATGTGAAACAATTTTCAGCTCTTGAACAATAGGCAGCACAAGACACTGATCCCTAAGAGAAGGGAAACAAATGAGGGGAGCCTTGCAGTCGCTGCCTTGAGAGCTTCCAGGCTACAGCAGCAGCAGGGTGAACCCAGACAAAGCCTGGCAGTCTCCCTGAGTTGAGGAGATAGAGTAGGGGCTTCGGCGAAACGCGAGCATCTAGAATTCTCAGGACTAAGTACCAGGAAAGGAATAACTGCACAGAGCTCCTGAGATGTGTAGCGGATTACACTTGAGACATCAGCTGAGTTCTGATTGGTGCCAGTGTATGAGGAAGCTATCAAGGCAGGAAAGAACCACCGAAGAGGAGCAGGCAGAAAAATTCCTGGAGCTCAGGGCTGGGAATAGTTCATGCTCCAAACAGCCAGAATGGAGAAAACTGGTAATTCTTGGGGGATTGGGTTGAGCACTCAGAGAAGGGTATATTACTTCAGTAGTGGAGCCAAGTAGCTCTAGACCACATGCTGCTCTGGTCCTGCCTGACAGAGCTTCAAAGCAAGACCCAAAGGGGTCAAACTGTTTCCAGATAATTTCCAAATAACTCAACTGTATCCCAGAATAAAGATTAAGACTGTTTATAGGAATACAAAATGTATATACATGTATCCAGCATTCAACCCTGTCAATTTCACAATGTCTGGCATTCAATTAAAAATTACCATGCATGAAAAGAAGCAGGAAGATATACCCTGTAATGAGGAGAAAAGTCAATCTGTAAAACAGATGCTCAAATTAATAAGAACATTAAAACAGCTATTATAAATATAGTCCATATGTTCAGGAACACAGGAAAGAATGAGCATGTTAAGAAGAGACATGAAAAATGTAAAGGCCCAAATCAAACTTCCAGAATTGAAAAAAAACAATGTCTGAAATGAAAAAAATACACTGATGGGGATTAATAGATTAGACTCTGCAGGATAAATGAGTGGCAAATTTGAAGACAAAATAATAGAAACAACCCAAAATGAAGCACAGAAAAGCAGACTAAAATAGATAAACAGAGCATCAGAGGGCTGTGGGACAACTTCAAGTGGCCCCATATGTATGTGCAGTTGGAATCCTAGAAGGAAGGGGGTGGAGCAGGAAAATATTTGAAGAAATAATGGCTGACAAGTTTCCAGAATTGATGAAAACTATAAATCCATGGATCCAAGAAGCTAAATGAACCCCAAGCAGAAGAACCATGAAGAGAAAGAACTACACCCAAATATGTGATCAAATTGCTTAAAACAGTGACGCAGAGAAAAATCCTAAAAACAGCCCAGGAAAGAAAAAAAAAAAAGATATACATGTAGAAGAAGGAAGATACAAATCATGATGGACTTCTTCAGAAACAGTCCAAGCCAGATGAGAAAGAGCTAGATCTTTATTTTTTTATTTTTATTTTACATAGAGCTAGATCTTTAATGTACTGAAATGGAAAAACAAACAAACAAACAAAAAAAACAGCCCTGAAACTGTCCACCTAGAATTCTGTACCCAGTCACAAACAAAGATGATGTAAAGACTTTCAGATGTTCCGAAGCTAAAAAAAATGAGCCAGTTATATGAGTAGCAATTTAAATAGTATCGCTTTTCTTTGCATCTAGCGCCAGTACATTCAGAAATTTTGAGGTTGTAAAGTCTGAATCAGTGACATTTTGTTACTTAGTTATGTTTTAACTCTAAGCTTGAAAGAGGTAGAAAGAGTGGAATAGATTAGTGCAATTGGGGTTAGTCTTGTAAGCAGAGTGCCAAAAGGAGGTATATATTTAAAAATTGCATATCATGTTTTTACTGGTGACAGTTTAAATTTGCTTGAGTTTTTTAATGGTTGTTAATAAGAATTTGTGTTTATCTTTTTCCACTAAAATAGATTTTGCAAGTGAAAGCCATCATTATTCCTCTGTAATGTTACACAATATAAGCAATGCATTCACATTGGAGTACATTTCATAGCTGATGAACTAATCAAATTACTGTGAGTACATTTGGCATTTGGAGATATGCATTAACTCTTCGTGGTCAACTGGACACCTATTTAATTACTCCCTCAGTTCAGGCTGAAAGAATTTATGCGCTCTTTATACTCCTGGATGATTTTAAGATAACTTAGTTAAAAGAAAAAATAAAAAACAAAATACTTCTTATTAAATTATTAACTAAAACATATTGAATGTTATTAAAATACTCTCTTCTTCCCTTTTATTATAGTCTTCTTACGTAACTTTAGAAAGTTTCTTTGCTTATATAAACTAGGTCTTCGCAATAAATATTTATTATGGGTTATGTTTCATTTTGTTCACTAGTCGACCGTAGGATTGCTGTTGTCTGTTGAATACCTTACTGAAAGGTAGATAAACAGCCTTTTAATATCCTGTGGACCATGTTGGAAGTATAGGCAGGATGAATCTTATTATTTGTTATTTATTTTATTTTTTAAATTAAAAAAATATATTTTATTCATTTATTTGGCTGTGCTGGGCCTTAGTTGCGGCACACGGGCTCTTCTTTGCGGCATGCGGCTCTTTCAGTTGTGGCATGCATGTGGGATCTAGTTCCCTGACCAGGGATTGAACCCAGGACCCCTGCATTGGGAGCACGGAGTCTTAACCACTGGACCATCAGGGAAGTCCTGAATCTTATTGTTAAGTAAATTCCTAGCTGGTTGTACATTAGTGCTCGTTAGTGGTCTGTCTTGGTCAACGTTGGGGATGTGACTTTGGCCTATCTTGTTTCACAATTTGATTATTTTCTTGGAGAGTGGAGTAGAAAGGTCGTTATCAGATTTGTAGATGTTGCAAAGCTGTGTGGGACCGATACAGAGCTGGGTAGAATAATTATTTATTTTGGATGGCACAGCTGAGATCCAATTTTTTTTCAAACTGAGAAAATGGATTAGAACCTACAAAATGAAAATGCCCTCCCCCTTGTTTGAGTTTTATGTCCATTCCTGAACCAACTACTGTGGCTACAGGGATATCAGGTGCTACTTGGGTTGGGCAGATGATTGGCAAAAGAAGGTAGAAATTTCTATGATTGTTTGAGTTCCCATAAAATCCCACCTGTACCGTGGCTACATAGTAAGGGAGGGTGGGCACAGGTACTGGGTCGATGGTCACCTTGACCACTGCATTCCTTCAAATCTGCTCGCCTTCAGTCTTCCTTATCTCAGGGGATTGCTTTCCATCCACCTAGCTGCTTAAACCAGAACTTAAGAATCACCCTCTACACCTCCTTCTCTCTCATTTCACACATTCACTCCATTACCAAGTACAGTCAACTCAACCTCCTAATTTCATTGAGAATCCACGCAGTTCACCATTTCAGCTGGTTCTACACCAGTCAAGCCACTGCAGTCTCTTTCATGGACCATTATAATAGCCTCCTTAAATGGTCTCGCTGCTTCCACTCCCCCTACCCACTCTTCAGTGTTCTTAAATATACAGTTTAGATCTTATTATTCCCCTGCTTAATACCCTTCAGGGGTTGGTCACTGAACTTAAAATCCAAACTCTTTAAAATGACCTGCAGTAAAATCGAGTCCATCTCCCTCTTCAGTCTTACACTGTACTGTCTGTTGGTTTCTGTGTTCCAGCCACATTGGCCCTTTTTTTTAGTTCTGAATGTATCAAATTCTCTCTGGTCTCAGGGTCTTCACAAAAGCTGTTCCTTCTGCTCAGGATTTTATTTTTAAAGATAAACTTGTTTGCACACGTGGAAAAGTATATAAACGATAAATGTTCGACTTGACTTATCACAGAGTGAACATATTCATGTTACCACTACCAGGTCGAGAATAGAACATTATTGCTGGCTCTCCAGAAGATTCTCTCATGTTCCTTTCCAATTATCTCCATCATGATCTGCAAAGATAATCACTGTCCTGACTTCTTACCTCATAGATTAGTTTTATCTGGTTTTCAACTTAACATAAATGGAATCATTCAATATGTATCCTGTTGTGCCCAGCTTCTTTCATTCAGTGTTAAATATGGGAGATCATGCATGTTGTAGCGTATAGCAGTAGTTTATTCATTTTCATTGCTATGTAGTATTCCACTGTATGAATATTCCACTATTCTGTTGACATTTGCTTTCTTTACAATTTTTCCTATTATAAATGACACTAGTATGAACATCCTTTTACATGTCTTTTGGTGCACACACATACATATTTCTGTTGGATATTTTCTTAGGAATGGAATTTCTGGTCGTAGGGCATGTGGATGTTGTCTGGAACACTTTTACCTGCACTCTTAATTTGGCTAACTTCCTGTTTATTCTTCAGGTTTCAACTTACAGGTCACTTCTGCAGGCAGGCAGGCCTATTCTAACCACCGCAGTCCCCCACAAACAATTTTAGATTAGGTCCTCCTGTTGCAGTCTGTTGGAACTCCATCACTGTACTTAGTATAATTCATAATTTTGCAGGTGTATGATTATATAATGCCTGTCTTCCCAGTGGAAGGTATTGGGGCACCGACTTTTTTTTATTCCTAGAACTTTGCCAGGATCCTGGTATATGGTAGGCATTCAGTAAATACTTGTTGCACAAATGAGTGAAAGGTTATTTTTATTTTGAAATGTTGCCAAGATTGGGATGTGCAGTTTATATAGAACACTAATTTGGATAGCTGAGTATCTTTCAGCTGGAATTTTAGTTATTTACTGATACAAAGAAAACCTTTTTCCTTTAAAATAATTTTCTCTTTATGTGTGATGAAATGGAAGGAGTCTTTACCACCAGCTGGTTATATGATCTTGGACGAATCACCTAACCTCTAGTCTTTTTCTTCTGAAAATGAGTAGCTTGGACTGCACGATCTCAAGGATCCTCTGACTAGAGGCTCTCTGCTTCTACACCAGAGCGGTACCTGCATGCAAATAAGTCAGCCACAAACTGCGGTGCATGCAACCACAGGCAAATTGTGTTTCTAGGAAGGTTGTGCTAACTTGTAATCATATTCTTACTGGCTTTCTTCAGCTAACTTGTTTTCATATTCTTACTGGCTTTCTTCAGCTTGGTCTTCTGTATCATCAGCTAAGGAAAGACAGTCTGTTCCCACCTGGAAGGTTTGAGCCACAGCAGAATGTTGACCTTGGATGGCAGGACCTTCAGTGGGTAGCGTAATTATTTAGTTTGAAATATTGTTAATTCATCAGAAGTTAGAGAAATCTACATTTAAATTTAATCTTCAAAATACCATTTAGGTTTTTAGAGAAATGACTTTTTATTTATCTGAATGTCTGAGATAATAAGTTAATTTTATTTCTTTCCATTCAGATGGTAGAGTTAGCAAGGCAGATGTGACCATCGTGTTGCAATTATCCTATGTTTAATAAGCCTGTATTTTAGAGACACAACTCATGAAAATCAAGACATAGGTATATGATTATGTTTTCATCTGAATTTCTGTAGCCTGATCTTATGTTTCTTAATTGCCTTAACTTCTCATTTGAGAAGGGCGGGTGTAACACCAACAATGCTGAGTAATGCCAGCTGTGTCATATGACAGAGTGCTATAAAACAAGCCAGTCCAGCAAAAAAAGGTGTTGAGTAATGTGATAGAGAACAATAGGTGTGTTAAATTTTGATAGAGAACAATTGATATATTTATACTCTGAGTGTTTTCTGTAGTCTATAAACAGATAATCTCCATACCTTCTATTTTCATTACTTTCCTGTAGTTTAAATAGGAGACGTAGATTAGGCCTGCCTTCAGTCATCAATTTGTTCAGTTAAACAACTCTGAAACAGGCACAGAGCTAAAATAATGAATAAGTTGTCTGTATTAAGTTGTGGGATATCACTAGCTTGTGGCTTTACGTAGTTTTAAAGACTTCTTAACTACTTCTGTGATGACAGGTAAAGGTAAGCTTATGATTTTCCAGCTACAAGTTTGACAGGAGGATATGAAAGCTAATTTATTTAGGATGAATGTAAGGAAAACATTTGTGACAGAGTATTAGCAATATTTACCCTTCCTGGGCTCCCCATTCTATAATTGCCGAGTCTGCTTCTTTCCCAATTTGTTATATATCTGTTATTTGATGAATATATGATAGACTTGGGAAGAGCAGGCCATGGGGCCATTCTCAAGGCTGTAGAACTTATTGCTCCCTTTCAAGTTTATAAAAGTCCTAGTGCCCATTGAACTTTTGCCTACTTGGAGGAAAATACCTCTCGGATCACTTAGAATCCCAGTAGCCTGTCCTCTTCCACTGACTGGCCAGGTTATCTTGTATTCTCTCCTCTCTGAATTTATCCAGGATACCAAAGGATGTTGTCAGAATAAATTTTATCTGGGGAAATATCAAACAGACATCAAAAAAGAGAGAATAGTGTCATTGATTCCCATGTATCTGCCAGCCAGCCTCAGCGATTATCACAGACACTTTTAAAAATATATTTGTTTATTTATGTCTGTGTTGGGTCTTCATTGCTGCGCACAGGCTTTCTCTAGTTGCGGTGAGCAGGGGCTACCCTTCGTTGCGGTGCGTGGGCTTCTCATTGCGGTGGCTTCTCTTGCTGAAGAGCACGGGCTCTAGGTGCGCAGGCTTCAGTAGTTGTGGCGTGCGGGCTCAGTAGTTGTGGCTTGCAGGCTCTAGAGCGCAGACTCAGTAGTTGTGGCACGCGGGCTTAGTTGCTCCTCGGCCTGTGGGATCTTCCTGGACCAGGGCTCGAACCCGTGTCCGGGTTCGGATTCTTAACATTGCATTGACAGGCGGATTCTTAACCACTGCGCCACCAGGGAAGTCCAATCACAGACACTTGTGTTTATCTATATCCCTTATCTGCTATTGCCCCCCCACCCCCGCCACCACTGTTTATTTTGAAGTAAACCCTGGACATCATTTAATTTCATCCATAAATATTTTTTGAGAATAAATGTTTATGGCACATATTTTATTTTGCTTTAAATTCTTTTCTGTGACCTGATTCATATTCATATATTCACTAGGAGTAGATTCAGAGGCCCTTCAGATGATCAGTTCTAATGATGTGAGAATATGTTAAAAATATAGCTATAATTATAAATTTATGCTTAAGATAGCTCTGTGTTCTCAGGAAATGCACATTTGCACTAGATTGATGACTAAGATTTAAAGCACGAATGAAAGATAGTGTTGAATGTGACATGAGAAGAAAAGTTTTTCCAGTTAAAATAAGGAAAATAAGGAGGTGGTTAGTTACTGTTGTTGCCTGAGGTGTCACAGCAGTAACTTCAGAAGCCAGGCTCTGTCTTACCTTCCGGGCTTAACAAATGAGCTGAAGACATGTGGCCCTCCTTACCTCAGCTGAACTGCACAAGATCTTGATCGGCTCAGAATGACTCCTAAAACAATGGGCTTCTTGGCTATTCCTACCTACCCGTGGTTAGAAATCAGTCACTTGTAAAAAGAAAGGTTTGTTTTTCCTAGCGTTTCGTTTGTTTAATAACAACATGAAAAGGAGGAAAAAAACCCACTTCTCTTTCAAAAAGCAGTCTGTTGCCCTCATGGAAAGCGTAGTAGATAACATTGAAAGACAGCACTAACAAGAGAGTGAGTAGCCTGAACTTCCGTATCACCACGTTTCCTGAACTTTCATTTCTGCTCGTTGTTTCCTCTGAGCTCTCCACACCCCCTGCCATTTTATACACTCCACAGCTTACACCCTCGTTAGCAGTCATTTAACAGTGCCCATTTTCCCATCCTCACCTTCACACCCCAGGACAGACATGACGTCACTGTGAGGAGCTGTTAAACTTCAATAATGAAGGCATTCAAATGCTGTCAATAGTAAGATAAAATGTTTATCTTTTTATGCATTATTTATTTATTTATTTTTAAGGTTTTTTAAAATTTTTAATTTTTTAAAAAATTTTTTATTTATTTTTTTTTCGGTACGCGGGCCTCTCACTGTTGTGGCCTCTTCCGTTGCGGAGCACAGGCTCCGGACACGCAGGCCCAGCGGCCATGGCTCACGGGCCCAGCCACTCCGCGGCACGTGGGATCCTCCCGGACCGGGGCATGCACCCGCGTCCCCTGCATCGGCAGGCGGACTCCCAACCACTGCGCCACCAGGGAAGCCCCAATTTTTTTTATTAAAAAAAAAAATTATTATTACTACTATTTTTGGCTGTGCTGCGCGGCTTGTGAGATCTTAGTTCCTGAACCAGGGATTGAACCCAGGCCCCCTGCAGTGAAAGCACAGAGTCCTAACCACTGGATTGCCAGGGAATTCCCCTTATGTATTATTTTAAAACTTACGAAACATTCCCTTTTGTGCCAAAATCTCTCAATTTATTTTTGTCTGTTAGATGAATACTTAATCAATAGCTGCAGTGTTTAGAGTCACTGTGTTAGGTGGGCATCGTGTTGAGATATAAAGAAATAAGACTTAGTTTCTATTGCTACTAGTAGACGAGTGTCTGTGGCATAAAGTAAAGAGAAGAAAGATTTCCTTCCAGCCAGAGTAATCAGAGGAAACTTCAGGAAGAAAGCGGCATTTTTTGTTAGGTATTGAAAGATGGGTAATATTTGGAAACACAAAGATGGCTAACAAGTGTTCGGGATGGAAAGAACGTGGTGAACAGCGAAAGAGGGAAGGGAGGGGAAAGAACATGGAGCCTGTAGGAGGGGCACAGGTCACTCATTTTGGCTAAGGCCTGGGATGCAAGGGGAGAGTGTTAAGGGAAGAAGAAAGATGGGGATGGATTGAGTAAAGTCGTTACAAATGCTGTGTTTTATCTAAAGGTTATACACATTATTTTAAAGTGTTATGGCTTTCTTTCTTTTTTTAAATTATTTATTTTTGGCTGCCTTGGGTCTTGGTTACTGCACGCAGGCTTTCTCTAGTTGCGGTGAGCCGGGGGGGGGGGGGGGGGGGGGGGGGGGCGGGGCTTCTCTTCATTGCGGTGCCTT
Source organism: Tursiops truncatus (assembly GCF_011762595.2). NCBI lineage: Eukaryota > Metazoa > Chordata > Mammalia > Artiodactyla > Delphinidae > Tursiops > Tursiops truncatus. The sequence continues at coordinate 131,894,653 of NC_047037.1, read as the reverse complement.
GGCTTCTCATTGTGGTGGCTTGTCTTTGTTGTGGAGCACAGGCTCTAGGCGCCTGGGCTTCAGTAGTTGTGGCTCGCGGGCTCTAGAGCGCAGGCTCAGTCGTGGCGCACGGGCTTAGTTGCTCCACGGCATGTGGGATCATCCCAGACCAGGACTCGAACCTGTGTCCCTGCATTGGCAGGTGGATTCTTAACCACTGTGCCACCAGGGAAGTCCCATGGCTCTCTTTTTTTTTTTTTTTCCCCCCATGGCTTTCTTATTTTAAGTAATCTTTTTACAGTGGAGGAATCTCAAATTATTTTCTAGAATTAAGTTACCAGAGAAATGGGATAATAATTTAATTAGATCCCTCCTAATCATATATTTCTCTGGATTTCATGGAGTTTCATAAAAGAAGGGAATCTTTTTCCCCCAATTAAAAAAATACATATGGGGAGGGAATAAAATGGTATTATAAGAGTTTATCTTCATGCCATTTAGAGAAAAAAGCTTCATAACTTAGGCATATGCACATGTATTTTCAAAGTTATTTTTTACTGGCTACATTAAGAAAAATTTTTTTAATTTTTAAATAATTTCAAATATATGGAAAAGTTGAAGTTCAGTACAAAAGAACTTTTTTTTTCTGAACTATTTAAGACTACTAAGTTGCCAACAAGTTACCCTGTCACCCCCAAGTACTTTATTACATATTTCCTAGAAAGGTATTCACCTACATAACTACAATATAATCATCAAAAAATTAACATTGGTACCTTACTGCTGTCTAATCCTCAGACTCCATTTAAGTTCATCAATTGTCCCAACAATGTCTTTCGTAGCAAAAAAGATCCAGTTGAATTTTGTGCATTTTATTTAGTTATCATGTCTCTTTAGTCTCCTTAAATGCGGAAAAGTTTCTCAGTCTTTGACCTTTATGACCATAAAACTTTTGAAGATGAAGGCCATCTTCATTGTTTTGTAGAATGTCCCTCACTCTGGGTTTGTCTTATGGTTCCTCGTGCTCAGATTGAGGTTGTCTTGGCAGGAATATTACAGAAGTGCTGCTGCGTTCTTTTCATTGTATCCTGTTAGTTGACACAATCTTGACTTGTCCCATTACTGTTGGTGTTCACTTGGATTACTTGGGTTAAGGTGGTGTCTGCCAGGTGTCTCTGGCTGGCTCTTTTTTCCTTTCTAATTAATAAGTGTTTGGAGGTTAGGTACTTTGAGATTATGTATGGTCCCATTGCTCTTCAAACTTTCAGTTTATGGGTTTATTCAGTGGGTTGTAATCTGTTACTCTTATAATTTATTTTGATGCTCAAATTGTCCCAGATTTCACCAGTAAAAGAAGCCCCTTTAAGCCAGCTTCCGCATTTTTGTAACATGCCACCATCATTCTTTGAACACTCCCTTACTTTCTGGTGCAAAAACATGTTATAGGCTCATCTTGTCCCTGCCCTTCCCCTGGAATTAGCTGTCCGAGGAGTCCTAGTTCCTTTTAGTGGAGAATGGTATTGGAAGGCAAGGTCTGGGTGCTAGGTGTGCTGTTTGTTATTGGAGTATTGCTGGTTGTGGTCCTGTCAATGGCTAGAGCTAAGGAGAACATGTAAGTGTATATGATATGCATACATAGTTATACCCACCCATTTATATCTGTGTCAGTCTGTCTCACTAGAAAACTGTGAGTTCATACTGGTAACTCCAATTCTGATCAGCACTGCAGTGTCCTTTCTAGTTTTCTCTCTTTCCATGTTTGCAATTCCCTTCTCTGACAGTGAGAAGCCTACTCCTGTGGTCTTTGATCATTCCCCTGTGCATAACCACTCTCCTGTTGCCGCTGCAGCCTCCTCCACCGTGTGGCTGCCTTCTTCACCCCAGTGGGGCTCCAGCACCCTGCCTGGGGCTCCCTCCAGTGCACCCTGCCTTCTCATCCCGTGCCAGGCCACTCCTACTGTCTCTGGATGGACACCACCCTCCTCACTCAGACTTCATCTCCTGCCCGGCTGCTCCTCCCCCCAAGTGGATGCTTTCTTTCCCCACCTCTGGCTTCAACTCCATGAACAGGGCCACCCTTCTTACTCTACCTAGACTCTCACAGCCTGCAAAGGACCTCCTTCCATCCACCCCAAACCTTTGAAGCGTAAATGGAAAAATAGGTAATCATCTGCAGTCCTTAAATAAAAATATTTAAGAAGAAAACACTTGGTTTTCTTTTATGAAATTGGAAGTGTCTAGAGATAAACGTTCATATGGCTCTGAAATTGCATTCACCAGTTCATTGAACATAAATTACTGAACCCCTCCTGGGTGCCAGGCACTGAGCTAGGTCACCGGGGATAGGACGGCGAGCTAGACAAAGCCCCTTCCCTCATGAAGCTGCATTCTCTGACTCTGTTTAAGCTTAAACAGGTTAGTAGCAACTTAGTAATCTCTCTAAGCCTGTTTCCTCATGTCAAGTGGAAGTAGTCACAATTCTGCTCATGGGGTGCTTGTGGAAATTGAATAACACATGAAAAATACCTAGCCCAGTAACTAGTTAGCTACTGTCGTGATCATCACAGAAACAATATACAAGTACCTCAGCTAAAATAATATTCGTCACTCTAAAAAAATCATTTAAATTTTTCATTTAATATTTTGAGGGGAAACCAAAAAAATTCCTGGCAGGGAAGATGAAATCTCATCTATTCTTTGAATCTTTTTTTTTTCTTTTAGCATACTTTTATCTAAGAGTATGCACTTTAGTTTAAATTGTGTGTTTAAATGTGTCCTGTTTCTTGAGCCTCAGAATATAATACAAGAGCACAAATAACCAGGCAACATGACATTTGTCTGCATGTTTGTATCAGGTGACAGTCTAATAGATGGGTCTTCTTTGGGCCTGAAAGACATGGTAGATTCATATGTTTGGAGCACAGTTAATGAAAAGGTAATTATTATGCATTATTAGAGAGAGAACATTTTGTTGCAGGATAATTTGTTATAAAATGACTTTCTCTTTTCTAAGGGAAGGTGATGACTTAATATTAAAAATATATTTTCTTTTTAACCCTTACTAGCTGCTGGTATTGGAACCCAACTGGTTGCTGCTAAACTGATAGATACATCTAGTAATGTCTATATTATTCTACCAGTGATAGTATTTGAAATGCATGTAACATGTAACCTGTAAAACTCTGGAATAGTATTTGCCCTGGAAGCCATGCCTTCTGTCATCAGAGATAGCAAGCCTCTCTAAGGTTTGCTTTTGTACATGTGGTACTCTTAACAAGGCAGTATTTAGGGGAAGAAGTTCCTGTTTTTCTTTATAAAATATTAAAATTTATGTTGTGATGTTTTCTAGCTGTGTTCCTTGTCACTGAATGTTAGGAGTAACTGTTCCTAAATATATAGTGCAGTAATAATCATAGGAACTCTAGGAATGCAGAATGAAGTTCAAATCCCCGTAACTTCAGTGGCTTGGTGAAATCTTCCTCACTCCTTAACTTCATACTGGGTGGTTTGATAAAGATAAAGACCTACCCCTAATAATGAACATACTAGAAAATTGTGACAGTATCAGCTAATTGAGTGACTGAGTCCTTCAGTCTTGTAAGGCCTGTGCTGCCAGCTAGCAGAGCACAGCTCATTCGAAGGCAGAAATGGGATAACTAGGAAGAAGCATAAGAGTAGATGGTCTGAAAAGAGGTGAGGCAGGCAGAGAAAGTGAGCTGGTCTGTAGAACCCTGGAGAAGAGCTTCAAAACAAAGGAAAAGAGCTCTAATGCAGAGTACTATGGGATATTAGGAAAGCAGTAGACTGAGAAGATAGCCATTTTGTTGGCAATAAATGTCGACAGAGAGGGACTTCCTTGGTGGTGCAGTGGTTAAGAATCTGCCTGCCAATGCAGGACACACGGGTTCAAGTCCTGGTCTGGGAAGATCCCACATGCCGCAGAGCAACTAAGCCCATGTGCCACAACTACTGAGCCTGTACTCTAGAGCCCGCGAGCCACAACTGCTGAGGCTGCAGACCACAACTACTGAAGCCCGTGTGCCTAGAGCCCATGCTTCGCAACAAGAGAAGCCACCGCAATGAGAAGCCCATGCACTGCAATGAAGAGTAGACCCCGCGGGCTTCCCTGGTGGCACAGTGGTTGAGAGTCCGCCTGCCGTTGCAGGGGACACAGGTTCGTGCCCCGGTCCGGGAAGATCCCACATGCCGCGGAGTGGCTGGGCCTGTGAGCCATGGCAGCTGAGCCTGCGTGTCCGGAGACTGTGCTCTGCAACGGGAGAGGCCACAGCAGTGAGAGGCCTGCGTACCGCAAAAAAAATAAAAGAGTAGACCCCGCTTGCCTCAACTAGAGAAAAGCCCGCGTGCAGCAATGAAGACCCAACGCAGCCATAAATAAATAAATAAATTTTAAAAATGTACTATAATTCTGTATCAGAATGTAATTCATTAGAATTTATAACATACTATCGTTCATGTACAGATCATAGAGGAATGGGGAAAGGGAAAAGGGGTAAGTGCAAGAGATAAGAGGTAAATGAGGAGTAAACCAGTCAGCTAAGAGGTGAGTTGGTGGGTTGTGGGTAGGGAGTGGATAAGGGAAGGCAGTAAAGAAGAAAAGAACTGGAAGGGAAAGGATAGAATGAGAAAGAGGCTCATACCTTTCCAGATTTGTAGACCTTAGAATGTAGTATTTGTACTCGTCCATTGAGTTACTAGCTGTGGTTTATGTTTCTTTGGTTCTGTGTTCAATTTTTAATAAGTGTATTTGCTAGGAACTAGGCATTTTCCTTTAAAGCTTCAGGATTTGTTTTTTTGTTTGTTTTGTTTTTTCTGAATAGAATAACCACAACAGCCTGTTCTAGGGAAATTATTCTGTGCGTTATATTCATTAGCAGATAACATTAACTTCATAGCAGGAGAAATAAATCCAGACAAAGGCCAGAATGACGATTTCCCCCCTGCTAGTCTCTGTGGTCAAGTATTGCCATTAGCTTTCATTATTTAAACGTTAGTAGCCTTTTGTGCGTCAAGCACTGTTCTAAGTGTTAGGGATGAAAGGATGAATAGGACAGAATTCCTGCCTTCAAGGAGCAGGCTGGCTAATGAGAAGGACAAGCAATGAGTATATTTTAAATGTTTGGGCAACGTGAAGAGGGAGCTCTGTGAAAGACCTGTGCCTGGAGGAGTAAAGAAAGGTTTCCAGAAAGTGATTTTGTGCCTGTGTTTTTATAGGGTGAATAGAATTTTGCCAAGAGGCAAAGGTTGGGTATAGAGTCTTTCAGGCAGAAAGCCAGATCGCTGTGCAAAGGTGCAGAAATGTAAAAGACCATGCTTGGGCCATAGTGATAGTTTAATATGATTGGAGCCTAAGATGCAGGCGGTGGGAAGGAGAGGAGAGTTATGAAGAATGAAGCAGAAAGGGTATGTTGAGGCCAGATTCTGGAAGACTCTTTGTTAAGGAGTTGGGTGTTGTCCTATAGGGGATATCATAACAGAGAGTGTTCCTGGTATTAGAGTAGGTGAACAGATCAGTGGAACAGAGAAGAAAATTCAAAAGCAACCTCCAAAACATACGAATATTGTTAAAGGTAGTACTTCAGATCTTTAGGAGAGGATGGATTAGGGAATAGATGGGGCTGGAGTAACTTGTTAATTCTTTGGGAAAAACTGTTAATTTACTGGTTTGAAAAAATCTTTTATGCGATGCATTTATGTTAAGAATATCAGGTTTAGATTTGGACATTTTTGCTTGAAACTCTGGCTTTATAGCTAAATAGAATCTGATGTTTCAGGTCCTTTTTCTTACCCTAAAACTTTTATTTATTGATTGATTGATTTTTATAGCATCAGCAGAAAAAGAAGCAATCAAGAGTACATACTCCAAAGTTCTCGATGCCTATGGACTTTTAGGTGTTTTACGATTAAATCTTGGTAAGTAGTCGATATAATTGATCTATTTTTTTCATTTCTGTTTTTGTAATTCTAAGGATTTGAGAGAGACATCTATTTCAGACTCTATATCTGAGCTATAAGTGTGGTAACAGCTTTTAAACCTTAATTAAGCTAATCTTGAGATAATGCTTCTTGCCCGAAAAGGCATGCTACATGCTGGTGCTCTTGTGATTTTAAGTTCCAGAGACAGCGTCCTATTTGAACACTTTAAGAGACTGGTATCAGTTGTCAAAAGAGAAAATCAGGGCATTGCCCTTTTTCCTTGTTTCAGTGCATTTAGGAAAAGATGTCTTAGTGGGAACCACACACTGATTTCCCTGGTTTATAGTGGAAAAGACATCTGCTTTGTATTCAAAAGGTCTCAGTCGAGCCTGTGTCTGCTACCTAGTGTCACCATGGGCTGCAAAGTAACCTTTATGATTCTATAACGGTGTGACTCGGAGCGTGGCCCAAGGACTGGTTACGTTCCATAAACTGTTTTGTTATTGGTCTGGATGAGAAGAGAAGCCAGCACCATCGTGCAAATCAACACATGGCTTCCTTCATTGATAAAGTCTTACTATGGAGAAAAAAAGAAGTCAGCGAAACCAAATGGTAAACTTAATGATACCATTTTCTGTTCTAGGAGAAGCACCTTTTCTCACCATGAACTGGTACCTGTGAACTGGTTCATGGGGCATACTTTGAGGAGCTCTGGTCTATCAAATGGAGATTTGCCATATGTTTTGAATCTATCACGTGTAAAGTACTGTGCCTAGCTCTTAGCTAATACTGTCTTGGGTCATCCTTGCAGTCCAGTGAGATTTGTTTTAATCTTATTTTCTAAGGGTGGATATCTCAGGTTGGTTATGTTAACACAGTGAAGTTGGTCTGGATAATAAGTAGTGGAGGAGCCAAGGCGCAGGGTGCTTCTGCCTACGTTAAAGCCCACGTTCAAAGTACACCACTGCTGGTGGTTAAGAATCCGCCTGCCAATGCAGGGGACACGGGTTTGAGCCCTGGTCCGGGAATATCCCACATGCCGCGGAGCAACTAAGCCCGTGTGCCACAACTACTGAGCCTGCAAGCCGCAACTACTGAAGCCTGCGTGCCTAGAGCCCGTGCTCTGCAACAAGAGAAGGCACCGCAGTGAGAAGCCCGCACGCTGCAATGAAGAGTAGCCCCTGCTCACCGCAACTAGAGAAAGCCCGTGCAGAGCAACAAAGACCCAACACAGCCAAAAATAAGATTAATTAATGAATTAAAACAAACAAAAAAACCAAAGTACACCACTGCTGAATTCCACCTTCATACCCATTGCACAGAATTTTTGTCAAAACTAGATGAAAAAATCCCTGAGTTTTTTATAAGCCAAATTGCTTTATAAATTGTTTCCAAGGACTTTTTGTCCACATAGCAGCAGCAGCAGCTCACATTTATGTGCCATTTTTTCAACCTTACCATTTACACAGAACTCTCACATTCATTGTCTTGTCTGAACTTCCTAACAGTCTTAAAGGAAAGGTAGGGAAGATAACGCATATATATTTTTTTAATTTGATAAACCTTGCATACCCTTCAATTAAGTAGAGGAACAGTTTCATAAATGTGAGATTATTCTGTTAATGTTTAAATGCTTCATTATACTGAATGTATCTAAACAAGGATTTTTTCCCCTAACTTTTGCCAAAATCTAGTTGTGAACTTAAACATGTCTATGATAAACTTAAAATAACCACAAGGCCAGATTTTCAAACATGGAGACACAAGAAGGAAGGCGGAAGAAACTTTGAATAGCTTAAAAAACATTGGGACTTTTCATCCAATTAAAGTCTTTGGTTTTTGCAGGTGATATTATGTTACATTATCTGGTCCTTGTCACTGGATGTATGTCTGTTGGAAAAATTCAAGAATCTGAAGTTTTCCGAGTTACTTCCACTGAATTTATATCACTACGAATCGATTCTTCAGATGAGGATCGCGTTTCAGAAGTGCGAAAAGTGTTGAATTCAGGAAACTTCTATTTCGCATGGTCTGCATCTGGAGTCAGTTTGGATCTGAGTCTTAATGCCCATCGTAGCATGCAAGAACATACAACCGATAATAGATTTTTCTGGTGAGTTCATATTACATTTTTCCCTTTGTAATCACGTGCTGTGCAACATAGAAGGTTGAACAGTTATTTCCAGAGATAGCAGCAGTGGGCATTGCCCATTGAGCACACCGCTCTTTCCTGCTGCGGTATCCTCAGCAGAGCATAGCAGGCATCCACTGTCATTTTTTAAAAGTTGTCATGTGATGTGAAACCCATTTACTCTCCCTGATCTAGACTGACCTTCCATTTCAGACATATATTTAAAATATTTATTTTAAAATTAGGAACGAATTAATTGTAATACAATTGCGTTACTCACATCCACTGTTCTTAGTTTTGAGGTCTTGTGTCTGGCAGCATTGCCTTTCTAAGCCCACATTCCCTTATTATTTTTAATTTTAAGGTTGTAAGTAGATGATCTTGATTCAAGAGCAACCGACTACGAGGAAGTAGTACGCTGGGATAAAGTTTAGTACTGTAATAAAATAAGACTTAATAAAACTTACCATAATAAAATATGTAACTGTGCCATGTTTCACGATTATGCGTAAGTGTGCTGTATTGTAAGTAAGCACTAATGGGGGCAGGGCCCACATGACTGTAATTAGTACCACTTTACTGGAGCAGACCAGATTTCTAGTATAGCTGTTCTCTTGTCCACAGTCAGCATCGATGTTGACTTTTTTCCTTAACACAACGGACAAATTTTATTTCATTTGTTTACTTATGTTATAAGGCCAAAGTCCGGGCCTCTCTGCTCTCGGTCTCCCTCAGTAGTTCAGATTCAGGGTGTTTCCTCCTGTATACTTTCCCTCCCACTTTCGCTATCTGCCATTATGGTCCTGGAGAAGGCCCTGGGTGTTAGAGGGCTTAAAGTCAACAACCTTAGGACAGGAAGCTAACTTCAGAGCAATAGTTTGGTCACCTTGTAGATCACATGGAAGTATCTTGGCCCAGAGGAGTGGCATGGGGGAGCAGAGAGGGCAGAGTGAAAAGGGCTTTGGAGCACTGTAGTCAGGGGGTGGGGTGTGGTGGGGAGGTCAGTGGGACAGATGAGTGGACGGAGTCCTGTCTGCTTGTGTCAGCCCTACACTTTTCTGATGGAAGAGACATTGAAGATTCTGCAAAAGGTAACGGTGTTGCAGCTGGACTTAGGGCAGCTATCCTTACCTTTTCCCCCCCTGCTCATTCTTACCCAAAATTTCCTTGATTGAGAGAGAAAAGTTTTCCTGCCATAATTAGAAGTCCAGGCAGGTGCAGATGCATTGGCTGGATGGTCAGCAGTCCAGAACATCACTAAGTTTAATCAGTGGGAATAATTCATGTATCCTTTCATTCAATTATGGCTAGAGTTGGGGCAAATTTAGATAACAGATTGAAGGGTTTATCCAGCAGGAGACAGGCTGAGCGAAGGGGACGCTGAAATGCCAAAGGTGAGTTTTGCTCGTTTTACAGTTTCTACAGTTTTGCTAAGGATTGGATACTGGAGCTTCACTTAGTATAGAAAAACGAAAGCTCTTAGAACTCATTGTGCTACCCTTGCAGCTTATTAGTAGGAGTATTTTCCAGGATACAGCCAAGTAAGTTTTGTAGCCAGAGAGTAGCAACTTCCTCCATTGGAGATTTGAGGCTGCTGCCAGTCGAGAGTCAGGTGTAAATTTAAACAATCAAAACAGCAAGGCATTGACTGCAAAGAAAAATGAAGACTGACAGCAGAGGGAGAAACTCTACCTGAACAAATGTATGGATCCCGCTCCTATTTAAATGGGGGACCTCTGCTAGGACAGGGGCCTCAGCTGTGGTGTCTGGACAGACTGGGTCACAGTTTGAGCTTTGCCTCAGATCAATGTAGATAATAATAAGCGTGGAAGCTTACGTCCTCTTTTGAAATTAATGGCGGTCATTGGATTTAATGTTATCCTCCGAGTAATCCTACTACTCATCGCCATTCCAGTATGCTTTCCTGAGCGGGTGAGAAGGGCTGGGGTTGTAGCTGGTTTTCCAGGGCTGCACGTGGCCACCACCTGTTTTCTCTCTCCTACAGCTGTCACTTGAGGAGGGGGTTGGGGACAACTGCTCCAGCCGCGTTGCTGTGTATTCTTGGTATTAATGGCCCTAAGGCGTCAAGAAAATGCTGTGACATTGTTTTTATACCTCTTAAGACAACAAGATAGTGCAAAGCACTTAAGAAAGATTTCCGCTTAGATTGGTAGTTTTAAAACTCAGAGAACTAAGCTTCAGTATTCTAGAAACTTCACTTTTGTAAGGCACCTTTTTATCTGAAAGTACCAGATAGAAAGTTTTTCTTCACAACAGTATATTTGCTTTGGTGGTAGGTTGGTGAGGAGCTTCACGTGTTTGCTGTTGGAGGAATAAGGTTTGGACAGAGCCCCTGAGGCGGTCAGCAGGATGAGAAGATGGCCGGCGTGGCAGGACCCCAGCCCCTCAGCCCTGCTTTAGCCGTAGCAACTCTGCTTTTATGTTTCCTGATCACCAGGCTTCTGCGTGTTCGTTTGAACAAAACTCTTTGCCCCAAAAAAGTTTGGCAACCAGGCCCCATCCGTTATCTAGAATGTAAAAGTATTTGGAGCAGTGGAAAACTCTAGACATGCATTAATACGGTAACCACTAGCCCTTCTGGCTGTTTAAACTTAAATTAATTAAAATGGAGCCTCATAAAAGTCAAGCCTTAAGTAGAGCCTTCTAAAGTAGGGTGGGGATGTGTGTATGAAACCCTTTTTTGGAACAAGTGATAAATACATTATGAATAAAGACATAACAGAAATGGGGCCCAGATTCTAAAACCATAGAATGTATGCTGCTTTTCTATGGACCATAGATCACATGTCCAAGGATCTCATTTTATAGCCCTATCTTCCAATCCCTGCCATAGTAAATGTAAATGAATTGATTTATTTTTGGTGCCTTTTAATGTGCATGTTCCAGGAGCAACATTTTGAAATGTACGCTGTGAGTCGTCCAGTGCTCATTACGCTAATGCAATTACTTCTTTTTCTGTTAGGAATCAGTCTTTGCACTTGCATCTCAAGCACTATGGTGTGAATTGCGATGACTGGTTATTACGCCTCATGTGTGGCGGAGTAGAAGTCAGAACAATTTATGCTGCTCATAAACAGGCAAAGGCTTGCCTCGTTTCCAGGCTAAGCTGTGAACGAGCTGGGACCAGGTTCAATGTCCGGGGAACAAATGATGATGGTCACGTCGCCAATTTTGTAGAAACAGAACAGGTATATGTTTATATTGCTTAATTCATGTATTAGGGGAGGGGCACAGAGAATAGTACGATAACAGATTTTTATTGATTCAGAACTCATTTCGACATCTGTAATGTCGTTTTATGGTTGTTCTTGGCTACTTATTAGCCTTAAGAGAGGATTCCCAAAAACAAACTTATTCAGCCATGGCTCTTCAAGTAAGTAACAAAACTTTTTGCTAATCAGCATGGCATTGCCAGTGTCATACGTTTTAGTATTGAATTTAAAATCCTCAATTATAGAGCCAGACAGCTTAAGAAAAGTGTTTTGATGAAATTAAGTCAAACCCAACTCTTAAAGCTAGGTATGTAGTACCATTAAAATGAAAAGTTATAATATTTTTGACTATGAAACTATGTAATTGTAAATTCAGGCGATGCCCCCGGTCCATTTCAGATCTTCAAATTAGTTTTTGAAAAATAGAAAAAGCTAAAGAAAAAAAATGAACTCTGAAGGTGTATGTATAAAATATTGAAATTCAAAAGGAATTCCTTTTTAAAATTTGTAATTCTTATGCTTCTGTAGTCACGATTTTCTTGGTTAATGTATATAGAAGAACTATCACTAGTTGAAAAAAGAATCCAACTTATTTAGTGGCCTATTGGATATTTTGTTAGGATCGTTTGTATATGAGAGATTGGTCATGAGATATAACTGGCGTGCACTAGAAGTTAGGAAACTTGTCGTTTGCTGTAGAGGTAACAGCTTCGTCTGTGGAAACATTTTACCCATTATTTTTCTCTGTAGGTTGTGTACTTAGATGACTGTGTTTCTTCCTTCATACAAATCCGAGGGTCTGTCCCATTGTTCTGGGAGCAACCAGGGTTGCAGGTATGCGTTTTGACATTCAGGTTTTTTTTCTCTTGAGAACTTTCCATATTTTCTAAAGTTTCAGGATAGTTTATCAGTTCATTTGATAGTTCTACTACTCCGTCTAATAATATTAGCTAGATCCATAAATGAGGATCCAAGTACAGAGGTCCTGGAATTGTTCTAGTTATTTTTTCCTTTAATGTTCTTTTAAATATCCATGGAAATTCAGCTCCCATATTTAATATTAAAATTTTGATGTTTTCATGGCACACTGATTTTCAAAGTGTTTCTGTGCTTACTATCTCAGTATCTTAGTGTATAACAATTTAGTCTCTGTAGGTAGAAAAATGTAGTAGTTAAAACAAAGCTTCTGAAACCAGACTTCTCAGTTTGAGCCCTTACTTACCACTACTAGTTTTGTGATCTTGGACAAGTGATTTAACCCCTTTGTGTCTCAGGTTTCTTATCTGTAACATGGGAATAATATTAGTAGTTCCTACTTCTTAGGTCTTAGGGTTCTTATGAGGATGAAATGGAAAGTGCTTAAATAGTAACTGGCACACACAGTCAGCACTAGGTAAGGGTTAGCTATTGTTGTTAATAAGAATATATCTGCTACTGAAATTTTACTTTGTAATTTGTAGTGACTTGTCATCTTGAATATGTTCTCTGTTTTGCTTTCTGATCTTTTTTTCCTAAACTTTCCTTTGTCGATTAAATGTAAGATTTTTTTTCACCTAAGATCATAATACTGGATTGCCCATAGTAGTGTGATTTTGCATTTTATTTTTACTCAAACATGTTTAGTTCTGAAAGTGTTAAATTATATTCATTTTAGGCTTCTGGTATATAATGTGTAGTAAATTTTGTGCCTCAGTCTATACAGTATTGAGAAAACAGAAAAAAAAAAAATCTTGCCTCCATTTAGTTCACAGTTGTATCTCTCTTATTCTAGGATGGTTATTGTGGAGGAAAATTGCAGACCACTTGAACCTTTTCAGTAAGGCAGTTTATTCAAGACAGGCTAAGAATTAACAAGGATTAATACTTGTGCTGCTTTGCTAAAATTCCTGAGTTCTCGTTAAGACCAGTTTAACTCATGTGGGTTTTATCTTTGGCATATAGGCGTAACTTAAATAGATACATTGCTCCCCAAGTCTCTCTTGGGAAAGAATACCCGCCCTACCCCACTTCTCCAAACTTTTTGTGACCAGAGGAGGGTGTTTGGAATATTTGCTTTAAGAAATTTCTAAAACCCTGTTTTGATGCAAGGTAAATGCTTTTGCTCTAGAGACAGGCTAGTATAAGAGATTGTAATAGCCTATTTATAAGCCCTCTGTTTTACCTGCTTTCTGTGTTACTAGGAAGTTCAGAATTACAGTGTTTGGTTATTCAGTAAGGTTGGATCCTGAGTAGTTACACTGAGGGATCCTCCTGGGGTGGGACTTCCTTCCGACTTCCTTCTGTGTTCTGTGGCCTGTCCACACAAGTAGTCTGGCTGGATAATGTCATTTGATTATGGGCTGAAAACTACAGATTTTTAAATCGTGCCTTTCTTGATAGAGATAGTAATTTTTGAGACATCAAGGCAGTCCAGCAATTCTGCCAAATCATCACTGAGCTGGCCTGTTGTCTCAGGTTGGGTTGAGGATTGGGTCAGTAGTTCCCAGTTATTTAGCTTAGTAGTTTTTAAAGCCAGCCTTTCTTTGAACAGGGATGGATCCGTTTCATGAGTATTTTTTATCATTTCCCCACCATTCTAAAAGAGTAGGAATAGAGGAATGAAAATAATAGATATTGATTTAAAAAAAATAAAAATATCAAGACCCCAAGTTCATTTTCTCATAGAAGACAAATAAGGACTTTTGACTTAGGGTGGCTGTAAATGGTCGTTAGGTGTCCTGTGTGTTCTCAGGACTGGAATTTATTATTGGGAATCCTTGAAGTTAGTGTTGCCTAGTGAGATGTCGCACTTCTCAAGTCACAGACAGAGAATCCTCAGGCAGTTGTCCCTTGTTCTACCTCTTTTCGTCCATGAATAATTCCTCTCAGGTTCTTAAAATATTTTAAAGGAATCTTTGGAAGTGATTTTAAAATGCAGATTCATGGCCTCAACTTCACTTGAATCTTTTTGAAAGATTCAACTTGAATCAACTTGAATCTTTTTGAAAAGATTCAAAAAAAGAATCTTTTGGAATGGGGCCAGGAATCTGCATTTTAATTTGAGTGGTTAAGTTAACCACTCAAATTAGAGAACTTGTGCTGTACTGGATCCTTCCCTGCTGCCCTTGCGGTGTATCCAGCCCTGCCTGCTCCAGCGGCCAGTCCTGAGCCAGCAAGGCGGCCCTGTGACGCTTAGCCCCAGCTTTCTCCTAGGTCTTGGGACTTTCTCTTTCTTTTCATCCCCACTCCTGTCATCTCAGTTAAGGTTTTCATAATTCCTTCTTGCCTGGAAGATTCTCACAGTTTTCTAACTGGTCTCCTCCCTGCTTTCTGGCCATTCTTACCACTTTTGATCTATTTCACTCATCAGATCTGTGCACCCGTTGCTTCGTGTTCTGGCTTCCTCTACTTATCTGGCTTCATGCCTGGCTGTTTCTAGCAAGAATCCTCTGCTCCCCAAACGAAGGTTTGTTGTCCTTCAGTAGCCGACTCAGATCTCGTGGAATGGATTCCGGTCACTCCTCCACACTGATCTCTTCATGAAATCCTTAAGTTCTTCTAAACGTGTATTATTCTGTACACATTAGGTGTATATAGTCTTGTATCCTATGAGAAATTCAAAGACTGTAGTGATGCTTCAGAGAGAGCTTGCAATCTGTTTGGGGAGACGGGCCTTTTATGGAAAAGAAACATCAGTATCAATTAGTTCGAGGCATCATAAGAGTTGTCATAAGGTGCTGCCCAGGTAAGAGTGATATTTCAAGTGCTGGCAACTCGCTCATTTTACTTATGATTTCCTTTTTTTGAAGGTATTTAGCATTTATAATTTGTAGTGTTCCTCTGATACTATATCATTACATTATATTATAGCCTATATTAGTCTTAAAAATGGTAAGCATCATGAGATTTATGCCTGGCGTGGTGTGGCACATTGAATATTTGGTTGAATTGAAGTTTCAGAAATATGTGAACACGAAGCAATACTATTGTCAGAAGATGATGTTCCATACCACCCAATGAAATGGTTTTCTAAAAATACCTTTGATGTAACTTTTTTTTAATGGGGTAAATTTATGGTTATTTAAAGCCTTAAAACTTTTATCACCATTGACATAACTTTTTTATTATAGAATTTTTTTTTAACATTGGGTAATAAAACCTAGTCTAGTCTAACCAACAGATTGCTGTAAGTGTTATGATGTGTAGCTAATTGTGTATATGCGTTGGGGAGCAGACAGTAGGGAACCAGCACAGCCGTTACCTAAAAAACATGAGAAAACTTGTATTTTTTTCACCTTCTTAACAGTTGAGAGTACTGTGCAAGATAAATGTTAATGAATAAACAAAATGCTAAGTCTTGAACTTTTATAGTATAGGCAATTACCTGAGAGGACTCCAAAGAGAAAGTTTTCTGCCGCCTAAAATGCTTAAAGTCCTGGAGCACACATCTTTCAAAATTTAAGATTTTATGCAGTCTGTTAAGCACTAGAAAATGAAATGGAATATAGATGTGACATTTGGCTAATCAATTTCTTACTAAGAATAAAAAGCACTAAAGAGAGAATCCACTGATTTCTCAGGACAGTCATTCAGTTGTCTCATCAGATCAGGAGGGGTAATGCTGAGTGGATGATAATACTGTTAATTCAGTTTTGAACTGAATTGGATGGGCATATTAGTGCTTATTTTCTAGTTTTATTTGTCCAACTGCATGACTGATTTGGCAGCCCTCCTCCCACGCTGCCTTTAAAGTCACTTTGTTCACAGATTAGCAAGAACGAATTCTGGGGAACTTTGATCCCAAAGTCTCAGGGAAATGTTTAAAAGTGAAATTCAGGGAAGGAATCTGGTCTCACTGCTGTACATCTTCTTGGCATCTGTTATACCTTTCTCAATTCTGCCTCATCTCTCTGTTGCTTTCCTATAGGAGAAAAGAAAAACTGTAACAAAACACAATCGCTAGTTATTTTCCATCTTGTTTAATTCTCTTAACCCAGATTTTCTGATTCTGCAAAATGTGCTGTAACTGTAGTTGTGTGCCTGAGAGATTGACTTGGAAAGTCTGTTTTTCCAGGAACAATGTTTTTAATTTGTAGGATCTTTGGGTGAGGGAGGAGTGAACAGAGTATTCAGCATAACAGAGAAAAAAAGAATATGTAGACATTGCACTTGTCGGCTGCCCGGAAGAGTAGGAATTTTTGTCAGGAGGCCTGAATTGTCATGCGAATCTTTTTTGAAATGAATGCTGTTGCCCTGAGAGGACAAGTTTATTCACTTGGCTGTATTTGGTTTTTTATTGCCCAAATGGCAATATCGGTTGACATATGAAGGGCACGTAATTTGAGCTTAAAACAAGGTAATGTATGTGAAAGCACTCTTAAAAATATCTTGCATAAATAAAAATCCTTGTTAGTTTACAAGTGTTTCATAATGGTCTAACTTCTAGTTCTTTTTTTGTGAGGTTGTGTTTTAAAAAATAAAAGGGATGAGAACCTCCTAGAACTTGTTTTTTAAAGAATATCATGAATGGCAATCACTCAGCTCGCTACTGGGTGTTTAGCAAATGCATTGTTACATACTGTAAACAATATTTCTTTTGTCTACGTGTTGGCTTTTGGTATGGTTACACATATTTTTCTTATCTTAGGTGGGATCTCATCGTGTTCGTATGTCAAGGGGGTTTGAAGCCAATGCACCTGCTTTTGACAGGTAAGACTGATTATTTTTACATAGTGCTGTAGGTTTTGATATTGCTAAGCAGTGAGACTAGTTCTAATTGTATTTACTGATTCATTTCAGCTTTTTTGGCTCTAAGGAAAATTTCTTCTTGACTCCTAATTTAACTGGAGGACAGTGACACTTACTGTTATGAATTCTAGGGGTGGTAGCACTAGGTGTGTGGGTCTTGTCGTCTGGGCCTTAAAACTACCTCTCACCGGTGCGCTGTCCAGTACGGTAGTTACTAGCCGCCTGTAACTCTTGAGCATTTGAAATCGACTAGGCCGGATTGAGATGTGCTGTAGGTATATAATATATACTGGATTTGAGACTTAGTGCAAAAAAAATGCAAAATACTTTATTGATATTTGTTTTATATATCAATTATATGTAGAAATGATATTTTAGCTGTATTGGGTTAAATAAAATATATGTAAATTAATTTCCTCCTTTGATGTTTACTTTTTTAATATGCCTTCTAGAAAATTTTAAATTTTGTCTGTGGCTCATATTACATTTCCTTTGGACAGCATTGCTCTCTAGCTTCTGGAATGGTTAGAAGCTAGAGAAAATAAAGGCTTCTATTTGGGGTCTCTTTTCCTTAAGGCTAGAGCTGTTAAGGAGGTCTCTGAGTACTCACGGAGCGTGTGATGTCCTCATGTGTGAGGTGCAGCCCTACGCCCTCTGCCCTTGCTGCCTTCCCACCAAAGCTGGGTGGCTCGTGTTTTCCGTGGCTGTCTAGCTTCAGCCTCAGGGTGGAGAGGGATCTAGATGATTCCAACAGCTCGAGCATAGGTGGGAGTTTGTCAGAGAGGAAATTGCATTGAGTTTTTATAAATTCAGAGTTTTGAGACTGTGTGGAATGGATTTGTATCCAGTTTTGCCAATTGTATGAGTTGAGGGGCTTCCCTGGTGGTCCAGTGGTTAGGACTCCGCACTTCCACTGCAGGGGGCTTGGATTCGATCCCTGGTAGGGGAACTAAGATCCCACATGCCACAAGGCACAGCCAAAAAAAAAGAAAGAATAAAATACTGCCACGTGGGTCCTGTTTAATAATGGGTTCCTGTTTATTGAAAAAGTTTTTGGCTTGTCATTTGACATACGTTTATTTCCTTTCTTTCTTTAATAGGCATTTTAGAACACTTAAGAATTTATATGGTAAACAAATAATAGTAAATTTGCTCGGATCTAAGGAAGGGGAACATATGCTAAGTAAGGCTTTCCAGGTAAGTGTGATCATTTTTTTCTTCTGTTCTGGCCCATGGACACCTAGAATGGTATTTTTAAATAATACAATAATCAGATTCTTCCAGGAAGTAAATTACTTCCTAGAAAAAGATTGGGTACTTGTTGGAACCATTCATTCTTTGGGGCAATTAGGTAACAGTTTAGGATAATCTTGCTGAAATTGGGATTATGGAAAGCTTTCAAGGCAATTGACCCTGTTTTCTAATCTGCTTATTTATGTTGTAGAGAAGCAGAAGGATACCCTCCCCCTAAAAAATGCTCGTCTGTCACTGGCATAAAGATACCAGGCAGGGCTTCCCTGGTGGCGCAGTGGTTGAGAGTCCACCTGCCGATGCAGGGGACACGGGTTCGTGCCCTGGTCCGGGAAGATCCCACATGCCGCGGAGCGGCTGTGCCCGTGAGCCATGGCCGCTGAGCCTGTGCGTCTGGAGCCTGTGCTCCGCAACGGGAGAGGCCACAACAGTGAGAGGCCTGCATACTGCAAAAAAAAAAAAAAAAAAAAAAAGATACCAGGCAGTTTCCTCCTTCATCTGTTCATCGTCTTGCCTATTTCCTAGAAACCATAGTCACTGTTTTAAACCTATGAAATGTTGAATAATGCATTTGTATACACACAAGACTTCTTGTACTGATGAGAGAAAATTTGAGAATTTTCATTAAATAAGAACCTAAAGAAATGTCTGACTTCTAAGGAAAAATATTTTTCATAAATGTTTATTGAGTCTGAATTGATATAAATTATAGTGTTACATAAGATTATAAACTTAAACAAAATGGTTAGAAAACATTTTCTAAAGTTTAAGCTAATGAAGTCCAAAATTAATTATTTGGCTAGTTTGTTTTAATATTGTTAATAAACAACTTATACTTCAGAGAATGTGGTAAACTTTTTATGGTAAACTTTTGAAACGTTTGTATATATTGAAGGTATAGAAAAATGAATTTTTCAATGGGCTTTGTCTTAAAAAATAAGCTATTTTATTTTGAGATTCTGTAATAGATATAGTGTCATTATATTTTTATGGTAAAAAATGAAATGCTGGTGGCTGGAAATCATTTTTCATTTTCTAAACCAGATGGGAATGTTATTTAAGTTCCCTGATATTAATCATGCCATACCCAATCTTTCCGGGATAGTATATGAGGTTTTAGGAAAAAGATGCCATAAGATATCAGCAAGTAATTTTCCATTTTACTGCCAGTGGCGATGAAAGCTTTGTGAGATTAGTAAGATTTCAAGGACCTGCTGAGATTTTCATTTAAAATGTAAAGTTCCATTTATAACAGTATATTGATAAGATCATATTTAGTTAACATTTAAATGAATATTTACCTTTTATTTTCAGAGTCATTTGAAAGCTTCTGAACATGCAACTGACATCCAGATGGTGAATTTTGACTATCATCAAATGGTTAAAGGAGGAAAGGCAGAAAAATTACATAGTGTTCTTAAACCTCAAGTCCAGAAGTTTCTGGATTATGGATTTTTTTATTTCAATGGAAGTGAAGTTCAAAGGTTTGACTGCTCTGTTTCTCTTTTCTTTAAATTGGGACTTTGCTATAATTTTATTTAATTAAATAAAATACCTTCCTTTATTATACTTGATTTTAAGCTTGTTTTCCTTTCTTTCTAGTAATAGCTTACATTACTGGGTACATACCATGGGTCAAGCAGTACACTTAGTCTTTACAAGTATAATAACAATCGTAGAGATCAGTTCTTTTATTATCTCCATTCACATTTGAGGAAGCGGAGGCACAAAGCTATCATCTGCCCCAGGTCATATAACTAGGAAACGGTAGAGCTTGATTTATCTGGCTCCAGATCTCATGCTGCTATCTCTGAGGCTATTACATTTCTCTCTTAAAATTAATGTCTTAGGGGCTTCCCTGGTGGCGCAGTGGTTGGGAGTCCGCCTGCCGATGCAGGGGATGCAGATTCGTGCCCCGGTCCGGGAGGATCCCACATGCCGCGGAGCGGCTGGGCCCGTGAGCCATGGCCGCTGAGCCTGTGCTTCCGGAGCCTGTGCTTCGCAGTGGGAGAGGCCACAGCAGTGAGAGGCCCACGTACTGCAAAAAAAAAAAAAAAAAAAAAAAAATTAATAATATTTCTTGGCTTCAGTAAGGATTATTATTATTATTTGGCTGTGTTGGGTCTTTGTTGCTGCATGCGGGCTGTCTCTAGTTGCGGTGAGCGGAGGCTACTGTTCGTTGTGGTGCGCGGGCTTCTCACTGCGGTGGTTTCTCTTGTTGCAGAGCACGGGCTCTAGGTACACGAGCTTCAGTGGTTATGCAAGCAGGCTCAGTAGTTGTGGCTCACGGGCTCTAGAGCTCAGGCTCAGTAGTTGTGGCGCACAGGCTTAGTTGCTCCGTGGCATGTGGGAGCCTCCTGGACCAGGGCTTGAACCCGTGTCCCCTGCATTGGCAGGTGAATTCTTAGCCACTGCGCCACTAGGGAAGACCCCAGTAAGGATTATTAAATGCAAAAAAAAAAAAAGAAGACATTGGTTATTGTCTGCTCTGATACAGAACTATGGGGTTATAAATCTGAGTGTGTGTCTGGCTCCTGACTACTGGCCTAATTAAAAATACGTGGTAATCGCCATCGTTCTATGAAGGCCTCTGCACATTCAAAAATGGAGGTGCTTAGCATGGTCTGAGCGTGGAGTTTTTGGCCCTCTGACATCAAAAGGTCACTGACTCAACATTCACACATGCCCAGTTGGAGGGTTGGTGGTCCTAACCAGTGTTAACCAGTTCAGCTTGGTCCTATCCAGTCTTAACCAGCTCATCTCCAGCTATACACAGCTGACTCCAAGTCCCTGGAAAATAACTTGGACAAACATCTTATTGCTTAGCCTGCCTGCTGCTTGGAGGATGTGCAAGTCTTAAAATGACCTTGATTAGTGAAGGCAGGTAAAATGGATTTGACTAATAATTACCCATGGTTTAATTATAATCTACATAAATCATTTATTTGGAAACAAAAAAAATAAGTGGATGTGGTTGAGTAGAGAGATATGTAATAAAGAATATATGGCACATTTCAATTAGGATGTGGTCACAAATCCCCCCTGAACAGTGCCATGGAGGGGGTGAGTATAGAGGACTTACAATTAGGTGACTTGAGTTCAAATTCTAGTTTGTTCCCCTTCTGATTTTGTGAGCCTGGATAAGTCACTTAGCTATTAGGAGTCTATTTCTTATGCTACAAATGACCCAGATTCCGTTAATAGTTAATGAATGCCTGCTAGGAGCTAGAGGCTGTGCTAGGAGGGAGAGGTCCAAGAAAGACAAGATGCGTTTCCTGCCTTAAAGGAGCTCATGGATTAGTGAAGAAGATACAGTCTATAATAGACATTTTCCCCCTCATAGGTTATTGAGGGTGTTCAATGATGTGTATGAAGGGACTTGAAAGCCTAAAATACTCAATAAATGTAAGCTGATGCTACAGCTCTTGAAGATAATGATTTTACAAATAATTAGGGGCATCTGAATAGAGTACTCAACTTTTCCCTTTCTCTATGTTCCCAAAAGTCAGGTAACAAGAAAACAATTCAATGTAATTCCTTGTGACTTTCTAAAGTCTTTTGTGTTTTCAACAAATTGAATGGAGATAATAAAATCTATCTTGCAAATCTAAAAAAAAAATGTGTGGCAGAATGTTAACAGTTGTAGAATCTGGATGGTGGGTATATGGGTGTTCACTGTAAAACTCTTTCACCTTTTTTGTGTGTTTGAGAACTGTTAGACCAGAAAGTTGGGGGGGGGAGAAAGTAGATGCTACACTTTAATCAGCTTAATTTTTCTCAGTTTGTTTTAGGTTTGTTATTTTTGTTTTAAACTGTCTGTTTAATTTCACTGAATTTGTTACAGATGCCAGAGTGGTACAGTTCGAACAAACTGCTTGGATTGTCTTGATAGAACAAATAGTGTGCAGGCATTCCTTGGCTTAGAGGTAAAAAGAATAAAATATGTCTGTGCAACTTGTATCAAATGCCTTCTTCAGTGCTTTTGTAATATTTATGTTTCTCATTAATGACTTTTCACAAAATGAAGTTATGCTAAAGGCATTCTTTACTTCTAGTCTTTTTCTTTGGGGGAGGGGGCAACATCCCTTTTCGTTTAAATGTTTCCTTTATCTGTTCTAAATACTTTCTTTAGATAGCATCTGTTTCCCTCTATTGTTCCTTAACTTTCCCTTAAAAAAAACCCCTGCTATTTATACTATTCCAGTAATTGCCTCTTTCTGCCTGTCTTTTGGATAAAGAAAAGAAATACGTGTATAGTGTGTGTGAAGAAAAAACAAACAAACGTGTATATATTTGGCCTTCATTCTCTGTGTTGTCTTTTAAAAGTCTTTTTGGAATGGGGGAGGATCTGTTTTCACATGTACAACCCTATAGGATTATATTTTCGACAGAGTCTGATCCAGTGCCATTTACATGGCATTTTCAAATCAGTAGCTACAAAAAACAGGACCAGATGAAAATGTCATTGTTAGAAGGAGAGCGAATGAGAGCCAACTTCTGTAACGAAGTCTCTGTTTAAAAGTTTTTTCCTTTACTATTTATATATCAAATTCAGTCTAATTTAGGCATAATCTCAACTATTTGACAAACTGTGTAGCAATGCTGAGATTTCTAAGTCTTGCCTATTACGCAGCAGTTAGGTTCATAAGGCTATTGTGGGTCTTCATTTAGTTCCATAGGAACTTAGCATAGTTCTCAAATACTATGAAAAACAGGAATAGGAAGTAACAGGTTCTTATTTCCTCTAACAGAGGATCTTAAATTTGGCCAGAATATTGGTTAATTAGTTACTCTGCAACTGAGGGTCTTTCTTTCTCGAAATGCAAGTACAATGTATAGAATTGTCTACTACAAAAATGTAGTTTTCATGTAACTAAGTAAATTTTACTGCTTTGCCTTTTTTGAAATCTGTCCTTGAGGTTTACTTAGAAAATACAACAGAAATAAAAGTAAAAGCAGGAATTTGGTCCTAGGGATGGAGTTTATCACACGGCTCAGGTTTGTTTTGAGTTCTGTTCTGAAGTGGCTAAAAACATTTAGTTAGATTCTGAGAGTAAGCTTAGTGAAGTACTTGAACATCTTCATTAAAAGTAGAACAAGTGTTAGAATCTGACTTAGCTGACTACCCACTGTCTGTTGTTAGGTGTGAGAATACTCCCTAGTATAGCAGTTGGTTGACTGGTTACAAAATATACTGCTAGTGTAGGCAAAACCAAACTACTTGTAGTGAAGGCCACTTTTGCCCAGTTCCTTGAAGAAGGAGGTATAAATGATAAAGGAGATGCCGGAGGCTGATTTTGTTAATACTCCATGCCAGCAAAGAGTAGCCCTGGTGTAGGTCTCTAGGCAATCAGATAAACCCAGTATAGGGTTTTTAATATTATTTTAATGTTTGATCCCTCTATAATTATGGATAATGTCCACTTATAGACAAGATAAAAGGAAACACAAATGGGAGGGAGTTAAGTAAAAATGCAAGACATCGACTAGATTCCAAATAAGAGAAAGAGACTGGATAAGGATTATACGTTGCTTTGCCTTTGCCAGACTTCAAGGCTAAGAGTCATTCATAGTAAAGACCAATAACTTTTCTGAACACTTCTACTGTGATGAAGGAACTGTGGGAGCCCAAAGATCCTTGCATTCCTTGCATGCTGTGTCCCCCCTAGTTCTCCCTTATATGCTTTACTGATACGAATTTTATACATTAGAAGCTGTCGTGACTTTATTCAGAGATATGACTCACTTTTAAAATTTTGATAACAATTCAAGAGCAGCTCTACTTTTCTCACAATCTCCTGACCTTAATTACCCAAATGTGTAGACCCAAATCCAGAAATTAAAGAAACTTAGTTATTTCTACATATATTTAAATAAACGAGGTAAATATCGATATATTTCTCTGCTCCAATGCGTGCTGTTGTGTATTGTTCTTTTAGGTGAACAAGATAAACTAGTCTGATTTATAGGGACCTTTTTTTCCTACTTTTTGGCTGCGCGGCTTGTGGGAACTTAGTTCCCCAACCAGGGATTGAACCTGGGCCCTCGGCAGTGAAAGAGGGGAGTCCTAACCACTGGACCGCCAGGGAATTCCCCATAGGGCCATTTTGATAAGCTTAATATCATTTAACCAGAAAGAAGTTCTTATTACTGCAAGGGAATACTGAGTTACTTGTAGGTTTCATTGATGTGATATTTACTTTAGAAATTGACATGGTGGAAAATAGTAAACTTGTGTTTTCAGAATCCAGACCCACAAAGTCCTGTAACTGTAAATTCTTGGTTTGATTCTGGTAGTTCTTAAAAAGTCACATCATAGTGAATGTATTCATATACTTACAAAAGTTTCTCTTTTGCTGTTTTAGATGCTAACTAAACAATTGGAAGCTCTCGGCTTAGCTGAAAAGCCTCAGCTGGTGACTCGCTTCCAAGAAGTTTTTCGGTCAATGTGGTCTGTGAATGGTGATTCAATCAGTAAGATTTATGCAGGAACTGGAGCTCTTGAAGGAAAGGCTAAGGTAGATCTAGATCTATCATAACATTATAAAAGATCCTTTTTCCTTCTTTAATAAAGCTTTAAATGGACTCTTTTAAATTAATAGTTTGGTTTTTATAAGGTATCTGTTTTAGAATTCTGCTTTATCATGCTTTTATGTCCTCTTTAACACTTCCTTCTATAGTGGATACTAATGATTGAACAGATAGTTATTTCCCTAGGTTTGAGGGACACGTATACATGACATATTCAGTTGTTTAGTGATAATCCACTAGGCTTAGATATGTGTTCCTCACATTTTTTAAAATGATTTTTCACCTGCATAATATCTGTTTTACTTTTCATATTATTTTGATTAAAAATATGTTTCTTTTAAACCTTTGGTTTTGTGTGTGTGTGTGTGTGTGTGTATGTGGCCGCACAGCACGACATGCAGGATCTTGGTTTCCTGGTCTAGGGATCGAACCCAGGCCCCCTGCAGTAGAAGCACAGAGTCCTAACCACTGGACTGCTAGGGAATTCCCCCAAATATGTTTTTCTTTAAAAAAAAAAAATCAGAGACTTCCCTGGTGGTTCAGTGGTTAAGATTCCACACTTCCAGTGCAGGGGGCATGGGTTTGATCTCTGGTTGGGGAACTAAGATTCCACATGCTTGCTGTGTGGCACGGCCAAAAAAAAATTTTTTTTTAATTAAAAAAGTAGAACAACAAAACAAAACCTCCCCTCCCTCCCAAATCATAGTCTTCCCAATAAAGAGTCTTGTCTTATTTGACTTTGTTTACCCAGCACTTGACGCAGTGCATTCTGTTGGATAGATGTGTGATAAATGCTGGATGGACCAATAAATCAATGGGCAATTTATGCCATACCCACTGTGAACCAAATGCTATTAGGGCTTAAGTTTGTTTTTTGTTTTTGTTTTTGCTTTTGTTTTTTTTTGCGGGGTACGTGGGCCTCTCACTGTTGTGGCCTCTCCCGTTGCAGAGCACAGGCTCCGAACGCGCAGGCTCAGCGGCCATGGCTCATGGGCCCAGCCGCTCCGCGGCATGTGGGATCTTCCCAGACCAGGGCATGAACCCGTGTCCCCTGCGTCAGCAGGCGGACTCTCAACCACTGCACCACCAGGGAAGCCCAGGGCTTAGGTTTTTATTCTTTTTCTTTTCTTACCTTGAAAAGGAGGCTATCAAAATGTGCAAAGGAAGTGTGAAATATGGACATAATTATAAGTCTGTGCCTCGTCATTACTTTTATCTACAGACTACTTTCTCCTTTAGTGTTTGGCCCTTACTGAGGGACTTTGGGTGCATACTTGAGGTATTTTTCATTATTTTATATACTTAAATATTGACCTTTTATGTCTCCTGGCCTCCATTGAATTTAATATTCTAAATCCCTATCCCCAGAAATAGAAACAGGGACATTTACCACTTTTATAGTTTCTTATTTAGCCGCTTCAATATAGCAGCTGAAGTTCATCATCACAAAGTCTTCTTTTAATTTCCAAATCTTCCTCCTCTTCTGTGTCTCATAAAGTGTCATGCCTCTGTTCAGAGGCATTGGCCTTACCTGCAAAAGTTCCTTTTGTTCAACTCACAGAAATAATTTGTACTGACATTTACAAATATTTACATCTCAAATGGTCCTTTTTTTCTTTTTTTTTTTTTTTTGGCGGTACGCGGGCCTCTCACTGTTGTGGCCTCTCCCATTGCGGAGCACAGGCTCTGGACACGCAGGCTCAGCGGCCATCGCTCACGGGCCCAGCCGCTCCGTGGCATATAGGATCTTCCCTGTCCGGGACATGAACCCGTGTCCCCTGCATTGGCAGGCGGACTCTCAACTACTGCGCCACCAGGGAAGCCCCCTTAAATGGTCCCTATTTTTGAAAACCCGAGATTGTTAAACTTTCATGTATTCCTTTTGAATAAAGAACATAATTCTTGCTTTTAAACCTGATTCTCTACAACTATTGCTTAAAATATTCTTTTATGTTCTGCCTTTTTGTTTCTGCAGTTGACTATCTATGTACAGAGGTTACATATATTTTCAGCGGTCTTTTATCTCTAACAAAATAGATATGAACTTTTATGTATTAAATATTCTAGTCTGAATTGAACTAAAATCTAACATCTGAACTGCTCTTTCTTTTCCTTTCTCTGGGTTCCTTTTGATTAATTGCCTGATAATGTGAATGGTGAGTCTCTTTTCAAATAATGTCATTTGCATATGTTTTATGGAAGGAAATAACATTTTAAGCCTCAAATTCCTGTTATTTCTTTAAGGAATAAAAATTACATATTGCAAACTAAAGTTCTTTTTCTAAAAGGCAAGAGTTTGTTGTTGTTTTTTTAAAACAATCATCAAAATCTGTAAGATTAAAATATCTTTATGATAGCTAACACACCTGAGTAAAATATATGTTCATTAGAAGTTGTAATCGGCTCTCTCACTGTAGGAATTGGCATATATTTATTTTTATTACTTATATTTACATAGGCAAAGTGACCTAAAATATACAAACTGTAGTTTACATGTTACAGACTAGACCTTCGTTCTCATATTCAATTTTAGTTTTAACTAATGTAAGTTATTGGGAGCAATTTCAATTTTATTTTTCTACTATTAGAGTACTTTGAAGTTTTCCTGAGAACATGCAAGTGCAGTGTATCCTCCTTTATCTCCCCTGCTTCTCCCCACCTATCCCATCCATCCCCAGGTCTAAAAGTTACTATGTAAGAAGTAATTTCCTTGTCTTGAATAAGTATATTTCAGTTTATTTCCTTTATAGTAAACAATTTTAAACTTTTAAGGCTCTAGATATCATTAGTGGATGCAGTTGTGGCGCTGAGCTTCTTCTGTCTCTGTGCAGAGCTGTTATCCAAAAGAGGAAAAGAAACAGTGACATCTTGAGACATTTTAATGTGATGGTTTGATATTCAAAATAGAATAATTAGGTCCTTTTTATTACAGTAAAGTCATATAAAACTTATTTAAAGTTTCAGAATACCTATTGAATAAAAACAATTTAGAATGAAAGTCCATGCTTTTTTCCCCAACAGGCTGGAAAGTTAAAAGATGGTGCTCGTTCTGTTAGTAGAACAATTCAGAATAACTTCTTTGACAGCTCCAAGCAAGAGGCCATTGATGTTTTGCTACTGGGAAATACTTTAAATAGTGATTTAGCTGACAAAGCTCGAGCCCTTTTAACTACTGGAAGTTTGCGTGGTATGCGTCCTTACTTTATATTTTACTTTATATTGTTTATATTCCTTCTAAAAGTCCAAGAGGTAAATGTAAACTTACTTACGTGAATACTTTTTAGATTGAGTTGATTAAAATAGTTTTGGAAGGAATTTCTGTCGGTGTAATTTTCTAAAATTGCATTCTCCAAAGGAAGTTTATCTCTCCTAAAACGTCTATATCATTAGTGGAATTATTAAGCTAAAACCGAGGCCCATGCATGTTTTCTTTTATAGATTATGATTGAGGAGGGAAATGGTTTAAGTATTGCTAACTTTATATAAGGCAGGAATTCATAAAATATTCAGCTAGTACTTTCAGTAGAGTATTTAATAATTATGTAGAAAACATTGCTTTATTGAAAAAAACAATACCTTTGTTGGTTATTTAGCTAATCACCACCCCAAAAGTTTCTATAACTTGGTCCTACCTTTTAAATGCTGTTGTTTGAATAAGCATTAAATCATATTAATAATTTTAAAATGCTTATTATTGGACACCATCATTCCCAATTTTAATATTTGACATAAATATATGGCTTTCAGAATGGCTGTTTATCTTTCACTGTGTCTTTCATTAAAATCAAAAGAATTTGAGCTCATATCAGTGAGCGTATATTAAGCAGTATCGTGGGAAAACTCAATATACATTGTAAAACTTAAGAGACTTCCTTAATTTCATATTTTTTTCTATTTTAACACTGTAGCACTCTGAACATTTTCATTTCTTCTGTTACCCCCCCAAACCAAACCTTTCAATTTTCCCTGTTCAAGTAGGAGAAATTGTTCTTCATCGAATTATGTACTCTTGGGTCATTACTTAGTCAAATACGTTATCATGGATTCTTTCAGAATTCTGCATGGTGCTGAAGGTAGTTAATTACAGTCAGCTCCTCAGGGGTCTGTGAGTAGGCTGGGGACTGAAGTCTACTAAAGCTCTGAAAACCAGAATCTGATCTTAGCTACTCCTTTTAACATCAAGCTTTCTTCCTGGCTTCCAGCAGTAGACGCTGACTGATTTGCATCTTATCACCTCTTTCCACCTGTGCCTACTTTGTTATGGAGGCATTTATCAGCAACAACTGAAAGTAAGCCATTGAAGGAAAGAGAAGAAGTGAGGGACCTGAGTAATTCCCAGACTTGATCATCAGTTTTTTTGGTTTCCTGCACATTTTACTATATGAAAAATATACCCTTAAAAAAAGTACAGTCAGTTCTGCTCTAATGCTTATTCTGAGAATGGGAATTTTGTTCCAACATGGATGCTATATCAGGGAACATTTTGAGTATAATGCCAGTTCTGCAGTAGTTTATGCGTGATTTCACTGGTAGTAATGCTGGGGAAATGCGGAAAGCTGCACCCAGCAGAACTGCGTTGGGTGGAAATATACACAACACACATACACATGTGCGTGCACCTGAGACATCGCTCCCTCCGCTCACCAGATCCATCCGTAACTGGTGTTACAACTTACCGTCCAATTGCAGAGACCTCTTCTCCCAGGATTCACAATTACTTACAAGCACAGGCCTCCTGCTGCCCATTTCTATGAGCAAACCTTAGGTCTTTGTCAAAATGAAGTGCCGTATTTTAGACGTATTCGTACATTCCTTAACCATCTAACATGCGTAAAATTCTGCTACTGTTTTTATATTAGGTTCCTATCTTTCTTGGCACGTCATTGCCGACGTGTTTGACTGTTGTGCCCGAACCCCATTTTTGCCATAAGCCCTGTGCCTGTGGGAATTGGCACCATTTTGCCTAGCATGGTGATTTTGCTGGAATGTATATGTTTTGTTATAACTGAACTGATAGTACTTATCAGCTGGTGAGTCCCAGAAAGAATGCTACAAGGTGTAAGGGCAGTAACTTCAGTATTTCAAAGTCCTCCAGCCTCTTAGGTTTTCAGGTTCATATTCTCCCTCACAAGTATATGCACGTGCACACACACAGACTTACATACGGGAGTAGCCTGGAAAGCAGGCCTAGACCCTTCTGATTGTGAAACTCTGGACATCACTGAGTCCCCATAGGATTTTTCTTAGATGCAGAAGGTTTGCATCAGTCATCATCATTTATTTTTATCTTTGGTGTCCTACAGCCATCAGAAAAAAATTAACTCCTCAAACTAAATCAAAAGAAAAAAATGAGGCTGTCTGAGAATGTTTTGTCATAACATTCTAGACTTCAGCTGTAACTTGCTGTTTTACTAATGATTCTTTGTTTTCTTCTTGATGCATCCATAGTTTCTGAACAGACATTACAGTCAGGTACAGTATAGAAAATCAATCTGTAAATAAAAGCAACTTTTTCTCTATTTTTTTAAAAAGTTGATGTTGTATATAAATAAAGCCGCAAATAAATGGAAACTTTATTTTGCCCTCCGAATCTAACATGATAAATTGATAACCTTGTTTTAATCTGAGAAAAATATTTTGAGTTTGAGAAAACTAAGTATTTCATTTAGAAGGAAATATGCAATGCTCTTTGTATTCCTGTAGCAAATGCTTAATTCCAATTAAATGTAGGTCATCTAGTTTTCATTTTACTTTCATATTTCATTGAACAAACATTATTAGTGTTATATCTTACTCTTTATAGGCTACTGGAAGAAACCCAGGTGTGACTCTTTCGGATGAATGCCCGAGTACTGTGATATTTATGACTACTCAGTGGTGCTTCTCACACATAATATTTTAAAAGGCATTTAGTGTACTAAAATATGATCTGAAATCTTTTAAAAAGCATTAAGATTGCTAACAAACTTAGAAGAGTTAAGTGTGTAAGACCTAAAGGCCATTATTTTTCTTGCCTTTCCTGTTCTTAGGAATCTCACGCCTTCATTCTCTGGACAAGATCTTCATTTATGATCTTGTCTTTAAACTTGAATCTGTGGTGAAATGAGCAAAAGCTAAACTCTTGCCAGAAATTTAGCTGAAAAAGACTTTCACTTAAGATTTGGTATCCCTTAAGATTTGTTTCACTTAGTTATTGTTCTGAGTGTTTTGAGAAACTATTGGCAATTTTTTTGAGAAGGATGGAGGAAGAGAGCCCTTGGATATATTTTTGAGTTACGTCATGGAATCCATTTTCTGAAATGGTATGGTATTTAGGGATGGACATCTGTTTGAACATAGACTCATGTCTTTCTGCACGTTAAGGTGCCAACCAGTTAAGAATAAACTAGGAATTTTTTGTAAACTTTCTATTCCATTTGTAAACAGACTTTAGTAGCTCACCCAACGTGGCAACATGTTTTTGTTCACACAATTCATTATTTGTCTTGCTGGATATTTTAAGCTGTTAAATCATTATGGAACTTGTGTTTTGATGTAGAAAAGATTGTAGAAGCTGTTTTCTAGCAGTAACAATGGCAATGACTTCAATTAGAAAGACCACTGATAATCTGTAGTAATAGAGAATTATTCTTTATCCAGGTTCAGCAGGCTTTCCGTTAACCATACCAACAGGCCAGAACAAATAATCTGCTTTCATTACCACTGGACACCTCTATATGAGTAATCAAATCAAATAGCAAGAGGGCTAGAAATGTGCACGTTTGCCCCTGGGAACAGTGGGGACGTGCTTGTC
Source organism: Tursiops truncatus (assembly GCF_011762595.2). Classification (NCBI taxonomy): domain Eukaryota; kingdom Metazoa; phylum Chordata; class Mammalia; order Artiodactyla; family Delphinidae; genus Tursiops; species Tursiops truncatus. The sequence goes on along the minus strand of NC_047037.1, from coordinate 131,863,074 downwards.
ATGTAAATCAGCAGTCCTTTCATGGGATTCACAGGTCAAACTATTTTCACTCTAATCCGAAAAAGTTATTTGCCTCTTTCACTCGTTCTCTCACAAGACTGCTTGCTGTATGTACCTTGGTATCCAACAATAATAATTAATATCGTAATAAAATAAGATCCTGTGGTGAAAGGTGAGCACCATTGTGATTTCCCTTTCCTCTTGCCAGTTAACCGCCCGTTAAGGGCATATTCTCTGTCTTTAGATTGAAGTCCTGTTAAGGCTCTGTTAATTTAAGTGCCAAGGATTTGACTTAACCTAAATGAAGCATGGTTTAGGAAGAAGAAGGATAGGTGGAAGTCAAAAAAATAGGTGGGGAAAGGATTGAGGATTCAAAATGTATTGAACATTTATTCATTTAACCATTACTTGCTGAGCACTTACTATGTACCAGGCGCTCTTCTAGTCACTAGGGATATTAGACCATTTCTGCCCTCATGGAGCTTCCATTCTTGTGAGGGTCCAGTGGCTGAGCAGTGAGAGAACAGGGATGGGGTGGCAGGTGAGGGCAGAAAGGTGGGGCAGGTTGTTTGGGGCCTTGCAGAACGTTTGTAAGGACTTGGTGTCTCCTCTGAGCTGGGAGGCATTTAGTCATGGCTTCATCTCCATCCTCTCATTATTGTCCATAATTTGTGTTTTTGTCAGGGGGCCATTATTCATTAAACCACCTGTCAGTAGCTAGAATCCTAAATGTAATGGTTCTTGAATGTTTTTGTTTGGGGAGAAGTAACATATTTTTACTAGCCTCCGAATGAAAGCTGTATGAAAGTCAGTTGCTATATTCCTAAAAATGTGCCGTCTGTGCTTTTGTATTTCATAAAATAGTGTACCATTTCAGTGAAACAGAACTGTTTGTTCTGCATGTTTTTTTGTTGCTGCATTAATTTTGTAATAGTTTTTTTACTTGGGCTATTGTACTTAATGTATGATTTTTTAAAAGTTGTGTTGATTAATTGCATTGTGCTGGGCTCTGTGTTCAAGGCTGTCTTTTTTGTGCTTATGCATGTATCTGATGCTTCTTTGTGCTGATGATGGTAATTGTACTTTCCAGCCATCATTTCTCAGTCATGAAAATCAATTTTTGTAAATGGTTAAATGCAGCCAAAATTCTGTTGTGTTTTGTTCTCGATTAGCATCTTCTAAAGTTCTAAAGAGCCTGTGTGAGAATTTCTACAAGTATTCAAAGCCCAAGAAAATTCGAGTATGTGTGGGCACCTGGAATGTGAATGGCGGGAAGCAGTTTCGCAGCATAGCTTTTAAGAATCAGACCCTCACTGACTGGCTTCTCGATGCACCCAAGTTAGCTGGCATCCAGGAGTTTCAAGGTTGGCTTTTTATAATACGGATTTAATTAATTAACCCTGACTGTGATTTATTAATCTAGAAAAGAAATGTGGCACTTCACAGTATACATTACCTTATAAAAGAAACTGGGATTTATACATTTGAAGACCAACATTCTTGTAGGTAAATCTGTTCAAATCTTAGGTCTTTTGTATTCCTAGACCTTTATCTACTACTTCATAAGAAAACATGGTAAAATAAAAAATCCTTTTCTTTGTTATTTGATTCTCAGGAAATTGGATCCGTACATAAATTGATATCTTTAAGGTAACTACACGTATAAGAAAAACTAGTTCTGTTTTTATTCTTTAGACTGATACAAAGGAAGCTTATTTTATGATTGATAATTTTTCAAATTTAATATGTTCTATTTTTCAAATACAGTCCTTTATTTGCTAAGATAAGAAATAGGGTGATCATGAGCAGTTTTACAAAACTTGTTTTGACGTTTGTTGGCCCTTTATAGCAAACGGTACTGACTCACCCTTGTAAAGACTTGTCATTCAGTTTGGGTGCTCTGCCACCAAGCTCTTACTAGCCAGAACCAAACGCTGAGCTGAGGATGCTTGTATTCAGATTCTAATTAGAGTCAAGGATTTGAGGCCTTCGTCGTTTAAGTCAACTTTAATTCCTTTTTCAAATGGTACACATTTACCAAGTGTTATTTATGAAGGTGATGTACATAGGAAATACTGTGAGATGCAGATTTTCCTTTTTTAGTTGTCTTTAATCAGTCACACCTTAAACCCTGGGAATTTCCCTAAACTTTTATTAAAATGCCCTTTTTCATTTACACTGAACCTAACTTGAAACTGTTGTTGTAGTAGTAATAATAACAATAATAAAATAACAGCTAATACTACAATTCTAACTACTTTACATCTATTCATTTAATCCTTATAACAGACCTAATATACCATCACTATTATTATTCCAGTTTCACAGATGAGAAACTGAGACACAGTAAGAGAAGTGACCTGCCCAAGGTCATTCAGCTAGTAGTGACACAGCCAGGGTTTGAACTCAGGCAGTTTCCTTCCAGAGTTGGGCCACTGCATTTTATTTGTGAACTCGGGCAAGTTGCTTAGGTTCTCCAAAGCCTCAGTTTCCTGTCTGTAAATAAAAGGCAAATATAATCTTGTCTCCTAAGGTGTTTGTGTAGTAAATGAGAAGATTTGTATATAAGCCTTGCACATAATAGCAGTCAATAAATTTTTTTTTCTCAGTATTTGTTCATAGTATTTATAAGTTCTTTCTCTAGCTATTTATCCTCATTTCTGAATGCTTGGGCCACCCAAAGTACCCTGGGGTTGCTTATCTAAAGCAGCTCTGTTCTCTTTTGGTCTTGTCAGCTATGAGAGAGCTAATGGCTAGAACAGAGGGGTTAGTCTGAGCCCCTGACTCTTCTCATTTTCCTAGATTGCTTCCACTTAGGAATCTTCAAATTTAAGTGTAAAAAATCCCTCTCAACTGTTTCCTCTAATTTGAGACTGTTACTCAACCACTTTATTATTTGTACCCTTTCTGAAAAATTTCTTTCCCTCTCCATTTTGAGTCACTTTAGCCTTTGAGCAGTGGCTTGTTTCTCTGCTGTCCATGGTACAAACTTTAGCAAGAATTCTTTCAAAATGATTTCTGAAAGGACTTAAGGATCTTCAAGAATAACAGTCCTAGATAGGCAAACTTAGGTCACCTAAATAGAAACTAAATGGAAAGTAATTTTGTCCCCCTCAGGGGGTTTCGCCTTTAATTTGAATTTGGTTAAACTTGAAACGCAAAAGTGGACTTTCATGAGATCTGATGTTGATCTTAGTTGGGTTGGGGGGTAGGGGGGTTGCCATTTAACTAAGGCCATCTCTTAAAAGTCTCTCCTGGATGCTTCATTGTAGATAAAAGAAGTAAACCAACTGATATATTTGCCATTGGTTTTGAGGAAATGGTAGAGTTGAATGCTGGAAACATTGTGAGTGCAAGGTAAGCCAGCCAGGTAACACACAGGGAAACTTTCTAGTTGACGGGCATGGGGAGCAGATAACTAAGTACTTGTTACAAGGATAGATTGAGAGAATATATGTGAAGATGCTTTTTAAACTATAAAATAGCAGTTCTCAAACTTTTTGGTTTCAGGTCTTTCTAAACTCTTAAACATATTGAAAATCTTAAAGAACTTTTATTTATGTGAGTTTTATCTCTTGATATGTATCACATTAGAAATTGAAAATGAAAAATTTAAAACATTTAATTCATTTAAAAATAACAATGATAATAAACTCATACATGTTAACATAAATAACACATTTTCTTCCTGAAAAGTAGCTGTTTTCCAAAACAAAAATTTACTGAGAAGGATGGCATTGATTTGATAGTTTTGCAAATGTCTTTAGAATCTGGCTTAAGATGGCTGTATTCTCACATCTACTTCTGCATTAGTCTGTTGCAATATGTTGTTTTGGTTGAATTATATGAAGAAAATCACATAAATATGTAGCTGGAAACCGAAATATCTTAATAGCCTTTTCAGACCATTTCTTCTCTGATACCACTTAACAAATAGTTTCCCAAAGGTTAGTTGCAGTGTGGAATCTGAAACCATAGCGATGACCTTTTTGTGCTCAGTTATATTAAAACATTGGTCTATCTTTTACCCTTGCATGATTTTGAAACATCATGTGTTGGTCATTTGGAACATATTAGTTCACTGAGTTATGTAGATCTTCCAAATTTTGACACATTTCATTATACAATATTAAACATTATATTGGTTAATTTCATCACTCATCTCATCAGCAAATTCTTCAAGTATGTGGAAGCTGTCAAGATCAGAGTAGCAGATACAGGTTTATCAAGATTCTCATTTTGCTTGAAAACATAAATTTTATCTTTGGGAATAGATGCTATTTTTTTTCCCCTTGAAAACACAGACTTGGCTGAAAAGCTGTTTGCCAAATAATCTAAATCTGAATAACCATAGTCTGTCACTCGTTCTTTCTTATATTCTATGAAAAAAGGGGCATTTCAGCTCTGAACTCAAAGTATCAGGTGCTTTTCTCTGAAACAACCATGGTGTATGCATTCAGTATGCAGCAGAAGTGCTTGATGTGTATTGTCCATTCATCACACAGAATACTATAAAGATGGGACTCAAGGATTGAGCTTTGACAGAATTAATAATGTTTACTGCTTCATCAGGATTTTCTTAGGTGAAATGGCATTTTTTTAAACTGTGAGCGCATGGGGGTAAAGATTATAAGGAATACTAACTAATACAGTTTGGTGCCTGGATTCCTGCTAAGACATCAGCACTTTTACTTGTTGTTTTTGCACCATCATGCAAATGTCAATACAGTGAAAAAGGCAATCTCTTAGCGATATTAGGGAGACAGTTTTGACCTCATGGGTTTTAGGGATCCCCAGGGATGTTCCCCGACCACAGCAGAGAACTGATGTTCTGAAGTGTTATTACAAATACAGATTATTTTAGTGAAATTGAAAGCTTAAGTGTTTTATTTTAAGAAATGATGCTTGCTTTAAAAGTTGAGTAGTTGCCCATCTTTTGTGACTTTTTTTAAAGAATCTTTTTCTTTTTTTAATTTAATTAATTTATTTATTTATTTTTGGCTGCGTTGGGTCTTTGTTGCTGAGCGCGGGCTTTTCTCTAGTTGCGGCGAGCGGGGGCTACTATTTGTTCCGGTGCACGGACTTCTCATTGCGGTGGCTTCTCTTGTTGCGGAGCACGGGCTCTAGGCGTGCAGGCTTCAGTAATTGTGGCTCGCGGGCTCTAGAGCGCAGACTCAGTAGTTGTGGTGCACAGGCTTAGTTGCTCCACGGCATTGGCAGGCGGATTCTTTTTTTTTTTTTTTTTTTGCGTTATGCGGGCCCCTCACTGTTGTGGCCCCTCCCGTTGCGGAGCACAGGCTCCGGATGCGCAGGCTCAGCGGCCATGGCTCACGGCATGTGGGATCTTCCCCGACCGGGGCACAAACCCGCGCCCCCTGCATCGGCAGGCGGATTCTCAACCACTGCGCCACCAGGGAAGCCCGGCAGGCGGATTCTTAACCACTGTGCCACCAGGGAAGTCCTCTTTTGTGACTTTTTAAAAAAGATTTTCAGAATAAAATTATGGACTGAAATAGTATGGTATTATAGTCATCAGTCTTGAAAATGACAACTTTCTTCTTAGCTAAAGTGAATAACAATTTATACAGGGAAGTAGAAAAGAATTCCGACTTCATTCATTTTGCTGTTTGACTCTTTCCTGAAAGTACAGATTCAGGTCTTAGAACATATTCTGAGGGCTCCCAGTACCAAACACATTGTTCAGTTGTTGGTCTAAGTAGAGATTAATCAAATTATTCTTTAATGAAAATGGTGATTATTCATTCATATATTTAACCAATATCTACAGAGCACCTGCCCTAAGTGCTAAAGATACATCAATGAATAAAACAGACAAGTATCCCTACCTGTGTGCACCTTCTTTTCTAGTGGAGGAGACAGACAATAAATAACTCGAGTAAGTAAGTTATATAGCATGTTAGAAGACGGTAGGTGCAACCAAAAGTAGATAGATAGAGGTCAGGGGATTGGGCATGTGGAGGTGGGGAGGTGTGTGTGGTTTGGAATGGAGTGATCAGGGTTCATTGAGAGAGCTGAAGAAAGGGATGAAAGCTGTCGTTCTGTTTTCAGAATCCAAGTCTTGGTGGTGGGGTTGGTAGGGAATCCGTGCTCTGAATTGGTATTTTGGAGGCAGTGTGGCATGGTGTTAGATAGATTAGATGGGTGGATGTGAGGTCGTATTCTGGCTTACCGTTTATCGTTTGTATGACCTGGAACTACAGGAAGATTGTTTTTGCTCGCCATTGGAGGTTCTTGGGCACAAACTTAATACTCTGAAAATGTATAAAGAGAAAGACTCAAGCATTTTTGCTACCTTCTTTATACGAACTGTGTTTCAGAATAACTGAGTAGTTGATAAGAGAGAAGTTGTTTATAGAAGAATTCCAACTTATTACAAATGCCCATGGAATGCTGAAATTATGAAGTCAACAGGTTGTAACCCCTAATGAAATAATGGATCTAGGCAATGATCATCAGTCGATGTTAAAATCTTAGAAGAAGGATCAGTGGAGTAACTTTTTATTACAACGAGTCAATTGTCACGGTCCTAACAGCCTATCGGGTGTAATATCACAGAGATTAGTTCCCACTATCATGCAAGGGTGACTATACCACCTGTGAGGTTATTTTTGCCAAAACAAATCAATAAAATTGAATGTTTCTTAATCAAGCTTCTAGAGTAACCAGTTTAAAACAAACCTGACAGAGGAACAAGGTACCATGAAGACACATCAGACAAATCCAGACTGTTAAACATTTTACAGACAAATAGCCCAGCTTCTTAAAAAATAAATAGCATTAAAAAGAGGGTTGGGTGAGCTGAGAGACTGCTAAAGATTAAGAGAGATTAAGAGACAAGCAAATGCAATGTGTGGACCTTATTTGGACCCTGTTTTAAAGAAACCAACTGTAAGAAGAGGTTTTTTTAGATAATCAGGGAAATTTAAATACGAACTGAGTATTAGATTATACTAAAGAATCGTTAATATTTGAGTGTGATAATGGCATTGTGACTATGCAAAAATGAAGATGTCCTGTTGCATTTACAGGTGCATACCAAAGTGTTTCTGGGTGAAATGGCCTATGTCTCAGATTTGGGTTAAAATATTTCAGGTTTAAAAAAAGGGGGGGGGTATGGAAGAAGAATGATTGGCAAAATGTTGATAAATGTTGAAGCTGGATAATGGGTGTATGGTGGTTTATTTTATGAGTATCTCTTTTTTGTGGCTGTTTAAATTTTTCCATTATAAGGTTTTTTTTAAGGTATTATAACCCATAAAAATAAGAAAAGGCGGGGGAATGTATCTGGAAGCATGTTCTTCTCTGTTATCCCAATGAATACTAAAGAAAAAATAAAGTATACAAGCTTGAGATTACTCACATGGTGAGCACTCATTTAATCAGTAAGCTCATATTTTCTTTGTAAGGGAGTAATAGGATAGACTTTGAAGTGTGGGTGTTCTTTTGGCTAAATTTTGGGTTTTCCTTTTTAAAGGAAACAAACAAAAAAGCCCAGCCCGCGTAAAGACTTCACTGTTGGTGTGGATTTCGTGACGTCAGTAGTTTTATTAAATGTGGGCATATAAAGGTATAATTGACAACTGTCTTATAAAACAGGCTATATTACTGTCACCATCTTTTTGAAGATTCCCTCTTTAATATTTTCTGTTAGCACAACAAATCAGAAGCTCTGGGCCGTGGAACTTCAGAAGACCATCTCCAGAGACAACAAGTATGTGCTGCTAGCCTCCGAGCAGTTAGTGGGCGTCTGTCTGTTTGTTTTTATCAGACCACAGCATGCTCCGTTCATCAGGTCAGTAAACAGATCGCTCTCCTAAGGCTGCTTCCTAACATCAGATAATAAAAAGGGCTGTCGTGTTTGTGGCTTCAGAGAAACACTTGTTCATGGTTCTTGTTTTTAAATGTGCTTTTTTTTTAATTGAAATATAGTTGACTTACAATGTTGTGTTAGTTTCAGGAATACAGCAAAGTGATTCAGTTATACATTTGTATATATATCTATTCTTTTACAGATTCTTTTCCCTAATAGGTTGTTACAAAATATTGAGTATAGTTTCCTGTGCTATAAAGTAGGTCCTTGTTGGTTATGTTTGATTTTATTTTATTATTTAAAAAAATTTTATTGGGGTATAATTTGCAATGTTGTGTTAGTTTCAGGTATACAGAAAAGTGAATCAGTTATACATATACATATATCCACTCTTTTTTAGCTTCTTTTCCTATATAGGCCATTACAGAGTATTGAGTAGAGTTCCCTGTGCTATACGCTAGGCCCTTATTAGTTATCTATTTTATATATAGTAGTGTGTATATGTTAATCCCAAACTCTTAATTTATCCCTCCCACCAGCCCCCTTCTCCTTTGGTAACCATAAATTCGTGTTCTGTGTCTGTGGGTCTACTTCTGTTTTGTAAATAAGTTCATTTGCTTGTAAGTGATATGGTATTTGTCTTTCTCTGACTTCTTTCACTTAGTATGACAATCTCTAGGTCTATTCATGTTGCCACAAATGGCATTATTTCATTCTTTTTTGTGGCTGAGTAGTATTCCATTGTATATATATACCACATCTTCTTTTCTTTTCTTTTCTTTTTTTGTTTATAAAGTAGTACTTACTCTTTTTTTTAAACTTTTCTGAAGATTTAAATTTATTTATTTAAAAATTATTTATTTATTTATGGCTGCGTTGGGTCTTTGTTGCGGTGCACGGGCTTCTCATTGTGGTGGCTTCTCTTGTTGCAGAGCACAGGCTCTAGGTGCGTGAGCCTCAGTAGTTGTGGCACGTGGGCTCAGTAGTTGTGGTGTACAGGCTTAGTTGCTCTGCGGCATGTGGGATCTTCCCAGACCAGGTCTTGAACCCGTGTCCCCTGCTTTGGCAGGTGGATTCTTAACCACTGAGCCACCAGGGAAGTCCCTGTACCACATCTTCTTTATCCATTCATCTGTGGATGGACATTTAGGTTGCTTCCATATCTTGGCTATTGTAAATAGTGCTGCAATGAACATTGGGGTGCATGTGTCTTTTAGAATTATAGTTTTCTCCCAATGTATGCCCAGGAGTGGGATCCCTGGATCATATGGTAACTCTATTTAAATGTGTTCTTGAGTAAAGAATCACTAATAGTTTCACTGTACTCTTTCACAGGCCTGCCCTCAAAGTGCCCCACAGTGTGTAACGTTATAATTATGTAACAGACATTCCTATTTTCTTATGCACACGGAACTATTGGAATTTCTGATCTTTGATTTAGAATTCTTCCTTTTAAAGGGATGTTGCAGTTGATACTGTGAAGACGGGAATGGGAGGTGCAACTGGAAATAAGGGAGCAGTCGCAATACGAATGCTGTTCCACACCACAAGCCTCTGCTTTGTCTGCAGCCACTTTGCTGCAGGACAATCGCAGGTCAAAGAACGAAATGAAGATTTTGTGGAAATAGCGCGGAAGTTGAGTTTTCCAATGGTAAACTCTTGTGGCTTGTTTTTGAAGAGGAAGCTTTGAAATGTGTTTCAATTTACCCCAAATTCTATATCAGTTTTTGAAAATTTAAGGTAGTTCCTAGAAATGTCAGCATTGTTCACCTAAATATTAGGTACTTCATGTGTAATTACTGTGGGGTTAAATAAATCGGGCATGGCAGGGGTGAGGCAAAGAAGAAGTTGTAAAACATTTTTTTAATTGATTGTTTAAAATTCTCTCTTTGCTTCCAGGGGAGGATGCTGTTCTCCCATGACTACGTATTTTGGTGTGGTGACTTCAACTACCGAATCGATCTTCCTAATGAAGAAGTGAAAGAGCTCATAAGACAGCAAAATTGGGATTCTCTTATAGCAGGAGATCAGCTTATCAACCAGAAAAATGCTGGACAGGTAGATACATACTTAAGATACTTGCATTGGGAAGAAGGGGACCTTTGATTATGAAAACATACTTTTCTTAAAGTGTTGCTTTTTTTTTTTTTTAACCTCTTGGAGTCTCTTTATACTTAGTAGATATATATCTATAGTTTAACAGGTAGAAAATTGCCTTCTCTCTTTTTTTTTTTTTTTTTTTTTTTTGGCGGTACATGGGCCTCTCACTGTTGTGGCCTCTCCCGTTGCGGAGCACAGGCTCCGGACGCGCAGGGTCAGCGGCCATGGCTCACGGGCCCAGCTGCTCCGCGGCATGTGGGATCTTCCCGGACTGGGGCACAAACCCGTGTCCCCTGCATCGTCAGGCAGACTCTCAACCACTGTGCCACCAGGGAAGCCCTGCCTTCTCTTTTAAAAAAAGAAAAGGAAAGGAAAACTCATAATAATTTCCAGGAGGAAAAATATATTGTGTCTCCATAAGATTCACTTTCAAGTAGAAGAATATACATTTTTTCTTTCAGTAATAGCGAATTTAGAATCTTACTTGTCAGGGCTAGAGCTTTTTGGCTTTAAGATCCTATGGTAATTTGCTTTATTTTGATGTTGTTGTTTCTCATATCATCTGCCTTTTTGAGACTTAGTTCTAAAAACTTGTGACCACAAAAGTTGGAAGAATTTATTTTAAAAAAAAGTTTTTTAAGAAGGGGTGATTGAAGCCACTTGATATGGTATCTTTCTGGTCATCAGACTTAAATTCTGATGGATACCATGTAACCTCCTTAGGCCCCAATTCCTCATTTGAGAATAAGACATCAAACTATTTGATTTCCAAAATCCCATACAGTTTTAAATGTGTCATGTAGCTCAAAAGTCTGGTGGAATTCCATTGTTCACGTTTTTGTACTTTGCTTAATCAAATGTCAGACAAGTGGCATGATAAAGCCCACGTCTTGGGTTATTTTTTCTTAAGCTCTGTTCCATTCAGTTAGAAGTGTTCATCAGAGGCACATAAATTTCATGAGTCTCCAGCGCATAATAGACATTTAATGCATGGCTGCCTGAATGAAAACAGAACGTTTTTGCCTTTTCGAATAACTTACTTTATGTATGTTTATTTTAGATTTTCAGAGGATTTTTAGAAGGAAAAGTAACCTTTGCTCCAACATATAAATATGATTTGTTTTCTGATGACTACGACACCAGTGAAAAGTGCCGCACCCCTGCATGGACAGACCGTGTCCTCTGGAGAAGAAGGAAATGGCCTTTTGATAGATCAGGTTGGGAAAGTTGGAAATGGACTTCTTCATTTAAGTGAACTAGTGCAAATTTTACAAGGAAGAAGGGAATGATACAAATAAGGCGAGGAGGACTACTTTTTTTTTTCAACACAGGTTATCTAGAATAAAATAAATTCAATTTAAATATAAAACTTAAAAAAAATTCTCAGACTTGCTTGTAATACTTTAATTTTTCAATTTGTTTTCTTTCAGTGGTGTAGTGTCATACAAAGAGAAGCAGGGAAACATTTTTACGGAATTGTCAACTGAATGCTAATTAAGATTTCTAATTTGAATAACTCAAGTGGTTTGCAGATATTTTGAACTGCTACCTGTCTGTTCAGTTATTTTTGAAACACTCTCTGGTCACAGGCCTTTAAGTAGCCTCAGAGTAAAGGCTCATCTTAATTTTAACTAAGTAAAGCATAACATGATAACCTCACCAAGAAACCTTTTTAACTTAAGGGTGTCTAGACTTCTTGCCTGTTAGCAAGTGTGTCTGGCTTCCCAGCCTCAGGCAACTGAAGCCAGTGAAATGAACGAGCTCCACATGATTGGTCATGCTCAGGTGGCTTCTCCTATGTTTTGTTTTATTCTGACTGCAGCTGAAGATTTAGATCTCCTAAATGCTAGTTTTCAAGATGGAAGCAAAATCCTCTACACGTGGACTCCTGGCACTTTGCTGCACTACGGAAGGGCTGAGCTGAAGACTTCTGACCATAGGTTTAAACAGTCTCTGTATTCCTAATTGTGCTTGAAATTTATTTGAAATACATCCTTCCTTAAATGTTCCTAACACATCTTCCTTCCTTTATGCCTAAGGCCTGTCGTTGCCCTGATTGACATCGATATATTTGAAGTGGAAGCTGAAGAGAGGCAAAACATTTATAAAGAAGTAATTGCCGTTCAGGGTCCACCAGATGGTACGGTGTTGGTCTCCATCAAAAGTTCTCTACCAGAAAATAATTTTTTCGATGATGCTTTGATTGATGAACTTCTGCAACAGTTTACAAATTTTGGTGAAGTTATACTCATAAGGTAAGTAAAATATGTGTTGTCCAAAAGCAGCTCATGATCTGTAAATAATATTTTCTGTGTTAGAAATCACTTTATTTAGTATTTGAATAGCATATGAGTATTTGTATTTCCGAACTGAAGGCGAATCATACTATAGAACTATTATTCAAAGAGCTCATAGGTTTTGAAACTGGACTTGCTACTTAGAAAGTTTGAAGTTGAGTAGCAACACTTGATGTGAACAACTGATGACAAGAATAGGTGCACATTTAGATGTGTTCTCTCAGGATTCCTATACGCTGTAACATGTGAGCCCTACAGAAGAATGAACATGTGATTGCTATTTCATTTTTTTAAGGAGTGACAGGAGTAAAGCGGAGTGACTTTTCTGCCCTCGGTTTAAGAAATTTGATGTTTTCTGTAATTTTAAGTCGTTTAATTTCCATCTGATGGAGGAGCAGCCCTGCCAGGTGAATAGTCAGGAGTCATTCTTTCCCGTCTTGGTTTCCATCACTGACTTAACCATCTGCCTTTTGCAGAACCAGATGCCTCTTGTGTGGTTTAAAAAAACGGCCTATTCCAAATGCCCAGCAATCTTGAGAGACTGAATAACATGTATTGAATTCCATAGGGAAGAGGTACTATCCAATTCCTTTCTGTGCTGTTCCTCTGTTTATTTAGGGATGTTTTATAGCTATTTAGTGGGCAAATCTCTATATTAGGTGCTGTGGCAGAGCAGAGGACAAATGGAAGACCCAATTCCTGTTTGGAATCTAGGGAATATCAGCATGTGTGTAGTGGCTTTCCTAGATGCTACACAGAATACTCCACAGAATGAAGATGGGGTAGTTTCTTCTGGAGTGAGAAGCATGCCTGGGAAACCTTACTCTCCTTTCTGAGAGTACATGGGCGAATAGAGAGGAAATTGTATTTAGACTTAACCTGAAGTCATTTGACAAAGGTCTACCCCAAAGGTTTAAAATGAAACAAAAAATGGCTAGAGATCTTAAGACTCTAGCAAGTACGTGGTGAAATCTCCAGATGACAGTAAGCTTTGCCAAGTACAGAAATGCCAAACCACCGGAGCATCACATGGACTGTGTGAGTGGGCAGCACAGTAGCAGATAAATGCCCTTTTGAGCAAGTTAAAATATTGCACTGGGCCAGAGAGAACCCAGAGTGTGCATAACGGATGAAAGACTGATGCAGGAAGAGGACCTGTCTGCCTTTATCCTAGGCTCTAAAGAACTTGGTGTTAAATTGGAGCTGAAAACTTTCCCCAAAATGCTTGTTATCATTGGAAAAAGAATTGGTAACGAAACAAGGCATTATCCTAGCATTATAAAACCATGCTGTGCCTCCTCACCTGGAATATTCTGGTTGTTACACCTTAGACAACCAAGTTAGAATAGAAAAAGCAGACGATGAAAGTAAACAAGGACAGGACTACTGTCACTGGTAGGCTAAACTGATCATCACTTTTTGCTCTGGAATAAGGCAACCATTAGGGAATGAGTGAAGTCTTTATATGTAAGTAAGAGATCCCCTGGAAATGTAGATGGGGCAAATTTAGATACTTGTATTAATTGGGGGAAAAGTCTAGAAGCTTTTATCCTCGTGAGTGAAAAAAAGGAAGAAAATACAGCTTCTAAAAGGTCCTACATAAATCCATGGATATCAGAACCAGAATCTCTTGTTAAAGTTCAAAATGTATAGGGGGCACATTGCCACGTAAGGATAGGACCAAGAAATTAGCCCTGCCACGTGGCCACAAACGCTTTGGTACCAGTATCAGAGAACAAATAGGGTTTGGCGTGGGGGAGACTGGTGCAGCGTAAATGCAGCCTTTTGATAGTGATTATAACCTTTGGAGGATGGATCTGGTCCATTGCCAACGATTTGAAAAAGATCCCCTTCATGGTCTTTAGGTAGGAATGATGTCCCTGTGTCTTTCAAATGCAGCATCCTGCAATTTAGGAACTTTATGCGAAAGAAATTGTCTCTTACCTGTGTTTTGTGGGGGGGGGGTATGTACGCATGTACATGTTTTACTGTCTCTCATCTGAAAAATCTGCAAGGATTTCTGAACCTGATTTATACAGTTGGGAGTAGTTCAACTAGTAAAATTGTTTCTGTAAATAAGACTGATAATGTTGTAATTTGTTTTCTTTTTTCATGATACCATTATTATGTATCAGTGACCATCTCAAGCTCCTTCAGAGCTTGTTCCAGTGTCCTTTTTATTTTTCCTTTTGGGGGTTTCTTATTTCTTATTTCAAAACTATAAACTTAGAATGATAGCACAGGCCTTTGAAGTCATTTAAATGCCTGTCATTGAATAAAAACAAAGACCATAATCTAAGGCTCCTTGGGGCCAGTCTGATTGACTGATATCAATTGTTTTTTTGTTTTTGTGACAACTCCCTGTCTTCTTTCTTGGTCAAAGGAAATTTGCTTCAGGAAAATCACTGAGACAGTGAAAATACATAATACTGGACTACAGGGTCAGGAGAATTGGGTCCTAGCCCTGTATTTTATTCTCATAGGGTCACTTTGAACAAGCCACTTCACCTCTGGCCCTTTTTCTCCTTGTCCATGAAATGAAGGATTGGATTAGCAGGGATCATAATTGGAGGTCCACCGGTCCATTTCTTCTGGCAGGCTGTTTTATTAACAAAGTATTTGAAAGAAATTTGAATTTGAATGCTTTTAGGGAAAGAGTGCCCTCTCCAGGTCACCGCTGGCCCTGTTGCTCTCGCTCTTACTTTCTGACCTCTATAAGCCCTTGTTAATCGATAATCATTGGACTAGTCATTGGGCTAGTTATACCTTAGGTATTAATTATGATTTTTTTTTATGTTTCTTTTCCCCTTCCTTAAAGATTTGTAGAAGATAAAATGTGGGTTACATTTTTGGAGGGAAGCTCTGCCTTGAGTGTTCTGAGCCTGAATGGTAAAGAGGTAAGGTAGCATTTGTTGAGTCTAAACCATTCTGTAATTAAGTGTCTGAAGATTGTATTTTTAGAGACATGCAGCAAATTATCTAAATGTGTTTCCAGTTCAGGAGGATAAAAGACCTAGTATTGCGCTTTAATATTTATTATTTAGACTAGATTTCAGACTAATTTAGGATTATTTTGGTCCTGCCCTAGAGATGTTAATCATTGATACAGACTAAGAAGAAAACATGTTTACTACCAAATTTTATTTTATTATATTTTCTTATATAAAACTTTAAAATGTTTAATTGGAATAGATATTCTGGCTCATCTATATAGTAGAAAAGATTTCTAGCAAATGGAAGAAAATGCTTCACTTACAAGGAAACAAAGGAGGAATGTGCTCATTATTCCAAGGAACTTGTTTTATTGGCTTGGATTGTGGTACCCAGGTCCCTTTTTCAAGCGTAGGTGAAATAATTCCCGTAGATAACAAATCCATCCCATTGAGGCATTTTAGAAAGTTGTAATTAGTGGAGATATTCCTAACCTACGATTTGAAATGGCATTGGTTGTGGGAAACTTACATCAATGTCCTGGAATAGTTTTACTGCTGTAAAGTGCTATGTCTATTAGTTTTTTCTGAATGCTTTTAGACAAATCCTATATATCTAAGTATATGGTCACTAGATAGGATGGACTAAAATCCAGGCCTGATTTCTCCAACAGCAGGCAACTCGGTAAAGATTTACCTGAGCTTCCTCTTCTGTTACATAACTTCCACTTCCTTGGAGAAAAAGATTTCCATGTGTATATTGCTTTTGAAATAGATTTTGTAGGGTTTTGCTTGTTTTTCCCAAATGCATTAGTAATACGCTCATGCAAAAGTAAATTAAGAAACACAGAAAAGTATGAAGAAATAATAAAGACCACTTGTGGTCCTACCATTATAAAATAATTTTTCTAAACCTTCATATAGGCATATATATATATTAAAACAAATGGGATTACATATACATGTACATATATGTTAACAAAAATGAGATATACATATCATGGACATCTTTCTATATGAACAAATATGTCATTTTTAATGACTGCATTTTAATTAAAAATTAATTAAAAATTAATTTTATTATGTGGATAAATATATAAATTTATTTAACCAAACTCCTATTAATAGACATCTAGGTTGTTTCCAACTTTTTTTTAAATTTATTTTAATTTTAAATTTTTGGCTGTGTCAGGTCTTCATTTCTCTGCGAGGGCTTTCTCTAGTTGCGGCAAGCGAGGGCCACTCTTCATTGCGGTGCGCGGGCCTCTCACTATCGCGGCCTCTCCTGTTGCGGAGCACAGGCTCCAGACGCGCAGGCTCAGTAGTTGTGGCTCACGGGCCCAGCTGCTCTGTGGCATGTGGGATCCTCCCAGACCAGGGCTCGAACCCGTGTCCCCTGCATTGGCAGGCAGATTCTCAACTACTGCGCCACCAGATAAGCCCCCTGGCAGGAGTTCTTTAGACCCAACCAAGTTGTCAGTTACTTGCCGCGCAGTCTTAATTTGGATGTTTGGTGGTCGTCTGGGTGGATCTTTTCAAGTCCAGAGAGATAGAGCAATAGGAGAATGAGAAAGACTGAGGGGGAAAAGCCTTGGCCTCAGTGCGCTTCTTCACGGCCAGAGCACTGGTCTCTGCCAGATCCTGCAGGCGACGTCAGCTGCCACTTAACGGGCTACTTGAATCTACGTGGCTCAGGGTAAGTCCCAGCCGCCCTTCAGAGGGGAGCCATAGCCCAACAGGCGGATCGAGATTATGGCCTTGGAGGCCCCGCATTGGGTGCCAGGAAAGATGTTGCAGGAGAGAGAGTGGGGTGCGAGAGGATGGTCACATCCCAAGTCATGTCTGCGTCCCTGGGATGGCCGCCCAGTGTGGGTTCTTGGCTTTGTGCAGGCAAGAATTCAAGAGCAAGACACAGTAAAGTGAAAGAAGGTTTATTCAGGGAGATACACACTCCATAGACAGAGTGTGGGCCATCTTGGAAGGCAAGAGGCTGTTTCCAACTTTTAATTACTAAAACCAGCATTCCAGGGAACCCCTGTGTACGCTCTAACTTTGCATGCTTAACTATTATTCCTTAAGATAAATTCTTAAATGTAAATTTGCTACGACAAAGATATTAACATATTAAATGTTGATACTTGTTGGCTAACTGCTCTTCAGGAGGAATGTATCTAGTTGTATTATGCCTCGGATTACCTAACATCCAACATTCTAATCAGTATTGGATGTTTTCTAACTTTGACCGTCTGAAAAGCTAGAAGTAGTATGTCACTTCTGTGTTAAGATTTTGATTGCTAGCTCTTTTAATTCATTGGTCATTTTGTACTTCTCTGACGAGCTGTTTGTGACCTTAGCTCATTTTTCCCCTGGGGTATTATTCATCTTTTGAAGCTCCCTTGATGTTAATCCCTTTTCATAACATGCTGCAGATATTCTTCCCAGTTTGCTTTATGACTTTGTTGTGTCTTCACCATATGGAAATAACTGATCTTTAAATTTAGTTCTACCTTTGATATCTTAAAAAGCCCTTCCTTCTCCCATGGTGCTGTAAATATTTAAGAGCGGCTCTCAGTTTGGCATTCTTTGTCAGCTCTTATTCCCTTTCTGAATATTTCTTTTGTCTTTCCCCTGATAATTTTCCTTGTTTGGTTTTTTCCTCCCTTCTTTTCAGCTCTGTTCCTCACCCTCAAGTCTAGTCATGTATGTTATGCTCTTAGAAAGGACCCACCCTTAGCTCCCTTAAAAGATTTTCAAAATTCTGAAAAAATAATGTTTTGGGAAAGTGCATAATAATGTTTGATTTATCCTTTTGAAAGTTAGACATTTCCAAACCTCTAGTCTATCTTTGTTAGTACCACTGTTTCAGCCCGAAATCTTCTAGATGCAAGACTAATAGGAACACTTCCAATCCAGGGGAGAGTCTGGAAAAAGTATATAGCGTAAGCAGGACAAACCTGAAGGATGACCTTCTTGAGCATTTTCTTTTCTGTCGTCTAAATTTCTTTCTTTTCATTTGGCTCTTATCTCTGCCAAGTGGATATTCTTGATGAAGTGCCTCTTAAATGGCCATTATTTTAGTTATTATTAGTCAGCCCGTTATTAGTGACTGAGGCTTAAGAATACTTGTTAGTATTCTTTGGTGAATATATAAAGAATGCTGTTGACTTTAAAAAGTAACAAATGGCATATGAAGCCTGTTGCCAAGTTCTGAAATTTAATTGATTTGGTCTAATAAGTGAGTAAAGAATTATTAGTTCTTAGGACTCTGACTTCAAAGCTCAGGATGGACACTAAATTCCTATTAAACACGGCTGTGCTGTTCAGGCCAGCAGCTTTCAACCTCTCCAGCCTATGCCTTCAAAGAATTCTAATGTCAATAGCACGTAAGGAAAGTATTTTTTTTAATACATCCACAGGACAGTGTAACTTGATTATAATATGTTGGTTGTTTTAGATTATACTTTTGTCTAAAAGCTTCTCACATTTATAGGAAAGGCAGGGTGCCAGTTTCACAGATACCAGTCTTTCTGTTTTCAGAATGATTAACTTTTGTTGAAGATTTAAAATGGTCTTAAATTCTCTCAATATTCTTCTGACGTTTGAAATGCTGAAACTACTTTGACAGTATAGCACCTTTCAAGACCATTACACCAAGTTAGGAAGGCCCAAATGAACAGGGCAATTATTTTAAGGATTTTCTACTGTCCTTTCTTTAGTTGTCTCATGTAGGAACAATTATTTAATCTGTGAATCAAAATCATAGGAAGTATAAAATTATGTAGTAGAGTTGTCAGTGAATTTATATCTGGCCAGGGAAAGATACTTACTGCAACAAAGGAAACTTAAATCTGTGTGCATCCTAAGAAAGACCTGAGATTTAGCAACACAGGCTTTTAAAGGGAGGACTGGGGACATTTGAAACTAGTTAAGGGAATTCCCAGGTTAGGACTACGCGCTTCCGCTGCAGAGGGGGGGGTCCGGGTTTGATCCCTGGTCGGGGAACTAAGATTCTGCCAGCCACGTGGAGCGGCCAAAAAAAAAAAAAAAACCCCAAAACCAAAACCCAACCAAAACAAAACAAAAAATTAGTTAAAAATACAGTATATGTGAAATGGTTATGTTGAATTGAGTCTAGCTGAATGAAGCCTATACTGTTGTCGTAGTATGACTGAGGCAGGCACTTTATTCCAAGATAGTGAATTTTCATGCAATGAATTTTTATTTTGTATCTCTTTTACTCAACTAGTTATTGGGTCGGACTATAACTATTACTTTAAAGAGTCCAGACTGGATCAAAACTTTGGAAGAAGAAATGAGTTTAGAGAAAATCAGCGTCCCCTTGCCGTCCTCAACAAGCTCCACCCTGCTGGGTGAAGACGCGGAGGTTGCGGCCGACTTCGATATGGAAGGTCTGCTTGTTGAACACATTTACTGCTGTCCTTCAAGATGTTTCCTTCCCATCAGTAACGTCTCAGTCTCCAAGTTTATCCTTCTCTTCCTTCTTGTAACACTGAGAGCAATATTAACGAGATTTTGTTTTGCATCGTATTGTGTGTCTTTTGCTTGTACCCAGACTTAAATGTATTTGCCATTCTGCCATGCAAAGGTCAAGACCTTTCCAAATGTTAGTTTATGTCCTTGTGTCGTAAGAGCACAAAGTGGTATTTTTGGTGTGTGGTTTTGTCCCCCTAATTGTAGTTAAGGTAGAAAAGTAGAAGCTCAATGTGCTGAAATGCGTTCAAAATAATTACTACAAAAGAATAATTACTACAAAAGAAGATATATTGCTTTCTTTTTTAAAAAATTTATAAAGTATAGTTGACTTTACAGTGTTGTATTAATTTCTGCTGTACAGCAGTGATTCAGTTATACATACACACACACACACACATACATACATACATTCTTTTTCATATTCTTTTGCATTATGGTTTATCACGATATTGAATATAGTTCCCTGTGCTTTACAGTAGGACCTTGTTGTTTATCCATTCTACATATAATAGTTTGCATCTGCTAGTCCCAAATTCCCAATCCATCCCTCCCCCACCCCCCGCCCCCTTGGCAACCACAAGTCTGTTCAAAAGAGGATATATTTCAAAGTAATTTTAAAAGATTCTCAAAGTGGCTAGGAACACATGCATTTGAAACTGAACCCAGCCATATAAATGTAATCATTTCAAGTTTGGAGTTCGGGACAGATTATCTCGATATAGTAATTTCCTTAAATGTGATTAAGAAATGCATTTGCTTTTTAATGCTATATATGTGCTATATTATTTTAGCATATTTTCCCTTAAGATGCATACCTTAGTTTATAAAATGACAATGCATCATATTGTGATACCCTGTATGTCTAGATAACGCATTTAAGAGTTGAACACCTCAGAAAATCATCTCACTTTCACATTTCACTGTTCATTTGTTTACTTGGTCCACACATTTATGTAGTACCTTTCATGTGCCAGGTCCATGCTAGGTGCTGTAAATTCAACAGATGTCATCCTTGCTCTCCCCAAGCTCACAGCTCAGTTGGTGTTACAAACAAGTAAGCAGGCAATTGTAATCATGTGACATCAATGCACTGGTGAACGATGCTGCAGTAGTTCATGGGGCAGCTGCCTGACCTAGAGTTGGAAGTCGGGAGAGTTCTACCAGAGAAACTGAAATTGAGAGTCTGTAGACTGAGTGAGAATTAGATTAAAGAGGATAGAAAGGCGTGAACCAGGAAGAAGGAATGTGCAGAGACCTCAGGGGACAAAAAGGATCTAAGTAGACGATGCAAGTATGCTTGTGCAGGGGGAGTGGGTGTGGATGGGAGGTGGATTTGGTTTTGAATATGTTGAGTCTGAGGTGTCTGTAGGGTCCATCAGGCCCAGATGTAGGCTGTGGTATGTGGGCCTGGCACTCAGCAGAGAGCTCTGGGCCCACCAGGCAGCTCTGATGACAGTTTAAGGCCATGCGTTTTTATTAGCTTGGCCAGGAGGATGAGATAGAGATGGGAGAGGACTGGTCCTGGGATCAAACAGAAATGCAGACTTCAAGGACAGGCAGAAGAAGGCTGCCCATAAAAGGAAAATGAGAAGAAAGAACCAGAAATGTCAAAGAGCCAGGAGAATATAGCAGCTTAAAAATCAAGGAAAGAAAAGATAACAAGGGAGAGTGGTCTGTGGCAAGAAGGAGAAGTGAGCACCGCAGCCTGCCCTTTGGGTTTAGTCCCGGGGAGGAGGCTGTTGGTGACATTCAGGAGAGTGATTTCAGTGGAGTGAAGAAGGCAGATGGTGGTAAATCGGGGTGTGGATGCAAGGCGAAGACGTGCAGAGAGTGTCTGTAGGCAACTCTTCACAGAAGTTTGGCTAAGGCGGGGGAAAGGGAGAGGAAGGCAGCTGCTCCAGGGAGTGTTATTTTGAAATGGGGACGCTTGAGAACGCTTAGTGCTGATGGAAAGGGCTGACGCCATTGGGGAGGGGCAGGGCAGAATGAGTGGCAGAACACGGTCCCTGGGAAAACGGGGGTGGGCAGAACCCCACTGTTTCCATCCACAAATACCTGAGTGCCAACCACGTGGTTAGGCTCCAGTTGGGGGCCAGATTGTTGAAGAGAGGGGGTCCCATCTTAAGACTACCCTTTTCTCTGTGAAGTTTAAGGAGTGGGGCAACTCATGGTTTCAGGAGAATTGAGAAGGTTCAAGATAAAGCTCCTGAGAAGGGGTCAGAGGGAGAGCCAGCCAGGAAATTGTGGAATTACCAGGCAGCCCTGGGAGCCCAGATGAGGCTGAAAACCACAGAGTTAACATGGCTTCAGTCATCGGGGCCACGTGGTTGTCTCTGGCCGCAGCACCCAGCAGCCCAGGTGCGCAGTTATGGAGAGGTTAGACAGTGGAGTTGATGCAGGCGCGATGGAAGAATAGTGCAGGAGGGGAACGGCCGAGCTGAGGAACCAGAGGACGTGAAGACAGATGCAGAGACACAAAATCAAAGGCCTGGATCCTGGTGAAGTCAAAAGAGGAAAGAGTAACTGAGGGCGAGAGTGGAAGTCTGGGAAGTGGTGGTCAGAGGGCAGTGTTCTGAGTTCACCGTTTCAGAGGCACTGCAGTTCCAAGGGGCATATGTGCCAGGAGTGGAGGAGAGCATCAGCAGGGAAAAGACATCAGGTTGTTGATGGGCTGACCACATGGACTTCGATGTCGCCCAGAAAGATGGCAGGACCCAGCTTACCAGCTTGCTCTCTCCTTAGTCCTCAGTGAATGGGTGCAAGAGACCAGAAGGCTGGAGGTTGGAGATTATGGCGGCAAGCGGGGGTTGAGGGAGCTACATAAATTCGTGATGGCGCAGCCTCAAGGAAATAGGCCTTTTCGTTCAGGCTTGGAAGATTGAGTTCTGCAGTTGGAATTGGGTTGCAAGGGGCACCCTGACCCCACTTTCCAACCCTAAGGAAAGAGGAGGTGAGGAGATCTCAGGGGAGAACCAACTCCCCCCTGTTGTGTATATGTCAGGTTGGGGGAGTCCAGGGGACAGGGTAGCGAGGAGACTTCTGGGGAAAGTGTGTGACCGCGTGAGAGCCTGTCTACTGCGAGGGCAGGACCTGAGTTGAGGGCACTGGGGAGCGGGCAATTCCATGGGCGAGAAGGAAGGTTTGGAGGGAGAGCATTAAGCTTCCAAGTCAGCCAGCACTGAGACAGCTGCTCAGTGGAATATTGAAAGCTCTGGAGCCAACCCAGCTCCAGCTGTTAGTCACCACCGGCCTCCTGTTGCTCTGAAACAGAAGACTATCTTCAGTTACATTTCCTATAAGAGCGTTTGCACTAATTCTACTTTTATATGTATAAAATTTTTATATATGCCCACATGCTTAACCTATATATGTTTGCAGTGTCATAATGTTAAATGTGTTTATCTTATGTATATAACCCCTTAAAGCCTAGATTGGTGAAAAAAATCTCTGAGAAAGTTAACATGGTGGTAACTTGGCTGACCTTGGCTGACCTTGCACTTTCTCAGGTGATGTTGATGACTACAGTGCTGAGGTAGAGGAAATCCTTCCTCAGCATCTCCAGCCATCTTCCAGTTCTGGCCTTGGCACTTCCCCAAGTTCTTCACCCCGGACCAGTCCCTGCCAGTCACCTACCATATCAGAGGGGCCTGTGCCTTCCCTTCCCGTGAGACCAAGTCGAGCTCCATCAA
Organism: Tursiops truncatus; assembly: GCF_011762595.2. Lineage (NCBI taxonomy): Eukaryota > Metazoa > Chordata > Mammalia > Artiodactyla > Delphinidae > Tursiops > Tursiops truncatus. The sequence goes on along the minus strand of NC_047037.1, from coordinate 131,839,733 downwards.
GAACACCCGGGCACCCAGCTTCACAAAGTGTGTATTTTACTTAAAGTTTTGTATGACTTTCCCTGGCTAATGCATTTGATTTTAGACGGTTAAACCTCTGATGCCTTTGCCTCTCCTTTGGAGACCCATTTTTGTTTTAACTTTCATATCCATAGGCTGAAGTGTAGCATGTTTTCTGTGTATACGAAAGAGGAAACTTCGCAGATGGTAAGCCCTAAATGGAAAGGATACTCATCACTGCCACTAGATGAGAATTTTTCTTAGTTCTTTTTCTATGTGGCCAGGCTTGTCCGTGTCTTATCGTTGATGATTTTCTATCGTTACAGTCAGGACCCATAACTATTCGGGCTTAACTGTCTATCTGTACATTACCTAAATTATAATATGAAGCAGAAAGAGACAAGATATATTTTTTGAATTCAACTTGATAGTCATGACTTCTCCAGAGTTGGAAGATTTATCTCTGGAGGTTGTTACGTTACATGGTTTAGTCACTGTTCCATGCTAACCAATGTCTTCAGAAAATACCTTCCATTTCATAAACTTCTCTAGCTCGCCCATGCTACTCTTAGAGGACTGGCTTCATTCAATAAATTCAAGATAAGCCAGGGTATAGAGAGAAGAGACACCCTTTTCTTTTTCTTCTCTCTATTGGCCAGTACACTGCAAATGACTTAACTCACACAGTACTTCATGCCATCTTTTTTTTTTTAATAATATAACCACTGTCTCTTTTTTTTTTTTCGGGTGCATTGGATCTTTGTTGTTGTGCATGGGCTTTCTCTAGTTGCAGCGAGCAGGGGCTATTCTTCTTTGTGGTGCGCGGGCTTCTCATTGCAGTGGCTTCTTTTGTTTTGGAGCACAAGCTCTAGACACGCGGGCTTCAGTAGTTGTGGCATGCAGGCTCGGTAGTTGCGGCTCGTGGGCTCTGGAGCGCAGGCTTAGTAGTTGTGGTGCACGGGCTTAGTTGCTCCGCGGCACATGGGATCTTCCTAGACCAGGGCCCGAACCCGTGTCCGCTGCATTGGCATGCATATTCTTAACCACTGCACCACCAGGGAAGCCCCCTTTGTGCTGTCTTAATAGGGCCGCTCGATAAATCCCCTTCAGCACCTGGGGCCTGGGTAAGAAGTCCACAGAGAGCTAGCCTGATTGCTCTCATGGTACCAAAGGGTAATGTAGTAGCAGAACTGCTTATGTTATTGATACCAGAAATGTGTGACATTACACTGTAGTACAAATTTAGAAAATTAGCAAAATAATTTATCATACGCGTATAGAAAGTACCTTTGTGCTCACATCCACTTGGAACGTGATCCTCTTACCTCAGGTACTTTTTCGGTAGGTTCTCCTGTTGACACTCAGCCCCTGGAGCCCAAGCGGCCCCCCCCTCCCCGCCCGGCTGCTCCTCCTGCGCGTCCAGCCCCCCCACAAAGACCGCCTCCGCCTGCAGGTAACAAACCATTTATTTCCATTTTTGCTCGGTTTAAAATCTCCCTCCACTCTGTTTAAAAATGTTTTGCATGTTTCAAACTTCTAGCTTCTAGATTTTACTATTTTTCTATCACTGGTGCTACTTCCTCAGTTTTTCTCTAAAAAACGTGGTGGGTGTGACAGAAGAGGGAAAAATATTGTTTCTCAACTAGATTCCTGTAACATGTTTTCAGAGCTGACCTTTTACAAGTGTGAAAGAAGTGTTTGTTTTGTTTTTGCTAATGGGGTTGTACTGATTTCTATAAAATGCATGATTAGAACTGAAGAACATACATATACTTATTTACTATAAAGTTTATATATTTGTTTAAATGTTCTTTTAAAATAAGTATAATGTTTCTATTTAGAAGCATTTGCATTACATAATAGCTTTTTTATAGCACCAAGACATGAATATGTGGTTTCTACATGATACTTGACATCATGAATACTATAGTAAATCTTTGACATTTCAGTTCTTTATTTAATGTCGTTTCCTTTCTGCTGCACATTCTCTTATGAACCATAAGGGGCTAGGAGTCCTGCACCTGCTAGAAAAGAATTTGGAGGTAACCATTTATATTTGTTGTAATGTATGGATCTTGGTTCATTAATTTTTTTGGAGTTTGATTCCTATAACTGAAAGACATTTTAGGTTTGTTTGATAAAAGTCAAAATGAATGACATTTATATGCCAAGTTAAAAATAGCTCCAAACTTCCATTATATTCCTGTTAAGTAAAAGATTAGAGCTTGGTTTTATTAGTGAATAGAATTAACAAGAGCTTCCACTTCCCAGATAGAGGTGAATTACTCATCAAGGCCTGATATACTTTTTCTTAACAAATACAGTCAATTTGGTTACAAAGATTTAATTCCCCCAAATCATACTACTTTCAAAAGTGATTCAGGCACAATGAGTATAGAATGTTTCCCAAGTATTTGATTATATTAGATTGTATTAGAGCTCTAGTACATTCCCTTGCCAGTAGCCTGTGGATTAGCAAAGTGTCCTAGAAATGCAATTTAAAATAATTATCTGAAATATAGCTTTCATTTTGCATGGCTCTATCATAACTTGTCATAGCATTCATGCCTCATTTTTAAAATGTAAGAACAATTTTCTTTTATATATTTCAATAAGGAAATTCTTACTAGCACATGGGTCACTTTTTGTTAAAAGTGTAGTTTACTTGGTTTACATGAAAACTTTCACAGAGCGTAGTTGGAGGTATACATTTGACAAGTTTATTTAATCTAATTCTCAGGAAAGGCTGAGGCAAGATATTTCAGAAGAGCTTTTACAAATCCAGTTTTAATGTCATTAAGGCTCACTATACACATGCAGTTGGTCTTTCTACTCTAGCTGCCTAAGGACATTGCGGACCGGCTCGTGTGTTGTTACAGATTGACTTTGCTGTGTGTAGATTTTAATGACTTTGTATAATAAAGGTAGCAAAGTTATTTCAGCACTGTGGCCTCTGCAAGATACTGCTGGAGTATAACTTTTCCATTGACTTACAGAAAACATTAATTTTTCCCGTTTCAAACTTGTGTTTTTATTTATAGTTATAATAGACTTTTATTTATTTTCTCCTTTAATTAGGAAAACAATCTATAGAAATAAGTTGCTAAATAAATTTGTGAAAAGTTATACATGATAGCAATTCAGTGGCTTACTTAGAAATCTGATTTAATTTTAAAAATCACTTCTCTTCACAATTCTTTTGTAGGCAGTGTTCGCAGTGTATTTTTTTAACCCTATAAACCAATAACTGCTTGAAGGCAATAAGCTGAGAGAAAGTAATTACAGTACTTTTAGTTTTTTTTTTTAAATTATGTATCGAAAACTAACTTCTAAGAGACTAATATAGTCTCAGAGATTTCATATGAAATTGGAACTTTAAGATTTTTGTTCCTTTTTGACTGGCAAATATTGGAGCTTTTATTAGTGATTTAACTCTGAATATAAAGAATGAGATGATCATAAAGCAAAGGCTTTCATTACACATATTTTTCAATTCCTTACTGCTAGTAATGTCAGATATAAAACGCAAACTGTCCTTCTCTTGCATTCTAACTGTGGAAAGGGCCAGACTCAGGTTTGGGCCAGGCACCTAAAGTCACTTTGGTTTGTACTGATATCTTTGAAGAAATTTAAACCAGTGAAAGAACTTTTTTGCAAAAGTAAGCTTAACTCAGAAATTGTTTTGTGTGCCTGCCTTTCATTCTGTGTGCTGTGGGCCCTGAACAATATACAGCTTCTGTTCTTTCTCTAAAAAGGTATTGGAGGCCCTCCCAGTCCTGGGGTAGCTAGGCGAGAGATGGAAGGTAACAAGACTTTTGCATCATAGAAATGGATCTCTCGTTTTATTTCTAAATGTCAGCCCCTCCAGTGTTTAAAGGCATACCAAATCTTTTCTTGGTCCAACTGTAAATTCCCCCTCCCATCCTTATGTATACCTTGTAACTTGGTATTTTTTTCTCTTTCCATTCTGTGTTGTATATAGTTTCTAATGGATGTCCATTTAATTTCCGCACAGTTCTCATGTTGTTTTGCACTCTGTGTTGTGTATATTTCATATATCCTTTGGATGTGAAATTATTGTACAATGTTATTTTAAGAAGAATGCCTTCAAAATTCTTTTCAGAATAAGTCAAATGTTTAGAAATGTACTATACTAACTCTGGAGTTTTAAAAATTAATAATTGTAATTAAACCTTATTAATTTAATTGTAATTAAACCTTATTAATTGAGGTCCAAGAATATAGTGTTTTTCGGATGATTTCAGATAACAGAAATGTTTTAATGACGCTGAACTAAATTTGCTTAAAAGGCTATAAAAACTAGAAGCCATTCATTAAGATTATAGTTCTTAAAAAGCTGATGGATTTCATACAACAATCACACTTGAATTTCCTTTCAAAAAGAGTAAATATGAGATGCAGGCCTCAATAGTGTCCCCTAACTCCTTTTGGCCCCAAAAGTAGTTTATTTCATTTCATCCTTTTACTACCTTTCTAATGAGTTTGAACCGTAGTTTAACATTGTCTTGCATAAGGCAGATATTTGGTAATAAGATGTGCCTTCATCATAGGATTTTGCTATAGAAATCCCAAAGATCTCATCGTGAGATTCCTTTATCCATAATGACATCTACAGCGTGAAGCCCTGAAACAGTGCCATTAGGTGCCTCTTGTGTGACTCGGAAAATGTAGTGCCGTCTGTTTGCTCCGGAGCTGTTTGTCCACCAAGCTCTGGGAAACAGCGGGGCTGCATCTTGTGACCATCCCCCTAAGCTGACCATGTGTTTTCAAGGTTCACAGGAGAGAGCTCTGTTGGGAAAGTCACCTTAAAAGTGACCTTCTGAATGAGGTATCAGACCAAGTGCTAAGCTGGCTCCCATGAATGTCACTCTCAGTATCCTAATTTTTCTCTTTTTGGGGGTATTTCCTTCAGAGCTGATAATACGCTTCCTTCATCATTATCTAAAGCAAAGTACTTTTGTTTCCATCTCACGCCCCAAATTTCTGCTGGTAATGAAACAACAGCAGGCAGTGTTATGCAGTATGGCTTGATTGTTTACTTATGACTAATTTTTTTTTCCTTCCTGCTTCAAAGCACCCAAAAGCCCTGGAACGACACGGAAAGATAATATAGGTAAAAACACTTGAATTCAGCTTAACCTTAAAACTGGACCGTGAATAGACACTTGGGATATAAGTAATGGTTTCTTGTTTCTTTCTTTTTTAAAAAAAATGAAATACACGGTGCGATGTCTTTGTTCCAGGACGCAATCAGCCTTCACCTCAAACAGGACTCACAGGCCCAGGACCTGCTGGATACAGTACAGCCAGACCGGTAGGCAGCATCTCGCCTGGGAGCCAGGAGGTCTAGGTTCTAGGTCCCAATTTGCTGCTAATGAAATGTGTTATCTTGAAGAAATCATGGGGCCCATTAAGGCCCCAGTTTCCTCAACTCTAAAATGGGGAATTGCACTTGACGCTCTCCAAGGTACCTTTCAACACTAGGTATTTTAACATCCTCTTCAAAAGTAACTAAACATACTTTCTTATTTGAATAAAAGTGATGCAATTAAGTAGTTGCAGTCGCTACATAAATATCTTAGAATCTCTATATGAGGAAGTGATGTTTTGGGGCAACTTTTTATATTATCTGAGTAATTCTTCAATCAGAAGGATTTGAAAACTAGATTTCAGAAAACCCATTTATGATAGTCGGTCAACTAAAGCTGGTTCTAAAGGTATTAAAAGCAGGAGAGCAGGTGGCATTGCAGTGCCTTTCCCTGTGTTGTGAATCTGTGGTTTTCTGCGTGTTTATCAGTGTTCTCTTATACACAGAATTATCCTCTTATTCACCCAAGTGAAAATTTTCTCTGGGATAGAGCAAGTAACTTAAGGGGAAAAAAAGAAAGAAAGAAAACAGAAACCAGGATCAGTCTAGTGGGTCCTGGGACTGCTGGGAGGCCTCCAGCTGAAGAGTAAGAAGTGGGAACTGTGACTGTAACTGGAAATTAAGAAACTTCTGTTAATGAAACTACTTCTAATTTCTAAGGAATCCTCATAAGATTTATAAGATAGAAATACTTCGTTCTTTCTCTTGTAGCTTTCTATTTAACATCCAACCTAAAGGCCTTTTTCTATATATAACATCACACTCCAAAGTAAAATGTCTGTGGAGTATACCTAAAGATAGCCGTTACCCACTCTCCTTTTTTCCAAAGAAGGGGAAATTGCTATCCGTCGATTCTACCACTTCCCACAAAGTACTTTCTTTATTTAATACTGTATGAATAGGGAAGGTAAGTCAGAATTTTGTGAGATAACATTCATAACTTTTGCTTAAAATAAGGAGTATTGGGAGCTTAAAGTCTTCAGCAAATGTGTGAAAATAGAAAAGACGTTTTTCACCAGTGTGTCTTCCAGTGTATTTATTTTAGCATATCGAGTAAGGCACTCAAGAGGTTTTACATCTGTGTTTAAAAAAAAAGACCTCGGCATGGTTTTTCATAAGCCACTTAGTTACACAGTGTATGTCAGGTCACGTCCTCGTGACCTGTAATACCATCCCCGTCGCCCATTAAGGCAGCATCGCACAGGATGAAGAGCACGGCCCTGCAGCGGGTCAGACCTGAGTCTGGCTCCTGGCTCTACTTTCTAGCTCTGTGGCTTTGGGAAAGTTGTATACATTTCTTCATCTTCATTTATAATAGAGATGATAAAAGAATACCTACCTCTGAGGGCCATTTGGACAATGAAATGGAAATGCCTCCACAGTGCTTAATTAACACAGCGCCTGGCACATAGTAAACGGTGGAAAATAAAAAGGAAGATTTTTAAAACTTGTGACGATGTGGCTATAAATAAAGAGCCATTAAAATGACAAGAGGCTGAGGAAATGAGATGAGATGCAAAAGCAAATATTTTCACCAAATCTTATCTGTTGAAAATAAGTAAATATCTCAACGGTTACGTTTTCCATTTTTAGATTATTCCACCCCGTGCCGGGGTGATCAGCGCCCCCCAGAGCCATGCTCGGGTGTCTGCTGGAAGACTGACTCCTGAAAGCCAAAGCAAACCATCAGAAGTACTGAAAGGTAGGCCCTGTATTAGAAACAGCAGTGCCGTTCTGTATTCTTTCCCTTTTTCTTTTTCTTTTCCTTTCTGCAGTGTCTCGCTTTTTACAACTTACTTGAATTGGGATAGCCTTGTGTCTTTCTTTATGCCACAAGAAATGAGGCTGCTTGGGGCCAGGGGTGGGCGGGACAGGGACTAGGATCCCTTACATTTCACTAAAGGAAGGATAGAAAGTGGTTTTCTAGAAAACATCTAACATCTGGAAATGACTTTTTTTAGGGCCGGCTGTTCTTCCTGAACCACTGAAGCCTCAGGCCGCCCCTCCTGTGCAGCCTTCTCTGGCCCCGCCGGTTCAGCAGATGCGGGAGCCTCTTGTCCCAGTGGCCACACCTATGCCTCAGTCTGCCCCGCAGCCGCCCCCTCGGAGCAGGTCGTCCCACAGCTTGCCTTCTGAGCCTTCAGTGCAGCCGCAGGTAAGTCCTGCCAGCCGGCAGAAGATCATCTGGACGCTTCTGTGAGGGTTTGGGCTTATTTTTTGTTTTGTTTTGTTTTTCTGTTTTTCTTTTTTTACTGAGGTATATTTGATGCCTTTGGTATAGTCTTTGAACATACTTATTTTAATTATTAGCTTAAGAAATAAACAAATATGAGATTCACTTTTAACAAATGTTTGTCTTTTGGTAGACAAACATTTAATCGCATGTTCAGATATGACTTCAACAGGCGAATGTCATTGGACATCTCAAACCAGTCACACAACAGATGCATGGTTTGGCTGTTTGAGGTTTGGGGTTTCTGTCTGTCTGTCTAACCTGTGGCCTGGATCAAGGGTTCTCAGAGAGTGACCCTAGATTAGGGATCTTTAAGGAATTCCAGGCAGCTCCCAGGCTGTTTTATCTTGTTAATGTTTAAAGTGTTGGTGACTTTCTGGGTTTTTTATGCATAATTTACTTTGGATAGTTAATGAATTAGGATGGACAATAATAATTTATTTTCTTATTGCTCACAGTTAATAAGTTTTGGCTTTTACATCCTGGAGAGAGAGGCAGTCAGATCACTCCTGACCACTGGCAGTCAAGTTAATTTCCAGTAACGCTCTTATTCCTCCTGATGCCACACAGCTAGCTCTTTTCCGTGGTGGAGCCAGCACTGGGCTTCCTCAGGGATCTCTAGCAGTTTCAGACACTATTGGATCAGTTTAGAAGTTTTGGGCGTGCAGCAGCAGGCTTATTCACCAAAGTGAAAACCATCAAAATAATGTTATCTCATGAGTGTCACACAGAAAACAGTGCCATTGCACTGTTGAGGATGCTGAAGATGTATAATAATTGTAGAAATCCTTCCAACAATAAATATCTATTATTTTCTCTCTGCCAATCGGCTTTTAGTGTATCATGAATTTTTCTTCTCATTTTCTTGTGAGGTGTACTATTGTATTTTTTTTTTAATGTAATTGGAGGGCAAGAAACTTTCAAAGTAGCCGTATCTTAGAGCTTTGTATTGCTGTTTTAGGACAGAAAGTGATCATGAGTTTCATAGTAAAAGTGAACCCTGATTCCTAAAACTCTATAAATGTTTTCCGTATTGAAAGTAGGTATGGTACTCTGAACAACTTCAGAAAGGACACACTTCAGGTAAGGTTGCAATTCTCAGTAGAAAGTCATCTGTGACACAGAAGTACTACAGGATGAGTATTCCAATGACTGCCATGTGTCATTTTCTTAGGTCATTTTTCAGCTTGTTTTGCTTTCTGATTTTCATTGGAGTGGGTGCAGTAATCTGGTGACAGGCAGCAAGCCCATGCTTTGTGTGTGGCTCAGTAGATTGTGTTCTTGACTCTTGTATTCTGTTCATCAAAACTATGAAAGATGTTTGTTTTAAACCTTCTTTTTGCCTCAATCACCGATACCAAATTCCTCTGCACATTATATACACAGACTTTTCTTTTGGGGGAGTGGGATCTTGTTCATGTCTTTGTGACGGTCTTTGTGAAGGATCACAAAGTGGTTAGTTTCCTCCTTGGAGCTTACAACGCTGAGGGGCCGGAAGGAAAGGGAAGTATTTTACCTTTTGTGCCTTTTGAACTTTGAACCATAAGAATAATACCTATTCAAAAAATAATAGACATTTAAAATTTTTAAAATCTTCTGTAGTGGCTATAAGTTGAAAAGGATGGGATAGTAAAATATGACATTTGTTATTTTGGTAATAATATGAAATAGTCTTAGAATTGAACACTTAGTAATTTTTACAAGTCTTTATCAATTCTGCCAAAAATCTACAAGGTATTTAAAACATAAAAACACACATGACCCAGCTTTACTTTTTATAACTATTTAAGTGTCCTTTGATTCGATAATTCTATATAGAAAAGATTCTTCTAATTCATATGATTATACCACGTTATATATGCTTTACAAAATGTGAAAATGCCTCACCTATCTGACTTCCAACATCTTAGTCATCTGATTATCAGCTAAAAAGCAGAAGTCAGGAATCCAATGAGAAGTAAAATATTAGCATCGTGGCTATACTGTCAGCGTGATTGCTGCCAGTGAGGGAAGAGGGCAAGTGGAACACCTCAGCATTCCGGATCAACTGAATTCCATCCCTGTGTATCTTAGTATAGACCCATTCCTGTGTCCTGTCCTGTGCCAAAGCTGATACATCAGGACCATCAGGAAAGCTTAAATTCAGGAGTCTCATGTTTCGTAGGCAGGAAACTCTAGTAATACTTAATACTTAAGTAATACTTAATACTTAAGTAATTACTTAAGTAATACTTAAATTGTCAAAGAGAGTTTTGGTATTTTAAGATAAGGTGAGCTTTAAATATTGGGGAAGATTTGCTCAAACTGTTCCTTGAGAATACTGTAAGTTTTAAAAGTACTGCTATATTATGAAAAGATTATGATTTCATTTTTAAACAACAAAAAGAGGATCCAGTTTCTTACCTTGTTGTACCTTCCAGCTCATAAATTATGAAGTGAATTAATGATAGTATCACCCTTCAGAAAACCTGAGTAATATAGAACAAGCCTGGATCCTGACCATTTGTTAAATACCATTTTTCACTTTTTTGCAAAGTGATGCCATTTTGTACATTTTCTCTAATGGTGATAAACCCACAGACTATCTTAAGGCTGTGTCCTACTCTTCTTGGGCTGCCATAACAAAATACCATAAACTGGGTGGCTCAAACAGTAGAAATTTGTTTTCTCACAGTTCTGGAGGCTGGAAGTCTGAGATCAAGATGCCACCGTGGTTGGGTTCTGGGCTGTTTTCCTGGCTTGCAGACAGCTGCCTTCTTGCTGTGTGCTCACATGGCCTTTCCTCAGTGCTTGCACGAGGAGAAAAAGAGCAAGCCCTCTGGTGTGTCTCCGCCTAAGGGTGCTAATTCCATCGTGAGGGCCCCACTCCCATGACCTCATCTAACCCCAGTTACCTCCCAAAGGCCCCATCTCCAAAGACCATCACTTTGCGGGTTAGGGCTTTCAACATATGAATTTGGGGTGGGGGGAGACACAAACATTTCATCCATAACAGGCTGCTTCAAATATTTTAGAGCTTCCAAACCCTATTCGGAATATTATTTTTGGAAAAATCACTTTGAACTAGTTAGTAATCAACCTCAGACAAAATTAAGTTTGAACACTAATTCAACAATACATTTTTCATTCTAAATGACAGAAGAAATTGGAATTGTCTCTTGGTCTTATGCTATGACCTGCAAATATCACTGCTCTTGGATTTTGTATATAATATAGAAATAAAAGTATTTTGAAGGCTGAATTGTTAGGGTTGTTGGTTGGTCTCCGATTGTCCTCCTAACTCTTTCCTTTGATGTCTGTGTTCCTTTTCTCAAAGCAGGAGCAACCATCAGGGTAACAGGTATTGGATTATTTCTCAATCTTATATGTGCTTTTCATCTGTCTTAGCACATTAGATGTATGAGTCTTTCGCTTCATACATCTAAATTTTCACTCATTTTAAAAACCACCTGTCCACATTAATAAATTCTATTATCATACCATAAAACCTTTTTTTCTTAGTATTTTGAATTTTTAGGAACCATTTTAGTTCTTGCTAATGCTTTCCCATTTTTTTTTGCTTTGTTTTTTACAAAAATTAACAAGACTAAGAAGTTTAACTTCAAGAAGGTAAGCTTTAGGTATATAGAAGTGTATTTGGCAAAACCAAAAAGGTTCTTGGTTTTAACAATGGCATAATTACATAAATACAAAATTCAATTTTTTTTCTTAGATTTCTTTTGGGAAATTAAAAAAAATAATTTTAGTAGCACAATTCTTTTTCGTAAGGAAGAATTGATGATTTACAAAGATGAAAGTTAACGTAGCAGGATTGTTTAAGGGCCTTTCCAACACCCTTCTCTGTAAAAATACCATCGTCATTAATGTCAAGTCATCACAAATCCTGCTTAGATATATATAAATTAATTCCAATGTAATGAATGATGGTGTGGCTCTCATTATAATTTCAAGTCTGATTGGGCAAAATGATCCTGTTCCTATCAAATTACCCTTTAAATTATTTTGAAAGAAAATATTTTAATATATGAAAATAAAGATATTTGAATGTCTAGCGTTTATTTGGCAAGGGCCTACTATTCTAAGCTGTGCAAGCATAAACGTCTTACCTGTAATGTCTGTGTCGTGGACTCTTGTATCTACCATGGGAGAACTGGGGCCCAGGCCCAGTCAAGTACTTCTGTTTTGTTATATGAACCATAAATAATCCAGACATTATTGGTAATGTAGAGCTAATTGTAATTTTATGACGTCTGTAATAAATTTGTCTCTCAAGTACTTTAATACACTTAGAATACAGTTTAGAATCCGTGACATGTTTACTCTTCAATTTTGTACAAATTTATTGCCACATTAAGTTTAAAGAAAAACATATTTGTTTATTCAATTATAAAGTATGTTCTAGATCAGTTGAATAAAACAGATAGAGAGAGTGATTCACTTACGAAGTTATCCACACTGTTTCCTTTTGCAAATGAACAGCCTTCCCTATTCTTAAGCACCAAGTTACTGTTTCATAAGATGCAGTTACATTTTATTGGGACTGCTGCTCTTTTTTTCAACATATTTCATGAATGTTTAGTTATTTGTTTAACAACGATCTAAATTCATTTTGGGTCATGCTCTGTTTTGTTACGTTGCAAGTCTTGAGCTAAAATTCTCCCTCCCCTGTCCTTTTCAACCCAAAGGTTTGTTTCCTTACCTTTAATTTGGCATAAATATCCAAGTCATCTACCTAGTTTTAATAATTATGTAGGGTTTTGAAAATTATTAAAATGAAGTTCCTGATGAGCCAGTTTTCTTATAAGGCCAGGTCCCCAGTTCTGTTACCCGTAGGGAAAGTTGGCCGTGCTCAGTCCCACAGCCATGCTCCACTCCAGCCAGCTTCTTTGTGAAGTAGGCACACAGGGCAGATTTTTCATGACTGTGAAGTAATTCCGACCCCTCCTCCTGCCAGTAACAGTGCACAGCCAACTCTGTCACGTAGAGAGGACTGTGCACCCTCTGGGCACAGCTTCATTTTGGTTTAAGAATTAATATACCAAATAGAAAATGGGACTTCCCCCACCACCCCGTTTTAAACAGTCATTGCATTTGATTGTTAACAAACGTATCCGTTTTGGAACATTTTTACAAGATGAAGGAAGGTCAATTAAGGAGTACCGTTATGTTACTCACAGCGTTTATCCTGCAAAGGAGAACCTACATTAAAAAGCAAAGAATGCTTTGGAAATTCATTTATCCAAGTAGAAAAGGAAAAGATGTATTGTTTTCAGCTGGTGAATACAAATATACTAATAAAATTAATTTTCATCCATAAAGTTGAATTTCCATATTTAAATCTCAATGAAAATATATTTAAAAGAACAGTGAAACCACATCATCATCATAGATGGGTGCTGGAAGTTTATTTATAGAGATTTCGCGTAAGTTCTAAAGATGGATTTCTTCAGTTTGTGTGAACATCTGATAGTACTGGGCATGAGCAAGACTCGTCTGCTAATTCTGTGCAGTTCCCCATTTTACTGTCTCAATACTTGCATGGATAAAATAAGCTCAGTTTAATAGAAGGACTTATTTATTCAGTAGCGAGTTTTTACAAAATAATACTTTAGCTGTTATCTTACTTAAACCACCAGAGTAACAAGCCACGCAAAGCTGCTTTTTATTTCCTAAATTTGTATACTTCCCCACCCCCACCCCCGAAAATGAGGAATAACTGAGACAGGAAGAATAGGGGGTATTCAAAGTAAGTATATTGCTTTTTGGTTGATTATTCAGTGCTCGCTCTCTTCTCCAGGTAAAAACAAACGGGGTCTCCGCCATCAGACTGGACTCGCCATTAAAGACCGACCCATTTGAAGACCTGTCTTTGAACCTGCTTGCTGTATCAAAGGCTCAGCCATCTGTTCAAACCCCAAACCCGAAGGGGTTGATTCCATTGCCTTCTGCACCCCCAAGTAACATGAATACTTTGAGTTCTGTAAGCTGCATGCCGACAATACCTCCAATTCCAGCCCGGAGTAAATCCCAGGAAAACACACGATGTTCTCCAAACCCATTCACTGAGAGCTCGAGCAGCACAAATCCTTTCACCGACAGGACTGCCGCTCCCAGAAACCCCTTTAGAGCTGAATCTCAAGAATCAGAGGCCACTTCGTGGTTCTCCAGAGAAGAGCCCCTTGCTCAGAGTCCTTTCCCTTCTCTGCAGCCTCTCAGACAGAACAGTAGCAAGCCTTCATCTTCACTGGATGGCTTTGAGGACAGTTTTGGTCCGCAGGGCCCACCCACACTAAAAAGCAGCAACCCAAAAGGATGGGTAACCTTCGAGGAAGAAGAGGACTTCGGTGTGACAGGAAAGTCAAGGCCCACTTGTCCAGACCTACTGGGTCATCAGCCGAGTTCGTCTTCTGGCTCCAAGGTGACCCTTAGTGATGACTGGAATAAAGGTACCAGTGTCTCTTTCTGTGTGTTGCCAGCAAGAAGACCACCTCCGCCTCCTGTCCCTCTGCTCCCACCTGGCACCACCCCTCCAGCAGACCCTTTCACAGCCTTGGCCTCTAAGGCATCACCCACGCTAGACTTTACAGAAAGATAATGTTATACAGTAGAAAGCAGTTGTTTTTATAGTTTTGGCAGGGTAGAGCCAAAAGAATTGGGCATTCGTTATTCATTATGTGCAATAAGTAATTGTTAAGTGCACTGATGTTGTCATGAAATACCACTATTTAATGTGTACAAAGTTGGAATATGTGTATATTGGAAATAAGGAAAAATCTTTCTCATTATTAACTGGAATTTTGGTGTGTTTCTGTTTGGATAAATACGAGAGAGTAGAAGCCATAAAAAGTGCTTGAAACTACTTTAGAAAATAGTCCTTATTCAGAAATTCTTTGTCAGTCACCTTTACAGAATCTCAAAAAGCCCAAACAACTTCTAGCTGACATTACTGCCAGCCCCTTTCTTACTTGTTAAAAATTGGTATTTATAAGTATTTATCAAAGAGCTGTCAAACTTATACTGAAACAGAATTTAAAAGGATATATATATATATACACACTGTGTGTATATATATATATATATACAGTAATTGTATGTGTATATATATACAGTAATATGTATATATATATATACACACTTATATATTTGTAAAACGCATAATTTAAATTCTAAATCAGACCAAATTTTTACCTAAAAATTCGAACATAGTTCTTCTTTCAATATTTCATTATCTAAAGGATGGCTGAAAATGAAATTTGGATATTTCATTCCTTTTCTTTCTAAAACTAGAATGATCTCACTAGGGAACCAGAATCGACCACCGTTCCACACCCACCCCCGTCTGACACGCACACCGCGCACACCCTTGTTACCTGCCACTGCAGCACGTGTGCCGGCTTTTCCGGGGGAGGAGCTTCTTGCAGCCGGAAGCGGCGTAGTGTGTGGTTACAGTCGGTCACGTGGACCGACACCCTGGCCCTTTCAAAAAAGCACGCTGGCCCAGAAAGTCGGGAAAGCACGTGCCACCAAGCTCAGTGAAAAGCGTTAGAGCTCAACGTACGCGAAGGCATCCGCTGCCCACGGCACTTGCGCGCTTCTCTTGCCGCCTCCGCTCTGGAAGTGGTGAGCGGGCCACAGGCGCCGCCCGGGGCGGAACTGGGATCTACTCCTTGTGTGTTCTCTCCCTCTCACGAACTACACGACACATCTGTGATGCTGCTTTACGTTTGTAGAGGCTACACCTCAAATTAGCTGTGGATTTTGTCTCCTGCACTGCCAATATGCAGCTGATCCTGCTTTAATTTTATGAAGACGTACACAGAATGTATACAGAATGTAGTATTTTGATACCATTGAGTAATCCTAATCAGAAAACTCCTTGAGCAATAGTTGTTTTGTTGTCAGTTTAAGATTACCTTTACCCATTATATTAACGTTCCTTTTATACAAAGAGTTGTATATGTCGACCTAAATTCTGTTGTCTGCATTTAACCTTTAAAGATGTGCATTAGCGGAATATCAGAAAAAAGAGTTCCTGGCTAAGAATACGTAAAATGTAAAAGCACAGCAAACTGCATCGCACTTAACCGCATAAAGCAAATCTGTTAGGAAAAAAGCACTTTTCTAAATACTCAAATGTTATCAGAATACTATGTTTATAAAAGTAACCCTCTCTCTATTAACAGCCAGGATTTGCTGTTAGAAATAACTCGTGAGTTTTATATTGTGCTTTTTGGGGGGGTTCTAATCATTTCAGCAGTAGTATATTTTAAACAGCAGTATTACTATAGGCAGTGTGCTTCAAAATGTGAATTAACTTGTTGAAACTGTGGCTTTAACAAATCTATGTGATTAGTATATATGGTATTCAATATTTGCTCTCTATTAGCAAAATAATTCATTATAAACTTCACTAGTGCAGACTGCAGTTCTGTGAGCAATGTTTCCTATTGAATATAAACTACTGTCTAAAATATACATATCATGTAGCAGCTCAGCCTTTATCAGCAAATTCTACTTGGCAAGTTGCTGAAAAAGTACACAAAGTTATGAAAGTTAAAGGTCTGCTGCAAATAACTAGCCACTATTCTGTGTATTATTAAAATATTTACCAGTTCTGTTAAAAGCAGAGCAGAAGCTAGACACAGGATCTCTTTGTGAATTCTTCATTCTCTATAGTAGATTGCTGTTTATATGTAAGAATTTTATTGCTTATGTGGCATACAGTATTTATAACTATATACTTTATAGAAGTACAGTATTAAAGTCAGTGGTATGTAAACACTCTGTACATATCCTGTGAAATGTGCTCTCATATGAAATAAATATACCTGTCTTTACCACATTGACTCCTTTGCTCAAAAGGGAGGAATTTTTCTCAGCCGTTTTCCTTGAAGTTTCTATATACAGGTTTGGTGACATTTGGGGATTAATTCTTGTTGTATAATTGGGTATTTTAATTCAAGGTCTTATTTTCATCCATTTCACTTCTCTATGTAATATTTCGGCTAAAAGTAAGAAGAAAGCTATTCTGAGATTACTAATCACCGTTAAGAAGCCATGCACTTACTCTGCAAGAGAGGCCCTGATGCAAAATCTTGTTGGCTCGAAAATAACACGTGAAGCATGAATGATGATCTTCTAACCCAGAGCAAGAGAAACAGCCTGGGGGGGGTCAAGGGGAGGCGCAGAAGGGAGACAGGTGCACGAGGAGTCAGGCGAAAGAAGAGACTGCCTTAAAAGACCCAAAGTTGGGGGCTTCCCTGGTGGCGCAGTGGTTGAGAGTCTGCCTGCTGATGCAGGGAACATGGGTTCGTGCCCCGGTCCGGGAAGATCCCACATGCCGCGGAGCGGCTGGGCCCGTGAGCCATGGCCGCTGGGCCTGCGCGTCCGGAGCCTGTGCTCCACAACGGGAGAGGCCACAACAGTGAGAGGCCCGCGTACCACAAAAAAAAAAAAGACCCAAAGTAAGAGACCGAGGCCAGTTGTTCCTGTGAGTATTGCCTTTTTTCAGATTGCCATTTAAAACAATAACCTTGATTCTTACATAGTTCAGTTATGTTCATTAACCTCTGATTAAGAAGTTACAGATACAGAATAATAGGCTTTGTAAAACCTTTTTATTTTAAGGTAAATTTGTATGCAGTTATAAGAAATAATACAGAGAGATCCCAGTTTCCCCAAACTGGGAAACTACCTTTTACCCAGTTTCCTTCAGTGGCAACATTTTGCAAAACTATAGTACACTACTACAACCAGGACATTCACATTGACACAAGACCTTCCCATCACCACAAAGATCCTTCATGTTTCCCCTTTCCTGCTTCCCTCCCATCCCATGCCCCTCTCCTGTGTCCTTAACTTCTGGCAACCACTAACCTACTCTCCATTTCTACAATTTTGCCACTTCAAGAGTGTTCCGTAAATGGAGTCATGTGTAACCGTTCGGGATTGACCTTTTTTACTCAGCATAATTCCCTGGAGATTCATCTGGATTGCGTGTATCAATAGTTTGTTCCTTTTTATTGCTGTGTGTATCAATAGTATTCCATGGTATGGATGTACCACAACTGGGTTAACCATTAGCCCACCCACTGAAGGACATCTGGGTTGTTCCAGTTTGGGGCTGTTATAAATGAAGCTGCTATGAACATTCATCTCAGGTTTTTATGTGCACATAAGTTTTCTCTGGGATAAATGCCCAGGAGTGCAATTGCTGGGTCGTAGGGTGGTTGCATGCTTGGATTTTTTAGAACGGCCAGATTGTCTTCCAGAATGACTGTACCATTTAACATTCCCATTGGCAATTTACGAGTGATCCAGTTTCTCCTCATCCTTGCCTGCATTTGCTGCTGTTACTATTTTTTACTTTAGCCATTTTGGTAGTAAATATTTCATTGTGGCTTTGTGTTTCCCTAATAGCTAATGGTAGTGAACATATTTTCATGTGATATTTGCTATCTAACATCTTCTTTAGTGAAATATCTATTTGTGTCTTTTGTGCATTTCCTAAATTGCTTTTTTACTATAGTGTTTTGAGGGTCCTTTTTGTATGCTAGATGCTCTACCTCTGTTGGATATGTGGTTTGCACATATATCTCTCTGTCTGTAGCTTATCTTTTCAGCCTCTCCACATGATCTATAGCCAAGATCCTGAGCCCCGCAGGTCCACATTTACAGCATGGTGACCGACACAGGAAAACCAAACTCACAAACTCATGTATAAATCAAAATGCCAATTTATTAATGTTAGAAAAGTAAGTCTGACCACATGAAGATTTCGCGAACATGTGGAAATATGGGAACTCATACACTGTTGGCGAGAGGGCAAACTGGCACATCAGCTCTGGAGAGCAATTCAGCAACATCCAGTAAAGTTCCTGCATTCTATCACAACCAATTACACTTGGAGAGAAACTCTAGGACATGTGGAGCGGGATGTGCATTGTTTGTAATGGTGAAAACTAGAAAGAAACTAACCATCAAGAGGGGAATACAGTGACATATTCATAGTGGAATACTATACAGCGGTGAAGTGAATGAAATATTAGTAAATCTCATTATGGAGCCATAAAGCAAGGTACAAAATAATACAGTATGACATTAGTTACATAAAATTTAAAACATGCAAAACAATATTCTCTATTCTTTACGGATACATATGTGTGTTAATGGTATATATATATATATATATATATATATATATATATATATATATATTGCGGTATGCAGGCCTCTTACTGTTGTGGCCTCTCCCGTTGCAGAGCACAGTCTCCGGACACGCAGGCTCAGCGGCCATGGCTCATGGGCCCGGCCGCTCTGCGGCACGTGGGATCTTCCCGGACCGGGGCACGAACCCGTGTCCCCTGCATCGGCAGGCGGACTCTCAACCACTGCGCCACCAGGGAAGCCCAATGGTATTTAAAAAAAAATTTTTTTTTAAATACAGTAAAAATGTGCTCTTTTCCTCCCTGGCTACCTGTTATCTAGCAGCCATCATGAATGGCCCATTAGTTATTTGTACCAGAGTGTTCATCACTAATGCAGTGCTTCAGCAGATACAAATGGTCATAAGATGCCCTTTACCCTAGAAAGGCAACAGTACCTAAAATATTGAGACAATAAGCTAAAGTACACAAGACCACCCAGATGTCATCTTTGTCTTCAGATTCAGAACCCACTTGGGTGGTGACAAGACAACAGGCTTTGGCATGATTTATGATCACTTAAACCACACTGAGAGGGCTTCCCTGGTGGCACGGTGGTTAAGAATCCGCCTGCCAATGCAGGGGACACGGGTTCAAGCCCTGACCCGGGAAGATCCCACATGCCGCGGAACAACAAAGCCCGTGCACCAAAACTACTGAGCCTGCGCTCTGTAGCCCGCAAGCCACAACTACTGAGCCCATGTGCCACACCTACCAAAGCCCACGCACCTAGAGCCCGTGCTCCACAGCAAGAGAAGCCACTGCAATGAGAAGCCCGCGCCCCGCAATGAAGAGTAGCCCCCGCTCACCGCAACTGGAGAAAAGCCCGCGCGCAGCAATGAAGACCCAACGCAGCCAAAAATAAGTAAATAAATTTATAAAACAAAATAGCTACGCACAGAATTTGTAAGACATGGACTGTATGAGAAGAAAAAGACCTAAAGAGAACACTGAAAGGAATGCAACGGAAGAGTAAAGTTAAGAGGACTACAAAGGCAAATATCAGTGCTGACAAAGGTTAAAGATGGTGCAAGGGCTCGACCTGTGACAGTCTGGCAGATTTTCCACCAGATATGTAGTTGATAACTACGTATTTAAATAAAACTGAGTGGCCAGTACAAACATGGGTTTTCTATACTTTTCATTCATTTTATATAATTAAAAAGTATACCCAGAGACCCTGTAGTACATGAGTGTGTGGATAAATGGTTCTCTCTACCTAGAAGGCTATACTATAAACCAAGTTTTTAAGCAGGAGTTGGCTTGATGGATATGCAGTTGGATTCAGGAGAAATAGGGGGATGATCTTACAGCCAGCAGTCAGGAGCTAAGTGACCACAGTAGGCCACTTTCTTCCTCTGGGGAAGAGAGACATTTGCCAATCTGACCAGTACTGCATGTTCCAGGGTCTGGGTGAACCCTGCCGCAACACTACTAGAGATGAAAACACATCTCTCCCTGGGCGCCATCCCGCTTCTATCCAGCGTCAGTCTAACGGTCTTCACATGAGGCTCTGGATTGGCTTTGGGCATTTCCAAGGCCTACAGTCACACACTTTCTCCACTCTGCCCCGGAACTTAAGGGTTTCAATGGAGGGAGGCAAAGTTTCAGGTACACAAAGTGGCAGGTGCTTGTAATATTCAATTTGCATTTGGCAATGGCCCTTCCAGGGAGATAACCAGGGATCGGGGCCTTGCACTATTTTAGCTTTGCTAGCGCCTCGTTATCAAGGCCTCAGTACAAATGTCACCCAAGGAATGCCTGAAGGCTTAAGGCATTCCCTGACCATCCAATCTAAAAAGCCAGTCACCCTGTTCTGTTTTTATATCTATTTGAATTTGCCGTATCCGTTTTTGTTTTCTCTTTGTCACTTACACTGAATATAAGCTCCATGAAAGCAGTGACCCTCAATCTGCCTCCCTGTCACCGGCGCCCGGAAGGAAGCACCGAACCCGATTGCCTTTAATAAGAATTTGTTGGGCAGTGAGTTGCTGGATAGTTTGGGGAGGGTCGCTACGGCAGCAGCCGCTCGAGCCACTCTAGAGATACGAATTCGAATCAGCCCCACGAAGGAGTACGGACACTTTCCCTGACCCTTCAGTGCTGAAAACCGGAGCAGAGGCAGCAGACACCGGGGATCCGCGATCTGAGACAGCCTCTTCTGTGCGTTCCAGACCCGAAACAGCGGGAGGCATTCCCGGAAGTGGAGACTGGGGGCGGCGGAAATGCTACCGAGGCTCGGAGCTGCGGTGGGGAGACTGCTGTGGGGCTGGGCACCTGTGGGTTCCCACCACCCCACCCATCCCCGGCCTAGCAACCTCTTTCCCACCCACCCACCTCCCTGAGTGGAATCTTGGGCCCCAGGCGAGACGACTGGGCGGCCAGCGCTCCACTCAGCCGGCTGGTCTGTTTGAGGGTTGCCCTGACGACACCCACTTCCGGGAGCAGGGCTCGGCGAATCCGGCTCGCCGGGTGCGGGCGGGCCCCGGAGGCCTTCCCGGACTGTGTGGATCGTTGCTCGCCAGCACCTGCTCCCGGGAGTGGAGGGCGAGGTCTCCGCCCCCGCCTCGGGGTGTGACCTTGAGCGGCGGCCCTCAGACTGTTTCTTTGTTGCTCCTGGCAACAGCCACTTCCGGGAGCGAGTGCAGTTCCCCCAGCAACGCGAGCCCCGGAGCCCCGGGTTCCCGCCTCCCAGCGGCAGTTAGTCGGTCGGTCGTCGCTGTTCGCCGCTCATCCTGGGCCTTCTCGCCTCCTCGGCGGGACCTCCGGAGCCACCATGGTTCTGCTGCACGTGAAGCGGGGCGACGAGAGCCAGTTCCTGCTGCAGGCGCCGGGGAGCACGGAGCTGGAGGAGCTCACGGTGCAGGTGGCCCGGGTCTACAACGGGCGGCTCAAGGTGCAGCGCGTCTGCTCAGGTGCGGCCCGGCGGCGCGGCGAGTTTGCCGGCTGGGTTGGGGTGGGGGCCCGCACCGCGAGGGCCCCGGAAGGGAAGAAGAAACTGGGCCATCTGGGACGAAGTTGGGCGGGACCAGCGAGGCTTTTTCGGGCAGGCTGGGGCCGAGGGTCAAGTTTGTGAAGATTTGCAAAGATATGCGGCAGCCGGGCTTGAAATGGGACAGCGGGGTTCGCCAGAGATGCTTCAAGAGCTGGTGGACCGCGAGGAGAGGCTCCCGGAGCCGGCGGGGAGGGCGCACCCCAGGGTCTGGGGGCCGGGATTGGGGCGCTGTGAGCAAACCGAAATAAACCCTGTACAGAGGAGGCAAGAGGCACAGGAGGGAGCCGGAAGCTTGGGCCCAAGAGCCGGTGTAGTGGATTTCAACAAGTGTGAGAGGTGGCACGACCACTGGGCCGTTTTTTACAAGTGAATTTCCTATTTTGAGACTTTGGAGGTAGAGCAGTTTCCGGTGGTGAGCCCCCCACCTTTGGGATGGCCTTCAGAGGTGAGAAACAGTGAGAGCGCCTCGGTGTTCTTGCCTCTCTTGGTGTCCCCTTCTCCAGGAAGCAAAGCCTGATTCTCCTGTTACAGTGTTTTGGTCACTGTCCTCTCGACACTCTGGAGCAGTGCCGTCCAAGGGAGCTTTCCACCGCGATGGAAAATGTTCCCAGGTTGTGCTGTCCAGTAAGGTATCCACTAAGCACAGGGGGCCGTTGAGCACCACGAAGAAACTGCGTTTTTTATTTCATTGCATTTCAACTTAAATCCAAGTAGCCACGTGCAGCTAATAACTGCCACATTAGGCAGCGCAGTACTTGACAGGATGCTACTCCAGGTGTGCTCTAGGGTGTGATTGTGTCTATAGTTACACCACGTGATTTTTGTACCATGGAGAACTCCTTAAGCGTCATGGTTTCTACCTTTATGGGTCATATGTATAGTTTCTTAGTAGAATTTACTGACTCCAAAACAAGCTCGATTAAGTGTTATTTTAAAATGAAAGCATCTGGGGAGAAAAGGGCCTCAACTTCTTTTTCTATGAAATTATCCATTGAAATGTGGTGCTGATTGTTCAAGCATGTTAGTGAACTTAAAACCCATTCATTTGGGACTTCCATGGTGGTCCAGTGGTTAAGACTCTGCGCTTCCACTGCAGGCGGTGCGGGTTCGATCCCTGGTGGGGGAACTAAGATCCTGCATGCCATGCGACGTGACCAAAAAAAAAACCCAACCCATTCATTTAGTCTACAGTCCTTGTTATCAGCCGTGATTCAGGCAGGCCCCAGTGCTATGCCCACTGAAGACAGGGATGAATGAGACCAGCTCCTTGACCCCCAGATACTTACAGTCTGGTGGGGAGAGAGATAATATGTATCGCATAAATAGCCCATTAAGTTCCACCATTTGTTCCATAGTACTGTATTATTACATGCCATCTAGTGTCTTCACACAGTGCTATGGGAAGACTTAGCTCCACCTACCTCCTTCATGTGAAAGAAAGAAGGGAGAGAGAGAGAGAAGGAAAGAGAAGAAAGAAAGAAAGACAGTTTTGCAAGGTTGAAATGTGGATTCGTTTTGGGGTGAATATATACGGAACAGGAAAAATATAAAGCATGCATCTGAATAGTGAACATGATACTAGAAAATCAAGATCTTGTCTCTGCCACTGTGGAAGGGCATGAGCTGCCTTATATCCTCCCCAATGATCAGATGTACATAAATCCTTTATAAAGTATTTATATAAAGTTTTATATACAGTAGTTGAAGTGTGACCAGAGCA
Source organism: Tursiops truncatus (assembly GCF_011762595.2). NCBI lineage: Eukaryota > Metazoa > Chordata > Mammalia > Artiodactyla > Delphinidae > Tursiops > Tursiops truncatus. The sequence continues at coordinate 131,816,192 of NC_047037.1, read as the reverse complement.
AGCCTCAGGTGATACAGCTGCAAATTAGGGAAGATGAGGATGTTGATAACGGTCTGGCCTACCTCTCAAGGTTAAATTAAATGAGATAAGCTATGTGAACGCACTTGGAAAACCATAACTCCCTATGTGGATGTGTATTCAGACTGTCAATGAATTTGAATTTGTGCTTCCTGAGTGCCGGGAAGTATAACATAGCACAGTGGGTTAGAGCACAGAACCTGTAGCCTGTGAACGGTGGGTAAACACCCAGACTCTCTGCATCGGTTGACCTAGGACAAATTGGTGAGCATTTGTCAGAGGGCAAGGACAGATCTGGCACATAGCAAGTGGCATCAGAGTGTTTGTTAAATAAAATAGCCAATGGGCAAGACCCCCGACCACTAGGGAGCTTACATTCCAATGAGGTGTAAGGTTTTATGATGATGACTACCATACATATTGTCTAACTTTCTCTTGTTTTTAAGAAATGGAAGAATTAGCAGAACATGGCGTATTTCTCCCTCCCAATATGCAAGGACTGACTGATGACCAGATTGAAGATTTGAAATTAAAGGATGAATGGGGTGAAAAGTGTGTCCCCAGTGCGGGTTCAGTATTTAAAAAGGATGATATTGGACGAAGGAATGGACAAGGTAATTCAGCATTTTTCTTCTCTCTGTATGCCTGAGTATAGCGATAAGTACGAAAGCAGTTCTTTAAGTTAAAAAATCATAAAATACTTATAAATACAAACTAATAAAATACTTATAAATACAAACTTATAAAATACTGCACCATATAACTACTTGTAAAACACTAATCCAGAATGAATTAGGTGGAGAAGAAGGCATCTGTCTTCTTGCTCTAAGTTGCAGCTAGCTTTTAAATGTGATAGATGAACCATAAGAAATTACCATTTTTTGTTCTTCTTTCTCTAATTGCTTTAGGTGCAAGGTTAGGTTGTTTATTTGAGATGTTTCCTGTTTCTTAAGGTGGGATTGTATTGCTATAAACTTCCCTCTTAGAACTGCTTTTGCTGCATCCCATAGATTTTGGGTCATCGTGTCTCCATTGTCATTTGTTTCTAGGTATTTTTTTATTTCCTCTTTGATTTCTTCAGTGATCACTTGGTTATTAAGTTATTAAGTAGTGTATTGTTTAGCCTCCATGTGTTTTTTTTTTTTTTTTTCATGTGTTCGTATTTTTTACAGATCTTTTCCTGTAATTGATATCTAGTCTCATAGCGTTGTGGTCGGAAAAGATACTTGATACAATTTCAGTTTTCTTAAATTTACCAAGGCTTGATTTGTGGCCCAAGATATGATCTATCCTGGAGAATGTTCCATGAGCACTTGAGAAGAAAGTGTATTCTGTTGTTTTTGGATGGAGTGTCCTATAAATATCAATTAAGTCCATCTTATTTAATGTATCATTTAAAGCTTGTGTTTCCTTATTTATTTTCATTTTGGATGATCTGTCCATTGGTGAAAGTGGGGTGTTAAAGTCCCCTACTATGAATGTGTTACTGTTGATTTCCCCTTTTATGGCTGTTAGTATTTGCCTTATGTATTGAGGTGCTCCTATGTTGAGTGCATAAATATTTACAATTGTTATAACAACTTCTTGGATCGATCCCTTGATCATTGTGTAGTGTCCTTCTTTGTCTCTTCTAATAGTCTTTATTTTAAAGTCTATTTTGTCTGATATGAGAATTGCTACTCCAGCTTTCTTTTGGTTTCCATTTGCATGGAATATCTTTTTCCTTCCCCTTAACTTTCAGTCTGTATGTGTCTCTAGGTCTGAAGTGGGTCTCTTGTAGACAGCATATATATGGGTCTTGTTTTTGTATCCATTCAGCCAATCTTTTGGTGGGAGCATTTCATCCATTTACATTTAAGGTAATTATTGATATGTATGTTCCTATTCCCATTTTCTTAATTGTTTTGGGTTTGTTATTGTAGGTCTTTTCCTTGTCTTGTGTTTCTTGCCTAGAGAAGTTCCTTTAGCATTTGTTGTAAAGTTGGTTTGGTGGTACTGAACTCTCTCAGCTTTTGCTTGTCTGTAAAGGTTTTAATTTCTCCATCAAATAATGAGATCCTTGCTGGGTAGAGTAGAAAGTTAGATCAATGGAACAGGATAGAAAGCCCAGAGATAAACCCACGCACATATGGTCAACTTATCTTTGATAAAGGAGACAGGAATGTACAGTGGAGAAAGGTCAGCCTCTTCAATAAGTGGTGCTGGGAAAACTGGACAGGTACATGTAAAAGTATGAGATTAGATGACTCCCTAACACCATACACAAAAATAAGCTCAAAATGGATTAAAGACCTAAATGTAAGGCCAGAAACTATCAAACTCTTAGAGGAAAACATAGGCAGAACACTCTATGACATAAATCACAGTAAGATCCTTTTTGACCCACCTTCTAGAGAAATGGAAATAAAAACAAAAATAAACAAATGGGACCTAATGAAACTTAAAAGCTTTTGCACAGCAAAGGAAACCATAAACAAGACCAAAAGACAACCCTCAGAATGGGAGAAAATATTTGCAAATGAAGCAACTGACAAAGGATTAATCTCCAAAGTTTACAAGCAGCTCATGCAGCTCAATAACAAAAAAACAAACAACCCAGTCCAAAAATGGGCAGAAGACCTAAATAGACATTTCTCCAAAGAAGATATACAGACTGCCAACAAACACATGAAAGAATGCGCAACATCATTAATCATTAGAGAAATGCAAATCAAAACTACAATGAGATATCATCTCACACTAGTCAGAATGGCCATCATCAAAAAATCTAGAAACAATAAATGCTGGAGAGGGTGTGGAGAAAAGGGAACACTCTTGCACTGCTGGTGGGAATGTGAATTGGTACAGCCCCTATGGAGAACAGTATGGAGGTTCCTTAAAAAACTACAAATAGAACTACCATATGACCCAGCAATCCCACTGCTGGGCATGTACCCTGGGAAAACCATGGTTCAAAAAGAGTCATGTACCAAAATGTTCATTGCAGCTCTATTTACAATAGCCCAGAGATGGAAACAACCTAAGTGTCCATCATCGGATGAATGGATAAAGAAGATGTGGCACATATATACAATGGAATATTACTCAGCCATAAAAAGAAATGAAATTGAGCTATTTGCAATGAGGTGGATGGACCTAGAGTCTGTCATACGGAGTGAAGTAAGTCAGAAGGAGAAAGACAAATACCGTATGCTAACACATATATATGGAATTTAAGAAAAAAAAATGTCATGAAGAACCTAGGGGTAAGACAGGAATAAAGACACAGACCTACTAGAGAATGGACTTGAGGATATGGGGAGGGGGAAGGGTAAGCTGTGACAAAGCAAGAGAAAGGCATGGACATATACACTACCAAATGTAAGGTAGATAGCTAGTGGGAGCTAGTGGGAAGCAGCCGCATAGCACAGGGAGATCAGCTCTGTGCTTGGTGACCGCCTGGAGGGGTGGGGTAGGGAGGGTGGGAGGGAGGGAGATGCAAGAGGGAAGAGATATGGGAACATATGTATATGTATACCTGATTCACTTTGTTATAAAGCAGAAACTAACACACCATTGTAAAGCAATTATACTACAATAAAGATGTAAAAAAAAAAAAGAAATTACCATTTTTGTAGGCAACAAGTGATTGAAAATTGGCATTTTCATGTGGTTCGACCTAATCGTTTGAGGGGATAATCATTGATAATGTATTGAAGGGTGTGTTTTGTTATAGTTTTTAGATCAGGGTTTATTTAGAGATTCTGTGTGGAAGGAGGAAATAAATGTCAGCCCAACAGTCTCCGCTCGAATTGAGGACATGTCTCTCTTGTACAGAGCAGCTTAGGACACACCAGCACACTGAAGAAATTCCTCTTGTTTTAGTATATGGTTGTTTGTGTGGAATTGGAAGGAAAAAGGGATGATAACCCATTTTGATAGCTTCTTATCCCTTTTAACCTGCATAAAAAACTCCATTTAAAAGACTATAGGGGCTTCCCTGGTGGCGCAGTGGTTGAGAGTCCACCTGCCAATGCAGGGGACATGGGTTCGTGCCCCGGTCCGGGAAGATCCCACATGCCGCGGAGCAGCTAGGTTCGTGAGCCATGGCTGCTGAGCCTGCACGTCCGGAGCCTGTGTTCCGCAACGGGAGAGGCCACAACAGTGAGAGGCCCGCGTACGGCAAAAAACACAAAAACATCAACAAAAAAGACTATAATTGGGACTTCCCTGGTGACGCAGTGGTTACGAATCCGCCTACCAATGCAGGGGACACGGGTTCAAGTCCTGGTCCGGGAAGATCCCACATGCTGCGGAGCAACTAAACCCGTTCACCGCAACTACTGAACCTGTGCTCTACAGCCCGCGAGCCACAACTACTGAGCCCATGTGCCAAAACTACTGAAGCCCGTGTGCCTAGAGCCCGTGCTCTGCAACAAGAGAAGCCACTGCAATGAGAAGCCCACGCACCACAATGAAGAGTAGGCCGAACTCGCTGCAACTAGAGAAAGCCCGTGCGCAGCAACGAAGACCCAATGCAGCCAAATAAATAAATGAAGAAAGTTTATCATGGATTCTTTAAAAAAAAAATAAAATAAAAGACTATAATTGATCAGTCAACAAACACCTAAGTATCTACTATGCCCTTAAAACACTATTAGGAGCGAAAGAAATAAAGTGTCCCTATAAGGCCTTTGCATGCTCAGAAATTTTTTTTTTTAGTATTGAAGATAATAGGAATTTCTAGTATTGTTTCTTTTGAACGTTAACCTAGAAAATAGTTGGTTGTCTTCCACATCTTTTCATACCTAAACCCATTCTCAATTTGGAGAGATCTTTTGCTTTTTAGGAGGAATTGCATGAATGAAAAAACTAATGGTACTCGTAAGAAGAGTTAACAGTTTATTTTTACCAGTTCATTATTCATCTTTAACCAAGATTGTCTTAATCACTTTTATTTTAATACAGTTTTGTATTTCTAGTATTTTCAATGGCTATGTTATTTATTCAGCATATGAAGTTTGAAAGATTTTTACCTAATTTCTTACAGCCAGCTCTCCTGTATCCCTCATCTGAATTCCATTCTTATACTTTCTCTCATCTCACTTCCTCCCTGACGCAGACAGAAGGGATTAAGATGTTTAAGAAGAGTTTTAAAGATGGCTGTCTCTCTCCCCCTTCCCTTTTTTATTTTCATAGCTCCAAATGAAAAGATGAAGCAAGTTTTAAAGAAGACTATAGAAGAAGCCAAAGCAATAATATCGAAGGTTAGCTTTTTAAATGAAGCCTTTCTTTCCTTTCCTTTCCTCCCTCCCTCCTTCCCTCCCTCTCCCTCTCTGTCTTTCCTTTTCTCTTTCCTTCTTTCTTTCTTTTTCTTTCTTTCTTTCTTTTCTTCCTTTCTCTCTCTTTCTTTCTCTCCCTCTCTTTCTCTCCCCCTCCCTCCTTCCCTCCTTCCTCCTTCCAGAGGCAAGGGAAACAAGCATGTTCGGGGTGGGCCCTAGCTTTTCCTTTTCATAATTGTCCTCAATCCTCCCAGTTCTTTCAGGTCTGACAGAAATGGGTATCGGCTTGTGTAAATGTGGTTCACGTATGAATTGATGCATATATGATTTTGTTTCCTTAACTTTTTTTTTTTTAGTTGAAGTATAGTTGATTTACAATATTGTGTCAGTGTCAGGTGCACCGCTTGGTGATTCAGTTGTGGTTTTTCCTGATTATATTCTATTTTAGGTTATTACAAGATATTAACTATAAGTTCCTGTGCTACACAGTAAACCCGTACTGCTTGTCCGTTTTATGTTTTGTAGTTTGTAACCCTTAAGAACTAATGAAAGTGGAACGGGGAGATGCGAACGTTGTAACCACATGCTGGATCTACAGATACCTGACTGGCACAGCATGTGTTTATTACGAATTAGCTTTTTGTAATTGTCTTAAGTATTTACACAAAAAGTGTTTCATTGAAGGAGAAATATACCATTGACATGCCTATACTGTGAGTCTGGAGGAGAATAATTTAAGGATTTTTCAAGAATTGAATGTTTTTATCAGTCGCTTTTGTTTATGTGTCGCTGGGACTAGTTGCTCCCACCCGCCACTGCAGGCCTTCTCACTTGATAACTGCTTTTTCTTCTGTTCCTCTCAATGCACTGGGCATAACTGTTATTTCTAAACCAACATTTCCCAAATTCTTCAAGCTCTTAACTAATCCTTTAAGTGCTTCAGGAAAGGCTGCCCTTCTGCCTGTTAATATAGGAAAGACTCTGGGAAAGCCGACAAGGAAGGCTTCGGTTCGATCCAATGTTTGCAAAATGCATTTGACTGCAGAACCTTTTTTTAAAAGGATAATAGCTAGTAACATCTAGTCAAATGGGCACATCTCAGAGCACGTTAGGAGAACAGTGGCCTGGACCCTGCTCCGCCCCCTTCACTCCCCACTCTTGCTTCTGTGGGTATCCTTCCTATTCATTTGTATCACTTCTTCCCTTTGCCTGTGTGTCTTTTTACATAGTCATGTCATAGTTGAGAGAGAGAGGTTTCCCAGGGGCTCCAGTCGCTTTGCTGCAGCGATTTTCCCAAAGTTGCAGAGCTCCTGGGTGGCCAGGCCTCACTTCTTACCCGGGGCTTCCACGCTGCTTCCCAAATGCAGCCGGCGTCGCTGTCGCCTCCCTAGACCCTGCCCTGCGGGGGGCACTTAGCCCTGTGGGTCAGAACCCACTGGGCGAGCAGGAAGGAAGAGTTCAGGTCCCAGCAGCCCCACTGTGACCAGTCCCTTGGCCCTGGGCCTGGGACTCCACCTCCATTGCTCAGGTTCCTCAGGGGGAGAGTGGAAGACGGTGGAATATCGAAACTGGGGCTCCTTGGGGTGGGACGATGGTGTCCATGCCGCCTCTCTTCCTGGGACCCACCCTCTGCTGTGAGTGGGAGACCAGGACAGCGGGGAATCTCTGTCGTCCTGAGGCCGCACCGTGAGTTTCTCTGTTACCCAACCATGGCATCTGGTGGGGAATCACCGCCCTTGACATTGGTGGAGTTTTTGTAGAAAATGACCCCGTGGCGCCCCCTTTCTGCATATATTGGTAGTGGGGGGTGGAGCCCTCCGAGTGGGACAGCTTCCCTCCGGTGACCCCGGATCCGGGAGATCGTCACACCGTCTCTACGGCATGTGCCCCTCCTGGGAAGGCCTGATTTATGAGGATGTATGACTTGGAAACAATTTCACAAGCCGCACTGGGAGTAGGTAAGGCAGGAATATTACCTCCGTCCTACAGATGAGAACGTAGGTTTAGAGAGTTTAAATCTGGGCCTCCAGGGCATTCTGTCTTCCCTGGGGTGCATCAGCTTCAGGCCACGGGTGCTGCCTGGTCCCCGGTCCCCCCGGGACTTGGGCATCCACGCTGATGATCCGTGTTGCACCAGGTCACGGGACTCCTGCATTTCCTCGGAAGCAAGGATTTTCACCTCCCTTCCGTGTCACTTGCCTACAGCTCGGTCAGGTTATAACTCACAGTTACTCAGAGCGGTTCCGTCTCAGATGTGGGCCCTGATGTCGCCCTCGTAGTGCAGGATCCTCCACCCTTCCCTGCCCCCGCCCTTGCCCCCCAGCCCCTTGTCAGCGTGCCGAGGGTTCCCGATAACCCCTCTCCCCTGCCTTGCCTCCCAGCCCAGCGGGGCCCCAGGTGGCCTCTTCCGGGCTCCGGGTCTCTGCGTGGCCCGTGCTCCTGGCCTGACCTCCTTTGCTGAGCAAGCTCTGACCTCATGGGGACTGCGGGCCCGCTGGCCCTCCCCCCAGCCTGTCTCAGACCTTTCCTCTCCTTGGGCTCCTGCCCTCTCACCTTCTCCGTGGTGGCAGATCTGCCTCCTGCTTTGGTAGTGAGGTCGAGGCCGTCTGGCGTAAGCCCTCGGTTTTCTGTCCCCCCTGCAAACCGTCTCTTCCTGCATCTCTCTCGTTCTTCCCTCGAAACTGACCAGTGTCTCCTGCCCCTGGGCTCTCCCACTTCCGCTGCTGCCCCCACTCCAGCTGGTCTGCATCCCCCCTTCTAGAAACCCAGGAGGAATAATGCCTTTAGGCTCTCCTGTCCTATGGCAGCCTCTGCTCTGTAAGCACACTCGGGCCTCCTACCTTAGCCTGAAATCAATCCTCTGCAGCTTAACCTTCCACCTGCCCCCCCAACACTCGCCTCCCCCATCTTCCCGCCCCCAGCAGCTTTCCCGAAGGAGAGGCCCCCAGATCCTCGGACCAGATGCTCCCGGGTTTCTCAGAACCTGGCCTCTGTTTTCTTCCGCCACAGAAATGGCCGCCTCAGGACCAACAGTGACCCCCCTCCTGCAAATCCAGGGGCTTTTCCCGTCTGACTCCTGGACTCCTCTCTGTCTTTCGACCACGTACATGAGCCTCCTCTTTCCTGGTTCCCTCCCGGCTTCCTGGTTGCTGTTTTCTCTGGCTCTTGCCTCTTAAATTTGGTGTTTCTCAAAGTACTTTATCCTGAGTCTCTTCTCTTTTCTTTCTGCTCTTTCTTCCTCGGCATTTTATCTTCTCTGCCAAATACAGATTCCACTCTCCACAATAACTCTCAAATCTCTGTCCTCTACCCCAGCATCTTCCTTTACTTGCAACCTGAGTTTCCAGCTGGTTTCTAGAAGGTTCTACCTGAAAGTCCAACCAGCACTTCAAACTCAAGTTTTCTAGACCTGAACTCATTGATTCCTCTGCCCTGTGTTCTTTACCCAAGAGGAAGCACTTCCTGCAGACTTTCCATTTCTACTAAGAGCCACTGCTGTCTCGGTTATCCAGGCTCAGTGTCACCTTCGTCACTTCCTCTCTGTCACTCGTATGCCTTAAGTCTGGTCCTGTACCGTCCACTCCCATGGATTTAAGATGCATCTTAAATCCAACCCCTCGTTTCATTTCTACGGTCACCACTTTATTTAAGGCTCCCCTGATAGCCTTTTTTTTTTTTTTTTTTCGGTACGTGGGCCTCTCACTGCTGTGGCCTCTCCCGTCGCGGAGCACAGGCTCCGGACGCGCAGGCTCAGCGACCATGGCTCACGGGCCCAGCTGCTCCGCGGCACGTGGGATCCTCCTGGACCGGGGCACGAACCCGCGTCCCCCGCATCAGCAGGTGGACTCCCAACCACTGCGCCACCAGGGAAGCTCCCCTGATAGCCTTTGTGTTCAGACACCAGCTGGGGGGCCTGTAACTCAGCTCTGACACTAACTACCCAGGGCTGGCACGGACCCCGCAAGCTAAAGGGTGAGTTCCTCAGCCAGACTCGCCCGACTCCGGCACCAGGTGACCTGCCCTCTGTCTGGTTTGGCCGCAGGTTTGGAGGTTCCCACCACCCCCCTTCAGGTTCAGTGATTTGCTTGAATGACGCACCGAACACGCTGCAAGTGCTGTAGTTCCTATTTTGTTGTAAAGTTCTGTTACAAAGCATACAACTCAGAAACCGCCGGATGGGAGAGACCCATAGAGCCAAGTTAGAGCCAGGGGCAGGGGGTGCAGAACCTCCGTGGCCTCTCCTCCTCGTGGACCCCGGCTGCACACCTTCAGTGTGCTCTCCATCCAGGAGCTCCACTGAGCTTCAGCGTCCAGAATTTTTATCAGGGTTCCATTGTGTGGACCTGATTGGTTAAATCAGTGGCCACATGACTGAGCTCCTCTCCAATCCCCTTCTCCAGAGGTGGTGATGATGGGGGTGCGGGGAGGGTGTCTGAAAGCTCCAACCTGCTAGTCCCAGCTTGGGCTTCCTGGGGGGGCGACCCCTCGCCAAACTATCCAGGAGTTCACATGGATCACCTCGTCAGCATGAACACAGGTCTGGTCAGAGGGGGCTGGTTAGGAATAATGACAACCCTATCACTCAGGAAATGCCAAGGGTTTTTGAAGCTCTGCGCCAGGAACGGGGGGCAAAGACCAGATACACTCTCGATTACGTCACACCTTTCTCTGCACTCTTCAGAGCCTGCTACGTGGTCTGCCCCCGCCCGGGTCCATTCTACAACCACTGCAAGATGAGTCTCACAGCGTCACCACTTCTTCCCAGAGAAGCCACTCGCTGCCCATCGCCTCACTGTCAATGCTAACTCCTCAGCCTGGCGTTCACGGCCATCCCAAAACAGGCTCCAGCCTGGCCGGCCAGCAGTGCCTTCCCTTCCCAGAGCTGCGTGGGCTGCTAGCTGTGACCTGCTTTTCTTTGCCGTTGCTTGTCCCGAAGCACTCTGTTCCCTGAGATGCCGTCCCCTCTGCCCTGTTTCCTGATGCCCTTTCGCATCTGTACCGCTGGACTGGGGTTCCTCCCCTCAGAGTGTCCTCTGCACTTCACCCCTCTTGGTGCCGCTCGTATCCTGCCTTATAACCGAGGTCGTGGTGGCCATGGCTCAGCCCCAGGAATAGACCGTAGTCCCTTTGGTAGCGAGTGCCGTCCGATTCTTTCTGTCGCTCTGGCAGTATCTGGCACGGGTCTTGTACAAGAACTTGATTGAGGTTTGTTGAATCGATCAGCTGCATCATAGATAACAATGCCTGTTATCACTTTCAGAAACACGTGGAAGCCAATGTCTGCGTTACCATGGAGATGGTGAAAGACGCCTTGGACCAGCTTCGAGGTGCAGTGATGATTGTTTATCCCATGGGGTTGCCGCCATACGATCCTATTCGGATGGAATTTGAAAATAAAGAAGATCTGTCGGGGAGTCAGGTATGTGGCTCTTGGGGTTTCTTCCAGGTGAGTTCCTTCCCTCCCCCAGCCCCCAAAGAGCAGCAGCCCCTCCGATTTGACCTTTCTCTGCTGATGTAGTTTGTTGCTTCATACACAGCTTTCCATTTTGCTAGACTAGGCTTCAGAGCAGAGTTGTGAATTCAGGGGAGGACCCCGAGGACGTGCTCCTGGCTGAGGGCTTGGCCCCCACACACAGGGGTGGCAAGAGACAAGGGAGTAACTGAAAACAGTCCCATTTTCTTTGACCACTGGGAAGCCAAAACCCTAATTCGTGCCTATTGCTACCCAAACGTATCGGTCCCTTTGCATGGAATTTTGTGTTCTAGCCTTATCTCTTTTTTTTTCCCCAATACATTTATTTATTTATTTATTCGTTCATTCATTCATTCATTCTTGGCTGCGTTGGGTCTTCGTTGCTGCACGTGGGCTTTCTCTAGTTGTGGCGAGCAGGGGCTACCCTTTGTCGCGGTGCACGGGCTTCTCATTGCGGTGGCTTCTCTTGCTGCGGAGCATGGGCTCTAGGCACGCGGGCTTCAGTAGTTGTAGCTCGCGGGCTGTAGAGCGCAGGCTCAGTAGTTCTGGCGCACAGGCTTAGTTGCTCCGCGGCACGTGGGAGCTTCCCGGAGCAGGGCTCGAACCCCTGTCCCCCGCATTGGCAGGCGGATTCTTAACCACTGTGCCACCAGGGAAGCCCCTAGCCTTACCTCTTGCTCCTTATTATTTTCTTAGCTTTATGTTCCACTTTCCTTTGTTTTTCTCATTTTTTCATTCCTTATCCTGTGGGACGGTATCTTTTTCTCTGAGCCATCTTAAATAGGCAGGATATGCAGAAGCAAACGAACAGCCCCATTATACCTCTACAGCTCTTCCTCAATTTATGATGGGATTACGCCCCAACAAACCCAGCGTAAGTTGAAAATGCATTGAATACATTTAACCTACCAAATATCATAGCTTAGCCTAGCCCACCTGAAACGTGCTCAGAACACTTACCTTAGCCAGCCGTTGGGCAAAGTCATCTAACACAAAGCCTGTTTTATAATAGTGTGATTTATTGAATACTGTACTAAAAGTGAAGAACAGAACTGTTGTCCGGTACGGACAGTTGTATCGGTTGATGACTCTGGCGATCACAAGTTACTGCCGTTGCCCAGCATCACGAGAAAGTCTCGTACTCTACATCACCAGGCCGAGAAGAAATCAAAATTCAAAATTTAGAGCATGGCTTCTACTGAATGCGTATCACTTTCACACCATCATATGGTCAAAAAGTCATAAATCGAACCATCGTAAGTCAGAGGCTTTTGTATTTAAACACCCAGCAGGATCCCCGTATTCTTCCCTGGCAGTAACCTAAAAATCCATCTAAGACAGACCTTGTATCATGGATGAGGGTGCAAATGAGATAGGATACCCGCCACCTTCCAGAAGTGACCTGAGTCAGGGCATGAGTTGAAACTAACAGGAAAGGTGCTGAAATGAGTGAGGGCTTTGAGTCGGGGGCATTAGTGCTGCCCGTGGGGGACGGCAGGGGAGGGCAGGGTGCTGGAAGCCTGTCCCACTTCCGATGCTGGGAGGGGCATTGGCCAGGCTCCCTGCCCACAGGGCCGGGCCACACTCTTGGCCGTGTCCTGACTACCTTAAAGCTGGTTCTTACCGTGAACCCAGGCAGCACTCAGTGTCATCTCAGAATCAGAGGCACAATTGTGGTGGGCAGCGAAGGAGCTAAGACGAACAAAGAAGCTTTCGGACTACGTGGGGAAGAATGAAAAAACCAAAATTATCGTCAAGATTCAGCGGGTAAGTACTTTAACATGTCACTATTTTTCGCTTACTTGCAAACTGATAAAACTTTACATTAAATCTGAAAGATTTAAACTCTTGTGCAGACACTTTAATCCTGCCGGTCCAGGCTTAAAGTCAAACTGTCCTCTTTATGGGGCAACAAAAACATGAAGGAAATATGGATCGGTGGACGGTATCTGGAGTTTGTTTTAATTGGGGGGAAAGGAGAGTATGCTGCGTTCATTTCAACTTTAAAAATGAGGCTTACAAAAAAAAAAAAAAAAAGGGCTTACAAGTAACTAAAAATGTTTCTTGAAATGAAAAATACAGCCCAGAGCACTGATCTCAAGTTTTTCTAAGTGCTGACAGTCTGTGAAAGAGGTGGAGGGCTGGAGACCTGCAAGGACTTCGTGTGGAGCCGTATACCTGCAGGCTGCTTTGCTGTGTGCTCTCTCCTAAGTCATCTCTATAGTTTGGGGGCAGCAGGGTCCCCCACGATTGTCTCTACCCCTCCCTCACTGGACCTGCAGTGGCTGACTTGGGAATGGCTGTGACCAACACGGCACCCTCCAGCCTCCACTGTGAGGGCCCAGGGCCAGAGCGAGACTCCCCTCGTGATCCGCTGTGGATGACCAGAGATGCATGGCCTGTTTATCTTTAGCAGTCGGCAAAGGCAGTTGTAAGGCGTGAGCTGTAACTTCCTTATAAGAACGCCTCAGTCCGCAATTTGCTGTCCCCCCCCCCGGCCTTTTCAGAGGGGGCAAGGAGCTCCAGCGCGAGAACCCATCATTAGCAGTGAGGAGCAGAAGCAGCTGATGCTCTTCTATCACAGAAGACAAGAGGAGCTCAAGGTACCGTGTGACTGATGGCTTCTCAGCTAGCTGGCGCCTGGGGCGTTCACCCCCTCACCCCCAGGCCTTACTCTGGGCACGGGGGTAGCTCGGGGGCTCTGCAGGGTGTGGTGAGGGCACGTCCTGAGCTGCAGCCTCGCCGGGGCTGCGGGGGGCCCTGCCCGGTGTCCGCCTGCCTTAGGCTCTGGAGGTGTCCTGCTTCTGGGGACGTGGGGAGCAAGGAGGTTGGTCGTGGGTTCTGCAGAACACTTTCCTGAAATGCCTTCCTGAGCAAAATACGTTTGTGTCCAGAAACTGGAAGAAAATGACGACGATTCCTGTTTAAATTCTCCGTGGGCAGATAACACTGCTTTGAAAAGACATTTTCATGGAGTAAAAGACATAAAGTGGAGACCAAGATGAAGTTCACCAGTTGATGAAGCTTTCTAAAATATTAGCTCACCTTTCTTTTGGCAAAATAATAATAATAATAACTAAAAAGGACACCCACAGCTCTCTTTGAAAGTTGTTGAAATTTCTGGTTTTCCTAGTTGTTTTTCAGTTTGAATGTTTAAAATAAAAGTTATTCAAGGTTTTAGAACTTAATAAATACATCCTCAAAAGAATCCGCCTAAACTATTTTTATTTCAGGACGACTATCTACTAATCTGAGGTTTTTCTTTGGCAAACTACTGAAGATATAGTTACAAACATTTTTTGCTTCCTGATTGCTGTATTGCAGGAGGTTGAAAGTACCTTTTGTCCCAGGGATCTGCTGTGAAACTTGGCTGTCAGTGGCCACTAGAGGCCGCCCGTCACTTCCTTACCCGCATTCTTCCTGGGCCCTCCCTGTGGAACTGTCAGAGGCCCAATTCTCAATCTTGTTTCAGAGACTGGCAGGGGGTCTAACTGTAGCCTCGTGTCTCCCAGCTTCAAAGGTGAAGTTCACCCCCTGGTTGAGACCTGGCTGGTCTTGTCTTCCAGGTGTAAAGGCTGTACCTGTGATGGAAGTTGGGTGGCCAAACTAGACTAACCTTGAAACTGGACAAATTCTTGTGTAGTTTCTGGGCTTTTCCTGAAAACAAATGCAGATCCTGGTAACCGATGGTTCTCCCCGTGGGCTCACAAGAGCCTGCAGCTCTTGTCGTGCTGAGGTCGGTACCGAGGCTGACAGATGCAAACGCTGTTGGCTCGGTGACAACCACGTTGGCTCACCTGTCATCCTGACTGGTTTTCTAGGACATCTTTGCTTTTAAATTCTCCGACTGATCATCTCTGCAAATGCTGACGTCTCAGCAGCTCGAGTACATCTCTCAGATTGTGCAGCCAGAAGTGGCCTAGACGTCTTGTCCAGCTGCATTTGGTCTGTAGAAGACTCTTCCCCTAGTTGGAGGAAACGCATCATGCTCACTCTGAGGAAGAGTGAAGTGACAAGGACGCTCCCTGCCCTGGTCTCCCTGTGCCCACTGCTCCTCGCCCGCCACGGTGCTGGAGCGCCCCGTACACGCACAGCCACAGGGATGGAGCTGGGGCCGGGGCCGGGGCCGGGACCCTGGGTTCCCAGACCTGATTCCGTTGTGGAGGGTGAGGACCGTCCATGTCTCCCCCAGCCCTTCACACATCGGCGAGACCCACTCAGAGTGCCCTCACCTCGAGGGGAGGCCTTGGCTCCTGGCAGAGACTAGTGCCCCTGGAGAGCACCCTACACAGGTTCTTCTCCCAGAACCCTCTGCAGCCTGTCCTCGTCTCCCGACAATCTCCAGGTTACTTAGGGCCCCTGCACTGACTAACATTTCTGCTGTCCTCAAAACAGCATTTTTCTAACGTGGCTTGTAACCGACTCTACGTCTTGATTGTACCTTACTCTTCTGATTGTCAAATTTTGTAAAATCAAGTTTGCATCTGTTTGCTTTTTGACTTTCATTATTATTTTATTTTTAGCAAAGTAGAGTTGACATGATATTATATTAGTTTCAGGTGTAACTTTCATTGTAATTTTATTTTTTTTCATTATAATTGTAAACGTCTCTGTGGAAAGCCTCTGTCCTTGGATGATATAAAGTTCGCAATAAGATCCTGTGATTTTATGTGAGGAGCTCCCGCTCTTGTCAGTGCATAGTTCACACGCATGCGTGACAGCCGTACTTGAATTGCAGAAGACGTTAAGCCACGTGATCACAGTAGCTCTTCTTAAGAATCACTATTTCCGTATCACTAGGAATTCTTGACTCAATGGGATTTCGATGCTTTCTGTGGCCGTGACGGTTACTCTGTTGCTTCACATAATCACCGGAAATTGTTAACCAAAGGGCCACTGGCTTTTGAGTACAGAAATCACTGCATTACTATCATCACACTACAGCCCTTTATTGAATACTCACGTAAAACGCACAGTCCTCTCCTCGTCATAACCCCTGAGCTCTGTCCGTTCTGACGTAGCGGCTCCTCAGAAGGGCAGTACTGGAGCTGCCCCTTCACGGCCGTCTGTCTATAAGGAAGGGGGGCAGGCAGTCCCTGGGCGACTCTGTGCTAATGTGGGTTGATTCACTTCACATCCACTCCCTGAGGAAGGTGGTAGTGACCTCAGACGGGTGGCCTCGCTCATCCATGGTGGCCTGGCTAGTGAGGCTAGAGCCAAGGGCCACTCCCAGGACTTCCCAAGAAATCAACCTACCAGCAAAAGTCATCTTGCCAGATGGCCGGCTGTGGACCAGCTTAAGTAGGCAGGCCTGGGCTTTTCGGTGGGACCGTTGTTTTTTAATCCCATACATCTGTGGATCAATAGCAAGGAAACACAGTGCATGTTGTCTGTTGCCAGGCTGGGTCTGCGGTTTTGTCCTCCATAACTTGTCTTCTCACACGGTTGTTTCAGGGAGACCAGGAATGCCTGTAATAAAACTTGTCACCACCCAAAACCCTTTCCACCGGCAAACCGAAACCCCGGGCAGTGTTTCTGTCACAGGATTACGTTGTTCCTTGGCAACGGCTCTGCAAAGGCTGTGCCGTCAGGCTTGAAGTCAGCCGCCACGAGCTGAGGGCAGGCGGCCTTGAGCCGTTCTCCGTGAAGCCTCAGGAAACTGCGTCCATCGCCCACCCTTCATCCCAAGATCCCAGGGGTCGTCACTCTGTTCCTCCAAGTCCACTGGCCCCAGAGAGAGGGCCAGGAGAGATGTCACTGGTTCCCAAGAAAAGTTCGATACTGGATGTCAGAGTACGGAGCTGTTTCCCAGCTACCAACGTGCTAAGTGCTTTACGTGTGTTTTCTCGTTCACAACCTCTCGACAGCCAAATCAGGAAGAAACTAGTGTCGTCATTGCACCAATAAGGAAGCCCAAGCCCAGAAAGGTTCTTTCGCCCAAGGTGAAGCATCTAAAAGCCCACCTGCTTGCCCGAGAATCTGCCACGAACTATACGGTAAGTTTCCATGTATACCTAGTGTAGATGCGAAACCACGTGCTAGGGAACATCGGGGAGGGAACGTCCACGGAACCCGCCCCTGTGAAGGGCCCCAAGCAGGAGTGCTCTCTCCAGAGCGGGCAAGTGGCAGCCTTCGATTATTTTAACTTACTCTGAGGCCGATAGTGATGGGATTACGGGTCCTAAGACTGCTTCGTTTCACCAACCACTGAAAAAGGGGAAAAAAGATATGTGAGCCCACCCATGAGGTGCTTTAAGCAAACAGACACTTGGCTTGACTCTGAAACCACTGCCCAGAGCGATAAAAAGTGTCTGGGGTTGTGTCCCTGCTGGAGAAGGGACCCCAACCTGCTCTCAGGCCCAGCACACACGGGTCGTAGGACACTTTGCCGTAGGATTCTGGGCCACACTAGCATGGATTCAGAGGTTATTGGATGAGCAGATTCCCACAGGCCAAGTCCCAGGCTATCAATACTGTGAATAGATTGAACTCGCTGCATTCAGACCAAGAAAACAACAGCTACAGCTGTCTTGCTGTTGCAGCCACGGGACAGGGTTCCAGCATCGTCATGAAATGCAGAAAGGGAAGTACCAGCAGCTCCGTTTGCAGTTTTGTCGCCTAAATCCCTGATCCTACAACCGTCTGTGTTGGGTGGCAGCCCTGCTCAGCAGCCCCGTGACCACAGCTGTGTCCCTGCCGTTCCCCTGACCCCACCCCAGTGCGCTTGGTACATCCGCCCAAGGTACCCAACGCGTTCTGTTGCTTTTCCTTGGCTCGTTGAGAGAGGCCGTCGTACTGCAGGTGCCCAGGTGGCCTCAGCACAGGGCTAATGAAGGTGAGGATGGTACCTGCGCCTTCATTCTGCCCCTTCACCTGTCACATCATGTTGTTGTTGTTGTTGTTTAATATTTATTTATTTGGTCACGCCGGGTCTTGGTTGCAGAAGGTGGGCTCCTTAGTTGCGGCTCACCAGCTCCTTAGTTGCGGCACTCAGGCTCCTCGGTTGTGGCATGTGAACTCTTAGTTGCGGCATACAGGTGGGATCTAGTTCCCCGACCGGGGATCGAGCCTGGGCCGCCTGAATTGGGAGCATGGAGTCTTCTCCACGGCGCCGCCAGGGAAGTCCCTGTCGCATAGTTTTGAAACAAGACAAACCCCGCCTACGAGCAGGTGACTACAGCGCAATAAACGCCCACGGACCTCCTCTGTCCCCTCCTCCCTGCTTGCTTACTCTCGCCTCCCCCAGCCCCACCCCCAGACAAAGTAGGCAGGCATGATAGCATTATCCTTCCGTTCTCATTTCTCATTTCGCGTCTCCATTTGCATTGTGCTGGACCAGGTCCCATAGGCTCAGAGCAACTGTATGTTTCAGTGGTAAGTCAGCAAAATACAAGATGCACTCAAAGCTCCTACTGGGAATTCCCTGGTGGTCCAGTGGTTAGGACTCCCCTGGTCGGGGAACTAGGACCCCACAAGCCTCGTGGAGGTGGGGAGTGGCTCCTGCTCTCAGAATCCTGTGTTGTAACTAAATCACTTATTGTAAAATAAAAGAGATGGAGGTAAAACTACTAAGGGCATTAATATGCAAATCAGAACCCCCAAACTGAGAGCTGCTCCGAGTTTAACTCTTAGACCTTCACAAAAGGAGCTCAGCTCACGTGAACAGGTGTCCACCTTTTCTTGCAACTATTTCCAGGTCTGAAAACGCTTGGCATTTCTAGAGGTAACTTAGCATTGAACTGAGGAGAGAGTTTTCCAGTGGCACAGCTGTTGATTTTTCCCTGGGAGGTAAATCTGATTTAAGTTATTGAATATAGGATCTTATTAGCTTTACGCTAAAGGAAGTCAAAAATTGGTGCACATGTCTAGAAAATAAATGTCACAAGTTGACTGTTAGCAAATATAATTTAACCTAATAAAGTTCAATTGAAGCTGTCTGTATGAGAAAATTCACCCTGAGCTGAGATGGAGGAAAAGGAAACATTACCTGGCCTAAAATAGCAATTTGTTAAAAACAGAGAAAGAAAGGGGGAGAGAGAGAGAGAGAGAGAATTTCGGAGTGTGTGGACATCCCATGCTTGTTGAAACAAGACCGAGGAATTGGGCATTTTTCTTTTTCTCAAAGCAGTACGTTCCCTATAATGCTTCAGACTACCATGGTTAGAATCTATCCCTCTGAGCGGCTTGTAACTCAGTCTTTATTTGCATGTCTGTCCCCTGAACGGACTGAGAGCTCTTGGCGGCAGAGACACTGTTTTACTATATCTTGACTCTTTCCCCGCAAAAGCAAGTTTTCTGACACTTCCCCTCACCTTTCTAAAGAAGGTGAAGCAGATGTGGAGTGAACAGACAGCACTCCCGTCTTAATTCAAGAGCTGCTTTGCCTTTTTTGCTCATTGATTATCGAAAGGGGCGATGGGGCCAGAGTCGGGCAAGGTGGGGTAGGGGGGATGTTAATTCTTTGCAAGTCTATGCCTCGGGGTCAGTGATAAGGGTCCACAGTCACCACCCTCCGCCGGGCTGTCTGGTCTTGCCTGGAAGATGCTACTGCTCCCACACACTGTGGCTGGATGTGGACTTTCCTGGTACAGGAAGCAGTTTGGGGATAGCGCTCAGCGCATAACGGAGTGCTCGGTTTACAAGCTACTGTGTGTGCCTTTGTCACCACCGAAAGTCCTCCGTGAAAGTCAGCCTTACAGCTTTTGTGACTGGGGAAGCAATGACAGGATCGGACTTTCACTTTCGGAGAGGGGTCTTCAGCAGAGCACGGGAAGTTCTGTCATCACACAGAGCGCACCATATGTAATAGATCATCTACATTTTTTTAATGAAAACATTTTAGGGCCAAACATTTACAATGGATCTGTTCCACCCAGCACATCTTGAAATGGGGCACACAGGTTCTTTTTGTTCTTGGAGGCCTCCTCCAGGCCTGTGTTTCTCCAAAGGGCTGTAGAAATGCTACCAGATAGAAAATTTACCAAATATTCATAGAACATTTTCAAATAGAAGAGAAATGTCTCTGGGAAGCTTCCTGCTGCGTATGTGGAGCAGAGGTGTGTAGACACCCACCCTACCCTCAACCCAGGGCTGTATCTTCCAAAAGGGGAATGAGGCACCCTTCCCCCGGAGCGTCCTGCATGGGCTCTGTAGTTGTGGCTCACGGGCTCAGTAGTTACGGCACATGGGCTTAGTTGCCCCACGGCATGTGGGATCTTAGTTCCCCCACGGCATGTGGGATCTTAGTTCCCCAACCAGGGATTGAACTAGCGTCCCCTGCATTGCAAGCGGATTCTTAACCACTGGCCCACCAGGGAAGTCCCAAGGCAAAATTTTAAAATAAAAATATAAGGAAATTGAATCCAAAAATGCATTAAATATGATATTTCACAACCCAGTGGGATTTCTTCCAGAATTGCAAGGGTGGTTTAATATTAGGAAATCTATCATATTAACGGAGCGAGGACGAAAATCACACGATCATGTCCATAGATGCCTACAAGGCATTTGACAGAATTCAACTCCCAGTTGACTCCGGCTGTGAACCACAAAGCACACTGTACAGGTGGTTTGCATCCTGCCACACTTCATCACGCTCTTAGACATTCTTCCAAAACATGACAAGGATGAGGTTCCAAGGGGGTGCTCTGGACGCCCCCCTCCCTGGGGAGGCTGAGTATGGAGGGTGAGGTGGAGGAGCTCAGGTCAGACAAGGAAGCAGGGTTGACCGCAGATGTACAAGCAGTTGAGGAGGAAACAGAGCCACAGGCCAATATCAAGCTGGCAGGTCTGGTGTCTTCCGAGGCCTCTGTGCTTGGCCTGCACATGGCCACCTTCTCTCTGTGTCCTCGTGGTCCTTCCGCTGTGTGTGCGCATCCCTCATGTCTCTTCCTCTTCCTATAAGGACGCGAGTCTTATTGGATTAGGGCCTCACCCTTATGACTGTGGTGTAAGCCCTGAAAACGAGGTTTTCTCTTTTTTGTAATGCAAGTGCCAGATTTCAGCTTTGATTGAATGAACACATTGCCAGCCACAGGACTAGGTAAAGAGCCAGGCCGCCTTCCCCCACTAAGGCTCTTTTGTTCTAGAGATCTTTTCTTTTGTTTTGTTTTTGTCTTTGTTCTTGTTTTAGAGATCTTGATTGACTTCAATAACTGCCAACTTTGGGCCACTTGTTTTTTCTTTTCCTTCCCTTTAAATTCCTGCTCTTATGTTTTGAACTCAGCAGTAGTGAGCCCATGAAACCCTAGGCCCCCACCCTCACCCCTATAAAAGGAGAACCCCTGGCCTGTGCTCACGCGCTCTCTACCCACAATCTTGCGGTGTGACCCCAGGTGTGCCGTGTAATTTCCGGGTCCTGTAAGTAATACATTTTTTTTTCAGTTTCCTGATGGTTATTGCAGTTTGATCTCACACCAATTGTGTTAAATGTTTACAGGGACTGGAGGACTGAAGCCTGTTCTCTGGAGGAAATAAAGAAAGTATGTTTGGAGGAAAAAAAAAATGTTTATGATTGTGTCTTGAAATCATAATAACCACAAGGGCTTGTCCAGCCACAACACTGGTTATTAGCAGGCTGAGACTGGCACACAACAATGACCTCATTTAACCTTGTCTGCAAATGCAGTCACATTCTAAGATGCTGAGGGTTAGGGCTTCACCATATGACTTTTGGGAGGACACAGTTCAGTCCATAGAGGCTCTGTCATTTAAGAGCCACCAGGCTTTGGATAATTTTATTAACATTATAGGCTTCAGTCTCCTCCTCTATAAAAGGGAATAATACCATTGCCTATTTCATCCATTAGGACTAAAGTTGGCTGCGTGTCCCAGTGACATAATCACAGTAACTTAGCCAAATAGAGGTTACATTTTTCTCAGGATCCAACTACTTGATCCAAATCTGTCCTGGTCAAAAGTGAGACCTGGCATCTCCATGTGTTTCTGATGCTTTGACTTTGGGCCTTTTCTGGCCCTGGAGGGACTGCCCCTCCCAGGGTTAGCTGATTCCTAGAGACAGCAAACAGCTCACCTGGGAGCACACCTCTTGTATACAAACCAACCAATCCAGAGGCAGACAATTCAGGGTTGGGGCAGCTGAAGACCCAGGCTCCTTCTGGCTTCCTGCTCCATTTTCCATGGCTTGAAGCTTTCTTCTTCATGCTTGGAAGTTGACTCTCATGCCTCTAGCACCCAGCTTTTGTATTAGGCAGGAGGACAGGGGAGGGGCAAAAGGCAAGAAGCTGCAATGTGGATGCCACTCGTGTCTGCTCCCTCCTGAAAAGGTTCCTAGGACCTCTTTCCTTTGTATCACATTGGCTAGAACTGGTTGTTTCATCAATGTTAGCTATTAAGGAGTATGAAGTGGTCAGTATTTTAGCCAGGGGCATTGCTACCTTGAAAAAAATTGGAGTTCTGCTAGTAAGGAAGAAAGGGAAAGTGAATATTAGATAGTTAACTACTCATATCTGCCGTACCTAACCTCAGGGTTGTTGAAGGATTAATTGAGATAATTTGTTTGAAGCAAGACAAATGAATAGTGGAGATGATATAAAACTTAGCCATGAATTCAACATGTGAGGTCCAAAAACGTCAAACGTGTAAAATGTAGGATTGCGTTACTGCAAGACTAATGAGAGGAAAATGACAAGCCTGGGCAGCCAGCTGGCTGAGCGTCTCAAGGTCCAACTACTTGATCCAAATCTGTCCTGGTCAAAAGTGAGATCTGGCATCCCCATGTGTTTCTGATGCTTTGACTCTGAGCCTTTGCTGGCCCTGGAGGGACTGCCCCTCCCAGCGTTAGCTGATTCCTAGAGACAGCAAACAGCTCACCTGGGAGCACACCTTTTGTATGCAAACCAACCAGTCTAGGGCCCACCCCAGTGACCTCCTTTACTGAGCTCTCACAGGACTCTCACACTCAAGGCCACTTATCTCCCTGCCCTCATCACCCAGGGCTAGGTATCAGACAGTCCTACCCTCCAGAGCTTGCTGGAATTATTCAAACTAGCCAGTCTCAAGCCTGCTTACCCTGCCTAGCCCATTCCTTCCAGTTAAACCACAGTAAAGGCTCTGTTCACATTTCCCCTGCACTCCCTCCATCTCCTGACCGACCCTTGTGCTTCCCCGTGTGGCCCTGCGTGGGGCGGTGTGCCCCCTCCTCTTAGGAACTGTGAGTAACAAGCTGTCTTTTCAGCAGCAGTTGTCTCCTGATCTGCTGCCTTCACTACCCCCAAATAATAATAAAACCGATGTTTTAACAGTAAGAGGATAACACAAAAATATAGGCAAGTACAGGCAGTTTAGAGAGCTGCTCACGCCTGGGCGCGTGGCTGAGATCCTGGTGTGCAGGTGGCCTACCTGCCTCTGCCCAGCTCTGAAGGCGCTACTTCTCCCGTCCATACAGGACGCACAGGAAGCACGCGGACGCCGGCCCCTGCCTCCGGGCGTGGCCCTTCCTGGCAGTTCTTCCCCACATCGCCATCTGACCCCTGCCCCACTGCCCAGTCCCCATGCACCCCACCCTGGCCACGAGGCTGTGGGGTGCAGCGACTGGACCTTCGGATTCCCAGAGTGTATGCTCTATCTGAACCCATATTTGGGGAACAGAGGGGGGGGGAAAAAGGCTGCTAAGTTTAGAATCTCAAAGAAAGGTTCACAGCCTGTGAACCCAGATGCGTCTGGCTGTTTCAGTAAAAGGAAGTTTATAGAAAGCTGTGGGAAATATAGCACTTCCTTGGATACAGACACAGCCCAGTTACACATGAGCTCAAGATTTTGCCATCGTGAGAAGGAGTTTCAATAGCTGGAGACCAAGCAGACTCCCAACAGGAGCGCGTGGTGGCCAAGTGAAGTCAGAGGGGACGGGCTGGTTCTCAGCGGCCCCGGGTCCTCGGCTTCGGGAAACCAAGTGCTCCCCAGAGTGAAGGAGCTCGGCTGGGTGTGGGGAGGTCATCATAAAGCAGGCCCGCGGGGATAACCGGAGCAGCCACGACACGTGGGGCAGAATCTCCGAAAGTCACCTCTGAAGCGAGACTCTCTGAGTGCCTGGCCGGCTGTCCCGAGAATTGAGAGGTTTTCCAGTCTCGCTGGTGGAACAGGCACTTCTTCTCCTTGCAGAGCTCGGGATGCAGCTTCTGCTGGTCCTTGCCTGTTTTACCCACCCCACTACCCCAGCCTCGAGTGGTTCCCTCCCAAGCACATGTGATGAGCTCTCAGCCGCCTTCTCGAGGGGCCTCTGCTCACCCCTGGGTTCTCTCTCCCTGTGCACCCCTCTCATCCCCGACAGTCTGTCCCGGGGACTCTGGCCACCTTGGTGTCCCTGGATGCTCAGCTCCATGTCTCCAACTCAGGTCAGCCACTGCCCACCCCCGTGCCCCCGGGGCTGCCCCTGCCTACGCTGCCCCCAAGGCAGTGAGTGCGGTGAGCACTGTCCCTCCTTGCCTCATGTCCAATGTCTTGAAGACGTTGTTTCACATACTTTTTAAAGTTTTTGATTGTTGCAGGTGGGAGGGTAAATCTAGTCTCTGTTCTCCATTTTGGCCAGAAACAGAAGTCTCAGGATACTCTTTTTAATCAAATATTATTCTCACTATAGATCTACAGTCATTAAAATACCAATGTTTAAAGAATTAAAATAGGGCTTCCCTGGTGGCGCAGTGGTTGAGAGTCCGCCTGCCGATGCAGGGGACGCGGGTTCGTGCTCCGGTCCGGGAAGATTCCCACATGCCGCGGAGCGGCTGGGCCCGTGAGCCATGGCCGCTGAGCCTGCGCGTCCGGAGCCTGTGCTCCGCAACGGGAGAGGCCACAACAGCGAGAGGCCCGTGTACCGCAAAAGAATTAAAGCACATCAATCACTGGAAACTATACTAAATATGATTGGGTTTGGGGTGATCAAGAAGGTGACTGGGGGCATATGGTGTTTTACGGTCTCTGAATTGGACCACTGCCTCCAATTTTTCTCTCTGCTCTGATTTTGTCTGATTCCCACCACAAGCCCCTCACTCGTTGGAGCCGCCCCTCTAAGGCTCCCCTTTGACGTCACAGTTCAGTTCAAACTCCTCATTCAAGCAGGAAAAGCCGCTAGAATGGGTCACTGTGGGTGCTTCAAACCCATCCCGCGACCGGCTGGCGTCATGATCTGGGCCCAGCTGGCCGTTCATGTTTCCCCACCCCGGGCGACATAGGGATCACCGTCATTCCCTCTGGGTCCCCATATTCCAGCTGAATGGAACTGCCCATCCTTCCCTGTGATGGTCGCTGCTGAGCACACCTCCCTCGCCCACCATTTGCTGAACTGGGCTGATGTGCCCATCCCCCCACTGCTGTGAGATTGGCTGCTGAGTTCCCACCACCACCCCATTCCCTGGGGAACTGCTCTCTGCCGGCCAGGAGCTACCTTGATGGGGAAGTTGGCCTCTCTCCCCTCCAAGTTCCCCAGGCCACGCCCGACTGTGGACCACTCCTGTGCACGCGCTCCGCTCCAGGGCTCCAGTGGGGCAGGCTGCATCCACACCCCTGCTGGGCTCTCTTCCTCTTCTCCATCCCTCTTCCCCCTTCCCCTAGGACAGCCCTCCCTTAATGAATCTCTTGAACATGAATCCCCATCTCAGGTTCTGCTTCTAGGGATCCTGACCTAACACATTCCCCTAAGAGGCTCGCATTTCTGGCGTCCGCCCCTCAACTTCTGTTGCCCCCTCTCCCCCAAAAGATCCTCTTCCCGACACACTTCTACCTGAGCAACTCCTACCTGGACTTCAGGGACCTGATCAAGGACCCCCTCCTCCATGAAGCCTCCCTTCATGTATAATGAGACGAGACAAGAGCAGACGCCCTGGTCGTGCCAGTCTCACTCTTCCGCGATAGAGCTCAAGAACTCCTCGCTATTCTGATTATTGGGTGTGAGATGGAGATCTGTCCAAAGAACGTTCGGGATTCTGCGCTAAGTGCTTCAAGCACCACAGCAGAGGCTGTAGCAGTCCCCCACTATCTCCTCTACTTCTTTAATAATTGAAACCCCAATATTCAGCTGGTAGCAGGACCCCCCCGAATAAAATCTACATTTCCCAGCTTCCCACTGAAGCATAACCTCGTGGTTTCTGGGTTACAAGCAGAAACTGTGTGTGTGACTTCTAAGACATGTGCCTTCTCACCCGCCCACCCCTCTCTTTCCAGCGAGCTGGAATGTGCAGGTTATTTGTCCCTGGGACTCCAACACCATGGACCATAACCTGACCCTGAGAAGGGAGGCACATCTTGGAGCTGGAGGTACCTGCCGTCTTGAGTACGGGGAGAAAAGAAACTGGTATTTTTTTAAGCCATTACTCTCTTGGGTTTTTCTGCTTCTCAAAGCTGAGCCCAATTCTAACTAAACCACGTAGGTTATCTCTCCCTGAAGCCCAACTCATAAGTGCGTAGCCAGGATTTGACCCCAGGTTTATCTAAATCTGAACCTATGTTCTTCACTGCTTTGCTCTATCCTCTCCAGCTTGGCAGGGTGGAGGGAGGGCCCACATCAATGGGGCAGGAGTACAAGGTACTCCTCACACTTGGGAAATAATCAGTAATGGTTGTTTGGGTGACCAGGAAATGTGATGCCAGCCCCTAGTTTATACCCTCTTTATCAGGGCTGCCGTTCACAGCTGTCCAGGTTGTACACAGCACAAATGGTCCTGGCTGTGTGTGCTGAGATTGAGCATGGAGCTGCATGTCCCCAGAGAGAGTACCTTTTTCTTATTTTTTTAATTGTCACAGACACAACATCTGGGCCAGTGGGGGCCATGAACCTGACCCAGCTGAGACTCCTCCTACATGGGTGGCTTACTGAGCCTGGGGAAGCTGGGCTATGCATGGACGCTTGTAATAACGGGTCTGAACTCATGAGAGATGGACCGAGTCCTGAACTTGACTTTCTGTGACATTGTCAAGGATCCTGCAGTGATTAGCTGGGTGTCAGAATAAAGAGAGACAGACAGGGATCCCATAGTGCTGGGCCCTCATCCCTGGCACGATGAACTAGAGTGGACCCCTGTTGAATTGGCCAGGAGACAAATTTAACATCTTCTTCTTACCATTTAAATAGCACCTCCCTGTGCCTCCCTCCTTCAGGCTGCTCTGGGGGAGGCAGAAATCACCCTTAGACCCACCACCT
Source organism: Tursiops truncatus (assembly GCF_011762595.2). NCBI lineage: Eukaryota > Metazoa > Chordata > Mammalia > Artiodactyla > Delphinidae > Tursiops > Tursiops truncatus. Next base: position 131,789,290 of record NC_047037.1, on the reverse strand, counting down.
CGGGGCACTTTGCTTGCATATGCTTACCCAGCATAGCTTGTCCACAGATCCCAGCACCAGACACATGTATGTCTCCTAGTTCTTCCTGAACCCATGACCTTGATCTTCTTCCTCATAATACAGCAGAGTAACTATAACAAAGCCAGCCATTTGCCTCCCAGTTGCAATTCTTTCCTTTTCTCTTAGCAAAAGAGCACTTTAAAAAAAAAAAAAAAGCTGGGTACAGTGCTGCCAACTAAAACACTACATCCCCCAATATTCTTCACATCTAGAGGTAGCCATAGAAGAAAACTTTGCAGAGAGAAATTAAAGTGAAGGGGTGGAGGTAATAGTGGAACATCTCTTTAAAAGTGATTTCTTCCTCTTCTTCTCTTTTCTGTCACCTGGAATGCAGTGGTAATGGCTGGAGCTCCAGCAATCATATTGGACTATGAGATGACCTTGGAAAAGAAAGCCACGTGTGGCAGAGCAACGAGGTAGAAGAAGCCTGGGTCTGTAACACCATGGGCCACCGTATCACTCAGGAAGGCTTATGTGTGTTCTTCTCTACAGGTTAAGTCACTGTTTTCATTATTAGGTTACTTGCAGATGAACCCAATCTAATTGGTATAGCTACACAACCCATCTCCATCTTCCTCTTACCTCACGGCGGCCCCATTCCTGCAACGCTTAACAATGTAAACAAGAGAAACCAGAGACAGAATTGATAAAGTTGCCTCGGGCTGTGGAAAATCGAGATGCACTGAGCCAATGCTTTGTGCTGGAGTGTTGAAAGACTGAAGGGCACTTGCCTGCCAGAGGAAAACAGAGGAACACTTCAAAGAGTCTTCCCACGTTCCACACTCAAAAGAAGACCCGAGCAAGATGCTTCAGCGCTCGACTGTCAGATAGACAAACGTGGGAATCGCTCATCGCTCCTGAATCAACACCTAATCCGGCAACGTCTCTTTTTCCTCTACTGAGCATTTTCTGCTGGTAGTTTTGAATTGGTAAGTCACCACTGCAAGCACCATTTGGCCGTTTAACTGAGAGAGGTAGAAACAATGAGAGCCGATCACTGAGTGGGTGACTATGGGGGAGGATTCTTTCTGAATCGAAAGAAAAATCTTTTCATCTCCAGAGCTGGGGCAATTGAGCATTGCCCCTCGTGTCAGTTTAGGCTTTTTTGGTGCTTGCTTTTGCTGGTAGCAGGCAGAGGAGCTTGGGTGAAGATCACAGGCTTATGTTCAAATCCTGACACCACCTCTTGCTGGCTCTGGAATCCAAACAAGTTACTTTACCTTTGTCTGCCTCAGTGTCCTCATCTGTAAAATGGGAATGATAATACACCTAACTTCATAGGGCTGTTATGAAGACTAAATGAAATACTCCCTGTGAAAACACTTAACGTGGCACAGAGAAAGAGTTCCAAAATTTTCAGTTACTGTTCACAGTTTCAGGAGATGTGATTTGAGGACAGTCAAACCCTCCAGAACCAAGTGATAATTGAGTTCTCCTGGATCAAGGGAGGTGACGGACCCAGCATATCATGGCCTCAATCTTCAGACACAGCCTCCCCAGGAAAGACGTCTGTCAGGTTTGGGTCCAGCTGGGGTTCTCTCATGGTGCCTGCCACAGGTCAAATTTTAAGAGCAAGTTGTTGAATGAGGAACTTCACTAGAATGTAGAGGGTCCCAGGCCCCTGTGATCTGCTTGGGGACCATTCTGGCTGGTCCCATCATGCCCTTTATTCCCGTTTTTGATGGTCCCAAGAGGCCCAAGACTCCTGGGTCTCTCATCCAGACCCCTACCGTTTGGCTCGGGAGAGCCTGTGGTACATCCACAAAAATCCCTCATATGCTCAACCTCCCCTCCAGCGTCTCCTTCACTCTGTCGCATCGAAAGCCTGACTCTCCCCTGAGGCCCGCTCTCTGTGCAGCCTGTGAAGTGGGGACCGGTTTCTCCCCGATCCCCCGATTCCCAGGTGGGTGATTCCCAGGCGGGTGTGGGTCGATGTCCTCCTGGCTGTTCTAGATCATAATCCTCTCTCCTCCCTCAAAACCCTGCCTCTGACACTTCTTCAACCCCTCGGGGTCTTTGTACAGCTCTGTTTGCTGCCCCTTCACCACCCTGCATCTGAACACCCCCTCACAGACCTCAGGGCGCCTTTAAACCACCACAGCAGGCCCAGTCAGCTCCCACACTCGGCCCTCTCCCTTGGGAACTTTGTTTGGCAAAACCCCAAACATTGTTAAAAACAACATTCCAGCACAGCACGATGGAGAGAACAGCACAGTCATGGCCATGGGGAGGGCACCCCTGGTCCTTAGCTTCTCCCCCTAGGCACCCACGTCACGTCTCCTCTCTCGCCACACCTCTGCGCTCCTCCCATCCTCTCTTGCCTCCTAATTCACAGAGAAAACAGAAGCCCCTACCAGAGAGATGGTCCGCATGCTCCTGCCACCACTTCGCCCCCACCTGGCATCTGCCCGCATTTCAGGGGGCAAACTGTCCGGGCTCCCGCCAAGGCCAGGGCCTTGTTCCCCGGCCGGGACACAGCTCTGGCCGACCCCCTCTCTGCTCCACACCGCCATACTCCCTACAGCATCATCCATCCCATTAATCTATAATTACGTAAGGGTCCCCATCTTAAAACAAATCCTCTCTGTCCGCACAATGAATTCGGTGTCAGAAGCATCTCTTCTCTTTTTTGCTTCCTTAATTGGAAAAAAAAAATTTTTTTTTTAATTTTTCCTTCCATTTCTGTTTTTATTTTTTGACTATCTGATTCTAGGTTTTCTTTTTGTTATTTGTCCAAATAAGTCTTGTGCTTTGTAGTTGGTTTTAGGGGAAGAATTTTCATCTACCGAAATGTTTTAATTTGCATTTTCTGTTTACTTTTTTTTTTTTTTAATATTTATTTACTTGGCTGTGTTGGGTCTTAGTTGCGCACGCAGGATCTCTTGTCATGGCGCGTGGGCTTCTCTCTAGTTGTGGCGTGTGGGCTTAGTTGCCCTGCCGCATGTGGGATCTTAGTTCCCTGACCAGGGATTGAAACCGCATCCCCCAAGTTGGAAGGCAATTGGTAATCCATGAAATGGAGGATACTTCCTCATCATGATAAAGAATAAAGAGCAGCTAATGTCATTTATTTATTTATTTATTTATTTATGGCTGTGTTGGGTCTTTGTTGCTGCGCACGGGCTTTCTCTAGTTGAGGCGAGCGGGGGCAACTCTTCGTTGGGGTGTGCGGGCTTCTCATTGCGGTGGCTTCTCTTGTTGTGGTGCACAGCCTTCAGTAGTGTGGCACATGGGCTCAGTAGTTGTGGCTCACGGGCTCCAGAGTGTAGGCTCAGCAGTTGTGGCGCACGGGCTTAGTTGCTCCGCGGCATGTGGCATCTTCCCGGACCAGGGATCGAACCCATGTCCCCTGCATTGGCAGGATGATTCTTAACTACTATGCCACCAGGGAAGTCCCAGCAGCTAATGTCATTCTTAACCTTGACATATGTGGCTAACACTTCCCAAGTGAGTCCTCAGAAAAGGGGATCTGGTGTTTTTATTTTAAAAATAGTATCATGGCGTATTAGTTAGGGTAATGTGACAAAAGCCAACATTTCAGAGGCTTAATACAATAGAAATGTATTTCTTGCTTCTGTAATAGTCCCGTGTGGACGTTTCTAGTTGGTGGATGTGTTTTTCCGCTCGGTGGTTCAGTGACTCTTTGATGGATTCCTTCCACCATGTGGGCTCTACCATTTCCCAGGGCCTTGAAATTGGCTTCCAGCTGGTGGAGAGGAAAAGAGAAAGTGGAGCATGCACACCCTCGTCTCACTTCCCTTGGATGCACACATCACTTCTGTTCACATTCCAACAGCCAGAGCTAGATTCACAGACTTCACCTGTCGGTGGAATGTGCATGCGTGAGACCCGGTGGGGGATGGGAAGTCGCCCCACGTCGGGGATAGGCATTCTTGTTTATAGTTGGCAGGAGCTGAAATTAGGACCACCCTGATGAAGGGCGTTTTGGTAAATATCTATCAAATTTTAAAGTACACTTATCCTTTAACCTCATAATTCCACTTCTAGCAATTTTTCCTACAGATATAGTCACAAATGTGTGTAGATTTACATTCTGAGGATATATTTATTGTGTTTGTTTCTTGTGGCTGCTATAAATTACCACAAACTTGGTAGCTTAAACAACAGAAATTTATGATCTCACATTTAGGAGATAAAGTTCAAAATTGGTGTCACTGAGCCAAAGTCAAGGTGTCAGCGGGTCCGCACTCTGAAGACAAGTCCTTCCTTGCCTCTTCCGGCTTCTCGTGTCTGCCAGCCTCCCAGTTTCTTCTTCTGTCTTCACATCACCTTCTTTCTGTGTGTGCCTTCTCTTCTGTCTGTACCAAATCTCCCTCTGCCTCTCTAAGGACACACATGATTTCACTCAGATACAGGTTCCCCCCACTATCCAACAGTAGAGCATTGCTATGAAATCTTCCGCAAGCCGAACTGGCATAAAGTAAAGAAGCAATTACCTTAGGACACATCTTGTTAATGAATGCACAAAGTAAGTTGAGCACGGATGCTCAGACAGTTCAAAGCTCTGGCGGCTTGATGCTGAGATGCTGAGTGGAGTTCCTAGGGAAGGAGTGTGGTGGTACCACTCTAGCTGCTGAGGATGACTACGTCTATAACAGCTCGCTGCAAAACAAATGCTGAATGTTATTTTTCAATTTTTGCCTTTTTTTCATATAAATGAAAACCCTCTTCGAAATTCTTTCAGTTAGCAAAAACAGGTACTAACGTAGGTCTTTAGTAAAAGCGAAGTGGCCTAAAACGAACTTTCAGAAAGTGGGAGATAGATGTAATCTAGGATCATCTCTTCATCTTGAGCCTTAATCACACCTTTAATCACATCTGCAAAATTTTCCCACATAAAGTAACACTCTCAGGTTCCAGGAATTAGGGCTTGATAAGTTTGGGTGGCCACCATTCAGTCTACTACACCTAACAGCACTGTAATAGCAAAAGATTGGAAGCATCTTGAATGTTCATCAAAAAGGAATGGATGGATAAATTATTGTACATCCACATAGTGGAACACCTACAACCACCATGAGGAACAAGGACACGATATCAAGATACAAAACTATGTGTATGCACTCAAACATTTATTTAAAAAGAAAAATAAATACATAAATGCTCATATACTCATAGACTCTTTGTGGAAAAATCACAAGAAACTGGTAACTGTGACCACTTGTGGTTAAAACTGTAGAGAGGAGGGGAATGGGATGGAAGGAGTCACGCTTTCACTCTATGCTCTTTTTTTTTTTTCTTTATTTGCGGTATGCGGGGCTCTCACTGTTGTGGCCTCTCCCGTTGCAGAGCACGGGCTCCGGACGCGCAGGCTCAGCGGCCATGGCTCACGGGCCCAGCCGCTCCGCGGCATGTGGGATCCTCCCGGACCAGGGCACGAACCCATGTCCCCTGCATCGGCAGGCGGACTCTCAACCACTGCGCCACCAGGGAAGCCCCTATATGCTCTTTTGTACCTTTTGAAGTCACCTATCCAAATAAACACGAGAGCCAGTTATAGTACACCATGCTCGTAGCATCATCATTCACTATAGCCAAAAGGCAGAAGCAACCCAAGCGTCCATCAAGGAAGGAATGGATAAACAAAATGTGGTCTATCCATATCATGGAATATTATTCAGCCTTAAAAAGGAAGCAGACTCTGACACAGGCTACAACATGGATGAAACTTGAGGACATTCTGCCAAGAGACATGACTCAGACGCAAAAGGACAAATACTGCATAATTCCACTTATATGAGTTTCCCAGAGTAGTCAGAGTCAGAGGCAGAAAGCAGAGTGGTGGTTGCCAGGGGGCTGCGGGGGGCGTGGAAGGCCGAGTTAGTCTTTAATGGGTTCCGAGTTTCGGTTTTGCAAGATGAAAAGAGTTCTGGTGGTGGACGGTGGTGATGGTTGCCCCAAAATATACTTTATACTCCTGAACTGTACACTTGAAAGTGGTTCAAATGGAAAATTTTATGTTATATATATTTCACCACAATAAAAAATAAAGAAAACAATGTAAAAGTCAGTTGTAGAAGTACAGTAAATAACATGGGAAGATAGTTGTAACGTATTGTTGCCACAAAGTGGCTTACCGAAATTATATATAAATGTGACTGCATTTATGTAATAAATTAAATAAATAAAAAATTTAAACAGCATATTAAAAAATCCTCTCTTGACCTCTCATCCTTCTCTAGCTCTTGTCTCCCTTCTCTGCTTTCCTTTATGGAGAAGCACCTTAAAATCATTGTGCACACCTGCTGTTCCCTCGCATTTTCTCCTGAACCTACTCCAGGTGGCCTCTAGTCCACACAGCATCACGGAAGTGGCTCTTGTCACACCGCCGTTGACCTCCATGCTGTTGGAAATAGAGCCTTTGCAGATATAATCTAAATTATGGACCTCGAGACAAGATCATCCTGGGTTATCCAGGAGGGCCCTAAATCCAATGACGTGTCCTTTTAGAGACACACAGAGAAGGAGACATGGAGAGAAGGGAAGGGCATGTGAAGAGGGAGACAGACACTGGAGTGATGCAGCCACAAGCCAAGACCACACGGAGCCACCAGAGGCTGGAGGAAGCCGGGGAGGATCCTCCCCTAGAGCCTTCAGAGAACACGGCCCTCGCGACCCCTGGATTTCTGGCTTCTAGGGTTCAGAACTGTCAGAGACTAATTTCTGTTGTTTTAAGCCACCTAGTTTGTGGTATTTGTTACAGCAGCTGCAGGAAATGGATCCACAACCCAAAGCCAAAGTCCTTCTCAGAGGTCTACATGGCCCTAAATGACCAGCCCCTGCCCTCCCCCAACCCAACTCCACCACCCTGACCTCCTGCTCTCCTCCAAACAGGCTGAGCATGTTCTCTTCCTCGGGGCCTTTGCACTCACTCTGCCTCTTCTGGGAGCCCTCTTCCCTCTGCTTTGTGGCTTGTTCCTTCACTTCCTTCTGGTTTGTGGCTTGTTCCTTCCTTCCTTCCTTCCTTCACTTCCTTCCTTCACATGCTACCTTACTAGCAAGACCTTCCCTGACCATTCTTATAAATAGCATCCCAAGGTCTCTTCCTCCACCTTACTCTGTTTTATTTGTCCCCATAGCATTTATCACAAGATGGCCTACTGTGGGTTACTTAGAACGTAAGATCCACGCGGGTGGGTTGTTTTCTGTTTTGTTCACTCCCTAGAACAGTGCTCGGCACAGAGTAAGCCGTCATATTTTTTAAAAGTCCTTATCTGATCAAGCTCTAACATCTGAAATATATAAAGAGCTCTTAAAACTCAACAATAAGAAAATAAGTTTATTTTGCCAACTAAAAATAGGCAAGAAATCTGAACAGACACCTCACCAAAGAAGAGATGGCAAATTAAAAAAAAAAATTATTGAATGAAGAAATGAATGGAATTTAATAAACTGGGACATTTTCTAATTTCTCAAGGAACTTGTCTGGGTCCTTTTTTAAAAAAGTAGTTAGCCTTTATTTACCCGTATTTTTTTTTCTTTTAAATAGATTTTATTTTTTCGAACTGTGTTAGGTTCACAACAAAACTGAATGGAAAGTACAGAGAGTCCCCATAACTACCTGCCGCCACACATGCACAGCCTTTCCCATTATTGAGACCCCAGACCAGAGGCATACCTTTGTCACAATCAATGAACCTACACTGACACATTATTATTACCGGAAGTCCATAGTTTACATTAAGGTCCACTCTTCGTGTTGTACATTCTATGGGTCTGGGCAAATGTATGACACGTAGCTACATTATAGTATCATACAGAGTATTTTCACAGCCCTAAAAATCCTTTGAGTTCCATCTATCCATCCCTCCCTCTCCCCTAACCCTGGCCACCACTGATGCTTTCACTGTCTCTGTAGTCTTGCCTTTTCTAGAATGTCGTATGGTTGGAATCATAGCATAGGCAGCCTTTTGAGATTGGCTTCTTTCACTTTGTAATATACTTTTAAGTTTCCTTCATATCTTTTCATGGCTTGAAAGCTCATTTTGTTTTAGCACTGAATAATATCCCGTTGTCTGGACGGACCACAGTTTATCCATTCACCTACTGAAAGACTTCTGGTTGCTTCCAAGTTCTGAGGATTATGAATAGAGCTGCTCTAAACATTCGTGTGTGGGTTTGTGTGTGGAGATAAGTTTTCAACTCCTTTGAGTAAATACAGAGGAGCGTGGTTGCTGGAATGTCTGGTGAGATTGTCTGGGCCCCTTTAGACTCCAATTTCCTACCTATCCCGCTTGGCCCGCCACACTCCCCCGTATCCCTGCACAACCAGCACCCTGCGACTCCTTTCCTTTGTCTGTTTCTCATGGTGGTCTCGAATACGGGGTTTTCCCACCATGGCTTCACCACAGGGTAGAAAGAGCTGCAGCCTTCATTCTAGAAGGAGGTACTCCGGCTGTGAAATGCGGGCTGAGCGTGGCTGAGGAGACCTGAACCAATCACTGGCAGAGTCACACAAGTATTTTGTTTCATAATGTTAGCTTTTCATTTTTAAGTATGAATATCAATGTTTACGTATACTTTTTGACTTGTGATAAGATACACAAAACACAAAACCTACCATCTTAAACATTTCCAAGGGCACAGTTCAGCGGTGTTAAGTACATTCAGACTGTTCTGAAACCCATCTCCAGAGCGCCTTTCATCTTGCAAAACTGAAACTCTATACCCATTAAATAACAACTCTCCCGTTCCCCCCACCCCCAGCCCCTGGCAACCACCATTCTACTTTGTCTCCCTGGATTCGACTACTCCTATAAGTGAAATAACACAGTATTGGTCCTTTTGTGTCTGCCTTACGTCACTTAGCAAAATGTCCTCAAGGTTCACACATGGTAGCCTGTGTCAGAACGTCCTTCCTTTTTAAGACTGAATAATATTCCGTTGTGTGGACAGACCACATTTTGCTTATCATCTGTCAGTGGACACCTGGGTTGCCTCCCCCTTTGGCGCTTGTGAATAACACTGCTATGTCAATGTTTATGTTTTTATATGTAGGAATGCCACTGCCTAGCACATTCTAATAGATGTTTTTTGTATACACTAATGTGTTACTTTCACTGTTTTCCTAGATGAGCCTTAGAACACAGGATTTAACAAAGACTTTCCATCCTGTGATCTCCCTGAAGGGCTCTGGAGGGCTGGGCAGGGCGGGGTGACGGGCTGTGGTCTTGGGGATGGTGGGTGGGCTCCAGCGCTGACCAAAAGGGAATCATTCTTGGGGCACAAGGTGACATGAGCCGGGCCTTCTCCAGGGAAACAGCCCAGGTGGCCGAGAGGGCCCCTGAGCCCAGGGCCTGGCCAGGTGTGCATGGACAAGGCTCCTTCCATCCTTTATCTTCTCTCTGGTTTCCTTTTCATTAAAGACAAACTTCCTAGAAATTCTGTATGAGTAAACTTCCCACTTTCTTGACCAAAGCCAGGCTTTTCAACAAGCAGTGGGGTTGGAGGGTTGCCTGTGAGGGTGGGAACACCTGGAGAATCCTCAGGTAACAGGGCCTCCCGGCTACCGTTCCCCGGGCACTCTGACATCTGGGCCCTGTGCAAGCACTTGGCGCTCCCAACCTCATTTACTTCCCGCCACAGCACTCTGTGGTTGTACCATCTCTATTTTCCAGAGGAGGAAACAGAGGCACAGAGGTGCCAAGCCAGCCACCCAAGGTCACGCAGCTACCGAGTGGCAGAGGTGGGGTTTGATCCCAGGTCAGCAGAAGCCAGCACTCACCCTACTGACCTCTACGCCAGCGGCCGCTATTCAAACTTACACGTGCAGACCTGCAGAGTGGAAATGACGCCTCATGCCCTGGCCACTTGGCAACGTGCTTTTAAGGGCAGAGGGAGATAAGACACACATGCCTGCACACACACATGTACACACCCACAGGCATACACGCACGTGCACACACGCGCATACAGATGCACCCATGCACGCACACCGTGTTCTCTTTGCCCTTCAAATAGCTAATGATTCTGATGGAAAGAACAACTGAGCAAATGAAGATCTGAGAGGGTGAAAGCCTGGTTTCTGCAGCTCTGGGGCCGGGAGCCTTTGTGAGCGGGGTGGGGTGGGGGGATGCGGTGCTCTGTCCCTGGGTTGATGGGGCTGGAATTTGAAGGTGCTGAGGGATCCTTCTGGCCCCGCCCACACGAGGGCACCTTGTGTGAGAGCCAGATACACTTTCACGCTGGAATCGGGGTGAGGGGCTGAAGCTGAAACGAATGACGCTCGTGTGTGAAATGAGTTTAAACAGACCCCGTGAGCAGGAAGGGGGTAAGATGGGAGCAGCGCCAGGCAAGGCCGCTGGACCGGACCCTCCCAGAATCCAAGTCCGCCAACCAGCCTGGGCAGCCTCGCAGGCCCCAAGGAGCCCACGACCTTAGAAGCACCGCGTTCTCCTTTCTTGTTTTCTAGGGTCACATTCCTGGGATCGCCGAATATGTCAACCTGACATTTCATGATTCAGGCATCCAAGCGCAGAAAAGGGCATTATTTTAGACTGAAAAGGTGCATTTTATATTCACACACTTGACTTTCAAGACCCTGAATAAATTTTGCTGAAATAAATATTCACCTTTGGGTCTAGTCCAAGTATGTGAAGTTTCAGTACCAAGGGCCTTCTCTCTTTCTCTCTTATATTGAAAGGATATTAAAAGTGACTGAAAAGAGGGATTTAGAGATGAATGGCAGCTTTTCAACATGTCTTATAAAACGAAAAAGAGCAAATGCTATAATATTTCTTTGGGACATGGATTTAAGGAAAACGAGATTTAGAACCCAGTGGCTGTTCGTTGCAACGTGAGATTTCTATCCTTGCACTGCCTGGTCAGAAGGAAGGTGAGAATTAGGGTGACCACCCGTGTGTGTCCACCCATCGCGACTGCCCAGGATGACGACCCTGGTTTTAGCGCTGAGACTCCCGCATTGCAGAAGACCCCTTGGCCCCCAGCAAACCAGGATGGTGGGTCACCCTAGCTGAAATTACTACAGATACGGGAAGTGCTTGTGAAACCCACTCACCTGAGCTTCTCACCAGCCCTGTAGGCAGACACCCAAGGATACCCACTGGGTCAGCGGGAGCTTTTAGACAGGCTTACAGGAGGGTCAGGGCTTTCTGGAGGCGTGAAGTTGAGCTGTCTTTACCTGCTTGGCTTCCTGCCCCCTGCCTTTCCCAGGTCAAGGACCTCTTGAGGTCCTCAAGGACCTTGTCCTCAGCCCATCTGCAGCCCCCGCCCAGGGCTCTTCACATTGTCTAAGAGGATAGATTCCAAATCCCCACCCAAGAGCCACTGAGTCTCAGGGGGCAGGGCCTGGGAATCTGCATTCTCATCACAAACTCCCCTGGGTTTCGTTCTGTTTTTTTTTTTTGGCCGTGCTGTACGGCTTGTGGGATCTTAGTTCCCCGACCAGGCATCAAGCCCGGGCAGTGAGAGTGTAGAGTCCTAACCACTGGACTGCCAGGGAATTCCCTCCCTGCGGTTTCCGATGGGCAGGCGGCTGAGAGGCCCAGCCTGGCCTCTGCCTGGGCTTCCTGAGCCCTGTCACCTACCTGCTTATATCTTGCAGCCCAGGTACCCCCCATATTTGGGCTTTTTGTTTGCCCTTGTACAGAATCCCTTCCCTTCGCCCTGACCCACCTGCTCTCCACTCTCTTCCAGCCTTCTCCACCCTGTCCTTCACCCCAGTGCCTTGCCAGCCACCCTGACTTCCTACAGGGCTGGGCCCCCAGCAGGAGATCACATACTTAAGGCTGTTGGGGGCATGGATGGAACAGGGAATGGACACAGGAGCCGTGTCATCCACACTTCAGTATGGGAGGCCCCTCCCAGGGAGGGACAGAAGGGAGGTGGGACTCGAAGGGAGGGTCAGGGGCCAGAGTATGAGACCAGCCCCCTCCTCCCCATGCAGCCGTGTTGCCGCATCAAACCCTGAAAAGCCTGAGAATTCTGTTTGAACCTGGGCTTCAAGGTCGTTATAAAGGTATATGTGTCAAGGAAGGCAAGAGAACATTCTTTATATAACTTTATATTTTCGGCCTGATGTCTATAACATTTTAACGCTTGGCTGTTAGGTATGTAACACTCGTTCCTTCTCTCCAACCTGCAGATGTGAGAGGCAGACCTATAGATTTCTATGCATACACAGAAAAATATAGTTTTATGTGGGAGTCTTTTCCTTTTACATAATGATATCATAATCTATGCATTATTTTCCAATTTGCCCTTTTCATTGAATAAGACTTCAAGAAGTTTTCATGTCTGTATGTACAGATCTACCTCATTTAAAAACACAGTACAACCCGTCTTTATTCTAATTTTTTCCGAACAGTTGGAATTCCTCCCAAGACATCTTCCATAAGAAAAGAAGTTTTCCACGTGCCTGAGCTGAGTGATGTAGGCAAGTCTGATTTAACAGAAACCTCGGAGGAGGCGAGCCTGGCTATAGCTCCTGTGAGTCCCCCTCTGCTGACAGCACACGCCTTGCTCTCCCAGGGTCCAGAGGCTTTACAATCAGAGGTCAAGTTCTAAGGAAGGAAGTTCGGGGAGCTCAGAGCTGGGAGGCAACTCACTGGGTTTTGTAGATTCCTAACACATTCTCTTGCTCGTTCATGGTGAGTGGGTTGGGAACATTTTGCTTTTTCTCCGTGAGGGAGGTAATATCATGATTCTACACATCCCTCTAATTGCTACTCCCTCCCTTCCTCGGAAACTAATCAAGCATTTTCCAGGTCAGATTGCTGTTTAGTCATCTGAACACGAGTCCCCTTCCTCTCGCCTTAATCTTTCCCAGGCTGGATTTTGTCTTTGAAACAATAGGAAATGACAAGGTCTATTTTTCTTTTCTTGAAAGAACTCCATGCATGGAGTCATGAGTTGCAACAAAGTACGGGGAATTAATATGCAGCCCCGATCGGAAGTGACCAGCCTTCCTGTCTTTGTTCCACTGAGTCATGCAGTCTGAGCTCATGATATCGTGGGCAGTTTGCTTACAAGCAGGAAGGCTGCATTTTCATCTCAAGATAAATCCCCAATTGGATTTTCTGTCGGACCCATCTGAAAGAAGGGCAGTTGGGCCGTGAGCAATCTTCAGGCAAAGATTGGGAACATTCCAAAGAATGGCTCTGCTACAGATCATCTGTCAGGTCCTGGACATATATTTATATCATTGGAGAAGTTCATTGCATCTTTTTTTTCTTAAGAGTCTTTTTGATGTGAACCATTCTCAAAGTCTTCAATGAATCTGCTACAACATTGCCTCCGTCTATGTCTTGGCTTCCTGGCTGCGAGGCATGTGGGATCCCAGCTCCTCCACCAGGGATCAAACCCACACGCCCTGCACTGGAAGGCGAAGTCTCAACCTCTGGACCACCAAGGAAGTCCCTGGACCGCCAGGGAAGTCCCCACTGCATTTTCAAGCACCCTTGCGAGTCAGTCCCTGGAATAGCTTTCTAAGAACGTTGTTTAATTTCTCCAACAGAAAACTAAGCTGTAATTTGGTAACTTATAAGATAGTAAGACTAGCTGGATAGTCACCAGCAACCTTAAAATCAGGAGCCATTACTATTCCAAGAGTTCGAGGCCCAGGTTTGAGGCCAGGCCCAGTCCGTTACTGGCTGTGGGTGCGCTGAATGGGCAAGTCCCTTACGTGCTCTGAACACTGGCTTTTGCTTCTTGGAGATGGAGGGATCCTGCCCAAAGTGGGTGATGCCCCCTACAGCCAGTCCTGCACCCTGGAGTCCAGACCCAGCTCACGGTGTTCTCTACCCCGTCAGCCTGATTTCCCATGGCGCCCCTCACCCTGGCGGCTCCCCATTCCCAAACATCCCCTTCCTGTTCCCACCTCCTGGCCCACTGCTGCGGCTCCCGTTTCTCCCTCAGGTTTCCCCACCTTCACCTTTTAAAATTCTGCTCATGGGCTTCCCTGGTGGCGCAGTGGTTGAGAGTCCGCCTGCCGATGCAGGGGACACGGGTTCGCGCCCCGGTCCGGGAAGATCCCACGTGCCGCGGGGCGGCTGGGCCCGTGAGCCATGGCCGCTGAGCCTGCGCGTCCGGAGCCTGTGCTCCGCAACGGGAGAGGCCACAACAGTGAGAGGCCCGCGTACCACAAAAAAAACAACAAAAAAAATTCTGCTCATTCCTGAGGACCCTGTTGAGCACCGTCTCCATTAAGCATCTCCAGCCCATTAGGTAGAATCGTTCTCTCTGGGCTCCCATGGCCATTTGGTTTGACCATCTGATGTCATTCTTTTTTTCTTTTTTCTTTCTGGTCCCGCCCCGAGGCTCGCAGGATCTGAGTTCCCCCACCAGGGACTGAACCCAGGCCTCAGCAGCGAACTGGACCGCCAGGGAATTGGGCTAATGTCATTCTTATACTCTGTCTTGTGAAGCTAAAACCTCCAAAGGATAAAGAAGAGGGCCTCTGCTGACTCCACTCACAGGTTCAGCAAAAAGATGGAAGGTCCTGAAGGTTACGAGGAAGAGGAGGGTAGGAGGTGTGGGCCTGGTGGACCAGCCACTGCTGCCTGGGAACTGGGGAGACAGGGCCTTGGTGTGAAGAGGGCTTGGCCTGAGGTTCCTCTGGACCCTTCCTGGGGGTGCCGCTAGCCTGCTGGGCCAGGAGGAAGGGGCGCTGGCTCTTCTCGGAAGGCGCACTCTTCTCAGGAGGCGATAATAAAAGGTGAATTGATAGCAGCGGCGGTGCCCAGAGGAGGGCTGGTGGCAGCAGCTGCGGCAGGACAGGTGGCCAGAGCAAAAGGGCGCCATGAGCTGTGTGCAGCTGGGGCAGCAAAGGTGGACACGACGGCTGCGGGCGCGGCTCTGCAGGGGTCGGTGCCCACAACGGCTGGGCTGCACCGAGGTGTCCCCGCAGGACCGAGCCCTGAGGGCATGGAGACTAGGGACGTGTGAGGGCATCCCCAGGAAGGTGAGCCAGGGTGGGAGTAGGAGGTACTTTACCCCATGTTCCTGTGCCTGGGATTTTGATCTGATTACCCCCTCGGTTGGTAATAAAATATCTGCTCCATTTCATTGCAGTGAGTTGGGCTTGTGTCTCCGAGTCTGACTTAATACACCAGCTCAGCATCGCCTGAAAGAGCTCTCTGCACCATCCAAGACGGGAGCCGCTGGCCACGTGGCCACTGAGTGACTAGCGTGATTGAAGAGCTGACTTTTACATTTTATTAACCGGACTTCCCTGGTGGCGTAGTGGTTAAGAATCTGCCTGCCAATGCAGGGGACATGGGTTCGAGCCCTGGTCCGGGAAGATCCCACATGCCGCGGAGCAACTAAGCCCGTGCACCACAGCTACTGAGCCTGCGCTCTAGAGCCCGCGAGACACAACTGCTGAGCTCACGAGCCACAAATACTGAAGCCCGCACGCCTAGAGCCCGTGTTCCGCAACAAGAGAAGCCACGACAATGAGAAGCCCGCGCACCGCAACGAAGAGAAGCCCCTGCTCGCCGCAGCTAGAGAAAGCCTGCGTGCAGCAACGAAGACCCAATGCAGTCAAAATTTAAAAACTTAAAAATAAATAAATGTTATGAACTGATTTCAGTTTAAGATTAGCTAAGCACACGTGGCTGCTGGCTCCCTACCAGACGATCAACGTGGTGATTAGTACCGTCTCATTCATTCTCCAGGGAGCCCAGCACTGCCCCCACGGGGAGGTGCCTGTTGATTTGAAATTCCTACAAAGGATGTGATGGCCTTGGATAATTATTAGCTGGCTTCCTGAATTCTCCCTTATCTGGTTGATGCTATCGCGCTTCTTTCTTGTCTTACTTCCAGCTATAGGCCAGGGTGGCTTCCAATTGACAGGGCATTTAGTTGGAGTATTTATTTAGGATTTAATCTCTGAGGCTATCGTCCAGTCATGGGATGGAGTTTGGCCAACTCTGCATTGGTGGTCAGGCTTACAATGGGCTTCTGAAAACCCAGTGACCATAGTTCCGGGTTTACAGCTATCCTGCCAATACTGGGCCTGGCCTTTCAAGTCCAAGTGTGGGAAACTTCACAATGGACTTGGCTGAAGACTCCCAGCAAGGTCAGGCCTTGACACTTTCCTTGGAGCTCTGCACAGTCATTCCTCCTCCAAACTCCCCTCTGTGGTGAGGCTGGAGGGGTGCCTTGTTCTCCCCCTCAGCAGCTTGTTCTTACTTTGCCCTAGAGCTCTGGCTGATGCCCTGAATGTGGTAAAACTGGAGAAGTTTTGGCCCTGCTGGATGCTGACCCTCAGGAGGAAGAAATAATCGAAGAGAAAAGCTTTCATTTACGGTGGTTCTTATTAGGTGTGAAGCACGGTCACTCTCCACACCGCTAGGGAGGAGTTACTATTATTGTGCCCATTTTACAGATGAGGAAACTGAAGCACAGATAGATCTTCCTGAGATCAAGCTAAGACCAAGTCAGACAGAAGTTGGGAAACAAGAGGGCAGCACAGCAGGAGGGGGACCCTGAGGCCAGGGCTGGTGCACAGGCATGTCCAGTCTGGTTGACATCAGTGTTCCAGGGTCTGGGTGGGGCAAGGAGTGGGGTGAAAGTTTCAGGGCAGTGGTGCTTTCCAGGAGGCCCCCACTAGACAATATGGGCTGCCGAGAGTGGATCAGCCCTGGGGAAAGTGGATGAGAAGGTTCACGCAGCTCCCCCCGCTGCCAGGGAGGACTCAGCGTCAGACCTTGGTCCCCCAGGTAACCTGGAGCCGGAATAGGGGGTCGCCACGCATGGAGAAGGACAGGGACAGATTGAAAGGGGGCCCTGGTGGGCATCACTTTTCTGAGACTCACCAGATGCCAGATGTATGAACCAACGGCTAACTCTTCCCTGACATCGCTTGCTAGTGGGGAGGCTCCCCCATGTTCCTTCCACTCTGGCTCCCCCAGAGGCTGCGGGTGGCATTGTGCCAGCAGTGTGGGCCGACAGGGACCAAATAGGTACCCCCAGGCCCCTCACACTGGATGTCTCAGGTCAGTTTCCGAGATCCTTGAATGAGTGGTTTATTGAAACAGTGCTCTCAGGGGAAATACTTGTAAGAAAAGTGCTATGGTCTGAATGTTTGTGTCCCTCCGAATTCATATGTTCACATCCTAACTCCCAAAGGTGATGGTATTAGGAAGTGAGGCCTTCGGGAGGTTTTTAGATCAAAGACCTCATGAATGAGATTAGTGCCCCGTGTGCCTTCCATCATGTGAGGACGCTGCGAGAAGTCTGCAGCCCAGAAGAGGGCCCTCACCCCACCATGCTGGCACCCTGAGCTTGGACGTCCATTTCCATAACTGAGAAAAAAAATTCTGTTGTTTATAAGCTACCCTGTCTGTGGTAGTTTTGTTATAGCAGCCCACGCAGACTAAGACAAAAATGGTGAGGGGGCAATTCTCTGCAAAAGAGGGCAGCTGTGGGCCGTTAGGTCACCCTCGCAGCAGCTGGGGCAGGTAGCAGGCTTGGTACAGGGATCTGGGCGGCCACAGCACCGCGCACTGCCCATCTGCGGGGTCGGCAGTGGGACCGCTCACAGGGCCGCCCAGGAACTGTTTGGTCCCTGGGTAAGCACGGCTTTTTCCTGAAGCGGCAGCAAATGCCCCAGCATCAACAGAGCGGGAGCGGCCCTGCTAACAAGTTCCGTGAATCCATGAGGGCTTAATGTTACAGCAGGCGGCTTGCATTTTGAAAGTCAGCATTTGCAGCAAGTAACTGAGGTAGTGACACGTGCAAACCTCCCACCGAGAGCTGGCCTCTTGGCACAGGACTTCCGGAACCCCACAGCTTGGAAACAGTGGGGTGTCTGTGGCCCAGAGAAACACAGAACTTAGAAGCAGCAGCCCATGTGTGCCTCACACTCCCCGGGTGGAATTCCACCTGGGAGCTTCCACCAGCCACCGCGCTCCATCAGAAATCCTTCATCCAAATCTGGTTTGGTCCTTTTCCTCCTGGGCGTGGTGCCCGTCCAAACACATTCTCAGCAGGACCTCTCAGG
The DNA here is from genome assembly GCF_011762595.2 of Tursiops truncatus. Lineage (NCBI taxonomy): Eukaryota > Metazoa > Chordata > Mammalia > Artiodactyla > Delphinidae > Tursiops > Tursiops truncatus. The sequence continues at coordinate 131,771,244 of NC_047037.1, read as the reverse complement.
CTCCTTCCATGAGAAGACCGTGACATTCTTCTCTTGGGCTCAGAAAATGCAAATAAACAACTCGTTGCTTTTGATCAGGCCAAAGACTGCCCCTCGCTTTGGCCGGCCTGTCTTCCAGCTGCCTCCTCGGGGGTCCTGGGAGGAGTGTGCACGTGGGTTGGTGTTGGCGGGGAGACGCAGATAAGGGAAGATCCAACGCGGCATTCAACAAGAGCTTTGAGACGGAGGTCAGTGTGGGCACAGCTCTTCCTCCAACTGGAAAAGTGAAAACCTTCAGCTGGCGCGTGCTCTCTCTTTAGCTGCACAAGGTCATCGGAAGGACAGCGGTTACGTTCACGGAGCCAGAGAAGATGCTGCTTGGGAATTAGAACTAGAGACCATGGCGGAGGCTGTTCTGGGACCTGAGACAGTTTCAAAGTGCTTCAAAGCTCAGGAAATAAAAGGACAAGGATTCTCTTTGATTAGAACAAAATCCTCATGAAGAAGTTAGACAATGGGGCCATATGTTCATTCTCTGCTATGACCTAGAACAGATTTATCTCTAATGACAGACTGAAGGCGAGTCATCTTCGCCCTGTCAACTTCTCCCAATTCCCTCCATTAAAGATGGAGGACTCGGGTTCCTGGAGGTGCTGAGGCATTTCAGCTCTGCCCACACGACCCCCGCCTGTCCATATGGTACCCCTCTGGACCAGTCTCTACTCTCCCACCTTCACAGGTAAGTGTAAGGGAAGCACCCTCTGAAACTGGCAGAAGCGGGGGTGAGAAAGGGGGTTTCACTCTGACTCACCTTCACTTCCCCTTCCCTCTGTTGAATGGAATCCGCGAGATATCTCATCAACTTTATCTGCGGTTGCCGTTTTATGTGGTTTCACTGCTGTTAAAATACCACACGAGGGGCTTCCCTGGCGGTCCAGTGGTTAAGACTCTGTGCTGCCAGTGCAGGGGGCACAGGTTCGATCCCTAGTCAGGGAACTAAGATCCCACATGCTGTGCAGTGTGGCCAAAAGATAAAAAAGAAAAAGAAAACACACATGAATGTTTACAGCAGCACTGTTCACAGTAGCCTAAAGTGGAAGCAACCCAGATGTCTACCAATGGATGAATTAATGAACTCAATGTGGCCGATACATATAGTGGAATATTATTCAGCCATGAAAAGGAAGAAAGTACTGATTCATGCTACAACGTGGATCACCTTGAGGACATTATGCTACACGAAAGAAGCCAGTGACAAAAGATTACATTTATATGTGTGATTCCCTTTATATGAACCCTCCAGGATAAGTGAATGCATAGAGACAGAAAGCAGAGAGGTAGCTGCCAGGGGCTGGAGGGAAGGCGGAATGGGGAGTGACTGCTGAATGGGTAGGGGGTTTTATTTTCTGATGTTGAAAATGTTTTGGAACTAGATAGAAGTGGTGGTCCCATGACACTGGGAATGTACTAAAAGCCACTGAATCGTGTGCTTTAAAATGGTTAATCTTACTTCGTGTGAATTTCATCTCTGGCGTAGACCAAATGTTTGTGTTCCCCCCAAACTCAGAGTAAATCCTAACACCCATTGTATTTGGAGGTGGGGCCTTTGGGAGGTGATCAGGTCATGAGGGCAGAGCCTCCCTGGATAAGATTAGTGCCCTTATAAAGGAGACCCCAGAGAGCTCCCAGCCTTTCTGCCACGTGGGGACCCAGTGAGACCGCCAGCTACGAGCCAGGAAGCCAGGCTCTCACCAGACCCTGGCCCCTTGATCTTGGACTTCCAGCCTCCAAAACCGTGAGAAATACATTTCTGTGGTTTTATAAGCCACTTGGTCTATGGTGTTTTTGTTATAGCAGAATGAATGAACTAGGACAAACTGAATTTTAAAAAACAAACAAAACTGCAGCCCCTCTGCCCTCCAGGCAGCTGGGCTAGTTGATGAGAGACAGGCCCCTCCCTCCACACCACCCCCTCCTCTGGATTCCTCGGATGGGCCTTTCGCCCTCAGGATCTGGGGGCTGAAAGAGAAATGCCTCCTGTCCTACCTGTCGTTACTGGGGTTCCTGAGGGAACAGCTAGTATTTCCTGATCACCTTACAGCTGAGCCAGCTCCAGCACTTTGTACCGTATGACTTGGCCCCAGTACTGTCAGCCTTCAGCTCCCTCATCTACATATGCCTGCTTGCAGGGCTGATGTGATGATGAAGTAAGATAAGGCAGGGAGACCTCATTCACAGTCAACACCATCATTTTAATGCTCTAAGCCCCCTAGAACAAGAAAGAGAAAAAAATTCTTTTCTTATTCTCCACAGCTATAAGCCTCCTGTCCACCAGGGGGCGCCTTCTAAAAGAAACCATCACCAGTTCTCCCACCAGGAATCTTGTTTCCTCAACTCCTTTTTCTTTTACTTCTTCACCTGCCCCTCCCCCTAATATGGCAGGACCTATTTTTTTGCAATAATTTGAAAGGTAGCTCGACTTGATCCTTGCCCACAGGCTGCTGGGGAATCTGGTCGACTGTTTTTTTACCACTAGAAATTCTGTAGTTTTCATCTAAGTCGGGGGTCAGCAAGCTTTTCCTGCAAGGGTAAATGTTTTAGGCGTTATAAACCATACTTTATTTACAAAATCAGGAGGCAGGCCAAATCTAGTCTACTGCCTGTAGGCTACTGGACAGCCCATGAGCTAAGAATGGCTTTTACATTTTAAAATAATTGATTAAAAAACGAGAAATATGTGACATACGAAAGTTAATTTCAGATTGCAGTTCCCACAAATAAAGTTTTATTGAAACACAGCCGTGTTCATTCATTACCTATTAGCTGTGGCTGCTTTTGAGCTCCAGGGTCAGAGGTAAGTAGTTGTGGCAGACCTGTCTGACCTACGATGCCTAAAATGTTATCTTTCCCTTAAAAAGAAAACAAACTTTGCCAATCCCTTCTCTAAACAAATTATGTTAGTGATTAAAGTCTACCACCAGTGAACGTGGAGTGACTGAACTCACGCTTGCCATTGTGAATATTAGTATAATTCCTTTATGGATAGATAGGGATCTTCTGTTTACCCATCTGTAAAACGATAATGACAGCACCATCTCCCGAAGTTGTCGTGAGCATTAAATGACTTAATACATGAAAAGCAGCTAGAACAGTGCCTGGCATTATAAGTGCTCAATAAATGTGAACTCTAGTTCTGTTAGCATATAGACATGAATTTAAATAAATACAGAAAACCAAGACTTCTTCCCTCCATATTTATTTTGAAATGTGCTGTAAACAGTTTGAAATGTCCCTTTAAGAACTTTCTGGCTTCCTCAGTATTGGATGACATGACAAGTTCTCCTTCATAGAAGGTACGAGTGAAACAGAACTGGAGGGGCCTTCTCAACCCTTCCCTCTTCGGAAAGTGTGATCACATCAAGATGCATCTGGTTTCCAGTAGAACTGGCTCATGTTTCTTGGGAGGGAAGTGTCCAGACCACTGTTCATCCATATCTCCTGGATGATTTGCTCCCTGCGCTCAATCCTTTCTGCCAGCTCTGCAGCCTCTATGGAACTGTAGACAGGATATGTAGTCCTACGAAACCCCGACAGTTCCCCCGGAAAGTCGGAGTCGGAGGAGTCCTCCTCCCCCTCCTCATCCTGGCTGTCCTCCCCGGCTTTGTCGCTTCCTGGCACCAGGTGCTCCCTCGCCAGCTGCAGCTCCCGGAAGTCCTTGGTGCAGGACACTCTGATGACCAAGGCACACAGTGTGAGTGCAAGACCGATGCAAACACTGGACACGAACAGCAGGGCAGCTCTTTCAGGGTGGGCTGTAAGGGAAAGAGAACACGTCAGGACGCGGGGGAGCTGTCAGTCTTCACCAGGCCAAAGTCCCACAGAAGCAGATACGTGCAGTCCTGGACAGCGTCTCCGAGACCATCCACACCTAACTGATCATATACCCCCACTAATTAAAAAGAAAGAAAAGGTTTGGAGCATATATAGTCAACATGTGTATGTTTATGAGAGGACACATAGCAAAGGACCTGAGAAGCTGGGCCCTCCTGAGTTCAAATGCAGATCTGTCATTCCCTAGTAGTGTGACGTTCGGCGAATTACATCACCTCTCTGTTCCTCAGTTCCTTCACCTGTAAAATGGGGCCAGAAGCCCCTTTCTGTCAGAGTTAATTCCTGTGAAGCTCTCAGAACACTCAATGACACACAACAAATGTTCAATAAACTGTTAGCTATTATTAATAGTAGTAAATTTTGAAAAATTAATTTACATATAAAGTATACATATGAATGTAAGTACTAATATAGTAAATGTTACAAAGCTTAATTTTAGATTAAAAAATAAATAGAAATAAAAGTTCTGGTAGTAAAAGTTCAACCTCCAAATAACTGTACAATAGAAATAGAAAGAATGCTAATTTGTACTATGTACCCTGGTCTAAATCTTTACATATGTTTAATCCTTACATTAACCCTGCGTGGAAAGGACTATTACTTTTCAGCTGTGTACCCCCTGAGGTGTTAGCACTCCCATTTTGGGAAGTAATGATCCAGCTAACTTCCTAATATAGGTCAGGAGTTGACAGATTTTTCTGACCCTTCTGTCAAAAGGTCAGATAGTACATATTTTAAGGCTTTGTGGGCCGTACAGTCTGTGTTGCAGCTACTCAACTGTGCTGTTGTAACACGAAAGATGATACAGGTGTGGCTGTGTTCTAATAAAACTTTATTTACAAAATCAGCCCGTGGGCCGTATTTGTGGATCACTGATACGGAGACTCAAGCTGAGGTCTAGGCGAGCCACTGTCTGAGCTCAGCTGGCCTCTTTAGCTGCAGCCAGGACAGGAACCCAGCTCCTGAGCTGCAAGCAGCTTGTGAGATGTGCACTGGCCGTTTGCTCCTACGTCTCGACGGAACCAGCCTCCGCCAGGCACGTGGCCTCCTCGTTCACTAGACTCGAATATAATGATGACTGTTGTCTTCACTGCCTCGGTCCCTCCCCAGAGGTGCAGACTGGAGGTTCAGAACTTGACAGTTGTTAAGTTTCATGTACAGTCAAGGGATCTAGCTGCTGTGATCTGACAGGAGAGATCTAAGGGGGACACGTTATCTCCTTGAAACATGCAACTTCCCTATTCGGCTTCCTTCACTTGCAGCTCAATTCACTGGACCCAAATGTCCTTTGTTGCCGTCGCCCCTACGAGCACCATCTCATCACTCTCTCTAAGACACAGAAGTCTGAATGCAAAACTGATTTTGGCCAGGGGAGGGGCAGTGAGCTGTGTCTGTAGTGCTATTAATAACAATATATTCTTCCTAAGGGTCAAGGTATTTTGAAGATTTGGTCAGATAGAGACACACATCCTTTGTGCTGTGTTCATTTCTGGGAGTGGTGGTAGAACAGGGATTGGAAGACTGGCATTTGGGACGCAATCATTAAACTGTAAACCACAAAATGCTGCTAAGACCCGAGGCCCTGATCTGATGGGGCAAATCGTTTCTCCTCCCCCTGCACATCAAAGCCTCTGCTGGGAGTGGACTCATCACTCCCAGCTTCACTCTCACCTCCCTTTCCTTTGAAACCTCCTTTCCTCTCCCCGCTGCCTCCGGCCCCCCCTTCCCAAGCCTCCTGGCCACTGTCCTCTCCAGTCCTTCCTGTCCTCATGGACTCGGATACGGGCTTTCTGTGCAGCCACAATTCATCTCCTCTTCCTCCTGGGAAAGCGTAAGCCTTGAGCCCACTGACAGCCACGCCTGTAGCCATCACCCTCCTGCAGTGCCTGGAAGGAGCGCTGCCGATGGGCGAATGGAGTCCCATCCACTTGTAACCTTTTCCAGCCAACCCGGTTCAGGACAGGGCCAGCTCCAGGCAGAAAGATCCCATGCTGGTCAAGCTTCTGGGAGACCAGATCACCCACAGCCCCCTTCTCTCCTCGCCCACGAGACCATCATTCCCAGTGGTGGTCTCATGGGTGAATCAGGTACTCAGGCCAGGATCAAGGAGGATTTAAGGTCTGGCTCTGCCCCAGACAGGTGGGTAACTGTGGGCTAGTTACTGTCCCCCACTCCTTTCCCATCTCTACTTCTTTTTATTTTATTTTATTTATTTATTTATTTTGCGGTACGCGGGCCTCTCACTGTTGTGGCCTCTCCCGTCGCGGAGCACAGGCTCCGGACGCGCAGGCTCAGCGGCCATGGCTAACGGGCCCAGCCGCTCCGCGGCATGTGGGATCTTCCCGGACCTGGGCACGAACCCGCGTCCCCTGCATCGGCAGGCAGACTCCCAGCCACTGCGCCACCAGGGAAGCCCCGCTACTTCTTTTTAAAGACTCCAGGTGGACAGAATTAAACTCACCATAATCCTCAGGATATGACACATTCTGTTTATTTGTCAATACGCGGCCTTCCTTTATGTTTATTTATTTAATTAATTACTTTAAATTCTGTAATCAGCACCTGCGCTGTGAATAAGCCCCCCACGTGGGAGTTAGAGCCTTGACAATAACCATGTCTAACCTGTGGGTTCCCCTCCCCCCAGCCTCCTCCCATCAAGGTAACTACCACCTGAATTCCATGCTCGTTACTCCCCCACTTGCCTTTATACATAGCTTATCGCACCTCTGTGTATTCCTAAAAGCTTTATGAAAAAGGTGTAACGTTACAGCGTTGGGGGTTTGGCTTGAACTTGACAGTATATTGCTGCATGTTATTCCGCTATCTTGACTACACTGTGGTTTATTCACTCGCTCTCCTGCTGATGGGCATCTGGGGGGCTGCCAGGTTTCTATATGTGGGCCTTGTAGCTGTGACCATTCCTGTACATGTCCCTGGTGAATATCTGCAAGTGTCAGTCTCGGCTACTGACCTAGGAGGGCAACCGGATGAGCTGTAAGGCATGTGAATTGGGGAAATACTGCCAACGTGGTTTCCAAATCCTCATCTTCTCCAGCACTGAGTATGGACAGGCTTCTAACATTTTTCCAATCATATGAGTATAAAATTGCATCTCACTATGGCTTGACTTGTATTTCCCTGATCCCCAGTTATGTACACATCTCTTCAGATACTTACCTATCCGTCATCTCAAAATGCTGTCTCAGGTCATGTGCCCACTTTTTAAATGGGGTTGTGTGTGCTTTTCTTCTTACACATAAAATATATCTGTATCTATGTATAGTTTCTATATATTCTTGATATTGATCGTTAGACGGTATATACATTGTGAATATCTCTGGGTAAGTGGCTTGTATTTTCCTTTCATTAAGGTGTCTTTTGATCTAGTGAATTTATCTGAAAAACAGGAGTGATAACACTTCTCTTCTCCATCCTCCCCACCCCCAGCTGGTCTCCTCTCTCCTCTCTTGCCCCTCTCATCCATCTTCCCCACCGTGGCCACTGTAATCTTTTTAAAAATGCACATCAGCTCACATCACTCCCCTACTTAAAACCTATAAACGGTCCCCCTCCTCCCGTAAGGTAAAAATCAAACCCAGACCACTGCCTACGAAGCTTGCTAGGACCTGGTCCATGGAACTACCCTCCCCAAGTTCAACTCCAAAGACTCATCCCTCTGCTTTCTGCTTTCCCACCCACTGGCCTCTCTCCATCCCTCGAAGGGGCCAGACGGCTTCGCACCTTGGCGCTTTTGCACGTGCTGTTCCTTCTGTCTGGAATGTTCTTTCTCCCCTCTTCATCCAGCCCTCTGTGACCCCACCCCCAGTCTGGACCAGGTCTCCCCTGTCATTAGGTCTCATAGCCTCTGGAATGGCACTAAGTTGCTGAGTGTGTTTTGTCCTCCCCGCCGCCCTTCGCCCGCCATAGAATGCAAGCTCCGTGCAGACTGGGACTGAACAACCTTGTTTTTCACCAAATCCCCAGTGCCTGGCCCGAAGCAGGGGTGACACAGCTATCTGCTGGGTGCTTGAAGGGAGGGGTCGTGGGTCTACGGCACGAGGCTTGGTGCCCTGTGGGTTGGGGGCTCCATAACGTTAGTTGCCTTTCTTCCTCTCTCCCTCTGCTCCCGGGGAGGGAGGGTGTGGATTCTATTGCCAGGAGCGCTTCTCACTCATCAGACCCTAGGTGCCTCTTGGCTCCGGTGTGCCTCCTGCCAAGTGATCACTCTTCAGGCCATGGTTACACCAAGTCTGCTAATATCCAATAATCAAAGATGGAGAACATGGCAACTCTTGGAAAGCCCGTTGGAAATAAGGCTTCCTAGTCACCTGAACCAACTAGTCTGGAGTCAGAGAATCACCAGATCTTAGTTAAATGGAGCCCTGGTGGAGAACTGGCTCAACTCTTCCTGTCACAGCCATTTAATGTGTCCATAGCCACTGCTTGGCTGGGACCCCAAGCTCGGGGCCAGGGTTCTCTCCAAAGCCCCAGGCTTTAAACTAAGGGGATACCGTCTGTTTTCTAAAATCAATTGGACCACTTTAGGCTTTTGTGACCCCTTTTCCTATTATACTGAATGCGTCCTGTTAAAATAAAGGCATTAGTCTCCTTGTCAAACAGAATCTTCACACTGTGCTATTGTCGGTCTTATTCTCATTTTAGCCTTAGTTCATCACAGGCTCAAGCGAATGGCTTTAATTTCATCAGCAGTAGCAAGCCCTCGGGAATCTCACCATGGTGGCCCGTGGCCTTTAAGGCCCCTTGACCCTTAGATCCCTGGTCTGGAGCCAACACAAGCTCCAGCTCAAACTTATTTGTGTCCAAATAAGACACCGAGAGGCTGGGGCGAGGGTTCCACCCCTTGGGGCCCTGCTACCGTCGGGTGAAAGCACAAAGAGTATTGGGCCTGGTCTGACAGCACTTAGGGATGTGATAATAACTTTCTGTCATGGAACCAAAGATTAGAGGCCGTGGGAACACTTCAGAATCCACACCTATGTGACAAGGCGGCGCTGATTTCCCATCGTCCTCCCTGACAGGGGATCGTGTAACTTCAACTCTGGAATGTGTTATGATACTTTCTATTTCAATGGGGGTTTGCCTGATAGCCTGGAGTTCCTTTCATATGAAACAATGACGCCCTCCCAACTCAGGAGAAGCGCTGCTTTCTCACCCATGGCCCCAGTTACCCCATGCACCCCGCAAGTCCACAGTGAGCGCTTCCAGAGGCCGAAGACACACACAGGCCCAAGCCCAAGGCCGGGGCTGAAATATTGGGCCACGAGGGCACCCAGTAAAACACTAACTAGGTGGAATGGAGGACATCAAGCTCTGAGCCAGGCTGTCTAACTAAGTCTCCTTGAGAACAACCTGCAGAGGTACAATGGCTGAGCCAGCTAACTGCCTTCTGCAAGCCTCCAATACAGACACACACACACACACACACACACACACACGCACACACACACAGGCACACACACACAGGCACACAAACACAGACACACACACACACACACACACACACAGGCACCTCTTTCCATTTCCCGAATATCAAAAATTCTCTATGAGTTTCTTCAGACCCATGATCAAAATTCTAGAATGAATTCAAGGAGTAGGTCTACATTACTGAGAGGAGGGTAAATTCTAACACTCCTAAGAAAATGTCTCACAGATCATTTAAATGGCCCAAAGCAGAATCATTCACCAGGGACCCTTGGTATCCTTGTGTCTGTTCCAGCAGCCTCTGTGTCTCAGCACCCCAGGACAGGCCCCTTGATTCTGGGTCCTGGTCTGCTGGTCCTTCATGTGAACTTGGCTGCACTAATAGAGCAAAGCTACCTACAGCCTGACCTGGGGAAACATCCTTCTGGATTTGCTCAATCTACTGTCTGTTTAGCTGATTTTGCCAGAATCTTCCCAGCTCACTCTTGGTGGCTCCTGTCAGGGTCCCTCCTGTAGGAGGGTCTCCTCCCTTTGGTGGGTGCCCAGGGAGCCCAGTCCAGCCTTCAGATCCTATCCCTGCAACAAGGGTAAGGATGCCACTGAGAGCTGGCTGGGGCACCGCCTTCTAACGACGATGAGGGTGACGCTCTCACGTGTGACGCTCGTGTTGAAACAGCTCAGCCTGACGTCCTGCCCTTCGCTGCAGTGTGCTGGCCTGCCTCGTGAGGAGGACGAGGTGGGCTGGGGACCTCTAGAGTGACCACCCAGAGGGAGACATGCCCAGGAAATTCACCAGCAAGTGCAGATGTCCCTGTTTCCCTACGACTTGGTGAGCCTCTGTGATTTGACAAATGAACTCCTATAGCAACTTCATTTCACTAACACCTGACACCACACGTTCAGAGCCTCTTTCTCTCTGTCATGAAATTTCGGCCTAAACATCCCTCTATAAAACCAAGTAACAACCCACCAAGTCCTCACATTCCTTAAAAATTTAATACCTACAAACAGCAAATACAGGGAGATGATTAGGCACAGGACAGCTCAAGACACCAAAGGAGGACTCTTCATATGGTCACTTATTAAGTGACCATCTTAGAGTGCACCTACTCTGTGCCAGCTCTGTCCCAGGCAGTAGGATATGACAATGACTAAGGTGACAAACATCTGTACTTGAAATAGTTAATGTCTAGTGGAGAGATGGGTGTTTAACAGATAAATCTCTCCAACGACTTCTGGGAGCGATGAGTGTGTAAAAGGTTAGACAGGGATGGAGGCAGTCTAACTTAGATCACTCGAGGTCATGAGGTTTCCATCCTTCAAAATTCTGAAAGGCATGCATCTCTCTTGGAGAAGCTGGAGGGCAGGTTTTATATCTGCTGAGTCTGAATCCTGCCCTGTTGCCAGCCACTTGGTGTCCACAGGCACCTGGCTCAACTCCTCTGAGCCTCAGCTTCCCTGTGTGCAGAATAGGGGATAAGAGTCCCTCTCTCAAGGTCACTACTATGGACTGTATTGTGCCCCCCTCAGATTCATGTGTTGAATGAATATGACTATATTTGGAGATAGAACCTATAAGGAGGTAATTACAGTTCAATGGGGTCATACGGGTGGGGCCCTGATCCAACAGGATTAGTGTCCTTATAAGGAGAGACACCAAGGGGGACCTAAAATATGACATAAATGAACATATCTACGAAACAGCAACAGACTCATAGGCATAGAGAACAGACTTGTAGTTGCCAAGGGTGAGGGAGGGTGGGGGAGGGATGGACTGGGAGTTTAGGATTAGCAGATGCAAACTATTATATATAGAATGGATAAACAACAAGGTCCTACTGTATAGCACAGGGAACTATATTCAGTAGCCTGTGATAAACCATAATGGAAAATAATATGAAAAAGTATGTATATATATGTAGAACTAAATCACTTTGCTGTACAGCAGAAATTAACACAACATTGTAAATCAACTATAATTCAATTTAAAAAAAAAGAGAGACACCTAGAGCTCTCTCTCTCTCTCTCTTTCCCTCCCTGCTGTGTGAAGACATAGGGGGAAGGCAGTTTGTTTACAAGCCATGAAGAGAGCCCTCACCAGAAACCAAGCCTGCCAGCTCCTTGATCATGGCCTTCCAGCCTGGAAGAAAATACAGTTCTGTTGTTTAAGCCACCGGGCCCATGGTATCTTGTTATGGTTGCCTGAGCTGACCAAGGCAGTTGTTGAGAGGAACTGACAGGGTCCAGAATGGCCGCATCACATAAGCATCCTCCTAGTTGCTCCTCTGAGTGAAGGATTTTCATGATGTCTTTCCTCCAAGGGGCTCTCCGGGGACTTTGAAAATATGTGATATTTTCAACAGTAAAAATCCTTACATCTCTTAACTATGACAATTGTCCGGAACAGCAAGAAACAGAAATGGAAGGATGGTTAGAAAAGAGAAGATTCTCAACAACCACACAACCACCACACAGGGAGGATATTGGTAAGGAGGTCCCAAGACTGTTCTATCTCCTGTGTTGAGATGTTTCCTTAAGCCTTTATTTTCTTCTGAGGAAGGCTTACTCCAAACAGCCCCAGCTCTGGCAGGCCTTGAGTAAGTAATGCCGTAATGCATTGTATTACCATGTATTTTACAAAAGTCTTCTGAGGTTCTGGCTCTCTGAACAGAGTCAGGCAGGCATCGTCGAAACTTGCAGAGTTGACATTCCAAAATACGGTCTCTCCAGAGGTGAGCAGTGAGGCTGGTGAGGAAAGGTAGCATGCACCTGAGCAGTTGGGGCTCTGCTCATTAAGGAGGGCTGAGTCTGACTGATCCTGAAGGGGAAGATTATCAAGGGAAACCTTGGAACCGTGAGAAGTAACGCTGGCGACTCAGAAAGGAGCTCTCCTTTCACAGAGCATGACCTGTTTTGTTCACCAAGTCATCTTTCAGCCCAATTTTCTCCCAGCCAAGGGTGGAATTCAATAATCCTATGCCCTTCCCAAATTTTACAGCTGGAAAATGCATTCCTCAGCTTCCTACTTTGCAAAGTGGAAAATTCCCATGGAGCCCAACTGCTACATAGTGTGACTTTAGCCTTTGCTACTTCCCTGTGTGGTTCTCTCGTTGGTTGCCAGTGGCAAGCATACCTAAATTCAGGCCTCTGTGTTTCTGGATTGTAGAAGATTGCAGTTGCTGTGTCAAACTTAAAGTCCTTTTTCTTTAGCCAACCAAGTGTTGTAATGAAACAGAGCATTTGTGAGTAAGAATTCAGTAAATCCGTTATTAATTCACTGACCTACCTCGAAGGTAAGCAAATGCTGCCAGGGAGTGGCTGACAATAGCTCCATCTTTCCTCAGAACTCTTGGTTTCCTTGGGTCAAAGTTTATACCTGTTTCGTAAAAAATGCAAGATCGATTAATCACAACTGTTCACAGTATGCATTTTTTCCTAATCCAGGACTGCCATAATACATAAAAAGTCATAGAGATCCAATAAGTGGGCCTCTGACAAAATTAGGGAAGACTAAGCCAGGAAGAGCATTTAGTAAGCAGTCTCTGAAAATATTAAGTGATAAAAGGGATTCAGAAATTCTAAAGTGTGTTGGTTCCAACTTCACTCATCTACTCTACCGCAGAAGGGAACACATTTATTTTCCCATTTTAAGGCAATGGCACTCATCACGCCTCTGGGAGATTTAATAATGTCCCACTTAACCACAGAGCTGCTGTCTGCTCTGTTCACCACAGATAAGAAGGCCTGGAATTATGGAGGGAGGTTGTGTTGGGCTACGTTTTTGGAAATGAAGCAGAACACAGGGCAGCTCTGGCTTCGGATGCCTGGTGAAGCTGCTGCGATGGAGCTTAGGGAGCCCCTGATGGGTAGCCTAAGGGCCCTGGGGACCCCTGGGAAGGTCAGACACGGCTCTCAGGCCTCCACTCCAGGGGGACCAGGATATCCATGGGATCTGGGTGGGAGCCCTCTTAGAAGGCCCTCTTAGAGGGGCTGGGAGAGGCTGGGAGAAGCAGAGCCTGGTGGAGAGCTGGAGGGCTGGAACTAGAAGAACATAGGCTACTAACAATAGTTATCTCTAAGCTTTGAGACTAAGGGTGAGTTCTATTTCTTGGTGCTTTCCTGTGTGCTCCATAACAAGCACACTTTAGTTTTATTCTTAGGGGGAAAATTTCATAAATGTAATCAAAGTAACACAAGACCAATTCTCAACCTGCAAAGTGCAATATCTTATATAGATTGTCTTGTGGGGGGGGCTCTGTAATTTCTATCAAGAGCCCCAAGGATCTGGGTCTGAACTCCATTCTAGATTTGATAAGAAGACCAAAACGTTCATCCCCTTATTTGCAAAAGGCCGGTGAAAACCTCAGGAAGAAGGGCACCTGTGGATAGAGGCACACGGGTCCAGCCTGGGTGCGGCCCACCCAGGCTCCCTATGGCAGAGGTCCCCGTCCCCTGGGCCACAGACTGGTATCAGTCTGTGGCCTGTTAGGAACTGGACGGCGCAGCAGGTGGTGAGCGGAGGTGAGCAGGCGAAGCTTCATCTGTATTTACAGCCGCTCCCCATCGTCTGCATTACCGCCTGAGCTCCGCCTCCTGTCAGCATTATGGTGAGGTGTATACTTACTGTATTATATATTACAATGTAATAATAATAGAAATACAGTGCACAATAAATGGAATGCGCTTGAATCATCCCGAAACCATCCCCCCCACCCCACAAGCCCCGGTCTGTGGAAAAATTGTCTTCCACGAAATTGGTCCCAGCTGCCAAAAAAAGGTTGGGGACCGCTGCCCTACGTGATCCTCTTTCCAACAAGCTCGTCGGATAATCCAGGAACCCCAGATTTATTTCGGAGCAGATCTCTTTTCAAGGTGACTTTTCTTTTAGGAAATAAGAGAGGGAATGGAAGGGGGATTTATCCTACTTATAATTTAAAGCACAAAATGCTGGCCACCGTTTGCAACCATCCGCCACAGCACTGCCATCCTCAGAGCTGGCAGCTCACACACCTTCCATCCCAACCAGCGTGCACCCACCTGCGGTCACATGGGGCTGTTCGCCTTCTCTTAAAGAGAAATGCTGCGAGTAAGCCATAAACCTTACCATAGTCACCGTCTTTCTGTTTCACAGAAGGTTTTAGATTAGCAACGGATGGATCGATCGCTGTGAGTATATTCTTGGGAACTAAAAACCAAAAAGAAATATTTTAAATACTTTGTACACATAATACAACTTTAAAATGCAATGTAGATAAGACAAAAAGAGATCAAGTTTCAAATCAGTACATAAATCACTCTGCTTGTCCAATACACTCACATACATACACCAGCGGTACCCATGTGATCATCAAATGTCCCAGAAAGGTTAAACTTTAGGCCTATCTTGCAGTATTTAAAAAAAAACAACATAGAGAACAAATAAACAAGATATGGCATATCTATCCAATTGAATGATATTTAGCAATAACAAGGAATGAAGTATAATCATCTTTCGGTATCCTTGGGGGATTGGTTCCAGGACCCATCTTGGATACCAAAATCCACAGACACTCAAGTCCCTAATACACATAGCATATGATTTGCATGTAACCTAGGCACATCCTCCCGTGTACTTTAAATCATCTCTAGATTCCTTACAATACCTAATATACTGTAAATGTTATGTAAATAGTTGTAAATACAGTGTAAATGCTATGTAAATAGTTGTCAGTGTGCAGGAAATTCAAGTTGTGCTTTTTACAACATTCTGGAATTTTTTTCCGAATATTTTCTGTCTGTGGTTGGTTGAATCCACAGATGTGCAACCCCCAGATACAGAAGACCGACTGCCCTGACACTTGCTACGACACGGATGAACTTCAAAAACATTATGCTCAGTGAAAGAAGCCAGACACAGAAGACCACATATGGTATGATTCCATTCCTATGAAATCTCCAGAAAAAGAGACAGAAAGTAAATTCGTGGTTGCCGAGGACAGGAGTGGGGATGGGGACTGACCGCAAATGGGCGTGAGAGAACTTTGGGGATCTTGGAAATATTTTAAAATTGGAGTGTGGTGAAGGCTGCACAGCTCTGTAAATCTACCAGAAATCACTGGATCATTTTTACTTACAACGGGTGAATTTTAAGGTATGTAAATCACACCTCAATAACGCTGTTCACTCTGAACATCAACTTCCCTGAGACACAGTGAAACAAAATGAATGGGACCAACTCAAAACTCATCACCGACCTCTCCCGGCTGCGATTCCACTTTTTGTTCACTCTCTCTAACTCACTCCTTCCTTAATAACCCTGAGAGAATTCGAAGTCTCTGTGCTAGAATGCAGCTCTCAGTATTATAAGAAAGGATGACAGAAGGATGGAGAGAGAGGGCCGTGAAACAGACTCCCTTGGAAGATGGTTAAAGATTCTTCCAAACTGACCTTAAGAATAAACCATCCGGATCTCAAGACCCCCCAGGCAAAGCGGACAAGACGGTAGCAGGAGCTGAGCAGGGGGGCAAAGCAAGAATTCTGAAGAGCCAGTGCACTGCAGCCAGCTGGGAGGAGGGAGAGGAAACCAAATGTTTTCGCTACAGAAAATTATTTTTGTTTGTTCTTCGGCTCAGCTGGTATCTGGGAGAAGTGGCAACAGGAAATAGAAGTGAAGCCAATACAAACCGGGCAAGTTCAACTGCACTGATTTTTTGGAAAAGAGCTGGTAAGCCATCTTCAGCAGCAAGAAAACCTCATTTCCTTTCTCAAAGTGCTTAACAAAAGTCTTTTGGGGATGTCCCAGGATCAACAACCAGAGGACGTTCCTAAATTGTGAATTTTCCACGTGCAGGAGGCCCTGGCGCCTTTGTGACCGTCAGCAGCGAGGGTCACTTTCCAGGGCGGCACAGTGATGGGGACAGAGGCGGCGTAAGCTGTCCACCCCTCCCCCCGGGAATGCTCCTTGGCCGACCAAGGGGCAGGCACACTGCTGATCCTGGGACGCCGGCGGTGCCCCAGACAGCTGGGCTGTGCTGCCCCGGATGCTTTCTGATGAACAACCTCTCCATCACTTCTGCGCCCTGATTCCTCGGCAGGAGTTAAGTCCTCTCTGCAGGGGTGGTGTTTCTTTCCCACGTCTGCCTCTTGGCCTGTAGTCGAGATACAGCCGCAGGAGGGCTGGGCTCCCTACAAATGCCAGAGGCTTTCCAGCGCGAGGAGGAATTGCTTGGGAGGAATGAGCTTTGCAGAATAAAACATTAAATCGCCTCTGTATGCCATAGGCTCACGTCAGGGAACTTGCTGATTTACTATGTGAAAATGGCTCTCGTCCTGGGAGAATCTTTTAGGATCTTTAAGGTAACAACAGGTGTCAACACACCTGTCAGATTCTCGCATCTCCTGTTTCAAACTGATTCTGAATGAGGACAGGGGCTGCGTGTCATTTACTACCACCCCTAAACCCGTCCCTCTCCACTTGAGGTCCTTTTGTGAAAATGCCAGCAAACCCCTTTTCATGGAGCTCCCACCACGTGCCGAACCCTGTGCTCAGCGTTTAAACAGTGCCTCTTGTGCAGTCCTCTTAGTGACCCCATGAAGATGCGTGTCATTCCCATTCCCGCAGATGGGAAAACTGAGGCTCAGAGAGGAACCATTCACCTAGCAAAGGGCGAAGCTTCAACTCCTGGTCTCACTCACATATGCCCTTACTCTTTTCTGTGATGCTGGGACGTTCAGCCTTTGGGAACCCGATACAGGATTGTTTTAAAGGATTATAAAGATGGCAAAGCAATTCCCACTCAGATAGTCCCCCTCAAGCCTCTTAGGTGGAACCAGAGATGATGATTCTAATGGGCTCCAGTGGTTCGCTAAATTTAGGCAGGCCCCCTTCCTGAATTTTTTTTTCCTGAGTACATCTGTGTCAAGCCTGGATCCGCGTAGACTTTAAGAAAGAAGCCTCCACAGGTTGAAATTAGAGCCCCACATAATTTTTCACATCAGAGACAAAAAAGATCTCTGCTTACCCTCTCAATAGGTACCTAGATTGCATGAGCACCTCTGAATCCTGTCATTCCCCCCATCCCGCCTGTCCCAAACCTGCAGCACCTACTCCTCCTGTCCCCAATCCTAGCACCTACAGAAGGGGGTACCCCAAATTCTGGTACCACCATCCCTCTTGTCCCCAGATCCTGGCATCTATTCCTTTTACACACAACCCTGGTACTGAAACAGAGCAGGACCTTACGGTCTTTCTCCCCTATGTCCTCTGCCTGCCTTTTGCCTGTGGAAAAACTTTAGCCAGAGAATAAGTTTAATCAGAGAAGTGAGAAAATGCAGAAAGAAAGGAAAACAGTCAAAGGAGACCAAATAATAATAGTTTAGTCATTAAGCATAGTCAAGGACCATTAGTTCCTTCTCAAGGGCTATAGATATTCTGAGCCATATCCTGTGAGCTGTCTTATAGATACTGAAACCCCCGCCAGGCGAGAGAAGTTAACTACGTGTTGACCAGACTGTAGCCATGACGTAAGGTGTCACGATTCCAAGAATTGGCCTCAAGGAAATGGGAACACACTGACCCTGGAACTGAAGATTAACTGTACTTAAAACAATCAAGATGACGCTGGTCAGACCACCGATGACCAATTTCAAGATGACCGTCAGAGCTGACTGTGCTGTTTCTGCACGTAGCCCCTCCCTCAGCCTATAAAAGCTCTTGCCCACTGGATGTCAGTGGGGGGAGTCGGCCTTCGGACAGGCATCCCCTCCCTCCCACCCCGCGTAGGTTGCCGGCATCCAAAAGAAAGCACACTTCCCTTTCCACCAACCTGGCCTCTTTATTGGCTTTTAAGCAGCGAGCAGCTGGACCCCACTTTCGGTTACAGTACCACCATCCCTCCTGCCCCCAAATCCTGGCACCCATCTCCTGGGAGGAGCTGCAGGCCCCCGGCTGAGGTCCATGTGTTTCCTGTCCCTCTCAGGAACTGTCAGGGCGGGGATGCTGGCTGTCAGGGCGGGGATGCTGGCTGTGCCTCTGTCTTGGTGACCCTCAAGGACCAGAGGCTGTGGACCCAGGGAGAAGCCCTCCCCGTCGGGGTGAGGGGAGAGCAGGCCGTTCTCCAGGTCTGCCTCCTCCTAATAGGAGGAAAGTCTGAAACCTATCCTGTCCAAGAGATGTGGCTAATAATAAAACCTGGATAAAAATTGAGAGCGAGGGCCTCGTCTAGCCATGCATTAAAGAAGGGAGCTCCAGCGATGCATCTCCCAGCCCAATCAAAGACTGATTGCTCCGCTCTCTGAGGGGTTTGACATCAACTAGATGCACCGCCTACAGTTCAAAAGGCAAAAGGCCCACAGCCTGAATCATTTCCCCGAGGGTTCACCAAGACGCTGAAATTCTCCACGCAGCCTAGAGCAATGAGGGAGGGGAAGGCAGGGTTAAAGGAAGCTATAAAATAGGGAGGGGTGTTCCTATCAAAATGCAAATTACTTATGTCCCCAGAGAACACCCTCCAAGGGCTCCCTGCTGCCCTTAGGTACAAGCCAATCCTTAGTCGCCCATCCCCCAAGGTCCCTCCGTCCTGCTCCTGTGCTCACTTCCCAGCCTTTGCCTGCCCCGTCACCTTGCTGACTCCTTACACGCCTGGTCTCACTTGCCTCAGATGCCACTCCCCTGGGAAGCCCTCCTGGTCCCCCAAGTCACCAGAGCCTGGAATCACCACATTCCATCCTATAGCTCATGAGGGCAGGGACCACATTGCTCACAGCACTGAGGCAACCTCTCCCCAACCCAAGGGGCGGGGTATTTCCTGGGTGGGCGCAGCCAGATTGCTGGGCAGAATAGCAAAGCCCGGTTGGACACTGCGGTCAGAAGCCAGGTAGTGGAATAGATGTCTATAGGGGTGGCTCTTCCATGAGCCTCTTAGGTAAGAGCATCTTGATTTGAGTAGGGGGTTGGCTGGGCCCCTCTCTAGCAGCCATGTTTATAATCACATCACATGGTCTCTGGCCAAGGCAGATCAAAGGAGGGGGCTACTGGACCCCAGCCCAGCCAATTAAATAGCTCTCTGTTAGAAATTTGGAATTAAGTTGCCAGATTGCCAGTCTTCATGTTGTTCGAACATAAAAATCTAACAGAAGAATCACTCGGGCTGTGGGGATAGCTGTATGGCATCCAGCCCAGGGTCAGAGGGCTGTCTGCAGAGGGGGGAGAGAGAGAGAGAGAAAGACAGAGACAGAGACAGAGACAGAGAGCGAGAGACAGAGAGAGACAGAGAGACAGAGAGAGACAGAGAGAGACAGAGAGAGACAGAGAGAGAGACAGAGAGAGACAGAGAGACAGAGAGAGAGAGAGAGAGGGAGGGAAAGAGAGACAGAGAGAGGGAGGGAGGAGAGAGACAGACAGACAGAGAGAGACAGAGAGAGAGACAGAGAGAGGGAGGGAGAGACAGAGAGCGAGAGTCAGAGAGAGACAGAGAGACAGAGAGAGACCGAGAGAGAGAGACAGAGAGCGAGAGACAGAGAGAGACAGAGAGACAGAGAGAGACAGAGAGAGACAGAGAGAGAGAGACAGAGAGAGACAGAGAGAGAGACAGAGAGAGAGAGACAGAGAGCGAGAGTCAGAGAGAGACAGAGAGAGGGAGGGAGAGAGAGACAGAGAGAGGGAGGGAGGACAGAGACAGACAGAGAGAGACAGAGAGAGAGAGGGAGGGAGGGAGAGAGAGACAGAGAGAGAGGGAGGGAGGAGAGAGAGAGACAGAGAGAGAGAGAGAGGGAGAGAGGGAGGGAGAGAGAGAGAGAGAGAGAGAGGCAGAGAGGTGAGGGACGGCTGCCATCGCTGTGAAGTCTCCAGCTGGGCCCACCTTGAGGCCTTGCTTTCCGGCCCTGGCTTCTGGAGACGGCCTTCTGGCCTCAGGGTACCTCCCCAACCTCAACCCCCTTTCGGCTTAAACCAGCTCAACTTGGTTTCTTCATTCACATCCAGAGAGTCCCAAGTAAGACAGATTCTCTTAGAAATTAATGCCCGACATCCTCTGTTTTTGTATCAACTCCCACATCAGTAGAACTCATGTTTTTAAAATGTAAAACTTTTCATGCCCATTTGGTAATCTACAAAATATGCAGACATTGCAAATCATGTTTTCATGATTCAGGTTTCACAGTGAAGGGTCATCTGTCAGGGGGAGAAATAATTTTAAATGTCAACCACTTAGAAAAGAAAAAAAACATCAACCACTCAGAAGGTAGTTAGAAGTTGCCTTAGAAGGTGTCTGCTTGGACAGTCGGGGCTGGGCTGGGAACATTAAGTGGCCTCAGGCTGAGGGTCACCACCTCCCTTTGGGATAACTCCTGGGGAACCACGCCGACGACAGGGGGCCACTGTCCACGGTCCCACGTCCGAAACCAAGATGCAAGGCCCCCTCTCTGACCTCGGCTTCCCACCCGCGAGCGGACTCACTTGGATGCCTCCCTCTGCCATCCTTCGACCTCGTCCAGACCCTTCCCCGTTGCCCAGTGAGGCTGGAGCAGCCCTCTGCTCCGTGCCGGCCCTCAAGAAGCTGGTCCTGAGGGAGGGACCCACCCCCGGGCAGACCAGGGTCCCCCAGAACGCTGACCGCTAACCCCCTGGGCTCTCAACACACCCAGCTCCGTCACCACCGCCCTTTCCGAAGTCAGCCTGCCCCCACGGCCCTTACTTCAGACCTTCTCCCATCTCCTCAAACCCCTCTCTCCTCCCCCAAGTCCTCACAGCGGACCACCTCAGCTCGCACTTATCTTGAGAAGGTTGGGAAGACAGGGGCCATGCGGTGGGAACCCCAAGCCCTCCCTCCATCCATTCCCAGAGCCTCTGCACCACCCCATTGGGACAAGGGACAAATCTTTCCCACCCTTGTCACCTTCTCTGGACCCCAATCTTGCCCAAATAGGCCAGGTCTCTCCAGCGTCTCGAATGTCTTCCTACTTTCCCAAACCTCTCAAATCCACCCAGTTTTGACCACGTCCTCTAGCGCCATTCGGGTCCGAGTCATTGCCTGCCGCTGTCTGACTGGTCTCTGCTTCCATCCCGCTCTAGCCCACCCTCCACCCTCCAGCCGGAGTGGTCCTCTAAGGGTCTAATCATCACCAAATGACTCCCTTACTTAAAACTCTCCAGTGGCACCTCCTCCCAGGACCCTGTGGGATCTGGTCCCGGCCCCTCCCGTGCCACCTCATCCACCTTCCACCTCACCCACTGCCCTCGTCTCCCCCACTCAGCACCTGCCAGCTCACGCCTGCCCACCCCTCAGAGGACAGGGGCAAATTCGCCCCAGAGGAAAGTTCTCTTTGGAAAACGTCTCCGTTCCCCCACCTCCCACCAGCTAAAAGGGCCCCTCCACTGTTATCCTTCCACACGGCATCCTGTCCTTCTCAGAAGCATCAGTTATCACGGTGGGTAACGACACATTTCTCTGGTTATTTGTTTAATGCCCATCTCTCTCCCCCAGCTGATAATTCCATGAGGACACGGACAACGTCTTTTCTTTTTTAACTACAACACGCCCACAGTGTGCTGAACGATTGAATGAGGGAGAGGAAGCTTGGACTGGAACACGTGACCCCTAGGCTCTGAAAGTCCACCTTCTCTTCGCGAAGAGCAGCCTCAGCTGGGAACTGCTCTGGCCTCGCCTTGAAGGCGCACCAGGAAATCCACCTTATTTGCAGGTTAATGTCCTGCCCTTCCCTCAACGCTCAGCTGGAGAGGCCTGGAGTTACTAGAACTTCAGAGTGATCTGTCTGGTATCTTGGGGAAACTCAGCCAGAATGGGCTCCATGCTACCCAGAGCTGCTTTACACGGGAGCCAGCATATAGACTGGAGAGCAAATAAAACCGTGCTTCCTGGAATGTGAGTGTGGGTGCTGTTACTGGGTGCCGTTACTCTGGGAATACAATCCTGTAGTCACTGCACTGTGACTATTACAGCTTTGCTATTGCAGAGGACAACGGTTTGAGCTCGGGATAGAAAAGGCTGGGGATGTCACGAAATATTATTGGGCCATAAAAAGGAATGAAGTACTGCCACGTACTCCAAATAGATGAACCTTGACAACATATACTAGGTAAAGAAATCAGTCACAAAGAACCACGTATTGTCCGATTCCATTTATATGAAATGTCCAGAAGAGGCAAATCAGTAAAGACAGAGAGTGCTGGTTGCTTTGGGTGGGACTGGAGGGTGAGGGGTGGGTCGGGAGGTGACTGCTGAAGGGTCCAGGGCTTCTTTGGGGGAGTGATGAGAATGTTCTTAAATGAATTATGGTGGGAGTCACACAATTCTGTGACTCTACTAAGATCACTGATTTGTATGATTAATGGGTGAATTGTATAGTTTGTGATTTATAGTTCAATAAAGCTCTTACCAAAAAAAAAAAAAAAAAAAGACAGGCTAGGGGTATCTGGCAGGGGGAAAGGGGTTTCCATGAGCAAAAGTATGGGGTTCTTCAGTTATGATGTTCTTTGCTTTCCCTTTGCTTCTATACGTATTGCAAAAAAAACAAAAACAAAAACAAAAAACACCTCTAAAAACCAGTTCACATGTCAGGATTACAAACCAGAAATCCACGGCACCCTCTGAGGGTAATTAACACCTGATTTTTAAAGGCGGCTTTATAAAATTAGAATCAAATGAATGAGCAATTTCATTTTATTATTTGAAGACACTAGGAAAGCAAAGTGATGCTGTCATGTAACATATTTAATGGCTGTGGGGTAAGCATTTGATCTGTTGGTTTAACCCCGGGGGTACGTCGATAAAACGGCTGTCGGCAGCACAGAGAATTAGTCATTTTACAGCCTAAAGGCTGGGATGGAAGATTAGCTGGGAGTCCAGCAATACTGAGTGAATTTGTGTGACGTACCCATACATTTCAGAGCCTCCTAAGAACCCAGCTTGAAATCATTCTTCTCAGTGACATCCATTTTATCCCATTTGCTTGTTCTTTTCCTGCCCAGCCCGCTTGCTGCCAATCTGATTGCTAAAAGCACTTTTAAAACAAATGTGGACCAGAGACAATTCGGTCGCTTATCTGAGGCGAATGTCATAAACAAGGCTAAGGGATAGGAGAAGAGGCTCGCCAGTATCTGGGATGACAGCACAGTTTCAGGGTAGAGTGAATGCAATGGTTTGTTACCGGAAAACTCCTGTTCACATGCTCACCACCTCCCCAAGAGGCAGGGTCTCCAAGCAGCTTGGGGAGGGTGGATTCTTACCACATGCGTAGGCGACGGTGAGGTATTTCTTCACTCCCGGAAGACAGGGGCTTCCGAAATGGTGATTGTTGACGAGAATTTTGCATCTCTGCTTCCCATAACACCTCCTGGATAATACTTGCAAAGCCGAGTAAGACAAGCAATCTGAGAGGCAAAAAAAAATCAAGAACTTCATGTTGGTTGGATTCCACGTATGGCCACCATGTAGCTACTGTTATTTTCTGTAAATAAGGATACTGAGCTGGATCTCACATCTCACGGAGATCGTTTCTCTGATTATTTTCTGTCTCATCAAAGCACCCCGCATGGGCTAGGTATCAATACTACACAGGCAGGCCTGGAAGGGCTTACTTTAATCAGACTGCTCGAACGCTCTGCTGTCACTGGTCGGAAATCCTTATGTATTTTTGAACAAGGGGCCCTGTATTTGCATCTTGCACTGGGCACTGCCCCTGTCTCCCCAGTCAGGTAACGGGCCTCGCATATAGAAGAGGCAAAGCACGCAGAACACTGAATAAAGATTCGTATTTCTTTTGTGAGCGTTACCTCTCTGAAATATTTTAGTTATTGGTTAATTCTGAGAATCCTTCTCCCTGTGTGAGCATAAGCTCCAGGAGGACGGGGACTATTTCTATCTTGTTCCTTATCTAATTCCCACAGCCTGGTCCACTGTGGAAATCCAGTAATAACGAATGAATGAATGAACAAAAGGATAGATGGATGAATAAACACAAGGATGTGGTTTTCAGCACCCTGGCACGATGCCATCACAATTAGTAAATATTAATTGAACACGTACGGAGGACAAGGCACTGCGCTAGGTACCGTCTGAAAAACAAGTCAGAAGAAGCCTGCCTTGCATTCGCAGGATGTCGGATGGGGCTGGAGAGACAAAACCCACATTAACCTGACGGCTAATAATGTGAAACACGGAGTGAGTGTCAGCAGTGATTGGTCCGGACAAGAGGTGATGGGGTTGGAGGCAGGAGAGGTTGCCGGGGACCGGAGTGGTCAAGACAGGCTTTATGGAGCAGAGGGGCTTGGTCATGGGAGAAGCAGCATGAATTGGACAGAGGCAGGCAAAGAGAGAAAGGTAGAAACACCAAGGCAAGTGGGCCAGAAGCACTTCGTGGGAGTCTAGGGGCTCAGCGTGAGCTGGAATAGCGGGCGTGGGCAAGGAAGACGCAGTAGATGAGCCGGAAAAGCAAAATGGAGCAGGACCAAGCTACCTCTGAACGCTGAGCTAAAGACTTTGAACTTTATTCTGCAAGCAACAGGGAGCCTAAAAAAATGCCTTGATGCTACTTCCTTTGGGGACAGTGTATGGGATGCCCTGGGAGAGAAAAGGAACCAAAGGCAGGGAGACTAGTTTGGAAGCAATTTTAATAATACACGTTGGGAGGAGTTAAGGGCTTGAAGAGAAGGGAATGGAGAAGAAGAGAATTCTAGACACCTCGCAAAGTTCAGCTCACTATAACAGCTAACATTCTGCCAGGCTCTGCTCTCAGCACTTGTATGTGAACTGATACAATGTTTCAACAACCCCATGAGATAGGTTGTTTATTATAATATCTTATATTTTAGAGAGACTATATATAGGATAGGATATATTATTATGTATCATAAGTTGCTTATATAATCTATAATAGGTTAGTTGATATCTAATAGATTGTTTATATTACATATATGTTTATATATATATATATATAGAGAGAGAGAGAGAGAGAGAGTGTGGGTGTATATATATATAAAATATCAATTTTGTGAATGGGGACACAGATGTGTGAGAGGTTACGGAACCGCATACAGCTAAAGAATGAGGACAGCAGGGTCTGGACGTGAACACCCGGGAAAGGCCCTCAAGTCTGCAGGTTTAACCTTTTAACCTCTGAGCTCCACTCTTCAGGTCTCCAGTGGGGGGGAGTGAGGGCCCCACTAAGGATGAGTCAGACCTTCAGCCTGGGGACAGAGGAGATGGCGGTGCCGCTGCCGTGGACAGGGGAGATCAGTAGCAGTAGGCAGTTTGGAGGACGAGATGGTAAATTCATTAAAACAAAACAAAACAAAATAAAAAACTATTCTGCCTTTCAAAGGGGAAGGACCATTCAAGAAAGTTTTCAGATCCTGAGATGCCCGTGGGATGTGCATGCCCGCAGAGCCTGAGGGCGGATGCTATGAAGCTGGTCTCAGGGAGAGCACAGGGGCCCCCAGTCACAGGACTTTTCTTTTCTTGGCTACACCACGTAGCTTGCGGGATCTTAGTTCCCTGACCAGGGACTGAACCCGGGCCGTGGCAGTGAAAGCGTGGAGTTCTAACCACTGGAGCGCCAGGGAAGTCCCCTCACAGGACTTTTCTTGTGCTGTCTGTTCATGTCTTACAGATGACAAACTCCTCTACCCTGTAAAAACAAAACCCCTGCAGTCCAATCCCGGAAACTGTCTCCAGCCTTATTGCCTTCCTTCACAGTCAGGATTCTGCAAAGGTCCTCCATGCTGGCCGCCTCCGCTGTGTCCCCCTCCACCCACGTCCCAGCCATTCCCCAATGTGCCTCTGCCCTCCACACACCCTGACAAGGGTCCCTTCCCTCAGATCACAGGGACCTACCACTGTCCTAGCAGAGAGACGTGGCGGCCCTAATCCTCGCCCATCTCCGGAACTCGGGTGCCTGAACACTCTTGCTGGAGGCTTCCTCCCTGACCTTGGCTGCCTGGTGCCCTTCCCCCCCATCTGTCTGACTGCTCCATCCCAGAGACCCCTGCAGGCCTGCTCGCCCCACAGGAGGTCCTTCCTCAGCCTGGGCTCTCTCCTTGCACCTGCACACGCCATCTGGGCCCACGTCCACCTGGACCATCGGAAAACTGAGGACCCGACCGCTTCCAGCTCCCATAATGGATCGCCTTCGCTGTTCCCTCAGGAACCTCTCACTCCTCACGCGACATTCATCATGTGCCCCTCCCCCACCAACACCCAAGCGAAGCAGCCTGCGCTTGCTCTTCCCCCACTTGCTGCTCTCAGTCGCGCTGCGACATCCTCTAGGCAGCCCGGCCAGAAGCCCCGCCTCCCTCCTCCGAGGTCTGATGCTCGGTCCTAGAATCATCCCTCCTCAGTTCCCCGCTGCAGCTTCATCTTCAACCCTGTCACTTTTGCAGGAAATCTTTTTTTTTTTTTTTTTTTTTTGCGGTACGCGGGCCTCTCTCACTGTTGTGGCCTCTCCCGTTGCGGAGCACAGGCTCCGGACGCGCAGGCTCAGCGGCCATGGCTCATGGGCCCAGCCGCTCTGCGGCACGTGGGAATCTTCCCGGACCGGGGCACGAACCCGTGTCCCCTGCATCGGCAGGCGGACTCCCGACCACTGCGCCACCAGGGAAGCCCTCCAACTCCATCTCTTATGTTAACTAGAGATCCGTGAAAGAGTCCAGTTGAAAGGAAGGATCTGTTTGGAAATTCCCTGGAGGTCCAGTGGTTAGGACTCTGCACCTTCACTGTTGAGGGCGTGGGTTCAATCCCTGATTGGGGAACTAAGATCCCATAAGCAGCACGGTATGGCTAAACCAAAAAAAAGGAAGAAAAAAAAGAAAGGAAGGATCTGTGGTAAACACCACAAAGCTGGAAAGACAATGATCTTGAGGAAAGGACAATTAAATTAAATAAATACACACACACACACACATATATGCACACACACATATATACAATATGTAAATTATATATTTGTTTATGTAATATGTGTATATTATATATACACACATATAAAAATATATGGACCCTATAAACATATATGTATATATGTATGTGTGTATGTGTGAATATATAGTATGTATTTTTTGTGATATATCTAAATGTATGTAATATGTATATCTCAACAAATGGTGAGGAACATTCTTATAAAAGCACTTGATTTGAATATATTCATGAAGGTTCTGATTTATTTTGCTAAGTCCAGTTCCATGATCACTGGAGTGTTGGGCACATAGCAGACACCCAACAATGATATATTTAATGAATGAATTGTGGACTGGCATGGACGCCAGGGAATGCAAACATCCCATATATCTGGCTTTAGAATGTGTTTGCTCTGTGTGGGGGGGGAGGGGCGGGGTGTGATCCGTGAGTTCAAATCTGTGCTGAGAAAAGCTGCCTGGAGGGGCTTCAGGAAGCTGTCAGCCTCCTTTTGGTCCCTGGGTCAGTTCTCTGCAACTCGCTCTGGCTTGGAATAGATCCATCTTTTTTCTGACTGCTTCTGAATACTCCAGTCTAAAGGAGGCATCTTGCCGGACCTAATCTGGTGCGTTCTTATGAATGAAAGAAAAGTAAACAGAGCAAGTCAAGCAGCCAATGAAGATAGAATGAAATGTTTTAAGTGCCTGAGCATCAAGTACGTCTTTGTGAAGAGTAAAGAATAGTAACGTGAGCAGTGGGTATCATCAGGGTTCCGGCAGGCCACCCAGCGCTCAAATCGGACAATGTAAAGCAAGCTTGATAAAGAGACTTTACAAAGGTGTGGATGGGATATGAACACCTCGAAGGATGGTGCAGGACCCCGGGGCAAGGAACAGCAGTGAGATGCTACCACCCCAAGCCTAAGGGGCGAGGGCAATGGCTTCCAGAGCACAAAGGGGGATGCCCCATGGACAGGGCTGCTGCACGGAGCTGGGGTCTGCGGTGGGCAGTCGTGCTGCTTACGGTGCGTTGTGTTGCGTTAGGTTAGCTGCTTTGGTGCCTGGATCTCTCATTGGATGAGAGCTCCTGGAGGGCATGGGAGTTTCTCTGCTGTTTGCCCAGCACCTGGTATCTGCTCAACTCACTGAGACTCTGTGTCCCTCCTGCGTAGCACGAGGAACATCTTTTTCACTGTCTCTCTGTGAGGTTTGTATGAAGCAACTGCGGAAGTCAAAGCCCACATAAATGTGAACTGTTCTCACCAGCTGTCTCTAAGGTCGAATGGAATACCTCCTATGGTTAAGAATCCAGAAAGTGAAAACAAGCATATGGTACAATCAGACCTAAATATTAAAGTTTAACCTGCAAATAAGCAAAAATTTAAAAACACTGTAAGGAAAATCACCAAGATGGTAACAGGGGATATTTCTGGCTGATGGGAAAGTTTTTTTTTTTTCCCCTATCGATTTTAAGATACTTTCCAAGTTTTTGAGTTTACATTGCTTTGAAATGAAAGCGTACAAAATGAACTTTCTTAAAAAGAAAAATAAAATTCACGTCTGGATAGAAGACAGCTTTTGAATACGAGGGTCTCTGGGGCGATTATTTTCAGAAATGTAAATTTTTCTGCAAATGTAATGATAAACTATTCTTTTGTATAACCCAGTTTGCCCCAGAAGCCATGAAAAGTTTACCTAGGAGTAAAAATGTATCCTTTGAATTTTCTTCCAGTTTATTTAAAAAGTTGTTTATTGAAGTATGATTAATTTACAATGTTGTGTTAGTTTCAAGTGTATAGCAAAGTGATTCAGTTATACATATATACATATATATTCTTTTTCAGATTGTTTTCCATTATCGGTTATTATAATACAAGATACTGAGTATAGTTCCCTGTGCTATACAGTAGGTCCTTGTTGTTTACTTACTTTATAATAGTAGTGTGTATCTGTTAATCCCAAACTCTTAATTTATCTCTCCCCAGTCCCTTGCAGTTTATTTTTATTATTATTTTTCATTGCTTTGTGGACGCACAGGTTCTTCTCTGAGCACATGTATCAGTTGAAAAAAAGAAACCTTAAATCTCAAGAGATCTGAGAATGCACTGTATGATTTCTGTATAAGCCACCTACACTGGGAAGAAGTAACCGTACGAATTACGAAGTTATTCTCAGAAGTCCTATAATAACTATGATTGGTTTTGTCTGTAAACTATTATTTTTTTCTGTTTCAAAATAAAAACATGTTTGTAGTTGAAAACTTGAAAATCACAAATATGCCTAAACCAGGAAAATAAAAATCCCCAGGAAATCCCACTAATAGGAAAAAAAAGGTTAACCTTTAAAGAACATCCTTGTAGTCACTTTCCTATGTTTAAATGTCCTTCCCCCCCAATGGGATCATGTACATATTACTCTGTATGCGATTTTTTCTCATTTATTAATATATTTGTGAAAATTTTAACATAAGCATCATTTTAAAGAGGTGTAGAGATTCTCACTTCACGGATGTATCAGCTCTATTTACAATACCCTATTGGTAGACATTCTGATGAGTTCCATGGTTTAATGCTATAAAGAATTCTATGTGAAACATCCTTAGAGATAAACATTTGCACACAGGCATGGTAGTTTCTAATTCTTGGAAGTAGATTGCTTTGTCAGAGGGCATTCAAAATGTTAAAGTTTTTGACACACACTGCCAACCCGTTACCCAGAAGAGTTGTACCAGTTCATGCTCTTGCCAGAACGGTATAAGAGCCCTGGAAACATTATATTTTCTTAGGACATGTGCCTGACCGTATTCTTTAAGGCTCACAGAGGAAGGGCGGGGGGAAGAGACTCCCATTTGTAAGACGACAATCCTTGCACCCAGGAGGTCCTGTGACCAGCGTGATTTACAGAGGCAGGCTTCTGCACTCACAGCTACCCTGGGAGTGAAAGAATTTATCTTGGTGAGAAGGAAAGAAGCCACAGTGTGTTTTTAGGAAGAGGCCCAAGGTAATTCAGGTCCACTTCGGGTCTGACCATTTCCTTGTTGATGCTGAGCTCTGAACCATTGGCAGGATTCTTTTTTTAAAGTGGTTATTTCCCTCCCAGGCTGATTCTGTTTGCACCTCTCTGCCTGGCAAACTACCCTCCACCCCAAAACATGTGATAACAAGATATTCAACTTTTTTTGGGGGGGGGGAGGCTACTGTTTAACAGAAACTGAAGTTAATCGCTCTTTACAACCTGTGTTTATTCAGATAATTAGGCTGGTTGCTCTTAAGAGACTTTCTTGGCAGTGGGAATCCCTGGCACCTTGATCTTTGGCTGAAAAGTCCAGGCCTGCCCACACTTGGCCTTGGGGTGGCCTTAGCCCAGCCTTTGACGTCCATTGTGTCGTTTTTCTCATTCACTTCTTAAGGAAATAGAGTCCCTGGAGCCCACACAGAAAATGCAGCTGCAGCAGGAAATGACGTCCCATAGTGGAGGCCCAGCGAAGGGAACTTTCTGGAGGCCTGCTTTCCTAAGTTCACGCCCGGGTCTGTGGGAAGGTTCTGTGTTAGGATGCTGCTTCACTGGTGTTTCTCTGGAACCAACGCTGATCACTTCCATACCTTTCTTTCAGTTTCTCTTCCACTAGAGGAGCTGTAAGTTTTCGGGTTTTTTTTTTTTTTTTTTCAAATTTTTTGGCCATGCCACACGGCATGTGGGATCTTGGTTCTCCGACCAGGGACTGAACCCACACCCCCTGCATTGGAAGCATGGGGAGTCTTAACCACTGGGCCTCCAGGGAAGTCCCAAAAAGAGCCATAAGTGCTGAGGGGTCTGACTTGCTTTAAGATCTTTCAGAAATTTTGGGTCACCACCCTCAAGAAGAGACACCAGATCTACCTGTGTTTGAACCTGTGTGACGGTAAAATGTCACTTTTTGACAGCTGTGACGGTGAGTCAGCCTTTGTAGTAGTTTATAGGGCCGTGGTAATGAGTACCACAAACTGGGTGGCTTAAACAACAGAATTTTGTTTCCTCTTGGTTCTGGAGGCCGGAAGTCCAAGATGTCAGGAGGGTTGGCTCCTTCTGAGGTTTCTCTCCTTAGCTTGCAAATGGCTGACCTCTCCCTGCGTCCTCACATGGTCTTCCCTCTGTGTGTGTCCGTGTCCTGATCTCCCCTTCTTATAAGCAGTCACGTTGGATTAAGGCCCTCCCATATGACCGCGGTTTAACTTAGTCACCTCTTTAAAGGCCCCATCTTCCCAGACAGTCACAATTCTGAGGTACTGGAGGTTAGGATGTCAACACGGGAATTTTACGAGGACACAGTTCAGCCCGTAGCAGCCTTCAAGATGGCCCCCAATGGTCTCAACCTCCTGGAATTCACACCCTTGTGTAGCCTCCTCCCTCAAAGAATCAGCTGGTCTGTGAGACCCATAGAGTTGGGTGGAGGTGACGGTGTGTGGCTTCCATTTGCTCTTCTGCATCTTGGGCTTTGGGAGAAGCCAGCTGTCATGTCTCAAGGACGCTCGAGACCTATGTGGGGAGAACCAAGGTCTCCCACCAACAACCTGCACCAACTTGCCCGCCATATGAGTGAGTCACCTTGGAAGTCCAGCCCTCAGATGACTGCAGCCCGAGCCGACATGCCAGCTGCAACCATGAGACACCATGAGGCCTTAAGCAAGAACTTCCCAACTAGGGTACCCCAGAATCCCTGCCCCACAGAAACGGTGTGGTAATAAATGTTCATTTTTGTTTTAAGCCATTAAATTTGGGAATATTTCATTACTCTGCAATAGAAAACAAATACAGTAGATGCAAACTATTACATTTAGAATGGGTAAACAACAAGGTCCTATCACAGAAGTATATTCTGTGATAAACCATAATGGAAAAGAATATAAAAAAGAGGGGTTTCCCTGGTGGCGCAGTGGTTGAGAGTCCGCCTGCCGATGCAGGGGACATGGGTTCGTGCCCCGGTCAGGGAAGATCCCACATGCTGCGGAGCGGCTGGGCCCGTGAGCCACGGCCACTGAGCCTGCGCGTCCGGAGTCTGTGCTCCGCAACGGGAGAGGCCACAACAGTGAGAGGCCTGCGTACCGCAAAAAAAAAAAAATATATAAAAAAGAATGTCTACATGTGTATAACTGAGTCACTTTGCTGTACAGCAGAGACTGGCACAACATTGTAAATCAACTATACTTCAATTTAAAAAAATTAAAAAAAAAGAAAACAAATACACATTGCTGGGGAAAGAAAATCCTAAAACTACAGAAGTAGCTTTGGGACTGGGAAGTGGGCATAGTTGGGAGGACCTTGAGGAGATGGTTAAAGTCCAAGGGCCTTGAAGAGAAGCCCAGCATCAGTAACCTTTGCGTCCTGAGCCAAGCGCATCTTCAAGGCAGAGCTTCCCAACTTCAACAGTGAATGCAGGGACTTCCCTGGTGGCGCAGTGGATAAGAATCCACCTGCCAATGCAGGGGACACGGGTTCGAGCCTTGGTCCGGGACGATCCCACATGCCGCGGAGCAACTAAGCCCGTGCGCCACAACTACTGAGCCTGTGCTCTAGAGCCCGCGAGCCACAACTACTGAGCCCACGTGCCACAACTACTGAAGCCTGTGCACCTAGAGCCCATGCTCCACAACAAGAGAAGCCACCACAATAAGAAGCACATGCACTGCAACGAAGAGTAGCCCCCCACTGGCCACAACTAGAGAAAGCCTGCATGCAGCAACGAAGACCCAACGCAGCCAAAAATAAATAAATTATAAAAAAAACAAAACCAGCGAATGCACACAGGTACACTGAATGCATCTCCTCAGGCCTCCAGGCTTCCCTTGGACTCCTGATTTGGGGTATGGGCAGTGCCTCCCTTTACCCCTCTGTGCCATGCAAATATAATTTTCTGTGTGTGATGACGTGGGAAGACTGGGAAGCCCTGTTCAAGGCCAGGGTGTGGTGTGTGACCAGCGCCTCACCATGGCTGCGCCTGCCCTGATACATTCCAGATGGGACCAGCTTAGAGTATCACCCATAGAGCATGGAGACTCTGTCCGCCCTCCTCCCAGCCCAGACCCGGAGGGCTTGCCGAGGACAGCATGAGTCCCCTCATATCCTTGGGGATGTCCAGCAGAAGCTTGGGTCCCGCTATGGGAGGTACTGACGGCCAGGCCTTGGGCAGCCCTGAGGATGCTTGTGGGAACGTGATGCCGTCACACCATGATTTGGGGACCACATGTACCTGCCCGACTCCCACCAGGGGCGTCCCCCTCTCCACCACCACTCAACCCATTCCCTTTGAACTTATCCTACGTATGAAGTACACAGACGCAACCAGCCCTATATAGCAAACCCGGACTACTAGTTCAGAAAAATATATACCGTGGCATGGGAAACTTCCAGCAGAAAAAAATGTATAAAGGGTTCATATCTTTACTCTGTCTTGAGCTCATAAAAATTAATGGAAAAAATAAAGATCTCAACAACCACAAAAGGACAAAGGCTAGAGATACAGTGTGTGCAAAGCACAAATACAATAACCACAAACACAAGGGGAAAAGTTCAAGGTCATTCATAAACAAAGAAAAGCAAATAAAAAATATACAGAAAGGCCACTATATACCTATTAACTTGGAAACATGAAGAAAAATCATACAGAATGCTGCAAAAAATTGCAGGGAAACCCACAGTTCTACGTCGCTGCTTATGCACATAAACTGGTACGAAAAGGTTTCGGAAAGACCTCTGGTGGTACATGGGAAGAACTGTAAACATGCCCATGCCCTCCTTTGGAATAAAACTTCTGGGAATTTATCCCAAGGAAATAAACCAGAGGAAAGAAAAAGCTACAAGCACAGGTTCCTTACACATTGTTTATGATATTTAAAAATCAGAAACAATGAAATAGGGACTTCCCTGGTGGTGCAGTGGTTAAGAGTCTGCCTGCCAATGCAGGGGACACGGGTTCGAGCCCTGGTCAGGGAAGATCCCACATGCCGCGGAGCAACTAAGCCCGAGCGCCACAACTACTGAGCCTGCGCTCTAGAGCCCGTGCTCCGCAACAAGAGAAGCCACCGCAACGAGAAGCCCTCACACCCCAATGAAGAGTAGCCCCTGTTCTCCGCAACTAGAGAAAGCCCTCGCGTAGCAACGAAGACCCAATGCAGCCAAAAAATAAATAAATTAATTAAAAAAAAAAGCAATGAAACAGCCACCAGGGAATGGGTAAGTAAAGTATATATTGTATCCCTTTAACAAGAGAGTGATTGACTTTGTCAGGAATTCACTGGTCATGCGGAAAACCACCCGTGACATAAAGTGAAATTTCAAAGCAGAATTCAAATGTATCTACTTCAGAATTGCCATTATGTAAAAGTTGTTCTCTGCTCATCATACACCAGGACTTGGAAGAGATCCTGAAAAGAAAAATCTTTTCATTTGATGGGAAAAATCTGTGGCTGAATCTTTCTCTTATTTCTGTTCAATACAACGACGGTGCTTGTGCAGAGCAGCAATCATCACGACAATTATCTTTTAGAAGAAGTGGAAACGCTCTCGCTGGGTATCTGCGTGCTGACGCCCCGCTCCGCCCTGCTTTCTGACCGAGTATGCGGGGCTGCCCTGGGTACCCAGACCCTGAGCTTGTGGGGCTGCACCAGACTGTAGCTTATATGCAAGAGGAAAAGCACACACATCCCCTTTCAGAGGCCCAAGGTGAGACCCGACCACTTGGCCTTTAGGCAACCATCCTCCCAAGTTCATCCCAGGTTCCGGGGTTAAAAATAAATAGCCCTTTCTCCTTCTTCGAAGCGCTGAGGCCCAGCTGCAGTAATAACTTAGAACTGAGAGCAGAGATCACACACCGGTGGCCCATGGACCGGATGTGGCCCGTAGGCATGTTTTGTTTGGCTCGCACGGTGTTTTAAAAGTTGGAAAATTTCACATTAAAAAAAAAATTCAGATTCCCAGCATCTCATGAGAGGTTGGAAGCTGTGACAACACCAGGCCCACATTCCAGGCCGGCAACCATCCACCCGCCGGAGGCCAGTGTGGGTGCCTCACTTAGGAAGGGGGGCTCTGACTCATTCACAGGGCTCGAGATTCACACGGGCACCTGCTCTGTGCCAGGCTCTGCTCTGCTTGCTGGGAATTCCACAGGAAAAAAGAGACATATCCTCTGCAGTGCTGGCCTTCTCCAGGTGAGAGAGACCATATGCACATAAGTGACTATTTCCATGTTATGAAGACAATCAAATGGGGACAGCTCGAGTGGGATGACAGGGACAAGGTGCCGTGCTGGCAGGCTGCCTCGGAGAACCTCTCTGAAATGACATCTGAGTTGATTCCCGAATGACGAGACGGAGCTGGCCATGCAAAGACGTGGGGTGAGATTCCAGGCCAAAGGAAGAGCATGTGCAAAGGCCCTGGGGTATGAAGGAGTGTGGAGTGCTCCAGAGGTAGTGAAGGAAGGAGAGAGAGAGGCGCACCACAGCTGGGAGACTGGGTTTATTCTACAGTAGACAGAGTGAAGGGCTTTAAGTGGGGTGGGGGGATGTGATCTGATTTGATTTAAATAAAATCCTTCTGACTGCTAAGTGAAGAAGGGGCTAAGGGAGGGTGTGGAATCAAGAAGCGAGGCCGGAGACCAGTCAAGAGGCAGCCCAGATGGTCCAGGTGAGAGAAGCCCTGAGTGGGCTGGGAGCAAACAGTCTGGATACTGGGTACGGGGAGAGCCCACAGGACTTGCAGACGCAGTGGATGGGAGACAGGGGGTCAAAAGAGGGTGCTTTTTAAAGTGGGTGATATTAAAGTGTGTTTATATCAGAGGGAAAACTGATGATTTTTGTGGGGCGAACACGCCAAATTCAGTTTAAAACCCTTACGTACAGCTTACCTGGGCCAAGGAGTGGAGTATTTCTTAGCATTCAGTTAGATCAAGAAACTTCACCAGCACAGGCAGCCAGGGGTTCATATTTCTGCACACATGCACGGTTCTGCCCTTAAGTGTTAACCCGAAAGGTGAAACCAGAGGCGTCCACGTAAGGCTGTGGGACAAGATGAACGGGGACCCGAGACAGTGAGGTGAAGGGCACACGAGATGGTGAGATGAAGGGGGACCCGAGACAGTGAGCTGAAGGGGGACCCGCAAGGACCCTTTCCCTTTCCCTTGGACCCCTTCGCACTGCAGAGCCTAGGGCCGGAGGATCCCTGGCATTTGGGTGGTGGTTCATGAATGCAGGGAAGAGCTTGACCCTCACCCTCACGGGCACTCAAGGGGCCATGGGCAGAAGCACGCAACTGCGAGGGGAGGGTGGGAAGGGGGAGAGGGATGGGCAGGCTGCTTATTTATTTATTTTTTTGCGGTACGCGGGCCTCTCACTGCCGTGGCCTCTCCCGCTGCGGAGCACAGGCTCCGGACACGCAGGCTCAGCGGCCATGGCTCACGGGCCCAGCCGCTCCGCGGCATGTGGGATCTTCCCGGACCGCGGCACGAACCCGCGTCCCCTGCATCGGCAGGCGGACTCTCAACCACTGCGCCACCAGGGAAGCCCTGGCAGGCTGTTTTTGCCATGTGACTTGGCCAGGGCTCAGGGTTTAATAACTGAACAGCCAAGCAAGGGGCACAGTCTCCCATTCACAGACCTTTCCTGAGTCAACAGGGCTTATTCACAGCTGACCTGAGGATTCTCTGAACTCTCTATGGAAACCTGTCTTTTAACCACGGGGTCTGCTAACGTTTTCTTTGGCTGATGACTTTTCCCTGTAAACCCAACTCCCATCCAACCTCCCAGGAACCTAAGGCAGTGACGTACGGAACGTCAGTCATTCAGCCTGCACACAGATCTACCTACCTGGCTGACCAACTTCTGCTCAAAAGAACTCCTAAGATAGATGTTACTTATTGCTGTCTCCCAAAACACACATGGCTAAGCTAGACTCAGTGAGCCCGAGAAATGGGATGTCCCACACTGATATTAAGAAGTGGAGTCGCTTTCTGTCGAAAGAGATCAGATCACCAAGGGTGCCTTGTCCAGCTAAGCAAACCAGATGATACAGGGAGCCCCTGCAGGATGTTCAGGAGGGCAGATTTGCCTTTTAGACGGTACCTCTGGCCACCCAGGGGAGAAAGCCATGCCTAAGGACAGGGGGACTCCTGCGATGACCAGGCAATGGTCCTTTGACCTAACGCAGCAGCAGGAACAAGGGAAAAGGGGGTGGAGACATTGTGAACACGGGGAGATGTTATATGGGAGGGAGAATGGAGTTTCCAAACTCACAAGTCACTTGCTGGAGCATCGGGCACTACGCACAGACAGCAGGAGCCACCCTCACGAGGGTCTCTCTGCCCACGTGGCAGGCAAGCCTGTTAAGACGGGAGCTAATTAAGAGCGGCTGGATGCCCACTTCGGCCTGCTTCTGCTGTCTGCCTCGGCTGTCCTTCAGACGACCTTCTACCTTCCCTGAACGCTGGGCGAGGGGCCTCGGAGACACGTGTGACACGTGTTCCTTGTGAATTGCTTTTTGGTGCCTGTGTAGCTAGGTCACTTTACATTCTTCTTTTTTTTTTTTTTTTCCAAGATATTAGTTATGTATAAACTTCTTTTTTAAATTAATGTTTAATTTCACATGTGATCCAGGAATCGATTGCAGCAATTTAACACATTAAGGAGCTCATTTCAGGTTTGATGAATAAAGTGCAACTTCTTGGGCCGTTTCACAATTGGTCTGTTCTCTCTGGTAACACGGCGGGTGGAGCTGAGGCCGTTTCACCACCACAGATTGGGGCGTGTGATGGTTAATTTATGTGTCATTTTGCCTAGGCTACAGTGCCCAGTGGTTTGGTCAGACACCAGTCTAGATGTTATTGGGAAGATATTTTTAAGATATGACTAACATTAGACTTAGAAAATAAACTTATGGTTACTAAAGGGGAAAGGGGGGGAGGGATAAATTAGGAGCTTGCGATTAACAGATACACACTACTATATATAAAATAGACAAACATCAAAGACCTAATGTATAGCACAGGGAACTCTTCAATATCTTGTAATAACCTATAATGGAAAAGAATTTGAAAAAGAATACACACACACACACATATATACATGTATAACTGAATCACTTTGCTGTACACCTGAAACACTGTAAATCAACTATACTTCAATTTAAAAAAAAAGATATGACTAACAGTCAATCAGCAGACTTTGAGTAACGCAGATCACCCTCCATAACATGGGTGGACCTCAACCAATCCATGGAAGGCCTTAAGAGCAAAGACTGGGGTCATCTGAAAAGGGAGTTCTTCTCCAGGCCGCAACATAGAACTTCTGCCAGGGTTTCCAGCCTGCTGTCCTGTGGAATTCAAACTCAAGACTGAACATCAACTCTTACCTGAGTTTTCAGACTGCCAGCCTGCCCTGCAGGTTTCA
Organism: Tursiops truncatus; assembly: GCF_011762595.2. Taxonomy (NCBI): domain Eukaryota; kingdom Metazoa; phylum Chordata; class Mammalia; order Artiodactyla; family Delphinidae; genus Tursiops; species Tursiops truncatus. Next base: position 131,732,634 of record NC_047037.1, on the reverse strand, counting down.
AACTTGCCAACCTCCACAAATGTGTGAGCCAATTCTTTAAAATCAGTCTATCTATCTATCTATCTATTATCTATCAATCTACCTATCATCTATCTATCTATCAATTATCTATCAATCTACCTATCATCTATCTATCTATCTATCTATCCACCTATCTCCTATTGGTTCCATTTCTCTGGAGAACCCTAATAATAACAGAGGGTGACTTTGAAGGGTGGAGCTCTCAGGTGTGTCGGGCCATCATCTTAGCTCCAAACTGCGGACTTCTAAGAATGACTCACTGAGCTCTTCTCCACCCTGAACATAGCTTCAGGGCCTTAGCATGGGCTCTTCTCCCCGCCTGGACGCCGTCCCCAGGACCTGCAGGCTCTGCCCCTCCGAGTCTCTGCTCAGCACACCCATCAGTCCACAGCACTGCGCCTCCCTGCAGCACCCTCCGCGTGCTCTCCGGCCTTCCCTCCCTCCCTCCCTCCCTCATGTGCTTTTCCCTTTAATGCTTATGGGCACCGGAAGTGCGACACATTAGCTCGTTTATTATCTGCTTTCTCATCCACTGCTGGAAGGTCAGCTCCAGGGAGACTCTGTGCTGGTCGCTGATGACTCCCCCATGCTTACAACAGGCCCTGCATACAGCAGGTGCTCAGTAAATACTCGGTGTAGACTAACTGAACAACAGACGGATTCCAGAATGTGGGGCAGAGGGAGACAGGACCCTCGGGGGTGGTTTCCCCCTGCCCTTGACTTTCCCTCTAGTCCAGGTACCAGCCAGCGCGTGGCCTCCTTCCTTAGGGACCGGAGCCCTAATCTCCGACAGCACCCTGACAACAGCCACATAAAGACACATACCAAAGGGGGGGAGCCACGTGGCTTCCGAGGAGCAGACGTCCCTCTCCTGGGTCTTCCTGCCATAGGTCGCTGAGTAGATGTTGAGAAACTTGGACTCGTGGCAGTGCAGTTTCAGCTCGTGGTCTTCACACACAGTTTTGTTTTTTAATTCATCTGAAGCAGAAACAAAAACAGGTGGCACCATCAGCTTCCTCAGAAGGAATCAGAAAGCACTGCCCGTGCCCCGGCCAGGTCCCATCCCCCGGGGGGCTGCACCCCAGGAAGGGGAAAGTCGGGATGGTCCTGCCTGCCATGGGCTCTCTGACCCTGCAAAATCCTCTGCAGGAAGAGGGTCAACAAGTGCAAAGACCCAGGAATTACCCTAAGGACCAAACGGAGGAGGAGAGATGCCAGGGTGAAGACAGCAGGGCTCCCTGGGCCAGGTCCTGGGCCAGGCCATAAAGGGAGTTTCTCTCTCTCCCCACTTGAGGTCCCACGTTCCTTAATCGAAGGGAGCCTCTTCTCAAATGCCATACTGGGACTCACACAGGTAAATACCAGGAATTACCTGATGGAAGATTAGGTTCAGGAGAGAGTCCAGCTAAACAGCACCACCCAACTTCGTAACGTTCTAGTATTCCGTTCGTGTATTTACAAAGAGAAAGAGAAATGATAGGAAAGTAAATTATGTCCTTGTCTAGGCAAGGAAAAAAAGCAAGGCACGGTGTCTGTGAAGGATCGCTCTTTGAAACAACAAGGTCCTACTGTAGAGCACAGGGAACTATATTCAATCTCATGTAATAAACCAGAATGCAAAAGAATATGAAAAAGAATATTGAAAAGAAAAAAGAATCCCTCTTCGAAGAGGTGTGAAGAGTTGGCCCCAAGTCTGGTGATCCAGGAACAACGAGCCCTTGTGCTGGCGTGGGTCCTAGGAGAGGACGATTCCAGCTTATAGTCTGTTCCAAAGAATTCAGGAAAAGTTTATGTTTATTCCGTGCACCACAGTGACACTTCCCTTTGCAACGTCATACAGAGTTGACATTATACATGCGCCCTGGAGAAGATATAGTTCGTTGGTTTTTTTTAAAAGAGTGTCCCAAAAACCATTCAATTGACTAAAATGTTTTACTAATGATTTGATTTTTTAAAGTAATAATAGTTAACACTGCAGACACAATAGACTGCCTAACGTATGATTCTAGTTCTGTGAGCTATCCAGAAAAGGCAAACCTCTAGAGACAGAATGAAGATTAGGGGTCTTCTGAGGCTGAGAGCTGGGGACACGAAGTGACAATGGCAAATGGACACAAGGAAATAGTTTCAGATGATGGAAATATTCTATTGCTGGACTGTTGCGGCTGCACAACTCAGTACGTCTACTAAAAATCATTGAATTGTACAGTTAAAATGGGTGAATGTTTTGCTATGTAAATTACACCTCAACAAAGACATTTTAAAAATAACAATAGCTGGGACTTCCCTGGTGGTCCAGTGGTTAAGACTTCGCCTTCCAATGCAGGGGGTGCGGGTTCAATCCCTGGTCAGGGAGCTAAGATCCCACATGCCTCATGGCCAAAACACCAAAACATAAAACAGAGCAATATTGTAACAAATTTAATAAAGACTTTAAAAATGGTCCACATCAAAAAAAAATCTTAAAAAGAAAAAAAAAATCTTTAAAAAAAAAATAAAATAAAAAAAATAAAAAAATAAAAAAAAAATAAAAATAACAATAGCTGATGTTTACACCTTCTCTGAACTTAGGCCTTGTTCTGGGATCTTTAAATGTATAATGAATTTACTACTCAAAGCAGCCCTTCCGTGAGCCCCCTCTTTACATCCTTTGCATGTTGTGTTTCAGATCTTTAGAAATCACTTGTAGGAGTGATTCATAGATACTGGATGCTAACTTTTGAACTTTGGTCTCTTACATGTTATAAATGTCTTTTCCTAGCCTCCCACTTATTTTACACCTTGCAAGATAAAAGCAAAGCAAAACATAGAGGGGACCGTGGTCGTTTCTTTGCATGTGGGGTTCTCTCCCTCCCTCACCCAAACGTTTGTATAAGAAAAATCATGAAAAAATGCTAGCCCTACTCTATCACCCCAGTCCTAGTTTTTTCTACTTTGAGGCACATCTTTCAGCCAGACAAGCATTGGTGTCAACAGCAAACGAAAGCTAAATTCCACGAGCTGCTCAGGGTGTCACGGGCTGCCTAGGACGGGAAGAAACAGAAAGGAAAACTAGCCCACACCCTCCATCACCCTCACAGTCAACCTGTCTTTCACTTCTCTCTCCCATTCATGTTTTTGTTCCACTTTTCTTTCCCGGATGGGAGGTATAGCCTGATCCCCTGAAACCAAAGTTTTCCAATTGTCATTTGAGGCCCATTAATAGGTCATGAAATTAATTTGCTGAGTTGTGATTAAAATTTTAAAAAATAAAGAATAGTTCAGAAAACATCAAAGTGCATCACGCAAAGTAAGGATAAACAGTAGTTTATAAAAGAGTTTTTCAGTTGAGTGTGCGTTATGTAGGGCCAAAATGTAAAATGTTTTTCTCACTCGGGGTTGTGATCAAACCAATCTGAAATTCCCTGCAGAAGAAGGCGTGAGCAGTAAACAACAGCGAAACGGTGGCCGGTGGGACCTTCACATCCTGGAATCGCCGATGCTTAAGTCCCAAACTTAAAACATGAAAGAGAATAATTTCCTAATAGAAATGCCACCTTTCGGTAACTTGTAAATTCCCATGCCTCTCTCCTGAAAACAGAGACGTAGCAGTGAGGCCAAATTTTTGAACTGCTTGAAGGAAACATTTTAGGATCTCAAGATTACCATCAGCTCTGGCGCTGGAAAACTTGGGCAATGGTTCTTTAAAACATGATGATGGGAAGATTCATGAATGAAAGGTGCAGAGCAGAAACCAGGTTACAGATGCTCACAGAATCCTCACAGATGCTCATCATTCTCTTTAGTATGTGAACATAGTTGAGGACCCATCAGAGGAGGGAGAAGTCAGGTGATGACTAAGCAAATGTCTAGGAGGCCCTTTACCCACTCACTGGAATCTTAATATAACAGTTTAAACTTAGAGCCAAGAAAAGTTTTGTTTCCTTTTTCTAAATAAAAAGAACACTGTGTCTGACCTTGACATTGGAGGGTTCGATTTCGGTGAGTCATATCCGCACTGGTATGAGTTTTCCAGTGCTTTTGATGAGTAAACACTAAATCCCACCAACTCCGAAATATTGCCTGACTTCAAAGGTCCAGCGTGAGCAACGGCCTTTGACGCAGAACAGAGGGCCTAGTAGACACACCAAAAGAGCTCAAGTACCCTTCCAACTAGAAGAATACCAAAAATGCTAAGAATTTTTGGTGAACTGCCTTCCATTGGCAGAGCTTGCCAAGAAGGAGAAGGGAGAACGCAGGACAGAAAGCAAGCCTTATCTCTGTAATCCGGAAACTTTTCAACAGGAATGGTTTCTTTCTTTTTTTATCAGAATTTAAAAAAATTAGATGAGCTTTTTTAAGGCATGTCATGAAATGCATTTAGTAGCCCCCATCTCTCTGATTTATTGAGACACATGAAAGGTTCCAGCCTCGGTACCAGCCAAACTCACCCAGAGTAACAGGACACTCCCATGTAAGGCCTCCAGTGATTTCTGTCCCCAGAATATGGGCAAATCATCTCCTGGAATGGAGGGGCCTGGGAGCGTCACATTATGTGCTTGGAGGTTAGCGCTGTATGATGTTGAGTCCTTTGGTTCCTTGGGGGTGTACTAATTCATTGTCACCTAAGAGTGACATGTCTGGGTTCTAAAAACAATGGGACCATTAACACAATTGCTGCTTTTCTTAGAGAACTAGAATTTGGGTTAGAGCTGGGTTAGCGTGTGGGCGGCCTTCCAGAAACGGGTTGCCAACATCTCTGTGGGTTCGGACGGTTGACCCAGGAGCCTGGGTAGAGGTAGAACCACGACTCTGCTTAAAGGACAACAGCAACAAATTCTCTCGCCTAAGTAGAGGTCTTTGTGTGCCATGCATTCCTCTTTAGCAATGCATATGGACTTCCCAGGTAACGCAGTGGTTAAGAATCCGCCTGCCAACACAGGGGACACAGGTTCGAGCCCTGATCTGGGAAGATCCCACATGCCGCGGTACAATTAAGCCCCTGTGCCACAACTACTGAGCCTGTGCTCTAGAGCCCATGCTCCGCAACAAGAGAAGCCACCGCAATGAGAAGTCCGCGCACCGCAACAAAGAGTAGCCCCCGCTCGCCGCAACTAGAGAAAGCCCGCGTGCACAGCAGCGAAGACCCAAAGCAGCCAAAAATAAGTAAGTTTATAAAAACAAACGAACAAACAAAAAACAATGCATAGACACATCTGCATATCAGCAGCGGCCTTTCAAAGATGGGCACGTGGAGTGATCTGCCATGATGGGAACATGTTATTATTGACATTATTTATGACTGCCAGTGCATGGCAATGTTAACATGCAGACAGATACTTGGTCTCTTCTGTTGTGTTTTTAAATTCTCAGCAGACAGTGCACCCTGCTATTGCCTGCACTCAGGGCAGACCGCACCCCCCTGCACCCCCAGCCATTGGTATATCACTGCCTTTCAGTCATTCACATCTTTAGCAAGAATTACTTTAATCTGCCTCTTGGAATAATAGCTACCAATCGCTGAGCTCAAGTCCATGACAGGTGCTGTGCTAAGCATTTTACGTACAGCACTGTAATTTTAGTCTTTACAACAGCCCTAGGTAGAGGGTGCTTTATCTTCATTTTATAATTGAGTTATGGTGCCTCAGAAAGTTTCCCTCCACTGCCCAAGGTCACACAGCAGCTGCACAGCAGACAGGAACATGAACCCTAAATTCAAAGACTCACTGGAACCAAAATTCTCTGAAGGCATGATATTTAGGGAGGAAGTGAAGCATGGCACACGATCGGGGAAAAGAAGATTCTAGTGAGGACTGTTGGTACAATACTCTCCAAAAAACAAACATACAAGTAAGCCCTGATTTGTAGCCTTAGCCAATTTCCCCGGTGTGAGAACTTCCATCAGGGTAGATTTCACTGCACACAGGCACGGCTGGGAAGAGATGGGAGTAACTGGCTCTCACGGTAACAGCCGGCTCCATGCGCACCTGCGTGCAGCCATGGGGCCCTTGGACTATTAGAGTGTTATGCAGGGGCTGGAACTGGGGCCATGGAGAAGAGCCTCAGGAGGTGACAGGGTTGCAGAAAAAGAGACAGGAGGGTGCGGGGACCTCACTTCCACCCCTACTTCATAGCAGCAATAGATGCCGCCACCTAAACGGCAGCGCTTTAGGCCCCCAATGTCCGGGTCACACGAGGGGCTCTGGTTTCTTTTATTTATTTATTTTTGGCTGCATTGGGTCTTCGTTGCTGTGCGCAGGCTTTCTCTAGTCGTGGTGAGTGGGGGCTACTCTCTGTTGTGGTGCGTGGGCTTCTCATTGCGGTGGGTTCTAGGGTCACGGGCACAGTAGTTGTGGCTCGCGGGCTCAGTAGTTGTGGCATGTGGGCTCAGTAGTTGTGGCACGCGGGCTCAGTAGTTGTGGCTCGCGGGCTCTAGAGCACAGGCTTCAGTAGTTGTGGCTCGTGGGCTCTAGAGCACAGGCTCAGTAGTTGTGGCGCATGGGCTTAGTTGCTCCACAGCATGTGGGATCTTCCCGGACCAGGGCTCGAACCCATGTCCCCTGTATTGGCAGGCGGATTCTTAACCACTGCACCACCAGTGAAGCCCAGGGGCTCTGGTCTGAATGTTTGTGTCCTCGTACAATTCATATGCTGAAATCCTGATGCCCATGTGATGGTATCAGGAGGTGGGGCTTTTGGGAGGTGATGAGGTCATGAATACGCAGCCCCCATGAATGGGATTCGTGCTCTGGTACACGATACCCCAGAGAGATTCCTCGCCCCTCCGCCGTGTGGTTAGAGCAAAAAGGACAGCCGCCTATGCGGAAGCAGGCCCTCAGCAGGTACCAGATCTGCACCTTGATCCTGGCCTTCCCAGCACTCCAGAACTGACAGAAATGAATTTCTGTTGATTATAAGCCACTTAAATTATGGCACTTTGTTGTAGCAATTCAAACAGAGTAAGATGCAAGGGCTCTGCCCCTCAAATCCGTTACACACAGGGCAGCCAGAGGGGCCTCTACCACCCCAGCCGAGTAGCCTCCCTGCTTCAATGCTGCCCTACAGGAAGACTCCACCCACTTCCCTGGCCATCAGGGCCCTGGATCACGCTCCAGCTCTCTGCCTAGGGCTCCGTTTGCTCCTTCCGGCCCCCGCACCACCCTGTGCCACCCCTGCCACAGGCCTCTGTAAGGACTCAGCTTTCTGTGCCCTGCCTCTACCCCAGAAGGTTGTCACCATCTGCCGGGAAAGCCTTCCCTGAGTTCCTGCCGAGGTCAATTCCTCCTGGGAGCCTCTTGCACAGTACCAAGGGCGCACGGGTCTTCTTTAGATATTTTTTTGGACAGAGAAGGTCCCTCTGGAGAAAGGAGGTCTTTGGCCTAGAATCTAAAGAATGAGAAGCAGCTGGCTATGTGAAGATCTCAATAAATGCTCGCTTTATGAAGGGACATTGGAAATCACCCAAGACAGAACCACCATCCAGGAATCCTCTGTGAGATACGAGTTCTCTTCATAACCAAAACGTGGCCCACACCTGTGCACAGCAGTTGCTTAATAAGTGTCTGAGGAAATGAAATTAGCAAACAGACCTAACTGCCCCCTGGAGAAACCAGGCTGAGGCCCAGCACTGGCTTATCCAGGGTCCTGCCAATTTCATGAGGGTCTTTTCACTTCTTCTAAAGGCTGGTCCTGTCCAACTTTTTATTATGAACTATTTCCAACATATAGAAAATGTGAGAGAATATCACAATAAATGGGCAGAAGAGAAAAAGAAGGGAAAGTTAAGACAGTCAAGGGTGAGGCCAAGGGCGTGGCCAAAACCATGGCCAGGGCATGGTCAAGGGCATGGTCATTGTTTGTTTGTTTTTGCGGTACGCGGGCCTCTCCCTGTTGTGGTCTCCCGTTGCGGACGTGCAGGCCCAGCAGCCATGGCTCAAGGGCCCAGCCGCTCCGCGGCATGTGGGATCTTCCCGGACCGGGGCACGAACCCGTGTCCCCTGCATTGGCAGGCGGACTCTCAACCACTGCGCCACCAGGGAAGCCCTAGGGGGTGTGGTCATTTTTTGAGATTCAGCAGAGGGAGGACGCTACTAAAAACGTGGGCATCTAGAAGTGATTTTCCTGAGTCTGTGAGGTAGGGCAGGAGTTGGTGAGAATCCCTGGGTGGGGAGCAGGGGAGTTTCGGCTGTTCTGCAAACTTTGGGCCTGCTTGTGAGAGCTTGTGATTGTGTGTACTAGTGAGTGAGTGTGCGTATGTGGTATGACTACATGTGTGACAGTGCATATGTGTACAATAGTGTGTATGGGTGTGATAGTGTATACGTGTGAGTCCAGGTGTGTGCATCGTGTGTGATAGCGTGTGCATTGTGAGTGTGTGGTAGTGTGTGCATTGTGAGTGTGTGATAGTGTGTACATGGGTGCACGTGTGAGTATGAGTGAGTTTGAGTGTATGTTTGGACGCAGAGTAGGGGCGCTGAGCCATAGGGCCGTTCTAAGGTATCTGGGTCCCAGCAAGGAAAGGATTTGAGACGGAAGTCTGGACATTTGCCAAAGCCCCCAGGGCTTTCTCTGAAGACGTGCGCCTGAGACCGTTCCACGCGTATGGTGTGCGTTAGAAATGGCGCAAGTTAGTGGAGAGAAGTGCAAGAATCCGAATAGAAGAGCTTGCTCCCGCCAAGTCCTCTTCCTCTTTCTTTCTCCTTAGGAAACATGCTGCTTCAGGAGCCCCCGCTGAAGGTGAAAGTGGGAAGAAGCCAATCTGTAAAGATCTGGAATCTGGGGCTCAGCTGGCAGCTGTGCCACCAGCCTCCTCAGAAAAATAAGTTGCCCTGCAGCCGGGGGAGGGGGAGCCTCATAACAAGCCTTCCTCTGAAAAGGAGAAGCAGCTCCTTATGCTGGGGAAAAGCCATCGCAGTCTCTCGTCACCTGGCATCTTTAGCGTCAGTACAACCAAGTTTTACATATTAGGAAGGATTTTTTAAAATTCAGGGATTTGCAAGAATTCACACAGATCGGTGCGCGTGCGCACACAGCACGCACACAAATACACACAAACTAAAACACCAGGTGGGATGGGGCCCCGACATTCCTATGAACAAGAGTTTCAAAGCTGGACGAACGTCAGCTGGCGGAGCATTGTCGTCAGGGAACCCACCCCCTGCGCGTGCTGTGCCCCTCGCAAGTTACTTACTAGGTTGGCATTTAAAGGAGACCAGGAGGTATTTACTGCTTCCTGGACAAAGGTCAGGTCCAAAAACACGGCTATTGACCAGGAGGTGGCAGGTCCGCTGGTTCTGGCATTCGTCCAGCACCTTCTAAAATGAGGGGGTAGAAAAGGGACAGGCTTGAGAACCACACAGTGTCTGCGAGACTCCACACCTGGGCTGCTCTGGGCTCTCAGGAGGAAGGGCACCTGCCTGCCTGGCCTGGGGCTCCCGTTTTAAAACCTTCTCGCTGGTACCAGCTGTGTCTATGATGGAAGCACCCGCACGCGGCTGACCAGGTCGGCTGCCTGTCTCCCCATGTCTCCCCCAAACGAAACCTGCTCCAAGAGTGCCAGGCCTCCCTCAGAAAACCAGCTCCTATTCGGCTCACCTGGCACCACTGCTGACAGCGTGGGCGAGAGCGCTGCATCAAGGAGGGTCCCAGGGACGGCAGCAAAATCAGGGCACCGCGGAGTGTGGACTGGAGGGGACTCGGAGGCCCCCTTGTGGGAGGGATCCCTGGTTTTAAAGCTGACAGAGGGCTATGGGGAGCGGGAACCGTAATCACAGCTCCTCATCCTTAGAAACACCTGACGCTGGCCACAGGGGAGCTCAGCATCTGGGGGACGCCTTGGAGACCCCAACCCAAACACAGGCCAACTAATGAAAATTAAAAAGCTGATTCCCTAGGAGGCGGGTCAAAAGGGATCTTGCTGTGATCTATGTCATAGAGTGTTCTGCCTATGTTCTCCTCTAAGAGTTTGATAGTTTCTGGCCTTACATTTAGGTCGTTAATCCATTTTAGCTTATTTTTGTGTATGGCATTAAGGAGTGTTCTAATCTCATACTTTTACATGTACCTGTCCAGTTTTCCCAGCACCACTTCTTGAAGAGGCTGTCTCTTCTCCACTGTATATTCTTGCCTCCTTTATCAAAGATAAGGTGACCATATGTGCGTGGATTTAATTCTGGGCTTTCTATCCTGTTCCATTGATCTATATTTCTGTTTTTGTGCCAGTACCATACTGTCTTGATTACTATAGCTTTGTAGTATAGTCTGAAGTCAGGGAGCCTGATTCCTCCTAGAGTCTGTCATACAGAGTGAAGTAAGTCAGAAAGAGAAAAACAAATACCGTATGCTAACACATATATATGGAATCTAAGAAAAAAAAAAAAAGGTCATGAAGAACCTAGGGGCAAGACAGGAATAAAGCCATAGACCTACTAGAGAATGGACTTGAGGATATGGGGAGGGGGAAGGGTAAGCTGTGACAAAGCGAGAGAGAGGCATGGACATATATACACTACCAAACGTAAAATAGTTAGCTAGTGGGAAGCAGCCGCATAGCACAAGGAGATCAGCTCGGTCAGGGAGATCACATAGAGGGGTGGGATAGGGAGTGGGGGAGGGAGGGAGACGCAAGAGGGAAGAGATATGGGAACATACGTATATGTATAACTGATTCACTTTGTTATAAAGCAGAAACTAACACACCATTGTAAAGCAATTATACTCCAATAAAGAGGTTAAAAAAAAAAAAAAGCTGATTCCCACCCTCGCTAACCTCAAGGACGTGGGACCCACGTTTCCTGGTGGAGCAATTTTCTGGGTGGAATATGCAGGCTTTCTGTTGAGTATTTGGCTTAAAATTTTTCCTTTATAAAATTAAATTTTAAAAAAAGCTTTCCTTCAAATCTCTCCCGACCTCTTCCAGGCAGATCACACCTTTGTGAGTCTGCTCTGCGGAAGCTTGGGGAACGCCCAGTACTGGGTCGCAGATGGGCCAGCGTCACGCTGCTGCCCTTCCGGCTCCCAAACGGATCAGGCCCTGCCGACGACAAACACAGAGGTCGTCCACACCAAGTACAGTAAAAATGTTCCCAAGAATCTACTTATTACTTTTGGACTGAACTGCAGATTCACGAGGTTGTCTGAGTCGCCATGTTCTCATAGTGGCTCATGGAATATCTCCGTGAAGGGTGCTGGCCCTACCAGGTATCCCCCCATCACCTCAGGGGCCCCGTGGATGTGCGTAAAATCAGGAAAAATGCCCAGGGAGACCCCAAGGGCCCCCAGATGATGGTGCATATTCCATGGCCGAGGGTATCGTGAAATAACTCAGCCCTTGGATGGCTCTTCGTGTTACAGCCATGGAATGGGACCCAAGGGCAGAGCTCTTTCCAAACTGTATTACAGCTGGAAGCTGCAGAGAGGGGACTTCCTATAGCCATTCAGTCGTGGGCTAGATCAGGTGAGGTGCTCCTGTGTGGACATCAACCTGTTCTCTCCTACGTTAAGCAACTGCCCCCTGAGGAAGCATCAGCATCTTGCCTCAGCTCCCAAACACAGGTTAAAAGACAAAGTAAAGGATCTCCTAGCGTGCGGGGATGTTTCTGGCAAACAAACCCTCCGCACAGCATCAGAATTGTGTTCACAGATTCTGACTTGTCTGCCCGGTTATGGCAACATCCTCTTCCCTCGGGGATGCCCGGCAAAGGCAGGCGCCCGTGTTGGAGGGCGAGGTGCCCGTGTTTTGGAACCGCAGGACGCCAGGAGTTCATACATTCACAAAGCAGGCGCTGCCGCCCTGGTGGCACCGGCCACGTTCTTTCTATGTCCCTAGGAGGGCAGCAGAAAGCCTGGGTACCCGGGATAGGTGGGCAAGAGTGCTGGGGGGAGGAAAGGGAACATTCTCAAGGTACAGGGAAGGATTGGGGGTAGGGTGGGGCACACAAGTAAAGGAACTTCTTGTCTCCAGAAGACACACGTTGTGTCTCCTCAGGGTGTGGAAACCAGGGGATTCATTCAAACACATTCTTCTGGCTCCTCAGTTGGTGTCTTTACCAATCACATGACCACCCAGGTACTACAATGCTTAGCTTGGAAGTAACACACAGTAGACAAAATAGAAAAATCCTTACATGATCATTTTTTGTTTGCTTCTCCTCTTCCGGCCTTAGGAGCTGCACAGCATTGCAGCTAATTCCATGTCTCCTCAGTCCGCCTAGGAAATTTACCATCACCCACATTTCCCACAACTGACAAAATCAAGCTGACATCTAATTTGCCACCTATCTGCTCTCACCACCGTGACTCCGATGGACTCACAGGGAACTTTGGAGGCATTAAAAAAACCCAAGGCCAAGGGACTCCATAATCTTAGCTAACTAGTTATAAATGTTGAGGGGCCTGGGAGAGCAGAACAGAGGTTGTTTGGATCATTGAAAGCCAGAATAGTCTAGAATCATCATTGCTATATTAGTTTTGACCTCCCCGTAGACCACGTATTTCCCCAATGCCGACTGAAAAAAGAATGAGTCAGCCACCCCCCACCCTTAATTCCTGGTACCATCAAGGACGAACCAGCAGAAACTGCCCAAAATAGCTCCAAACAAGAATAACATGATTATCTACAACTGGAGAAGCAAACCATAAAAAAAAAAAAAAAAAGATAATTAGTGATGTTCCCCTTCCTTGAGTGCATTCTCTAAGAATTTGATCATGACTTCTGATGTCTGCCTTGTGGTTTCCACTAAAGAATGCACAGCCTTTCCTCTCTCCCGGGGTACTGATAGGCAACGTAGGCCTGGATGTTAAAGCCCAACATGACGATACTTTATTGCAGGGAGGAGTGTGCCTATGAATAACTTCATTCTGCAAGTGTATTAAGGGAGCTCTCCAATAAGCAGGAATTCTATTTAGACTCGTTTGGTAAAGGATCCTTTTGAGAAGCAAAGACTAGCTCGCCTGCAAAATGCGTGATTTGCCTACACTGAGATTTCATAAGGTGGGTTTGCTTTGAGTACACTATAGAATCACAAGTAGATACACAGAGAGAGAGAGACAGAGAGGGAGCGAGAGAGAAACCCATTTCGTTATCTTAAACCATCTGTGAAAGGCAATACCTGCAGTGTGGTGGGCGCCACACAGGTTAAGCTGTCTTCTCTCTGGGAGGCAGGTTGCTGCGCGCTACATGTTTGGTAATCTTGCCCATAAAATGCCGACTGGACACTTATCGTCGAATGCCGAGGGCAGTGCAGATCCAGATGGTCCCCATCACAGGCATAGGCGGTGTGGTTTTGCAGGAGTTTGGTTAGGTAACCTAGAAAATATGCAGCCGGGTTACAAGAGGCCCAGGAGTTCACCACTCCTTCATGGATTTGGGGGCAGGAGGACCTCGGCTCCCCGGAGGGAGGAGCTGGTCAGTGAGGAAGGTGTGGGCGGGACCTCCTCAGCTGCTGCCTGGACAGGACACCAGACAGGCCCGGAGCTGGGGCGGAGGGAGCGGATGCTCGTTTTTCCATCTGGGCCTGAAACCTTGGTCTGGAATGGCACGTTGCAAGCCTCCAAGGGCTCCTTCCCTCCAGGAAGCACTAAAGGACGGGCCAGGAGCCATGAAGTCCCAAAGCATCTCTATAAAGCAGGAAAAAAATGCGAGTAGGTGTCCCTTGGGCATGTAGATGCCTGTCCTGGGGGAGACTCGGGTTCTCTGATCTCCCACTAGCTGGGCCAGGCCTTCCTGGGGCGAGGGGATGCCGTTTTATTTTAGGAAACCACTCCTGGGCCTGCCTCAGTCCTGGAGAAGAAAGCAAGGCAGGCCCCCTGCATGGGATAAGGGCCTTCTCTGAAGGAAAGGGAAGGGGAGGATGGTGGGGCTCTGTTATGGGTCGAATAGTGTCCCATCCCCCCAAATTCATGTTCACCCGGAACCTCAGAATGTGACCTTATTTGGACACAGGGAGGGTCGTTGCAGACATAATTAGTTAAGATGAGGTCAGACTGGAGTGAGAAAGGCCCTTAATCCTGTATGACCTATGTCCTGATGAGAAGAGAAGAGACACAGAGGCAGACAGCCATGGTTCTACAAGCCAAGAACACCAAGGATTGCTGGGAGCCCCCAGGAGCTGGAAGAGGCGAGGAAAGACTCTTCCTTAGAAACTTCAGAGACAGCACGGCCCTCCGGACGCCTTGATCTCAGCCTTCGGGCCTCTGGAACTCTGAGAGAATGTATTTCTGTTGTCTTCAGTCACTCAAGTTAGTGGTCATTTGTTACAGCAGCCCCTGCAAACTCATACAGGCTCCCGATCCCTGCGTCTCCAGCTGGCTGGCTGAGCTGAGCAGGGCCTCGGGCTCGGAGGAGCGCTGGCGGCCTGGATGTTTTCTCAGGAAGGAGGAGGGAAGGTTCATCTGAAACACAGATTCCTTTCCTCCTTCTCACACCTCACGAGGTCAGTCGCAAGGCGGCTGGGAGGGAAGCCAGGGACTTTCTGGTGAGGTGTGTGGGAGACGGCCTGGCAGCCTGCGGCCCTCTGAGGGGGAAGAGGGAGAGTGTAGGAGGGCAGCCTTAGAGCTCCCCAGTTCCCACACGGCCAGGCCGTGTTCCAGCTAGTCCTGCTTGGCTTTCAAAATCCTCTCCGGGCCGTAACGCTCTGCAAAAGGCACCCAGTCCCGCTCCCTGGGCTTCCCTGACAGTCACAGAAAAGGGACTGAGATGCTCTGCGGTACGGTGGGCACACCAGCCCATCCACGCCTGCCCACCTGAGGACGGAGACCGGGCGCCCTTGACAGCACACTGCATCCAGACTGTAGGTCTTTCACTGCGGCTCCTTTTTTTCCTTCCCGCCCATGACAATCATCCTAAGAAAGGCCAAGACATCAGCTACCCTGATTTAACGCTGCTTAGAGAAGCAAAGTCTAGCTTGAGCAGCAAAACTGCCAGCAGGCATGTGAGTCAAGGGCCTGCTTGGTGAAATGCTGTCACTCGTAAGGTCACTCAAACCCCTCAGGGCACCAAGAGGGGCCAGGAAGAGGCCCCTTGGTGGTCCTAGGGCCCCAGGTCGGTGTCATCCTGTAGGATACACAGGTGAGCCCTGATTAAGCCATGATTTGATTTGTACAAGATCATTTGTGGGATCTCAGCATTATGGGCTGAGCTGAGCCACACCAGGGAACTCACGGTGGCCCTCAGGCTGCCCCCAGGCCAGCACCCACCCTGAGGCTTCCCAGACTGGTACCCCCGCGCTTTAGCTTCGTCATTAACACTTTCTTGTCCATCACGCATCACTCATGGAGATGATCGGCTGACTGAAATGTTACATTAATTCTGGGAGCATGACTTCATCTTCATGTTTACGGTTTGTGCCAAAGGCCATGTGTTACTCTGGCTAAATGAAGGTGATGGTAAGGCCCTGGGGCAGGTGGAGCCACAAGACGGAAGGGGCCTGGGGCCTGGATTCACAGAGGGAATTGCTGCCTGCTCCACAGATCGTCACATGAGTGAGAAAGAAACTTCTGCTGTGTTCGGGCCATTGCCTTTCTTCACCCTGTGTGTCATATACTCTGTGCCCAGAACAAACTTGATCTCCGTGGGACCATTTACATCAAAACACAACACGATGCAGCACAGTGGCCCGAGCCCCCCTGCATACCGTATTCACATTCTGAGTGATATTCTAGAGGCAGAAGCTCAATGCATAGAATTGACTAACTCCAGGTCTTTTAGGCCCTTCTGCACTTTGAGGGGGGAGGGGAGCCTCCTTCCCCGTACATCAGTCCTAACACTAATACGAGTTCAAAGAAGATACTTCAGCAGTAAAGCTTGCTCTAGACGCGGTCCAATTCCTTCTTCGAAAACCTGTGCCTAGGTCCAACAATGGAATATTATTCGGCACTAAATGAAATGAGCTATGAAGCCACAAAAGACACAGAGGAGACAAACGCATATGACTGAGTGAAACAAGCCAATTTGAAAAGGCTCCACACTGTGTGATTCCAACTATACGGTGTTCAGGAAAAGGCGCAACTATGGAGACAGTGAAAACATTAGTGGTCGCCAGAGGTCTGGGGGGAGAGAGGGATGAGTAGGTGAAGCACAGGGGAATTTTAGGGCCATGAAACCATTCTGTCTGATACTATACTGGGGGATACATATCATTATACGTTTGTCAAAACCCAAAGAATGTATAACATCAAGAGTGAACCCTAGTGTAAACTATGGACTCTGGGTGATAATCAGGTGTCAAAGCAGGTTCACTGATTGTAACAGCTGCACTGCTGGTGTGGGATGCTGACAGTGGGGAAGGCTGTGTGTGCGGGGTCGGCGGGGAAAGGGATATACGGGAAATCTCTGAACTTTCTGCTCCATTTTGCTGTGAACCTAAAACTTCTCAGAAAGAAAGTCTATATAAAAGGGCAAAAATTTAAAAACCACCCATGCCTCCCCAGGATAGCGCGACCTCTGGGAAGAGAGGGGTTAGGTGACAGGGAGGGGACGTGACAGGGAGTGCGTGTGTGCTGGCAAAGTTTTGTTTCTTGACCTGAAGGGGGAGACATGCTTCACTTTGTGAAAGTTCACCGAGCTACGCACTTAGGATCTGTGTACGTTTTTGTTGGTAGATAAATGTTTGTTTAGAAAACCTTTACCTGCAGTTTTGTGACCAATACTCCACACTAATAAAGAAAGTCTAGATACTGAGGAGCCTGTGGCTGATGTATAGGACATGGAGAGCCATGGAACCCCGTTTTCTGCAGCTGACCCCATCCCATCCACACTAGATCCTCCTCCATAGTGAAAGCGGGAAACCCTCATGAGGACAAGCCATTGGCCCGCCCACCTTATGGCCCCCATAGGTGCCTTCCATGCCCCGTTCTGATTGGCCGACTATGTCAGAAGCTGCTAAGAGGTCCAAAGAAGGACAGTTAGAACTGCCCACTGCTTTCAGCAACATGGAGGGCATCAAGGACCATTTGGAGAGGCATTTGGGATGGTGAGTGGGGAACAGAAGCCTGTTTAGAAAAGGCTGAAAGGGAGTGGAAGTTAAGGAAATCTAAGATGGTTCACCTGGTAGACAGAATAATGCCCGCCCCCCCAAATGTCCACAGGGACCAGTCCCCAGAACCTATAAATATGTTCTTTACATTATAAAAGGGACTTTGCAGTTATAATTAAGTTAAAGATCTTGAGATGGCAAGATGATCCTGGCTGATCTGGGAGGGACCAGTGTCATTCCAAGGGTCCTTATACGAGGGAGGCAAGAAGGTCAAAGTCAGAAGAAGGAGGTGTGGCAACAGAACCAGAGGTTCTGGTTCTGGAATGGGGCAGCCATGAGCCAAAAAAGGTAGGCGGTTTCTAGAAACTAGAAAAGACAAGGAAACAGATTGTGCCCTGAAGCCTCCAGAAGGAATGCAGGCCTGCCAACACCTTGATTTTAGACTTCTGACCTCCAGAACTGTAAGAGAATAAGCCTGTGCTGGGTAATCATTTGTTAAAGCAGCCATAGGAAACTAAGAGTTTATACAGATGACCCTTACAACAACTTGGTGAAGATAAGGAGAGACATAAGGCTAGAGTCATAAGAACTGATGTCCAGGGAGAGATTTTTAAATAATTATGATTGTTTTAAAGTTGGGAGAGGTCTATGCAGGTTTGTATGTATGTGTAAAAATATATGTACATATGAGTCAGAGGTCGTATGTAAATTATATTCCTTACTGTAGATTAAATTATATTCCTTACTGTATATTCCTTACTGTAGATTAAGGTTCAAAACATTTGAAAGCGGATGCTAGCAAGAGAGAGCTTGAAATGATGGACTGTGGGCTCCAAGCTAAATAGAGGGAAGGAGATGATCACGGAGAGGCCCAAGGGAACAGAGAGGTCCTGCTGAGATCCAGCAAGGTCAGAGTGGAGGCAAGCACACCAGCAAGCTGGGGAGGGAGGAACTCGTGCACAAAATTTGTTTGAACAGATTTCAAGACGGAGCAGTTGCAGGTGATGAAGTGGCCACGGAAGTGGCCACGGAGGAGTGTGCAAGAGGTCAGCGGAGGAGAAGGTTCTTGGAAACGAGGATGCCAGAAGCTGGGAAGATGCCCTCTGGATCAGGCATCTCCCAAGATGAAGGAAGGAACTGGGGTGCAGCAAGAACCTTCCGCCAAGGTTGACCTTGAACAAAGGGCAGATGACAGATGACCCGCTCCCAGTCCAAAGCCCCTTCCAGCGTGCCACCCGGCTTCCCCAACGAACACGCGCACTCTTTCCAATGTGTTGTGTAGGGTCAACACGTTACTTAGTGTCTCAGTCCATTCAGGCTGCTCTAACAAAACACCACAGACGGGTGGCTTATAAACCATGGAAATTCGTTCCTCAGAGCTCTGGGGGCTGGAAGTCCAAGATCAAGGCACCAGCATGGTCAGGTTCTGCTGAAAGCCATCTTCCTGCTTCATAGCTGGCCTCTGCTCACTGGGTCCTCATATGGTGGAAGGGGCAGGGGAACTCCGTCGGGTCTCTTTTGTAAGAGATTCATGGGATTAGTGAATCCCCTTCATGACGGCTCAACCCTCATGACGTCAGCACCTGCCAAAGGCCCTACCTCTTCCCTTTGGGAGTTAGGATTTCAGTACGTAAATTTAGTTGCACAGATACATGCAGACCACAGCACTCAGCTTCCCACACCTTGGTTTCTTGGCTGGTTCAAATGGGATCTTTTTGTTTTGTTTTTAATCAACATACGGCCAATTTTATGTCATTTATGCCCTCGTCAACTTTCAAATGGGATCCTTTTTAAAGATGTAGCTTTTTGTTCATAGTTCTCTCTGGATCAAATGCCCCATCAGTCAAAAATGCTTTATGTGTTAATACTCTCTGCCAGCATTTTCACAGTCTAGCTGTATATTTGGGGGGCAAATATTTACTACCCTGAAAGAAGGCAGAAGTACACACTCTGTTAAGAAATCACTCCTCAGGGGCTTCCCTGGTGGCGCAGTGGTTGAGAGTCTGCCTGCCGATGCAGGGGACGCGTACCGCAAAAAAAAAAGAAATCACTCCTCAGAATCTGGCATGGCCTGTCAATGCTCCGTTGATCCTTGCTTAAACTGGGGGAGAGGAGGAGTGGGAGGGTGTAGATGCTTCATCAGCTGCGCACAGCGCAGACGCCTTGGAACAGCTTCCGTTTAACTCCAGGATACTCTCTTCCCTGGTGAACCCTCCACTGTGTATCAGCAGAAACTCCTGCAGCCACGGCCATGGCTCAAACCTTCCTCAAAGGCACATCCCGAGAGGCTTGGGTTGGGCAAATCTTAGAGTTATTTATTTTTTTGCGGTACGTGGGCCTCTCACTGTTGTGGCCTCTCCCGTTGCGGAGCACAGGCTCCGGATGCGCAGGCTCAGCGGCCGTGGCTCACGGGCCCAGCCGCTCCGCGGCATGTGGGATCTTCCCGGACCAGGGCACGAACCCGCGTCCCCTGCATCGGCAGGCGGAGTCTCAACCACTGCGCCACCAGGGAAGCCCTTAGAGTAATGTAGATAAAGGCTTTTCTGTTTCCCTGTTTCTAAAGGTAGGTGAAAAGTTCATGGGAAATGAACCCCTAAGAGGGGCAGAAGCTCTTCTCTGTCTTCAGAAAGATATCCTTGGGATCATAACCCCCATCACATTTACAAGGAAAACCCATTTATACACAAATAATCCAGGGACCACTGAAGGACCAGAATGGAAATGACTGATTTTCAAAGAATAGGGATTCTTGAATCCCCATTCAAGAATGGGGAGGAGGTAAAGAGTTCTATGGGAAGAACAGGTATTGCGCAGGGAAAAAGAAGGGTCTATCCGGAATAAGCCTGGAATGTATGGGTTCGACCAAGGCAAACAGTGCTTGCCCTGCAGGACTCCACAGAGCCACAGAGAAGCCACTGTGCACTGGGGCGTGAGGAGGGACATAGGAGGTAGAATCTCTCGCACATATTTGACCAGACCCCCCCCCGTTTTTTTTTTGCATGAAGTATCCTAGGGTTACTGTTAAGCACATCATTCTGAAGGGAACGTTCACTGAGTCTGTAAAGCACGGTCAGTGCTAAGAGCTGCCTCTCACTTGGGTGATTTCAGAAGGCATTTCAGAATCCCATACTGCTGAGGAATCCTCATCCTGAAACAGGGGGACGGACAGGGAAGAAGTGGGGGGAGCAGAGGATTAAAAGCCCTGAGACCAGGGTTCAACCTGGGATTAAAGTGAGTGACTGTGACCATCACCTCTCAGAACTGATGTCCTCATGTTTTACTGTGAGGATCAAATGATCAATGACGTCAAATGATCAAATGACGTCAACGGGCAGAGCGTCTTCTATCAATCATAAACCATTGCACAACCCTAAGCTATTGCTACCATATGGTAAATCCTGAAGGACATGAACTTACTCATTGATGCAATGTCAATAACACCCCCAGTCGCCCCTCTCTGCTCTGAGCATCAATGGTTAGACGGTCAACTCAGAGACGGTCAACTCAGAGACAAGCACACAGCCCAGTAGCTGCTGTCACGGTCCAGAAATGTCACTGCTGAGCTTGGAGGGAAAAGAAAATTTTTCTCCCTTCCTTTCTCCCTCCCTCCCTCCCTCTCCCTCCTTCCCTTCCTTCCTTCTTTCCTCCCCTCCCTTCTCTCTTTCCTTCTCTCTCTCTCTCTCTCTCTCTCTCTCTCTCTCTCGCTCGCTCCAGTTTTTAAATCAATAAGGTTTAAAAACTACTAATATTTAGAAGATGCCAAACGGGCTGCAAATTCTTCCTCTTTCTTTTCTGAAGCCAGAAGCCATCCACAAAAGTCCAAGTTTCCCAAGGGCTGAGGTTGCGGGAGTCACCCCGAGTGCAGGATGTAAGTACCTCAGTCCCCGGAGTCACTCCGAGTGCAGGATGTAAGTACCTCAGTCCCCAGAGTCACCCCGAGTGCAGGATGTAAGTACCTCAGTCCCCGGTCCCACATCCATGTGCTCAAGGCCCCTATCACCTGGGGCCAATTTCACAACCTTTCTTCTGGGAAGAGAATGGAATTCAATTGTACTGTTCTTGCTACCCCACGCCCCCATTTTCTTAAGAGAAGGCAGCTCCCTCCAGTCGGTTAATGCTTTAGATAAGAGACCACACCCTTTTATTCACAAATACTCAAAGGTGTTTCTACATGTCTGAAGTCCTCTTCCAGAAAATGGTATTTTTTCTTTTGTGTTTGTGAGTGTGTTTGGAAAACTGGCTAAAGCTCGAGGAGGGGCAGCCCACGCGGCTTTAGAGCAATGAGTCAGTGAGGCTAAGGATGCAGGAAAGGCCCCACAATGGATAAAGGGCTCGAGACTGGGAACCACACACCCAAGAGCATTAAGATCAAAAAGTCTATTTAGACTTTAAGTCTCTTCTCTAGTCCCAGGTTTGGCATGAAAACGTTGACTCTGGAGGTTAATTATGAGAACTAGAGCCATCGGCCTGTTTCTTAGATGTTTGGGGGGGAATCACCATGACAGGGATGACCAAGGTAGCTGTGCTGCTCTTAAATGATGCAATTCAGATCCTGGTCCCAAAACAAACCAGCCGAGGACAGAGGTAAAGTGAGAGTCTAGATGAGGCAGAGACAATACATTTCTTCCTCAGTCCACGGAGGAGCAGTTTTTCCAGGCCTCCTGACAATACAGTGGACCAGTGGAAAGTTCTGGCCAATAGAAAAAGGGCAGAAGTGATGCTTGCCTCCTGCAGGTCTGGCCCTCGAGACCCAGTGTGACTCTCTACTCCCTCTGTCTCCCCGTCTGCTGTCACATGTGGAAGAGAGAAGGGACAAGGACAGATTCTGAGCACCCAGAAGATGGGGGAGGCACAAGACAGAAGGAACCTGGGTCCCTGAATGACCTCATGGAGCACAGCCTCGTTATGCCAGCAAGATTTGGGAGCTGTTGGTTTCAGCAGCTAGCCTCCCCTGACTAATACTCCAGCATTCTGTCAACGGGTACTTGTGTTAAGTAGGAAGCTGGTAGGTCTTTAAGGAGTACCAAACACTTTCACCAAACACATCTCACTGATCTATGATGGTGTTGTTGACACCATTTCACATGACCTTCAGTCCTCATTGGGATAATCCTTTCTTTGAGCTGAGACCTTGCTGCCATTGAATTACTAAGGAGATAAAAAGAACTAGAGGTCTCATTACTTAGCCTACTAGTCACCACTCTTCACAATGCCACTGACTTTTTAAAACTTTAAAAAGCTGCATCAGCAAAAGAGACTAAGTGGGCTTTTATGGAATGCTCACAGGTAGGCAAGTTTCCATGTCCTGATGAGTGTGGGAAGGGTCTGGGGCTGTGGGCAGACTGGTGTGGTGCCCCAGAGGGTGCTGGCCCAGGATAAAAGTGCCAAAGCACAGACGTGGGGGCCACAGGTTACGATGCAGGGAATTCAGGCTTTGAAACCCCTCAGATCAGATGCTTTTCAGGCACGTTAAATATAACCCCTTTAGATCTGTTTTCTCATCTGTCATATCAGAGACATACCTACTTTACAGAGTTGTGCAGGCCGTAAGATAGCATCAGTAGAGCAGCTTACACAGTGGCTGGGTACGTCAGTTTCATTCCTTAAGGACTGCATGAGTGTACTAAGAGGAAAAGAGATTGGGAGTCCAAGCTCTATGGAAAAGGGAGCCCCAAACAAGCAAGGACAAGCAGCCCCAAATCCACTGCTTCCTAGGTCAGCCTCGGTTTGGATTCAGCATTAAGACACGGTAAAACAGCAGATGATATTTGCTTTCACAGTCTATAAAAATGTCCCAAGGACGGGCTCATACTCACGATGGGGATTACACCATTAATCATTTGTCCCCCGGTTTGAGGGTGTCATGGAAGCATTTTTTACAGAAATGAGCACAACACTCCCCCAAAAGAACCAGCCGAGTGCAAATTTGGAAAAGTTTGCTGGCTTCTGATACGTTACTTTTGAACCTACAAATTCCAAAAATCCAGTTTCTGACCCCTTTTTCTCAACAAACTCAAGCTATGCTCTTTGTCAATAAAGCTGCTTGATTTTCTTAAAGCCAAATAAAAATACTATTTCTAAAGGCACAAAACCTGCAAAATTTTCCATGCCTGCCATTGTTGCAAGAGCATTTAAAGGAACCCCAA
This sequence comes from Tursiops truncatus, assembly GCF_011762595.2. NCBI lineage: Eukaryota > Metazoa > Chordata > Mammalia > Artiodactyla > Delphinidae > Tursiops > Tursiops truncatus. The sequence continues at coordinate 131,709,515 of NC_047037.1, read as the reverse complement.
AGTGTATGTGATTAAAATACTTTCAAATTTCTGATCAACAATCATGGAAAAACTAACCCTGGAAGTTGGCTGCTAACATTTGACAAGAAAAGTGACAGCCTCCCGGCTCTTCTCTGTGACTTTTCTGCCTAAGGAATGAACATTTTTTCATCTTTCATGAGTGCCACATGGCACCCAGGTCCCATTTTTCCACTTCCCCCGGGCTTTGAATTCTTGTATTTAACTCTGGTTCCTGACAATCACTTAGTCAATGATCTCTTATCTCGTTAGTTTTTCTCCCAACATCTCCTTCTTTTCCCTTTCTGCACACTGACCCTCTGATTCACCAAACCCCATACTTTCCCCTACATATTCATATATATTAAGCGGATTTTTCTGTGTGGATGACCAGGTGTGTATTTACACGTATGGATCAGATCCTTGTGCCTGGCTAAGCATTTGTTTACACGTGTCAATCCATTATTTGGCTTCGACTCATTCAAACAAAAAAATCTGAAGTCTTTGTGAGATCAAGCCCCTTCCACTACCTACCTGACCTCATCCTTATAACTCTCCTCCTCAGCTCCAGCCACAGTGATCTTGTTTCTCAAAAACGCCACACAGGGACTTCCCTGGTGGCGCAGTGGTTAAGAATCCGCTTGCCAATGCAGGGGACACGGGTTCGAGCCCTGGTCTGGGAAGATCCCACATGCCATGGAGCAACTAAGCCCGTGTGCCACAACTACTGCACCTGCGCTCTAGAGCTCGCGAGCCACAACTACTGAGCCTGCGTGCCACAACTACTGAAGCCCGCATGCCTAGACCCATGCTCCACAACAAGAGAAGCCACCGCAGTGAGAAGCCCGTACACCGCAACAAAGAGTAGCCCCCACTTGGTGCAACTAGAGAAAGCCCGAGCACAGCAACGAAGACCCAATGATGAAGACCCAATGCAGCCAAAAATAAATAAATTAATTCATTAAAAAAAAAAAAAGCCACACATACTCCCACCTCAGGACCTTTGCTTTGGCTGTTCTGTTCACCAGAAAGCTTCTTCCTTCGAGTGTTTACTTTCTCCCTCCCTCCCTTCATCCTGACCTTTGTTCAAATGTAACCTTATCAGACAGGCTTTCCTTAGCTGCTCTGAAAAACATGCACTTCCTGCCCCACTACCCCTGATTCTGCTGTATTTCACTACACGGAGATACTGTCAGTTTCTCCTCTTCTGAATATAAGCAGGGATGTTGTTTTATTTATTGCTCTATCCCCAGAACCTAGAAAGAGTCTGACATATAGTAGGAAGGCAATGAATAGTTTTTAAATGAGTAAGACTGGCAGAGAAGGGGCAGACCAGACGTGAATGGGTGAGTGGTAGATTCTGATTAACCCTCATGGCACCAACGTCACCCAGTACTTATAGATCTTGCTAGGGAATTGTACTGTCAAGTTTTTCTTTTTATAAATTTATTGTTTATTTTTTATTTTTGGCTGCATTGGGTCTTCATTGCTGTGTGTGGGCTTTCTCTAGTTGCAGCAAGCGGGGGCTACTGTTCGTTGTGGTGCGTGGGCTTCTCATTGCAGTGGCTTCTCTTGTTGCGGAGCACGGGCTCTAGGTGTGAGGGCTTCAGTATCTGTGGCGCACGGGCTCAGTAGTTGCGGCTCGCAGGCTCTAGAGCTCAGGCTCAGTAGTTGTGGTGCACCAGCTTAGTTGCTCCCGGTTCTTCCCGGACCAGGGCTTGAACCCATGTCCCCTACATTGGCAGGCAGATTCCTAACCACTGCGCCACCAGGGAAGCCCCCAGTACTGTCAGTTTTTTAAACCTATATTCCTAATGCCTCAACATCCCCACAAACAGGCTGTGAGCAGCCCGCCCAGGCAATCAGTTGCACTGGTGTGATAAGGCTGGTCCCTGCCACGTGCTCCCCGATGACCCAGTGACATTCAAACACACCAATAAAACCCCTCATGACTTCTGCTACGTACTCCACCCTGACCCCCAGTAAAGGTACTTGCCCATGGGTCCTCTCTCTTTCTCGGCTCCCTACCTGATTGGCTGAGCTGCTCCCTGGGTGCTTCTCCCCTGTGGCACCCTGCGTGGTGTGCCAGGCCTCCCTCCTATAGGACCTGTGAGTATAATCAATCCTTTAATTTCACATGCCTCTCTGAGTGTAATTTCCAGCATGCTGTGTTGGTGTGATCCTTAAAGAGCCCAAGAGGAGGACTTTCTCCACCATTTACAACACAATACTATAGTGTATATAGATGTACATACATGCATGTATTATAGCTATACGAGCATATGTATATAAACATATACAGAGAGAAAGAGAGAGAGGAAGATATGAATCAACTGATTACAAATTATTCTACATGAACTGTGTTGGACTTGAATTACAACCGTACGATGACACTATTTTATGTCTGAACAGTCTGGTAGGAGCTCCTTTGTGCCTTTTCAACCAAAGATTTCACATCCTATAAAAATGAACACCTTATTCGGTAATCAGGTACCCACCCCAGAAAGTTATTCAGCCGACACCATCTGGATTAGAGCTGTTTAGAAGTAACTGGATCAATCCCCATTTGCCCGAAGCCTTTACACGGAGTACTTTTTCTTTTCTTTGGGATGCAGAGTCACCCCCAAACTACAGAGCCCCTTGGCGATTAAGGCAGGATGGAGGTGCATTTGATAACTTAATGCAACTTTTAATCCGCACTTAAAGCTCAGATGTGAAATCTATACTTGATCTTTCCTGCCTTGGAATTGGCCAAATTAGTGGCTCGATCCCCACGTACAACAAAAGGCTCTCAGAGACACTCAGGGAAGCCGACCAACCAGAGGGCCCGACACAGCCCAACACATGGATGTGGGGGCAGAGAGGTGCTGCCTCTCCAAGGAGCCCCTGAAACAGCCTTTCAACTCCAGACTGTTCATTTCCCCGACAGCCCACGCTCGGGATGTGTAGGACGATCAAGGTGGCTTGATGCGCTCACGGTAGAAAGACTTTAGGGCGTGCATTTTGAGCTTTATTCAGTTAACTGGAAAATTATACAGTGATTTCACTACTCATCATAATAAAACTCTTTCCTTAAAGATGATGACTGGTGAGCAGCCCTGTAAACCTCAGAAAGCTATTTGGAAGGTTAAAATGATTGGATTTAGGGGCAGGATTTGCTGTACTCTTGACTAAACAGGCTTTGTTCCCTAGGCAGTTAACAAAAGCAGAGCAGGGAAGTTTCTAAAACTTGCAACAGGTGTAAACTTCGTATCCAAGAGGCTGTGCTGAACAGGCCAGGTGACCTACTGTATCTGTTACAGCCTCCTCGTGGGTTTAACAGGATTTTGGGCAGGTCATTTCGCTGCCCCCTTCTTTGGTTTCACCTTAGAATTAGGGGAAGTAGCAGCATTTCTTCTTTTGTATTTTGCAGAAACAGGGGAGGCTGGCAAATGTAAAGAAATACGGGCGCCCGCAGGGTAATCAGGCCGGCCTGGCCTTAATCATTATATTCATCCTTAATTGAGTCCCTGGCATGCTGGCCCCTGGTGTAAACCTTCTCCAGTGGACTCAGCTTCACTCAGTGGCCCCAGGGACCCACGCTTTCTTCATTCTCCTATGAGCTCTTTATTTACTTTTCTGTATCCTTCCCTGGCTGACACCTGTTCCTTCTGATGGCCCTCAGCTTACACTTGCTATTCTGGGTCTGTTGCCTTCTTTTATACACAACTGTTTGGGTGACAGTTGAGCGATTACATCCCGTCATGTCTGCTTTATTCACCACCGTGCTGGAGTCTTATTCTACCAACTGGCTTCTGGCCATCTTCTGGATGGCTAAGTAGAGGAAAATCCAACCCTGGTTCATTGGTATATACAGCTGACCCTCATGATAATTTGCAATGTTTTTTGCAAACTCGCCTACTAATATTTATTGGACACCCCCAAAATCAATCCACCCAGGGCTTTCCTAGCCATTCTTGGGAAAATTTGAGTCCCCCAGTGTGCGTGGTCCCAGCCGTAGTGGAACCAGGTGACGCTCTGCCTTCTGGTTTCAGCTCTCCTACGATAAACGTGGGTCCTTTTCATAGTCTACCTAGTGCCAGGTTTGTCACATTTTTGTGCTTTGTGCTGGTGATTCTGCTGTGTCGAACAGCCCCAAGCACGGTGGTGCACCACTGTCTCACGTTCTCAAGCGCAAGAAGCTGGGATGGGCCTTACGGAGAAAATACACGTGTTAGAGGGGCTGTGTCCAGGCACGAATCTCAGTGCTGTTGGCCGTGAGTTCAACATTAATGAATCAACAATGGGTATTAAATAAGGTGTTTTTCATGGAAGCAACCTGAATGCCCATCAATAGAGGAATGGATAAAGAAGATGTGGTACATGCATTCAATGGAATATTACTCAGCCATGAAAAAGACCAAAATAATGCCATTTGCAGTAACATGGATGGACCCAGAAATTGTCATACAGAACGAAGTCAGAGAAAGACAAATATATGATATCGCTTATATGTGGAATCTAAAAAAAGTGTACAAATGAACTTATCTACAAAACAGAGTCACAGATGTAGAAAACAAACTTATGGTTACCACGGGGTAAGGGAGGGGAGGGATAAATCGGGAGACTGGGATTGACATATACACGCTAATATATATAAAATAGATAACTAATAAGGACCTACTGTATAGCACAGGGAACTCTTCTCAATACTCTGTAATGGCCTACATGGGAAAAGAAGCTAAAAAGAGTGGATCTATGTATATGTATAACTGATTCACTTTGCTGTACACCTGAAACTAATGCAACATTGTAAGTCAACTATACTCCAATAAAAATTTTTATAAAATAAGGTGTCATTAAGCAGAAACATGTATAAAATCAGGCTGTGCATTCTCATAGGAACAATGTCTCAGTATTTGCTAATTCAGTGCTATACAGCAGGACTCGACAGGACATACCACCTCGAATAATGAGGACCCAGTGTATTTCTATATTAAGGATAGAGCGGGATTTACACAGCCACAAAAGCGCTAGCCTTTGTAGGTAATTCAAACATGCAGAACTGGGACTGCCTTCAGAACAAGTCTCCATGTGGCAGAACTCGGTCTTTGCTTCAAAATATATATATAAGTATCCATTCTTCCTTTTTATAAAATGTTCAACCTTTCACAAAAGCCTTGTCATCTCCTAGCTCACGATGATACCCACGACAGCCCGCTGTGATGTCAGGGAAGTATTCCACTTTCGGCGGCACAAAAGATCTCACGCCCCACTGGTGATGGGGGCCAGGGTGAGTCCCTGCTCCGACTCTGGGCCTGGGTCTCTACTCCAGGTTCAAGGGCCCCTCATTACCCCTGCCTGAGTCCAGGATGCCGAATGAAGGAGGAACTGCTCGCCACTTCTCTCTCTACACCTTGTCATAGTCTTATGCTGAGTGATTTTAAATGCTGTGGTAGAGGAGCACAGTGGGTGCCTGGTGGGCAGGGTGCAATAACAAGAGACATCTGACCCACCCGAGGAGGTGGCGGGGAGGGCTTCCAGGTGGGAGGTGATGCCTGAAGAAAGAGCAGGAGGTAACCAGGTGAAAAGGAACCTCAGGCAGCAGGGGCAGATGTGCAAAGGCTCAAAAGGAGCTAGACGTTCGGCGTGGCCAGTGCACCGGGTATGAAGTCGGGAGGGAAGGCTGACGAAGTTAGTGAGGTCTTCCCGCAGAGTCTGCATTTAACCTGAAGTCAGATGGGAGCCACTGCAGGCTCGAAGGCAGGCAAGTGATGCTGGTCAGACTGGCAATTCCGAGAAATCCTGAATCCAGGGGCCTGTGTTAGATGGACTGCAGAGACCTATGAAGAAATTAGGGTGGCTGCAGTCCTCTGGGGGGCCAGGATGAAGGCTTGAGCTAAGACAGGGGCAGAGGGATGGGGAGGGAGGGATGGAGATCAAGAGTCGACCTCGTGGGTCTATGCCCCGCGCCGGTGCACAGAGCCAGCCCCACGCTCAGAAAAGCCCAGCTCTTGGTTTAATGCTCTGCTGTGACCACCTTGAAACTTTAATAATTGAATCTTTGAACTTGCGTTTTGTAAACGAAGCCCCATAGGCCAACGGGGCATGTGCTCGAGCAGAGGAGACCCCCATAACCTAGGTTTCCACCGTTGTTTCCCACCACGTTGCCACGCAGTGTCTGACATGCCCCGAGCACAGAATTCTGGCAGAAGTGCGATCTGACCAGCAAAACTCAAAGTGAGCATCAGGAAAGCGTGTTACGTCTCCAACTGGGGAAGCAGAGATGCTGACAGCACTGAGAGGCCACACTCTCTGTTAGAATAGGAATCTGCTTTGAATGAGGAAGGATGGCAAGGGCATTGTAAGAAATAGGGACAACCAAGAAACCCATCGTATCTTTTTTTTACTTGTGTTTACATTAGCCAGATACGTATGCTGAAAATGATGACACAGAAGGAAAGGGAAAGACAGAGGAACCCACAGCTTCTCTTCCTTTCCATCATTCCTTACACATCAGTAAGAGACAAGGTAGAGAGCAGTAGCAGAATGGGCAGTATACACACAATATAAGAATGTATCATTTCTGTAATGCCACGTACCCGCTCAATGCTCTTGTATTTGTATTTAAAACTAGCATAGCCTAATATGAAGATGATCAATAAAACCCATGCTAATAATTTAAAATGTCCATTTTTTTTCTCTTAGAACAACATTGAAGAGCAAATAAAAACCAGTGTGACAAGAAAACTTCGTATTTTAGTGCCTTAAACAGCTCTTTCCCCCTGATTTTTGAACAAGGGGGTCCCTATTTTCATTTGGCATCTGGGTCCTGATTCTGCAGCTGGGTCCAGACTGAAGTGACAGTGATTTAGCCCTAGAATCGGTGGGAATGGGGGATGGGGATGAGGGGCACAGGGACAAGGGAGACTTAGGGATGCCTCCCAGGTTTTGAACTGGTGATGCTGTCCTCTTGGGAAATCGAGCATCAAAAGCAGGGTTTGTGACTCTGTTCTGAGTGCCCGTGGGGCGTCCCAGCGGAGTGTCCAGAGTCAGAAGCTCCAGAGAGGGACCTGGGAGGAGGGAAACCAGGAAGTGATCGGCACACAAGTGAAACTTGAGAGAACGGCTAGTGTGGGAAGAGCCGAGGGCAGGGACGCCTTCAAGAGGTAGAACAACAGAGAAGGCCCCTTAGAGGAGACCGAGAGGGAAGGAGGACGGGAGGGAGGAAGAGGCACAGGGCGGCTGTGAAGGAGAGGTGAGACGTAAGATGACGGCCAGAGGTGGATATTACAGGGTTGAGTAAAGCGGGGTTTTATCAGCTCCAGGGACCTTGAGCAAACTGCCCGACCCCTCTGAGCCTCAGCCAGGCATCTATAAAATGAAGGTAACGATAATAACTCTTATCTCAGGGGACCGCTGTCAAGATTAACTGAGCTATTACATGCATGGTGCTCAGAACTCTGCTGTATTCATTTCCTGTGGCTTCTGTAACAAGGTACCACAAATTCGGTGCCTCAGAAGAACAGAAATGTATTGCCTCACAGTTCTGGAGGCCGGAGATCCAAAATCAGGGTGTCGACAGGGTCACGCTCCCTCCGAAGGCTCTGGGGAAGGCTGTGTTCCAGGCCTCTCCCCTAGCTACGGCAGTTCCTTGACTTGTGGCAGCATAACTGTACTCTTCACGTGGTCTTCTCCCTGTGGGTCTCTCTGTGTCCAAATTTCCCCTTTTTTGAAGGACACCAGTCATATTGGATTAGGGGCCACTGTAATAACCTCATCTTAACTTGATCACTTCTATATTGACTCTATCTCCAAATAAGGTCACAGGTACCAGGTTAAGACTCCAATGTCTTTTGTGGGGGGAACATCCAGAGTCAGCTGTGCGTAAACATTCATCTTTATCATTATTACCTCCATTAGTTATTGTTTGGCTCAGCGGTATGAGGAAGTGACCGAGGGACAGCGTGAGTTTGGGGAACTTAAATTTGTTGTGGCCACTATCTCCATGACAAGGTGACGTTTCTCCAACAGCCCAGGTGAAGGTAAATATATGAAGTAAGGAGAGGGAACAAAGAAGAGGGAATGACACATTCTTAGAATGAGCCAAAGACAGTCATGAGCAGAAATACCGACAGCAGTGCAGGAGGGAAATTGCTTGCTACTCAGGGGCCCTCGGGAGGCCTGGTATACCAGATGGACAGAAATAAACACCATCTCCTACTCCACCTCAATCCATACACTGTCCCCTACATGCACACACAAGGAAAACCAAGTTCTGATCGTTTATTAAAACAAGTAATAGGCTTCGTCTGTGGAATAAGAAGGTCTTCTGAGCCAGAAGCATAAACGGATGCATTCCATCAGTTGAAGTTCTAGTGCTCTTTGAAGTGGTAAAAACCACATCAGATCTGAAGATATGCAACAGATAATAAACAGGAAGTGTCAAGCTGGTCATGATCTTAACAGGAATCATATCTGGGGCTAAAACTGGAAGCTGTTGATCTCCATTACAGATGGAGCTGCGAGGCGCACCAAAGCTTAGAGAGGGTGAGTTGCTCTGATTTAGATGGAGGATTAAAAAGGAACATTTCAGTCCTCACCAAAGCCACACGTAAGCAGTCTCTCTTCTTGCCCCTCTCCCTAATCCGAAGCCCCTTCCAGGACAAATGCTGTCCTGTCACTTCATCCCAATGCCAGGAGCAACATTGGCAGTGCCTTTCCTGGACCAGTTCCCCTTGCCAAAGCTCCAGGTTCCAGAACCTTTTTATTCTTTCCCCTCTTCTGCTTTAAGACTTGCTTCTCCCGAGTTCAAGACCCTAACAGCTTTGCTAGATATATTGCTACCTACAGTGACTCAATTTGTGTGAGGATGGCTGATGATGGCATCTGTCATCCAAAAGAGACCTTCACCAAACATCAAAGTCACTTCAGAGTAACGGGGTGACCGACATCCCATTCCTCCCCATGCAACGCACAGAAAAGAACACAGCTTCACTGCTGCAACGTCCTGCCCAAATGCGTAAGAATAAAACATCAGACAAATCCAAACTAAGGGACAGGCTATAAAATGACCATCTCATAATCTTCAAAAATGCCAACGTCATGAAAGATACAGACTGGGAGCCATTCTAGGTTGCAAGGAGACTAAAGAGACATGACAACTGAAAATACTGCATGAGCTGAGGTTTTCTTTCGCTCTAAAGCACATTACTGGGACAACTGGTGAAATCTGAATGAGGTCTGTAGATTAGAAAACAGTATTGTGGCAGGTTCATTTCCTGATTTTGATCATTGTTCTTGGTTATGTAAGAGACTGTCCTTCCTTGTTCTTAAGGAACACATGGGAGTACTTGGGAGTAAAGGACGTCTTACTTGCAACTTAGAAAAGAATAAGGCGGGGCTTCCCTGGTGGCGCAGTGGTTGAGAGTCCGCCTGCCGATGCAGGGGACGTGGGTTCGTGCCCCGGTCCGGGAAGATCCCACGTGCCGCGGAGCGGCTGGGCCCGTGAGCCATGGCCGCTGAGCCTGCGCGTCCGGAGCCTGTGCTCCGCAACGGGAGAGGCCACAGCAGTGAGAGGCCCGCGTACCGCAACAAAAAAAAAAAAAAAAGAATAAGGCGAATGTGATAAAATGGAAACGTTTAAGGAATCTGGGTGAAGAGTATAAAGGAAGCCTTTGGACTAGTATCACAAATTTTCTGTGTCTGGAAAAATAATAATAAATATTTAATATTGAATAAATATATGGACAGATTTAAAAGCGTGCAATGCTTTCCAGCAAGTGCCAACCTTGACTGAATGTCAGAACCACCTCGGGAGATTTAAAAATACCAATGTCCAGGCCCCAGCGCAGAGATTCCAATTCAATTAGCCTGGGGAGGGGCTCCAGACATCAGTATATTTGAACGCACCCCCGAAGTGATTCTAGCGTGAGCCCAGAGGGATAATGAACAGCCAGGTCAGCCCGTGGTATCATCAGGGAAGGGGAGAGTTCTGGGCTGGGGTCTTTCTGAACCCCTCACGTCTGCTCCTTTTTTTTTTTTTTTTGCAGTACGCAGGCCTCTCACTGCTGTGGCCTCTCCCGTTGCGGAGCACAGGCTCCGGACGCGCAGGCCCAGCGGCCATGGCTCACGGGTCCAGCCGCTCCGCGGCATGTGGGATCTTCCCGGACCGGGGCACGAACCCGCGTCCCCTGCATCGGCAGGCGGACTCTCAACCACTGCGCCACCAGGGAAGCCCTCATCTGTTCCTTTGAGAGCTGATCCTGCGGGCAGCACAGTGACTCCGAACAGGAGCGGAGTCCTGAGTCCAATCTTGGTCCTGCCTCTAATAAGCTGGGAGACATCCTGGCAGATCCCTTACTGGTACCCAGCCTGTGTTCTCTCCGCTGTGGGCTAAGGTTAAGCAAGAGCAGCCTCTGGGAGAAATAAGCTTTCCAGTAGGAGGATGCACAGTTCAAAAACTCTTGCACCACTGAGCCCCGATGCCCCGTGGTGGGTCTGCACAGGATGACAGCCTGAAATCCTTGTGATGTCCACGTGGCAGAAAGGGATCAAGGCGAGTAGGGTTGATCAATTTCTGGTATTGCTGGAAGGTTCTGTTAGAGTTTGGTGACTCCCGGTAGCCCTCTCCCCGTCCAAGGACAGAAATCTAGGAGGGTTCTCGGGAAAGGGCTCGGAGGAAGCATGAGGACACCAATCCTCCTCCACGCGGCAAGGAGGCAAGCTGGGGAGGCCAAGCTCCCAGGGAGGAACTGGGGCAGCTGGCACTGGCCCCTTCACGAGGCAGCCTGACGGGGGCTCTGTGAGAAGAAGATGGCCTCACCAAGAGCTGAGGCCTGAGGCTCCACGCTGATCCCCTACCTCAACTCTGCCCAGCTCTAGACATCTACAGACTTTCGTGCCCTGCTCAACCTTCTACCGCTGCGCTGCTCAGTACGGCGGCCCCGGGCCACACGTGGCTACTGGAGACTTGAGATGCAGCCAGTCTGAACTGAGATGTGCTGTAAGGGTAAATTACATACAGCATTTCCAAGTCTTCATAAGCAAAAAAGAACATAAACTCTCTCATTAATAATTTAAAAAATACTTATTAGGGTGGAAATGATACTTTGGGTACATTAGGTTAAATAAAATTTCCTATGGAAATTCATTTCACCTCTTTAACTTTTTCTAATGTGGCTACTGGGATATTTAATATTACCTACATGGATGACGTCATATTTCTATTGGACAGCTCTGTTTCTGAAGTCTGCATATTATCCTTTCGTGACTTCATTCCTTGGTGATAATTGTATTAAAATCCAATCAAGGAAGGATTTAGTATGCAATGGCATCAGCCCTGGGCCCCGAATGCCCTGCAGTGAGAAAAGCTTAACCCTTTCCCCTGGTTCTCAGGCTTCGGTGATTCCAGCAAATTCACTCTTCCCCAAAGCCAGCGGAAGTGCAGATATGGTCAGGTAAAGTCCATACCTCACAGCTTGCTGGAATAATAATGATGATGATGATGTAATTTAAAACTAGTACTTAGCCCTGCAATTTTAACCCAGTCTGTGAAACTGAATCACAAACATTTGACATTCTTAACATAAGACCCTCAGTATATCAGACTGTGTATACTCCACCTAATAATTTACCTTGCCAAAGAAAGAGAATACATAAGTGGGTAATGAAGATGAATGGTGCAGACTCTCATGAAAGACCCTGAGGCAGTAGCAAGTCACATTCCAGAAGGTTCCAGAAGGTTCCATGGAAGACTGTAGTTTGAGTTTGGTTCACATGTCACTGTCTGACTGCATTCTGAGGATGAAAGGCCCCTCACTTGTGCGTGTGTGTGCGCACACACGCACACACGCGTTTAGCTACACACACAGGAGCAAAGAACTAAGACATTCCCTTTGGCCAGACCTTCCTCACAGTAACAGCCTGGGGCTGTGGAGAGTCATGGTGGGTTTATCTGTGTTCAGTTTCCCAGGACTGATCTTGTCCATGGTCTGATTTTATTTTGGACCCAGCCTGGGGCGATCCATGTTGCGTATGGGGTCTACATGTTAAATTTCCCATTATAAAAAAAAAAAAAACCAACCTTAAATTCAGTGACTGTCCAGGTCTTTAAGGGAGTTTTCTAGAAACCAGGAAGAAGGAAATAGAGTCTGTTTTGCTGAGGACCAGTGGCGTTGGAAGCAGGGAAAGTCACTCCCATAACATGGACTGATGCTTGGTAACATTGTGAGAAATTTTCCCAGCCTAGAAGCTTACAACCTGGTTCAGCTGAATCCAATGGTTGAATAGAATCCCTTGGTTCTTTGTTTAAAAACACAGTATATAATCTTTATTAACACAGAGACATCGAGGATAAACGTGTACTCTATATTAACATGTCTATATGATGAAAAAAATCACTGTTCGCTATTTAATATCCTGGGAAGAAAACAACTAGGAAAGAGCATCTTCATAAAATGTTTTTTTCTGCTTATTTTTATAACATCTGTATCCGGAAGTAAATAACAAATGCTTGGAGCATTTGGGAAAATCAATAATGTCTCTAGGTCTACATTTTCAAAAGTGTATTGTTAAAACAGAGACTCACAGACACAGAAAACAAACTTATGGTTACCAAAGGGGAAAGGGAAGGGGAGGGATAAATTGGGAATTTGGGATGAACAGATACACACTACTACATATAAAATAGATAAACAACAAGGACCTACTGTATAGCACAGGGAACTATATTCAATATCTTGTAATAACCTATAATGGAAAAGAATCTGAAAAAGAATATATATATATATATATATATACACACACACATATATACATATATATACATAACTGAATCATTTTGCTGTACACCTGAAACAGTGTAAATCAACTCTACTTCAATTAAAAAAGAAAAAAGTTATAATTTTTAAAAAGTGTATTGAGAAAAAGAGAAGATCTGGCAAGAAGATGCTCTGTATATATGCATAAATATATATACACACACAGACAGTCAAATAATCAAATAGACATATACAGTCAAATATGTTTTTACTTTTATTGCAGGAAGTCATATTCATTTGAAAGACATACTGTACTTTGCTTAGGGATGTGGTGCCTTTTTATCAACATGGTGTCAAGGGAAGATGCTTCAATTTCTTCATATAAACGGATTCTGAACACTCAAGTTCTGTCACACCAAAATGGGCAGAAATGAGAAGCAGCAGCAAAGCCCTCCCATTGGACGGCATTCTTACATCACCCACTTTAAAATTAAATCTGAAACAGAGTTCTGACAGGCCTGCTATTTTCTTCAGTGCCAAGAGCCACACAATAGACCTTTTTTTGGACAAAGCTCTTAAAATGCTTGGAGATTCAGAGTTACTGAGTCACGAAACTTTACAAATATTGCACACCCATTCCTGCTGGTGCCCCTGCCTGCTCTTTTGGAAACAATACTATATTTTCTCTGTGTTTGGCAGAAAGAAAGAAATATTTTAATTAGTGTTGCAACCTGTTTGAAAGAAGGGTGACAGAGAAAGGCAAGCTCTGACAGTGGTTGGCTGTCCGCCGGTCTGGTGGCCTCTGGGCAGGGGTTGTAGCTATCATTTCAGAGGAATCTGTTTGATTCTCCTTCTACTCAGTGTGGGCCCTACAATGATGCCCGGTCCCATGACCACAGAAGCTTCAAATGTGGCCTGATAAGGTGATAACATTCAGCACAGAGGGGTGGGCAGGGTTGCACTGAAATAGTAATAGATGATTCATCCATGCAATTAACACTCTTAGAACCATCTCTGAACAGGTCTCTTTACAGAGTATATAACAGGCGGCACAGATGGGGACACAACATTGCACAGAAATGTCAGCGGGTATATGTGCTGTCAGTCTGTGGATGCAAAGGTGGGGGGCGGCTAGACAGGGTGCAGGAAGAAGGGAAGCAGGAACAGAGGAGGAGGAAAGTAGGGGGAGGCAGTGAGAGGAGCCAGGGAAAAGCAGATCTGAGCATGGTTTTCAAGACTTGCTCTCTTCCTTTTAAAAATTCAAATCGAATTGCCCCCCCATCCTGCCCCGCGCCTAGGATTGTTTCAGTGAAGTTGTGAAATAATTGAGAGGTGTTGCAAACACATCCTCGCACTGCGAGCGAGCAAGCGACTTCAAGTCTAAACACCTCTGCGTCCAGAGGGCTATTTTAGAGTGACATTAACGATGGCTAGTATTTGAGCTTGAAATGAGGACAAAAGGGCCAAAGACACAGGCAAGTTCCAGAGAGGAAGCTGGGGCTGAGGGGAGCCTGAAGAAAAACCTGGATGAGAGCAGTGCCTGGATTGCCACGTCCTTGGCTTTGAGGAACTGAACACTTTTGGGTGGCTGCAGGAGGCGAGCTGGCCTTGAAAAGAGCGTCGTGGAGCCACCTCTAGGTTTTCCAGACTCAACTTTGGTTTTGAAAAAATGTTCCCACCTTTTTGAGATTCCAAACTTGTAGAACATAAAGCCATGGCATGTTGTCTTGTCGGACCCAGCATTCCTCAACCTCAGCATGAGGACTGAGGACCTGATCATTCCCTGCTGTAGTGGCTGTCCTGTGCCTTGTAGGACGTTTAGCAGCACCCCGGCTTCTACTCACTAGATGCCAATAGCACCCCTAGTTGTGAAGAATCAAACTGCCTCCAGACATTGCCAAATATTCCTGGGGGGACAAAGTCTCCCTGGGTTGCGAATCACTGGCTTCTTTCTTTTTTTACTGAGATATAGCTGATGTACAGTGTTGTGTTAGCTTCAGGTGTGCAGCACGGTGCTTCAGTATTTTTGCCGACTAGAATCCATTACAACTTATTACAAGATAATGGGTATAATTCCCAGTGCTATACAGTAACTGTTGCTTATCTATTTTATGTATAGTAGTTTGCATCTATTAATCCCATGCCCCTAACTTATCCCTCCCCCGCTTCCCTCTGCTCTTTGGTAACCATTAGTTTGTTTTCTAAGTCTGTGAGTCTGTTTCTGTTTTGTATATACGTTCATGTGTGTTATTTTTTAGATTCCATGTATAAGTAAATATCATATAGCATTTGTCTTTCTCTGTCTTATTTCACTAAGCATTGAGAATCACTGGTTTAGATTAAACATTAGGACAAGCTAAATTCTCCTTGAGTGAAGACAGCCATCTACTATAAGGACCACATGGCATTCTTGGTGAAGACTGACAACCCAAATAACCTGCCTTGAAGAGCCAGAAAGAAACGCAGAAGTCTGCGACAAGAGGAGACCTTTTTCCTCAAAGCACTGGTTTATGGCTTTAGGGAACCATAACACTGTTTACACATAATCCTGGGGACAAAAGTCTTGGAGCCCTTTGCTTAAAAAAAAAAAAAAAAAAGTAAATCAGAAGAAAGGGACCTTCACACTTAAACTGAGGTTTAAAGAGGCAAAACAGAGAAGACCGCAGGCTCTGCTCTGTAGAATTCTCCACAGCCTGAAGGACAGACTCCACACAGCAGGTCCTGCAGCACCGGGGCCTTGAGGCCCCTTTTCATGCTGAGGCTGCAGATGGCACCTGAGTCTTTATATCCGGTCTGACTTGTCCACAAAGCATTTGGCATTGTTAGCTTTGGAAGGTGTGTTTAGGCCTCCCAAAATAGAAGAAGGTGTTTAAAAACGACCGTCCCTTAATTTCACCATCAAATGGACAGAAAAGAGGTGTGTGAGCCTGAACGTGAGTCAGTGTACATTTTTTTAATAGAAAGGAGACTATAATTGCAGGCACTCCTTGACGTGTATCCCTCAAAAGCTGTACAAATTGGCCTTCTAGATAAGATCGTGCGTTCTCATCTCCACCTGTCTCCCGCTGAACAAACAGAGAAGAGAAAGGGCTCCGTGACTCAGGTCTCTCTCGTTCCAGAGTACAGTACTACGATTGATTTATGATTGCTAAGCCTGAGACCTTCGGAAGCCGCCAAACATGAAAAGAGGGAAAAATCTTCTAAGTCAAGAGTAGAAAGGGAAGGACTTGGTAGCAGAGCGCCCTTCTCAGACTCTGAAACACTACTCTGAAAGCTGTCATGAGGAGGCATCGCTCAGGCCCTCACAGACAAAAAGGGTTATTTTATCCAGATTATTCCCCCACATTGCAGGGGAAAAGGGACTCATTTGTAATCATCAAAGGAATGCTGACAGACTTGAAATGGGATTACATTCTATTATCCTCATCCGAATTAAAGATTTGTTTTGGAGATCATTCTTAGGTTTCTTCCTCCCTGCTCCTCCAACCCCAAATGAGGTGATTTGTATTCATGCGACATCTGAGGCAGACATGAAATCAGACAGTTTGCAAACATACATTTCAGAGTCAGTGGCCTGAGTTTTGAATTTTAATGTTGCCTGCTTCTCTGTGTATAGAAAACTTGACTCTCAGGTCGAAACTGACCCCAAGCATCGCTTCGTTCCCTAACTGGTTAATGCAGGAGAAATTCATCTCCAGGAGCCTGAGTGAGCAAGTGATACAGGTGTCCTGAAATGCAGGTGTGAAAATGTGAAACCTATACACGGGCAGTGTCATCTGGTAGGTCTATGGATACACTACTAAACCCTCAATTCCAAGCTCTGTGCTTTGGGTACCATTTTGAGAATGGGACCTGCCAAATCTATCCTTCATCCCTCAAACTGCTTGTTATCTGTGTGACTATGAAACCACTGAGAAAGAAGCTTTCTCAGGACAGAACTGACTCTTTAGAGTAGGCCTATATGATACCTAGCACAGCATCTGATACCTGAAAGACCTGAGAACATTTCTTGTTCTTTCATACAGACCTTCCACTGTGTACTCACAAGGGAACTGATGCCCACCTGGTAAGGAGTACTGGGTACCCTCAGGATGAAAGTCATAAGTCAGTGGAAGAGTTCAACTGGGTCAAAAAGCTATCTCTTGATTTTAGCTGCCAAAAGGACAAGATATCTTAGAGAACATCTCTATCAAGGCAAGGAAATGACACTCTCTAAGCAGGCAGACAGCAAAAAATATAGGTAAAATACATTAGAAGTTATACCATTTCTTTGCTCATCATTTCTTTTCTTTATATCTCAAGCCTTCCTTCTAGACTCAGTGTCCTTCTTCAGGAAGTATATTCTTTAGTAGTTCTTTCAGTAAGGATTTATTAGTGGTAAACGTGCCCTTATTTCACACTCACTCTTGAAGATAGTTTAGCTGGGTATATAGCTCTGCACTGACAGTTTTTTTTTCCCCAGAACCTGGAAAATATTTGACTGGCTTCTGGCTCTCACTGTTATGGGCAAGCCTTTATAGATGAAAATTTTTTTCTCTATGATCGTTTTAAAACTGTCACTTTGTTTTAGCATTTTGTAGTTTTAATATGATAAGCATAAATTTATTTTTATTTATCTTGCTTGAGATGCTTGAATCTGGATCATTCATCAACTCTTGAAAATTGACTCTAAGGTATTATCTCTTTGAGTGTTGCCTCTCCCTCATTTTCCCTATTCTCCCTTTCTGGAATACTGATCAGCTGTATGTTGAACCTTCATTCCATTTTCCATGTCTTATAAACTTTTTTCTGTGTCTTTATCTTTTGCGGCATTCTGGATAATTTTCCCAGCTTTATTTTCCAGTTCACTATTTCTCTCTTCAGCTGCATCTAATCTACCCATCAAGCTTTGAACATCAATGAATATATTTTTCATGTTAGTACATATATTTGATTTCTTAAAAAAATATGCCTGATCTTTCTTGATAGCCTTTCATTCTTTCTTCATGTTTTAGATTCTCTTTTATTATTTTATGTTTTATATTCCCTATTTTATTTATTAAAAACTCTGTTGTTTTTGATGCTGATTATTATTCATATAGTGTAATTTTGGATACTGTGTTCATAATCAGCAGAATTTTATCTATCAGAATCTGTGGGGCCTGTGTTGATGTTTCTATGCAGGGAGTATTTGTGTGTTTTTCCCAGGCACCCTGGGGCACTACTAACCTGGGACAACTTTTTTAGTTTCTCAGCTTGGGTTTCCTGGTAAAGGCAATGTGAATTCAAAACCCAGACTCTTGAAAAGGCAAACCTGTGGTTACATAGTCTCAACAGAGATTATTTTTTCCTCCAATCCTGAACCTAAGCTGAGATGTTTCCTTGTCATCTTTCTTTACAAGAAGGCTGATTTGTTTTTCATGCATCTTTTTATGAGTGTTTAGCCCTTCCATGTCCTGGCCTTATAAGGAGATCTTTATTCCAATTTCTCACTTGACATTGGTCTAATGCCTTGTCTCTTGCCCTCATGTACCTATTAAATCCTGGTTGTAAAGCTCATCAAAGGCCCCAGTGTAGCCATAGGGTTGGTGACAGCAAACTTCTTCAGTTCTCTGATCCCTCTTCATTTTTGTTCCCTGGCTACTCCTTGCATTTAGTCACTCACTCATGCATTTAAAGGATGTTTGTTATGTTTTATTCACCAGCCCTAAGTGTTTTGTTGGGGAAACCATTCCAGAACACCAGTTCCACCATAGTTCCAGAAATGAATTATAGATCCTATCCTGTAATCAGTTAGTTGGGGCTGGACGGTGCTATCTCTAGACACGACATGGAATGGACAATCCCTGTAAGTCCTGGGAAAGCTTTGGATCTGGTATATTAAGAGATAAACATTACAGAAGTGGCACTGTTTTAAACAACTTGTAATTTATTTGTTTTAGCATTAGAGAAGCTGCCTGCATTCGAATCCCCAAAAGTTACTTAGCCTCTCTTGATGTTATTTCTTCAACTTATCATAGCAGTATTCCCTTCGTAGCGTTGTGAGGATTAAATGAGTTAATGAACATGAAGTTCTTAAAGCGCTGTGCGGCACACAGTGCTTTATGTTCTTGATACGCTATAGTATTTTTAGCTAACTTCTCTTACTTGTGCTAAGGGAACCAAGTAAAGAATATACCCCTTACGATGGGTCAGAGTTTAAACTGAGATGGTGCACACACAGAGGCCAGCTAAGGGGTAGCAGAATTAGAGACCCCACAGGGAAAGAGAGAAGCTCAGAGAAAACAGATTAGAATCACTTGGTCAGCCACCCTCCCATCTGAGAGTCTCCTTCTATCGCTAAAATCTAGGTGACTCTAGGACTGATGTTATTCAGGGAAGCTATTTCCTTCCAGAAAGATACAAACACATCAGCCTCATTAAAATAGTGGCTGAGGGCTTCCCTGGTGGCACAGTGGTTAAGAATCCGCCTGCCAATGCAAGGGACATGGGTTCGAGCCCTGGCCTGGGAAGATCTCACACGCCGTGGAGCGACTAAGCCTGTGCACCACAAATACTGAGCCTGAGCTCTCAAACCCGCAAGCCACAACTACTGAGCCCAAGTGCCACAGCTACTGAAGCCTGCGTGCCTAGAGCCCGTGCTCCGCAAGAAGGGAAGCCACGACAATGAGAAGCCCGCGCACCACAACTAAAGAAAGCTCGTGCACAGCAATGAAGACCCAACACAGCCATAAATAAATAAATAAATTTTAAAAATAAATTAAAATAAAATAAAATAGTGGCCAAGTATCATAAAAGTTCAGAATGCCTCGCCCCTAGCTTCCACGTCCATTACTTAGCTTGAATGACAAGAGTATGGATTTTTGAGACAAGACAGTCACGGGATTCACATCCTGCCTCTAAATTTTACCAGCAGTTGTTAACTGGGGTAGTGGGCGTGGCAGGGGAGGGGCTGGGTCACATGGGGGCAGGTGTTCTTTCAGTGTATGGTATTTCCAAAGCGGTGCCTTTTCAAGAATTTTAAAGGTGCTGACAGGATGGCTGAGAAGACCAGTGGCCTCCAAGTTTTTTAGATCATGAGCCCCATCAGTAAAAATATTTTGAGAACATTTCTCCACTATATTACATTTAGAAATTATGTTATAAATCAGCTATACTTCAATAAAATAAATTTTTAAAAAAAGAGATTATGTACTGTTCTGCTGTCGACTTGTATGGGGTTTTTTTGTTTTTAGTTTTTGTTTTTGGCCACATGGCATGGCTTATGGGATCTTAGTTCCCTGACCAGGGATTGAACATGGGCCACGGCAGTGAAAGCACCAAGTCCTAACCACTGGACAGCCAGGGAACTCCCTCAACTTTATGTTAATTATAAGCAAAACATAACTTCTTTTTTAAAGATAGAAAAGAAACAAATAGAAAAGAACAGAAGTTCTAACATTTTTCTCCTGTATCCACTCATCACCTTGTGCCTGTACCGACTACGGATGAACTGTGATGAGAAGATGTGGAAGGAAGCAATGGGAAAAGGTCAGTCTACTCAGAGGGCAACTGAAACCACCACGGTCAATCCAAGGACTATATAGAAAGGTTAAGCAAATTGTGGCACTTTTTCTCTGGCTTTGTCCCCCACTCAGCACCCACACGGGCCAAGCCCCCCAGCCTGGCCCTACTCCTGGGCTGGAGTTAGGGTCTGCCTCTGCTCTGCTTCCTAGCTGGGAGGTCTTGGGCAAGTCACTTAACCTCTCTGAGGCTGGGTAAAGTGACACTACTACTTACCTCACAGTGTTGCTATGAGGATGAAATCAGATAACCCTGTGCTCAATTAATTTTTACTCCCTTCCTTTCTGTTCCCTCCTTGAAATGGCTACTAGGCTGCCCTTTCCAATAAAGCGCCTGGGAGACCAAAGCCATTAATAACAGGACCACTCCCTTACCCAGACTCCTCTTCTCGGCTACAGAAAGAGCTGGGAGAACACTTTTCAAACGTTGTTACTTTCCATGGAAACAGACGAGCCCTTTGAGACACTTACTCTTCATCCCTCTTCTTCTGTGACAGCTGGACAACTCCTGCAGACATTTGCTTTGTTTTTTCTTTCGTTACGAGCTGGCTTTTCGCTCCATAAAAGTTTTGAAAATGAAGACAATCCTGAATTAAAGGATGATGTGACCAAGGTATATTAAAAAGAAGAGCTGTGCGTGTGCACATAGGCACACGTGCATGTATGTATAAGTGTGTGCATACGTGTGTGCTGGGATGCAGTGGCAAACTGAGAGCTGGGAAAATACATCCTGGTCTCCCTGGTGGTGAGCCCTGGGGTGCGGGGTGGGGGTGAAGGGAGACCCCGTCATGCCCGTGTCCCCCTGGATGAACTGACACAAAGACAGGAGGCAGCCCTGCCCTCTGACACCAGAGCAATGGTTCTCACCTCTGGCTGTGCACTAGAATTGCCTGGGGGCTTTGAAAAAGAGACCAATGCCTGGATCTCCCAGATCAATTAAATCAGATGCCTTGAGTTGCTGCTAGAGCATCCGTACAGTTGTTTAGACTCCAGCAGTTCTAGTGTGCAGCCGGGGTTCAGACCCACTGCCTCTCTGAACAGAACAGGAAGGTTCAACCTCTGCTACATGGACAACTCCATCACGACCAAGTTCCCACCCCCGAGCCCCCAAGATCAACTGAATGACCATTTTTCCACATTCTGAAATTCCTGACCAATGAAATAGGAGCTAGGATGGGGCTTATTTGCTGGGCTGCAAATGATCTGATAACAAGCCCCACATCTTGTTTGCTTGGGCTACTGATTCCCGGGGGCGGGAGGCAGGACGTCAGCCCAGAGACCCACTTCTCTCGTGCAGTGCCCCTTCTTTGAGGTCTGAGGACATCTGGGTACAAGGAAGGCCTTAAAAGCTGCTCCGCTCCCCTTGTTTCTCACCTCCTTTCCTTTCCGCTTCCCACATTTACCACTACGTGTCCTAGGGTAAAACCAAACATGTAAACATATGGTCATGACGACTTTGTCAAAAGTCGAGAGTGTTCTAGGAATCCAAGGGATGAATTTTCTATCCTTTCCTTCCCTCTCTGCCCATCAGCCCATCCATCACTTTGAACTTCTTTGAGAAGAAAGAAAAGAAAGAAAAAAAAGAAAAAACACAAAACAGAACAGAAGAGGGAGAAAGGGAAGAGCAGATGGAGAAGGCTGTGCCTGCTCTCGGCAAAGAGTAAACCACCAGAAACATGAACAAGACCTGAGGGACACGGCAAACTAAGTTCAGGGACGCGCTGAAACGTCCCGCTTTAAAGCAGGACCACATGTAGAGGGTCCTTAGCGTTTTATGGCTGGAACCAAAATGGCACCCCTCCCTCCCCTCTGCCCTCATCCTGCCTTGTTCTTTGAACAAAGATGATGCTGACATGACATTTCTATTAAAAAAAAAAAATCAGTGATCAGTTTGGACCTCTCAGGCTAAATCCTCAATTTGGGAATGCAGTCAACAGAACAGAAGACCATCCCAGAGGAAGATGGATGAAAGCCAAGCACATTTGAGTTCGGGCTTAAGGATCAGAGGCAGGGATTCTGCATGAACTGTTCTTGCCTTCCTGGGATGTGTTTTTAATTCAGTGATGATAGCCTTCCAGTGGCCGCTGGCAGCATCTCAACGTCTTCAGGGAGGAGAGGGAAGGGGGTGTTTAGGGAGCCTGTTTCCTAGCAGGCTTGGAGGTGATTACACAAGTCACGAGCACGGAGGGGGAGACGCAGGCCCCGATGCAGCCTCTGGCTTATTAAGAGTGAGATCCGATGCTGGAATCCCTGGGGCCAAAAAAATCAATGACCCAGGAAAACTACAGCAGCTGACGGCCTCGGTAAAGAGCTCAGGGAAGAGTTGCAAAGAAGAGAAAGGCTTAAGTAACTTTCCAAAACTCTGCACCGTTCGTCTCCCTGGAGGCCCCGTACTGTACAGACCATAGCTGGGACCCCTTTCATTTTGACGCTTTCTTTCACCTGGATTCACCATCCTTCTTCCATCCCCTTCTTCAGGAAGGTTGAAGGGGGTCCCAAGTTCCCTCCACCCTCCCTCTGTCTGGCTTTTTGATGTTTCCTTGTTTAGAAAAACAAGCAAGTAACTACATTGTCAAATGGTGCTCTCCAGTCCTCAGCTATTGCTGTCAGGCTCCGACAGGGAGGGTCCACTGTCTTTTTTCAGGCACTGGTTTCTACACACCCCTCCAAGTGCAGGAATAGGACCTCCTGTCCCCAGGAAAGCAGGCATCAGGCTTTGAGGCCACAGTGGGGGGTGGCAGGGGCGGAGGTGTGTGTTGGAGTCACGTGATCAGGATGCACTGCTTCAACGAAAACATTCAACTGAACCCTCAGACTGTCATCTTCGGAGCTTAGGAGTTTTCCTCGATGCCGTATGTCACATGGTTAGGGGGTCCCTAAAGGTTCATGACGTTTCACATCAAATGAATCAACTTTGAAGACTTCATCTTTCTCCCTGAGCCTTTTCTAATATTTCCCCGACGCCACACAAGATAGAATTTAGATCTAAACCTGAGTGTGTCTGTGGTTTCAGAGAAGCTTATTTTTCTTTTCTTCTTCCCAAAAGGCTCCCGAGCACTTTCTCCCTGGTCTTCACATCACAAGAGCAAGGCTGCCCAGAGGAAACATGGGAACTCCTCGTGGATGCACCTGGAAATATCACCGCCGACCCAACACTGGCTCAGGGAGTTTTAAACCCTGAAATTTAGGTTCCCATCCAAAGCAGGAGAAAATTCCTTTTATTGTTTAGTCATTTAGAAAAACGTGTATGGAAGCATCCATTTCCCAGGGCCGAGCATCCCTGTTTGAGAGCTCAAGTTCACCCTCTGGAACAGCTGCTCCGTACAGACAATTCCAAACCTGGGTGGTAACCTATAGATTGCTTCAAGGATTGCAACTGCTCCACTAAAGAAACAAACTCTAAGTGTCTTTAATCTATGAAAACAATCTAATGGTTACACCGCGATTTACCTAAAGCAATATTTGTTCAGTTACGATGATGTCACAAAAGAAGGGCTTGTTGGCTTTCAGTTCTTTCCTTAACAATATTCAGAGCTTGATGGTGGCTGAACTCAGAACTGCTTTCCATAGCTTAAACCAGCAAAGAGAGAACTCTCCTAGCAGCCCAGAAAGTTCTATTACCAAAAAAAAAGTCAATAGCACTTGCTATTCAGCAGTTTCCCAGCACATTTACCATAGCGCTCTGATCCCGTGGGCTGGATTTTAAGGACCACAGTTTCCTTGCCAAATAGACATATCTTGGCTTCCTTTGCTAGGTGGAAACACTGCCTTGATATTAAATATTCAAAGCAAAGAAACTCTGACCCAAGGGCTCTCAGCTAACAATGACATTCTCTGTAAGTAAACTAGAAACCCAATTCAGCTTCTGATTTGCCAGTGTCCCCTGCCATGTACTAGTCTACTGCACAAATAGGGCTGAGGAACGACTCCTGTTTGCCGTGATTATACCGCAAAAGACCCTCAGGCAGGGATGCGGGAAGCCTGGACTTGGCAGGAGATGCTGGAGAAGGGGAAGAGTAGGATTCAGAGCTGCTTCCTGGGCAGGGCAGGGGCGAGGAAAGGGTGAAAGGCCTCCAACCTCGCCAGACGGAGACCCAGGTCCGATACAATGGCAAGGACGTTGTTACTCTAAGCAAGCGCGGCCGTAACGTAAGAATGCGGCTCCTATAGCCCTCGTCAACCCAGAAACTTCTCTCACTTTGCTGCGCCACACCTACAGCGCCAGAACTATCTGAGATCAGCTGCGGAAGCCTTGGTCGCAATCCCCCCAAAGAAAAGCCTCATCCTTTACTGGGAGGGGGAAGTCGTTAGTTTTTTGTTAAGGCGATAGGGGACGGGCAATGGGGGATGGAGGTGGGGGACGGGGGTGCCTTTTGGCGGTCAAGTCCTACCCCTCAGTCTCCTCTCTGTTCCGTAAGCTTCTACTCATCTTCTTACTGCATCTCCACCAGACCTCCCATCCCCTTGGGCTTCCCTCGTGCCTGTCGGCGCAGACTTCAGGTCAAGTGTCCTCTGGGCTGGATTCCTTACGTGGGCACCTGAGAGGCTGGCTGGGGCACACCCGGCCTATGCGGAGAGCAAACCAAGTGCAGCGTGGACCACAACACGTGTTCCAACAGCGCTGAGCGCGGCACAGGGCTCAGTTTAAGGTATTTTAAGCCGACCCGCATCCATCGGAGTCGGGTCCCTGACCCTGGGAAATTGACGAGGAGGTCAACTCATTGATGGAAAAACTCCAAATACCCTACCCACCCTTCCTTCTCGGGGGGGGGGGGCTCCCCTGCCACCATCCCACATGCGCAGCTACTGAATATGCTAAGGGCTCCTATTATCAGGCAAGAAAACTGGCTCTGAGCGCGCTCCAACTTTAAACCAACCCGGCCTTGCCCCCTCGGGCGCCTGCCCCCAACCGAGGGCTCACCTGGGCGCCCCGCGGCGCCGGGGGCGCACAGCGAGGGAGGTCGCTTCTTACCGGAGAAGTCCGTGAGCGCTGCGATCTCTTTGGAGCAAACCAGGACGGTGCAGTAGAAGAGTCGCAGGAGCTGCCCGGGAGGCTCTGCCTGCCTGCGGAGGCCGGGATGCTGTGCTGGCTGGGGCGCTGGCGGTGGGCGCGCGTGTCCCGGCAGGAGCATGGTGCGCGGCGCGACAGAGCGCGGGCGCGGGCCCGGGGCGCGCGGGGGGTCGCTGGGCGGAGGGCGGCGTCACATGGCAAGGCGAGTTGGTAGCCAGCGGCTCCGCGGCCCCCTGCCACCTCCTGGCCCAGGCTGCCAGAGCTTCCTCCCCGCCGCGGGCTAGCACCGGCTCCCCAGCAAAGAGGAGGGGGCGGAGAACTGGGGCGGGGCGAGGAGCCCCGGGAAGAGTCCGCGTGGTTTCCCCGAGAGGAAATCTCCGCTGCGGCCGCGCGGGAGGAAACGAGGGCGGGGGGCGAAGGGAAAGTGTAGCCTCTCGCGCCCAGAGCTGCGGAGGCCGGTCCCTGGCGCGCTGCCCACCGCGGAGGGCGCCCCCAACAGCGCGCCGAGGGCCGCGCAACTTTAGCGCCTTCCACGCCCGGGTCCCCGCCCCGGAGACGGCTCAGCGCCCCTGGCCTGGCCCGCGCTGGCCCCGTGCCAGCCTCGCCCTGGCCGCCTGTGGAGTGCGGCCGGTGCCCGTGACGCACTTAGGAGCCAGAGCCGCGCTTGGAGCCCGGGAGCCCCGGGGTGGGGGCCGCGGGAAGGTGGGGTACTGGAGGTGTGGGACCGCAACACTGACGTCTCTGCGACCCAGCGCGCTCCACGTGCAGAATCACCAAGCACGCACAGTTTTCCCCATTTCACAGAAGAGAAGACCGAGACCCGGAGCATTGCCCGACGCCAAAGCTTACGCAGCCAGGAGGGGAACCATCTCGGGGCTGGGGGGAGTGGAGGTGGGGGAGGGATGTGCATTGTGCTGAAAACGGATCAGATGGCTCCAGAGCCGGTTTCTTTTCGCTGCGACTACGTTTCCTTTGGGTCCTGGTTGTCCGCCGCGCTCAGAGGATCTGACACTGGACCGGCACAAACAGCCGCCGAACGCAATAAATGGGCTTTGTTTTAAAATGGGCCACAGCATCTTTCTGAATCTCTCGATTACGCGCGGTGCAACCTACGTTTGGACGCCCAGCCCGTGCGCGAGGAGCGGGCTGCACGGCTCGGGCTCGGGGGAACCGAGGACAAGTACTTGGGGGCTCCGTGGCCGCGCGCCGGGTGGGGTACCTGGGGTCCAGGAACCCAAACCCCGCGGACTGCGCTGGGCGTCCGGGCCAGGCGGCGCCGGCGGGAAGGAGGAGGGCCGGGCGGGCGGGCTCTCGGCACAAAGTGTTCCCGAACACCGCGGGAGGGCATGCCAAGTTCGCGGCGGGCCTGACGCGGAAATGTAGATCATGAGGCCCAAGGGCGGGCCCGGGCGCCCTGCGCCGGCCGGCTCTGAACTGCACCGCGCACGCCGCAGAGTGCGGCGGGGAGGCCTGGACAGAGAAAACCGAGACTCGCTGGCCTACCTGGGGGAACCTCTTAGAGGTGGGCTGCAAGGATCCCGGCGAGCTGGATGTCACTGCGTCTCACACCGTGCTCCGGCAGGGCCAGGGGCAGGGGCAGGGCCAGAAGAACTCGGATTCCGGCCATTACCTCCCTGTCTTGGGCTAGGGGCAAATGCAAACATCAATATTTGTTAGTGGGACCCAGTCTACCAGGCACAATGATTTTTAAAATTTACATTAAAATATTCAAGCTTCTCAATAACCCTTGGACCTAGGTATTCTTGTGCACTTCTAGGCTGGGGAAACTGAGGCAGGGAGGGTGGGTAAGGATGCCCAGCACTTAGCAGCCATTCAGTAAGAGACGTTTGCTTAAAACTCGGTTCCCTGATGTTCTTTCCATTCCATTCATCCATCTACTTTAGATATGAATTAGTACCTACGTACCTGGGGACACTCCTAACACGGGAAGGGAACCATGCTCCCTCAGGGCTGGTGGCTGCCACCACTGTCCCGTAGGGATGTGCTGGTTTCCAGTTGCCAGTGTGGACACTGCTACTAGGTGTGACGGCATCCCCAGATCTCCTTACCTGTAAAGGCATCAGGCTTATTGTGAGAATTGAATGAGTTGAAACAGGTGACATGGGTAGGACAAGGCCTGGAACGAGTAAGTACTCAGTTAGTATTAGTCATTGGTACAGTGAGGAAGACAGACATTGAACAGGTAATGCCAAGGGAATGCCAAGGAGCCATGGGAACGAGACCCAGGGAGGGAAGGAGGAAGGGAAGGAGGTGTTAGGGACCTTTTTAAGACAAGATGGGTGAGAAAGACGGGAAGAGTTGGCCAAGCAAAAGCTAGGTATCAGTATTTGGGGAGGATGAACATCTTACGAAAAGGGATCAGCATATGTGAAATCCCAAAGAAGCATGGCTTCAGAAATGCATGCAGGACATGGAGCAGAGAGAAAAGGGCAGGGCAGGGTGATGTGGAGAGGTCAGCTGCCAGAGCTCAGGGACCCAGAGACCTTGGTGAACGCTTCCATCTTTTTTTTTTTTTTTTTTTTTGGCCACACTGCACAGCTTGTGGGATTTTAGTTCCCCAACCAGGGATTGAACCCAGGCCCTTGGCAGTGAAAGCGAGGAGTCCTACCCACTGGAACGCCAGGGAAGCCCCAGAACACTTCCATCTTTATCCTAAGCCCTTGTGAGCACTTCCGTCTTAAGCCAGCAAAGGGTTGTAAGCAGATGACTGATGCAATCAGGTGTGTGTTGGTAAAAGATGACTCTGGCTTCTGAATGCAAGTGGACTGGAGGGGTCAACAGTGGGTCCAGGGATTATACTCCTAAGAATTGGAAGCAGGGACTCCAAGAGATATTTGTACACTCGTGTTCATAGCAGCATTATTCATAATAGCCAAAAGGTGGAAGCGGCCCAAGTGTCCGTCAATGGATGAATGGATAAACAAAATGTGGAATGTGATCCAGTCATAGAAAGGAATGAACTTCTGATCATGCTACAGCATGGAGGCACCTTAAAAACATTATGCTAGGTGAGATAAGAAAATGATAAATATTGCATAGTTCCACTTACATGAAATATCTAGAATACACAAATTTGTAGAAACAGAAAATAGATTAGAGGTTTCCAGGAGTTGAGAAATAGGTGGTGGTGATGGCTGTATGACACTGTGGATGTAATTAGGGCCACTTGATTGTACACTTAAAATTGCAATTTTTATGTCATGTAGTTACCACAACTTCAAAAAAATGAATGATGTAATAGGCCAAAGCCCGCTGAACCGTAAATGGGTGAGTTGTGTGGTGTGCGGATTATATCTCTGTAAAGCTGGGGTGGCTTTGTTTGTTTGCTTGGCTTCACAGAGCGGCATGCGAGATCTTAGCTCCTTAACCAAGGATCGAACCCGTGCCCCCTGCAGTGGAAGCGCAGAATCTTAACCCCTGGACCGCCAGGGAATTCCCCCATAAAACTGTTTTTTCGTTTAAATTTTTTATTGAAGTATAGTTGATTTACAATGTTGTGTTAATTACTGCTGTACAACAAAGTGACTCAGT
The DNA here is from genome assembly GCF_011762595.2 of Tursiops truncatus. Classification (NCBI taxonomy): domain Eukaryota; kingdom Metazoa; phylum Chordata; class Mammalia; order Artiodactyla; family Delphinidae; genus Tursiops; species Tursiops truncatus. The sequence goes on along the minus strand of NC_047037.1, from coordinate 131,680,674 downwards.
TATATGTATATGTATATATACTATATATATATTCTTTTAAAAAATTCTTTTCTTTTTCATATGCTTTTCCATTATGGTTTATTACAGGTTCTTTTTTGCGGTATGCAGGCCTCTCACTGTTGTGGCCTCTCCCGTTGCAGAGCACAGGCTCCGGACATGCAGGCTCAGCGGCCATGGCTCACGGGCCTAGCCGCTCCGCGGCATGTGGGATCTTCCCAAACCGAGCACGAACCCGAGTCCCCTGCATCGGCAGGCGGACTCTCAACCACTGCGCCACCAGGGAAGCCCTATTACAGGCTCTTGAATATAGTTCCCTGTGCTGTAAAATAGAACCTTGTTGTTTATAAAGCCATTTTTTTAAAAAGATCAAACAAAGACCGCAAAGTGGGTCCAGGGAGATGGTCTGGAGGGGAGCGGAGCCTGGAGGCTGTGACTGAGCATCGGGCTGGCGCTTTGCAGGTCCAGAGAGAAGGGAGGAGTGGCCAGATTGGAAAGGTGTTCGGGAAGGATGGAGAGCGCAGTGTGCCTGGGTGCTTGTGGGATGCGAGTGACGAGGCTGGAGGACAGGTCCCTCCCTGCCCTCTGCTGTGCCCCTCAGCTGCGCCCTGTTAAATCATCTTACTCCTAACCTGATGTCTTTAAGAATTTTGGAATCTTGCAAGAAAATTAAAGAATTCCATTTATTTTCCCCTCTGGTCCTCATACTTTGTGTGCCCCCAACAGAAGGGAAGCCAGTTACTCCCCGCCCCCATTTCCCTCTCTGAAAATATTATTCAATCAAATACCTAAACAATGGGGTACTAACCAGGACCAGCTCCAGAATTCACTGGCCCAGTGCAAAATGAAAACGCATAGCTCCTTGTAGAAAAATTATCCGGAATTTCAAGATAGTGATAGCAGGGCATTAAACCCAGCATGGGCTCTGAGCACAGGGTCCTGAGTTACTACACAGGCCACATACCCATGAAGCTGGCCCAGGCACTACCAGTATCTCCTGTCTCAGATATGGAAACCGACAGCACGACCCTCACAGCTCATCTGTGGCAGAATTTGAAGTCCTCTTAAACTGCAAAGGTGCAGAAATTAGGGGATGAATGTCAACATGGAGTTAACTAAGAGCGTTCCTTTCTATGTGATGGTACCATTGGCTATCTTGCCCCTTCTCGCATGTGAGATTGAGAAGTGCCTCTGTACCTGGAGCGTTCGCTCTGTGTGTAAGAGGATCCTTGCAGGATACTGTAAATTACATCCCTTGATTCCTGCCTTTTTTTCCTTCCTTTTGAAGCAACTCTGTGCCTTCTTTCCAGCTCTAAGTTACATCTCTATTTTCCTCCTTCCTTGAGATCCTGGCTGCTTCCCTCCCCACATAGCCAAACCTGCTTTGGAGGATGTTTGTGTGCTGGGCACTTAAACTCCAGCCTGAACCTGTGCTCTCACTGGGCTATCAAAGTAAGGCTTTGGGGCTTTCAACAAAGATGGGCTGCAGCCGTTCTGAGAAGACATAAGCCATCATTTGTCAGCTGCAAAGAAACCAACCTTTCAGCTCAGGATACTGAGGCCGAACGTTGTCCAGAGCTAAAAAGGCTTATTTTTAAAAGCAACAAACGGTGGTTTGTTCCTAGAGCTGGCACGAAAGAGCCACATCGATAGCAAAGGGCTGCTTGCTGAAGACTGTGAAAGCTGGGATGCACTTGAGAGGCCGTGGGGGGAATGTTTGGCCCAAAAGCCTATGGAAGGAAACCTTTAAGAATATGAGCTCAAAACTGGTGTCCGTCCAAGGTCAAAGGCTTCAAGTGCAATAGCCTGTACTCTGCCCCTGACAGACAGCCACTGACGGAGGCGTTGGACCTCCCTGACTTTCGTCTGCAAAATGAAAATGGTGGACTCAAAAAGTCCATTTTGGCTCTAAAAGCCCACAGCCTATTTAAATTAGATGTAGGATTTCAGGAAATTGGGCTAAATTGATACTGGTTCCAAGACATTCCTTAATGTTTTCTTAAATACATACTTTCATTTCTTTTTTGCTCTCAGTTTATTTTTATGTTGTTCATATTTTTCTCTTTATAGAAGAAGAATGTAGCATGAGCAAACTTGGGGGTGGATTCCTGAAGCATTGTGAATGATTGAATTCTGATTCTTGGGAGTTTTCAGCGTAAGCATTCGCAAGTATTCAAGGTGGTAAACTCAGTTTCTGGAGGAGAGCATGTCTCCATCCTGGAAGGAGCAGACACCATTTTCCCCTCTGAGGCTGGAAAGTGCTGTTCCCACAGAAGCCCTGACGCTGCTCCCTGCTGCCAGTGACACAGCAAATGCTGCGGGGAATCCAGCCTGCCTGGACCGCACCTGAGAGCAGGGAAGTTTTCTCCAGAGATCACAGCCCCCTACTCTTCCTACCTCGTTCTGTGCCATCAGAAGGGAAAGTGTGCTGATGGAAGGATGTTCCATAGTTGGTTTGGGAGAAACACATCTAGCTCTGAACTACCAAGCTTGCCCTGCTAGATGACACAGCGTGTGGCAGTGGGTAATTGTATGGCCTCCATGGTCAGAGCTCAAGGGTTCGAATCCCAGCTCTGCCACTGTTGGTACTTGAGTTGTGGATGGTGGTACAGTTTAGAGCGGACCTAGCTGAGAGGCAAGTCAGAGCAGAAGCCCCATACACGGTAATAAACATAACCATCTCATGGCCTTAGTGTATTATTATTGCTTGAGCATAAGACAGTGTTTGCTTTCCATTCAAACCCCTAGGGATGTCTTTGTGATCAAATGCCCTTTGCCTTGTTAGGTAATGATGGAAATGTAATAGTTTCCGACTTGTTCCTCTGGACGACAGTGGCCCTGGTCCCCTGTCAGGAAACCGGGCTGGGCTTTTTCACCAGAATTTTTTTTCTTTCTGTGAATTCTCCCTGACTCTGGTTTCTGAATGCCCCTTTTTCTCCCCACCTCTGGCCCACTCTGTCAGCCTCCACGCTCTTCCTCTGCCCGGAAGCATCCCTGTCTCCCAGCCCTCTGTGACATACCTGAGTTCTTGGGATCTCGTTTCCCTACAAAATACTGGTTGAACCTGACATCAGTTCTTCCAATCCTCAAAGGCCTGACACTATATAACCTTTCTTTTCTTTTAAAATTAGTTTTTACTGTGGTAAAATATACATAGCATACAATGTAGCATCTTCACCATTTTTTTTAAACATCTTTATTGGAGTATAATTGCTTTACAATGGTGTGTTAGTTTCTGCTGTATAACAAAGTGAATCAGTTATACATCTACATATGTCCCCATATCTCTTCCCTCTTGCGTCTTCCTCCCTCCCACCTTCCCTATCCCACCCCTCCAGGTGGTCACAAAGCACCGAGCTGATCTCCCTGTGCTATGTGGCTGCTTCCCACTAGCTATCTGTTTTACATTTGGTAGTGTATATATGTCCATGCCACTCTCTCACTTCGTCCCAGCTTACCCTTCCCCCTCCCCGTATCCTCAAGTCCATTCTCTAGTAGGTCTGTGTCTTTATTCCCGTCCTGCGCCTAGGTTCTTCATGACCATTTTTTTTAGATTCCATATATATGTGTTAGCATACGGTATTTTTCTCTTTCTGACTTACTTCACTCTGTATGACAGACTCTAGGTCCATCCACCTCACTACAGATAACTCAGTTTCGTTCCTTGTTATGGCTGAGTAATATTCCATTGTATATATGTGCCACATCTTCTTTACCCTTTCATCTGTTGATGGACACTTAGGTTGCTTCCACGTCCTGGCTATTGTAAATAGAGCTGCAGTGAACATTTTGGTACATGGCTCTTTTTGAATTACGGTTTTCTCAGAGTATATGCCCAGTAATGAGATTGCTGGGTCGTATGGTAGTTCTATTTTTCGTTTTTTAAGGGACCTCCATACTGTTCTCCATAGTGGCTGTATCAATTCACATTCCCACCAGCAGTGCAAGAGGGTTCCCTTTTCTCCACACCCTCTCCAGCATTTATTGTTCGTAGACTTTTTGATGATGGCCATTCTGACCGGTGCCTGTTCACCATTTTTAAGTGGTGAATATATAGACCATATTGGTGCCTCTCGTAACTGTGTCTCTCCAAGAAGGAAGAAAAGAGAAGGGTGGTCATGTATAAGCCAAGTCTGTTTCCCTTTGGTCAACAGCAGTAAAAATCCTTTAGCAAAAGCTTCAGAAGGGTGAGGGAGAGGCTGGAAGGGAGAGGACTGCTGCACAGGTGCTGGGAGAGGAGAAACCTGCAGCTTCCGACAGTACAGTTTCTGCAACCCACCGAGGAAAGGTACTAGGAACTGACAAGGGCGCCCTCTGTAGGTGAGAATCTTAATTTGCCTTAGGAATAATAACTGCGGTCCATGAATTTCATAAATCATTTTTTTTATTGTGGTGAAACACACATAACCTAATATTTACCATTTCAACCATTTTAAGTGTGCAGTTTAGTAGTATTCAGTACAGGCACGTTGTTGTACAGCCATTACTTCCGTCCATCTCCAGAACATTCTTCATCTTCAAAAACTGAAACTCTGTTCCCATGATACAAGAACTCTCCATTCTCCTCTTTCTCTAGACCCTGGTAACCAACACTCTACCTTCTGTCTCTATGAATCTAACTACGCTAGGTCCCTCACCTAAGTGTAATCATACAGCATTTGTCCTTTTGTGTCTGGCTTCTTTCACGGAGCCTGATGTTTCCAAGATTCATCCATGTTGTAGCATGTCACAGAATTTCCTCCCTTTTTAAGGCTAGATAATATTCCATTGCATGTATACACCACATTTTGTTTATCCATTTATCTTTGGATGGACACTTGGGTTGCGTCCACGTCTTGGCTATTGTGAATGATACAGCTAGAAACCTGGGTAAACAAAAAAAAGAAAATTTTAATTCAAATGATCATTCCCAAGGGGTAGCTTAAAGCTACCAAAAAAATTTTTTTTTTAATTTAAATGATCATTCCCAAGGGGAAGCTTAAAACTACCAAAAAAAACAAAAACCAAAAAAAAAAACAAACAAATTAAAGTCCATTAACAGGAATTCAGAACCAATGAAACTGAATTCCATTTAAGGGTATAGAGCAGAGGTTCCCAGAGTTTCTCAGTTCATGGTGCCCTTATTGTCCCAGTGAGTTTTTGCAGGGCCCCTAGGCCAAAAAAAATTATTGAACTGTTAAAAATTTGTTAAATAACTAGATCCAAACAACTTAGCAAGTATTTATGTTCTAACAATTAATTAAGTAGCTATTTGGGGAAAATGTATATTATGTAAAAGAAAGAAGATTTTTTATTTTATTCTTAAATAACCGCAGTTATTTACTAAGGGGGTATGCACACCCATTAGGCACATCGCTATCTCTCCAACCTTGAAATCAGATTGGACACTGCCACCCTTATTTTCTGTTTCATGTAGATTTTGCTTGGTACTTGCTTTTTATTACAGTAACCACTGAAATCCCGGCTTTGTGAAGCTCTGACATCTTTGATAGAAAAAGAGCACAAAAAAAAAAAAAGAAGAAGAAGAAGAAGAGAAGAAGAAAGAAAAAAAAGTAGCACAGGGACTTTCCAGTGGCACAGTGGTTAAGAATCTGCCTGCCAATGCAGGGGGACATGGGTTTGATCCCTGGTCCAGGAAGATCCCACATGCCACGGAGCAGCTAAGCCCGTGTGCCACAACTACTGCGCCGTAGAGCCTGCGATCCACAAATACTGAGTCCGCGTGCCACAACTACTGAAGCCCTTGCACCTAGAGACCGTGCTCCACAACAAGAGAAGCCACCGCAATGAGAAGCCCGTGCACTGCAGCAAAGAGTAGCCCCCGCTCGCTGCAACGAGAGAAAGCCCACATGCAGCATCGAAGACCCAACACAGCCAAAAATAAGTAAATAAATAAATAAAAATTTAAAAAGAGAACACAATGTGACTGCAGAGGCAGAAAAACAAAAGGAAAAGTAGCACAATCTAAATGTTGAAGTTATGAACTACCTTGAGTTCATGGTTTGCAATAGATGTCAGGAATTGCTGTATTTCCCTCAACTTATAAAAACCTTCCAATATGTGAGTTTCTTGCGGTACTCTGGGCAGTTTGGTGCCCAGTTTGGGAACTGCAAATCTAGACAATCCAAATATTATGAAGACCTTACTTTGTCAACAAGAACTGCATAAACTGTGTCTGGCTGACTCTCCAACTGACCTCATTTTTACCACTCTGGCCCTCCCTCCCTTGCAGACACAATGGCCCTTTTGCTGTTTCCTGAACTCTCTGATTACCTTGCTACCTCAGTGCCTTTGCATTTAAAATATATATATATATTTATTTATTTATTTGGTTGCGTTGGGTCATGCGTTGTGGCATGCGGTTCTTTTCGTTGCAGCACGTGGGCATCTCTCTAGTTGTGGCGCACAGGCTCCAGAGAGCCTGGGCTCAGTAGTTGCGGCTCGGGCTTAGTTGCCCTGTGGCACGTGGGATCTTTGGGATCTTAGTTACACAACCAGGGATCGAACCCTTGTCCTCTGCATTGGAAGGGGTATTCTTAACCACTGGACCACCAGGGAAGTCCCCTCAGTGCCTCTGCATTTGCTGTAGCTCCTACTTGGAATGCTCTTCCCCCATAGTTTGCCGCCCTCACTCATTCAAGGCTGTCCGCTGGTCCCTGTGTACACCAGTCACCATCCCCCCACCCCAAGGCTTTATTCATCTCCAGAACGCTCAAGTTGACCTGCCTAGCATTCTGCACTTTCGGGGGTGATTTGCCCCACACAAAACCTCTTTGAAAATATAACTACATTTGGAATTAGTGGTCCAGGATTACTTCAATAGCAGCAAAGTAAAATTGCAGTGTTGATGTAGTGAAAATGTTAACAAACACCAAAACAAGTAAACTGAAGAATAAAGACTAAAGATGGTAAAGGAAATAATGAAAATGCACAGAACTGTCATAATTTAAACTAGCAAAGCCAGGAATACTCTACGGTGGCAGTGGTACTTGGCTGCGGAGACCTCTGAATCCAAACTGTTCCTGGATGGGTGAAGAAACACCTCCCCCTCCGGAGGAAGGAACTGCGAAGTCTCACTGCCAAGAGGCTTGCACTCCAGGCTGGGAGAGATTTGTGCATGAGCTTTGCAATGTACCACACCATCTCTTTCCCATTGATCTTTGGTGCCATCGTTTTTGGGGTTTTTTTTGTTCTTTTTCTCATTAAACTTTGTTTTAAGGGGTCTCAAAATTCTGTGCCAGATTTTTGGTCAAGTTGTTTCCATTAAAAAGTACTGATTTTAAAAACTAATAACTTAAAACTGACACACACACACATGCGCATGTGCCATTCATTCTCTTTCCGTCTGAAGGTTTTTATGATACACTGATACTAGTAACCAGTTTAAATGGCCAATTGAGACAAACAGGGCTGAGATCATTCTCTTACCACCGGTTAAGATGGGGGTGGCAGGTATTGGGGATCATATTAATTTAGCCTTCTGAGCTTTCTGGGCAGACTTGGTGACCTTGCTAGCTCCAGCAGCCTTCTTGGTCACTGTTTTGATGACATCCATAGCAACTGTGTGTCTCATGTCACGAACAGTCAACGACCCAAAGGGGGATCAGAGAAGCTCTCAACACACATGGGCTTACAGGAGCCGTATCAACCATGGCAGCCTCATAAGATTTCAAGAATCTGGGGCCATCTTCTGGCTTCTCAGAACGGCAATCAACCTCCTTCAGCTCAGCAAATTTGCAAACAATGTGAGCCGGGTGACAGTCCCACACAGGTGCATAGCCAGCACCGATTTGGCCTGGATAGTTTAGGACAGTCCGAAGTCAGCTGCTTCCATTGGTGGGTCATTTTTGCTGACACCACCCACATTGCCATGGTGAGTATCTTTGACAGACACCTCTTCGATGTTGAAGCCCACAGAATCCCCCGGAAGAGCTTCATCAGAGCTCCATGGTGCATTTCATCAGACTTGGCTTCAACTATAACGTTGACTGGAGCCCATGTGACCACCATGCTGGGTTTGAGAACACCCGGCTCCACAGGGACAGTATCAATTCCGTCAATTTTGTAGATGTTCTGGAGGGACAGACAGATGAGTTTGTCAGTTGGATGAGTTGGTGGCAGAATACAATCCAGAGCTTCAGGCGGTGTGGTTCCACTGGCATTGCCTTTGTGTGTGTGTGTGTGTGTGTGTGTGTGTGTGTGTGTGCGGTACGCGGACCTCTCACTGCTGTGGCCTCTCCCGTTGCAGAGCACAGGCTCCGGACGTGCAGGCTCAGCAGCCATGGCTCACGGGCCCAGCCGCTCCGCGGCATGTGGGATCTTCCCGGACCGGGGCACGAACCCGTGTCCCCTGCATCGGCAGATGGACTCTCAACCACTGCGCCACCAGGGAAGTGCTGGGCATTGCCTTCTTTATGGATGACCTTCCATGGCTCCAGCATGTTGTCACCATTCCAACCAGAAATGGCAAAAATGCTACTGTGTCAGTGTTATAGCCAATTTTCTTAATGTAGGTCCTGACTTCCTGAATGATTTCCTTGTATCTCTTTCCGGTTGTAGGAATCCCTCTTGTTAACACCAACAATTAATTGCTTCACACCCAGTGTGTAAGCCAGAAGGGCACACTCATGGGTCTGCTTGTTCTTGGAACACTTGCTGCAAATTCACCAACACCACTGGCAACAATCAAGACAGCACAGGGCTTCCCTGGTGGCGCAGTGGTTGACAGTCCGCCTGCCGATGCAGGGGACACGGGTTCGTGCCCCAGTCCGGGAAGATCCCACATGCCGTGGAGCAGCTGGGCCCATGAGCCATGGCCGCTGAGCCTGCGCGTCCAGAGCCTATGCTCCACAGCGGGAGAGGCCACAGCAGTGAGAGGCCTGCGTACCAGAAAAAAAAAACAAAAACAAAAACAGCACAGTCTGGCTGAGAAGTGCCTGTGATCATGTTTTTGATAAAGTCTCTGTGTCCTCTGGCATCAATGATGGTCACATAATACTTGGTGATCTTGAATTTCCACAGGGAGATATTGATGGTGATACAACATATCAATGGTGATGCCACACTTACGTTCATCTTTCACTTTGTCCAAGACCCAGGCATCCTTGAATGAGCCCCTTCCCATCTCAGCAGCTTCCTTCTCAAATTTTTCGATGTTTTTTTTGTCAGTTCCACCATATTCGTAGATCAGATGGCCATTAATGGTAGACTTGCTTGAATCTAAGTGTCCAGTGATGACAACGTTGATATGAGTCTTTTCCTTTCCTATTTTGGCTTAGATTCAGCCGTGGGTTTCATGACAGCTGTGTTCTGGTGGAAAACCCGTTGTGAAAAACGTAGTGCTACCTTTATCATATATCAAGCTCCTGTATATGCAAAGGTCTTTGTTTTCTTTTGAATAAAGTTTTAATTTTGGAATAATGCTAGATTTGCAGAAAAGTTGAAAAGAGGAATTCCATAACCCTCATCCAGTTTCATCTAATATCCATATTTTTCATGCTTATTTGGTACTTTTGTTAAAAGTAAGAAACCAACTTTGGTACATTGCTGTTAACTGAACTCCAGACTTTATTCGTATTTTACCAACTTTTCCCCTAGTGTCCTTCTCCTGTCCCAGGATGGAGTCCAGGGCATCACAGTGCATTTAGTTGCCATGTCTCCCCAGTCTCATCTGATCTTTGACAGTTTCCCAGTGTTTCCTTGTTTTTCATGATCTTGACAGTTTTAAAGGGTACAGGTGATGTATTTTTTAGACTCCCTCAATTTAGATTTGTCTGATGTCTTTCACATGATTGGGCTGGGGTTATGGGTTTGGGGAAGGATGCTATAGACGTGAAATGCCCTTCTCATCACATCATGTCAAGGGTACCTGATAGCAACAGCACTTACCACTGGTGATGTTAACCTTGATCACTTGGTTAAGGTAGTGTTTGTCATGTTTCTCCACTATAAAGTTACAGTTTTTCCTTTTCCATACTCTAATCTTTGGAAGTTGGTCACTAAGCCTACACTGGAGGAGGTGGGGAGAGAGAGTATGAACTAAGCTCCATCTCTTGGAGCAGGAAGTAACTACATATATTACTTGGATTACTTTTTTTTTTTTTGCGGTACGCGGGCCCCTCACCGCCGCGGCCCCTCCCGCCGCGGAGCACAGGCCCCGGACGCGCAGGCCCAGCGGCCACAGCTCACGGGCGCAGCCGCTCCGCGGCACGTGGGATCCCCCCGGACCGGGGCACGAACCCGCGTCCCCCGCATCGGCAGGCGGACTCCCAACCACTGCACCACCAAGGAAGCCCTGGATTACTTTTGTAAGAAGATTTGTAAGGAACCTTACCTTGTAAGAAAGGTCTTCTCCCCATTTATTTATTTATACAATCATTTAATAATCTGTATAGGCATGTACATTTATTTTATACCTGGGATTATAATCCAATAGTATGTTAATTATTTTGTCACTCAAATTGTCCCATTGGGAATTATTTCAAGTTGGTTCCTGTGTCCCTTTGACATATCCTCCATTTTGGGGGAAACATGTCTTACTTTCTGGTACTACAAGATGCTCAGGGCTTGTTTAATGTGTGCTCTGTCCCAGCCTTAGAATTTGCCATTTCTCCAAAGTGTCCTGGTTCCTTTTATTCGGTAATGGTATTAGAAATCAAGATGTGGGCACTGGTTGTGCTCATTGCTACTGGGGTGTCACTGCTTCTAGGTTCTGTCAGTGAAAAGAGCTAGGAAATATATGCATGTGTACAAACCCAGGTATAATACATATCTATACTTATTTCTGTATCAATCTATCTCTGTTTATATTAAGTTAAATATGAGATCATAGTGATATCTCCAACTCTTATCAGCCCCACAGGGTTCATTCTAGCCTTACCTTGTTGTTTAGTAACTGCCCTCTTCAACAGTGAGAAACCTGACCCCCGTCATTTTCCAACCATTTGCTTATTCGTTTAACTCCAGGATGCATAAAAGCAGTTTCAGAGTTGTTAACCTATACCTCCATGACACAGGTCTGTTTTTGAGTCTATATTCTGTTACGCCAGTCTCTTTGTCTATATTTTTTTACCACTACCATTCTAATTTGACTATTATAATTTTAAGATATGTCTTCATGCATGATAAGGAAGTATTTTGGACTCAGCTACTCATAGGCCTTTATTTTTCCACACAAATTTATCATGATTTTTTTGAGTTTCTTAATTTTGACTGGAATGGCAATAATTTGTTTTATAGCTTAATTTAGGAAGAATTAACTAACAAATGTACACTGTGAAGACATTCTTCCATGAACATTTTATTGTCTGTTTAGTCAGATCTTCTTTTACAATTTTCTCCTTAAAGATGTTGTGCAGTCATTTTAGTTTAATTCTGAAATAATTTACAGGTTTTTTTCCTTTGTGATGGTGTCTTGTTTCCTGCTACATTTTTAAATTAGTTATTGCTAGTGTAGCGGTAATGATACCAATTTTGGTAACTTGATCCTATATCTGACAACCTGGCTAAACTTTTATTTAGTTTGTATTTCTGTTGAATTTTATAAGTAGATGACAGTTTTGTCTGTTCTAATTCTTCCATATCTTGTTTCTTTGTCTTACCTTATTTCATTAACCAGGACCTCTAGTAACAGAGAGCAGCAGAGTGTGAATTCATCTGTGTCTTTCCTATTGTTCCCAGTCATAATTCAAATGCATCTAAAATCTTTCCATTATGTAAAATGGTGACTGTAGGTTTTAGGTACATATAATCTTTATTAAGTTAAAGAAGTTCCTTCTATTCCTAGTTTTATATGAATTTAAAAAATCATGACTAGGTATTTTTTCAAATGCGTTTTTCCATCTATTGAGATAATTTATTTTTCTCCTTTAATCCGTTAATGTGGTGTATTACATAGACATGACATCAAACCATCCTTGTATTTTGTGTCTTTTTTTTTTAAGTGCAGTGTTGGATTAGGTTAGTTAATATTTTCTTTACACACATCTATGTCCATAAGTGAAATAAGCCCATCATTTTCTTACTTTGTATTATCTATGGTTAGTTTTCTGTTTAAGGTTAGATTAGCCTCATAAAAGATGTTGGGAATCTTTCCTTCTTTTTTGTTTTATGAAGCAAACTGAATAAAGTAGGGATTATCTGTTTCTTAAAAGATTGCAAGAACTTACCCGAAAATCACCTGTACCTTGGGAAAGGTTTGTTATCATAACATTTTATTTAACAATTATTGGTCTATCCAAATTTTCTAGTGTTTTTTTGTGTCAGTTTTGGGATTCTTATCCTTTTCCAGAAGGGTAATTTGTTAACTTCTTGGAGTTTTGAAAGTTTTTGTGAATAGTTGTTTCTAAATACATTTAAATATTTACTATTAGAAACCTATGTTTGTATACTGTTTACCCCCTTTATTCCTGTGTCTTGTTGTTCTGCAGTTTTTCTTTTTCCTTCCTCATTTATCTTGCCACAGGTTTGTTTACTTAATCTAAAAAACAATCAGCTTTTGGTTTGTGAATATTCTTTATTGTTTTTCTCAATTTCTTTATAACTGGTTTCTCTCCTTATCTTTGCTACTTTTTTCTTCTTACTTCTTTGGGTTGATTCTATTGTACATTTCCAATTTCTTGATTTGAATATGTATTATCAGTTCATTTGTTTTCAACCTTTCTTGCTTTCTGATAAATGTACTTAAAGCTATAAATTTTCCTCTAAGACCTGTGTCCCACAGACTAAGCAATGTAAAGTGTTCATTTTATTGCATTCCAAGTCTTTCATAATTTCCCTAATGCTGCCCAAGGATTACTTAGAAGTTTTGTTTTTGTTTTTGTTTTCCCTCTCCCAGGCTTATGGGATTTTTTTTTTTAATTACATGACTTTTTTTTTTTTTTTTGGCTGTGTTGGGTTTTCACTGCTGCACACGGGCTTTCTCTAGTTGTGGCGAGCCCGGGGGTTACTCTTCGTTGCGGTGCGCGAGCGTCTCATTGCGGTGGCTTCTCTTGATGTGGAGCACAGGCTCTAGGTGCAAGGGCTTCAGTAGTTGTGGCACATGGGTTTAGTAGTTGTGGCTCGTGGGCTCTAGAGTGCAGGCTCAGTAGTTGTGGTGCATGGGCTTAGTTGCTCTGCAGCATGTGGGATCTTCCCAGACCAGGGCTTGAAACTGTGTCCCCCGCATTGGCAGGTGGATTCTTAACCACTGCGCCACCAGGGAAGCCCCTTATGGGATTTTTAAAAACCTATCCTCTTATTATCAAGTCAAATTTTATTGCCTGATGGTCAGAGAACGTGGTCTGTACGATGTTGATTTTTTTTTTTTTGAAATTTATTAGGGCCTCCTTTGTGGCCTAGGAGGTAGTCAATTTTTATGACTGTTCCCTGTTATTTAAGAAGAACATGTATTCTGTTTGTGTGTATAAAGTTCTCATACCAGGTATTAGTTTGAATACATTGTTATTTAAATGTTCTATATTTTCTCGTATTTCTGTCCAATGACTAAGATGTTAGACCAGTTTTCACAATAGCTTTGAAATTTATCGTTGATATTTTAGTCTCTTAATTGGGTATGGATTTTGCTACATTTCACTTTTCAAAGATTAGGACCATCAACTCAAGAACCTAGTATTTTTGAGCAGTCTGATCTGAAACCCTGGTCATCAACACAATACGTATTTATTGTGGCTATGACTCTTATGGGAATTGTCCTAGTAGGATGAGTGCGTACTTCCTGAATGGATTTGAAAGTATATTTTTAAACACGAGGGCATACCCCCCCCCCAACTATAAAATACGGGATAATGGCTGGAATTCACAGGCAGATTCACGCAGAATGTTCAGAAGCTCTTAGCCTCCTGGCCCATGACCTGCCTGTTCGTACCCCAGCTCCCGCCCCCATTCAATGTCACAGTGACTAAAATGCAACTACTAGAAATTCACTGGGGGAGTTGTGATCTCCAAATGCCCTCTTTTAAAGTGTAAAAATATTCATGGGTTGGCTGCAAGTTGATATTATTCTCCAACACCTTATGGTAAATTCACCAAATTTCTCTATCTTCTGATAGCTAGCTAAAAACAGCTTTCGTAAGGAAACAGGTTAAGGAGAAAGTGTGGGGAAGAAGGGGGACTTAGCATAGGGAGGGAGGCAGAAAAATGAATAATTCTGGAGGAAGCATTGTCCTGGGATATAAGTTCTGGGAAAGCTGCAACAACTGGGGCTTTGGGAAGATAGGGGCAGCAAGAAGGTGCTGTGTGTGCATGTGTGGGGAGGTGAGCAGAGAGTGGACTTGGGGAAATTTAAGAAGACAAGCATCATCTATGTCATGATTTTTATCGACTGGCCTCACACTTTGGCTAGTTCCATATTGGACAAGAGGGGAACATTTTCTGCTTTTCTTCAACTTTGTCTCAGAGGAGAAAAAAAATACAAATATGATGCTTCCGTTTTCTTCACTGCTTTACTCTCATTTCGGTAAGAAACTCACAACAACCTAGCCTGGATCATACAAATGTGATGTATCTATTGCTCAGATAATTCATTTGATAATTATTACATGGCCTTGTAGCATCTCATATCATCTTGGGTTCTTGGTTAAATTCTTTACTGTGATTGAACTTATCAGGTTACCACAATGATACTTATCATCCCAGTGATACTGTAAATCTCTTGAGGGTAAGTCTACCATGTAATACTTTTTGGAATCTATTATGGCTGGTTGTATAATGCAATGCACATAGCAAATATTGCTGTAGGTTTACTTATCTCTTCTAGCCTATGGACACTGTCTTTCACTGGAGTTCATAGTGACTGTTTTTGAAAGAATGCTTCATTCTTCCCACTGCTAAACAAGCAGATAATGGAACAGTTTTGATCACAGGTTAAGTGTCATATTAAAACATTCGTCACTAAAGAGACTAAACCTTGTATCAGAATAGAGAAAGGAATTCCATACCTCTCCTCTCTATAATGTGATTGCATTAACAAGCGTTTAACCAGATGAAATAATGCAGGGTAAACTCTCAGTTTGTGTACCGCAATATATCATTCTCACATCCTGAGAGTCCGTGATAAACATGCTTTAATATGAACTTGGTACAGTCTTTGATTGAGCTTCTCCTTTTATCCATTTCCAGAACTTGAACTTAACCTTGTAAGATTGAAATGGGAATAAATAAACACACTCACTTAACAGATGTGAATGAGAAATATGGCCAGTGGAGATGAACTGGTTGTCTATTAGAGGCTGGACTCTTCCCTTGGCTAATTCACCGCAGTCCAAGGACCAGTTCATAAGCTTGTAGATTTGAAGACCTGCATCCTGAGGCTTTTTGACAGCATACTTAGTCAACTTGCCTTTTAGGACAGATTGACATTAACCAAGCTCAAGACCCAGGTCTCTGTATTCATTTATATAGACACTTATTTTTTTTTTTTGACTGCGTTGGGTCTTCGTTGCTGCACGTGGGCTTTCTCTAGTTGCGGCAAGCGGGGGCCACTCTTCATTGTAGTGCACAGGCTTCTCATTGTGGTGGCTTCTCTGGTGGAGCATGGGCTCTAGGTGCACGGGTTCAGTAGTTGTGGTGCACAGGCTTAGTTGCTCCACGCCATGTGGGATCTTCCCGGGCTCAAACCCGTGTCCCCTGCATTGGCAGGCAGATTCTTAACCACTTTGCCACCGGGGAAGTCCCCTGTTTCTTGGTTTTTAAATTGGGGTTAGGACACATGGGGTGAGTGGTCCACTACTTATCAGCTGGGTAGTACTGCCAAGTTCTCCCACTCTCTCTGTCTTTGTTTGCCCAAGGCCACACAGGCAGAAACTGAATAGTTTTTGAGTGTTTCCTACCTCTCCCTGCTGTCTCTTTGGTCAGGTCCACCCTGGTTGAAAACAAACTTGGTGGTTGGCAATTAACCACAGAAGAGAACCCATGTGGACAATTAGTCAGAATTAAGTCTGTCTTTGCTAACAAGAGTATTGCCCTTTACAGCCTGAATTCTGGGCATATCCCTTTCTCTTAGTACCACTGCAAGAGCTCAGATATTTTCAGGCCACTCCTTCTGACCTGCCTACAAGGTAGACATTTCCACAGGCACAATAGTCTTGTCAGGTGAGGGACTCAGGGTCAACCCCATAGACTTTTTCTATAAGAGACTCTGAAACTCCAACAGGCCACAAAAAAACCACGTTCTCAGATGCTCACTACAGATCTGCTTACGGAACACAGGAGGGTACTTCCTGAAACTAAAGGACAAGCTGACAGACAATTCCTGCAATCACCAAATTACTCATCTAATGGATCATGATTTATTTGAACACATAACCAAGTATTGATGAAGTTGTATTAAAAAATGCACCAGCCTGTTTTTACTTATTTATTTATGCCTCCATTTTATTTCAGAACATTTAATGTGACTCTCAAGCCAATTAATAACATCTTACAAAAACACACAGTACTTTTTTTCCCATCAGAGCAGTTTTTCATGCATTGCATCATTTTCTCTGCTCAGGACAGCTGGCTTTGCTGTCTCCATTTTAATGATGGTGGCTTAGATGTCGAGGCTGCCGTGCTGTCCACGAAGGGTTTTCACAGACGTTACTTCATTTGATCCTTTCCTCCCACCCTGCACGGCCGGAAGGGTGCCCGTCCTCCCATTAGTTTGGGGGAAGTGGAGGTCAGTCTGGGGCGACATCCCACCAAACAAGCTGGTCTTGGTCCGAGATGTGAGATACGCTAGAGGTCAGGGTTAGGGGAATCCACACGACTTCGGACCGGGTGTCTGACCAAAGACCTCCCCGCAGAAGCCCGCCTGGCACTTAGCCAGGGGCATCCACCCTCCCGGCCAACCCGCAGGGCCTCGAATAGGCAAAGCATCGAATCCCGCTGCATGTCAATCAGGTTCAAGAGGCTTCATCAGAGCGCCCTCAGGTCAAGAACTGATCTGACTGTGCTGCTACCACGCGTCTGGGCTCGGACCCTCCGGGAGTGAAGGACCTGGGGGTTCTTCCTTCCAAGAACGCTCGAGAAGGCCGCCGATGGGCCTCTCCCCGCCGCGGCCGAGCGGGGGTGTCGTGGAGTGTCGGCTTGCCCCGGGCAGCCAGCAAGCCAGCTGGATCATTAGCACCAAGGAGGAACCCAGGACGCCGGGTTCCCGCACCTTCACTACCTGCTTCCCGTCGGACAGCCCTTCTCAGAGGTCCCGCCCCTTCCGCCGACCTCCCTCCGGAGGTCCTGCCTCTTCCGCCAGCCCCGCCCCTTTCAGCCCACGTGTTGGCCCGAGACACGCGTTGGTTGTCCGCGTGTGTCCTGTTGTCAGGACCCCGGGTGTGTGGATCCCGGTGCGCCCCCGCCTTCTCGGCCATGGGGCGCCCCAAGAGGAAGGCCCAGGGCGGCCAGGACGGCGCGGCTCCCCCAGCGGGCTCAGCCAAGCGGGCCCGCACCGAAGAGCTCACGGGCGTGCGCTTCAAGGCTCAGCTGAGGGACCCGCAGGGCGCTGGGCCGGGTGAGTGTGGGGCTCGGGGAAGAGAGTGCGAGCGTGCGAGGCTGCCTCCCGGCTTCGGTCTGGGTGGGGCCTCCGTGTGCAGACACAGCCACTCCTTTCTGCAGAGACCAGTCTCCCGATTTGCAGTCGGGAAACCGAGACCCGGGTGCTTTCGAGTCCAGGGCGCCGACTTGCTTGATTGTGACAGTTCCCTGCGACTGTATGCTTCCCTTTCCTGGACAGCATCCCTCAGCAAGCTCTAAAATTCTTTACTGCAACTGCTAGGAAAGTGAATAACTGTACTACTCATTCACACAGCAGATTATTTGTGGAGTCCTGCCGGTGAGTCATCTCGGGTCTGTTCAGTGAGCAGGTTTGCTACTACCATGGCTGTCAGCTCTGTTTTCCGTAGCTCTGATTCTCCAACGCTCACACTGACCCGATAACAGGTAATAAGCTATCACATGAAGCCACCACAGGACTTGTCAGTTGACCCGGATTAGACTAGTGACTGATATAAAGCAGACTCTATAATTTCATTTTTTGAAAAGTGTGACCACCCATCACAACTCCTTGTAATCCGTTAGAAAGTATTTAATTTACAAGGACAAAACACAATTGAATATGCTAGTATGTGGAACACTGGCACTGTGTCAAAATGAAACAGTGACAGTGTTTTTCTCAACTGAAAAATTATTAAGTTAATGGCCAGAATACCCTCAGTTTCCAGTTTGTCGTCCACAGATTTTTTTTTTTTTTTTTTTGCGGTACACGGACCTCTCGCTGTTGTGGCCTCTCCCGTTGCGGAGCACAGGCTCCGGACGCACAGGCTCAGCGGCCATGGCTCACGGGCCCAGCCGCTCCGCGGCATATGGGATCTTCCCGGACCGGGGCACGAACCCGTGTCCCCTGCATCGGCAGGTGGACTCTTCAACCACTGCACCACCACAGAAGCCCCACAGATTTTGTTTTTAAACGTTTGATACCTGCAACTGCTAGCCAGTCCTAGGAAGATGATACCTGCTGTAGCACAGAATTATACATTTCATACATTCATTTGTTCATTATTTACAAGGGGTTGTTATTTGGTAGGGTAGAGATAAAATGGTGAGTAAGAATCACGTGGGCCCTGCCACCGTGAAGCTTATGAACGATCAAGTGGAAAGGCAGATGTCAATCCGTAAAATCATGTACAGACTGTTCCAGCACAAGTCCTCTAAAGGACAGGGATAGGAGACTTTCTGGTGGAAGAAAGAGCATGTTTAATTATTTGAGGGATTGTAACCTTAGACACGTTCGTGGTTTTGCCCAGAGCTCTGTACTTTGGGGCACTGCATTTGAACTGGTTTCAGAAGGAAACCAGGGTTGACAGGTGCTGGCTGCAGATGAAGGAGTTGGGAGGTGTGGCAGGGCTGAAGGCAGTGGGTGAAAGTGTGAATCCCTTGTGTGAGGCTCTGTTGGATTTGTGTTTGAATCTGGTCTCGGATTTTCCCTCCCTTTTGATATGTTCTCGTAACTTTCTGTGGTAGGATCACCTCACTGGACCATCAGAGAAGTGGATTTGATCAATGTTAGAGGGTTTTGTTTTCATCCAGGTGTTAGGGAAGGTTTTCTTCCTGTTGTGTTTTGTTTTGTTTTTTCCAGCTTTATTGAGATATTATTAACATATAGCATATGTAAGTGTCAGGTGTACAATGTGGTGAGTTGATACACATCCTGCAAGTTGAAGGTATAGCGTGAAATCATTACCCAAATAAGGTTAGTCGACACTTCCATCCCCTCATATAATTACCACCTTTTTTGTGGTGATAGCATTTAAGATCTACTCTCTTAATAACTTTGAAGTAGATGATACGGTGTTGTTAACTATAGTCACAATGCTGTACATTAGATTCGTTGGACCTTATGCGTCTTACAGCTATAAGTTTATACCCTGTGACCAACATCTCCTCATTTTACCCATCCCCCAGTCCCTGGCAACCTCCATTCTACTCTCTATTTCTATGAGTTTGGCTTTTTTAGATTCTACATGTAAGTGAGAACATACAGCGTTCGTCTTTCCCTGTCTGACTTATTTCACTTAATGCCCTCAGGGTCCATACATGTTGTCTCAAAAGGCAGAGTCTCCTTCTTTTTTAAAGGCTGCATAATATTCCATTGTATATATTTCTGTATATAGGTATAGATATCCCACATTTTCTCTATCCATTATATAGTCCCTTCATGGTGGTGGGGGAGGGGTGGGTAGGAGGGGAGAGCAGGGTTAGATTGACAAAGGCCCAGAGGGTGCTCAGGAGTGGATGAGTATCAACATCGGGGAGGATGCCTGCATCAGGAAGCGTTCTGCTCTAAACCAGTGCCCTTGAAAGATGTTGCCTATGACTTAGTGGTGATGGAGGAAAGACCGTGTCCTAACTCTTGATCTCCCCGTCTCCCCCCTGCTCCTCTGTTCTCCATCTCAGTGAGCGGCACTTCCAGTCACCTGGATGTTCCTGCTGAAATCTCCCTCTGTTGCAGTAGCGGCTGAGATTGTTTCTAGACTGTCCTCGTTCACATTTGATCCTAACTCTCATTTCAGCCTTGGAAGCCTTTGTTTCTGCGGCCAAGAAGCTGCCACGAGAAGATGTGTATGATGTCGTGGAGGGGTACATAAAGATTTCTGTTGAGTGTGCAGAGATTTTCCAGCTCCTGAGTGGGGAGAAGCACGCTGAAAGTGAAGTATGCTATTTCTGACCTGGCCTGATGGAGAGAAGAAAAAGTTAATGCTACTGTTGTGTTAAGCTTGATGAAGAGAAATGTGATATAAATTTCCAAGACATTACCAGCTTTCTACAGAAAATGATGCTCTGTGCCTGTGCTGTAGGGATACATTCATTTTTGCATTATAACCTTTGAAAGCATTTTAGTGGAAAATAGTAACTTGTTAGTGGTGAATAATACCAGAAGGAAAGATCATAGATTCTTAATCTAGATCCACTTAGTCTCACCGTGGTTTGCTTTAACAAAAGGGAAATAGGTAAAGACTGTGTGTCACAGGTACAGACATATATTGAGCTGTTGTTTTCTGGTTCCAAAGAGGTTCAAAACTTGGGATATTTATGAACCTGTTGAAATCTCGGGATTATTGCTGTATGGCTGTAGACCTGAATATCCTCAAAGCAGGGAGGCTGAATCAGTAGCAGAAATTTCTCTTTTGATTTCATTTGGTTTAATTGTAAGCAAGCCTCTCTCTATTTAGCTAGACTATTGGAACAAGACTGATTCCAGAGCCTGGGGCCTGGCAGATCCCTGTGTTTGCCTTGGGATCTGGGTAGGCGTCATCCTGCAAGTTGAAGGTTTTAAACCTGCAGGTGGCTGTGGCTAAGACTAGAGGAAAACATATGTAGAAGAGGAAAAGAAAGGAGATGGTTCGTAAGCATTTCGGTTCTGTCTTTGCAGATGCTTTTAATATTTCAAGTTTTCGAGGCCATATTATTGCGGACAGCCAGTGACCTTTCCCATTTTCACGTGGTGGGGACCAACATCGTGAAAAAGCTAATGAATAACCACATGAAGCTCATCTGTGAGTCCCTGTATGCCTCGGGTTACAGGTGAGTTGCCCGCCTTTCCGTGGCAGGACTAGCCTTGGGCTTGGTCTGCCTTCCGCGCCCCACAAGTGCCCTTGACCTTTCCTCCACTCACAAACAGAGCGGAGCAGCTTCCGGGGCCATCAAGACTGTGGCTCTGCCCCTCCTTCTGTTGACCGGGCCCTCTCCTCCTGCCCTGCTGCTCTCCCTGCTGTCTTGGGAGACCTCCTTCAAGCTGCCTGTTCTTTTGTCCCGACAGCTCTTCCCCGAGGTCCTCACGGGCACCCTCCCTCTCCGCCTTCAGGGCTTTGCAGAGGTGTCGTCTCAGGGAGGCCCTCTGTGGCCGCCGCATCCACAGCTATACGTGTGCCGTAATCGACGTCTTGACTCGCTGTCTCCCTCCCCTAGAATTCTGGGTACCTGCAGGTGGAGGCCTTGCCCGTCCTGTAAAACGCCATCCTCCCAGCACCTAAACGGTGCCTAGCATGTAGTAGGTGCTCAGTAACCGTGAATTTGGGGTAACTGCAGGATGGGAAGGCAGCCAGGAGCTCGCATTTGGGGATGCCCACTGTGCAGAAGTGTTCGCCGTGCCCTGCAAAGGCAGGGGTGATGTGGGTCCAGATACATGACCGTTGACTGGACACAGACGCGGCCATCTTCTTCTGACCTTGCCTTTTGTGTTCTTAGATCCTACTCAAACTCAGATTTTTAGCTTCCTTTGAAGATTTCCTGAGGGTTTTTTTTAAAGAAAGAGTGTGTCTGCATGTCTCCTTCCTTCCGTTTTCTGGTTTGGGGGTAGCAGACCACACAGCCAAGTGTGCAGCTGCTTCTCGGAGGGTGGCTTTGTGTTTCTGCTGTCCTGACACTCCTGCTTTCCTTCTTGTCTCTGAACAGGATGGCTCGAGCCTGCCTGAACCTGATGGCCGCCATGGTGACCCAGGGTCCAGAGGCTGCCAGGGACGTCTGCAGCCATTTCGATTTGAATAAAAAGACCTTGTACACGCTGGTGACCAAGAGGGATTCAAAGGTGAGGAGTGCCAAGCGTCCTTTCCCTTTGAGGGGGCCAAAGTGTTTCACGTGTCCTCCTCTCTCTGGCCTTGGTCCTCGCGTGGATGGGGCGGGAGGCCTCCCTCCCGGCTGGCGGTGAGGGTCCGGTCGCCTGCAGAGCCCGAGTGACAGGGACGTCCGACACCAGCTTCTCTGGGGGCTCAGCATCGCAGTGCCTTCCTGGCCTGTGAGGGTGATGTAGCTTGTGAGCATCTTCACAGAGCAGTGGAAACGGTCTCCATGCGCCTCGTGGTGAGGCCCTGGTGGTGGCCTGGTCCTCCCATGCGGGTTCCATCCACTTTGTAGAAAAGCCTTGGGAGGCCAAGGCAGTGACCTCATCAAAGACGACGTTTATGGCTTTTTACTATGTTTCTTGCGTCTCCCAATTATAAGTCTTATAATGAGTAGGGGCTGGCTTGTGCCGGAGAGAATGCTTGGTTTTCAGGAGAGCTGTTAAAAAAAAAGTTCCCTGGTGGCTCCAGAAGTTTCACTGGGGTTTGGAAAGGTTCTTGAGGAAAAAGTACGCGTTTCAGGACTCGTAGGCTGGTGCAAGGGCATCCGCCCGACGTGTGCCAGCTGTAGGCTGCCGAAGCGCCTCTTCCGTCTGTGCGTCCACTCTCCCTGCTGGTGCCCCGGTGGCAGTGCCCCACAGCCGCTCGGGCTCCGTGCTGCACGCCCCCTTCCTGAGCACCAGGACCAGGCCACAGGGGCCCACCCCGGTCTGCCCAGGTGGAGGAGCCACGTTAGAATAAGTGACCTGCGGCCAGGCGTCACCTTGTTCTCCAGCGCTTCCCGGGGGTTAAGAGTTTCTGCGTTGCCAGGTAGTGGACTGAAGGTTAATCATGGTAACAACAGTGCTGAGGGTTTTCCTCGGTTATGAATAAGGTTTTCTCTGAGGAAAAAATTCCAGGTTTCATGGATACTACGATTAATGTGTCAAAAGTTCCATTTAATGAGTGATGGCTCCTGGCGTCCAAGTGCGTATCTAATAAAAGGAACGTGTGTGCTGTTTGCACGCTAGGGCAGATATCAAGGCTCTCTGGTCTTCCCTGGCAATCAGCCTGGCAGTAATTACCTGTCAGAATCCCTTCCCTTTCCCACCCCGTGTCTTGACCTCAGCCAGCCCAGCCATCTAAGTAAAGTACATGTCAGTGGACAGGCCAGTCGCCAGGACACAGTGTGGGAGAGCCCAAGCTGGGCTTCCCGGCCTGGATCCAGCTGCAGGACGGCACATGTGCTGCTTCATCTCAGGGCCTCGCAAGTTATTCTACATCTCTCTTGATCTGTGAAACGGGAGTTGTTGTTGAAATGAAAGCGTTTTTACTTCCTTTAATCATTTATATCAAGTATCTTTGATACTCTGTATATTGTAGGAAATGGTTTCTAGACATTAAAAAATTTTTCTAGTATGAGAAATATCAGGGACATTCAAAAATAGAGAACGGGACACAATGAATTCCCACGTACGTGTCATCCAGCTTCGGACCCTGTCACCCCTCCCACCTTTTGGGTTGTTTGGGGGCAGTCTATTACAGCACATCCCACATATATTTCGCCGTCAATATTTCAGTGTGTGTCTCTAACAGAAAGAACATTTTAGACAACAAAACCACGGTGCCATCATTGTACCTAACACCATTAATAATTTCTCAACATCATCTAGTGCCCAGGCTGGCCTCAGCTTCCCCCGACTATCTCAGAAACGTCTTTACACTTCGTGGTTCCAATCAGGGTCCAAACAAGAGCCGCACATTGTGTTGGTTGATATCCTTCTTAAATCTCTTCATTTCTTTGAGTTTTCTGCCTCTTCCCCACCTTTTTCTTTTTTTTTTTTAATGCCATTTAGTTATTGAAGAAGCTGGGAGATAAATTTTTTTGAGTGTTTTTAACATTTCGGAGGGACTTATTAAAGCTTCATGAAGAAAGAGGATTAGGAATATTTTTTCATCCAAAGAAAGCATTGTTAAAAGTCCTGTGCCAAGAACAGTTTTACCAAATATGTTTTGGTCTATTTTAGACAGTGTTTTGCAGAACAAGCCATAGAGTTCAGGATGTTTCCTTCCTGGGATAATCACCCTGTGAATTCACAGGGTAGGAATGAAGAGTAGGCGTGTGGCCTTCTTGCCTTTGATGGAGTTTGCTGGAGGTGGAAGGTGGAGGCTCCGGGGCAGTGAGGGGCTGTGGTCAGGTGGAGAGGCCTGGTGGTGGCTGCTGGAGAGGGGCAGGGGCTATGTCTCGGGGGTTTTGTTCTCCACAATGTCAGGAATCTGAAATTTGGGGTTCTCTGGGATATACGAGATGGATGCCAGCAGGTGAGAACTAACCTCTGTTTCAGTTCAGAATCCATCGCTGGAGGCCCCCCTGAGAGGATCTGGTCCAACTCTGCTGTGTTTGCGCAGGACAGAAAGACCTGCAAGGACAGGTTGGGGCCCACGTTCCAGGGCCCTGACTCCCAGTACTTCAGTGGAGGAAAAAAACCTTAAAACTTGTGGAACCTTTCCTACTCTCTGGGAAAGGATCAAACCTAATTTAATTTTATAAGGCAAGTTTTAGCATTTTGCCAGAATTCTTTTGAAATGTAAGGTGTACGTAGACCAGGATAACAAGTTAACTGTGCTTGAATTAGGTGACACGTTTGTTTGAACGGTGAGACGTCTGGATGGCTTGGGAGCAGTTGTTACTTTAAGCTTCCTGAGGACAGGGGCAGTATCTGAGTCACCTTTGCATCCTCTCAGCCTGAGTCATGGCATCTTGAGTGTAAATGGTGTTTTATTAACATCGAGTTGGTGAGTGAAGCCCTGGAGCGTGGCTGACAATCTGAGGAGTGCAGCTCACTTTCAAGACTTCAGCCATCATTGTACCCAAAGTCCATATTGTGAAGAGGCCCACAGGTTGGTCCCCAGAGCAGGAGGGTAGTTTGGGGCTCTTAGTGTATTTGGAATAAAGCAGCATTGATCTTGTAAGGTCTTGCTGACGTGTGTTCTGTGGCGTGGTTGGAGATAAACTCCATCAGTACGAGGAACGAGCAAGGCCTCCACCCGGATGTTACAGACCAGGGGTCGGGCGCTCGTTCTTTTCTCCAGAAGAAACATATCCAATAAAACAAGACAGAATTAATTAAATACATAGAGGCCTAAATGGTGCCAACTACGGTCCTTGCACCTTGAGAAAAAGTGGAACAAAAATGCCATGGGACCCCCGAGAAGAAGGAACTTCTCTGTAGGCAGATGTGAAGTTGGGCATGAAGCAGTGTGTTTGTACAGGTATTTCGTATCATTCCAGTTCCAGTACTTACTCACTTAGTAGTTATGTAACCTTAAATGAAGTTTTTAAAACCTCAGTTTTCCCATCTGTAAAATGGGTATTGTGGGCATCTGTACCTCAGATCGTTATAAGGAGTAAATGAGATAACAGATGTGTAGCGTCTGACATAGTATCTGGCACATAGTAAGTGCTCAGTGAACGTTATTGATATCATCACCATCATCATCACTATCATCACCATCATCACCACCATCACCATCATCACCATCATCATCATCATCATCACTACTGCCCCCACCTCTGCTGCCACTACTAAGTGGAATGGGACTCTTGGAAGGCGGAGACTCCTTAATTTTTTCAGGCATTCAGGGCAGTGATTCTCCGTGATGTTCACTTACTTCTTGTCATCAAATTAAAGTACCTTTGGAATAACTGAAATAGGGAAAAGTTTTCGGTGTAAGCAGTGGAGGATCTGAGCATATGTGCTAGTTCTGGTCCAGCTGACGAGACCTGCATGATCATATGCTGTGGGTTCTTTGGGTGTAAAAAAGGAATGTGAGACACAGGTTTGTCTTAAAGTTACTGGGAGGGAAAACTGATCAGGTGGCCCTAGTGGTTTCCCCTGAGGTGTTGTCTGTTGGTCATGGCCTTTGGGCCCTCACTGAGGATGCTCTCCTGGGTAGTGGCTGATGCCTGCAGGACAGTGCAGATTGCAGTCCTGGGAAGGCCATGGTGGGTTTGTAATGAGACAGCATCTGTAATTTATAATATAAATTTATAATATAAAAGCCAGACGTCACCTCATTGATGTCTCATCAGAATCAGCACTAGCCTTTCCATCATCTCTGGATTTTCAGAAACATAGATGTATTGGTTCATTACACGAGAGTAGGTCATACCCAGACAGGCTGAGAGTCTTCTGCTCTATACCAAAGTGATCCAGGAACTAAAAGTGTGTATATATTACAGTCGGGGAAGGGGAGACCTGTACTTCTGTATTTAGAGAGAGTTTGAAAGAGAAGGAGAAATAGAGGGGAGAGAGCAAAGAAAAAAACCCTTTGTTTACATAAAGAGATGACCAGTGGTTTTAGACTTAGACCCGCTAATGGCACAAGCCCGGGAGGCCTCTGTGATACTGGGACGGGCGGGGCGTGCCTGCTGCGTGTCCCTACTTCCCTGGGGGGGGTGTGTGTGTGTGTGTGTGTGGATATGCACGTGACCTGCGGGTCTCCTTTGCCCCCAGGGAGTGCACGACGTCCGGCTGGCCTACATTCAGTTCGCTCTTTCCTTCCTGATCGCAGGCGACGATAGCACAGTCGCACAAGTGCTGGAGTTGAAAGGTAGGTGTGTCTCTTTGTCTCGGGGCACAGCCTGCCTGTGATTGTTTTGAAAAACCTACCACAGAGCATTTTGCAGGTTAATAAAAGTCTGCAGCCTCTGCAGCTGCCGTGTACACTAGGGTAAAGGGTGTGTGTGGCGCAAGACTTTGGTCAGCGCGGTTCTGATACCGCTGGTCAGTGCGGACAGAGATATCCCTGTTTCGCTAGCTGGCTGCTGAGCGGGCCTAACAAAGGAGACGTGCACACTTCAGAGACTCATGCAGACAAAGGAGGCTTTATGGTTCCAGAAAGTACATGGATTCATAGCCGGGGCTACCCTGCTTTTCTTAGTAATTGTGTTTTTAAAAAATGCCTAGTGTTACCAGAATATTAGTAGTAGAGCTTCAGAGAATTCCAACAGTACCACCTTCTGATGCCAGTGTCTCTAGAGCGAGGCTTGGCGTAGTTTAATCTATTAGGGCTACTTGTGTTTTATCAAGACTGTGAATGGCAGCGCGGAGAGGACAGTTGTCCAGTAAGATCCGCCGGGATCACGCCCTGTCTGGGATGAGGAGCCGGTGTCCCGGCTGGGACCCAGGCACTTGTCGGGGGAGGGACAGCGTGGGGCCGCCAGCCCTTCCCCCACCTCCCCCAGCGAGGGAGCCCAGAGCCCCCTCCGGAACGAGCTGCAGAGACCATTTACGAGCAGGTGCGGGTCCTGCTCCCGGGGTGTCGTCGCCCTGGTCTGGGTAGCGGCCCCTTGGAGGCGATGCTTCCTTCGCGTGGTGCAGTGGACACGTCCTGCTCGTTGCCGGGCCCGTGTGGGATGCCCTCTGCAACCAGGGCCGGGCGTTTCTTCAGAATCCTTCTGGGTCTTCTTGGCGTCTGGCCATTTATTAAATAAAGGACACTGATTTGGGCTTATCCATCCATGCTGCTAAAGGGGCAGGGATGCACTTCTGTTAAAGTTCCTGCAGGGCAGTTGGGCTGGTCCAGCCATTCCGCATCTAGTCATTTATACTAAGGAAATAGTTAAGGATGTGAGCAGAGGTTTTGTTAGGGGACATTTTTTCTTATTAGCTGAAAATTGGACTCCTCCTAACTACCCACCAGCAAGGGATTGAGCAAATTGAGGACTGGTCACAAGGAGGAATGCAGCTATTAACAGTGATGTAGAAATATATATATAGATGTCAGATTTTTTAAGGATATAGGATTGGGTGTAAACTCAGTTATAAAACTGGTAAAGTGTGATCCCATTTTACTAAAAGTTAAGTTTAACAGAATATGGATATGTCAGAAGGTTAACAGGTAACTGGTAACCCAGACATCAACAGTGTTAACTTTTGGGTAGTGGAGTTATGGTTGATCTTAAATTTCTGTCTGGTATTTTCTGATTTTTTTTTTCTAAGAATAATCAATTTGCTTTTGTAGAAGTTATGTGTGCCCATTAAGCATGTATGGAGGAAGAGAAATTGTAATTGCTTTGCTGCTTTTCACCAGTATGTTAGTAATGATACAGCTTCAAGCCGTGGAGGCTGAGTCCTTGGTGATCCCAAAAGTATGAAGAGAAAGCAAGTTCTACCACCAATCAGTAAAGTGACGACCGTCACTTTAAGTACATCTCTGAGCAAGTGTAAGCGAAGAGAGAAACTTTGGAAAACTGTAATCGTACAATACGTTCTCTTTCAAACCGTCAGTATTAAATTAACTTTACCAAAGTTAATGAGAAAAGGAAAGTAAAACAGAACTAAAGGAACTATTGAACTTTAATGGTTCAGTCATTGTTTTGCCTTCAGATATTTATTTCCTATGACACAAAAATAGTTTTTCCTACTGTGAACTTGTATAATTAAAAAAGACAAAACTTAAAAAACAAAAAAAAAGGCAAGTAAATGGCATTGTTTGCTGTACCATTTTAAGAATGGTACAGCAAACAAACATTTTAAGCAGTAATGGTCTCTCATCGGTTCTCATTCAAAGTATTTTTGAGCCTAATGCTTTGAAACTTTTACTTTCAGAATTTATTCCTTGCATCTTTAGCTCGGGCATGAAGGAAGATAGGATCTCTACCATCAATATTTTGTTATCCACACTGAAAACGAAGGTACGTTTTTGGTGATCAATGTTCCTATCATTTGTTTGCTCCAGTGTTTTACAGGACTTTAGAGCTATGACATCGTAGGTTATATGGGTTGTTGTATAGGTTGAATGGGAAGCCGTTTCTTAAGCAGAAACTTGGTGGTGATGAGCCAGTCCTGAAGGGTGCAGGCACTGAAGCCACCACTTCAGTTCAGGCGAGGCTGCTGTTTCATCGCAACAGGAGAAAAGCTGCTCCCTGCTCCCCGCTATTTCACAGGAAGCCACTGGGGTAACTGAGCTGTAAATACAACTCTTCTTCGTTTACTCACCTGGCAAAATGTTATTTTGTGTCATCTTGCATGTTCTGCCTTTCACATGTATCTTACAGAAATTTTAAAACTTGCTGAAAGGATAACTGTCTTTGATACAGAAGCCCCTTAAATGATCAGTTAGAAAAACTCAATGATCCTCCCAACATAAATAGTTGTCAAAAGGCCGTGAACTGGCAGCCCACGTAAAAATGGCTAATCAGCATAGCATTTAGTGCTTCTCAGCCGGGCGCGGTTCTGCCCTCCATGGGCCATTTGGCAATTTTTGGTTGCCATAACTGGAGAAATGCAACTGACATCTGGTGAGTAGAGACCAGGGATACTGCTCAACATCCTACAGTGCGCAAGACAGCCCCTCACAACAGTTACTTGGCCCAAAATGTCAGTAGTGCTGAGGTTGAGAAACCCTGATTCAAAGCAGTGCAAGTAATGAGGTACAGGTCTTTGCACCTACCAAATTGGCAGTGACTTTTCAAAACAATGATATTCAGTGTCAGCAAAGATGCTTTGAGTCAGGTACTTTCCTGGAGGAAGTGTTGCAACCCCTCTGGAAGACAGCAGGTCTAGCAGTATGTGTCAGAGGTTTTAAACGTGTTTGTACACCTGGAGTGAGGGATGGGATTGCCACAGAATCACCCGGGGAACGTATTTGAAATACATAAACCCTCAGAGATATGAGCTGGGGGGGTGGGTTTGTGTGGAGCTGAAAACTGATGCCGCAATTCCAAGTCCAGAGTCAGGGATGCAGGGCAGGCTTTGTACAAGGATGCTGCTAGTCATAGCCAGAGTTTGGAAGCAACCTAATTATACACACCTGGGAAATGGTTAAATAAGTTATAGTCGCTCATAGGATAGAATGATGTTCAGCCCCCAAAGTGATGTTCTAAAGGAATTTTTAATGATGTGGAGACAGCCCATGCTGCATTAAGTAGAAGCAGGCACAAAACTATAATTAAGTATATTCTCAAAGAAGCCAAAAAAACCCCACCCCAACAAGAACCTAACACATACGCACGTATGTTTTGTGTGGTTGATGGGGACAGGGAGGCGGAAGGGAAATGTACCCAAATGTGGGCTGTGAGTATCCTAGGGTGGTGGCAATACCGGTGAAATTTTCTCTTTACGTTCTTTCTTTTTCTGGCTAAATATTTTGCCACAGGCCTACATTATTTTTATAATGATGAAATCCAATAAACACGATTTTAAAAATCAACTTCCTTGAAATTCATTTGTTTTTTTGTTTTTAGGTAGTTCACAATAAAAATATCACAAAAACCCAGAAGGTGCGTTTCTTTACCGGGCAAGTACTGAACCACATCGCGTCTCTGTACAGCTGGAAGGGGATTGTCGACGTGAGCCTGGAGAACGTTGAGGTACAGTCGTTTTTGGCTCTCGCTTGGCCTCACTGTTAGTGTGTGATACCCAGAGCCGGGACACTGAAGAATCTACGCATACGCCTGCCTTCAAGAAAGTCCCCCATTTGATGTTTCTTTTGGCTTGTGGTTATGTTAATTCCCAACTCAGATGCAATATGATTTAAAAAAAATTTTTTTTTTTTACAATAAGATTTTTTTCTAATCTCTGAGGTATCATGATATTAGACTTTTTTTTTAAATGTGAAAACCATCATTCCCTTTAGCTGTGTGGCATCTGAATTTTCCCTACAGCTTGCAGAGTAGACGTACAGGGTTGATCCCTGCTACCTCTCCCGCCTCACTTACCTCTCCTCTCCCATCCATTCTTTTCACACTTTTCCAGCAGTTGGAGTTTCAAGGCCTGTTGCTTCTACTTCAGGATCCTAAGTACCTAGGGAGCCTCAGTTTCCTCACCTACTGACATGTGGAGTTGACTTTGTAACAAGTGCTAAATTAAAACAGTTGCTCTCGCATGGACCCAAAGCCAGTGAACTTTTTAATTCTCATTTTGAGTTTCCTCAGGGTGTTTCTGAACATGGACTTGGCCAGAGTCATGAAGGCTCAGGCTTCCTGTTAACTCTATGATACTTTACCTCTCAAGAGCCCACTGTTTTGCTTCCTTTTATCTCCACGACTTGCCTATGTCCTCTTGTTTTGGACACGTTTTGTACGTTCTATAACCAGGAAGCCTCAGGGGCTTAATAAAAACACTCCCAAATGTGGAATTTTATTCAAAAGAGCAAGAGAAATTAAGTCATTCATAAGCTTGTTTAAAAATACAGGTTTAAACTTGCTCCTCTTAAGAGTTTTTTTTTTGTTTTTTTTTGGCCATGCCACGTGGCTTGTGGGATCTTAGTTCCCCGACCTGGGACGGAAGCCGGGCCCAAGGCAGTGAAAGCGCGGAGTCCTAACCACTGGAGCGCCAGGGAAGTCCCGAGTTTTTTTTTTTTAATGGTTCTATTTTATAGGTGAGGACATTCAGAATCAGGGAATTAAGTGATGCTCTCATTACGGGTTCCACTCTGGCATCCAGACCCCATCCTGAAGCTCTCCTGGGGCCCATTAAGAGTTGCCTCATTAGAATGAAAGATGCCCCTATCACCTAGGAGATTCTGAGGGATTTAGGAGCTCTGTGCCAGGAACTGGAGACGATGACCAAATATTTATTTCTTCTGTCGCAGTATCACAATGCAGAAGCAAGAAAAAGCTTAGAAAAAATGTTCTATTTAAAGCATATGCTGTAAACAGAGAATCTTTAGTGCTGGGGATCCTAATACTGATGTGCTGTGTACTTCCTAACTCAGTGATGACTTCAGCTGTCTCACCCACAGTTTGCTCATTCGTGAGATGGGTGTCATCATGTTTGCCCTGCCAGCCTCACGGGGCTGCTGTAAGGATTATTGTGAAGTGCTTGGAAACAGTAACAAATGACAGAAAATCTCAAGTTATCTGTAGTTTCTTGTTGTTCCAGCAACTCCCTGTTTGTTCAACTTTAAAAAGAACATTTTAAATTCAATTTATTTAAAGTAAAAAACAAACAAACAGAAAACCGCAGTTGACCCGTTTTTCCCACCCCCTTGACCCCCACTTCTGGCAGCCACTAATCTGCTCTCTGTATCTGTGAGCTTTTTTAAAAAATTGTTATTGTTTTATTTATTTATTTTGTTTAGATTCCACATATAAGAGTATTTTTAAATTTTGATTGGTGTTTCTGTTTTTCGGTGGGGTGTTTTGTTTTTGAATTACACAAAATGTTTTCTAAGTTGCCATTAGGCATGTGATACTGTCCAGTTTTTACCCTGTAGTTGTTCGTAAGACTTATGAACTTGGGATTTTCACTGAATTTCTTTGAAACCCTCGTAGACTTCTGCTGAAGACGCAGGGAAAACCATGGTGAGGGAGCTTGTTCATAACTTCCTGATGGATCTCTGCTGTTCGCTCAAGCATGGGATTAATTTTTATGACGCGTCTCTTGGTACCTTCGGCAGGTAAAGTGCAACGCCCGTGTGAATCCCGAGTGTGAGTTCTCAGAGGTCATCACATCCGTGACTTACAGTGGAAATCTGTTAAGTAACGGAGCTGTAGTGGGTGAGAACTAGCATTGTAGGCGTTATCTGACTCATTTTAGGGATGAACTCAGAATAGGACCCAGAGGGCTCCTGTTCATTGTGTGCCCTCGGGGCAGAGTCTCAGGGTAGCAGTTGACGCAGACACACGGTGTGAGGTGTCTCACCCGGGAAGTTGCTGTGCGTGTTCACCCGGCAGCTGTGTGTCAGCTGGATCTGAGAATAATTCTGTTACCTCCTCCTTCCCAGAGATGGGGTGCCCTCTCATGCCTCCCTGCAGTCCTAGGTGGGTACCATTGCTACCCCAGTTTTGCAGATGAGGAAGATGGGCCCACAGAGGGCAGGCCGCTCACCCTGAAAGTGGCAGAGCTCAGACTGGAACCTAGGAGATCTGGTTCCCAGCCCACACTCGTGACAGCTACACAGCCCTCGTCTCCTCGGGGTCAGCTGCTGATGAGTTGGGATTTCACAGTTTTGTTTTTACGTTTTATTTCATATTTCACCATTATGATAACATTTCATCAGTAAGGAAACAAAGTCCACAGCTAGTGATTTAGATTATGTTCTTTTGGACTTTCTCTTTAGAGTCCTAGACCTATAATGCATATCCACGTTATTAATATTTAAACCAGAACGGCCTGCTGTTAGGTATATTGTTCATTAACCTGCTTTTTTCCCATTTGACAATTAAGAACATGGGACATATTTTCTGGTCATTATGAATGACCCTTAGTTTTACCCCCTTGACATTTTATTATAAGGATAGAGATGGTTTGATTCGGTTTCAACCAGTCAGAAGATGACTGATCCCTCATAATGGGATTAATTTGGTGGGGATTTTTTTCCCTGCTTGTGGCTTTGAACTTGTTTTGATTCTGTGATTATTATGAGTTAACTTGCCGTCATTCCTTTTTCTTTTAATTTTGTTTTGGTGATGTTGTAGCTTTTCTCTCATCAGTGAGAGTAAGCTTGTTTTCTGCTGAAATGTAAGAGCAGACTTTTTGAGTCTTAATGTAATATAACACCATGCTAAAAAGGCTCTTTTTCCCTATTAAGGAGACCCATAAAATAGATGATCATTTAATGAGCATATTGAATCAACTAGTGGTTGTGTTTAAATAAGCTATGGTTTATGTAAAATCTTTTCAGCCACGGGCAAAAGACAAATGTTTGTGCTTAGGAGAAAGGAAGGGAGTTTTGTTTGTGGGGTGTTAATGGAAAGCTTTGAGAAAATTGAAATGCCTCCTTTCCCAGTGGTCGTAAAGCTCCCGCGTTTCCTGCAGGTCTCTGTGCAGATGTCACCACGTCAGAGAGGCCTTCCCTGGCAGCCTCTTCTGAGACAGTCCTTCCACTGTCACTGTCCTTTCGCCTGGCCCTTGCGTCTGATGGTGACTTATCACCATCTTGCATATTTACTTATTTGCTTGTTCATTACCCAATAGGCAAGAATTGGTGAGAACAGAGACTAGTCTGTTTTGAATCCCCAGAGCCTACGACTAGTCTGTTTTGAGTCCCTGTGTGCCTGCCTGGCACACAGTAGGCATTGAAAGCGAGGCATCGCAGTGTAGGCAAGGGTTGGTAAACTTTCTCTAAAGGTCCAGATAGTAAGTATTTTAGGGTTAGTGTGCCATACAGCCCCTAGTGTGGCCACTCAGCCGTGCCATTGTGGTACCCAAGCAGCCATGCTGTAAATAAACAAATGGGTGTAACTGTGTTCCAATAAAGCTTTATTGACAAAGGCAGGTGGTGGGCCAGAGCTTGCTGAGCCTTACTGTGGAGGTTCAGAGAACAGTTTCTGGAGTGCCTCTGAGACCTCAGCGGGTTACTGCTCCTCTCTGCCAATGTTGCCTCATCTGTAAAAAGGGAATACAATTAGTGCCCACCTCAGAGAGAGGCAGTGTGTGGTAACTGCCTCGAGCAGTGCCTGGCACGTGTTGCAAACGCTGAATTAAATGCTATTCATTTTATTACATCGTTCATTAAAATTGTGTGTGTGTCTAGTATTTTTGGCACTCTCCGCAAATTTTTTTTTTTAAGTTTCTAGGTAAACCTTTTTTTTTTTAAATTTATTTTTGGCTGCGTCAGGTCTTAGTTGCGGCACGCAGGATCTTTCATTGCGGCACGCGGGCTTTTCTCTAGTTGCGGCGTCTGGGTTTTCTCTTCTCTAGTTGTGGCGCAGGCTCCAGGGCACGTGGGCTCTGTAGTTTGCGGCACGTGAGCTCTCTAGTTGAGGCATGCGAGCTCAGTAGTTGTGGCACATGGGCTTAGTTGCCCCGTGGCATGTGGGATCTAAGTTCTCTGACCAGGGATCGAACCCATGTCCACTGCACTGTAAGGTGGATTCTTTACCACTGGACCCCCAGGGAAGTCCCACTCTTTGCAAATTTAACATTCCATGCATTTGAAAGCACAAACTATGTTTTGCTCATGATATTTTCCTATTAAGAATTGTAAGCTTTTTAAAGGATAGCTTTCTGATCAAAATTATACTCTAAATTCAGTTTTGTTTTTTTGTTTTTTTTTTTTTGCGGTATGCAGGCCTCTCACTGTTGTGGCCTCTCCCGTTGCGGAGCACAGGCTCCGGACGCGCAGGCCCAGCGGCCATGGCTCATGGGCCCAGCAGCTCCGCAGCATGTGGGATCCTCCCGGACTGGGGCACAAACCCATGTCCCCTGCATCGGCAGGCGGACTCTCAACCACTGCGCCACCAGGGAAGCCCTCTAATTCAATTTTTGAAAAATTTTTATTGTCTGTAAAGTGTCATATTGCATCTTAGTTTTGGTCAGTTTATAAGGGGCTGCAAAACAGTGGTGATCCCAGAAGCCATCAACATGACACGCCGATGAGGCAAATTTTGATTTTTTTCTGGATGTTATGACTTCCCAGGGACAAGCAGATATGAAAAGGCATCTTTTCTTAAAAGGTATCTGGGGGTAAAACCTACTTGGCCATGTAGATCCTAGGCCAGGTGCTCCCTTTCTCCAAGTTTTAATGTCTAGCTTTTCCTGTTTTTATCATCTTCTTATATTTTTGAAAACTACTTTGGGACAAGTTTTGACTCTTTTCATACAGTAGATTATTCCCCCTATATTAGCTTCTTTTGGCTGTGAAGTGGAAGCGTAGGAGTTTGAAACTAGCTAGAAACAGAGGAAGCAGAAACCCATGGAAGGACTCTGTGCCACGTGGTTGAGTTTTAGAAATAATTTCGTGGCACTCTGGACCGTGGCAATTTGTGAGCACTTCATGGGGAAAAAAACGTAATCTTTTTTTTTTTTTTTTTTTTGTGGTATGCAGGCCTCTCACTGTTGTGGCCTCTCCCATTGCAGAGCACAGGCTCTGGACACGCAGGCTCAGCGGCCATGGCTCACGGGCCCAGCCGCTCCGTGGCATGTGGGATCTTCCCGGACCGGAGCACAAACCCGTGTCCCCTGCATCGGCAGGCGGACTCTCAACCACTGCGCCACCAGGGAAGCCCAACCGTAATCCTTTTGAAAGAAAAATGCGTTCTCTGTATTTTTATACTTAACGCACACGTACATCTTTACATATGTGCTTTTTTGTGTGTGGTTGGAGGGAAGTGGTCAGTAAAATCACAAAAGAAAATTTTCAAATTTCCTCTTCTTTAAAAGTCAGCTGGAACTCAAGGGAGGGAAGGAGAGGTGGGGAACAGAACAAGGTAGAGACTTTTTCAGCCACTCAGAAGTAGAGGGGTGAAGTTCAGGCCCCCTGGTGGAGAGTGGGAGCCCTACAGACCATGAAAACATCTCACTTTCTGCTGGGAGGGAAATTCACCGGAAATGAAATTTGCCCATCACTGTGTCACAGCCGTGTTTACTGAGCGGAGCTACCCCTGTCATCCTGAGCTCTCAGTGCTTTGTGAAGACTCCCTGCTCCCCCCTCTCTCTTCTCTCTCTCCCTGGCAGAGGAGGAAACCTGACTCTCCTGCACTTCCTGCTGGGTTTGAAAACTGCAGCAGACGATGAGCTGGTCGCTGAACTTGTGGTGAACATCCTGAAAGTGTGCCCGGACTTACTGAACAAGTACTTCAAGGAAGTGACGTTTTCCTTTCTCCCAAGGGTGCAGTCCACTTGGTCCAGTAACATCAAACTGCTAAACAAGGTGAAGGCTATGGGCATTTCGAAGTCTGCAAGATGGGGTCGTGGGCGGGTGGGTGTGAGGAGTTGGTAGCGGTGAGGGGTGAGTGACATTCTGATAAGCTCTGCAGGGTGAGGAACTTCTTTCAGCCGTTCTTCGGGGCGTATTTTAGATGATGCTAATTTGGTGTCTTTATCCTCTAAGGACGTTTGACTTTTCACTGAGCTGAATTTTGAGGTTTATGCTTTTGAATCGGTTGAGCCAGTTTCATCTTCTTCAACCAGATTTTGCTCAGAGTGAGATCTTGATGAGTTTCGGCACAGTTGGGCTGGAATTAGTGAAGTGTCTGAACTGTACAATAGTTTTTAAAGATTGCCATTTCAGGTACTTAGAACAACTTGAAATAAGCTGTGAATTGGTGGTCTGTTCAAGTGGATATGAATTCATTTCCATCTGATCATGGGTCAACCTCCCCTCACCTACCAGAGGGAGTGCCTGCTACAGATTCTTAGGCAGCACTGCCCCACTCGCTTCACCTCCCTCTGTCTCTCTCTGTCTCTCTCTCTGTCTCTGTCTCTCTCGCGCTCTCTCTCTCTCTCTCTCTCTCTGTCTCTTTCTCTCTCTCTGTCTCTCTCTGTCTCTCTCTGTCTCTCTCTCTCTGTCTCTCTGTCTCTCTCTCTCTCTGTGTCTCTCTCTCTCTGTCTCTCTCTCTGTCTCTCTCTCTCTCGCTCTCTCTCGCTCTCTCTCTCTCTCTCTCTCTCTGATTTATGGACTGCCTAATGGTGACACACCTGGGATTATTTTCTTGTGCTTTGACCTGGGCATGGGGTTACCTGTAAAACAAACTTTTATTCACATAGTCCCTTATTTTCCTTGAATGCCTGTGTGTGCGGTGGTCCCAGCGTGTATTTGGGTGTTCGCTTTTTTTTCTTTTTATGGCCACACCACATGGCTTGCAGGATCTTAGTTCCCTACCAGGGATCGAACCTGCACCCTTGGCAGTGAAAGCGCTGAGTCCTAACCATTGGACCACCAGGGAATTCCCTCCCAGTGTGTATTTGGGACAAGAAGGAGGCACTCTGCCCCCCACTTTGGTGACGGTATCCCTGTGGCCACCACCCCTGTCGGGAGCTGCCCTGCCGCTGCTCTCCGGAGGGGCAGGGGCAGGTGCACAGCCGTCGCAGGGCAGGATGGGAGTCCTTGCTTCTCTGTCTTCTAGCCTCATGGCCCTAGAGAAATTACTTAGACTCATCGAGGTCCAGTTTTGTCATCTGTAAACATGTTTTATCTTGATAGAAAATATCCCTACCCCAAAGTGTTGTCATGAAGTGTTGAAAAGATGACATACTTTGTTAGGTGCCTGCCAAGTGCAGTAACTGGTGAGTAGATAATCCGGTTGTGAGTTCTAGCAGTGACTTGCTTGCCATCAGAGGTTTTAAGAGGCTCCCCAGACCACAGACCAGGCTCTCCTTTGAAGGTCGCTGTCCCCAGTAACAGTCTCATGACCCGACTTGTCTCTAACAAGTGGATTTTGGGGTTAATATTCCAGACCTTGTGGCGAGCCTTGGACCTGTATTACTGGAGTTGTTTCACTGCAGCAGCTTTACTGCTGGGTGCCTACAATTAGACAGACTCAGGCTTGAAAGCTAACCTCCGCCACCAGCTCATTCTCTGTTCTCCCTTCCCTAGATCTACGCCGCCCAGCCAGACATCTCCCGGGCGTTTCAGACCAGAGAGTTCATCCCGCTTCCCCGGCTCCTGGCCATGGTGATGGTGACCACCGTGCCCCTGGTGTGCAGTAAGATCATGTTCACCCAAGCACTGAACGTGAGTGGGGACCCTGCCTCCAGACTCTCTCCCGCTTGCCCCACCGGCCGTGCTGGGGACTGTGCCGAGAATACCGGCCTGCATGCACTGGTTCGTGCTTTGTCGGAGCCTCTGAGGCTTTCCATGGGTCCACTCGCCCGCGGACGGTGCCCTGGGGCCCGAGGCACGTGCCTGCCCTGCTCCAGCACAGAGCTGGGATGGCAGGACCCCTCCATGGCTCTGGGCCTTCCCAAGGGTGGGAGGGGAAGCGTGCTCAGCTACAGCCTAATGTCATATGTTAAAGTCTCACAATTTAGGGGCTCTGGTTAGGGCAGGACTGAAATTTGCCCAGCAAATCCTTTCTTTTGTGGGTTAAATGAATAGTGTTAAGTTTTCTGGGGAACATTTACTTTGAGGACCAGCTGTTGCAGGAGTTTGGGGAGGACATGTTCAAGGAAAAAATTGATACTTCAAGTCCATGTCATTATTTATCATAAAGGTTCCCAAGTCCCATCAGAAACCACACTGTGAGGGACCCTTGCATTTTTCACCATAAATCATGGCCTTAGGTGAACAGCCATGAATGGTGGGCATACACGGGTCCTAGGCCAGCCAGCCCCTCCTAAACCCAGGTTGCCTCGAGACCCGCCTGGGGGAGACCAGGTGCTCAGAGGAGTGCAGGGCCTGGGCTTTCCTCGGTGTGGGCGGAGTCCCCATCCTTCAGGCAGGCTGGACCAGGGTCTGCCGTGGTGGGTCGGCTCCGGTGGTGGGGGGGCAGTTACCGTAAATTGGTGAGGACTCACTGGACTGTGCGGTGGGACTGAGCATTTCGTGATACCCATCCAGGGGTTGTGCTGAGAGTGGCCAGGGGGCCGTGGGGAGGCGCTGGAGTAAAGAGGAAGAGGCCTGGGTGGGACCAGCCAGGAAGGCCTTTTGCCGTGGTTGCCAAATCCTAGAATCAAGGTGAGGCCCCAGCCAGCTTGCCCATCTGTTTTGTGAGGGACACAAGGTATCTTATTCCAGGGACTTGCAAAGTAGAGTTGAAAGGAAGGTGTCCTGATGCTGCCTCCTCACGGGTAGAAGACAGTTTCAATCCGGCCGGCTGCATTTACACTCCCCCTCGAGCTGACCCCGCTACATACCCCGGTCTGGAATATAAAAGGCTGTCTCGCTCCCTGTCACGCTGTTTCAGGAGAGAGGGGTTGTGCCCCTAGGAGGTGTTGCATCCGCCGGACGGGGTGGCCATGGGGCGGGGAGAGCACGTGGCCTCCTCTCCTGCCGAGGCTGCCGTCCTGTGCAGGCCCAGGGCCAGCGGAGGGGAAGCCACGGCTTCGCCTTCTCGCCACTGGCGCTTTCTGAGCTGTGACAGTGTGTTCGTACAAGTGACACCAGAGACAGGTGTGTCTGGGGGGTGGACTTAGGAGTGCGTGGGGTTTTTTAATGACGTTTTTCTTGTATTCTTCACGGTGTTATCTGCAGAATTTTAATGGCGTATATTTTAGATCAGAAAGAAAAGAGTGAGCTTGTTTTAGAAACAGGAAACAAGAACGTGTTTGGAGACAGGGTCTCAGGCTGTTGACCGAGCTTTGCCCTCCAAGCTGGTGGGTGTAACACTCGTTTGGGTCCTGCCTTTGAAGTGATGATGGGGTGGGTGTGGTTGTTGGTTTAAGACATTTAACGTAGGGCTGCTTTAGCGTACAACGTCCATGTAAAATGAGACGCCAGCCAGCTGGAGTGCTGGGGGCCTGGGGTGTTATTACACTGAAGGCCCGTCAGAAAACCTTCTTGTTTCTACCAGACTGTAAAGCTGCAGCATCCCAGCTTGTGCTCCCTGGACTTCTCTGTACATGGGAGTCACCTGGGGCTGATGGCATTGGGCTGGCTGGGCCTGAGATCGAACGTGTCTCCCAAGTGCCCATCCTCGCTGCTGCTGGCCCAGGGACATACTGCCACCGGCCGGGGACTAGCCTTTCCCCCTTTGTGGTAATAGCACAGGTTCTTGAACCTCTTCAGCGAGTGAGGATTTTGAAGGCCCTCCTGGCTGTCTGAATCCAGGTAGAGAGTCTGGATGTGGGGGGCCTGGGGTGGAGGCTGTGCGCCTAGAGGTGGCTGGCCGGACTCAGGTGCCTGGTGCCCTTGCCCATCATCTCTCCACCTGACGATAA
Organism: Tursiops truncatus; assembly: GCF_011762595.2. Taxonomy (NCBI): domain Eukaryota; kingdom Metazoa; phylum Chordata; class Mammalia; order Artiodactyla; family Delphinidae; genus Tursiops; species Tursiops truncatus. The sequence goes on along the minus strand of NC_047037.1, from coordinate 131,640,062 downwards.
GTGGAGAGGCCGGTGGTCCCGGTGGGATCTCGGCTGTTGTCGAGGCAGGTAATCTGTGGAGCCGAGTGGTGGTCAGGGAAGACGTTACCAAAAACAGAACAGCAGTTAAGAATAACCATCGGACGCCACCTTTAGTAACTGTGCTCCCGGCACCTGCTGAGGTCACATTTGCAGGAGGTGAAGTGGGCAGGGTCCCCGGGCCACCTCTGCACAGCGCAGAGGTCCGGCGGGCTCCTGGGGAGGGCCAGGGCCTGGGCGCTCCGTGTCCACCAGCGCGGCCCGAAGACACTTGCGGATTTACCTCTTTTTCTTCCCAGCTGGACAGCAAATCAGTGAAACACACAGCTTTGTCCCTTATTTCCGTCATTTTGGAGAGAGCCTTAAAGACCATTGACTACTGCCTGAATACAGGGGCCTGGCAGGAGTCGGGCGTGTACACGGCCGCGATGATGGAGGACTTTGTGCGGCTCTTCAGAGAAGCCCTGAGCAAGGTAGGCCCGGGAGCCAGGCTTGGGCTTTGCTTACAGGGTCACAGGCGAGCACACCAGAGGGAAAAGGCAAGCTTGGGGGCCCAGAGGGCGGGTGCGAAGTGAAGGGGAGGGGTTGGGGCGCTCCTGGGACTCAGGTCCCATAAGGACTGGGGCTGCAGTGATGGGAGGCCTGCTCCTTCCTCCCTGGGGCTCGGTCTGGTGAGCAGGGAGCCCAGGCGTCCGCAGACCGGGTGGCTGCCCGGAAGAGCCAGGGGCTTGCTGGGCTGGGTACCCCCAGCCGGATGTAAGGATGAGTTTCTTGGTTCCCAGTGTCTGGCTCCGGTGAACAAGTCCTCAGGGGTTTGTTTTAATGATTGGTGCTGTGTTTTCACCAAATTCTTACAGTGTTCAGTTCTGGGAATTATACCCCAAACCAGAGCTCCCAGAGGCTGGGACCTCTTTCGGTCACACACACACACTTGCACGTGCTGGCCCCTCTCCTCTGTTCTTTGCTTCTCCTTGTTAGTGGGTTCAGTTCATTTGTTTCTCTTCCTTTTAAAGGTGACTGGCTTTTTGTTTCTTTGTTTTCCCTTTTAGATTTTACCAGATCTGAATGCCATCGTGTGGGTCTGGCAGTCACTTAGGAAGCAGGAGACAGAACAGGATGACGAGAAAGCAAAGAAAAGGGGCAACAAGACCCCTGCTACCTGCGTGGCTCCCCAGAGCGGTGAGGGGCCTCTTCTGTTTGCAGATACCACTGACACAGGCAGCCTGGGAGCCTCCTGTCCAGAGGGGCTGATCTAGAGTGACTTGTGAAGGCCTCTCTGGCTCTGAATGAATCCTATGTCCTTCTTTGCTTAGGGAGAAGAATGAGCATGGCATTGTACATTGAGTTTTTTGTGTTTTGTTTTTGTACATTGAGTTTTAACATCTGTTAGAAATGTGCCCAAGATTTATGCAAGCACTGTGTCTCTCTAAAAACTTGTATGATGAGTGCGATGTGCTCTGGCCTTTCCGTGAGGGAGGAGGCCTTTCTTTTGTTCTGCGGATAGCGGTGGGCTACATGGTCCCCCTGGAAATAAGATGTGTTGACTCAGACCTTGTCCCTGGTGAAGCGGTGGGCTTCACGTCTTATATCTCTGTCCTGTTTCATCCTTGCGTGGCCCCGTAGGGGTAGGCACTGCTGCGTGTCCCCATTTTTCAGACGAGGATGCTGAAGCAGAGAGACAGAGTAGCTTTACCCTGTCCGAGTTCACAGCTGTGAAATCGGGATTTAGACCCAGCCTGTTTGGACAGCTTTGACTTTTACCACGTTGGCTCCTTAAACCTCGCTCCATGGGGATCTGTCTGCAGCCTCAGTGTTCCACATACAGTTGACCGTGATGGGTCACGGGTGGTTCGATCGCTCACTGATTGAGGACAGAGAACAAGCGTGTTTCCTGATTCAAGCTGTTTAATTCTGGTTCAGATGATGCAGAAACCATTCTTCTGAAAGCCGCCCTGCTCCAGGTCATCTGCCTCTACCAGAAGGTGGTCCCGCACGTGGTCATGCAGTACAACTTTGACTTCAGCAAGCTCCTGAAAGGTGCGTCTCGAGGGACGGTGGGCGCCCCTCCGCTGGTCCTGCCAGTGGGGGTGAAGGAAGGAAGTGGATAACCTGGAGCAGAGGCTCCGGCGCCGAGGACCGGGAAGGCTGCTGGGCACTGTGGCCGGCGTGTGTGATCCAGCAGCCTGGCTGTTTTCATCTGGACCAATGTGTTTTAAATAGCTGGTCTTCCTTAAGGAGATATCAGATGAACACTTGGCAGCCTCAAGAGAGAAGGGAGAAGCCAGCCCGCTGAGTTGCCTGCCGTGGGTGATAGACAGATGAGATTATGTGATGTTAATTCTAAAGCCTCTTTGCAGAGGAAGAGGGGTGCAGAAATGAAGCCCCTTAGAAGGAGGTCCCGTTCGTGCACAGGCACTTCTGACATGGTTACTCGTATTTTACCCAGTGAAGTTCAAACCGCATCTTGTAAAAGTAACATTATGCTTGTCTGGCCACGTTTCCTTGATGGAAAAGTTTGTCTAATAGAACTGACTTTGTAATTGGGCCTACGGAGGAAGACTTGCGGAAATATCATTCTTGGAATTTATATAAGCGACTGAAATAATCCTATTCAAAAAGCTGTAGTTAACTTTTTGATGGTGTAAAGGCAAAAAGTTCTCTTGCTGTGAGAATATGAGATTTACTATAAAGTGGCCATTTAACATCTGGTACCACGTCCTTCGTGAGCAAAGGATTAACCCAGAAATCAGGCCAGAGACTGAGGACCCTGTCTCAGACCCAGGCGGCCGCAGGCTGTGCACAAGATGCTTGCCGTCTAGGGAGCAAGGCCTGTGCCCCGCACCAGGGGTCACACTCACGAGAGACTGTACCTGGAGGGCAGTGTGCACTGGGGGCTCTGAGCTGTAGGAAGAGGTCAATGTGGGCCGAGTGCAGGGAAGGGCAGACAGCACCCCCACTCTTTGGTGAAGGATTTGGATAGACCTTGGGACGGGGGGGATGTGTCAGTGAGGTGTGTGGGCAGGAGACTGGGCACAGCCTGTGTGAGGGTGACCGCAGGACAAGGACGGGCGGAACCCCCACGTCTTCTGCGTAGTTCCCTGGACAGTTCCCTGTCCCATCCTCGTGGCCAGGGCGGCAGTAGCTGGGCCCCCGCGCCCGCCCCCCACCCCCGATGTCTCATCTGTCTTCCTCTTTCCCACCCACAGGCGTCATCTCAGAGGCGGGCCTGCGTGAGGGGGTGCCTGTCACCCTGCAGCACCTTGTTCTCAAGGTGGCCCTGGCACTGCCCGCCAGCAAGTTTCTGTGGTTAAAGGCCCAGGTAGGAGGTCGTGACCCCGCCTGTATTGTTAGCTCACCTGCAGGCTCCTCGGCTTTCTGGCCTGGGAATCTCTAGCTGCATCAGAACCCTGACTGCTGGTTGCGAAGGAAGACGTTGACGGTTCTCCTTTTAGAGAGAAGCCTCTAGAGCGGGGGCCAGGTCCTGATTTGTGAACCAGGAATCTCTTTGCTTTGCAAAGTAAGGTGCTTAGCTATCCTTACTGAAAAGATATTATTGCTGGGTGTTGGGAGTTTTTTTCCTTTTTTCTCTTGACTCTTTCACATTCTTCTTGTCCTTTAAAAACCCTTCTGGAAATAAACAAAATACGTTTCCTTCTCCTTTGTCCTCATCCTGGAAGGACTTAAGACAGAGATGGGAATAGACACCAAGCCACGAGAGGGTTGAGGCTGGTGGAAAAATCAGTAAAGATGGCTGGCGTTGTTTTCTGTGTCTTTGCTAACGTCTTCTAGGATTTCTGGAGAACATAATGTTGAATCGTAAAGGGCACTCAAAATGTAACAGATATTTCCCTCTGTATTTAAACGCAGGACGCCATGTCACTTCTATCCAAAGAGGGAAAGTGACCAGGCCAAATTAAGCCTTGTCTGAGTGTGTCTCTGAGTAGCTCAGATGACTTGTTTTAATGGCTTGACGTCTTCTTTGAGTCCTTGTATGGAGCCAGTAGTGCGGAAACGTACCCTGGCGCTTTCAGAGGTGCTATTTCCAGAAGGGTGGAAGAACACCATGGCCCTGGGATCTCTGTGTTCCCCTCAGTCCTCTTTCCGAGGTTCGCCTGCCTCATGGTTGAGGACGGTTCTCACTGAGAACTTACCAAATGCCAGGCTCTGCATGAGTGTGCCATGTATCGTCTCATTTATCACCACTTACAGACGAGACAGCTGGAGCGCAGAGTGGTTAGGAGACTTCCGTGGGGTCCCGGCCGCAAGTAGGGGATCCAGGATTGGACCCAGGCAGCGTTGCCCAGACCCTGCTCTCAACTTGACAACCCCCGCGAGGTCGCTGCCAGGACCCCAGTGAGATGACGGATGAGTCTGGGGTGTTTAGTTTTTTACCCCAGCTGAACTGGGCCGTTGGGGTCTTGAGGATTTAGTTGGAAAGGGAACAGAGGCCTCTTACCTCGAAAGAACTGGTATTAACGTATTAGTTTATATCCCATGCTTCATTTTTTGCTCATAAGATGGGTCTGCTGGGCTTTGGGAACCATAGCCCTCATGTGCTCAGATCAGGGCTGCGGGGACGCTCCAGGGAGACACAGATGCATCGGGGTCTGGGCTGGGAATCTGGAGCGCCATGTGTTCAGAGCCCAGAAGCCTTTGTTAAGAGGCCTGCTTACGTGTAAGGAGCCGATTATATCCGTGCCGGCATCTTGCTGAAATGCAGCAAGCCTGGCGTTGGACGGAGTCAGGCAGCCCTGGGTGGGGTGTTTTCCCGCCTGCCACCCGCCACCAGCCAGTGCTGTGTCTGCGCCAGGACTCCTGGGCTTGAACCCCATGTCGATCATTAAACGGCCATCACCTCCTTGTGCCTCAGTGTCTGCACATGTGAAATGGGGGTGACGGTTGTCCCCACCGCAGGCTTGTTGGGAGGACAAAGTGTCAGTGTATGTGAAGCACCTGAAGGGCCCCCGTGCTTCCTGCGGTGACTGCTGTTAACTACAGCTGCTTTCGGGGCTGTGGGAGGAGCTCCTAACTCCTGAGGTTCCTCGTGTATAGCATCCTGGCAGGCTTGCCGAGTGGTGGTTAAAATGAGATGAGATGAGAGGCCGGGAAGAACACTGGGCATGCAGTACCTGTTCGCTCAGCAAGCAGTGGCCTTTGTTACGTTTATAATATTCTATTGTTCAAACTCCAGGAAGGCCCAGATGCAGAAATTATTGGAGGAAAGCGATCCGTGTTTTACTTACTGATGAAGATGTTTGTGACCAGTAGCCATTCGCATCTCAAGTCATCAACCAAACTTCTGATCGTGAAGGTGAGCCTTTTCTACCAGTTCCTAGTTCTAGAAGCGTTTTGTACAATCTTGCTTATAGTAGATGCTTAGTCAACAGTTGTTGAATTAAGGATGTATTCAGACTGTTACAATTTAAAAACAGAAGGTTTTATGGCAGTTTTAATGTATTCTGTCGTAACCTGGCTGTGTTCCCAAGAGGCAACCTGGTGAAATGGGAAAAGCGGGCACTTTGAAGTCCTGTTCCAAGATTTGAGTCCTGGTTCTGCTGTTCCTGGGTGGCACTGGACAAATTGCTTAACCTCTCTGAACTTAGTTTTCTCGTGGTGAACGGGAATAACAAAACCGTAGGATTGCAAGGGAGGTTACGTGTGATCAAATAGTAGACCATGCCTGGCACATTCTAGACTCAGTAAACGTTAGGTTTCGGCCCTCTGGGGAACAATTTAATAGGCGATGCCTCTTCCCTCAGCTCCAGACTCAGCCTCCTCCAGGGCCCTGGCGACTGACCGCAGCCGTCACCCACAGCACAGGTGTCGCCAGAGTCAGCGGAAGGGAATGAGGAGTTTGTTGGCGTCTCTTCTTTCTTACACTTGAACTCATTTTCCAGGGCTACGTCAGGTCTTGCTGCAGCGCTAGGAGATCTAGTTCCTTGGTTCCACTGGGCAGCAGACATCCTGGTCAGGGCCGGGGCCGGGCAGGTTGCTAGAAGAATCACATTCATTGTATTCAGGGCACAGAGATTTCACCTTTGAAGTGCCAGTAGTCTTGCCACCCTTCAACCTCGCCTGAGCTGCGTGGAGGACGCGAAAGTCTAGGTCGTGACCTCTGCAAGGTTGTGCAGGTGTGATTTCATGGTCACTCCCTGCATGTGGGTGGAATGGCACGTCAGCCTCTCCCTCGGAGCACTCTGTGCAGGGCTCGTGCCGAGGGGCTGCTGCGACCCCGAGTTCTGTCGTCGGGCCATTTGGGGATGTCATTTAACCAAGTCCTGCCTCGTAACACGTTCTGCTCCCTTAGAACAGAAGTAAGGTGGTGCTTCTGGCCCAGGCCTGGGCCTTGAGAAGCCACGTTGAGAAGATTCGGCCTGACTGGGCCACTGTCCTGGAGAATTTCATGCAGGCTGAGGGCTGAGTGGCTGGGAGGAGTCAAGTCCCAGGTTGGAAAGCAGACTTTCAAGTAGCACTGGGATATTTTCCCTTTTTATTATTTAGGAGTTGAAGGAGAGGAATAAGCAGCAGTGAGACGAGGGACTGTGTTCTACTTGATCGAGCCCAGAGCGACCTCTTTTCCTCGTTTCCCTCGACAGTGGGGGTTGTTCTGAAGCGCAGCTTTTAGGATAAAACTGGACGGAACTTTTACCCCCTCTGTGCTCCGTGGTCTCAGAGGACCCACGGAAAGCGGGTTCTTCCCTGATGTTTCAGATCCTGCGGGACACAGGGGTGTTTGAGCACACCTGGCAGGAGCTGGAGCTGTGGCTGGAACACCTGGATGACACCGAGCAGGAGAACAAGGAGGCCGTGATTCAGTTTTTGGAACGCGTGAGCACGTATTTCCCACGTACAGAAGCACGTTCAGGACGGCGTACTAAGTGACCCTCAGTATGGTTAAGGCATTTCTGATGTGCCAGAGCCCAGAGGCCTCTCCTCCTGACTCACTGCCTAATTCTTGCTGAGATGTCAGAACGATTTAGTTTTAGAATCTGTAAAATAGGACTGTATCACTGTGTGCTGTTAACTTCCTTTTGGGCATCTGTTTTTGTAGGAGGGATTAGTGGTACACTAAGAGCGGTATTAAAAGCAATAGCCTGATATGAAAAGGAGATATTTTTAAAAAATCTACAACAAAAAGTTCTTTTTTAAAAAACTTTGCAGAAAAACTATTTTTCTTTGAAGGCCTGTTAAGATTTTCGCTCTTCCCTTTATTTTATCTGCGACATTTGGGGGCATTTTTCATTTCACGTGTGACCATCTAAATATTTCCCACTTGACTCTTTAATGCTCAGGTTCTCCTGACATTGGTGGCGAATCCCTATTCATACACGGACAAAGCGTCTGACTTTGTCCAGGAAGCCAGCGCCCTGCAGGCCTCCTTGACGCGGCAGGACGCCGATGATGTCAGCATTCCCATCTCCCACATTGACGGTGGGTGCCGCTCCCTGCGCTCCTCGGGCTTCTGAAGAGCCAGCCATGGTGGCATATTAGAGGCAAAACAGAATTGCACCGAAGCCTTGTGCGGAGGGCAGACGTCCCATTTCTTTGCATCAGAGATCAGCCGCCTCTGGAATTGGAAATCCCCTTACTTGTTTATGTAACAGGAAATAGGTGCAGGGCTTGTTTGCTGCGTTGTTGTTATTTGTGCAGTGTTTACTTTGTGCCAGGTGAGGCTCTGAGCTCTTAATAAATCCTAACTCATGTAACCTCATAAACAACCCCAAGTTGGGGGGGGGTTATCCTCATTTTATGTATTGACAAGGCAGCTGAGGCACGGAGAGGTTAAGCAATCTGCTCAGCCTCACACAGCGAGGATGTAGCAAAGTCAGGATTTGACTTCAGACACTCTGGCCCTAGTCTGTGCGTCAACCCTTATGCTCTGCAGCTTCTCAGATTTTGGCTTATCTCCATGACTATCCAGGTTAAAGTTTCTGGGCTTCTCAGTGTCACACGAGGAAACTTCAGCCTGTTACTACCTGAGCTGGATAGTCCTGCATTTTGTCTGGCAGAGGTCTTAAGATTTTATAGATAATGCCCTTATTTGTTTAGGATCAAACATTACACTAAGCATTTTCCCCCAAGAGAAGTTTAGCTCTTATTTTTTCCTCTTTTTGCAAACGTCCTCTTGCTTGCCCTACCTGTGGGATTCTTGCAGTAGACTCCTTTGCCACCTCTTGCCTGGCCCTGATTCCCAACTTTCTGCCTCAGATGTTCTCGACATGGTGGATGTCCTGGTGGAGGGCAGCGAAGGCTTGGATGAGGAGGTTGGATTCTTACTGAATGAAGACATGATCGTGCTCACGTTCCCGTTCAGTGCTGTGGTCCCCGCTGCCCTGGAAGCCAGGAATAAGTTGCTCCTTGGAACAGAAAGTGAAGCAGGTACCTGTGTGTAGTGAGAATGTTGTGGCTGCATCAGGCCAGCTGGGTCTCTGTGGGGTAGGAGGTGGGATTCCAAGGGCTTTGGAAATAATTGCTGAAAACCCAAGGCAGCAGGGGTTCAGACCCACCAAAGTGATAGCTGCACAGCTGGTAGAAGTAAGTGTACAGGGGTAGGAATCTAGAGGCTGGCTAGGCTGTTGGGAAATGGGGCGTTTGACGGACGAGTCTGAAATAATGTGTTTGCATGGCTGCACAGACACCTGCTGTAACACCGGTATTTTCTCTTCAGTGTTTATTCTTGATATCTTGATGCTAAGGTACAAGTCCTTCATCCTTACTGGGTATCCAGGCAACACAGACCCAAGAAAGCACTCACAGATCGCAGTGGTGTAATTAGTCAGCATTGCTCAGGCTTTGCTGCAGTAACACATACGCCCCAATGCGTCAGTGGCTTAAGGAACAAAGGTCTCTCTCTCGACCGTGTCCTGGTCCAGGACAGGTCAGGTGCTCTCCTGGGTGGCTGTTGTCCAGGAGGTAGCTCAGGGATCCCGGCTGCTCCCATCCTGTAGCTGTGCCATCTCAACATATGGCTTCCAAGGTCACTGTGGAAGAGGAAGAGAGAGTGGACAGTCAAACAGGGGTGTTCTGGCCAGGCCTGGAAGTGGCTGAGCGAGTCGCGCGGTCCCAGCCTAACTGCAAGGGAGGCTTGTGTGCCAAGGAAGTGGAAACAGATTGGTTTGCGCCAAGCAAGTCCCTGTCCCGGGTGGCCTTGGCCTCACCTCTTCAGCGCCTGGGTCTCCACTTCTGGGCCTCAGCACCCGAAGTCTGACTGTGTGCTGTATGTTTAATAGAAGTCTGGCATGGTCTGCAGTGGTAGCATCTGCCTTCCAGCGTGGTTGTGTGATCGCTTACGGAATGGTTATGACTCTTTCTGGGTCTTGAATATGGGTGGGAGTTGGTGTTATTGATGGGTCACAGAAGGGCGATCCCAGCAAGCGTCTCCCTGCCGTGTCTCCCTCCTTTGCAGGAGAAAGCATCGTGGCGTATCTGACAGGGGTGTTGACGGACCTCCTCCACACCCAGAGAGACCCTCTGGCTCTGTGTCTTCTGCTTCAGTCTTACGACAAGTTGGAGCCTCCGCTCCCACCTTGCTGCCGTCAGCTGTCCAGGTTCAACGGATACTACAGCCTCTGGATCCCGGAGCCAGCCCGAGAGGCCTTGGTGAGCTGCGGCGACCACCACTCCTGCGGAAACCTAGAAACCCCCAGAGGTTCCTCCCTGTGGGCCGCAGCGGGCTGTACCCCAGCTGTGTAGCTTTCACAGCTTAACAGGGTGAACGCTCATCACCTTCTCGTTTCCCCAGAGTAGGAGAGGAAGGCACGTGGTGTCTCTGCCGCTCAGCTAGTGTGACGAGACCCCGAGGGGCTCCGCGATGCAACAGAACCGAATTCGCCGCTGGCTGCACGTTTGGGCTTTGAGGCTGGGGTTGGGGGCGGGGCCTCCTTCTCCTCCCTTCCGGAGTGGTCTGTGCGCGCTCGCCTCACGGCCCTCGTCTGCACACCTCAGCGGCCCCTAGACTTGGCATGCTCAGCGGTTAGACCCGAAGGCCGCTAGCAGGCTACGCTCTGCTAGACGGGAAAGTGAAAAAAGAAAGAAAGAAATGGTTTTCTCCTGGTGGGGGCGGCATTCTTAAAAGGGGCGCTGCAGGTCTGGCTCTGATGCAGCGTGCTTAGGATTGCTGGTGGAGCAAGAAATTCACTTTGCGTTGTGCGCTTTTGTGTGTTCGCTCAGTTGTGGCCGCGCTTGAGAAAGCAGGCAGCTAGGGAGGACCTCTTCCTCTCATGAACTTGGTAGCAGGAGCCTGTGTCGATTGCACGTTCGCGGCCTGTTAGGGCCTCATCCCTAAGTGCATCACACGTATTTTACGCCATTTACTCCTCACAACTCAGAGAGGGGTCTGGACTTAACTATCCTCCTTGTACACGTGGGGAAACTGAGGTTCAGAGCAGTTCCGCCCCCAGGCAGTGGTAGACTCAGGATCCAGGCGGGCCTCTGGGCTCCAGAGCCCAGGCCCATCACAGCTATCGCCGCCTTCCCCACCTGACAGGCCGTGGTCAGGAGGTGGTCAGAGCCACACAGCAGCTTCCGGGGGTGTTAGCAGTCCGTGCCGTGCTGCACGGTGCTCCAAGTGTAGGCGTCCACTCCGTGGAGTCAGGCACTCGGTGGTTCTCACCCATGAGGGCGCGTCAGGATCCCCCAGACGCTCATTCAGACGTGGTCGCTGGGCATGTGATTCAGCAGGTCCGGGGCGGGCCCGGGAATTTGCATTTCTAGCAAGTTCCCGGGTCATGCTGTTGCTGGTCCAGGGTCGAGCCCCACTGAGTTTCAGGGCACCACGCAGCCTAGTTGTACTGGCCTTAGGAAACAGTGTTTGGAGTTATAACAAGAAAAGCCATGTGGGGTGAATAAAGAAGGCAGTTTGGGAACTAAGTTAGAAGAAATGACCCACTTGGAGACGGAATGACTTCAGGAACGTATCTTCCGTCCGGCCACGTCCTCTCGTCCTCCCGGCCTCCCGGGGGAGGCCTTTGAAAGGCATGCAGCTCACCCAGCCGGCTCCTTCCCAGGGTGGCATTTCCCAGTTTCCAGGGATTAATCACAGTGACTCCTGTGAGTAGAATCCTGTCTCTGTGCCGCGTGACTCCTGTTCTCCAGAGCGTGTAAATACCTCCCCGGCTCAGTGCCCTCACGTGGACACACGCTAGGAAAGTACATGTAACTGAGCGTGTTGGGACTTTACTTGAATCAAATGCCACAGGGTCACCTAGATGTAGCATCAGTAGGTGATTTTTGTGAAACGTCCCTCTGTGTGCGTGTCGCCCTGTCCCTGTTTTAGCACCCTGTGCCCTTTGCCCCTGGTGCCGATCTTTCTCTTTCCTCCCCTGCTGTCTCCCAGGCGCTGCAGACGTCGGGCAGCCCTGCTCCGCCAGACCCCCCAGCCTCCTCTTTCAGTGCCCTGCTGCAGATGGCCTACACGGGCCAGGGCCAAGGTCAGGGCCAGGGCCCGGGCACATTCCCGCTCCTGGACGAGGGGGTCCAGGGGCGGCTGCGGGCTGCCCTCCTGCACCTCCCGACGCACCGGGCCCTGCGCTCCGCCAGACACCTGCTGCTGTACCTCAAGAGCACCGTGGAGAACTTCGGCCAGGTCAGCGCTGCCCCCGCTCCCTGGCTCCGCCACCTGCAGAGAGTGTGGCCTTCTGCTGGTCGGGTCCACACTGAGTGACGGTGTGGATGGAGGCCTGGGGCCCCCCTGTCGCCCCGTTTGTCCGCACACGGGGAGGGCGGTGGCCAGTGTGCAGGGCCCCGAGCGGGCCGCGGTTTGGGAGCCTTGGCTCCGGGTGCTGTGCCCTCTCCCTGGGGCAGAGGCGCAGATCTCAGACCGGGAGCCACGCGCAGCTGAACGTGGTCGCTGGGGCAGCTGAGGCCGGGCGGGGCCCTTCCCCCGGCTGAGCGGGTCCGCGGCACGACCAGGCGTCCCCTCTGCCTTTATAAGTTTTAACTCGGCGGCTCGTTGTTGGGCCTTCTGTCCCTGAGGTGGTTTACGGATTTTTAGTTTAGGGTTGTTGTTGTTGTTGTTTTAGTATTTATTTATTTGGCTGCTCCGGGTCTTAGTTGCCGCGTGCGGGATCTTTTTAGCTGCGGCAGGCAAACTCTTAGTTGTGACATGTGGGATCTAGTTCCCTGACCAGGGATTGTACCCGGCACCCCTGCATTGGGAGCGCAGTCTTAGCTACTGGACCACCAGGGAAGTCCCTTGGTTTAGGTTCTGAGGTGGGCTTTTCTCCCTCATCTTGGTCAAAATAAATCTGTGTGTTTCATCAAGATTTAGGAGGACAAGTCTTATTAAGAAATGACTTTGAGGGCTTCCCTGGTGGCGCAGTGGTTAAGCGTCCGCCTGCCAATGCAGGGGACACGGGTTCGAGCCCTGTTCCGGGAAGATCCCACGTGCCGCAGAGCAACTAAGCCCGTGCGCCACAACTACTGAGCCTGCGCTCTAGAGCCTGCAAGCCACAACTACTGAGCCCACGTGCCACAACTACTGAACCCATGTGCCACAACTGCTGAGCCCACGCGCCTAGAGCCCGTGCTCCACAACAAGAGAAGCCCGCGCAAAGAGAAGCCCGCGCACTGCAACAAAGAGTAGCCCTTGCTTGCCGCAACTAGAGAAAGCCCACGCGCAGCAACGAAGGCCGAACGCAGCCAAAAATAAATAAATAAATTTTAAAAACTTTTATAAGAAAAAAAGAAAAAGAAATGACTTTGAGGTTGTTGGCAGTTTACCGGGAGTTGCCATTTTAGCCTGCTTCCCTCCTTGATTCTTGTTTCTGGCAACTCTCCCCTTCTGGCCCTGGGGGGACGCGGCAGTCAGTGTTCTGGTGACTGTCAGCCCTTCCTGGGCCTGAGGGTCGTGTGTGTCTGGTCCTCACAGCTGGGCAGGAGGATGGGGCCTCCCCTGCTGCAGTTCCTCCTGGACCTCCTCAGGCACCTGGTCCTCCACTGTCAGCAGCTGGACGCCCAGAACCAGCAGAAGCGCCAGGCCGCCCAGGCTGAGTCCGACCTCTTTTTGGACGTGGAGTCCATGGCCTCGCTGGAGTTGGCCGATGACAAGGTACCGCCGCCCTTCCTCCCTGGGTCTCCTTCCGGTTCGCCTTTTCCTGTGAGGTCACAGCCACTGGCTTTCCCTCCATTCTGGTTAAAAGCAAGTACGTGTTCATTGCAGGGAAGTAGGGAGATGCAGAGAACTCCAAAGGAGGCCCTGAGCACCATCCCCCGCCCACCCCGAGAGAAGCACAGTTTACTTGGGGCGTTCATCTTTCCAGTCACTTCTCTGCTCACACTTGCCCTGCTGCGAGCACTTTCCCTCCCACTGTGCCGTGAGCGTCCTGAGAACTCGGACTGCGTATTTTCCTCGTAAAGCGTTGCAGCCCATGTTGAGCGAAGGCTGGGCAGTGGGCGGGGCCCTTCCTCGTGAACACACACAGCGACCACACTGCCTGGGGAGGAGTGAGCCTTCCTCTCCTGCCGGCAGTCTCGTGAGTCAGCTCTTGAACTGGGGCCAGGCCGAATCTTTCTCACCATTTGCCATTTGACCTGTTGTACTGGGTTTGGGTGCAGGCATGTTCCTCAGTTCACAGTCGAACGCATGGCTCCCTTCCTTTGATCTCCAAGGGGGCTTTCTTGGGGGGGCATTTGTTGGTGCAAGACCACCTGTTAGCCAGTCGTTGGGCAAAGCACTCCTGATGTGTGCTTTTCTGTTTTTCTTTCTGTTTGGGAAAGCTCAGTTGGAAAGTGTGATAGGCTCCTCTTTCCTTCCTGAAGAGTAAATAAGGAAAAAAATTTATTTCTGTCCCCGGGGACTGGGTGACTTCATTGACTAGGAATCGTGTTCAGCGAGGCTGTATCAAGTCATCATCTAATCCAGCAAAGCACACTCAGCTGCTCTCTGCTCAGTGGTTTAAACTAGTCTTGGGGTCAGAGCTAGTTCCTCAGGGGGTCACTCGAGGCCCAGCCTCCTTCTGGAAGTGGACGCAGTTTCACCTTCAGTTCTGGATCGTTTAACCCCTACCCATCTTCCCCAGCCACAGAGCCTCTCCGAAGCCAGGGTAGCCCTGCCCTGGTGGCCGGGTGGTACCCATGTCCCTCAACCAGATTTATTTAGGAGGGCAGGGCTGCTAGGGAGAAACCAGGAGACAGTTGATCGTCATCCCATTTTGGCATTTCTGCGTGGCCCGGCCCTGCCTGAGTGGCTGTGGAGAGCAGTTTTACTGCACGGTAAATTCATTCAGGCTGCATCCGTCAGCTTCCTGCTGGTCTGGGGGTCACTGACCGGGTCACAGTCCAGGCCCCGTCGTTGTACAGGGGAGGAGGTGCGTTATGATGGGGGAAGAGCTTTGGGCTTGGGTTGGGGTGCTGCTGGCACCCCTGAGAGGGGCACTGGGGCTTAGGAAAGCTGCTTTCTGCTCTCCGTCCTCCTCAGTGGCAGCTGCTGGCTGGGCCGTGGGTGAGGCCTGTGCCCTGTCACTGTGTTTCAGACGCTGGAGGAGGTGCTCGTGGCCATCCTCAAGCATCCCACGCTGGAGGGCTGGTACCTGGCCCTGGAGCAGCAGGCGCTGCCCCCGCACACCCTCAGTCCCGTCCTCGTGAAGCTCCTGGCGGCCCACCTCAGCGCGGGGGTCCTTCCACTGCTGGTGGCGAGTGCCCCCGTCCTCCAGAGCCTTGGTCAGCTGGGGCTGCTGGCCAGGTACTCAGAGGCCATCACCCAGAGTGTCCTGAAGGAGCTGCGGAAGCGGAGGGCCCGCGCAGCCACGCTGATGCCGAAGGCCCTTCCTCAGCTTGAAGCCCTGCGGGGGCTGCACCCGTACATGGAGGGCTCCCAGCTCCGGGAGGTCACCCTAGCCCTGCTGAGCCTGCCCGAGGCCCACCTGGTGGCCCAGCAATCCACTGAGTCCCGCCAGAAGGAGAGACATCTGAACGCTCTCGGGGAGACCCTGGTCCAGCTGCTGACCAGCCGCCCCCAGGAGCAGCTGCAGAGCGGCGAGCTCCTCCGGGCCTCCGAGTACGTGAGAGGCCTGGGGGCTTTGCTGCCCGCACTGGCCGTGGACGAGCTGGACGCCGTGCTCCTCCAGGCTCTGCAGAGAGAGCCGGCTCTGGCCCCCGCAGTCGGGGTCGCTCTGCTCGACTACTGCCTGGCCCGGCAGACGCCGGTGGCCCTGGGCACCGCGGCCCTGCTCCTGCAGCACAGCCGTCCCCACCTGCTGCGCTTTGAGTGGTGGTGCAGGCGGGCCAGCCTGGGGCTCTGCCTGCAGGAGGCCCTGGACGACTTCCTCCCTGTCGTCCGCGTGTACCTCCAGTGCAGGACCCGGGAACACTTCACGCGCCCCGCAGCAGGTACAGGAAGGGTGGGTTTGGGCAGCCAGGAGGGCTGAGAACTGTGTGTCCACCCTTAAGCCCTGGGACTTCACGTTCTGGAGGTATCATTTAGTTCTGTTTCTCCTCCGATGTCTGACCCAGCTCTGAGGATGGAGCTCCCATCGACCTCGAGTTACCCACGGGAAGCTGGGGCCGGCGGTGGGCGGTAGCTATGGCCGTTGGGGGCCAAGGAAGGAGCGACCCCGGCTGGGTCTTGTTAGGTTGAGGGAGTAGCGCGGGTGATGGTCCTTTGCCCCGTCCCCCTCTCCCCACCATTGGGAGCATTGGTGGGTCCGTGCTGAGCCGAGGCACTTGGCTGGGCCCCGCTCTCTCTTCTCTCTCCACCCATTGGGTTTCAGGACCAAGGCACTTCCTGATCACCTCCAATTCAATTTAATTTTTATCGTGTGTACGAATGATTTTTCACTCACTGCTTTGCCTCTGTGCTGCATAGCTTCATATCATCAATAACAGATGTTTTTAAAAAGTAACAGCACCCCTGCAGGAGGGTGTCCTCCGGTCAGTGGTTCTCAGTGCTCTTCTCGTTCCCCAGTGAGTTCAGGACCTGGGTGCTCACCGGCTCGTCATGACCCTCGAGCCGGGGCTATGCCCAGGGCCTGCGGGACTGTTAGGGTTGAGTGATGAGAGGTGACCGGTGGCGTGCTGGTAAATGTTTTAACCACTGGCTCTTGGGGGAGACTGATTTGTAGCATTTGCCGATTTCCGTGGCGTCACGGCTCCTGCTGTGGTCAGTCTCATGCTACCAGTGTGACATCACCCAGGTCACAGGTTTCCTGAAACAGAGCCACCAGCCCTTGTGAGCCGGTTGTCATGCCCCACGGCGCTCACCTCTCTCTCCTGCTTGTCTCTGCCCCAGTATCCTCTGCTGTCATTCCTGTCTTGAGGAAGGCCCTGTGGAGGCCGCTGCAGACCGGGCTTCTCAGTGCTGATGGGCCCCTAGAGTCTGGGCTGCATCAGGAGATCCTGGCCCAGCTGGTCCCATTTGCAAGAGCCAAGGACCTCCGTGTCCTCATGGACCGATTGCCCCGCTTGCTTCAGACTCCAGGCAGTCACAAGAGGTATGAAGGCTCGGGTTGTTTAATGGCTCTCCCTGTCTCAGCTTCCCTTTTCCCTGTAGTGGTTATAAAGCAGTGGAAATCGCTGCACTGCTGTTGTGTATTGGGGAGAAGGCAGTTCCTCCGAGAACTCTGCTTCATCCTGGCTGGAGCAAGTTCATCTCCATAAGTGGGTGGTTCTGATTCCCTCAGAGCCGTGGTTATCAACCAGGGGCGATTTTGCCCGCTCCAGGGAACAGTTGGCAACGCCTGACACCTTTTACTGTCACGATATGGGCATGGGGGGCTTGTTGCTTCTG
Source organism: Tursiops truncatus (assembly GCF_011762595.2). Classification (NCBI taxonomy): domain Eukaryota; kingdom Metazoa; phylum Chordata; class Mammalia; order Artiodactyla; family Delphinidae; genus Tursiops; species Tursiops truncatus. The sequence goes on along the minus strand of NC_047037.1, from coordinate 131,623,321 downwards.
GCTGCTAGAGGGTGGAGGCCAAGGGTGCTGCTAGATATCCTGTAATGCATAGGACAGGCCCCCTCCCCTCCCCCCGAAGAGAGAATTATCTGGCCCAAAATGTCAGGAGTGCTGAGGCTGAGATAGCCTGATTTAGACAAAGTCTGGACAATGTATCCTTTTTCTGGTGTGCTAACAGTGTTTCCCCTAGTCGTAAAAGTTCTGGTGCGTCTTTGAAGTTTGCGTAAGGGGCAGGGGAAGCCTGTGATCTCCGTGCTTGGGTAGTTAGTGTAGGGACCAGGGCTCAGGGCATCTGCCTCATACGGCCCATTGTGATGTTGGATTATATATACTTAAAGCTAGAGGGATTTGGGCCATGCCTGTAACTCTGAGTTTTGTCTTCTGCCGCAGTTGGGTCGTGGCTGACTCTGTCCTGGCTGTCCTGGAAGGGTCGGCAGAAGAGCTGCGTGCTTGGAAAAAGACTCTGCTGGAGGCCTGTGTACAGTGGTTGATCACGTCCTTTAGCAGCGGCCAGCAAGATGATGGTACCCAGGATCGAGAGAAGCAGATGCTGCTAAGATTAAACGAACTGTTGGTAGGTGTCTCTTATTAGAGCCCCTGGTTAAAGTTTTAAGGGAAAGAGTGAGATAGACAAACCCAGGTTTGCAGATACATTCAAGCCAGGTGGCGTGAATTCGACCTGGTGGGGGATGAGAGGAGCCATGTCTAGGAGGCGACGGGGAGGTGGAGGGCAAACTTTGAAAGGATGAGCCATCTTTTATCAGGAATGGTTGCAGGAATTTGTCAGAGTGCTTTTTGGTTGCATCTCCTGAGATGGTTATATGGTATTGTTTTTTGTTTTGACTGTTAATGGGGTGAATTATATTAACTGATTTTTGAACGTTAAACCAGCCTTGCATTCCTAGAATAAACCTACTTGGTCGTGATATGTTCTCATTTTTATATAGTGTTGGATTTGATTTGCTGACATTTTACCAAGAAATTTTGTATCTGTGTGCCTGAGGGGTATTAGCTTATAATTGCATTTTCTTGCAGTGTCCGTGTCTGGCTTTAGGATCAGGTAATACTGGCCTCAGGTTGAGTTAGGAAGAGTTTCACTGGGTACAAAATTCCAGGCTAACAGTTTTTATTTTCTTCAGGCATTTTAAAGATGTTGCTTTACTGTCTTGCGGTGTGCATTGTTTCTGATAAGAAATCTCTCATTCTTATCTGTATTTCTCTTTCCATGATGCCTTTTTTCTCCAGCTGCTCTGAGGATTTTTTTCTTTACGTTGCTTAAACAGCATGATTGCGATATGCCTGAGCGTCGTTTCTTCAGGTTTTCTGTGCTTTGGGTTCAGCGAGCTTCCTGGCTCTGCGAGTTTAGAGCTTTCGTAAAATTTGGAAATATTTAGCTGTTTTGGGCCTTTATTTTCTTTTGTTTTTGATGTTACATTTTTGCACAGAGTTCATTAGCTTCCTGAAGAACTTAATGTGTTGTGTTACAGGATTGTGAACTTAAGGCCTGTAGGAACCTGACCCAGTAGAGCTAGGGAAGAGGAGGAGAAGCATTCCTGGGGTGTCAGGGAGTCGAGCTGTGGAGCCGGGGGTGCTGGGCTCTGCTCTTCTGGGGATTTGTGTTCTTGGGACAGGCCTCCCTCCTTACCCCACTTGGCTGTTTTCTTTCTCGCTCTCTCGCTCTTGCTCCCCCCGCCCCTTTTAACAGACTTAACTTTTTAGAGCAGTTTTAGGTTCACAGCAAAGTTGGGTGGAAACTCAGAGTTTCCACATGCCCCCTTCTCCCACACATGCACAGCTTCCTCACCGTCAGCATCTCCAGCAGCCCTTTCCTTGTAATTGAGGTGTGGTTTTCATCTCGTGGAATATGAGGTCTTAAGTGTGTCGTTTAGTGCTGACAGATACACGTACCCCTGTGCCCACAGTGCTATCCAAGATTCTCATCATTCCAGAAAGCTCTCTTGTGCTTTCTCCCAGTTGGTCCCCTTCCCCCCAGAGCAGCCACTCTTCCGATGTAACATAATGCACCACGTTTGGAGATTTTTCTCCACGTCAGGGACTGTGGACCTACGTTGGCCCTGTTAGGGCGCAGTGGTCTTGCTCTGGGTAGATGTTCTCTCATGACAGTCACATGTGGCTGCACCTCTGTGTGTCGCAGATCAGTCAGTGCTATTCAGAATGGTGGACAAAGGGGAAAGTTACACAACTACTTGGGAATTTTCTTTTGGTCATTTGGTGATCATAGGTATGCTAAGACAGAGCTACTAGTGGAAATAACAAAACAATTAAAAAAAATCAAAGTAAGAAGCAACTACAAGCTTTTGCGAATTGCTTAGATAACTATATTCCATATTTACTGTAGGGCTGTAATTTAAATTCTGTGTCCTCGATTTTAAATTAATTTGGATATTCCACATATATTTCTTGCTTTCTTTATTCCTAGAATTCACTTAATGAAGTTGATCCTGGTGACTGGCAGAAATTTGTGAAGACTGGACTCAAGTAAGTTGAATTTATTTTCTTGGTGCTGTTCAGTAAGGCGGCGAGTGTCTTTGCTGGTGCAGGGCCAGTGGTGTAGCTTGTTATTAGTGTAAAGGACGTGGTGGAGAAGATGCTGCTCCCATTTTGAGCAGACGAGACGAGACAGCAGTGTTGGGGAGGGAAAATGATTTGCCCGTTGACATGTGTGTACTTCTAACAGCGATGAGAGAAGCAGCCTTTAAAAAATGAAATATTTTGGGGGAATTCCCTGGTGGTCCAGTGGTTAGGACTCTGCGCTCCCACTGCCAAGGACCCGGGTTCGATCCCTGGTCAGGGAACTAAGATCCCACAAGCCACGCAGCACGGCCAAAAAAATAATAATAAATAAATTTTTTTACTGAAATATTTTTTAAAAGCCAGAAATGTGCAGAGAACAATACAGGAGCACCCAGATTTAATAAATGCTGACAGTTTTCTCTATTTGCCCTAATTGCGTCCTTTCCTTCCCTTGTCCCAAAGTGTCACTCTTCTGAGGTTGAGTTTTGTCATGGCCCTGTGTGTTTAACACTTTGGTTGCATGTCAGTATGTCTCTAAATAATAAACCACAGTGTTTATTGAGTTTGACATTGTATACCGATGTATCACTTTATTGTCCCTCTTTTGCACTCAGAAGTTTTTGAGTTACCCATGTTGATACATGGTGATCCAAGTCATTGCTTTTTACTGCTGTAGGGCATTCTGTCTTCCGACCGTGCCCCAGTTCACGTAGCCAGTGTCCTCCTGGTGGACAGGACCTCCCTTCTTTCCTTCCTTCCTCCCTCCCGACCCTGCAGTGAACGTTGCATGTCTCTTTGTGCCCAGGTGCCAGATTTTCTGGGGGAGGGGTCACTTGCTGGCTCTTAATGTGGGCACAGCTCCAGTTTTACTAGATTTTTTGATTTGTTCTCCAAGCTCACGTAACATGGTGTGGAAGTTCGTTTTGTCCTCGCTTCCTCACCGGCAGTTGATGTGGTCAGACTCTTTCTTTTTGGCAGTCAGGTAGTCATGAAACGGTATTTCATTGCACCTGTAATTTTCATTTCCCTGATTATTCATCAGTTTGAAACTGAGAAAAATACCCAAGAGAGAGAAATAAGTGAAGATGAGTCAGAGATAAATGGCAACCGAGGATTACCTTCGTGACATGACGACATTTCTTTGAGTCTTTGGTTAATTTGCGTTTCTGGAATGTTCCCTGTGTGCTAAGTGATTCTTAACAATATTCACATATGACTAAAAACTTTTTTCACCAGAGCATGATGTTTTCATTTCTTTAGTGGGTTCTAAAGGGATTTAAGATGAGAAGGCTTCTGAACCGTTAGAGGGGCGTTTTGAGTAGCTGAAAGGAAGGAAGGAGGGAAGCTGACCTGGCAGGTAGGCCAGGTCAGAAGTGCTCCCTGTGATGGGTGGGCGACTAGGTATGTGATGCTGCAGGTGTGCTGCAGCAGCATGGGTAGTTTGGGTGATGGGTGTATGACTGTGCACTCTAGGATTCTCACCTGTGTGGCATGTTGGAAGTTGTCCTTGATAAAATGTCGAGAAAAAAGGTTTTCTATTGTTTATGAAGCTAGTTTTCCCTTTGATTCTTGCCTCCTAGATTTCGGTATCAGGACCATGCATTTCTAAAGGCCCTTTGTGCTGCCGTCCAGCTCCTGTATCTCCCGGAAAGCGCCTCACGCTCGCAGCTCACTCAGCTCTCGGTGGTCCACGCGATGCTGACCCAGCACTCCCTGTTCCTGCCCACTTTGCTGACGGCTGGAGAGGAGGAAACCCCAGGCAGTCCCGTCAGAGGTGATTCCTTACCCCACCTCCCACCTCAGACGCAGAGCTTATTCCTGGATTTCACGTGTTCTCAGAGCTAAGGAAGCATTACCCAAACGGTATCCGAATATTTCATGTCTGTCAAATCCAAGCTCAAGAAATGTTTCCTCTGACTTGGGATCACACAGCAAACGCAGACCTCTCTGCAGAAGCCAGATTTAAGCTTTTCTGCTGTATCGTGGGCGAGCGTTAAAACCTGGGAGTTAGTTAGGGGGAGTTAGGAGGGGGGTTCCCACCTGGGAGAAATTGTTCAGTTGCGTTAAATGTCTTAATGGGGTTATTGAAACTTTTATCAAGGGCGAAGCGTTCGAAGGTCCCTGTCGGTGGGTCCCTGCTAGGGACTCGTACAGCCCAGGCTTCTTCCCTGGTCGGTTCGGTGAGCGTTTACGTTAGCATGGCGAAGACTGTGGGAGATGGCAGAGGTCTGAGGGGTCCTGCCCTCCCGAAGCCATACCCTGTTTAGAGACAAAATTGACATCCCCAAATAGTTAGGAATCACTGTAGAGCTGGTCTGTAATAAACTGCTGAGCTGGAGAGAACCCTTACCCAAGTTCCTGGTACAGGCAGTAGAAAAAGTAGAAAGGCTCCCCGCTTTCAGGCAGGAGTAGAAATATTAGAGATTTTGGTAACATAATCATGGAGAGAAATGCTTAGGTTTAAAAATCTTTGTTGCCTTAAAGTTTGGGAGGGGGCTTGGAGAGGCTGATGGCAGCCTCGTCAAAGTTGTGTTTATTTTAAAAAAGGAAAAAGCAGGGAAGGGACCAGGTGCAGTCCTCAGACCAGTGTTGTCTAGAGAAGGATATCTCAAGTGTTTGTGTTAGCTGCAGTGCTTCCTTCTCCGCTTTTACTCTGCACATGCCCATTCCCCTGCATTGCCGGGCATCTATCTCAGTGTCCTTTTCTTCCAGAAGCGCTGGTGGACCTGATGTCGGTGGCAGTGAGGCTGTGCCCCTCTGTCTGCGAGAGCAGCCACTTCGCGGTGCTCCTCGGGGCCTACGGAGCCTCTCTCAGCATCCTGGGTGAGGGTGCGGGGACCGGGCGGTGTGATCAGAGCGTATGAGGTCTCGGGGGTCACCAGGAAGCTTTCTAAACTGACCCTCAACTGACTTTAGACCAGAAGATCTTACTTCTCCTGCGGGCCTACGAACAGAACAGCCATAGCCTGGTCAACTTCAGGTGAGCGCTGGGCCTGGAGGTGAGAACGGCAGGTCTTGAAGGCCCCACCCAGTGAGCTCCCCCAGGGAAAAGGGGGGCTGGGTGGACCCCTCGGCTCACACACCATTGCCAGCGTGGGCTGCTCTGGCCTCTCACTGTGAGGATGGTCCCCGATGGCCGGGCCTGTCTGGGCCGGGCCACCTCACTGGTTGGCAGTGTGTGTCTGTCACTCCTGACCTGGGGGTCATTTAGTTGATTCTTCTGAAAACCTTTCTCTTGGTGCCTTCCTTTAGGTGGGAGTGACTTAGGTGGGGATCTGGGAAAAGACTGAGGCGCGCTGGCTAGATGTTAATTCCGCCCTCTTCCTTGTCTGTGCGTGCGTGCGTGTGTGTGCACGCGCGCGCAGTGTCTGTCCCTGGATTTGTCTCTTTCCTGTCTGTCTGTCTCTGTGTCTGTCTGTCTGTCTCTCCTGGGTTCCCAGGGGCCGCTTGCTCCTTGGCCAGCACGGCTTTGGGCCCTGAGGGGCTGGGCTGATGCCTCTCCCTTTGGGCCCTGCCTGAGCTCTGCAAGGGCTGGGGTTAAGCTATTCATAGACAGCATCTGAGATTCTCTTTGCTGCCCTAGTTTCTTTTCTCCTTAATTTGGGACCAGCACCCCAGCATCTGCCCAGTACATAAGAAGAGCTTTGTGTGCTGAGACAGGAAGTAAGCTTACTGGGCCAAGAAAAATAGTTCAGGAGAACTCTGCAGGGAAGGGAAAAATATATTTCCCTTGTAGAATTCTTTTTTTTTTTTTTTAAAGATTAAAGCTGTATTAGCCTAGAAGCCCTCTGCCCCCCCCCCCCAAAAAAAAACAGTAAAGAGAACCATTTTCTGCCTCTTAAAAGAGTCCAGGTCATGAATAAACATTGTCTCTCCCTTCCCCTCGTGGCCTCACCCACTTACTGCCTTGGAGGTGGTGCTGCGTCAGTTGTATTCTTTCTGGAATAAACAGCCCCTGTGTACACGAGGGAGAGGAGAGAAAACAGAAGCAGTCTCGCTCACAGTGAAGAGCGAGCCGTCCTACCCAAGCCCCCAGCCTCAGAACCCCCCCAACCTCCGCAGCCTCAGAACCCCCCCAACCCCCGCAGCCTCAGAACCCCCCCAACCCCTGCAGCCTCAGAACCCCCTCTCCGGTTAATGCAAGTCACACGAGGGCACCCTGGGCGCGGACGGGTTCAGTCGCTTTCCAGGAGGAAGGCAAGGTGACCTCTCTGGGTGGCTGCCATGGGGACTGGTGGTGCGAAAGGTAGAGCTGGGGACGGCGCCAAGGCTGTGCGGTGGACGTGGTCCGCTCACGGCCCCGTGGCAACGAGGAAAGGTTTTATCAGTAGAGCATCATTGAGCTGCCAGGGTTCTGCCGCTGTGCCCAGCACACACTGGAGCCAGACTCCCCAAATGTGAATTCCTATTCTTCCACTTACCAGCTGGGCAGGGGACCAGCTGAGCAGCGTTCCAGATCCTCTCTGTGTCTCTCTTCCCGCATTTGCAAAATAAGGATGACACTAGTACGTACCTTATGGGATAGCCGTGCAGATTAAGTGAAATGAATACACATGAAAGGCTTACAGTAGTGCCTGGCACATCATAAGCTCTCTGTAAGTGTTGGCCTCCATCATCCCCGACACTGTCACACCACCCTCATCATTGTCAACCTCTCCATCACTCCCACCTTCCCCCTAAGTTATGCTGGGGATTAAATGATACAACACAGGACATGTACTCAGTGCCTGGCGTGCTAGCTGCTCGACAAAGCTGCCTGCAGTGCCGTCATCACCATCGTCACTCCTGTTCCCGATGGGGCCCTGTGACCAGTCTGCTCTCCCATCCGGCTCTAGGCTGCTAACCTGGGGCCCAGCGGCCGTGGAGCATCAGAAGACGTGCCAGAGCCTGGGCAAGTCCCTGTGGCAGCAGCCGAGCGTCGGGGACATCCTCCGCCTGCTGGATCCGGACCGCATGATGAAAACTGTCCTCCACTTCCCCCAGAACCGGAGACTGCTGCCCCCCGAGGTGCGGGGGGCCCAGGGGGGAGCCGTCAGGTTTTAGCTGCTATAAAATACAAGCAGTGCTTTTCTTGTGATTCGTTAACTTTTTATAAGTAAAATTCCAACCATATGCAAAGGTACAGAGACAGGACCCATGTCCCCACCACCCAGCTTCAGAACTTATCAGCACGGACCATACTTGTTTCTCTTATAACTTCTTTCCACCAAAGCAAATATCAAAGGTATAATTTCATGTACAAGCACTGTTGTTTTTTTTTTTAATAGAACCATTTTTTAATGGGCTTGGATATTCATAGTAATTTGAACTCTAGGTAGTAGTGGGTAAACATTCACATGGTGTTACGCTTAGGCAGTTGCACCACACGTTTCTGTTTGTCTCGGGCTATTTCAGGACACACAGGAACCGATATTTAAAGACAGGAGCACGATGGATCTCAGTGACCTTTATGACCCCTGTTTCCTCCTTCATCTCTTCAGTGAATTGACCAGGCCAGGTAATTGCAGCCTTCCGGGTGGGTTGAGGGGGCATGATTATTACCGTAATTACCAAATTAGGACCTTAATCTTGAAAATAATTCTTGAAGGATCTTCAGCTGCCTTCTCGCCTTTCCATTCCAGTGATTTTCAGCAAAGTAACAGTTAATGTTTTGAATACACAGTGATTTTTTTTAACTATAATTTTAAAATCTGGGAGTGTCCCTTTGTCTTTGATGTTTTCCTAATTTTAATGACAAGAGCATTTTCTGAATTTTCACTGAATAGTGGTCACATACCAGCAGAAATGAGAGACTTTGTCTTTGACAATGAGTGAGAGCCTGCTAAGGTTGGCTTTTTCTTGGTTTAAGTATATTTTTGAAATTGTATTTTGTGCCTACTACCCTGAGGGTGGGAATCTTTGTGGGTGAATGCTTCGGAGAGACAGAAAGAACAGAAATGTGTATCAGTACATGCTGGTAAAGGCCAGCGTCTGATTCCCAGGCCGGTCAGGTCTGTTGGTTTGGGGCATTTTGTCGGTGATTGGTGTGTATTTTTTTTGCGGTACCCGGGCCTCTCACTGCTGTGGCCTCTCCCGTTGCGGAGCACAGGCTCCGGACGTGCAGGCTCAGCAGCCATGGCTCACGGGCCCAGCCGCTCCGCGGCATGTGGGATCTTCCCGGACCAGGGCACAAACCCGTGTCCCCTGCATCGGCAGGCGGACTCTCAACCACTGCGCGACCGGGGAAGCCCTGAATTTGCGTTTTCTTAATGGCTAATGATGATGAACATCTTGTGGCTTACGCACCATCTGTAATCCTCTTTGGTAAAGCATCAGTTCACGTCTTTTGCCCTTTTATTCTAATGGGTTTTGTTTGTTTGTTTTTACTGTTGAGCTTTGAGGGTTCTTTATATATTGTACCTATTAGTCCTTTGTTTGATATGTGATTTGCAAATATTTTCTCTCACTGTGTAGCTTATCTTTTCACCTTCTTAACGGAGTTTTTCAAAGAGCAGCAGTTTTCAATTTTGATGAAGTCCAGTTTATCAGTTCTTCCTTTTATGGGTCATGCTTTGGTGTCAAGTCTTAAGAACTCTTTGCCCACCGCTCCATCCTAAAGAATTTCTCCCATGTTTATTTCTGAAAGTTTTATAGTTGTAGGTTTTACATTTAAGTCTGTGGCCTATTTTGAGTTAATTTTTGTATAAGGTGTGAAGTTTAGGTCCAGCTTTGTTTTTTCGCTGTGGGTGTTCCGATCCCGTCCCCACTTGTCGGTCCTCCATCTGTCCTCCTCGCCCTTCCTCCTGGTTACTGCCGGGCTGGGGAGTCCCGGTGCCCCTGCATTGACACTTCCTGGCTGGGAGGGCAGGAGTGGCCATTACTGCTCTTCACGTGGCCTCCACTGGCACCAAGCGGGAGCCTCGTCCTTCCTCTGTATTAGGGTCCCTCCGATGCCCAGTGGGGACCAGCCAGCATGAAGCCTGAGGGGCTCCCTCACTCCTCCCTCCTGGTTGTAATGGCCGTGTAGATTAGGTGCACCAGGAAACCATGCCTCACTGATTGCCCTGTTTTCTCCCCTTTTAAACTTGATGGTCTTTTTATACTCAAATGCTCTTCCTTATGGATTTGCTGATCCTCTACCACTGCCCTTAGTTCCTAACAGAAAGATGAGAGGGCTGTGTTCTCAGAGACTAGCCTCTCCATGAGCACTGGGTTCTGTGGCTGAGCTAGAGTTTCTTTGCAGGAGAGCAGGGGCATTTCCTTTCATGCACATGGCAGATGGTGATGATGGCCAGCAGGTATCTGAACTGCCCTGGTGGCTTTTAGCAGCGGCCAAGTGAGGCACATCTACTGCGCTCTTGATTCCCCCCAGGTCTTGGCAGTGCTGGCTAAGTCTGTTTCTCATCAAACATGAAAATAGATTTTCCACAGTCTAAAAATACGATGCAACTTGAGTGAATTATAACAAATCATTTAGTCTGTTGCTCTTTCAGGAGAGCTTTTAGGAGACAGAAGGCAAAGGCTTGGAAAACAGTAGAGAAATAGTAAAAATCAGGGCAGTGTTTTTCCCAGAATCTTGGATAGTGGGGGGAAGGGGGAAGGACAGGATCTGGAAGGCCTTTTGTGAAGAGAGGTAACTAGTAAATGCTCTTTCAAGTTAGGGAAATCTCCAAATACAGCCGCTTTTACATTTTATTGGTATAATATAGGTAGAAAAATTTGCAGAGCATGTCTACCCAGAAAGGACTTGCAGTAGCTTAAAATACTGCTTATACCGAAATCATTCATGTTGAAGTAGAACATTTTAAAAAGCATATAAGTGGATAGGGAAATAGTTATGCAAAACAAATAAGCAAACCAAGAAAAACTAGGTTCATTAAATTTTGCTCTGGGCTACTTATAATCCAGAACAACAAAAAAAATGGAAGCATAATATTTTAAACAAATTTCATCATCTGATAAAAGGAAGTAATACCAGTTCAACAGGAGAGGAAAATTCCTAGCAGTAAAATGATAAGTTGAACAGAACAGAAATCTGTGAACAGGATAATGGCCAAAGGTTTACTATGGTTGAATTGTCACGAATCTGTTTTTTCATTTTATTACTTTTTAAAAAGTTACTCTTCCATTTACTGTTGCCCTGGTGGATCACTAAACATGAACAATGTTTTAAGTAAACTTTTATTGAAGTGTGATGTATAGACACCAGTGCAAATCATATATGTGTGGCTCAAGTTTTGGTGAAACCACTGGCCAGATAGGAACAGAACAGAATCGGCAGCTCCTCCTCGGGCCCCTTCCTGGCCAGGGCCCCTTCCTCCCCAGTAGGGACCGGTGTCCTGTATTTGAACTTTACGTAAATGGCATTAAACACTTTCTATTCTTTTGTATGAGCTTCGTTTATCTACGTTATATTTGTGGGATTCATCCATGCTGTGTGTAGCACAGGTTCTCCACAGCATGTTTTTACTTCCTGCAGTGGCACCCGGGTCCAAGTGTTGCTCAACATTCTGCAGTCCTCAATTGGGTCACCTCCTCCTGCCTCCCGCCTCTGGTGACCACAAATCTGATTAGTTTGTATGCGTGGTGGCCAGGCTTCAGAGAAACTCGTCTCACTGCCTTTGCTGAAGATGGAACCTGTTTTCTTAACCTCACTGCTTCTTTTCTGTGAGTCCTTGGCTGGAAAGCAGGGCCAGCCAAGGCTGTTAGCAATGGCAGTGACAAATGATTTTTCTACAGCAAATTCTTGTCCTCAAGAGAACCGGGCTGAACTCTTTGGCTTCTAATTCACAGAACAGGGAGGCCCCACGTGCGGTTCTCACCAGACCACTGGGCACAGGCTCCATGGACCGCTCCCTGTGACGAGCCTTCCTGGCCAGGCCGCCTCTAGGAGGTGGTGTGGGAGGAGGCGTGATGAACAGCTCTTTATGCTCCGACAGCACAGCTGCACTGCCACCAAAGCCCGTAAAACGTGGGGTGCTTTTTCTTTTAATCCTTGATAATTGTCCTGGTTAAGCCATTTTGGTTTGAAAATCTGTTATCACAAGGCCGAATCTCTATTTATGAAGTTCTTAAAACAAAGAGAATGGTATTTATAACTATTTTTTGATAGCCTATTATGTTTTCAACACTCAAGGGAAGCTCTTTTCCATACATGTTACAAAGCCAAGACTTCCGGAGAATAACAGAGATGACCACAGAACATGAAATTGACTTTTCCTCACGGACATGTGGAAAATCCTTTTGTCTTAGAGAGTGTCAGTGATTACTAAAAATATCCCTGCTGAGTACTAGCTATTTTTAGTGAGTGTAATATTAAATGTTTAGAGTGTTCTCTTTTCCAGATTTATTCCATTTATGTGTGTTTGTTATGTAGGTATGGAGGTATCTTAAACATATTTCATCTTTTCCAAAACAATATAATTTTATCCCTCAGTTTGATGCTTTGTAAAGCATTTGGCACTTTTTCCCCTTCCCATCAAAAGTAGTCACTTGTTAGAAATGAGAAAATTTAGTCCATAAGCTGTTAGAGCCCAAGAGTCTTCTGATTATTCTTTTTCCATCCTTTTACTTTTTCTTTCCTTCCAGTTTTATTGAGATATAATTGGCATACAGCACTGTATAAGTTTAAGGTGTACAACATAGTGACTTGACTTAACATACATCATGCAGCGATTACGACAGTAAGTTTAGTGAACATCCGTCATCTCATATACATATAAAATTAAAGAAATATAAAAAATTTTTTTCCTTGTGATGAGAACTCAGCATTTCCTCTCTTAACAACTTTCATATATAACATATGGCAGTGTTGATTATATTTACCATGTTGTACATTGCATCCCTCGTACTTATTTATCTTATAACTGGAAGTTTGTGCCTTTTGACCGCCTTCATCCATTTTCCCTCCTCCTACCTCCTGCCTCTGGTGACCACAAATCTGATCTCTTTTCCTGTGGGTTTGTTTGTTTGTTGTTTTCAAGTATAGTTGACCTACAACACTGTTAGTTCCTGGTGCGTAACATAGTGATTACCTATTTCTGTACATTTCAAAATAATCACCACTCTATCCTTTTACTTAAAATCTGCATCTTGAGGTTAAAAGTGGTTTCCTGTAGACAGCGTATACTTGGGTTTTGTTTTTATATCCAATCTGACCGTCTCTGCCTTTTAATTGGAATGTATATACCATTTACATTTAATGTGATTATCAATCTGATTCCACTTTATCTGCTTTTTTGGCTTTTAGCTATAATTTGTGTGTGTGTGCTTGTCAGCATATGTACGTGGGTGTGTGTGTACATGTGTTTTTGTGTGCATGTGTGTGTTGGTTGCTTTAGGGTTTATGGTATACATCTTCAATTTATTGTGGTTTACTTTCAAGTGAGATTATACCACTTCATGGATAGTAGAAGCACCTTACAATAATATATATCTCTCCCTTCCTGGCTTTGCGCTATAATTATCATACTTTTTCCATCTGTTGATAAATGTTAAAAAGCCTACAATATGTGGTTGTTTTTGCTTCAGACTGTCAATTACCTTTTCAAGGGATTTAAATATTTTGTTTACCCCATAGTTATCATTCCTTGTTCTCTTCATTCCTTTGTGTAGATTCAGATTTCCATCTTCTATCATTTTCCTTCTCATCAAAATACTTTTAAGAATTCTTATAGTTCAAGGCTGTTGGTGATCAGTTCTTTCAGCTTTTCAGTCTTAACTTTTGAAAGATTTTCATGGGGTAGGAAATTCTCAGTTGACAGGTTTTTTTCTCATTGTACTTTAAAGACGTTGTCACCTTGATTCTGGATTGCATTGTTTCTAACAAGAAACAGTGTTCTTATCTTTGTTCCGCTCTATGTTTTGTGACCACTTTTAAGATTTTTTTAATCACCAGTTTCAAGCAATTCGATTATGATAAGGCTGGGTGTAATTTTCTTTATGTTTTTTGTGTTTGGGGTGTTCATTGAGCTTCTTGGGCCTGTAGGTCTGTGGTTTTGTCAAATTTGGAAAAGTTTTGGCCATTATTTCTTCATTTTTAGGGACTCCAGTTATACATGCATTAGCCTGCTTGAAATTGTCCCACAGCTCAGTGATGCTCATGCTTTTAAAATTCTTCTTTCTCTCTGTGTTTCAGTTTGGTTAGATTCTGTTGCTGTCTTCAGGTTCACTGTTCTTTTTTTCTTCAATGTCTAATCTGCTGATCAGCCCATCTGGTGCATTTTTCTTTTTTGTTTGTTTGGTCTTTTGTTTGTTTTATTGAAGTATGGTTGATTTACAGTTTGTTTTATTGAAGTATAGTTGATTTACAGTGTACTTATGTCAAACCTAATCTCCCAGTTCATCTCACCCTCCCCAGGTGACCTGTCCCTGTTCTGAGGTTTTTCTTGACAATGTTTATATTGTAAAAAGGCCTGGGTTTTTGTTAAGGAGGATTTGAAGTGTCCTGAATTGCAGGTGTGATCAAGTGGGTCCCCTCATGTATCCGACCTTCTCTCCCGTCACATCCTCTCCTGGAGTAACGTGCGTTTTTCAGGGCCTCACAGGTGATGAGAGAATATCAGCCAGCCAGCTCTGGGCTGTAGCTTTTGTTCAGGCTTGGTGAGCCACTCTTCTGTGAGATTTCTGTCATTTGTTTGAAGAAAGAGCTAGGGTTGCAGAGTGGATATAAGTTAATCCTTCGTAACATCGATAGTCCAGCTCAGACCAGTTCGCATTGGCTGTATCTCCCAGCATTGCCACCTTACGTATTTTCCTTGGCTGTGTTTGTAGGTGGGAACTCAGAGGCCGAGGGCTGAACACAGTAGACCCGAGAGCCGGCTTTCTCTGCTGACCCTCCGGTTGTGTCCCCCAGGCCTCCGCATGCTGAGATCTCAGTGGCGGGTCCGAATGTCACCTCTGATCTCTGGTTCACTGGGTATTTGTGAGAAGTAATGAAAGATTCCTGGGATTCTTGGGATTACAAGCATCTTAGAAACTGAAGGCATGTGATTATTGCCACGGAAGGGGAGAGAGTCTTCTACCCGGCTTCAGCAGACGTTAAGGAGTGCAGGAGGCAGACTTGCATTTCTTGTACCTAGCACGCACCCATAGCTGACGGTGGTAAGACGCGAGAGCAAATGGAATTCTCTGTGTTGCACGAGTGTCACAGAATCATAGCGTGTGTGTGTGTATGTGTGTGTGTAGTTAATGCTGTATTTTATTTCCCTCAGAATTTGTGGTGGATTGTCGGAAATTTGTGGATTCAAATGCTCTGGGCCTAACTGTCACAGCCCTCAGCAGCTACGACCCCCTGATGCGAGCCGCGGCCTACTCCGTGCTGGCAGCCTACTACTCACAGCTGGAGGGGGCACGCTTCCGGGAGCAGCCCCAGGTGAGCGGGGCTGCGGGGATGGCTCTCCGCCCGCCCGGCCTGGTGGAAGGATTTCCTAAGGAGATCAGAGGTGTTGCCGGGAGACTGATACAGGACAAAGTCTGTCCCCTGCTGGGGGAGGGGGGGTGATGCCTGAGGCTGTCTCGGGTCCTCAGCCCTGGGAGATGGAGACAGGTCTCCCCTTACAAGTGGTCTTCTTGTGTCGCGGTGGGCAGAGCAGTTCTAATTTCTGTTGAACTCAGGGGTGACGGCAGCTGTCACCCAGGACACACAGAGCCTCAGAAGCTGCGCCCTGAGGTGGTGGGGACAGGCGTCACCTTGGGTGGTCCCTGGGGTGCGAGGAGCAGGCCACTCTGCAAAGCCGTGGTTTAGGCTGTACAAGATAAGGCTGGTCACAGACGTTCTGCAAATTCTCTTTTTTTTTCCACCCCTTTTTCCTGGTTTGAAGGTACTGTACCTGTTGGACGTAGTCCGGAACGGGATCCGAACTAAGAACATGAGACTCACCTTCACCTTGACTCTCTTCATCGCCAAAGCAGCCTTGCAAGTTTTGAAACCAGGTACCACTGACAGAATCAGGTTGGGGTGAGGTGGAAAGTTTGAGGCTGAGCAAGGCCACTTGGAGGTGTTCATCCTACAGGCGTAACCAGTCCCCCACACAGGTGAGGGAGACGGATCAGGGTCACACGTGCACGGCGCAGAAGAGTGTGTATGATGGGGGAGATGATGTGTTCCTGTTTGCCTGTAGGGGTGTAAAGCTGTGGTAAAGCAAATCACAGCTCCCACCAAAGGGCTGCTCGGGGGCCTCACGGATCCGTACGCGAGCGCTTAGAGGGACCTGACACGGAGGCCCGTCCGTGTTGGCAGCTGCCGCTCTGAGCTCGGGGGTCAGCGTCAGTGTAGCTCACCAGCCAGAGGACAAGCGGCCTGTGGGTCCCGTGCAGGTGTCACCCAGGGCATGGAACACGAAACACTCCACTTTGTTCCTCACAGCAGGGCAGCGCTGAGGTAGTGTGAGCACAAGTCAGTCTATCATAGGACCTTTTTTTTTTTTTTTTTGTAATTAGTGAAAAGTCGTAGAATGTTGATAACGTTAGAGACCACAGGGTTCTTTGGAGGTAACATGGTTGTTTTTAGATGAGGAGACAGCTTCCCAGCTGGGGCCCCCAAGGTTAAATAGCTTGTTCAAGGCCCCACAATCAACCTGTAGTCAAGTTGCTGTTAGAATTCAGATTTGTTTTCACGTCCTCCGTATCTTTATTTTTGGCTGCGTTGGGTCTTTGTTGCTGCGCGTGGGCTTTCTCTAGTTGTGGCGAGCGGGGGCTGCTCTTCATTGCGGTGCGCGGGCTTCTCATTGTGGTGGCTTCTCCTGTTTCAGAGGACGGGCTCTAGGCACTCAGGCTTCAGTAGTTGTGGCTCGCGGGCTCCAGAGCGCAGGCTCAGTAGTTGTGGCGCACGGGCTTAGTTGCTCTGCGGCATGTGGGATCTTCCCGGACCAGGGTTTGAGCCTGTGTCCCCTGTGTTGGCAGGCGGATTCTTAACCACTGTGCCACCAGGGAAGTCCCCCCGTATCATTTTTATTACATGTTTTTTTCTTTACCTTAGAAATTACGGGAGGAAAGAAGGTAATTAGCCATTTAGACTCCAAAGGAACAAACTTCTGTGAAAATACCCCAGCAGAGGTCACGGTGGATGGCCTTGGCCTCCCATCCAGTCTGTGCCCCCCAGGCAAGCTGTCCCACATCAGACCTCCTGTCGGTGTTGGAGCACAGGGCAGCAACAGTGGTCCAGGGTTGGGACCGGGGGAGGAGGTGTCGGCCCCGTTGCATTCAAGGGCCAAGTGACCCAGGGCGCGTGTGAGCCCCCTTTGCTGTGGCGGTTTCCTCAGTGGGAGGCCGATGGGCTGGGTGTTAGCCCTGTGCTGTCTGAAGTGTGGCCAGGCCCCACTCTCCGCACCAGCTGATTAGAGTTTAGGCAGTGGGCTGATGCCTGGGGAGGGGTGACGTCTCCGAAGGACTGGACATCCTCACGTGGTTCCTGGGCCGCAAGAGAAGCCCGTGTGCTGTGTAGAACTAAGGTGTCTTAACTGCGTTTTAATTCTTGAGAACTAATAACCTGGATAAGGATTGGAAAGCCCCGAGGGGGCAGGGATTTATGTCTGACCGCCCCCCAGGGCCCTGCTCCCCTACTCCAGCCGGCCACGGGGTGTCCTGTTGGCACTATGGTGAGTGACTGTCTGCTTGTGTTCACAGAGGAGCACATGTATTTGAAGGTCAACAAGTTCCTGCTGTCCCACGAGTACCTGAACATGAACAAAGTTCCAGGCTTCTACCAGTTCTTCTACAGCTCGGACTTCGAGGTAAGGCCCTGAGGTCTCGGGGTCCTGGAAAGACTCCTAAATGGGGTGCTCAGCCACTGCGCTGACGTTTCCCCGAGGAGACTGTCAGCTGCAGAGCACAGGCTGGGTTGGAGCTCGGGGCCAGGCGGGCCTGTGTGTGGAAACGCCTCCCATTCCACACCTTGATTCTTGGGTGTCTTCTCAGACCTCACAGACTGCTCCAGAGGCCTCGAGTCATGGCCTCCTCGTTGTATTTTCTTGGCGAAGCCCTGGGTTGAATACTAAAGTGCTTTTACAGAACACCCCCTGTGAGTAAGCACAGTTCACTGTGTAAACTTGACTTGGTCCCTTATTCCTGACCTGGAGAAATGGAAGCAGAGAGGAGATGGAGGGTTTTTAATAACATACCCAGAAACGGAGGGTGGGGGCGGCTGTGCTGCAGCCTTTGCCCCCAGTTGAAAGAACTGGCGTTGGAAGAGTTTTCAGGGGAAAAGGCCTTCACTTATTTAACAATAGTTTCTTGGTTGCTTGGGTTACAGCAGAGGACGGAGCGGGAGTGGATGTTTGGGCTTCTGCGCCAGGGGATGCGGGACAAGCACTGCTACGAGCTCTGCGCCAGGCGGGGCGTCCTCCACGTCATCCTGTCCTTCTTCAGCAGCCCGCTCTGCGACGACGTGGCCCAGGTAGGCGGCCAGCGCTCCTGGGGGGCTGAGGCCTGGGCCCTTGCACGGGGTGCCATCTGCCAGCCTAGTCCCTGTGGAGTCTCACCCAGCCTGGCCTCCCGATTCTACGTTAGCTTCCAGTGCCCTGGCCTGGGGGCAGGGCCTGTGGAGAGGGAGGGGGGTGATGAGTACCCAGGTGGCTCTGGAATGGCTGAAAGCTCTAGAAACTCGTCACCCCATAAATGACTGAGGTGCTTGGAGACACCCCCGAGCCACCAGGATGTCTCACGATGCACAGAAGCTGCAGGTTCTCAAAACCCGGCTGGGAAAATGAGTCGGGAGGCGAGCCTGCCTGCCTCACAGCTGACGAGGGAGTCTGCACGTTAGCTCTGCCCCTGGAGCCAGAGCTCATGTCGTGTGAGACGTAACTGGGAGAATTCGTCAGTGTTTTGATTGATTTCTAGCCGGGTCAGCTTCTGCTTGTGGTATCGTGTAAAATGTGGGTAAATAGGAGTGAGTTTGAATAACCCGAATTCGAGTGCGGTAGATTTCTATTTCTTACAGCATGTGAGGACTCTAAGGCACCCAGTTAACAGCTCCAGCGGGAGTCCCACCGTTCCGTCCCCTCCAGGTGGCAAAATCAAGGCAATGAATGGGCCGCCCGCAGTTCATGGCTGGGCTAGAAACGGGTCCGCCCTCCTCCCCCCTCAGGCTGCCCCAGATGCGGGCCGTGTGGCTTCCGTGCTGTGTCTCTGCTTGTGGTGGACTAGCGGGTGGGCGGCCCCGGGCCCGAGCTCGCTGTGGCCGTCTGTG
The DNA here is from genome assembly GCF_011762595.2 of Tursiops truncatus. Classification (NCBI taxonomy): domain Eukaryota; kingdom Metazoa; phylum Chordata; class Mammalia; order Artiodactyla; family Delphinidae; genus Tursiops; species Tursiops truncatus. Next base: position 131,604,621 of record NC_047037.1, on the reverse strand, counting down.
TGCTCTGGCCGTCACTGTGGGGAAGGGTGGTCCCACGCGGCCACCACCCTTGCGGACTTAGCAGATGGTATGTGCAGCCCCCGCCTGTAACTGGAACATAGCATTCTGTTTTTTAAAGTGTTCCCTGGATCATGTAAGTCAGGTTTTCCCACTGAAGAGTAACTTTCTGTTCTGGGTTTGCAGAATTGGGTTTTGGAAATTCTGCAGAATGCTGCCCGGGATGCCAAATCTGCCTATGAGATCCTGCGGGATTACAGCCTCTTAACGTGGGTCCTACACATCCTGGAGAGCAAGTAAGCACCGTGTGTGTTTGTGTGTGTGTGTGTGTGTGTCTGTGTGTGTGTATCTGTGTCTGTCTGTGTAACTGTGTCTGTGTGTGTGTGTCTGTGTGTGTGTATCTGTGTCTGTGTAACTGTGTGTGTGTGTGTCTGTATGTGTGTGTGTGTATCTGTGTGTGTGTGTCTGTATGTGTGTGTGTCTGTGTCTGTGTCTCTGTGTGTGTGTGTCTGTGTGACTGTGTCTGTGTGTGTGTCTGTGTCTGTGTGTGTGTGTGTGAGAGCGAGAGAGTGTGTGTGCTGTGCACACACCATGCCACCTCCTGCCATCTCTCGTGTCCGCTGGAAGTGTCCCGGAGAATCTGTGTTCCCGAAACAGCATCCTCTACACCACCTTTCCGTCTCTTGTGCCAGGTCCAGGCTCCTCCCCTGGAGTGGGGTCCCCCATCTGAGGTTTCAAGATCTCTGCCCTTCCTGAGGCAGAAACAGGGAGCTCCTGTTTCAGGAACGCTCATGCGGTGATGTGGGTTCGCACTCCACTCCCGCCCAGGGTCAAGGTGCTCGGCGAAGAGCCGGTGCCGGAGCAGCATTGAGGGCTGGAGTGGGTGTTTGTCTTGTTACTGGGGCTGCTGTCACTGGGTGGCTCAAACGACACAGTTTCATTTTCTCGCCTTCTGGAGGCTGGAAGTCTGAGATCAGGGGGCCAGCATGGTTGGGTTTGGTGGGAGCTCGTTTCCTGGCAAACACACTGCCGACTGTGTCCTCACATGACCAGGGAGAGAGAATGAGAGAGCTCTGGTCTCTTTCTCTTCTTACAGGACATTAATCCCATCATGGGGGCTCCATCCTCATGACTTCTAAGCCTAATGGCTTCCCAAAGGCCCCACCTCCAAATATAGTCCCACTGGGGTTAGGGCTTCAGCATCTGAATGGGGCGGGGGACACGCTTCAGTCCATAGTGTGATGTTTTGATTCCTAACACTCTCCTAACTTTGAGGCTGTGTGAAAAGATGAAGACCTTGTCTCAGCAGACAGCCCTTGGTGACAGGGATCTTTCAAACAGCTACCTATGATGATAAGCCTGGGGATATCCAGGCTCTTTCTTGCATTTTTTTTTCCTTTTGTGCATTTTTTAAAAAGAATTAAAAGATTTTTCTCTGAAAGAAAGTGATGTCTTATATCTGAAGGCAGCATTGGCTGATTACCTGTTCCTGGCTGTTACCTTTATGCTTTAGGGTTGAGTTGTTCTCGTGGGCGGGAAGCCTCTTCTTACGGTGCCGCAGCAGCTCCAGAATGTCCCTCAGTGGGGACTGAGGTGGTTGGCTGTCTAGAAAGGAGGGTTGGGGCCTCGCCCTGGGGTGGAGCTGCGTTTCTATAGCAGACATCCTGTGTTCACTTAGATGCTGTGTCCCCCTCTTTGGGGGCTGCAGCGGGAGGTACGAGGATAGATGGCTGGGGGAGAGGGGAGGAGTCTGCCACTTGGGATGGTCACCACCGTCACAGTGTCTTCCATGGTTGCCGCCCACTCCCTCCAGGAGATGTCACTGGGAGGAGAGGATGTGACAGACAGTGGACTTTCCCACATTTGATTTCAGGTTCCTGGAGACTCAGCTGCTCTCCAACCTCATCTCCCTGCTGCACACGCTGTGGGTGACCACCCTGGGGGACAGAGGCGTGGAGGCAGGGGAGCAGCCTCCTTGCAAGCCTGGGTCCCAGGAGCCCCCGAAGCTGCTCGCCCTGCACTTGGTCGACGAGTTCCTCTACGTTCTCCTTGTGCTCACGAAGCACCTGAGGTAAGCCCCTCCCCACTGGCCATGACCCCTTGGAGGTCACGGGTCCACAGGGAGGCTCTGGGCGGGGGCTGCCATCCCTTCGGTGACGTCAGGAAACCTACTTCAGCTGCTCTTCTTTCCACGTCAACTTCAGGAGGTTCCTTTCAAGGCCCTGAGAACTTAGCACACTTGAAAATCCTGTCATTCCAGATCATTTTTAGCAGCAAACCATCTAGTGGACTTTTGGATCCAAGCACTCAAAATGTTTTATAGAAAGAACATATTTCCCATGATCTAAGCCTAGGAAAGTTAAGCTGCTCCCAAACTCACCTCCGCTTTCATTAGCCTATGGGCTCCCTTATCCATGAATTCCTTGAAAATTTCAGTATTTTCCCCTTGGAATTACACTCTTGGTTTCCTCAGGAGAGCTCAGTTCTTCTCAGATTCTACTGTGTTAGAGAATATACACTGTGTGCCCTCAGATTTCTGACTTGGGAACAGGGGTATGCTGATTGAAACCAGAGGATCGATAGCCAATGGACTGTCATCTCAGAATGAAACTTTCTTGATAAAGAACCGGGCATTTGATTTTCTGTTGTTCGGAATTCAATTGTTGGATTCATGCCAGAGCGCCCGTTTCTTATTTTGAGGTTGTCCCGAGACACGCTGGTCTCTGAGAACCGATTGTTATTCAGAATACTGATCGTAAATGTTAAAATTGTGGAAGGCAGATGGTTTTGAATTTTAAATTCCTTAGAACTCGGAGGGACGTGCGTCCCCGAAGCGCCCACCGTCAGGTTTGGCCGTGGGTGTGCCGTCCCCGGGCTTTGCCGAGCCTTTTCCCTCGAGGCTGAGAGTTTCTGAGTCGGAGAGGAACTGGCGGTCCTGGAGCTGTTTAGCGTGGCAGCGGGCACCCTCACCGCAGGCTCTGCCCAGCTCTCCCGGTTTCCAGAGCGCTTTCTGTGCCTCCAGGGTGGAGCTCAGACTCTGGGCCCCATTCTGCCTCCCCTGGAGGGGCTCCCCATTTCCTGCACTGTGCGCTGGGCTCCACGCTCTTGTCTGTTGTGAAGGGTCGCCCGGGCTGTGAGTGGACGGTGTGCTGAGCTGCAGGACGAGGTCCTGGGCTGCCAGACAAGGAGGTGGCCCTGGCTCAGTCCGTGGCGTTGGCTCCCGCAGGCCCGCCTTGGCCTCCACCCAGCTCACCAGCTTCTTCGGGGCACTCGACTCCGTGCTGAGGTACCGGGCCACCGTGCTGCAGGCCTTCAGGGACATGAACCGCTTCACCGTGAACGAGACTGTGCTGTCCACCAGGGATGCCCTCGTCCTCCTGCACCAGTGGAGCCTCGTCGAGAGAGACATCAGGCTCCAGGAGGACCTGAGAGCAGCCGCGGAGAGATGCCAAGTCAGGGAGCTGCTGAGTGAGTGTCGGACCCGCTCCCCAAGCTGTGCTCGCTGCCCCGCGGAGCAGCTGGCGTCTTACCGTCCCTGAGCGGCATGTCTGCAGCTTAGAGACAGGGCCTGTCCGTCTTCATAGCCCGAGAGGGAGCGGGGGGCCGGCTTTGAGTCCCAGCTCTGCCGCTAACCAGCGCTCAGCTGCTACGATAGCAGTAACGACGGGTCACAGGGAAGCACTGAGCACTCGCTGTGCTCCAAGCGTGGGGACGCGTCCCGGGAGGGCACAGCCCGTGGGCCGCCCCACCATCTGCATCTGTGTGTGTGTTAGGGGGTGGGCGGAACACCAGTCTCACCGCCTTTTCTCTTTCCTGTGTGTGTGTGTTGTATGTGTGTGTGTGTATGTGTCCGTGTGTGCGCACGTATGTGTGTACGTGTATGTGTGTGTGGTGTGTTGTGTGTGTGCCTGTGTGTGTGCGTGTATGTGTGTGTGTGTGCGTGTATGTGTGTGATGTGTGGTGTGTGTGTGTGGTGTGTGTATGTGTGTGTGTGTGTGACAGAAATGCTCAAGGATAAGAACAAGCCATCTGGGCCAGCCCGAGCCAAAGGCCTCCGGGGCCGGAAGCGGAGGCCTGGGGAGGCCGAGGAGGCGGTGGACCCCGAGCTGCCGGCGTCCACCTTGGAGGCGTGCAGGGGCCTCCTGAGGTCCATCCTGACCCACTGGGGGCCCGCGTTTCCTGACCCCGAACCTGAGAGTGAAGGCCTAGGCCCCGTGGGCGCCGTCACCGTCCTGGTGGCCGGCTGGGTGCTGCGCTCCGCAGCCGCGAGCCCACTCGGCCGGGTGGAGACGGCGGGCCTCCTGGGCTGGCTCAGGAACCGCATCTTGCCGCGGCCAGCGGTAGCGGCCGGCCTCCTTCAGGACAGCGCCGTGGCGAGTGGCATGTTCAGGCTGTATAGCAGGTTCTGCGGCGCCGAGGGGCTGGCGGGGCCCGAGCAGAGCGCGGCCAGCCTCTTCAACGCCGTCATGCTGCAGCTGGGGGCGGCCCGCGGCCCCGCCGGGAGCCCCTACCGGCCGATACTCGAGGCCGTCCACCTCTCTTCTCTGAACGCGGAGGATGCAGCCACGCGAGGTAAGCCTGGTGCTCGGGTCGGAGGCTGAAAAAACGCGGGAGTGGGCCTGGGGTGGGGAGCCTCTCCTGTTCCTTAGAGCCTGTCGTAAGCCTTTGGGGGCCCCTCTCCACGGTTCTGAGGATCGCGGAGAGGGCCACGGGGCCCTGAGTGTAGGGGGAGAGGAAATCTCTGCCTTTGCCTTCGGGTGAAAGAAACCTTTAGTGATGGTTTTGCTTACAGTGGAGAAAGGTGCTCACATCACAGCCTTGTGTCCCACCGGGACGCGCTATTGCAGAACAGCGGCTTCCCTAAGTTTCTATCCTTATTACCCACGTGAAGAGTTACGTTTCATGTCACGGCCAGGTGTGTGTGTGTGTGTGTGTGTGTGTGTGTGTGTGTGTGTGTGTGTACATTCGAGCACACATGTGCACAAGAGCACACACATGCACACACAAACACACAAGTCACACAATTTATGTGCTTGGCGCTTAGCAGGTTCTTAATAAAGGTGTGACTGCACAGACGAGGGCACAGCAGAGGCTGTAGGAGGACAGGAGGGAGGCTGTGACCATGTGCAGGTGACTCCTCCATCCGGGAGGGTGGACTCTTCACTGGAGGATGAGGGACACGACGGGGAGCAGGGAAGGGGGCGGGCCCACAGCGCAGCAGGTGAGCTCACCTGGTGGCCGGGGTGCCCTGCCCTCTCCTGTGGCCACAGTCGGGGAATTGAATCTGGGCCTGTAAACCTTCTCGCCTGTGCCACTGAGGGGATGATGGGAAGTGACTCCGGGCCGCTCCTCCCCAACTTCGGTTGTGGTTCTTGGCCTGGGTGGTCAGCACCAAGGAAGAGGCTTGACTTGTAGTAACTTTTTTTTACGTTTCACACACATTCATTCATCGCATGAAAAGATAATTTTAAAATGAACAAGAAAGGTTGACTTAGTCAAGCAAAGGTGGAATTAATTTATGGCAGTGCGCGCTGACTGCCGTCTGGGGCTTCGCACAGCCCCGGGCCCCTGTGCGTGTGGGCGGGTGACTTGTTTTCCGACTGACCGGATTGCGTTCTAATGGGCTTGTCCCTTTCCTCAGCCACTGCTGCGTTCCTGGTGTCTCTGTACATTAAGGACGTCTGGCTGGGGGCCCAGCGGCCAGACACCCTCTTGACCCACGTCCGGATGGTCCTCGACGCCTCGGAGGACGTGGAAGGTGGTGACGAGGAGGCCGTCGTCAGGCTCTGCAAGGACATCGCGGCCGCGATCCCTGACACTTAACCCCCTGCGGCTGGCGCTTCCGGCTCCAGGCTCTAGGAGTCAGGTTGAGTCAAGGGTTTCCATGGAAGGCCTGCGAGATGACAAGCTCTGAATGTTGACCAGGTGTCCTGACAGGAAAAGTTGGCTTCATTTAACTGACTGATAAATAATAAGCTCAAGGGACCACGTGTGCGAAGCGGTCAGGGTTACAGTGGGCTTGGGGACCTTTGGGCCGTGAGCCCCAGTCAGCGAAGACCCTTCCTCTTAGGGACTCATTGTTCCTCAAAGAAATACCACAAATCGAGGTGGCGCTTCTGAGTGCGTAAGGGATTCATGGACTTTAAAGCCGCAGTGTCCAGAGATATATCAGGCAGAAGAGCAAGGAGAGAGACGTGTAAAGTTTGCCTTAAGGCTTTAAAACAAAGCTTTGTGGAACTTTCTGAATAAATAAGCCCTGCCAGTGTTGTGTTAAGTTATTTTAGTAAATAAAAAGGATGTTACACTAAATCCTGAAAGTATGGAATTGTTTTGACTTCTGCTTTGGAAAGACAGCCTATATTTTTAAAACTTCTGTTTCAAAGGGGGATTTAGAATTTTATAACTTGTTAATAAACGTCTATTTTTGTTAGGTTTTTGTGTTTTGTTTAATTGCTTTGATCACAGGCTATTTTTATTCTACAGAGACCTGCATTTCAGAGGTCAGGATTTGACTTGTAACATTCCTACATTAACTGATACTGTAGCTGACGAACGTTGACTATGAAGTTTCATGGTTTCCCAGATAAAACTTGGTCCTGATCATTGAAAGCTCTGCATGTACCCTCCTGCACACCCAGGTAGGTGCCCAGGGGTCTGCTGGGCCCTCGTGCCGCGTCAGCACATGCATTCCCTGTCTGCCGCCTGGGAGGTGGCCGTTTATTTGCCCATATGATGTTTATTGCACTGGCAATGGCTTGGTTTCAGCTTAAACATTTACACTTTTGTCTCCTTCCAGTGTTGTTTAGACTCTTTTCAGGTTTGTTTGTTTTTTTTTGCGGTACGTGGGCCTCTCACTGTTGTGGCCTCTCCCGCTGCGGAGCACGGGCTCCGGACGCGCAGGCTCAGCGGCCATGGCTCACGGGCCCAGCCGCTCCGCGGCATGTGGGATCCTCACGGACCGGGGCACGAACCCGTGTCCCCCGCATCGGCAGGCGGACTCTCAACCACTGCGCCACCAGGGAAGCCCTTTTCTGGTTTTTTTAATGACTTAAGATTTTTACCAAGACAAGAGTAATGCTTCTGGGCATTTGTCCCCTTCCCACAGTGGGGCTCATCGTCTAGAAGACAAGGAGCATTTACCTCCCCTATTCCCTCGCCTGCAAAACACCCACAACAGTATTCTTAGAATGTCGTGAAGCCAGAATCCTACGTTTAGATTCAAGTTGGAAAGCCCATGTGGTCCTTTCTGCCCTCTTTCTGCATCTCTGGAGCCCATCAGTCTCCCTTCCCCCATCTTCCCTTCTAACCCGCTGTCCCCCGTGCTGGCGAGGCCAGGCCTGGCCCTCACCTTACAGGATTATTTTTCAGTCGCCTGGGATGGAGGGGGGGTGAGGTGTATGGGCTTTGTGGTATGGTGCTGGCACCCTGCCAGGGGCAGGCTGTCGGGCACTAGAGAACTAGGTCCATCGGGGGTCTCGGATCAGACGTCACACGAAGTCACACAGCACGGGATCCTCCTGCCACTCGGGCTTAAGCCTTGCCTGCTGCGCCCGACTGCCCTGTCCGGGGAGACGCCGCCCTGGGCTCTGTCTGTGAAAGGCCTTGGGGAGGTCGGAGGTGTGGCTCAGGTCCCCTGACCACAGTCAGCGAGTCTGGCCGGGCACACACTGCCCCGTCTTAGTGACAGTGGGTGTCAGCGGGGGATGGAGGGGGACCTGGCAGGCACTCCCTGGGCGTCCTAAAGAAGGTGCAGATCAGCCAGCGAACTCAGAGTTGATAAAAAAAACATTGCAGAAGTAATAGCGGAAACTATGAAGTGACATGGTAGAGATCAGTGAATAGTTTTTAATCTTAATTCATACATATTTTACTTTTCTATCCTTCCCAAAGCAGCATGAGCAGTAAATAGGCAGGTTAAGTGCACTAAAGGAAACGAGCAATATTTGGGGCCTCCTCCCTCGGCCAGATGGGCTGTTGCCAGCCTTGGGTAAATGCATACATGCGCCCCCTTGTACAGTCATTCTTGACCTAGTTGCACACCGTGCTACCTGTAACCAGGCTTTCAGAGGGCACGTGTGTGTCCAGGTTGGTTTGAGTTCCCCGGCTCACTCAGCAATGGCCCTGGTTTGGGTTGTTGGTTCTACCATCGGGAGGTTCTGTCTGCAGGGGAGGCTCACTGGGCTTGAAGTTCCTGACATCAGCTGGTGCCGTGCGGGTCCCCATCGAGGGCCAGCTCCCAGAGGCGAGCAGGGTGGCCCTGGGGGGGGTGGAAGGGGGCCGAGGTGGAGGGACTCTCCTGCTGCAGCTGCTGGACGGGGCCCGATGCTCTGCCACCTGGTTCCTCGACTGAGCTCGGTAGAGGCAGCGGAGTCCCCTGGGGGGCCCCGTGGTGCTGGGGTTGCTTCCAGACACAGAAGGGGAGGTTGAGGCCGAGACTCCAGGGGCACGTTGGGTGGTGCTGGGCATTGTTCCTGCGGACAGAGCAGAGGGAAGGAAGTGTCCAAGCTGCCCAGAGAACTGTCCTTCCCCGGGTTGGGGAGGGGACTCCCTGCTGCACCCTCCTGCCTGGCCAAAGCCTGCAGGGGAGAGTCACAGGGCGAGAGCCCCTCTGCCGGGGAAGCAGGCCCAGGGCTGGGGTGGGGGGCTCAGCCTGGCTCACCAAGGCTACCACAGTGGAGAAATGGAAGAGAAGAGGAAGTGCTCGATGGTGACCCTGACCTTGGGGCTTTCCCTCTGACCTCATGTCACAGATTCACAGCTGGTGGAGGCAGGGGTGGGGGGATGGGAGGGGGGGAGGTTGACCGTCCGTCCATCCACGTGTTTGAGTGTAGCTCATCTCGTGTCCGTACCTCATGCCAACTTGTATCTGAGCCAGAAATCCATCCTCCCTGGATGGACCCTCCTGCACTCGAGGTGCTGGGGGCACAAGACACATCCCGCCTGCCTTTAGTTTCATTAGTGAAGTGGGATGATAACTGCCTTGTGGGTATCAGGATGAGATGAGGCCATGTACCGATAGCTGTCTAAGCTAGAGAACTAGTTCAAATGTGGTTATAATTGGAACGTGAATGAAGAAGGCCAGGAAGGGAGCACGAGGGAGCTAAGCCCTCCTTCCAGATGACTCAAATGATGCTAACACAATCTTTTTTTTTTTTTCCATCATGGAAAGAACGACTCTTTGGGAAGCAGCTCAGCATTCTCTTTCCTAAGTCTAACTAAGGATCTATTTGGCAGTCCTGAGCATTCCTTGTCACAAAGTTCCTGGAGAGCATTTTCTGTAGTAAGGTATGCGGCCAGTCAGGACAAAGAGCGTCATTATTTTGCCCTGTGGTAAAACTGTAGCCCAGAAGACGCGCAAAACCCCTGTGCCCACCAGGCTGCGGAAGCTTCCGCTGGGAGGTAGCTGAGTATCCTCGCAAACTGTCCCTAGCACAGGGCTTGCTCCAAGTCACCGCAGAAGAGTAGAAAAGAAAGTCAATTTCATTAGTTTGTCCCTCGGGGATCTCTTGGGGGTAAAAATCTGCTTAGCTTCAACGTGAGTTCTGAAAACTGAAAGAATGGATTTCTTCATTGCTCGAAAGCTGGTCCCCGCCTCCCACATGTGACCAAGGGAACCAGAATGACCTGGTGTGTGTAGACCCGGTGCATGAGACACTATGGACAGGGCGGGTGGACGAGGGGGTAGGAGAGACAGAGGCCCCCCAGGCAGGTCTGTGAATCCGCAGATCCGCAGGCCCTCGGGGAACTGGCAGGGGGACCCCATCAGGCAGGGGGGCTGCCCTCTGATTCTTTCAGGGGCTTGGAGGCTCCTCTTCCCCTCCTCTCAGAGCAGCTCTGCCCACCTCTCCCTGCTCCCAGCTGCCTGTGCTGACTCACGGTTCCCACATCCCAGGAGTTCTTGGTCCATCATGGTACCCAGCCACCGTCTTCCTCTGGCCCCCTCAGTGCCTCGTGGCCCCAGCTCCCCTGCCAGGCCATGTGTTTCTAGGGGCAGTGGCCAGCCCTGGGCCAGCCCTCTCCGGGTTGGTTGCCCACCCCTGGTCCCATGAGCTATGGCAGGGGGAGAGGGGGTGTAGGGCCCCTTGTAAGCATCGTCCTTGGGACAGCGGTGGCTGTGTTGGGCGGATTCAGCTGGAAGGGAAAGTTGGGTGCGGGAGGCCAATTGCGTAGCACAGGAGAATTAACATACAACGAGCTCGGCTCTAGTTGCTACTTGGAACCCATGGATTGTGCCTCCAGTTTAACTTCCGCTTCATGGTCTGCAACAGCCTAACTGAGTTATGGTCTACACACCACAAAGTTCACCCGTTTAAAGTTTATAATTCAATGGTCTTTAGTACGTTCCCTGAGTTGTGCGACCATCACCACAATCTATGTTGGAATAGTTACCTCGTGCCCCAGAGAAACCCTGTGCCCCTTAGCAGTCAGCCCCGCTTACTCTGCCTTCTCCCAGCCCTGGGCAACCACTAATCTGCTTCCTGTCTGTGGGTTTGCCTCTTCTAGACATTTCACGTCCAGGGAATCACACCACGTGTGGTCTTCAGTGCCTCACCTCTTTCACGTAGCACAGTGTTTCTAGGGGTCATCCACGTAAAGCCCATAAATCAGGGCTTTATTCCTTTTTATGGCCAAGTAATATTCCACCGGGGACATACGGGTACCCCCTATTTAGCCCCTCACGTGGCCACTTACCACATACCTCCGCCTGTCCTTACTTTCCTCGTCTGCGGGGAGGCTGGCCAGGACATGGACAGAAGCAGCAGGAACAGGAAGACCACGAAAGCTGCCAGGCTCACCCAGAAGGCGATGACGATCGAATCTGTGGGAGGCAGACACGTGTCTCCACGTCAGTGTGATGTCACAGGGCCCACGGCTGGGAAGCGAGGGTCCCCATGTGCTGTGGGGATGGGGCTCTGGGGCTAAGTCTTCTCGGCTGTGATGGGGGGTGGAGGTACGGGGGCAGATTTTTCCATTAATGATAACCTTGGGAAGGAAACGGGCAACAGCAGGGACCTGGCGCTTTTCCCAGGGCCACGGGCCTCTGGGTGAGTTTAGGGGGCTTATTGAGGGGAAAAAACAGTAAATGAAGTTGGGTGACACCTCATGGGTTTGCTTTTTCAGCTGCTACTGATGATCAGAGAATGGATTTCCCCTCCTCCCTTCCTCTCGGGAGGGAGAAGAAAGAGCTGTGAGCAACTTCTCGTGGCAAGACGGCCTCCCCTCCCCTGTGAGGGCTGCAGCCCCTACCAGCCTGGTTAGGGACAGCTTCAAAGACCCCAAGATCAGAGACTTAGAAAAAAAGATGTGCGCTAGGCAACTGTGCCAGCCTGCCGCAGGAAGGGCCAGGCCCTTCCCGCTGTGGAGTTGTCACCCGAGGTCTGCCACGGCCAGCCTGCTAGAGGTGGAAAGAGCCGGTCCCTTTCTTTCCGAGGGACAGGCCCAGCTGCGGGGCAGTGGCAGGAGGAAAAAGCACTATTGCAGCCACTACTCTGGCTGTATCTGTGGCCGGAGGTGAAAGGACGCGGGGAAAACGGGAAAGATGCTTAGTCTCTTCTGGGCCCTGGGTAGATCCTGGCAGGTCAGGAGGTTCCTTTCTCTGAGACTCTGGGTCTGGAACTTTCGGCAAGTTGCTAGGGAACTGCAGGGGTATAGTTTCTCCTGGGGGTTGTGTTTGGCTCTGGGCACAGAGGACCAGGCTCATAATTAGTGTCTGCAAGTATCTTCTCCCAGACACACTCATGCCCCCAGGACAAGATGCCCCAGACCAGGATATGCTAGGCACCTACATGTGTGACCAAAGGAAGCCACTGAAGGATAGTAATCAACAGGCGTGTATTAAGCACGTACAGGAGCCAGGCTTTGCTGGGGGCTGTTAAGGATTCAGAGGGGGCCAACCTGCCCACCAGAAATCGCGGACCCCCTTCAGGATGCTGCATCTCTCCCCCAGCATCCTCGGCACTCCTGCTGCACCGCCTGTGCCAGCCGTGCCCTGCCTTCTGTTGGGTTCTGTTCAAACAAAAGATGTTCTTGTGATGGATTCAAATGAAAAGATGTTTATAAATGGGTGAACAAATGAACAAATAACTGAATGGAGGATTAGAGATCTATGAGTCATTTGTGGGGTAAATAATAGTAATTTAGTAAAGACCGTTACCACTGCCCTCTATGATCCAAGACAGGTAGAGGGAGAAACTGAGACTTTGAAAGAGTCGATTTTAGGTCCTAAAAGTGTCGAAAACAGGTAATAAGGAACAGATGCAGTATCTGCAAAAAGAATCCTGGACCTCCACCACCTAGTAATGCATCAGCAACTCGGCACTCACACTGAAGAGAGGACAAGGACAGCAAAGCTTTGCAAGGACAGCAAAGCCCCCCAGGCTGACTCTCACATCCTCTCTGCTTTCTGTCCCTGACCTGAGAAACCGATGGGGGTGCCCTAGAGCAACAGACTGTTGTAGGGGCCCTATGGGCTCCTGGGAAACAGGAAATGAGGTTGTTGCCATCCGTCTTAAGCTTAAGGACTTTTTAAAAAAATTTTTATTGGAGTATAGTTGATTTACAATGTTGTGTTAGTTTCAGGTATACAACAAAGTGAATCAGTTATACGTATACATATATCCACTCTTTTTTTTAGATTCTTTTCCCATATAGGCCATTACAGAGTATTGAGTAGAGAGTTTCCTGTGCTGTACGGTAGGTTCTTATTAGTTATCTATTTCATATACAGTAGTGTGTATACGTCAATCAAAAGAAGCCTCTGGGGCTTCCCTGGTGGCGCAGTGGTTGAGAGTCCGCCTGCCGATGCAGGGGACACGGGTTCGTGCCCCGGTCCGGGAAGATCCCACATGCCGCGGAGCGGCTGGGCCCATGAGCCATGGCCGCTGAGCCTGCGCGTCCGGAGCCTGCGCTCCGCAACGGGAGAGGCCACAGCAGTGAGAGGCCCGCGTACCGCAAAAAAAAAAAAAGAAGCCTCTGACTTTCTTAGTGTTCCTTGCCTGCTCACTGTGTATTATTCCACAATACCTGCTTCGGTTCAACTCTGTCCCAAAGAGTCCCAATTTATTGTATAACCCTCAAAGTATAAGAGTATGTATGTTTTCAGAAAATATGGTTTGGGATTTTTATTGTATGAGGAAGTTTCAGATTTCTGCAGACGCTAACGCTCTTTTACTTTCATAAAAGTAATGCAGGATTTGAGGTCTTTGGCACCTACGTAAGTTCCGTCAGAGCCTCTAAGAAAACAGCCCCCAAAGCTGAGCAGTTGAGACGCCCCCTCCCCTCTCCCAGGCTCCCCTCCCCCAGGCTCACGCTCTCTGTCCCAGCCCTTGGTCATTATCTCCAGACGCTGAGCAGGAAATGAGATGTTACCGCTCCCAGAACACAGCGTCTTCAGAGAAGTGAAATTTTCATTTCGCCAGACCAAAAGGCGAACAGTAGCCACTAGCTGTTTCCTGTACTACATTCTATTTCATCGTGTTTTGTTGAAAAACACAACCAAGAAAATAGGGTTTTTTCCTCTTCTTCCTGAAGGTTCAGCCTAAGTGCTTGAGAGAACGTTTTGTACCAAGGGTGAGAGCTGTCATCCCCCAGTGTTGGAAATGTTTAAACATCCATGGGCTTGTCTTTACAACAAGGAGCACCAGGCTGGCTTGACAATGAAACTGGTCCAGCCACGGAAAACTCCCCTTCCCTTCCCTCTTCTCCAAGGCCCTAGAATAAAATTAACCCCAAGGTTTTTCCCTTCTTGGGGAATAATGACGGGGTTAAGGGCCTAGGCTCTGGAGGCTAACAAATTCTGACTTGGTCATTTCCTAGCTGTTGGATCTCAGGCAATCTTTTTTACATCTCTAAATTTATTAACAGATAAACTCCTTATCTGTTAAATGGGGATAATAGTATGTGTTTTTTGGCTGTTAGGCAAATTAAATAAAATAATATGTATATGCAATGTACATGGCACAATTCCTTGTTTAATGGTCGTGAACCAATGTATAAATAGAACTAATATTATTTCAGTTACGAGGGCTTTGTGGCAACTAATATCACAGTATCCTTCAAGCTCACTAAAATGTAAGCTATGAGTGAAGGTAATTGTAGCATAGACTGCTGGCTGTCAATCCTAATGTTTGCTTTCACATGCTTCCATAGTAATAGAACCCCTCCTTTAGCAGGTCACATGGCTTCCTGGCATGAAGACTACATTTCCCAGCCTCCCTTTCAGTTAGTAGGGTCATGAGACAAGGTTCTGGCCAATGAGATGTGAGTGGAGCTGTTACAAGACGGTTCTAGGAGTCCTTCTGCAGAGATGGCTGGATTTCTAAAACCCATGTCCCTTCTTATGCCCTTACTCCATTTTGTTGCCCAGAACATGGATGTGATGGCTAGAGCCAGGCTTGGATGGCAGGGATGGCAGAGATATGAGCTAGAACAAAGCTACTTCTTGAAGATTTCATGGAGCTGACATACCATCCCATCCTTCAAACTTGTACATGAAAGAGAAATCAACATCTGTTTTATCTGGAACTCTGTTAATTTAACCAATTTTCTCTATTGAATCTGTAAAAAAATTGACTTTTTAAATGAACATATCAAAACTGACAAATCCAAATGAATGCGGACCTTCAAAATAATCATCTGCTCTCTTCCACAGTCATCTAAATTTTCCTAAAATACATACGATGATCAAACATTTATAAATTCTTCTTTTGCAATTACCTTGAAGGACACATACACACACACACACCAATTTTGCTACTTTATGAGATATTTTATTTTTGACACCCAGCTGGTATCAATCAGCTTAAGTCCATTCACCTGATTGGTTTCTGGGTGATTCTTAACTATTTCTCAGAAGCAAATCCACTCTCCAAAGACATACATAATTTATCTCTGTGGACATTTCATAGAATGTGTCATGGCCACCAAAGTCATTTCCAAAGTAAGAGTTCCAAGCAGTTTTTGAGCAATGACAGACTCATTCAAGTTTGGCAGCTCCACATGGGGCTAGCTAGATGGGAAATTTGTTCCAAGGTAAACATACTCATATCTTTGTTTAAAAATCACTTTCACTGCTTACGTCACGTCCATGGAACTGACCATTTGCTGAAGACTTAAACATCATAATTAAAGTTGTAACCTGAACTTCATCCCTCCGACCAAAAGAGAAGAGTTATATAGAGGTCCTTTGTTCAATCTTTACCCTGAAGTCTATGCATTGTGTTCAGAAGAGATTGGTTAGTGGTGTGTTTTTCCTCTCCTAGCTGTCAGAGAAGCAGATGAATAGACTGCCTTATTATTATTTACTTTTTAACACCTTTATTGGAGTATAATTGCTTTACAATGGTGTGTTAGTTTCTGCTGTATAACAAAGTGAATCAGCTATACATATTCATATATCCCCATATCTCCTCCCTCTTGCGTCTCCCTCCCACCCTCCCTATCCCACCCCTCTATATGGTGGTCACAAAGCTCCGAGCTGATCTCCCTCTGCTATGAGGCTGCTTCCCACTAGCTACCTATTTTACATTTGGTACTGTATGTATGTCCATGCCACTCTCTCACTTCATCCCAGCTTACCAGACTGCCTTATTATTGAAGCTGCCAGAAGAAGTCAATATGGGCCATGACGAATTCTTCCTAACCTCTAATTAAAGGAAGAAGACATATTGACCTGAGAGGTAAATAATACAGCCGTAAAGCCAGACACTACCCAAGGAAAATCAACTCATCCCACTCCTCCCTGCAAGGGAGTACTTGAGTAGTATCTGGAGACTCATGGTATTAAAATAATCTGTATGGTTGCTATAAGACTGGAATATGGGACTGTTTTTTTCTCCTAAGCTTAGCCGCTGAAAAGGGAACAAATAGAAGATCAAACGTGTCATCAGTCTGTTCAGGCAGGGTCTCAGGAAACAGATTTGCATTTTCCACCTTTCTGACAGTGTTGGGAAGATTCTTAACCTTTCCGTGAAACAGAAGCCACGTCTGAAAAATCACAAGGGTAACAATCCTTGTGACGTCCCTGTAACAGAATCACACCAGATTTTAAGCCATCCTGGGAAAGGGCAACCCACAGCCTTCAAGTCAGCACTCAGTGCTCATAAAAGTATATCTAAATCCCTAGACGTTTCCAATTATCTGCCCAACCATGATGGAATAAATTGCACTGTCTGGGCATGAACACAAAAATCTTAAAATCCTTCCTGCTTGTTAGGTTAACACATGAGCTCGGGGATTTTGTCTTCTATTTTTGTCTTCTCTACTTGACACAGGAGTTGAACCCAGCCTGGACTTCACCATGTCTACCAGCTGCCCTAGGTGACCTTCTAGTGAGACGATCTGAGCGAGAGCTTTGCCTCTTTGCCCAAAGCATTCCCAGCATCTTTCTGTCTTTGATGCGCAGACCTGGGATATGATGCCTTCTGATTTGTTTGACTGGGTTGGCGATCCAGCCCAGAGGAACTGGCAGGGAGAGAAAGTCACATTTGTCAGTAAAGGAGGTCACCTGCTTGCTGTGGTTGACCTCTGCACCCTCACCTGGACTCACGCTTACCTTACTGTACCTTCGAAGCCAAGTAACAGAGCATCCCTGAGACTGCCCAATGCTGCCTTTTGCTGATCATCACAGAAAACAAAAGTGACACAGTGATAACGGGAGCACAGAGATTGGATGAGGGACATTGCTGCTTTTGCATTTTTTAGGCTTTTTCTTTTTTAGTGAACTTTTTTGAATTCAAATACTAAGGACAGAAATAGGCGAGACATCTTTACTTAACACACAACAGTGGAAGAAGTTCTCTCCCCAAGGCCACTGCTTATAAGAGCAAAATTCTGGAAACATTCTATATGCTCAAAGATACATATTTCTAGAACACCATGCAGCTATTTGCAAAATTTTTGTGAAAGAATATTTAACAACATGGGAAAAGAAAATACTGTGAGGTCAGTAAGAGCAGGGTTCAAAATAGCATACACAGCCAGATCTGATTTGAAATATATCTAGGAGACAGGATGTGCATGGTGAATTCTCTCTGTCTGCTTCAGCTGATGGCCAAGACAAAGGTGCCACTGTAGACTAAATGTTTGTGTCTCCTACCCACCATTCATATGTGGAAGCCCTAATCCCCAGTGCGATGATTTTTGGACGTGGGGCCTTTGAGAGGTAATTAGAGTTAGATGAGGTCATGAGGGTGAAGCCCTCATTAGGATTAGTGACCTCATAAGAAGAGAAAGAGACACACGTACACTCTTTCACCATTTGCACCAAGGAAAAGCCTTGTGAGCAGACAAAGAGAAGGTGGCCATCTACAAGCCAGGAAGCAAGTGCTCACCAGACAGAGAATCTACTGCCACATTGATCTTGGACTTCCAGCCTCCAGAACTGTGAGAAAGAAATATCTGTTATTGAAGCCACCCAGCCTGTGATATTTTGTTATAGCAGCCCAAGGAGACCAAGACAGGGCTTGACTACTTAAAATCTGACTTGGTGATGTTTAGCTCTGAGGAATTTTCTTTAGAGACAGTAGATAGTATTGGGAGTCCCCCAAGACCCTCATCTTGTAGGAGAGGGTGCCCTGCCCTCGAGTCCATGGGGACAACCCAGGGCATTCCCTATGTGTCTGTTGCATACTTTCCAGCCTGCAGATCTGTGGGAAATAAATTTATTTTGTTTATAATCCACCCAGTCTATAGTACTTTGTTATAGCAGACTGAAAGGACTAATACAGGCTGCTGTAACGAAGTACCATGTCTGGGGTAACTTAAACTACAGACATTAATTTTCTCACAGTTCCGGAGGTTGGAGGTCCAAGACCAAAGTGTCAGCAGGGTCGGTTTCTTCTGGGGCCTCTCTCCTTGGCCTGTCTTTCACTGGGTCCTCTCATGGTCATCCCCCTGTGTGTGTCTGTGTTCTAATCTCTTCTTACAAGGACACCAGTCGCTCTGGATTACGGCCCAGCCTAATGACCTCATTTTAACTTAATCACCTCTGTAAAGGTCTTATCTCCAAATACTGTCACCTTCTGGGGTACTGGGAGTTAGAACCTCAACATAAGAATTTGGTGGGGGGCCGGGGGACACAATTCAGCCTATAACACCCAGGAAGGACAAACTTGGAAGGGGTTCAGACCTCCCTGGAGGAGATGTGGTTTGGCCACTGGGTGGCAGAGGGGTTGGGTCATTCATCCAGGCCTGAGTTTGCCTGGAGCTGTTGGACAAACCATGGAGAGCCCTCTGGAGGCCTGGTGGGTGGGTGGGGGTGTTGAGGGGGAAGAGAGGAAGACGGAGGAGTTGTGGCACCTCCCCCACCGACCACAGGTTGCCCGGGGGCTTTGGTTTCTTTGTCTACATGGCTGCAGAGAGGTTATTGCCACACGGAGGCTGCAAGATCTCAGGGAGACGGTGTTCTGGGCCAGGGACCGGGGCTAGTTCCCCCAGACGTCCCCACGCCCTCACTGCTGAACCCCCAGCCCCGGTGCTCCAGCGGTGCCCTCCAGAGCCCTCTCCTGAGAAAGCCTAACACGTGCTCACTTTAAAGAAAATTCCATCGTTGATCACAGAGCCTATTTTGAAGGGCGCATTCAGAGCTGAGAGGCAATAAATTGATAATTGGTGCAAATATTCATCATAAAAATTAATAATGTGTGCAAGAGCAGCCTACTTCACATTAGTTTATTCATTCATTCAGCAAACAGCTATTGTGTGCCTACTGTGTGCTAGGCACTATTTAGGAGCTCGTGGGGGAGAAAAAGAGAGAGAGAGAGAGAGAGGTGGACAAAGGTTCCTGCTCTGCTGGATCTGACATCCTGGTGAGAATTTGCCCCCTGATCATGAAAAGTGTCCTGGGAAGAGTCCTGAGGCATCAGAGCTGGAATTTAGGTCGTGGCTCTGTGACTAGTCAGCTGCGTGACATTAAGTAAGTCACTTGGCCTCTCTGAGCCTCACATACTTCTATTCCCATGGCTGTAACACCGGAGCACGCTCATTCGTTCATTTATTCGGCCGCTCCCTCCTATACTGTGAACTCCTAAGGGTAGGGATCTTTTCAACTTTATGCTTCCAGCCCCAGCACATGGCTGTTTCCTGCCCACGTGTCACCACTACCCTACTGACCCTCACATTTATATGTTCACCAGAGCCATTTTCTTAGCAAGCAAATCGGCCCTTGTCTCTTCCCTGCTTACAATTTTAAATGACTCCCTGCAGTTTACAGGGATCCTCCAAGGCTGGCCTGCAAGAACCTGGCCCCCGGGGATCCGGAGCTCATCCTTTGTCGCCCTTCCCAAAACACCGTCCCGGAAACACTTCTTTTACCTACAGGAGTGTAACTGTTCTCTACCCTGCGCCAGCCCCCTGAGTAGCAGGCAAATTCTAATCGATTTTTTGGACTCAGCTTTGCCACATCTTCCCTGAGAAGCCTTCCTTCACCTCTTACTTCTCCCCAGGGGTGTCCTTCCCTGTGCTCTGTGGGCAACTTTTGCAAATCTCCAGCCTAACACCATTAACTGAATAAACGTTTATTACTGATCAGTATCTCCCACTTGACGGGACAGTTGAGGATCAACAGAGTAACCTGCTTGACCTCTTCCTCGAGCCAGTGTCATCTACAAAAAGGGTCTGGTCTAGACTAAGAGAGACTCCAGGGACCAGACGCAGCTCATCAGCATGGAGTGGACAAAATAGCTCTCATGCACATTTGGGGGGAACTGGGAACATTTGAATATAGACCGGAGATTAGATGATACTAAGAAATAATTGTTGAAGAGTTTAGATGTACTGTGATGTCCTAACTTTTAATAGTTTCCTAAATTTGGTGGAGGAGTGTCATGAGGTCTGTAACCTACTTGGAAATACATCATCACAAAATAGATCAACATGGTAATAAAATAAAATAGTTGTTGGGCTTCCCTGGTGGTGCAGTGGTTGAGAGTCCGCCTGCCGACGCAGGGGACACGGGTTTGTGCCCCGGTCTGGGAAGATCCCACATGCCACAGAGCGGCTGGGCCCGTGAGCCATGGCCGCTGAGCCTGTGCGTCCGGAGCCTATGCTCCGCAATGGGAGAGGCCACAACAGTGAGAGGCCTGCGTACCGGAAAAAAAAAAAAAAAAAAAGTTGTTAAAAAAAAAATCGAGGACATGGATTTAATCCATTTGCTTTTATACCTCCAGCTCCCAGTGCAACTGTCTGACGCGTAATGGATAGTACAGAATTTTGATTGTTGAATTAATCATGAGCAATGGCCAGAAGGTGGGAAAAGGTATGGAGTGTTTCTGGTGCGGAAGTGGATGTCTTTGAAATGATTGAAAACAAAATTGACAGTTCCTAATTTCAGAGGGACTACCAGGAGGAAAATGGGGCTTAGACCTATTGGGGAGGGCAGGAGCAGGGAACTGAGCAAAGGGCACATGGTTGAGCCTGGAGTCCCTCCTATGCAGGGACGCCGTGAACAGTTACACAGGCTGCACACTGCTCAAGGGACCCCACCTGAATGGGTTGTGATTAGCTGTGTGCCCAAAGGAGGAGACTGTTTTCTAATTTTTCTCTACCATGGGGGTTAGTGGCAGCCCTGTTCCTATGTTTGTGGGGCTTGAGGAAGGAGAGGAGAATTAATGTGACCATCCGATGTGCCTGGGTTTCTCAATATGCATCCATGGGACAGTCCTGGGCAAACCTAGAAGGTTGGTTGCCCTCAGTATGGCAGCAAGAGAAAGAAGAGATTGAGGAGATGGAAGTGAAGATGGAGAGAGACTGAAACCAGGGGGCAGAAGGAGATAAGCTTGTAGGTTGATGTTTTCCAAAGGGACCAGAAAATGGAGTCATTGTCACCAGCTGATAACACAACTTCCCACAAGCCCGGTGGCCTGTCCTCCCCACCTGAGCTCTGCTGAGCACCTACTGGACCCAGCCTCATACAGTTACAGACAGGCCCAGGGAGGAGAGAGGGCACCCAAGGGAGTTCTCAGTTTCCCCTCAGCAGCTCCAGGCAGGAGTCATTACGAAACAGCACACAAAGTAGGAGTGCAATTGTATGTGGGTGTGTAGGTGTGTGTGTATGTCCAGGCATGCACATGTGTATGTGCCTGTGTGCACATGAGGATACGGACACAGAACAACCCTAATTGGCTAGGCACCAAAACGTTAACACTGATTTTTTTCTGACTGGTAGAGTGAAGTCATTTACTGAGGAGCATATCAACCTTTAAAAAATATATTTTAAAAATGTGGTCAAGGCTTCCCTGGTGGCGCAGTGGTTGGGAATCCACCTGCAAACAGGAATAAAGGATCCCAGAAGGAGCACCTCTCCCTGTGGGTGTCAAAGATTCCTGATATCTAGGGGTTGGGTATAAAATGGTATCTGATATCCATTGTAATAAATCTGGAGTTCACATTCTAAGACACTAGGATACTTTTGAGACAGAATATTCTTTTAAGGTGGATTTTTAAAAAAATAAATGAGATTTAAAATTTTTCTTATTTTATTTTTTTAATTAGTTAAATAATTTTTGGCCACACCACCACATGGCTTGTGGGATCTTAGTTCCCCGACCAGGGATTGAACCTGGCGCCCTCGGCAGTGAAAGCACCGAGTCCTAACCACTGGACCGCCAGGGAATTTCCTTAAGATGGATTTCTTGATAGAGTTTAATTTATTTGTGTGGGGTTCCAATAAGCTGGGTGAGTTTCTTCACATTGTAGATATCATGTTTTCTATTGTCTGTATGCAGATATGGGAGAGTTATTTTGTCAGTCCCCTAAGATGCATAACTTGAATCCTTGCTATGAAAATACCAATCGATGTTTACTCTTCATGGGAGAGATGACCCAGCAACTGGCTTCCCCCTGTAGGAGTCAAAAGCCCCCAACATCTAGCTTGTCTGGGGGGTGGTAAGGCGGTGACTTGTCTCTCTGGTGAGATTCCTCACTGAGATAATCTTTACTGGGTTTGGGAGTTTGAGGAGGAATTTCTTATTTGATCTCATTTCTAGCTCCCCAGGTTGTAAACTTCCAACTCTAGTTCAAGTGTGCAAGAAAGAACATCTCAAACCTCATACACAATTTAGAGAACACCAGCCGTTTTCGTCAGAAATGGAAGTTGTTTGTGGGTAAGGGGGGAAGGGCAGAGGACTGAGATCATGTGTTCTAAGATTCTAGAGTTGCAAACGGTCCTCCCACCCAAAGCAGCTGGGAGACTCTTTGGAGCCCAGGTGGCGGCTGAGAGGGGTGTCTGGCACACGAAAGGACAGGAGTGTCTGAAGCTGAGCCAGAATTTTATTTAATTCGTGTTAATTTTAAAAAGTCTTTCCTGAATGCAGATCTACATGTTGTCCAGATCAATATGTATCCCGAAGTTCTGAACTTTTGATAATATACTTATGTGGGCTTTGATTTCAAATCTGCCACTTTCTCCCTATTACTATATGTCTTCCTTATTGTGAGTCGTAGGTGAAAAAAAAATCTGCATTTTAATGTCATGATTATATACCTTGTATCAGAAAACACACGCCAAATCATTTCCCCCCCAAATGTTTTGCTACAGTGCCAGGGATACAGGAAGTCCTCAGCAAACATGAAACAGAAGTCCTCAGCTTCTGCAAGTTGTAAATGAAACAGGAAACAGGAACACTTCCTAACCAGACATTCTATAGGACTTCCCCCAAGGGCCCTGCCAGGGATCTGCCTCCTTTTATTAAATGATACTATCCGAGTGAATTTCAGTTTCGAGCTGGTGTGTAACAGACTATCTTTCTTTTCATATGAGAAGCATCCGGTTCCTTTGAAGGACTGCGTTCATTTTTTGAAGGACATAGTGTGTGATGGTAGTGAAATCCCAAGGAACCCAAGGGACTTCAGAATAGGCAGAGAGGATGGGCTCCTGAAACTGAGACTTTGTTTTTGTTTTGTTTTGTTTTTCATGTTCATTCACTCAGTCAACTCATTATCGTGACTGACTAGCTGGAATAATCAGAGGAGATCGCTGACAAAGTACCAAGTTACGCAAGAGATAAAGGCTGGGCTGGGGCAAGGAGGAAAAGGATGTTTACTTGTCTGGTTGTCCTTCCTGAGACTGTGAAGATGAAGCACTGGTGGGTATTTTAATAAGAATTAGTAAGTCACACATCTTAGGAGTGGACACAGTAACTCTCTCCCACATCTGTATAGAGACAACAGAAAACATGAAATCTGCAATTTGAAGAAACTCATCTAGCTTATTGGAACCCCAGACAAATCTAACTCTATCAAGAAATCTATCTTACCAGTAGATTCTGCTCCCAAAGTGTCTTAGCTTCTCAGGAGGTTAGTTCCAAACTTATTACAGAAGATAACAGGTACACCCGCCACCCCCCGCCATTCCCTTATATCCACGAGCTCAAGTCATGTTCTGGCTTCCCGGTGGGCATCTGCTGTAGTTCTTAAGTGAATGGAGAAAAGTCATTTGGGCCAACCCCCAGCCTCTGCCCGGCCAGCTTTCCCAGTTCGGGACTCACCCCCAGCCTCTGCCTGGCCAGCTTTCCCAGTTCGGGACTCACCCCCAGCCTCTGCCTGGCCAGCTTTCCCAGTTCGGGACTCACTCCCAGCCTCTGCCTGGCCAGCTTTCCCACTTTGGGACTCACGTTTGCTGGCCTTCAGCTTCTTCTCATCCACGGGAATGAGGTCCAAGTAGTCCAGGTAGTATTCGTAGCTGTCGTATGCGGCAGAGGCATTGGTCCGGTTGGCCATGCCCGCAGCGCTGGCAGATGGCCCCTCCGGAGCTGCTCAGAGCTCTACCAGGAGGTTGCCCGGCTGATTTCTGTAAAATCATCCAAGTGTGTCTGTGGGTCTCCAGGCTCAAGGCCTGCCCACTTATCAGAGCCGTTGGGCTCAGAGGAAGGTCAGAGGGGTGGGCCTGACATCTTCAGTGTTCAAGCAGAGCGTTCCATCCTGCCCTGCTTGACGGAACTCCAAGACAAACAGAGCTACAAGGCTGGAGCCTGCAGTCCCAGTGCAGTTCCAGGTTGGCCCTCAGCGTCAGGACAGGAAAACAGATCCCCCAGGGCCCCTTGAAAGGCAAGATGTGGTCTACGATTGGAAAGGACAGTCACTTTCTACCTTAAGTACCTAAAAAGTTAATCAGCAAATCAAAAGCCTGTCAGTGCCCTTGACTTGCATTAAGGCAGTGCTTGGTGCTATTAAGCAACCAGCAAATCACTGGCTTAGATTCCTTATCCGAGGGCCTGAGTGATGTCAACCCTGAACTTGCAACCTCTCGTGTCCACGTCAGCAATTAATTAAACCAAAAGAACACTCCTCTCCAATTGAGCACACTTCCCAGCTTTCATCTGAGCCCCCGAGAAACAATCAGTCAGTTGCCTCTGTTCAGACAGGCTGTTTTTCGTGTCAAGATCCCACATGGACTGTGCTCTTGGGAAATAGGGCCCCAGGGTGAACAGGGTTCACCAGCCCTCTGCTGACGACACACGGGACAAGGATGCTGCTGGTCAGGGCCTGACTCCAAGTTGTACACTCACTTTTCTAGGAGCACAGATGCAGTCAGGAGGAACATTCTTCCTCTCATTCCAAGTACTGGGAATGAGAAGCTCTAAATGTGAGAGGATCCCTAGAATTAGTTACAAAATCAAAATGCACAGAATGATGGGGACTTGCCATCCAGTGTATGAACTTTCCCGTCTTCTTGACTCAGGTCTACACTGCCAGAGGAAAGCTGGGCACTAATGGTGTAGACGGTGAACCCGGATAACTTCAGGCCCACCTGGGGGGCCTGCAGCGTTCCACGGGGACCCCTCCTCCTGAGCTGAACCTCGGTGGTTCAGTCGATTAGAAAGGGAGAAGTGAGCTCCTGCGTTTCCAGAGTGAGGAGATGAAAGATCCACTTGAAAAGACACTCCGTACAGCGTGCACGTCCTGTGCGCGTACGTCCAGCTGTTGCTGTGCGCGCGGCTGTGCACGTGCCTCCTGGGAGTCCTTGGTTAAAGGGACAGTAGAGTGTGGGGGACACAAGCATGGATTCTGGAGCCAGGCTGCCCACTTTGCATCCTAGCTCTAGCTCTTCCCAGCAGTGTGGCCCTGGATGAGTGACTTAACCTCTCTGCAGCTGGCTTTCCTCATCCGTGAAATGGGCATGACCACAGCATGTGTCTCCCGGGCAGGGGGCGGCGGCGGGGGGGGCGGGGCTGGGAAGTATGAATGGGCACAGCTAGGCATGGGACTTAAGCAGCCTTGTCGGTAGGAGGCGCCCGTAAATATAAGCTGTTGTTGTCACCTGCCAGCGAATGTGGCCTTTCCTCCCACCCCACCATGCTTCTTTTCTCATTTCTCATCCTCCACCGAGTCTCATAATCCGTCCATCTCTTTCTGTGTACAACACCAACCTTGGATACAGATGAACTCCTTCTATTTCTTGCCTTAACTAGTCACGGTCTCCAGCTCTCTGCCTGTCCTTTAAGGAGAACCTCTGGTAAAAAGTTTCCCAACCTCAGGTTACCATCATCATCCACCAGCACGCACCCATGTGCACGCGCATGCACACACACACACACACACACGCACACACACACACACACATAGTATTTTCCAGAAACTTAAGTGACATGTTCAGGCTTACCCAGCCAATTAGTGATTGAGTCTAGATAAGAACCTGTGTCTCCCAACTCCCAGTCTGCTGAGCACCCCTTGGCACTAGGCAGTCTTCATGGACGTGACTTACAAAAAGCAATTGACAAAGAACATCATGCTCTTAAGGCCCAGGCATGGATACAGGGAGGGAGAAGAGACAGGGACTCCTTCTCTGCTGGGAATTGAAGGTCAAATGAGGTGACCTAGGCTATTAGCAGCAAAGAAATGTGACCAAAGAGCGATTCAATTTCAAGGCTGAGTGAGATCTTGTTGATAAAAAGATAAAGATATAGGATCTCTGACTTTTTTTTAAAATTACTTTTTTATTGCAGTATAGTTGCTTTACAATATTGTGTTAGTTTCTACTGTACAACAAAGTGAATCAGCTGTATGTGTACATATATCCCCTCTTTTTTGGATTTCATTCTCATTTAGGCCACCACAGAACACTGAGTAGAGTTTCCTGTGCTATACAGTAGGTTCTCATTAGTGATTTTTTTGGGTAAATTTATTTGTTTGTTTGTTTGTTTATTTATTTATGGCTGCATTGGGTCTTTGTTGCGGCACGCGGGCTTCTCATTGCGGCGGCTTCTCTTGTTGCTTCTCTTGGGCTCTAGGCACGCGGGCTTCAGTAGTTGCAGCACGTGGGGCCAGTAGTCGTGGCTTGCGGGCTCTAGAGCGCAGGCTCAGTAGTTGTGGCGCACGGGCTCAGTTGCTCCACGGCATGTGGGATCTTCCCGGACCAGGGCTCGAACCCGTGTGCCCTGCATTGGCAGGCGGATTCTTAACCACTGCGCCACCAGGGAAGTCCAGTGATCTATTTTATGCATAGTATCAATAGTGTATATATGTCACTCCTAATCTCCCAATTCATCCCACCCCCACCTTTCCCCTTGGGTATCCATACGTTTGTTCTCTATGTCTGTGTCTCTACTTCTGCTTTGTAAATAAGAGGATCTCTGACTTTTAAGGACGTGTTGAAACAAACAATTATGCTACCAGCTCTACCTTAATTGGGGTCGTACATGTTTTTACACTTTTAAGCAATTTAACACGTACCTGTCCAAGTCACTATAATTTTTTCTTTTCTCATTTTAAACTGAGGAGGTTGGAAGGTTGGAGTCAAGGGGATTTGCAACATTGGCAGGTGGACTGATGCAGAGTGTGAGAATAGCTGAGTCAAGAGGGAGCGCTTGCCCCTTTCTCGGCCAATCCCTGGATCTTCCTCCTATTCGGTTCCTTCACGTGCAAGTTCCCCACGGCGCAAGACAACTTCTCTGATCCTTCCGGGCCCCAGTGACTTTCCTCCCCTCAACGCTAATCACATGTATTTGGCATCACTACCACCCTTTAAAAGACTATTTTAAAATTGATGTATAATTAAATGCAAACACCTTATGTGTATATCTTGAGGACTATTACACACAGAAACATACACACACGTGAGCATCCTCTAGATCAAGATACAGAACCTTTCCAGTGCCCCAGCAGGTTCCCTCGGGATCCTTCCTGGTGGATGACCAGCCTCCACTCTTCATACACACCAAGGAAACTGTTATTCTGATTTCTATCATCACAGATTAGTTTTGCTTCATTTCAAACCTCATATAAATCTAATCACACTACAACATGACTCTTTTGTGTCTCACTTCTATTATTCACCAGGTTCTTTTTTTTCCTCTGTGGTACTCCATTGTATGAATATTCTGTAATTTATTTATCCATTCTCCTCTTGATGAACATTTGAGTTCTTTTCGCTTTTTTGGCTATTATGAATAAATGGGCTATGAACATTCCTTTTCTAAAAAAATATTTTATTTATTTATTTTATTTGATTGCACCGGGTCTTAGTTGCAGGAGGTGGGCTCCTTAGTTGAAGCTCACCGGCTCCTTAGTTGCGGCATGCAGTCTCCTTGCTTGTGGCAATGGAACTCTTAGTTGCAGCCTGCACATGGGATCTAGTACCCTGACCAGGGATCGAACCTGGGCCCCCTGCATTGGGAGCATGGAGTCTTATCCACTTCACCACCAGGGAAGGCCCCTAACATCATTCTTTTTCACATATGTGGTGGACATAAGTACTAATTTATATATCAGGTATATATCAGGAGTGGAATTGATGGGGATAGCTTTACTAGGTATAGCTAAACATTTTTCAAAAGTGTCAATACCAGTTTACACGCTCACAAGTATATATATGGAGTATTGCAAAAATGCCTACGATCCTCTTCCTTATACACCCAGTGACTGTATATTCTCTTCACATCAAAAAATGAAGCACATTTCTCCATTTTTTGATTTTGTGACTTGTTTTGGCTTTGACTAATAAATAGGACGATTAAGTTTTGTAAGTTTCAGGCCAACATATTAGGCCTTAAGGCCATGTGCCCACTGTCCCGGACCCCTGCCCAGTTACTCTGAATAAGCAGAAGCCAGCCTGTTGGGTGATCAGAGACGTGTTGCCCAGTCAACAGCCAGCTAATGCCTAGGGCTGGAGCACTCCAGCTGACCAGCCGCTGACTGTAGACCCCTGGGTGAGCACAGCCGAAATCCAAAGAACCCCCAGCTGAGCCTGACTTAGATGGACGATCAATAGAATCATGAGAGTTGGAGCTAGTTGAATGGTTGCTCTTTTTTTTTTTTAATTAATTTATTTTTGGCTGCATCGGGTCTTCGTTGTTGCTCGCGGGCTTTCTCCGGTTACGGCGAGCGGGGGCCACTTTGTCGCGGTGTGCGGGCCACTCCTTGTGGTGTCTTCTCCCGTTGCAGAGCACGGGCTCTAGGCGCGCGGACTCAGTAGCTGTGGCTCGCGGGCTCTAGAGCGCAGGCTCAGTAGCCGTGGCACACGGGCCCAGTCGCTCCACGGCATGTGTGATCCTCCCGGACCAGGGCTCGAACCCGTGTCCTCCGCAGTGGCAGGCGGATTCCCAACCACTGAGCCACCAGGGAAGTCCCGGTTGTTCTTTTTTGTTTGTTTGTTTTTAATTTTTTATTGACGTATAGTTAATTTACAATGTTATGTAGTTTCAGGTGTACAGAAAAGTGATTCAGTTATACATACATATATATATATATAACTGTATATTAAAAAATATATATATTTTTCAGGTTCTTTTCCATTATAGGTTATTACAAGATATTGAATATAGTTCCCTGTACTATACAGTAGGTCCTTGTAGCTTATCTATTTTATATAGATAGTGTGTATCTGTTAATCCCAAACTTCTAATTTATCCCTCTCCTCCCACCCCTTCCCCTTTTGGTAACCATAAGTGAATCGTTGTTCTTTTAAGCCTTTAATTTCGGGGTGATTTGTTACACAGAAAAAGGTAACTGATAAAATATGAGATTTCCAGTTGCTCCACATCTTCACCAACTTTTGTTAGTGTCAAATGCTTAAATACTCTGGTAAGGACCTACCACATTTTAAAATTCACTTCCGTACATGCCCTTACTTGCTTAACTGCTTTTTAAAGTTTTTGAAGACAAAGACCATGCTTTACACAATAACTATAATATCAGTATTTGTTGATAGCATCAACCATACTAAAAGCTTTCCATGAGATAAACAAAACTTATTCCTAACAACCAGAAATCTTAAGGCTGCAAAGAATGATGTAACAGCTGTCAGATAATTCAGGTTCTTGAAGTAGGAAATTATGAAATTAAAAACCAATCAAATAGTTTTCAATAATTGTGGCATGGTGCGTATCACACTAACCAGCCCACAGATAACAATTATAAAATCTGGATGAGATATGATAAAGCAACTCTTTGGAGGCACTGGAGAGTGACTGAAAGCAGGCAGAAACTGAAGGGAAACGAACTCTTGAAAAAGGGAACTGCACTGGGTGACATTTGTATTTATACAGCAGTTTCTCTGCTTGTATGTTTCCTCATTCCTCATAGCATGGAATAGCTTGAACTCAAACAGAAAACGAAAGTTTCATTGGCTTGAGGAGTCAGAGGACAGAGCTTGGGGCAACAGACTGAGTAATTGGAAAGTGGTGAGCTGTGACAAAGCGAGAGAGTGGCATGGACGTATATACACTACCAAACGTAAGGTAGATAGCTAGTGGGAAGCAGCCACATAGCACAGGGAGATCAGCTCAGTGCTTTGTGACCACCTGGAGGGGTGGGATAGGGAGGGTGGGAGGGAGGGAGACGCAAGAGGGAAGAGATATGGGAACATATGCATATGTATAACTGATTCACTTTGTTATAAAGCAGAAACTAACACACCATTGTAAAGCAATTATACTCCAATAAAGATGTAAAAAAAAAAATTACAGAAAGTGGGAGGAGGGGAGTCCTGGAAAGTACAGGGTCACAGAAGAATAAACCCTCAAATCTGTGTGTAAACATTACTCATATCCTTGGCTATGGTACAGAACCAACCCGAAAGCGATCATGATAGCCAAATCTGGAACAACTTGAGCAAAATCTATATTTAACAACAGTGTTGGATTATAACCCATAGGATAAACGAAATATCCATGAACCCACACTGATATAAATAAATGACTTAATAAATGGTAGAGAAAGAACGGCCCTTCCTAACAGAAGAATTATAATAAATAAATGGAGAAGTAAGGATGGAAATAGAAAACCACCACGAGAGCACCATGGTAGTAACTGTTGGCAGGCAAGATGCACTGATGGATGCTGAAGTTAGTGGGTGAAAGTATTTGAAGAAAAACTACAGTTGCATAGTTTAAAACATATGTACTCCAAATTATTTATTAGTTACACAGATAAAAATGATAACTTTACAATGAGAAATCCAGCAGATAACACCTTACACAAGTGATCAAGTTACCATCATCAGTTATAAGATATAGGGACATCATGTACCCACTGAGGAGAGCATAGCACCTCTGCAGTATTCTTGCTAAAATGCATAAGCTCAATCTAATCATGATAAAACGACAGGAAACACCACATTGAAGGACATTCTACAAAATAACTGACGAGTCTTCTTCAAAACGGTCAAGGTGATGAAGGTCAAGGAAAAATTGAGGAACTATCACAAATTGGTGCAGACTAAAGAAACGTAACAAGTAATGCGACGTAACAAGTAATGCGACATAACATTCTGAATTGGCTCCTGGATCAGAAAAAAGACATTATTATGTTGTACCCCTTAAACGTACACATGTTGTATGTCAAATATATCTTAGTGAAACTGGAAAAAAATATTTTAAAAATTAAAAAGGACATTAGTGGGAAATCTGGTGAGATCAATATAAAATCGATAGCTTCGTTCATAGTATTCCACCAATGTTAATTTCTTGGTTTTGCTGATGCTGGGAGCTCTTTGTACTATTTTTGAACACCTCTGTGTGTCTTACATTATTTCAAAATATAAATTAACAAAAAATCCTTGGGTCACTCCTGAGCTGTATATGTGCAAGGGGAGAGTCAAAGGAGCCCGGTGGAAAGTAACAACTGAAAAGCTGAAAGAACGGAATGGAGATTTCAGCTACCTCTCATTTCAGGAGAAGCAGAGTCTGGAGTCTGAATCCAGCAAAGTTAACTGCCTGTAGATAAAAAAATCAACACTGCAGAGTTTGATAATAGAAGCCAGAGTCTCCGTAACATGTCATCCACAATGTTCAGTATACAATAGAAACACTAGAATTACAAAGACATAGGAAAGACGTAACTTCTCTCTAGTCTGAAGAAAAGGAAGTCAATTGAAACCAGCACTGAGATCATCTAGATATTGGAATTAGCAGGTAAGGACCTTAAAGCAACTATTACAAATATGTCCAAATGTCTAAAAAGAAAATATAACGAAAATGAATGAACAAATGGGGGAATCTGAGCAAAGAAAGGGAAACTGAAAACAAAAACAAAACACAGATGGAAAGTCCAGACCTGAAAAAGTACGGCATGTGTAATGAAAAATTCTCTGGATGGGCTTAACAACCAGAATGGAGATGGTAGTGGGCACGGCTGGGGAACTTGAGGAATGATAATCAGAACTTTTTCTATCTGAAAAACAAAGAGAAAAGAGATTTAGAAAATAGACTCTGTGATATGTGGGATAGTATAAAGCATTCTTGCATATGGGTAAATGGTACCCCAAAAAGCAAGAATGAGAGAATGGGACAGAAAAAAATAATATTGACAATGTAATGGCTGAAAATTCCCTAAATCAAGTAAAAAGCATAAATTTAGGGATTTAAGTTAGGGTCTTTAAAGAGGTAATTAAGTTCAAATGAGGCCGTTAAAATGGGCCCTAGTCCAATGTACTGGTGACCTCATAAAAAGAGGAGAGTAGGACAGACACACACAGAGGAAAGACCACGTGAGGATACAGCGAGAAGGTGGTTGTCTACAGCCAAGGAGAGACGCCCCAGAGTGAAACCAACACTACTGACACCTTGATCTCAGATTTCTTGCCTCTGAAATTGTGAGAAAATAAATTTCTGTTGCTTAAGCCACCCAGTCTTTGGTACTTTGTTATGGTAGCCCTAGCAAACTCATACAATGATCAATCATCTAGACCTTATTGTTTGTACAGAACACTATACCCTCCAGTTGCAGAATACACATCTTTTCAAGTATAATTTATGCTTTCTGATACTATTAAAAATGTCTGCTGTTATGTAAAAATAAGCCCTATAACTACATAGGAATAAACTTAACAAAAGGTGGGCAAGGCTGAAAACTGCAAAATATTGCTGAGAGAAATTAAATAAGACCTAAAACTTAGAGACAGAAACCATGCTTATGGGTGAAACCACACCCATTGGTGTTAAGATGTCAATGGACCCCAAATTGATTTCTATATTCAATGCAATCCCAATCATAATCTCAGTAGCTTTTTTAAAACTAGAAATTGGCATAGTGATAAATTGTATTTTGCCAAAATTTAAAAATTCTGCTTATCAAAAAAGACCATTCAGGGCTTCCCTGGTGACGCAGTGCTTGAGAGTCCGCCTGCCGATGTAGGGGACACGGGTTCGTACCCCGGTCCGGGAGGATCCCACATGACGCGGAGCGGCTGGGCCCGTGAGCCATGGCCGCTGGGCCTGCGCGTCCGGAGCCTGTGCTCCGCAACGGGAGAGGCCACAACAGTGAGAGGCCCGCATACCGCAAAAAAAAAAAAAAAAAAAAAAAAAGACCATTCAGAAAATGAATAGGCAAGCCACATACTGGAAGAAAACATTTACAAGTTATATATCTGATAAAGAATTTATATACAGAATATATACTCAATAATAAAAAAAAACCCAATTAAAAAATTGGCAATAGACTTGAATTGCACAAAGATATGCGAATAGCCAATAAGTACATTAAAAAGTGCTTAATAGAATTAGCTATCAGGGAAATGCGAATAAAACCAGTATATTTCATATATGTGAAATGCTAAAAAAGGGCAAAACTATGCCAAAAATTTTTTTAGTTGCTTCTGGGGATGGCAGTTGGGGAGAGGTTGGGAAGAGGCACAAAGGAACTTTCTGGGTGTGATAGAATTGTTTTCTGTTGACACTGATGTGTTACATGAGCATATGCATTTTTCAAAACATTGAATTGTGCACTTAAGATATAATATATGCTTTTTCACTGTACGTAAATTTTACCTGACCTGTAAATAAAATAAATTGTCTGTAAAAGGACCATTTCAAAACAACAGCAACAACAACAAAAAAACCCCACTTAAGTCAATTTCCTCTGTCTAAAGGAATCACATCTGTATATTACTGGAATTCACACTTCAGATTGTTAAAAATGAATTTATTGGTCTGGTAATAATCTTGACCTTTAAACACCCATGAAAGTGCCCTGGTAGAAAAACAGATTAAAAAAAATTTTTTTCCCCTTTGACATAAGTAGGAACTAATACTCCCATCAAGGTCAGCTCTCCCAGATAATAATGACATGTTTATATTAACAAATACCTCGAAGACCTTGACATTTGGTATTGTTTTTCTTCTCACTTTAATTTATAACCCCAAACTTGAAGGTGAAGTTGTTTTTCCTTCAATGTTTTCTCTTACAGGAAATGCGCATGCTTGTTAACTATCTTGTGACTGATTACAGATCGAGTACAGGGGAGAAGGTAAAGGAAGAGAAGAAAGGAGGGAACAAACATTTACTGGACAATGACCTAAGCTGGCCACTGTGTTCTGTGTTTTCTGCGATTCTCACAATACACTACTCAGGTGTTGGGAGCCCCATTTTCTGGGATACAGGCAGGTAGGGCAGCCTGCAAGCTCTGCCCAGGACACCTTGGACTTGCAAACTGGGTGTATTCATGTCCTACGGCTGCCATGACAGATTAGCACAGACATGGTGGCTGAAAACAACACAGATTTATTATCTTACAGTCCTGGGAGTCAGAAATTCAAAATGAGTTCTGGGGCTAAAATCAAGCTGTTGCCAAGACTGGTTCCTTCTGGTGGCCTTTCTGGAGAAATCTGTTTCCTTGCTTTTTTCAGCTTCTGGAGGCTGTTCTCATTCCTCAGCTTGTGTTCCCGCCATACATTTTTTCCTCTTGATTCCTTTGTCACATCACCTTCTTCTTATGTAGTCAAATCTCTCTTTTCCTACTTATGAAGATGCATATGACATTGCGTCCACCCAGACAATCCAGGATAATCTCTCCATCTCAAAATCCTTAATTCAGTCACATCTGCAAAGTCCCTTTTGCCATAAAGAGTAGTATTCACATGGTTCCAGGCATTAGGTGTGGACGTTTTGGGGGGCTATTATTCAGCCTGCCACGTGGGGCAGAGAATGTCATGTTGTGGGTATACAAATTCTTAAGGTAAACACAGCACTTCTCTCTGGGGTATCCATTGCTGTCAAAGATTTCTGGTAAAAAGTTACATTTTAATATTGAAATAAGCATAGATATATAACAGAGTAAATACAAACTTTGCATGACTTTTTTGAAGAAATAAATTTTTATCATAGACAATTTCAAACTTTTGCAAAAGCAGCAAGAATAGTATTATAAAACCCTGTGGAACCATCACTCAACTTCAACAACCATCAAGTCGTGGGTAATTTAGTTTCATCTGTAGCTCCACCCACTCCCCCGATTCTGGACTATTGTGTAGCAAATCCTAAATACATCATTTCATCTGTAAATATTTTAGTATGTATCTCTGAACGAGGATTTTTTTTTTTTTTTTTTTTTTTTTTATGTATGCGGGCCTCTCACTGCTGTGGCCTCTCCCGTTGCGGAGCACAGGCTCCGGACGCGCAGGCTCAGCGGCCATGGCTCGCTGGCCCAACCGCTCCGCGGCATGTGGGATCTTCCCGGACCGGGGCACGAACCCGTGTCCCCTGTATCAGCAGGCGGACTCTCAACCACTGCGCCACCAGGGAAGCCCAAGGAGGATTTTTTTTTAAGTAAAACCATTATACTGTTATCCCACTAAAAATGAATAGTAGTTAATTGCATCAAATATCTAGTCAATGTTAAGATTTTCCCAGTTTGTCTCATAATTTCTTTATAGTTAATTTGCTCAAATCAGGAGCAAATAAGTTGCATGTGTTGCAATTGGTTGAAATGACTCTGAAGTCTCTTGCTAAATTTGTAGGCTTCCTCTCCCTCCTACTTTTTAAAATTTAATTTGGAATTTATTTGTTGAGGAAATGAGTTATTTGCCCTGAAGAGTTTGCCAGTTGGATCCCATGTGGGTTTAGTCATGTTCCCCATTCCCTGTATTTCCTGGAAAGTGAAGTTAGATCTGGAGCCTGGATCAGATTTACGTTCAGTTTTTTTTTTTTTTTTTTTGGCAAGAATACCTCATATGTGGTGTGGTGTCCTACACTCAGGAGACACAGTGTCCAGTTGTGTCTTTTGTGTGATTTGATCAGCCAGTGAGATCCTTTAACGCATTAAGTA
This sequence comes from Tursiops truncatus, assembly GCF_011762595.2. NCBI lineage: Eukaryota > Metazoa > Chordata > Mammalia > Artiodactyla > Delphinidae > Tursiops > Tursiops truncatus. Next base: position 131,569,148 of record NC_047037.1, on the reverse strand, counting down.
TTGTAAAAATGGTGATTTCTTTATTCCTTCTTCACTTATTAGCTACCATCCTTCTGAAAAGAACAAAACAAAACAAAACAACAACAAAAAAGAAAACAAACAAAGAAACCCTTCCTTTATGAACTATTTGGTTACTCGAGGTACAGTTCATATCAAGGTGGGACAAACACTTGATTTACTTGTTTGTTTCCTTCTTTCCTTTTTTTTCATTTTGCCAGTTTTCAAAATAATAGTTGGATTTTCTAGCATCTTCTAGCAGTGAACAGTGAGAGGTTTTGTTTGTTTGTTTGTTTTCGTTTTTATTCTGAATCACTGTGAACTCGTGCAATTAAACGTGTGTGTTCCAATCCATTACAGCTATTGTCTTTACTGATGCACAAATTACCTCATACAGTATTTGGACAGTGAGAGCCTCTTCATGTTGGTTACATTAGTAGTTTGCTTTGTTTTGGTTTTTATAGCTTCTTTGCTTTCTGGAATGACAAGATGTTCCAGGCTCATTTCCTACCCCAGATTATGGATTCAGCCATTTCTGCAAGGACTCCTGGTTTCTTTCAGTAGGAAATATTTAGCTATCATAATCTGGGTGCTAAGGGTGCTTATTGCTACTGAACTGGTTACAATGCTCAGGCCGAGTCAATGTAGAGAGCTAGGAAACATTTATTTTTTAAGGTAAAAATATCATGAGTTCATACTTATATTTTGTTTGTTTGTTGTGCTTGTTTTCCTGTTTTTAATTATTTTCTTTTCTCTCATACTGATACTTTTAAATTCAAAATCATCACCGTGGAGGTTTAATTAACTTTAACTTTCTTAGCTGCATCTCTTTTTTCCAAAATTTAAAATCCTATTCCCCTAAATAATTATAATTACTCAATATACAATACACATACAATCTCAGAATAATAATATTAATATCAACAACATGATTACTGAAAACAGTTTTAGATCTCTTTTCGGGGATTGGGGCAGGGTTGTATTTTTTTTTTTTTTTTTTCTGTGGTACGCGGGCCTCTCACTGACGTGGCCTCTCCCGTTGCGGAGCACAGGCTCCGGACGCGCAGGCTCAGCGGCCATGGCTCACGCGCCCAGCCACTCCGCGGCATGTGGGATCTTCCTGGACCGGGGCACGAATCTGCGTCCCCTGCATCGGCAGGCGGACTCTCAACCACTGCGCCACCAGGGAAGCCCGGGGCAGGGTATTTTTTTGCTGTTGCTGCTGTTCTTGGAGTATCTCCTACAAGATATGTATAGTCAACTTCATGTTTTAGTCACTTGAAATTGTTCTTCTGTATGAAGTTATGCTACCACTAAATATATTAAATATTGCAATATTTAGAGATCACTTTAAAATTTTTATTTTGTTTTATAATTATGTAATATTTATAAAATTTTTACCTGATTCCAAAATCAAATATACAAAATAAGGTGTATCTACAGAGCTCTAGCTTCTATTCTTCTCTCTTCCTGTTACTTTCCACCCAAGTAAGCACTTTAGAAAAAACTGTTTTTGGTTTATCCTTCAATTAAAAATAAATAAATAAATAAATATGTATATATATTCATTCTTTCCCTTTCTCCCTTTTTAGATGTGCAGTAGCAAACTACATTTTTTTTATCTTGCTTTTTTTTCACTTAATTTATCTCTCCGTGGCACGTAGAGATACTTTTTCTTTTTTACAGATACATAATGCTGCCCTTGTGTAGCTATATGACAACTTACCCATCCAGTTTCCAGCTGGTGGCTGTTTGGGTTGTTTTCAGTCATTGTTATTGCTGATAGTGCTGTGATACCTTGGGTTCATGTTTTTATCATATTTTTGTCATTGCATTTTTGGAATCGATTCCCGAAAGTGAGAATTCTGTGTCAAGGGATACATACATATGTAATTGTGTTAGACGTTGACAATTCCTTTCTGTAGAAGTTATAATATCTTGCATTCTCATCAGGTAGGAAACTACCTGTTTTCCCGGACAATAGTCTGGGCAACGGATTATGTTGTCAAACTTGCGGATTTTATCAAACTGATAGGTGAGCTGTTGGTTTTCAGTGTAGTTTAAAAATCAGGGTGGTGGAGAATCCCTTCACATGTTAAATATTTGCTTTTCTTTAACTGCGACCTTGCTCTCACATTTCTTGTTGCAACACGTTTTTGAATAAGAAAGGATATGTTTAAGAAATATTTTTGAAGTCCAGTTATGTCTGAAAATGTCAACAGTATGTGGATCATGATTCAAGTGGGTAATTCCCATGGAAATATTATTTGACCTCTGAACTTTGAACTTTCTAGCTTCTGAAATTGAGTTGCTGATGAGAAGTCTAACACCATTCTGATTCTTGCACCTCTCTTTTCTGTGAAACTTTGGAATCTTTTCTGAAGGTTGGAGTTCTGGTATTTTACAATGCTAAGTCCGGGTGTGAGATTATTTCATTCTTTGTGCTGGGATGTTGGTATATCCTTTCTGTCTGAAGAGTGATATCTTTTAGCTCTGAGAAATTATATTGTATTATTCCTTTGATTATTTGTTCTCCTTTATTTTGTCTTTCCTGTCTGTTTGAACAACCTGTTAGTCAGATGTTGGACCTCTTGGACTGATAGCTTATGCCTCTCATCTTTTTTCCCCACTTTTTATATTTCTTAGTTATTTTACTATATTTTCTGTGAATTTTCTTCAATGTTATCTTCCAGTCCTTCTACCATGGATGCAACATTGCCTCAAATCTCTTTAGAAATACATAATTTATATCTTTGATACTTAAGGTCTCTCTAGTATTATTCCCGATCCAGGAGTTACAATCTTTACTTTTGGATCAGTCTGTGTTGAGTTTAGGTGTTTGGTATGGGTGTTATAAACTATTCCCTAATTGAGACCTTCCTCCGGTTATACACAAAAAAAAGATGAAAAGCACTAGGGGGAAACAAAGGGGTGCTTGGAAAGAAAGCAGGGACTGACTTAAGAATTTGATATTGGAAATATATTCTTCCCTTACCTGATATTGTAATTCTCCAGAGTTAGCCCCCTTGAGGGACTATATTTTGAAAACTACAAGGCATTATCAAATGTATGGTGTTGAATTTCAACGATTTGGTGTAGTGGTATGACCGCTGTATTTAGGGTCAAGATGAGGTTCTAGACTGGAATCTAGAACCTCATTGTGTATTAGTCACAACTAGTGTGTACTAGTCACAACTCTTGGTAGTAAGCAACAGAAACCTGATTCTAACTAGCTTAAACACCAGTGGGTTGTAACGGGAACACTTTGTGAGGGGTGCGTGCAGAACGGGGGGGGGGAGTGTGGTGGGAACCGGGATACTGCTGTTACTCTTGATCTCCACCTCACACCTTGCTTCTCTCTGACGGTCAGTGTCATGCCAGGCTGTTCCACCTAGCTGGGGACATGGCTGATGACAGTTCTGGGATCATGAGTCAAGAGGAAAGGGTGAGCAGAGGACTCTCCCTCCAAGCTTTGCCATGAAAAGTTCCAGGGATGGACTTGGACAGGCTCTAGCTCTCACATCTGCTCACCGAGAGCCAATCTCTGTGGCCAGGAAGGTGGTGGCTGAGACCGGTGAGAGCCCACTTCTGGGATGGGGCAGGAGTCGGGTAAGACCCTCAAGATGGGAAGCCCTACCACAACCATGCTGTTGGGGGGGAAGGGGAAACAGTTTTCCCGAGAAAGGGGAAGAGCGCTGGACATCTAACAGCCCAGATGTCTACCGTTCTCTTCCACCAGCCAGACCCATGACTTCTGAGACAAACCAGATCTCACTCTTCTATTTGTGGATACTTCATGAGGATGAAGTATCTCTGTGATTCTTTTCCAGCTAAAACACATGATTTTGCTGAAAAGTCACAAGTTCTTCTCCTTATTCCATTTTAACTTGCATGAGAATTAAATATCTCTGTTAAAGACCGGAAAATCGTGATTCCACACATTAACTAGGAGAGGGAAACAGAACTATTTAAAGAACATCCTGCCTCTGAGAATTTTTCAGAAGGTGAAGCATATTCCTCTAGTTATTGTTTCACCCCTGGAACACAGATATAATTATCTAACCACCCTTTTCCCACAGTGTATTTGATCGCCCTAAGGAGGCTCTGATTGTGGCAGAAGGTCCCTGGGGGCTGACTACGTGGCATGGCTTTCTCTTCGTGCCAGCTAGTCGGGGAGGGCAGTACAAGTTGGCTCCCAGACACCTCTCTACTGGTAAGAGCTGGACCAAACACTCTTCAAATGCAGCTGCAGCCAGTTCCCTAAATACTAACGGGGCTAGTGGCTGACTCGGATGACCTGTAATCACACCTCTTTGTCATTCTTCTTTTTCTTTTTTCTGTGATCATCTCACAATACACACCTCATTGTCATTCTATGTGTAAGTGTAAGGAAGTGCATGCAATTAACATCTAGTCCCTGATCGTAATCAGACGCCATTAATTTCTGATTTTCCCCATTGCCAGAGCACTTTTAAAAAGTCAAATTTTTTCCATCAAAACTGTCAAGGTCTCATGCATTTCTTCTCCCACTTTTCCTGTTCCTCCTTCTCTACCCCAGTTATAGTTTCTTGCTTCACCGCTTTCTCTTTCTCTAATGCTAGCCATAGATATTAAATTAGACTAGCATTTGACTGTTAATTACACCAAGTCTTTTAAACCCAGCCAGAAATGAGGGTTGAATCAGTCCAAGTAACTGGTATGTTGGGCAAGATGGACTGAAGGATAGGGACTTCCCTGATGGCACAGTGGTTAGGAATCCGCCTGCCAATGCAGGGGGCATGGGTTTGAGCCCTGGTCTGGGAAGATCCCACATGTTGCAGAGCAACTAAGCCTGTGCACCACAGTTACTGAGCCTGCGCTCTAGAGCCTGCGAGCCACAACTACTGAGCCTGCGCACCTAGAGCCCATGCTCTGCAACAACAGAAGCCACCGCAATGAGGAGCCCACACACACCACAACAAAGAGTAGCCCCCGCTCGCAGCAAAGAGAGAAAGCCCGTGTGGAGCAACGAAGACACAACGCAGCAAAAATGCAGTATAAATAAATTAATTAATTAATTAAAAAAAAAAAGATGGACTGAAGGATAGTTTCAAGACAGACCTTATTTTGAATTTTGCTTCCTATTATGCCCTAAGAACTTATTTGGCGAGGATGGATTTCCCGTGCTCCTGAGCAAAGGTGGGCTGTGTGTGGGTTTCCTTCCAGTTGCCCCTCCAGATTCACTCTCTACCTTGATGTGTACGGATCACATCAATATGCTTCGTGCCCTCTGGGTTCCAGTTGGATTTGGGCAATGGGGAGCTCCAGCAGGAAACTGGAGGGAGGGATGAGAACATGGTCAAGGAATTTCATTTCCAGTCTCCCTCCCTGGGAGGTCAGCCCAGCTGGCTGCCTCCCTTGATGGAAGGGTGAGCCTCTCAAGGTGGTCTGCTCTTCCTAACTCTGTTTCCCTCCCTGCATACCTGTGGGTTGAGGGAGGGGTGGTGTCAGTTCCAATGCTATTAACCGAGGTTCCTGCTATCCCTGAGGTCTTCTCCTGCCAGGCAGTCTCCACCTTTGTTATTTGACACTTTGTAAAGCAACCCTCCCCAAGTTGTTGGAATTTGAGTACCCCCCCACCCTCCCACTTAGGGAGTAAACAATTCTGCAGCCACTTTAGCTGCAAACAGAATCTCAGTGATGAAATGACAGCATTCAGTCCAAGATATTAATCAACACTGCAATCCTCACTCCAGCATAAGAATCACCCCCCTCCCCCAGGTAGGATGTGCAAGTGGGCTCCTGCCTCTAGTGGGGGAAGGGCACGTGGCTGGCTCTGCTCCTTTTTACACATCTGGCCCCTGCTGATCCCATTCCTAGACTGAAGTGGGGGACAAAGGGGACAGGGCAGTTTCCCTTGAACTGGTTCTGTCATAACCTGGTTTTGCACCCTCTGGCCTGGCATGATTAGAACCAGCTCTCTCTCCTGGTCCCTCAGAAACTCCCTGTACCCCACCCCTCAGCTGCACACCCACGAGCGGGGAGTCTCCCCTTGGGCTGCTGCCCCCCTGGTTCTCCAGGGGCCCTTTCACACGTGAATGCTCCCTGTTGGAGAATCTTCATCCTTCCAGGTCATCTTCTTGGGCAGAACTTAAAATTCTAGGTGACCTTCCCACCAGCAAAATTCGTATCTAGTTGACAATCTATCTGGCTCACCTTTTTTTTTGTTTAATGTTTAATTAATTTAATTAATTTATTTTTGGCCGCGTCGGGTCTTTGTTGCTGCACGCAGGCTTTCTCTAGTTGTGGCGAGCGGGCGCTACTCTTTGCTGCAGTGCGCAGGCTTCTCAGTGCGGAGGCTTCTCTTGTTGCGGAGCACGGGCTCTAGGCGCGCGGGCTCAGTAGTTGTGGCACGCAGGCTTAGTAGCTGTGGCTTGCGGGCTCTAGAGCGCAGTCTCAGTAGTGGTGGCGCACGGGCTTAGTTGCTCCGTGGCATGTGGGATCTTCCCGGACCAGGGCTCGAACCCGTGTCCCCTGCATTGGCAGGCGGATTCCTAACCACTGTGCCATCAGGGAAGTCCCTATCTGGCTCACCTTTGTTGTGTGCCCCCCCCACGCCCCCAAAACAACTCAACTGCCGAATTCTCCTGCGGGCCACTGTGTGTGCAAACATCTGGGGACACACAGGCTCTGGGAATGGTTCCTTGAAGTCTCCTCTCAGCCAGACTGAAGCAAGTGGGCAGATACCCTTCACCCTATCTGGGGAAGAGGACTGGAGCTTACAACCCAGCCAGTCTCCAAAGAAACGCTCAGGAAGTCATCCCTGTCACCACTTACTCCAGTCTCTAATATTCCCCAAATGTGGGAGGAGGTTTAAGGGCAGGATTGAATTAGCTCTCCAATATCCGCTCTGAACATTCCTCCAGGGCGTGGGGTGGGAGAAGCAATGGGTCTCACACATTCTGGTAAGTCATCTTTACCTCATCTTGGACTCTCAGTCGAAACCTCAATTTTAACAGGCTGTAAGAGACTGTTACACATGCTCTTAGTTAGTAGTAAAAAGATACAAAACAGTTCAGACTGGCTTCCACAATAAAGAGAATTTATTGGTTCACATAATTGAAGAAGTCCAGCCATCACGTGCTCCATTTCTCTGTAATTCTCTCAGTTCCGCCCATCTGTGTTTACAAGGTGTTTGCCATACAACATGGGTATGTGCTTCCAGCGAACAAAGAGGATATCTCTTCCCTCAACCACTAAACAAGAGTCTTGGGATTTACTCTGACTGGATAAAATTTGACAACGTAGGTCAAGTTCTTATCCCGAGTCAATTCCTAAAGCCAGGGGAGCACCGTGTGCCAATTGGCTTAAGCCTGGGGTAGGACCCATCCCTGCTCAGTAACTGTGGGAGAGACGTGGGTTCTCCCCATTGGGTTAAACCTCTGGGGACACATTCTTGGAATTGGTGGTGATGGTCGTGGTGGTGATGGGGCTTAGACTCAGCCTTACCCACATCCCCTAGTTGTGTAATTCAGAAGAAGGGTGGTAGGGCTTCCCTGGTGGCGCAGTGGTTGAGAGTCTGCCTGCCGATGCAGGGGACATGGGTTCGTGCCCCGGTCCAGGAGGATCCCACATACCGCGGAGCGGCTGGGCCCGTGAGCCATGGCCGCTGAGCCTGCGCATCCGGAGCCTGTGCTCCGCAACGGGAGAGGCCACAGCAGTGAGAGGCCCGCATACCTCACAAAAAAAAAAAAAAAAAAAAAATTACACCCACCCAGTCCAAGGTCATCGTACCCAAGCATCTCTTTTTGTCCCTACATAAAACATGATTTTGTGGGTATCTAAATATTTTATATTCGTAATACAAACATACTCATGACTTTAAAAGGCGTTTATTTTGCCTTGGGGACGACTTTTCCATTAGACACAAAGCTGAGGGCCTGTGATATTTTTAGGGCCCCATGAAAATGTTTGAATTTTGAAGTCAGCAGGAAACAAATGAACTTTTAGGTCAAAGAAAATATTTTAAAGTATAATATTTGCATATGTATCTTTATAGCAATACTGTTGTAAACTATTATTATTATGATGATTTATTTTAAAACAATGTTTTAAAAATTTAAAAGGAGGAATGGGCCCAGCAAGGCACAAATTCCTAGGACCGCTGAAAGTCATCAGGCAGCCCTGCTCTGCATTCCTTCCTTACTGGGATATCCCACAGTATTTAATGTTGCCAGTAGGAACCCAAAGTCTGAGGCAAAGAGATTATCCCTTGAAGTCCAAGGTTATTACCCATTTACTTGTACCAGAGATATTGTGCTTGAAAACAGCAGTCCTGCGAGGTCAGGCTTGCCTCCACAAAAGAAGCAGAGGAGGGAAGGCAATTCCACGGGTGAAATAAAAGCCTAAAATATCTGAAGAATTTTCTCCCACTTGGAGACTAATGAACATGGGCACAGTTAGCTAGAGATAAAGTATTTTCATGCATTATATCACGATCCCCATAACAACCCCACTGCAGTACTGACCCACGTAAACCATGAAAAATTAGACTCAGGGAAGGCAAGTAGCCTTTCCGGTTTCCTACACGGTTATACCTCCTGAAGGGTTAGGTCAACCCAAGGCTTTTGACTCCAAAGTTTTTGCTTGTTGCTGGTGGCCAGAGGCACTGAAGTTGGAAGCAAATTTTTTGGTAGATAGTTGACCTGACCAAGCAAAGTGGGCAGTGACTTAGGACACACCCAAAGGATTCTAAGAACAGACATAGGACCTTGGGGGTTCCTTTCTTCCCAGATATGCCGCCAGGTTGTCCATGATGCAGCCGGTCCATTTCCCACCATCTTTTCCTGTCCTAACCTGTGGTGCTTTAAAGTCAGAGGCCGGCTTTCTGGGGCAGCTGAGGAAGGCTGTCCTTACCAGACAGAAGGAATGCTCACTTGGTGCAAGGGGCGAGGGGCTCGCAGATCCAGACAGCAGAGGCACTTCCATGCTTTCCAGCGACACCACTGCTGCCCACACCCACCTTTCCAGCTTGTCCTTGCAGTGCTAGTCTGAGTGATCTGGGGCCCTTTCCGGGGTCTCGTTAGAGCAATAACAATGCATAAAAGGAACATGTGACAGGGTGGCTCCCCAACAACCCTTGCTTTCTCCACCTCAAGGAAGTTAGGCAGACAAACTAAAGCAGTGGCAACCAAAAGTGGAGGTGCCCCGACTGACAGCATCTGCATCACCCAGGAGCCTGTTAAGCAAATTCTTCGGCCCATCCTGACCTATTGATGGAGAATCTGTGAAGGGGGTGTGGACGAAGAATGGTGCCTGCCATACGAGTAAACAAAGGATGTTTTGGCTATCGAGCCATCAGCCACTGTAGCAGCCCTGATTTCAATGAGCCCAGATTCTTGCATCTTCCCATATACAAAAAAGCGCTAAATTCATTAACTTCAGATGTCTGGTTTTCTTTAATTAACAGTGATCATTTGGGACTTCCCTCGTGGTCCAGTGCGTAAGACTCCACGCTCCCAGTGCAGGGGGCCCGGGTTTGATCCCTGGTCAGGGAACCAGATCCCGCATGCATGCCGCAACTAAGTGTTCGCATGCCACAACTTAAGAGTCCGTATGCCACAACTAAAGCCACAACCATGAAGGTCAGTCTCAGGCCACAACTAAAGATCCCATGTGCCGCGTGCCGCAACTAAGACCCGGCAGAGCCAAAATAAATAATAAATAAATAAAAAAATTTAAAAAGACAACATCATCTGATGTTCCAACTACCTGTTTTTGTTGTTGTTGTTGACTTGTTTGTTTTTCCAAAATCTCCTATGTATCCTGGCTCCTTCCTTACCTCTTTGGAGCAGTCCCTCCCAACTATCTGACAGGCTGCCTCCTGGGCAGAAGTCCTCAGCGAATCCACCACATAAAACATAATTCTCAACTTTTAAGTCGTGCATTGTTTTTTCAGTCCACAGTGGGGCTCAGAAACCTGTGTCCCATCCAGCTCCCAGGTGACTCTCAGGCACGCTAAATTTGAGGGGCTGTAGCCACAGAAACATAGAGGGAGGAGGCCGGAGAAAGCAGGACTGCGCCCCAACTCCTCTATCTCTGAGTGGTGTATAGGCGGCATACTCTCTTTCGTAACCATTGCCAAGGTCTCCGTGAGGGGCTGGTAATGTAGTTCGGTGGGACTAACTTTTTCAAAGACGCTTCCCCTCCTATGTAAGAGGCTGCACTCTCTCCCCAGGCAGCCTAGCGAGCGGATCTCGAGCAGCCTCAATTTCCTAAAGCTGGAAAGCGCGACGCAGGCGCAGTGACACCCCCGCCAGGCCCCGCTCCACCGCGAGCAAGCGCGCTCCCAGGCTGCCTGCCGCCCCTCCCCCCTCCCCCTGCGCCGCCTCGCCCCGCCTCGCGCACGCGCAACGGCGTTTTCCCCGTGACCCTCCGCGGCGCAGGCAATTTGTAGCTAATGGCGGGTTCTTGGTCTCAGGCTTGTTGCAAAACATGCTCCTCTACTAGCTGTGCGTGTGGCGACAAGGGCAAGTGGGGCAACTCCTCGCTCTTAGGCAAGCGGCTCTCAGAAGACTCGAGCCGCCACCAGCTGCTGCAGAAGTGGGCGAGCATGTGGAGCTGCGTGAGCGGGGACGCGTCGGTGGCCAGCACAGAAAGGACGCGGCGCGAGGAGACTGCGGAGCCGGCGGAGGAGGAGGACAGGCCGCTGGTGTTTCTGTGCTCTGGTTGCCGGCGGCCGCTGGGCGACTCGCTGAGCTGGGTGACGAGCCAGGAAGACACCAACTGCATCCTGCTGCGCTGTCAGTTCGGGCGGGGGGCTTAGGACTTAGGACCGCCTTCTTGCCGGGTGTGCCGCACCTGGGCGGTCCCGGAGGAGGCGGAGGTGTTTCGGGGCCTCCCAGGGTCTTTATTTATATTTATTTGTTTATTTTTTAATAAATTTATTTATTTTTGGCCGCGTTGGGTTTTTCGTTGCTGCACGTGGGCTTTCTCTAGTTGGGGCGAGCGGGGGCTACTCTTTGTTGCGGTGCGCGGGCTTCTCATTGCAGGGGCTTCTCGTTGCGGAGCACGGGCTCTAGGCGCGCGGTCTTCAGTAGTTGTGGCATATGGGTTCAGTAGTTGTGGCTCGCGGGTTCCAGAGTGCAGGCTCAGTAGTGTGGCACACAGGCTTAGTTGCTCCGCGGCACGTGGGATCTTCCCGGACAAGGGCTCGAACCCGAGTCCCCTGCATTGGCAGGCAGATTCTTAACCGCTGCGCCACCACGGAAGACCCTCCCAGGGTCTTTAAAAGCAGAAAAATCTGAGACGGTGAGCTGTCCCAGAAAAAGGGGAGGAGGAGAGTCATCCCTGCACCTTGGACTCACGAGTGACAGGTTCTTTTCTGAGGTTCCCCCGTCCCGGAAGAGCAGTGGATGAATCAGTGTCGTCGTGAGAATTACTTAGAAAAAAATGACCAACTAGGTTGTAAGCATTTAGGGTGTAGATATTCTGTGTTACGCCTCATAGAAATTAGCGGGCTGTTAATCGGTAAATAGTATTGTTAATGGTTTAGGACATTAAGCTTTTCAGCTGCGTGCTTCCTTCGGGGGATGTCAGGGTTGATTTCTCAAGTCTTCATAGTTGTGTCAGCGAACACCTTTACCGTCTGAAGTGTTAACAACCGTAGAGTTGACAGAACATAATGGTATCAAAAAAATTAAAGGAGACTTGCAATAAAAGCACCAACAATCCTATCAAAATTGGAGAGGAAGGAGGATGTAGTAAACATACAGGTAACTGGTAGAGCCAGTATCTTTTGAAACCTTTATGTTTCCCCAACGTTTGCTGGCTTTGTTGTTTTCATAGTATTTGTATAGGGGAGTGGTTCACATATTTTTTCTGAGTTGGTGTAAAAATGTATGTTCTTTTTGGACTTGTGGTTTTCAAGATGAAATTTATGCTCTGTTTGAATTCTGTAAATATTTTATGGCAGAAATTCACCACCGATTCGTTGACATTTGTGGAATGTTTTCCTTCCTGGGATATATTGGGAAGAAAGGAGGACAGCAGTGTCCACCTGTTAACCTGAAACTTTTCGGAACCTCTTTTCCTTAAGGATGCAATTAACGATAGTCCCTTTCAGTTGTTAAACAAAAGCCTAAGAACATACATTTCCCATACAATTCATTGAGATTAACCCTTTGCAGCTATTAAAATCAATGCAAAAGGATTTATCCCCCAATGCTGACGATCTCATGTCCCCAGAGTTCAACATGCTTTATTCTCATTTATACTTCCAGATACTCTCCGTGCATGTATGAGCATGTTTAAATATGTAAATTTTTTGGAATTCCCTAAAGATGTAAATTTTTCAAAACATACTTGAGATTATATTATTTATACTGTTAAGCATCCTTACTTTTTTATTCTGCACATATATTCTGAGTATTTTTCCATATTAGTGCATATAGATATACTTCACGTTTTTAATAGCTTCTTGTTGTACCCCTGCTGAGAGGCAGTATAGATCATGGACCTCAACTGCATGGGTTTGAATCTTGGCCTGCCACTTACTAGCTGTGTCTTTTTGGGCAAGCTACTTAGTCTCTCTGTGCCTCAGTTTTCTCCTCTGTAAAAATGGGGATAATACTTAATGGGGTGATTAGGAGGATTAAGTGAGTTGATGTGTGTCATATGCTCAGAAGACACAGGAAGCGCCACGTAAGTGATATCTTTAATGGAGATGCCATTCATCCTCCCAGTCTGCCCCTGTTGACAGAGGTCTGGGTTTTTTCCCAGTGTTGCCACCATTAGAACAACATGTATGTATTTGGGTTGATTTTGATACAGTAGGAGAAGCTCTTCCTTTTAGTAGGTGAGTTTATGTCATTGACATAAATGTCATTGACATTTAGGTTATTTTTAAGAAATAATATTGATATGTTTGGTGCTAAATCTTTACCATCCTTTCTGTTTTTACGTCTTTTCTCTCCTTTATCACGTGGGCGCTTTTGTTTTATCTATGAAAACACTATTCTGTTATTTAGTTTGTCTATACCAGTAGTTTTTAAAATTTAAAAAGTATATATAAATATCCTTTTTTATCAGCTTTAGACCAATTGATTTAACACCCTCCCCCCTTCCTCCCAGTGAAAGATTAGAAAATGAATGTTGGATTAATTTCCATTCCCCTCCCCGCTCCAACTGGAGTTAGTTTAATTGTTTTTACTTTGTCAAGGTTTATAACATTTACATACTGTTCCGTAGCCATAGCATCGTCCTTTAGCTTTAATACAATGTTTCTATGAACTTATTTCTGAAGTCCAGGACTCTTATTAATAATGAGAAGGCTTATTAATAGCTTTCTCATTCCTGTGTTGTTTATTTGATTAATCTTCACCAGTGGTTTTCCCATCCCCAAGAAAACTTCAAGTTTGAGTGCTTGAAAATGTCTTTCTGTTGTCTTTATACAGGAATGTCAACTTGGCTGCATGTTCAGTTCTGGTGTCATGCTCTTTGCTTTTTCCAGGCACAGGGAGCAGCTAGTGCAAAGGCCTTGAGGCTAGCGAGACCAAATGGTAGATTAAAGATAAGATTTAGGGTGGAAGGAAGGGGCCAGAAAATTTAGGGCCTTGTAGGCTGTTCTATGGAATGAGAATCTATTCTAGTGCGTGAGTTGTTGTTTAAGCAGGAGAGTGATATGACCCAGTCTTTTCTTTGGAGGATGCACTGAAGAGAAGAAGAAGCATGGAAGTGGGCAGGTCAGTGAGGAGCTAGTGCAGCCGTCCAGCCAGAGGAGGTGGAGGTGGTTTGGGGGCTGGAGTGAGGGTTGTGAGGTAGAATTGACAGGGTTTATCTGTGGAGTGTCTCTGCGGGGAGAAGTGTAAGGAGACAGTGACTCAGGGGTGATACCGGTTTCTGATTTGAGCGATGGGTAGATGGAAGTGGAATTTACTGAGTTAAGGTAGACTGTAGAGGAGGTGAAATCGAGAGTCTGTTCTGGCCATTGTAGGTCTGCTGTCCTTTCTTCATGTCCCTCTGCTCCCGATTCCCCCGCCTTTAGTGTGTTCTGAACTTGGGAAACGGGAATGTTTCCTGCTGCTTCTAGGGTTCAGCTGTGACCCCTGTCCAGGCTGTGGTCTAAAAGGTTTTGGGCTGAGCTCCTGAGGACCCTCTCAGTTACTTCTAGAGAAACAAGCTCTGCGTGTGAGATCTGGAGATGTACGCACAGGCTTTTAGCCTCTTCCTTGGGTTGATCCCAGTTTTACTGTGTCTGGCGGATATTCTTGATAGTCCGTGATTTGAGGTTCTAATTGTCCCAAAGTTTACCGTCAGTTGAATTTTTTTCTTCCTACTTTTATTCACTTTGTTAATTTCAGAGTTTTCTGGGAACGGAAGGAAATAACTCTTATTCTGCTCTCTTTTTCCAGAAGACCCTGTACCTTTAGTCTTAAACTACCCCGTGTGTGGGACTTTTGAGCCTTTTTTTTTTTCTGGCCTTCTGGGTTCTAAAATAAAAGTTGAATTAGAAGTGCTCTCAATGTCTGCGTGTGTATTGTAACAAACGGCATTAAGAAATTATTGTTACTTTCTTCTTTCTAGGTGTTTCCTGTAATGTTTCTGTGGATAAGGAACAGATACTATCCAAACGTAAAAATGAAAATGGTTGGTGAGTAAGGCTATATCTATGTGAATATGTACATTAGCGAAAATGTTTATTTTTCAAATAAAAGTCTTTAAGGAGACCATCAGCAGTAAGGTTTGGGATCAAACTTTTTTCATGGTAATCAGTATAAAAGCAGTCATTCTAATATACCAATTCTTGAGTGCTGGTGGTCTCCCTTAGACATGAGATGGAAGCGTTTCTAAACCTCTCAGGGCACATTCTGACACTCCCTTTTTGGGTGTTTGCGCTTGTCGTGAAGAAAATCGAAAATAAAAGTAGAAAAGGAAAATATCTGTATCATGGACTCTCCAAGCCCAAGGATGCTTTAGGTGAACGCTCCCTACCTTTTTCATGTCATGGCGCCCAGAGAAAATGCTAAGGTCATGCATACACACGTATACGGCCTATTGAGGTAAACAGACAGGGCTGCAGAAACAGCAGCATGGGGCCTCCAGCACTCGCAGGCCCTGTGCTGCCACTCCAATGGTTGAAGTGGTCAGAATCTTGCTATACCTGCCACGCATCTGCTGCAAGTGGCATCCTCAGCAAACTGAATGGGAAGCTCTGCCTTCTAGTATTGTTGCCCGAAACGTGTCATACTGACGTATATGAATACGTGGGACACAGGCAGTTGAACAGAAATTAATGATCATATATATTTTTTATTTTAAAATGGTGGCTTTTAATTTTAGTAACGTTAGAGTGTCCCATTCAAATGAAGTGTATTTTAATTTAAAAAATGACTCTATTTAAGGAGAATTAAATTCATAATAGGACAGGTAGTATGTGGATATAACAAAAATTATACTGTTGGCATGCTGGTGATTAAAATTTGGAGAACCCAGCCTTAGATCACTTCTCATTCTGTAGATGAAGAAAGCAAGGCCTGAGGAGGTTCCAGCTTCACTCAGGATGCAGGACTGATTAGTAAGGGCGAGGATGATGCTTTGTTATTTCTCTTTGTTTCCTGCAGAGTGTACTCTACTTCCCAGCTCTGGTCACTTTGACGTCAGCTTTACCATTTTTGCCATATCCGTGTAACAGCTGTGCTATCATGTACTTAATATTTTTCATTAAACTGACTCCTAATTTTTATTTAAATTTACTTAAAAAGGAATCTTTCTATTACTGCCATAAATGTGTCATTTGCTGTAACTGGAAAGTAACTGTGAAGATAATTACACTGAAAACACATGTTATTAAATTCTAGCTGAGATAGTATTGCCCGGCTGGTGCTGAGCCTGAGGTCTGTTCTCCTACTGTTAAAAGATTTGCAACTGTGAGATGCAGGTTAAAGACATTCTAGCACCAGACTGAGACTTTCTTCTCTTTATATATAATCAGGATTGTTAGAGAATTGAAAAGGGAATTGACTCTCGCTCTGAACCAGTGTTTCTAAGTCCTATTTACTTGTATCACCTGAACCCATCCTTTATGCCAAACTATGGCCCATGGGCCAAGCACCAGTTTGTTTGTTTTTATTTTTAATTTTTTTTTTTTTGATGTGGACCATTTTTAAAGTCTTTATTGAATTTGTTACAATATTGCTTGGTTTTATGTTTTGGTTTTCTGGCCCAGAGGCATGTGGGATCTTAGTTCCCCCACCAGGGATCAAACCCGCACCCCCTGCACTGGAAGGCGAAGTCTCAACCACTGGACTGCCAGGGAAGTCCCAAGCGCCTGTTTTTGTAAATACATTGTTATTGGGACACAGATCAGTTATGTGTTATCTGTGGCGGCTTCTGTGCGAACAGTGGTAGAGGCAAGTAGTTGCAGCAGACACCATCTGGCCTGAGAGCCTAAAATATTTGTTCTCTGGATCGTTACAGAAAAAAATTTGCCTATCCCTTCCCCAGAATGTTAGTGATCCTTGGTGGACAGTATAACATTACAAGGACATGTAGAATCTTTTTGTCTTATTTCACAATTTTAGTTAATTTTTCTTAATACTGAATTGAGGCATTTGCATTCTAGGAAAACACTACCTTAGTACACCCTGTTCTCGTCACTTTTGTACATGCCCTTTGTCACTGGATGCTTAAGGCAGTGCCGCCTGGAGGCGACTGTCTACATTTCTGATGTAAGCATCTTACTATCATTTTTTTCCTTCTTCTGTACATATGACTTAGTAGGGTCAGAATAACATACTTCAGCAACTTAAATGTTCAGGTGTTTATGGATCTCAACAATGGGATTTTTGTTATAACCAGTTGCTAAAGCAGTGGCATTTCTTGTTGCAGCATCCTGGAGACTTTGTACTGCGCAGGGTGTTCCCTCAACCTCGGCTACGTATACAGGTGCACACCCAAGAATCTAGACTACAAGAGGGACTTGTTCTGTCTCAGTGTCGAAGCCATTGAAAGGTAAGTTTGATGTATAAATGAATAGCTCATAAATGAATTCTCAGAAACTTGCTTCCAGAGAAATTGGTATGAAAACATCGAAACTAAATCAACACTGGTTAAAATATATTTTTAAGTAACTTCTGACAATAAAGCTAGTGATTTTTTTTTTTTTTTTTTTTTTTTTCGTTTGCGGTATGCAGGCCTCTCACTGTTGTGGCCTCTCCCGTTGCGGAGCACAGGCTCCGGACGTGCAGGCTCAGCGGCCATGGCTCATGGGCCCAGCCGCTCCGCGGCATGTGGGATCTTCCCGGACCGGGGCACGAACCCGTGTCCCCTGCATCGGCAGGCGGACTCTCAACCACTGCACCACCAGGGAAGCCCCGCTAGTGATTTTTTGTTTGGACCCGATTTATTTGCTATTGGAAAAATCTGTCATTCTAAATTGTAGGAGAAAACACTGAGAACAGTTTTCAGAGTAAAAATACGTTGTTTTTCTTAACAATCGAATTTAGTTTAATAGGATTTTTTTTAAAAGCCATTGTGTGGATCAATATATTTTGTCCATTTTATTTTTCCCTCTAGTTTTTAGTCTCCTAGAATATCATAAAGAAATAGGACAGAAATGGTCAAGAAAGAAGTCCCTTTGGTGTTCTGGAAAAGTAGAAATACAAAGTCCAACTATTTCCTTGAGGGTGGTAGATAATTGTCTGCTTGTTTTGAGAGATGCAAGGAAGTACCTTCATTTTTCAAGACTTCTAAAAAGCGTGAGGAGACCAGGTGAATTAGGGTCTGATGACAGATAGCTTAATGGCCCTCTAATTCACTAGCCTTTTTAAAACAGGAAACAATCAGTCGACCCCAGTGTATTTTCACTTATCCTGGAAAAGATGTAACCCTTAAGGTTTTAAAGATGCCTAGGAAACCTTAGGTATCAGGAAAGAAGAACAATTTAAGAAGAAAAAAAAAATGCCTACACTTTCATTACTCGAGGTATTTCGTCAGTCCGGTTGAAGTTCTTAGAGTTTCTCTTTAAAGAATTTAAAACAGTATTCTTCTTCTTATAATTATAATTTTTCATTTAACTATTCTTTGATGACTGCAGTTTTGCCACCTTCTTTGAAACTAGACAGGTTTAGGTCAAAATGATAAAAGGAATCTTTCCTTTTGCAGGCCTGCAAACTTTTTATATTCCTTACACAAGAGAATAGTATAGCAAGCACTGCTCATTGATGTAAAGCTTGCAGGCCTGCCTAGAGAGGGATCCGATCTGTTTTGGTTTTAAATAGAAGACCCAGGCCCAAACAACTGCTCCCTTAATCTCCATGAGAGCTCTACTAAGATTTGTGAGAATTATGTGGGGGAGAGTACAGGTATAAACAACGTGAACTCTTCAGTACGGTTGGTACAAAACTTTAAAAGTGATGCATATCTGTATAAGAGAAAATGTGTGGAAGATTTCTCCATAGAGGGTCATAGTATTGAAGCTGTTTTTTCCTGAGCAGTTGAATACCTCTTGGGGCAGAATTTTAATGACGAGGAATCTGGTTTGTTTTAGAAGTGGATGCCCTCTGTAATGTTTATTTACAGTGTTATAAATTACTCAATACCGTTTAATTTTTTCCCCCCATCTCATTTTTCTTTTCTAAACAGGATATTAATTGCCTTCTGCAATTTTGCCTCCCATGTCATTTTTCAGAAATTTAATCAATTTAATCTTGGGTTTCCAAGAGAAGACTGTTCTTATTTGACAAAAGAAGGGACATATTGAAGTCGTTAACATGTAAGGAAAGACTTCTACTAAAGAAACGCAAAAGAGTCAAGTTTCTTTCTTTGAGAAATACCAGCACCTCCTTCCCCACTGTTTAGATTTATTTGTTACCAAAGCTGGGCCTCTTTTCCTTCCATTACCAGGCCAATTTTTCTGTTCTTTGTATTTTCTAAACCACAGCATCTCATCACCCCAGAGAGTGGAGCAAAACATAAGTTACAGGATAACTGTTGAAGTTGCCCAAATCTAGGTAATCAAGAGTTGACTACACAAATTATATACTAAAAGTCAAACTTGAAAATGCACACGTTCCTGAGAAGTTACATTAAAAAAAAAAAAAAAGTGATATAAAGCAGTGGCTTCTTCAGGATCTTTTAAAACTTTAAAATAGAATTTTGAAACATGAGTGGTAATGTTTTGCCACCCAACTTACTACAGAGCAAGTTGATTTCCAATAACAAAATACTTATAATATTGGGAAATACGTAGGGCTCTCGGACAAAGCTGTTATGGAGAAAAACATGATTTCATGTAGTTCAGCTTCCTATGTAGGTTGCTATTAACGAAAGTAGTTGTTTTATGTGTTTACTTGGTACTAATATATAGTTTGATATACATATTCAAGTTTTAATATCATTATTTTTTGTATTTATTTATTTACTTACTTACTTATGGCTGCGCTGCCCTGCATGTGGGATCATAGTTCCCCGACCAGGGATCGAACCTGTGTCCCCTACAGTGGAAGCGCAGAGCCCTAACCATTGGACCACCAGGGAATTCCCTTAATATTATTCATGTAAATTTTATATTTACTCCCTTTTCACGTTTTAACTCTGTACTGTTATTATACTTCAGTTATGTTTTAGGGTCCTCTGAAAAGCAAATTGTGTCAGAAGATAAAGAGCTTTTTAATCTTGAAAGCCGAGTTGGAATAGAAAAATCTCTGAAGCAGGTAATCTTGTTCTGCACTTTTTGTATCTTTGTATGAACAACTTCCAGTCAGTGATCAAGTGCTCCTCCACGAATAATCCTTAATGTGTTTTCTGTTTTGACCTTAGCACTTTCATGGGAAGAGAGTGCTTATTTTATTTTATTCTTACTTATTTATTTCAGTTGTTAGTAAAGTTGATTTTGGGGGGAGCCAAACTACAAATTAAGCTAAAGCTATATCAAAAAAATAATAAAGAAGACATTTCATACTAAAATCAAAGTAGTATATATTCTAAAACTATTAAAATAGAAATATATCTTCTTAAATCATTATTTCATGGTAAAAATAGCCTTGTTTTTGAATGTTAACATCCTCTCACAGATAGGCAAGATAGTGATGAATGTATAAAAAAGCTACAGATTAGAGGTTGAGAACTACTGTTAATAAACTTATGTCTTATTTAAATGGAATTCTGTTAAATACTTACTATCTGTGTATAATGCATAACATATTCAGAAATTGTATTAATGATGAATATTTTAATCATATTTAACCATGTATGATTTTAATCATGTATTTTTTTTTATATTCTTATTTCAATTCAATAGATGGAAGATGTTTTGACAGCATTGCAAACAAAGCTTTGGGAGGTTGAATCAAAATTGCCCTTTACCAGCTGCAAAAGCTGAAATCTGTTCCAAGTCTCCCGTTCTGGAGTCCTTCGCTGATGGACAGTTGTTTCATATGTAGCAATTCTCGTTATAACTTACTTCACTTAGAACTGAAAGAATTCAAAATGGTCATGTACTTTACATTCTCTTGAACTGATCAACTGATCAAATGAGAAGAATTGTAGAATTACTTTTCCAGCTGTATTTGATGGTAAAAAGATGATTGTTTCCTAAATTCCAATTTTAAAGTCGTGATACTTCCTGGAAGTGAAATTTAGTAGTTTTTATTTTGATAAACCGCCATAATTTTCTGAACGGTTTTCTCCTCAGTACCAAATTCGTTATTCTTTATTTCTTATTTTTTTAAAACTTTATTTCACCTTTAATACTTTGAACAATATTTAATATTGAGTGGTAAGAAAATCTTAGAAGTTTTCCCACCCATTGTGTGGTTGAATCTCCTCTGAAAACTAATGCGTACAGCTCTGTGGAGAAACTGGTCAGTTATTTGTCAGAACTATTCAAAACCTTGCACGAGAGCAGAATAGCACGTATTCTAGTGGCGGTAGAATTCCACTTGACCCTGTTTATTTACTACTATATGCCAAAAAAACCTGGCAGAATATTTACCAAAAAGAGTAGTAATCATTTCTGAGGGTGGGGTTCTGGGGAAGTTTCCAGTTTTCCAGTTTTCTATAATGTAAGACGTAGAGTAAGCACATGTTGTTTTTATAATGAGGGAGAAAATAAAGATTAAAACAAAGTGCTTTACAGTTGATTTTTCCAAAACAGTTATTTACCTGAGCTCAGAAATCCTGGTGTCATGAACTCTACACATATACTGGGCATGGCAGTGTGAGGGTCCAGCTTAGGACCGTCAAGGTAACCCCACGTTTCCCCAGGCCGTCTCTGCTTTCGAGTGGACATGAGGCCGCATAATGTTAGTACTCAGCATGTTTGAGAACTGCCCTGATTATGTCTGAGGAGACTTAAAGTTGTCATATAAAAGTTCCCAAGTCAAATTGACTCGATCATTGATCATTCACAATTATTGAGTTCTTTTTTGATGTATCTGTCAGCAGCCTCTAATAATTTGAAATTAGGGAGCCGTCCAGGTCTCTTCTCAACACCTGCTGGCAACAAAACAGTCATCCTGCCTCAGTAAGCTTGAGGAAGTCCCAGGGGCCTGTCCTTTTAGGTGCTTCGGTGGCACTTGCATGGATGTTCATTTAGAACAGATGGGAGAGTATTTTAACAGCGAGATTCAGCTAACTTTCTGCTTGCACGGGTAACAGAATTCTCCAACAGTCACTTTCAGGGCCATTCCAAAGAGGTAGGCAGTTTGGCTCCCTAATTCCTTTTACCCTGTTCATTCTGGGGCAGAATTTCTAGCTAATCCATACATCTTGAAAACTACTCATTTCACCAAAGAAGAGTAATTTCTAATATCCACAGTGCTAACCAAGCCTCTGTGGTGGTTTGGGAAATAAACAGCCCAAGTGCCTTTGTGGCTTCTCCAAGTGTGGGCCTTTCATTAGTGTTTCCCTGCAAATTCGCCACCCCTGGAATTT
The DNA here is from genome assembly GCF_011762595.2 of Tursiops truncatus. Lineage (NCBI taxonomy): Eukaryota > Metazoa > Chordata > Mammalia > Artiodactyla > Delphinidae > Tursiops > Tursiops truncatus. The sequence continues at coordinate 131,547,239 of NC_047037.1, read as the reverse complement.
TATCTCCAGTTGGGGTCCTTCAGATGAAGTTAACTACCCGTCCCTGGGGTGCAGGTGGAGAGCTCGCACACATTCGTATCACAGGGTCTTTGCTGAAGCATCTAAAAGCAAATCCCAGGAAATATATATATTTATATATAAAATATATATTTATAAAATATATATCTCCTTGTAAGGCACAGTCCGTATCTGGCTTCTGCCGTGATGTCACTGAAGGGATGGCCTTGCTATCACCATGGGAGAGAGAGCTCTGAGGCTCCCACACTGCTTACTCGAGGGGTCCACGTGAGACTGCTTCATCCTCCCTGTGTGCTGCTCTGCGGCACTTAGGAGGAGACGGGCCTTTCCCACACTCCGGGCCAGCCTCTCCTGAGGCCACCTGTTCCCTGAAGGCTGGTGGCCTGGCTTTTCTGGCTTTGCATGATGTCTCATCAGAATGCTATTTTTTTTTTTTTTAAACTTGCCTTATATAGCCACATACTAAAACCTACGACCTGAGGAATGAGTTGTTTCTATTCCTTATCACTGAATAATGCTGTGCGCTGTTGCTTCTGGTTACTAAGCCCTGGCAAAGCACTGCCCATGAGCAGGAGTAAGCGTCCTGAAGCTAGACATGGACATTCCAGTGCAAATTGCACAGGACTCACCAAAGAGGCTTCAGATAGGATCTACCCAGAATTTGTTTCTTCAGCCATCTCTGTGAAAGGGTACCACCCAGTCCTTTAGGGAGAAGCTATGGAGGCTAGTATCAGGATCTGTTACATGACATTGACAGATCGTTGTAAATGCATGTGTGTCGAACATTGTACATGGTTTCATCCCAGAGTGTGGGTTCTGCTGTTCTCAGCAAGCTATCCTGTTACGTTCATAAACTTCCAAGCTGAAGCGCTTGCTCTGGGGGTTGCTTGTGTAGGATTGATACCTGAATGGAGTGCGTCCTCCCTGGTGATTCTAGTCAGGCTTCCGGAATTTAAAATGGGCAAAACCAGGAGAGTGCCTCCTTGCAGAGATGGGTCTGGGTGTTCAGTAGGAACTTCTTGAGAGAAGAGCCCCTGATGAGCAACGTGATGAGATTTTGAGGGAAATCTCAGGGGTAGCAGAAATCCTGGGCTAGAGTCCCCCCTTTAATTGCTTTATTAGCCATGTGACCTTGGGCAAATCATTTAGTCATTTTGAGCCTCTTTCCTCTTCTGTAAAATGAAGTATAATAACCTGCTTCCCTTGCATCAGATAAATTAGACAATGCTTATGATGGTACCTTGAAAGCTGTAAAGCATCCAAAAACACGTGACAAAGATTTAGCCTTGTTTAAATAGGGTGGATCTGGTTTAGTCTTCTAGCCAGTCTACCCATAAGATTGTATGGATGTAAAAGAAAAAAATCTGAAACACCATATTAAGATATATATATATGTGTGTATATATATATATATGTATATATATATATATATATATATACACACACTGGATTTAGTTCTTTCTCTAATTACAAATACATGAACATTGTAGAAAATTTGAAAAGTAGAACAATAGTACAAAGAACAATAAAACCCACGCACAATCTCACAACTAGAATAATTATTCACTTTTTGGAGTATATCCTTGTTTTATATGCACATTTGGAATTGTTCTTGTCATATTGTTTTTAATAAAAATACTTTAAACATTTCTGCATTAAACATTCCTTTATAACCTGATTTTTAATGACTACCTAGGATGAAATATCTACTTTAAAACCTGTTTAAAAGTGATCCTATGGTATGAAATTCACACTGTTTAGTGGCTTAACAATTGAGTTTACTTGTCAAATAAGAGAGGAGACATGAAAGAAATCTTCAACCAGTTGCCTCTTTGTCTGACGCCAGGGTGCGCAGGAGCTGAGAGCCAATGGTTAAAATTTCAGGAATTTGTGAGCCAGTTGTTCAATCCTTGGTAGCTTCAAATTGGCCACGATTAGGAATATTTACACCAGAGAACTTTGCAAGTGCTAAAAAAAATCAGGATTTCTTCCCCCCAAAGAGCTGGCTTCCCAGCACATTACTGTATATTTTGAACCTCCCTCTATACTGTTTGACTTGAAGTTGGAGAAGAGAAAATGACTTCTCTATTCAACACCCAGAAGACCAAGTCCTAAGATCTTTTTATTAAATAAATCTAACATGAAATGCTGTATCTTTAGACCTCAGTGATTCAGTAGTCACAGTCTTGACCTCTTCTGAGGAAAAAGTAAGATACCTGAAAGCAAATGACTTAAGATTTTATATAGTCAATGTTGCACACATTTTTTTGTTCTTCCTGAATAAGATAAATTACTGGGCAGTTGCTTGCCTGGGAACATGGAAAGAAAGTTCGTTTGCCATCACTTTTGAACTGAGGGAAGATAATTTACTCTTCAACCCAGACATGTTCTGGGTACTGATGGTTAATTTTGCTTAATGAGAGCTGGGTTCCGTCTGTAGGGTGTTTTGTTATCCAGGCCTCTGATCACGATGGTCCGAGTGCAGTCAAGGCCAGTCTATATAACTGTAGTCTCTTTGGAGTGTTTACACTTGCCTAAAAATCTTGTGATGATAATCTGAGAGGCAGAGAGTGTGAAGTGAGGGGATCTGAGGAAGGGATGTTCTGGAGTCTGGAGTTTTATTGGCCCAAATGTGATTTCAAAGAGAACTGGCCTCATTTCATTCAAATCAGCCCCCTCTTGACCTCTGCGCGCTTGACAAAATTTAATTAACTCGATAACTTTTTTCCCCTAAACAATGACCACCGTGGTTTTTAGATCCTCTATTTAATTTTAAGGCGGAGAGGGGGACAAGGTAATTTCTCAAGGGCCCTTTCGACCTTACAACTCATGTAAGCTGAAAGGAAACCAGAAATAAAGGAAGGAAATGAGAATCCAGGAGCTGTTCGAAGACTTGAGGATAATTTAGTTCTCTTAACGCCGTCACCTTTGTGTCTCAGCTGCAGGCTTGTAATTTCGGAGGCTTCTTGAGAATCATAGAAATTTTGCAAAAGTAGGATGTATGTTCCATTGAGTAACACTTTCCAAAGCAAATACAAGAGTGTGTGACCATTTTGAAGAGAAATCTTATGAAGCCATCAAAGAGTTTTCCCTGAAGGGGACAGACAGCTGCTTTTCACTGTCACAGTTGCCTCCCCCGGGGGTCACCTTTCTGTTCTTAGGCAGCATTTAGTGATCATTTACTGTGTACCAAGGGCTGTGCTCGGAGCTCCACCTACCTTGTCTCACCCCATTCTCACGAAACCGTCTTTCATAGAAATCCTTATTCCCATTTTATAGATGCAGAAACTGAGGCTCAGAGAAGTTAAATAAAGTGCCTGAAGTCCTGCTCGGCTGGTGAACGGAGCCTGGGCTTTCCTCCTGTGCAATGCTGCTGCTGCTTTACACTGGGTGCATTTGTGGTGCTTCCTTGCTTCCTAGCAGTAAAACACATAAAGGGAAGCTATATCCGTTACTGTAGTATTAGCAATTTAGTGTCCAGAGGGTTTAGAAGTCATGAGCTTCTCCCTTGTTTTTTTCTTATAATTGAAGCTGATTGAGCCCCCTTGATGTGAGTTGTCTTCCCTTCCTTTGTCCCTACGTTGAGATTCTCTGGCTGTCGTATCTCCCGGCCTCTCCCCTGCTCTGCCCAGAGGTGCTGGCTGGCCTGTTTCAGGCTCTCACCTTTCCATGTATCTTACGTCTCCCTTGCAGCCACCTTCTGTGTGTCATTGATGTTACTGCACTTATCACACCGAACATCATATTTTATGTTTGTGTGTTTAATGTCTGTCTCTCTATTGGAGTGTTATCTCCATGAGGGCAGTGATTTTATCTGTCTTTTGGCTTGTGCTGCGAGGAATGCAGCCACGTGGTAAATGCTCATTTATTGTTCAATGGACTGCATGAATATTGCTGCATCACGTACCTATTTTCTCACATTGTCAGCCTCCGTCCACTCTGGTTTCTCGAATCTCACCCTGCAAGCATGCCCAGGTCTCTTCTTGGTGACAAACATCCTGCCTGTGACCCTGCTATCCTACTTGTAACTGTACCCACTCCACCCCGTGTGGTATTCCACCCTGGGCATTACTGAATCCACTCTTTTGAAAGCCACCAAGGAGCTCCTTCAAAGTGCTACTGTCTCTGAAAGCCCTAAAACTTCCAACAATTTAAAATTGTCCTCCCCTTTAAAATTCTCTTCTCAGTTGTCCGTATTTGTCAGTGACACATGATGAAATATGCAGGGGCAAGATGCCATGAGGCCTGGGATTTGCTGTAAAACGTTTCAGTAAAGTAACTATACAGCAAGAGGGAGGGATCGCATGGGCATGGCTTGATCACTGGTCATGGTTGCATGGCTATCAGGCTTCATTATATCTTTATTGTTGTGTGTGTGTGAAAGTTTTTTTAATAAATTTATTTATTTATTTATTTTTGGCTGCATTGGGTCTTTGTTGCTGCATGCGGGCTTTCTCTAGTCGCATCGAGCAGGGGCTACTCTTCGTTGTGGTGTTCAGGCATCTCATTGCGGTGGCTTCTCTTGTTGCAGAGCACGGGCTCTAGGCATACGGGCTTCAGTAGTTGTGGCGCGTGGGCTCAGTGGTTGTGGCTCACGGGCTCTAGAGTGCAGGCTCAGTAGTTGTGGTGCACGGGCTTAGTTGCTCTGCGGCATGTGGGATCTTCCCGGACCAGGGCTCGAACCCTTGTCCCCTGCATTGGCAGGCGGATTCTTAACTACTGAGCCCCCAGGGAAGTCCCTGTGTGAAAGTTTTTGTCAGACCAAAAAACAAATGCTCTCGTGCTCCGTCCTTAGCGGCATCTGACCTGCCCTCCTCCTTGCTGCCCTTTCCGGCCGCTCTCCTTCCTGTTGCCTCCCTCTGCTTCTGCCCTTGCCTCTGCCCTTGCCTTTGTTTCTCTCTCTAGGCTCTCTTGGATACTTCCCACCCTGCCATGACCTCAGTGGCCAGTGCTGGGTCTCTAACTCCTACAGCCCTGAACTGTCTCCCCAGGCCCTGCTCTGAATTCCCAATGACCTGAATCCCTCCACCACCCTAGCCCCATGCCCTCCAGATGCATGCAGCATGTTTGCTCTGATGGGAACTGACCGTTTCTTCTCAAGGCCCTGCACACCCCTGTCCCCTTCCCATGCCTCCTGAGTTCTCAGTGACATTGTCCTCCTCCTTGTGCCCTGGTCGCAAAACCCTAGAGTCACACAGCCTCTTCGCCATTCCTTGCCCCACCTCCAGTCAACTGTCAGGTGCCCTCTCTTCTTTCCCAAAGCCTCTTCTTCCCCTCCCTGCCCATTTCTCCGTTACCATTTATCCTTATTCAGGCTTCATTATTTCTTGCCTGAATTATTGCTTAGTTGGTCTTCATGCTTTAATTCCTACCCCCTGATCCAATGAACTCACCATTGTCAAATGAATCTTCTCACGTTCGGTGTTACATCATAGCACACGGAATACAGTTCTCTTAATCTGAGACTCCAGTTCTCCTGATCTGGCCCCAGATGGCTTCCCAGCTATATCGCCCACTTTTCCTATCTGGCACTCTAAGCTTTTGTCAACCAGAACACGCTTGTGTCTCACCCCTGCCCTTTTTCTATATATAGAGAGTTCTTACTGTCCTTCGGGGTCCTGCTTGAATGCCACTTCTTCCAGGAAGCCCTTGCTGATTTCTCAGTCAGAAGTAACTTCTCCCACCTCACCATTCCTGAATCACTTCAGGATGTTCTTCTTGCCTCATATGATTTCATATAATAATTTTGTGGGAAACTTTCCTGCAAGACTAGGATTTTTTTTTCCCCATGGCCCAATGTGTTACGAGACCTTGTGTGCTGGAGATAATTAATACTTGTTAAATAAGAGAAGAATTTTAATCCCTTGTCTACTTTGTACAGTTATGATGATAAACGGAAAAATGTCTAAGCTGAGAAAAAATTTTATACCCAAGCATTCTGAATTGCTTTTAATATTTCAGAACTGACATATAAGACTAAAACGAAACTGCCCCAAAATGCAGTGGTGGTGTGGGGTTAGAAAATTCATTGTTAGCCAATGTAAATAGGAATTCAAAGGAAAAATACCAAGTTGAACTCATTTACGTGTGTAATTACCCACCTGTGATCACTCCACTGTCTTATGTATTCCATCTTTCTCCTCCCACATCCAGTTAAAAATACTTTGTATCATTTTTTTTTCCTAACCAAATACAATGAATTCTTGGAATTGGGGGTGGGGTGTGGATGCAACTCTGCCACTTGAAGCAAGATGCAAACGGGCCTCACGTGTGCAGTCAGTGTGGGACAGAAGCTAAGCAGATAGACATTTAAGCCACATTCAAATATGCAAGAGGAGGTTTGGAAATAAATGGCATTGGAAATATCTTGCTGCTTTTAGCTATCAGGAAAGCCATGAGAGAAAACCACAGCTCTTAATAACGTGGAAATCCACCCTATGGTAACCTGAAATTGTTGCTTCCTCTCATGAGAAGGTACTTGATAGGGTAGGAAGGTGTCAGGGGCTTTGCCTTCTCAAGACACTCTTTTTGCACGTAGTAAAGGATGTCTCAGAGCTTGGGGAGAGAGGCCCTTAAGCTTGAAGAGGCAAAAGAAAAGTGGTTATTTGGGTTCCTTAGTGTCTGGGAGTGGGAAGGAGTTGTAACCCCTGGGGATGCTCTCCCGGGCGCCTGTGGTCCACAGTGCAGGGCTCCTGTTGGAGCAGCCCTGGCTCACCCAGAGGGAAGGGGCCTTCCCGCGAGCCCCTGGCCACTCCCAGCATGGGCATCGCTTCCCAGACCCCGCCAGGCCCGCTGTGAACCAGAACCCGAATTCAACAAGACCCCCGGTAATCCACATGCACGTTCACGTTTGAGATGCGCTGCTTAGAGGACAGGGAATAAACGCCCCTTTCGTAGGCTCATCTGTTTGGTCACGATTATTAATGCCTCTGAACACCATAGTCACTTTTTCAGCGCCTCATTTGACACTTGTAAAGTAGGTTAGTATTACTCTCTGGCCTTTGAGGTTTTTTTTTTTCTTAATCAAACCACAAGGGGTCGCATTTCACCACATAAATACTCATCGCGTCCAGCCTGATCACATCCACAGCGGCAGTCGGAGTTGCTGCAGAAGCCGCTTCCCAGAAGTAGGCCCCTGAGCCTCAACCTGGAGTCCATCCGTCTCAGCTCTCGTAACCAAGCTCCTTAATTAAAGTAACGGGCAAGGCTTCTCCCCGCCAGCCCCCGACCAGTGCCAAGGGCTTGGGTTACGCCCATTCATTCTGAAATTGTCCACACCTACACTCCCACAAGCTTTCCCCCAAGAGATTTACATTTTACACTGGGAAGTTAATGATGTTTTCTCTTTCAGTCATTTCTTATGTTTCCATGACTCAGGTTCATTACTAGGTCCCCTCCCCCAGTGCTTCTGAGACCTTAATGCTGTGTTTGCCAGCTCCCTTTGGAATTGCCAAGAGGGGTGTCAGCCTTCCCAAGGAAGCACATTTCTGATCACCTGGCCCATGTGTCTGACTCACAAGACTTCCCAGGAATCCTCGCCTCTATCAGTACCATTTATTCATTTGGAAACATTAAGGGACACTATTATTTCTTTATAGGATGAGGCATCAAAAGCATTTTATTCATATTAAAACATTTCCCAACATCTTAAATAAATTCAGACAATTCCATTTTGAATCAGACTTCTATTCACCGAAGCAGAAGATTGTTTCTTTTATACTCGTTCATTAAATTATTTTGCTCAACAGAATATAGCTGAGGCAAACAAACAATGCTGCGAGGTCGGACCAGACTAGGAAGCCTGGTGCCTTAGGGTGTGGGTCCCGCTGTGCTCTAACTAGCAGAGCAATTCGCATCCTCGGCTTCCTATCTCCCAGCCTCGGTTTCCTCAACTGTATAATGAGGAGGCTGAACTAGAATGGTCTATATGTCTCCTCCTTTAATTAATCCAGTAAAAGCAATCAGAAGTTTTGTTGTTTTAATTAAGCCTTGATTGGAAATCGGAAACTGATAGCTATCAGCTATCTCTATCAATAGCTGGTAGAGAATCTTACCAAGCGTCTGTAATCTGATGGGCATCGACAGTCGTAGGTGGCTGGCAGCTGGCGCGTCTTGAAGATATTCTTGAATCAGCTCACAGAATCCTGAATAGGATTCACACATGGGTGTGTGAGCATTTAACAGCGTCTCTGGTCACCAATGTTTGATTGAGAATCTTAATTATTAAAATACATTAGTGATTTCTTTTGTCACTACTTGAGTTGCTTTCAGTGAAAAAAATACACCTCCTTCTGTAGTCGTTTCACTTTTGCTTGTCCCCCTGTTCTCTCCCCCGGTCCCATCACTGTGTCCCCTTAGCAAAGACATAACCAACCAGAACTTAAATTAGTCAGGGTTGGATGTCAGCCACAGGGTAGGGCGAGTGAAATCCCGTGATACCAGCTCACCAGGCAGAGTTTCCAAGGCAACCGCTGTTGTCTGTATCTTCACTCTGAAGGGAAACCTGGGAGAATCTCGTCCTGACGTGGCTCCGAAGAGAACCAGCGTGGGGTGAAATGATCTGTGAATGAGGAGACTTTGATTCCAGCCCTGTGTTTGTTTTACCTCTGTAAGGATAGATCTTATTCACATTTATTTTCTCTAGCTCTGAAATGAGGATTTGAATTGAACTATTTGGGGATGGGCAGTTAAAAACAGATTTAAAATATATACACACTACGGGTCTGAGAATCACTAGATGATCTTCCAGTGATGAAGAAGTGACAGAGTCAGAAGTCTCACAGGAAAAAGAAATAATTTTTGCCATTAAATGAAGGGTTAGCATGGGCCAAGATGCAGATAAAAGGGCAGAGAACAGTCCCCAACCAGAACAGCTTCCATCTTCAAGATTTTCTCATTGTTAGTGAAACTATAACATTTATTGTCCAAACCAAGACACATCAGAGGGTAAAAGGGGGAGATATAGTAATTAAAGGTCAGGCCAGGATGACAGATGTAAACCTTCCCAGGCTAGCCTGTGTGTACATCACCCCATCTTTTGCGCTGCATGGTAAGAAGGCTTTGGAACAAAGAGCCCCTCGGCTAAAAGAGTTTGAAAACCGCTAGGCTCAAGTGATGAAGATTCCGGGTCATCTGTTGAGACTTAATCAGGTGGGAGTGGAATAGAAAAATGGAGAAACATGGGAGGGTTTGAACAGTCATTCAGGGAGACTTGACAGGGAATCAAACAGAAATGAATGGAAAAGGCTTGGAGGTCTTGATTGTCGCTGAGGGAACACAGTTTTCGTTGGCCCCAGTCAGCAGATTTGTGACTTTATCCAGTCAAGACTAGAGTAATTACGATTTACCTTTGAGCAGGTTTCTGGGGAAAAAAAAATCCCAACACAATAAACATGAAAACAGTTTGTGGTTATGATTAATCTTGTTTTTTGTAAAGAAATTCACTCAAAGTGGACATCAGTAAGCTTATGAAATATACTTATTGTTATCCTCAAAGAAATAAACTGAGTTTGCCATATATTGCAAGTTAATGATAAGATAAAATAAATGGAAAAGGCTGCAGTCCTTTTATAGTGTTAAATATACTTACCTCAGGTGTAAGCACATGTTTGTTTTTTAGCCAGATGAGTTTTCCTGATGGAATAATCTTAAAAGTTTAAAATTATGTCTTACTTCGGGCTACTATAACAAAATACCACAGACTGAGTGGCTTATAAGCAACAGAAATTTATTTCTCACAGTTCTGGAGGCTGGAAGTCTAAGAGCCGGGGGGCAGTACCACTGGGTTCTGGGAAGAACCCTCTTCCAGGTTGCAGACAGCTGTTTTCTTGTTTCCTCATGTGGTGGCGAGAGGGTCAGAGAACTCTCTGGGGTCTCTTTTATAAGGGCACTAATCTCATTTATGAGGGCTCCACCTTCATGACCCAATAGGCCTCACCTCCTAATAATATCACACTGGGAGTTAACATTTCAACATATGAATTTGGGGTGGGGGGCAAAACACAAGCATTCAGATCATTGAAAAGTAATCCAGAAATGTACTTTTATTGTAGAAAAATTAGAAAATACAGGTAACTGAAATAAAGACAATAAAACCATCTGTAAATCTAAACACTATTAGTATTTTAGTGTGGATCCTTCCACAGTATTTCCTGTGCATTTATTTATACGTATAATTATGAAAATGACAGCTGCAGTAATTATTATTATTAATTATGAAGTTTTCCATGTTAACAAACATACTTTTACAACATTGTTTTAATGACTGTATAATAGTTCACAGTATTGAATAGTTCATTTAACCAAACTCCTGGCATTAGGTAGAAGTTTGTTTCCAGACGTTTTGTATTATAAACAATGTGGTATTGAACATCTTCTAGTGAAATCTTTGTGCACATATAGTGAATGAACCTGGAGTGTGTGATGCAGCGGTAGGTCTGAGGGCTGAGATCTGCTAGCTCTGGGCTCCGTTTGTGATTCACCTGTGGAATGAACACACGATAAGAATGGAAGAGGAGATGTGGGTTTTGGTTCCCACCCAGATACACAACCCTGAGCATGTCACTTAACCATTTCATGGTTCAGTTTTCTTATTTGTAATGACTTTACAAAAAAATAGAGATGATGAATGAATCTGACCCTTGAACTGGACAAATGTAAGGATTAGATGGGGTAAGTTATAAAGCCATTTACTGTATAGGGACATATTCTTTTCTTTCCAAAATGCTATTTAAAATTTTTCTATTACGTCAACTAAAACGGTTTCTAATTTTTGACATTCTCCAGAAGATGGATTTTTCCGAGCCAATCAACAAGTGTTGGGTAATTTGGAAGTTGTGGTCCCTGAATGGGCACTTCCAGGCAGAAGCTAATAGAAAGCTACAGGCGAATCAGGCAGCCTGGCCACCTCCTGGATGATCACACACCAAAGGCAGAGGGAGCACGCGGCTCGCAGAGGCAGCACCCCTTGCTGTGTGATCCCGGGGGGCGGGGAGTTCGCTCCCTGGCCCCTTCACCCTCCCTCCGGCTCCCATCAGCCAGGAGGCTACTCTGAAGCTGGAGAGTGATTTGGGCCTGATCCTGTCCAGCCTGAGAGAGACAGAGGCCAGCCTGCTGTCAGAGATAACAACAGCTGTTACAAGGGAAGTCTGGGGAAAATATTTTAACGAAGAATCCTGGGAATTCCAGCTCCAGTTGGGTGAGGGCCCCAAAGGGACAAGTAGGGAGCATGAATGGAAATTTGCGGCCTGAGGACAAGGGACAAGCCTACAGCTGGAAACTGCATGCCTCCCACGTACCTGTCACTCATCCATAAGAGGGAAAAGCAAAGGGCGAAATGCTATCCACCAAACATGAAGGGGTCTAGAGCCTTCCTGCCCTCTGTTCCTTGTCCCCAGGATGCCCCACGCTGGTGGGCGGGCACCATTCACACGGTGTTCTGCGAGATACTGCATCCCCTCGTGCTGGAGAGGCCCCATGGGCCGCACACACTCTGTCTCTTTCCTCCTCCCCTGCCTCGGGGAGATGTTGAGTGCATAGTAGGTGCTCATTTTGTGCTCACCAAATGGAGGAGTAAACAGTACCGGACACAGAGAGGGGAAGCTGAGGCCCTCCTACCCACCCACGGGAGACCTTGGCACCCCTAGCCTGCCAGCGATGCGGCCTGCAGGACCTGCACGTTAATTCTCAGCTTCCTAAAGAAAATAACTTTATTCCCACCCACATAGGAGGAAGAGGTCTTGGGTTAGAAGGAAAGGGGTAAATGCAAAATTGTAAAGACAACAATTCTGAGTTATCTGAAATGTGCATTGTAAAGCTAACATAGTTTCCATCCATGGAGAGGTCCCCAAACTGGAACTCAGCGTGGTAGGAGTCCATCTGAGTTAAGTAAGGGAGAAAGCAAAGGCTAGTTCTGGCCACATGCTGGAGCTGACCAACAAGAGTCCACTCATTTTACTAGAGCAGAGACGGACAAGTGCTAGGTTTTGAAAAGAACTTTCTTTGTTGTAGGTATCTCGGTTGCAATTTTTTAAAGTTCTCCCAGCTAACTTAAGTATGATATATAATGCTGACCAATTAAACATCCCAGCACATTTCCCCAACTCTCTTAAGCTGTATGATGATGGAGTGGAAGATGGGGGGCCCTATTAGTAAAACTGACCTTTATTTTATTTGCTATTTATAGAGAAAGACTTGTAGTACCTGAAAAATATGAGGCAGTGTCCTATTTTAGGCCATAAACAATGAAACACGAATGCATCCTAGAGTCATTAATCTCATGTGCACATAGAGACGGTCTCCTGCCTGCAGGAAATAGAGGCTGGAAAAAGGCGTTCGTTTGGAGTAAATAGCTAACTTTTGTGGTGACCTTCAAATATCAAGTTTCTATTTTTGTTTGACGACTTCAGTTTTTCAATTGCTGGCAAATCATAATGGGAGGGACAGATTGATATGGGTTTATTCTCTTAAATGTTAAGTTCGCGAAGAGATATTCAAAAGCTCCACTTGGGGGCTGAGAGGTTAAAGGTTATGTCTCTGTTTTGAGCTTCCCAGACCCCAGCATAAAGTGTTTAAGGGGAAACATTTTTTTTTTTTAATTGAAGCATACTTCATTTACAATGCTGTGTTAGTTTCTGGTGTACAACAAAGTGATTCAGATATATATACACATATATATACTTTTAACTATTTTTTCCATTATAATTTATTACAAGATATTGAATATAGTTCCCTGTGCTACACAGTAGGACCTTGTTGTTTGTCCGTTTTATATGTAGTAGTTCATATCTGCAAACTCCTAATTTATCCCTCCCCACCCCTTCCCCTTTGGTAACCATAAGTTTGTTTTCTGTGTCTGGGTTTCTGTTTTGTAAATGAGTTCATTTGTATCATTTGTTTAGTTTCCACATATAAGTGATATCATATGATATTTGTCTTTGTCTGACTTACTTTGCTTAGTATGATAATCTCTAGGTCCATCTGTGTTACTGCAAATGGTATTATTTCATTCTTTTTTATGGCTGAATAGTATTCCACTGTATGTATGTATGTATGTATTCGTGTGTGTGTGTATACACACACACACACACACACACACCACATCTTCTTTATCCATTCATCTGTCGATGGACATTTAGGTTGTTCCCATGTTTTGGCTATTGTAAATAGTGCTGCTACGAACATTGTGGTGCATGTATCTTTTCCAATTTGTTTTCTCTGAATATATGCCCAGGAGCGAGATTGCAGGATCACATGGTAACTCTATTTTTAGTGTTTTGAGGAACCTTCATACTGTTCTCCATAGTGGCAGCACCAAGTTACATAGAGAGAATCATTTCTTAAGGAGAAGTGATGGTTAGTGATCTAAGAATTTGGGGTTAGACAACTTGAAGAGAAGGAGTGTGGGAGAAAAGAAGAGATAGCAAGAGACAAAGACAGACAGACAGTCAGGCACTGTGAGTTGAATTGGTACTTTTAGGAGCCGCAGAAATCATCCTGGAATATTGTTTCCTCAAGGTTGTTCACGCAGGTGAGAGAAAGACTCACTTATACCTCGTTACCTCTTAAGAGACAGCGTTGGAGGAAATGTGTTAGAAACCCTTCCTTCCCCTTCTTTGCCACCTCCAGGGCTCACAATTCTATCAGACCTTCTGGACTGAGAAAGAGGGGAGAAGAGGGGGTAGTAGCAGAATAGCCACACCAGGGAGTCTGGGTGGTTAGAGAAAAATTAGATCTTATACCTGTGCAATCAACCTATGGGCAGCAAGGCTCCTTCCAGAAGCCCTGGGGGCTCCGCTGGCCCCCAGCTGGGGGAGCCAAGTGCTGGAGACTAAAGACTATGGGCAGGGAAGGGGTGGGTGGCTGCACGTGAGCCCCCTGGGGGACTGGAGAGACAGCATGTGGAGTCCTGGCAGTCTGGGTGTCAGAGCAGGGTGACCTGGTCTGGCTCCCAGCCGGTCAACATGGGAAATGGTCAGCATGCTGGTTACACCTATGTGTCTCTACAAAGATAACTGGCTGTCTTTAGGGATTTGTTATGGGGAGAGGGAGGCTTGGTTGGTACAGAACATCTATATTGTTCAAAAAAAAATTTTTTTTTAACTAGTGTGTATTTTATAATTAGGAAAAAAACCCCAGTATAGATATTTTCATTTTGGGGGAAAAAAATTGGGGCATGAATCAGGGCTCAGTTAGGTTCAGTGTTAGGGACTGGTGGGCCCCATGCTGCTGGTTGGCTCATGGGCTGGGCCTAACGTCAGGGAAAGAATGTTGGGTCTGAAGTCACAAGGTGGCGCTTTTGTTTCTGTCCTGCTCTTTCCCATCAGGGAGCAGCCATCTTCTGAGCCTCAGTGTTTTCCTCTGTGAAATGGGGTGGTTGAAAGGCTTAAATGACACCTCACAGAGCGGTTGAGAGGCTTAGGTGAAAACTCCCCATAAACATTGTAAGGTCTCACCAACAAGTTTGTGTGATTTTTTCCCCACTGAGACTGGAAGATCCATGGGGTCTCCCCTTTGCTTTCACCTCCAAGACAGAGTCAACTATCACTCATGTATGAGAGAAACACGAACGTCAGCAATGAGTGTCTGCTTAGCATTTCGATTGCCTTTATGCTGTGTCTTTCTTCAGCTGGTAATCCTGTTTTGGGGAGACAAGGAGATGCAGCATATCTGCAGGGCTCTGTACACACAGACTGTTGCATGGAGGGGGAAAAAGACCCCCATGCTCAGCCTCTCACCTCAGGTCTGTAAATTGTCAGCGAATAATGCCCCTTCATTGCTCTGCGAGGCTGTGGTAGGAGGCCGGGGTCCCCACCCAGACTTCAGGACACCGTGCTGAAATGCAAGATGGTGAGGACCTATCAGCCATCGTTCTCTCTGCCAGCAAACTCTTGAATCTTGCCCAGCCTGGGAAGTTTAATGACAGCTAAGAAAGCGATCTTGGATTTATTTTGGGGGCTTTCCAAAGCTCGAGGGGAAAAGTAATTTTATTTATATAAAGAAGAAAAAAATACCCAGAAACCTTTTGCCAGCTGAGGCCTTTCTTCACCTTTTTTTCCTAGCTTCTTGACTCCTGTAACTTCCTGAGCCTGGAGTAAGGCAAGTTTACTGTCTCGAACAAAGGGTGGTTTATATTCTTTTGCTGTAAGACAGATGGGGGAAGGGGAGGAAGGAAGAGAGACTCTGGGTTCAGATCTTTCTTTCTAGAGAATATGAAGTTCTTCTGGTGAAGTAACTCCCCTGGTCCATAGGTTAAATAAATATCACACATATGGCAAAAGTTAGAGAGGACTCATGAAGTCCATGGGGCCAGAACGATGTCTTGTTGGTATTGAGTGAAACAAAGAATTCCACTGAGAGCCTATGTTAAGATCTCTGACCCCGTTAGGTCTGAATAAAGAAGGGCAGAAAGATGAGTTAATTTCTGACACTAGTTTTATTTCCCTTTGGCTCCAATGGTTTGAACATGCTGTGTATTCGTCTATGTTCTGGTCTACAAATGGGACCCAGTCCATGTGTTCGATTTGACTTAACATGCTTTTATTGAGCACCTACTATATACCTGGCTTCTCGCTGAGTATTGTAGGCAGACAACCAAAGAGATATACCAACAAGGGCCGTGTGGAGAATGGAAAGAGCATGAGTACGAATCCAGCACCTGGGACCTTGGGCTAGCTACTAATGGCATTAAATCTCAGCTCCCTTGTCTGTAAGATGGGGAGAGATCACCTAGAGGAGAAATTAAACTGCATGAGATAACATATATAAATGTCCTGAAGTTCTTTGGATTGCAAGGAACAAAACCCTCTTCAGACAAATTTGACCAAGAAAGGGAGTTGGGTGTTGGAAGGGCACTGGGGTCTCTCCTGGAATTCACTGAAAGGTTAAGTGTAGGGGCCAGTGGGAGGGCCGGACCGGGGCTATGCTGGGGTCTCGGCAGCGGGAGTGTCTTCCCCACAAAGTCTCCAGGACAAGGTTCCACTCCATTGCCGCTCCCTGTGCCTTGCTTCGCTCTGCCTCTCATCAGGGGGCGTCTGTGTGGCTGAGGGAGGCAGGGCCTGGCCTAGCAGCATGGGGAGGATGGGGCATGGCTGCCATAACAAAGTTCCACAGACCAGGAAGGGTGGGGCAGGAAGCTTAAACCACAGAAGTTGATTTCCTCACAGTCCTGGAGGCTGGAAGTCTGAGATCAAGGTGTTGGCAGGTGTTTCTCCTCTCTCCTTGGCTTGCCCATGGGGGTCTTCTCACCGTGTCCTCAAGTGGTGTTTCCCCTGTGGAGGATCTGTGTGCTAATGTCCTCTTCTTATAATGGCACCAATCACATTGGATTAGGGCCCACCCTGGTGGCCTCATTCTTGATTACCTCTTTAAGGACCCTATGTCTGAACGCGGTCACACTCTGAGGTGCTGGGGTTTAGAATATCAGATATGAATTTTTGTGGCACACAGTTCAGCCCAGACCAATGCCCTCCAGCAAAGAGGGTTGTCATGGGCTGGGAAGACAAGCCCACAGTTGTCTGCTCTAGAACAGCCTGAGATCAGGGCTGGGAACGTAGGAGTCTCTTTTGAAATGTGGGTCCTCTCCTCTTCTCCCTGCAAAACACCGCAAAACACTCATCCTTCTCCAGGGGAGATGCTGCCTGCCTGGGGCCATGAAAAAAATCTCGAGCCCTGGGGAGGACACAAACTTGGGACTTGGGAGTTTGGGTCTGTGTTGTGCCACTGCTCACCAAGTGGGTCAGAGATGTCACCTTTCAAGTCTGTTTCTTGTGTGTGAGATGGGGAGGGTAGGTAGAGGTGAGTGGGCGCAATGGCCTGAGGATTCCATGATTCCAAGCCGTGCACTAGTTAAGGGCAGAGTGCCAAAGTGAGGGGTAAGTAATTGGTGTTGGCTCAAGTCACTGGGAAAGGTTTTGCGCCTGCTTAGAATGGAATGTTTCCCATAATCTTTGCTTGGGCTGGGGCCAGCCATCCTCCAGGACTGACTGACTTTTTTGGTCAAAAGTAACTCATCTCTTTTTCTTCTGGCCAAACAAAACCAAAAAACAAGAAACACCCTCAAACCAGCCCCCCCCCCAAACAAACAAAACCGAAACAAAGAAACTTCTGCCCTTCAGAGCCAAAGCAGCACAGGTTTTGGGGGGAGTCTCAGAGAAAGACACTTTCTGCTTGCTCCCCTCAGCCGTCACCCTGTCTGCCGGGCTCCAGCTCTGGCCGACTCTGCTGGAATCTCTTTGCGCAGCTCCAGATGCTGCCCTGGAAATTCCGAAGTCCAGTTACTGAGAGAGAAGCCTCTGAAACGGGTCAACCTGGACCTTGGTGACAAAGTGAAGGAGTTAGAACAAGAGTCAGACAATCGAAGAGTAGGAATATTTCCTCAGCTCTGGTTCTGGAATGTTCCCACAAGGAGCATGCCGTCGGTTGACTGTTCATTTGAATGACTTGGGGCTTTTCCTTTACTCAGAAACCCTTGTTGGGGTTAAGGGGCTCAATACACCGCACTCTCCCTTCCTTGCCTGAATCCTGCAATAACTGATGATCAGAAGAAAGGGACAGAGGATGAGCCCCCAGGGCACAGTCATGTCTCCTAATAGAAGCCATAGAGTCAGACACAGGCCCGTAAAACCAGTGGTTAAGAAGGAACAGACCAAGCGGTGTGTCCCAGATCTAAACGCCAGGGGCTGAGTGATGCTGGTTTGCTGACTCTTTCCAACAAATGACGGAAGAGTCACTGAGGGTCTTTCCAGTGAGAGGCTGAGTGTTATGCTAGGAAATGTCCTGCCTGAGGAGAGGAAATGTAAGAACAGGGAAGAAAAGCGTCTCCTCCATACTGCTGTCTCCCCAAGACACGCACCCAAGACATTCAGGTGTGAGAGGTTCGATAGGACACCAGCAGGACACCAGCAGCTTAACACGGAGTACGCGCTGCTGGCCCTCCTTGCCTTTGGAAGTCCTACGGCTAGACCACCACCAGGAACTCCTCCCTGGGTTCCTCCTTCCCAAGACTTGTCCTCCTCTTGTGTTGCAGGATCCTCTGTACCTTGAAGGGACTCTGCAAAATTCTCCTTCTTCATTTTAGCAGTTCATCTCCTCCACATCTAAGGAACGTTAAGTGACTCTGCTATCATCTACTTTGGCATTCACCCTTTATCATCTCAGAAGAGCCAGCAGGGACTCTGCAGTTTCTCTCTCCTTCGCCTGTGTAGGTGGAAGGGAACAATTTAGATATTTACTTTTCCACTGAGGATGAAAAATGCCACCCTCCATTAGAAGGCAGAAGTGACTACAACCAGTTTGGGTGTGCGGGAGAATTCATTTACAGTTTATGACCCTACCATAATGGGCTAAATGATCCCCTAAGCATTTAAGAGGGTAATGAAGTGAATGATCGGTTAACCAATTAAGACTGTAACTTTGAGAACGTGTGAATGACAGGGCTAATGCGATTTTCTGAACGGAATCCAGATTTCAGCTCCACTTGTGCAATAGTCCATTTTTTCCCCTCTAATTTAAATTGCTGCCTAAATTATTTACTGAATATGTACGTTGCTCTGGTTTGGGACTCTATTTTATGTCCACTGATCCATTTGTTGCTGTGTCCGCAGCACACTTCGAAAACTATGATAACCTTATGGTATATTTTGATATTTCCTAGAATCCTCCCACTGTTATGCTTTTCCCAAAGTTTCTTGGCTTCATGTACAGATTTTTAGCTCCCATTGATTTTTTAAAAATCAGCTTTATTGAGGTATAATTTACGTATGATAACATTAGTGGAAAATAGAGTCAGTGTACAATTTGATGAGTTTTGACAAATGGATACAGTCCTGTGACCGCCATTACAATGATGATATAGAACATTTCCATCACCCAACAAAATTCTTTCGTGCCCTTCTGCAGTCAATCTCCTTCTTACCTCTGGCCCCTGGTAACTGCGGTTCTTTCTTTTGTTACTAGGGTTTTCCCTTTTCTAGAACTTTATATGAAGGGAATCAGACAGTGTGCAGTCTTCAGTATCTGACTTTTCTCATTAACCTACTGCTTTTGAGATCCTCCATGTTATTGCAGGAATCAGGGGTTTGTTCCTTTTTATTGCTGGTGGTGACCCATTGTATGGATATACTTGCAGTTGGTTTATCTAGTCATCCGATGATGGGCATTTGGGTTGTTTCCAATTTTTGATTATTATGAATAAAACTTGGAATGAACATTTGCATAAAAACCTTTGAGTGGTCATATGGTAAGTTTAGGTTTACCTTTATAAGAAAAGTTTAGGAGTTCTCGTTTCTCTGCATCCTCATCAGCACTTGCTGTTGTCAGATTTTTAATTTTAGCTGTTCTAATAGGGGGGCAGTGGTATCTCACTGGCATTTTAATTTGCATTTGCCTAAGGACTAATGATGAACACCTGTTCATGTGCTTGTCTGTCACCTATACTACTTTTTGGTAAACTGTGTCTGTTTAAGCTTTTGGACTTTAAAAAACATTGGGATGTTTGTTTTCTTACGGCTGATTTTGGGGAGTTCTTGATATATTCTAGATACAAGTCCCCTTTATCAGACACGTGATTTTCAAATAGGTAGCTTGTCTTTTTATTCTCTGAACAGCGTTTTCACAGAGCAAAAGTTTCTAACTGCGATGAAGTCCAATTTAACAATCTTATCTTCTCTGACGTCCTGAAAACTCTTGGCCAAAATCAAGATCACAAAGATTTTCTCTTATGTTTTCTTCTAAAAAGTCTAAAGTTTTGTTTTTCGTTTTGGTTTATGGTCTGTTTGAATTAGCTTTTGTAGAAGGTGTGACGTTTGTGCTAAAGGTCTGGGTTTTTTGTTTTTCTTTTTGGCCTATGGACGTCTAGTCGGCAGCACCATTTGTTGAAAACGTCATCCATCTTCCATTGAATCATTTCTCACCTTTGTGAAAAATTGGTCGTATTTGCGTGAGTCTGTTTCTAGGTTCACTATTCAGTTCCTCCAACACCACACTGTCCTGGGGAGATGGATCAACAAATGAACAGAGAGTTCACTCATTTGTTAGGACTGAGCTCACACCTGTATTGGCAGAATTCTCTTAAAACGTTACCAGGCAGAACTGGCCTCCGCACCGTAAATCCTCACTGCCCCTTCCTTCGATCACAGCTCCACAGCCCTGTCAGCTTTTGGAGGGCAGGGATGGTGACATTCCTTTCTCTAAGCGTGGCACAGGGCCGTCACATAGGGGACGCTCAATAATATTTGTTGAATAAAATGAGTAACCATGGACCAGCTGCAAACTGGTCTACTTTTAAGAAGACACAGGAAGTCACGTTTTGAGGCAGGCTTTTTGCTCACAGAATAACTTTCACAAACGAGGAGCAGACAGAGACATTTTGCCATGCAGCAGCGCTGAGAAACAGTTTTTTAAAGTATAATGTAATTCAGGTGAAGAAATATATTTGTGTCCTATGACTTTTTTCCCCAAAGTGAAATGGTTGTATTAAGTCCTGCGGAAAAAGATGACAATGTGTTTTTATATCTAAGATTATCTATTTCTTGCAATAAAAGAACATGAAGGAGGAAACTGGCACTGCTTTTCAGCTTCGAAAATGTCCATATTCAGGTAGATTTGAGAAGTGACAGCCAGTAGAAGCTTTATCATCCTTCTTCCTGAAGTGGCTTACAGCTCACACTGGGAAACCAGTCAGTCTCAGGCTGTTTCTTGCTGTTGTAAAGAGTTTTTTTTTTGTAAGGAATTAACTGTCAAGTGATCGACAAGCAAAGTTGCTTTGAGCCTTCAGTGAGGTGTGGAAATAGCTTGATAACGCAGTCTTTCAAAATGGTGCTGTTGATAATGAAATGTTACCTGTTGCGGATTGACATGTGTTATCTTCTGTGCATCAGGGGACGAAGGGGGTGTCAGAAACCCAGCCTGAGATCCCCGGTCCCTTCTCTGATTCTGTTTTCCTTGCTTCAGACTGTCGGGTCTAGCAGACAAATAACGAGACTGGGAAAGTAGCCTCTGAGTCTCTCTAAATTTTCAAAGACTTTACGTGTCTTCCTTCTCAAAAAGGGACATACTCAGGACGTAACACATCATCCTAGCACCCCATCTTCGTTGATGGAGAAGTATGGGCCAGTGACCATTTTCAAGTTGCCACTTTGGTGTCAGATCTATGAACGTTGTCCCTCTTACTTTCTTGAGCATTTCCGATTGTCGATTTGACACTTTGCTTCTTCAAATAAAGCAGTTCTCCACTGGAAGGTTGCTTGGATTTTAATTGCGTTCCCTTCAGTTGGTGAAGAACTTATTTGTTTTAATTTATTTTAAGTATAGTTGATTTACAATGGTGTGTTAGTTTCTGCTGTATAGCAAAGTGACTCAGTTATACATATATACTTTTTCATATTCTTTTCCATTATGGTTTATTACAGGGTACTGAATATTGTTCCCTGTGCTATACAGTAGGACTTTGTGGTTTATCCATCCTATATGTAGGAGTTTGCATCAGCTAATGCCAAACTCTCAATCTAGCCCTCCCTCTTCCCCCTCCCCCTTGGCAACCACAAGTCTGTTCTCTATGTCTGTGAGTCTGTTTCTGTTTTGTAGGTAAGTTCATTTGTGTCATATTTTAGATTCCACATGTAAGTGATATCATATAGTATTTGTCTTTCTCTTTCTGACTTACTTCACTTAGTATGATAATCTCTAGGTTAGCCATGTTCCTGCAAATGGCATTTTTTCATTCTTTTTATGGCTGAGTAGTATTCCATTATACATATATACCACATCTTCTTCATCCATTCATCTGTTGATGGACATTTGGTTGTTTCCATGTCTTGGCTATTGTGAATAGTGCTACTATGAATATAGGGGTGCATGTATCTTTTTAAATTATAGTTTTTGTCCAGATATATGCCCAGGAGTGGGATTGCTGGATCATATGGTAATTCTATTTTCAGTTTTTTGAGGAACCTCCATACTGTTTTCCATAGTGGCTGCACCAATTTACATTCCCTGGTTGGTGAAGAATTTAACTTCTACTTTCATAATAGTACACCAAATGGTTTTACTTGAATCTGACAGTGAATGGTCAAAGCTGTGAAATTGTATATGAAAGTTATGAACTGGTAAGTACCCTCTCTACTGACTTTGAAAAAAACGTGAGTATAAAATCACTATGGCCTTTCTAAAAACACTGAAAGCCAAATACAACCTTGACATTTAAATGTGACTTTGAGGGGTAGGACCACATTTCAGCAGCGTAAGAGGCCTCATTTTTTGCTCCTTTATTTAAAGAGAAATATCTAAATATTTAACCAGCAACTGTCAAGTCTCCCAGAAGTGAGCCATGAACAAAACTTCCTGTGTTATGGGGACTGTAGTGGCTGTTAGGAAAATAAGTCACAAATAAATGAAACCAGGGAGGAGGCACGTAAATGGCCTCTGCTGTAATTGTTCACTGAGAAGTGAGCTCTACACACATTTTCTTTAGTCATTAAAAAAGAAAACAAAAGCCAAGCCAACCGACGCTCAGAAATAGCAATGAAATTGTGACTTACATAAACCTTTCTGACACGGATGCTTGCGGCAGCTCACGTGTATAGAGTGTGCGTATGAAGATAGCTATGTAGATATGATCGGGAGTCGACTTTTATTGTGTACCTGAGTCTTATTTAATCTTGACAACAACGTCGTGGGCTCCTATTATTCCCATTTTACAGATGGAGAAACTGAGGCTGGCTCTATCTCCTGATTTTGCCCAGGGTCACATAACTGGTCCTTGTTGGTTCTCTTCATCTCCAGACCCTTCCAGCACTGATGTTCCTGAGTGTCCCCTACAGACATGGGTCTGTGATTCCCACATGGTTTCTGGCAATTAAGATCCAATCCTAACATCGAAGTTTCCTCTTTCTTTCCTCAGAACTTCTTTTGTTTTCGCGGTACCAAGAAGAAACAGAAGTCTGTGTTTCAGGAAACGTGATCGGGAATAACCCAGGAGCCCCTTGCTGTCAAATCACACTGTCTTTTTCCTTTTAACCCATGAAAGACTTTCTCCTTAGGAAATGCCCTGGGCATGTAATTAATGTGCCGATCCTGTAGCACTTTTTTTCCACGAAGAGCTTGATAGAGTTGGAGGCTTCTTTATTTAAGAAACAGCAGGGCTTCCCTGGTGGTGCAGTGGTTGAGAGTCCGCCTGCCAACGCAGGGGACATGGGTTCGTGCCCTGGTCCGGGAAGATCGCACATGCTGTGGAGCGGCTGGGCCCGGGAACCATGGCCGCTGAGCCTGCGCGTCCGGAGCCTGTGCTCTGCAACAGGAGAGGCCACAGCAGTGAGAGGCCCGCGTAGAAAAAAAAAAAAAAAGAAACACCAAACACCAAACCTGAGGGCAGAACTCAGCTGAGCCATTCCCTTTTCTTCCTTGTCGCTTCTCCGTGACCAGAATACTATCAAAGTTTCCCGAGGACACTGTCAAGAACCTCACACGCATACCCGGCCCCTCCACTGGGACCTTTCTCTGGTTAGAGTCATGAATAACAGAGAGGGCCGCTCAAGAAAGGATGATGATGGGTATCCTCCCTCTTCGGCCTTCTTCTCAGCATTTCGGGGTGAAACTGATTGGAATTTTAGTTTCTGTCAGAACTTATCAGTATCTGGTAGGCTCTGAAGATTTTTTGAGGTGGGCTAGAAGACTGTTTCTGGGAACCAGACATTGCACAGATGGCTTCAACTTCAAGTTCGGGTAAAATAACCTTCCCCCTGTCCCTCGCTCCTGCCTCCCCACGGGAAAACGAATCCCTGATATTTATAATAATTGATATTTGTGCTGGGAATCAACTTCTCCTGGTCATCCTGAAAGCAAGGGTAGAAAAGATATACCTTGGAATTATATGAAAGCTTTTTCTTTTAAAAAGCCCCTCCCTCATCCTTATTAAAAGGGTTACATTTGTATGTTAAGAAGAAAGTAAAAATTACTTATAGTCCCACTGCACAGGTATAAACACTATTAATATTTTGTTAAGATTTTTTCCCCAGTGCTCATATATGATTTTTTTAAAACACAACTGAAATTAAAAAGTCAATGTTATGTCAACAAGAGGAATCTGCATCTGCGGTACGCAGGCCTCTCACTGTTGGGGCCTCTCCCGTTGTGGAACAGAGGCTCCGGACGCGCAGGCTCAGCGGCCATGGCTCACAGCCCCAGCCACTCTGCGGCATGTGGGATCTTCCCAGACCGGGGCACGAACCCGTATCCCCTGCATCGGAAGGCGGACTCTCAACCACTGCGCCACCGGGGAAGCCTGGAATCTATATCTCTTATGCAGAACTAAGAAAGGTTTTGTTTGTTTGTTTTAGGAAACTAATCCTCACAGTGTGAGGTTGGAATGATTATTTAGATGTTTTGCAGAAAAGCAAACTGCCTTGACCTGGAGGACTCCTAATGTCCTTCTCCCTCTATCCATGGCCCCCAAACTCCCCCCTCCTTCTTGACAGCAGCAGCAGGCAGAGACAAGAGTGCTTTGACTTAATGGAGGTCACTGGAAGCGGTGCATTCTTTAAGATGCAGGAGGTGTTACCTGAGAACTGCGTTCACTTCTTGGTGGGTGTTGAGGCAAAAGACACAATGAAGCCAAAGATCAAGAGAGGGAAGGATGTATTATTACTTGTAGCCAGTAAGGAGCGCACCGGGGATCTTCCCCAAAGCAGTGTCTCCCTAAACAGCAAAACTGGGGAAGTTTCTTTGTTTTTTTTAAATTTTTATTTTATTTATTTATTTTTGGCTGCGTTGGGTCTTCGTTGCTGCGCGCGGGCTTTCTCTAGCTGCGGCGAGCGGGGACTACTCTTCGCTGCGGTG
The DNA here is from genome assembly GCF_011762595.2 of Tursiops truncatus. Lineage (NCBI taxonomy): Eukaryota > Metazoa > Chordata > Mammalia > Artiodactyla > Delphinidae > Tursiops > Tursiops truncatus. Next base: position 131,522,390 of record NC_047037.1, on the reverse strand, counting down.
CGTGGGCTTCTCATTGCGGTGGCTTCTCTTGTTGCGGAGCACGGGCTCTAGGCGCGCGGGCTTCCGTAGTTGTGGCTCACGGGCTCTAGAGCGCAGGCTCAGTAGTTGTGATGCACGGGCTTAGTTGCTCCGCAGCATGTGGGATCTTCCTGGACCAGGGCTCGAACCCGTGTTCCCTGCATCGGCAGGTGGATTCTTAACCACTGCACCACTAGGGAAGCCCCAAACTGGGGAAGTTTTAAGCTAAGGGTACACGTATTTTCATGAAGGGGCTTGGGCAGTCGACAGAGTCCAAGCTTTAGTTGACTGAAGTCATGAGGGTCAGAAAAGGTCAACATTGTCCTCCCTCAGGTTCCAGTTGATGTGGTGGTTGAGCTTCAGCCTAATCTTTACCATTGAAACAGAACTGGGAGTCTTTACAACTGATATTATCAATATTATCTTTGCTATTGGTACTTCTCTTGCCTGATAACATCATTTGTTTCCGCATGCCTTTGTTCCCTTAAGATCATTAGTTACTGAGACCTGTTCAAGGGCAAGCACTGTGGCCAGGCTTACATCACAAAATGGCTCAGGCCCAAAATGGCTTCTCTTCTGTCAAGACAGCAGTGCCTGCTTCTCTTTCCCTGGGGACCCCCCACCCTTTCTGGTTACAGAGGGACTTGGCACCTGTGGCCCTCTGAGGAAGGGAGGGGTGGCAGGGGCTAGAAAAACTAGGGTGTAGTGAGGATGGTATTGGGGTTGACTGAGGAAGGGGCAAGGGGATAACGGAGAGGGAGTGGTGACGAAGGGGTGTTAAAGAGGAAACCACAGGCCCAAAATGGCATCACTTGTGCTAAAGCCCAAGATACCAAACCTAGATTTAATCCCTGCCCTAATTGCAGTTTCGACCTTCCCCAGGAGAGTATCCCTTATAGGCCAGTCTGGAATTTTCTGGTCAGAACCAATGAGGTGATCTGTCACGTGGGCCCTCTCCACCCCCGCCCCCCGTACCCTTCCCCCAAGGAAGCAGAGGTAACCTGCATGATGGGCCCTCCCCCTCCCCCCAACAGAAGGTGACCTGACTTGAAAACAATCCTTTTTTTTCCCTTTTTCTGTTAGCTTCCTTGCTCCACCCTCCTTCTACCTATAAAAACCTTTCATTTTTGTACAACCCCTTGAAATGCTATTTTAGTTACTGGATGAGATTCTGCCCAATTCATGAAGCTTTGAATAAAGCCCATTGGATCTTCAAATGTACTCGGTTGAATTTTGTTTTTTAAAGGGGAAAAGCCAGCATGACCGAGACCAGGGTTTCATCTGTCCCTACGTCCCCTGCAGCTTGCTCACAGCGAGGCAGGGTCATGGGACACGTCGTGATTAAAGTAGGTGGAAGTAACGTCAATGACTTCCAGGTTGAAGTAAAGAGGAGCTGGTGTGTGAGCCCCCAGCTGCCTCTTCTCCCTCTGCGGGGACCAAGGTAGCCTTACTTTACAGATGGTGCACTCCAGACCCCTGACAGACTCCACAGACTTTTGGCAGGCGAGTGTGTTAAGCCACTGAGATTTGGGGGTGTTTCTTACCACAGCAGAACCTATTCTCTCCTGACTAATTTAGCCGTGCGCCTTCCCACAGTGGAGGCTGAAAGTGACAGAACCTTGCCGTTTTTGTCTTGCGCGTGGCTAGGTGTGGGCGGTTGCCCATCGGCACAGGTGGGGACCTACCGTGGGGCTTCAGAAAATGACTTTCTTGCCTCAAGAAAAGAGATGAGTGAGGAGAAACTGCTTTTTTCCCTTCTTAAATTTTTTTTAAAATTAAGATATAATTGACATATACATCGGTTTCAGCTGTATAACATAATTATTTGATATAAGTTCATATTGCAAAATGATTACTGCAATAAGTCTAATTAGCATCCGTCATCACACAGTCACACATTTTTTTTCTTGTGATGAGAACTTTTAAGATCTACTCTCCTAGCAACTTTTCAAATATACAATACAGTATTATTAACTATGGTCACCATGTTGTACGTTACATCCCTATGACTTATTTATTTTATAAATGGAAGTTTGTACCATTCTCTTCTTTTGGCAAATGCTGTCGTATGTGGATATGGTGCTTGGGGCTGTGGCAGCCTCATTGTGATCATGAGGGGAGACACCACTGACATTCTAAGGATGGAAGAGCAGAAATATGGAAAGCATGGGTCCTTAATGACATCATAAAGCCAAGGAACAACCTTAGGCCTCCCTGTCTCTTTGCTTTTGGTTGAGTCAGTTTAGAACACCCTTATCATTTTAATCACTTTTAGTTGGTTCTTCACCTATTTGCAGTCAAAGTATTCTAGCTGTCTGTTTAATGTTAAGCAGTACACTAACAATAAAACCATTAATATTATCATTTTTCTAATTATTAACAATATAATTTTATAATTTTGCATTTGTGAGATGCTACACTTAGAAAACACATTTAAGGGCAGGGCTTATTCCCCAAAGATTCTTGTTTTATAAGAGGATTTATCAGATAGAATTGTTTCAACTAGCAGTAACCTGTCTGCACTTCAGTGATGAATTTTATAATTACCATATGGTGAAAGGATTAGGAGCCATCTGTAAATTGATTATCAAACCCAAGTAAAGTTTAATGATAACACTGAATAAAATTATTAGGGCTTAACCCATTGCAAGTGTTCAGTAAAAGGCAGCCATTAGTACTAGTATGCTTATGTCAATGGAGCTATACTTTTTGAACAAAGATGCCACTGGCAGGAGCACAGGAATGCTGAATCTGTCTCTATACAGCAACAACCTGGCAACCTCGGTGGCTTGTAACAACATCAAGGTTTATTTCTCACTCGTGCTGCAAGCTCATCTCAGGTCAGCTGGGGCTCTGCTCTCATCACCTGCAGTTCAAAGGCTGATAGAGCAGCCTCTGTCTACAACATCACTGGTCTCATGGTAGAGGGAGGGGAGAGGCCATGAACCATGTGCTGGCCTTTAAACTTCTACCTGTAAGTGACACACATCGCTTCTGCCCACATTTCATTGGCCAAAGCAAGTGGATGGTGGGGGGAGGGAAACCACAAGAGGAAGACAGAATTTGGTGAACAGTAATACAATGTACCAGAGGCCCTGAATGGGAGTGTCTGAGACTTTTAAGTCAGCCCAGTGTCCCTAAAAAGGACAGTGTCCTTCTCAGGTCGTTACCTACGTTCCTGGCATCTTCTCTCTCTAATAGCTGTCCCCCCAATCCATTCTCTTTTCTCTCTCAGAAATAGAAGGCTTAATTTTTAGCTGGACTCAAGGCTGTCAGATTAAGTCTTCCCTTTCCCAGTCTCCTTGGCAGTTAAGTGTGGCTGTGTATCTAACTCTTGGTCAATAGAAAGTGAGCCAAAGTGATACATGATCCAGATCATCCTCTTAAAAGGAAAGGGCAGGGCTTCCCTGGTGGCGCAGTGGTTGAGACTCCGCCTGCCAACACAGGGGACACGGGTTCGTGCCCCGGTCCGGGAAGATCCCACATGCTGCGGAGCGGCTGGGCCCGTGAGCCATGGCCGCTGAGCCTGCGCGTCCGGAGCCTGTGCTCCGCAACGGGAGAGGCCACAACAGTGAGAGGCCCGCGTACCACAAAAAAAAAAAAAAAAAAAAAGGAAAGGGCAGATCCCCCCTCCTCTACCCTTTCCCACCTCCAGGCAGCTGAAATTTAGCACTGTGCTGGACCATCAGTGGACAAAAGTGACAGTCTAAGGATGACAAATCAACAAGGTACTAGGAATTTGTACCCCTTCGAGATCTATGCCATACCAGCCTGTACTTTTGCACGAGAGATAAATAGATTTTGATTTAGTTTTTGCCATTATAATTTTGAGTTTTAGTTCAGCAGTCTTACCCATTTTCCACCCAATACACTCCTTTGTTTTTCTTTGGTAAAACTCAGCTGGCATTAAACAATAGGGTGAAAACAAGCAAGGTTATATTTAGTAGGAAAGACGTCCATTTGCAGCTAGTTTCCTGATGCTCTTAAGACGGTGTACCTGCTCCTCAACTAGCTCACCCAGCCAAGGAGAGTGAGAAACGCCTTCAGCTATTAGACATGACAGCTTCTTGGAGGAAAGATGTACTTCTTTAACTGCATCTTTTCCCACTTTGTTCTGCGGGCATCCTTCCTGTCGAAACACTTGTCCTAAATGGTGGACTGAGGAAGAAGAAATATGGACAGACAGGTCTGCAAATCATACCTAAACCCTGTGTCACAACAAAGGAGTCACAAGGCTCCTTACTCTCCTTTGCCTTTGCAGAGGCCAATAGTTAAATTGGCGAGTCATCTAGGCTTCTAGCTTCTTTGTTGATGTTTATTATTTTTTTAAAACCCAACTGCCACTTTTTTTTTTTTTTTTTTTTTTTTTTTTTTTTTTTTTTTTTTTTTTTTTGCGGTATGTGGGCCTTTCGCTCTCCCGTTGCGGAGCACAGGCTCCGGACACGCAGGCGCAGCGGCCATGGCTCACGGGCCCAGCCGCTCCGCGGCATGTGGGATCTTCCCGGACCGGGGCACGAACCTGTGTCCCCTGCATCAGCAGGCAGAGTCTCAACCACTGCGCCACCAGGGAAGCCTGATGTTTCTTTTTTTGCTGGTGTAATTTCTCCCATTTGTTAGTATTATTCCCAGTAGAGATGTCAAACAGGTTTCACCTCATGTATCAACTCGTATATTGGTAGTGGCTGCACGGCCACAATGTTGAGAAGGATTCTGTGTCGCATGTCTTAGGTTGGGTTCCCCGAAGCAGAACCTGAATCAGGGATTCTGATGCTCTGGGTTTATTGAGGGAGGACTCTTTGGAGAAAGGGAGTGAAGGAAGCCATACAGGGCAGGGGAAGGAGCTACAGAAGAACGTGGTCGCGGTGCAGCCTAGCTTCAGCCTGATCCCAGTGGGGTCCCTGGAGCATGAATCACATCTCAGAGTTGGTCTCACCTTGAGGCAAGGGCGCCGTTCTTTTGTGGCCCCTGATTAGCCAGTTATCGGTTGTAGGCTGCCTTGGGGGAGGTACCTCCCCCTTCATCGATGGCAGTTCTCTGGAGATGAGAGCAGCTGTGAGCCTCTAGCAGCCGACCTTCGTAACAGCTGGGAGATGGAAGGGCATACTTTCCAGTAAATGGGATCTGGGTGGGACACCAACAGCATCTATTACTCTGCAGTCATGCTCAGGGTACAGGTATTGTGATCAGTTAGTAATGTCTTCCATGGGCATGGGCCCCACCTCTGTAGAGACTCATGCTATGAGAATAGGAAGGGCTAAAATAGGGTCTGCTCTGTCAACATCTCTACTAAGAGGTTTGGTTATGAGGGGTATGAAAATTACGGAACAAGACTTGTGTTATGGCCCAGCCATTGCCTTAGAAATTGAAGGCTGGCATGACCTATTTCCTGAGGACTCAGAAGCAGAACTTGATGGTAAGGTCCTTTGGCTGCAAGCAACAGAATTTATCCCTGGTTAACTTCAGCACATTTGGGACTATGGAAAGGAAACTGGGAGAGCTTGCAGAATCAAAGAAAGATCTTAAGGCTGAGCAGGAATTAGGGCTACCCCAGGGACCGCAGCAGCAGAATCTCATGGACCGCTTCCTGGGGTGGTGACGTAACACTCAGCTTCAATCACTTTTGGTCTCTATGTTTCAGTTTCTCTCACTCTTTTAAATCAGCTTTTCATTTAGAATAGTTTCAGATTTACTGAAAAGTTGCAAAAACGTTGGAAAGATTTCCTACACCCAGTTTCCCGATGGTTAACATTGCTATGGTGCACTTGCCACAGCTAATGAAGTGACATCCATACCTTACGGCTAACTAAACTCCATGGCTTATTCAGATTTGCTTGGTTTTTACCCAATGTCCTTTTCCATGCCAGGATCCCATCCAAGGCACCACATTACATTTAGCAGTCAAGACTCCTTTGGCTCCTCTAGACTGTGCGTTTCCAGACTTCCCTTGTTTCTGACGACATTGACAGTTTTGAAGAGTGCTGTTCAGGTATTTTGTAGAATATGCTTAACTTTGTGTTTCTTTTAAATTTTGGCCCAGTTTGAGTCCAGCACCTTCCTCCTTGGATCAAATGACCATTGCCAGGGGCAAGGTGAGGCAGAGCAGGGCCACGGGGGATCTTTGCGAATCCCAGCCACCTCGGTTTATGCCTACAACCCCAGAGATCAAACCAGGGCCTCCTCCCTGCAAGATCAGATGACCTGAGTCACAACTCCCAGCAAGATGAGTACATGCGCCCAAGACAGTAAAGTAAGAATTGGCATAGAACCGATGGCTAAGGTCAAGCAATTACAGAGAAGTAACCTAAGTGATTCTGACCAGAACCAAATATGTGACTGCTACATACTTTATTCTCTGTGCCTAAGCTTAACATAAGCCAATAAGCCTGAAATTCCTTCTCCATTGCTAGACATTTCGATTACCGTGTTGCAGGAAGGGGGATCCCTTCCAGGGCCCGAGAGTGGGCTCTTGTCTAACTCTTGGAAATGAATTGTCCGAGGAGACACACGTGCTGAGAAAGCAAAAGACTTTATTGAGAAGGGGCGCCCGGGCAGGGAGCAGCAGGTAAGGGAGCCCAGGAGAACGCTCTTATTTCTTTGCTAGGATGTAAATGTTAAGGAAACTCAGACAATTACCCTTCTGTGGCTACGTTTTGTTTTCAAATAGAAACAACCTTGCTGTGTACGTCAAAGCTGGACAAGATAAAATGATAATTTCCACGTTCCTGATGATTCTTCTAACCTCTGTTCACTGTCTAGTAAATACCCTGTAGAGAAGGAGGGAGGAAAGGCAAGATTTTAAGGCCACCATTTTTTTTTTGGTAACGGGTTTATTGAGATAGAATTCACATACCATACCATTTACCTATTTAAAGTATATAATTCAGTGGTTTTGACTACATTCACAGAGTTGTGAAACCATCACCACAACCAATTTAATTTAAAAAAATTTAAAAACTTTTGGTCATGCCAAAAGTTCCCCAACCAGGGCTTGAACCCAGGCCGCCACAGTGAGAGCACTGAGTCCTAACCACTGGACCGCCAGGGAATTCCCAGTCAATTTTAGAACATTCTTGTCACTTGTTCAAAAAGAAACCCCAGCCAGAGGCAACCACAAACCTTCTCTCTGTCTCTATTCTGGACATTTCATAGAAACAGAATTGTATAATATGTGATCCTTTTTTTTTTATATTCTTTTTTTTTTTTTTTTTTTCCCTGTACGCGGGCCTCTCACCGCTGTGGCCTCTCCCGTTGCGGAGCACAGGCTCCGGACGCGCAGGCGCAGCGGCCATGGCTCACGGGCCCAGCCGCTCCGCGGCATGTGGGATCCTCCCGGACCGGGGCACGAACCCGCGTCTCCTGCATCGGCAGGCGGACTCTCACCACTGCGCCACCAGGGAAGCCCCAATATGTGATCCTTTGTGACTGGCTCCTTTCACCTATAGCATGTTTGCAAGGTTAATCCATGTTGTAGCATATTTCAGCACTCCTTTCTTATTGCCAAATAATAATATTTCATGGTATTTACATACCACATTTTATTTATCCATTCATCTATGGATGGGTTGTTTCCTTTTTTTTTTTTTGGCTATTTTGAGTAGACTCCTAGGATTATTTGTGTATATGTTTCTGCGTGAACATACGTCTTTATTTCCCTGAGATGTATACCTAGGGGTTGAATTGCTAGGTCATAGGTTAAACTGGATCTTTTAAATAATATAACGTGCCAACTCTGGGAAGCAGGCTCAGTAGTTGTGGCTCACGGGCCCAGCTGCTCTGTGGCATGTGGGATCTTCCCGGACCGGGGCACGAACCCGTGTCCCCTGCATCGGCAGGCGGACTCCCAACCACTGCGCCACCAGGGAAGCCCAAACAGAGATTTCTTAAATGCCCAGAACGAATAAGTCTCTAAATCTTTGTGAGGGCTCTGTGTGTGTATTGGGTGTTTACCTTTAACACTCAGACAAGTAGTTTACAACTTTGCCTTAGCCTTTACTTCCTGCTTGCACAGAGCCACAAGGTCAGTCAGAATTGAGAGCTTAAGACCTCCTCAGGTCTTGCCTGAGCGTGACACAGCTGTGGTCGTGCCCACAGTCCTATGCGTGTGTGTGGCCTTCTAGATTCCCAGGAATATGTCAGAGCTTTGAAAAGCCCCCTCTGAATAACTCATCCCCCAGACTTTCCTTTTAAGCTTTTTGGTTGGCTTATTGTTTGCCTTGGCTGTTATGCACTGTCCCAGGCAGCCATGATGTTAAACAACTGTCTCTGATTGTTTTTGACAAATGTCTTGAAGAAAAGGCTGTTTTTACTTGGAGAGCTCTGAGTCAAGAAAAGACAGTCTTGCTAGTGAGTTTAAAACCGCTAGGTGGCATTTTGGGGGTTCCCAGGAGCTCCGGTTCTTTATGTCTCAGTGCAGAAAGAACTCAGGGAGAGGCAAAGTGATAGATAAAAGTGTTTTAGGGCTTCCCTGGTGGCACAGTGGTTGAGGGTCTTCCTGCCAATGCAGGGGACATGGGTTCGAGCCCTGGTCTGGGAAGATCCCACATGCCACAGAGCAGCTGGGCCCGTGAGCCACAACTACTGAGCCTGCGCGTCTGGAGCTTGTGCTCCGGAACAAGAGAGGTCGCGACAGTGAGAGGCCCGCGCACCGCGATAAGGAGTGGCCCCCGCTCGCCGCAACTGGAGAAAGCCCTCGCACAGAAACAAAGACCCAACACAGCCAAAAATAACTAAATAAAATAAATAAATTAATTAATTAAAAAAAAAAAGCAGTGTTTTATTAGAATAGGATGCTTGTGAGGCTTACAAGCGGGCCAGCAAGAGGGTGCCACGCCCCAAGAACTTAGTGGGCTACAGTTTTATAATCAAAGGAAAAGTGGGGAGGGGAAAAGACCACCTTCTTCCTCATTCTTGAGTAGGCGTCAAGCTTCCATCATCAGCTCCTCCTTCATGTCAGGTGGGGGAGTTTTCCTGTCCCTACATGGTCAAGTCGGGACTGTCATGGCACAATGGAAATGAACAAAAAGGTGGTAACACATGCTAAAAATGGTAAATCATCTCAGGTTTTAGTATAATGTCACCTTTTCCTTATATTTTCGTTTTTAGTGCGTGCAGAGGAGTGTGTCCTAGGAATCATCACCTTACTGAACTCACTGGGCACGATATGTGTCTCATGCCACCATTGTTTTATTGTTTCGAGACGTCTCATGCTTCTGTTGCATGGTTTTGTTGCTAAGCAAGCCTGCTTGGTTTTGCGGTTAAGCAAACCTGCTTTCTTGAGTGATCATTAACTTACAGGGGTCTCCCACACATTTTTCTTTACTTACCATCCTCTAGTGGGATTAACTCTTTAATTACCTACTTTGTCCCGTTACTCTGTATCTATCAAGTTCTTCCAGGAACCACCAGACTGGTCAGATAAAGATAGTTGTCTGGAGACGAGGCTTTGAAGGAGCTCCAACCCTGTTCTGCCCTACTCAATGGCTGCCAGGATGCTGGTTTTCACTGATTGTGAGCTACTGGTTTTCATGAGTACTACAGATCTGAGAGTGAGTGGATGGGACTAGAGCAAGTTAAAATGCTACAAAGTTCTCTGCTCTTACAAAGATTCAGCCATTTCTCTTTAATAAGTGCACCTAGATTGCTGCTAGCCTTTGGCTAATTTCTACATTTTTGAAAATTTGGATTTTGACAGTTTTTTGCCAGTGTTTTTATCGAGGGGTGGTGTTTCAGAGATTCTTGGTCCACTATTTTTTTTTAAATTTTTTTGGCCATGCAGTATGGCTTACAGGATCTTAGTTTCCCAACCAGGAATCAAACCTGAGCCCCAGCAGTGAAAGTGCCGTGTCCTAACCACTGGACCGCCAGGTAACTCCCACTGGTCCACCATGTTTGCTGACATCCCACACGATGCATTTTACGATGAGGACACCACAAAGTTTTGGAACTTCCTTAGAATCTTAGATTTCTCATCATGGTCTAAACTTTGATATTCTATCTTGCTATCTTTTCGTTTCTATAGTTACAAATAATGGGAAAACCTACCATCAAACAGCTTACACTAAACTGTGTCTTTCCATTTCTGGTTCAGATATCTAGGTTACACTAATCATGAAACAAAGTCATCACATGCCAGAGAAATAGGTGACTAATGGCTCATCAAAATAATCCAGGAGCCTCCTAATCCTCTAGAGGACAAAGGGCAAAGAAGAAAGACAGCAGTTCATGTGCAAACAAAAAGAAGATGTCTACACTCAGCCAGGCTCTGTCTTCCCTCTAGAGCTAGGGTGATATATCCTGACCTCCTTTAAGTCCTGGACTATTCCCTAGTAGACATTATTAGCACATGACCCAACCCCACACGCACCTCACGCCACTATCCCTTGCTTCTTGGCCTATCTGGGTCCCATTTTCTGGGAAATCAGCCTTGTGGGGAAGCCACCCTCTTTCCTGTTTAGGAACAGCTAGTGGAAAAGCTTTTAACAGTCAGGCCAGAGCCAGAGATATCTCCCAGATGTTGCCCCACAATGCCGCCTCGGTAAGTTTTGGTGGAAAAAGTGATTTAGACCGGACAGTGTGAGTGCAGGGAGAAGACGCCCCCTGGGGCAGGGCAGGAGAGAGAGCAAGCAAGCCTGGGCAGCAGACTGCTGACCCTGATTTGCAATGTCTCTTTCAGAGGCTTTCAAATCACATTAGGCTGTGGCTGTCACTGACTTGATAAGCAATGTCGGAATTGCCAATAGCTCTTCCGCTTGGCCTCACCAGGTGGCCCAAGCCCCTTGGGAGTCAATGTTTGCCGTCTCCAGGCATTGCTTGGCCTACTTCCCTGCCCCCCGACTGCCCTACCTGCCTCCCAGATGCCTTTCTTCTCACAGAGTCCCAGGTGTTCCCCCTTGGCATCCTGGACTCAGTTACCAGACACAGGTGCAGGGTGTGCTCTGGCATGGCTAGATTTTGTCCAACCAGTGGTCTCAACCCTGGCTTCACATCAGAATCATTTGGGGAACTTTTAAAAATGCTGAGAGACGTCCCTGGTGGTCCAGGGGTTAAGCGCTTCCACCGCAGGGGGCGCGGGTTCGATCCCTGGCGGGGGAACTAAGATCCCACAGGCCACATTGCACAGCCCAAAACACAAAAACAACAGCAACAAAAAATGACCGAAACCTGAATCCCACTTTAGGCCAATTAAATCAGAGGCTCTGGGAGGGGCCTGTGATTTTCAGATGAGGAGACTGAGGCCATGAGCAGGTGACTTCCCAATTCTGCACAGTTGGTGAGTGGACTGGACTCCAGCATTCGGACGCTCAGCCCAGGGCCCACTGTACTATTATTAATATTGCGGTTGTCTCTACTCATAATTTTGAATCCAGGTTTCTGAAGCTAGACTCCTCACACTGTTAAGACTTTTATTCCTAGATATGGTAATAGGGGTTTAAGGATTCTTAAAAGCTTAATAAAAATTATGACTTAGTCTGTGATTAGAACACATGGGCTTCTGCTTAGTAAGTATACATTTCTTGGAAGACAAAAAGCTTTTAAAGTCTAAGAGCTCACAGAAGAAAATTAACAAAGCGGTCAACCTTTTGTTAAAAAAAGAAAGTTGGGAAGTGTGGCACAAAGTTTCCCGAACTAGGACTCTTGTGACCTTGTCTAAATCCAGGTCTCTTACCCTCCAAGGTTCTGGCTGGTGGGTCTGGCATTGTCGGAAATGTCAACGGATTGAATGCAATGAACGATCTAGGCAGAGCCTCACCAGCGGCCAAGATGTGGTGAACGCTCTGAGTGAACGGCCAGGGGAATGTGGTGGAGCCTCGTGTCTCATCCCAGAGTGGAGGCTTCCAGGCTTTTCAGGTGGACTTGGTTGCTTTGCTCATCGGAGAAGAAAAGTGGAGGAGTGAAGCATGGGCGGGCCAGAGGGTGAGGGAGCATGACCTTTCATGGTGTGATTCCCCTCCCTGGTGAGCTCTTCCTAGAGGACAAGAGAAAAAGGAAAGAAACAGACAGACGTGTTTCCTTCCGTGCTCCCTGTGGCAGGCTGAATAATGGCCCCCAAATACGTCCACATCGTAATCCCCTGTTAATTGTCCTAGCTTATCCAGATGGGCCCAATGTAATCGCATGGGCCCTTATCAGAGGGAGTCAGGAGGGTCAGGGTCAGAGCGGAGATGTGACCACAGATGCACAGGTCAGAGTGACACGGCCACGTGACAACAAAAAGCTGGAAAAAGCAAGGAACTGGATCTTCCCCTAGAGATTTCAGAGAGAACCGGTCCTGCCAACACCTTGACTTTAGCCCACGGAGACTGATTTTGGACGTCTGACCTCAAGAACATTAGAAGAGTTCCTGCGAATAATACTAACAGTCATATAGCTAATTTTTTTCAGTTAAAAAAATTAATACTTGAATACAGTCCATACTTGAAAGAGAGAAAAGGGCATATAATGCAAAGAGACTCTCTCTCCTCTCCTATCTCCCAGCCACCTGTTTCTTCCCTTCTCTGGAAGGAACTGCAGTTAACCACTTTCTTGTGGATACTTCCAGGGCAATTCTGCATATACAGAAGCATATATGTACATAAACATACATGTTGTGCAGATAGTCGCATATTATACACAGTACTGCGTACTTTCTCTTTTCACTTCATATTATCATGGAGCTCATTCTGTTTCAGAATGTACAGTGTTGATTCTTGTTTTCAACGGCAGTGTTGATTTCCTTTGTACGTACGTGTCTTCATTTTTACAACCAGTCATTTACTGATAGACATTTGGGTTGTTTCCAATCTCTTTCCAGTTCAAACAATACTGCTCTGAATACCCTAGGAATACTGCATTTTGTGTATATGTAAGATACCCACGGGATAAAATCCTAGAAGAAGGATGACTCTGCTAAGGGGAGGATGCACTTTTTATCTGGATAGAGATTTTATTTGCCAAGGTGCCCATATCAGAGATTGTACCAATTCACCCTCCCAGCAGCAATGTTTGAACTTGTCTGTTCCTCAGCCCCTGGCAACGCAATGTGTCATCTGACTTGATCGTCTCCAGCAACTTGACAGGTAAAAACTTGAAGACTTTGCTCAGCTCTGCAAATGGAGTCTGGAGAAGTACTGGGCCTCAAGTTGAGTCACCAGCGTCCAAGCCTGGAAAGTCTCCTGCCTTGTGTCCTCAGCAGCTGCCCCCCTACCTTGGCCAGGGGGCTTCTGAACCGAGACCAGCATCTCCTGTTCCTCACATGGCCCTCGGCTCTCCTGGAGGAGCTGGTGTGAGAGTGTGACTTCTCCAGCTCCTTCTTGAACAACATCCTTTATGGCTGGATAACAGTTAGGGCCCTGCAGCTGAGAAAGCAAAGTCTGGGGCATCCAGGGACAGGATGGCAGCAGTGAGATGCTTCATGTTCCTGCGACCCTGGAAGGTCGAAGGATGAAGGCATGACTGCATTTTCAGGACGCATTAAAGTCACGCCTTGTGATCGCTCTGCATTTGACACATGTCAGGCCTCTCTGAGTAATGTGAATAACAGCTTTATATAAGGGGAAGTCATCCGGCCGCTCAAACAAAAAACACACAGGTCGCCTTGATGTGCGTCTTTCCTCTCCCACTTGACGTGCCTCTGTCCCATCTCCCTGCAGCAGGTTGATTTCATGAATAGCATAATCAGCCCATACTCACCCTCTGGTTAAAAAGCATTATTAATTTTAGATTTTCTCTCTTCCACAAGCTTCTTATTCACCAAACAGTTCCCCACAGGTATCTATGACACTAAAATCAGAGTGTGTGGGGAGGGATGGAGTGCAGCCCAGGGAGTGTCTTTGTGGGTACTGAGATAGAGGACTGGGAGAGGAAAAAATGGAGTTTGGGGTCTTATCAGATATTTAGTCTCTGAAAAACTTAAAGTGACTCTCTCAATGCAGCTGGGTGGGGATTAAATCATGTAGTGTGGGCTATGCTCTTTGTACATAGGATCCTGGTCATCTTTCTTTTCCTTCTGCTTTCTGCTGTTGCAGTTTGTGTTATTATGAAGTCCATTTGGAGAAATGTCTGGCCTGGCCAAATGGTCAGCAACAGGGACAGGAAGCTCGTTAGTTTTCTAATCCCCCGTCCAGCATAGATCCTTCCCTACAACTTGAATCATGGTTGCCCGCCTAGGATTGCCCTCAGAGTACAGCTGAAAGTTGGTGGGGAGAGGGCTGAGTTTGCCTATCTCTAGGGCACCTTGCAGAAAGGATCGTAGGGAGATGGTAGCCATCTCCCAAAACAGACCCTGTCATTAGAAGATGGTGTCTGAGGTGTCAGTTAAAAACTACAGTTGGAAGGGGGTGCAGATAATTTCCCGATTGAAAATGAGAGAGAAGAGGGAGGTGTGATTTGGTGGAGCAGTTGCAATTTCTTCCTCCTTCATCTCTCCAGTTGAAAATCCTGCCCATTGGTTGACTTGTGTGGGCTGTTGACTGGTTGGACAAAGAAGGAGCTTACATATAAATTTAAAAGTCATCTTAAAGAAATAAGAGTCGCTCTACTTTTAGTGCCTCCATTAAAAACGAGTGGGTCATATTGTTCATCTTTTCCTCAACAGCCATGAAATTGCTCTGATTTATCGGAGAAAACATCTCTGCTTCCCAAACTTTGTTCCAAGTGAGCAATGAAATTAATTTTCAAGGACTGTCTGTGATCATGACATCATAGCGTTCCCTGAGTTGAAGTGGGAGTGGGGCACAAGGCACATTAAAATACATCAGTTCTATTCAATAGGCAATGTCAGCCCAAAGCCCTTCTTGACGCTGTGTCAGAAATGCATAAGGACATGGAATCGAAAAAACAGTACAAAATAACTTATTTACAAAACAGACTCACAGACATAGAAAACAAACTTACGGTTACCAAAAGGGAGGGCGGGGAGGGGTAAATTATGAGTATGGGATTAACAGATACACACTATCATACAGAAAATAGATAAACAACAAGGGTTTACTGTATAGCACAAGGGAACTATATTCAATATCTTGTAATTACCTGTAATGGAAAAGAATCAAAAAATATTATATATATATATACACACACACACATATATGTATAACCAAATCACTTTGCTGTATACCTGAAACTAACACAACATTATAAATCAACCATACTTCACTAAAAAAACGCATAAGGAAATGGTGGGACAGTGCACAAAATAAATACAAATGGCTAATAAAGAAGAGAGGTCACCCTCTCCAGGTATCCAAGTGGGCGAATCAAAACGACACCAAAGGACTTCCCTGCTGGCGCAGTGGTTAAGAATCCGCCTGCCACTGCAGGAGACACAGGTTCGAGTCCTGGTCTGGGAAGATCCCACATGCCACGGAGCAACCAAGCCCATGAGCCACAACTACTGAGCCTGCGCTCTAGAGCCCGCGAGCCACAACTACTGATCCCACACGCCTAGAGCCCATGCTCCACAACAAGAGAAGCCACCTCAATGAGAAGTTCGCGCCCCACAACAAAGAGTAGCCCCCCGCTGGCTGCAACTAGAGAAAGCCCGTGCATAACAACGAAGACCCAACACAGTCAAAAATAAATAAATAACAAAATATATAAAAACAAACAAAAAAACAACACCAAGATACTTCTTTTTTGTCTCCTAATTGTTTTTGTCTTCAAATTATTAAAGCTACTTGAAAAATAATTCTCAATGTGGGTGAGGGGTAAGGATAATTATAATAGTATTATTAATAATCATAATGACATAAACACCAGGGTTTTTACTATGAGCTAGTGCTAAAAATTCTTTTTTTACAAATAACAATTCATTTCGTTCTCACTGCAGTTCTATGGGGTGGGTGGTATTTTTATTGCCATAGTCAGCTTGAAGAAACAGTATGGAAAGTTTACAGGAAATGCCTAAGTTCACACAGCTAAGAAGTGGGTACCAGCACTTCCCAGTAGAGCTGCTGGAGTCTTCAAGAGGAGAACCTGTCTGGGGAAGTGTTTCCTTCCCAAGGCTGGAGAGGCAGTCGAAGGAAGAGCTGGATTAAGAGATCAGCTTGGTGCTTTGTGACCACCTGGAGGGGTGGGATAGGGAGGGCGGGAGGGAGGGAGACGCAAGAGGGAAGAGATATGGGAACATAAGTATAATTGATTCCCTTTGTTATAAAGCAGAAACTAACACACCATTGTAAAGCAATTATACTCCAATAAAGATGTAAAAAAAAAAAAAAGTCAAACAGCACCATTCCCTATTCTATGGCCTTGGGCACACTAGGCAACTTCTCTGAGTTTTGATTTCTTTACCAGAACAACTGGGTTGATGTTCCTCCGAAGAGAAGTGAGATCAAATGTAATAATTTGGGCATGTGGAAGCCCTTTGCTAACCTGGAGTCCTGGGCAAGGTGCTAAAGCAAAGACTCGGCCCCCTGCTCTTCCGGGACTCTGTTAATTAAGCAAGCGAGCCTGTGTGAGGAGGAAAGATCTCAAAGGGTCCATTTAACCTGTCAAAAGCACAAGACTGAATAAACTTTGGCAAACTGTCCCTAAAATGCTTTAACATACGCTAAGCTTTTTGTGAGAGCAGTTCTCATCCATCTCTAGGAACCCGTCCAGGTTTAACATGCTTCGATTCTATTTTTTCAGAGTTTATTATTATCTAGAGGATTCCATGAAAGGCAAAGTAACTCTTAAAGCCACACTGTATCAAATGAATTTTCCTTTAGATGAGCTGCCTTACATCAGTAGAATGGCTCCTTCAAGAACAAGAGCCACAGCGACTACCTGGCTTAGAAGCACCTGCGTGTTTGCCTAAGAAGAGAATCTGACAACCAGCGGTGCCATTTCCAACCATTTCAAACGAGGGGAGTTTGCCCATTGCTTGGCTCTGTTTCCCCCATTGGAAGGGAGGCCTGGTGACGAGAAGTTCAAGCACATGGATCAGCCTCTACAGAACGGACACATGATGTAGTTATACTGTACGTACCACCTACGACCAAAATTGAGACGGAAGTCCACGTTTATGCTGGGTTGTTCAAAAGGACCTAGAAGGTCAAAGCTCATATAAATTGGTGGTTCCTAGACTTTGGAGGAAGGGTCACAAAATTTGATAAAACAAGAGAAACTCTCTAGAAAAACACATGTCCACATATCCATGGAAAATTTTGTGTGCAGTTTCAGGAGCCTCTAGATTAAGAATCTCTGATGGAGAGCGAGAGCGAGAGCGAGAGCGAGCGAGAGAGAGAGAGAGAGAGAGAGAGAGAGAGAGAAAGGTGGAGAAGAAAAGAAATACACTAAAACCTCAACTAAAGTTTTCTCTTGAGCCTTGCATTTAGTCCGGGACTTTAAGGCACATGTAGGATGGGTTATAGAGTTTGCAGGACCCCATGCCAAATGAAAATGCAGGGGCCCCTCGCTCAAAAATTATGAGGAACTGTGAGGCAGCAATAGCAGAGCTGTGGACGAAGCATGGGGTCCTTCTGCATGGGGCACACGCCTGGGAGTTGGCTCCGGTTACAGGAGGCAAAGAGGCACAGTGGGCTCTTCGGTCTGGTTTTGAAACCATAGCCTTGTATTGCAATATCCTGCACTGAGAAATGGTTGGTGAACTTAGCATTAAAATTTTCTTTTAAACGTCAACACGATCTTCCTATTTATGGTGGATAAACCAAAAAAATTAAAAACAATAAAAAATCCCACACAAGCCAGTCACTTTCCCTCCTTAGGCCAATGTTGCACTGCTAGCAAGAGACGCAGCAACTCTACCCACAGCAGACAGCTGTGTACAGACGGGCAGAAAACACGCTGTCTGGCAGCGTGCCAAATACCCCGGCCAGTGGGTCTAGCAGGCCAGCTGCCCTGGGATAGCTGAGAGGCGTCACCTTTGAAGTTTGATGATTCTGAAGTGTGACCCCTTTAACAGGTTTATATTCATCAGAGTATCACATAGGCATGGTGTAAAAAAAAAAGAACGTTTCCCAATGACTTCTGTGAAAAAACAGCTGTCCCTGAACCTACTACCCTCTACCTTCCATCTTTCGTTCCAGGCCTTTCGACTCTTGAGCCGTTTCCTGTGGTATTTACCAACACTTCTCCAGTTAAGATGGCCATCTGCGATTTCTGGATTCATCGCTTTTCATCATTATCTGCTGACTTCTGGAAATAGACATTTGTTATTTGTAGAGTTTTGATATTTTTTGAACACTCCTCGTATTCTGGCCATTTCCTGTGTGCTGAAGATAGAAGCCATAAAAATTGCATTCTCAGCCTCCCTTACAGCTGGGGTGTAGAGATGTAATTGAGACTTCATCAGTCAGATGCACCTGCTAGAGTTTTGATTCCGAAGTGAGCACGTGAGGAAAGGGGCCTATAGGGGAAGGAGTCTTCTGGCACCCATGGTCGTGTAGGGTCTGGCTTTCGTGAGTCTCTGATGCACGGTCCTGGGTGTCAGTGGTGTGACGTGCTGGCTGCAGCATAGGTGCTGGGCCCTGGAGACAGTGAGGTGTCCACCAGTGCAGCCCATGGTGAGTTAGGTGTTGTTCCTGGAGATTCTAGAATGCTATCTGATTTGATAACCCATCCCCTACTTTAACAAGCCAGAGTGGAGTCTGTTGTTTGCAACTAAGAGCCTTGACTTACACTCTGGGTGGAGGAAGCTGTGGCTCTCCCACCCTGCTCATCTCCCATTATGGTCCCATCACCATTTTTGGTTACATCAGTCTTCAGTGTTTATGTGGTTAGGACAGTATAAATGTTGCTTATTGTTGAGCCAAGTTGCATATTATGTTAAAATGGGACCCCCCTTTTTTCTCTCAATTTAGACTGAATCTCCAAGACGACAGATGCTGCTGATTCTCACATTCCAAAGTGAGGCCCGAGGCTGCCTGAGCAGGACTTGCAATGGAGAATCCAATAACTGGGTTCTGCTCTTAGCCGACCAGCCAGCTCCAGCCTGTAAAGAAAGGCTGTAGAAGCCTAGGGGATTGCAGATTAGGTGAATATTTTTGGAGAGAGCTGTCAGAGTGCCGAGGATCCTAACACCAACACCCTCCCACCCCGACAGCGACATACACGGGAGAGAGGTGTGAGAAACTTTTCTTTCACCTCCAGCCTAGGGAAAGAGGCTTCAGTGGGTCCCCTCAGAGCCTGATCTAAATCTCCAAGAGCTCAAAGGGACTTAGTAGGTGGTATCTGAATCATGTCTGAAAAATCTAAAAGGGAGACCTGTGACTCTGATGATGGAGACAAAAGAGGTGGTGGCATGGGGGATGCCCTGCACTCCCAGAGTTCATCAGAGCAAAGGTTGAAGGACACTAAGCCCTGGGGCAGATGGCCCACATGAGAGAGATCATCTTATGTCCAAGAGGCCAGCCTGGAGGGGCATGGTGTCCCAAAGAGAGGGGTAGACCACTGGTTTCTCAGGAGCCAAAGGGGGAAAAATTGGTGGCCAGATGGGGAAAGGCATTTGCCTCTGCCAAGAGAATTACAGGTGAGAAACCCCCAAGAATTGTTGAGGTGAGGGTATCTCCAAAACCCGCACAAAAGTACACCATAAGAGAAGGCATCATCTTCAAATACACGCCCAGCTCAGAAACAGCTTTGCCATTTCACGACACCACTCATCAAATAAAGCCTTTCTTGCCCCCCTTACCTCTCTTTTCTTCCCTCTGTTCCCACCCTAAAGGGGCCAGAACTCTTGCTTAGCAAGCTGAGACTAGAGAGAGGAAACACAAGGCTGAGCTGCCCACCCCCTGTGACAGCCAACCTGCCATAGACCTAAATAGTCAGAGGGCATTAGGTAGGTCTGGAGATTTTAATTACTGAAACAAGACATTTTTATGATTTCTGATGGCCAGGGAGCTTTTAAATTATTTAATAAAGACCACTGTATACACATACAAATCAGAGAACTTGCTCTAGATTTCATTCAAAGAGTGGGGCAAAAACTAGCTTTGCAGAGTGGATTTAAGTAGGGGGTGGGGGAAGAAGAATGAAGTGGGGCTTGTTTTCAGTGCAGGTAGTTTATTTGAGATGCAATCCCAGAAACCAGGAGTGATGGAGCTGGGAGAATGAGACAGAGAAGAAAGACAAAGCCATACAAAGGTGTATTAGTGAAGTCATGGAGGTAGGCAAGGGTGGCTCAATCCTGCCGGGACTTTTGAGGAGTATACAGACTGCCTCTCAGAACTGGCCATCCAGTGCATGGAAGGCTGTGACATTTATCTATCAATGCCACGTCTTCTTTGTTGAAAGTTATATTCTAGGGTTGCTGTGTTAAATTACCTCTAAGTTTTTATGACTCTTTCAGTGTCGTAATTACACACATTTCTATTTCTTGTATATTTTTTTGTTTATTTTTTCCCCAGAGTTAATGATTGCTTCATTTGCTTCATTTGCTTCATATTCCATGAACCCCTCTAATTGCCCCATCAACAATTTGTTTTACAAATGTGCAAACATGTCCTGTAATTCATTTGTTTGATTTCCTCTTCCTGCTGACTTCCTCCCTACGGCCTCCACACCTTCAGCAGGATGGTTCTTGTCCTTCTCTTTACTTGCTTCCTGAAACTTTCTTGTGCCTCTCTCTGAATTGAATCTATGAGTTCAGTGAATTGGATCCATGCCTTTCTAGTTCTTAATTTGCTCCTTGGTTTAGCAGGAAAAAAACTCCCCAGTATCTTCAAAGCATGTGCTGCAAGGTAAAATTTCCAGGGCTTGTACTTGTCAAATGTTTTTATTCCACCTTCACACTTGATTGATTTTTAGTTGGGTACAGATTGCTAGGTTGAAACACACTTTTAGGTAGAATTTTAAAGGTATCACTATCTTGTTTTCTAGCTTCCAGGGATGATATTGAGAAGTAAGGTGCCGTTCTAAATTCACCCCTTAGTATGTAGTCTGATTCCCCTCTCAGTCTCTAAAAACCTCAATATCTTTCTTTCTCTTTGGAATCTGAAATTTCATGATGACATGTACTAAGCATTCAGTGAGCCCTTTCAACTTGGAAACTAATTTCCTTAAGTTCTGAGGAAAATATCCTGCTCTGTTTTTTTCTTTATTATTAAGCCTTTATTCTTTTTTAAAAGAGCAGCTTAAGGTTCACAGCAAAATTGAGGTAAAGGTACAGAGATTTCCCATGTACACTTGGCCCCCATACATGCATAGACTCCCCCATTATTGACATTCCCCAGAGAGGTACATTTGTTACAATTGATGAACCTATATCATAATCACCCGAAGTTTAGAGCTTACATTATGGCTCACTCTTGGTATTGAAATTCTGTGGGTTGGACAAATGTATAATGACATTTATTCATCATTATTGTATCATAGAGAGTATTTGCACTGCCCTAAAATTTCTCTGTGCTTCACCTATTAATCCCTCCCTTCCCAATCCCTAGCAACCGCTGATCTTTTACTATCTTCATAGTTTTGCCTTTTCCAGAATGTGTCACACAGTTGGAATTGTATAGTACGTAGTCTTTTCAGATTGGTTTCTTTCACTTAGTAATATGCACTTTTTTTTTTTTTTTAGTAATATGCACTTTTTAAAATAACATAGTTTTCCTCCTTATTTTCTCTATTCCTTCTTTCTGGAACTCCTCTTGGTAGGATTTTAGACCTCCTGAACTGATCCTCTGTCTTTTATTTTATGTTTTATATTTCTAGTCTTTTTGTTCTACTTTCTGACAGAGTTTCTTAATGTTGTCTCCCACCTTTATTATGAGAGTATTTTTAAAACCTTCTATTACATAAAAAACTTTTCCAGGAAAACAGAGTAGAGGTTACTCAGAAAATTAAAAACAGAATTATCGTATGTTCCAGAAATTTAACTTCTAGCTATATACTCAAAAGGATTGAAGCAGGGTCTTGAAAAATATTTGTATAGCCATGTTCATAGCAGCCTTATTCACAATAAACAAGAGGTAGAAGCAACCCAAGAGTCCACTGATGGATGAATGGGTAAGCAAAGGGTGGTGTAGACATACAATGGAATATTATTCAGCCTTAAAAAGGAAGGAAATTCTTACACATTCTACAACATGGATGAGCCTTGAGAACATTACGCTAAATGAAATTAGCTAGTCACAAAAAGACAAATACTGTATGATTCCACTTATAGGAGGAATCTAGAGTAGTCAAATTCATAGAGATAGAAAGTAGAATGGTGGTTGTCAGGGACTGGGGAGAGAGGAGAACAGAGAGTCATTGTTTAATGGGAACAGTAAACAATACTACAAATACTTCAATTTGGCAAAACGGAAAGTGTTCTGGAGATAGAGGGATGGGAGTGATGGTTGTCCAACAATGTGACTTAATGCCACTGAACTGTGCACTTAGAAATGGTTAAGATGGCAAATTTTGTGTTATGTGTGTTTCCACAATTAAAAAAATTTCCCAAGAGCTATTTTCTATCCTCTGTTTTACAAAGCGCCTTGTGCTTGTTTCGAGAATTCAAAATCTTCTCATCTTTCTGAGGAATGAATTTTCCTGTAGAAGTTGTTTTGTGTTTGTAAAAAACGTATATTTTTCTGTTTCTAACAGTACCTCTAGAACTCAGGGTTTCTTTATTCCTAGTTTGTTTTGGTATTCGTCTTTCATGTTGAGGGCTTTCCTCAAACACCAGGCAAAACTCAGATTTCTGTTCATGTTTGAGTGAGGTAAGGAAGAGCTGAGTGGAAATCCTCTGTGTGGGGAGGGGCTTCTTGATGGGTAGGTTTCACTGTACAGTCAGGGGAAAATGAGGCAGCCTTTTCAATTGGGAATCTGAAAATGGCCACATCTGGAGGTCTTTATCCTGGGGCTCTTTCTTCAGAATCTCAAGAGGAAAGTTTAACTGCCTTCCAGGGTTCTGAGAAAGAGTGGAGTAAGTGTACAAGGATTCCACCCTTTTGTAAATAGACTTTTGCTTGGTTCCCATATTTTCAACCCAATTTCCCCATTTCCCTCTTGCTTGCTTAATTCCTTGAGTTGAGAGCCTCTTTAGTTCAATTTCTCTAGAGAACAAGTTTCCTATCTCAGGTCCAGGAGACGAGGATGGGAAAAGTAGAGATTCACTTGTCTTGTGTACAGTTGAAATTGTCCTCTTTTTCAGCCTTGAGACCTCCTCTCACTTCCTGTGTCCCTGTTGTCTCTGCTTCCTGGGCTTTCCCATGGTTCCCTGGGGTGGGGACTGGCTCACTTCTCTGATTTTTCCTCTGAGGTTTCTTTAGTTCTACTAGTCATTTACCCCCCCCCCCCTTCATCTACTTTGTAATCTATCTGGGCTCCTGTGTCATTCTTTTCATCCTCATGGGCTTACCATTAAAAATTTTCCTCTACTGTCATTTTTATAGAGTTTGGGGAGGAAGAGGAGAAAAACAGGCAAGGTTAATCTGTTTAAGTAGGAGCCACAACTGTTGACTTAAAAAAAATCCACACTATTAGAGAAATGTCATTCTTGCTTCTGATTCATCAACTTGGGTTCATCACACCCCATTTCTCAGAAACTGGCCAACTTTATTCAAATACTGGGCCAACCTTGCAAGATAAGCCATTCGTTTGAGTGAACAACAAATCATATGGCGTCTGCAATGACAGAGCCTGCCCAGGTAGCTGTCTGCTCTGAAGAAGCTTGTCCTGCTTAGATTAGTTCTTCTTCTCTTTATCCTCAGTCGAATACTTCTGTATGTAGTAAAGGGTTTTGGTTAGCTACGTATACATGTTTTTTGCTCAGGTTGTTAATATGTCAACATCAAAGTCTACGTATTGTAGGCAACCTTTTGTGGCAGAAACCGTTAATTTCCTACCCAACAACTGTCCTCTACGCCTTTACCAACAGAACCCCAATTTGGTTTAGGGCAGTAATATTCCCATATTTAAAATTAACTCTCCATCTCCCGGTCTTCTTTACAGATAAGAGAATTCTGACCAATGAGATGCAAGATGGATGGGACTTCCGGGAAAGCTGTTTTAAATGGAGCTCACTCAGCTGGCATGAAGCTTTTGGCCCTTGTTCTTCCCCTGATTCTTGACTAGACCGTGGGCAGGGTGCTGAGGCTGGAGCAGACATCTTACAGCCGTTAGCTGACCAACGTGAGGATCGAAGCCACACGGCAAAGATGGCTGATGGCAGGACGGAAGGAGGCTGCATCTCTGATGGCACTGTCGGAGCCACCATGTCAGGTCTGGTTGGCTTACCTCTGAATTTCTTGTTTTATGAGAAAACAAAACCTATAATATCTTTCAGCCACTATTGAGTCACATTTGCAGTTACTAGCAACTGAATGCAGCCCACGCTGACACAGATTCCCTCTGTGTCTTTTATTGTGAGTCTGTGCTCAGTTTTATGGTCGGAGGAGACTATGGTCTATGATGACACGGCAGATGCTGCTGGTGCCTCACGTGTCACCTCTCTGTGCTCAGCATTTCTCTGCACACCAGCCTGATTGCCTCCATCTGGCCAGCACCAGTGACCCTGCCTGAGGGCTTCCTACAGCCACTGGGGACTGCTCTGTTTACCTGTGGGGCAGGCTGGAAGGATGTTCCAGGGAATTAACGTTCCCCTCCTCTTCACATCCAAGAGCATCCTTCACCCAATGCCTGATGGGGTCGGTGTATCAAAACCCTGGTTCCCTTGCCTCTCTGGTGGATAATTCTGAGGCAGGTTCTACATTGGCTGCCAGGGTTCCCCTGGGGTCCTGGGGGCAAGAGAGAGCTCCACTTGCTCACAGTAGTCACTGGCTTTCTAGCATATAACTTAGCAGCTGTCTCCCTTTTTCTGTCTCGTGTCCCCACTCTCCCACCAGAGTTTTCTGGGATCACCTCCCAGATCAACTACCTGCACTAGAATCTCAGTCTCAGGGTCTGCTCCTGGGGGAACCCAAACCAAGATGATGGAATTTTACCCAGGGTTGCTTTGAGGTCACGAAAGTTAACGGGAGCCCAGAAGTTTTTGTATGCCCTTTGCATGTACCCAGCTAGTCTTTGCAGAGAAATCTCAGGCAATGATTCCTGCTAACCCAGCACTGCAGGGCCTCTGGCTGGCAATCTTTTTGGTGATTCTTTTCCTCCTCCACAACTTTCTGTGATCCAGATGCCCCAGGTGGCAGCCCGAGAAAGAGGCATCAGTGTGAGGCCCAGGTTGGCAGACATCCTGATGGGGGTTGTTGTGGGCAGCCGAGAGGACTGGGCATAAAATGCAAAAGTAAGGAGAGGACATCAACCCCAGCTCTATAGTTTATAGCTGAACAAAAATGCTCACGATTTCTGGAAAGCTAGGCATGGTTTACCCTAGGTAGCCCACTTCTTCCTTCTCTGGTTCTCCTACTTACTGAAGCTCATCTCAGAAAATAATGTGTCTTCCAAGTAGCCTGTGAAATAACCTGAGTTTGTAGTATTTTTCAGAATAAGGAGCATATTTGAGGAACACGGCTAGATCTCATGTTCTTCATTTTCAAAAAAAAAAAGCTCTGAATTAAATTATTCTGCCTCATTGACAGACAGGGATTCAGAAATTAGTGAGACCCAGAGTCTTGGCATCAGGTGCGATCAAACCCACACTCGGTCTAGAATATTCCACACTGTATGAAGGCAAACTTGTTCCCTTAGACCAGGGGTCAGCAAACTACTGCCTGCAAGCCAAATCGGGTCCAGTGCCTATTTTTGTAAATAAAGTTTCACTGGATACAGCCATACTCATTTGTTTACATAATGGCAGTGGCTGCAGGGCTACAGGGATGGAGGTGACTAGTTGTGGCAGAGACTACGTGGCCTGCAAAACTTAAACTATTTACTATCTGGACCTTTACAGAAAAATTGCACCGACCCCTGTATTAGGCAACCTCCAAGTATCCCAACCCAACCTGCCCCTTCAAGCAACACCTCCTTCAGCCTTACCCTCCCCCGTCCCCCATCCCACCGCAAGTGCCAATCCATCCCACCTCAATTCCTGGAATGGTGCTTCTGAAACTCTAATGTTTAATGGCGATCATTTGTTGGAAACACAGGCTCTGATTCAGTACCTCTGGGATGCAGCACAAGACTGCATTTCTAACAAGCTCCGCAAGACTGATGCTGCTGGTCTGAGGGCCACCGTTTGAGAAGCAAGGTTCTAGAAGACTGGATTTTTCTCACCAGGACAAGCAACTTCTTCTCACTGTTTCTCATGGTTTGGCATTGTCAGGCGAATACCACCCCATCCCTGACCCACTTCCTTCCCTTACACAGACACACACACACACACACATAGACACACCCAGACACACACACACACCCCTTAGTACAGGAATATGGCATCACTGCCTCCCCTTTCCCATGAGTTCTGGTCTTCAGCCTGAGCAGCATTTTCAAGAGTTAAAGAGCTGTGAGGCCGACAGCAGGAGAGATGCCAGAACTCTAATTGGTCTCTCTTTTTATATTTAGTTTGCTATTAGATAATGCTCGACACCTGTTCTCTAGACAGATCTGTTTTTAATCTCTTTGATTTCACTTTCTTGGACACGTGGCCACACAGACATGTTGCACCGCATGAGTAATGCAACGAAAGCCAAACAAAATAGCCGTCTCTTTGGAATTAGAAGCACGACAGGGACTAAAAACAACCGAGGCCGGGTTTGGGCCAAGCATGAGGTGCTGGTGGAGAAAACAGCTCTGCGGCTGGAGTTCGCCCCCTACCACTTCGCTCTAGCTTGCTTTCCTCCCCTTGACTGAAGCTCCAGGGAGTCTGAAATGCATTTGCCACCCTCAGGATGAAAAGGGAGGAGGTGACAAGGAAACTCTCCTCTGCCGGCTGTGTGGCTGTGCTTTAATCAGAGAGCAGGCAGAAGGTTTCTCCAGAAGCGATCTAAATATTTCTAATTTTGATTTATTTCATTTGTGTGAAGTTGCCTAAAATATGCAGTTTCAGCCTGAGGGATCCTGAGACCTTTCCCCAAATGCTGCAAGCGAACCAGAAATGTTGAATCCATTTAAAAACCCTTCTTCTTGGGTCCCTAGGCTTTATTATCTGTTTGGCTATAGCTGGAACTTATTGATAGATGTGGAGATTCAAATCATGCAACACCTGTAGATGGGCAGCTCATGTCAACCACACTGTATTGGGGAAGAAATAGGTAGCAAAACCTCAGAGGGCTACAGCTATGGGGGTAGATTTCAATCTGACATAAGGAACCACCACAGGACAACGTCTTTTTTGAACCAGTGAGGACAGATATTGTGAAGAGAGTGCTTGGCTTACAAATTGTCTTCGTTCTGAAAGCTACCCTGATCCCAAACTTCCCCAGTCTAACACGGTGAAGAGAAACTCAACTGGGGTGTTAACAGAAAACTGTAGCAGGTCATTTTTTTAAAAAGAGGGTCACCTTAATGTACATCCTTAAATTAGGACTTTCCTGTCCTAGCTCTCCTGAAACATTCTGCAACTTTTTTTCCACTCACAAAATGAAAATGCAGTGTTAGGTGACTGAGTCAGTGTTTGTAATGTTTGATTTTATTTTTTATTGACGTATAGTTGATTTACTATGTTGTGTTAGTTTATGCTGTACAGCAAAGTGATTCAGTTACACACACACACACACATGTGTATATATATATATATATATATATATATATATATATATATTAGATTCTTTTCCATTATGGTTTATTACAGGATATTGAATATAGTTTCCGGTGTTATACAGTAGGACCTTGTTGTTTATATAGTAGTTTGTATCTGCTAATCCCAAACTCCTAATTTATCAGTTTGATTTTATTTTAAGTTTTCAGTGTTATGTTTTGGACAGAGGTGAGGCCACACCCAAGTGCTCCTGGGAGAGGTCACACCTGAGGGCATAGATCTATGCAGTCAAAAATGGGATCACCGGGCTTCCCTGGTGGTGCAGTGGTTGAGAGTCCACCTGCTGATACAGGGGACACGGGTTCGTGCCCCGGTCCGGGAGGATCCCACGTGCCGCAGAGCGGCTGGGCCCGTGAGCCATGGCCGCTGAGCCTCCGCGTCCGGAGCCTGTGCTCCGCAACGGGAGAGGCCACAACCGTGAGAGGCCCGCGTACCGCAAAAAAAAAAAAAAAAAAAAAAAAAAAAAAGGATCACTGAGCTGCATGGTGCTGTAGAAACACAAGCGGTGATGAGCCTGTGCCTTGGAGTCTGAATGTGGGTTTGTTACAGACAGGAAGACTAAACATCTCTGCTATTGGAGTGGCGACCATGACAGAAGGAAGCGTTGGGTCCTGAACTGGCTCCAGGTAAGTGTGTTGGGTGACGCCAAGTGCCCCCAGTGCCTGGCCCTTCAGTCCCAGCCACCCTCCCACCAGCAGGCTGTGCTGGGAAAACAGACCATACCCAGCCAGCAGCCTCGTCCCAGGACCTCACCAGGACCCCTCCTGCTGGCTCTCTCGAGCCCTGGGCCTTCTCTACAACATCCCTAAGGCTTCAGCCCTGACTCTACACTCCAATATGAGATGTCTACTTCCTGCCTTTCTCTTCCCCTCACCTGGGCTACCAGCCTTGGCTCCTGGCAGACAAGACACACACACACTCATGGGACCCCTGCCAGGGCCGGGGAGTCAGCAACCAGGGGACGAGAGAAGCAGGGGATCCATCTAGAAACAGGCTGTCCCTCAGCTACTTCTGACTGAGGTGTTTTCCAGGACAAAAGCATGAAGGGCTTGGAACTGAACCCCAGAACCATGCAGTATGTTACTCTCAGTTTATGGGATTAGTATTCGCCACACAGTAAACTTGGATTAGTTCATGTCATAGGATGGGCTCAGTCATTTTAATCCTACTGCCCTGGGGTTAAGATATTATAAAGGATAGACCCTTCCCTGGGAAGTGGAAACTGCAGGCTGTTTCTGTCTGCATGAACCACATGTCACACAAACCCAACCTTTGTACCATGGACCTAGGCCTAGATGGTTATTAGCTGGGGTTCTCCAGAGAAACAGAACCAATGGGAAATGCAGAGAGATTTATTATAAGGAATTGGCTCACGTGATTATGGTAGCTGAGGGGTCCTGAGCTCTGCAGTTGGCGAGCTCGAGGCCCAGGAGAGCCAATGGTGTGGTCCTACTTCGAGTCTGAGTCTGAAGGCAGAAGGGCGATGCCCCAGCTTGGAGACAGTCAGGCAGAGAGAGTGAGGTCTCCCTTACTCAGCCTTTTCTGCTATTCAGACCTTCAGTGGGTTGGATGAGGCCCGAAGCATCCACCCCATTGGGGAAGGTCATCTCCTTGACTCAGTCCACTGACTCAAATGATGATCTCATCCAGAAACACCCTCACAGGCACACCCAGAATAATATTTGACCAGATATACGGGCAGCCTGTGGTCCAGGCAAGTCGACACATAAAATGAACCATCACAGATAGACTAGAATTTTTTTTTTTTTGCAGTACGTGACCTCTCACTGCTGTGGCCTCTCCCGTTGCGGAGCACAGGCTCCGGACGTGCAGGCTCAGCGGCCATGGCTCACGGGCCCAGCTGCTCCGCGGCATGTGGGGTCTTCCCAGACCAGGGCACGAACCCGTGTCCCCTGCATCGGCAGGCGGACTCTCAACCACTGCGCCACCAGGGAAGCCCTAGAATTTTTTTTTTAATATAAATTTATTTATTTATGGCTGCGTTGGGTCTTCGTTGCTGCGTGTGGGCTTTTCTCTAGTTGCGGCGAGCAGGGGCTACTCTTCATGGCGGTGTGCGGGCTTCTCATTGCGGTGGCTTCTCTTGTTGCAGAGCACGGGCTCTAGGCGTGCGGGCTTCAGTAGTTGTGGCTCACGGGCTCAGTAATTGTGGTGCACGGGCTTAGTTGCTCCACGGCACATGGGATCTTCCTGGACCAGGGCTTGAACCTGTGTCCCCTGCGTTGGCAGGCAGATTCTTAACCACTGCGCCACCAGGGAAGTCCCAGACTAGAATTTTAAATCATCCCCTCCCTTCCTCCCTTCCTTCAGGTTTCTCTGGAGCATAAAGTCTATATTTAAAAATAATACTCCCACAATATCCTCTGTGCACAGAGAGAATCTTCCTTGAGAGTTTTGCCAGAAAAGTTCCAGAGAGGACCCTGGTTGGTCTGGTTTGGGTCAACTACTCATCCCTGAAAAACTCACATCCCTTTAAAACTCACCTCCTTGAAAAAGTCCACAGGGACAAGACTGGCCAGCTTGGGTCACCAGCCAGTCCCTGCGATGAGGCAAGCAGTGTTCCTACACCAGTGCTCTGGAATCTACTGGAATCTACGGACCTGCAAATTCAGGAGGTTGGTGAACTTGATCTAAGAACTTGTAGTTTTATTTTAACTGTCCTCTAACTGAAATTGAACGTTTCCTTTAATGACAAACATAGGCCAGTAGTATTAATAGTGCCTTCAGCTTTGAAACCAGTAGACATCACAGATCTATTTTGTATCATACAACAGTTAAGGCAGACACCTCGAAATGTCAGTTGTGCTCATCACCACTCCAAAAGGGTTGTAATTATTAGGTCTGCCCCAGACCTTGGTAGTGTGTTCATAAAGAAACACGGATATAACTATATCACGGTTGATAATCTTTTCGATAACTGTCTTTCAATAGAGTTGGTTCCCGTTGTAACATTATGTGTCTTATTTCATGAATTTCAAAACTTTTTTCTGAGGAAGCGTCCACAGGCTTCACCAGATGGCCAAAGGGGTCCCTGCCAGGGATTGACTGAGTCACGTGGTGAGTGGAGGAAGGAAAAAGCAGTACCTGCACGAAGACTCAGGCACGTACAAAGTAGTAGATACTTCTGCTCCTTCTGGCGGGATGTAAGCATTTTTGCACTGATTTGGACCTAACTGTCCTTATAGAGAAACTGTAACTGAGCAGGACCCTATGGGGACTTCCTGGGACACACCCTCCCCCGCATGTCCTCCCCCTGCCTCTTATCTGTAGAAAAACTTCAGCCAAAGAATAAATTTAATCAGAGAAGTGAGAAAATGCAGTAGTGAAAGAAAACAGTCAAAAAAGACAATAATAATTTAGCCATTAAACAAAGTCAAGGACCTTTTGTTCCTCCTCAAGGGCTACAGATAATATCCTGAGACGTATCCTGTGAGCTGTCTTACAGATGCTGAAACTGCCACCAGGTGGAAGAAGTTAACTACATGATGACCAGACTGTAGCCATGACGTAAGCTGCTTCATCTTGCACAACTCTAAGAACTGGTCTCAAGAAAATGGGAACAACAGCTCTGCTTCTAATTAACAGAGAATTGGACTAGATCAATAGTTCTTAGTCTGTTCAAGTAAAAGGGCTCTTGTCATTTTAAAATTCAGCAGTGGTGGGGAGTTGTAGGGTTAAGTGTAAATATCATTAATTGCATGAGTGGAGAAAAGGTAAATGTGCCTATGGAATGGCAGACCCTTTGCAGAAACTCTTGGAACCCACAGCTTGTAGACCACTGAATTAGATGATCTCTGAATCCTTTCCACTCCAAAATTGAATGCTTTTCGTCTCTTACCTTTATTTTATATATTAGCCCTAGAGTAATTAAAAGTATATTTGTTAATCAAAAAAAAAAAAAGAGAGGGCTTCCCTGGTGGCACAGTGGTTGAGAGTCCGCCTGCCGATGCAGGGGACGCGGGTTCACGCCTCGGTCCGGGAAGATCCCACATGCTGCGGAGTGGCTGGGCCCGTGAGCCATGGCCGCTGAGCCTGTGCGTCCAGAGCCTGTGCTCCGCCACAGGAGAGGCCACAACAGTGAGAGGCCCGCGTACCGCCAAAAAAAAACAAAAACAAAACAAAACAAACAAACAAAAAAAGAGAATGGGAACAAAACAATCCTGGAATTGAAGATTAACTGTGCTTAAAACAATCAAGATGTTGCTGATCAGAACACTGCATGATCAATTTCAAGATGACCGTCAGAGCTGACTGTGCTGTTCTGCACGTAGCCCCCTCCCTTCGCCTGTGCACCCCTGAAACTCCCCTTTAAAACCTCTTGCCCCCGATCAGTAGTTGGGAGTTGATTCTTGGACATGAGTCTGCCTTTTTCCCAGGTTGCCGGGCTTCTGAATAGAGCAGGCTTTCTTTTCCCACCAACACTTGTCTCCCAAGCCTTGGCTTTCGAGCAATGAGCAGCTGAACCTGAGTTGTGTAACGAACGCATCTTGTATCCACCTCCTGACAAGGCACAGATCTCAGTGGTTGTTGAATGAATGTGTCCTGTTTCCCTTAAACTCTAGGTATGGGCAGGTGAATCAAGTGCTTTCCATGTGGAGGGGAAGGAACACAGCACGGGCAGGGCTGAGGGGGCTTTGATGGGCTCCCTCTTCACCTCGTGGTAGAAAACAGAAGCCTGCAGAGTTTAAGTGACTGAAGATTGCAGTTGCCAGTCATTGATGATTTTGGATGTGCAAGTGTCTTTCGATTTCTTTTCCTGAAAGCTTTCCTCCATTCCTTTATTCTGGCCACACAGAGGGACTTACTAAGACAATGGTTGTTTTCCCATTTCTTGCACAGGTACAGGGATGTGCATGAAAAGGCACAGGTGTGACTCCTCCGACTTCTGGAGAGTTTAAAAATACTGTGTCCACTTCACTGGGGGTGACTGAGATTCCCCGTCACCACAGCCCTATTGTTTCAGAACTGTGGTTCCCAAGTGGGGGCAATTTTGCCTCCCAGGGGCCACTGAGCAATGTCTTGAAGACACTTTTGGATGTCACAACTGCTCCACTGGGTAGAAGTGAAGAATGCTGCTAAACAACTCACAATGCACAGGGCAGCCTCTCAACAACGAATTCTCTGGCCTCAAATAGCAGTCGAGCCAATGTTGAGAAACCACTTCAGAATTGTCCCCAAAGCTCTCCTGGCCAGTGGCAGAGGCGCATACTACAGTGTCAGAAAAATTAAATAAAACCAAAGCAGGGACAAATCTGCTGTCTTGAAAAAAAAAGGAATAGTTTAACAGGTTACAATTGGAAGCAGTGGCCCTCTTAAAGAAAATACCTTTCTTAGAGAAAGAGAATGGCTTTCAGGGCAACATGGAAAAAGGAAACAGAGACCTTTTCTTTCTTTCTAAAGATTCATTCTCTTGAAGTTATTTATGCAATTCCAGAGCTCCTTATTGTTCACCTTGACTGCATATCATCTATCTATCTTTATTATTAATATTTTTATTATCTACCTGTCATCCACCATCTATCGTGTCAAGAACAAATTGCTCAAACTTTAGTAAAATGGAATGACATCATTTCCCTTTGGGCCAAGACACATGAGTTCCTATTTCTGTTGCTGCCAGGGGATCTGGCCGTGGATTTCTGATTCTAATCGGCAGTGGCTGGAAGGCCCCACTAACGCAGACCTTTGCTTGTGAACTCTTCAGGATTTGGAAGACCTTTCTCCTTACTATTGAGGATGGTACAACACCAGGATCCCCAGGCCCGGCCACTCACACCCTCTCCTTAACTGTGCTGACCGCCCCTGGGGGAGGCTCCCAGGCCAGAGGAGGGATCCTTTCAGCTCATGTTAAAATGAAACAAGACAAAATTAACATCGGAGACAGATTCTGGGCACAGAACCTTTGCCGTCTTCCCTCATGTTTCATTATCCTGAAAGGAATGTGTTGCTCCTGTCCTTGTCTCATTTGATGCTGATTTCATCTGACGTAATCAGGTAGACTAGAGATGGGGGCGGGGCCAGGGGCCACTTACAAGCAGGATGCAGTTGTCTGCCTCACAGCTGCTCGTAGCCCTGGATGCTGTGAGTGGGAGAGACCTGAGGGTGGGTGGACAGGTGACTGCTCCTGTCTTCCAAGGGGCTGCCCCTGACAGTGGGTTATTCATCTTGCATGTTTCGACTTGCATCTTTGGACTAAAGGAGAAGGAGGAAGGAGAAGCTTGGGGGCGCCTGAGCTGAGGAGGGAGGGGAGATGGTAGAGTGTGGGAGAATGGAGGTGAAGGGGTAGCGTTTCTACCACACCCACCACGTCCCACTGTTGGATGCTTTGATGCCCCTTAGAGGATGAGGCTGAGACAAGAGGCTGAGAGAGGTGAACCCATGAGAGACCGCATGAGACTCTAGAACATGCAGACGACAGAGTTGGGGGCTGGGGGCTGGTCTCTGTCCTCCCCCCATAGCTCCAGTGTGGCCTCAGAGCCCTGGGGCTTCAGGGCACCTCAGCAGAGCTGGCCAAGCTCTGGACCTGGGGAGGGGCACAGACGTGAAGGAGGCCCGATGTGGAGACCAGAGGGAGATCTGAGTGGAATTGTCCTTGAGCAGAGGTGAGACCCCAGGGCAGGGTAGGGGTGGAGGTTGCCATCCTGCTCTCAAGTGGAGGGTTTCGTATGAGGATCACTGTGACAACATGTGCAGGTGTGGGATGCCCATCCTGTCCTGGGGCTAGCCCATAGGATCAGGGGGCTCACAGGACCAGTGATTGGGGGTCTGGGGTCTGGGTACAGGAGTCAACAGAGCCCGGAAAGCAGACTGCAAAGTAGGTTCAATTAATACCGTTGCCCTAGTCTGTTCAGGTTGCTATAACAAAATACCATAGACTGTGTGGCTTATAAACGACAGCAATGTATTTCTCACAGTTCTGCAGGGCAGTCCAAGATCAAGGTGCTGGTTGATTTGGTGTCTGGTGAGAGCTTCCTGGTTCACAGACAGCTAACTTCTCACTATGTCCTCACATGGTGGAAGTGGTGATGGAGTTTCTGGCGTCTCTATTATAAGGACACTAATCCCATCATAAGGACCCCACCGTCAATCCCTAATCACCTCCAAAGGTCCCGCTTTTTAAGACCATCGCACTGGGGGTTAGGATTTAACAATGAATGGACATTCAGTCCATAACAAGCATGATTTATGGTGTCACTTCCCTCTGAAGGGTTTCATTTTGCTCTGGCCCCCAAACATTCAAGACCCCCTGAAGTTGAGGGAGAAAGAGCATAGGTAAAAGCGTGGCATGAATTTTATGCTGAAAACTGGAGATGGATTTGGGGCTGCGGGATACAGTAAATTTCTGCACCTTTGGAGAGAACAGACATCGTGAGGCACCAGCTATTAATTGTGAACTTCAGACTATAAACGTCCTTTCACTCATTTATTTGTTTAATGGGCATTTATCTGTCATGCACCTATTATATGTTGAGTCGGGGGGTGCAGACATGACCACAATGTAGTTTCTACCTTCAAAGGTAGGAACAGTCCTGTGGGCTAAACAGGTCCCTATGGCTGAACTCAGATTATAAATCCAGCATATAAGATGTCTTGCTCCTTCTTTCTACACTTCTGTTTCATTTTCAGGGAAACCTGTGTTCCTTGGAAGATGAGGGCGCATACAGGGAATGTATTTATAACACATAGGACTCAATTGTGCCAGTTCAATAAGACTTGCAGTAGCAGAAGTACCACAAAATGGCCAGGAGTGGCAGGACGTAGAAATAATAAATGCAGAATTTCTAGGTCAAGCTGAACTTCCACGGGTCTAAAGATGGCTGGAAACTCTTTTCATGGCTTCACTGCCTATTTATTACTCCCAGGCAGTGAGGCCAAAGTTGTCAAATGGTCACACACCATCTGCACCACAGTTGCCTTTGTCATATTTGATGGTTGGTTCACTTTACAGGAGCTGCAGGGGTGAGCCTTCTCCTGAGAGTGTGGTGCTGTCACTGCAGAAGCTGAGGACAGAGGGAAATTAAAGTAGTGAAGGGACTTACTTTGGGTACCTTGTTTAGTGATTTTTTTTTAAACTTGGAGACTATGGGCTTCTTTCAACCCCAGCAATTGTCTGCAACATTTTGTGGGTAGGTGGGATATACATTTGGGGGGAGAGAAGGTCTATGTATTTCATCAGCTTCTCAGGGGTGTCTATCACCAATGCTCATCATCAACTCTCAAAACAGAATCAAAGGTTTGGAACCATCAGGGCATCTTCTGTTTCTCATTTTTCCTCTGTATAACAGAGATGAGTGGCACCTTTAAGACACCAGGAGGGTTTATGCATTACTGTCGCCTGCAACTGGCATCACCAAGCTGCAAGCGAGGAAGAAGGAAATAAAGGAAAAAGAGAGAGACTGAGGTTGACGCAGTTGATGACTGCGTTTCAGGAGAGGAAGAAGGGGGAAATAGTAAAAAAAAATAATAATAGTGGAGAAAAAGAACTACATTTCACTACCTCATGACCCTTTGAGGGCTACTTGAAAATAATTGAGTTTTCCGTGGCACGTGGTTGAATTCTTCTGTAATCTTCACATTTGCTAATGGATCTTTAGACTTTTGTAGACCCAGACTTATGATGTCAAGGATGGGGTGGAAGAGAAGGTGAGAGTCGTTCATTTCCTGAGTGTTTGTTTGGTAATGGCTCAGTGCTGGGTGCTGTGATAGGAGCACAACAAGGAAAATTCATTGCTCTAGATACCCCAGAGTCCAGTGGGGAGAAAAATACACACAGAAAACTAAGAATGTATAGAAGGGTAGTGAGAGAGGTGGGCATAGAGGGTTACAGGAAGCACAGAGAAGGGACCTCAGGCTGGGTGAGGTGATGTAGGAGGTACCTGCAACTGACACTATTTGAGCCAGTTCTTAAAGGGTGAGGGAGTGAGTCACGTGAAGTGAGTTTGAGGGTAAAAAGTAAACGATAAAGGGGTGAGAGAAATCGCAAGGGGGAGAACCAAGACCATAGCATCTGGAAGTGCTAGGAGTACAAAGTATGAGGCAGGAAGCTGGCAGACACAAGGCTGGAGATCTGGGCAAAGACCAGACCACGAAGGGCCTGGAATGTCTCTTCCTGCCTCACTTCTGATACACCCGCACTCTGATCCCCGGCTTTTTGCACACAGCCTGCTTCCCATGGTTCCTTGTGCTCTTCAATGATGTTACAGCTCCTCAGCTGTTTCTCCAGGAAGTGGATTTTATTTTAAGAGGATCCTATAGATAGCCCGATAGGAGAGAAATGAACCCTTGAGAAAATTCCTGCTTCTTTCTTTGAATGTGCCTTGGGCTTTAGAAATTCCTTTGATGGGCTCTGACATTCACTGGTTTGATGACCTCTGCTGGGAGCTAGTTCTCCAGGGGAGAATTCTTTGCACATGAACAGAGGCACTCTTATTTTGTTGCAGACTCTCTTTTGTGTAACAAACAGTCCGGAAGATAGAGTGAATGAACGTCTTCCTCCAGGGCGAAGGACAGGCGTGTTGACTGCTCACTGTAAAAGATTTGAGTTCCGTAAGCTGAGGGTTCCTCTCTGTGTGTACAGGGGATGCTTGGCCTGCTTTGTGTCGCTCTGAGGGAACTGGGCTTGGGGAAACTGCACAAAAGCTGACACTTTGCCTACGGCTATTGCTGTGAGTCATAAAGTCCTTTGTCTCTGACCCGGGAGGTTTGTGCCTCCTGGAAGCATCCGTGAAACTGGGACTGGTTACCTTAGTCAGCTTAGACTGCTTTAACAAAATACCATAGACTGGGTGGCGTAAACAACAGACTTTTATTTCTCACAGTTCTGGAGTCTGGAAGTCCAAGGTCAGGGTGCCAGCGTGGTCGGGTTCTGATGAGAGCTCTCCTCTTTGTTACTCTGTCCTCACATGGTGGTGAGAGAGCTCTGGTTTCTTCTTATAAGGACACTAATCTCATGGTGAGATCCCACCCGTTTACATCCCAAAGGCCCCACCTCCAGATACCATCACATGGGGGAGTAGACCATGTATGAATCTGTGGCAGGGGGACACATTCAGTTCATAACCCCTGCTGACCTGTCAGCTTGCAAATAGGGTAGCATCTCAGACCCTTCACAGTTCTGGGCAGCTTCTTCCTAATAATCCAAGGAATAAGGAATTACCTGCGCATCTCTGACCCCACAGTACTCTGTGTCTATTCCTATTATAGCTCATATCCCACTATTGAGATTTCTTACGTGAGGGCCTCCTCTGCTGTTATCAGCCTTGGCCTTAAAAGAATGGGCTGCATTTTTACACAGTCTGATTTAAAAAATTTTTTTTTACTAAAGTACAGTTGACTTACAATTCTGTGTTAGTTTCAAGTGTACAGCAAAGTGATTCAGTTTTGTGTGTATATATATATATATATATATATATATATATATATATTCTTTTTCTGATTCTTTTCCATTATAAGTTATTATGAATATAGTTCCCTGTGCTATACAGTAGGTCCTTGTTGTTTACCTGTTTTATATATAGTGGTGTGTATCTGTTCATCCCAAACTCCCAGTTTATCCCTCCCTTCCCCTGACTTTCCTGTTTGGTAACCATAATATTGTTTTCTACGTCTGTGAGTCTGTTTCTGTTTTGTAAGTAAGTTCACTTGTAACATATTTTTTAGATTCCACAAATAAGTGATACTGTACTTGTTTTTTTCTGTCTGACTTACTTCACTTAGTATGATCATCTCTAGGTCCATCCATGTTGCTGCAAATGGCATTATTTCATTCTTTTTAATGTAACTAGCCTATTTTCATATCCCCAGAACATATATTATGGGGACACATAGTAGATGCTCAATAAATGTTTGGGATTCAGTTGAGGCAGAAACTATGCATATTGGTTCTGAAAAGAGGTAGCAATCAAGAGGTGAATTTCTTCTACTCCTTTGGTCTCAGGTTGACTAACTGTCTTCTTGGAGGTGAACCCCGAACTCAAGACCACCTGCTGAAACCGCCCATTTTCTGTGGACCTTAGTGCTGAATTACCTACAACCAGCCACTGCCCTAGCCCTTGAATCAGCTTCAAAATATGACACTGGCAGAAGGCAAACTTTCCAAGTTCAGGCCCCAGGAAAATAAAATTAAGTAAATAGGAATGTAACACCAGGTGGCCTGAAAGGACAGAGCTGGCGTGCAGGATTAACTGGCTGGTAATAAAAGCTGTCATTTCAGAGTGTCATCGTTGGCAGGTTATTTATTAGCTCTCCCCTTTAGATACCAAATGTCAAATGTGTTAATGTGTAGAAACCAAACCTTCCCCTCCAGCTGCTCCAGTGTCAGGCTGCCAGCTGCATTGTCTCCTTTGCAGGTCTTGCCAGGAGTCCAGCATTCATATGGCACGTTATGCCTGCCATACTGCACTTAAGAAAGGCCAGATGAGGCCAACTTGGCCTCATAGTCAGTCTGTCAATCATTATGCTGCATTGTGCGTGGAATTATACGCACAAACCTTTGTTCTCGGTTAGAATGGGCTCTCTCTGGACCCCGTGCACCAGACAGGAACGTATGGTTTGTTTCACCAACTGTTGCCTGGAATCAGAGGTGTATCTATCAATTCAGTGCTCATGAAGGCTTAGGGAATTGCAAAATGCCTGATATGAGAAACATTTTGCCCATGTGAATCGTACTTTGTTTATAGACTGCCCTTAGGCAATCTCTTTGTCCCTCCCTGTCTCTCTTTCATTCTTTCTTACACATACACATGTACCCTAAGTTAGTTTTATATACATCATTCGGTTCTTTACTGTATCTGCAACTAAAGCACAAAGTTTAACCTCAAGTAACCAAATACTACATTGCATAATCTGAGAACAAATGCAACCCTGATCAATCAAGTTTGGAGATCATTCCCATTGTTAAGCAAACATCAAGCTAACAAGCGTTACCCCCAGCATCCCTCCCTTTACACAGCCCCAGCACCACTGGGGAGGCCAAAAGAACGGAAGTTCTGAAGGAGCCTATAGGTGCCTGGGAGATGCAAGTGAACACGCCCGTGTTATGACCTTGCTAGCTTGTACTCTGCTCGTTATTCAAGACAAAATTATTTGGGACAGAATAGACGTGTGGTCAGAGAAAAGGGTTTCCGGAATGTTGCCTGAGTCATGGTGATTGTCGCCACTTTTTGGGGGGTGGAGTTGCTATCGAGGCTACAGAGTATCAGAAATTAAAGGGACTATGCCGGTGTTGCCTTCAAGCCATACGCTGGGGTCTCCACGGCATCTGGGACTAAGATGGGGACGTGGGAAGCTACCTGTGCACTGTCAGTGGCTAAATTAAAACACCCCAGCTGCCTGGAGTGTACATTGAACAGGACCCCGTGCAGGTGCTGTGGAAGGTAAGAGTGATAACGAGCTGAAGGGAATGTACCTGCCCTCAGGTGTAATTTACCAGGGATGCAAAACTCAGATGGGTGAGAATTTCCACCAGAGTGCGAGACGAGGTGTCCGGGAATACTACGGGGCAGTACACCGTTGCTAGGCAACAGGTGTAGCCCCGGGGCTGTGGGTGCAGAGGAAACGGAGATGTGGGCCCTGGGAGCATCACGGTGCTGTGGGAGTTCAGGAGGGTCTTGGTGGACACTGAGAACTAGGCGGATGGAGAGAGATAACGGGCGTTCCTAGGAGGGGAGAGTGATAGGAGCAGGGCCCAGAGGCAGCGAGTATTGTTGGGGTAAAAAGGGACCCAATTAGGAGCTCCTCTCTTCCCTTCCTGAGAAATAGGAAAAGGAATAAGGTAGATGGGAGGCAAATATTGGGTTGGTCAAAAAGTTCATTTGGGTTTTCCATACGATGTTATGGAAAAACCCATACGAGCTTTTTGGCAAACCATATATATATATATATATATATATATATATATATATGTAAAATCACTTTTATTACTGAAAAATCTGGTATTGGAGGATGTTGGTAGCACTGACATAAGGGGGGTGGCTTCCTAGCACACTCGCCGGCAGCCTGGGAGGAGCTGACTCTGAAAACATGGGCCTGTGTCCACCAAGTGGCCAGCTTGGCTCTCAAGATAAAGAGGGAAGAGAGAGGGGCTGGGCTATGAGGCCCTGTTCCTTCTCCCAAACCCACCGTCAGAGAAGTCTGTCCTCCCCCAGGGGAGCTTCGCCCTAATGGAAACCAGTTGCAGGGGAGATGGGACCCCCTTGAATTACAGGGTTCAGGGAATGGTTAATAGGCCCTTATGAATTGGCCAGGTTAGATGGAGGCCAAATGAAGTCTCTTGACTGACAAGCAAAGGAGCCTGGTGTTTCCTATCAATGGGGACCACTGAAAATTTCAGAAACGGATTTAAGCACCTTTTGGGGGGAGATTCACCTATGACTGAAGTGTGGGATGGGTTTCCCCAACGAAGAGACTGTAGGAGAAAGGCTGGCAGGAACTGGTCCAGAGTTAACGCAGGAAGGGCCTGAACTAGTGGGTCAGCGGTGGGTGGTCCAGGAGCTCCATGAAGAGGCAGAATGGCTGAGATCCTGTGGTTGGTTGTGAGGGACAAGGGAAGGGAGCAGCCAGGAGGAGCCAGGGTTTTGTTCCCAGAAGACGGGGAGCAGGGTGTTTCCTGAATAGAAATGAAGGCGTCCACCCAGGGAGCCCAACCTCTTATGGCCGTGGGGATAACTTACCATATATACATATTGAGTTGGAAGCAAAAGTGGGGCATCCAAATGGTCCTATAGACTGGGGTGCAGGAGAGAGGGGGGAGATGTGTAAGTCTGAGGGGGAGGCAGTTACCAGAAGGAGGTGGGAAGGTTTCAGATGCCACAGAAGTCAGGTCGGATGAGGACAGATTGGAAACCAATGTGTGGTAATTGGGATGTCGCTGGTGACCTTTTCACAGTCAACGCAAGAACAGAGACTGAGAAAAGATTTCAAATGTTCTATTTCCTAAAGAGGAACCCATGGAACCTGTATCTGGCTTTTTCTGTTCAACCTGGTGGCAGAATTATGAG
The DNA here is from genome assembly GCF_011762595.2 of Tursiops truncatus. Taxonomy (NCBI): domain Eukaryota; kingdom Metazoa; phylum Chordata; class Mammalia; order Artiodactyla; family Delphinidae; genus Tursiops; species Tursiops truncatus. The sequence continues at coordinate 131,480,801 of NC_047037.1, read as the reverse complement.
TGAATAAGAAGATGGCATTTGGACATTTTATCTGTCATTTCCTTTCTTATCTGATCAATATGGAAATGAAATCCCAGTTTTTAAGCTTCCCTTGATGATGTCTTTGAAAATGTCCTGCCTCGTGGTCTCATCCCGGGAGAAGGAGTGAAAACAAGCAAATCATGTCTGGAGGGCAGTATCATCGGCAGCATCTCTTGACCCAGGATGATGAGCTGGTGGAATCCCAGATGTTCCCACGTGGCCGTTATGATGCTGGGGGCTTCCTCAAGTGGCTATTTTGACACAGCCCTTGTGATAGAAATAAGGAAGAGGGTGAGACTCAGGAATGGGTATAGACAGAAAGGGGATTCAGAGATTGAGTTAGAAATGCCTGATACTCATAGAACTTGGACATTTAAAAAACTCAAAAGGGCTTCCCTGGTGGCACAGTGGTTGAGAGTCTGCCTGCCGATGCAGGGGACACGGGTTCGTGCCCCGGTCTGGGAGGATCCCACATGCTGCAGAGCGGCTGGGCCCGTGAGCCATGGCCACTGAGCCTGTGCGTCCGGAGCCTGTGCTCCGCAATGGGAGAGGCCACAACAGTGAGAGGCCCACGTACCGCAAAAAAAAAAAAAAAAAAAAAAAAAACTCAAAAGAATGCCATTCTCTTAAACATAGCCCTTGAAGGATGTTCTGTTAGTCAGTGTTCTCCAGAAAAACAACCTATAGGATGTCTATGGATAGATATAAGAAGAGGTTTATTATCAGAATTGGCTCACATGGTTATGGAGGCTGAGAAGACCCGCAATATGCTGTCTGCAAGCTGGAGACCCAGGAAGGCAGGTGGTGGAGCTTCAGTCCAAGTCTGAAGACCCGAGAACCAGGAGAGACAGTGTCTGAGGGCAGGAGGAGAAGGACGTCCCAGCTCAAGAGAAGAGAGTGATTTGACCCTTCCTGTGCTCTTTTGTTCTATTCAGGCCCCCAGGGGATTGCATGATGCCCACAGCCTTGGGGAAAGTGATCTTCTTTGCTCAGTCTACTGATAGAAATGTTCCAGAAACACCCTCATAGACACAACCAGAAATAATGTTTTACCAGCTTTCTGGGCCTCCCTTAGCCCAGCCAAGCTGACACACAAAATTAGTCAAGTTAATACATTACATTAATTATAACAAAATTATAAACATAGTCTGTGTGTGTCGCCAAATATAAAATGTTTTTATGTAGTTCATGAGGGATTGCCTTCAGGTTCTGTGGCTTACTCTTTCCATGAACAATAGTCAATTTTCCTCTTTAGAAGGTAGATTTGGGTTGCAGAAAACAGCAAAGAGCAATTCAGAGCCAAGTCTCTGTAGATGGGTTTTGAAACGTGAAGCCAAGTGAACCATGCAAGGTGAATGACGGACCTAGGAAATACTGTTCTGTACTGGGACACAATTTCCTTCCAACACTCCTGAACTGGCCTAGGAAATCAGTTTCTTAGGAAAAACACCCAAAGTAAGCATGCCACCATGGTCAGGACAGCCACTCCCAAGGCGGTCATTTTGATAAGGGACACGTCTCCCTAAGGGTTGCATGTCTTCTAATCCTTAGGGAGACATGTCCCTTTTCAAAATGAGACATATTCCTTTTCAAAATGGTTATGAAAAGTCATTCTTATGAGTTTATGTTAATAAATCACTTTATATTATTGTTCTTGTCTATGAGAAAAGATAGGTACAAAACTCATATGGTTTGGTAAAAATATCATGATGTTTCCAGTTTACAGCTGTTGCAAAAAGAAATTGCACATTTTATTACTTAATTTTCTTGGTGCTGTATTACTAAAACATACTCCGTAACAATGGTGGTCTGGGTGTTTTATGTAATCTGAATGCGATGGACCCTTTGTCGTGGTGAATTTAACAGGTGTAGTTTCAATATCAGAGGTCCATGATGTGTACGGCTTTGTAATTTTGCTGAAGTAGGATTTTGGTTTAATGGGTTAAAAAGTTTGTGTGTCTATGTGCGTGGGATGGGGGTGGGTGGGTGAAGGGTACTGGTACATGAGGTAACTGGTTCTTGAATCCTTGCTTTCACATGATATCAACTTTTGTACTGATAAACCTATTTTCATTGGGAAAAACTCATCCCTAGGAGAAATGGGGGCAGTTGTGCTATTTCGCCACTTGGGAATCTAGGGACATTTTGGAAGATGTCCTTCAAGAAGGTTGAGGACTTACCATCTTGCACATATACGCATCTCTGCGTGCTTCTCCCTCTTTTGAAAACATAGTCAATATAAGAGATGTCTTTCCTTCCCTAGAATAGAATAGTGGAATTGGATGGGATCTTGGAGATCATTTTCCTTACTTCAGAGGCAAGAAACCAGGTCTCTAAGAAGTCAGTCAGAACCCAGCCCCACACTGTGGGTTTCTGCCCGAGCTGGATTCCAAGCCTGCAGATCCCTGTGCTTTTTCTACTGCACCATGTTCTCGGGTGAATCTATTCCCCGCCTGAGCTCTCTGCTTCAAGAAGCATCTGTGGAAAGCTAAGTGCCAACTCTGCTTATGATGAGCCCACCTGAGGTTCACTCACCGTTGCAGGTGTCAGTGTGGTGAGCAGTGCTGAATGATAAAATGGAACTTCTCTGCAGAACTCAGAAGCAAGAAGGAGGCAGAGCCTGCTTTCAATATATATGACTTTTAGGGCTTCCCTGGTGGCGCAGTGGTTGAGAGTCCGCCTGCTGATGCAGGGGACACAGGTTTGTGCCCCGGTCCGGGAAGATCCCACATGCCGCGGAGCGTGTCCGGAGCCTGTGCTCCGCAACAGGAGAGGCCACAACAGTGAGAGGCCCGCGTACCGCAAAAAAAAAAAAAAAAAAAAAAAAATATATATATATATATATATATATATATATATATATGATTTTTAAAGAACCACGTGCAGTTGGCCTCATTTAAAAATCGGACCTTTTTTTGGTCTGTTTATAGGTCCTTTTAGAAACTTGAGTTGGGAACATTCCTGGATCAGTATTTCCTAACGGATAAGAAGTGAAATGCAGACCATGGGGAGGCGAGTGCCTAAGAAGTCACTAACACTCTGCCTCTTGAGCCGTGGCAGACATGGCCGGTTGATCACAGCCTGCTGCTCCTTCCCATGAGCCCAAGCGTGACCTCAGAATCCTTCTCAACAGGCAGCCACGATCAATCAATCAGAATTGATGCACCAGATGAAAACCAGTCCTGATACTGCAGCTTGCTCCAACAGAGCTGTCATAGGAGATTATCTATCTATCTATCTATCTATCTATCTATCTATCTATCTATCTATCATCTATCTAATATAAATATATATTTACATATTATATAGCAATAATGATGGTGGTAAGAATAACAACTAACATTTACTGAGTCCTTACTGTGCACCCTTGCAGACCCTTGCAAAACATTTTACTGATAATATCTCATTTCTTTTCAAGACAACCTTATAAATATGTGTGAATATTCTCATTTTACAAATAAGGAACCTGAGGCGGGGAGAGGTTGAGTAGTGTGCCTAAAATCTCGGACCTGTTAGTAGAAGACTGCCCAAATCATCTACTTTCTGAGGTCACACTCTTAATCACTCTGCTACGTTTACTAGTTTCTAGATGCTGATGAGGGACTGACAAACAAGCACTTGCCCCACATCCAATCCTGCACAGAGATCTACCAGGATCTTCATTTCCATCATTTCTGTTTCCTTGACCCCTCTTCGCCTGGCTTCCTCTGGACTTCCATCTGTCATCTAGAGGCCAGATGTCTCTTGGCTCTTTGGCCTTGGGACATGAGATTCCCATTGTCCTGGCCACTTCTAATGAAATTAGAAGACCTGTCAGAGGCAGCAGGCAGGCAGGTTTCACTGGCTCAAAGGTCAGTGTTGTGCTGACCTCACCTCCGAGATCCATTCTAGTAGGCAGTGTCAGTGGCTGGCACAGACCCCCTGGCTCTCAGAGCCCCAGCTCTCCTTATCCTGCTCACTGGCCAGTCCTCTCACTCAAGATAAGATAGAGGAGGACCCACCCCCCCCCATCACCCATTAGGAAGAATTGATGGACCCAGTTCACTCTTCAGGAAGAGTTGTGGACCTCCTGCTCTAAGATCCAACATCCAGAAAGACATAAATGTGATACTTGCTACCCATCAGTAGGTCAGAAGGAGGAGTTCATTGGATTAATTTGTAGAAAGAAGGTCCTTAAGAATTAAACTCTGACACTACCATGTGTTGGCAAAGATATGGAATACCAGGCATCTCCCATACCCTGGGGTCAGTAGTGTAATTGCTAAACCACTTTGGAGAGTCCTTTGGTGGCATCTAGGAAAGTGGACAATGTGTTATGGACTGAATGTTTGTGTATCCCCCCCAAATTCATATGTTGAAACTCTAATCTCCAATGTGATGTTAGTAGGAGGTGGGATCTTTAGAAGGTAATTCGGATTAGATGAGGTCATGAGAGAGGTGTCCCCATTAATGGGATTAGTGCCCTTATAAGAACCACAGGAGGTCTTGCTTGCTCTGTCTGCTCTCTGCTATGTGGGAATACAAGAAGTTGGCAGTGCAACCCAGAAGAGGGTTCTCACCCTGATCTCAGACTTCCAGCCTTCAGAACTGTGAGAAATAAATTTCCATTATTTACAAACCACCCAGTGTATGGTGCTTTGTTATAGCCACCCAAACTGACTAAGACTGTCATTCAACTTGACAGTGTGCTATTCCTCATTTATGAACTAGAACGCCTTAAACCTGTACCTCCTTTTCCAGAAAGTTGGTGATCATGATGTGCAGAGCACTAAAAGCACTGAGTAAAACAGAAGAAAAGAAGAGTGACCTGGCAGTGAGAAATCCTTCAATGTCAGATATGAATCCAGAAGGGCAAATCAGTGCTGCAGGTGGCAGTTAATCCAAGGATCATCAGCAAGCTGCTGGTGGACAAGAGTGTTGATATGTGTGTGTGTGTGTGTGCATGTACACATGTGCTTGAGGGAGGTTATAGGAGATGATCTGGGGCCCACATAAGGTTTGAGGGTGAATCAGAGACCACCTGCCCCTACTAAACCTGAGACCTCCCCCAAAGAAAGCCAAGACCTCCAGAAGCAGGCAACCAAGAAGAAACACTGTCTCACCAAAGTAAAATATGAAGATTCTTAACTATGTTGGCTTTGACTCTGAATATAGGGGAAAAGAAAGGTAAGAGTCTCAAGCATTCCTAATTTCAAGACTTCTCTCACGTGAATTTAAAACTGGAATTCATTCTGTGTATGATCACTGGGATCCATCTCTCAGATATTGAAATCAGCAAGGAGAAATATAAAATATGTATTTTATATGTTTAAAGAAATAAAGGAGAGTATTGAAAGTTAAATGAAGGGATAAGGCACATTACAATGGACAAGAAAGATTAATAAAATTATGGATATAAAAATATAATAATTGAGATTAAAAACTCAGATGGTTGGGTTAAAGAGCAGATTAGGCAGCTGAAGATAGAGATTGAGAAATTATTGAGAATGCAGCATAGAGAAACAAAGGATGAAAATAAGAAAGATGAATTAAGGGATATGAAAGGCAGACTGAAAAGGTCTTACATGGATTTAATCAAAAGGAAAGACTGGAGAGAAAGATGAAGATGCAATATCTGAAGAGAGAATGGTTTAGAATTTCCTCCAAATGATGACAGATGAATGAGTAGATTCAGGAAGCTCAGTGTATGCCCTACGGGATAAAGAAGATGTACCTTGTACTTGATAGAACACTAAGACAAAGAGAAGATTTTAAATGAGAAAAGACACATTACCTGTAAAGGAATGACAATTAGATTGATAGCTGACTTCTCAAAATCAGCAATAGAAGCAAGACAACATTAAGATAATATCTTCAAAATGCTGAAAGAAACCATTGTCAGTCTAGAATTATAGAGCTGACGATACAGGCTACTAAGTGGATATTTATTAGTAACTTCAAAGAATATAATTCAGGAGGAAAAGAAATGAATCCAGAAGGAAAATACAGTAAGAAAAAGGGAAAAACAAAAATGTAAGCATTTGGATAAACCCAAGGAAACAATGACTATATAAAACTACAACAAAATTAATAAAGTCTAACTTCTTCAAAAATGTCTTGACTTTTTGTCCCTCTGCATTTCCATATAAATTTTAGAATAGGTTGTTAATTTCCAGGAAAAAAAAATTGCTGTGATTTTTATTGGATCAGTTTGGAGATAAGTGACAGCTTTCCAATGTTGCATCTTTCCATCCATGGACATGGTCTATCCCTTCATTTACTAATAGTTATTAATTTGTAATATAATATTAAGAACAATGTTTTATAGCTTATGTGTAAAATCTTTTTCTAGATTTATTCCCACAATTTTGATTTTTTTGATGTTATTGTAAATGATGTTTTAAAGTTTTCTAATTTCAGCCTTTTTGTATAGAAGTACAATTGATTTTTCTAAGGTGACCTTTTATCCAATAACATCGCTAAAATTACTTAATAGTCTGTCTGACTGAAAGTTCTTTGGAGTTTTCTACACACGCGATCATGTAATCATGCCATGTGGGAAGAATGAAAAGTTTAATTTCTTCCTTTACAGTTCCTACATTTTTCTGTGTGCCTTTTTGCAGTGGCTAGGACCTTCAGTACAATATAAAGAGACATGGTGAAAGTAGGTGTTCTTGTTTTATTCTTTATCTCAGGTGGGAAGCTTTCAATAATTCACCATCAATATCATATTTGATGTAAGAATTTTTTATAAAAGATATTCTTATCAGATGGAGAAAGTTCTATTCCTAGTTTGTTAAAATTTTGATCATGAATGGATATGAAATTTATCAGATGCTTTTCTGCATCTATCAAATGGTCATATAATTTACCTTATGTATTCTGTTAATATTGTAAATTTATTAACTGATTTTTAAATTTTAAGCTAGCAGCATCGTTTATCTGGAATAAATACAACTAGATCATGAACGGTTAACCATTTTATTTAGCACTGGATCTGACTTGCTGATATTTTATTTAGGATGTTTGCATCTGCTTTCTATTTTTTCCTCTCAAAACAGGGCAACAGATTTACTGTAGTAATAACCTGATATTTTAGTTACAAAAATTTCTTTCTTCTGATGAGAACTTTAAAGAGCTACTCCCTTAGCATCTTTTCAAATGTGCAACAGGGTATTATTAACTATAGTCATCATGCTATACATTATATTCCCATGCTTATTCATTTTATTATGGAAGTTTGTACCTTTTGACTCCTGTCACTCATTTCACTCACCCCTCTTCCCCTGCTTCTGGCAAACACCAATCGGTTCTCTCTATCTACGAGCTGTTTTTTTTGTTTGTTTGTTTTCAGAGTCTACATGTAAGTGAGATTATATGGCATTTATCTTTCTCTCTCTGATTTACTTATTAGCAGAATGCCCTCAAGATCCATCCATGTTGTCACAAATTGCAAGATTTCACTCTTCTTTACGGCTGAATAATATTCCATTGTGTGTGTGTGTGTGTGTGTGTGTGTGTGTGTGTGTGTGTGTGTGTGTATACACCAATTTTTCTTTTTCTGTTCATCTGTTGATGGACATTTAGGTTGTTTCCATGTGTTGGCTATTGTAAATAGTGCAGCAATAAACATGGGTGTGCAGATACCTTTTCAAATTAATGCTTTTGTTCTTTGAATAAATACCCAAAAGTGAAATTGCTGGATCATATGGTTGTTCTATTTTTAATTTTTTGAGGAACCTCCATACCGTTTTCCTCAGTGGCTGCTCCAATTTACATTCCTACTAACAAGGCATGAGGGTTCCCGTTTCTTCACGTCCTCACTTATTATTTCTCTCTCCCTCTCTCTTTTTTTTTTATAATAACCATTCTAACAGGTGTGATGTGACATCTCATTATGGTTTTTTTTTTTTACATCTTTACTGTAGTATAATTGCTTTACAATGGTGTGTTAGTTTCTGCTTTATAACAAAGTGAATCAGTTATACATATACATATGTTCCCATATCTCTTCCTAATTGCATCTCCCTCCCTCCCATCTTCCCTATCCCACCCCTCCAGGTGGTCACAAAGCACCGAGCTGATCTCCCTGTGCTACGTGGCTGCTTCCCACTAGCTATCCATTTTACATTTGGTAGTGTATATATGTCCATGCCACTCTCTCACTTTGTCACAGCTTACCCTTCCCCCTCCCCATATCCTCAAGTCCATTCTCTAGTAGGTCTGCGTCTTTATTCCTGTCTTACCCCTACGTTTTTCATGACATTTTTTCCCTTAAATTCCATATATATGTGTTAGCATATGGTATTTGTCTTTCTCTTTCTGACTTACTTCACTCTGTATGACAGACTCTAGGTCCACCCACCTCATTACAAATAGCTCAATTTTGTTTCTTTTTATGGTTGAGTAATATTCCATTGTATATATGTGCCACATCTTCTTTATCCATTCATCCAATGATGGACACTTAGGTTGTTTCCATCTCCTGGCTATTGTAAATAGAGCTGCAATGAACATTTTGGTACATGACTCTTTTTGAATTATGGTTTCCTCAGGGTATATGCCCAGTAGTGGGATTGCTGGGTCATATGGTAGTTCTATTTATAGTTTTTTAAGGAACCTCCATACTGTTCTCCATAGTGGCTGTACCAATTCACATTCCAACCAGCAGTGCAAGAGTGTTCCCTTTTCTCCACACCCTCTCCAGCATTTATTGTTTGTAGATTTTTTGATGATGGCCATTCTGACTGGTGTGAGATGATATTTCATTGTAGTTTTGATTTGCATTTATCTAATGATTAATGATGTTGAGCATTCTTTCATGTGTTTGTTGGCAATCTGTATATCTTCTTTGGAGAAATGTCTATTTAGGTTTTCTGCCCATTTTTGGATTGGGTTGTTTGTTTTTTTGTTATTGAGCTGCATGAGCTGCTTGTAAATTTTGGAGATTAATCCTTTGTCAGTTGCTTCATTTGCAAATATTTTCTCCCATTCTGAGGGTTGTCTTTTGGTCTTGTTTATGGTTTCCTTTGCTGTGCAAAAGCTTTGAAATTTCATTAGGTCCCATTTGTTCATTTTTGGTTTTATTTCCATTTCTCTAGGAGGTGGGTCAAAAAGGATCCTGCTGTGATTTATGTCATAGAGTGTTCTGCCTATGTTTTCCTCTAAGAGTTCGATAGTTTCTGGCCTTACATTTAGGTCTTTAATCCATTTTGAGCTTATTTTTGTGTATGGTGTTAGGGAGTGATCTAATCTCATACTTTTACATGTACCTGTCCAGTTTTCCCAGCACCACTTATTGAAGAGGCTCTCCTTTCTCCACTGTACATTCCTGCCTCCTTTATCAAAGATAAGGTGACCATATGTGTGTGGGTTTATCTCTGGGCTTTCTATCCTGTTCCATTGATCTATATTTCTGTTTTTGTGCCAGTACCATACTGGCTTGATTACTGTATCTTTGTAGTATAGTCTGAAGTCAGGGAGCCTAATTCCTCCAGCTCTGTTTTTCGTTCTCAAGATTGCTTTGGCTATTCAGGGTCTTTTGTCATTATGGTTTTGATTTTCATTTCCCTGATGATTAGTGATGTTGGGTATCTTTTCATGTACCTGTGGCCATTTGTGTGTCTTTTTTTTTGGGAAAAAATGTTTATTCAGATACTCTGTCTACTTTTTAATTGGATTGTTTCCTTGCTATTGAGTTTCATGAGTTCCTTATATATTGTGGATATTAACCCCTTATTTGATATATGATGCAGGGACTTCCCTGGTAGTCCAGTGGTTAAGACTCCATGCTTCCACTGCAGAGGGTGCAGATTTGATCCCTGACCCTGCAGAGGGTCAGGGAACTACTATCCCACATGCCATGAGGGATCATAATGGATACAAATATTTTCTCCCATTTAGTAGGTTGCCTTTTCATTTTGTTGATGGTTTCCTTTGCTGTGCAAATCTTTTTAGTTTGATGTAGTCCCACTTGTTTACTTTTGCTTTTGTTGCCTTTGCTTTAGTGTCAAATCCAAAAAATCATTGCCAACACTGATGTCATGGAGCTTACTATGCTTTCTTTTTGGGGTTTTATTATCTTAGGTCTTACATTCAATCCATTTTGAGTTAATTTTTGTGTATGGTGTAAGATAGTGGTCCAGTTTCATTCTTGTGCATGTGGCTGTCCAGTTTTCCCAGCACCACTTATTGAGGACACTGTCCTTTCCCATTGTACATTCTTGGCTCCTTTGTTATAAATTAATTGACCTTTTATCATTGAGAAATATTGTGTTTATCTCTAATAATGCTTCTTGATTGAAAGTCCAACTTAATTGATAGCTAAGCCAGCATTCTTTTAGTGTTTGCACAGCATATATTTTTCATTCTTTTACTTTCAATGTTCTTATATTTAAGGCATCTTGTAAGCAGCATATATATTTTTAAAAAATCCAGTATGACAATCTCTACTATTTTTAAATAACTTTATTCAGATATAATTCACATACCATAAATCCACCATTTTAAAATGTAAACTTCACTGGTTTTTGGTATATCCACAGAGTTTTGCAACCATAACAACTATCTAATTTTAGATCATTTTTATTAATCCCAAAAGAAACCCATTAACAGTCCATTAACAGTCACTCTTCATTACCCCCACCTTCCACCCCTGGCAAACACCAATCTACTTTCTGTCTCTGTGGATTTGCCTATTCTGAACATTTCACTGGAATCATACAATATGTGGTATTTTGAGACTGGCTTCTTTCACTTAACATAATGTTTTCAAGGTTCATCATCAGTACTTCATTCTTTTTATTGCCAAATCATATTCCAGAGTATGAATATACCACAGTTTGTTTATTCATTTATCCATTGATGGACATTTGGTGTATTTCTGCTTTTTGGCTCTTATGAAAAATGCTGCTAGGAGCATTCAAGTACAACTTTTTGTATAAACATATGGTTTCATTTCTCTTGGATATATATGTGGGAGTGGAACTACTGGGTCATATGGTAGCTATATGTTTAGTATTTTGAGGAACTGCCAAACACAGTTCCAAAATTACTGCACCATTTTACAATCTCACCAGCAATGCATGAGAATTCCAAATTTTCCACATCTTTGCCCACACTTGTTATGATCTATCTTGATCCTAGCCATCTTAGTGGGTGTGAAGTGGTATCTTATTGTGTTTTTGATTTACATTTCCTTAGTGACTAATGATATTGAACATCTTTTCAAGTGTTGGTTGGCCATTGACATATCTTCTTTTCAGAAATGCCTATCCAAATCCTTTACTCATTTTTAAATTGGGATACTTGTGTTTTTATAGTTGTAAGAGTTATTTATAAATTCTGAATACAAGTCCCTTATCAGGTATGTGATTTACAAATATGTTTTTCCATTCTATCAGTTGTCTATTTCTCTTCCTTGATGGTGTTCTTTGAAGCATAAATTTTTAAAATTTTGATTAAGTCCAATTTATCTAATTATTTCCTTTGTTGATTTTGGTGTCATATGTAAGAAACTATTGCCTAACTCAAGGTCATGAAGATTTACATGTATGTTTTCTTCTAAGTGTGTTATAATTTTAGATCCTACATTTAGATCTGTGACCCATTTTGATTTATTTGACCATAAAAGTGAGAGTTAATTTCTGCACTCTCAATTCTATTCCATTGATTTATTTGTCTATCCTTATGCCAGTACACACGATTTTGTTGTAAGTTTTGAAGTTGGGAAGTGTAAGTTCTCCAACTTTGTTCTTTTTCAAAATTGCTTTGGCTATTCTGGGTCCCTTGCATTTCCATATGAATTTTAGGATCATCTTGTCAATTTCTGTAAAAATAAAAAGACATCTGGGATTTTGATAGGATTGCATTGAATCAGTAGATCAGTCTGGTGGAGTATTGCCCTCCTAACAGTGATCTTCTGATCCATGAACATGGGCTATCTTTGCATATTTTAAGGTATTTTTTTCTTTCTTTCAACAATGTTTTATAGTTTTCAGGGTACAAATTTTTTGCTTGTTTTATTAAATTTATTCCCAGGTATTTTATTCTTTTTGATGTTATTATAAATAAAATTGTTTTTAACATCCTTTTCATATTATTTATTGTTAGTGTATAGAAATACAAATGATTTTTGTGTATTGATCTGCATCCTACACCCCTGCTGAACTTATTTATTAGTTTAAATGGTTTTTCTGTGGATTCCTTATGATTTTGTAATAAAAAATTTTTTATATGCAAGATCATGCCATCTGTCAATATAAATAATTTATTTCTGCTTTTCCAATCTGGATGAATTTTATTTCATTTTCTTGTCTAATCATTCTAGTACATTGTTGAGTAGAAGTGGCAAGAATGGACATGTTTGTCTTGTTCCTCATTTTAGGAGAAAGTATTCATTCTTTCACCATTGAGTATGATGCTAGCCGTGGATTTTTCCTAGATGTCCTTTATCAGGTTGAAGAAGTTCCTTCATTTTCTTAGTTTATTGAGTGTTTTACAATGAAAGGGTTTTGGATTTTGTCAGATGCTTTTTCTGTGTCTATTGAGATTATCATATTGTTCCTCTCCCTTTATATTTGGAATATTGTGTATTACATTGATTGGTTTTTGGATGTTAAATCAACACTGCATTCCTTGAATGAATTCCACTCAGTCGTAGTATATTATCCTTTTATATGCTGCTGACTTTGGATTGCTAGAATTTTATAGACGATGTTTGCATGTATATTCCTTCCAGGACTCACATTATGCATCTGTTGGTAAATTTGATGTTGTCCTACAGTCTTTGAAGCTCTGTTAATTTTTCTTTGTTGTTTTTTCTTTTTGTTCTTTATGTCATTTCAGTAGACATACCTTCAAGCTTGTTAATTCTTTCTTCTGCCAGCTGAAATCTGCTGTCAAACTCCTGTAGTGAATTTCTCATTTCAGTTATTCTACTTTCCTACTCTATATTTTCTATTTGGTTGTTTTAAATAATTTCTATTTCTTTATATTTCCTGTTTGGTGAGATATTGGTCTCATATTTTTCATTAATTCTCTGGATATGATTTATTTTAGTTCTTTGAACATATTTACAATAGCTGATTTAAAGTCTTTGTGTAGTAAGATCAACATCTGGGCTCACTCAGGAATAGTTTTTATTGACTGCTTCTTTTCCTGTAATGGGCCATATTTATCTGTTTCTTTGCAAGTCTTGCCATTTTTTGTTGGATAGTGAACATTTAAAATAATACAATGTGGCGGGGCTTCCCTGGTGGCGCAGTGGTTGAGAGTCCGCCTGCCGATGCAGGGGACATGGGTTCGTGCCCCGGTCCGGGAGGATCCCACATGCCGCGGAGCGGATGGGCCCGTGAGCCATGGCCGCTGAGCCTGCGCATCCGGAGCCTGTGCTCCGCAACGGGAGAGGCCACAACAGTGAGAGGCCCGCGTACCGCAAAAAAAAAAAAATACAATGCGGCAACTCTGGAAATCAGTTCATCCCTGCCCCTCAACATTTGCTGTTGTTTATTACTGTCATTGTTTCTTTTTTGTTTGTTTGTTTAGTCACTTTCCTGGACTTATTCTATAAAGATTTATTCTTTGTTGTGAGTGGCCACTGGAGTTCTGCTTGGCTAACTTAATGCTTATCTAGTTATTAGACAAAGATTTCCTAAATGTCTTGAACCAGTAAGTATCCCAGCCTTTGCCAAGTAGCTCTGCGTGTGTGTTGGGGTATACATTCAATGTTCTGGTAATTTACAGTTCTGCTGCTCTCTTCATTTACTGCTTGTACAGAGCCCCAAGGTCAACCAAAGGTTAGGGCCTTCTCAGGTATTTCCTAGGCATGCATGCAGTTTGACCCATGAGCATGAGCTTCTAGATTCAAGGAACATGTTGGAGTTATTCAAAGCCCCCTATGGACATCTCATTCCCCACATTTTCCTTTAGTGTTTTTGGCCAGCTCTTGTTTGGCTCAACTCGTCTTGCCAATTGAGGCAGCTGTAATGTTAATTAATTGGCTCTGACTGCTTTTGACAAATGCCCACTGAGCAAGCTCTGAGCCAGGTCAATTAAGAGAAGGCTTTATGAATAGGGTTTTCCAGGGAACTGACAGAAAGGTCAGATAGTGACAGTTCTCTGGGAATGGGTTCTTGGGAAGAGCTTCAAACATATTCTGCCCCTTCCAGTGGCTGTTAAGTGGCTTTTTTCACAATTACTGTGGTTGTGAGTCTGCTGATTTTTAAGGCTACCACATAGCTATACAGAGGTGGGAATATGGTAAGTTAAAACACCACAAACTGACTGTCCTTACCAAGATTTAGCTGTTTTCCTTGAACAAATATTCCTCATATCAGCAAGCATTTGGTTAAATTCTAGAGTTCTGAAAAAGTTCATCTTGATAATTTTTTTGCCATTGTTTTCTTTGTGCTTATGAAGGAGTGGAATTTTGGAGGTCTTTATTCTGTCAGCCCAGAAGTGTCTGCCCAATCTTTGATTTTTTTTTTCCTGTGCCGTGCAGCTTGTGAGACCTTAGTTCTCCCTCCAGGGATTGAACCCAGCCCCGGCAGTGAAAGCACCAAGTCTTAACCACTGGACCGCCAGAGAATTCCTCCAATTTTTAAATTGGAGTACTTAAATTGTTTACATTGAATGAATTACTCTAATATATTTGTGTTTATATCCACTATTCTATTGTATATATTCTATTTGTTGCATCTACTTTATTTTCCTTTTCCCGTTAATTCTATGCTTTAAAAAGAACGATTATGTTTTACCATTTCCCTTCTGTTAGCTTGTTAAACATGTATATATATATATATATATATATACTTTTTTTTTTTTTTTTGCGGTACGCGGACCTCTCGCTGTTGTGGCCTCTCCCGTTGCGGAGCACAGGCTCCGGACATGCAGGCTCAGTGGCCATGGCTCACGGGCCCAGCCGCTCCGTGGCATGTGGGATCTTCCTGGACCGGGGCACGAACCCGTATCCCCTGCATCGGCAGGTGGACTCTCAGCCACTGCGCCACCAGGGAAGCCCAAGAATCTTTTATTAATTAATACCTTTGCCACTTCCCGGTTAATGTTAGGGCCTTAAAACATTTTGACTCAATTTTCCTCCCTCTTACTTCTTATAATATTATTGTATGCATTTTTATTCACATATACAGGAAGCCACACAATACATTATTATTATTTTTCCAGTCAATAGACATTTTGTTTTGCCCATATATTTATCCTTTCTGTTGCCTTAATTCCTTCATACATTTGTATCTGCCTGAAGAAGTCACTTTAGTATTTCCTTAACACAAGTCTGCTAGCAACAACACCTGAAAAATTCCTTTATTTCTCTCTCACTTTTATGAGATGTTTTTTTCTGGGTGTACAGTTCTACGTTGGCATTTATTTTCTCTTAGCATTTTGTTTATTTTTTTTTATTAATTAATTTTTTTTTGCGGTACGCGGCCTCTTCCTGTTGTGGCCTCTCCCGTTGTGGATCACAGGCTCCGGACGCGCAGGCTCAGCGGCCATGGCTCACGGGCCTAGCCGCTCCGCGGCATGTGGGATCTTCCCGGACCGGGGCACGAACCCGTGTCCCCTGCATCGGCAGGCGGACTCTCAACTACTGCGCCACCAGGGAAGCCCCTCTTAGCGTTTTAAAAATGACCTCTGCCTTAGTCTGCTCAGGCTGCTATAACAAAATACCACACACTGGGTGGATTAAACAACAGACATTTATTTCTCATAGTTCTGAGGCTAGGGAGTCCAAGATCAGGGTGCTGGTTGATCCAGCTCCTGGTAAGGCCTCTCTTCCTGTCTTGCTGAAGATCATCTTCTTGCTCTGTCCTCACGTGGTGGAGACAGAGAGCATAGCTCTCTCGTTGCTTCTTATAAGGCACTAACCCTGGATAGTTGTTTTTTGGTCCTGATTTTTGGTGTCCTGACAATCTTAGATTGAATGCTGGGAGTGTGTGTGATAAATTATGGAGCTCTGGATGAAGCTATGTGCCTCCATAGGGGATTCGACCTACATCCTGGCAGCCAACAGAAGGAAGATCGACTCAAGACTGATTTGTGGCTTTTGTTAGGCTTGGTCTGAGAAGTGGGAAGCATTTTAGGGTTTCTTCTCCTCGGTGAGTCCTGAAGTTGAATTTTAATTTCTCATCACTGTGAAAGCACTAAAAACTTTGTTTTTCAGCTGTTTCCGCTTGACTTTTTAGCACCATGCCTGCTAAGAAGAAAATACTTCAATAGGAAGACTGATGTTGAGTGTCAGGCCCACTTCTCTGCTTTTTTTTCTCTCCCGAATCTGGACCTCTCAAGACCTGGTTGCTTTGGCATCCACAAACTTCAATTTTTGTCTCTCTCGCCTTGTGAGATTTTTATATAGCTCTGCTGGCTTTTCAGACCCCCCCCAAAAGTTGGCAAATGCCTCAAGGGGAAAAGCTTCATGCAAAAACGTGGGCTTCTTCAATGCAGTTTCCTTCTCTCTGGCATCTGCTGTCTCAAGTCCTGGCATCCTTAAAAGCCCTTTAATGCCTTCAAACAGGTTTTTTTTTTTTCCTTTTAATCCAGCTCTTCCTGTTTTTTTTTATGGGAGCATTGACCTGCTAAGAAGTTACTCCATTATAGCTAGAATTAAATGTTTGAATTTAACTTTTTTAATAGACAAGAGAAGCAAAGTTCCCTTCCTGTGGGTCATGCATTGAATGTGACTAGTTGAAGAATTGATATCCTTTCTCTCCATTCCACATGGCTGGGAGAAGGCACATTTATTGCTTCTCTTGGCTCCTGTGACAAAAGGTAAGCAGAGCAGCCACTTTTGGGATACTGATACGGAAAGGAAATGCAAGTTCATAACCTTGATCTGGGTTGACATGCCAAACTTGAGGCCACCAGATTCCTTTTAGAGCCAGGCGTGAGGGTAAATGTCCTAGCGCTGTGAGCATTCCTCTTTCTCTAGTTGCCTTCTAAAGTGATGGAGAAGAGCGGGAAGGGATAATGGAAGATGCAAGATTTAAGATACAGGAGGATTCACCAAGAGAACTGGGCAGTCTGCTTATAAATGTTTCTGTAGCCTTAGAGCTGTATCCACCCAGCAAAAAAGTGAAGTGGTAATTTGGCAAACATGATCATTAGTTATCTAATTTGGCTGTTTACTCCAATCAAGTTAATTGGTTAACTGCGAGGTTTCCACCCCTCTTTGAATTACTCAGGGACAGCAAAAGAGAAGGGGGATTAAACCATGCATCTGATGCTTTCCTATATAGCTGATGAAAATGTCTTTAGGGAATAGCTATTTGGCCTTTAAGATACTTTATGATGAGACTTTTCTTGCATTTTCTTTGAAAAATAACAGAAGAGGCTCAGCTGGATTTCCAGCCCATTAACTGACTTAGGTACTGAGATTAGGCCAATTTTTCACTCCCAGGTTCCAGACATTATTTAGCCATGGATCCAACAAGATGCACTTAAGAGCAAGATGGAAAACTTCTGCAGAGGCTGGCCATGTGTCCCTGGCCTTGGAGAAGAGAGTGTGGAGGCAGCATTCAGTTCACTTTCAGAATTTTATGTCCCTGCATTGAAGATTATTATATACCCTTCCATATTCATTCATTCATTCATTCATTCATTCATTATTGAACATGGGTAATGTGCCAGGCACTATACTAGGTATGGCAGATGCAAAGATTAATGAGCCAGGATCCTTGTCCAGAGGAATTCCACATCTGGTTAGAGAGCAGGGGTGGGCTGTAAGTCAGTGACGTTACTATGGATGAGCAACGTAATAGGGGAGGCATGTACTACGAACGTTGGGTGCACCGAGTTGGGAAGATGGAGTCTGCTTGAGTGGGTCAGAGAAGGTTTGTTTCATAGAATTAGAAGTTAAAACTGTTAAGTGAAATGTAAATAAGATCCCTCCCCCCCCCGGAGGGGCAGAGGTTGAAGAGGAAAGTGTTCTAAGCATGACAACAGCACACGTGAAGACACACGGAGCAGCGTGTTCTTTAGGGGAGCTGCGGGGTGCTCACTGAGCCTGGAGCTTGGGGTGCAGGCTGGAAAGTGGGGACTCTCATGCAGTGCTCAGGGAGTCCTTGGAGAGTTTTAAAGGGGAAAAATCACTTGGCCAACTTTGGAAAGGTCACTGTAACCAGATGAGCAGAGACTCTGGAAGCAGCAGGAGACGATTCAAGGCCAGGGCCACTTTGTTTCTTTTTTTCAGTTTTAGTCAGGTTTATTAACATCTATTTTTCTTTTTCTTTTTTTAAAATTTTTATTGGAATATAGTTGATTTCAATGTTGTGTTAGCTTCAGGTGTACAGCAAAGTTATACATGTACATATATTCACTCTTCTTTAGATTAACGTCTACTTTTTATACATGAAAATTCACCCTTTTTCATTTTTTAGTTTTGACACTCATACAATCATGTAATCACCATCACAGTCAGGACTGTTCCATCGCCCTCTAAGATTCCTTTGTATTCCGTTTTAACCGCCCCTCCCCCAACCTAGCCCTCCGCAACCACTGATCTGTTTTCTGTCTTTATTACAATTTTGCTTTTACAGAATGTCAGATAAATAGAACCATGCCTTATGTCGCCTTTTGAGTCTGGCTTCTTTTACTTAACATAATGCGTTTGATTTTTGTCCACGTTGTTACAGGTATCAGTAAGTCCTTCCTTTTTATTGTCAAATAGCCTCCCATCATATGGATGTACCAGTTTTTTTATTCATCCACCAGTCAAAAGACAATTGAGTTGTTTACATTTTTGACTAATGATGCTGAGCATCTTTTCATGTGCTTATTTGCTATTCATTTGTCTTTTCTGGTAAAGTGTTTGTTCAAATATTTTGCCCATTTAAAAAACTGGGTTGGGGCTTCCCCGGTGGCGCAGTGGTTGAGAATCTGCCTGCTAATGCAGGGGACACGGGTTTGCGCCCTGGTCCGGGAAGATCCCACATGTCGCGGAACAACTAGGCCCGTGAGCCACAACTACTGAGCCTGCGCGTCTGGAGCCTGTGCTCCGCAACGAAAGGCCGTGATAGTGAGAGGCCTGCACGCCGCGATGAAGAGTGGCCCCCGCTTGCCGCAACTAGAGAAAGCCCTCGCACAGAAACGAAGACCCAACGCAGCTAAAAATAAATAAATACATAAATAAATTAAAAAAAATAAACTGGGTTGTTTTCTTTTTTTATAATTTATTGGACTATAATTGCTTTACAATGTTGTGTTAGTTTCTGCTGTACAAAGAAGTGACTCAGCTATATGTATACGAGAACGGACATGTGGACACGGGGTGGAGGGGGGAAGGGGAGGGTGGGACGAATTGGGAGATTAGGATTGACTTATATACACTACCATGCACAAAATAGATGGCTAGCGGGAACATGTTATAAAGCACAGGAAGCTCAGCTCGGTGCTCGGTGATGACCTACATGGATGGGATGGGCAGGTGGGGTGGGAGGGAGGTCCAAGAGGCAAGGCCACTTTTTCACTGTAGCTTTGAGGAAGTTCCTAGATACCACTGAGCTTAAAGAAAATAGGATAATAACACATTCCTTGAAATATTGTTGAGAGAATTAGAAATGACATCTATAAACTACCTAGAACAGTATCTGAAATTTGTCATTATAATTATTGCAGGATTAATATAATGGATTGGAAAGTAGAAGAGTCTCTGAGTCAAGAGTCCTGGGTTCTGATCCTAGTCTTGCTTCTGACTAGATGAGTATCTTTTGGCCTATTTCCTAACCTTTCTGAACCCATTTTTGTACTGGTAGATATCTATTTATTCAATAAACATTTATTAAGGACCCTATGTGTGCAGCCCTGTGCTAGCAGTGGAGTTAACATCAGTGAACAACTAGGCACAATTTCTCCCCAAACCCGTAACTCCAGTCTAATATGGGAAAAAAAAAATCAGAAAGTTCCAACAGTGGGGCAGCCTACAAGATACCTGACCAGTACTCCTCAAAACTGTCAATGTCATCAAAAATAAGAGAAACTCTGAGAAACTGTCACAGCCGAGAGGAACCAAAGGAGACATGACAATGAAATGTAATGTGGTCTCCTGGATGAGATTCTTGAACAGAGAAAGGACATTAGGTAAAAATCAAGGAAACCTAAATAAGTATCGACTTTAATAATAATGTATCAGTATTGATTCATTAATTGGAACAAATATACCATACTAATGTAAAATGTCACTAATAGAGAGAATTGTGTAGCGGAGGCAGGGGGCTATATGGAAACTGCATTAGCTTCTCAATTTTTCTGTAACTCTATAAACATGGTCTAAAAAATAAAATCCATTAAAAACTGGCATGGTCCCTGACCTTGCAGAATTACTCTGTGAAGTGGGAATAAGAAAACTGACTCATAGGGAGGTCTTGAGATCTAATGACAAGCTTATAAATGAGTTCACACAAGGTAAGTGCACGTGAGTTGATGACTAAATGTTTTTTCTCCTTTTTACTGAGTTCCACTGATCTTCGTAAATATTTAAAATCTCACATCCATACATTCATCTACATATGCAAATATCTATTGATCATTTACATATTATCCTCTGTGTGGTAGTCATGTGTGTAGTATATTTGCAAACATTCTGGTTCAAGTTTACTCCTAGGCACATGGAAGGATTGCATTTCCCTGCCATGTTTGAAGTGAGGTATGTCCATGGATCTGCTTTGGCCAATGGAAGACAAGAAGAAATGAATTGCATCCTGATGGGTGGGAGCTTTCCGCACAAGTGTGCACGTCACCACTTAACGTTTTCCTCACTGGGATGTCAGCCAAAATATATCCAGGGAAGTGGAATCACTATGAATGTTATGGGATAAGGGATTGATTTCAGGAATTAGATCTTACACAATGGTGGGAGGAACTGGGGAAGTGAAGGTCTGGAAAGGAGAGTTAGAGGCGTAGAGATGAAGTTATTAGTCAGTCTTCCTTACACACTGGTGTGAGTGGACAAGTTGGAACGTTCAGGGGAATCTGAGAGGCCTGTTACATCCAGCCACTGAAGTGGGACCAAGAGCAGGAAGCTTCTGGAGGTATCCATGGAAAGTTGCTGCCTGAGTGCATCTGCCACTAAGTCTGGCAGTGAGCCTGGGACCACTGTTGGTGATTGGGATCTATATTCCGGAAGATGAGTTGGATATGGAACAGAGGAAGCAAGGACAAGCTGAGATCCCCTGGGCATCTCTGTATGTGCCATTTCTGTATCTGATGATACCCTTTAGAGAGAAATTGTGCTGCTTCACTTTTGCCTCTCAAACCTTTTTTCAAATTCCCTTTTTAACCCAGAACCATACAGGGAAGAGAATTCTGGAAGTGAAATTTCCAATTTAACCAAGTGGTCCACAGAAAACTCCAGCACAGTTTACTAGCTTGGAATCTACACACACATCTTTTAACCATTAATTCCAGATAAGAGCAATAGAAAAATAACTCATCCACCTAACATGATGAACAACTATCTGTGTACAACCAAAAATATCCTAACTTCTCCCCCAAAGAGGATACACAAAGTCTCCAGAGTTTTTGATGAAAATTCAGATAGTATTCAAATTTTGTTCTCATATATGTAATGTGTCATTTTCTTCTGGTTGCTTTTAAGATTTTCTCTTTATTTTTGGCATTTAGCAGTGATGTGCCTAGGTATGGTTTTCTCCATATTTACAGCTTCTTAAATCTGTAAATTTATGTCTTTCACCAAATTTGGGAAAATGTCATCCATTATTTATTAAAATATTTCTCTGTCCCAATTTCTCTCAACTCTCCCAAGATTCTAACTATTTTCTATATGTTAAAACTTTGATAGATTTTTTAACTGGTTCCTGAGGCTCTGTTAATTTTTCAATCTTGTTTTTTTTCTGTTGTTGTTTTTTTTTTTAGATTGAATAATTTCTATGGATCTATCTTCAAGTTCATTGATTCTTTATTATTTCCATCCTGCTTTCAAGCACATACAGTGAACTTTTAATTTCAGATTGTGTTTTTCAGTTCTAGAATTTCTATTTGGCTCATTTTTATGGTTTCTAGTTCTCTGTCTTTCTTTAAGTCAATGAATGGAGTTCAAAAGACGTTTTAAAATCCAAGACTGCTAATTTCAACATCTGTTTGGTCCCTATTGATTGCCTTTTCTCTTGAGAATGGATGACATTTCCTTGGTCCTTCATATGTGGAGTAGTCTTTTTTTTATTATGCCCTGGATATTATGAAATTTCTGTTGTGGAATTCTGGATTCTGCTATATTCTTTCACAGACAGTTGATTTACTTTTTGCTTTCTTTGCTTTAGCGTCTAATTAATTTAGTTGAACTCAAACTACAAACTCACCTTTAATGTTCCCAAGCCATATTGTCATTCCTGATATAGCTCTTTTAATTGTATGACAATAATAGGTTTAAGTGTGGGCTTCCCCTCTACTAAATTGTAAGCTTGTTAAAGTTAGTAACTGAGTTTTATTCATCTTTGTGTCCTTTACACACAGCTTAGTGTTGCACACAGTGGCCTTGCTACAATGCTGGATGCATGAATGGGGTAATGAGTCATGTAATTCAGGAAACATCCACCAAACCAGAACTGTTATAAAGAAGACCCAGCAACCAAGAGGAAAAGCTGGGAGTCTTATGAGTATATGTCAACTTCCACCTTCCTATGCTTGGTGTCATTATCAGTTGTTATCCACTACCAAGAATGTGGGCCTCAGCTACATTTAATCTTCAATATTTACACCCTCATCTATTATTCCCTAAAGAGTACACATTATAACAAAGCCCGATTACAGTAAAATAATTAAAACAGCAGATAGTGATTATTTAATCATTACTTCAGCTGCATTTCAATAATGCGGAATTAATCTAAAAAGTATAAAAATGAATCACAATTCAAACCCACAATTCAAGCCTACTTTATTTATTCATTTGATAAACATTTGAGAACCTGTGCTGTCGCAGGTACTAGGTTCCAGAAATATAAAAGTTAATAAGCACAGTTCCTGTCCTCAAGAGGTGAGGAAAATACAGAGGTTAATCATTTAATCAGTTATTTGTAGATTCTACAGATCTTTGTTGAGCACTTATTTTGTGCTGGGAACTTTGCTAGGATGCAGGATACAATAATGAGAAGGTGGACAATTCTCTGTCCTCAGGGAACTCAGAGTTTTTCTGGAAACTATTAACTCTAAGAGAGGTTTTCTTATATTGCAGTCATTCACGTACTACTCTCCCTCTCCCCCACCCCCTCGGCTCATACAATATGTACCGCTAATTCATATTTTACTTGTCTCACTCTTTAAAATCTTAATTTAATTTAAAAAGAAAGATTATATCACAGATTGGATATGCTACTTATGCTTTTCAAATTCACATTAAAAGTGAATGATTATTAAAATACAAAATGACTAAATTCAAAATACCAAGTATTGTATGTCCCACAGTCTGGGAAACACTGCTTTAAGCGTGCTAAATGTTGTTAAAAAGATATTTATAAAGTACATAAAGTGCAATAGGTATGTTAAAGGAGTTATTACTCCTGTCTGTGTTTATAAGGAAGGCTTTGCAGAATAGTCTCCTTGAGGGAAGTCCTAGTATCCCCTTCACCATTTTATCCTCTGTCGTAGTCAAAATAATAGCCCCCCTTCCAAAGATGTCCACATCCTAATCAGAACTTATGAATATAATACATTACAAGGTGAAGGGGTTTTAAGGTTGCAGATGAAATTCAACTTTCTAATCAGCTGGTTTTAAGATAAAGAACTTACGCTGAATGATCTGGATGGGCTCAATGAAATCAAAGAGGACCTTAGGGCTTCCCTGGTGGCGCAGTGGTTGAGAGTCCGCCTGCCGATGCAGGGGACACGGGTTCGTGCCCCGGTCCGGGAAGATCCCACATGCCGCGGAGCGGCTAGGCCCATAAGCCATGGCCGCTGAGCCAGCACGTCCGGAGCCTGTGCTCCGCAACGAGAGAGGCCACGACGGTGAGAGGCCCACATAACGCAAAAAAAAAAAAAAAAAGAAAAGAGGACCTTAAAAGCAGAAGCGGGAGGTGGAAGAGAGAATGATTTGATGTGAAAAGGACTCTACTGCTACTGCTGGCTGTAAAGATGAAGGAAGGGTCCATGAGCCAGGGAAATCATGTGGCCTCTAGAATCTGGAAAAGGCAAGAAAACACATTCTCCAGAAAGTCACGCAGCCTTGATATTAGCCCAGTAACCCATGCTGGATTTCTAGCCTACGGAAGTCTAAGATATTTTGTGTTGTTTTAAGTCACTGAAGTTTGTGATCATTTGTTACAGCAGCCATAGGGACCTAACACAACCCCACAGTGCCAGATGCATCTTAGACATTGGCTAAAGATAAACCAAACTGAATGGGGTCGTCACTCTAATTTCTTTAGGGGCATGGACCTCACCTTTTTGTCCGTTGTAGACCTAGTAGCTGCAATCACATCTAGAAAATAGTTGCAGGTCAATGACTATTTTGAGTGCATTTTGAAGGAAGGCACTATTTGAACTGGCTGATCAAGAATGGGTCGGATAGATTGAGATATTGGGATTGACATATACATACTACTGTATATAAAATAGGTAACTAATAAGGACCTACTGTATAGCACAGGGAACTCTACTCAGTACTCTGTAATGGCCTATATGGGAAAAGAAGCTAAAAAAGAGTGGATATATGTATAACTGATCCACTTTGCTGTACACCTGAAACTAACATAACATTGTAAATCAACTACACTCCAATAAAAATTAAAAAAAGAAATGGATTGAAGTTTACTATGCATGGAAATAGATTGAGGAAGGGCTCCGAAGATGGGGGGAGCGTTTGAGCAAAGACATCAATGCTTATGGTGTGTTCGGAGAAATAAATGATTCTCTGGCAGAAGACAGCGCGCTCAAGGAGAGTGAGTGATAACTAACCCAGGGCAGTGGCAGGCAGCAGAAGAGGAAGGGCCTTGGGTGGCATGACCAGTAGTTTAATTTGAGTCCTGAGCACCACAGGTAGTCACGTGTCAATCTCCTTCTATGTGGCATTAAAGGCCATAGGGGCTTGCACGCTCTCCAAGTTGGTTTCTTCATAACATCTCCTGGAATCTTGATTTTCTGGAACCAGGATCCTTGCAATTCATGCAGATGTTTTGGGAGAAGGTCTGATCTTATGGGCTTGGGTTCTTGGGCCGGGGGTCAAGTCTTGCACAACAGGAATGGCCAGAGAGAGGAAGCTAAGCAGCCTGAGAACCTGGGTGACTCCCAGGCTCCCTTGAGTTCCCTCCCTGAAGTTGCTGATGAGTTGTCAAAGTTTCCATCATAAACCCCACACTCCACGTGTTCTCGGTGTAGCCACAGAGATGTGCATGGCGTCGGGGGCTGGGGTGTGAGGGCTTAGCTCTGGAGGCACTGCTTCCTCTCTTTTCCTGTGCGTTTTCTAGAGAGCTTGGTTTGCCTTCTTAGAGTTATGGCGGGGAATAAAGGGACAGTAATAAGTTCCAGATGCTTTTATTTTTCTCCTTCTATAATTGGAAACAAAAATATAGCATGGCTTTTAAATTGAAAGTGTCAGAGAGGAATGATGCTTTTAGCTCGGGGTTTTAGCTGTGATTTAGAGCCCAGCTTGAGGCTGTGGCCGTCGTCACCACACACCAGCTCGGTCACACTGCTCCCTGCAGACCCAGCTCCAGGCTTTATCTCAGAGGCTGAATGAGGTTCAACTGTGAGTCCTATTTTAAGAAACTCTAATATATGAAACCCACACTTGCAAAGCAGATAGATGTGGGTGGGGTGAGCGGCCACGCATTCAAAGGGTGATTGTTTTGCAGAAGGCCATACACCCGACTCTTTTAATTGCAGCTCCCTTGGTGCACCTAAAAGTTTCCCCACACATCATTAATTTTTGAGGAAGGGGACAAAGAAACTTCCAGCCGATGTTCCAAATGTAAAGTACCAAGTGAAGATCAATTAAAAAAACCAAGAGACCAGAATCTTGAAATATAAAGTGATATTGAGAAGAAAGAATGCTTGAATGACCACGGACTCATTTGTACTTTTCTGGAGACCTTGAAAGCCATCGTGTGAAGACCTGACTCCGAGCCATACTTGGAATTGGAAACCTCGTGAGTTAGACAAAGAGATCCTCCTGAACATGCAGGAGGAAACACCTATTTCAATTTAGATCCTTTGGAAAGCTGCACTCTTCCTTTGGCCAATTGCTGTTACAAAATGGAACAGTGAGGAAAGTCGGATTCGGATTTAGACTGTGGGAAAGCACTTGGCCTCCACTATAAGGCATAATAATAGCAGATTACATTCTCTCCAGGGAGATCATCTTTAACACAAAGCAGATCCTAGCCGCCCCCTACCCCCAATCTAAAGCAGGCCAGGATGGGAAGATAAAGCTAAATAAACGGCCACTCCATCCTGACATGATTTGCACAGCATACTGGTACGGAGAGGAATTCTGGCTCCCAGTGCTAAAATTTAAGACTGGCCTCTTACCTCTTGTTCCTAGCAAGCCAAATAGTTCAAATTCTCTTTTGATGCCAAAACTCAGGTCAGTCTTGATGAGCAATAGAGGCTGTCTCCCTCATTCTCTCACCGCCTGCTCTCCCATTGTCTTTTATGTTTTCCTCTTGCAACCATGCAAGTAATTACTCCTCAGCACGTTGAGCTGCCATCCATTGAGTACCTATGCTGTGCTGGCCACCTTACAGAGGTACGTGTTGTTACTGCCGTTCTCCAGACCCTTAAATTGATCAGCCAGTTCCAAAGCCTATAGTCTTCCCCTACATTCTGCCCTGTCTAATCGTAAGTAGCCCGTGATGTGGTATAAAGAGGTTGCTCGGTGGTTTTTAACCCTTTTGGAAATCTTACCAAGGTTGGGGCTCTACCCTGGACCTATTAAGTCAGAGCCTCTGGGGTCTAAGCATGTGTGTCTTAAATCTGCTCACTGTGATTCAGACGCACAGTGGGGCTAACAGGCACTGCAGGAGCGTCTTAGGTGATGCGAGGTATAAGGGGAGATTTGAAAGCTGACCCCCTTTCAGGGAGCCCTCCGTTCCGCCATGGGTACTGAAGCCCACCCACTCATTGCCTCTCATATGGTCTGAGAAATTAATCAGCGAGACCGAGGCAAAGTCATGCTCCTCATTCCTGGCAGGTCTTCTGACTCTAGTCTAGCTCTTTCCTGACCTTCTGAGTTGGCCGGGTAGTTCAATAGGAAACCTTGGGGTCCATGTCCATCCCCCTTACATCCTAGAGCCAGGTTTCTGTCCCTCCCCTCTGTCTCTCTCTCCTATTAGTTCTGAGGACCTGAAGAGGCCTCCCAGGAAGTCTTTCCCCGTTCCTATGGGAAACTTGCTAAGCCCTAACGACACAATGTTTAAAATATGGAGGAAAAAAGGAGAAAACTTGAGAGTCACCCATGTTTCCATTTTGTTGATATCTCCATTCCACTGAATATTCACAGGGTCCAACCTGCAAGGGGAGGTGGGCTAGGCAGAGCCTCTAAGCTAATGTGATTTTCTGCAGTTGGGGGATTCCTCAGGCTCTAACCCCCTACACCACGGAAGCCAGGGACCGCTGGAGCTGAGCTTCTAAAAGCAGACACAAACCCACTCTTCCTCTCTGGGTAAACTTACTTCAAGCCTAGGTCCCCTTAGAAGGATGTGGAATGTGTGATTTTCCGAAAAACGTCTTTACAGCCATGATTGTCTTTTTGGAACTCAGCTTATGTAAATAATTAAGGGTGTGCTCCCACAGCTAGTTATGAATGTTCACTGTAACATTGATTTTACTGAGAAAACTTGGAAACAACCCAAATTGCCAATAAGAAAGGATTAGATAAATGAATCACGTCACTACCGAAGACCATGGTGTACGTTCCTGCTCTGGAGCATGGAAGGTTATTTATTATATTTTAAATGCCAAAAGTAGGTCACAAAACAATATGGACACTATGATCTCATTTTTGCATCTGGAAAAATGCATACCAAACTATTAATAATCACTATCTCTGGGTGGGGATTGAAGGTGGTTTTTCTTTCCCCCTCCTTGGTGTGTCTGTATTTTCTAATAATAATAATAAAGAATGTATAGTCCTTGTTCAATTGGTCCAAATCTAATGCTGGTATTGAGTGAGGACAGGATTGAAAGTGAGGCAGAAAGGAGAGGGAACACAGGCCCCCTACACGATCTCCAAAGGCATAAAGGCCGTGTCCCCATTCACATGTTACACCAACTCCACTTCCCAGCCACCATGGACGTCAGCAGGCATGACATGCATTACTTACCAGCAAGGCCTTCATATGTTTTTAATTAACCAGAAGAGAAAACAGGTAGAACCAGACTCCACAGTGGCTACACTCTGTCTGAGGTTGCCTCAAAGAGTTGTAAACCTTCAACGCAAAGCGACCCAACCCCAAAGACAGTTGAACTGAGGAATACACACTTCCTTTCCTGTTGCGGCTGGGCAGGGCGGCTCCCAGGTTTGGAGCAATTGTGATAAGAGATGGGCATCATGCAGAGGGAGTCACAGTATCACTGTCGTCTCTGGGAAAGCTGGGTTTGGAGACCACGGTTAGTTCTCTTAGCCAAGTGGTGCGGCTAATCCTTCACCCCAGAATGAGGCTGGACCACAGCTCTGTTAGTGGCCACCTGGAACGGCTCCAGGCATCCCCGTGGTGTCCTGCCCTGTATGACTCCCAGCATCCCAGAGCTCCCTACAGTCTCGCAGAGCCCCCTGAAGAGGGGGGGTGGTCTGAGTTCTCCAGTGAAACACATCCATCAGTCCCAACACCTCCTCAGGGGAGGATTAAGAAGGAGAAAGGCCCAGAGTGTTATTCTAAAGTAAGGGTCAGCAAACCACTCCCCTGGGCAACATTCGGCTCCCTGCCTGTTTTTGTAAATGAGTTTTATTGGAACACAGCCACGTGCGTTCATTTATGTATCATCTAAGGCTGCTGTCATGCTCCAACAGCATAGCTGAAGAGTAGTGACAGAAACCATATGGCCCAGAAAGCCAAATATTGTTGACCTCCGCTCTACAGGATGTCTCGCCAGGAAAACGAAAGAAGAGGGACGTTTTTGTCTGTTCTGGGACACACACTCTCCTGGTGGTCCTCCCCTCTCTGGACCATGCTGCTTGATTTCAAGTGCCAGTCCTTGGATATTAAAGTTCATCGAGATCCATGCACCCCAATGTTCACAGCAGCACTATTCACAATAGCCAAGGCATGGAACCACCTAAGTGTCCATCAACAGACGAATGGATAAAGATGTGGTACATACGTACAATGGAATACTACTCAGCCGTAAAAAGGAATGAAATAATGCCATTTGCAGCAATATGGATGGACCTAGACATTATCATACTAAGTGAAGTAAGTCAGACAGAGAAAGACAAATATCATATGATATCACTTACATGTGGAATCTAAAAAAATGGTATAAATGAACTTATTTATAAAACAGAAATAGATTCACAGACATGGAAAGCAAACTTATGGTTACCAAAGGCGAAAGGTGGGGGGAGGGATAAATTAGGAGTTTGGGATTAACTGATACCCACTACTATATAGAAAATAGATAATCAACAAGGACCTACTATAGAGCACAGGGAACTATATTCAATACCTTGTAATCATCTATAATGCAAAAGAATCTGAAAAAGAATGTATACATAAATACACATATATGTATGTATAACTGAATCAGTTTTCTGTACACCCAAAACTAATGCAACCTTGAAAATCAACTCTACTTCAATTTAAAAAAAATGAAAAAATAAAGATCATCTGGCTTTTTTCCTCAGCCTCTCCTCTCGTCATTCTATATTCTCAAAACCTGCTCTCGGATGTCTCAAAGACCTTTCAGATCACACACTTGTTAGCCTAGGGTGACCCTATAATTGATTGGTCCAAACCAGGGCATTTGGGGGAATAACAAATTCTGGACAAGACTTTGAGATAATAGGCATAACTTGGATTGTGCCAGAGAAACTGAGAAGTAGGGTCATTTTAGATGAAAACACTATTTCTCTTCTTTCCCCAAACCTGGGTCCTTCTCAGTAGCCCCCAGTGGCTCTGGCATCACCACCTTGCACATGGTACAGAGAGGAAACCCAGGACATATCCTTTACACCACCTTCTCCCTCACTCCCCACCTCCAATCCATCACCAACTCCTTCTTCCTGCACTCTTTGGAATCCACCCACTTCTCCCCCCAGCTTGGCTGCTACATCCAAGTCCAAACAGCTACCATATCTTGTCTGGGCTTCTCAAGAGCTTCCACACTGACCCACTGGCTTCAGCCCCTCCCACCTCCTCGCTGTGCAGCAGCCAGACTGATTCCTCTGAAACATCGGTCTGATTGGGCTACCCCTGTGTGTAAAGCAAGTGGTTTCCCCATGTCTTTAGGACAGAGATAAAGTCCTTACACCTGGACCCTCAGGCCTACACAGGCCGCCTTCTGCCCCCATCCAATGACCTTCTTTCTTTGTACGTTTAGGTAACACTTGAAAGCTTCCAGAGCCTTCTGGGTCTTCCTACAGATTATTCCCTGTAGCTGGAAAGCTCCTTCCCCCAGTGGAGTTCAGGTCTCTGTTTAAATCTCCCTCGCTGTCCACACAAGGCCATTACCACGTCACCACCTGTCATGCACCCTCATGGCACTTACTGCAGACTGTAGTCACAGCACGGTGGTTATCTGCTTACTGACCATCTCCCACACCACAGGCTGCCTGAAGGTGGAGTTCACGTCTCTTTGCTCACTGTTATACCTCAGCACCTCACTCAATGTCAGCGCATGTTCACACTCAACAAATATCTGTCTAAAGGATGATGAAACAGGACAGCATCTCTGCCTACGCCGTCACATCACCTTCTCCCCTTACGTGTCAAAACCCCCTCTTCTATAAGTTCTTATACGGACACTCGTGATGGTACTGAGGGCCCACCAGACAATCTCCTCATCTCAAAATCCTCAACTTAACTACATCTGCAAAGACCCTTTTCCCTAATATGGTCATATTGACAGGTTCCAAAGATTAGGATGTGGACATATCTCTGTGATGGGGGTGGGGGGAGGAGGGGGGAGAGCATTTCCACCTACCATGGGGACATAGGACTAGATGTGGCCCAACATTTCCTGTGGCCCAGGAAAAAAAGAACTGTCTTGGGAAATTCAGGATGAAAACCTCTGCAAACTAGAAGACAGAATAGATTTCGATGACCATGGGGGAGAAATATCCTTAAGATGTTTCCCACCGGGGTCAAAACGGACACCATTGTTGTCCCTTCCCCACTCTTGTCTTCTCTGCCCACAAACAAAGATCGCTTCCCCAGGCAGAGGGCTCAGATGAGAGCCAGTTCCTATCCAATTGTTGAGATTCATGCCTGACGAGTCCGTGGAAAGATGCCAGAACTCACATTTGCTCCATAAAGTTGGACAAAAAGCTTCGTCTCATATAGCTTCAGTTTCCCCAATGATAAATCAAGTTGTCTCTTTCCAAGGGAGCGATTGGTATTTTTCTTGCCATTTCTCATGTGTCCTGGGACAGTAGCGTTAATATAAAGCATCGTTCTGTTTACCGTTCTAGTTCCTTGCAAGGACTGAATCTTACCCTCAAGGCTACTTCTTTCAGCTGCGAACTCTCCAGCTGCCTTTAAAAATAACAACAAAAGTCCACCCCAACACCTCTCAGTCACCACACACCTGGGTCTTTTCAACTTTCAGGAGGTGTCCCCTTCAACTTTTCCTTGAAGTATACAAGAGTCATCAGCTATCTCAAACTGCACTGATAAACAGGTCCTCTGTGATCAGGACTTAGAACATCTTTTAAAAGGTGTAGCTTCCTGAAACAATTAAAAGTGTGCAAACATAGGGCTCTGGCCACAAATAAATGCTACTGTATTTTTAGAAGGCTGGGTTCTTTCGTTTTTAGGTAATGAGTCCAATTCGATTCCTATACACCTCAGTGTTCCTTCTGCGGTTTAACTTTGAGCACCTTGTGCTTCTATGCAGCTTTCTGAAATGGCAAGGCTTCTGGGTGTGCTATTTATGAGGGAGAATTGGGGTGAGGTTCCATTTTTGGCAAAGGGTAAAAATAAAGATTTTTCTCCTGAGTGGGCCCCTCTCAGAATCCAGCCCAGCCGCTAGGTCTACACTGGGCACACGTGTACAGCATATGCCAGGCTTGCCTCCGAAGAGAGATTATGAATCACTCTGCCTGGCTCCACTCTGGGGAGCTTTAAATCACGCTGCTGCTGCAACATGTAAAGCAGTGTTTGATTTTCTGGGAAGGAGGTTATGGATATTTTTTTGCAGTAAAAGATGAACAGTGAATACAGTCGGTCCCCACCGTGAGGACTTAAGAAAAACAAACTAAAAGATGACCCTCAGACCACTTCCCCACCACAGGGAGCTTCCAGACCCTTTTCCTGGAAGCTCCCTGTGGTGGGTGGTGGGATGGTGGCAGTCCTGTGAGAGGGTGAGTTCATTTCTTCAATCAACAAATGTTTCTGGAAGCCCTCCCCTGTGCATTGGGGAAACACTGGGGTCGTGTAGAAAACAGTGAGCTGGGGGTCATAGTGTGTGTTGCCTTTTAATGAAGTGAGTCACTCCTAGCTTTTCCAAAATCACAATCCTAACAGCAAACTGATTCATAATGACCAAGTTCAAGTGCAGATGCGGCGTTTCACGTGTACAGAGGTCCGTTCTCCCTATCCATTGCAAGTGAAGAGAGCTGACCTCGTCTGGATTATAGTTTGGGGACTCCAAGACTTTTCTGGGGGTTTGGAGAGATTCTGGAAATTAGACAGAATCAAATGTGGTATCTGCTGGGACCACACTCCTCCAGGACCCTCCAGGTTTGGGTCAAAGCCACTCAACCCCCTGGGACCACCCTGGGAGTGTTCGCAATCTGCCAGGTCCCAGGGGATCCCCAAGGTGCCAAAGCCCCCAGCTGCTGTAGGAACTCAGGAGGAAAAAGACAAAAATGGATTGATTCAACCAGAGCCCAAACTCAGGAGGCAGGAGGCCTCTGGGACACCTCCCGCTGAGGGCATGAAATGTACGAGACTCTCAGGGTTGTGCCTACAGGGAGGGCAGAGTGAGAGGCAGTCAGGGGCCCGCGCAAATAAAGCCGGAGAGAGGGCCGATGCTGGTGAGGATGGGGTGATGGCCAAGGCTGAAAAAGTCTGGAGACGCAGAGGAGAGGAGGAGGTGGGGGGAGGAAGGAGATACGAGGAGACTTGAAAGGGGAGATGCTAATGGACCCATCCGCCTTCAATGCCAGCATCTGCTGTTCTGCTGAGGGAAACCTTTTCACGCAGATGGGTTTTTACACAATCATGCCATCTTCCACCAGCGACCATTCTCATCCATCTTGCTCTCTACTCCAACCCTCATTAGAACTCCAAGCTCCCTGCTCCCCGCAAAAGAGTTACTTCATTAAAAAGACATTGGCTAAACGGGTAACTCAGGAGCTGGGCTGAGAGTGGGACCGCAGCCTCCTTTCCAGAGAGGCTGATTCTGCCCCGCCTCCATCCACAAGTTCCCCACCGGAGTCCCTTCTTTCTGCACTCACTTTGTGCTTTCCAACTCCATCCCAGAAAGGCCTTGTGCCTCAGGGTCATGTGGAATTTTCTGGAATACAGCATACAGACTGACAAAGCCTCAGGAGATGTATCTCCAAGCACAGACCTAGACGGATCCCTAGCCAGTCCCTTGGCTTTTTCTGGTCAGGTATATGTTGAGTTTGGTTAGGGTTCAAGCTGCCTTCCTGGTGACACCTTCTAGAGTGGTGGCCCTCCAACCCATCTTCCCCCTCCCTCTTCCTTTTCTGGAACCTGTAGGTGTTGCCTCTGCCCCAGTAGGCTTGGGGTCCTGGGGAAGTCCCCCCACTGCCTATGATTAAACATCCTAAGGAGGGGTGTTTTTGGACCAGGCCCTTTGCTCTGTTCTGGGCCGTTGGGGGAGTGGGTGCTGCTTTTTGACTAGACTTGCCAGCTGGGAATTTACGGGGGACAGGAGAATCACCCGCATACGATGTTCCAGTTAAACGCTGGCTGTGTTTGCTCCCAGCTTCCCATAAAGATGTTCACATCTTTTTAAGACAGGAAGCACTTAATTCTCTTTACTGACAAGACATTAAATATCAAAATAGAAAGAAAAGAAAACCAACATTAGTACCAGGCACACACCATCTTTTCTTACTTCACTTGTATCATTAGGGGCCCATCTCACACGGTCTATGCTTAGCTGATTTCAAACAAATGCTCACTGTTGGTTTCCTGTTATTTTGTTTCACTAAGAAGGTCTGAGTCCCTTGGTCTGCCTCTTCCCACGGTGGACAATCTCCTCTTTCTGGAAGAGTCTGGAATAATCTTCCTCGTGATGCAAATCCTTCCCTGCAGAAACACAGTGTATTCAAGGAAAAAGCACAGAATTGGAAATCAGACAGATTTAGATGTGAATCTTTGTTCAGCTCTGTGTCCTTCAACAAGTGATTTCATCTCTCTGAGCCCTGGTTTTCTTATTTGTACAATGGTCGAACCTAACTTCATTGCCTACTAGCTGTGTGACCTGGGGCTAGTTACTTAACCTCTCTGGGCCTTAATTTTCTTTTATCTGTGAAATGGGGTAAACACTGATATCTGTTTCAGGGTTGTTGCTGTTACTGAGTTACTATGTGTAAAGCGATTAGCTCTGCGCCTGGCACATGGCAAGCATGATGTGAGGGTTTGCTATCAGGATTATAATGGGTGGTTGTATGGACTGGATGAATGAGATGAGTATGTATGTCAAGCACTTTGCACATGGGAGGTACTTGTCCAACCTATTCCCCCTCCCCTAACTCCTTCCGTGCCCCCCTGCCAGCATCCTCAACTTCTCCCTGATGCTCATCTATGAACAGGTGTCTGTCCAAAGGCAGGCCTCACCTGGTCTCTTTCTCAGCAGCCCTGACCTAAACTGCATGTATCTGCACTGACCCCACCATCTTCTGTCAGGTTTAGTTCCCCTCTTCAGTTTGAAGCCGAGTGGATGACTAAGCATGCCTCTTACAGAGACCATTCCTGCTTTTCAATATAAATAACATTCAACAAGAAAAATTAAGCCCACGGGGCTTCCCTGGTGGCGCAGTGGTTGAGAGTCCGCCTGCCGATGCAGGCGACGCGGGTTCGTGCCCCGGTCCGGGAGGATCCCACATGCCGCGGAGCGGCTGGGCCCGTGGGCCATGGCCGCTGAGCCTGCGCGTCCGGAGCCTGTGCTCTGCAATGGGAGAGGCCACAACAGTGAGAGGCCCGTGTACCGCAAAAAAAAAAAAAAAAGAGAAAAAGAAAAATTAAGCCCACATATAGTGTGGCCGATTAAATACGGCCCAAACTTTTGCAGCTCAAGAAGTGGAGTCTATTTGTCCACCTTTTGAAACTGGGCTTGTGACTTCCTTTGACTAATAAGATGCAGTCAAAGTAATTTTGTCTGACTTCCAGAACCAGAACACTGCCATGAGGATGTCACGTAAGGAAGCTGGTCTAACCTGCTGGAAGATGAGGGGCCATGGGGCGAACTGAGGTGAAGCTCGTACTAACTGCTTCTGCTAAATTCTTACCCACTCATGTAGTCTGTGTCCCTAAGTAAACTTGACTAACACCACGGAATGTAGATGTTAAAAAGAATTCCTCAGAGATGGCTCTTTTGGAAAAGGTATTCCAATGCCACGTGCACATCTTGAGGTCTTCTCCAGGGTGTGTTGGGTGCCAGGGATTGGAATGAGATGCAGGTCTTTGTAGTGGAAGAGTTTATCCAGGCTTGTCAAGCATTTTGGAGCTTTAATCATGAAGGTCACACCCTGAATGGAAAATGCTCCCAGTTAAATTGTAGACAGGGCCAGGAGTGGAGAGGGACAGCCATTTTATTACTAGGGTGAATGAAATGTTCCCTGTGAATTGCTCTATCTCTGTAATTCCAGTGTGACTTAATTCTGCACTTTAGAGACCATGAAAGCAGAGATCAGAGGAAAGTTGTGTCTGGAGTTTCAGTCGGCATCAGACTCTTTTTGTATTTGACATGGACTCTGTCAACATGGAATCCAGAGCTTAGAGTAGAAAGGAGAAGTGCAAATGTGATAAAGGGATTTTACACCATCTGAGAAATGCAAGTCTTTCTCTAGGCAGGGAAGAAGTTCTCAGTGAGGAAAATGGGAGTATGATGGTGGCATAGAGTGGTTAAGAACTTGGACTGTGGTATCGAACACATCTAATTTCAAATTCTGCTTTTGCCATTTACTAACTAGTTGTAGCAGTTACATATTGCTGTGTAACAAACCACCGCAATTCTTAGTGGCTTCAATTAACAACCATACACTTGTTCAGAATTCTACAGTTTAGATTGGTATGTATCTGTTAATCCCCAAATTTTAATTTATTCCTCCCACTCCCTTTCCCTTTTGGTAACCACAAGTTTATTTTCTATATCTGTGAGTCTGTTTCTGTTTTATAAATAAATTCATTTGTATTATTTTTTTAGATTCCACATATATGTGACATCATATAATATTTGTCTTTCTCTGCCTGACTTACTTCACTCAGTATGATAATCTCTAAGTCCATCCATGTTGCTGCAAATGGCAATATTTCATTCATTTTTATGGCTGAGTAATATTCCATTGTGTGTGTGTGTGTGTGTGTGTGTGTGTATGTGTGTGTGTGTGTGTGTGTATACCTCATCTTCTCTATCCACCACCTGTTGATAGACATTTAGGTTGCTTCCATGTCTTGGCTACTGTAAAGAGTGCTGCTATGAACATTGGGGTGCATGTATGTTTTCAAATTAGAGTTTTCATTTTTTCCAGGTATATGTTCAGGAGTGGGATTGCAGGATCATATGGTAGTTCTATTTTTAGTAGTTTTATTTTTAGGTTTTTAAAGAAACTCCATACTGTTTTCCATAGTGACTGCACCAATTTACATTCCCACCAGCAGTGTAGGAGGGTTCCTTTTTTCCACACCCTTTCCAGCATTTATTATTTGTAGACTTTTTAATGATGGCCATTCTGACTGGTGTGAGGTGAAACCTCATTGTGGTGTTTTTTATTTTTATTTTTTTGCTGTACGCGGGCCTCTCACTGTTGTGGCCTCTCCCGTTGCGGAGCACAGGCTCCGGACACGCAGGCTCAGCAGCCATGGCTCACGGGCCCAGCCACTCCACGGCATGTGGGATCTTCCAGGACCGGGGCACGAACCCGTTTCCCCTGTATCGGCAGATGGACTCTCAACCACTGCGCCACCAGGGAAGCCCCCCTCACTGTGGTTGTGATTTGCATTTCTCTAATAATTAGCAATGTGAAACATCTTTTCATGTGCTTATTGGCTATCTGTATGTCTTCTTTGGAGAAGTGTCTATGTAGGTCTTCTGCCCATTTTTTGATTGGGTTGTTTGGGTTTTTTTTTGGATAGTGAGTTGTATGAGCTGTTTGTATATTTTGGAAATTAAACCCTTGCTGGTCGCATCATTTGCAAATATTTTCTCCCATTCCATAGGTTGTCTTTTTGTTTTGTTTATGGTTTCCTTTGCTGTGCAAAAGCTTTTAAGTTTGATTAGGTACCATTTGTTTACTTTTACTTTTACTTCTTTTGCCTTCGGAGGCTGATCTAAGAAGATACTGTTATGATTTACGTTGGAGAATGTTTTGCCTACATTCTCTTCTAGGAGTTTTTTGGTGTCTTATATTTAAGTCTTTAAGCCATTTTGAGTTTATTTTTGTGTATGGTGTGAGGATGTGTTCTAACTTCATTGATTTACATGCAGCTGTCCAGCTTTCCCAACTCCACTTGCTGAAGAGACTGTCTTTTCTCCATTGTATATTCTTGCCTCCTTTGTCAAAGAGTAATTGACCATAGGTGTGTGGCTTTATTTCCGGGCTCTCTATTCTGTTCCATTGATCCATATGTTTGTTTTGGTGCCAATAACATACAATACAGTTTTGATTACTGTAGCTTTGTAGCATTGTCTGAAGTCTGGGAGCTTTGTTCTTTTTCCTCAGGATTGCTTTAGCAATCCTGGGTCTTTTGTGGTTTTATATAAATTTTAAGATTATTTGCTCTAGTTCTGTGAAAAACGTCACAGATAATTTGATAGGGATCATACTGAATCTGTAGATTGCTTTGGGTAGTATGGCCATTTTAACAATATTAATTCTTCCAATCCCTGGAGCTTTCCTAACAACTCCAAACCAGCTGCACATACCCAGCCAGGTCAGATCCCTGGGGCCACATTGTTAGGTGTCCACCCCAAAGGGCTTCATTTCTTCAATTCCTCAGGTGTGAGGTGTTTATGAGTGCAGACTTTAGAGCCAGGTGGCCTGGGTCCTAACCCTGGCTCATCTATTGCTTGATGACTTGTGATTGGGGGACAATTTATTCTCTATAAAATGGGAATAGTGATAACCTACCTCGTGGGTTATTCTGAGGATTACCTGTGCTAATACACCTGCCACCTCTAGAACAGTGCCTGGCACACAGCAGGCACTGAGTCAGTCATTCTTGTTATTACTTAGGCTCTGTAGCATTTGCCATTATTAACGGACCCCTCTTTTTGGTCCTCTTCACCCCACACCTCTATTATGTAGCATTAATATTGGCTGCTGCTTTAATTATTATTGTTTTTGTACATTCATTCAATCTTTCCCCTTTTCTTCATTTATTCAAACACTGCCTGCCTGCCTTCCATATATTAATCACTTTGCTAGACACAGGGGACAAAAAAATCAATTCAGCTGCAGTCTTTGTCCTTGTGAAGACAGTCCATTAAGCAAACGCTTTAAAAATCCCAACAGCAAGAAAGTACACGGAAGTGTGATAAAGGCTTTGGTAAGGGCAGCAGGATGCTATAGGAGCCCAGAGTGGAAGCAACCACTACAGCCTTTTTTGTAGTGTTCTAAAATGCTGTTACAATAAATTATGCTGGGATAACTGGGCCATTACCTGAGGCTTGCACATATCTTGGCTGCACTTCACTTGGATTTTGACTGTAACTGGATTTGACTTGTATTTAGTGGCTCCATTTCCTCAGGGTTGAAAATGAGGTCACATCTTTCAGGAATGGGACTTGACAGTGAGTAGCATTTCTTCTTGGTGAATTGCTTATCGGGAGGAGGACCATCACATGGCACTGCGTATAGTGAACTTGGTATGTTACAGCTAGGCTGGTGGACCAAGTTGTTCCAGTAATGGAGTTTTAAAAAAAATTAATCTGGGGCTTCCTTGGTGGCGCAGTGGTTGAGAGTCTGCCTGCCAATGCAGGGGACACAGGTTCGTGCCCCAGTCCGGGAAGATCCCACATGCCGCGGAGCGGCTGCGCCCGTGAGCCATGGTCGCTGAGCCTGTGTCTGGAGCCTGTGCTCCGCAAGGGGAGAGGCCACAACAGTGAGAGGCCTGCGTACCGCAACAAAAAAAAAAAAAAAAAAAAAAAAAAAAATTAATCTGTACTTCTAATAAAGAAATCCATGGTCCTAGTTTAAAAAGTCAAACAGTATTAAAAGGCTTCTATTGAAAACAGCAGTCCCCTGACCAATGCCTCCCCTTCTATTTAATCTCTCTTCCCCCGAGGGAAACACTTCCAAGTCTTTTAAGATGTCTCTTATGGTTTGCCTCTGTGTTTCTAAATAAATATGTGTATATTGCTATTTCTTGACTTCTCTACTTTGGATGTTTTTGTACCCTGCCCCTCCCCCAGTACCCACCTACACGTCTCTGCCTCCCCAGCCTTCCAATTTTTTAATATATATACATAACTATGTTTGGTCAAATAGTATTTAAGGTTTGTATTTTTTTGACCGTGTAGATACAATCGCAGCTGAACCACAGAGTTGACCATGATTACTTTTTCTTTCTCATACAGAGATTTTGTTTTCCTAGAGTTAGTAATTGCCTCATTTTAAAATTTGCTTAATTTTCTCTGTGCTTACCATGAATCCACTGTCTCTATCAGAGCTTAAATCCCTTTGAATACTAGCGCATCAAGCTCCATTTTTATCTTAGATACATCTCTTCTGGACAATTTCTGGACTTGCCTCCAGAAAGACTCCAGACACCAATTCTGTCGCTTCCCTTTACACTCATAGCAGGATTTCCCTTCCTTACCACCATGAGTGTTCACTTCAACTCTTTCCCATGTTGGATCCTTTATTTCCTTAACTTCACATGGTCTTCCTTTAAAAAATTACTTCCTTGTTTTGGTGGAGCGTCTTAGTAGGTGGAGCCCATGAATGTCTGAAAATAACTTCATTCTACCTCCAGTTTGATTGCTAGACTCTCTGGTGTGATGTTTAATTTTTTGTGTCAGCTTGCCTGGACTAAGGGATGCCCAGATAGCTGGTAAAACATTATTTCTGGGTGTGTCTGTGAGGGTGTTTCCAGATGAGATTAGCATTTGATTCAATAGACTGAGTAAAGAAGATCCACCCTCACCATTGTGGGCAGGTCCAAATAGAACAAGAAAGTGAAGGAAGGGCAACTCACCTCTTTCTTCTTGAGTTGGGCATCCACCTTCTCTTGCCCTTGGATATCAGAGCTCCTGGTTCTCAGGCCTTTAAATCCTGGGACTTATACCAGTGGCTGCTCAGTTCCCAGGTCTTCAGTCTCAAACGGAATTATGCCACTGACTTCCTGGTTATTCACCTTGCAGACGGCAGACTGTGGGACTTCTCAGCCTTCACAAGTGCAAGAGTAAATCTCCTCTTATCTATACCTGTATCTATATCATCTATAGCTATATTATCCATATCTCCTATGGGATGTGCTTTTCTGGAGAACTCTGACTAACATAGCTGGGTATACAATTTTAGTTTACGTATAATTTTCACTCCGTTTTAAAAGCATTGTTCCATTCTTTTCCAGATTCTATTATTACTATTGAAAAGTCTAATACCATTCTAATTCC
This sequence comes from Tursiops truncatus, assembly GCF_011762595.2. Lineage (NCBI taxonomy): Eukaryota > Metazoa > Chordata > Mammalia > Artiodactyla > Delphinidae > Tursiops > Tursiops truncatus. Next base: position 131,439,872 of record NC_047037.1, on the reverse strand, counting down.
AAATCCTCTATATATGACCTAGTTTTTTTCTTTCCTCCCTGGAATTTTTCGGATATTTTCCTGTGCCAGCTCTTCTAAAATCTTCCAATGGTTTGCTTTCATGTGTGTCTCTTTTTCATTCTTTGTGAGGGAGACTCAAGGTAGTCCTTTCAATCGGGAGACAAATGCTTTCAGTTGGAAATTTTTTTCTGTATTTGTTCTTTAATAACATGCTTCCCTCTACATTCTCTTTTCTCTTTTTCTAAAACCCCTATTATTCAGCTCCTATTATTTTGTTGGCAAACTTAGACTAATTCATAGATTTTTTTTAAACATATTTATTGGAGTATAATTGCTTTACAATGGTGTGTTAGTTTCTGCTGTATAACAAAGTGAATCAGCTATACATATACATACATCCCCATGTCTCCTCCCTTCTGCGTCTCCCTCCCACCCTCCCTATCCCACCCTTCTAGGTGGACACAGATCACCGAGCTGATCTCCCTGTGCTATGCGGCTGCTTCCCACTAGCTATCTATTTCACATTTGGTAGTGTATATATGCCCATGCCACTCTCTCACTCTGTCCCAGCTTACCCTTCCCTCTCCCCGTGTCCTCAAGTCCATTCTCTATGTCTGCTAGACTAACTCATAGATTTTCATTGTCTTCTCTTCTCTTTCCTATTTTACATTCTTTGTCTTCTCTCTGGGTGATATTTTCAACTTTATCTTCTTACTCTTTGATTTTTTTTTCTATTAACTAAAAAAGGTATCTCATACTTTGAATTCCCAAGAGCTCTTTCTATACATTCTACAAATACAATATTACCTATTTTTCTTAGCACCAGCTTTTTGTATTAAATTTTTAATACCTTTTCATCTTTCTGAGGAGAACTTAAAAATTTTTAATTTAAAAAATTTCCTTCTGCTCTTGTCCCTCTCTGTCTCTTTTGAGTTCTTCTTGTCTGTTGTTTTTTTCTGTCTGTCATTCATGCCAGAAGTTTTCCCTCGGATGCCTGGTGACACCCTGGTTGTCCATTTTTAGTCAAAAGTGAAGCAAAGGGATTTCCTTTTGGGGTGATGAAATGTTTTGGAACTAGATAGAGGTGCTGGTTATACAATATCGTGAACGTACTAACTGCCACTGAATTGTTCACTTTAAAATGGTTAATTTTATATGATGTGAATTTCACCACAACAAAAATTGAAGAAATAAAAAGAGAGAGAGGCTGTACAGTTTCTCCAGTGAGGAATCTTCAATTTCCTGCCTGGGTACGGGTATAAGTCTGGAACCCCATGTCTGGGAAATCAAGACTGGGGGAAAGGACATGTTGACTTTCACTTAATCTCCTTTTTCTCAGTGTGGCTGTCACCCCACTGCGCTAATCCTGACATCTCTGAGGTCAAAGGCACCTGGGTTCAACCTCTCCAGAGCATAAACTCTGACGCAGTTTGCTGCCGGGTTAGGGAGGGACAGTCCTCTGGCTGTGTCAATCTGAGAGCTTTTCCTCACACTGATTCTGATTTTAGTCCCATCCATATCACTACTGTCCTGGGTTCTGGGGCCTCCAAATCTTGAGACTTTCCAAATTTCGGTTTCCCTCTTGATACTCAGCTGTCTTTAGCTAACCCCCAGACACAGGTTTCTTCACTCTGCTGGCCAGACTGAGTCTTCTTTTTTCTTCCCCCAAGCACAAAGATGCCATCTTTTCGGCCTAAGATGTTCCTCTGAGAGGTTGCTACTGAAGTTGCATTGTCTGAAAGAGGGCAGCGTGGAGACATGTGTGAACACAGGATAGGGGCTGAGATTCTTAGGGCCGAGAATTCCCTTTGGCACTAACTGGATATTTGCACTTGAATGTGCCGAGGGGCTACTCTGCATTGCAGTTTCCTGACTATTTCCTGATCTGTCCAATGGTGGGCTGACGGTAGATGCCCTTGCCAGTCCTTAAAGCCAGTGCTTGGGCAGAGGCCTTTGGAAGATCTGGTGTCGGCCCCTTTGGGAGTTGAGCATGACTCAGAGTCCCTTTGAAACCTCGAGCTGTCATTTAATCCTGTTGGTACCTTTGGAGCAACGTTTTCAACTAGAGGTATAAAGCGCATTAAAAGTAAGAGAATACTGGCAATGCAAGTTAATCCCCAGGGGACAGAACTGTTGAATAGAACAGGTGACTAGAGCTTAGCCTGTTGGCTGAAATGGATATACTTTAAATTTTCATGCATAAAGGATGACTATTAGTTTGGCCTTACATTCCTCCACTCAATGACCCTTCTCCTTCCTTAGATCAAATTCTGGCTCTTTCTGCCTTCACACTGACTTTCCAAATTGCAGTTGAAACTGGGGTGTCTGCAGAACTCATGCCAGAGTAGCTCCTCAGCACATTAGAAAAGCCAAAACAAGCCAATGATGAAGAACAAATATTAATATTCTAAAAAGATAAAAGACAGCCTCATGTACATGCAGATACAACTTTGGAGATGGGGGAAGCCAAAGGTATTTGGGGGGAGTAGGTTTAGGGTACAGAGGGAGATACAGGCAGTTGTAGGATCCCCTTCAGATATATTTTTTTTAAATGCAGAGCCCTTTACAGCTGTATTCAGAATCTAGGCTACTTCTGAAACGCTGCTGTTAATTTTAGAAAATAAGTATTGGAGGCAAGTTTGTGTGGTTTTGGTTTCATAAGTCTTGAGAGAAACTTCCCTTTTACGTGTACATCTCAAATGATTCCTTCCTCCCCTGCCTCCATCTTTCACCCCTCCCTCCTTTTCTGTACCTGGCTTTCTCATCTCCTCTCACTTCCTTCTCTCCTTAAAGCCCCCATCCCGTCTCTCTCTCTCCCTGTTTCCCCAAACACGGCTGAGGCCCCGCACCAAGCTTGGGGGAGGTGGGAGGCATGCAGACCTCCCTCCTCCGACTGCCTTTTTCGCCATCCCATGGCCTCTCCTCCCTGATGTCAGGCCAACCTCTTAGCCCTCTCCACGGGGCCTCTGAATCAATCCCTTCGAGTCCCCAGTGTTTATCTTCCAAGTTGAAAAGTTCAATTGCAGCCCAAAGTGGGGCCTCGGAGGCCGAGCAGGGGAGGGTGGATGTGATAGATTCTGCCCGACCAACAGGACGATGTCCAATACCCACTGAGGGGCCACTCAGGGTTCAACACCCAACGAGGCTGTGCCCGCTGATGATTAACCAGCATGTGAGAGCTGCCAGCTCTCTCTACATGTGCAGTCTGGTCTGCTCATTTCTTCTCTGAAATCTAAATTTCTTCTCATCCCATTTTTGCCTGACTCTCACTTTTTTCTCTTTGGTGCAAATTCTTCAATTCCATATGTCTGTTTTAACTGAGAAGTGCTGCAGGAGCACACATGGTAGAAAGATGATCACAGGTAACATTCCATTGTTCTGCTGCATCCTAGCGAAACCTGTGTTTGGGTCTGACTTATTGGAAGCGGCCAGAAAGGTTAGAGGGGAAACAGCTTCCTTTGATATGTTAAATCGAGTCTATCTTTTTTTTTTTTTTTTTTTTTTGTGGTACGCGGGCCTCTCACTGTTGCGGCCTCTCCCGATTCGGAGCACAGGCTCCGGACGCGCAGGCTCAGCGGCCATGGCTCACGGGCCCAGCCGTTCCGCGGCATGTGGAATCCTCCCAGACCGGGGCACGGACCCGCGTCCCCTGCATCGGCAGGCGGACTCTCAACCACTGCACCACCAGGGAAGGGAAGCCCCTCGAGTCCATCTTTTTGCCTCCTTGATAAATGGGTGGGTTCAAGAGCTTGCTTTTTTTTTTTTTTTAACATCTTTATTGGAGTATAATTGCTTTACAATGGTGTGTTAGTTTCTGCTTTATAACAAAGTGAATCAGCTATACATATACATATATCCCCATATCCCCTCCCTCTTGCGTCTCCCTCCCACCCCTCTAGGTGGTCACAAAGTACCGAGCTGATCTCCCTGTGATATGCTTTTTTAAAAGAAGTGTATTTTTAAACATACCCGCATTCCAAAGGTCTCCGAAGTACCTGTCAAAAGTGATGTGAAATCCTGAGCCTAGGGGAGAAATAGGAGACCCCCAGCTGGGGTCTCCAGGGAAAGATTACGTGGCATCCTGAGTTCCTATGGTTAAGGTGGGGAAACACTGGGAGGCCAATGGATCCACAAATGTTTCCCAGCTGATTTACTGTGCAATTTTGAACCCTTAGTTTCTGCTCCACTATTTCCTTATGTGCAAGATCGGAAAGTATAAAATAAATCCTGAGATGAATTTTCATGGCATCCGCGGTCTGAGTAAGAAGTGCTCTGCCCTGTATACCATTATGTCTAGGCAAAGTAGGATTGGCCAGAAAGTCAGTTGCTAGGTTGGTTTCTGAGGATGTGGTGCCTTGGCTTCTCCATTTACTCACCTTTTGCTCTCAACCTTTCCCAAGCAACCAAGTTGGAAGACATTTAATATTTGTATGTGTCGCAGGAGAATGGGGCATGGGAGGATGGTCATATCCCGGGTCTCGGGCTAGTCCTTGGGATGGGCCGCCAAGTGAGTGTCCTTGGCTTTGTGCAGGAAAGAATTCAAGAGCGAGCCATGGTAAAGTGAAAGCAGGTTCACTGAGAGAGATACACACTCCACAGGCAGAAGGTAGTCCGTCTCAGAAGGTGAGAGCGGCCTCGAAATATGGGGTGGTTAGTTTTTATGGGCTGGGTAATTTCATAGGCTAACATGTGGGAGGATTATTCCAACTATTGTGGGGAAGGGGTGGGGATTTCCAGGAATTGGGCCACTACCCACTTTTTGGCTTTTATGGTCAGCCTGAGAAGTGTCACGGTGCCTGTGGTGTGTCATTTAGCATGCTAATGCATTACAGTGAGACTATAATAGGCTCAAGGTCTACTGGAAGTCAAATCTTCTGCCATCTTGGGCCTAATTGGTTCTACCGGTTTTTGTCATATCCTGTTCTTCTTAATGGCTGTGTCATTCTTTTAATGGTTGTGCCCTGCCCTTTTCTCTCCTGTCACATATGGACAAAGATTCTCTCCTCTACTAAACTCTACTCGTGTTCTTTCAAACTCTTCAACTAGGCTTTGACTTTTGAACTTTCATGTTCGTCTCTGCATTGTCCAATTTTAGCAAGAATCCTGCTAAGTTATTTTTATTTTTTTTAACATCTTTATTGGAGTATAATTGCTTTACAATGGTGTGTTAGTTTCTGCTTTATAACAAAGTGAATCACTTATACATATGCATATGTTCCCATATCTCTTCCCAATTGTGTCTCCCTCTCTCCCACCCTCCCTATCCCACCCCTCTAGGTGGTCACAAAATCCCCACCTTTGATATTTGATCTTTATCCTCCACTGTGCCCCAGGTGATGTCTGATCACCCTGGCCTGCCTTCTGCAAGAATCAGGTTTGGTCAGTTTAGCAAGAATCCCCTCTTACCCCTCTTGTTTCCTCTTAGTCATTTTCCATCCACTGACCCCCACCCTGCTCCTTGGCTCTGAAATCCCATTGACCCAGGTGGTATTCAGAGATGAGTCCAATTTCTCCCCACTGCAGTGGTCCTACACCTATTGCCATGGCCCCCCTTGAATAATCTTCCTTACCACGCTTTCACAAGTGTCATTGAATAATTTGTTCTTTAGAAGTATTTTTTTATTTCAATGATTCGTTTTCTACTTATAATATCAGCCTGTGACGCAGCTGTTATTATTACTATTGTTGCCTCACAGATGAAGAACAAAACCTCAGAGAGGTTGGGTGACTCACTCAACATCACACACACAGTTGGGAACCAAGTCTTTTGACTCCCAAATCCACATGCTTGCTTTCCACCAGAAGCAGAAATGAGGTGCATCTCTAGTTTGAAGAATTCTTGGAGCAAAAAGTGTTAGTGTCAGTGCCGAGTATGGAGTATAATTTTGATGAATTCTTATTCTCTACCCCAATAAACAGGGGCTGTTTTATCTGCTAAAACAGGAAATTGCCAACCCTTATGAACTAGCAGGTGCATTTCCCAAGAAGATCACTATCCTAGCAGCATCTAAGCTTTGAAAAGTACACTGGGAATGGTCTGTTGGATATTTTGGGCCAGATCTCTACCAGGGGACATAGCCAGAGTATTTGAAAGAGCTTTTTTAAGCCCACCAAGCCCTGTGATGAGGTGGTATGTCATCAGAAATGTCACTTGCCTCTCAAATGTTCTCCAAGTCTCCCATTCTCACCAGCAAATCTCAGACTCATTGCCACCGGGCCAAACCAGGAGCTAGAGGACACTCTGGAAGAAATAAATTTGAAAGGAGCCCAGACGTCCTACCATTAAGTCAACAAGCTCAAAAAAAAAGGAACAGAAGAGAATTTGTAGCTCTCATCTCTACTCTGCAGGGGTTGCTAGGAAGTTGTCATTAAAGGTTAATGGCAGTGTGTTTGAGATGAATGCTGTTCTTTATGAAATGACCCAGCAAGGATGTTAGACAGGAAGCCTGGGGGAAAGAAAGCAGGAATCATGTGACCTGGGTCTGAATTCTGGACCAATTATTAACTACTGTGTGACCTTGGAGAAGTCACCATTCCTCTCTTGTCCTCGGATTTCTCATTTGTACAAAGAAGTCGTTGGGTAAGGTGATCCCACTTTTTAAGCCTCTTATATCCATCTGACATTCTTTAATCCTCAGTTTTCTGCCTCAGCTTCCACAGAGCCCTGAGGAAAAGGATCAGGGCAGGCTGTAGCTATTGCGATTGGGCAGAGAGAGTACCTGCCAGCTCCCTGTCCCCAAACATACTAAGGAAATAATAGTGTCACTGCCCCACACAATGCACATTCAAATGGGGATTTACAGTTACAAAGCCTTCCATGTACATTATCTGAATTATTAAGATAAGCAACCCAGTTTTCCCCAGGCTACTGGGAGCCCTGACACATACAGGTATATGGAAAACGTATCTTCCTTGACCAAATGGAAGAGGCAGGGTGAGCCTCCAGACACTGGCCACACTCAGAACTAGACCAGCTGCTTCTCAGTACAAGCTTTTGATCAACCTCTGAGGTGATGATTCTGTTTGTGGTTGTGTGTTTTTATCCCTCCTTCTCCCCTTCCTCCTTTCATCCACCCACCCATCCATCCATCCACCTGCCCATCCATCCATTATCTATCATCCATCTGAAACAGGAGGAAGGGGGCAGGCCACAACCTTTAAAAGAATGACATAGCCACTGAAGATATGACATAAACTGGCTAGAACCCACTAGGTCCAAGATGGCAGAAGATTTGACTTACAGTTGACCTTGAGCCTCATTATACGCTCATTGTAATACATTAGCATATGCTAAACAACACATCCACAGGCGTCATGACAGTTCCGAAGCCAAAAGGGGCCGCTGGCCAAATTCCTGGAAATTCCCGCCCCTTCCCCCAAATATTCAGAATAATCCTCCCACTTATTAGCTTATGAAATTACCTAGCCCATAAAAACTAACTACCTCATATTTTGGGCCCTCTTCTTGTCTGAGATGGCCCACACTCTGTCTGTGGAGTGTGTTTCTACCATGGCCACATTTGCCTTTTGAGACGGATTGCATTCTGTCTATGGAATGTGTATCTCTCTAAATAAATCCACTTCTTACCTATCACTTTGTCTCTCACTGAATTCTCTCTGCGACGAGAGACATGAAGAACCTGAGCTTCATTAAGTCCTGAGGCCAGGTGTGAGATCCTAATTAAAAGACAGTGGGTTCAAGTCCCGGTCTGAGTTGTGCAGTTTCACATCCATCCATCATCCATCCATCTAGCCATCCATCCATCCATTCTATCCATCATCCATCCCTCCAGCATTCACCTGTCTAGTCATTCATCCATCCGTCCTTCCATCATCCACCCATCATCCATCCATCCATCCATCATCCATCCATCCATCATCCATCCACCCATCCATCCATCCATCCATCATCCATCCACCTAGCCATCCATCCATCCATCATCCATCCATCTAGCCATCCATCCATCCATTCTATCCATCATCCATCCCTCCATCATTCACCTGTCTAGTCATTCATCCATCCGTCCTTCCATCATCCACCCATCATCTATCCATCCGTCATTCATCCACCTAGCCATCCATCCATCCATTCTATCCATCATGCATCCTTCCATCATTCACCTGTCTAGTCATTCATCCATCCGTCCTTCCATCATCCACCTAGCCATCCATCCATCCATCATCCATCCACCTAGCCATCCATCTCCCATCTATCTATCATTCTCCAAAAGTATTTACCGAGCACACAACTTGGTTCATAGGGGCTGTGGAAGGTCCTCTGTGAGATACGAAGGACATGTTGGAGATGGGAGCCCTTTTTTGATTTGGGAAGACAAACTCCTGAAGCAAAGATACTGCAGCTAGAACTATCAGTGCAGAGGAGTACAAGGGAGTCATGGGGCCCTCTTCGCCCCTCGCCTCCCCTCTAGCCCCTTCATTCGCTGGGACACCTGTGTAGCAGACCTATCCCTGTCAGACTCCTTCCTTATCTGAAAGTAATTATGGGTCACATTTACACAGCTGAGCAAAGCACATTATGGATCCACTTCACAAAGGCTTCCTGAGCGAACGGCGTTATTATTGCAGCTGAGCCCTCCTATTCACCCCGAGGAATGTCACTGTGGTACGTGGGCCCTAACTTGGTTTTCTCAGAGCATATTAATAATAATAATAAAAAATTAGATGTGTCTTCTTTTGGATAGAGCCTGTTAGTATGACTCCCATTCAACTTGTTATTTTATCATTAACTGTATATAAATGAATAGTTAAAAGGGTAAGTGCTTGCTGTGATATTCGACTCTGACCATCCCACTTTTAAGAGGGCTGTGGTAAACTGGAATTCGTCCAAGGACTATGATTGGTATGGGGAGAAGCGCGTGCTCTAGACCATCCACCACATCGACAACTGGGGACGGTTAGTGTGGGGAAGAACCTCCACACGTTAGAGGGGTTCTCACTGCGGAAGGAGGACGTTTGGCAAGGGTTCACCTCAAAGGTCATAGCTAAGACAGAATCCTAAGGCAGCATTAGTACCACAGAATTTTAGTTCAACATAAGGAACTACTTTTTGAAATAACCAAAATGTCCATTGAATGAGAAATGGATAAATAAGACGTGGCATATCCATACAATGAAATATTATTTAGTAATAAAGAGGAAGGAAACACTGACTCCTGCTACAACATGGATGAACCTTGAAAACATAATGCTCAGTGAAAGAAGCCAGTCACAAAAGGCCACATATTGTATGAATCCATTTATACGAAACGTCCAGAACAGACAAATTCATACAGACACAAAGTAGATCAGTGATTGTCTAGGGCTGGCTGACCGGAGGGAAATGGGGAGTAATTTTTGTGTGGGTGATGGAAATGTTCTAAAATTAATTGGGGTGATGTTTGCACAACTCTGTGAATATATGAAAAACCACTGAGTTGTACACTTTATTTTTTAATTTTCTTATTTTTGGCCACGCCATGCGGCTTGTGGGATCCCAGCTCCCCAACAAGGGATCGAACCCCGCTGAGTCCTAACCACTGGACTGCCAGAGAATTCCCAGGTTGTGCACTTTAAAAGGGTGGATTGGGACTTCCCTGGGGGCACAGTGGTTAAGAATCTGCCTGCAGTGCAGGGGACATGGGTTCGACCCCTGGTCTGGGAAGATCCCACATGCCGCAGAGCAGCTAAGCCCATGAGCCACAACTACTGAGCCTGTGTGCCACAACTATTGAAGCCCGTGCACGTAGAGCCTGTGCTCCGCAACAAGAGAAGGCACCGCAGTGAGAAGCCCGCGCGCCGCAACTAGAGAAAGCCAGCACACAGCAATGAAGACCCAATACAGCCAAAAATAAATAAAATATAAATAAATTTATAAAAACAATAAATGGGTGAATTGTATGGTACGTAAATATCCAAAAAATGCTGTAATAAAAGTTAATTTGCCTGTTTTTAACTTTTAAAAAAGAAACTACTTTTTAACAAGGAGAGTGAAAGAATACACTAGCACAGTCTTCAACCCATGTTAAGCCCTGGGTACAACTGGCTCACTTCTGTTCCCTTGTCTTGTTCAGCAATGGGAAGATTTAGCTGGGGCAGCGAGAACTCCTTTTATCCCTGGAGACACCAGCAAATACTGGGTGACCGTCTGAAGCGGGTACGAAGACGGTTCCTGCAGTGAGAGGGATGGTGGGTCTTGGTTTGGAGTTTCTTGAAAGTAGCGTCTGAGGCTTGGACTTGGGGCAGGTCATAGATTTGGGAGGTGATCCCAGGAGCCAGTGTGAGGAGCAGGGCGAGGGAGGCAGAGAAAGACCTAAGGTCAGATGTATCACCAAGGCAGGGGGCCAGCCCTCCTCGGGAAGGACCCTCCTGAGCACCATATAGAATGCCTCTCCAAATGTTCTGCTTCCCATCCACCACCTTCTCTCCTCACTGGCTGAGGACCGTCCCCAGGTTGTGTTCACCCTCCCACCCTTCCAGCCTGTGCTTGAACGGGAGACGATGGGACCACCACGAGCCCCTGAGGGTTCAAGGAGGGAAGCTGCTGTACAGCGAGCCTGGGGTGAGATGGCAGAGTGAGGTGAGCCTGGGCTCAGACACAACCTTCCTCCACAGCTGAGACTGAACTCAGAGGTGACGCAAGGAGGTGAGTTATGGGCGCCAGACGCGTCCACCACAAAGGGCAATTCTGGTTTACATAAACAACTGAACGGATATGACTTTTTATTTTATTTTATTGGAGTATAGTTGATTTACAATGTTGTGTTAGTTTCAGGTGGACAGCAAAGTGATTCAGTTATCATTCACATATATTCCCTCTTTTTTAGATTTTTTTCCCATCTGGGTTATCACAGTGTACCGTGTAGACTTCCCCGTGCTATATACAGTAGGTTCTTGTTGGCTATCTATCTTATAGTAGTGTGTGTATGTTCATCCCAAGCTCTGGATTTATCCCTCCCTCCACACGTTTCCCGTTTGGTAACCATAAGTTTGTTTTCTATGTCTGTGAATCTGTTTCTGTTTTGTGAATAAGTTCATTTAAAAAAATTAGCTTCCATATATGCGTGATAGCATATGATATTTGTCTATCTCTGTCTGACTTACTTCACTTAGTATGATAATCTCTAGGTCCATCCATGTTGCTGCAAATGGCATTATTTTGGTGTTTTTTTTAATGGCTGAGTAACATTCCACTGTATACATGTACCACATCTTCTTTATCCACTCCTCTGTCAGTGGACATTTAGGTTGCTTCCATGTCTTGGCTATTGTAAATAGTGCTGCAATGAACTTTGGCATGCAATAATCCTTTCAGATTATGGTTTTCTCCAGATAAGTGTCTAAGAGTGGGATTGCTGGGTCATATGGTAGTTCTATTTGTAGTTTTTTAAGGAACCTCCATACTGTTCTCTATAGTGGCTGTACCAATTTACATCCCCACCAACAGTGTAGGAGGGTTCCCTTTTCGGATATGACATTTTTTAAACGAAGTAAAATAAAATAAAAATGCTCAAATGGGATGGCATCTGAAAAATAGCATTTCGGGAATTTTTTGTTTTGTTCCTTGCTAATCGTATCTGTGTGCGTGTGTATGTACTGGGTTGTAACATAAGAGGTCTTTGTTTCTAGGGCCACAGTGAAAAATACTGCTCAGCTGGAACAATCCGTAAATTCTTTCAGAAAGGGAGGTTCATTTTTAAATAAGGGTTTAGGTTGTAGCGGAGAAAATTGAAGAGCTGTGTGTCCTGATGGAAAGAACAGGAGTGAATTATGAGTCCAAGGAGATTTGGGCTCCAGTCTTTGTTTTTTAGGAATGACGTGATCTAGGGCCACTTACCTGACGTAAAGAGATTTATTTTAAGGGATTGGCTCATACAGCTGTGAGGGTCAGCAAGTCTGCAATCTGTAGGGAAGGTCACGAGGCTGGAAACCCAGGCAGGGTTGCTGTGTTACAGTCTTGAGGAAGAATTTCTTCTTCTTTGGGAAATCTCAGCTTTTGCTCTTAAGACCTTCTACTGATTAGATGAGGCCCACCCACATTAAGTTCCTTACTTAAAGTCAGCTGATTGTAGCTGTTAACCGCATCTATAAAATGCCTTCAGAGCAACACCTAGATTAGAATGTGATTAAGTCACTGGTGCTACAGCCCAGCCGAGTGGACACATAAGGGTGACCATCACACCTGATGTGCAGGGATTTGGACTTGTGGCAGCCTCAGTTCCTGTAAGTCCTGCAGCTCCTTGAAGGTAAGCTCATTCTCTGACCGTGTTAAAGTCAAACGCCTTAAGGAGAATAGAATTTGCAGCCTAAAGCTTGTGCTCTTTTATCAGAAATTCCAGAATTTTTTTTTTTTTTTTTTGGCCACACCTTGCAGCATGTGGGATCTTAGTTCCTCAATCAGGGATTGAACCCGCACTCCCTGCAGTGGAATTGTGGAGTCTTAACCACTGGACCGCCAGGGAAGTCCTAGAATTTGTTGTTGTTGTTTTTGGCCACACCTCGCAGCATGCGGGATCTTAGTTTCCTGATCAGGGATCGAATCCGTGCCCCCTGCAGTGGAAGCGTGGAGTCCTAACCACTGGACCGCCAGGGAAGTCCCAGAAATTCTAGAATGTTTGAGCCCAGCTCTGTTCCCAGCTTTACAGCTGAGAGGACACAGACACAGAGAGCTTATCCCACGCTGCAGAGGCCCCACCATGAACGTGTGGTCAAACCCTTGCCTAGTGACACATCTTATCTTTCTTAGAGACAGCCAGGGGTTCCAAAATGATAATTGGCTGTGGGGAAGGAAATACTGTGTTTCAACAGAATCTCAACTACACTGCAACTGGTTCCTATTCTCCTGAACAAGGGGATGATCATGTTTTCATTTGATAGTGAACATTTGTGTGTGTGTGTGTGTGTGTGCGCGGTACGCGGGCCTCTCACTGCTGTGGCCTCTCCCGTTGCAGAGCACAGGCTCCAGACGCGCAGGCTCAGCGGCCATGGCTCACAGGCCCAGCCGCTCCGCGACACGTGGGATCCTCCCAGACCGGGGCACGAACCCGTGTCCCCTGCATCGGCAGGCGGACTCTCAACCACTGCGCCACCAGGGAAGCCCTGATGGTGAACATTTTTGAGAGCACGTCTCCTATGGAGAACAGACCTGATTCCCTTCCTCTTGGGAAGAGAAGGAAGAGGAGAAAGAGAAGGAGGAAAGGGGCGCTACTGCTGTTATGAGAAACTCAACCCACTCCCACATGGCTGGGTTCAGTCATCAGAACCAGATGTGCCTGGGCCCCTCCGTCTCACCACAGGGTGACAAAGCCTGGAAGGGCGGCTGTGGCTTTGTGAAGGCTCTTTGGTGTCTTGGGTGCTGGGGGTCCCTCAGCACAGGGTGGGGAAGGGGCTCTGCAGCAGGAAATACATTGGCCTTTCTCTCAACCCCCCTTCCTCCTTGCCTGCTGGCCTTCTAATCATCTAAACACGGAAGCCACCGCACTCAACTCAGGGTGCCCATGTCTACATATATTCAGTTCCTGCCCTAGCAGAGTTGTCAGCAAGGTTTGAACTGGTCAAGGTCCCAGTCTCTCCTCGGTGAAGAGCTTAGTTGAAGCTATACTTTTATCTGTCTTATAAATTGCAGATCTGTGTAAAATTTCACTTGAGAAAAACAAATTCCACTGCTTATATACAAAAGATCTGGAAAGCATTGCGAAAGATAATGGGAAATTATTTAAGGTGTTCTTCTGAGATGTGATGAGCGTAATATAATATTAATACATAAGGGGAGGGCTTCCCTGGTGGCGCAGTGGTTGAGAGTCCGCCTGCCGAGGCAGGGGATGAGGGTTCGTGCCCCGGTCCAGGAAGATCCCACATGCCGCGGAGCGGCTCCCACAGCAGTGAGAGGCCCGCGTACTGCAAAAAAAATAAATAAATAAATAAGGGGAAAAATGACTCAATCACATATGACCCTCCAAAATCCTTTTTTTTTCAATAGCCTCATTTATTGTCTCCTCTGTACAAGTCAAAGTGTCAAACATCCCTGTACACAGTCAGAAATTATCGAAGAGGCAAAGGTGTACATGACACAAGGCAAGACACATCTTACTTGGACAAAGTTGGGATGGGATGGGACCCAGGAGCCCAGTCCAACATACACATGCATCAGAGACGAGAGTGAGTTAGGGTGCATGGCATTTCTTACCCAAGGGGCAGGGCAGCTCCAGTACCATCCGTGAATGAACAGTGAGTCTGCCCGTTCCAGCAGACCCAGCTGAATACTGGTTTACCCTCAAATGGACAGTAATCTCCCAAGGTTCTCATTTCACACTCAGAGAACAGAATAAGTCCAGCCAGGAATACAATCCACCTTTTAGATGGGAAAAAGCCCTGTCGCTTACAGAAACCTCAGGTTACTTCTAGTTTCTTATTTTTCCTTGTGTGTACATAATAAAACAAAATTAAAAAAATACTGCTTGGCCTCAGAGGGACAATAAACACCTTCTGAAATTAAAAGGACCTAGTGTGATGTTGACTTTTAGTTTTACTTTTGCTCATGGGAAATAGTTGTTACTTACCTTACAGCCAAATTTGTTCAGAGAAGTCATTTCGGTGTTTCCATCAAGCCAAAAAGTGCCATGACCACCTGACATTCTGTGCTGGAGCTGGTCTTTACTTGTATTGATAGGGATCATGGCAAAGAAGTGTGTGCTCTGGCACAGGGGCCAAGGCCAAGAGCAATGAGGGGAAGGACCAGGATGGAGCGCCCCTGTGACAGCTGGTGGCAGCACAGCATGGTGTCACAGGAGCTTAGCCTGGGCTCTGGAGCTTCAGGAACCATAGCATCAAGGAGTCATACATAGCATTTCACAGAATCCTGCGGGGGCACCTGTGGATTTTCTATCTCCTGCATTCTCTCTCCATAACACATGTCCTCCTTCACACCCATTCCGGATCCCAGGATGGAAGAATGTTCTTGTCTTGTCCTTGATCCAGGTTTCTCTCGTAGGCATTTGACTTCAGGCGGGACTTGGAGGGTAACTATGACCCAACACTTGGCTGGGATTTCCTAGTTTCCAACTTCCTCTGTTTCAGCTTTTGTGTGTGTGTTTTATTTTAAAATTAATTAATTTTTGGCTGCGTTGGGTCTTCGTTGCTGCACACGGGCTTCCTCTAGTTGCAGCCAACGGGGGCTACTCTTCGTTGTGGTGCGCGGGCTTCTCATCGCGGTGGCTTCTCTTGTTGTGGAGCACGGGCTCTAGGCGTGCGGGTTTCAGTAGTTGTGGCACTCAGGTTCAGTAGTTGTGGCTCACAGGCTTAGTTGCTCCACAGCATGTGGGATCTTCCCGGACCAGGGCTCGAACCCGTGTCCCCTGCATTGGCAGGCGGATTCTTAACTGCTGCGCCACCAGGGAAGCCCCTCTCTGCTTCAGCTTTCACCTGAGAAACCCAAGCTTTCCTACAGAGTGTCCCTGAGCCTGGGAATCAGCATCACCTCCCTCTTTTGTCTCCTGGCCCCCTTCGTCCACAGGAGAGCAGAAGTGTGCCCTGCTGGTATCCTGACACTCTACCATAGATGTGGGGCTAGGTGAAGAGCAAGATGGCGAAAGGGGGCTGGAAGGAGAGCTGGCCAGGGCCATGTGCACTGTAGTGAGGACTTTGAATTTTATCCCAAGCAAGAGAGGAAGGACTGGAGCATTTTGAGCAAGAGGGTGACAAGATTATTTCAGGCAATTTCTGGTTGTAAAGGCTTTCTGTGCTTTAAATGCGTAAATGGCCTGTAGAAAACAAAAGGAGAAAGATGGACACCAGCTGGGAGGCCATGGCAGTAGTCTAAGGAATAGGAGAGGGAAGGGGGAGGTGAGAAGGAGATGACGATGGAAGGGGAAAAAGATGAGGCAGAAGAGCTGAGACTTGGTCCCGTAGCACGCACGCAGACCCTCTTAATACTAAACCTGGCAGTTAAGGGTTAACTCTTATTCGATTAGAAGGCATTCTCTTGGGCTTTCCTAGAAGGCAGGCGAATGACCCGGTGGTGCCTGTATCAGGCAGAGTGGAGAGGATTTATGTGCGGAAGAGCAGGGGCTTCCCCTCAGCCTCCCTTAAATTAGTCACCATCAGTCACCCAGCAGCCTGAACTCTTGAGCCCCTTTCAGGGAGGCCTGTCCGTTGCTTAGGGGAGGAGGGAAGAATCTGGCCTCCATTCAAGAGAACGAATGTAAGGAAGACAGAAAAGAAACAAGACAAACTTACCGTCAAATGAAATTCAGCATTCAGACAGCACAGCTCCTAGCCGTGTCTAATTCGGCACACAGTTTTAGAAAGTTGCTGTCCTGCACACCCAGCCCCCAGATGAAGGGCATGCTATGATTAGATTTTAATGGGAGAAATATTTCCACTACATACATTGATCACCATGTGTTGAGATTTATAGGGTCATTGATTTTGGTGGAGAAAGGTTTTTTCCCCCCAAGTGATGGGAAAATGTTTCAATAGAACACAGAGCACTGAGAATGAAACTATTTGGTTTTGGCATTGAGGAGAGAGTCACAGATAGTAATAGCTGTCATAGAACTGCTTTAAGGTGTTGCCTGTTAAGCCTAAAAGTAGTGTGTCACTAGCAAGAACAACTATACCAAGACGCAAAATCCTTGGGTAGCATTAAGGAGGTTTTCAACTCCAAGCGGCTTCAACATTCAGGGTCTTATTATCTCACATATCAAGAGGTTGGAGGTTGGCATGTGCAGAGTCGGTAAACTCAGCAGCTTGTTGACATCATGGCTCTATGTCTGCTCACTGAGATTTTTCTGGGCTTTTGCCTTTGGGCCACAAGATGGCTGCTAGCACTCTACGCACTGTAGTTTTATATCACAGTGTCAAAAAGCACAAAGTGTGAGTGGATACATTTTTGTGTGCCAATTTTGATAAAGGAAGAAATCTTTCCCAAACAACCCATAGCAGACCTACTCTTCTCATCTCATTGGCCAAAACTGGGTCGCATGCCTATTCCTAAACCATCCCTGGCAAATTATGAATTACCTCCGTAACGTTGGGTGTACCATCTCTGAGTATACTTCTGCTCAATATCTGTACAAAGTCCTAAGCTGGGTTTCAAATATATCTAGCAACATGCCATGGTTCTATAGACAGAATGTTTGTGTCTTCCTCTCCCCGAATTCATATGTTGAAGCCCTAAACCCCAATGTGATGGTATTAGGAAATGGGGCCTTTGGGTCATAAAGGTAGAGAGCCCTCATCACAGGATTAGTGCTGTTGTAAGAAGAGGTCAGAGGATTCTCTCTGCCATATGAGCACACAGCAGAAGGCAGCTGTCTGCAAGCCAGGAAGAGGGCCCTCAGCAAAACCTGACCATGTTGGCACCCTGATCTCAGACTTCCAGCCTCCAGAACCATGAGAAATAAGTTTCTGTCATTAAGCCCCTTAGCCTTCGATATTTTTCTTGCAGCGGCCCAAACCGACTAATACACATAGTTTATATTTACTGAGTAAATGGACCATGGACCATGGGCCAGGTCACTTGCTCTATGCTTTGCATGTATTGTCTAATCTTTATAATACACAGTGAGTTAGAGATCTCCCTTTTGCAACGGAGGGAATTGGAGCTCTGAAATGTAAGGCAATTTGTCCATGAGCTCATAGAAATAGGGAATTAAAATCTTGTTCTAGCCAACTCTAATGCTTGAACTATTAACACTTCCCTAGGTAAAGTAGGGGGAAGGGAGGACAGATTTACCAGAAACCTATTTTTAAGGAGAGTCCTGGGAGACAACTCATTCTCAGTGAAGAATGAGGCAGGTACGCCCAGACTACGCCATTGAAAAGACTTTGTTGGTCAGAGAGAATAAACAATCTGGAATATAGCATGGCATCTGTTGTCTCAGTCCCTGTTGTCTGAAACATTATAAGACATCAGGGCCCGAATAACACTCCTTGGCTACCTCTCTGAGTTGATACAAAAGTGGAAAAAAATTGGATGACTTAATAGAAATTTATTCTCACAGTTATGGAGGCCAGAAGTCCAAAATCAAGGTGTTGCCTGAGCTGCATCCCACCCAGAAGCTCTAGGGGAGATTCTATTGCCTGGTCCAGCTTCTGGTGGCTGCCAGCATTCCCAGGCTTGTGCCTGCACTACTTCAATCACTGTCTCCATCTTCATGTGGCCATCTTCTCCTCTCTCTGGTATGTCTCTTATAAGGATACTTGCCATTAAATTGGAGACCAACCCATATAATTCAGGATGATCTCATCTTGAGATCCTTAATTTAATTATATCTGCAAAGGCCTTTTCTCCAAATAAGGTCACATGCACAGGTTCTGAGGATTAGGATATAAACATGCCTTCTGGGAAGTCACCATTCAACCCACTATAAGCAAAATAGGGCTTTTTTGGTTTTATGTGACAGCACCACTACCCAAATTACAATAAGCTAATGGAAATCTGTGGGTTTATGAAAATGGAAAGTATAGGGGAGGTTCTAGCTTTCAATAGATCTAAGGGTTAAAATGATATTAGCAGGGTTCTTTTCTATCTTTTGTTCCATTTCTAAGCCCTACTTTTCTCAGCTTGACTTGATTCTTTCTGCAGGCCTTTTCCATGGGGCTATGAACATAGCTCCTGGAAGCCCTGTACTCATAAACTTGCAGTTGAAGAAGACTGGGGTAGCTGTTGATAGCACTATAGAAAGTTCCTAAGGAAGACTCTGATTGACCATCCTGAGTCACACGTCCATTTCTACAGAGGGAAGTGTGGCAGGAGGGACTTTACAATGATTGACAAACCCACTAGAACTACATGGAAGACTGGAAGCATACTTCCTGCAAGGAAGTGATGTTGGATAGACAAACTAAATATGTCTACTACAGGACATTCTTTCCCCCCTCCACTACTTGAATGAAGCATAACTTTACATCTAGAGGGCTCCAGGCCCCTGCTTCCATGAGACAAAATCAGCAGATAACACATTACGTTGCAAATTTGCATCAGGAAATGGTGGAAATGGGGTGGCACCTGAAGGGGGAGAACTTACTTGTGACTCCATGTAAGAAAGATTCCTATATGGAGACCTCAAAATACTTGTTGAAGAAAATTTTATAGGAAATGAGAGCCTGTGTATATATTTACAGACTGGTGGGACCCAGAAATAATGACAAAAGATTCTCAGAAATGTCCCAAATGTTTGAATATTAACACACTTCTAAATAACCTATGGGTCCAGTAAGAAATCACAATGGATATTAAAAAATATTTTGAACTGAATGCTAAGTAAGCTGTGACATATTAAAGCCTGTAAGAATGCAGCTAATGCCATACTTAGAGGGACATTTATAGACTTAAATGCATATATTAGTTGGGGTTGAGGGAGCTGAAAAGATGAGATAGACATAAATTTCAAAAAGTTAGGGGCTTACAAGATAAGGAAGCAACCTAAGTGTCCAACAACAGATGAATGGATAAAGAACATATACACAAAGAAGTACAACTCAGCCATATAAAAGAGTGAAATTTTGCCAGTTGCAGCAACATGGACAGACTTGGAGTACATTATTTTAAGTGAAATAAGTCAGACAGAGAAAGACAAATACTGTATGATCTCACTTATATGTGGGCCCTAAAAAATACAACAAACTACAAACTAGTGAATATAACAAAAACGAAGCAGACTCACAAATATAAAAAACAAACTAGTGGTTACCAGTGGGGAGAGAGAACGGGAGAGGGGCAATTTAGGGGCAGGGGATTAAGAGGTACAAACTATTAGGTATAAAATAAGCTATAAGGATATATTGTACAACACAGGGAATAGATCCAATATTTTATAATACGTGAAGTATAACCTTTAAAACTGTGAATCACTATATTGTACAGCTGTAACTTATATTGTATAGCAACTATACTTCAGTGAAAAAAAAAGAGTGGAAAAACAAAAAGCAAAACAACGACAAAAATAAAAGAAAGTTAGGGACTTAGCCAAAATGAAGGAATTATTGGCTCCTGTAACTGAGAAGTCCAAGTGAATTTCTGTTTTTCAGACACATCTAAATCAAGGTGTCAAAAAATATCATGAGTTAGTAGCTGCCTACCCTGTTTCCCTGCTTGCCTCCGTGTTGACTTTTTTCTCAGGTAGGTTCTGTTCATGTGATGATGAAGATACCCCAGGTTTATATCTTCCAAGTTGAGCAGGAAGATAGTTCAGTGAAGAGAGGAATAAATAGTTCTAAATAGCTCCAGCAAAGCTTTCTCCATTGACTCTGATTCGTCAGGCTTGGGTCACATGCCCACCTCCAAACCAATCAATGTGGCCTTTGGAATCCCACTGGATTTGAATATGAAACAGATGATTTGTGGACATTTTAAAATGTGATCTCTAGGAATCAGCATGTACTCTTAAAAAACAAACCAACCTCATTCATTTTTGTTTTTGTTTTGTTTTTTAATTCAAAAGGCTTCTCCTTCACAAGATTTGATTTCCATTAAGTACTTGACAGTCTATTGTGATATCTTTGTGGTGGATGAGACAGAATCTTAGTGCATTTATAGCTGGTTGAGTTAACCAGTTGGTTGAGTGACGATGATCACGTGATCCTTTTTCTAACTAATTTCCAAGCCATCTGCTTAAAATTTGTTGACTATCAGTGTGACAGGATGTCTCTTCAATTGACATTCTTCTGGAGAATTCTCTTTAACGGTTAACCCAATGCTTTTTTTTTTTTTGGCTGTGTTGCGTGGCATGTGGGATTTTAGTTCCCTGACCAGGGATCGAACCTGCACCCTCTGCATTTGAAGCGCAGCATCTTAACCACTGGATTGGCAGGGAGGTCCCCCCAATGGTTTTTTTTTTTTTTTTTTTTTTGCCTCTGGCAGAATATCTTTTCAGTATTTTTCTTGGACAAATGTATTAAGAAAGTTTTTTTTTTTCAGTTTTGAAAATGATGTGAATGCAAAGTGTAAGATAATATTCTTTGATAAGGGAACATGTTGAATTTGACTACAATTTTGGTTTGAAGGGATTCAGATGAGTTTAAATAGCAATTAATACAAAAGCATGCATTTAGGTTAAAAAATCCTCTTGTCCAAGTTTAGAAGGTGGGGAAACATAACTGGCAGCAACTTATGTGCAAAGTCAAGATCAAAGTAAACCACAGGGCAACCCAGCTCCTAAGGAAAGTACATGCAGCCCGCATATGGAAGACCAGACCAGAGTTAGGGATGTCCAATCCCAGGGGTGCCTGCTGCTTGCTCCAATTCTAACAGTGAGTTTGGTTCCTGGGGCCTCATTTTAAGGGGGCATTGACAATTTGAGAGCGCTCCAATCAAGGCATTCCGATTAGTGAGGAATTTGGAACCATCCTGCGGGAATACTGGATGGAAGAATTGGTTATATTTAGCCCAGGGAACTGGAGATTACAAAAAAGAAAAAAAAGAACAGTTGCTTTTAAATATTAAAGGGTTGTCATGTGGAGGAGGAAGCAGTCTTGATCTTGTTACTCCAGAAGATGCACTAGGAGAATGGGAGGAATTTTTAAGGGAGTAGATTTGACTCAGAATGAGACATTTCCTAATAACTCAAATTGGTAAAAAAAAATGGAGTAAGCACCCCCTTTTCCTGCTGGCGAGCTCTGGCAGGTGCTCAGGGAATTTCTTGAGGCAGAGATGGTATGCATCTACCTATAGGATCCAGGCCTATAGGAGCTGGATTTTACAGTGCTTGGCAGGGCAGGTTGTCTTTCTAAGAATTCTCGTTTGTTTGTTTGTTTATTTGCATGCTGTCAAATGATGTCCTAGGGAGTCCTGCTAAGGATGGACCTCCCTGTGGTGGGATTGGCAGGGAGACAGGTCACTGGGCTCTGGCTCTGGTCCAGGACCTGGGACAGCTCTGACAAGTTGGTTCTCTTGGGGAACTTGCAGACGAGCTGTCCACACTGGCAGCCTACCCAACCACCAGCTGCCTCTGGCTCTACCAGTGTGCTACCCAAACCCATGGGCTTCCGAGGAGGAGGGAAGGGTAGAGGGGCTTGGTTGTCCTCTGTGGTTCTGGTGAGATGCACACAGAGTGCATCTGTACATCTCCTCTAAGTGGCTGAGGAGATGAGGGAAGGGGGGGCCATGAATGTACCAGGAAGGCAGCCAATTTGCCCGCTGAGAAAAACAGAACCTCAAGAGAAGCAGTGAGGCGTATGGGAAAGAACATCTTCATGAGGTGGCTGGGACCAGGTTGCCTGGGTCTGAGTTCCATCTCTGCTACTCACACCTATGAACTCAGGCAAGTGACTTAGCCTCTATGTGCCTCAGTTTCCTCATCCACACAATGGGGGCAGTAATGGTACCTACTTCAGAGAACTGTTAGGATGAAATGAGGTAGTACTTGTAAAGCAGTTGAAACAGTGCCAAGAGCATAGACAGTGCTAAAAAAAAAGTGGTTGCTAAAAAAAAAAAAAATTAAGGTTGTATAGTCTCTGGTTCATACCTTGGTTCTGCTGCTTTCCGGCTGCGTGACATCAAGAAAGTGTCTCAACCTCCCTGGGCCTCTTTTCCATCCATGAAATGGGAATGGTAATGCCAACTCCATAGGGCCGTGCAGGGCAGCGTGTGTAAACTCAGTGGGGCCCCGGCATCTGTCACCAACACTGGTTAATAAGCAAGACATTGAGGACAAACAAGAGTGAATACTTGGCTTCATGATACTATTTCCCAGAAAGATTCCAATAAAAACAAGGTCAGGGAGTCAGAGATCATTTTTTAAGAGCTGCAAGGGGGGCCTGGAGGACCAGATGACCTGCAGTAATAGTAACAACAGCAACAGCAGCAGCAGCAGCAGCAGGAATTCACTGTGTCCCAGGCCCTGGACCAAACACTTCACATACTTTATCCTGTGGAACCCTCAAAAGTCTGTGAGGCGGGGATGACAGATGAAGAAAGTGAGCGTCAGCATAACTCGTTCACACAGTAAAACTCGGGTTGGAAACGATGTCTGCCCGCCCCACACCCACGCTCTGAACCACCAGGCACACGGTCTTGGAGCCACTAAAGACTAAGTTTCAGCAGAACCTAAGGGACCCATGAGGAAAATCTGAGGGTCTTAATGGAACACAAGACTAAATGAGCCAAAACTGTGACCTAGCTACTAAAAAAAAGCAAACATGCTCATTTCGCACAATGTGATCAGCAGACATTTCTGGGCCTGTTCTCATTGTCATCTCATTGTCATCTGCTCCACCCGGGCCTGGCTCTGGAAGTTCAAATACAGCCACGTTTGGATGGCCTGATTTTACTAGAAATTTCCATTGTCCTGGAATGCCTTTAAGGGGAGTTTTCTTCAAGTAGAGATAATCTTTGAAATGCAAACACTCTAGGTCTGGATAGTACCTTAACTGAAGCTCACTGATACTGGGGACAAATTACCAGCATCCTTCCTTCTGCAGACTGGTCCTCGTCTGACTGCCTGCAATGGCAGACGAGATGAGAAGACCCAGCTTGGGAGGTTGGGGGTTTTGAGGGGGTCCAGCTTCCATCCTTGGTGCCTAGGGCTGTGGGGTGTAATCCCTCAAGAGCCTCAGTGTGAAGTCCCAGGCTGTTTCCTGCAAGTCATTTCTCCAAGTGGAGCAGCTGACAGAAGGGTGGGGGGTGGGAGGAGAAAATGGGAAATGAGAGGAAGAGAGAGAGAGAGAGTGAGAGCAAGCAAGCACAAAGGGCAGGATCCCAAATACACAAGGGAGTCAATTAGGGTGGAAGAGTTGAAGTCTAGCAGGGAGGAGACTGGAGCCCACGAGGCTGGGTGTTCTTCCGGGGAAGGTCGGAGGAAAGACAGGGTGGGAGGAAGTGACTCAGGAAAGCAAGCATATTGATGAAGACTTAAGTAACAGAAAGAACACTAGGAATAACTAACAACGCTGTGCACTTATTGTGTCAGGCATTGTATTCCCTCCCAGCCTCATTTTACATAGATACCTCAGGTTACCAGGAAAAGACAGGTAAAGGGTGAACAGGCTGTCAACAGGAAGAGGTCAGGTCAGGTCAAACTTTCATACTTTTCAGAGACCGATAATAGCAACCTGTCGATGAAAATTAATCAATCGTCAATCTAGGAAAGAAGTGGAAACTTTTATTCGAGCCAAATTTGAGGATTATAACCCGGGAAGAAGAGCATCTCAGAGAACTGTGTTTTGACTTCTAACAGGCAGAACAGTTCTCAGAGCTTCCAAAGTTTTTTGGGGATGGAGGGCTGTACATTCAATGACGTATAATTGACAGTTTATACAATCCAGATCTAAGCACCGTCGTGACCCCTTACGAGATCGGGAAGGAATGTTATCTTTTAAGGAGTTGTCTTTTGATGCTAGGAGAATGTTGCTCTTTCTGGTTGAGCAGGTATTTCTGCCAATGGGGGCGGGCTGGTCAATGCATAAGACAGATACACAAGGCACAGTAGGGGAGAGAGAGGAGGCCAAAGGGCAGGAAGAACTTACGTTTAAATTTTTCTTGTCTTGCCATAACATATGAACTTTATTTCACAAAGCCTAGTGCACGGGAATGTTTTGTCCACAGAAGAGAAAATTCATAGAATTTAAGTAACTTGCCCAAGGTCACACAGTAAGTGGAAGAGCCAGTATTTTAACTCAACAGTTTTGGCTCCAGAATGGACTGTATCACGTAGAGCATGAACAGGCCGTTAGCATTGAAATGTGTGATGAAAACCTCTCTATCCTCCCTATGAAGTCTTCAGTAAAACCAACATTGCTCTCCAGTTCTTTTTGTGTAATGGTCTCTTGCTGGGGCTCAGGAAGAGAGGTTATGTCCTGCCTTGAGATGGACCAGGGATGAAAATGAGGGAACGTATGGGAACAGATGACATCAAGGTCACAACAAGTCTTGAACAAGGGGAAAGAAAAATTCTTTCTAAGGCCTCGAGCAGAGGTAGATTTAATCTCTCCACAACATCCTCTCCTGATGAAGCAGTGTCCTGGCGTGCCCAGTCCAAACCTAACCACAGCTTCACAGAAAGAGGTCTAAGCCCATTTCCACATTAAGTTCTGAAACACTCAGAAAAGGCTAAGTGTGCTGCGGTAACAACAGTCCCCAACCCACAGTGACTTACAGCCACAGAAGTTTATTTCTTGCATAAGTTACATGTCCATCACGGGTAGACTACACCCAGCTTCATGTCATCTTCTTTGGGATCTAGGCTGATGAAGCAGCCTTTTTCTGGCCCGTTGTCCAGTTTGGGGAAGAGGGAAAGAACACGCAGCAAACCATGGTCTGGTTCTTAAAGCTTCTGCCTGGACAGGACGCATGTCACATGACTTTGTTAGCGACAGCAAGTCACATGGTCCAGCCTGATGCTGGGGGTTGGGAGGGGGACAGCAGAGTATCACCTCCTTCAGGAAGGGCCAGCACATGTTTTTGAATAATAACACCATCTACGACAGTCTCAGAGCATTAAACCCTTGAGGACAGACCAAAAATTCTACTCTTAGCACCATGACCCAGTAAAGTGTCCTTGCCCCTGATCAAAATGCATCCTGGGGGGAGGAGGGAGGTGTGTGAAAGGGAAGGGGGAGCAGAGAGGGCATCCTGAAGGCCAATTAGTGATGGCAAAGAAAAGGGTACAGTGCAGCATCAGCTGGTAAGTGACAAGGGTGAGTGCCCTTGGCCCAGGGAGGAAGGGAGTTTGCAAAGAGGCCCATGAAGAAGGCAGGCCCAGAGGAGGAGAATCTGGCACTGCCCGGAGCTATTATCTGGTTAGAAAATGGAGCAACTATTTTTCTATGACCCAGTTTTAATACTGTGAGTTTGTAAGGAAGCTGAGGGAGCCAAACTTTAATCTCTAAAGGAGCTTAATTTCTTTAAAAAAAAAAGCACTTCTCTACAGATAAGTACAGTTCAGTTCAAGTCAGAATAGAAAAAGTAAATCAGAGGGGACAGCAGGTGAGGGTGACTGGCTCGGTCTTCTGAGTTCATACCCTCTGGGGTTGACAGTCAGAGGGTGAAAAGGCAAAATAACATCAAAGGATGGCATTCAGCTGAGGGGCCCGAAGGGATTATGACCACGTTTCTTCACAAAACCCACAGCGCACACACTTACAAATGCATTTATGTGAACTGGCCCAGAATCTTTTAAATTAAAATTGTCATCAAGATCTGGAATATAAGGTCATGGGGCCCCCCGGGGTTTCCTACAACTGCTAAAACCGAGGTTCCCTCTCTGGAGTGGAACCATACGATTTGACCTTTCCATGGGCTCTCTGAGAACCTGAATATTTTCTAAAGGGTTCTGGGCCAACTTCCTGAGATAAGAAGCCCTCTGGGTGAAAGTGGTGGATAGTGTTGATTAACAGGCAAAAACAGGTGATGTGTGTGCAGTCATTTCAACAGGAAAGGGAAGGTTCAAGTTTGACTCTCATGTTTTCCGAACACCAATAAGTGTGCGTGATGAAAAGCAAATTACTTATTGATGCAGTTAGGATGTATTTGTTCAGCTGCTTTAACAGAGATGAAAGTAGGAGCAACTTAGATAAGAGAGAAGGCTCGTGTTCCTCTCATCTGAGGTTCGAGCTATCCAGGCAGTCCAAGGTGGGGAGAGTGCAGCAGTTCTGATCCACTGGGTCTGCCAGGGATCCAGGTTCCTTCCTTCTTGCTGCTCCACTGCTACCAGGTTCCTTCCTTCTTGCTGCTCCACTGCTACCTGTGGTCTCACCCTCATTGGACCTGGTCCACTATCCCTAAGTCTGCCTTCCAGGCCGGGTAAGAGGTTTGGAGGGCAAGCAGCTTCCCTGAAGGGCAGGACCCTGGGAGGGCACGTCTCACTTCCACAGCATCCCATTTTCTGGAACTTAGTCACGTGGGCATGGCTGGCTGCAGGGGAAGGTGGGAAATGTAGTCCAGCTGGACAGTTCTGTACCTACCAAGAGGAAGGGAGGGTAGATCCTGGGGAACCATGCTCAGTAAACAGTAAATGATATACACCCCTATGAGTCAATAAACAAAAATTGTATGTTGTCAAAAATCTCTGAATAGGATGCTATAGCTAATAACTACAATTGTGACTATTTCTCAAAGTTAAAAGACTTCATTCATCGTCTTCAGCCTTGGAACCTCTCTTTGGCACCTCCAAGGGCTGCACAGCCACTCACTAGTGTAGCAGATCCAGAAGGGAGATGCTGTTGGTGAACTGGCCCATTGGCCACATGTTGTCTGGTCCCAAAGTCCTCCATTCAGGACAGCTAAGCTTTCAGAGGTCCTGAGCTGCACCATGATCCTGGGAAAAACTGAGGGGAAGACAGAACTTGAGATGGGACCCCCTCCTCCACTGCATCTCCCGGACTCCGGGTGGTACTGCTGGGGCTGCAAGATTCAACATGCCTCTCATCAAAACCGAGCCTCCTGCTTCTTCCCTGCACCTCTCTCCCTACAGAGAAACAAGGCACCTTCCTCTCCTTCGTGTCTTTCTCCATCCCTCTCTTCCTTCAGGTAGAACCCCAAGCCCCCACGGATAGCCAAACAAAAGCCTCGTGCAACTGGCAAGAGAATCCATTTAAAGGCTAGTTTGTATTTGTCCTTCTTACGTAGCCCCTCATCCTCACTTCAAGCGGGTAGCCAGGTTTTGTAATTCTTCGCCAGAGAAGCAAGCTGGCTGACCGCTGTCCCTAAACTCTTGGCATCTCCTTCAGGGCCTTTCCAGTGGTCAGAGTCCCATTACAGTCCCCACAGGCACTCAGGTTTCCATGGAAACTGCAGCACTCTCCTCGGCTGTCCAGGCAGATGCCTCACAATGTCAGGAAAGAGGGCTGGCTGTCAGCGGGGCAGCAGGTGTCCCGTGACAGCAGGGAGGGAGAGTGCGACATCGCCTGCAGGTCTGGGATGACAGCGTGAGGGCCCGGGCAGTGTCCCTGTGAGTTAAGCCGCTGCTAAAAATGGCAGCAGAGACAAGGTTTGCAAAGCAGAAGGACGTGCAGATGAGCCTGGCCTCCTCCCCTTCCCTAGGGCTGGGGAGCTGTCTGGGAGCTGCTTCGGGCCGCTGCCATTGTGGGCAGCCTGACATTCCTGATCTGTGAATCTCACTGGGGCCTCTTAAGGAGACGGACAGATGGACAGATGGAGGAGGGGAGGGGTGGGGGGAGGGGAATGGGAAGAAGGGACAGAGGGGACAGGAGAGAGGGAGGGGAAGAAGCAAGAGAAGGCGTGGGAGGGGAAGGAAAGGGAGGAAAGACGGAAGGAGGGAGGGAGGAAGGAGGGAAGCTCCCGCCCGCAGCTCAGTTTAGGGGCCCAGGCATTTCTAATTCAAGCACCTTCTCATCCCAGGTGTTTCGTTAAACTGAATTCCTCCCTCCGCCTCCACCCCTACCCGTTCCGCCACCCAAAAGATGTGTTGACCTCAGAATTTGACCTTATTCGGAAATAGGGTCATTGCAGATGAAATTAGTTAAGATGAGGTCATACTGGAGCAACCAATCTGAAATACGTACTGTGTGATTTCACCTATATGACATTTAGTAAAGGCAAAATTATAGAGAAAATTCAAAAAGGTCAGTAGTGGCCCTTGGTGTGGGGGAACGGGGAGCGACTAGACAAAGCACCGATGATTTTTAGGGCAGTGAAAATGCTTTGTATGATATTATAATGATGGATACGTGACATCATACATTTGTCTAAACCATAGAATGTACGATACCAAGAGTTAACCCTAAAGTAAACTACAGACTCTGGGTGATTATGATGTTTCAACGAAGGTTCATCCCTGGTTCAAAAAAAATTTTTTTTTGATGACTGACGTTATAATGCAGGAGGATATGCATGTGTGGAAGTAGGGGTGTATTGAAAATCTCTGTACCGCCTTTTCAATTTTGTTGTAAACCAAAAACTTCTCTTTAAAAAACTAAGTCTTTTAAAAACTCAGAAAGCATGTATGGTGCGGGCCAGCGAGAAAAGCAAATGTTGACACTGTCTCGGCATTCTTCCCCCCAGTTATTCATAATGACAATAACCCTCGTGTGGGAGGCCCACCACGTGCCAGGCACTTGGGCACAGACTTTTTACAAGACAAGTGAAAAAAGACTTACTACTTTTCACAGTAACATGACCATTTCTCCCCTTCTACCGAAGAAAACAATTAGGTAACGACCATAAAGCAAGTTCCGGAGAAGTTAAATAGTTTTTTGAGGCCACCCAGCCAATGGCGTGCTTGTATTCAGACCCCAGTCTTTCTGACTCCGAGGATTGTACGATTGTATTCTTTGAACCAATTCTCTCTCTCTCCTTTTTCTTTTGGCTGTGCCACGTGGCTCTCAGGATCTTAGTTCCCCGACCAGGGATTGAACCCAGGCCCATGGTAGTGAAAGTGCCAAGTCCTAACCACCGGACCGCCAGGGAGCTCCCTTGCCACCAATTCTCATAACCGCATTTTGCACTTAAGGAGTCATCAAGATTAGAACTTACATGGGGAGAATCCATCTCTTCAGCGACTCTGGACTATCTCATTATTACACACTGGATTCCAGTAATAATATTCCCCCAAATACAGTGGCTCAAGTGAGATAAAGATTTATTTCTATCTCATGAAACAGTCCAGACAAGTAGTGCAGGGTCACAGCTCAACTATGTGTGGACTCAGGACCTTTCCACCTCCTTGCTTTCCCATCCATAGAGTCTTCTTGAACAACTTGTCAGGGATAGCTCTCCATCACCTCACATTCCAGCCCATGAGAAAGAGACAAGGAAGGAAGGGAGCACGGGCGTGTTTTCTTTTACAGGAACACCCCAGAAGTTGCACACTCTGTACCTGCTCACATCCCAGTGGCCTGAACCTGACCATACATTTGGTCATATTTAGCTGCAAGGGAGGCTGGGAAACATCATCTTTTTAGCTGGATTAACCAAGCTGAAACTTCTATTCTTATGGAAGGGAATAAAGGTTATTGTAGAAGACAATGGCAGTCCCTTTCACAAAATTAATAGAGGAGATTTCCTTAACCAGAGCACATACAGAAGAGATGGAAGTTTGTCCAGGAAGTGGGAATAACCAGAATCAGGACTCTCTGATTTGTTTCCCCAATTTGTGGTCTTGGTCTTCACAGTGACTGTCCTAGTTTGGGTCCTCAAGCCTCTGGACTATTTCACCTGTTCCATACTTGGTCTTTTTAGCTCCTGTTGCTTTCCCATATAATTTTCTACATCACCACCCATATTCTAAAGTGCATTCTAAAATTCAAATCTAATTATGTCAATTCCCTGCTTAAAGCCTTTTGATGGCTCCCCACTGTCTAGAGGACCAAGTCCAATGCGCTTAGCAAAGCACTGGAACCCTGGTCAACTTTGAATGCTCATCTTCGTCTGCCCTCACATCATTACCCTAAGCTGTAGGCGGATGGAGACAATAGCAATTCTCAAAATGCTACATCCTCCCACTTGTATGCAGTGTTTCATTGCCCTTATATATGATGTTTCTTTTGCCTGGAAGGCCCATCTCTGCTTTGTCCTTCAGGTGAACTCAGTCTTCGGTGTACTAAGGAAAAGTATACAGATATCTGCAATATACTTTGAATTGTGTCCAAAAAAGTGAGAAAGTCTGATGGATGGATAGCTGGGTGGAAAGAGGGATAGGTTTGTAATTTTTTTTTAAAGTGTAGTAAAATGTTAATGGTAGATTCAAGCTGTGGGCATATGGCTGTCCACTGTACAATTTTTTAAACTTTGCTATAAGTTTGATATTTTTCATAATAAAGATAAAGAAAAAGACCCCATCACAAAGTGGTTTTAAATGTTTAGTTTTTTTTTTTCTCCCTCAAGTAACAGTTCCAAAGTGAGTGTGCCAGGTTTGTGGGCAGTTCTGTTCCATCTGTTCGTTTAGGGGTGCCAGGCTTGTGGGCAGGGACTCAATTTTTTCCAAGTTATCAAGTCATTGCTCCATTATCCTTTAGACCCAAGGATATTGTCCTCATCTGTGGCCAAAGCTGGACCACTCTGTCCCAGTCCCAAGAGAAAGAAAGACTGCAGGAGGCATGCCCATCTCTCAAGGCCTAGACCCAGCTGTAGACAGCATGACTTCTGTCAACACTCCATTGCAAGAACTGAGTCATATGGCCACATGTGACCACAAAGAAGGCTGGGAAATAAGTAGCGTCGTGCTTAGGAAGAAGGAGAGTATCCCCTACCCTGCGCTCTCTGAGAACACACCAGACAACCATTTATCACACTGTAGTCATTTGAAACCTGCAAACTCATTACAGGAAGAAATAGTGTTTTGCACATCTAGGAATCAAACAGCAATCAAAACCGAACACGAGGCCTGAAATGAGAAAGGTGTTGAAGAAATGTTTGCTAAATGAATTAGTGCGTGAAAATAAAAATGCATAAATAAAAGAAATGAAGAATTATAGTACTTTTTGGACCATACATTTCTCAGTATGTATCTACTTTGATTTGTGGAAAGCAAGCCATCTCTTGATATTGTAGATCTATAATATGCCAACTCATTCAAATCAAGTAATTCTTTATTAATTTAGCCCTCTTTCCCATCCCTCCTCTTTCCTCAATTTTATCTTCATGAGGGATAAGAATTACTCTTTTACAGAGTTTACCAAATAACTTACATGCCTTGGAAGAAAAATATTTCACCTGATTAAGAATGGAAACTCCTTTCCATGTTATTAAAGCACTCAAGTAACACCAGTCTGTATTAAAATAATGTGAAATGGCATATGAAAATTGTCTACTTATTACCATCGACCCATAAGACTTCTACTTGGTTACCATTAAAAAAAATATCTATGTAGGTGCTTAGAAGTAATATATGTTTCTTCCATTATATTCTGTAATTCTAACTTTCATTAACTCATATTGAATTCTTTGCCAATTGATCCAAATTATTGTGTTTTTACTGCACTTCTCCAACATTTAACCTGAGATTTAAAGAAACATGATACTATAATAGATGGCATTTAGCTCAAGTATTAATTGGATCACTATTGAAAAAATAGAATAGGAAATCTTATTTTCTTTCTCGATTTTGATGGGTTTGCCTTATACAAGATACAGAACTGTCCTTTCCAATTCTCATGTCATTTCTTTCTGGTCAATCCAGGGACCTCCTGCTTTTCTGCATTCGCATCAAGATCTCCACATATACCTTTGTTGTAAATAGTGACTTTTCCAGGTTATTTTAACTGTATCTCCTGTGTCTGTATATTGGAGATTATTTTCAGCAAGCTGGTATGATATGCATATGCTAGCCCAGAAGATACAGTGAATTTGGATGGTTCAGCAATTGACTGTCAGAAGAAGGATCTTGTTTGGATAGGTCTGAGCCTGGGTTTGTGCCTGGTAAGAGAAAGCAGTGATATGGAAAAGGGAGACTTTTCTACAAGAGGATAAGCAGAAAGAAGGATGGCTTACCCTGGCTTGGGGATGAAGCAGTGAAGGCTGCAAAGGACAACTAGGAGGTCAAAAGTGGTGGAAAGCGGCTGCTGTGAGCAACCTGGCATGACTGAGAAGAGACCTGTCAACCTGGACATGAGTAAGACTAGAATGTCTCCAAAGTCTAAGATGAAGATACTGATTACTTCTCATGGGAATTTGGCCAGGTGGAGTTCCACTTTTAGGGTTGCAAATTTCAGGACCACCATCAATTTTGTCACAGATAAGTTGGGGGTCTTCAAGACCACTTTCATTCTGACACAAATTGCAAGTTTGAGCCAAGACTGTTACCCAAAAACTAGGTTCACCTCTTGGTGGGTGTTGAGCTAAAAGAAACAACCAAGTAAAAGATCAGGAGAAGGAAGGATTTATTACTTGCAGCAAGTAAGGAGAACACCAGGGATATTTCCCAAAGCACTATCTTCCCAAACAGCAAAATTGGGGAAGTTTTAAGCTACGGGTACACTGCATATTCATGAAGGGGCTTGGGCTGTTGACCGAGTCCAAGCTTTACTTGATGGAAGTCATGAGGGTCAGAAAAGGTTGTCGTCATCCTCCCTTAGGTTCCAGTTGATGTGGCGCTTGAGCTTCAGGCTAATCTTTACCATTGAAACAGAACTGAGAGTCTTTACAACTGATTTATTATCTTTGCTATTGTTAATTATCTTGCATGATGACAATTGTTTGTTCCTGAATTTTTTGTTCCCTTAAGATTATTATTTTTTATTTTATTTAATTTTTCTATTCAGCAGGTTCTTATTAGTTATCCATTTTATATGTATTAGTGTATATATGTCAATCCCAATCCCTTAAGATTATTAATTACTGAGACCTATTCAAGGACACGCATTGTGGCCAGACTTAGATCACAAAATGGCTTAGGCTAAAAATGGCTTCTCTCATGTCAAGAAAGCCATGCCTGGTTCTTTTCCTCCAGGGACCCCTCCCTACCCTATCTACTTACAAGACCACCTTCAGCGTTAACACAACATTGTAAATCTATACTTCAATAAAATAAATTTTTTAAAAAAGACCACCTTTGGGTTCAATAATTTGTTAGAAGGGCTCACAGAGCTCAGAAAAGTCATTATACTCATGGCTCCAGTTCATTAAAGTATTGATAAAAGGATTCTGATTAAAATCAGCCAAGGAAAGAGAGTATAGGGCAGGGTCCAGGAGTCACCAGATGCAAGTTGTCCCAAGAACACCTACTTCTCCATGATATAATATGATGTGCAGCAACATGCATGGAGTATTATTAAGCAGGGGAGCTCAAGCATTGGTGTCCAGAGATTTTATTGGGGGTAGGTCATGTAGACATGGTTGGTGATCTGCATGGCGGACCTTTGTCTCCAGCTTCTCCAAAAGTCAAGTTGATACCACGTGGTCCAATTTCCCCCACCATAAATCACTCTGTTAGCATAGACTTTCTGTCCTGGCCCAAGACCTCCAGATAAACAAAGACACTCTTATCAGGCAGGGCATTCCAAGGGCTTAGAAGCTACTTCAGGAGCTGAGGCAAAGGCCAAACTTTTCTTTGGGAAGGTAAATCCTGTACTGCACACAAGGGTCATTCTTGATTAGTGGCCCTATGCCCAGGGCACATCAAAAGATCAAATCTGTGGCAGAGCATCAGATAGAAACGCACTGTCCTTGTATCCAAGGGGCAACCTCAGAGTTAGCACAGAAAATAAAGCCCCAAAGTCTGGACAGGGAAGATGAGCAGACATGAATAAGGGAGTCATACCCAGGGCTGAGATACTAGAATCGTTTTCTTATTGGGTGCTTATATCCTATGATGCTTGGGTGGGTCTCTCATTAAAAAATCTAGAACTGGAGTGGTCCAACTGAAAAACTTAAAAAAAAAAACCAACCAAATCACATTGGTTGTGATGACTAATCGGGACACCTGAAATTTTCCATCTCTCTATAGCTTGACCTGGTTGTAGAGCAGATAATTATATGCAGAATAATTGACACTCCAATTGTGCTGATGGACAGTCATGGGGCCTGGGTATGGGCATAGATGCGAGGCTCCAAATGGCATCCAAAGAGGGCAAGCTTCCCTTCTCCTTGGGGTGGGAAGCAGCAGTGATCCCAGGTAAATACAAGCTTCCTGAAGAAGATTCTTCACAAGCTCATGAATAGTAGAGTCTGTTCCCATGCCTGTCCTGCCAGGTGAAGAGACAATCTAAAACCAAGCTTCTCCACCATTTCTTAGACTAAGTCATGTTGGACTGGAATGGGATTACCAAGCATGAAGCATTTCTAAAGATCAGATGGAGGATCCTTATAGAAAGACTTTGACAGAGCCTGTAGCCAACGCGTTCACTTAATCAACTTATCCTTAATATTTATTGAACACCTCCTAGGTACCTGTCAATGGATCCAGTTCCAGGGATATCACCATAAATCTCACTCAAAAGGAGCTTATGTTCCACCCTAAGTCAAACATTTATTGAACACCCACTGAGTGTAAAGTGTGCATTCTCTTATTTGTCCAGGGTTTGCATGGATTATGTGATGGTGACATCTGACTGCTCCATGAAAGGTAGTAGTTAGGATCTAGTTGTCTCTCTATCTCCTCTTCCTGAATACCCATGGGTTTCTGAGCTTTGGAGAAGCTCTAGAATCCCTGGTGACCAAGAGAAGGAAACTACTGGTGTGAATGATTAGGGGAAAAGCTGAGGAAATCAGCTGTACACCTGGTACTGAAGTAATGGCTGGAGTACATTCTGATTGGTCAGGTTTGTCCCATACAAGCTGCTAATTCTGAATATCACCTTGGCTGTGTCCTCTCCTTCCAGGGCTCCTCCCCATCAAGGGCTTTCTCTTCTCCAAGAGGAATCCTGATCTGATGGACAAAGATTGCCTTAGAGGGCACTTTCTGGAAACTTCCACTTTTCTCCTTGAATGGTGATTTTCCCCCATCCCACCCCCCAACTTCATAAGCCCTAAGGATTCATCTCTGGGCAATGAGCAAATCTTCAGCATCATTTCACTGTTTCATTCTATCTCAGGACCCGGTGTGGTATTTGATTCTGATAGGGTTTCTTTGTGTGTGAGAAACTCTTCTGAAATCTGCTAACAAGAAAACCAAGTCATATTATACTGCACTGTATGGGAAATCCACACAATTCTCCCCCTCCCTAGTGAGGGTAATCACTGCCAATTCATGATGCTTTTGTGAAAATGAGTTATTTGGAGGGGATCCAAAATAGGCAAAGAAAGGAGGTAACAGATCAGACTGATGGATTTGGTGGCATTAAATCACACAGATTTAAATGTGGTGCACTTTGTAGAGCTGCGTTTTTAATCCTTGCTGAGAATGTTGATTAAAGAAAGAAGTTACCTAGATTTGTGACATTTGGTAATATGATTATATTACCCTTTAAAAATTTTTATTTTTGACTAGATAATATATGCAAGTGTTTTAAAACTCAAAATGACATGCAAATGTACACATTGAGAAGTCATGCTCTTCATCTTCCTGTATATACCCTGCCCCCAGAGGTAACTACGTTTGTATCATTTTATGTTTCTTAATGCAAATACAAGTGATGAAACTTCCTCTTTAGTTTGGGGGATCCCACACCAGAAGAGCTTGTCCCCGCCTCCATAAGCTCAAATTAACAGATACATCCCCAGCCTTCCCCACAGCTGGGGCGAAGTCATATGATCTAGGCTCAGCCAATCAACAACACCTGCCCAAAGTGTGACTTGGAAGGAGGTGACATCCCAGAGCAAGCACAGGGGAGAATCTTCTCATCTCATTTTCAGAGACAGTGAGGCTAGTGGTTCAAACTGCTGCATTTGGGGTCCATGGCCAACGGGGTCAGCAGTGCCCACTGAGGCATTTGCAAAGCCAGATTAACAGCGAATCCAATGAGTCTTTACCTTCAGGCCTCCTCACTTGAATGAGCTTCTTCCAAAGCCTGGAAGCGGGTTCCAGCAACGTGTTGACACATTTTTGTAAAATCTGCAGAAGCCAGATATTTTAACTGCAATTGGTTAAGACTCTTTCCTCTCCAACTAACCCTTTGTCACACTTCCTTTTGGACTATGTGGTGCTGGTATGACTGCAGCACTTTGAGGGGACAAGCTAATTAGGGGGAAGCTGAGTTAGGGTACAGTTAGTTTGGGCTTAGTGTGACACGTTTATGTCATTCATGATTATTTCCATAGTCTTTGCTATCCATCCTGAGGTCAGAATGGCTGCCAGGAACATTTCAACCTCTCACTGTGCCAGTTCACCCAGCCTCTGGTCATGAAGGTGCAGGGACAGAATTTGTACTGCAAAAGGATACGTCCTGACTGCCAGGTCCTGAACTATGTGGAGAGCAGAGGAGAAATAAGATACAAATACACAGAGCCAGAAGCTCGTCTATGGGAAATCCTTCTAAACCTTCAGGATCACAAATGAAACTTGATAGAGGTTTTCCCAAATCTGACAACAGTCCAACAACTTTACACGACGTTGCCAATAATGAGTATGAAGCTGAAAGAAACTTTTCTAAATTATAAAAAATATGAAACAACTTTGGATCTCAGCCAGGTGGGCTGAGATGGGATGAAAGTGGTTCTTTGTCTGTGTGGTCTTCCTCTCCCAAACCTAGAATCTCTATCAAACCATGAGAAAAACAGACAAACCCAAATTGAGGGACATTCTACAAAATACCTATAAAACTCAAAACTGTCCAGGTTACCAAAAAGGAGAGTCTGAGAAACTATCGTAGCCCAGAGGAGCCTAAGGAGACATGGTGGCTAAATGAATGTGATGTGTTATCCTGGAACAGAAAAGAGAGCTTAGGGAAGAACTAATGAAATTCAGATAAAGTGTGGAGTTATTTAATAATGATGTTTCAGTATTGATTCATTCATAACAAATAGATGATAGAGAAAAATGGATAAGGAGTATACAGGAACTCTTTTCACTAGCCTCACATTTGCTGTAAATCTAAAACTCTTCTATATTTTAAAAGTTGCTTAGAAAAGAAATTTGGATCAACCATGCTAAAAGAAAGACTGAATTATCTATTCTCTCTATAGAAAATATTATAAATTACATTTTATAACCCTATTCTTACATAGCCCAAGATTGAAATGGAAAAATGTAATGTGAAGTGTGTCAGGCAAATAATTAAACTATTATGTAATATTCTAGATTTTGTGTTGTTTATGGTATTTATCAGGTTTTTAAATATTTAATTTTTGTGATTTATTTTCTCTCATTCTAAATATTTACTTTTGTGCCTAATTTCCTGTTCATGATTTTTTGTTAGAGAACAGCCCCTCAAAATCCAGATCTGCCCCTGGGTATACGTGTGCAGCCGTGGGCAATAGTGTTATCACGGTACCAGTCTATAGTATGCTGTGGGACATGTGTACTGTTCTTCGGCCTAACCAAAGGCCAAAGATATTTATTTAAATATTGTTTAAATAAATTGCTTTTTTTGCATAAATTATCCATAGTTTGTTTCTGCTGCTTGTAAATGAGAATTTGATGAATAATTTGGGCATAATTTAAAGCAGTGGTTTTAAGCCCTGGCTGTGCATTAGAGTCCCCTGGGGCAGGAGGAGGGAGTTAAAATATACTGATGGCCAATCCCTGATGCTGAACCAGCCTTTCCAAGGCTAGGGCTTAGGCATCAGTAGTTTTTAAAATTCCCTAGATTATTCTAATATTCAGCCAGACTTGAGGACCATTGAATATAGTCTTGTTTCCAAGTGGTCCAAGTCAACTATTCATGTTATGAGTCCTAATTTTGTGCCCATCACTGTTCTAGGAGTGACAGATGCACGGAAGAGTGAAACAGACCATCAAGGACCCCTCAGTCTGGACATCCCAGAGTGAGGTTGAGGTGTCTGGATTTCCCTTTCAGAAGCATCTGAAGAGAAAATTGAATGCACACTGCCTGGAGACAGGAGCAAATGAAAATGTCCAGGAGAGCTGTGTTTTGCTTTATCACATCTAGGGGTAGTGAGAGATTCTGAAAGAGTGTTCTATGAATTCCCAGAAGCTCCCAACCAATTTAAGTCCATGAAGAACCTTCCACCAGAACTCTCAGCTTTGACATTAATGAGGGAAAAGATGATCTCAGATGGCCTGTGGGCACTGAGCCCCGAGCCCCTGCCTTCTTGGAGACCCGACTAACAGCATTGTGTGGTTGTTAAGAAAGAGAGAGAGGGAGAAAGGTTGCTCACAGTAGCAACAAAAATATAAAATACTGAGGAAACAAGTGGTATATAGGATCTGGGGTCAGAAAACTACAAACTTTACTGAATACGTTTTTTAAAACTTACTAGAAAAAATAGAATTGGGAAAGCTTAACATCGTAAACACATTTATTCATCCTAAACTAACTATATACATTCATTAGAATTCCGGTCTCTATCCCAATGAAATTATTTTTGGAACTTGACAATGATTTTAAAGTTGAACTGGCAGAATGGGTGAAACCGGTCGAGTTTTTTTTTTTTTTTAAAGGAGGAGCATTGATTTTACCGGATATTAAAACATATTTTTTAAGTGACAAAAATATAAACAGAATGATACTATCTTAGGAACAAACAGATAAAGAACAGAATGAAAAGTAAAGAAAGAGCTCTACTTATAATAAATAATCAGATATGATAGAGATGGAATTACAATTAAGTGGGGAAGAATGAACCAGTCGATACATCTTTTTGGAATAACTGGCTAACCATTTGGAAAAAATCAAGCTGGATTTCCTCCTCATGACATCCATGGTAATAACTTGCACATGGCTTATATATATTTTTTTAAATGTAAAGGTACCAGAAGGAAAAAGAGGTAAAATTTTATGTAAACTTGTAGTAGGAAAAGCATTCTAAGCATAACACCAAAGGAAATATCAATAAAGTAACATGCTGGGAGAAACGATTATAAAAAAAATATTTTAGTCTTATAAATCTAAAAAACGAAGAAACTTGAAAGGCAAATTACATCTGGGAAAAGAGCTATGACACATGTGACATACATAGGATTTAAGATCTTAAAATACAAAGCTATACTGACAGAAAAAAGAAAGAGGTAAATAGTTCAGTATAAAATAGATGAGATAAAGTAAGAACTAACCATTCTTACAATAAGTGCACACAGCCGATATGAAAAAAAGCATACAACCTCCTTAGTCAATAGAATGCACACGAAAACAAAGCCACTTTTGGCCTAAAAAATTAGCAAAGAAGGTATGGAGAAATAGGTTCATCTCCAAAAAATATCAACTGGTAACATGTTTCTGGAAGACAATTAGGTATTAAGTCTTCACAGTCTTGCAAAGATTCATCTCCTTTGGGGAAGTCATTCTAAGAACTGCTGGTGCAAAAGCACAAAGTTAAGCACGTGGCTAGGCATCAGCAGAGCAAAGAAAGCTTTTTCTTTTAAAATAAAAGAATTGTAGGGGTAGGAGAGAGGGAAGTGGGGAGGGGCAATATAGGGGTAGGCGGTAAAGAGGTACAAACTATTACGTACAATATAAGCTACAAGGATATATTGTACAACATGGGGAATACAACCAGTATTTTACAATAACTGTAAAAAGAGTATAACCTTTAAAAATTGTGAATCACAATATTGTACACCTGTAACTTATGTAATATTATACATCAACTTTACTTCAATAAAAATAGAAAAGGAAAGACTTATATATTTGATATTCAAAAAAGGACCGGAGGAGTATCATCTTAGATAAATCAGAATCTTGCTGAACCTTTTTTATGATTTTACTATTTTTATTTTCTAATCTGAACTAGACAAGGGAATGCAGTGGGAGAAACCATGGTTTCTTTTCACTATTTCATTTATCTTTAGATCTTTTTTTTTTTTTTTGAGAGGCTGCATTTCTTACAAGAGAATCATCAGACACCTCCCTCAAGCCAAGAGAAAATATGTTAAAAGGTCCATGCAGGAGATGGACCTTAGTCCTTGGGACATCAGGGAAGGAGAGGCTATCAGACTCATCCTTAGCAGTATAAAGGTGAAGGTCATCGCTAGAGTGTTCTGTGGTGGGAGAGGGCTGAGACAGGAGCCAGCAAGGGAATCAAAAGATTAAAAAAAAAAAAAATAAAAACTGCTACAAGATGAAAAAAATCCACAAATTTGTCAAATTATAGACAAATTACATTCTAAAACTCTTTGTCTGGAAAAGAAAAAGATTTGGCTAGAGGTTTCCCAGTAGTATAGCAGAAGCAATAGATTTTACTACCTCTCAGTAGCGAGTGGTGACCAACTTGCTTGGGAATGAAGACACTGGTTGGTCCTTCTGGAAGGTTAGCACCCTTGCTGCAGTACCTCGTTGGTCTATGTGGTTCTTTTGGAAAGAGCGTCTCTCAAAAATACTTAGTTCAACTCCCATCCACAGGGCCCTCCACCAGGCCAAGGGAACCATGCTTCTTATCTTTAGATCTTTATCCACACTCTGCATAAAGATATTTAATCTACTATTAATACTTATAGTAATGAAAAACGAGAAAAAACAGTAGATAAAACAATCAACGATTTGTTTCAAATGTATGCACAGTCTTATAATGGAATACGAGGAACCACTCAAAACCATAATTGCAAATTTCTATTTATTGACGTGGTTAGATATTTCCAATTTATGAGAAAGTTCAAAACAAGTTCAAAAACAATCATCTGGTAAGATCCTGTTTTCGTTAAGTAAATATTTAAAAGTGTCTCGATGCACAGAATAAAAGCCCAGAAGAATAAATACTAAAATGGATACAGTTGGGGGCAGATGATGGTTAGCATTTTTAAAATCTGTGTTTTCTAAATTTTCTACAATAAAAATGAATTACTTTGGGGATACAGAAAAGAAGTTAACGGAAACTTTTAGCCACCCAGTTGTAATACTTTCTGGAACAAGGCAGAGTGTAAATTAATTATTTAATTTTTAAAAAATATAGAGCATTCAGTCCATATGCCTGGTCTCATCTCCAAATAACTAGGTACCGTTGACAACGCCGTATATTTGTAAGACTCCTGTAGATTCTAAAATATTTGATCTTCAGGCATCTGTCCTCTTGGTTTTCTTGGCTACCCTGAAAGTGCCTGGAGGTGCTCAGCCCTTGTTAAAGACGAGTGGGTGAACCCCAAAGAGGGGAAGTGGCCTGCCCAGTGTCACGAAGAAGGGCAGAATCCTCACGGGGACTAGACAGGCCCCTGGGGCTGCTGCTTTCCGACCCACGGCTGAAACGTTCAAGGTATTTTGCCAGTCCTTGCTGTACATTCTGTCCAGGCACCTCCTTTTGCAATAGATTCGAGGCCTTTTCCTTCCTCCCTTATTGGGGTAGGGTGCATGGGGACAGGGGTCCCTTATTAGGTCGACATTTGTGGGGCACTGTGAAGAGGCCACAGTCCGCGGGAGAGAGAGAATGTGATCAAATTATAATGCTGTCTCCAAAGGAGATGGTGGAGGCCTAAATACAGCCCAGGAGAGTGACCATCACCCTTGGGGAGCCACAGAGTTTCAAGGAGGGTTGACACCTGAGGAGAATGATGCCTTTGGTCCAGGGAGCCCGACGCTTCCCTGGAGCCTTGCGGGCCTCTCAGGGAGGCCTCACAAAGATGGTCCTCCAGCCTCTCTCCTGTGATCACAGCAAGGGCGGGGGGCGGGCACTCCCAGAGGATGACCCTGGCCCTCCTGTCAGTCCCCTCTTCGCCTTTTCTTTTGTGCTCCCACCACTGGCTCATACCCAAGCTCTTGTTGCCTTCCAGGTGGAGGCAGGCTTGGCCCAAGCCTCCTGGAGCACCGGAGCACAAGCTTGGGAGAAAGGCCGCCCTAAGCTCTGTCTGTGATGCATGCATTGCTGGTACGGAAGGGGCAAGGCCCGGGGAACACTACAGTGTCTGTGTTGTGCTCCGCGTCGCGGCTTCTGTCTCTCTAGAGTGGGGATACTAATGTCTCCATGCAGAACTGTTAGAGAACTGAGGTAATTCAGGTAAAAGACCTGGGAGATAGGAGGTACTCAATAAACATACATCAGTTACCACTTGGACCGCAGTCTCTTCTTCAGGAGAAATGCAAGAGTTGGTGGGGCAGACTTGATGGTCCCAGCCATCTTCGCTCTCTGTGAGCCACCCTCCTCCCAGAGTTAACAGCTCTCAAACGAAGGGAAGGCTTGTCGTCGCCATAGATTTTCCTGAAAAGGTTTTGATATCCATTAGCCAGACACTATAACGAGAATATCTCTTGTTTTTCTAGAAAAATATGGTTTTTAGCCTTCTCTTCTGGCATATTATATTGTTCTTTTATCCTTTCTTTAAAAAAAGTCTTTCAAACTGCTTGCCTTCCATGGAAGAA
Organism: Tursiops truncatus; assembly: GCF_011762595.2. Lineage (NCBI taxonomy): Eukaryota > Metazoa > Chordata > Mammalia > Artiodactyla > Delphinidae > Tursiops > Tursiops truncatus. The sequence continues at coordinate 131,397,140 of NC_047037.1, read as the reverse complement.
TAGATAGTATATCATTTCTGGAGGGACCTTGTAAATGATTTAATATCTTAATTTAAAGCAAATTTACTGTAAGAAAGTTGCAAAGCTAATATTGATTAAAAACAAAAATTTTTTTTTTTTTTGGGCCCAACTCTGCCCAGCTGCAGAGATCTCAAGTGAGAAACTGGTCTTTCAGCTCCAGTGTTACATGGTGGTGCATTCACGGCCGGCCAAGCGGGAAGCAGCCGTTGGGAGGCAGTTTCCCCGTGGAGATGGATGGGGAGAGGATGGAGAGCCTGGGGGAAGGCTATGGTCCAGGGTTCTCTGAGCTTGGAGCGTGCAGAGCCAGAGCAGGACAGAGCCCCGCAGAGACCAGTGAGCTGGGTGATGGACTCATCCTGGGAGCTCAGGCTGGGAGAGCAGAATGCAAGGGACTCGCCTGACTGCCTTCCCGTCCTTCCCTCATGACCCTTGACCTCCGCCTGCCCTTCCCCCTTCTTCAGTGGAGATACAGTGGGCTGGGGAGCCAACGCACAGAGCATGGAGAAGGACTTTCACCTCCCGAGGTGTGGAATCCAATGGGATAATAACGTATTGAATAGCAGTTTCTCGTTTTCAGATCACATCACAAGTGTTTGCTCGATTCAGACCCAGCTCTCATCAACTCCACTTTGAGGAGGAAAGAGGGACACGAGCGGATCTGGTGACTTGGCCCAGCGTCTGGGAGAGGACCCCAACTTGGGCCTCCTGCTTCCTGCCCACACCCCTTCCAGTGCTGGCCACACCATGCATCATCCTCAAGAACCCCTCGGCCAGGTGCCGCTATGCCTAAACCCAGGAGTCGGGAGCCCAGAGAGGGTGAGTAACCTCCCCATGGTCACCCAGCTGGGTGGTGGGAGCCTGTGAGCCCTCCCTCCAGGCTCTGCCTCTGCTCACCTCACTCCTCTGAGAGTCCACTATGGGCCCCTCCTCCCTCACATGCCTTATTTGATTGACTACTTACAATGTCCCATGATGCCAAGGCCAGATGACTGGTCCGAGCTCATCCAACAAGTTCTTGGAGTGGATCACAAAGACAGGATCCCTTCGGGCTCTTCCAGTGCCAGCCCGGGGCACCTTTCCCACCCGCAGGGCCTGGTGCCACACTCGGCTTGGTCTGGGTTACAGTGACGAGAGCTAAAAGTCCATCGGTCCTCCTGTGTTTATTGTACTGATCACTGATTAATGTTAACTGTAGACAAGGGATAAATTGGATGGAGCTACTGAGAAAGATTTCAGCTCTATTTAAGAGCGTCCCAAGGAGGGGGAAGGTAGGAGTAAGTTCCCCTTGCTAGAGGTATTCACACTCAGAATGGACAGTCACTAGCATGGGTGTCAGAGCGATGACGCATCAGCAGAGGCTAGATCATCTTGACCTCCAAGCTCCTTTCTACACAGGGGCCTAGGAAACACTCCGTGATGGTCTCCCACCAGCTTTGAAACACAGGCATATGTGGACCCAATACTGCCCTCTCCCTATGGAAAAACCAGCTGTAATGGGTTAAATTGTTTCTGTCCCCCCAAAATTCACATGTTGAAGTCCTAACACCCAGTAACCTCAGAATGTGACCAACATTTGGACACAGGGTCATTGCAGATGTAATTAGTTACGATGAGGTCGCACTGCAGCAAAGTGGCCCCAAATCCAATGACTGTGTCTTTATAAAAGGGGGAAATTATGATGCAGACACGCACACGGCGAGAAGGCCATGTCAAGATGCAGGCAGAGATGGGGCTTACGCATCTCCAGGCCAAGGAACAGTGAAGAGTGCCTGGAAAGCACCAGAAGCTAAAGGAGAGGCCTGGAGCAACTTCTCACTCACAGCCCTCCGGAGGCAGCAACCCTGCTGACACCTTGACCTCAACCTCCCAGCCTCCAGACCTGTGGGACAACACATGTGTATTGTCTCAGCCCCCAGCGTGTGGTACCCGAACAGACTGCAATTCCAACTCAGGGCTCCTTTTCTGGCCTGCCAGGGACAGCCACATTTGTTACTTTCTCTGTGGGAGATGGCCCACTTTGCTGCTCTGTTACTCGGGTGCTTGCAGGGGCCTGGCAGCTGAAAGGTTGCTGCTGGGAGACAAAGCTATTCTTGAAATGATCAGGCATGGGGCAACCTCCTGGGCCCAGGAGGCTCTAGCTCTGCTGCACTTTTGAATGATCACCAGGAAGGGAGAAGGCGGCCATCTCCCGGTCAGTGGTCAGAGCCCCACAGGGCTACAAGGACAGAAGGAGGAAATAGAGAAAGAGGCGCCTGGGCAGCCAGAAGCCCTGCTCTACCACCTCCTAATGACCGGCTTTCAGAGCTGGGCTCCCTTTATCCAGACAAGGGTTTCATTCAAGTCAGTAGGGCTCCGTCCTCGGCCCAGTTTCATGCCAGCAGTGCGTAGGCGAATGCACCTTTAGAAACCAGAATCCACGGACCTCAGCATCCTGGGGTTGAGCCCTCAGGGAGGACCCAGGATGGAAGGCCAGGAGCCGTGGCTTCCACCACCACCTCCCAGAGACTCCATGACAACAGCTCACATCCCTCCAGCCCTCACTCTGTGTGAGGCGCTTCACGTGTGCTGCGTCTTTCATCCTCTACCTGCTTTGGGGGTGGGGGGATCCTTTCATTAGCCCATCTCACACACGAGGAAAGTGAGGCACAGATGGATTAAGAAACTTGCCCGAGGCTGCAGCGCTATAGATGGTGGAGCTGAGCTCTGTACTAGTAACCACTGTTCTAAACAGTGTCCACCTTGGCTGTGTCCTCCCCGCTGGGGGCGTCCTCGGGCAGACCGTGGGCAGGCCAGGAGGGCTGATAGAGACCCCAAAGTCGTGAAGGACAAGGTTGAGGGCCTGGTCCAGGCATCGTGTCTCCCCCCGGAGCCTGCTGGCCCTGCTGAACATAAAATCACACCCTGTAGAGCTGAACGGGACCTTGACATTCATACAGTCCCCATTTTTTTCACAAAGAGGCTGAGGTCTAGTGAGGTGAAGTGACTGGTCCCAAACCCCAGAGCAAATTAGTGGCAGAACCAGGCCAAGAGCAGAGGTCCTGGTTTCCGATCCAGCAACCGTTGTTAAATACCATGTTCCATCTTAGCAAGAGGGGGTAATTTTCTTCCACCGCCTGAGAGATTCATAAAGGATGCTGAGAAAACCTTTCTGATCCCCAAGGCCATGATGTATTTGGTCAGGTTTTCCATGGTAGATCTTCCATGGGAGTTTAAAAAATGGGGCAGAGGGACTTCCCTGGTGGCACAGTGGTTAAGAATCTACCTGCCAATGCAGGGGACACAGGTTTGAGCCCTGATCCAGGAAGATCCCACATGCTGTGGAGCAACTAAGCCCGCACGTGCCACAACTACTGAAGCCCGTGCGTCTGGAGCCTGTGCTCTGCAACAAGAGAAGCCACCACAATGAGAAGCCCGCGCACTGCAACTAGAGAAAGCCTGCATGCAGCAACGAAGACCCGAAGCAGCCAAAATTTAATTAATTAATTAATTAATTTTTTAAAAATGGGACAGATACCATAACTCCCAACTGGGACAGGTACCCAACCTGCTGCAGATTCCCCTGAGGGGGAGCAAATGCAGGCTAGAATCTCCCAAGACCATATTTTAGGTGAGAAGTTGAGTGAACTAACCTTTTGTTAAAAGTCCATCAGTCCTCCTAAGCTTATCGTACAGATCACTGATTAATGTGAGCTGAAGACAACGGAATAATTTTAGCACAATATTTTGAGACAGCTGAGAGAGAGATCAACATTTGGTAGTTCTTGAAGCATGTCTACCAAATTTTCCGTCCATTCAACCACTTTTCGATCCATCCATCCATCCCTCCATCTATCCACCCATCCATTCATCCATCCATCCACACATCCATCCATCTACCTATTCATCTGTCCATTTATCCATCCATCTGTCTATCCAATCATCCATTTATTCACTGTTCCTTACTCTGTGAAAAGTATTCTGCTAGACCTTAGGATTTACAAAAGTAAAAATTGAGTTCCTGCCCTCAGGAGAGCTTAGATTCTAGTGGCAGAGTCATGTTGTAAACCTGTAACTACAACTCCTTGTGTTCAGTGAGGGAAATAGTCAAAAACCTGAGGAGGCAGGAGAGAGCTTCTGGAGGGAATGATATTTAGTTGAGCAGGGATTCATTAAGCAGAAAATGGGGGAGGGGGTGGGCATTCCAGATAGAGAGGCAAAGATGAACAACAGCATGGTGTGGGTTAGGCAGGTAATAACCGTAATCCTTGCGTTAGAGTGGAGTTCAAATCATATTTGCAAGGTGTGTTCACAGCTTTTGTCACAATCAATTCTCCAGCAACCCTGTATGGTTGGGAGGGTGATGCCAGGAAAGGAAATGAGCACTTGTTCAGAGTCACAAATAATGCCATCAGCTAGCATCCTCTGAGCCTTCACTGTATGCCAGGCTCTCACAAGCAATCCTTAAGGCATCACCTCTACTTTGCAGATGAGAAAACTGAGACTTAGAGAGGTTAATGAACTCACACACGAGCAGGTGGCAGCGATCTGGACCAGGTCTTCCGAGATGAGCCCAGCCCAGGTTAGATACACCCGTGGTCTCCTTAGTTGATGAGAGTGGACGAGCTGGATGATGAATTTGGTAGTGATCCCAACACTGGAGTTTAAGCCTTGAGTTCCAGCTTCTTCTTTGAATAAAGGCTTCCTATGGGTTGCTCTCAGATAAGCCGACAGGCGGCCCCGAGGAGATGCTGGGAGCAGTGTGATGGGCAAAGCAAGCCCCAGACCCAGAAGAGATGCCACGTCTGCCAGAAACACACCCAATCTCGTAGCAGCCTGAAGTTATTCGTTCCCCAGCACCCACTCCCCTTTCCCTCCTCTCTGCAGATGGATTTTATAAACAAGATAAAATCAGAACCTAAAAACTAAACAGACTCCACAAGGCCTCTTTCACTGGCCAGCACAGCCCACAGTACTATTTTTCCAGATGTTTTCCCAGCCCATTTCTAGGAGAGGCCAGAGGTAACGAGTGCCGGGAGAAAGCAAGTGCTGGAAGGATGAGGGGCCTCAGTACCATCCGAGGGCCAGGAGAGCTGCATCACCTGAACAAACACTGTGCCTCCTTATCTTCTTGTTTTATGACCACCCCTACCCCCACCCTCCTCCTTCTGCCCAGAAACCCACGCTGCATCCTGACTGCTCTCCTCCCAGGAAACACCAGGGCACCGTTAGGTCAGCCCCATTCATCACTTGCAAATGCAGGCCAACAACATTCCCATCATCTGCTGAGAACACACATCCTGAGGTTGGGCAGGGATGGGCTGGAGGAGGGACCAAGCTCCACCACAGGCACCCGGAGAGGCAGGTCAGGGGAAGGGAAGCCCCCAGGCTGGTGATTGTTTAGGGCTCGTGCCTGGTGTGAGTCCTGGCTTCCCTTCTGCCTTACTCAGTAAGGTTTGCAACATAAAATGAGGTTGCAGCTCAGTATCCAACTGCGAAACCACCAGGGTATCAAGACCAAAACATTCCTATTTTACTGTTTAAACTTTGGATTGTGCCGGGAAAACCAGAAGTGCTATTGGATTGGCAAGTTCAGCAAGTCCACTGTATGCCAGCATCACAACTGCAGGGGAAGAGAAATCGTGTGACATGCAGTTATAAAAATAGCCAGTTAAAAAGAAGAAGAAAGAGGAGGGGGAGGGGAGAGGGAGAAGAAGAAGGAGAAGAAGAAGAAGAATCTGCAAGAGACTGTAAGAGACCAAGTTGGGATCTGAATCCTAGGCAGTCTCGCCTAAGAGTCCGTAAGCTTAACTGCTACACCATGGAAGCCACAGCGCCTGGCATCTGCCTTCCCTGGTATTAAGCCTTTGGGTGTCAACAGGCACAGCCAGCCCACTAATCTTGTCAAGAGACCCAGAGGGTAAAAACTGGACCCCCTGCTCCCAGCATTGGAACTTGACGGACTGACGGGGAAGTCCTGGGGGTGGAGAGCAGGCTTCAGTCTGGTCTGGGGCTTGGAGGCTATCCTGTAAGCTCTATTTCTCAAAAGTTCACCTGTGGTAGAATCAATCTGAGGGACTGTTAAAATGTAGAGGTCCAATCCCAGACGCATAGATTTAGCACTTTGGGAGGTGGGACTCTGAGAGTTTGCATTTTAAACAAACCCCACCTCACCCCTCACCTCCCACACTGGCCTCAGTGACACCACTGCCCAGGAAAGCTGCTGGAGCACCGAGGTGACTGCCTGCCTCCCAGCTGACCATTCTGAGCTCACGTCTCTCCTCCCAGGGGCCGGGAGCTCTGAGCCTGCCGTGTGGATAAGCAGGCGGCATTGGCTAACATAGAGGTCTTTCATTTGTTAGGGAGCGATTGTCATCCACGTGGATCGCTGGGTTTTGGGGTCGTGCGTCAGTCAGGGTTCTCCAGAGGAATAGAACCAATAGGAGATACAGGCAAATGGACGGATGGATAGATTAGGGGAGAGATGGATGGATCGATAGATCGACAGGGAGATAGATCTAGACCTAGATCTATCTATCAATGGATCAATGGATCTCTCCATCCATCCATCTATTCATCTAAGGGATTTATTTTGAAAAATAGGCCTGTCAAGTCCCAAATGTATAGGTCGGGCTGGGAGGTTGAATATTCTGGTAAGAGTTGAGGCTACAGTCTCGAGGCAGAATTTCTTCTTCTCCGGGAAACCTCAGTTCTTTGCTCCTAAGGCCTTTCAACTCACTGGATGGGGCTCACCCACCTTATTGAGGGTAATCTCCTTTACTTAAAGTCAACATATGTAAATGTTAACTGCTTCTACAAATACCTTCCCAGAAACACCTAGACTAGTGTTTGATTAAATAACTGGGCACTGTAGCCTGGCCAAGTTGACATATAAAACTAACCATCACAGGGTATTTCTTAATTTATTTATAATTACCCAAGGTAGAACTGGAGGAAAAGAACATTTGTTGAATAACACACAGTAATAAAACTCCACAGCTTATGGCAAAAGCTGACTTCAAAGGAAAAAACAAAACAAAACACCCCACATCTGCTGCCAGAGAGAATCTTTTTAAGCTACTCAAGGCAGAGGATCACTTCAGTACTAAGCTGCCCGGGTTCAGCAGGCAATGACCTTTCATAATCCCTGTCTCATCCTGTCTCCTGGCAGCCCCAAGTTCTGGTCTCATTATGAGTACTTTAATTGCGATGAATGTTCATAAGTATCAAGGAAAAGTAAAATGGTGCCTTAATTACTTTGCCTCCAACCAAATAATTTTCCTAAATATTCTTTCTTTCTTACTAAGGATTTTAAAAGAGACAAGCTTAAAGGTAGGAGCAGGGGGGCAGGGCTGAGGGGAAGATTAACATGTTTTTCCAGGTTGGGGTTCTTAACATGGCGTTTGTGGGTTTCCTGGGGATCCCTGCTATTACGTATAAAATGTGCATGTGTGTTTGTGTGTAAGTGCCTTTTCATGAGGAGAGAATCCATACTTCCATCAGATTCTCAAAATGGTTAATGATTCCCGAATAGGTTCGGGACCTTGTTACAGAGTTTGGAATGATGATTCCATCCCATCTAGAGGACAGTGTGGTGGCTGATCCAAGAACCAAGAACCACATACTGTGATTTTTTTAAAAAATAAACTTTATTTTTTAGAGCAGTTTTATGTTCACCGCAAAATTGAGTGGAAGGTACAGAGATTTCCCATATACTCCCCCCATATACTCCCCACCCACGTGAATACACAACGTCTCCCATTATCAACATGCCCCAGCACTGTGGTACATTTGTTACAATCGATGAACCTACATTGACAAATGATTATCACTCAAAGCCCATTTGGACAAGTGTAGGACATGTATCCACCATTATCGTATCACACAGAGTAGTTTCATTGCTCTGAGAATCCTGTGCTCTGCCGATTCATCGCTCCTTCCCTTCTAACCTCCAGTAACCACGGATCTTTTTACTGTCTCTGTAGTTTTGCCTCTTTCACCATGTCATACAGTTGGAATCTCACAGGACGTAGCCTTTCCAGATTGGCTTCTTTCCCTTGGTAACATGCATTTAAGTTTCCTTCATGTCTTTTCATGGGTTGATAGCTCATTTCTCTCTAGTGCTGGATAATATTCCATTGTCTGATGTGCCACAGTTTATTCATTCATTCACCTAGTGAGGAACATCTGGAAGCATCATCTCGGTTGCTTCCAAGTTTGGGCAATTATGAAGGAAGCTGCTGTAAACATCCATGTGCGATTTTTTGTATAGACATAACTTTTCTACTCCTGTGGGTGAAAGGAGTGTGATTGTTGGATTAATATGAATTTTATAGATCAATGAGGTTTTCTTTAATCTTATGACTTGACCACTAATCAGCCCAGCAGATTGAAAAGCCGGTCCTGAGAGTGGAAAGGCTTCTGTGTTTGAGACAGCACATTCTCAGACTGACCGGTCAGAGGGTTCTGGAGCTATGCAATCTGGGTTCCGAGCTGGGTTCGCCTCTGCCACTTAGCTGCTTGACTGGGCAAGTTACCCACCTTCTCTGTGCCAGTTTCGTCATGTGTAAGATGGGAACGATAATGGCAGCCTCCACCTCATAGGGCTGTGAAGTCTAAGTGAATTAACATGTGTAAAAGGCACAGAGTAAGGGTTGGATTTGATCAAGCTTCCGGGTACCTGGGGTCGGCCCAGGAACCAACCTTTTTAACAAGCTCCCCTGGAGATTCTATTTGCAGGTACAGTTCGCTGTGGACACGGGACTAAACCGAACGTGCCGATTCACAGTGCGGGCCCTGTTTTGCAAATCACCGCTCACGATGCACTGGAATACCTGTGAGCTTCTGAGCCCTAGTGCCGGTGCTGGCTGGTGAGCCAGCTGGGCACGGCCCTGGCTCAGACGGGCCCCCTAGGCTGGGGAGGTGTGACAGGTGCCTGTTACAGCGGCAGAGGCTGCTTCTGGACCCAGGGGCTGCGGTGATGGTGGATGCAACCCAAATGTTTCCTGGCAACCGGGAGGGAACCAAGATGATGTGCGGAGCATCCCAACGGAGGCACGGAGCACAGCCAGTCGTTCCTTCCAGCCCTCCCAAGCCCACACGGGAGCCATCGACATGGCAGCGCCCACCCTCTCGCCTGTTCAAAGACACCTTCCCCAGGAGCCTTCTCCCATCCTCTGCTCCCCAACTTCTCTCTCCGGCCACGCTTTCTCTCTCTTTCGCTTTACGCTGTGGTCCCCCCTTCTCTGCCAAGGTTACAGAGGACCCAGGGGGCATTTAGATTCCCAATCACCCTAGAAGCCGATGGCCTCAGCTCTGGTTCTGCAGGCCTGTAGGCAGATGATGCTTCCAGAAAAATCAGCCAGACCTAGGCCCAGTCACCCAGATGATGCACAGAAGTGCTGGCAGCAGGGACCTAAGTCCATAGGAAGCACTTCAGTGCCCGGTCTGGCAAGAGTGTGGCCCCAAGTCCTGGAAGCCCCTGCACCAGGTGGTGACATGGTGGGAGTCGGAGAACTGGGCCCAAGGTGGCACCCAACTGGAAGGACAGAGACAAGCAGAGAGAGAGGAGGGGGGCCCATGTCAGATTAACTCAAAGGTGAAAAACTGAAGTGTTTGTGCTTCTGGAGGGCCTGCCCACAGCTCAGCCTTGCTCTTGAAAACAGGGCCCGATTCCACAGGCGGACATCAAGTGACTCCAGCTGCGAGGGGGAGGCACCAGGACCCCATCGGGACATGGCCTGAGGACAGCCATACAGTAAGTCACAAATCCCAGCCCCAGCCCCCACCACTGCTACAATTCAGTGCCCTTTGTAGGGGCCGGGCGTGCACGGGGACGCTCTACCACAGCCCTGTAAACTAAGCCTTAGGGTTAGAGGCTCCGAAAGCCAGGAGTGGGGACTCTGGAGCCAGGAAGCCTGGTTCAAACCCCAGCTCTGCCACCGACTAGCTGTGTGGCTTTGAACTCATTTCTTCATTTCTCTGATCCTCTGTTTCCCAATCTGTAAATGGGCATGACATAAAGAGTTCCTGCCTCCGTGAGCTGCTGTGAGATTAAATGGAATTATCCACATAACGTACCAAGCAAAGTGCCTGGCACCCAGGGACAGGAATGGCAGCCGAGGTCACAATGTTACCGTTGTTATTCTTCTTCTTCTTAGGTGGGCTCTGTGAGCTGTGCTCACGTGGCTGTATCAGGGGAGGAAGAGGTAGGCAGGTAGGCAGATTGACACTCCCTGAACAAAGGGATCTGGGTCTACCTAAAAAAGAACATGCTTTTTAAAGTGTGCTTTACATCTGTTTCCCCCGCGCACACTTTAGAGACATATGAACCGACCACAAACCACTTTCCACGTGACCTTGGAAATGCAGACATCAAGCCACGCAGGAGAAGTGCCCAGATTTTCCTCAGATATTCTTGCAGAAACACTGTCTGCCGAAGACAAAGATCTTTCTTTGGTTAAAAAAAAAAAATCATCCATTAGGAATGTCAATAATATTTATATTGAGGGAGGGAGGAAAATAAGGGAGAAATAAAAGCAAAATCCTTCAAGGCTTATTATGATACTAATGTGCAAATCTCTGCACATGTGACCTCTCTCGCCTGGCATGCCATCTGCACACGTTGATCGAGCTTTAGGATAAGAGCCACCACACCCAATTTTACACGTACTATGCCTGCACCCTTCTGGGCTGAGGGCCCAAAGCATCCTATACAAAGGCCATCGTTTCGCAAATGTAGCTGTAGAAAGAGTAGGAGCCACCTGGGCACGGGGACAGGCAGATATGCTGGCGGATGCAAGCAGGAAGCAAGGGAATTGAAAGGAAAGAGAAGTAACCCAGATGCATCCCTAGAGTTAGGACGAGAAAAGGCCAAGACGAGGTGCATGGAGATGGATACATTTGGGGATGGGGCAAAAGGCGGAAAAATGATGGGTGGTGATGCACTGACCCATCATGATCGAGGGCCATGAACCTGAGAGGGGAAACTGAGGCAGGACCTGAACAGGTTGCCTCGGGGTGGACTCCCAGGGCTGCCGTTTCCTGGGGTTGATCCTGACCCAGTGTCTGATTATCCCAGCCATGGTAGTGGGAAACTAGCCGGGAAAGACTTCATGAGCTGCAGCTGACCCTTGAACAACATGGGTTTGAACAGTGTGTGTCCACTTCTATGAGGATTTTTTTTCAACTAATATATTGGAAAATTTTTTTGAGATTTATGTCAATTGAAAAGACTCTCAGAAGAACTGCATAGCCTAGAAAGAAATAGCGAAAGAAGGAAGAAAAAGTTAAGCATGTCATGAATAAAATATATGTATATATATTTGTATATATGCATATATAATAAAATATATGCATAAAATATAGCTATGAATCTATCCTTACATAGGCATAAAGTGAGTGATATTGGATATAAAATTAACAATGTGTTCGTTTTCTTACTGTTTCACAACTTCGCTTTCAAAGAATTACATTACTGTACCGAATGCCTCTCTCCCTGGTAATTGGAGAAACTGCATATCAGCCTATCATCACAGGTAAGTGGTTTTTAAAAAAATGTAACAATGTTTCCAATATTATATTATGAAGATGACTGTAACACTGTGTGCCATGAAAATTTTATAATGATTCATTCATTAGTGGCTCAGCTTGGCTACCGTGAAGCAGTTGTAATGATTACATTAGGCTGCTCCTTCGTTATCAATGCATGAATCATTATACTTGTAAATGAATATGAATTTCTTTTTCACATTATCTTTTCACTTTCGATGTCTAGTGTTAGTAATACATATGACATCTACATTGTTTTGTATCATATAAGATAATACTGTTGTGGGTATGACAGACAATTCATCTTATAAGCAGATGATGTAAATTTACGATATGGATAAATACGGTACATGATTATCAATGTATTTTCTCTTCCTTACAACTTTCTCTTTTTTTTCACTTTTTACAAAAATTTTATTAGCATATAGTTGATTTACAATGTTGTGTTAGTTTCAGGTGTACAGCAAAGTAATCAGTCACACATGTACATATATCCACTCTGTTTTCGATTCTTTTCCCATATAGCCATTACAGAATATTGAGTAGAGTTCCCTGTGCTATACAGTAGGTCCTTATTAGATATCTATTCTCTTATGATTTTCTGAACAACATTTTCTTTTCTCTAGCTGACTTTATTGTAAGAATACATTATATAATGTATATAAAGTACAAATTATGTTTGTACCTAATTGACTATGCTATTGGCAAGGCTTCCACTCAGCAGAAGACCATTAGTAGTTAAGTTTGGGGGCAGTAAAAAGTTATATGTGGAATTTCGGCTGTGACCCTGACCCTCAGGTTGTTCGAGGGCCAACTGTATCATGATTATATGTACTCAAAATATAAACAAATGCATTTGTAATTATAATGATGTTTGTACCTATATGAATATGTTTACTTAAAATGCATCTGCACTGCTTTCCTCCAATGCCTAGCATCCAGGTACATTGGAGGCACTTTGGAAACACTGGTTGAGTAAATGTTGGTCGGTTTAGTGGTGATTTAGGGTCACAGTCCCAAGCAGGAAGCCCCCAGCCAGTCATCCTCTGGATCAGGTAGTAGTGAAACATTTCTTGGTCACATGCTATTCAGACTGTGAGTTCCTAGAGGGCAGGGAAGGTGACCAATGTCCTGGTTGACACCCCACATGGTCCACCTGGTAAATATGTAGACAAATAACATGGCAGAGCAGAAACCAGCAAGGGGAGCTCAGGACTAGCTAAAGGTGTGGCCGAGGATGTGGTCTCCAGGAGACAGATGACCAGACAGAGGAATCTCTGAAAATCCCTGAGTAATGGGACACATATATACACACGTGGGAGAGGAGCCTGGAGGGAGATCTTCACCTGGACGGTCAGTGCGATGCTTCAACAAAGCACGCTGCGCCCACGTGAGTGCCTGAGGTGGAGATACCGCCCCCCAGCCTCGGGCTGATAACTTCAGCAACAAAGTCGTGTCAGAGCCCTCCGATTTGGGGCCGGGGTTGGAGATGGCCTCTGGTACTCCTGCTGAGGATCGCTGCTCTGCGCACAGGAACTTCCAGTGCATGGCAGAGGATCACAGGCTGCTGGGGACAAAAGCTCCCCACCTCCACCCCAGGTCTTATTGGGCAGCTCTGGGGGGTAGCTCAGAGAATCTCCATCTCTTTCTCTCCCTTCTCCCTTCCCCTTCCCGCTCCCCCACCCCCAAGACTACAGGGGGGAGAAAGTCATGCATTAAATGCTTGGAAAGGATTAGTCCATAAAGCCAGATCAGATGGTTAGCTTTGGGGAGGGGGGAGGAGGATGAAGTTAGATCCTTCACTTTAACCTAGACTAAAATTAATTCCAGATGGCTTAAAGAATTAAATATAAAACAAGGAGCCATCAAAAAAAAGAACTTCAAAGGTGCAGCGGGTTAAAGGATGATCCCACAGATGAATTTCCCAAACATAAAAGCAAGGGAAGGAGTCACAAAGAAAGCTTGTTAGATATGAATGCGTAGAGATACAAAGCTTCTCCACAGCAAAAAGACACCCTAAGAAAATTAAAGGGCAAGTCACAAAATATTTGCAACATATACAATAGAGTTAATGTTGTTACTATTTAAAGAATTCTTACAAAACAAAAAATGGAAAAATCAGCAAAATGGGTAAGAAATGCAAATATATTTCATAAAACAAATACAAATGGATAATGTACATAGGAAGATGGTAAAAACAGCTGGAAAAAAAATAAATATGTAAGCCCACAAAAAATTGTAGTTTACTTATCAAAATTAGCAAAAATTTGGAAAATTCTGTCATTCCAAGTATGTGATTCTAATCACATGAGTACGTTGTTATAAATTAGTGCAACTTTTCTGGAAAAGCAAGTGGCAATAAGTATAAAAGATATTAAATACATTCCCACTCTTTGAAAGGCAATTCCTACTTTTGGAATCTGTTCTAAGGAAATAATAAAAGACATAAAGACATGGGTGAAGACTTACATTTAAAGACATTTCATGCAGCCTTATTTATAACATTGGAAAATTGGGAAAAGCCCAAATGTCCATCAGCTGGGAAATCATTTGAAAAAGATACAACCATGTGATGCTGTATCAACTAACCTATGACACCCATAGCTCAATGCTAAATGACTAAGACTATACCACTAGAAAACTATACACAAGTATAATCCCAGTTTTGAAGTGTCTCTCTTCTCCCTCATTTCTCTCTGTGTCTCTGTCTCTCTATCTCTGTCTCTCTTCCCCTCTCAATCTCTCTTTCTCTTTCTTTCTGTCTCTCTCTCCCTCATTCCTCTCTCTGTCTCTGTCTCTATCTCTCTCTCTACCTCTCTTTTTATCTCTCTGTCTCTCCGTTTCTCTCTGTCTCTCACACACACAGATGCACACATACACAACTACAAGGAAATTAACCAAAATATTAATAGAGGTTATCCCTGATAGGTGAGTATATTAATAATATTTTGTACTTTTTAAAACAAGTATATAATACTTCTATGATCAGAAAAATAAACTCACATTCATATTATAAATTACACAGTGAGAACGAGCCCCATCTAATAGCAGTGGGTTCATGGCACGAGCTCTGCTAGCTGGTTGAGTGCACACTCACACGACTGTAGCCATGGCCACCCAGACACTGGAGCCGTGGTTGGGGTATTTTAATAGACCACAGAATATGATGGCAACCTAGGATTCTAGTAAATTCTTCCTCAGGGGACTTTTGTGGAAAATTCCACCCTGAGAGTTACCCAATGTGGACTCACCTCCCCAACTTCTGAAAAAACGGTCAGAGAAAGTGCCTCAGGCTTGGGGTGAGGGGGCGACAGTTTAGAGCAGCAGTCAGCCAACTCTGGCCCAAGGGCCAAATCCAGCCCACCTCATGTTTGGTATATCCTCAAGCTAAGAACAATTTTTATATTTTTCGATGATTCTGTAAGTACCTCTGTAACGTCCTCGAGTTTGACTCTCGGACCACAAAGCCTAAAATATTCACTAGCTGGCTCTTCCCCACACCCTCACCTCCACCTTGGTGTTTGGCTTATTTTCAGTTGGAATGTATGTACACTTCAGTCAAATACTAGTAGCAATTTTCAAAAAGTAGTGCCTTTTTTGAAAACTAACAATGGTGATATTAGTTATGGTTTGGGAGAACATATATGCAAGGAAACTTATTCTCTGGTACTGCTGCGAAGGGTGGACCATTTTCATATCTTTCTTTGCAATAATTTGGAATTACATATCAAAAAGGCTTCATTAATGCAAACTTATTTACCTAGCAATTCCACTTTTCAGAACTTATTCTAAGAAATGTTATATATGTGCACAAAGATCTAGCTATACCAGTGTTCACTGAAGCATTCACCGTGGAATTGAAAAATTGCAACCAGCTTCAATGTCCAGCAACCAGAAACTTGTTGGACATCCATCGATGTAATATTATGTGGCCCTAATACTAACATTATTGATAGACATGAACATACGTTCATGATAAAGAGTAGAGTAAAACAAAATAGATTAGAACAATTATACAATATGATTATTAGCATGCATAGAAAATCCTCTAGAAAAATATAAACAAAAACGCCAGCAGTGGATATCTCTGTGTGATGGGATTGTGGATAATTTTTATTTTTGCCTTTTCTGTTTCTCTGGACTTTAGGACTTTTATACAAGGAACATAGATTATTTTTGCCTCTGCTCCCTTCCCACCCACACAACCTGACAAAGTAGACCAAAAGCTCATAAACATACTGTAACCAAGCAGGACTTTATAGGGCTTTCCTGGAGCAGACCCGACCCTCGCCCCAACCTACCCACCATGTCCTCTACCTGCCTTTTGTCTGTAGAAAAACTTTAGCCTCCTAGGCCTTTCCCAAGTTCCAAAGAGTAAATTTAATCAGAGAAGTGAGAAAATGCAGAAGGAAAGGAAAACAGTCAACCAAGACAAAATAATAATAGTTTAGCCACTAAACGAAGTCAAGGACTTTTAGTTCCTCCTCAAGGACTATAGAGAATATTCTGAGCCATGTCCTTTGAGCTGCTTTGCAGATACTGAAGCCCCCACCAGGGCGAAGAAGTTAATGGCATGCTGCTCACAAGCATGTAGACCCCAGACCAGTTGGAACCAGAAGGTTGATAATGTTGACTCCTGATTACCTCACCACCAACCAATCAGAAGAATGTCCACCAACCAATCAGAAGAATGTCCATGAGCTGATCACACACCCCAAAACCCACCTCCCTCACCCTGTCTTTAAAAACCTTTCCCTGAAAGCCATCAGGGAGTTCAAGCCTTCTAAGCACTAGCTGCCTGGACTCCTTGCTTGGCACCCAGCAATAAATGCTGCACTTTCCTTCAGCACAACCCAGCGTCAGTAGACTGGCTCTACTGCATGCAGGTAAGCAGACCCAAGTTTGGTTCAGTAACAATAGAATCTTACAGACATATCCTATAACATCTTACAGCAGTGTTGTACAAATACTATTTGGAATTAATTTTCGTCTAGGTTGACGTGAAGGATCTAACTTTATCCCTCTCCTCGCCACCCAAGGCCAACCAACTGATCTGATCCTTTGCAAACGTTTAATGTGCACGTATTCCTCCCATTCTGTGTATCTTAACTGCACCAGAAAGGTCCATGTTTCTATTGGCTTTTGCTGCAAAGTAATATACCCAAAATTCAGTGGCTTAAAAGAGCCACCATTTTATTATGTGGTCAAGATGTTGCAAATTGGATAGTTTGGTGGGGAGAGCTTATCTCTGCTCCACATGGTACCAACTTAGTAGCTTGAGCATCTGGGGCTTTCTCACATGGTTCTGCATGGTTCATGTGTCTGGGGCCTCGGCTATCACTATTGGGGTTGGGGGCCTGTCAACTATTCTCCACACGGCTTCTTTACACAGTTAGCTTGGGCTTCTTCTGGCATATTCATCTCTGGGTGATTGGACTTCTTTCATGGCAGCTGACTTCCCCAGAGCACAAAAGCTGAAGCTATTGGACCTTTAAAAAGTATATACACAGAACTGGCTCAGCATAACTCCTGACACACTTTATTCTTTAAAGAAGGTCCAGGCCAACCAAGATTCGGGGGAAGGGAACACTGGGAGGGGCCTGTCTTCACTGGAGGCCACCAAAGAAGCAATCTCCCACACTCAGCATTTACAGGAATATGTTAGCAAGTTCTCTGGAAATGTACACTGGTTGATTACTAATATGATTTATATTTCCGTATATAGAAATTCTTAAACTCAGCAATACTGTGAAAGGAAGATTCGTTATATATTTTACTACTAATTTGCACCTCTGATTTGACATACTGTGTATTTGATCGGTTCAAACATCTTAAACTGACTACTTTTATTTATACACTCAACAAGATAACTGTCCTTAAAATATCAACATCTACTTATCATTCCCTTAAAAGCAGTGAATGGCTTCAGTACATTGGAGCTCACATAGAGCTTAGGCTCCAGACTTTTTTGTTGAGATTCAAGTTAGGCTAAGTATGTTGGATACGAGTTCCAGAAACTTTTCCACCCAGATCAATGTTTCTCACAGATTGTCAGGAGGGACTAAGGGAGGCTACAGACATTCAGCTGAAGTCACTCTAGCTGTGGTGAGCAGGGAGGTGTTGTCTGGTGGGTGGAGGGTAGCATGGAGACCTGGAGGGTCAGCCACGAGATCTCTTGACCTCCCCACCCCACTCGTCTGCACCACCTCCCGCAGGGACCAGAATCTTGCTCCTCAGCTTCCTCTGCTCTCTTCTGTAGTTTTCAACCTCTCCTTGTCTTCTGGTTCATTACCAAAATACTGTAAAACTCAAGTCATCTCAGATTAAGACTATACAAGCAACACACACTAAATGTCCCTCAGCTCCTTGTATCCAACCAAAACTATTGCTGTGCCTTTCTTCTTTTCCCATACCCAACCTCTGACAGAAGAGCCTGTACCTACTGTCTGCCCTTCCCCACCTCCAGCCCTCACCCAGTCTCCACTTTCCCGAGAAGTCCAGACAGAGCTCACCCATGACCACTGCCACCCAATCCCTGATAGATTTTCTTCAACCATGTGGCTGAACTTCTCCACAGCACAGAACACTTTGATCCATCAATCTGCTCTTCTTGAGATATTCTCTTCCTTGGCTTAGTTCTTAGAGCATCTTGGGTCTCTTCCCATCTCTCAGACCAGCCTCCTTCGCAGGCTCCTTTTTCTTCGCCCACACCGTGAATGTTGATGTGCCCCCTAAAGGCTATGCTTGACCCTCTTTTTGCCCTTAAGTTTGTTCCAGACCAGAGGTTCTTAATCTTGAGTCTGGGACTTCATGGTGATTCTGGAACCAGAAATGTTATGAAGATTTTTGAGTGTGTTCTTTTTCTGGCAGGGAGACTAAAGCTTTTAGTAGATTCCGCAAGAGTGCTGTGACCCATTAAAGGGGGAAATCCGTTGTCTTAGGCCACTTCACTTGCTGTCCTGACTTCCTCCATCCTCTGAAGGGTGAAGATTTGTGAATCTTCATGTCCAGCCTCTACATCTTTCTTAAGCCCCAGTCGTGTGTGTTCAACCTAGATGTCTCACAATTATTCTTATGTCACTCAGATCAAACTCAATATATCCAAGACCCAATTTATTATGTTCCCCTGAAACCTGGATCCTTTTTCCCTCTTACCAAAGCTCCCAAGTTAGAAAATAATCTCTTTTCCTGACCCCATATTCAATCAGTGGCCAAGCCCATTAATTCTATTCCTTTTACATCGTTACTGGGCCTGTATCTTTCTGCCATCTCCACCTTATTGCCTTGGTTTAAGTCAGGAGTTGATAAACTTTTTCTATAAAGGGCCAAATAGTAAACATTTTAGGCTTTGTGGGCTGTGTGGTCTCTGTCACAACTACTCAACTCTCTCCTTGTAGCTCAAAGGCAGTCCTAGATAATCAGGAAATAAATAAATGTGCTGTGTCCCAACAGAGCTACTCTTGGACACTGAAGTTTGCATTTTATATAAGTTTTACATGTGACAACATGTTATTCATCTTTTGATTTTTCTCAACCATTTAAAAATGTAAAATCCATTCTTAGCTCCTGGGCCACACAAAAACAGATGGCAAGCCAGATTTGGACCATGGGCCATAGTTTGTCAACTCCTAGCTTAAGACATCACATCTCTTTCCCGAAACAATCTTTCTTTCTCCAGGATTCCTTCCTCAGATCTGCTTCCCACGGCGTTCCTACAGCGATCTTCTTAAGAAGGAAGCTGGGTGCGCCACTCTCCAGCTCTAAACTCTCCAACAGCTCCCCATTAGCCTAAGAGTAGGGTTTCTCAACTTTGGCGTTATCGATACTGGGGACTGGATAATTCTTTGGTGGGCGGGAGAGGGAGGTGCTGTCTTGTGCTTTCAGGATGATCAGCATATCCCTAGCCTCTACCTAGCAGTTGCTAGTAGCATCCTTCCCTCCCCAGTGGTGACAATCAAAAATGTTCAGATACTGGGAAATGGCCTCTGTTGAGAACCCTGGCCCTGGGAGTAAAGCCTGAGCTCCCTGCAGAGCACACAAGGTCCTCCCCGACTCGGCCCTGCCTTGTTTGCTCCCTATGCTCTAGCCACGCTGGGCCACTTGTAGCTCCCCAGGCACACCAGGCTTTTCCTCCCTCCGCTGCCTGCACAAATGCCCTGTCCTCCTGCCCAGTGAGGTAGATGCCGACTTATGGTTCAACGTTTGGTGCCACCCAGTCTTATGACATCGTGGGGAGATTTGAGCTTTTCCTCCACTGCGTCCTCATGGTCAACCCTACATACTTCTGTCAAACCCCCAAAATGTCTTCAAGCCCTGATTTTCATGTTTGTCTCCCACCTTAGATTGTAAGCCCCCTGAGAGCTTGGGTCATGCCTGATTCCTTTCTGTAGCCTCAGCACATGGTTGAATGCATACATTGGTAAACTGATGCTCAGACATTCGGCGTCCATAATGGGAGAGCCCAAGATCAAGGATTTTCATGGTTGAGCCAGAGCTGGAAGACCCATCTGTCCTAATCCCAAGCCCTCTACCCTCACTCTGCCATGTCGACCCCCGAGCCCCAACTGTCGGTTTAGATATCTGAAGACTTTGCTCTTACAAATAAGCGGGAACCATTTCTGGTGAAAAGGATAAATGGGGGAAGACATTTTAGACACATGTTGCTGCGCTATGAAATCTCTGGAATTCACTAGCTGTGCCAATGGGTGAGGGCACACTGCCCTACAGCGTGTGACAGGCCTCTGCGCAAACTCAGACCAAGGTGACCTTGGCTGGATCACCGAGGCTGGATGAGCTGAGGGAAATGGGAACATAAACACAAGATGCACCCAGATCTCAGGAACTCGGATCCTTGCCTGTCACAGAGGATTTTCTAACTGCTGCAAGCTGAGAAAAATTCCTATAATTAACCCATGGTAAAGAATAATATTATGACACATGATTTTTGCAGCAAGCTCTGGAGCACCTCGGAGCCACGGGCAGCCACACTGCTTGCAACAGCCGTGTACTCTCTGAGACACGCAGCTCAAAGGGGGTTTTAGAAAAGCATTCACGGCCCTGAGACATCAAGCATCTGGTTTTTATTTCAGAAACCCAAACCTTAATAAGGCATAGAAGTCGCCAAGAGGATTATAAAACAAAGGCAAGAAATTGACAAGTGGCCCGGACCCTACAGAGCGTGGGGACAGTCCTGCTTGTGCTTCTGAGTGGGAGCAGTGCCGCAGGTAAAGGTCATCTAGCTGGCAATATTACTCCACCCCAAGCCCCTGGTTTGGACACGACGGACGGGCCTCATTCAGGAAGTTCCCTCTGCCTAAGTCAGAACCCTATGCCTCTTCCTGCACTTCCCTCCCACGGGCGCAAACCACCATCAATCTGTGCCCAGGGAAGGGAGCAGGGACCCCCAGACCCCGACTGGAGATTGCAGAGGAGGAAGCACTGGAGAGTATCAGACCTCGATGCCCGGCAGCTGGAGGGCAGGCTGAGACTATCTCTCCAACGTCCATCCTATGGAGGAGGCGCCTGAGGCCAGGGACAGAAACCATCTGCCCGGGGAGGGTCACCTGCTAGAATGGGGTTGAGTGTGCGCTAAGGTTCTGCTTTCTCCCAAACACCCTGCAATAGTGGGCAGGTCCCATAAGTGGTGGTATTTCCACACAGTGGAGAACTACGCAGCCTTCAAGAGAACAAGGTTACTCTTGAAGGATTGATAGGGAACAGTCTTCAAGACACACTGCAAAGTGAAAAAAAGCCAAGTGTGGAAACTCATTCGGGTGGAGAAAGGATTAAACACATGTATTTGCTTGGATGCTGTAGTGGACTGAATTGTATCCCCTCCAGTATCTGTGAATGTGACTTATTTGGAAATAGGATCTTTGCAGATGTTATCAAGTTAGGGATCTTGAGATAAGATCATCCTGGATTTAGGACGGGCCCTAAATCTTAGTTCCCCGACCAGGGATTGAACCCAGGTCTTTGGCAGTGAAAGCAGAGTCCTAACCTCTGGACCACCAGGGAATTCCTGGAGAGGGAGCTTTCAGACACATAGAGAGAAGATATATGAAAATGGAGGCAGAGATTACAATTATGTTGCCACAAACCAAAGAACACCTGGGGCTGTCAGACGCTGGAAGAGGCAAGGAAGGATTCTCCCCTAGACATTTCAGAGGGAGCACAGCCCTACTGACTCCTTGTATTTGGACTTCTGGCCTCCAGAATTGTGAGAGAATAAATTTGCATTTTTTAAAAAATTTGCATTCTTTTAAGCCACCAAGTTTGTGGTCATCTGTTACGGCAGCCCTAGGGAACAAATACTGATGCTAACTGATAAGAATATTTTTGGAAGTTAATTTAGATTTTATTGAATACAAGGTCAGTGTGGAAAAAAAAATCAATAATCAACAAATAATTAGAAAATAAAAGATTTAAACTTTACCATTTATAAGAGGATCAACCATGTTAAATACCTAGGAATAAATTTATAACAAAAGACAGGCAGGACCTCTACACACAAAAAGTAAAATATTATTAAGAAAAAGTAAAGGTTTGATAAATGAAGGTATATATTGAGTTAATGGATTGGAAGGTTCAGGAATGGATTAATGCAGGAGTCACAAGGTAGATGAAATGCAACCACAATCAAAATCTAGGTAGATATTCGTGAAAATTGATAAGCTGATTCTAAAATGTGCGTGAAAGTCCAAAAGTTCAGGAACAGCCAAAACATTTGACAAGAAAGCTAGAACGCTTACCCTTCCTGGAAAGCAAGACTTATTACCAAGCTAGTCATTAAAATAGTGTGTTATCGGCAAAAAGACAGAAACGTAGACCAATGGAACAGAATAAAGCACCCAGGAACAGAACTACGTACAAAGGAACACTTTGGTTTTTGATTTATAGCCAAAGATTTGTACTGCAGAACGGAGGGGAAGTGGGGGCTTTTCAATAAACGATTCTGGGTCAATTGGCTGTCTGTAGGGCAAAATATTTCTCTTATCAGCCCCCTCACACCATACATAGAAATCAATTTCAGATCAGTTATAGGTTTAAATGTGAACAGCAAAACGATAACAATTCTAGAAACACAACAGGGGAATGTCTTCCTGACTTTGGAGTCACCAAAGGTTTCTTCAAGACACATAAAACAATAACCATAGTGGAAAATATTGACTTACTGTATTTCACCAAAACGGAGAACTTCTGTTCATCAAAAGACGCTATTAAGAAACTGGAAAGGAAAAACCTCATAGAAGAGCCTATCCTAATGAGCAGTGAAAATAAAATCAATAAAAAAACAAGTTTGTGGTACTTTGTTATGGCAACCCTGGGAAATTAACGCAGATGCCCAAGACATTTTAGAAATGAGTTTAGATCTGAAATTCCCTGCCATGGGTCTGCCATGGATCAGATCCTGCTGAGGCCACAGCCAGAAGATTTTCAATTAGATCAAAAAATAAAATAAGTGAAAATAAATGAAAAGGTGCTCAGTCTCATTAGTCATCAGAGAAACGCAGATTAAAGCCAAAAGAAAAACCATGCGCACCCGCTCAGAAAAGCTAAAGCGATGAAGCAGACCATTTGGTGGCAAAGATACAGAGCAAGTGGAACTCTTAATACGCTGCTGAGTAGAAGGTCAAATGGCACCGTTTCTGGAAAACGTTGGCAGCATTTACTAATTTGTAAATGTTGTACCTCTATATACTATGTTTACCCAAAGATATGAACAAGAATGTTCATAGCCTCATTATTAGTGATCACTCAAAGATGAAACCACCCAGAAGTCCATTAACAAGAGAATGGATAAAGAAATTATATCTTCATACAATGGCACTAAGTAACAATGAAATGAAGGCAGCACAGCTACAAGCAAAAAAAAATGCAGAGGGAAAGAAGCCCTCCTTAAAAGATGACAAATAGAAAATGTTTCAACACTAACCTATGGTGGTAGAATTCAGAGTAGAGGGAAGGACGTGGGCATCGGAAGGAAACCTGAAGGTCCTGCTGAGGACCCATTGTTTGACCTGGGGTGGGGCTACATTCGTGTGTCCATTTCTGATCATTCATTGGATTGTACATTTATGATGCTTATGTGTGTAAGGTACACTTTCATGTATGTCCCTTAGAGAGCAATTAACATTTTCTTTCTAAAAACTTTAGAAAAGATCAGAAAAGCTCAGACATTCAAAGCAAAACAAAACAAATCTCAAAGGCTTGGAAAAAAACGTTACTGCTGGAAGAGGTAGAAATGAAAGGGCAGTACGATTTCTTAAAGGAAGTGCTCATTCTGAATCCACCACTTTCTTCCTCGTTTCCCTCTTGCTGCACACACTTAGGGAGCAGAAACCCCTCCAATGGGGAGAGAGGAGGGGTGGGAGGGCGGGAGAGAAAGGAAAGATGGGGAGAAAAAATGAGCAGGAGGTATTGGGATCAGAAAGAAGCACCGCCTGACACCTCCTCAAATCCCAGCGCTTTGGCTACCCGGCAGCATTTTGAAAAATACAAATGTTCTTGGAGGGGGGGTGGGGGTCGTCAGACTCTAGCAGTAAAGTATGGATCTATCAGTTAAGCTCATCTTGTGCCCAGCTGATGAGTATTCAAGAATGGGGCCATTTGAGTGGAAGAAAGAAGAAAATGAGTTTGCGGGCCTCTCACTGTTGTGGCCTCTCCCGTTGCGGAGCACAGACTCCGGACGCACAGGCTCAGCGGCCATGGCTCACGGGCCCAGCCGCTCCGCGGCATGTGGGATCTTCCCGGACCGGGGCACGAACCCGCGTCCCCTGCATCGGCAGGCAGACTCCCAACCACTGCGCCACGAGGGAAGCCCTAAAGTGAGATTTTTAAATAGGACCAGTGGGGAAAGGTCAGGCTTAGATGGACGATCGTTAGAAGCCAGCCAGAGGGCAGCGGGGAAGACCCAGGCACACGGGGACAAAGGAAAAGAGCTATTCAAGAGCTCAGAAAAGAGAACCCACCAGCTTCGCAGTCGTGCCAAGTGTCTGCCCACCTGTGTCTCAGGCTTACCCTTCCTGGCCCCCCTGCCCCCCATGATGGTCATTAGAGAATAAACTTCATTCACAACGCGCTGGAGGTACCCCCCCCCCCTACAGGTAACCCGCGTGTCGCCCAGCCCAGCTCTGCCCCATAGATGGATTTAACCTACAGGCTCAGCCCTGCCCTACCCTTGAGGGCCTGAGGGAAGATTATTGGAAGAGCCGGGGTCCCAAGGCTCAGCGGATCATGGTGGCCTGGGGCCGCACAGCTGCTTCCCTGCGGCCCCCTCACTCTCTTGTAGACCTGTCCTCCAAGCACCCCGAGCACCCAGCCTACCCACTACCATCAGGCTCTGCTCAGCCAGCCCACACCAGGCTGGCTGCACCCCCTGCAACCGCATCAGCTGCTGGATCCCCACTCACCTGCCTCACCACGGATGGCCTGTTTGATTTCCAGGCCTGGCTCAGCCCACCACCCCGGAGCTCCACTTGGTCCAGGGGAATATTGCCGTTGCTGCTGTCGCTGGCGAATAGGTACAAAGTTTCTGCTGCGTGACAAGCATCGTTCTATGCACTTTACTGGTGTTCTCATGTGACCTCACGCCAACCATAAGTACTATTTGTTAGCATTCTTATCTTACAGATGAGAAGCTGAGGCACAGAGAGGTTAAGAGACTTGGCCAAGGACACACAGCTGTCACGTGATGGTACCAAGAGTCAGTCTCTTAACCGCCACGTTATGCTGAGTCGGGCAATGAGGAGGCCGGGTCCAGTCACAAAATAACACCCTCAAGATGGGAGGGATCACATACGGCAAGAATGACAAGGGACTCCCAAAGGTGAAGCTGGTGTTATGCTTCCACTCTGGCTGCGGCTGCCAGCTGACAGGAGCACAGCCTCTCTGCACCAGGCTGGGGCTCCAGCCCCCAGCGGGGAAGAAGGAAAGCAGCCTCAGCCCCAGAGCCAACAGGCTGCATGCTGGACTCTGAAGCTGCTGCCCCGGAAGGCTCTGTGGCGGGTCAGGGGCTGCAGAGGCCACAGGCCGAAGGTCCCCGCAGAAGGTGGAGGGACCCAGCCCAGCTACAGCTCCAAGCCCGTGATCTTGTCATCTTCTCGTCCTCCTCCTTTCCCACATCACCCCTTCTGCTTCCTTTCTATTATCTGACATTGCCTCTCGCTGGAATGTTAGTTAGCTCTGTGGGCCTACGGGTCTCATCGCGTGGTTTTTTCGTCGCTGCGTCCCGAGCACCTGGAACTGTGCTGAAGGCATCGTAGAAGCTCAATAGATGTTTATTCAATGAATGAGTGGGAATAAACGCGACAAAATACACGCAGACTTTCGATTGAACGGACTCAGGCCTGCAGGTCATTCTCCAAATTCACCTGTGCCCTTTTCTGGCCTGCTCTGTCCGGGAGGCTGAGTCCCTGCCTGCGCTACCCAGGCCGTCTTGTTGGCTGCTGCCCCAGCAGTAAACGGGAGCACGGGAGGGAAGAGGTTGAGAACAGTTTTCCCCACGCCCTTGACAGGTCCTCATGGGGCCCAGAAGACACCACTTCCTCCCCCTCCCCCCAGGCCCAGGGGTGGGAACAGCATCCCCTCTTGTCAGCACCTGGGAGCCCTCCATCCTTGGTCCTTCCCTCCTCCCTCCACAGCTGAGCCGTCATCACACTCTCTCTATCTGCACCATGTGGGATGAAGTGTTTCTTGCTGGAATCCTGTCTGATAAGACAGGCAACTCTCCTTTTCTACATATATACAAACTAGTGTGGGCATGAATTATCTTTCTTTTTTCTTTAAACATTTTTTTTTTAAATTTTGCGACTCTATTTTTAGACCATTCCCTGTCACTGACATACAAACTAAAAGTGCCTTGTATCTGCACTGTGGTTGTGTGTGTGTGTGTGTGTGTGTGTGTGTGTTTGCCATCAAGGGAAAAGTTTTCTTATAACTGTATAAACTTTCAAACCATCTAAAGAACAAACAATATCTGAAACAAAACGGGAAATGTTTAAAAATTACAAAATAAGAAAAAAATGGTCACAAAATTTTAACTCCCCTAAATTAACCTATGAATTTAGGACTAATCTAATAAAAATATTGTTAAGTATGAATGGAGTGTTGTTGTTTAGGGTTTTTTTCCAATTGTTTTTTAAAAATTAATCAACATTTATTCAGGTAAATGTTCCTTGTACAGACTTCTAATAACAGCTCATGGCATAAAAAAATGGTCTTTATTGTTTTAAGTGTCTGTATCGATGTTAAACTTCAGTGATGGTCAGAGTAAAAATAGACCTTTTATTTAAATCAAAATTCTACAACAGTGCTTATATTATCTAATTCTAGAGGGTCAGATGGTATGAAAATAATGTATTCCTAAGGATTATATTAAGAATATATTAAGAATAAAAATTCATAAGACATATTAAATAAATCTTTATTTAAAAATACTATCCTAAAACAATAATGTTACATCTACTTGAATAATTGTGGCATCGGTTAAACAACAGTAGCTAAACTAAAAAGAAATAAATCAAAATAACTTTAAAGAGAAAACATATGCAGATGTTGTGCTGTGGGAGTATTCAGAACTCAGCGGCTGGGGAAACTGAGTCAAACCAGCAGGTGACCTCAGATCCCTGAGCCCTTAAAGCGTGACTCTCCTGCTTCCTGGGAAGTCTGATGACCCAGGGCATCCCCTGACACTTCGGGGCCCCTGTGGGCTGTGAGTGGTGCCGCAGGAGCACCAGGGCTCCTTGGGAAAGGCTGGAACTTGGCTCGACCTTGGCCAGCGTCTTCCTGTCGTGCTCATTTCCGTTCCTTAGCTCCTTGCGCTTTCTCTCAGTTGACACAGCTGCCATCCCACGTGCTTGAGCTCTTTTCTCATGGACGCAGATCTCCTTTCAATGGTAGGAATTGGTTCTCTTTTTTTTTTTTTTTTTTTTTTTTGCGGTACGTGGGCTTCTCACTGTTGTGGCCTCTCCCGTTGCGGAGCACAGGCTCCGGACACGCAGGCTCAGCGGCCATGGCTCACGGGCCCAGCCGCTCCGTGGCATGTGGGATCTTCCCGGACCGGGGCACGAACCCGTGTCCCCTGCATCGGCAGGCCGACTCTCAACCACTGCGCCACCAGGGAAGCCCGAATTGGTTCTCTTCCACTCTTTGCCCATGTCTTCCACCATCTTCTTATAGAGGTCATGATCCTCAGTCGTGGATTTCACGTTTTTACACACGCTGGGAAGTTTCTCCTCCATTTCTAAGCAGTGCAGTTCCTCCTCAAGAAATTTTTTCTGAAGTTCTGTTAAAAGATATTCAAACATTTCAGGCAGAATTTGAAGCTGCAGTTTCAGCTGCTGAATCTCTCTTTCCGGCTGTGAATTCTTGTACTGCAGAGATGCTTCTTCCACTTCAAGACTTGGTATTTGTACTGGAAGCTCTTCATTCATTTGCTTTTCTTCCCAGAGTGGTCGGGCTATTTCTTTAGGACTCCAAAGGGACACATCGAAGTCAGCATCGCCAATGACACCCTTCAGATCAGCTTCTGACCAATGGATGGATTGAGGGCTGTTTTCTGCTTCCTTCTTTTGTGGGACTTTCGAGTTCCCATCATCCACATGATCTCCAAGGAGGTCAGGTAAGGGGATGGTCTTCAGCGTGTGCTCAGACATTGATGTCGGTTGGCTGATTTTATCATTCAGGATGTGCTCTGTTTGTGGCTTTGACTGCTCCAGACTTTCTTCCTCCTTCATTTTCTGGACTCTCTGCTTCCACCTGGCAATTTCTTGGGCGAGCAGTTCCGAACCTTCTGGAAAACGAGTGGTCTTATTCAAATCATCCATTTTCTTCTGAGGTTGTTCTCCACCCTTCAATGATGCTTTTAAGATGGGTTTTCCATCAGTGACTTGGGAAAGTTGAGGAGGCTGGCTCTCCCGTGCCTTTTCCAGAAAGTCATCATTTCCCCGAAACGAGGACTTGCTCAGCATTGTATTCATTGCTAATAAGCACAGGGTTTGTAACGTGGGAGGGCTGGCCTCCACGCCAGGGCACCTGAGGACTTCAACAGCTTGTGCCTTGGTCCAACACTCTCATTCTCACTACAGGCTTCATCATGGGCAGAACTCCTTTTGCCTAGCAACTTCACACTTCTAAAAGCGTGCTGTCTCTTTACTATCACAACTAGCATCACAGCACATACCAGGATCTCCCAGGGAAAGGCAGGGAGACCTGGGATGTTTGTCAAACTTTCAGAAACCACCGCAAGAGCACCCCGCAGAAAGTGGATCCTGAGGCAGGCAGCAGGCTCTCCAAGGCTGTGAGGGCTCCACAGCTCTGCCTCTGAGAGCCAGGGTCCAGCTGGCCACAGCTAACAGCTCAGAACCCTGCGGAGTGTTCCGTCTTCAAGGTAAACAATTGCTCCGTTAACCAGGGTAGATCTGTTGGGCTGGGGGAGGGGGAGGGGCCAGCCAGGTTCTAGGAAACAGTTCTCCCTAACTGCTCTGAAACAGAAAATGATCTCACTTATACAGGCCCTTGGGGAGGTGGAAAGGGCTGGTCACAGCCTGGAGTTCAGCCACTCTAGGCCCCACCTGGCCCTACACCCAACCTAGGGGATCAAAGCAGGGCCAGGCTATGTCCTTTTTCATATACAAGAGCACATTGGGGCAGATTGGTGGAGCTCTGTCCCCAAGTGAGACCCATTCTCCTGATTTAAAATTTCCTTCTGCTACAGGGAAGCCTGGTCTTGCCCTCAAAGGCCCTGGGGATCTCCCTTCTCTGGGGCTCCCTGTCTTCTTTGTGTGTGGTCACTGTGGACAGGCAGGCAGGGGCACCAGACTGAAAGGTATCCCCGAAGTTATTAACTAAGAGACAAAGATTCCAATCCTAACAACTCAGGAGAAATCATTTGGAACTGGCAAGGTCTTATAATTTCAAGGATTTTCTGTGGAACCAGTTTTGTTCAATCCAAGGATTCCTAGGAGGGGGTGACTCAGCTCCAGAAGCGACACAGTGACTGGAGTTCTTCCTTCATGTTCTTTCTCCATCTTCAGCCCATGCCTCCCAAGGTGGCCCTCAGAGGGTCTCTAATCCACTGAGACCTCTTCAGAAGTGGGCCTCTGGGGAGGGAGTGGGTTCTTCTTCTGGCTGAATTGCCCCCTTTTACTTCATTAAACCACATTTCACTCTCCTAGTATCTCTTTGGTAGACCAGTCTCAGAGCCCCCTTGTCTATCCCCTGGGACTCCACCATGCGTCTCTTATCCCCAGTCCATCTACCTGAGAAGGAAACAAGAGAATTGTCAGCAGAGGCCAGTCTGGGGGTCCTGAGGGGTGTCAGGGCTCAGGCTGCAGGGGCTGTATGGATGGAGAGAGCCGAGGCTCTGACCAGGTCTTGTAGTGAGGGGAGGAGGGGGCCAAGTGCCCACAGTGAGCATTGTTTCTTTTTTAAATTTTTAATCAGACTATTTTTAAAGAGCAGATTTAGGGTCAAAGAAAAATTGAGCAGAAAGTACAGAGATTTTACATATATGTCTTTGTCTCCCTGCAAAATGTCTCCTACTATTACTATCTCGTATTAGTGTGGTGCATCTGTGACTAGTGAACCAAACTGATGCATTATTATTAACTAAAGTCTACCACTTACCTGAGGGCTCACTCTTTGTCCTGTACAGTTTTATGTTTTGGCAAATGGGTAATGTCATGTATCATACATAATAGTGTCACAGCCCTAAAAACCTACTGTCCCCCACCTATTCATCCCTCCCTTTCTCCTCTGGAACTGCTGGAAACCACTGATGACTTCCTTGTTCTGAGGTCCGCTTTGTCTGATATTAATATAGCTACTCTCACTTTCTTTCAATTAGTGTTAGCATGGTATATCTTCCTTCATCCCTTTACTTTTCATCTAATTATGTCTTTAAAGTAGGTTTGTTGTAGACAACATAGAGTTGGGTGTTGTTTTTGATTCATACTGATGGTGTCTGTCATTCAATTCATGTAGTTAGAACTTTGATTTTAAAATGATCATTGCTATATTTGGACTAATATATTTGTTACTGTTTTCTGTTCATTGTCTTTTACTACTTTTTTGGTCTTGCACTCTTTTTTGCCTTCTCTGATTTTAGCTGAGCATTTTACATGATGCCATTTTATCCCCTCTTTTAGCATATCAATTATACTTCTTCTAAAAAAGATATTTAGCAGTTGCCCTTGACTTGCAGTATGCATTTACAACTAATCCAGGTCCACTTTCAAATAACATCATACCACTTTATGTGTAGTACAAACACCTTAGTAACAGAGTATTTCCAATTCCTCTTTTCCATCTCTTGTAACACTACTGTCATTCATATCACTTATCCATAAGCTATAATAACAAAATACATCATTGCTATTATAATTTTGAACAAACTGTTATCTGTTAGATCAATCAAGAATTTTTAAAAATATATTTTATTTTACCTTCGTTTATTTCATCTCTAATTCTCTTCCTTTTTCATGTGGATCTAGGTTTCTAACCTATATCATTTTCCTTCCCTCTGAAGAAATTCTTTTAATTCTTGCAAGGCAGGTCTATTTGATTCAAAAATCAAATTCTCTTGATTTTTTGTTTGTCTGAGAGACTCTTTGTTTCCTCTTCACTTTCGCAGGATAATTGTGCAGAGTACAAAATTCTAGGTTGGTGGGGTTTTTCTTTCAACACTATAAATATTTCATTCCACTATCTTTTTGCTTGAATGGTTTCTGAACAGGAATCCAATGTAATTCTTATCCCTGTTCCTCTATAGGTAAGTGTTTCCCCTCCCTCCCCCAGTTTCTTTCAAGCTTTTCTCTCTGTCTTTGATTTTCTGCAGTTTGAACAGGATATGCTTGGGTGTCGTGTTACTACCATGTGCGTGCTGCTTTACGATCACTGTGTTCCCACAGAATTAAAGTGGGGGATTCCCCTTGCAGACACACACACACACACACACACACACACACACACACACTCTCACACACAGCTCTCCGTTCACGTGGAGAAGTCCAGCAGATGAAGGAAGGGCTATCAGCTTACCTCCCTCTGACTGACTAGTCGTGGACTTTGTTCTACCCAGGATGCCCCAGGGGATAGAGGCACTAGTTCCATGGGGCAGCCTGAAGGGACCTTGTGCCAATGTTCAAAGGACACTATTAAGGACGAGCCTTCCAGATCTTAAAATGAACGCCTGGGAGTGTCTGGCCTTGTCTGGGAGCACTTCAAGCCCCTCACAGAATGACTGGTAAATGCCACCTCCATCCTGAGAGGGCCCCAGACCCATTTCATGCAGCAGGAGACAGAAGGGGTGAGACACAGGGACCTCCACCGTGGGAGGGAGGCAAAGACAAAGGCACCCTGGGTGGCAGCCAGTCACGTGGACGGGGGCCACTGTAAGGTCAGATGATCTCTGGTATCTTCCATGGGTCACAGGTGTGACCCATGTCACTGGACACCCACACATGTGGTTCAATCAGAACACGGCTGGGACCAGGGTGGTTTTGTCCTCACCCATCCCTGTGCTGCAGACACTTGGGTTGAACTTCACATACTTTCCCCTGAATGATGGTTCATGTTCACACGTGAACTTGCTTCTTAACGCACCCCCATTAGTCCAGCTGAAGGTTTCAGGGCCCCACTCCATCCCTGAGTTCAGACAGTCAGGATTATGATCCTCACCCTTCACCCTAACTCTTTGCACTGCACACAGGTACCACAACTGGGCCTTTCTCTGTGTGATCATCGCTCCTTCTCTTATGCTTTTCCCTTGAGAAGCATATGCTCATGTGCATCTTTAGTTCTGGGTTTCAACTTTCCACTGAAACCCAAAATACCACATAATTCAAGGTGTGTATTTGCCAGGCTGAGAGATAGGATAGCTGTGGGTCACCTTGCCCATGTTTCCAGGATGCTGTAAAACATGGTCTAGGAGCTTGTCCACGTAAAATGTAAGATTTATAGATTCTGAGGCACCCTCCTATTTTCTTGATTTAGAATTTCTTGACATGGTTCGGTGTGTGTGTGTGTGTGTGTGTGTGTGTGTGTGTGTGAGCACTCACACATATAAACATTCTCACACACCCACGTACATATCACTCAACTACATGCACACATGCATACATGTGCATACCCCACAGTCACATACACACACACGTTCTTACTTACAGGTACATGCACACTCTCATGCTCACTCACAGGTACACAGTCACACTCCCGGACACTCAGCCACTTTTACACACGTGTGCACGCTCAAGCTCACACACTCTTATTCACATGCGCTCTCTCATGTTCCCTCATGCACACACTCTCAGACACACTCGTTTACTCACTCACACACATGCACACACTCACTCACACACTCTCACACACACCCCTTCCTCCCCTGCATCTAAAGAGATAGTGACCAGCCTTGGACAAAGCTCTGTGGGTCAACTTTGCCCCTCCACCCGGCAGGATGCAGTAGACAGTTGACAAATTCACGGAGTACAGACCAGATGAGACCCCCTGAGGGAGGCCCCTGTGTGTGCGTGTGCGTGTGTGCACACACGTGTGTGTATGTGTGTTTCTGTATGTGTGTGTGCATATGTGTGTGCGTTTGTGCACGAGTGTGTGCGTGCGTGTGTGCATGTATGTGTGTGCGCACTTGTGTGCGTGCTTTCGTGTGTGCATACGTGTGTGTGCGTGTGTGTGCGAGTGTGTGCGTGTGTGCATGTGTTTGTATGTATTTGTGTTGCGTGTGTGTGCATGCATATGCGTGTGCATGCGTTTATGTATGTGTGTGTGCCTGTGTGTGTGCATATGTGTGTGTGCGTACGTGTGTATCTGTGTGTGAGTATGTGTGCGCGTGTGTGCGCATGTGTGTTTGTGCGTGCGTGTGTATGTATGTGCGTGTGCGTGCACTTGTGTGTGCTTTCGTGCGTGCTCGTGTGTGCGTGTGTGCATGTGTGTATGTGCGTGTGTGTGCACTTGTGTGTGTGCTTTCGTGCGTGCGTGTG
This sequence comes from Tursiops truncatus, assembly GCF_011762595.2. Classification (NCBI taxonomy): domain Eukaryota; kingdom Metazoa; phylum Chordata; class Mammalia; order Artiodactyla; family Delphinidae; genus Tursiops; species Tursiops truncatus. The sequence goes on along the minus strand of NC_047037.1, from coordinate 131,363,598 downwards.
TGTGCGTGCACGTGTGTGCATGCGTATGTGTGTGTGTGTGTGCGCGCGTGCATATGGCTGGCGGGGCTGCTGAGTGCCTGTGCTCCTCTGGATGGTGGGAGAACTCTGCATGGTCTGCTATTGGCCCAAGGAAGCTGGTGTGAAGGGATGTTTTCTAGGGCAGCCCTCCTGCTGCAGCCTTGGTCCTCTGCTTCTCTCTTGGTTACTATCACCCAGATGATCCGATCATTTCCTCCAAAGCCCTGATCCTGGGGACCCCAGACTTCTTCACACCTTTCCTGCACTGGTGCTCTGCCCTGCCTCTCAGAGGTGGCTTTCTAATATTTGGGAGATACCGGCGGACAAATTATTATCATTCCCTACTCATTCATTCCTGCTTTCGTTCAGTAAATAAACTCTCATCGATTGAGTGCCTCCTACGAGAGAGGCTGTGCTCCAGGTGCTGAGAATCCTGCAGTGAACAAAATAGAGAGGAACTTTGCTCTCATGGGGTGCGTTTTCCAGTTGTGGGGTTGGGATGGAGGGGGCCAAATATAAATAAAAGAAATGACAATGTAAATGCTATAAAGAAACATAAAGTGCAGAGGGAACACGTGTGAGTTGGGATGGAATGTTCCTAGTGATTTACCCCTGCTGGGATGGGAAATCCAGGGACAGCTGGGGCCTCATGCATTTAAAAGGATCACTCTCTTTGCAAATGAAGTGACCAACAAGAGATTAATCTCCAAAATATACAAACAGCTCAGGTGGCTCAATATCTAAAAAACAAACAACCCAATTAAAAAATGGGCAGAAGATCTAAATACAGCAAGTGCCCTACATACGAGCCTTCAAGTTTCGAACTTTCAAAGATGCAAATGTGCATCTGGTTCCAGCGAGGAACCAGAACCTGTGTCATCAACGTCAGGCATGAGTGAAATTGCAGCCCTTCATCTCTTATTGCTGACGATCCTTCAGCTCTACCATCTCCCACCTCCTCTCCCTCCGCCAGTCAGTAGCTCTTCTTGCCTGTTCGCTCGATGCCAGCCCCTGGATGCCAGCTGTTGTACTGTACTGCTGTACTTTTCAAGGTACTGTACTGTAAGATTTAAAATGTTTTCTTTATTTTTTGTGTTTGTTTTTTATGTATTGTTTCTGTGAAAAGTATTATAAACCTATTACAGTACAGTACTATATAGCCGATTGTGTTAGTTGGGTACGTAGGCTAACTTTGTTGGACTTATGAACAAATTGCACTTACAAACACGCTCTCAGAACAGAACTCATTCGTATGAAGGACTTACTGTAGACATTTCTCCAAAGAAGACATACAGATGGCCAAAAAGCACATGAAAAGATGCTCAAAATAGTTAATTATTAGAGCAATGCAAACCAAAATTTCAATGAGGTATCACCTCACACTGGTCAGAATATCCATCATCAAAAAGTCTACAAACAATAAATGCTGGGGAGGGTGTAGAGAAAAGGGAACTCTCCTACACTGTTGGGTGTGGGAGGCTGAAAAGATGAAAACCATCAGGCAATGCAGGGGGATGTTTGAAGAAGGGCAGGCTCAGTGGCCCAAAAGGGCACAGCAATTCTTATGTGTCACACCCTCCAAGGTGGGTCTAACAGCCCCCAGAATCTTCCTTCCGTGGCTACTTTCTTTTCTCTACCCCTTACTGGAACAGAGGGCCCATCGTTTCTCTTCACAAGCCTGCTCGGCCTCTGGAGAGATGGTCTGCCATGCAGACAAGCATTAGGCAGACTGGGTGGGCACCGGTCGTGGCTGGGTGACCTCAGGAAGCTACTATTTCTGTCATGAGTAAATCAGCTGCCTCCCAGGAGTGCTGTGAAGGTTAAATGAAATGATGTACATAAAGGGACAGATAGTAAGTGTGCAGCAAGTGGCAGCTGTCATGGTACACGCCCAGACATACACCAAATGTGGGCAGGAAAGACTGACACACAACCAACCAGACACCGGGCGATATCTGACAGTTCTTCAATGCAAGCATCCATGCATTACAAGCATAGCCAGTGGTTTCTTTGTGTGGCCTGGTTGTGAGTTCATTAATAAAGTAGATGGTGGCCTCTTGGCTTTGCCAAACCCTTTCAGCCAGAGGATGAAACAACTCTTAGCAATCACGATGAACTGCTCACATTCTGAGGCAGAACCAGCTCAACTCTTTTTCAATGTCTGTTCTTGACTACAGGCACTTAACTCTACCGTGATATTATCTAAAGGCAGCGCAAACTTAGCTTTCTCATAAAAAGTAAAGCCAAAACAATAAAATAAAAAGCAGTGTCTGTGACCGCAAAGAGCAGAGTATATTCTGTGGGTGGTAATAAAAGAAGGTCAGGAGGACCCAATCCTGGGACATGGTGTGGCAGACACATCTGGCTGAATCATCAGTATTCTGTCCATTTATTTCCTCGATTAAAAAACAAAAAGTGTTCTGGGGTGAGTGGTGGTGGGGGTGGGCATGTAAGAACGCCCATCCTAGAGGATGAGTCACGATTGGCCCAGCCTGTCTTTCAATCACCTTCCCCTTGGCCAGTGATTGGCCTAGGAGTGAACATGTGACCTAATACTGGCCAATGAGACGTAAGGAGGGATCTGCTGGGGACTTTTGGGGAAGGTTATTTCCGCCCTGATCAAAAGTGAGGCAGGTGAGGGGCCCCCTTCTATCTTGAGGCGCTCACCTTCTCTCTTACCTCCAGTCCTTTGTGAGACATCTCCAGTTCCACGTTGCAAGCTTCCAGAGAACAGGGATGATGTCTCAGTCATAGCTTTACCTTCCAGTTGCTGATTCAGGTAAGAAGTTTAATGAGTTATCACAGACATGTGCAACCCATGTCTGCTCTTTGAATAAAGTCATTCTACAGCCATGGTCCTCAGTTGGGGATGACCTTGCTCCTCCACCCCCAATCCCGGCACCAGGAGTTGCTTGGCAATGTCTGGAGACATTTTTGGTTGTCATGACTGGCCAAGGGGAGGGCTGCTACTGGCATCTAGTGAGGAGAGGCCGGGGATGCTGTTAAACACCCTACAATGCACAGGATGGTCCCCCATAACAAAGAATTATCTGGTCAGGACTCAACAGAGCCGACTCTGAGAAACTCTGCTCTGTAGACAACCAACTAGGGAGCCTTCCTCTCGATTCTTTTCAGTCAAGATGAAATAAATGTTTGAAAACAAAAATTTTTTTGAAGAGTGGAATCTTTTTTTTTTGAAGTATAGTTGACTTACCATACTGTGTTAGTTTCAAGTATACAGCAAAGTAATTCAGATATATAGATATAGATATTCTTTTTTCCCAATTCTTTCCCACTATACTTTATTACAAGATGTTGAATGTAGTTTCCTGTGCTAAACAGTAAATTCTTGTTGTTTATCTATTTTATATACAGTAGTGTGTCTCTGTCAATCCCATACTCTTAATTTATCCCTCTCCCCTACCTTCCCCTTTGGTAACCATAAGTTTGTTTCTATGTCTGTGAGCCTGTTTCTGTTTTGTAAATAAGTTCATTTGTACTATTTTTTAGATTCCACATACAACTGATATCATATGATACTTGTCTTTGTCTGTCTGACTTACTTCACTTAGTATGATAATCTCTAGGCCCATCCATGATGCTGCAAATGGCAGTATTTCATCCTTCTTATGGCTGAGTCATATTCTTAAAGGGTGGAATCTTAAGACACTAGACTCCAGGTTATCTTCGCTGATTAACGAACAAACCTGCATGAACAGTTCGCTGTCAGTAGGGAGACCCTGTTCATACTTCACAATTAGTCTACGGCTCCTCAGCAGGCCAGCAGCATCACACAGCGAGAAGGGCAAGGTTATTCCTCTTTTTTTTTTTAAATTTTTATTGGAGTATAGTTGATTTACAATGTTGTGTTAGTTTCAGGTGTACAACAAAGTGGATCAGTTATACATATACATATATCCACTCCTTTTTAGATTCTTTTCCTATATAGGCCATGACAGAGTATTGAGCAGTGTTCCCTGTGCTATACAGTAGGTCCTTATTAGTTATCTATTTTATACACAGTAGTGTGTATATGTCAATCCCAATCTCCCAATTTATCCCTCCCGCTACCTTTTCTCCCTGGTAACCATAAGTTTGTTTTCTACATCTGTGATTCTATCTCTGTTTTGTAAATAAGTTCATTTGCACCATTTTTTTAGATTCCACATATAAGCGATATCATATGACATTTGTCTTTCTCTGACTTCACTAAGTATGACAATCTCTATATGTATGGAATATTACTCAGCTGTAAAAAAGAACGAAAAAATGCCATTTCCAAGGTTATTCTTTGATAAAGAGGCCAGTGTGACTGGGGTCTCCTCACCTCAAGGCCATGTTCTGGAGCATCAAGGTGAGGTGAGTAGTGGAGCCAGGCTTCTGGTCCATGGGGTGGGATAGCCACTGAAGTGGATGGTGGCAACTCAGATCCTTTCCTTCATTTCTCAGAGAAAAGATCTCTCCACTGACAAAGCACAGCTTGTAAGAAACTCCCCTCACGTGGCCTGTGAGACAAAGAGGGCCTAGAAGAACAAACTGGGGTGACTGTCCCAAGTTTGTGGGACCTCCAGCCAGGTAGGACAGTGACTTGGGGGCTGGTTGCAGTAGATCAGTAGGTGGTGTGGCTGGCTCGTGCTGAGCCAGACCCAAGGCCCAAGCCAGGCAGTGGACAGAATCCTCTGGGGGCCTGAGGATGCCCGGTCTGGTCGGTCTCCCCACCACCTTGTATGGTGGCTTGTTTTGTTTGTTTGTTTCACTTCCAGGAAAACTGCCCTTGCCGTCTCTTTCCCCTGATTTCACTGTGTAATTGATTGTCAAGCTACCACACTGGCCCTTCCAGAAACTGCAAACCTGGCCTGTACAATACAAACAGAATTTCTCCCGAAAGCCCTGTTTCTGTCTGTTGCCTCCGTCCCTTCCCACTGCTCAACCACAAGTGGGGTACAGAGGGGCTATCTCTTCCGCTTGCGAAGCCCTCACGTTTAGTTCCAGGAACACTTTGGCTGGCGAAGGTGATTTCTGAGATTGTCATTTTTCCAGCTAAGCTCCAGGATCCCCCCAGGAGAAGAGAAGGCCTGGGAGGGAGAGGGTGCCAGAGTTCCCACTCTACCCCACGCGGAGGCGGAAATGCAGGCGAATTCACATTATTTCTAGAGAAGGTCCCCAGGGGTGCCTGGGCCCTCTGAGGAGTTTGTGCTTTAATTTAGAATTTCAGGGACCAATGCTGGGATTGGGTGAAAGCCTAGAATATCGGAGAACCCCCTGAGTACCTTTCAACCTCCCTACCTCCTCTCCCAGGCTGGTCCCCAGCTCTCCTGCTGCAAACCCTGCCCCCTGGAAGACAGGAACCTGATAAACTCATTTTTACCGTGGCATTCATGATGTCACCCTGTCTTCTCAGGGATTTAAAAAGCAGCACGGAGCCTCTAAAAAGGAAATTCGAGAGTCTGAGGTCAGAGTGGAGACTTTGTGTTTTAGGTCCTGGGAAACATTCCTTAACTTTTCCTCTCACTGAGTTCTCTGTTCAACCAACTAGCAGCTCCCCTCTTCAGACAACCTGAGTTCCCCAAACACCAGATTGAGAACCCCAATGATTGTAGGGTCCAATGGGTGAAGGTCTTACTTTTACACCTCAGGAGGAGAAAGGAAAGCAAGGCTTTGGCTACACTTGGCACTGAGCTCTGGAAGGACCCCTTAGTGAGACGTTTGTGGCTCTCACTCAGGGACTGTGGACCAAGGACACACACACACGCACGCACGTGTGCACACACGCACCCCACAAAGCCGGAACTGCAGGCAACGCAGCAGGGTGGGGAGAAACGGGTAATCTGAATGAACGATTCAGAAGAACCTCACGCTGTTTCGTAGCCTTCTCTCAGCCCGGGCACAGCTCTGGCTGACCAGACAAGGGACGAGCAGGGGAAGGTTCTCTGTAGCTACAAGAAGTTTAGTTGTGCAGCTGGTTTGCCTGTGGGGTGAAGGGGTCGAGGGAGGGCATGGAGGCCTGGGCTTGCAAACCCTTCCCCTGGGAGTATGGTCCTCTGGAATATGCCGTGACAGGTGCACATGCCCGATGCTTTTCGGTTGCCTCTGTCCTTCCCAGCTCGGCTCTGCGACCTGCGGGGCTGGCCTGCATTTACTGCATCGCCAGCCTCCCTCCACCTGGGGTCGCCAGTGGGAGGCAGCAGCGGAGGGAGATGGAGGGGCAGAGCATGCGCTTGGGCTGTTTATTCTCCAGGGTCCCTTTCTGCTGAGAGGCTCCCAGTTGGCTGTGTCCATCTAGCAAATGTCACTGCTCTGTTGGCGGTCCTCGCCGCTCCACTGTCCTCTTCACCCGGACGTAACCGCTCGCTGTCCCTCCCCTCCAGGCAAGGGGAGGTAAGGGCTCCCGCTGATGTTATCCCCCAGGGTAATGCACCGTCCCTGTTCTTTCTCTAAATCAGCCCACACCTTTGTAAATAGTCCTTTTAGGAAACATCCCTCAATTACCCAGCTTGAGAATACCTGTTTCCTACCAGGATCCAGACCCAGAAGATAAAGAGGAAATGAGCCACTGGGATTCAGACTGGCTCCATGGAGTCTGGTGTGAACCATCACTGTGATGAAAATGATGCGATATTTTCAGACTTCTAGCTCTTTTCCACTCACCATCTGATGTTGAATTGGCCAGCAAAGCCCCCCACCCCGCAATTCTGTTTTCTCCCCCCAAACTGACAATCCACACTCATTTAAGAAACAGCTCTGGTGTGTCCTCTCTCTGTAGTGGGTGGAAATAGAGCTCCAACTTCTCACATGTAAAGCAAGAAAGTTTTTTGCTTTGTAGAAGCAAAAGTTTGTAGAGGAAGGGAAAAGATTTTTACAGAGGGAAAAAAAAGTCCAAAAAAAGTGAAATTATATTTCACTCCCAGGGAGGGTATCTTCCAAACAGGTCTGTGCCCTGAAGTCATTGCTGCCCCAGAAAACATGGTCTTTCTTCCCCCAGCAGCATGCAAGCTCCACAACAGTAGTGATTTTAGACTGTGTTGTTCATTTATACATCCCACGTGATTAGAACAGTGCCTGGCACATAGTGGGTTCAATGACAGGAAAAAGGAAGGAAGGGAAAAGGGGAGGAAAGAAAGGGATGGATAGATCATGGAGATAGATAGATAGATAGGTGATAAATGATTGATGGATAGATATATAGATAGACAGATAGATAGATAATAGATAAATAATACATGAACACAGACCTCTTCCTTAAGCTGAGGGGAGGTATGAGGTACTTCAGGGCCCCAGCATCTTACTAAGACATGAGAGTCAGGGCAAACCCCAGAGATGAAACTCCAAGGGCTGTGGCCTGGGAGGCCAGCCCACCCTGTGTGGCCTCTGGTCAGTGGCGAGGGTGGCCGGCATAGCTGGAAGAAGTAAGACACAGACCTTGTGGTCAGGCCACCAGGTCAAGTCCTTCAGCTGGTTCTCAAACTCTAGGTTCATTAAAATCATCTTGGTTGGGAAGGGGGGCTTGTTTAAAATATTGACTCCAAAACCTTCATTTAAACAAACATCCCTTTGTGATTCTGAGGCAGGTGGTCCCTGGGCCATATTTTGAGAAACATGGCCCCAGAGGACAGAGAAGATTGTTATTCCTGGAGGAGGCCATAGGAGAAGTATAACCTTCCAAGTCATTGAAAAGAGCCCTAAGAGGTGCCTACAGGTGAGCCCACCAGAAGAAACAACCCAGCCTAGAGAACACCTGAAGAAGGACTGCTGGCATAACCCCAGGTACAGGTGTGCAGAGCGATGGAAGCAGAGTTGCCATGAGTCAAGGCAGGGGCTCCCTGCTGTCCTAGGGTCGAATCAGTGCCTGACTCATGGTGAGCTCTCAGCAAACGTGTTAAACGACTGTTTCCAACAAGGAAGGTCTACTGATGATTTCATGGAAACCACATATTTTAATTTGTTTTAGAAATTCTTGGCCTCAGCTGCCCATTGAAATCTCCTGGGGATTTTTGAAACAAAGTCTTGTCATTTGGGTTCCAACCCTGGAGATTCCAATTTAATTGGTCTAGGGTATGGCCTGGGCATTGTTCTTGTTTTGTTTTGTTTTTAAAGCTCCCCAGTGTAATGTACAGTCAAACTGTGAACCAGCGCTTTAGCTGTTAGTGAACTTGTAGGTATTAAGCTGATGTAAAATTGACCTACAAGAAAGGAAAATTCATATGGTTGAACTTGACATTTCATTTGAAGAGTTGGCTTTGCTTCTCTTTTATTCGTGTCTATGCTTGGTTGTCAGAGTTAAAAGCATCTCAGCTCAAATGAAGCCCAGGCAGTTCTGCTTTGGGACACTGAATGAGTAATATCTAAAGACAGGCTGGTCCTGGGTCAGAGAGGGCACAGAAACCCTGTCTTCCACGGGTGATGACTGCATGGAAGCTATGAGAGGCTTGCTCTTCCATTTGGGCCAAATAATGAACTGATTCTGCACCTAAGAGCAAATAAAAGATGCTAATCTGAGCCTGCTTTTCTAATTCACCCTGTAATGTAGGAAAGGTTTAACTGGATCCATGTATGAAATGCTCAGAAATCCATGAAGGTAAGTGCTCTGCAATCATTTCCACTTCTTCATTGATAACTGGAGATCTGGTCCCAGAGAGGACCAGTGCAGGACCAGTGGAAGGAAGGGAAGGGGATGATGGAGGAGGCAAGACACACAATTAGTCACAAGGGAAAAATGAAGCTTCCATCCTTTTTCCTCCCTCTACTGCTGGTCTTTGCTTGGGAAGATGTGAAGGCTGGGGGCTGTGCACACATAGCCCTTGCCTCTGGCACCAACTGCTAAGTTCAGGGGGGCACATTTCCCCACCCTGGGGTTTGATGATTCATTAGAAGGACTCACAGAACTTACTGAAAGCTTTCTACTCACGGTTACAGTTTATTACAGTAAAAGGATGCAGATTAAACTCAGCCAAGGGAAGAGAAGCATAGGGTGGAGCCAAGCAAGATCCAAGTGCAGAGTTCCAGTTGTTCTCTCCCAGTAGAGTCAGGCCAGCATCACTCTCCCAGCACAGGTGTGTGACAGTCCACACAGGGTCCTGCCAACCAGGAAAGCTCAGCAAGCCTTGGAGTCCACAGCCTTTATTGGTGCTCCATCGGTTTCAACCTGGTCAGGCCCCCACGTGGTTGACCTCAGTCTCCAGCTCCTCCAGACGTCAGCTGATACCGCATAACCCAAAGCACCCACCCTAAGTCACATTGTTGATGTGGCTCAAAACTTCCAGGCAAACAAAGACACTCCCATCAAGCATGACATCCCAAGGGCTTGGACGTCCCCTCCTAGAAGCTGAGGACAAAGGCCAGACTCTCTCTGGGCAAGGTTGAATTCTTTCCACACAAAAGACAAGACTTCTTTCTCCCTCAAAGGAATCCTGCCATGCGTCGCATTTGCTTTTCTTCACTGGGCCTCATCAATCTGGACAGACTCAATGCCTCAGCCTGTTTGTCCTTTCTAGGTCAGATGTCATCCCCAAACCCTAATCTAGATTAGTCCTGAGTCCTTGGGGTCCGCCAGTGATGGGAGTGGAGGTTGGTGAGAATAAGGTTGATGCAGCTCTCTGAAACCTTCCATGTAGGTGACGTCTACATGCCTTAAGTATAAGACAAATCTGATTCACTTTTTTTAAAGGTAATCTTGGGATTTTGTCATCTAAAGTTCAGGTCACGAGCAGGTATAACATGAATCTGTCATATTATCTGAGGATATTTAATTCTGTGATGGAGTATAGGAAATGAGATGAGTTGGATGAAATAAGGTGAAGTACAAAGAATGAATAAGCAAGTAGCTTGTAAGACATAAGCAGAATTTGTAAGAAATGTCAAGTATAGATAATAAATTAGTAACCTGTAAGTGATGTTGTATGATTTTTAAAAAAATGGATGGACTAGCAAGACTGCTGCTTACAGATAGAAAGGGATGGAAAGACCAAGTCATAATGTATGGGTCATGCCGCCTCTAAGCTGATTGTTTTGTCATCCCTGGATTGGCCACCCGTCTGTGGCACTCAGTATGTCCCATTCTGAATCCCCATGTGCTCTGCCCAAGGAATGCTGGTAAAACCCACAGCTGTTCAGTAAGCTAGTCGGCAAACTCCAGCTATGACTGGGCATAACTCTCCCTGCATCTCTCCAGCAGAACAAGTGTATGTTGACCCCAGGTGCTTTCTGCCTGCTGACCCCTGCTCAACCTTGGCACCAAACCATCACTGCAGAAGGTTGATGGAGCTGTAGAGACAGGGTGTGTGTATGCCATGTAACCCAGGATTCACGTGGGCTGCCCATTATGCTAACTATGGTAACTACCCCATCCCAGCCCCTTTGCTTCTTGCTGTGTGTTTTAAGTTGACTTAACAAACCATGAGATTCAAGCATCTTAGTTTGGTCTGTGTGCTGTCTGTTCAGGGACCACTGGCATTGTTTTCAGGGTAGGCTACCACTAGATCAAGGTGATTTCCTACACGACAGCAAGGATTAAATATTACAAACTATTATAAAAGGACATACAACTCAGGGGTGGACCCAGCATATCACAGACCTTTAAGGAAGGAAAGAGGAAGGCATAGGCAGGGCTCTCCAGGGGCAGCATCTGCTCCCTCGCATCCCTAGGGAGGAGTCTGAATTTTCACGCAAATGTTGAATCAGACAACCCTCTGCCTTACTGGTTCCCTTGTGGGAAGGAAAAGTCATGAAGCCAGGATTTGGGTATTTCTTTTGCTTCATGCCAATTAAAATACTAGTATTTTACTTTTTAAATGAAAGAGGATCACCATGACCATCTATGATTTTGTCCTCAGAGGCATTCTACCCGAGAGGAGATCAGGATCCAGGACTAAACGTTTTCTCTCTCCAAGTGGAATGATTGAGGAAGAAGGGCCTTGGAAAAATAAATTATCTTAGAAGAGAGATCTTCCCTAAGAGACTGGACTTGGCCTTGGAGGAAAAAGTGGTAATAAAGTGGAGGGAATGTAGCCCTGAGGAGTGGGAGGTGATTTGCTACTGGGGCAGGGGATTGGGTTTGAGAATCTTCCTCTTCTCATCCTTCCTTCCTCTCCCCCAACATCATCCCCTACTCCTTAATAATACACCCTTCTCCTTAATAATCCCCAGTAATTCTGAAATGGCTCCAAGAGAGTTAAGGAAAGAGATGTGGGCCAAATGCTCTGGGAAAAATATAAATGACCAATAAATATAAGATGTTCAACCTCACTAGGAACTCCAGAAATAGGAATTAAAAGCAGCAATACAATTCTTTAGGAGGGTTTTGAACGACTGAGAGAAGTGGTCTCCACTCTTTCCAAGTAAGGAGACCTTTAAGCTTATAACTCCCTAGGTCTGCCTCAAGATGGACATGATTCTGATTTTGGAGGGTTTTTTTTTTTAATGATAGTGAAATACTACCATTATACCGACAAAAGTGGCAGGTATTTGGGGATTTAATAAAAGCATGGTCTCCAGGGTTTATTGAAATCATAATTCATGGCAGTCTTGAGAGATGACAGTCATTTTTTTCTTTGCCATTGGTTTTGTAGAGATTTCATTTGGAGAAATCAGAGTCTATAACCAGCACTGAGTTTTGCAAGAGGAAATTATCCCACCTCTGTGTTACCCAGACCCTTCTCTTTCTTCCTCCTAAAAGACTCTCCCATCTATGCCCTGACCCAGTCCTGCCTGTTCACGTGTGCACTGGATTCTGAGCAACAGAACTATAGAACGAATAAGCTGTCGAAACCTGGGTACCTTCTTCATTAGCAGATCTTCTTCCTTTCCTGCCCAGAGAAAATTGAGATTTGGAAGTTCAGCAAAGAGCTTTCTGGCTGGGTTCCCCTCTGAAATGAAACTGAAACCACCTAGCATCACCTGTGAACAGACATCTACAAGATGGAATGTCTGCATGTCCCCTCCCCCCTTGTCCAGTAGAAGGACAGATTTTTATTCCATACACCAAATGCCATTTCCTATCTCCTTCCCTTCTCAGTTTCCTCCTATTCCATCAGGAAAGAGGAAAGTTCAGAAGTGAACTTGAAACTTCCTGCATTGCAGAAACGCCATAAGGCGTTTCTTTCTCCTGTGAATTGGTCTGTCCATAGCCTACCTCCAAAAGTTACAGCTCTGCAAAATGTCAGAGATACAGGATGAGTGAGGGCCACCTTCTGCAGGGAATCCGGCAGATCCCTTGGAAAGTTCTGCAATCATTCCAAATGAGATGAAGAGATGGAAACGCTTGCACGGGGATCATTAAGAACCATTTTCCAGAATTAATGCAAGAAGATTTGATAACATTTCCCTGGCCACCACCATCGTGACCATCAGGAAAGTTCACCAAAGCAGTTAAATCAAACAGCAGGATGACGTGAAACAGAAATGCTGGCAAAACCTCCTATTTGGACCTTCTTTTATAAACTGGTCTAACTCACTACGGTGGTATGTTTTGCCCCAAGCCTTTGAAACTATCAAGCTGGGGTTTCTGGCTGTCAGGGAGGACCACTGACACACGCCTTGCCTTGAAATTCCTGTCTGTGTCCACCCAGGAGCTGTTTGGCATCACACGGATGGCGACAGGCTGGGTGCCAGACCTGCATGCCTATTCCAGGCAGCGGATGAGGATATCTGAGAGGCTGCCTTTCATCCACAGTTTCCCTGCCCTTTGCCAACATGAACTCCTCTGGGAACCTCCCCACCCATCATGCTGAAAGGGGGCAATGCCTGGTATGTCCCTGCCACTCATACTCCTGGCTCAGACTCTCTGAGGCTGCAGTCAGCTGCCAGAAAGAAAGGTCAGGCTGGGGGAAATACATAGGGGGCCCTGGAAAACCCTATCCCCTCGGCAGCAGTGCCAGGTGCATCTGTGGCAGCCAAGGCAAGGGTCCCACCTCATCCATGTACGCACAGAAGCATCAAGTGGAGGCCAGAGGCCGTAGGCTGTCTTTTAGTCTTGTGTATCTTGCTAATATAGTGGTGACCAGCCTTTGTGGAGGATGCTATAGACTGACTTGTGTTCCCCCACACCCCCCCACCAAATTCTTACGTTGAAGCCCTAACTCCCGTGTGGCTGTATTTGGAGATAGGCCCTATAGGAGGTAATTAAGGTTAAATGAGGTCATAAGGGTGGGGCCCCAATCCTATAGGCCTGGTGCCATTATAAGAAGAGACTCCAGTGATTCTGTCTGCACTTGAACAGAGAAAAGGCCATGTGAGGACACAGCTAGAAATCAACCATCTACAAACCAGGAAGAGAGGTCTCACCAGAAACCAACCCTAACAGCACCTTGATCTTGGACTTTCCAGCCTCCAGAACTGTGAGAAAATACATGTCTGTTGTTCAAGCCACCCATTCTGTGGTGCTTTGTTATGGCAGCCTGAGTAGACTAATACAATAGACTTTGTATGAAAATTGGGCAAGTCCAGGGAAAACCAAGACAAGGCCCTTACCCTACCTAGAGGTCCCCATGCCCTCATTACCCTTCCTGGAAAGCCACAAGTGTATATACTGCAAGCCCCGCTCCCACCATGGGGGGGTCATTGCTCTTTGCCTCATCTCCAAGGAGCACAAGCCAGTGCTGGGCTACCGGCCATCCCCAGGGATGTCAACTCCCTGGCACTTCCACTCCATGCCCTTGCAGGTGAAGCAGATCCAGTGGCAGGCATCTGAAGGACACAGGTGCAAGCATATAGGAGCAAAGCACATGGAAGCTGGGGGATGCACGCGCAGAATGAGTAAAAGGGATTCCTGGACACCTGGACATCAAGAGTGTCCCTTGGTGCTAATATCCTCCCATTTTACAGATGAGCAAATTGAGGTACAGGGAGATTAAGTAATTTGCCCAAAACCAGCGAGCTTTTGTTTGAGACACCTTGATTTCAGACTTCTGGCCTCCAGAACTGTAGGAGAATAAATTTTTGCTGTTCTAAGGCACTCTGTTTGTGGTACTTTGTTATGGCAGCTACAGGAAACTAAGCCAGGAGGGCTCTGTAATTATGGACTCAGGGGAACAGCTGTAAGGGCCCTGGACAGTTGAGGGGTGTTTTATCCAGTGGGGACAGCCAGGGAAGCTGCTAAGGTCCTGAGGTGCAAGGGCCCTGGATTCGATGTCCAGGCAAAACAGTTGCTACTGGAGCAGCTCTGCCTCTGCAATCAGCCATTGCTAGCTTGACGTTCATCTGGACTGAAGCAAACCCCAAACTTTTGTTTTCCCTTCTGAACCTCAAGAACAAGTGTTAGAAATCAGGGCTCCCTATGGACCTGCTATCGCGATATTTCTAAGTCTGGTGGCTTAGTGCACCAATAAGCTGAAAAGGAGCATCACTCACCAAGGCTCTTTCTCCCACTCAGTGTCCCCACTCCAGGTCATCAGGTTCAGGGAGTCACCCAGGACACAGGAGACCCAGTGACCTGCTGGCCTCGAAGCCTGGGAAGAGTAAGCACTACCCTCCCTTCTCTTTACAAGTCCACTCATGGCAGGGAAGCCATAGCCCCGCAGTGGAGTAGGAGGCTGCCAAATAAAATGGTATTTATGGAGAGGTTTTAGTGACAGGGCCAAGTGCTTTTGTTATGTATCTGTATTTTGTTAAGTAAATAAAGCTGGTGGCCACAAAGATTGCATATGCAATTAAAAAGAAAAATAAGGTTTAAAAAATCATATATGTTGACAATCGCACTATGGTTATAGAAGATATTATCACTAGGCACAGCCATTAGGATGGTTATTATCAAAAAGAAAGAATATAGCAAGTGTTTTCAAGGATGTGGAGAAATTAGAACACTTGTGCTTCACTGGTGGGAATGTAAAAATCGTGCAGCCACTATGGCAAACACCATGGCAGTTCCTCAAAGAACTAAACATAGAATTACCACGTGATCCAGCAATTCCACTTCTGGGTATAGACCCCCAAAAAAAGTGACAGCCGGATCTTGAAGAGATATTTGTACACCGATGTTAATGGCAGCATCATTCACAATAGCCAAGAGGTAAAAGCAACTCAAGTACCCATCAATGAATGAATAGATAAAGAAAATGTATTATACATAGTATACATTGTATAGTCATACAATGGACTATTATTCAGCCTCAGAAAGGAAGGAAATTCTGAGACATGCTACAACATGGATGCCCCTTGAAGCCTTTATGCTAAGTGAAATAAGCCAGTCTTGAAAGGACAAATACTGTATGCTTCCACTTATATGAGGTGCCTAGCACAGTCAAATTCAGAGACAGAAAGTAGAATGGAGGTGGTCAGGGGCTTGGGGGAAGGATGATGGGGCATTCTTGTTTAATGGGTCAGGTGTTTTAGTTTTGCAAGATGAAAAATGTTCTAGAGACGGATGGTAGTAACGGTTGCACAACAATGTGAATGTACTTATTGACACTGAATGGGACACTTAAAATTTATGTTTTGTATATTTTACCACAATTAAAAAAAATAAGGGAATTCCCTGGTGGTCCAGTGGTGAGGACTCAGCACCTTCACTGCCATGGCCCCGGGTCAATCCTTGTTTGGGGAACTAAGATCCTGCAAGCTGCGTGGTGCAGCCAAAAATTAAAATAAAATAAAATAAAATAATCACTGGGGGAGGGTACATGGGAACTCTCCATACTAGTTTTGCAACTTGTATGAGCCTAAATTTATTTCTAAATAAAAAGTTAAAAAATAATAGTAAGATGAGCAAACCCTATAAAGGGTAAAACTGTATTTATAAATGCATGGGAAAGAATTACAAATGTTTTTAGGCATGGGATTTGGGGTAAACGGTTTTTCCTTTTTTCCTAACCTTCTAAATTTGCTAAAATGCAACAGTGTTATTACAATTAGGGGGAAAAAATCCCTCACTTTTAAAAAACGCTCTGCTATTTTCTAGTCAAATATAGAAACATGAGTCTCTTGATATTCAAGGGCCAAAACAAAGTCTCATTTTTAGATCCCCAAAGACTCACAAAAAGTTATTCATAGACATATATTTATAGATTTATAAATCTATATTTATAAACACAAATAAGTTTTTATTGAAGGAAATATAATAACCATCCCTATAATGAATGGTGAGATGAAAACCAGAAGAGCAATTGCTGAAAAGACAACAAAGGCATCAGTCCCCGCCCAGGCTAAAGATGGGATGCTCTATTCTGAACAGGAAAGAATGTTATTGCCACAAACAGACTAGTGGCCTTGTCATTGATGATCAGGAAGCTTTTCTACGAAGTTCAGTCACAACCTGGGGGCTCTGGTGTCTTTCATCAGACTCCCCGTCCTTTTCTAACCCCTTCTCCCATAGTAACCCACCCCACAAACTGCAGAGAAAGTTCTTCTCAAGAAGAAACGTCATTTTGAGCAAAAATTCTCATTTCCTAGCTGACTGGCTGTTATAGGTGAAATTGTATCCCCCCCAAAAAAGATAAGTTGGAGTCCTAATCCCCAGTACCTCAGAATGTGACCTTATTTGGAGATAGGGTCTCTATAGAGACAAATAAGTTAAGATGAGGTCATTAGGATGGGCCCTAATCCAAAATGACTGGTGTCCTTAGAAAAAGGGGAAATTTGGATACAGAGACAGACATGAACAGAGGGAAGATGATGTGAAGATGCAGGGAGAAGACAGTCACCTACAAGTCAAGGAGAGCCTGAGACCACCAGAAGCTAGGAGAGAGGCCTGGAGCAGATTCTCCCTCAGAGCCCTCAAAAGAAACTAAACCTGCTGACACCATTATCTCAGACTTGTAGCCTCCAGAATTGTAATACAATATTTTTCTGTTGTTTAAGCCTCCCAGCCTGTAGTACTTTGTCACGGGAGCCCTTGGAAACTAACACACTACCCTTCGTTTCATCTTCCAAGCCAGTACTTGCCTGACAAGCCCATATCAGGCCACTGAAGGGTAGGCTCTGCCTTTGGATCAGCTGTTGTTAAACTCTCCTTCCCAGACCCAAATCTGAAATGGCTGTTTTCCCCTGTGTACCTCAAAGACACAAATTTGTCTTCTGTGTCCCTCCAGCCCTTTTACCTTGTTATTTTCCAGTCTGGTGAATTGCTCACCAAAAAGCTGACTAATTACACTAATACGCAACTGGAAGACCCCTCCCCCAATTCTACCTTGCCACAGTCCAGAGCAAGGACCACAGGACCTGATGACCTTCGGGATCCAAGATGCCAGCCAAACTGGGAGGCTAAAGGCAGGACATGTGGCCCTGTGGTAACCTTGCTAGACAGCTGTTATACAGCCTTGCATTTCCCAGGTCAGTTGGTGCATGGCCACAGCCACAGATCAGGGTGCCAGGTTCCCACCATGGGAGGATTGGATGGTGGCCCCAAACCCACAGCTTGTGGCTTGGCCCAGAATCAAGGGAATTCACAGCTCACACACTACATTGGGGAGGGTGGTTGGTGGGTCCAAATGGGATCATGAGCTTCAACTCTGTGTGGTTTGGCAGCATGAAAAACTGGCAATACTAATACCTCCAAACCTCAAACCTCCCCTGTGTGTGGAGAAAGGACCCTCAGGGAGTCTTCCCCATCCAAATTCTGCAGGGCTGCCCTGCCTGTGCACTACTGACCTCCAGTTCCTTGAAACTGGTGCATGTTGCTTCTCCTGGCTTGGTGGGTGGAAGGACGCTAGGTACAAGGGGGGCAAACAACTTGCCATGCTCTTTACTCTCTGAACTACTAAATTCTTGGGCAATCTCAGCATACATCAAGTCCAGCCAAAGGTCAGATCTTAAAAGCAGGATGAGATCTCTATTCATTTCATTATTCAACAAATGTTTGCTAAGCACCCACTATGCTCCAGGCACAGCTGTTACTGGGAATACAAGATGAGAAAGATATGATTCCGAAGGCTGAAGAGCAGTTGGGGGTAAAACGGGCAAGATGGATGCAGAAATAGACAACTACAAACTAACGTAATAAGTGAAGTGATCAGGATATGCATCAATAGTTATGGGAGAATCAGAGAGGGGCATTGTTGTTGACTGAATAATGCCCCCCACCAAATATCCACATCCTAATCCCCAAAACCTATAAGTATTACTTTTTATGGCAAAAATAACTTTGTAGATGTGATTAACTTAAGGATATAAAGATGTTACCATGTGGGGGAAGTGGGCAGTGCCCTGGATTATCTAGGGCCCTATCTAATCACAGAGGTCCTTACAAAATGGAAGGGAGGGTCAGAGTCAGAAAAAAGAGGTATGATGAAGGAAGCAGAGATAAGAGTGATATAACTTTGAAGTGGCCACAAGCCAAGGAATCCAGGCAGCTGCTAGAAGCTGAAAAGGCAGGAAAACAGCACCTCCAGAAGAAACCAGTCCTGACAACACCTTGATTTTAGCCCCATAAGACTCATTTCAGACTTCTGACCTCTAGAGGTGTAAGAGAATGCATTTGTATTATTTAAGCCATTAAGTTTGTGGTGATTTGTTATAGCAGCAATAGGAAACTAATACAGGCATATGATGACCCACTCCAGGATGGTAGGAGTGGGGACAATGATGTCTCCTTGATAAGAGAACATTGGACGTAGTCTTACAAAATGGGCAGGAAAAGTGGGAGAGAGGGGCCCAGCAGAGAAGACAGCAGATATGTGTGTGGAAATACGAGCAGCTGAGCATGGCTAAAGCACAGTTACAGACAAGGAATGGTAAGAGTTGAGCTTGGAAGATAAGCAGGGACCAGGTTGCACAGAGTATTCTTGCTAAGCAGTGGGGGTTGTAGCCTGTGGCTATTAGGGAGCCAATGAAGGTCTGTAAGTAGGGCAGTGACATGGTCAGAGTTTAATATTAGGAAGATCAGTGACCAAGTGGATGAAGGGTGGATTTCAGGAGACCAGTTAGATGGTTGTTGCAATAGGCTTGACCCAAGATGATAAAGACTGGTGTAAAGGCTATTGAAGGGAAGTGGCTTCAATGAAGGGGTGGAAGAAGCAAGATCCTGAGGTTGGTTGAACGTGGGAGCTGAAGGAGAGGAATCAAGCATGAGAGCTAGGATTCTGGCCTGGGGGCCTCAGGGCAGAAGAAAACAGAATGGAGGAAAGAGAACAGATTCAGAGGGGACACTTGTAAGTCTGGCTTTGCACATGTTGACTTTGAGGTGCCTATGAGATTGCTGAGATTTCCAACCAGAGACTGAACGCTCATGTCTGAAGTTCAGGGAGATATAGATGTTAACAACTTTGGCTTGGAGGGAGGAGCTGAAACAATGACAGTGAGTGAGGTGGTTGGGGATGGGAGGTGGGGACACCAGCATTTAGAAAGCGGTGAGGGGAGAGGAAATCCAGAGACAGACAAAGAAGGAAGAGTCAAAGAGATGAGAGGAGAATCACGGAACTGGGAGGGTAGAGAGTTTCTAGGAAAAAAAGTGTATGAGTCAGCTAGGGCTGCCATAACAAAATACTGCTGGAAGTCCAAGATCAAGGTTGGTTTCTCCTGAGGCCTCTCTCCATGGCTTGTATAGATGGCAGTCTTCTCACTGTGTCCTTACATGCTCTTTCCTCTGTGTTTGTGCATCCCTGATGTGTCTTCCTCTTCTTATAAGTTCCCCCAGTTCTATCCTATTAGGGTCCACCCTTATGACCCCATTTACCCTTAATTACCACCTTAAAGGTCCTATCTCCAAATATAGTCACATTGGGGTTAGGGCATCAATGCATGAATTTGGCAGGGGGATATAATTCAGTCCATAACAGAGACAGTCCAGTGAAATAAATGAAAAATATGCATTATATTTGGCAATGAGGAAGTTCCTAATGATGCTGGAGACCAATTTCAATGACACAGTGGGAGAAGACCAGAAGGCAGTGGTGCCTGGTGGATGGAACAGCGTGAAGAAACGGAAGCAGCAAATGTGAGAATATCTTCAAAAAGTTTGGATATGTTGGGATGAGAAGGGGAAGAGAGGGAACAGATCCAAGTTGGAATTGTGTTGGGTCAAGGTAGGGCAGTACTGGAGGGGCTCACAGTGGTGTATGAGGCTCTACAGAAGATAGCTTGGTGGGGAACTTCTGGCGGTGGTTCCTAGCCAGATGACATGTGGTCCTTCTAAGGAGAGTGTATTAGTCGGGGTTCTCCAGAGAAAGAGAACCAATAGAACATATATACCTATAGAGGTGTACACACACACACACATATATATGGGGAGAGAGAGAGAGACACACACACACACACACACACACACACACGGGGAGAGAGAGAGAGAGAGAGAGAGAGATTTATCATGAGGAATTGGGGACTGAGAAATCCCACAGTCTGCCCTCTGCAAGCTGGAGACCCAGGAAAGCTGGTGATATAATTTAGTCCAAGTCCAAAGACATGAGAACCAGGGGAGGATCTAGTATAAACCCCAGTTCAAAGCCCAGAGATGAGATGAGATGTCCCAGCTCCAGCAGTGAGGCAGGAATAAAAGGGGAGAATCTCTCTTTCCTCTATTTCCTGTTCTATTCAGGCCCCCAATGGATTGGATGATGCCCACCCACCTTGCGGAGGGCCATCTGCTTTACTGAGTCCACCCATTCACATGCGACTCTCTTCTGGAAACAGCCTCACAGACACACTCAAAATTATGTTGAATCTGGGCACTCCATGGCCAGACAAGTTGACATGTAAAATTCATCATCGTAGACAAGACAAACATTTTTGACTCTTTGCACCAGGAATATCAGTCCATCCACTGCAGTGGATTTCTGTGTATCCAAAGGGGTGGCCCGTGAGACTTGTGGAAGTCAAAGACTGATCTTAAAAGGGACTTGCTATAACCCGCCTTTGCCTGACGGCTGCAGGATTTCCCACAGCAAGCAGACAGCTCTGTGCCAGGGGGTTGAAGAGGATGTGCATGTTGCTTCATGTCTGAGTAAAAATGATGGCAGTTTTAAGAGCAAAGAGTCTCCAATTTTGTATAAAATAAAACAATGGGTAAGCTAGACATCTGACTTTTTTTTCAAAAGAAAGCATTGGGAGAAAAAGCCAAGAACATATGGCAAAGAAGAGAGTTCTTGATTGTCATGGAAGGCTTAAGAAAGGAAGGAGCTGGTTCAGCGATGGAGAACGGGGAGTTGCCTTCTCACTCAAAAGAGCAGTGGAAATGCTGAAAGATCGGCACACTGGACAATTAATTGTGAGCATGATGGCTGAAGTGTTACAGTCAGATGGAAGAGGACTTGAACACTAGAGAGATTTCTGTGAAAACTTGCCAAGAATTTTAATTCATGAACTTAAAGCTAAAAAGCCTTGGCATTTGCTCTGATTTTTCAAGGGGGGTTTGAAGAAATGAACAAGCACAGGTTTTTGAGAAAAATAGTAACTAATCATGGAACGTGGTGTTTCTATTATCATCCAGAAGCTAAGTTTCAACATTTATGGTGGAAAACTTCAACATCCCTAAGACTTAAGAAAAACACCCCCTTCAAAAGCAAAAGGGAAGGAAGTGTTCATTTGTTTCTTTTGCAGCAGTGATGTTGTTCATGCTTAATTCATCCCACAAAAGCCAAGAGTTGATCAGATTTTTCTAATGCATAAACACAGAAGTCATTGAGAAATGTTAAATACTTTAAAAAAAAAAAGACTGGCTGTGATTTGCTTCTCAACCATGCCATTGCTTTGGTTCACCACTTACTTTCTGTCACATAGTTTTTGATGAATGAGATTATTTAACTCACTTGATTACCAATCTATGTCACCAGATAAGATTCCAAATGATGTTTAGTTATTAAAATATTTTTAAAATCCCCTCACAAAGGAATTGGACTTGGCACTGTTGATGGCACTCAAAAGAACATAATGAACCAGGGCTCCTTGGGAAAATGGCTGCTTCTAGGACAGAGGCAGGGAATACAAGATGAGCCTGGAGCACCTTAGAATGCCAGAAAGTAAGGGAGTGTTAAAAAAACAGAAGGGAGGAAGCATGTCAAAGGGATGCAGAAACCAACCTGAAAGGGTTCTCAATGCCTAAAACTGGAACAATTTGGGCAACAAAATAAATAATGTATATTGGATTATAACCTAAAGTATAAACCACGAGTCCATACTGATATTAATAAGTGACTGAATAAACAAATGGGCAAAAAGAGACATATCTTTCTTAAAGAAGAATTTCAAATAATGTATGTAATACTCCCTCTTCCCAGAGGTAGAGCTTGATTTCCCCTCTTCTCACTTAGTCACTGGCTTCCAAAAACTAGAAAAAGGGAAAAAGAGGAACTTGACAACAGAGAAACCTGACAACTCTACCTTTACCAAATGATTGAGGTTCATATCATCATGTTGCCATGTGGCTCCCAGGTACGCCCTGGTACAATGGGTTGAGAAGGGTACTTCTTCTCCATGGAATTCCTTACAAAGACCCATACTCTAGTCTACTCATGAGGAAACCAATAGAAAAACCCAGATTAGGAGACATTCTACAGGATACCTGGCCAGTATTCCTTGAGACCCGCAAGGTCATGAAAAACAACAAAAGATTGAGAAACTGCCACAGGCCAGAGGAGACTGGGGAGTCATGACAGTTAAATGGAATGTGGTGTCCTGGATTGGATCATGGGACAGAAATTGTCCTATTAATGGGAAAACTGATGAGACCCAAATGAAGTCTGGAGATTAGTTAATAGTAATGCACCAATGTCAGTTTCTTAGTTGTGACAAATATACTCTAATAAAGTAAGATGTTAACAATGGGGGAAACTGGGTAAGGAATATCCAGGTAAGGGGAACTCTCTGTACTATCTTTGTAATTTTTCTGTAAATCTAACATTTTTCCAAAATAAAAAGTCAATTAAAAAAAGAATATTTTGAATTCCAAGAGAAATACTAAAACAGAATTCCACAAAAGCATTCTGAAAACTGGCAGCAATGCTAGAACACGAGTTCACTTTCTCAAGGGGCTGAATTCAACTGTTTTTGTTTTATGTCAGTGAGGAATCTCTCCCTAGAGAGTGGGACAACTTGTCCATAGCTCCTTAATGCAGATCAAGGCTGAGGACGCAGGCCCCTCGACTCTGGTACTCTGTACAACAGCACAGCAAATTGCCACAAGATAGCTTACACACCTATAGCACTTGCTTTGTATCAGACACTTCTAAGTGTCTTGCATATATTAACTATTTAATCTCATTTAACTTATTATCCCAAATTCTTACTTTGCAGATGGTTCTGGATTTGATGTGTCTTCCACTGCCCCATGCTAAGGGCATGAGAAGAGAGTGGATTTCATACCTCCAGGTGGAGTTCATACTAGCCCTTGGTAGCCCTTCGTCTTTGGAGGGTGGAACTAACAGGATTTGTGAATGGACTAGAGGTGGGAGGTGAGGGGAGAATGTGGTCCAGGATGATGCTCAGGTTGGGGCTTGGGCAAGGAGGCATCTGTGGTGCCCTTCACTACAAGAGGGAGACCAGGAGAATTTGGTCTGAAGAATGAGATAATTTGTTTTGGATACACTGAGTTGAATGTGGTCCTTCTCTGGGGCTTGGTAAACATGCCTGAAACTCCAGAGAATATTCTGATGTGAAGATAGAGTTTTAGGACAAACAGTATGCTGATCCATGGATTTTGTGGAGAATCGAGACTTCATAAACCCCTGGACACAGCATTCCCACAATTCAGCATCCCCCCTCCCCTCCAGGGTTGTCTCTCTGTGAAAGTCTATGTCAGGAGGTGACCAGATTATCAACTTGGTCCCAGTGTCTGCCTTCCTTGGGGTGGACCTGCCAATCACTCCACATGGTCAGATGTGGTTTCTGCTCCTCCCCACCTCTGAGCATCCCAAAGTTTCCACCCAAAGCATCACTTCCTAACATACTCAATTCTGAACATCTCGAGACTTCACAGAGTTGACTCCCCCGTGGTTCCCAAGGCCCTGTGCCAGGTCCAGACTTGCCAGGCCTCTGGTCCTGGTAACAGCAGAAGATGGTGACACATCCATCCACCACGCACCCATCCATCCATCAGCCACTCACCCATCCATCCACCCATCCATCCACCACCCACCCATCCATCCATCAGCCACTCACCCATCCACCCACCCATCCATCCACCACCCACCCATCCATCCATCAGCCACTCACCCATCCACCCACCCATCCATCCACCACCCACCCATCCATCCATCAGCCACTCACCCATCCACCCACCCATCCATCCACCACCCACCCATCCATCCATCAGCCACTCACCCATCCACCCACCCATCCATCCACCACCCACCCATCCATCCATCAGCCACTCACTCATCCACCCACCCATCCATCCACCACCCACCCATCCATCCATCAGCTACTCACCCATCCACTCACCAATCCATCCACCACCTACCCATCCATTCATCATCTACTCACCCATCCACCCACCCATCCATCCACCACCCACCCATCCATCCATCAGCCATTCACCCATCCACCCACCCATCCATCCACCACCCACCCATCCATCCATCAGCCATTCACCCATCCACCCACCCATCCATCCACCACCCACCCATCCATCCATCAGCCATTCACCCATCCACCCACCCATCCATCCACCACCCACCCATCCATCCATCAGCCATTCACCCATCCACCCACCCATCCATCCACCACCTACCCATCCACTCATCATCCACCCACCCATCCATCCACCCATCCATCCACCATCCACCCATCCATCCACCCATCCATCCACCACCTACCCATCGATTCATCATCCACCCACCCATCCATCCACCCATCCATCCACCACCCACCCATCCATCCATCAGCCACTCACCCATTCACCCACTCATCCACCTACTATGCACCCACCCAT
Organism: Tursiops truncatus; assembly: GCF_011762595.2. Taxonomy (NCBI): domain Eukaryota; kingdom Metazoa; phylum Chordata; class Mammalia; order Artiodactyla; family Delphinidae; genus Tursiops; species Tursiops truncatus. The sequence continues at coordinate 131,338,793 of NC_047037.1, read as the reverse complement.
CCATCCCTGTGTTGGATGTACTCGTGGAGGACCATGAGTACCCAGAGAAGGGCAAGACAAACCATGCTTGGGAAGGTGGAGAGAGCGGTTACACATACCCTCTTCCTTCAAATACTCCTCACAAATCAATTTCCTTCTTTCTATTATCCACCCTTTCTGTGGCCCAAAATTTGCAAGACGGAATGAGTAGACCCCAGACATCGTGACACTCCTAAGCATCCCCAGCCCCTCCTTTAATTCTGGGCTCTTCACGCAGGGTGGTGGGAAGAGAACTGACCATGGAGGCAGATGTTGCCAATGACAAGTTTGAGTTCCTCATGCCTTATTTCTCCATTCTGGCCTCAAATGCATCATCTGTAAATGAGGGAGGTTGACCCTGACTGTGCCTCTTAAAATTATCCCCTGAAATATCCAAAGCAGAGAGGACAATCAGGGGTGGATTCACAATATGCACACTCATTTTGCATCTGAATACATGACATATGTTAGTTTTAAGTAAAAAAACAAAAAAATTGTTTTAATTAGCAGTGAGTTATAAAAGCTGTGCTCCAAGGAGCTGCTTCGTGCTTATCTTGAGAACCCGTTTCCTGTCGCTCTTTGTGGAATGCCCCAAACTCCTGGGGGGGGACTAAGCCCAGGAACTAGGTGACCCCAAGGTCCTTGTGATTCTGTGACTTGGACCCAAAGGCTCTGAAAGTGAGAATGGCTCACGTAATTGAAGTGGCCATGGTGGGAAGGGCTCTGAATGGGCTCTCTGGGGCTCTCTGACTCAGATGGCACGATTCATCTTTCAGTGGAGGGGATGCTGGTCCAGCCAGTGGCCACACCATGTCATTCAGGTTTGAGTAATGGTCATGATTCATCTACAAGACATCATGCAGCTACACATCTGCTCTAGATTTAGACTTTTTCCCTCAAATGTTGACTAAGCTCTCTCTTTTTATGAGCAAGCAAGAGCCCATTTTGGAGAGGCCATTCACAAAGAGAATGGGAAACGGCTTGAATGGAATGTGATTTGAGCACCAGGGCCATGCTCTTCTGTGTGGGTGAAGCAGGATGAATCCGAGAATGGGGACTAATAGTGGCAGCGGCAGACCGGTGACCAGGACGTTCTCTTGGAGTGTCGCCGCGCCTGTGGATGGAACCACCGCTGGAAGTCTACCAAAAGCAATAAGGAAGGAGCTCTCTTTTTCTTCTTTTCAGGTGGTGGGACATTTTGAACATCTGTGGTCTGTGACTGCATTAGTGCTGGTTGTGTGAACTGGGCAAAGCTACCTCAACTTACTTGTAAAATAGAGACAATCTGACCAATCTGAACCCAATCTCACAGGGTTCTTGTGAGGATTAAAGCGGGAGGCCTGAGGGCCAAAGTCTCTGTGGCCTGTTTTTGTCTGCCCACCAGATATTTTTAAAGGGTTGTAGAAAAACAAAAACAAAACACAAAGAAGAACATACCACAGACTGCACGATAATCCACTAAGCGTAAAGTATTTTCTATCTGGCCCTTTACAGAAAAGTCTGTGGGTCTCTGGATTGAAGGAAGAAATATACTTGAAAACAACTGGCTCATGGGTCTAGCATATCGGGGACACTTGGAAAAGGTGGAATTTCACTCCAAAAAAAAGGACAACTTTCTGGGAGTAATTTAGTTGCAAGAAAAGGGTAAATGAGATTCAACATATGGGACAAAATCTGTAGGATTTGTAGAATATATAAATATTACTATTTGGCCTCCCCACCGTGTTAGTCTGCTGGGGCTGCCATAATAAAATACCACAGACCGTGCGGCTTAAACAACCGACATCTATTTCCTCACAGTTCTGGAGGCCAGTAGTCCAAGATCCAGGTGTCAGCATGTTGGCTTTCTCCCGAGGCCTCTCTCCTTGGCTGGCAGACGCTGCCTTCTCATTGTGTTTTCACATGGTCTTTTTCCTCTGTCTGGTGTCCCCTCTGTGTATCCAAATTTCCTCTTCTTATAAGGACACCAGTCAGATTGAATTAGGGTCCACCCTAATGGTGGCCTTTTTAAAACTCACCTCTTTAAAGGCCCTATATCCAAACACAGCCACATTCTGAGGTACGGGGGGTTAGGCCTTCAATCTATGAATTTTTGAGGGCATACAATTCAGCTTATAACACTCTTCTTAAATTAAAGGAAGTATCTATAATTAACAATGCTTATCCCTTTATGTAGAACAAATAGTCCTTACACGTGAAGAGGGGCCATAACTGTGGAACAATGGGAAAGGCCAACCCAATTTTAGGGAACCTTTAAGGGAGAGGCATCTGTACTTCCCCTGTGGCAGAAACATTCACTGCACCCAAAATATCCATATGGTCCCACACATTTCTCAGCCTCTTGCTCACAGGCAGGGCCATAGGACTAGTTCCAGCTCTCACGAAGCTCTCAAGGGCCAGGGGAAGCCCTCCAGCTCGCCCTTCTTGGCTGTAGCAGCTAGAGAAGCTTCATTTTGAGTGGACAGAACTGGAAGCTGGAAGCAGCCTGGATCCCTGAGTCACCACATGGAGGACAGCTACTCTGGAGTCAGCCAAAGTGCATAAATGTTTGTGTAAGTAAGAAATAAAGCTTTATTGCACAAATCCCAGAGATTTGGGGGTGAATTTCTCATAGCAAAGCCTGATCTATCTAACACACTGGCTGTCAGAGAAGAGTACACTGGTGAAGGATCACAGAAGGCACTACGCTCATTTCAGACCTGCCGTGAATTCACTACCTAACCTTGGACAAGCAGCCTTAGTCCTGACACAGGCTTGCACTCTGCCCTTTGTTAGCTGGCTGTGGTAACACGGCCTAGAAAAAATAAATTTTGTTATTCCTGAGGGTTTATATATAATATTAGCCAAAGACTTTCCTTTCAAAATAGCTATGGGGGGACTTCCCTGGTGGCACAGTGGTTAAGAATCCGCCAGCCAATGCAGGGGACATGGGTTCAATCCCTGGTCCGGGAAGATCCCACATGCCACGGAGCAACTAAGCCCGTGTGCCCCAACTACTGAGCCTGCGCTCTAGAGCCCGCGAGCCACAACTACTGAAGCCCACGCACCTAGATCCTGTGCTCCGCAGCAGGAGAAGCCACCGCAATGAGAAGCCCTCGCACCGCAACGAAGAGTAGCCCCCGCTCGCCACAACTAGTGAAAGCCCGCATGCAGCAACGAAGACCCAATGCAGCCAAAAATAAATAAATAAAGTAAATAAATGATTAACAAAACAGCTATGGGCCATCTTCTGAACAAGGAATATGTGTGTAACTAACTCAGGCCCTTAAATTGGATCCATTTATTAAATAAAAATGCAGCGTCCTGGCATTGTCCACTCTGTGATGTGTCACTGGTTAGTCCGAGTTTGCTGCACATTAGTCTACTCTACACTCCCAGAGCTCATGCCCCCAAAGACCTCCTTATCCGCACACCAGCTCAAACGTGGATATACATGTAGAAGGAAATTGCAAAGGCTGAGATGCTTCCCGCCCTTTCCCACCCCCAGGCCCCTTGGAGCCACAGACATCAGCTCTCAGAGATAAGTGTGTGTCCTGAAAACAGGTCCACAGAAACGAAGTGCAAATACAGACGCCATTTGTGTTTGGAACCAGGTGTCTGAAAAGCACCCTTGACCAAAAAAAAAAAAAAAAAAAAAAAAAAACCTGCCACAAATAGTACACTCATTTACCACTCAGGAAATATGCTCCTTTCATTGAAAAGTGATGACATTAAATTGAACCAGTACTGCTCTGCATTATTCTAACTGTGCCTGTAACACTTCGAGGGTCTTACAAAGAAAACAAATACAAAAATCGAGAGGCTTCCAGACCCCCTAAAAATATCAGTCTCACATTCTTTCTGAACTGGTCTCACATTATGACATGGCTATATAGAAAGTATTTTATTGACTTAATCTAGTAAAACCCAGTAGCCTTTTAACAGCTAACATAGATAACGAGGCTATCCAGGGTGGCTGCTTACTTGGGAGATCTGTTGAGAATGAAAGAGTTTTTGTCCGGCTTCAAGAGTTGCCATACTGAGTGAAGTAAGAGAAAGAGAAATATGGTATGATATCACTTATATGTGGAATCTAAAATAAAATGACAAAATGAACTTATTTACAAAGCAGAAACAGACTCACAGATTTAGAGAACGAACTTACGGCTACTGGGGGGAAAGGGAGGGGAGAGGGTTAGGGAGTTTGGGGTTGACATGTACACACTGCTGTATTTAAAATAGATAACCAACGAGGACCTCCTCTATAGCACCTATACAGGACCTCCTGTATAGGGAACTCTGCTCAATATTATGTAACTACCTAAATGGGAAAAGAATTTGAAAAACAATAGATACATGTATATGTATAACTGAATCACTTTGCTGTACACCTGAAACACAACATCGTTAATCAAATGTACTCCTGTATAAAATAAAGTTAAAAAAAAAAAGAGTTGATGGTAGACGGAAGGCGTGTGATGCTCAGGAGCTCTATAACTGAATCACTTTGCTGTACACCTGAAACACAACATCGTTAATCAACTGTACTCCTGTATAAAACAAAGAGTTTAAAAAAAAAAGAGTTGATGGTAGACGGAAAGCGTGTGATGCTCAGGATCTCTATAACTGAATCACTTTGCTGTACACCTGAAACACAACATCGTTAATCAACTGTACTCCCGTATAAAATAAAGAGTTTAAAAAAAAAAAAGAGTTGATGGTAGACAGAAAGCGTGTGATGCTCAGGATCTCAAGAGGCTGCACAATTTTGAGAACAACTTAAAACAGCAAAGACCTGGCCCACGTGGAAACCCCAAAGATACATGCTGTAAGCACAGCCCGATCTGCTGTTGACTTTCCCCTCTGCCCACGGTGGCCATGCTCTCTGATTTCTCTGTGTTCTTTGAGGAAGGTGCCCTGCCCCCCAGACCCACTCAGGGACCCTGGAGAGTCCTTAAACCATTTGGGGTCCCAGTTTTCTCTTCTTCAAAAAAGCTTGGGTTGAACCCCATGATCTCAGGTCCCTTCTGTTCTACATTGTTCTGATTCCTAAAAGAAAACATCATCATCAAAACTAGACACACCTTCTTGCCTCCCCCATCCCCACCCCATCAAACTTCAGAGCGAGCTTTGCATAGTGGAAACTGTGGGCCTCTCACTGTCTACCATGCTGCACCGTACAGGGGAGCCACACTGCAAGGGGGACACAGGGCTTAAGCAAGTCTGTAGATACGAAAAATGTTTTGTGAACAGTTATGAAAGAAGTCAGAACTGGGCCAATCCGAACACCCCGTCTGGACCCCCCTTCCATTCTACTCACCACTCCTCTTCCCCCAACCCTCAAACAAGGACAAAAGCTAGAGGTAATGTTCACAGATGGCATTCTTCATGTGCCATTTTCAGAGTCTACAAGGAAGATCCTGATACCCCCGCCCCCAAAACAGAAAAATGCTGATTCGTCTTGAACTGCCACCTGCCGGACATCAGGCAGATAGATGTTGGCAGACACCCTGTGGCAAGTGAAACGAAGCCAAAAATGCCCTCAGATACCCACACCTTGATTCCCTCTTGTATCCTGTCAGTTCCTGGGCCAAGAACTTTACGTAGAAGATGATACCACTATTTCGCAACGTGCTCTTAGTTTTAAGCTATATTAGCCAATAAATGAAGCAGCCATAGTGAGGGAAAAGTGTATTTCACAGTCGTTATAAAAGTACATATATTTAATAATGGTGACACAAATACAGTCCTTACTTATGACCAGATGGTACAACGAAAGCCGACTTTTCCTCCCGGATGTCACACGAAGATAGTTGTCACTTCCGGCAGTAACTATAGGCTGACTCAGCTCACAGGTGCAGACTACTACTGAGAGACAGTCATGGGTCAAAGAGACAACACGCTTTGTACCTACCAAAGGGATAATCAAGGTCTCCATATAAATATAATAAAATAATAAAGAATTAACATTTCTTCTCTCACTCGATTCCATAGATTTGTCAGGTGCTCACACACACAAAATACAGTTTCCCCCCTTCCTCACTCCCCCCTCACCTCTCACTGGGTTTGGAAGAAACCTGAGTTCACAGTTCAAGTTGCCAGTGGCGATGCATTTGGTCAGTTGTAGGAGAGCCTGCAGCTGCTCTGGAAGCATACGAGGATCGGGGAACACGTCCCAGCAAGCTAACAGCGACACAGAAATGCTCATGTTCTCGAGGCAAGTAAAACACAAGAGAGAGACATAAAGAGCGAGACCAAGTTCACAGGCACGTAGCCTGCAAGCCTGCAGAGTCGGCACTTGCAGCTGGAAACCATCTTCAAAAAGGCTTCTTCGGCGATCAAAAACCAAACACTTCATGTCAAATGGAGAGAGGGACTTTTTCAGATGCTTTTCTTCTCTGGACTTAAAAAGCTCTATTTTCAACGGAAAGTTCCGCAACCCAGTCTGCAGCCATCCAAAGGAGTGCCACCGACGGCGGGGAGCCTGGCTTACTCCCTAGCCCTAGGGCTGGGGCGAGCCCATCAAGGGGGAAGCAGCAGCCCCAGGTCTTGTCAAGGTCAGCCAAGACGGGCCACGGCAGTGGCTTCTGGGGACAGCCAGGTATCCACTGTCTCCTTGCTCAGAGACGTTTGGGGCGGAAGAAGGTCACCAGTGCTGAATGAGAAGAAATGAAGGACCATCCCCACTCCTCTCTGGCACAGGCTGGCTGCCGGTGGAAGGGAAGGCAGGCTTTGCAAATGCTCAAAGGCTGTGGCCTCTGTTCGGGATCAGTGGGCTGGGAGGACTAGCCCTGGGGTGGCCACATTAGTGGTTTCTGGCCGCACCTGCACCAGCCAACAGTTGAAGACTCCAGGCTGCAGTGTAACCTGTCTCCGAACTGACCTCTATCCAACCTGTGCTGATTCTTCTTCTTTTGCCAGTTCTGCTCACCACCAAGGGGTCCCCGCCAAGTGCCAGGGCCCAGACCCCAGTGGAGACAGCCCCCGGGGGGCTCCAAGCTACACACGGTCAGACAACGCTGGGGTTCACAGAACACGTACAGAGGGACGGCACAGACACAGACCCAGAGATGCATCTTTGGTTCCATCCTCGGCAAAAGGTGTGAAAACAGAACATGGACTCAAAGCCTGCGTGAGGAGCGCTGCTGTCCTCAAAGAAGATACGATACTGTATTTTGAACGTGATGCCCTCCAGACGAGCCTCTCACAGCCCACGGCACACTGGCTGAATTCTAAATCACGCCTGTTTCCTTCGGCAGCTTGAAAACCGCATTGCACAGAGCTAATGGCGCCTTCCGAGTACCTCCATCTCCAACCTCAATTCTCTTCTCTCTTTCCAACTATGTGTTACACTTTCCAGCAGGATCAGGGCTCTGTTGATCCGATGGGAAGAACACACGGCCGGCTATGATCTCACCCCTGCTGCAGGCCAGCGTAGGCCACCAGCCGCTCAAAACATCACCCGGGTGAGCTTCGATGCCCTCCACGCTTATCCTCCCGTGAGAACAGGAGTTTGGTGAAATCAATTCTCATCTCTCCATCCAGGTTTTTAAAAATCATGTTGTTTCGGTCTAATGACATCACATAAAGAAAAGTCATCTTCGGAGAAGAGAATTCAACCATTAGCAAGTTTCAACCAAAAGAGAAAAGAAATCTGTCAAGACCTTGCTTGTCCCCATCGGCCCTTTCCTTTCACTGGCATCCCCACTGTTCGGATCGGTCTTCGACCAGATGCCCCTTTTTGCTCAGAGGGGACGGTGCTGGTTTCGGAGGTTCCTGCCTGTCCTCCCCAGGGGTTCATGGGACTGGGCGCTCCAGGTCGCCAACTCTTGCCACCCCTGCAGGGATCCACCTCTATGAAAAGAGGGGAAACCGTGCCTGGGTGAACCAGTTCGTGACGCCGCCATCTGACTGCTGAAAAGAGGACAGTCCGTTGAGAGGCGCACACAGAGCACGAAGTGGAGAAACAGCTCAGAAGGGTCTGTCATCTGAGTGGCCCAGAGCCCGATGCTGGCTTCTCACCCCCAGCGCAGTTGAGGGAGGTGGGTGGAGCGTTCGTGAGTGGGTGGGAGGAAGGAGGCCGTGCATGACTGGAGCTGGATGCACGGGCAGGCAACCCTCCTGGGGGATCCCAGCATCTCCAGGGGGCCCTACTCGGGACTGGGCTGTACGGGCTCTTGGGTCTGTGGGTTTCAGCTGTGGGGACATCGCATGTCAGGAGGAGGTGAGACCGTGAAGGATGCTCTGTGAGAGGCCTTTGAGTCTTCATGCCCTGACAGATGTATGGAGCTGCTCCATTGCTTTCCTTAGAAATGCCAAGAACCCCACTGCTTGCCCAGGTTAACACTGGCCTTTGACCCCGTCAGCCACGTCGAAGGAGAGGCTCACGGGGGCCAGGGGCTGCAGCGGGGGCATGCTGGCCTCCAGGGGCCTGTCTGCGGAGGGCTGCAGGCTCTGATGCCGCTTCCTTAACATCTGTCCGATGCCCATCATGGGGAACCTGCCTCGGCTTTTCACACAGTTCGGGCTCCCCAGGGGCTGTGTGGTGCTGTTGCCGGGCCCCGGGGCTGGGGGACACATGCCCTCCTCTTTGGGGGGGCTGTTCTTATCTTCGTGGGCAAAGGAGACCAGAGTGGGGTGCAAAGGGGTTTGGAGAGGTGACGGGCTTCCGGGCAGCAGGACGGGAGAGAGCGTCCGCTCACCGGGATTCCCTCGAGCCAGGCCTCCAGGGGAGCTCAGAATCCTATAGTGATGGGACGGGGACAGCAGTTCCGTCTGGTCATCACGATCCACAGACTCAAAGGAGCGCACCATATCCAGCATCGGGGGGTCTTCCTTGGCAGGGATGCCAGCGCTCCCAGGCCCCTGCTGAGGGGCCTCTGGTTTCTTGACAATCCTGGGTGTCCTGGGGGGTGGCACAGGGATGAACTCCATGGAGGAGGAAGCCACGCAATTGGAGTCCGAGGTTTTGCGAAAAATATTGCGGCAGCCGAAGGAATCTGCACACCAAGAAAGCAAAGGAAACATGAAGACGGCCGCATGAACAGTGCCAATGGCCCACTCCCGCCTGCTCTGACCTCCAGCTCCACTGAGACAGTGTGTTATCCAGGGAGGTCAGATGGAACCATGAAGTGAGTGTGCTCAGCATCCCATCCTCCCCATGGGGAATCAGACGGTCTTCCTAGAATGGAGGAGACAGAAGGCTGGTGATGGGAGGCCTCCTGGATTCTGATTTGCCTCATGGCTCCAGCTTAACATCTGTTCTCCTGTCGGTTGCTTAAAATTCCGGACCCTGCCGAAGAGCCTTTGAATGACAAGGTCCACGGCGCAACAGAACGACCACAAAACTGGGGAAGCACACGGATACCAGCTCTCTCTGAGGACTTGCAAATTTGGTCCTCAGATAATCAAAGCTGGAAGGAGGGTTTCCCTCGTGACTTTTTAAAAAAAAATGATGGTAAAAATTACATAACATGAATTTTAAAGTGTTTATTTATTACTTAACCACTTTTAAGTGTACAGTTCAGTAGTGTTCAGTACATCCACACTGCTGTGAAACAGAACACTTCACCTTGCAAATCTAACAGTGGTTGCCAGGGGCAACCGGTCTATGAATCTGACTACTCTACGTCCCTTGTATAAGTGGAATACACAGTATTTGTCCTTTTGTGAGCGCCTTGTTTCACTGAGCACGATGTCCGCAAGGTTCCTCCGTGTCAGCATAGCACGGGTCAGAACTCCCTTCCTTTTTAAGGCTCCCTCGTGTTTTTTGGTCTCACCGGAGCCTCACCTAATTCTGAACAGGGGTGAAACACCCTTCCTCTGTATATTTAAGGCAACCAGCTGACCCCCACGGTTTCCATTTCAAGTTGGCACAGACTAGAATCCAGGTTTGCAGACTCTGCCAGAAAAGAAAGGGAAAACCTCCACGAGTTTGGAGGTGAGGGAAGTAAAGCCAAGTTCCTGTGGAACAGGCCCTGTCTTAGCTGCCTTTTCCTACCATCATATTTTATAGGCCCCGTCGGGGCTCAGAGGCAGGAGCAAGCTGCCGCCCCCGGCAGTGATTTCGGGGACAGCCCAGGGCACTGGGAATCCTCTTCACCTTACACAAATAAATACACAGCTCCTGAAATAAACCTCCTCCTCGGGCCAGCACAGATGCCCGAGATTCACTGGCAGAGAGAAGGAAAATTTCATCGATGGCTAACGTCTCCAGTGTTCCAGCTGGCATGTGAGGTCCCTGTCCCTCCGAAATGGCTGCGTGCTCCCAACTTGTAGCCCGGCTTCTCCCTCCGTGCCGTCCTGCTTCCTTCACTTCCCAGAGGTGCAAATCCTGGGAGGACGCCCCTCACACTGGCCCTACTGATCCCCAGCTCAGAGTCAGCCCCGGGGCATACAGCCTGACACTGCATTGTCCCTGCAAGAAGGGCATAGTCACCAGCCCCGACCCTCGAGCGTGACTGCTGGCTCGTCTTCATCCCATCCTGCCCGGCAGGCAGTAGGCTACACTGGTCAGGAGAGAAACTTCTAGAGCCAGGTTGCATGGTTGGAAATCTGGGTGCCGTCACTCACCAGCTCTCTGACTTTGGACAACTCTCTGGGCTATTTCCTCATCTCTAGAAATGGGGGCGAGAATGATTTCCCTGGGTTGAGGCAAGAGTTGAAACACTGCCTACCACACAGTGAGTGGTCAGTGCTAGCAATTATATAGGCTCCGGGGTGCTTCTCAGCAACAGGCTCTCAAATCCCAGGAAAATGCAAAGAAACAGAGGACAGTTGGTCCAGAAAAGTATCAAGAAACGCACTCCATCTCTGGGGCTGCAAAGTTACCCCCAAATATGCAGCCCTGACCTAGATTTTCCTTGGGGAATCCACAGGACGCCACTGCCAAGGGTCCTAACGGGATTTGCTGCCTGTTCCCAAGCCAGAAAGGAGGATCCCCCAAGGAGGGACAAGCACAGTCCCTCCAGTGGGGTCCCTACCTTCCTGAAACCTGCAGAATGAAACTGAACTAAATGGAGGTGTTCTCCTCTGGGTGAGAACCGGTCTCAGAGCCAAATGGACCGCGCTGCTTGGTGCTGTTTGAATCTCTCTGATAATTTCCTGCTTGCCCAGGGAACCACTGGTTGATCTCAGACAGCCAGGGCCCTCCTGGAACCTCAGTCTCTTCGTATTTAAAACAGAGAGATCGAAGACCGGACTCCACAATCTCTCCCATCCGCCGTCTGTAAGGAGAACCTCTCCCCTACCCCCCAGTTGGCCTCAGGATGCTCCCCGGCTCCCTGTGCCCGCCTCCCGGCTCTCAGTGTGTGCTAAGCCTCCCTTCTGCATCGCTGGATGCTTGCCCCAGAGGAAGGAGACCCGTATCGATCAGTTATCTCACGTGCTGGCTGATGAACGAGGCAGAGTAGCCCACACGCGGATCTCATTCGAGCCACCCGATAGCTCTGATGGGTAGATTTCCTCACAAGTGAGGGAACCAATTAAGAACCTCAGAGGGGAGGGAACTTGGGCCGCAACCAACTATAGAGCTGGGTTTGAGCACCCTACCTCCACCCCAAAGCCCACATCACTGCCTCTCAGGGTGCACTTTTCTGGTGAAGGCTCCCACAAGAGCACGCCCCCATCACGGCTCCCGCGCCAAGATCTCTGTCCCTCCAGTACTGAACACCCATTCCTGGCTCCATGATACCATGCACCCCAAGCTCTGCTCCCGCAATGCCACGCACCCTATCTGCTCCTGCAAAACCATTCCTCCGATCTCTGCTCCTTCATCCTGATCTCTACTCCCGTAATACCTTACACCCTGATCTCTGCTCCCACAATCCCGTGCACCCCATCTCTGCTTCCTCAAATCCTGCCCACACCGGTGGACAACACCAGGCAGTCTGGACTTGCTTATTCTCAGGTTGCCTTGCACGCATTAATCCTGCTTTCCCACGGGCACGAGAGGTGTGTCTGTCCCAGGGGCCTACACAGCCACCAGCATGGGGTACACAGCGGCCACGCAGCTGAACACAAATGGCCTGGAGAGCCCCCCGAGCCGACCCACCTTTGTCGGGGAAGCCAGGCTTGGCGGCCTTCCGGTCCTTCAGCAGGGCCCTGGTGCTCTGAATCTGCGTGATGAGCGAGGCTGAGGGCTGTTTGTGCGATGGCAGGCTCTTATCCAACTTCTTGGAAAACGGCCGATGAAGAAAATCCCCTCTTTTCTCTTGTTCTTTGGGCTTTTTATCCTTCCAATCAGAAGCAACATAGGTACTCAGACACACACAAGAATACACAATGGAGTCCCTCTCTGAAGAGTTATCGAATAGAGTTAAGAAACGCCAGTTTTCCAAAACCCTAGGCTCTCAGCTACGTGTTGAACAATGGAAGCGCTGAGGCCCAGCGGATGCTCCAGGGAACCTCCCTCCCTCCGCCTGGGCCACAGCAGCCTTCGGTGGTCCCCAGGTCCCTGCCTTATGCCGTCTTGATGTGTTCCAACAAGGGCAAGGTCATCCCTGGGCAGTCCATTATTCTAGAACAGGCTGAACAAACAGGCAAAGCAGATGAGGACTCCCGGAAACCTGCTGCCTTATTTATAGCAGAGCCCTACGATTCTGCCCACAGTAGTGGTTTTGCAAAGGCAGTTCTACAAAGGCAACGCAACTGCTTCCTCAGTGCTTGTGTGTTCAGTCAAGCCAGGAGGTGGACGAGCAGCCCACGGAGCCCTGAGCCCGCCTAGGTGAGCTTCTGACCCCTTTACCCGCTCTGGGCACGCGGGCTCTTACTTGCGTACTTAAATCGGCACGATGCAACCACTTGTGCTGTCAGTCTTGCCTTTATTTAACTCAATTATAATCCCTCTGCTAGGAGTGAATTTGACTGTTTTATATATCTTCCACCCCACAGCCTCGGGCATGAAGCCAGGCACAGAGAGAAAGCTTAATAAATAGTTATTGAAATATTAAAAAGCAAAAACAAAAAAGCCAGTGGAAACGGAACTGAATTAAAATTAATTGGGTTCAAGCTTCTGGGAAGGGTGATGCTGCGAAGAGGAAGCTTTTTTCTGGCCCTAAAGATTACGTTTGATGTTTACTGTTAAACAGAGGCAACTGAAACCGGACCTCACCACAAGGGAGGGGGGGAAAAAGAGACCGATTTTCACATTTCTTGCCTTAAAACCTTAAGAGCATTTGCAATTCAAGAGAGCTCATCTATTTTTCATTGATGTTGTTGAAAAGCTTCTCAAGGAAACATCCCCTTGCACTCAGGTAGCCCTTTCTAATGAGGATTTTCAGAGCCTTTACGAACTGGGGTTCATTATGTCCAGGTTTTGAGTGGGAAAGAACGACTGGGAAGAGATGGAAAGTGGGGATGCCCAGCACAGCCTTGAGCGTCACCATGAGGACGATAGCTCCCCGGGGCTTACGCCTTGTCACCTGGGGAGGAGTGAAGTGGGATGAAAGCAGAGGTGAAACTTCTGCAAACACCCTCCCCAGCTTCTGGGCAGCCACTGCCACCTTTACTGAGGACGCCTGGAATGCAAGACCCTATTCTAAGAGCACGACCCAGGATGAGGCAAATACTGTTATCCCCTCTTGCAGAGGAGCCTGCAGTGGTGAAGAATTCTCTCAGAATATACCCAGACAAAACTATAATTCAGAAAGAGACATGCACCCCTATGTTCATAGCAGCACTATGCACAATAGCCAAGACATGGAGACGACCTAAATATCTGACAGAGGAATGGATAAAGAAGATGTGGTCCATATATGCAACGGAATACTACTCAGCCATAAAAAAGAACGAACCGTGCCATTTGCAGCAACGTGGAGGCACCTAGAGATGATCATACTAAGTGAAGTGAGTCAGAAAGAGAAAGACAGATAGCATATGATATCACTTATATGTAGAATCTAAAATATGGCACAAATGAACCTCCCTACGAAACAGAAACAGACTCACGGACGTAGAGATGAGACCGGTGGTTGCCGAGGCGGGGGTGGGAGGTGGGGAGGGAGAGGGATGGCCTGGGATTTGGGGCTGGCAGGTGCAAACTATTACATTTAGAACGGGTAAACAACAAGGTCCTACTGTATAGGACACAAAAATAGATTCAATATCCTGTGATACACCATAATGGAAAAGAATATTTAAAAAAAGAATGTCGGACTTCCCTGGTGGTGCAGTGGTTAAGAATCCGCCTGCCAATGCAGGGGACACGGGTTCGAGTCCTGGTCCGGGAGGATCCCACATGCTGTGGAGCAACTGGGCCCGTGCACCACAGCTGCTGAGCCTGTGCTCTAGAGCCTGTGTGCCACAACTACTGAAGCCCACACGCCTAGAGCCCGTGCTTCGCAATAGGAGAATCCACCACAGTGAGAAACCTGCGCACCGCAGCGAGGACCCAACACAGACAAAAATAAAATAAATAAATAACTAAATTTATAAAAGAAAAAGAAAAGAATGTCTACATGTGTATAACTGAGTCACATTCCTGTAAGGCAGAGACTGGCACAACATCGTAAATCAACTATACTTCAATTAAAAAAAAAAAAAAGAATTCATCCAGGAGCCGGACGGCAACTCAGTTGTTCACAGTCCTCCGTGAAAGTCGGTGTTCTTAACCCTTGACTCCACACTGCCCTCCAGAAGCCTGGGGCAGGGCCAGGCGTTTCCAGTGGCATAGAGGAAGGCTGGGCACAGCGACTGCAGGATCAGGGACCACGCTGTAGTCCCAGGGCTCCGGGTCGGCATCTGGAATGCTACAGAGGAGGCCGTGGGCAGGACACTACGGAGGGGGGAAGGGGGCATCTGCTCCAGGCCAAGGCTAAACACAATTCTCCACTGCCCCCCTCTCCCCATTTCTATCAAACACCAACAGGCCCCCGTCTCTACGGCAAAGGAGAGTGAGCTTTCATGCTCCCCAGCCTCCCCCAAAAATCAAAGGGCCTGTCCTGAAAAGTCTGGCAGAATTCCATCCTTTTGCTCTGTTCTATCTCTGTTTTTATGAGAAAACTCATAAGTTCTACCTGATAACACCTTAAACAGGAAAAAAGAAATCAAACACGCTTCGTGATACATTGTAAAACAAGAGTATTTGGAAGAAAAAACGAAACTGGAGTCCCCCCCTCCCCCCGCCCCCAGCCCCTTTTTAAGGATTTTTTTAAGAATGATGAGCACGCCTTCCTCTGGGCTGCCCTGCGTTCCCTACGCTCAGACGGCTTCCTGCCGACGGCTTCCTGGGTCCGGCTCAGCCCTTTTCTAACTCTCCGTGGGTTCTCAAAGCTAAAGGTTCCAGATGCAAACTTTCGGGGGGCCAATATCACCACCCAGATAGAGTTCATCGGGATAACCCGCTGGGTCAGTCAGTCCCGGTGGAAGGGTCACCAGCCCCCAGGAAACAAGTTTGCTTACAAGCAGCCATCCTCATGCCTTCCAAACACAGGTTACAGATGCAACTGATTATCCAATTCTACCTTTTCATTTGCATGGCCTATTTTCTCCAAAAGAGATTTCCCAGGGAGCAGGACGCTAAATTGCCTTATGTAACAGAAACAGATCTTCAGGAGGACTAATTACGCTCCCCCTTTGACATGCCTGCACCCATTCCCGCGCACCCCACCCAGCAACGCTGGCTGCCTTCGGGTCTCTTTGGTTTCCCTTTGATTCTCACGGGAGGGCGGTGCGCCCCTCCCCCGCGTGCGCCTAAGGTTGGGCCGTGGAGCTGAAGCTTCAGGGGTCTTCTCTGCCCCCTCACGCCCGGTCCGCACCCCCAAGGCAGATCCAAGAGGAGGCCACAAGCAAACCCCGCACAAAACAGCTTCTTGTTTTCTTTCAACCATGTTCCAACCACCACACATGTGCGTGGACATTTACAAAGCTGGACACTTTGAAAATGTGACCCCTTAAAGGATTATCTACCCAAGACTCTTTGGATGTCGTGGATTGTTTGATGGAGGAGAGGGAGAAACCAGTGAGTGAGGATCCACTGGGCTACGGGAGGGAGGTGTCTGCAGGCTCGGCAGCCGGGCCGGGGGGTATGGGGGAGCCAGTCCTCAGCTTCTGAGATCTGAGCTCCAGGGCGCGGGTCCCCTTAGACTCTTCCCTGCGACTCCAGGCTCCTGGCTCCAAAGAGCCGAAGCCCTCCCCCTGCCTTTCCCGTTTTGCTCCTGAAGGTATGGCCAGGTGACCTTCAGCAAGTCATTTCCCCTTGAGGGACGGGCCTCCCCATCTATAACCAAAAGGGCGGATCCTTCCTAAGCTCTTCGGTTATATAAATGAACCCCACATCTCGCCTGCTTCACTGTCTGAAAGGCAAAGGCATTCATTCAACAAGGACAGATGCGGCCACGCCTCCTGGGCCCACCCCCTCAGCCCCGCACCCCCGAGGCTGCAGGAGGAAGTGCTGCCCAGCCGGGCCACCTGCCCCTCACGCGGTGCAGAACTGACCACAGGGTGTCAGTGATGGCACAGCGGAGGGGCCAGGGGACTGGGGGCGAGCTACAGCTGTCCTCTTTGAGGAGCCTTCAAGTCCATTCAGCTTGGGCTTTCTGGAGCCTGGTGTCCCCTTCATGATGAGACAACCTCACCTGGATGTTTGGAACATCAGAACCAGGTGCGGATCGTGGACACCTGGGATGGCCCAGGGGCCCAGGTGTTGTCTGCTGGATGATTTTGGCTCCTTGCGGCCCATCCCATAAGGGAAAGCCACAGAGGCCTGATTTCGCCATAGGAAACAACCAACTGAGTTGAGAAAAAAGAGGGCTTGGTTCATAAATTAGGCCACTGAGCCGGGAAGCCCTGGACTGTTGTAAACCCCACTTCTTTTTTTTTTTTTAATAGAGGATGATGTTGAATAAGTATGTCCTCATTAATTAATTAATCTATTTATTTATTTATTTTTGGCTGTGTTGGGTCTTCGTTTCTGTGCGAGGGCTTTCTCTAGTTGCGGTGAGCGGGGACCACTCTTCATCGCAGCGCACGGGCCTCTCACTATCACGGCCTCTCTTGTTGCGGAGCACAGGCTCCAGACACGCAGGCTCAGTAATTGTGGCTCACGGGCCTAGTTGCTCCGCGGTATGTGGGATCTTCCTAGACCAGGGCTCGAACCTGTGTCCCCTGCATTGGCAGTCAGATTCTCAACCACTGCGCCAAACCCCACTTCTTTACAGGTAGAAACACGAACGCATAGCCAAGAGTGTAGTTTTAGCAAGACAATAAAAAAAATGGTCAACTACGCATAGACAGCACTGATCTGATCTGAGGGATTCTGACAAATCCACTTACAACAGGATTCTGCATGGTGGAATTCAGGACAGGCTGGAGGTGTGCAAGGTCCAGAGCCCTGGGCAGAGATCTGCCAACCTTCAGGGTCATAGGTGATGGTTACTTTCATGTGTCAAGTTGGCTAGGCCAGGGTACCCCGTGTCTAGTCAAACACCAGTCTAGGTGCTACGGTGAAGGTATATGGTAGACGTGACTGACATTTACATTGGTAGGCTTTGAGTAAAGCAGATTAGCCTCTACAGTCTGGGTGGGCCTCGTGTAATCAGTTAAAGGCCTTAAGAGAAAAAGACTGAGGTGTCCTGAGGAAGAAGGGATTCTGCCTCCAGGAGACATGGGGATGAAGCTGAAACATCAGCCCTTCCCTGGGTGTCCAAGCATCACACACACACACACACACACACACACACTATTGGTTCTGTTTCTCTGGAGAACTCTGAGTAATCCAACATAACCCCCCAAGTTCTTACCTGCACAGCGTGAAATTCGAGGTCTCTTGTCCAGGTGCCCAGGGAGGCCTGTAAAAAGCAGCATTTTTCAACAATTCAAGAAGCTTCACTTGCTGTTTATTTCCTAAGCTCTACCCCCTCCCACTTGCAGCTCCGGTTGAGGATTCTCCATTTCAAAGTTTATAGACGAGAAGCCAAACTGTCGTGGAAGCAGGCAGCAGATGTCCTAACGCCTGCCCTGGATAGATTTTCTAGGCAACATTTTTATTAAAGTCTAGGACACATAACACAAGGGTGCTCTGATGATGAGTAAGGAGTTCAATATGTTGCCTCAAACAGCAAAACCACATCGCAATGGCACCCTGATCAAGACACAGAACCCAGCTGGCACCTGGAAGTCCCTCATTCCCAGCATCCTCTCCCTGTCCCCAAAGGTAACCACTGTTCTGATTGCTAACAATTCAGCTTGACCTGATTCCATACTTGATTTTAAAAATTTGTACACGGGCTTCCCTGGTGGCGCAGTGGTTGAGAGTCCGCCTGCCGATGCAGGGGACACGGGTTCGTGCCCCGGTCCAGGAGGATCCCACATGCCGCGGAGCGGCTGGGCCCGTGAGCCATGGCCTCTGAGCCTGAGCGTCCGGAGCCTGTGCTCCGCAACGGGAGAGGCCACAACAGTGAGAGGCCCGCGTACCGCAAAAAAAAAGAAAAAAAAAATTTGTACAGATTTTAAAATGACACAAAGAAAAATCATTGTAATATTTTACCTTTAAACTTACAGTCCCCGTTATGGGTTTAATTTTATTCCCCCCACATTGATATGTTGGAGTCCTAACCCCCCAGACCTCAGAATGTGGCCTTACTTGAAGACAGGGTCAGGACAGGCCCATCACATCCTCTTTGAAGCTTGGGGGAGGGGGGAGTATGAAAGTTTGCTCTCCTTTGCCTTTGAGAAGAAGGAGTGTTGGTGTTACCTTGACAGAAGTAAGTTAAGATGAGGTCATCAGGGTGCGTTCTAGTGCAATGTCACTGGTATTCTAATAGGAAGGGGGAAATTGGTCACACACACACACACACACACGCACACACACACACACACAGAACGCCATGTGAAGATGAAAGCGGAGATCGGGGTGATGTTTTTACAAGCTAAAGAATGCCAGAGATTGCCAGGAGCCACCAGAAGCTAGGAGGCGTGAAAGATTCTCCCTCACAACCCTCGGAGGGAACCAATCCTGCAGACACCTCGACCTTGGGTTTCTGGCCTCCAGAACTGGGAGACAATACACTTCTGTTGTTTAAGCCACTCAGTTTGTGCGACTTGGTTATGGCGGCCCTAGCAAACGAATACAGTCCCTCCACACCCCTGCACAACTTTTCTTCCAAAACTGCAGTGTTACTTTGACACGACAGAGAAGCCCTCCAGTCCTAACTTACATTTTGCTACAAATTAGCATTATTCTTCAGGACTAAACAAACTTGGCTCCTGGCTCTCCACAGCTTTAATAAGCCAGTTTAGAGATGATGACTTTTCTGCCACGACCCCCATGGTCCCCCAGGGCCTCTGTCTTAGGAAAAGGAATCTCTGGGGCACATGCCTAAGGTGAGACAAGTGTCCCACTTTTCCAGACATAATCTCTGCCTGTTACAGGAAGAAGAGGGGAAGAAAGTGGTAAAGTCATAAAATGACGGCACTGTAGTCCCAAGAGGGAAGCTCTTTCCACTTAATTCAGCTCCTCCGTCTCCTTGGAGAAAAAGAACCAGGATCGAGAAGAAGAGACCATCACGTGCCCTCAGTGCCCGGACACGGCCGCGGAGCCGCTCCCCAGCCGGCTTGTGTACAACCTTGAACTTCATTCCACGGTTCCTGCTCACAACACCTCCCGCCCCTGCCACTTGGCCGCTTCTCCTCCTGGACCAGCTGATGGTAACTGGGAAGAACCCCACAGAGGCTCTGAGTGGGCTTTACCTGGAAAATCTGGCTTCTTTCAGACTTTCTCACCACTTTTTCTAACTGGCCCCATTCCACTTTCTAGGTTCCAACAGAGAGAGGAGTTGCATCATCTAGTCAGAGCCTGTAATTTAATTAGCACAAGGATTGCTGCAGTTTGGAGAAAACAAGTGGATCACAGAAAATTGAAATGCTGTCTTCCCATTAGCGTTCCTATTGAAACCCTAACCATTAAATATTTCGACAAATGTTTTAAAATGCTTACTATGTGTTTTCCGGGCCAAATGAAATAATCAGCTGAGAATAATAATCTGGATGAAAAAAAGAGGCCCCTTTCCCATCGCGGTTCTGACACTTAACACACAAGCAGGGCAGGGTACTAGGGCAACCAAGGACATGGGCGTCAGCCACGTGGCTTAGAGCTGCCTAGGCACACACATAGCAGCATGCGGTACGTCTAAGTTTGTGTTATTACCTGAGGCCCTAAACAGTCAAACCAAGAGGCAGGGGAGCCTAACAGTGAATTCACCCCAGCCGAGGTGCCTACCCTCCCTGCAAGTGACTGTAAGAGGTCCCTCCCTGCCACAGGGCATGGCCATCAGGTGATGATAATTCGACTTGCACGCTATGGTGCAGGGGGTCCCCTACTTTAATCAAGCTAGGTGTCCCACCTGGAAGGTTCGACCTTCCCCAGATGCTGGCCCAATTCTATTTTCTGAGACTAGAGCCAAGGTCCACTTGATTATTTCGTCTGTTCATCTAGCAAATATTTATTGAGCCTCTACTGGGTGCCAGGCATTGTGTAGGCTCTAGGGACACCGTGAGGAGCAAAAGTGACACCGTCCCTGCTCTTAAGGAACTCACAGTCCGGAGTGGGGAAGACATGATAATCAAATAATCCCTGAACAAACAGAACCCTGCCAATGCGACAAGCCCCAGGAAGCAGAATGTGTGTGACCGTGTGTACTGGAGGGATGCAACCCAATGGCAGAGGTCAGAGGACGGCAGGGGTCCACGAGGACGTGAGCTGAAGTGGGAGCTGAAGATACACATTAACTCAGCAGAGAGGGGTGGGGAGAACATTCTGGAAGAGAGAACAGGGTGTGGCCAGCCCTGGCAGCCAAGAGAGCACAGAGTCTCAAGGCCCACGGGACTGAGCATGAAGCAAGAAGCAGGGCTGTGTGCGGGGCCTGGGAGACAAGGCTGGAGTTGCTGGCAAAGCCAGTTCAATCCGGGGCGTGGTGGCCACATCACAGAGTTTGCCTTCCAGGTTAAGGAAGCCTTTGAAGGTTTCAAGCGGGGAAGTGACATGGTCTGATTTGAGTGTAAATCGCTCGCTCTGGCCGGTGTGTGGACGGAGCGCCAGGTAGTCACGGGGAAGGAGCGGGACCAGTTAGGAAGGAGGCTGCAGCTGAGGTCCACGCAAGAGGTGATGGTGGCGAGGATGGGTCGGATGGAGAGTGGAGGGGTTGGAGAGTTTCAGGAGTCAAACCAGCAGAACTTGGCGACAGACTGGCTCTCGGGGTGAGGGAAAGGAATACAAAGGTCTTCCAGGTTTCTGCCCTGTACTGAGGGTGGGGATGCCATTTGCAGACAGAAAATAGGGGCCAGGGGTGGGGGGAGATGGGGGAAGAGAGGTGGGGTTGGTTCCAGGCCTGCTGGATTTGAGACACCTTCATTCACGCCACAGAAGGTTCAGTAAGCAACTGGCCGGAGGGGTGTGGAGCTCAGGGGAGTCTGGCCCTACACCATCTCTGCTCTCCCTCTCCCAGCCCTAGAAGCCATGCTCCCCGCCCAGCCCCAGTCCGCACCCCCCTGCTACCCCTCCAAAAGCTTATCTCCGTCCTCAGCATGCTGGTGCCTCACAGCCAGTCGCAGAGGAAGGAGGCCTGCAGCCTGGGGTCAAGGCCAGGGCCCACCCTGGCTGCTCTGAATGCATGCCCTTCCCCCCCCATCACGGGTGTTCCTTCCTCTGCCTCCCAGCCCGCCTGCTCCCCAGCCCTTCTTCACTGCCGGTGGCAGCGACGGAGAGATCTCTGTTCACGGTCCTCACTCCCCCCAGTCCACGCAATCTCCTTTCTGCCTTCTCCACCTCCTCCAGGACGAGAAACCGCTCAGCTGTCACCACTGGCTGCTTTTACTTGACCTTTCCCATGTCCTCCCTGGCATCCCTCCCTCCTGGGTCTCCGGCTGCCCCGTTATCTTCGCTAGCTTCTCTGTCATCAGCGTCTCCTTTTCTCTGCCTCCTTAAATGGTACCATCCCCCAGGCTGTGTAGATTGACCAGCCCCGCCCTCCTCCTGCAGCTACCCCAGCCGACCCCCGCCTCGATGCTCAGGGGTGGCCGCATTTACACGTGGTGCCGGCAGTTCAGCAGCCCCGTCACCGGCGTCACTGGGCTGGCCTGGGCCGTGTCCCACTTGCTTTCTGCTGCCGCTGTGGAGCGCAGCCCGGCTCGTTCCATATTCCACGGAAATGCACTGAGAAGACAGGCGGGCCCCACTGCACAAAACAGCAAATGAGGAGTCCTGGTGGCGGGACCCTTACCCTGTGTTCCAGGCCTTGGATCTCGAGTTCCCAGGCACAGTCTCTTAACAAGCATGTATTTGGGGTCCAAATTTGGGGCGATATGATACCAGTTTTTACTCTGAAATCAAAGCATCTTGGTATTTTCTCTCAGGTACGTTCCAGGTAGCGTCAAGTCATCAGGGACAGCTGACTGGAAAGGACTGTTCCACATACTTTTTCCTGTTCCTCACTGTACTTTGTTCTCCTGATGCCAAGTGTTACATACACTTATATTTTTCAGCACCTTGTTTTTAACCTCTTGGAGATCTGACAGCGGATTCCAACCTTGATTCCACTGGGAACCATCCAGGGAGCTTTAAAAAATACTGACCCCCGATCTCGTTGGAGATCGAGAATGGATCGATGGAATCAGTCTGAGGTACGGCCTGGGCATCCAGATGTTAAAATGCTCCTCAGGGATTCCACTATGTGGCCACAGCTGAGAACCACAGTCTAGAGACTGAACGATGGTGGTCCCGCTGTAAACCATGTCTCAAAGGCTCAGTTAAGTCAGTATTTGTCTTTGGCTACTTCTGTGTCTACAATCATGGGTTTCCTTTCCCCGCTTCCCCCCAGAATGGAAATCCACTCTTCCTAAGAGATCCTGGGGTTTGCTCTGGGGGCCACTCACCTCATAGGGCTCCTTGGTGGGCCTGCACTTTTCTATCTGGTAGAGCTGGGTCTTGTAACAGACGCTGTCCTGGATGTCGGATTTCTACCAGAGGAGAAGAGAAAAAAAGCCTGGCTTAACTCACAGGAAATAGAAATGTCCATTAAGCATTCATTAATTTTTAAACCAGCGCTTGGCTGAGAAAAGGCAGAAAGGGGTTGGCAAGGCACTTAATTGCAGTGCAAAGCCTCATCCAAGGACGAAGTGTGGGGAGAGCTCGGCACCCAGGATCAGGTGACCTACTTCTGTTCCTGGCTCTGCCAGGAAAGGGCCAGGTGACCCTGGGCACATCACTGCTCCTTGCCGGGCCTCAGTCCTTTCATCGGTGCTTGAAGGCCACTCTAAGACATGAAAAATGGATAAATAACAAGGACCTACTGTGCAGCACAGGGAGCTAGATTTAATATCTTGTAATAACCTATAATGGAAAATAATCTGAAAAAGAATATATACATATATATATATATATATATGTACAACTGAATCACTTTGCTGTATACCTGAAACTAACACAACACTGTACATCAACTATACTTCAATTAAAAAAAAAAAGCCCTAGTTCCTGCCCCCCGCCCCGATAAATGTCACAGCAATTCATAATATAGCTTAAGGAAGAAGACAGAGAACCACACCTAAGATGATCTAGGGGCACCGTTTAGGTGCAATCCTCTCTGGCGACAGGTGAAATTAAATGACTGATTAATTTTTCAGCCAACGAATATTCACAAAATGCCTTTACAGGCTCTCCAAATTAAAATCCACGCTTCTAGGTTTTAGAAAGAGGAAACAAGAATCAAGGGATAAGGGGAGAAATGGCAAATAATTAAGTTACAATATTTTACTTTTTTTTTTTTTTTTGCAGGTTATTAGTCATCCATTTTGTACACATCAGTGTATACATGTCAATCCCAATCGCCCAATACAATATTTTACTTTTTAGTTCACTAGTTTTGCTTTCAAAATTATACACGGTTGTTAGTAATTGGTTAATGATATTCATAACTGGCACAGTACACAGGTGCAATTAAATTAGCCTTGTGTGGAAATTACTGAGTGGACCAGCTATGGCTGTCTGTGGGGAATAATTCATTCTTAAAAGCAGCCACCCACCTAGACAGTGGTTCCCACACCAGCTATGTCCTATGATTTAAAGTTTAAGTGTGAAACAGACAATAAAATAAGAAAGAACCTTCTCCAGTTAGAACTAAGTTAGTTGAGTTTCCAGGAACTTCTCAGGAAACAAAACCACAGAGCTTTGCAACACTGCACCATTTGTAACCCTGATGCTGGGCAAACACAGCAGATGGCAAGACAGCCAGAGAAGGCAAGACATACCCTAAGAGCTTCACACAAATGTCTCTTACTTGGAATGAGCCGTGTGATTAAGAGTGTGAGTAACCAAAGTTTGCATCTGTAGATGTGGAGGTAGACATAAGAAAGAAACTAGGGTTTCCCTGGTGGTGCAGTGGTTAGGAATCCGCCTGCCAATGCAGGGGACGCGGGTTTGAGCCCTGGTCTGGGAAGATCCCACGTGCCGCGGAGCAACTAAGCCCATGCACCACAACGACTGAACCTGCGCTCTAGAGCCCGTGAGCCACAACTACTGAGCCTGCGTGCCGCAAATTCTGAAGCCCGCATGCCTAGAGCCGGTGTTCCGCGATGAGAAGCCCTCACACCGCAACGAAGAGTAGCCCCCGCTCGCTGGAACTAGAGAAAGCCCGTGCGTAGCAACGAAGACCCAACACAGACAAAAATAAAAAATATAATTTAAATAAGGAAAGAAACTATTTTAAAAACAAAAGCCCCTCTATCTTATTGATCAGTATCCAGAAAACTGGTTCTTCCAAAAGAAGAATGTTTGAATCTGCTAGCTCACTCAGCAAAGTAGCAATGTCATCCTTTAAATATGTGAAATCATAAACTTTAGAGTCAGTTTCATGGAAACATTTTTTAAAACGAATTTTTGAACAACATTCATCATTTCAAAAAGAAAATCAGCGTGTGACCCTCCTCTGTTCCTTTTACTTGGGAACTACTTGTCCCTAGCATGGTGGTTCCTAAATGGTGTGACCTTGAGCCCATATGAGTGAAAAAAGTTGTTAGCAGGCATCTACAATATGTGCACATTTATTTATAAATTATAAGCATGTACTGTACTAACATATCGTGTACATTATAAAACAGACAATAAAATAGGAATTTAAAAGGATAAGATAAGAAAGAAATATAGGACATATGGTCTTCTTATAAAAGAGAAATGGCTTCAAGTCTAACATGTCTTTTAAGCTCATCATCATAGGTGAACAGAGGACCTCTGTCCTCTGGTGTGAGAGAATTTCCTAATCCCTCCTATCACATAATAAAATGATGTAAATAACATACTATGTATCAAAGGTCCAGTCTTTCTGAACTCCACTTCTCTCCTGCAGTAGCTTTCCCGTGACCATGACACGGGCTCTGAAATCCAGCTGCATATCTGTTCCCTTCCGAAGTGTTGTCCCATCACTGCTTCTGGAGCACGTTTTTTTCCCCCATAAAACATTGCTCTTATTTTTAAATGCCTTTTACTATAATGTTTCTTCTCATGTACATCATTCCTTTGGTGGCTCACCAAAAAAAAAGGTGTCCTGTGGATCATTTCCTGTTGAAGCCAAATCTAGGAAATACCCTAAGCTGAATCCGCTTCGAAACATCTGTACTTTTGTTCCGTTGTTTAACAACTCTCCCGTCAAGCTTCTTCATCTATTCGGCAATGTTTTCTAGATGTCTCCCCAATCCATTTGCTAATGAGAGACACATTCTGATCATGCTGTCTTCTGGGCATGATTTTGGTCATTTTCTCCCTCATCAGGGAGAACAGCATTTCCCCAACTATTGGTGAATTTTCACCTTTAGCTTTAATGTAAAAACCTCATAAAAGGTTTGTAAGCCTATTGTTTAGTGCAATGTTGTGTGATATCGGGCTATCACATGACTTTAAATAGTACGGAAAACTCTAGAAGTTCCTCTTTACGCTCTGGATTCTAAACGTCTTCCTAACAGTGATGACCCCATACAACCTGATCTCAAGGCGCCATACAGGCAAGGTGAAGGTCATCCTTCAGGAATGGGTATGAAATCAAATTTCAGATGGGCTTCCTGACAATTCCAGGTTTCTCTGGCTGACTTCCTGTTAGATCTGGTCAGTCCTCACCATTCTGAGTAGGAGAAACAGAAGAAGTGATATGCAGAATCCATACTGCCTGGGATCCAGTTTTCTTTTAACCATTGGAAAGAGTTGATTTAGTCAAAACTACATACTGAAGCATGTAAATTCCCTCATCCAGGCATGTATGAACTTCATGAGGCGGAAGGATGAAGGTGACCAAAGCATGAGGGTACCATGGTCCAAAACAGGCTCCCAGCTCTACCTCCTTCATCTTCAACACACGCGACACCTGGACTATCTGATGCCCAGACTGAGTGAAGGGGCCAAGGTTTCACTTTTGTTTTCTAGAGAAGTAAATGTAAATAGTGGCTTTCTCATCTACCATGCTTTAGAGGTGAATGCTTGAGGGGCTCTGCTCCCCAACTTTTATGATTACACAAGCCCCAGTGCATCTAAGTGGGGACCCCAAGGAGAAAAGAGAAACAGAGCCAAAAAGGCAACAAGAAGCTGAAAGGAACAGAGGCTTGAATCTCTCACGAGTCTGCCCAGAGCTTAACTCTGTGGGAGAATATTTTTAAAACACCTCAGATAAAAAGCGCTCCCTGAGAAGCAGGTTTTGCTACTATTGTATCCCACCTTCAGGAAACTCAGCCTCACATTAGTTTCAATTAACAGCTCAGATCAAGTGTCAGTAACTGGGAAACACTTCAAGTGTCAGAGCTCGTTTTTCCACAGAGAGCAGAGAAAACCACGGCGGGGCTCCACTCACCCCTGACAAATAGCGCTCGAGCTTCTTGTTTAAGAGGAAGTAGATGGCAAGGATGTGGCAGGCGCGGTTGGAGAGCACGGTGTTGATCACGTCGCTGTTCTTGTAGCCCAGCTTCTCCGTCATGTGCAGCACCACACTCGGGCTCAGGTCTTCCAGGGAAATCCTGGGGGGCGGAGGGACAGAGAACCAGTCACCTCTCCACTGTGGCTGAGAGGCTCCAGGGCCTCCTTAGCGATGCTCACAAACATGACAGCACAGAAATCGCCCCCCCCCCCCGCACAACACACACACACGCCCCCTCATGAACAATCAGTCCATTCATTCACTCATTCATTCACTTGACTTTATTTTTTTTGCGGTACACGGGCCTCTCACTGTTGTGGCCTCTCCCGTTGCGGAGCACAGGCTCCGGACGCGCAGGCTCAGGGGCCACGGCTCACGGGCCCAGCCGCTCCGCGGCATGTGGGACCTTCCCGGACTGGGGCACGAACCCGTGTCCCCTGCATCGGCAGGCGGACTCTCAACCACTGCGCCACCAGGGAAGCCCTCACTTGACTTTTTATTATGAAAAGTTACATATTCAGAAAAGTAAAGGGAATAGTCTAATAGCTTATGTGTGTACCCAGTTCCTGGTTGAACCAGTTGTTAACACTTTGGCTTTCTTTCTTCCTTCCTTCCTCCATCTCTCCCTCCCTTCCTTTCTTTCCTAAAGTATTTTAAATCACAAACATCATGACATCTTCTTTCCTAAACACCTCGACATGCATCTTTAAAAACCAAGGACATCTCCGTAGAACCACAATACCATCAACAACCCAACAAACTGTTAGTAATCTCTTAATATTCTCTGATATCTAGAATATATTCAAATTTCCCCAGTTGTCCCAAATTTCTTTACAATTTGACATGTTTTCCTTAAAATGTATTTATTGGAGATGGGGTGGGGCCCACACTTAGGTTGGGTGGAAGCTGAGTTGGGAAAGGAGGGTGTTCAGGAGACAGCCCAGAGCGTGTTTGAAGGAACAATGTGAGTTCACAGTTCACAAATAGGGGATTTGGGGCTCAGCTGTAAAGTAAAGTGCTCTCAGAGGACAGGTTAAAGCTTCTACACAGGAGTATTATGAAGATAAACTCCTTGGGATAAAATGCCAAAGAAATGAACGCTAGGCATTCATTTAACCACTCATTCATTCATTCATTTATTCAACAAGTCCCTGCCTCAGGGAGTTTACATTCCAGTGGGGAAGAGAGAAAATAAATTCATTTATTCTTCATGACAGTCTTCTGAGTAGGTACCATTATTATCCCCATTTTACAGATGGAGAAGCTGAGGGCCACAACAGGGAAGTAACTTGCCCAGGGACACACAGGCAAGAAGTGGCAGATATGGAGAACACAAAAACAGGCTGAGGGGCATACAGAGTATGTGTGTTGGTAGTGGAGGTGTGTCATCAGAGAGAACGTGCTACAGTCCTTAAGAGAGATGCAAATACAGTACTCTGTGAGCAGAAGGCGAGCACATCTGGCTAGAGAGCTCTGTAACCACCGCCAAAGAGTCTGAAGACATTTCTGGTGGAACCTCAGAACCATAACAGTAGGAAAACCCACACAGTATAACCCCATAATGGTGCAGAAGAGGAAACCGACTTGCCAGGTTCACAGGCCCGTTAGTAGGGGCAGCAAGGGCAGACCTAGGTCTCTTGACCATTGCAACCTAGGTCAGCTCTCCCTCTATTTGGCTAAGTGCCGTCCAAAGAAAAGGTGCCCAAGAAACCACAAAATCTGCTTTCCTCACTCCTGTTGGCTACGAAATCACAAATTCTAGAAAGCAGGTTGGAGTATGGTTGGTATGATTAATGGTTAAAAATAAAAACGTTTGTTTAAAAAGGATACAATTACGTGAAGATTGACACAAGCACTTAACACAGAAAGCACAACTGTTTGAAACTATCTGGTAACAACCGCGTGCCAGCAGCCCTGCCCTAGGTCAATGACACCACTGCTGCTTGACCTCACTCCTGGCCAATGAGATCACTGACATTGGCCAACCAGACCACAGCCTCACGGCCTCACCTTCCAGCCAATCAGATCATGAGTTTTGTGACCCTCCCCCCCACCCCTGGCCAATCACCCACAGCTACACACGGATGGCCCCACCCCCTACCAGGAGCAGGCCCTGGAAGGGAGGGTGCTCTGGGTGTGGGATGCCACCAGGGTGGGGCTGGGGGTGGAGGAGAGAGGAAGAAAATGAGGAGGGGGAGACACCCCGTCTCTGCCGTTTGTACCCGTGTCTTCCAAATCAGGTGAACTCTGCCCAGCATAGACTGTGGACTGGCTCTTGACTGAGAGTAATATTTTAAACATTTTCAATAAGCAATGCATATATTTAGTGCTCTCTTGTATCAGTTGTTGAACCTGTGTTATCTCTCCAAGTTTCTTTCTTTTTTAAATTTTATTTATTTTTTATACAGCAGGTTCTTATTAGTTATCCATTTTATACATATTAGTGTATATATGTCAATCCCAATCTCCCAGTTCATCCCACCACCAACCCCTCCCCCCCACCGCTTTCCCCCATTGGTGGATGAAGAAGATGTGGCACATATATACAATGGAATATTACTCAGCCATAAAAGGAAATGAAATTGGGTCATTTGTAGAGATGCGGCTGAATCTAGAGACTGTCATACAGAGTGAAGTAACTCAGAAAGAGAGAAACAAATACCGTATATTAACGCATATATGTGTAACCTAGAAAAATGGTACAGATGAACTGGTTTGCAGGGCAGAAATTGAGACACAGATGTAGAGAACAAACGTATCTCTCCAAGTTTTGATGATATAGACAATGGTAAAACATGTTCCAGAACACTAGGTATAATTTTGAGTAAATTTGCATTTTATTCCACTTTGGTCTAATTCCGTCCTGTGAACCAATGACCTGCTTTCCCTCCCACTCATCTCCAGAGCTAACTGGAGGTGTGGGAGAGTGTCCAGGCCCAGGCAGGACAGGAAGGAGGTATCCAGGGTCGGCTCTAAAAAAAAATGTCTGCTCCCAGAACAGGGAGGGGAGCCTGGCACACAGCAAACATCTGTGACTAACTGGCATGAACATTTATTATAAAGAGTTTACATTTAAAGACATTTTCCTCTTGCCTCATGGGGATATCAACTTGGAGGCCCAAACAAATTAACAGAAGGCTTTAAAGAAGAGTGATATAAAACACAGGACCTTTGTTTTCTCTCTTTCCCAGAAGTAAAACATTGACAACGTCTAAAATAATTAAATCTGGGGCTATGAATGTTGGGAAACTATAAAATAGACTTTATAAAGAAAATATTCCTTTCCCTGGTCACATATTCTTATTCCCTTTATCTGTGTGCTGGTAAAACCAGAAAACTAATCATCAGAAGCACATTTTTTTTTGCATTATATATTTTTCACAATAAAGACTGTAAATAACTCGTGTCTTTTCCAATAGTTGCGATTTCTGGTTCCATTACTTAAAAACTGGACATCGATTTGCCTCTAGTATAAAATGCGTAACGAACCTTACCTAAACAGAAGATATTCAGCTGCTGTTTTCCTTAATATACAAGCTCTTAACCAGTTTTACAATCTACCCAACTAGATCATGTGCAGCCTGCATTGCTTTCGACCAAGTCCAAATGCAGAAATGACCCATCTGGCAAAGCCAGTATAGGTTACTAGAATTGAAGTTTTAATCTACAAAAGCCTGTTTATAAGCTACAAAATGAGATGCCTGGGCCTGAATCTTTGTGAATGAAGATGTGGTCAGCAAGGAGGGGGGGACTGTATTTTTAACAGCGGCTTCACTTCCTTTAACAGCTGCTGCATCGAGTGGATTGATTCTGCTCATTTAGACCGTGATTACATTAGGCTAATGACCCATTTGGCTGCCACCGGCGCCTCCTCCTTTACAGAGAGCACACCTGGGCGTCCCAGGCAGCATGAGCCCTGGTGACGGGGCATGGCGCCTCGGCTTTGCTTTCCGTCTCATGCTGGGCTAATATTCCCGGTGTCTATTTCAGGTACTAGCTCAAACCGAGCCAGCACTGGAAACCAGCAGTCTATTTCCAGGTTCCCTTGGTAACCTAAGTAACCTAGACTTTGTTTACATTACCTCCCACAAGTCAAATGCTAGAATTGTAGATGACAGCTATCTATGGCCATGGTGAGTGCAAATGTGGCCCAGTAGCCAGGAGGCGGGTCCAGCACCGTCCACCCACACCCCCTGAAGTTCTTCTAGAACTTCCTCCCCAAGACGGAGCTCTGCCTGCCCATCTCACTTGGAGAAGTCAGTGCTGCAACTTTCATAAGTCTTGGTGGATGTTTCCAGACCTTCCTGGGCATTTTGAAGATATGATCACAGAAGACACCTCTTCCCTGCCCTGTCAGTGCTCTACCTGTCCCACTTCATCAGTGGTTCTCTTGTCTTCATCTGAGCTTCAGATCTAGAATGTGCAGGCCACTCCAGGTCTGAAGAAAGAAGGGACTCAAGGTAGGTCCCAGTCCTGGGGGGTATTGGACCCATAGGTCCTCACGTTGGCTCTAAAGTCACCAAGGGGAGGGTCCTCATTCCTCCACTCGGGCTAGTTAACAATATGTCAGATGAGTAGGGAAAAGTACAAGGAAATGTTTTCCTGTACCTGCTTTCAAATCTGTACTCGACACCCGCGCATGGGGACACGTGGGCCATCATGAGGTGTCCCTCAGTGACACCTGAGGACTCCTGTGGACTCCTGCCTGTAAGCTTCCCTAAAGATTCCTCCTCACAGAAATGGCACAGGGAGACACGGCCCGAAGCAAAGGACTCCAGCTCTTGACTTTTCTTTCTGCCCCCAACATTTCAGGGCAGGGGACTTAGGGCTGAAACAAACATCGGAGCAAAGAAGTGGCAGAAGAGGAGCCCGGGGGATGGTTTGAAAAGGGAGAGAGGCGATTCCACTGGATTCCGGCCGATGCCGACAGGAGAGCTCTTGAGTGGAACACACACACACACACACACACACACACACTCAAACAGACACACACAGACACACACACACTCACTCAGGTCATAGCTAGTCTACACGGTCCCTTGGTGTGAATTAGAAAGAGGTGCTGCTCTGGAAAAACGCACGCCCTCGGGAGCAGGTTTGATAAGGGGAGTGCGGCCTGATTTCAGCGCCCGCACGCCCTCCGCCGGGCGCCCCCTGCAGGGCGCACTCTGCACAGCCACACGGGCCGGCCCCGCCTTCACTTCCGCTTGTGTGTGCAGTGGGGAAGGGCGGCCAAGAGAAGACGTGGCCTTTGCTTGAATCACGTGAAGCTTCCTGTCCAGAACTATTCAGGGGCTCGTAAGACAGGCCCCATCTTGCCCGAGGAGGAGTCCCTCTGTGTGCACTTGATTACCTGTTGGGATAGGTGACATTGCATGGCGCTTTGCCCATGTAATTCTCATTAAGCCAGCGATTCGCCAGTGCCTGCTGGATATTGGGCCTCTTCACAGGATCTGGTTCCAGGAGAGAACGCAGGAAGTTCACGGCTCCTGCAAAGACATTCAGCAGAGAACACGCACGTGTTACAGGCTGAAGGAAGACCCAGGGCAGGGGACCCACCACACCTCCCGAGCCACTGCTGATCTATTTTCTGGATCTCTGGGAGTCATAAGCCAAGAGTTTAAGATATCTGTCCAAGAGGTGCACCTGGAACACGGTAGAGCACGAACCAGTACGGGTCTCCCCACATCCTGTACTTCCCCAAACCACCTGTGGTCTTATGGTCCACCGCTGTGGTTTTTTTCTCTGGCCCACTGCTAAAGGTGAGCCAAAGAGGGAGGAAAGAAAGTAAAAAGACAATGCTTGATCTCAAGGTAGGTTTTGAGGAATATATATATATTATTATATATATAATATAATTATATATTTATATATTATATATATACAAATTCTTTTCTCTTTATAGGTTATTACAAAATACTGAGTATAGTTCCCTGTGCTATACATGCATCCTTTAAGATTATAACAGTGGAGACAACTACACAACATGGGAAAATACGTTTATAATGCACATGAAGGTCACAGGCTCCAAAATTGTTCAGCAGGAGAATATGCAGGTCTTCCTATGGACAAGGAATGCCAGGGATTCCTTCAAAATGAAGATGGTCTGTCTTGCTTGAGCTTTGGGACCAGGATATTTTCTTATTTATACTCATTGTATGAAGCATTGTGATATTATCCTTGCAAGAGAAAAAAAATACTCTTTTATGTAGCTTTGTACATGATATCCAATTTCCAATATACCAAGTAATAGATTCCGGAAAATAATCTTAATTTGCTTGGTCACCAAACTTTTCTGTCTTCTCTCCAAAGCTATTTTTCAGTTTTCTAAGATAATCTAAGTTTTCGGTGATAAGTCATAAAAATTCTCACTTTCTCACAGGCTTTAGCTGTCATTTCAAAAACTGTCCTTTACAGAATGATGGGTGTTACTGTCAACCATCTTTTGCGGGGTAAAAATGAAGCCATCAAAAGAGGAGCTAACTCTGATGCCAGAATCAACCCCAAAGAAATAGCCTTTGCTAGTTCAGGACCCCAGGTAACCTCTCCAGGTGGGTTCCCACACAGTTGATGAGGTCACCAGAAGGTCATTTCCCTTTGAGAACGTTGTGGGTAAAAATACATGCGTAGATGCGAGAACAGTCAATGAGGCACATTAACTATTCTAAGTTTTATAGCTGGGTCTCCAAATAAAACTTTTCTAAAATGTTCTTCAATGCTCTGAAAAGCAAGTGGGGCTTCAAAAGAGGGGTTCCTCTTGTTGGAACCTCTATCTCCCTTCTCTCACCTCCCCTATATTGTAAGGTCATTTCTATTTGCTTTATCGGGGCATCTATTGGTCAAAGAAAAAAAGATGTGAGCTAAATGAGTTGAAACGGGGAGGCTATTCAGTAAATGATGTTTCTTTTACAGACATCTCTGTTGCTTACCCTCAAAGGACCTGAACAGCAACCCAGGCTTTCTCAGAGTATGATTAACTAAGCTAAGAACAGAGCTAAGAACAGACTGGATGTGTGTTTTTGTTCTATTTTCAGAACAAGCGCTCTGCGCCTTCACAAATTGCTGATGAGCACAAGTAATTTTAGTTCAGATCTCTACTGGTGAATTTTCTTTCTGTGGACATCAAAAATATTGCCTTACTATCCAAAAAGGACTTAGAAAACATGCTTACAGCTCTTTGAAGTTTGTGTTAGGGTCTTGAATATCCCTATGACTCAAGAGCAAAAGGGATTAAAATACTCTCCACTGTCCTGGAAAGCCATGGGGGGCACAGCCATGAGTCCCAGCCCGTCTTCTAAGCTAGCGCTTGGGGTCTCCACTCGGGCTCAAGCGTAGGGATGGCCCACACGGGGCGCACTCCCTGTCTGTGCTCCATGTCACAGAAGGTACGCACTCCTCCAGTGCAAAACCTGTTACCTCCATGAGCTTCAGCTTTTCCAAAGTCTGGACTGGCTTGTGTGAGCTCCTGACACTGTGCCTAGGGAAATAGCCGCAGGAGACAGACGAAGCCATCAAACATTTTGCTCCAGTGCCGCCCATGGAACGACAGCTGGGGTCTCCCACACCTGAAGCTCCTTCCTCATCACCTCCCAGGAGGAAGCAGCAACAACAATCATTGGACAGTTGAGGCTTCTCAGAAAACTTTTTTTTCATATATATGTATGTATGTGTGTGTGTGTGTGTGTGTGTGTATATATATATATATATATACACACACACACACACACACACACATATATAAAAATATATGTATTCTTTTTCAGACTCTTTTTCGTTATAGGTTATACACAAGGTACTGAATATAATTCCCTGTGCTATACAGTAGGGCCTTGTTGTTTATCTATTTTATATATAGTACTATGTAACTGTTAATCCCAAATTCCAAATTTATCTCCCCCCACCACTGCCCTTCCCCTTTGGTAACCATAAGTTTGTTTCCTCTGCCTGTGAGTCTATTTCTTTTTTGCAAATAAGTTCATTTAAATCATTTTTTTTAGATTCCATATGTAAGTGATATCCTATATTTGTTTTTCTCTGTCTGACTAACTTCACTTATGACAATCTCTAGGTCCATCCAAATTGCTGCAAATGGCATTATTTCATTCTCTTTTTTATGGCTGAGTAATATTCCATTGTACATATATACCACATCTTCTTTATCCATTCATCTGTTGCTGGACATTTAGGGTGCTTCCATGTCTTGGCTATTGTAAATTGTGCTGCTGTAAACATTGGGGTGCACATATCTTTTCCAAGTAGAGTTTTCTCCAGATATATGCCCAGGAGTGGGATTGCTGGGTCATATGGTAGTTCTATTTTAGTTTTTTAAGAAACCTCCATACTGTTCTCCATAGTGGCTGCACCAATTTACATTCCCACCAACAATGTAGGAGGGTTCCTTTTTCTCCACACCCTCTCCAGCATTAATTATTTGTAGGTTTTTTGATGGTGGCCATTCTGACCAGTGTGAGGTGATATGTCATTGTAGTTTTGATTTGCATTTCTCTAAAAATGAGCGATGTTGAGCAACTTTTCATGTGCCTGTTGCCATCTCAGCAATCTTAACTGGCTTTGGCTCAACCCTCACAAATGCTAACACCCCACCTTCAGCATCACTTCAGTGACTTCATGGTGCAAAACCCTCTAGATCTTAACTGAGTGTCTGGAATATATTCTAGGTGCCATCATTGAGGTGTAGTGATGAAAAGGTAAATGTGAAAACCATGAAGGGCATTCACAACTCTGTGATGTACAAGCACCAACAAGCAGAAAGAGGAACTGTCTAGAAGCCAGAATTGGCAAGATCCCAACAGCTTAAGCTTTCAAAGTACATGGTGGAGAAGAGAGGCAATTCTTCAAAAGCGTGCAGAACAGACTCACAAGGGCAATAACACTGTGCTCTTTTTCAGCTCAAATATGGCAAAAATTTTTCCAACTTAATCCAAAAAAAAGAGTGCTATTATACAACAGACGTGGAAAGATCATCACAAACATGAATGACAGGGGACTTCCCTGGTGGCACAGTGGTTAAGACTCCATGCTCCCAATGCAGGGGGCCCGGGTTTGATCCCTGGTCAGGGAACTAGATCCCACATGCATGCCACACCTAAGGGTCCGCATGCTGCAACTAAGGAGCCCACGTGCCGCAACGAAGGAGCTGGTGAGCCACAACTAAGGAGCCCGCCTGCCGCAACTGAGACCCAGCGCAACCAAATAAATATTCTCAAAAAAAGGATGAATGATAGAATCATCAAATTAATAAAGATGTGTTAGTGAGACACAATAAAATGGCATATCCTCAATTCGGATGTTTCCATTTTGATATTACTCAAAACATGAGGACAACAGATAAAACCACCAAATCTGGGGTGGGGAGGGGAGTGGAGGCATCTTATACTGAATAACATAAAGAAAGATAGGGAAGCAACCCAGTATAGTCGGGAAGTTCAGGTTTGGGGGTCAAGCAGATGCAAATGAAAAACCAGAGAAGCTATATGACCTCACCGAGACTCAGTTTCCTCCTTAATAAGTTGGGAATAATAGAACTTACCTTACAGAGTTGTTTTGAGAACAGGAGGTGCTATGGAAAGCACTTACCAATGGCCATTCAGTAAATGACAGCTACTCCTGTTACTGTAAGCTTGTATTCTGGGATGTAAACGAGGCAGTATCATACAGTAGCACAAATGAAAGTGGGCCAGGCACGGTGGAAGGGAGAAGTGGTAAACTCGGGGTGCAGAGAACAAAGGGTTGGAGAAGCAGGGGGCTGATGGAAGGGCAGTGGCTGATCCCCCAAACTGAAGTCATTCCCTCTGTAAACAAGATGACCTGAGCTTCCTCAGCAGCTGGGGCACAGCTCTGGGCCCTACCGCATGGAGCCAGATCCCATATCTGAGTAGTCAAATGAATCTATGGGCTGCCTTCCCAGACCACACACTTTAACACAAGTGCCAGAGACTTAGATTCCCTGAGCAACTACTATGTGCCAACGCTATGTTTTGTACCTGGCACAAAGGGTTAAAGCCCAAGTTGAGTAGATATACACATATCCCAATGGCAAAAGAATAAAAGGGGGAGGAAAATGTCCACATTCCTTCATTGTAAAATCAGGTATAGAAATGCACTTCATGCTTGTTCATGTCTGACCGGTCAAGACCACAGCATCCTGTAGGAATGTGAAGACCTTTAACAAGCACACACAAAGCTTAAGGCCAAAGTCAAAACTGTCTGCCCAGCGCAGGAGCCACGTGAGCTTGGACACCAACTCCAGGGATGCTGACATTGCTGGGAACATTTCTAATTTTTCTTCTGTGGAATTTCCTTTGGATTTTTTATTTTTTAACATTTTCAGGGGTGCAACTTTTACTTCTTTAAGGGTAAATTTAATTGTCACAATCAGAAGACACTTAGAGCCTAGACTGCTAAGGCCAGATAATAGTACTGGGGTAAAAACAAGTTTGGTTCAGAAGTAATGAGACTGATTTCCTCGTGCTCTTACTCTACCTTTCCTTGCCCTGCTGCCCAACCCTCCTCAGTGATGATGGCAGGGGCCACTGACCACCCCCCGCCCCCACTCCTCCTCCTACAGCCTGTGGCTCACACTGATAATGCTGTTTGGTCAACGGATATTTCTGGCTTTCTGCCTTCCAGATATATGGTAGGGTTGCCCTTCCTCAGTTCCTTTAGCTGGGTGAAGCCATGTGACATGTTTTAGAAAGTTAGGAGTTATGAGTGGAATGTTGGTGGAAGATTTCACTGCTGACAAGAGACCTTCTAGATTTCTCTTTCCCTCTGCACGCATCAGATACATTTGAAATGGTGGCTGCCCCATTGGTCTGGGACCCTGACTAATTAAAATGAGCAGAACCCTTTGACCTTTGATCCAACTCTCCACAGGCATAAAGCAGGAATGAGAAATGAATCTTTGTTGAATTCCCTGGTGGTCCAGTGGTTAGGACTCTGTGCTTCCAATGCAGGGGGCACGGGTTCAATCCCTGGTCGGGGAGCTAAGATCCCGCATGCGACATGGCGTGACCAAAAAAAAAGAGAATCTTTGCTGTCTTATGCCACCGAGATCTGGGGGCTGTTTGTTACTGCAGCATAACCTGGGCTATCCTGACTAATACAGTGAGAAGCAGCTCCAGCTCTTTAGGGTCTCACTGGGATTCAAAGTGAACACTGTCTGCCTTTTCCAGGCATGAGGATACAAACAACCTCCTATTGTTCTTTGTATTGGGCCACTTAAGACAAAACAGGCTCTGAATCATAAGAGGAACTTCAGAATCACTCTGAAAGATGGCAGTACTTATGACAATATAACTCTTAAAGAGACTACCTTGAAAGACTGAATTTATTTATAAACATTAAATCTTTTTTGTTACCACAATGAGGTATCATTAGACCCTATCAGAATGGCTAAAATAAAAAGTAGTGAGAGTATCAGATGCTGGCAAGGATGCAGAGAAACTGGATCACTCACACATTGCTAGAGAGAATGCCAAGTGGTACAGCCACTCAGAACAGGAGTGTTAACAGTTCCTTACAAACCAAACATGTGCTTACTATACAACCCAGCGATTTCACTCCTAGGCATTCATCTCAGAGAAATGAAAACATGTTCACACAAAAACCTGTACATGAATGTTGACAGAATATTTATTCATAGTAGCTGGAGACTGGAAGCAACCAGTTGTCCTTCAATGGGTGAATATTTACACTATGGTATATCTATACCATGGACTACTACTCAGCAAGAAAAAGGTACAAAGGATTGATACATGCAACAACTTGGACGGGTCCCAAAGGAATTATGCTGAGTGACAAAAAGTGATATATATATAAATATACAGCATTTTTGAAAGGACACATGATAGAGTTGGAGAACATGTTAGTGGTTGCCAGGGGTTAATTAGGAGGCAGGGAGGTGGCTGTCGCTAAAGAAGGGTAGGACAAGGAATCCTGGTCCTGGGACTGTTCCCTACCTTGACTGTGTACTGTCACATGACTCTGCACGTGTGATGAAACTGCATAGAACTAAATACACACCAACACACACAGGTGCAGGCATATCTCAATAAGCTCAGTGGATTCTAACAAGGTCCTGGTGGTGATATTAAACTACAGTTACTTAAGATCCTACCAATGGGGGAAACTGGGTGAAGGGTAAACATATCTCGCTGTATGATTTCTCACTGCTGCATGTGAATCCACAATTACACCACAACAAAAAGGTGTTTAAAAATTGTAATTGGTTAAAAAACAACAACAACAAAAACCTATCTTTATTCTCTATCCCCTTATCCTGGTTTATCTTATTTTCTTTAGAGCATTTAAACTATTAAACATCACACGTGTTTGTTTATATGTTATTTTTTTGCCTCCCCTGCTGATAGGTATGCTCTATAAGGGTAGAGACTGTTTTATTCTCCTGGTGCCTAGAGCATTCCTAGCACAGAGTTGATGCCCAGGACATATTCATGGAATAAGTGAATGAATGTGAAATATGGAAGGAATGAATGAATGTGCTTTCATTGCAGCACTTTCAACATTTCCGAAAGCTCTAAAACATAAAGATAACAATTCAATCAACATTTTTCACATTTTCTAACTCCAGGAGTTATGGCTCTTGGTACAGAACTATTTCTTTTACAACGACAGAACTGTGTAACTCATCTTTCTAAGTACGTAATGCCTGCTTTGCTTTCAGCCTCCAGAGATTCGAACCTCCCCAGCAGAGGTGAAAGTATGAACCGAATTAGATAATTACCTATAGGAATGCATTTCATCTTGGGTGCCATTTGGCAAGCATTAAATTCCGGGTCAGCCTCATGGATGCTTTATAAACTCAAGAAGAAAATACCTGATAGCAGTCAAACAAAAATGCTATATTTTAACCATGTTTCATACATTGAAATTAAATAATTACTCCTTTTTTCTTTCTTGGCCACAGGCCTGATCTTAGTGAAGCTGAGTTTATTCTAAGGAGCCAATTAAATGAATGTCGAGGCCAAGCCAAGGCCAGGAACTTGAAGTGAATTGTGAAACAAACCAAAGAACAAACTGTACTAATCTGCTGGATCTGAAACCAAACCTTAATACGAACTGTTTACTGAAACGTGAACCAGGTAAAGTTGAGTGTACTTTCCAAACACACCTGATGATTCAGTTTAATCAAGTAACCAAACCTATATATATTTAAAAGCTCCTGAACAGGCTCAAAAACTCACATTGCTAAACAAATCCCAGACCAAAGTTGAATGAAACTAATATTTCTTTACAGTGACTTGACTAAGGAAGACACAACAGAAACGTGATGTTCAATTCTTTTCAAAGTCAACATTATAATATGGTGAGTTTTAAAACAAGCCAGCCTGAAAGTATTTTTCCAAGGGAGACTATACGATCCTTTTGATATGTGTATTTTGTGCAGAAGGAGGAAGTTAGGGGTTCAGAATTACAACGGAAAAAGAAAGGATTGAGGAGAGTGCCTCCTTAGGGATGGGAAACCCAACCATATTTTGCGACTTAGCTTTAATACTAGGAAGAGACCGAGTACAATCAGAGGGTCGTCCTAACTCCAGTGCTGCAAAACAAACACTGCTTCCAGTGGTCAGAGTGCAGCCCTGGACCCTGAATCGGAGTGGCAGGTGCATTACCTGTGGAGAGCTGGGTGGGAAGGGGGTTCATTTCCTTGTCCACCATCTTCTGGTACAAAGCCCTCAGGCTAAAAGGCTCCACCGTGAAAGGCAGGGTCCCGGTCAGCATGGCATACATGTTCACACCTCTGAAAAGAGAGACACCAGAGCATGAGACCAGAAGAAGACCCCGGGGAGAGGAGGACAAAGAGGACATGGGCTTGGGGAAGCTGCAGTCCTGCCACTTTCATGTCCACCGCGGTGCTCCTTCCTGGTCATTTTCTAGAACACTCAGCTCTTCTCTGAAACAGCAAATGTGAAAGGCGTTGGTGAAAGCAGAACTCTGACGATTTGCACAGGCAATCAGAAGAGGTTAAAGAGCTTCAACATGATACAAATGAACTTATTTACAAAACAGAAACAGATTCACAGACATAGAAACTTATGGTTACCAAAAGGGGAAGGGGGGGATAAATTAGGAGTTTGGGGTTAACAGATACACACTACTATATATAAAATTGATAAACAACAAGGATCTACTGTATAGCACAGGGAACGCTACTCAATATTCTGTAATAACCTATTATGGGAAAAGGATGAGAAAAAGAATGGATATATGTATAACTGAATCACTTTGCTGTACACCTGAAACTAACACAGTATTGTAAATCAACCATACTCCAATATAAAATTAAATTAATAATTAATAAATAAAGAGCTTCAAGAGCTATCCCAGTAAGGAGGGGAAACTATGTCCCTTCCTTCTGGAAGGAAGTCCAGACCAAATGATGTGAAAAATACCTGGGGAACCTCATATAAATAGGAACCTCGAATAAAAGTAGGTCTGCCGTGATGTGGTTTTCCAAGTACAGTTTAAAAGGTGGATCCTGCAGGAGGCCAGACCAAAAACTACACAGCAAGACCCTGCCCAGGAGGTCAAGTCACGGCATAGCCGGCGTGCCTGGCTACCACTCAGCCCTTTGAGACAGAAGTCTCAGAGCCCACACTGGTGTTCTGCTCTTCCCTTGAGTTCTGTTTTGGCCTGACCCTGGAGAAATTCCTTTGGGGGTGGGGAGGGGAAAGGAAGTCTCTTTCCCACTTTTATTCTCTATCTTATTGTTTATTGAGAGATTCGGCCACCCAGCTCTGGACCAGTATCTCAGATGTGGTCAGAATACCTTCCGAACGGGCTTAACTATACTTCTATCCAAAGCCAAGCTAGAGAGCAGCAACATCTCTTGGAGGATTTTTATTTTCCTGATGTGAAATCCTAATATCATTTTGATGAGATTTCCTGATGGGGATGAAATGCCTTGCCTGCCAAGAGGTCTGAAGTGTTCAAAAGAGCCCAAGGGAATGTTTTAAAAAGAGGCAACAGGATCTCCAGTCAAAACAAATCCAATGAGACGGACTGAAATGAAGACCCTTGGGGCCCGATTCCACCAAGGCGCCTCTGAATCACAGCGCTCTGGAGAAGGACAGGTACAGAGCCCACAGGCTCCAGCTAGAGATCATTCTCGAATTGCAGGCATATGCCAAGACCCAGCTCCTGCTCTGTAACTCGCAGTCGAGTTAGGGAGACTGATACGTCAACATTCATTCCACAGATGCTTGCAGGTCGGCTCTCTGCCCCAGGCAGTGGAATAGATGCTGGCTCTGGGGCGGGTGGGGAGCCAGACAAGGAGCCGCCATCTTGGACTTAGAATTGGGTGAAGGCTGACAGCCAGCAAGTCAACAAATAAACAAGCACAGTTCTTTCCAATAGCGAGTGCAGAGGGGGTACGAAAATGCTGAACTCTGCTGCCCTTGACACCAGAGGAGTGGAATTAAGGGCGACAGAGGACTATAATAAGTACGTGAAGATGGGAGGCCTCTCAGGGGTAAGTATATGTGTGTGAGCTTATCTGTCTTGGCCGGCTGGATATGAGGAAACACTGTGTAGACCAAGAAATGGGGACAAGAATGAACAAAGCACATGCAGAGCCGTTTAGAGCAGCGTTTTCCTGTGTGTGCTCAGTGGAACACGTTTCCCAGGACAAGCATAGATGTTGGGTGAATAAACCTTCTATGGCCAGATAATGTGGGGAGTAGTCACCTGGCATTAAGTGGATGGGGGCTCAGAATGAGCAGGAGACTGTGTCATGTTGTTATTAAAGTCTGAACGGGAGGGATGGCGTGCAGTGGAAAGAGAAAGGCAAATCAGCAATAGAGACGTCTGAAGGGGATGCAAGATGCAAACATGGAAAGCCGGATGGTGGTGGTGAGCGTGATAGAAGACAGGAAGCTGGGAGGAGAGCCAGTTTGGGGGCAGAGGGAAGGGGTGTTAGGGGATGTAACCTGTCTGAGAAACTGGGATGCAGTGCTGCATTGTGGGTCTGTTTGAGGCAGAGCCAACCATCCTTGCTTGGAGGACGCTTGGAGACTGATGAGAGGGGAGAACTAAGAGGGCCTCCAAATTTTATCGTTTTTGCATCAAAGGGGTCTTGGACACACGGCTCTTATGGATGGAAACCCCATGAGACACTCCACGAGGTTGTTGCTGGAGACCCCTGAAGAACCTCAAACAGCTTCCAACCTCCGTAAGGCAGCTCGGGCCATTCAGGGCAATGCATGGGGAGGGGCTTCAGATACGAAGGCCAAAGGCTACAACTTCTACCGGTTGGCTGTGGGACACGACCAGTCAATCCTGTCCCCGCTCACCTCTGTGTGCCTTAATCCTGGCTCTGACACTCACACCTAAAGCTGAACAGCCTGGTACTTAAACAATATCATCTTTCCCACAGGTGTTTTACGGTACCCAACCCATACAGTGATTCTCAAACTGAGGCCCAGGGACACAACTTCAGGGGCTCAGCAGTCCTACTTTTGCTTTTCTTGTGGTGACAATACTAAAACATTTGACAAAGCCCAACCAGGGACATGGGCCGGCCGCCATGTAACCCAGTCACCCTCCAACTGTACACACTTGACTGCAGTGCCTGCTTTTGCGTTTGTGTTTACCAACACACACTTTTATTAAGGTGTGTGCTAACATATATCACCTTTATTATCATAGGCCAATGAGAACGGAGCCGAGGTGGACTTAATTTGTCAGTGATGTCTCTGTGCTTATATCTGTGGGAAAGAAAGCCTCCTGATTACCTGAAGAGTGTGGTGGTTCCCAAAGTGTGGTCCTCAGGCCAGCAGCCGAGGCATCACCTGGGAACTTGTTAGAAATGCAAATTCTGGGGCCCCGCGCCAGACCTACTGAGTTTGAAACTCTGGGGGTAGGCACCCGCCCCCCACGTGCTTCCCGTGCACACCCAAGGTTAAAAGCCACTCAAAGAGTGAAAAGTGGTGAGTGAGTGCAGTGATCACAAGCTGGGACTGAGCAGCTCAGAAAGCCTGTGCCCAGCGGTGAGAGCCACACTCAGACCGCGTACAGCAATTCAGCTCCCACCCACAGGAGCCTTAGCATTTAGTGAATGTTGCTCATTTGAATATTTGGGGGTTCTTTTAGTCTTGGTTAGATTTAACTTGTAAATGAGTTTTGGTTTTTCATTTCTACAGGACCCTAAATAAAAGGAGTTTAATTTTTTTTTTTTTTTTTTTGCGGTGCGCAGGCCTCTCACTGTTGTGGCCTCTCCCGTTGCGGAGCACAGGCTCCGGATGCGCAGGCTCAGTGGCCATGGCTCACGGGCCCAGCCGCTCCGCGGCATGTGGGATCTTCCCGGACCGGGGCACGAACCCGTGTCCCCTGCATCGGCAGGCGGACTCTCAACCACTGCGCCACCAGGGAAGCCCAAAAGGAGTTTAATTTTACATGCAAGCACAATAAGTAAAACTTAAATAAAAATCACGAGTCAACACGCGGGGTTATAAGAGTGAACGATACTGAAGTTTGACGAATATCGCCCTCTGACCGTTTCTATTTCCCTTTATCTTTAGGGACACAGAGCATCCTGTGACAGGTGGGGTGCCTGAAATAGTGCAGAATGCTACATAAGGTAGCATGTTATGGTAATGGGACGGGGATCCAACTGAAGAAGTTTGGTGAGTGTGGTATATGGGGTCAGAGAACTGACTCTAAAAGCTTTATGAACTTTCTTCCTTCAAGGAGTTCTTAAGACGTCAAACCGCTTGTCTCCTTGTTACCCCTGGCTGCAAAAGATGACAGAAATCTCCTCCAGGGCTTCCCTGGTGGCGCAGTGGTTAAGAATCCGCCTGCCAATGCAGGGGACACGGGTTCGAGCCCTGGTCCGGGAAGATCCCACATGCTGCGGAGCAACTAAGCCTGTGTGCCACAACTACAGAGCCTGCATTCTAGAGCCTGCGAGCCACAACTACTGAGGCCGCGTGCCACAACTACTGAAGCCCGCGCGCCTAGAGTCCATGCTCCGCAACAAAAGAAGC
Source organism: Tursiops truncatus (assembly GCF_011762595.2). Taxonomy (NCBI): domain Eukaryota; kingdom Metazoa; phylum Chordata; class Mammalia; order Artiodactyla; family Delphinidae; genus Tursiops; species Tursiops truncatus. Next base: position 131,293,885 of record NC_047037.1, on the reverse strand, counting down.
CACCGCAATGAGAAGCCCGCGCACCACAACAAAGAGTAGCCCCGCTCACCACATCTAGAAAAGCCCGCGCACAGCAACAAAGACCCAAAGCAGCCCAAAAAAAAAAAAAAAAAAAAAAAATCTCCTCCAGTCGCTGCCCCTCTCCACAATCTGGCGGTGACCACAGATAAAGGTAGCAGATGCTTGTCTTAAAAATGGTGCCCATGAACTCTGTGGTCAGACCAGGATCGAGCAAGTGGTTTTTATAGTAATTCTACCTGATTATTTCACCAAACTCACTCCAGGTTTCCATTTCTCTTGGAGGAGTTTATCATCAACAAAAAACAGTCACAAATCTGTAAAGAAGACCCAGCTCTCTCATCCAGCGTCTCTCATCTATAAAACGTGGATAATAATAGTACCTACATCTCAGGCTGTATGAGGGTCAAATGAACTAAGCCACAGAAAGTGCTGAATGCTGTGCCTGGCATAAGTTTACTGCTTGATAAATGTGACCTGTCATTTCATCACAAAACTTTTAAAAACGAGAGATAAAAAGCTCCCATTATATTTGTACCTTATTGCCAAATAATAATAGAAACGTACATTAATAGTCCTACAGCCTCAGCAGATTTGAAAAGGGAAACCAGACTGAGCATCTTAATTCCCCTCCCCTAGAGTTTTCATACACGTTTAATATCTGGATAAAGAGAAATCCAGTCCCTTTGACATTTCAGAAGGATGTGAGAATACCAAGGGGGAAATGTGGAATGCGGTTTATAAACCTCTGTAATCCCATAGAATTAGTAGGAGTTTCAAAACATGCTCAGAATTTCCTGATGTGTCTTTTGAAACACGGCCCATGGGCTTTCTAGCTTCTCCATGGCAGACATGGGGCCCCCAAGAACCACAGGTAGTTTTAAAGAAAGAAAGTAATGAGATGCTGGGATGAAGGAGGGCAGCAAGCACATACAATTCAGGGTTTTCCAAGCAGAAAGAAATAAGGATGGAAGCAAATCCAGAGAGGCTGGCCAGGTGGAATACTGTGATGTCAAGAAAGAAGGAAAAAGTGCCACTGAAGGGCAGCTGGAAGAAGAGAGGAAGGGGCCCCAGGAAATGTAAATGTGGAATCTTTGGGATTAAATCAGGAGCCAAATGGTGGTCCTGATATTAATCCGAAACACAAAAATATTCCCTGGAGGAAAAGTTGGGGTATCACCTGGCATCTCCGAAAGGAAAGACATAGAGTCGCAGCTCCCTGGAGAAGTCAGCCAGCAACTTTAACAAGACACAAGGGACAAAGCAATTGGCAGAGCTATGGTGTCAGGGGAGGGTGTGGATACGGGTTCTCACAGGGCCGGTGGGCAGCCCAGTTTATACCAGGGTGAAGCTGAGAGAACCTTCAGCTGACACACCTTGCTTCTGTGTGATTCTTCAAGAAAGAAACTGCCTTGGAAAAATTAAAACTCTCCACTTAAAATCAATAGCCTTCCATCTTTCAGTATCAGTTTTCAGTACAACTTCTGATTTAAGGTCTTAAAAACAGAGCAGGAACAGATCCATCCATTTGGTAAATCTCAAAGTTCACAACTGCTCCATTCAATGGTCTGTGTTCAGCAAGAAATCATTTTCTTGTGGATTTTAAGGCTTCCCCCCCCTCCCCCCACACACACTTTTCCTTTTCCTCTCCTATTTTAAATGCACGTGCTGGCTACAAAAACAAAAAAGTCTTGTATTTTATAACTGAAAAAGCTCAAAAGCTAAAGAAACCTTCTCTTTTAAAAGTCAAAGGCTCTAAACTACCCAAAAGAAGCCATCAGGCTCCTCTTTCTGCCTGCTTCTCCTGCCATCTTTCATTTTAAGGGGGCCTGAATGAAGAGAAAACGCTATCCTTCCAGATTTGAGCCCTGGAAGTAGCTGATGGTGTCTGGCAGTACTTTTACAAAACAGAGTCTGAGGACTGGAACAAATTCTCCCGCTGTCCCTCCTGAATGCTTAGGTCTATATGGGGATAGTAGGGCTGGGAACAAGATGTCACCCCTCGGCCAACTTGTCTACCCAAAGAGACAGCACTGGAACAGAGATTTCCCACAAAGTGAAAACAGACTCACTGAGCCTGGGAAGGTGGTCTGGGTGTATCGTGCAGGACACTCCACTAAGTACCAGGTCTTCACAAAAATGCTTCCCTCACCTCAGATGCCCCCACGAAAGCAAAGAGCGACTTTGGTGAAAAAATGTTGCATTCTCAATGTTTTGGGGATAGAACTCTCACTTTCTGTTTTCCCTACCCTTAGAGAGTCACGGAAGTTCTCCCAAGAGCATTGTAATATTTTGAAAATTAAGTTAATTTGGATTCTTTTCATTTCAAAAGTACATCTGCATTAAAGGGTTTTTTTAATTAGCATATATGCCACTCTGAGGAAAAGTCAGTTGCCATAAAAAAAGTTCACTGCACCAGAATGGGTATTTAATATTTGTGTCTGAAATTTCAAAATTCACTGGAGATAGAGATATAGATATTTCATTCACAGGGGTTAAAGGAAAGAAGCGAATGATCTTAAAGGTATTCATAGGGCTTCCCTGGTGGCGCAGTGGTTGAGAGTCCGCTTGCCGATGCAGGGGACACGGGATCGTGCCCCGGTCTGGGAGGATCCCACGTGCCGCGGAGCGGCTGGGCCCGTGAGCCGTGGCCGCTGAGCCTGCGCGTCCGGAGCCTGTGCTCCGCAACGGGAGAGGCCACAACAGTGAGAGGCCCGCGTACGGCAAAAAAAAAAAAGAAAAAAAAAGGTATTCATATATAGTTCAAATACAAAAACAATGACCATTGAAAATAACGGGAGTCCCCCAAGATGGCACACGTCTTTTTCCATTTCCATTGTTAATTCCTGATTCACTAGAGGAGGAGGATCCTGGGGGCCCCATTTGTGGGGAAGAGCTTTCTTTCCCAAGCTTTCCTTGAATGACAAGCTGGTTTTCTCCCTGAGTCAGTGTCAGAAGTCTTGAAGAAAGGCCCCATCCCTCTGTCAAGGTCCAAAAGAAACCTCTGGAGATGGGAGTTTGCTTTGATTTCGGAAGCAAACTCTTCATTTTATTTTTTCAGAACAATAAAAGGGATGTTTTATAATACTGGTGTCTGACCCAGGGAGAAAATTGGTCCCACTTTCACTCTCTTTTTAAACAGCCTTTAAAATTAAATTCTCTTTGGGTTTTCCATTTCCAATGCCGCCAGCAAAGTCGTGGGCACCAAACAGAAACCTAACCAGTGTCTCAGACACAAACATCCCAAAGCAGTGGAAAATTAATCTCTCAAGGAAGGTTCTGAAGTTTTGTTTTCTCCAAGATTAAGAGCAAGAGGAATCAGACTTTTCACAACTTCCCGCCTTTGAACAGGCTGTTCCCTCTGCCTGGAAAGTTTCCCCTCCTTTTCTCCATCTGGCAAACTCCATGTCATCCCTCAGGAGCAGATTAAAGGCTCCTCTGATGCCTTCTTGAATTTAACCCAGCTGGGCATCCTCATTTGTTCTCAGCACCGTGCCTCCTGACATGCTCTATTTGTTTTCAGGTGAGACTTCTAGGTCACCTATAAGCAGGTATCTTGGTCAGCTTGGGCTGCCATAACAAAATACCACCGACAGGGTAGTTTAACCACCAGAAATTTATTTTCTCACAGTTCTGGAGGCTGGAAGTCTGGATCAGGGTGCCAACGTGGCCAGGTTCCGGGGAGGTCTCTTTTCCTGGCTTGTAGACAGCCACCTTCTCCCCGTGTCCTCACACGTCAGGGAGTAAGCAAGTTCTTCTTAAAAGAACACCAATGCCATCATGAAGGCTCCACCCTCATGACCTGCCAAAGGTTCCACTTCCAAATACCATCACACTGGGGGTTACGGCTACAAAATATGAATTTGGGGGGGAACACACTTGTCCATAGGAGTAGATAAGTATGTTCAATTGCAAAACACACAAACAAAAAAAGACAAAGGCCACAAATTCCTTGCTACTCCCCCATCAGGGGGTGGAATCTCTCTCTCCTCTTGACTCTGGGCTTTGCCCAAAGAGACATGAGAAAAGGTAACACAGAGGCATCTTGAAAAGTGCTTCTGCACCAAGGCTTGTCCTCTCTTGCTCCAGGGACTCTCCCACCATTATGTGAATGAAATTCTACATGTTGGTGGTTTTCTTTTGTTTCTGGTTTTCATGCAGCCAATAATGTACGGGGAACAGCAAGGACTGAGACTTCGGTATATGGTCTGACCTTTTGGTGACCTCTGCTGGGGGGCTGTGAGGGGTGACCAAGACTTCAGCTAGTCCGTTTCACTTGTCAGTTAGCGCACTTGATTCACTGGGAAGGAGAATGGCTCTTGGGATCTGGAGTGGTGAGTTTTTACTCACCTTTCACCTTTCCTGAGATTGCAGAGCTTAAACAAAGGAAATCTCACAATTCTGGAGGCGCAGAGTCTGTGATGAAGGTGTTGGCAGTGTTGGTGTCTCCTGAGGGCAGTGAATGAGCATCTGTTCCTTGCTGCTCCCTGAGCCTCTGGTGGTCTGCTGGCCATCTGGGGTTCCTTGGCTTCTAGATCCATCACCCTGATCCCTGCCTTCATTGTCACATAGTCTTCTCTCTGTGTCCAAATTTCCCCTTTATGTGAGGACACAATCATATTGGACTACAGCCCATCCTAATGACCTCATTTAGCTCATTAAAGACCCAATCTCTAAGTAAGGTCATATTCTGAGGTCCTGGGGTTTAGGACTCCAACATACCTTTTTCTGGAGGGACACAAGTCAATCCATAACTTTTTGTTGCCCACCTGCTTATAATTGTCCAATAGTCTCTCACTACCTTTAGTGCAAAATTCAAACCCCTTCCCACCCCTTCCCACTCTACAGCCTTCACACATCCTGTTCTGTCTGCCTACAGCCTTCTCCCACACCTTCTTCTTCCCATAGCTGATTCTTCTCATACTTAGGATTTGGCTTTGAGGTCTTCTCAAGAGGCCACCCCCAGCCTTGTTCCCTGCATCCCGCCCACTTCTTCCACAGCCATTACCGCACTGAGTTTACAGCTTTTTAAAAAATTGTCCGTCTGCCCCACTAGTCTGTAAATCCTACAAGAGGAAGTACAACATAGTAGAAACAGTAGAGGGTGACGATGAAAGGCAGACTCCAGAGTCAAACCCCCTCGGTCCATCTTGGCTTGATCGCACACAAGCTGTGTGTGTTATCTGGGCAAGTGCCTTCAGCTCTTCATGCCTCAGTGTCCTCATCTGTAAAGTGGGACAACAAAGCGTTCCCTTGAAGCGCTGTGAGGCAGACGAGATGAGCTAAAACTCGCAGAGCCCTTGGAACGCTGCTCGTCACTCAGCGGGAGGTATGTGAGGGTTAACAGTGATCATTACAGGAGCAGGACGGACCATTGTGCACTCAGAACTCGGCACAGGGCCTGACTCCACAAATATCTGCTGAATGAACAAATCTCTAGTAAGCCAATATAGGGCTCACATAGCTTCCTTTTGTTTTTCAAGCTTTATCAACAGCTTCTAAAAAGGGCCGAGTTTATACCATCCCTGTGAATTAGGTGTGGGTCATGTGGTCTCATCCCCTAGGGAATGTTCCAGAGTGTCAGCTAACACAGAGCTGCTCTGGGGAAACCTTGTTTCTAAGAAGGAATAAAACATGACCCTTTGTAGCTGAGCAAGGGTAAGAATTTACTCCACCTCAACTCCCCACCTCAGGGCACCAGAACAGGGACTCAAGGGGCTGCGGTTTCTGGTCTACCTGGACGCATCCCACACGGGCCTCCAGAGCTTTGCCGTGATCAGCTGAAGCCCAGTGTCTGTAAAGTGTCTGACCGTTTATCAAAGGCTTTGACATACATTACTTGATGGTATCATGACTAAGAATATTGGCCCTATTAGAGCTTTCAGGAGACTTTCAGCTGCACATCATCTTCTGGAAAAAAATGCGATTAAGTGGAGGTTAGCAAAGAAGTGTCCAGCTGCCCCAGACACAGCCCTACCAGGCCAGCAGCCAGGGTGGAGGCGGGAGGCGAGAGTCCGGGCATCCTGGTCTTGGGTCATCTCCATTCCTCCTGCAGCTTCCCCTTTACCTGCCCTCCTCCGAGGCCACCATTACTTCTGGGTAGAATCACTGGATGGATGGCGACACAGCAGGTGGCAATGGACCATGTCCCTTTACTTTATTTTATTTATTTATTTTTTAATTTATTTATCTTTGGTTGCGTTGGGTCTTCGTTGCTGCGCGCGGGCTTTCTCTAGTTGCGGCGAGCATGGGCTACTCTTCACTGCGGTGCGTAGGCTTCTTATTGTGGTGGCTTCTCTTGTTGCGGAACACAGGCTCTAGGCATGCGGGCTTCAGTAGTTGTGGCACGTGGGCTCAGTAGTTGTGGCTCGCGGGCTCAGTAGCTGTGGCTCACGGGCTCTAGAGCTCAGGCTCAGCAGTTGTGGTGCACGGGCTTAGTTGCTCCGCGGAATGTGGGATCTTCCTGGACCAGGGCTCGAACCCGTGTCCCCTGCATTGGCAGGCAGATTCTCAACCACTGTGCCCCCAGAGAAGTCCCAAGTCCCTTTATTTTAATCATGGGGCCCCAAAACTAAGAAGTGGAGCATCTGTGGTCACTAAATGTGGATTCCTTTCCCACGTCAAGGGACTCAGAAGAAGAAGTAGGAACAAAGTCCGAGCTTAATACTGACCCTCAGATGGTGCTGTCTTTTGCAGCCTGTGCTTTTCATTTTCCTTTGTATTTCCCCACACAGGATAAATGATTTGTCCCCATCTTAGTGTTAGCACAAGGGGACGAGTGACCCCAGGCTGGTTATAAGGCCAGGCGCTCTCCTACAGCTCTGACAATCCACTGGCTTCTTCCTTCCTGCCTTCCTGCCTTCCTTCCTTCCTTCCTTCTACCAGCAGTTCTAGACTTTGCGGAGGTGCCTGCTTTGTTAGTCGTGGGCCAGAAAGGGTCCCTCTCACACAGGCTGAGCTTCATCACCATGACAACCAGGGACGACACTGTATTATCCAGTCCCCTCTAGAGCAGGACCTCAAGAGCAAACTGTCACCTCTTCTCCAACCTCTCTTTCCCTTTGATCACTATGTCGCCCACCCCACTGCCTGTCACCACAGTTTTACGTGACACCCCTGAACCCCTGGTCTTTCAGACTCCCCATTCTCCACATTTTTTTTTTTTTTTGGTACACAGATCATCCCTCTGAAAGCTTTCCATTTAGCCTAAATACGTACCCTAACTGTTAAGCAGAGAGAATGATTATAGACTCAAACTTTCATAGTCACCCATTAATAAGTAAATACTTATTAAGGGCAGATTATGTACCAGACACTTATGACACCAAGAATGGATTTCACCTGTGTATTGACTCTGATCCATTGGTGTTGGCTGCCTGGAGGGCTGTGTTGAGAAGGATTCTGAGGCCCGTCTGGGCACAGTATAAAAAGAGTCTGGGATTAGCATTGCCAGTCACACCACCCAGCGCACCTCAAAGAGAAGGTATCCTCTGCCTCTGCTTCCTTCTGCCACTCCCCCCTACCCCAGTGGCCCCCAGCAAGTCAGCAGCACACGGCACCCTCTCTACCTGCAGCCTTCACACATCCTCTGGAGAGAGGGAAGGAACCGGGAGCTCAGGCTGAGGCGTGAAGAGCCCTGAGTGCAAAGCGCAGCTCCCACACCTACAGGCTGGGTGGCTCTGGGCCACTCTAACTACAGAGCTGCCCTCCTGTCTGTGTAAAAGAGGGTAAGAGCCGGCCTCACAGGTTGTCCTGAGGAGCAAAGGGGACAGTTAGCTTCCTTCGTTCCTTCTTTCCTACCTTCCTTCTTCCCTCCCTCCAACCCTCTCCAGCCCAGGCTCTGTGCCAGGTGCTGGCATCCCCGGAACAAGAGATGGACTCTGCAGTGGTGACACTGGACAAACACCGGAATGTGGGAGTGGACGGGCCATTCAAAGAGCTGGGAAATGGCATTCCAGGCAAAACCAACAGCGAGTGCTGGCCAGGGGGGAGGGGGATGGGGGGGCTTGAGCAAAATAGGTGAAGGGGATTAAGAGGCACAAACTTCCGGTTATAAAATAAATAAGTTACTGAGATGTAACCTACAGCATAGGGAATATAGTCAATAATACGGCAATAACTTTGTACAGTGACAGATGGTTGCTAGACCTATTGTGGTGACCAGTGTGTAATATACCTAAATGTCGAACCACTGTGTTGTACACCCGAAACTAATACGATATTATACGCCAACTCTACTTCAATAAAAGAAAAGAAACAGCGAGTGCAAAGCCCAGAGGTGGGGAAGACAAAACAGAAGCTGACATGTGTGAAGAACCGTGAGCAGAGGGTGGGGTGATAGGTGCAGAGGCAGGAGAGGTGGGCAGACCCATGAGGTCTGGGGCCAGGCAGCAAGGCTGGGATTTACGCTGATGCTGGTGAAAAGCTTTGGGAGACTCCAAGCAGGGGAAGGATATGAGTGACCCGTGAAACCAGAACGTGATCTCGGCGAGGGCACGCCTCTGTTTTCTTCCCTTCCGGCACGTTAATGAATTTTGATAAAGGCCTTTCGGGCAGTTGGTGGAGAAAAGACAGAAAGAACAGAGGTGGAAATCAGGACCCCAAAGAATCACTGCATATATATCCCAGAGCCTATAATTATAATTCATGCTCATCAAATACTCAAAGGTTATTTCATAAGAAGGGAACAGCGGAGACAGCAGGAGGGCGCATTCAGTCTTAGAAGCTCAATAACTCACATGGACCAGACATCGATTTTGGGGCCGTATTTCTTCCTGGCAAGGAGTTCGGGCGCGGCGTACGCGGGGCTGCCACACTGTGTGCTGAACGGGTCGGAGTGGCCCAGGATCCCGGCACAGTTGCTCAAACCAAAGTCTGCAAAGAGGGGAGGACAAAACCAGCCCTGAATTAGAAAACCATGGAAATGAAAAAGGGGGGAGGGTTGGGGGAAGCAGCAGGAAAGGAAACATTCTCTCGGGCTAACACATCATTTCACATCCAAAAGGAAACCCAGCAGCTGTGAACCGTAACCTCTGGGTATGGGTCTCAAGACAAAAGTTCCCTTGCTGAACTGGAAACATTTTCTATCAGGCCTCACAGTCAAATCCAGCGAGAGCTAAAAAGTATGTTGAACCAAAACATATTTTCATCAAATCTTGGAAATGAGTCATCCAGAAAAAAAGACAGGCTTGCTTTCTAGGACTAAAGGCAGAAGGAGAAAACGAGCAGAAGTCCTTGGAGTCGGCCTGCTGGCTTCCAAGTGGCCAAGTGGGAAAAAGCCGAAGGAAGATTGATTTTCTCTGGCTGGTGTTGGTGTCACCCCAGGTGACATGCGATCCCACCAGTTAGAGCTGACTTTTTTGGCTGAATTCTTTCCTTTCATGCAAGTCTCTTAAAAATGCTCCTAATGCATGAGGCAACATATGGTGATTTGACGAGGGGGGAAAAATACACCCAACAATTTAGACAACGCTGAGCGTTGGCCGGAAAAATAACGCCAGAAAGATAGCAATGAGAACTAGACTAAATGACCTCCTAGCATTGCTTTGGTCCTGGATGATTAAGGCCGGGGGGAAGAAGAAAGAAGCGCCCGGCACATCTAAAGCCATACTGGGTCCATTGTGCCTTTTGTGCTGTGTTTACTTTTGATCTTACAGATCCTGTAACTGACAGGTCATTAGAGGGCTGTTAGTGTTAGGTGCTCATCTGATATCTTTCCTCCATCTTCGTTGATTGAAGAATTAAGAGCATGGCTCCTCCTTTGAACTTCAATGTAAATATTATGGTTCTGGTCCCCAAACAGAAGGCTCAGGCCCCGGGGCTCAGTCAGAAAGGGGCTGTGGTCGGAGACAGGCTCCACATCGGGAACAAAACCCTCGCACTTTCTCAGCTGGCAAGATATACATCTAATTTCGTTGACTGTTTTCTCCTTGAGGCTAACACGTCTCCACCTGCAAAGCCATGGCTCTCGTGAAAGCTGCGGAAAAGCTCAGGAAAGGAGAGACACAGGGTGGGTCTGTGCTATGAGTCCGCGAAGCTACTCACACACCACGGATAAAGATGCACCACCAAAACTTCTCCCCACAGTCGCTGGTGTAAGCCGTATAAGGAAAGAGCGCTTCTGAACAGAACCCCAGGACTTCCCTGGTGGCTCAGTGGTTAGGAATCCGCCTGCCAATGCCGGGCACGTGGGTTCGAGCCCTGGTCCAGGAAGATCCCACACGCCGCGGAGCAGCTAAGCCCATGCGTCACAACCACTGAGCCTGCAGTCTAGAGCCCGCGAGCCACAACTACTGAGCCCGTATGCCACAACTACTGAAGCCTGCGTGCCTAGAGCCCGTGCTCCGCAACACGAGAAGCCACCACGATGAGAGGTCCACACGGCAATGAAGAGTAGCCCCTGCTTGCCGCAACTTGAAAAAGCCCGCGTGCAGCAACGAAGACCCAAAGCAGCCAAAAATAAATAAATAAAATGTTAAAAATAAATAAATAGAACCCCATCCAAGCAGAGCTCTGAAAACACATCAAGGCTCTGAAGATCACCCAAACTCTTCAGCTCAAGATTCGAATGAAGAATCAGAACCAAAACTGGGGTGAGGAAACCAACCAGGAATGCTGCCTGTTCACATACTTGACTCTTCCTTTGTTTGGGAGAGTTTTTTAAAATATGATTTTATTCCTTCCTCTTAATCTCCCTCCTCCTCTCTTCCTCTGCTCTCTACTCTTCCACTCCCACCCTGACAAATAGGGGGACAAAAGGCCCCGATTTCTTTTCCCATCGGCCCAGCCTGCAATAGCAGGCCGCACGTAACCTGCCCAAAAAGGCCCTTCCGGGGCTCCACGGCTCTCCTGGATTAGCAGGAGATCTCTGTTCAAAAGGATCTGAGGGCCCTGCTCTCAGGTCCCACCCTGTAGTATCACTGAAGTAGGAGAAGTGGGGGCATCACAAGTAGAAAAATCATATTGAGCTTTAAACTGAATGGCGTTTAAAATTCCCAAAGGAAATTTAAGGAAGCAACCAGTGTGTGAAGATCACCCACTCTGGTAAGACGGAGAGGCAGCGCCATGGAATACACATCATATTAACCGGGCCAACATTTCAAGGAATATTTCTTTAACAGTCATGTTAGAGGCCCAATCTCCTAAGAGCCCCTAAACTAAAAGCCTCCCTTTCGAATCTCCGTGGGGTTCCATTAACTGTGCAGTGGTTGAGAGTCCGCCTGCCGATGTAGGGAACGTGGGTTCGTGCCCCGGTCTGGGAAGATCCCACACGCCGCGGAGCGGCTGGGCCCGTGAGCCATGGCCGCTGAGCCTGCGCGTCCGGAGCCTGTGCTCCACGACAGGAGAGGCCACAACAGTGAGAGGCCCGCGTACCGCAAAAAAAAACACAAAAAAACAAAAAAACCCACAACTCCTTCAATTACTCCCTCACCTCCTGACTTGGGGTCTACAACAAAGTGCTTGATCTTAAAAGAGGGCAGCGGAGGGGAGATAAGAGACCAGATCACCCCCTGTGCTCCCAGGCAAGCTTGTGCACACAGCGTCTTGCCTTGTCTTAAGTTTCAAGAAGATAAATAAGAAGAGGATCTGGGGAATGCAGAAGATAAAATCTACATTTAAGTGACTTATGTTGACCTAGTCGAAAGGGTTTAATTTAAAATATATTGTAGAGAAATAACTAATATGTTTCACATTCATAACTGTAATTATTAAAATTTTACACATATGCCTATAATTAGAATTGTGAAACTAGGGAGAAGTTGGCCTCCCAGTAATGTCACATGGGTCTGCCTCAATTAGATTTGGTAAACGCATAAGCCAATTATCACTCAATTTTCTGGGAGCTACACAATGAATTTGAAAAGACGTCGTCCAAATGAACGCTGTTTTGGAAAACTGAAGTGCAAAACCGTTTTAAGTTGTGGCTGATACATTTTAAGATTATACTAAACTAAAAACATCAAACTGCTTTTTTTTTTTTTAAAGGGGGTGCGGGGGAAGGATCCTGATTAAATCAAATCTCATTCCAGCTAATTCTAGTTAACTTGAAACATGGCTTACATGGCTTAAGTAAATTTATTTAAATCAGATTATTTCAAAGAGAAACTATTAAGAGAAAATGGTAATAGCTATAATCAACCTTTGAATAAACAACTAGGTAATTCCTTTGAAGAAAAGGTTCAAAGGACTTTCAAGTTGCAAAAGGACAGTTGTAGAGACATTTGATCCAAATTGCCCAACCCAGGGGCAAGAAAACCCACAAGACACTGGGCCTTCCTTGCCTCCAGCATCTTCCCTCCCCTCCTTCGGCCTCCTCTTTATGAAAAAAATGAGGAAACACAGATTCTGCTAAACAAAACGCAACTCCCAGCTGCCCTCTGGGATGGCATAATGTCTCCTTCCATTAGGAGTTTGGTTTTAGCAGATCATGAGAGAAGTAGGCGCCAAGTGAAAAGTTCTAACAAAGGGACATCTAATTATCAGAGCCTCTTTTCCAGCCATTTTGGGAATTCCAGTTTCTGACATGGCCCATTTTGTCTGGATGAGCTGAAATCCCTGCGTGGGTACCAATCCAGCATTTGTCAAGCTGGGAGATGATGATTGAGTAAAATGGTCCCTGGTATCCAAAGGGTCCACCTCTCATCCCAAGGCAACTGTGGGCTCTAATTTAGGTCCATCCTGTCTTCATCTTATTTGTACCGGTCTCCTCTAAGAGGGTTTATTATGCAGCCAATCTGTGAGCTACTTATTAAATGCATCTGCTGTTGACAAGAGATTGGTTCTTCGAGGATCTTCTCAGCAACGAAAAGATCTGTGCTTTTCAACACTGTATACTCTCACAAATGGTCGTCTAGGGCTATCATTTGAAGAGAGAGAAGGGAAAGCAAGCACAGGGGCAGACAGGGAGGCAAAGTGAAGGGAAGAAACAGTGTAGGGGATGCTGGGTGGGTAGGGAGACCCCCTGCCGGTGGCCTGCTCTTTGCTGGAATTACCAGCCTCAGTATAGACGGTGCGCAGGGGAAGTGAATTATTCTTACTCGTACGGTCGTGGACATCCAGCCTTCACACAACCTTTTCTCTTACAATCTCTGCAGCTTTAGGGCAACTCTGTGACTGTCACCTACACACTTGCCAAAGACAAGTTCCAGGTCACCCTGCCAGGGAACCTAAAAAACAATCTCCTTTCCTCCATCCCTCACCGGAACATGCCTTTGTTTAATGCCGCAGATCCTGGAAACCAGGACCAGAAAGACATCCTGCAGGCATTTCAATGTCTGCCTTGTTTAGCGCTGCTGCATTTGGCCCTCAGGACAACTCAAATGCAGTAGTAAAACAATCTGATTTAAAAAAAAATTCTTTGAATCATCCAGGAATCTTTTAACAATACCTCCTATAAAATCTTTGGGGAAAAAAAACTGGTTTCCTCTTAATTGTTAATCTCCTAATAATGGGTGTATTTATCAACGCCTGTCAGTGGTGCCTAATCGCGCAGCCAAGGGGTCTGGAGTCCCTTGCAGTCTCTTGACTGTTACTGGGTTGGAAGCCAGCTGGACTCCCAAAGAATATAACTGGTCACTTGAATGATATGTTTTAGAAAGTCTTGAGATGGTTTTCAGTATTTGACAAACAAAATTTCCTTCTTGGGTACAAAAGTTAAAATTCACAAAGTTTGGGCTTCCCTGGTGGCGCAGTGGTTGAGAGTCCGCCTGCAGATGCAGGGGACAGGGGTTCGTGCCCCAGTCCGAGAAGATTCCACATGCCGCGGAGCGGCTGGGCCCGTGAGCCATGGCCGCTGAGCCTGCGCGTCCGGAGCCTGTGCTCCGCAACGGGAGAGGCCACAACAGTGAGAGGCCCGCGTACCGCAAAAAAAAAAAAAAAAAAAAAAAAAAAAAAAAAAAATCACAAAGTTCTATTGATCCTTCTCTTTTCTTCTAATATAAAGTTTTTTCAAGCCATTGAGGTGGAAGAAATTACTTGCACTTGAGGTGGGAAAAGAAAGAAAGGAATAAAAGATGATGCTAAAATCTGGGTGGAAAAATGATGCCCTGAGATTTTGCCAAGAGCAACAAGACAGGCAAACAAAAGCAGAAATTCTAGAGAATAAGCCATGGAGTGAATTCTCTTCTGGACCCTGACTTGTGAACCAATTATGATTCACTCCATCCTGGACCCTCCTTCCGATTGGGACAGACCTCTAAAGGGTCCCTCTGTGGGGATTTCTCTTTGCACGACCATCAGTGTACTACAGGGCTTGGCTAAAGATATTCAAATGAGAAGGTAGGTCACATTCCCCCTTATTTCAGTGCCTCTACATTCACTGAAAAGTAAAATAAGGCATGGCCAAGCTAAGGGCGGCATTTCTGAACCAAACTATTTTCCACTATTTTTAAGAAGCGTTCTCGTGAATTCAGATAAAAAGAAGCCCTATAAAAGTTCAGCTCCGTCTGACTTAACAGAGAAGCAGAAGTTTGAAGAATCCTAAGAACATGTTTTATGTCTAAATTATTCAAATTAATTTTCTTTTTCAAAACCATTGTTAAATGTTGCAGGTAAAAGGAGGTGAACTAGAAGTATTGTCTGGGGTTTAGAGATAGATCATGATAATTTTCAAAGTCAGAAACAAATAACTGAGAATTGATAACACAGCACTTAAAGGATAATCTTGCTTTAAAAAAAAAGTCATACCAATCAGCTTGATATTATTGTCTTCATCTAGCAGCAAGTTTTCTATCTTCAAGTCTCTGAAATAAACAAAACCACACAACATTTCAGACAAGCACTTGAAACAGTGGAATGACATTTTGCTTCTGAAGGGAAACAAACTGCTTTAGAGCCACTTTGAACCAACCCATAAGGCTTTCTGCCAAAACTCACACAATCAATAAGTAAATATTTATAAAACATGATATAAGTAATTGCTGCAGACTGAAAAAGCTAAAGGATTTCAGATAAGATGGGGAGCAGGAAGGGCAGAACCAATAAGCTTCCAAAAGAAATGGGACCAAAGCTGAAACTTGGAAGTTATTAAGACCGGGAGACAGTGGAAGCATCACTCAAGGCAGGCACTGTTGGAACAGTCAGGGAAATACAAATGTGGCCACGTGTTTGTGAGACGGTGAGCAAAACCCACCAGAGTAAGGAAGATTCAGGGAAACAGTTTTTTAAAAAAAAAATGGAAAGCTAACATAATTATCGGTCCTACAACCTCCATGCTTGGAGCCCAATCCACAAATTGGCAAGTGATAATACATTAATCGATTTAGCAATCAGCTATTATGGTGGGTAGAAAAGTAGACCCCAAAGATGTCAGGGTCCTAATCCTTGGTATTATGCCCGAGGATGTGTTAACATTACATGACCAAAGGAAATTAAGTTTGCAGATGGAATGAAGATTGCTAATCAGATGGGTGACTTTGATCATGGACACTGAGATGATTCAGAAGGTGGGAGGGAGAAATGCACTCAGGGTCATGCTGAGTGTGAGGGGCCTGTGGTATCTGTACAAGCTGACTGTAAGCCCCTTGAAGGCAGGAAACACGTCTGCCTTGCTTACCACTATGCCCCAGTACCTTTGCACATTCCATACTCAGCAAATACCGATGAATCTACATTACCAAAGAGATCATTTGGGATTTCAGAAGGAAAAAACACAGGCAAAAGTATAAACCTCTTTATACTTGAGCCTCTTAAGTTGCAGCCTGTCAATTCAGACACACCATGAACATTAAATATGTAAGAATATTCTTCCCTTCTGTACACACACAAAATGATCTCTTCCATCGTTTTGAAACACAGCATCCTTGGTCCAGCTTTTATTTTCCCACTTCTGAAAAGAGACATGGCCAATAGGATTATTTTTGTCCTCTTATCGCTATTGTTAGAACTAGAATAGTGTGGTCATGATAAACAAAAATGGCAACTGATAGCACTTCTTCAAAGTGCAGAGGCAAGGGGAGCAGCAGTTGCTAGGACTGTGGTAGCCAGGAGAGCAAAAGTGTCCCATTTAACGGGGACAGTGTCTCACAGCTTGGTCTCAGCACTGCCACCTCATCCTGCTTCCCAAGAGAAGCCAGAAATCTAGATTCGATCCCAGTTTTTTAAATGTTGGCAACAAATTCACATTTAAAACAACAATAACAATCACAGTGCGTGGGCCAACCTTGCAGGCAAGATCCAGCCTACAGACTATCAATTTTCAACCTCAGTATGGGTAGAAGCTGAGCCTGGAAAGGACATGAGATGCCCAGGGAGAGGGAAGAGAATGAGGGTGAAAAGACCAAGGACGACATGCTGGTGGGAACACCGACATTCAGAGCGGGCTGGGAAGGAAGAGTCGGGGAAGTATTGGCCCAGGACGACAAAAGGGCAGCATTTCAAGACGAGAAGAGTTAAGGAGTCAAGTGCAGAAAAAGGTGGGCTCTAAACAGTGACCAGTGGATTTCAAAATTGGAAGGTGGCCGGTAGCCTTAAGGCTGGACACTTGAATAAGGGAGATTGCGTTGAACCTGGCAGCTGGGGAAGGTAAATCGATAGTCTCTAATCCGCATGCACCAGCAACGGGAAGAACTGTATACCTGCACTTCAATTCAAATGAAACGATACACTTGGAAAACTGTGCCAGGCTTTAAAAGATGTCACATATGTCCAAATGCAGGGTGACCCCCAGTGCAAGATGTTCCTCCGCACTTTCCCAGTGGGAGGACCCTGCCCCTCAGAAGGGTTTTTGGAAAACACAAATATATAAATTTTAGAAATGCAATGAAATTATCAAATGACTATTTATACTATTGACCTACGAAGCGGCACCTTCCTAGTTAAGAGCATATACTACCATCTTAACATAATTAATTGTAGAAATATTGTTCCCACACCCTCACATTTTACGACACAATTTCATTCAAACGTGTGGCAGGCAGGGGCAGGATGAATCCTGCTTCAGGTGATTCAGCAGAATCATCGCCCGCTGTTTCCAGTGTAAGATGATCTTTAAGTTGATTGGATATTTGAGATAAAGCACTTTTCGAATCTGTCTGTGACGCGCGCTTGCCGGAAATATTATCCCAAGTCATTTAAATAACAAGAGCCCATTTAAAATCTCTATAAATTATCTGCTGAGTGAATCGATTTTAGAGTGGTCTCACAAACTATCACAATTGTGAGTCATCTCTCTTTAGAAGTTATTATTAAAGCCACGCAAAATGCCTCCCCTTCTGTTGGTTTCCTCAGGCGACTTCTAGAGTTCCCAAAGTCCTCAGTGAGTCAGGTCAAGGTTAACTGGTCCTTTGTTGTTGAAAATAAAGAAATGGAGATTGTGCCCCCATACTGTCAGAGACTTTGCAAGCACTCTGTAAGGCACGTGTTCTTTCCTGAAGAGAATGGGGACAGAAGACAGCACCCTTATATTCAAGCAAATACGGTAATTCCCAGCCACTTGCACAGACTCAGAAAAACAGTGTGCCAGCAATAGCCCAAACTGTGATTCTGCGAAAACTGATTATAAAGCAGCAGCATTATTTTAATCTAAAGGAGAGCCACAGTTTGTTTCCAGCAAAATTAAACCTCTTTCCCTGGGAAGCATGGAAGCCACACTAGGGCATTAAAGGAGATATTTGGTTCAGAACAAATACTATAAAGAAAAACGGCTTAAAGAGGCGAGGGAAAAGAATGCAACTGTCGAGAGTAATAAGACTAAGCTGGATAATTCTGGGGCCACAAAAGCCCAGAGAACAACCACAGCGATTAGAAGAATGATATAAATAGAAGGCTAAAACGAGAAAAATGTAGAAGAAAAAAAAAGCCCACTTTTAAAACCGGGAAAATGTCATATAACCAGGGGAGAAGGCATTAAAATGTAATTATTAGGCAAAATGAGAAAAATGAAATCAGTTTTTCTTTTCACCCATTGCATCCCATAGCCACCCACCCCAACCCCTAGGAAAAATGCTCAGAACAAACTTGGTTAATGGCTTGTTTACCCATACCCTTTGGTCAAGGATTTCAGTGATAACCAATCTAACTGCCTCCATGACTAGTTAATGGAAAGGTAGCTACATCAGTATCTGCCCAGATCAATGTACTTAATCTACCCAAATGAAGGGAACATTCAACCTCTTTTGGCTTTATTTCCACCTCCTGCTTTGTCTTTGGAGATTTAAATAGAAAAAGGAGAAGAAGACTTTCCTTCTGACTCTTTAGGAAAAAAGGGTCTAAAATCATATTTTAAAAAGTCGTTTTAGCCTAGGTATTTACCCAAACGTGTTGAAAACTTATGGACACGAATGTTTACAGCAGCTTCATTCGTAATTGTCAAAACTTGGAAGCAACCAAGATATCCTTCAGTAGGTGAATGGATAAACAAATTGGGGGACATCTCAGATAATGGAATATTATTCAGCCGTAAGAAGAAATGAGTTATCAAGCCATGGAGGAACCCTAAATGCATGTTTTTAAATGAAAGAAAGTAGTATGAACATACTACATACTGTATGATTCCAAATTCTGGAAAAGACAAAACTATAGACAGTGAAAAAAATCACTGGTTGCCAGAGGTTGCAGGAGGAGGGCTAGAATGAATAGGTTGAACACAATTTTTTAGGGTGGTAAAATTATTCTGTATACTATAATGGTGGCTACCTGACATCATGCATTTGTCAAAACCCATAGAATGTATAACACAAAGAGTATCCTAATGTACTAGGTACCCTAATGAACCCTAATGTAAACTGCGGATGTTAGTTAATAAGAATGTATCAATATTGGTTCACCAATTGTAACCAATATCCTACACTATCATAAGACACTAATAATTGGGAAAACAATGTGGAAGGGAGGTGGGAACTCTGCAGTTCTGCACAATTTTTCTGTAAACCTAAAACTGCTTTTAAAAAGAAAATCTAGGGCTTCCCTGGTGGCGCAGTGGTTGAGAGTCCACCTGCCGATGCAGGGGTTGCGGGTTCGTGCCCCAGTCCAGGAAGATCCCACATGCCGTGGAGCGGCTGGGCCCATGAGTCATGGCCGCTGAACCTGCGCGTCCAGAGCCTGTGCTCCGCAACGGGAGAGGCCACAACAGTGAGAGGCCCGCGTACCGCAAAAAAAAAAAAAAAAAAAAATCTACTAATTTTTTAAGTAGCTCTTGGATATTTTCTCCCTTCCTAGGAGATCAGTACTAGGAATGCTATGGCTACCACCAAGTACCTCATTCAGGATGTTCACTGTGGAGCATCCTTACCACCTGAAGTTAATTATGAATCCATTCAGCACAGTGGGCCACTCAGACCCTCTGCCCAGCTACTCAACATATGACCCCAAAGGCCAAAAACTGAAAGATAACTACATGAGTAATAAAAGAAGGATGAACTTATTCACAGGTTTTAGTGTTAGTGTATCACAATGTACCTTAAATATATAATACACAGAAACTCACAAACACACACACACACACACACACACACACACACACACACGCACGCACACACTGGCAGGCCTCTATAATCCAGAAAACCTCCCCCATAGTCCATGTGAAAAGCATGGTTTTTAGCTCCATCCCGAAAGCAAAATATTTGTCTGTGTTAAGTGTCAGATCTGTCAGATGGGAAGGAAGGTTCTGACAGCTGACTGGTCTGCACTTGATGATGGGGTAATGCTCAATTTCATATTTATGGTCCTTGATTGGATTTAGCACTTCGTGGAGACGAGAGAGAAGTGGAGGGCTCTTCCTCCCGTCCTGCAGTGTGAGAAGTTCCTCTCTGTGTCTGGCAAACTTGAGGTGGTGTGAACTTGCAACTGAAAGCCAAAGGGAAGGAAAGAAAATGGTCCCTGGATGGACAGGAAATAGCTTTTCCTTGGCCAAAGGGGCTTCCAAGAGGAGTCAGGACAAGCAAGAAAGGGGATGGGGCACATGTGGAGGATCCACTGACTAGGACAGTGCTAGGGGACAGGAGTGGCAATGGTGTGTCTTAGGAACAAAGGAGAGTATCCAGTGAAGTGGCCTTTGGCAAAGCACGAGGCAGCCAAGCCCAGAGTGCAGGCTCAGATGCTTCTGGACCCGTCTCTAGTAACTGGGCAGTTCCAGGGAAAATGCCCAGTGGGACTCATCATGGCGGCCCTCGGCAGACCAAACAGTGTTTGGGGGTGGGGAGTGGGGGTGGGTAGGCATCTTTCCAGAGACTGAGAGAAGGCCCAAGGGGACAGCCCTAATCACCAGCCCTTTGTTCTAGGTTATTTCAAAAGAACAAGCTCGAACAGGCCGCAGCTAATAATTAAAGGTTCACCCACAGGCTACCAAGCACCCCTCCCCCTGCCCGCCCACCCACCCAGAGGTTCCTTGCATTTCTTTAAAGATGATAATCTCTAAGATTTGGAGACTGGCCACAAGGAACTCTGCCCTCCCAGACTGAGGGGTGGAGGGGAGGGCCTTGTTGCCATAACAAACACAGGGTCCTGGGGCGCCATGGGGGAGGGGAGGGCCAGGACCGCCAGGACGCTGCAGAGCGGGAATGTGGGTGTGCGTGCTTACGGGAAAAGCACACATCCGTGCATGGGTACTCGTATGAGACTGCATGTGTGTGAATATGTGTTGCACGCCCACCCACGTGTGTGCGAGCACACGTGTGCGTGTGTACGTGTCTGTGTGCACCTGCACACACACGCTTCCAGAATACCGGGATGGGAATGAAGGAAGAGTTCCTCCCCTGGGCCTCACCTGGCCATGCAGTGAGGGTGGAAGGTCGGGCCTCTAACAGACCCCGGGCCTAAACTGAGGGGTGGGAAACTCGAGAGCCTCCAGGGGCCACTCAGGGCTGAGACCCAAGATGAAAGTGAGGAACTGAGGGGCATAAACTGGAGGCTGCCAGGCTTCCAGGGAAGGGAGAAGAGGACAGAGGGAGACATGGGGGAGCTGGGAAAGAGCTGGTGAAGGCCCAGGGTGGAGGGGCTGAGCAAGGCCTGGTCCAACACGAGAGCCTGGGGAGGGAAGGAGACGGGCTCTGGAGGCTGGGTCTCTCTCACTGACCCGCTGAGCCGCCCTGGGCAAGTTACATAAACTCTCTGGGCATCTGATTCTTCTTTGGAAAATGGCGTCATGAGAAGGGCCACCTGGCAGGGCCATTCACGGCGGAAATGAGAAAATGGGCCACTCTCAGCTGAGTAACCACTAATAGGTAAGAGGTGAGAGGCTGGTGTGGCCAGGGGAGGATATGAAGTTAAAGGTTCTAAGACAAAGTGAATGGGGAGACTCCAGGAAAGACTTAAATGGTTCACTTGGTGATAAGCAAACAGTACTGGGGGGCATGAGCCCTCAAAGGAAAGGTCAGAGAGAAGGGGCCCGGGCAGGAGGTGGGGAGCCTGGACCAAACCCACAGAGGATTAGGTCTGGGGGAGAATGCTGTACCTGTGGAGATGGCCACAAGATGGATTTCAGTCATAAGCTAAGAATAAAGCATTCCAGAAAAGCACATAATTCCCCAAGGCAATAAGCATTTTGCCGTGAACAAGAGGTGTTTCTGTTTTCGTTTTTGATTAGGTTTTATCTTCAGAAGCACTGTATTAAAACCAAATGATTTTTTAATCTTTGATTTATTTACAAGATGGGCAATTTGGTAAAACATAAGAACAATTTGTTAAGCATGTACCTGATTTATTTATTCAAAATGAAACCTTTATTGAGTTCCTACAATGCTCCGGAAACAAATTCTGTTTATAAAATGAAAGAGCTGGTCATTCACTAAAAAGATGCCACTCTACAAATTGTGACCTGAAAAATAAACAAATTGGTATGAAGTCAATGAAGAAACTCCCTTAAAATTCCAGGGAGAATATGGAATATTCCAGAAAGAACACGAATGGGTGACCAAAAGCTTCCATCCCAGTGCTAATTCTGACACTAACTGTATCCGTTCAGTTTCCCTTCATTTATCCAACAAAGTCTCTCTGTGTGAGTACTGGGCTGGGCGCTGGGCTATATGGTGGCCTATGCAGAAGACAGATAGCAAGCAAGCCAGTTATCTTGTGAAAAGTGTTTGGAAATCAAAGTAGAAGGTGCCGGGGAATCTATGACCAGGGGTCCTAGCCTGGAGGGCATCCTGGAGGACGTGAGCTTCCTAGCTGGGACCCGAAGGATGAATACGATTCATCCAAAGATTGCAAGGGCAGTACAAGCAGAGAACAGCTGTGAGGCCTTGAGCACACAGAACTCAGCCTCGGTGGATAAAGTGAATGAGGTGGACTCAATGGTAGTTACGGCAAAAACGTACTCAGTATTTCCTAAGGGTCTCGGTGTTAAGCATTTTACATGAACTGACTCATTTAATCCTCACAACAACAACATGAAGTGGATAATCCCTTATACCTGCTGTGTAGCTCTGGAAGGCGAGGCAAAAAAGCCTAAGTGATTTGCCCAGTGCAGCTGTTTTTTTCCTCATAAATTTATTTATTTTATTTATTTATTATTTTTGGCTGCATTGGGTCTTTGTTGCTGTGTGCGGGCTTTCTCTAGTTGCGGCGAGCAGGGGCTACTCTTCGTTGTGATGCGCAGGTTTCTCATTGCGGTGGCTTCTCTTGTTGCGGAGCATGGGCTCTAGACACGCGGGCTTCAGTAGTTGTGGCTCGTGGGCTTCAGTAGTTGTGGCACGCAGGCTCAGTAGCTGTGGCTCACAGGCTCTAGAGCACAGGCTCAGTAGTTGTGGCGCATGGGCTTAGTTGCTCCGTGGCATGTGGGATCTTCCTGGACCAGGGCTCAAACCCGTGTCCCCTGCATTGGCAGGCGGATTCTCAACCATCACGCCACCAGGGAAGTCCAGCCACAGTGCAGCTTTTAAGTGGTAGACCCCGCACGTGGACGCAGGCGGTCTGGCTTTAAAATCCACATGGCCGACCACCGTGCAACCCAGTCCACAAAGTTGTCACGTTTTTTCAAACTCAATTAAACAAAAAACCTCTGATCTATATAACCAGCACCTCCAGATATGTGCTCAGGCCCTGGTATCTCCAACAGCCCCCGATATGAGCAGAAGTCGCTCCCTTCTCGTGTGCCTTGTCCTCTCTCCCCTCTCCAAGGAAACTTAAAAGTTAAAACAACTTCTTAAAACCCCCCACCAGTACAGGACGGGCTTGCTTCTTGTCAGGCCCCTAAGAACAAAGAAGACTCCCCTCTCTTGCCCCATAGTCCTCCCAAGTGCAGAAGGTCCTTCCCCAATACTGATGAGTGAATAAAGACATGGCTCTGGGAGCAGCCGTGCTGACACACAGGCTCCCGTTCACTTTGATCGTCTGTGTCTCTCTCCCGGTCCTCGGGCCCCTATGGCTTGTCTCTTCCTGCTTAGGGGATGGCGGTACTGTGTTACCCAGGTATGTTTTTTCTGTACAGTTTGATTGGACTTTGTTATTTTGAATGAAGAGAGGAATCTCAAAGTAGCCTCTTGGCAGAATCAGTATTCTTGATGATGGATGTGAAGAGTCAACGTTCTTCGTACAATAGGAAAATCATCAGATTTGGGCACCCTGCTGGGTGAGCCCAGAAGAGAAAATGAAAAAAAGAAAAGAAACCCTCATTAGATTTTAAACCGAAAGCATCTCAGGCAATCCTCAAATGGTGTAATGAAGAAGTTAAGACCATATTCTAACTTTGCAAACGTGAACGACAACCGTGTTGTAGAAGACACAGAAGCTATGGCAGGTCCAGTTTTAAATGAAGTTCTCTGCCAGCTAAGGAAATCTGCTTTATAGACGTTCAGTTTCCTTTTTTCCCTTCTACTTGCAATAGTTACAAGATTTTTAAAGATTTGCTTCCTTTAAATGATATTTAAATGGTTCTGGAGAGAGAATTAAATATTTAGATTTAATTTCACAGGAAATGAGGGCTCTGCTAGGCATTAAGTTGATGATGACATGACGATATAGGACCAGCCTCATCAGGAGCTGTGCTTTTTAGAGCATCCTCTAACACATGACCAAAAGCCCTTTAAATCATATAATGTAGCCACCAAAATTCATCCTAAATCCTTTCGGAAGATCCAATCTGTTTGCTCACAACTCTTCCCGCCAGGGACTCCAGGACATCTCTGAAATGCTATCTAAACTCTCTTACTCATTTGAAAAATCTAACCTCAAAATAAATTATGAAATTCACTCCACCTCCATAGCATAAAGGAGAAGATTCTCCACCACTGAAAAAGGCTACAGCATATAGGATACCGGCCAGATTACGGCTGCTAAAAATGAGGCGTATAGAACCTTTCGAAATCAAGACAGTCCAGGTACAGCCACCCATGAATATATTCTAAACAAACATTTTCCTGTGCTGTCTCAACCACCTGATCACCTGTGCCCAGATGTGCACAGGTGACACTCATTAACATGATTTCTAGAGAAGAAAATAAAGAACTGCTCCGAAACAACACCTGTATTTCCAATCTTCCCTAACTTTAAAAGATCTGAGCCTTTGCCACTATTGGCTGATGAATATATTTCCAGGGAGGGGGGAAGTAGAACGCTGGATATTGGAGAGAGAAAAAGCACACCGTCTTTGCTATCAAAACATTATTAAATTCATTCCTTTGACATTCTGACAGTAATTGCACTGAGAGGGATTGGATTTTGTTAAAATTACTTTAAAATGGTTGTTGAGAATTTCCTGTGGGAGGGACCAGCGAGCGATGCACAGCCTTTGCTGGCTTTCCCTTTGTTGTCCTCAAAGCTCCAAGCTCGGTGCACATCTGATCTCTGACAGCACGAAACCCTTGTAATAACACCTTGAGTCTCTTGGAAAGCTCTTCCCCGGGTTCTGTCTTCTGCCGTGACCAGCTGAGTGGGTAACCCAAGCTGATTCATTCCTGAGGTTTCTGCCTTTGTCATCTTAGTCACCAAAGACAGAAGCAGAAGCACTTACGACCATCATTTTCCTAATAACGGCAGAGCTCTGACACGGCAGGTTACACAAGGGTATTGTTGGAAAGAGCCAAAAATAGCGTTATTCACTTAAAATTTCTGAATGTTCCCTTCCTTGCTGATCGAAACTCCAAGAGTTCTAATGAATCGTGATTTCGTGACAATGTGTGTGACTAAAAATATGTACAAGGAGAGGTTTTCTTACCTTAGTGAGAAAAGGATGCGCCTGAATGGGGGCTGGCCAAGGCTGGCTCCCTCCCCCCAGTGCCACCCCTCTGCCCCTGAGCCCGGGACCTCCCCACAGTGTCCCAGATTCAAGCACCCAAGGTAGAGCATCCCCCGGTGCCAATCCCATTGGTTAAGTTAAGTGAAAGAAGCCACTTATAAAAGACCATATATTGTTTCCATTTATATGAAACGTCCAGAATAGGCAAGTTCATAGAGACAGAAAGCAGATTGGTGCTTATTACCGGGGGCTGCTGGGAGGGCTGGGAATGGGGGGGCGACTGCCAATGGGTACAGGGTTTCTCGTTCGGGGCGATGGAAATATTGTAAAATTAGACAGTGGTGATAGTTGCACAACTCTGTGAATATACTGAAAATGACTGACTTGTACACTTTAAAATGGTGGCTTTTATGGTATGTGAGTTGTATCTCAATACAAAAACTTTTAAACGTATGTGTGTGCACATATATATAATTCCTTGCTCTTGCTTTTGTAAATGAGAATCAAACGTGAGCCCTAAGTTTTCTCAACAACCCGGAGTAGCTGTGAATTATGACTCCGTGAAGGAAGAAGTACGCATTTATCGGTGAAGTCAACGCTTTCCTGGGAGGGAAAGAGAGCGCTTTCATTTTCTTATTTTATTGTATCGCATTGACCTCATTTAGTCTAGCGCTAAAGTCAGCACCCACCACCAACGGCAACACGGCTAAGAATCCTGTTTCCACTCGGTTTGCTTGCAAAGCTCCTCCTCAGGAAGGAACAGGCTGTTTAAAAAAAAAAGGTTGATTTTCATAATTATCTGCAACGTTGGTTTGGCTTATGGAGAACATGCCTAACTTTCAAGGGCAAGTTCACACTTCACGCGGTGATTCAGTGCCATTGAATGAAACAGCTATTAAGCGACTACCATATGTAAAGCAAATACGATGAAAGCACCGTCGCTCGCTGAAAAACAACCTCACGCCATCTTAACATTGATGCTTCTTTCAGGCACCTGAGCAACTGTTCTCATTACTTTGCAAATAATAATAATGAGAGCCGCCAACACTAAACGTGTCCCTTACTGTGTACCAAACGCTGTCCCAAGCTCTTTCCGTATATATATAGTTTTTCTTTAATTTTTTTTTTTTTTTTGGCCATGCCGTGCGGCATGCAGGATCTATTTCCCCGACCAGGGATCGAACCCAGGCCCCCTCCATTGGGAGAGTGGAGTTTTAACCGCTGGACCACCAGGGAAGTCCCTCTTTCTGTATATTAACTCATTTCCCCTTATACCAACCATGAGATAAGTATCACGAATATTCCCATTTTACAGAAGAAGAAACTGAGGTTCAGAGAGGTTAACTAACTAGCCCAGAGGCACACAACAATTAAAGGAGAGAGCCAGGATGCAAACCCAGGCAACTCTGACTTCAAACATTATTCTTTTAACCTCATGTTAGCATTAACCCGACTCACAAAACAAGTCCATGAAACAAAACTTCAGAAGAATTGTAAAACAGGCTGCAAGGATTCAACCTTGCTTGGAGCACGCTGGAGCGCAGTGCCGTCCACTCAGCACAGAACTGGCGATCAGCATCATGGTGCGGCCCTTACCTGTGGACCACCCCGGCCCGGTGCAGGTGCTCCACCGCAGAGATGAGCTGCCTGATGTATCTGCGGGCTTCGGATTCCTCCAGCCGCTTCTTCTCATATATCTTGTGCATCAGGTTGCCCCCAGGACACAGCTCCATGACCAGGTAGTAGCTGTTTTCTGTCTCTAAGATATCAAGGAGCTGGGTGATGTTAGGGTGGCGGATCATCTGCTGGATCTGCCCCTCTCGCCGAAGGTTTTTGGTGACATAGGTGTCTTTTTTGGCTCTCTTCTTGTCGATGACTTTTATGGCCACCTAAGGAGACACCAAGAATATGGCTGTTGTCAGACACTGCAGGCAAAGTTTATTCCCTGACTATTCACAAAACTCTAGGAAAATACATAGCTGCTCATCTGCACCAGGAGAAAAACTTTATCTGAAATAGCATCAAGGGAGAAAAGAAAGATGTAACATCAGCGAAGATCGAAAGATTCAATTATGAAGGACGAGAATGAAATTTACTCAAGCAAACTCAAACGGTGGTCCGGAAGCCTCCGTGAAGAGTCAGCGTTGAACTTGGTTCTCCGCAGGGTGAAACACCAAGTTCTCCTCCAGCAAAGGGCCCCTCCCCGCTCCCTCTCCGGCCTCGCCACCATCCCTCCAAGTTGGGTCCCCCATGACTCCATTTCTGAAACGACCAAATCTGCCCCATCTTCAGTTCTAGGGCGTGTTTAGGGAGCTGGGGGATGCAACGCCCAGTGATGTGGCACCCCTGCCCTTCCTCCCAACCCTTTCTCTGCCCTGTACCAGGACCTCAGGCCAGGCCACCTCTGTCCAATGGTTACCTCTTGCCCTGTGAATCACTGTACAGGTTACCTCTTGGCCCCAAGTCCAGAGAGGTATCTCAACTGCCCACTGGATGCCCCTCCTGGGTCACTTCCCCCACAATCAACATGTCACATGTGTGGACCCTCCAGCTTTTTATAAAGGGAGGGAAGGGGGGAGGGAGGGACAGGAGAATGGAAGTAACGATGGCATGAGGGAGGAGAAGGGAAGATTGTCCCTTCTGCCCAAGTCTGCACCCTTCCCCACTCTCCCTTCCTTCAACGGCTGTCACCAATCCACTCACCTGGCCTTCAAACACACCACCGTTTGGCCCTCTTCTTTTCTTACTATGTCTTCGCTCCTCTCTAACGTGACCAGCCAGGGACATCACGTCAATGACTTCTGCTAACTGCCTTCCTCACTTTCCCTTCCTCTCTGTTCCCATGCCAGGTCGGGTTCATTTAGGACCTTGTTTCGCAGCACCCAGACGCATTGTCGCTACGTGAGATTCCAGCAACCCAAGGGATGTTCTCATACAAGGCTACCAAGCCACTGGGCTGCAGGACAAAAACAGTGGGCCTACCATTTCTATTTATTTCCTTTTTGTAATTATATTTTTTAACGGCTTCATAATGCACTCAATGTGCAGAGGTGTGATATAGATCAATCAGCAAATGATTGATAGATGACAGATAGATAGATAGATGTTTGCAGCAAGGGGCTCAAACGTTATTTTCTTGACAGAAGTTTGTAATAAAATGAAATAAAAGTCTATCCACCACTAGCCTGGACTATGACATCAGCGTGCTACCTCTTTTTCTCGATGCTCATCCTGGCCCCTCGAATTCATACTCGAAATCAGTGGGTCTGGAACTCTGATTTCTTGCTTAAAGCTCTTCGGCGGCTCCCTGCTGCCCACAGAGCAAGGTCCACAGCCTCAGGCAAGCCCTGAAGCTCCCTCCCCATCAGCCCCGCCACTGTCCAGCCCCGGCTCCCAGCTCCCCGGGGCGGGTCTCCTCACTGCCCAGACCACACGTTCTGCTACTCTCCAAGCCTGCACTCACAAGCCCACTTCACCCCTTCAAATCCGCCTGGTCCTGCAGACGCTAACTCCAGGCCCACCTCCCTTCCAGGAAGTCTCTTCAGCCCTCCTTCCTTACACTCTCACCACACCCACTGTCTGCGATACCATTTAAAGCTCCCACCCCTCCCTTAAAACAGGGGCTGCTCCCCCCTCACCACACACAGCACTTTATAAACAATGAGTGAACGACAGGTCACTAACTGAGCAAATCAGTGAACCTTTTTTTTTAACCATTGAAGCAAAAATAGCTGTAACAGCTTAATCTAGTATCTCTTCTGGGGAACAGTCTTTTTTTAAGCTTTTTTTAAATTGTGATATAATTGACCTATAACAGTGTATTAGTTTGTACAACATAAGGATTTGGTATATGTATATATTGGGAAATGGTCACCACAGTAAGTTTAGTTAACATCCATCACCAGTTACAAATTTGTGTGTGTGTGTAATGACAACCATCAAGATCTTCAGTATTAGCAACGTTCAAATATACAATACAGTATTGTTAACTGCAGTCACCAGGCTGTGCATTACATCCTCAGGACTTATAACCGGAAGTGTGTATCTTTGGACCACCTTCACCCGTATTCATGGAGATTTTCAGGCCCTTAAACCAAAGATATGACTAAGACGGGACAATCAGCCATTGGACCAGACAAGCTGGGGGCCTGTACTAGCCCTGGGCCATGAGAGGTTGGTGCTGTCAGCCCACAGAAGCGGGCTGTAGTTTGGCCTACGAGTCCAGTATATATGAAACTAAAAGCTTTAAAAACTGTACTCCTTTGTGTGTATATATGTATAACACATACGTATACATATATATACATACAAATATATATCCATCGTCTTGTGGAGGTGGAGAGAAAGAGGAATGCTGGAAAGTACAATCAGATTCTGTCTTTGCTCGAGTCTACGTTGCAATGTTTCAAAAATTACACTCTTTGGCAGTGAAATCCTCAAAGGTACTCTGAATAAGTAGTCTGAAAACCCAGCAGTAAAACGATCTGCCTTTCTTAACAGAGCACACAATTATTATTAGGATAATTTATTTAGCTCTTTAATTGCCTGGAGTAGGTTATACAATGGCCACCCAGAGACGTTAAGGCCCCATCTGTGGACCAGGTGAAAGGGACCTTATTTGGAAAAAGTGAAGGATGTTGAGATGAGATTCACCTAGATTATCTGGGTGGGCCCTAAATGTCATCACAAGTGTCCTTATAAAATAGAGGCAGTGGGAGATGTCACACGAATACACAGAGAAGTGGCGAATGGGGCAGAGGTGGCAGGGATGAGCCACAAGCCAAGGAATGGTGCAGCCACCAGAAGCCGGGAGAGGCAAAGGACGGATCCCCCTAGAGCCGTCAGAGGGAGCACTAGCCCTGTCGACACCTTGATTTTGGCCCAATGAAATCGACTGTGGACTTCTGGCCTCCAGAACTGTGAGAGAATGAATTTCTGTTGTTTTGTGATAACGCATTACGGCGGGAAACTAACACACCAGGTGTCTGTTCCACCATCATGTGCCATCTTGGTTCCCAAGTTCTACTGTTTCTGAGAGTCCCTCTGTGAAAACCCTGCACCCTTAGGCAGCCTCACCTGGAGAAGGTTTTCTATAAAGCTCCCTCTCTATTTTTAAACACCCTTACTTGTAAGCGACCTTAAACTTATAAGCTCTGCATTGATAATACTGAAAATGGAATCCGTTCTTGATTACACAAAACCATTTAATCAACGTCATCTGTAACAACTGAAAAGGGAAAAACTAAATTGGA
The DNA here is from genome assembly GCF_011762595.2 of Tursiops truncatus. Classification (NCBI taxonomy): domain Eukaryota; kingdom Metazoa; phylum Chordata; class Mammalia; order Artiodactyla; family Delphinidae; genus Tursiops; species Tursiops truncatus. Next base: position 131,263,507 of record NC_047037.1, on the reverse strand, counting down.
AGTTAAGGAAAAGGCAGTGATCAATGATCAGCAAAGGGAGGCATCTAATTTAATCTGACAGTAATCAGAGATTTACAGGCACTAATTCTACCCGGGGGGAGCCCAGTGTGATGATGGGTCTCTAGCTGAAAAGATAAACTGCTTTAGTCAGGGGAGTTTTAAAGAGTAAAATTAAATCTGCACAGACTGACTGAGGCCCCAAGTCCCAGGGCCACACTGGAACTCCCAAGCTGGTCCTCAAGTGTGGGAGGGAGGGGAGGGGAGGGTGTCAGGGGAGTTTCTGAGTTGCATCCTGAGCACATTGGGACAGGAAGTTTTGCTGTGAAAGGTCAATAAAACGAAGACTCCAACCCTTCGATGGATCCAAGTTGCAAAGCCTCCTGAAATTTTACAGAGGAAGCCGTTTTCAAAGATTGTCCCCATATTTCCGAGTAAGTAGCAGTCTTAAGGTGCTAGGAACTTAGTAGAGAGACATTAACACAGCGCCAGTATACCACAGCTGAAACTGATCACTCATCAACTTCTTATTAAGAAGTTGCACTTCTGTGACTTCCCTGGTGGTGTAATGGTTAAGAATCCACCTGCCAATGCAGGGGACACGGGTTCGAGCCCTGGTCCGGGAAGTTCCCACATGCCGCGGAGCAACTAAGCCCGTGTACCGCAACTACTGAGCCTGTGCTCTAGAGCCCGTGAGCCACAGCTACTGAGCCCGCGTGCCACAGCTACTGAAGCCTGCGCACCTAGAGCCCGTGCTCCGCAGCAAGAGAAGCCACCGCAGTGAGAAGCCCGTGCACCTCAATGAATAGTAGCCCCGGCTCGACGCAACTGGAGAAAGCCCGCGCGCAGCAACGAAGACCAAACGTCACCAAAGAAAAGAAGTTGCACTTCTCACAGTATGGCAACTCCCACCCCCCCCCCCACGCCCCCGCGGCTCCCGCCAAAAAAATACCTATCAATGATGGATAAAATCAGCAAACTTTTAAATAACTAAGCTCATACGAAAGAAAAGGAAACCCTCCAAGGCCAAGAAAAAAAAAAGTGAGTAGATCTAAGATGAGGAGAGGGCAGCTATGGGGTAGTGAAATAGAAGATACAGGAAAGAAGGAGTGACTGCAAGGAAGGATCCTGAGGAAGGAAAGGAAGAGGTGGCAGAGCGCTCTGCAGGGATGGGAAGCACGACTCCCTCCCACACGGGAAGGAGGAGGGACCGAAGCGTGTGAATCCCAATTCTCCAGGAGAGGCGCCAGCTGCAGAAAGGTATTCATGCTTAATGGCCCCTGTGACGTATTAGGAGAAAAATTCCAACACAGAATTGTACTTAGAATGCGGGATGCACAAAATCACATGGCTGCAGTCACGGCACACACTCTCACAAACCAATTGGTACCTAAGATAACGTACGTAAAGCACTCAGTACAATGTCCGGCACATAGTAAGAGCGCCTGAAATTGACATTCTTATTATCATTTTACTTTCACTGAGGCAACCTGTAGAGGGTGAAAAGCGTTTAAGCTTAATTCAGCCAAGAAGAAAATGTGCACTTCCTTGACCTGTCGCTTTGGCATATTTCAAAAAAGAAAAAGAAGCCTGAACCTCATTTCAGTGTTTTGAACTCTCTGGAATAGAGTTGCTTTTAAATCCCAAGGAGGAGGTTTAATATCAGTCTAGTCTCTCATCTTCTTTAAATATTGACTTAGTTGAGACTGTCTACGTAGGATCAGAGTTAACAGGATTTAAAATTCATCCCTTCATCCTGGATCACCGTTCACTGCCTTTAAAATTCATTCCTCTGAAACACATCGAGGGGTTGTTCACGTAGCCGATCTCCAAAATGAAAATGCAGATGCAAAACGGATGCATCTTCCATACAACGGAGAGGGAGGGAAACACCGATCAAAGAAACTACTCTTTAATATCACAGCAATATACATATATGTTTTACCCATCGTACAATGCATGCTGTGTAAGTTCAGCCTTTCTTTAATTAAAGCAAGTTTATACCATGATGTTTTAAATAATCAGAATGCACAGGGAATAGAAGGCTGTCATCAGCAGGATTTTCTTTTTACATGGAAATTAGCCAAAAAGAGCTTCCTTTCCAGAACATCTTGGTTTCTTAATAAATACTGTATGTTAAACTCAACTGAATCTTTTCGTCTTCAGCAAACATTTATTAACCACCTAAAATATACGTGACACTGTTCTACATGCCAAGAGTACACCATGAGAGAGATACGGATCTTCAGGCCCATTTGCGGCCATAATTCAGATTTTTTATAGTGGTTTAAAATGACCATCTGTCATGGGCTGAACTGTCTCCGCCCACACACCCCACCCCCAAATTCACATGTTGAAGCCTTAATCCCTAATGTAACTATATTTGGAGATAGGGCTTTTAGGAGGTAAAAAGGTTAAATGAGGTCATAAGGGTGGGGACCTAATCTAATAGGATTGGTGTCCATATGAGAAAAGGAAGAGATACCAGAGATCTCTCTCTCCACACATGCACAGAGGAAAGGCCATGTGAGGACACAGCAAGAGGAAGGCCATCTACAAACCAAGGAGAGAAGCCTCACTAGGAAGTAACCCTACTGGCACCTTGATCTTGGACTTCCTGCCTCCACAACTGTGAGAAAATAAACGTCTGTCACTTAAGCCATCCAGTCTGTGGTCTTTTGTTATGGCCACCCGAGCAGACTAATGGACCACTCGAGTATCGTACAATTCTACTATGCAGAAGAGTGTAACTGTAAGAACCAAGGGCTAACGTCCATTCTCCAAGGACTGGGGTCAGATCTGATAGTTCCTTTCCTGCCCTCTCCCAGTTTTCCACACCCCAGCAGTTCAGAGGGTGGAACGGCACAGCAGCCAGACATACAGATTCCGAGGTTGGATGCCTTGACTTCAAAGCCTGCCTCTGCCACCCAGTAGCTTGGACCTTAGTTTCCTCGCTGTTATAAAAAACGGGGGTGGGGGGGGGCGGCTTCTCTTCCCTGGTGGCGCAGTGGTTAAGAGTCCGCCTGCTGGTGCAGCAGACACAGGTTTGTGCCTCGGTCCGGGAAGATCCCACATGCCACGGAGCGGCTGGGCCCATGAGCCATGGCCGCTGAGCCTGCGCGTCTGGAGCCTGTGCTCCGCGACGGGAGAGGCCACAACAGTGAGAGGCCCGCGTACCGCAAAAAAAAAAAAAACAACAACAAAAACCGGATGGGGGATAATAGTACCTATCTCGTGGAGATGTTGGGGATATAAATGAGGAAACCCAGGAAGGATGGTGCGCACCGGGAACATTTCTGGAAGCCCTCGGTAAGTGTCCACTGTTAGGATTTGCATGTTTTGTGCAGGAAGAGAAGCCAGGAAGCCCCTGCCACCCAGCCTCCATCCCCATCACTCCCCCTCGTCAGGGTCCCCAGTGCCTCTCGACCACCCAGTCCACAAGGTCACTCTCCCTCCTTGTCTCCTGCTTTTCCTCCCAGCCCAGTCTTCCCAAGGTTCTGCCCCAGGCCCCATCCTTCCTCACATTAGGGATGTACGGTCCATCTCCTCCACTTCCAGGACTCCTACGACCGTTCATATGCTGACCAGTCCCAACACCTCCATCCTGCTGACGCCTCTTCCCCGAGCTCTGACGGCCCCGTGGACACCTCCCATTTGGGTGATCCACTGGCTCTCCAAACCCATCACTTCCCCCTGGTCCTCCCTGGGGCTCCCCAGCTCAGCCTGAAGCACCTCCCTCCATAGGTGTCCTTGCACCCCAGCTGTGCATCTTCCTCCACCCAGCGCACCGCTAGTCCCCCACCTAACTAATCACTGGGGCCAGTCACCTCCACCTGCTAAGACCTCCCCACCCCCGCTCTTCCCCCATTCCATCTGCTGCCTGCTGCACCACCATCCTCTCCTGCCCAGATGTCTCCCAACTCCGCCCACCACTGCCTGAAATTCCCTCCCACACAGGGCTGTCTGGGTCAGGCCAACTCCCAACTCCCACTCCTCTCTCCAACCTCAGATTACAGTTTGCTTCTCCATCCCAGACTGGCTCGGGCCACCCTGCAGTTCTCCAGCTGTCACACCCATCACACACACTCTTAACGGTGTGGGACACCCTCCACTGTCATTTCCAGGAAGGCAGGACTTGCCCAGCCTCCCCACTTTTGTGTTCCTGGCTTCCACACCGTGCTTGGCTCATTTAGGACAAGTACGTGAGAGAAAGAAAAAAAAAAAAGAACAAAAGGTCCCAGCAGTCTGCTACAGTGGGTCAGGATGGTGAGCTGGGGGTCATCTCTACGCCTGCCTTGGGTAAGCTGGCAGCTCGAGCCCTCCCCTTCCTAAGCTACAACACAGGCAGACCAAAAGCCTTCCCTTCAACCATTAAGGTTATAAAACGTGATGCCACCTGTGGACGTGGTTTCAGCTCGTGCGTGACTGTGACGCGGAAACACTCCCTTCCCCTTTTGAGAGATGTCACCTCGTCAGAGGCTTCCCTAACCAGCCTAATTAGCGCTGCACCCACGCCCTCCAGCCCCGCCCCCAAGGCAACACTCATAATCCCCTTACTCTATTCTGGTTTTCCACTGGGCTCCGATAGGACATTCCTCCTTCACAGCATCAAATTCTCCCAGATTTGGGGATCAGCCCTGCTGATCACCCTTCTTCAAGCCTCATCCTTTTCGTAGAATACTCTTCCAGAACCCCAATCCCCGTTGCCACTTCAAACAGTGCTCACCCTTCCACGACCTGTGCCGAGCAGTGTCAGGAACAGAGAAGAAGCTCAAGGAACGTGTACTGGACCAATGACACAGCCAACAATTGTGCAGGTTAAGGAGAGAGGAAGGGAGAAAGGGAGGGTGGGGGAGAGGGAAGATGGATGGATGGCTCCGGTCCTTCCCACTTACATGTGAGCTTTGTGGATCCCCGGATAGAAGCCAGACGATGTACCCTAAATGCCCACGCTAGAAAACAGATTAGATGACATGGAACAAACAGTATCCTTGGTGACCCTCTCTGGGAGAGCCAGAGCAGACAGAGAAATTCAGAAGCCCTGCTAAGCTAAAGGAGGTGTATTGTGGTCCCCTGCTCACCACGTGTGGACTGGAGCTGCCCAGCCATCCTGCTGCAGAAAGCAGTTTCTTACCTCCTGAGGGTCTGGCTGAGAGCTGGGAGAAGTCACCCAGGAGAAGGGGTGCTGGAGGACACCCATGACCAGCGGTGAAGAGTGCCGTCTGGGGACCTGGTGTCCACCACAGAAGCAGCCTCACTCTTCCCCCTCATGCCCGCTAAGTCCCTCCTACCCCAACATCTTATTCTGGCCTGTGCCCCTGCCATGTACCCTTTCTCCCTCCTAAACTTGTCTGAACCATCTGTCACCTTCTCTAGAACAGCTAATCTAGAGGGGCAGGAAAGTTCCCCCAAGGCAAGGACCACCCAAAAGCACCCAGAATCCCCATTTCTCCCAGAGAAAGAGCCAAAGTCCTGACAGCGCCTGGACACCCATCTCCCTCCCATCTCCTCTCATTCCCTCTGCTCACTTGCAGGCCTTCCTGTAGGTCCACGAGTGTGACAGGTGTATTCCCGCCCTGGCCATACACTCTCTCCCTCACCTCCAAGACTTGCCGAGACGTCACTGCTCAGAGAGGCTCCCGTGACCCACCTATTTACAGCCACACCTGGCACTCACCCTCCCCTCAATCCAGTCTATTTGTCCCCATAGTGTTCATCACCTCTTAAATCCTATAGAACTCACTGACTGAGTGTGGAATCTGCCTGACCCATGGCAGCTCTAGAAGGGAAGAAACAGTTCTTTGTCTCCTTTGCTGTCATGTTTTCAGCATCCAGAATCGTCTCTGGCTCATAGACAACATTCAATAAATATTTCTTGAATGAATGAATGAATGCAAGTGCAGTTGGAAGAAAAAGATTCTATTAACTATATCAGAACTTGTTATGGACCAAGTTGTGTCTCCCCTCAAATTCATATGTTAAAAGGCCTAACCCGCAATGTGACTACTTGGAGATGGCTCTTTACAGAGGTAATTAAGGTTAAATGAGGACATAAGGCTGGGGCCCTGATCCAATAAGACTGGTGTCCTTGTAAGAAGAGGAAGAGACACCAGGGATCCACTCACAGACAGAAAAAGCCATGCGAGGACACCGCAAGAAGATGGCCATCTGGAAGCCGAGGAGAGAGGCCTCAAGAGAAATCTAACCTGCTGACACCTTGATCTTGGACTTCCAGCCTCCAGAACTGTGAGACAATAAATTTGTTGTTTAAGCTACCTAGCTGTGGTATTTTGTTAGGGCAGCTTGAGCAGACTAATACAGAATCTTCATGAAAGTTATCAGTGATGATAGGATGACTTGCTCTGTAGATCTCATTACAACAATGATATCTAGGTGACCATGCTGGCTGAAGTGAGTTGAGCAGGGGTGAGCTGGAGGGGACATCCCAAAAGCCATGAAGAAAACAGCAAGGGACTGAGGACTCTGAGGCTCTAGCCCAAGGCTGAATTCGGTGTAAAAGGGCTGAAAACTGTGGTGATTAGCGTGACCCAGTGGGAAGATTTGAAAATAAATTGGTTTCACGCCTTTTTCCCGTAGAAACAGTGTATGTGTAAATGGATTGGAGTAGAGAGTGTGCCTGTGCGGAGGATACTTACTTAACAGAAAGCAGAAAATATCCTCTGCTGGCTTTATAATTAATTTCAGGGTAGCTCCAATTCACAGAGAAATGATGCTGGACAGCACACACAAATAGCTCTTTTATGGGGCCCATTAATTACTGCTATTTATGTCACAGAGCACAACAGCTCTGACCCCTGGCTCCCCGCCGGCTGTCTCTGTGGAAATGAGGGGGGAAAGTTTCTTTCCCCAGTTTAAACAACAGAGCTCATTAGGGCTGATCTCGGTGACGAGAGCAGAACTCAGTGCTGGGCAGATGTGAGCAGAACCCAGCTCGCGGTGCAGGGCTGGGAGACCCTCCCACACCCACCCTGGGAAGTTCTGAAGCCACCATCACCGGGGTTCCCTGCGCCCTGACTCCAGCTCCGATTCAGAAAGCAAATCACGTCCTGACACCCTAGAAACATCCCGTGGGTGGGAAACCAGAAACTGGTTCCTGCAAGGAGGAAAAACGCAAAGCACAGAATTTTGAGAGAGCTATGTAGACCGGCCAGGCTGCCCCCAAAGGGCAGCAGGTGTGCAGTTGTTGGAATTCTTATCAAAAGCCCGCCTACTTAGTTAGAATATGCATGCCTCATTTGTCGTCAGAATGTATTTATTATCCACAAGGATAAAAGTAACCCCCAATTCCCTGCCCAGTTGGAATTCACCACAGCTCATGAATCCTATGGGGAGATGAGAATTAAACGATGAATTAAAACAGGTAGTGCTAGAATCATTCCTCCCTGGTTTTGGAAAAGGTTCAAAAAGCCCCAGCTCAGTAACAGATTACAAGTTTTTTGAGACCATGGGTAATTCATCTTGGTATTCCGCACAGTGCCTGGCTCCGAAAGTACCAAATATATTAAATCGATAAATATATTGGTTAAAAAACTGAATGTCCATTTGTCTCAAATACTCTTCAACTCCGATCCCCCCAGGAGCCTCTTCCTGCTCCAGTTCTAACTCCGCCCCACTTTTGAATGACCCAGAATGTAACTCGGGGCCAATATGGAGGAAGCCACAAATTACATCATCTAGAAGCAAATCGATCCGTGGAATCCAAAAGATAATGGGATGGTTAGGCTTGACTACCCCTCGCCAGCCATCAATGTCAACTGGCTGGAAACAGCAACTCCCGGCTGCCCGCGGGACACCCACACGGAGAGCCGGCATCCAACCCTCCCATTACAGCCTCTCCAAGATCATACCCACCATGCTCCTCCTCTGAGTGAATCGCTCTCTGTGCTCCCCTCACTGAGGCCATCATCATCCCCACCTATTGGCTGAGCACTTGACTCCCTCCCCTTCTCCCCCCAGCCCCCAATTCCCGTGGCAACCAGTCACCAAGTCTCTTCTGGAAGTTTCCTTCCTCGCCACCCCCACTGCTGCTGGCCCAGCCTCCTAAGGGCTTCCTGGGGCTCCCTCAGGTCTCCACCTTCTTCCTTCTCTACACACTGAGGCATCAGAGGTTTCTTTCTAAGGATGGTTATGATCATCTTCTGTGCTCAGAAACTTTTAAAAGAAACTTGATCCCTTGAGGAGAAATTAAAAATCCTTCATGATCCGGCACAAACCACCACGCCCCCTTACCTCCCCCTCTGCATATTTTTTTTTAAGCAAAATTTTGACTAGCTTACATTCTATCAACTTCCATTTAGCCCGACTGCTGTCAGCCAAATGACATTTTCCTTCTTTAAAGGGTTTCACATAATAGTCATAGTGAGACGTATAGTCATGAAGTTTTTGTTTGTTCTTTATGATTTATTTTTATGTTGAGAAAAGACACCTAATATAAAATCAAGCATTATTTTTTTAACATCTTTATTGGAGTATAGTTGCTTTACAATGTTGTGTTAGTTTCTTCTGTACAACAAAGTGAATCAGCTATATGTATACATATATCCCCATAGCTCCTCCCTCTTAAGTCTCCCTCCCACCCTCCCTATCCCACCCCTCCAGGTGGTCACAAAGCACAGAGCTGATCTCCCTGTGCCATGCGGCTGCTTCCCACTAGCTAGCTATTTTACATTTGGTAGTGTATATATGTCCATGCCACTCTCTCACTTTGTCCCAGTTTACCCTTCCCCCTCCCCATGTCCTCAAGTCCATTCTCTACATCTGCGTCTTTATTCCTGTCCTGCCCTTAGGTTCTTCAGAAACTTTTTTTTTTTTTAGATCCCATATATATGTGTTAGCATACAGTATTTGTTTTTCTCTTTCTGACTTACTTCACTCTGTATGACAGACTCTAGGTCCATCCACCTCACTACAAATAACTCAATTTTGTTTCTTTTTATGGCTGAGTAATATTCCATTGTATATATGTACCACATCTGTATCCATTCATCTGTCGACGGATACTTAGGTTGCTTCCATGTCCTGGCTACTGTAAATAGAGCTGCAATGAACATTATGGTACATGACTCTTTTTGAATTATGGTTTTCTCAGGGTATATGCCCAGTAGTGGGATTGCTGGGTCGTATGGTAATTCTCTTTTTAGTTTTTAAGGAACCTCCATGCTGTTCTCCATAGTGGCTGAACCAATTCACATTCCCACCAGCAGTGCAAGAGGGTTCCCTTTTCTCCACACCCTCTCCGGCATTTATTGTTTGTAGATTTTTTGATGATGGCCATTCTGACCGGTGTGAGGTGATTCCTCAATGTAGTTTAAATCGAGCAGTATTAAGTATACCATTCAGGGGCCTCAAGTACATTCCTATTGTTGTGCACCACCACCCATCTCCAGAACTCTTTTCATCTTGCAAAAGCGAAGCTCCTTATTCTTTAAGCAACAGCTATCTGTGACGCCCTCCTTTGGTAATCACCTTTCTACTCTTTGCTTCCATGGGTTTGATTTTTCAAGATTCCCTATAAGTGAGATCATGCAGTATTTGTTTTTCTGTGTTTGGTTTATTTTACTTAGCATAATGTGCTCCAGGTTTATCCATATTGTCACAAGTGGCAGGAGTTTCTTCTTTCTCATGATTACATAATATTCTATTATATAGATGCCACACTTGCTTTGTCCACCCATCCAACAGATATTTAATTTGTTTCCATATTGTGAATAATTCTTAACAATCTGTTTTATGCTTTCTTTTTCATACTGAGTCTCTGACGTCTGATGTGGATTTTACACTCACGACACATCTCAGTTCAGACCGGGCACACTTCCAGTGTTCCACAGGCAGACGTGGAGAGTGGCCAGGGTTAAACAGGCAGTCCTGGCTCCATGACTTGGACCAAGTCACTCACCCTCTGAGCACAGGACCCAGCACGCTGTCTGCCTGAGACAGAGAACTCAACAAAAAAGCCTGGCGAATGAAGAAAGGAATGAAGAGGTGCTCCTTGGCCTTCATCTGCACATTGTGTAGGAGAACGCCAATCACACAGATTTGTAGTGAGAATAAAATCACACCTTTTGGAGCCAAACCAAGGTCAATCTCCAGAACTGAGAAGTCGCAGGCAAGAAACTTAACCTCAGTAAACCTCAGATTGTCGATCGGTAAACTGGGGGTGATGGTGGTGGCCGGGATACGCCGCATAAAGTGCTCGGCACATAGCGACTGTTCATTAGTTGAGTTAAAACTGAGCAAACAATGGTTACAACACAGTGGGATAAGGATATTACTGCTCTAATCACACCGTGCTAATGTGGAGGGGAAGGAAGGAGGGGAGGGAGGAAGGGAGGAAGGGAGGAAGGGAGGAAGGAAGGATGGAGGGAAAGATGGAAGGAAAAAGGATGGAAGGAAAGAAGGAAGGATGGGAGGAAGGGAGGGAGGAAGGAAAGATGGGAGGGAGGAAGGAAGGATGGGAGGAAGGAAGGATGGAAGGAAGGAAAGAAAAGAGGGAGGGAGGAAAGGAGGAAGGAAGGAAGGAAGGGTAGACTGCAGGGGCAGAAGGGGGGCATCTCATGGAAGCCTTCAAGAAGAGGGACGTACTGCTCACCAGCCCCCAGAAAATGAGGCAGGGCAAAGGCCCGGGGGAGGGAGAAATGCGGTGGTTCCAGAAAAAGAAAGTCAAAAGAATAGTTGTGCACCCACCGAGCACAGGAATCTTTATCAGCCCTCCCGCCTCCAGCGCCCGGGACGGCTGCTGCCCTTTCACACGAGGTCCTCAATCAGTGTCTGCAATGGCTTCCCCGCGCCACACGCACACAAAGCTTCCTTCCTCTCCGCGTAAACCACACGTTAAACATCAGGCCTAGCCCCAGTGCCTGTGCTCTTCAGAACGCGAAAACTAGGTCTTTTTCCCACTCTTGCTCTGATTTATACGCATCCATTTATGGTGTCAGTCTGTGTGAAAGGAGAATTTGTGTTCCTGCAATGACACCATAAATCCTCCCGGTCTCTCTTCCATTTGCTGGGAATCCTGAAAGCTCCGCTTCCACTGACAGCAGATAATGGCTTTTAGGAAGGGCCAGGAATTCACAAGCTGATAACAAAGGGGTTCGGCAGGCAGTGTACGAGTGTTCGCAGGCACTTGTGCACAGGGTGCAGTAGGCTGCGTGGAGAGGGCCTGGGCGAAACCAGAATGCTCCAGTACTTGATTCTTTTTTCGTTTTAATACAGGTTGTTCTTTCAATCATTTTAATTAACGTCTCCCAGTGTATTCGCTTGCAAGGGCTGCCGTAACAAATGACATCAGATCAGGCGGCTTCAACAACAGAAATTTATTTTCTCACAGTCCTAGAGGCTAGAAATCCGAGATCAAGGTGTCAACAGGGTTGGTTTCTTGTGAGGCCTCTCTCCTTGGCTTGCGGATGGCTGTCTTCTACCTGAGTCTTCACGTGGTCCTCCCTCTGTACATGCCTGTGTCCTAACCTCCTCTTCTTTTAAAGACACCACTCAGAGCTTCCCTGGTGGTGCAGTGTTTGGGGGTCCGCCTGCCGATGCAGGGGACACGGGTTCGTGCCCCGGTCTGGGAGGATCCCACATGCCACGGAGAGGCTGGGCCCATGAGCCACGGCCTCTGAGCTTGCGCGTCCGGAGCCTGTGCTCCGCAGTGGGAGATGCCACAACAGTGAGAGGCCCGCGTAACGCAAAAAAAAAAAATTAAATAAACTAATCTGTTTGGCCAAGAATTAAAATTATTTCTCAACTCAACTGGATCGTCAGTACCTAGGAAACATTTTTTGTTATTCTGATGGCAAAAAAGTAACTGATGAAACAACATGAAATATACACACACAGCAACATAAATATTTATATAGTCAAGTCCAATAAAAGAATCATTTCAAGAGAACAGACTATCACAGACTTCAAAAGGATGTTTCCCACTTAAAAGAAAGGGATCACTAACCATGAAAATACATTTTAAATTCTGAGATTTTTTTTTTTTAAGTTTTGGTGGAGGTATACCTGTGATGGGAGTTATTACCCAGTTGATGATTTCCTACACTACTGGGTCCCATACTGTGAATTTCGGCCAAGTACCAGTTATCTATTTCTTCCATCGAAATTAATGGAGCTTTGCTATGTCAAAATCAGGATGGAAAGATTTTAATAGTGTCTTTCATAGGAGACAAAATTTACTGGTTGCAAACCCCACCTCTCCCCCTTGAAAAAGAAAAAAAAATACTTTGATCATTATCATAGTTTTTAAAGTGGATCAGTAGTGATAATCTCATTATATTCAACATATTTTTATCATTACATAAAGAAAAGATTCATAGTGCGAATAGTATTAAAAATTCATTTTGTAGGGCTTCCCTGGTGGCGCAGTGGTTGAGAGTCCGCCTGCCGATGCAGGGGACACGGGTTCGTGCCCCGGTCCGGGAAGATCCCACACGCCGCAGAGCGGCTGGGCCCGTGAGCCATGGCCGCTGAGCCTGCGCGTCCGGAGCCTGTGCTCCGCAACGGGAGAGGCCACAACAGTGAGAGGCCCGCGTACCGCAAAAAAAAAAAAAAAAAAAAAATCATGTTGTAATTAGGATTGGGTCTCTGTGGTCCAGATAACTCGATCAATCAATCAATGTAGGCAACTGTCTGAATAACTGAAGCTATGCAAATATTCAAAGTGGCTAGGGGTCCATTTAGCGATCTAACTTGTCTAGCTGAGCTGTCTGTAAGCATAAAATCAACGAGCTATTTGGGCAACTGCCATTTCTTTGTCAACTGCATAGTGTGAAAACAAATTAAAAAGTACGCGCGTAGACCACAGTCACCAAGCCACAGAAAGCTCAGACTGGGACTAGTCCTGTTTATTAAGTACTTGCCAAGCAAGGCTCTGCAAGACGTTTTACATGTATTGACTCATGTAACTCCCATAGATCCTATTATTTTCCCTTTTTTTTTTTTTTTGGCCACACCGCATGGCACGCGGGATCTTAGTTCCCCAAACCTGGGATGGAACCCGTGCCCGCTGCAATGGAAGCGCAGACTCTTAACCCATGGACCACCAGGGAAGTCCCTTTTTCCCCTTTTTACCAGAGGGGAAACTCTTGTTTTACACAGATTAAGAAACTTGCTCACAGGTCACCCAGCTGGGATCTGGTACAGCCTGAATTTGACTCTCAACCCACAGCTAAGCTCGTCTTGCCATGGAGAGGGGCCATTGGATCTGAGTTGGAGCCCGAGCTAGACTACCCAGTGGATTATTTGATTATTGTAAACAGCTAAATCAGGTAATTCGATGTAACCAAGAAAAACAAAAACAACTTATTTTCCTATCCACATTAGTCACTTAAAAAGCCTAATTCCCAAATCTCTACATCTTCCCACTGCTTAATAAGACATCCTACACGAACTGACTTAGCAAACGGGCAGTAGCTCAATCACCCGCAGGAGCACAGCACTTGGTGAACAGAGAAAGAAATCGTACAGGTGGGACAGTGTGAACCGAAAAGGGCAAGTGACAAGCTTAAACATTAGCTAAACACAGATGTGACTGATGCTGGGACCTTAACTCGAAGACCTCGAAAACTCTCTCCAAGAGGGCCTACCAATTCCTGCCCGTGGGAGAAGTGCTTACAGTGTATCCACAGCCAGGTGTATGGACCAGAGTTATTTCCCAGGGACTAGAGGGGAACAGGGTGGATGGGAATGGTCAGATCCTTCTCTTCACCTCCTTCACCCCTGAGGGAGCATCCCTCTGCCCTGGCAGACTTCATTGCCTCACCCAAGTCAACCTAGCAGACACACCCCAGGCTCTACGGGGTGTCATGGGTTGAACTGTGCCCCAAAACAGTCAAGTTGAAGTCTTAGCCCCCAGTACCTCAGAATGTGACCTTCTTTGACATAAGGTCACTGCAGATGTAATTAGTTAAGATGAGGTCACTAGGGTAGGCCCTGATCCAATGACTGGCATCCATATAAAAAGGGGAAGTTTGGACACAGTCGCACATGGGGAGAAGGCCATGTGAAGGTCAGAGTTATGCTGCCACAAGCCAAGGAACTACCAGAGCTAGAGGGGAGGCCTGGACAGATGCTTTCTAGAGCCTTCAGAAGGAGCCTGGCCCTGTTGACAGCTTCATTTTGGACTTCTGGCCTCCAGGACTGTAAGAAAAGCATTTCTGTTGTTCTAAGCCACCCAGGTTGTGGTTCTTTGTTAGACAGTCCCAGGAAATGCATCCAGGACGCTAGGGTTACTGGCACCCAGTTCATCCTGAAACCTCTGGAAAAATCCTTTCCAACCACTCCATATCCAGTCCATCAGGAAGTTAAAAATAAACCACAATAAACCAGCGGCCGACTTTGGATAAAAGCTTTCTTCCACAGTACTGATTAACTGAGGTCTCACACAGGGCTCGGCAGTCATGTTGCCCAAAGGAAACCCTTGGACGGTGACAAAGCCTCAGAAGTACAGCCAGAGCCTCCACAGGAAGACCTCGGTTCTCCCGAGCTGCCAAGTCCCACCATGTGCGAAACATCAGGAGAAGCACAGAAGAGTATTTATTTTGAGTGACTAAAACCTGGTTCTACCTAAACAGTCCTACGAATTGATGAGGAAGCTAACACATGCTCCCTCATGACCAAGACGTCACATGGAGTGTGAGAGGTGACAGGGGCAGGAAGACACAGAAGCAGGAGAAACTGCTTCTGGTCGGGCAGATCAGGGCAGGCTCCGTGGAAGAAGGGGCATCTCAACGGGGCTGGAAGGGTGGGCCTTCGAGTGGCACCAGCAGGGAGCAGAGGCATGCCACAGGCCCCCGAGAAGGATACTCCAAGGACAGAGAACCCATCTGGCCTGGGTGAACACAAACGCTGATGGGAGAGAAACCAGAACACAGCTCGGGGACTGAACACTGGGAACCCGGGACGCAGGGGAGGGAATTTGGAATCTGCTCTGTAGAGAATAAGAAAACCAACCAATTGAGGGTGGTTTTGTTTTTGTTTTTGTTTTAAGCAGGGCCGTGGCATAGAGTTGGTTTCTAGATGGTTAGGATGGATTCTGGCCCTGAGGATCTGAGGGTGGGGCGGATGAACAAGGACTAAACCTGAATGCAGCCAAGAGACTGGTCAGTGGGTGATAAAATCAAAATGCAACGCGGAAGTGGAACTCACAGGAGCTGTAAATAACCCGGGAGGGGCTGAGGCAGCTGGAGGAGAGGACACCAAGCCTCTGAGCAGAAGAAGCAGGGAAGGCAAAAAGGCGATCGGGGGGCACAGATGGAGACAGATGTGTTTGGGGTGGAAATGTATCCCCTCAAAATGATACACTGAAATCCTAACTCTCAGGACCTCGGAGTGGGCCCTTCTTCGGAAACAGGGCCATTGCAGAAGTAATTAGTTAAGGCAAGAGGAGGTCCTACAGGGGTAGGAAGGGTCCCTTATCCAAGGTGGCTCGTGTCCCCATGGGAAGAGAAGGGACACAAGGAGAATGCCTTGCGAAAACAGAGGGCTACAAACCAAGAAACACAAAGAGGGCTTCCCTGGTGGTGCAGTGGTTGGGAGTCCGCCTGCCGATGCGGGGGACACGGGTTCGTGCCCCAGTCCGGGGGGATCCCGCGTGCCGCAGAGCGGCTGGGCCCGTGAGCCATGGCCGCTGAGCCTGTGTGTCCGGAGCCTGTGCTCCGCAACGGGTGAGGCCACAGCACTGAGAGGCCCGCGTACCGCAAGAAGAAAAAAAAAGAAAAAGAAACACAAAGCTTGCTGGCAAACCGGAAGTTGGAAGAGGGGCAAGGAAAAACTCCCCTACGGGTGTCACAGGGAGCCTCGCCCTGCCGACACCTTGATTTCGGACCTTCTCGTCTCCAGAACTGTCAATGAATTTCTGTTGTTTTAGGCCACCTTGTTCATGGTACTTTGTTTCGGCGGGCCCGGGAAACGGATACAGAATGTGGAAACAGAAGATCTGAGCAGTGTTAGCTCCTCGGCAAATCACCGCCAGCCCTAAAGCCATGTCGTCTGTAGCACTAAGTACGGGATTCAGCTTTCCCCCCATTATACTCATATACCTATCAGAGCAGTGGAAGACGGTGATAACTTATAATCACTGAAACTGTTTCCCCTGTAACATCCATCATCAATGTTAGTGACATTAAGTCATAAAGGAGAGTAAGTTCACAAACGGTGGTCCTCCAGAGGCTCCCAGCGAACTATTTAAGCATACTGATGGGATGCTTTGCGGATATCAAAGTCTTTACTTTCAAATCCATCTCTTTACCAGCAGCAACTGCCTTTCGCCTAAACTTGCCGAACTCCTTACTTCCCTCAGGGCTGGGCCAACGTTAGTCAGCCTCCTCCCCACCCCTGCCCTGGCCCACCCCAATCCACAGCAAAGTTCAACGCTGAGCCTCTCCAAGGGGCGACCCAGAGACAGAGGAGAGGCCTCCAGAGTCCGGAAGGAAAGACAGCTGGCAAAACGCATATTCAATACACTGACTTTTGCCCTAATAAAACCCCAAAATATAAAGCTGGTCTTGATAGTAATCACGAACCATAAGATGGTTCTGCCAGGTGGGGATTCACCAAGGGGCACGTGGGTGAACGTCAAGGCTCAGAAATACTGGACCCAGACATGAGCTGGGAGCCCCACAGATGGGCAGGCTTCCACGGAAGGCAGAGAGCTGAGCAACACAGGGCAGAGTTTCTCAGATCCCCTCTTCTTAGGAAGACACCAGTCCTACTGGATCAGAGCCCACCCGTACAACCTCGTTTTACTGTAATTACCTCTTGCAAGTCCCTATCTCCAAAGACAGCCACATTCTGAGGTCCTAGCGGTGAGGACTCCAACATGGGATTTGGGGGCAGGGGGTGGGAGTTGGGGGATACAGTTCAGCCCATAACAAAAACCCCAAGATGTGCAAGACTTGGATCTCTCTATGGGGATGCTCAAGATGACGGTGGCTCACAACCACTGCAAACACCAAGCACCCGCTTACACACCCTTTCGGGGCAGAAGCCACACTGAGCAACTATACTGAAAAGGTCGCTGATGCCCGGGCACCAGTGAGGCATGGCCCACCCAGCTGTTTGTGATCAATCAAAAGATACTTTCCTAATGTTGAAATTTTCCTCTGTCACAGTGAGACGGATGATCCTCTCAGATTATACACGGAGAAACCCAAAACGATCACGTTCCTTTCCCAGAAAAAACAACAACAGAAACCAACTCTGTTCAAAGACTCTGGCTTCTCATTCCCTCCACTTGCATGTAATTGTCGCTGACCCTTTATTAAGCGGTCACACTATTTACCCATCCAAGGGAGGTATTGTGCCGAGGGGCCTGAGGTGCAATCAGTGCTTTGGGGGAATTTTTCTGTTCAGACTCATAGAGCAGGGTCTATGGGACCCCAGCTGAACAGCTGCTGCAGCTCTTAACACACAGGAAGTCTGAGCCCTGGGCCTCTCCATCGGCTTGAATGATGACTCAGGAGATGGGGTGGGTCACAGGCCTTGAGGCTCCAGTGAAGGGCATTTCCCCAAGATCTTAACATTACATATGCCGGAGTATGTCTTATGTCTTCCGGACAGTGAGTAACACAAACACAACTGAATTTATTTCTCACCCAGATGCTTCATCTTGCTTGGCTTTCTCTTATAGAGCAAAGCAACACAGTGGATGTTTCCAGAGAGGAACCAGGACTGATTCTGCAGAATTTTACTGGAGTTTTCCTAAAACCCTAGGACTCTTCATCTGTCACTCTCTGAGGAAATTTTTTTTTTTTATCTTATTGAAGTATAGTTGATTTACAAGGTTGTGTTAATTTCTGCTGTACAGAAAAGTGATTCAGTTATACATATATTCTTTTTCATATTGTTTTCCATTATGGTTTATCACAAGATATTGAATATAGTTCCCTGTGCTATACAGTAGGGTTTGAGGAAACATTTTCACTGTAATACCATGAGCTCTGTGTTTGTGGTTCATGGCTTGGTTCTGATTCTAGAACCCAGGTTTCCTGAGGGCAGATCTGATTCTTCTGCCTATTCACAGTGCATCTGGTGCCTTACACACACACACACACACACACACACACACACACACACACAAACACCCATTGGAGGGGCCGTTTGGGACAGAAACCCAGACTCCACTTGACTTGCCAACCCATGTGCCCTGGAGGTGCCAGGTACCATGGTGCTGCAGCCACTCGTGGGGGGCATCTTTTTCCAACTGGTCTAGCAAAGGAGACTCCTTTTTCTAAACAGTCTGCCCAGGGCAACACCTTTTTCTAACCAGTCTGTCTAGACATACATGTCTTTTCTAATTTGTACAAAAGCCCATAGAAGTTGCCAGCAGCTGTGCATAATGAAAGAAATCAATAAATGTTTGAATGAAAAAACACATGATCATCTCCAACGGCCAAGTAAAGGTAATGCTTTCTTTAAAAACCATCCACAACTGGGAAACTTCTCCAGCCATGAACGTTCTGACCTCACAGTACACCTAGCAAATGGCTTTAGATTAAGAAATAAATCTTTAAAAAGGACAATATGAAAATGGAAAGAGTGCTCCATGAGTGTAGAGGGAATGATTCAGAAAAAGGAGAAGAAGTCATCAGCTGCTTTCTCTTTTCGCTTCTCTTTCTTCCTTTCCCTTCCCCTCAGCCTTGAATGACCTTCCCTTGTGTAACAAAGCGATCTTAAACAGGCTATCTTCAAAAGTTGACACTGAGTACTTTAAACTCCAAAATTAGCTCTAATTCAAGAAGCATTCCTGTCCCACAGGCAACAGGAAACAATCAATAGTCTATTCTCACATCATAGGATGGCTGGCAGTCAAGTGTAGCTGAAAAAATACAAGAATAAAGTTGCCTTTGAAGGGGGGCTAAGTTTGGGAGGCACTATAGGAAATGGAAACACAGATATTTTGGCAATAATAATCCAATAAAAAATTCTCAATCCAATCCTGGACTCTAAGGAGATCTTAGATCACACTGGAAATAATGGGAACTTCTAGCAAAGGGCCAGTTAACAAATGCAGTGCCATATCCCCAAAACCACAAATGGAGAAGAAATCAGAACCCCTAAAGACAGTAAAATGTTACTGAGTGTTGAGGAAAGAGTTGGCTACCAAATCAAACACATGGAGAACTAAGTTGTCTAATACATTTTTCTAAACCATACCAATCTGGTAACTCGTGGGGAATCACCTATAAATTGACTCTTTCTTCTACTGTTAAAATCATTTTTTACTGTTAAAGGATGCTCAGTGCCAAAAAGGTGACAAGAAGGTCAGGGCAGTATGGATTCAAGGATCAGACCTTCCAAGCACTATGTCACCAATTCAAAAAATGTCAGGGAACCAAATAATACTTAGAAAGAGAAGAAAGGGAAAACCAGGAGACAGAGAAGACAAAAGGCAGAGAGGGTGGGCCGGATGGAGGAATATTCCCTAGGAGCCTGGGAAGCTCCAGGCAGAGGCAGGGAAGGGAAGCGGAATGTTTGGAATGCAGACATCCAGGGCCCTGGGGAGTCCTGCAGACCTTCCAGACCTCAGGGAGGTGCTGACTGCAGAGGTGAGAGATGTAGCCCTAGTCTTTCTTCCTCACCTTCCCTTTATCATTAAAATAAACTCCATCTTCCATGATGAACTGAGTGGGTGTCTGTTAACTCGCTATCTGAAAGAGCCTAATTACAAATCTTTAAGGATTAAATATAAATGTGAAAATAAAACAGAGGAAGATAACCAACTGCCATTTGTTCACTAACACAATATTGAACACATTTTCAGGCTAACTATGTGCTTTACCCATATATACACATACATACACATCAAATACACAGTATATATATATATATTACATACATGTGTATTTTATACACACACATATATATTTAATCAATTTTCTATTGAATTCCCGTGAGATATTATCATTATTTTACAAATACAAAAACTGAAGTTTAGAGGATTTAAACACCTTGCACAAGATCACACAGATACTAGGTAGCAGCAGAAAGGACATAGGAACCCAAGGCTTTCAGCTCCTAAGCCTGTGCTTTAGTACATGACCCCATTAAGTTAAATCATGCAACAGGCTAGAAAATTCAGTCAAAAATCCCTACTCAACACAAAGATTTTTCTGCAGATGACAATGAAACACTGGCAAGACTCACTGATAATGTATAAAGCAAAATCAACAACAAATTCTCTAGTTTACTTAAGCATAAAAAATAAGAGAAAACTAAAGGAAAAAGACTAATTGGTTTAACTATACAAAATATAAAATCTTATGTACCCCCTCCCCAAAAAAGGAGCCATAAAATGAATCAAATCCAAATATCAATTGGGAGAAAATATCTGCAACATAACATATGAAAAAGCTAATATTCTTAATATGTAAAGAGTTAGTGGAAATCAACAAGACAAACAGAAGAAAAATGGGGAAAATCATTACCAGTTGTTAATAAGAGGAAACACATTTTCAATCAAGTACACAAATTACGATAAACTCTACTAATTATCAAAATATGCTTTTTAAAAGTATATACATACTCACATATGTATATGTGTGTGTGTGTGTGTGTGTGTGTGTGTGTGTGTGTGTATATATATATATATATATAGATATATATATATCTGGATCACATGTAACCAGCCCAAACACCTAAACCCACTGATTATTGCTGGGTTGTATAATTACAGGTGATTTTTAATTTCTTCTTCGTGTTTGTGTTTATTTTCCACAAGGAACGAGTGGGGAAAATTATGTTTCATTAATCAGATTAAAAAAGGATATTTTTTTTAAGGTATCTAAAACAGAAGGGGAGTATATAATGAAACATGTCAAGTGTGGTAGCGTTAATAATGAAAATAGGGCTTCCCTGGTGGCGCAGTGGTTGAGAGTCCGCCTGCCAATGCAGCGGACACGGGTTCACGCCCCGGTTCGGGAAGATCCCATGTGCAGTGGAGCGGCTAAGCCCGTGAGCCATGGCCGCTGAGCCTGCGCGTCTGGAGCCTGTGCTCCGCAACGGGAGAGGCCACAACAGTGAGAGGCCCGCGTACCGCAAAAAAAATAAAAATAAAAAAATAATGAAAATACGAGACAGGAGAAGATGGCGGAAGAGTAGGACGCGGAGATCACCTTCCACCCCACAGATACATCAGAAATACATCTACACGTGGAACAACTCCTACAGAACCCCCACTGAACGCTGGCAGAAGACCTCAGACCTCCCAAAAGGCAAGAAACTCCCCACGTACCTGGGTAGGACAAAAGAAAAAAGAAAAAACAGAGACAAAAGAATACGGACGAGACATGCACCAGTGGGAGGGTGCTGTAAAGAAGAAAATGTTTCCATACACTAGGAAGGCCCTTCACGGGCGGAGACTGCGGGTGGCCGAGGCGGGGAGTTCGGCGCCGCGGAGGAGAGCGCAGCCACAGGTGTGCGGCGGGCAAAGCGGAGAGATTCCCGCATGGAGGATCGGGGCCGACCGGCACTCACCAGCCCGAGAGGCTTGTGTGCTCACCCACCAGGGCGGGCGGGGCTGGGAGCTGAGGCTCGGGCTTCGGTGGGAGCGCAGGGAGAGGACTGGGGTTGGCGGCGTGAACACAGCCTGAAGGGTTTAGTGCACCACGGCTGGCCGGGAGGGAGTCCGGGAAAAGTCTGGACCTGCCGAAGAGGCAAGAGACTTTTTCTTCCCTCTCTGTTTCCTGGTGCGCAAAGAGAGGGGATTCAGAGCACCGCTTAAAGGAGCTCCAGAGACGGGCGCGAGCTGCAGCTAACAGCGCGGACCCCAGAGACGGGCATGAGACGCTAAGGCTGGTGCTGCCGCCACCAAGAAGCCTGTGTGCGAGCATAGGTCACTCTCCACACCTCTCCTCCCGGGAGCCTGTGCTGCCCGCCACTGCCAGGGTCCCGTGATCCAGGGACAACTTCCCCGGGAGAAACGCATGGCGCACCTCAGGCTGGTGTAATGTCACACCGGCCTCTGCCGCCGCAGGCTCGCCCCGCATCGGTGCCCCTCCCTCCCCCCGGCCTGAGTGAGCCAGAGCCCCCGAATCAGCGGCTCCTTTAACCCCGTCCTGTCTGAGCGAAGAACAGACTCTCTCCAGCGACCTACAAGCAGAGGCGAGGCCAAATCCAAAGCTGAACACTGGGAGCTGTGAGAACAAAGAAGAGAAAGGGAAATCTCTCCCGGCAGCCTCAGGAGCAGCAGATTAAATCTCCACAAACAACTTGATGTATCCTGCATCTCCGGAATACCTGAATAGACAACGAATCATCCCAAATTGATGAGGTGGACTTTGAGAGCAAGATAGAATATTTTTTCCCCTTTTCCTCTTTTTGTGAGTGTGTACGTGTATACTTCTGTGTGAGAGTTTGTCTGTATAGCTTTGCTTTCACCATTTGTCCTAGGGTTCTGTCCATCCGTTTTTTTTTTGTTTGTTTGTTTTTGTTTTACTTTTTACAATTTTTTTCTTAATAATTATTTTTATTTTAATAACTTATTTTATTTTACTTTATTTTATTTTTTCCTCTTTCTTTCTTTCTACTTTTTCTCCCTTTTATTCTGAGCCGTGTGCATGAAAGGCTCTTGGTGCTGCAGCCAGGAGTCAGTGCTGTGCCACTGAGGTGGGAGGGCCAAGTTCAGGACACTGGTCCACAAGGGACTTCCCAGTTCCATGTAATATCAAACGGTGAAAATCTCCCAGAGATCTCTGTCTCAACACCAAGACCCAGCTTCACTCAACGACCAGCAAGCTACAGTGCTAGACACCCTATGCCAAACAACTAGCAAGACAGGAACACAGCCCCATCCATTAGCAGAGAGGCTGCCTAAAATCATAATAAGGCCACAGACACCCCAAAACACACCACCAGACGTGGACCTGCCCACCAGAAAGACAAGATCCAGCCTCATCCACCAGAACACAGGCACTAGTGCCCTCCACCAGGAAGCCTACACAACCCACTGAACCAACCTTAGCCACTGGGGACAGACACCAAAAACAACGGGAACTACGACCCTGCAGCCTGCAAAAAGGAGACCCCCAAACACAGTAAAATAAGCAAAATGAGATGACAGAAAAGCACACAGCACATGAAAGAGCAAGGTAAAAACCCACCAGACCTAACAAATGAAGAGGAAATAGGCAGTCTACCTGAAAAAGAATTCAGAATAATGATAGTAAATATGATCCAAAATCTTGGAAATAGAATAGAGAAAATGCAAGAAACATTTAACAAGGACCTAGAAGAACTAAAGAGGAAACAAGCAACGATGAACAACACAATAAATGAAATTAAAAATACTCTAGAAGGGATCAATAGCAGAATAACTGAGGCAGAAGA
Source organism: Tursiops truncatus (assembly GCF_011762595.2). Classification (NCBI taxonomy): domain Eukaryota; kingdom Metazoa; phylum Chordata; class Mammalia; order Artiodactyla; family Delphinidae; genus Tursiops; species Tursiops truncatus. The sequence goes on along the minus strand of NC_047037.1, from coordinate 131,240,167 downwards.
ACAGATAAGTGACCTGAAAGATAAAATAGTGGAAATAACTACTGCGGAGCAGAATAAAGAAAAAAGAATGAAAAGAACTGAGGACAGTCTCAGAGACCTCTGGGACAACATTAAACGCACCAACATTTGAATTATAGGGGTCTGAGAAGAGGAAGAGAAAAAGAAAGGGGCTGAGAAAATATTTGAAGAGATTATAATTGAAACCTTCCCTAATATGCAAAAGGAAATAGTTAATCAAGTCCAGGAAGCGCAGAGAGTCCCATACAGGATAAATCCAAGGAGAAACACGCCAAGACACATATTAATCAAACTGTCAAAAATTAAATACAAAGAAAACATAATAAAAGCAGCAAGGGAAAAACAACAAATAACACACAAGGGAATCCCCATAAGGTTAACAGCTGATCTTTCAGCAGAAACTCTGCAAGCCAGAAGGGATTGGCAGGACATATTTAAAGTGATGAAGGAGAAAAACCTACAACCAAGATTACTCTACCCAGCAAGGATCTCATTCAGATTTGATGGAGAAAATAAAACCTTTACAGACAAACAAAAGCTGAGAGAGTTCAGCACCACTAAACCAGCTTTACAACAAATGCTAAAGCAACTTCTCTAGGCAGGAAACACAAGAGAAGGAAAAGATCTACAATAACAAACAAAACAATTAAGAAAATGGGAATAGGAACATATGTATCGATAATTACCTTAAATGTAAATGGATTAAATGCTGCAACCAAAAGACACAGACTGGGTGAATGGATACAAAAACAAGACCCGTATATATGCTGTCTACAAGAGACCCACTTCAGACCTAGGGACACATACAGACTGAAAGTGAGGGGATGGAAAAAGATATCCCATGCAAACGGAAATCAGAAGAAAGCTGGAGTAGCAATTCTCATATCAGAGAAAATAGACTTTAAAATAAAGATTATTAAAAGAGACAAAGAAGGACACTACATAATGATCAAGGGATCGATCCAAGTAGAAGATATAACAATTGTAAATATTTATGCACCCAACATAGGAGCACCTCAATACATAAGGCAAATACTAACAGCCATAAAAGGGGAAATTGACAGTAACACAATCATAGTAGGGGACTTTAACAACCCATTTTACCAATGGACAGATCATCCAAAATGAAAATAAGTAAGGAAACACAAGCTTTAAATGATACATTAAACAAGATGGACTTAATTGATATTTATAGGACATTCCATCCAAAAACAAAACAGTACACATTTTTCTCAAGTGCTCATGGAACATTCTCCAGGATAGATCATATCTTGGGTCACAAATCTAGACTTGGTAAATTTAAGAAAATTGAAATTGCAGCAAGTATCTTTTCTGACCACAACACTATGAGACTAGATACCAATTACAGGAAAAGATCTGTAAAAAATACAAACACATGGAGGCTAAACAATACACTACTTAATAACGAAGTGATCACTGAAGAAATCAAAGAGGAAATCAAAAAAAAACCTAGAAATAAATGACAATGGAGACACGACGACCAAAAACTATGGGATGCAGCAAAAGCAGTTCTAAGAGAGAAGTTTATAGCAATACAATCCTACCTTAAAAAACAGGAAGCATCTCAAATAAACAACCTAACCTTGCACCTAAAGCAATTAGAGAAAGAAGAACAAAAAAACCCCAAAGTTAGCAGAAGGAAAGAAATCATAAAGATCAGATCAGAAATAAATGAAAAAGAAATGAAGGAAACAATAGCAAAGGTCAATAAAACTAAAAGCTGATTCTTTGAGAAGATAAACAAAATTGATAAACAATTAGTCAGACTCAAGAGAGAAGACTCAAATCAATAGATTTAGAAATGAGAAAGGAGAAGTAACAACCGACACTGCAGAAATACAAAGGATCATGAGAGGTTACTACAAGCAACTCTATTCCAATAAAATGGACAACCTGGAAGAAATGGACAAATTCTTAGAAATGCACCACCTTCTGAGACTGAACCAGGAAGAAATGGAAATATGAACAGACCAATCACAAGCCCTGAAATTGAAACTGTGATTAAAAATCTTCCAACAGGGCTTCCCTGGTGGTGCAGTGGTTGCGAATCTGCCTGCCAATGCATGGGACACGGGTTCGAGCCCTGGTCTGGGAAGATCCCACATGCCGCGGAGCAACTGGGCCCGTCAGCCACAATTACTGAGCCTGCACGTCTGGAGCCTGTGCTCTGCCACGAGAAAGGCAGTGATAGTGAGAGGCCCGCGCACCGCAATGAAGAGTGATCCCCTCGTGCCACAACTACAGAAAGCCCTCACACAGAAACGAAGACACAACACAGCCATAAATTAATTAATTAATTAATTTACAAAAAACAAATCTTCCAACAAACAAAAGCCCAGGACCAGATGGCTTCACAGGCAAATTCTATCAGACATTTAGAGAAGAGCTAACACCTATCCTTCTCAAACTCTTCCAAAATATAGCAGAGGGAGGAACATTCCCAAACTCATTCAACGAGGCCACCATCACCCTGATACCAAAACCAGACAAAGATGTCACAAAGAAAGATAACTACAGGCCAATATCACTGATGAACATAGATGCAAAAATCCTCAACAAAATGCTAGAGAACAGAATCCAACAGCACATTAAAAGGATCATACACCATGATCAAGTGGGGTTTATTCCAGGAATGCAAGGATTCTTCAATATACACAAATCAATCAACGTGATACACCATATTAACAAATTGAAGGCGAAAAACCATATGATCATCTCAATAGATGCAGAGAAAGCTTTCGACAAAATTCAACACCCATTTATGATAAAAACCCTGCAGAAAGTAGGCATAGAGGGAACTTTCCTCAACATAATAAAGGCCATATATGACAAACCCACAGCCAACATCGTCCTCAATGGTGAAAAACTGAAACCATTCCCACTAAGATCAGGAATAAGACAAGGTTGCCCACTCTCACCACTCTTACTCAACATAGTTTTGGAAGTTTTAGCCACGGCAATCAGAGAAGAAAAAGAAATAAAAGGAATCCAAATCCGAAAAGAAGAAGTAAAGCTGTCACTGTTTGCAGATGACATGATACTATACATAAAGAATCCTAAAGATGCTACCAGAAAACTACTAGAGCTAATCAATGAATTTGGTAAAGTAGCAGGATACAAAATTTATGCAGAGAAATCTCTGGCATTCTTATACACTAGTGATGAAAAATCTGAAAGTGAAATTAAAAAAACACTCCCGTTTACCATTGCAACAAAAATAATAAAATATCTAGGAATAAACCTACGTAAGGAGACAAAAGACCTGTATGCAGAAAATTATAAGACACTGATGAAAGAAATTAAAGATGATACAAATAGATGGAGAGATATACCATGTCCTTGGATTGGAAGAATCAACACTGTGAAAATGACTATACTACCCAAAGCAATCTACAGATTCAATGCAATCCCTATCAAACTACCACTGGCATTTTTCACAGAAGTAGAACAAAAAATTTCACAATTTGTAATGAAACACAAAAGATACCGAATAGCCAAAGCAATCTTGAAAACAAAAAATGGAGTTGGAGGAATCAGGCTCCCTGACTTCAGAATATGCTACAAAGCTACAGTAATCAAGACACTATGGTACCGGCACAAAAACAGAAATGTAGATCAATGGAACACGATAGAAAGCCCAGAGATAAACCCACGCACATATGGTCACCTTATCTTTGATAAAGGAGGCAAGAATATACAGTGGAGAAAAGAGAGCCTCTTCAATAAGTGGTGCTGGGAAAACTGGACAGCTACATGTAAAAGTATGAGATTAGAACACTCCCTAACACCATACACAAAAATAAGCTCAAAATGGTTTAAAGACCTAAATGTAAGGCCAGACACTATCAAACTCTTAGAGGAAAACATAGGCAGAACACTCTATGACATAAATCACAGGAAGATCCTTTTTGACCCACCTCCTGGAGAAACGGAAATAAAAACAAAAATAAACAAATGGGACCTAATGAAACTTCAAAGCTTTTGCACAGCAAAGGAAACCATAAACAAGACCAAAAGACAACCCTCAGAATGGGAGAAAATATTTGCAAATGAAGCAACTGACAAAGGATTAATCTCCAAAATTTACAAGCCGCTCATGCAGCTCAATAACAAAGAAACAAACAACCCAATCCAAAAATGGGCAGAAGACCTAAATAGACATTTCTCCAAAGAAGATGCCAACAGACACATGAAAGAATGCTCAACATCATTAATCATTAGAGAAATGCAAATCAAAACTACAATGAGATATCATTCCACACCGGTCATAATGGCCATCATCAAAAAATCTACAAACAATAAATGCTGGAGAAGGTGTGGAGAAAAGGGAACACTCTTGCACTGTTGGTGGGAATGTAAATTGATACAGCCACTATGGAGAACAGTATGGAGGTTCCTTAAAAAATTACAAATAGAACTACCATACGACCCAGCAATCCCACTACTGGGCATATACCCTGAGCAAACCATAACTCAAAAAGAGTCATGTACCACAATGTTCATTGCAGCTCTATTTACAATAGCCAGGACATGGAAGCAACCTAAGTGTCCATCGACGATGAATGGATAAAGAAGACGTGGCACACATATACAATGGAATATTACTCAGCCATAAAAAGAAATGAAATTGAGTTATTTGTAGTGAGGTGGATGGACCTAGAGTCTGTCATACAGAGTGAAGTAAGTCAGAAAGAGAAAGACAAATACCGTCTGCTAACACATATATATGGAATCTAAAAAAAAAAAAAAAAGGTTATGAAGAACCTAGGGGCAGGATAGGAATAAAGATGCAGACGTAGAGAATGGACTTGAGGACACGGGGAGAGGGAAGAGTAAGCTGGGAGGAAGTGAGAGAGTGGCATGGACATATATACACTACCAAACGTAAAATAGATAGCTAGTGGGAAGCAGCCGCATAGCACAGGGAGATCAGCTCCGTGCTTTGTGACCACCTAGAGGGGCGGTATAGGGAGGGTGGGAGGGAGGGAGGCGCAAGAGGGAAGAGATATGGGAACATATGTATATGTATAACTGATTCACTTTGTTATAAAGCAGAAACTAACACACCATTGTAAAGCAAGTATACTCCAATAAAGATGTTAAAGAAAATAATGAAAAAAGTATAAGTAAGGGGCTATGCAAGAACAAAATACATGGCAATTAACAAATATTACCCCAGGATTTTTTTTGATAAATTAAAACCCACAAATATTCTAGAATGTGCCAGTGACTAGACTAGCTGAAAAAATTCTAAAACACGAAGTACTTGGTCCAAAATACTTTAAAAATTTATTTAAAAAATATAGCTGATCATAGGAAAAACACGGATTTATACTAGATGATTTACATATATATTTTTAAAAATATGCCCTGCTGAAATCTATAGCACATTATTCCAAGTCTGATTATTGGAAAGAAACCATTTGTTACTCTATGTGCTCTCAGGTGCTTTAATTTAATGGCTTCTACGACAAAAAGCTCATTTTTGATCTAGGAAGAAGCATCTCAGGGTACTGAATTGGGTGGGAGTACCATAGCCATAAAGCACCTTCCCTCCAGAGGGAAATTCAAGTTTCATTATGTCAAATTGGGCTTGAAATTACAGCCACTGCTCACAAATGTTAGTTTTTAATAGAATAAAATGTCATCCCGGGGTTTCCCTGGTGGCGCAGTGGTTGAGAGTCCGCCTGCCGATGCAGGGGACATGGGTTCGTGCCCCGGTCCGGGAAGATCCCACGTGCCGCGGAGCGGCTGGGCCCGTGAGCCATGGCCGCTGAGCCTGCGCGTCCGGAGCCTGTGCTCCGCAACGGGAGAGGCCACAACAGTGAGAGGCCCGCGTACCGCAAAAAAAAAAAAAAAAAAAAAGTGTCATCCCGGGGAACTGACACTTTACAAACCTGAAGAAGTATTTTCAAAACAAGTTTTTTTATTAATATTATAAATGTAAATGTTCAACTGAGAACTGAGTCATCAACTAGTTTCTCTAATTAAATTTTTAACCTGGAATAAAGAATACACTTAAAAACCTCGACTTCTACATCAAAGCAGTAATTCCACCGAAAGACCAGATTACGTAAGTGATAACACTTATCTCTATCCATTTGGTTTCACTAAAGTAGGGCTCAGGTAACATGCTAGAATATTCTGATCCCAGACTTTACAGTCACTTTCCTTGCAGCTTCATTTTCACTTGGGCACTTCCTTCTGTTTGGCTCCAGAGTCCCTTCTTAGCCCAAATGGGGACAGAGCAAAGGCTTAGAAAAGCTAGTCTAGCTCCAACCGTCTGCATAAATAAACTAGGCAAAGGTACTGGGTGTTCTGCATTGTTTTTTAATAAATAATCTGTTCATTCTTGAAGGAGGGTGGTCTAACAAGGAGACTCTCAGGGACTGTTCAGTGAGCTACATAAGACGTGCATTTGCAGCTTACCTTTATTCAAAATCCTCTCTCCCCTCATACAGATTTTTCTCCCTCCAGCGCAAAAGAAAGGTATTAAAACTAAGACTGAATGCTAATCAGAGCTGCTCAAGGTAACTCCTAGTACCCATCGCTTCCTTCATTAAGAAAATCTGCTAGCGGGTCTTCCCTGGTAGCGCAGCGGTTGGGAATCTGCCTGCCAATGCAGGGGACACGGGTTCGAGCCCTGGGAAGAGCCCATGTGCAGTGGAGCAACTGGGCACATGAGCCACAACTACTGAGCCTGCGCGTCTGGAGCCTGCGCTCCGCGACGAGAGGCCGCGACAGTGAGAGGCCCGTGCACCGTGATGAAGAGTGGCCCCCGGTCGCCGCAACTAGAGAAAGCCCTCGCACAGCAACGAAGACCCAACACAGCAAAAATAAATTAATTAATTAAAGAGTGAAATACCTTGTCATTAAAAAAAAAAGAAAATCTGCTACCAAAAAATTATGTGTGGGGACTTCCTTGGTGGTCCAGTGGTTAAGACTTCACCTTCCAATGCAGGGGGTGTGGGCTCGATCCCTGGTTGGGGAGCTAAGATCCCACATGCCTCATGGCCAAGAAAACAAAATATAAAACAGAAGCAATATTGTAACAAATTCAATAAAGACTTTCAAAATGGTTCACATCAAAAAAATCTTTGAAAAGTTGTGTGTGTTTATATTTAGCTCGGTATTATGATTTTTATTTAATAATACACACACACACACACACACACACACAGAGCAGGTTCAATCTCTTCATCTCATTGTGAACTTGTAAAAGATGGCAGACCAGGACCTCTGCCCACACTGGAGACTTGGAGTGCACGGTGAACCTAACATATTGGAGCCCAGGGGTGGGAAAAGCCCCCCTCACCACCCAGGACCACGAGTGGAGGTCTTCGTCCACAACAAGCATCTCAGTTACGCCCAGGGCTTTGGGCTTTGGGGTTTGGTACGTTCATCACTTATTCATGACCTGATTAACTGCTCTTTAATACTTTCATTTGAAAACCCTCAGTAGGATTCCAAATACTGATGAGATGTCTTCTTGGGTTCCTCTGGTTTTGCTGTTATCTTAGGAGTTTCCCCAAATGCAGGACTTTAGAGACTCTTGGGCACCCCGGACGGCTGGTTAACCTAAGCTACAAAACTGGGACAACACTGCCTACTACAAAAGCCACTGTAAGGAATAAATTCTATTCTGCAGCAAAGCATCTAGGACATGGCCTAGCAGATGGTATGCGATCCATAAATGTTAATTATTACTATTGTTATCAGTATTACATCCTCGTGGTCAAAGCAAAGAGCAAGCACGCAATCCTCTCCTGTAGGTTTTTGGTGACTCAGAAGGTCACGAACACCCTGCTCTGCTCCAGGTAGACAAGAGAATCATTGGGATTCAGAACTTCATCCCATCATCTGAAACAGAGAGAGCAAGCCTCCTCGTGGGTGGCTGCTGCATTTTCCGCTTGCTTTGTCCGCCAGCACCATGACCAGGGGGCATCCCTCACTGCTGTTCACCCTTCCTGTGCACAGAGCTCTGGCGAAGAGCAAGTCGTGACCAAGAGAAGAGATTCGTGGAACAGGAGTATGTGAACAGGGCTTCCCTGGTGGCGCAGTGGTTGAGAGTCCGCCTGCCGATGCAGGGGACGCGGGTTCGTGCCCCGGTCCGGGAAGATCCCGCATGCCGCGGAGCGGCTGGGTCCGTGAGCCATGGCCGCTGGGCCTGCGCGTCCGGAGCCTGTGCTCCGCAACGGGAGAGGCCACAGCAGTGAGAGGCCTGCGTACCGAAAAAAAAAAGAGTATCTGAACAGGGTCAGAAGGATGGCCAGACCCCTTACCAAAAAGCCATGGGGCAGGATGTAAGACAACAGAAACTCAGTAGGAGATTAAAATGACAGAGATACAACATCTCTAGTTATTAGAGAAATGCAAATCAACACTACGGAGGCACCACCTCACACCGGCCAGAATGGCCATAATGAAAAAGTCCACAAATAACACTTGCTGGAGAGGGTGTGGAGAAAAGGGAACCCTCCCACACTGCTGGTGGGAATGTAAATTGATACAGCCACTATGGAGAACAGTATGGAGGTTCCTCAGAAAACTAAAAATAGAGCTACCATATGATCCAGCAATCCCACTCCTGGGCATATATCCAGACAAAACTATAATTCAAAAAGATACATGCACCCCTATGTTCATAGCAGCACTATTCACAATAGCCAAGACAAGGAAACAATCTAAATGTCCATTGACACATGAATGGATAAAGAAAATGTGGTACACGGAACTCCCTGGCAGTCCAGTGGTTAGGACTTGGCTTTTTCACTGCTGTGGCCCCGGGTTCAATCCCTGGTCAGGGAACTAAGATCCTGCAAGCCGCAAAGCACAGCCGAAAAAGAAAAAGAAGATGTGGTACATATGTATAATGGAATACTACTCAGCCATAAAAAAGGATGAAATCATGCCCTTTGCAGCAACATGGATACAACTAGAGATTATCATACTAAGTGAAGTGAGTCAGAAAGAGAAAGACAAACACCATACGATATCGCTTATATGTAGAATCTAAAGTATGACACAAATGAACCTATCTATGAAACAGAAACAGAATCATGGACATAGAGAACAGACTGATGGTTGCCAAGGGGGAGGAGGTTGGGGGAGTTTGGGATGAGCAGATGTAAGCTTTTATATATAGGCTGGATAAACAGCAAGGTTCTACTGTGCAGCACAGAGAACTATATTCCATATCCTATGATAAACCATAATGGAAAAGAATATAAAAAAGGAATATATATATATATACATATATATATACAGACACACACACACACATATATAAAACTGAATCACTTTGCTATACAGCAGAAACTAACACAACATTGTAAGTCAACTATATTTCAAAAAAAAAAAAACCACGACAGAGATAACGCAAGGAAAGGGATGAGAACGAATCAAATGGCTCAGAGAACAGGCAAGACAAGCAAGCAGGTTTGCTAAACGTTTCGGCAGCAATTTGGCTAAGAGACTGATAAACTTATAAAAAAATCTTTAGTTAAAGAGACAGAATCCAAAACTCCATATATCTCCATGGGAAACATCCAAAGGAATGTATGTTTGCAAATAGCAACGTCGCCCATCTGCTGCAGTGTTGGTACGTTTTCTCAGGAAAGAGCTGAGGGTCCATTAACAGTCCCATGACACTGCAGGATATCTTTCTGTCTCTGGCTGGTCCCTCTGATACCTAGGTGACTTCCTTAACAAGTCCCTGCAGAAGGCACAGCTGTCCTGGGTCTGGGATTTTTCCCAAAGAGCGCCAGCTGAACAAGCTGTCCAATCTCCTCACTGCTCACACAGGCGCACCCAGGAGCTGCAAGGAAGTGAGAGAGACAGGGCTGTCAAACCGTTCCCGGCCAAGGAATTCCCTGGTGGCCCAGTGGTTGGGACTCCATGCTTTCACTGATGGAGCCCGGATTCGATCCCTGGTCGAGGAACTAAGATCCCGTAAGCTCTGTGGCACAACCAAAAAAACAAAACAAAACCATTCCGGCCAACCGTCCTCATGGCCTGGGGAGATCAAAGCATTCTTTGATCCATTCAGAAAATATTGACTGAGCACCGTCTCTGTACCAGATACTATTCTAGCCACCAAGCATAAAGCAGTGATCCTTTCCTCATGGGGCTTACGGTCTAATGGGGAGAAAAATAATAAACATATGAACACAGAAATACATACCATGGGGTCAGGTGATGGTATGAATTGAATGGAGTCCCCCCCCAATTCATCTGTTTAAGTCCTTTCTTAGTCTGTTCAGGCTGCTATAACAAATACCATAGGCCAAATAGCTTATAAGTAACAGACATTTATTTCTCACAGTTCTGCAGGCTGGGAAGTCCAAGACCAAGGCAGATGTGGCGTCTGGTGAGATCACTCTTCCTGGTTCCTAGACAGCATCTTCTTGCTATAGCCTCACATGGAAGAACAGGCAAAAGAGCTTTCTAGGGTCTCTTTTTTAAGACCAGGAATCCCATTCATAAGGGCTCTGTCCACATGGCCTAATCACCTCCAAAAGGCCCTACCTCCTAATACCGTCACATTGGGGATTAGGTTTTAACCTATGAACTTTGAGGGGACACAAACATTCAGACTAACCCCCAGTACCTCAGAATTTCACCTTATTCGGCAATAATGATCTTGACAGAGGTCATCAAGTGAGGTCATTAGGATGGACCCTAGTACGACTGATGCGCTCATAAAAAGGGGAAATGTGGACACAGAGACAGACACACACAGAGGAAAACAATGTGAAAATACACAGAGAGAAGAAAGCTATCCCCAAATATCCCCAAACCAAGGAGAGAGGCCTAGAGCAGATCCTGCCCTCACAGCTCTCAGGAGGAACCAACCCTGCCAACACCTTGATTTTGGGCTCTGGCCTCCAAAACTGTGTGGCAATAAGTCTCTGCTCTTTAAGCCACCCAGTGCATGGTACTTTGTTACAGCAGCCCTAGCAAACTAATACAGGTGGTGAGAAGCACTTTGAGGAAAGACAAAGCAGGGTGAGGGGGCAGAGAGTGACAAGGGACAGGAGCAATAGAGAGGGTCATCAGAGCGAGGCCATGCTGCCCTCCAGGACTCCAAACAGGCCCCGTTCACTCCACCAGTACCACCCGCCGGAATGCTTCGAGCGTGGACAAAATAGCCCCAAAGGGTCCCAGGAATATTTTTACACACGTGCTTACACTTGACTCGGTGCATTTTATGTCCAAGTTAAGAGGCAGCTATTGCTCCTTAAAAGGTTTTCATTTCCCTCGATGCTCCCTCTTTCTCTTTCTTCTCAACCATCCACCATCAACTGTATCTATCACCTTTCCCATGAAGAAATAATGGGACACGATTCAAACATGTCCTAGCAAGAGTCAACGTCTTCCAAAAATCTGTCCACACTCTATCATGCCCTTTCTCTGTGACCCAGGCATGGTGGGGGACAGGAAGGCAGAAATTAGGCATGCCAAGCCAAGGTCACAGTCATAGAATCACCTGCCTAGCCCGAGTGTAACCTGCAACTTCAGCCCAGTTAGTACAGGTGCTAACACGCCAAGGTGATCCAAATCCTGATCCCAACATACAAACCTCCATTCAGACAGCATTGCTGACACAGATGGGCAACGAAGCAGTGGCTCTTAACATTTTGGGGGTAAATAATTCCTTGTAGAATCTGGTGAAGTCATGGATCCTTGCCCCAGAAATATAATTATACACATACAATTTGTAGGGGTCCATGGAACCGCAAAGCTCCTTATGGCCCCTCACTAGTTAGTAGAATCCAGGGAAATAACCTCTGCAATGGTGAGGATGACCAAGAAACAAAGACAAAGAATAAGCAGGGAGCAAGCAAGGTGGAGGAGGCTTCAAAATATATCACTGGAAGAGGACTGATGGCCTTAAAATATAAAAAGTGCCTATAAATCAATAAGAAGAAGACCAAAAACCCAAGGGAAGATGGAGAATGGACATGAACAATTAACAGAAATGAAATCCAAATTGTTTTTGGACATATGAAATATGTTCAATTCACTTACAAATATGATAAACTACACATAAAAAAGATACCATGTTTAATCTACTAGATAGGCAAAGATCAGAAAGTTTGAGAGTACCTTATATTGATAAAGATGTGGAAAGAAACTCACATACCAGGTTGATGGAAGTATAAACTAGGACAACCTCTTCGGCAGGCAATTTGGCAATATTCGTCAACAGTTAAAAGTCATACCCTTGGGAATTCCCCCGTAGTCCAGTGGTTAGGACTCAGAGCTTTCACTGCAGGAACCCAGGTTCGATCCCTGGTTGGGGAACTAAGATCCCACAAGCTGCACAGTGTGGCCAAAAAAAAAAGAGTCATACCCTTTCGCCTAAGACTAGGAATTTATCCCTCAGATATACCTGAAACATTTACAAGATGACACAAAGGCACAGATATTTACTGCTGCACTATTGGGGAATATGAAAAAATTGTATACAACCTAAATGTCCATTCTTTAATTGTGCTTAATTCCTTAAGTAATGTCCATTGGCATACTTATCAAGGAATGACTAAGTAAACATGTTACCTCCATACGATGAATACTATGCAGTAATTGAAAAGAGTAAGGCAATTCTGTAGTAATTTGGGGGAAGGATGTTCAAGATATATTGTTAAGTGAAAAAAGCAACATACTGAACAGCATGTATAGTGTAAAAATATATTTCCCTATATCTATACCTTTACAAATGCATGCATATGGAGTATCAAATGTATGTACACTTGTATGCAGATAGAGTATGTTTGGAAGGATACACAGGAAACTAGAAGTGGGGTTGCCTCTGGGGAGAGGAACCCGTCACTGAGGCACACAGGTAAAGGCAGAATTACCTCTCACTGCATCCCCTCTTGAAACCTTTCCATTTAAGACCACGTGTCTGTATTTCCTATTGCAGACTTTAGCCAAACGAATCTTAAAACACACACACACGTGATTAAAAACCAGAAAGAATCCAGTAATTAGAAACTGCATAGCTGTAGGGAAGAGCCGGTTCGCTGGAGGTAGACGTGGTAAGAGGGTGTTAAGAGATGGCTCCCTCCCGAGCAATCCTTCCTGTCACCCGAATGTCCCGAATCATGACTCTGTTTCGCAACAATCCAATTTCCCACAGCTCAGGAGTGATGGGGGAGGGACGATCTCTCCCACTGTCTCTGACTAGACACGCTGGTCGACAAGTTAGCCTGACTCTGTGGACATAAAGTCCTCAAGAGAAAACACATAGAACACATGAAAGTACCCCAAAGGTACCCACAAACCCAACAGTGAGCCCTGAGCATCCTACGTGAAAAGAAACGTGAGGCCAGAGTATTCCCAGGATGCTCCCTGTTAGGAAGTAGACTGTGGCTGTTCCCTCATTTCAGGTGGAGAAGCATCATAACCAGGTGGGTAAGGTAGGGCGGGAAGCTGCCCACTTTGTTTACGGATCCGGCCTAGACTCAGATCAAGACCCTGGACTCTGGCCTGTCTCTCCCAGTAAGCAGTGGACACCTGGCCGCGCTGCACCACTTCCCTTTCTGGACTAAGAACTTCCTCCCCAGCTGCTGACCTCTGCTGCGAGCTCACCCCGGGAACTACCCTCAGCAAGTGTCCAAAGCCACGCCCCTTCCCAGGGCAGCCCTCATCCAATGACGGGTCCAGGGTCCAAAGTTACAAAGGCTCAGTCCCCTCGCCCCAACCTGGATACCTCAGTAGCTATAAAGATGCAGAGCCCCAGCTTGGACCTCTCACCTCCGGAGTGCAGCATGGCATGGGCAGGGGGCTTCAGCTGGGACTGCATCGGGGCCCAACTTCTGCCTCTGCCCCATGCTGCCTTGCCCCTCTCCTCGCCTCTCCTCCCCTCACAGGTGCTGGTCCCGAGTATACACCGTAAGACCACATTCCCCTCCTTCCTTATAAGGAGAGGGAGATTTGGAGACAGAGAAGACACACAGGGGAAAGAAGGGCATATGAAGGCAGAGGCAGAGATTGGGGTGTTGCATCCACAAGCCAAGGGATGCCGGGGATGGTCAGCAAACACCAGAAGCTGCAAAAGGCGTGGAAAGATCCTCCCCTAGAGCTTTCAGAGGTTCTGCCAACACCTTGATTTTGGACCGCTGGCTTCCAGAAGGCTAAAAGAATACATTTCTGTTGTTTTAAGCCGCCCAGTTCGTGGTCATTTGTTAGGGCAGCCCTAGCAATAGAGAAGAGAAGGTCAGAGGAAAAATCTACTCAGGGCATACCTCCACGTAGTCAACAAAGGTAAGGACACCAGCGAGTTGGTTCTCACCTGCCCAGGGCTGCTTCTAGCAACTAATGAGAAAATGCATGGAAGACCCTGAACATGCCACAAGGCGCTATACCGCTGAGCTGGCGTTCAGGAGACAGGAGAGGCAATAGCTCTGTCTACCTTTGTAAAATTATCTACCTCCTCGGGTACCATTCAGGTCCCGTGGTTCACGCCTTTCCTGCTGGTCGTCCTACCAGCCAGCACCATTTCATCAGAGAGCATGAAATTCAATTCAGGTCAGCACTTGAAAGTGGCCAGGGCCCAGGCTGAGCAGAGGAAGAGGTTTCACCAGTTTGCTAAAAGTAAGGCTTGGGGATTATCTACGGGTTTCAATTAACCAAGAGAGCAGGTCGCTGGGTTACCATGAATAATCGAGATGGGGCGTACATCCCGAGGTAAACGATACTTGGTGTCCAAACCACCTTCCCACAGGACACCCAGTCTGCTCCTCTCTCTGGGCAGACACGGCTGCCACTCCCCACACCTCCTGGAAAAGTTAACCCCTGGGATGGATGACTGCCACGCGGCACTGGAACAGCCACCAGCGTGCGGACCACTGTCGTTGAGCCCAGCCTGTGCCGGTGACTCCACACCCGCAGAGAAAATGTCAGGCTGTGTCCTCTTCGTGGGCACTATTCAGCACTGTTGTGCTGACTCAAAGCGCCCTTTGAAGTCCATGGGACCTGCGTATCAATGAACACTGAGAAGTGAGCCCAAAGTGCCAATTTCCATCATTCACAAGGACTTCAAAAAGATGAGGCAGGGCAGGAAGTTCAAAAAGATTGTGCCTGTGAACTGCAGCATGCAATCTCGGAAACTATAGGCACTGCTTTATCACAAGCAACACACTGAGCAGGTGCTTTTCCCCAATGCCTTTCGCTTGCCAAGAAATCCCTGCTGGGGACTAATAGGAATTTCCAGTTCCCCAGGCATTTCTTGAGCCTCAGAGCTATTACCCCTAAATTTCTAGCACTTAAAAAAAAAAAAAATACAGGATTTAGCACCTGTTTGTTTCCGAAATACTTGCTAAAAACAGATCTGCCAAAAGGCCACCTCTAAAATTAGTCATATTTCCTGATCCAAAAAACATAGTAAATTGTATTTTTAGTAACTCCTTCACTCCAGGTATCTGGTGCTGTCATGCTTGAAGCATAATTATTGGCAACTTACTAAGCAAGCAACCCTTATTTTTAGCCCCAAAATAGCTCCAATGAAAGTGATAAACAGGTTTGTTTTTTTTTTTAACCAAGGGTTAGAACAAGGTAAACATCTCAACCAATCATTTTCTGTACCTAACTTTGTCTCTCAGAGAGACTTAATCACACAAAAAAGTAACTGTGGCCTCAACTATTTTTCCCTTTTTGCAGCTTTGCCTACCTGTGGAACCTGCTCTATACTTGAGATACCCCTATGCTCTTCTCTCTAAGCCTCTGCAACTATATTTTTTCATCTTTAAAATGAATAACCTATCATGTACCAGAGACTGTGCATTTCGTAGGTATTGGGGACCGATACCGCGGCCGCAAGCACACCTCTTCCTGCACATTTCAAAGTTATCACTTAATACTCCTGCACAGCAACTTTGCTCTTTGTCTCAAAGCCACTGAGAATCCTTTTTTTCAAAGTCTGATTTTGTGATCATTTTCCCTTGTCTAATCATCAACTTAGTCAAAGACAGACTGAGAACGTGCGGGTTAAGAGTTTCACATGATCGAGTGAATGATTTATTTTCAAAGCCGCGTTAACGGAGGATGGCAGCAACTCAAAGCTACAGGAGGACAAAATTAGGTCTTGCCCAAAGCCATCCTTTCTTTTCCAGTGGTAAAAGGGCACTAGATTCAAATGACTTTCAAACAACTTCGGAGAGAGGCTGGCCAAAAAAAAAAAAAAAAATACTGTCCCGCAGGCAGTGGTGGGAAAAGGAGCCTCTTGATAAGATAGGATTGAAGCCTGATTGAAAGTCAGGAAAAAGCGGCTCCGTTTGTCAGACGGACTCAGACGGTAATTCTCAGCGAGCCATGTAGGATGGCACCCAAAGCTTTTTGGAAACGAGCGCCAAGTCAAAACACAACACACACACACACACCCTAAGCCAGCAACACTCTGGCTGTTGGCATAAATCACCCAACACAACGTGCACAGTTTGAGACTGCAACTGCAGGCGTGGGGGTACCTCCCCTTCTTCCCTTTCTCCATCCCCCTTTGCAGATTTTTCGTGAACTGATTCCTCAGGACGGGCTGCCCTGGATCCTTCCACTCAGGGGATGGCGTGGGGGGGATACATTTATTTCTTAGGACAGCCTTCATGACTTAATTCCCCTCCCGCGGTGGTCTGTGTCCTTTCCAAAAAAAAGGAATAGAGAAAAGTGAAGTGCTTTCTCCAGAAAGTATGCACCTCTGCAAAGGGGGAATTATTGAAGGGAGGGGCCCTTCTGGAACACTCACATCACCCACTCTGGGGACACTTCGTCTCCTCCCTTCCTCTGGGTCCTGTCACCTCGAGGTCTCCCCTTGTTTGGCTCACAGGAGTAACCCCTCTCTGGGTGAAAACCCTCTTAATAGGTCACCTTGTAAAGAGACCTGGAGGCTGCAAATAGTGTGAGGTTGACTTCACCTTTGTTTTGGCCTTAGTAAGACATTATCCAGCACATGAGTGGGGCTGGGGACTCATGAACTCAGCAATACTTCCCAGGCAGAATCATGTACACACACACACACACACACACACACACACACAAACATTTTAATCTCTACGATCTGCCAAAAACCAAATCTTTTAGTTAAGCATTAAGGTGTTGGATCTGGGAGATAAAAAGCTATGAATGACACCCATTGTTTCTTTCAAGCTGGCCATTAAGTGAACTAAAACCCAGATTTCTCACGACGCCTGCATTCCCTGAGCACTGATTCTCAGGGCTGAAGTAGGGCACATCGGAAAAATCTCTCAACCTCCTTCTCCACTCTAAGAACCACATTCCTTAACTAGATCCAATCAATTAGTCCAGCACAATAATTTTACGTCCAATTAGTTGTTCCTCCCCTTGTGGAGAGGAAGTGAGATGCATCATTTAAGAAAGACAAGATGAGATAAACGGGCGTTAGCACCTAAGGGTGAGGGGGAATCCTCACCGGACCCCATCCGGGCAGGAATTCCCCACATTTCAGTGAGCCTTCGGGCCCAGCACTGAGCTCCAGAACCCAAGCATCGGGCTAGGGACTGAGCTCTGAGTGCATCCGCGGGCAGTGCAGCCAAAACGAACAGCCTGATGTTAAGAAGCAAAAATGCAGCGGAGAGGAGCCGGACCCACAGCACGGACCGGAAAGGGGAAGGCAGCCCGAAGCAGCTGAGCCGCAGGGCAGGGGAAGCAAGCGTGCCTCTAACGTTGCCCATTCTGCTGTCAGCATAACGCCCCGTCTCTTTTTGCTAAGTTTCAAGAGGAAACACACACAACTAGACTGAATCCTATACATTTCGAATCAAAATAAAGTTCTACCCCCGTGTGCCGGGCACGGAGAATTGAGCGCACTGTAGTTAGCTGGCTGGGGCCTCGGGCATCCCTGTGCCATGACGGGATGTGTAAGTTCCCAGCCCACTGCGAACCCAGGAGTAAACGGTGCCGCGCTCCCTTTGGACTAGAATGAGGTTTGGAGTTTTTTGGTTTTGTTTTTGTTTTTCTTCTTCTTCTCCTTTGAAGAGTTACTCAATTCAGTGAGTTCATCCTGAACACTCCCATTATGCATGGAAATGCAAGCAAGAGGCACTTTGAGAACTGCTCACTCTAACCCCACTTACCCAAAACAAAGGGCACCCCACCCAGAGCGGCTGTAGGAAAAGGACAAGTGACAAGGGTGATGGAGACCTGCGCTCAAATGCAAGGGGCTCCAGGACACACTGGGGAACCGAGGAGGGAGATTACAGACAGGTGAGGCTTGGGACTGGCGGGCAGGGCAGCTCGCCCAGTAATCAGAGGTCACACGGCAGTGCACTCCCAGGAACTTCCAGGCCGGACAGAGGATCCCAGGGCAGAGGGTGGAAGGGCAGGTAGGAGGCCTGGAGCTTCCCACTCCCACCCACACTGCTGATGCCTCCCTGGTGAATGGGCCACAAAAAGGGGCTACTACCCCACCTGTGCTGAGCAAGCCCCAGCCTGGGGGGAGCCTTGAGTCTCAGAGGATCATGAGCTTGGGGCAACCCCAGCCTGAAGCAGCTCCAAGCTTAGGGTAAGTCCCAGGCTGGGGCAGCCTCCCGGCTGGAGCCTCACCTCAGAAGTAAGTCATCATATTACGGGTTTCTTCTCACAGATCTAAGTTACAACTTCGGTCTAGCTGAGGCTTGCCTGGCAAGGGTTCACACACTGCTAACGTCTCACAAGGCTGGAAGGGGTACCCTTGCAGGTGTCTGGGGTTCCTCCTTTGCTTTCCCCTCTTCTAGGAAGATAAGAAGGCGTCTCCCAACCTCTGAAATCTGGGGAGAGCGGTGTGTAGTTCTGTATCTGCCAGAGCAGGATCCTTACTGCAGCTCCCACCCCAGCGGCTGGAGTGAGGAGGGAAGGAGGGGGTGATATGGGGATGCAGGGGTGGGAAGGGTGGGTGGAGGGAGGAGCGGCGCGTGAAAACCCTCCTGTGAGCACGCAAAACTTCCCCTAGCTGCCGCAGCCCACAAGCGGGTACGTCCCTGGGCTCTCGTCCTTCTCCCACCTCCTACCCAGAGCCCAGGGTGCGGATCAGACTCTAAGTTCCCCCAAGGGCTGGCTAATCGGCTCTCCCACCCTCAGCGTAAGGGCCCACGCACTCCATTCCTGGCTCCAGTCTCTCCACTGGTCTGCCGCCCCTACCGGCCCGGAGATCAGAGTCCCCCAGACCCCAGCCCTCCCCACCCCCGCGCTGGTGTCCGCCAGGCGGCGCCCTTCGAGGAGCAAAAAAAGGCTGCGGGCGGCTTCGCGGAGAAACCAGTCGCCCCCCAGGGAAAGTGACCCCAGATCGCCCCTCGGGAAAGGCCGGTATCCCGGCTGCGAGGGTCTGCGCGCGCGCCTGGCTCGACCCCACTTTCAACCCGAGAGGAAAAGCCGACGGAGCGGGAGGCGCCCGTCCGGGGCTCCGCAGCCAGACTCGCAGCGCAGGGCTCTCCGCAGGGTCCCCGCCGCCCCTGCCTCCCCGATCCCCCAACCCGAAGGCCAGGGGCCGGCGCCCCGGGCGGCTCACCTTCTCTCCGGTCAGCACGTGCAGCCCCTCGCGCACCTTGGCGAAGGAGCCCTCGCCCAGCTTCCTGCTGCCTATGAGGTAGTTGCCCACGCGCTTGTGGTGCTGGAAGTCGCGGAGCCGCTCGCGGGGCACGCCGCTCACCCAGGCCGGCAGGAAACTTCCCTCGCAGGCCGCCGCCGGCCTGGCCGCGTCCTCGGCGCCGCCGCCGCCCCCGGGCGCCGCCGGCTCGCCCAGGAGCCCGTCCCCCGCCGCCGCCGGCATCACGCTTGCCCGCTGCCCGCGCCGCTCCGGCTCTGCTCCCACGGGCGCGGCTCCTCCTCCTAGTCCGGCCCACGCGACTCCCCCGGCTCCTCCCGCCGCCACCCCGGGCCCGGCCCCGCCCGGCCCGCGGCTCCCGCGCCCCGGGCCGCCGCCGAGCGCCGCGCGCAGACAATAGCGGTCGCCCAGGCCACAGGGTACCGGGGACCCGCCCACAAGAAGTTCTTCTTCAGGGGGTCGCCCGGGCCCCTTTCGGGACCCCGAGACCCTGCCCGGGGTCCCGTCCGGGCGGCTAGTGACAGTCGCCCCGCTCGGGTGCGCGGGGAACAAGCCGGCTGCGGAGGGGCGGGCGGGGGGGGGGGGGGTGGCGCGGTCCGGTGCCCGGTCCCGGAGCCGGGGTGCCTGGTCCCGGAGCCCGGGCGCCTCGGCAGCCTCCGCCCTAGCCGCCGCGGGCTGGCCCGCACGGGCTCGTGTCCGGCTCGCTGGCTCCTAGCTGCGGCCGCCCGAGAGCAGCGCGCGGCGGGCTGCAGGCGCCCTCTGGAAGGCAGCAGAAGAAAGCCCCGTTCAGTTTGAATTTGCAGAAATTTAATCCGGGCGCGGGCGGCGGGAACAGATGCGAGCTCCACTCTGCAGCCTGTACACTTTCAAATCCCTCGTAGCCCCTCCTTCCCCGCGCGCAACAGCCAAACTCGACCCTCGCCGGAGAGGGGAGGGCCCTGGGAGGGGAGCAGCGGAGTGGGCGGCGGAGCCACCTGAGCGCCGGACAGGGGGACCTCGCGCTGCCTCGGAGACGCGCGCTCCCGGGACGCCCAAGTCGGGCCGCCTCCGGCTGCGCCTCTCGCCTAGATTCGGGGCTCGGGCTTTCTGGACCTTTCGGCGAAGAAATCCCCCACTACCAGCCGCACCCACCCCGGGCAGGAGGAAGGGAGGGAGGCTCTCTCGAACCCGGTGGACTGTGGGTTAGGTGCCCGGTGTGCAGCCCCGGGCGTGGCACATAGTAGGACCCTCTGGACCCTGGATGGGTGGATAGATGGATGGGTGGAAGGATGGAGAGGTGGCGGGGCGTCTGCCCGGGCTCACACCAGACGGGAACGCTGTGTTGGAGGAGGAGCAGCCGCAACAATACTAGTAGCAGCAGCAACGTAGGAACCAGGGCATTTGCTGCCTCTGCTCGTACGTTTACACCTTCTCTGCTTTCCATTGAAATGATGCCGGTGATTGCAGGATGCGATGGACCAGCGCTCCCTGCTCCTGGAGGCTTTTGTTCTGTGCGCGCCCTGACTCTGCTCATCCCTCGTAAACAAGTGCAGCTGCCCTGACCACTCTGATCTTCTCCAGGATCCCCAGCGTCTTCTCAAACCAAAAATGAGGAATCTCGTGGCAGGGAGGGGGGAGGAAGGGGGAGGCATTTACAAAATGCTACCTGTTGAGCAGCCAGATAAAAGGCACCAGCGTTTCAAGCATACTTAACCCCTGACATTACAGCATCAGAGTTCAAAGGCAGGATTCGGTCCTCAAGTTCCTTTCACTACTGACTCCGCTGTAAACAATTATGGTATGATCCACGTCAGTGCTCTGAGATAGGGGCGGGGCGGGAAGAGGAGGTGGTGCACAGCAGTCGTTAATCCAGTGTCTTGGGGGCTTTCTGACCCATGTGAAAAGTGACCCAGAGGAACGCCTGTTTTAAGTAGATCTAATTTTAAATATGCTATGATCGACTACTCACGTGTTATGACTGGGGTTGTTTTCCATCAGTCTCCTCATTGTTCCCTCTTCTCAATATTAAAAATACACTTTCAAATGTTTTTCTTGCTGTGCTTAAGGGACTTCATTACTCCCACCCCACCCCCATAATTTCCACAAGGCCAATCAAATCGCTATAATGTCTCCGATTCAATGATCAAATTTTAGGACAGTAACCTGGCGGAAGAAGGGGGCTATATGACCAGCACTGAGTGAATGTTCAACAACGATCTGATGGACGAGGAATATGGAGCTCACTTTGGGATCAAAACCATTCTGCATCTTCTTTCTGAAAAGGTTTTAGAGTTTCCCCAGTTAGTAGCCTATGTGTTAATAGAGTATGAATTTCTTTAAATTTTAGGATAATTCGCTCTGTATGAAAATTTAGAAATTACTTTATTATAGAATAAGGCAAATGTCAGAGACAGTTCATCAAATTACCTTTATGGCCTAAAAAAAAAAAAAAAAAAGCTAGCCAATTCAGGCACAAAAATGGTGGAAGATATTTACAATGAAATAGAGATTTTCTTTCCTTTTAATTATCCTCTCGGGGTGGAGGTCAGGAAAGGAGTGAAGAAGAGAGAAAATCCAGGCCCATTAATTCTTTTTCAAGCCTGATGCCTGGGTTTGATTCAAGTTCACTGCTAATTCCATCAGCTGGGATGGATGCCAAAGAGAAGTTCAAATCTTACCCTTCCTGGGCTTAGTAACTGGTTTTTGAACTATAGGTCCTGTCCTCTGAAATGGCCTTGTTTAATAAGGAATAAGCCCAGAAATTCCTTTATGTAGGACAAATTAGTACACGAAACAATGGACTGCCCTCATGTTAGATACGTAGGAAACATCTTGTTGAAAGTCCCAGTCCAGCATTGAAGATTCTCTACTAATTATTCCAAACTATATGTCTTCTCTTGCTGTGGGATGTCCCTGAGCACTACATTTCAGCTGTCTTTATCCGGGATGGGGCTTCCTCCCCTCTGCACCTTTTTTCTTTTGGCTGCATAGGGTCTTTTAGTTGCGGCACGCAGGATCTTCCTTGTGGCACGCGGGATCTTTGTCGAGGCATGCAGGATCTTTCATTGCAGCGCTGGCTCTTTGTTGTGATGCGTGGGCTTCTCTCTAGTTGAGGTGTGCGTGTTTTCCATTCTCTAGTTGTGGTGCACAGGCTCCAGGGCGTGTGGGCTCTGTAGTTGTGGCGTGTGGGTTCCAGAGCATGTGGGCACTGTAGTTTAACAACAGTGAGCTGCAATAGGCTGATCGCTCGTCCTTCTCTCTTACTCTATATCACTCATTCTTCTTAAGTTCTGTATTACTTCCTGTGAATATCTTTCTTCTCTTTTAGACTTTTTGAGAACAAGAGATTCTATTTGCCCTAGAGAACCTAGCACAGTGCCCTGAGACACGGTCATCATTCAATATATATTTGCATAAATGAAAGCAATCGTGGGACTTCCCTAGTGGTGCAGTGGTTAAGAATCTGCCTGCCAATGCAGAGGTCACAGGTTCGTTCCCTGGTCCAGGAAGATCCCACATGCCATGGAGCAACTAAGCCCATGTGCCACAACTACTGAGCCTGTGCTCTAGAGCCCGTGAGCCACAACTACTGAAGCCTGCTCGCCCTAAAGTCCACACGCTGCAATTACCGAGCCCACGCACCGCAACTACTGAAGCCCACGCGCTGCAACTACTGAAGCCCATGCACCTAGAGCCCATGCTCCTCAACAAGAGAAGCCGCTGCAATAAGAAGTCCACGCACCACAATGAAAGGTAGCCCCCGCTCGCCACAACCAGAGACAGCCCACGCACAGCAATGAAGACCCAATGCAGCCAAAAAATAAATTTAGAAAAAAAAAGAAAGCAATCGTTCACGGATTCTCAAATGAGTGGAGCTTCATTGCTCCAGACAGCAAGATCCCCTCTGTCCTGGTGGAAGACACTTCTAATAACTTTCTAAAAGCGTTTGCAGTTATATTGTTCGTTGCCTATGGGTAATCAACAAATATAATTGTTTGTCTTGTCAAAGATGGGCCATTCTCTAATTCGGATGCATTAACCCTTTAAAAAACATTACCAATTACAGTGGGCTGGAAAGCCGTGAAAAGCTTTCTCAGTTGACTTGTACCAGCTGCCTCCTTCCCGTCTCTTTCACCATCTCCTCCTTCCATATGGCTGGGAGACTGTCTATGTGCTCCCACAGAATGCCAGCTAGGAGACCCAGCTGGAAGCAGTCAAAGACAATTAGAAGTAATCAGCTGGCACGACCAGGAAATGAAAGTTGTCTGGAGGGGGTTAGGATGGCAGAAGCTGGCTTGTGACAGGAGAAGGAACGGAGAGCAAAGCAAAGAGAGCAGGCATGAAGAAACTTTGCCTGGAAGACATTCTCTGAACCCTATACGTTAATTCTCCCCAAACAAAGCTTCCAGTAAATCCCAGAGGCAGGACTTGAACACCTGTCCCCAGAGTTCACGTGCACCGTTATCTTTTCACAGCACTCGGCTGTTGAATGTGCACAGTGCAAAGGCTGAGGAAGGCGGGGTCCCTCAGTCACAGACGGGGGTGTGGAGGCAACCTAAGCTGGCACTGGAGAGCAGAACGTGCAACACCCCGCAGTGATGTCCTTCTCTGAAAATGAATCGTGACTCACCACCTCCCCGTGCCTCAGTCTCCTCCATCTGTAAAAGTGGGATATTAAGGAAGCGTGAGGCTTAAATGAGATGATGTACACAAGCACTCAGCCTAGCACCTGGCACTTAGAAACACACGGTGAACTTTAGCTCTCACTCCTTCCATCAATACCGTGAGCATCACAACCCTGGGAGAGGTCACTCAAGAAGGCCCCAGAATTCCACAAACACAACTACCCTTATTACTGAGGAAGCCAATGCATTTTCTCCAGGTGGGATCACTTCCCTGAATCCAGAGTCCTGTGACCAAACCCTCTTCTTCTCCACCAGGCTGTCTGAAAGGATCTGAGACTTAAACTGGGCTCAACACACCACACACACACACACACCCTGCTCCACTCCTATTCCAGGGTTGCACCCCAACTCACCCCCAAATCTAAGAATCATCCTTTGCTTCCTCTCCTTCCTGAGCCTCGTATCCAGTCCCTCAGCAAATGCTGTGGGTTCTACTTTCACAACACAGCCACATGTGACCATGGCTGGCCATTCTCACCATCGTCACCTTCTTCAAGCTACCATCCTCTCTCTCCTCCTAACTGGTATCCCTTGCTTCCATAGCAAAGCCCAAACCATGCCCTAAAAATGGGAATCCTATCACAACACCACTTCCCTTCCCCAAACTGTCCAACAGAGCCGCCACCACAGAAATGATGCCCACATGCCTTATCCTGGCGCAGCCCCTGCTTCCCCCTTCAGCATCCGGCCTCCCGAGAGTCACTAGCGGTACCTCCCTCCTGCCCCGACTGCAAGCCACCCAGCTCCTTTCCACCTCAAGGCTCTTACCCTCGCTTTTCCCTCTGTGCCAATGGCACACTTCTCCTCGATCTTGGTGTGGTCTGTCCCTCCCTTCATTCAGGGTTCTGCGCTCTGGACCAGAGAGCAGGGAGACCTCCCCAGGTCCCCTCATTGCCATCCTCTAACCCCAAACTCTACTCCATATTTCCTTGTGCCATTTGGTCAGTAGCTGACAGAAGGGTGCACATTCATTTGTTTAGAGCACGTCTCTCTCTCCCTCTAGACTTTAAGGTCCATGCAGCCAGGACGTTGGCCGTATCCCAACCCCCGTGCATGCCCGGCATATTGTAGGAGCTCAGCAACACCTGTGGAACCCCATCTCAACTCCTGATATGCCCATGCACGGAGTCTGGATGGTGGTACCAAGCCTGCCCTCCTGCGACTGCTTCCCAGCAGCACTGAGGTGATGTCTTCCAACAAGATCCTGATGGCTGCCCCCAAGGGAGCTCAAGGTTTATCATGGTTGAACCTCCATCAGGCCCCAAGAGCCAGATATCATGGCTATTTCAGTAAGAAAAATGTACCGCCCACCTCACAGCCACACGGGAGCCTGGGCTTTAGGATTCCACAGCTAAGGTTTGGTCCCTTCCTCCAAATTCCAGAGAGAGGCTATTGAGAAGGATTGGAAGTTAAAATATTTTACAGGAAGTGATCATCACATACACTCCTCTGGACCGTTTCTCCTTGCCTGCACTTCTCCTTGGCAGTCAACTCCAAGAGCACGCCCGAGAACTACGAGGCCCTTCCCCCTCCCTTTACTTCTCTGACCTGTCTCTCCCTATTCACTCCAGTGAAGCCACACTTCTCCTGCAGTGGGCCCTTTATGTTTTCTATCCCCTGGAATAGCTTTCTCCCAAGTATCTGCAGAGCCAGCCCCCTCACTGTCTTTGGGTCTTGGCTCAGAGGTCACCCGCTCTGTGAGCCTGTGACTGACCTCTTCATTTACAGCACAGACGTCCGCCAGGCTACCTCGTCCCCTATCCCCCTGCCCCTTCTCTGCTTGATGTTTCTTCCTGGCACTTAACACCATGTGACAAATCATATATTTTCCTTATTTATTTTGTTTACTATCTGTCTCCCTCCCTAGAGTGGAGGCTCCATGAGGGCGGGGATTTCTTGTTCAGTGTCCTAGGCGCGGTACCAGGCACACAGGAAGTACTCAATACAAATCTGTCGTGATTAAATGAATTTGTAATTCACAGGTTCTCCCGTTGCTGAAGAGGGGACCATAATAAATGAGAAAGCAGAAGAAAGAAACACAGCAAAACTGAGTTCTGTTAGAGAAAGCTTACATCAAAAAGAAAGAATTGAGGGCTTCCCCGGTGGCGCAGTGGTTGAGAGTCCGCCTGCCGATGCAGGGGACACGGGTTCGTGCCCCGGTCCGGGAAGATCCCACATGCCGCGGAGCGGCTGGGCCCGTGAGCCATGGCCGCTGAGCCTGCGCGTCTGGAGCCTGTGCTCCGCAACGGGAGAGGCCACAGCAGTGAGAGGCCCGCGTACCACAAAAAAAAAAAAAAATTGAAAAAAAAATCAATATTTATGCCGCAAAGATAAACCTCCATAACAAGCTCCACATTTGTAGGATGGCAGGAAGGGAAAGGTTATTATCAGCACTAAGGCTTGTAATACGTGGCCTCCATTTACAGCTGCGAACGTCCGTCCATTTCTTGCTGGGGACTGGGCAGAACCATGCAGCATCATCAGGTCCACAGTGGCACCTGGAGAGTGCGCACACACAGTGGGGCAACTCTAAAATGTGACCCGTAGGTGGAGGGTCAGTGAGTGGAAGGGCATTCTGGAACTGAGCTCACTCACCAGTCACATGTCAGGCACTCACGCAGGCTGATGGCAGAAGCCTGCTCTGGACGGTCAGCGGCCAGACTCAGACAACAAGAATCAGGCGCCCCCTGCTGGTTGACTCAGCTCTGCTTTCCCACCACAGCCCAAGGAGCCACAGACAGAACACCAGTCTAGAAACAAGAAACCTCCTCACTCGCTGGCTTAGTGACCCTCAGCAGGGCACTTATTATCTCTGACATCAGTTTTCTCCACCTGTAAAGGGAATAACTCCTTTCTGTCATTCCTAGTTCCCAGGAATGTCCCCTGGATAAAATGAGGCAAATACGCATGCATGTACCACGAAAATAGAAGCTATTTTGGTCATTGCTGTCTTAAGTCAAAATGGAAAGTGGGGCTTCCCTGGTGGTGCAGTGGTTGAGAGTCCGCCTGCCGATGCAGAGGACACGGGTTCGTGCCCCGGTCCGGGAAGATCCCACATGCCGCGGAGCGGCTGGGCCCGTGAGCCACGGCCCCACCATCTTGAAGGTCTCTTCTCATTGTGGTTTTGATGTGCACTTCCCTGATGATTAGTGAAGTTGAGCACCTTTTCATGTACCTGTTGGCCGTCTGTGTATCTTCTTTTGAGAAATGTCTATTCGGGTCCTTTGCCCATTTATCAATATAGTTATCTGCTTTTTGCTATTGTTACATGAGTTTCTTATATATTTTGGATATTAACCCCTTATCAGATGTGTGGTTTGCAAATATTTTCTCCTATTCTGTAGGTTGCGTTTTCATTTTCTTGATTGTTTATTTTGCTGTGAAGAAGAATTTCATTTTGATGCAATCCCACTTATCTATTTTTGCTTTTGGTGTCAGATTAAAAAATATATATTGCCCAGCTTGTTAGATCCTATATGCCAGGAGAGTACTCCCAAATTGATAGGCTCTCCTTTATCTAACTTTATATTCCACACCCCTTCATCCAGCATCTGAGAATTCAGTTCCTTGTGTTCTTTTTCCACTTCTGCCAGCACATGTCGGCTAGGTCCTGAAGCATATGGTTGCATTGTTCCCTTATTCAGACCAGCACTTTACCGGCTGTGTTATGTTGTGACTTAATCCTAACTATTGCCCTCTTGGCCAGAAGGGGAGGTTGGACCAAGACCTCTGCAACGTGCCCAAGCAAGAAGAATGTGCTAGCCCTTAACAAGGAGATGAGACTACAATAGTAAAGAAAAGTGAGTCCTCCGGTGTCAAGATGGACATGAAAAGTAAAAGAAATGCAATATATACGGAGAAAACTATAATTTGAAAAGATATATTCACTTCAATGTTAATTGCAGCACTATTTACAATAGTCAAGACATGGAAGCAACCTAAATGTCAGATGACATTTGAATGGATAACAGATGAATGGATAAAGAAGATGTGGTGTGTGCATATATATACACAATGGAATAATACTCGGCCATAAAAAATGAAATAATGCCCTTTG
This sequence comes from Tursiops truncatus, assembly GCF_011762595.2. NCBI lineage: Eukaryota > Metazoa > Chordata > Mammalia > Artiodactyla > Delphinidae > Tursiops > Tursiops truncatus. The sequence continues at coordinate 131,211,870 of NC_047037.1, read as the reverse complement.
CAGCAACATGGATGGACTTAGAGATTATCATACTAAGTGAAGTAGGTCAGAAAGAGAAAGACAAACACCATATGATATCACTTATATGTGGAATCTAATATATGACACAAATGAACTTATCTACGAAACAGAAATAGACTCACAGACGTAGAGAACAGACTTGTGGTTGCCAAGGGGTGGGGCGGGTGGGGGAAGGATGGATTGAGAGTTTGGGATTAGGCGATGCAAACTATTATATGTAGAATGGATAAACAACAAAGTCCTACTGTATAGCACAGGGAACTATATTCAATATCTTGTGATAAACCATAATGGAAAAGAATATGAAAAAGAATGTGTATATATCTACGATGGAATCACTGTACAGTAGAAATTAACACAACACTGTAAATCAACTATACTTCAATAAAATCTTTTCAAAAGTAAAAGAAAAGTGAAAGTGAAATGCTACTTTTAGGTCAAAAGCATAAAACTTAAAATACAAACCAATCTCAAAAGAGAATCAGTAAAGAATATGCACATTTCAGCTTATACAAACAAATCTAAATGCACAATAGCGGGGCTTCCCTGGTGGCGCAGTGGTTGAGAGTCCGCCTGCCGATGCAGGGGACACGGGTTCGTGCCCCGGTCCGGGAAGATCCCACATGCTGCAGAGCAGCTGGGCCCGTGGGCCATGGCCACTGAGCCTGCACGTCCGGAGCCTGTGCTCCGCAATGGGAGAGGCCGCAACGGTGAGAGGTCTGCGTACCACAAAAATAAATAAATAAATAAATGCACAATAGCAAACTAAGAGTCCAGACTTATACCAAAGATGTAATAAAAGGTTTCAATGAGGTCCACCTTAATTAAAGTCAAAATTATAGCTTTTTGGTGATACATTACACTGTGCAAAAGAAAACAGGCATAAAAATAAAGCTTTGGCAACTGACTTATGGTGTACCTTCACTTCCAAGAGAATGCTGAAGACTGCCAAGGAAGAAAAAACCCAGGCACCAAGATGAAAACAACAACTCGATGGAAATATTCTAAGAGAAACCCCTGGGTTTTCTTTTTTCCATTTAATACGCAGGAAAAAAGAAATGTAAGACGTCATTGATGAGCTGACATAGTGAAGTATTTCTATTTCAGTTTACTTATGCTATCAATGCATTTCTGGACTTCCTGGGATTTTTTTTCTTCCTGTTTTGTTAAGATGTAATCGACATAGGGCTTCCCTGGTGGCGCAGTGGTTGAGAGTCCGCCTGTTGATGCAGGGGACACGGGTTCGTGCCCCGGTCCGGGAGGATCCCACATGCCGCGGAGTGGCTGGGCCCGTGAGCCATGGCCGCTGAGCCTGTGCGTCCGGAGCCTGTGCTCTGCAACGGGAGAGGCCACAACAGTGAGAGGCCCGCGTACCACACACACAAAAAAAGATATAATCGACATAGAGCACTGTATAAGTTTAAAGTGTACAACATAGTGATTTGACTTAACATACATCATGCAATGATTACGACAGTAAGTTTACTGAACACCATCATCTCATATACATATAAAATTAAAGAAATAAAAAATATTTTTCCTTGTGATGAGAACTCAGCATTTACTCTCTTAACTTTCATATATAACAATACGGCAGTGTTAATTATATTTACCATGTCGTGTATTACACCCCTTGTGCTTATTTATCTTAAAACTGGAAGTTTGTACCTTTTGACCACCTTCATCCAATTCCTCCTACCCCTACCCCCCACCTCTGGTAATCACAAATCTGATCGCTTTTTCTATGAGTTTGTTTGCTTGTTTTTGAAGTAAAACTGACCTACAACACTATGTTCGTCCCTGTTATACAACATAGTGATTTGATATTTCTGTACATGTCAAAATGATCACCATGATAAGTTTAGTTATGATACGTCACCATACAAAGATATTAGCATAGCTATCGACTATATTCCCCACACTGTACCTAGCAATATATACCTCTATCATCTATCTATCTATCTATCATCTATCATCTATGTATTTCAAGTTGCTGATCTCTTAAGTTCAGACTCATTGTAACAGTCCTGCATTTTATTCACCCCCTCCCAAATTTACTGCTTTTGACATCATATTTTACATCTTTTTGTTTTGTGAATCCATTAACTACTTCTTGTGGATATAGATGATTTTACTACTTTTGTCTTTAACCTTCCCTACTAGCTTTGGGCGTGGACGATTTACTACCTTTACTGTATATTTGCCTTGTAATTTTCATGTTACTAGTCATGGCCCTTTCTTTTATGCATAGAGAAGTCCCTCTAACATTTCTTGTAAAGCTGGTTTTGTGGAGCTGAACTCTCTTAGATTTGCTTGTCCGTAAAACTTTCGATCGCTCCTTCAAATCTGAATGAAAGCCTTGCCAGGTAGCGTATTCTTGGTTATAGGTTTTTGCCTTTCATCACTTTAAATATATTGCGCCACTCCCTTCTCACCTCCAAAGTTTCTGCTGAAAAGTTAGCGGATAGCTTTATGGGAGTTCCCTTGTATGTAACTTGTTGCTTTCCCCTTGCTGCTCTTAATATTGTCTCTTTAATTTTTGCCATTTTAATTACAGTGTGCTCTGGTGTGTTCCTCTTTGGGTTCATCCTGTTTGGGACTCTCTCTGCTTTCTGGACCTGGAGGTCTTTTCTTTTCCCAGGTTAGGGAAGTTTTCAGCTATTATTTCTCCAAAAATGTTCTCTGCCCACCCCCCTCTCTCCTCTCCTTCTGGGACCCCTATAATGTGAATGTTACTGAGCTTGATATTGTCCCAAAGGTCTCTTAAACTGTCCTCATTTCTTTTTATTCTTTTTTATTTTTTTTTCTGTTCAGCATCAGTGATTTCCACTACTCTGTTTTTCAGCTTGCTGATCCGTTCCTCTGTATCATCTATTCTACTGTTGATTCCTTCCCGTGGAGTTTTCATCTCAGTGATTGTATTCTTCATCTCTGTTTGGTTCTTCTTTATATTTTCCAACTCATTGTTAAAAGCTTCCAACTTCTCACTCTGTTCATCCATTCTTCTCCCAAATTCTTTGAACATCTTTATGATCATTACCTTGAAGTCTTTATCAGGTAGACTGCTTACTCCACTTCACTTAGTTCTTCTTCTGGGGTTTTATCTTGTTTCTTTGTTTATAACATGTTTCTCTGGCATCTCATTTTCCTTAATTTGATCTTTTTAATTTCTACGTATCTGGTAGGTTGCTGACTTTTCCCAACCCTGGAGAAGTGGCAGTCTCCTCTTTTTTTAGGAGACATTCTATGCATCTCAACAGTGCACTACCCTCTGGTCACCAAAGCCATATACTCTAGGAGCGCCCCCTATGTGAGCTATGTGGGTCTTTCTGTTGTTGCAGGCTGACTACTGTGGGTGGTCTGGTAGGCATGACTGGCCCCCAGTCTGGTTGGTTGCCAGGTCCTGCCTTGTGCAGAGGCTGGTTTCTGGGGCCAGAGCATGCGGCTGTGGGTTGTGTGGTCCTAGGGTTCCCAGGGCTAATGCTGGGTTCTGGGGTGGGTGGTTGTGAGGCCAGGGATCCCGGATCTAGTGGTGGACTATTGGTGGGTGGGCCCAGTTCCTGAAAACAGCTGGCTGTGGTGTCTGGGATGTCCCAAATCTGGTGTTGGCCTGTTGGTGAGTGGGGTTGGATCCTGGGGCAGCTGGCTGAGGGGTCCAAAGTGTCTCAGTGCTGGTATCAGCCTGCTGGACAGGGCTGAGGCCCAGGGGATCCCAGGACTGGTGCCAGCTCACTGGTGGGTGGAGCCAGGTCCTGAGTCTCTGGTGGACAGGGCTGGATCCCGGGGCAGTTGTGGGCTCAGGGGGGCTTAGGACAGCAGGCCTGCTGGCGGGTGGGGCTATGTCTCTGCCCAGCTAGTATCTTGGCCTGAGGCCTCCCAGTACTAGTGCAGAAAGGCTGATGTATGGGGCCAGGTTTTGGTGCCAGTAAGCTAGAGGGAGGATTCCAAAGTGGTGCTTGCCGACATCGGTGTCCACATGGTAGAACCAGCTTCCCAGGATAGATGCCGCCAGTGTCTATGTCCCCAGGGTGAGCTGCAGTTGCCTCCTGCCTCTCCAGGAGATTCTCCAGGATCAGCAGGTGGGGCTGACCCAGGCTCCCTTCAGATTACTGCTTCTGCCCTGGATCTCAGAGCACGTGAGATTTTGTGTGCGCCCTTTAAGAGTGGAGTCTCTATTTCCCACAGCCCCCAGGTCTCCTGAAAATAAACCCCACTGGCCTTCAAAGCTAAATGTTCTGAGGGCTTATCTTCCAGGTGCAGGACCCCTGGACTGTGGAACCCGATGTGGGGCTTAGACCCCTCACTCCCTGGGGAGAACTTCTGCAATTGTAATTATCCTTCTGTTGTGGGTCACCTTTGGGGGAGTATGGGTCTTGACTAAACCACATCTCTGCCCCTCCTACCTGTCTCATTGTGGTTTCTTCTTTATGTCTTTGGTTAGAGATCTCTTCTGCTAATCTTCTGGTTTTATTTATCAGTAGTTGCTCTGTAAATAGTCATAACCTTGGTGTGGCCATGGGAGGAGATGAGCTCAGGGTCTTCCTACTCCACCATCTTGGCCACTCCTCTTCCTGGGATTTTAATTAAGAATAAACATATCTTGGGGATATTTTTTACAATTTCTGCAAACTCTAAATAGAATCAGACAACTCTGATGTGGACCGGAGACTTTGTGTGGGGACTATGGAAATATCTGGAATTCTTCACAGGTGGCAGGAATTCTTCATCCTCATACTCAATGGTAAAAAACTGATAACTTTTCCCCTAAGTTGCAACATCTCAACTCTGAGTGATGGATAGAGACCACCAATGACAGGGGTAAACTCCTTTATCAAGGATCTTCTGGACCTCATAAAAATGGCAGAAAATAATACAGACAGTCTTAAGTGTCCAGTGTTATCTTTCAGGGCTGAGACATCTCTGGAACCCTGTTGACCTTACACAACCAGGACTCCTGTTACAAATGCATAATTCTTGAATAATGTAAGCCCCCCAAATCCTAGCTAATACAAAGTACAAATACCTTGGTATAACAAAAATTTTCTGGGTCCAGTGAAAACAAAATGTGGACTGAATCTGTTAAATGAACTTATATGAGCTAATTTCACATCTGTAAAAATTTGTTTATTAAATTTTTTTTAAAAAGATCTTAAATGGTTACTTATGTTATCTTTTTAAACTCAATGTGTTTCCCCTTCAGGTGCAAATGTTCGTCTTCTTCCTAGAGCCCAGAGAAGCAACTGGGAGAAAGTGCCAGTATCCCTAATGAGGAAGCAATGTTTGAGCCCATCATCATATACTCAAGGATGTAAAGCTGTGGCTGGACCAAGATTCAAACTAATTTCAAAGAATTCCTCATGATTCTGGAGGTCACTTAATTGACATAGGAAGAGGATATGTTAAATGGGCGAGAACTTAGAAAGATATAGTAGGAAACCACTGCTAACAAAGATCTCAGTACTGTTCATTAGAAGCTAACATCAGTAATAGTGACAATGTCATTGCACATAAACCCTGCTACAGGATAGTAATCTGCTGCTACTATAACATGGCCAAAGAAAATTACTGTAATTCCTCTCAATGGATGCAGAAAAAGCATTTGACAAAATTCAACATCCATTCATGATAAAAACTCTCAACACTCTGGGTATAGAAAGAGCATACTAACATAATAAAGGCCATATACGATAAGCCCACAGATACCGTCATACTCAATGGTGAAAAGCTGAAAACTTTTCCTCTAAGATTAGGAACAAGGAACAAAGATCCCCACTCTCACCACTTTTATTAAGCATAGTACTGGAAGTCCTAGCCAGAGCAATAAGCAAGGAAAAGAAATAAAAAGCATCCAAATCGAAAAGGCAGAAGTAGGGCTTCCCTGGTGGCGCAGTGGTTGAGAGTCCGCCTGCCGATGCAGAGGGCACGGGTTCATGCCCTGGTCCGGGAGGATCCCACATGCCGCGGAGTGGCTGGGCCCGTGGGCCATGGCCGCTGAGCCTGCGCATCCGGAGCCTGTGCTCCGCAACGGGAGAGGCCACAGCAGTGGTAAAAAAAAAAAGGCGTACCGCAAAAAAAAAAAAAAAAAAAAAAGGCAGAAGTAAAACTGTTTCTATTTGCAGATGGCATGAACCTATATATATAAAAGACCAAAGACTCCCTTAAAAAACTGTTAGAACTAATAAATTCAATAAAATTGCAGGATACAAAATTAATATATAAAAATCAGTTGCACTTCTAGACACTAACAATGAAAAATCAGCAAGAGAAATTAAGAAAACAATCCCATTTTCAACTGCACCAAAAAAGAATAAAATACCAAGGTATAAATTTAACCAAGAAGTTAAAGATTTGTAAACTGAAAACTATAAGACTTTGGTGAAGGAAATTAAAGAAAACACAAATAAATGGAAAGATATTCCATGCTTGTGGATTGGAAGAATTAATACTGTTAAAATGCCCATACTACCCAAAGCAATCTATAGATTCAATGTAATTCCTATCAGAATTCCATCACATTTTTCACAGAAATGAAAAAACAATCCTAAAATTTGTATGTAACCACAAAGACCTTGAATAGCTAAAGCAATCTTGAGAAAGAAGAACAAAGCTGGAGGCATCACACTCCCTAATTTCAAACTATATTACAAAGCTATAGTAATCAAAGCAGTAAGTATTGGCATAAAAACAGACACATTGATCAGTGGAACAGAATAGAGAGCCCAGAAATAAACCCATGCATGTATGGCCAATCAATTTATGACAAAGGAGAATATACAATAGGGAAAGGATAATGGCTTCAATAAATGGTGTTGGGAAAACTGGACAGCACATGCAGAAGAATGAAACTGGACCCCTATCTTACACCATAGACAACAGTCAACTCAAAATGGATTAAAGACTTGAACATAAGACCTGAAATCATAAAGTTCCTAGAAGAAAACATAGGCAATGACAACTTTAACATCAATCTTGGCAATTTATTTGTTGGATTTGACATCAAAAACAAAGGCAGCAAAAGCAAAATAAAAGGTGGGACTACATCAAACTCAAACTAAAAAGCTTCTGTACATCAAAGGAAGCCATCAACAAAATGAAAAGACATCTACAGAATGGGAGAAAATATTTGCAAATAATGCATCAGATAAGACGTTAATATCCAAAATATATAAAGAACTCATACAACTGAATAGTAAAAATACAAACAATCTGATTTTAAAATGGGCAGGGGAACTAAATAGATGTTTTTCATAGAAGACAGATACAAGGCCAACAGGTACATGAAAAGATATTCAACATCACTAATCTTCAGGAAAATGCAAATCAAAACCACAGTGAGGTATCACCTCATGCCTGTTAGAATGGCTATCATCAAAAAGACAAGACATAACAAGTGTTGGCAAGGCTTGAGGGAAACTGGAACCCTTGTGCACTGGTAGTAAGAATGTAAATTGGTGCAGCCACCTTGGAAAACTATGGAGATTCCTCAAAATAAAAATAGAACTACTGTATAACCCATCAATTCCACTTCTGAATATATATCTGAAGGAAACAAAAAGACCATCTTGAAGAGATATCTGCACCCCATATTCATTGCAGCATTACTTGCAATAGCCAAGACATGGAAGCAACCTAAGTGCCCATCAACAGGTGCATAGATAAAGAAAATGTGTGTATATATACAATGGAATATTAATCAGTCACAAAAAGAAGGAAATGCTGCCATTTGGGACAACATGGATGGACCTTGAAGACATTATCGTAAGGGAAATAAATCAGAGAAAGAAAATACTGTATGATCTCACCTATGTGGAATCTACAGAAACCAAATTCATAGAAACAGAGATTAAATTGGTAGTTGCCAGAGTTGTAGAAGGGAGGGGTGAAGGTGGTCAAAAAGTACAAAATCCCACTTACCAGATACATAAGTTCTGAGGATGTAATGTACAGTATCATGACTGCAATACTGTATTGTATATTTGAAAAGTGCTTAAAGAGTAGATCTTAAAAATTCTCATTGTAAGATTAAAAAATTGTAACTGTATGAGGTAATGGATATTGAATAAACTCAACGTGGTAATCATTTAACAATATATACAAGTATCAAAACATTATGTTGTACAGTTTAAAGTAATACAATGTTATATGCTGATTATATTTCAATCAAAGTGGGGGGGGGGGAGAAAATTACTATAAATCACTTTATTTTTAATCTAAAAATTAGAAGCTTTAGTATTTTATTCCACTGATAGCATTTGCTCTAAGGGAGATAGAGACACAAACAGATAAATGTATGTTTTACAGGCCATCTTCCTGATAAGGTTGAGGTAGTTGTCCATCACACTGGCTAACCTAAATATGAGGTACCATGAAACCAACTGGTTTATAGAATGTGCAACATTTAAGCATGCACAACTTACGATACAAGCTTAGGGAGAGCTTGATTATACGTAGATGATAAATTGTAAATGCAGCTACAGCTGCGTTATGTGATATGATAGCCTGTTTCTTTACTCCGCAACTGTAGTGAGACTATAAAAGTTAGATTATGCATCAGTATAACACCCATCATTAACATAACTAAAGGTGTGTCACAATGAAAGAGACAAGATGGTCACTAAGAGGATTAAAACTCACAGAACAATCGTTTCTAAAAGATGAAATGTCATATCACTATCATAAAACAAAAAACTAGAATCGTCTCTTTGTGTACATCTAGGCTCCAGGTTTTTGTTCAAGCAAGTTTGCAGTCATGTAGCACAAGTAATGTGCTACAGTCACGCCTCTCACCCTGCAATTTTCTTTGCTACATAGAACTGTGATGAATTGGTTTGCAGGGGGATTCAATTACTAGGGACACATTTCATTTTCAAATCTGAACATTTTTGCAAAGATGGATATTTTTAGAAAGCCTCCTAATATTGCTTTTCAGAAGCTCTACTGATTTTATTGAAATCAAAAAAGCAAAAGCCATAAAGATCAACATTTAGAATAGGCAAAAAAAAAAGTATGCTTTATTGTTCTAAAGAAAATAAATCTAATTTAAAACATGCAAGAAAGATTTTGTTGACTGTTCAGTTTCAGTTTCTCAGAAATGAGAAAATCATAATGAATGAATATATGTGAAAGATCTTGAAAGTGTATATACCTTTTGACCCACAATTTTACTCCTAGGAATTTATCCTTAAAAGAATTATTAACAAAAATGCATAAAGACATACACACAAATAGGTTTACTGCAGTATTTACTTACAGCAAAATACTGGGAAATATTCAATTGCCTAATACTACAAGATCAAATACGTAAAGTCCAGTACCTCTGAAAATGTGCAACTACACAGACATATTGTGGTGCAGAAGAATATTTATGGACATGGGAAAGTTTTAATATTAAGTGAAAAATATTATAATGTTAAGGGTACTTATAGAAGTGATGGTTGAGTAAAAAGGACATATGTGTATACAGTCCCTGCGTTGAAAAAAATTAGCAGAAGCATTATTTTAATAGTGATTACCTCTAGGTAGTAGAATAAGTGTGATATTTCTTTTGTTTGGCTTGGGCTTTTCTGTTTATGCAATCAATAAATGCTCGTTGTTTATCTTCTGTGTACTAGGAACTGTTAGGTGCTGAATGTGTGAGATGGTTTGAAAACATCACCTTAATTTTTTCTTCAGCTTTATTGAGATATATTTGACATATAACATTGTATAAATTTAAGGTGTACAACGTGATGATTTCATATATGCATATATGGTGAAATGATTACCACAGTAAGGTTAGTTAGCGCATCTATTCTCTCACATAGTTAACTTCTGTGTGCTATGTGTATGTGTGTGTGTGTCTGTGGTGAGAAAATTTAAGGTGTACCCTCTTAGCAACTTTCAAGTATGCAATAGAGTATTGTTAACTATAGTCACCATGCTGTACATTAGGGGCTCAGAACTCATTCATCTTTTTTTTTTTTTTTCATTCATCTTATAACTGGAAGATTGTAGCCTTTGACCACCTTCACACATTTCCTTACCCCACCCCCCTTAACCGCCCAGTTAACCAAGCCTCTTCCACCTGGAGTTCTCAGAATGCTCATTGCCCAAACACTCCCCTTGGATACTCCCACCCTGAACCCAGTCACTGTGCTGTGAGACACCCAACTCACAGGTGAGGCACGTGGAGGTGCTGGGGTCAACAGTCTCAGTGGAGCCCGTCCCTCAACCAGCCCAGCCTAGGCCCCAGGCAGGTCAGTGAAGGAGCCACCCAGGATATGGTTCTTGCAGCCTCTGCTCTTTCCACCTTGAGTCCTGCCAGCTGAGACCAAGACATCCTGGAGTAGAGAATATTCATCCCCATGGTGCCCTTTCCAAATTCCTCACCCTCAGAATGTGTTAGCACAATAAAATAATTGCTGTTTAATGCCACTAACTTTGGGGTGCTTTGTTACACAGCAAAGATAACCAGAACAGCATGAGACAGTGAAGAATAATAAATAAGATTATGGGTTCTTCTCCATTGTTTTTTTATTGTTCTTTATTACTATCTGCTGTATATGTAATCTACTTTACTTCTTTATCTTGTCTATCGTATTAATCAGTATTCTCCACAGAAACAGAACCAATAGGAGATATACATAGAAAGAGAGAGAGAGTGACTTTAAGGAATTAGGTCACATGATTGGGTGTTTGGCAAGTCTTACGTCTGCAAGGCAGGCCAGCAGGCTGGAGACCCATGAAAGAGGAGAAGTTGGAGTCTCTAGTCTTACGGCAGGCAGGAAGCAGAATTCCTTCTTCCTCGGGAGACCTCTCAGTCTTGTCTCTTAAGGCTGTCAACTGACTGATCAAGGGCCACTGACACAGCAGGGGACAATCCTCTTTATGCAAAGTCTACTGACTGAAATGTTAATTACATCAAAAAAAATACCTTCACAGCAACATCCAGACGCATTTGACCAAACACTGGCTACCATGACCTAGCCAAGTTAACACAAAAAATGTACCATTTCATCTGATCTCTGATTCTCTCCACTGGAACACAACCTCCATGTGGGCAGGAATTCTCATCTGAGTCACTGTTCCAACACAGGGAACAATGCCTGGCACTTAGCAGGCACTCGTTAAATATTTATGGAATCAGGGGCTTCCCCGGTGGCGCAGTGGTTGAGAGTCCACCTGTCGATGCAGGGGGCACGAGTTCGTGCCCCGGTCCGGGAAGATCCCACATGCCGCGGAGCGGCTGGGCCCGTGAGCCATGGCCGCTGAGCCTGCGTGTCCGGAGCCCGTGCTCCGCAACGGGAGAGGCCACAACAGTGAGAGGCCCGCGTACCGCAAATAAAAAAAAAATTATGGAATCACTAGGTTAGTGTGTGAATTGACTGGGGCAGTCACTTTACTCAAGTGGTCAGGGAAGACCTCTCTGAAGAAGCAATATTTGGACAGAGACCCAAAGACTGAGAAGGAAGGACAGTCAAGAAGCAGAGACCCACAACTGCTACTGCACAGATCTGGGGACAAGCATGTTCATAGAGGGAGGGAATTTGCTGTGGCTGAAGCCCTGGAAACAAGGGGCAGAGCGATAAGATGTGGTGCTGGACCGTGATGCTCATTGACACTAGATGCCATTAGAGCCTAGCAGTCAGGGAACCTTTGCACAGATTGGAGAAAAGCACCCTCTCCTCAGAGCAGAGGTTCTTCCTGTGGCAGGACACAGACCCAGGCTCAGGCCATATATCAGCCCTTGGACATGGTGGCCAGGAGCCCAGAGCAGGACACAAACTGCCCCACTGTATCCAGTGGCTCCGCTTCCAGCTCAGTGTAAGGCATTTGGACTTCATCCTGCGATGCGTGAGGGTGACAACTGTTGATTTGCATTTTAGTAACACAACTCTGACTTTTTGGAAGAAGACGAAGACCCTATAAAAGCTACTGTGCAGACAAGTGACAAAGCTCTCTTGGGCAAGTGGCATGGCGACAATGTGCAGAGAGGGGCACAGATCTGACATCTATTTTGGAAGTTGGACAGCAGGATTGATGATGGATTCAATGTAGGGGGTGAAGGAAAGGAGGAGAGGGGAGTAATGAGAAAACAGTCTTCAGTGGCTCCAAATCTGGGGCTCAGGCAGCTGGGTGGGTGCCTGCCATGGCTAAGACAGCCCAGCCTCATGAGGAGTGAGTGTCAGGTGGAGGGTCGCGTAGGGGTCTGGGTGCGGGGAAAGATCCGGAGCTCTGGCAGACATCAGGTGGACATAGTAAACAGGTTTTTGGACACACAAACCTGGAACTCAGAGGAGAAGAATGGGTGAGGATATAAATTTGGGGATCCATAGCATATAGATGAATTGAAGCTCTGGGCCTGGATGAGATCACCCAGGAACTGGGGTAGAACAGAGAAGACAGAACAGTCAGGCTAAGCCCTCCAACTTTTCTCCGATGCATTTCTAATTTCCAAGTTTTCTGCACTCAGCATAAAAAAAGTTTGAATTAGGAAAAAGAAATGAATAAAGATCTTCTTCCAAAAGATAAAAAGCCATTGTATCGAGGTTCCTCCCCATGGGAAACACATGGCCCACTCGGAAGGGAAATGCAAGCTGATTCAATGAAGGGAGGACGAGCCATAAAAGTGTGGGCAGCGTTGAGGGAAGCCAGCAGAGAAGGGAAGCCTTCTGAGCTCAGGAAAGCAGGAGCGCCTCCCACCCCTGGGCCTGGAGGAGCGAGAGGCAGCAGGGGTGTGGAGCTGTGGATGGCAGCCCTTCCACAAACCGTGCCCAGTGGGGAGGCGGCTGGGGGGACATGCTCCCACCTGTGTCTCCCTGTCCACTCTCCCCGATGCCCAGACCCAGTGGGAATCCGGAGGGCAAGGAGCCAAGTTGGTGCCGTTTGGGAAGTTGGCTTCTGTGATGCCCAGGAGGGTGGAGATGCTGAGGGCAGCCCTGGGAGGGGAAGGAGGGGGAACGGGGCAGGGTGGCCACCTGCCCTTGCCACACAGAGCAGCTGCAGGTCCTTGAGCTTAAGGTTTTTCTGGAATGAGTCAAACACCAGCCTACCGCATCACCCCAGCTGTGGGACACGCACAGCAAGCTCTCTGGGTGGTCCCACGGGATCCCCTTTCCCTAGACTTAGGAAGAAGTGCAAGCACCCCTACCTCCCTTTTGGGGTGAAGAGACCCCGAATTTGTCAACCACCCTCTCTAAGGAAGACCCTCCTCTAGCCTCCCTCTTAGCTCTTTTGTGCACCCTGTATTTTCGAGAAACTAAGAGTCTTAAAACCCTTCTGCCAACCCTTCCTGGTTCTCTCACTTGGAAAGTGGGACATGGCATCTCTTGAGAACCCAGCTAAAATAAGATGAAAACAACTCCATTATCACTTCCTGTCACCCACGTACAGATGCGAATTTAATATTTGACACAATGGGCATCTAAATCAGAAAAGACCAGCCATTCAATAAATAATGGGACACGTGGTTATCAACTAAGGGCAAAACTTAAATCCCCACTTCACACCGTTCATACAAATAAATTGCATCAGGATTAAAGTGTCATTTTAAAGGATTAGCTGGAAATAGAGGATAACATGTTCATCCTCAACCTTCTTAAGAGACAAAAATAAAAAACCACACACACACAAAAAGGGCCCCACCCCCTGGGCTCTGAAATCTATCGCTGTGTGGCACTGAGGCCACCCATTTTCCCATGAGCTCCTCCCAGGCAGTGATGGAGCACAGTGGGGATACTAAGGCAGCCTGGGAGCAGGTCTGGCTTCACCGGCACAAGACCCACGCAGTCACACAGAACATTCCACTCATAAGGGCCCCGTACTTGGTTGAATGCTCTGCTGTTAAAAATTTGTTAACAAGAGGTCCTGCATGTTCACTTCACACCGGGCCCTACATATGATGTAGCTGGTCCTGCCTGGGAGATGGGCGACCCCCAGGTGGGCTCAAGAACTACCTGGTATCCTTGCAGAATCTTCCTTAAACTGCTTGTCGGTCTGGGACCTTTCCACCCAACCCTCCCTCCCTTCTCTTGAGGTCTGCTGACTCTCCTGAATTTTCCTGGCCGCCTTCCGCATTTTCTCACAGGCATCTGCCCTAATAAAAACCTTGCTGCTTAAGCCCATTTCAATGTCTGCTTCTGGGAGGAAGCTTAAGCGATGCCAAGGGCGGTCAGACAATACAGGCAGAAAGATGGGGATTTGTGACTACCCCATCCACCATGTGGCGGGCGAAGAGGATGCTGTCTGGGCCGGTAGGTCACAAAGCAGCAGCTCAATTGCTAAAGATTTCACTGGTGGTGGCCTGGGAAGGTATCCTGGTGGTAGGGCATGCTCCGGCAGGGGCCATGATGCGGGCATATGAAAAACCTGTGGGGAAAGCCTACAGAGACAGCAGCATCAGCTGAGTTATGCTAAGTCACGCTGAGGCCCTGCAGAAGCAGGAAATGGCAGCGCGTGAGAGCTAGAGCACCTCAGTGGATACTCGCAAAGAGGCCCAGATCAGCTGCAGAAGAAGGATAGACACAGGCTAGCAGCAGGCTAAGACCTGATTCGGCTGCAGGTAGCTCCAGAGATGTCTGACTGCCCAGCCAAGGCAGGTGTGGGATGCGCAGGTCAAGGCCCTGGTGAGGACAACCTGGATGGGGGTAACCCAGCCTGTGGAATAAAGCCAAACAGAAACAAGGAGAGACAAGAGACAGAAATGACACAACATGACATGAGGCTCTGGATTCAGCCATACCTAAAGCCAAATCCATCTCTGGGCTTTTCAGCTTTGAGAACCAGTATTATTCCCTTTCTCTAAAAGCAGTTTGAATCTAACTGCTGCCATTTGCAGTGCAGAGTCCAGTCATAGCTTCCCTTTATGTATCTTTTTGCACAGATAAGCATCTCTTCTCTATGTATTCCAGCTCCAGCAAGAATATCTATATGTTTTCCTTCATTTTTTTGCAGAAAGAGGGAAATCATAGATTCACACAGAGCATGATTCGGTAAGCTGGTCTTGTTTGAATCAAGAAACTCCTGATGGTAGTCTGGAATCCATTTCATTACTTCATTCTCTGCAACCCCCTTTGAGGCTTCCTCTTGGCAGACAATGAGTTTTACATAGGATAGCTCCAGATTACTTTTTAAGCCCTGTCTTATACAATCTGGCTCTGGAACTAAGCTCCTCCGTTTCTTGGGATTTACAGCCTGGCTTTCTGCTGATGTGAATTTCTTCTAAATCTTTAGAAGTTCCAGACGTTTTTCCTTCTAATATTATTTTGAAAAGACACAATAGATGTAGGGTTGAGGGAATGGATATTGCGGTTTCTTTACCCAATGATGGAGGGAAGTTCTTACTTAGTTGTAGTAATAAAAATCTCAAGATTATTTTAACCTCATTTCAGCTTTTCTCATAATTCAAAAAAGCACACAATCGTGGACTTCTACTCAGAGATAATGGCTTATAGGGTTGGGATTTGAGAATGCATTGGTACATGATTATTTATTGTATGAAGTTGTTTAATTGACAAATATTTACTGAATACTATAGCACTTTGCACGATCGTTCTCAAATATTTGCTGCCCCTCCCTATGGAAAGATTATATTTCCCTGTGCCAGTGACATCAGGTGAAAAGTCTGTAGCAGTGACGTGTCATTTCCAAGCAGAAGCTGTAAGAAGCAATGTAAGTTTTGCCATGTTCTGTTTTTACCACTGCCATGGGCCAGCAATGTTTTAGCTTGAGTCTGCTCTGTCAGCTTGAGTCCCAAAGTAGGAGGATATGTAAACAGAGCCACAAAAGATGTGCAATGGACATCCAATATAAGCAAGAAATAATGGACCTAGCAATTGTCATACTGAGGGAGGTAAGTCAGAAAGACAAAGACAAATATCATATGATATTGTGCATACGTGGAATCTAAAAACAATGGTACAAATGAACTTTTTTACAAAACAGAAATACACTCACAAATGTAGAAAACAAACTTATGGTAACCAAGGGTGAAAGGGAGGAGGGATAAACTGAGGGATTGACATATACACACCACTATATATAAAATGGATAACTAATAAGAACCTACTATATAACACAGAGAACTCTACTCAATACTCTGTAATGGCCTATATGGGAAAAGAATCTAAAAAAAGAGTGGATACATGTATATGTATAAATGGATTCGCTTTGCTGTACACCTGAAACTAACACAAGATTGTAAATCAACTATACGCCAATAAAAATTTAATTAAATATACATATAAGCAAGAAATAAATCTTTTGTGTTGTAAGCCACTGAGATTTGGGGGTCATTTGTTATAGCAGCTTCATATAACCTACCCTGAATAACACAGAGTGCCCACTATATGCTTATCATTGAGCTGGATGAATAATTTATTTACACATACAACTATAAGGCTATGGCCCCCAAATAGCTTTGCTTAATAGAAACTTCTTTTAAACAAGGGTACTATATCAGAGACGATTTCAAACTTTCTTTAAGCAGCAGAGCCCTCCTTATGCAGAACACCAACTATTAAACTGATACCAGCAGAATTGCTCTGGTTGAAAGAGTGGGGGCCAGGAACTTGGCAGTTCTATCTCCCCAAAGACCATACTCAAGCCAGTGTCAGACATCTGACCAGCACTCAGTGAGTATTCGTTGAGTAAACAAACAAATAGATTATTTCCTGCAGAATTCTTTGAAGACTCTCTGGGGAACTCTATATAGGTCCGTAGAGTAGAGTTTAAAATTTCCATAGTAACAGTATGGTCTTATAGGAAGTTTCAGAATTAGTTGTCAGATTCCTATATACAGACTAAGAGGACAAGAGCAGAGATGGTAAAAATTCTGATTTTATTTCAGCCAATTGTTTCTACGTCTTTCCAATCACAATTCTATCAGAGATGCTAATGATTGTTATTAAATAGTTTTAAGGGTTTTCTATGACATCTTTTCCATGATCCAGCCAACAGAAGAGATGCTAATAAATAGAAGGGAAAAAAAACAAATAAAAAATATCTAATAATTCACACATTGGGTCCTAAAACAATAATTCAACCCCCTGTGTTCAGACTGCATGTTAGGGAAGTCTCTAAAAAACTGATAAGTTTAGAAAACTGGCTCAAAATGATACTTTCAATGTAACAAGAATTCCTTTCCTTACTAAATCTCTCTCTTTCTCTCTCTTCCCATAAGGGTAGCCTGCTAGACATAGGAGCCTAATGCTCATATTATTCCAGTAACGGTGATCTCTCAGCAAAAGACTTTTTAAAAACAATAATAGGAGGGGGCAAGCTGTGCTGGCAAGATGACAGGCTGAGATAAAATAAACCCCCCTCCAAAAACTCCTAGATATGCTGCCTAAAATATAGGGGTTTTATGGGGTTTTTTATTTGTTTATTTATTTATTTATTTATTTATGGCTGTGTTGGGTCTTTGTTGCTGCGTGTGGGCTTTCTCTAGTTGCAGCAAGCAGGGGCTACTCTTACTTGCGGTGTGGGCTTCTCATTGGGTGGCTTCTCTTGCTGTGGAGCATGGGCTCTAGGCGCGTGGGCTTCAGTAGTTGTGGAACACAGGCTCAGTAGTTGTAGCTCGCAGGCTCTAGAGCGCAGGCTCAGTAGTTGTGGCGTACGGGCTTAGTTGCTCCATGGCATGTGGGATCTTCCCAAACCAGGGATCAAACCCATGTCCCCTGCATTGGCAGGCAGATTCTTAACCACTGTGCCACCAGGGAAGTCCCTACAATATAGTTTTTAAAAATCTTTTTAAATGTTATAGTTGAGCTCACAAGAAAGAAAGAAGAAATCCCAGGGCCAGGTAGAAGAGAGAACTGAAAACTGCTGTGTGAGCTGACACTGCAGATACAAGGGCAGGTGGGTGGAGTCTGTTCCAAATGACAAAGGACTTGAGTTTCAGTGTTCATGTGTTCACCCTGAGCTGAGGCCCAGGGTGAGATGAAGAAGGAAGAGTGAAAAACCCCACATGGAGTTTACTTGTCAAATAGCTGCAACCTCAGCAAAAGAGTGGACCAGAAAATATCATCCATCAGCAGAGCCAGTAGTTAGGGAAGAAAGCTCGTCTGTTTTCTGCTTGGGCTCTGGGTAAAAAATAAAAGAAAATTAAAACTTTAAGCCATGGCTTCACGTATCTGAGATTATAATTTTACTAATTGTAGAGTCTAGGAAACATCAAATTGGAAATTAATATAGAAATTGGTCATGGACCAGGGAAAAAACACAGGGGAGAAGAAAATACAAGATGATCTCTTAGAGTCTCTGCAAAGAAAGCCACACTAGACTGCCACAATGTAGAAGCCTTGCTAAAGATGAACTTTCAAATATATTACATTATATATTATATATACATATATTCATATATATGTATGTATGTAAACACACACACAATCCACAGAGACCATAAGACAAATATTGCAATATAAATAAGCGGATTAGAAACCCTAAAACTTTAAGATTTTAAAAATGAAGAATGTGGAAAATAATAAAATTTAAATATGCCTAAAATAAGTAAAGACTTAAATAGGAGATATGAAACCCTAAAAAGTGAACAGGTAACTATAAACGAGAACAAGGAGATCTGAAAAAAAAAAAAACAAAAAGCAAATAGAAATTCCAGAAATGCAAAATATATTAAATGACATTAAATATTAATAAACAGAAAAGCAGCAGATTAGACACAGCTAAAAAGAGAATTGATGCATTGGAAGATAGATATGGTGAAATTACTCAGAATGAAATACAGGAAAACAAACAAAAAAATGTAGTACAGCCACTATGGGACACAGTATGGAGGATTCTCAAAAAATTAAAGATAGAACTACCACATGATCCAGCAACTCCAGTTCTGGGAATATATCCAAAGGAAATGAAAACACTAACTCCAAAGGATGCCTGCACCCCCATGTTCACAGCATTATTTATAGTAGCCAAGACGTGGAAATAACCTAAGTGTCCATCAATGGATGAATGGATAAAGAAATTGGGTAAAGAAATTATACATATACATGTATAACAAAATATTATTCGGCCATGAAAATGAGGAAATCCTATCATTTGAGATAACATGGATGAGCAATGGAGGCATTATGCTGAGTGAAATAAGTCAGACAGAGAAAGCCAAATACTGTATGATCTCACTTTTACATGAAATCTAAAACTAAAAAGTCAAACACATAGAAAAAGGGATCAGACTTGTGGTTACCAGAGGAAGAGGGTGGGGGAAGGGGGAATTAGAGGAAGGTGGTCAAAAGGTACAAACTTCAGTTATAACATAAGGAAATACTAGGGATGTAACGTACAACATGAAGACTATAGCTAACACTGCTGTATGATGCATAGTAAAGACGTTAAGAGAGTAAATTCTAAGAGTTCTCATCACAAAATAATTTTTTGTCCTTTTTTCTTCATTTTTTTTCTTTTTATTGTATCCATATGATAAGATAGATGTTAGTTAAATATATTGTGGTAATCATTTCACAAAATATGTAAATCAATATATATAAATATTTATAAATCATTAAATATCTATATATGTAAATATTTACACAATATATGTAAATCATGTAACCCATCATGCTGTATGTCTTAAACTTACACAGTGATGTATGTCAATTATGTCTCAGTAAAACTGGAAAAAGAAATGAAAGAAAGAAAAACAGATGGAAGAGTGGTTAAGAGACTTGTAGAATGGGGACTTCCCTGGTGGTCCGGGAGTAAGACTCCATGCTCCCAATGCAGGGGGCCCAGGTTTGATTCCTGGCTGGGGAACTAGATCCTGCATGCATGCCACAACTAAAAAGTCTGCATGCCACAACTAAGAAGTTGACATGCCACAACTAAGAAAGATCCCACATGCTGCAATGAAGATCCCGCTTGCCACAACTAAGACCTGGTGCAGTCAAATTAAATAAATAAACAATAAATTACTTAAATAAATATTTTTTTAAAAGAGACTTGTAGGATAAAGTTAGAATATCTAATATAGTTCCTCAGAATTTCATGGGAGAGAAGAAATATTGCAATATAAAATATTTCCTAGGATCTTGGTGTCTTAAATATGACACTAAAAGCACAAGCAACTTAAGAAAAAATAGATAAATTGGACTTCATCAAAATTAAAAACTTTTATGCCTCAAAGAACACCATCAAGAATGTGAAAAGACAATCCACAGAATGGGAGAAAATATTTGTAATTCATATATCTGATAAGTGGCTTGCACCTACAATGTAAAAAAGTTACAACTCAACAGTAAAAAGACAACCCAATTAAAAAGTGAGCAGGGCTTCCCTGGTGGCGCAGTGGTTGAGAGTCCACCTGTTGATGCAGGGGACACGGGTTCATGCCCCTGTCCAGGAAGATCCCGCATGCCGCGGAGCGGCTGGGCCCGTGAGCCATGGCCACTGAGCCTGCGCATCCGGAGCCTGTGCTCCACAATGGGAGAGGCCACAACAGTGAGAGGCCCGCGTACCACAAAAATAAATAAATAAATAAAATAGTGAGCAAATGATCTGAGTAGATATTTCTCCAAAGAAAACATAAAAATGGACAATAACTACATACAAAGATGTTCAACAGTATTAGTCATTAGAGAAATGCAAATCAAAACCACAATGAGATACACCCACCAGGATGACTACAATCAAAAAGACAGACAATAACAAGTGTTGGTGAGGATGTGGAGAAACTGGAATCCTCATGCATAGCTGATGGGATTGTAAAACGGTAGTGCCCCTTTGGAAAACAGTTTGATAATTCCTCAAAAACAAGCACAGAATTACCATATGATCTAGTAATTCCTCTTCTTGGTATCCACCCAAAAGAACTGAAAACAGACGTTTGAATAAAGACGTGTGCGTGAATACTCATAGCACTATTATTCATAATAACCAAAAAGTAGAAATAACCAAAATGTCCATCAACTGATGAATGGATAAACAAGATGTAGTATATTCATACAATGGAATATTTTTTTGGCCATAAAAAGGAATACTAAAACACGCTACAACCTGGATGAATGTTGAAAGTATTATGCTATGTGAAAGAAGCCAGTCTCAAAAGACCACATAATCCATAATTCTATTTATGTGAAGTATCCCAGATAGGCAAACACATAGAGACAGAAAGTAAATCAGTGGTTGTCAGTGAGGAATGGGGAATGAACGCTCACTGGGTATGGGATTTCTCGTTGGCACGATAAAAATGTTCTGAAGTTAGATAGTGAGTATGATTGCACAATTTTGTAAATAAACCCAAAGCCACTGAATTGTACACTTTAAAAGGGTGAATCTTATGCTATGTTCATTGTATCTAATTTTTTTTAATGATTAAAAACTATGAATGAGGAAATAGACAACCCTAAATACAATAATGCTTTGATTGAGAAACGGTTGCCAGGAAAAGCAAGAGGTTATAAGTTAATTCTGTTGTTTAAAAACACACACACACACAACTGCAGAGCTTCCAGTTCTCAGTTCACACTGATACTAGTTTTTAAAGAGTAATGAACAGGACTGCCACTTGTGGTGGTACTCAACTGGAAAAATAAATATTAATTTCTAGGGCGGATACATGGAGCTGAGACAATAGTAAAGGGAAAGAGCCAGCCCACAGTGCCTGGCAGGCAGGGAAGAAGATGAAAAAAGACCCCAGGTTCACCCTTGTTCTACCTTCGGGCCTCCCACCAGTGCCTTCCAATGGCCAAACGCAAATGGAATCCAGAGGTCAAGGAAGTCCACTGATGGACGCTGTAAGGATCAACTTTCCAAGATACTGAGCCGCGTAGATGGCTGGGGAGCAGAACCGGAGAGACAAAGGAAGAATGCACAGTACCCATTATTAATTCATTTTGCGTAAGATTTAAGTTAGAGGAGAATCTATGTTGCCCAGTTTGGACCCGGTTCTTACCTCTTGGGTAGGGAAGGACAGAGCTTTTTTTTTCTTTTGCGTCACGCAGGCCTCTCACTGTTGTGGCCTCTCCCGTTGCGGAGCACAGGCTCCGGACGCGCAGGCTCAGCGGCCATGGCTCACGGGCTTAGCTGCTCCGCGGCATGTGGGATCTTCCCGGACCGGGGCACGAACCCGCGTCCCCTGCATCGGCAGGCGGACTCTCAACCACTGCGCCACCAGAGAAGCCCAGAGCATATTGATTTGCTCTCACATTAAGACATTAAGAAGTAAATCAAGGTACTTTGAGGAAGATAAGGCAACCTGGTTTCCAGAGAGTGATACCCACCATGGACATCTTTTAGAACTTAAAAAAAAAAAGACTTTAGTACTTTTGTAATCCCAAACAACTGGCTACAACACAAAAATGAAAATGAAATGGACTGTAAAACTAACTGGCACCTGGTCATTGGGTCTTCGCTATCCATGAGAGGTTAAAAATCCAGTGAAAGGTTAAAAGTGAATCTCTGTAAACAATGATAAAGGAATTGCTTCCCTCCTCTGCACAGCTCTGCGTTAGTGTCTGTGGGAGAGGAGCAGTGTCTGACAGCTCAAGTCTAGGTCACAGAGTTGTATTTCTTCATGCCATCCCAGGGACATTGACTCCGAGGTCCTCTCTACCGAGCATTGGATATAGCACACAGTGGTCAAGGTAACTTGTCCAAGATGACTCAGCTGGTATGTGGTTGATCCAAGAACAAAAGAAGAACCCTTGTTTTCTCCACGATGCCATACTTTCTAGAGATATTCTAGTCAACAGCAAGCTCTAATGGCTAATGAGGCAACTGGGGACTAGAGAGAAGAGTTGCCCAATGTCACACAGCTAGTTACTGAAAAAGGCAGAATAAGCTAGTCTTCTGATTCCTAAACCAGTGCATTTTCCATTACACAATGGAGAATAGAGAGAATTTCATTATTTTGCACTTGCTTGTTCTCCCCATCATGAAATGGAAGCAAAAGGGATGAATGAGTGAGAAACAGGAGAGAACATAACTGAGCTCTGTATTTTATCTAAGTCCCTTTTCTTTCATTGGGAATGCATGAGCGAAACTGACATGAATAGCTCTCCACGTGCTTCCAATACTGGAGGGCACCACATAGAGCAGTAAGAGTATGCACCGTCAGAAACAGTATGCAAATTCGGATGTGAGGAAAACTCATTTGATTCTCCATCTGTCTCCCTATTTAATTACTTAGCCATAAATTAACACTTTTTACTAGCTACATTCAGCGAATGTGATCAATTCATTGACTTTAATTTCAAATATGGGAAATTTTTGACTTTCAAGTATTTAGCCTCTTAATTTACTTTCACATTTGGAAATCTAAATTAACTATCAAAATCTACCCAAATACAATGTTGGGAATATTTTCCTATTTGTCTTCTCATGAAGATATTTCTTTGATTGAATCATTGATGATGCTTTTTTGGAAACACTGTTTATTTCCCCTAAAGGGCAAGAAAATAAAGCGTTTTTAGCATTTAAAGTATACGTATATAGGAAGTGTACAGGAAGCCTATCATGGATAGTGTGAACTCATGGTCTTAAAGACACAGAGCCTGTAACTCTGCTTGAATTTGCTTACAGTCTGACAAGATGAGCACATTCTGCCTTCCCTACACTCACCTTGTCAGACTTTCATCAACAGAAAAGGAACAGCACTTTCCAGCCCTCTCTTGTGCATATTCTCTTAAACAGGGCAACTTTCCAGCTTCTCTGTTGGTGAGATCACCCCTTATTTACTGTGTAATCACAATGTATCAAACCACTGTGTAGGCCCAACAGAGAAATAAAGAGGATGAGATGACTTCTGGTATTAGAATATCAGGGATGAGAGAACAAGCTCACACGAGGTAGAAAATGTTAAGGAAACATAATAACATAACTACAAATATGTATTTGCATGTACTAGTATACACTGTACTGATATCCTACCTCTACTTATACCTTGCCCACAGAATCCCAGGTTTGTTTAGGAAGGTAATGTACCCAGCTCCGAGCAATGGATCAGGATTGAAGCCAGTCATGGCAATCCTGCTCCCTAAATTCCCAGATCTCTTGCAACTACAGAGAGCCATGGGACACAATCCTAGCTAACAAAATATAATAGGAAGACTTCTGTGGGCTTCTAGAAAAGCTTCTGTCTCCTTGATATAAGCTCTGAGGTGCCCCTCCCACCCTTTCCTGTTATGAATGTAAATGTGATATTTGGAGTGGTGAAGCCATCTTGAGATTGTGAGTGAAAGGCAGAAAGAACTGCCAAGATGCCAGCCCTACAATCTTTGAATGCCTGAACTAATGCCAGGAACCACCTACATTAGGACTTCTTATTGTATGAGAAAAGTAAATCTTTTGTTACATGCAACTGAATGCATTCCTAACCAATATGTATATAGGTTGCAAAATATATTTAAGTACAAAAGTACTAAAATACATTCATAAAAGAAGAGTTACTGGAAAACTAAGAGTTAGTTCAATGTCTGCTCTCAATTAGCCTCAGAACACCCAGCTGGTCCAATTTCAGTTCCTCAGTTGGGTGCTGATTCATCAACCCACTAAGACAGTGGGTTCTAAAGTGTGGTCTTCAGGCTGGAACAAATGCAAGAGAGAGATGTGTTGGTGTTTTGAGTGATGTACTTAGCAAGTACTGGAAGGGAAGACAGGCACTGAATGTTCTGACTGGCTTCACTGTTCCAACTCATCATGGACAGAGTGCTGGGAAGTTGCTGAGCCTCCTGGCTAAGAAGTTCCAAGGTTAAACCCTCTGGAATCAGGTGAGAAGCTTCTCAATAGTCCTCATAGTTCCAGAAAAAAGCCAGAGCTGGGCCCAAAGTGATCTACAAATTCAACACAATCCCTATCAAAATTCCAACAACTTTTTCTTTTTAAAAATGAGAAAAACAATTCTCAAATTCCTATGGAATTGGTGAAGGTTGGGGGGGAGCTCTGAATAGCCAAAGCAATCTTGAAAAAGAACAAAGTCGGAGAACTCAACACTTCTCAATTTCAAAACATACAACGAAGAGAAAGTAATCTCCGAAGGGTAGTATTGGCATAAGGATAGACAGAACAGAATTGAGAGTCCAGAAATAAACCCATACATATATGCATCAACTGACTCTTGACCAGGGTTCAAGACCATTCAGTGGGAAAAGAACAGTCTCTTCAACTGATGGTGCTGAGACAACTGGATTTTCATATGCAAACGAATAAAGTTGGACACGTACTTTATACTATATACAAAAATTAACTCAGAAGGAATCAATGGGGGCTTCTCTGGTGGCGCAGTGGTTGAGAGTCCGCCTACCGATGCAGGGGACACGGGTTCGTGCCCCGGTCCGGGAAGATCGCACATGCCACAGAGCGGCTGGGCCTGTGAGCCATGGCTGCTGAGCCTGCATGTCCGGAGCCTGTGCTCCGCAACGGGAGAGGCCACAACAGTGAGAGGCCCGCGTACCACAAAAAAAAAAAAAAAAAGGAATCAATGACCTAAATATAATAATTAAAACCATAGAAGTCTTAAAAGAAAACATAGAGGTAACTCTTCATAACCTTCGATTTGGCAATTCTCAGATTCTTAGATATAACACGAAAGCACAACCCACAAAAGAAAACATAGATAAGCTGGACTTGATTAAAATGAAAACATTTTTTCCATCAAAATACAAAAAGACGACCTACAGAATGAGAGAAAATATTTGTCAATTCTATATCTGATAAGGATTTTATATCCAGAATATATAAAGAGCTCCTACAACTCAACAAAACAAACAACCCAATTTTACAATGAACAAAAGAAGATACACAAATGACCAATAAGCACATGAAAAGATGCTTAACATCATTAGTCACGAGGGAAATGCAAATGAAAATCACAATGAGATACCACTTCACACTTAATAGGATGACTATAAAAACAAAAACAAAACCAGAAATTAACAAGTGTTGGTAAGAAGGTGGAGAAATTGGAAGCTCCACACATTGATGTTGAAAATGTAAACTGGTGTGGCCACCATGGAAAACAGTTTAGTAGTTCCTCCAAAATCTAAGCATAGAATTACCATATAACCCAGCAATTCCACTCTTACAGGTGAATGAGGGCCGTTGGGAGGACAGAATGGAAAGTTATTGGTTAATGGTACTGGTTCAAACTCTCAGGAGCTTCCCAGGTAAAACTGGCCCCTGTACACAGAGGGCAGGGAGGAACCAAGGAAGAGGCAGATCATTCCAGATCAGTAGGTGGCGGTTTTAATAAGCAAGAGGTTTTTCTTGGGCTACTACAAGACGAGTAGATCTCTGCACCCGTCTGCCAGAATCTTAAAAGTTTATAGAGAGGACTTAACAGGGTTCAGTCACATATAAACCGTCCAGATGGTCCCAACAACACATTGCTCTTTCAAGGCTGCGTCCTTCAAAGTAGTTCCCATGCTGAGAACAGTGGGCAGAACTTACCTTCCAAGGACAGGGGAGGAGGTGAGGTGCCTCTGATTGCCCAGGTCTAGCTCATGGTTCAACTGGTGGTCACATCCTCTCAATGACCTCCTCCAACAAATGGGTACAAAGTTTCTGTGTGGGGTGATGGAAAAGCTTTGGAACCAGATAGCAGTTATGGTTGCACAACTCTGTGAATGTACTTAATGCCACCTTAAAGTGGTTAAAATGGCAAGTTTTATGTTTTATATATTTTACCGCAATTTTTAAAAATTAAATTAAATTGAAGAAGCAAGAGCTGGGGCCCACTATACAGGCAAAGAATCTTTAAAAGAGTGGATATATGTATATATACAACTGATTCACTTTGCTGTACACCTGAAACTAACACAACATTGTAAATCAACGACACTCCAATAAAAAAAAATTTTTTTTAAGAAAATTAGATAGCTTACCTTCACACACACAGGAACAAAGAGCTGGTGCCCAGAGCCCTGGTGAAGGGAGTCACATTCATCCTGCTCTTGGTTCTATGAGAACCCAAAGATTCCTGAACAAGAGCCCTGGAATACCTGCTCAGCAACAAAAATTGACTGTTTCAAGGTCACTGCCCTGGGGAAGTTGGGTTTTCCCTCCTCCTTTTAATTAGTGACCACAGCTGGTTATAATGAAGGTATCTTTTCCCATGACTTTTCTCTGAGAGAGGATTTACTGACAGTCTGAGAAGCACATAAAGCACCTTCCTTTTACCGGAGCATAGTTTCTTGTTTCCTTCCTTACCGTTCTCCTGTAATTCGGGTGGCTGAGTAACCCAAGTGACTGCCAACTAAATAGGCCTCATCCACAGAGCAGCAAGGTCTGTCCTTCCCCTACTTAAATGTCACCTTCCTTTCAGTCAGGCCTTCCCATGTGGAGCCCATGTGCTCTAGTGGCCCCTCAACCTAGCCCATGGTTGCAGGGAGACAGGGGAGAGTAAATTATTAGAACTCTTGTATTAATTTCCCATCTCTTCCTTTTTAACCTCGATTTTTATATGTGTTTTGTAATGTTGATAATATATTAGTATAGTAGCACATGTATGTTATTGACAAAAATAAATATACATATATATCGGAGGGGCATGCTTACAATTTTTCCTTACTGATAAAGGTATTTGCTCAAAAAAGGTAGGACACCAAGGCTTTAGGACCTTTGGGGGAAGGATTTGCAGCCCATCCCTTCTGAGCTGGGGTTTGCTATGGACAAATATTTTATGATTCCACTCATATGAGGTACCTAAAATAGGAAACTTCACAGAGACGGAAAGTGGATTTTGTGTTGCTTCCTTTTCATAACTGAAGCTCTTGGCCCCCTTTCCATGCTGGCCCTTGGGCTGGGCCTCTTCTTTATCCACAAATGACTGATGGCACAAAACCAGTTTTCATATCAGAACTCAAGGGCAATAGAAAGGGATTATAACCTGTAATAGTAAGCAACTTATAATTAAATAGTTGACATCAGTGTTCTGGAATGTTCCTTGTTTATTCTCACCACTGGGAACTTTGCTCGGCCCATCTCCTCCTCAGGCCCTGGCTCTTACCAAGTTGCTGGGCCCCTCCTCTCATGAAAGAAGCCTTCTCCATCTTTCTAGAACCTCCTCCCTTACAGACTTCCAGCAATTTCCAGATTCCTGCTATTTGATTACACATAACGGTACAGCTCCATCACTGTTCACATCTCCTCTTCCAGACTTTATGCAGACTTTGCCTTGGACAACCAGAATCTCCCTATGAAAGCAATTCTTTCCTTGGGCAGATTCGTGTGAGCCTCAAGGATCCGAATTACATAAGCATTTATTTAAAACACAGATTCCCGGGCCCCCAGCCCAGTGCTACTGAATCCAGTTGCTGGTGGGTGTGGCCTGGGAAGCTGCTCCCCCATGATTCTGGGGCTCAATGAGGTTGGAGAACCACTGGCCTCTCAAGTAGAGACTCAACCTGTGGAGACAGTTGAAACTTGAACAACATGGGAGTTAGGAGCGCCCCCTCCCTTTATAGTAAACCCTCCATATATGTGGTTCTCCATATCCACGGTTCGGCCTCCGCAGTTTCAACCAACCAGTGGATTATGCAGTACTGTAGTATTTACTATTGAAAAAAAATCCCTGTGTAAGTGGACCCACTCAGTTCAAACTCATGTTGTTCAAGGGTCAACTGTATTTGTTTTTCTTTCTGTTACAGCTGATTTGCTACTGAATGTATTGGACAAAATTATCTTTTGCCTTGTTACCCATGCCACACCTGTGTTCAGAGTACTTTTCCAAACCACACCTCTGACAAGTGTTTCAATGTAACCCTCCAGGTAGATGAGCCCAACAGGTACACAGTTTACAGGGGGCCCTGTAACGATTAGAAAAAGGCATCCCTTACTCTGGGGATACAACCCCACACAAGGGTGAGACACTTGCCAAGCAGATGTGGGCTGGGGTTCAGCTGGGAAAGGAAGCAACTTACACACCCCTGCCTTTGGTATAAACCTATCAAAATAATAATCATTTTAGCTCCTTCTCTCAGATTTTGGGCTCCCCAGAGTAAAGTGGCCAGGAGCTAGTGCCTAAACTTCCTGGGAGCAGGACAGCAAACAGCTGAAGCATCTACATCCAAGCTGCTATGAAAGGCTTGTCTTCCTGATGACTGTTAAAGAACAAATCATTCTGACACTTGTTAAAACAGTAAGGAAGACTTTATTTAGGGTTATTGCAATAGGTGTCAACACTATCACAACAAGGGAGAGAGACTGGGCTCAACTCTGAATGCAAAGATGGGTTGGAACTTATAGGCAAGGGCCAGGATAAGGGGGCCAGTTATAGGCAAGGGCCAGGGTAAGGGGGCCAGTGGATGGGAAATTATAAAAGGAGACATCAAGAGTAAGGGGGTCTTGCTGAAGGTAGCCAAGGTGATCAGATATCAAGGGTGGGGGATGAAGAATTTGATCACATATCAAGAGTGATATCAAGATATCGAGTAGAGAGATTCTCTTTTAACTGACTTAGCAGGATTCTTGCTACAGCTAGGCTATGCAAACCCTGAAGGGAGAGGGGTCAAAGTGGAGGCACAGCTGAGAAGAAGGCTTAGAGGAGTCCAACTAAGTTTTGGTCAAAGCGAGAATCTTCGTCATTACTCAACAGAATCATAGTTTGTCTTCGTGATTACTCCATGTTGTCATTCTGGTCTGAAACACAGCCAGGGGCTATTAAGTTATGCTGGGTGGGATGTTCCTTCACCAGGTATGCCCAGGAGATGGCTTCCAAATTCTTAAGTCTCCCTCTAATATTTTGATTGTCACTATTCTTATTACTCTGTTAACTGTCATTTTTGTGCTTGTCATCATACTTGCCTTTCCTATTTGCTGCTTCCAGTCTGCTGTAAACTAGGGAGCCAGACTGCTAGCTTTGAGTGAAATATTTCTAATTAGAATAGTGGGACTAGAATGCTAGAATTCTGGTTGATTGTTCTGGGAGATCTCTGGTCAAAATCCCTTTTAAAAACCTGGCACTACTCATCCTCTCCATTTATAATTTTACTCCTTCCTTCTGGGAGGGAAAAAAACCAATATCCATAAGTGTTGTATTCAAGAAATAAAAGCTGGGTGTTATCTCCTTCAGAGTTGTAAATTTCACAGCATTGCAACAAATTAAATACATGGATGCTTGCAAACCTTTTGCAAGAGATCTGTTCCAAAGAACCGAAAGGGGCGGGTCCATTAGGCCTGCCCCAATCAGGCAATGGAGATGTGATTGGACGTTGTTGCTGTCAGTCACATTTGCGCCAAGAGAGGCTGTGAAAGGTCCCACACTTTCTCCTCCTTCTGAGCAGTTGTAGGGTCCTCTGCAAGTAGGACGGTCCTGGTCTGGCTCAGACCCGTGCAAACATAAATCATCTCACCAACAGAACAGAAGTCTGCTTGATTATATCTAAAAGATGTATTATATTTTTTGAATAGAAAATAAGGGGAAAGCAAAATGACTCTTTGAGGATCCTAGGTGTCCTGAAATATTGATTGACATCATCACCAAGAATTAGACTTGAATCAAAGGAGAAGATCCACTCTTGATTTTGGCCAACAAATGCAGTGCCTTTTTAATGTTTTAAAGTTAAAATAACACTTCTTTTTCAACTATTAGGGTCTAAAATAAGAAGGGAGAGATGGAATGAGAACCAGAGGAGCTTTCCTGTGAACACAGCTGGTAAACTTCTGGGCATGGATTTTGTGAGATTGAAGCTTACTGACTTATAAAGTGTCCAGCTTTCTTCAAAGCTTCTATGGGTAAATTCCAAATGGCTGAGCTCGCAGGGTGATGAGTTGCTCCCTTAAGGAAAAAAAAAAATCAATGTAAATAATTTGCACTTAGAGAGCACTGCTTTGTTCTAACATACATTCTTTTGCCATGGTAAAATTTCAGGTAGGTTAGGAGATTTCCTTCTGTGAAGCCAAGGGCTTCTCTTTCTTGCTCGTGAGGATCCAGGCAGCCTTTTCTTGCTTGGGCACTGGGTCTATGCCCTATCATCACAGCCCTCCCCTGGGTGGCCGCAGATGGTCTCCATGGCTGACTCCCTGATTACGGAAATGTTGTCTCATTCTAACTCAGCGTTCTTCAATAATTTCAGGCTATAAATCTATATTAAGAGTGTGACTGTAGGGGGGGGGAGGGTGACTGAAATTAAAATTCCACAAAATAATTCTTAACCCTTGTATTAATTTGTTAGGTCTGCCATAATAAAAGTTCCACAGACTGGGTGGTTTAAACAACAGAAATTTATTTTCTCCACAGTTCTGGAGCCTAGAAGTTAAGATCAAGATGTTGACAGAGTTGGTTCCTTCTGAGGCCTCTCTCCCAGCTTGTATATGGCTGCCTTCTTGCTGGGTCCTCACATGACTGTCCCTCTGTATGTCTGTGTCCTAACCTCCTTCTTCTAAGTATACCCAAATATTGGATTAGGACACACTCTAATGGTGGCGTGTTAACTTAATTACCACTTTAAAGACTACCTCCAGGACTTCCCTGATGGTCCAGTGGTTAAGACTCTATGCTTCTACTGCCTGGGGCATGGGTTCCATCCCTGGTCGGGGAGCTATCATCCCGCATGCTGCGTGGCCAAAAAATAAATAAATAAATAGACTGTCTCTGAATATAGTCACTTTCTGAAGTGCTGGGGGTTAGGACTTCAGCACATGAATTTTGGAGGGACACAGTTCAGCCCACAACACTCTTTTTGCATGCATCCAGTGCAGTCTGTTATTTTGTACTCTGTTCTGTTTTTCAAAAATACATGGTGAGATGCTCTAAAATTTGATTTCATGACCCAATAACAGGACACAACCCAGAGTTTGAAAAACACGATTTAACACCTTGGCGTTACTCTGTAGTCTGATGATTGGCAAATAAAACCTTGATAAAGAGTCAGAAAACACAGCCTTCAGATGCTGATCGTGATCCTTGCCTGTCCTTAGGGAGAAGTGAAAAGAGCAAAAGCTTTGGGTGAGTCATACCCAGATAGAAATCCCAGCTTTATCACTCACTCACCGCGTGGTCCTGATCTGACCAGATGGACCACTGAAATATTCTGGCTTCCTTCCTTCCTGGTTTTGTAAGTCCAAGATGGTGAACCCTTAGATCCTGATTCCAGAATTAAATGTTGGTCCTTCTATATCCTTTGGTCTCCCCAGAAAAAATCACACAGATTATCAGCAGAATGGGGCAGTACTTCCTCAAGGGAAATTTTATTCCTCATTCACACAAATTCCCCCATAAATCAGAAACCTTGTTTTCTTTGGGTCTGCTTTACAACCATCCCTCTTCCCCATGCCTCAGAGAACTGAGTTTTCATGTTACATAAAGGAGTTCCTATAATTAGTGTTTCTAATTTGAATTATTTTTTAAAGGATTGTTAACATCTTTACCTTTTCTTTCAATTTAATTCCCAGTGAATTTCTTTTGTGCATAATTAGGTTTTTCTTTCTTTTGAAAAAAGAAGTTTTTAGGTATTAAAAAAGATGAGCTGGTTATTAAATACGAATTTAAATTCTTGCCACCTACATCTCAATGTTCAGTGACGTTTCTTGGGTGCTCAACATCAAATAATCCTGTCCTCCAAGAAAGGTGGGCAGGTGCCATTTATGAAGATGAAGATGTGATATCTTCCTGGGAGAAGTTAAGTACACAGAGTAGACCTGAACTGGAGACCTGCAGGTTAAGAGAAAAGGAAAATTCAGAGGCAAGTACCCAGAAAAAACACTGTACACAAGAGAACCTAAAAGGAAGCTCTCATTTGGAGAGAAAAGAAACATAGGTACCCTGAGCTGCTAGGACAGCAGACACTTTCATCAAAACCTACATTGGAGCATTTTCTACTTTCTGGCTAAGAAAATGAGGTGAAAGGTGCATTTTAGAAGGAAATGATCTCAGCACCATTTTTAAGAAGAGAAAGAATACCTGTGGTGGCCAAGATGGAAAGAATTTCTTGACCACTTTTTGATTATATGTTTCTCCCTTTCCTCTTCATCTTCACGCACTTCTTTCCATCTCTACAATCTCACTTTATTCTGTCATCTCACTACCCCATTTCCACAATTTTGGTTGCTTTCTCTTTTTTCTTTTTCCTTCTCCCTTTTAGAGGCATCTTTAAGTATTGCTACACCTCGCCTAAGCCCGTACCCCTCATCCACAAATCTCTACCCCATCATGTGGAGTTTAAGGCATCAGAGACTCTTGACTTGGATTCTAGATTTTGTGGTACACACACTGCTATGCTATGTTATACTTTGGTCCCTGCTGTCTGAGAGCCTACAATCTTTAAGTATTGCTACACCTCGCCTAAGCCCGTACCCCTCATCCACAAATCTCTACCCCATCATGTGGAGTTTAAGGCATCAGAGACTCTTGACTTGGATTCTAGATTTTGTGGTACACACACTGCTATGCTATGTTATACTTTGGTCCCTGCTGTCTGAGAGCCTACAATCTATATAGACAATATGAAGTGGTCAGCTTTTGCTGGATAACAAACAGTCTCCCAAATTTCAGAGGCTTCCAGCATCAAACCTTTATTTCTCACTCCTGTTATAGGAGGGCTGCAGTTCAGGCAAGATGACTTCAGGTTTGCTTCACATGTCTTCTCACTCTGGGACCCAGAATGGAGAAACAGCCCCATGCGTCATGCTGTTCTCTTGCAGAGGGCAGGAGCTCCAGTGGCCAAGCCAAACCACACAACTGCATCAAAAGCTTCTGCTCTGAAGTGGCCTCAGTCCTGTCTGCTCACATTTCACTAGCTACAGCAAGTCGCATGGCTGAGTCTGTCAATATACTCCACCTCCAGGGAGGGAACAAAGAGTTGTGACCAAAACTAAACATACAACAGACAAATGTGTGGACATATGAACAAGCAAGAGACCAGTACCATGCAAGAGCAGACATCTAGTAGCTGATGATTAATGAATCAGTATTTTCACCAATCTGGGTAACTGTCTTTTAAAAAGGTATTCTTTTGGGGGTAAAAAAGTTAATTGTGGTTATTGTAAAAAGTTAGGAAAATATGGGGGTAAAAGAATAAACAGGAAAGAAAAAACCATCCATAATATTGCTACCCAGAGACAATTTTAGTGTATCTTCTTCAGGAATTTTATCTATAAGTGGGTGTGAGGGGGAGACGATATTTAAAGTGTGATTATACTTCAAGGTTTTATATCCTGCTTTTCTTTGTTAACATTGTGTGCCTTTCCCCAGGTCAGTAAAAATCCATCACAAATCTCATATTATATAAATGTGTTATACTTATTTTTATTATGTAGAACAACAACTTACTTTACCTACTCCTATTATGGTACATTTAATCTGCCTCTGAATTTTTATGCTACTGTAAATATTTCTGCAATGAACATCCTTATAAATACATTTTTGTGGTATCTATGATTATTTCCTAAAGATAGAATTTATTGAGTTATAATTGAATACAGTATACTACATGTATTTAAAGTGTGAAATTTGGAAAGCGTTGACATATGTATACATGCATGAAACCATCACCACAATCAGTAATGGATAATCAACATATCCATAACTTCCAAAAGTTTCCTTCTGCCTCTTTGTAATCCCGCCCTCTCATTCCTACCCACCCTACTCAAACTATTAAGCACCTTTCTGTCACTATAGATAAATTTGCTTTTTTAGAATTTTATAAAAATTAGAACCATACAGTATGTACTTTTCCTGTCTGGCTTCCATCACTCACATAATTAGCAATTCATCCATGTTGTTGCATGTATCAATTATACTTCCTTTCTTTTTATTGGGCAGTAGTATTCCACTGTATGGTTATACCACATTTTTTTTTTTTTTTTTTTTTTTGGCTGCGTTGGGTCTTCATTGCTGTATACGGGCTTTTCTCTAGTTGTATACCACACTTTTATCCATTCATCTGTTCATGGACATTTCACTTATTTCCACAATCAAAACTTGTTTCCAGTTTTGGGCAATTACACATACAGCTCATATGAATATTCATGCTTAAATCTTTGTATGGACATCTGCTTGCATTTTTTTTTCACATCTTTATTGGAGTATAAATGCTTTACAATGTTGTGTTAGTTTCTGCTGTATAACAAAGTGAATCAGCTATATCTATACATCTATCCCCATACCTCCTCCCTCTTGAGCCTCCCTCCCACCCTCCTTACCCCAACCCTCTAAGTCGTCACAAAGCACCGAACTGATCTCCCTGTGCCATGCAACAGCTTCCCACTAGCCATCTATTTTACATTTGGTAGTGTATATACGTCAATGCTACTCTCTCACTACATCCCAGCTTTCTCTTCCCCCCCATGCCCTCAAGTCCGTTCTCTATGCCTGCGTCTTCATTCCTGCCCTGCCACTAGGTTCATCAGTACCACTTTTTAAAATTCCACATATATGCGTATTTGCTTTTCTCTTTCTGAATTACTTCACTCTGTATGACAGATTCTAGGTCCATTCACCTCACTACAAATAACTCAATTTCATTCTTTTTTTATGGCTGAGTAATATTCCATTTATATATGTGCCACATCTTCTTTACCCAATCATCTGTTGATGGACATTTAGGTTGCTTCCATGTCCTGACTATTGTAAATAGAGCTGCAATGAACATTGTGGTACATGACTCTTTTTGAATTATGGTTTTCTCAGGGTATATGCCCAGCAGTGAGATTGCTGGGTCGTATGGTAGTTCTATTTTTAGTTTTTTAAGGAACCTCCATACTGTTCTCCATAGTGGCTGTATCAATTTACATTCCCACCAACTCTGCAAGAGGTTCCCTTTTCTCCACACCCTCTCCAGCATTTATTGTTTGTAGATTTTTTGATGATGGCCATTATGACTGGTGTGAGGTGATATCTCATTGTAGTTTTGATTTGCATTTCTCTAATTAGTGATGTTGAGCATCTTTTCATGCATTTGTTGGCTATCTGTATATCTTCTTTGGAGAAATGTCTATTTAAGTCTTCCACCCATTTTTGATTGGGTTGTTTGTTTTTTTTTTGATATTGAGCTGCATGATCTGCTTGTATATTTTGGAGATAATCCTTTTTCAGTTGCTTCATTTGAAAATATTTTCTCCCATTCTGAAGGTTGTCTTTTCGTCTTGTTTATGGTTTCCTTTGCTGTGCAAAAGCTTTTAAGATTCATTAGGTCCCATTTGTTTAGTTTTTATTTCCCTTACTCTAGGAGGTGGGTCAAAAAGGATCTTGCTGTGATTTATGTCATAGAGTGTTCTGCCTATTTTTTCCTCTAAGAGTTTTATAGTATCTGGCCTTACATTTAGGTCTTTAATCCATTTTGAGTTTATTTTTTGTGTGTGGTGTTAGGGTGTGTTCTAATTTCTTTCTTTCACATGTAGCTGTCCATTTTTTCCAGCACCACTTATTGAAGAAGCTGTCTTTTCTCCATTGTATATTCTTGCCTCCTTTGTCAAAGATAAGGTGACCATATGTGCGTGGGTTTATCTCTGGGCTTTCTGTCTTGTTCCATTGGTCTATATTTCTGTTTTTGTGCCAGTATCATACTGTCTTGATTACTGTAGCTTTGTAGTACAGTCTGAAGTCAGGGAGCCTGATTCCTCCAGCTCTGTTTTTCTTTCTCAAGATTGCTTTGGCTATTCAGGATCCTTTGTGTTTCCATACAAATTGTAAAATTTCTTGTTCTAGCTCTGTGAAAAAATACCACTGGTAATTTTTATTTTATTTTTTAATATCTTTATTGGAGTATAATTGCTTTACAGAGGTGTGTTAGTTTCAGCTTTAAAACAAAGTGAATCAGCTCATTGCCACTAGTAATTTGATAGGGATTGCACTGAACCTGTAGATTGCTTTGGGTAGTATAGTCATTTTCACAGTATTGATTCTTCCAATCCAGGAGCATGGTATATCTCTCCATCTGTTTATGTTATCTTTGATTTCTTTCATCAGTGTTTTATAGTTTTCTGAGTACAGGTCTTTTGTCTCCTTAGGTAGGTTTATTCCTAGGTATTTTATTCTTTTTGTTGTGATGGTAAATGGGATTGTTTCCTTATTTTCTCTGCCTGAGCTTTCGTTGTTAGTGTATAGGAATGCAAAGATTTCCGTGCATTAATTTTGTATCCTGCAACCTTACCAAATTCATTGATTAGTTCTAGTGGCTTTTCTGATGGCATCTTTAGGATTTTCTATGTATAATATGTCATTGGCAAACAGTGATAGCTTTACTTCTTCCTTTCCTATTTGGATTCCTTTTATTTCTTTTTCTTCTCTGATTGCCATGGCTAGGACTTCCAAAACTATGTTGAATAATAGTGGTGAGAGTGGACATCCTTGTCTTGTTCCTGATCTTAGAGGAAATGTTTTCAGTTTTTCACCATTGAGAATGATGTTTGCTGTGGGTTTGTCATATATGGCCTTTATTATTTTGAGGTAGGGTCCCTCTTGCCCACTTTCTGGAGAGTTTTTATCATAAATGGGTGTTGAATTTCATCAAAAGCATTTTCTGCATCTATTGAGATGACCATATGGTTTTGCTCCTTCAATTTTTTTATATGGTGTATCACATTGATTGACTGGCGTATATTGAAGACTCCTTGCATCCCTGGGGTAAATCCCACTTGATCATAGTGTATGATCCTTTTAATGTATTGTTGGATTCTATTTGCTAGTATTTTGTTGAGGATTTTTGTGTCTATGTTTATCAGTGATACTGGTCTATAATTTTCTTTTTTTGTGATATCTTTGTCTAGTTTTGGTATCAGGGTGATGGTGGCCTTGTAGAACGAGTTTGGGAGTGTTCCTCACTCTGCAATTTTTTGGAAGAGTTTGAGAAGGATAGGTGTTAACTCTTCTCTAAATGTTTGATAGAATTCGTCTGTGAAGCCATCTGGTCCTGGGCTTCCATTTGTTGGAAGATTTTTAATTACAGTTTCAATTTCATTACCTGTGATTCGTCTGTTTACATTTTCTAATTCTTCCTGGTTCAGTCTTGGAAGGTTGTACTTTTCCAAGAATTTGTCCGTTTCTTCCAGGTTGTCCATTTTATTGGCATATAGTTGCTTGTATAAGTCTCTTATGACCTTTTGTATTTCTGCGGTGTCAGTTGTAATCTCTCCTTTTTCATTTCTAATTTTATTGATTTGAGTCCTCTCCCTTTTTTTCTTGATGAGTCTTGCTAAAAGTTTACCAATTTTGTTTATCTTCTCAGAGAACCAGCTTTTTGTTTTATTGATCTTTGTTATTGTTTTCTTTGTGTCTATTTCATTTATTTCTGCTCTGATCTTTATGATTTCTTTCCTTCTACTAATTTTAGATTTTCTTTGTTCTTCTTTTTCTAGTTGCTTTAGGCTTAAGGTTACATTGTTTATTTGAGATTTTTCTTGTTTCTTGAGGTGAGCTTGAATTGCTATGAACTTCTCTCTTAGAACTGCTTTTGCTGTGTCCCGTAGGTTTTGGATCATTGTGTTTTCATTGTCATTGTTTTTAGGTATTTTTTTATTTCCTCTTTGATGTCTTCAATGATCTCTTGGTTACTTAGCATCACACTGTTTAGCCTCCATGTATTTGTGTTTTTTACTGTTTTTTTCCTGTAATTGATTTCTAATCTCATAGCGTTGTTGTCAGAAAAGATGCTTGATAAGATTTCAATTTTCTTAAATTTTCCAAGGTTTGATTTGTGACCCAGAATGTGATCTATTCTGGAGAATGTTCCATGTGCACTTGAGAATAATGTGTATTCTTCCACTTTAGGGTGGAATGTCCTAAAAATATCAATTAAGTCTATCTGGTCTATTGTGTCATTTAAAGCTTGTTTTTCCTTATTTATTTTCGGTCTGGATAATCTGTCTATTGGTGCAAGTGGGATGTTAAAGTCTCCCACTATTATTGTGTTATGGCCAATTTCTCCTTTTATGGCTGTTAGCATTCGCCTCATGTATTGAGGTGTTCCTATGCTGGGAGCATAAATATTTATAATTGTTATGTTTTCTTCTTGGATTGATCCTTTGATCATTATGTAGTGTCCTTCCTTATCTCTTGTAACAGTCTTTATTTTAAAATCTATATTACCTGATGTGAGTATTGCTACTCCAGCTTTCTTGTGATTTCCATTTGTATGGAATATCTTTTTCAATCCCCTCACTTTCAGTCTGTATGTGTCCCTAGGTCTGAAGTGGGCTGCTTGTAGACAGCATATATACGGGTTTTGTTTTTGTATCCATTCAGCCAGTCTGTGGCTTTTGGTTGGGGCATTTAATCCATTTACATTCAAGGTGATTATCGATATGCATGTTCCTATTACCATTTTCTTAATTGATTTGGGTTTGTTTTTGTGGGTCTTTTTCTTCTCTTGTGTTTCCCACTTAGAGAAGTTCCTTTAGCATTTGTTGTAAAGCTGGTTTGGTGGTGCTGAATTCTTGTAGCTTTTGCTTGTCTGTAAAGCTTTTGATTTCTCCATTGAATCTGAATGACAGTCTTGCTGGGTGGAGAGTAATCTTGGTTGTAGTTTTTTCCCTTTCATCACTTTAAATATGTCCTGCCACACCCTTCTGGCTTGCAGAGTTGCTGCTGAAAGATCAGCTGTTAACCTTATGGGGATTCCCTTGTATGTCATTTGTTGCTTTTCTCTTGTTGTTTTTAATATTTTTCTTTGTATTTATTTTTTGATAGTTTGATTAATATGTGTCTCAGTGTGTTTCTCTTTGTGTTTATCCTGTATGGGACTCTCTGTGCTTCCTGGATTTAATTGACTATTTCCTTTCCCATGTTAGGGAAGTTTTTGACTATAATTTCTTCAAATATTTTCTCAGACCCTTTCTATTTCTCTTCTTCTTCTGGGACCCCTATAAGTCTAATGTCGGTGCATTTAATGTTGTCCCAGAGGTCTCTGAGACTGTCCTCAATTCTTTTCATTCTTTTTTCTTTATCCTACTCCGTGGCAGTTACTTCCAACATTCTATATTCCAGCTCACTTATCCATTCTTCTGCCTCAGTTATTCTGCTATTGATTCCTTCTAGAGTATTTTTAATTTCAGTTATTGTGTTGTTCATCATTGGCTGTTTGCTCTTTAGTTCTTCTAGATTCTTGTTAAATGTTTCTTGTATTTTCTCCATTCTGTTTCCAAGATTTTGGATCATCTTTATTATCATTACTCTGAATCATTTTTCAGGTAGTTTGCCTATTTTGTCTTCATTTATTTGGTCTTGTAGGTTTTTACTTTGCTCTTTCATCTGTAACATTTTTTTTGTCATTTCTTTTTTTTTTTTTTTTTTTTTTTTTTTTTTTGTGGAGCTGTATTCCTGTGTTACTGGTTGGCCTGAGTCGTCCAGCACTGAAGTTGGCAGGCAGTTGGACAGAGCCGCATCTTGGGCTGAAATGAGGGCCTGTGGGTGGCCTCACCCAATTAATATCCCCTGGGGTCTGAGGTTCTCTGTTAGTCCAGCGGTTTGGACTCAGAGCTCCCACCACAGGAACTCAGGCCTGACCTCCAGCCTGGGAACCAAGATCCTGCAAGTCATGTGGCATGGCAAAAAAAAAAGAAAGAAAGAAAGAAAGAAAAAAAGGAGCAGTACAATAACAAAGTGTAAAAAAACAAAATAAAATTAGAAAGATAAAAAATATATTAGGAAAAATAAAAATATAATTGAAAGAACTGCAGCAAGGTAAAATAAAGCCACACAGAAAGAAGAAAGAAAAAGAGAAGGTGTGGGGGGGGGGGAACAAGCCAAAAGGAGAGAACAATAACAAAGTTAAACAATAAAATTAAATTAGAAAAATAAAAGATTTATTAGAAAAAATAAAAATATAAATGAATCAACAACAACGAATCAACAAGGTAAAACAGACCTGAATCTAAAAGAGGGGAAAAAAAAAGCCTTGGCTATGGGGGTGGAGTTTAGGCAGGGGTGGAACTTAGGCAGGGGCGGGGTTTAAGGTGGGATGGGACCTAGGCTCAGGATCCATGCAACCAGAAAAGGCCTTGAGTGCTGGGCCTAGGCTGGACGACATTCAAGCATGGGGCAGGGCCTCTGCTTAGGACCTGCGCAGACGGGGAGGGGCAGCATGTCCAAAGGAGGGTCTCTGGAGTGTGGGGTTCTAGAGTTTGGAGGTAAGTCCCTGGGTGAGGGTGTGTGGATGGGGTTTAGGCCCAGTGCGGTTGGAGGGGGTCTCAGAGGGGGTCTCCGAGTGTAGAGGTGGAGCCCTGGGTGGGGGTGTAGGGGCGGGGCTTGTGCTCTGCACTCCGGGAGGGAGGCTCCGAGGGCAGAGGAATAGACCCGGGAGCCCAGCAGGCTCCCCGGTGCCACAGTGGACAGGTAAAGCGCTGGCCCTGTTCCCTTCTGTTCCTCTGTGTCCCTCCCCCACCATCTCCCCCAGGGTCTCCCCCATCCCCCTAACCATGGGTGGGTCCCGCTGGATGTAGGACACCCTCCCCTCCGCCAGCCGCCCCTCAGGGTGCTGGTCCCGGAGGTCCAGCCTTTGCTTTAGCTCCCCCTTCCCTCCCTCCCACTTCTTCAGGACCCCCATGGCTGGAGGGGGCCTCGGTGGGCAGAGGATCAGGCCTGGGATCTCAGCAGGCTCCCTGGGGCCCAAGTGGGCAGGGGAAACCTGACCACCCTCCCTTTGGATCCTCTGTCCTCCCAATGGTCCCCCAGTTTCCCGCTTCGGGCGTGGGATCCCTTCCCATCCCCCACCCACCCCTCAGGGACTCCAGTCCCGTCCCGCCTCCACTTCTCCTCCCCCTTCACTCGCCCCATGGCCCATGTCCTACCCGGTCACTGGGGGTTCCTCCTGTCCCCTTAGGTGTCCGTGGTCCACCACTGGTGCCTGGTAGGTGCCCTAGTTGTGTGGAGACACGAATTACACGTCCTCATCGTCCGCCATCTTGACTCCGCCCTCCATCTGCTTACATTTCTCTGGGGTAAATACCAAGAGTGGGATGGCTGGTAGGTAAGAAACCGCCAAACTGTTCCAAAGTATTTGTACTATTTTATATTCCCACCAGCAGTATATGAGAGTTTAATATACAGCTCATCAGTACTTAGTTTGGCCAGTCTTCTTAATTTTAGCGATTGTATTAAGTATGTAGTAATATCTCAGTGTAGTTTTAATTTGGATTTCCCTAATGACTAATGATATGAGCATTTTTTCATGTGTTTATTTGCCATCTTTTTGGGTGAAGTATCTTCTCAAATTTTTTGCCCACTTAAAAAACAGTTCAGGGACTTCCCTTGTGGCACAGTGCTTAAGAATCCGCCTGCCAAAAGACCTAAATAGACATTTCTCCAAAGAAGACATACAGATTGCCAACAAACACATGAAAGGATGCTCAATGTCACTAATCATTAGAGAAATGCAAATCAAAACTACAATGAGGTATCACCTCACACCAGTCAGAATGGCCGTCATCAAAAAATCTACAAACAATAAATGCTGGAGAGGGTGTGGAGAAAAGGGAACCCTCCTGCACTGTTGGTGGGAATGTAAATTGATACAGCCACTATGGAGAACAGTATGCAGGTTCCTTAAAAAAATAAAAATAGAACTATCATACGACCCAGCAATCCCACTACTAGGCATATACCTTGAGAAAACCATAATGCAAAAAGTCTCATGTACCACAATGTTCATTGCAGCTCTATTTACCATATTCAGGACATGGAAGCAACCTAAGTTTCCATCGACAGATGAATGGATAAAGAAGATGTGGCACGGGCCTCCCTGGAGGCTCAGTGGTTGAGAGTCCGCCTGCTGATGCAGTGGACACGGGTTCGTACTCTGTATACAAGTCCTTTATCAGAAATATGATTTGAAAAACATTGTCTCCCTATTTGTGGGTTGTCTTTTCATTCTCTTATAGGGACTTATGAAGAGAAAAAAGTAATTTTTAAAAAATTTACTGTGGTAAGAACATGTAACATGAGATCTACCCTCTTAACAAATTTTTAAGAGTTAATACATTATTGTTGACCCTAGGTGCAATGTTGTGCAGCAGGTCTCTAGGGCTTATTCATCTTGCTTGATTGAAAGTTTATGCCCATTGATTAGTAACACACTCCCCATTTTTTCCAGCCCCTGTTATCCACCATTCTGCTCTTTGATCCTATGAGTTTGACTATTTTAGATACTTCATATAAGTGGAGTCATACAGTATTTGTCTTTGTGTGACTGGCTTCTTTCACTTAGCATAATGTCCTCAATTTTCATTCATGGCGTTACATATTACAGAAAGTCCTTTTTTAAGGCTGAATAGTATTCCACTGTATCATGTACCACATTTTCTCTATTCATCCACTGTCTACGGACTTTTAGGTTGTTTCCACATCTTGGCTATTGCGAAGAGTGCTGCAATAAATATAGGAGTGCTGATCTCTTTGAGATCCTTGTTTCAATTGTTTTAGATAAACACCCAGAAGTGGGATTACTGGATCATATAGTAGTTCTATTGTTAATTGTTTGAGGAAGCTCCATACTGTTTTCCATAATAGTTGTCCTATTTTGCATTCCTGCCTACAGTGTGCAAAGGTTCCAGTTTCTCTATGTCCTTGCCAACACTTGTTATCTTCTGTTTTTTTGATAATAGCTATCCAGAGAAGTGTGAGGTGATAGATCTCCTGTGGTTTTAATTTGTGCTTCCCTGATGATTAGTGACATTGAACATTTTTTCATACACCTGGTACACATTTGTATGTCTTCTTTGGAGAAATGTCTATTCAAACCCTTAGCCTATTGTTTAATTGGATTATTAGTTTCTTCACTATTGAGTTATAAAGGTTCTTTATACATTTTGGAGATTAACCACATAACAGATATATGGTTTGCAAATATTTTCTACAATTCCGTGTGTTGCCTTTTCACTCTGTTGATTACTCCTTTTGCTGTGCAGAAACTTTAGTTTGGTGTAGTCCTACTTGCTTATTTTTGGTTTTATTGCCTGTGTCATATTCATAAAATTGTCAAGATCTATGTTATGGTACTTCTACCCTACATTTTGTTCTAGGAGTTTCATACTTTCTGGTTGTATGGTTAAGCCTTTAATTCATTTTGAGGTGATTTTTTTAGTATATGTGCTGCTGAAGCAAGCACGAGGTGATTTTTTTTTTATATGATGTATAAGAGTCCAATTTCTTTTGTTTGCATGTGGATATCCAGTTTTTCCAACACCAGTTGCTGAAAAGACTAAAAATTTTTTTTTTTTTTTCTTTTTGCAGTACGCGGGCCTCTCACTGTTGTGGCCTCTCCCGTTGCGGAGCACAGGCTCCGGACGCACAGGCCCAGTGGCCATGGCTCACGGGCCCAGCCGCCCCGCGGCATGTGGGATCCTCCCGGACCGGGGCATGAACCCACGTCCCCTGCATCAGCAGGCGGACTCTCAAGCACTGCACCACCAGGGAAGCCCTAAAATATTTTTAATTCTGATGAAGTCCAACTTAACAACTTTCTTTTCTTTTATGTTTTGGTGGGTTTTTAAATTCTGTTAATGTGAATTATCATTTACTTTATTTTGTTTTATTATTATTTTGTTAATATAAATTACATTGACGGAGGTTCAAATATTAAATCAATCTTGCAAATTCCGTTTAGTCATGATATATTATTACTTTTACATATTGTTGAATTCAATTTGCTAAAATTTTTTTCTATTTTCTTTTTTTTATTGAGGTATAGTTGATTTACAATATTAGTTTCAGGTGTACAATATAGTGATTCAAAATTTTTATAAGTTATACTCCATTTAAAGTTATTATAAAATATTGACTATATTTCCTGGGCTCTACAATATATCCTTGTAACATTTATTTTATACATAGTAGTTTGTACCTCTTAATCCCCTACCCCTATCTTGCCCC
This sequence comes from Tursiops truncatus, assembly GCF_011762595.2. Taxonomy (NCBI): domain Eukaryota; kingdom Metazoa; phylum Chordata; class Mammalia; order Artiodactyla; family Delphinidae; genus Tursiops; species Tursiops truncatus. Next base: position 131,167,121 of record NC_047037.1, on the reverse strand, counting down.
TCCTCCCCACTGGCAACTACTAGTTTGTTCTCTATATCTGTGAGTTTGGGTTTTTTTGTTATAGTCACAGTTTGTTTTATTTTTTAGATTCCACATATAAGTGATATACAGTACTTGTCTTTCTCTGTCTGACATTTCACTTAGCATAATACCCTCCAATCTTGTTATGGCTGAGTAATATTGCATGGTATATATATACCACATCTTCTTTATCCATTCATCTGTTGATGAACGCTTAGGTTGCTTCCATATCTCGGCAGTTGTAAATAATGCTGTTATGAACGTTGGAGTGCATATCTTTTTGAATTAGTGTTTTCAGGGTTTTTTTGGATATATACCCAGGAGTGGAATTGCTGGGTCATATGGCAGTTCTATTTTTAGTTTTTTGAGAAACCTTTATACCGTTTTCCACAGTGGCTACACCAATTTAATTCCCATCAACAGTGTATGAGTGTTCTCTTGGGAAAGTTTTAAAGTAGTTTTTAAATTTCCTTAATAGACATAGGGCTAACTATTTCTTCCTGGATGAGGTTTAGTAGTTTATGCCATTTACCAACTGTGTCTTTTTCATCTAAGTTATATATAGGCATAAAATTGTTCATAATATTATCCTTTAACTATCTGTAGAATCTGTAGTGATTTGGACCTCTTTCATTCTTAATATTGGTCTCACTTTTTTAAAATAAACTTTGAATTTTAAAATAGTTTTAAGGATTTCCCTGGCAGTCCAGTGGTTAGGACTCCGTGTTTTCACTGCCGAGGGCCTGAGTTCAATCCCTGGTCGGGGAGCTAAGATCTCAGAAGCCGCGTGGCACAGCCAGTAAATAAATAAATAAATAAATAAATAAATAAATAAATAAAATAGTTTTAGATTTACAGAAAATTTGTGAAGATAATACAGAGAATTCCTATATGTCCTACCTACTTTCCCCTATGTTAACATCTTCCATTAGTATCGTGAACTTGTCAGTTAATGGACCAATGTTGATACATTATTATTAAAGTTCATACTTTATTCAGTATAATAAATTCTTTTTTTCACCTCATCCTTTTTCTGTTCCAGATTCCATCCAGGATACCACATTATATTTTGTCATCATTACTCCTTAGGCTCCTCTTCCCGTGACAGTTTCTCAGATTTTCCTTGCTTTTGATGACTTTGATAGTTCTGTGGAGTACTAATTAGGAATTTTTTAGAATGTGCCTCAATTTGGGTGTGTCCGATTTTTGTCTCATGATTGGACAGGGGTTATGGGTCTGGGGAAAAAAGACCAGAGAGATAAAGTGCCGTTCTCATTATCTTATATCAAGGGTACACACTTTCAGTATGACTTAACACTGTTGATGTTGACCTTGACCACTGGCTGAGGTCGTGTGTGTCAGGACTCTCCACTGAAAAGTTACCCTCTTCTCCTCCCTTTCCATATCATACTATTTAGAAGAAAGTCCCTTTGTGTGTTGCACACTTGAGGAGTGGGTTTTTATGCACCATCTCCTTGAGAACATAGTGTCTACATAAATTATTTGGAAATTTCTGCACAAGAGATTTTTTTCCCTCACTTATTTATTCAGCCACTTATTTATATTAGTATGTACTAATGGATATTTATTTTATACTTTGGGTTATAATCCAATATACTTTGATTATTTTGTGCTCAAATTGTCCCAGCTTTGGCCATTGGGGGTTCTTTCAGCTGTGTCCCTTTGACACATCTCCACCATTGAGGGGGGTGGCAGTTGTAGTGGGGTTTTTGGTAGCACTTCCTTATTTTCTGGCACCACAAGATGCTCCACGTTCATCTTGGATATTTTTACCCCAGTCTTAAAAGCAGATGTCTCTTTTTTTCTTTTTTCTTTTCTTCAGTCAAATAATAGTAAGTTAAGTCCAAAAGGGGAATATTTCCAGACTTGGTTAATATGGAGACCAAAAAATCAAGGACCCGGGCTTCCCTGGTGGCTCAGTGGTTGAGAGTCCGCCTGCCGATGCAGGGGACACGGGTTCGTGCCCCAGTCCGGGAGGATCCCACGTGCCGCGGAGCGGCTAGGTTCGTGAGCCATGGCCGCTGAGCCTGCGCGTCCGGAGCCTGTGCTCCGCAACGGGAGAGGCCACAACAGTAAGAGGCCCGCGTACCGCAAAAAAAAAAAAAAAAAAAAAAAAAATCAAGGACCCAAACTAACTGTTTTCCTTTTTACCATCCTCGGTATGCTGGTTTATCCTTTAGGTGGGCTCCTCTAATGGTCCCAAAAAGGCTACCATATTTCCAGGCATCACCTCTTTTTTTTTTCTTTTTTTTCTTTTTGCAGTACACGGACCTCTTACTGCTGTGGCCTCTCCCGTTGCAGAGCACAGGCTCCGGACGCGCAGGCTCAGCGGCCATGGCTCACGGGTCTAGCCGCTCTGCGGCATGTGGCATCTTCCCGGACCGGGACACGTGTCCCCTGCATTTGCAGGCGGACTCTCAACCACTGCGCCACCAGGGAAGCCCCAGGCATCACCTCTTTACAACCCACACAAGAAGCTGAAAAAGGAGCATGCCCACCTCTTTTAAAAGCAAAGGAAAATTTCCTCTAAGATCCTTACCAGATTTCCCCTCTCATCTCATTGTGTCACAAACCCATTCATAAACCAAACCCTGGGAAGGGAAAACAAGATTCCCTATTCTGTGCCTGGGGGCACTGCAAGGCCGTCCTAATCTGAATAGCATTGCCACACTTTGGAGAGTAATTAAAAATGGGATTCTGTTCACGTGGAAGAAGGGAAGCTGGCGTAACTGCTGTATGCAGGTAACTAACGGTGTCTGCCATAGAAAGCTATAATAATTAGATATCTCAGGAATACATCTTCTTTGATAGAAGAGACATCAGTCCACTCTGGGATTTAGGCAGAAAGTGTGTGTTGGGTTGGGAAGAGGTCGTGGAGTCATTACTGAGAATAACTGGTGAGGGCCTTGAAAAGCCATAGTGCTACAAAAGTTTCTCTCTTTCATCTTTTCTTTAGCTTTCTTCCATTGTCCTTCTAATTATTTTAACAACTGCCCTCCTCCCCCCTCCAAATTCTTTTATGACTTTTCCTGCTTGAGGTCTTTTTTCTTTAAGTTTCTAAATTACCAGACTCCCTCTAGGCACTAAACAAAATGATAAGCAAAGCATCTGTAAAAGGCCTCAGGAGCACAATGAAAGAGTTTAGGTCTCTGCCCTCTGCCCTGGAATATTTTTGATAGCTTGACAAAGGTACAATGAGAATCAACAAAGGAGAAATTTCTTTATTCCAAACCAATAGTCTTGAAGCACGTGGGCTTAATGTGGACTAAAGGAAAGTGGGCAGGGGGTAGGAAAGTACCTGCGGGAAGGGAAGAAACAGAAAAGAAAATATGACACTGTCTTCAAGATTTACAACACAAAAAAATTAGAAAACAAAGCAACGTTCCCACTGGTGCCCAACACAACACCCTACACTCCAAATAAGTTCGCCTCTCTCTCCTTTTTTCTCCTCACTGTGCTTATTATAGCAATTAGCACATGGTCAGCTAGAGGTAATGAAAAACTGTAAACTCCTAGGGGGTTACTTTTTTCACATATTAAGATGTCCAGAGGGAAGGCCTGGCATTAGTTTAGCTCATTAGGAACCCAGCACTTTCTACTCTGCCACCCTCCATTTGTTGGCTTTTTGTCTTTGTGTCTGTTGCTTCATGGTCACAAGATGGCTGCCACAGCTCCTGGATTCATGACTGCCTTCAAAGTCAGGATGCAGTGAGGCAGTCAGAAAGAGAGGGCTGATGTTCCTGCCTTCCATCAAGGGAATCAAAATACTTTTCACAAGCCTTCAACAGACTTCCCCTTTGTCTCACTAAGCACCTTGGTCACATGACCCCTCACTGGCTACAGCAAAAGTGAGTACATAGCAAACAGGATTAGCTTAGCCATGATTGGCTTAAAACCAATCCCAATTCATCCCTAAGAGCTGGGCATATTGCTGCCTCCTCACCCTCTCAAAAAAAAAAAAAAAAAAAAAAAAATCAGAGAAAGAAAGCAGAGAAATGGCAGGTAACCAGGTCTGCCAAGTTCATCTACACATGTGCCTTTCATCCTGTTCACCTCACCTGTAGTGGCTTCACCGACCCCCTCCTCTTACTCAGGATCAGTTCATACCTCAAGACCCCAGCTGACCTTGCTGCCTTTAGGACCCACCCAGGACCGCAGCCCCACCCTGAGAGGCGGGCTCAACTGACCAACGTCTCTGGCCCAGTGGAAGAGTCTGATTTCCTGGGTTTGAATCCCAGCCAAACCTCTTTCTAGTTTCAGCCTTTAGAAATTGTTTTGACCTTCCAGGAGTGAGGACACTTCAGTTCCCACATCTGTCCAAAGAACGTGAATAGAGTGACTGGCCCGAAGCTGTCTTCGGTTTTAAAAAACTGGTTGGATGGATGGATCGTACATACCTCCACAGAACCACTGAAAAGATTAAGTGAGACATGTATCTGAAAAATCTGAACGACTCCTGGCATGTAGTAAATGCTCATTAGACACAGGTAGAAACCAGTCGTATCACTGCCCTGCTTCAAAACCTTCAATCGTTTCAGTCAGCCTTACGGAAAAGGATCGAGTCCAACCTGTTTAAACAATCTGGCCTTTGCCTACCTTTGGGACTCAGCTGTCATGCTTGTGGCTCCACTGACCCTGTCACTCACCTGCACACCTGCTTCTCCCACCCATTCATCTTTCATGCCCTGGCCCAGGAGGCTCTTCCTCCTGGGGACTTCACCACTGCTCCTCTCACAAGCCATGCCAGGTAAAGTTCCCAGGGCGACGGGAAGTTGGAACGTCTGAGAGCTCAGGGAGAATTTTGGGAGCCGGAGAGCAAGAAAGCATCCTCTCAAATCTGTACCTCCAAGGCCCAGGCTACAACTCCCCTCACCCCTCCACCTCCCCCCACTCCCCCCTCACCCCTGCCCCCCATCCCTGAGAAGTTCTGCGTCTGGGGAAGTTGAGGGAACCAGGGCTGCAGCTCAGACCACGATACCGCGCAGGATGGAACTACAAAGAGGGGCATGTTCCTCGAGAAACCAAGCCCTCAGAACTCAGAAAGACCCCATAATTACCCAGGAACCTACAGTGTGCCAAGAGTTATAGTTGCAGTCTCCTGAGATGCCTCGTTTTGTAATATTTTCTTATACTCCTATGTGCACGTGCAAAGTTAAACTGCTCATCTTCTCTTTCTCCCAGCCCCTTCTCCCCCACTATCTCTGTCCACGGGCTGCCCCGCAGCCCATCCTCCCAGGCATCTTTCATCCTCTGGTCTCCACGTGGTGGTGGGACTCACACCCTTCCCACGGCACCGCCCCTCCACTGCCCCACTGCGCAAGCTCAGACCTTGCTCTCACTCCTCCAAGACTCCGCATCTCAAGCCCCTCCCTGCTCTCATCCGTCCTGCCTACAGAGCCTGGACCCCTTCCTAAACCACCGCTGTCATCCCCTCAGCTCAGACACCTTCACTGGCTCCCCGGTGTTTCCGTTAGGTGCAGACGTCTCACCTGGCGCTCTAGACCCTGCACAGTGAGTCCTCAAGTGCATTTCGGTCCGGCTTTCTTTGGCCTCCTCCTCCCCTTTTTTCTTTCTTTGTTTAGAAACAGGTCATACATTCGAGAGTGTTCATAAGAGATGTACAAATTATTCTTGTAAGGACCACACCTGTGAAACCACCACTCACGGTAAGACTCGACGGATGTGTGGAGTTTGTTAGATGGCCACTCATCTCTCTGCTCCCCACTCCCCGCCCCCCTCAGCTATTCTCCTGACTCCAAGAGCTGACACTCCCCTGACATCTGCAGAACCATTCCCTTGATTTCTTTACAGTTTTGCCACCTATTCCTTTTTTTTTTAAATAATGTAGTTATGACTTAGATTTTATTTTTTAATTAATTTATTTATTTTGGGGCCTGCACCACGCAGCTTGCGGGATCTTAGTTCCCCAACCAGGGATTGAACCCAGGCTCTCACCAGTGAAAGTGGGGAGTCCTAACCACTGGACCCCCCAGGGAATTCCCTGCCACCTATTTCTAAATGGCATACTGTTTAGCGTCACCAGGTTCTGAATTTTCTATAGCTTGTATCATTCTACATTTATTGTGCTGTGACTTTTTAATGGTTTTTTGAGATACGATTCATATACCATGCAATTCACCCATTTAAAGTGTACAATTCAATGGTGTTAGTTCATTTAGTATATTTAAGCTAACCATCATCTCAGTCTAATTTTAGAAAACTTTATCATCCCCAAAAGAAGCCCTGCCCCGCAACCCTGGGCAACCAGTAATCAACTTTCTCTCTATATAGATCTGCCTATTCCATTCTATTTCAGATGAATGGAATCACGCTCATTTGGCCTTTTGCACACTCTGTGCCCTTATTCACCCAGACTGTTCTTCTCCCCTCGTGTGTGGAACACTTCTTCGTTCTGTCTGGAGAGCCTGCCCGCCCACTGCTGCCCAGCCAGGGCTGTCAGTTTCTGCAGGACCCAACCCCAGTTATCTCTTTTCCGTGAAGCCATTCCTCTTTTCCTTTTTTTTTTTTTTTTTTTTTTTTTTTTTGGCAGAATCCTAGTTCCCCGACCAGGGATTGGAACTGCGCCCTCAGCAGTGAAAGCCCGGAACCCTAACCACTGGACTGCCAGGGAATTCCCAAAGCCATTCCTCCTTCCCATGCCACCCTGTGTGATGCTTTCCTCGTTAAATTCTCAAAATATGCTGCGTGTCAGTTTGTCTGGGGGGGTCCAGTGTCTCCCCACTAGCCTGTCAGTTTCTGGGAGGCTGAGGGCCTTGCTTGGTTCTGTTCTCTGTTGGTCCCTAGAGCCAGCTCTGAGCCTGGCACGTAACTGGTGTCCAGTGAGTATGTGCTGAGAGAGCGAGGGACATGCGTGTCATTCTGTTTTAGATCACCGTCATGCGTGAATATAACTAGTACTCCAATGAGAGGGACTCACTAGGTACAATCAGAAGTGATGTTTTCTTTCCCCTGAAAGGGCTTGTCTGACCTGTTCACAGAGCAGTGCCACAGGGGCTGGATCGTCCCCTGCTCCCAGATGAAATCTCAGGTAGGCCCCGTGGCTTCCAGCTCACGTTCCCGCTGGCGTTCCCAACGTCCAACCCATATAATAGTCAAATCTCCGTTTTAAAGTTAAAACTCCTCCCTAGGTCAGTTGAGGTCTCCTTCCGGCTGGCACCTGGAAGCATGTGGTTGGTTTCTCCTCTCCTTCCCTTGCCTTGTCTGCACTTTCTGACCTCTCCATGGTTAGAATCAAGAGGGGCAAAGGTAAGTATCCATCAGCCAAAGCTCGTGTGTGAAGCCAGCTCTTTCTCTGAGCATCCCTCCTGCTCCCCCTTCCCCTGGAACCTGGGGATATTTTCCACCTGTCATGCCCTTGACTCAGGCAGAAGCATCCCATCTAGTTGGTCACCTAAGAGCCCTCCCTTGGTCCCTGGTCACCTAGCAATACCTCTCACTTCCTTCTGCTCTTAGAATTCTCCATGGCAATCTCACAGGGCTCTCTCTCACGTGGTTCACCCCTGCTCTGCATTGAACTTGCATCTTTGGCCTGTGGTCATCGGAAGTGCCGACACACGGGCTTCTTCTCTGTGGCCTCAGCCAGCCCCCTGCCTGTGAGCATCCACAGGCCCGAATCCGACTCTGGTCCCTGAGTGACCTAAGTTCCTGGGACACTGAATGTCATCTCTAAAAGGCATCACTTGAAGCTACCCTCACAGACTGAGGAAAGAAGGTAGCGCCCCACTCCTGCTCCATGGACGGGTAAAGCATATTGTACGCTGCCTATTTCTCTTCAAAGCAACCCTCCACTAACCTCCAGCCCCTCTCTCAGCCTCTTGGATGTTTTGTATAGGCTGCAGCTATAGGTGATCAGCTGGCGGCTTTGAAGCTGGTTTCCAATGACCTCCTTTGCAGTCCTGCCTGGGAAACCACACACCTCACCTTGGAATGTGCTCTTTCACCTACCGACTTGGGGCCTGGGGCCTGGGCTTCCCTGGTGGTGCAGTGGTTGATAGTCCGCCTGCCGATGCAGGGGACGCGGGTTCGTGCCCCGGTCCGGGAGGATCCCACATGCCGCGGAGCGGCTAGGTTCGTGAGCCATGGCCGCTGAGCCTGCGCGTCCGGAGCCTGTGCTCCGCAACGGGAGAGGCCACAACAGTGAGAGGCCCGCGTACCGGAAAAAAAAAAAAAAAACTGAGACAAGAGTCCCATTTTAAGTCCTGTACTTGTCTCATCCCTTCGTGAGAATGTACGCTCCTGGAAGCAGGCACTCTGCCATTCTCGTCTCCACTGCCTTCTCCCCTCTTACCTGGTGCTTGGCGGTGCCGTGCTCAAGGTGCTGGGAAGTATTTTAGAGGAAAATCCCCGTGGCACTCAGCCAGGAGCATGAAGGAGCATGGAAGAAGAAAAGCAGAAGAGTCCAATTCTGGGGTGATGACTCGAGAGCGAGGCTTTAGACGTTTCGTTTGAGAAGTTACTCAGGCTTGGAAGCTATTTTTCAATGAAATCAGAAATCTGCCCCGTCCGGTTGCCTCTGGCATTGAGTCAAAAACAAGTCTATAATGTAAGTAATGTCATACAGATTGACCTTACAATGCTGAGAATGCAGAAAATAGAAATCATGAGGGAATTCCCTGGTTGCCTAGTGGTTAGGTCTCCAAGTTCTTACTGCCAAGGGCCTGGGTTTGATCCCTGGTCGGGGAACTAAGATCCCGCATGCTGCGTGGTGTGGCCAAATAAAAAAAAGAAAGAAAGAAAGAAAGAAACAATGAGGTTTTAAGAGGAAACAAAGGAGCACTCTGACAGCATCTAGGTCCCTCCAGTGATTTTTCTAGGTAACTCTGTTCCCAAAAATCAGACCTGTCACCCACCACTTCTTTGGGATATTAGGAAACATATTGGTCCATTTGTTTAGACCTGGTCAAGGTACATGCTCAAAGTCTTGGACATACGGAGAAGCAGAATTTATTAGCAGGATGAAGAGTCCTGGGATAAGACACCAAAAGGTGTCCAACTCCTAGCTAAGCAACAAATCTGGGGTGCTATACTGAGAACTGGATCTCATCACTTTGCAATCAGTGTCTCTGTTACATCCTAAACTTACGGGGTTACACTCATTTGTTTGACACTAGGTAGGAATTCTGAGTTAAGGGCTCCAAACTTGTCCCTTCTACTAAATTCCCTGCCTTGGTTTCAGCCACCAGCCTCTTCTCAAAAGGTCCACTGTAGAAATGGCCCAAGATTTTGACCTACCTCTCCCCTCCCCCATTATTGCTATTCAACCTACCTCACGAGTACCTTCCCAATCCACCACCTCCTCTCCATCCCCGCCACGGCCCCCAGTCAGGTCTTCACCATCATCCACCAAGTGGACTTGTACAAAAGAGCTTTATAAGTGGTTCATTTCACTACCTACCAGTCTTTCTTACCTGTATGCCTGCTATGGACTTAGTTGTGTCCCCCCAGAAATTCACATGTAGAAGTCCTAACCCCCAGTACCTCAGAATGTAACCATATTTGGAGATAAGGTCTTTAAAGAGTATATAAGTTAAAATCAAGTCTTTAGGGGGACCCTAATCCAGGATGACCGCTTTTCTTATAAGAGGAGGGAATCTGGACACAGACATGCACACATGGAGAGAAGGTCGTGTGAAGACAGAGGGAGAAGGTGGCCATCTACCAGCCAAGGGGAGAGGTCTCAGAAGAAACCAACCTTGCCAACACCTTGATCTCAGACTTCGAGCCTCCAGGACTGTGAGAAAATAAATGTCTGTTGTTTCAGCCACACAGTCTGTGATATTTTGCTATGGCAACAAACTAATACAATGCCCATTAGCTTCCTACGCATAGACCTGTACGTTCTCCTGTTTAAAACCCTTCTAGAGGGAATTCCCTGGCAGTCCAGTGTTTAGGACTCTGCAGTCTCAGTGCCAGGGGCCGGCGTTCGATCCCTGGTCAGGGAACTAAGATCCCACAAGCTGCGCAGTGTGGCCAAATAAATAAGTTAAATAAAACCCTTGTACAGCTCTCAGCCTCCCTGTTTCCTTTGGGGTCAGGTTCAAAGTCCTTATGGCACACCTAGCCCTTCCTCCAAGGCCACTGATGTCATCTCCTGCTCACCTCTCCTGGTCCACGTCACCATCCCCAATAGCATAACCCAACACATCAACACAGACCTCAGCACACACTGTGCCTTGACCACCTCCCTGACTTGGCACTTCTGTCACCTCTGTCTGGGATCACCCCCTCTGTGCCTCCCTCATCCTTCAAGACTGGCTCAAACGTCACTTTCCCATGATATCTTCTCCCAGGTAGAGTTTGTCCCCCATCCTCTGTGCACTCCTAGCAGTTTGTCTATTGTTTGCACTGAGCTCCTTGAGGCAGAGACAGTGTTTTACTCATCAGCACAACTATAGCACATAGTAGGTGCTTAATAAATATTTGTTGACTGACTGATGTTATGTACTTAATATTTGTCTTCCCCTCCAAATTCATAGGTTGAAGCCCTAACTTCCAATGTAATGGTATTTGGAGATGGGGCTTTTGGGAGGTGATTAGGGTTAGATGAGGTCATGAGGGTGAGACCCTCATGATGAGATTAGTGCCCTTATAAGAAGAGACAACGGAGTGCTTCTCTCTCTCTCTCTCTGTCTCCCTCCTCCCTCTTTCCCTCCCCTGTCTCCCCACACCCCCACCCTGCTCCCTCCCTTCTCTCTCTCCTTCCCTCACTCCACCCTGCCATGAGAGGACACAGCAAGAAATCAGCCACCTACCAGCCAGAAAAACAGCTCTCACCAGCAACCGAATTGGCCAGCATCCTGCCTCCAGAACTGTGAGAAAAGTTCATTTCTGTCATGTAAGCCATCTAGTCTATAGTATTCTGGTATGGCAGCCCAAGCTGACTAAAACAGCTGGGTGGCAGAATAATGCAGGGCTGTACCCCCCACTATTTTAACCAAGGACTCCTCCCCAGACCTGGGAATTGTTTCCTTACGTGGTCACTGTCTGACACTCAGTCTCAGGCAATCCCCATCTATCTTGTTTTCCTGACACTGATGAGCTCCCTTGGGTCCTTAGAGCTTTTGCATGTGTAGAGCATTGTCTGAGCTGTATGGCCTTAACCAAGGACTCCTCCCCAGACCTGGGAATTGTTTCCTTACGCGGTCACTGTCTGACACTCAGTCTCAGGCAATCCCCATCTATCTTGTTTTCCTGACACTGATGAGCTCTCTTGGGTCCTTAGAGGTTTTGCACGTGTATAGCATTGTCTGAGCTGTATCGCCTTTCTAGCCACTTTCTGTTTTCGGGGCTTAATAATTGCATTTGACTTTTACCAAAAAGTATGCATTTTGTTTTTTCCACCCTGAAAATTCCTTGTGCCTTTCTTTTGCCAGGAGCCTGTTTGTGTAAATGGACGCTTCCCAGTCACCTCCCTCACAGGTCTTTGCCAATATCACCCGATTACAGTTGGAGTATTCTGTCCAAGAGAGATGGTGCCTCAGTCGGAAGCTTAAACCCAGCCTGAGCTGCTTTCCTCCGTGCAAACCCAGGACTCTTCAAATTCTTCTCTCGTTATGTAATTGTAATTCCCACAGGCTTGCTCCAAAAACGTTTGTAATATTGCACCTTCAAGCATGCATAAATCACTCTAATAACTTACATTAGTTTAAACGTACATGAAACTGGCATAGAAATATAACCCACCTGGGATTCCGGAGCTCCATTTCAGAGCTGGCCATTGTCTCCTTCTACACATATGCAGATAAAACTGTTGTGTCAACAAAGAAAGTTCTTGGCGAAGAAGCGACATTTTCTCTCCTGTATTACTGACATTTCAATAAGCCTTTCCCCAACCTACCTTACAACTTGCCCTGTGAAGAAGTCTGAGAGCTTGCAGAGAAATTGCAGGGCAGTAAGCTGAGTGTTTGCTTACTTTCTCTGGTGTCAAGGAGCCTAGAGGGGGGTGATGAAGTGTGCCTGGATCGCCTAAGGGGAAAAACTCCACTGAATTGAGATTTGGAGCGCGTAGAGGGGGAGGAGATACAGCCATGGTCTACCACGGCAGGGTTCAATACTGGAGCAACTAGCCACATGCCGCTATTTAAACTGACATTAGTTGAAATGAACTAAAAGCGACAACGCCATTTTTCAGTCCCTCTAATCACCTTTGAGCGCTCGAGAGCCACCTGTAGTGGCTACTGTACTGGAGAGGGCAGTTATAGAATATTTCCATCATTGCAGAAAATTCTATTCGGCAGCTCTGATCTATAAGCAAGTAATGCTTATAAGGAAGACCAAAATGTGAAGCTCCTACCATTAAAATGTGTTGGAGGGCTTCCCTGGTGGCGCAGTGGTGAGAGTCCGCCTGCCGATGCAGGGAACGCGGGTTCGTGCCCTGGTCTGGGAAGATCCCACATGCCGCGGAGCGGCTGGGCCCGTGAGCCATGGCCGCTGAGCCTGCGCGTCCGGAGCCTGTGCTCCGCAACGGGAGAGGCCACAACAGTGAGAGGCCCGCGTACCGCAAAAAAAAAAAAAAAAAAAAAAATGTGTTGGAAAAATATGGAATGGATTTGGGTAACCGTAATAAGAGTAAAACATAATTTTTTTTAAAAGGCACTCAGATTTTCTCTCAATGCTGGTGAAAGATATAACTGTAAATGGAACAGAACCTTTAAAAATTATATAAAAAAATAAAAATTAAAAAAAAAGTTTAAAAAAATGGTGAAAGAAAGAAATGAAGGGCAGAGAGAAGAAAAGAAGATAGTGAGATGGTTATCAGCACTAAGGTGTCTCCTTGAAGATCAAGAGAACCCACCACATCTACAGCACAGGAAAGCCAGTGGCCAGGGACCAACTTGTCTGAAGCCCCATCTGAAGGTGGCAGGCACGTTCTCATCTGAAGAAGTGGCTTCAAAGACGTGATCGTGCAGACATGATCATGGGCCATGTTTGATGTGGCTGTTTAAAGACCTAATATGAGGAAGGAGGGTGATGTCACCTTTAAATCGCTCCCAACCCCTATTTACACATGGCTTCCTCTTCTTAAGGTCACGGTGGATGACTGGCCAGTGGTGCAATAACCTATGTGGGTGCCACCACTGGGGGAAAAAACACACACAGGCAAAGGAACTGGTTGCACTTGTTCAAGATGCCAGGAAAGAAACCCCAAGAATCTGTAATCCCAAGGAGTCTTGGTATTCAGACTCAGGGGCTCATGACAGTGAGTGATGCCCATGTTCCTGGCTTCTCTAACCTACCAGCCCATCTCTCTAGGTCTTTAAACCTTTGCTCTGTTTGGTAAGACTCCATCCCTTCCTCCACTGTCAAGTAGTAAATGGCTAGTGTACATCCTACAGCCATATTGATTTTTCAAGACTCGTTAACAGCCATCCTGCAAGAGTAGCCTTGGCTTCTGGGCTCCGTGAAGTCTAACGAAAATCAGGTTTGCTGACTCCTCACTCTGTTCACCCTGTCTGCTGGGCTAGCCAAGAATGGAATTATCCAAACAAGCTCTGGAACTGGGCAGGATCATAAATGTGAGTGTGACCCAGCCAGGGCTGACGTGCCAACGCCTGTGCTTTCTTATTCACAAAACCCTAGCCAAGTGTGGGGCCTCGAAGCACAATTCATATTCTACTGCTGAGCAACGATCGCAGAGTGAACTGCTTCCAGAAGTTCCACAGACGGGCAGCATGTTAGTGGCGAAGCCCGGCGATGATCCCCTCTGCCTCGCGCTGTGACCAGCGGAGAGGCGATGACAAGAGGCAAACCCAGGCCTGGAGACAGGCCCCGCCCCCAGCCTGGGCTCTGGTCCTGCTCACCCCCTCCTTTTCCCCCCTCCCCCAGCGCTGTCACCCACCCTCTCACCAAAACAAGGAGCAGGGGAATGTCTCTGCACCCACATTTGGGGGCTGGCAAGCTTGTTCACCACCCGAGGTCCAGAGTATAACCATAAACTCTCAGGGATCTTTTAAGAAGGCTATGTGCATACTGGCATGCACACACACGCACAACATACACACACAACATACACACACACAACATACACACACACACACAACATACCCACACAATATACACACAACATACACACACAAGATACACACACACAACACACACACACAACATACACACACACACAACATACCCACAAAATATACACACACACACAACATACACACACAAGATACACACACACAACACACACAACATACCCACACAACATACCCACACAACGTACATACACACACACAACGTAATCACACAACGTACATACACACACACAACATACACAAATATGCACCCATTCCCCAAACACATAAGTACCTACACAATCATGTACACATATTCATACACATGTATCTATACACACATATACACAACATACAAACTCACAAATATATACATACGCACCGTGCATATATACACACATGCAACATACACACTTAAACACACTCAGACAACATACACACTCACACATACACACACACAACACACACACATCTACATGCTTACATGCTCTGGACAGCGCTGTTCTGCTTGGCTCAGCTTTAAGCTGCCCGGGAATAGGAAACAAGCTCCGGAAGTGGGGCCTCGCCTCCCCCCTCCCCTTTAGCAGCAGCTCTGGAGAGGGGTCGGGGGGCACATCTGTGCTGAAGCCTTTCCCACTTCTGCCCCATCCCAGAGGCATTCGCCATCAGCCTGAGCTCAGGGCAGAGCGTGGGCTGCTCTTCAGTGTTTTAGCTGTACTGTCACATCAGCTCCATCTCTCATTACAAGACATATGTCATCTATTGATAGAATGTCATGTGGTCTATGATATTACATGTATGGTACATAAAACATATATGAGCGATGTAAAGGATATCTATGAATAGGCCAACCAGAGAAGAGGCGGGGGGAGGAGCAATGCAAGAGCTCTCCAACAGGAATCCGACAGCACAGTTAGAAACTGGCCCCGTGGTAAGTCAGACAGCGAAAGACAAATATCATATGATATCACTCATATGGAATCTAAAAAAAGGGGACAAATGAACTTAATTTACAAAACAGAAGTAGAGTCACAGATGTAGAAAACAAACATGTTTATCAGGGGAAAAGGGGGGAGGGATAAATTGGGAGATTGGGATTGACATAATACACACTACTATATATAAAATAGATAATAATAAATACCTACTGTATAGCACAGGGAACTCTACTCAATACTCTGTAATAGTCTATATGGGAGAAGAATCTAAAAAAAGAGTGGATATATGTATATGTATAACTGATTCACTTTGCTGTACACCTGAAACTAACACAACATTGTAAATCAACTACACTCCAATAAATTGTTTTTAGTGTAACCATAAAAGAAAAAGAAATCGGCCCTGTAGCCCACCAGTAATGCGGCCTGGGCCCTGGGCTCTTTGCATATAATCCCTTTCACACACAAGTCAGGCACCTGTGGCCTCTTCTAATCCACTGAGAGGCTCATGCTGCAATCTGCAGGAATTCAGCTATTTCAAAGGAATCGAGAAGAAATAAGGATGGAAGGGCAGAAACGTACATTTTTAAAGGTGGAGCTCACTGGCTAATGATACCTGGGTTTCAGGCTGTGCGGCATGCTCTCCGAGGCTTCTGCAAACGTGAACTAATCAGCCTGTTCTCAGAGGTGGGCGCACATGTGAGTTGTTACCACTCGAGCTAGCAGAACCACTTAGCTCTGTCACACTTCTTGTAGCAATATGCCAAATAATCACTAAAAACACACTGGGTTTAAAATACCTGGATCTAAACTGATAGACCTGGGGGAATCTGTGAAGCCGCTCATGCATTCGAATTCGAATTCTCCCTCTTCTCTCCTAGCTCTTGGCTGCTATACGTTCTTCTAGACTCTGATGGCCACTCAGTTATTTCCCTCCTCCACAAAGCCTTCCCCAGCTAGGCTTGCTCTAAAATCAATCCTTCTCTGTAGTGACCAACTGTCCTGTTTTGTCCTGGACTGTCTCACTTTTAACATTCCAAGTCCCATGTCCCAGGAGACCCCTTAGTCCTGGCTGGTCACCCTGAGACTCTCACCACCCTACAGGATTGGTAGCATGTGATTTTGCTATTAATTACACTGTATGCTGTCTAGTAATATAACCTACTGATTCACATGCTGAGTTTGTCCCAACTGCTCAAGTCAAGTGTCCTTTCTTAATCTCCTTGGTATACCTAATTTGGGCACCAAGACTTGCACGTTGACTTCATTTCTTTAAATACCAGGTCTCTGCTATGACACAATACAAAATAAGACCCCCGCCCCCCACAACAATGGTTTCACCTGTAAAGGCAGGATGGAGCCTTCCCACCAAGTGATGTCTTGAGCTCCAATCCTCAAGATTGAAGGTCCAGACAAAGAAGGACCTACGGATTTTGCCCTGATTAGTAGAAGAGCTCTGAGAGGCCAACTCTTCTCAGTTGGTCCCAACTGGGGTTGTTTAAATGCAGGTTCCTCCAGCCCGTCCTCAGAACTTCTGACTTCAGACTGCAGCTCCCCTGATGATTCTGATTCAACTGGTCCTTGAAAATTAGAGTAGAAACCCTTTCATCAGACCCTGCTGGGGACTAGTTGTTGGTTGCCAATCAAAAGGACCACTTACAGTGAAAATCCATTTAAAAAAATAAAAAGATACATACTTACCATACTTACCTTAAACACTTCCTTGTAACTTAAAACACGTAAATGTCCATTGCTTCACCTACCTCTTGAGGAATGACCAAAGTCTTTCTTGGGTATAGGTTTGCTGATTGTATGTCTTCATTGTTTTTCTTGTATAAATCACATTCATGTATTTCTAGTTTTGACTACTTTAAAATAGAACAAGAACTTAAAGACACTTGTGAAGTGCTCTGTGTGTGGAATCCTTCTAGATCTTGGCAATATTTTTTCAAATCTTTTTACAGTTGTCTTAACCACACCAAATTCAGCAAAAATTTTGAGCAACTCACATGTGTTGAGTCTCACAGAAGCATTTAACGTAGTTCACATAGATACAACTCTATGACGTAGTTTTTTTTTGCATAAAAGATAAGTTACATGAAAAAAGAAATCCTTGTTTCTTTGTTCATCGATTTATTCCAAGCCTGAAGAACAAAGCCTGGTATGTTGTTGGTGTTCAATTTGTTTTTCTTAAAAAAAAAAAAGTTCACATAATATTTAATTTATTAGTTATAGTAATAAGTACAACCAGCATACAGATATTTGGGAGCTAACACCTGACTTGGTAAACACAGCAGCTAAATCCGCAAGTGGGTGAGAGAGTGGTCAATTAGCTCTGTGATTCAACTTACCATGGGTACCTGTTATGTGTTTTGGAGGCAATGGAGAGTGCCCATTAAGCTGGGGAGTCAAGTGAAGGTTTGTCATGAGACTTTCCTCTCTCCTGATAAGATAAGGAGCCTAGGTCAACTGAGGCCCGAGAGACAGAAAGAAGTCAGGTAGAACTTCTCCAATTTCCAGTTTGCCAAGGAGTTCTTCTCCCAAAGAAATCATTTAAAGTCTTTCAACCCCTTCTAAATAGCTAGGGGTTGCTGTGATTTCCAGCAGGGGGTACACATCCTGCCACCATTTTAAGAGCAAGATACCCACTTACTTCCTGATGTTCTTTATTCATGTCCTCCTTTGCCAAGAATGCATCTGATTAAAATCATCTGAAGCTGGAACAAACACAACATTGTAAATCAACTATAATCCAATAAAATTTTTTTAAAAAGTCATTTGAGACCACATCTAGAATGACATCAGAGATTCAGACTGCCTTGTATGATCCTAGTGTTACATCAGCAATGAGAAACCTGGGACAAGTTCTTTACCTTCTCTCTACCTTGCTGATAACAATTCATGGGGTTATTGTGAAAACTCATGAGATAACACAGGTGAAGATTTTGAACCCAACATGTTGTTAATGTATCTGTATCTGTGCTGTGCTTCTTTCTCAGGGCCTAGTGAGTGTCAAAAACAAATAAGCAAAAAAACAAAAAAAATTGTTGATTGAATTTCTGCTCCTACCACAGAAGAATGAGTTTTCAGTGCCCTGATCCACTGCATGTAATTAACATTTGCTTCTTCAGATTTCAGACCACTTTTGTTTCTGGGACAATCAAAACTTATGGCAAGAGGCAAGTAGAGAATACCGTACTTTCAGACAGATTGGGAAGACTGCAGAAGATTCAAGGAGTGACGTGGGTCTTGTCATTGTCCAACAGGCTCTCTCTCAGACCCCAGCTCATTAGAAACGTAATATTACATTTACTGGATGAAACCTTACCTAGCCATTAAAATGGATTGCTTTCTATTGATAATGGAAAATGATTACAGTATTAGTTTAAGATTTAAAAAGCAACCATTCATTTAGGCATTCATTTATTAATGTGGAGCCATGGCAAATAAAACAGATGCTATCCTTGGCTTCATGAAATATATGTTCTTCTAAGATGGCTTAGGATTCTTGGGCTGTGAGCTGCAGCTAATGTTTGAATGGTTGGTCATGAACTTGGAAGGAACAATATTGGAGAACTAGTAACAGGATTTGAGAAGGTATGTGGATGGGCTTCTAGGAGAGTGCCTCAAATGCAAACTCACTAAAAGACTCTCACTCCACAGTGTTCCCAATGGGTACTCAATAAACCAATGGACAAGATGCCCACTCCTGTAGCTATTGGTCAGTCTCCTCCCCAGCCACCCCAGTGGTGGTTCAATGGACTCATGAGCAAAGAGGCCATGGAGGTGGGAGTGGAACATACTGATGGACTCGAAGACACAGATTTCACTGAGGCTAACCTCCCTCCCTCCAGCACTGAGGTCCAACTTGCAAATGGGATGAATCATCCTTTATCCCCTAATACTGTCTTCCCTGGATGGACCAGCCTGCTACCTGGTGGCAGATGGACTGAATTCAATCCCTTCTATCATGAGGCATCAGCATTTGTCCTCATGGATATAAACACATTCTGGATTTGGACTTGTTTTCTGCACCTGTCATTCTTTGGTCAGCATCACCATCTACCATCAAATTGTGTCTGTCTAAGGAACACACATTACAGGGAAAAAAAGGTGAAAGAGCTGCTGCATTTATAATTCACTGGTCCTACATTGTACACTTTCACCCAGAAATAGCTTTGCAAGCAGACCAAAAAAAAAGATGTGTTGTTGGTTGCATTTGATTGCTCTTGACTATCAACAGGGAAACAGGGCTGCTGCTACAAACTAAAGGCAATTGGAGATGGATGGAACCCATGGATCATTGGGCTATCTCTTAATATTACTGTGCCCAATGGTAAAAAACCAATCAAGGGCTATAGAAACACACTTCAGGCAAGACCACCAAGATTTCAGAACTCTTAGAATGAAAGTTTGTATCATCTCATCAGGTTCAGAACCCTGACCAAGTGAGATGCTGTCTGAGTTCAAAAGAAACATGGTGGTAGTGGAGGGGAGATATATTCATCAACTTAATCCTCTTGACCAAATACAGAAATGAACTCCTTAATTTTCTTCCTCACTAAAATATATATGTTGGTATTTTAACTAACTTTCTTCTCCTTTCTCCCACTATTTTATATCAGGTGATGGTTATTACCCTTACAAATTTTCCCAGAGATTACAAAATATCAAAATGAAATCATTATGGAACAGATGAGAAATGGTCATGGCCCAGAGATCCTGAACTCCAAGCTGGACTCAGAAGCAATGAGACTTTGAGTCACCTATATTTAGGAGGTGAGAGCATATTTTCAATGGCATGAATGATGGTTGTTAGGTGGGAAGTATAAGTATAGGGATAAGAGTATATGTTATTGGGCTGCTGAAGGGGTACACGCTGAAGGACAATTGACTGCCCAGCTTCTCATTCCCCACACAGAGCCTCCAAGGAATACAAAGACAACCACCCCTGATACGTGCTGGAAATGACAGATGTTTTCTTCCCCAACCTCCTTGGACCCAGATTCCTTGCATCAGACACATCCACATGGACGGCAGATGAGGAATACGTGCTGATACGAAGCCAGAATGGCAGAGAATTCTGTGTATGTGTGTGTTACAGTGGCAGGAGGATTGAGGCGGAGGCACGGTAGCAGCAAAAATGGCAGAGGGATGGTGATTAGAGGCATGGAGTTCCTGGGTCAGCAATGGAAGCCAAGGCATCCGGGGCAGGCTGTGGCATCACTGTCCTCTCTGTGGTGTAGTTGTAGACATTTTTTTTTCCTTTGCTTTCTAGTTCCAAGCCTAGTTCTTCAGCCCTCCAGAAGCTTCCAATAAATACCTATTATTCTTGTAGGAAATTCCTTTTCTACTTATATCAGCCATTTTGTCTTGCATACAACTAAAAATACTGACTGATTCTGAATATGCAAGAAGGGTAATTAAATACCCCTTCATAACCTGACCCACACCTCAGTTCTGCTATTCAGACGAGGCTACTTTGAACTAAATTCTTCTCCCTTCTTTCTGTTTTCACATTTCAGCAACCTGTCTGGATCCTGATTCTTGCCTCTGCTATGTACCTTTGCCTAATGTTTCCAGGGGTTCATCCAACTCCAGGGCAGCAGGGCCCAATCTCTCTGTTCTGGAAAAGCAGGCTTTTTTTTTTTTCCCTTTGCATTTCTTTAAAAAATTTTTTGTTATATTGGAGTGTAGTTGATTAACAATGTTGTATTAGTTTCAGGTGTACAGTAAAGTGATTCAGTTATACACATACATGTATCTATTCTTTTTCAAATTCTTTTCCCATTTAGGTTTTTACAGAATATTGAGCAGACTTCCCTGTGCTATAGAGTAGGTCCTTGTTGGTTACCTATCTTAAATATAGCAGTGTGTACATGTACAGTCCCAAACTCCCGATCTATGCCTCCCCCCAACCCTTCCCGCCTGGTAACCATAAGTTTTCTCTAAGTCTGTGAGTAAAACAAGACTTTTAGACTCTAACAACTTGGGAAAAACAGAGATTGTATTTGGTTTGAAGGAAGGCTCACAAGGTCTTATTACTGTGTTTCTAAGTTTCCACTAATTGTCTTCCCTTTTGGGGGGAACCTCACATTCTTTCTCATTGGATGTTTTTGTATTTGTTTTTCCTTTATCTGACAGCCTGGCTTGATGGCTGCAGTTTTTGCTACTGAAAAGTGATTAGCCATCCTCTTGATACCAGAGCCTGAGCCCCAACACTTGTCCCACTGCTTCTGCAGGGCCCTCAACACTGACACTCTCCTTCCTCGGTGATTATAAATTTCCAGGGCCCCAAAAAGTAGCCTCAATCTTTCTGATTAGATTAGAGTTGATTTGAAGGGTACCATCAAATACTACATCAAATGTATTGGTCACTATACCTGACCAGGAACCACAGGACAACCCAGGCAATCTCAGACCATTTTCTCCACCTTCTTGAAATACCCAGGTACCTACTGATCTCAGACAAAGTGGGCAGGCTTTGCCTCCCTGATTTGAACCAAATACCTCAAACAGGTATTCTGAGGCTCTACCATGAGTCCCAGGGATGTCTTTCTCATTTCTCCAAGGAGATTTGGAATCCTCACACAAACAGGATTTCTGGTTACCTCTGGTACCCCAGTGTCTCCAAGTGGACAGACAGGTTAGGCCTAGATCATGACCCTCACATGCAACGAGACAAGCAGTGCAGTCAGTTGTGAGGCAACCTGTTTTGGTTTGCCTTGGACGGTACCAGTTTTAGCACTGACAGTCTTACATCCCAGGAAAACCCTCAGTCCCAGAAAAACTGGGACAACTGGTCAACCTAAAAATCCGCCAAAGTGGAAAAAAAAAAGAATGCCTACAAGCAGAGATCAACTGCATGTTGGCACAAGTAGTTTTTTTTTTTCCTTTGTGTCTATACACAGTGCATTTTCTTAGATCTACCAAAATGCTAAAGTAATTATGTCCCCTCTTTATCATAGCTTGAAAATATTCATAGAAGTCTTGGAGCCGGCTTTCTTCCAGCCGGCTGACTGCTTAGTGAAGCATTTCCCCGCTTAGCTGCTTCAATCTTCTCGCTTTTCATCATTTTAGCTGATCTCTTCTGGAACCTCTGCCAATTTGTCTGCATCTTCTTCATACCATGGTACTCCGGATTGAACGCCAGGCACGTTTGTGTAGACTTTCACCTCCCCATCTCATTAGGTGCCTCAGGCAGCAAACGCAGCAAACCCATGTAAGCACCTTGTCCAATTATTGTAATTGCTTTTAAGACACATACACACAGACAGATACGCTTTGTTAGTCAAGAGAATTAAACACCATCCCTTTTGGTTAAAAAAGGCAGGGCAATAATCTTGGAACACTGATGAGCATAACAGTAGGAAGGGAAGTGGATGGCGTTCTGAGGAGCTTCTTAGAGATCCAGCTCTGCCCCAACAGCTGGGAAACCTTGGAGACAGCCTGGCTTTTCGTTTTCTCATGAATAAAAATGAAGGTTTAGAGAGGTCATCACAAAAGTCCTGAAGAGCTATTTGGGAAAAGACAGACACTACTTCAGGATAACGTTTCATCCAGTGGATCTCAATAGAGGTGGAGCTGAATCACTTTTGCTAAGTACACCGGCTTTTCCAGCGCACTGGCTGCTGCCCCTCCAAGGCAAGTCAACATTTGGAGAAAGGGGAAAGAGACATTTCTGCTTTATGGAAGTTCTTCTAGTGATTATGATAGTGACCGTGGTAGGCTAAATAATGCCGCCTCTTAATCCCTGGAACCCGTGAATATGTTAGGTTACATGGCATAAGGTATTGAGTTGCAGATAGAATTAAGATTGCTAATCAGCTGACCTTAGGTAAATTACACTGAATTATCCAGGTGGGTCCAATGTAATCCCCAGGATCTTTAAAAGTGGAAGCAGGGGCAGAAGAATAGGTCAGAATACTCGATGTGAGAAGGACTCTTTCTGCCATTGCTGGCTTTGGAGATGGAAGAAGGGCCACAAACCAAGAAACATGGGCAGCCTCTGGAGCCTGGAAAAGGCAAGGAACAAATTCTCCCCTAGAGTCTCCAGAAGGAATGCAGCCCCACTGACAACTTGATTTTAACCCAATGAGACCCATTTTGGACCCCTGACCTTCAGAAATATAAGATAATACATCTGTGTTGTTTCAAGCCACTAAATACGTGTCATCTTGTTGCAGCAGCAACAGGAAACAAAAACAGTGACCTCTGGGGCCAATGTGCAGACACATACACTCACTCTCACACACATTCGCACACACTCATGTGGTCACACTCACATACATATTCCCACCAACCCACACTGTCTTTCATGTGCACACTCATGTACACTCTCGCACACTCGCATACACTGACACACACACGCACTATTCACTCACATACCCATGCACACGCACTCACTCCTCACACATGCTCCCTCGCATATACACACTCATTCACACACATACTCACACACTTGTCCTTAAAAATGAATCCATGCAATTGCCCTGGACTTTATGGAATAATACGTAGAGGCTTTTCAGTGTCCCCAGGAGAAAACTTTAAATCTCTTCTAACCATACCAAGAAATAATTGGCAGTGAAAGAAGCTATGGAACGTGATGGGCGTTCTGGCAAACTCAGCTTCTGCCAGGCTCACTCTCAGTGACCTTACCCCACCCCACCCACACTCCCCCAGGGGAGCATCTCTCCTTCATCTCACGCCCCCCTCACCCCCTTCATCCCCTCCCCCACCTTGCCAATCTCCCTCCCTTGGCTTGAAAGAAGCTCCTTACTTTCTGTGCTACTCAACACAGCAAACTCTTAGACCAAGAGGATAACCAGCCATAAGACTGCTCTCCTTGCTCCTTTCCTCCCTGATGCTTCCCTCCTCCAAGATGCATTTGAAATGCTCTTCCTGATACCAGGATCTGATTTTCTTTTCATTTGCTTAAAACTTCCGAGGCATTTAGGGCACAACTTAGCACTGCAGTTCGTGGCGCTCGTTGGGGTCCGCGGACGGCTAATCTGATGGGAAAAGTACTGGGCGTGGAGTCAAGAGGCTACAGGCTAGTCCTGGCTTATCACGTTATTTTGTGGTCCCTTAATTACAAAATATGTCACTCTCCACAAAATAAATTAGGCTGCTGGTCTCTAAACCCCACGCGAAATGTTTCATTGTGAGAGTGTTTATGTTCAGTGGGAATGTTCTGTGTCCCTCAGAAATTAAAAGCTCCTTCAGGGCATGAGTTGAGCTTCTATTTATTTTTAATTCAGCGCCACACCTAGTAAAATGTGCCGCATCCTGTGGGTGTCCAGTAGGTGTGGGTTGATTGACTGCTGGCCTCAAAGGAAGAAAGCATGACTCAATTCAAATAGTACAAATTATGAATCCACTTAGGAAGGAAAACTGCTGTGCGGGCATGAATTTGGATCTTCCTCACATCACCAGTGACATTTTGGAACTCTATGTCTAAATGTGTAACAACTTTTAGCCTGCTATAAAATAATTATTAGCATCATTATAGCTTCATGCTGTAATTATGTTTTTACAGCAGAAAGTGTTTCATGTGAAAGCTAGACTTCCTTACTTTATTTAGAAGGCAACTGTTATGAGCTAAATTTTGTTCCCCCAAATTCATACGTTGAAGGCCTGACCCCAGTACCTCAGAATGTGACTACACTTTGAGATAAGGTCTTTAAAGAGGCAATTCAGTTCAAATCAGGTCATTAGAGTGGCCCGAATTCAATATGACTGGTGTCTTTGTAGGAAAAGGAGATTAGGACACAGACACATACAGAGACAGGACTGTGTAAAGACTCAGGGAGAAGATGGCCATCTACAAGCCAAGGAGAAGAGACTCAGAAGAAATCTTACTGATGCCTCGATCTCAGACTTCTAGCCTGTAGGACTGTTAGAAAATTAATTTCTATTGTTTAAGCTACCAGTCTGTGGTACATTTTTTTTTTTTTTTTTTTTTTTTTTGGCAGTACGCGGGCATCTCACTGTTGTGGCTTCTCCCATTGCAGAGCACGGGCTCTGGACGCACAGGCTCAGCAGCCATGACTCACGGGCCCAGCCGCTCCGTGACATGTGGGATCTTCCTGGACCGGGTCACGAATCCATGTCCCCTGCATCGGCAGGCGGACTCTCAGCCACCGCGCCACCAGGGAAGCCCTGTGGTACATTTTTATGACAGCGCTAGTAATCAAATATAGCAAGTATATAGGCAAATTTTGTTTATTTCAGATGTTTGTGGAAAACATATTCATTTTGAAATTACATACTTAATACCTGATCGTTGTAAAACATTTTTGTAAAGGGAAAAGAAAACAGAAATTTGATGAAATTTATATTTCCCCTTCCCTTACCACTGGTGCAAATCCTTCCAAAACTTTTAAAAAACAAAAATATATGCATATAAATATAAAAAATTTTTAAGTGGATAATACACATACAGTCTATAATCAACTTTTTACTAAATATGTGTCCATTTTGTTCTTCCCTTTTAATAAATTTAAATTTAATAGCTGTCTAGTTCTCCATTATATAAATGTATGATAACTCAATCAGTCCTCTTGTTTCACAGGTAAGCTTTTTCCTGGTTTTTACTTTCATCTGATAAACAATGCACACTTTGCATTTGCCTGGTAGCTTCCTTCGGATAAATAGGAGATCGCTGTATCAAAAAGAATGCAGTTTCCAGACTTCTGATACTTTTTTTTTTTTTTTTTTTTTTGCTGCATGGCTTGAGGGGTCTCAGTTCCCTGACCAGGGACTGAACCCAGGCCACAGCAGTGAAAGCCCGGAATCCTAACCACTAGGCCACCACCATTTTTAAGAGACTCATTTTGTTCTCCACCTAGTCCTCCGTACCTCAAACGAGGCCCAGCACAAAATAGAGGCCAGTCAACATCTGTTGACTTCATCAATGTTGCCAGATGAGGTAGAGTTACTCATATCATGTCATTTCTAAATCTATTTTAAGATGCCATAAAATTAAAAGTTATTTTATGTGCACAGCCATGTGTGAAACAGATAGCTAGTGGGAACCTGCTGTATAGTGCAGGGAGCTCAGTTCGGTGCTCTGTGGTGACCTAGATGGATGGGATGGCAGGTGGGAGGGAGGTCCAAGAGGGAGCGGATATATGTATACATATAACTGATTCACTTCGTTGTACAGCCGAAACTAACACAACATTGTAAAGCAAATATACCCCAATAAAAAGAAAAAAGTTATTTGAAGACCCAGAATTCACGGTTAGTCAGAGACTGGCAGCAATGAGGGCCCATTGGTGCCTTCAATCTCATGTACATCAGAGAATCTTACCTATAGCATCTGAATCAGAGTGACACATCTCCCAGGTGACGTTGCTCTCAAAAATCTGCACTTTTGGCAATGTATGGACTTGGAAAGAGTGGAAGTGGTTAGCCTAAATCATTTGCCACTATTAGAAAAACGAAACAAAAAACTAAACCCACACATTCACACATACGCACCTCACCCAAGCTCAGCTTCCTAGAAGGCCGGCATGTAATGCCTCTGTCTTAGCCCATTCAGGCTGCTATAACAAAATACCGTAGACTGAGTGGCTTATAAATGACAGAAATTGATTTCTCACAGTTCTAGAGGGCGGGAAGTTCAAAATCAAAGTGCCAACTCATGCAGTGTCTGGTGAGAACCTGCTTCTAGGCGGCCATCTTTCCACTGTAAGCTCACATGGGCTAAAGGGTGAGAGAGCTCTGTGGGGTCCCTTTTATAAGAGCACTAATCCCATCATGGGGGCTCCACCTTCATGACCTAATCACCTCCCAAAGGACCCACCCCCTAATGCCATCATAAGAGGGTTAAGTTTCAACATAGGAATTTTGGGGTGGCACATTGAGTTCATTGCAACCCCCTCTTCAACAGAGATAAGAAAAGCAACACCTTGCCTATAGCAGTGGACTGTCTTTATATTAAATTTTGCGTAATGTATATTTCATCACACGCACACACCCACCCACCCACACACACACACACACACACACAAACTAGAGATACTGATAACATAGAAAAAAAAATAAGCAACAGCAAAAAAAGTCCTGCAGATTTCCAAAATTCTCCGAGAGTGGAACTGCACAATTAAGCATCAAATATGCTTTTTAAAATAGAGGCCCAGGGAATTCCCTGTCGGTCCAGTGGTTAGGACCCGGCGCTTTCACTGCCAGGTTGGGTTCAATCCCTGGTTGGGGAACTAAGATCCCACAAGCCTCGCAGCGAGGCCAAAAAAAAAAAAAAAAAAACTGAGGCCCAAACACTATACTTTAAACGGGGAATGATGCAAGTGTGAAGGAGAATATCTCAGGGATGCCAAATTGGTTTTCTCTCAAGTTCCATTGATTGCTGGAAGTTGACCGAAGTGCTATGGTGAGAAGGCATCTAACCTGCCTTTGAACTCAGCAAGGAAGATCACCTAAATCTATCAACAGTGCCTTCCAAGGGCAAAAGAATGAGGCAAGGGTGGCCATGTGTCACATGTGTGCGGACTCAGAAATGTAAACCCTCTTACTCTGGACATCTTCTGCCTGTGAATGAAGCCTAAAATCAAAACAGCTTTTTGGGGCTTCCCTGGTGGCGCAGTGGTTGAGAGTCCGCCTGCCGATGCAGGGGACCTGGGTTCGTGCCCCGGTCCGGGAAAATCCCACGTGTTGCGGAGAAGCTGGACCCGTGAGCCATGGCCGCTGAGCCTGCGCGTCTGGAGCCTGTGCTCCGCAACGGGAGAGGCCACAACAGTGAGAGGCCCACGTACCGCAAAAAAAATAACAGCTTTTTGGCAGGAAAAAAAATGCAATTGACATATCAAGCTCCATCTTCCCACATTTTGCAAAACATTTCAGAATTTAAAGCAAAGAAGAAACATTGGGTTCAAATATTCAAAACCATATGTATTTCGCTCAACAAGAGAAACTCACTGTGACAGAGAAATAGGGGAAAAAAATAGAACGGCTTAGTAGATCTATAAAGCCTGGTTTGGGGAGCAGTCTGGAGGTATTTACACTCAGGCAGCTCCAAAATTCAAACACCGAGTAAAATTCTTCCATGTATTAACTTGGATCACATTTTCCTTCCATAGTCTGCCCTCTGGTGACGTTACTATGAAGCAAACTCATCTGAGATTGAATTTACTGAGGGAAAAGGGGGAGGGTAAGGAGAAACGGGCCAATTCTGCCCTAAGACCTTCTAATGATGGAGGAAATATTCTGTGGCTGCTGGTGATGGTGCTGGTGATAATGCTGGTGGTGATGACGGCTGTAATATCTAATCCACATGTAACTTTCCTCCATGCCTGGCTCTGCTGCAAATGCTTTACATACATTCATTAATGTAATCATCACAACAGTCTTCTGGGGCAGGTACTTTTATGATACCTACTCAGACGTGAGGAAACCCAAGCAAGAAACCGAGAGGTCCGTAACACCCTGCTCTAAAATATTAATTAAATAAAATTTCCTAATAGTTTGTTCCTAATTAAAGTTTCGTTAAGATGCTCTCTCAAAGGAAATGTATAAACTGGTTAGTGAAGGCCATCAGTCATTCACACATGTGTGTGAAGTACCTTAATCAAATATTACTCCAAATACTTGGGAGTTTTCATTGAAGGTGGGAAGGGAGGGGTGGCATTGGAGGAGAAGCGCCTGAAGAATAGGCTTGAGGGGAGGGGCTGCTGTAGTTGGAGGGGCTTGACTCAGGCAGTGAGAAGGCACATGCATTTGAGTCAGAAACAGGGTGTCAAGCAATCCCACTACTGGGCATATAGCCTGAGAAAACCATAATTCAGAAAGAGTCATGTACCACAATGTTCATTGCAGCTCTATTTGCAGTAGCCAGGACATGGAAGCAACCTAAGTGTCCATCGACAGATGAATGGATAAAGAAGATGTGGCACATATATACAATGGAATATTACTCAGCCATAAAAAGAAGCAAAATTGAGTTATTTGTAGTGAGGTGGATGGACTTAGAGTCTGTCATACAGAGTGAAGTAAATCAGAAAGAGAAAAACAAATACTGTATGCTAACACATATATATGGAATCTTAAAAAAAAAAAAAGAAGGTTCTGAAGAACCTAGGGGCAGGACAGGAATAAAGACACAGATGTAGAGAATGAACTTGAGGACATGGGGAGGGGGAAGGGTAAGCTGGGACAAAGTGAGAGAGTGTCATGGACATATATACACTACCAAATGAAAAATAGATAGCTAGTGGGAAGCAGCCGCATAGCACAGGGAGATCAGCGCGGTGCTTTGTGACCACCTAGAGGGGTGGGATAGGGAAGGTGGGAGGGAGGGAGACGCAAGAGGGACGAGATATGGGGATATATGTATATGTATAACTGATTCACTTTGTTATACAGCAGAAACTAACACACCATTGTAAAGCAGTTATACTCCAATAAAGATGTTAAAAAAAAAGAAAAAAAAGAAATCGGGTTTTCAGAAAACGGGAGGGTTCCAAGCATGAGGCTTATTTTCCTTGTAAATTTTCCAAGAGACTGCTCTTGACATGTATGACCTTGGTTTATTTTTCTGGTACTGTCATGGATTCCATCCTTATAAAGCTGGTACAGGGCTTCCCAAGACCACGTATTGGTTAAGGTTGTCACTGGAAATCATTACCATGATGGTTTCAACTGCCTAGTAATTGTATCAGCGTCCCAAATAACCAAAACATGTATTTAGGAATAGGCTTAGAAAGGTTTAATGTATTCACCAACTACGTTTTAACAAAAGGGAAAGGGGATGGGGTTGGGAGGGTAGAGAAGATGATAAAATAGCCCTGGTGAGTTGATTTGACTCGGTATCATGATTTCCTCAGGATTTGGAATAGTGTAGATGCTCAGTGAATGTTTGCTGATAATAACTAAAGGGATGAATTCATGAAATATACCAGGGACATCTCTAAAGCAAGAAGTCTGATTCGACATCAGTGACGTCACTGTCAATCTCTTTCAGTTTCCACGGATAACACATCTGTAGTCATATTTTACGTGGATTTTAACCCCTGGATTCTGAAATCATTGCGTCTCTGAGTGACGATACTGAGGGGATGTGGATGACATGTCCATTACGAAACAAGACGTGACTGTTGGTCTGATATGATTCATGGATTTGTGTCAATGGATGGGATTTAACAGCAGATGCTTTATTAGGGACATGATGTGATGTGCAGGTAACATCAGTTGGTGGTAAGTATTTCACAGAGCATTCAGGTAGGGTGGAAAAGAGTGCCTGGTGAAAAGGGTGAAAAGTTGTGAGAACTTTAGATTGGGAGATGAGAAGGACTTCCCTGAGCAGATGACATTTAAGCTGAAACTCGGATGATCACAGGAGCCACCATGAGAAGATGGGGACCCCGCACGTGCAGCGTCCACGGAAAGAAGGTGTGGCATAGACTGCGAAGGAATAGGTAGGGAGAAGGGTCTGCAAAAGTAGGAAGGCCGTGACCGGGTGGGACTTTCTAAGCTAGGGAAAGGATCTTGGCTTCTGTTTTAAGTGCTATAGGGAAGCCTAGGTGGGTGGTGACGGCTTAAGGGAGTGGCACGGTGTGATTGTAAAGAACACTGGCTGTGTTTGAGGAATTGGTTAAAAAGGACAAGTGAGGCAGCAGGGGAACCAAGAGGAAGGTCCTTGGCAGAAGTCCAGGCCAGCAATCACGGTGGCTCTGCTAGGCTGGAAGACAGAGGGTGAAGAGAGAAGGGCAGAGTCGGGATGTGTCTTAGGAGAGTGGGCAGGACCTTTTTGGGGATTAGTGGAAGAGGAAAAAGAACGGACTCAAGGATTGGATTTGGGGCCTGAGCTGCTCAGAGGATACGGGTGCCACTTACGGAAATGCGGAAGACCGTGGTTGGAGTCATTGGTTCTTCTCCTTTTGGACGTGGAGAAGGAAGCAGATCCAGAATTTATTTTAGCCTCATTAATTTTGAAATGCCTCTTTGACATTGGGGAGGAATTCAGGACATTGGAGGACATTGGAGATGCGGGCCTGAAATTCTAGCGAGAGGCAGCCGAGTAGCCGATGCGTGTAGGTAACAAAGAATGCATGTGCGCTGCATCTGTCACATCGTGGAGCACGTTCTGCGTGCCTGAGCCCAGTAAGCGCACAGCCTCCTTGTGACGGAGTTACTACTTCTGCACTTTTACTGGTTAATATTAACACTTTGCGTCTGTGTCTCCTGTTAGAGTTGCCTAAGCACTTCTCCAAGGGCTGTCTCTGTCACATTTCGCTCCTGTAAATCACACTGGGAATTAGAAGGCCTGGGCAATGGTGGCCATAAGGACAGGAATTATACCTGTAGAAACTTATACCTGTTGAGACACACAGATGACGTCAGAGGGTATGCACACCTGTGCTTATTCTCTAAAAAAAAAAAACAGTTTTTTTTTTGTGATGGACACAAGAGCCCTCTGCTGTTCAGACTGGGCGTATCCATTAACTACAATTTTTCAGCTGAACTGTGTGCAACTATTGAATCAGAATTCTCTTTAATTTTTGTAAAATGTTCTTGGAATAGAAATCCTACATGATGTATAGACTGATGTGTATAAAATTGATGACTAATAAGAACCTGCTGCATAAGAGAATAAAGAAAGAGGGCTTCCCTGGTGGCGCAGTGGTTGAGAGTCCGCCTGCCGATGCAGGGGACACGGGTTTATGCCCCGGTCCGGGAAGATCCCACATGCCGCAGAGCGGCTGGGCCCGTGAGCCATGGCCGCCGAGCCTGCGCATCCGGAGCCTGTGCTCCGCAACGAGAGAGGCCGCAACAGTGAGAGGCCCACGCACCGTAAAAAAAAAAAAAGCATCTGGCGCCAGGCAAGGTACTTTGGGCATCATTATCTGCCCTGGAGAATTGCTATGTGGCATAACAACTAATTAATAGCAAAGGGCTCTTGACACCTATAAATCCAGATGTCAGTGTTCAGTGGTAAAAACAGATACGCACATTACGGTAGAAGTGGTATGGAGCGTGACTGGCCCAAATAGTGCTTCCAGGCTACAGCTGGAATCTCACTAAATTTTAAACAAGTTAGGTTTGTACCGACAGGATTTTTCCAAAACCATTGGTTTCCTTGGCCTCCTGCACAGCTAAATGGGACAGTCCCTGGAGAGGTAGGCGGGTTTCCTGATAGGTCACACCTCCCTGGGCAGGCCTGCTCAGCCCCCCACAGGAAAGCCATGGTCTCATCTTCATCAGCCATTGAATCTTGCTTAACCCAAGACTGACAAGACCAAAACATATCCCGCTGGCGGCCTCCTGCCTTGTGACAGGGTCAGCTGTGTTGAAAGCAGAGCTGACCCCCAGCAGTAGGTGACTGAAAGAATTGTAACAATGCCCTCTTCTCATCGGGAAATGAAATGTGTTGCAAAGCAATTCTTATAAATCATTAGGGGTCCAAATACAGACCACTGAGACACATAGGTGTTCTGACACAGCCTAATTGGGGTGCTTTTGGAGCAGCAGTGAGCCTGTAACTTGTGAACCACTGCAGAGCAAAAATGAGAACCAAGAGATGTGATTGCAGGACCCTCTTATCACATGCACGAGGAGGGCTGGACCAGGAAGCTCACTGTAGCAGTGTTTGTATGTTGAAAAACCCCCAGGAACAATCTAAACGTCAGAACATCAGTAAAGGAATAGCTAAATAAAATGTGACATGTCCATAGGATAGAATTCTAGACAACAGTAGAAAGACATTATCTCTCTCTCTCTCTCTCTCTCTCTCTCTCTCTCTCTCTCTCTCTGTCTCTCTGTCTCTCTCACTGGTGTGTGTGTGTGTGTGTGTGTGTGTGTGTGTGTGTGTGTGTGTGTGTGTTTGGCTATCAAAAATTTAGTATCGAGTGAAAGTAAGTTTCTAAATGAACATCCAATATAGTATCATGTGTTTTATAAACATATAAAATAATGTTATATTTTTTCATGGAAAATATATTTAAAGGTATACGATATATATTTTTGATGAGCCAGAAGGATACTTGGCAAATTTATAGCACAGATTATCTTAGAAGAAGGAGAGGATGCAGGGACTGGGGAAGGATCAATGGGACTTCCGTTCACTTTGAAAAATTTTATTTGTTATATGTATATGTATATATAAAAGACCAAGCAAATATGTCATGGTTCATCCTGATGGTGAGAGAAGAGGGGTAGGAGAAGGAGAGACAGGAAGAAGGAGCTAACTGCTTTCATTTGGCAGACAGGGCTCTTGGCAAAAAAACCACAAGGAGCCCCGTCCCTCCCTCCCTGCTGCACTTTGAAGAGAGAGAGGAACCTGTTCTCTCTACCCTGCAGGCCCCCTGCATGGCACCCAGGGGGGATGCTCAA
Source organism: Tursiops truncatus (assembly GCF_011762595.2). Classification (NCBI taxonomy): domain Eukaryota; kingdom Metazoa; phylum Chordata; class Mammalia; order Artiodactyla; family Delphinidae; genus Tursiops; species Tursiops truncatus. The sequence continues at coordinate 131,133,763 of NC_047037.1, read as the reverse complement.
CGCAGCTTCCACTCCATTTCTGCACAAGCTGAAAGACTTGCTTCTCCCGTCTCCCTCCTCAAGGCCACAGACGACAGCCTTGGAGCAGGGACACCTGTGATGTCAGCCCAGGGGTGACTTCCCAGGAAGGTCACAGAAGTGTCTTGTAGGCCAGTGGCACGCCCCTTCCTGGCAACAAGCATTGATCACAAGACCAAGGGCAAATTATAGCCTTTGCGGCCCATGTGTGGCTGTGTCTAGTCACCCAGCTCAGAGGGAAATTCCCTCAGTTAGACTTGTCCTTGGTCAGGGGAGAGTGTCCGCTTCCTGCTCTGCCCACCTCTTCTCACGGAAAGATCCCCAGTCTCAAGTGTCTGTCCAGCGTTTTGGGGAACGTGGGACTCTAAAGGGGTGGATCCTTCACGCTCCCCACCTCCCCTGCTCCGGTCTAGGAGCTCTGCCCCCTCCACACCTTGCCCTCACATCCTTCAAGATCTCGGCTTGCAAGATCTTAGTTCCCTGACCAGGGACTGAACCCTGGCACTCAACAGTGAAACCGCGGAGTCCTAACCACTGGACCAGAGAATTCCCCCTCAAGATCTTCTTAAGTCTCCAGGTCCTTCTTTCATCTGGGTCAGAGGTATGTATCCCTTTCGGCTCCTGTGTGTCCTGGGGGCAACCTCAGCAGAGAGGAAGGAAAATACTCAGAAAACCAACTGTTTTCTCTGCTCTGATGGAGACCCCTGCTCCCTGCGCATTAGCTGGGTTGATCCTTCCACACTAGCAAGTGGATTTTCTATTATTCCTATTTGGCAGGTGAGGAAACTAAGGCGTTGACTCGACCCCGTACCTGGTCTCACTAAGGAAGAGTTCCATTTCTCTCCTTCCTCTTCCCTCCAAGGCAAGTCTTTTGAGATAGAGAATTGGGGAGGGGAGAAAAAAAACCACAGAGGCAAGCAGGGGAGGGAGCAGGGACCAGGGGAGTATTTTAGGTGGGGTGTCTTGAGAACAGCATCTGTGTTGTACATTTGCAGTGAATGGGAGAGAGGAAAGGGGGATTTTCAGAGCTACAGTGATTATGGGTTTCCTCGAGTACAGGAAATAGATGAAACAAATCTGAGATATTTTGAAATGACGGTTGGTTATTGAGACTGTCTTATTTTGAAGGCAACAACATATTGTAGCCAATCCATGAGGGTCATACCTTTAGAAGCTTTGTAGTAATTAAGTGAGGACCAGGGTCTGACCTGAGGCCTCTGGGGTCTGGCACCATGTCCTTTCCACTGGCCCTGGCTGCCTGTCCCACTGTTCTCATGACCTTGACCTAGACCTGGGGCAGTTGGACTGTTGAAGAGCCTATCAGTTAATGCTTAGCCTCTGATATATTGAGGCCCCTGAGCACCCACTGGTGACTGGGCACAGCCAACCTTACCTACAGCATCCTCTCTGCTGGAGAAGATCTGCCCCTGTGTCCTGCTGGCAGTGCCCCATTTCCTCCTCAAGGCCACCACCTGACCAGTGAGGGGCCATGGAACCAGGATGGGGCAAGGAAACTTCTCGCTGGGACTGTGGGTAAGCAAAAAAAAAAAAACAGAGGAGAGAGTAGAACTTACACATACATGGAAATAAGAGGCCAAAGATTAAGATGACCGAGAGGAATCTGAGGAACCAGAAGCAGGACCCAAAGCTTACTGTTCTGGTAAGCCTAGCATCCCTTCCCCCATCCATCTCTTCCTTCATTCACTTGCTCATTCATCCATTTACTCTACAAATGGGTCTGGCACTGAACTCTGTGCCGGGGGCACCATGGAGAACCCTACAATGCTCTAGTCCTTGAGTGTTCACATACCAGTGAAGGAGGACAGAAGGTTCGTTCACTTTTTTCCGTAAGGAGGCTCTAGTAGCGCTTAGTTGCCTTTAACTTCTTTTGAAACAATTTTGTTAGACTGTACTGTGACCGCTGTCATATCAGCATGCATTTTTTAAAAAGTCATCAAAATTGGTGATAGGCCATTTTAATATTGAAGATGAAAGAAAAAAAGCAACATTTTCAGCCTATGATGCTTTATTATTCCAAGAAAGGTAAAAATACAACTGAAACGCAAAAAAAGATTTGCACAGTGTATGGAGAAGGTGTTGTGACTGATTGTGTCAAAAGTGGTTTGTGAACTTTCATGCTGGAGATTTCTCGCTGGACGACGCTCCACGATCGGGTAGACCAGTTGAAGTTGATGACGATCGAATCCAGACATGAATTGAGAACCATCAACCTTATACCATGTGGGAGATAGCCGACATACTACAAATATTCAGATCAAGTGCTGAAAATCATTTTCACCAGCTTGATTACGTTAATCGCTTTGATGTTTAGGTTCCACATAAGTTAAGCGAAGAAAACCTTCCTGATTGTATTTTCTCATGCTATTCTCTACTTAAATGTAACAAAAACATTTTTAAAACAAATTGTGACAGGTGATGAAAAGTGGATTCTGTGTAACAATGTGGCAGGGAAGACATCATGGGGCAAGCGAAATGAACCACCATCAACCACACCAAAGGCCAGTCTTCATCCAAAGAAGGTGATGTTGTGTATATGGTGGTATTGGAAGGGATCTGGAATTAGTCAACAGAAAACCCATAATCTTCCCTCAGGATAACACAAGACCGCATGTTTCTTGGATGACCAAGCAAAAACTGTTTCAGCTTGATTGGGAAGTTCTGATTTGTCCACCGTATTCACCAGACATTGCACCTTTGGATTTCCATTTATTTCGGTCTTTACAAAATTCTCTTAATTGAAAAAATTTCAATTCCCTGGAAGACTGTAAAAGGCACCTGGAACAGTTCTTTGCTCAAAAAGGTAAAAAGTTTTGGGAAGATGGAAGGGTGAATACATTGTTCAATAAAGTTCTTGATGAAAATGAAAAATGTGTCTTCTATTTTTACTTAAAAACCAAAAGAACTTTTTGGCCAACCCAATATAAGGTCAAGTGGCGGTAAGTGCTACAAAGAAAAATAAATTTGAGCAGGGAGACGACGAAAGCCTAGAGTGAGGCTGGCTTCTTCAGTTTGGGTGGCCAGGGAAGGCCTCTGAGAAGGTGACGTGGCCACTTGGATAAAGGAAGAGGGTGTTCCAATAGCAAGTGCAAAGGCCCTGAGGCAGGACCCTGCTAAGGAACTCTGAGAAACCAGTGTTGCTAGCCCAAGGGAGCAAGGAGAAGAGTGGCAGAAAATGTGAAGAAGGAACAGCAAAGGGCTTCCCTGGTGGCGCGGTGGTTGAGAGTCCGCCTGCCGATGCAGGGGACACGGGTTCGTGCCCCGGTCCGGGAGGATCCCACATGCCGCGGAGCGGCTGGGCCCGTGAGCCATGCCCGCTGAGCCTGTGCTTCCGGAGCCTGTGCTCCGCAATGGGAGAGGCCACAACAGTGAGAGGCCCGCGTAATGCAAAAAAAAAAAAAAAAAAAAAGAAACAGCAAAGCTTAGACCATGGAGATTTTGTCAGCCAATAAAAGGACAGATTCTTTTATTTTTAAGTAAGATGGTAACCCATTGAAGAGTTTTATGCAGGGGAGTGTTATGATCTGATTTTTTTTTTTTTAATGTAGCCCTAACTTGGCCATACTCAAGTCAGCAGGGCCCTCTTTTGAGTCCCAGAGCCAGAAATCTCTGAAACTAACCCATTTCTCAGCCCTCTTCCTAGATTCAAATCTTCTTTCCTCCTTTTCCAGCTATTTGCCTCATTTTTCTTGTGTGTTGATTCACGCTTCTTGCCCCCGAAGCCTGCCAGCCCCAAGATGTACTTCTACAACGGTTCTATCACTTATCTGTCAACTTCCGGCCCAGGAGCCCCAGCAAAAGTTGCAAAAGGCATATTTGCATCTCACCCGCAACAGTAGAGCAAAAAGGGGGCACAGCTGTAATAAACAAATAGTTGGAGGTAGGAAGTTCTAAAGCTAAAAGAGGAGGGAAAATGATTCCAACACAACTAAATATAGATTCCGCTGTGGACCATGTTGCTGAGGTGCAGGCTTTTACAGAAGACGTTCAGTTTTGCTTAAGACCCTTTGCAATCATTCTTAAGCTGTACATTAAGGGGCCCTTAGGGAAGGGCCACCCGTTGCCTTACAGATGGGAAGCTTGAAGTAGCTCACCGAGGGTCACAAGGCTGCTGAGTGTCAGGGCTCAGCTCCATCCCAGGCTCGTGACAACCAACCAAGGCCTCTTTTGATAACCCTAGGAAAAGATTTATGAAAGGCTGGACAACAATAAAATAAGCTTATGTAACATTTCTCCCCAGTGCAAATTAAGAAACTGATTTGAGGAACAGAAACTTGGTGAAGGCTTGCCTACCTACAAAAGGCGCTGCAGAGAAAGTTGAATACTTAAAATAGAAGAAAATAGAAGAATGGTCTGTCAGGGGACTGGGAACATTATTTCTGCTCTGAATAACTGAGAGGTTGCCTGTGAAAAAGCTTACACTCAAACTTGGAAATTTCAAAGTCTGATGTAAGTTTCTCCAGTAGACCATAAAATAACCAACATTTGCAGAGTTTAGGAGTTTGCAAATCCCGGTCATCATAAACATCCGCTCGTTTAGTCTTCACAGTAATCCCAAGAGGAACTGAAAATCGGTATCATCATGATCTCCATTCTACAGCTGAGGAGACTGAGGCTCAGAGAAATTAAATGACTTCCTAAACTCAAACAGCTGAACTTTGGACCTCAGTCTGCTGAATTTTTTTCACAAGCTATAGAAGAGGGAAACTCAAGCGTGAAGGTAGCACGATGTGGATTTGAATCCCAGCTTTGCTACTCACTTACTACACCTAGGCCTCAGTTGACTCATCTGTAAAATAGAAAAAATAACACCTCCGTGGTAGCCATTGTGAGAATTAAGTGAAGGAATGTATAAAAAGCACCCAGATCAGTGCCTGACACAATGCAGGTCTTTGTCATTATTACTATTTACAGCTTCTTTTCATTAATCTCAATTTACAGCCTTTCTAGCCACTCTTTGCTTAACACATGACTTAACAGACACAGGGGAGGCTTAAAGACACAGGGGAGGCTTCTTTTTTTTGGTCTCACTCCTTCATTCATTGGCTTGGCTTCTTATTGAGAAAGATGTTGGCCTGGTGTAAGCAGAGATTCACTTATTAAAAGAATCAGTCGAGTCACCAGGAAGTAAATGTGACAGAGAAGATGGTCAGCACTTCATTCATTCATCCAATAAATATTAATGAAGTTTCTATCATACGCTGAGCTCTAGGGAGACTATGGTGAACCAGGCAGGGAAGCCCTGGGTCTCAGGGAATTTACAGAGAAAGCAAACATCAAGCAAGTCATCACCAACTGTCTTAGTCCGTTCCATCTGCTGTAACAAAATGCCATAGACTGAGGCTTAAAAACAACAGAAATTTACTTCTCATACTTCTAGGGGCTGGAAGGTCCAAGATCAAGGTGTTGGCAGATCCCGTGTCTGCTGAGAATCCGCTCCCTGGTTCATAGATGGCTGTATTCTGACTATGCCCTCACACAGCAGAGGAGGGGAGGGGTCTCTCTGGGGTCTCTTTTATAAGGACACTAATTCCATGACCTAATCACCCCCCACAGGCCATCACCTTGAGGATTAGGATTTCAACACATACATTTTAGGGAGACACAACCATTTAGACTATATCAAGAACTTAGATACCTCTGGTCCCCTGGCTTTTTGGGGTTTCAGAATCAATACACAAACAGAGCTCCTTCCTCCCCATCTGCCTCCTCCACTTGTCCACAAAATCATCTCCAATTAATGAGCATCAAATCTAAGCAGAGAAAATAATTAAGTCCTCAGTGATTCCCATCACTGCCACTCACATTCCATTGCTAAGAACTAATGACGTGACTGTACCTGGACGTAGCCCTTGACTGGGCAGTCACTTTCCACACTGGGGAGGGGAGAGCATAAATTTTTGGTGGTCAACTGGTCACCTATGTCGCTACCAGAAAGAAGGGCAAACATATCAGTAATTATAACACCTAATGAAAATAACACAGGAAAGTTAAATATAAAGATGTGGAAAGAGATAGAAAAAGGCATGCCAGGTACATATTAAAGGCATGCCAGGTAGAAAATTATCACCTACCAAATATGTCACAAACCTTTATGACCTAAAAATCTTAGCCTCAAAATATATAAAGCAAACCCTGATAGAAATGTGAGGAGACACTGAAAAACTCTTGTAATGGGTGACTTTATTATTTTTTAAGCCTTTCTTTTTTAAAAAAATAAATTTATTTCTTTATTTAATTTTTGGCTGCGTTGGGTCTTTGTTGCTGCACGCGGGCTTTCACTAGTTGCGGCAAGTGGGGGGCTACACTTCGTTGCGGTGCACAGGCTTCTCATTGCAGTGGCTTCTCTTGTTGCAGAGCACGAGCTCTAGGCACACGGGCTCAGTAGTTGTGGCACACGGGCTTAGTTGCTCCACAGCATGTGGGATCTTCCCAGACCAGGGCTCGAACCTGTGTCCCCTGCATTGGCAGGCGGATTCTTAACCACTGCGCCACCAGGGAAGTCTTGTAATTGGTGACTTTAAACACACCTCTCAGAAATTGGCTGATTATTACAAAAATGAATACGGCTCGAGAAGTCCCACCTAATACAATTAACAATTATCATTTAACAGGTATCTGGAGAGAAATAACTTTTTACCCAACAGAGATTACACAATCTTTTCAAAATTTCATGAGACATTCTCCAAGTGTATTAGGTCACAAAAGAAATCATAACACAAAATCCCAAAAGGAAAACTCTGAGAGTACATATTCATGAACTATAATGGAATAAATTAGAAAATAATAACAGAAAGATAACCATCAAAAAATCTATCCTCTTGGATATTTTACAACATTCAGCTAAGTCCTAGGTTTTAAAGGGAATAAAACTGGAAATTATAAGCTATTTAGAATCACAAGAGCACTTACAGAGAGAAGTAAGTCAGAAAGAGAAAAACAAATATTGTACATTAACGCATATATGTGGAATCTAGAAAATGGTACAGATGAAGAGGTTTGCAAGGCAGAAATAGAGACACAGAATGTAGAGAACAAACGTATGGACACCAAGGCAGGAAAGCGGGGGTGGGTGATGGTGGTGGGATGAATTGGGAGACTGGGATTGACATGTATACACTAATATGTATAAAATAGGTAACTAATAAGAACCTGCTGTATAAATAAATAAATAAATAAATATTTTTTAAAAAAGAATCACGGGAGCGCTACATATGTATCAAAGTTGATAAGGCAGCATTCAGAGGAGAACTATATAGCCTTAAACACATATAACACTGATAGAAAACCAGAAAGGTTGAAAATGAATGAATCAACCAAGTTTTCAACTCAAGAAGCTGGGGGGAGATGGGGAGAAGAGAGATAGAAAATAAATCTGAAGAAAGTTGAAGAAAGGAACCAGGGAAGATCAAAGTAGAAATTAATGAAAATTTAAAAAGACAATAGACTCGATTAACTGGTTCTTTGAAGGAATTAATGGAAAGACAAACCTTTGGCATACCTGTCGAAAGAAAAAAGGCAAAATATTAAGTCAAAAATTGTAAGAATATTACCTTTGTGGCAAGCTTTTAGAAAATCTGTAGATGAAGTGAGTAACTTCCTAGGGAAATATTCGTTATAAAGATTCATCCAAGGAAAGGCAGGAAACTTGAATAGAATCTCAACCATAGAAGAAAGTGAAGAGCTATTCAAAGATCTACTAAAATAGGCATCAGTTCAGAGGGATTTTCAGGTAGATTCTACCAGATCTTTAGAGAAGAGATAAATCTATATAAACTGTTTTCAGAGCCTGGAAAAGACAGGAAGCTTATCTAATCATTTTATAGATTCCATACTAGGATACACCCTTACTCTCCACATATATGTGTAGATGGTATATATATGGTGTGTATATATGGTAGAAATACACACACACACACATATATATATATACCTCACTTAAAACAAAAATACAAAATTCCACATCCAGCAGTGTATTAAAGGAATCATGAAAAAGGGTCATTCTAGGAATGTATAGATGTTTCAATATTAAGAATCTATCAAAGAGGGACTTCCCTGGTGGTGCAGTGGTTAAGAATCTGCCTGATAATGCAGGGGACACTGGTTCGATCCCTGGTCCGGGAAGATCCCACATGCCATGGAGCAACTAAACCCGTGCGCCACGACTACTGAGCCCACGTGCCACAACTACTGAAGCCCGCGCGCCTAGAGCCCATGCTCCGCAACAAGAGAAGCCACCACAATGAGAAGCCCGCGCACCACAACGAAGAGTAGCCCCCGCTTGCCGCAACTAGAGAAAGCCTGCGTGCAACAACAAAGACGCAACGCAGCCAAAAATAATAAATAAATAAATTTATTTAAAAAAAGAATCTATCAAAGAGATGAAAGTAGAAAAACCATATGCATTCACAGATGTTTTAGAGGCTTTTGCTAAAATTCACCACCCATTTGAGATAGCAAACCAGGAGAAGAAATGTCTTAAACCTGATAAAGTGTGTTAATAACCTAAGCAAGTTCCATTTCATGGGTCAAATATCATAAATCCTTCCCATAAAAGTCAGAGATAAGACAAGATTCCTATTCAACATTGCGCTGCAGGTACTAAATACATCAAGACCAGGAAAAGCGAATGCTATTCATTGACAAGTCTTTTCTTTGGGTCAACAGAACCAATTGTCTATATCTGTTTGCATTTTACAGTTTAAAAAGAGTTCCATAAGTACTATCTCCTGCAACCCTCACAGTGTGCAGGTGAGATGAGGACAAAGATTGTCATCCCAGCTTTGAGGATGAGGAACCTCAGGGACATGGCACTTTTAGATTTCCCTAAAGACACAGGGCCGGTAAGCAGTGATGGAGGAATAGACCCCAGGTTTTCTTATTCTTAATCAAGTTCTTCCTCGATGCCAGGGAGCCTCAGTTAAAACACAATACACCTCGTTGCTACCAATGACTGACACTGGCCAGGCCACTGTGCCTCTGAACAAGTTGGGGTCCCAGGAGCAAACTGGGGTGAAGACGGGGGGACATTGCATGGTGACTAAGACGGAAAGAAGAGAGAGGGTGCTGAGGACAAACATTCTTGGTGCCACGGCATATAACCCTAGACGCTGTTTAACAGATGATGCTGGCCAACGCTCAAGGGTGCACCAGGCACTCTCCCAGGCACCTGTCTATGTCAATCATTTAATCTTCAGAGCTCTCATGAGGTTGGCACTATTAATATTACTCCCATTTTACAGATAACAAAGTTGAGCAATGCACCCCAGCTTATGGATTTAGCAAGGGTAGTACCAGGATTTGAACCCAGGCAGCCTGGCTCCAGGGTCTTTGCTCAAAATCACTATAGTGTCTTTAAGCCAGTACCCTGGTTCCGGGGGTGAGACCAGAAACCAACCTGCCATGTGTGTATTTTAGATATAAAAAAAAAATCATCAGAGCATCAATTTGCTCACTCCAGTTTTCTGATATTGCTGAGGCCAGGAGGAGGGCAAAGGTTCTAACATACACACAATCTGCTTAGAAACATCTGTTTTTATTAAGTATCAGTTTTGCTGCCTCCTAAAATTAGACTTAGCCAAGAGAAAGGAAACAGTGTTCCCCTCAGCTTGCTCCCTTCACACTATAGACCTGTGCACTGAATCTTACTCAATAAGAACAAAAAAACAAAATCAGGAAAAAAATATGATTGCCCTGTTAGGACCCTAGATAGGGACTATAAAGTGTTATTTTAAAGAATTACAAAACAAAAAGAAAGAAACAAAGAAAAAGGGGGTGGGGATATTAGGGGAACAAAAGAAAAAAAACAGAATTACCCACATAATTATAATTCATTGCTCAAAACTTCTGCACCTTTCCCCAGGGAAATGCAATCCCTATTGAGGCATAGCCAGCTAGGGAAGAATGCTGTTGCCTTAAAAAACAAAAACAAAAACTCTTTTTAAAATAAAAAAACCTTTTTTTAAATTAGAGTATAATTGATTTACAATGTTGTGTTAGTTTCTGGTGTACAGCAAAGTGATTCAGTTATATATATATATATATATATATATATATGTATATATATACACACACACACACAAATATATTCTTTTTCAGATTCTTTTCCATTATAGGTTATTACAAGACACTGAATATAGTTCCCAATTCAAAACTTCTTTTATCTGCAGCTATAGTCATTTCTTATGTCAAAGGTCCTTGATGCTTTTCCCATACCCCCAACCTGTCTCTAGACCTTGTTGCATTTCCCAGAGAGAGCCTGTTAACCCTGTGGTCTAGTCTAGTTTTTCCCTTAGCACATATGTTTATAAGCATAGTTAGATAATCTCAACTCTATGTTCACATGGACCTGCTGGATAATATCCAAACAGAATTACTTTACTTTGTACAATGTGTTCCTTCATCTTGGAAGACCTTTCCCAACCCAGGGATATCCTGTGCTTCCTTTAAGACCTAGTTCACCTCTTCCAGGAAGTCCTCCCTAATGACACCATCACATGGGCTCCAGTAAAACCCATACAACACACCCACAACAGTACTTCCTTTAGCACTTCCCACGTTATAATATTTTTTTTTAACTTGTCAGATTTTCACCTGAAATTGCAGTCTCCATGAGGGCAGGGACACTGTTCAGATCTATGTTTATTCAGATCTATGTCTCCACTGCCTTTGGATTAAGAAATAAATTAGTATTTCAAGTTTATTGATTTGTCCTAAAAATTTAAGATCAATGCTTTCAAATATACTAAATATATATTATAATATTTTTAATAAATAGGCTTTAAAGTTTTAAATTTTCATAAATAGTAAATTTTAGATAGAGGTAACTTAGAAACAATTTATAATGTTTCTAATAAGGACATTATAAATAATGTTTCTAAGGAAGTAATGAAACAAGGGTCCTTTGGCATTAGCAATATATTTGGACACTTCCTTAGGAATTTTGTATAAAAAACCCATAAACTATCTCAATAAATCAGAATGCAGACAAGGATTGGGACAGCTACTGTCATTTAGGTGATAATATTTCTTTACCAAAGTAATAATTAGAGAAAAATATCCAAGGAAATAGGATAAAAATAAAAATCTTTGCATTGATACTTTGCGTAGGGGGAGGGGAAAAAAGAGGGAGTTATGAATGATTTTGATAAATGGATGGAAGGAAGATCAGGTATTAAATCTTACCCAGACTGGGATGGTAATAATGTCACTTTGCCAGAGAAGTCAATGAAAATGTCGTAGATAATAAGTACAGAATCTGTCAATCTGAATAGTAACATACATTAAAGATTTATGAAGCGATGTCCTTACATTATAGAATGATAGGAGTTATGTCTAGGGGAGACAGATTCTTAGAGTGACAGGTATTACAGGAGAATACTGCGACAATTTTAAGAACTTTAAAGACAAATTGCCAAAAATGATCCGTGAGAAGCAATTCCACTGAAAGAACCAGATGTGAGGTAACTCTCACGTAGCCACTAATAGATCATTTTAAAACGTAAAACATCAGGACATTAAAAATGCACAACGGTATAACCCCACTCCAGGCACGTAAACTGGATCTGTTTATGCAGGAAACATATGTCGTGGGCCCCAAACTATTTTCCCAAGGGAGAAATCATAATGAATTTGATCTGATCCATCCAAATTCTTCTCCTTGAATCTCTTATAAGCACAGATGTAGAAGATGAATACCTGAGATTAAGAGGGTGACAAGGCAATCACGAAAGAGTGGAAAGCTAGCTGTTATAACACGGGACCAAACTTGGGAACTGCTCTGTTTCAGGAAGTGTATGCGAGGTAGGGGGTGGGGACAGCACAAGACCTAGGCCCCCATTTCGCTTTGATCTGATCTCGGGGGAGATGAATCACTCCTTTGATCTAAAGGAGAGCCTCAGATCATAAGACACGTTTGAGGAGGAAAATGAGCCTCCTCAAATACAGAAGAGCCAAATCCACAACTTCTTGGCGGGCATTGGGTAGGCAATGACAATCTGCACTTGATGTAATAATAACAACAATAATAATAGTTGCCCCTTATTTGTGATATAGGTAAGGTGGGTGAACAGTTTTATATTCGTAATCCAATAGAAACAAGAAGGAAATATTTATCTTTTTTGAATCTAAAAAGTGTGAGATTTCCTCTCTCTTAAAGACCTTAAAACCCAAGTATTTCTCTAAAAAAGATGTATCTAAAATAGAGGAGTCGGCAAACGTTTTGTGTAAAGGGTCAGATAATAAATGTTTTAAGCTTTTCGGGCCATAGGTTCTCTGCTATAACTACATGACTCTGCCACTGTAGCATGAAAGCAGCCATAGGCGATATGCAGATGAATGGGCATGGCAGTGTTCCAATAAAACTTTATTTCTAAAAACAAGCAGTGGGCCACATTTGGCCCATAGTATGCCTACCCCAATCTAAAACACTGTTCAAAAAGTAACAAATAATGGGCTTTTACATAAAACATTCTTTCATGCATAGTAGGCAAAGACAAACCAGATCAAAATGACACTAGTATTTGAGGAGAGATACTTGAAGGTGACAATTAATGGTGGTGATGATGGCAAGTAACAAGGGAAGAAAAAAAGCATGTTTATTTATTATTTAACAAATGCTTACACAGTGCTTACTAAGTTCCAGGCTCTAGTCCAAATGCTTTATAAATATTAGCTCATTTAGTTCCCAAAACAACCCTATCATAAACAGCCATTATTATCCCCATCTTACAGATAAGGAAACTAAGACATAAAGAGGCTGTCACTTGCCCATCATCAAAACGCTAGTAATGATGGGAAGACAAGAAAGTCAAATTAGGAGAGACTCTCATAGAAATATTATCGGAAGACTAAATTAAAATTCCCTTCCACAACTAACTAGCTAGACCATGTAACTAGCTGGTATACACTCCTCTCTAAGTACCTCAGAAAACTGTGATCATAATGCTGCCCTCCCTTTTGATTGCACAGAGTCCCTGCATCTCTCAAACGTGATTATGCATTGGAAAGGGCTTCATTACTTCTATTTGCTTCCACAATATGTTAGTTGATATCAATACTCAGTTATGAAGCACTGGGATATAAACACCAATAGATCTGTTATTTTCTCGGATATGAAAATCAACAACCGAAATAGGAAATGTAGTATTTATACTAGAACCAAAATTCATGAATGATCACTGTGACCATCTCAGCCTTGCAGAATTCAAACATAAAACCTGCCTCTTGGACTTCCCTGGTGGTGCAGTGGTTAAGAATCCGCCTGCCAGTGCAAGGGACACGGGTTCAAGCCCTGGTCCAGGAAGATCCCACATGCCGTGGAGCAACTAAGCCCGTGTGCCACAACTACTGAGCCTGTGCTCTAGAGCACAACTAGAGCTCTAGAGTGCCACAACTACTGAAGCCCGCGTGCCTAGAGCCCATGCTGCAACAAGAGAAGACACTGCAATGAGAAGCCTGCGCACCACAGCAAAGAGTAGCAGCCCCTGCTCGCCACAACTAGAGAAAGCCCGCACGCAGCAAGGAAGACCCAACATAGCCAAAAATAAAATAAAATAAAAAAAGAAATTAAAAAAAAGAAATATAAATGCTTCCATATATGAAAAATAAATTAGAATTTAATTGACAACTTCTAATAAAAAAATTTTTAAATAAATAAAACCTGCCTCATCAATGTCCTGGGCTCTAAAATGATTTTTCACATATATGAATTAATTTGATGCTAACAACAATTGTTTTGCATACTAGAAATCTAAGATTCAGAGAATCAAGTTCACCTTATTAAATCGTATTAAAAACCAATTCCCTGGACTCTGTCCAAGGCTTCATAATAGTAAAGTAGCTCAATGTGAGGGACATGGTACAGTGAGGCATAAACAGGTTTATCATTTTACTTGCATAAGTATTTTCTAAATGCTTAATAGTGCCCATTTATTTGTATTACTTGGAATTGAGTTGTCAACATAAATTTTTTGGTAATTAAAGTGTATTTCTTTCATTATAAAACTATACATTTCAATCTTTCTTTTTTAAATAAATAAATTTATTTATTTATTTATTTTTGGCTGCGTTGGGTCTTCGTTGCATAGCGCAAGCTTTCTCTAGTTGTGGCGAGCGGGTGGTACGCGGGTTTCTCATTGTAGTGGCTTCTCTTTGTCGCGGAGCACAGGCTCTAGGTGTGCGGGCTTCAGTAGTTGTGGCACGCAGGCTCAGTAGTTGTGGCCCACGGGCCTAGCTGCTCTCTGGCATGTGGGATCTTCCTGGGCCAGGGATCGAACCTGTGTCCCCTGCATTGGCAGGCAGATTCTTAACCTCTGTGCCACCAGGGAAGTCCCTCAATCATTCTTTAATCTATTTATTTCCTTTCATGTCAATATTCACACATGTTATATTGCCATCTTAGTCCAGATTCTAGCCACTCTCATCTTGCAGGACAGTAGTGATTATTATAAAGGAATACCAGTTCTGGAGGATGCCATTAGGAGCTATAAATGCAGAAGATTTTATATTGAATCAATTAAGATATTCTCAATTATGAATAACTGCATAAACTGGCTTTAACAATAAGGAAATGTATTGACTGTCATAATTCTAAGTCCAGAAGTAGAGCAGGCTTCAGGGTTGGTTTAATCCAGCAGATCCAGCAGATCCAGATTCATAGTTGTTAGACAGCAAAGGGATGAAATGGATCAGGGGAGGCATTTGTCATTGTTTTTGGCTGAGTAGCCTCTGAACCTCCTTATGTTTGGGATAAGAATCTGGATTTATTTTCCCAGATTATAAATTCTGGTGGAAAGCAAACTCTAATTACCTATGATTGAAACTGAAAAACAGATTTGTCAGTCCCCAGGCACTTTTGTAGCTAAGGTGTAGGCAAATGACCTAGACCTGGTCAACTGGACACCTCTCCTTCCCTCAGTCATCCCCAGAGATGAATCAGTAGCAAGTGACCCAAGGAAGCAGGGTCAGAATAGAATCTGAATGGTCTGCCTGGAAGGGATCTTTCACCATGGTTAATTGACCATGGAATTTCTAGGACCAAAATCATAAGGAGCTCATAAACAGAGGCATGGTCTGAGACACTTCAGGAGAGATTCTCAAATGCTAGACCTGAATTAGTTTACAGACCCAGAGCCTCTTGAATGAAGGAAAGGTCAGGAACTCTTGGTGAGGAACACTACAATATGATCACAAATATATATTGAAAATCCTCATTTTGATCTTCCTCCAAAACAGTTACCATCATTAATCAGAATAAATGTGTACTAGAGAAGCGAAAATACCTAGATCTTCAGAGCATTGTTAGAAACTGGGTCTGTTACTAATGCTAACTCCTATGGAAGCAGAATACCACTGTTGTCTACCAGTCAGAGAGATTTATGGGGAGTAAGGTAATAAATTGAGTTTTGACTTAAGTTTGTCTTCATTAGGCTCAAAGAGCCCCCAAATCTGTATTTATTTCCTCAGCTTACAAAGGTATAACAGGAACCGATACACACAACAGAGTAATTCTCCACTTTGGCTCTCTAAAATCCATGAACTAAGGGTCATTATGATAGGAATGGCCAAGTGCAAACTGATGGAGCTCTCCCTACATAAAATAGCACATCATAAGTAATATCACATCCCTAGGAGAATTTCAGAGGTTAAAAGACCTGAAAGATCCAGAGGTGATGATTGCTACCACATTCCCATTTAACTTTCTAGTTCGGCCAGTGAAGAAAACCAGATTGGTCTTGGGGAGTAACAGTAGATTATTATAATCTTAATCAGTTACACCTGCTGTTCCAGCAGGCTTCATTTGACAGAAGCAAACATACAGAGACCCTGGCACTTGGTATGCATCTATGAATTTGCCAAAAGCGTGTTTTCTCTATCCCAACACCCAAAGAACACCAGAAGCAGGTGTTTGTTTGTTTGCTTGTTTGTTTTACCTGGCAAGGACGATAGTACACCTTTACTATCTTACTTCAGTATTATGTTACTTCTCTGATACTGTGCCACAGTTTGGTCTACAGGAATCTCAGTTGTCCAAAGGACATCAAGTTGACAGAATCCAGGGAGCTGAAGTAGCAGACACCCAGGATGACTGGGTTAGACAATTCACATCAAAGCGTGGAAGTTGGACTTCCCTGGTGGAGCAGTGCTTGAGAAACTGCCTGCCAATGCAGGGGACACAGGTTCGAGCCCTGGTCTGGGAAGATCCCACGTGCCACGGAGCAACGAGGCACGTGAGCCACAACTACTGAGCCTGCGTGTCTGGAGCCTGTGCTCCGTAAAAAGAGAGGCCGCGATAGTGAGAGGCCCGTACACCGCGATGAAGAGTGGCCCCCGCTAGCTGCAACTAGAGAAAGCCCTTGCACAGAAACGAAGACCCAACACAGCCAAAAATAAATAAATTAATTAATTTTTAAAAAATGTGGAAGCTAAGTTCATAAAACTACATCAGATTTGGGGTAGTGGATTTGAGGAAGAGGTGGGGGAAGGGGTCCAATAATGGAGGACATGTAGGGCTCTCTCTCCAAGAGTACGCTGTTACACCTTGCAAGCCCTATCCCTGGGAGTCGGGTGCCATGTTTTGACTTTAGACTTGTATAATACATTGGGTGTGCCATCTGACTCCATGGGTGACTCAACTCTCAGTTTGGAGAGGAAGAAAGTCCAGAGCTGGTCCAGGCTGTAGTATCAGCAACTCTGCCATTTAGCACTTGTGATCCAGCTAATCCAATGAGGTCTGACATGTCTCTGGCCATTTGGGATACAATAGAGTCTGTGGCAGGCTCTGATAGGAGAACCAAACAGATGACCCTATGGTTCTAGCAAATAACAAACAAACCTCTCAGCAAATAACAAACCTTTAGAGAACCAGCTCTTGGGTTGCTATGCTACCAGGCAGCATGACATAGTGATTGGGAGCTCGGGCTGGCTTTAGGCTGCCTGAGGTTGAATCTCATCTCTGCCACTTACTAATTGTGAGACTGTGGACCACAGCTTATCCTTCCTTTGTCTTGGTTCCCTACCCATAAAGCTGGCTTAACAGTAGAGACTTGCCGGGAGGATTCAATGTGCTCACGCGTGAGAAGGGCCTGGCATGGCGTCTGGCACGTGTGAGTGCTCATAACTATTAGTTATCATATCCCATATGTTGAACAAGCATGAATCGCACCACAAACAAAACCTTAGTTGTGTTTCCCCTCACCCCTTCAACCTCTCCTCAGTGAAATTAGTCTTCTCATGAGCCTAGATGAAACTCTAGGAGGTCCTAGAGCTTTTCTACTCATTTCTAGGTAATAAGTGAGTCACCTTAAGTCACAGTTTCAATTTACTACTTAAATGGCAGAAAACTCAACTTGACAGTGTTAAATCCTCACCCCTCCTTGACTTTTTGTCTGGAAGCTTCTGCTCCTCCTCTGCCCCTGCTCATGTCCTCCCCAACTTGCCAGTTGTTAGTGTGGTACCACCAGGGGGAAGCAGGAGGGGGGAAGGAGGAGAGAAGGTGTCTAGACCAGCTCTCGTTTTGCTGGTGGCTTCATGCTGAGTCTCAGGTCTGACAGATGGTTAGTGTCGGATCTCCCTCATGGGTGTTTTGGTGGGTTCTTTAGAGGTTTTTCTCTGAATTCTTTTCTTCCCCTCTTCCTTTGACCACGAAGGATGTACCTATTCTGTGTGGTCTTTTGCAATTCCTTCTTTAATCTCTGGGCACGCAATACCTGGTCAGCTCTAGCCTCTTTCTGTCAAGGTCTCCAGGTGGCCTATCCAATAAGACCCCAAATGAACCACATCACTGCTTTCCGTCTCCCACTCAATCCTGAGGGGTCCTCAGGAAACACTCAGAGTCACTTCCCCTACCCACCCTGGATCCAGGCGTCACAACCCTGGTTCTGCCACCAGGAAAGATCTTACCCTCTAGATTCCTTAGGCGTCAGACCCCCAGCCCGTGGGCTACATTAGTTGCCTTAGGCGTGGTTTATACCTGTCTCCCACCCTCCACAGAACACATTTCAAAACTCTCCCAGTGACCCCTGAAGTCTTCCTCATGAAGCATGAGATTAGAAGTCAGCAAACTTTGCTTGAAGAGAGCTGGGTAGTATATTTTAGGCTTTGTGGGCTCCAGGTCTGTGTCATAACTACTCAGTTCTGTGTTGTAGCTTGAAACACAATATATGGACAATATAGACAATACGTAACCCAATCAGCATGATTGTGTCTCAGTAAAACTTTACTTATTTATTTATTGTAGCATATTCTTGTTTAAAAAAACTCCGAGTGTTTTTTTTTTTAAATTGCTTATCTATTTTTTGGCTGCGTTGGGTCTTCATTGCTGCACGCAGGCTTTCTCTAGCTGTGGAGAACGGGGGTTACTCTTCACTGCCCTGCACGGGCTTCTCAGAGCTCAGGGCGCAGGCTCAGTAGTTGTGGCGCACGGGCTTAGTTGCTCCTCAGCATGTGGGATCTTCCCGGACCAGGGCTCAGAACCCGTGTCCCCTGCATTGGCAGGCGGATTCTCAACCACTGCGCCACCAGGGAAGTCCCAAAACTTCACTTATGAAAAGGTGATGACCAAACCCAAAGTTTGCCGAATGGGAGGGTCGTAGTCCTCTACCCCTCGTCTCACTTCCCAATTATGTGGGTTGGAAGCAGCCGCTTTCTCATTACCAATCTCCTTACACCAATTCCTCTCTCTTTGTAATCTGACCACTTTTATCATCTCAAAGTGGGGAAGGATGTTTAAGAGTTTAAGAAACACTTTCTCAGACATTTCCCTTGAAAATGTTCGCACATGGACTTGCCTCACCAACACTTTTGTAACTGATAACAAATTGTCCACTCATGTGGCACCTTAATTGAAAATGAGGCAGGAAATGTTTTAAATGCGTTAGCCTGGAGAGGGCTGCAGACTCCAGCTGGTGCCTCCAGTAGAGAACTGAAGGCTGTGCCTTGAAAGTCACAGAGTGAACTGAGTTCCTTTCTCAAAAAAGGCATAGCTATTGTCCTCCATTCTATCATAGGCTGTTTGCTTTCTTAAAGAACGTGGCAACACCCTCAGTTTCCTTGTTAACTGGGGTGTGACATTACAGCAGCCTTGTTGTGACTTGCTGTAAAACAGATGTCACTGGGGGTTATGGAGGTGCCTAGAACTGGTTTCCTTTAAAAAGAACGGCCCTGACAACTTTGCCTTGATGAGTTCTTGTGTCTGCTTTCTACAGATGTTTCTGTCTCCTTCCTCACTGTCAGCCTGTCAGCAGTCACTTCACATTGCTGTCAGTTTGCCTATCCCTAGCAGCCTCCTTCCCTATTTTGCTACCTTTAATGTGCTTGGACTTAAAAATCAAAGACTCAAGGTGTTAGAATTGTTGGATAATTGTAGTAAGAGTGAGGGCTGAGTGACTGTCCAGTTGGTAGCATATATGGTCTTAATATGTGGACAATAAGACATCTATTTTGGCTGCTTACAGAATTGTTTTTATTTGTCTGTTTAGATGGAACATTTATTGTGGCTGCTTACAGATATTATCCATTCACTCATCCTTCATTTATTTATCTTTTGCTTGAATGCAAGGGTTCAGCCGTGCGGCTAATATTTTGCCCCCAGAAATGACCTTTGTTTTGGATGGGGTTAGAATCGCTTTTTTAATCTTCTGATTGATTTATGTACTCACAAATGTATAGAATTTTATATAAATGCATACATGTGATCTATGTATTTTTTGGACACCTTTTTTTTTTTGCTTTCATCCTCTCCTGCCTTCATCTACATATCCACATTAGGGCTCCTTTCCCAGCTGTGATGTAGCATGTGCCAACAACTGGGTTTATATCCTTCCACATTTTCTGCATATGCGTATACAGTCACACAACACACACTCACACGTGGAGTGTCTTTTGTTTAGATGGCAGTCAATCTTTGTTGTCCACTCAACAGCCATACCTTAGGGCCGTTCCTCCCACTTGTTCTTTGTTAACAGAATTTATTTGTTCCGATAGTATGCAAAGATCTCTTGGTATGAAGAAAGTCACCCATATTCTAGCTCTAAAAAATGAATCTGGATTGGTTTTAAATAGGGAATCTCATTCTTCTTTTCCTTTGTTTAGAGATGATCGTATAGCTCAGTTCTGGTAAATAAGAGGTAAGGAGAACTGTGTAAAAAAGTTCCTTTTTTTAATATAAGGAAACGTACTATGCCTGCTGGATTTCACAATGGGGCCACTTGAGATTCATGACCATCACTATTACCTGAGAATCAGATATCTCAATCAAAATACCAATAGAATTTGTTTTTTCTCCAAAATTGACAAGCTTTAGCTAAAATATATAAGGAACTGCAAAGGAACTAGCATATCCAGGATAATCTTGAAGAACAACAAAATTGGAGGACTTACTGATTTCAAAACTT
The DNA here is from genome assembly GCF_011762595.2 of Tursiops truncatus. Taxonomy (NCBI): domain Eukaryota; kingdom Metazoa; phylum Chordata; class Mammalia; order Artiodactyla; family Delphinidae; genus Tursiops; species Tursiops truncatus. The sequence continues at coordinate 131,113,334 of NC_047037.1, read as the reverse complement.
TAACCATAAACTATAGTAATCAATACAGTGTGTTATTAGTGACCAAAGGAACAGAATAATAAGTTAGTTCATAAATACACCCACACATATGCAGCCATTTTTTCACAAAAATGTCAATGCAATTCATTGGGGGTGGGGAAGAAGGCTTTTCAATAAATGGGGAAGGAACAACTTCTTAAAAAATGAAACTTGAATCCTATCTCACACATACACAAAAATTAATTTGAGGTGAACCATAGACCTAATACAAGCTTTAAAACTATAAAGCTTCTAGAAGAAAACAAGGCAGATATCTTCATGACCTCAGGACAGGCAAAGATTTCTTAGCCAGAATACAAAAAGGATTTAAATATAAAAGAAAAAATTACTACATTTTACTACATAATAATCAAAAGCTTCTGGAGACTTCAGCTTCTAGTGATGAGGTAGTAACAAGGTTCAGATTTACCCTTCTGCTGTAAAAAAATATTTGAAAACTGGAAAATTTATAGGAAACAACAATTTTCAGAAAATGGACAAAAGGCAAATTACTGATGGGGAAACAAATATAAGAATTATCAAAGACTTCTCGGGAGAAACTATGCAAACAAGAAAACACACATACAATGTGTGTTTGTACGTGTGAGATAACACACATAACAATGCTGGGGGGGGAATCCTGTAAATGTAGTATTCTATACCCACTGAAAATATCAAAAATAAAAATGAAATATAGGCTTTTTCAGGTAAACAAAAGCAGAGAGATTTTCAGTGATAGTAGACGTGCGCTAAAAGAAATATTAAAGGAACTTTTTCAGGAAGAAAGAAATGAATACCAGATGGAAACTTGGATCTATATAAATGAATGAAGAGCACTGGAAATGTTAAATATGTGGGAAAATATAAAAGGATTATCTTGTTTTTTAAATGTCTTTAAAAGAAAAAAGACTGGGAATTCCCTTGTGGTCCAGTGGTTAGGACTCAGCACTTTCACAGCCGTGGCCCGGGTTTGATCCCTGGTCAGGGAACTAAGATCCCACAGACCACGCAGCATGGCCAAGATTAAAAAAAAGAAAAAAAAGGAAAAGAAAAGAAAAATGACTGTCTAAAGCAAAAACGATACTAATGTGTTGTGGACATATGTAGGAGTAAAATACAGGACAACTGAGCACAAGGGTTGGACAGAACACAGATAGATTAAAAGTAAAAGCGTGAAAAATATATATCATGAAAATATTGATCGTAAGAAAGCTAGGGATTCCCTGGTGGTGTAGTGGTTAAGAATCTGCCTACCAATGCAGGGGACACAGGTTAGAGCCCTGGTCCAGGAAGATCCCACATGCCGTGGAGCAACTAAGCCTGGGCACCACAACTACTGAGCCTGCACTCTAGAGCCCACGCACCACAACTACTGAGCCCCTGCGCCACAACTACTGAGCCCGCACTCCACAACTACTGAAGCCCGCACACCTAGAATCCATGCTCTGTAACAAGAGAAGCCACTGCAATGAGAAGCCCGCACACTGCAATGAAGAGCAGCCCCCGCTTGCCACAACTAGAGAAAGCCCACGCACAGCAATGAAGACCCAACGCAGCCAAAAATAAATAAAATAAAATAAATAAATTTTTTTAAAAAAGAAATTGCATGGTATTAAAAAAAATTTTTTTAAGAAAGCTAGAGTGGCTATATCAATATCAGACAAAATAGATTTCAGTCTCAATAAATTTAAAAGGACTGAAGTCACACAAAGTATGACCTCTGACCACAATGAAATTAAATTATAAACCAACACCAGAAAGATATTTGAAAAATTCCCAAATATTTTGTATTGTATTCCCAAATGTATTGTATGTAAATAATACATTTCTAAATAACTCATGGATAAAAGAAGAAACTACAAGGGAAATTACAAATACTTTGAACTAAACAGAAATGGAAACACAACACATCAAAAAACATTTCTTTTTCAACACATCAAAATTTTGAGAGGGAAATTTCCTTTTTTTTTTCTGGCCATGCTGCGGGGCATGGAGGATCTTAGTTCCGGGGCCAGGGATCAAACCCATGCTCCCTTCAGTGGAAGCACAGAGTCTTAGCCCCTGGACCACCAGGGAATTCCCTAGAGAGAAACTGAAAGTTTTAAATGCTTATACTACAAAAAAATATGTCTCAAATCAGTGATCTATGCTCCCACTTCAAGAAGCTAGAAGATGGGGCTTCCCTGGTGGCGCAGTGGTTGAGAGTCCGCCTGCCGATGCAGGGGACGCGGGTTTGTACTCCGGTCCGGGAGGATCCCACATGCCGCGGAGTGGCTGGGCCCGTGAGCCACAACTACTGAGCCTGCGCGTCTGGAGCCTGTGCTCCGCAACGAGAGGCCGCGATAGTGAGAGGCCCGCGCACCGCGATGAAGAGTGGCCCCCGCTCGCCACAACTGGAGAAAGCCCTCGCACAGAAATGAAGACACAACACAGCCAAAAATAAATAACTAAATAAATAAGAAGCTAGAAGAGCAAATTAAATACAAAGCTAGCAGAATAAAGAAAATAATAAAGAGTGAAAATCAATGAACCAGAAAGTACACAAACAGTAGAGCTAATCAATAAAACCAAAACTCTTTCTTCAAAAACATCAACAAGATAAGTACACCTCTAACAACACTGAACAAGAAAATTCTAAAAAGGACATTCAAGTGACCAACATCAGGGTTGAAAGAGGCAGTATCACCACAAACATAAAGAAGATAATAAGAGAATATTATGAAAAACTTTATGCCAATAGATCATCAACCTTTAAATAGACAAATTTCTCAAAAAATACAAATTATCAAAACTGGCTCAAAATAATAGAGCACCCAAAGAGCCCTATATCAATTTTAAAATTGAATTATTAATATAAAACCTTCCCATAAAGAAGACTTTAGGCCCACATGGTTTCACTGGTGAATTCTAACAAAATCTTAAGGAAGAAATAATAGCAATTCTATGCAAACTCTTTCAGAAAATAGAGGAAGGAGGAACTACTTCTCAACACATTTGATGAGGACAGACTATTCGGACACCAAAACCATTACAAGAAAAAGAAACTACAAACCAGTATCACTCATAAACATAGAAGTTAATATTCTTGACAGAATATTTGCAGACTGAATCCAGCAATGTATAAAAAGGGTAATACCCCGCGACCAGTGGTATGTGTTCAGGAATGCCAGGTTGGTTTAACATTCAAAAACCAATCAATGTAATTCACCATTAAAACAGAATAAAATAGAAAAACCATACGGGCCTCTCAATAGACATGGAAACTGCATCTGACAAAATATAACACCCACTCATGATTTAAAAGATTTTTTTAAAAACTCTCAATAAACTAATAGAAAGGAACTTCCTCAACCTGTTATAGGGCATCTATGAAAAACCTACAGCTAACAATGTAATGGTGAAAGAATGTTTACCCCTGAAATAAGACACAGGATAACGATGTCCACCTTTCCCTCCTTTTATTTAAAATTGCCTAGAGGGGTGGGATAGGGAGGGTGGGAGGAAAGTTCAAGAGGGAGGGGATATGGGGTATATGTATACATATAGCTGTTTCACTTTTTTGTACAGCAGAAACTAACACATTGTAAAGCAATTATACTCCAATAAAGGTGAAAAGTAAAATAAAATAAAATTGTAATGGAGGACTAAGTGCAAACAAGAAAAATAAATAAAAGACATACAGAGTGGCTAGAAAAACATAAAACTGTCTTCCTGCAAGACATGATCATGTATAAATGGCCAATATGCATATGAAAAAATGCTCAACATCAGGGCCAGGTATTAGACTCTGGGGAAGTAGTCCCTGAGGAAGGAATCTATCTGTTTGTGGACAGGCTTTCTCTAGTTACGGCGAGCGGGGGCTACGCTTCGTTGCGGTGCGCAGGCTTCTCATTGTGGTGCCTTACCCTGTTGCAGAACACAGGCTCTAGGCGCACAGGCTTCAGTAGTTGTGGCACACGGGCTCAGTAGTTGCGGCACGCAGGCTCAGTAGTTGTGGCACGTAGGCTCTAGAGAGCAGGCTCAGTAGTTATGGTGCACAGGCTCAGTTGCTCCGTGGCATGTGGGATCCTCCCAGACCAGGGATTGAACCCGTGTCCCCTGCATTGGCAGGCGGATTCTTAACCACTGCACCACCAGAGTAGTCCTGGAATGTATCTGTTTTTGCTTACTGCAATATCCTAAATACCCAGTGCAGTGCCTGTCCATAGTAGGTGTTTGCCTTTATTTTGTGAATGAATGAATAAAAGGGCAAATGTTAGATTGTGGTAGTTCGGTCCTGAGAGGTCACACTTCACTTCAGTCAAGACAATTTTAATATTTCAATTTTGGAAAAAGAATCTTAGATCCCTATTCTTAAGTAAGACAGAATATGGCTAAGAGAAACTGTTTTCCTTTAGCAGTTACTTTTGATGGTTAATTTTCTGTGTCATCTGGCCTGGGCCACCAGATACCGAGATAAGTTATTTCTGGGTGTGTCTGTGACGGTGTTTTGGATGAGATTAGCGTCTGAACTGATGGAACCACAAAAATAGAATGCCCTCTCCAATGCAGGTGGGCATCAGCCAATCCACTGAGGGTCTGAACAGAACAGAGGTGGAAAATGGAGGAATTAGCTCTTTTTTTTCCTGCCTCACTGCAAGAGCTGGGACATCTCATCTTCTCCTGCCCTTGCACTGGTTTTCAGGCCATGGCCTAGGACTGCCCACCAGTTTTCTTTCCTTTTTTTTTTTTAAATAATATTTTGTGTTTTTAAGGGCCTTGAGTTTTGTGGGGGTGTTTTTTAGAAACTTATTTATTTTGGGCTGTGTTGTGTCTTCGTTGCTGTGCGCGGGCTTTCTCTGGTTGCAGCGAGCGGGGGCTACTCTTCATTGCGGTGCACGGGCTTCTCATTGTGGTGGTTTCTCTTTTTGCGGAGCACGGGCTCTAGGCGTGCAGGCTTCAGTAGTTGTGGCTCGCAGGCTCTAGAGTGCAGACTCAGTAGCTGTGGCACACGGGCTTAGTTGCTCCACGGCATGGGGGATCTTCCTGGACCAGGGTTCGAACCTGTGTCCCCTGCATTGGCAGGCGGATTCTTAACCACTGCACCACCAGGGAAGTTCCCCACCAGCTTTCTTGATACTCTAGCTTGCAGATGGCAGATTTTACGTATATATGTATCTCCATATACAGTCATCCCTTGGTGTCCGAGGGGGATTAGTTCCAGGACCTGTTGTGGATACCAATACCGAGGGATGCTCAAGTCCCACAGTCTACCCTCTGTATTCACCAGTTCTGCATGAACGGATTCTACCAAGTGTGGATGATGTATTAAGTTTGCTATCCACATTTGGTTGAATTTGTGGATGCAGAACCTGAGGATATGTAGGGCCAACTATATATTTACTGAAAAAAATCTGCATATAAGGGGACCCACATAGTTCAAACCTGTATTTTTCAAGGATCAACCCTATATAAAATATATATGGAAAAAAAATATAGATATATTAATGGTATATATATGAGAATATAGAGAGAGAATATATATTTTAATATACACATATATATATATATTTATTCTAATGGTCTGTTTCTCTGGAGAACCCTAACTGATACATTACTCATATGCTCATATGTTTACTATCATAAATAAGATTGTCTATCCAAAATACTTTAGGGTTGCTACACACTTATCTGTATGATTTCTTTTTGTAAGGAGCTTACTCTTTATGATTACAAAGGTAATACATGCCTTCTGTATGGAGTCTAGAAAGTGCTGAAAAATTAAGTAGAAAGTGAAAATTCCCTAAAATCCCATCACCCCAATGGACATTGAGCTCTTCCTTCTTCCACTTCCTGTTTTCCTCATAGTTTTTTCCACTATTTTGGCACTAACAACATAAAGGGCATGGAGATAGAGATTGGCACAAAAAGGAATCAGGTGGGTCCCTTGGGGACAGAGGGGGATGGACGTCCATGTGGAATTTTCTAGTGGGTAGTTGGAAATGTAAACCAGGAGAGATTTCAGATCTCTAAGTGGGGAGGGAGAGGGGTCACAGAGGTGTCAGGTGAAATCTCAGGAAGGGGAGGAAGCTGGCCAGAGAAGGAAAGCAGGCCAAGAAGAAAGGAAGAATCTTGTACAGTATCATTAGTTTATACTTGCTCCAGAAAGTATATGGGGTAACGCATTAGAAAGAATCGGTTTTCTCTTGAATTCTTATCTATGAATGTTCTTCTGGGCTCTTCAGGAGTGAGATGCTTTCTTTCTGTATTCTCCACACCTGCAGACTGTAGCCAGCATTCTTTTCAAGAGAGTGAGTTGACATGTGAAGGGCACAGAATTAACCAGAATACTACTTTCTGAATGCCATCTTTTCTTTCCTCTGAATATTGATTTCATCTACTCTTTTTAAAAACAAGTTTGTTTGGAATGGCTTTTCAGAACTGTCTATTTCCACACACACATTATGAATAAAGAATCTGTTTAAATCAATGTTCTTTGAGAGAAGGCAAGTTTGCAAGTGGATAAAATGTCTTGCTGATTCTTGTCGCATGCATTTATGATCCTCCAGCCATCTTTTTAATAGGCTGCATTCCTACTGCTTCAAGGTGTGCTCACAAAGGACAGATCTCATGAGTTTTTGTTATTAGCCCCTAATTTCCTATTGTACGATTTGACTTGTGTGCCTAGAGAGACAGAGACAGAAGTCCAGCAGTAGTTCTGCAAGTGGTTGCCAGACGTCCCAAAGCAGATAGAGGTGCTGCCTCTATCTTCTGAAAAGAAAAGTGGTAGGAAATGCTGCCAAGGCACCCAAAGCCTAGTCAACAACACATATTCCCCAAACAACTTGTTTAAAAGGCCTCCCAAACACTATAACATATAAACCAGACAACTCTATACAGAAAAGAACCCCCTGAATCTAAATTATCTACCTCAAACACAAGGATATCAGATGTCAAATCTTGTTCCTTGTACGTTCATATCTCAGTAGAATGGTGCACAGGAAATGTTCTCCTCCTGGCCATCATTCCCTCAGTTCAGCAGCCATTACAGAGCTCAATAGCTATCATGCATTGAGTCCCAAATGCAAAATGTCTGAAGCTGAACTCACCACCTTCCCCCCAGCTCAAGACTTCAAACTTCCTTAGGCAAATCCATTTCCCTGACTCACAGGAGGAAAGAAGATTACAGATATGAGCTGGGGGAGAAGGAATTCCATTAGGCTTTGTGGGCCCATTTTTAAGATCTGCCACGGTTCACAGAAAGAGGGAGAGGAAGGGCAAGGGCACAGCAGACTTTTCCGGATAATAACAAGACAAGGTAAGATGTGCTATAGCCGGGTCATGGAAGCATATGGTGGGAGACGTTGAGTCTGGCTAGGAGGAGAGTTGGGAAGCTTTTCAGCACAGTGCATGACACAAAGTAGGTGACTGATAAGTGATTAATGATTGAAAGGAGGTAATGTCTGAATATCAACCTGATGCTAAATGGGCCTGCCTACATGGAGAAGCCGGGAGAGATTTTACATGAGAGCAAAAAAGGCAAGCTGTGTCAATTCCCAGACGTGTCCAGGAAATGACAAAACTTGGGTTGTGCCCTGGCAGTAGGCTGGCAACATGGTATGGGGGTCTTGGACAGGATTTGGTAGACAATGGAGATCCAGAAAAGCCAAAGGGTAGATCTACTAAGAACTATATTTCCTTTTTTATTGGCCACACCGCATAGCACTCGGGATCAAACCCGTGCCCCCTACAGTGGAAGCGCGGAGTCTTAACCACTGGACCGCCAGGGAAGTCCCCAAGAACTATATTTTCTAATGCAATGTTGGTGGTCCTATGTATGACTACTCTGAGAGAAGCAAAATGGGCTTAAAAAAATATAATCGTAGTTCAGCTGAGAGATAAAAAGGGAGTGAAACGAAGTAGATGTTAGATGGGCCCCCAAAGAATACTTTTTTTTTCCTTCAACAAATAATTAAGAGTACACATCATCTCACATCCTAAAAGAAACAAGTACACTCCTCCTTCATCCTGCAGCTTTTCCCTGGGGCCCTCACAAACTTGCCTTCACAGTCAAGGCTGTAAAATATCTCCTGCTGCCTTCCCTTCGTTCTTTTTTTTTTTTTTAATGTATTTATCTACTTATTTGGTTGCACCGGGTCTTTTTTTAAATTTATTTATTTTTGGCTGCGTTGGTTCTTTGTTGCTGTGCACGGGCTTTCTCTAGTTGCAGAGAGCAGGGGCTACTCTTTGTTGCAGTGGGTGTGCTTCTCATTGAGGTGGCTCCTCTTGTTGCAGAGCACGGGCTCTAGGCGTGCAGGCTCCAGTAGTTGTGGCGCACGGGCTCAGTTGCTCCGTGGCATGTGGGATCTTCCCAGACCAGGGATCAAACCCGTGTCCCCTGCATTGGCAGGCGGGTTCTTAACCACTGCACCACCAGGGAAGTCCCTACACCGGGTCTTAATTGTGACAAGGGGGGTCCTCAGTTGCGGCTCCATGGCTCCTTAGTTGTGGCATGAGAACTCTTAGTTGTGGCACGCATGTGGGATCTAGTTCCCAGACCAGGGATCGAATCTGGGCTCCCTGCATTGGGAGTGCGGAGTCTTATCCACTGCGCCACCAGGGAAGTCCCTGCATTCCCTTCTTGAGGGCACATCAGTTCGGCTTTGGCCCTCTCCACTCCTGCCAACGTTCCTCCTGAGATCCCATTGCTAGCAGGTACTTCCTAACCTTTACCTTGCTGACTTCTACCTTCAGCACCGGACCAGGCTGACCGATTCTCCTATGCTCTTTCTCGGCCTGTTCTCACTCTAGCTTCTTACCCCTCACATAGCTGAGTTTCCAGTTTCGTGTCCCTTTGTCAGTTTCAGCTCCTCCCAGCATGCTTTGCACTACTGACTCCCAGACCTCCACCTCCTCTCAGCCATCTCTCCTGACTCCACACGTGTTTACCCAACTGCCTCTTAGACACCTTCACTTATTTGCGCCAGGGGCAGCTCAAACTCCACAGGCACCAGAAGGAGATCATCTGGCCTTGGGCATGTTAGCTAACTGAATTGGGTCTCACTTCCTCAACTATAAAACAGGGGCATTACCAATAGCCACGTCACACAGAAGCACATTAAATTAAACGAAATAACACAGAATGGCATGTCAGACCCCTGGCACATGGTAAACGATCTACAAGTGTTAAACCATTACTGTGACTTCACTCAAACCCATTCCTTCCTACCCATATATTCCCTAACTTATAAACCCACCACCCATGTCCTTCATCAAGCAAATACCTAGAGCATCCTCCTTGATACCTCCCTCTTCCTTAACCTCATAGTTGTTCTGTCCCAACCCATCCATTTCCCTTCTTAAGTACCTGAGCTTGTCTCTCCTCTACTCCATTGCCTTAAGCTCTCAGCATCCCCTGGGCTGAGGGCTAGGGCTATTCTTTCCCTGACCCCACTCTTGCTCCTCTACACATTAGTCGTGAAAGAGCATATTGCATGACACCACTCTCCTCTTAAAAGCTTTCAATGGCTTCCCACTGCCTTGGGGACAAAATCCAAACTCCTTGGAAGGACACAGAGGCTCTTCAGGACCTGGTCTCAGTCCTCCTCCTTACTCCATAAGCTCCAGCTCGTCTTCCTTGGGTAATGCCACAGTACTCGTCAAGCTCAGTTAGGCCACAGTGCCTTCTCCAACCACTCTTGCTGCTTCTTCCAGATGTAGCTCAGGTGCCACTTCCTCTAAAAAGCTTTCCTGGACTTCCAGTCAGATGAATATCTTTGTCTTTGTTCCACAGAGTCTCTGCCCTAACACTTACCATGCTTTAGTTATTACCTGCTCATTTGCCTATCCTCTCCCACTAAATCGAGCTGCCTGCGGGAAAGAAAAGTATCTTTTAATTTCCATATTCCCAGAACCCAGCACAGTGCCCGGCAGGCAGTAGGTTGCACGGGAAGTTAATCAGAACAGTCTTTCCACCTAAAAGGAAACGTGGTTTGGGGAATCGATATTAGTGTTTAGCGAATCCACTCCTCTCGCGGTACAAGGCTGCACAGGGGTTCCTTTAGGCCTGCGTGGATATCCAGTGCCTGCATGTCCTTCTCGGGGCTTCAGCTCAGGCAGATTTAACCCTCACGATTAGGGCAGACACAGGACTGCATCGGCAGAGCCTGCACGGGAGCCTGCAAATGCACGCTCAGCGGGCTGAGGTCAAATCCTGAGCCCTTTGTTCCAGGCGGCGGAGGGCAAGTGGCTCCGAGCCCGCCAGCCCTGACGAGTGCAGGGCCTGCCTGGGCAGAATGGCACACAAAAACGCACCGGGGAGCGCCGTGTCGGGCAGGGGCGCGCGTGTGCACTGGCCCTCTCCGTGCCAGACTCCTGGCCCTGGGACCCCGCGCTCGCCGGCGCCCCTCTCGGGGACCCAGTCTCTGGGATAAGCCGACTTCTCGGCCCGCGGCCGCAGCGGGCGGGAAAGCACTCCGTTGCCCAGCGTCACGCGCTAGCGGCTGGGCGGGCGGCGCGCGCGCACGCGCGGGGCGGGACGGGGCGGGGCGGGGCCAGCGGGGGCGGGGCGGGGCGGGGCTGGAGCCGGGCACAGGAAGAGCTGGGAGGCCCAAGCCGTCCCAGCGTGCCCCGCGCGGCGTGGACTCGGGCAGCTGCCGCCATCCCGCTGGCGAGGAGGAGAGAGAGGCCCGCCCGCTTGCCGGTCGGGCCAGTGTGGGCTAGTGCGTGAGGGCGCGGGGGGCCGTGTCAGCGAGACGCAGAGCGCAGCCGCCACCACCAAACGGACATGTTGGAGCCCAGGGCCGCCGCCGCCTCTTTTTCCTTATCCTCCGAACGGGACTGAGAGGGGGCCCGCCACCCCGCCGCCTCTGCCTCGGCCGCCCGCCCCGCCGCCTCGGCCGCAGCCTCTTCCTGCCCGGCCTCCAGCTCCGCAGCTCATCGCCTCCGCCGGCCCCTCAGGCCCGGCCGGTTCCCCGGCCCCGCTCCGCCGCGGCGCGAGGTCTATGTGACCGGCGGGCCCGGAGCAGCCGCCGCCGCAGCGCGAACATGGACGCCGTCAACGCCTTCAACCAAGAGGTAAGGGGTGCTTGGAACAGGAGGGTGCCGGGCCTGCCGTGGAGTCGGGGCGTCGTTTCTCCTGCCGCCGGAGGTTTAAAGCTTAGGTCGGGGTGGGGACTCTTCCTGCCCCGGTTCCGGGGCGGCGGGGCCTGCGCGGAGCGGCCTGTGGCCCGGGGAGGTCGCGGCGGCCGCGGGAGCCGACCCCACACCCCTCCCCCACCTCCCACTCCCGGGCGGCGACCTCGGGCTGCCCCTCTCGCCCCCTTCCGGCCTTCTCCAGCCCGCGTCGGCGCCGGTGCCTCTAACTTCGCCCTCTTTCAGGTCCGGGTGCTCTCGCTCTCTGCTCCCAGCCCCGTATTGGCTTCGCGGTACCGGGAGCCCGCAAGGGGCTAAGAAAGAAGCGCGGGCGGGCGTAGGGGGCGGGGGGAGCCGGAGCATCTGCTGGTCGCAGGGCTGGCGGAGCGGCGGCCTCGGCTCTCCTGTTGCTCGGGCCGCGGCGCGACAGCGGCTGGACTCTGATCCCGGGTCGGGGAGGAGTTGGAGAGGGTGTTCATCCCTCTCCCCCGGGATTCCTACACTTGGGAAATGGGCTTAATAAACGGGGCTCCTTATCTTACCGAGTCGTGAACCCAACCCTCTTATGGGCTCTGTGGCCCCAACGTGACACCTAAAAAGTTGAATGGGAGGGAAGAGTATTCGCTCCGCCTTAGACCGCTAGAATGCCGGCTTTGGCCTCCAGTCCCCCACCCTTGCACCCTTCTCTCGGCAGTTAATTCTCGGCTCCCTTCTTTGGGAGCATTTACATGTGAAAACCTCCCAAAACCGGGAACAAAGCTGCCTGCCGCCCTAAAGCTCTCTGGTTGTATCTCCAGACATTCCAGGTGCTGTTTTTGAAGCGTAGAGTCCACACATTTCTATTTTTCAGAATCGATTTGAGGGGAGAGGTCTTGACCATTGATGATTTAAAATGTAGTTACAGAATGGAAACAATTGTCATGTGTTGAGTTGGATTATCTTCCTTTTCCAAATAACTAAAGGTAAACCCAGCACTGAAGAAGTCAGATGTAGTAGTGTAGTACTAGATGTCTTGGGACAGCGTTAAAAACTTGGTGCATCTCACAGTGAGATTTTTGTAGTTTCACTTGTGACAGAATTAGGGTGCAGTAACTTTCACTTTGCAGTGCTATAATATCGTACCCTCCACTAACACTGCAGTTAGCACCGTTTATTGCTTTATCAATTATCCTAGAAATGATTTGTCTTCAACTGATGGATACATAACATGTCTTAACTGCAGAAGTTGGGCAGTGTCTTGTAAAGTTCAGTATTGATTATTTTCAAAATGATGAAATAGTATTTCCTCATTTTTGATGGCTAGAGAATTTGTGATAATGCTCCAAAGATTTCAGGGTTGGAAGTTGACTTTGTTTCCTTAAGGCAAAATACACTGGAATGTTGGCTTCATGAGGGCAGGGAGTTTCTGTTCTTTGCTTTCTCCCCCCACCCAGCATAGCACATGGTTGGCAAATACTTGTTGAATGAATAAGACTTTATACAAATGGTACAATTTTTTAGAAGATAAGTACATTTCTTTCTCAAGATAAAAACTTTTTGAATGGTTTTAATGAACAAAGAGGAGGGTTTTTAGTGTATTCTTAAGATCAGAAGTATTTAATTCTGATTGAGACATTATGGAAGTTCACATTAAGCACATTATTAAGCAAAGTGTCTTATGTTAATTCTGGAAAAATGTCATCAGTAGTTTTTACTTTGAAAACCAAAATTAGGAATGATACTGACTCCTTGAAAAAGGAAAATGGTATTTTAACCTTTTTAAATGTACAAAATGAGAATTTTCTTATCATTGATCATTTTCCTCTTTAAATAATTTCTATTTCCATTCCTAGTCTTTATCACTGCAAATTGCATTATGTTAGGTGTATGTTACCAATTCCAACTCTCTTCTGCCAGACTTTCTTCCCAAAACACTTTTTTCTGGAGAAAATAGTCTGACTTTAAAATCCATCTCCTTGTGCCTGCCTGATTGTAGTGCTTCTCAGTTAATTCCCCCCATTCATGAAATGTTATTGATTAGTTCAAATCTGTAACTTCAAATCTCCCAAATCTTCATTTTGCAAACCTGCTTAGCTGTAAAGCTGTGTCCTTAATACGATGGCACTACTATTGAGGACCTCTGTCCCATAGGAGCCTAAACTAATAGAGGACACAAAACTTAAGCAAGTAGCTTTAATATGGGATAGAATGGCTTCCTTTGGGGCCCTTGTAGAGTACTGTGGGATGGCCGTGGGGGATTAGACTTGGATGGAGAAGAAAGTGTCAGTCTCAGGATTTCCGAAGGTGTTGGAAAAGTAATTCAGAGGCTACAGTGGTGAGAAATAAGGAACAGTAGTTTGACTCCTGAGACTACTGGAAAGTAAGAATCATTAAGGTATCAATAATTTTGGGTCTGACAAGTTTTACATCTCTGATGTGTTTGAATTTCATTTTTTTTTTCCAGGTCGTGGATAAATTGAAGGTTTTAAGTAGTGGAGTGATAATCAAAATACTGCTTGATTTGTAGTATATATTGGAGAAGGCAGAGGTTTGGAGAAATTTGGCGGGTTGGGGACTGAGGTAGGAGAAGCAAGTAGAATCTGAACTTGGCACGTCTGTAGAGGGAGTGGAGAGGAGGGGAAGGATGTGGACCAGAAGAATCCATGGACTTGACATCTGGTAGGTTTAGAAGCACCTTTTGCCCCCACATTCTGAGTGCTGGGAGAGGGGGGATGCTGTTAACATGACAAGCAGTCATCAAAAGTATATTTAGTGGATGGGAAAATATGCTCGATTTTGAACAGCTTGAGTTTGAGTGGAACAGTCGTGTAGAAATTTTTGGCAAGCAGTTGGTCATGTAGGACTCAAACTTGGAAGCAAGAGTTAGAGGGAGACATCAGGGAGTCACTCTCAGATGTGCCCTAGAGAAAATTGAGAGGGGGAGACAAAGGAATTAATATTTAATAAGCATCTATATAGCATGTCAGTCACTTTATATATACATATCTAAGTTAATACTCCTACAACCTTGCGTAGACGTCCATTTATAGGTGAGAAAACTGATTTTCAAAGAAGTTGAATAATAATTCTCTCAAGGGCATACTACTAGTTAATGGCAGAGCTGAGATTTGAATACAGATGGTCCCCTCTTAATTGCTGCCTGAAGATAATATTTTATATAATACCAGGGGAGTGGTCACAGGTTAAGACTTAAGTAAGAAAAAGGCCACAAAATTCTTTGAGGGTAATGGAATCTGTAGTTTAAAGTTGAATGGTGATAGGAGAGATAAGGAAATAAGAGGTAGCAAATGTAAAGTAGTTGGGGTTTTTTGTTTGTTTTTGTTGTTTTAGAAGTTTGGTTGGAGGTATTCCCAGGGAAAAGTTGCTTCAAGGATGAAGGGAAGGAAGAATAATTAACAGTGTAGTAGGCACTGGTGCTAGCCCTTTGGTATGTTTATATAGTGTGTATATATAAAGTCTTAACCTAAGTAAGTGGTGTTCAAGCCCTGGTCTCTATTAGATGGGCATAGAAGTTAAAGCATGTTGAGGGACGGAATGTGCAAAAAAAAAGCATAGTTTAAAGCAGCCAGAGGGATTGGTTAACTTAGAGCAAAATTGTGGATGAGAGGAAGGGAACAGATCTGAGGCACAGGTAAAAGAGGTCAGTATATCTGTGATAAGAGAGGAAGGAAGATAAAAAAAGCCAAGGTTATTAAAGGCATTTTGACAGGACTTTTATGACAAGACACTGTGTTAAGTGTTGTAAAAGATGGAAAGATGAGTAAAAAAAATCAGTGATACTTAATTGTGTTCTATTATGTTTATATATACTCCTTAATAAGAAGGGTTTGGTAGTTCATAAGTTTGTTGAATGGATAAAGGTTATAGATAGGATTTTTTAAATCTGTAGATTGCATTTTTAGCCTTTAATCAGTCTTCGCTAAATCCAAAAGAAGAGCTCTTCCCTCTCCCTCACTTTTTTTTTTTGGGGGGGCAACATCTGTGATTTTAAGATGTTTAAAGTACAAAAAACGTGCAGAGAATATAACAAGAATCGACAGTTGTTATTTATGTGTTTTTAATTTTAAAATAAAGTATTATAAAGTCCTTCTTTCCTCCCATCCCCTCTATCCCCGCCCCCCCAGTCAGAAGCAATCAAGTAATGAATTTAGTATAATATCAATCTCTGGTCCTTAAACATATTCTATATTTTGATATACATGAGTAGTATATTGTACATATTCCGCAATGCTTTTTTGCTTAAACATTATTAATACTGTATATTAAGATTTAGTTCTTTCTAACTGCTGTGTAGTATGCTATTATTTGAATAGACCATAATTTATTTATCTGGTTCCCCAGTTGATGAACATTTGTTTCTCATTTGTTACTGACAAACACTGCAATGAACTTTCTCAATCATGTCTCTTTGTGGAAGAGTTTCTCTAGGACAGCTGTTCTCAAACTTTGGAGTTTGGCTCGTTTAAACTCTTAAAAGTTAAGGACCACAGAGAGCTTTTGTATCTATGGGTTATATCTTGATATTTACCATATCAGAAATTTAAGCTGAGAAATACATTTATTAAAAATGATGTACCTATTGCATGTTAACATAAATAACATTTCTAATGAAAAATAACATTTCCAAAACAAAAAAAATTAGAAGAGTGACATGGTTTTATATTTTTGCAAATCTCATTTAAACTTACGTTTAATAAAACTTGAATTCTTGTATATACTTTTTCATTCAGTCTCTTGCATCAGGTAGCCTCTGGAAAACTGCTGTATACTTGTGAGAAAATGAATGAAAAGGGCAAGAAATGTCTTAGTATTGATATGAAAACAGTTTTTACCTCACAGACCACTGAAAGGAACTCAGACACCCTCTTCCCCACACCGCTCCCCACAGCCCCCAGGATCCTGGAGTTACTTTGTGAGAACTACTTTATCGAGGTGTGGTATGCATATAATGCTACTTTGAAGTGCAGGAAGAAAATATGAGTGCTTTTATATTTGTTTATCTTTAAAATCAGACAAATTAAACTTTATGAGTAATTTTAATACATGAATCGACTTTGCTGCTCTTATTCACTTGGGCTGACAGTCTTGAATCATGTTACTCTGAAGGAAGAATTGAGCTCCACATCTCATTGGGGAGCCTGCCACTCTTCCTATTCCCACTGGAAATTGTTCTGTATGAACTATTGTATATTTTACCTATTGATTACTAGGCATGATTGTCTTCTAGAATTTAGGTCATATGATGAGTATTGTAAAGCATTTTTTTTTAACCTGTAATGTCAGTCTGGTTGCTTTTTGATCATTCCTTTCTTCTTTGAGAGGTCTATCTAAAGAAGTGGACAAAGATTTGAAACACGGTTCTTACTGTGTGGAAGAGATGTAGAGGACCAGGGCAACAGAAGTAAAATTGGAGGTTTCTCTTGACTCATTTGACAATGTCACGCTGTTAATCACAGGAGTTGGGATACTAAAAGTTATAGTTTTGTTCCTCTGCTCTTTCTTGACTCAGAGAATTGCTTATCTCTGACAACAGTAGAGGTCTGGCTTTATGGTGAGTGGAATAAAGCTGGCTCTTCAGAGCTTTCTGTAGCAGGATTTATCACTGATGTTCTTGTTGAAAATATTCCTCTCCCTAGTCTCTCATTTTGTTTAGTATTTTGTTTCAGAAAAATGTGTGGACGTATGATAAGGAACTGATTCAGAGAAAAATTGGAGTAATGGAAAAGTTGGCTTGTAAATCTTGTGAAACAGGATTCAGGAGATAAAAGTACCTAATAAAAAGTTGACAAAATGGTAGTTGGTTTTTGTATGTGTATGTTTTGTTTGTTTTGTGGGAGTTTTTTTGTTTTGTTTTCGGCTGCGTTGGGTCTTTGTTGCTGTGCACGGGCTTCTGTTGTTGTGGAGCACGGGCTCTAGGCACCCGGGCTTCAGTAGTTGTGGCACACGGGCTTAGGTGCTCTGTGGCATGTGGCATCTTCCTGCACCAGGCCTTGAACCCGTGTCCCCTGCATTAGCAGGCAGAATCTTAACCACTGCGCCACCAGGGAAGTCCCTGTATGTGTATGTTTTTGTGGGAGTGTTTTTTTGTTTACCAGGTACAAATTGTAGGTTGCTGTCCTCGACATGGAGCCCAAGTGAATATATAATTCACTTAATCATTACAGGAAACTTTTTTTTTGAGGCATAGTCGGTTAACAATATTGTGTTAGTTTCAGGTGTGCAGCATAGATTCCGTTTTTTTTTTGCAGATTATATTCCATTATATGTTATTATATTATTACAGAATATTGGGTATCTCTGTGCTATACAGTAAATCCTTGTTGCTTATCTATTTTATATATAGTAATTTGTATCTGTTAATCCCATACGCCCCCCCCTCTCCTTTTTGGTAACCGTAAGCTTGTTTTCTGTGTCTGGGAGTCTGTTTCTGTTTTGTACATAGATTCATTGCATTATTTTTTAGATTCCATATATAAGTGATATCATACAGTACTTGTCTTTCTCTGACTTATTTCACTAAACATTCTTTAG
Source organism: Tursiops truncatus (assembly GCF_011762595.2). Taxonomy (NCBI): domain Eukaryota; kingdom Metazoa; phylum Chordata; class Mammalia; order Artiodactyla; family Delphinidae; genus Tursiops; species Tursiops truncatus. Next base: position 131,095,673 of record NC_047037.1, on the reverse strand, counting down.
TTTCATCCATGTTGCTGCAAATGGTAATATTTCAATTTTTATGGCTGAGTAATATTCAGTTGTGTATATATACCACATTTTCTTTATCCGTGCACCTGTTGATGGGCACTTAAGTTGCTTCCGCGTCTTGGCTATTGTGAGTAGTGCTGGTATCGAACGCTGGGGTGCATGTATCTTTTTGAATTAGAATTTTTGTTTTTTCTGGATATATACCCAGGAATAGAATTGCTGAATCATGTGGTAGTTCTAATTTAGTTTTTTAGGGAACTTCCATACTGTTTTCCATAGTGGCTGCACCAATTTATATTCCCACGAACAGTGTAGGAGAGTTCCCTTTTCCCCGTACCCTCTCCAGCATTTATTTGTAGACTTTGATGATGGCCGTTCTGACCCATGTGAGGTGATACCTCATTGTCATTTTGATCTGCATTTCTCTAGTAATTAGCGATGTTGAGCATCTTTTCATGTGCCTGTTAGCCATCTGTGTGTCTTTGAAAAAATGTCTATTTAAGTCTTCTGCCCATTTTTGGTTTCGTTTTTTTGATATTGAGTTGTATGACAGGTTACTTTTCTATAGATGTCTGCCTGCATTTAAAATTCATTTCAGATACACCTTGATAACATGATAGGAAAAAAGTTGTTAACATAAATGATGAACTTTTAGTGTTATTGATATTTGTTGAGATAATATGTGGAATCTTTTTTTTTTTTTTAGCATACTTCAGAGCAACAGCATGCAGATTTAATAATAAGCCTAAAACAAGTTACGCTATGTTATCAGGTAGTATATAGGATAAGCAGCTTAGCTATTAACAGTTGAAGTTTTGGTAGAGTTGGTAATAGTTAAATTTGTATTAGGCCTTACTAAGATCTGTTGAGAGCTTAGTCTTGAAGAGACATGTCTACATTTCTGTGTTAATAGTAAGTGTAATTAAAATGTACTGTCATGATTTTTTTTTGAGAACTAGAAGATTGCTCAAACAGTATTGTAAGTTATTATGCTCCAGTCACCTTGATCCTTTTCAATATTTGCATGGTTTGTCGATTACTTTTTATTGTGTTATAGTTAGAGCTCTTTATTGGTGCTTGTGAATTCATGGATAAATACATAGAAACTTTGATAATACTGATGAAGCATTGTACAGGTTAGTAGTGAATTCAACAAGAAATCCAGTGAAACTCTGGAGTTAAGAATTAGAAGCCAAGCCACTATGGAGAACAGTATGGAGGTTCCTTAAAAAACTAAAAATAGAACTACTGTATGACCCGGCAGTCCCACTACTGGGCATATACCCTGAGAAAACCATAATTCAAAAAGAGTCATGTGGGCTTCCCCGGTGGCGCAGTGGTTGAGAGTCCGCCTGCCGATGCAGGGGACACGGGTTCGTGCCCCGGTCCGGGAAGATCCCACATGCCGCGGAGCGGCTGGGCCCGTGAGCCATGGCCGCTGAGCCTGCGCGTCCGGAGCCTGTGCTCCGCAACGGGAGAGGCCACAGCAGTGAGAGGCCCGCATACAGCAAAAAAAAAAAAAAAAAAAAAAAAAGTCATGTACCACAATGTTCATTGCAGCTCTATTTACAGTAGCCAGGACATGGAAGCAACCTAAGTATCCGTCGACAGATGAATGGATACAGATGTGGTACATATATACAATGGAATATTTCTCAGCCATAAAAAGAAATAAAATTGAGTTATTTGTAGTGAGGTGGATGGACCTAGAGTCTGTCATAGAGTGAAGTAAGTCAGAAAGAGAAAAATAAATACCGTCTGCTAACACATATATATGGAATCTAAAAAAAAAAAAAGGTTATGAAGAACCTAGGGGCAGGACAGGAATAAAGATGCAGACGTAGAGAATGGACTTGAGGACGCGGGGAGGGGGAAGGGTAAGCTGGGACGAAGTGAGAGAGTGGCAAGGACATATATACACTACCAAATGTAAAATAGATAGCTAGTGGGAATCAGCCGCATAGCACAGGGAGATCAGCTCAGTGCTTTGTGACCACCTAGAGGGGTGGGATAGGGAGAGTGGGAGGGGGGAGACGCAAGAAGGTGGAGATATGGGGATATATGTATAGCTGATTCACTTTGTTATAAAGCAGAAACTAACACACCATTGTAAGCAGTTATACTCCAATAAAGATGTTTAAAAAAAAAAGAATTAGAAACCAAGGTTTAGATTGGGGGGCGGTTGGGAGATAGCAGGGCTCAGTGAAAAGTAGAAGGTCATCCAACTACCCCTTGAAAGTTATAATTGGTGTTTGGATAATTTGTGACTTTTGGTGTAAATCCATGTGGGTCACTTGGAAGAGATCGTAGAGCAGTAGTGTACCTAGCATATTTGACATCCAGAGCAGAACTGTCTTCTTTTTCTTTCTTCTAACACATTCATCTTCTACAACAAAACTGTTCTCAGAAATAATCATGAAATTGGCCAGGAAAGAAATTTGAACTTCATGCCGGTTACAAATAAATATTACAACAGAGAGAATTAATTGATTAATATTTTTAAATTTCATTAATACTTTTTTGATAAAAGTAGAAAATTTTATCTACATCCTGCTCTGTCACAGTAATGAATAATAATATTCCAGTTTCTTTTTAAGCCTTAACTTCTGCATATTTGTCAATGATTGTCAGTTGATTTTCACAATATTTGAGTTCAGTAGACAGTTATAGTCAGATTTAGCAATTTTACCTTCACCTGTAAGTGACTGAAAAAACACTTCTCATTAATTCTAATTACTAAAGGTTGTATGTGAAGCAGCACATATACAGTAGTTGGGACGACTTAAACATAAGGTTTCCTTTAGCAGAAATTTAGAAAAAGCTCACTTCACAGTAAATTCTAGAAGTCACAATACTGTCCATGTCTTTTTTTGGCATCGATTCTAGTGACTTCCAAACGTACTCTCAGTCAAAAAATTTTCACTAAAATATTTTCACCCAGAGTTTCAGTGTAGGTCTCTATTATGATTGGTGAACATCTTTGAAATTATGTGTAATGGCATTCTCCATAATTTTTGTTCATGGATCATCAAGCTTTGTGTTTCTTTGTTAAAGACTAATTCTGGCTGTTTTTAAGTATTTACACCAGAAAAAAAAGATATATCAGGAAAGAAGACTTGCAAACAGCTATCATACTTTAAACGTACCATTTAAACATACGAATATATATACATAGGAACTACAGAATTGCAGACGTAAACTGACCCTGAGGAGAGTGCAGGCCATCCTGAACCTCTTTGTAGTCATTCTCCAAATGAACAGGTGTAACGAATCTGCATGTTCTATGCACTGATCATATAACTGGAAGGTTTCCTAATGAAATTCCACTTAGAATAGATTGCTTATTAAAGGATACATAATAAAAATGTACAGATTTGATGTTTATGTATTAAAAACTTATCAGTTACCACAGCAGTAGTTTAAAACAAGAATCTCAGTCAACAAAATGTTTTAGGGGAAGGAATATTTTATCCCTGATATTATTTAGAATTGCTAGCATTTGGTGATAAATAAAACAATTCTCAAACAGTTTTATTGTTTTATTTAGAGTCTTTATAGACAGTTCACCCACTTTCTGCCTTCCCCTGGGTGGACTTTTCCCACTGTCCCTCTCTAGGTGTGTTATTACTTTGGAGAGCGATAGTTGACTAACCCTATAGTCTGTAAATCTTTTTCTGCAATATCCCCTAAATATCTTTATGCACTTTACCATGAGTATTCCACTTTATTCCTCCTTTTGTCAGAGGTTAGTTTTAGCTGATGTAGAATTATAATACCCTGCTTAAAGGAAACCTATAATAAGGAAATTTATGGTAATATCGCTTTTAAGCTTTTAGGAAACATAAAATACTCTTTTAAACTTTAATGGTCATATATTATCTAGTTTACTGTAATTAAGAGTTGCTGGATGATAAATCACTTTAGAAAGGATAGCCACATTTGGGATTCAGAGATACATTCAAATCTTTATAAAGGCCTTAACCATTTCTGAGTAAATACAAGAGCATATTTTATAAAGTTAGGGGTTTTTTAAATATATGAAATAATCCAAAATGGGCAAATCCATAGAGATAGAAAGTAGTTTATTGGTGGTGGTATGAGGGAGGAATGGGAAGTGACTGCTAATGGGTATGGAATTTCTTTGGGGTGTAATGAAATATTCTGAAATTAAATAGTGTTGATGGTTGTATAACTCTGAATATAGCAAAAACTACAGAGCTGTACATTTTAAAGGGGTGAGTTTTATGGTATATTAATTATATCTCAAAGCTGTTTAAAGAAAAACACAAAAAAGTCAGGTTTTAACACCGTTTTCATTGTTTTGTTGCTTGATCTTATTTTCTATCAGGTTGAAAACAATATCTCTTAGCTACTGAGTGGCTCTGGAAGTTATTTTGTTGATCCTGAATCCTAAGTTTGTTCAAAGGATATCTTTAGTTTTTACATGCTATTTTAAGAAGTAATCCAGTGGAGCCAGTTCAAGGGAAGGACAGGAAATGAATCCTGCATTTGCTCATTAAATACCAACCAGATGCCAGCATACCAGTTAGGTGTTTTATATATGCCTTTACCTTCCTTCCATTTTAGAGGTAAGGAAACGGGAGGGGTGGTGTGATTTGACAGAGTACTGTAAGAGGCTGCCTGAGCCCAGTCTACAGCCCCACATGGCTACTCGGAAGTTTTTTGAGCAGCTGACCTTTGTCTATTGTTTATGAAGGGAGAGGGCTCCCTAAACAACTTTTGTATATTTGAAGAAAGGTAGCAAGGCACTGTAATGTATATTTGTGGAAGGATTCGCCAAAGTTTAAGAATGATGAAGTTTGGGAGTTTTTAAGTCATCCACAATAATGCAATAGATGCAATCAATGTTTAAAACTTAAGATATGCTTTTAGGTGTTTATGTTTCATTTACTAATTTATATTCACAATTAAAATTTAAAATTAATTAGGGATTTTATAAATGTTAGCATTTTCAGTTTTAATCCCATTCTTTTGTATAGATCTAGTCATTACAACTTTGTGGGAGAAAAATAGGTATAGATAAAATATATAATATATGAGATAATTTTTTTTCTTCTAATCAGATGATTTTATATCCTGGAACAAATTTTTATTTCTTCGATTGAGGTCTGGAAGGAACTATGTAATTCATAAAAATGTTTTATGGCCAACTTTGGGTGGACACAAAGTTTACTTAGTGAGGCACAGTAAAAGTGATTTTGAAACCTGGCGTCTATGCTAGTAAAGTAGAGTAATGGCATGGATAAAATATTTGGCATTTCCTAAAATCACATCCTGACCTATTTCTCGAACAAGTGAAAAGGAAGTTGAGGATTGATTGCAGTTCAGTGAATCAAAATGGAGGTAAGGAATAAAAAATGACCTGTTGTAGTAAGTGGAACTGAAGGAGTTAAAAGCCCTGATTCGGGGGAGGCAGCCTTGGTTCTAAAGTAAAAAGTTTGAGTGAAGGGTAGACCCTTGGAAATTGTAAGGGAGTTAGTCTTAGTTGAAGAATAAATTAGGGCATACTTTGAAGCAAGGTAGCAAGTGAGTTGTCAGAAATTAACTACTTAGAAAATTAGTGCTGCCAGCAGCAAATGGTAACAGAATTAGGAGTTGGTGATATAATTAAAAAGTGATGAAGTTTAAACTCCTGTTTGCTATATTACTATATTCTATTTTCATAAAGCACATAGAAACTTAAGTAGTTAACTTGAAAGTGGTTTCGTATTTAATATTAACTATATATTTGAACTTATATGTGTGTACTTTGTAAAGCATTTCTCTAAATTCTGGAACCAGGAGAAAAGTTTATGTTTGTGGGAAAGTGTAGTAAGGTAAAGAAGTGTAGACCTAAGTATGAAAAATTTTAAAACTCTTTAAACTTGAGAATATTATTTGCAGGTTTGTTGTTTGTAAAAATATCTGGCTTGGAAGCTTTAGAAGTCTGAAAAGTGACTTTTATGGAGAAATAAATAGAACTATTTTGTAGTGTTTAAGTCAAAGTAAAGACCCTGCTCTGTAGGAGCAGGAGAACAGTACAGTTTCTTTTTCTCATCTCTGTTTTAAAGAGCCATGTAAATTTGCTCTATTGTTAGGTATATTTTGTATTAATGCCAGACCTGTCTTGTCTCCAGACAGTCCTCTAAGCAAGTGGAAAATTGGTTAATTATTTGCGTTTCAAAGGATTTGACTCTCTGGAAAGTAAATAGAGTTTACATGGGAGTAAATCATATGTCAGTAATTAAAAGGGATGCTTTCTTTAATGCACAGATGTCAAAAATATATTTAAGAAATTTTTCAGATTTGGGTTTTATGTGCACAGAGGCTTCAGTTACAAAGATTTAAAATGGCAAATTTTATTTTTAAAATTTTGTTTTAGCAATTTTGAAAAGTTGTATTAAAGGTTTACAAGGCATTGATTTAAACATAACTTAACTTCAAAGACACGATTTACTCCACGGACAGGTTGTACCTGATAATGATGATTCTGTATATTTTACAGTCAAGTTGGAGAAATGCATTTTTGTGTCTCAGACACAAAGTTTTTCATTGTTAATCCATGAATTTTAATTTTTTCATTTTAAAATTAGTGCAAATTATGGGACTTCCCTGGTGGTCCAGTGGTAAAGAATCCACCTTCCAATGCAGGGGATGTGGGTTTGATCCCCAGTTGGGGAACTAATATCCCACATGCTGTGGGGCAACTCAGCCTGCGCGCCACAACTACTGAGCTCGCACACCACAACGAAGATCCCGAGTGCTGCAACTAAGACCCGAAGCAGCCAAAAAAAATAAAGAAAATAAGTAAATTAAATAAATATTTTTTAAAAAGAATGAGAAATCACAACAAAATAAAAAAATGTTTAAAAATAAAGTTTATAAAAAAAATAAAATTAATGCAAATTAGGTAAATTTAAGCTAGAAAATAAGAAAGTATTCTACCAAATACCATTAACATTTTAGAGTATTTCAGTCTTTTTTTCCCTTCCACTTGTGTATGGAAACTTTATATATGGTTACCAGATCTTTTCAATAACATGAATTATCTTCTAATTTTAAAAGTCATCTTGGGAAATTTGGGAACATCTGATTATTTTAGATAAATTTCTAAAAGTGGAATTGTTGGTTTAAAAGATATGGACTTTTTTAGTTCTTTGCTTCATGCTAATCTACATTCATGACAGTTAGATAATTGAAGAACTGTATCTCATTGTCTTAATTTATACCTTTTTGACTACTGATAAGACTGAACATTTTTTTTCTATATTAGTTTGGGGTTCTCTTTGTTAATTGCGTTACTCTCCTATGTACAGTTTTCAGTTTTATTTTCTCTCTTACTGTTTGTATGTGCTATTGATTAACTCATATGCAATATTCTGCTTTCAGGTAGAGTGGCATAATGATACTTGTCTAGCATGTGCTTGCAGCTCCCCTTTCCCTGTGTGCCCCACCTCTCTCCCCCTCTCCTCCCCCCCCCCCCCACATACACCTGTTCCCCCCATCACATTAAATGCCCAGTATTACGAGAGTATTACCTTTTGGTAAAGGCATAAACTGAAATGCCAGGTAAGAAGGGACTGTAATTGTTCTAGCAGTAAGTGTTTTACGGAGCTATCTTCAGGCTATAATTAGATAGACAAAAAAGCATCTTTGTGGAGATGATGATTTTAAAAGATTTTTCCACTAAGTTTTGTTTTGTTAAATTTAATGTGTACTTTTTTTTTTTTTTTTTTTTTTTTGCGGTACGCGGGCCTCTCACTATTGTGGCCTCCCGTTGCGGAGCACAGGCTCCGGACGCGCAGGCCCAGCGGCCATGGCTCACGGGCCCAACCGCTCCACGGCACGTGGGATCCTCCCGGCACGAACCTGCGTCCCCTGCATCGGCAGGCGGACTCTCAACCACTGCACCACCAGGGAAGCCCTAATGTGTACTTTTATAAAATATATTTTACAAGCAAACATTTAAGTTATGTTGGCTTTAACTCTTGATTTGGTTGAAGCCAGTGTATCAGATTTGATGAGTCAGATGAACGAAAGAGGAGGGAAGACTGTAGGCTTGAACACTTTGATATCTTCATCTGTCAGAAGGGAGATTTGAGTACCAGCCTGTTACTGTGAGTGTATGTATTTCTGTTTGGAAGCATTCAAATTTTTTCCTGAAATTGAACTTTGTAATTATTAATAACAGGAGCTTAAGCCAGAATTTATCATTTTGGAGGTCATAATAGCAAAGGAAGGAGTACTAGATATAATCAGTATAATTCATTATAAAATAAAGTTAAGGAAAGCAAATACTTAAAAGTTTAAGTGGGGGGAAGGTAGGGGTAAGTATCCCATTGAAAGAGATTCTGTCTAGAGATATCTAGTCACTAGGAGCCAGAACAGATTCTCACAGGCCAAATTAAACATTTTTCTTTTGTAAAGTTTGTTTGTCTAGTGATGACTCTAAACCAAATATTTCAGAAAGATATTTGTCATGATTTCATCATGAATAAATTTTAAAAATACATAGGATGAGAGTATTGTTAAGTGAATTTTAGCTGACTGGCAGGGCCCAAGGAATATCACATAAGGTCATCCTACAAGTAGGTCCTGTTTTTAATATTTAAAAAACCATGGGGTTGGAGGAAGCCATATAAAGTAGTTTGTGAAATTTGCAAACTGATTGGAATAGCTGCTACACTGAAAACAGAAAATCATTTCCAGACTACCTAAGTAGATTGAAAGTACTGTCAGAAACCAACATAAAATCAACATGAAGATCTAGTTTTGATAAAGATTCCAGTGAAAACAGTCTGAGGGTTTCAGTTGATTATAAAGGTGAGTTAATAATTAAGCAGTATTTTTAAAAAATAATAAATGATCTCCCCTACCCCAGGATGTCCATGTTCTGAATCCTAGAACCTGTGAATATGTTTCCTTACCTGGCAAAAGAGACTTTGCAGATGTGATTAAGGGTTTGAGTTGAGTTAATTATCCTGCATTATCTGGATGAACCCAGTGTAACCCCAAGGGTCCTTCCTTGAGAGAGGCAGGAAAGTCAGAGAAAGTGCTCTGACAGTGGAAGCAGAGGTTAGGGAAGAGAGAAGATGCTATGCTGCCAGCTTTGTAGATGGAAGAAGCAGCTATGAGCCAAAGGAATTTATGCACACTTTGGCTAGAAAAGGCAAGAAATAGATTTTGACCTAGAGCGCCCAGAACGAAGGCAGCCCTGCCAACACCTTGTTTTCAGACTAGTGAGATTCTTTTTTTAAAAACAAGGTACAGTTTTATTTATTTTTAAATTTATTTATTTTTGGCAGTGTTGGGTCTTTGTTGCTCCGTGCAGGCTTCCTCTAGTTACGGTGGGCGGGGGCTACTCTTCCTTGTGGTGCACGGGCTTCTCATTGCGGTGGCTTCTCGTTGCGGAGCATGGGCTCTAGGCGTGCAAGCTTCAGTAGTTTTGGCACGCAGGCTTAGTTGCTCCGCGGCATGTGGGATCTTCCCGGACCAAGGCTCGAACCCATGTCCCCTGCATTGGCAGGCAGATGCTTAAACACTGCGCCACCAGGGAAGTCTGGAGATTCTGACTTCCAGAAGTGTTGTTTTAAGCTAATGTGTTACTGCAGGAATAGGAAACTAATACAAAAGACAATCCACTAGATTCTACAGGAATATATCCGGGCTCTGTTTATTTTGGTTTATTATACTTGAAAGGAATTAGCCAGGATAGTCGGATCTAGGAATCATATCATTTGGCTAGTAGTTGAAGAAGATAAGAGAAAGGGAAACATGCTTAGTTATATTTATTTTATCACATGAGAAAGATCACTGTTGGTCTGTGCTCCAGAGGCAAAACTAGAACAGGAGAAGGAGGGAAGGTTATCAGAAGGGAGATTTGGGGTCAGTACAAAGAAGACTGCTGTAACCGTTGGGTAAGGTTAGTTATGAGTTATTAAGCCTGTGGACTAATATGGGACCTGCCGGGTGTATTGTGAAAGCAGTTCTGAATTTGGTATGAGTACTGGATTACATACTAAGGTGCTATACAGCTTTAACACTCTTTGATACTACTGTATTTTCAGTATAGAGAAAATTTCTCTAAATTCAGTCAGCACTTGAATAGTAGATGTAATACAAAAAAGGTATTATGGTAAGCCATAACAAAAAATTAAACTCGAGGTGTGTGTCAAGATTCCCAGGGCATTATATACCTCTATTTACTGAGCCATTTATATGTCAGGTACTAGGCTAAGAGATTTATATACATTATCTCATTTAATCTTAACAGTCTTACGAGGTGAAGTGAGTGCTATTAATCCTTTTTTTCAGATTTCAGAAATCCTTGATATTTAGAAAAGGTTAACTAAACTTGTCAATGTTTATACTGTTAATAAATAGCAGAGTATCATGTTACTTTGACTAACCCCCAAACACTATGAATTCTACAGGTGTCATGGGCCAAATATGCTCCTTCCTTATCTTCTTTTGAAACTGTTCTTTATTGATATAAGGGATCGTTGTGAGTGATTATTCATAATTTTTCGAATACTTTGTAAATCAGGCATCCAGCAGAGCAGTGTTCATATTTAGTATTTTCTAATAGTTATTTAGCTGGTGACAGCAAAAAGACAAACTCATATCTGTTGCTGACAAGTATTTTTTTCTTACTAAGGCTTTCTAAGGAGGTTTTGTACCTTTTGGGTCCTACTGCTGCTATTATTTTATATAAGAGAATTGCATGGTTTTCTCTGGCTGCTTTGACACATTTGTTTTCTTTGACAGATTACATTAATTCTGAATGCAGATCTGTAATAACAGGGAGAACACTGCACCTAGTGATGTTTATTGGGCACTTGCCCTGTTGCAGATGATATACTAGTCGTTCATACACAAAAGCTAATTTATAACATTTGACCTTGCCAAATACCTTTAATTTCTGTTATTTTCTGGTGTTCCTTTGTGCAACTCCCTTCTCTGTACCACATTGAAATACTTGGTATACCCTAGTTAATTATATCATCTTTGTTCTCGTCTTACTCATCCTCATGGCTTTGATTCTGTGACCTTTCAGTTTCTAGCAGAACCTCTTCTTTGTTCAAGATGCATTTTCCAGTCTGCTGATATCTCTACCTGAATATTCAGTAGGCATCCCAAATTAAATTCATTATGTCTTATCATTATCCCTGAATCAATACAGTATACATATAGACAGGCACAGATGCCTACTTGATATTTTGTCTGTGTTCCCCATCATAGTTAATGGTCTCTGCATGTATTTAGTCAATAAGCAGCAATTGTATAAGGAGATGACTATGCTATTAAGGATTGTAAGCTTTAAAATCAACAAATTATAGTCCAGACCCGTTCCCTGGGCATCATCCGAAAACAGATGCAATCCCTTTGGGTATCATCTCAAAATAGGTGTAACAATCTATGTTAATTGTTAATATGATTAAATAAGATAATGTACCGTCAAAGGTAATTCTTCCTTATACATAAGCACTCAGTGTTGGTTCCCTCCTCTTTTCCTGAGTTGTGCCGCCTTTAGTGGAATAAACACCCTTCCTCTGTCTCTTAGATGGTAGCACTTGAATGCTCTCTTGCTGTTCTATTGCCTGTAGTCTGTATTTTAATTTTTTTAAATAAATTATGATTTAAGTATAAACTGTGGAACGTTTCATCGGAAGATACCACTGGTCTGTCTTCTGTGCTCAGTTGTCTGTTTTGTTTTGTTTTAATATGGGGAGTTCCCTACTGCGGAAATAATCAAGAAGTGCTATTTGGGACATTAAATGAATATTAGCTCTGGCTTAGGCTTCATTGAAATATGAGTCTCTTAAGCTTTTAATGGCCAGAGAAGTAGTTCTCACTGTTGCTTATTCTTTTTTTTTTTTTTTTTTTTTTTTTTTTTTTGTGGCTGTGTTGGGTATTTGTTGCTGCGCATGGGCTTTTTCTAGTTGCGGCGAGCGGGGGCTACTCTTCGTCGTGGTGCTCGGGCTTCTCACTGCAGTGGTTTCTCTTGTTGTGGAGCACGGGCTCTAGGCCCGTGGGCTTCAGTAGTTGTGGCACGTGGGCTCAGTAGTTGTGGCTCGCAGGCTCAGTAGTTGTGGTGCATGGGCTTATTAGCTGCTCTGCGGCATGTGGGATCTTCCCAGACCAGGAATTGAACCCATGTCCCCTGCACTGGCAGGCGGATTCTTAACCACTGTGCCACCAGGGAAGTCCCACTGTTGCTTATTCTTAAGATCCATGTGTAAACTTTTTTGTCTCCCCTTTCTCTGCTTTAAGGTCCAGAGAAGGAAATAGAACCACGGTAATAAACAACTGTCTTAATAACTTTTATAACTTAGAAATGGGCAGAACATGCCCTTTTATAAAATGTGTGCTGTATATTTCATGCAGTGTTGATATTTTTCAGTTTGTGTTGAAGTTGAAATATTTTAAATCATTTCGTATTTTCTCATTGGTTTTTATAGTTTCAAAGATTACTGTCTCCTTTCTAATTGTTTTTCAATTAGTGAGCTTTTATTCTCAAGGAGAATTTTAATTATGTTGGTAAATAAAATGATAAAGAATGACCTTATTTACTTAATCTCTTTTTAAAAAATGAATTTCTGTGTTAATACCTTTGTGTTTTTCCCATTTTCTGTATCTTAGTATTATTTAATGGAAAAATTCTACTTTTCTCTGCTTAGGCAGGGTATGTATCTGGTTCTTATATTGATTATATCTTTCATTGCGTACTTTTTCTAAAAATTACTGTTACCGTTGTCTGTAGTCCATTGTGTCTGTAGTTTTGAAAAGCTGTGAAAATTCTGTTACCAGGGAATTTAAGGTATGTTGCTAGGTAGGGCTATTTATTCTGGGAAAGGAGACTTTTGTTCTTTAGGGTAGCCTCTTAGTAGTGGTCTAGTAAAGATGGTCTATGTCTTAGGGGTTCCATATTTGAAATACCAACATTAATTAGAAAGAAATGGAAACATGGTTCATATAAGGTTGATAATGCTCAGGAAGCCCTGAAACTTATTTCAAGATGTATTTTTAGAAGAGTATGTGTGTGTCTATGATTAAAACAAAACAAAAACAAGAATTTAAGAAGCTAGATATAAGCTTAATGTCTTTTATCTTTGTAACCCTCTATGGGCTATCATTATATCTTGGTTGGATTTAAACTTCAGGGGGAAGGAGTATGCATGTGTGGTTAAGTCTCCTGTGAGCACCTGATTGCTGGATTTACTGTAGTGAGATTTGTTAAATATGGTGTCATTTTTATTCCTGACTAAATCAAGAAATTGTGAATTCAGGCTTTATAATGGCATGTTAAATTTCTTGCCTGATGTAATACATGTGTTTCTCCAAATGAACGTTAGAATTATTTGAAGTTCTCCAAAATCTCAATGAGGTTTGGAATGAAATATTAAATATTGAGTCACAGTATTGCCATTTTCAGTACAGGAACATGGTGTGTTTGTTTCCATTCAAATCATTTTTGAGTTCTCCAGCAAAGTTTTGTAATTTTTTCTGTTACAGATTTTGTAAATATTTTACCTTTTTCCCCCTCTTTTGCTACTTTTAATATGATTTTTTTCCCATTGTATTTTCGAAGTGGTGATGCCAGTATGTAGGAAAGCTCTTGTTTTTCTTTACTAGACGAATTATTAAACTTAGTTCCAAAAATTTATTAGTCTTTTTTTTTTTTTTTTTTTTTTTGCGGTACACGGGCCTCTCACTGTTGTGGCCTCTCCCGTTGCGGAGCACAGGCTCCGGATGCGCAGGCTCAGCGGCCATGGCTCAGGGGCCCAGCCGCTCCGTGGCATGATCCGTGGGATCTTCCCGGACCGGGGCACGAACCCGTGTCCCCTGCATCGGCAGGTGGACTCTCAACCACTGCACCACCAGGGAAGCCCCCAAAATTTATTATTCTTTTAGTTAATATATTACAAATACATTTGTAGAACTGAAGGATTAACCTCTAATTTTACTTGTAATTAAAACATTTTTTTCCTCTTTTTCTGTTTTTTAAGCTCTTTTCACTTATGGATATGAAGCCTCCCATCTCTCGAGCCAAGATGATTCTCATCACGAAAGCTGCTATTAAAGCTATTAAGGTAAGCGTAAAAGAAATGTATTTAATTTGGAAAATGTTTTTGAAATTTTGAAAATGTTATTGTTAAATGTGAGAATTCATCTTGTGAATTAGTTCAGGCCTGAATCGAAGAACATTCACCAGGTTTTGCTGAAAGTACATAATAATACAGTATGGTGCATCTACATTGTAACATATTATTTCAAAACCTGTTTTGTTGTTAATATTTTCCCTTTATATTTTTTAGCTTTACTGAGGTATAATTGACAAATTCAGTAATATAATGTAATAGAACATGATTTGATACACATGTACATTGTGAAATGATTACCTCAGTTAAGCCAATTGACACGTCCATCACCTCACATAATTGCCTTTTTTGTGTGTGGTGCTAAAAAAAGTTGAACTCATTGAAGTAGAGAGTAGAATGGCAGAGGGTTTTTTGTTTGTTTTGTTTTGTTTTGATTTAATTCTTATCATAAATCAGTGGAGTATTAGCTTCATTTTTATTTAAAAACCTTGGACTTCATGAAATTAAATGTCTTACCCAGTCACACCTTGAATAAGTGAGTCTCTTTAAAAACTGCATTATTTAGTTCCAGTTCCATTGTTCTTAGCCCTCTCATAAAGTTCCTTAATAAACTACTTTATGAAGATTCACTGATTAAAAATCTAAGAAAAGGACCTTGTGTTTGGGGGAATTTTTGTAGTTTTCTGTTTTAGTTTGTAGTTTCATTATGATGTGTTAAGATTTTTTCAGTTGTTGACTATGGGTTGACTATGGATTATTTCCCATGTTTTTTCAGTATCATCTTGGGAATTAATTCAAATTGTGCAAATTTCAAGATTTTTAAGTATTTTCTAATTACAAGGAATGTAGAAGTATGTAAACTGGATAATGATTTTCTTTTCATTCTTTTCAGCTTTATAAGCATGTAGTTCAAATAGTGGAAAAGTTCATCAAGAAGGTAACTATCCATTTATTTATTACCTCATTTTAGTTGTGATCAGTATTTGTAATTTACTTTGTAAATAGTAATTTGGATAATTGCTTCTAAAGCCACTCTACAGAAAAGTTGTCACTAGAAGTTCTTTTTAATCACTAGAGTTTTTTTTTTTTTTCCTAACAAAACAAAAATTTATAGCAGTACTGTTTGAGCACTTACTATGAGGTAGGATTCAACAACAGTTTCTTCTCTACTGAACAGGACTCTTCCTTGAGCCTGATGTGCTTTCTCTCCCCTTTGCCCTGTCTGCTCTGTTGACATTTAACTCATCTTGGAGTACTTCAAATGAAATCACTTCTTAAAGTTTTTCCAACTTTCCCCTGCTCCCGTCATAATTAAACAGTTTTTCACTTCTACGATTATATGGTGTGACTAGCACACGTCTTTCTCAGTAAAGGACTGAGAACGGAGGCTTACTTAGATATCCTTGTCTTCTCCCCCAACCTGGAGCTATGCCATGTAGTACACTCTAATAAATGTGTGTGGGAGTGTCTCTGGTCCATGGCCATTTAATACTGGCTGTGAGATAGGAGTTAGAGCTCCAACAGACTAAAAAGTATAGTCAATAGAGGTTTTTATAGTAGCAAATCAAAGTACCAGTAAATAAAACGGAAAAACAATTAAAATTACCTATATGCCACCACCCCAGTTATGATGAATATTTACTCATGTTTTAGTATGTACATTTATAAAAGGAAAATGAAGACATAGGCTGATGGATAACCTGCTTTTCCCACGGAATTTATTATAAACATCTGCAAAGTATTCTAACATATGATTGTTTTTCACGATTTACTAAGCCAGTTCCCTATTACTGGCCATTTCACTTCAGTGGCTAGCCTTGTGGAAAAAATTCAGAGGCATCTTAATTGTTTTCCTTAGGATAAATTTCTAGAAATAGACTTGATGGATCAAATAAGGCTTTACTTTTATTGCTAAATCTTTTGTAAAGGTTGTACCACCAGAAATGTGTGCAGGTGTCTGTCTATTCATTTTACCTTGTCAATTTGAAAGGCCAAAAATGACCTCTCCTTTCAGTTTTTGTTTCTCTGGTACTGTACTTTAATAGAATTGAAATTGATATGTTGTTAAAATGATGTCCTTGATAATTTTAAAAGGTAAAAATTATTTTTTTGAGCAGGATGAATTACAGCAGAGATTTATCCATAATAAGTGGATTTGTATGGAGGTGGCTTAGGGATTGGTAAAGTCATGTTGATTCTGGGAAGTTGTGTGTGGGGAGACAGAGGGATCAGAGAAAAATGAAATATTGGGGGTCTGAAGTATCAAGAGAATGGCAATTCTGTACAGACCTGTGGGAAATTTGACAAGCTAGCCAGTGAGAACTAAACATTCAAGTAGTTTCTAAATAGAAGTAATTCTTGGATATATAGTTTCATGAAAGTGAGATTAATGGGTGTCAAATTGTGATTTGCTTTTCCTGTATTGAATTTACATCTTTAATCTTCGTAGTGTAAACCAGAATACAAGGTTCCGGGATTATATGTAATCGACTCAATTGTGAGACAGTCTCGTCATCAGTTTGGAACTGATAAAGATGTTTTTGGGCCAAGATTCTCTAAAAACATAACTGCCACATTCCAGTATTTGTATCTTTGTCCATCTGAAGATAAGGTAGAGTTTATAATTTTTAAATTAAGCTTGTATTCTTGTTTTGGTTTTGTTTTTGTATCTACTTAAATCTATTTAAATGTATATTAGATATTTAAAGCCTACTGTATTACTAGAAAGATAATCATGCACTTGAAACAAAACCCAGTTTTTTCTGTAGTAGTCATATCTGTTTTCTTGGGAAGTCCTTCAGGAATGTTGTACTGTTGAAATATAAAAGGAGCACAGTCTTGCTTTAAGAAGACATTGTTGGAAAGATTTCTTGTGGTTGAATGGTAAAGAAATTCTGCAAGTAGAGGAGAGCAGTGCTTATCTCAGATTGTTGCTTATTCCAAAAGGAAGGGACCAATAATTGATGGCTTTCCCCAGCATATGGAGCTGCTAGAATGTAAATGGTATTCATTAGCAATCAGACTACAGTATTTAATTCCTCACATTTATAGCTGGTTTTACTATGTACTATAAAAAGATAGAAAAACATTATAGACAGAAAACTAGACTCCAGTAAGTGGGAGAAATGCACTGGTAGACTCAGAATAATGAAGACTGGAGACTACAATAAACGGCATATAAATTTGAGTGTTATGGATTCTGTATATTCTTGAAGGAATGCTCTTGTGGGGAAAATATACAAGAGAAAAGAAGATCATTCCATGAGTAGGAAATAAGAGTTACAACCATGAATAACACGTTTTCTCTGGATCTCCTTCATATTTACTAGTCCACAAAACAATTTACCTAACAATTACAGGCCAATAATGGTCTTAAATATTTTAACTGTTATAGTCATCCCGGCAAATTCTTCACTTCTGTAAGATAAATGGTTGTTTCTTTGTACTCATAAGTAAAATATAATGGAAACTTCAGATACATTTTTAAGTATTATAATGCATTTCTTTTGATTCTCTAGGTTATATTTCTTTTCTCTTTCTTTCCTCCCTTCTGTTTCTTACTCTAGATTGCACTACTGAAGAAAGGTCAGTTAGTGTAGTTTAACCAGGTTGTAATTCTGATGATAGATTTTTTTCTGTTTATGAAAACAGATATAGCATGGAAATATTAGCCTGGGGTGGTTTTTTTTTTTCCTCCTCTTTTTGTCAGAGATATAATAAATTATTTATGCAAATATTTATTGTATATTTATGTTTTCTCACACATAACAGAGTAAAATAGTTCGTGTGCTGAACCTTTGGCAAAAAAATGGAGTATTCAAAATTGAAATCATTCAACCGCTTTTGGACATGGCAGCAGGAACCAGTAATGCCGCCCCAGTAACAGAAAATGTTACTAATAATGAAGGTATGGCAGATGTATCTGTGAGCTTAGAAGATGGTATAATTTTTTGTGCATGAAGTGTTTGGAGTCTGTTTATAGTGATGGAAGTTTTCTATAAGAAGGAAACTTGAGTTTACATCTTAGAAGGTATAGTTTTCTTCCCATAATTCTTATTTCTAATAAAAGTATTCAGTGCTTGTTACTGTATAGGCTGTATTACCATAATCTGTATTTTTTACTCTATGTTAAACTGAATGCAGTATTATTTTAGTAAAGAAGCTTAATGGAGATTGAAAGGAACATTTATGAGTTAAAGTTTACCGAGTGCTTAATGATATTTTCTTTTTTAGGTTCACCTCCACCTCCAGTTAAAGTTTCTTCTGAACCCTCACAAGCCACTACAAACTCCATACCAACTGTACCACAGTTGCCCAGCTCTGATGCTTTTGCTGCTGTGGCCCAACTGTTTCAGACAACTCAAGGTCAACAGGTAAACTGCCTATCCAAAGATTAAATTGTTTGCAGTTAGGTACTGTTGTCAGTTCTTATTTTTCATTCCTAGTTAATGAGCACATTGTGGGGAGGAAATATTTCTACTTTTCAAATAGAAAGGCCTTTACTAGGAAGGGAAGGGATACTACGTAGGGATAATAGGGGAAATGTGGGAAACAAGGGAACAGCATACTGAGAAATAGCAGTACCCCTTTGCAGAGAACTGCAGAACCGCTGAGTGGTGGTATTGTTGCTCACAATTCTAGCATTTCCAGATTTCAAAATTATTTGGATTGGTGGAGATGATTTTTTTTACACTTTTTTAGAAAACATATTTACCTTGTTCACAATTCAGTGTATTTTCTCTTTTCTCTGACCATCATTTTCTACTGTTGGGGTATCAGCATACATTTTTAACCTTAAGTGACACATCTTATATCCCTGATACATTCATTCACAATAAACGTAACCATTATTAAAAGGTTGGTTCCTTTTTCCAGTTTACTCTGTGCCTATGCTATTTTGAGTCACCATTAAGGTTTTTTTTTAGTAAATTAACTTTTGATACTGTGATTATACTTTATTATGTGGTTTATCAGTCTTCCCATTCTTTAAGCTTCAGCAGATCCTTCAGACTTTTCAACAGCCTCCAAAACCACAGTCTCCCGCCATTGACAATGCTGTGATGGCTCAGGTTCAGGCTATCACAGCTCAGTTAAAGACAGCTCCTACACAACCACCTGAACAAAAAGCTGCTTTCCCCCAACCTGAACAAAAAACTGCATTTGACAAGGTATGCTTCTCTCACATAACCCACCCCATTGTTTACATCACTCAACTTGGAATGTGGAAGTTACCCCTTCTCTAGCTTCTCTGGCTTGTTCATTTTGTTGTTTTGTAATTTGAGGGATTTTCCCCCTCGACATCAAAACATTGATTATTATTCCTGGTTAAAAATCTAATATATACTCATTGCACAATTTTCAATATAAAGGAAAAGTAAACAGTGTAAAGGAAAGTAAACAGGGGAACATTCACCATTAACCCCCATACGTGAAGGTAACTACTGTAACATTTTGCTGTGTATCTTTTCAGAATTAATTTCCTGGATATATGCTTTTCTTTTTTGGTCATTATATATGTGTGTGCATATATAAAAGTGTGTGTTTTTAGTATATATATATACACATATATATACATACACACTGTTTTTAACTTGCTTGTTTTGATATTAATCCTCTTGTCTCTTTGTTGTTGTTAAGGTTAATAGATGTAAATCTACACATTTACTGAGTGCTTGTTAGGAGTATTCCATTACATAGAGACATCACAATTTAGCCATTCCCCTATTGATAGACATTTAAGTTGCTTTCTGTTTTCTGCTGTTAAAGACATTAGTTACCATATCTATAATATGAGGGTTTGGGTTGGTTGAGTGTCTTCCAACTTCTCTGTTGGGCCTTCATTATGTTTAAGGAGCTGCCACTAAGGATATAGATGTGCTGGATATGCCTAGCTTAGAGCTTCCTGTTGAAATGTTAGCCCAGACAACTCCACTCTTGTCTGTTTATGTCATGTCTATTTACTGGATTTATGACTATATACAGTTTCATCTCATTTTACAAGTTGCAGTGCAAAAACCACAAAAGTTTGAAAATCCTAGAACGAAGTATCTTTCAATCATCTCTAAAATTTTTGATTCTTTCTAACATTCTAAGATACAAAACTTTATTGCTGGTAGTCCAAATTAAGAATCCATATGATAATTACTGCTTGTTATTCTAGTACAAAAGAAGTACATGCTTTTAGGGAAAAAATTGCAAATAATACAGAAAGTTCTAAAGTAGAAAGGGAAATCAGTTCCACTCTGCTTTGAACAGAGTTGTGTATGTTCCCATCCATATGTGAACATAAATTGTTATGTATTGTGGTTTTGTTTTTTAGTCTTCTGTGTTGTGTTGTGATTAGGAAAACTCTCTGAACTTGTATTAAAAATTCTCTTTCTTCTAGTAGTTTTATATTTTTGTTTTTCATGTTTGTCTCAATCTATCGAGAACCTATTTTAGAATATGGTTCAAGATAGTTAAATCTTTGTTTTGGAAATAGCCAATTCTCACAATTCTTGTCATACATTTAATTCCCATTTGTTTCTGTGTCTGTCTTTGGACACTGTTCTGTCCCACTAATATCTTTGTTTATTTCTGCAACATAACAGTTTAAACACTTGCAACTTGTATTTCATTTCTAGATGTGTTCTCTGCCCTTACTCTTTTTCAGGCATTCTTTGGCTATTCTTGGGCATATGTGTTAGGGTTCTCCAGAGAAGCAGAACCAGTTATACACAGAGACACACAAAGGGGAGAAAGGGAGGGATTTTCTTTAAGGAATTGGCCCACACAGTTGTTGAGGCTGGCAAATTTGAAATTTGTAGGTCAGAGTGGCAGGCTGGAAATTCAGGTAAGAGTTAATGCTGCAGTCTTGAGTCTGAATTCTGCAAGGCAAGGTTTTCATGTTGCTGTCTTGAGAATGCCTTTTTTGGGAAACCTAAACCTAAGTCCTTGCTCTTAAGGCCTTTGATTGGTTGAGGCACAGCCACATTATAGAGTGTATTTCTTTATTCATAGGCTCCTAATTTAAATGTTAATCACTTTTTTTTCCCTTGCTGCACCATGCAGCTTATGGGACCTTAGTACCCAACTAGGGATTGAACCCAGGCCCTGAGAACACGGAGTCCTAACCACTGGACCGCCAGGGAATTCCCAATGTTTTCTTTGTTTTGTTTTGTTTTGTTTGTTTGTTTTTGGCCATGCACATGTGGTTTGTGGGGATCCCCGACCACGGATTGAACCTGGGCCCATGGCAGTGAAAGGGCAGGTCCCAACCATTGGACCACCAGGGAATAATTCCCTGTTAATCACATTTTTAAAATACCTTCACAGCAACATCTATATTAATTCTCCCGTTGCAGAGCACAGGCTCTGGACACGCAGGCTCAGTGGCCATGGCTCACAGGCCCAGCCGCTCCGCGGCACGTGGGATCTTCCCGGTCCGGGGCACCAGCAGGCGGACTCTCAACCACTGCGCCACCAGGGAAGCCCTATATTAATCTTTGACCAAACAACTGGGCACCATAACCTGGCCAAGTTAACACATATAATTGATCATCACAGCATACTTTACCAGATGAACTTTAGCATAAATTTTTATGAATTTATAGGTTAATTTAACAAGTACTGATAATTTCTTACACAGAATCTCAATTTATTAGATTTTTAATATGTCATACATTTCTTGTGTCATTTATTCTTAGATGTTTACTCATTTTTCATGTTTAGTGTTTCATAACACTTTTGTTTAGTTAATAATGCCATGCAGGAAAACTACTGATTTTTATTTTATGTTGTAAATTATCATGGTATTAGAAGCTTAGTTTTCTAGTTGTTCTCTTAGATTTTCTAGGCTACTAAATTTGACTTTTCCCATTCAACATCTAGGCCTGTTTCTTTTTCTTTTCTTACTGTTCTGGTGGCTAGGACTTCCAAAAAAGAAATGTTGAGTAATAGCAGTGCTACTGACATGCTTGTTTTGTTGTTAATTTGAATTACAACTAATTCCTGTAGTGTTTTATCTTAAGTGGGTTGGCCAATGTTTGTTAGTTATATTAAGTTTAGAAAAAGGAATTCTGTGCTTTTCCTTTGACTGTAAAGGTCTATTTTAAGCTAGTCAGACAGCTGACTGGGAACAGTTTTTCTATTTTGGCTGCTTCATAGATCTTCAGTTTCCTAAAAAGCAACAGAAATGTCTTTAGATAGTAGAGATCTCAGTTTAATTTTTTAATTGCTTCAAATCTTCTCCCAAGCAATAGGTATAAATCGTAAAACTTTAAGGAACATGTATATATGCGATAAACTGCAAAGATCATAGGCTTTGTGGTTTTTTTGTAGACAGTTTAGACCCAGGTTTTAATTTTGGCTCCTGTCATTGACTCTATCTTGATGTTGAGTTAGTATTCACTGTGTACCACTGTAAAAGAGCTATGGTAGTACCTATATTTTTTTATTGCCATGAGGGTTAAGTAAGCTAACGTGCGTAAAGCAGCAAGGTGCCTGGGCCATGTTAGATCGCTCTGTTATAAGAACTTTTAGTCACGTGGCCTAGAATTATGAAGAAAGAAACAGAAGTGTTGTCCAAGAAGGGGACTTCCTTTCCTAATTTAAAAATCTGTTGTCCAATAAAGTAGAACCAGAATTTCCAGGCAGAACTATCACAGAACAATACAAATTTAGGAATTTGAGGTTGGAAATCCATGAGCAGGAAGGGCACAGCCTGAGAGAAATGACAGCCTTGTTGGATGCCAGAGACTGAGGGCTTTGAGGTAGAAAAGACCATTGTCCACATCCTAATTGTACATGTATTAACTGTACAGTCTTGGTCATGTTTCTTAATTACCCGAGCCTTAGTCTCCTTGTCTGTAAGAAGAAGAAGCTATATCTACGTTGCATGTTTCTTTTGATGATGAAATATTGTGTATAATCTATCAAAACACAGTAGTGGTTGCATTACTTTCATTCCTTCTTTTCTGAGTAAATGTAACCATATTTTTAAACGGCTCTTCTTCTAGACACGTGATCCTGTGAAGTGCACTGATTGGTTTTTTTGATTTTTTGTTTTTTTTTTAATGAAAGTTTCTGGTAATCTAAGGTGGGTTGTGAAGTTTTAAGAAAGAAGCAAGTGCACAGGTAGACTTTGCAGCCCTGTCTGTGCCATTCTCTTTTTTATTTTTCATATTCTCGATCAAGCGGCATATGGACATTTTTCTGTAGGCATTTATAATGATTGGATAAGATGGTCTTTCTTTCTGTACATTTTACAAAGCCGACTGAAAATGTGTACCCATTTTCATATGTGCAAAGTTCCAAAAGTTTTTAGTCTAGGAAAATGAATGGGTAAAATCTTTCTATCACTAAATTAGTTATAAAATCATATAGAAAATAGTCAAAAAGAAAACACTGTACTTAGAATTGGGGAAGAAAAACAGAATTTTTTAAAGTGTCTTTTCAAAATGGCATTTGTGTAAAAATTGTCTGTGAACTAGGGTCCTAAGAGGCATGTGGGAAGGTAAAATTGTACATGACAGCATTGCGGGATTATAGATGGTGGTAAATACCTGTTTTTATAAAGTTTTTTGTTCAGTGAATCACAGTCTGAATTTTAAAATGGAAAATTGACATACACACCTATTCCAGAAGCTACTTGATAGATTTGATTACGATGATGAGCCGGAAGCTGTGGAAGAATCGAAGAAGGAAGATGCTGCCGCTGCTGCCGCCGCCGCCGCCGCCGCTGCTGCGACCGCCGCTGCCGCCGCCACCACAGCACCTGCTGCTGCTGTTGCGCCCCCTGCATCTGCTGCTGCTGTACCTTCTGTTGCTGCGACTGCTGCTTCTCCTCCACAGGCACCCTTGTGAGTTGCTTTCTTTTGATTCCTCAGCAGATAGAGATTTGGTAGTCATTATAAGGCATAATGCAAGTAACACTTAATAACAAAATCATTTTTCATATAGTCTTTTAAAATTCTTTTTTTAAATTGTGGTATTTGGAGTTTTCTTCTGAATGGAGAGGAGATCCTGTCAGATTTACAATAAAAAATGACTTTTGGGGAAAATGCTGTGTTTAAGTTAATACAGGCAAATATATGATTCAGTAAAGTGTTGATTATTAATAACTCCTGAACAGCATTCTTTAAGTTTCTGTAGTATAAATGTGGCTAAGATTCATGTGTTTTCGAATGGGTGAAAAGACTACTCATCTTTTTTAGTGGATTTCCTGGAGATGGCATGCAGCAACCAGCATATACCCAGCACCAAAACATGGATCAGTTTCAACCTCGAATGATGGCAATACAGCAGGATCCAGTGCACCATCAGGTAGAGGCATTTTTCTTATAGCTGAGTTTTAATAACTGAAGATCTATTCATTAGAGCATATGGGTTGCACTTCCCAGACCACTGTTACTTAGCTGTGTGCATGGCTAAATACTATAGCTACAGTAAAAGCTGTTGAGTACATAACTGATTTGAGTTGCTTTTGCTTTAATTAAAACAAGGATGCTAAACATTACATGCTGATAATTTAATAGGCATTTTTGTTTAAATAATTTAGAGAGAGATTGTGGTTCTGTTTCAGGGAACTGGCCTGTTTAGTTATACAGCTATTTCCCTTGTGAGAAGCCTTTTTTTCTTTTTTTTTTTTTTTGCGGTACGCGGGCCTCTCACCGTTGTGGCCTCTCCTGTTGCGGATCACAGGCTCCGGACATGCAGGCTCAGCGGCCATGGCTCACGGGCCCAGCTGCTCCGCGGCATGTGGGATCCTCCCGCACCGGGGCACGAACCCATCTCCCCTGCATTGGCAGGCGGACTCTCAACCACTGCGCCACCAGGGAAGCCCAGTAAAGTATTTTTTAATTAAAGTATATATGTTGGTTTTTTTAGACATAATGCTATTGCACACTTAATAAACTACAGTATAGTGTAAACATAACTTTTACATGCTCTGGAAAACCAAAAAATTCATGTGACTTGCTTTATTGCGATATTCGCTTTATTACAGTGGCCTGGAATCGAATCTGAGATGTGCCTGTATTTGGTCATATGAAATTGATATTGTGATTTTAATGACTTGCTGAGGAATGAAGTTTGAAAAATATTTTATAAGCCTGTTTAAAATACAAAGAAGGCCTATGAACTTATTTCCAGATGTTTAACAATTGCTGAAAGTTTATTAATAATTTAGAAAGAATATTTTGTGATACTATAATGGCATTACAATTATACTTTTAATTCTATTAGCGTTGGAATGTCACATGTAGAAAATTGTTACATTGTGGCATAATTACTCTCTTTATTATGATATTTGAAACCCTAAATATCAAACCCTAAGTATTATGTATTCAACCCTAGGCATGTTGGTTGAAACTCCCCTTGGCGTAAAATGTTTAAAATATACCTAGAAGTCAATTCTTCTAGCCACTTTTCCTGCCCCCAAAGCTTAATTGCCTTTAAAGTTGAAGAGAGACAGTTTGCGATAGAGAGTACCTTTGAGTTTAAGTTCAGTCTGTCACATTGCTTCCTCATATAAATGAAGTTATGTTTTTAAATTATAAAACCAGATCATGTATTCATAATTTTAAAACGAGTTGTAGGATTTTTACCCTGTATTCTTGGATATATAACAATTCTTTGAATAAAGATTGTACCAATAGGAATTGTCAGTCATGGTTCCTTGATCAAGGTTTTTTTTTTTTAATTACTTAAAGTCTGCTTGTACAATTTTTTTAAAAAACAAAAGGTTCCACTTCCTCCTAATGGACAGATGCCAGGATTTGGCCTTCTTCCTACACCTCCATTTCCTCCCATGGCTCAGTCTGTGATTCCTCCAACTCCACCCGTGCAGCAGCCTTTCCAAACTTCCTTTCAGGCACAAAGTGAACCACTTACACAAAAGGCACATCAGGTAAAACTTCATTCTCAGATTGTTGATTATCTGTATGGTTCCCTTGATTTATAAATAGATTGCTGCCTGTTGGCTTGTTATCTTCCATTTTGAATATGAAGAAAGACTATTACTTCAGGCACAGATTTGCCCTCTCTGTGAGCGAAGTTTTTCATTTGGAAAGTGGACATCATAATACTACAAATTTCCATACAGTTTGTGAGGATTGAGATAGAGTATAGAATGTTTAAACAGTGCCTAATTCACTGCTTTAGGTGATGGTTGGTAAACACAGTATGTAACTTTTACGAAATAATTTCCAGAAGTAGATCAGTATTTCTTCTAATCTTGTAAACCATATAAAAAAAACTTTTCCCACTCATGGCCAGTCATTATTAAACTAGTAATTTGGTCTCAAGTAACCAAAAGAGAACTTTCAGGGCAAGAGATTTGTAATTTAGCATTTTTTAGATTTTTGTCCCGTTTTTTTCTATTTATAATTGCCACTTTCTCTTTTAATGATGGGTTTTGTGTTTTGTTTTTCTTTTTAAAGGAAATGGAAGTAGAACAACCTTGTATTCAAGAGGTTAAGCGGCACATGTCCGATAACAGAAAGTCAAGATCTAGATCAGCATCCAGGTAGTTTATAGAAAATGTTAATCCAAATCTGTATGTTTTAGGAGCGATAGAATTTAAAATCTAGTTGGATTGTTTTCAGATGCCCAGGACTAATAAAATAACACTTGGTATGTTTGTATGCATGTGTGGATTGGGGGTAGGAGAAGTATTAATTTTAAAAAACTAAGTCATCTTAACCCACATATTTTCCCTTTGAGTTGCTTTAATGCCTATTTACAGATATACATGGAATCATAAGATTTATGTATTCAGAGTTCTTTTACCAATTTATCAACCCAAAAAAGTGGAAAGAGAATAAGTAATACTGTAATCGGATTACATGTTTTAATTCCCACAGAAAAGACTTTACTGAGAAGATAGAGAATAGTAGTCAGTATATCTCAATGATGACATTAGCTTCTTCACTATAAAGATGTCATTTAGTATAGTACCAGAGGTACCAAAGATGGGAGGTACTTTTATAAGTTAGCATCTTTATTTATCTCATTTATAATATATTTGTGCTTTCTAACTTTGAGCATATTAAAAATCTTTAAAATGAATTCCCTGCTGTCAAATTCTTACATACCCAAACATTAAATTACCTAGTTGTATTTTTTCTTTTTCAGATTAACACGTGCTTACATTTTCTTTTTTACCTCCATGTGTTAATCCATTCTCCCTCGTTCTGAAAATATTAGGTCACCAAAAAGGAGACGATCTCGATCTGGTTCTAGAACTCGAAGGTCTCGTCATCGACGTTCTCGATCTCGGTCCAGAGATAGACGCCGGCATTCTCCTAGATCTCGATCCCAAGAAAGAAGGGATCGGGAAAAAGAAAGAGAGCGCCGACAAAAAGGCCTTCCTCAAATCAAACCAGAAACTGCTAGTGGTACGTGAACGTTTATATTCAAATTTCCTGCATTTTTTTTCATGTCATGAGTTTAAAATGTTTTATAACTGTTAGCAGAATACCACTTTATGAGGTCTTACTCATTTGTGCTTTGGCATATACCCTTGGATTTGCCTTTGTACATTAAGCCAGCTGTAAAGCAGCAATGAGGAGCGAACCAAACTAACGATGAGGAAGTGTGTCTTGAATCGAATGTATGATACAGAGTCATTAACTAGTTCTCCTACACATGGTGGAAAGGTGGGGTTTTTTCCCCCTAGAATAACTAGTGCCCTCTTTTATAAAGATTTATGATTTACAGAATGTACTAGCTTACATTATCTCCCAAATTTCATGATGTGTTTAGAATATGTTTAATAAGGTGTGCTAGACATATTCTTGATACAACTCTAGCTATTAATGAAATTTTAATTTATAGTATAACTAGGGCATATATAAAACTTCTGACTCTGCAAGGCTTATTACCGAGGACACAACATGAAACAAAACTCATATACACTCGACAGTTGGAAAGGAACAGCTACATGCAGTGAACAAAAGCACTGAATTGGTTGGTGATCAAGATAGTTGGGATCAAGTCTTAGCTCTTGTGTTCACTTGCCAAGGGCGATCTTGGGCAAAATACTGCTTCTCTGGCCCTAGTTTACGTAGATGAAATCTTCAGATGTGTCTTCAAAAAGACCAATTTTTTTTTACCAACTCATAGGTGTACCTTTCACT
The DNA here is from genome assembly GCF_011762595.2 of Tursiops truncatus. Lineage (NCBI taxonomy): Eukaryota > Metazoa > Chordata > Mammalia > Artiodactyla > Delphinidae > Tursiops > Tursiops truncatus. The sequence goes on along the minus strand of NC_047037.1, from coordinate 131,067,445 downwards.
ATCCTGGTTCCATTTCTGGAAGTACTACCACAACTTTCTAGAATTTTTTAAATGTATTTGGGGTTTTCTACTTAAACTTGTGGTATCTTAATGTAACTCATGCATATCTTCTTTAATGATTTTTTTCATGTAAAGTACAGTGCTGTTCATTATTGAATGTGTATATTTTTATGATTATAATTTTATTTTAAGTTTGTAGTACTACACTCTGGGTGGGACAGCTGGACAAAAGGACTACTCAGCAGGATGTTGCCAGTCTCTTAGAAGAGTTTGGTCCAATTGAATCAATTAATGTGAGTATTTATTAAATCACTTAATGACAGTAGATAGATGTGACTAATGTTACTCTATGAAATTAAGGACTTGAAACCTAAGTTAAAATTTTCCCATGTTTGTAGAAGATGTGGCTAGCGTTCAGGTGTTCTGAGTTCATGTTTAGCATTTAACTACATTTCTTGGGTCACCAAGTTTAATCTAAAACCTTTTTCTAAAAAGTTTTTCTAAAAAAGTCTTTATATAACAAAGCTTGGGAACTGTAGATTTGTCGATAATTGGAAGTTGAGACCAAACTGGAACCACCAATTTAACAATTTAATCTCCAGTTATAGAACTCTGGCTCTGGAGGGTGCAGGGGGTTTGAATTGGGCTTGTTGGAACTGATTACGTAGTATTGTATCTTGTTGCTTTTTTATTTTTTTGTTACTATATTTTATAATATTAAAATCTTTTGGAGCAGATGATTCCTCCCAGAGGTTGTGCCTATATTGTTATGGTTCATAGGCAAGATGCTAACCGTGCCCTGCAGAAACTGAGCCGAGGAAACTATAAAGTGAACCAGAAATCCATAAAGGTACTGTTTTATAGTTTATAATTCATTCCTTTTAAAACCTAATATATAATATTATGTGACTTTTTAAAAAAAACTGTAATTTTGGACACGGGGCATTATCTGTGCATCTTTTTTTAAAGAGGTTATCTCCTAAGAGTTAAAATAAAATTTTAAATGTTAGGTGCATGGTAGAATTTTGTCTTTTTTTTTAAAGGTAGGTAAGTTCATCAAGGTATTTACTTGGCGCTTTAAATATAATGTCATTTTGTAAAATATTTTGTCATTCAGAAAATTTTGTATTCTTCACATTTTAATTTTAAAGTTTGCCATCTCATCTTAGAACTATGAAAAATACTCACTGAAGATAGAGGAAAAGATATAGGTACATGGGTATTACTCTGAGGGGCCAGAGTCAGTGTTTCCTTAATGTTATAATACCATGTTCTACCTTTGGATCGCACCGCAAAAGGATTTTGTCTGATGTTGAGTAATTCCGAGTTACCCAAGACTTTTAAAAGTGCTCCCCACTTTTTTATGCTGAGTTGTATAGGGAACTTCAGCCTGTCCCTGATAAACTTTTTCCTTTTCTCTTAAGTTTTATGCTGCCTGGGTTTGCGGGGTGGTGGGTGGTTGGAAGAGTGAGTAAGGAAGTGATTGCCAGTCAGATTTCCATCCTAGGAGAAACAAAGTGAGATGGTAGGGTAACCAGTTTCTTAGCACCGAATAAAGTTTTGAGTGAGATCCAGAGAAAGCCAGGCCAGATTGCTCCCTTGCTGACAAAGTCTGAGTAATTAGAATCATGAGGAACAGTTAACTCTCAATTTATGACATTCTTCTCCTTTCCTTTCTTTTTATATTTTAACAAATGGTGAAATAGATTGCCTGGGCCTTAAACAAAGGAATAAAGGCAGATTATAAGCAGTACTGGGATGTAGAACTTGGTGTTACTTATATTCCGTGGGACAAAGTCAAGCCTGAAGAACTGGAGAGTTTTTGTGAAGGAGGAATGTTGGACAGTGATACACTTAATCCAGGTAAAGCAGTATTTAATTTTTTTAAAAAAATTCATCTGTTTGCTTGATAGTGCTATGACAAATGTTTATTCTTTGCCTTAGGATCTGAATTTCGAGATTTTTCAAATACCCACTATGTGGGTGCCAGTCTCTCCATTATAATAAACTGAGGGAACAACAGTGAATAAGACAAATGTGGTCCTTGCCCTTATGCAACTTACATTTAGTGGGAGAACTTACACTTAGTGGGAGAGTTGCAGACACAAATAAATACTGATTATGGGCTTAATTATTATAGTATTAAGTGGATCTTAGGTAGAATTTTTCACTGTAAAAACCTAACAGATCAAATGAGTCTCAAACTGAACATTGTTAGTAAAATCCACTGTTTCATAGTAATTTCTTAGAAAATGTTTAAATGTCCAGAGAAACCATCAAAAGTAAACGTGTAAGACAAGGAGGTGCAGTTATTTGTAGGCTGAATATTAAAAATGCCAGGTTGATAGTGGAATTGCATTGGGAAAAATGGCAGCTTGTGGGGGCATAACCTGAAGATTGATAGATAGCAGGATGAAAGGAGCACAGGGTGGCATGGCAAAGTACAGTAAATACTTAAAGCATTAAAGAACTTCAGTCAGGAGTGATGATTTGAAAAGCCAAAAGGCAGTGAAACAATGCTGGACTTTCCCCATACACCACCTCCTCCCTCCTTGGTGCGTAATGCCTTCGCTTAAGGATTGGACTAGGTTTCTGTTCAGGCAGACAGGTATTGAGGGTCTACTATGTGCCAGGCATTCTGGGAGACTCTGGTCCAGGGTAAAAAGAATCCTGCTCCTCCCTCCCAGGGTCTTTAATCCAAACAATACACTGTTGTGGTTTAGAACAGAGACTTTAGAGCCAAATATGCCTGGGTTGAATCCCACCTCTGCCACTACTAGGTATGTGACTTTGGGCAAATTGTCTTTTGTTTTCACCTCTTGAGAAATGGGAATAATAATAGTAGGACCTACTTATAGATGGTACTTATAGCTGGTTATGAGAATTAAATAAATATATATATAGCTTAGAACTGTGCCTGGCACGTAAGTAAGCATTCTTTTTGCATGTTTGCTATTGTTAATTTAAATAATTAATGTTTATGAGATCAGCATAGGCATTTCTTTAATAATCAGAATGCTCTCTGTTTTGGGTTTGGTTTTTTTTTAATTTATTTTTGGCTGCCAAAAATAAATTGGGTCTTCGTTGCTGAGTGCGGGCTTTTCTCTAGTTGTGGCAAGTGGGGGCTACTCTTCGTTGTGGTGCACGGGCTTCTCATTGTGGTGGCTTCTCTTGTTGCAGAGCACGGGCTCTAGGCACTCAGGCTTCAGTAGTTGTGGCTCACAGGCTCTAGAGCACAGGCTCAGTAGTCGTGGTGCACAGGCTTAGTTGCTCCGTGGCACGTGGGATCTTCCCGGACCAGGGCTCGAACCCACGTCCCCTGCATTGGCAGGTGGATTCCTAACCACTGCGCCACCAGGGAAGTCCTGCTTTCTGATTTTAATATCAACATTTAAAAAATCATTTCTGGGTTTAAAGTTATAAGCTGAAATGTAAGCTTTTCTTAAATTTCTTTAACTCTCATAGATTGGAAGGGAATTCCCAAAAAGCATGAAAATGAAGTTGCTCAAAATGGAGGGGCAGAAACCTCACACACAGAACCAGTATCACCCATACCTAAGCCTTTACCTGTGCCTGTCCCTCCTATTCCTGTTCCTGCACCTATAACAGTACCACCTCCACAGGTAAGACTATTTGGGGCATTGTTTAAACTTTTAGAAAGATACCTTTCTAAGTCTTACTATAGATGTATGTCTAGATTCATAGTCAAAGATATGAGTGCATATTAATTTTTTGTGTGTTGGTATGTCAGACCTATTATTTATAAATGCTTTTAAAAACCAGAATAAATTTCATATTGCCTTACATCTGTCGAGATTATTCAGTGTCTTACCTCATAACCTTTTTGACTTGAGATGTGATTTTCCTGTTACATGTTAAGAGCTAAGTAAGTAATGTTTTGGTAAAAATTATAAATACTTGACCCATACTTTTATATATGATCCATTAGATTTTTCTTTTCTTTCAATACCTTCTTTCCCCAATTTCTCACATTAAAACTGAATCAGATAAATCTGAGCTATCACAAAACTGGGTTGCCTAGCTTCTTCATTTTTCGTAGTGTTAGGAGAAAATTACATGCTTTGATACATACTTAGCTGTGATATTTTATAAATGGAGTCCTCAAATTGGCACTCTTTAGCTGACCTTTTGGATATGCCTTCCAGTGCAGGTTCTAAATAAGATTCAATGAAAGTCAAAGAAACTTGACTAATCTCTTAAGATTGATTATACTTTTTTGTAACAATAGCTAACATATGTTGGGTATTTATTAAGTGCCAGGCACTAGCACTTAATATTTATTCACTCTTTAATCCCCATAATTATGTGAGGTTGGCACTTTTCCATTTTACAGATGAGTAAACTGAGGTACGGCTAGGAAGTGTAATGTAAGTAGCTTGCTCAAGGTCACAAAATGACCTGAAAGGGGGACCAGGCACTTTGACCCTAAGGACCTGTGATCTTAGTCACTGTGCAGATTAGCAGGTAGCTTTTTTTTTTTTTTTTTTTTTTTTTGCGGTACGCGGGCCTCACTGTTGTGGCCTCTCCCGTTGCGGAGCACAGGCTCCGGACGCGCAGGCTCAGCGGCCATGGCTCACGGGCCCAGCCGCTGCGCGGCACGTGGGATCTTCCCGGACCGGGGCACGAGCCACCAGGGAAGTCCCGAGAAATACAACTTTTAAAAAAGCTCCCTGGTGGCGCAGTGGTTGACAGTCCGCCTGCCGGTGCAGGGGACACGGGCTCGTGCCCCGGTCCGGGAAGATCCCACGTGCCGCGCAGCGGCTGGGCCCGTGAGCCATGGCCGCTGAGCCTGCGCGTCCGGAGCCTGTGCTCCGCAACGGGAGAGGCCACAACAGTGAGGCCCGCGTACCGCAAAAAAAAAAAAAAAAGTTGTATTTCTCAAACTTATTGACCTAACCATGAGACATTTTTTAACATATTAATATTCTAGCAGAACACCAATACAGGTGCTGGTGAATTACAGTGTGAGTTTGCTGTCATAAAGTAGAGAGTAAATATGTGATTTCTCGGAATTCCTTGGTGGTCCAGTGGTTACGACTCCATGCTTCCACTGCAGGGGGCACAGGTTTGACCCCTGGTCAGGGTACTAAGATCCCGCATGCCGCGCGGTGCGGCCAAATAGAAAAAGGGAAAAAATATGTGGTTTCTATTGTTTAGGGGTAGGTGCAGATTACCACCTGTTATCTAATAAGTGTACTCACATAATAAGCACAATTTAGAGATTCCGTTTTTCAAATTTTCTCAACAAGGTATTTTCTTTGTCTCTACACACTGTGGGTGGGAGGGTGGCTGGATTTGTGCCTTCATTTTCCATTTTCTTTCTAGGTCCCACCACATCAGCCGGGACCTCCTGTAGTTGGTGCTCTCCAGCCACCCACTTTCACGCCTCCTTTGGGAATTCCCCCTCCAGGCTTTGGTCCTGGTGTTCCTCCTCCTCCACCTCCTCCACCGTTTCTGCGCCCAGGATTCAACCCAATGCATTTACCACCAGGTACACTAAGTTATTTGAGAAGACATTCTTTTTTTAGAGCCTGAAATAAAGTGACACAACTTCAGTTGACATTATTTTTCTTATTCTAGGTTTTCTTCCTCCTGGACCCCCACCTCCTATAACTCCACCAGTATCCATTCCTCCTCCTCACACTCCACCAATAAACATCCCAAACTGTAAGCATGTTTTTCCTTTGTGTTCACTTGTCCTCTTGGAATTGAGAGTAGGAGGGAGAATGGACCAGTAATAGGACCTATAGTATGGCAAAAGAATGTTGACCGGGAGATAATTATTTATTCAGCTTCACATGTTGATGTAATTATATTCCTTAGCTACTATCGCTGGTATAAATGAAGACACTACAAAAGACTTATCTATTGGAAATCCCATTCCAACAGTGGTGTCTGGGGCTAGAGGAAACGCCGAGTCTGGTGACAGTGTGAAAATGTATGGTTCTGCTGTGCCACCTGCTGCACCCACGAATCTGCCCACCCCTCCTGTAACCCAGCCTGTTTCACTTCTTGGTAAGTTAAGTTTTTTATCATTAGTTTTCTTTCCCCTGCCCAAGTTAGGCTTTTTATATAAACAATGCTACTTTTGGTAAAACGTTCTCTGAGGCTATTTTTCTTTGAGGAAGATCTTTCTCTTAAATATGTGTACTTTAGTCTTTACCAAGAATATGCTCAAGAGACAGCCTCAAAAATGAAATCATGTTTGTTTGTCTGTCTTGAATAAAAGTTTGGATTTGCACATCTTAATTTGGTATAGCAAAGTGATTAAACTAATCTCTATAAAAAGGAGTTGGTACATAGTCCATGATGAACAAAACCCCAGACATCGCAGCTTTATAAGAGAGAGCATTTCTTTAACAATGTGGGTTTTTTCCCTGTCTGGATTAATTTTTATACATTTAAAATCCCTGGACTTTGGTAGCATTCTCTGTGGGCTAGCAAAGAAATTATCTTTGATACATTGCCAAAAAATGGCTTTGTTACCTGAGTGCCAGTTACACAGCCTGAGGCAATGCTTTTTCCACTGACCCCTCAGTTTTCTCCTGCAAGAGTTCATCTGTTGTATTCTTTACCCACAACTCTACTTCTGTGATCCATGGAAGTGTGGTTTAGATTGTTTACATCTTTAGGAGGCCTTACCCTTGCTTGCTTGAATTATAAGTGAATATGTCATATACTTGTTATAGTGACCATCCTATAACAATTAATAAATTGTTGTATTTGAAGTGATATTGCCAAATATAATTAACACTTGATTCTCCTAATGGGTAGTTAATTCATCCTTAGTGTTAAAATATTCTAGTCCTATGAGCCCATTGTATTTTTCAGAGGTATGTGTGTGCAAATGTTCGCTTTCATAATCTTAGGTTTTTTAAGGAAAGAGCATATTGGTTACTTGTGGAATGTAGGACTGTGGGACATTGGTTTGTGATGTAGGACTTTTACTTTTCACCTACAGCTTTCAGTACTGTTGGAAATTTTCACTTCGTTGCATGTACTACATTTATAATAAAAATCAATTTGTTTTTAAATGGCATGCTGTTTTCTGCCCTCTCCAAGACTGAGTTTAGGCTGATAATAAACTTGATTTTTATTTCTTTTAGTACACAGACTGGGTAATGGTAAAAGAGGATTTAGGGTTAAAATTTGTCACAAGTAATGTAGTGTAGTCATCATAATGATGGAAAATGATTTGTTTAATGGGGAAGTTGCTTAAGAGGTCTGTGCCCTAATGGAAGTCATAGTAGAAGGAACAGTGAACTAGGAGCCAGGAAACCTTAATATCCTTGGATCTCAGTTTTGTTATGATTCTCCACCCCCCCCATATTTGTAATAAGATGGTTACACAAGAATCAAAGAATCTAAGTTGGGTAGAATTTTCTGATCAGCTTCTTTCCTCCACCCCACACGCATGCTCCTGATTGTGAATTCTCTTTGAAATGAAGTTTCCTACTCTGGTATCCATGGGTATTAGGCCACCTGAGACTGTTTACAGAATTTCATGCATTTGTGGTTTTTTTCTGGTCTTAGTAAATTCACTGAATGAATGAAAAGATTTCCTCATCTCCAAGACTTTAATAACTGCTACTTTCGAACAACCTTTAAGAACAAATAACCCAGGGAGTTCCCTGGTGGCTTAGTGGTTAGGATTCTGGGCTTTCACTGCTGTGGCCCGGGTTCATTCCCTGGTCGGGAAACTGAGATCCCACAAGCCACACGGTGCAGGCCCCCCCCCCCCAAAAAAAAAGAATAAATTACCTGCCTTTTATTTAACATTTATGTCTTGGAGACTCTGCCCTTTTATTTCTTATCACTACTGAAATGTATAATTTAAACTCTCAGCCAACATGTGAAACAAAATAAAACACAAATCAAAAGTTGGTGAGCATGAAAAATAAACTTAGTAAGCTAGTCACTGCTAGAAAAATAATTAAATTTCTTAGGATTTATCATTATCTAACATACCTATTTGGATGTCCATCTCCTCCCATCCCCAAGAATGGAAGCTCCATGAGAGAGGAACATTATTATGTAAGTGGGTGGATGGATGGTTTTCAGTGTAGGACTGTTTATACTTCACCTCTGATGATGATCTTTGTCTGTAACTTATAAAACAAAATTTAGAAATTGAAGGCTGTTCCAGATCTGGAAAGGTTAAAATATGACATAACATAAAAATGAAAACTTTTGTTAAAATAGGCACTTTTAACTAAACTGCAGTAGTTTAGTTGAATCATGAGAAAGAGAGCCTTCCATTTTCCTTCAATTAGAAATCTTGAAAAGAATATCCCATGAATTTGACCTTTTATAGAAATGAGACTTTTTAATGCATATGCAAATAAAGGATTTAACCAAAAGACTAGTCACAATTCCATCATTTTGATAAAGGAATATTGTAATCACATGCAATATTGTAGCACTAAAGGATCAGTAAATAGGTTGAATATTGTTGATGTTAACCAAGTAACAGAATACTAGAACTAAGATGCTTTCAGGTTTTCTCTTGGTGCTCTAATGTTTTCTCTTACGATAATAAAAAGCAGTGTTAAACTACACAGAAAACTTTAAGCCTAGAAGGTGATACTAAACTTGCTTCTTCAACTGTGAGAAAAGGAATGAAATGTCACACCGGGGTGTTGTGATCATTCAGTTGGGCTAACATATATAAACAACTGACATGGGGCCTGCCACAGAGTAGGCACTCAGTGAATGGTGGGTGCTTATTACAGGTAAGGAATGTCATAGACGATATTTAGCATACCTAGAGAAGAGTACTGGAAATTCTAAAATTATATTACTTACTTGTGATTTATTTAAAACTGTTATAATTGTCAGCAGAGGAAGCAGCCTTTTTAGGAAAGTATGTATCTTGGCGTGGTTGCCTCAGATATTTCATGGTATATTAGACCAGGAGATAAGTTCACATGTATTAAAGTTCCATCAGTTGGCTTACTGAGAAAATGTGTGTTAGTCATAGTGGCATTTCATTTAAATAGCACAATATGGTATCTGTATTCTTCCTATTAATGATACTCAAATTGTTTTCTTACAATGGAAGCTAAATGTATCCTTGAGACTTAACTGAGTTCTTGGATCCTAATTTCTGAAATGTGGCAATTATATTTTTGAAGTAGAGGGGCCAAAAAAAAGATTTCAACAAACATCTTCCGAAATTCTGTTGTAGGCCCTGGTTATGAAGGAGGTGGTGGGGTGCTTTAAGGATGGTTTGGTGTAAAGAATTTTCTGAATGATCAGACTTAAGTGTGGATGTTAGTTTGGGAGTGATGACTACCTGTTTCTTGAATTGGGCTGAAGTAGCCCTCGCAGCCAGATTTGTAGGGAACCACCTCCATCTTTTAGAGATTTTGATGATTTTAGTAACTGATAATCTGAAAACATAAAACTATTTGATGCACAATAATCACTCATTATCACTTGATTTTAAAGGAATCTGTTCTTAGTACCTCACACTTCAAAATAGCTAGAGCAGTGGTCATTTCATAAAAGCTAAAGGAAACAGTTTACAGTTGTTGACCATTTAGGAGAGAAGGCATATTAAAGGTGATAGCAATTCATCAGTACATTCTCTTTACTGTATAAGTGTATGTGTTTACTTTTCCAAACTTTTGTATATGTATCTCTAATACAATGTACAGCATATTTTTATTTAAAATTTCATTGTAAATGTGAAATTTGGGTTACTTTGGTGTTCCAAACAATAAAAAAATACACAAAAAAATGTTTGTTTGTGTTACATATCTCTATTGTGTTACCAGCATATCCATAATATCTTTTCAAGGAAAAATTAAGCTAAATCGGATTCATTCCTATTGTGGAAAATTAAAGTCTCTTCTCTTGCCAGATACATTTACTCATTAATTGTTATTATACAGAGATTCTCTACAGTTTTGTCACACTGCTATAGATGATGGTAAAATTTATAAATAAGAATTGGGTATGTGTAAGATTGCTTCTTATTGATAATATTTGTTACCAGATATTTAAAGCAAAAGTCACAGATTGGTAGCCTACAGGCTGACTTGCTAGGCAGTAGTATGATGTATACTTCATGCTTGATTTTCACACATCCTTGCCTGGCCTCGATAGGCATTTGATGTTCCAAACTTTGGACACTTCAAGAATTATATAGACAGAATTGGTTTGTGAATTAAACAGGCGTGTTCGCTTTTATGCAATAACTATCTATGATGAATAATTTTACTATCAAGTTCTGTAATTCCATTTGACTCTTGAACAACGCGGTGATTAGGGGCGCCAACTCCCATGCAGTAAAAACTCCACACATAACTTTATAGTTGGCCCTCCATATCCGAGGTCCCACATCTGCAGATTCAACCAACTACGGATCATGTAGTACGTATTTACCGGAAAAAAAAAAATCTGTGTATAAGTGGGTCCGTACAGTTCAAACCTGTGTTATTCAAGGGTCAACTGTACTTTAAAATTGATATTTGACTTGTGATTTCACTTAGCTTTAGATTTTTCTGCCTAGAATTTTGATACTTTTATAATTAGTAATTTTCAACACTATAAATTAGAACATTAGAGCACCAATCTACTAGTGTGAATAACATTCAAAGGAAACCTGAAGAAAATTCTCAAAAGTTTTTTTTAATGGTAACACCTAATTTTTTAAACACTTGTTGCATTTTAATATTCTTCCTTATTGTAGACTTTGTTACAATATTGGTTATGTTAAATTATAACCCAGAGGGGTCTACCAGATGTTTGTTTATCCTTTAAAAGTGTTCTTTGAAAGCTTTAAAATATTTGAATTGGTACTCTAAATATTGCATTATATTATTCCACTATGTTTCTTTTCCCAAATACTCATCACAGTGCCATCAACTTTGTATATAACATTGTTCAATGAATGTTTTAATAGTGATCGATCCACAGCAGATATTTACCTTGGATATGAATTTATGCATGAATACACACTATATTTTCTCAGAAGGCGAAGCAGTTCAAACAAAACATGGAGAAGGTCTTGCACGAAAACTTGAAAGCTGCTTATCATATTGTCTCCATCTCTCTCTGCACTTCCTAGGCTGCAGAACTCCAGCCTAAAGAGTCTCTTTTAAGTTTAAATCTCTCTGCCGTCTCTTTGGGCCTGAGGAAGGTGGGAGGGGCAGAAACTCTGGGCTCTAGATTGATTTTGGTAGACAAAGATAATGCTGTGAAGAATTTCAGGTAAGATTTTTTCCAGCTAACATTGAAAATAAAATTTCCTATGGATGATCTCATTCAGTGATGGATTACCAGTATATCCCAAGCTTCTTGACTCTAATAGTACAACTCTTTAACTCTTAAGTCACAGCTGTTATACTTTGCCAGTTACAATAAAATAGCAATTCATATACAAATTCTTAAAAAACGACTATAAATGAGCCATAGGGAAATTGACCAAACCTTATTGTACGTTATTTTGCAAAAAATCCAAGGAGACATTTTAAAGAGATAGTAGTCTCTGATTCTTCATTTGAAATTATGGTTTTCATGTATTAGATTTTATCAAAACATAATGTGCCCCATGCTAAAAATAGATACACGTGTTAGTCTGCCTGCACTATATGTTATTGAAAACTCAAATTTCTTTTAGCAATCTTTTGCTACCATTCTAAGAACGATTTTTTTTTTGGTATAGTAATGTATAATGCAATCTAAAATGTGCTCTCTCTCATTCTTTGAAAACTAGCTCCTCATTTTTCCATTCTCCCCTTCTCCCATCACAGTGCCTCCTGTAAGAATCACCTGGGAGTCTTTTCAAAATAATTAGGGCCTAAATGTAGTTAACTGGTGAATCTAGGCGAAGGAAATACATGTATGGGTTGTACTGTTATTTCAATTTTCTGAAGGTTTGTAGTTAAAAAAAAAAAAACACCACTTTTAATGATTAAACAAATACATACATATATATGCCTTGGGGCTCTCAGGGCATTGGTGGGAGAGATAAGAGTGGCTGGTATATCTTTTTCCTTGTATGAACAAATTTTGAGTTAGGTCCATGCACAATGCCACAGTGACATTCATTCGTTTGGAATCAAGAAAAGGTGGAACTGCGACTAGGAGCGGAAAAGGCGGTTGTGAAAGAACATTGCAGCTTTTCTCAAAATTTCAGATATTCATAGGTTTACAATGGAAAGAGACTCACCGCCCTGGGGGAGAGACCTGGACCTTGTAGCCACTGCTTTTGCCCCCCGAGAGGTATCTTGTTGATGAGTTTAGTCATCCCTTATGCCACCACCATTCGTTCATTCATACGTTCAACATGTATTTACTCGAGTACCTGCTGTGTGCCAGGCACCCTTCTGGGTACTAGAGATCCCTGAATGACAAGACAGGGCCTTTCTTCCTGGAGCTTACGTTCTAGTGGGGACTTAGATAGTAAGTAAACTAATAATTTCCCATGAAGCTATTCCTATGAAGAGAGTAAAGCAGAGAACGGGATTGGAGGAATGTCGTTTGAGATGTACTCTTTTATATAGGGTGGCCAAGGAAGGCTTCTAAGGAGGTAATACAGAGAAATAATAGAGGAAAGAGCCATAGAGACACAGGGAAAACATCTCATTTAGAGGAGAACAGAAGGGGAGCTTGGACTGAGAACAGACTTGGCTTGTTGGAGGGACTACAGTGGGCTGCTAGGGTTGAGCAGTGCAATCATACGGAAGAGCGGCAGGTGATGAGTTCAGAACTGGTTGTCAGGGGCCAGTCAGAGTACAACAAGAAGTATAGGTCTTAAACACTTTAAATCTGGTTTCCATTTTTCAAAGGATTATGGATGGCTGTTCTATAGAAAGCAAACTACAGGCGTTGGTAAGAGTGGAAAGAGGAGACTGGTTTGGATGCCACTGGAGTAGATGAGATTAGAGTGCTAACAGCTTGCACTAGGATGGCACAGCAGAGGTAACAAGCATTTGGATTCTGAACTTATTTTGAAGATACAGCCTTCAGAATGGCCTTATTATATATGTGAGAGAAAGGAGTCAAGGACGACTATGTTTTTGACCTGAGCAATTTAGTTGAGTGTAATTGCCATTCCTCAGATGGGCAAATCTCAAAGAGGAGTGGGTTTAGGATGAGGATGTCAAGTTAAATGTTGGATGTTTTAACTTCGACATTCAGGTGCAGATGACAACTAAACAACTGGTAAAGTCTAAAGATGTAAATTCTGGTGTAGTCAGCAAATAAAAATAATATTTACAGCCACCAGAGTATGTGAGATTACCTAGTGAGGGAATGTAGTGAGAGGGATGAGCCCAGGAAAACGTCAGCATTTAGCAGTTGAAGATATGATACGGAGAGCTAAGACATGATGGGAACTCTTCTAAGGAGTTTGTATATATATCAGTCATTTAAGCCTTACAGTTCTTTGAAGTCAACACAGTTATCCCCAGTTTGTAGATGGGGAATCAGAGGCGTAAAGAGATGAAGTGACCTGCCCAAGGTCACAGCTCCATGTGGCAGCACCTAGAATTCAAGGTACACTTATTCCGGCACCTGTGCTTTTTAACCACTGTCCTCTACTGTTCCATCCAGCAAAGGATACTGAGAAGGTGCAGCTAGAGGGCTAGGAAGCAAAAGTAGAGGAAGGTATTTCGGAAGCCCAGTAAAGAAAGTTCCTAGGAAGGAGGGAGAGATCAACTATCAGATGCCATTTTTGGGTCAAAGAAGAGTGCTGAGACTTGCTAACGGGATTTATCAAAATGAAGGCTTCTGGATGACCTTGAGAAATGTGGTTTTATTGGAGTGATGGGTTCACAAGTATATATAGATAGGGTCAGGAGAGAATGAGAGATACAAGAAATGGATACAATGATTTTGGACATCTCTCTGAGGAGATGTGCTATATAGGGGAACAGTGAAACGGCGGTGAGCTGAAGGGAGATAGAAGGTGAGGGCAGTTCTTTCGTGTTTATTTCTAAAAGACAACTCTAGCATGTTCATTATTGGAAAACCCAGTAGAGGGGAAATTTTTGTTGCAAGAAAGAAGAGAGATTCTCTAGGTTGATATTATGTAGGTGAGGGTATGGATTCTGAGTTTGAACGTGGGGCACAGATGTTGACAGATGGAAGGAGTAATACAGATACAGGTGCAGGTAAATCGGTAGATTTGGTGGTAGGTAGGTGGATTAAAAAAGCCTTTCTAAAAGTCCTTTTTTAAAAAAATATATACCAACTAGGATAAATAAAATGTATTTCCATTTAACAATACTTGATAATGAAAAGAAATGAAGTACTTATACATGCTACAACGTGGATGGGCCTTGAAAAGATATGCTAAGTGAAAGAAGCCAGTCACAAAGGGTCACGTATTGTATGATTCCACATTTATGAAATGTCCAGAATAGGCAAGTCCATAGAGACAGAAAATAAAATGTATGGTTGCCTGGGGGTTGGGATGGAGTTGGGGGGAAACAGGAAATGATGGTTAATGGATACAGGGTTTCTTTTGAGATGATGAAAATGTTCTAAAATTTATTTCGATGGTTGCCCAACTCTGAATATATTTAAAAAAACATTGAATTACACCCTTTATGTGGGTGAATTGTAGGCTATGTGAATTTTACCTCCCAGAAGCTATATAAAACCAGCTAAGAATAGACAGGATTAAGGAGAAACAGGAACATGTGAAATAGATATCCAGAAACATAAGAATGTGAATTGACTAGGGAAATTAGAATTGCTGGCCAGGATTAAGGGAGCATTTGTGGTTGTAGTTATAAATAAAATGAGACCAGTCAGCATGTCGGAGGTGGTGCCCAGCCATATTCAGGTGCAGGTTAGGTAGAAGAGTTGCATTTAAAGCCGGTGTTGAGGTTTTTCCAGGCAACATGGTAAGGGAGAACCGTGGACTCCAAGACAGGTAAGGAGGAAAGTAAAGACGTGAAGGGCATTGGGGACTTGATCCTAGTGGGATTGAAGGTTGTTTTGGGAAAGAGGGTCAGAGAGTGGGGTACTTGAAAATGAGAATTCAGAAGTGATAAAGTTACTTGTAATGAAAGGTCCAGGACTTCCTAGAGGCGTTGGCTGTGGTAGAATGCAAGACAAGATGATGGGCGGAGAAGAGGTAGAAGAACTGCCCTTTCTACTGATTCTCTGCCCTTCCTTTTTGTGTGTGTGAAAGATCCAACTTAAATTTACATCCTCCATGAAAGGGTTCAACTAACATTCTCCTGACATTTCAAGGTCCATACTGGTCTCCAGTCATGATATCAGCCTTCCCCTCCTTCACCACCCCTTTAATCTTTTAACATACCTGTTCTTTATTTCCCATAATTACCAACGTCTTCGCTATAGAAAGCACTGGCACCTCCCCTTTAATCTTGGTTTTTACTTTTTGTGAAAGTGGGTTTTTTTTGATTCATCATAGGAAATAGCCTTGGTTATTTAAACTTCAGTGTATTTCTTATACTTCTTGAATTGAAGTAGAGACATTTGGGGCTGTCACTTTTTTGGTCTGCCTTAAAATCTTGCTGTATTAGGAAATTTGGAGTCTTCTGTCTATAGTGTGAGTTTCCCCAGGTCTGAACTCTTCCCTTTTTTGTTTCATCCATGTTCTGGATAAGTTAACACCATGGTTCTTCTGAGCTCTGTACATTTAATCAATCACTTCAGCACATTTCCACCAGGTGTAGCCTAGGCCCCTCCAACTCTCAGTATTAACATGTGAAATTTGTTGTCTGTCTCCGAAAATTGTTCCTCTTTCTAAATTCCTGCATTGAGTTGATGCCTTCATCCACCCACTCATTCGAAGCAGCTATGTTCCTCCATCTCATATTCTGCCAGTCCTGCCTACTAAAGGGCTTAAATCTGTTCATCTCCCGCACGTCGTTCAGTTGTCTCTCACCTCTTTTCCCTAGATTCTTGGAATAAGAGCCTAACTACTATTCAGTGTCCTCTGCCTCCTTGCTTTCCTGTATGCTATTTGCTGGAGGGGTCTTTCAGAAATGAACATGAGGATCATCCCTGCTAAAAATTTCTCTGCGGTTTTCCCACCACTCTAGATCAGAGTCCAGGTTCCTTTCCATGGCATATAAGACCTGGATTGCCCCGGCCTAACTGTTCAGCCTCACAAACCTCATTTGTTTCTTTTTTAATTGATAGCAATCTGTTTTCATACAGATTCTTTCTTGCTGCTTCAATAATAAACCTCATCTTTTCTCTCCTTGATTCTCATCAAAAGACATTCTGTTGCAATTCTCAGAACAACACACTTTACTGCTTCACTTTGCTAATAATATAATAGGCCTTTCCAGAAGCCGCTGTTCTCTTTAACCAGTAATGTCCTTCCTTAAATTGGCCTTGAATGTTCTTCCTTTCCTTTGGGACCCAATTCAGACATTCCCCTGGGACTCCCGCTCAGATTCACACACACTGACTTTGTCAGTTCCACCTTTGTCACCATAATAGTGTGTGCCGTCTCCTATTGACAGCAATTGACATTTGTCTGTTTCTACTAGGTTATGTGCTGTTTGAAGGAAAAGATTATTACTTTTTTTAATCTTTATATCCCCAGCACATTAAATATGTTAATAATGTAAAGCTTAGATGTTCAACATATGTATGAATAAATAAATTTTTTAAAGTTTTTAACTCTAGAAAACTTGTCAGGTATTTCACGTCATACTTCCAAACAAAATGAATAATTGCTTTGAATGTCCTTTAGACTTGGGTAACTCACTGTGTATTCCATTGGTATATGCATCATGACAGCTTTCCTAATAAAAATAAAAATGAAATTCAGCTCTTATGCCTACCAAGGGCTTATGCCACCTGATATATTTTTTAATTAAATATAACTGTTATTATAAAAGCAGTACTTTTTTGTTCACTGCAGAACAACAGAAGAGAAAAAAATATCTAATTCCACCACTTCTGTGCCCTGAAGGCCAACATTTGGAGCTGTGGGAATTCTATTGGGGGAATCTGTAAACTTTGTTGGTCTGTAAAGGGTTAAAAGGAAATCAGCTTATTTACAAAAGAGGGAAAGAATTTGAATAATATTTTAAGTAAATCCGAAATACAAATATCCACATATATGGAATAGATGAATTAGGCTATGTTTTTCTCTTTATAAAAAATGTGCTTTGTAGGAGTTTTAAATATATGGGTACTGTAAAAGTTAACCCTGTTAAATGAACCTGTATGTACCCTCAAATGCATGTTATAAAAAACTTAGAGATGTGTTGCTAGAGATCGGTTTATATTTTACAAAGAAGCATTGCCCATTTGCTCTCTTCTGTACAAGATTGAGGTTGGCCTTGCTTCCTTTGGCAGCTGTCAGATTGGTAGCTGAGGAAGCCATCATTATGGGGAAATCAGGAATAGGACCTTCCCATTGTCCTGCAAAGGTCTGTTTCCTCTTAAAGGTTCATCTGAACTTAATTCTTCTGTTACAATAAGATGCTTTGAACCCCTTCCTCATTTTTCTAGTGTTATTTAAAACTTGCTATTGGCCCCTTGAGCATATCGTTAGGTATTGGAATGTGCCACAACAAGTCTTTAACAGAGTAAACATTTACCGGTTTCATCCTTGAGTAAAGCTGGTGGGAAAGTAAAGTTCAATTTGTTGAAGTGTGCTTCTCTATATGATGACTCTATTGAAGGAGGCTGTATATGGGTGCACATTTTATGTTGCTTGTTTTGAGTTAAAGTCCACAAATGTTGCGGCTCTACGATTTCTTTAAAAGGTGGGAGCAAGGACATATCTTAGGTGTCTTGTTGTCCCTTGTATGGTATGTACTCAATATATGTTCACTAAATGATATGAGAATGTTAGTTTGCCATGAATTTTATATCAGTCTGTGATAATAGTATAAGCTCTGTAATATATTCATTGTCTGGGATTTCCTGAGGAGAGTGTAAAGAGTCTATGGGGTCTTGGCCTTGTTCATCCAATTCATCATTTCTGGCTTTTCACTATGGTAATTAGCATTTCTCAACTTTAGGCCTGACATATGGAAGCATAATTTTTTCCCAGTTACCAAAGTGCTTGGTGGATATTGGGGGACCAGGAGAGGCCAGTAAGGTCTCAATGATCAGAAAAGAAAAATGTGTTTTTGCAAAGTGAAATATTTAGTGTTAGGATACTTATCGTCTGTCAAAATAGATGTGTAGAATAATAATTTCAGCACTTAACTGTGTGCCAAGCTCTGAGCTCATGCTTATGTACTTTATCCCATTTAATCTCAACAAGAGGCAGGTATTATTATCCCCATTTCTGAGGCATGTGTCCAAGGTTGCTCCTATGTGAGATCCTTTTCACTGAATGTATTTCTCTTTAAGCATTTAAAAGAAGGTACTCTGTTTAAGTAAATACCAAGGCGGTGAGTCTTCATGTTAAGAGTTATAAACTGATGCACATAACATTTTCCAGTCTACTCTGTTTGGTGCCTAAGTCTGACAGAATAGTATTGGACCGTATGTCCTGAGGAACAAAAACTGAAGTAGAAATTCTTGTCTATCATATTAGTATTAATTGTTTATACAGAAAATCTAGGAGCAAATAGGACTTGTTAAATGTTTGCTAAAGTGAATGGAAGTGATTGAAACTGTAAACATAAAATAATATGATGCTGGGGACAAAAAGGTGAAGTATTGGGTTTGCTCTCCGGTGGTTTTTCTGTCAGTGTCACGCAAGCATTTTTCTCACCATTGCCAGTTGATGGTCATAACGCACAACTTGCTCAAAGGCATTTCTGCAGTACATGGGTAAATGGCACATTCTGACAATATCTGGAACATTTTCCTTTATTAGAATAACTCTTGTTGGTCATAGTATTTGCCTTGTGATGTTTATATTTGCAGAGAAATAAATTGAGAGAGACCACGATACCTGTTACTTAAGTTGTGAACCACAACAGATCGTCCTTTTCCATGGTATTATAAATGATGGGTTGAATTTGATTCTTGAAGCATAAGCACACTCCTGTAAATGGGAAATAAAGGCATTGTCACTTTCAGCAGCAGCACTAACTTTATCAGTTTTGCCACCTTTGGGAAAGTGAATAGAAGGTGACTGGCTGGGCACGCAGCATTGTTCAGCAGTCATTTTGGCATAGCAGTTTACACGTTATGCTGTGGTTTGAAGAGGGACTTGTAAAAATAAACTCTATGTTTGTGCATGGATCTTTATTTTATAAACATTAAAGTAATGCTTACTGCATAATAACTGCACAAAGCATTTTAATGACAGAATCAAAGAAACCTCCCTCTTCACTGGATTTTCTGGGTCATTGACCCCATTTTTTCCTAGTAAAAAGTCAAATTAAGACTTAGAGTAAGAAGTTTTCTTCTAAGAGTACACCTGAAATAACCTTCAGTTGGGTCAAATAGTTCAGTTCTTTATCTCATTATTTCTTTTATCTCAGCACACATGTGTTTCTCAAGTATTTTGAGTGGTAAACAGCTACTAGTCAAGGCTATAGAAGGAGATTCTGACGTACTCTTTCCAAAATTTGGTATATTACGATTTCTTTTTGCAGCTTATTTTGACCTGTATCTATATTAGGTAGACGTGTATACATAGTATGTGTCTCCAGGACTGCTTGCCCTGCCTTGTTACTGGGCTGTCACATTTTTCTGCTAGGTAGACAGGCAGACAGTATGAAATTTGAATTTGGGGTTGAATTTCATTTTGCTTCAAGCCCCACAGGAAATAATTGGAAATAGAATATGCTGTCTTCTATGTTATTTTATTTACACTTTAATTTTTATTGCCTTGCAGGTACTCAAGGAGTAATTGGGCTCCAAGCCCCATCCACTGGTCTTCTTGGTGCCCGACCTGGCCTGATCCCACTCCAGCGCCCGCCAGGAATGCCTCCACCTCACCTGCCACGCTTTCCTCTGATGCCGCCTCGCCCCATGCCTCCACATATGATGCATAGAGGTCCGCCACCAGGCCCCGGGGGCTTCGGGATGCCTCCGCCTCATGGAATGAAAGGTCCCTTTCCTCCCCACGGCCCCTTTGTCCGGCCCGGTGGAGTGCCAGGGCTCGGGGGCCCAGGGCCAGGCCCAGGGGGTCCCGAGGAGAGAGATGGAAGGCAGCCGCAGCAGCAGCAGCAGCAGCAGCAGCAGCCGCCGCCGGCACCGCAGGCGCAGCAACAGCCACCGACGCAGCCACCGCAGCCGCCGCCGACGCAGCCACAGCCGTTTAGAAACGATAACAGGCAGCAGTTCACTTCAGGTAGAGACCAAGAAAGGTTTGGAAGAAGATCTTTTGGAAATAGGGTGGAAAATGACCGGGAACGGTATGGGAACCGTAATGATGATAGAGAGAATAGTAATCGTGAAAGGAGAGAGTGGGGAAGAAGGAGCCCTGACCGGGACAGGCACAGAGACTTGGAAGAGAGGAATAGACGCTCTAGTGGGCATCGAGACAGAGAGAGAGATTCTAGAGATAGAGAGTCTCGTAGAGAGAAGGAGGAAAACCGAGGCAAGGAGAAGCCTGAGGTGACAGACAGGGCAGGCGGTAACAAAACCGTTGAACCTCCCATTAGCCAAGTGGGAAATGTAGACACTGTTTCAGAACTTGATAAGGGGGAGTCTGAGTCTGCAGTTGTAAAACCTTCTGAAGAGTTACCTGCTGAGGCTACCTCATCCGTTGAACCTGAAAAGGATTCTGGCTCAGCAGCCGAGGCTCCTCGTTAGAGACTGGAATTTGTCCACATGTGACAGTGACACTTCCTGGAGTGTAGAGCTTGAAGTGTACAGATGCTGTATTATACTTGCTCCTGCTATATCACAGCCCCGCAGTAGTTGGTGGGGAATTGTAAGCAATTTGATTGCTTCCCTTCTATTTAAAAATAGCCACAAAATAACAAAAAATACTGAAAATATGAATAAATATTACCCTTTTTGCTGTAACTTTTTAAAAGTTTTGACTTTAAAAAGTTTACAAATCGTAATTAGAAGTGCTCTCTATTTTTTTTTTTTAATTTAAGACAAGGTAACGGTGAAAGCTCCTCAAAAACAATAGGGATGTTTTTAATAAACTCTATTTTCGTAACAAACTTTAATGTGTGCTATTCTTCCTACACTGCATTAAGGTGGAAAAGGATTGTTCACCATCAAAGTTTGAGCTGTTAATACTGTGTTGGAGTCTAAATTAGACTTGTATATTTGATGGAAATAGACATCTTTATGTAGTTAGTCTCAAACACCTCATTTGTAATATTTTTTATTTTTAGCATTTCAATCATAAGGCAAAGGTTAGTGGTTTTAATGTTAACTGAAAAGCTTGTTTTGGAATTCAGTCAAGGTCTTCTTTTTTTGCCATTGACTTTGTGGTAAATGTTGCCCTAAATAATTAATTGTAAAAAAATTTTTTCGCTGGGGGAAAAACTGGACCCCAACATTACCCGTTGTACTATAAATTATCTGATTGCCTGGGTATTACTTATTTAGAAAGAAGGTTGGGTGTTTTTCTTAACCATCCCATGAAATTTTTCAAAAGGGTGAAAGAAATCAAGGTTTGTATTTGCAACCTAAGAGCTTATGGTCTTACCTGTTTAAGGACTTAAATGCAACCTATTGTTTCTACAAGCCTCGCCTGTTGCCTTTCTTTACCATTTTTTAAAGTCCCCTGCTGGGCAGAGGTAAACTGAACTTTTTGCCACTTACAAAGTACTTTCTCTCTTTTCCTTAAAATTGTTGGGTTAACTAGGAAAAATAGTCGTAGGTTATCCAAGAGCTATTACATGAACACATCCAAAGCCAAATCAAACCTATACCTGAAATAGTAAAGAAAAGCAGTTACATAAAGCTGCTTACCTAGTGCCAAGGAAAAGACCGTTAACATAATCCTAGTACTTTCGGCCTTGAAGCTTTTTTCTTCTTAAATCACATTTTTAAACTGTCATTGTTTCAGTGTGCGTAAGATAACTTTTTTCTTTACCCTCATCCCCAGGCGAGAAGCTGCTTTATTACTTTGGTTTTGAGTTTTCTGCAGCAAGACCTTTGTTTTGATGGGGGGAAAATGTATTTATCTAGGGCAGTGTTCTTGAGTCCCTGCCTTTGGAAAGTAAGAGAAAATCCGGTTTCATATATGCAGATTTGAGTTATAAAATTTATCCTGTTTTATGTTGGCCCACTGAGAAGTTTAAAAGTCCCAGCTGAAACTGCTTTTGGAAATAAAAATACACCTGACTGATTAGTGTTCAGATTTCAAGGACTCGCAGCCCTGTATTTCCAATTGAAAGTATTAAGGGTCACCCTACTTGCACATGACAAAACCCCGAAAGTACCAAGTGGTAGTAAT
Source organism: Tursiops truncatus (assembly GCF_011762595.2). Lineage (NCBI taxonomy): Eukaryota > Metazoa > Chordata > Mammalia > Artiodactyla > Delphinidae > Tursiops > Tursiops truncatus. The sequence continues at coordinate 131,045,139 of NC_047037.1, read as the reverse complement.
TACACTTGAGGCTTTAAAGGACACAAGCAAGTCCTGTATTTGAGTCTTATCCCATTTATGTAACAAAACTGTACATTATGAAATCTGTTTGTTAGTGTTTGTTTTTAAATTCCCTACCTGATGGTAGTTGTAACCATTATTGTGAGCATACTGTTATCACCAATTTAAAACTTTGAAAACACACACAGACTACAAATTCTTACTCTAAATTAGCTTTTCCTCTCCTAAGTGACCTTCGCTTGATAAAGTCCATCATATAATTTACGACCAACCAAAACTGTTGCTTATCTGGCTTCCCTATCAGAAGTAATATTATAACCCACCGTCAAACCTGAGTTAGATTAACACTTAAAAGCATTCTCTTACAGGTACATATTTCCATTAAGAGAAACAGACTTGAATTCACTAACTGGGTGTGTCAGTTCTTGTATTTAAACAAACAGAACCCACAATCAAACATTTCTTTGCTTCCACCTTACAGTGGCATAATGTATTTCTTTAAGGAGCTTATCTGAAAGCAGATTGTGCCAACCTCTACTTTTATTATAAACTAAACGTTCACAGTTCTACAAAAATGCAGTATGTGCTATTTGACAGGTAGGTAAGTCTTCTCAGCTACCTGAAACTCTAACTAACTTGCCATTCACAATTTCACTGAAAGTTATCAAAGGGCTCTCTTAAACTGTAACATCTACTTTTTAAAATAAAGGTACCACTTTAATTTCCCTAAAGCTAACAAAGGATAGCCTATTTGTCTGAGATTAAAGTTCAGCTTAGTCTTAGCTAAATGTACCAGTTGCTAACATTTTAAACATTCTGATCTCATTTAGAACACTTTCAAAAAAGAGCTCTATGGAAGTTAATACCCGTCAACATATTACTAAATCTGTTCCATTCAAGCTCTGTGTATGAGTATCAGAGCTAATTTAGAATTTCAACTTAGATACTTTAATAGGCTCAAAATACAGTAGTGCCACAGAGAATGTTTATTGCAGGCTTGAGAACTGAAGAAATTCAGACAAATAATATCCATATGTGACTAAGTTTGGCAAAATACAGAGACCACTGAAACAAGACACTTTGAGTATGAGTCTTATAAAATTATACAAATCTTCAAGTGATCATGAATCAGTTCTTATTACAGGTACTTAAAGCAATTAAAAGTCACACAAAATACACTTTTAAGGTTACGGTGTTTAATGTTTCTCTAAATTTCTACAACTAGCAAGATAACATATGCATTACTAGGACTCAAGACCACCTCCTAGGGAATGTTTATTGGGCGATCCCAATTACACCACAGGCCAAACGACTTCCAGCGTTTCCTGTCTTTGTACTTTCTTCATTTCCACCTCTGCCCAAGTCATCTGGTTTTTCATGGACCTTTAAAAAATTTTAAGAACACATTAACTTAGGGCTATCAAGCAATTACCGTATCTTCTCAACAATACCCAAAAGACTTTTAAGAACCATTTAATATTAGAAAATAACATGTTAAAATAATTTTACTAGGAGGAAAGTATACTAATATTTAATCTAATAGTAAAAAGTAGAAACTACTCCTCAAAGCTTTTTCTTGATAAAGCAAAGAAATAGTTACCCTCAAACACTAGGTAAGCAGTGCTATCTCTAAATGAAATACAAAAAACCCACACAATTAGGTTACACGGCTGCCACATGCTGAATCCAACATGAGAAATTCTAGTAATCTCAGTTACAGTAGTCATTCTTTTATTGTATAAATTGCTTTGGGGGAAAAAAAAGTAAACAACAAAAAAGAATATCAAAATCATGCCTAATTACGGACCCATAAACAAGAGGTAATCCTAAAAATATCTTGACGTATTCGAGCAGTAGTATTTTAAATTTTGCTCATCAAACACTGATACGTGATTTTTCTGCTTCACAACTACAGGTGAAGAAAATTCTAAGAATAAAAGGGTCAACTGAAAGGAGGTGTCTCCTGAATGTTAACTGTCCTCTGGGGCAGGCAAAAGGGAGCCTATCCTAGGTGGTGGTCTGTATGAACCAGATGCAGCTCTACGTAACTTGGGGCAACTGCTTCCCACATATTAAACAAGTGGTGATAACTTGCAGACATGAATGAGTATTAGTATTGAGGTCTATCCGATTTCAGACCTCAGACGCTCTGGTTAACTACAAGGGGGAAACCCAGTAGTGGCAAGAAAGTCTGGCCATTTAAAAACTAGATGAAGACCACTCCTGTTTCTGTAACACAGATCTAATTAATACGATCTAATGTAATCTACTTTATTACCGCATCTTAGCAAAACAGTGTTCTTAACTGACCTAGATCATTAATTATTCTTCACTGTAGTCATCCAATAAAATAATTGCTTTTCCTAATCTGAACTAAAAGTACAATTTATATGGATCCTTAGAAACCAGGACTAATAATCATGAAAACATATGTGACCATGTGTTAGAAGTAATTTTATGCATATTCTTATTATATGAACACTTACCACCATTGTGCGGCCAATGATGGAATGGTCTCCACAGAGTGAGATTACGGAATCTTCAATACGCACTTCGGCCACACCATTCTGGTCAGCCTTCACATTGCCCAGGTCTCCAACATGCCTAACGTTGAAAAAGCATTAGAAGGATCAGGACTGGTTTCTATTTAACTTTACTTCATGAGCTAAATTAAAAATGGACTGAGTCAGATATGTAAGGGTGGGCTAAGAGGTGGATATAGTCTGTATCAAATAGAACCCACTTTTCCAGACTGACAAAACCCTGAAAAACATGTAAGTTTAAAAACAAGTAGCTAGATGTTCTAGACACACAGCTCTTCAAACACAGGCTTCAAGTCTATAAAGCAATGCTCTGGGAAGAGTGGTAGGACGGGGTGCACCTCTAATTTCACAGATAAAGGACCAAAGGGTAAACTCTGAGTTACTGAGTTACGCCTGTTACTTCCTGGCATGGCAGAGCTATGCCCCTAGGCCTCTGATATAAAAATAAATTAATCCTTGTCCTTAAATTTAATATTTTCCTGAAAGGCTCTCAGAAAACAAACACAAATGGGAGTCTCACTGAATTTTCAATATCAAATTTTTATCTACAAACCTTCCAGTGTTTCACAATGGTTTATTTTGCTAGTGGTTGACAGTACTGTTATTCATGACATTTCCTGTATTAGATCCCTTTGACACTTGTATGAGCTCTATATTCAATAAATGCTACAAAACCAAATCGTTTTAAGTGTCCCTATTTAATTCCTTAGCCCAAGGGGTAAGCCATTCCAGCACTTGGGGGCAAGGGGTTACATGGGGGCAACAAACTCAAGAGCAGAGGTGCAATTATCTTAGCATGCAATCTGCAGGTCATATACCCATACTGCCCCCTCAAAGCCGTCGCTATTATTTCAAAAAGAGTTAAGGTCACTCACCTCTCTTCATCCTCTGGCCCACCGTGTTTTTTGGATAGAGGGTTAAAGTGAGGACCTGCACTGGTACAGCCTGTTTACGGGGGAAAAAAAAAGTGCTAAATTATGAATCAAAATTCCAAAGTAAGTTCTCAAAAGAAACTGGTCATTGCTAAAAACCTCAAATGGAGAAAGTACTGACCCACACTGTGACTTCTAGGCTAATAAAAACAGAAAGCAACACATTAAACAAAACGGGCAGGGAGTAAAGACATTCTAACCACTGTGTAACACTGGTGAAGTTAAATTAATACCCTTCTCTGGTCTCTGGTTTCTTCACTGCCCTGTAAAATGAGAAGGCCAAGACTTGATCTTCAATGGTTCTTCTGTTAAAATCCCAAGATTATGATCCTACTTCATTAGACAACAGCACACCTCAACTACAAAAAACTTATCTCCCCAGCAACATACTACCAGGCAGCTCTCCTGTTTATGGCCTTTACTTTGCGTGCAGAATATAAAACGGCACCTTAATCCAAGGGCTGCTGCCCGGCACAACTCTGGGGCATTCAGACTGTACTCTGTAAAAATGGCACTCCAGTGCACCAGGGAACAGCGTTCACATAGAACACAACCACGACAATGCAGGAGGCTCTTTCATGACATGGTTCTTCATTCAACAGCTGACAGAAAGTTTCCCCTGTTTAGAGCTTTTATCCATCCTCTACCCAGGGAGAAGACATGCAGGTTACAGAAAGTAGCACAGTAAGTCAGAGCCACAGAGCAATCACCTGCCAAAGCAGAAGCAGGTAAAACCAAAAAAAAAAAAACACGACTTGAGGAATTTTTTTTAGTTAATAATTTATTTTGGCTGCACCGGGTCTTCGTTGCGGCATGCAGACTCCTAGTTGCAGCATGCATGCGGGATCTAGTTCCCCAACCAGGGATCCAACCCGGGCCCCCTGCATTGGGAGCGTGGAGTCTTACCCACTGGACCACCAGGGAAGTCCCAGGACTTTTTATAATTGTTGAAATGGATCAAATCTGATCATTAAATCACTATTTACAGAAACCAAATTATGGAACATTAAAAACAAGTTCTAAGACAGAGGGGATATATGTATACATATAGCTGATTCACTTCACTGTACAGCAGAAACCAACACAACATTGTAAAGCAATTATACTCCAACACACACACACACACACACACACACACGTACGTTCCAGCACAATGAATTAAGTTCTCACCATAAAAAGTCTAAACACTAAGTTTACTCAAATATGGCAATTTAACCCATAAGCTTTTGTTGACTTGCTTCTAAACCCAACTTGAGAAAATGGAAGCACAATCCAAAGTGTGAAGAGTTTACACCCCCTCATCAGTTTGTACCTTGCCCCCCGCCCCCGCTAAGGCCCTTAGGCTAGAAGCGCAGAGCTACCTCGCAGGGTTATGCAGATAAATGCACCCTGCTTGCCACACCCGCCCTCAAGCCCCAGCTCACCAACACCTGGGAGTAAAGGGGAAGGTCAGAAAGAAGCTGCGTTTTTACTTAAAACACACCTGAGACTCTGACATAATCAACCCATAATCACAAAACATCAACTCCTTCTCCTTCCATTCCACACGGAAGAGTCAAAAGCCATTTATATCCCTGAGATCGACTTTAGTAGTCATATTAACTTGACTTTTAAAAAAACTGTCACGAGTTTTTAATGTTTGGGGGTAACTCTACTCGGTGTATCTTACTAGGTGAAATAACTGTCAGTCACTAAACCAGCACAGCACCCACCTTGTGTATTATCTCCAAATTGATGGACATGGAATCCATGATCGCCTTCAGTCAATCCTGTAATGGATCCCGATACCACGACCGTCCCATCTTCCTTTATTCAAAGAAAAGTGCAAGAAGTTTGAGACAGCAAATGCTTCTGAACAAAGAAAACAGTTGAATTATCTTTATCACTCACAGGAAAGTGAAAAGAACATGGACTCAGGAGTCGAAAAATCTGTGTCCAAATCCCAGGTCCGCCGGGAGCAGTGAACCTCCAGCAAGCTGCTAAGCTACTCTATTCATACGTAATATGAATAAGTTCTTGTTTATTATGTAAATACTTCGAATAGGTCGTACTTGCGCATAGTGAGTGTATGTGTACAAATCAAACTTTTGAACCCAAATGTTAGCACATCATACACTTTTTAGCACCCTACTTTCTTCATGCACTCTTCTATGTTAGCAATCATACAAATCTGCCTTAAAAAGAAAAACAATATCCAACTTGCTACCCTAGGATCCCTGTTCTCCACTCTCTACCAGAGGGGTGTTGACCCGTTTCCGGCGTGGATATCTTTGATTTACAGCCAGAAAATATCCTACCTCACTGCCCCTGGGGGACTGATCCTAGTCCAAACAGAAGTACTGCTTTCTCAAGTCTTTTTAGGCATTGAAACCTAGATAACCTTTCCACTACAGAGACCAAAAAGAAAGGACAATGAAACACTAAAACAGGTGGAAAAAAACACACTGCAATTCAGGCAATGTTGATGGATAATGGTACCGCATGCTACATATAGAAATCAAAGAAGTTACTTCTACAGCTACAAAGAGATCTTAGGAAGTAAAATAAAATAGACACAGCATCCACACCATATAGTAATACACGACGGTGTCTTTGTTTTTTAAAAAGCCAGGGCCAACAGTTACAAGAGGTGTTAGCCTTGAAGATCGTACTTTCCACTGGCTAGATACCACTGCTCAACGGAAGTAGCCTGGCAACTGCTGCCTCTTGTGTTTCTTTTTGAGAATAGATACACTATGATTCTTCTACGTACAACCTTTAATTTTGGAGAACCCCAAATGTGAAAGTAATTCCCCCAAACACGCCATGTTATCAAGAGCACAGACAGACAAACATGGCAGGTTCTTCCAAGCCTCCACTTAATTGGTAATGCATAGAGCACAAGAAGTTCAACAGTAAGCTGCCTGGGTACAACCCTGCAGGGACCAGGCTATTGTCTCAAATGAGTAAAACAGGTCAGGGAAGCAGGAGGAATGTAAACCGGTCCAGCACAGCGTTGCCCTGGGCTAATGAAGGCTCAGTATGGGCAGATCTCCAGATTTTTCAAGAGAAGCTAAGAATTTGGACTTAATAGGTGAAAATTTCCGATTTTTGAAAACTGGAAACTAATCCAAACTTTTAAACACTCAATAGGCCAAGAAATACAGTTTATTGTCAATTTAATACATCTGCATATCCAAGGGTCTTTATCAGGTACAAAGAGCACCACCAAAATGATGCTGGAACTTAAAGGAGGGGCCATAGAAGCTGCTCAGGGAAGGTGGAAAAACCAGTTTAACTTCTGAATGCAACACCACGAGCCGTTTTCTCAATGGCCACAGGGCAAGAATCCCTCAGAGACTTCTTAGGTTCTCTAGTGGAGAGAGAGAGGATGGACAAAACAAAAGTCTTGCAAATGAAAACAGCAAAATTCAGTCAAATATCAAAGAGCCTTTTCTAGAAAATTTGGAAACCACCTAAAGGAAAAAAATTAAGCTCAAATATAAGCTCTCTCGTTTAAATCTCACAGATGGGGGACACTTACCTAGATTACTTTGCATGTCCTCTCACATTTCCATAAACCACTTTAACGACTAAATCTCATTCATATTCCCTCATGATTAACAAGCCAACATAAACAATTTTCCACCCACTGGTAACCTCACTAAGATCTGGGGGGACAGGCTTATCACAAGCACCTTCCTCACAACACCTGTGTTTTGCAGTGTCATCAATGAGTATGTCTGTACACTTTATTTTACAAGATTTGTTCAGGGGTTTATCCACCTGCATCTCAGTTAACAGGCCCACGGGTAGAGAAATTTCAAAGTCACTTTACAGGGAATTTGTTTAAACGAATGCTCCAAGAACAGAAGTGACAATTCCATGCAATGGAAATACTCTAGGTGTCCTAACATTGGACTTCCAAACCTCATCCACTACCCTCTACCAACAGGAATTCTCAATCCTCCGTGCACTGTTAAGAACCACTTTGGAAGCTTTAAAAAGAGCAACACTCAGACTGCACCCCATCAGGTTTTCATGTAATTGATCCGGAGTTGAGCCCTGCTATCTGTATTTTAAAAGCTCCCCAAATGAGTCTGCTGTGCACCCAGAGTTAAAAATCGCTCCTCTGGAAAACCCCCAACCATGGAGGCTGTTAGATCTCTGGCTTTTGGAGCTCTGACCAGGGCCGTCCTCTTTGCCCTTAGAGGATGACCCTGACCTAGAGCAGGGGTCAGCAAACTTTTCTGTAAAGGATCACTGTCACCTACTCTTGTTTTCACGACCCTTTAAACACAAACATATAAAACCATAAATATATAAAAGCCACTCAGCTCGAGAGCTGTACAAACACCGCCTCGGGACAGATTAGGCCCGCGGGCCGCAGTCTGCAGACCACCTGAACTAGAGAGTTCAAGGTGGAAAGTCCCAAACGGATACGGATGCTACGAAACCCAGACGGCCCAGCCGCATCCGCCACCCCCGGGTCTCAAGGACCGGCCAGGCCTCAGACTGCGCAACTCAGCATCCGCGGTATCTCAGGACCCAGAATCTGAGCCCGCAAGAAGGGCCACAGCGTCCTCAAGCACCTCAGGTCTCCGCCCGGGCCTACGGACGCCGAGGAGGCGCCAGGGCAACCGGCTTTCCTCTCACGCTTTCTCTCCTTCCGAAACTCGCGGTGGTCGGCACCCACCGGGCCGGCCGGGTGTTCCCTCCCTACACTCCCGCCCAGGCCTCGCCACGCACAGCCGCTGCTGGGCTCGCCCGGTGACTCAGCACTCCGCGGCCGCGCGCGGCTGTCGGCTCTGAGGGCGCCGCACGGCCGAGGACCCGGGGGGCGCCGACCCGCCGACCCACGCGCCGGGTGCGTGGCGAGGTCGGCCCGAGGCCCCGCCGGCCGCTCCCGGGCACAGGTGTGCGGGCACGGCCTCGCCGCCGGTCTCCCCCCGCCGGTCCTTGCCTTTTGTTCGAAGTGGATAGTACCCTGCACCGGGCCGTCGCCCTTCAGCACGCATACAGCCTTCGTCACCATGACTCACGGGGACGCGCTCCGGTCCACTGCGAAGACCAGAGAAGAAGCGGGAAACACGGCCGAGGACGCCAACGCAAACCGAGGACGCAGCACCGCGCCGAGCCGCGGCACCTTTATATGCCGGGCCGCCGCACCCCGCCCACCCTGGCCCGGAACCAATCGCCGCCCGCGTTCTCAGCCCGCTCCCCACGGGACGCGAGTGGCCGGGAATCACCGGGGGCGGGGCCAAAGGGCTGCTTGGGGCGCCTTGCCTTTCGCGCTGCCGGCTCCCTCCGCCCGGCGCCCGTAAAACGCCCAGAAACCTGGAACGGCGAAGAACAGCAGCCCTTCTTCTCCAAAGGGTGTAGTCCGTGGATTGCAGTACACAAAATAAGGAAAATGAGGTATACGCGGCACGCCTTGAAGATCTGAAGTCCCTTTGTCTGGAAATGTAGTTAGTTATAACTGACTTTGGTCATAATATTGTCGCATTTGTTTTTTTAAAAGTTGGGACTGTCAAGCTGGGTGCTTTTGATAGCTTTTACTTTTTAATTGTCTTGTGTTTTGGGTTTCGGAGGGTATGTAAAGTCCACGCATCTCAGCCCCTGGTCTCACCTTTTCTTCCCCGCAATTTTCGTAGTCCAAAACGTATAGAGTTACTTGGTTATCAGAATTGTGTATTCTTTTCGAATATTTCCTGTTTGGCAAGGCCGCAAACGTGAAAATACCAAAGAATGTCAACTGATTGATTTCTCCATACCTCTGCGTTTTGTCTGACTCTGCTGCCCCAAATGTCAAGGAAAAGGGTAGAAGGGGTGAATAATTTATGATACCTCCGTACCTCAGAGTATTTCTTATCCTTCACGGACAAGACTTCAAAAACATGAAATGAGCAAACAGTACAAACTACTTCTGTGGGTTTTTATTTAAAAGTATACACATATTTACTTGTGCGCTCAGAAATCTAGAAAGATGTACAAAGAGACTATGGGTGGGTACCTTTGGGGAGTGCAAATTAAACTTTTACTAATGTTCTCTCAAAAAATTTTTTTACGATACATGTGCATTTGTCTGCCACAGTTTGGCTTAGAATGAGAATTCCCCTCCCCCCGCCAACACACACACATACTTTTGTTGGCAGAACAGTTTGATAAACCAGGGGGCTGGGGAGGGGAGCATCAAGAGAAGGATTTTCATCTTCCCTCCCTTCGGGGCTGCCTGAATAACAAAGATGAGTGAACTGTTTTCAGAGGTGAGGTTAATTTAACCTGGAAGTATGCCTTAGACTTACCCAGAAAACTCATTAAACTGCAGGTTGCTATGTTTCTGACTCAGCGAGTCTGGGGTGGGAACCTGGAATTTACATTCCTACCTTGTGCCCAGGTAGCGCTGATGCTGGCACTTTGAGAAACTCTGACTTGCAGGTGTTGTTCATGCCCAGTGAAGTATGCAAGTTGAGGGCAAGAGCTGGACCTACTTGACTCAAAAGAGGAGATAGAGAAAGCATCCCGAAAAGAAACTTGGAGTCAAGGGGACCCAATAAGGGACACACCTAAGGGAGAAGAGCTTTGGCTACTGGGGATTTCTGTTTTTGTTTTGTGGGATTGAAATCCTTCCCATCTCCCCATGAACTCCAATGCAATCTGCATTTCCCTCTAATGCTCCGTAGGGAGGATTTAGTTGTAAGGATGATGAAACACTGACACGTAGTTCAAGGCCAGAGTGAAACAAGGCAGAAGCTGATTCAACCACATCTTGGCTGTCCATAACTTATTTATTGAATTACACCCTTGGACTCAAAGGCATCTTCTGTCAGAGATACACAATCCACATTTTTTTATCATCCTCTTGAAAGTATACATATTTGTAATTTTGCTTGTTGTACTTACTAGCATTTCCCAGATAGCTGACTTGTGCTAGGCAATTGCATAAATGTGCAAATTCCAGCCACAGGGTCTTTGCCCAAGGCCAGAGTTTCTCTTTGGCTTCAAAATTCCAGGAAGTTGGAATCAGATTTCAGTTCGCTGGCCAACAAAGCAGCCCATGTACAGAGTGGCCCTGGGACCCTGAGTCCCTCCTCTTTTGAGATATGTAGACAAAGCCTGGGTCAGTGCCAGGGCTTGTGTCATGCAGGATTAGAGGACCCCTGGGGTTTATTCCTATGACCACCCTCACACCTGGGCAAGGGGGTCCCACACTTTAGAGGACCCTGTTCTGTTCCTCTCAGGCCATATTTCCCCTGGGGGGTGTTTTGCCAAGAAAATGCTTCCACCCAGAATTTTACCCCTCCTTCTAGAACAAGGTTAAGGAATATAAATATGTGATCTTGAACAGTATTTGTTTGCTTCTAAGGCAGCCTGTGCGGATGAATAAGCAGTTTACCGTGTGTCATTCTGGCATTCCTGGGGATGAAAATCGGTGTTTGGGGACCTCTGTGGTTAAGAGGTAAGCAAGAAGGTAGACCAGAAATTCGGTCTGGCGTTTCCATCCTTTTCTCTTCCTCTCCTTCCTTTCTTAGGACTCACTCTTCCCCTTTCTCCTTTATCTCATCTCTCTCTTTCCCCAAATCATTTTTTTCTTCTGTAATCCCAAGGTGATTCCCCCCTTTACACCTTCCTCATGCTCAGGAAATAAGTAGTTTTTTAATTTCCTTCACATCACACATCACAAAGGGATTATCACCAAGACCTTTGTTGATGAAAAATATGTTTTTATATGAATTGTAGGAAAATGTCAGAACTAGGGAAAATACAAAAGAAGCAAAGTACAAAGAGAGAAGCTTTTTAAAATATTTATTTATTTATTATTTGTATTTTTGGCTGCGTTGGGTCTTCGTTGCTGCGCGCCGGGCTTTCTCTAGTTGCAGTGAGCGAGGGCTACTCGTTGTTGCGGTGCGTGGGCTTCTCATTGTGGTGGCTTCTCTTGTTGTGGAGCACAGACTCTAGGCGCACGGGCTTCAGTAGCAGCACGCGGGCTCAGTAGTTGTGGCGCATGGGCTCTAGAGCGCAAGCTCAGTAGTTGTGGCGCACAGGCTTAGGTGCTCCGCAGCATGTGGGATCTTCCCAGACCAGGGATCGAACCCATGTCCCCTGCATTGGCAGGCGGATTCTTAACCACTTCGCCACCAGGGAAGTCCCAAGAGAGGCTTTTTTAAATGCTAAGAAATAAATGCACTAATAACTAGGAAGCAGGGACTTCCCTGGTGGTCCAGTGGTTAAGATTCCACGCTTCCAATGCAGGGGGTGCAGGTTCAATCCCTGGTAAGGGAACTAAGATCCCACATGCTGCACGGTGCAGCCAAAAAATAAAAACAAAATAACTAGGAAGCAAATTAAAAACAGTTAAAGGCAGTATTAGCTAGTCCTACCTGCATATATTTAATGCTAGTAAATTTCAAAAACTGGAAGCTATTACCAGTAAACACTGTGAGAAGATTATATCCCAGAATCACAAAGTATCTGAGGCATTTTTTGTTTTGTTTTTTGTTTTTTGCGGTACGCGGGCCTCTCACTGCTGTGGCCTCTCCCATTGCGGAGCACAGGCTCCAGACGCGCAGGCTCAGCGGCCATGGCTCACGGGCCCAGCCGCTCCGCGGCATGTGGGATCTTCCTGGACCTGGGCACGAACCCGTGTCCCCTGCATCGGCAGGCGGACTCTCAACCACTGCACCACCAGGGAAGCCCTCTGAGGCATTTTTGAAAGTTGGAGAGGGAAAATTATAAAAATTAATTTATATTGTTAGTAAACAGGAGTGAACAGCCTGGGATTAGAAATTTGCAAACTATAATTGAGAGTTAGCTGTATATTTAATAATCTTGGCTATAACCTGTCATACGGTCTCTGTTTAGCAGTTGCAGCCTGGGCTCAGGCCCACTCTGGCCCACTGTATCATCTTGGGTAATTCTCTCTAGAACTCAACTGTAGATCAGAGGCACCTGGGTTGGGTACAGTGCTTGTCCACAGTGGCTGCACCTCAGAACCACCTGGGAGATTTTTGAAAACAGTGTGCTTGGGCCCAATTATATTCACAGCTTCAAATTGCATATATTTAAACAGTAAATGCACATTACATTGCTGTAAGATACGTAAGATACCAACAATGGTTTTCACTGGAAATAGGCTGCTTACCTTGGCACTTTCCATCCCATGAAGAAAATAAACTTATATTTGATTAAACAAGCATAACCAGGTTTCTGTTACATGAGGTCGAAACAATTTCTAGCTGACGAGATAAGAAGCCACAAAAGGAGTTTTAGCAGGAAGCAGCTTGATGGTGTTCATGGGTGAGGTCAGGGTGCATCTGGGTGCCTGAGAAACCTCGAAGTGCTGAGCCGGAAGTGTCCTTTTGGACACAGATGTGAACCTCAGGGTCACCCCTAAGTGTAGGCTCTATATCAAACTCAACACACGTGCTATTCAGATTTGTAAGGAAAATGTAGTTACTCGTTCACTTTAGGGGATATAATTGTCTTCACGATTCCCTACCACTCGGGGTAGGCAACTGGTGAGACTTAAGCATCAATGACATTTTCTCGGGTTCGTCTGGTTTAAACAGTCTCTTTAGAGCAGTGATCCTCAAACGTTAATATACCTTAGAATCAGCTGGAAGGCTTGTTAAAACTCAGATTGCTGGTCCCCAACCCCAGAAGTTTTTTCTTTAAAAAAAAAAAAAGCACTTTATTAATATATAGTTTATATGCTATAAAAAATTCACCCATTGTAAGTATACACTTAAGCGATATTTTTAGTACATTTATGTAATTGGCAACCATTACCAAAATGCAGTTTTAGAACATTTCCATCAGCATAGGAGATTTCATCTGGTTTTTGCTTAAGCCATTCTCTCACTCCGAGCCCTAGTCAACCACTGATCTACGTTTTTCTCTATAAATTTACTTTATCTGGACATTTCTTATAAATGGAATCATACAGTATGTAGTGTATGATTTTGCACCTGGCTTCTTAGCGTAATGTTTTAGAGCTTAATCTATGTTGTAGCATATTTTGGTAGTTTGCTCCTTACGTCTAAAAGAGTACTCCATTGCCGAATATACCATAAATTGTTTTTCCAGTCACAGGTTGGTGGACATTTGTGTTGTTGAATTGTGTCCCCTCCAAAATTCATATGTTGAAGTCCTAACCACCTCGAAATGTGACCTTGTTTGGAAATAGGATTTTGGAAATGAAATTAGTTAATATGAAATCATACTGGAGTAGGGTAGACCCCTTATGGAATATGATTAGTATCCTTATAAAAAGGAAATTTGGACACAGATAGGCAGACAAGGAGAACAACATGTGAAGATGAAGGCAGAGATCAGGGTGATGGTTCTAGAAGCCAAGGAAAGCCAAACATTGCCAGCAAACCCCAAGAAGCTGGGGGAGAGGCATGGGACAAATTCTCTCTCACAGCCTCAGAAGGAACCAACCTTGCTGACACCTTGATCTCAGACTTCTAGTCTCCAGAACTGAGACAATTCAATTACTGTTATGTAAGCCACTTTGTTACAGAAGCTCTAGCAGACTAATGCAAGATGATTTCCAGGTTTTGAATATTATGAATAATGCTGCCAAGAACATTGGTATACACATCTGTGTGGACGTACAGTTTCATTTCTCTTTAGTTTGCTTTTTAACTTTTGTCCAATTCTTTTAAAACCTGCCAAACAATATTTCAGTGGTTATATTATTTTATATTCCCATCAGCAAGACAAAGGTTCCACTTTCTCCACATCCTTGCCAACACTTGCTGTTGTTTATCTTTTTTTATTATATCCATTCCAGTGAGTATGTAGTGGTATTTTATTGTACTTTTATTTTGCATTTCCCTAACGACTAATGATGTTGAGCATCTTTTCATGTGCTTATTAGCTATTTATATATCTTCTTTGATGAAATGTCTATGCCAGTCTATTCCCATTTTTGGCCTTATCACACTGGCTGGAACCTCCAGTGCAATGTTGAGATATTTGGGTTGTTGAAGTGGTGAGAGTTGAGATATTTGGGTTGTTCTCAATAGTTAGGGGAAGCATTCAGTCTCTTACCATTAAGTGTGATATTTGCTGTAGGTTTTTCATAGATGCCCTTTATCCAGGTTGAGGAAATTCCCATCTATGCCTAGTTTGTTTACATGAAGGAGGTTAGCTTTTGTCAAATGATGTTTCTGCATCTATTAAGATGATCATGTGGTTTTTGTCCTTTGTTCTATTTATCTAGTGTGCTACATTGATAGAGTTTCAGATGTTTAATCAACCGTGCATTCCTGTAATAAATCCCATTTGAACGGAGTATATAATCCTTTGTATGTGTTGTGAATTTGATTTGTTAATATCTGTAATGTTATTTTCTTGTGATTCTTTATTTGATATCAGGATAATACTGGTGTCATTGAATGAATTGAGAAGCCATCCATACTCAGGCTTTTCTTTGTGAGAAGATTGTTCATCACTAATTCAGTTTCTTATTAGAATTCATTTTAGATTTTCTATTTCTCCTTGATTCAGTTTTGGTAATGTATGTCTTCTAAAGAATTTGTCCACTTCACCTAAATTGTGTAATTCGTTGATATAGAGTTGGTCATAATATTTTCTTATAAATTTTAAATTTCTATAGGGGTGGTAGTAGTGTCCCTGCCGTCATTACTGATTTTGCCTATTTCTTTGTTGCTCTTATTTTCTTGCTCAATCTTAACTAAACAGTCGTCAGTTCTGTTAACGTTTTTCAAAGAACCAACTTTTGTTTCTGTTTTTGTATTTTGGCCACACCGTACGGCTTGTGGGATCTTAGTTCCCCAACCAGGGGTCAAACTCCGGTGGAATCCTAACCACTGGACCTCCAGGGAATTCCCCTCAAAGAACCAACTTTTGGTTTCACTGATTTTCTTAATTGTTCTTCTGTTTTCTGTTTCACTGATTTCCAACCTAATCTTTATTATGTCTTTCCTTCTGCTTGCCTGGGGTTTATTTTGCTTTTCTTTTGTCTAGTTTCTTAAGGTGGAAGCATTGTTTATTGATTTGAAATCTTTCTTCTTTTCTAGTGTGGGTATTTAAAACTATAAATTTCCCTCTAAGCATTGCATTAGCTACACCCATAACATGATACGTCACATTTTCATTTTAATATAATTTGAGATATTCTCTAATTGCTCTCATGATTTCTTTTTTCACTCATGCATTAAAGTATAGTGCTTAACTTCCAAATATTAGGATTCCCCAAATTTCCTTCCGTTGTGTTTTTTGTTGTTGTTGTTGTTGTTTTGGGTTTTCTTGGCCATGCCACACGGCATGTGGGATCTTAGTTCCCTGACCAGGGATCTAACCCACATCCCCTGCAGTGCAAGCACTGGAAGGGCAGAGTCTTAACCACTGGACCGCCAGGGAAGTCTTTCTAATTTAATTCCACGGTGAGTTAAAAGAATAGACTCTGTATGATTTCACTGCTTTTAAATATAGTGAGATTTGTTTTATGGCCTAGCGCTTGATCTATTCTGGAGAATGTTCCACCTGCTCTTGAAATGAACGTGATTATGCAGTTGTTTGGTGAAATATTCTACATATATCATTAGGTTGCGTAGGTTGATAGTGTTTTTTAAGTCCTCCGTACCTTTGCTGATTTTCTGTCTGCTTTTTCTATAACTAATTGAGAGTGGGATATTGAAATCTCCAACTACTATTATTTTGTTGTCTACATTTCCTTTTTTTAATGACTGAAGTATAGTTGACTTACAATGTTGTGTTTCTGGTGTACAGCAAAGTGATTCAGATTCTTTTCCATTATAGTTTATTACAAGATATTAAATACAGTTCTCCGTGCTGTACAGTAGGACCTCGTTGTTTACCTGTTTTATATATAGTAGTTTGTATGTGCTAATTCCAAAGTCCTAACTTATCCCTGCCCCCCCAACCCTGGCCCTTTCCCCTGTGGCAAAACCATAAGTTTGTTTTCTCTGACTGTGAATCTGTTTCTGTTTTATAAATAAGTTCATTTGTATCAATTTTTAGATTCCACATATAAGTGATTCATATGATATTTGTCTTTCTGTGTCTGACTTCACTTAGTATGATAATATCTAGGTCCATCCATGTTGCTGCAAGTGGCATTATTTCAATTTATTATGGCTGAGTAGTATTCCATTATGTATGTATACATACCACCTCTTCTTTACCATTCATCTGTCAGTGGGCATTTAGGTTGCTTCCATGTCTTGGCTCTTGTAAATAGTACTGCTATGTACATTGGGATGCATGTATCTTTTTCGAATTAGAGTTTTCTCTGGATATATGCCCAGGAGTGGGATTGCTGGACCATATGGTAACTCTACTTTTAGGTTTTTAAGGAACTTCCATGCCAGTTCTCCATAGTGGCTGTATCAATTTACATTCCCACCAACAGTGTAGGAGGGTTCCCTTTTCTCCACACCCTCTCCACATTTATTATTTGTGTCTACATTTCCATTTAATTTTCTCCATTTTCTTTCATGTTTTTGAGGTTCTGGTAGTAGATGCGTATATATTTATAATTGTTATACCTTCCTGATATAGTGGCTCTTTTATCATTTTGGAACATCTCTGTCTTTAGTAATATTTCTTTGTCTTAACATCTATTTTAGCTGATATCCATATAGCTACTCCAACTCTCTTATGGTTACTGTTTTCATGGCATATCTTTTTCCGTCTTTTTACTTTCAACCTATTTATGTCTCTGAATCTAAGGTGTTCTCTTGCAGACAGTACATAGTTGACTCTTACCCTTTTTGTCCAATATGAATATCCCTGCTCTTTGATTGGATTGTAGACCATTCAAATTTAATGTAATTAATAATATGTTTGGATTTACTTTTGCCGTTTTGCTGTTTGTTTCCTATACGTCTCTTATCTTCTTTGTTTCTCTGTTCCTCTTTTACTGCCTTCTTTTGTGTTAAAAATTTTTTTTAGAATATCATTTAAATTCCTCTGTTAATTTTCTTACTATTTAAAAATTTATTTTATTAGTGGTTGCTCTATAGATTGCAACATCTTAACTTACCAAAATCCAGTTGTGATTAATACTAATTTAATTCTGGTAAAATATAGAAACTTGGCTCCAGTATACCTCCATTCTCTCCTCTCACCTTTATATTATTACAGTTATATGTATTACATTTATATGTAGTATAAACCCAACAATAAAGTGTTATGATTATTGCTTTACACAATCTTATGTCTTTTAAAGAAATCAGGAGAAGAAATAAGGAAAATATATTTATAGAGTCTTTCATATTAACCCACATATTTACCATTTCCAGTGCTTTTCATTTCTTCCCATGTGTTCAAATTGCAATCTGATGTCACTTCCTTTCAGTCTGAAGGACTTTCTGTAATACGTCTTGAAAGGCAAGGCTGTCATCACTTCCATTAACAATGCTTCTGGATGTAAGCATCACCCACTACACCCGATCAATTGAGACCCCTTTAATCACAGCACCATAACTGCCAGTCCTCACGGCCTGGCCAGCCCTGGCAGAACCTCCACACCCACTGGGCTGGAGGAGATGGAAGCAGTACTGGCAAGCATGCCTCGGATATCCACTATTCTTATCCGAAGTTCAGCAGTTTTCAGACATAAACACTTCTCAGATTGTCGTACGTCTTTGGTCAATTTCCAGGGCACTTAAATGTTGTTCTTGTCAATTTTTTTTAGCTTTACGGTTGCTATCTGGGGAGAGGATTTGCTAACCACTTCACTTGGCCGTAGCCGGAAGTCTGCTTCCTCCCCATGTTTCTGATTCATTAGACCTGAGGTGTAGCTGGAGAATTTGAATTTTAATGAGTTCTCAGGTAATACTAATGCTGATGCTGCTGGCCCAGGGACCACACTTTGAAACCCACTGCTTTAGGTTAAATCAATCTCCTTCAGATGTGAAAACAACTTTCTCAGATATGAATTCATATCAGCACACATAAAATTTTATTTTAAACTTGCTGCAGGGGAACAAGGCATCCAATAAAACCAGTTCAGATATTTCCTTTTGGTGGAAACTTTTGGTAGAAGTAAAGGTTACTAGATCATTTTGTTAACATTAGTTTCAAGACAGGCCTGTCGGGTGAAACACTCTCTGTTCACACCAGCCTGATGGTCAACAATTCGGGTGATTCATAACAAGACACGCCAGTAAGTCTAGCAGCCCACGGGAGCTCTTAATCTCATCAGAGTCTACAAGAAAATTGCTCAATTATTTTATCAGGAATGCTAGACACTTTCCACAGGAGGTTGTTGATTTTACCAGGCCCCTCTGTTCTTCTCCAGACGGCCCTCCTCAGGTAGTGGAAGTGGACAGTTTTCTCTCTCATGTGTAACTGCCGAGTTTCCTCCCTTTCCTGCTGTTGCACCCCAGGATGGACTCTGGGCATCTAGTTGGCAGAAGTCAGGCAGCAATAGAGGAGGGCACTGCCTATCCACGTGTTGTCATCAGGATCCCCGTTGGTTTCTGCTGCACAGCAGCTGGTCCATTCTGCTTCTGGACCGGTGACAGCTATGGCGTGACTCGTCCCACCACTATCATCTGTGGTTCCGACCACTGCCATCTTGTCACCAAATCTCCACTTCTTTTGCATGGCCCCCAGTCTTCTGCTGGTCCCCAGTCAACTCGGCCTTTTCGTATCCCAACAAGGGGGCCCACAGGAACGTCAGGTGCTAGGCACAGGCCACATTTTACTTCTCCAACTTTTCTATCCTGACAGCTCCCTCTACACCCCACTGCCCTGCCCTGGCACCATGTTGAAATGTATCCACATGGACCCTCTCTTAAAACTTTGTTCCTCCTCCACCCACCTTTGTATGAATGCCACTGGCATTCCTGAAGTTGTCAAGATCTTCCATTGCATCTGGGTGTTTCTACCTCAGCCCTCAGCACTCACAGGGAGAGAGGAAGTGAGGACCCAAGTGGCACACGCCACTTGCTTGCTCTACAGCTCCCTCCTTTTCCCTCCCTTCCCATAATGTTGCAGGAAGAGTGTTTTACTTTCTCCACCTCAGAGGATCTCAAACTTTCGCTGCATCAGAACCCCTTGGAGGGCTTATTAAAGCACAGATGACTCAACCCCATCCCCAGAGTTTGTAATTCAGCAGGTCTGAGATGGGGCCTGAGAATGTGCATTTCTAACACGTTCCCAGGAGATGCTGCTGCTGCTGGTGCTAACCACACTTTAAGAACCACTGATCTACCTTCTCTCCTGATTTCTTGCTACCCCTGATCTCAAGTAAAATCCTATTGTCTTTTTGCAAAACTTGATACTTGGTTTGTTAATGGATGCTAAAGGGACTTAGAAAATCCTTTCTTCTCAACAAAAGATTTTCAAACTATTATCTTCTAAGGTGGGGATGACTATAATTTATTGTCCAGACAGGGATACCTTTGATGCTTAAATGGGTTAATAATAATAATAATGCCAGGACCACAAGAGTAGTCCGGACTGCCTTAGGCAGACCAAGATGCCTGTTCACCCCATGCTACGGCCTCAAGAAAATCATCTTTGGAACTCAAAGCAATTACTTCCTTGTTCTAGGAGTAAACAAGCTCTCCTTCCCTGGGACAAAGAGGTTGGTGGCTCAAAGTTGAAGATGGAAGGGCTTCCCTGGTGGCCCAGTGGTTGAGAGTCCGCCTGCAGATGCAGGGGACACGGGTTCGTGCCCTGGTCCGGGAAGATCCCACGTGCCATGGAGCAACTAAGCCTGTGAGCCATGGCCACTGAGCCTGCGCGTCCGGAACCTGTGCTCCACAACGGGAGAGGCCACAGCAGTGAAAGGCCCGCGTACCGCAAAAAAAAAAACAAAAAACAAACAAACAAACAAAAAAACTTGGAGATGGAAGACTGCCAGGGAATGTGATTTAAGAGGGAAACAAAACACAGTGGTTTAATATTTTCAAAACATATCCCCATTACAGTAAGTCCTCTACATACGAACCAAGTTGCGAACTTTCAAAGAGGCGAACGTGCGTTCCATCAGCGTCAGGTGTGAGTAGAATTGCAGCCCTCCGTCTCCTGTTGCTGACGACCCTTCAGCTCTACCATCTCCCACCTCCTCTACCTCCTCCAGTCAGTAGTTCTTCTTGCCTGTTCACTCGATGCCAGCCCCTGGATGCCAGCTGTTGTACTGTACTGCTGTACTTTTCAAGGTACTGTACTGTAAGATTAAAAATGTTTTCGTGTGTGTGTGTGTGTGTGTGTGTGTGTGTGTGTGTGTGTTTATGTATTATTTGTGTGAAAAGTATTATAAACCTATTACAGTACAGTACTATATAGCCGATTGTGTTAGTTGGGTACCTAGGCTAACTTTGTTGGACTTACGAACAAACTGGACTTAGAAACATGCTCTCGGAAGAGAACTCGTTCGTATGTAGGGGACTTCCTGTATATACATTTGGAGTTAACCGCCTATAGCACCAAAGCGCCTAACTAGCCTGTGGGCACAAAATAAAGGCAGTTTGCATTTCCTCCTGGCACAAGCCTCACCAGCTCTATTGGAAATTAGCCCTTTTCTTCCTCACCCCGTGTCCTTAGTTATTTCTGGGCATGCCCAAAGTAGCAGCTCACAAGTGCCCACAAACCAGAATGTCAGCTGCAGCCCCCATATGGCCTTGTCCTTCCTCTTCTGCTCAGGCTTCTTGTTCCCATCCGTAGTCCATAGAGCCACCTGGAGAAGTGTCACTCCTGCAGCTTCCCATCATGGGGACCCCGTTCTAGGCCAAGGGTGCTCCCTCGTCTCTGGTACCAGAGCATGGCTGGGTTTTATGCAGAGCCTCTCCCCCAACTTCCTGCCACACTTTGTTTCCTGGGCCCCAAGTTGGATTTTTTTTTTTTTTTTTTGGTCCACGCCACGCAGCATGTGGGATCTTAGTTCCTCAATCAGGGATTGAATCTGCACCCCCTGCAGTGGAAGCATGGAGTCTTAACCACTGGACCACCAGGGAAGTCCCAAGTTGGATGTAATTTGAAGGCAACACAAATAGGATTTGCTGATGGTTAGAATATTGGGTGCAAGAGGAGAGGAGTCCAGGCTGATTCCAGGGTTTTGACTCAGTGAATGAGGTTGTTATTAATTAGGATGGTTGGGAAGAGTGTAGATGGAGCAGGTTTTCTTTGGAAAAGATCAGTAGATTCATTTTGGACACAGTTTGTGATGTCTTTTCAATATCTAAGATAAGAAAGGTAATAATGGACCTTCCCTTTCAACTTCTATGCCATTACCGTAGACAGAACTATAAAGATTATTTTCCAATTCCAGCAGGCACTGTTGAGTGCCTGCCCAACTGTCCTGTTCCCTTTATTCCACACTGGCAGAACCCTGATTTTGTTCCAGTGTCTAACCTCACCTGTGTGACTGGAGAAAATGCTGGTTGTCTAAACCTGCCAGGGTCACCCCATTCTGCATGTCAGTGAGGAGTAGAAGGGTAAGCCTGACGCCCACTCAATTCGGGTCAATGAGACGTGGGGGGCAGTCATTTGGAGGCTTCTGGGAAATGTTCTTTCTTTAAAAAAGATTTACAGAAAGAATTGGTCTGGCTTTTTCTCCTGGATGTCCTAGGGCAACCATCCTGCAAACATGATGTGAGTAAAAACAAGCTGAGGATGGTCAAGCTGAAAGATAGCATTTTCCAGCCCATTAGTTAACTAACGGGAACCATCCTCTCTCTGGATCTCTTCCGCAAGATAACGCACCCCTTGATTCGTTAAGCCACTTTGAGAAGGGTTTTCTTCACTTGCCTGTTAAAGCATCCTAACTGGTACACAAAGGAAGGAGAGAAAGTCATCCTGAGGAGGAAACCACAGAAAGTTCAGGGCAGTAGATTAAGGTGCCCGTTTGTCACTGGCAAGGTCAGGCCAGTACCAGCAGCAGGGCAATTTCCAGTGCAAAGAACTGACTGGATTATGAACTTGAACTAGAAACTGCTTGTATTGTCATAGGTCTCTACTTTTTCTTTGCCAGAGAGGGCCGGTGTTTTACACTGTAGGGGTATCTGTGCCCAAGGCCTTATCATCTCCTGTCAACTCCAAGCTCCGCCCTCCTACACAAGACTGTCCTAAGCGCAGAGTCAAGTCCATGAATTGCTTTCACACTTCCTATTCCACTTTGTGCTCACAAGCGCCTGTTAGGAGGCCAGGCATATCCCCAGTTTACAAACTGAGAATTAAGACTTTGGGGAGGTGATCACAGCCTAGAAATGGCAAAACCCCGACTCGAACCAGGGTAGATTCCAGGCCGGCACTCTTTGACCCAAACCATGAAATTTGTTTTAAAGTCTAAAATGACATCATTGTTCTTACTTGGTTATTCTAATTTTACATGTTAAGCATGATTAAAGTAACTAAACATTGTAAGACTCCCATGTGTCTGGATTCAAACAAAACACACACTAAATACCTAAGGTCTCTAGGGTATGTTTGGTTTTCTGTTACTCAAAATAACAATAATTTTCTTTCATATGCCACTTGATCAAGACTGTTTTTGCCCTTACCAGTTTTCTTACAAACGTGTTTTGAGTTAACCTTTTAATGCCTTATATAACAGGGTTCAGAATCACATTAATTCTAGAAGTGACCTTTTTATTACTCTTGACAATTAACAGGTATTTAAATTTATAGCAATCCTGTTACATATGCAATTCGTTGTGTGTGAACCAGCATGGTATGTTTTTCTTCTCATAAAGCTCTTCATTTGCATTGGAATAAAAACTGCATTGGTTTGAAGTGAGAAATTTAGTCCAGTTTTACCAGGAAGGGAAGTCAAACCAGTTCCGCTGGGAGGAAAAGTTGTTCGATTTGGTTTTGTTAAGAGCCGGTTATTTCAACAGGAAAATGAGTTTATTTGGGAATAGCAGAGGAATTACAATTCAGGACGGTAAACTATGGCGAACCATAGGCAAGTCCTAAAAAAGTGGTTCTTAATAAGTTGGTTTGAGAGTGAGTGTGGAATGTCCCTACTGTTTATTTTTGTTTTGAAGATGAGAAATATTCCAGAAATGTTAATGTGCTGTATTTTTCAAAGAGCAAATCATTTTTTAAATGTTCCAGGAAAGTTTGATTTTGACAAAATGTGTACGAGGTGAAAGGAAGTTTATCCTCTAATTATTCGTGTACACATTTTATAGTGAAAACACCCTTATTAACCAGGACATCTGGGGTAGAGTATTGATTCTTTTCTCTGGTGTTCTTGTATCTCAGTTTCTTCTTCTACAGAACGAGGGGTTGACAAGATGGATGAGTTTCTTGTTACTGCTATAACACATTACCACAGACTTAGTGTTTTAAAACAACACAGATTTATTTTCTTGTGTTTCTGGAGGTCAGAAGTCAGATGGGGGTCTCACTGGGCTAAAACCATGGTATTAGCAGATCCTTGTTCCCTTCTGGAGTGTCTTGTGGTGAATCCATTTCTTTGCCTTCTCCAGTATCTAGAGGCTGCCTGCATTCCTTGGCTCATGGCCATTCCCTCCATCTTCAAGGCCAGAGTCAGCAATGGCCAATTGAGTCTTTCTCACATTACATCACTCTGACACTGACTTTTCTGCCTCCTTCTCCCACTTGTAAGGATCCTTGTGATTACATTGACCCAGCTCAGCCAGAATTATCTCTTTATTTTTTTATTTTATTTTTTAAAATAAATAAATAAATTTATTTGTTTATTTATTTATTTTTGTCTGTGTTGGGTCTTCATTGCTGCGCGCAGTCTTTCTCTAGTTGTGGCGAGCAGGGGCTACTCTTTGTTGCGGTGCACAGGCTTCTCATTGCAATGGCTTCTCTTGTTGCAGAGCAAAGGCTCTAGGCGTGCGGTCTTCAGTAGTTGTGGCTCACGGGCTCAGTAGTTGTGGCTCGCGTAGTTGTGGCTCACGGGCTCAGTAGTTGTGGCTCGCAGGCTCTAGAGTGCAGGCTCTGTAGTTGTGGCGCACGGGGTAAGTTGCTCCGCGGCATGTGGGATCTTCCCGGACCAGGGCTTGAACCCGTGTCCCCTGCATTGGCAGGCACATTCTCAACCACTGCGCCACCAGGGAAGTCCCACCTCTTTATTTTAAGGTCAGATGATTAGCAACCTAAATTCCATCTGTGAACTTAATTCCTCTTTGCCATATAACCTAATATGTTCACAGGTTCTGGAGATTAGGATGTGGACATCTTTGGGAGCCGTTATTCTGCCTACCACACTAGGCAATCTCTTAGATCTTTCCAATTCAAAATGTTATGAAAAAACTCAGTATAATTGTCCTCCATTACTGTAACTTTAAAGTGCAATAAATAAAGCCCAAACAACTAGGTTATAGGGAAAGAAGTAGAATGATATTTTATTAATTGTTTAAATTTTATTTTTATGAAAGGAACTATATTCACATAGTTCAAAATCCAAAGCATAGGGCTTCCCTGGTGGCGCAGTGGTTGAGAGTCTGCCTGCCAATGCAGGGGACACGGGTTCGTGCCCCGGTCCGGGAAGATCCCACATGCTGTGGAGCAGCTGGGCCCGTGAGCCATGGCCGCTGAGCCTGCGCGTCCGGAGCCTGTGCTCCACAACGGGAGAGGCCACAACAGTGAGATGCCCACGTTCTGCAAAAAAAAAAAAAAATCCAAAGCATAATAAGGAATAGGTTGAGGGTCTCACACCCATCCCTAGTCACGTGTATGTATCATTACTGAGCCATCCCCTACTGTATTGCTTTCCTAGGGCTGCCATAACAAATTATAACTAACTGGATAGGTTAAAATAACAGAAATGTATTCTCCCACAGTTCTGGAGGACAGATGTCCAAAATCAGGGTGTCAACAGAGTTCTGATCCCTCCAGAGGCTCTAAGGAAGATGTCTTCCTTGCCTCCTCCAGCTTCTGGAAGCTCCAGGCATTCCTTGGCTTGTGGCTATATC
The DNA here is from genome assembly GCF_011762595.2 of Tursiops truncatus. Classification (NCBI taxonomy): domain Eukaryota; kingdom Metazoa; phylum Chordata; class Mammalia; order Artiodactyla; family Delphinidae; genus Tursiops; species Tursiops truncatus. Next base: position 131,019,786 of record NC_047037.1, on the reverse strand, counting down.
ACTCCAATCTCTGCCTCCATGGGCACATGGCCTTCTTCCCTGTGTGTATGTGTGTGTGTCCTCTCCTCTTCTTATAAGGACACCAGACATTGGTTTAGGGTCCACCCTAATCCAGTATGACCTCATCTTAACTAATTATATCTAGAAAGATCCTATTTCCAAATAAGGTCACATTCACAGGTGCTAATTGTTAGGACTCGAACTTACCTTTGGATGGACACGTGGAAGTTTTCAGTTATTTGCTATTAGAACAGAGGCTGCATGTTTTCTTATGGACTTGTACGGGTATTCTTATGGATTTGTGAAATGCCTCTGAAATACAGATTCCTAAAAGCGTAAATGCTGAGCCATAGGGGTTTTTTTGGCCAAATTGTGTTTCAAAAAGGTTGCAGTTATTTCCATCCCCACCCTCAGTGTTTGTTTCCGTACAGCCTCATCAAACTTCCGTAATACCGGTCTCTTTATCTGCCAGTCTGAGAGGTAAAAATAAGATCTCATTTTAAATTGCCATTTATTTGATTATTCATGCAAATGAGCACACTTCCTTGTGTTTATTGACTTTCTAAGTCTGTGAATTGCTAGTTCCCTCTTGAGCAGCTGATCTATTTTTTGTTTAATCCACTTCAGGCACTTTTGGTCACCATCTTTTCTTTGTTCTTTCTCTTAAATGGAGCTTGATCTTTTACGTAAATCTAAGACAAGAGATTGTGTGAAAGTCCATACCTACAGTGAAGGAGTATTTGCTTTTCAGGGCTAATTTTCTATGATACAGCTCTGACGTGAGTAGGCAAAGTACCTCATAAGAGTATGGTATCCGTGGTGGTTGTAATTTCTGGCAAGAAAGAGGGAGAGAGGGAGGACAGTTATATCAGAAATGAGGTATGTTTGAAAGTGTGTCAGTGGGTGGGAGTTTATACAAAACTGTGAGAAGGTGAAATCCCTTTTTCTCTTTTTTTTAAATGAGAAGCCTTCGGCTGGGTTATCAAACTGGTGGTAAACATCCAACAGACTGCACGTTCATCCTGAGTTTCTCTTCCCAGCACAGAGTCATTTAGTTTGTAATTAAGAAAAGTGAGGAGGGTAACTCCACTTCTGGGTACACATCCAAAAGAACTGAAAACAGGACATGATCAGGTATCTGTACACCCAGGTTCATAGTAGCATAATTCACAAGAGGCAAGATGTGGGCACAACCCAGATGTCCATGGACAGATCAATAGATAAACAAAATGTGGTCTATCAATACAACAGAATATTATTCAGCCTAAAAAGGAAAGAAATTCTGACACAGGCTACAACAGGTGAACCTTGAGGACATTACGCTATCCTTTTTTTTTTTTTTTTTTGCTGTACGTGGGCCTCTCACTGTTGTGGCCTCTACCGTTGCCGAGCACAGGCTCCGGACGCGCAGGCTCAGCGGCCATGGCTCACGGGCCCAGCCGCTCCACGGCATGTGGGATCTTCCCGGACCGGGGCACGAACCCGTGTCTCCTGCATCGGCAGGCGGACTCTCAACCACTGCGCCACCAGGGAAGCCCTACGCTATGCTTTTGAGTGAGACACAAAAGGACAAATACGGCTTGATTTCACTTATGTGAAGTATCTAGATAGTCAAACTCATAGACACAGAAAGTAGAGTAGTAGTTGCCAGGGACTGGAAGAAGGAGGGAATGGGAAGTTGTTTAATGGGTACACAGTCTCAGTTTTGTGAGATGGCAAGAGTTCTGGAGATGGATGGTGGTGGTGGATACACAATAATGTGAATGTACCTGATGCCACTGAACTGTACACTTAAAAATGGCTGAGATGGTAAATTTTATGTTATGTGTATTTTACCACAATTTAAAAATTTAAATTTAAAAATGTAAAATTCATGTTGTATATATTTTACCGCAATTAAAAATAAATGGAAGGAGGGAAGGAAGGAACAGTGAAGAGTGAAGAGCGGTTGTTTTTAACATCATTTCACAGCAGGTAATTTCCAACACAAGAGGCAACCCCAGGACAGCAGGCCCTGTAACTGAATTCTACTCTCAGTCCTTTACAGCCAGGCCTCGTCTCCAACCCACTGGCTGCAAGAAGTCTTCTAGAAATCAGAAATGGCTCCTTGTCTAGAACTGGCAGCGTACAGCACTGCTTAAAGATGAAAAATCGGTAGTTCACTGGGATTCCTGTGTTGCAGGGTCAGTTTTTGTTGAAGAAAAGTAGAGTATAACATCCTTCAGGGATCCTTTGTTCATGCAGAGGCATCAGTGGTGGCTACAAATCCCTTGCATTGTAGGTGACTAAGGAAGAAAAGACTTGCACTGCCCCCCTGCCAACAGGAAGCTGTTTAGTATGCAGTTAAGAATAGTGGGGTGGGGGAAGGTTTTTTGCCCTGGTTCTCACACCAGGCACTCATCCAGCCACCCCTTACCAGCTCTTCACCTGCAAGAAGGTGATGTATCCCAGCTAAATGTCTGGATCAGTGTCTGGCATCCATAAGCATTTGAGAATGAGTAACTTCCATCCCTACCCCAAACAGCTGGTTGGATATGTGAACCCAAGGCCTTTCTTGGGGACTGGGGACTTGTCTCACCCCTGCCGCCACCCCCCCTCTGCCCAGCATGCCAGAGCCCTCGGGTCCAAGGATCTAGAATAGGCCTGAGGAGAAAGGAGAGCTGGCTAGGAGGTCCCCCTGCAGGCCTGAAGCCTAAACTTCTCCTACCAGTTCTGGGGGAAGGAGCGGTTGACTTACGTGTGATCCCTTCTGGGCCATTTGAATTTACCATGCTAGGGTACTGGGTAATCTTTTTTCAAAAATATTTTATTATATATTTTTAAAATGCTTAACTATTAAAAATACTACTAAGATAAATTTTATAAGATGTAAGATTCACCTCTGGTTGAGACGGTTAAAAACAAGACAACAGGCCCCAAATGGAGTCGCTTATGTTAAGCCCCATGTCACCAAACCAAGACAACTTAATTACAGTTTCTGCTCTCCTAGAAATGGAATCTTTAACTGGTCAATCAGGAATCACCTGATTCCTAGAATCGCCTGACTCCTAGCACTAGTTAGGTAATCTGCCTGACAAACTCGAAAGGAAAGTAACCTGCTGTAACCACCTGGCATTTTTGCCTAGTATAACGTCCTTGTTTCTGCTCCCTTCTACCTATAAAAGTCTTTCATTTTGTACAGCTCCTCAGAGCTCCTTTCCACTTCCTAGATTGGATGCTGCCCGAATCAAATTAACTTTTGCTCAAACTCTTAAAACATTTAATACACCTCAGTTTATTTTTTGACAAGACAGAGGTAGAGTTTTCAGGTCTCAGAGAGTTTTTCCCTTCAGAATGAAAAATAACTGAAAGCCATCTCACAGCGGTGCCTTTCTTCAACTTTGACCTCGCCTACCCTGCTCATCATTAAGCCTCCAGTGCCAGCATAGCGCTGGGCACAGGGTAAACCCTCAGTAGGTATTTGATGATTAAATCAATTGATGTCAAAACAAAATGCGGGATACTTATGATCCCCAATTCTGCATTTTCCTAAAGAAAGGATATTTGGGGCTTTCCTGGTGGCGCAGTGGTTGAGAGTCTGCCTGCCGATGCAGGGGACATGGGTTCGTGCCCCCGTCCGGGAGGATCCCATATGCTGCGGAGCGGCTGGGCCCGTGAGCCATGGCCTCTGAGCCTGCGCGTCCGGAGCCTGTGCTCCGCAATGGGAGAGGCTACAACAGTGAGAGGCCCGCGTACCGCAAAAAAAAAAAAAAAAAAAAAAAAAGGATATTTGGGTCATGGTATGGTAATGTAATTAAATATATACTTGGTCCTCGTCCATTTCTGACACAGAGCTCCTAAAATCCTTGCAATTTCCTAAGTGACTAGAAGGATGAATGTTCTTTTTTATGTTAATGAGATGACTTTTGGATCCCCCTAAGCGTGGGAGTTGGTTGCCAGAAGAACTGACCACGTGATTAGAGGCTGAACCTTTTGGTCCCACCCCCTCACCCCCAGGGAGGGGAGAGGGGCTGGAGGTCGAGTCAGCCACCAATGGCCAATGACTTAATCAATGATGCCTATGAAATGAAGCTTCCGGAAAACCCCCAAAAGATAGGGTTTGGAGAGCTTCTGAGCTGGTGAACACTTGGAGATGGGGGGAGAATGGTATGCCTGGAGAGGGCATGGAGACTCCATGCCCCTTCCCCATTCCTTGCCTTACGAATCTCTTCCATCTGGCTGTTCATATCCTTTTATAATACACCAGTAATCTAGTGAATTAAATGTTTCTCTGAGTTCTGTGAGCTACTCTAGTAAATTAATCAAACTCAAGGAGGGGTCTTGTTGGAACCTCCAATCGACACTGTAGCTGGTTGGTCAGAAGCACAGGTGATCAGCTGGCCTTATGCCTGGCTTCCGAAGCTGGGGAAGGGGGTAGGCGTGTGAGACTGAGCCCTTAACCTGTGGGATACGATGCCATCTCTGAGTGGGCAGTGTCAGAATAGAGTTGAATTGTGGGACACTGAGCTGGTGTCTGGAGACTTGTTGGATAGTGTTGGGAACCACCCTCCCTACTGCCACCAACACCCTCCCCTCGCACAATGGAATGGAATTGGTGCTAGAAACATTTTACATAGAAACCAGCCGGGTATATAATATTTATTGTTCATTAATTGAGGTGATAGATGAGGACCTCTGATTTTAGGCCTGGCTGAGATTCCCAGATGCTTAAAACTGGAGAAAGAAGGAAAGTATCTAACTGGAGTTGTGGAAGCCCAAGATGCTGGGAAATCCCTTTCAGGGCGACCAGAATGGCCCATGTGATGGGAAGTCATATTTTGACTGAGTCATATTCACACTGAAGACACAGAGAAAGAGTCAGCCATGAAACTGATGGTTGAACAGATCAGGTGTCTGGGATGAATCCACAGACCTCCAGATTTGGAAGACTGTAACAGACCCCCGTCTGGGAGTGTCAGCTGAAGCCCCAGACCAAGCATGTAATTGAGGGAGTTCCCTGATGGCCTAGTGGTTAGAATTCCGGGCTTTCACTGCCGTGGCCTGGGTTCAGTCCCTGATCAGGGAGCTGAGATCCTGTAAGCCACAAGGCATAACCCAAAAAAAAAAAAAAAAAAAGAAAGAAAACATCTGTCTGTGGCCCTGGCATCCTATCCAAAGAAGGCTGGAGGAGCATGGAAATCCTGAGAAGGACACTGGGTGGGCTGGAGGACCTCGAGAGAAAACAAAACTCTGTCCTCCTCCTTCAGGATAGCCCAGTGTGTGGAGAAAGCCTGTGAGGTGAACCAAAAAGTTTTTTCTCCTCCCTCCCAGCCCCCCTCGCCACGCCACCCCCAATCCCCTGCTCTCTTTCCTCTCCCCTCCCCCATCCCTAAATAGTAAGGCTTGGCGGCCTCCTCTCAATTGACCTTTGTCTGATTTGGAGGTGGAAGATTTTTGCAAGTGTCAACAACAGTCCCACAGTGAATAAAGCTGTGAACTTACCCCTTTTGTACAAATTGCAAGGCAATCTTCATTGTAACATTACCTCAACTGGGAAATGTAATTCGATGGAAGAAAGAGGTTTGCTAATCTTTCAGATTCCCCCCTTTTTTTTTTCTTTTTAAAATTATGTGTTGCCCAAGCTGAAAATTGGCACCACCTATGGGTTCTGGATGCAATGAAGTCAGAAATGATACTGAGGCCAGCTGGGCCTGACGCAACAGCCCAGTGGGGTCAAACTGACGTTTTTCTTCCATTTTTGATGAGTGGAGAAAAACACTGGTTGTGAATTCTCAATAACCAGTCTACTGTACTTTTCTTGCAGACTGGCTGTTGCTGTCCGTTTCCCAGTCCTGCTGTTTAGCCAAGTGGGATTCTTCTTCATGCCAGTTACGTGGGCGCAGAGGCTGGACTCTTCCTCCAAGGTCATGAGCAGGTACCCTCCCTTGTATGAATGTATCACAAGGAAAGGGCATTGTGTAATAAAGATTTACCCTTGCCCAAAGAGAGATCTGCTCTTTGCCCTCAGCTCCCCAGAGGTGATCTCTAAGCCCTTAGGCTCTCCTGCCTGATAAGAGTGCCTTTGTGTTGTGGAACCAAATGTAGGTCCACTTGCCCACGGGCTGGCGGTAAAGCCAATCTACTGACACCAGATTGTGGTGAAGAAAAGTGCAGCGTTTATTGTAAGGCACCAGACGAAGAGTCCAGTGCGGCTAATGCTCAAAACACTTGCACTCAGGGAGGTGTTTTTAAAGGCAAAGTGAGGGAGGGGAGTCCCAGGGTGAGTGATCAGCTCATGCACTGTTCTCTGATTGGTTGATGGTGAGTGGTGGTAACATTATCAGTCATTAGGCTCCAGTAGGTCCAGGGGCTATGTGCTCATGGTCATCATATAGTTCGCTTTCTCCATTTGGTGGTGCTTTTAGCATCTGTAAAACAGCTCAGGAAATGTGCATCTGATACTGTTATCTAGGCGCTTCAGAGAGGAGCTAAAGCAGAGGACGTGGGGGGAGGGGTCTGTCCCCGGCAGGCCCCATAGTGTCCTGATCAGTTACATTTGTTTACCCGGACGCGGAGTAGGAACCTCTCCTGACTGCGCCCTATTTATCTCTTCTCTTGGCCGGTTTTCGTCTGTATCTTTTTGCTATAATAAAGCGTAACTGTGAGTATAACAGCTTTCAGCAAGTTCTGAGGGTCCTTCTAGTGAGTCACTGAACTTGGCGGTGGTTGTAGGGACCCTGAGCTGGCCTCTGGTGTCAGAAGTGAGAGTAGTCTTGGGGACAGTTCCCTGACTTTGCAGGCACTGACTAGGACTCTATGCTCATGGTCTCTGGACTGGACTCTCCTCTCACTGGCTGGGTGAGCTGCTTCGTCTCTCCGGGCCCCTTTGCCTCAGCACTCAGCAGGGAGGGTTCTCTGTACCCTCTGGGGGAGGTTGCTGTGGAGGCTGAGACAGGAGTGAGAGGGAGGGCTGTGCGAGTTGTCCAGCTGCACGGAAATGTGCCCCCTTGGTGCCGGTGGACTGAGTGCCCTCTCACGTTTGGGCACGTTTGACGACGATGGTGATATTAGTGACGATCCCATTCCTACAGTCTGACAGACCTCATCTGTCTAGACAGGGAGGAGAGAGGGGCTGGGGCCAAAGAATAAGCACCTGGAGCCCAAATGGAAGCCATTTCTCTAAAATAAGGTCTTAGGAGCCACTTACTGGAAGTGGTGGAAGGATGCAACCTCTCTGCACACGGTGAGACACACCTAAGTGACGATGCACCTGTCATTCATCAGAAGAGCAGAAACTCAATATCTTGACAAACCACTCTGTGGCGAGGCTGGAAGTGGGCACCACAAAATGGTCCAACCTCTGCTGAGGGGAATTGAGCAATAGCTAAGAAAATTACAGAGTATTTACCCTTTGACCTAGAAATAGCACTTCTGGGTACTACCCTCAATTACCTCTAGCAATACAAAAAAAACTGTGATGGTTATTTATTACAGCATAATTTGTAACGCAGAATATTCAAAACAACCTAAATGTCCATATGTAAGAAATTGTTTGAATAAATTATAGCATGTCCACACAAGGAAGTAGCACATTGCTATAAAAACCAACAATGAACTGATACAGAGTGATATCCAGATATATGGTTACATGCAAAACACAAACAATCAAAGTTCACCAAAATGACTATAGATGTCATAACACCTTGAGTAAAAAAGAATCTGTGGGGCTTCCCTGGTGGCGCAGTGGTTGAGAGTCCGCCTGCCGATGCAGGAGACACGGGTGCGTGCCCCAGTCCGGGAAGATCCCACATGCCGCGGAGCGGCTGGGCCCGTGAGCCATGGCCGCTGAGCCTGCACGTCCGGAGCCTGTGCTCCGCAACGGGAGGGGCCACAACAGTGAGAGGCCCTCGTACCGCAAAAAAAAAAAAAGAGAGAGAGGACAGCACCTTTCAGAACCATAATTCCTTTGTCACACATCAGAAAATTAATTCCCTAATAACATTTTGTGCACAGCACATATTCAAATTTTCCCAGTTGTCCTTTAAAAACCACTTTATTACAGCTGGTTTGTTTGAGTTAATGTAGGACAATTCCCTGCTTTTCCTGCGTTAAATGCCGGTGTCTTATTGAGCAAGCCAAATCAGTTTTCCTGCAAAATGTCCCACATTTTAGATTTGGTTGGTTGCTCCCTCATGGGGTCATTTAACCTGTCTCCTTTACTTCCTGTGACCTGGAATTTAGACCTAAAATCCTGCTCAGACTTAACAAAAATATTAAACAAAATATTAACAAAAATATTAAATATTGAAGTAAGAATACTTCAGTGCAGTGTCTTGTGCTTTGTATTTCAACACACCAGGTTGCTCAAAATAATCCGGTTGCCCCATTGCTAACGATGCTAAGATTTGGTGAGTTCTGGTGATGAGAGCCTGATCCCTCATGGAAGAATTTTGTTTCCCTCTTTCAACCAGCAAGTATCCTCTGGCATGACACTTGACACTCTGTCCCCCATCAGTCTTTCACCCAAAGGTTTTCTCATCTATTGATTAATGTTGCCTGAATCAATTATTTTATCAGAGTTTGCAAAATGGTGATTTTATACTATGATTTTTCCATATTAATTAGCTGGTATTGAAACAGAACAGGACCCTATGGTCCTTGCCCCACCCCATGTCCTCAGCCTGCCTTTTGTCTGTGAAAAAACTTTAGCTAAAGAATAAGTCTGATCAGAGAAGTGAGAAAATGCAGAAACAAAGGAAAACAGTCCAACAGGACTAAATAATAATAGTTTAGTCATTAAGCATAGTCAAGGACCATTAGTTCCTTCTCAAGGGCTATAGATGATATTCTGAGCCATATCTTGTGAGCTGTCTTATAGATACTGAAACTCCTACCAGGTGGGAGAAGTTAACTACAATGATGACCAGACTGTAGCCATGCCGTAAGCTGCCACAATTCCAAGAATTGGCCTCAAGGAAATGGGAACACACTGACCCTGGAACTGAAGATTAACTGTACTTAAAACAATCAAGATGACGCTGGTCAGACCACCGATGACCAATTTCAAGATGACCGTCAGAGCTGACTGTGCTGTTTCTGCACGTAGCCCTCTCCCTCCGTCTATGAAAGCCCTTGGCCCATGATTGTCATTTGTAGGGGGAGTCGACCTTTGGACAGGAGTCCGCCCCACCCCCATTGCTGACATCCAAAATTAAGCAAACTTTCCTTTCCACCAACTTTGCCTCTTTATTGGCTTTTGAGCAGCGAACAGCTGGACCCTGCTTTTGGTTACAGTATCCTTCTGTAAAACAGAGCCCTTTCTCATCATTCAGGCCTATTTGGTCACCCTGAAATATAGTTCCTAAAGTGAAGGCAAGATAATTATTCAGTTATTTCCCTTCAATGATCATTTTTCAGAGTAAGTAAGTTACCTCCAGTGGTGACAGACACATTCTTCTTGGGGAGGAACTTTGTCTTTTGGTTGAATATCATAATCAGTTCATGGTTTGGGGGAGCAGGTTTTTTTGGGTCTCATTCTAGGGTTGCAAATAAAAATAGGATTACAGTCAGACCTGTATAGCCTCAGGTTCTGCATTTGTGGATGCAAATAACCATGGACCAAAAATACTCCAAATAAAAAGAAAATTCCAAAAAGTTCCAAAAATCAAAACTTGAATTTGCTGTGTGGCAGCAACTAGCATTTACATTGTACTTACAACTATTTACACAGTGTTTACATTGTATTAAGTATTATAAGTAATCTAAAGATGATTTAAAGTATACGGGAGGGTGTGGGTAGGTTATATGCAAATACGACGCCATTTTGTATGAGGGATTTGAGCATCCTTGGATTCTAGTATCTGCTGAGGGTCCTGAAACCAATCTCCTGCAGGTACAAAGGGACAGCTGTATTTTTGTTTTGCTTTTACCTTGTTAACTCATAATTTTCTGTTTTATCCATGTTGCAATATGAAACAGGTTTATTACTTTTAACTGGTGAGCACTATACTTTAAACGTTCCTCTACTACACTTTAATTATAAATCCCCTTGGGTTGGGCACCAAGGTTACTGCCAGTACTTTGTGTGAGTACTTAATTTATTTTAAGTACTGCCAGTACTTAATTTATTTTAAAATATATATATATATATATTTATTTATTTATTTTTGGCTGCGTTGGGTCTGTGTTGCTGCGCGTGGGCTTTCTCTAGTTCTGGCGAGCAGGGGCTACTCTTCGTTGCGGTGTTGGGCTTCTCATTGCGGTGGCTTCTCTTGTTGCGGAGTATGGGCTCTAGGCACACAGGCTTCAGTAGTTGTGGCACATGGGCTCAGTAGTTGTGGCTCGTGGGCTCTAGAGTGCAGGCTCAGTAGTTGTGGCGCACGGGCTTAGTTGCTCCGCGGCATGTGGGATCTTCCTGGACCAGGGCTCGAACCCGTGTCCCCTGCATTGGCAGGTGGATTCTTAACCATTGTGCCACCAGGGAAGCCCAGAGGGTTAATTTTATGTGTCAACCGACTGGGCCCGAAGGTGCCCAGACATTTAGTCAAACATAATTCTGGGTTTGTCTGTGGGGTGTTTTGGATGAGATTAACATTTGAATTGCTAAACTGAGTAAAGGAGATTGCCCTCCCTAGTGTGGGTGGGCATCATCCAGTCAGTTGAAGACCTGAATAGAACAAAATGGCTGAATGAGGGGAAACTTCCCCCTGAGTGCTTGAGCTGGGACGTCGGTCTTCTCCTGCCCTCACCTGCAACATACGACAGCGGCTCTCCTGGGTCTTAGGCTTTTGTCCCCATGCTGAGCCACAGCCACCCTCTGCCTCCACAGGAGACCCTTAATACCAGCAGGTAGGTCTGGCCCAGGCTCTGATGAGGCCACTGCTTTTTCCCCTGGGTCCTGGTGCACACGAGACCTTGTGTGCACCCTCCAAGAGTGGAGTCTCTGTTTCCCCCAGTCCCGCAGAATTCCTGCAGTCAAGCCCGGCTGGCCTTCAAAGCCACACGCTCTGGGGGCTCCTCCTCCCGAGGCCAGGCCCCAGGCTGGGAAAGCTGACATGGGGATAAGGACTTTCACTGCTGTGGGAGAACCTCTGCCGTATAATCATTTTCCAGTTTGTGGGTCACCCACCTGGCGGGTATGGGATTTGATTTTATCGTGATTGTGCCCCTCCTACCGTCTCACTCTGGCTTCTTCTTTGTCTTTGGATACAGGATATCTTTTCCGGTAGCTTCCAGTGATTTTTTGGTCCGTGGTTGTTCAGCAGTTTGTTGTGATTTTTTTTTTTTTTTTTTTTTTTTTGCGGTACGCGGGCCTCTCACTGGTGCAGCCTTTCCCGTTGCAGAGCACAGGCTCCGGACGCGCAGGCTCAGCGGCCATGGCTCACGGGCCCAGCTGCTCCGCGGCACGTGGGATCTTCCTGGACCGAGGCACGAACCCGTGTCACCTTCATCGGCAGGCGGACTCTCAACCACTGCGCCACCAGGGAAGCCCCAGTCTGCAGTTTTTAAGACAGACTTTCCATGGGTCTGCCTATGCTGGCATTTTTGTGTCAGGATTGGAGAGGTCTCTTTCACATTTCTATCCAAACTGAAATTATTGATGACTCCTTTGGGGACAGTTATAAAGAGGGCTTGTAATGCAAAATCAGGCCACTTTAATAGTGCACCGTAGTCTCAGGAAATGTGTTCAGTAAATCTGACAGCAGCCCAGACCATCACTCTTAAAGTCACATCCAACATACGTTTACATATAACTCACATGAAATCAATTATACATACACACTGGGGACAGGGGCAAGGAGAGAAAGAGAGACAGAGAGAATATGAATTTACATCATGAAGATTTTTGCCTGCTATTCCCATCAATAAGCTTATTGCCTAGAGTAGGAGGAAGATTGGAGATTGGAATCAAATATTCCTTCACAAGATCTCAGTTTCTAGGTAACTCTCATGGTGTGAGGATCTCACTTTGTGAATGTGATTCTACTATTTTAAGTATATATTTCTTTTTTCTATAATAAGGCCCTGAATACCCAAGCAATTACTTCAGCTGATGCTCAGTTGAAAACAAAGACACAGAGACAGCAATTTGCTCATCTCTGGGGTCAGGGCAAAGGACTGTTTTGGACAGCCAATATATCCCTCATTAACATACTGTGTAAAGATGGTCCCTAATTGAGAACTTAAGATTCATGAGAGTAATCTTGGCAATACTAAATTCCAGCCTTTTATGTAGCTCTTAAAACTAAGCTCCTGAGAAAGCGGACCACTGTTTTTATCCTGCAAAAGGGCTGTATCAGTCAGAGTTCTCCAGAGACGTAGAACAAATAGGATGTGTATATATGTATGTAGGTATTTGTGTGTGGGGGGGGGGGGGGGCGGGTGGTGTGTGTGTGTGTGCGTGTGTGTGTGTGATATACATAAGACAGACTGATTTTAAGAAATTGGCTTATTTGGGAGGTTATTTTTAAACATTTATTTATTTAACTTTTTAAATTATTTTTTAATTGAAGTATAGTTGACTTACAGTATCGTGTTAGTTTCAGGTGTATAGCACAGTTGATTCATATATATATATTTTTTCAGATTCTTTTCCCTTATAGGTTATTACAAAATACTGAGTACAGTTCCCTGTGCTATACAGTTATACACTAGGTCCTTGTTGGTTATCGATTTTTTAAATATTTATTTATTTATTTGGCTGTGCTGGGTCTTAGTTGCAGCACATGGGATCTTCTTGTGGCATGCAGGATCTGTTTGTAGTTGCGGCATGGGGATCTTTAGTTGCAGCATGCAGGATCTAGTTCCCTAACCAGGGATCAAACCCGGGCCCCCTGCATTGGGAGAGCAGAGTCTTAACCACTGGACCACCAGGGAAGTCCCGGTTATCTATTTTATGTATAGTAATGTGTATATGTTAATCTGAACCTCCTAATTTATCCCTCTCTCTGTCCCCCTTTCCCCTTTGGTAATCATAAGTTTGTTTTCAGTGTCTGTGTGTCTCTTTCTGTTTTGAAATAAGTCCTTTTTTTTTTTTTTTTTTTTTTTTAGATTTCACATATAAGTGATTTGTCTTTCTCTGCCTGGCTTACTTCATTTAGTACGATACTCTCTAGGTCCATCCATGTTGCTCCAAATGGCATTGTTTCATTCTTTTTTATGGCAGAGTAATATTCCATTGTGTATATGTACCACATCTTCTTTATCCATTCATCTGTCAATGGATATTTAGGTTGCTTCCATGTCTTGGCTATTGTAAATAGTGCCACAATGAACACCGGACTGCATGTATCTTTTTGAATTATGGTTTTCTCCAGACATATGACCAGAAATGGGACTGTAGGATCATATGGTAACCCTAGTTTGTTTGTTTGTTTTTAACATCTTTATTGAAGTATAATTGCTTTACAATGTTGTGTTACTTTCTGCTGTATAACAAAATGAATCAGCTCTATCTATACATATATCCCCATATCTCTTCCTTGCATATCCTTCCCTCCCACCCTCCCTATCCCACCCCTCTAGGTGGTCACAAAGCATCAAGCTGATCTCCCTGTGCTATGCGGCTGCTTCCCACTAGCTAGCTATTTTACATTTGGTCGTGTATATATGTCCATGCCACTCTCTCACTTTGTCACAGCTTACCCTTCCCCCTCCCCGTGTCCTCAAGTCCATTCTCTACGTCTGCATCTTTATTCCTGTCCTGCCCCTAGGTTCATCAGAACCTGGTTTTTTTGGGGTTTGTTTTTAGATTCCATATATATGTGTTAGCATACGGTATTTGTTTTTATCTTTCTGACTTACTTCACTCTGTATGACAGACTCTAGGTCCATCCACCTCACTACAAGTAATTCAGTTTCTTTTTTTATGGCTGAGTAATATTCCATTGTATATATGTGCCACATCTTCTTTATCCATTCATCTGTCGATGGACACTTAGGTTGCTTCCATGTCCTGGCTATTGTAAATAGAGCTGCAATGAACATTGTGGTACATGACTCTTTTTGAATTATGGTTTTCTCAGGGTATATGCCCAGTAGTGGGATTGCTGTGTCATATGGTAGTTCTATATTTAGTTTTTTGTTTTGTTTTTGTTTTGTTTTGCAGTACACGGGCCTCTCACTGCTGTGGCCTCTCCCATTGCGGAGCACAGGCTCTGGATGCGCAGGCCCAGCGGCCATGGCTCACAGGCCTAGCCGCTCCGCGGCATGTGGAATCTTCCCAGACAGGGGCACGAACCCGTGTCCCCTGCATTGGTAGGTGGACTCTCAACCACTGCGCCACCAGGGAAGCCCTATTTTTAGTTTTTTAAGGAACCTCCATACTGTCCTCCATAGTGGCTGTATCAATTTACATTCCCACCAACAGTGCAAGAGGGTTCCCTTTTCTCCACACCCTCTCCAGCATTTATTGTTTGTAGATTTTTTTTAATGCTAAAAGACATTTTATTTAATTAATTTATTTATTTATTATCATCTTTATTGGAGTATAATTGCTTTACAGTGGTGTGTTAGTTTCTGCTTTATAACAAAGTGAATCAGTTATATATATACATATGTCCCCATATCTCTTCCCTCTTGCATCTCCCTCCCTCCCACCCTCCCTATCCTACCCCTCTAGGTGGTCACAAAGCACAAAGCTGATCCCCCTATGCTATGCAGCTGCTTCCCTGTAGATTTTTTGATGATGGCCATTCTGACCCGTGTGAGGTGATACCTCATTGTAGTTTTGATTCCCATTTCTCTAATGATTAGGGATGTTGAGCATCCTTTCATGTGTTTGTTGGCAATCTGTATGTCTTCTTTGGAGAAATGTCTTTTGACGTCTTCTGCCCATTTTTGGATTGAGTTGTTTGTTTTTTTGATATTGAGCTGCATGAGCTGCTTGTATATTTTGGAGATTAATCCTTTGTCAATGGCTTCGTTTGCAAATATCTTCTCCCATTCTGAGGGTTGTCTTTTCATCCTGTTTATAGTTTCCTTTGCTGTGCAAAAAGTTTTAAGTTTCATTAGGTCCCATTTGTTCATTTTTGTTTTTATTTCCATTTCTGTACGAGGTGGGTCAAAAAGGATCTTGCTGTGATTTATGCCATAGGGTGTTCTGCCTATGTTTTCTTCTAAGAGTTTTTTAGTTTCTAGTGTTACATTTAGGTCTTTAATCCATTTTGAGGTTTTTTTTGTGTATGGTGTTAGGAAGTATTCTAATTTCATTCTTTAACATGTAGCTCTCCAGTTTACCCAGCACCACTTATTGAAGAGGCTGTCCTTTCTCCATTATATATTCTTGCCTTCTTTATCAAAGATAACGTGACCATGTGTGCGAGGGTTTATCTCTGGGCTTTCTATCCTGTTCCATTGATCTATATTTCTGCTTTTGTGCCAGTACCATACTGTCCTGATTACTGTAACTTTGAGGTATAGTCTGATATCAGGGAGCCTGATTCCTCCAGCTCTGTTCTTCTTTCTCAAGATTGCTTTGGCTATTCGGTGTCTTTTGTGTTTCCATACAAATTGTGAAAGTTTTTGGTCTAGTTCTGTGAAAAATGCCATTGGTAGTTTAATAGGGATTGCACTGAATCTGTACATTGCTTTGGGTAGTATAATCATTTTCACAATGTTGATTCTTCCAATCCAAGAACATGGTATATCTCTCCATCTGTTTGTATCATCTTCAATTTCTTTCACCAGTGTCTTATAGTTTTCTGCCTACAGGTCTTTTGTTTCCTTAGGTAGGCTTATTCCTAGATATTTTATTCTTTTTGTTGCAATGGTAAATGGGAGTGTTTCCTTAATTTCTCTTTCAGATTTTTCATCATTAGCATATAGGAATGCAAGAGATTTCTGTGCATTAATTTTGTATCCTGCTACTTTACCAAATTCACTGATTAGCTCTAGTAGTTTTCTGGTAGCATGTTTAGGATTCTCTATGTATAGTATCATGTCATCTGCAAACAGTGACAGCTTTACTTCTTCTTTTCCAATTTGGGTTCCTTTTATTTCTTTTTCTTCTCTGATATTTGTGGCTCAAACTTCCAAAACTATGTTGAATAATAGTGGTGAGAGTGGGCAACCTTGTCTTGTTCCTGATCTTAGAGGAAATGGTTTCAGCTTTTCACCATTGAGAATGATGTTGGCTGTGGGTTTGTCATATATGGCCTTTATTATGTTGAGGTAGGTTCCCTCTATGCCTACTTTCTGGAGAGTTTTTTATCATAAATGAGTGTTGAATTTTGTCAAAAGCGTTTTCTGCATCTTGAGATTATCATATGGTTTTTATCCTTCAGTTTGTTAATATGGTTTATCACATTGATTCATTTGCGTATATTGAAGAATCCTTGCATTCCTGGGATAAACCCCACTTGATCATGATGTATGATCCTTGTAATGTGCTGTTGGATACTGTTTCCTAGTATTTTGTTGATGATTTTTGCATCTATGTTCATTAATGATATTGGTCTGTAGTATTCTTTTTTTGTGACATCTTTGTCTGGTTTTGGTATCAGGGTGATGGTGGCCTTGTAGAATGAGTTTGGGAGTGTTCCTCCCTCTGCTATATTTTGGAAGATTTTGAGAAGGATAGGTGTTAGCTCTTCTCTAAATGTCTGATAGAATTTGCCTGTGAAGCCATCTGGTCCTGGGCTTTTGTTTGTCGGAAGATTTTTTATCATTAAAGATTTTAAATTTTTAATCACTGATTTTTCAATTTCAGTGCTTGTGATCAGTCTGTTTATATTTTCTGTTTCTTCCTGGTTCAGTCTCAGAAGGTTGTGCTTTTCTAAGAATTTGCCCATTTCTTCCAGGTTGTCCATGTTATTGGCATAGAGTTGCTTGTAGTAATCTCTCATGATCCTTTGTATTTCTGAAGTGTCAGTTGTTACTTCTCCTTTTTCATTTCTATTTCTGTTGATTTGAGTCTTCTCCCTTTTTTTCCTGATGAGTCTGGTTAATGGTTTATCAATTTTGTTTATCTTCTCAAAGAACCAGCTTTTAGTTTTATTGATCTTTGCTATTGTTTCCTTCATTTCTTTTTCATTTATTTCTGATCTGATTTTTATGATTTCTTTCCTTCTGGTAACTTTGGGGTTTTTTTGTTCTTCTTTCTCTAATTGCTTCAGATGTAAGATTAGGTTGTTTATTTGAGATTTGTCTTGGTTCTTGAGGTAGGATTGTATTGCTATAAACTTCCCTCTTAGAACTGCTTTTGCTGCATCCCATAGGTTTTGGGTCGTAGTGTTTTCATTGTCATTTGTATGTAGGTATTTTTTGATTTCCTCTTTGATTTCTTCAGTGATCTCTTGGTTATTTAGTAGCATATTGTTTAGCCTCCATGTGTTTGTATTTTTTACAGTTTGTTTCCTGTAATTGATACCTAGTCTCATAGCGTTATG
Source organism: Tursiops truncatus (assembly GCF_011762595.2). Classification (NCBI taxonomy): domain Eukaryota; kingdom Metazoa; phylum Chordata; class Mammalia; order Artiodactyla; family Delphinidae; genus Tursiops; species Tursiops truncatus. The sequence continues at coordinate 131,002,420 of NC_047037.1, read as the reverse complement.
GTCAGAAAATTTACTTGATACGATTTCAATTTTCTTAAATTTACCAAGGCTTGATTTGTGACCCAAAATATGATCTATCCTAGAGAATGTTCCATGAGCGCTTGAGAAGAAGGTGTATTCTGTTGTTTTTGATGGAATGTCCTATGAATATCAAGTCCATCTTATCTAATGTGTCATTTAAAGCTTGTGTTTCCTTACTTATTTTCATTTTGGATGATCTGTCCATTGGTGAAAGTGGGGTGTTAAAATCCCCTACTATGATTGTGTTAATGTCAATTTCTTGTTTTATGGCTGTTAGCATTTGCCTTATGTGTTGAGGTGCTCCTATGTTGGGTGCATAAATATTTACAATTGTTATATCTTCTTCTTGGATTGATCCCTTGATCATTATGTAGTGTCCTTCTTTGTCTCTTGTAATAATCTTTATTTTAAAGTCTATTTTGTCTGATATGAGAATTGCTACTCCAGCTTTCTTTTGATTTCCATTTGCATGGAATATCATTTTCCATCCCATCACTTTCAGTCTGTATGTGCCCCTAGGTCTGAAGTGGGTCTCTTGTAGACAGCATATATATGGGTCTTGTTTTTGTATCCATTCACCCAGTCTGTGTCTTTTGGTTGCAGCATTTAATCCATTTACATTTAAGGTAATTATCCATATGTATGTTCCTATTCCCATTTTCTTAATTGTTTTGGGTTTGTTTTTGTGGGTCTTTTCCTTCTCTTGTGTTTCCTGCCTAGAGAAGTTCCTTTAGCATTTGTTATAAAGCTGGTTTGCTGGTGCTGAATTCTCTTAGCTTTTGCTTGTCTGTAAAGGTTTTAATTTCTCCATCGAATCTGAATGAGATCCTTGCTGGGTAGAGTAATCTTGGTTGTAGGTTATTCCCTTTCATCACTTTAAATATGTCCTGCCACTCCCTTCTGGCTTGCAGAGTTTCTGCTGAAAGATCAGCTGTTAACCTTATGGGGATTCTTTTGTATGTTATCTGTTGCTTTTCCCTTGTTGCTTTTAATAATTTTTCTTTGTAGTTAATTTTTGATAGTTTGATTAATATATGTCTTGGCATGTTTCTCCTTGGATTTATCCTGTATGGGACTCTCTGCGCTTCCTGGACTTGATTGACTATTTCCTTTCCCATGTAAGGGAAGTTTTCAACTATAATCTCTTCAAATATTTTCTCAGACCCTTTCTTTTTCTCTTCTTCTTCCAAGACCCCTGTAATTCGAATGTTGGTGCCTTTAATGATCCAGAGACTCTGAGACTGTCCTCAATTTTTTTAATCCTTTTTTGTTTATTCTGCTCTGCAGTAGTTATTTCCACTATTTTATCTTCCAGGTCACTTATCCATTCTTCTGCCTCAGTTATTCTCATATTGATTCCTTCTAGAGAATTTTTAATTTCATTTATTGTGTTGTTCATCATTGTTTGTTTGCTCTTTAGTTCTTCTAGGTCCTTGTTAAACATTTCTTGCATTGTCTCCATTCTATTTCCAAGATTTGGGATCATCTTTACTACCATTACTCTGAATTCTTTTTCAGGTAGACTGCCTATTTCCTCTTCATTTGTTTGTTCTGGTGGGTTTTTACCTTGCTACTTCATCTGCTGTATATTTCTCTGTCTTCTCATTTTGTTTAACTTACTGTGTTTGGGATCCTCTTTTTGCAGGCTGCAGTTTCATAGTTCCAGTTGTTTTTTGTGTCTGCTCCCAGTGGGTGAGGTTGGTTCAGTGGCTTGTGTACGGTTTCTGGTGGAGGGGACTGGTGCCTGTGTTCTGGTGGGTGGGGCTGGATCTTGTCTTTCTGTTGGGCAGGGCCGCGTCCGGTGGTGTGTTTTCAGGTGTCTGTGAACTTAGTATGATCTTAGGCAGCCTCTCTGATAATGGGTGGGGTTGTGTTCCTGTCTTGCTAGTTGATTAGCATGAGGCGTCCAGCGCTGTAGCTTGCTGACTGTTGGGTGGAGCTGGGTCTTAGCATTGAGACAGAGTTCTCTGGGACAGCTCTCGCTGATTGATATTACATGGGTCTGGGATGTCTCTGGTGGTCCAATGTCCTGAGCTCGGCTCTCTCACCTCAGGGGCTCAGGCCTGACACCAGGCTGGAGCGCCAAGGCCCTGTCAGCCACATGGCTCAGAAGAAAAGGGAGAAAAAAAGAAAGAAAAAAACATTAAAAAAATTTTTTAATTATTAAAATTTAAGAAAATAATAATAAAAGAAGAGAGCAACCAAACCAATAAACAAATCCACCAATGATAACAAGCACTAAAAACTATACTAAGGGGCTTCCCTGGTGGCGCAGTGGTTGAGAATCTGCCTGCTAATGCAGGGGACACGGGTTCAAGCCCTGGTCTGGGAAGATCCCACATGCTGCAGAGCAAGTAGGCCTGTGAGCCACAACTACTGAGCCTGTGCATCCAGAGCCTGTGCTCCACAACGAGAGAGGCCGCGATAGTGAGAGGCTCGCGCACGGTGATGAAGAGTGGCCCCTGCTTGCCACAACTAGAGAAAGCCCTCGCACAGAAATGAAGACCCAACACAGCCAAAAATAAATAAGTAAATAAATAAAAAGCCAAGCATTTGAAGCCCTTTAAATAAAAAAAAAAAAAAAAAAAAAAAAAAAAAAAAAAACTATACTAAGATAAACAAAAAAATCAGAAACAAATCAGTCACAGACAGCAAACCCCAAGTCCACACTTGCTCCCAAAGTCCACTGCCTCAATTTTGGGATGATTCGTTGTCTATTCAGGTATTCCAGAGATGCAGGGTAAATCAAGTTGATTGTCGAGGTTTAATCTGCTGCTTCTGAGGCTGCTGGGAGAGATTTCCCTTTCTCTTCTTTGTTCGCACAGCTCCCGGGGTTCAGCTGTGGTTTTGGTCCCATCTCTGCATGTAGGTCACCCTCAGGCATCTGTTCCCCGCCCAGACAGGAGGGGGTTAAAGCAACGGCTGATTAGGGGGCTCTGGCTCACTCAGGCTGGGGGGAGGGAGAGGTACGGATGTGGGGCGAGCCTGCGGCGGCAGAGGCCAACATGATGTTGCACCAGCCTGAGGCGCGCCGTGTGTTCTCCCGGGGAAGTTGTCCCTGGATCACGGGACCCTGGCAGTGGCGGGCTGCACAGGCTCCCGGGAGGGGAGGTGTGGATAGTGACTTGTGCTCGCACACAGGCTTCTTGGTGGCTGCAGCAGCAGCCTTAGTGTTTCATGCCTGTCTCTGGGGTCCGCGCTGATAGCCACGGCTCGCGCCCATCTTTGGAGCTCGTTGAGGTGGTGCTCTGCCTTCTGTGGGTGCACGGGGAAGGAATCCCCTCTCCTCACGCACCCCAAAACAATGGTCTCTTGCCTCTTCGGCAGGTCCAGACTTTTTCCCGGACTCCCTCCCGTCTAGCTGTGGCACACTAGCCCCCTTCAGGCTGTGTTCACGCCGCCAACCCCAGTCCTCTCCCTGCGATCCGACCGAAGCCCGAGCCTCAGCTCCCAGCACGCGCCCCTCCCAGTGGTTGAGCAGACAAGCCTCTTGGGCTGGTGAGTGCTGGTTGGCACCGATCTTCTGTGCGGGAATCTCTCCGCTTTGCCCTCTGCACCTCTGTTGCTGCGCTCTCCTCTGTGGCTCCAAAGCTTCCCCCTGCCCCCCGCCCACCCCCCGTCTCAACCAGTGAAGGGGCTTCTAGTGTGTGGAAACTTTTCCTCCTTCTCAGCTCCTTCCCAGAGGTGCAGGTCCCGTCCCTATTCTTTTGACTCTGTTTTTTCTTTTTTCTTTTGCCCTACCCAGGTACATGGGGAGTTTCTTGCCTTTGGGGAAGTCTGAGGTCTTCTGCCAGCGTTCAGTAGGTGTTCTGTAGGAGTTGTTCCACATGTAGATGTATTTTTGATGTATTTGTGGGGAGGAAGCTGATCTCCACGTCTTACTCTGCCATCCTGAAGGCCCCCTCTCTGTGTTTAGTTTTTTAAGAAACCTCCGTACTGTTCTCCATAGTGGCTGTACCAATTTACATTCCCACCAGCAGTGTAGGAGGGTTCCCTTTTGTCCACACCCTCTCCAGCATTTGTTATTTGTAGACTTTTTGATGATGGCCATTCTGACTAGTGTGACGTGATACCTCATTGTAGTTTTGATTTGCTTTTCTCTAATAATTAGCGATGTTGAGCATCTCTTCATGTAACTTTTGGCCAGAAATTGGCTCATTTGATTATGGGGGCTGGCAAGTCCTAAATACACAGGGCAGGCTGGCAGGCTAAAGACCCAGGAAAGAGTTAATGCTGCAGCCTTGAGTCTGAAATCAGGTTGGAGGCAGAATTCCTTCCTGTTCTGGGGACCTCGATCTTTTCTCTTAAGCTCTTCGACTGGTTGATTGAGGGTCATCCACTTGTGCAGGGTAATGTATTTTACTCAAAGTCTACTGATTTAAATATTAGTCACATCTAAAAAAAATACCTTCACAGCAACATCTAGACTGGTAGTTGACCAAACAACTGGTACCACAGCCAAGCGGACACATGAAATTAACCATCACAATGCCTCGAAGGAAATCCACTGAATGGACAAAATCCCAATTAATCCCTTCATTGACTTCATTCCATTGTCTTTGTCATCAAGAGCAATAATTCCTTTTTGACATATAAAACTGGAATCCAGAAGATGGAGGAAAAATACCAGTTCCTTTCCCTTAGAGTCATCAAGACATAGTCCTTGGAACTCTGCATGGACAATTGCTGTACCTTCAGAAGTGGGAGCAGAAGTGGAATTGGAGGAAGGCCCCAGGAGAATTCTCAACAGAACCAAAGCATGTGATGTTTGCTGATACCTCCTTACAGAAGCTGAAGTTTCTGGGCTGCAGAGTCAGAAAGCCCCAGGGAAGGAGCTTCTGCCAGACAGGCCAGGGAGCGCCTCCCGAGGAGGGGGTCCTGAGACCATCCTGCATGGAGCCTTCCGGGGAGGGGGCGAAGGGGCTGCTGAGAAACCCCATAATCAGCCCTATTAAACAAATTTGATCCTTTGAAGAATGGAAAAATGTAGGGAGAACTGTATTGTCTATTTATAAATTACCAACAACAGCTGAGCAGAATGTGGAGCAGATGGGCATTAAACAAATCAAATTTGTTTATTTATTTAATATATTACTAATTTATATAAATATATTTATTTAACTTGCTGTGATATCATGGTGGAATCAGCCTGGCCATACTTCCTAGATCACAAGTATTTCACACCAAGCCAGGAACTCGCAGCAACAAATAAAAGGTTGATTCCACCTTTGTCCTAACATCAGAGGAATTTATCTCATGTTAATATATTTCCCCTCCATACTCACCATCTTCCTCTGAATCCATCTCCTGTTGTGCCGGCAGATGGAGAGAAGAATGAATGCATGGCGTAGGCACATGCAGAGTCAAGCCCCCTCTGGGATCCACAGGGATCCGTTTTCTCTCCTGGAAGCTATTGGCATCAACAATATTACAGCATATTAATGAGTAGTAAAAGGCGGAGAAATGATACCACCATTCCGTGACTCTTTCCTGCCCTTGCACAGGGGCAGAGCTTTCTTACGTGGTCATAATTCTGGATGTCTGTCTAGTCGGAGTCCCAGCAGGTAACTGAAGATACATGGAATTCTGGAAAGAAGGTAACAAAGCATTGGTTTCCCCAGTAGCTGCAGGGTTATTGGATACCAAGAAGGGTGGAGGGACCTTAGAGACCAGTAGCAATAGTAGAGACAAGGGAAAGAAACAGTGTTACTGAGCCTTGTGAGAGTTGGATCCAGAGAGGAGAAGCCAGACCTGCTGCAGGAAGTGGGACTGGGGAGGGGAGGTGGGGCAGGAAGTACAGGGAAGAAATACCCTGGCCTCTGTCTCCTCCCGCTCTCTGATCTCTCTCCTTTTTTCTTTTTGGCCTCACTACCTGGCTTACGTACGGGATCTTGGTTCCCTGACCAGGGATTGAACTTGGGCCCTGGTGGTGAAAGCACCGAGTCCTAAGCCCTGGACTGCCAGGGAGTTCCCTCTGATCTCTTCTTGATACCTCTCATTGGCCAAGCCAGAGGGAACGGAAACTCAGATAGTACATCCACCAGGGTCAGCCCCCAGGGCACAGACAGGGGCTGAGAAGGGCAGAGAATGGGGATGGGTCTAGAGGGGCAGATGGAGAATAACCCACACAGCCTTGTAATTGTATCACATGCTTCAAGCCCCTACAATTAGTGTCTTAGGAAGCATCCCTCCTTCCCCCAACAAATCTGGTTAAAGTGGATTGTCACCTGCACTTACTAACCAAGAAACACCAGTATTTCCTGAGAAGGTGTTAATCTCCCAGTGTCAGTGTCCTTGAAGGGATGTTTGTGAGGGGTAGGGGGTGGACTTGTGCCTTGGGGGCCAGTGTCACTAAGAAGAGCTGTGGTCGTGCTTCTTTATTCTGCCTACACACCACAATCACTCATTCAGCCTTCACGAGGGGAGGCTCTCAGGAGAAGGGGAGAGGGAAAAATAGGATGGGGAAAGAGAGAGAGTAACTAAGCAAGGAATTCACCACCTCCTTGAAGTGTGTGTGGCCTGGAGAGCTCAAAAACCTCCCCACGGGGAACAGCGAGTGTCCTTGAGAGTGTGGAGAAACTGGAACCCTTGCGCATTGCTGATGCAGGTGTAAAATGGAGCAGCTCCTGTGGAAAACAGTTTAACACAGAATTACCATATGATCCAGCAGTTCTGACGCACGAGGGGAAGGGGCAGGGCACAACCTTTAGAAGAATGACATAGCCATAGGACATGACAAAAATGGGTTAGAACCAACTAGGTCCAAGATGGCGGAAGACTTGACTTCTAGTGAACCTTGAACCTCATTATATGCTCATTTTAATACATTAGCTAAATGACATACCCCAGCGCCACAACAGTGCTGAGGCTAACCATAAAAGGCCAAAAGGCAGGTGGTGGCCCAATTCCTGGAAATCTCCACCCCTTCCCCCAAATAGTTGGAATAATCCTTCTGCTCATTAGCCTATGAAATTACCCAGCCCATAAAAACTAACCACACCGGGACTTCCCTGGTGGTCCAGCCGTTTAGACTCCATGCTCCCAATATAAGGGGCCCGGGTTCGATCCCTGGTCAGGGAACTAGATCCTGCATGCATGCCGCAACTAAAAGATACCGCATGCCGCAGCTAAAGATCCCACACACAGCGACGAAGATCCTGCGTGATGCAACTAAGACCTGGCACAGCCAAATAAATAAATATTTTTAAAAAAGAAGAAAGAAAAGAAGCTAACCGTGCCATATTTCGGGGGCCATCTCGCCTTCTGAGATGGCCCACACTCTGTCTGTGGAGTGTTTCGCTCTAAATAAATCTACTTCTGACTTATCACTTCATCTCCGAATTCTTTCGTGAGGAGGCAAGAACCTTAAATTCACTGGGAACAGTCCCACTCCTGGGTGTGTACCCAAAGGAACTGAAAGCAAGGGCTCAAACGGATGCCTGTACCTCAGTCTTCATAGCAACGTTATTCACAACAGCTGAAGGTAGGAACAACCCATAAGTCCAGCAGCAGATGAATCAGCAGATGAATAGATAGAAAAACAGATGCTATGTCCGTATAATGGAATATTCGTCAACCTTAAAAAGGAAGAAAATCTTGATACCTGCTAGGTTGTGTTGGTCCCAGCCTACTGATGGTAATGCTGTGGGCTAGGAATGCGTGCAGGCGCTCGCGCCACAAACACTTCCTCACTGGGACCAAAGCCAGAACTTATTACTCACAGGTCCTGGAGGGTTCATCCACCAAAGCCCATACAGCAAGCTCGTGGCTTGAGAGAGAACGAGAGAGCATGAGAGCAGACCTGGGGTTCTGCCTTTACTGGGGTCTGAGGATGGGGTGTCTAGGGTTTTGCAGGTTCACTCATTGTTGGTTATTTTTTTTTTAATACATTTATTTATTTATTTTTGGCTGTGCTGGGTCTGCGTTGCTGCTCGCGGGCTTTCTCTAGTTGTGGTGAGGGGGCTACTCTTTGTTGTGGTGTGTGGGCTTCTCAGTGCGGTGGCTTCTTTTTGTTGTGGAGCACGGTCTCTAGGCACGAGGGCTTCAGTAGTTGCGGCATGCGGGCTCAGTAGTTGCGGTTCGCGGCCTCCAGGGCACAGGCTCAGTAGTTGTGGTGCACAGGCTTAGTTACTCGGCGGCATGTGGGATCCCCCTGGACCAGGGCTCGAACCCATGTCCCCTGCATTGGCAGGCGGATTCTTAACCACTGTGCCACCAGGCAAGTCCCTTGTTGGTTAATTTGAAGCATAGAGCAGGAATCAGGACCTGGGAACGTGGAGGCAGGTCACCAAAGCAGTCAGTTACCTAGGTTGTCCAGGGCTTTCTCAAAGGGGACCTGCATGGGTGGGGGAGGCCTAGTTCCTCATCTAGTTGTTTAGCTAATAGCTGTGTCGCACAGCGGGCAATGTGCTTATTCAAAATGATGTCTTTTAAAGTTGATCCCTCAACAATCCAAAGCTTAATGTGGGTATTTACACTACATGCTACAATACTGATGAGCCTTGAAGTCGTTATGCTAAGTGAAATGATCCAGTCACAGAGGGACCAAAACTGTCTGAGGCCACTTATACATGGTACCTAGAATGAGCAAATTCATAGACACAGAAAGTAAAACAGAGATTACTGGGGGCTGAGGGGACAGGTGACTGGGGAGTTATCATTTAATGAGTATAGAGTTTCAGTTTAGGATGACGAAAAGTTCTAGAGATGGATGGTGGTGATGGCTGTACAACAAAATAAATGTACTTAATGCCATTAAATTGTACATTTAAAAATTGTTAAAATAAGGCTTCCCTGGTGGTGCAGTGGTTGAGAGTCCGCCTGCCGATGCAGGGGACACGGGTTCGTACCCCAGTCCGGGAGGATCCCACATGCCGCGGAGCGGCTGGGCCCATGAGCCATGGCCGCTGAGCCTGCGCGTCCGGAGCCTGTGCTCCGCAACGGGAGAGGCCACAGCAGTGAGAGGCCCACGTACTGCAAAAAAAAAAAAAAAAAAATTGTTAAAATAAAAAAAAAAAAAGGAACTTCCCTGTTGGGCCAGTGATTAGGAATCCACCTTCCAATGCAGGGGATGCAGGTTCGATCCCTGGTCGGGGAACTATGATCCCACATGCCGTGTGGCAACTAAGAAGCCTGCGCGCTCTAGAGCCTGCACGCGCCACAACTAGGGAGGCCACGTGCCACAACTAGAAAGCCTGTGTGCCACAACTAGAGAGAAGCCCATGCACCACAACTAAGACCCAACGCAGCCAAATAAATTTTTTTAAAAACTGTGTTAAAATGGTAAATTTTATAAAATGGATATTTTACCACATACACGTAAAGAATTAAAACAAAACCTCCCCAGATGCTTCCAAAGTGGATGTGCAGCCAAGTCCTGTCTTCGGGGCAGGAGCTGCCCCAGAGTGGGCCCTGCCTTGCTCCAGCGCCCGGGCTCCCATGTGGGGCCTCTACCTTGGACCCCTGGTCCCAATCACTGAACCTGGCTTCCCTCTGTGGTCCCCGATTTACCATCCCCCTGAAGCCCTTTGTTCTCTCGCATTCCTGGCCCCTGGCTTTCCCTTCTTCCCAAGCCCTGTCTTCCCAGCCTTCCCTTCTCCCTCTCCTCCACTCAGGTCCTCACTATGCCAACCCAGTTGCCCAATTGGCGTTTCATCCCACAGGCTGGAGCAGGGCTGCAGAAGCCTGAGCTGAGATTTGGGCCATGCCTCTGACCCTCCCAGGTGGGGCTGTGCCTTCCAGCTCACCCTGACGCCCTCTGCCCAAAACTCAGTGGCCACCAAGCCTGGGCCACGCTCTTCCAGTTCCCCTGCCATCGTCAAGGTGGGCAATACAGCATGGAGGGTCAGAGTGCCAACTTTAGAGCCAGATGGCCTGGGCTCCACTACTTTACCAGCTGTGCACCTTCGGGCAATAGTTTAACCTCTCTGTGCCCCAACATTCTCACCTGTGACAGTGCTAACAAATGTGCCGCTCAGAGGATCACTGCCAGGAAGTTGAGGGCGACTGTGTTACGGGATCCTCTCTGCCTATCTGGACACCCTCCTTTCTACTCCCTGGACTCCCTCATATGCATGGACGCCCCTGGCCCCCATCCATCTCCTGTCAGAGTTCCACCAATTAAGTATAAACTGCGGGAAAGCGCTGACCCCGTCACCCATCTTTTCTTCTCTCTTCTCTATTATCCAGAGCTTTCCCTACCCTTGGAGTGACAGCTCAAGTTCCACTTTTTTTTTCCAGAACCTTCTCCGGGCCCTCTAACTGGCCTGCTGAGCTCTCTCTCTCTGAGGCCGCTCTGCCTTGATGGTCAGGAGTGCTCCGTGGGAGAACTATTTCTCCTTTCATTTTGCCCAAGTGGAAATGAACTTCCTATATGGAATACAGGACCTCGTCATTATTTATCTTTATTTCTGTGCCCTCAGTAAAAATAAAGACGGGAACTGTACAGATGCTGCTGACCTCCTGCCCAGATTCCCTTGACTAGGTCAGTCGTGCTGTGTTGATCATGGATCACAGCTACCCCTTCTCCAGAGAAGTGCACAGGGCACAGGGCCTGGGAAGCTATGCTCCCTCAGCCCACAGCTGGTGACCCCCTGAACAGGCAGACACAAAGCCAGCCCCCTGCTCTAAGTGGAACCAGCTCTGTGGAGCCGCTCATGCCAGAGCTTCCTGTGGGATCAACGTGAAGTTAGTCTCCAGCTACAACCGCACCTTTGCTTAGTCTACTATCTTCCTACCCCATCCTGCTGTCCTCATCCCCTTCCCTGAGAGCCACCCCCCCAGTAAATCCTAGAACAAGAATCCCTCTCAGGCTCTGCTGCTGAGGAACCTGACCTAGGACACTAGTTAACCTGTACTTGCTTTGTACTAGACACTATTCTGAGCATTTTACTGATATTAGTAAGTTCAAAGCACACCCATTAATAATGAACAAGATCTATGACTTTTATATTTCTGTAACCCCTACAACTCAGCAAATTCCTGCTGGCTGGCAGGTGATACAGCAGCCTTCTATCATTCTGGCTCCTCTCTTGTCCATACTCTCTTCTGGTAGAATTCTGATCTTCCTCAACTCCTTCACTCTCCCTGACTGCGGATTGAGTGGGGCTGACCCATTCCCCAGGTTCAGAGATGGGCACATGACCCAGACCTTGCCAATCAGGGCATTCCATTTCTATGGCCACAGTCATGGGCTCAGGGATGGGCACATGATCCATGCCAGGCCAGTAGAACTCAACTCCTGTCATGTCACTGGACCTATTGGGAAAGAGAAGTTTTCTTCCCACCGGGGTTGCTTAATTGGGAGGATGGGCGTCCAGGGCTACCTGCAGCCATCTTGCCACCGTGAGGAAAACCTGCCCCCAAGCAAAACCATCAGGGAAGAAAGTAGAGCCAGAACACCTAGAGAGACATGGATTCCTGTTACCAAGCAAGCATGTGGATCCAGCCATCCCACCCTTTTAGTTTTAGGCCAATAAATTCTCTTTTCTGCTTAATCCAGTGTGAGTCAGATTTTGTTTACTCTCACTGAAATTATCCTGACTAGCATGGATTGATTTCTTAACAGGATACCAATGAACATTTATGGGAACACTATTACGTAACAGGGCCACCCCGTTCATGTTACATTCATTTCATTACCTCATAAATTTTCAAAATCGCTTTGCCAAAATCACTTAAGAACGGTAGTGAATGAACACCACATATGTCACGGAAGAATTTTCAAAAAGTGGTGTTCCCCCATACGCTTTTTAGTTTTAACATTTAAAAAATCATTCTTCACGATCAGTTTAAGTTGCTGCAAAGGACGTAATTACTCCCATACTGTAGGCATTGACATTTTCAAATAAAACTCGTACATCACTTTTTCAGTTATGAAGTTCTACTTACGCAAGATGAATACATCCTGGAGATCTGCCTGCCCTGCAACATTGTGCTTATGGTTAACTGTTCTGTGTTGTACACATAAAAATTTGTTAAGAGGGTAGATCTCATGATAAGTGTTCTTACCGCAAACAAACAAATAAAATCTCTCAGATCACTTTTTAAAATGCATGTTGTGGCACCTTAATACCCCAGTGATTTAATGCCCATCATGATCCATTTACAAAATAGTGAACAAACCCTTTTAACGGTCAGAAATTTCGCATCATTCCTTTCCTCCTTCAACTTGTGTTTCTGTTCCACGTATCTATGGAGTTCTACCCAAATATATGTTAGAAGAGCTTTTGTTGATCACCCATCATTTCTCTCCAACAAAATTGTATACATCTACATATTTTCAATTTCCTATGATCATAAGGCTGTAAGGTGTAAATTTTCTTTCATTTGTATTACTGTACAATTACAGTGATCAGTAGTATACAATCAATTAAAACAACAAATATACTGACAATTATAAAACATAAAAAGTAACTTTATTAGAAATATGTATCTTAATGAGATGGATGATTTTTTGGTGACACTGAGTTTATCTTGCTGGTAACAAATATAACTTACTGCTAGAATGAAGCAGGCTTTGGCATCAACTCTGTCCCCACTTTTCATATAGAAAACTACTGTGGAAAACTACTCAGCAATAAAAAAAAATTGATTCATGGAACAACTTGGATGAATTTCAAGGGCATTATGACTCAAAAAAGCCAATCTCAAAAAGTCAGATACTGTATGATGCGATTTATATAACACTCTTGAAAGGTCAATATTCAGAGACAGAGAACAAATTAGTGGTCACCAGGGGGTAGCGATGGTGGGGGGGAGGGGTGGATGTGAGAATAAAGGAGCAGCGCCAGGAAGATCTTTGTGGTGATGGCATAGTTCTATACTTTGATTGTAGTGGTGGTTCTGTGAACCTACACATGTGATAAAATGGTAAAAGCTATTCACACACACACTGCACCGGTATCAGTTTCCTGGCTTTGATATTATACTGCAGCTACAGAAGATTAACCATTGAGGGAAGCTGGTTGAAGGGTATGTCGGACCTCTGTATTATCTTTGCAACCTCCTGTAAATCTATAATTATCTCATACTTTTTATTTTTTAAATTTTGTTTATTCATTCATTCATTCATTCATTTTGTTGGCTGTGCAGCCCAGCTTGCAGGATCTTAGTTCCCCGACCAGGGATTGAACCTGGGCCCACAATGGTGAAAGCACAGTGTCCTAACCACTAGACTGCCAGGAAATTCCCTCTAGTACTTTTTTTTTTTAAAAAAGATACATGCTCAGAGAAACTGGCTGGCTTCACATAAATCAGAAGATGGTCTGGAAGGAGTTTTGTTACGGCCATGTCTTTCAATTCTTTAAATTTCTTCAGCATACTATGCCAGAAATCATTTAGTCATCTTTCATCAAATTTCATTTTAACGCTGTATTAATGGGCAATTCAATTAGGTCCTCCTGTAATTTTGTTTCAAACAATGCATGAGAAACGACCTGATTCATCAGGACTCGTGACTCAGTCCTCAGTCACTTCTCTTGCGTCCACAGAGATACTGCCATTTCCCTTTTGTTGGGTGCCCCAGAACACCAAAAATGTGCCGAAGGACGGGACACTTTAGTGAGACTGAGGGTGGGTGACAGGGACGCTTCCTCTGTAAAGTGGGAGAAGATTAATTATAAAGAGGGAGGGAGACTGAAAACCAGCTTGGCGCTGCATCCACCCTAGTTGTCAGGTGGACCAACCTTGGAAAAGATAGTAAACGGAAGTTGAGGCTCTGGAAACTGTCTCTTCCTTTGGAAAGTTATCAAGACACGCCATCACCCCGGGGTGAAGCCAGACCCCATTCAAAGATCCTATTAATAGTTCAGTTTTTATATCAGAGGGAAAAAGCTAAGTTAAGTCATTTTATATCAAGTCATTTTATATCAGAGGAAAGCTAAGTTAAGTCATTCACCTGACAGCACCCAGCAAGCCAATGAACTGGAATTGGCTTGAACTCAGGTGACTAACTCCATTTTCTTTCAACCACACTGTCTTATGCAAAGAAGGTTTCTGTATTTTCCCTAGTTATCACATGGGTAAGTGCAAAATCAGGCATTTGTGGGCTTCAGAATTTGCCTTGTGTGTTACAGTTTCGAACACTGTTAATACTACCTTCTGAGCACACAAGTTCTGGAAAAGATAGGTTGTACAAGAATACAAAGAAAACATTAATCATTAATTTCCTCCTTACCGCCCCCCGCCAAGAAATCCAGCTTCAATTGTCACAGAATTGTTGCATTGTGACCAGCAGGTGGCACCACCACCTCACAGTTGTCTTGGTGACCTAGTTGATTGCTGACTCATTGATTTGGGGAAAATTCCATTTTGTCCTCAGCAGTAGATTAAGGTGAAATGGAAACAACGTTTGCAGCTCTTTCCTTCTCTCCCACTTTGGCTTCTTCATGTTTTTTCCCCCTCAAAGATGGGCAGCGTCAACATCTAGCTCTAGCTGATTTGGTTTCCTTGGAATTTCACATCTTTGGTGCCTAAGAGGAGTTTAGCCTGTAGTTTTGGCTGTGACTAGGTGAAGAATAAATATGTTGTAAAAACTCACCGAGCACTTTGCTTGGATCGCCTCATTTAATCCTTGCAGTACGACGAGGAGGCAAGTTCTGTTTTGATAACAGTGGTTCAGGCCTGGGACACCTGGATTCTGTTTTATTGTTTTGGGAAATGTTCATAAAATGTTACATCATCAGTTTTTCTCATTGGAAGTTTATTATTTACAAACCCTTCTTGGATAATGTGGTCTGTTCTGGGTGACTACAATAAAATGGGATGAAGATCAAATGATCCATAACTATATATATGATAATTTCATTTATAACTATTAAACACACATATAATATTTATATTTATTATATAAATATATACGTGTATGTGTGTGGTATACACTGTGTGTGAGGCCAGTGGGTACCAATCCTCACCAACTCACCTGGCTTAAAGGAGATGTGTACATGGCTCCTTTCCAGATGAAATGCTGTTACTAAATATCACTATATGGCAAAAGATTACCAAGCCCAGTAATTAGATTAATCCGGTGTTACCCAGCTAAACCCCTTACCATGCAAATAAAGATATCATGATCCAAAGAAGTGATGATTCACTTAAGACACACAGTAGCAGCAGTGGCACAGCCCTGATTCCCTGTCCCTATAGCAGAGTTCCTTCCAGATATACAGCTCTGACCTGTGGATTTAAAAAAAAAAATTCTGAATACAGGCTTCTCATTTATCTCTCATTTATCTCTTGATAAATGTCATCTTCCTGATTTGGGCTTTGTGACAGTTTAGATTTCCTTTTAAATATTAAATCTGTCATCTAACTAATTGATAATCTATCAAATGTTGTGCTATTTACAACTTTGATAATGTCTTCTATGTTCTCTTCTACGTGGCCAGGTTTGAGGACAGACCATTCACAAATGTCATTTAGGGTCATACTGACTCATTAAACCCAGGACTGGCTATATAATTTGTGGGGTCCAGTGCAAAATGAAAATACATGGCCTCTTGTTCAAAACTTCAGAGTTTCAAGACAGAGACCAGAGAGCACTAAACAAAGTGTGGGCCCTTCTGAGTGTGAAACTCTGCAAGACTACACAGATCACACAGTCATGAAACCAGCTCTGATTAAGCTTCTTTGGTTTTAATCATCCAGCATGCTACAAATTGCATTCTTTAAAGTACGTCCATTGGAATTGCTTCCAGCTGTGAATAACAAAAATCCCCACAAACAATGGCTTAAGCAAGTAAGATTTTCCTTTTTCCACGTAATGAAAGATCCAGAGGCAGATAAAGGACTTCTGCCCTTCTCTCTTCCTTTCCCACTCTCTTTACAGGCCAGCTTTGTCCTCCTGACACAGGATAGCTGCAGAATCTCAAACCATCATATCCGCATTCCCGCTGGGAAGAATGAGGCATGGCACAGAGGCTTCTCCTCTTAAGCGTTTGCCTTTTTAATTCAGGAAGTGAAAACCTCTTCAGGGGTTTCTGCCTACATCTCCTTGACCAGAACTCTCACGTGGCCATTTAGATGCAAGGGAGGCTGGGAATTAGTGTCCCACTGTCCAGCCTCAAGTCGAGAAAGGGGTGGAAATGGGTGTGGGAAGTATTTCAATGATCTATTGCTGCAGAACAACTACCCCAAAACGTCGTGGCTTAAAGCAAGCATTTTATTAAATCTCATGACTGGAAGTCAGGCATTTGGGTGGGGCTCAGCTGGGTGATACTGATGGGGGTCACTTGGTAGCTGAGTCTGTGCAAAGAGGCCAAAACAGCTTCCCTCACATATCTGGCATGTCGGTGGGGACGGCTGGGAGGCTGAGTTCAGCTGGGAGATTCTACACGTGGCCTTTCCAGCATGGCGCTCTCAAGTGGTCAAACTTCTTACATGGCAGCTCGGAGCTCCCAGAAGGTGTTCCCAGAGAGTGTTCCAGCATCAGAGCAGAAATTGCGCAGCCTTTATGACTAGGTTTTGCAATTCCAGAGAGTCACTTGCATTGGACTCCTTTTTTTTTTTCAGAGTATAGTTGATTTACAATATTGCATTACTTTCTGCTGTACAGCAAAGTGTATCAGTTATACATATATCTATATCCACTCTTTTTTAGATTCTTTTCCCTTAGAGATCATTACAGAGTACTGAGAAGAGTTCCCTGTGCTATACAGTAGTAGGTCCTTATTAGTTATCTATTTTATATATAGTAGTGTGTATATTTCAATCCCAGTCTCCCAATTTAATCCTCCCCCCTGCCTCCCCACCCCCCAGTAACCGTAATTTTGTTTTCTACATCTTAATCAAACCTGTCTAGATCCAAAAGAGAAGACACAGACCCAGCAGTGTAGTGAAGCCAGCTTAGATTGGCCAGCAACATTTTCAAGAATTTTGCAAGTTGGTTGTCAAACACAGACTTGAAATAAGTCACAGTGGGAGTATTTACACCACAGAAATTGGCAAACACTACAAATCAGGACTTTTTCCCTCAGAAAACCAGTTGTTAAGCATTTAGTGGCATAACACTGCATAGAACTCACCTCTCTACCCGGAAAGTATCAAAGCATTTGCATCCACAGCAAGCCAACCTCAGTATCCTTCAGATAAGCTTTCTCTGGTCCAACCCACATTTCTGTGTGGTCCACAAGGGTATCATGAAAGATCTTGTCGAATGCTTTCTACAATCTATGACCCACTAGTCTAGCAACTCCATACAAAGACAAAATTCAGATGTTTTGGGCTCAGCTTGTTCTAAAAGAACCAGTGCAAGCTCCTAGCATCACCACTTTCTTTCCACATCCTCAGTTACTTGTTCTAGAATTTTTTTTCAGGAATTATTTTGGTGTGTAATTTCTGAAAGCCTCCTCTTTAATTTTTCCTTTCTTGAAAATTAAGATAAACTTTTTTTAAACTTTTAAGTGTGTGGTATAATACACGTACAGAAAAGGGCATAAAATATAAATATGTACTGATTGATAAATAACTACAGATCGAAAATTCCTGGAACTACCCACAATCAGTAAGCTGAATGTCAGGAGAATCCCAGAAACCCAATATGTGTCTCTCCCAAGAGGAATCCCCTCCTTCCCCTTGGGGAACCACTTTTCTGGCTTTAGTGGAATTTACTCCCCTGTTTTCTTCATAGTTCCAGCAATTTTCTGTGTATTCCTAAGTCACATTGTTGAACTATTGAGTGTTCTAGGAATGGAACCAGACTGTATGGATAACTGGGAAAAACTTTGCCCAAATCTGACCTTTTAGTGCTTCTTTCTTTTGCCACAGTTTATCAAAGATTAATGAGATTGATTTCACAACCATAGTTGTATAATCTTTCAGAAAATTTTAGGCCCAAACTGTCTAAATCATGGATGTGGTACCATGAGATTTCATCAGTATTCTTCAAAATGTTAACTTCTCAGGAAATAAGAGATTGAAAATTTAAATATGGTTTCTGCTGAGCTCTCCTCTATCAAATCTACGTAGAGAAAAGAAAAATAATTGTTACAAATAGTACAGTATATATAAAACTTCATCTATAAATAATGTATAAAATATTATACGTACAGATATTACACAACACTGTTTATACTTGCATTCTACCCATATTTAGCCCTCCAGTTCCCACCCTGTGTTTTATGTGCTTCTCAGTGGGGCTGTGTTGACAAGATGCTCTCTTCTCGACTAGGCGTTCACCTTGGGCCCCCCCAGCCCCTCAGTTTTAGCAAGAATCCTACTAAGTAACTGTATTTATTTGTTTAATTGAAGTATAGTTGATTTACAGTGTTGTGTTAATTTCTGCTGTACAGCAAAGTGATTTGGTTTTATATATATAAACACACACACATATATATATACACACACATATATATACACATACATATATATATTCTTTTTTTAATATTCTTTTCCATTGTGGTTTATCACAGGATAGTGAATATAGTTCCCTGTGCGGCACAGTAGGACCTTGTTGTTTGTCCATTCTATATATAATAGCTTACATCTGCTGACCCCAGCCTCCCACTCCATCCCTCCCCCTGGCAACCACCAGTCTGTTCTCCGTGTCTCTGTGTGTCTGCTTCTGTTTCATAGATAAGTTCATTTATGTCCTATTTTCGATTCCACACATAAGTGATATCATGTGGTATTTGTCTTTCTCTTTCTGACTCACTTCACTTCTACTACGTCACTTTAAAGAGAATCCCTCACCCTTGATACCTGATCAATTTCCTCATCTCCAAACTTTCATGTGTAAGTCCTCACCCTGCCTTTAGCAAGAACGCTGTTCAGTCAGTTTAGCAAGGATCCCTCTACCCTGATGTTTCCTCTCAGTAATTTTCCACGCTCTGGCCTGGTCACCCTGCTCCTTGGCTATAAATCCCCCCCTTTGTCCCTGTTGTGCTTGGAGTTGAACCCCATCTGTCTCCCCTGTGGCTCCTCATTGGAGTAATTTTTCCTTTAACACCTTCTTAAATCCAGGTATCATCCGTGGTGTTAGCTGATCTCTGCTTCTCTCGTCTTACTCATAGGCATTGAAATGCCAATTTTTCTTCTTCTCCTCAAGGCCCACTGCTTAAACTTGGTGTCGTTAAAAAAATAAACAAAAAAAATCCTAGTGTTTCTCAGCCTATTTTAGCCAGTCTCGCACCTGGAAACCTGCAAGGGCCCTGAAGGAGGGGGAGAGAAATCAGCCTCCACCCCAGGCCGGCCATCTGTCCCCCCACATCCCCGCTGCCAGCCTCATTGCACACACACATAGGCACGCACACACACACACACACACACACCCCTTGCCTACTCTCCTGATAAATGCCCTGCACAGAGGGGTGAGGAATGTGGACCACCCCAGATCTCTCAGGATTCCCTCAGAGACTGAGCTATTTTATCGCAAAGCCGTTGGTGACCCTACAGTATCTTCTGCACTTTACTAGGTTCCCCATTTCACACTTTATTCTGTTACACGCCAGAGACCTTTAACAGAGACTGAGGCTCTATCCTGTGTGAGGCGCTGTGTGCAGGTGCCCTGGTGAATGAAAAAGGATGACAACACAAGAGGATAATTCATCACGTAGTGAAAGAAGGAACAGCAAATCTTTCTCCCTTCAAACAACCACATGAAATGTTCAAAACCAAACAAGCAGTTCATGGTCTAGGCGGGGCTGGGGGGAAGCTTCTGCCCTAAAATACGAGTCCCAGGGAGACTGAGATCTCTAAGAGAATACGGTGTGATTTGGGGACCTGAGGGGACTTGACTGAGCCTGGCTGGCGGGGGACAGGAGAGCACTCCTGTGTGAGGGGGCAGCTTGAATCAGTGTGTGGAGACCCGGCTCTCCTCCCTCCCGCCCACCCCCAGCCTGTTCTTCCCCCGTATCCCATGTTGTATTAGTTTGCTGGGGCTGCCACAGACTGGATGCCTTCAACTACAGAAACTTATTTTCTCACAGTTCTGGAGGCTAAAGTCCAAGATCAAGGTGTCGGCAGGTTTGGTTTCTTCTGAAGTCTCTCCCCTTGGCTTGTAGATGGCCTCCTTGCTGTGTCCTCACATGGTCTTTCTTTTGTATACATGCATCCCTGCTGCTTCTCGGTGTGTCTGTGTGTCCTAATCTCCTCTTCTTATAAGGACACGAGTTATCTTGGATCAGGGCCCACACATATGACTTCATTTTACCTTAATCGCCTCTTTAAAGGCTCCTTCTCCACAGACAGTCACATTCGGAGGCGCTAGGGGTTAGAACTCTGGCCTGTGAATGTTGAGGGGACACAATTCAGCCCATAACACCTATCTTGGTCAGTGGTGTCACCATTCACGACCACGAGGCAACAAACGTGAGAAAAGTTGAAAAAACCTGGATCCTTGAAGACACCAGTGTCCTTGTTAGATGAACAATACATGTACTTGTGGTTTAAGTCACTGCCAGTCAGGTGTTTTGCCACTTGAAGGAAAGCGTTCCTGCCTGGTACATTTCTCCTGCATCTTGCACAGTACCTAGCATACAGCAAGCATTCAATAAGTATGTGCAAACAAAGGAACTCTCCTGCTTCAAAGCCTTCAGGAGCTCTGCATCCCCTTTCATGAGGCTGAAGCTCCTTAGCAGACCATATGAGACCTGCTTCCTGCTCAACATCTGGTCTCATCCCACGTCTCCAGCTTCCACTCCCTCTCCACCCCTCCCTTGGGCAGAGTCAATCTTTTTTTTTTTTTTTTTTCTGTACGTGGGCCTCTCACTGTTGTGGCCTCTCCCGTTGCGGATCACAGGCTCCGGATGCGCAGGCTCAGCGGCCATGGCTCACGGGCCCAGCCGCTCCGCGGCATGTGGGATCTTCCCGGACCGGGGCACGAACCCGCGTCCCCTGCATTGGCAGGCGGACTCTCAACCACTGCACCACCAGGGAAGCCCCAGAGTCAATCTTTTTGCTGCATATAATTAATCAAGAGGGGGGCAGGGAGAACCAACAAAAGAGCAGAGGGCCGAGCGCATTCCCAGGGCTTGGGGAGGCAGAGAGAGGTACGTGCGAATGACTCGGAGGCGATGCAGCCCTAGAGCAGGAGGGGACTCTCTTAGCGGACAAGGGTGGGGAGGTCTTCAAAGCACGGCTGGAAAGACCAAAGCTTGGGTGAGTGATTGGGAGGTCCTTGAAGAGACACAGGAAGAAGGAAACACAAGGTTAAGGAAAGATTACTTTCTTTTCACAAAACCAGGAACCATGGTGAACTGGGCTGCCATAACAAAGTACCACAAACTAGGTGGATTCAAACAACAAACATTTATTATCTTGCAGATCTGGAGGCCAGAAGTCCAAAATCAAGGTGTCATTTGACAGAGTTGATTCCTTCTTGGAGGCTCAAAGGAAACTCTGTTCCACGTCTCTCTCGTAGCTTACGGTAGTTGCCAGAAATCCTTGGCGTTCCTAGGCTTCTAGCTACATAATTCCAATCTCTGCCCCCACTGCCACATACTGTCTTCCTACTATGTGTTTCCATCTCTGTGTTTCTTCTATTCTTCTCATGAGGACATCAGTCATATTGAGTTAAGGATCAACCCCACTCTCTTATGACCTCGTCTTAATTTACATCTTTTCTTTTTTTGGCCTGCAGCTTGTGGAATCTTAGTTCCCTGACCTGGGCCCCTGGCAGTGAAAGCAATGAGTCCTAATCACTGGACCACCAGGGAATTCCCTTAATTTATATCTGAATCACACAGGCAAAGACTGCATTTCCAAATAACGTCACGTTCACCCGTGCCAAAATCTGTGTTGATTTGCTAGAGCCACCATAACAGAGCACCATAAATTTTGTGGCTTCAACAGCAGACGTTTATTGGCCTTATAGTTCTGGAGGCTAGAAGTCCAAAATCAAGATGTCAGCAGCGTTGGTTCCTCCTGAGGGCCGTGAGGGAGCAGCTGCTCCGTGGCTCTGTCCTCCGCGTGTAGATGGCCATCTTCTCTCTGTGTCTCTCCACATCGTCTTCCCTCCATGCTTGTCAGGATCCAACGTAGCCTTTTGTGGGACACAACTAGACTTTCAGCAGTCCTTCGGCATGGACGTTCACGCTAAGGGGACGTTCCGAAGGCTAGTAGCTGACCACCTGAGAGCTCTGTGAAGGCGAGGGTGGGGATTTATCATTACATTTTTTTAAAACATCTTTTTTTTTGCGGTACGCGGGCTTCTCACTGTTGTGGCCTCTCCCGTTGTGGAGCACAGGCTCCGGATGTGCAGGCTCAGCAGCCATGGCTCACGGGCCCAGCCGCTCCGTGGCATGCGGGATCCTCCCGGACCGGGGCACGAACCCGTGTCCCCTGCATCGGCAGGCGGACTCTCAACCACTGCGCCACCAGGGAAGCCCTGCTGTTCCTTTCTTTACTACGCAATGAGCTATCTTCTTGTGTCTTAGTTTTTATTCTCCATAGCACGTGACACAGTCCATCATATGGAATAGGGTCTCAGTAAAGGTCCATGGAGCGTAATGGGTTTTATTTTCTGTGTACCCCGGGCAGCAGGGCCAGTGCCTGGCATTTATAGCAGAGGATATGGTACAGGTTGGTAATTGGGAGGCTAGACTTTCATATTGGACAGATTGGGTGCAAATCCCAGCTTTGCCTTGTTTTGGCTCTATGACCCTGGATATTAACCCCCCTAAGCCTCTACTTGCTCATCTGTAGAATGGGAACCATAAGAATATCTACCCCATGTGGTGGTTTTGAGGAAAAAAATTATTTAGTGCAGATATTCAGCACTGTGCGTGGCTCATGGCAAGTGCTTACTAAGTGCTGACCCCTGGTGGGCACACATGAAAGTGTATTGACTTGAACTGCGTAGCAGCACAATATTCCCAGTCCAGAATACCTTTCAGCATTTCAGCGCGCATCGTAGAACATGGGGCAGTGCCTGGCTTTTCTTCTGCCGAGTCCAGCCCTAACATAACTTGCCGAGCCATAAGGCACACTAGATAACTTTCCCACAACGGCTGTAAGCAGGAACATCAGAGGAAGCTCCTGGGCTTTATTCATCTGAAGGCAGTGATCATCTAATGCAAAGGTTCATTTCCATGGTTACGAACTTTGCTTTGGTTTGTTTGATCTTGGAATCCAGGTCTCCTTGTTACTGCATCTGATTCACAATTCAACTTAAAGAGAAAAAACGTCAGAGGGAGGGAGGGAGAGCTGCTTGGCAGGAGACACAATAGAGTGAGTGGGTGGGGCCTTGTCTACCTAATAGCCCCAAAGAGTGGGTGGAGAACCTGCATTTGTTCTGCATCCTTGGCAAGTCAGAACACGGAGAGGAATGATGTGAGTCCATGGCAGGATTCCACTGGCTGTGGCAAACAGAGGGCAGAGGGAGCTCACAGATAAGCCATTTACGTTCCCAACAGAGGCTGAGCAGATTCCTCACCTGCTCCCCACTGCCCCCCACCCCCCGCCCCCGCCCAAACTTTGCAGGACTCTGTTGAGCCTGGGTACACAGAACGCCTGGCCGAATAGTCTTAGGGTCAACCCCAGATCAAAACGAACCTTGGCTTCCAAAAGGCAAAAGATGAAAAAGACTGGCAAAAGGGCTTGCCTTGCAAAAGGGTGCTGGCTCCAGACCCTACACTGGCACCTAAAAACATCCTCATCACCTCCAGGTAGAAGAAAGTGATTGGAGCTTGGGGAGGAGGGTCTCTGCTACACGGGGTTGACTCTGAGATTTCCTGGAAGTGTGGCGGACAGTGGGGAGAGGAGTAAAGGTTGATGGGGCAAAATACAGCTAGTTGGTTACAATCCTCTCACTATTTATTTATTTGTTTGTTTATTTATTTATTGGCCACAGGATCCTAGTTTCCCGACGAGGGATCGAACCTGGGACCCTGGCAGTGAGAGCACCAAGTCCCAACCACTGGACCACCAGGGAATTCCCACAATCCTCTCACATTTTAAATTACGATGAGTTACCGGGACTTCCTGGTGGTCCAGTGGTAAAGAATCCACCTTCCAATGCCGGGGACATGGGTTCGATCCCTGGTCAGGGAACTAAGATCCCACACGCCTCGGGGCACCTAAGCCCTTGCACCACAACTACAGAGCCCACGCACCCTGGAGCCTGCACGCCACAACTAGAAGAGAAGCCCTCACGCCACAACTAGAGAGAAGCCCTCGTGCCGCAACAAAAGATCCCGCATGTCTCAACGAAGATTCTGCATGCCTCAACGAAGATCCTGTGTGCCTCAACTAAGACCTGACACAGCCAAAAATAAATTAATAAATAAATCTTAAGAAAAATAAAGAGTTATCATTTCTGACATCTGCTTTATGTCAGGCCCCAAATGAGGTGATTTCCTTATGTTATTTCTGGTCCTTAACAACTCTCAAGGTGGACCACATGGGTCCATTTATCTATGACTGTGAAATAAACCAACCCAAAGTAAGTGACGTGAAACCACAGCGACTTTACTATGCTTGCAGATTCTCTGGGTCAGAATTTGGAAAGAGCGGCCTGGGGACAGCTTGTCTTTGTTCTACGATGTCTGGGGCCTTAGCTGACATGTTCCAGCACCAATCCTCCGATACCAAGTGGTGTCCTAAAATACAATTCAGTTCTGACACTAACTACCTGGGGTGAGCACGGACGCCACAAGTTGAGAGCAGAGTGCTTCACAAGAGTGGCCCCACTTCATCAGACACCAGCCATAAACCCACCTGCACTTCTGTTGAGCCAGTTACAAATTCGATGCTTCCCACAACGCCCACAGGTTTGATAATTAATTAGAATTATTCACCGAACTCAGGAAAGTGCTATATTGACAATTACTATTTTATTATAAAGGATACAAATGAACAACCAGATGAAGAGGTACACAGGGTGAGGTCTGGGTGGGTCCTGAGCACAGGAACTTCTGTCCCCATGGAGTCAGGGTGCACCACCCTCCCAGTAGATAGAGATGGTCACCACCCTGGATGCTTTCCCCAGCCTCGATGTCCAGAGTTTTTATCCACGTTTAATTATGTAGACTTGATTGATGAAGTCGTTGGCCTGTGATTGCATGCAATCTCCAGCCCCCCTTCTCTCCCTGGAGGATGGTGGGTGAGGCTGAAAGTCCTCGCCCTCTAATCACTTAGTCTTTCTGGTGAGCAGCCACTCCAGGGATTTATGAAATCTGAGCCAGGAACTATGGACAAAGACCAGATATATTTCTTAGTACATGACAGAGTCATTGAACCTCTGAGTCTGAGTAACCTATTTTTTTTTTAATTTATTTTATTGAAGTATAGTTGACTTAACAATGGTGTGTTAATTTCTGCTGTACAGCAAAGTGGTTCAGGTATACATATATATACACATTGTTTTTCATACTTTTTTCTCTTACGGTTTACCACAGGATATTGAATATAGTTCTGTGCGCTCTACAGTTTATCCATTCTATATATAACAGTTTGGGGACTTCCCTGATAGCGCAGTGGTTCAGAAGCCTCCTGCCAGTGCAGGGGACACGGGTTTGAGCCCTGGTCCAGGAAGATCCCACATGCCGCGGAGCAACTAAGCCCATGCACCACAACTACTGAGTCTGTGCTCTAGAGCCCTCGAGCCACAGCTGCTGAAGCCTGCACACCACAACTACTGAGCCCGCATGCCACAACTACTGATGCCTGTGCACCTAGAGCCCATGCTCCACAAGAAAGAGAAGCCACGGTAATGAGAAGACCGTGCACCCCAACGAAGGGTAGCCCCCCTCGCTGCAACGAGAGAAAGCTCGCACCCAGCAATGAAGACCTAATGCAGCTGAAAATAAATAATTAATTTAAAAAGTAGTTTTCATCTGCTCACCCCAAACTCCCACTCCACCCCTCCTCCCCCTCCCCTCCCCCTTGGGAACCACAAGTCTGTTCTCTATGTCTGTAAGTCTATTTCTGTTCTACAGATAAGTTCATTTGTGTATATTCTAGATTCCTCATGTAAGTGATATCGTATGATATTTGTCTTTCTCTTTCTGACTTACTTCACTTAGTACGATAATCTCTAGGTCCATCCATGTTGCTGCAGATGGCATTATTTCATTCTTTTATGGCTGAGTAGTATTCCAGTGTAGATATGTACCGTATCTTCTTTAACCATTCATCTGTCGATGGGCATTTAGGTTGTTTTCATGTCTTGGTTATTGTGAATAGTGCTGCTATGAACATAGGGGTGCATATCTTTTTTTGAATTATAGGTTTGTTCCGATATATGCCCAAGAGTGGGCTGGATCATAGCGTATGAGTTACCTTCTATTTGAATGAAGTGTTGTGGCAGAGGAATTTTCCAAAGATAACCTCAACAATGTCTCCCATTCCATATGCTCTTCTTTTTTTTTTTTTTTTTTGCAGTACGCGGGCCTCTCACTGTTGTGGCCTCTCCCATTGTGGAACACAGGCTCCGGACGCACAGGCTCAGCAACCATGGCTCACGGGCCCAGCCGCTCCGCGGCATGTGGGATCTTCCCGGACTGGGGCACGAACCCATGTCCCCTGCACCGGCAGGCGGACTCTCAACCACTGCGCCACCAGGGAAGCCCCCACATGCTCTTCTTACAATGAGACTTTAACCCTCTTACCATCAAGAGGTGAACTTGAATCTCAGCAAGGGCAGAAGAGACACTATGTGACTTCCATGTCTATAAAAGGCAATACAGTTTCCTCCGGGCTCCCTCTCTTGGGATATTTGCCCTTGGGACTTGCCATGCTGTAAGGAAGCCCAAACACATGAAGAGGCCTCATGGAGGTATCCCACTGACAGCCCCAGCTGAGGTCCCCCAGACAGTATCAACACTAGGCATGAGAGTGATGAGTCTTCAGATGATTCTGGCCCCAGCCATTGAGACTTCCCAGCTGTGGTATAATAATAAATATTGTATATGGTCTTTATCCCCATTCTTGGCACAGAACTTCAAAAACCCTTGGAATTTCCTAAGTGATATGAGTTTCTTTTTTATTCGAATGACTGACCCATTGTGGCCTCTAGCTAGCTTCGAGAAGGCAGTCACCAGAAAGACCAATCATGTAAAGTTTTTAGCCACCCATTCTCCAGGGAGAGAAGAGCTCTGTTAAAAACTCTTGAGGGACTTCCCTGGCGGTCCAGTGGTTAAGTCTCTGCGCTTCCACTGCAGGGGGCTTGGGTTCGATATTTAGCTAGGGAATTAAAGATCCCACATGCTGCGCGGCACGGCCAAAGGAAAATAAAATAAAAACTCTTGAACCACAAGATCTGGAGAACTTCCAGATTGCATCCCCATGTCAGGAGGGTAACACGCTCCAGCTCCACACTTGGACCCTTCCTGACTTAGTACCTCTTCATCTGGCTGTTCATTTGCATCCTTTACAATAAACCAGCAAACATAAGTGTTTTCCTGAGTTCTGTGAGTCAGTCTAGCAAATTACCAAATTTGGAGAGGGGGGCCAAGAGAACCCGAAGTCTGTAGTTGGCCAGGCAGAAGTGTGGGTAGCCTGGACTCCCCATTTGCAGCTGGATCTAAAGTGAGGGCAGTCTGAGCCCTTTAGCTTGCAGGTAAATGGTATCAGCCCTTTAACTCCAGGCAGACAGTATCAGCATTAAATTGAATTGTTGGTTGCACAGTTGATGCCAGTGAGCTGGTTGTTGATGTGGGAAAAACGTCACGCAGACTCCCCTGGGCCATAAGCTTCTAAGTGCTGGCTCTGAGATCTAAATCCAATCTACCTGGGTTCAAGGCACTCTATCTACGTTATTGCACTGTGATACCAAAACCCCTAAAGTAAAATCCCTTTGCATATCAACTTCTCTCCTCTAGCGGCCAGCTAACCATCATCGGACCTGCCATGATCCCCTCGATGCTCCTTGATCCTCTTTTATCATCCTTTAAACCATTTATTCTCAAATTTTATTTCTGCCAAGAAACTGAGGACAGGTGTGTTCCCATGAACAGTGCGCTCCCTTTGGGGTCCCAGTTCACAGGCTGTGGCACAGATGAGGGAGCTCCAGGGATGTTCTATGGCACTAATATTAATCCCACACTTTTTTCTTCACTCTAAGGCACACTGAGAGCACAAGTGGGGAGAGGGGACGCATTATTGGGATAACATTGCAATCCACCATAAAACGTATAAAAAATGAATCCTTTGCCACATTTGGTACTTACATATTTTTCCTAATAATCACCAACCAGCCAGCTTTGCCACTGGCGGAGGCACCATGGTTCGGGTCCACAGCTTCAGACACTTGGATGTGGTAGACCTGCCATGTCAACAGGTAAATTTTCTTTCTACAAATCCAACTTGCAACCATCCCTATATTGGTTGTTTTATTGTTCACTCACTTTACATATTTTCCTTAAAACCTGAAGGTCTTTTATCAGATGCAATGTGGCTCTAACCTCCTTCTGTTCAACGGTTTTTATTCAATATTTATTTATTTACTTTTTTGGCCGCACTGTGCGGCTTGCGGGATCTTAGTTCCCCAACCAGGGATTGAACCGGGGGCCACGGCAGTGAAAACGCCAAGTCCTAACCACTGGACCGCCAGGGAACTCCCTATATTCACTAATTTTCAGCCCGGCATTCCTGTCCCCTCCCAGGTAGGTCATTCCTTTGTCTTCTTCCACTATCTCTACATCCTCTTTTATTGATTCTTCCCTGCTTGTTCACATCTTCCAAGGCTAAAAGCCTCTTCAACAGGCTCCTAATGAAGAAGAAGTTCACAAGATGTGCTGTCTCAGGTGCAGTGACTCAACTCAGGAGCCCAATCATCTTAGTCTTCTAGGGCTGCCATAACAAAATACGTAGATGGGGTGGCTTAAACAACAGAAACTTATTTTCTCACAGTTCTGGAGGCTGGAATCCTGTTTTGATTCTTGGTGAGGGCCCTCTTCCTGGCTTGCAGACAGCTGCCTTCTTGCTGCATGCTCACATGGGGGAGAGAGAGAACAAGCTCTCCTGTATCTCTTATAAGGACGCTAATCCCATCACGGGGCCCCACCCTCTCATGACCTCATCTAAATCTAATCCGTTCCCAAAGGCCCCACCTCCAGATGCCACCACATCGGGAGTTAGGGCTTCAAATACAAATTTTGGGAAGACAGTGTTGTCCATAGTACTGATGGATGCATGGTAGAAGCTGACAAAGCTTTTAAGCTTGAGCAACATCTCCCCCAGGGCTAGCTGGCAGTGCAAGTGGGGAAACACAGTCAATTGTTCCAAAGAGCTTTCTATTCAGATTTCCCAGTTTCCCATTTCTCTCATGCATGCAACGTAGAACAGAAGGGCTTGGAAGATAGACTACCTAGGGTTTGAATCATAGTTTCTCTACTTACTAGCTGTGTGACCTTAGGCATGTAGCTTAACCTCTCTGTGCCAATAATGATACCTACCTTATAGCATATTTGGGGTGGGGGGGCATTATATGACATATGAAGGTAATGTGCTCAGCACTTATTGAGCCTTTTAAAAAATGTTAGCTATTATTCTTCCCATCTAATAGTAGAAGTAAGCTTGTTGAAAAAGTATAAAAAGTAGTCTCTTGTTGAAAGGGTATAAAATGTAGAAAAGGAAAGAGAAAGGGAAAGATAAGAGTGGGAGGGAAAAACTGGTGTGGAGAGGCAGTTAGGACAAGTCTCTGGCAGGATTTACCCACTGCCCTGAAGCAGTGCTATCCAATAGAAATGTAATGCAACCCACACATGTGAGCATGAATCAAAACACACATGTATAATAATTTTAATTTTTCTAGTAGACACATTAAAAAACTAAAAAGGGAATTCCCTGGTCGTCCAGTGGTTAGGACTCGGTGCTTTCACTACCAGGGCCCGGGTGCAATCCCTGGTCAGGGAACTAAGATCCCACAGCTGCACAGCATGGCCAAACAAACAAACAAAAACACAAACAACAATAACAAAAAAATGTAAATAGAGACTGGTGAAATTAATTTTAATATCTTTTTTTAAACCCAATTTATTTAACTCAATATATAATAATATATTTTATGCAATGCAATATTTAACACAATATATTGACTACTGTATGAAATCAATCTAAAAATATTAATGTGATATTTTACATTCTTTATTCATACTGTCTTTGAAATCCAGGGTGTATTTCATGCTTACAGTACATCCTTTTTTTTTTTTTCCCCATGATTGTACCATAGCGTATTTGCATATTTTGAACTGCTTCAGTTATTTTGCCATGATGGCGGTGAACATATGGACATCCTTGCACATAAATTAGTCTGTTAATTTCCATAGAAGTGGAATTCCCAGGTCAAAGAGTGGAACATTCTTAGAATCTTTTAGACGATGTATTTTGCAAGCTGCTTTCCAGAAGAATTTTCCATGTTTATATTCCCATCAGCTATGAATGATTACCATCAAAAAACAAAACTTTGTTGAATTGTAGTAAACAGTTTTTAAATTTTGCCTTAATGTAATTTATTTCTTTAATATGTTTGTTTATTTATTTATTTATTTATTTATTTTTGGCTGAGTTAGGTCTTTGTTGCTGTGCACGGGCTTTCTCTAGTTGCGGCGAGCGGGGGCTACTCTTCGTTGCAGTGCGCGGGCTTCTCATTGTGGTAGCTTCTCTTGTTGCAGAGCGCGGGCTCTAGGCTCGCGGGCTTCAGTAGTTGTGGCACACAGGATTAGTTGCTCCATGGCATGTGGGATCTTCCCGGACCAGGGCTCAAACCCATGTCCCCTGCATTGGCAGGTGGATTCTTAACCACTGCGCCACCAGGGAAGCCTGCCTTTATGTAATTTAATTTAAAAACTTTTAATGGTGCTTTTAATTTGCTTTCTTTTGATAACTAGTGAGAATGAACACTTTAATGTTTATTAGCCATCTGTATTTCTTCTGAGAATTGCTCATTTTATTATTGGGGTATTAGCATATTATCAATATTATCAATTTTGGGTGTACATTTTATGTAATCTTTATGGAAAATAATTTCCCATTTTTATGTGGTTTTAAATTTTATTTATATCTATGATTTTTTAAAAGCTAAAGCTTTTTACAGATTTACAACTAGTAGATAAATAAGTCCTGAAGAGCTAATCTACAACAGAGTGATCAGAGCCAACAATACTGTATTATAAGCTTCAAGTTGCTAAGCGAGTGGATCTTAATTATTCCCACCACAAAAACAAAATAATTATGTGACAAGATAGAGGTGTTAGCTAACAAATGATGGTAATAATATTGCAGTATATAAATGTATCAAATAAACACTTTGTTTACCTTAAATCTGCACAATGTTATGTGTCAATTATATCTTTTTCTTTCTTTTTTTTTTTTTTGCCACACTGCTGCAGCTTGCAGGATCTTAGTTTCCCCACCGGGGGTCGAACCCAGGCCCCCAGCAGTGAAAGCATGGAGTCACTGAGTCCTAACCACTGGACCGCCAGGGAATTCCCAATTGTATCTAAATGAAAATACACTTTTCAAAAATAATGTTTGTGAAAGTACCTAGCAGAGTATCTGGCATAAATATAATTTATTTTCCTTTTTAAAATTAATATTTGTCAAAAAAAAGCTTTTAATTTTTTTTTAAAAGGTCTCATTTTCTTGGTGGTTTCTTCTGTCGTTCATATTCTTAGACACTCAGGGGCCATCTGAAGGTCACCTAGGTTTTCTGTATTTGCCCTTGCTTTTAATTTTTTCATCTTTCAGGAGTTAATTTTGATATATGAAGTGAGGTATCAACCTTTATTCCCCTACCCACCCATTATAGCCAGTTTGCTTACAGCCCGTCTTCATTCAGGCAAGCCCCATTTCAAGTGCTTGTGACCACGCGTGGCCAGCAGGGACCGGGGTGGCTAGCACAGGTCTACCGTTTCAGACATTCACTCTCATGTCCCTGAGTATTTGCCATGACTTGCAGGCGCCGTGTAGAGAGGATATTTTTAGCAGTTGTTGACACATCGCGGCTCCAGGCAGCAAGCATCCAGCTCGTGGCTGCGTCAGTATCCTTCCCTTGTCATGACGTCACCTGATTTCTTTTAAGGCATCGGAGCCCTCCTTTTAGCTTCCCACTTGAGGGCTGATATTTAAGGGCCTGTTTTGGTTCCATCTTCCCCTTTGAATTCATGTAACCCATGGCAACCCTGAGGCTCCTGGAGCTGACTGCTGTGTTCAGTTTCCACAAGGCTGAGTTGAGAAGTGGGAAAAGGAGTTGGCCGCAGCGTGGAAAATGGCGGTAGGGCCACAGGGAGATAATGCTTTGGCAAACTTGATGGCTCGTTAACCATACAAACCCTCTGAGGGGCATGTGACTCTCCCTCAGAGCTTTCATTAGTGGAATGAAGTCCCGAGAGCAGAGTTAGAGAGCCCAGGATCTGGGGGTTGGGCTCCCCGTGAGCCACCGGGCCGCATGTGGATAAACCATGTGTTCACAGCCACATCACCCACCTGGGTCAGTCTCTCAAAACCGTGCTCTTACAATTATGCCTGGGGGATGGCTTGAACAGGGCCACTGCCCAACTCCAGAAGGTCCCATTACCATTGCATTTTATAGAGATTGGTACACCCTAGACTATGTATCTTCTTGGAATACAACAAGGAATATGTGCCCCTCCCCATTTGTACAACCTGCCTCCCTACTTGACGAGGCCATTTGGAAAAGGAGTCAAGAGATCTGGCTCTGATCCCGACTCCGTCACTGACCAGTTCTGCAACCTCTCTCTGAGGCCATTTTCCTCATCGTAAAGAGTGATTCCATGGGTTGATCTGGATTTTGAGGGATTCTTCTTTGTGGGTGCTCTAGCACCCTCCAGTTCTTTGTGTTCATGTTTTTGAGAGTAAAGGACCACCCTTGGGAAGACAGCTGAAAAGAGAATGGATTGGTAGATGGCATCATCTTCATGTACCTCTTTATAAACAGCAGCCCAGGGCCTACAGGACTAAACCCAAGTCTCTTTGAAGGTCCCTAAGGTCCCACCCTCTCCAAACTCATGCCCCACTTCTCCATCTCTCTCATCCGGTGTTGTAATTATAACATCTTCTCAAGGTCTCAGTACCCCCAGTCTGTAACTCCGTTTTTCCTCCAGCTCTTTCCTCTTCCCCTCTTGAAGTGGGAAACCCTCCTACAGATTCAACTTCGAGGCTGACTCCTACAGGGAGGCCTCTCTGATTCACTGTGGCTGAGTCAAAGCCCCTAAGACACAAAACTTGAATACAATTCACTCCATTCCTGAGTGTGGGCAGGCAGAATGTGAGTGTGGACAGAGCCTCATTCCTCATGTTCTCATGCTTCCTAGGACAACCCCCACCCATAGGGATTCTCCTGTGAATTCCAGTTTTTCTATTTTCAACTCTGCATTACCTTTGCATTAAACAGGAAAAAAAAGTAAGATAAATGATTATGGACTCAACGCAGATTATACTCAGTGATGGATGTCTGAATTCCCAATCTCAAGTTCTCTTTGCGTTTTGAGGATAGAACCCTATGCTTCAAGCTGCCATTTAACCCAGCCTGCCCTGTCCTTCACCTTAATCACTCATTCTATCAGTTAGGTTTGGCAAGAGAGGAATGCTAAAATTTCTTTTGAATTTACACATTTGAACATGGATAAGCCCTCCCCCCCTTATATAAAAATAACATATTAGAATAGTTAGGGGTGTTAAAAATAGGGCTCCCAGATAAAATGAAAGACAAACAGTGAAATTTGAATTTCAGGTAAATGGTAAATAAACTTCTTAGTATAACTATGTCCCAGTGTATAACGTCCTTACTGTGGGACATACACTAAAAACTACTTTACTATTTATCTGAAATTCAAATATAACTGGTGACCTCTATTTTTATTTGCTAAACCTGGCCACCCTACTTAGAAGTCACCTCCCCTAACTTCCCTTCAGCACAGGACCACCTTTGACAACATCGTTTACATGTGATCCTGTTGTCTTTTTTTTTTGGCTGCATTGGGTCTTAGTTGCTGTGCACAGGCTTTCTCTAGTTGTGGTGAGTGGGGACTACTGTTTGTTGCAGTACTTGGGCTCTAGGTGCGCGGGCTTCAGTAGTTGTGGCGCACGGGCTTAGTTACTCTGAGGCATGTGGGATCTTCCCGGACCAGGGCTCGAACGTGTGTCCCCTGCATTGGCAGGTGGATTCTTAACCACTGCGCCACCAGGGAAGTCCCTTGTCTTTCTTAAATCGTCTTAGGAGACAGTCCATATAATTCTGGACAATGTTCATCGTGAGAAAGTGCTTTGTTATAGCGAAGCGAAGTCTGATTTCCATATTTTTCATCCAGTGTTATTCTAGTCTCATTACTATTCTTTCTTTCTCTTTTTTTTAATCCACTTCTTATTTTTTGCTTAGTTTTATTTATTTATTTATTTATTTATGGCTGAGCAGCTTGCGGGAGATTAGTTCCCAGACCAGGGGGATTGAACCTTCACCCTCAGCAGTGAAAGTGCAAAGTCCTAACCACTGGACTGCCAGGTAATTCCCCTCATCGCTATTTTTTAATAATAATTTTTAAAACTACATATTTTGGGACTTCCTTGGTGGTGCAATGGTTGAGAATCTGCCTGCCAATGCAGGGGACACAGGTTTGAGCCATGGTCCAGGAAGATCTCACATGCTGCAGAGCAACTGGGCTCATGTGCCACAACTACTGAGCCTGCGCTGTAGAGCCGGTGAGCCACAACTACTGAGGCCGCATGCCGCAGCTACTGCAGCCCACGTGCCTAGAGCCCGTGCTCTGCAACAAAGAGAAGCCACGGCAATGAGAAGGCCACGCACCACAACAAAGAGTAGCCCCCGCTCTCAGCAACTAGAGAAAGCCCACACGAAGACCCAACGCAGCCAAAAACTAAATAAACAAATAAACTTATTTAAAAAAAAACAACTACATATTTTGCTTACAGAAAAGTTTATACCACAAACAGCAGTTCCCTGTTCCATTCTTTCCCATTCCAGAGCATTTCTTTCTAAACTTTTAGTTCTTTCTTCTGGTAGACACTTAATAAGCAGTATTAAGTGCTACTTCATTACTATTTTATTATTTTTGCAAATTTTATTATAAAAATTTTCAAACATTCAAAAGTAGGGAGAACATTATAATAAGCCACATGTATCCCTCACCCAGTTTCCATCATGATCAACTCATAAACCATCTTGTTTCACCTAGACTCCCATACTCTATCCCTCCCCTTTCTCCCACCACCGGCACCAAGATATCATATCATTTTACCTATAAATGCTGCAAGTACCTATAAATGCTGCAAGTACAGCTACTTCTTTATTCAGCACTTTGGATCTTGTCTATTGAGTCTGTCTTAGACCCTTAGGGCTGCTATAGCAAAATAGCACAGACTGGGTGGCTTACAAGCAACAGAAATGTATCTCTTAAAATGCTGGAAGCTGGGAAGTCCAAGATCAAGGCATCAGCAGATTCAGTGTCTGATGAGGACCCACTTCCTGGTTCATAGACAGCTCACTATGGCAGGAGGGACAGGGGAGCTCTCTGGGTGTCTTATATAAGGGCTCTAATCTTATTCATGAGGGCTCCACCCTCATGACCTAATCACCTGCCCCAAATCCCCACCTCCTAATACCATCACATTGGGGGTTAGGATTTCAACATATGAATTTTGTGGAGGGGACACAAACATTCGGTCTATAGCAGGGTCCTAATATACAAGATCATTCAGCACATGGAAGCCATCCGTTGTCCCTCATTTACTTCCTCTTACCCTCCCAAAAGTTATATGATGATTTTTGGTTAAACCAATATTTCAGAGTTTACTTATTATGATTAAATGAAATATCAGTCATTGGTGAGCCAAGTAGAATACCATGGCTATGTTTCCTTTCTTGTACACCATTTTGCTCTTCTTGGAGTTTATAAGTACTTCTTTTTCATAATAGTCCCCCAGTATCTGTCCTTCTCTTCTTTCTTGTCATAATAGAAATCCCCTACCCAGTTTGTTACATGGTACCCAGAGAAACAGAACCAATAAGAACCAATAGGAGATATACATATATATATATATGGAGAGAGAGAGAGATTTTTGAGAGAGAGAAAGGGGTCACGTACAAAAAAGAAAAAGAGAGAGAGAGAATCAGGATGCAATCCCAGAAGCTAGAAGACAATGAAGCAATACCTTCAAAAATATGAAGGAAAATTTTCAAAGCACCAATCTATACATAGTCAAACTATACAAAGTGATTCTCAATTTTCTTCTTTTATATTGACTCCTCTCTCTCAAAATCTCTCTCTCCCTGTCTCTGTCTCTGTCTCTCTCCCTCTTTTCCTTTGGGAGCTTGCTTTGTCTGCAGCATTCTAAAATGCCATAATGACATATCTTGAGGGTTTTTCCTCTTCTTGCTGGGCACACAGGAATTGGGAAACTCATATCTCTCAATTCTGGAGCATTTTCTTTTTATTTCCATGATAATTTTCTCTCTGTTTTCTCACTTCTTCCTTTCTACAATTTATATATGATGTAGATGGTTACACCTCATGTACTTCTAAATTTTAAAATCTTATGTCTTCTGTTTTACTTGCTCTGTCTTGTGTGTGTGTGTGTGTGTGTGTGTGTGTGTGATTTCCTCAGTTTTATCTCCCCAGCCATTAGTTAAATTTTTATTTCAGCTATAAAATATTTTAACAGTATATTGTTCTTGTTCTGGGGATGCGATATGTTCCTTGTTCTTCTCTGAGGAAATGAATTATGGGTTTAAAATTTTTGCTATTCTATTCTCTGAATTTTCTCTGTTTCCTTCAAAAACTTCAAAACAAACTTCTGTTTGGTTTTGGTCTTTGCTTTCATCTTTGACAACAGCTAGTTGTGATCATGTGACAGTTCTGGCCAGGGAGCTGTGAAGGGAAGTCGGCGAACTCCTGGGAAAGCTTTTCCTGTCTTGACAAGAAGACAATATGGCTGGCTTGCCCACCTCTTCCCTTCTTCCTGCTCTGAGTTTAAATGTGATGCCTGAAGCTGGTTCAGAGGACACAAGGTGGTAGTTCTCAAAATGTTGTCTGAGATATGTTGTCTGAGGAACTTTCAGGGGTCAAACTGTGTTAGTATTAATATCAAGACATTATTTCCTTTGTCCTTGTTCTTTCATGAGTATACAGTGGAGTTTTCCAGAGGCTGGCTGACGTGTGATGTCGTTTTCATTCTGACAGCCAATGAATGCATGATTGTGTATTCTTGGGTTTTTGAATTTTTTCTATCTTAATTTCTTTTCTTTAAGCATTTAAAATTATTTTATTTTATTTATTTATTTATTTTTGGTTGTGTTGGGTCTTCATTGCACGCGGGCTTTCTCTCATTGTGGCGAGTGGGGGCTACTCTTCATTGCAGTGCACAGGCTTCTCATTGCGGTGGCTTCTCTTGTTGCGGAGCACGGGCTCTAGGTGAGCGGGCTTCAGTAGTTGTGGCTCGTGGGCTTAGTTGCTCCACGGCATGTGGGATCTTCCTGGACCAGGGACTGAATCTGTGTCCCCTGCACTGGCAGATGGATTCTTAACCACTGTGCCACCAGGAAGTCCCTCAATCTTAATTTCTAATAAAGCAAATATCAGTAGGTATAACTCATATGAACAAAAGTACTTTAGTGCCCTCAATCATTTTTAAGAGTCTAAAGGGGTCCAGAGACCAAGAAGATTGAAAACCACAGAAGTAAAAAAAACAAAAAAAACTCGCTGACATTGCTAACTGGCTGAACTAATGCCAACTTCCACCTACTTCCAGTTTTGTTGTTGTTGTTATATGAAAGAAACAAGCCTATATTTATTTAAGTACTGTTGACTGGGTTCTCTTACCTGCAACCGAATATATCTTAACCAATAATAGCCAGGGAACCTGTCATTTTGTTTGTTCATTGAGAGCACCAAATGTTGGTATCTACAGGGTTTTTCCTCTGGGGCATTTTTGTTTCTCCAAAAAAACCTAATCAAGTTCTTGCCTAGAGCTTAAGCAGGAGGATGGAGGCTGGGAGTCTCACCATCCAGTATGTGAGCTTCCACTGAGAGACTCTGTTTTCAGTGTGGTGCCTCTACCACCCCATTTATCCCCTAGCATCTCTGACCTAGGCTTCTCCACTGCAGTTTTGCCTCACACTTCTACTCTCCTCTGGGCAGAGTTGGTGGCCACCGAACCCCTTCGTGTAGAATGAGGCCAGGACATGAGGGTCTCTCTGCTCCTTATCTTCTCTTTCCATAATGTTTCTTTCCCTCTTTCTGTCCTATCACGTCTCACTCCTACTTCTCTGCTTCCTGTGCCTGACCTCCTGAAACGTTTCCAGGTTCTGTAGAATACAGCGCTGGTTTCTCCTTGGCTTCCCCCTCTGGAGGCATCTGCTCAGCTCTCACAGCTTCTTCATCCACCTACCATTTTAAAATATTTTGTTATACACCTTGTCTGCTGTTGCCTATTCTCTCATCTCTCATTGTCTTTAACCTTTGGACCATGTCTAGTATAAAACTACTAGATTTGATTTTCTGACTTAAGAAGCAAAACCTCCCTAGGTACTTATACAACTGTCAAAAATGTAAAAAAATCAAAGTTTTTTTAAAAATTAAAAAAAAAATTTTGGCCACACCACGCATCTGGTGGGATCTTAGTTCCCTGACCGGGGATCGCACCCTCAGCAGTGAAAGTGTAGAGTTCTAACCACTGGACCAATTGTGGGACTTCCCTGGTGGCACAGTGGTTAAGAATCCACCTGCCAATGCAGGGGACACAGGTTCGAGCCCTGGTCTGGGAAGATCCCACATGCCACGGAGCAACTAAGCCCGTGCGCCACAACTACTGAGCCTGCACTCTACAGCCCGCAAGCCACAACTACTGAAGCCCATGTGCTACAACTACAGAAGCCCACGCACCTAGAGCCAGAGTGCCACACGAGAAGCCACTGCAATGAGAAGCCCGCGCACCTCAATGAAGAGTAGCCCCCGCTCGCCACAACTAGAGAAAGCCTGCGCACAGCAACAAAGACCCAACGCAGCCAAAAATAGAAAAATAAATAAATTTATTTTTTTTAAAAAGATACCAATTGGTTATCAACTTGGTCAATCCCCCCCGCCTTTTATTTTAATTGGGTCTTTGAGAAAAAGAAAGATAAATGCATATGCTCAATCTCCCCGGTTCAACCAGAAGCTCTTCTAACGTTACAACCCTTCTCACATCTGAAGTCAGCTTCCTGCTGGGTGTGTCTTCTCCATCTCCACATGCCCACTTCCTCAGTGGCTCTCATGGGACATGGTTATTACAGTCTCACTAAGGGTGTCCCCTGCAGCATACTCTTCAGATGAACTTCTCAGAATGCCTGTTTCATAAATATCCTGTCCAGATCTGCACACAGTTCTCCAGAGTGACAGGGGAAGTTTTCAGATATCCTTTTTAATTTTTAAAAACTCTTTAAAAATTTATTTTATGGAAGTATAGTTGATTTACAATGTTGTGTTAATTTCTGCTGTACAGCAAAGTGATTCCGTTATACATATATATACATTATTTTTCATATTCTTTCTATTATGGTTTATCACAGGGTATGGAATATAGTTCTCTGTGCTATACAGTAGGACCTTGTTGTTTATCCATTCTGTATATAATATATAGTTTGAATCTGCTAATCCCAAACTCCCAATCCATCCCTCCCCACCTCCCCTCCTCCTTGGGAACCACAAGTCTGTTCTCTCTCTGTGAGTCTGTTTTTGTTTCATAGATAAGTTCATTTGTGTCATATTTTAGATTCCACATATAAGTGATATCATATTGTTATAGGGTGTGTATGTGACCCAGTAATTCTACCCTTTGTTATGACATAGCAGTAATGCAAGCATATGCCCACGAAAAGCCCTGAACCGGAAGTTCAGTGCAGTATTATTCATAACAGCCCTCAACTGGAAACTCCACAGATGTCCATCAACACTGGATGTGTAACGTGTGCTGTGTTCACCCAGTGGAACACTACCCAGCAATGAGGTGAATGATCTACAACCACGTACAGTGCAGATGACTCTCATGAGAGAATTTACTGCATGATTCCATTTATATCAGGTGCAAAACAAATCTATCATCAGAAGTTAAGACAGAGGTTGCCCTGGGGGAGAGGTAGTAATGAGAATGGAATGTGACGGGGCTTCTGTTCTGCTTCTGTTCCGTTTCTTGATGAAGGTTCTGTGCTCAGTTTGTGAAAATTCTTCAAGCCCTACATTTAGATATGTGCATGTGTCTTGCAAGTAGGTTATACTTTAGTAAATAGTGAGTGGTTTTTTAAAAAAACTTAGGCAGAAAGGAGTAGTTTTATCATCCCGGAAAAATTGGGCTACCTGCTTAAGGACAGTAATATTGCACATCAGACAGAGGTTTTTGCTGAGACGGGGATCTGGGCTGCACGCATTCTGGACAAATCTCAAACTTAGGAAGAATCCACTGAACCCTTTTTATGGTTATCAAAACAAGGGGCCCTCGAGCCCATGCCCTTGGTGTAACTGGATTACATCCATCTTCTGGGTCTCGATCACTCCACTCCCCAATTCTCACCCCACCCCAATTTGACTCACAGCCTCCACTCCTGCTTTACAGAACTTCCTTTTCCGCTTGGTTGCTTTTCCTTTTATCTCCAGGTATCTGATTGTCTTGCCATCTGGCATTTTCATTCCATCAACTCTTTTACATTCTTCTGTGATTCTTTCTCAACCCCTTTTTATTTTATCACCTGCTTTGGGTGGTTGGGATTTTGCATTAACGTTCCTCATCTTTTTAAGCCCTGGTTAAATTCTGGATTCTTTCCTGGCCTTCCTGCCCTGCAAGGCCACGTCTCATCAGGCTGGAGTCTGTCTTTCTCTCTTGGGCTTGTCTGTTTTCCTTCCTATCACTCCTAATGACACAGACATGACCTGATGGGCGGATAGCGCACGTTTTCCTTCTCTTGCTTGGTTTAGTTTTATTCAGCAAACTCCACGCCATGTTTGCTTCGGTTGGGGAGGTGGTGATGGTGCTGTTGAGTCATCCTGTTGAGCCTGCTGGCACAGACTGAGATACGTAGTAAACTGAACATTCTAGGCCTTTTTTTTCACAAGATCAGCGATTTCTGTGCACTTGGTATTCTGAACCCGTGAGCCAGATTTTCCATTTATCCTGATTACATTTCAAACGTTAGATCTTATCCATTATTCCAGCCTGTCAAGATATTTTCTGATCTTAATTCAGTCGCCCAAGATCACATTCATCCCTCCAAGCTCCTGATAGGCCTCCATCTCGGCATTCAGTGATGACAGTGCCCGTCAGAGGAGGACAAGCGCTGTGGATGGTGCCTCGGTGCCGACCACG
This sequence comes from Tursiops truncatus, assembly GCF_011762595.2. Classification (NCBI taxonomy): domain Eukaryota; kingdom Metazoa; phylum Chordata; class Mammalia; order Artiodactyla; family Delphinidae; genus Tursiops; species Tursiops truncatus. The sequence goes on along the minus strand of NC_047037.1, from coordinate 130,961,155 downwards.
GCTGCTTGCTCCAGATAAAGAGAGAGCAGATGATGGACAGCCGCCCAGTCAAGGATTTGGTATTTAAAGGATAGACTCTTGGATCCTTCTTTTTCTTACACTTCTGGCTTCCAGTTCAACACCTCAGTTTCTTGGACCTGCTCTTCCAAGGCTGTGGACCAGAGATGGGGGTTGTAAAAGAAAGTTTCAAAGATAGGTTCCTGAGTGGCTTTCCGGCCACTTTTTTGTATTTCCTGTTCTACCCTTGGAGTCCACAGTGAAGATGACCAGAGCGGTAGGCTTTCCAGCTGCATTAGAGAGTGTACGCAAACCTCCTAACTGTCCAAATGGGGAAACTGAGGTGCAGTCAAATTAAATTCCTGGCCTGGTCTTGGCCTTGTTTCTGGACGATGGTGCCAGGGCTGGAAAACTAGTCCCTTTGCTCCAAACTGGACCATCTCAGCCAGGTGACCATGGCCTATGCCTGCTCCCACTTCCTGGAGGGCCAATGTGCCTCCAGAGTTTTCCGGAAAACATTCGTTTCTTTCTTTTTTTTTTTTTTTTTTTTGGTACTTAAAATTTTTTTTATTTTTTTACTATTTATTCATTTATTTTTACTGTTTAAATTAAAACATTTATTGAAGTATAGTTTGTTTACCTTTGGTAACCAGAAGTCTGTTTTCTATGTCTGTGAGTCTATTTTTGTTTTGTAAATAAGTTCATTTGTATCATTTTTAGATTCCACATACAAGTAATATCATATGCTATCATAATTTTTATTATTTATTTTTAATGAGTTATAGTTGATGTATGACAATATTATAGAAGTTTTAGGTGTACAATATTATGTAAGTTTTAGATGTACAACATAGTAATTCTCTAGTTTTAAAGGTTATGTTCCATTTATATTTATTATAAAATATTGGCTGTATGCCCTGTACTGTACTGTATATCTTTGTTGCTTATCTATTTTATTTATAGTGCTTTGTATCTCTCAATCCCTTACCCCTGTCTTGCCCCTCCCGCTTCCCTCTCTCCACTGGTAACCACTAGTTTGTTCTCCATAGCTGTGAGTCTGTTTCCTTTTTGTTATATTCACTAGTTTAGAAAACATTAGTTTCTTATTAAAATATACAAGGATAGATGGTGGCATAGAATGCAAAAACCACTTGGATTTTAAAAATGAAACAAGAGGATCAAAGAAATGTGCATTTACTAATTACTTGGGGCATGGATGCCAGATCCCTCCAACAGTACAAAAATAGATTATTTAACCTCATGGAACAATTTTAAAGAAGAGAAATAAGACTTCAGATAGACGTAATGAATGTAACAGCACTGCTTGTAGAGGTACATCTACGGGGAGGGGGTTCCATCATTTTTTCCTTTCTGGTATTATTATTATTATAAGCTATTTGTAGAGTGTGACCAGTGCATAGAACATAAAAGAAAACGTTTTCTTCCAGCTAAGAAACCTTTGTCAGGTTACTGGGTATGTCACGGAGTCCTCTCTATGACATACAGTTTCATTCGTTTAGCTTTATGAGGACATCGGCCAGTTCTTGCAAAATTCCAAGGAAGCAGAAAGACTACCTGATTGAGACCCATTTCCCCTGGCTGTGGACTGACTCTGTTATCCACAGTTAATGGTGAGTAACTCTGGCTGGCATCCTTTTGTAGGCACATTTCTAACCCAAGAACGTCTTTCAGCTCTGAGCATTGTCAAACTGAATGTTGCTATGAGACCGCAGCTATTTATTCTCCCAAGATGTTTTCTGAAAGAACTGTGATGGGGCTCTGGTAACAGAGTATATTTTTCATAGCTCCAAAATCATTTTTATTCTCTCTTCTTTAAAAAGAAAAAAAGACCCCCACCATTTGTATAACATTTCCCGTGAATACATTGGAATGTTAGAGGGGCGATGCATGCCAGAAGTCTTGGCAGGTAGGAGCCCTTTCCACTGTTTAATTTCTGTTTTAATCTGATGATGTTGTAGAAGGTAAATTTGCCTTGAAAAGCCAAGGATCATCAAGATTTCACTGAATGCTCCAATTGTGTGCATAAAGGGTTAAAAATATCCCCCCCCCTTTAACCTCTTGGATACCTCTTGGAATAATAGATACAGATACATGGGTTTTAGAGTAAATACGTTATCAATATCTTCTTCAATCAGTACCTTGGTGGGTGCATGTTTATTTCACAATAGAGATGTGTATAGAGAATATCTATTGATCTTGCCTGCCCATTATCCTTTCCTTCTTTTTCAGCTAAAACACCTCAGTTTTCCTTGGGGACCCATTCTCTCCAGGGGTGATGGTCAAAATATGTAAAAACTGGAGTGACATGTGTACTACCATGCTCGACCAATCAGGGTGGATGTTGACTGTAACAGCCGTTGAACCCAGCCTTCCTCATTAGATACACTTTCAATGAGTCTTGAAACTGAGATGCCCTGCCCTTCCTTCTCCAAGGGCCAGGCATGAACCAAGCGAGGCCAAACAGATTCTATGTCCTGCGAATTTGCATATTGATCAGCAACACAGGCAGGGTTGAAAACACTTGGCACGGGTGTGTCCCGAAGGTGTGGCCCTGGAAGCGCCAGCTTCCTGTCCTTTCTAAGACCTCATTGCTCAGCTTTTTCTTTGATTCTATAAGCTACCACCTTATCCACCCAATACATTTTGTTTTTTGCTTATATTTCCCAGAATTCATTTCTGTTGCTTGCAACCAAGAAACTCTAAGACAGTAATTCAGAAAATAAGATAGTAAAACAAATTTTCCATAATGGGAAGGAATCCTGTTTTCCTGAGTAATTTTATTATAAAATTGTAGAAATAATTCTGTGGAAGGAAAAAAAAAGCCTTCAAAAGAATAAGTAGGAAATATGATGAAAATGAAATTAAGAAAAGCAGAGTTGTGGGGCAAAGCACTCAGTTTACTGGTTGGTGTGACAAAGGACTTGAACCAAATAGAGCAGAAGTGCTAAGCTTTCTGTGACTTGCTATCCCTACCTGGGTTTTTTTAAAAAAATTTATTTAAAGTAGCTTCCTACCTTTAGAATTCCCCTTTGACCTTTAGTCACTAGATTAAATCCTCCAGAACATGTTTCTTGAACTCCAATGCACATATAAATTGCTTGGAAGATTTTTCTTTTCTTTCTTTTTCTTTCCTTCTTTCTTTCTTTTCTTTCTTTCTTTCCTTCTTTCTTTCTTACTTTCCTTCTTTCTTTCTTCCTTCCTTCCTCCCTCCCTTCCTTCCTTCCTTCCTTCCTTCCTTCCTTTCCTTTCCTTTCTTTTGCACCAGATCTTAGTTGCGGCACACGGGGTCTTTAGTTGCAGCATGCGGTATCTTTTTTAGTTGCAGCTTGTGGACTCTTAGTTGCAGTATCCATGCGGGATATAGTTCCCTGACCAGGGATCGAACCTGGGCCCCCCTACACTGGGAGCGTGGAGTCTTACCCTCTGGACCACCAGGGAAGTCCAGATCTTTTTCTTTTTAATGTAATATTTTATTTGTTGAGGGGTGGATACATCCTTCATTTCTTTCTTTTTTTTTTTTTTGATAAATTTATTTATTTTTGGCTGCGTTGGGTCTTTGTTGCTGTGCACAGGCTTTCTCTAGTTGTGGAGAGCAGGGGCTGCTCTTCCTTGAGCAGGCTTCTCATTGCGCTGGCTTCTCTTGTTGCAGAGCACGGGCTCTAGACGTGCGGGCTTCAGTAGTTGTGGCTTGTGGGCTCTAGAGCGCAGGCTCAGTAGTGGCACATGGGCTTAGTTGCTCCGTGGCATGTGGGATCTTCCCAGACCAGGGCTTGAACCAGTGTCTCCTTCATTGGCAGGTGGATTCTTAACCACTGTGCCACCAGGGAAGCCCCACCCCCTTTTTTTTTAATTGAAGTATAGTTGATTTACAACATTGTGTTAGTTTCAGGTGTACAGCAAAGTAATTCAGTTACACATACATATATATATCTATTTTTTTCAGATTCTTTTCCCTTATAGGTTATTACAAAATATTGAGTACAGTTCCCTATGCTACACAGTAGGTCCTTGTTGGTTATCTGTTTTACATATAGTAGTGTGTATATGTTAATCCCAAATTCCTAATTTACCCTCCCCCCTTCCCCTTTGGTAACCATAAGTTTGTTTTCTATGTGTGTGGTGGAGGATCTTATTAAAATGCAGTCTAGGGCTTCCCTGGTGGCGCAGTGGCTCAGAGTCCGCCTGCCGATGCAGGGGACACGGGTTCGTGCCCCGGTCCAGGAAGATCCCACATGCGGCGGAGCGGCTGGGCCCATGAGCCATGGCCGCTAAGCCTGTGCGTCCGGAGCCTGTGCTCCGCGGCAGGAGAGGCCACGGCAGTGAGGGGCCCGCGTACTGGAAAAAAAAAAAAAAAATGCAGTCTGATTTTACATTTCCATCGAGTCCCAGTGATGCCAGAGGACCACAATTTGAACAGCGAGGCTCCAGGTCAGAATATTTTGCTCCAGCCCAGGTTTCTCAGATTCCCCATTCAGGGCTTCCAGACTACCTCCCTTTGTCTCTGTAGAGCACACTTGTCGTACCACTCCAAGCCGGCAGGCAGCAACAGCGCCCTCCTAGAGTCCCTGCTGAACTGATTCCTCGCCAAGAACCAGTTGGTATATTTCAGAAGGATTCACGTAAAGGGAGCTTAAGAATCTCCAAAGTAAGCGTATTTCATAGCATTTGGTTATAGTTTGAACCTCCAAGCAAAATGACCACTGAGGGGGGAATTCCTGCTAAGTATTCTGATAACCCTTTCTGTTTTCTTCTGATTTAAAAATCATCTGTCCGTGCCTCACTGTGGAGATTTGGCTCTCTACATGTGTAATTGGAAAGTAAGAGGCGCTTTAGCAAAACCTGCTGCAGTTAGATTTTAGAGGGCTTCCTCACGTGTTATCGTACTGCTAGAAGAATCTTTACTACCGCTATTATTCCCATTTTACAGATGAGAAAACAAAAGCACAGAGAAGAGGATTTAGTGACTTGTCTACTGCAACATAGGGAATGGGGAACAGATGAGATATAGCCTTGAGCTTCTGCTCAAAATGCTCAGTCTTTACTGTGTATGGAGAAACAAACAACTACAGCAATAACAACAAACAAACAACGCAAAAACCCAACACCTGGGTTCTTTTCTGCACTAAACCTGGTTCTTCTCAACAACGTTGAAATTTAACTAATCTTTGTTAAGGTTAATGGTTTAAATTTGAGGAATTCCTGGGTTCCTGATCACAGGAACTGGAATACAGAGAGTTCTGGGCATAACTTCTCCCTAAATACAATGATACACTTTGGATAAAATGATCTGTGGTTGCAAGTCTTCTAGAAACTTTGTATTTATTTACCACAGCCAAGGAGTCCCTGTCCTACATGTGGTATCAAAATTCCCTTTGAAAAATTTCTGGGGAGGTTAGGCGTTAAAGTAGAGGGAACATTTTGAATACATTTAGAATAAAACAAAGGCTTTTTTGTGCTTGCGTGGAGGGGAGTTTAGGGGAGTCGATGTCTCATCTTGGAGAACCTCCCACAGGTTTTGCAGCCACAGTAAACTCTGGGGGCTACTCCCACCCCCTTCCTTCACCCCTCCCCCCACCATCCAATCTGGTGCAAGGAAGTTGCTGTCACCCCAAAGCCAAGCATAGCGGGTTCTTGAGCATCGAATCTCAGGGTGGGAAGGGCTGCTATGGGTGATCTCAAGGAACCTCAAGATCTTCAAGCATTTTGCAAAATGGGTTCTGCGGGATGTTAACACAGAGTATTAGGGGGACAATGTTTCCGTGGCCACACCACGGGTCAGTTGAGAAACACTGATTTAAATGAAGTCACAGAAGTTTCTTTTCCCCAGGGCTTCTTGGAGGTGTTCGTGTGCGTGTGTGTGCGGAGGGGAGATCTTTAAGAATGGGGCTTGTGCTCTGCTTCCCAGTTAGGAGGTGAAGGAACCTCTTGTTCCTGGAACATCTGAGGCTTACAGAACACCCTGTGAAAATCCTCATCTAGTTCCTCTTGCCCCACAGACAGTGCCAGCTCCATGGCAAGTGCAGTCACGGGGCCCAAGATCCCTTTAATGCTCTGCTGTCACCGTCTTGAAATTCTTAGTAAGTTCTGAACAAGGGGCTCTGTTACCCGAAAACTGGGTTCACCTCTTGGCGGGTGTTGAGCCAATAGACACAACCGAGTCAAAGATCTGGAGAAGGAAGGATTTATTATTACTTGCAGCAAGTAAGGAGAACACTGGGGATCAGTGTCTCCCCAGATAGCAAGATTGGGGAAGTTTTAAGCTAAGGGTCCATGCACATTCATGAATGGGCTTGAGCAGAGGAGAATTCAGCGTAGAATTGGGGCAAAGGTCGACAGAGTCCAAGCTTTAGTTGATAGAAGTCACGAGGGTCCACATCATCATTCCTTCCTCCACCTGGGTGGGGACTTTAGTTCCTGCAGATCCCAAAGATGTGTATCTATCAGATTGTTATATATCTCTCTCTTGAGGAGGAACTAGGACTCTGTTTTATTGCGGAACTATTGTTTCTGGACAGCTCTTCCTTCATTCCTGCATACCGTCACTTCTCTTAAGATCCTTGATTACTGAGACCTGTTCAAGGGCAAGCACTGTGGCCATACTTACATCACAGAATAGCTTCTCTTATGTCAAGAAAGCCATGCCTGGTTCTCTTTCTCTGGGGACCCCCTACCCTATCTGCTTACAGCTCTGCACCTGGGTTTTGCACTGGGCCCTACAAATGATGTAGCTGTCCCTGCCTACGGAGGACCCAGAGGAGGCCTAAATGTTTTCTAGTCTTTCCTCTCCTTTCTCTCTGTACTCTTCTTAGCTTCCTCTTTCCACCCGTGCTGGCTCCCTCCTCCCGTATCTCCTCCTGCTTCCCTACTTTCTGCATCTTCCATCCTCTTCCTTAGGCCTTCCCTTTACCCTCTGTCTTCTACCCATGGACGTATGATCATTTCTCCAGCCCAAATTTACAGCTCCCTGGAATAAAGCTCTCTAATGTTTCCTTAGCTCTCTTTGCACTTGTGATGGGATGTGCCACGTACTGTAGCAAAGTGCACACTCTGGGGGGTGGTCAGCCCTGAATTGTGCTGTCAAAATAATACCTGATGTTATCGCTCTGCTCCAGGCACTGCTGCATTCTCTAGTTTGTATCTGGGAATTCAGGGAGAGAAGCACAGAACACAGAAGAAAGCAGAAAGAGAACACATTTCGATGGTCTTTAAAGCAGTCCTTTCCGAGACTAATAGGCTCTTTTGTCTAAACGTATTACATTAATGATTTGAAGTGAAATATTGTTAGCACCCTCTTACAGTTAAAGGAAAGGATCAGTGCAGTGCCCCTCAGCACATCAAGGGAAGCGTCAGAACAGAAGACGGGTTACAGCATCTCTCACTGACAACCGGGAAGGACCCACTTACCATAACAAGGCAAACTTCCCTGCAGGCTTTCAGAGTCATCAAAGACCACCCTTCCTGTCCAACCCTGTTACCACCTCTCTCCCTTAACTTCCATTGTTGTCAAGGCGTTTTTTTGTTTGTTTGTTTTTGTTGTTTTTGTTTTGGCAAGTAATATAAATTTAAATCAAACCACTGTGAGGAAAGAAAAGGAGATATATTGGTTCCTTATAACTGAGCAGTATAAGGGTTGGGAATGGCTTCAGGTATAGCTGGATTCAGGAGTCCAAATGATGTCATCTGGACTCCTTGCCCCCTCCTTCTCTGTGATCCCTACTTTCCTTTGGGACATATTCTCTGTCCAGATCTCGCCACATAGAGGCCAAATTGCCCCCTCAGTTTACACTCTTCATGGCTTATGATTTAGGGAAAATGTCATTCTCCCAAGGGTTCTGTAGCAAAACTGGAGGGGAGATTCTGATTGGCCCAGCCAGGTTATGAGTCATAGCTGATGAGCCCACCCCTCAGCCAATCACAGTGACCTGGAAAATGCAGTGTGCTGGGATTGGCCCATGAGGGTCACATGCCCACCCACCTGCTGCTGGTGGTGGTGGTGCTGGAAGGAAGAATGAACTCTTGCCCAATAAGGTAGGGTGGGTTCTCTTAAAAAAGAGGGTTCCAGGGCTTCCCTGGTGGCGCAGTGGTTAAGAATCCGCCTGCCAACATAGGGGACATAGGTTCAAGCCCTGGTCCGGGAAGATCCCACATGCCGCGGGGCAACTAAGCCCGTGTGCCACAACTACTGAGCCCGTGCACCTAGAACCCACCTGAATGAGAAGCCCGTGCACCGCAACAAAGAGTAGCCCTTGCTCACCACAACTAGAGAAAGCCCGAGCGCAGCAATGAAGACCCAATGTGGCCAAAAATAAATAAATAAAATAAATTTATTTAAAAAAAAAAAAGAGGGTTCCTAGTACTAGAAGAGGAAATGTGTGTCCAAAATGACAGCTCAGGTGACGCTCCCTTCTCGGTCTGTCCCATGACTCCTCCCCTGTCCCACACTTTGCTTACATCTGCCTCAGGGCGTTTTCTCCACTTTCCTAAACCCAACCAGGCCCCTCAGGGCTGAACCCATAATGACACTCAGAAAGTACTTTCTGTGTTCTTTTGGGAGCCAGTAGAACACTGAAGAGGTTTCACAAGGGAGACAGATCCTTTGTTGATTTGAAGACAGGTATCCTAGCTACGTATCTTCATCATGCTTCTGTGAGACTCTGTGCTGGTCAAGGCTTTTTAGTTGAAAGGATCAGAGAGACACAGGAGTTAGTATAAATGAAAGGGCGGTGGGCTCAAAGGAGTCGAGGGCATCTCCTGGAACCAGAGAACAGCTAGCTGAACCCGGGGGACTCTGGAAGCCCTGGGGCTCTAAGATGAGACCAGTCCTGCGGGTGGTCTGGGGAGAGACGGCCTCCCGACCTCGTGTCTGTCTGTCTGCTCGGTGCTCCTGCCTCCCTCAGCAGCTGCCTGTGTCTGATTGCTCTTCCCTGTGCTCTCTGGGAGAGGTGGCGGGCTGGCGTCGGTACCTTTTAGTTCCCATGCCCACCATCCTCTGGGGCTCTTTGCTTGGGTTTTTGAGGAAAAAAAAGAACACATTTGATCACTGAGCAACCCATGTGTCAGCTGTCTTTGGGCATCGCCCACTAGTCCAGTAGTCTGTTCATCGGGGTCATGTAGCACACACATGGTTGACCAGGCCATGGGTGGGAGTGGGTCTCAGAAGAGTGGGTGTGGGCTGGGCAGGCGCCCCAAAACATGACTCCTATGGGTACGTGGAGCAGCTGTTTCACAGGCTAATCGGTTAAATCTCACACAAGGCCACCCAGCCAGGGAGAGGTGACTCGGGTGTCTGTCCGCTGCTTTTTGGTCACTTCTAATGAAGAGGGGATGCCCAAAGCCCTGAGCGTTGATTAGCTCCCTGAGGCCACAAGGCTCTGGGGAAGGAGCCAGGCAAGAGGCTGGGTTTCAGTGGACCCCACAGTGAGTACTGAACTAGACCCTGGAGTGGAGAGGAATTAAGACACTGGGGGACTTCCCTGGTGGCTCAGTGGTTGGGAGTCCACCTGCCAATGCAGGGGACACGGGTTCGAGCCCTGGTCCGGGAAGATCCCACATGCCACGGAGCAACTAAGCCCGTGCGCCACGACTACTGAGCCCACGTGCCACAACTACTGAAGCCCGCGTGCCTAGAGCCCGTGCTCCGCAACAAGAGAAGCCACCGCAATGAGAAGCCTGTGCACCGCAACGAAGAAGTAGCCCCTGCTCGCGGCAGCTAGAGAAAAACCGTGCGCAGCAACGAAGGCCCAATGCAGCCAAAAATAGTAAAAAAAATAAAAAACAGGGCTTCCCTGGTGGCGCAGAGGTTGAGAGTCCGCCTGCTGATGCAGGGGACATGGGTTCGTGCCCTGGTCCGGGAAGATCCCACATGCCGCGGAGCGGCTGGGCCCGTGAGCCATGGCCACTGAGCCTGTGTGTCCGGAGCCTGTGCTCCACAACGGGAGAGGCCACGGCAGTGAGAGGCCCGCTTACCGCAAAAAAAAATAAAAATAAAAAATAAAAAACAATTCATATTCACTACTTAGCAAAGTATGTGTAATTGAGAGATTTGTTCATTTGGGGTTTCATAAAAGGTTAGCTGATTTGTTGACGTTAAAAGAGCATTAACCGAGAAGCCATGTTTAAATAACTGAATATTTTTCGAAATCTAGCATGTGCTCCCAGGGGCTGGAGGCCTGGTGAGGATCTTGACACATTCGTGGGCTTGTGACATGTCCAACGACTGTGGCCTTAAAGGGATTTAGGTTGAGTGTGGCCAGATCTGCTTTCTAAAATAAACAATCCAGAAACCTGAATTTTGGGGAAGTCTCTCAATTTTTTGCATATTGGCAACAGTCTTAAAATTTTAAAGCACTGAGGGCCAAACTAAACCAGATTTATGGGCTTGATTCAGTGAGAGGGTTGTCACTTTTCACCATCAAAAGAAGTCCCTTGGGCTTCCCGGGTGGCGCAGTGGTTGAGAGTGCCTGCCGATGCGGGGGACGCGGGTTCGTGCCCCGGTCCGGGAAGATCCCACATGCCGTGGAGCGGCTGGGCCCGTGAGCCATGGCCGCTGAGGCTGCACGTCCGGAGCCTGTGCTCCACAACGGGAGAGGCCACAACAGTGAGAGGCCCGCGTACCCAAAAAAAAAAAAAAAAAAGAAGAAGTCCCTTATTTGAGAGGTAAGATCACAGAAGCCCAGGGCAGAGAGGGAGCAGTTGCAGAAGGACAGACAGGCCTGGGGGATCTTTCCAGGCCAGCCAGGTGGTGCTTCCCTTCACTGAGAGGTTAGTGGCTTGCCCAAGAGAGCAGAAGCTCATGTAGACTCTGAATTCCCCTTCAGCACGGGAGAATTCTCTCCTCCAGTTGCTGGGAAGGTTGTCCACTGACAGCTCGCAGCTATGCACCTTCTCTGGAAACTGGTTTCACTCCAGAAAGTTGCCTCCACAAAATACACCCCTTTCTCAGGGCAGCTGGCATCCAATGAACCCCCAATCCACCCCACTTTGTCCTGAAGGGCCAGCCCCGCTCTGAGCTCCCCACGGGGTGGGCTGAGGCCTTCGTTGAGACCGCATGGCAGGGAGACCTCTCCCTCCATCCCGTCCAGCCTGTCTCTTCCCCACACGCTCTCGATGCCGTGGGCTCTCCCTGCAGGCTAAGCTCTAACTCTGCTCCGGACCCCCTGGAACATGACCTGTGACCCTTAGATCCCCTCTGTCTCTTTTCTGTGTCCCAAGTAAGTGTATTTTAATGAGCAAGGCCAACCTAAGATAGTAGCAATTTTTTTTAATTAATTTATTTTATTTTATTTATTTTTGGCTACGTTGGGTCTTCATTGCGGTGTGCGGGCTTCTCATTGTGGTGGCTTCTCTTGCTGCGGAGCATGGGCTCTAAGCTCGCAGACTCAGTAGTTGTGGCGCATGGGCTTAGTTGCTCCGTGGCATGTGGGATCTTCCAGGACCAGGGCTTGAACCCGTGTCTCCTGCATTGGCAGGGGGATTCTTAACCACTGCGCCACCAGGGAAGCCCGATAGTAGCAATTTTTGATGAAGACATTTTCCTCAGAGATTTTTCTTCAAGAGATCTAATTTGAACAGAGCCTCCCTTTACACACACCCATTCAAAACACAGGGCCTAATGAAAACATGTAAGAGCCACGCAGGAACCTCTTTTTTTCAGGCCAGCATAATCATTTTTTTTTGGGGGGGATATAATCGACGTATAACATTATACTTGTTTAGAGTATACAACATAATGATTTGACCTTTGTATATACTGTGAATGATTGCAACAAGTCCAGTAAACATCTATCAGCACTCATAGTTACAAAACATTTTTTTCCTTGTGATGAGAACTTCAAAATCCACTCTCTTAGCAATTTTCAAGTATACAATACGGTATTATTTTATTTTATTTTATTTTTCTTGCGGTACGCGGACCTCTCACTGCTGCGGCCTCTCCCGTTGCGGAGCACAGGCTCCGGACGCGCAGGCTCAGCGGCCATGGCTCACGGGCCCAGCCGCTCCGCGGCATGTGGGATCTTCCCGGACCGGGGCACGAACCCATGTCCCCTGCACCGACAGGCAGACTCTCAACCACTGTGCCACCAGGGAAGCCCACAATACAGTATTATTAACTATAGTCATCATGCTCTACATTACACCCCCAGGACTTATGTTTTTTATAACTGCAAGTTTGAACCTTCTGACCCCCTTTACCCATTGCCCTGATACCTTCGACTCCCCATCCCTGTCAACCATCAATAAGTTCTCGGTTCTCTGTATCTATGAGCTTGGTTTTTTGTTTCTGTTTTGTTTTAGATTCTACATGTAGATGAGATTATACAGTATTTTCACTTAGCATAATGTCCTCAAGGTCCATCCATGTTGTCCCAAATGGCAAGATTTCATTCTTTTTCATGGCTGAATAATATTCCTTTGTATATCTATACCATATTTTCTTTAACCATTCATCCATCCATGGACACTTAAGTTGTTTCCATGTCTTGGCTATTGTAAATAATGCTGCAGTGAACATGGGGGTGCATATATTTTTTGAGTTAGTGTCTTCATTTTCTTCAGGTAAATACACAGAGGAGGAATTGCTGGATCATACAATAGTTCTATTTTTAAATTTTTGAGGAACCGCCATACTGCTTTCCACAGTGGCTGCACTAATTTACATTCCCACCAACAGTGCACAAGGAGTCCCTTTTCTCCACATCTTTGTCAACATTCGTTAACTGTTGTCTTTTCAATAATAGCCATTCTGACAGGTGTGAGGTAATACCTCACTGTGGTTTTGATCTGCAGAGAGCCTTCTGGAATGCTTGTTCAACAAACGAACTGCCTCTCCCTTCAAGTGTCAAACCTGAGTGAGTTTGCAATCCCTGTCGCCGGCATCTGATGAAACAATATTCCAGACTAGAATATTCTAGTCTTACAATTCTCATTGTAAGACTAGAGGCTAAGACCTGGGTCACAGTGTTTCTACCTGTGTTAGATGTCAGGATTCTCCAGAGGCCAGTCCTTGGAATCAACTCAGGAATTGATGGGAGTCATTTAAATAAACCAGGTTCAGGGAGAAAAAGGCACTGGTTGGGGGTGCTGGGAATTTTACTTCTTTTGCCTAATGACTATATGAATAAAGTTACTCACTTGAACCTTTCTCTTCTAAGTCTAAACAGCCCTCCTTGGAAGGATTTATTTTATATAGCATCTTTGGAAGGACTATTCATTTTTATTAATAGTAATAACGATACTGGAGTGGATATCATAGGAGAGAGGGTCCAAGCAGATGAGAATGAGAAGGAAAATGATCACACTCCCCTACTACATTTGCAGATTCAAGGGGAATAGTTAAATATCAACTGAGATCAGGATGACAGCTATTACATATTTTCCCAGGGCTGCTATTAAATAAATATTAAATATTTATTTAATAAATTTATTTTATAAACAATAAATTATCCATTTAATTTATTTAATAATGTAATCATGAACTTAATTTAATAATTAAATGGATTTATTTAATAAATAAAATTATTGAATAAATTTATTTATTTATAATTAAATATTAAATACATATTGTTTCCTCCTCAGCTCCACTCACTACCTCTTTTACAGTGTCTACCTAACTGTGAACCCAAGCTCAGGTGAAAGAAATTAAGGAGTAATATAAATTCTGAAGGTACTTAAGACAATGTTGTAATATAGTATCATTTCAGGACCAGAATCTTCTGGTCTTGGCCTGCACGTGTTTTCAGGATCAGAACAAGAAGAACATTTGCCATCTTCCCACTTAATGACCTCAAAAGTAAACCTCTGCCCTTTTCAGACTCTCCTACTACAAAACAAGCCGGCTCTCTTCCCCAGCCCCCCATCCTCTCCAAGTCATAATGGAAAGTGCAAGAGTTTTAAAGACGGGGTTTGACTTTTGCAAACAGGAAGTGTGGATGAAAGCAAAGCTAAGTCAGGTATAGAGTAAAACAAATTTAATCTGTCCAAAGCTGAGAACAATTAGTTCCAAATATTTATAAATTTTTTTCTTGAATAAGGGGGTCCTTATTCTGAGCGAAGAATTCAAACTGGTAGACAGGTTTCTTGGAAAGGATGATGCTCAAACTTCTCTTAGTAACAAACCCTTTAGGAAAAAGGGAATGCATTTAGCAAGGGAAGGAAAGAAATGGTACATACTATTTTGATTTTGAGGCCTAGGAAGATATGATTGTGTAACTGGTTTAGCATTCTGGGGTGGAAACATCCTGAAACCATGGTATATGATAAATTTGGTCTCCTTTCTGAAAGGGTTACAGCCTGGGAAAGAGCTGTTATTCTAGAAGTTTGGCCTGTTACTTGATAAAGCTGAGTTTTAAGAGTAATAGGGAAAAATACCCTTATAAACCAGTAAGAAAATGTCAAAATATTCAAAATAAAAATAGGCAATTTAAAAAGTTAAAAAAAAGAGTAATAGGGAAACATAAAATCTAACAATTGTTTTAAAATAAATAATAAATAAAAATAAACGCGCTCTCCCTCCTCCACCGCTGCCGCCTCCCTCTTCTGCGGCTCTCGGTACTGCTTGTGTGCTCGTTCGGTGCGGACCTGGTCCCTCTTTTGGGAACTGGCCGCAGGGGAGACTCCTGCGCTTGCCATGGCCGTGGCCGAGGAAAAGCCCAAGGAAGGAGTCAAGACTGAGAACAACGATCGTATTAATTTGAAGGTGGCGGGGCAGGATGGTGGTGCAGTTGAAGATTAAGAGGCATATACACCACTGAGTAAACGAATGAAAGCCTATTGTGAACGACAGGGTTTGCCAATCAGGCAGATCAGATTCCGATTTGATGGGCAGCCAATCAATGAAACAGACACACCTGCACCGTTGGAAATGGAGGATGAAGATACAATTGATGCGTTTCAGCAGCAGACAGAAGGTGTCTACTAAAAAGGGAACCTGCTACTTTACGCCAGAATTCTGTTCCTCCGGACCAAGAAGACATTCTCAATTAGAAAACCGCAATTTGGTTCCACCACATCCTGACTACTACAGTATAGTTCCTCTATTCTTTCATTTTCCCTTTCCCCGTTCCTTTATTGTACCTAAAGTAACTGGTGTATGTGCACAAGCTTATTGCATTTTTTTTTTAACTAAATGGCCAACAGTATGTTTTGATCGACATCAAATGGAGATGGAATGGGGAAAAATACTGGTTCTGTGAAGATAACCCCTTTTCTCCATTAGTGGTATGCTCATCAGCTCTTATCTTTATATTCCAGTAAGTTATTTCGCTCTCACTGTTTTAAAAAAAAGAACAACATAAAAATTCTTGCAAACCTTGTTCGACTGGAGAATTTTAATGTTTTTCATTTATCATTGTAAAACCAAGGACAATTTTATAATTTTTTTGAACGTAGCTGTCACATGTAGGGCAATCTGTCTTTAAGTAGGGATAAATTACTCTAAAAGAAATGAATCCTAGATAGTTTTCCCTTCAAGTCAAGCATCTTGTTGTTTAAATACACTTCTTGTTTAAAAAACAAACAAACAAACTGAGCACGGCTCCTGAAATGCACCTTATTTTCATTATTTCCCATGAAGTGGGTGTAGTAGGAAGAATAAAGGCCTCCAAGGATGTCCATTATCTAATCCCTAGAATTTGTGACTATGTTATGTTATGTGGCAACGAGGAGCTAAGCACATGGAATTAGGCTGCTGATCAGCTGACTTTGGAATGGGGAGATTAGCCTGGATTATCCAGGTGGGCGCAATATAATCACGAGGGTCCTTAAAAGCCTGTGCAGGAGGCAGCACAGACGCAGTGTCAGAGTGATGCAGCATGAGAAAGATGCCATTGGCCAGAGCTGGCCTTGAAGGTGGAAGGGACCCATGCACCAAGGAATATGGGCAGCCTCAACAAACTGGAAAAGGGAAGAAAACAGATTCTCCCCGAGAGTCTCGAGAAAGGAATGCAGCCCTGCCCACACCCTGATTTTAGCCCCGTGAGTCCCATTTCAGACTTCTGACCTCCAGATAGTACATTTGTGTTGTTTCACTAAGTTTGTAGTAACTTGTTACGGCAGCAGTAGGAAAGTAATGTAGAAGGTCAGTCAAGTAGAAACAAAATTCACTTATGGAACTTCTTATTTAGTTTTTAAAATAATATTGATACCATCAAGGTACACAGCTGTTTTATGCTCAGATATTTTGTTCCACATGACCCACTTCTACAAAGTACCAGTTAGTCCTGTTTTGTACACATTTTTTCTTTGGGGTAAAAACTAGTGTTTATTACATGAAACACTTTTTTTTGACCAGGAGGGATTATTTTGTCCTTTATTAGCTGGCTTTTAGAAATGATTTACAACAAAGTCCAAGCTTTTTATTTCCAATAAGGAATTATCTTGGAGTAGCGAATAGTGGAAAAATGGTTGTGAGCCTTTTATATTTCCATCAGCTGTCCCCAGATAATATAGGTGTGATAAATGAATTCATGGGGAAAAATGCCTGGGTAGCTGCAATTTATAATGTTTTTCAGTTACTAATTTATATGTTAGAACACAGGGGTTTGATCAATCAAAGAGAATCATTTGCAATAACAGGGATTCTAAGAGCCTGGGATGTTGCTTCCTACATACCACAAGTTTTGAGACGATAAAAGCAACACTTGTTTTAGAAGGAAAAAAAGAAAAAAAATTGTAAATGCTGAGAGGAATGAATAATGCAGCTATTGAAAGGCACCTATAGACAGAGCTGAGTCACAGACATGCAATAATTCAGACTATTCGGAACGCTGTGAGAAAAGGGTGCTTTTCCCAAGCTGGAGTGTCTCTGCCTCCTGCCCTGGACGTGGTACTCCCCCCACCCTCCCTGGGGCTCCTACACATGTTTGATTCTAAAGCTCCACAATCATTATTGTCCTTCACTCTCAGGCTTTTTAAAAGAAAACCCTTAGACGTCTCCATAACACATTTTCCCTCTCCTTTTCAAAAGGAAGAGAAGAAAGCCTTCTGAGGAGAGAAGATACCTTTTCAGTGACCCTTGTAACCAACCAAAGAATTCAATTCAATCCAACAAAGAGTTACTCAGATAAGAGAACTGACCCAAACACGATGGGGAAAGGGTTTGATGCTGATTACAAATCCTCAGCTGTTGTGCATTTATTCTTCACAGTTAGAAGAGGTGGTGGCGGGACTTCCCTGGCGGTCCAGTGGTTAAGACTCCGTGCTTCTAGTGCAGGGGGCACGGGTTTGATCCCTGGTCAGGGAACTAAGATCTCATATGTCGCGAGGTGCGGCCAAAAAAAGAAGTAGAGAGCTGATACTTGCTATGGACTGAATTGTGCCCCCCCCCCCGCCCCCGCCAACTTCCTGTGTTGAAGTCCTAACCCTTAGTACCTCAGAATGGGACTGTATTTGGAGACAGGGCCTTTAAAGAGGTGATTACCCTAAAAGGGGGTCCTTAGCCTGGGGCCTAATCCCATATGACTGGTGTCCTTATAAGAAGAGGGGATTAGGACAGCGGGGAACACCAGGGATGCTTACACGTGGAGGAAAGACCATGTGCGGACACAGTGAGAAGGCAGCCACTTGCAAGCCAAAAAGAGTGGTCTCAGCCCTGCCCACACCTTGATCTCAGAGTTCCAGCCTTCTGAACAGCAAGAGAATCCACTTCTGTTGTGTAAGCCAGCCAGTCTGCAGTGCCTTGTCAGGGCAGCCTGAGCAAATGAATACAGTACGTACTAAAGCGAAACTCTCGGACCCCATTGGAGACATCACAGTTGTGACTTAGCAGCAGCCCAGACAGAAACTCTTGGGTGCCAGCGTGGAAGCCTGATGCTGGCTCCTGCCAGAGGCTCAGCACTGCCCTTCCACCCTGGCCAGCAGTATTCAATTCTTGCTTGACCCCTTTGCCTCTTTCCCTGTGCACCTCGGAAGCCTGGGGAAGCCGTGGCTTCTCCGCCTTTGCATCTCTCCCTGTCTTCAGCCCCGGATGTTACACAGCACAGAGCAGGCAGTTTTAAATGCTGGTTAAATCAGGGCTTGTCTCTAGTCAGTGTGCATTCCTTACCTCCCCCCAAAAGTATGGTAATGATGACCATCCATGTCTACACTAAATGGACCAACAGACTCTCTGAGAAGATGGGACAGTGGGTCAGGATGGGACATGAGGTCTTCCAGTCGGGATTCCTGCAGACACTCTGTCCCACGTTGGATTCCTCCAAAATTGACTAGTCTTCTGCCTCTGGGCAGACACCGGACTGGGCCATGGGAACGTGAGGATGAAGGAGCCGTCCCCTGTAGGAGCAGGTAGAGCTGTCCTCTCTTCCCTAGAATACAATGTGATAAGCGTCATACCCGTGGGCTGCCTGCACCAGCTCTGAAGATGGAGTGACAGGTTCTGTTTGGGAGGCCAGGCAATCCAGGGCTAGGAAAGCAACTGGAGATCCAGCCTGGGGGGATGAGGCAGTGGCCCGCTGACCTTGGCAAATTACTCAGTCTCTTTATGGTTTAAGTGGAAGCTATAGAACATATTTTGGAAAGTTGGTGTAAATATAAAATGAAAAATTGAATTAGAAACTGCATAATGGGACTTCCCTGGTGGCACAGAGGTTAAGAATCCACCTGCCAATGCAGGGGACCTGGGTTCGAGCCCTGGTTCGGGAAGATTCCACATGCTGCAGAGCAACTAAGCCCGTGCGCCACAACTACTGAGCCTGCACTCTAGAGCCTGTGAGCCACAACTACTGAAGCCTGTGCCCTAGAGCCCGTGAGCCACAACTACTGAGCCCACGTGCCACAACTACTGAAGCCCGCGTGCCTAGAGCCCATGCTCTGCAACAAGAGAAGCCACTGCCATGAGAAGCCCGCGCACTGCAACGAAGAGTAGCCCCCTCTCGCCGCAACTAGAGAAAGTCCGCGTGCAGCAACAAAGACCCAACACAGCCAAAAATAAATAAATAAATAAATAAATATTTTAAAAAAGAAACTGCATAATGTAATGCCTCACACATCGTAGGTGATTAGTAACCATGAGGAAGAAGAGAGCCCCTCAAAGGAGATGATGGGGGCTTCCCTGGTGACACAGTGGTTGAGAGTCCGCCTGCCGATGCAGGGGACACAGGTTCGTGCCCTGGTCTGGGAAGATCCCACATGCCGCGGAGCGGCTGGGCCTGTGAGCCATGGCCGCTGAGCCTGCGCGTCCGGAGCCTGTGCTCTGCAACGGGAGAGGCCACAACAGTGAGAGGCCCGCGTACCACCAAAAAAAAAAAAAAAAAAAAAACAGGAGATGATGGGCCAGCCTGACCTCGAACAGAGAACAGGAGCACGCCGAACAGAGGAGAACTTGGATGGAAAGCGGTAGACCAGGCAGAGGACCAAGGAGAAAAAAGGTGCTGTTCGGGGAGCCTTGAGTCACCCCATGTCAATGTTAGGAATGTTGTGGGAAATCAGGAAGGCAGAAAGGGACTTCAGCGCCAGGTGAAAAAGTGCCAGGCCTTTGTTCTATATTTAGCAGAGAGACTTTTCCAGAGAGTGTGTGACAGAGGGGTAGAAGGTGGAAGTAGAGGAGGAAGGGGTAGGGTCAGTCCAAGCTGCTTCCCATTTTTCCAGCCTGGGCTCTGCTTCCTTAGATGGTAAGGCCAGAAACTGACCTGGGAAACAGAAGAGGTTAGTGGGACTTGTTTGTTGTTGTTTGGGGAAGGTGTGAAGTAGACACGATGAGATTATGCTCATGTTAAGTTCATGAGGCTTTTGGAGTATCCAGGGAGAGATGCCTAGTGAGCTTGTCGAAAAAGAGTCTAGCCTTTTGTCAATCGGTCAGGGATCCATTGTGTCCCCAACATGGGCTGAGTACTGTTCTAAGTTTTTCCTGTATCACCACATCTCATAACATCCCTGTGAGAGTGACAATGTCATGAGCCTCATTTTAAAGACGAGGGCTGTGATGGACTGAATTGTGTCTGTCCACAGCGCCCCTGCCCCAATTCATATGTTGAAGCCCTAACCCCCAATGTGACTATTTGGAGATAAGGCCTTATGGGAGATAATTAAGGTTATTTTAAAAATTAATTAATTATTTATTTTGGCTGCGCTGGGTCTTCGTTGCCGCACACGGGCTTCTCTAGTTACGGCACGCGGGCTCAGTAGTTGCTGCACGCGTGCTTAGTTGCAGCATGTGGGATCTTAGTTCCTGACCAGGGATCAAACCCGGGCCCTCTGCATTGCAAGCATGGAGTCTTAACCACTGGACTGCCAGGGAAGTCCTGATAATTTAGGTTAAATGAGGTCATAAGGGTGGGGGCCTGGTGCAATAGGGCTGGTGTCCTCATAAGAAGAGGAAGAGACATCAGAGCTCTCTCTCAGTGTGTGCACAGAGGAATGGCCACGTGAGGTCATAGTGAGAAGGCAGCTGTCTGCAAGCCAGCAGGAGAGGTCTCACCAGAAACCAACCCTGACGGCACCTTGATCTTGAACTTCTAGGCTCCAGAACTGTAAGGAAAATGAATTTCTTTAATTTTTTTAAAGATTTTTTTGATGTGTACCGTTTTTAAAGTCTTTATTGAATTTGTTATAATATTGCTTCTATTTTGTGTTCTCTTTTTCTGACCACAAAGCATGTGGGACCTTAGCTCGCTGACCAGGGATCGAACCCACACCCCCTGTGCTGGAAGGTGAAGTCTCAACCACTGGACCACCAGGGAAGTCCCTTTTTAATTTATTTTAAATTAAAGTAAATGGTTAAGTTACCCAGTCTACAGCATTCTGTTATGGCAGCCCAAGATGACTAATACAAGGGCAATTAAGCACAGAGACACTAAGTAACTTGTCCAAGGTCACACAGCTGGGAAGGAACAGAGGCAAGATTTGGCTTAGGGCAGAATCTTTACTTTTAACCACTAGCCTCTTTGCTTTTAACTACTGCCTCTCTAGGCAGTGTGTGTGTGTGTGTGTGTGTGTGTGTGTGTGTGTGTAGGGGCAACATCTCCACGTGAATGGAGAAAAAATGGGGCTGTCACTTTATTTCGAGAGGAGAGGTTGATTTCTGGGGCCCCACTGCACCGGTGTGCCTACCCTTGAAGCCTTGTGACTGTTGTGCTGAGGCTGCATGGCCACGTTCCAAGCTTCTCCATACACTTCTGTGAGACTAGGGAGGAGGACGCTTCTGTAGAATGGAGAATAAATGTGTGGTCTGAGGCAGGCGGAGCTGCAGACATGTGCTCTGGCATGTTCTGTTTCTTGCATGTTGCCCAGGTGCTGGAGGCATGGGAAAGGGTGGGAAAGGCTCTGCCCGGCCCTCACCCTCACCCTCACGCTCACCGGGCCAGCAGCACCTGTGAACTAAGTGAAGAGAGAATCCAATAGGCTACAATCTGGCGAATCATCCAGAGATCCACCACCATACAGTAGTTACAGTTTGTTTTAAGATGAGCTTTCGTGCTTTCCCATGTAGATGAGTTAAAGATCGGGCTGGGGCAGGTGGAGGTGGAAAAAATAAAATCAGATTGGTTTTCACTTGGAGACCCGTGGATGCATTCCTGGTAATTGTTTCATTTATTTATTTTTATTTATTTAATTGGCGTATAGTTGCTTTACAATGCTGTGTTAATTTCTGCTGTACAGCAAAGTGATGCAGTGATCCATATATATACATTTTTTAAAATATTCTTTTCCATTATGGTTTATCATAGGATATGGAATATAGTTCTCTGTGCCGCACAGTAGAACCTTGCTGTTTATCCATCCTCTATATAAAAGCTTACATCTGCTGACCGCAAACTTCCACTCCATCCCTCCCCCACCCCCCTCCCTCTTGGCAACCGCCAGTCTGTTCTCTATGTCCGTGATTCTCTTTCTGTCCTGGTAATTGTTTTTTTGTTGTTGTTTTGTTTTTCTGGTAATTGTTTTTGATTCTCAACTCTTTCTCCTCATTTTGAGGAGGGTTCCGCCCCCCCACCCCGGTTGTTTGTCTGTCCCCTTGCCTTGGAGTCCCTGAAATATTCCACAGCTCTGTCCCTGCCAACTCTGCAGCAGTGCTGCCATTGCTCAGAGCCTGTTCACAGCCAAGTGGGAGAGTTTCTCCACAAACTTCCATTTCGGTGAAAACAGAAAATAAAATGCAACCAAGCACGTTACAAGGGGGAGGCAGTGCTAGGTTCCTTGGCTGTGAGGCGGCCTGATTTGCCTGGCCCGTCCTCTCTGACCTTGACTTTCTTTGTATTGGTCTGGCCTGCTACTTTGCATACTGAGGCTTCCTTGGTCTTTTCTCTGTAACTGAAGGTTTGTCACGACTGGGAAAGTGTCCCGCCTTCCCAAGTCCTCTTCTGAACGCTCTTTCACCCCACTCCTAACATCTGTCCTTAGGGAAGAGAGCCTTGGTTAAACAAATTCTTTACTAAGAAGTTGTTTTTAATATTGTCACTCCTCCCAGGTGACTTTGCGTGTTCCGAGAGGGCTGATGTGTTTCCCAACACTACGTGCGGATGAATCACCTGAAGCATTTATTGTGCTGTAGATTCAGATTCAGTGTGTCTGGGATGAGGCCTCCCCGAGACCCTGCATTTCTGACACTGGGCGGTGACGTTGCTGCTGGCCCGTGGACCTCACTCTGAGTAGCCAGGCTATAGACGAACACTGAATGGGCGAATGGTTGTGAGGAACGCTACTGGAATGGGTATTAGTCAGGGCTCTCCAAAGAAACAAACCAGTAGGAGGTATCTATATTTAGACAGATCGATATAGATATATAAAGAGATTTATTATAAGAAACCGACTCATGTGATTATGGAAGCTGAGAAGTCCCAAGATCTGTAATTGGCAGGCTGGAGACCCAGGAGAGCTGGTGGTGTCAGTTACAGTCTGAAGGCCTGCAGGCTGGGACCCAAGAAGAACTGGTGTTTCAGTTTGAGTCTGAAGGCAGGAAAGGACCCATGTCTCAGGGAATTTCCTGGTGGTCCAGTGGTTAGGACTCTGTGCTTTCACTGTGGAGGGTATAGGTTCGATCCCTGGTTGGGGAACTAAGATCCCGCAAGCTGCGTGGTGGGGCCAGAAAAAAAAAAAAAAAGACTCATGTCTCAGTTCACATCATCAGGCAGGAGGAATTCTGTCTTGCTCCCAGGAGGGTCAGCCTTCTGGTTCTATTCAGGCCTTCAACTGACTGAGTGAGGCCACCTCACATTAGCAAGGGCAATCTGCTTTACTCAGTCTACTGATTGAAACGTTAACCTCCTCCAGAAACACCTTCACAGACATACCTAGACCAAATGTTTGGACATCCCCCCCCCCCCCCGCCCTCATGCCCTCGTCAAGTTGACACATAAAATGAACCCTCACAGGACGGGAGTGTGTATCCTCCTCTGGGGTTTTCATGGCCCCTGGGCTGTCCTGGCTAGTCTTCTTGGAATTCTCTAGCGAGAAGATCCAAGTGTGTCCCCTTGTAAGCTGAGTGTTCATTGCTGCACCTCATCTAAAAGCTCTCAAGGGCATCTCTCTACATGACACCTGGCTATGCTCCATCCATTCTGGCATATAAAGGACAAATGCTACTTTACATTTATGTTCAACCTCTTAATTTATTTATACTGAGTGCCTGCTCTGGGAAAGGTACAAACTGGGGCTCAGGGAGGACCAAGGGTGAGACACCCCAGAGTGGCAGGGGTGTAGAAGGGACAGGCTACTTAATTTGTAGGGCCCAGAGCAAAAGGGAAATTGTAGGCTTGTGGTTCAAAAATTAGGATTTTTTGCTTGCCAATGCAGGGGACACGGGTTCGAGCCCTGGTCCAGGAAGATCCCACATGCCGCGGAGCAACTAGACCTGTGCGCCACAACTACTGAGACTGTGCTCTGGAGCCCGCGAACCACAACTACTGAAGCCCACGTGCCGCAACTACTGAAGCCCGAGTGCCTAGAGCCCGTGCTCTGCAACAAGAGAAGCCACCGCAATGAGAAGCCTGTGCACCGCAATGAAGAGTAGCCCCCGCTTGCCGTAACTAGAGAAAGCCTGTGTGCAGCAACGAAGACCCAACGCAGCCAAAAAAAAAAAAAAAAAAAATTAGGATTTTTAAAGGCAGCATTGGCAGAGCAATAAACCAAGTATGGGGCCCTTCTGAGTGCAGGACCCTGTGGGAGTGCACGGGTCATATGCCCGTGAAGCTGGTCCTGGGTATTGGGGAAGGAGGGAGGAAACAATATGGTGGAAGGAGCGGAGGGAGAGTCAGCTTAGGGGCCAGATGGAAACGCTGGCCTATTGATTTGTGCCTCTTTTTCTGTGTGTGTGTGTGTTATTGTTTTTTGTAGTCAATGTGTATTTTTAAATTATTTATTAATTTATTTTTATTTTTTGGCCACTCTGTCTGGCATGTGGGATCTTAATTCCCTGATCAGGGATCGAACACATGCCCCCTGCACTGGAAGCGTGGAGTCTTAACCACTGGACTGCCAGGGAAGTCCCAATTTGTGCCCCTTTAAGTTTTCTTCCTTCCCTCCCTCCCTGCCTTCTTTCCTCCCCTCCCCTTTTTTTCTCAATAAATTTATTTAATTTATTTATTTTTGGCTGTGTTGGGTCTTTGTTGCTGCGTGTGGGCTTTCTTTAGTTGTGGCGAGAGGGCGCTACTCTTCATTGCAGTGCACGGGCTTCTCTTGTTGCAGAGCACAGGCTCTAGGCACTCGGGCTTCAGTAGTTGTGGCACACAGGCTTAGTTGCTCCGTGGCATGTGGGATCTTCCCGGACCAGGGCTTGAACCCATGTCCCCTGCATTGGCAGGTAGATTCTTAACCACTACGCTATCAGGGAAGTCCCTAGGTTAGGTTTTAAAGTCATCGTCCAGCTGTTTCTCATAGGTCTAGAGGAGTGATTCTCAAAAGGAAACCATCCCAAGAATGGCTTACCAGGAGGCAGACATTCCACTTTCTCCGAACCTATTGTCAGGGCCTTGGTATTCATGCGTGACCTGGCTGATTGGTTAGAGAAATGCTCAGGAAGATATAAAACAGAGGTCCCTGCCAGTAAAATATGACTAACTAGAACTTTCTTGTTCTAGATTTTAACTCAAACTGTCTACTAATCTTTGAGGCAATCTGTCAGGTGAAGGGGGTTCTTGGCAAGAGATTGAGGATGAGTCAGAGCAAACTCACAACAGATGCTTTGGAAAACCACTCACCTCTCTCTTGGTGGGTTCCCAAGTAAATGATAACTCAACCAGTAAGTGCTTTTGTGACAAATATATTTATTTTTAATTTTTTTTTTTGTCACGCCACACAGCATGCAGGATCCTAGTTCCCCAACCAGGGATCAAACCCGTGTCCCCTGCAGTGGAAGCACAGAGTCTTAACCACAGGACTGCCAGGGAAGTCGTGAGATATGTGTCTTTTTAATAAGCTGCCTCATGTCCTTTTAAAAAGAGGTCATCCACAAATAAATGACAGAAAAGAAAATAAGTGCCAAAGTCCTCGTTTTAGGAAACACAGGAGGCTAATTCATTCATTCTGTAAATATTTACTGAGCAATTACTTTGTGCCAGGCTCAGTTCTAGACACCACAGCAGGATTACAGCAGGAAATGAAAGAGACCACAGCCCTGCCCTCTGGGAGCATCAGTTCGAATGGAAGGTGGAGGTAGAAACAGAGGCTGCTGCAGGGCTGCCTAGAGAGGAGGGTGTGGGCTTATCTTTGTGGTTTAGATACGGGGAGATAGTGAGAAAGGCCATTTTCTGTGACTTAGCTATGACCATATTTAGTGAGGCTTTCAGTAAGTTATGGGGAAGAAAATGTTGACTTGTAGTTGAAATTAGGGTCATGAACTAGAAATATAACTTCTGTGGGTTCTTTTATCCTAAACCCTTAATTCTACCCTTAAAACTCCACTTTTTAAAAATTTTTTATTGCCACTGCTGTGTTCTTTTGAGATGTCAACGGTGCCCTCAGGAGATGGGACGCCAGATGGCATTTGTCTGTGTTTTAATCAAAACACCCCATTCTCTTCGACATGGTGTGAAGCAGCAGCATTCTGTGCTGAGCAGAGAGACAAGAAACAGTACAGATACCTGTAATAGCTTTTCTGATTTCAAGGGCAAGAAATGTACCCAAAGGCTAGGTCAGCCTAATTTCATTAACTTCAGTGGTGACACCATTATTGTGGGAACAAACCCTCCCATAGTCAGCCCTGAGCAGATTCCGAGAGGCAAAGTCCTAATGTGTTGATATAGGTGGGGCTGAGGGACAGAACGATTGACGAAAAGCCCCAAATGGTGGTTTCCTATGTATCCATCTCCCCTTTATGGGCAGGGCTAAGCATTTCTCTTCTACTGTCTCCTTCATGGTTTTCAACCACTTAATGAAATGTTATTATCCAATTAAAAAAATTAGGAAACTGTGGGTCAGAGAGTTTAGTTCACTTAGGTAAGCCCAATAGCTAACTTATATGAGTGCATACTGTGTGCTGTGCGACTTCTTTTTAATCCCTTCAACATCCTTGTGGATTAGGTGGTATTACTCCTGTTTTACAGAATTAAAAAGCGAGGCTAACAAAAGATTAAATAACTTGCACAAAGCTCTGGAGGTGGAAAGCGGTGGAGCTTGGATTCAAACCAGCCAGTGTAACTCCAGAGTTTTTCCTCTCCACCGCTTTTCCGATTTCTTAGGAGCAGAAAGAGCTATGCCCAAGGCAATCAGATGGCCACTCTGAGGACTCATCTGAAGCTGTCTTGCAACCATGTTACCTCCTTAACAGGAGGGCCATGATGGCAGTAGACCTCAGTGAGGCAGAGAAGAAATAATTTTGGGGGGGAGGGGAGTTACAAGTGACAGATACTCATTATATTATTTAAATATAATTTCAGCTGCTGTACCAGAAACCCAAGTATCAGAGGCATAATAAAACAAAGATTGCTTTCTCTGACATGCAATAGTCTTGGTGTTGGCGTGTGTGTGTGTGTTTCTCATATATATATTCCCCTTCCAAGATGGTGGCTTGTAATAGGTTAAGAAATTGCTCTTTCTCCTGGGATGAAAAGCTTCACAAAGGAATGACTCTCCATTGAGAAGTCTGGGCAAGGTCTTGGTTGAGATGAGGTCTTTCTTTGAAAGTGTGTCTTTTGGAAAATCTCTCAAACTTCACTCAACATTCTTGCAATACCCATTATGGGACCTGGTGGACATATCACTCTGAGATCTACTATCCTAACCATTCTTCTCAAACTGATGTTTTAGAAACATTTCGGATCTTTAAAGCTCTTGCTTCTTTTTTTTGCGCCTCTATAATTCATTGATAAGTATTTTTGAGAGCCCCAAATGTGCCAGGTACGGTGATAGGCACTGGGATACAGCAGAGAGCAAGGTAGCTGAGAATCTGGATCCAGTGAAGTGCTGTGCTGGTGGAGGAGACCATAATTAACTGGCAATTTCAGCCTCCTTTAATACAGGGGTTGGTGGGAGGACTGGGGGTAGGAGATATGGGTGCCTGACCTTAACTGGATTCGGCAGGTTTCCAGTATCTACAAGACCGTATGCTGCAGTTGGAGTTCAGCAAAAGTCTGCTGCATGGATGCACTGGCTGTTAAGCTAGGATCTGGAGAATGGGTGGGAATTAGTCAAGTGAAGGGAAAGTATGAGGGTGGGGTGGGGAGTGGGGCGGGCTCTGCGCAAAAGGAGGAGACCCAGAAGGGAGAGAGCACAATGAGATTTTTCTGTTTAGAAGGATGATTTTGCAAAGTGGAAAGTGTGGAGAGTAGATTTCAGGAGGCAAGGCCCGGGGTGGAAAGAGATGGGAGACCTTTGATGCGGTTGGGGGAGAAAGCATTGGGGAAGACGGCGTGGATTTAGGAGGAGGCTAGAAGAGATGGGAGAAGGAGGAGGGAAGAGAAGTCAAGGATGACTTCCAGTGTTCCAGTTGAGTTTTAAGCTCTAGGACACAGGCATTTCTTTTTGCGGATTCTTTTTGTTTTCAGCCAGATAACCCCGGGGGCACAGGCCTCCCCCCTCCCTCAGGGCGACTGGGTCCACTGAATCAGGTTGTAGTGAATATTCACCCCAGCCTTTGTTCTTAATGGTGGTGTCCAAAGCTCTTAAGGCGAGGAGGAAGCATTGACGGGTGTGGGGAAGAGATTTCGTTAGCGTCTCTACTGCCGGAGTCCGGGTTTCCTCTTCCTTACAATCTCGCCAAAGGTAAATGGCAAACATCGTTTCCGGATTTTACAGAAGAGACCAGGAGGCAGGTCTGTGTGAATTTAGCCCGAGTCGCATACTGCTCAGTAGGTGAATGTGAGCCTGTGATTTCAAGTGTACTTGCTGGGCAAGATGAGTCAACCCGGTGAGTCCTGGACTCCCCAGGATTCGGTTAAGGCCACCGTGCCCTACCTGGAGCTTGGTTAGCGTCTAACGCCTCCCAGCATCCACAGGAAGAAAACCTTAGGGTTTTTTCTTCTCGTCCAAAAGTTCCTGTCTCCCCCTAGAGTCAGGCACACGCCTCCCAAGCCAGACCACGTGTCACAGGTACAACGTTTTTTGGCTCTTCCCCTCCCCCCGTTCCGTTCTTCTTTCCTCTCTGCCTTAGGTGGCAGGAAAATCCTTTACCTCGGACCAATCCCACTGATACCGAGCCGCGCGCGCGCGCGCGCGCCAACTCGAGCTCCATCTCTCTACGTCATTGGCCACCTCCACCTATGCACAGTGACAGGCAGCTTCGCGGACCTATTGCGGGAGGAGGCGGAGGCCGCTCGGCCCTCCCAGAGCTGCTTTGTTAGGGGCTTCCTCGCTGTTCCCCAGCCGCCGCGCCTCCGCTGCCTTCCCCTGCTCTACCCAAGCCGCGCCGCCGGAGCCTAGTGGGAAGGCAGTCCCGGCGTGCGTGGCGGGGGAACCTCTCCGGCCGCGTGCCGCGGGCGGGGATGCAGCCCGGGTGCCCAGCGTGCGCCTGTTGTCACTCTCCAGCCCAACTCCGAACGCCCCGCTCATGTGTCCGCCGTCTCTGATTGGCTGTCCGGAGGCGGAGCGATTGTCAGGCGGACCAATCGGAACTCGGTTTCCCACGGGCTTCCACGGACCCGCCCCCTAGGCGGCTGGCGGAGGCACCCTGACAGCTCCCATTGGCAGACTGGCTAAGGGGCCGAAGCGAGGCCGGGCAGAGCAGCGCCGCCGCCGTCGGGCGCGCAGCTCTGCAGCGCCGCGAACGCCTCTGTGTCCGCAGCCCCCGGAGCCCCGCGGCCCCGCATTGTCCCTGGCCCCCTGGCGGAGATCCGGGACGAACGTCGCGGGTGAGTACCGCGAGCCTGGGGAGTGCCGGCCGGCCGGCTGGAGCCGCCCCGAGGGACGGCAGTGAGGACGCCCGGAGCCTCTCTGCCCGTGACGGGCACGTCCTGACCCCAGTCTCCGGCACATTGGGGCTCCCGGCGGGTCCTAGCTCCCCCCGATTGGGCTTTACTCGTATTGTTTTGGCGATCCCACACTTGGGAGGTGGGGAGCTGGCGAGGGGAGGCAAGGGGAGACATCCTTCGCTCGAGGGAGCAGTCAGGAGGGAGACGAGCCAGTGGCTCCCAGGTGAGGTGCCTGGCGCCGAATGGAAGTGACAGTGTCCAGGCGTTGGCATTCGGTCTTCCCGGCAGCAGGAGGTCAGCGTTGACCTGCGGCGGCGGCGGCACTTTGTATTTGTCGGCTGATTTTTATCAACTTCGGGGAGGGCGTGCGTGTGCTTGCGTGTGTCTCTCTGTGTGTGTCTCCGTCCCTGACTTGGGCACCTCCAGGCCTGGGTTTTCGGCGACGCTGACTGGGCGGTCACCTTGGCTATCCGTGTCACGCTCGGGACCCGACTCACGGGGCGGAGAGCCTGGGGATTGGCACACAGGGCCGGGGACCCGCCGCAGACCTGGGAGGGGACATTTAAAGCGGCCTCCTGCGGGAGCGCAGACAATGACTCGTCCGGGCGCGGGATCCTGGGGGCTGTGCGTCGGGTCCCCGCGCCGGATCGCCGTCCCGCCTAGCTCTCTTGCAGGCTCGGCCGCTCGGATGCTGCTGCGCTGCGCCGCTCCGCTCATCGCCCAGCTGGGGACCCGCGTGGGGCCCGCTTTTGTTTACAGACCTCGCCATTGGGCGAGAGCTGCGCGCTGCGCTCCCCCGGCTGCCGCCGCGAGCCCCCCTCCGAGCTGGGAGAAGTTGGTGCATGCTGTCAGGTGACGCCCCCTCCCCGGGCCTCCTGGCGAGATGCTGCGGGGAATAGACGCCCAGACGGCGCCTTCGTGCCCAGTCCCCGCTGCGCACTGCATTCCCAGGCTCCCTACACCCAGAGGCCCTCTCGCATTGGCGGCCGTCGGGGCGCTGACTAAGCCACGCTCACCTCCCTTCCAGTGGCATCCTCTGGGCTCGTTCCCAAGCCGGTCCAGGTGGATTCCGAGTCTGCCTTTTCCTGCGTGTTAGCAAGTCTTGAAGGACGCGCGCGAGCCCTTGGGGACGCTGGCCAATCCGTGCCCTTTTCAGTGGTACCCACGCAGCCCCGCGGAGCAGCTGTGGGGCATTCTTCACTCAGAGCGGATCGGGTTACCCGCGCGTGCTGACTTGGCGTCCACTTTGTTTGAGCTGGAACAGAGGTTGAGAGCCTGGGCGCTGAGGTCAAAAACCCTGCTTCCAGTGCCTGCTCAGCGTCACTCACGAGCTGGGTGATCTGTTCCAGACCGAGCTACTTAATCGCCCTGCGTCTCAGTTTCTGGGTCTGTAAAGTGGGGATAATGTGTATCCCTATTTGTGGGAGTGGGAGTGGGAGTTAAACGACAATATAAATCAACTGGCGCAGTGACTGCTACGTACGAAACACTGGAACAATGTTTCCCTGTTAGAGGGAATCTGTTGCAGAGGATGGCCCCTTGTCTCTTCCCCTTTCTGCAGTTTTCCATTTTCCCAACTCCTATTTTATTTTAAAAAGCATGAGGGATTGCTGTTTTCAGCTTCAAACAGGGCTTGTTTTACTTGCTCTTAGGTTTCACTCTACTTATCTAATCGCTTACAGCTCTTTTCTTTTGTATTTGAATTTCCATTAGGTTTTAGTTTCTTCTTCCTTCCTTCTTCCTTAAGGCTCTGCTGAGACCCAGGCCTGGGTTTGGAGGAGGAAACCTTGTCCAGGTGGGAAGTGGTTGCCGCTGAACCAATGGCCGCTGTGCAAAGTGAATAATACCCGGATGGAGGGAGGTTTGAACAAAGAGATACCTGGAGGCTGGGAGGGAGTACTTCCTGGTAGAAGTGAAATTTGAGCTGTGTCTTGTAGCAGAAGTTTGGTAAATCGCTGGTTTCTAGAATATGCTCTTTTGTACCCCACCGTAAAACTCCGCCAGGGAGGTTGTCTTGGAGTGGTAAACACCGAAGTTCCTGGGTAATTATCTTTGAATAGAAGAGAAATATACCTTAGAAGGAGGCTGTTGTCTAACTAGGGAAAGTAGAAGAGGAGAATTGATTTCATTGAATATCTTCAAAATGCTGTCAATGTGTTTTGACTTGTTTTTCCTTTGCTCCATCAGCACTGCTGATTTCCTTCAGGCAAAGAGAGAAGCCAGTTTCAGACAGGAAAAAACAAAAACAAGAAAAGCCCCTCCGTAACCTATAATCAGATGAATAAATAGTTTGAAAAAGACCATCTCAGGCTTGGCTACAGAATAAGGTACTGAAAAAAAATGCTTCTCGTTACAACACCCTTTTGCCTGTTGGAGCAAATTATTGAGTTGGGTCAATAACACCTCATTGAACATAGATCCCAGGGGCCTTTACTGACCAAAACAAGCAAACAAACAAACAAGAAGTAGGTGAGGGACTTGCAGTTTGTCCAGTGGGAGATAAGCCCACAGGGAATGTTCCCCATACCCTCTGCTCCCCTGGGCCTACCTCAGTCACCCCAAGTGGAGGCTCCTCATACAAGCCACGGGGTCACTAGCATTATTGCTGGATGCCGGTGGATAAACGTGATAACCTATTTATTTAAAATCCCAGTCGCAGGGCTTCCCTGGTGGCACAGTGGTTGAGAATCTGCCTGCCAATGCAGGGGACACGGGTTCGAGCCCTGGTCTGGGAAGATCCCACATGCCTCGGAGCAACTAGGCCCGTGAGCCACAACTACTGAGCCTGCGTGTCTGGAACCTGTGCTCCGCAACAAGAGAGGCTGCGATGGTGAGAAGCCCGCGCACCGCAGTGAAGAGTGGCCCCCGCTTGCCGCAACTAGAGAAAGCCCTGGCACAGAAACAAAAGACCCAACACAGCCAAAAATAAATAAATTAATTAATAAAAAGATAAAATAAAATCCCAGTCGCAGAAATGATTCTGATCCTTCCTGCACTTGTTCTGGGAATTCTCTGGCCCTTAGGGATGCTTGAAGGCAGCTTTGCCCCCTGCTGCTGCCTGGGGATCAAATCAGTTGGGGGCCTGGACTTAAAAGGGAGCACGTGGTCAGGAAATCTCATTAGCCGACCATTTAACTGCACTCTAATGCACATCCAAAGAGCTAGGACAAAGACTTCCTCTCCTTTCCCCCTGCAGTTGTCTCTCCCAGGTCCCCACTCTTCCCCTCCCCGTCTAAGACCAGAAAGAAGACTTGGTGCTGGCCTGTCTCCCCCATGTTCCGCACCAAATTCCTGGAGTTCTGGCGAGCGGTCAGTACCCCGGGCGTTCTGGAGCGCCTGGGCGGAAATTTCTCCCCAAAGCTTTGCTGAGGGCCTGCTAGGTGCGCGTGGTAACACCTCTCCTTTCCCTTCCGCAATGCAAGGAGGTTACTTACTGCCTGAAGGAGACGCGTATTGTGAGACAGCACTTTAATAGATGCGAACTTCAAGCCTATGCTTTCCCAAATGAGGAATGCAGGTAAGAGCGTGGGAATCACATCCAAGCCTTGCCTAGAAGCCGGTGATGGCAGGGAGCTTCTGCCTGAGTCAGGTGGCTTGAGGGTGAGAAGGCAGAGAGAGAATTTGGTTCCTGTGGGCAGTGTACAGAGGGTCCTGTGGAATTCCTGAATCCCTAGGTGCAGGCTTGTGGATGAGAAAGAGCCTTTTTCACTGTGTCCAGTCATTTGGCCTCCTGTGTCTAAAACAGTGTTTCACTGGGGATGTGTGTGTGTTTATACATATATGTATATATACATATTCATTTTCCTTTCTAAATTAAGCAAATGGGTAGAGTGTATGTTTCCATGTCCCCCTTCTTTCCCGCCCCCCGTCACTATGGGACCAGAAGAAACAGATTTGCAAGGCCCCCAGCCAAATTCTTCTGTTTTTCACAATTCTAAACTTCAGGTCACTTCATCTCTAAATATTTAGTTTTATATAATAATTCCTGTGTTTTTTAAAAAAACTATCATCATTGTAGGCCAAATCCCTTATTTAAATTTCTTTGTCTTAATTAAATAAAGGAGGCATTCAAAAAATAAAGCAATACTCAGCCAGGAACAAAGTTTTTGGAAAATAAAACAATGCTCTAGTGTAAAAGGTACAAAATATTAATAGTTAGGTAGTTAGGTGGGTTTTCCCCTTCCATCCCCTTCCCACCCTCCACACCCCTCTAGCCTAAGACTTTCATTGTTCCTGTGGTCTCCAGGGACCTCATTAAGACATTCACAAAGGCCTAGACTGTGGGTATGGAGCGATTCCTCCTGGACTCGTGTGAGATTCTTCTAGAAGACCTTGGAGCTCTTGCTAGGTGGAGAGAGATTCTTCCCTCGTTGGGCCGAGGCTGAGCTCAGAGCCTTGCGTTTGGCTGCAAGTGGGGTCTCAGTTCACTGAAATAGCAGCAAAAAAAAAAAAAACCTGGCACAATATAAGAGCCAATCAATTGTGTGCATCCAAAGGGTGCTGAACAAAGAGTGATGATTCAGTGAAGACCACGTGGGAGGGAAGGTGCTTTCAGTTGAGCGCATCCTCAGTTTCTGAATGGGCCGAGGCCCTTTGAGCTTTGGTGCTGTCGCGGAGTTTCTTTCCGTAAAGGGAGACTTGGATGTAGCATTTTGGAGCCAAGCAAGAAGGTACCGCGTGTGTTCTGGCTCGGGCCACTTTGAATTCATGAAGGAGGAGAAGTGAAAGGGAGGAGGAAAGTGTCTTTGGTTAAAAAACAAAACAAAACAGTATCCCCCTGCATTATTTAATTCCAGCTTCTACAGGAGGATTTTATTAAAGACCAAAGGATGAGTATAGAGGTGAGTGTACAGGTGTGTGAGGAGATGCGTGACTGGGAGACAGTGGACCTGGGACCAAGCTTGGCTTGGGGTGGGCGGGGAGTGGATGGGGGATAGGCGAAGGAGATTCAGTTGCTTGTCCTTAAAAACCCCAAACACAGTTCTCTGTGGCTGTGGAGGAGACAGGATACCCTGCCTAACCGCCCTCCTCCTGGGCCAGGAGATGCTCACCTGGTAAACACAGATCCATTCTAGTTCTTGCTCCTGGCTTCCTCTGCCCTCTGCGGAGGGGATAATGGAAAGTCACCAGGTCAACTCTGGGGGACGGGAAGTCAGGGGGAGTCCTGGGTTTGGCAATCCTCCCTGTGGAGCTGTCAGGACCACGGAAGTGGAGTGGATGGGGTTTTCCGCTTGCTTTTCAGAAGAGAAGGTGGGCCTCAGGTCTGCAGGTTGAATCTGAAGGGCCCTCCGGAGGGGGTCTGCTTTGCCTCCCCTTTCCCCCAGCCACGTGGGTGGCCCCCTGGGTCTTTGCGGGAGAGATTCCAGCCCAAAGCCTGACCATCCCAGGGTTTCTCAGATCCTGGGGACAAGATCTCTTATGACCCAACTGCATCTCCTGCGCAGGGCACAGAGCGCTTGGCCGCATTCTGGGCAAAAGAAGATTTTGAGCAGGACTATCTAAGAGAGTCAGGAACTCATTAGCTGGTTCCCACTTGATTTGGGGGCAGTGTTTTAGAGGCTCAGAACTGTGGTTTATTCTCGCCATGACCTTCAGATGTGCATTTTGGTTTTTCTGGACTTAACAGGAGCCTGACCTAACTACTGAGCTACTGTGTTAGTTTTGGTCTCTTTTGCAAAATGTTCATCTTTTGTTTGGCTGCACGGCGTGGCTAGTGGGATCTTAGTTCCCTGACCAGGGATTGAACCCGGGCCCTCGGCAGTGAAAGTGTCGAGTCCTAACCCCTGGACCACCAATTCCCCAAAATGTGCACCTTGATCTCCTCACACACATACAAGGATATCCATGGAGAGTGGGAATGTGGGGGGCAAGTTCTTTATCGTGCTGTAGCCCCCTGGGTTCTGATAACCATGGAGTCCCTTTCCATACCTGTAAGGCCCCTAGATCTCTGGGGTACCCTGGTCACTCCTGGTCATGCCTGTTGCCTGGCTTCATGACTAATTCTACCATCTGACATTCTCAGCCCCAGTTTGGCTGCCTGGAATCTTGAGTTCCAAGTGTCAGAATTGTAACCCTGATTATGTTTAAGTAACTGTGTAGTATACTTTCCCAGTTGGGAACTCCTGCTGTGTCCTGAGAATGCCCTATGTGCTTTCTTTCATTGAAAAAGTCTTTGGATCCAAAAGTTGTTAGGACTTTTGAATATTCTTGCCATGGTGAAGCTCTGGCCTTATGACGCTTCGTAACTGCCACAGAGAGGGTAGGGGCTCTGTATGTTTTTCTTGTTCTCTTAAGGATCTAACATACATTTCCAAACTGCCTAACTAGGGATGCAGTCCTTGTCTATGAAACGTGAGTCAATTTTGCTGTAATATATTGAAATCACAGTTTCACTCAGGGATGATGACCCACTTCAGTATTTTTCCTGACGTCAAGTATATTCTTATTTCACGTGGATTCTTCAACTCAAGGAATGCCAAGTTTGATTTGTTTCTGAAAACGATGTGCAAAGTAATGATTCCATGTAGTATTAACAAACTAATAGGATAGATGAGCTTGTCGTGAAGAGCATGTTCTGTCCCCATTTTGTTTTTTTTTCCGCCCACTCCTGTACTCTCCAGAAATAATCACTTCTGTTCATTTTTGTTTTTAGTTCTACAGGTTGTCTTTATATCACTAAATAATCTGTTTATGCCACTTTTATTTATTGACTTCCTGTTCTGATAAATGACAATTTAGCTTACTTATTGCTTCTTATTTCCTTTATTCTCCAGATTTTTATGATTATATTTATAGTTCAATCTTTGTTACTTATATGGACTCATTTAGTTCCATCAACCAATGACAGGGACTCTTACCTCCTTCCCCTTTGTAAAATGAGAATATCAGTGTCCTGACCTATCTTTCCTCTCCCCGTCCCTTCCTGTTACACCTACAGCTTCTGTCAGATGTCAGGGTTGGTGAGATTGTGTTCATAAGCACGACGAAGTCTTCTGTGCCTTGTCTATTTTTTGTTTTGATAATGGCTTTATTAAGATATGATTTACATACTATGCAATTCAGTTCTTTAAAGTGTACAGTTCAGTGGGTTTTGGTATATTTACAGAGTTTAGCAGCCATCACTGTAATCAATTTTAGAACATTTTCATCAACTCCAAAGGAAACCCACATCCGTTATCACTTGCTTCCCTTCCATACTCATCCCGCCAGCCTCCAGTAACCACTAATCTATATTCCGTCTCTGTAGATTTGCCTACTCTGGACATCACATATAAATGGAATCATATAATATGTGGTCTTTTGTGACTATCTTCTATCAGCATAACGTTTTCAAGGGTCTTCCGTGTTGTGGCATGTCAGTACTTCATTACTTTTTATTGATGAACAGTATTTCATTATATGGATATACCACATTTTATTTATATTCATTCATCAGTTGATGGGCATTTGGGTTATTTCCACCTGTTGACTATTGTGAATAGTTGCTGCTGTAAACGTTAGTGTACAAATATTTGTTTGAATACTTGTTTTAAATTCTTTTTGGTATATACCTAGGAGTGGAATTGCTGGGTCATATGGTAATTCTATGTTTAAACTTCTGAGGAACTGCTAGATTGTTTTCCAAAGTGACTGTACCATCTTACATTCCCACTAGCAGTGAATGAAGATTCCAGTTTCTCCATATCCTTGCATTTATTATTACCTGTTTTTTTGTTTGTGGTCATCCTAGTGGGTGATAGGAGCTATCTCCTTTCGGTTTTGATTTGCATTTCCCTGGTACCTAATAATGTTGAGCATCTTTTCATGTGCTCGTTGGCTAATTGTGTATTTTCTTTGGATAAATGTCTGTTCAGACCCTTTGTTCATTTTAAAATTTGGTTTCTGTCTCTTAAATTGTGAGGATTCTTTGCATATTCTAGATATAAGTTCCTTGTCAGATATATGATTTGCAAACATTTTCTTCATTCTGTAGATAATCATTTCACTTTTCTGATGGCATCCTTTACATACTGTTTGCTTTTGAAAAGCTGAAGAGCAATAAAGGTGTTTGCTTAGTTATGACTGTCAATAACTGTCAACTTTGCACTCCATAGCCAGGCTATACTAGTTTCATATTTTCTATAGCTATACTGGCATGACTTAAGTTATAGATTGAGAAAAGAAGCCCTGGAGAGACATTATATTTTAAATCTCTGATTTCACATTAAAAAAAAGAGCAATACTTTGTTTACTTTAAAAACTGTGTGAATGACTGAGTTATTTAATTTATTTACCAAAGCTGCGGAAGGGTATATTTCCAAGGTGACTTGAAAGGGAGCTGTCTTTGGGTATCAGCTTTTGGGTGATAAATTTTTTTTGTTGGTTGAAATATTTTTTATTGTGTTATGTTAGGACAGGGGTTCTTAACTGGGGCCAATTTTGCTCACCAGGCAACATTTGGAAATGTCTGGAGATATTTTTGTTTGTTCTACTGGAGAAGTACCTAGCATCTGCCTAGAAGCAAGGAGATACCTGGCATCTAGCTGGTACAGGCCAGGTATGTTGCTAACATCCAGCAATGCATGGGGCAGTTCCCCAGGCGAAGAATTATCTGGTCCATAGTCAGTGGTGCTGAGGTTGGGAAACCCTGCATTCAAAAGACACAAATACTGTTAGAGATCTGCCTATTTAAGTTTCTTTACATAGAAAAGGAGCTTATGTTTTGTAGATATTTGGAAGCTAGCTATCTTGAGGCATCAGATTATTTTGGTTATTTTAAACACTCTGGTTATTATTTTAGCAGGAATTAAATTAATAAAGTGTCTTTCTTTTTTCAGACAGAGTTCTAAAAAATTGGATAATAATTTCAGGCGTTTTGGGCTTCTCAGTGCATGACTAAGTTCCAGTATTTAAAGGCTTCCGGATGTTGCTAATAACTGTTCCCTGAATTCTGCTCTGGTCCCTGTTATGGGAGGGAAAAATATTTGCAGGCTGATAATTATAATGTTCCTCTTCTTAAGCAGCTTGTGGAGCATGAAAAATAGTTTTAGAAAAAATGTTCCAAGTGCAGCGCAAGATCTACTGTGAGGTTTTAGAAAAAGTCTTATGAATGTTGGAATAATTATCTCACCTTGAAACGTCTGATTAGAAATTATTTCAATTCTACAGTTATGCCACTGAAACTTTAACATTTCATTGTCATTTAAAAACTTAAGCCTCATAACTATGGTTTTCAATTAACCTAAACAATTTAACAATCTAATTGTTTTAAAATTGATTGAAAAAATGAATCCTGTGGTTTTTTTCCTTATTTTTTCCTTCCCTTCTTTGACAGTTAATTGCTTTAATTTGGGGATCGAATGCCTTGAATGCCTGCAACTTTGGTCCTGTGACCGCTCACCAGTTGGATCAAAGCATTTAAATTACCTTAAAGAAAAAGGTTTGTGGGAGCCTGTGGCATGATTTCAGCTCAGTTCAAGTAAGAGAACCCAAATGACCTTCTCTTTCTTGGAGGAAATAGGGTCAAAAGCAGATGGACGTCTTTGGTAGGTGCTGCAGATTAGTTGAGGACCTCAGAGTCTTTAGAGGTGCAAGGGAACGGCCTGTTCTTTAAACCAGGACTAGTTAATGTAGCTTATTTGAGTGAGAAGGGCTGAAATTATTCCTCACAGATCGCCTCTGAATTTTAATTGCAGTAATTTGTGTCTTTTTAGCCCGTGATACAGCAGTTCTGAATCCCATCTAACTTATGAAAAGTGAATTTATAGGCCTGCTAGCAACTAGCAATTGGCCATGTATAACTTCTGGACATTATTACAGCATATGGACCCAGCTCCTCCAACATTCTGGGGCCCAGCCACAGCTAAGACAGCCAAGGGTTATACGTGCAGGTCTATACATACAGCTCTTCGGGGAGACTGGTACCGAGGGCAGAAGGTATGGTCTTGGTTGCTGTGTTATGGTTGCTAGAAAACCATAATTTGGGAAAAAAGGGAACTCTCATAAGGAGATAGTAACGTACCTTAAATATTAAGGTTTCCATCATGGAAAAGTTATTTGGTGGAATTCTGAAGTGGACAGCTTAATTAGGACATGAGTCAAGTTTGATAGTTTAATGCCCTGAGTATTTCATCTAACTTAAGGATGCTGTGAGAGTCATGTTTTTGAATTTCCTCCTTTAGTTTGAATAAAATCTCTCTGGCCTCTGGCAGTGTTAAAATGGTTAATGGCCTTTGATTACCTGGGCTCACCCTTCTCCATTTTTCTCAGACGTTCTGTGGGTTTTTCCTTACACTTTCTTTGTCTGTCCGGATGATTCTTCCCAAATAACTCATCTTCAGAGTATTTTTTTCTTTAATTATAAAGTATTTCTCTTAAATACATCAGATACCAATAGTAAATATAGCCAAATAGCAACAACGAATGTCTTTTAGTGTTGAAGGTAAGTGCAAATCTTATTTTCCTAGGCATAGTTTTCTCTAACTGAAAGACTTTACAATCAGTACGGGTTAATAGTATAATCAGAAGAAAATTACATTAATTAAATACACGTTCATCTTTGGGTAGGTGGCAAGTAGTAGAAACTTAATCTCCCAATTTTTTTTTTTTTTGTAATCCACTTACCCATGGGGATTAATAGCGAAGTGTCTTCTTAAAAGTTAGGATTTCGGGAAGAATAAAGACTGTGGATTCTGGCCCTGGAAAGAACAAAGATGAGAAAGCCCACGGGGGCAGCCAAGAATCCCAGGGATTAAATATCAATGGAAGGATTAGCCCCATTGTTGACTGATCCTATCAGGATAGGATTGAACCCAGACCCTCCATCATCAGAGAGTTGTTGACCTTCGAGGGTTGACTGCATCCCTGTCTTTATACCCCTTTCCCCTTGGACAGTAGTCTTACATCCACAGTTCCAATCACAGTTGTGCCTCATGACCTCAGTTTTTCTCTAGGATTGCTTCCTTGTTCATGAACTAGCCCATCTTCTCTGAAGGTCCTAAAGCACTGATGATTTTCAAGTCAAACTTAATTCATGTTTGTGCAGGGGCTGCTAGTAAAAGGTGCCTCAAACTGGATGACCTAAGACAATAGACATTTATTCTCTCATAGTGCTGGATGTTCAAAATCAAGATGTTGGCAAGGCCACGTTCTCTCCAAAGGTTCCAGGGTAGAATCTTTCCTTGCCTTTTTCAGCTTCTGCAGGCCGTTGGCATTCCTGGGCTTGTGACATCACTCCAATCTCAGCCTCCTTCTTCACACGGCCATCTTCTCTTGTGGCTGTGTGTCTGTTTATAAATCTCTTCCTCTCTCTATTAAGATACAAATTATTGGATGTAGGACCCATCCTAATCCTATATGACCTCATCTTAACTTGACTATGTCTGCAAAGACCCAATTTCCAAATAAGGTCATAGTCACAGTTACTACAGGTTAGGGCTTAAACATATCTTTTTGGGGGACACAGTTTAACCCCCAAGGATGTCCAACCACCCCATTAGACTGCCGTTAAAATCACTTAAGAACATGTAATATGGGTGTGTACTTACTGCTGGGAAATGTGACTTTCCTAAAGCTTAGCTCTGATATGTCACCATGTGTTTTAAGCTTTCAAAGACTCTATCTAGTCCTTTGGTCCCAGCCCTGCTTTCCCATTTTATCTCTCAGGCCTCCTTTCTCAAATACTTAGAGCCAGTGAAACAGGAGTCCTGTTTGCCCTGGGATGTATCCTATTCTCATTTTTTTGCATGCATTGTGTCTAGATCTGGACTGTTCCTATTTTTGCTTGCCCTTCTTCCAGGTCTGGTTGAAATCAGCCATCCTTATGCCGTTTCCTTGATGTTCTAGTGTTTAATGGTTCTTTTATTTTATTTATTTATTTTTGGCTGTGCCACACGGCTTGCAGGATCTTAATTCCCTGACCAGGAATCGAACTCGGGCCCCCGCAGTGAAAGTGCTGAGTCCTAACCACTGGACCATCAGGGAGTTCCCTAATGGCTCTTTTAGGTGTGTTATCATAGTCTGTGTCTCTGTGAACACTTCTCCTAGGCTGCAAACTTTTTTTTTTTCTTCTCCTGGAAAGTCTTCTCAAAAGTTTGTCATTTGGATTTCACAATCACTTCAAGAAAGGTCCTACTAAGCACACTCTATGGTCAAGAAAAATCATGGCTTGGAAGGTTCACAATTAGCCCAAAGAAACCAAGTGGAGAGGCCCAGCTGGAAATCTCACTAAATCTTTGGGCACCAAATGGCAAGTGATTACCATGGTATTGCAGATTACAGGTCATCATACGCTCCCAATAGACATTGAAGAGAAGCCCCAAAGACAGAACAGTTACCCAGTTTGCCTGGGAAGATTTGTGGATTCTGGGATCCCCAGAGGGGACATGAAAATGGGGTTGACCCTAGACTGCAGACTTTTTGAGGGCAGGGTCTCAACCAAACTGATCTTGGTTTTGCCCATGGCGCCCCTGGGGAGGAGCTCGATATAGGTTAGGATACACTTGCCCCCAGCTTACAACATCCGCTATCAGGATATATGCATGGTGCTCTGGTCTTTGCCAAGACGGTGGGCTCTACAAGGTGGCAGCTAAGGGATGAGAAGCCTAAGGCGGTAAAGGCTGTACTCAGGAGAGACTAGGCACAGGCATATTCCCTAAGGACCCACTGGCAACGGCCCACTGGCAAGAAGGTGTCTTAGTTGCTGGTGAGCAGTCTTCAGCCAGGATGAAGCTGATGCTGTAGCAAGAGTGAAAACTAGGCAGCATGCATTCTGAGGGGGAAGATGGGTGGGTGGGTGTCTTAGTTCGAGTTGCTGTAATGAAACAGCATAGGCTGGGTGAATTAAACAGCAGACATTTACTTCTCACAGTTCTGGAGGCTGGAAGTCCTGAGATCAGGGTACCTGAATGGTCAGGTTCTTGGGGAGAGCCCTCTTCCTGGTTGTGGCTTCAACAACCTTTGAAGATGGTTGGCCTTCAACAATGGCCTTTCCTTGTTGCATGCACACACAGAGAATTCTTCTCTTGTCTTCTTTTTATAAGGACATTATATTTCATCATGGGGGCTCCACCATCATGACCGGATCTAAATCTAATTACCTCTCCAAATTGCACCCCCCCCCCCATCACAGTGGGGATTAGGGCTTCACCATGTGAGTTTTTAGAGGATACAAATATTCGGTCCATAGCGGTGAGCAAGCATCCAGGCACACAGTTTGGAACCCACGGATAAACAGGAACCAGAAAACAAAAAGTACGAGAGCACTGCACCAATATGTCTTTCATTCTGAGGTGAGCTGTTCCATACCTGGACTTTGTTAAGGGTCATGGGGGCTCGGGGCTAAGCAGCCCAGGACCTAGACTGCAGATGGATGGGGGAGGAATTTATACCTGGATAGTGAAATTCTCTGTGCAGAAAATAATGGAAGAGCCTGAGGGTGGAAGTGAGGGATGGGGGCTGGTAGAAACAGCAGGAGGTGGAGTCCTGTGCCTGCAGGACTGTGGCTGGGAGGTGAAAGCATCCCACAATATGCAGAGGGACCACATGGTAAAGGGGATCTTCACGGAGGGTGGTCCCTTGATGGGTGACTTGTAGCATGTGGTGGGTGCAGTGTTGAGAGCAGAGCATTAATTGCATGTGACCACAGAGGGACGGATGAAGGCCACTGGCTCTAGAGAAAGTGAATCTCAAATTGCTGGTTGAAATCAGATAAGGGTTCAGGCCTCTGCTTTGGCACTGGCAAACTATTTGCTAGTCGGGGGCAGCAGGAGCTTCTAAAGGAACTTTGTGCTGCACAGATCAGCTGACTCTTTAAAATGTATTTTTATTTGCTGTATGTTTGTTTTAAGAACAATCAAGTACATTTAAAAGGGGCCATTCTCCAACATTGCTGCTATGAGAACACATTGTTGCTTTTGGTATTTCTCTGTTCTTTCTTATCTTTTCCTGCCCTTTTTACATATTTGTAACTCTTGCATAGATACAGCTTTGTATTTTGATTCTTTTCGTGGGACATTGCATTATCAACTCCTATAAAGGAGCAGCGTGGACAAATGTAAAAAGAACTGTGCTTACACGCAGGTACAGACTACTCGTGGGGATAAACTGATGATGACATTTGTTGATGGAAGTTCTGTTGAGCTGAAAGAATTGGCAAAATGTCTGGCCCATTAAGAAAATGGATTCTGTGATTAGTTTTAAAACTAGGCCAAACAACAAGGTCCTACTGTATAGCACAGGGAACTGTACTCAATATCCTGTGATAAACCATAATGGAAAAGAATATGAAAAAGAATATATATATATATATAACTGAATCACTTTGCTGTACAGCAGAAATTAATATAACATTGTAAAATCAACTATACTTCAATAAAATTAAAAAAAAACTAATGGGAAAAATCTAGACTTCAGAAAAAAGAACAATAATTACAATTCATTGAATCATATCAGATATGTAAAATTTCATAATAACGTAAAACGTAACAAACCTCACTGGTTGCCACTGAAGTTTACTAGGGCACCAGCGTATCTGCAAATTGATAAATAAAAAGAAAGAAATCAGCAAAAAAAAAACCACACAAAACCAACAACCACAACAACAAAAGTAGGCAAACCAACTAGTTTTTCTGCAATCAGATTTGTAAAGCAACATATATCCCTTGGGTTAGTCTTTGTTTTTGACATAGCATCCCTTCCTTAAATGCCTTCTGTCATTTCAGGTCAGTAGGGAGACCACATAATAATTGTATGGTATCTGTTTCAAGACATTTTCTTTTGAGTTTTATAAAGTAAGTTGGTATTAAACTTTTATCAATTAAGAAAATATAAAAGTAGTGTATATAAAATATAAGCAAGTATGGTTATGTCCATACTTGTTGTTTACGATGGTCACATGTTCCAGTGAGCTAATCACTTACATAACCATCCTCCTGTAATTGAATATTTGTTGTGTTTCTTTTTTTAATCACTATCTTAAGATTCCTTGAAGTTCTTGATGTATACTTTGCTTTTTTCCTTTTTTTTTTTAAACTTGTTTTTCTCAGGCTAAATTCTCAGGATATGGTATTTGTATTAAATATGACATTTAAAAAATGGCTCTTGACTTGAATTACCAAACTGAAACTG
The DNA here is from genome assembly GCF_011762595.2 of Tursiops truncatus. Lineage (NCBI taxonomy): Eukaryota > Metazoa > Chordata > Mammalia > Artiodactyla > Delphinidae > Tursiops > Tursiops truncatus. The sequence goes on along the minus strand of NC_047037.1, from coordinate 130,916,759 downwards.
TGCACCTCAGACTGGGACTCGAACCCACGTGGCTGGGATTGGAACCTGGCCAAAACCCATGGTCTTTCAACTGACATCACACACCTGGTTTCAGGACTTAATGAAGGTCAGGTTCTTAATGCCCCATCTCAGAAAGAATTCAGTGAGAGACAAAGTGATGGGTAAGAAGCGGATTTATTTAGAGAGAGACACATTCCACAGACAGAGTGTGGGCCATCTCAGAAGGTGAGAAAGGCACCGGGGTACGGGATTGTCAGTTTTTATAGGGGTGGGTAATTTCATAGGCTAATGAGTGGGGGGAGTATTCCAGCTATTTCGGGAAGGGGCGGGGATTTCCAGGAATCGGGCCACCGCCCACTTTTTGATCCTTTTGGTTGGCCTTGGAACTGTCATGGCACCTGTGGGTGTGTCATTTAGCTTGCTGATGTGTTATAGTGAGCGTATACTGAGGCTCAAGGTCTAGTGGAAGTCGACTTGTCCGCCATCTTGGACCCATTTGGCTCTAATCAGTTTATGTCATGTCCTCGGGCTATGTCATTCTTTCAAAGGTTGTGCCCTGACGCCTTCCCTCCTGTTTCAAAACTGCTTTAAACGTTTTGATCAAAAAAAAAAAAAAAGTCTTGATCAGTTCATATGTGTGAGTATATTAACGTCACCATGCCTAATCTGCACTGGGTCTTAATTATTTAATTTTATTTTGTTACTGTTAACATAATAATAATCTCTCTCTTTGCTTTTCAGGTAGACTGAACTTTTTGTGTTTATGATTTTGAACATTGTTTCAAGCTTTTAGAAAACACCATTCTTGGCTTATCTCTTAAATCCTTTACATTCTCTGGAGCAAAATAAATAAAAAACAAGGAAGAACTTTCTTTGGATTCCTCATCTGTGAGAGAATGAGGTTGAAGCAGAATTGTTCCGAGAGCCTTTCTAGCTTCCAACGTCCCGGTCTTTGGGTTTATGAACCCAAAGTTTAAAAAGTGACTGGGATGCAACATTAAGAGTTCTGATGCCCAGGCTGGTGAAATGGTTGTAGATGACCTGTTGCGGCTAGTTTTTGTTTTTGTTTGTTTTTTGTTAATAGAGTTTGGTTTATAGAGCAGTTTTAGTTCATAGCAAAATGGAGCCAAAGTTGAGAGAGTTTCCGTATATCCCCTGTCTCCACACATGCACAGCCTGCCCCATGATCGACGGCCCTCACCAGAGTGCTGCATTGGTTACAATCAACGAATCTACACCGACACATCATTACCTAGAATCCATAGTTTACATCAGGGCTCGCGGTTGGTTGGTGCACATTCTGTGTGTTTGGATTAATGTGTAGTGACATATAACTACCATGAGAGTGCCATCTAGTAGTTTCAGTGCCTTAAAAATCCTCTGTGCTCTGCCTGTTCATCTCTCTTTCCCCCCAGCCCCTGGCAACCACTGATCTTTTTGCCGTCTCCATAGCCTTGCCTTTTCCAGTGTGTCGTGTATTTGAGTTGTGGCTGGTTTTGAGGACGCTGACATCACTGTTGAGAATCATCCCTCAGGAGTCTTTCCCCACCATTCCCTGCACTTCTACTGTGATTGCCTCTAGATGGGGATTTTAGAGTTGGAGGGATTGATAAGGTCCTCCCAACTCCAGAATCTTCTCTGTGACACCCTGGCTGAGGAATGTCACGTGAGCCTTTGCTGCCATTGTCATTATGGAGCTGAGAGGAGAACAGAAGACCGAGAGGCAGAGAGGCTGGGTTCCAGCCCTGGCTCTGACTTGCATTAGCTGAGTCACCTGCCCTTTCTGAGGCTGGCCCTTCCATTGTCCCTTTGTGGAGTGATGCCAAGTGATGCCTGCTCCCCCGTTGTAGGGTTGACACGAGATACGTGCAGGCTGGCCTTTGTTAACACCAAAGGAAGGTACAAAAGGCAGTCTGAAGAGGCTGATGCTGGGCAGCCTGGTCCTTGGTTGAGCCAGTGAATCGTTAGAAAGTTGTTCCCTGCAGGGAATGGAGGTCTGTCTCCCCGAAACCTCCTCCCGTTGATGCCAGCTGTGTCCTGTTGGGACACAGCCAACCCTGCCCCATAAGCATTTGTGGTTGGCTGTCTTGCCTCCCCCCGTCTCACTCCGGAAGCTCTTTCCAAGCGAAACTTCTCTGCTCCTTCATCTATCCCTTGTATCACGTGGATTCTTCTTCTTCTTCTCCTTCTCCTTTCAGATTCTGTAATATATTTTAGTAGGGAGATGTCAATTTAACTAAAAGCATGAAGACTTTCTTTTTTCAATTCATTTTGCCTTTTTGTTGACGTATAGTTAGCTTACAATGTTGTGTTAGTTCCAGGTGTACAGCAAAGTGATTCAGTTTTATATATATATATTTCAGATTATTTTCCATTATAGGTTATTACAAGATACTGAACATAGTTCCCTGTGCTATGCAGTAGGTCCTTGCTGTTTGTCTATTTTGTGTATAGTAGTTTGTATCTGTTAATCCCATACTCCTAATTTATCCCTCCTCCCCTCCCTTTCCCCTTGGTAACCATAAGTTTGTTTTCTTGGTCTGAGTCTGTTTTTATTTTGTATATAGATTAATTTGTATTATTTTTTAGATTCCACATTTAAGTGATGTCATATAATATTTGTCTTTCTCTGTCTGACTTCACTAAGTATAATATTCTCTTAGGTCCATGCATGTTGCTGCAAGTGGCAATATTTCATTCTTTTTTATGGCTTAGTAGTATTCCATTACACACACACACACACACAAGCGCACGTATGTATGTATATATATACATACCATATCTTCTTAAGCCAGTCGTCTGTTGATGGGCACTTGAGTTGTTTCCATCACATGGGTTCTTTAGTTCTGTGAACACGCAATTCAGCATTTCAAATTATGGTATAAAGAAGTGTTGTGGGCTTAATTTTATGCCCTCAAATTCGTATACTGAGGCCCTGACCCCAAAGTACCTCAGAATGTAACTGCCTTTGGAACTAGAGCCTATAAAGAAGTAAGGTAAAATGAGGTCATTAGGGTGGCCCTAATCCAATCTGACTGGTGTCCTTATAAAAAGAGGAAATTTGGACACATGCACAGACACCAGAGATGCCTGAACACAGAGGCAGGACCAGGTGAGCCCACAGCGAGCAGGCAGCCATCTACAAGATGAGGAGAGAGGCCTCAGGAGAAACCGACCTGCCAGCACCTTGATCTCAGACTTCCCAGCCTCCAGAGCTGCGAGAAAACGCATTTCTGTTGTTTAAGCCGCCCCGTCTGTGGTGCTTTGTTATGGCAGCCGTGGCGGACCAGGACGGGGAGAGAATTCAGTTTTATCCCCATCTTCCCACCTCTTTTCATTTTCAGTGTCTTATTGCAGCCCCTTCTACACTTTTCTTATTGAACTTTTTTGGGGAATTAATGAGACTTTCAGATCAAATGCTGCCCTTTATCTTATACTTTCTTCTGGGAAAGAATGAGGAGTCACTTTTTTACAGGTAAATGAGTAATAGTTTTATAAATGGTGTTTAGGACGATGACCGTTAGACTGGCTACCTTTGATAGATCTTTTCTTTTGTTCTGGGCCTTTTTGCTACTTTACACATCACCATTAAGAAATCCTTACTAACAAGGACCTACTGTATAGCACAGGGAACGCTACTCAATATTCTTTTTTTTTTGCTACACTGCGTGGCACATGGGATCTTAGTTCCCTGACCAAGGAGCGAACCCGTGCTCCCTGCAGTGGAAGCGCAGAATCCCAGCCACTGAACCGCCAGGGAAGTCCCTCTACTCAGTATTCTGTAATAACCTGAATGGGAAAAGAATTTGAAGAAGAATAGATATATGTATATAGATAACTGAATCACTGCGCTGTACACCAGAAACTAATGCAGCATGGTAAATCAACTATACTCCAATATAAGAAAAAGAAAAGAAATCCTTGCGCGGTGGGTATTGCCATTCCATCTGATGGATGAGAAAGTGGGGAAGCAGAGAGAGATGACACGAGCAAGGCCACACAATGCGGATTTCGTGGATCCACAAAATCTACGTTCAGCAGCCGGTGACAGCACCTGGGCGGTTATGGGGGCTGGGATAGGCTGATTCCATACCCCTCCTCAGATTAGTCCATGTGACCTGCCCTACCGAGCAGACTGTTCATTGTGGAATCCGTAACCCACTCTCGTTTTTCCTCTCATTTAATGCAATCCAATAGCTCAGAGCACTCTGTCAGAGGTAGTTTATTTGGGCAAGACCATTTAGGAATGGCAGAGATTTCCTGTGCAGAGATTTTATATAGGTGATGTGTGTGTGCTTGTGAAGGCAGATGGATGTTTAAGTGTGTGTGAGGCGAAGGACGGCAGACTCCAGGAGCCTGGGGACCACTCAGGGCTGTAACCCTCACTCCCGCACCAGCCGTCCGGCTCCTCCAGGCCTTCTGCGTTTCCCATTTACAGGGCCCTTTCACTGTTATGACACCTGTTTAAATCTGGTGTTTCCATTACGCAGGGCCTGGTAGGTGGCTGGAGTTGGCAGCTGGGCAGGGACCATGTGTGCAGCTCCCAAGCTCAGGCAGATGCCCCTCCTCCCGCCACTTCTCGTGGAAAATCCATTTTTGGTATTTTGTTTCAGTGAGAAAAGCATACAAATATTTTCAGGGGCCCCCATCTCCCCTACCCTTCTTGCTTGCAGCTAAAATTTCATCCTTTGAGGATGGGGGCCAAATCTCTTTTGAAACAAAGAAAGCACTAATGAAAACATTATTGTCTTCACATTTCTTTTGGGGAAAAAAGATGATTTTTAAAGCACGTTATGTAGACTTTGTTCCGTGAAATTCCGTGACATTAGATTTGCATGGCAACAGCTTTCTGTGTCATTCCCCCCCTAGAATTATCGACATCATCAAGCCAGGAGAGCTTTGCTGTAGACAGGGTGATGTCAGCTCCATTTAGCAGATAGGAAGCTGTTTACCAACAGTTGTATCTATAAATGCTTATTTTTAAAAAAAATCAAAATTGAAATGTAACATGCATGTAGAAAAGTATATATTATTTTAAGTATCTAGCTTGATGAATTTTTATAAATTCATGTAGCCAGCGTTCGGATCCAGAATCAGAACATGCTGAGACCCCACAGCCTCCCTTGTGCCCCTTCCTGGCAGCACGCCTCTAAGAGCAACGTCCATCCTGGCGGTTTCTAACACCATAGAATAAAGTAAGGTGTACATGAAGACGTCATACTCTCACTCTGTCCCTGTTTACCCCCTTCTTTCTACGCCCTCAGCTATCTATATACTTTTCTTGGTTTCTTGTGAATCCTTGCAGGTTTATGTGTTTAGGTAAATAAAGGTGTATATTCTAAATTTTGCACTTTTCCAAGAGATAGCACCCCATCCTCACTCCACGACATCTTGCTGTATATCTTCCCTACGTCTCCCCACTCAGTCCTGCCATTGTTCAGGCCCCTAGGTATTGGGTTGAATATGGTCCCCCTCCCTCCCAAACTCGTGTCCCCTGGAACCTCAAAATGTGTCCTTATTTGGAAACAAGGTCTTTTCTTTGCGGATGTAATTAGTTAAGAGGAGGTCACTGGGGGGGGGGCGGGAAAGCGTAGGGTGGGCCCTAACTCCCATGGTTTCAGACTCAGAGACACAGACACACGGGAGAAGGCTGTGATGGTGGAAGCAGGAATCGGAGTGATGTCCCGACAAGCTGTGGGCTGCCGGAAGCCGCCAGAAGCTGGAAGAGAAGCTGGAAGAGACAGAGAAGGATCCTTTCCTAGAGCCTCTGGAGGGAGTGCAGCCCTGCTGACACCTTCATCCTGGACTTTTAACCTCAGAACCAAGACAGTGAACTTGCATCGTTTTCAGCCACCCAGTTTGCGGCACTTTGTTTTGGAAGCTGTAGCACACTAATACACTCTCCTCGCCCTCTCTCCCGAAGCGTGCGTCCGCCTCCCCACCGTCTCGTCTTTACACCTCGGCGCATTTTCCCCGTGGACTCAGCTGTCCCTCTAAAATGTGTGTGATCATGTCCCTCTATCAGAGTCCCCATTGTTTACCAGATGAAGTCCAAGCTTCTTGGCCTGGTGTCTGTCCCCGGTGCCGTCCCTTCTGCCTCACATCTTGCTCACCCCAGCCTTGCCCCTTCAACCCTGAGGTGGACACACATTGGCAGCTGCCAGCAGGGTGGCTGTGTCTGGATTGAAGGGCACTGGGGTGATACTGAATTTGATGCACGTAGATGGCTCTTCTGGGCTCCAGTGGTCCACCACTGTCCTCACGGCACCCTTCATGGAAGGGTTCTTGCACTTAAATTATTGATACTTTCCTGGCCTCCAAGGTGATCCAGGTTGCAGCCTTTGCTGAGAAATTCACAAACACAACTTGCTCCCGTGTGTGCCGGTACTGGGCCATAGAGGGAAGGGCAGTAACCCAGAGCTGGACGGCTGGGTTTGTCCTGTCTGCTTGGCCACTTACTAACAGAATGACCTTGAACAATTTATATTCTTACTCCATGCCTCAGTTTTCTCATCTGTCAAATGGGGATGATAATAGTACCTACCTCATAGGGCTGTTGTGAGGAGTAGATGAGTTAATTCCTATAGATGTTTCCAGAGGGCCTGGCCCCTAGTAAGAGCTCAAGAAGCTCTTTGCTGAGCTGGATTTCTCTCCTTCTGGTCTCGTCTGGCTTACTTTTTAAGGCTCAGAGCAGGCACCGTCAGCTCTAGAAAGCCTTTTGGGACCTTCTCTGCTGGCATAATAATGCATTGTCTTCAGTTAATCTGTTGAGGCCCTGAAGTCCTTGAGGGCATGCCCATTCTAGACCTCGGTCAATGCCATTCCTAGCATGGGACCTCGTACGCCTTCAGTTTGGTGCTTTCTTAGGAAAAGAATGAGTAATGAATTGACTGTCTTCCCAGGTGTCACACAGTGGATCGTGCCAGGGCTGTATTTCAGACTCTGAAGTCAGCTGAAAAGCCTTGCCTGGGGGCTTTTCTGTGCCCACGGGAGGTGTGGGGAGCGTCTAAGCTCTATGTGAGATCACGGTGATGGGAAGCAGGAAAGATCTTGGTGGAGAAGCAGCCTGCGGGCTGACTTAACAATTAAAGGGACTTGCCGCCGTCCCGAAGCTCCTGTGGGATCTGAGAGACCCGGGTCTTTTTTACTTTTATTTTTATTTATTTATTTGTTTATGTTTGGCCACGCCTTGCAGGTTGTAGGATCTTAGTTCCCTGACCAGGGGTTGAACGTGGGCCGTTGCCAGTGAAAGTGTGGAGTCCTAACCACTGGACCGCCAGGGAAATCCCGATTTTTATTTATTTTCAAATTTTTAAAAAACATAAAATAACTTGGCTTTGAGTTTTTAAAATGACTACCTTATATATACATAAATCATCTGGACCCCTGATGTTCAAACTAGACTATAGTGATCAAGTGATGACTAATGGTTGGGTGACTTGGTCCATAGGAAACTGGTGGAAAAGAGAAACATTTCATCCTGAATTCTTTAGATTCTGATCTGTTCCCTACCTGGTTCGGGAAGTGAGGAAGGAGGGTGTCCTGGGGTGGGAACACTCTGCACCCAGGCTGGGCATAGACACTGTTAGAACGCATCCCTGTGAACAACTCTTCACAACTGTGCATCTTACTGGGAGTCAAGCTCCGTGAAATGGAGAAAATAGGCAAAAAAGGAAATGTAAAATAGAACGTTGGAAAAGGGGAGTTCTTGCACTGGAAATGCTCCCTACATCATGTTTTTTTTTTTCTTTTTTTTGGCCGTGCCGCGTGGCTTGTGGGAACTTAGTTCCCCGACCAGGGATCGAACCCGTGCCCCCTGCAGTGGAAGCTCGGAGTCCTAACCACTGGACCGCCAGTGAAGTCCTGCTCCTTATTTGTTGTTTGTGCAACATTTGGTTGAAGAACAGGCCATGCGGATGCTTGGATGCTGTGATGCTGGCCTGGGTGACACACTGCACCACGGCCTTCATGGCACGGGCTGGGGAGAGTGGGGACCTGGGTTTTTCGATGGCGGGCCGAGCTCATTCCCAACCCCACAGGGCCTCAAATAGGGCCATCTTTCCACAAAGCTCTGTAAAGCTTGGTGTCCATACCTTTCATGAATTTTAAGGAATCAGAGCTAATTTAAATATGCTTCAGCTTTTAGGTGATACAAAAAAAAACTGGGTGAAGAAGAACTTCCTGCATCAACTTAGAGCAAGAAGGACCCTGAGAAGAACTGTCAAGCAGTGCAAATACCCTGACAGTGATTGTTTTTTTAGGATTCTTTGGACGGTGAAGACTCAGTGACGGGCAGGCAGAAATTAAGATTCTTAAGCGCTGATTTTGGTTGCGTTGGTTTGTCCTGGAACTTAGAACAGGGCAGGCTGTTAACTCAGGGGGCTCAGTTTCCTGTAGTTAAAGATGCTTGGTTTCTCAATGCAGGCACTGAAAGTTAACGACTTTTTAATAAGGCCAGATGATCCACAAAAGAAAAGACGTCCTGGCCCGCCTGTTGGGCTTAGAAGTTAATAGTGAGTTCGGAAACGTTTTGTTTCAGCCGCTACTGTGGTTTCTTGTACCTAGGAGGTGCTCAATAAATATCTCGTGTTTTCTGTTCTATTGAGGATTATTAGGTCTTTGGATCTGAAAATCGGGACCCTGGCGAGGTTCTCCTGATTCTAGGTGGCTATTTCTGACAGAACGAAGGTTGTGTTTGCCCCTTGGGGTGGGGGTGGGGCTGAGTGAAAGAAAAGTTCAGCATATCCTATGATTAGACACTTAAGAGATCAGAGTCCTTGGGACTTCCCTGGTGGTTCAGCGATTAAGACTCCGCGTTCCCAATGTAGGGGACCCGGGTTCGATCCCTGGTCAGGGAACTACAGCCCGCATGCCACACCTAAAGATCCCCCATGCCGCAAAGAAGATTCTGCGTGTCCCAACTAAGACCCAGCGCAGCCAAATAAATAAGTTATTTTTTTAAAAAAGAGAGAGATCGGGAATCCTTCATACTTCAGAAACTCTTTATCTAATCTCATTGCCTCCTGGCCACACATAGAGCATCTGTAGCTGTACTGCCCACTGTGGTGGCCACTAGCCACGTGGGGCTACTGTCCTTGAAATATGGGTTGTCTGATTTCTCCAAAGAGGACATACAGATGGCCAATAGGCACAGGAAAAGATGCTAAACATCGATAATTACTAGAGAAATGCAGATCAAAACTACAATGAGGTACCACCTCACATCGGTCAGTAGGACCATCATTAAAAAGTCTACAAATAACACATGATGGAGAGGGTGTGGAGAAAAGGGAACCCTCCTACACTGTTGGTGAGAATGTAAATCGTATGCAGCCACAATGGAAAATAGTATGGAGTTCCTCAAAAAACTGAAAATAGAGTTGCCATATGATCTAGCAGTCCCACTCCTGGGCATATACTCAGATAAAACTATAATTCGAAAAGTTACATGCACCCCTATGTTCATAGCAGCGCTCTTCACAGTAGCCAAGATATGGAAACAACCTAAATGTCCACTGACAGATGAATGGATAAAGAAGATGCGTACATATATATAAAAAAGAATGAAATAATGCCATTTGCAACAACATAGATGGAAGATGGACCTAGAGATTATCATACTAAGCAGAGTAACCCAGAAAAAGACAAATACCGTATGATATCACATATATGTGGAATCTAAAGTACAATACAAATCAACATATCTACGAAACAACAGACTCACAGATACAGAGAACAGACTTGTGGTTGCCAAGGGAGAGGCGGGTAGGGGAGGGAAGGAATGGGAGTTTGAGATTAGCAGATGCAAACTATTATATGGAGGATGGATAAACAACAAGGTCCTGTTGTATAGCACAGGGAACTACATTCAGTGTTCTGTGACAAACCATAATGGAAAAGAATATGAAAAAGAATGTATATATATATATATATATGTATAACTGAGTCACTTTGTTGTGCAGAAGAAATGAACACAACATTGTAAGTCAACTATACTTCAATAAAATAAAATTAAAAAAAAGACATATGGGTGGTCTGAATTATTTGTGCTGTGAGCATAAACTGCAGCCCAGGTTTCAAAAACTGAGTAGAAAAGAGAAGAATGTAAGATAGCTCATGAATAATTTTATATTGATTTATTATATAATAATTTATTATATGTTAAAATAATATTGGTGATATACGGGGTTGAATAAAATAGGTTATTAATTTAACCTTTTCACTTGTTAAAAATGTAGCTCCTAGAACATTGAAGATGTTTTTTATTGGATAGCACCGGTCACCACGGCTGCTCTTGTATCTTCCCAGGATCACCTGCTAGAGTGGGTGGAGTCTCTCTTATTTCAGGAATCTCTTAGTTCTGACGGGCTCTCCAAAGTGTGTTTGAAACCAGGCTGTGGCTGGCTTCAAAATGACAAATGGAAGGGAGAGCGACTTACAGTGAGTTTTCATAACCAGCTCCCTGGAAGGACAGAGGAATTTTCTCTGCAGCAGAAAATTAATTAAGGCAAATTTAGATGATCGGGTAGACACCCTAGCAGCACATTTTATGGATAATAATAGCACTGCATATTTAATTGCTTGACTTCCTTTTAAAAGCTTAAGAATAAAGAAGTAAGAGTCGTCATAAAATCCTAAAATAGTTTTAAGAGAAATTAATCATGAGTGTAGAAGCAGTAGCATAGTGAAGGAGCGGAGGTGCAGTGTATCATGACGAGATCTCATGCATTGCTTTGTCGTATGCATAATGGTCCATCGGTGTTGGGCTGTTCGGGGGAGGCATCCAAGACTGTGCCTGGTTGTAGTTGTTTTCGAGGGATGTTTCTCTGCCTTCTCCACTCCTGCCCCATGGCCGAATAATTCGTTAGTCCTTGCATCATTAAACTGCATGTAGAAGAATGAACTTAATGCCTATTTGCGCGGCTCGCTGTTGGTTTCATGTTTATTTCCCTCGCTGTTGGTTGCTGATTTGTTTCTCCTGATCGATGCCAAAATCCTTGCAAGGGGAGATCTTGTTTTATATTTTTAACTCCTGTATTGTTGAACATAAAATAACATGTTCAGTTTGTGTTTGTTAATGGCTATAGTTTCTGGTTCATTAAAAAAAACACAGGGCTTCCCTAGTGGCTCAGTGGTTGAGAGTCCACCTGCCGATGCAGGGGACGCGGGTTCGTGCCCCGGTCCGGGAAGATCCCACATGCCGCGGGGCGGCTGGGCCCGTGAGCCATGGCCGCTGAGCCTGCGCGTCCGGAGCCTGTGCTCCGCAACGGGAGAGGCCACAACAGTGAGAGGCCCGCGTACCGAAAAAAAAAAAAGAAAGCAGATCATTCATTTTGCTTCTTATCTGCCCTCTTTCCCCTTCTGAACCCACTCTCTCCATTCTTTTCACCATCACTCTCCCTGCTTTTTTTCCTCTAAGGTATAGGTCACATGGAGAAGTCCTAAAAAAATGCATGTTCAGCTGGCCTGGCTGCACCTTTTTTTTTTTTTTTTAAACCAATAAAGCCTTGCCTTAACTGAGTGTCACTTTATTTATTTATTTATTTTTATTTGGCCACCTCTCCCCTTCCTTCTGCACAGCCTCCTCTCACTAAGGCAGCCGCAGGGCTGGAAGGCCCTCACGTGGTACCCAGTGGCTGGCTCACAGCACAGACTTGCCTTGGACAAGAGCCAGACCCAGGGTTGGAGCTGGGCAAACACTATTGCAGCAGGGAGCCGATTGGAAGGAGGCCCAGGGTGGAGTACCCATGGGCTCAGTGGAGGCCTGGTTTTACTTAAGATATTCCAAACAGTGAAGGGGGAGTAAACAGTTTGCTAATTAAATCTGGAGGTGGCAGAAAATTTGGAGGTGTTGCAAAGCCCTCTGCACACAGAGGACGTTGGGAGAACACAAAGAGCTGTAGAAAAGGTGAGGCAGGGCTTGGGGAGATGAGATTCTGCCTGGAAAAGTACAAGCCGCCATCTGGAGAGAAATTAGCCATGGTAGTGTGCTCTGTGGGGTGTAAGTCAGTGGCGCTGTGATTGACTTGGAGCCAGAACTGTTAAGTTCTGTTTCTTGTTCTTGATAGTCAGTAGTAGTCGTTTATTTTTTTTGACCCCTAAATTTATTACTCAGGAGTAGGGCCAGCCCTGCTGTGTTTATAAGGCCCGGCCTTAAAGGTAAACTGATAAGAGGTGTGTTCCTCTAAAATCATTTGCTCGTTTGCTTCCATTTGCTTTGTCTCTGGACCCCGAGGGTGGCCAGGGGTCCAGGATCTTGGAGGTTGGTTCTAGGAACTGGAAGCGTGGCTGACCAGCTGGTGGGAGCAGCTGCCCACTCAGTGTGGATCAGAAGGCGCCCTGCTTCTGGGTGTGTGTCCGCCAGCAGGGATCCTGCCATCGGTCCCTGGGGTACCCGACAGTTTATAGGTTTATAGATCTCCCGCCTTCACGGCCCTGCGGCTTCCTAGGAGCTTCATAATCATATGCATAATGCTTTAGTGCTCTGAGCCAACTTGCATTTGCCAGTTTGAAAAACGACAGTCTTATGATGGGAAACAGGATTACCTCGAGGGTGAAGAGCAGCGACTTGGGGAGCTAGATGTCTGTTCAGGTCTCTGGGCGATCTTGGCCAAGTTGCTTCATTTCTCAGCCTCAACTTCCTTATCTGTAAAATGACCCGACAGTTAGAGATGTAGATAGAGACCTTTGCTTGGGAGTGAACTTCAGCTGTAAAAACGTTAACTGTCCCTGAACTCAGTATAGATCATACTCAGAACCTTTTCAATATGAGTTCAGAGGAGACCCTACCAGATGAGGTTGCCCTGGGAGATGGCATTGACACTAGATAAGAACTGGGAGAAAAATGGTGACGTCAAGCACAGCAGAGCTGATGCAGGACAGAGTTTCACATTTGAGTTTCCTGATGTGGTTGTATCAATGCCATATTATCTTCTTGCCTTCCGACATGTGAGAGTAAATAAATGTTTGCAGGGGGGGTTACATAAGCAATGATAGCTCCTTACTTAAGCAAAGATGATGACCAGTAAATGATGTGACGTCCTTGATGGAGGTGAGGGAAACTGACAGGGGTCACAGAGGGTCGACTCTTCCCCCTGAGAGCATCTTGCATTGGCTCTTGTGGACACTCGCCTGAGAAGAAAGGGGCCTGAGAGAGGCTTTCCGTGGAACTGAAGGAGGAAAGGTGAGTAAGTTGGAGGTTATAGGCTTCAAGTTTATAAACACGTCTGTATAGCGGCTTTGCAATGCCTGTCGCTCTCTACATTTGAAGAGGAACTATTTTGGGGAGAGGAGGATTGTTGGATGGGTGACCTAATTTGTTTCCTTTGTTTCCTTCTGGCCTGAACTGGGCAGGCAACCCTGACCCACAAGGTCTTAAACTGCCTGAAAGGAAATCCATTTGCTGATAGAGAAGATATACTTGGAGATAAAGAAGAGAATGTTTTGCTGACAGCTTCCGCTGCTTGGTTCTGGCTTTAGTCAAAGTATTAAAGAGCTGGTGACTGGACCACACTCCTCCAGTGTCTGAAATCTTACCCTTGGAACTCAAGCCAGACCATAATTACAGTGGTTATTGTTTCTTAATTGTTTTATCTGCATTCGCTTTCTCTCCCTAATCCAATGAGGTTGAGGACTCTGAGGGCAGAGTTCATGACTCCACTTTCCACCATGACTGGACTCAATAAATACCTGGCTGAAGGGTTAAAGAGGGATTTAACTTCCATAATTTATATTCTTCCTGTTTCCTAAAAGGACATAATGAATACAAGTGAATTTTTATCTGGAGAAATATTTTATTTATTTATTTATCTATCTATCTATCTATCTATCTTACAAGACATGTATGTTAAGTAGATTTTATTTATTTGGCCACACTGTGAGACATGTGGGATCTTAATTCCCTGACCAGGGATCAAACCTGTACCCCCCACAGTGGAAGTGTGGTGTCTTAACCACTGGACCGCCAGGGAAGTCCCTGGAGAAATATTTTATTTATTATTATTTTTTAATAAATTTATTTTATTTGTTTATTTTTGGCTGCTTTGGGTCTTCATTGCTGCATGCGGGCTTTCTCTAGTTGCAGCGAGTGGGGGCTACTCTTCGTTGCAGTGCACGGGCTTCTCATTGTGGTGGCTTCTCTTGTTACGGAGCACGGGCTCTAGGCGTGTGGGCTTCAGTAGTTGTAGCACGTGGGTTCTGTAGTTGTGGCTCGTGGGCTCTAGAGCACAGGCTCAGCAGTTGTGGCGCACGGGCTTAGCTGCTCCGCGGCATGTGGGATCTTCCCCGACCAGGGCTCGAACCCGTGTCCCCTGCATTGGCAGGCGGATTCTTAACCACAGCACCACCAGGGAAGCCCTGGAGAAATATTTTAAATACAAGTCGGTATACTTAGCGCCTTGGTATTCCTGCCTACCCTGGAAGAAATATCTTTATTGATCATCACTCCCTTCATCCCCCTTCAGTCCCTACTCTCCCTAGTAATCTAGTTCTTTCTGTGAATGAATGACTTGGTGTTTAAATACTGAGGTCTCATCCACCATCCACCCCCTTCTGTGCTGGGAAGCTTAGAATCATCCCTGTTTGAGGCTTCCCATCTCAGATATATTAACCCTGTCATGCGTGTATCGACAGACTGTTGGGATGAACTGACGCGGAGCTTCCAGTCTGTTTCTGTTTGTGTAGGCAAGGGAGACATTTTCTTGGGGGAGAATTTCTTTCTGAAGGACCGTGATGGGCTTGGTCAGAGACGAGCATTGGGAGACTGTTGACTGGCCACTAGGAGCTTAGGGGGTGGAGACTGGGAGATGGGAGATGTGGAGGAGGTTCCAGTTTGGGGTTGGACTTGCTGACCTCTGAGATCCTTTCTATACCTTCGGGAGGGTCAGCACTTGCCCAGGAGTAAATGACTACAGTCGGGAAAGTTAGCTCTGAGATCCATCAGGGCAAAGGGGGAACTGGCAAAAATGCCTGCTTTTTGCTTCCTAGATCTGCATGCTCTTTGTTTTTATTTTATTTTTTCAATTTTTATTTTATACTGGAGTATAGTTGATTAACAGTGCAGTGTTAGTTTCAGGTAGGTGTACAGCCAAACGATTCAGTTAGACATATATCTATTCTTTTTCAAATTCTTTTCCCATTTAGGTCATTCCAGAGTACTGAGCAGAGTTCCCTGTGCTCTACAGTAGGTCCTTGTTGGTTATCTGTTTTAAATATAGCAGTGTGTACACTGCATGCTCTTTGAATGTGTTATTCATCTTTGTCTTGACCTTAGTGGGTACTCAATAACTGTTTGTTATTGAAATCATAAATTGGAGCTTTAAATTGCCTCTGCCAAGCGTCGAGACCTTTTATTTTTAGAAGTTTCCACGAGGCATTGTAAGTGTGGCACAGGTTTCCTGCAAAGTTGAGAGGCAGGTAACCTGCCCGAAGAGTCTAATAACTTGGGTTTCCCCCATCCTCTCTCTACCGAAACTTGCTTTCTAGCAAATGCCTGTGTCAGCACGAATGCTTTCCAGTGGGTGGGATGAGGGGTCTCAGTTCAAGGCGAGGCCAGGAGACCCAGGCTGCTAGGTTAACAGAGACAGGAGGTATGAGGAATTTGGTGGGGGGCTCTGTATTGCTTTGGGGAGCTTCTAGCTCCAGCTCTTGCTGGGGTGACGCAAGAGTGTGTCAAATGGATTGTCTGTGCTGGAACCTGCTCCTCAGGTGCCTCGTCCCGAGTGGGTGGCCTGGACATCTTTGGAAGTTCTTAAAAGTTTGACAGAAGATCAAGATCAAGAAACACACGGAGAGGGCTTCCCTGGTGGCGCAGTGGTTGAGAGTCCGCCTGCCGATGCAGGGGACATGGGTTCGTGCCCCGGTCCGGGAAGATGCCGCATGCCGCGGAGCGGCTGGGCCCGTGAGCCATGGCCGCTGAGCCTGCGCGTCCGGAGCCTGTGCTCCACAACGGGAGAGGCCACAACAGTGAGAGGCCCGCGTACCGCGAAAAAAAAAAAAAAAAAAAAGAAACACAGAGACCACAAG
The DNA here is from genome assembly GCF_011762595.2 of Tursiops truncatus. NCBI lineage: Eukaryota > Metazoa > Chordata > Mammalia > Artiodactyla > Delphinidae > Tursiops > Tursiops truncatus. The sequence goes on along the minus strand of NC_047037.1, from coordinate 130,900,736 downwards.
CTTTTGAGATTCCCACACAGATGCTATGAAGGTAAAGTACATGAAGATCTATGTGACCTCAAACTCACCAGAAGGATTCCCTTGTATGGGCCTCGAGGTCTGTGTGAAAGTTGAGAAGCGTCGTCATATTGTCTTAGAAGGAAGGGGAGTCATGGGACTTCCTGGGCGACTTCCTCTCCAGGTGATCTAGTGAATAGTTCTTTCTCTATTCAGATTGACTTAAAAGGTGTAGAAGGTCATTAATTTGCTAAATGAACTCAACTCATAGTGCCCCTGACCACAGACAAAATAGTTACATGTAAGCTGGTCTAGACGTTTCCAGAAGTTTCCGCAATGCAGGATGCATTCAACAGAGTCAGTCAAAACAGGTGACTGGGCCTTTGACCTCATTTGGTTGTGCTGCCTGCTCTCCACTGCTTCTACTTTCTTTCCATTCTTCCCCCTTCTCAGTCTGCTGCTGAGAGAACGCACATCTGATCCTGTTTGGTAACTCACAGGCCCAGTGGTGCTGCATGGGCGTCACCTCTGCCAGCCAGGCCTAAAAGCACAGCACGGTGGTAAGTGCCCAGGTGATGAGGTCAGGTAGACCAGGTTTGCAGTTACCAAGTGATGAGGCCAAGCTGACCAGATTCACTTGGGTCAGCAATTTTACATCTCGTCCCCTCAAATTCTATCTTCACATGGAAGATGGGGAATAATAAATGTCCCTGGTGTAGGGGTTAATAGCACGGCTCTGGGACCAAGCTGCCTGGGTTTGAATCTGCCCTATCACTGTGAGCTGTGTGATTTGGGGCAGGTCACTTGACTCTGCCTCAGTTGGCTCATCTGTAAAATAGGATTGTTGGGAGGAGTCAATGGCTCCTCCCAGATATGCTAAAAGCCTAGGAGAGTGCAAGGCGGACATTAAGTGTTGTGTAAGTTTTTGCTCTAATGAATTACCTGAAGGGGCATTACGTGAGCAGATGGAATATAAAACACTTGGGCAGAGTGTGGGCTCAATACACTTCAGCTCATTTGCTTGTTAATCTTGGCAGAGAATAAATTCCGATTATATTTCCTCATTTCCTATTGGATCTTCCATTTTCCTGTTTCAGAGCTCTCAGGATCAAAACCAGCACCAGCAAATGAAGGGAAATCTTGTTGCTTGTTGCCATGTAGCAAGGGGAGAGCACTGGGCTTTGGAGTTAGACAGAATAGACTTTTTTATTTTTATTTTTTGCGTTACGCGGGCCTCTCACTGCTGTGGCCTCTCCCGTTGTGGAGCACAGGCTCCGGACGCGCAGGCTCAGCGGCCATGGCTCACGGGCCCAGCCGCTCCGCGGCACGTGGGATCTTCCCGGACCGGGGCACGAACCTGTGTCTCCTGCATCGGCAGGCGGACTCCCAACCACTGCGCCACCAGGGAAGCCCCAGAACAGACTTTTGAGTCCTGGTTCTGACATTGACTAGCCATGAAATTTGACCCTGAGTTTGTTTCACCTGAGCAATGGGAATTAGGATACTTGGAGGCGAAGCTGGGTATGTAGTATTATCCATTTTATTGGTGAGCGGACAGGTTCAGAGATTTGCCCACAGTCACACAGTTAGCCTAGAAGCTCTACAGACTGTGTCCAGGGTTGTCCTGGAGTTCTGTTATTTCATTGCACCATCCTCTGAAATAATGGTCTTTTTCTGCTTTTTCAAAGTCTAGACATTTTCCTTAAAAGAGTCTTACCTGAGCGGTTCATGTGACTTGTCTCAGTTGAGAAGGGGTTTCTGCTGCTTATAGAAATGCGTTGTGTTCCCGCAGAACTGTCTTAATTGCACTATTTGGGACTTTTTTTTGCAAAAGCATTTTATTTAACTCTTCAGTTCATTAACTATATTTAGTGAAAATTGCACCTAATAAAGTTTTGGGGCACTCTTTTTATGTCTTAGTGCTGTAGCTCTGTTGTTTGATAACATTGTAGAGAGAAAAATAAATATAACTTAGATGTTTTATTTGACTTACTTCTCTTTGTTGGTACCTTTGGTAAGGTGTGAAAAACTGAAAAGAGAAATCTTATTTTGCAGTGGAGTTACTGCTGTTTAAAAAACGGTGTTGGGTGCCAGGACAAAGCTGTTCAAAGCCCCGAATGGTAATGGTCCACTGAGAATGGTTGAGAATGTGCTACAATTTAAAAATTTGTTTTACAGATGGATGAAGAATTACAGTGGCTGCTCCTAAACTTAAACAATAGATTTTGTGGTCGTAGCTTAAAAGCGTGTCATGTTGGGCTCCTGGGTAGTATAGTTACTGGAATGGGGAAACAAAATTGTCATTTTTTTTTTTTTTTGGCCACACCACACAGCTTGCAGGATCTTAGTTCCCCGACCAGGGATTGAACCTGTGCCCTCGGCAATGAAAGCTCGAAGTCCTAACCACTGGACCGCCAGGGAATTCCCTTAATTTGCTATTTAAATTGGTTGAAGTGAAAGAAACTTCTAGTTATCACTATTTTCAACTATTGATATGTTACTGCCAATGATGCCATTTGGATAAAACTGTGCACAGAGGACTGCGTCAGTTGAAAACATGGGTCTTCGAAATGTTGCAGACCATTGGTGCTAGAGCACCCTTTTAGAGGACTGGTGGTCCATTTCACTCACTACTGAGCCTGAGGCTTAGAAGCAATGGCTTCCCTAGAACATAAGTGTGTTCAGTAATTTCATGGTAGGGACATTATTTATTTCTTAACAGCTGGAGTTTCTGCTCACCTTTACTTCTTAGAGGTTCAGTTGCATATGTGTGTTTCACATCATCCTTTGTGATGTGAAAACCAAGGCTCAGAGAGGTTAAGTAATTTGCCCAAGGTCACACAGAAGTGAGTACTGGAGCCTTCTGTTTTCTGAAATTCCAGAATATGAACTTTAAAAAAAACTCTAGAAACTGTTTTTTTTTTTTTTGGGAGGGGGGCGCTGCGGGTGAGTAATTTAAACTAAGACTTCCAGCTTGGTATTTTGCCAACTTTCTGTTATTTCTTGTTATCTGACCATAAAATAGAAAGCCAACCTCATTAAGAATTTTAGGATGAGGGTTTTTTTTTCAGAGAAGATGGCAAAGTTGAGGTAATTAAGAGTAAATCTAACAATCTATCCCTTCTTAAGAAGTTCAGGAATAATAAGCAGGCATAAAGCCGCTTGATGTGTGAGTTCATGTACTTAGGGAAGGAGACGAAGCAAGCAAGCATCGTTTATTAAGCACCTGCTCTGTGGCGGGCTGTGTTCTTTCACTCATGCTGTGTATAAACCGCTGACGTTAGTAAGGTGTGGGTCCTTTCCAGGATTTATTGTCTCATTATGAAGCAGGTGTTGCTCACCCATGGAAAAGGTGGCAGAAGCCTGGGGGGTTTTTAATTGGTCCAGTGTGGGGAGTTGGTGGGCAAAGCAGGTCTCGAATTCGGCTTCTGATTCCAAGACCAGAGTTCCTTCTCCTGCCCCACAGCCTGTGTTACATAATGTTTCTTTATGTTTATATGCAACATAAATCTCCAGTTGGACGGCTGGGAAGTGCTTTTGGCTGGCTTTGTTGCTTCAGCTGTCTGAGAAGAATGGCTTTCATAAACACGGAGAGGGAATTGGGTTTTCACTTTGTGATAATTCATATTACAGAAGTGGGAAAGATCATTATCACGGGAATTCCATGAATCCCTGAAGCAGTGGGTCCTAAATGAGTTCACCTGCCCTAGGATGGTCACGTTTTTCTCTTTTGATATTTAATACCACTGATACCTTTTTTTAAAGACAAGTTTCCTGAATGAACATTTAAAACTCAAAAGAAAGGAAAAATAAAACCTCATCCATAAGCTCTTCATTCTTTTTCTTTTTTTAAATTGAAGTATATTTGATTTACAGTGTTTCAGGTGTACAGCAAAGTGATTCAGTTATACATTAAACTCATTCATTTTTTAAAAAGTATTTTATTTATTTGGTTGTGCTGGGTGGGCTCCTTAGTTGCTGCTCAAAGGCTCCTTAGTTGCGGCTCAAGGGCTCCTTAGTTGTGGCATGCAAACTGTTAGTTGCAGCATGCATGTGGGCTCTAGTTCCCTGACCAGGGATCGAACCCTGGGCCCCCTGCCTTGGGAGTGCAGAGTCTTAACCACTGCGCCACCAGGGACGTCCCTAAACTCATAGTTCTTAAACAGCTATTGCTAGTGTTTGTTTGTTTTGGTTTTTTTTTTTTACTGTGGTATTATATAAAACATAAAATTTACCATTTTAATCATTTTCAAGTGTTTTCAGCGACATTGAATACATTCACATTGTAGTACAACCATCACCACCATCCATCTCCAGAACTTTTTTTTTTTAAATAAATAAATTTATTTAATTTTTGGCTGCGTTGGGTCCCCGTTTCTGTGCGAGGACTTTCTTTAGTTGCGGCGAGCGGGGGCCACTCTTCATCGCGGTGCGCGGGCCTCTCACTGTCGCAGCCTCTCTTGTTGCGGAGCACAGGCTCCAGACGCGCAGGCTCAGTAGCTGTGGCTCACGGGCTTAGTTGCTCCGTGGCATGTGGGATCTTCCCAGACCAGGGCTCGAACCCGTGTCCCCTGCATTGGCAGGCAGACTCTCAACCACTGCACCACCAGGGAAGCCCCAAACTGAAGCTCCATACCCATTAAACTATAACTCCACATTCCTCCCTCCCCTGGCAGCTACCATTTTACTCCCTGTGTCTACGAGCTTGACTGTTCAAAATACTTCATGTAAGTGGAGTCATATAGTATTTGTCCTTTTGTGATTGGCTGATTTCACTTAGCATAATGTCCTCAAGTTTTCATCTGGATCGTAGATGTGTCATCATTTCCTTCCTTCAAGGCTAAATAATATTCCATTGTATGTGCATAGCACATTTTGTATCTGTTTATCGGATAAGATACTTTGATTTTTTCCACATCTTGACTAACGTGAATAATGCTGGTATAAACATGAGTGTACAAATATCTGTCTGAGTCCCTGCTTTCAGTTCTTTTGAGTGGATACCCATAAGTGAATTGCTGGATCATTCATGATAATTCTGTTTCATTTTTTTTTTAAATAAATTTATTTATTTATTTTTGGCTGCATTGGGTCTTCGTTGCTGCACGCGGGCTTTCTCTAGTTGCAGTGAGCGGGGGCTACTCTTCGTAGCGGTGTGTGGGCTTCTCATTGTGGTGGCTTCTCTCGTTGTGGAGCACCGGCTCTAGGCGCACGGGCCTCAGCAGTTGTGGCACGTGGGCTCCGTAGTTGTGGCTCACGGGCTCACTTACTCTGAGGCATGTGGGATCCTCCCGGACCAGGGCTCGAACCCGTGTCCCCTGCATTGGCAGGTGGACTCTTAACCACTGCACCACCAGGGAAGCCCTCTACGTCTAATTTTTTGAGGAAATGCCACACTATTTTCCTCAGCAGCTGCACTAATTTGCATTCCCACCAGCAGTTCACAAGGCTTCTGATTTCTCCACCGTTCCTCACCATTATGTGTTATTTTCTTTTTTGATAATGGCCATCCTAATGCATATGTAGTGATGTCTCATTGTAGTTTTTGTTTTTTTGTTTGTTTGTTAGATCCCACGTATATCCTTTTATTTTATTTTATCTTTTTTAACATCTTTATTAGAGTATAATTGCTTTACAGTGGTGTGTTAGTTTCTGCTTTGTAACAGAGTGAATCAGCTATACATATACATGTATCCCCATATCTCCTCCCTCTTACATCTCCCTCCCACCTTCCCTATCCCACCCCTCTAGGGGGACACAAAGCACCGAGCTGATCTCCCTGTGCTATGCAGCTGCTTCCCACTAGCTATCTGTTTTACGTTTGGTAGTGTATATATGTCCATGCCACTCTCTCACTTCGTCCTCATTGTAGTTTTGTGGTTTTTTTTGCGGTACGCGGGCCTCTTACTGTTGTGGCCTCTCCCGTTGCGGAGCACAGGCTCCGGACGCTCAGGCTCAGCGGCCATGGCTCACGGGCCCAGCCGCTCTGCGGCATGTGGGAATCTTCCCGGACCGGGGCACGAACCCGCGTCCCCTGCATCGGCAGGCGGACTCTCAACCACTGCGCCACCAGGGAAGCCCCTCATTGTAGTTTTGATGTGCATTTCCCTACTGATTAGTGATGTTGAACATCTTTTCATGTGCTTATTGTTAGTATTTTACAATATTATTGTTATTATTTAAGAGTATTATTGTTAGTGCTTATCCTTCCAAGTGTCTACCTTGGCACTTGTTTCTCTTTTTTCTTTTCAGAATGTAATCATGGCCTACACAAAACTATGTTTGAAATATTCTGTGTTTACCACCGACTGTCTTCATCAGCAGGTTTAGATTAGAGTTGCAGCAAAGTGCAGACCCATCTGGTTGGTGCTGTATTTAGTGATAATTTTCACCACCCCAAACTCTTCTTCTTAGGAAACCCAAGATCATTGGGGTGTTAGCAGCTATCTGTCAGTAATGCTCCAGAGCCATGCACATCGTGAATACTCTTCTGGATTCCAAATAGAAGGCTCTGGGGTTTATTTTGGAGTGAAAGGAGTCTTAGGACCAGTTATAACTTTTTTTTAGATCCTGATGCCCGGAGAGTTGGGGACAGCCTGTCTGTGACATGTATGACCTCATAACTTGGACCCTTCCATAAATGGGTTAATGGCATTGCTTTGATTTCTAAATAGAAAATAGTGTTTATGGAATCAGCACATCCTTCTCTCCCGTGGTGGTGTTCTAAACTTCCTTTTGTCTTTTATTTGGAATCTGGAGAGCGTTTTTCATAGAGACAGTGTTCTGAGGGTGACTTTCCCAGGCTGTCCCTGAGGACAAGGGAACCCGCATGTCGATTCACTGCAAGGCATGCTGGGAAGATCAGACTGATGGAGTTTGCACTTGGCTTTGTCCCATCCCTGTGACTGTCCCACACCACCGAGCCAGAGTTTCCTCATCCATAACATGGGGATAATACTGGCCAGCATGCATTGTTGTTGGGAAAAAGAAGTGAACTGATTAATGAATGTATTAGTTTCCTAAGCCACAAATTTGGTGGTTTAAAGAGTGCTAGTTTCCCTCCCATTTCTGGAAGCCAGAAGTCCAAAATAAGTCTCACTGGCTTGAAATCAAGATTGTCGACAGGGGTACACTTCCTCCAAGACTGTAGGGGAGAATCTGTACCCTGCCTGTTCCAGCTTCAGGTGACTGCCTGCATTCCTTGGCTTGTGGCCACATCACTCCCATGTTTGCCTCTGTGTATCTTCTCCTCTTGTATCTATGAAATCTCCCTCTGCCTCCATTTTAGTAGGATACCCATGACTGCATTTTGGTTAAGATCCTCAACTTAATTATATCTTTTACCATGTAAGGTAATATTCACAGGTTTTGGGGATTAGGGTTTAGGAATATCTTGGGGGACATTTTTTAGCCTTCCACAATGAGCAAAAATATAGTATTCTCCACCAGTGGTTTTATGTGATTGGGATTGTCTTAAAGTTGCTTACACAGATCGCCTGAGATACGTGGTGGAGCAGGGAGCAGTTATGGCTTTCACCCACACACTGTGAGTATTTAAGCCCCTGGCACAGTGCCTGGCGAAAGACACCAGTACCTACTAGTTTATTATATTTCTAAGAAGTTTTTGCTACACTGTCCTGATTCTCATTGCTTTATTCTAATATCGTTTTGTCCGTCTTTTCTTCTTTTTTTAAATCCCGGATGGACTTAGTTGTGTGGGCACCAATAACATGTTGAATTTTGCAGGGTTGGGACTGGGGATCAATAGCTCTGATGAGGCAAGAGGACGTTATGCCAATTATTGAGGGTTAATCACACATAGGTAATTCCCTTCCTTTGGGAGCCCATGGGGCTGGTTCCAGTGGAGCTGGTGAAGACCCCTCGTGAGACACAAACCCGTGTCTTTTCCAACATTCCTGAGTATGTTTTCACCTGCGCAAGGAATCTTACGTTGGACCATGGCCGTGACTGGGAGCTTTGCATTTATTTTTCTTAAATCACCTGCTGCCCAGAAATACTGACCAATTCCAGCTTCATTCTGTAGGGAACGGGTGTTGCTATCATTATGTGCCTGAATGTATGTGGTGGGTGGAGGTGTAGTCGTAGCCTGTAAAGTTGCGGATTTCACGCTGCCTTTTCTGGTTCTAGAAGAGGTTTCTTAGGTTAATTCACCAAGCATGTGTTTATTGGGTGCCAGGCTCTGAGGGGCTTACAGGATGGAGTTCCTAATCTAAGTGGGTCGAGGTGGGATAAAGTATTGATTACGGCTATAGCACTGGGCGCCAAGCTTGAGTGGGCATCAGAACCTGATTTAACCAGAGGTCTTGTTAAAGCACGAATTGCTGGCCCAGAGTTTCTGATTTAGCGGGTCTGGGGTGGAGGGCAAGAATTTTGACAGTGATGCTGCTGGGACCACACTTTGAGAACCGCTGTGCACTGGGGTCAGGCAGGACAGAGTATCTAACCCAACCTGCAGGTCAGAAAGGCTTCACAGAGGTGGGGTGGGGGGGTTCCAGCTAGACTTCAAAGGATGGATTGGATTTTCATAGATGGACAGAAGAAGCTGGAGGCATTCCAGGGAAATGAGGTGTCTGTGGCGGGGTAGCGAATGGAAGGTCATGATTTTGGAGGGGCGGCCTGTGGGTGGAGAGCAAAGAAAGGGGCAGAGGCAGTGGACAAACTCTACTGTGTCTGTAGAGCCGGTGTAGACCCCTTGGAGGGTCATTTGGTCAAGGGCACAGGAATCTTGGGTTTCTGTAAAAGTGCTGTCACGTCTACGGAAAGCTAAGAGTGCCCGTTGGCAAAGAGTTGCCAAACCAGGTGAGGCCCTTCCACGCGCTTCTGTGACAGAATCTCGGGATGGATTGGGAAGCTGCATGTACATATGTGATAGAAATACTGAGGGTTGGAAGCAAGAAATAATGTGGCTGTGCTTGCTTTCCATCTCTTCCGACTTGGATCACAGGCTTTCCACTTGAACAAAGTTGGCTTTGTCCTGTGGTCCCCCCCAGCTTCAGGCTCCAGGAGACCTGATTTTTGCAGAGAGAGGGCAGTTCAGCTACACGGTCGGGGACCACACGGAGACCTACAGGCATGGGCTCTGCAGTTCAAATCCTGGAGGATTTGAGGACTGTGGTCGTATCAAGATTGAATTTTTTACTTTCTTCCTACCTTGTAACTTAACATTTTCAGCCACTGCATTCCTGACCCTGTACATTGGTAGGTCACCTTTAGAACCCTAGAAGCAAAACCTGGAATTTGCAAATTCTCTTGTTCGGCCAGTTTGGTTGGATAATTGCCTTTTCAGTTGCAAACAGTTTTTACTTTCTTTAGTCCTGGATTTGCATTATGTTTTGGGGCAAACATCTTTGATTCTACAGTGGTAAGTCTGTTCAACTCTTAGATCATGAGGTGGAAGGAATTGGGGATGGGGTGGGAGAAGGGGGCCGTCAGAGCAGCTTTTGAGATACAAGGCATTTCCCCCTGCCCTGCCCCCCACCCCAGTAATGTCCCTCTGTTGTAATTCTTTGGGGGAATGTGCTGGAACATTGTTTTTTTTTTTTTTTAAGGGATGAGTGACTTTTTTTTAACATTTTTATTGGAGTATAATTGCTTTACAGTGGTGTGTTAGTTTCTGCTTTATAACAAAGTGTATCAGCTATACATATACATATATCCCCATATCTCTTCCTTCTTGCATCTCCCTCCCTCCTACCTCCCTATCCCACCCTTCTAGGTGGTCACAAAGCACCGAGCTGATCTCCCTGTGCTGTGCGGCTGCTTCCCACTAGCTATCTATTTTACATTTGGTAGTGTATATATGTCCATGCCACTCTCTCACTTCGTCCCAGCTTACCCTTCCCCCTCCCCGTGTCCTCCAGTCCATGCTCTAGTAGGTCTGTGTCTTTATTCCCTTCTTGCCCCTAGGTTCTTCATGACCTTTTTTTTTTTTATTTAGATTCCATACATATGTGTTAGCATATGGTATTTGTTTTGCTCTTTCTGACTTACTCTACTCTGTATGACAGACTCTAGGTCCATCCACCTCACTAAATAACTCAATTTCGTGGAACATTGTTTTTACAAGCAGATCTGGTATGATGTAAAGATAGCAACTGACAGGCGTGATTCCTGATGGGAGACTCCTTTAAAACAAATTCAGAATGTCACTTTTTCAATAAAGGTGTGTTATGGTTTCTGAGGGGCTTATTTTGACAGTCTGATTCCACTACTAAAGAACGTAGAAGGCATGACTAGTACTGAGAGGGTGAGAGTTTGTGGGTTACCTACCCTCTAGGCGGCTGTGTGGTAGTGATTCAGAGTTTGCACTGTGGTGATGGATGTTAACTAGACTTACTGTGGGGATCGTTTGCAGTATATACATATATTGAATGAATATGTTGCACACCTGAAACTAATATAATGCTGTTATGTTCAATTATGTCTCAGTTAAAAATGATTAAAACAAGTTTGCATTTTACAAGATGGTAGCATTGAAACTCAAAAGGAAATCTGCTTAATGATGAACATGGGCATCTGAAATATTGAGAAAATTGACTAAGAGATCAACCTAAGCTGCATGTTCTAGTGGGGAAGAGCACGGAACTCGGTTGCTTGGGCTTGAATCCCAGCTCCAAGAGCCTGAGAAGCTACTTGCCCAAAGTTGAGTGACTTCTCAGGATCTTAGTTTCCTCATCTGTAAAATGGGCATAATAATACAGTTCAGCTATCTCACAGGGTCATTGTGAAGATTAAATGAGCTAGTATGTGTGAAGAGCTTACAACAGTGCCTGGTGCACAGGGCATGTGTATGTATGGAACATATATATGGCACATGTGTATAAATGTTTATTAAAATAAATTGCTTTCCAGGAAGATAAGAATAGTGTTGAAAGAGAGTAAATGTTAACTTTACTGACTTTTTGCACAGAGCTGTTAACCCTCTCGAAACCCTGCATAGTCTTCAATGTCCAATTTTATGTAGTTTGTTCTAGAACACTCATGTTTTCTCTGTGATTATCTTAGACTCTGAAAAGAAAAGAGGCGCTGGGACTTTTCCTCAGAATTTAGTCCCTGACGTTACATATTTTGGGAAAAGAAGAGCAGGAAGAGTCTTCCAGAGGGTCGTTTCTTTGGTTTCCCATCTGTGGGTTATAAGGCATTTGTTGGTTTATTCAAGGCTGTTGTGATAACATTAAAAAATTGCAGTAGAATAAAAAATTTGGGTGCATCCCACCTGATAAAGGTAGGTGTTGTGTAAGACATTTTTTGTGTTATGTACCTGTGGGCTAGGTTTACCATGGGACCCTAACTCACAGCCCTCCTTTGTCTCCACCTGCCAGGATGGTGTCTCTTGTCTATTTCTACCAGTCAGTTCCAGCTGCCCGTCAATTCCACATGGATTTTCAAATTAGATTTTCTTAAAAATATTTTCTCCTTGCCTTAACAACCAGGTGTAAGCTTGGGGTTTTAAGACTTTTGAAATATTTTTTTTGAAATATTTAAAAAAATTGTTCCTTTTTGCTCTTCTCTTTCCTGGAACTTTGGTGAATTTTGACGTTGCACGTGGTCAGTCCAGGGTCAGGGAAGCCTGATCCAAGAGTTTTCGGGATGTCACACGCAACTGAGAGAAGCATGCTTTGGTGACATAACTCTTTGTTAGGACTGACCAAACCTTTTAATAGCTTCAGCTCTGTACCAGGCATATAGTGCTTTATAAATATTACTTCATTTGATTTTCATGATAGTATGAACTAGATGATATTATTATTATCATTATCATCATCATCATCATCCCCTTTTTACAGATGAGGAAAACTGAGGCTCCAAGGGCATGACTTGGCCAAGGTCGAGTGGCTGGTGACAGAGCAGGGATCTAAGTGTAGGCATTCTGGCTATAGAGACAGTGCTGACAATCACTCTGCTGCATTGTAAATACATTTTTGAATTTTATTTAAAGGTAATAATTTTTAAAATTGAAGTATAGTTGATTTATAAAGCTAATAATGTTGACTGAAGCTTCCTATTTTGGGGTGGGGGGGACATTCTGCGCGGCTTGCAGGATCTTAGTTCCCCAACCAGGGATTGAACCCATGCCCTCAGCAATGAAAGAGCGGAGTCCTAACCACCAGACCTCCAGGAAATTCCCTGAGGCTTTCTATTTATTGCTAAGTGGCTTCAGAGGTCCAAACGTTCAGTGCCAGCAACCTGCTCAAGCTGGGGTTCCTAAGCTTAGCACCTAGGGTTGCCCTAACAAAGTACCACAGATGGGGTGACTTAACTCAGATTTATTCTGTCACAGTTCTGGAGGCTACAAGTCGAAAGTCCAGGTGTTGGCAGGGCCTCGTTCCTTCTGAAGGCTCTAGGGGATGATCCGTTACATTCTTCTCTCCTAGATTCAAGGTTGCCAACAGTCCTTGGTGTCCCTTGGCCTGTTGGCCCATCACTCCAATCTTTGCCTCTGTTGGAAGGACACCAGTCATATTAGATTAGTGGCCCAGTCTACTCCAGTGTATCCTCATCTTAAAGGACTACAGCTGCAATGACCCAACTGTAGAATGTAAATGATTTCCAGATAAGGTCACTGTTATGGGCTGAACGGGATGTGTGTGTCCCTCACCTTCACATATTGAAACCTTAACACGCAGTGATACAGAATGTGAGAATGTGACCGTATTTAGAGATGGGGGCCTTTGAAGAGGTAACTCAGTTAAAATGAGCCCTTACGGTGGGCCCTTATCTGATCTGACTAGTGTCCTTATGAGAAAATGAAATTTGGACACACACACATCAGGGATGCATGAGCACAGAGGGAGACCACGTGAGGACACAGTGAGAAGGTGGCCATCTACAAGCCGAGGAGAGAGAACTCAGGGAAAACCAACCCTGCTGACACCTTGATCTCAGACTTCCACTTCCAGAACGGTGAGAAAATAAATTTCTGTTATTTAAGCCACCAAGTCTCTGGTACTTTGTTATGACAGCCCTAGCTTACAGTCACATTCACAGGGACTAGGCTTAGGACTTCAGCATATCTTTTGGAGGGACACAGTTGAACCCAGAGCACCAGGATTTCACCTTTCAGATTAGGAGGTCCTTTAATGACCATCCTGGTAAGATGTTGGTTCTGGTCTGAGGTTATATAGAAGGGCAACTTTTCACTTCTTTCCAGCCTGGGCACTAATATACCTGCCTGAAAGAAAGAAACATGCCTCCTGTGGCCTGGGGAGGGCCCTGGAGGCCGAATTCAGCGGCTGACTCATCCTCCAAGTTTGCGGGCTTTAGAAGCACATGGGAACTTGCTTGCTGGTAGCAAGAGCTGTCAGCCTAGGTAGTGCGGCCGCCTAAGGGAGAGGGACACGCAGTGCCGCCTTCTCCTCAAGGGAAGAGCATCTGACGTTTATCCCTTTTAAAGATGATCTTCCTCTGACAGTGCCAAGCACTAGGGGTGGGTCTGGCGCTCACTCCTCACCCCGCCCCTCCCCTCCCCTCCCCTCCCCTCCCCTCCCCTCCCCCTCCCCTCCCCTCCCCTCCCCTCCCTCCCCTCCCCTCCCCTCCCCTCCCCTCCCCCTCCCCCTGGCAGGCTTGAAACAGCATGTAGACTTATTCTCCCAAGTCTGAGATCAAGGTGTTAGCCGAGGCTCGGTCCCTCTGGAGGCCCTAGGAAAGAATCCATCCTTGCTTCTTCCTAGCTCCTGGTTGCTCCCAGCAATTCTTAGAGTTCCTCTGCTAGTAGCTGCATCATTCCAGACTCTGCCTCCATCCTCATCTCTGCCCCCATCCTCACCTCTGCCCCATCCCCTCCCTCTCCCCTCCTCCTCCCCTCCCCTCCCCGTCCCCTCCCCTCCCCTCCCCTCCCTTCCCCTCTCAGGTCCTCCTGGGGAATGGGAGAGGCACAGCTTCCCTGGGGAAGGCGATGAGGCATTGCTATGAGGCGCTGGTTATTTTTGCTTCCTTCCTGGGTGTGGGTGTTTGTGTTGACAGCGGCGGAGGAGGCTCGGTGACGGCGCTGGAACGCTCGGGTGCCGGTGGGGCGCGTCGGAGGTGGTGCCTGTGCTAGGCCGATGACTGGGCGCTCACGTGGCCCTGGGGGCTTTGCAGGACTCTGGGAGAACCGGATTTGCTCCTCTTGGCTGGGGGTCCCATTCCGTCCTTCATGGCACATGCGGGGGAGGGGGCTGCCTCATGTGCAAGTGGGGGAGTCTCCTTGTGGGGACCCCTGTCTCAGCGGGCAAGCTTTGGTGGCGGTCCTGAGGAATCGTTGTGCGGGGTGCTCTCCATTCCCCGCCCCCCCCACCCCCCCCAGTCTCCATCAAATCTCAGCGCAGTGAATTCAAACATAAACCTTGGGTAGATCAGTGTGTTCTCTCTGACACCCCTTGGGATTGGGTCTCAACTCGGCCTCTGATTCCACTAGAAGTATGTGTGTTCATTACGTTGGAGGGGACGGGGGGAGTTACTAGCCTTTAGCCCAGTTTGCTAACCATTCTGCAGTGTGTCATACCCCAAATGCCAGTAGTGTCCCTGTTGCCCTCCTGTAGGAACAATCTGGAACTGCCCCTGCTGGGGCAGTTGGAAAAGCCCACCTGGGGATATTGAAATGCAGACACCCAACAGATTCGGAAATTGAGATTCAGGTCAACAGGCCTGGATCAGAAGCGGCTATTTGATTAGGAATTTCGAGATGAAAGTCTAGTTCTTATTTATTTATTTGGCTGCGTCGGGAGTTTTAGTTGGGGCACGCGGGATGTTCAGCATACGGGATCTTCGTTGTGGCATTGGGGCTTCTCTCTAGTTGCGGTGCGCAGGCTTAGTTGTCCCACGGCATGTGGGATCTTAGTTCCCAGACTAGGGATCGAACCCTCGTCCCCTGCATTGGAAGGTGGATGCTTAACTACTGGACCAACAGGGAAGTCCCGAAAGTCTAGTTCTTTATTTTTCTTTCTCTCCCCTCCACACACCAAGAAAAGATACACAAGAATCCCAGTCTGGGGCTTTTTCCGCATTCCACCCTGTATTAGTTTCCTGGGGCTGCAGTAACAAAATCCTTCAAACTGGGTGGCTTAAAACAGCATGTAGACTTATTCTAGCAGTTCAGGAGGCTGGAAGTCTGAGATCAAGGTGTTAGCTGAGGCACGGTCCCTCTGGAGGCCCTAGGGAAGAATCCATCCTTGCTTCTTCTTAGCTCCTGGTTGCTCCCAGCAGTTCTTAGAGTTCCTCTGCTTGTAGCTGCATCATTCCAGACTCTGCCTCCATCCTCACCTGTCCTTCCCCTGAGTCTGTCTCTTTGCCCAAATTTCTCTCTTCTTATCAAGATACCAGCCATCGGAATAGGGCCCACCCCAATCCAGTGTGACCTCATCTTAATTTACTCATCTGCAAAGACTCTATTTCCAAATAAGGTCACATTCACAGGTTCCGGGGTCAGGACTTCAGCATATATCTGAGGGACAGATTTGGGGGACACAACTGAACCCACAGTGCACCCCCACTACTGCCATTGTGTTGCCACTCTAAAATGCTTTATGTTATGATTGATGTTAGAGGCACTGCTTCCTGCATCAATTTTATTATTGTCTGTTTCTTCCCTCTTTGTTTGAGATCAGTCTTTTTTTTTTTTTTAATTTGGCCACACCACGTGGCATGTGAAATCTTAGTTTTCCGACCAGGGATCAAACCTGTGCCCCTGCAGTAGAAGCGTGGAGTCTTAACCACTGGACCACCAGGGAAGTCCCTCGGAGTCACTCTTTTGATTGTCTCTCCCCCAACTCCCCTGTCCTGCCCTTCCCTGCTAAATCTTTTCAGTCATTATCCTCTGCTCTGTCAAGTCTCTGATGACAACACACTTCTATCTGGACATTTCTGTTTTGTGCCTTTCCGGGGGAGGTACACACTCTCCTAAGATCCTTCATGGTACTCGCTATGCAGATGAAACAGATATTTGTCCGTGATCTGATTCCTGTCTGTCTGTCCCACTAGATTGTAAACCCCGACAAGATGAGGGACCATGACTTTAGCTCGTGATTGATTGTACCTTCCTATCTAGCCCAAGACCTAGCGTAGAGCTGGTGTTTTTAAACATTAGTTGAATAAAAAGGAAAACTTGCTTTTCTATTAATTATAGTTAGGGAGAAGTGTGAAATGATTTTAAAAAGATACACATATCTCCCCCCAAAATTAAAAATAGAATTACTGTATGATCCAGCAGTTCCCCTTCTGGGTATATATCCAAAAGAATTGAAAGCAGGGACTTGAAGAGGTATTTGTACACCCATGTTCACAGCAGCATCATCACAATGGCCAAAAAAGTCAAAGCAACTTGTGTCCACTGATGGATGAATGGATAAACAAATGGTGGTATATATGTGCAATGGCACATTACTCAGCTTTAAGAAGGAAGGAAATTCTGACACATGGATGAACCTTGAGGACATTACGCTAAGTGAGGTAAGTCAACCACAAAAAGAGGAATACTGTATGATCCCGCTTGCACGAGGTACTGAGAGGACTCACATCCATGGAGACAGAAAGTAGAGGGCTGGTGGCCAGGGGCTGGGAGGAGGGCATAGGGAGTTATTGTTTAATGGGTACAGAGTTTCAGTTTCACAAGATGCAAAGAGTTGTGGAGATAGATGGTGGTGATGGTCACACAGCAAGGTAAACATAATACCACTGAGCTGTACACTTAAAAATGGTTCAGATGATATATTTAATGTTCTGTGTAGTTTACCCCACCCCCCCACACACACTGATACGGAAGGATACAAAAAAAACCCACCCCACGTTTCTGTGCATCTGCTGTGTGTGTGAAAGAGACTGAGTGGGGTTGGAGAGTGTTACAGAGGAGAGGAAGGGAGAAATGAATGGGGAGACAGCCAGAGGAGTGGCGAATGCCTGTTGTGAGGGAAAGTTGGACTGGGGGGAAAAGCATCTGTGTAGTTATCAGTGCTTGTGGTCGTAAGCAGAGCTCTGTCTTCAGCTAGCTGTGGGATCTTGAACAAATCAATTGTTTCCTATTGTGGGCATCGGCTTTGGAAGGAAGCTGGCATAGTAACCTCTAAAGATCTTTCTAGCTTGAAAGACTTCAGAGGTTTGGAGCATCTAACAAGGTAACACTGATGCACTGATTTTTTTTTTCTTCACAATTCTCTGCAATGCCTACACTCAGTGGGTGCTCTCCTCATCTTGCTGGCTCCAGAGCGCAAGTTGGAAGGAGTCATCTTTCGGTCAAGAATTTCCAGTCTTTTTAATGGTACCAGTTAATTCGGGCTAAGAACACATTTAACTTTTTCGCAGTCTTCCTTCGCTCTTATCTAGTTGCCACATCTCCTAGCTTTAAAATTTTCTTCACAGATGTAGAAAACAAACTTGTGGTTACCAGGGGTGAAGAGGGGGGAAGGATAAATTGGGAGATTGGGATTGACGTATACACAGTGTTATATATAAAATAGATAACTAGTAAGGAGCTATTGTATAGCACAGGGAACTCTACTCAATACTCTGTAGTGGCCTATATGGGAAAAGAAGCTAAAAAAGAGTGGATATATATGTATATGTATAACCGATTCACTTTGCCGTACACCTGAAACTAATAAAACGTTGTAAATCAACTATACTGCAATAAAAATTAGAAAAATAAGTGAAACATTTGGCACCCTAAAAAAGTTTTCCTTGGCCCTGGCCCTTTATTTTAACATTCATACTTTTGGTCTTCTTGGCTTCTAATTATTCATGGCTGATAATAGTAACTCCTGTATATAGCTAAGCTTTTTGTGTGAATTATATCATCGAAACCTTATGTCAACCCTGTGAGGTGGATTCATGATCTCTATTTTATGGACAAGGAATCTGAGTGGTTAAGTAACTTGCTTGACCTTGAGGTCACCCAGCTGGGCAGTGGGTGAGTTGTGATTGAACCTGGTTTCTTCTGAGCTACGCACGCACCATGGATACTGCTCTAGGCTAATGCAGTCCTCTGTGTCCTAGGTCCCTTTATGGCAGGGACAATATCTTTGTATTTTTGGTCCCTCTGAGGTCTCCAGTACAGGCCTGTCAGAGACGAATGCAATATTTTCGAAGGTACTTGATAGTTTCTTTAAGAGGAATAATTCCTGGGCATTCCCTGGTGGTCAAGTGGTTAGGACTCTCACTGGAAAGGCAGTGCTTTCACTGCTGGGGGGCCTGGGTTCGATCCCTGGTCGGGGAACTAGGGTTAGGGTTAGGGTTAGGATTAGGGTCGAGGAACTAGGATCCCACAAGCCGTGCAGCATGGCCAAAAAAAAAAAAAAAAAAGAGAGGAATCATTCCTGTCACGCTCTGTCAGGAAAGGAATATCTCTTGTGCTGAGCAGACCACAGTAGTCAAGTTCTGAGCTTCTGGGGAGAAGAGTTAGGTTCCTCTAAAAATTTCCTTTATAGAATAAAGAGCAGTTATTAGCAAGTGTAGTATCCTGTGACAAAGGCAGGCTAACTTAACATCAGAAAGGATGACTCAGGATCTGAGCATAGGAAAGCCAAACTGGGCTCCTGCATTTCCCCTCCGCTGCAGGACTCATCAGTCCCTTTTTGCACCCAGAGACCCTCACACAGAGAACTAGCCTTAGGTCCACTGCTTTGAGCTCACTAGGAAGTAGGATGTTTCCTCACTTTGGAAGTATTCGTGTTGCCGTCTTCTCAAAACTAACAGAGGAAGGAACACTGTAGGTCCTAGCCACCCGTATTGCTTTCATTTCTTAAACCAGCATTTTTGAACTTGGAGGGATGGGACTTGTTCTCAGGGTGGCTTCTGGTAGAGAACTTGCACCATCAGATACACTTTCTCTTTGATAAAGTGGCAACCTCATCCTTGGAAAGTATAAAAGGAGAGTGAGTTACCCCAAAGGAGTGGATTCTTTGCTGTCAGCTGACATGCTCACTCTTCTGGACGTGCCCTTGCATCTCCGTGAAGATTAAATCAAGCCGCTCTTTTGCCTGCAAACACAACTAATCTCAGGCTGATCAGTTCCCCTAACAGGGCTGTTCACTGAAGTTCCAGGTTGCCCTGTAGTGCCTCTGTAGGCAAGCAGGGACCTGTAACTCCCATGCAAGTCAAGACAGGCAACAGACCAACAACATCACCTTGCTCATACCTCACCTGGAAAGAAGTCACGCTTCCTTTGGAAGATTCAGGCTCTTGTTTACTGTTGGATTGGGCCCAGGTCAAGAGGGGAGACAGTGAATCTTTTATCCATTTGCAAATGATACCTGATAGGCATTAATTAGAGACCTGCTCTGGGAAAGTGGATGGGCTGATCCCAACTCCTCCGTTGGAATACCTAGAGTATTTAGTGTATTGAATCATCCCGAGAATTTTAGAGTTGGAAGGGGCCATAGTTTGGCCCTCACATTTGATGGTTGTGAAAACATCAGCTCTTTAGCAATTTGGCCCAGATAAGTTCTATCATGGAGTGGGCTGTCGTAAGCTCTCCCCAAAGTCGTACACCACCTGGGCTAGAATGTCCCAGTCTGTACTGGCAATGTCCTCAGCCCTGAGGCCACTGAGGTGGAAAGACAGCCTTCTAGAAACTTGGGGTGGGGAACAAGGAAGAGGCTTAAGATTCAAATAATACAGGAAGGACTAAGCTAGAAGTCCTCCCACACAGAGACCCCTGGGTCACCTTTCACATTTGCTCCATGCTCAGTGAATCTTGGTGTCTTGCACAGAGCCTGGGGTTGGTCCTTTTAGGGTGATGTGTGGAGTTGCTCATCCACAAGGTATGTTCACTCTACTCAGACTCAGCAGAACAGACTTGGTGCTGGCCAGTGGGGTGAGGGCAGGCCTTACGGTGTGAACACTGGAAACAGGGACTGTCTCTCTGGGTGGAAGGTGGGAATTGGGTCTGTCCCATCTTTCAAAGCTGAGTGTTAGACTTTGCAGTGTAATTGATCTCATTGCGTCCCTCCCTGAATGCACATAATCAGGACCCAACTCTTGCACTCACAGTGGACCACAGCTAGCAAAGCCTCTTGTGATGTTCATTTTGTCTTATAAAGACTCACCTTGCATGGGTTTGGCCTCCTACTGTACCTGCGTGTTCATGTTGTGGGTGGAGCAGTGTACGGAGTGCCCTGATGGAGACAGAAGGCCTGACCGGTCTATTAACAGCAACCATTTTTGCGATTTGGGGTCATTCTCAGTGCCAGTCTTCTTATCTATAAAAGCAAGTAGAGAGCCCAGGTGATCTCCAGCAATGAAATATTCTGACTGTAAGATTCATGGGACTTCCTCTCTGAGATCTTTCTTTGCCTCTTCTTTTCCTTTTTTTTTTTGGTTTTTTTTTTCCATTTTGAATTCGTTCCTGCCAAGGCATATTCATCATCCTAACTCCGCTATGAGGTTTGCTTGTGAGGATTCCTTGCTTGACTGATTGCCTTTCCTTAAATTTCCTTTGCCCTCCCTCAAATGGAGATGCTCCCTAGCAGAGAAATGGCAGGCAGCCAAAGTTGGAGATTTCTGTCACCTGGATTAGCAATTCTTGAATAATTAAGAGCTGAGCGTAAAGGGAAACTATGAAATGCATCAGAGGGTGCACTCCAGGGTGAACCAGGAAACCGAAGACAGATGATCTGGGCGAAAACCATCTTAAGGCAGCTTCCTGAATTGAGCAGAAACTCCTCTCACCTGATCCATTATCTCAGCATCATAGTTTCCTCTTTTCTCTAGCGAGAATCCTACCCCTAGTTCTGTCTTCTGCCCTAGTTCTTGGTGCTGCCCCGGATTCAGGTGTTGCTGGTGATGGTGGCCGAGGAAGAAATCAATGCCTTCTTATTGCTTCCTGGCAGGGGTTGTGGGTCCCAGAGTGTCCTGTCTGGTATTTCTCTCTTCACTGTTCTCTAAGACATGTCACCTGGTGGACTGGTTTGGTGACCTTATTAGAACCAGCTCTATTGAGTCATTAATTCTGTAATTACATTCCTTGACACTGGAAATTTCCCTAAGCCCCCAAAATAGCTAGGTGAAAGCTGGAAAATCTGGTGGAACCGGGAAGGGAGGAGAATAAAAACAATGGCCAAAGCCATGACCACTCTTGTCTCACTCCGGTTGAGTCTTATCAGATAGCTAATAACTGTACATGCAACCTGTTGGACCCACATATCCAAACAAACGGCTTCTTTGTTCAAACCATTTAATGGATTTTGTGGATTCCAGCGAGGATACCATTGGTGTTGATGGAATAGCAGGTTGTCTTAGTCCATTTGGGCTGCTATAATGAAATAACCAGAGACTGTGTGGCAGCAAAACAACAGAAATTTGGGACCTCCATGATGGCGCAGTGGTTGAGAATCCGCCTGCCAATGCACGGGACACAGATTCGAGCCCTGGTCCAGGAAGATCCCACATGCCGCAGAGCAACTAAGCCCATGCGCCACAACTATCGAGCCTGCGTTCTAGAGCCCACGAGCCACAACTACTGAGCCCCCGTGCCACGACTACTGAAGCCTGCATGCTCTAGAGCCCATGCTTCGCAACAAGAGAAGCCACTGCAATGAGAAGTCCATGCACCGCAATGAAGAGTAGCCCCCGCTTGCCACAAGTAGAGAAAAAGCCCATGCACAGCAACAAAGACCCAACACAGCCAAAAAATAAAAATAAATAAATTAAAAAAAAAATTAAACAAAAACAGACATTTATTTCTCATAGTTCTGGAGCTTGGACGTCTAGGTTCAGGGTGCCAGCATGGTCGGGTTCCTGTGAGGGCCCTCTTCTGGGTTGCAGACTGCCAACGTCTTGCTGTGTCCTCTCATGGTGGAAGGGCCGAGGGAGCTCTGTGGGATCTCTTTTATAGGGGCACTAATCCCATTCATGAGGACTCCACCCTTCTGATCTAAGCACCTCTCAAAGGCCCACGTCCTAATGCCATCACCTTAGGCATTAGGATTTCAACATATGAAGTTTGAGGGAACACAAAGATTCAGACCATGGCACAGGTAGATATGGAAGACCAAAGGAAGGGGTTGGACTTGGCTAACTTTGGTTGGGTAAAGTGAGACCCAAGCATCACTTCTATTCCTTCTAGCTACATAGACATCTAGAAAGTGATTTTCTGCTTTGGTTTGACCCTTCTTTGTCTTCTTTCCATCCCAGTTGACCTATGGTTGGCTGCCAGCAGGTTGTAACATCAAAAAAAATCCAGGCACCTCTCCTCCTTGCTAGAAGAAGTGGTCAGCAGTCTTACTGGGTGGGGCATGTTTCAGCGTCTCTGGGAAGGTAGAAAGTGTGTGGGGTGTGAACCTGCCTCTGCAGTGGTGGGGTTCATGGTCCTGACCTTCTGCACTATATTAGAAGGTCATTTTTTAGCTGTGTCTTCATCCCTCTGGGAAGAATGAAGAACCCCAAATAGTGGATGCTCCCAGTAGGAAGGGGGCAGGGAGGAAGAGGAGGCAAAAGAGAAAAAAGGCCAATAAAACACCCGTGTATTTCTCATATCTCTCTTTCTTCTGCAAAGGCTTGTTACTGAAGATCGCCTTTCCTGGAATGTTATTTATATTTGTGAAAGTATCTTATTTCCTGAGGCATGTCAGGAATTTCATTTTTCCTTTAAAGAGGGAGAGCGGGAGGTGGATGTATTAGTTTCCTAGGGCTGCTGCAACAAAGTACCAAAACTAGGTGAATTAAGGCAACATTTATTCTCTCATGGTCTGGAGGCTAGAATTCCAAAGTCGAGGTGTCAGCAGGGTTGGTTCTCCCTGGAGGCTCTTTGGGACAGTCTGTTCCATGCCTCTTCCCAGCTTCTGGTGGTTGCCGACAGTCCTTGGTGTTCTTGGCTTGTAGGCGTATCATCCGGCCTCAGCCTGCAACATACCTTTTCGGCGTGTTCAACCCATAACCGAGGCTTTATTTATTGAGTCTGATGTAAGCAGATGAGGGAGAAAAGCTTTGTTAGCCAAGGGTCTGCTACATGGCAGGCTCTGTTAGGCACTTTCAATTTTAACTGCTAATTAAATTTCATTATTAGGACAGTTCTGAAAGTAGGCGTTGTTTTTTCCATTTTATAGTTGAGGAAACTGAGTCTCAGAAGATAAGTAACTGGCCCAATCACATACAGCCCTTCAGGGAGAGCTGGGTTGGAATCCAGGTTTCTAACAACTAGGTGCTCTTTTCATGTGCTGTGTGCCCTTCCTCTCTGCTGCTGCCTGTCTTTTTTTTTAATTTATTTTTTTAATTTTATATGGGAGCATAGTTGATTAACAACGTGCCCATCGTGCCTTCTTAGGACAATGGAGTAGCTAGCACTCCAGGCTGATGGGATGAGTGCATCCTTACGATGTCTGTAATTGACGTTTGTTTCCCTCTGCTAGACTGGGAGTTCCTCAGTCCATTATCTTTAAGTTCTGGGGGAGAAGGACCCTCTTTTACTCAACTCATGTCCTGCTTTCTTACTCTCCCCCTTCGCCTGTTCAGATGCTAATATCAATTAAATTTCTCATTACAGTTCCTGTGGCAGTTTCAGGCACAAACACACACACAGATGTGCCCAGCCAAGTACTCCCCCAAAGCACTAGAGACTGAGTGATGGAGCTGAGATCTGAGAGCAGCCGTGGGTTTCCTTAAGGGACAAAGAGGTGCCTCGGGGTCCCCTGCCTGGTGTTCTGACAGCCAGAAAGTCCGATGAGTTCTGGAAGCTACCTTCTCACTCTGGCTTCCCCAGACATGGTATCTTCTTATCTTCCTATTGTTGTCTGAGAACTTGCCCAGTCCCCATGAAGTTTAACAGAGGGTGAGTCTAGACAGGTGAGAAGCTCCATTTCCCCATTCTGAATTGCTGGATACTGAAATCCTATATGAGCATCTTGGAAAGTCTTAAAAATATTGCATAGGTTCAAGAATGTCTTTCCTTCGGTGACACAACCTATGAATGGCTTGTAGGCGTTCTCTCCAAGGGTGGACGGCTGCTCCAAGGCAGTTGGATGTTGTTTCTATTTGGTCATATCCTGCTGAGGAATGGGTTTCCGCCAGCACCAGCTCCCGGAGCTGTTCACCAGGACTTTGCTGGCTGTGGCCGTCACATGCAGGACAGATGGACCGTGTGCCAGATGATTACTTCTTAGAATGAACAATATCAGTGTGGAAAACACGGCTATGGGGAATTGTCTGTTGGAAGTAAATTACATAGTTTATTTCAGGGGAAATTTCTATCCAATTTAGGCTGCAACTTGATAGCACATATTTTCCAAGCCCCCAGCTCTGCTGGTCTGGAACAAGTCCTTTCTAAGTAGGCAGCTCTCCAAGCACAGCGACCCATGGGGTCACATCTGGGCAGGACCCTGCCAGGTGGCTTTAATTCCATTTTCTATGTTTCTCTGGTCTGAGCTACCCCAAACCATATGCTTTTACAGTTATTTTCCTTTAACGTCTTTTTCAAGGCAATTGTATTTTGTTTATTTACATATTTGAATAGGTAATAATATAGTCACATAGTTCAAAATTAAAAATATGTAAGAGAGTTTATAATGAAAACTTCCCTTCTACCTCTCTTCCTCAACTACCCTATTCCCCCTACAGAGAAGCTACGAATGTTTCCAGTTTCTTAGGTGTCATTACCGGTATATAGCGATAACTACACGTATGTGTGTATATCTATATCTATCTGTGTCTATGTATCTATATATTTATCTCCTCCCTCCCTCTTTTCCTCTCTGCCTTTTACACAAATGGTAGCATTCCATGCATCCTATTCTGGATCTGTTCATTTTATCACTTAACAGTGGATTTTAAAGATCTTATCAATATATAGCTTCCTCATTCTTACAACTGTTTGTTTTGATATTTCTTCAAACTTACAGAAAAGTTGCAAGAATCGTGTAAGAAACTTTCATAGACCCTTCACCCAAATTTACCAGTTATCTGCCCCATTTGCTCTTATAATTCTCTCCATGTATATAAATATATATCTACACACATTTACACCTGCACATATTTATCCATATATACATATGTACACTTAAACACCCATTTATACACACACACACACACACACACTTTTCTTTCCCCCGATCCATTTGAGAGTGCATTGGAAGCATCATGTCTCTTTGCTTTACAAGTACTTTACTGTGTCGTCCCTAAGAACACAGACAGACATCTTTTCATATACTCAGAGAACCTTTAATCACATTGTAAGTGCACTTTTCTCCAAGTCTGATTTTGTGTTGATTCTGTGGGTATATGTTTTTGTTAATTTTTAGGGCCAATCTAGTGTGACTTTTCATTTGTAGGGGTGTAGAAGGATAAAACATGTTATATCATATTGAGCCCATGAGGTGTTCTTTCTTGGGCCTGAAGCTCTTCCCCACTCTGGCCTCTCCTGTAGTTTTAGCTGATCTTCTATACAGTCAGCCCTCCGTATCCCCAGGTTATGGAGGTTGAATGTGCTGATTCAACCAATTCGATCTGCAGTTGGTTAAATCCGCGGACATGGCACAGCGGATACGGTGGGCTAACTGTACCACGCCATTTTACACAAGGTACTTGAGCATTGCGGAGTTTGGTATCTGTAGCGGGTCCTAGAAGCAGTCCTCCCGTGGCTGCCGAGGGACAACTGTACCTTCCTCATGTTTGCTCTAGGACAAAGAGTATTCTTTATTGCAAACGAGAAGGCAGAGTGTTCCTCTTGATTCTTGGGGCTTCGTCTCTCTGCTTCTTGGACTGGATCATTTGCAGTAGAAGATGGAGGCAGGAGGCGTGTCCTAGGGACACTTTGCATCATTATCTAGTGCATAATGTGCATTAGGAGCCTGTCAAAAGTACAGAAAAAATGAGATCCATCCGATCCCTTCAGACAAGGAGTCTAATTCAGTTTAGCAGGTATTTGTGGAGCTGTCCACTCTGTGCCAGCCACGCTGCCGGCCCTGGGGCTATACACCATGCTGTGCCCCGAGTTAGTGCAGAGGTCCCCACTCGACGCTTCTCCAGCACCACACCTTATCACCCACGGCTGCTGGATTCGTTTTTCTGAAGCGCAGCTCCAGAGTGTCACTGCCAAGTCACACTTCACCTAACCTTCCCTTGCCTGTCAGACCAAGGCAGGTGCCTCAGCCTGGCCTCAAGTCCCACCAGGTCTCTCTGTCTGTTTTTTGTTTGTTAACTCATGGTTTGCCTGTACCTACCATGCATTCCAGCCCAACTTGATACTAAGCACTGTTCCCAGAATTCTTGGAGTTTTCTCTTTCTTTGCTTTTGCTTAAGCTGCTCCAACTCTCTGAAAATGCCTGTCTACCAAGTTCTTCATCCTTAAAGAGCCATTTCCAGTGACACGTCTCTCATGAAGCCTTCCTTAAAATTCTCAACTCAAGATCTCTTCCTCTTTTAAAGCTTTCTATTATTTCATATCTCTTTTTAATCATTGGTTGTTTGTGTGCCCTGTGTTTGTGCATTTACCCCTCTCATACTCCTCTCTCCTGATCGGATTACACTTTTTTTTGCGGGCCTCTCACTGCTCTGGCCTCTCCCGTTGCGGAGCACAGGCTCTGGACGCACAGGCTCAGCGGCCATGGCTCACGGGCCCAGCCGCTCCGCGGCATGTGGGATGTTCCCGGACCTGGGCACGAACCCGTGTCCCCTGCATCGGCAGGCGGACTCTCAACCACTGCGCCACCACGGAAGCGCGGATTACACATTCTTAAAAGTTTAAATTCATCCTCCTTCCCACTCTCCCTCACTTCCCATGTTCGAGAAAGAACTATCTCTGAAACCTGGTTGAATTCTCCATAGACCTACACTACACCTGACGTGTAGCTGGCTCTCAGATATTTGCAGGATTGAGCTTAATGAAAGGAAGGAGGTCACTGAGTGGTTTTGGTAAATTACAGTCACGGATGTCTGGGGATGTTCACATATCCATTAAAAACGTAAACAACTTCATTTCAAAAATGTACACATATTAGCTATCTACGTAACTTCATTAAAAAGGCAATTTCATTAAAATACACTTTAAGGATCTTTATCTCCCCAAATTCACTTCTTGTCTTCCCACTGAACACATGTGCACTTTTTTTGGAATCAGTATATATGTAATGTGATACATGGATTTTTTTCACTTAACATTTCATATATATACATTTAAAAGCAATTATTTTTAATGCCCAGGTAGTCTCAGGAAGATAGTTCTTAAAGAATAAACTGTAGGCAGATAGAAGAGAGATCTTCTGTCTCGTCAGATGGTGTTATCATTTGTTATATGTCTGTTTTCTGCGGATAGAAAGCCTTACGTGAAATTCATATCTTTAACAAGATGATTAAAGAACTGACTATTATATACTGCTTATGCCTCTCACCAACCTCTCCATTCCTTAAAAAATTGCCTTGTAAGTTTTCCTTTCCCCAAGTCTTATGGATTCATGAGTCAGTTTATTTAAAGTCTAAATTTGGAGAAGCCTTTTAACAGCTGGTAGTCTGTGAATTGCTAAAGCAGAAGAGATAAATGCGTACGTTCTTTCACATCCTCGCTTTCATTGCTCTTCTCATGTGGCCCTAGAGCCCCCCTCTTCTACCTTTTGAATATGTTTTAAAGGATATCATCTGTGTGACCTTCTGTTGGAGTGAGCTACAGTCAGGGTGCAGAAGAGGCAGAGTTGGGAAAGAGATTGGTAACTGACAGGAAGTCATTATAAAGGTTCTAGTCACCTGTCCTCTCACTGCCTTGCTGGGGATCTGGTCCCTACCATCTGACACATTCTCGTTCAGCACTGAGGCGGTGGGATCTCAAAGTCTTAGTTGTGAGCCTTGGTATAGGGTTCTATCAGTGAGGATGTTTTGACTGCTAGAAACAAAAGACCCAACTAAAAGTATCTTAAAACAACATGGGGGTTACTATCTCACATGATGATTCCAGGGTTAATTCAGTGATGCCATCACAATTGAGTTCTTTTTTTTTTTTTTTTTTTCGGTACGCGGGCCTCTCACTGTTGTGGCCTCTCCCGTTGTGGAGCACAGGCTCCGGACGCGCAGGCTCAGCGGCCATGGCTCACGGGCCCAGCCGCTCCGCGGCATGTGGGATCTTCCCGAACCGGGGCACGAACCCGTGTCCCCTGCATCGGCAGGCGGACTCTCAACCACTGCGCCACCAGGGAAGCCCCACAATTGAGTTCTTTGGTTCCATTTTCCCGCTCCACTATCCTCAGGGTATTTGCTTGATCCTCGGCTTATTCCTATACAGTGGCGAGGATGGCATCTGGAGTTGCAACACTGCAAGTACCTGTAACAGTACTTGGTAAAAAGTGATAGGCACTTCCTGCATCTTGCTTTTTTTTCCATAGGGGATGCAAACTCTTCCCAGAGCTGCACAGCCAACATCTCCTCTTGTTCTGTTGGCTAGAACCTGGTCACGTGTCAGGCTCTAACCCAATCACAGGCACGGAGGAGTAGGATGTTTCTGATTGGTTCATGTCAGACCTAATTCAGACTGGGGGAGGTCATTCTCCAGTCCACTGTGGTCTGAGAATGGTGACCTTGAACAGTCACTGTTCTGTTGGTAAGGAGGGAGGCACCCAGCTGTGACTCTTAGGATCGTAACTACAGATCGATTCTTCTTATTATTTTAAAATTAATTAATTAATTAATTTTTGGCTGCGTTGGGTCTTCGTTGCTGCGCGCGGGCTTTCTCTAGTTGTGGTGAGCAGGGGCTACTCTTTGTTGCAATGCGTGGTCTTCTCATTGTGGTGGCTTCTCTTGTTGCAGAGCACAAGCTCTAGGCGCACGGGCTTCAGCAGTTGCAGCAAGCAGGCTCAGTAGTTGTGGCTCACAGGCTCTAGAGCGCTGGCTCAGTCAGTAGTTGCGGTGCACAGGCTTAGTTGCTCCACGGCATGTGGGATCTTCCTGGACCAGGGCTCGAACCCGTGTCCCCTGCATTGGCAGGCAGATTCTTAACCACTGCGCCACCATGGAAGTCCCCAGCCATTTTTTAATTAACAGGAAGGATAACAAAAAAGATGCAGTAGATAATGAGCATCCGTACATTGTGTAGGGTTTTTTTTATGGTGGAAAGAGACTTAGATACAATAGATACAAATTCTATGGGAAACAATAGGAAAAGCAAACTTTTCCGTATCCCTTAGAATTCTTTCCCTTTTTTTCCCTAAAACAAACTTTCACATTAGGCTCTGGGTACAAAAAGTCTGATTTTTCTCTCACTCCTACCGGTTAATTAAACTGTTGAAAGGAAATTTTAATGGTCTGGAAACCTTATTTTTCTAGAAGCTGTCTTTGAGTATTTCGAGCACGGAGACAGTCAGGCGTGGTGAGGGGTTTGACGTGGCCGCCCACGGCTCACCCCCTCTGGGCACTTTCCGCTGTGAGATGCATGAGCTGCTGACAAGCTGTCTGGGACTCAGGGGCGTCTTTACTCAGGAGCGGATCCCTTGCAGGTGTGCTGTGGGCACAGCCTCTGGGGGATGACTTCCCAGTGCCGGTTACCATGGAGGCTGCGATGGGCCCGAGTGACCCAGGGTGTCCCCTCACGTCTGCCAAGTGGCGTCTGCACCTCTTCCGTCAGCACAGTTATTATTACCTTACAGGTGGATATGCCTGTCTTGACTGTCTTGGCAGGAATTTTTGTTTTGTTTATTGTTTCTTTTCTGCCCATAAAAGGCATTTTTGTTGGAGAGAATGTAGAAATACAGGAAGGTACAGAGAAGAAAACAAAAGTGGACCAAATCCCATCACTTGTAAACAGCTGCTGTTAACGTTTCGATCTTTTTCCTCATACATCTCTATGTCCTGCCTCCCTCTTTCCTCCCTTTGTTTCTTTCCTTCCCTTTGGCTTTTTTTTTTTAGTCAGCATGTAAAGAGGATCACACAGAATATAGATATAATTTTATACTTTCCCCCAGTTAATACAGTGTCTGGGGTCGGGCCGATTGGACCCAAGTCCTCCTCTACGCAGTGTGTGACCTCTGTGTTCCTCAGTTTCCTAATCTGTGAAAGGGGATGAGGGTTGTTTGAGGACTCATTGTAAAGATCTCCGTGCAGTGCTCAGGCTGGTGCCAGCATTAGTGTTCTCTTATGTCTCGGTGACCAAACCCGCAACCCCCGACCCCTGGGACTGTGAAGTAGGGCTGAAAACCCTAGCTTCTGGCAAAGGAAAACAGGATGTCCTGGGTAGCTTAGAGCAGGGTTTCTTTTTTTTTTTTTTCGGTACACGGGCCTCTTCCTGTTGTGGCCTCTCCCGTGGCGGAGCACAGGCTCCGGACGCCCAGGCTCAGTGGCCATGGCTCACGGGCCCAGCCGCTCCGCAGCATGTGGGATCTTCCCGGACCGGGATACGAACCCGTGTCCCCTGCATCGGCAGGCGGACTCTCCACCACTGCGCCACCAGGGAAGCCCAGAGCAGGGTTTCTTAACCTTGGCACTATTGACCTTCAGGCTGCATGCATCTTTGTTGTGAGGGGCTGTCCCATGCCTTGCAAGGCTCTGCCCACTAGAGGCTCTAGCACCCCTCCCCCAGCTCCACACATTGTCAAAGTCACCTTGGGTTGAGATCCACTGGGCTGACTACTCAGGATTATCGCCTGGGGCTGTGCATGGGCACCTGGAACAACACTGATGGGCCGCCAGCGTGTGCACCCGTGAAGGTTGGGCACAAGCTTCGCCCACCTCCTTTCCCGGTCTCTGAGTACCTGTCATGCATTTGGTTTGAAGCTTCAGGATCCAGCTGTCCTAGAATCGAAGGAAAGACCCGCCCCTGGCTGTGTCACCATGTCACAGCCAGGGCCACTTCCTGTCTTTTCTTGCCTCCAGATTGAGATGCCTGTGGCCCCAGTGAATCATCAGGCCAAGGGGCCGCCCAACAGGAAGGTCTCCGAGTAGTGATGGGACTCCCATTCTGTCCCTGTGGGCTGTGGGCAAGGCAACTTCGCACAAGGTGCTGCTTCTCCAAGACTCCTCCAAATCAAAGACCACTGGGCTCCAGCGGAGACTGGTACAACATTGTAAATCAACTACAGTTCAATTAAAAACAAACAACCACCACTGGGCTCTAATGGTCTTGGGGCTCCCCATGAGGAAGGGCGGCCCAGCCCATTCCCTTCTCCACTGAGAGCCTGGCAAGATTGCTGAGCTCAATCATGAGGAGCGGTCGAACGGAGCGCTGCATGGTTCAAACCCACCGCTAAGCCCAGAGCAGCAGTCAGGACACAGAGGATTTGTCATACGTAAATGAAGTGCTCAGTACATCTCGCTGTGGATGCTCCCTTGGCCCCTGTTATCCTGACCCTGAAGGATGTCATTTCACCCACCTGTGGTTCTCCTTTTTTTTTTTTTTTTTTTTTTTTTTTTTTTTGCCGTACGTGGGCCTCTCACTGTTGTGGCCTCTCCCGTCACGGAGCTCAGGCTCCAGACACGCAGGCTCAGCGGCCATGGCTCACGGGCCCAGCCACTCCGCGGCATGTGGGATCTTCCCGGACCGGGGCACGAACCCGTGTCCCCTGCATCGGCAGGCGGACTCTCAACCCCTGTGCACCAGGGAAGCCCTGTGGTTCTCCTTTGACTTAGTGGCAGGATGATGGTGGCGCAGCTGGCCTCCAGGGAGCAGTGAGGAGTTTTATTACAATTTTTAAAGGTTACTTTCCATTTACAGCTATCACAAAATGTTGGCTCTATTCCTTGTGTTGCACATTACATTCTTCAGCCTATCTTACACTCAATCGTTTGTACCTCCTTCTTCCCCACCCCTGTATTGCCCCCCACTCCCCACTGGTAACCAGTAGTTTGTTCTCTGTATCTGTGAGTCTGTTTCTTTTTTGTTTCGTTCACTAGTTTGTTGTATTTTTTAAATTCCACATGTAAGAGATACAGAGTATTTCTCTTTCTCTGTCTGACTTATTTCACTTAGCATAATGCCTTCCAAGTCCACCCCTGTCGCTGCAAATGACAAAATTTTGTTCTTTTTTATGACCAAGTAGTATTCCATTGTATATATAACACCTCTTCTTCATCCATTCATTTGTTGATGGACACTTAGGTTGCTTCCGTATCTTGGCAATTGTAAATAATGCTGCTGTGAACGTTGGGGTGCATATATCTTTTTGAATTAGTGTTTTGTTTTTTTTCGGATATATGTCCAGGAGTGGAATTGCTGGGTCATATGGTAGTTCTGTTTTTAGTTTTTTGAGAAACCTCCATACCGTTCTCCATAGTGGCTGCACCAATTTACATTCCCACGTACAGTGCACAAGCGTTCCCTTTCCTTCACATCTCTAAAGTTTGACTTATCGTTCCAGAGTTAGCCTTTTGGCTCCTCTCTGCCTCCTGTTTCCACACTCTCAGGCAATGGTGGTATTAAACGCTTCCACTTCTTTGTCTTGGGATTGCCATCTGAATTTTACGGGCTCCTAGAAGATGCCTCAATGACTTATAAAATGTTCACGCAACAACCAGCCTCTTGGTGTCTGCATCCCTGCATGGTTGCTACCGTAAGTGATGTGAGGATAAGAATGGCCCGGCCTGAGAAACACCTGGGGCTGCTTTCCTGGGACCAGTGGGAGGATGCGTGGGCTACAGAGGGAGGAGTGGGAAGGAGGTTGGTGCCCTAGACTTGCTGTTAACTCACTGTTCCTTTGTGGCTTTATTATCCCAAGGGAGACCTTCATGGCACACAACCCACCTGACCACTTGTGGTCTTTGCTCTGTCTTGTGGCAATGGTGTTACCTGCAGGCTCTGTTCCTGGGCCGCCATACATGGTAAAAGAATGGAGTGTCATTTTCTAGCTCTTGACCTGGCTGTACCTGGGAAGACCCCAGATCATGAGGATGACATGGCTGGGGTCAGGGTCCTCCACGGCCTGTAGGGTCCCCATCCTACAGGGGTGAGTGGGAAGATGAAATTTCAGGACACACAGGGCTGTGGGGCTTTGGGGCCTGATGGATAGCTGGGCCCTGAGTGGGTTTACCCATGTAGGACGTGGTGGATGAAGGATTTGAAACTCACAGAATTCCGCTCCTCCAGATTTCCATCAATTCTTTCTTTCTGTTCGTCTCCCTGATTTTCACATTGGTTAAGAAGAGCTGCTCTTCAAGGAAGGTCCTTGTTCAGAGGCAGCTGGGTTTGGAGGCCACCCAAAATGTCTGCATAGGGCTTCCCTGGTGGCGCAGTGGTTGGGAGTCTGCCTGCTGATGCAGGGGACACGGGTTCGTGCTCCGGTCCGGGAAGATCCCACGTGCCGCGGAGCGGCTGGGCCCGTGAGCCATGGCCGCTGAGCCTGCGCGTCCGGAGCCTGTGCTCCACAGCGGGAGAGGCCACAACAGTGAGAGGCCCGCGTACTGCAAAAAAAAAAAAAAAAAAATGTCTGCTCCACGGTGTTAATTCAATAAGCGGGTATTGAAGTCTTGATGTAGCGGGTTCATACCTGTTGGGTATGTGCCCTTAGGTGCAGCAGGACCTAAAGCAGACGCAGTCCCCGCTGCAGCAGCGTCCTGCTGGAGTCCACGGGGCCATGGAGAGTGATAGGCGGTTGGGATACAGTGTGCTTAATGGATTTTCCGACTCCTTTTTCAACAATAATCAGAGGTCTGTGACACCCTGCTTCCCTCCCGTTTTCCAAGGCTGCCCCGGTTCTGCTTGGGAGTGCCTGGGCTGGACTCCACTTTCCAACCTGCTGGGGACAAGGGACATTGTTTCCGGCTCTCCATGCAGATTTGTCGGGCTGCTCCTCGACAGGGTGGGCAGACTCTTGCAGCATTGACTAGATTTACAGTTGCCGCTCTCCATGCTTGATTTTGTTGCCCTCTTGAGTGCTGGAAGGGCCCACGGTGCCACTGTCCTGGGTGTCACCACGAATCTTTGCCCCTGGGGATCCTCTGGTTATCCTAGAATGAATGGAAGAGGCTGTCACAGAGCAGCTGCTCCTACTCTGAGACATCCACAAAGCAAGAAATGAGTCTCACCATGTTGCAAGTGTGACATGTGTTTGAAAATAAAGTTTTAATTAGAAGGAGCATTTCTCAGCCTCAACCTGGTGCTGGCTGTCTTAACACTGAGACTGAAATAAACCAGCCCCCGCTCCTTGGCACGACACCCACTCTGCCATTTACACACTGACTCTTTCGGGCGGAAGCATGTGGTGTAGTTGTGTGTGTGTGCCTTTTCAAGACCTCGGACTTCATTAAACAGAGGAGAGGGGTGGTGGTTGCCCCCAGGGTGGTGGGGTCTGAGGCACCATTTGCTTTACTGACTGTGGTCTACTTATCTTCTTTTTATGTTTTGACTGTGCCGCGCGGTGCACGGGATCTTAGTTCCCTGGCCAGGGATTGAACCCAGGCTGTGGCAGTGAAAGTGTGGAGTCCTAACCACTGGGCCGCCAGGGAAGTCCCGCTCTTTATCTTCATTTATGTTTAGAAGATGCCTCCTTTCTAAATGTGAGTCTGAGGACTTGATGGCAGGAGTCGGCATGAGAGAGGCAGCATGATGTGGTGTGAGGCCAGGACCATGGCCTCGGAGCCAGATACATCTGGGTTCGTATCTTTTTTTTTTTTGCAGTACGCGGGCCTCTCACTGCTGTGGCCTCTCCCGTTGCGGAGCACAGGCTCCGGACGCGCAGGCTCAGCGGCCATGGCTCACGGGCCCAGCCGCTCCGCGGCATGTGGGATATTCCCGGACCGGGGCACGAACCCATGTCCCCTGAATCGGCAGGCGGACTCTCAACCCCTGCGCCACCAGGGAAGCCCCGTATCTTTCTTTATTAACTATCGGCGTGGCTTTGGGCAGGCCTCTTAGCCTCTGTGCTTTTGTACCGTCATTTTAATATTGGTACGACAGCTTCTCTACCGGTTTGACAGTGATGATTATAGATTATATATGCACAGAACCTGACACAGTAGGAGGCTAGATAAATGGTATCCATTATTATGATAATTTAATGGTTGGTACAGTCTTTACCTTGATCTGGGTCACTGCCAAGGTCTCCCACGATGTTTTCCGCATTAGGGTGGCCTTGCCTGGGGCTGCTTCTGGTTTGGCTAAGGACTGGCAAGCCTGAAATGAACTTGGCCAGATGCACACAGGCTGGCAGGTGGGTGTGTCCCCGAATGTCAGCTTGCTCATCGCTTCACCCTTCTGCTGCGCTTATGTGCTCCCGCCCTGTGCTCTTTCCTCCCACCTGCCAGCAAAGCCATTACCAGACAGAAACAAAGCATATTGCTACAGCCTAGGGAACTAAAAAAGAATCCCTTTCTTGATTTTCTCATGCCAGGTGCATCCCAGGTGACTAGAAGTTTGGATCTTTAGGTGTGCGTGCAAGTCAAGTTGCGTGATTAGCAAGAAGTCCCCTCAACAAGGAGCTTAGGGCTCAGGTTAGAGGTATCAACATCACCTTGGGGTCTGGGTTGGATTTTATTGTTGAGCTGTGAAGAACATTGGTGGTCATCCAAACTCACCTTTGTCTTAATACAGGAACCCCTTTTATAACATCTGTGACCTATAGGCCTCTATCTGTTCCCCTGAATACTACTAGAGATCAAAATTCTATCACAGGGCTTCCCTGATGGCGCAATGGTTGAGAGTCCGCCTGCCGATGCAGGGGACACAGGTTCGTGCCCCGGTCCGGGAAGATCCCACATGCCGCGGAGCGGCTGGACCCGTGAGCCATGGCCGCTGAGCCTGTGCGTCCGGAGCCTGTGCTCCGCAACAGGAGAGGCCACAACAGTGAGAGGCCCGCGTACCGCAAAAAAAAAAAAAATTCTATCACAAAGCAGCCTCTTTCCATTTTGGGGGGGCATCTCTAATTTTAATTTATGTTGAGCTGAAATCCCCTCTTCTGGTGCCTTCACCAGTTGGCCCGAGAGCCCTCAAGTATCTGAAGACTGTGGCTGTGTCTTCCCTTTATCTCTCTTTCCAGGTTAAACTTCGCCATTTCCTATAGCTCTCATACCTTGGGCTTTGTTTTTAGACCACACAGGATTCTTTTTTAAATAAATCTATTTATTTTATTTATGGCTGCGTTGGGTCTTCGTTGCTACAAGCAGGCTTTCTCTAGTTGCGGCGAGCGGGGGCTACTCTTCATTGAGGTACGTGGGCTTCTTATTGCAGTGGCTTCTCTTGTTGTGGAGCACAGGCTGTAGGTGCATGGGCTTCAGTAGTTGTGGCACGTGGGTTCAGTAGTTGTGGCTCGCGGGCTCTAGAGCGCAGGCTCTAGTTGTGGCGCACGGGCTTAGTTGCTCCGCGGCATGTGGGGTCTTCCTGGACCAGGGTTCGAACCCGTGTCTCCTGCCTTGGCAGGTGGATTCTTAACCACTGTGCCACCAGGGAAGCCCCACACAGGATTCTTGCTGCTTCCTTTTCTGGGTTGTTCTCCAAACTGTCAAAGACCTCTTTGAAATGAGTTGGGTTTCCTGTAGCTGATCCCATTATTCCAGCTGTGCTTTGATCACGATCCTTCATTTTTGTAGATCCCTTCCTAGCTTTTATGGCATGTCGTGTTTTCTTTTTTCTTTCACAGCCACACGACACAGTCGTCTCCTTGAGCTTTCCGTTTTCTAGATGACATGGAATCACATTTGTTCCTGTCTTTCCCACCTGTTCTTGTGTTGTTGATTGTATTTTAACGTATGTTTCTAAGAGAAGTTTGTACAGATCTAGATTAAATTTTATTTTTAGTGTGTCTAGATCATTCCATTGCCTCTATCAGGTCAGTTAGTGAGTTACAAGCAAAAGTGTACTTCTGTTCTATAGTTTGGACATAGGATGGTTTCTTAAGAAGATATTCATTTCAGAGTACTCCCACCTCTTTAACCCTGATGTTCAATGATACTAGCCACCACCAGCAGTCTAAACAATTGGCAGGTACGAGGAAAGAAGAGATGAAGAGAAAAAAAATGGCTCTGTAGTGCATGGAAGCAACTTAAATGTCCACTGACAGATGAATGTATAAAGGAAATGTGGTATATGTGTATATATATATATATATATATATAGAGAGAGAGAGAGAGAGAGAGAGAGAGAGAGAGAGAGAGAGGGAGAGAGAGAGAGAGGAATATTACTCAGCCATGAAAAAGAGTGAAATAATGCCATTTGCAGCAACATGGGTGGACCTAGAGATTATCATACTAAGTGAAGTAAGTCAGACAGAGAAAGACATACCATATGGTATCACTTATGTAGAATCTAAAAAAATGATACAAATGAACTTATTTACAAAGCAGAAATAGAGTCACAGACATAGAAAACAAACTTATGGTTCCCAAAGGGGAAATGAGGGGGTGGGGTAAATTAGGAGTTTGGGATTATCAGATACATGCTACTATATATAAAATAGATAAACAACAGGGACCTACCGTGTGGTATAGGGAACTGTATTCAATATATTGTAATAACCTAAAATGGAAAAGAATCTGAAAAAGTTTCATGTATACCTAAATATGCACCAATCAAAATTTAAAAAAAAACTATTAAGGGGAATGTGACAGATGGCACTAGAAATAAAAACTCAAAGAATTTTTAAAAAATGGGTCTATAGTGGAAAGTTGTGAGTTCCCACTATTAACTTAAATTAATTAATTTATTTATTTTAGGAGTATAGTTGATTTACAATGTTGTGTTAGTTTCAGGGGTACAGCAAAGTGACTCAGTTATACATATACATACATCCATTATTTCTGAGATCCTTTTCCCATTAAGTTGTTACAGGATATTGAGTAGAGTTCCCTTTGTTATACAGTAGGTCCTTGTTGATTATCTGTTTGTTATATAGTAGTGTGTATATGTTAATCCCAAACTCCTAATTAATCCCTCACCCTCCTTTCCCATTCAGTAACCATAAGTTTGTTTTCTATGTCTGTGAGTCTATTTCTGCTTTGT
The DNA here is from genome assembly GCF_011762595.2 of Tursiops truncatus. NCBI lineage: Eukaryota > Metazoa > Chordata > Mammalia > Artiodactyla > Delphinidae > Tursiops > Tursiops truncatus. The sequence goes on along the minus strand of NC_047037.1, from coordinate 130,862,920 downwards.
AAATAAGTTCATTTGTATCATTTTTTTACATTCCACATATAAGTGATATCATATTTGTCTTCTCTGTCTGACTTACTTCACTTAGTATGATAATCTTTAGGTCCATCCATATTGCTACAGATGGCATTATTTCATTCTTATTTATGGCTGAGTAATATTCCATTCTATATATGTACCACACCTTCTTTATCTATCCATTCATCTGTCGATGGACATTTAGGTTGCTTCCATGCCTTGGCTATTGTAAATAGTGCTGCAGTGAACATTGGGGTACATGTCTCTTTTTGAATTATGATTTTCTCTAGATATAAGCCCAGGAGTGGGATTGCCAGATCATATGGTAGTTCTTTTTCTAGTTATTTAAGGTGTTCTCCATAGTGGTTGTACCAATTTACATTCCCACCAATAGGGTAGGAAGGTTCCCTTTTCTTCACACCCTCTCCAGCATTTATTGTTTGTAGACTTTTTTTTTTTTTTTTTTGCGGTACACGGGCCTCTCACTGTTGTGGCCTCTCCTGTTGCGGAGCACAGGCTCTGGACGCGCAGGCTCAGCGGCCATGGCTCACGGGCCCAGCCGCTCCGCAGCATGTGGGATCTTCCCAGACTGAGGCATGAACCCATGTCGCCTGCATTGGCAGGCGGACTCTCAACCACTGCGCCACCAGGGAAGCCCTGTTTGTAGACTTTTTGATGATGGCCATTCTGACTGGTGTGAGGTGATACCTCATTGTAGTTTTGATTTGCATTTCTCTAGTAATTAGTGATGTTGAGCATCTTTTCATGTGCTTTTTAGCTATCTGTATGTCTTCTTTGGAGAAATGTGTATTTAGATCTTCTGCCCATTGTTTTTGATTGGGTTGTTTGTTTTTTTGATATCGAGTTGCATGAGCTGTTTGTATATTTTGGAGATGAACCCCTTGTCAGTCGCTTCATTTGCAAATATTTTCTCCCATTCTGAGGGTTGTCTTTTTGTTTTGTTGATGGTTTCCTTTGCTCTGCAAAAACTTTTAAGTTTAATTAGGTCCCATTTGTTTATTTTTATTTTTATTTTCATTGCTCTAGGAGGTGGTTGCAGAAAGATATTCCTGTGATTTATGTCAGAGAGTATTCTGCCTATGTTTTCCTCTAAGAGTTTTAAAGTGTCCAGTCTTACATTTAGGTCTTTAATCCATTTTGAGTTTCTTTTGTGTATGGTGTTAGAGAATGTTCTAACTTCATTCTTTTACATGTAGCTGTCCAGTTTTCCCAGCACCAGTTATTGAAGAGGCTGTCTTTTCTCCATTGTATATTCTTGCCTCCTTTGTCATAGATTAATTGACCATAGGTATGTGAGTTTATTTCTGGGCTTTCTATCCTGTTGCATTTATCTATAAGTCTGTTTTTGTGCCAGTACCATGCTGTTTTGATTACTGTAGCTTTGTGGTATATAGTCTGAAGTCAGGGAGCCTGATTCCTCCAGCTCCATTTTTCTTTCTCAAGATTGCTTTGGCTATTTGGGGTCTTTTGTGTTTGCATACAAATTAAAATACTTTTTGTTCTAGTTCTGTGAAAAATGTCATTGGTAATTTAATAGAGATTGCATTGAATCTGTTGATTGCCTTGGGTAGTATAGTCATTTTGACAATATTGATTCTTCCAGTCCAAGAATGTGTAATATCTTTCTATCTATTTGTGTCATCTTTGGTTTCTTTCATCAGCGTCTTATAGTTTTCAGAGTACACGTCTTTTGTCACCTTAGGTAGGTTTATTCTTAGGCATTTTATTCTTTTTGATGGGTTGGTAAATGGAATTGTTTTCTTAATTTCTCTGTCTGATCTTTCATTGTTAGTTATAGAATTGCAAGAGATTTCTGTGTATTAATTTTGTATCCTGCAACTTTACTGAATTCGTTGATGAGCTCTAGTAGTTTTCTGGTAGCATCTTTAGGATTATCTACGTATAGTTTCATGTCATCTGCAAGTAGTGGCAGTTTTACTTCTTCTTTTCCAATTTGTATTCCTTTTATTTCTTTTACTTCTCTAATTGCCATTGCTAGGACTTCCAAAACTATGTTGAATAAAAGTGGTGAGAGTGGACATCCTTGTCTTGTTTCTGATCTTAGAGGAAATGCTTTCAGCTTTTCACCATTAAGTATGGTGTTAGCTGTAGGTTTGTCATATATGGCCTTTATTATGTTGAGGTATGTTCCCTTTATGCCCCCTTTCTGGAGAGTTGTTTTTTTTTAATCATAAATTGGTGTTGAATTTTGTCAAAAGCTTTTTCTGCGTCTACTGAGATGATCATATGGTATTTGTTCTTCAGTTTGTTAATGTGGTGTATTACACTGATTGATTTGCGGGTATTGAAAAATCCTTGCGTCCCTGGGTTAAATCCCACTTGCTCATGGTGTATGATCCTTTTAATATAATGTTGGATTTCATTTGCTAGTATTTTGTTGAGGATTCTTGCATCTATGTTCATCTGTGATATTGATCTGTAATTTTCTTTTTTTGTGGTATCTTTGTCTGGTTTTGGTATCAGGGTGATGGTGCCTTCATAGAATGAGTTTGGGAGTATTCCTTGCCCTGCAATTTTTTGGAATAGTTTCAGAAGGATAGGTGTTAACTCTTTTCTAAATGTGTTATTATTATTTTTTTTAATGGTGGCAGCTTATTCGAGTCTACAGGCCAACGGACATTACCTGTGTCCAAGTAGTTCTGGCTTGATACTTAAGTAGGACGGCACTTGAACCAGTCTTACTAATAAGCTTAAAATTTTCAGAGTTTTCCCCCAGCATGGAAAAGCTGTTCCTCTTGGGTAGTTTAGTAGGTGACTAAGTACTATCTGGCTTGGAAGAGCCCAGGCCTAATCACCTTTATTAGCTCTCAATGGTAACTAACTGGACTTTTCTCTTCTATTCTTCTTAACATCTTTAACAAAGACTTTTACCTTTTTTCGTCTTCTTGTTGAATACTTGACTTGCTGTAATAAGTCAGAACAGTGATTCTCATTGAAAGAATGTAGGATTTGCTGTCAGAAGATGTGGGTTGGACTCCTGGCTCCCCACCCAGTAGTCCTGGGACTATGGTCAAGATACAAAATTTTCATGAGTCTCAGCTGCTTCCCTTGTACCTGAGAGTGTGGGAGTGTCATGAGAATTCAGTGATGGAGCTATGTGAAGGGCACTGCCAAGGTTTGAAGGGTGATAATTATTGCCCCCCTTCTCACCCCAGAGTTTAGAGCCAGTTGACGAAGCTAACAGAGAATTCAGACAGACAGGGGTCAGAAGATCAGCATTATTACAGAAAAAGCTGGTTGGAAAACAGGCTTAGAGGTGAGGGATAAATGGGCTTGCTCACCTCCCTTCCCCACTTGTAGGGCTGGTCAACCCCAGGAACAGGGCAGAGAAGGAAAAAGTAAGTCTGGAAGGTGATTGGCTCCAAAAGAGAGAATCCAGAAGACACCAGGCATCATGTGTTCAGTATCTTCTCCCAATCTGCCAACTAGGGAAGTCCTCTTCTTTCCTGGGAGGAGTGAGTTAGGGGATGTTGAAAGAGAGCTTGTATTAGTTTCCTAGGGCTGCCACAGCAAAGTATCTCAAACTGGGCCACTTAAACAACAGAAACTTATTGTCTCACAGTTCTGGAGGCTGAAAGTCCAAGGTCAAGTTTCCCCCTGAATGCTGTGAGGGAGAATCTGTTACATGCTTTTTCCCCCAGCTTTTGGCAGTTTGCTAGCAGTCATTGGAGTTCCTTGGCTTGTGGCATTGTCACCCTGATCTCTTCCTTCATCTTCACATGGTGTTCTCCCAGTGTGCCCGTCTATGTCCAAATTTCCCCTTTTTTATGAAGACGCTAGTCATATTGGATTGGAGGCCACCCGACTCCAGTATGACCTTATATTAACTAATAACATCTGCAGTGACCCTATTTCCAAATAAGATCACATTATGACGTTCTTGGGGGTTAAGACTTTGACATAGGAAGTTGGGTGGGGGACATAATTCAACCCAGAACAGAGGTCTAGTTTTTTCCTTCCAGGAGAGTGGAGAAAGATTCTTTCCCTCGTGAAGCATAGTAGGTATTTGTACCCAGTAGGTGCTCAGTAGTTTTCCGTTATGGACTGAATTGTGGTTCCCCTCACCAAATTCATATGTTGAAACTCTATGCCCTCCCCCCATCCCCCCGTGACTGCATTTGGACATAGGGCCTTTAAGAAGATAATTAAGGTTAAATGAGATCAAAAGTGTGGGTCCATAATCCAATAGGGATCACGTCCTTATAAGGAGGGGAAGAGACACCAGAGCTCCTTCTCTCTCTGTGTGTACACAGAGGAAATGCCATGTGAGGACACAGTGAGAAGGTGGCCAGCTATAAGCCGAGGAAGAAAGATCTCCCCAGAAGCCAACCCTACGGGCACCTTGATCTTGGACTTTCAGCCTCCAGAACTGTGAGACAATACATTTCTGTTGTTTAGGTCACCCAGCCTGTGGTGTTTTGTTATGGCAGCCCAAGCAGACGAAGACGTTTCCTTTTTCTCCAGTGGTGACAGCTGTGTGTAGCTCCACTCACAGTAATACTGGCCATCGTTGAGGTCAGCGTTGGTGAGCCTGCCTTACTCTGGCACAGGGCAGTGTGGTAGCTTCTGGTCTGTGTTATTTTTAGTCTTCTGTCTTCACTTAATGGATTGGATAGCTAAGGATGAGAAAGCTTAAGTAGTTGCTTGAAGCCACTTTAATAGATTAGGCAATGGAACCCCAGGGTGAATCCCAATGCACTCAGAGCTCGCTTGGGTAAATCCAGGGCAAATATATTTAATTCTTTATTTAAAAACGCAATTCATAGTGACATGTGGCTGTCATTGAGTAGCAAAGAAATGAAACAAAGTGGGTCAGTGACACACTGCACTGTTTTGTGGTAAATATAGGTTAACTGCTTTAATGGAAAACCACAATCTAGGGGAAAGTGGACTTGAAAAGCTTAAACTCTTGAAAAATCTCCAATGATGCAGTTATGACTGGGATAGAATAAGTGCAGCTCTTTGAGGCTAAAACCTTTCACCAGTAAACACGTTTGCTCCGCCTTGCGGTTAAAACTGTTGCTTTATTTCAAAATGTACTTATTGGGGGGTGACTGTGTGCCTGGGTTTGTGCTGAGCTTTGGGCACCAGGAGCTAGGATGCATAGGTGCTGAATCAGCTGAGAGCTTAGTGGGGCTGGCTACATGGACAGTGGCCACTCTGCATTGTAGGTGTTGCCTGAGAGGGCAGAGGGAGGTCATTACAGCATGCGGTGGGAGCATGCCGGGTGCGGGGGTTATCTCACGCAGACTAAGGGCAGACCTCAGGGATGGCTTTCCTAAAAGAGGTGATACTTGAGCTGAGTTTTGGGCAAATTCCGGTTATTCAGGCAAAGCTGAGTAATGGTGTTTCAGGCAGAGAATAAAGTAAGTGTGTCCGCATGGAGATAATGGGGGGATAGCCACTTGGAGGACTGTTTACACATAGATACTGCCGCTTCGTCTCCATTCTCCCCTTCTTTTCCTTCTTCCTTCTATTCCATCAGTGATGTTTTTTTTTGGTAAAGTGACTTCAGGGGTGAATAAGAGGGCCTGATTTGTAGTGTTTGTCGATTTCCATGATGTAAATATTCCCATCACGTCTGATTCCAAGCTACCAACATGATGTCGATTGGCCCACAATATTTTAAAACTTTTTAACAATTGGTCATAAGCCTGTACAATCCCACTCAGTAGACCACTGCTTCCCATCCATCCATCATCTGTCCATTCATCATCCATCATTCATCTATCATTCATCCATCCATCTATCATCTGTCCATTCATTCATCCATCTATCATCCACCCATCTGTCCATTCATTCATCCATCCGTCTTCCATTATCCATCCATCTATCCATTCATCATCCATCGATCATCCATCCACCTGTCCATCCATCCATCTATTCATTTATTCATCCATCCGTCTTCCCTTATCCATCCATCCATTCATCATCCATCTATTATCCGTCCATCCACCTATTCATCCATCCATCTATCAATCTATTATCCACCCACCTATCCATCCATCCATCTATCCATTATCCGTCCATCTATCCATCTAACATCCATCCATCCATCCACCCACCTATCCATCTATCCATCTATCCATCTGTTATCCATCCAACTATCCATCCATCCATCCATTATCCATCCACCTATTCATCCATCCATCCATCTGTTATCCATCCAACAATCCATCCATCCATCCATCCATCTAACATCCATCCATCCATCCACCCACCTATCCATCCATCCATCTGTCCCTCCGTCTTTCTTCCATCTATCCATCCATCCATCCATTCATCCGTCTGTCCACAAACATAGTTTAACCAAACAGAATCATAGGAATAAGTCATATTAAAGATTTTAGAGTTCCGTTCGTTAAGTCTTCTCATTTTATAGATAAGAAAACTGACATCTAGAGAGAGGAACTGACATTCTTCAAGTCTGTTTGTAGAGCTGAGGTTAAGACGGTCGGCTTCAGAATTTAAGTCCGCAGCTGTCTCCCTTAAGTAAAGAAAATACAACCTGAAATATGACTTGGTAATTGCCCAGTTGGGGCAATGTGGAATTCACGTAGCACACACCACAGTTCTGTCAGTCTCTGCTTTTCTGTGACAGTCCTAACGCTCATGAAAGTGTTTTTGTTGTTCCTTAATAGTCGCTGGCTCCCAGCAGGCTCCAAATTTCCTTCGCAGGGGGTTCAAAATGTCCCTGTTGAAATAACATTCTTCTCCCACTTTGTAGCACTGGGCTTCAGAATTTAATTTAGCAGTTGACCCTTGATATCAGTCTTCGATGTTTCTGGATTTCATTTCTCTCTCTTTCTCTTTTTTTGTGATATAGATGTCTCTCCTTTGAGACTCCAACTCAAGGTACCCATTTGTGGTGTGAACCAGCTGCTTCTTGGGAGCCCTGTTTGTGTTGGGCTGAATTTCCTGGGAAATATCTACTGATTTGAAAAGAAATTTCTTTCCTTATTCCTGGGCTTCTAGAAGTATGTCTTGGAGCTTTTGGGAGATGAATAATTGAATAATTGATACTGCTTTTGACAGTCTTTATTGTTATTTATTTCTTTTTTACTGAGGTGTAGTTGATGTACAGTATTATGTAAGTTTCAGGTATATAACATAATGATTCCCAATTTTTAAAGGTTATATTCCATTTATAGTTATTATAAAATGTTGGCTCTGTTCCTTGTTGGTCTTTAAATTGTTGTCAACTCAGAGAGGAAGGGCGACTCTTACTATATGAGAAGCTTTATTTTGAAACTGTGGACAAATGGTCTGGTGAATTGAATATTCCAGAGGACTCTATTTAAAACTAGCTTCTATGTTGTAATGTTGAGTGAAAAAAGCAAGATGCTGGGATATGCCTAGGATGCCACTTTCGTTAAAAGTAAGTAAACAAATTGGCACTTACCTCTGGGGAGTGAAAATGAGGGTAGTAATGACTTGAAGAGAAAACTTTCGACCTTTTAACTTTATATGTTTCTGTATTGTTTATTTTTCTCTTTTTGATTATAAGCACGTAATAAAGCAAACCCAGACTAAACAGAAAGCCTGGCTATATTTTAATAGGACTCACCCGGGTATGGGCAATAACCTTTCTATTGTCTTCTTAAGATAGTTTGCCATTTACCCAATGTAAAGTTTACATGTGTCTAGTATATAAGTTGTAACTTAGTAATTTTATATACAATTAATGTTGGTTGCTAGAAAATCATAATGGCAGACATAGTCAAACTTGCTCAGTATGGGCAGAAATTTAAACTTAAACTTCACTGTGAATTCTCCCTTCACCTTATTATTATTTTTACCAATATTTTTTGTTCTTTGCTGCACCACATGGCACGTGAGATCTTATTTCCCCGACCAGGGGCTGAACCCATGTCCCCTGCATTGGAGCAGAGTCTTAACCCACTGGACCTCCAGGGAAGTCCCTACCAATTGTTTCTTAATGAGGTTGATCATCTACTTGTATGCATGGCCCAAGCTGGTCATTTTTCAGGACTTCCGACAGAGATTCTAAAACTTCCTGGAGGTATTCTGCGAGCTGACTTGGGGCCATTATGTTTTCCCAGGTCTCCTTGACTGTGGTGCTCTCAGCTGCCTCGGACATGGAGAGTCACTCGATTTCACTGGCTTTCCCAGACCAGCATCGTGTTCTCTGATACCAGCCATCCTGCCTTCCCACCTCGTTCCCCTTAAATGAACTTCTTTCCTGTACTTGGCAGTTCATGTCCTCTGTCTTCATCTTTAGGGCATCCTCTGGTGTTCCTGATCTCAAATCAGGAAAAATAAATTGAGTCCCATTCCCTGTGGCTCCAAGCATTTGAAAAGGCAGGGAATATGTGGATTATTGTACAAGAAATAGATCAGTGTGTAATAGCCTAAAATGGAAAAAGAAACGTGACTGCTTATTCAGGCATTTGCGAAATGATGCAGGCTGCCTCTCCCAACTGTCTTTTATAAAAACAATTTCCGGAAATGTGTGGACTAGGTAAATGATATGTTACTGATACAAAGCACAACCGTGATTATACTAGCAGAAGATTATGTTTCCTCTGTTTTACAGTCTGTGTGAATTCCTTTCAAGTTATTAGGTTGAACTGTATGAATTGCCAAATTGAGCTACCAAAAGGGCAGTTTCATCCAATTCAACCTAAGAGAGCTTATTTGCTGAGTTGTAAGACATGGGAAATACGTGTCTGCATAAGGAAAGAACATGAGAGGGACGTGCTTTAAGGAAACTGGGCATCCTTTTTTTATTTGAACCTGTCTCTAATGGTTAGTATTCACTTAGTTGACACTTTGTTGTTGCCTCACTAGCTTTCAGAAAGTATATAGAGCAAAATTGGTTGCCTAGCAACATGTTCCAGCCCAGGAGGGTTGGAGAATGGGTCAGTGATGAGCAATTATGTACAATCAAGTTTAAAAATGCATAGCAGCCTGCTCTATCCATGCTCTGACCACCAGGAAGCATCAGCATTCTGCTGGCTTGGGTTTATGGCTGTTGTATGTGAAGTTATTGCAGTTGTGGTCTGGATCTCATGGTTGCAATTCAGAAAAATTTTGCGCTGGACCAAAGTAGGCTTCTGGTGCCCCTCTGTACATTGGTCCATTTTGCAGAAGCATCTGACATCCATCATTTGGTTGGCTGCCTATCTGGACACTCATCCCTTTGAAAAGTGAAAAGAGAAAATGAAGAATTTGCTTAATTGTGATTGTTTTCATCTCAGCAAATTGGCCTCTCTCAGTGAATCTGTATTTTGCCAAAGAACAAGTACACACAAAATGAGGGACAACGGTCCCCTTACTCAACCCAAATCATTTTTTCAAGAATCACGAATGCTGGGCAGACATTCTCTCTGGAATGGCCCAAGCCCTGAATCATTTCTCCTCCTTCCGTTCCAGCAAAACAGAAGACACATTTCGCATCATCCCGTCCTTACTTAATCTTTCTGTCAGCACCAGTATCAATGGTGTACATCCTGAAAGCAGCAGGAAAGCTAGGAGGCATTTTTATAATGCTGGCAAAGCTAATAGAGCACATTTCATTGTTAAGAATCATTGAGTTTAATTGGCAAATCAATTTTTAGGTCCTTTCCATTTGTATTTTGTTTAATCAACAAAAATAAATCGCCGTGCCAACCTTGAAAGCTCCAAGTCGGAGAACAGTGGCAAATATTTTGTTCGTCCTGCCAAAAGTGCTTTCCAACAGCAATGTCTTAATTGAAGATGATTTATATTCAGAAGCGTTTTATCATTTGTCTGAAGAAGGAAAAAGCTGCGTAAGCAAGTAGTATGCAATCGTTTTTGGCATTGTTTCTGACATTTATCTACACTCTATCCTTCAGATGTTTATAGAAAAGCGACCTTCCCTAGCCCTTCTTGCTAATGATTCAGGCTCCATGTCCTGATGCAGCTGTCAATTAGCCCCTGTAACCTTTGGTGAGAGGTTTTCGCTGAGGAGGACTTCCAAAACCTAGGCTTTCTCCCCTTTTCTGCAGGGTTTTACTGACCCTGAATCCTGATCTCTGGGCCTTTGGTGGAAAATGGCTGGCATCTTAGTGCTGGAAGATGGGCATCCTGAGCGGGCCTGGGAAAAGTGGGCTGCTGTCTTGCTTTTCTGGTAGGAAAACCTCACTAGCCATGCCGACCGTAGCATTTTGGCTTTTTCTGCCTTCCTTGCACTCCAGGGAGGGGGGAGAGATGACAAGAAGTACCATTTATTTGATGCCTACACAGTGTGTTCTCATTTCTCATGACAGCCCTGAGAGGTGAGGGAGCTAAACCCCATGTATCTGGTGAGGAAGCTGAGGTTCAGAGAACATCAGTAACAGTCTGTACGTGGAGTGGCTGCCGTTGGCATCCTGTTCCATTTGTCTCCGGTCATCTTCCCATTTCACTGGTGCTGGGAAGTAGCAAAGAGCCCCCCTCTCCAAATCCCCAGTTTCACTGAAACATGCTTCCCCTCGCAGGGCTCCTGGGGGACAGGTACCATAGCGTGATGGTGGCTGACGCTCTGTGGGCTCTTGCTGTGTGCCTGGCATGTTTCCAAGAGCTTCATGTGTACCCTTAATTCGTGTAAACTTCATTCTCCTCTTAGCTACTTCCATCCTCATCTTACAGATCAGGAAACTGAGGCACGGAGTAGTTGGTGGACTGGTCCAAGGTCACATGGCTAATGGTTGGGGACCATTTGAGTCCAGGTAATCTGCCCCAGCATCTGTGATCTTAGGGGTTTACCTTCCATGGCATGTACCCTTGTTTGTTTGTCCTTCCCCTTGCCTCCAAAGCAGCGGGGAAGATGATGAAGCAAGAGGAAGGGAAAATAGTACAGTTTTATGGACAGTGGAGGCCATTGATTTACTTGCCTCAATTTTGGGCTCATTCATTGATCTTCAGCTGTACTGGGATGCCCTTCCTGCTGCCATCTCTCCATTTCCCATTGGTTCTCGTGCCTCTGCGAAAGCTCCGTCTTCCACGGGGCCCTCTCAGGTTAATGGGAGGCCAGTTGTTTTCCAGGGGTCACCAGGAAACCCACAGTGTGACCTGCACATTACTCAAGGTGCAAAAAAAAGGAACCTCAATAAACCCAGAACCAAACTCAGCAACTCCTAAACAAGGCCCTGTAAGTAACCAGTTCTAGGAAGCTCATGGGATGGTAAAAATCTAGCAACTACCTGAAATTCCGCACATTCTTTGGGAATTTACTAGGGCCCCACTCTCAGCACCTTCAGGTACCAGGGATCAAGTGATCCTCAGATCAAGTGAGGAACAAGGGAGAATTTTCACATTCCCTTGGGGTGGGAAGGCCTACAGCAGGTCAGATCATTTAATATAATGTTGAGGGTAATACCCACAGAGGACAATTTCTGATGCCACGCTCTGTTCAAAGCATTTTGCATATATGAATCATGAGCTGGATGCTGTTATTATCCCCATTTTACAGATGAGAAAATCTGCTCTGTGACATGTGCACGTATATTGTAATTTTAGGAAAGCGAAAATACAAAACACATCTCAGAATCAAGGATGTAGGTGGTATGTGGCTTGTGGGCTGGTGGTGCCAGCGTGTGGCTGCTCTTCAGAGCACAGCTGCCTCCTTATGAGATGGGCCCTGGCGACTAGCTGAGACGTGCAGGGCAATACCACAGCCGGCATTTATTGAGTTACTACTGTATGCCAGACACTAGTCTAAGAAGTTGACATGAATTTTTAAAATCCTCACAGAAGGATAGGTACTATGATTATGATTGTACCTGATTTATGGATGAGGAAACTGAGTCAGTGGGGTATCTAACTTGCCCAAGGCCACCCAGGCAGTACGTGGCAGGGCCAGGTGTCAGCTAAGGCCATCTGGCTCTGGGCTCTGCCTCTGAGGTAAGGCCCCTGGTATAGCCGGGAAAGGGACAGTGGCACAGGGTACGGACATATACAGGCTCCGTATGGGATGGATGTTCCGGTTCCTCTCAGGTGCCCTTGCCCTGGGGGCTCGTCACTCCCTTTTGGCATCCATCCTGGTGTGGAACTGGAGGTGGATTTTTTTTTTTTAATTTATTTGTTTAATTTATTTATTTTTGGCTGCATTGGATCTTCTTTGCGGTGCGTGGGCTTCTCATTGCGGTGGCTTCTCTTGTTGCAGAGCACAGGCTGTACGCATGTGGGCTTCAGTAGTTGCAGCACGTGGGCTCAGTAGTTGTGGCTCGTGGGCTCTAGAGCTCAGGCTCAGGAGTTGTGGCGCAGGGGCTTAGTTGCTCCGCGGCATGTGGGATCTTCCCGGACCAGGGCTTGAACCCGTGTCCCCTGCATTGGCAGGAGGATTCTTAACCACTGCGCCACCAGGGAAGGTTGATTTTTATCAGTCTTTTGTAGGCTTCTGTTTGTACCTGGGATCACCTCACAGTGAAGGAATTAGAGAAGAGCTCTGACATGAATCCTAAAACATCTGGAAAGGCATTTACTAGGTCTTAGAGGCACTTTCTCATTGACCCACACAACAGTCCTATGAAGTTCGTACTGAATGGTAAAGGGAGAAGCTGTATGTAGCCCAGAGAGGGTGAGCCACATATTCTCGGTCACACAGCAGGTGAGGGGTGGAGCTGGGCTCAGGCCACGTACACACATGTCTGTAAGGTAAGGGCTGACTCCACAGTGGGGATCGCCCCTGCCTCCAGATGGGGCCCCTGCCAGCAGCTCTGGGGCATTTCCTGTTGGGTCAGCTCTGCTAGTCTGCTGCTTTCCCTCCTCCTGCTTTGCTGCCTTCCACACTCTCCCTTGCCTCCATGCTCCAAGCTCTTCAGAACAACAGGATGAGATTCTCCTTAGCCCGGAACTGTTTTTGCTATTGCTTGTGCATCCGAGCACCTGGTGAGCTGATGAGCTTTCGAAATGTCACTTGAGTGTTGGGAGCGAGCCGTGAGTGATGAGCTGTGAGTGCCTTGCGGGAACATACCATCGCAGCTGCCTCCCTGGGGCGGGTGGTGGTGGGCCGAGGGGAGGCCATGGTTCCTCCTGCAGCACGGCCCCTCAGAGAGGGCAGGAGGCTGTGTTCCTGCTCCTGCAGCTGGCACGTAGTCCCCACTGTCAGCCTGGTCATTTTTCTTCTCCTGGGCACACGGTGACTGTTTCTGTGCTATGTTTCTCTTTTTTTAAAAAAATTTATCCATTTATTTTTGGCCGCGTTGGGTCTCCGTTGCTGCGCGCGGGCTTTCTCTAGTTGTGGCGAGCGGGAGCTACTCTTCATTGCGGTGCGTGGGCTTCTCACTGCGGTGGCTTCTCTTGTTGCGGAGCATGGGCTTTAGGCACGCAGGCTTCAGTAGTTGTGGCACGTGAGCTCAGTAGTTGTGGCTCACGTGCTCTAGAACGCAGGCGCAGTAGCTGTGGTGCACGGGCTTAGTTGCTCCGTGGCATGTGGGATCTTCCCGGACCAAGGCTCGAACCCGTGTCCCCTACATTGGCAGGCAGATTCTTATCCACGGCGCCACCAGGGAAGTCCCCTGTGCTGTGTTTCTCTTACAGTGCTGGCTCTCCATTTATGGGTTAACTTTTGAGAATACAATTAAATTTTTGACCTTTTTCTTTCTGGATTTCTCTTTTCAGAAAAATGCACATGTATACAAAGTTCCGCATATCAATCCTGGATTTTCATGGGAACCCTTACCCTCAGGGCCTCCTTGAACACATCTCGTTCCCCATACACATACCAGGAAATCTAGCTTAAATTGGGTCCCTAGGGCTTCTCTGGTGGCACAGTGGTTGAGAGTCCGCCTGCCGATGCAGGGGACACGGGTTCGTGCCCGGTCCGGGAAGATCCCGCATGCCGCGGGGCGGCTGGGCCCGTGAGCCATGGCCGCTGAGCCTGCGTGTCCGGAGCCATGGCCGCTGAGCCTGCGCGACCGGAGCCTGTGCTCCGCGACGGGAGAGGCCACAACAGTGAGAGGCCCACGTACCGCCAAAAAAAAAAAAAAAAAATTGGGTCCCCTACTAACCACCACCAATTGAGGGTAAATATGGAAAATTAAAGTTTTGATTCTCTGCCCCTCTTCTTTTTCCATTGCTGTCAGTCAGAAGCTGGGCAGGAAAGTATAAGGCACAGTCAAAGAGGTGACAGAAGAAAGTTCAATAAAGGTGTGTCATGGGGTTGAGAAACAGAAAGGGGGAGTGAGGTACACTGGGGCGATAGGAGGAAACCCCTCTGACTTTGTCCATTCAGACTGTTATAACAGAATAAATGCTATAAATTTCTCATAGTTCTGGAGGCTGGGAAGTCCAAGATCAAGGCACTGGAGGATTCGGTGTCTGCTTCTCGGTTTATAGATGACTGTCACATGACAGAAGGGGGGAGGGAGCTCTCTGGGGTCTCTTTCATAAGGGCGCTAATCCCACTTATGAGTTCTCCACCCTCATGACCTAATCAACTCCCAAAGGCCTCTCCTCCTATTACAATCACATTGGGGATTAGGTTTCAATGTATGAATTTTGAGGGGATATAGTCTATGGCACCCTCCAACCCCTAGAAGTAAGGATAGAGGGAGAGGATCACCTGAGAGAAACTGACCTGTGATGGAGAGACCCCCAGGTGACCCTGCAGGGAGGAAGCAGGGGCATGCATGCTCCTTCCTTCCTTCCCCTCCTCCTACTCTCCTGGCTTCTACTGGTACCTAAGGGGCCAGAGGGCAAGGGAGCCTGGTTGATGCAGGTCATAGAGGTCAGCCTCCCAGGGCACATGTCCCAGTGGTGAGAAGTAATCTAAAGGGCAACCAGAGAATATTTAGTACATCGCCCTTTAGATTCTTAAATAACTTGTATCCTGTGGATGGTACTTTTAAGAGCGCAGGAAGCAGCTCTGTCATCTGGAAATGCTCTCCCTGGGTACTGGGCATCATGGGAAATTGCTTAGCTTGTGCTATGGAGGTTTTGTAATCCTGTTAGTGATTGGAAACTTCCTGTTCTTTTCGGATGCTTTTAAATCCAGTCTTTTACTTTTTTTTTCTATTTTATTTGTATGCCTGTTATTATAAGGTCACTTTAAAAGGCTTCATTATACCTGATGATGATGAACCAGTCTGCTTCAGTATTACAGGGGGTTGTATGTCAATCTCTCATGTGGCATTGTGTTCAAGGGTAGTTTCCCCCTGTCTTATGACAGCTTGATGTTTAGAAATGAGCATTTCTGGAGTTTGGAGACAGAGAAATTATGTCAGGAAGCACTTGAGAAATTAAAACGTGTTATGCAGTGCAAGGTTTTACGAGGCAGCGGGGGTGACTGACGTCACCGAGGTTGGATCTGGGAGTCGGGAATCTGTTACTGGCACCAGCTCATACTTGCTCTGTGACTTTGGGCACCACCTCTAGGCATTTCTATTTGTAAGGTGGAGTTAACGCTACAAACAAAGACTCTCTCCTTAAGCAGACTTCAGTCGGGTTCCTCTGAGTCCTGTTTTTGTCTAGATCTGGACCTTGGCTCCTGTCCTGTCTTTGGCCTGCCTAGCCCAATTTTAGCAAGAATCCTGCTAAGTCAGTTCAGAGAGAATCACCCGCTCTTGATATGTGATCACCCTCGATATCTGATCACCCTAGGCTACCTTCAGCAAAAATCCCATTGCTTGTTTGTTAATAAGAAGCCCCCTACCCTGCTGTCTCCTCTGAGTAATTTTCTGTCCACTGACTGCCTCACTTCGCTTGATTGCTGTAAATCCTCAGGTGTCTTTGCTGTATTCAGAGTTGAGCCCCATCTCTCTCCTATTTTGCAATAGCCCTAAAAAAAGTCTTTCTTACCATTTTAATAAGCATCAGAATAATTTTTTCTTTAACTTTACCCACCAGAAAACCTTGGAATTGTTCAGGATCCTCAAGGACCACCGATCCAACCCCACCCAATGTCGAGAGTGATGTGGAGGTCACTGTGAGGTGTCTAGTAACTCAGGGCAGCGAATGAGGACCCCATTCACTCCCTTGGGGGCTGGTTCTCATTGTAGAGAAGCTCTGTCTCTGTTTCAAGCTCAAAATCTGCCTCCACGTATACTCACTGATCTAAATTCTGCCTTTCCTCAAAACCTGTTCTTCCTTTATTTAAGTGAATAATTTAGCTTCTTAAATTGTAGCCATCTTAATGAAGATAATTTTAAGCTGTGTCTTTTCTTTTTTTTAAATTTATTTACTTATTTTATATTTATTTTTGGCTGTGTTGGGTCTTCGTTGCTGCACGCAGGCTTTCTCTAGTTGCGGTGAGCGGGCTTCTCATTGCAGTGGCTTCTCGTTGTGGAGCACAGGCTCTAGGCACGCGGGCTTCAGTGGTTGTGGCACACGGGCTTCAGTAGTTGTGGCATGTGGGCTCAGTAATTGTGTGGCACATGGGCTTAGTTGTTCCACGGCATGTGGAATCTTCCCGGACCAGGGCTCGAACCCGTGTCCCCTGCATTGGCAGGCGGATTCCTAACGACTGCACCACCAGGGAAGCCCCTAAGCTGTGTCTTTATTGCCTTTCTTGCTTTCAACAGGACTCTGAGCCTGGTTGAACCTATGTTTCCCACTCTGGGAAGATGCATAAGGGTGATGCCTCGGAGGTCTTCTCTCTGTGGACCGTGTCTTTATTTCCTGAACTCTTGGGTTGCCCTGTTCCTCTGCTTCTAATTCTAAGTCCTTTATTTCTTTCCTCTTTTAGCTCTTGCTGATGCCTTGTTTGATACAAGTTTATAAATGATGTGCTTCTTTTCCTTTCATGAAGTAAAGTGCATGGGATTTGTGAAAGCTGTTTGCCACTTACAAGTCTTTTCTTTTTTTAAATTTTCAGATTGATGGCTATTTTCCAGATGTTCACATTATCAGAAGCCTGACCTCCACACGGTATGTATGCTCTGAAGGACCTTTTAGGTCCATCAAGAGTATATAAATACATTAACTTTTTAATTTACTTGTTTATCATTTAGCCCTAAATCTGTCCTTGGTGTTTGTTGAGTTTCACCCCCTATTCTTTCACCTCATTCATGGGTATATTTGAAAAGCAGTGACTTCTACAGGATCAAAACAACCAAAGTTATTTTCTTGAAGAAAGAATTTTAGGATGAAGATTTAAAAAGAAAATCAGATTTACTTATAAATATTTCAATATGGCTCTGAAAAGATAGGGATTCATTTTGTTAAAACATCAACAGAATACTATTATCACACGTAAGAAATGAACAATAATTCATTTCTTAATATCACTGAATATTCATGTTCAGATTTCTTTGATTGTCGAAGAAATATTTTTTCACAGTTAGTTAAAAATACCTCAGAGTAATCAAAGGATTTAAACAAAGTCCACACATTGCATTTGGTTAATATGTCTCTTAAGTCTCTTTATTTATTTATTTAATAACTTTATTTTATTTTATCTCTATTTTTGGCTGCATTGGGTCTTCTTTGCTGCACGTGGGCTTTCTCTAGTTGCAGCGAGCAGGGGCTACTCTTTGTTGTGGTGCACGGGCTTCTCATTGCGGTGGCTTCTCTTGTTGCAGAGCACGGGCTCTAGGCGCACAGGCTTCAGTAGTTGTGGCATGTGGGCTCAGTAGTTGTGGCTCACAGGCTCTAGCGCTCAGGCTCAGTAGTTGTGGCTCACGGGCTTAGTTGCTCCGTGGCATGTGGGATCTTCCCGGACCAGGGTTTGAACCCATGTCTCCTGCATTGGCAGGTGGATTCTTAACCACTGAGCCACCGGGGAAGCCCCTAAGTCTCTTTTAATATGCAGGTTTCCTGTCCCTCTCTTGTTCTGTCTTTTTTTTTTAATTAAAAAACATTCTAAAAATTTTTTAAAATGGCATACTTTTAAACTTATTTACTTAAAAAAATCTTAAATTTAGTTTTGGCTGTGCCACAGGGCATGCGGGATCTTCCCTGACCAGGGATTGAACCCGTGCCCCCTGCATTGGGAGCATGGAGTCTTAACTGCTAGACCACCAGGGAAGTCCTCTTGTTCTGTGTTGTGATATATTTGGTCAAGAAGCTGGATCTTTTGGATATTTTGAATCTCTTGGATCGGGATCTGTGTGTTTCCCCACAATGTAGATTTTGTTGCCAACATTCTGGTGTTGTCATTTAATGTGGGTTTTTTTTTTATAATAAAGGTTTTAAAAAAATTTTTTTTATTTTTGGCTGAGTTGGGTCTTCGTTGCTGTGTGCGGGCTTCTCATTGCAGTGGCTCCTCTTGTGGAGCACGGGCTCTAGGTGCGCAGGCTCAGTAGTTGTGGCACGCGGGCCCTAGAGCATGCGGGCTTCAGTAGTTGCAGGGCGTGACCTTAGTAGTTGTGGTGCGCAGGCTCAGTAGTTGTGGCGCACGGGCTTAGCTGCTCTGCGGCATGTGGGATCTTCCTGGACCAGGGATCGAACCCGTGTCCTCTGCATTGGCAGGGGGATTCTTAACCACTGCACCACCAGGGAAGTCCTAATGTGTTTCTTTGTCCCCAAAATGTCCTATAAACTAAAGTCTTGATCAGATTTAGGTTCAAATTTGGGGACAAGAATATTTCATACATGATAGTGTAACTTCCGTCAGGTGGCATATTCTGAGTGTCACCCAGTTCAGAAGACCAGCCACATGGTAAAGTAGAAGCTGTTTCTGTGAGGGAGAAACACTTGTAGCTTGAGAACAAAGGTTGCTGCGAGCTAATTCCTACCTCCTGTATCTAGTCTTGATTTTCATCTTGGAAGAATACTCTTGGGTATGAAGGGCTATGCTCCATGTCTTGGTGGGTAGTTTCAGATCTACCAGCTTGCTTTGCTTATTCCTGCCATTTCTTACAACAGTCTCCTAAGTGTGCTCTGCCTCACCCCTCCTAACTAGGACACTGTGGACTAGAACTGGGGTAGGCGACTTACAGCCCACGGTTCTGTTTTTATAAATAAATTTTTATTGGAACACAGCCACGCCTGTTTTTTTACGTATTGTCGGTCTTTGCTTTAATTGCTACAGTAGCAGAGTTGAGTAATGGCCTGAACAAAGCCTGAAATATTTACTATTTGGCCCTTTACAAAAAGAAAGTTTGCTGACCTCTGGTCTGGAAGGTAAGCAGAGGATGAATAAGGCTTTAGCGTATGGAGCAAACAAAAATATTTTCTCATCACTGAAATGCCACTCAACCTGAGTACCTGTGAATGTGAAATTCTGTGGCTCACAAATTGTGCCTTAAACCATTAAGATAATTTTGTTTTTCTTTGTTCATTTTTCTACCCATTAGATGACATCATCCTTCTACTTGCTTGGAAATACAATTCAACATGGGTGGGTTCACATTTAATAATGGTGACATTTTACTGGGCAGATAACTGACTTAGTAATCTCCAGATTCAGCATTTGAGTCCTGACTTGCTATACCCTCTTCCTTAGATAGTATAA
Organism: Tursiops truncatus; assembly: GCF_011762595.2. Taxonomy (NCBI): domain Eukaryota; kingdom Metazoa; phylum Chordata; class Mammalia; order Artiodactyla; family Delphinidae; genus Tursiops; species Tursiops truncatus. The sequence goes on along the minus strand of NC_047037.1, from coordinate 130,843,503 downwards.
AGCTTTCTCTTCCACCAGTGTGCTCCTGTGTGGTTTGTTTTCGCCTTTGTATGATGAAGAATTCTCCATCCTTTCAATGAATGTCTCATGCTAAGGGTTTTCAAAATAAGTAGACTTGCATTTTTTTCTCCTAAATGGAACTCAGCTAATTTTATCGAAACTATTCCTTTTGTCTTTTGTCTATATTGTATGCTACATTATTATGGATGGCTTTGGAATTCTTCATGTAAAAAAAAAATTGAAATACAGTTAAAATATACATGACTTTTTTTTCTTAATTGCATCTTAATGTACTAAAAACTAGAGTGTAATTATTAAAAATGATAGAAGGAAAGAATTAAAACAATAAAATTGCTTAGAAAACCTCCTGTTTCATAATGCATTTGGAAATAATTGGTATCATAATGTGTAATTCACAATCTTTCTTTGAAGTATGAAGCTTAAGCTTGGGTGGGCAGGGGACCTCTTAGGATGTGGTGATGTCTGAATTAGTTCCTTCAGTAGCACTTCTGAATCTGTACACAGATTGTAGCCTCTTGCTACCTGCCTTGTTGTGTGTTTTTGTTTGTTTGTTTTTTTGTGATAGAGAGAGGTACTTCCTAGAGGAAGGGCTAGGACAGAGGGTCCTCTAATGCTTTACCAGACACCTCCTACTGCCCTGTTGATTAGGGAAGGGAGGAGGAGAGAAACTGCTTAATATAGGCTGTGGCTTTCGCTCAGGCCACAGGGTAGTTTCCTGGGCAGTTGACGTAGACCAAGCAGAGGACCTTTTTGCCCAGGTGTCAGGTAAGCCTGGGGCTTATGCTTCAAACAGGCTGAGAAGCCTCCTGGGCTTATTTTCTAGACTCATCCCCTCATCTGGCCCTGAGGATCTTATTGCTGAGATGGCCAGAGTTGATGAATCCAAGAAGCAGCACCATCAGCAAAAAGAGGGAAAGGGATTGGACTCCCAGGCTTGGAGTCTGAGCCTCAGTTTGCCTATGGCCCGGGCATTTGTCTCCCCGAGCATTGGGAGACAAGAACACACAAGGAATCAAATAAGGAGAGAACATTCCAGGCAGACCTGAGCTTTTAATCGCTACTCCTTTGGATCAAGCGTTCCTTGCCCAGGACCCACCATATCCAGGCTCCTTCTCAGAGCAGTGGTGGTGCTGGTGGTGATGGTGGTGCTGTTGGTGCTGGTGATGGGGGTGCTGGTGATGCGGGTGGTGGTGGTCCTGGTGGTGGTGGTGGTGGTGGTGCTGGTGGTGGTGGTGGTGGTGGTGCTGGTGGTGGTGGTGGGGGTGCTGGTGGTGATGGGGGTGCTGGTGGTGCTGGTGGTGGTGGTGCTGGTGGTGCTGGTGGTGCTGGTGATGGTGCTGGTGGTGCTGGTGGTGCTGGTGGTGCTGGTGGTGGTGATGGGGGTGCTGGTGGTGATGGGGGTGCTGGTGGTGGTGGTGATGGGGGTGATGGTGATGCGGGTGCTGGTGGTGCTGGTGGTGGTGATGGGGGTGCTGGTGGTGATGGGGGTGCTGGTGGTGCTGGTGGTGATGGTGATGGGGGTGATGGTGATGCGGGTGCTGGTGGTGCTGGTGGTGATGGTGATGGGGGTGATGGTGATGTGGGTGCTGGTGGTGCTGGTGGTGGCGATGGTGATGCGGGTGCTGGTGGTGCTGGTGATGGGGGGAGTGCTGTTCACCACAGCTGGTGCTGATTCCTGAGCCCCAGCCTGCTGGGGGAAGTTAGCTCTGTAAAGGGGTTGAGGTCAAGACAGTCACACCAGAGCTTATCTTTTGAAAGAGTTGTACTGGGGGTGGCAGGCTGGGGAGGCAGCACTGCCCAGTATACTTATTTGAAGAAGACCATTGCTGTTCAGAAATTTGGGGCCTCTTTTCTGGAAATCGCTTTTAGAGTCTGGGGTGTATTCTTTGGAATATCTTCATCAATGGCCAATTTTTCTCTTTTTGGATGGCTTTGATCTTTCAGTAAAATTCTTTTAAAAAAACCTGTTTTTCTTGTTTTAATTTTTTTCGGTAAAATTCAAATGTCACCTTCCCAGACAAGCCTCCCTGAGAACTGAATATGAAGTAGCAGCCCCTCCACACACACACTCCCCACCCCCCCATCACCCGCTGTGTTCGTCGCCCGTCCTTCCCAAGGTCACCGATGGGCCGTGACCTCAATCAGGGGCTGCCAAGGCTCTCAGAGACAAGTCTGCCACACAGTGTAAGTTCTTCAGTTGGATAGTGTCTTAAAAATAGTTTTCCAAGGTGACTACATTGAGGGAATAACTGAGATTCGGAAATATGTGTTCTGATCTATCTTGGGGACCAAACCAAACCAAACCAAGACAGTCTCCTCATCAAATCTCATGTGTTGGCATGGTCTGCAATGTGGGGGCTCAGGCAGGGTGCAGGGTGTCTATCTAACTGTGGTTTTAGACCTTAGGAGCCCCTCCTCTCTCCACCGCACCCCCAGCACAGTTTCACTTGGGTAACCAGGAGATTCACCCCGATCAGAGACTCTCTCCCTCAGAGCTGCTGACACTTTGGGCTGGATACTTCCCCGCGGTGCAGGCTGTCCTGAGCTTTGTGGGATGCCCGCTAGATGCCAGTACCCCGCCCCACCCGTGACAACCGAAGTGTCTCCAGACATTGCCAGATGGCCCTTGGGAAGTGGAGTAAAGTTGCCCTGGTTGAGAACCACTGGTCTAGTGATACACTGTCATACCCAAGACTCTGCCGTTAACCTTTTACACCATCCTTTATCATTTCCATTAGTGTGGATCAAATTTGCTCATGTGTAAGAAAGTACTTTGAAACAATAGCATGTTGTTCAAATTTGGATTATGTTGATGACTGAAGTTTTGTTTTGTAACCTACATTTGTGGTTACAGTTTCTTTGTCACCATTGTCCCCAGTTTTTCCCTTTGTCATTTATGAAATATTCTCCTCCACTGCCGATCTGTTTTCCCTCACCCAACCAAGGAGGATGTCGTCCTTTGCTAATGCGTTGTGTGAGTTTGACACCAAAGATCACAGTCTTGGCTGGAAGAAATCTTGAAGGATTTTTAGGCAATAAATGTCCAATGATGTCCACGTCATCATTATCATTTTGTCCATTCCCGCTGAAGAAACTAAGGCCCAAGGAGGGACAGGGATTCACCTAAGTTGTGGTTACCGGCAGAGCCATGACTGTATGGGTGTTTCTGGGGAATTTTCTTACACTTTTGTTTTCTGTGCGGTTAATGCTGTGATTGGCAGAGTTCTCGGGGGACTCTTACCTGTCCCGTGAGCCCCTTGCTGGAGCCTGAACATTAAGTGTCCCTGTCCTAGGCTTGCCACAGGCCTTGCTAACAAAAAGTTTTCAAAAAAGATGATCAGGGAAGAAATTAGGGGAGTTGGAGAAAGGGAGGGACAGAGGAGTGCTCTGAGGAGACATTTAATGAAAATGGGGAAACTGTGTGAGAAAAACAATGCAAAGGAAATAAGAAGAGGAGGAAAGGGGAACCTCTGATAAAGGAACCAAGGAATTCAATCAACCAAATGCAGTGTGTGGATCTTGTTTAGACGTTGATTTGAACGGACCAACTCTGTGTGTGTGTGTGTGTGTGTGTGTGTGTGTGTCTGTGTGTTGAAACAGGATTGAATAGTTGAATTGGATTATGGGTCCATGGGGATTATGTCCTCATACAACTTGCCGTAGTAAAAAGTTAAAAAGAAATGGAAAGCTGATCAATTTCAGTACATTATCAACTTCTTTGCAATGACACAAAATATAAATAGTGTGAGACATTTGTTAATTTGTAAGTCTTACCTTAAAGAGGCTCTTCCGAGCCTAGCCAACGCTCTCCAGTTTTCCTGGCAAGGTCCCTTTGCTCTGGGTACAGGCACATGTGGAACTCGAGCTGGAGGAAGCTTGTCCTCACCAGGTGGGCAGGGCGCCTGCCTTTCCAGTGGCCCCTGCCCCCGCTCCCCTGATCCCCACGCCAGCAGAGAGCCTGCAGTGTCCCTGGTCAGTTGTGGTCCTCCTGGGAAAGAAACACGAGGGTCTTCCTCCCTGACTGTCCCTGTGCCTTTCTGCCCCGTCCCAGAAATGGTCTGTGGGACCAACTTATTTTTTCCACATATATTTTATTATTTAAATATTATGTAAGTAATATATGCTCTTTGTAAAAACCATGCACAATAAAAATGAAAGTTCCTGTCCTTCTCTCTTTCCCCTCCCATTGATTTTATTGCCTTTTCCAGAAATACATAAATATTTATAATAAAGTTTTTAGGTCTTTTTTGGTTATTACCAGCATGTCAGAGTTTTATTTTCTTTCTTTAATTTTTAATGATGCAAAAATGTTTTTTAAGCAGTCACAGAAAATTGGGAGTATAGCCCCAAAGAATTTTCTTTCCTCCACCCCAACCCCCAATCAACTTTTGCCTGTTCTTCTCATCATGTCCTTATAAGTGAAAGGATCTAGTTCGAATGAGATGTTACATTTAGTTGTCATGTCTCTGAGTACCTGTTATGAACTATGCCTTGTTCTAAACCCTAGGAATGTATCAGCAAAAAATACACACGATAATCTGTCTTTGTGGAGCTTGCATTCTAGTAGGGGAGACAGAAAAACAATAAATGTAACAAATACTAAATCTTGTAGCATGGTATGAGATAAATGCTATAGATCAGGGCTCCCCGACACTCGGGCCGTGGACCGGTACTGGGGCCTGTTAGGAACCGGGCCGCACGGCAGGGGGTGAGCGGCGGGCCAGCGAGCGAAGCTTCATCTGCCGCTCCCCATCGCTCCCCATCGCTCGCATCACCGCCTGAACCATATCCTCCCCCCAGCCTCCCTGGTCTGTGGAAAAATTGTCTTCCACAAAACTGGTCCCTGGTGCCCAAAAGGTTGGGGACCGCTGCTGTAGATAAAAGCATAGCAGGGCACAGGGTCATTGGGCTGCCATTTTAAATACATTGCTCAGGACCAGCCTGATGAGAAAGGGCTTTTGGACAAACACTGAAAGGAAGTGTGGATATCAAGGAAGAATGCTCGGGAAGAGATAATAAGCCAGTGCCAAGGCTTTGAGGAGAGAGCATCCCGGTGTGTGTGAGGAAGGAGGCCAGTGGGCCAGGTCTTTCAGTCTCTGTAGGCCAGTTAATTCTCCACCACCTCCCGCTTTGGGCTGATGCCTTTTTTTTTTTTTTTTTTTTTTTTTTTTTGCGGTAAGCGGGCCTCTCACCGCTGTGGCCTCTCCCGTTCCGGAGCACAGGCTCCGGACGCGCAGGCTCAGCGGCCATGGCTCACGGGCCCAGCCGCTCCGCAGCATGTAGGATCTTCCCGGACCGGAGCACGAACCCGTGTCCCCTGTATCGGCAGGCGGACTCTCAACCACTGCGCCACCAGGGAAGCCCCCTGATTCCTTTTTAACTCATGGAAATGTCTTCATTCTACTCCTGCTCTTTCATCTGATGACTTTTTCTAGGTTCCACCTTTTCTTATATTTCTTGACATTCCCCATTGAAGTTCTCTCTTGTCCTCATGAGTGAGATTTTGGACTATGATTTTGTTGATCCTCTTTGCCACTTCCTGTCTGACTCTGCTTTAACTTGGCCCTGGCCCATCTTCTTTCCCCCGTTGCCTGTTGCTTTGCCTTTTTCTTCGCCTTTCTTAGCACTTTTTGCCTTTGAGAACTTAACCCACCCTCCCTCCCCCAATAGTGCTTACTCTGGAGCAGGTGTTGTTCTAAGCGCTTAACAGTTGTTAATTAATTTAATCATCAGTAGCAACCTTGGGTGATAGGTACTATTTTTTTATTCTTTTAATTTTATGAGTGAGGAAATTGAAGTACAGAGAGAATATGTAATTTGGCCATGGTAACACAGCTGGGAAGTGCTGGGGCTCAGCCCCAGGCCATTTGCTTCAAGCACATGGGCTCTCATCCACTGTGTGATGGACACACGTCCACACGTGTCCTCTCTACTGAGCTTCAGCCCAGTCACTCCAGTTTCTGGGGGATTCACAACAAATAACCACAAACTTAGGGTCTTACAACAACGCACGTGGACTTCCCTGGTGGCGCAGTGGTTAGGAATCCACCTGCCAATGCAGGGGACACAGGTTCGAGCCCTGGTCCAGGAAGGCTCCACATGCCACGGAGCAACTAAGCCCACGCGCCGCAACCACTGAGCCTGCGCTCTAGAGCCCGTGAGGCACAACTACTGGTGCCCGCGTGCCTAAAGCCCGTGCTCCAGAACAAGAGACGCCACCGCAGTGAGAAGCCCACACACCGCAACAAAGAGTAGCCCCCACTCTCCGCAACTAGAGAAAAACCCGCGCGCAGCAACAAAGGCCCGAAGCAGCCAAAAATAAATAAATAAAATAAATTTATTAAAAACAAAAAAACCCCACATGCTTATGATCTCACAGTCCTGTGAGTCAGGAGTCTGGGTGCACCTGAGTGGGTCTTACAAGGCTATAATCAAGGTGTTGGCCAGGCTGCATTCTCATCTGGAGGCTGGTCTGGGGAAGAAACTGCCTCCAAGCTCATTCACGTGGTACCAGAATTCATTTCCCTTCAGCTGTGGGATGGAGAGGCCTGGATTTCTACTGACTGTCAGCTGGAGGTCACTCAGCTCCCAGGGGCCACCCGTAGTTCCTGCCACACGGCCCCGTCCACAGGCAGTTCACAACCTGGCAGTTTGCTTTTCAAAGGCCCAGCATGCTAAGGTGGACTCTTACATAGTGAAATGTCATCAGCGGAGTGACATCCCATCACCTTTGCTGTATTCCATTGGTCAAAGTCAAGTCATAGGTCCCACCCACAATCAAGGAGAGGGGCTTGTCCAAAGGTGAGGATGCTTGAGTCATCTGAGGATGTGCCCTCCATAGCATGGCTTACTGATCTGGGAAATACACCTTGAAACCAGAATTCACTATTTTCCCTCTTCCAACTTCCTGGTATCTGTTAGTGTTATCACTGGTCTTCCAGCCACCAGATTTTCAGTGTGAGTGTTAGCATTGACACCTCTTTTTCTTTGTTATTTTCATTTCACTTGTTTCATGTTTCACCTTTCACTTTTTAAGTCCTCTCCAATTTTCTTTGAAGTGTCCTTGAAATCTGTCTTCCTAAACACTGACTTGCATCTCTATCTCTCTCTGTCTCTGTCTCTGTCTCTGTCTCTGTCTCTGTCTCTCTCTCTCTCTCTCTCTCTCACACACACACACACACACATACTGGTATTGCATCTCCCCTAGAGTCTGATGTTAGCCTAATTGTCCAACCTTTTCCCATTTAGCAGGTTGCTTCGCTATTTTGTTGTCATCCTGTTGGTTCAGAGCATGTCTGTTCCTCCAGGAATGTCCTCAGCACCCCTCTTCCATTCTTTTCCAGCAGATTCCACCTCACCCCCTGCCCCCCAGCCCCGAGCCCCCTTGACCACTCCTTTCTCTGAGCCCCACTTAACGCCTGGTGCTTTCCACCCTGGCTTCGTGTTGGAATCATCAAGATCACTTCAGTTGGATTACTCAACCATGTATAGACTTGGCCAAGTTCCCTCTTCACAGAACATATATATTTTTTATTAAAGTAATGTTGGGTGAATTATCTGAATTTAAAAATGCATGAGAAAAATATGATCTATTAAATCAAGCATGCGGTCTGTCTGGCAGCCTGAACCACCCAGCCCGCCTGGCCCTTTGGCCGGCTCTGCCTGGGGTTGGGAACCCCAGATATCAGCAGGCGTGACGGATGGGCAGCGCCAGTGTGCCTGTGGCCCAGCTGACGGGCTGCGCCTGCTGCTGGAGGCCTGATTTATGTTCACCTCGGAGCTGCAGATCACCCCATGGTATAACACAGACGACAAGGCCTGTCTTAGCTTGTGGGGCCTCAGCCCTATCCATCTTGTGTGAACTTTTTTCCCTCTTAAATTCTCAGTTTGGCTTCTTAGCTTAATTGGCTTCTGGACGGATTAGGCGCTGTTTAGCGATGTCTGAGGTCCACAAGGACTGTTTTGATGGACTCTTCAAGAGGGAAAAGCTGATCGTCTCCCTCTTGGCCCCTCTGTGGGTCAACCCTGTTCTTTGCTGGGTCTGTTGGTTGCATGCCGTGTGCTCTGCACTTTCCTAAATCCTGGGAAGCAAGATGGGTGGGAAGCAGGGCACCCATGAGAAAAAGCAGGCCTTCCTAACAGCAGAACTGGAGGAAGAAGCTGTGGTTATATAGGACCAAGGAAACATGTTGTAGAAGTATCTTGGACTTGCTTCTCTGGAATAGGAGAGAGGCTCTGTTGCTTGTGATGGGGAAGGTGGGAGGGGCCCCTTTTGAAAGGAGCTGGTTTGGGAGGATTCCAGTTCTTTTGGTGGGATATAGAGTTGGCTTTATATTCTGGGAGGGAGGGAGTTGAGTCCTGCCTCTGTCTAATAACAACCAGTGGGCGAAAGGGCAGCCGTGCTCCCCACGGGCCAGGGCGTCCTGCCTTCTATAGCTGCATCCTCCACGGGTAGCTCCTTCCACCATCCCGTAGATTCTTCAGGGAGGGAAGAGGCCGGGTGTGTGGTTGCTGCCTGATACCAGACTGGTTACCCAACGAGAGTCCCCAGGCCCCGTGCACTTTCCTTCTTTTTTTACAGCCTGCCAGGTATTTGCTTTTCTGCCTAATCCAATTATGCCAAGGTGTGGCCATTTTTTGCTTAGTCTTGGTCAGTTGGCAGGGAACTCTCCTGGTACTTTATATAGTACATTGCCCTGATGCCAAACCCAGTCCTCCCCAAGGAAGAAAAGGGACTTTTGTTGTGACACCTGCCAAGCAGTTTTCTCTGTGGAAGTAGCTGGTATTTTTCTTTGGAAACTTTGTGGAGGGAACTAGCAGTTATTAAAAAGGAAAACAAAACAACAGCTACTATTTTTTTCAAGCACCTACTGTGTCTGGCATTGGACTAAGTCCTTAACATCCATTGCTTCATTGACTCGGAACAGTCTGAATAGGTGGATGCTGTTGACGCATATGCTCTTGTAGATGGGGAAACTGAGGCTGGGAGACATCAAGTCCCTTGGTCACAGGGATCTTCAGGAGTGAAAGTCAGGAGACTTAACTGGGTAGAGCTGGACTCTGACCCAAAAAACCCATGCCAAAATTTGGGTATCTGCCAGCCTGTCTTGTAGAGGTTGTCTGTGCCTTCTGATAGCCGTCACAGTTCTGAATGTGGGTTCCTGAGCCATAGGGAAGTTGCAGCCTGAGGTCACAGGTGGAGTTGAGAGTGAATGTTTGCAAAACACCTGTATAGTTGGCCGGTTATGTGTTGGGGCCAGTTATGCCTGTGTTGTGTTGCTTAATCTTACATGTCAACTTGACTGGGCTACCTGGTGCCCAGATATTTGGTTCAAATATTTTTCTGAGTGTTTCTCTGAGGATGTTTTTAAATCGACAGAGTAAAGCAGATTGCTCCATGTAACATGGGTCCAATCAGTTAAAGACCTAAATAGACCAAAAATCTGACCCTCTCCCCACAAAGGCGGAATTCCTCCTGCCTGACTTCACTGTCAAGCTGGGACATTAGTCTTTTCTCCTGCCTTTGGCCTTGGACGGGAGCTATACCCTCAGCTCTCTTGGGTCTTCCGCTTGCCAACTGCAGATCTTGCATTTGTCAGCTTTTGTAATTGTGTGAACCAATTCCTCATAAAGAATCTCTCTCTCTCCCTCTCTCTCTCTCTCTCTCTCTCTCTCTCTCTCTCTCTATATATATATATATTTTTTCTTCTTCTTCTTCCTGTGTCTCTAGAAAACCCTGACTAGCACAAGCACGCATCCTGGGTCACCGCCCATCTCCATATTTCTCAGGTCAGCAGTCATCCAGCTACTGTTCCTATAGGTGCTGCAGGGAAGCATCTGAGCCATAGTCTTTTTACTTCCATTTGGTTTCCTTCATCTTTATCTCTGAACTCACAGCTCAATTTTGAACGCAGAGAGCTCCTTCTTACATTCTTCCTCCTTTTCCAATTATTTTTCAGTGACTTTAGTAAGGAAAAATTCTTCCCCCTTTCACTACTTTCTCCATTTTCTCTGCCTTTTTTCAATCATTTTCTCTTCTTTCCTCTACTCCCCTTGCTTTTCTTTCTTACTCTTATCCTATTTAGAATCCAAAATAGCCCGAATAATTGTGGTTCGGAAGGTTCAAGGTAGTATTGGTATCTTTAGTTTTAACATGAAATTCTTAATAATAAGCAAGACCACTGGTCTCAAGCCCACTCCAGAATTTCCAAGAATGTCTCCAGCCACCCTATTTTTTTCTGATTAAATCTACTTTTCTTTTTCTTTTTTTTAAGATTTATTTATTTATTTGTTTGGTTGGTTGCGCTGGGTCTTAGTTGTGGCAGGCGGGTCCCTTAGTTGCGGCTCACAGGCACCTTAGTTGCGGCAGGCGGGCTCCTTAGTTGTGGCGTGTAAACTCTTAGTTATGGCATGCATGTGGGATCTAGTTCCCTGACCAGGGATTGAACCCGGGCTCCCTGCATTGGGAGTGTGGAGTCTTATCCACTGCGCCACCAGGGAAGTCCCTAAATCTACTTTTCTTTAAGCATGAGCTTTTATGCTGAATAAATTGCTTCCTTTTGAACTTTACTGTTTTGCTTTAATTTTACAGCAAGGTTTGCAAGTTTTCTGTTTTTAGCATTTGTTCTCATTGAAGATGTGCAGCACACCGATTACATTTGGATTGAAAAGGCCTTGTGGACTAGCTGAGGGTGCCCGGGCTGCCGCCTTGGGGCCTATCATTGTAATGGGAAGTCTTCTGTGTCTCATGGCCTGATTGTGGTGAATGACTACCTCCCATTGGTATGTTGGGGATGCTCTGTATTTCTTTTCTGTTTCCTTTACCTTCTCTGCACCTTTCTCATTCATACCTCATCGTTCCCTGGTCTTTGCTCAGTGATACCCAGAAACTTGTCCTTGATCGTGCAGTCCTTGTGCACCTTGAAAGCCCGTGTGTAAGCTTCCATTGGAGGCCCAGTGAGCTCTCCAAAAGTGAGCATCAGTGAATCGTAGCATAGGACAGAAGGAATGGTGCATCTTGCCTCTGCCCTTGGAATGGGGGTCTGGGTCACGAGGCGTGGTATAGCCAGAATTCACATACTGATCTTCAGTAGGTAACAGCACAAGAGGTTGCTTATAATTTTCAGCTGCAGAAATTTCGGCTAAAGGCAGAGTTAGTTTAAACAACACCCCATGCCCCCAAACCACCCTCCCCAAAACCCAAACCAGAAAGGCAGCTACCGAAACCCCAGTCTCCCCTTCGTTTCCCTCTTCCCTGTGACTGTATTCATTTCCCTGTATCAGGGAGGGCTAACTGATAAACTCATTGGATATATTCCAACTCAGGAGGCAATGAATGGTAGTCTTAAGTTAATTCTTGGATTTTACAAGCATTTGGGCTATCCTAGGTCTCCTATGAAGAGAACAGGCTTTTGGATGTTGCCAGGAGTTTGAGTGTCTGAGATCTTTGCCAGGTAGGCTGTGGTGGGGAAGTGTTTGTGACAATAGCCAGAATTCTAGGCAGTTGCTAAGGGTCTGAGTTTCTTTTAATTGCAAATATAGACAACTTCCAGAATGGCAAGGGGAAGCTTAACATCTCCTTGACTTGTCAGATTATTTTCCACAAAATTTGATCTTACGTGGAGTATTTTGAAGCGAGCACTGCCCCTCCTTCAGCAAAACCAAAATGTAATATAAAAGAACTATGGTTAAAGAACATTCTAGAAGACACTTGCACTAAAGCAGAGTAAAGCTTGTTATGGCATTACAGAATGTTAAAGCCATCAGGGGCATAGCGATAAGATTAATTCAAATCTTTCATGTTACAGATTAAGAAACTGAGGCCCTAGATTAAGTGTTTTGCTCAAAGTTAATATTCACTCATCACTATAGACCATTTCTCACATAAGCCTGTGACATTTGGTGTTGCATCCCATATGCCAGGTGACATTTCCCACGGAAACGTTATCTACTTACTGACCATAAAATTGTCTATAGCAGAAGCAGTAGTTGCGTTTGCATCCTCTTATTCTTAGAAAGTGTTGCTGACAATTTTTTTTTATTGTTACGTATTTAATGGCAGACTCCAGTTAATTCAGATATTAGATCATTATTTATCCGAGGTCCTGATAAATAGATAAATAGTCCAGCCTCTTTTTCCTCAAGCTGATAAATTTCACTTCAGTGCTTTTGGGGAATGTAAATATGAAATTAATATTGCAGCAATTAGTCATCTATTCTGAATTTTTTCCTTGCAAATTCCCAGAGCATAAGCATGAAATTCATTAGTCCAGTCCCTTATGCTTTAAAACCATCGTGGCATTGTAGATACTTCTACTCCTCCTTTGAAATTTAATGCAGTAAGGAATTTAGCAGAAACCTGCCTTTATTAATTTATTATTTGTAAGTCAGGAAGCTGTATTCCTCAGTCGCTGTTTTTCTGAGCTGGCTGACTCAGCGCCATGCTTTTCGGCGACAGGAAAGCCAGTGCAAATTCTAAATTGTAGCCTCTACTTCGAGAGTGTATGAAAGTTGTTTGATAACTGCTGTTGTCATTTCCCTGGGAGAACTTATCTTCAGTGCTGTCCTTATAAACACAGGTCTCACTGCTGGGAGCTAAAGAGGTTAGAATTGATTTTCATGAAGTTTTTCACTTAATTAAATCTCATCAATTTCTATCCTCCCAGTGATTTTAATTTGAGACCGAGGAGGGTCCAGGGATGAACAGTTTACAGACTGTGGCTTCTCTTTGGCTGTAGGGAGGCTGCACTCTGAAATCCTTTTCTTATGAAATATGCTCTAAATGACTTGCATGGGAGCCACCTCTGTCTGATGTTCTATGTTACGTAACTGGTCAGATTTATGTTGCCTACAGTGAATTCCAAATCCCAGTTTTTAGGGATTTGCAAGAGGGGTAGGGATACTGTTAGTCTGCTTGAGATTGAAGACTTGGAAGACCATAATAATTCAAGGGTCATAGAAACCATGTCTATAAAAGATGATTCTTTTTGTCCCAAATTAGCATGTCAGAAATGGTACTTAAAAAGCTGAAAGAGATTCACAACTTGGACCACAGGTGTCTCAGGTCTGGGGATTTAAAAAAAGAAAAATTGTTTATTTATTCATTTGGCTGTGCCGGGTCTTAGTTGCAGCATGCAGGATCTGTGTTGCCGTTGTGGCATGTGGGATCTTTAGTTGTGGCATGTGGGATCTTTAGTTGTGGCACGTGGGATCTTTAGTTGCACCGTGCGGGATCTTTGTTGCCGTTGCGGCATGTGGGATCTAGTTCCCTGACCGGGGATCGAACCTGGGCCCCCTGCATTGGGTGTGTGGAGTCTTAGCCACTGGACCACCAGCGAAGTCCCAGATCTGGGAATTTTATTCCACCGGTGGTGGTGGGATGAGTGAGTTTGCTTACAAGAGGGCATTTAAATAGGGCTTGATGATCAAGTAGGGCTTCAACAAGTAGATTTGTAAGTCCAGGCAAGAAAGGCTAAAAGCAGGAGAGAGCACTGAAGGAATATTAAGTCAACTCTGCATGATTATTATTATTTTTTTTTAAAGAAAACATTTGTAATCTTACTGTACAGTACCTTGAAAAGTACAGTAGTCTAGTACAACAGCTGGCACACAGGGGCCGGCATCGAGTGCACAGGCAAGAGGGGTTACTGACTGGAGGAGGGAGAGGAGGTGGGAGATGGTCGAGCTGAAGGATCGTCAGTAATAGGAGACGGGAGGGCAAGCTGCAATTTCACTCACACCTTGCATGATTATTTTTTTAAAACCATTTCCCAAATAACCAGGTCCTTTGTTTAAGGATCAATAGACTCTGAACCCAATTCTAAAAAGTGTTTTGGGCCATAGGGGCATCTTTGCATCTCTAAGGTAATTGTCTTGTGGGAGAAATTTGCCTCCCTCTCTCCCCATAGTAATGTCTGGGGAGCTGGCCCTGAAATGTCTGTTCATTATTTCTTGCTCATTACTAACTAGAAGGTCTAATTATTCCCAATGACTACAGGCGGTTGGGGAATCTGACAGGCTTGGCCATGCCCCACATTGGGCTTTTTGGTCGCCCATTCCTTCCCATCCTTCCTTTCCTTTGTTTTTCAGAGCTAGAGCTGTGAAATGAAAGATGAGAGTCCATGTTTTCTATTTTTTAGGCAGGGATGCTTTCTGCTTAAATTGCTCCAAGGTCTTTAAAAGTTGCTTTCAATCCTGGATAACATATATGTATGGAGAGACATTTGAACTTGGTATTTAGTTATTAGTTCATTGAAACACTGGATCAAACCTGACCAGTCCCTGGAGACTTCTAGTCCTGGCTCTTTTCAGTATTTGCCTGTATGGTCTGGTGTAGGGTACCTCTTCTCTGGCTTATTTCCCTTCCTAAATCTTAATGAGGTTGTTAAAGTGGAGAATTCCAAGGCCCTACCTTGAAAAAGTCTCTCTCCTTGACCAAAGTTTAGACAGGCTCCTCTGGGCCCTCTTTTCAACTAGGCCTCATCCTTGGCCTCTGGTTCTGTCTTTGGCCTGCCCAGCCCAGTCTTAGCAAAGAACCCGGCTCAATTATCCCCTACCCTTGATATCTGACCACTCTTGATATCTGATCAAGTTCCTCATCCCCTACCTTTGGTGTCTAAATCTTTGGCCTGTCTTTAGCAAGAATCCTGTTAGGCAAGTTTAGCAAGAATCCCCCTACTCTTGACATTTCCTTTTAGTGATTTTACATCCACTGTGACCCTCTCACCCTACTCCTTGGCTATAAATCCCCACTTGAACTTGTTGTACCAGAATTGAACCGATCTCTCTCCTCTATTGCAGTACTCTTATTACAATACTCTTGAAGAAAGTCTTCCTTACTGTTGTAGCAAGTGTTAGAATCATTTTTTTCTTTAACAAGATTCTAGACTGTTACTTGTTATGTCTAAGGTGAGATCCTGTGTATTAGCTAGGACCCAGGCTCCTTCCATATCGTGGCTCTGCCATCTCCAGCATGTGCCTTCCATGGTCACCATATTCCTGTGAGTCAAGTCATAGAAGGGGAAAGAGCCTGAAGGCTTGTATGAGGGAGGGCACATCTCTTCCACTCACATTCCATTGGCTAGAATCAAGTCATATGGTCACATTTCTCTTCAAAGGAGGCTGGGCAATGTAGGCCAGAGGAAAAGGGAATGAATTTATGGAACACCAACCCATGTATCTGCATTTTAAATAAGTATCACATGTAATTCTGATGTAGGGGGATACTTGGACCATGCTTTAAGAAATGCTGTACATATTATTGCCAAATATTTTCCAGTCCTGATATTCCATGATTCTATTGTGCTGGGACTTTTTATGTGGAAAAAATGCAAGCAAGTCCTTCCAAAGTGAAAAGGAAAGTTGAACAATCATAGTAGATTTTTCTGCCCATATTCTAGGTTTGGAAATACATGTTGGCCTGTTCAGACCAGCTGATTAAAGGGTCAGTGTTACCGGTACTCTTCTTCCCAGTGGCCCCACGATCGTCTTGCTGCAACTCTTCTGCTTTAGGAACACACCAGGATATTACCTTCTGGTGCCTCATTACATAATGGGGTGCTGAGGACCAGAATGGAGAGCACGGGGGATATGCTTGTTTCCCTTAGCAATTAACTACATTGGGTGGTTTGTCTCTTTAAACCCATTGAAGGCATAAGGGTTTTGCTAACCTCTTCCGATTAGAATCACTGATCTGGGACCCCGAAAACTGACATCCTCTGCTACTGACTTGGTCATTTGTGCTGTGATTTTTACAAAGACCAAAGATTTGGGTTTATTTTATGTCAGGAATTATGCTAAAAGCAGACACGGGGGTAGCGTAATGATCAATTTTCCTTAACTCCACCAAGTTAGTGGAGTGAAAAGAAACATTTAGATCTGCATGAGATATGGTTTGAGCAAATTGCAGTTGTAAAGAGAAACTAGACTGTGAATACAGAGGCTTTGAATGAGGCTTTTTTTGGGTTTCTAATTTCTCAACACCATCAGTTGCTAAGCTACGGGCAGATATGACAGAGGCTAGTGGATACTTTCTAGATTGAATATAATACTGACACCAAACAATATCAGGGTAGAATACTTACTGTATGTGGCCTTTGTTATTATCTTGTTTCCTCATCCTAACATGAGGAGGTTGTTTTACCAGACGCGGGAAACTGAGGCTGAGGTACACAGAGCTTCAGCAAGCGTGTGAGATTACATTGTGGGTAATCAAGACCTTGCTGATAATCAGAAGCAGAAGTAATCCATGGTTTTGTTCCTTCTCAGTCTGGTTTGTTCTGCATTAGCCATTATATTCTTGGGCAACCAGTGGATTTTGGAGAGAGCCCTCTCTCTCTTTCTTTTTACACATAGATTACATGGTATAGAAGCAAGTGGTTCCATTTCCTTTCATGAAAATGATGGTTTCTGGGTTAGCATTCAGTACTGCCAGCTTTGTGTTAGCTCTATTTCTTACCAGCCTTTGATGGTGTACAGTGTGCTCAGATAGTATAGGAAGCTTAAAAATATTAATGACTGGCCAACTATAAATTCTTTTAGGGATCATTTCATAGAATGTTACCAGTCAGATGCATTTGAAAGAATAGAATGCTCTTAAGGTTTCTGTTACGCTTCTTATGGAGTCAAGGGAAGATGGTATTAGGTCTCTTTGCAGCCAAGTCCAGTCTTAAACACTGTGCCAACTCCTTCCTCCGGTCCAGCTGCCTCTGTTGAGTTAATGGAAATGGCAAACTGCCCTTTCCCAGTCCATGGCAGACATCACTCACTGCCGTAATATTGTTCTGTGGATATGACATCAGGTGAATTGATGTCCAATTGATCATAGCTAGCATATTAGTTGAAACTTAATTCTCAACTCTGGTTGACCATAAACCTGCCTTTATTATGAAATAACTAAATGATCAATTTAGGTTAGTAGTTCTCAACGGGAGATGAAGTTGTCTTCCAGAAGACATTTGGCATTGTTTGGTGTTATTTTTTGTTGTCACAACTCTGGGGTTTGCTGCTGGTATCTAGTGGGTGGAGGCAAGGGGTACTGCTAAACATCTTACAATGTGCTAAACCCCTCCACCTCTCATGACAAAGAATGACCCAGCTTCAATGCCAATAGTGCCAAGGTTATGAAACCCTGATTTGATCTTTGGAGGGTCTCTGAACAGTGAATCAGGAGTAAGAAGTAGGACATAGACGAGGACTTGGGAGAGAGAATAGGATATCTGGAAGAAAAGGAGAGAAAGCATTTATAGCTTAACACATAAGCTTAAGGTAGGTCTGTGCAAAGATCTATTAGTTCCCTTCAGTGCCCTGTTTGAGAAACACAACATAAGAATGTCAACTCTTGGAGAAGAACACAGAATATGTATGTGTGGTTTGGTAACATGGTTACTCCTTGGACCCTTTTGTCGTCTGGTGCTTAAGGGGGTTAGTAAAGAGTAGCTGATGAGGGTAGCTGATCTGTTCATAAGTGTCTGCATCTTCACTTTCAAAAGGTTGATTTTTATTAACAAAGCAACCTGAGATTTGGACAGAGATCTATCCACATAATGTCTATTCCAAGCTATTGGAAGCAATCTACCTGTCCAAAACCAAAGACATGGTTAAATGATGGCATATCCATGTAACATAATTTGAATATTTTTTAAATGACATGAGGACATTTTTAGGACATGTTACATAAAATAAATTAGATAAATAACTGTATATATGATATGATCTTAACTTGGCTATATTTACACTAAAAATTGACTAGAAGGCTTAGAGTTTCAACAGTGAAGAATGTTTTCTTTATACTTTGATGTATTTTCCAAATTTTCTTTAGTGAAGACAGGTTTCTATTGAGATGAGAAAAATGTAAATAGTTTAGAGTTAGCTACGAGTGATGAAGTTTCTATGTTTAAAAGAAATGAAGGGGACTTCCCTCGTGGCACAGTGGATAAGGCTCCGTGCTCCCAGCGCAGGGGGCCTGGGTTTGATCCCTGGTTAAGGAACTGGATCCCACACGCATGCCGCAACTAAGAGTTTGCATGCCACAACTAAGGAGCCCGTGTGCCGCAACTAAGGAGCCGGTGAGCCACAACTAAGACCTGGCGCAACCAAATAAATAAATATTTTTTAAAAAATAAAAGAAATGAATTCATCATTTGAGACAAAGGTCATTTATCAAGTGGCAGCTATCTGCCAGAGATGGTGCTAGACACATCAGAGGCCAGTAAATTGTTACCTTCCACCGTGGTGGAGTATAGGTTCTGATGTAGGGGTGGGAATAGAGTTCTGTGGCACAACAGCAGTCAGAATAGATATGAAGGAAGGCTTCACTGAAGAGGTGGCATGTAAGAAGGATCTTGATGGCAGCATAGGAGTTTATGAGGTAAAGAAGGGCTGAGAAACACCAGACTAGTTTTAAAATTGCTTCCTTTTTAAAAATTTTTTATTGGAGTATAGTTGATTTATAATGTATTAGTTCCTGCTCTACAGCAAAGTGAATCAGTTATACATCTATCCACTCTTTTTTTAGATTCTTTTTCCATATAGGTCATTGCAGAGTACTGAGTAGAGTTCCTTGTGCTATAGAGTAGGTCCTTATTAGTTATCTATTTTAATGTATAGTAGTGTGTATATGTTAATCCCAAACTCACAATTTATCTCTCACTGCCCCCTCTTCCCCCCTGGTAAACCATAAGTTTGTTTTCTACATCTGTGACTGCATTTCTGTTTTGTACATAAATTCATTTAGACCATAAAATTGCTTCCTGAACTGTGAATGGGAGTTGCGGGTCAGTTCCGTCCCGTAATCTGTAAATTGCTGTGTGAATGAAAGTTATTATTATGCTTTTTAATAAAGTCATTATAAAAGTCATTATAATGCTGCTGGTGGCAGAAGTGTGTGACTCAGGGCTTTTTTCCCACTGGTCCTTTTTTATACAACAGTTAGACGGATCATTTTCCATGAGTTAATTACAATTTTGTTTACATTGCTCCACAAGGCATTCTGTGGCCTTAGAGGCACATATCTTTAGAGTAACATTACATTCCTAGGTCTAAAAAAGAAGTCTTTTTAAACCTTGTTGTGTTACCTTGTGGCTTTAAACTCTAGGACTAAGAGGCTTTCAAAGGCCAACTTGAATGAAGTTGGATGTTGCTTTTAGACGTTGAGATCGTTTGAAATCTGAAATTGCCACTGTGGAATGTGGATTCCGTTGTTCCTCTACAAATAGGTTCAATATAGGCAGTGGGCCCAAAAGTTCTTGACGTGAAGCTCGGGATCACTCTTAGTGAGGAAGCGACGGATTAATCTGCTTGGTACCGAAGGACGTCTAACTGGTCTGTTTAGGTTGATCTAAACATGAATAGATTAGGAAATTGGAAAAGAGGGTAGATACATGCTGCCTGAGATTTTTAACCATAATACATTATTCATTCACTAGTTAATGAATGGAGCAGTTATTCATTGTGTGCCTACTGTGTGCCAGCCCAGAGGTCACTTATCTGGCAAACTCTACTCCCCAGAAGAATGCAGACAACCCGGGAGGTCAAGCTGTTAACCCAGATGCCACAGCAGTCCTCATACCAGTGCTGCTGGCTTCATCCTGGAAGGTCACTGTGGGTCCGGGACAGAGCTTGCCTCTTCCTCTCCCCAGGTGCTGTGGAGTTTGGGAATCAGAAGAATGGAAGAGGTGGTAACAATCTGTTAGGAAGAGAGGAAATCCAAAGTCCTTATAAGAGAACGCTTGAATTTAAAGACTTCAGAAGTGTTGAGAAGAAATCTTTCCAGCTCCTAACCATGTTCTTCACAATCTTCACAACATAATAATAGATGCCCGTTTGTCATCAAGAAAACAAATGGTTCTGCGTTCAGTAATCTCTTTGCCGTGGTTGTTTCAAATGGCAGATTGGCATGTAATCTATTTCAGCTCCTCTCCTCCACTCTGGGAGACCTCGGGGCTCCTCCTGGCTTCCCTCTCCTGGGAGTCATAGCGTTCAACTCCTTTATTTCCAGTCTGTTAGGGGTCAGTGTCCTGTGCTCCTGCTGTCCACGGTCTGAGAACCATTGTTTCATATATTTTGTCCATTAAAAAAAATTGGTAAGATAGAGTTC
The DNA here is from genome assembly GCF_011762595.2 of Tursiops truncatus. Classification (NCBI taxonomy): domain Eukaryota; kingdom Metazoa; phylum Chordata; class Mammalia; order Artiodactyla; family Delphinidae; genus Tursiops; species Tursiops truncatus. Next base: position 130,823,387 of record NC_047037.1, on the reverse strand, counting down.
TCTTATGATTCTGCAGTCCCACTCCTGGGCATTTATCTGGAGAAAACTATCATTCGAAAAGATCCATGCACCCCAACTTTCATAGCAGCACATTTATAATAGCCAAGACATGGAAGCAGCCTAAGTGTCCATCGACAGATGAATGGATCAAGAAGATGTGGTATATATACACAATGGAATATTACTCAGCCATAGAAAAGAATGAGATAATGCCATTTGCAGCAACATGGATGGACCTAGAGATTATCATACTGAGTGAAGTAACCCATGCAAAGACAAATATCATAGGCTATTGCTTATATGTGGAATCTAAAAAAAAAGATACAAATGAACTTATTTACAAAACAGAAATAGACTTAACAGACATAGAAAACAAATTTATGGTTATCAAAGCGGAAAGGCAGGGGGGGAGTGATAAATTAGGAGGTTGGGATGAACATATACACACTACTATATATAAAATAGATAACCAACAAGGACCTACTGTATAGCACAGGGAGTTATACTCAGTATTTTCTAATAACCTATAAGGGAAAAGAATCTGAAAAACGTATATGTATAACTGAATCACTGTGCTGTACACCTGAAACTAACATGACATTGTAAATCAACTATATTTCAATTAAAAAAAATTGTTTCCGTTGGGTGTATAGATCTAGCCCCTGTTATTTCATCTTGGCTAGAGGTAGAAGTTGTGTAATATATTTAACAATGTTTTCTTTCTCTTTCAAAATAGATTTTAAGAAATTTAAAAAAAAATAATTTGACCGTTTAAAAATATTAAGCTTCAGGCTTCCCTGGTGGCGCAGTGGTTGGGAGTCCGCCTGCCGATGCAGGGGACGCGGGTTCGTGCCCCAGTCCGGGAAGATCCCACATGCCGCGGAGCGGTTGGTCCCGTGAGCCATGGCCGCTGAGCCTGCATGTCCGGAGCCTGTGCTCCGCAACGGGAGAGGCCACAACAGTGAGAGGCCTGCATACCGCAAAAAAAAAAAAAAAATTAAGCTTCAGTTAACACAGCAAATTCACATATATGGAGCAGCATGTTCTCTGACAGTCTTTGATAATTAAGTTGTTTCTGTGTATGAGACTGGAGTTACAGTAGATCAGTATATAAGCCAATTATCATCCTCATCTTAAAGCATAATTAAAATTCCTCTTCTCAGCCCTCAGGGGTACAATTCCTTTTTTTTTTTTTTTTTCTTTAAATTTGCTGCCTCTTCTTCGTGTGTTTTGAGAAATTGTTCTTAAAGAAAGCCTTGAGTTTCCAAAATTTGGGGGTGATTGTCATCTCTTCGGACTTAAAGTATGGACTGTCACACATAATTGCAGTTGAAATAGATATCAAATTACTCGATCTATTTTCAGAGGTTATCATCATCAATGACATAACCGATGTGTTTGTCTTCATTCTCTTTCTACCTGGTTTGCTCAGTCTAATCACCCGAACGTTGTCAATTTGGGATTAAAGTGCATTTCGGAAGATTTTGGCTTTTAAAGAGCATATGGTAAATTGAGCTCTTCTCCAGAGGCCCTCATGATACCAGTAACTATAAATGGCACTGCTCATCCTAGTGAAGGCTTTCTTATCTTTTAAAGGTCAGGATCAAATCTCCCAACCCTTACCTGGCTCCCTTGCTCTGAAGAGCTCTGGTTTTCAATTCCTCTGGTACTTATTAACTCCAATTACTTATTTACCTGCCTTAAGTCGTTTTTGAAATGAGGTGAGCGATAGAATGGGAAGAGAATATAAAAGGCCTTTACTTCCCTCTTGGATCAAGGCATACCTATATATAAATTGTTGTTTGTTTCATGTTTCCTTTGCAGGTTCACTTGGCATTGCTCTGAGTATCAGTAACACAGAGCACATCTCCCCCAGTGCCTCCTTATCATTCATTCAGCCACCAGAGTTGTTCCCCAACATGTAGCTCTGATCATTGTCACTCCCCTTTGACAGGAGTTACTGCATACACATTACAGACCCATCTTTATGATGTGGTGTTCAAGACCCCAGATTCTCTTCCAGGTCTATCTCCATCACACGTTATGTTTCAGTTGTAGGGCTCTTGCCGTTGCTGGGACATGCTGTGTATTTTACACCTCTTGTGTGTTTGCTTCCACTGTTTCCCTGCAGAATCTTTCTCCCTGTGCCTTCCCCTCCCAAATCATGCATGTTGGGACATCTTCCCAGCCTTGACATGTGGAATTGCTTCTTCTCTTGTCTGGATTCCTAGAACTTTCTCACAAAGTGGCTTGATGGTGTGTCTGGGAAGGTGATCACTGTTACCAGGAAGGTAATGTATAAGCCTTGAAGGTCAGATGACCCAGGTACTGCTCCTGGGTTTAGCATTGCCAATCCACCCTATCATTGTGCGGGTAGAAGAGGAGGGGCAGAATTAACAACACTGAAGGGAAAATGGTCTAGGCTTTGGGAAAATGGTCTAGGCTTTTACCACTGAGAAGTTGGGAGCAGAAGAGCAGCCAGGTATTCTCTGTCCATCTCCTCCTATTTCTGGCTTTATTTCCTGTCACCTGGAGCAACAGAGAAATTACAATGGTTATGTAAAACATGGAGAGCTTTTCACAAAGAGTGTGTGGAAAAAAGATCTTGGATTTTTGACATTTTTACCCCATACTTATTAAGGTTTCCAGATTTTACAAAGGTATAAACAAGAAAATAGTCATCAGATTCCATGCAACTGCACATCACGTTATATATTGCATGTTAGTGAGGTTAGCCATGTGTGGGCAAAAGGATTGTATTTATTTATTTTTATTGAAGTATAGTTGATGTATGTTATTATTTATACGTTACAGGTGTACAGTATAGCGATTCACAGTTTTTAAAGGTTATACTCCACTTATAGTTATTATAAAATATTGACTGTATTCCCCATGTTGTACAATATATCCTGGTAGCTTATTTAATACTTGATAGTCTGTTCCCCTTACTCTCCTACCCCTGTATTGCCCCTCTCCACTTCCCTGTCCCCACTGGTAACCACTAGTTTGTTCTCTGTATCAGGATTTTCTTTTTTAAAGTAAAATAAGTAAAGATATTTCTAACTAATTCTGAACACCTGCTAAGTGCCAGGCACTGTTCTTGGGCCTTTGAGATGAAAGAATGAATAAAGCATAGTCCCCACGTTTAAGGGTCTCATAGTCCTAGCTCAGCCGTTATCACACGTGGTCCCCAGACCAGCAGCAGCAGCAGCATCTGGGAAATCGTTAGGAATCTGCATTCCTGAGCCCTACCCCAGACCTACTGAATCGGGCACTCTGGGGGTGTGGCCTAGCAATGTGAATTTTCACAAGCCCTCCAGCTGGAGAGAGACTCAACACAGTCTGGTTGTAGCTGCTGAACACATGTTGAGTTGATCAGGGAGTAATTGGATAGATGTAGTTGATGCCTTTGGAGAGTCAGGTAGGTCTTCAGACGAATGAAGTTCAAGTTAAATCTTAACTGGTGAGTGGTTGTTCTTCAGACGAATAAGGGCGAGAAGGAGAGTATTTCAAGTCAAGAGAACCACATGCAAAAGTACAGAACAATCGGACTTCCCTGGTGGCCCAGTGGTTAAGAATCCGCCTGCCAATGCAGGGGACATGGGTTCAAGCCCTGGTCTGGGAAGACCCCACATGCCGCGGAGCAACTAAGCCCGTGCGCCACAACTACTGAGCCTGTGCTCTAGAGCCTGCGAGCCACAGCTACTGAGCCCATGTGTCACAACTGCTGAAGCCTGCACGCCTAGAGCCGTGCTATTCAGCAAGGGAAGCCACTGCAATGAGAAGCCCACGCACCACAAGGAAGAGTAGCCCCCGCTTGCCGCAACTAGAGAAAAGCCCACACGCAGAAACGAAGACCCAACGCAGCCAAAAATAAATAAATAAATAAATGGGGGGGAAGAAAAGTACAGAGCAGTCAAAGGACTTGGTCGCCTCTGGGGATCACAATTACTATTGTCATTATGTTGTTCTTATTACTATTACTCTTATATCAGGGTCATAATATAAGCTAAGTTGGCGAGATCGGTAGCCAGATCGTGCTGAGAAGTTTGGCTCTTCTCCTGGAAAATAACCGAATGGTTTTTAGCAGTGAAGTGAAGTAATATCAGGTTTGCAATTTTGTTGGACATACACAAAAAAACAGAGCGTTTTCTAAATTACAAAAGAAGTTTTTGTGATGTATTCAAAACCTAAGCTGAGATTAAAGGAGGAAAAATGTAAAGAATTCAGAACTTAATTTTTACTATTTATAACCTTAAACAATTAAAAAAATTTAATAGACTATTTTTTTACAGCAGTTTTAGGTTTATAGAAATATTGAACAGAGGGTACAGAGATTTCCCGTGTACCCCTTGCCTCCACACATGCATACCCTCCCCCTTCATCTACATTCACAACCAGAGTGGTACATATGTTACAATTGGTGAACCTGCCCTGATATATCATTATCTAGGTTATGTTAGGGTTCACTCTTGGTCTTGTACATTTTACGGGTTTGGACAAATTTATAATGACTTGTATTTACCATTGTAATTATCATACAGAATAGTTGCACTGCCCTAAAAATCCTGCCTCCCTCCCCCAAGCTCCTGGCAACCAGTGATTCCTTTACCATCTCCATAGTTTCGCCTTTTCCAGAATGTTGTATAGTTGGAACCATATGGTATATAACCTTCTCAGATTGGCTGCTTTGATTTAGTGACAGCATTTAAGGTTCCTGCACGTCTTTTCGTGGCTGGATAGCTCATTTCTTTTCTTTTTGTTTTTATTTTATTTTATTATTTTTTTTGGCTGTGTTGGGTCTTAGTTGCTGCGCACGGGCTTTCTCTAGTTGCAGCGAGCAGGGGCTACTCCTCAGTGTGGTGCGCGGGCTTCTCATCGTGGTGGCTTCTCTTGTTGCGGAGCACGGGCTTTAGGCACGTGGGCTCAGTCGTTGTGGCATGCGGGCTCTAGAGCGCAGGCTCAGTAGTTGTGGCGCATGGGCTTAGTTGGTACACAGCATGTGGGTCTTCCCGAACCAGGAATCGAACCCATGTCCCCTGCATTGACAGGTGGATTCTTAACCACTGCACCACCAGGAAAGTCCAGCTCATTTCTTTATAGAATAATATTCCATTGTCTGGATGTACCACAGTTTGTCCATTGACCTACTGAAGGACATCTTGGTTGTTTCTAAGTTTTGGCAGTTATGAATAAAACTGCTATTGATATCTGAGTGCAGGTTTTTGTGTGGATGTAAGTTTTTAACCCCTTTGGGTAAATACCAAGGAATGCGGTTAATGGATTGTATGGTAAGAGTATGTTTAATTTTGTAAGGAACCACCAAATTGCCTCCCAAAGTGGCTGTACCATTTTGCGTTCCCACCAGCAATGAATGAGAGTTGCTGTTGCTCCACATCCTTGTCAGCATTTGGTGCTGTCAGGGTTCTGGATTTTGGCCATTCAAGTAGGTGTGTAGTGGTATCTCACTGTTGTTCTGGTTTGCATTTCTCTGATCACATCTGACGTGGAGCATCTCTTCATACCCTGATTTTCCATCCGTGTATCTTCTTTGGTGAGGTGTCTTTGGCCCATTTTTTTTTTTTTTTTTGTGGTACGCGGGCCTCTCACTGTTGTGGCCTCTCCCGTTGTAGAGCACAGGCTCCGGACGCGCAGGCTCAGCGGCCATGGCTCACGGGCCCAGCCGCTCCACGGCATATGGGATCTTCCCAGACTGGGGCACGAACCCGTGTCCCCTGCATTGGCAGGTAGACTCTCAACCACCGCGCCGCCAGGCAAGCCCTGGCCCATTTTTTAATTGGGTTGTTTGTGTTCTTGTCGTTGAGTTTTAAGAGTTGTTTGTATATTTTAGATAACAGTCGTTTATCAGAAGTGTCTTTTGCAAATGTTTTCTTCCAGTTTGTGACTTGCCTTCTCATTCTCTTGTGATTGTCCTTTGCAGAGGAGAAGTTTTTAATTTTAATGAAATCCAGATTATCAGTTATTTCTTTCATGGATCATGCTTCTGGTGTTGTATCTAAAAAATCATTGCCAGAGCCAAGGTCATCTAGGTTTTCTTCTATGGTATCTTTTATGGTTTCATATTTTAGTTTTATAGTTTTACATTTAGGTCGTGATCCATTTTGAGTTGATTTTTGTAAAGGGCATAAGGTCTGTTTCTAGATTCTTCTTTTTACATGTGGATGTCCAGTTGTTCCAGCACCATCTGTTGAAAAGACTGTATTTTCTCTGTGGTATTTCCTTTTCTCCTTTGTCAAAGATCAGTCCACTCTATTTATTCAGATCTGTTTCTCGGCTCTCTGTTTTGTTCCATTGATCTATTTGTGTATTCTTTTGCCAATACCACACTGTCTTGATTACCATAACTTTGTTGAAAGTCTTGAAGTTGGGTAGTGTCAATCCTCCAACTTTGCTCTTCTTATTCAATATTACTTTGGCTATTTTGGGTCTTTAGCTTCTCCACATAGTCTTAAATAATTTTAATTCTAAAAAAAAATAGAGGGACTTCCCTGGTGGCTCAGTGGTTAAGAATTGCCTACCAATACAGGGGACATGGGTTTGAGCCCTGGTCCGGGAAGATCCCACATGCCGCAGAGCAACTAAGCCTGTGTGCCGCAACTACTGAGCCTGAGCTTTAGAGCCTGCGAGCCACAACTACTGAGCCCACGCGCCGCAACTACTGAAGCCCATGTGCTCTAGGTCCCACGTGCTGCAACTGAGCCCACATGCTGCAACTACTGAAGCCCGCACACCTAGAGCCCATGCTCCGCAACAAGAGAAGCCACCCCAATGAGAAGCCCGCGCACTGCAATGAAGAGTAGCACCTGCTCGCTGCAACTAGAGAAAGTCCGCATGCAACAACAGACCCAACGCAGCCAAAAATGAATAAATAAATAAAATTTATTAAAAAATAGAGAAAACTTATAGAAAGTTAAAAAATTACAAAATACCAGAAGAAAGAAACAAAAGCTAATTTCTAGTTCAACCTAGATTGAACTGTTTACCTTTCAGTTGTACTTTGATGGAGTCTTTTTTTCTCTTTGTCCTGTGTTTATTATTTATAGTATGTGTAATAAATAAATTTAATTTCTGTCTTGACATTTCTCCTCATTTAATGGGAAAAATGGTTGTGTTGCAAATTCCTTAAATACTCTGTAAATATCTGTTTTAACAAGTGTTTAACATTCTGTGGAGTGCTATACTGAAGTTTACTTGAATCTCATTTGCATGCATTGCTTATGTATCAGTTAGGGTTTGGTGAGTATATTAGTCAGGGTTCTCCAGAGAAACAGAACAAACCAATAGAGTCTACCCCTCTCTCTCTCTGTGTCTCTGAGATGTTGAGATTTATTATAGGAATTGGTTCATGCAATTATGATTGCTGAGAAGTCTCATGATCTGCCTGCTCTTTGCAAGCTGGAGACCCAAGAAAGCCAGTTGTGTAATTGAATCAGAATCTGAAGGCCTGAGAACTAGGGCAGCTGATGGTGTAAGTCCTGGTCCCAGTGTGAAGGCCTGAGAACCAGGAGTGCCAATGTCTGAGGGCAGGAGAAGATGAATGTCCTAGGCCAGAGAGAGCAAACTCACCCTTCCTCCACCATTTTGTTCTACTCAGGCCCCCAGTGAATTGGATGATATCCACCCACATTAGTGAGGGTGATCAGTTTTCACTCAGTCTACTGATACAAATGCAAATCTCATCCAGAAACACCCTTGCAGACACACCCAGAAATAATGTTTTACTAACTGTCTAGGCATCCCTTAGTCTAGTCATGTAGGTACATAAAGTTAACCATCATAGTGAGGGGTGTGGAAATGGGATTTCTCATGGGAAGTTGACCCCGTGCACTTGTGGGAGCTGCAAGAGGTCTGTGGAAGGCTGCTGTCTCTGCGTTTGGCTGGACATGTCAGGAAGAACAGCCGCAGGTGGAGCGGGGAGAGCCAGGACACATGGAAGCCCAAGTCTCTCACGACCTCCCACCTTGATGATGACTCAGGGTGACTTGCAGAAGACGCCCTGCCCCTGCCCTTGGAGCTGCACATGTGTCTGGCTCAGGAGCTGAAGGGGCTGTCCCCACTGCCGCACCGTAAGGAGCTTACCACCGTGACCCCATCTGCTTCTCCACCTGTGCTTTCAGATCCTGGGTGAACTCCCCTCATGGCCTATCCTAAACCAGTACTGCCCAGGAGAGGGGATTCTGGGAAATGTAGTTCCTGTTTAGCTACAATGACAGTACAAAACCCTCCGGTGTTCATGTCTAATTTGTATTCTATTGTGACTAAATACTGCAGAGGATGTCTTTATTTCCATCTGGCGCTTCTTCTAAATTTTGGATCATTTCTTGAGGATAGATCCTCAGAAGAGGAATTTATTAGGTTAAAGAATCTAAACATTGTAAAGAGTCTTACGTGTTGCCAATTTACACAAAAACATTGTACCAGTGGCGCCACCAGGAGAGAGCATGAAAAATCTTCTCTTACTGCATAGTGGCTAATACTGAGCAGTGTATTCTTTCTCCTGTAACATCTTGAGGTTTTTATTTGAGTTGTTTATTCATGTCCTTTAGGTGAAGGTTTTTTTTTTTTTTGGTTTGTTTGTTTAATTAAATCAACTTGGGAACAAGTAAAGACAGGTGGAAGTTACATGCTTGGAATCTTGAGAGAATCACTTAGTAGATCTTGTGAGTAATAGGTAAACCATCCTGTCTTATTCTGGGGAGGTAGTAATTGTCACAGCAATAAAATCAGAGGGCTAATTAGTTGACATGGATATAGGAACGGGTATTAGCAAGTGCACTGAAAGTTAGAAGCTCATTTGGTGTAAAGTTGTAAAGTTCTCTGTGGTCACATCTCAGTTTCTGTAGAGTATTTTGGGATAGTTTTTGATTGCAAGGAGCGAATTATTTGCTTTCTCTTTTTAAAAAGTTTTTTTCCCCTCCCTAATACTTCTAATTTTAATTGGTGACCTCTAACCCTAAAAACATAATCTGTCATTTTCATCTCTCTTGGCTCTTGTCTTTTCCTCTGTAACATCTGTCCTGTTGATTGCAGGCTCCAGTCCTTACTTACAAACCTCTTCTTACTATGCAGATGACTTTCCTTCCTTGTTAATTTCTACAAGGAACTGGCATGAAAACCAAAACTTCATGAAGACCACGGTTAAAAAACCGTGTTGTCGGGCTTCCCTGGTGGCGCAGTGGTTGAGAGTCCACCTGCCGATGCAGGGGACGCGGGTTTGTGCCCCGGTCCGGGAGGATCCCACATGCCGCGGAGCGGCTGGGCCCGTGAGCCATGGCCACTGAGCCTGCGCGTCCGGAGCCTGTGCTCCGCAACGGGAGAGGCCACAACAGTGAGAGGCCCGCGTACCGCAAAAAAACACAAACAAACCGTGTTGTCTATGACTCTATGTAGAGCAGAATGTTTGGGCTTTGTCTGTGTTGTGGCTTTTGCCAGTATGTCTTGTCAAGGGACTTGCACAAGTTTGTGAATCAGATATTAGACCAAATTCCACCAACTTCTGAGTTTTAAGTTGTATTTAATATTCCCTTTAAAGAATGGACCACAGTTGGTTCCCCCAACTCGCGGCCCCCCAGAATCAAGCAGTCAACCCCTGACCCAGTTTTAATATAAATCAAACTTACATTTTCATACACCATAAAGTTTGAATATGTCTGTTTTCTAACTCAAGCTAAAAGTAGCTGAAATGTATTGGCTTGTGATGGTGTGCTTAGTTCCACTCAAGATGGAATGATTCCGCGGAGCCCCCAGCCCACGAAGATAGCTTCTCATCTGGGGAGAGGAATGTGGTGTGGAGTTTCATCTCTACCCTGGCCACTCAAAGTGGCAAAGAGTGGTTCCTGGGACCAGCGTCGCACCTGCATCATTTGGGAGCCTGTTAGAAATACAGGTTCTCAGGCCTCACCCAGGCAAACCAGAGCCTGCATTTTCACGAGATCCCCGGTTGATTCTATGCTCAGTTCAGTCTGAGAAGCTCTGTCCTGGAGAAAGCTGTCTGACCTGCTCAGACCTCATCACTGGCTACCCTTTGCAGCCACCCCTTACCTTCTGGCAGGACTTTGTTCTGGGAACGCTCAGACCTGTGGAGTGGCCTCTATTTTATTGATCTGTGTACTGATCAGTGCTGCTGAGATTTGCTAAAATTCTTGAAATTCCCTGGAAGCAGTCCCTTGGAGAAACGGACTCTTATTTCTCTATCAGTGAAGTCTGACCGAGCAGAACGTGCTTCGCCTTTTTATGTGAGCATTCTGCTGGCTCTGGGAGGGCCACGCTGCAGAGTGTGGTTAGGATAAGAGTGAGGACACTTGAGGTTGGACCTCTCTCTCTTTTTTAAAAAAAATTATTGTAAATTGTGATAAAATACACGTAACATGAAATTCATCATTTTAACCATTTCGAAGTGTACAGGTCGGTAGTGAGTATGTTCACATTGCTGTGTAATCAATTTGTAGAACTCTTTCTATCTTGCAAAACTGAAACTGTACCCATGAAACCACAGTTCCCTATTCTTTCCTCCCCCAGCCCCTGGCAACCACCCTTCTACTTTCTATTTCTAATGGATTCAATTATCCTAGGTCCCTCATATAAGTGGAATCATACAGTATTTGTTCTTTTGTGTCTGGCTTCTTTTGCTTAGCATAATGTCTCAAGTTTCATTCATGTTGTAGCACGTGGCAGGGATTCCTTCCTTTCTAAGGCTGAATAATACCCTCTTGAATATATCTATCACGTTTTGTTTAACCAGTCACCTGTCCACGGATACTTGGGTTGCTTCCATCTTTTGACTGTTGTAAATGATGCTACTGTGATGGAGTTTGGCCCTTAAGCTACTACAAACTGGATGTAAGACCTTAGACAAATCACTGAACTTCTGCATCTCAGTTTCCAGTACTTTAAAAATTCAGATGCTTTCAAGCATTCTCTGAAGTTCTAGTTATAGGATACTAAATAAAATCAAATCTGCATCTATTCAAAAATTATATGTCTTCTAGAGATTTCCCTGGTTTCTCCTGATGATACCATTTACCCTTCTTGAGCTGACTTAATCTTGGAGTATCCTCAACTGCAGAACTTGTATAACTTTTTTTGGAACAGCTTTACTGAGATATAATTCATATACCACGTGATTCACCATGTAAAGTGGACAAGCCAGTGATTTTTAGCATATTCGCAGGGCTGTGCGATGATCACCACAGTCAATTTCAGAAGAGACCTTATACCCATCCAAAGTCACTGCCAGTTTCCCTCCAGACCTCCCCCTCCCCCCACCCTAGACAATCACTAATCTACTTTCTGTCTCTAGGGACTTGCCTATTGTGGATGTTTCATATAAACGGGATCATAAATTTGTGGCCTTTTGTGACTGGCTTCTTTAACTCAGCATAATGTTTGCAAGGTTTCTGTCTAACTTTCCAAGATGTCAACTGATCTCACATGTGAGGGGTTCGTTTATCACCATTTGATTGCTCCTAAGGCCAAGAGCCAGATGTAGGACTGGGGCCAAGAGATAGAGCAGTAAATACCAGACACATCCCCTTGGCTCTAAAGAGCTCTCTGTCTTGTGGGGAAGATGGACATTAAGTGAATTTCTACCTAGATATTAATCACAAAGTGCTGATTTCTGTAATGGAGAAACTTCGGGTGCTTTGAAAGTGTATAATGGGCAGAGGTGAGGGGAGCTCTGACTTGCCACATCTTCAGGATGCTTGCTGTCCACAGATCTCACACTGGGACATCCCTCCAATCAGTGTCTATTAAGTGACTCTGTTGGCGATGATGATGTGGTAAAAAGTGAGACCCTGTTCGTGTCCTTGAGGAGCTCACCCTGTCATAAGGCAGACAGCCCATGCTGATGGGTGCCCCAGAGTCTGGACCGTGGGTACTGGAACATGGGTGGATCTCCCTGAAGCATTCAAGGGAATCTTTAGGGGGAGCAGTGATGATGCCTGATTGGGATTTTGACAGATGAATAAAATGTCTTAGGAAGCCACCATGTGTGCGGAGGGAAGGGAACTTCTGAACAGAGGTCACGAGCAAAAGTGTAAAGATACTCAGTGTGTTCATCAGGGATGGGACATCAAGAAGCCTGTTGTGGCCACAGCCTGGGGACCAGCTACAGGATGGAGGCAGGGAGGGTTGTGAAGTATCTTAAAGCAAAGGGTGGAAGCTTTATCCTACAGATCTCAGATTTGCATCCTTTAATTCTGGTACCCTCAGCGTTCCCCTCCTAATTATGACTCAGCATGAGTGGGAGTGGAGGTGGCATATCCCCTAGAGGCTTTTCTGGAGGACACCACACTCTTCCGGAGGGAGCTGGTTCCTTCGAAGTGTCAGTGCTGAAGGTGTCAGAACTTTTTAAAGCACTTCTTTTAGATTCACTGGGACATAGAAACATGAGAAGTTGGGAGACAGGCAGGAAGGAGTTGAATGGTGCCAGCAGCTGCAGGGTATCAAGTTTTTCTTGGCCTAAACTTACAGGTGGAAATGGATGCTATGAGCTGCCATTTATGGCTAGTACCTGTCATGCCTGGTAAATAGATGTGAGATCTTGGACCAGACCATCATAGCTTTAGGGCCTACTTCATCAAACATCACCTACCTTGATATCTAGGATCCTACAAGATGATCAAAAATGTTGTGGCATGCAAGATCCAGCCATTACCATTTCCAGGCAATCTAACCATCATGGTGTATGTGTTTTAACCGAAATAAAGTTGACTTACCATATTATATTAGTTTCAGGTATATATAGTGTTACGTTTTGATGTATTATTACCCAGGACCATTTGTAGATTCGTTCCTTTACTCATCCAACACTACATTTATTATATGCTGCTAGCTCTAGTTTGTGTGCATTCAAAGATAGATGCATCCCCACCCTTGAGTACCCTACACGGTAATCAGGGAAGTAGCCCATGGTTGCAGACGTAGAGTTCATATTGTCAGCAGGCCTCCCCAGCATGCAGTTGCATTGGCATTGGTAATTAACGTTGTCATCCTTGCTTTTACCTGGGCCTGTGGAACTCTTATTCACCTGTAGCATCTTTTAGAATTTCTGTGGGTTCCCCAAGAATGGCATCAAATGGACCTGAGGCTGATCACCGTTGCTCACAGCCACCAGGAGTATCTGCCTTGTCCTTCTCTTGCTGTGCCTCCGTCCGTCAGCCCCCCTGCTGTAAGAGCTGCTTGAAGGACTGTGTCGCTCAAATCTTTATGATGAGAATAGATAAGTCCTTGCCAAGGGGCATGTTGCATGCAGAGATGCTGGATAACAGCTCTCTGACATCTGAGATTTTGTCACCTGGGAACTAAAGTGTCGGATCCCCGAGACTGGCCAAGCCTCATGACACAGCTCCTTCAAGGTCTACCCTAGGGACTTCCTGGTGGTCCAGTGGTTAGACTTCACCTTCCAATGCAGGGTGTGTGTGTTCGATCCCTGGTCATGGAGCTAAGATCTCACATGCCTCATGGCCAAAAAACCAAAACATAAGAAAACCAGAAGCAATATTGTGACAAATTCAATAAAGACTTTAAAAATGGTCCATATCAAAAAAATAAATCTTTAAAAAAAAAGAAAGTCTACCCTAAATAATCCTCCCATACCGCATGATGTCCACCCCATGGTAGAGTACTAGGTACCTAGTACTAGAGTACTAGGTTACTCTAGTACTAGGTACTCTGCTTATTATTGTGTGTATGGGAATCTGAAATTATCTTGTTTATTGAGTAGTAATGATCTTTTATTGCACTCTTACAAGTATCAACTCAGTGAATCCTGGCAACTGTGGTGGGTAGAGCTTGTCCCGGGATTCGAGGCCAGGCAGTCTGGCTCCAGAGTCCAGCTCCTAGCCACTACGTGTGTGTTTATTATGTCTTTACCTACAAGAATATCAATTCTGTGGAGCTCATCTTTCTGGGTACCAAGAACATTCGTTCTTCGTAGGCTCTCGAGAGATGGTGAATGAATGAGTGAGTGGTCAGTTCATGGTCAGGGAGACTTCTTGGAGGCAGTCAAGCCTGTGGTGATGAGTGCAGGAGTAGCCAGGCAAAGGCGGGTGCCAAGGAGGTGCAGGACATTCCTGGCAGCAGTCATGGATGGTGTGAGCTCAGGCATGAAGGGGTCACGTGCTCTGGGGTTGCTGGAGAGGGACCTGAGAGACCAGGCTGGAGAGGTACGTAGATGGGCATCTCCAAAGAGGATGTTTCTGTTCTATGTACATGTTGAATCCCCAGCAGAGTCTTTCTAAGTGTGAGCAGGAATCCAGCTTTGTCAGAACGTGAGGGTACTTGTTAAAAACATACTATCGATTGCATCAGGGTCTGGGATGGGAGGGCTCAGGAGTCTGCATTCTAATGCTCTTGCCGGGTAATGCTTATGCACACAGATGCTTAGGAACCTCTGGTCTGAGAAACAAGATAACTGCTAATAAACTCTTAACGTTATTTACGTCTTTCAGCTTTTCTTCCTAACTGTCTCCCACTCCCTATACCCGTCTGAGATGGAGCTATAAAGTAATGTGTGTCTTTAGCACACTTTCCTTCTGGTAATCCTGTCTTAGCTTGAGCAGTTTTAACAATAGCGTCATAGACTTAAACGACACACATTTATTTCTCATGGTTCTGAAGACTGGGAAGTCCAAGATCAAGGCACGGGTGAGAGTCATCTTCCTGGCTTGTAGAGGAACATCTTCTGTTGTATCCTCTGACAGCAGAGAGAGAGATTCTCCCATGTCTCTTCTTAGAAGGGCACTAATTCCATTCATGAGAACTCTACCCTTATGACCTAATCAGCTCCCCAAAAGGCCCACCTCCAGATAACATCACATTGGGGATTAGGGCTTCAACATATGAATTCTGGGGGGACACAAACATTCAGTCCATAGCAATCCTTCTTTGTGTGTTTATCTTCTCTTGTCTTTGGGACTTCTGCTTGTACGCTGTATTAGTGCACTAGGGCTGTCCTAACAAATCACCACCAGCTTGGTGGCTTACAACAGAATTCCATTCTCTCATATTTCTGGAGTCCAGAAGTCCAAAGTCTAGGTGTTGGCAGAGTCATGCTTCTTCTGAAGGCTCTAGGAACGAAACCTTCCTTGCCTCTTCTTGGCTTCTGGTGGCTTCCGGCAGTCTCTAGCATTCCTCGACTTGTAGCTGCACCAATCAATTTCTGCCTCTGTCTTCACATGACCTTATTCTCTGTGTGTCTCCTCTTCTTTTAATGCCACCAGTCGTTGGCTTTAGGGCTCATTCTAATCCACTGTGACCTCATCCTAACTTCATTACATCTGCAAAGACCCTACCCTGTTTCCAAATAAGATCCCTTTATGGAGTTACGTGGACAGAACCAGGTGGAGGTGATTTTCAGGGACACCATTCAACTAACTACATAGAAATTTGAGTTCTGAAGGCAATGCTACGTTGTTGAGAAAAGATTTGAGAAGAATAGATTTGGCTAAAACCACCATCACCAAAGCGGTAACAACAACAGACAAATCAGGTGGTCACTTCAATTCTAAATTGGTGCAACATTTTGGACAATCTTGCATTCTTTGCTGAGCACCTATGTTGAATTCATTTATCTTCAGAGGCTTCAAGTTGACTTGCATACAGGATGCTGGAAAATTCTTTCACAAATATCCCTTAATAAGCCTTCCTGAAATAGTTGTTTTTCACACTCAATTCCTTGAGATTTTTGAAGTGTCCAGAGGGGTGTTGGGAAAGTGGGAGGCTCTGACCCCTAGGTCTGTCCACAGGCAGAGTGGCTGATCTCACTCGCCTGGACCATGCTTTTGGCCCCAAGGAGTTTTCTTCCTTTCAAAGCCTGTTTTCTGTACTATGATGTATTATTATGTGACAAAGTCAAGTGTATGTTTCTAATCCAGTCTAATCCATGTACCACTTTTTTCAGGGAGCTCAAACTTTCCTGATAGATATTTTTCCTAAAGTCACCCTTTTAAAAATTGCATAGTAGTTCTTCATAGGGATGTAGCAGACTTTAACTTGTTTCTTCTGGTTCAACATTTAGTTTTCCACGTCTTGATTTTCTTAGTTGTGGGGCTTATGTATAAATCTTTGCTTTATTTATTTATTTTTTTTTTGTGGTACGCGGGCCTCTCACTGCCGTGGCCTCTCCCGTTGCAGAGCACAGGCTCCGACGCGCAGGCCCAGCGGCCATGGCCCACGGGCCCAGCTGCTCCGCGGCATGCAGGATCCTCCTGGACCGGGGCACAAACCCGTATCCCCTGCACTGGCAGGCGGACTCTCAACCACTGCGCCACCAGGGAAGCCCTGCATCTTTTATTATATCTCTAGATTAAAAATTCGAGATACAGATTTACTGGATCCAAGGGTGTGAACTTTAAATGCGTCTAATGTATTTTACTGCTGAATTCGTGTCCAGAAGGAGTATTTTAAGTGCTGTCGTATCAGCGTCTAAATGTGCTCATCTTAGCAGTTCCCTTGCAAGTACTGATGAGGTTTATCTGTTCACGAAGGGTCAAGTTCTTGGGGAAGGTGGCATTTTGCTTGAGGTGGGTCTTCTTTACTTTAAATACATGTTTAAAATGGCCCATCTGTATACAAAATATGTCACCACCCTGTTTTTATCACTTTGTTGTTTAATGATGATGCATCTCTTGCTTACTGGTACCGGTGAATCTTTTTGTTATTTTACATTGCTTCCAAGAAATAAATTTCTCATGCATTCACGGACATATGCAATAATGATCCCAAGAGTAACTCCCCATGCCTGAGTGCCGTCCAGGTAAGGGGTGCATTCATGAATGATCTCACTGAATTCTCATCGTAGAGAGGAGGAGGGGGAGGCCAGAGGTGTTTAGTGACTCGCCCAAGGCCTTGGACGTGGCCAGCGCTGAGCTCGTTGCAGGGTGGGGGTTACTGGCTGGGAAGCTGTGGGGTATCAGCCGTGCCTGGGGGAGACCGAGGGAGGGGCGCAGAGAGCGCTTTGCTTGCACCTTCGGCTGTGACTCAGTGGAGGGACGGCAGGCCTGGGACACAGCTGGGCTTTAAAGCCACCGGAGTGTGTAACACTGACCCCCTCTTTCTTTTGTTTGGCGGCAGGAAAAGAAGGGCCGGTTCTGAGAGGCCTCGCCACACACCTCGCTCTGAAGGGCTGTTCTTTGAGACCGATTACTGTGCGGAGTCCTGAGCCGTCGGCGTTGGCCGGCTGCCTTTCTTCCCTGGCGGTGCGCCTGTTCTCCATGTTAACAGGGGAGCTCCCACGAGAAGGTCGGTCTTGGTTTCCTTTTCATTTGGGGTGACCTCTCTAACTCCCCATGTTTAAAGCTGGACTGAGTTCATTGATCGCTTTTCTGCTGAGAGCTGCCGTGCAGAGGGCCTGAAGGGCTGCAGAAATCTCTCTTTCATCCAGAGTCACGAGCTCTCCCTTGTTAGGGCTGCCGCGGTGCTTCTGTCCAGAGCTGCTGGGGTAGGTGAGGGGGGACACCCCTGGATGTTCTTAAATCCATGTTGGTAGCAGGTGCATCGACCCTAACTCAAGACAGCAGCTGTGTGGTGCGTGCGTGCATTCAGTGGGGCCTTTTCCAGAATTGGCCCCTCTGCTCTTGTCTTGCCCTTCCACCATCTGTCCCCAGACAGTAGCCAGGGGGCACCTTTTAGGTCAGACACACCACTCAAAACCTTCCTGTGCTTTTCAAACACGCTCCCCACCTGTCAGCATCACAACCAAAGTGTTTACAGTGGTTTCAGGGTCCGGCAGGAGCTCCCCCCTCCCCCCTCTACTTTCTCCCCTTGCTTCCTCCACTCTGGCTGTGGCTCAGATATACCAGGCAGACCCCTGCCTCAAAGCCCCCGTCCTGCCTGTTCTCTCTGCCTGGAGCCCTTTTCCCCTGGGAACCACGTGGGGTGCCCGCCACACCTTCAGGTGTGGGTTCCATCGTGTCTCCTTTTCAGTGAGACTGTCATGCCAGGTCAGCATGTTGAAAACCACCATGAATGTATCCTCTGCATCCCTGACTGTGTAGTTAGAATGTGGCTGACAGTGTTTGCAGTGTCTGTGGTGCCCATGGGGACCGTAGGTGTGACCGATCTGCGAAGGTTCTGGAATGGATACTCCTGTTCTCTGCCTTCTTGATGGCAAGAGAATATCTTGCCTATTACGGCAGAATCCCTATTAGAGACCATGCGTTTCGTTCCTGTGACTTGTGGCGATTCAGCTCCAGATCAGGGTCTTTGCTTGGGTCATATTTCATATTACTTCGATTCACTTCAGAGGCCACGGCCAGGTGACCCAAAATAGTCTCCCAAGTTCTGATAGTGTTGGAAGATCCCTGTAGTTCCAGCCGTGAGACCCTCTCAGGCTAAGTCTGCTTGTAGAATTTAACTGCCTAATTAGTGAGGGATGGTGGTGAGATGCGTATTCAATAAATCCCTGCGTTTATCATGGCTTAATGGAAAATATCTAGGCCTCGCAGAACAACAGAAGGTTAGTACTCCTTGGTTCAGATAGAATGAGAGCATCTCTTTATGAATCCCAGGGGCAGGCGGATAGCTATGAAAGTCCTCACTGCTCTAAGCAGCTGTTTTCAGTGGGTCTGATCAGGTTGCAAGGTGAAGCAAAGGGTACGTTTAGACCCTTCGCTCTTTCCCAGTGTTTTAGTTGCGTTTGCTCATTTCCTAGTTTGGTTTGTATCTGTTGATTGTTTACTGTGTGTGAAGCAGCAGAGTTGGTGCTGGGGCTCCTGGGGGTTGATGACTATCAAGGAGTTTATAATTTGTGGAGAAGATGGACGTGATGATCAGTAACTGTAACATAAGCCTGAATCTGTGTCAGAGTGTAAGTACAGTGGGGCAGAGGCCCTGAGCAGGGACTAAAGATCACTTTGTGGGATGCACAGCCCTTGAGGTGGATCCTGCAGGGTGAGTAGAAGGTGAGCAAGTGTTGGGGGGTGAGGATGTGGGGAAGGTGTGCAGGGCTGGGGGAGGGGCAGCAGGGCTCAATGGGGGAGGAAGAGAACTCATTCTGTGGTGCTGGTGGGTGGGGTTTGTGAGGGCCTGTGCGGAAGGGAAAAGAGAAAGTTCGGTGGGAATTGTGTTGTGGAGGCCTTTTTAAAGGTAGCACTAAGGAGTTTGAATTGTACCAGCAGAAAATAAAAACCCACGGAGAGTCATTCAGGAGGGGAGAATGACACCTACCATCCGTCTTTCAGAGAAATCCCTCGGGTACCATCGGGAAGGCCGGTTGGCTGGTGGAGGTGTGGATGGAGGCCTCTTAGGAGCTAGGTGAGAGATGAGCTTTACCTGGGTGGTGGCCGAGAGCCAGACACGGAAGAGATGGGTGGAAGAGACGATGTGAAGAAAGCATCCTGTTGGGTCATGGCCAGAAACAGAGGCCAGTATTCTTTCCAAATCACCCAGGAGCTTAAAAGACCCCAAATTCCCTTCCTTAGGCAGTAAAATGCAGTCACAGGGCCCTTGAAAGGAAAACAATATCAAGAAAATGGAGGAGATGCTGAGAATGTTAAACCCAGAAGAGGCAGCGGCAGTCCCATCATCGCACCATATGATGGAGGAGAGAAAAGTCTTGGTACCAAGGAAAGCAACCCGGGAGCAGGCAAGGTGGTACATTTTAGTTGCATTGGTTTCTAGCAACAGTAATTGATCAACCCACGTCCCTGATTCCTGGATTAGAAAACGGAGGGAGAGAAGGGGCACGTGCTTCCAGTTTCTACACACGGGTGTGTGGACTTTGAGAGGATATCTTCAGTGGCTATGCTTACAGAAGGTAATTTGTTCACTAACTCAACGGGTTTGCTTAATGGCGACTTAGCTTTCATCTCTGGGAGGACCATGTGCTTCAGTGACGGCCACGAATATTATGACTGATGTTGTTAATAAGATAATCAGTACTGGAATACTACTATAAATTCTTGCTAACTTTGCTAAAAATTCCCAGCCTTGTGTTAAGCACATTATAAAGCTATCTTAGATGGAACGGGATTCTCTCTCTTTGGGGGCCAAAGGGTAAGAAGACCTTGTAAAACTGAGGCTCTCCCATGTGTTTTGTATCAAGTGCTAATGTCATGTGAGTTTTAGTGTTACAGGTGGAGGGAGTCGCTCATTGCTGGAAGAATCACAGAGAACATTCCCCATCTGTCAGGGGCTACTCCTTTTCTCGTGGCTTCCTGCCTTCGTGGACCCGTCTGACCAGCTGAGCGTGTAGGGCTTTCTCCGGGCCACTTGCAGGAGGGGTCCTCAGAGAAGCTGACTCTTTCAAGTCAGGGCTTGCTTTCTCCTCTCGTGGGCGGTGCACGTCCGTCTGCATATTCCGGGACTCTCTTAGTTTGCTTGATAGATTTGTTTGGACGTGACCTTTCCCAGTTCCTCTTCCCTGGGTTTTTGCCTGCTGAGGAAATGAGCCTCAGATTCCATCCATCTGCACCGGTGGCAACAGAAGAGAGAATTTCTCTTTTCTGTGGTCCAGGTCCAACGGCGCAGACACCTGTCGTTCAGAGGCCCATACTGTTCTGGTTGGTATCCCTTCCTGCTGCAGAGACTTTTTATATCCTAGTTCTGGAAGTCATCAAGTCGGACAAGAGACAAGGAGGAGGCGGGGGAGGGTCCTCGGCTGACCTGGGATGATTTTACTGATTGTGCTCCAGACACATAGGAAGAGCTGTTTCCCCCACCTCCGTCCATCCATAATTGGTCCTGTTAGGAAATGTTTCCTGTTTGTGGTTGATTCATTCTGAGAGCTTCTCGTGTCTTTTGGGATTCTTCACTGTTAGATTTGAGAAGAAAGAGGACAACTTCTCTTTTAAGTCTGATGCAAACCATCTGAGCCAGACGTGTACATATGCGGTAGATTTATGTGTTTCTTATGGACATTCAACTGCTCCCCTGGCTGTTAAGGAAATCCATATGAGGAAGGGAGCCTGTATGTTGGTATCCTCAGATTGTGTGTCCTAATGTTACAAAGCAAATGAATCCTGACTATTTTTGAGGCTTGTCAGAGTTTTTTCTCTGCGGCTCTGGAATTTTCTCTCTTGTGCTTTCAGAGTGGCCAGATCTATGGGCTCCCGGGAGCTTTGCTCTGGAGAGATTGCTGATGTGGGATGAAGTACAGGGGTGAGGAAACAAATCATAACTCTTCCTTTAGGCCTTTGCCATCTGCCCAATGTCTTGTTTGCAGTCCCCATGAACTTGGAAGAATGCTCCCTGAGCACCACTCCCATCCATCCACCAGGGTCATTGTGCGGATTTCCAGATGTTGAACTTGGGCAGGTGACGTAACCCCAGCTGGTGTTGCAGGGGGACCAGCCAAGTCACGCTCATGACTTTGGGATTCAGTGTCCATCTCATTTAGAGGCAGGAACCCTGTGGAGGGAGATGATGCCTGGTTTGCCTGTTTGCATGTTCGTTGCCTGCACCTTCCCTGACACTGAGGTCTGGACCTGGTGTCAAGTACAGGCACACGTGATGAGGGGACTAGCCAGCTCTAGACAGTACATTTCATCTGCTTATTTTGAAGAAGCAGGATAATGCTCCATTTTATAATATCCCTTTCTCAGGGGCACAAAGACAGGGACTTGATGCAAGGGAGAATAATGTAGTCTACAATGAGAAGTGCAGATGAGTGACACAAATTAGTGTGTGAGGGGAGATCTTCCCATCTAGACACAGGAGTATCTGAGGAAGGAATATTATTATATTGATTATCATCTTCTTTCTTGAAAAGAGCAGATGAAATATACTTTCTAATATATTTATTAGAAATAAATATATTTATATATAAATATATATATAATTTCTGCCCAATTCTGCACTCCATACATACATACATTGGATACCCAGGAGCTGGTAAACCGTAGGCTGCAGGCCAAATCTGACCTGTCACCTGTTTTTGTAAATAAAATTTATTGGAACATGGCCACGCCCATTTGTTTATTTCAGCGGCTGCTTTTGCACTTTATATGGCAGAGTTGAACGGGCCCCAAAGTTTGAAAGATTTCCTCCCTGGTTTCTTATAGAAACTTTGCTAGTGTTTGTTCTTTATCCACCCTTATCTAGACAGAGAAATTTAGGATGTCCCCCTTTATTTAAAATCTCTAGTTTTTAATATTTGCTGCTTTTTATTATTTTAAATTTAACCCACAGCTGCTCCTGCTCCTCTTCTCTTAGCTCTTGGATTATTTCAGGAGTTTCATTTTCAGTGGGATGCTGTTTCCCTCTTGAGGATATTTGGAATTATGTGCTGGGGGGAAGCTTTTAAAATCGGGAGTCAGCACTGATATTGCAGGGGCAGGGAGAGGTTCGAAATAGTCCCCAGACTGAAGGACAGCTCCATCTAAGTGTCCAGAGCACAGTCATTTTGTGAGCTACTTACCTGGATTTGGTTTTTGTCCCTGGTTTAAAGTTTTTCAGGGGATCTTTGTAACATCTCCCAGTGATGAGATGACCTTAATGTTTTACACTCCTGCTGCTTTCACACTTTTGTGTAAGTTACCATCAGACACAGGAGACCATCGAGTAACTTATCTGCCTGCCAATGACAGGGGGAACTCACTACGACTGCTGTCTCTCTCTCCGTTTCTCTCTGTCTGTCTTACATACACACATTCACGGCTGCAACCTCAGTGCTGTCTTCTGTCCACCCTAAAGACTCTGCGTCAGTCAATTTCCAGGATAGGATGTTCCTCTCATTTCTTTGACTTGTGTAGTGCTGGAGAAAACTTGGATCTCCTATTTCTCTCATAGGAATCATCAGCCTTTGTAAATCCTGCTTAAAAAAAAAAATCTTCTTAGCTCTTCACACTCCCGCTAGTTGGCGCTCTTTGCTTCTGGGACCAGGCTTATAGCTTTCAGCCAAAGGAAGCTAGCTGGGCTCCCCGACTGACGAGGGAGGCCTGGTGGGGGATGGATGTTTCCTATGGCCCAGAGACAGCAGCAAGGTTCCCAGAGAGATGGAGAGAGGGGCAGGGGTGTGATTGCAGGAAGGAGGGGGTTAGCAGTGTCCCAAGGGCATTGGGGCTCAGGGTGGGGTGTGATCGTGGCCCATGGGTGGAGGACCAATGTGCTTGGATCTGAGTAGCACGAAGTCAGTGCAGAGTGACAGTGGACCATGGAACCTCTGTCATTCTAGAGAGATGTGGAACCGGAGCTGGAGTAGAGGTTGCCTGTGAGAGGCAACCCGATTTTGAGACTTCCAGAGAGACCTAAGAAAGGAGAAAGTCTGAGTTTCTGCCATTTGCAAGGAGGGTGACGGACATGGACGGAGGAGCTATGTGTTTGAGACTTCCATAGGGCCACCACCCTGGTGAAGCCTGGGGGATGTTTGAGTAACACACACGATGGGGTTTCCATGGCCTGAGGCAGTGGTGCTCGAACTCTAGCGTGCATCAGAATCACCCGGAAGCCTTGTTAAACAAGCTCGCCCCGCCCCTAGGGTTTCTGATTCAGTAGGTTTCCAGTGGGGCCTCAAAAATTTGCATTTTTAACAAGTTCCCAGGAGCTGCTGCTGCTGCTTGTGGTCGGGGGACCACACCTGGAGAACCACTGGCCTAAGTGTAGAAGAGATAGACAGTGAAATCCGTTAGTGTCCTTAAAATGGAACTAAACTATGATTATAAGATGGAAAATAAAGCTGACTGCATCTTAAGAGCAGTTAGTAACTTGGTCCCCATCGGGTTGATCACTGTGTCAGAATTTCTAGGTTCTAGGAAGGGTTAAGCTAGTTTAGCCAAAATGCGATTGAGCAAAGAACATGCTAGCAGAGACTTTCATTAAAATCTAATTCCTCTGCATTTGGGGAATTTATTCACTATAAACAGGAAGAGCGTTTCAAAACTGAGTTTTGGCTCTTTGTAATTTTTTTTTTTTTTTTTGTTTGCTCTTTGTAATTTTGAATCCTTTTAGCTGACTCAGTAAAGAGAGTCCCTCATTTGAACTTTTCTTTATAAAAGAAGATAATTCAAGGGCCTCGGTGGTTCCCTTCCTTCACTGTCTGGGTTTGTCTTCTCCATATCAGGATGACCATTTGATGTCAGTGGGCCTGAATTTTCAATTGACACACTCTCATTTCTTCTTTTTTTATTTTTGATTATAACAGATACTTATATAAGATTTGTACACAAATGTAAAGATAACTAAAATATAAACAAAAATGCTAAACAGTCAGACACATAATAAACAGTGTAGCTGTATGCTTCAGAAATATCCTGAATGTGCTAGATTGATCTGGAATAAACTCTAGGTCTTTTTTTTTTTTTTTTTTTCTGAGCTGAAGATTATTTATTGGGAATTCAGAAAAATTGCATCCTTCACGTGACCCACAGTTACATTTCCTTTGTACTTCAATTAGGTTCACCGTGCTGCAGGTTTTCTGTATAATCTTGGAAATGCACCTAATACACATTTTGGCTAAGTACCAAATGTTAAAATCAGTTTTCAATAGAAGCAAATACTGCAGCTGAATATCACCATAAAAATATGAAATCTGGGGACTTCTCTGGTGGTCCAGTGGTAAAGAATCCGCCTTCCAATGCAGGGGACGTGGGTTCGATCCCAGGTCCGGGAACCGAGATCCCACATGCCACCAGGCAGCTAAGCCTGCGCGCCGCAACTACAGAGCCCACGCACCTTGGAGCCCGTGTGCCACAACTAGAGAGAGAGAACCCCCGTGCCACAACTAGAGAGAAGCCCGTGTGCCGCAACGAAGAGCCCACGTGCCGCAACTAACACCGGGCACGGCCAAAAATTAAAATAAATAAATAAACAAAATGTTAAAAGAAGAAAAGCCTTTGCTTTAAAAAAAGTATGAAATCTAAGCCTCAAGATTACATAAAAGATTTATCAAAAAATTTTAAATTACAGTTACTAAAAATTATAATTATTTTGTTAAAGTTTGGCATACCGTAAGATAGTAATTATTTAGTGCTCTCATCTGCTCAGTTAGCACTACTAAAATGATCCTCACTTTCAGTGGAAACTCTAGGTCTTTAAAAGAACTGATGTCTGTGCCGTAAGTTAGGATTTACTTTCTATAAGGGGAAGATACATCAAAACTGCCCCGAGCCTTTTCAAATGCAAAAGTGCAGCTTTCAGATCTCTTAATTCCTTCTCTGTTCACATTAGGTGGATCTGTCACTCATCGAGTCCTTATAAACCCTTATGAGAATTAATTTGAGTCAAGTGACTCACCTGAAAAGGACGGTATTGAAAACCTTGACCTTGGACTTGGAGCCTGCTTCCTGGTGGCTCGAGCCATTGACTTTCAGTTTTACCCCGGGTATCTGTTTGCTCCTGCCTCAGCACCAGTGGTAGCAGCAAGGCTTGGGGCTGAGCAACACTCTGGGTCCTTCCGAGCTGTATTTATTTACACATTGTTGGGATTTTGGCCAAGGCTTTTGGTCTTCTGCGTGTGTGGGTCTCACCATCTGTGAACCCCATTGATGGTGTGTAAATTAATAAAGAGCTCTGTGAGTCCACTTTTGGGGTGCCAAGAAGAATCATAATAAATAATATGAAACAGCTCCAGGGATTTTAGCATATTTACAATTTTGGCTTCACACACTTAGGGATTTGGAGTCATTTTCTTTTACAAAACTGGCTTGAAAATCATGCATCGGGCTTCTTTTGTGTGATTGGCAGCATTTCGGAAACCACGAAGATCCTTGCTTCTCAGAATTGTTTCGTGCGAACCCTGTCTGTATGGGCCAAAACTCTGCTCCATATAAGGCCTTCCTTTACTGGGAATCCCTCTCTCCATCCCAGGGATGTCGGTGGTGGGTGACCATGAACGTATCCTCTGTGGAAGAGTGCCAAGTAGGAAAAAGAATGGCGTGGCCAGTAGTTTCAGTGTTATTAGGGTGGCTGGTATGTTTTAATAGAATTATCTGCAGGACTTCAAAAACCTGTCTGATGGCCCAGGCTTCGTGAGAGACCGTGCACTATTTGGGGGAATTTGTTGATTTTAAGGTGAAAGGTGGACAAGGGAGGGGCAGGGCGGTACACTGCCCTGTACACTGTGACTTTCACAAGTCTGCCCTGTTGAAGTTTATCCAAACCTTTAGATTTCTCAATCTTAGACCTTCACCATCTGTGACTCACAGGTTCTGTGAGTGCAATACTCAGGCTAGAAGCTAAGAAAGGTGTTTCTTTGGGGTTGGGGACACCTGCATGGTCTCATCCTTCTATGTCCCCATACTTGGTGATATACGATTCTTCCAGAATGAAAGCTGCACTTTCTTTTATCTTAGATTCATGAAGTTTGGGACCTAGGCGCTCAATAAAAAGTTATTGGAGCAACTACAACAATAACAACAACAATTATAATAGCAGACAACCCTGTAAGGGCGCTTGCTCTATGGCAGGCACTGTGCTGAACCCTGGACACGTATTCACTTATTGAAATACTCATGAGAATCTTGTGTGGCAGGATCCTAATCCTATCATTGTCTCCGTTTTCCAGATGGAAACTGCCACAGAAAATTTAAGTAACCTGCCCAAAGTTACTTGGGTAGTAAATGGTGGTATATGCACCCGGGGAGATACTACCGGGATTTGATTCCTCCATCATGCAATTCTTTGTTCTTAATCATTGTGCTGCAGACCCAGTACTAAAGTTCTCACAAACCTAATAGATTATAGAGATGCCTGGATTTTGTCTTGGAAACTGCTCAAGAATGCCAATATCAGAGGCTATAAAATTTTCTTGAAAGATTGTATAAGTCTTAAGCCAGGGAGCTCAATTTGTGTTACCTGACACTTTGAGCTGGGCTAGGGGTGGAGAATGAACTACATAAATAACTGCTAAGGTGCTGATCTCCAAGGGGGCTTGCATGTCTGGGTACCTTTGGGAAGAGTTTAGGATAACAGTTTCTTAGACTGCTTCTTGTGTTTTGAATTCCACTGGAGCCAGTTCTTTAGACTTTTAGAGCCAAACTGGTTGAAGTTCATTCAGGTTAAGTCTTAGGAGGAGGTGAGTTTTGTGGGTGAGAGATTCTGCTGGTTTTGCTTTTCTTAATCATCTTTAATTGTCCCTCTGATTTGTGTGTGTGTGTGTGTGTGTGTGTGTGAGAGAGAGAGAGAGAGAGAGAGCGGGTGTTGGGGACAGTGGGCTAGGGACGGGGTATTAGTTAGTGGTACAGCAAAGCCGGGAGTTCAGTAGGGAACTGGTCCATGGTGAGATTAGGCTGAGGAAGTTAACTTTCTTGGACTCCTTGCAGAGAGTGTAAACTCAGTGGAAATGCCCCCTTGCTGGCTGCCACTCCCAGGACTGGGATGATGTGTTCTTAGCATTGCACCTGCAAGTTTTGAGGCTTAATATCAAAGTATTAGAATCTAGGAGGAAAAGGGAACTGCTTATATGGGCAAAGCCCTGCAAAACTAGTTATAAATGTGATAAAGGGCTTTTCTTTTTAACCTATGTAGTTGTAGACTCACAAGAAGTTGAAAAATAATACAGAGTGGTTCTATGTACCCATCACCCAGTGGTGACATCTTGCTTAACTATAGTGCATTATCAGAACCAGGAAATTGGTATTGGCACAATACAATTAACAAAACTACAGATCATACTGGGATCTCACCTGTTTTTACGTGTACTTGTTTTTTGTTGTTATTGTTGTCGGGAGTTAGTGTATATAATTTGATCAGTGTTTCTTTTCTTTTTTTTCATTTTGATATGTTTTATTTAACCTAATACAACCAAAGTATCAATATTATTATTTCAACATGTAAGCAATATAGAAATTATTAATGAGGTATTTTACCGTCTTTTTTTTTGTACTGACTCTTTGATGATTTTATTTATCATTTTATTTATTATTTTTTAACATCTTTTTTGGAGTGTAATTGCTTTACAATGGTGTGTTAGTTTCCGCTTTATAACAAAGTGAATCAGCTATACACATACATATGTCCCCATATCTCTTCCCTCTTGCATCTCCCTCCCTCATGATCAGTGTTGCTTGATACGCAGGAGAACCTCTGACTAAGGCTGTAATAACTATTTTGCAGATACATGATTTTTACTTTAACGCTGTTTGTCTGAATGTTTTTAACTCAGCAAACAGTTGAATGGAATGTGAATTCCAGCAGCCGATTTATGGAATAAACACCAAGCCATTTGGTCATTTATATTTATGGTCTTGAACTCTTTGGGGGATATTATCTTCATTTTTGTTGCCTTACAGAGGGAGGATATTTTCTAGCGATAAAGGATAATTCAAGGTCGTTGTGTCATATTAAGAACTCTTGGAGGGAATGATAAACAGATGTTGTTATCCCTGGAAGAGGAGGGGGTAGACTTTGATTAATCAGATAAAAGGTATGGACTGATGGGATGCAAAGATCATGGATGCAATTTCATGATAACTGTTAGAGTGGATTTATTTTCCAAATGACAGCCCTGGATGAGCTTGGGCTAACTGTCGGCTGTCTGGCTGAATGTGATTAATTGCTTCTGCCTCCGTGATCCCATCACGCTTTGTTGAGACTTCCAATTAGCCTCTGTCACTATCTGCTCTGGATCTGAGCTGTTTGTCCGGGACGGGGGCTGGGGGGGGGGGGCTGTCTTCTCAGCTAGGCTAGGAATTCTTTGAGGGCAGGGACTGTCCAATACATGTTTTGACGTTTCTCTTCCTCCCAGGATCAAGCAGAGCACAAGGGATCTCTATTCTTCTGCCTCTAGCCATTTCCAGACTGTTCCTTATTCTAGCCTCACTTCTTTACATATTTAACCAGGCATCTGTTTGCACATTATGTATATTTGAAACCCATAAGGCTTAATCCTTGATAGATTATTGTGTAACTTGGGACCATCATGAGTCAGGCTGGCTTTGATTCTGTTGGAACAGCACTAATGGCTTGAGAGCCTGGTTGATTTTCTTCTTCAAAAAAGCACTGGAAAGTTCTTGTTTATTTTTTTCGCTATAGTATAAAGACTTTTGAAAAAGTATATTCATCTTGTATACTTAACTGTTAACACCTGGGAAAATTATTTAAAATTCTTCTGACTCACGGCTGCCTCTTGGGGTTGGTCTTTTCAGGGAGTTTGCAGTGGTCTGTGATTGCGACGTTTTCAAGGCTGTGGTGCCTTGTCTTCCTTGAGACCTAAGGAGAGTAAGGTTTTCAGTCACCTTCTCTAATAGGGTAGTAACAGGGAGGTGAAATACTGTGTCTTGGGGATCCTTTGGTTATAATGAAATGGAAAGAAGTTCTCAGATAAACTCATATAAACATGGTGTTACTGAAGAAATATGAGAATATGCCCTGGGTAGTCAAGGAAGGTAGTAGAAAAATCAGAAAGGGATGCCAGTCTCACATTTTTCAGAGACCCATGTAGTCGGTAATTTTTGCTTTTCTCTCTGAGGCTCTGCTGTTCTCTTGCCTCTACTAGCAGACTGGCTTCCTTGCTTGATCTGTTTTCTCAGGTTTACTGCTCCAAATGGCTTTGAATTGGTACAATGTTGCTCTAGTCCAGTACTACACAGGCTTTCCTTTAACATCTCCGTCTCCCAGTGTCTCAATTCCAAATTTTTAAGTGAGAGTCTGTTTGGCCCATAAGGAGTCATGTATCCATCTCTGGTCTACCCAGCTGTTGCTGGGATGCAGGGGTCATATGTGCTTTGGGTGGTCCCAGACAGGTCCAGGCAGGCTCTCAAGAAGGCGGAGTTGGTGGGAGACAATGATTGGCATGGCCGCCATATCCCAATCAAGGAACAATTCACCATTGTTCCTGTTTGGCTCTCGGTTACATTAAGAAAGTAGGGCCCATTCCTTTTTGGCCTTGTCTCAGCCTCTAACTTTTTCCAGTTGGAATTTCAGGTCTAGGCAGTAGACTGGGGAAGAGGTACAGAAGTGCTAGTTTGCCTGTAGGTAATGAAGAGTGGGTTACTAACACTAATTAAAACCAGGGGTGGTTGGATACTTGACCAGTCAATATTTAATTTAAGAAATATTTTAATTCATGACTTTGAATGAAATGAATGCATTTGAATTTCTTTCTATATGCAGTTGTTTACTTTTTGAATTCTTAACTTAGACCTAAAAAAAATTCATACTGATTGTTCGGAGATTCCAGTTTTATTGCCAAGAACTTCTGTTGTGTGTTGAAGTCTTTGGATGACAAGGGTGCAGTGACAGAATGGCAAGAAGGAGAAGAAGGGTGGGTAAAGATCTGAAGGCCTCATTTCCCCACAAACTAGCTGTGTCACCTTGGTAACTTATTTCTTTGAAGCTTATCTGTAAAATGGAGTAAGAAGAGCCTCCATCTTACAATGTTGTTCAGAGGATTTAATCAGACAATATATTGAATAATATATTATTTAATATATCATCTCATTGAACTGTATTTCATCAAATTTTATGTCATATTTACACTGAATTACATTGAATTTTGTATCATCAAATACATTATTATATTATTTGAAAGGTACTTTTTAGGCCCTCAGGATATATGAGTGAAATTTGCTAAGGTCTTGCCCTCCTGGAGCTTATATTTTAGTGTATGCTCTCACTCCTCTAATTTAGAAATCAAAAAAGAGTGGTTTCCTTACCTTTTTTCCAATTCTATAAAAAGTTAGAATTTTCTAATTCTTATAAAAGTGAGACCATGTAGCAGGCAGGTAGACTTATTTGTCTTTTGAGAGCCAGGGTATGTGAATTATATGTATGCAAGAACATGATCAAGAGCCATTAAAAATCCATGAAATGTCCACATGCTTTGAAAAAGGTCTCTTTTTCGAGGAAAAAGTTAAATGAGCTTTATTTGAGTTAAGGGAATAAATAAAATTTGTGAGAGACATTTATGAGCGGATATCTTGTCTTTGATGACCCAGGGAAAGACATTCCTGTTTGTGCAGGGAGTAACTCACTTTGCTTTTATGAAATCAAAGTTAAACATCTTAATGGGTTTTAATAATCCTAAATGTCATATTGAATTTAAGTTTGGACAATTTCAGATAACACCTCTTTTTAATTGCTATGGTTTACTTATCTCTTGGGCTATAGCATATTCTCAACACATAAAATCCTACATTTTTAAAACTTTCATATTTTGCAACCTTTGTTATGAGAAATAGAAACTTTTGGAGGCAGGCTGATTTAGATGGAAGGAAATATTTTCTTCCCCCCGGTGGATCCAAACAAGTCATTCTGCCTGCCAAAGGAAGCAATTTCCTTTCTTTGCCTTGGGATTGGAAGCAATAATATATTGGATACAATGATTTAATCTAGTTGACCTAAACTTTAATTTATTCTTTGTTTAGCATTTATAGATTGTTATATAGCCTAAAGCCACTGCAGTTTGAAATGGTACAAAGAATTTAAGGATATGCTGGTTGAAATTTTACAGACAGAACTTATCTAAGCCAGTATAAAAAATAATTTCATTGCTTTATAGACGAATCGTATATGTGGGCGTATCAATGTCATGTCTAAAATGTTAAAGATCTATAATAATAAAAGTTAGTACTTTTTATCACACGTAGTTAGCATTAGTGAGGAAAGCAACCAGTTCCATCTTGTGGAATTAACTTGGGCTTTGCTAGTTCTTTGGAGTTTCTGGCAGCGTCTTTAATTGTTTGAGAAGAGACAGAGCTTGGTGACAAGAGATGCCAATGTTTACGTTTCTTTTTCCTTCATCAGTGACACAGGGCAAGTGATCAGCTCCATGTTTTCATGTCACACTAAATAATTTCCCCAAATGGTCAAGGCCCTGGTTATTATAATTGGCATAATTTTTCTCCTTCACTAAGGGAACACCAGGTAATCTTCGGACCCAGCAACAATGAACGTTGCTTTAACAATGCCTCAGCAAGCATTTAGCGGTGCTGACACTTCCACCACTTACCCATGTGCCTGGCCACATGCTTAGGTTGTTGGACGTAAGGGAGAATAGAAAAGATGTGGGCTCCTTCCCAGGGCTACGTTCGTTTTCATTTTTTAGTGGATTAAAATTATGTGGTGGCTTATTTAAAAGAATCTGCACACTTCTATCTGTAACGTAAACCATTACCCTTGTGTGGGAAAGCGGCCAGGTCTCCCGCAGGCCCACCTCCTCCATAGTTACTCATTCAGAAGGACAGCATAAAAAGTAAGATTGTTTCAAAAATTTCTAGGCCTTCGTGAAAACAGGTGCTTCCTTTGTGAGTTCAAATTAGTGAATGTATGCCGTCATTTCAACCCAATTTTAACCCTGGTTCTAAAGAACAAAGACATTTTCTTTGCCCTGAAGATTGACATTTGCTTGCAAAGATTGGGCACTTCCTGTGACCCTAGGTCCAATTCTGCCTCATTGGGGGGCGGGGGGTGTGGAAGGGAAGGCGGGACATTGGTGCCTGGTCTTCCACTGCAGTGGGAGGGGCTCAGAGTCTGTGCATATCTGCACAGAGGCAGGCTGTAGCTTGCTTAGATATTTATCAGGAACTTTCTGGTGCATTTACTCCATAAGTTAGCAGTGAAAAAGGCTGCCGTCCCTTTGTTCCCAGTTAATTGTCAGTGTTGAAACCTGTTGCCTCTGCACCTTCTGATCTGCCTCTCCCGTGCTTTTTTCTACATTTCTTTCACTTTCCCTGCCAGAAAGCAGCCCCGGC
The DNA here is from genome assembly GCF_011762595.2 of Tursiops truncatus. Taxonomy (NCBI): domain Eukaryota; kingdom Metazoa; phylum Chordata; class Mammalia; order Artiodactyla; family Delphinidae; genus Tursiops; species Tursiops truncatus. Next base: position 130,790,796 of record NC_047037.1, on the reverse strand, counting down.
ATCTTCACATTCTGATTTCTGGAGTGGAATGAAAGAGTTTCTTTCTGTAGAGAGAGATTTTGTTTTATACAGAGCTGCCTTTGATGGGTAAGACTTCCCTCAAAAGATTTAGAACGTGAAGTGTTGGCATCCAGCCATGGAGGACAGTCATAAATTGTAATTTGAACGAGGTTTCATCAAGTCTTGGTCCTGTCATCTCATTGCTGGCAGGGGATGTTGGACATTCTGTGAAACCAAGAGCTGCTTTGGTCAATGTGACTGTAATACTTTAGAGACACCGTGTTGAGATCTATAGTATGAGTTTAAGGTATTCAGGCAGTTAACATGATGTTCTGAAGAGTAGGAATAATGATCCCAAATTGATGCTAAGGAATGCTTTTAATTTATACATAGCTATAGCTTTACAAGTGGCAAGATGTCTTGCCAACCTTTTCTTTGTCTAAATTTTGACAGAGGATAGGTGATATGATTTCTGGTTCATTTTAGAGAAAATGAGAATGAACTTTCTGGGCAATTTTAAAATTTCTGGTTAAAAAAAAAGGCAACCTGAAGCAAATCTGACAAAATGTAATATGCTTATTTCAGGTGGCAGGTATAAAGATGTTTATATATTGATCTCTACTTTTCTTATTTTTTTCAAAAGAAAGAAAAAAAGTGGGAGGAAAAGGGAAGAGAGAAAGGAAGCAAAAAAGCAAATGAAAGCATGGACCCTTAACAATGCTTTAAAAAATTATTTTTACTTTTTATTGAAGTATGGTTGATGTACAATATTACATACGTTATGGTGTACACTATAGTGATTCACAATTTTTAAAGTTTATACTCCATTTACAATTATTGTAAAATGTTGGCTATATTCCCTGTGTTGTACAGTATATCCTTGTAGCTTATTTTATACATAATAGTTTGTACCTCCTAATTCCCTACGCTTATATTGTCTCTCACCCGCTTCCCTCTCCCCACTGGTAACCACTTGTTTCCTCTATCTGTGTGTCTGTTTCTTTTTTGTTATGTTTGCTAGTTTGTATTTTTTTAGGTTCCACATATAAGTAATATCATATAGTACTTGTCTTTGTCTGATTTACTTCACTTACCATTAACACCCTCCAAGTCCACCCATGTTGTTGCAAATGGCAAGATTTTATTCTTTTTTAGGGATGAGTAATATTCCATTGCATATATGTACCGCATCTTCTTAGTCCATTTATCTGTTGATGGACACTTAGGTTGCTTCCATATCTTGGCTACTGTAAATAATGCTGCTATAAACATTGGGGTGCATGTATCTTTTTGAATTAGTGTTTTTGTTTTTTTCGGGCATATACCCAGGAATGGAATTGCTGGGTCATGTGGTAGTTTTATTTTTAGTTTTTTGAGAAACCTCCATACTGTTTTCTATGGTAGTTGCACCAATTTACATTCCCATCAACAGTGTATGAGGATTTCCCTTTCCTCCGCGTCCTCTTAATAGTGCTTTCTGGTGCAAAAAGACCTGTGTAACTCCCATTTACCAGTGCAACAAAAAGAATAAAATACCTAATAATAAACCTACCTAAGGAGACAAAAAACCTGTATGCAGAAAACTATAAGACACTGCTGAAAGAAATTAAAGATGATACAAACAGATGGAGAGATATACCAGTTCTTGGATTGGAAGAATCAACACTGTGAAAATGACTATACTGCCCAAGGCAATCTACAGATCCAATGCAATCCCTATCAAACTACCAATGGCATTTTTCACAGAACTAGAACAAAAACTTTCACAATATGTATGGAAACACAAAAGACCCCGAATAGCCAAAGCAATCTTGAGAAAGAAAAACGGAGCTGGAGGAATCAGGCTCCCAGACTTCAGACTATACTACAGGACTACAGTAATCAAGACAGCATGGTACTGGCACAACAACAGAAATATAGATCAATGGAGCAGGATAGAAAGCCCAGAGATAAACCCACGCACCTATGGTCACCTTAGTTTTGATAAAGGAGGCAAGAATATACGATGGAGAAAAGACAGCCTCTTCAATAAGTGGTGCTGGGAAACCTGGACAGCTACATGTAAAAGAATGAAATTAGAATACTCCCTAATACCATACACAAAAATAAACTCAAAATGGATTAAAGACCTAAATGGAAGGCCAGACACTATCAAACTCTTAGAGGAAAACATAGGCAGAACACTTTATGACATAAATCACAGAAAGATCCTTTTTGACCCACCTCCTAGAGAAATGGAAATAAAACCAAAAATGAACAAATGGGACCTAATGAAACTTAAAAACTTTTACACAGCAAAGGAAACCATAAATAAGACGAAAAGAAAACCCTCAGAATAGGAGAAAATATTTGCAGATGAAGCAACTGACAAAGGATTAATCTCCAAAATTTACAAACAGCTCATGCAGCTCAATATCATAAAAACAAACAACCCAATCCAAAAATGGGCAGAAGACCTAAATAGATGTTTCTCCAGAGAAGATATACAGATATCCACCAAACACATGAAACAATGCTCAACATCACTAATCATTAGAGAAATGCAAATCAAAACTTCAATGAAGTATCACCTCACACCAGTCAGAATGGCCATCATCAAACAATCTACAAACAATAAATGCTGGAGAGGGTGTGGAGAAAAGGGAACCTTCTTGCCCTGTTGGTGGGAATGTAAATTGATACAGCCACTATGGAGGACTGTTTGGAGGTTCCTTAAAATACTAAAAGTAGAACTACCATATGACCCAGCAATCCCACTATTGGGCATATACCCTGAGAAAACCATAATTCAAAAAGAGTCATGTACCAAAATGTTCATTGCAGCTCTATTTACAATAGTCAAGACATGGAAGCAACCTAAGTGTCCATTGACAGATGAATGGATAAAGAAGATGTGGCACATATATACAATGGAATATTACTCCACCATAAAGAGAAACAAAGTTGAGTTATTTGTAGTGAGGTGGATGGACCTGGAGTTGTCATACAGAGTGAAGTAAGTCAGAAAGAGAAAAATAAATACCGTATGCTAACACATATATACGGAATCTAAAAAAAAAAGGTTCTGAAGAACCTAGGGACAGGACAGGAATAAATACGCAGACATAGAGAATGGACTTGAGGACACGGGGAGGGGGAAGGGTAAGCTGGGACGAAGTGAGAGAGTGGCATGGACACATATACACTACCAAACGTAAAATAGATAGCCAGTGGGAAGCAGCCGCATAGCAGAGGGAGATCAGCTCAGTGCTTTGTGTCCACCTAGAGGGGCTGGATAGGGAGGGTGGGAGGGAGACGCAAGAGGGAGGGGATATGGGGATACATGTATATATATAGCTGATTCACTTTGTTATAAAGCAGAAACTAACACACCATTGTAAAGCAATTATACTCCAATAAAGATGTTAAAAAAAAAAAAAGACCTGTGTAAGAACTTGGTCCTGTCTCTGTGGCTTTGGCCAAGCCAACTTCCCTGCCTCAGTTTTTGTCATATTAAACTGACATTTATAAAAGAGCATGATAGTCCTTTTTAAAGAGATAATATCTCTGCAGAGCCAAACACACTGCTTAGCGCATAAAAGATACCTCAGCAATCTTAGTTTCCATTCATTACCTTTTCGATGTAGCATCACAGATCTTTAGCTGAATTGAACGTAGACTCTTATCTGCCTGGTCTTCATACTGGTCTTGCTAAAATGTTGTTCCCTTAGGTGAAGTGGACAGAAGAGGTTTTTTTTTCCCCGTTAGCTTAATCAGACTTATTGAGGACCAGCTCTGAACCAGATACATTGGGAATGAGATGAACCGAATCTCTGCTTCCATGGAGCTGACATTCCAGGGGGATGTAGAAAACAAGTTTCAGGTGGCGAAAGTGAGATGAAAGAGGATAGGCACTGAGAGATGGGGGTATCTATTTTAGACCGGGGAGGGGGGCTGGGAGTACTTCTCAGATGAGGTGTCATCTTGAGATCTGTACGGACGGAGGGAACAAGCCTTGTAGAAATCTTGGGAAAGAACATTCAGGCCGAGGGAATTGGGCGTGGGTTGAAGAACTACAAGAGCTTGTGTGGAAAGGCAGAAAGAGTAGGGAGTGAGGCCACAGCCCAGATCACCTTCAAGAGCTTCTTGCTTGGGTTTTATTTGCGTGAGATAGGAAGCGACATACTTGAACCCCAAAGCTGGCCGCTCTCCTCCTCTAAAGAGACTTCGTTAGACGTGTTTTGCAGAGAAGATGGAAAATAATAGTGTATCTGTTGCTTTGATTACAATTCCCATTGTATAATAATTAACTGCTAGCTGTAATGAGAGGACTTCCTCTAATTTCATTTAGCACCTTGGGGACCTCTATTAGTCTGTATCCCAATCAATTTCGCAGCCGTTAAGGGGGAAAAAGGCATATTGCTGATGAATTTTAAATCTAGTGGGGAGAACGGTCCATCTGTTTGTACTCGGCTGCACTGTCTTAATTTCTTTCAGTTTGTAAGGCTCCCCCAACTCTGCCCAGGCCCTCTTTTCTGGCTTGCTGATGCAGTCATGTGGCGTGTTGTTTTCCTAATTAGGACATCCTTTCATAGATAGCTGTTAATGAATTCCACGCGTCCTGCATCCTTTTGGTAACCTCTTTTGGTAACCTCGCAAATTCGGATAACAAAAATTTTCAGCTGACAGCCAAAGGAACATGTGTCCCCTCCCCAAGACAGATGCCTTAGTCAATATTTATTCTCATGTCTAGCACCTTTTACTACCCTCTTATCCTCTAGGTAAGTTCATTTATGTGGAGAAATGTAATCACATCTGTTTTCTCAGTTGGGTGGGACAATAAGTTCTCCTGTCCTAGAAAATACAGCGAAGGTTCTCCTCTTTGTCTGGTTGGCATATGGGGTGACTTGCTGTGTTTAGATAACCCCGGCCTGTCTCTGCTGCTCTTGTGAAAGCCCTTCTTACTGTCCCATCACCTCAGAGGCGCTCTCCCCAGCGGGTGGCTTCGCTTTGGAGGTGAGCGGTGATCTGTGTTGGGCTCTTTGTTACTTCACTAGAAACAGTCCCTTGAGAAGCAGGGCCGTCTCCAGACAGCTCAGTCTTATTAGTTTTGAAATAAGGCCTGTAGCTTGTTGGTATGATCACTCCACACCGTAGAAGAAACCAAGACTTACCAGCAAGGACCTGGAGGGAATGGCTGCCCAGTGCTGGCAGCAGAGTCATCATCAACGGGAGTCCTGAATCAACTCATGTGTTCTGACTAGCCTGTGTGTGTGTGCGCGTGTGTGTGTATCTGTGTCTGTGTGTGTGCGTGTGTGCGTGCGTGCGTGTGTATCTGTGTCTGTGTGTGTGTGTAAAAATGAATCGAATTATTTTTTATACTTGTTTGGGGTTCACAGCAAAACTGAGCAGAAAGCACAGAGAGTTCCTGCACACCTCTTGTCCCTCACCCCTACCCCGACCCCCAGCCTCTCCTCCTCAAACCTCCCCCCCACCCCCGCCCACGGAGTGGGTCAGTTGTTAGAATCTGTGAACCTGTATCAACACGTCATTATCACCAAGAGTCCATAGTTACGTTAGGGTTCACTCTTTGTGTTGTACATTCTGTGAGTTTTGACAAATGCATAATGATCTGTATCCAGCATTATAGTATCCTATAGAAGAGTTTCACTGCCCTAAAAGTCCTCTGTGCTCCCCCTAAGTATCCCTCCCTCCTCCCTAATCCCTGGCAACCACTGATCTTTTTATGCCTTTTCCAGAATGTCGTATAATTGGAATCATGCAGTATGTAGCCTTTTCAGATTGTCTTCTTTCACTTAGTAATACACATTTAAGGCTCTTCCATGACTTTTTGTGGTTTGATAGCTCATTTCTTTTTAGCGCTGAGTAATATTCTATTGTATGACCTACCCTAGTTTATTTATCCAGTTACAGATCGAAGAATGTCTTGGTTGCTTCCAGGTTTGGGCAACTATGAATAAAGATGCTATAAACATTTGTGTGCAGATTTTTGTGTGGATATAATATATATGTATATTTATATTATATACATATTAAGGGAAGTTTTATTTTTTCTGATTATGAAAAAATATGTACTCAGTTGTATAAATTTGAAAAATGTAAAAAAAGAAAAATTTTAAAATTCAGTACAAGTCTATCTATTAATTTAATGTAATAAAACACATGAAATGGGAGCTGTCTTGGAAAATGTAGGACATATGGTAATTATAGCCTATAATAGTGGTAAAGACAGGAAAGATTTAAGGGTATTCTAAATGCTGGTTCTGTTTCCATGAAAACTGCTTCTTAAGTGACGTTTTATGATAATCAACATTCAAACAAAGACTGTCAGCTTTGCAAAATAGCTAATTTAGAAGTCCCTTGAACGACTGACCTCCAAGGAGGTACTGAGATTCTTCCCTTAAAAAATCCAAATATATTTTAGCCATGACCCTTAGTGCCGGTGGAGGGGAATCATTCATGTGGAGTCCGGGGGATCAGATGCATGTATATTTTAGAATGCCTGATGGGACTGCTTGGGTTGTAGGGGCGTTTGTATCTCCTGGCCGTCTTCTGGTGGAGAGGTGGAGGATGCAGCTGGGGGGATGGGGGCGCATGGAGTAGCAGTGCCTGAAGAGCAACCCCAGAAGTGGGCATAAGTTGACCCAGGCATCCTGTTGCTTTTCATTATTCTTTTTTTTTTTTTAAAAGAATATTCATAGGCTTCTTGTGAATTTTTTTAAAATTTATTTTATTGAAGTATAGTTGATTTACAATGTTGTGTTAGTTTCTGGTGGACAGCAAAGTGATTCAGTTATATACATATATATACATGTAAACATACATACATACATACATATGTGTGTGTGTGTGTATATATATATATATATATATATATATATAAATAATAGTTTGCATCTGCTAATCCCAAACTCCCAGTCCATCCCTTCCCCCTAGCTGCACCCCCCAACCCTCAACCACAGATTTGTTCTCTACGTCTGTGAGTCTGTTTCTGTTTTGTAGATTTGTGTCATATTTTAGATTCCACATATAAGTGATATCACATGGTATTTGTCTTTCTCTATCTGACTTACTTCACTTAGTATGACAGTCTGTAGGTCCATCCATGTTGTTGCAAATGACATCATCTCATTCTTTTTTATGGCTGAGTAATATTCCAGTGTGTGTGTGTGTGTGCGCGCGTGTGTGCGTGCACACACGCACACACGCGCACACACACACACACACGCACACCACCTCTTCTTTATCCATTCTCATTCTTTTTCTTTTTTTTCGGCCACGCCCTGCAGCTTGTGGGATGTGGGATCTTGATTCCCCAACCAGGGACTGAACCCACGCCTTTGGCAGTGTAAGCACGGAGTCCTAACCACTGAACCACCAGGGAATTCCCTCATTATTCATTTTTAACAAGGCAAACAAACCGTAACTCAACTTAAAAAGATTTTTTCGTGATTTCTGGAATGGGAGTATATGCCTAGCAACTTTTAAAAAAAATTTAGTTTTCAATATCCACCGTCTCTTTTTGTAGAAAAGCTGGTCTGCAGCAAGAGTACAAAGTAAGGCTTATGTAACCTATATCTAAATATATCAATTTATAAGAAGTTGTAAATCAAGCTAATAAATGATAAAATAAAAGATGTTTTATTCTCCTACTTAACAAATAAACTTCCATAATGACCTGTTAAACTGGATTCAGAGTTAGAATGATTAGACTCCTTGAAATACCACAAGGGATCCTGGAGGTGGGGGGTAGCCAGCCCCTAGCCCATGGCCCATCCTTATCCCCCCACCCCCAGCTCCATCTTGGACTGTGGACCCTACGACCTACATAAACAAGCACCCTCTATAAACTCCACAGGTGGCTGCCCTGGGGCATAAGAGTGCACAGTCTCTAACCCCACACTTGGTAGGACAGAACTAAGAAAGTCTTTGGAGGGGCTTTGCACTAGGACCAGTGTACCTGGGTGTGTTCTGGAGAGGGGTAGGGCTGGCCTGTGTGCGTGTGCATCTGCTTGTCTTCTGGGAAGAGCATGGCTGGTGGAGGGGCAGAGGAGGCCCTCTGATGGGAGTGCCCAGGTCTGGCCCTTCTTCCCTGCTATTAGAGATGATTCTGGAAAAAGGGACCCAGAGTCACTAGGAATCTTTGAGCTTTGGTTTTGATCTCAGAAAAGTTAGCCATCACTTTTAACATCGTGAAAGTAGAGTGAGAATCGTCCACTTTTCAATACGTTGGAATTCAGCAGCACACAGTTCAAAAGTTGTTGTTTTTATCAGGTGGATGTCGTTGTATTCTGGCGTAGGTTCATTGAGAAAGCTCTAGGCTTGATCAGATAGTGCAATATACATTTATATACGTTTTTGGTTTTTTGTTTTCTTTTGGTCTTTTCACTCTTCAAGAACCGTAATGAAGTAATGAAGTTTTGCCTAAAAGCTGACTCTTGGTCTCGGATCCTAGAGATCATGGTTTCCTTTTGAACTAATGTAATGATTCACCTCCTGGAATCTCCCTAATGGTATTAATTCTCACAACATCTGTGATTGTGTAGACGTTCCCATGTTCTTAATTCTGGCTTTGAAGGCATTCTCATGAGATGAGCTCATTTCAGTACATAGGAATAGTAAAAGTCAAGGTCGAGTTTAAATTGGAAGGGGTGTTTCTAAAGGGTAGGATAGTGAAGTTCTCATATATACTGATGAATCATTTGTCATTTTTCGTAGTAATAATATAAAGGTTTTACAAACTGTTTATGAGCGAAGATCTCAAAATACTTTAGAGATGTGTGGAGCAATGAACAATGTTGGAGTCCTGAGGTCCTGTTCCGGTGATACGAGTGTATTCAAGTAATGCTTTGTTTTTACATCACCAGTTATTTAATCAAGATGGGAAATATGGTGACCATTAATATCATATGTAGAGAGGTGGGTACTCAGGATGGGTAATGTGACTTCCCCCCAAGACCAGAGTGCTCACTTACGTGTTCTCTCACTCTTGCTTTGCAAAGTCTTTGTGCTCGCTAAAAAAAAAATTTCTGATGAGATTAAATCAGATGTCTGTTTAAGATGAGGAGGCGTGTACAGAAAAGAGATATATTCCAGGGTTTTTGTTTTTGTTTTTGTTTTTTTCCCCCACTGCTAGAAATATCCCTGACTACTGAATGTAATGAAATAAATTTGTCACGTTGGACGTAGTGCATGGTGGGGCGCAGAATGAAGAGGCTGAAACTCAGAGTGGAGGCCTGACGTTTATGGTTATAAATGTGAACTTTAGGAATTGGTTTATAAAGAGGGACACCAGTGCTAAAATAGATAAATTGAAGCTTGTTCTCATTAAGTAGGTTAGATAGTTCATCAAATACTGGTTCAAATCTCTCTCTCTGAAGGTTAGAAGCAAGAGATTAAACATCAGGGTCCAAGGCAGGGGACTGTGATCATTCAGCGAACCGGCCAGTTCAGATGAATATAAAATGCAGTTGAGCAAAGTGTGTATACCTGGTGCCTAGCACAGTGGCAAGCACCTCAGGACCCAAAGACCAAATCTGGTCCACTGCCTCTTTTGTTTGTCCCTTAAGCCAGGGGTCCCCAACCTCTGGCATCTAATGCCCGATGGTCTGAGGTGGAGCTGATGTAATAATAATAGAGATACAGTGTGAGTAAATATAATGCACTGGAATCATCCGGAAACCATCACCCCACCCCTGGTCCGTGGAAGCATTGTCTTCCACGAAACCAGTCCCTGGTGCCAAAAACGTTGGGGACCACTGCCTTTAGCTAAGATTGAGTTTTATATTTTTAAATGGTTGAAAAAAATATCATAAGGAGAATAACACTTTGTGATATAAGAAAACTATATGAAATTCAATTTCAGTGTCCATGAATAAAGTTTTATTGGAATGCAGCCATGCGTGTTCATTCATATACTGCCTCTGGCTGCTTTCACAGTGTGGTGGCAGAGTTGAGTAGGTGTGACAGAGACCATATGGCCCGGAAAGCCTAAAATATTTACTGTCTGTCCCTTTGCAGAACATATTTGCTGAACCCTGGCTTAGTGGAAACAGAGCTAGATGCTGCTGGCAGCCCATGCCCTTCCTTCCATCTTCTTATCTTTTTTCTTTTTTTAAAAAAAATTTTTTTTATTTATTTTTATTTTTGGCTGTGTTGGGTCTTGGTTGCTGTGCGGGGGCTTTCTCTAGTTGCGACGAGCGGGGGCTACTCTTCGTTGCGGTTCGCGGGCTTCTCATTGGGTGGCCTCTCTTGTTGCGGAGCACGGGCTCTAGGTGCGCGGGCTTCAGTAGTTGTGACAGTTGGGCTCAGTAGTTGTGGCTCGTGGGCTCTAGAGCGCAGGCTCCGTAGTTGTGGCTAACCTACTTAGTTGCTCCGCGGCATGTGGGATCTTCCCGGACCAGGGCTCAAACCCGGGTCCCCTGCATTGGCAGGCGGATTCTTACCCACTGTGCCACCAGGGAAGCCCCTCTTTTTTCTAATACATGAATGAATGCGTTTTTAATTATATTGATAAGTAACACTTATTACCAGTTTCCAATTTATTTAACCTATAATAACTCTGTGATGTAGATACAATTATTATCCCCATTTTACAGGTAAAAAAATTGAGCCATAGGAAACACAGCAACTACACAAGTGAGCAGTCGAGATGGACTTCTGTTGACTCTGATTTTTATATTTAAAACAAACTCAAACAGTCCTGAAGTATAAAATAAAATCTAGAATAACTCAAGGAAGTTAGAAAATTAATTAAAAAATGAGGTACCTTCCCTCTTTGACACTTTTTTTATTTGATGATGTGTTTCTTTGATTACTTTTATTTCCAAAGCCCCTTTGGATGTTAGATATTTCCCTGAGTATCCTAATTGTTTGATCCACTCATTCAAATCAGAATTCCTGTGTGTCCAGTGCTGTGCTAGACACCCGGGACACATCTGTGAACACGACAGGATGCACAGCCCAGAGTGAGCTACAAGAATATGCCATCTGCGAGCCAGTGTCTTCACATGTTCCACTTAGATTCTAGCAATTTGTATCTCTCCTCAGGTGTTCAACTGCAGATGATAATTTTGAAATGGCAGGTCCCAGCGGATAGAGGAGCAGCTGTCAGGTCAGGAAACCTGTCTGCCCACTGGCCCAGATCTTTCTGATGATTTGCGGCATAACCTTGGAAACGTCTTTTCATTTTCCATTCCAGATTTTCATTCTGGAGAGTGCAAGATATCAGGAAATTAAGCTGGAATTAACGAAATCAGAGGCCCTAAATGATGTCACGAGCTCTGCTTTTTGTAATTCACACGCCTTCCTTGTTTACATGGACACAGCTTGTTGGTATGTAACTTTAGGATGTAGATACGTACAAACAACATGATACATGCAACCAAATGTGGACACAAGAACTGCTGCTTCCCTTGGCATACCTGGAGCTGCCAGTGGGTGAACTAGGAAGGGGTGCAGTACGGGCAAGGCCAGGGCCAGCTGGGGTAGTCTGTGAAAGCACATTTGGAACTTTGCAAGGTTTGCAAGGCAGAGTGAGAAAACTGGGTGTGTGAAGAGGTGTGCGGATGGGATACGCTTACCAATTTTTTGAGTTCCTGGTGAGTTACATATAGCCCAGGGTCAGGCACAAAAGAGGTCTTCTCTAAACATCATTCTACAAAGTCTTCATACTGCTCTCTGGCCCATGGCGCTTAGAGAATCACCATATGTTTAGACTGAGACGCTAGGAATAAATAAAACATTTTATTCTAAGTGTTCTAAGTTTATAATGAAGGTGATTGTGTTTTATACTTTTTAAAGGTATTTATGATACTGAGAAATATGGTTCAGACATTACAGTACACTTTAATAGTTCACAAAGGTGAAAATGATTAATTGTCCATATTGAAGACACAGAAGTGTAATTCTTAAACTAAAAATGTTACATGGGTCGCTATTTTGCACTATTTTGAATCGTACACCTTTATTTATTTTTAAGTTTATTTGCTGCACTTTCTATAGCAAAGACCTTGACTTTTTATTTTCCCCCAGACTTATTGAGGTATAATTGACCCATAAGCATTGTTTATATTTAAGGTATACAACATGATGTACATATACATTGTGGAATGATGACCATACATCACGTAACATAGTTACCTTTTTTTGTGGTATGAATACTTAAGATCTGCTCTCTTAGCAAATTTCAATACAGTATTGAAATACAGTACAGTATTATTAACTATAGTCACCATGTTGTATATTAGATATCCAGATCTTATTCATACTAACTGAAACTTTGTACTCTTTGACCAACACCCGCTCATTTTCCCCACCCTCTGCCCCTGGCAACCATGACTTGTGTACATTCCACATAAGTGAGCTCATGCAGTATTTGTCTTTCTGTGTCTGGTGTATTTAACTTAGCATATAATGTCCTCCAGGTTCTTCCATTTGTTGCAAATAGCAGGATTGCTTTCTTTTCAAGGACAAATTGCCTTCTTTTTCAAGGCTGAATAATATTGACATATATATAAAACCTCATTTCCTTTATCCATTCATCTGTTGATGGACACTTAGGTTGTTCCATATTTCCATATCTTGGCTATTTTGAATAATGCTGCAGTGAACATGGGAGTGTACATATCCATTCAAGATCCAGATTTCATTTCTTTTGGATGTATACCCGGAAGTGGGATTGCTGAATCATGTGGTAGTTCTATTTTTTTTTTTTAATTTAGTTTTTATTTTTGGCTGCATTGGGTCTTTGTTGCTGCGCGCAGGCTTTCTCTAGTAGTGGCGAGCAGGGGCTACTCTTCGTTGCAGTATGTGGGCTTCTCATTGTGGTGGCTTCTCTTGTTGTGGAGCACAGGCTCTAGGTGCACAGACTTCAGTAGTTGCGGCACGCAGGCTTCAGTAGTTGCACTGCGTGGGCTTCAATAGTTGTGGCACGAGGGCTTGGTAGTTGTGGCTCATGGGCTCTAGAGTGCAGGCTCAGTAGTTGTGGCCCACGGGCTTAGTTGCTCCGTGGCATGGGGGATCTTCCTAGAACAGGGCTCGAACCTGTGTCCGCTGCATTAGCAGGTGGATTCTTAACCACTGCGCCACCAGGGAGGTCTGGTAGTTGTATTTTTAATTTGTTGAGCAGTCTCCACAATGTTTTCCTTAATGGCTGTACAAATTTCCACTTGGTGTGCAAGGGTTCCCTTTTCCCTACATCCTTGCTGACTCTTGTTATCTTTTGTCTTTTTGGATAATAGCCATTCTAACAGGTGTGAAGCGATATCTCATGGTGGTTTTTATTTCCATTTCTCTGATAATGAGTGATGTTGAGCCCCTTTTCATATGCATGTTGGCCCTATGTATGTCTTCTTTTGAGAAATATCTATTCAGGGCCTTTGCTCATTTTGAAATTCAGTTATCTTCTTTTTTTGGTATTCAGTTGTTTGATATATATATTCTTTTATATATTTTGGGTATGAACCTCTGGTAATGATTTGCAAATATTTTCTCAAACTTCATAGGTCATCTTTTCACTCTGGTGATGGTTTCCTTTGCTATGCAGAAGCTTTTTAGTTTGATGTAGTCCCACTTATTTATTTTTTTCTTATCTTAGCTGTGTCAGATCCAAAACAATCATTGCCCAGACCAAGGTATAGTAGTTTTTTCCCCTATGTTTTCTTTTATGAGTTTTATAGTTTCATGTCTTATGTTTAAGTTGTTAATCAATTTTGAGTTGATTTTTATATATAGTGTGAGATAGGGTTCAGTATCATTCTTCTGAATGTGGATATCCAGTTTTCCCCAAAGCATTTATTGAAGAGACATTGTATATTCTTGGTTCCCTTGTCATAAATTAATTGGCCACATATGCATTGGTTTATTTCTAGGCCCTCTATTTTGTTCCAATGGCCTATATGTCTGCTTTTAATGCAAATATCATACTGTTTTGATTACTGTGGCTTTGTAAAATATTTTAAAATCAGGAAGTGTGATGTCTCCAGTTTTGTTCTTTCTTACTCAAGGTTGCTTTGGTTATTTGGGATCCTTTGTGGTTCCATATGCATTTTAGTTTTCTTTTCCTATTTCTGTGAAAAAATGCCTGGAATTCTGGAATTTTGAAAGGGATTGCCCTGAATCTGTAGGTCACTTTAAGTAGTTATGGGACATTTTAACATTCTACCAATCTTTGAACATGGGATATCTTTCCATTTAGTTGTTTCTTCAGTTTCTTTCATCAATGCTTTATAGTTTTCAGTGTGTACATCTTTCACCTCCCTGGTTAAATTTATTCCTAAGTATTTTATTCTTTTTGATGCTATTATAAATGGGATTGTTTTCTTAATTTCCTTTTTGCATAGGTATTGTTTGTGTATAGAAATGCACAATTTTTGTATGTGTAGTTCTAACAGTTTTTTTTGTGGAGTCTTTAGGGTTTTCTGATACAAGATCATTTCATCTGCAGAGACAATTTAACTTCTTCCCTTCTGATTTGGATACTTTTTATTTCTTTTTCTTACCTAATTGCTTTGGGTGCAATTTCCAGTAATATGTTGAATAGAAGTGTTGAGAGTGGGCATCTTTGTCTTGTTCCTGATCTTAGAGGAAAAGCTTTCAGTTTTTCACCATTGAGAATGATGTTAGCTGTGGGCTTGTCAGATATCCTTCTATACCTAAATTGTTGAAAGTTTTTATCATGAAAAGATGTTGAATTTTGTCAACTGCTTTTCCTGCATCTATTGAGAAGATGTATGCTTTTTCCCTTCATTCTGTTAATGTGGTGTATCACACGTATGCTTATGTTGAACTGTCCTTATATACAGGGATAAATCCTACTTGATTATGTTTTATGATCCTTTTAATGCACTATTGAATTTGGTTTGCTAGTATTTTGTTGATGACTTTTACATCTATTTCATCAGGGATATTGGCCTGTAATTTTCTTTTCTTGTAGTGCCCTTGTCTGGCTTTGGTAGGATAATTTTGGCCTCATGAGTTTGGAAGTGTTTCCTCCCCTTTAAGTTTTTGGAAGGGTTTGGGATGGGTTGGCATTAATTCTTTAAGTGTTTGGCAGAATTCACCAGTGAAGCGATAGGGAAAGACCTTGACTTTTATTATCTCATTTTAAATATCCTCAACTGACTGCCAATTTTTAAAGATTTTGTTTTATACAGTATAAAAAGAAAGAGCACAGATACTTCAAGTCTATGTCATTCTGTATACTACATTCCTCTCACTGGCTACTTTTTTTGGAGAACAGGGTCATTGGAGTTATTCTGTGTTTGGGGAAAAAAGAGACCAAAGAGCTGTCAGGAGGTTGTTAGACTTTGTGATAATTTATTTTTTTAATGTCTTTAATAAGATACAGAGCAGCCTGATAGCTAGTGGTCAGAAATGTTGAGATTGGAGATTTTATGTATTTGATTTGCTATTGTGACTTTGTCAAAATATATAACTAATCTCTTTGCTGTTCATTTCCTCCTACCCTTAAGTTGGTACTAAACGGGTGTGAGCCTGCATAGTCACGCTTTGTGTCACGTGTGGTTTTAGGCAGTGGTTTTCATGTTTCCTTGTGGCTCTGCATACAGGTACATAATTGACTGATGAATGCTGAGACTTCTAGCCATGTGGGTCTCTGGTGTTTGCATATGAGCTCACAAAAGCATTGCATGTGAGAGCTGCTTACCATTTTGTTCCATTCCTTCCCCCGTTTTAATCTCTGATTCAGGAATTTCCACTTGACCCAGTTTAGATGTCTCCTGCACAAATCTCTTCTCAGTGTTTCATTGGTCTGCTTGGTATTATAATTGAAGAAGGAGACTGCGTTATCTGTGTCCTCTTGAAAGGCTTGGTACATTGCATATAAGAACTTGTTGGGGCTTCCCTGGTGGCACAGTGGTTGGGAATCTGCCTGCCAATGCAGGGGACGTGGGTTCGAGCCCTGGTCTGGGAAGATCCTGCATGCCACAGAGCAACTAGGCCCGTGAGCCACAACTACTGAGCCTGCGCGTCTGGAGCTTGTGCTCCACAACAAGAGAGGCCGCAACAGTGAGAGGCCCGCGCACTGCGACGAGGAGTGGCCCCAGCTCGCCGCAACTAGAGAAAGCCCTCGCACAGAAACGAAGACCCAACACAGCCAAAAATAAATAAGTAAATAAAAATTAAAAAAAAAAGAACTTGTTGGTTTTGTTGTTAGTTTTATGTGTGTATGTATTTGTGGATTTATAAAGCTAGCATTGGAGTGCTGCTTTATGCCAGGTCCTTGCTTAGCAGTTTATATGAGTTATTTCATTTATTTTTCACAATAATCCAATGAGAGAGGCACTATTTCTTTCCTTACTTTACATATAGGTAAACTGTGGCTTGGAGAAGTTAAGTGGAGCATCAGAGGTCATTCAGCTTTTGAGTGGTGGAGATGGGATTCGAACTAGTTCTGATTCCAAAGCCCCTGTTCCTACCCAATCTGGTATAATGCAAGTTGTATTAAATTAAATGTATAGCCTGCTTTATGAAAGTTGTGTATGTTAACGTTAGAATTTTGACCATTTTAATGTACTAGAAAAACTGTGGTACCAAGTACATTCCTTTTCTTTATATCGTGACTGGTAATGGGATTGATTACCTTCTAATGGACTTTTTCTTTCAAACAACTTAAGTGAGCTATAATTTACATATCACACAATTCATCCATTTAAAGTGTACACTTCAATAGTGTTTAGGATATTCACAGAGTTTGACAACCATCCCCACAATCATTTTTAGAACAAAAGAAGCTCTGTAACATTACCAGTCACTCCTCATTCGCCCCCAAACCTCTCCACCCATCTCCAGCCCCAGGCAACCATTAACCTAATTTGTCTCCAGATTTGCCTGTTCTGGATATCTCGTATAAGTGGAATCGTACAATGTATGGTCTTTTGTGTCTAGCTTCTTTCACTTAGCATAATGTTTTCAAGTTTCATCCGTGTTGTGGCACGTATCAGCACTTCATTTCTTTTTATTGCCAAATAATATCACATTGTATGGATTTATATATTTTATTTAGCCATTCATCTGTTGATGGACACTTGGGTTATTTCCACTCTTTGGCTTTTGCAAGTAATGCTGGTGTGACACATTCACGTACAAGATTTTTTGTGGACATATGTTATCATTTACCTAGGAATGAAATTGCTGGGTCATACGGTAACTCTAGGTTTACTATTTTAGGGACTACCAGACTATTTTCCGAAGGAGCTGCACCGTTTTCCATTTCCATCAGTGACGTATGAGGCTTCTTTACATACTTGCTAATACTTGTGATTATCTATCTTTTTGACAATAGGCATTCTCATGAGTGTGAAGTGGTATCTTACTGTGGTTTTGATTTTTCCTCCCTTACTGGCTAATGCTGAGTGTGCATCTTTTCATGTGAAACTGACTTTTTTTTTAAGTTATTGAATGAAAAAATGTCACTTTATATTATTGTTTTTATTTACTTTTTTTGAATTTTATTTTATTTTTTTATACTGCAGGTTCTTATTAGTTATCTATTTTATACATATTAGTGTATATATGTCAATCCCAATCTCCCAATTCATCACACCACCACCACCACCCTCCCACCTCCTGCCCCGTGCTTTCCCCCCTTGGTGTCCATACATTTGTTCTTTACCTCTGTGTCTCTGCTTCTGCCTTGCAAACCGGTTCATCTGTACTATTTTCCTAGATTCCACATGTATGCGTTAATATACAATATTTGTTTTTCTTTCTGACTTACTTCATTCTGTATGACAGTCTCTGCATATGACCCCATTTCGTTCCTTTTTATGGCTGAGTAATATTCCATTGTATATATGTACCACATCTTCTTTATCCATTTGTCTGTCGATGGGCATTTAGGTTGCTTCCATGACCTGGCTATTGTAAATAGTGCTGCAGTGAACATTGGGGTGCATGTGTCTTTTTGAATTATGGTTTTCTCTGGGTATATGCCCAGTAGTGGGATTGATGGGTCATGTGATAATTCTATTTTTAGTTTTTTAAGGAACCTGCATACTGTTCTCCATAGTGGCTGTGTCAATTTACATTCCCACCAACAGTGCAAGAGGGTTCTCTTTCATCTACACCCTCTCCAGCATTTGTTGTTTGTAGATTTTCTGATGATGCCCATTCTAACTGGTGTGAGGTGATATCTCATTGTAGTTTTGATTTGCATTTCTCCAATAATTAGTGATGTTGAGCTTCTTTTCATGTGCCTCTTGGCCATCTGTATATCTTCTTTGGAGAAATGTCTGTTTAGATCTTCTGCCCATTTTTTGATTGGGTTGTTTGTTTCTTTAATATTGAGCTGCATGAGCTGTTTATATATTTTGGAGATTAATCCTTTGTTCATTGATTCATTTGCAAATATTTTCTCCCATTCTGAGGGTTGTCTTTTCGTCTTGTTTATAGTTTCCTTCACTGTGCAAAAGTTTTTAAGTTTCATTAGGTCCCACTTGTTTATTTTTGTTTTTATTTCCATTACTCTAGAAGGTGGGTCAAAAAAGATCTTGCTGTGATTTATGTCAAAGAGTGTTCTTCCTATGTTTTCCTCTAAGAGTTTTATAGTGTCCTGCCTTATATTTAGGTCTTTAATCCATTTTTAGTCTATTTTTGTGTATGGTGTAAGGGAGTGTTGTGATTTCCTTCTTTTACATGTAGCTGTCCAGTTTTCCCAGCACCACTTATTGGAGACATTGCCTTTTCTCCATTTTATATCCTTGCCTCCTTTGTCATAGATTAGTTGACCATCAGTGCATGGGTTTATGTCTGAGCTTTCTATATTGTTCCATTGATCTATATTTCTGTTTTTGTGCCGGTACCATATTGTCTTGATTACTGTAGCTTTGTAGTATAGTCTGAAGTCAGGGAGCCTGATTCCTCTAGTTCCGTCTTTTCCCCTCAAGATTGCTGTGGCTATTTGGGGTCTTTTGTGTCTCCATACAAATTTTAAGATTTTTTGTTCTAGTTCTGTAAAACATGCCATTGGTAATTTGATAGGATTGAATCTGTAGATTGCTTTGGGTAATATAGTCATTTTGACAATACTGATTCTTCCAATCCAAGAATGTGTAATATCTTTCCGTCTATTTATGTCATCTTCAGTTTCTTTCATCAGCATCTTATAGTTTTCAGAGTACAGGTCTTTTGTTTCCCTAGGTAGGTTTCTTCTTAGGTATTTTATTGTTTTTGATGGGTTGGTAAGTGGGATTGTTTTCTTAATTTCACTTTCTGATCTTTTTGTTAGTTATAGAATTGTAAGAGATTTCTGTGTATTAATTTTGTATCCTGCAACTTTACTGAATTCGTTGCTGAGCTCTAGTAGTTTTCTGGTAGCATCTTTGGGATTTTCTACGTATAGTATCATGTCATCTGCAAACAGTGACAGTTTTACTTCTTTTCCAATTTGGAATCCTTTTATTTCTCTTTCTTCTCTAATTGCCATTGCTAGGACTTGCAGAACTATGTTGAATAAAAGTGGTGAAAGTGGACATCCTTGTCTTGTTCCTGATCTTAGAGGAAATGCTTTCAGCTTTTCACCACTGAGGATGATGTTCGCTGTGGGTTTGTTGTGTATGGCCTTTATTATGTTGAGGTAGGTTCCCTCTGTACTCACTTTCTGGAGAGCTTTTATCATAAACTGGTGTTGAATTTTGCCAAAAGCTTTTTCTGCATCTCTTGAGATGATCATATGGTTTTTATTCTTCAGTTTGTTAATATGGTGTGTCACATTGATTGATTTGCGTATATTGAAGAATCCTTGCCTTCCTGGGATAAATTCCACTTGATCATGGTATGTGATCCTTTCAATGTGTTGTTGGATTCTGTTTGTTAGTATTTTGTTGAGGATTTTTGCATCTATATTCTTCAGTGATATTGGTCTGTAATTTTCTTTTTTTGTAGTATCTTTGTCTGGTTTTGGTATCAGGGTGATGGTGGCCTCCTAGAATGAGTTTGGGAGTGTTCCTTCCTCTGCAATTTTTTGGAAGAGTTTGAGAAGGATGGGTGTTAGCTCTTCTCTAAATGTTTGATAGAATTCACCTGTGAAGCCATCTAGTCCTGGACTTCTGTTTGTTGGAAGATTTTAAATCACAGTTTCAATTTCATTGCTTATGATTGGTCTGTTCATGGTTTCTATTTCTTCCTGGTTCAGTCTTAGAAGGTTATATCTTTCTAAGCATTTGCCCATTTCTTCCAGGTTTTCCATTTTATTGGCATAGAGTTGCTAGTAGTAGTCACTTATGATGGTTTATATTTCTGTGGTGTCCGTTGTAACTTCTCCTTTTTTCATTTCTAATTCTATTGATTTGAGTCCTCTTTCTCTTATTTCTTGGTGAGTCTGGCTAAAGGTTTATCAGTTTTGTTTATCTTCTCAAAGAACTATCTTTTAGTTTTACTGATCTTTGCTATTGTTTTCTTTGTTCATATTTCATTTATTTCTGCTCTGATCTTTATGATTTCTTTCCTTCTACTAACTTTGGGTTTTGTTTGTTCTTCTTTCTCTAGTTCCTTTAGGTGTAAGGTTAGATAGTTTATTTGAGATTTTTCTTGTTTCTTGAGGTAGGATTGTGTTGCTATAAACTTCCCTCTTCAAACTGCTTTTGCTATATCCCATAGGTTTTGGGTCATCGTGTTTTCATTGTCATTTGTTTCTAGGTATTTTTTGATTTCCTCTTTGATTTCTTCAGTGATCCCTTGGTTATTTAGTTACATATTGCTTAGCCTCCATGTGTTTGTGTTTCTTACATTTTTTTTCCCTGTGATTGATTTTCTAATCTCATAGCATTGTGGTCAGAAAAGATGCTTGATGTGGTTTCAGTTTTCTTAAATTTACTGAGGCTTGATTTGTGACCCAAGATGCAATCTATCCTGGAGAATGTTCCGTGTGCACTTGAGAAGAAAGTGTAATCTGCTGTTTTCGGATGGAATGTCCTATAAGTATCAATTAAATCTATCTTGTCTATTGTGTCATTTAAAACTTGTGTCTCCTTATTAATTTTCTGTCTCGATGATCTGTCCGTTGGTGTAAGTGAGGTGTTAAAGTCCCCCACTATTATTGTGTTACTGTCGATTTCCTCTTTATAGCTGTTAGCATTTGCCTTATATATTGAGGTGCTCCTATGTTGGGTGCATATCTATTTATAATTGTTATATCTTCTTCTTGGGTTGATCCCTTGATCATTCTGTAGTGTCCTTCCTTGTCTCTTGTAACATTCTTTATTTTAAAGTCTATTTTATCTGATATGAGTGTTGCTACTCCAGTTTTCTTTTGATTTCCATTTGCATGGAATATCTTTTTCCATCCCCTCACTTTCAGTCTGTATGTGTCCCTAGGTCTGAACTGGGTCTCTTCTAGACAGCATATATATGGGTCTTATATTTGTATCCATTCAGCAAGCCTTTAATCCATTGGAGCTTTTGGTTGGAGCATTTAATCCATTCACATTTAAGGTAATTATCGATATGTATATTCCTATTACCATTTTCTTAATTGTTTTGGGTTTGTTTTTATAGGTCCTTTTCTTCTCTTGTGTTTCCCACTTAGAGAAGTTCCTTTAGCATTTGTTGTAGAGCTGGTTTGGTGGTGCTGAATTCTCTTAGCTTTTTGCTTGTCTGTAAAGCTTCTATTTCTCCACCGAATCTGAGTGAGATCCTTGCCAGGTAGAGTAACCTTGGTTGTAGGTTCTTCCCTTTCATCACTTTAAATATATCGTGCCCCTCCGTTCTGGCTTGTAGTGTTTCTGCTGAGAAATTAGTTGTTAACCTTATGGGAGTTCCCTTGTATGTTATTTGTCGTTTTTCCCTTGTTGCTTTTAATAATTTTTCTTTGTCTTTAATTTTTGTCAGTTTGATTACTGTGTGTCTCAGTGTGTTTCTCCTTGAGTTTATCCTTCCTGGGCCTCTCTGCACTTCCTGGACTTGGGTGGCTATTTCCTTTCCCATGTTAGGGAAGTTTTCGACTATTATCTCTTCAAATATTTTCTCAGGTACTTTCTCTCTCTCTTCTCCTTCTGGGACCTGTATAATGCGAATGTTGTTGCGTTTAATGTTGTCCCAGAGGCCTCTTAGGTTGTCTTCATTTCTTTTCATTCTTTTTTCTTTATTCTGTTCCATGGCAGTGAATTCCACCATTGTGTCTTCCAGGTCACTTATCCATTCTTTTGCCTCAGTTATTCTGCTATTTATTCCTTCTAGTGTATTTTTCATTTCAGTTATTGTATTGTTCTTCTCTGTTTGTTTGTTCTTTAATTCTTCTAGGTCTTTGTTAAAGATTTCTTGCATCTTCTTGATGTTTGCCTCCATTTTTTTCCCGAGGTCCTGGATCATCTTCACTATCATTATTCTGAATTCTTTTTCTGGAAGGTTGCCCATCTCCACTTCATTTAGTTGTTTTTCTGGGGTTTTATCTTGTTCCTTCATCTGGTACATAGTCCTCTGCCTTTTCATTCTGTCTATCTTTCTGTGAATGTGGTTTTCATTCCACAGGCTGCAGGACTGTAGTTCTTCTTGCTTCTGCTGTCTGCCCTCTGGTGTGAAACTGACTTTTAATTATAGATTTTGTGTGTGTGTTCCTTTGAAGTAAGTAACACCTGTGCTGGTGTTGACATTTTCTTGTCTCCTTAAGTATTATCAATTTAAAATCGCACGTAGAGTTGCATCTAACTTGTCTGAAGTCCAACCGTGGGTGATTCTTTGGCCAAGGGCATGGCCTGGTGTTTTGGAAGCAGAAATTATTCATTACTTCATTGACGTCAATCTGTGGGATAAACTGTATGGCTGAAAACATGCATGGGAGAAGGATAAGCTTCATGGACTAGTGGAAGCGAACTAAAGATGAGGGTAAAACAGTTGAAAAGTCGTGAGTGTTAAAAGTTCAGGTGTCCTGGGGAAAGAATGAGATATATGTGGGCTGGATTTGAAGCTGGTTGGAACACACTAAAAAAAAAATGTTCATTAATGAATCAGCACCAAACTGGGGGGATATCTGTAGTTTATTCCACAAATTGCTCAATACCTGAAGAATACCTTGCATGGTAACTTACATGGGACACTCACTTGTTACACGAGAATACAGTTTTTTTGTTTAGCTAGGACTCATGTTTGTAAGTAACAGGAATCAACTCAGGATCACATAAGTTTGTTTTTTGTTGCTTTCTTAAGGAGGTTGGTGTCAAAGTTTTATAAAGATACAGAATACCTCCTAGTATATCTGTCTAGGGATTATACCCATTGGGAAGGCCATCAGGATTCTGGACTCCCTGGTCCACTTGGTTCCTCTTGTCTTTGCTAATCTGTGTCATTTTTTTCTCTCCTGTAGCCTTTCAGTATTTTTCTCTTGTTCCTGAATTGACGTGCCTAAAAATGTGGCTGCCAATAGTTTCTGAACCTGAATACTACATCTGGATAGAAGACCTTTAGGACGTTCAGTACAAACTCTGAATAAATTCAGCAGCCCAGCATGGCAGGCAGAACCTGTGACATATCATTTAAAAAGCACCATGTAATGCCCTACACAGAGTTTGGGGAAAAGAAGAAAATAGAAGAGACTGTTGTACACTTACGGGACAGGGAAGGTAGGCCTTGTAGCAGTGCATGTCAGAAAACGTGATGTGGTTACTAGAAATGAATGAACCCATCTTGGGCTAAGGGAAACATGTCCTGGTCCCACTGGTTGTTCATCAGTTCCGCCCAGTGCTTGAGGACTGTGTCTAGCTCCTTGACTGGCATTAGAAGGAGAACTTTGAGAAAGTGGAGTAGTCAGAGGAGCAGAACCAAAATTAGTAATAGGAAACCTTGGTGGTGGAAACAGTAAAAAGAGAGAAGACCACTTCCTTCTGCTATTTGAAAGGTTAGCATACAGAAAAGATAGAGATTTAGTCTGGTTTCTCCAGCAGAGGGGTATTGCAGATTTTCTAACTCTTAGAAACAGAGTAAGGAGTGGCCTATAATTTTGTGCTTTCTAGATGGGGCTGTATTACCATGCATCCAGGATATTATAGCTATAGGTGGTGTTCTAGATTTCCTCTGTACTTTTTTTTTTTTTCTTAAAGAAGATGTTGGGGGTAGGAGTTTATTAATTAATTAATTTATTTTTGTTGTGTTGGGTCTTCGTTTCTGTGCAAGGGCTTTCTCTAGTTGTGGCAAGCGGGGGCCACTCTTCATCGTGGTGCGCGGGCCTCTCACTATCGCGGCCTCTCTTTTTGCGGAGCACAGGCTCAGTAGTTGTGGCTCACGGGCCTAGTTGCTCCGCGGCACGTGGGATCCTCCCGGACCGGGGCACGAACCCGTGTCCCCTGCATCGGCAGGCAGACTCTCAACCACTGCACCACCAGGGAAGCCCTTTAATGCCATTTGATCATGGTATTAGTCAGCATTTAGGCAGTATAATTGGGCCATATGGAAATGTAATACGTAGATGGTAGCTGTGTGAGACACATACTTGGACCTATGTTGTTTTTTATGTGAACGACTCTCAGGGTTGCGGGTATGGAAAATGTTCTTTCTGCATTATTTGAGGCCTGTTTTACATTTCAGCCAGCCTCTCCATCACCCAGAAATCCCTCCAGTCATCGTGTCCTCCTTCTGCTGCATGTGTTTGGGGGAACACTAACTAATTTTGATGGTAGCCTAAGTAAAATGCAATTAGGGAGATCTTGTGCCAAACACGCATCTGCTCCAGTGTTTGCCTTCATCGTTGTGCATAATCAGGAGTTTGCTTTCAACACTGTACAGCCTTTCCCGTGAAAAAGTGAAATAGAGAGGGTGCCGCAGGAGGCTTGGTTCCCCTGCATACCACGGGCTACTGGAAAGGAAGCCTAACACTTTGAGGGAGCATTGGTGGTTTAAGGAGAATCATTTTCTTGGTGATCGCTCTTATGGTCAGAGACTTAGATGCATATACGAGGACTGGTGCGTGAGCATGTGTGCGTGTGTCTGCAGGCACGCGTGAGTGTACACACCCCTGCATGCTGTGTGTTTTAGTTCTACGGGGGAAGCACAGTTAAGGAAATAGAGAACAAGACAGCTTAAAAAAGAAAGAGGGGACTTCCCTGGTGGCGTAGTGGTTAAGAATCCGCCTGCCAATGCAGGGGACATGGGTTCAAGTCCTGGTCCAGGAAGATACCACATGCCACGGAGCAACTAGCCCATGCGGCGTAACTACTGAGCCCGCAGGCCTAGAGCCCGTGCTCCTCAGCAAGAGAAGCCACTGCAATGAGAAGCCTGCGCACCGCAATGAAGAGTAACCCCTACTCACTGCAACCAGAGAAAGCCTGCACGCAGCAACGAAGACCCAATGCAGCCAAAAATAAATAAATAAATTTATATTAAAAAAAAACAAAGGGAAAGATATGGCATCCCAATTTATGAGACAGGTAATTAACATTCAGCTATAAAACTAAAAGACACTTGAAGGATATAGATAGCAATATTAATACAAAAGGGCTCTCATTTCTTTTTTAGTCTTAGGAAACAGATTTACTTTAGAAATGAAGCTGAGTTTTTCTTCTCTTTTTTTTTATTGTATGGGTTAATTTGGAGCCAAAGGGTGTGTGAAACTTGAGATATTTAGTATCTGGCTTTTTTGAGACAAGGAGATAAATGCACTTGGTAAAAACATAAATCTTCATGTATGCGATAAAGTTATTTATTTTTCCTTTTATATATATGAGTGATTATGGTGGAAAGTCTGAAAAAATGTGAGGAAGCGGAAATAATTGCCTATTTACGCATCAGTATAAATCATGCTCATACTGTGATGTTTTTTCTATTCTTCTTTTCCCTTATTATTTGAATATACACGTGTATAACATATGGAGATGCGTGCCTATACATACACAAATGTTATACATTTTTTCACACAGTCACTTCAGTTACCTGGATATAGATGACTGTACTATTTTAGTGGCTTTTAGTATGTTGGTGGTTATTTGAAGTCACTTTTTCTATTAAACATTGGTTTTTCGATATTTCGTTTATCTGAAATGCTGGTTAAATTCAACCCCACACTGGATGTTTCTGAGGATGTTGTTTAATAGTAAAGAGTATAAAGAATAAAGAGCCCAAATTAAGTGTTCAGAAGTGGGCACATTGCTTGTGTTGAAAACAGAGAATTCTGGTTCAAGGTCTAAAACTAAAACATCTATCACGCTTGGTTATAAAGTATAGGTCATGCTTTTCTAAAGAGCAGAAATTACGCCCCTTCTCTGGCATTTCTTGCTAAATTGCTTCCTGCTTCTCCTTACCACTTAAACCTAGACCAAACTGCAGTTCTTAAGGTTTGGAAATAGAGTTTTAGTCTTTTTTTGGGAGCATAAATATATTTAAAATAATTCAATGGTCAGAGGAATGATGAGTATTTGTTTTTCTTTTACAAATATATTCCAAAATTATCCGTTGTTCAGTTCTGGTTTTGCTCTTAGAAGTTGAATAAATACTTTCTAGGAATCAAATATTGTCCCCTGTTACTTTGGAAAATTTTTCTCCTTGTGGAGGACTTGGTGTTTTCCTTCCTGCTCAGCAGTGCTTTGACAGGATGGGCTTCTTACCAGAGGTAGCGTGATGGTGGGACGTGAAGAACCTGTATCAGGATGACCTAGGGAGTCTCAAGATACGGAGCATCCCTCCCCAACCCCCATTCTTGTCCATCTCTTCCTTCCTCAACTGAGAGGCTGTATCAGTTTCTTTGCTTTTGGGGTGTGGAACGGAGTGTATGTGTGAGTTTATAAAAGTTCCCCAGATGCCATCAATGTGGGTGGAGGAGAGGGCTCCAACGGGCATCTGGATGTATGCTTAGAGAATATTCCGTATGCCTCGGTGTACAGAGGAAGCTAAGAGAAGTTTGAGAAGAAATTGTCACAGCTTTGGAGAGAAAACTTAAGACACTGTAGTGGACGTTTCTGACAGTCTACTCAGCGTTCATCCCCATCTTCTTACCAGCGCCTGGTGTGTGATTTGTGCCCATTGAGCACTAGCTGTGTAATTTGGGAAGAATTGATTCTCCCCAGCGTTGGTATTCTTCGCAGTGCCGAGCACTGATCAGGTTGGGCCTGAAGCTCACACAGAATTTTCTGTAATTGCTGCAGCACTAACATGAAGAGGCTTTCCTGAAGAAGGGCATGGCTGTTGGTTTCAGGTGTTCTACAGCTGTCAAGGAGGGCGAAGAGCTTTCAGAGTGACCACTGTCATGGGGTGGGGTCTGGTGACCTTGGCCAGGATTAAGCCTGAATGAGAAGAGAAAAAGCATCTGGGGAGCTTTTGCTTCTGTGACTGTAGTTTTCAGGGGGCAAGGGGTGGGCAATAATCAGAGGGGATTGTAGGACCAAAGGAGGGGTTTTTACTTTAGAAGGTAGGGGAGTAGTCAGTATATTTATGTAGTGAACGTCTAAAGCTGATCATTTCCGTGCATTAGCCCAAGTTATCTGTGCCCGTTAGACTTCACCTCAAATGTAACGTCTCTCCAAATGAGCTGACGTTCTCATCTCTATTCCTCCCTTTCAAAAAAAGAAAAAAAAAAAATCCTGACACCATCTTGTTTCTCTTGCTCTGTTCTCTCCTTATTCTATTCCGCTCCCTATTGTATCCTCAGTGTTTTGCACGGTGCACGTCACACATTAGATGCTCAAGAAATATTTATTATCTGAATAAAGTAAAGGTTGGTTCTATCTTTATGTCGTCTTGGTTTGTGGTGTCTCTAGCTACCTAGTTTCTCAAGCCCTTCTCCCCTTCTCTTTCCTTCTTCCCTCCATCCCTTCCCTTCATCTCTGTGGCTACTGTCCCAGTTTAGACTTTTGCCCTCCCTTGCCAGTCATGGCTGTTCTCCCATAGCTCTCAGTGGTTCTCAGGTTCTGGCCAAGCAGAGGTTGGCCATAGATGCTCCCTTAAATCCCCAAAGCCTCCATGTTTCATATAGGGATTCAGTTAAAACCTTTTTTTCCTCTTACAGCGGGGGTGAGCAAAGGATGAGTTACAAGCTGTGCAGTTATCAGACGAATGTAATAGAACCATTGACAGTTGGTCCTGAAGGATTTCCTCAAGTCCAGATGCTGAGATGTTAAGAATCCCCAGCCAGTGATTGCTTTGGTGCCTTTAGACCTTGGATGGCGTAACCAGGCGATGTTTTCCTACATTTTCAGTGGGAAAAAAGAGTTGTTACCTTCAGGTATGCTGGAGGTTATGAGAAAGTGAACAAAGTATGCCAGCACACGAGGTATGACTAGAGGATGATGAGGGCTACTGACTGGACAGCTGGACGGATTATTTGTCCACCACAGTCATACCTCATGTATGTTAACGCCCCGGGTTGTTTTCATTTTTTTTCTTTTGGTGTCTGCAGTTGAATGAATCACATTTCAAGAATAGTCTATTGTTAACTGGGAAGCTCACTTTGGGGAGAACCCAAGGTCACAGAGGGCTGGATCTGAAAATACGACAGTCACCCTATGACCCTGGGAACTGCCTTTGGCTCAGCTCGGTGAAGCTGGGCCGAGGAGTGAATGAATCTGAGAGCCTGTTACGGAAAACCTAGGATCTGAGTCTTCACAGAACCTGAAGCGTTAGAAGGACGTACCTTATTTGTTTTGCTGCCTGATGAGAAGGCAACTAACTATACAAGTGAGGAATGTCGGTCGGGTGCTAGGAGGTCTCGTTACCAGTTATTCCATGTAGGTTGGTTAAACAGCCATGCCAGAACCCAAGTGGTTCAACCTTTGGTTCTATTCAAGGTTCAAAGTCTATTTTTTTCCCTAGGGAAACATTGCACTTGTGTCATTGTCACATTGGAAAAATATTTTATTTTTTACTTTTTAAATTTTTATTGAAGGATAGTTGATTTACAATGTTGTGTTAATTTCTGCTGTACAACAGAGTGATTCAGTTATACATATGTACACATTCTTTTTCCTATTCTTTTCCATTGTGGTTTATCACAGGATATTGAATACAGTTCCCTGTGCGATACAGTAGGACTTTGTCGTTTATCCATTCTGTATCACACTGGAAAAACATTTTGAAGGGACTAAAAACATGCAGGAACAGATTGTCATCCAGTAACTCTGGAGTGTGTCTCACATTACATTTTCATCCCCTGTCCTTTCCCTCTGACGACCCTTTGGAAGATGGTTGGGTGAATGACTCAACCTCTGTTGGCTGGACCCTCAGCTGTAAAATGAGGGGAAAGGTAAGGAGCTAAATGAGCTTTCATCTCCTTTCTGCCACTGCATTCTGGGGGCCTGGGGAGCAAGACAGCAGCCAGTCCTGTGTCCTGAATGATAAGGCAAGTTGGCAGAGCTGGCCAGGACTCCCAAGCCAAATCAACTAAAGAACTCCAGAGTTTTCTTTTGCCCCGTCTTGACTGTCCATATGTTTCCAATCACTGCTTTGTGTAATATAAACTAAAACTCTCCAAGTACTTGTCTTGAAGTTATTGTCAGGGACTTTTGGTTACTGGTCAGAAAACAAAGCTCTAGTGATTTGGGCTGTGAGACTCTGGCCCTCGTGTTGGCGCTGTGTTAGCGCTCTGAAGAGCCCTGTACCTGGGGGCCAAACTCAAATGATCACAGACCAGGGAGGCTGTGTCAGTCAGTGAGTGCCAGGGAGACAGGGGGGGTGGGGGTGGGCGGCAGGCAGGCTATACCCCAGGGCTTGTTGCTGTGGTCCAGTGTTGCCAGACCTTTCTGTTTTTTAAGAGAAGTTGGAAATCCTGAAGTCTTCTTCTCATTTTTAAATGTTGGATCAAAAAGGAAAAAACATTTTTTAAAAACAGTCCCACAATCCAAACAAAATATGTCTGTAGGCCACACACACCCTCAGGCCACCCAGAGGCATTTTCTGGGCGTTCAGACCACAGTATTTCTTGTACATACAATTCTTTATTGACAATTTCGAACATTCACGAGAGAATAGTATATTGAACCCTATACAAACTCTTCTGTTGCCCAGCTTCAAGGATTAGCAATTTATGGCCAATCTGCTTTCATCTAAAATCCCCACACACAAACACACACACGCGCACACACACACACACACACACACACACACACACACCCATCCTGGATTATTTTGATGCAAATCCCAGACACTGTATCATCTCATCTGTAAATATGTCAGTATATGTTGCAAAAAAGATACATAAAAAACCATACTGACCGTAACTGGTTAATAATATAAAATATCTAGTCAGTTTTCAAATTTATCCCCCGTCTGATAATTTTTTAATGGTTTTTTGAATCATGATGCAAATTATACCCATATATTGCCACTGATGGATACATGTCTTAAGTGTCATATAATCAATAAGCTCCCTGCTATTCTCTTTCTTTCTTTCTTTCTTTTTCTCTTTACTTTATTAAAATGACTTCAGTCTTTGACCTATCAAGTTTCCTATTTTCTGGATTTTGCTGATTGAATCCCTGTGGCTTTGTTCAGAATTTGCTTGTGAATTCAGTATCTTCAGTTTGATAGTATAGAGGAGTTGAGATACTCGTATTTTAGCAGTTTTGCCTTATTTTTCTTCTGCTATTGGAGGGTTTAGACTATAAGTTCATGCTTTACAGGGTTTTTCTCCTGGTAATAGGATACTATCCGATGTCTGCCTAATGTCCTTTTTTCTTTACAAGTAAGAGTGTAGTGGGGATGATCAGATCTAAGATCTTATCAGCCTATAGCTGGTTTTCATGGATCTATTTGAAGCCTGTATGCTTTCCTGAAATGCTCCGTGCTGCCTCATGATGTGAAAACTTGGTTCCTATTTTTACTTTTTCAAACTCCTGGCCGCACATAGGAAGCCTACAGAATCACTTTGGATTAGAATATTTTGGATTTGAAATCAAGGCACACTGTGGCACTCTAATTAAAAATGCTATGTGTATGGCTCAGCTCAAGTGAAGACTTTGTTGAACTACAAACAGTAATAAATTGCAGAAACGATTCACTTGGAGTTTTAGGAAAGGTTATTTGGAAAGCTTAAAACCAATTATTTTGAAATATTAAAGGCCTTTTAAAAATGGAGCCGAAGATACAAAGTAGGGAGTTATTAATATGTCTTAAGTGCTTTCCCTTAAAACCTTTCATGAAGTTAAAATAATTGGTGGATTTCTTTTGTCAACTTACCAGCAGGTTGGTTCAAGTTCCTTGGACATAATGCATATAACTAAGTTTGAATTCAGAGAAAGCATTTCAAAATTAATTCTTTTAATATGAATCTTTGCATGAAGTGTCTAGTATTACTGAGATAAGCTTCCTGTGGCCTTACTTATAGGTGGCCTATTTTGGGGGTTCAGCACATTGAATCCTTGGAACTCAGCGTCCGATTTTGTTTTTTAGGCCTTCATTTGTGGTCCATGAAGCAGTTCAGAGAAGACAAATGACCGATAAAGTTGTACTGATAATATGATTCGAAGTAAGCTGTCATTTAAAGTAAAATATTATCATATAGTGGCCCATGAGGATGCAGAATACACTAACACACAAGGACAGGTGTGTAAATAATGTGAACAGTGAGCTGACCTACGGCAGCAACCATGACGAATGATGTCGTTACTAAACCGTGAAGAAATGAAATGTTGCCACCTTGGTTGAGAAACAAGACGATGTCTCCTGGTTGTCTGTTCCTAACTCCAGGAAGGATGCACGAGGTCTGTCAGATTTTCTAGGTACCCTTAATGGCATTGTGCCTTTGGTAAGAAGAAACCACTCTTGCCAAATTCACTGGGCGGGTAAGCTTGGGTTGAACACCAAGGTATTCAGGTTTCGTTGCTTTCTCCACAAAGAAAAAGAATAGAAAACCATTTAAAATGGGTAGCTAGTGAATTAAAAAAAATGTATCACGTTATTCTCATCTGTCTGCCTGGTACATCTAGTTCCATTCTGTTGACTAGGAAACTAAGTCTTAGTGCAACTTGATTTTAAAACTAGCGGTTACTGACAGACCTAGAAATAGAAAAGTGATGTCACACCCTTTAAGCTCTGTGGACCCTCCTGGCTGTTCATGGTATTTATAACCCCCAGTACTGTCGAGTCTCTTTATAAGGGGCAGGGTGGGTGGGGGGTAGATGCTGAACCAGCTTGAGTTATGCAGTCGGGGGTCTCTTTCCCTCCACCCATCTCTCCTTTTCTCCCTCCGTCTCCTCTTTTCTTCTTTCTTGTTTACCTGTCTACCTGCCTTCCTGCCTTGCTTTACAGTTCTGGCTCTGGAGCCAGCCTTTAGGATCTATTGAAATCTGAATAGTCCTGAGTCATTTCCACACGGATTCTCCTGTGGTTCTCTGTGTTCTTTTTGTACACAGGTTTGATCCCTAGCACGCTTCTTCTAAAAATTTCCAGTGAAGTATTTAATTTTTAAAAAATTTTAAATTTTTTATTGAAGTATAGTTGATTTACAATCTTGTGCCAATCTCTGCTGCACGGCGAAGTGACTCAGTTAGACACATATACACATTCTTTTTTTATATTCTTTTCCTTTAGAATTTATCACAGGATATTGAAGATAGTTCCCTGTGCTATATACAGCAGGACCTTGTTGTTTATCCATTCTAAATGTAGTAGTTTGCACCTGCCAACACCAATACAATGAAGTATTTAAAATAGCCTCTAAGCATCATCTCTTTAATAGCTTCTGTCTTCCAGGGAAATATACAGATACTGTAGAGGAAGCCTGTGCATAGGGTCCAGCTTCAAAGTGCTCATCGTGAAGATGACATTGAACTTTCTCCTGGGGATGGTCTGGATCGACGGATGAGAGAGGAAGGGAAGGTGCTGCAGCGGGTCCATTGCACATTGATCCCCCAACTCAGGAGTCAAGGGCAACATGTTTTTCATCCTCTGCTAACGGAGGGGCATATCTCCATTCATTTGGGACCTGCATATATTAAGTAACATCTATGGGGCCACGGCAAGAATAAGGTAACTGGCTTCCCGTCTTATGTAGTGTGACAAACCAGAGTTGCTTTTGACAAAGGGCAAAATCCAGCTTCAGGATGCAGTTTACTTTCTGTGTCCTTTGTCAAGCATCCCAAGGGAGTAATATTTATGGCTGTGATATCAGACAGTGGGAGGCCTGGTAGCTGGGGTTGCGATTCCTGGATCGCCCCTCCCATCACACTTGAACAGTGGGATTCTGTGGTGCCGAGGAGTCTGATTCGATTCAGGGGATACGTATCAAGCATCTGTTATGTTCCAGGTACTGAGACATGCTTGAGATAAAGGATTATGTGAGACATAGACCTCGCCCATAAGGTACTTACAGCCAGTGCGTGAAACAGACACGTAATCACATCCATGGAGAACCGTGTGTGATCAAGGCAGAAGGAGAAGTATATCAGAGGACAGAGTACAGACATGCCCACTGTGTGGGACCTACTGGAGAGATCTTCTCTCCTGGTCACTGTCCTGAGGGTTTGGAGATTGGATCCCCAATCCTCAAACTACAGTCTGAAGACAAAATTCTGCTTGTTTCCTGTTTTTATAAGCCCCTTACATTTTACATTTTTAAATGGTTGGGGGAAACAAATCAAAAGAAGAAGAAGAAATCGTAACATGAAAATTATATGAAATTCAAATTTCAGTGTCCAAAATGAAAGAAAGCTCTATTGGAACAAAGCTGTACTGTTTCCATATTGTCTATGGTTGCGTTTACATTACAGTGGCCGAATTACGTAGTCACCGTAGAGACTGTGTGGCCCACGTGGCTGCCGTAAGAGAGTACTGCCCACGGGGTGGCTTAAACAATGTAAATTTATTTTCTCACAATGCTGGAGGTTAGAAGTGTGAGGCCAAGGTGTTGGCAGGGTTGATTCTTTCTGAGGCCTCTCTGCTTGGCTTGCAGGTGGCTGTTTTCTCCCTGTGTCTTCACATGGTTTTCCCTTTGTAACTGTGTCCTAATCTCCTCTTCTTATAATGACACCAATCCTCCTGGATTAGGGCCCACCCATATGAACTAATTTTAACTTAATTACTTCTTTAAAGACCCTATCTGCAAATACAGTCGTATTCTGTCATATTCTGAGGTACTAGGGGTTAGAACATATGAATTTTGGGAGACCCAATTAAGCCCATAATACGCATAAAGCCTAAAGCCTAAAACATTTTCTATCCGCTCTTTTTTATTTATTTATTTAATTTAATTTTATTTTATTTTTATTTTTTGCGGTACGCGGGCCTCTCACTGTTGTGGCCTCTCCCATTGAGGAGCACAGGCTCTGGACGCGCAGGCTCAGCGGCCATGGCTCACGGGCCCAGCCACTCCGCGTCATGTGGGACCCTCCCGGACCGGGGCACGAACCCGTGTCCCCTGCATCAGCAGGCGGACTCTCAACCACTGCGCCACCAGGGAAGCCCTCTTTTTTATTTATTTATTTTTTGGCCGTGCCACACAGCTTGTGGGATCTTAGTTCCCCGACCAGGGATCGAACCTGCGCCCTCGGCAGTGAAAGCTCGGAGTCCTAACCGCTGGACTTCCAGGGAATTCCCTACTATCTGTTCTTCACAGAAAAAATCTGCCCACTCTGGCCTATGCCATTGCACAATTTTGGTGTGGTCTGCTTGCCCTCCTTATTCTCCCCTCCATCAGCACACACCCATTTGGTTGTAACTGTCACCATTCTCTTCTTAGTTTATCCATCCATCCATCCATGGTTTTTGGCCACCATGGCATCAGCTGCTCCAAGATTTGTTTACAGAGAATACAGAACTCTTACCAACCATTCCTGTAGGTTGAGCTGTGTTTTACTCTCCATCCGTGGCTGATGTTCCAGTATTTTCCCAGTTCCACTATTCCACTCTCAAACATAGATTCCTCTGCTCCCCAATAACTCAACTCCAGTTGCTGGATGCAAGGCCCACAGAGTGGGTATTCAGCAGAAAACTCTGAAGGGCTTCTCATTTGATCATAATTTTAGGTTGACAAATGGAACCCCGTTCATTAAGCTCCGAGAGAGGTATGTACAAGCAGTTTCATTTTTTTTTTTTTTTTTTTTTTTTGCTGTACGGGGACCTCTCACTGTGTGGCCTCTCCCGTTGAGGAGCACAGGCTCTGGACGCGCAGGCTCAGCGGCCATGGCTCACGGGCCCAGCCGCTCCGCGGCATGTGGGATCCTCCCGGACCGGGGCATGAACCCGCGTCCCCGGCATCGGCAGGCGGACTCCCAACCACTGCGCCACCAGGGAAACCCAAGCAGTTTCATTTTTACATGGAACTTTGCTTAACAAATTTACTCCACCTGGGATACTTTTAAATTTTTTGTGGCCCATAGAAATGTAAAACAATGCAGTACGGGGGCGGGGGGTGGGGGTGGGGGTGGGGGGGGTGGCGGTGCTCTAATCGACTCTAGGAACTGGGCGTTCTGTGAAGCTCACCATGGAATTACTTAAGAAAGCAATTGGCTGGTGCAACGAGGAATGCATTTTTATCTTCTTATAAAACGCTGAAATTATGTGCTTTATTATCAAGATAATGGAGAGATGTATGAAGTCAATGCAAATGACTCCTGCGGCCCTGAATGTTCTCCCCTGTTGTCAAGGAGCAATTTTGCTCTGTGCTTTTCCTCACAGTGTTTCTTCCTTGAAACTGAAGACCACTGATCTCTTTTAAAGCAAAATGCTTCAGAAAATATACCGGAAGCGGCTTTTTTTTTTTCTTTCTGTTGTTCCATTACATGTGGTTGCAGAGGCACTTCCTTTGGTTGCCCCAAGCATGGAGTTTCCTCAAAACTAGAGACGTTTCTTTTGGAAGAGCTTTACGATCATAATCTGGATATCGCAGAAGCATCTTTAGCCACTGCTCCGTTTTCACTTCCTAATTTGGGGCTGATCACCATTCTCACAGAAGAGAGGAAAATCTGAGATATTCGCCATGTGGTCATTCAACATTTGGAAAAGAAAAGACAAAGATTAAATAAAGAAATAAATACAAAATCAGGGAGAAAATGCACACATAGGGTACAGTTTTAAAAGAAATAAAAAGAGAAAGCTTAGATTCTGCTTATAAGCGAACTTATTTACAAAATGGGAACAGACTCACAGACTTAGAGAATGAACTCATGGTTACCAGGGGGAAGCGTTGAGGGGAGGGATAGTTAGGGAGTTTCAGATTGTAGGTACGCACTGCTACATTTAGAATGGATAACCAACAAGGACCTACTGTACAGCACAGGGAACTCTGCTCAGTTATATCGCAACCTAAATGGGAAACGAATTTAGAAAAGAATAGATACATGTATATGTATAACTGAATCACTTTGC
Source organism: Tursiops truncatus (assembly GCF_011762595.2). Classification (NCBI taxonomy): domain Eukaryota; kingdom Metazoa; phylum Chordata; class Mammalia; order Artiodactyla; family Delphinidae; genus Tursiops; species Tursiops truncatus. The sequence continues at coordinate 130,754,559 of NC_047037.1, read as the reverse complement.
TGTACACCTGAAACTAACACAACATTGTTAGTCAACTGTACTCCAATATAAAATAAAAAGTTAAAAAAGAAAGAAGAGAAAGCTTAGGTACTCACAAAATATTTTTTCATAAACATGTGTAGAGGTGTGCTGGGGATCGCAGGGACAGATCTTTGCTTCTTACTCCAGTAGAACAGCAACATCAACAACAAAACCATAAAAAAAAAGAAAAATGAAATCCCAACGCTATTAGTTAGAACTTCGTGTTGCAAGGTTTAGAAATCCAAGTTGATTTAACGTCAAAATGGGAACATATTGGACCCTGTAAGGAGTAGGATAAAGCTGGACTCGGGGAACAGTTGGATCTAGGGAAGTCAGCACATCAGGCCTCTCTTTCTGTCTTTCATCCCAGTTTTTCCGAGTCAGATTAGATTTTTCTCAGTCTAATTTGAATGCAGCAGAGACATGGCTACCAGCAGCTCTAGGCTGACTTCCTCAGTTTAAAAAATTATTCGCGGGCGTCCCTGGTGGCGCAGTGGTTGAGAGTCCGCCTGCCGATGCAGGGGACACGGGTTCGTGCCCCGGTCCGGGAGGATCCCACATGCCGCGGAGCGGTTGGGCCCGTGAACCATGGCCGCTGAGCCTGCGCGTCCGGAGCCTGTGCTCCGCAGCGGGAGAGGCCGCAACTGTGAGAGGCCCGCGTACCGCAAAAAAAAAAAAAAAATTCCCAAGGAAGTTCTCTGATTGGCTAATATATATAGTTAACCCACCTTTGGACCAATCACTGTGTCCGGGGGCTTGAGGTTTAATGATTATCCCAGCCTGGACCATGTGCTCATCTTTGTGTCTGGGGATGGTGGAAGGAGAAAGTGTGGAGGTGTGAAGTGTGCAGAGAAAAATAGTAACAAACAAAGGAGGAAAGGAATGGTTCCCATCACCACACCTAGGCAAAACAGACATCAGAGAACTTGATGTTCCTGTTTCTAGGCTGGATACTAATCAGAAATTAAAGAAATGAACTGCCTCACTGTGCAGGTAGGAAAGACAGAGTGCTCATTGCCCCAAGAGGTGATAGATGGGCCTTTCTTTAAAAATAAAAATATAGCACATTCATGGGTAATGGATCCATGATTCATCATGAGGACAAAGGCAAACACTGTTGGGTGGATGGCTTGAATCTTTGGGCTCAGTGTGGGGGTGACCACCGCCCCTTTCTCACTTCCTTTCTGGTGCCCCTGGGTTGTAAGCCTCGGGCCCATAGCTCATGCTGTCCAGGGACTCCAGAGAAGAAGTAGGGAAGAGGGTGAGGGTTCTGAATCCACTCTTACCTGCAAGAGGTATATTCTTATGCTGACCATATACATAAACATGTATGTATATGTGTGTGGGGGGGCATATACATACATAAATATATATGCCATATCTGTCTATCAATCATCTAATCAATTATTTTTATGACAATATTCCTTAAAGAAGACTCACCAGAATCTATAACCATATGACCTCCTATTAGTTTAATGGTTGGAGGAGAATGCCTTGATGCACTAAGTATCCCCTTTAGAACAAGTACGTCATCTTATGTGTCATTAACTGTCTTACTCATTAAACTTTTTTTTTTTTTTTTTCCTTTTTTTGCCGTACGTGGGCCTCTCACTGTTGTGGCCTCTCCCGTTGCGGAGCACAGCCTCCAGACGCGCAGGCTCAGCGGCCATGGCTCACGGGCCCAACCGCTCCGCGGCGTGTGGGATCCTCCAGGACCAGGGCACGAACCCGTGTCCCCTGCATCGGCAGGCGGAGTCTCAACCACTGCGCCACCAGGGAAGCCCGTTAGTTAGTTTTCATGTGGATTTTATTAAACTCTTTTTAAGTTGTGAAATCTGCCACACATCCAGAATAGTACACTTGAATGTACAGCCTAATGGGGGTGTGGGCATCACCAGCTCAAGAAATGGAACCTTGTCAGCCCTCCAGAAGACCTCCCCTCCATCCTCAATCACAATCTCCTCCCACCTCCTAAAGATAACAACTGGGCTAGACTTCTATGGAATCATGTTTTTGCTTTTCTTCACAGGTTTATTACTCAAGCATGTCTCTCTGAGCACTGTAGTTTAGTTTTGCTTGTTTTTGAACCTTATATGAGTGGGGTCATTCTTCACTTACTCTTTTAGGTCTCGCTTCATTTCCTCACTTTTTAAAAATGAGATTCATTTCTGTTATGTGTAGGTCTAATTGTCTATTTTCATTAGTACACAGTTTCACTGTATGAATAGACTTTAACTGATGTAGCCATTCTAGTGCTAGTGAAATTTGGGTTAGTTCTAGCATTTGGCTACTGTGAATAACGCTGCAAAGAACTTTTGGGGACATCTTTCCCAGTGCACACGTGCATGCATTTCTTGGGGTTTATCACTAGGAGTGGAATTGCTGATTCTTCATCTTTAATAGAGAAAAGGTGGTTGACCCAGTTCCATGCTCCCCAAGAGTGTAAAGGAGTTCCTGGTGTTTCAGGTCCTCAGGGACACCTGGCATTATCACTCATTTTAATTCTAGCTGTTCTAGTAATAAGTGGATTTCCTGGGTTTAATTTACATTTTCCTGATAATCAATAAGGCTAAGCTCCTGCTCATAGGTTTATTGGCCATTTGGAATATCCTCTTTTATGGCCTGCCTGTTCAAATCACTTGTCATTTTTCTATTTGGTAGTTGGTCTTTTTCTTATTGATATATTGTGTGTGTGTGTGTGTGTGTGTGTGTGTGTTAACATATTCTGGATAATATCCTTTTGTTGACTCTATGAATTGTAAAGATTGTCTCCCAGTGTGGCTTGTCTTTCATTCTCTTATTTATTAATTAAATAAATAAGTTTTTATCCTGAATGTAATCAGAATTATTAGTAATTTGCCTTTTATGTCTGACCTATTTAAATAAAACCTCTTTTTGACCCAAGATTACCCATAGGTACCTGAGATTACAAAATCTTACATAAATGGCATTTTTATCCTTCCCAGATAATACTGGGATATTAGAGTGATTTAACTCTCTTTGCCCCCAGCTGGTTTATAGGATACTGTTATAGTATGTCATTTTTCTTTTATATTATTATTTTAAACGTCCTAAGACATTATGATTTTATTACTGTCTTAAATGGCCTTTATTTCTACAATATGGAGTTCTCAGTTGGCAGTTCTTCTCTTTGAACACTTAGAAGAACCCATTCGTCATCCTTTGGCTTCTGTTCTGTGGAGAAGTCAGCTGGCCACCCAGTGGATGGTTTGCAGGCATCAGTCTTCTTCTTACTACTTGTACCATTTTTCTATCTTTGGCTTTTCCAGTTCTCTGACATGTCAAGGTGTACATATCTTTTTATTTCTTCTGTTTGGGGTTTGTAGGACTTGGATCTTTGCCTTTATGAATCTTGAATTTGTGTTTTTTTGAAATTTCCAGGCTGTATTTCTTTTGCCCTTTTCTCTTTTCTCTGGCATGTTGCACCTTTTTGCTGTATTCTCTGTGTCTCTTAACTTCTCTTTCTCTATTTTTCATATTTTTGTCCCTCCCTTCTACCAACTAGTGTTGTAAAAAAGAAATACTATTTATTCACTCAACAAATGGTCTTTTTGGTCCTACTGTGTTCCAGGCACTGTCCGGGGTAGTTGAAATACTTCAGTGAACAAAAGAGACAAAGATCTCTGTCTTTGGGAATTATCATTAAGTAGTAAACAGTAGTTTGTTAATTGTGTTAGCTATCATTATTACTTCTTCATTTCAATTAATTAAACTTAAATGATATAATGTGTTAAGGAAAGCAGATCTGCTTTGGGAAGAAGGGCGGTCTGTGGTGGGGAAGTGCGCCCAGTTAGGGTACAATAATAATAAGGTACCATTTGAATGAAGACTTAAAGAATGTAAAGGAATTAGCCAACGGCATATCTGGAATGTTCCAGAAAGATGGATCATGTCTGGAAAGTTCAAGGAACATCAAGGAGGCTAAAGGAGCGTGAGCAAAGGTAGAAGGAGCAGAAGACGAGGTCAGAGAGGTAATGATGAGGCCCAAGCAAGAGGTGCCAGGCTTTGTAGGCCCCTCCTAGGAGTTTGGGTTTTACCCCTGGGTTGAGCAGATGAAGGATGTGGTCTCATTTTCACATTAAAAGGGTCCCCCTGGCTCCTGGGATGAGAATGGACTGTAGATGGGCATGTGTAGAAATAAGGGGACTTGTAGGAGGCTGTGCTGTGGTCCAGCAGGGAGAGGATGGAGCTCAGAGTATAGTGGCAGCAGTGGAGGTGTTGAGAAGTGACTTAGATTTAGAGGCAAAAAAATCATATTTTCATACCTATGCAAATGCTCCAGTAGGATGAGGGAATTTGATGGTGTGGAGGAGAGAGAGGGAAATTGCTAGAGCATTGTCCTTGAGTGGAGGGAGGGGGATGCAGAGGGTCTAGGCACAGGTGGAGGGATTGGTTTGAGGTAGGATGTGGATGGTTATCTAAGATCCCAGGCAGCAGGGTAGAGTGGGTGCAGATAGATGCTTGTTGGTAAATATAGATAGACAGTCTAGGAAGTGGTGGTGGTCCTATGTGATTGCTTCAATTTTGTCGGAGAAGTAGGATGAAAAATCATCAGCTGAGAAGCAAGATGGGGAGAAATTATTGGGCATCTGGGAAGAGAAGAGTAGATGGGAACTTCATGAGTGGGTGTGAATGGACTGGGAACTTTGGTTTTTTTAATTTTTTTTAATTTTTATTGGAGTATAGTTGATTTACAATGTTGTGTTAGTTTCTGCTGTACAGCAAAGTGAATCAGCTATACATATACATATATCCACTCTTTTTTTAGATTCTGTTCCCATATAGGCCATTACAGAGTATTGAGTAGCGTTCCCTGTACTATGCAGTAGGTCCTTGTTGCTTATCTGTTTTATATATAGTAGTGTGTATATGTCAATCCCAATCTCCCAATTTATCCCTCCTCCCACCTTTCCCCTTTGGTAACCATACATTTGTTTTCTATGTCTGTGAGTCTATTTCTGCATTGTATATAAGTTCATTTGTACCATTTTTTTTTAGATTCCACACATAAATGATATCATATGATATTTGTCTTTCTCTGCCTGACTTCACTCAGTATGACTGTCTCTAGGTCCATCCATGTTGCTGCAAATGGTATTATTTCGTTCTTTTTTATGGCTGAGTAATATTCCATTGTATATATGTACCACATCTTCTTTATCCACTCCTCTGTCAATGGACATTTAGGTTACTTCCATGCCCTGGCTATTGTAAATAGTGCTGCAGTGAACACTGGAGTGCATTCATGAGTGGATGTGAATGGACTGGGAACTTTGGTGGCAGATTGCTGATTTCATTTAAAGGCACTTGATATTAGTGGTCATGGGTTTAAAGTAAGACAAGTGGGTTGTTGTTTTGTTTTTTTTCCCCCTCAGCCAGAGCCAACTGTCTGGGTGCAGTTACAAACCAGGCACTTTGTTGGATTTGACCACGTTAGCATATTTGCCAAACAGATGGGACCAAGTAATAGAGGGGCAAGGAAGTAAGAAAGAGAATTTAATGATGGGCCATGGAGGGCTGTGAGGAAGCCGGCTGGGAGGGCCAGCAGGAGGTGGAGGGGTATTTGGGTTAGGGCCTGAGAAGGAGTGGTCCGGGAGGACGGGAGCCAGTGAACTGAGGGTGGGATCCTTGAGGTTGACTTTATGGAGGCGTTATTGGCATCTTTCCCCCTTTCTGTTAACAACCCTATGTATTTTGGGTGCTCTGTCGGAGCAGTTCCACGTGTAGGTGTATTTCTGATGCATCTGTGGGGAGGAAGGTGATCTCCGCGTCCTACTCTTCCGCCATCTTCTCCTGTCTCCCTCCATCCTATGTATTTTGGAGATTCAGCATGCAGTGTCTTGAAAATTCTTAGTGAGGGTTACAAGTCGCAAAGCCCAACTATTTGTGTATTGGTGGAATAAATGTATACTTCTCCCCTTGTTCACTATTTCCCTTCTTGCTATGTGGGATTCTAAAGGAAAGTGGCAGAGAACTTTGCTCTGTGGTTTAAGGAGCGATCTCAGGCCTGGGTGGTCTTGATCATGCTTCTGATCTTGGTTATCATCACGAGGGTCTATTCAGTTTCAGTCCACAGATATTTGTTGAGGGTCCACCATGTACCAAGCACTCTTCTAGGTACTTGAGATAGAGTTGAGAGCAAAATAGATAAAAGTCCCTGCTCTTGTGGAACTTACATTCTAGTGGGTGGGGAGAGAAACAATAAATAAGAAAATAGGAAAATAAGAAAATTTAGTGTGTATAAAGGAGGAGAAAATAAAGCAGGGAAGTGGGAAAGGAGATGTGTCGGGGGAGAGAGGTGGGGGAAGGCAGCTGGGGGAGTGGCTGGGAGGACCCCACAGAGAAGGTACCTTGAGTAAAGAGCTGAGGTCTGTGGTCCATTTATATTTAGAACAAATGCTGGGCCCCATGGGAGCAAATAGCACGAGCTGGCACTACAGCCTTATGAAAACGAAATCCCATGCTGATGCCAAAGGCCAAGAATATTGTTTTTGGTTATTGAAGTCCACGGAGTCAGTAGGCTCCATGTATGTGCTGGTAGTGTCTATGAGCCTGGAAATGGGCAGTTCATTAACAGCTGTATTTGATATTTTTTTGTGGGGGGTGGGTAGGGGGTCTTCCTTCAGGAGGCTGCTGACCTCAGACCCAGCCGCCCTGACTAATTTTCGCCAACGGAAAGTTATGTGTGGACGGGATTACAGCTGTTCTTGAATGGGCTGAGTTCATCTGTGGCCAGAAAAACCAACAAAGGCCCTCAGGATACAGGGCTTTGGGAGGAGTGACGAGTCTGAGTCATAAGCCCAAGCCTGAGCAAGTCGTGTGAACGCGTTGGAGCCGAGCCAGCCCTCCGCAAGGATTCTCAAGCTTGGCGGGTTGGCGTCCTTGTGACCCAATGCTGAGAAGTTCCTTTTCTCAGAAGCCACGAAGCTGGGAGTGGAAGACTGAGCTGTGGTGATTCAGGTGATCTAGTGAAGCAGTGGTCAGCCTGCTTCCACGAGCCTCCTCTATACCAACCAGCAGGCATGCGTAACTCTTGGTACCTACGTCAAGAGCAGTGTGTCATCCTGTGAAACACCTGCTGTACGTTACCAGGAAGTCTGGGAGAGTGCGAACTGGTTGAGCTCAGGCAAGATTCTGCTCATCATGTATTTCTTTTGGCTGTGAACCAACATTGCACATAGCTTAGTATAAAATACCCACCCGATGGTTCATTATCTCAACCCGGACCTTGAACTTGCCTCTTGCAGGAGATCTTGCTTATGGGAGAGGCCCCTTTGAACGTATTTAGAAATTTTCTACGTGTGTATGAGGCATATTCCTTGACTGTTGCCCAGTTTAACTTGCTCATCTTAGATACTTTGTTCAGTCATCTTTCTCAGACAGGGTGATGATTACCTTCTAGGAGCTTCATGACAAACCCTGAAATATGTTCTTTTCCCACTACATTTGGCCTCGGGAGGGAGATGAGGTGCCCCGTGAGTAAGTGCAGCCTTCAGGAATCAGACTCAGCTCTGTGACTTTGTGAGCCCAGAATCTGAATACTAAAGGTGATAAGAATAATATAGACAAACGCAGTGCGTGTGAGGCTGCCCAGGTCAGTGACGATGACAAGCCTACAGGCCAACTGTAGCAATAAGATCCGGGAGAGCTGGGGTTCCAGCCTAAGTGAGGCCAAGTTCGAATTTCAGACCTGCCTCCTACTTGTTGAGTAGCTTCGGGCAGGGCAGCTCACGTAACCTCTGTGTCTCAGTCTCTTTTTCTGTAGAATGGGTCCAGTCATAGTACTTTGTTGAGTTGGCATGAGGACCAGGTACAAAAATAGATGAGCAGACCCCAGCCCTATGGTTTTCACAAAGTACTCAGGAAATGTCAGTGACAGCCTTGCATAGCCTCATGAGCGAGATACTATTATAACCCATTTTACAGATGAGGGACTGGGGCTTTACAAAAATTTAGGTGATAGGCTTGTGACCAGAAAAGGAATTCCTGGCCAGTCTAGGCCTGTTGAATGGGATAAATGCGTAAAATGTGGTGTGTCAAGATGTGTGCCGTTTAGTACTTTCAGTTGGTAATTTGAATTTGATTTATTTCCTCCTCTTTCGGTTCTCGACTTAGATCCCACCCTCTCTGTCTTCATATTCTGCTTTGCCATTTGGGATTGGGATGGGTTACTGGAAGTGGATCCATGACATTCCGTACAGGTGTGACACCTGGCACCTGGGAAAGCTCTTGATGTGCAAAGGTGTGCCTCGTTTTGTCTTCATGCTTATAAGAGATTGAATTTTATAGATTAGACAATCCCATTTTATCACTTACAATCAGAGAAAAATTTGCTCTTTCAGGTGTAGGATTAAGATCTTGGTGATGTGACAAGGAGAAAGGCACCTTTTAAAGCTTGGTTAATGTGCTTAAAGTTTCGATTACTTTTGGTTTTAACAGCAGTATTTTGAAAAGCTACCTGTACCTGAGCCAGTAGGCTGAAAATGATATGTCTTTTTTGAATCATTAAAAAAAATTGTGGTAAAAAATATATAGCATAAAATTTGCCATTTTAACCATTTTTATGTGTATAATTCAGTGACAGTAATTACATTCACAATGTCGTACAGCCATCACCGCTCTTTACATCCCAAACTTTTTCATCACCCCAAGAAACACTGTAACCATTAAGCAATAACTCTCCATTTCCCCTGCCCCTCAGCGTCTGGTAACCTCTAAGCTCCTCTTTCTCTCCATGAATTTGCCTATTCTAGATATTTCATATAAGTGGGATCATACACTAGTTGTCCTTTTGTGTCTGACCTTGTCGCTTAGCATAATATTTTCAAGGTTCGTCTGTATTGTAACATGAATCAAAACTCCATCCTTTTAATGACTGAGTAATATTCCACTACGTGGACCAGACCACGTTCTGTTTATCCATTCACCTGCTGATGGACACCTGGTTTGTTTTCACTTTCTACCTGTTGTGAATAATTCTGCAGTGAACATTCATGTGCACGTGAGAAATGATGCTGTTTTTCAGCATCTGTAGAGATATATTTTAACTTCTCGGGACTCTAGGAGTAGGACTTCCCTAACTGGGGGAGTCCTTGTCTTTGACCATGGCACCCCCATGACCCCTTGGGCGTACCTGAATGTGTCCCATGTCTCTACCAGGCTTCCCCCACAGTCTTGCCAAGCTCACCACAGTGATTTGGGAGGATGCTGTCTGCTGGTGAATCAGCCTGCCTTCAGCCATCCTAGATTGACTGTATCCTTCCATCCCAGGTCTCTGATCCTCCTGTTTGCTTGCTTGGGATTGAGCCAAGAATTTTCTCATGCGTCCAGTTATTATGGTTAGCTCTTAGTTTCAGATGGGATCAATGTATATCACTTTTTATTTATATATGCCTTTTGTACTGTGTTGGGGTACAGAATTATATTTGCATATACTGTCTTTAATGTTTATTTGATGGAATTTTTTTTAAAAGCAGGTAATAATTGAGTTGGTGGCATGTACAGCAGGTTTGTTTCAGTAGATCTGGCTTCTAGGCTGAATCTGCCATCATTTTATTCTGTGAGCCTGAGGGGGGTCACTTAACCCTCTGACCTCAGATGAATGAGTGATTTGTAAGATCCCCTCCCCCCTTTCTGCTCTTAGGTATATGGGTCTGTGACCCTCCATGTGTCTATTGCCTTACCTCAGGCCATTTAATATTTTGAGATACAGGCTTGTTGTATTTCCTGATTGAAAATAACCTTTGCAGTTGGATCTTTGTTTAGGGAAAATGGTACCCTGTGCTCCTAGAGACCATAAAATCTCATGCCTGAGCGCTTGGAAGGGAATGCAAGACAAGTGGATTCCATTAGCATGTTCCCAACATTAGAAGTCCCCTAATTGTAATTGATTATGTCCCTGTCACTAGCAGAGAGCTCTGTCAGGTGTCAGGTGTTAGAAATGCATCTGTGGGTGTGGTCCTTTTCTCTTCACCATTGTACCCAAGTGTTTGGTGTGTCCTTCCCACCCAGCTTCACCTGGATATGTTCCGGTCCAGAAAATGTGAAATGACAATTACTGATGTATTTTAATATAAAATAAAAGTATTCTCGCTCATGAAAAACAAAACCAAATACTGTTTTATTAGCTGTCCCTGGTGAGTGCCAAGGGCTGATGTGGCTCACCGTTAGTGACACTCTTTTTTTGTTTGTTTTTAGTTTTTTTGGTGGTATGCGGGCCTCTCACTGTTGTGGCCTCTCCTGTTGCGGAGCACAGGCGCCGGACGCGCAGGCTCAGCGGCCATGGCTCGTGGGCCCAGCTGCTCTGCGGCATGTGGGATCTTCCTGGACCGGGGCACGAACCCGTGTCCCCTGCATCGGCAGGTGGACTCTCAACCACTGCACCACCAGGGAAGCCCTAGTGACACTCTTGAGGGGACTTGATGCTTCTCCACAATAGGGACTCGACAGGGAGGGCTCAAGAGGTCTCTCTGTGGCTCTGGGGTCTTGGAAGGGCCCCTGCTCTCTTATCTGACATGTAACTAGTGTCTCAACTGTACTTTATCCATTACCAAAATATTGTAGTAATATCAACATAAAAACATCAGAAACATTCTACACACTACCATAGCTTGAGATACAGGCTTTGCTTCTTTCCTGATTGGAAACTGACTTTGCCTGTGTAATGCCCTTTACTGTTTAGGGAAAATATTAGGCATGTGCCCGTACAAAACCTGTTAACCTATGCAGCCCATCGTCAAAGGCATCGATTTCAACTTCCCATTTCACTGAAGGGGAAGCTGGATGGCTTGCTTTAAGTTTCTCACCTGGCTGTTGGTGGAGCCTGGACTTGAACAAGGTCGTCTTACTTCCTGTCCTTGCTTCTCCCAGGACCAGATGAGGCCTCCCCATTGGGAAAGCTCCCTGACCCGGCTTTTCCAGGAGGCTCTGCAGTACTGAACGGTAAGGTTATCCTGGCTACATGTTCTTTGGAAAGAAGGCGGGTCTGAAAATTAGAACTTGACTTCTTATCTTTGTCCTTTCGTTATTCAGCGTGATCCGACTTTCAGTGCCAGTGGTAATCATTATTGTTTACTGTGGCCAAGCAGAGAGATGCCTGAAAGATCCCACACCAGTGAGAACCCAGATGCTCTCACCCCCAGCAACCACATGTACCTCTTGTGCAAGGCACACAGGGCCCTTGGAAGCGACAGCTTCACTGTGTGTGTGGGTAGGACAGCATCTGGCCCCCTATGGGCGATTGCTAGTAGGGGCTAAGGGTTCACGGACTTTTCCTCTGTCTTCTTTGTTACCTTTATCCTCTGGTTGCACTTCCTCCCCTCTCCCCTTCACCCTTCCAGTTACAAGCGTGGGTTCAGTTATACGTATGTGGGCCACCACTGAGTCCTGAAACTCTCGACCTTGGCATGTGAGATAAAAGTTGTTCTGTAAAGAAATGTAATTTGGGGCAGCAAAAGCCAATGAGAATTTTAAAATCATGGAAACATATAATTGGAAGATATATATATATATATATATATATATATATATATATATATATATTTCCCCCCCCCCCACCCCGGCTAGGAAGCCAGAGAAAATTAATTTGAACACCATCATTTAAATTGTTGAGGAAAGTGAAGCCTGCAGATTTTAGGGAACTTGCCACACACTCAAGTCACTGCAGTGTATCCTGGAGGTTGCCTCTAAAAGCAAACTATTAGAGTTCGCTTGGCCTCTTTTTCGCAGACATTGTATTTCTCAGGAATATTTCTGCTTACTGGTTAGGCATTCTGTTTTCAGACAGAGAAAACTATGTTAAGAGTCTTTAAGTTTGGTGGGTACAGAGTTTCAAGTTGTAAAACGTTCTTGTATCAAATCAAATTTAATGAGGGCTTTGCATATCAAGACATTGCCTGAAAGGACAAACCTTGGTTTTCTGTCAGAGAGAAGGAAGGCCTCGTCCAGGGCTGAATCAAGGGTTTTCAAACATGTCAGTTTCCTGAGCGGATCCTCAGATCACCAAGCCCGGGAGTGGGTGGGATGGATCCATATTTAGACTTTCAATCAGCTTCAAATATAAAAAATTGATTTTGGCAATCAGTTGTCAGCCAGCTGCAAAATGTATTCATGAATAAGCTTCTGAATTTCCATGGTGACATCATAGGATTAACAGGATCTGTGTTTGGATCTGTAATTATGCTGGGGAATGTCTTTTTATTTGGATTCAGCTCATTTGACTGTGTTAATTAACACCCCTTCTGGGCCTCACCTAGCTTGATGAGGAGAACACACTTTCTCCCCAGCTTTGCTGCTGATACAAGGTGACACAGGTGATGGCAGGTTGGTGTGAGCACTGCTTACCTTGTTCCTGGGAACCCTCCTTCCTAGCTCCGTATGCAAGCTGGGGATGGTGGTGGGGAGCTCCATTGCAGGCACTGGTAACAACTTTGCAGACCTTGTCAGTTCAGCTGATTGTAATGCTTTTGGGTTAAGCTTTCTCGATTCCTGAGCAGGTTGGTTTTGAAGACCCTTGAACAGATAATCCAGAAGCTTCTTGTTTAAGGAAGGCATTTGTGTTGTCGAGAGCACAATTTAAAAGGAATTTTAAAAGCCAGTTATTGTTGATCTAATGCAATAGCTGTATGCAGTGAGATCTACAATGCAATTGTAGATCTAAGCAAGTTAAAGACTGAGTAAAAATCTTTGGGGAGGATAAACTCTCTGGAATTTTTTGGTTTCTTAGTGTAAATTCAACTGACAAAGGGAAGGAGAGAAGTTTAATTCTTTGTGGCTTTCTTCCCCACGTACCAAATGGTGTTTCCCAACAGGTATTAATTGAGTGATTAATTAATTATAATTAATTATGCCTGTTGAGCTAGCTCTTGTGTAAATATCCATTTACAGTATAAATACCATATAAGGGCATCATGGCTTGTAGTTTTTTTCAAAATGTTTTTTGTTTTTGCTTTTTTAAACATTTTAATTTATATTTTTCAAAAGGAAGGAGGTACAAACTTTATATCTGCAAATAATTCTAAGCCTCTTGATAGTGAAATACTAAGCTTATTGAATCAGATTGTGGAAATTTGAGAGCCTACAGAAATGGGAAAAATAATGCTGGATGACTTTTAATATAAGTGAAAATAAACATTTTGGAAAAATATTCCAAATTTTTGGATTAGTGACATGGTGGTGTTGGTCTAGCACCATCACTTAGTAAAGGCTTTTGAAAACATTTACAGTAGACATTAGCGTATGAAAAACTTCTTACCCAACATGAAACTAAAAATAATAAAAATAAAATAGAGCATTATAAATTATGGAGCAAGTTTAATTTTGCTCATTCCTAGGAAAAAAGAAAAACATTTTAGTTTTACATTAAACATGCTGTGTTCAGTGCCTATCTTATCTACTTAAATGTTGTATTATGCTATTATGATGCCATTTAAATTTGGAAAACAGTATATATTTTGAAGACCTGAAATCAAACCTATAAAATGAGGAGGCTAGCTTTTAATCTTTTTTTTTCCCCCATGTGTGGTAGTGCGTGATTATTTTTGTGACTTGTTTCATTTAACATCGTCCCCAGGTTTATCCTGATGGTGGATAATTGTTAAAAACAAAAGTCAGTTGTGCGCCCTCTACTGGTTGCATTTCTCTGGAACAGAAATACAGTACTTTCACGCTTAAGTTCATTTCTTTTGGTCTGGCTCATAACTGTGGTCGCTTTTTCTTTTCCTAAATTCATATGACTTTTTAAAAGCAAAATGAGTGGCATCAGAAACCTCAGGTTAAGAAGCTGGTAACTTAAGGAGGGCTCAAGTGTCTTCCTTAACGCCAATTTGTCAAGTGGTGTTTGGAGGGGACCCACAGCTTGGCACTCTTCCTTCTGTTATAGGAGTAAGCGCTTTGGTGCACAGAGACGTCCCACTGTGAGGCTGGTGGCCGCTGCTTGGGGACCTCTTGGGTTCTGATCTTGACGGGCTTTCACCTGTGTCAGGTCTTTGGCAATCTGTCAGCCACTGAACGAAACCAACAGGTTTTCTATGCACTCACAGGTCACTCAGACTCTTGAACTCAGGGTGCCCTGCGGATTCCCCCAGAAGCAAGTATAGGGGACTCTTTATTTCCTGGCCTGAGAGGTGAGCAATAAAGTGGGGTACTCCTTCAGTTTAATCCCACATGCATTTATTGAGAACCTACCATCTGTTAGGTTTCAAGGGCGATTTAAGATGAACAAACCCACTGCCCCCTGCCTGGCCACACCTCCCCCCACTCCCCAGCAACAGCAAAACTCTTTCTTATTCAAGAAAGAAAAAAAAAATGTGGCATTCCAGTTAAAAGAAATACTTATTAGGTAATGATAAGACCAGAAAAACCTGTAGAAAAGATGTCTCCACTTTGTAAGTCCTTCACCCTGACCGGTAAACTTTGTGGTGTTTGCATTCTTTTTCTTGTAAGTGATTTGTAACTTGCTTTTCGATAAGCTGTAATGAGATTAAATGTCCTTCCTGTTCTCAATGGAGTGTCTCCTGCTAGTGACCGTCAATAGAGAAATGACTGATGTGTCCGGGATAAGCCTGACCCCATGTATCTTTCACATGTCTTTCACTTTGCACACCTTGCCTCCTTCCCCAACCATGCAGTGATTATAAAGCTGATACTCTGGCTTTCCATCCTCTTCCTCCCACCCCTTCTTGATTATCATCCTCCAATTTCAACACAAGTTGTTGGCTTAGTGAGCTGCATGGACCTGAGGCTGTGCCCCAAGCCAGTAAACTGCTTTACTGATTCTGACCCCAGTGCCCAGTTTCTTCTGAGCCCACATAGATGGTTCTCAGCCATCAAATGCTGCACAGTGGAAATGAAGGAGAAATGCTGTGCTATATTTTCGTAGGTCCCAGGAGAGTCTCTTTATAATGTTGATGGTCATAGATGGAATAAGTCAATTAATCGACAGTTGATAGTGAAACCTCTATGTGAGAGTTTCTCACTAGCAGCATTGGCATCTTAGGCTAGATAACGCTTTGCTGTAGGAGGCTTTCCTGTGCTTTTTAAGATGGTTAGCAGCATCCCTGACTTTCACCGATTAGATGCTAATAGCACCCCCAAGTCGTGACAACCAAGAATGTCTCCAGACATTGCTACATATTCCCTGGGGGCAAAGTCACCTCCTGTTAAGGACCACTGCTCTATCCACTCTCTTTTCATTCTGCTCCTTCAGAAGTCTTCATGGGCATTCTCTTGTTTGTTTGCTTCATTCATTTATCAAATAGTTATTACATTTCTACTTATGCTAGCCTCTCTGCAAGGTAGTGGGAATATAAAGATGAACTAGGCATCTACTTCTTATTCAATTTTGAATCAGTTTTGAACGGATCATGGTTTTTACCATTTTGATTTTTATCATGATTTTCTTGAAGGTTCCCTTTTCTGAGTATTGCTCCCAGCCTATAATAACTCCAGCAGGCACTTGAGCAATTAGGACTTCTTTCATGATGAATGCTGTGTTTCTATTTCTGTAGGCTGTTTGTTTGAAAAAAAAAGCCCCTTACAATGCGGGTCAGTATCCTTGGCTTTTGACACAGCTATTAATTAACCTTGTAAAACGATAATGCTGTATTAATCTATCAGTTTCGTCCATGAATGCTTCAACTCTTTCAGATACGGCCTCTTGCTTGTCATTCCAGATATCCTATTTTCTTATACTGTGATTTCTTTCATTCTCTTTAACCAGCCACCTGAGGCTTGATTTAATGTCTAGTCCTTTTAAGTTTTACTTAACTTAACTTCTGTTTGGGAAATAAGAGCAAGCCCAGGTGAAAGATACTCATTGGATTGCTTTCGGGTGAACTTTGTTAGCATGTGTCCTTTAGAATTTTTAGAAACTGATACAAAAATTGCTCTTGGGAAATCAAATTTATAGCAGTTATATTTCAAAGAGGAGGAAAACGGGGATGCATTTCAGGGAGGTGTTTACAGATGGCTTCAACAAGATTGGTAATTTTAATTTTTTGTGTTGCATGGTTCATTATATTATTTTCAAATATATTTCTGTATATCTGAAATATTTTGTAATAAGCTTTAAAGGAAAGATAGCCAGCTGAAAGGTGTTTTTTAAAAATAAATTTATTTATTTTATTATTTTATTTATTTATCGTTTCTGGCTGCATTGTGTCATCGTTGCTGCATGCGGGCTTTCTCTAGTTGCAGCGAGCGGGGGCTACTCTGCGGTGCGCAGGCTTCTCATTGTGGTCGCTTCTCTTGTTGTGGAGCACGGGCTCTAGGCATGTGAGCTTCAGAAGTTGTGGCACGTGGGCTCAGTAGTTGTGGCTCTTGGGCTCAGTAGTTGTGGTGCGTGGGCTCTAGAGCGCAGGCTCAGTAGTTGTGGCGCACCGGCTTAGTTGCTCCGCGGCATGTGGGATCTTCCCGGACCAGGGCTCGAACCCGTGTCCCCTTCACTGGCAGGTGGATTCTCAACCACTGCGCCACCAGGGAAGCCCTGAAAGGTGTTTTTTTGTTTGTTTGTTTTCCTTTTTTTCCCTGTCCTCCACTATTTTAAACTAGATGTTCAGGAATTAGGTCTCCACTTGCTAAAGCGCCCACATTCCTGCCGGGGAAGAGGGGGTGCTGAGCAGTTATTGAAGATTTATAGCCTCTTAAATCCGGTAAGAGGCACTGCTTTCTTGCCATGTGCTATCGAAAAATAATTTGAAAAGAACTTAGGCTTTCTGCAGGGCGACCAGGTTCATCTGTAAAATGGTTAAAACCTGTTAGGAATTAATTTCCCCTAAGGATGGGAGGAGCTGAGCGCAGGGGAGTTTGCGGCGTTGCCAGCTCCAAAGGGGAGAATTAAACTGGAGGAGGCGGAGAGCAGGGAGGTGACGGTGGGCGGGGAGGAGCCACAAACCCTCTCCAACACACCCAAATGACCAGATTCATCATAGCACGAAACTTCACAAGTTACGCCCACTCCCACTGCCAGAAGCCGGGGGAAGGCTGCTGCTTCCTCATTTGTGTTACTGGAAGTTTGAGAGATGGGAAGCAAGACGCGAGAAGCATGTGCGCCTTGCTGAGCAGTGGTGAGCTTGAATTTAAAAACCCTTTCTTTTCACCGGCAAATTTCTTTGTATTGGGTGGTGTGGGCCAGCCTCGGAGGGTGGCTCTGGGCTAGGAGAGGCGGGATGAGAGCCCCGGGTTCTGCAGCTGCCGCTCGGGGACTTGTGCGCCCCGAGCCCCACTCCCGGGGCCGGCGAGCCGCGACTCCACGCTGCCCTGGGGCTGCCCAGCGACGCCACCCATGTAAGTTTTAGCTTCAGGGAAAAGGGGTTCGGGCTTCGAAAGCGCTTCACTTGCCTTCTGTAACCAGGGACCGCGCACAGAGTCCGGGATTGGGAAGGAGGCTGTGGGATCATGTTACCCACCAAAGATGCGCCCTGTCCCCAAAGGTCCTGCTGCGCGTTCAGTAATTACGGCTCAGTGTCTTTGAAAATGAACCCCGTGAAAGTCTTGGGATTTAAGTGACAAAAACTTCCAAATTAATACCTGAAGCTGTGGCACCCAGCAGGCTCCTGGATGGGAGTTCTGGAGTGAGGCATCCATCGGAATTCTCGGTTTCTCGTTAATTTTGTGTCTGATTTAAGTGAGTTCAGCTCAAGGCTTCCTGGCTCTTGAGGTGTTATATATGTTTATGTGGATCTTTTTTCTTTTTTGAAAAATGTTAGTTTTTCTGTGGCAGCTGGTTTATCTTTAGATTGATTGCCTAAGTCAATTTCGGTTGGGAAGGGGAGAGGAAGTTTGGGTGGAGTGTGGTACCGGGGTTGGGATGATTGCAAGAGACACTTCATACGTCTCACTAAACGATGAACTTGGCCAAGTGCAAACATTCTTTAGGTTTTGTTTCGAGGCCCTCAGGAGCTTTCATTTGACACGTGTGGTGTTTACTCACTGCAGAGGGAGTTAGGTGGAGGCTTTAGGGTTAACTGTTATCTGTGTCATCTATTTCATATCTGATCAGCAGGTCAGTACAGAGCAGTGTGAGCTGTGTGTGTGTGTGTGTGTGTTTTGTAAGCTAATGCTTTGTAAGAATTTTTAGAGAATTGTCTTCCTTTTAGGGCCAGAAAAGAAGGTTAATAAATGTGTGGATCTCACTCTATTTGTAGAAAACCAAATTGCATTTTACAAATGTTTCTCCCAGTTCTGGGGTGGGTGCGATTAGGAGGATGTTAGTAGCTGATTCTGTCATCCTTCTAATACCAGAACGGAAGAACCTGGCTTTCCCAGCCCACTTGAACTTCGGGGCTCAGGGGACAGGTTGCTGTGGCCACAGTTTTACATAGTTTGCTTTCACCCTCCACCTTCCCTGAAGTTTATGATACAGAAGTAAAATGAAATTACTTTTCAACCACTCTAGACATGTCCCAGGGAGGAACAACAGGCTGCATGGTCCAGGCTGGCACGGCTGCTGGAGCCCTGCTTTCTAGCTTGCTATGGGCTCAGAAAGAACATGCAGATACATACGAACTTGCTGCTGATTCCTCCTACCTCCCAAGGAACCTTTAGCAACTCACCCAACAGGAAAGACAACCAGACTGGATCTGGTGATAGTTCTGGTGAAACTGACTAATAGACCCTCGTTGGTGGAGTTTTATGGAACAGGAATCCTCCTCTGGAGAAAGGGGAATATATTATTCATAAAGGTTTCTAGACACTGTCACGTGGGACTGCTGGGGAACATCACACAGACATTTGAAATTCGGTTAATTCTACTCTATGACCTTGCAGGTGTTATAACTTCTGTATCATTTTTTTTTCTTACAGTTCCTTTACGTCTCCCATAAATAACCTGGTGTGGCTCTGCCTATTTGAATTTTTTTTTAAATTTATTGCAGGTTCAATTTGTTCAATAGCAATAGGACCATTAAGACAATCTTGGTTTAGTAGCTAGTTTTGTTTTTTTAAATGGAAATTTTCCCATTTCATTAAAAAATTTATTGGCATAAAGTTACACATAATATTCTTTCATAATATTTTTAAAGACTATAGCATCTGTAGAAATGTTTCCTTTTTCATTTCTGGCGTTGCTTATTTGTGCCTTTTCTCTTTTCTTCTTGATCAGCCTTGCTAAAGTATCATCAGTTTTATTGGTCTTTTGAAAGACCCAACCTTGGTTTTGTTTGTATTTTAAATGAAGCATAAACAAAGACTACTTCTTTTAAATTTACATGCATTTAAAAAATTCTGCCCTGTGGAACTCTGTCAAAAAAGATCTCAAGATCCTGTAAAACTAAGTAACTGAGTCTACTGGTTGTGTGAAGACATTATGTATTTATCTTTATGTGTCTTTGACATAATGTTTTTTAGTTTTATGAAAACATACCTTGTATTCTTGAGTATTACACACGTTGGATCAAGTTGTTGTAAGGTGGGTTTTGTATATTCACTGGGACACACCCTGCGAGATTGTTTTAGAAGCATCTAACTAGAACTTACACAAGGCTTGCTGGGAATTTAATGTGGATTGGAGGTGCTTTCAACCCGCTTCACAATGCAGGTTAACTTTGTACTGAGGCACAGAAAATTTGCTGTAATGACTGAGGAAGAATGTTTCATTTTGGTTCATATTTAATGCATGAGCCTTGGCATTTTGGTTTTCTCAGAAAATCTTTCTGAGTATGTGGCAGTATAAGAACAAGAACTTCGGAGGCAGAAGGAGCTGGGTTTGAATTCCTGCTCTGTCACTTTTAGCTGAGTGGCCCCGGGAAAATTACCTAACCTCTCTGAGCCTGCATTTCCCCTACTGTGAGATGGAAATAATGAAAACTGCTTTGGGGGGGCGGCTGCTGTGAGATTTCTATATGAGTTATCATGTAAGGTACCTGTCTTGTGGTTTGGCACAAAGTAGACACTTATTAAATTGTAGTACACTGAGTATTTTCCTCTCCTACCCTTTTCCAATACTATAGTTCTCTCAGTGCCTTCCTTCAAGGTCATTGCAACAGAATAAAACAATACCACTTCTATCATTTGTTTTTTCTTCATTATGGGGAGATGGAATTACCAGGGGCACTTTCCACATTTTCAGTATTTTCATCTTATCCTAGTTGATTGGTGGTAAACTGGCTGTATATTCTTTCCCCATCACTTTTAATTTTATCTTCCTGGGATCATTGTTATTTTTCCCTTCAGTTCATCTCACCTCCTTGAGGGTCTCACTTCTGTGTTCTTATTTCCTCCCTCCCTCCCTCTCTCCCTCCCTCCCTCCCTTCCTCCCTTCCTTCTTTCCTTTCTTCCTCCCTTTTTTTTTTTTTGCTGTCTTTAGGGTACAAATGAAACGGGTACAAAGCTCAAAACTTGGCAGAAACTGGTTTGTAAGTTAGCGGGGTTGCTTCTTTAAAGGCAAAGTTTGTTTAGTTACTCACAGAATTGAACTGTGAGGTAGACAGGGAGAATTGAACTGGGAGGTAGACGGGGCGGTGATCACCATATCGAGTTTGTATCGCCGCTGCATTTTCCTAGAATATTTTTCCTGAGCTTGCAGTTCCTCTGTGCTTTGGGGGGAAGTGTGGATTGTTGGATGCTACGGCTGATCTCATAACCAAGAAGGGAAAGGAAGAACACGGGGTGGAGGAGGTTGGCTGGTTAATATTCCCGCACAAAGGATTATAGTGTTATTGAAGTCACCAAACTAGCTGTTTGCTCCGTGGGGTTTCTCCACTGAAAAGATCCTGGGGAATCTACGGCATAATTAGTTAATATTTATTTAGGCATCCAGTATTGCAAAGTGCTGAACAGGGCACAGGAAGGGATTGTGAACCGGGAAAAGGCTTTATGGGGCGGTGCCAACGTCATTTGCTGTTCTGCCCAAGGAGTGAGTCTTGGTTTGCATTTTGTGGAGTGAATTGGCCTCTGCCATGGAGTTACTTTCCAAGACAGCAGATTGATTAACTAACTACCCTTGGTCTGGCCTGTCCGCTCTGCCCCCGAGTGCGGACTAACAGCACCGGAGCTGCTGTTTGTTTTAGCTGGTGTTTATGAGGATGGAGAGCAAGAGAGCCCCTCGTCTTCCTTAGCGTTTTACAGCACCGCTTCCCCAGTTGATTTTGATTCTCTTGCTTGACCACAAAGTATGAGCATGGTGTTCATTGGTAAAACTTTTGGGAGAGAGGTCATCACTTTTGGAAAGCTGTATGTTTTAATGGTTCGGGGTGGATTTGTGAGATCTTGGACTAGATCATAGAGCCTCATGTGATACCTTGGAATCCTACGCTTTAGTGTTTGAGAATTCTGACTTTCATAAATTATGAGCTTTGGGTGGGCAAAAATAAGCGTGGCCAAAGTGCTTTCTACAAAGCCTTCGTGGAATAAGGGCCTGGTAAATGCTTCTTTGACCATTAAAATATGAATACTAAATACTGATTTATTTAGTGTCTACAACATATGAGGTACTTTTCCTGCATTATCTCATTAAGGTTTGAGAGGAGGAGCTTGCAACCTCTAGAGGAATATAAAAAATGAGCACGAAACCCATTCTTTACCTGTGTCTGCTCTTGTAGGCAGAACCACAGTGGGCTGAGGCCCACCTTTCTGGACCCGAAGGCCAGGAGGAGGGGAGGAGGGTTGGTACCATGGGGTGTGATGCTCTGAATCCTGGCCTCTCACCTAGAATGTGTGAGCTGCCCCTGCGGATGGCACGTCTGGAGACCTTGCGAAACCTCTTCTGTTTGGGATGGAGCAAGTGGGGTATTTGCTGAAGGCTGGGACGTGAAGAGTCAAGCTTTTAAAGACCTTCTTGTCTTAGATCCTGCCCGAATCCTCCTGTTCAGGACAATAGGAGGTTCCTTCTTTGTGACTGTTGTTTGGGTGGGAAGAGGGGTTCTGCTTCTACCCAGCCAGAATCTGAGCCTTTGAAATTGATTTCCTGGGAATCCTCTGATGCGGGGTCCCTTTCTTCTTGGGTCATTGCATGGACAGGCCAGTCTTTCGGGCTTGATGAGGCGGGGGTAGGGGTGCACCCCAAGGCAGGGCCACCGTGAGCTGGGTGGGTCTGCCCCTTGTGACCCTTCACCCCTGTGCACCGATTCCTTACGCCTTGAGTCATGAGGAAGAAGACTCCCGTGGATTCTGATTCTATTATTTTAGAGACTTTCCAGGGTAACCTTCCTACCTTTGTTTTCCTGGCTTCTCCTTTGCCTGCCCTCATGACACCAGAAAAGGGAAACAAGGAATCCATTTGGACAGCAGCAGGGGAAGCTTGGTATCGGAACGGGCTTTTTCTGGGCTGTTGGACAGGAGATCATGTTATTTTGAACAGAGAGGGTGAGCCGCCATCTAAACTTCATCTAACCTGGGAAGTGGGTGTGGTTACAGTGGAATATTTCACGTGGGCGTCACTGCTGTGCTCAGATGGGATGTCATCATTGCATGAGAGGCAAGGGGCTTCCCGCTGGAAGGATCCAATGGTAAAGGAGCACGATGTGCGGGCACTTGGAGGAAAGAAATCTGTTCCAGAGACCCCTTTCCTACTTCCTGTGTGTGGCACGAGGCTCTTCTAGGGAAGTCCAGCAAAAAGGGACTCGTGCCCTTCAGTTCCTTCTGCCATGTGGGGACCGTGACGTGTGCCCTGAGCAACCCCCCTCTACTTCACTGGGAGAGAATGATTTAGACCAAAAGGGGCTTTATAACTACACAGAGTTGTACTTATTCTTTTCAAGTTTGCCTTCCTCCCAAAAACAAAGCCACCCAAGCCTTGTTAGTAGGTACATAATTCTGTGTTACTTAACATGTATCAGATTTTGGTCCTATGCTTGTTGATCCAGGATTTGAACAAAAGATGTGACACCGATTTGATGGAGACGGTGAATCACAGGTGCTTCCTGAGGCATGAGCCCTGCAATTTAAAAAAAAAATGTTTTTTTAAACTGTATTAAGAACCCAACATGCGATCTACCGTCTGATCAGATTTTTAAATGTACAATACAGTATGAGCAATAGATACAGCATCTTACAGCGAGTCTCTGGAAACTACCCATCCGGTGTAACTGAAATTTAATACCTGTTGATTAGCACCTCCCCATTCCCCCTCCCTCCAGCCCCTGGCAACCAGCATTCTGTCCTTCACTTTCATGAGTTTGACTATTTTAGATACCTCATGTAAGTGGAGTCACGCAACATTTGTCTTTCTGAGACTGGCTTATTTCACACAGCATAATGTTCTTAGGGTTCATCCGTGCTGTCACATATGGCAGGATATCCTTCTTTTTGAAGGCTGAATAATATTCTGGAGTGTGCGTGCACGCATGTGCATGTGTGCACGTGTGCACGCATGTGCACGTGTGCACGCGTGTATACCGCCTTTTTTCCCCCTCATTCCTCCATCGATGGACATTTAGGTGGTTTCCCCATTTTGACTACTGTGAATAATGCTGCAGTGAACAGTGCTGATATCTTTTTGAGATCCTGCTTTTATTTCTTTGGGGTAAATACCCAGATGTGGGATTGCTGGATCATATGGTAGTTCTATTTTTAGCTTTCTTCTGTGACGGCTGCGCGCTTTTGCATTCTAATCCCTGTAGTCTGTAGTTTCCCACCAGCATCGCAGGCCTGCTTTGTGGGTCTCGGTGACCTGTTCTTCCTGTCTTACCTGTTCTCCTGGCCGCCTGAATCCAGACTGGCAGCTTTAGCCACGCCTTCCTCTGTCTGCACATGGCAGCCTGGAGACCTCTCACTCTACTTTACATCCCATTGTATTGTCATAATTGGGTTATTGGCTTTTTTTTAAGGGGCAAAAATAATATAAAGGATAACACAATAATGATAAAAACAACGATTAACCCCTTGAGCACATGCCGTCTGTGCTCTGTCCCCATCCTTTCAGATCCATGTTATCTTTCGTGCATATAAGCTTCCCACACGTGCTTTCACCCCACCAGCCAGCAACCCCTTCTCTTTGTTGGCCAGCTGGCCTCAGGGTTTGATTCCCCTTTGACTGGAATCCTTGTACCCCTGGGGCAGTCCTTAGCTAGGGCTGACCGTCAGGAGGGCACAGGTATTTCAGGACAGCTCTGAGGTTTCCCCTGTCCTGTCTCCAAAGAGCCCCTGTGGCTTCCTTCTCCTACTCTCCAAACTGGTTTTCTCTGGAAATGCTTCTAACAAGTAACTTAAACACGAGTTCTCATCTGCGGCTTAAGTAACTTGTTCCAAGTAACAGCGTTAGAAGCGGGGGGTGGGGGTGGGGGTGGGGGAGAGCTAGGGTTTGAAACCCGGTCGCCTGACTCCAGGGGCTGTGCTCTCAACCAGAGCGCTTCCGTGTGTCTCTCCAAGGCGGGACTACTCATCCTTTTCTGTATATTTGCCTCATCGTGGATTATAAAGACTGCCATGGCGTATTTTGTAAATGCTTGCTTGATGAGTGGCTGAACAACCCAGCTGACCTTTGCACTGTCCCCAAACAGCCTTACTGAGTCCTGTCACTGGGCAGGTGTCCACTGGCTCTCCTCCTGGAGTGACTTTTCCCCAGCTGTCTTTCGGAGTCAGTGCAAGCCCACCTCCTCCTTGCTGCCTTTCCAGCCTGTTGCAGCCCAGAGTTATTCTCTTTTCCCCTCGAACCAGTATTATTTGTCAGATGTTGCCTCTTCTGTCTTCTCTCCTCCCAACCCGACTGTAAATCCTTGAGTGCTGCGATGGTGCCCAGAACCACACAGTAAGCGTTTGGTGATTTGATTCTTTGGGGATTAATCAAAACCTGGTCCAAGCTGTCCAAAGAAATGCCACGGTTGTTTCCGGGTTCTATGAATGAAGGGAAATCACGAGGTCAAGGGGACAAAATTGAAAAAATGAAATAAGTGAGGCAGCAAATCTAAAAATTGTTAGACCATTTTTGGGCAAGCCCGTGTGCGCGTCTTCACGCTGCAGCTGTTCCAGCTGAATCACAGGGTGGATAGATCATCTCTTGGCTTCAGGCACGGTGGCTAGCCGTCTTCCCCCGAGGGAATTTAAGCAGACCTATGTGATGAATAATGTAGATTCTCTTCCACTTCTTGGGATGTGGTTTGACAAACTTTATGAAAATGGTAGGTGAAGGATGTCAAGTGTCTTTCTTTCCCCCCATTTGAAAAATGACCATGATGTCCCTTAGTAGAGTTTGTGTGTTGAGTTTGAGCTGGTGGTCAGCCTCACCGTCCACAGAGGCCTCTCCTCTTGGGCCAACTGGGTGTGCCCCCATTGTGAGGTCCTGGAAGGAGGGCTGCGCTGGAACTGAAGATGCAGAGGAGAAGAGACCACGTACACTGAGCACCTACTGTGTACCTGGGATTCTGCCCAGTGCTGTCAACAGAGTCCGCGATGGAACCTCACCACCACCTTGGACGTGCTGTCCTTCCCAAGTCCGGCTTATGGAACCCACGTGACTTCACCAAACTCACACCGATGCGGTGCTCCTGGATTTGAACTGTGGTTTATCTGACTTTTACATCCATGACCACTCTCACGCATCTTGACCTGCCGTTCTAGATATAGACAGAGGTGTTTAGGTGAGGATTCTAGAATTCTGAGACCCCTGGGTTTGTTTCTGATCTCTACCTTTTCTACCTTAGCCAATTCCTCTTAGCACTTCATCGTTCATGAATTTGGTAAAGTCGGTATTGCCCGAAGTACCATGTTTAGGTAGGACTTTTTGGGGGTGAGTTGTGTCATATTTGAAAAATATTACAAAATTACTGCAAAATTAGGGAGCTGATTTTATTTTTAGATGCGTACCCACAGGTGAAACGTATCAAGCCCGTTCCTTGCACACCCTCAGGAAAGTTAGATAGTTTCAGCTTTCTTTCTAAGAAGAAGGAACCTCTCCAGGCAGACTGAGGACTTTCTTGTCACTTACTCTGTAGCACATGCAGCCTGGGGTGTCCTTGCCTTGGGTATGATGCAGCAGGATGCCCAGGATTCTTCGGTCGTCCTGTCCCTCTCCTGCCCACATTGCATAAACATTGGCATGGCAGGGACAGATGGCCACTCCGGGGGCTCCTTTGATGTCACATTTGGTTGCCTGGGTAGGGGGTAGGGGTGGTTGCCGCCAGTCTCCGTGGGAGGAGAGGCTGACTGGGAAATACCCACTTGACAGTGGGTAAACAAAAGCTTAACTCCAGAGGAGCTGGGTGCCCTGATGCGTGTGCAGGCTGGGCTGCAACGGAGTCAGGTTTACATAAGTGTGTTTAGCTTGGGAAGAAGCCAGTTAGCGCAAAGCACAGGCTTTTCCCTCTGCTCCTAAATGATGCTCCGTGGAGTTCTGTTTTATTTTGAGAATGTGAGTGGACTGGGGTGGGGAAGAGAGAGATGGGACTGCAGATAATTACTTTCAGAGCTAGAAAAAAGAATTCATTCCAGAGGCCTGGGTTATCTTTGCTGGAGGTGCAGGCGAAAGTGTCTGAAATCCCAGGAGAGTTGAGAGAGAGAGTGGTGGGGACCCTGTTATCAGTGGGCCCCTTTGCTGGTCCTACAGCATCAATCTGTACAATGGGGACTGGAGGCTTTGATGGAAATGGGAAGCGTGGTAATGAAGAACCCCCAGACGGGGTGGGCATGAGGCAGCAGAGTCACGCCTGGACGAAAAATCAAGGGCTGACAGCCTGTGACAATCAAATAGTTTGTGGTTTTAGCTTTAGAAGGAACACTGGAGGTAATTGCAGTTGCCTGCATGCAAACTCCAAGCATGGAGTTCCATCCAAGTGGAAAAGGCAAAAGCCACAAGGGTTGATTGAAAAAGCTTTTCCTAGTCCAGCCTCTGGGTAATAACTGTAGCTATTTATTTCTCTAATGCATTTACAAACCAAATTGAGATAATGTATTCAAGTTAACGGATTGACATCTAGTTACTAGGCTTCCTACTGATTGGGAGGGGGAAGGGGGGTTAGTTTATTTATTCATTCCACAAGTCACTCATTGGGTAGCTATGGGTATTGTCCTTGGAGGTGTCCTCGGGTGATTCAGTGAGGTGTGAGCGCAGCTCACACGCCCTCAAGGAGCTTATAGTGTAGAAGGGGAGAAAAGATAATTCCATGGGAAAGTTAGTAGGGGGCCAAAGAGGAGAGATATCATCTAGAATTTTGGTACATTTGAAGGGTCAGGACATTTGTCATTCAATGGTGAAATGATTGGGAAAATCATTAATAATAATATTATTACTAATTTCTCTTGTTTATTAAGTATTTGCTCTCTGGACTAGTCCATTTGCTCATGGACTAACACATTTAATCTTCCCCATGACCCAATGAACTATTATCATTCCAGCTTTACAGGTGAGGAAAGTGAGGCAGAGAGAGAGAGAGAGAGAGACAGAGACAGAGACAGAGACAGACATAAGCGTGACACAGCTGTGCACAGTTAAGTCCAGGTAGACACGTGGGCAGTTTGCACGCCCAACTCCCCCAGGCCTCTGTGGCTCTTCCCAATTCTGATTTTCCTGTGTTGCTGGGACAGTCCGTACATCTTCAGTGTTTCTTTCTGTCTAAGAGTCAGCAGCAAACCACCAATATGAGCAATTAGTTTCTGCTCCACTCTTTTCAGTATTTAGAGGAATCTAGTTTGTGTGGATGTCTGATGGGCCATTCAGTCATGAAAAGATCTAACCTACTGACTTTAGATCCTTGGAGGGTGATTTCAATTATCGTGTAAATAGCATGACTATGAACATGGGAGTTGTATTACTCAGTTCCTTGGTCGTGGTTCCATTGTCAGTGTTGATACTGCTAGAAATTATCTCCTGCTAGGGCACAGCGAGTTTTCTCTTTTGGCGAATGGTCATTTTTATTTTTTTAAAAAATGAGGTGAGGGAGGTAAATAAACTCAGTCATTTGTGTTGAAACAAAGTGATTATCATTATTTGCTAGTGTTTATTCAGTAAAATATGAAAAGAACACTGGGCTACAAGTGAAGAGACCCAAGTTTTCTTGACTTGAGCTCTTCCTAACCCTTGGACATTTGGTGAGCCAGTTGCTTGGGTCAGGAAATTATATCCTTGGGGTCCTTGTGACGTACAGAAGTTTCTCTCTATATGGTAAGCCTGTAATAGGGGTATTATGTATCAAGACTCAACTTTTAGCTTGATATTGCTGTGTTGTTTGTTTAAACATGTTGTTTTAGACCCGGATGCTGCAGCTGGATTTTGTTTTTGGTGTTGTATTTAAAATATTGTGTTATCTTCTTTCTTTCTTTCTTTCTTTTCTTTCCTTTCTTTCCTTCTTTCTTTTTTATTCCAGGAGTAGGGGGTTTCATATAGGATGGAAATGGAAACTAAAGAAGAGATTGGATCTGGAAGTAATTTTCAGCAGTGGAGAAATTAACCAAAATGGGGAAACACACCATTTTGCTGCTAGATAAAGGGAACACAGGAGTGTATACTTGCTTTCTCCGAGTAATCAGATACATTATACATGGATTACTTTTTCATTGGGACTTTATGGTTTAAAAGAAAGCAAAAAGCAGATCTGAATATTAAATATTTCCGTCTTTTCAAGAACACATCAAGTTGGCATTTAAACTCGGATTGCCTGCCTTTTATTTCTACAATTTGAAATCAGGTTGAAATCCTGCAAGTGGGGGCATTAGTTCGGGTGACCCCTGTCAGTTTATCCATCTGGCCTCCTCTCTGGTCTTTTTTTAAACTCACAAGTGGGAGTGGGTATGAAAGCCCAGGAATACTTTGAATGTGGTAGATACAGGATGTGGGAAATTTGTCTGCAAAATGTCAGCCTTGAGTAGACATTTTGTAAATGTCTACATTTACAAATATGAAATGGAAGGCCTTCTGAACTGCCTTGTGATTCGATTTGAGTTTTTAAAGCTGGTGTGGTACGGTCGAGGATTTCGGTCCTGAGTAGTATGGTTGCGTGGGAATTCATTTTGATTTTAGAAACTGAGAGTGAATTTTGACTTCAGAAATCGTTGAGAAGTGATTTCTACTGGTGTTTCATGTCCTACACGTTTGGGCTCTTGGGTACCATCTTTGCTCACGTCTCCCCTGAGAGGTGCTGTGGCGGGTAGTCCTTTGAGCCGTGAGGGCCTTAGGGCCTGCAGTCTGTGTTTGGAGGTGGTAAGCTGCTCTTTTCTAAAGAGATGGATCTCTCTGACTTGAGATGCCCACCTTTCTCTGGTTTTTGTTTAATAGTTAGTATGTGGATGTTGACATAGTTGATTGAATGCATGCTTACTTTTCTAATTTGTTTCTATAACTGTGTCCAGGGACTTTTATGAATCTTTGTCTGGAAATTTGTCATAATCTTGGTTGAATACTTGGTGGAATGTTCAGATGCATTTACCAGTTAGCAATTGTTTTTAGCACCTACTGTGTGCCTTACTTAGTGAGAGGCTCGTGGAATTCAGGCATGGATAGATATGTCAGGTATGGTAGATCCCGCAACAGAACTCAGGAGCTGGTGGTACCAGTTGGGGAAAATGGACTAAGTGGAATGGAATTGACAAGGAAGTCCCACAGAGAGACGTTATTAATAGGGACAAAAGAAAATATTCAAAACCTGTATGACGTTTCAGAGTTTATAATCCATTTGAAGTGCTTGAAAAAACCATAGTGTTGGAAATGAATTCATGTGTGTATAAATCTAAAACCAGACTTCTTTGACAAATTTAACTTCTCAAAAATATTCTTAGAAAGAGGGACTTTCTTCGAGAGTGTGAAGCTATTTTGTCTTCAACTCGCTAAGGTTGTGCTTTACATTTCTCTCTCTCTCCCTAAGATGCTATTAAAAACGTACAAGCATCGGCACAAAAACCCTGCACACGGATGCCTGTAGCATCTTTATTCATAGTTGCTAGAACTTGGAAGCAACCAAGATGTCCTTCAGTAGGTGAATGGATAAATAAACTGTGGAACATCCAGACAATGGAATGTTATTCAAGGCTAAAAACTATCTTTCAAGCCATGAAAAGACATGGAGGAAACTTAAATGCATGTTACCAAGTGAAAGAAGCTAGTCTAAGAAAGTTACGTACTGCATGACTCCAACCATATGACGTGCTGGAAAAGGCAAAACTATGGGGGGTGGGGCCAGGATGAATAGTCAGAGCACAGGATTTTTTCTTTTTAATTAATTAATTAATTCATGACTGCGTTGGGTCTTCCGTTGCTGCGCGTGGGCTTTCTCTAGTTGCGGCAAGTGGGGGCTACTGTTTGTTGCGGTGTGTGGGCTCATTGCGGTGGCTTCTCTGGTTGTGGAGCGCGGGCTCAGTAGTTGTGGCACAGGGGCTCAGTAGTTGTGGCTCATGGGCTCTAGAGTGCAAGTTCTGTAGTTGTGGCTCATGGGCTTAGTTGTTCCGTGGCATTTGGGACCTTCCCGGACCAGGACTTGAACCCACATCCCCTGCATTGGCAGGTGGATTCTTAAGCACTGCGCCACCAGGGAAGTCCTTAAGGATGCAGTTTTTGACGAACTGATTCCTTGGGTAGATTCCATGTGAGCCAGTCTTCCCTGCGTGGGGCATGGTGAGGGAGGAGCTGGGCTTGATAGTATTTGAAAGTGCTGTAGTCTGGGGACCGGAAATGGCCCAATCCTGCCTTGATCCTGTTACCTTTCTGCCAGGGGTCGCTATGGGCACAGGGCATATTAACATGGAACTGAGTGAGTTCAAAGATTTTTCCAGAAGTTTACATCAGCGTTTCTCCTTGAAACCTTTTACTTTTTTGAAGTCATCATTCACGTCTTCCACAAATATTTATCGAGCCCCTCACTTAGGGCCATGCGCACTTCCAGGTTGTGAGGGTATAGGAGTGAGTGAGACCCAGAAGAATCTCTGCACGCGTGTGTAGACATTCTAGGGGCGGAAGATAGGCAGTGATGAAGTAGTTAAAACGTGGAGTGTGTTGGAAGGTGATCATTGTGGTGGAGAACCAGGGAGCTAGGAAGGGAGCTAGGAAGTGCTGGGAGTTTGAACTTTTAAACAAGGGGGTTAGGGAATTGCATGGGTGACTTCGAAACAAAGGTGGCAAGGGGTTAAGGGAGTGAGATCTTTTGTTAACAGATGGGGAGTGATCCAGGTAGAGGGGCTGAGGTTGGGCCTGGCATGTTGGAGGCCACTGGGACCTGGCTGGAGAGAGCAAGGGGGAGACTCCAGGAGGTGAGTGTGGTCAGGGGAGGGGGCAGTAGGAGGGAGGCCTTTGGAGGATGGTGGGAGGGAGACATGATCTGACTGAGGTTTTTTTTTTTTTAAATTTTTTTTTTTAATCTGTTTTCCAGGGCAGTTATTTCCTTCTGTCTCATTTATTTATTTTTTATTTTTGCTGTGTTGGGTCTTCGTTTCTGCGCAAGGGCTTTCTCCAGTTGTGGCAAGTGGGGGCCACTCTTCATCGCTGTGCGTGGGCCTCTCACTGTCGCGGCCTCTCTTGTTGCGGAGCACAGGCTCCAGACGCGCAGGCTCAGTACTTGTAGCTCATGGGCCCAGTTGCTCCGTGGCATGTGGGATATTCCCAGACCAGGGCTCGAACCCGTGTCCCCTGCATTAGCAGGCAGATTTTCAACCACTGCGCCACCAGGGAAGCCCCCTGACTGAGGTTTTAATAGGATCCTTCTGCCTGCAGTGTTGAGAGTAAGCCAGACAGCCTTCTCCTTCTCACCCGTGTGGCCAGTAATCCTCATGTCTGAGCAGTGATTCGACTTTGTTATGGCTCACACAGCCCTGATCCCACTGGTGTTATTGGGTCTCTATTAGTAAGTTTTTTGTTTATTTGTTTGTTTTTGACTTCTCTAGGTGCAAATCTCTTTCTTCATAGCTGATGAGGAAAAGGTCTTTAACCATGCCTGGGTAGGTACCTGATGAGTTCCATATGGAGTTCAAGAGTGCTTGAGAGGGCTTCCCTGGTAGGTGCAGTGGTTGAGAGCCCGCCTGCCGATTCAGGGGACACGGGTTTGTGCCCTGGTCCGGGAAGATCCCACATGCCGCGGAGCGGCTGGGCCCGTGAGCCATGGCCGCTGAGCCTGCGCGTCCACTCCGTAACGGGAGAGGCCACGACAGTGAGAGGCCCGCGTACTGCAAAAACAAAACAAAACAAAACAAAACAAACAAACAAAAAAAGAGTGCTCGAGAAATGCTCCAAGATCATTCAGGGTTCTCTGCAGTCAGATGCTTCATTTACCTTCAAAACAGAAAAATCCTCCTCTTCTTTTGCTCTGAGAGCCCCTTTCTTGTCTGTAATCAGGTTCGACTCTCTTTTCCACTTCACACACCCCATTTTGGTTCAGTCTGATCATGTTTTGGTTCTTAGAAAAGTGAACCATTTGTCCTATGTGTTACCTCCTCATGATGGCCTGAACATAGCTGGAGGGTACCTGAGCCTTTCAAAAATCCCTTCCTAAATATTTTGGTATTTGACCCTCGTTAGCCCATTTTAAGTGTCATGCGGTAAACTTGTCCACAGATGTTAGTTTACCAGTGTACTTTGAACAGAATAATAATAACTTTCACATCGGGTCACCTTTGCATCTAGGGATCTTAAACCCCAAGTGCACAGTAATTAAACCTCACATCAATGGAAGGTAGGGAAGGGATGGAAGGGGATGGCTTTAATCACCACTGCAAAGAACTTAGAGGGACAGCCTCTGGGCCCAACACAATAAGAGGGATTTTGCGTTTCACGAATGCCTTTCATCTAGCATCTTAAGTCCTTGGCAAGTATTACCTGGTGGGTAGTGTATTACCATGCACATCTACAGGGAGAGGGCTACAGGGACTTGCCCTAGTTCTTCAGTACTATCATTGCAGAGGACTTCTTTTTTCCTAG
This sequence comes from Tursiops truncatus, assembly GCF_011762595.2. NCBI lineage: Eukaryota > Metazoa > Chordata > Mammalia > Artiodactyla > Delphinidae > Tursiops > Tursiops truncatus. The sequence continues at coordinate 130,721,753 of NC_047037.1, read as the reverse complement.
TTCATGGGTCCTTATGGCTTATTATGGATTGTCTGGGATCTCATAGTGTGGACTGAAGTATGGTAGAGTTGACTGATAAGGTTGTTTGATTTTCTTTCCATTTTTTGGTTTGATATTCCAATAGGTAAGGAGTTCCTTTTTCAATGTCAGCTGCGTTCCAAGTTGGTAATGGATAATTCTCATGTAGGGGCCTGAGACATCTCCCTCACCTTAACCCTGTTTCTCCAGAAAGTTTCCCAAGTGAATTGGGTCAACAGAAAGGCAGGAGAGAGCCATGTCTTTCTCCAGAAGAAGCTGCTTGAGTTCATTCCTGATAAATGAGGGCATTGGTTTAAAAAATGGAACAGAACCAAAAAATACAAATGGGAAGATGTTACGGTCATAGTCATTGATGGATGGAGAATTCAGCTGCTAACCTGTGGGAGGGAAGTGAAGGATCTGGCTCTCGCCAGGATCAGAGTGTTTATACGCACAGCCGCAGTCCTTCTGGAGCCAGAGCCAGGGGTCATTCCACAAGGGGACGCTGCATGGCAGTTGGGAAAGGCAGACGTTGGCAGCACATGGGAATGGTGTGAAATACACAGTTTGCAGAGAGGTGGGCTTCTTTATTTTATCTTTTTTTGATTTTTAAAAAATTGAATTATAGTCAGTATACAATGTTGTATTAATTTCTGCTGTACAGCAAAGTCATTCAGTTATATATATGCATTCATTTTATAAAAATATTCTTTTCCATTATGGTTTTTCATAGGATACTGAATATAGTTCTCTGTGCTGTACGGTAGGACCTTGTTGCTTCTCCATTCCGTATATAATAGCTTACATCTGCTCACCCCAGCCTCCCAACCCCCTCCCCCTTGGCAACCACCAGTCTCTTCTCTATGTCTGTGAGTCTGTTTCTGTTTTGTAGATAGGTTCATTTGTGCCATATTTTACATCCCACATATAAGTGATATCATATGGTATTTGTCTTTCTCTTTCTGACTTCATTTAGTATGATAATCTCTAGTTCCATCTATGTTGTTGCAAATGGCATTATTTCGTTCTTTTTATGGCTGAGTAATATTCCGTTGTGTATATGGACCACATCTTTATCCTTTCCTCTGTCAGTGGACATTTAGGTTGTTTCCATGTCTTGGCTACTGTAAATAGTGCTGCTATGAACATAGGGGTGCATGTATCTTTTTGGATTAGAGTTTTGTCTGGATATATTGGACTTCTTTATTTTAAATAGAGTCTTCAGCTCTATTTTTAGAAATTCCCAAATGCCACTATAAAGTATGTTACTGATTTTATAATGTAATATTGCCTTATTTAGAGTTGCATGTGGAAATAAACAACATAATGGAAAAATGTTGAGTAGTATGGTTCTTTTGAATGTCTCCTCCATGTGGCACCTCCAGCCCATTGATTCCTGGTTTCTTTCCATCTTTATGACCTAAGAGGTAGAAAGATATCCATATTTCCACAGGTAAAAGATAAACGTGTGTATTATTTTAGATGAAGGCCCTTCTGAGTCAATTCCAAAAGCACACCCTCAGAACGTGTGTTTCCATGACTGTCCGTGAGCACTGTTGAACTGTCAAAAATCCTTAATTGTTTTAGTGTTGGTGTGTTTGTTTACCTTGGTGGAACAGTAATGGAAAGATCATCTGTTCTTATGTGGTGGGATTTCCTTGTGCTCCGGGAGCTCTAGTTGGTGAGAACATTACTGGAATGTTCCTTAAATACATAAATAATTTCTGCAAAGAAATGACCTAGAAATCCACTTAGTTGTTTGGAAGCCAAAACATGCAAACATCTTTGCCTTCAGCGTGAACGTCAGACTTTCAAGTTGGGTAGCTAATGTTTGCTTATGGCCGTGTCAAGAGCCCTGTAGATGGAATCCTAGAATTCTGAGGTAGCTCTCCGAAAGGTAGAGACAGAAAAAAAGGCTAAGAGCAGCAGACAGAATAAAAATCATAGTTCTAGCACTTACTAGCTGTGTGACCTTGGATAAGTCACTTAAACTCTCTGTGTGTTGGATTCTTCATTTATAAATTGTGGGTATTTTCCTTCTAGAACTGTTAAGAAGATTAATATATTTCTCCAGTGTCTGAGTTATGGTTGGTCCCCTCCCCCAAACTGTCAGCTTTATTGTTGTTGTCATTATTTCTCTGCTCTTAGGCTGGAGTCAAATGAGTGATATTGGGGCTTTTAAAAGACTTCTATTTTTTTCTCCTATTAAACCTTTGTTGGATTTAACCAGTTCTAAGCCAGTTCTCTCCATTTCCTGTCTGTGGAGCTCCATTAACTGCAGTAGGTGGACATCGTGAAATGATTGTGATTGACATGATTATCCGGCCCCTGTTTTCTGTTTCCTCTCCTGATGTGTCTATAGCACTACTTTTCATGGCTTCTGTATGACTAGTCTGTGTTTCTTAACTTTGGCTGTGAAGGTCAGAAGCGCACCTAGTAATTTCCCATGAACTTCACCAGCGAACCCGTTTCCTGAAGAAACATTTGGCTAACTGCTTCCTGGCTGAGGGGCTCATGCCTGAGCTATGTGGGAGGATCAATGAGCCACACTTGGCTCTAATTATCAGTGACTGCTTACCACTATCATGGAAATAGAAATAGAGGCGTACGTGTTCTATACAAGTATTTAAAAAATTCATTTGGTTTGGGACATACAATTGAGTAGTGACCAGTTCAGTAGCTGGACTAGAGAACCTAGTATGGGATGGATATTGCAGGTGGAGATCCGTCGGGGGCAGCTCCTGTCTCAGTGTGGCAGAGGTGACAGGAATGTCATTGCATAGTGCCAAAGAGAAAGGCAGTGACAACAATAGAAGTCCATCTAGGAGGGGGCAGGGTGTTGAGGCTAAGAATGCGGATTCAGGAGCTATACTGCCTGGGTGGGGGACCAGCTCTGTCACAGATCACTAGAGTGACTGTGGGCAAATTACAGTCCTCTTGGGGCTTCTGTTCCTTCCCCCATAAGATGGGGGACAGTGGTACCCACCTCATCAAGTTGTTGCAAATAGTCAATGGATTAGCATGTGTCAGAACTTAGAGGAGTGCCCAGCACTGGCACACCTTCAGTAAATGTGAGCTAGAACTGTCCTCTACATCGTGATGAGGCAGATGGAATACGTGAGTGTGAGTGATGGACTCTGGTCGGGGAGGGGAAGAGGAGGCAAGGAAGATTTGAGAGAAGTTGAACTCCAAGCTAGCCTCTTCTTTCTCTTTTGTAAATAATATTTTAAAATGATCATGCACCTTCATTACAGAAAAGTCGGAATATAGAGACAAGCAAAAAGAGAAGAATCAAAACTACCCCTTGGCCTGCCTCCAGAGGTACCCACTATTGACATGTAGCATATTTCCTTCTAGACTTCTTTCTTCCTTCTCCCTGAGTTGGATTTTGAAAGATGTCAGGGAAGGTTAATGTTTTCTTACACTTAATTCCATCAATTTGGTTACATCAATATGTTATATAAGGAGCAATTTTTACTTGCTTTTAAAATTCTGTCATGAAATATTTCAAAAAACACAGAAGAGCATGGAGGGGGCAGTGTCTAGATTGGGCTCAAATCATGTGGAGAAGACTGCGGTCTTAGGAAGGGGGGAGGTGAAGGCCGACTAAACGTACTGAGTGTCCCCTTAGGTCTGTCCCTGTGTTGGGCTTTTCAGGCAGGTGACTTCCTGTATCCCTACAGTAACCATCTGAGGTTAATCCCCAGCCCCCCACCCCCTTTTTGATCCTGTAACTAAGGAGGCTTTGAGAGGTTGAAGAATTCTCCCACCCTAGCACATGAATCAGCGTAGAGCTGGAAGTGTCGTGAGCTTGATACCACCTAACCTGAATGCTGTTTCCTCTTCACAGCTGCCTCAGGGCCCCCTGACTCAACCATCTTTGTCCTTCTTTTATGTTGTGAATATTTTTTTTTTGACAAATTATATTTGGAAGCATACAGTGAACAAAATTGAGCTGATTTTTTTGTGGTAAAATATATATAACAAAAGATTTACCATTTTAAACATCTTTAAATGAACAATTCAGCCAACTTAAGTATATTCATGACGTTGTGCAACCTTTACCACTATCTTTTTCCAGAGCTTTTCCTCATCCCAAACAGAAACTCTGTACCCATTAAGCAATAACATCCCCACCTCCAACTTCTGTTTTACATTCTGTCTCTACAAATTTGCGTATTCCAGATAGGCAATTCTTCACATAAGTGGAATACTTGTTCTTTTGTGACTGGTCGACCTATTTTACTTAGCATAATGCTTTCAAGCTTCATTCCTGTCCTAGCGTGTATCAGAAATTGTATTTCTTTTCGTTGACTGAATAGTATTTCATTACGTATACATACTACATTTTGTTTATCCGTTCATCTGCCAGTGGACATTTATGTTTCCACCTTTTGGCTATTGTGAATAGTGTAGCTATGAACATTCGTCATAGAACTCAATGAGAACAACAACAGAAAAACAACCCAATTTTAAAAATGGACAAATAGACATTTCTCCAAAGAAGATATACGTATGACCAATAAGCACATGAAAATATGCTCAGCATCATTAGTCATTAGGGAAATGCATATCAAAACCACAATGAGATCACTGTCCACCCACTGGAATAGCTATAATAAAAAAAAGGAAAATATCAAGTGTTAGTGAACACATGGAGAAATCGGAACCCTTGACATTGCTGTTGAGAATGCAAAATGGTGCAGCTACTGTGGAAAAGATTTTGATGGTTCCTCAAATTGTTAAGCATAAAATTACCGTATGACTCAGTGATTCCACTCCTAGGTATGTGCCCCAAAGAATTGAAAACAGGGACTCAAACAGATACTTTATACCAATTGAGCTCATTTTGAATGTGCATTATTATTCTTGTTTATCAATTCATCTTTCCTAAAGATGATTTACTTATGTTGCCATCTGGGCATTTAGCATGGAGAGCAGCAGAAATGAGAGCTCCAGAAAAAAACCCCACCTACACAATACAATGAAACTGAAGCCCTAGAGACACAAAAAGTTTGGTTCTACCACGGAGGCCAGCTTGTCATGTCAAGACACAAAGGGAACGTTTTGAAGGAGAATCCGGGCTGAATCAGATTTCTTCTGTCTAATAACATTGTCAAGATAATGATAAAATAATGTCAAGAAGATTTATCTACAGAACTTTTTTCTTCTAGTCTCAGAGCCCCAAAGATTTATTTCCCAAGTATTAGATTTTCTTGGTTGTACCGTGATGAAATTGGCAGGTCTTGCTAATCAGAGTTGGGAATAGAAAAATCTACTTAGAACATTTGTTTTGAGTTCTTAGGTAGTTATTCTGCAGAGTTGAGTCTCTTGACCACCTATTAACCATTGATAATTTATCCTGAACTTAAAGCCTTAGGGGGTGTATCAAAATATTCACACTTGAATACTTCTTATTCTGGAAATGCACTTTGAATTATAGAATGAAATACTCTCTCTGCAAAGATCTGGGAGCTGTAACTGCCCAAAGTGTTGTTAACTCCACCCTGCAGCCCTGCCATTAGTTCTGTGACTGGGCATTCACCTAAAGAAAGATACCTTTTGGGCTTCCCTGGTGGCGCAGTGGTTGAGAATCTGCCTGCCAGTGCAGGGGGCACGGGTTCGAGCCCTGGTCTGGGAAGATCCCACGTGCCGCGGAGCAACTAGGCCCGTGAGCCACAACTACTGAGCCTGCGCGTCTGGAGCCTGTGCTCCGCAACAAGAGAGGCCACGACAGTGAGAGGCCCGTGCACCGCGATGAAGAGTGGCTCCCGCTCGCCACAACTAGAGAAAGCCCTCGCACAGAAACGAAGACCCAACACAGCCAAAAATAAATAAATAAATTTATTAAAAAAAAAAAAAAGAAAGATACCTTTTTTCTGAAATCCTCTCTTGAGCTGGGTCAGTAGTTACCTGTTTTAGTTTCTCTGCTGGGTGGCAGCTGCTTAAGGATGGGTATATGTAATATAGTTGTCTGATTAAGTTGGCACAGGTAGTCTGTCCTAAAATTACGAAGTAACAGCCGAATCAAGCACAGTCTTTTTTTTTCTTTTTAATTCATTGATTTTTAATATATTCACAGAACTGTGCAATAATCAACACAATCAATTTTTAGAGTGTTTAAATTACCCCCATCCCCCCAAAACCCATGTACCCATCAGTTGTCACTCCCTGTTCTCCCCACCCTTACTCCCGTCTAGCTCTAAGAAATCATTAATTTACTCTATTTTTTTTTTTTATGGATTTGCCTATCCTGGATATTTTTTTTTATACAAATGGAATCATATAATATGTGGTCTTTTGTAACTGGCTTCTCTCATTGAGCATAATGTTTGCCCATGTTGTAGTGTGTAGCCTACTTTCATTCCTTTTTATTGATGAATAATATGTCAGTATATGGATATACCACATTTTGTTTATCCATCCATCCATGGATGGACATTTGGGTTGTCCCTTATTAGGTACATGATTTACAGATATTTTTTTCCCATTCTATGGGTTGTTCAAGCACAGTCTTTCAAGTGCTGTCAACCCACTTGAAATCCAGAATGTGGAGAGGATCGAGCCAGTGGGATTTGAGAAGCTCTCCTCCCTGCCCAAGTTCTGAACCAACTGGGAAAGACAGAGGAGTCAGCAGGGGGAGACCAAAAAGTCAGCTTCGTTATTGATAGATGTGGGATTGGAGGTTGTGGCTTAGAAGTAGGGCAACAGTAAGATTCTTGAAATCCTTACCTGGAAGAGTTAGATGGACTTGCCCACCTATGCAGACCTAGCCCTGGACAATAGTAGGTGGCCCCCCTACTAAAATTACCTTCTAAACTCACCTACCACATGATCCAGAGTGGGTCAGACCTTGGGTTCTCCGTGGGCCTGGGAGACCCCAAAGAGAGAGGGAAGAGAGAGGCTTGAGCTAGGCATGCGGGGGTCATTTTCCCAAACTAGGTGAGTGACCCTGCCCACCCATCCCCGTTAGCAGTCCAAGCAGTCAGTGAAGCCAGGGAGTTTCCTGTGCTTTACTGTACATGGATCTTCCCCAGGGAAGGAAACCTCAGGCCTGGGGACGTGGTACACATGTTCCATCGGGATGAATGCTATCATAGTTCCCAAACAATTATTTTATCACCTTTGATCTGATAAAAGCGAACCACTTAGAGTCTTGATGCATTTTCAGTGAGAGGGCTGATTCTGCCCCAACCATAGGGTGAGGAGAAGGCCACGTTTGTGTGTGTGTTTTTTTAAAAAAATTTATTTATTTTTGGCTGCATTGGGTCTTCGTTGCTGCATGCAGGCTTTCTCTAGTTGCGGTGAGGGGGGCTACTCTTCGTTGTGGTGCACGGGCTTCTCATTGCGGTGGCTTCTCGTTGCAGAGCACGGGCTCTAGGCGCACGGGCTTCAGTAGTTGTGGCACGCAGGCTCGGTAGTTGTGGCTCACAGGCTCAGTAGTTGTGGCTCACGGGCTCTAGAGCGCAGGCTCACTAGTGGCGCACGGGCTTACTTGCTCCGTGGCATGTGGGATCTTCCCAGACCAGGGCTCAAACCCATGTCCCCTGCATTGGCAGGTGGATTCTTAACCACTGAGCCACCAGGGAAGTCCCACGTTTTTGTCTTAATAGACATTCAGGTGTTTACTCCCCATAAAATGCTCCCCTTTGTGAAATGCGGACACCCCTTTTCATCCGAGGGTGGCTGCACTTCACGATTGTCTAAATCAGTGCAAACCTTTTCTTGAAATATTTCGGCTGTTTAATTAGGAATAAGCAGTGATGAAGCAATGATTTTGAAAGTAATTACCTTAACATTCTGTCAGTTCTCTGTTGGACAGAAAATGTAGGTAGGTGACAGTCTTCCGTTCTGCAGATTCCAGAATCCTAGTGTCGTAGCGCTAGGACACCACAAGGGCATCAGGGACCCTCTAGTTTAACCCCCTCTCCTAATTTAACACCCAGAATCTTAATATGGTCAATCTTCCTTGGTAGACACTCAAGTTTGTAGAATAAATGAATGAATGCTGTATATGTTCTGCTCTATTGCTACTCTTTCTTTTGTGACATAATTTCATGGCCATCTTGGCTGGAATGACCTGCTCTCCTGGCATGTTAATTTTATTTATATATAGGGGAAGCTTTATGTAGTTTGGTTGCCAGGTTTGGTGACCCTCATGAGATAAATACATTCATACACAAAACTTCTGTGGGTTCCACTCATTTGAAAAGCTGGTAAAAGCCATGGAAGTGCTCTTTTTACAAATGCAGATATGCCTATGCACATAATTTTGTCTCCAATTCCAGAAGGTTCAAAGGCCTTTGAAAGTTCTCCAGGGATCCTACTCTGAGAACCTTTGTTTTAGCGTCAACTCCCAAGACCTATGCAGAATTGCTAAAGTGAGCAAGGTTATGTGACCCCTGCCCTTTAAAAGCATGAATGTTTAAAAGAAATACAAATAGCTTCATGTGGAGACTTGTAATTTCCATCTGGGCAGTGATTTTTAACTGAGGGTTGAGACCCTTTTGGGGTTTATTAAATAATGTTAGTGGTTTGGGGCCAACATTACCAAAACAAGGTAATGGAACATAATAGTAAAGAAACCAGGCTATACATCTATATATTGAGTTGAGATGAAAAATATGGGCCCCAGTTTGAGAAGCCTGATGTCTGCTCTGCTTGTTTTGCTATATATATTTAGGGCAGTGGGAGCAATTTAAAGAAATTCATGCTTTCTTTTCATGATCTGTTTTGACTGTGTTGGCCCTTTTTTCTTCCTTATAAAAAAGGTCCAAGAGTCCACTGGTTCCACTAACATTTTAATGTCTTGACAGCCTATCCCAAGTCATCACTTATCCACAGTTGTGAAAATAAGCTTAAATCCTACTCTTGAAGGCTCTCCTGATTTTTCTTTATATTCAGTCTTTTTTTCCTCCTCTCCAGCTAAGTAAAGATCAGTGTGATCCCCACCAGGCCACCACTTAAGCACTTTTAGATAAGAGACTTAATGTTCCTAGACTCAGTTTCCTCATCTGTAAAATGATCCTGATAATGATAATTTCCTTCTCCCAGGATTATTGGGAAGATTATGAGTTTACACATGTAGAATGCATAGCATAAATCCTCAATAAGCATTAATCAGTATTCCTAGTAGTGGTTGAATTGTTTGTATACCGTAAGGGAATTGCATTTTTTAAAAATAAATTTATTTATTTATTTATTTTTGGCTGCATTGGGTCCTTGTTGCTGCGCGCGGGCTTCTCATTGCAGTGACTTCTCTTGTTGCCGAGCGTGGGCTCTAGGTGTGCAGGCTTCAGCAGTTGCACACCTGCCTGCAAGTAGTTGTGGCGCACGGGCTTAGTTGCTCAGTAGTTGTGGCGCACGGGCTTAGTTGCTCAGCAACATGTGGAACCTTCCCGGACCAGGGCTCGAACCTGTGTGCCTGGCATTGGCAGGCGGATTCTTAACCACTGCGCCACCAGGGAAGCCCGAGGAATCTCATTTTATACTTCCTTTAGAACTTCTCAGAATCCATCCATTTGGGCTGCATTTACCAAGGAGATGAGCACTCTGGTGATGTTCTTGTTTTAAAAGCATCTGCCTATCAATTTTTTTAAAATGTACTCTATTTAACTCCTCATTTTTTTGGTATAAATTATTTTGCCCCCGCATGTCATAAATGACATTAAAAGAACAGTCTCTCTTTCCTCTCTTTGGATTGTGAACCAGCATTCTGTTCACTTACAAATGTTACAAATGTTGCAAGTGTTGATTTTTGGAACCCATATGGGAGTCTCCACAAAGACTCAGAATATCATTAAAACTCAAGTGCCAGGATCTGTTATTAAAGTAAATGTGGTAAAAAAAAAAATTCTCAGAGTTAAGTGACTTTCCTGGTGTTTTTCCCCCTCAGAAGTACTTTTTGTAGGTACTGTGTCAATCTTTAAGGAAAGGAGTTTATTGAATTTCCAGAGTTATCAACAATGCTCAAAGCAAATATTTCCCCCGAATCAATGTATTCAAATTCTTATAAATTTATTTATTTATTATTTCTTTTTGGCTGTGTTGGGTCTTCGTTGTGCACGGGCTTTCTCTAGATGTGGCGAGCAGGGGCTACTCTTTGTTGCTGTGTGCGGGCTTCTCATTGCGGTGGCTTCTCGTTGTGGAGCACAGGCTCTAGGCACGCGGGCTTCAGTAGTTGTGGCACGCAGGCTCAGTAGTTATGGCTCATAGGCTCTAGAGCGCAGGCTCAGTAGTTGTGGCGCACGGGCTTAGTTACTCCGTGACATGTGGAATCTTCCCGGACCAGGGCTCGAACCTGTGTCCCCTGCATTGACAGGCGGATTCTTAACCACTGCACCACCAGGGAAGTTGTCAAATTCTTAGAAGAGATAATTTATGCATGAAAATCTTGCTTCTCTACCACTCAGTGTATTGCCAGAAGATTTAAGTTAAAGCTCGTTGTAGCTTATAATATATAGGATGTACTCTATGCATATAAATATTATTTTTTGCTCCAGTAGCTGCTGTAATTTAAAGGTTGTGTGTGATGTGAATTTGAGAAGGTTGCTGAGCTCTCTCTCGTGGGGCAGCCCTACCTTCATTAAAATGCTTCCTGACACTCCTTTCTGTTCCATGCCCTGCCCTGTTCATTCCTTCCATCTACATAATGTTTTCATATTCTCTTTTCTTCCTTTCACTCTCTCTAGCTATAAAAACTTTCCCCTCGGAAGGAATGCAGTTACTAGTATCTGGCAGAATTCTATAGGAAAAGGCCATCTATCTAGCGTCCAATGGACCAACGTTGGAATTCCCACTCAGCTACTTCTAAGAATTTGGGCAACACCATTGACCTCTCTGAGCTTCAGTTTGTTGTCTGTAAAAGGGGCCTCCTATTATCTGTGGATTCAGTGAATGGTTCATACTGATAAGGCGCAAGTTTACTTCTCTGAAAGGTATGTGTTTCTCGAGAAATAATTAAAAATCAACATTTAACAGTGGATTTTTTGGTTATTATTCAGCTGGGTAGGGAATGTATTTTGTGAACGAGGGGAGTCTTCTTAGAACCCCTGAAATCTCTTTATTTCTGTTTTCCTACTGTTTGCAAGGGCTCTGACATTACATGCTGAGTGATAGGTGCTAATGATAACTTTTATTGATCCATCTTTTACGTTCCAAGTCAAGTATGTGCTTTTGCATATTATTACATTTAATTGTCACTGGTCATTTGGGGGTAGGATGGTGGTGGTACAGTGTTACTAGGAACAATCACTAGAACTGACTTCTTACCATTTACAGATGAGACATTGAAGTTTAGTGATGTTGAGAGACTCACCCCATAGTCTTCCTGGCCCTCGAGGCTAATTTCTCAGTCACTGTTCAATCCTCTCTTTCCCTGTGAAGAGGTAGACAGAGATAATTAGACTGCTGAGTCAAAAATGGGGTGTCCCATCCACCGCCCCCACCCCCCGCCCCCGTCTCCCCAGTCCAAGAACTGCCCTTTGTGCACTGCTACACTCCAACACGGAGGAAATGGACCTGTTCTGAAATTGACCCATAGACCCAGGTGTGGGAGGATGAGTCTTTTAAGAAATTACTAAGTTGACTCAAACATGATGATAAACCACCTCCCATGGCTGTTTGGGCCAAAATCTGTGTCCCAAGTTACCGGGAACCTTGGTGGACATTTTTGGAGTGATTTCACTTCCATGTTTAAAGCTTCTATCTTTCACTGGGTGGTGTCATTGAAGAGAAAACACTTTCTTAGTAATATCAGCTGTTCCCTAGGTGGGGTCCTTCCCCTTTTTAGAAAACTGGCAGCTCAATTCAGGGCCTCCTGTCTCGCTTTGGAGGATATTAATTCCCCAGAGTGAGCAATTTTTGACCCTGTTCCTCTCTGTGCACCAACAAAGCAGTGTCAGAAAACGTTTCGTGACAGTGAAGACGCTGGGCAAGGGAATCCAGGTTTTCCTCCTTGGTTCCAGCACCAGCGTAAGACGGTTCATGATTTACATATTGTGAGTCCTGCCAAGCCGATGCAGGTGTTGCTGACTTGTGAAGACATGTCGACTCTCCTTTCTCTAAAGAAAGGTTGAGATGCGGTCCTTTGTCATAGGGATCACGCTGTGCCAGTCACCGAGCTACACGTCAGTGTCTAAAAATACAGATTACACTGTGCTGTAGAAGTAAACATTTTGCCGTACTGCCTTGAATAGGTTTTCTTTCAATGAATTTCGTCCTCCTTCCTGCTCACATCCCACGTTGCTGGGTAGCCCTTCCTTTAGGGTTGCTGGCTGTGATGATGAGATCATCTTAGTTGGCTTTGCCTTTTTGGTGTCAGTAAATTGTTAGGAGAGAACACAGTCGCTGGGAGTTTCCACGTGGGAGTGGTTAACTTCTACTTCTGAAAGGTAGCTAGTAAGGCTGGGTTTTCAGGAATCCAGTATGTCTCAGTTGTAAGTCTGTGAAATTAAGTTCACTTCCATGATGGTAAATTTCGAAGGATTTTTTTGGAGCTGGTAGCTCCAAAAGAAGCTCCCCAGAAGATTCTCACCGAAGTTCTTTAACCCAAGGCAGTTTTTTGTCTAGATAGGCTGACCCCTTTAACATACAACCCCAGATTTCAGTGGCTTCGTATACTCGGAGGTTTATGATGGCCCTCGTCAATCTATTGCAGGTTCTCTTTCTTCACAAGGTCATCCAGGGACCCAAGGCTGCTCCACCTGCTTGGCTTCTGGCTTCTCTGCATTTGATGTGTAGGGAAGAGAAGAGGCACCACCCGGAGGGTCTCAGGGGAGGTGTCAGGGCTAGATTCTGGAAGTGGCCAACATTATATGAGTTTGTATTCCATTGGCTGTGACACAGGCACGTGGCCCCCGCATAGGTTTTTTTGTCTGGGCTGGGAAGCTACATTTCCTCACTTCCCAGGTGAAAAAGGAATAAATTTAACGTCACAATTTCATGTTATAAACTTAATCTTAAGCGTTTCTGAAGGTGAGGTGTGTCTCTTAGGAAGACCTTGACAGGGGATTGACTTGGTAGCTCGTTATTTGATCTGAATTCCGGATTTATTTTTACCTTAGGTGTTCATGAGCTTCCCGCGAATGGGGAAGAAGGGAATTCTTTTTTTTTTTTAAGTGCTGCACTGGGGACTTTGCTTTTTTGCCTGATGATGTATTTATAACCTGTGTAAAGATCCAAAATTAACGTCTGGTCATGCATGATGCATTCTAGTTATAATCAGATTTGGGTTTTTCAGATGGTTCCTCTGTGGATCTGTGCTAACTTCAGAGATTATTCCCTGATGTCTGTCTTTGTACCTCACCTTGCCCTGAGTTTCAGGGTTAGAAGGCCACGTCATCGAGTTTCCTCGTTTGAGCAGCAGCTCTCTTGACTTTCAGGAGGATCCCAGCCAGACTTTCCTATCCAGGAGTGTGGAATTCCAGCCGTGTGATTTTTTTCCACCTAAGACATGTTTTCCCCTATAAATTCCAAAGCTTTTCATCTTTAATAATAATTTTGGAAGCATTTAAAACATTTCATACTTTCTCAGTCATCTTCAACAGAGTATGTGGAGCATAATTTAATCTGTAGTCAGTTTTTTCTTTCTTTCTTTTTTTTTTCTGTCCAGCTGAGATTTGGTCAAGTAGAAGTTATTGAGGTTGGAAGGCCCAGAAAGGCTGAGGCCATGAAGCTAATTGCACTGTTCTTCTCATGTTGCTTCATTTCCTCCTGTCACATCTGGTGTGGTATTCTGTCCCTTCTTCCTCCTTCCCATCAGCCACTGGTCCCTTGAACTCTCTGCCTTTGGTTTACTGTTGGCTGTCACACCAGATAACTCAGTGTGTTAAATCAAGAATCAATAGGTTCTAAATGAGGACTTACAACAGAGAGACTCCCGCTACTGACAGAGTCAAGTTCACACTCCTCATCTCGTGGTCTACAGCCTTTGGCAGCTGGTTAGTCTGGTCCTGGCTGGTTGCACAAATTGCAGCCACCCCACGCTCATCACACACACACTGCACCCTCTTTCTGAGCCACACCAAGTTATAATCCTCATAAACCATATCATTGTAATAAATATCAATGAATGTTAATTGAGTATTTACTATGTGCCAGGGTCTTTTGTAGAATATATTGAAGCATGAAACCTTCCCAGAGACCAAGACATTTAGACTATATTGAATGTAGATCAAATTCTCAAATATTTAAAATAGTTAAATATTGTGTTATTAATATATACTATTACATATCACATATTTATAATTTAATAATTAAGTATAGATTAAATGTTACCTATATAGGTGCGTGTGGCATACATTAAAGCGTTTAACCGTATCAAGGACGGGCTGGGTAATGTTATTCTGTCCCTTTTACAAACGGAGAAAGGAAATGCAGAGGTTACATAACTTACCCAAGGTCACACGGCTAGGGGGCGCCAGAGCAACCCATTGTGTAGTGCTGACTGCCTGAAGTAGCTAGACTCCCATGGGTGAATTTTCCTCCCCAGCCCTTTATTCTACTTGGGGGAGCCCCTTATTTCTATGCTCAAAATTCAGTGGAGACTCAACATCTTCCTGTAACTTGCCCCTCTTCTCATGCTGTCTCTTTCCTGAACAGAAGCAAATCTGTGCTCAGAAATGAGATCATTACACATTCCATCTATCTGCAAGCCCCCGTTTCTGCTAGACTGGAGCTCCTCGAGGACAGGGCCAGGGCTGGGGAGGCCTTTGTTCAATGCTGGTGGAATTGATCAGCATGAGAGATTATCATGCCAGCTTCCCATTTTCCAGATGACAAAACCGAGGCTCAGTGTGGTTGCATCGCAGAGCTGTCTGGGAGGATCTGGGACTAGTACCGTTGTGTTCCGAGTCTGCGGCAATTGGACTTTGAAAGCAGAACACTCGGCAGTTATTTTGGTCTGGTTCCTTAGTTCCTGGCAGTGTTCTGGCTGGCGGGAGGTGTTCCTGAGTGTACCATGCGCTTAACATGCACTTGGAGTGATAACAACAGTTGTAGGAGTGGCTTGGCATGAAAAGACAGAGCAGGGCCCTGAGTTTACACCAACCTGCTGACTGAGGGTTCAGATATTCTGGTGAGGACAGAAGGGCACATGAACATGTGTGGCTAAAGGGATTTTGTTTGATTTTTTCCTAAGGTGAAACTAGCGAATTTTATACATCCTTTCATTCCTCCTCATATGTAATGTAGCAAATCACTTGCTAAATTATGTCTCCTTGTACAAATGATCCATAACTGTTCTGTCCCTGTGTATGTAACTTAGAATAAACAAACAATCAGACTTCAAATTTTGTTTTTAATTTGAGATTGTCACAAACTTTGGGAAAAGTTGGCACTATCGTATAAAGAATGTTGTTTTCTCTCAGTCATTTGGGAGTACATTGCTATTACCCCCAGGCATGAGTGTTTTTTTTCCTATAAGCAAGGGCACTCTACTACACAACCACCCTACAGGGCTCAAAATCATGAAATGAGCTGATACATTACCGTCAGCTCCACATCACACCCTCTTCCACTCTTGTCATTTGTCCCCAGTGCCATTTCAAGTAACAGGTGTTTCCAGTTAGCAGCATGTGATGCCTTGAGTTGTCATGTGTCTTCAGATGCCTTCAGTCGGGAACAGCTCCCCCATCTTGGTGCTCATGACTTTGACTCTGTTGAAGAGCCCAGGCCAGTTATTTTGTTGCACGTCCGTCAGTTTGGCTTTGCTTGAGGCTTTCTCGAGATCAGATCCACATTCCACACCATTGGCAGACACACTAAATGGTGATGGTGTGTCCTTCCCACTGTGTCTTCCCTGGGAACTCCCAACGTGGACCCACCCCATTTCGGATGATAGTCACTCACCGTAGTCTCTTGGTTAAGATGGCATCTGCCAGCCTTCCCTGCTAGGAAGTTATTCTTTTCCCCTTTGTTAGTAAACTTTTTTTTTTTTTTCTGCGGTACGCGGGCCTCTCACTGTTGCGGACTCTCCCGCTGCAGAGCACAGGCTCCAGACGCCCAGGCTTAGCGGCTATGGCTCACGGGCCCAGCCGCTCCGTGGCATGTGGGATCTTCCCGGACCGGGGCACGAACCCGTGTCCCCTGCATTGGCAGGCGGACTCTCAACCACTGCGCCACCAGGGAAGCCCAGTAAACGTTTTATAGAGAGACTTTGAAACGGTGTCGAACCCCTATTTCTCAACAAACTTCGAGTTTACTTATTTATAGCTATATGGACTCATGGTTTCCTATTTTAGTCAATGGTTATACTGTGTTAGTGGTAGTATTTATTTTGATAACTCAGGTCCTCCCTGATTGGACCTGTGGGGGTCCCTTCAGGAGGGCTCCTCTGTGCTCTTCTGTCCAGCATTCCTCACTCTGGCTGGACTCTGATTAACCCTGGATCCTTCCCTTTGTGGGTGCCACCCCTACCCTGCTTGGGCTCTGGCACGCCTGTGCCAGGCCACTCCTGTGAGTGGATACCCTCCCCACTGTAGTTTTTAAAAAACTCATGTTTTTTTTTAAAAATGCATACTTCTGGAGAGGGTGTGGAGAAAAGGGAACCCTCCTACACTGTTGGTGGGAATGTAAATTGGTACAGCCACTATGGAGAACAGTATGGAGGTTCCTCAAATACCTAAAAATAGAGTTGCCAGATGATCCAGCAATCCCACTCCTGGGCATATACCCAGACAAAACTATAATTCAAAAAGATACATGCACCCCTATGTTCATAGCAGCACTATTCACAATAGCCAAGGCATGGAAATGATCTAAATGCCCATCAACAGATGAATGGATAAAGAAGATGTGGTAATATACATACATATATATATATATATATATATATATATATACACACACACACACATAGATATACAATGGAATATTAGTCATTAAGAAGAATGAAATAATGCCATCTGCAGCAACGTGGATGGACCTAGAGATTATCATACTAATTGTAGTAAGTCAGAAAGAGAAAGACATATATGATACTGCTTATATATGGAATCTAAAAAAAGGGTACAAATGAACTTACCTACAAAACAGAAACAGACTCACAGACATAGAGAATAGACTTGTGATTGCCAAGGGGGTGGGGATTAGGGATGGATTGGGAGTTTGGGGTTAGCAGGTGCAAACTATTATGTAGAGGATGGATAAACAACAAGGTCCTGCTGTACAACACAGGGAACTATATTCGATATTCTGTGATAAACCATAATGGAAAAGAATATGAAAAAGACTGTATATGTATATATGTATAACTGAGTCACTCTGCTTTACAGCAGAAATTAACGCAACATTGTAAATCAACTATACTTCAATAAAATTTAAAAGAAAGTATATTTCACATTATCTTGGGGTCAGTATACTATAGACATATTAATGAAGGTTTTAAGATTGCCAATAAACACTTGAAAGAATGCTCAACATCATTAATCATTAGAGAAATGCAAATCAAAACTACAATGAGATATCATCTCACACCGGTCAGAATGGCCATCATGAAAAAATCTACAAACAATGCTGGAGAGGGTGTGGAGAAAAGGGAACACTCTCGCACTGCTGGTGGGAATGTGAATTCGTACAGCCACTATGGAGGACAGTATGGAGGTTCCTCAAAAAGCTACAAATAGAACTACCATAGAACCCAGCAATCCCACTACTGGGCATATACCCTGAGAAAACCATAATTCAAAAAGAGTCATGTACCAAAATGTTCATTGCAGCTCTATTTACAATAGGCAGGACATGGAAACATCCTAAGTGTCCATCATCGGATGAATGGATAAAGAAGATGTGGCACATATATACGATGGAATATTACTCAGTCATAAAAACAAACAAAATTGAGTTATTTGTAGTGAGGTGGATGGACCTAGAGTCTGTCATACAGAGTGAAGTACGTCAGAAAGAGAAAGACAAATGCAGTATGCTAACACATATATATGGAATCTAAAAAAAAAAATGTCATGAAGAACCTAGGGGTAAGACGGGAATAAAGACACAGACCTACTAGAGAATGGACTTCAGGATATGGGGAGGGGGAAGGGTAAGCTGGGACAAAGTGAGAGAGTGGCATGGACATATATACACTACCAAATGTAAAACCGGTAGCTAGTGGGAAGCAGCCACATAGCACAGGGAGAGCAGCTCAGTGCTTTGTGACTGCCTAGAGGGTGGGAGGGAGGGAGATGCAAGAGGGTCGGTATATGGGAATATATGTATATGTATGGCTGATTCACTTCGTTATACAGCAGAAACTAACACACCATTGTAAAGCAATTATACTCCAATAAAGATGTTTAAAAAAAAATGAAGGTTTTAGGGGAGAACTGGTTTTGTTCCTCAACTGAAAAAACCCCAACGAAGCCTGTTTAGAATTTGTAGCCGGTATGGAGGGGAGCTTCTGTGCTCCAGGCACATTTTTTTTTTTTTTTTGCGGTATGCGGGCCTCTCATCGTTGTGGCCCCTCCCGCTGCGGAGCACAGGCTCCGGACGCGCAGGCTCAGCGGCCATGGCTCACGGGGCCCAGCCACTCCGCGGCATGTGGGATCCCCCCGGACCGGGGCACGAACCCGTGTCCCCTGCATCGGCAGGCGGACTCTCAACCACCAGGCGCCACCAGGGAAGCCCCCAGGGAAGCCCCCAGGCACATTCTTAAACAAATTACTAAAAGACTTAGGAGAAGTTCAGTCATGTTAAAAACCCAAGGTTTGAAATTGCTGTCATCACTTTCTTCTCCACAACTGGGTTGTGGAGAAAAAAAGATTTGCAAGGTGATAGAAGGGCATCTGCTCAAGGAGAGTTGGGTTGGGAGGAAGGGCGGCTCACAGGAACCTGCGAGGATTACTTTTTAACTGTTCCCCGTGGTTCTGGAAGGGAGGGGAAAAGGTGAGAACCACTTTTATTTATTTATTTATTTATTTTTAATTGTCTGTGCTCATCTCTCCTTCCTCCCCTTTCCTCTTCTTTCCCGTCCTTATCCATGCTGCCCAATCTTGTGCCCCAAACACTCATTCATCACCACTTACATCTCTATATGACTAACTCAGATTTGCCGCTCTCAAAATCATCAACTACAATTCTTGGCCCCAAATTTAATTTTTAAAAATTGTTTATAGATAGATTTTTTTTTAAAGAAAGATTTTAGTGAAACAGTGATCATAGTGAACATGTTCAGTGGCACATCCTTGTTAAGAAAAAAAATATAAAATGTATACTGTTGGGACTTCCCTGGCGGTCCAGTGGTTAAGACTCCCTGCTCCCAATGCACGGGGCAAGGGTTGGATCCCTGGTCTGGGAACTGAGATCTGGCATGCCACGTGGCCAAAAAAATAAATAAAGGAAAACCCTTCTCAACAACTGATCAGTCTATTAGAAGAAACATTAAGAGGGAAAAAGAAAACTGTATTTAAAAATAAATAATTAAAAAAATAAAATTTATACTATTTACTTTATAAATATGTCTTCTCTGCCCCCTTCTCTCTCTCCCTCCCCCTCCCTCCCTCCCTCCCTCTCTCTCTCTGTCTCTCTCTGTCTCTTTCTCTCTCTCTCTCTCTCTCTCTCTCTCTCTCTCTCTCTCTCTCTCTCTCTCTCTCTCTCTCTCGCCAGGCAGTTTCTTTTTTTTCTTTTTTTTTTTTTTACATCTTTATTGGAGTATAATTGCTTTACAATGGTGTGTTAGTTTCTGCTTTATAACAAAGTGAATCAGTTATACATATACATATGTTCCCACATCTGTTCCCTCTTGCGTCTCCCTCCCTCCAACCCTCCGTATCCCACCCCTCTAGGTGGTCACAAAGCACCGAGCTGATCTCCCTGTGCTATGCAGCTGCTTCCCACTAGCTATCTACCTTACGTTTGGTAGTGTATATATGTCCATGCCTCTCTCTCGCTTTGTCACAGCTTACCCTTCCCCCTCCCCATATCCTCAAGTCCATTCTCTAGTAGGTCTGTGTCTTTATTCCTGTCTTACCCCTAGGTTCTTCATGACATTTTTTAAGATTGGGATTTAGTCGGTATATACCTGATTCCTTTTGGACCCTAAGCTTCCAAGATTTCCTTTCTTTTTTCCCGTCCTCTCTGTTTTTCTTCACTCCACAGGCTGCTGTTATTTCTGTGGTTGCTGTTTTTCATTTTTCATACCTCTGGTACCAACTTAGGAAACCTTTAGGTTGGCTTGGAGTTTCTGAGGAAATTGAAAAAAAGGACCTTTTCTTTGCTTTAGGAGTAAATAGAATATATGAATGTATCTGTAGCTTTCACAGCCAAATAGAGGCCAAAACTCTCAGGAACCCCACCAAGTGAGTGTCTTACATTTTATTGCTTTTGGTGAGCCATACCTTGGGATAGAGTTTCATACATATTCACGATATCATTTGCTTTTGGCTTTATCTTAGTCATTCTTCCCCAAAGAGTGTTTTTTTTTAAGGTCTTTTTTGTTTTAACAATTATAAATCATTTTGATGCTGATAACTGGGAAGGCAGTGCCATGCTGCTCTATAATCCAGAAGTTACTTAAAATTGACTGTGGATAGTATTGGGGGAGAGTTTTGCAAGATATTTGACATCTCAACTATATGTTGAATAACACTGTTTTTATTCTCTGAGTCTTATATCCCACCTGGATAGCAGGGGCAGGTCAACGGCATATGTCTGGCATACTTTGATGAACTTACCTAGAGGATAATTCCTATCTGAGCTTCCTCTTTATGCTTCTCAGTTCTAACTGTGTCCTGATTTAATGCCCTTGTCTGTATTCCATAGTTATAAGGGTTGTATAATAAGAGTCTAGAGAAGAATAAGAAATGCAACCCAGGGTTTTTATTGTATAGTTTTAAATTCCACTCTATTAATCTAGCTCTTGAGGCCCTGTAGGAACAGGCCACTCGTCTCCAGGCCTGGGCTTGTGGGGTCAGAGTTGATGGGCCACCTCGACCTCTTCCCAACCTTAAGCACTAAGCACCGTGTCTCAGCTGTAATAGCTGTTGTTTACGCTTGATAACAAAAAGTGATCACGTCATGTAATCGCACTCTGTAGAGGAACTCTGCCCTAAAATTCACAATTCAGATCTGACCTTTCTGTCTCTTCCATCCGTAACTGGGGGTTTCTACTCAAACATATGAGTCATATTTTTGGTGCTGGCTTTTCTGAGTCAGTTTAACAGCCAACACATTTTATTCTTGGCACCTCCTACCATGAGATAGCAGGTATTTGGGTTTTATCCCTCAAAACTGTGACCTTTTAAACCTAAATAGTATATCTATATTTTATTTTTAGTTTATTTATATTTAGTAAGTCTGATTTGCTTTGTGCATTCCTGAAAAGTCCTGGGGCAAAAAATAAATAACGTTTTGCCATTGGCAATATTCTTTCCAAGACACTGAAATTTTTGTCTCTGGTTATCTTCAATCAGCATGGTTACTTATATTTAGAAGATGCATGTGCTGTGACTTTAATTTGGGTAGCAATAATCTTTTCAAAAAGCTTGCAAAGGCATACAAGAGCGAGAGGATGGGTGTATCATTTTACAAGGCGGTGGTCTTTTGGGTTGTCACTTCTCATCTTTATGCTTCATCATTGAAGAGGGATACCAGATACCCCTAGTGACTATTGTTATGTGCCGTGCCTTACTACTCCATTTGAAGGCTTCATGTGTTTTGTTTTCACTGTAATCAGTAAGGAAAAAGATTTCATACGTTCAGGCACTGATTTCACTAATTTTATTTTTCTTACTTGCTTTTTTGGGAAAGCTTCTAATTGTGGTGCAAGAGCCTGGAGATTATGGTTACTAATCAATATTTAGATGTAATGAAAGATTGCATATCCCCCCCCCCCCCCCACCCAGGGTATCATTTATGGTGTCATGTCTTATGTTTAAGTCTTTAAGCCATTTTGAGTGTATTTTTGTGTATGGTGTGAGGGAGTGTTCTAACTTCATTGATTTACATGTGGCTGTCCAGCTTTCCCAACACCACTTGCCAAAGAGACTGTCTTTTCTCCATTGTGTATTCTTGCTTCCTTTGTTGAAGATTATTTGACTGTAGATTGTGGGTTTATTTCTGGGCTCTCTATTCCATTGATCCATATTTCTGTTTTTGTGCCAATACCGTGCTGTTTTGATTACTGTAGCTTTGTAGTATAGTCTGAAGTCTGTCCTCCAGGATATCATTTATTGATTACTTCCATGGCTCAGACAGTGGCCTGGGTGATTTCCAATGGATTGTCCTGTTTACCCATATTATTCTCATTCTACCAGTGAGGAAACCGAGTCTTCATGATGTGAAGTAACGGTCCCGGTGATTTGGGTATTAAGTAGCTTCAAAATTTCCACCCAGTTCTGTCTGTCTCCACCATCCATCCTCTGAGCACTAATCTCTTAGTCCTGACCACTTGATGGCTAGTGACATAATGAAATGCAGCTGAGTTTGAGATGACTGTGGTCTGGGAACAGCCCTTATTTTGGCTGATGCTGTTGGGTGTCTTTCACAGTTGCTCAAGCCCTGTTCATTATCTGTTTCAGATTTCATTTTGAGATTAATTAATTAACCCTTAAGGGCTTTTCCCATTGTGTCAAGTTCAATAAAAAGAAGCTGACAAACTCCCATTAGAAATTGAACATATGTAACAAACAAACAGCACAAGCCTCAACAAGAACTAACAGTTGGCAGGGTTAGTGTTTGCTCCACTGAAGCCTGGGCCAATGTCAGCAGTTAATTGCATTCTCAGAAATATCATGGAAGCAGGGGAGGGTGGTGGGGTAGTCACATGGCCAGGTTTACTCCTGGAAAGCCAGGGCTGTGTTTTCCTTCATTCTGAAAGGCATGGAGAAGATTTAGTTTTGATTACATCCCAGAGGGAGATATCGAGGTCTTTCTGAGAATTAAATATGCATAACGTATTACAAGTTAATTTTGAATAGTTCATTTCTGTGTCTTAAAGGTTTGGGGATACACTGTATTAAAAACACAATATAAAAACAACAAACCTATGATTAGAAATGTCATTTCATGGCTGTTGATGTTTTTGTTTCAATGAGTGGGAAGAAGCCATTAATGGGATACATTAAACTCCAAATTGAAGTATTGTTGCTGTATAAAATCACCTGTAAAACCTGTATTCCTTTTCACCCTGCACTTCCTTCTTCTGATATATTTGTTTAATACAGAGTAAAATATTTGTTTCTTTCTCTGACTCATTTATACCAGAATTTATAAAAAAGGTTTCGGGGGCATGTATACCATTATGCTTTTTATTTTTTTTAAAGCTTGTATTCCAGTAGTCACGTATACACGTAGATATGTATGCATATACACACCACCCCTCACACACATATACATGAGCCCTAAGTGGATCAGATTTGATCCATGTCCAGTGAGTAAGAATTCTAAGAGCCAAGGATGATGCCAGGTTAGTCATTATTATCTTTCTCATGGTCTGTGTTGTACTTTTGTGGTTGATGGAAAGATATGGGTGAGTGAAGATCTAGGAAATTGGAGAGGGAAGATTACCACATGAGGATAGTGCTGGTCATGATATTGATACTTGGAGTTGCCAATTAATTAAACAGCTTGATTACTTGGCTCTTTCTTCTGCGAGGAGAGGCTGAATCTATATAAATGAGTACCTTTCATTAGATGAGTTCGTACAGTAGTAACCCATCAAATACTTTCTCACAGGCTGTTCACAGATATTCTGCAAAATAAAGTTGCACAATTAAGAAAGTTTGGAAAACACTGGATTAAATAAAGTGAAATCCATTTCTTGACTGCAAGCGTTGGAATTCCCAGCTCTGATCACAGAATGCATATTCCTTAAAGTATTTATAAACATTCCCTGTATATCTCCAGAATGTGTACAAATGTTGGAAGAGAGTGTGGGGTTGAGAATTGAGTACGTGTATGAGTACACTCTTCCACCCACTCAACAATAGACATGTCACTTAGAAAGAAACAAGTGTGAGAGTTTATACATATGCCTTTCCTCCAAGTTGCTGAGATCATTAAATGATCTCATGTATATAGAAATGCTTTTCAAATTTTGAAGCACTCTGAAAACATTAGTTATTAATAAACCCTCTACTTTTTAAATTGTGGTATTATATACATAACATAAAATTTACCATTTTAACCATTTTTAGGTGTACAGTTCAATGGCATTAAGTATATTCACATTGTTTTGCAACCATTGCCACCATCCATCTCCAGAACTTCTTTCTTCCCAACCTGAAACTCTATGCCCATTAAACACTGACTCCCCCTTTCCCCCACCCCCTGGCAACCACCATGCTACTTTCTCTCTCAATGACTATTCTAGGTACCTCATATAAGTGGAATTGTACAGTATTTGTCCTATTTCACTCGGAATAATATCTTCAAGTATATCCTATGATTTTTTATGATGTGGGATTTTAATTTATTTTCTTAATTCACTCACCCCTGGTGCCATTCTTTTTTTTTTTTTTTTTTTTTTTTTTTTTGCCATAACGCGGGCCTCTCACTGTTGTGGCCTCTCCCGTTGCGGAGTCCGGACGCGCAGGCTCAGCGGCCATGGCTCACCGGCCCAGCCACTCTGCGGCATGTGGGATCTTCCCGGACCGGGGCACGAACCCGTGTCCCCTGCATTGGCAGGCGGACTCTCAACCACTGCGCCACCAGGGAAGCCCCCCCCCCCCCCCGGTGCCGTTCTTTTAACACATAGCACATTGACAGAGAATGCACGTATTCCTAGTGTTCTTCTAGAATAGCCCTGAATAGGCAGTACCCACAATTTTAGGAGAGGAGCTTTTATGGACGTGCCTTTGAGAAAAGCTGATCAAGAATCTAGTCCATCCTTGAAGGAATCAAAAGGTACAAATTTCCAGTTATAAGTACTAAGGAAATAATGTATTCCATGATGTATATATTTATCTCTGCTGCACATTATATAGGAAAGTTGCTAAGAGGGTAAATCCTCAGAGTTCTCATCACAAGGAAACGTTTTTTCTATTTCTTTAATTTTGTACCTGTACGAGATGATGGATGGTCACTAAACTTACTGTGATCGTTTCATGATGTATGTAAGTCAAATCATTTTGCTGTACACCTGGAACTTGCACGGTGCTCTACATCAATTATATCTTAATAAAACTGGAAGAAAAATGCATTTTAAAAAATTAAAAAAAAAAAGAATCTAGTCCATCCTCAAATTAGAACTAAAGTGACCCAGAGCTCTCCCTGACAAGCAGACATACTTCGTTTCTTCTTGAATCAGTGTTTGAAATAGTAGAGACCTGAGTTTCAACCCCTAAGTATTCGTTATTATCTAGATGCTTTATGCACAAGATTTTTTAAATTTTATATTTCATCATTTTTACCTGTCTTAAAATGGTGGCTCTTGATATGGGGCTCTTTTGGGGAAATCCTCTGTAACTTTCAGGATGAAAAAAATCATCCATTTCAAAACTAAATAGCCTAAAATTTGAAATGACCTGTTCTTATTTATTAAAGCCTTTGGAGTGTGTGTGTGTGTGTGTGTGTGTGTGTGTGTGTGTGTGTGTGTGTGTGTGTTTTAGAATGAATATTCTCCTCTATACCATGATTTTATAGCAAAATTATTTTCAAATACCCATTATTAATCCCCATTATTAGAAATGTTTCCTTTTCTAAGGATTTTCAATATTCTGATTATAGATGAAATGGTGCCAAAATGATCATATTTTTTCCTAAGTAATCACAACACATCGCTTAAAAAAATCACAGTCAAATTAAACTGGCATCTTGTCCTATTGTGCATATTCTTGTCATCAAATGTATGTTTTTACCTTTGCCCTCTTTAGAGCATATTTTTTCATTGTAAATAGTATTAGCGGCATCAGCGTGCTTTAGCATTAAAATTTTCATTAAAATACTAAAATGGTAAATTTTAGTATTCATTTTTCATAGCACTCTGAGCTCATCATAGACAACCTGATTGCTCTTAGGTCTTTTACTGCATTTTTGGGGTCCTTGTCTCATCTTACCTCCCCACCCCCGAGATCCTTAAGACGCTTTAAGGTGCCTTGAGCCTTCTCTATCTTAGCATCCCCAGGGAATCTTGGACCGCGCCAGCCACGGAGAAGATTCTCAGCACACATTGAAATTGAATTGGGTTGAGTTGAATTGAGATTTAGGTCTGGAAGCAAAAATTGAAGGGATTTTTTTTTTTAGATGAAAAACGTCAGGATCTTATTTACCTTTATGGAGAACCACGCCGAGCTGGTACAGCACAGATGGCAGCCTGTTCCTGTGAGTGTGGGGATGGAGTGAGAGAAACAGAACAAAACAGGTGGCTTTAGAGCTGGCATCCTGGTGCCAACATTAGCTTGGGCCGCACTTCCCTGTGCTTGTGTGAGTGAGGCATCGGCAGAACCAGAAGGCTGATGTTATTTTGATCACGAGCTTTATTTAGTGAATACACTTGATTAGTCCCCCTCCTTCTTCTTCTGGATGCTATTTTGAATGGAAAATCACTACTGGAAAAACAAATCCCTACACTGATGATGTACACAGTACCTCTTTTCTCCCTGTCACATACCACACCCAGCTTTGGGCTCCTTATTCTACGTTTCGAAAGTGCTTACTACATGCTAGATTTTACTGAGGAAGCATCCGAAGCCATAGAGAAATGAAATGATTTGTCCCAAGTTAACAAGTTTTCCTGGTGCTCAAAGAGGAATACCTATGGCGCCCCCACTGGGTGTGTTCTTTGGTTTGGTCCTTGAAAATTCAAGGTCCCTGCCCTGGAGAGAAGCAGAATTAGAACTCCTGAGCCAAATCTCTCTGCTTGTTTTCTGTCAAGGTGAATATTTTCAGAAAGGGGTACACTTAGGGCTTGGGAGGGCTGTGCTCATACCCAAGGCTTCCAAGGGGTGGTTTGGTTTAACTGTGGGCTTGTTGGTTCCAGCCAGCTGGGAGGAATTGCTTCCCCAGTGTGATGCATTAGTCACGAGCAGAGTGTAGGAGGTGGTGAACCATCAGACACCCCGACACCCTGCCCCCCCTGCTGGGGGGTCAATTTTAAGGTCAATTTTAAGCCCAGCTGCATCAGAATTGAGGACTTGCTGGGGATACCCCTACCCACACCCTGCTGTGTGCTTGAAATCTTGGCTCAGGTGGGAGAGGGTGGTGGTTTCAGATCCAAGGCTAGGGCAGAAATGGCGTCACAGGGAAGCTTATGTACCTAGGATGCATAATTTGTTCATGTGTGTGAGGGGTGGGGGCAGACTAAGCGGCGGGTCGGGAGTTGGCGTACCTGTGTTTTCCCATCTGCGCATATATATATATATATATATATATATTTATATATATATTTATATTTATATATATATAAATATATATATATTTATATTATATATATATATATATTTTATATATATATATATATATATATATATATATATATATTTGCTGTACGCGGGCCTCTCACTGTTGTGGCCTCCGGCCACGCAGGCTCAGCGGCCATGGCTCACGGGTCCAGCAGCTCCGCGGCATGTGGGATCTTCCCGGACCGGGGCACGAACCCGTGTCCCCTGCATCGGCAGGCGGACTCTCAACCACCGCGCCACCAGGGAAGCCCTGCAAATATATTTTGATGCTGTTCTCCATGTTGAAGTAAAAGAGAGCCACAACTCTGAATGTTGTTGGCTACTAGGAGACTTAAGCTTGGAGGGATGCTTTTGTCTAGAAATATATGGCAAAGTTGACATCATGAAAGTCAGGCCACTCTCTCAGTGACCCCTTCATGACCTGAAGCCTGGGGTGACCAGGGACACCCCAAGTAGACCTTTCTTCAGAGCTCAAGTCAGGTGGACTTGTGGGCTGGTATTCAGTCTAGAACACCTGCTGGCTATTCAGTTGTAAACATTCTAGATGGGATACTTTTTTTTTTTTTTGGTACGCAGGCCTCTCACTCTTGTGGCCTCTCCCGTTGCGGAGCACAGGCTCCGGACGTCCAGGCTCAGCGGCCACGGCTCACATGGCCCAGCCGCTCCGTGGCACGTGGGATCTTCCCGGACTGGGGCACGAACCCGTGTCCCCTGCATCGGCAGGCGGACTCTCAACCACTGCGCCACCAGGGAAGCCCTGTATGGGAATACATTTTATTCTGTTTGTTCCTTTGGCTGATATTGACACCATTACTAGGTACTGGAGAAAAAGTCTACTGGGACATGGGATGGTTAATATTATATGTTAACTTGACTAGGCTGTGGTGCCCAGTAATTTGGTTAAATACTAGTCTAGAGGTGGCTGTGGGGTTTTCCTGTTTTGTTTTGTTTTTCGTATGTCAGGCACTCTTCATGTACTTTTTTTTTTATAATTTTTATTGGAGTATGGTTGATTTACTTTCTGCTGTACGGCAAAGTGAATTAGTTATACATATACATGTATCCACTCTTTTTTAGATTCTTTTCCCATATAAGCCATTACAGAGTACTGAGTAGAGTTGAGTTCCCTGTACCTGCTATACAGTAGGTCCTTATTAGTTATCTATTTTAGGTATAGTAGTGTGTATATGTCAATCCCAATCTCCCAATCTATCCCTCCCCCGCTTTGCCCCCGGTAACCATAGTTTTATTTTCTACATCTGTGACTCTATTTCTGTTTTGTAAATAAGTTCATTTGTACTTTTTTCTTTTTAGATTCCACATATAAGTGATATCATATGATTATTTGTCTTTCTCTGACTTACGTCACTCAGTCTGACAGTCTCTAGTTGCATCCATGTTGCTGCAAATGGCATTATTTTGTTCTTTTTTATGACTGAGTAATATTCCATTGTATATACGTACGACATCTTCTTTATCCACTCCTCTGTTGATGGACACTTAGGTTGCTTCCATGTCTTGGTTATTGTAAATAGTGCTGCAGTGAACACTGGGGTGATGGTATCTTTTCGAATCATGGTTTTCTTCGGATATACGCCCAGGAGTGGGATTGCTGGATCATATGGTAGTCCGTCCGTCCTTCCTTCCTCCCTCCCTCCCTCCCTCCCTATATTTTTTAGATGTGATTTAGCATTTAAATCAGACATTGAGTAAAGCAGATTATCCCCCCATAATGTGAATGGGCCTCATTCAATCACTTGAAGGCCTTAAAAGTAGACTAAGGTCCTCTAGAAGGAAGCGATTCTACTCCAAATGACTTTGAACTCAAGACAGCAACATCAACTCTTCCCTGGGTCTCCAGTCTGCTGGTTTGCCCTGCAGATTATGGATTTGCCAGACCTTGCAATCTCATGAGCCAGTGCCTTGACATACTTATCCATCCATCCATCCGTCCATCCATGCATCCGTATCCTGTTGGTTTAGTTTCTCTGGAGAACCTTGACTAATACAGGGGCCATGTGCCGTGGAACCATGTGATAAAAAGTAATGAGCTGTGGTCCCTTCTTTCATGGAACTTGTGATCCTACAAGAGGAGATGGATTAAGACAGGTATTCAAATAACTGATAACTGCGGGGATTCAGAAGAGAAAAGTGATGAAGAATATCTTGGAAGAACAGAGCTTTGTAAAATTTTTCAATAAAACACTCCATAAAAAGGGAATTAATCTCTAACCACTCCATGTGCCGTTTTATTTTGGGGGGAAGATGGGTATTTCATCTTAGAAAATCATATACATTTAAAATTTTATTCCGTTATCAATCTGCACCAACACCCCTGCTCTCCTTAACCTTCTGAGTAAATCTTTGAGTAAAACTGACTCTTCTGAAAGTTGTTCCTTTAGTCCTGTGGCTCTTGTCTCTGCTGGGTGTGCCAGGGGTGTTTGTACATCATCTAGCAGTGCAGGGGTTGACGTGGCGGCATTCTTGAAGGACACTGAATGTATCTTGAATGTGCATTAGTTTGGTTTTGCAGTGATGTATAACATTGAGTGGTTTGGGCAGAAAAGATGGATATTAGTGATGGGGATTAAAGGCAAAAAGACTTGCATTAAAAGGATTAAGAATAGGGGGACAGCGTAGATATAGAGATACTTTAGGGACCTTGGAGAAAGAAAAGGGGAAGAAGAGGAAAATTTGGAAAGAAAGAAATGAACATGATGAAACCCTAACTAAATACCAATGAAGGATGTCTTCACACACGCTGCCTCACTTCATCTCCAGCACAGATCTACAAGGGGGATTTCCTATTTTGCAGTTGGAGAAAGTGGTCCCTAGGGATGGTAAGTGACTCACTCAAGGTCATGGGGACATTGAATGGCAGATGAAGACTAGCTCTGACTGCATCCAGACTCCCTGTTGCATTTATAAATCTGGCTGCCTTCTGGGAGGGATCGTAAGTGTGGAAGGTTTTCAGCCAGAATGGTGTGTCAAATTTGAGCAATCAGTGGGGTAGCCATATGTAGGTGTCCAGAGCAGCTTAGAAAGAGGGATTTGTGCTGAAGACCGAGATTTAGGTAGATGACAGTGTGGAAGGAAGGAAGGAAGTTTGTTAAAGAGAAAAGTACTCCATCTGGAGAGCTAGATATGAGGTTGTGGCGGAAACTACATTTGGGGTGAGAGATGCAGTTGAGAAGTATAAGGTCATGGATGGAATCCAAGGGGAGGGAGCATTTTTTTTGGAGTGGGGGCAGATCAGCAGGGTCAGATGCTGATGGGAGGCCTCCAGTGAGAGGTCCTTTTGTCACCTGGATTGGAAGCTGGGGGGGGGGGGGGAGAGGGAGAGAAAGAGAGAGAGAGGATTCCTTCCAGAAGAGGAAACCGTGTTTACCCACCTATGAGGATCAAAATTTTGTTCAAAAATCTTCTGTTAAATGATTTTTCTCTATGTGTTACTGTTAGCCTTTATTCTTCCAGACTATGTAATTGAAATTTCTTGACTATTTATCCTGGCTGTGTCTGAGATAATCCCCACTGAACAGTGCAGCGATGTTTGGAAACGTGTTTTTGTTTACTGCTGCTTTTTTTTTTTTTTTTTCGGTACGCGGGCCTCTCGCTGCTGTGGCCTCTCCCGTTGCGGAGCGCAGGCTCCGGACGCGCAGGCTCAGCGGCCATGGCTCATGGGCCCAGCCGCTCCGCGGCATGTGGGATCTTCCCGGACCGGGGCACGAACCCGTGTCCCCTGCATCGGCAGGCAGACTCTCAACCACTGCGCCACCAGGGAAGCCCTGCTTACTGCTTCTTGGCCAGCCATTGTATTGTCTTCCAGGGGTTGGGGATGAGGAAGTTGCAATGAGTCCTTCCTTTGTGTATCATTTTCTTTTTCTGCATATGGCATGGTTTTATTAACGACTGGTGAAGGGGTATTGATTACTGCCTTGATTGCAAAAACACAATTTAATGGCCCCTCTAGAGCTAGTGCTGTCAGCAGATAATTTCAGAGCAGCCTAAGGTTTTCAGCATGTGTCTACCGACCTGGTCTTCTGAATGGTGATATTCCCTTCTTGAAGATTCTGGGAGATTTTGACAGTGCTGTTATGTTGCTTCACAGTAAGCCCGAGATGTAGGTAAAGTTACAGAGGCATTCCTATGAGTTTTCCATTAACTGTCTTTCCTTATTTTTTCTTAGTTTCCAGACTGGTTTTCTCTGTCCTAGAACAGTGGTCTTCAATATTGGATATATGTGCAAGATGATTTCATTAGGGTGTGGGAAGGACATTTCAGAATTTGTATTTCTCTCTCTGTTATGCATTTAAATTTCTGTGTACTTCTGTTCAGTTCAAATAAATTACGCACATTATAAACAGATACAGAAATTGAAAATGTACATAATTTATTTGAACAATAGCCCAGATATGTAATTTATACATTGATTAAATAAGTGAGAGCACACACTCATTCTGTTTCGGGTGAGCATGCTTGGAACGATTTTATTGAATGGGGATTCCCATAAAGCCATTTGCACACTAGTGCCCTGGACAGGAGTGTCCTCATTAATTCTTAGCAGGCAGGGCCTGGTGTCTTTCGCTCGCCTTGTGCGTGGCCTCATAGATATTACTTGGCAATGAATGTCAAGCTTTTAAAGCTAGTTGCTATCATACAAGGAACAGATTTGCTTTGTGATTGCGTGTATCGGTTTTTCTGCTCTAGGACTTTGATGTACTCCTGTTGTAGAAATGTTCCCGTAACCTCCCAGGAGCTGTCTTTGTGTTGAAGAGGTTGATTATCCTCTTATGACGTCAGGGGGGTGCGTGTGTGCTTTGTTTGATTTTTTTTTTTTCCTTCTGCTTTTAAAAATCCAGTGTGCAATGACTTTGGCTGCTTTTTATTTTTCTCCCAATTTGTTACTTGTCTAGGATGAATGTTAGTTGTTATTTAGCCAAAAAGATCTTGTACCAGTCTTTAAAGTAAGAATTTGTTTTCCATCTCGCATTTCTGGGGTTAATCTCAGTGGCACTTTTTGCCTTAATCACGTCACCTGTTTACTGTAAAAAGAATGCCCAGCAGAGAGAATCTCATGGTGGTTTCCATTATAATACTTACAGGTTTTGACTTAAGCAAGTTAAAAAAATGTGGAGTTCTTTTCAAGTATAGGGACCATAGAAACTTCTCGACCATCCTCTTAATTTTATTTTATTTATTTATTTTTAATAAATTTATTTTATTTATTTCTTTTTGGCTGCGTTGAGTCTTTGTTGCTGCGCACAGGCTTTCTCTAGTTGCGGCGAGCGGGGGCTACTCTTCGTTGTGGTGTGCAGGCTTCTCATTACAGTGGCTTCTCTTGTTGTGGAGCACGGGCTCGAGGTGTGCTGGCTTGGCTCAGTAGTTGTGACGCACGGGCCCAGTTGCTCCATGGCATGTGGATCTTCCCTGAGCAGGGATCAAACCCGTGTCCCTTGCATTGGTAGGTGGATTCTTAACCACTGCGCCACAAGGGAAGTCCCCATCCTCTTAATTTTAAAGGGGATGGATGGTCAGAAAGGTTGGATTGAGTTCCTTGTGGCCCCATAGTTAGTGCGTGTCTTTCCTGCCATCTCTCTGTCCCCATTGCCGTGTGCCCCACTCCTACCGTCCCTATCGTGGTCACTAGCAGACCATAACTAACTCAGAGCATTGCCTGAAATCTGCCTGGTGTTGCACAGCTGTCAACTTCTCATCTCACCCGCTCACAGAAAGGTGAAGTGAGTGCCCTTAACTGCTACCTTTCTTCGAAGTGATGCTCAGGCACAGTTATTTATACATTGCAGGTGCATTCCACTGTGCTTGGCACAGCTTTGGAACATCAGCCTTGCAGCCAGTGATCTTATTTAATTTATTACCCCCATCCCAAGGTGTGAGCAAGGGCCATAGTGGGTGTTCCTGTGGCCCTAGGGAGTCTGGGGAGCTGAACTCAAAGCTGATTTACATTTTAACTTCGTGGCACCAAACTTGAGGCATCAAGCTTTTCTTTTTGTGTTAACTTGTCAATGCTGTTTAATCCATTTATTATTATAGGTCTTGGCTTAGTCAGTAAAAGTGTAGTTGAGATAGTGCTTTTAACTTGTGGCCTCTCGCAGGTTATCAGATGTGTGGGTTTTGTTGTTGTTGTTAAGTTCTTTGATTATACAATTGGCCAATATTTGTGTCTCCATTTTGATATCCTTCCTGATCTAAGCATTTTGGGAGGGTATCCTTCCTTCCTTCCTTCCTTCCCTCCTTCCTTCCTTCCTTCCTTCCTTCCTTCCCTCCTTCCTTCCTTCCTTCCTTCCTTCCCTCCTTCCTTCCTTCCTTCCCTCCCTCCTTCCTTCCTTCCTTCCTTCCTTCCTTCCTTCCTTCCTTCCTTCCTTCCTTCCTTCCTTTGTGCTGAGGCCTTGAGTGGAATGGACATCAGATTTCCAGTAGGATCGCTGCTGCCCGTGAATTTTGGCCTCTCAGGCACAAGACTTTTGAATTGGGTGCCTCATTTGCCATCACAGTGGAAGGTGTTATTATCACCTTCTGTTTTGTCAGTTACCAAACTGCAAATACCGGAGGTGTCTCTCCCTTCTTTTTCTCGTCTCCTCCTTATTTCTCACAGGTGTATGTGTGGCCACCAAGTTCTGGGGACTCTACCTGCTCACTCATAGCACAGAATGACGGAACAGGGGGACGTAGGACAGCCTCATTGCCCCAGGGCTCTCACTGTCCAAGTGAAGGCCACCTTACCTCCTCCAGGCACTGCCTGATGGGTTGGTTGCAACAGACCTCCACCTTCTCTTTCACGTTACCCCAGGGGATGCGGAGGGATGGGGGAGAGAAAATGTTCGATCCTGTAACTCCCCTAATCAAATCCCATCACAGACTCCATTGCACATAATCATGTCTAATTTCTCTGTGTAGCATCCGTAACCCCAACCCATCTTTTTAAAGGCCTCATCACTTCGAGCTCTTTTCCATGCACTTCTCTACAACGTTGGACTGATGCTTTCATTCCTCAGAGCCTTTGCTCTTTTCCTGGAACGCTCTGCCCTTCTTTTTTGCAAACTCCCTCTTATCCCTGTTCATTTCCTCCCATCCTCACAAGCCAGGCCAAATCTGATGAACCCTTCACGACCAGATTTGACTGATAGTTTCCCCTGGCAGAATTAGTCTGTTTTTTTCCCATCACCCACTATTTTTAAAAAATTATTTAAGTTTTTAATTGAAGTATAGTTGATTTACCATGTTTCAGGTATATAGCGAAGTGAGTCAGTTATACATATATGTATAATTTTTTTCAGATTCTTTCCCATTATTGGTTATTACAAGATAGTGAATATATTTCCCTGTACTATACAGTAGATCCTTGTTGTTTATTTGATATATAGTAATGTATATCTGTTCATCCCAAATTCCCAGTTTATCCCTCCCTGTCCCCCCATCATTCACTATTAATAAGGCCAGATTAGCCTTTACAGCCCTGTCTCAGAGTGGACAAATGTCCATCATTTTCTTAGGCTGCGGGCACCGTAAGGAAACGGTCTATTTTCTCGTCGCAGACATAATGTAGGTGCTCAATAAATATTGATTGAGTTGAACTGAATTGGTAACAATCAGTAAAGTTCTTATGTAGACAATCTGCTTTACCCAAATAATTCACAAGCAGTTTTTAGATAGTTATAACTATTTAAAAATCTATTCTTATATCCCCTCTTTCATAACATGCTAACCATTGTAAGACACACCCCTCTTTTATGTACCACCAAGCAAGGAAGAAAATGGTGCCGATTTTTATCACACCATTGTGATTGTGAGATAGTATATTCAACTTCAGAGACCTTCAACATGAAAAATCTGTTTCTTAGAGTCAGTGAAATAAGGAATTGTCTTTTACCTGTTAGAGCTTGTAGTCTTAAATATATAACTGCAAAACAATTTGAATTGATTTGCAAGTACTAAATTTAAGTCATTTTAAAAGGTTTTCCCATTTTAAAGTGAGGAGAGAGTAAAGGAGCATTTTAGGCTAAGTACGCAGGGATTGACTTGGGAAATAGTGTTCTGTCACTCTGTCTTATGACTGAGCCTTAGTCTTTTTCTTTGAAAAGATGAAGACTTGCAGGTAAAGAATCACTGCTATTTTGAAAATCCTTGGAAGGAATTCCTTTAAAATTTTTGTAAAAATTATTTTATTTGACTTTGAAGGTTCTTTGCTGCACTGAAATTTGATTAAAATCCTATCTTCTCACCTAAATACATATCAAGATTAATGTCCCCCTAGCAATGGTGTTACATGGGAC
The DNA here is from genome assembly GCF_011762595.2 of Tursiops truncatus. Lineage (NCBI taxonomy): Eukaryota > Metazoa > Chordata > Mammalia > Artiodactyla > Delphinidae > Tursiops > Tursiops truncatus. Next base: position 130,686,109 of record NC_047037.1, on the reverse strand, counting down.
CCCGTGACAGCTTCACTTTTTAGGTTGGGCAGCTGTGTTTTCCACCTTTCATGTTTGCTCATTGACTTGTGGTTATTAAATCAACTTGCTAATCAGATATTCACATGCAGGTAGAAACTTAACATTTCTAGCTTTTCTTAATGATTGGTTCAGTAATCTATATTTTAAAAAAATAATGGTCTTTTATTTTTCACTATCTAATACATTCCTATATAGCATACTATTTCAATTTAAGATTTTTTTCCCATTTTACTGAGAAATAATTGACAAACATCACTGTATAAGTGTAAGGCATACAGCATGATGGTTTGACTTACGTATACTGTGACATGATTAAGATTTAATTTAAATTGACACAATGAGGATACTTAATAAGTTTTCAAATGGATGTATGGTCAACTTTTCAAATTTTTAGTATATGCACCTGTATTTCTTAACAACATTTCTAGCTTTTCTTCCTTCCTCTTCATCCTTGGTATCTGGATTACCCAGTTCTCTCTTAAACCATTTTCTCCTAGAGAAGTTTGCCATCTTGTACACACCTTCCACCAACACAAGTACCACAGTGGTGGGAACAGAACCAAGGAGGATGTACCAGGTGCCCAGGGGGAGCGATTCCTTCTGATGGGCCCTTTAGCCTCAGAGCATAAAGGACCAACAGCGTGGATTCAGTGCACCCCCGCCTGGTGGCCCCTCAGAGGGACTTGTGATATCTCCTCTGTCCTCTATGACAAAGGCAGTCCCAGCCCTCCTTGCTGGCAGGCAGAGTTGCCACACCGGCCACCTGCATGCCTGGCCTCACTCCAGGGAGCTCTTGTCTGATTCACAGAGTGACCCTCCCTTTCTGAGTGGGAAAGGCAGCTCCGGGCCAGGGAGCTGTGCCTCGGGTGGTGGCGAAGGAATGAAATTGCCAGGATGACCAAGTCGTGCTCTGCTTTCCGGTGAGGGAAAAGGACTCCTTGACATCCTGACTGTATTTTAGGCTGAAGGACTTCCTTCTTGGCTGCATGATGAGAGAACAGGTGAAGGGAAAGACCAGGTTGCAGGGGCTGGAGACCATCATGGAAATTGCAAGCTGCCGTTTCCTACTTTTGGGTCACATGGGCGAGCCCGGAGAAAGTCTTAGAGGCAGGCCTCTAAGGGTCTGAGTATCCCGTCTTTTATGGTATACCTTCCTCTCCAGGGCTCACACAAGGCCAAGGCTGTGTCCTTTAGAATGGAGACTCCCCTATCTGCCTTCCAGGTTCAGCCTCAGCCTTGGATAGCCAGAGGAAATGAGAACCAAATTCCTCTCCTTGAGCTTCAGTCTTTGACAGTGAAAGAGGAGCTGCCCTCCTCCACTCTGTGTGGTGTCTCAGGAAATGAGGCCCTTCCTGAGCTCAGTGAGGCTCCTGCAGCTGATGTGGGGATGGGAAGCAGGTCTGCTGAAGGGAAGACTCCTGGGCGACTCGAGTCTGGAAAAGATGCTGTTGGGTAATGTGATCATGTTTTGAAATCTCTTCTAAACTAAGACATTGTTATATTTTCGAGAAGATTATTCTGAAGTGCAGTTGAAAGATTATACACTCTCTTGTGTTTCACAGGAGTTATGGAAGCAGCTGCAGCAGAGTACCATCCCCTCCCACTGTCCTCTGTGGGCACCTGGATACCCTAGTTCTCTCACTAGGAACTCTGTTAACTTAAGCCACAACAGACATCAGCATCAGAAGTTAACTGCAGTCAGCTCCATTTCCATTTTCTTTTGAGATCAGTTGTTCCATTCTCTCTTACAATGCCATGGGCGTGCGTTTTCGAGGTGACTCAGACTTGAAATTGATCCAGGAGCCCAGAGCTGAACTCTCACATCGTATGGTCACTACGCTTGGAATGGTGGGTGGAATTCTCAAGAGTTCAGTAGCTTCATGGCTTCTGAGTAGGAGTGATGCTGCTTAGAGTTTTGAAAAATTATGTGATTCTCGTGGTCTGTCCTGAAAAACACCCCATGAAATCCATTTCAGTAAGCTGGGGCCTCCTTTGAGCCCTTTTTAGAGCCAAGCAGCGGGGGCTGTTTGGGAGATCTGATGGCAGCTCTGTAACACTGCCCTTTGGGACTGGTGGTTTCCAAACACTTTGCAGTGAATGATGCAATGCTGGAGTTGAGTTGTATGCACTGGCATTTGTCAGTGTCCAAGTATAGTTGCAAGACAATAAACACGAAGAACCTGGGGAAACTAAAGAGTCATATTTTGGTCTAAAGCCACTTACATGATGCCAGTCAGATCGTAAGCATTCCTTAAATGGTACATCTCCCTGAGTGGGGGGAAGAATATATTACTTCACTTTGAAATGCACTGACGTGACTCCTATGAAATACAGTCGCGTCTGTTCCAGATGAACCTGTTGGTTAAGTATTGCCAAAGATTCACTGTTCTAAAATTAAAGTTATCATTTTAGTAGAAATTTCTCGACTGACTTAGCTAGCTGAAGAATATCGATTCTATGAACGTTTCCTCACTTAGTTACCTTGGGATGCATTTGGATATGCTGAGAAGTTGCATTGCTCAAAATCAGGGCAGTCTTTGGATAGGGGAACTTTCAGGAATTTTGTTTGGCTGATTTGGGCGTCTGTTTTTACTTGCCTTGGAAAACATGGTTGGGCTAAAACCATTTCATCCATGCTTTAGGGAATAGGAATTTGGAAGCCCTGTCTAGCTCATTCATCTGTGTTGAGGGATCATCTTTTTTTTTATGCGTTACGCGGGCCTCTCACTGCTGTGGCCTCTCCCGTTGCGGAGCACAGACTCCGGACGCGCAGGCTCAGCGGCCATGGCTCACGGGCCCAGCCGCTCCACGGCATGTGGGATCCTCCCAGACCGGGGTACAAACCCACGTCCCCTGCATTGGCAGGCGGACTCTCAACCACTGCACCACCAGGGAAGCCCACAGTCTCAGTTTTTACACAAACCAGACAAGCTCACCCCTGATGGAACTGTCCCTTTATGCCAGGTGAGGTATGGCCGTCTGGTAGCACAAGCCAGCTACCCTTGGGCATCGAGCCAGAGAGCTCCATCTCCCTCATGCTTACCACCCCTCAGCCCAGCACTCTTTGGAGAGCAAGCAGGTATTTAAAGAGATTTTCCTGGAGGGTAAGCAGCCTCTCTACCACTCAGGATCATACCTTTTCAGACCTTCTGTCCCTGAACTGTGATTTTTTTCCTTTAATCCATTATGAAGACAAGAATCAGCCATATGAAACTTGTCGCTGAGCCCATGTGAAAGGATGTGGTTCAAAAAACGTGGCTCGTTGTATCACAGTGGGCTCAAAGGACCACTGGTGGAAATTCCTGTCTGATCTTGGTACCTAGAACGTTTGTCCTTCTTCTGAGCAATTGATTAGGACATTGTGAATTTTACAACTGCCCTGTTTTCCCTGTATGAGTTGGCTGTACCAAAAGCTTGCTGTCAAACTGAGCCAGCTGGGTAGATTGATAGGGTCTGCGTTGTTACCTTGATTCTGCCCTCCTTCACTTTGTCTTAACCTTTGGATTCCTTTTATTATTCCAGTAATAATTTCTCCTATTCTATTTTAGATAATGTATCTTTGGAAGTCACTCCTGAGTCCTTTTTTTTTTTTTTTGGTTGCATTGGGTCTTCATTGCTGCACGCGGGCTTTCGCTAGTTGTGGTGAACAGGGGCTACTCTTTGTTGCAGTGCACGGGCTTCTCATTGCATTGGCTTCTCTTGTTGCAGAGCATGGGCTCTAGGTGTGCGGGCTTCAGTAGTTGCAGCATGTGGGCTTCAGTAGTTGTGGCACGCAGGCCCTAGGACGCACGGGCTTCAGTAGTTGTGGCACACGGACTTAGTTGCTCAGCGGCATGTGGGATCTTCCCAGACCAGGGATTGAACCCGTTTCCCCTGCATTGGCAGGCAGATTCCCAACCGCTCTGCCACCAGGGACGTCCCCTGACTCCTTTATTGAATATAATAATGGTTAAAATCATAAGTAAAGAAAATGACTGATGAATTTTTCTTTAACCTTAATTTCTGAACCATTAAAAAATTTCCAGTGTCCTAGATTAATCCATCTGTCTGTTCATCCAAGGCTGATTTTTGGACTAAATATGAATACTAAAATCTAAATTCTTCTGGTGCTTATTGCATATAAAAATATTAAGGATTTCTGACGTGTTTAGGATTTAGATCCAACACTACTACTCCCAGACCACTTTAAGTTTCAGGGTAAGGGGAAAACTTTCTGATTCTCATTAATTCAGTAATATGAAACACTTTTGGGCACTAAATCATCATGAACAGCGTAAGAATTAACATACTTTTGTAGTCCTATATAGTTTATAGTGTTTTGTTTTGATTCTCTAATTTCTGTCTTATAACAACCTTTTCAGGTAGGTGTTAAGTAAAGTAGATAATATTACACATCGTTATTTTTCCTGCTAAGTGTCAGAATGGGTAGTTTACTTACCCAAGGTCACATAAGTTAGTAAGTAATAGAGCCTGGTATATGAACTTAGGTATTTTGAGGGCAAGTACAATATCCTTTTCTCTATACACTTTGTTTTTGTTTTTTTTTTTGTTTGTTTTGTTTTTGCGGTACGCGGGCCTCTCACTGTTGTGGCCTCTCCCGTTGCGGAGCACAGGCTCCGGACGCGCAGGCTCAGCGGCCATGGCTCACGAGCCCAGCCCCTCCGCGGCGTGTGGGATCTTCCCGGACCGGGGCACGAACCCGTGTCCCCTGCATCGGCAGGCGGACTCTCAACCACTGCGCCACCAGGGAAGCCCTCTCTATACACTTTGATTCCTGGAACTTGCAAACACTTAAAAGTGACAGGATGCCTCTTATGACTGTTTCCTAAAGGTGAAAAAGAAAGTTCTGGTGTGGCAGACATTGTAGGAAAAGCCATGGATTAACTGCCGTGGACACCGCATCTCTGACAGTTGTCATATTTTCATCTCACGTGAGACTGTCGGGTTGGAGTGATGGGACCCCTGAGCCCTGTCTATTTTTGAGGTATCTGAAGTCTGGGATTAGTTTTGGTAATTCCTTCCCCTCCTCCAGCTCACACACTTCCCTGTGAAAACTGGTAATTTGACACCTGACACAGAAATTGACTATACGGGTTGAGACGAATCTGAGTGAGACTGTGAAACGCGGCACATTTATCGTTCACTTCACTCGGGGTCATCTTAATGTAATGCAGGCCATCCTGGTCCTGCCAGATTTTGTCAGGTTTGTGCCTGTGCGGGGGCTGTGGCTAATTGAGTCAATCACATCTTCCAGCTGGATTAATGAATTCCCCTATTGTCTCACAACACATTTAAGGCGACCAGTTTCAACTTAGAACATAGACCCAGTTTCAGTGAGTTAGGTACCATGTTTTAAGGAAGCCCCCATGATAGTGGCCCTTCTGTAGCATCCTCCTTACCATTTACAAATGTTGAATAATAGTGGAAATAATCGCTGATATTTATTGAGAACTGACCAAGGGGTAGGCGCTAAGCTAATTAGGTAACATAGATGATCTCATTTAATGCTTGTATCAACAGAATGGCTTAGGAACTCTTATCCCCATTTGTAGAGGAATAAATTGACATTTAGAGTTTGCCTCAAATCACCTTGCAAGTAAGTGGCAAGGCTGTGATTTGACGCCTGTAGTGGGACTCCAGGCTTGAACTCCCAACACTGAGTTTGGTGCTTAGCTGCCTCCCGACGAAGTTGAATTCTTTGCAGCTCTTAAAGAAAACCTGGAGTCCTGGTGGCTCTCGGGTTGCCGTGGTATATACCTTCACAAGGCCGTGGAGGACTTAACCCACTGTGAGTGCTCGATACATACTGAGTGCTTGATGACACACTGCAACCTTAGCATATTTGCTGATTGCAAAGAACAAACTATGTGCAACCTTAGCATATTTGCTGATTGCAAAGAACAACTATGTGTCTCTTCATCCATCTGTATCAGGGGTCAGTTCCACAGCCAGGCTCACAGGTAAAAATTTTTTTCCCACCAAAATCAGAAAAAAAAATCATAGCAAATAAACAGTTTTGTTTTCCTGCATGTTTTATAAACCATGCCTGGTAACTTTCACTTTCTTCCCCATGTAGTTCTTCTGCCCAGGGGTTAGAAGAATATAACAGAGAAACATTTTAATTCTGGTAGTAGAATATGGACTTTTTTTTTTGTTTAAGTATAAAAAAAATGCATTTTCAGCCTCCGTTGTGCAGGTGGAGGACAGCCGCCTGCAAGGCCCGGTTTGCCAGCAAGAAACCAGCCTTGCAAATTATTGGCAGCTGGTACTGTAATGAGTCCATTTCAATATAAATGGGCTGTTGCTTATTAATTTCTGCCAGTTCCTAAGCAATTCAGGAACCGCTTTGAAAATTTAAAACTTTGCAGAGATCAGCTTAAGGAGGATGCCTGGGAAAGAGAGGGAACAGGACAGCAGTGGGAGAATTATGGGAAGGACATGTATTGTAGGGTAATAATGGGGTATTGCTGAGAGCTCTGCTCCTCTCCTGGCAAGCGTGAGTCACCAAGTTTACGGCGAAATAGCACGTTTTCCAAGATAGAACTGTAACTTCACTTATTGTGCTGTTCTCTATGGATGTATATATTTATTTATTTACTGTCTTGGTGTGGCAGCCTTCTACACCAGGAGGCAGTTTTCTCCGTGGTCCTGTGCAAGCTGTTTGTCATCTTGGGTTCCCACCTTTATTTCTTTCTTTATTTTTGGCTGCGTTGGGTCTTCCTTGCTGACCGTGGGCTCTCTCTAGTTGCGGCGAGCGGGGGCTGCTCTTTGTTGCAATTGCGGTGGCTTCTCTTGTTGCGGAGCACGGGCTCTAGGCGCGCGGGCTTCAGTAGTTGTGGCACGTGGGTTCAGTAGTTGTGGCTCGCGGGCTCTAGAGTGCAGCCTTAGTAATTGTGGCGCACGGGCTTATTAGTTGCTCCGCGGCATGTGGGATGTTCCCGGACCAGGGCTCGAACCCGTGTCCCCCGCATTGGCAGACGGATTCTTTTTTTTTTTTTTTGCGGTACGTGGGCCTCTCACTGCTGCGGCCCCTCCCGCCACAGAGCATAGGCTCCGGACGCGCAGGCTCAGCGGCCATGGCTCACGGGCCCAGCCGCTCCGCGGCACGTGGGATCCTCCCGGACCGGGGCACGAACCCGCGTCCCCCGCATCGGCAGGCGGACTCTCAACCACTGCGCCACCAGGGAAGCCCAGCAGTCGGATTCTTAACCTCTGTGTCACCAGGAAAGTCCTCGGGTTCCCACCTTGATGAAGCCACCAGCAATAGGTGCCACCTGTGGGCAGCGCCACAGAGGAATGGTCCGTAGGAGAGGAATGAGGGCAGCCACCCCAAGGAAGCCCTCGGGGCTTTCTCCTGTCTTTAGTATCTGCAGTCTCACCTCAGAAGGCAGGCTTTAGAAAAAAAAGACCATTAATACTGCTTGTTTGTGGAACTTATTTTGAAAATATGTATATGATGAGAAGGTCTATGTACTGAATTTGGTCTTTTGTTTAACTGTCTTTTAGCATTTTCTTCAACTTCTCTGGTAAATATAGCTCTACTTTGAGAATAACTGAGATGCCCTTGTTTCCTTTCATTCATCTCTGTTGTGACTTTTTAAACTTTAAGAGGGAACCATGGACACCATTTCCCAGTAACCTGTTTCTGTTATGCGATACCTTCATCTTTAGAGTTAGATGAAAATGATAAAATAACTGAGTTTGTCAGGCTCTTTATTACCGTGACTGTAAATATGCTTGTGTTTATTGATTTATCTGATTATGTCTGTTATTTTATACCTGTAGCTAAATGTGGCATTGTTCAATTTGGTATTTGTGTGGTATTTCACACAAAATGGATGTTGGAGACTTGACGTAAATGGGCTCGATGGAAAATTCCTATCTCCTGTGTTCTGGCTAACCATTTGCTTTCTCTTTTTCTGTCCTCTCCAGGTTTTGGAGACATTCTCATAGACTCAGATGAGACTGTGATGGCCACCCCGAGGGGCCAGTGCTAATACGTTTCCCAGCCCCAGTCATTGTTCATCCTGACATCATTTCCAATCTCAATATCTAAATGCCACAGTGCTCTTGGGGCAAGTTGGGCTGGGAACCACTGTTGCCTTGTAAGGTAAGTTTGTGTATGTGTATCTGAGCCTGTGTATATCCCCATGAATTAATGGTGATGCCTCAGAGGTGGTGAGACAGATACATTTTAGCAGAATTGCCATTGCTGTGTTGTATGTAGCTTGTGGAAGAAAGAATTTGGAGTCACTTTTTTTGGATTAAGGTTACACCCATCTAACAAGTCAAAAGTATTAGCATTAAAACTAAAAAAAAAGAAAAAAGCAGAAGCAGGTACCTGTCTTTTTCCCCCTGTGAATTGCCCTCAGGATCTTCTACATTTATTCCCGAGCTTTGCCATCTTTAGATGGGATTGTGTTTGAAAAAGGCAATCCCAGCTTCAAAATCTTACTTCAAAACAATGATATATTTTGTTTCTAGTTTGGATAATCTTTTAAAAAGCAAAATAAATACAGTCAAAATAATAATCTTTCTAAATCAAAGATCATCTTTTATTTGTTGCAAAACTTTCCTGTTTAGTCTCCTGTGTTAGGGGTATTTGTGTGTGACTTGGCAAAACGCTTTTCATGGGTTTGTAAAGATTTAGCAAAAACTTTCAGAACTTTGTCTCAGTTTAATCTTAGCTCTTTTCCCCCAACCCCCCTATCCTGTCTTCAGGCTCAGCCTCCAGTAGGAAAAAAACAGGCTTGAAACCAAGCCCTCCCACTAGAATCTAATTTTAAATTTGCAATCTGTTGTCCTGTGATTTTTGCTTCAAATTTAACTTTGAAATAAATACATTTCATCCTTTCTTTTGCAGTTTTGGAGGTCTGTTTTCAAGTCATAGAAGGGTAATCATTACGTTTATTTTAATAAGTTTTTAAATACCTCGGGAGGGGTCAACAATTTTATTAATAATAATCATAATTTATATACATCATTAGATGCCTTATGCTTGGATTTCACAGTGCCCTTATCAGCAAGAGAAACCTTGCTTTAATAGTTAACTTTTGACTTGAATATAAGTTGGGTCATCTTGCGCCCACTAATGGGCTCTAATATTTTATATTTTTGGAATACCCTTATTATAGGCAATCTGAGTGATGAGCATTTCCATTGAGAAGAGCTGTACGGAAACTTTAATTTATTTAAATGGCCAGTGTAATAACAAGTAAGGCATGGTCCCTGCCACCGGGAGATTATAATAAAATGCGAGGGGTCTACGTACAAAGCCAGACAAGTGTGTCAGTGTGCAAATAACCATGCCACAGACACGATGTGAGGAGGTCGAGCAAAGTGCCATTGGAACATAGAGAAAGAGTGATTAAATTCCAGCTCCATAGTATTTTCTTTATCTTAGGTAATTTTCTGGAGCCATCTGTTTTAAGTTTGGGTTTGGTGCTGTTTAATTGTAGCTGTCAGTGTGGTACCCCCATCCTTACTCTCTTCAATTATCCAAGAAACCTAGGAACTTAAAGCATTTATTTATTTTTTTTCTTTCCTTAAAATGAATTGCAGGTTTAGTGTAACTTTGGAAAATACAATAAACAAAGTATAATTTTGAAAATTAAAATTGCCCATAATCACTCTATCGAGGATAGTAACTTAAAAATATTTTATACGTCTGTATATTCCTTCTCTCTCTCTCTCACTCTCTCTCTCTCTCTCTTTCTCTTTTTTCCTCTCCCTTTCCCTCCGTCTTCCTGTGTGTGTGGTGGCGGGGAGAGGGAGAGAGAGAAAGTAAAATATTGTTAACATTCTTAAATTTTTAATCTCCTCAAAGCCAATATCTTGGATGTGCATCTCAAATGTAAGTTTTGACTTGCTGAGAATAAGAAGAGTTTTGCTCCAGAGATGTTTGACCCTAATAGTAGAATTATCTTTTTGATGATCTACTCCTGAACAGGGCAAGCCCTGGCAGGCTGACCCACAAGGCTGGGCTTTGATCATGTGGAACATTCCTGTTCTTCAGCTAAAGGGTGGGGCATTCTGTCATCTGTTTGGAGTACTGCTTGAACTTCTGGTCTCATCTAGGGAATTAGACATCCTAAACCATAAAAATATTATTATAACCTCCTTAGATCTCAAGGTGATGAGGTTATTTCTCGTTTCCCTTGTGTCTTCTTCTTTCTCTCCCTCTTTTTTCCCTCTGACTAAAACTAGTAGAGTATTTTTCTTTGTTCTCTCTGCCCAGAGACTTTGACCATGGGTGGCTTTCTATTAACTGGAATGTTTTCTCATGCAGTACTAAGAAAACCTCACATTGGCATGATTGAAAAATTCAGCTTATGTTATAGCTTGGATCATACAGGTTTTTCCTTTCTTTTTAATTTGTGTTGTACTTCTCCACTCATGTATAATAATTGATGTTCACGGTGATCTTGCATAGATGTTGCAAGCAATTAAAATTTTCATTTATTTCAAGAGTGTTTACCTTTACTCAGAGAACACAGTTATACAAGTTGCTTTAAAAGTTTGATAATTCCAACCTCTGGGTCACCTTGGGGTTGGCATCTATTGACTGTCCTTTCCCCTGAGAACTGGTTAGATTTTCCTGGTTCTTTGGAATGCATTGTGGACATTTTGAGTATTATGTTGGGAGAATCTAGGTCCTGTGAAAATCATCTAGAGAACGTTGAATTTTCTTTTTTGCTTTTTTAGCGGGTAATCAACCTGGCTAGGTTCAGATGGCAAGTTCTGTCTGACCTCCTGTGGGTGGTGACTCTCATGTCAGTTCAGTTTTCAAAGCCTTTGCTCTGAGGCTGTAGGTTTATTCCACACAGGTGCCACTTGGGAGCTAGACTGGGAGGTGGGCTGTGGTTTATATCATAATTCAGTTCTCAAAGCCTTTGCTGTCTTGCTTTGGGTCAGTCCCAGGTATGTGCACTTGAGGGGTGAGCCTGGGACTTGTGTAGATGTACATAGCATTAGATGATTTGTTTCCTCCAGCTCTTTTTTCCTCTGAGATCCCGCTCACTCTTTGACTTGCAGGGATCATTATTCTTAGTTTCTTTGGCTAGAATGACAGGGTATGTCTCGGGAGTTTTTGCTGCCTGTGCCACAGCTGGACTGTGTGCTTACCCTCCATGCAAGGTTGGAAGAGTAAAGTAATAAAAACAAAAATGGGAAACTCACTCTTGTTAGAGTGGCTTCTTCAGGTTTTGACTCCCACCCCCAATCCATCTGCTTTTGCTTACTCTTTGGAATTCCTCGGGTGGTTGGTTTTTCCTTTGGTCCAGAGTTTTTAGTATTTATCATTGGGAGAAAGATCAGCTGTGGTGTCTTAACTTCATCTTAGCTGGTACCAACATTAGCATTTCAGTTTTGTTCATACTGTGTTAGAGACAGAAGCCCAATCCCTAGTTAATCAACTCTACTTCTCTATTTAGTCTCACTATAGACCATTGTTTTGGTTTACTTTGTATTTCTTGATAGTATTATACTAGATAATGCTCAATACATGCTTATTTTTTATTGCCTAACTTGTTGAAAAAGAGGATTCAAAAACATTTCATGTTGAAGAATCCTCACTTTTAAACAAAAATTTCATTTAACCAGAGTATTCCAGTTAGTTAAGGCTTTAACTTTTTATTTTGAAATAATTATAGAAATCGTACACAATAAGTATACCCTTAACCTAGTTTCCCCTAATGGTTGCATCGTACATAATTGCAGTAAACTACCAAAGCCAGGAATGTGACATTTTTTCCAGTGTGTGTGAATAGTTCTATATTATTTTATCACATAAGGCTTAGTAGGCTAATAAATTTATAAAAGCTGTCCCTGAGAAAGGACCACCTACCAGATGTATGTATAAACATTTCTAATGACTGTACCTTTTTTTTTTTTAAATTGAAGTATAGTTGATTTACAATGTTGTGTTAGTTTTGAGTGTACAGCACAGTGATTCAGTTATACATACATATATATATATCTATTCTTTTTCACATTCTTTTCTGTTATAGGTTATTCCAAAATACTGAGTATATAGTTCCTTGTGCTTTACAGTTGGTCCTTGTTGGTTGCCTATTTTATATATAGTAGCGTATATATGTTAATCCCAAACTCGTAATTTATCCCTCCCCCCTTTCCCTTTTGGTAACTGTAAGTTTGTTTTCTATGTCTGTGGGTCTATTTCTATTTTGTAAATAAGTTCATTTGTGTCTTTTTTTTTCAGATTCCTAAGTGATATCGTATGATATTTGTCTTTCTCTGTCTGATTTACTTCACTTAGTATGATAATCTCTAGGTCCATTCATGTTGCTGCAAGTGGCATTATTTCATTCTTTTTTATGGCTGAGTAATATTCCATATTGTGTATGTGTGTTTGTGTGTATAGATAGATAGATAGATAAAGATACATCTTCTTTACCCATTCACCTGTGAATGGACATTTAGGCTGCTTCTGTGTCTTGGCTATTGTATATAGTGCTGCCTGTACTTATTGATAAAGTTCCTTAAGATACCTTTTAACTATTTCAATGAGTACAGTAAGCCCCTTACATACGAACGAGTTCCATTCTGAGAGCGCATTCGTAAGTCCAGTTTGTTTGTAAGTCCAACAAAGTTAGTCTAGGTACACAACTAACATAATCGGCTATATAGTAGTATTTAATTTGATGGGATTTAAAGGAAGTTTCTATGAGTACTTGAAAAATTTAACTCCTCACTTAAAGAGAAAGATCATGGTGTTGGGAAGAATGGGAAAGTCACACTCCCTCTAGTGTCCTTGGTCTCTGGCCCTGAGAATCTCTTGATTTTCTGATATCTACTTTCAGATGACCCCTTCCCATCACGTCACTATGTCTCCTTTGCCCCCATTTTCTCTGGATCATCTCAGGCTGAGCAGTTCTGCACTGTCTACCCTGACAACGAGGAGATGTATCCTCTCGATTCCAAACCCCTTTCCTAAACTTCTGAGGGAATAGCTCCAAAAAGAGGAAGAATGTGGGAATTAAGTGACATGAGACAGGAGCAAGGCCTTAATTTGCTGCCCAGGTAATTGAAGTTTGGGGAGTGCAGTGAAGCAGGGCAAGCTGAAGCCCTCAAGTCAGTTCACAGATCAGGGTGATCCCAAACCCAGTGGCCTGGAGTGAGGGACCTGCACCGGTCTGCAGGTGGAAGGGACCCAGAGAACAGCACACAGCCTGGAAACCGGCGTGTTGTCTAGGCACTCTGATATAGAAGAGCTGGCATATTTAAGGCCAATGTGTGTTTTCCCTAGTTCACATTGTGCTAACATTCTCATCTGTTTTCTGTTGTAGTTGCATGAGTTTGAATTTTTACATTCTAGATTAAAGTTTATTTTGTCCTTCATTCATTCATTCATTCATGCAGTATTTTTCCACTGAGCACCTACTGTCTTTCAGGCAGTGTTCTAGGCACTGCAGATACAGCAATAAACAAGACAAGCAAACTTTCAGTCCTACCCCAGAGGCTTAGTTTCTAGTGGGGAAGGATAGAGAATAAAAAAGATAAGTATCTCTTTTCCTGCCCTGCAAATAGGTTCATCAGTATCATTTTTCTAGATTCTATATATATGTGTTAATATATGATATTTTTCTCTTTCTGACTTACGTCACTCTGTATGGCAGACTCTAGGTTCATCCACATCACTGCAAGTCACCCAATTTCATTCCTTTTTATGGCTGAGTAATTTTCCATTGTATATATGTACCACACGCAGATGAAGAGAATGGACTTGTGGACACAGAGGGGGAAGGGGAGGGTTTGACAAACTGAGAGAGTAGCATTGACATACATACACTACCATGTGTAAAATAGACAGCTAGTGGGAAGCTGCTGCATAGCACAGGGAGCTCAGCTTGGTGCTCTTTGATGACCTGGAGGGGTGGGATGGGGGTGGGTGGGAGGGAGGCTGAAGAGGGGATATATATATAACATACAGCTGATTCACTTTGTTGTACAGCAGAAACTAAGACAACATTGTAAAGCAAATATACTCCAAAAAAAAAAAAAGGTAAGTAAGTGAAACACATTTTTTGTTACAATTATGATAAATGCTAAGGAGGGGGAAAAAATCAAAGAAGAGGGATAAGAAATGTCGAGTTCTGAGGGTTGTCCTTTTGATAGGGACGCCAGGAAAGGCCTTTCTGAGAAGGTGATATTTGAGTCAAGATCGGAACAAACTGGAAAGAGTGAGCCAGATGTAGATTTGTGAAAACTGGAGGGTTGCAGGCAGAGGATGGAGCATGAGCAAAGGCCCTGGGGCAGGCCAGGAAGCCAGACCTTAGACCATTGGAAAGAAAGTGTAAGACTTGAGGTTTGAATTCGGAGAACTGTTCCTATGTTACAGTCTTGCGCACTACTTCCTGCTTAATATCCCTCCCACTAACTACCCCCAGAAAGTGCAAGCTATTTGGGGCCACTAACATTCTACATAAGGAAATCAGTAACGAGTGTAATGAGTTAAAAAATGGTAACATTTTCCAGCTTGCAGTCGAGCACCTTCATTCTGACGCTCTGCTCTTCTGTTTCTAGCCCAGTTTTTGCATTTCAACCTGTTCTCCTCCCCCTTAATCCTTCCCCTCTTACCTAGTGACTGTGTGATGATTATGTTGGTAAAGTGCTGATGACTACTTTTTGCTTTTGTTACTAAAATGCATGAACGTTTATTTACTCATCACACATAGAACACTTGTAGTCTCTCTAGAGGCTACAGAAAAAGTGAAAGCCACTTTCTGCCCAGAGTTGCTTCCAGACTCACAGGAACAAACAAAGCCTGTGCAACTGTAAAATATAAACCAAGTTTTTTGTTTGTAATAAAAATAAATGATAAGGGTTAAGTAGGAGAGAGCAGGAAGAAATGAAGATGCTGAAAGTAGCTGGCATTTTACATTTGTGTGTGAAAAGGGTTAGGATTTTCAATTCACCCATGTTCTGGGGGTTGCCCGTGGGATGGGGGTTGTCCCTGAAAGAGGAGATTGTGTTTGTTGTATGCAGTAAGCAGTTTTAATTTTTCATGCTTATGTTATTTCAGGGTCCCCCACGTGGGCCTTCGTGGTTCTCACTGACCTTTCAGGAAAAGCTTTTACATGAAGGGGTGTTTCAGCAGTCCCTAGAAACATTTTTCTGCTAAGTTGAGTTGCTTCAGACTTCCTGCTGACTCTGCTTAGATCATCCCCTGAGAATTTCTTCTCGGTAGGATTTAAGAGATTTGGCATTCATCTCTAAACTCTAGTTCTAAAGATAAAAATGGCTTCTTTCCTACCTTGGCTGGCTGAAAAGAATCTTGCTACTAAAAATGCTATTAATATAACAGACCCATCAGAGCAATGCAGGGAGTGCTGTAATTCTTGAAGGTTGGGGCCATTTCCTTTAGGAAACCTCTCCTGAGGCTTTTAACTTGATTAGTTTTCTGTTGGCAGAAACAAGCCTAACCAGAAATTTGTTGTTGAGAATATGCCTGTGAATTTATATTTGCAAACTTTTGATGTGTACAGTAGAGGAGGGTACCTCCTAGCACATTTGAGGTGACAGTTTTGCCTTTCTATACCTCAGTTTCTGTCACCATCATTCTTTCCTTCTTTTAACTGTAAATCTGTGTGATTCTTAAAATGGGACTGTGGCTAACACCTGTTCTAAGCTTTTAATTACTTATTGGCAAAACATATAGATACATAGACACATCCAGGTATCTTAATGTACGCTTAAAAACAAAAATCAAGAACCCTGAGAAATTGGTCATGGCCTTTAGCATTACTTTAGATGCTTATTTATTTTACTTGCAAAAATGTAGTACATGATATTCTTAGGAATGTAGATAACACAAGTTATGCATGGACAGTGCATCTTTTCATTTTCCCTACACCAAGTTGAGTTTCTGTGTTTTTTCTTGGCTTCTTAAAGACGTCAGCCAGGGAGGCGTGAACTTATTGCTTTGAAGTATGCTTGCTACTAGTAAAAGGAAGATTCTCTTTCTTGGAAACTTCGCTCTCAGAATCATACGACGTGTGACCTGGTAGGGAATAGTCCAGTATGGGAATAGCTTCACATCTGGTGTCTGTATGAATTACCTCTGAACTCATCGGAAGATTCAATGGAGGAGGTTTTTCCCTTCCTGTTGCCACAAATTTCATTTCAGTGAAGATGTGCTTATAGGAGTTTCAGCCACCTTTGAGACTGAACAGTGGGATTATAGAGTGGTTCTGGATCAATGTGAATGTATATTATGTTTCAGGGTGTTTCAAACTGTAATGGTTACAATAAATTTGTTCCTGTTTTCCTCTGGTACCTTTCACTTTTTTGTTTATTGTATCCCTTCCCTGGCTAGAATATAAGTTTCATGAGCGTGGGGAATGTGTGTCTTTTGTTGTCTGCTGTATCTCTGGCTTCTAGAATGTGGTAGGTGCTCAGTATATATTTTCTGAATGAAGGACTATGTAGATGATTGGAAGAATCAGCTCAGGGATGTGCCCAGCTACTCTATTTTTCTTCTTTCCTTTCTGGCCATTTTCATGTGTGTATCTTAAGTGTGTACCACTTAACTAGTCTAGAGAAACCTCATTGCTGAGCAAGGAGAATAAGGCTAAAGAGAGTCACACATGTTGAACTTTGAGGATTTTTCTATTTTCCGCTCTGGGTAACAGTCCTCAGACCAATGAGAGAGACTGGAAAAATGTTAAGGAAGGAGTTGAATTAACCTGGGTAGCCCCAAAAGGCTGAATGATATTTAGTGATTTCATCATGTGAATTTCTGTTTGCAGGGCACTCTGTACCAGATTAATGTTCTCAGGTTGGATTTGCTCCCAGAAATAAACCCATTAGTTTAGCTGCTAAGCAGAGAGTGGGGTTCCTATTTCATTTTGCCCATCTCCCTCTCCCTATCCACTTCACAGCCCCTACCCGAACCTCCCAATCAGGGTTTTCAGAATGCTGTGGAATTAAGGTAAAAACCCTTTTCCTTCTTGAGTTCGATTTATTAGGAAGAGTTGATTGGACTTACATCTTGAGCTTTTCCATTTTTGATTGATTTTGAAGTGTAGATGGAGTCAGAATGAAACAAAACCATTGGGAGAGAGGGAGGTTATCCAATGCACCTCTGAGTTTTGCTTGGTTTTTTGAAATGTGTAATTTCAAACAGGAAGTTACTCATTTGGCAGACACCTTGGTTTGTACTTTTCAGAGTTTTTAGTTTATGGATAGGCATAGAGCTTTAAATATACACCTGTAGAGTTTAAGTAGAAGAAGACAACGGTTGCCAGCTCAATGAAAGCAGCCCTGTGCTGTGCCAGGTGGGCAGCTACCCTCCGGGCAGAGACAAGTGTAATTCTCTAATGATTTTATTTATGTTCTTATTTCATATCTCCGCAGGAGTAATCTCAGTACATGATGTTAGTTCTCACCTGCTACCACGTAAAAGTCCAAGTACCTGCCAGGTGCACATAGGTGCGCTGTTATCTGCCAAGCTGGCTGCCGTCCCTGTGTGCTGAACTCTTCCTGTTAACTGCCTATACCCATTGGATGACTCAATGATCCCCTCTTTTTTTTTTTCTTTGCTACAGACCATAAAGCCATGGGAAACGCAGAAAGTCAAAATGTAGTGCATGAGTTTTATGGAGAAAAGCATGCGAGCCTGGGGCGCAAACACACGTCGCGCTCCCTGCGCCTGTCGCACAAGGTGCGGCGGACCAGGCACGCCTCCTCGGGGAAGGTGATCCACAGGACCTCCGAAGTGACCACCCGATCCAGCAGCACTCCCAGTATCCCCCAGTCCCTGGCTGAAAATGGCTTGGAGCCCTTCTCCCAAGAAGGCACCCTGGAGGACTTCGGGAGCCCCATTTGGGTGGACCGAGTGGATATGGGCTTGAGACCCGTGTCTTACACGGATTCTTCTGTCAGTCCCAGTGTAGGCAGCAGCATTGTCCTCGCAGCAGCCTCTGTGCAGAGCATGCCAGACTCGGAGGAGAGCCGGCTTTACGGGGATGACGCTACGTACTTGGCGGAGGGAGGCAGGAGGCAGCATCCCTATACATCCGATGGGCCCACTTTCACGGAGACGGCGAGCTTTAAGAAGAAACGCTCCAAATCTGCAGACATCTGGCGGGAGGACAGCCTGGAATTCTCACTCTCTGATCTGAGCCAAGAACATTTAACAAGCAACGAAGAGATCTTGGGTTCTGCCGAAGAGAAAGATTGCGAGGAGACTCGGGGGATGGAAGCCCCAGCGAGTCCGCGGCAGCTCAGTACCTGTCAACGTGCCAATTCACTGGGGGATTTGTATGCTCCCCAGAAAACCTCCGGGGTGACGGCAGACGGGGGGCGGAGGGGCAAATTTGCAGGCTACTGTCGGAATTTGGTGTCTGATATTCCTGATCTTGGGAACCATAAGATGCCACCAGCTGCTGCCGAAGAGGCTCTTCCGTACAGTAATTATAACACACTTCCCTGTAGGAAATCTCACTGTCTTTCTGAAGGTGCCACCAACCCACAAATGAGCCATAACAACAGCATGCAAGGCAGAAGAGCAAAAACAACTCAGGTAAAGTGACTGGAATCTGTTTCAATATTTTGGAGATGATGCATGACTTTAAGTGCATGAGTTTGCTCTTACACGATTCCCATCTTTTAGCCGGGTTTTGTTTGCCTGGTGGGTGCTGCAGCCGATGCTGTTTCTCTGGAGATGCAGCGCTCTTCTGCTTCGCCCCTCTTGCAGTTCTGTGGTGAAGGGGTGGGGATTAAGGAGTAAGCGTAGATGTGTGTCGGGGATGTGATGAGAGTGGGAATAAAGCTGATGAGTTCACATTGGGAAGCTGCCTCTCCAACTCAGCTCTTCAGCGGCATCTCACTCCTTCTGAGCTTCCTTCCTAACGTGGTTCTATCCGTGGACAGATGGGGATGGTGGGGTGTGGACTCTGGGAACTTACTTCTTCAGCGCCACAGGTGGGAAGAGGTTAGTCGGCTGCTCGTTGGAGGAGGTGTTTTTGATTCAGGGCGGGCTCTGGTCATTTGTCAGCTGCTCTCAGAGGTTGGCAGGCTGACTGCCTTACCAGGAGCCATTTCAATTTCCTGTTCCTTGCAAGGCCGGCCAGCCCTCTCTCTGGAGGGAGGTGTTGCGGAAGGAATAACATGGGTGGGTTCCAGTTCTACGCTGCAGCCAGCTAGTTTTTGACCTTGGACAAACCCTGACTTCTAGTTGCTCTTCTGAACAGTGGGGTAAAGATGCTCGACTCACCTACTTCGGGGTCCAGGGCATGAAAGAGTGGGTGTGAAAACATTTTTCAAAGATTTAAAACGTATCTTACTTATGAAAGGAAGTCCCGTTACCTTCATTAGTAATGGTAATTAACGTGGAGATAATAACGTGTCAAGTAATCCTGCATGCCTCCATCCTTTTCTGGTCCTGCAGTTCCCTTAACGTGGAGATAATAACGTGTCAAGTAATCCTGCATATGCCTCCGTCCTTTTCTGGTCCTGCAGTTCCCTGTAGTGGAGTTCTGGGAGTCCTGGCTTCTGTTGAGGATGGGTTGGTAGTTTGCAAGGTGGTGCTTCAGATCCGGAATCCAGATTGGGCCCATTTGCCTTGAAAGGTGTATTGGCCACCAGGGTGTCCAGCGAATACCACTGAGGTCAGCTGGAAAACGGCAGGTGTGCTCTGACCTGGCCAGCAGTGCATGGTGTTCACCTTCTGGTCTTGCTTCAGTGCAAGTCAAAGTTACTCGAGGGTTATTTTGAGGCTCAATTCTCTTGGGAAGGGTGTCTAAATATAATGGGCAGATGGGATGGTGGGGAACCTGGGGAGGAGGGCAAAGGAAATTGGCACTAGATTGTCTGTGTTCCTGCCCAAGAGCAAGTTTTTTTGTTTTGTTTTGTTTTTAAGTATTCAAAATCTCAGGTCTCTAATTTTATTTTGGAATTTTAAATCCCCGTATACAAGTCGTCTGGGGATACAGTTTTTTTCTTTTTTTTTTTTTTTGTACCACTGTAGATTTCTATATTAGAATAATTGAAATTTACTATATATTCCTCTGGGTTGATATAGGTTAAAGGAGTCTGTGTTTGACCTTTTCCTCTTCTTTTTTAAAAGATATTTTAAACCGTGGTAAAAGTACACATGACATTTACCATCTTGGCATTTTTAAGTGTATGGTTGAGGGGTATTAAGTACATCCACACTGTTGTGTACCCTTCATCTTCAGAACTCTTTTCATCTCGTAGAACTGAAATTCTGTCCCCATTAAACAAAAGTTCTCTGTTTCCCCCTTTCCCCAGCCCCTGGCAACCACCGTTCTACTTTCTGTCTCAGTGAATTTGGCTCTAGAGACCTTGTAAGAGTGGAATCATGTAGTATTTGTCTTTTTGTGACAGGCTTATTTCATTTAGGTTGATATCCTCAAGGTTCACACGTTGTACCATGTGTCAGAAGCGCCCTCCTTTTTAAGGCTGAATAATATTCCACTGTATGTATATAACACTCCCCCCACAGCCCCCATTCATCCACTGAAGGACAAGTTTTGCTGATGGTGTCCAAGCCAGGTATCCTGGCTCCACGTCTTCTTGCCTGAGTAACTTTGGGCACAATTTTTTTTAATTAATTAATTTATGTATGGCTGTGTTGGGTCTTCGTCTCTGTGCGAGGGCTTTCTCTAGTTGTGGCAAGCGGGGGCCACTCTTAGTCACGGTGTGCGGGCCTCTCACTATCGAGGCCTCTGTTGTTGCAGAGCACAGGCTCCAGACGCGCAGGCTCAGCAGTTGTGGCTCACGGGCCCAGTTGCTCTGCGGCATGTGGGATCTTCCCAGACCAGGGCTCGAACCCGTGTCCCCTGCATTGGCAGGCAGATTCTCAACCACTGCGCCACCAGGGAAGCCCTAGGCACAATTTTTAAGTCTCTGGAAGGCTTAATTTCTTCATCTGTCAAATGGGAATAATAATAAAGTTTCTGAGAAAATGGAATGTGAAGGCCAGCGCTTGGTACTTTAGAATCTACCCATAAGGGACAATGCGTAAGTTGATGTAATTTTCATTATTATTAGTGTTGTATGAGTTGAGGACTCAAGGTAGTTTTGTGTTTATATCAAACTTTGTGTTAGAAACAAAATTATTAAAAAGGCTGATTCTGAGGTTTGAGAAGGTGAGTGTGAATGTTGCCTCTAGATGCACTCCTTGAATTTTTCTCCATTTCTCTTCTGAAGCAAGATTATGATGATAGAAACGACTGAATTACCCTGCTGTGGTCCCTCTGCCTACCCTGGCCGGGCTCTTCCTACACTGGCAACTTGACAGGTTGGGACGCAGGTGAGATAGGTGCCCTATTAAAGGGTCACCTGAAAGGCACTGCAGGCTCTGTCCTGAAGACATTGCCAGATTGGCAGTGCAGACCTGATTGGAAGAAATGGTCTCCTGGCCCTCAGCAGTTAAAAGGAACCTCACCTGGGACTGTCACTTTTACCTGGAACGATGCTAAGTTAGCGCACATTCTGTGTAAGATTTGACGGGGTGCCAGGTGGTATTCTGGCTCCCTAGCTCCAGGTCTCCAACACTGCGGGACAGTTGGACCTCTGCTTCCCCCCACTCCCCACTGATGGGGCTGTGAGCCTTTGAGTCATGGCCACCCCCGGAAGAGGGGCAGAGCCGGTATCGCTGAAAGTTCTCATGTGTAATCGTTGTACGACATTTCCATTCTTTGGCTCGTCGCCTTCTAAAATCGTTAATGTATGAAAGTGAGATCGTCTCAGCCTGGTGTCTCGTAAAGCACTGTGGTAGCTTAATGTAACGCAAAGTGCAACAGGACTAGGCATCCTAAGAAGTACATTTGGATCCCGGCTCGCTCCTTACTAAACGGTGACCTTGGGCAAGTCACTCCATCACTGGCCCCTTCTCTGACCGGGGTGAGTGACACCAGCCTCTGACAGGGCCATTAGGAGAACCAAGTGGGATTCCATGCATGGAAGCCTTTTGCAGAGTGTATAAAGTGAACGGAAGTCTTATTTTTGTATCGACTTTACGTGTTGAGTGAAGATCTTTAATGACTTGAAACAAACCCCAGAATTATTCACAACACTGTCCATCCACCCACACTTCCTAGTCTAAGTTTGGTGTGATCATCCAGTGCAATTTCTTGAGAACCCACTATGTTCCAAACAGTGTATTTTAAGAGGCAGTGGGTGTGGAGACTTCCTTGAAAAGAATTCTTTTTTTCTTTTTTTTGTGTTGGTAAAAGTTTCTGACCCAGGGGCCCTCTCCGGCAAGTTTGGATCGTAGATATTAAGGCCTCCTCATCTGCCCCGGTGATGTGGTTGAATCTGTAATCGTCTTGTCAGCAGTTTTACTCCCCAGAAAAGAGCTCCTGGCGGGCATTTCGCCAAGGTCATGGCCTCTGAGCCTGAGAGACAATATGTTTTATCTGAACTAACATGAACAACATCTTTTTATTTGAAAATGATCAAAAATGTGTCTGCCACACACTGAGTGCTAAGAAATTATATTTGTCCAATTCAGTCTACTTGAGTATGTGTCGTGTACCTCCTGCATAAAAGTCTTATCTTGTCGGTCAGTCTGCTACTCATTTGTTGGGAGGATTTACCCAGACTACTGACAGCAGAGTTTATTTGTACTGACTTCTGTAAAATCCCAGGTAGCTTGCCCCTTGATGCAATGAATGCCTCATTGGTATTTTGGCCTGAACTTTACTCTCAGTGTCCCCATGGTTAACGGACAGAGGAAGGGGCAGCCTGGTGTCAGGCAAAGAAGAGGTTCTGGAGTCCAGCAGGTCTGAGCTTGTGAGTTTGAACCCTGTTACCTATGTAACCTAGAAGGATCTCAGTGCCTCTTGAATGAGGGTTCCACACAGGAATGAATGTAACACTCCTGGCACCATATCTTGCATGTATTAGATGCTCCGTAAATAATGGTTATGAGTTACGATGGTAAAGTTTGGTTTCATTGTGTAGAGTTCAGCTCTCCTGTGTTGCTAAGGCTATCAGCGGGTGAGGGGGAGCGAGGAAACTGCCAGTCGATGGAGTGTCCTTGAGCCACGTTCTGTGCTTGAAAGGGAAGCTTTGGCTTGGAGCTGTCCTGCGTAACGCCTGAGGAGGGCTTCATTCATCCACTTGGGAGATGAAAGACTGTGAACAGCTGTGCTGAGGATGTCTCAGGGGGCCGCCACCTTGGGAGGGAGCGGGCGGCCCCCCCCAGAGCTCCTCGCGGGGACGTGGCGCTGGTGCTAAGGTTTGTGTGCTGGTCCAGCTTCTGACACCCTCTTCCCGCCGTGGTATATGGAGTGGGATTGACAGAAGACAGAGCTCCTGGCCCCTGAGCACCTCTGCGGGGGTTCATTTCAGCCTGATGGCGAGTTGCCAACTCTCCCATCACTTTTCAGGGGAGGAAGTCAACCTAAGGAGATTAGGTGACAGGGTCTCACGACTGGATTGAAGTCCAGGTCTTCTGACCCACAGACCAGGGTCCTTTCTTCAGAAGCAAACCCACACCACACTGCCTCCCCATGTTCAAACAGGTTTCAGCTCACGTGCTCTCAGATTTTAACATCAAAACCCCCCAGTTCTGGTACAGAAGCCAAACAGGGTGGTGGGCTGAAAAGAAAATAGTAACTGTCCACTACCGTGGCCCGAATCAGCAGTCCCTGAGAGAGATGACCAAAGGCGACTTTATTTTTTATTTGTATGTTTTTAAATTGAAGTATAGTTGATTTACAATGTTGTGTTAACTTCTGCTGCCGTACAGCAAACTGATTCAGTTATACATATATATACCTTCTTTTTCATGTTCTTTTCCATTACGGTTTATCACAGGATATCGAATATAGTTCCCTATGCTATACAGTAGGACCTTGTTTTTTATTCATTCTATGTATAATAATTTGCATCTGCTAATCCCAACCTCCCACTCCATCTCCCCGCCACCTTCCCCTCGGCAACAAGTCTGTTCTCTACGTCTGAGTCTATTTCTGTTTCGTAGGTAAGTTCATTTGTGTCATATTTTAGATTCCATATGTAAGTGATATCGTATGGTATTGTCTTTGTCTGACTTACTTCACTTAGTATGATAATCTCTAGTTCTATCTATGTTGCTGCAAATGGCATTATTATTATTTTTTTATGGCTGAGTAGTATTCCATTGTATATATGTACCACATCTTCCTTATCCATTCATCTGTCGATGGACATTTAGGTTGTTTCCATATCTTGGCTATTGTGAATAGTGCTGCTGTGAACATAGGGGTGCATGTATCTTTTTGAATTATAGTTTTGTCTGCATATATATGCCCAGGAGTGGGATTGCTGGATCATATGGTAGCTCTGTTTGTAGTTTTTTGAGGAACTTTCATACTGTTTTCCACAGTGGCTGCACCAACTTACATTCCCACCAACTGTGTATTAGCGTTCCCTTTTCGCCACACCCTCTCCGGCTTTTGTTACTTGTAGCCATTTTAATGATGGCCATTCTGACTGGTGTGAGGTGATATACCTCATCGCAGTTTTGATTTGCATTTCTCTAATAATTAGCGATGTTGAGCATCTTTTCGTGTGCCTGTTGGCCATCTGTATGTCTTTTTTGGAGACATGCCAAAGATGACTTTAGAAGGCTGTATCCCTGAGGACCTTCTTGCTTGGATAAACAAGTTAATAGGATTGGTGATTTCAGCAAGATAAAGGGTGCAGCACGATCAGAAGAAGATCTTGAGTTCCTATAAAAGTTGTGTTGATTTTTAAAATTTTGTTTCGTTTTACACTTAGTTTAAATGGTTCAGGGATAATAAATATGTTCCCTGAGCTGAGAACTGACATCAGCATCCAGAGATTCCTAACCTTTGGTCACAGATTCCTTTGCGAATCAGATGAAAAATTTGGATCTTTTGGGATCAACACAAGAGACCACCCTTTTGCATATCATTTCAGGGGATCCACGGGTCCTCCAAGGTCCATCGAGAAGCTTCTGGTTAAGAACCTCAGGTTAATTATTTTCTTTAATTAATTTTTATTGGAGTATAGTTGCTTTACAGTGTTGTGTTAGCTTCTACAGCACAGCAAAATGAATCACCCATACGTATACATAACACCCCCTCCCTTCTGGATTTCCCATCCGTTTAGGACAACACAGTGCATTAAGTGCATTAACTCCACTTAATGCACTGTGGTGTCCTAAACCGGAGGGAAATCCCAAAGGGAGGGGATGCTATGTGTGTTTCCCTCAGTTGTCTATTTTATACATAGTATCAATAGTGTATATGTGTGTGTTCCCCTCAGTTGTCTATTTTATACATAGTATCAATAGTGTATATGTATCAATCCCAATCTCCCAGTTCCTCCCACCCCACTCCCTCCCCCCTTGGTACCCATACATTTGAAGACCCTTAGGTTAATTCTTCGTGAAACAAGATATTTTCATATAAAATCCATTTAAAAAAACCTCTCTTCTTTCGCGGCTCCTGTTTGATGCTTCTTTTTTGCCTTCCTTTTGATTTTTCTTTTTCTGCCACGTAAGTTAAGCAATGAGGTATTTATTTTGGAAAACAGCCCACCCATTTCAACAAGAATATCCCTCTTCTTTGCCAAGATCTTCTTTTGAGGAGTGGGAGGGTGAGAAGGTAGCTGAGACATGGCTTGTATCAGAAGTTCTCAGACTCCTTTATACTCTTAAAAAGTGTTACAGACTCCAAAGGGCTTCTGTCCGTGTGGGTTATATCTATAAATATTTATCACATTAGAAAATGAAACAGAAATGTAAAAAAAAAACTTGTTAATTCATCTTAAAATAGCAGCAATAAACCATTACATGTTCACATAAATAACTTTATTTTTTAAATTTTATTTTCTAAAATTAAAAAAAAAAGCCAGAAGAAGGGCATTGTTTTGTATTTTTGCAAATCTCTACAATTTCTGGCTTATCAGAAGACACTAGAGTCTCATATCTGCTTCTGCATTCACTCTCTTGCGACATGCTGTTTTGGTTGGACTATATGAGGAAAGCCTGGCTTCGAACAGATAGTTGGTAAAGGGAGGACCTTAGGGACCCCCTGAAATTATTTAAGGACCCCTGGTCCTCACTTGGAGAGCTGTTTATTTATGCTAATATAGTCTGGGGAGGCCCAAGCCTTTGAAAATCACATTCTTAGTTTAGTCGGTGAGGAGAGGAGCCTCTGTGTCCCTCAGTGTAAGTCGTGTCCCACAGTAACGTGCCATTGCTGGTTTCCCAGCATAACTGAGGAGGATAAAGGGCTGGGACCAGGAGCTTGGAGGCCTCCCAGCCAGCCTGCTGTGCAGCCCTGGGAGCATCTCCACGGATCCGCAGGGCAGAACTTAGGAAACGCCCACCAGCTTTTCTCTCTGTGTTGGGGCCCAGTGTGCTTTGAACTTCCTGTTGACAGAATATCTAGTTTGGGCCATAAAACAGCCCAATATGTCTTTCTCACTTTCTCTCCTTTTAAAAAGATGAAAGAAAAAACATGTAAGTGAGCTCTGGTTGTCTCCATAAAAGACGTAATAAATGCGGATGGCTGGAAGATGTGGAAGTCAAGCTTTCCAGTGGGGGCTCAGTTGTGACTTCAACTGGAGTTGAGCGTGAGTTGAGCCTGGAAATGACTACACCGTTAAATCAAACTAAAATGTGTTCCATGAGAAACGCTTTTCTTGGTTGGAGAGGAGGGTGGAAGATGAACAGCAGTTAACTTGTTCAACAGTGTTTGTGGGTTTTTTTTGGAAGTGCCTACGCCATGCCAGACACTATTCTTGGTGCCTTGGAATGCATCAAGAAGAGATCCCTGAGCTCAGGAAGTTAGTTGGGGTGAAGTGGAGGTGTGTCTGCAGCAAACAGTCAGCATAACAAGTACATGGCATGCTATGGGGAAAAGAGAGCAAGGCAACGAAGACCAGGCAGCCGGGAATGCGCGGCAATTCCGGATCAGGTGGTTGGGTCGGGCCCCGCCCCTCGGGATGGGCAGACTTGGGTAGGGATTTGGAAGGGAGATGGGAATTGGCCATTGATTTGAAAGGTGGGAGTGTGCCCTGCACCTTTGAGGAAGAACAAAGAGGCCAACGTGGCTGGAGCAGAGTTGGGCAGGGGGAGGGGAGGCGGGGGGTGGGGGTGGGAAGGGAATGCTGCAGAGAAGCGGCACGGGGATTGGAGGAGGGAAAGAGAAGGCTTCCAGCTGTGGGAAGAGGGACTTTGAGCTGAACCTTGAAGGATCAGTGTTCCTGGAATTCCTGGACGCAAGAAAAGTTGGGAGCATACTCCGGCATGAGTTCTTCAGTTTCACTGGTGGCTGCGTGCATCCAAAGGTCCAGTGCTAAGGCTGGACGTTGGTGGAGGGCCTGGATGGACAGCCTTGGGGGCCCTCACCTTGCTCCTGGGAGACTTACCCAGCCATGGCATGCAGGATGGATCGATGGGCGGAAGGTAGTTAGAACAGAGAGTCTGTGGCTGAACCAGGGATGTGGCACTAGGAAAAGAAGAAGAGGGACTAGGGATGTGATATATCCTGAGGTCCTGAGGAGGGGAAGGGTGACGACAGGGTTTGAGACAAGCACATAGAAAAACAGATGAAAGCAGAGAAGATGATTCACGGACTTAGACATAGAGCTGTCCCCAATCTGGAGTTACCTGAGGCAACATTTCAAGCATTTGCCAACTTACTTCTGAGACTCTTCTGGGCAGCAGTAAGAACTTCAGCAGTTGTAATTGAGAGAAATTTTGAGTGACTCCGTTGTAAATCATTAGAGAGGATGGGACTGAGTGCTGGAAACTTTAAAGGGCATGGAGATTTTGCCTGAGGAAGGAAAGAGGAAGGAAATAGAAACAGGGTTTTAGAAACGTCTCAAAGGGAACTGGGACCCATGTAAAGAGGCTAAGAGTGGGAGGTCAAGAGGTACAGTTTACAAACTTCGGAATCAAAAATTCAAAATGGGGGCTTCCCTGGTGGCGCAGTGGTTGAGAGTCCGCCTGCCGATGCGGGGGACGCGGGTTCGTGCCCCGGTCCGGGAGGATCCCACGTGCCGCGGAGCGGCTGGGCCCGTGAGCCATGGCCGCTGAGCCTGCGCGTCCGGAGCCTGTGCTGCGTGGCGGGAGGGGCCGCAGCAGTGAGAGGCCCGCGTACCGCCAAAAAAAAAAAAAAAAAAAAATCAAAATGGCACTGGCTCTTTGTGTAGAGAGAGGAAAGAAAAAAACCTTACAGTATGGCAAATGGATGCTGCAGTATTTCTGTAAATCAAGAGTGGCAATTATTAGTAGCAGAGCCTAGCAGTTACTTACAGCATAGGAAACATCATTTTCTTAGTTTATTGTGCAGTTTTGCGAATGTGAAAATAATTCAAGGGGATTACATTGGCTCGCACCAGCCTTGGTGGGCCTGTGTATTTTTCCCATGAGACCTTGTTTTTCCCAAGTTCCTCAGCAACACCCATTCTTTCATGCTAGTGCAGGAAGCTAGTAAGCGAGATCAGGCAGCGTCTTCTCTCCTTGGGCTGAGATGTAAGTAAGGCTGAGGATGGACATGACAGTAATTAGAGTTAACACTCTTGTGCAGGTACTGTGTGCTGGGCACCATTCTAGAAACTTGTGTTACCTCAATCTCACATCTTACAAAGTGTCTTACAAAGTAAATATTGTTGCTATTCCCATTATACAGGTGAGGAGACTGAGGCATGGATTGGTTCAAAATAACTTGCCCAGACATGACATTTGCTGCATTGAGATTACCACGGGAGGGTATACGAAGAGTATAGTAGAGTGTAGTACTGAGCGTACCAAGGAGAGAATGTTGGAAACCAAAGACAGTGCTTATGTGTGTGCATGTGTGGCGGAGGGGCGTCCTTAGATTTGGGAGATAAGATGAAGATGATAAGCCAGAGGGGGAATGTTTTAGAATTTAATGAGGCAGAAATTGTTCTAATTCAAGGCTTCTGAAGGTCAAAATCTCCTCCCCCAGGGACGTCCCTGGTGGCCCAGTGGTTAAGAATCCATACGTCCACTGCAGGGGGCGCGGGTTCTATCCCTGGTTGGGGAATTAAGATCCCGCGTGCCTCGTGGCATGGCCAAAAAAAAAAAAAAAAAAAAAACCTCCTCTCCCCATTGAAATTCTGTGAACTCTTTTCTTCTGTATTTACCTTCTCTCTACAGGTGTATTGAAGCAAAGCTGGATTCAACGGGGAAATTAAACAAAGTGACCAACATACCAGTTCCTAACTGCATTCGACTTGTAACTACAAGTTGCCAATTGACCCTCCTGGTCCCTGACTTGTCCCAGGGCCCTTGAACTTTGTGGCTAATTAGCTCTTCAAAATTGTGTCCACACATCTTTAGCACAGCAAACCTGTCCCTCAGAGTCTTTCTGAATTCCCTGGTGGAAACAACTTGAGCCTTTGCCACAATGTGTCTTTAGCCTATGTTCATGCTGGGTGACCCTCCTCCAGTTTTCAAGGCAGTGAAAACAGGCTTTGAATTTACCTCTTGCTGCCTCCACTTTAGCACCAGAGCTCATTTCAGCATTTGCTGCCTGGCTAAAATGACAAAGAAAACTCTTGCCTGGCAGCTGTCGAATGTTTGGGGCAACAGCTGGCCACTTGTGCATCCAATGGGAAAGTGCATGCATTCATGCTGGGAGACTGCCAGTGGAATGGAAATCGGTGAGTGCTCGAAGAATCTGGCTTGGGAGGACTTGTCCAGGAAGAGCAGGATTGAAGAGCCTCTGTATTCCGTGAATGTTGTTTATAATTGGAAGCCTCTTCTGTGGAGTGGTTCTAACATGGGGAGTTTATTTTGAGCTAGTTTTAGGAAATCTTTGGCTGGATCATGCACCATGTTGGGAGTTACTTCTGTGTCTAGCTAGGGTCTTACCATTTCCCTTGATCTCCTCTGACTTTTGCTTTAAGTTTCAGTATTTGGTTAAATAATCTAGGACTGATCGTATGCTAAGACATCTAACTAGAGAAGAAGGAACATGCCTCGCATTTGCAATAAAGAGTGCTGGGCTTCCGTGGGAATTTTCCCTGGGGTTGATCATCTGGATTTCTTGCCTTTGGAAGAGTGGGGTGGTTGACAGGGGCTTTTTTTTTTTTTTTTTTTTTTTTGCGGTACGCGGGCCTCTCACTGTTGTGGCCTCTCCCGTTGTGGAGCACAGGCTCCAGACGCACAGGCTCAGCACCCGTGGCTCATGGGCCCAGCCGCTCCGCGGCATGTGGGATCCTCCTGGACCGGGGCACGAACCCGCGTCCCCTGCATCGACAGGCGGACTCTCAACCACTGCGTCACCAGGGAAGCCCTACAGGGGCTTTTAAGTGTGGGGAGAGTCAGG
Organism: Tursiops truncatus; assembly: GCF_011762595.2. Classification (NCBI taxonomy): domain Eukaryota; kingdom Metazoa; phylum Chordata; class Mammalia; order Artiodactyla; family Delphinidae; genus Tursiops; species Tursiops truncatus. Next base: position 130,655,780 of record NC_047037.1, on the reverse strand, counting down.
TTTCTCCTGTGTGAAGTGTCCTTGAGACGGAGGTCGGTAGGAGGAGGAGCCCTTGGGAAAGGTGCACCAGGAATGTTTGCATCACAGTGATGCTGTCTTTCTTCTGAGCTGTTGGAAGCTGTATCACAGTGGTGTGCATCCTGCCATTTGAGAAGGATGGGCCTTTAGGATGCAGCCTTGGAGCGCTCTTTCAGTGTGTGAACCTCGTGCCTCTACATCAGTGTATCTGTCTTTGGTTTGTTCTAGAGATTCTGAGACCTGTTAACTTGTAATTCTCGTGTGGCACTTAGGCATCTGGAGCCCTGCTGTAGATGACTGTCTCCCACACTCAAGGTGTAGGGGGATGTGGAGTCCCGTTGACCATTCAGGTGTGGAGCAATGCCTCTGGCTGGGTGGACATCATTTCCCACAATGCTGGAGCAAGGGTTTCTGGGTATTTGGCACATCCCAAGCTTCATGACCAAATAGAGGCTGGAGCTGGGCAGCCACCGTCCGTTTCTGGACAGGCTGGGTCACATATCAGTGGGAGGATGTGTACCACTTAGCCTGCTTAACCACTGTGGAAAGCAGGTGGAGCTGGCTTGGATCACAGATCCGGGAGCATTCTCCAGTGGCTACGCTCCCAAAGTGTGCCAGCTCCGCTGGGGCCAGCAGGCCTCTTAACCTGGAGTAATCACTTCTTTGCTCGATTTAATGGTCGTCCCAGAGTTGAATACACACAGCCTGGGCCATTGCAGGGTTGCAGTGTCAGTTGGCATGAGCACGTGTTCAAGCCTGACAAAGAGGTGAGTGTCTATCGAGGCCTCAACTCTTAGTTGCAGTAGAGACATCAAGGCATTCTGTAGGAGTTCATGGTTTGTGGGCATGTAGTAGACTGTTAAGAGACACGCCTGTCCAGTGTCTGCCTCTGTTTCCCTCATCTTCTTTTTCATCTTCTCCTTCTCCTTCCGTCCACTTTTGAGTCTGAGCTCTTTGCTGGGAAACTCAAGGCATATAGATGCACAGTCACTCAGTTGTGCTGGGAAAACCTAGAAGGGGCACTGTTGAGAAACAGAAGGGAAGGCATGGAGTTGACTATTGAGACAGGATCCAGTCAGGTGCTCCCTGCGGCTGAGCCATGGGGCCATCTTGTCCAATGGAAAAGGTCGTTGGAGGCATGGGCTCCAACCTCCAATCTGCCACCTGCCACACTTGTGACTTTCTAAACCTCAGCATCTCCATGCATTCACCAAGGGGATGGTTTGGCGAGGTTCCTTCCTGTTCCAGAGCTTTGGGAATTACAAGATGCCTGGAATTAATTTCTCCTTTTTGTTCTGAAGTCTTTCTCTTATGACCTAGAGAGGATACCTGTGTAGCTGATCTTACAGAGGAGCAGCTCATCTCTTTTCATTTTTGAGGCGAGTTTATAGCTGGTTTTGTCACTTCTTCCAGAGAAGGACTGAGGCATGTGAAAATGAATCCAGATGTTGGTGAGAATCACACAAACTCCGCATCTCCCACCACCCATGGTTATCTTGAATAATCACTGATGGCCAAATTTACTTATTAGATCAAAAGGGATATGTATGGTAAATGTCCTTGCCAGAGAGAAATGTGGGTTGGTAACAGCACTCCCCTGTTTGTATAGAGGACTTTGACCTACTAGATCTGGGTCCTTGATGACCATTGGTGGAGGGTAACAGGCAGGACAGCAGATGGCCAAGTGACAGAACCAGTAGTCACAGGGTCTGCGTCTGAGCCGCATCCATGGTTTCTTTGACACTCTTGAGTCCCTCTACATCCCAGGGACCTAAACTGCATCGCAAATGTTGTTGGTCCTTAGAAACTCGCTTAACCACTTCCTGCTACTATGTCCCTTCTTACCTCCTCCTTGTTTTTTCTTTTCTTTTTTCAAATTTTTTTTTACTGTTCTTTTAAAATTAATTAATTAATTAATTTATTTTTGGCTGTGTTGGGTCTTCATTTCTGTGCGAGGGCTTTCTCTAGTTGCGGCAAGTGGAGGGCCACTCTTCATCGCGGTGTGCGGGCCTCTCACTGTTGCGGCCTCTCTTGTTGTGGAGCACAGGCTCCAGACGTGCAGGCTCAGTAGTTGTGGTTCACGGGCCCAGTTGCTCCACGGCATGTGGGATCTTCCCAGACCAGGGCTCGAACCCGTGTCCCCTGCATTGGCAGGCAGATTCTCAACCACTGTGCCACCAAGGAAGCCCCTCTTTTTTTTTTTTAAATAAACTTTTTATTTTAGAACAGCTTTAGAATTACATAAACATTGCAAAGATAGTAGAAAGGGTTCCCATATACCACACACCCAGTTAACCTTGAGCTCTTGGCCGAGGTGGTATTTGCCAGGTTTTTCCACTGTCAAATTTCTACCCTTTGCACACTGTACTCCTTGTTGTGTGTTTTTGTGTTTTTTGAAGGTGTACAGTGTGATGATTTAATATATGTATATAGTGTGAAATGATTACCAAAATCAAATTAATTAACATATCCATCACTCACATAATTACCCCTTCCTCCCTCCCTCCCTCCCTTCCTTCCTTTATCTCTCTCTCTCTTTCTTTCTTTTGTGGTGAGAACACTTACGATCTACTTTCCTAGCAAATTCCAAGGATACAACATGGTATCATTAACTAGAGTCATCAGGCTATATATCAGATCCGCAGAACTTGTTATAATAACTAAAAGTTTGTAAACTTCACCAACGTCTCCCCATTTCTCCGGGCCCTCACCCTCTGGCAACCACCATTCTACCCTCTGGTTCTGTGAGTTTTACATTTTTACGTTCCACATAGAAGTCAATCATACAGTATTTGTCTTTCTGTGTCTCCTTTGCTTGTTTTCCTGTCTGGCTATGCCCATTTTAAGTTGCTCACTTAGGACCTATTCGTGACGCACGTGAACTCTGAGGGCCCTAATTTAGAATTGACCAGGTGAGATTTGCGGAGACATGGGCACAGCACCTGTCTGGGCCTCGTGCAGGGTGATATTAGTATGTGGCTTGTCTCGTTCTGCCTACCCTGCCACTGCCTCTCATCAAAGATTTGAACGCAAAGCATTGATTTATATGGCAATCGGAATAGCCCGTTAGTTTTTACATTTTCAAGCCATAATTAACTATTTATGAGACTAAAGGCTTAACAAGTGGTTAAGTCCCCAAACCACATATTACTTTGCTGTCTCTTCCTATGTCAGACTCACATTCCGATTCTCTCCCTTTGAGAAAAACCAGTCTAATTTCTTATCCATGAGACTGTCGAGCTGTGCTGTCCAGTACTGCTGTCATTTTCCTCCCTTGATGACTACCATTATTCAATCATTGTTTATGGAAATGCCTTTAGCACTTCAGAGCAATTAAGATTCTGATTTAAGAACAGATCTTCCTGTCCCGGAAATGTTCAACACGCAAGCAGGCGCAGTGCTTTGGAAGTTCCAAACGTTTTTAAACTGGGAATTGATACCCGCCACCTCCTGGCAGTGCCCCAAGCTGTCCCTTGGCCCAGGGGCGGTGAGTAGCTTGCTTCGGGCTCCTAGCATCCCAGCTTTGAAAGGGCAAGGTAATTGGAGAGCCTGCATGGGAGCTGTGAGCCCCACAGACTTTTTTAGCTCAATGTGAGAAGTGAGAAGCTGCTTGTTTTCAAGAAGCAAAGCTGATTGGAGCCCGAGGACTCTTCCCTGCTCCTGGGCTGTGGTCCTTGCTGGGTGAGTGGGTGAGGTAGCACACTAGTTTCCTTTTTAGTCACCAGATTATAGAATAGACCCCTAACTAGGCCCTTCGTTAAAAAAAAAAAAAAGTTATCAGTAAAGACTTCATTATCCCTTGGAACCCCCTACTTCTGGAATAACTCATCAGTCAGCAGAATACCCTAGAGCTCCAGGCACGCTGACGAGGGTGAGGGTGCAGAGCTCACTCAGCAGGGCAGTGGGAGCATCTCAGTAGCTGATTTGCCAATTACCTGAAAGTCAGATAATTGATAAGTTTTCTGAAATCTTGCTTGCTTTCTGAAAAATGTTTCTTGAACATTCCAAATTGTTGGCATTCATACCGGGGCAGCTTCATGGTTTTCCTGAGCTGCTCTGCGGGCACGTTGGGTTTGTGCGGGTCAGGGGGGTGAGGAGTAATTGGTCCAGGAGAGGCTGGGAGCAGTGATGCCCTGTGGGTTGCCTGCAGCTACACAGCCCCTGGCTGGACCGACAGAAGCCCCTGGGTTACTTCCCTGCATGATGCATGTCTTCTTTTTTCTCCCTTTCGGCTCCCAAGGATGTTAATGCGGGCGAGGGTAGCGAGTTTGCCGACAGTGGGATCGAAGGGGCCACCACCGACACGGACCTCCTGTCCAGGCGATCCAATGCCACCAACTCCAGCTACTCACCCCCCACCGGCCGCGCCTTTGTGGGCAGCGACAGCGGCAGCAGCTCCACCGGGGACGCAGCCCGCCAGGGGGTGTACGAGAATTTCCGACGGGAGCTGGAGATGAGCACCACCAACAGTGAGAGCCTGGAGGAGGCCGGCTCGGCGCACAGCGACGAGCAGAGCAGCGGTACCCTGAGCTCCCCGGGCCAGTCCGATATCCTGCTCACGGCCGCTCAGGGCACGGTGCGTAAGGCCGGAGCCCTGGCAGTCAAGAACTTCCTGGTGCACAAGAAGAACAAGAAGGTGGAGTCGGCCACCCGGAGGAAGTGGAAGCACTACTGGGTGTCCTTGAAAGGTGAGAGAGGGAGCATCCTTCCTGCAGTGCTGGGTACATCCTGTGCTCCGTGGTGCACCTGTGCAAATGATGTTTTTCAGTTACATGGAACTTCTATTTCATGCTAATTTCAAAACTTATTTTGTGGTGGTAAGAATACTTAACGTGAGATCTACCTTCTTAGCATAATTTTGGGTGTACGTTACGGTATTGTTGACTAAGGCACGCAGTCGCACAGCACACCTAGAACATAATCATCTTATCTAGCTGAAACTTTGTCCCTTGATGAGTCACTCCCCATTTTCCTTCTCCACCAATGTTTTATTTTCTTTACTGTTTCACAGTTAAGCTATTGGAGCCTCTCGTCTAGTTTTCTCATATATACAGCTGGTTCTCCTGACAGTTTGAAAGGCTTGAGTTCTAAAAGAATATTTTTTTGGAATCATTCCAAAACAAGTGCCTCCCGAAGTGACGTTTTGGAGGGAAAAATCACTGGTTTGAAGCTTATGAAATTGTCATTTGGGGGGTAAAAACTGATGGAATATTGCTAATTTCATGGGGCTCAACCCAGTGCTTAATGGAATGTCTGAGCCATCTATGTTTGTGAAAACGTCACTGTTTTATGGTCAGACTTTGAATATTTGAGTGTATGTGTGTATATATAGAGATATATATCTGTATCATGTCTATATATCTATATACAATGGTATATCTGTATACCATCGTCTTTCTTTTCATTAGTAAGCATAATACATTTATGTCTTGCTATTCATTATCGCTTTACACACACTTTAGAAGTATGTATATGTATTTTTGCACATCTGCATATATCTTGGTAGTGTAGAAATTGTAACACATTTGTGAGCTCTGTGTCTTAAAAAGAAAAACACTTCTCAAGACCGCTTAGAATCTTTGACACAAGATGGATTTGAAGCAGGGTTAGTACATGGCAGGATAGGTTAGACAGGTTAAGAAGCATGAAGGATGGGTCCAGGAGGAAGAAGCCTGGGCTCAGCTGGTGTGGTGCACCCATGACTCCATCTGACCCTGGATTTCACCAACTGTGGCTGGTGCAGAACAGCCAATCCTAGAGGCATGGAACAGCCTAGAGCTCTGTGCAGTGGTGTAAACCCCCCAGGGACATGCAGGGTTTGGGTGGGCCCCATTACTAATGCTGCCAGCTGTTGCTTCAGTACCTGGTGAAACAGAAAGGGAGCATGTTAATTAGACTGTAGGTCTTGCTGCATGTCACTGAGACCCACAATGACAGTGCCTCAAGCAAGACAGAACTTTATTTTCCTTCCACCTAGCAGAGGTGGAGCGTCTGAGAGTGATGGGCTGACTCTTTGCTGTTAAGTCATCCAGAAGCCAGAATTCCTTTTGTCGTCCAGAAGCCAGAATTCCTTTTGTCGTTGCTTAACTGTCCCTAGAGCGTTGTGTTAGTCTGAAAGATTAGGATAGCTCACCAGCGGGTCCAGGTTCCAGCAGAAAAATGGGGGAAGTGGAGGGTGTATCCCTCTGCACTGAGGGTACAACCTGGAAATTGCCTGCATCTCTTCTGCTTCCATCGCATTGGCCAGAAATGAGTCCAGCCTAGCTGCAAGGGAGGCAGGGATGGGCCCAGCTGAGCACTGGGGTTTCTATTACTGCAGAAGAAAGGGGGTTGTGTGTTTTAGGGAACAACCAACTGTCCCATAGAGGAGTCTTTCCTCTTGACAGCCAGTGTAGGGTAGCTTCCCCTACTGCCAAGAGCCTGTGTGTCTAATGTTGCTGCATGTTTAGGGTGGGATGCTGTCTTTCTCTTCATGTCTAGCTTTTAAGACTTGCTGGGTTATTTCATCTTGTTGCTCCACTTCCAAGGATGTCTCAGGAAGAGTCAGGTTCTTTCTCATGTCCTTTTCTCATTTGAAAAGTCTACCTTAGTGGTTTCAAAGTTTGAATAGATGTGGAGTTCTGGAAACCATAGTATCTTCTGTGGAAAAATCACAGGAATTACTGATATTAAGCTTTAAATTTTATTTTCTATACTAAATCAGATACCATAATATAGTCTATATAAAGTGTATATGAAATTTTGAACACACATGTGAAATAAGAATATTGAATTTGAGCAAATTCTATCAAGTGTATATGAAATTTTGAACACACATGTGAAATAAGAATATTGAATTTGAGCAAATTCTATCAGTTTACACATACGCACAGCACACTTTGCTTTTAGTTTTCCATCGTGAATTGGGAAACATGTATTTGATGTCATGGTCCTGCTTGTGAAACACAGATGTCCATTCTGTGGGAGCATTTTGGAGAACTGCTACTGTTTTTTTTCACACGGGACCTGCCTTGACTTAATTTAGAGGCACTACAGGGTCATGTCTGAGGGGCCCTGCTCTCTGCTCCTCCCCTAAATGTCCACACCACTGGACACTGCAACCTCTGTTCCCTTTAGCAGCCCATCTTATTGTTCATTTTGTTAACTAATGCTGAGTTGTTAACAACATGATTAGAAGACCACCTGCAGTCACGGTCACCTGAGATGCTTCCTGGGGTATATCCATACCTGCTGAATCTCACAGTTTGGAGGTGGGGCCCTGTATTAGTCCCTGTACTAGAGCTGCTATAACAGAGTACCACAGACTGGGTGGCTTAAACCAAAGAACTTTATTTTTTCACAGTCCTGGAGCCTAGAAATCTCAGATCAAGGTGTCATCAGGTTTGGTGTTTTCTGAGGCCTCACTCCTGGGCTTGCAAATGGCCGTCTTCTTCTAGTATCTTCACGTCCTCCCTCTGTACCTGTCTATGTCCAAATCCCCTCTTCTTATAAGGACAGCGGTCATATTGGATTAGGGCCCACCCTTATGACCTCGTTTAATTTTAATGACCTCTGTAAAGACCTTATCTCCAAATACAGCCATATTCGGAGGCCCTGGGTTAGGACATCGGCATAGGAACTTGGGGGGATATAATTCAGCCCATGACAGGCCCAGAATTTGTGGTTTAAACAGGCTTCCCAGGTGATTCTTACACTAAATATGAGAATAACACCGTTAGTGGCGTAGAATAAAAATAATTAGGTGATTTTTTACTTGGGACGTGGAAGCGGGGGCTGTTTTGTTTCTGCTGCTCCTTTAGAGAATAAATGATCAAGGAAGGCAAGGTGTGGGTGCTCAGCTCACACACCCATTAGAGGAGGGAGGCTTCACTTTCTTGGTGACCCAGATCTGAGTGACACAGTCTGTCAGGATCCAGGCCCAGAGCACAGAGCTGCCGAGTCCTTTGCTTCTTGCTCCTGACAGGTCCCATTATACATTGACAGACCTGGGGCTTGTCCTTGCCAGTCAGAGGCGGGGCTTGCTGCTGACTTGGGCTTGGATATGGAGAAATAAAAAGCAGAGTGCCTGGGAACCGTAGGCTAGGAAATTCTCCTAAGGTTCTTTCACTTTTGACAGAATAATTAATTTTACGAAAAAAGGTTTTATTTAGAATTAATCTCTGGAGTGTCTCCATCCACAACTGAAAAGCATACAGATTATGTTCAAGTGAAGATGAAGGTATATGGACCTGTTACCAGGGACCACGTGGTTCCCAGATTTGCTGCTTCTCATTAATCTTAAAATTGGAACATGTAGGGCTTCCCTGGTGGCGCAGTGGTTGGGAGTCCGCCTGCCGATGCGGGGGACGCGGGTTTGTGCCCCGGTCCGGGAGGATCCCACGTGGTGCGGAGCGGCTGGGCCCGTGAGCCATGGCCGCTGAGCCTGCGCGTCCGGAGCCTGTGCTCCGCAACGGGAGGGGCCACAACAGTGAGAGCGCCGCGTACAGGAAAAAAAAAAAAAAATAGGAACATGTAGATAATTGAGTACAAGCTGATTTTTAACCACCCACTGTCACGGGCGATTGTAAACCAACTTTGAAAAATTATGAAAACATCAATTTGGGAAGACATAAGATGTTCAATGTGATGTGTGGATGCCCCGTATCCATCATCTGTAGGCTTCAGTCTCTGTTCTCAAACTATGGTAAAGCTGTGTTGCTCTTTTTCTGTTACGGATTTGTTCATCATTAGCGTAATATTAGTCCTAAGGATTATTTAGAGCAGGGTTTCTCAACAGAAGGCCTATTGACATTTTCTGGATAATTCTTTGTCATGTGGCCTGTCCTGGGCATTGTAGGATGTTTAGCAATATCCCTGTCCGCTACTCGCCTCCTTCTGTTCCCCACCCCCAAGTTGTGACAGCCAAAAATGTCTCCCGACTTCACCAAATGTCCCTCATTCAGCAAGATTACCCCACCTCAGGAACCTCGGGTTTGGAGGAAAAGGGCCTCCCCTTTCCATTTCTTTTCTCTTTGTGTCTCTGAATCTATGTTAGCTTAAGACATGGAAAGAGGAGGTATAGATGATTCCGAACGTGACCTCTGTGTTCCTGTAAAAACTTGAGATCTTCAAAATAACAGGAATTATAAGAAAAACAGGGTTGGGGCAGAACACTCCGTAAGTATATAATTAAATTATATGTAAGCAACTTATTACTACAAAACCTAAAGAAATAGAAAACAAAACCCTACTAAAATTACTCTCATAACATTCCTAATTTCCAACAAGAAATATCACAGAAAACGTACAACCTTAAGAAAAAAATGTGAATATAACTTGAATGGATTAGAGGAAGAGTTGAAACTCCTGAATTATGGAGACAAGGGCAATAGTTATAAAACCATGAAATTCAGGAACACCGTGCAATAGACTTTTAGGCAGAGCTCACGGTCAGGCTGTACCAAGGCAAACACTGTGAAACGAGTGGGCCTCGCGTGCCTGCGTGCTGCGTGCGTCTGTGCTGGGGGACCTTAAATCCAGCAGCTGTTACATGCTCCTGTGAAATATTACGGGCTGGGAAAAATCGCCTTTGCACTCATGTGACTTCCATTGATCCCCATCGTTCTACGTTGTCAGTTACAAATTTGCTTTACAGAAGTTCATACTGCAGGCGAGTAGATTGTACTCGGAAGTCTTTGTGATTCACATAAACGGTGGCCCTTGCTTGTGGTAAGGAAGATGTTGAAGACGGACCAGGTGGCTTATGTTGAAGTTAAAGAGTCAGAAAGCTGGGCCCAGGTTTCCCCTGAAATGATGACTTGAGAGCAAGTGCTCAGTGAGTAATTACTAATAAAGTGCGCCTCACATGTAGGCCATGACGGAGGGTATCTATTGAACCCACCTTGCCACAAATGTAGGAGAGGTTTCTATTGCTCCTGTCTCATTTAGTTTCACAGTATAATTTAGTGTGGACCAGGCCTCTGGCCTCCCCCAGGCCTTCACATGTGTGCCATGTGTTTCCTCTTCCAGTAGGAGCAAGGACATGGCTGATCTCTAGCAAAACATTTTATAGAAAAGATCTGAGACTAAAAGTCTGTCATTTCATTCCTTAACCTGAAAGCACCTAAAGCCAGTGTTATAGTTTGTTTTCTCCAAGGGCATAGTCAAAAAACCCAATAAATTGTGTTCTCTGGTTGCATATCCTGTGAGACATATTGGGAGGGACTCCAGTGGGACAGAACTGGTGCCGGTCCTCACTCAGTGGTGCTTGCTGTTCAGGCCCGAGGAGCTGAATTTACAGCCACCACTGGCCAGAGGAGCCATCAGACCCCCGTATGCCTGTGAGGATATCTGTCACATTCTAAAACAGGAAGTAAGATCTTAAAGAACTTGAGGGTATGAATGACGAAACTGTGATTTAAGAGTCTTAACATTGTAAATCAACTATACTTCAATTAAAAAAAAAAAAGTCTCTGTCCAAGCCCATCCAAGACTTAGTACAAGCATGGCCCCATTCTCTTTACTTCCTAGGTTTCACACTCATTTCCAGCCCTTTCCTGGTAACAGGGCACAAGCAACAGTTTCCACTACAGACTTTTTTGTTGCATGAGCACCAGATACTCACACGGACCCCCATTCTGTTTCCTCAGGGTGCACACTCTTTTTCTACGAGAGCGATGGTAGGTCTGGAATAGACCACAACAGCATCCCCAAGCATGCCGTCTGGGTGGAGAACAGCATCGTGCAGGCCGTGCCTGAGCACCCCAAGAAGGACTTTGTCTTCTGCCTCAGCAATTCCCTGGGTGATGCCTTCCTTTTCCAGGTTTGTTGGGCTCCTCCTTTGCAGAGCATTTCAAATCTCTTACCAGATACCTCCGTCTCCTGCCCATGTACCTCACCCTGTTTTCCTTTGAGTGGTGGGTTCTATCTTTTGCACATTATAGGAACAAAAACGATGAATGACAAAATAAATGTCTCTACTGAGTTCCAGGAATGATTGAACTCACCCAGAGGCCTCCACAGTGAAGCCCGAGGAGGGGTGTGGGTTGAAGGATTTTTCACTGTAGTCTTGATATCATTTGTGTAGCACTTTAGAGAAAGGATCATGAATTCCTTAATTTAGACATGATTTGCACTGTCAAAATTTTTCATCATAATATGTTCTCTTCTAATATTACTCATAAAGTAAAATCATGACATCCCAGAGATGACTAGCTATACCCAACCAGTTTTTCTTCCTCATCTTTTCAGAACTTCAGAATGAAAGTTCTTGAAGTTTGATGGTTAATTGTATTAAAAAATACCAACCTGCTTATCGCTTCAGGGTTAACATTTGCTTCTATAGGGAATCCTTTGAGTTTGGTCAGTTGTGATACACTTTTTGTGGTGTTAATTAGGCTTTCTTCATTTATTCCCACAATACAGGAATTCCTCAAGCCTTTATTCCATGCTTCCTATGTGCTATGCACAGCGATATTGAGAATACCAAGAAGATATTTTGATACAGTTTCTACACTTAAAAGTGTTCACATGTAATATGGGAGACAGACATTGGAATGAATTGATCTTTATGATGTGGTAAACCTTGACAGTGAATGGTAGCGTAGGGATGAACTGAATGAAATTGACAGTGAGGATATTCCATGCCACAGAGAGAGTTGCAATTAAGGCATGGCAGAGAGTAATAGGTTATTTCACCATGTTTCTGGGTTTGTCCCCTATAGTTATTTCCATTTGGGCAATTAAAGTAAGGAATATAAAGTAGTAACTTTGTGAACAATCAAAAAGCATGTATTTTTTCTCTTTTAATCTATGATGTAAAACACACATAATGAAGAGTGCACAAACATAAATTTATTGCTCAATGAAGTGTCACAAAGTAACCGCCACCCAGGCCAAGAAACAGAAGGTTCTGGCACCCTACAACCTTACATGAATCCATTCAGCTTACTGGTTGAATAGAGTGAACATGTATTATATTATCTAAGCCAGAACACTTTTGTTCATCTGGGAATGTCTTCATTTCTCCTTCATTTTTGAAGATAGTTTTGCTGGATATAGAATTCTTGATTGACAGTCTTATTTCAGTGCTTTGAAAATGTCACTCTATTGCCATCTGGCCCTCATAGATTCTAATGAGAAATCACCTGTTAATCTTAAGAGGATCCCTTTTATAGATAAGTTGCTTTGTTCTTGCTACTTTGGGGGTTTTATATTTGTCTTTAAACAGTTTGATTATGATATGTTTAAATATTGATTTCTTTCAGTTTATTATACCCGGAATTCATTGAGTTTCTCGGATGTACTGATGTATATACATGTTTGAATCACATTTGGAAAATTTTCAGCTGTTACTTTTCCAAATAATCTTCCTGCTCATGTCTCTTCTCTCTTCTCCTTCTGGGACACCTATTATGTTTAAGTTAGTATGCTTGATTGTGTCTCATAGATCTCTGAGACTCTGTTCATCTTTCTGTATTCTGTTTTTGTTTTGTTTCTTAGACTGAATAGTCTCAGTTGACCTACTTCAAGTTCACTGATTCTTTTTTTTTTGCCAGTTCAAATCTGCTCTTGAGCCCCTCTGTTGAATTTTTCACTTCATTTAGTCTACATTTTAACTTTAGAATTTGTATTTGGTTCTTTTTAAAAGAGAATAATTTTTATTTCACTACTGATATTCTCTAATGATTGGAGAGATTACCTTAAGTGCCCAGAAGTAATAAATGTCTTACTCTTTCCCAAGGACCTCTGTATGTACCTCTTTAACACTTAGGCAGTTAGTTTACAGCTCTGCCGTAGTCTTCACCTCTGCTTGCACAGAGCCTCAAGATCAGCCTGAGGGGTGAGCACAGGGCCTTCTCAGGGTCTTCAGAGCATGTGTACAGTTCTGTGCATGTATGTGACCTTGTAAATTCTGAGGACTATGGATATCTTACTCCCCAGCTTTTCCTAAAGTTTCTCAGTCAACTCATTTTTGCCCCAGCTGTTACCACAACCTCAGGCAACTGTGATATTAAACAGTTGTCACTGATTGCTTTCTACAAACAGGCCTGGAGTAAAGGGTTGTGTACATGGATGAGTTCTGAGTCAAGTCCAATAGCTACAAGCCCTGTGAATGGGGATTTCTTATGCAGTATTAAACAGGTCAGATAATGACTTTTCTGAGAACGGTGTTTTGGGGGAGCTCCAAACCCATTCTGCCCCCTTCAGTGGCTGTGTTTTTTTTGTTTTGTTTTGTTTTTTTTGCGGTACGCGGGCCTCTCACCGTTGTGGCCTCTCCTGTTGCGGAGCGCAGGCTCTGGATGCGCAGGCTCAGCGGCCATGGCTCACGGGCCCAGCCGCTCCACGGCATGTGGGATCTTCCCGGACCGGGGCACGAACCCGTGTCCCCTGCATCGGCAGGCGGACTCTCAACCACTGCGCCACCAGGGAAGCCCCTTCAGTGGCTGTTTGACTGCTGGTTTTCAACATGAATGTGGAGATAGAGAGATGATGATGAGAATAGTGCATTAAGATACGCTTATACTTAATATTGTTACTGAGATTCAGCCTTTTTTTTTCCAATAAATGCACCTCAAGTCACAAGACTTAATTTCCAGAGTTCTGAAAAAGTCCATCTTGACAATTTTTGCCAGTGTTGTTATTGCTTTTATGGAGGATCATCTTTTTGAGGTTCTTATTCTCCCATTGCTTCTGATGGACTCACGAGGACACTTTAGAGACTAGACAATTTTAAGAATTATAGCAGCACTATTAACAATTACGCCAGGATAATAGGCATAAGTTTCAATAGTCCTAGGCTAACTGGGATGTATGACAACCTTTCCATGTGTACATTTGAGTTGACCCCAGTTTGTAGGGATCCTGAGCTGTATTGCTATGAGTATTCATTCTTCTATCTATGTTCAGGATACATTTGTCCACATTTCTTTTCGTACATACCTACGACTGGCATTGCTGGGTCATGGGATATATGCACACATTCAAGTCTGCTAGATACTGTCAGTTTCCAAAATTACTGAAATAATTTATGCTCCCATCAGCAGCCTAGGAGAATTCCAGTTCTTCCTCATCCTTGTCCACACGTGTTACTGTCAGATCTTTTTTAAAAAACTATTAGTGTGAAGTTGAGCACATTTTTATGGGTTTAATGACTATTTCAATATCATCTTCTGTGAAGTTTTTATTTCAGTCTCCTGCCTCTTTTTCCATTTAGTCGTCTTACTTCTCTTGATGATTCGTAGCAGTTTTTTACATATTTTGTATCTCATCTCTTTGTTGATTATATGCATTGCAGATATCCTTTTCCATTAGGTGGCTAGCCTTCTACTCTCTTCAAGTTATTCTTTGTTATACCAAAACTTTTAGATTTTAATGTAGTCTCATTTCTCTAGTCATCCCTAATGGGTAGCGCTTTGTGTATCCTATTAAAAAAATCTACATGCTCTGTCTCCTGAAAATATTCCTCTATATAACTTATAAACCATTGTGTTTCCAAATCTAGCATACCTTTTTATTAATTAATGGGATATCTTGCAAATGAGGAAATGCCTAACTACTCTAACAATAATAACATTATTATGATATCAGCAGTTATCTTTTACTGCGCCCTTATTGTATGCCACCGCCTTGAAAGTGTTTTACAATGTGAATCCCCTTAATTCTTCCGGAAATCAGTGAGTTAGATTGTGTATCCATATTTTGACTAATTGATGTGGCTTGTGTACCCCCTTCTGTGAAGCTAAGGCTTACAAAGGCTAATGATTGGATGTCAAGTCACAGTTACTGAGTGTTGGGGCTGGATTCAAACCCAGCCTCTCTTTCGCTGAAGCCCCTTATTGTCTAAGTATATTATTTATCCCAATACTGTTATTACTTAACCCTAAGAAGAACATGGGCAAGAATCAGTGATTACAGTAAAAAGTGACTTTTTCTCATTCTTAGAATTAAGCCACTCATTGGGAATATTTCAAAACTGTAACTTGATTTTGGCCATTCTTGCCTCATTATACAGGTTAGATGATAATCTCATTGATTTCAGGATACTCTCTTTTTTACCTGGACACCCATGATGTGAATTCCTTTTGAAAGGACTTTCCTGGCCATAAAATTGCTAATAGAATCTGAATACCCATTAGGTCACATTGAATAAAATTCTTCTGTGGCAACATAGGACCTTATTCATGAAAACCTCTGTGTCCTCTTGTTTCGGTGAACTTTTTATGCTACTTACATGGGATAGAGCACAAAATGAACCTTTTCAGAGGAAATTACTGCTCTTTGGGATCCATGAGGGCATTTTCTACCTTCTACTTATTGTAATCCACATGACTCTGGAGGGGCTGAATTTGAAAGGAACCTGTGTGTGTAGGGGGTGAGGCTAAAGCGAGGGAGATCAAGCACGATTATGGAAATAATTTGTAGGTTATTCCAGCCCCAGGGCTCAGTTCAGTGCACACAGTTTCCAGAGCTCGTATGCTTCTGATCTGATGCTGTTATTCAGATTCGCGCATGGAAAGGAGATTCATGTTACCAGCAGAAGTAGAAAAGGGGTTTTGTGTGCCGGATGGGGGTGGGAATGGGCATGAATGTTAGAGCAGCTTATATAGAGGAAGTGCTACCCTGTCTGCAAAGGGAGGCTATAGCTCCTGCATTTAAACTATTTTAATTAGCGTTCTTCCCTCCAACTGGAAGCCAGAAATAGCACCCATCACCTACAAAGTACCGTTTCCTCTCGGCCCTCTCTTCATCCATTACGGGAGGATGTTACATACAATTCCAAAAAGCTCAGTGACTTGTATGGTAACGTATCCTAATATTAGTTTTAAATTCCTGTATTAAATGCCTTGGGAACATAGTTAGCAGGCAGAGTAAGAATGATGCCTGATTGGGTAGAAAATCATATGCAATTATATATCTAAAGAAGTGTAGAAAATATTATCTCTAAGGGGTCATTGCCTTTCCATAGAATATTTCTTATCATTAGGAATGTCACTTGTATGAGGCTACAGTATGCATATATATATATATATATGTATATATATTTTTTTTTTTTTTGCTGATCCCAAACTCCTTATTTTTATAGCATGCATATTTTTAAAAGACCCTTTTAAAAGAAGAAGAGTATTTGTATCTTTATGTTGAGTTGGGGATTGGATGTGATAATGCAAGTCAGGTATCTGATAGCAAATGCTCAATAAATGTTATAGTTAGCATTTTAATTATAAGAAAAAGAGACTAGTTCCCCAAGTATCTTTACAGAAGTTGAGTGTGGCTTCTCTGTGAAAAGTCTAAGGCTTTGAGTTTTATCATGCTCTGGGGAATTATCTTCAAGTGCCACATCTAGTTCTGTGTGTCAGACTCGATGAAGGTCATTGGCATATGCCCTGGACAAGGGCAACCAGATTAAGAAAAAATCTGGAAATCCTCTTTCACAAGGAGCATCAAGTGGACTTGGTAGAAAAGACTTTAGAAAGGATTTAGTATCTTGGACTTGAGTAGATTAACATCCAGCCTCCCTCATAAGGTAGGCACCATCTCTGCAAGGCCCCCGCAGCTGGTCAGCCTGGACAGCTGGACAGCTGTCCATCCCTGGGAAGCTCTCAGCTCTTTAACCATCTATTTTGTTAGTTGGCTCCAAGTTCTAGAAAGTTCTTCGCCATGTTGAGATAATACGTTCTTTCCGGTGACTTTTGCCATTTCCCTTTGCTTCCATATTCTCCCCCAGAATTTAAAGTAAGCCTTTCCTGCTTATTCTTTCTCATAACCTTCTAAATACTTGAAAACAGCTCTCATTTCCCTCCACCATGTCTCCTGTTTAGGTCTCCCTGCTTGAGGTTTCCGAGCCAGTCTCCCTGTGATTCAGTTCCTCTCCTTGACGTTCTGTCTTGTAATCGTGTTCCAGAGCCTGACACCCTGTCAGGTTCCGCCCTGTGCTGCCCGCATTTCAGTTCCTGTTCCTCTCATTTCGTCCATGATGCTGGTGTCAATTCCTTAATTTACTAGAAACCACAACAAACGGATGACTCATACCCAGCTTGGGGTCTATCCAGCCCTCAGCATCAAAGTCTTCTTCATCTTATTTTAATATATTTTTTGAAAAGTCCAAATGCAGAACTTAGATTTACCTCTTTGAAATTTTATCTTTGCGGTTTTCGTCCGTCTAATGAAATCATCTACGATCTTAATTTGATCTTCCCTGATGTTTATATCCCTCCTAACTTAGAGTTATCTACAGATCTGACAGATTCAATGTTTGGTCTGTATTCTCATTGTTAAGTGTTGACTGGGTCTCTAGCTAAGTCCTGTTTTCTCATCACTGTAGATCGTTTCCCTGCCTCTCGCCAGCCACTTCAGAAATATTTACCTTTGGTTTTGGCATAAATTAGTTGTGAAGAAGGGTCACCAATGGCATGTGTGGAACTCCAGGCCAAATTTTTTAATCTCTGTAAAGAATTGGACTCAACCCAGATCATCTTGTCAGCACCATTCTGGTGGCTCAATCTCATACCATCTGGTGAAAGAAATAGCAGATATGACCCATGAGCCATATAGACTCAAGTTCAAGAGCTCCTTAGGGCATCCTATTAATGCCCCATTTGGGACAGAGGATCAGAGAGCTCCCTGAAGGGGAGAAAGTGAATGGGGTCCCTCCTGGACCCTGCCCATTCCCAGTACCAGAGGGGGCCTTTTCAGAGGATGAGGTGCCATTGGCCCTGCTCTAAGGAGAGTATTATGGGAGCGTATGGATGTTGAAGTGCAAAATGATGCACAGGGCTGGCAATCGTTTGCAGTGCATGCCCTACTATTAGTGTGTTCAGAGGTTTCTCCTCATATGTTAAAAGTACAGTGCAGAGATATAATTGTGGCTGAGTTAGATTTTAGCATATAATTTGTATTCTGTTACGTATCATCCAAATAATGTTACTAACAGTATTCCTCTTCCTTTTTACAATATTTTAAATTTGTATTTAAGTCAATATGAACAGATAGCTTCATTTATTTATTTATGTATGTAATTGAAGTTTAGTTGATTTACAATGTTGTATTTGTTTCAGGTGTACGGCAAAGTGATTCAGTTTTATGTATATATATTCTTTTTCAGATTCTTTTCCATTATAGTTTATTACAAGATGTCGAATGTAGTTCCCTGTGCTACACGGTAGAACCTGGTTGTTTATCTAATTTATATGTAATAGTTTGTATCTGCTAATCCCAAACTCCTAATTAATCCCCCTGCCCCCTGCTGCCTTTCCCCTTTGATAACCACGAGTTTGTTTTCTATGTCTGTGAGTCTGTTTCTGTTTTGAACACGTAGTTTTAAATAATTCAATTAACCTGAAAAGAATTGAAGTGAAATTCTCTTCCCATACTTCCTTACCCTCTCTTCCAATCATCACTCCCTTAAGCAACTGTACTCCACTCTTTTAACTGGTTGCTTTTTTTGTTGTTTTGTTTTGTTTGTTTGCTTTTTCTTGCATTTACCCTCCTTTCTCATCAATATGCTTATACTGTTACTGACCAGGATTCTTGGACTCCTTAATCAATAGAAACTGGTAAGAGGCCAGATGAGAGGTTCTGGCAAGGCTTTACTGGGACTGGAGCTGCAACATGAGGGAGAAAAACAAGTAACAGTTTCCCTTGCTCACTCTCTGAAGGGGGGCAAGCTTGACCCTTAAATGGGGTGAGGGTGGGGATGGATTGGTGGGTCGGGCAGGAGGGGTGTTTGCCCACCCCCTTGGTGGTGCTATGCGCAGGGATCATGCTCAGTACCCTGCTTTTGCTCCTGACACCTCAAAAGTGGCAGTTGGGTTTTTGGTCTTTTTGTATCTTATTGTTCATAATTTGCTCCAGCTGCACATGTATGCAGTTATTTTTAGTCCCTTATAGTTACTTTGTATTCTCTTGCTGGTGGAGATGTTTGTCCAGGTGCAAGTAATGCAGCAAAGGGTCCCAGCCTGTCTCCATACTATTTCTTAACTGACCTTAGACATTAACTACTGATTTTCTGTTGTGATAGATGAATATCTAGCTGTATTATATACACATTCTCCTTTCCTCATCTTCTCTATGGTTCCATGAACATTTGGGATTAAGTCTGTAGTCCCTGTTATGCTGTTTTGATGTCGCCATGCTGTATGACCATATAAACAGTATTAGCTGCTGAGCCAAATAGTGTACTATCATTTTATTTCCTTTTTTGAACAACATTTTGTTTTTTGCCCGTAGTTAATGATTATCGTTTTTTTTTTTCCTCTTTAATTTGCTTATTTCTGGTTACTTCACAATATTTTCTAAATCTCCAATTCATTAAATAGTTGATTAGGACTGTTTTCTTTCCCCTGGAGCCTGCCCTCCCCTGGCCCTCTATCCTCCTGCTTCAGTCTCGTCTCTCTCTAGGCCTCATGCATGACAGTCACCATGTTAACTCATCCATGTGCTCTGGTGTCTGCCTTTTATGCTGGAGGCTTTTCGTCACATGTCCGGTGATCCTTAGCTGTCTGACCACATTTAAGCATGCGATACCAAAGAAGCGCTTGGTTCTCATCAGTGCCCGTTGTCATCTACTGGGGGCTATGACAGCATGAACAGATTGGGAGGCCTTCTGTGGAGGGGGTCCGGTTGATAATATTTGTTGGCCTTTTCTGGGGGCTACTCAGCTTTGCCATGGCCGCTCACGGGGTCAGGTTTCCGTGTATTCCTTTGTTTGCAGTAAACAGTTCCTTCTTTTTTTGTGTCTGGCTTCCAGGAGTCTGGAGCCTCTCTTATTCTTGAAAGAGTTCACCCGGGGTGGGTGAGAGGTGGGGAGGTAAGGGTGGGAGTGGTGCCCAGTTACATGACTTTCTCCAGTGGATGAGAGGAGCCCCAGGTTACAATTATGGGGTCCTATCTGTCATTCTCTTTATAGGTATTACCACTGATGGTTTAATTAAGTCTTGTATGAATAAAACTCTAAAATGTGTTAAGCAGAGAACCAATGAGAAAAAAAGACTTTTCAGGAACTCACACAGGAACTTCATTCCCACCTAGCCTCTTAAAATGAATGCATAACTTTATTCTCCTTTTTGTTTTTTTTAAAGTGGAAAAACGTTCAACCTACTTTACAATTATTCTTGTGCTTCTATAAACTCAAATTATTTTATTTTAGTTTCCTAGATCTGGTACCACCTCTCTTGTTTAAAGTGAATTTCCCTTTTCCTGCCACTCACGTAAACCATTGATCATCTGGAATCACGAAGTATCCTCCATCCATTTGGGTAATTGAAGCTGGATCTATTTAAATACATGATGAAGCCCTGTGCTTCATCTTAACTCTGCGCTCAAAGGGGCTCTTATGCAAAATGCACTTTTTGCTGATTCTATTCCTCTGTCATCAAGCACTGTGCTTATTCCCTTCACTGAACTTGATACAGTATTTATGGCATCCCCAGCAGGCAGAAAGGAAGAAGCACACAATTCGCTCTCTCTGCCTGTCTGCTGCTGTTTGTTTAGTGGAAAGTGACGCATGTGGAAGAAGTTGAGACGGGACCACTTGGTGGTCTCTCCTTCCTGCCTTTTTGACCCCTAGATTCTGATGGAGGGCGCTGGAGTGGACCTGTTATCCGTAGTTAAACTTGCCTGGTTCGAGAAGGTGATGCAAGGTTGGAGGCTTTGAAAAGCTTTTTCTAGCATGTCAGAGTTTAAATCCTGGCGTGGCCACACTGGAGAACACTGTATCAATTTAGTGGTCTGCTGTGATCAGCTCAGAAGTTAAGTGTTAAGCCTGCAAACGGCTAGGAACTGTTTCAAGAGTTGTCTCTCCTTAACCTGCTGCTGACAGCAGTCAGCGCCGTCTTTGCCCACCCTCTCAGTCACACGTAGCCCGTGTATGCCGCTGCCAAAGGACAGACTCTGCTGAAAAGCTCATTTAGTGAATTGTCCTTCTTAGAAATTGATTTGTCCTAATGGTAGAGAATGGCAGAGACCGCTGTTTTATTTAGGCAGGACAGTAGGAGCAAAAATTCTCTCTAATGGAGCTGCCTTCAGCCTCTGACAGGTTTTAAAAGCAGTTGGAGACTTGAGCGTCCTTAATGGTTAAAAGGCCGATGGCTAAATTTTTCATAACGTTGTGATCATACTTTTCTAAACATCTTTCTCTGTGTTATGAGACTTGGTATGTTTTTTCCCCTTCTTTTTATTTTATCTTATTTAAAAATTTTTAAGTTGTGCTAAAATATATATGACATACCATCTTAACTGTGTCCAAGTGCACAGTTCAGCGGCATTAAGTGTGTTCACATTGTTCTGCACCCATCACCACCATCCATCTCCAGAGCTCTTTTCATCTTGTAGAGCTGAAACTCTGTACCCATCCAACTCCCCATTTTCCTCTTCCCCTAACCACTGGCAACCACCATCTTCCTTTCCCTTAAATAAATAAATTCCAGGATAGCTACACCTTTCAAAGGATGTTTAGCTTCATCAACTAGTATCGGTTTCCTTCATTTCCACCTCTTAAGTGGGAGGCAAACATAAACTCTCTGACATGAGAATGGGGTGTGTTGCCCCTGGCTGAGTTTGAGGAGAATCTCACAGGCGGAAGGAAGAAGGGGCTCTCTTTACATTAAGTGAAGAGACCAAAAAGCTGTTGTTCTGCAGAACCTATCAGCTTGTGGCTCCTTTTGGAGGGTAACAGTGTATTATACAGACTCTTATTTAAAAAACATCACTTATTTTGAAATGGAATTCTTACTTTGCTAGTGTATCAGTCAGGATGGGTTAGATTATGCTGCAGTAAGGAACAACCCTCACATCTCCATGGCTTAACATACCTTTTCATTCTGGCCCTGTGTCTGTAGGACATTGGCTATGAAGCTCTTCTCATCCTAGACACTTAGGGACCCAGGCTGACGGAAGCTCCATCTTGCCCCACAATTCCAGGACTGCAAGCAAAGGGACAAGAATTGGGTGAATCAGGCTTTTGTTAACTAGTAACACATGGTGCTTCTACTCAGATTCATTGGCCCCAGCCAAGTGGCATAGCCACACCTAACTTCACAGGGACCAGGAAAACTCCATCCCTCTGTGTCCCTAGGGAGAGCTCGAAAGGAGTGGGCAACACTAAAAACCCCACAGCTAGGTTTTTAGAGCAATTGGTGAGAGCTGGGGGGCGGGGCTCTGGAGTGGTGTGTGTAGCATATTAAAAAAAATCTTTTTTAAAGAATAGGATTGACGGAGATCAGGGTTTATAATAAATGACTGTGTCATCTCTAATTTTACTGGCTTTAGTTTCTTCATCTGTAAAATCGTCACCTGGACCCCTTCTAGATGAATATATTTATTTAAAATGTTACGTTTGTAACTTGTATTTAGCAGAGTTTGTATCAGGAGTTTTAAGCTCTTTCTAACTATTCCTCAGATATTATGTCAGGGTTGTAGGTATTTACTTTTCTTCCCCTGGGCTGGGGGTGGGGGAGGGGAGGGGAGGCAGAGATGAGTGAGGATCGTCTTGGGGGAATACATACTGACCTCTCACTGAGCACTGATGCACCAGCTGTTTTTACTGGAGACCCATCCTCTCCTCATTAGTGACATGCTACCTCTGCATGGATTCCATCTGAAACACCCCCCAATATCCTTTTCACATGGGTGAAAACACCAGCTCCCTTCACATCTAAAAGCTCCTTGTTTCCATGGAGCTGTGCATACAAAGGGGAAAAGCATATTTTGGCTCAGGGGACTAGCTGTTTATCAGATGCTGCCAGGCACTTTAGAGGACAAAGAAGTGATGCTGGAA
Source organism: Tursiops truncatus (assembly GCF_011762595.2). NCBI lineage: Eukaryota > Metazoa > Chordata > Mammalia > Artiodactyla > Delphinidae > Tursiops > Tursiops truncatus. The sequence goes on along the minus strand of NC_047037.1, from coordinate 130,633,009 downwards.
AAGGTCATGCTGTTGGGAACTTCCATTACAACCTTGCAGTGACAATTTTTCCTGAAAAATAGACTCTGAAGGGTAATATTTTTTAAGATAGTTATAGAAAAATTATGCTTAAATATTAGGGTAATATATCTTGGAAGGATCTTTTAAAAACTGTCTATTAAAGGATACCATATACACAGAAAAGTACACATCTTGATGATGTTTCACAAGCTGGGCACACTCGTGACATAACACTCACATAACCAGCACCCAGATCCAGAAGCAGAATGTGGCCAGCACCCCGGAGACCTCCCTGTGCCTCCTTCCAGATGCTCCCCCTCTGCCCACAATTCCCATCAAACAACTCTTCTGACTTCTAACAGTGTATGTTAGTTTTTGCCTGTGTTTGTACTTTATATAAATAGAGTCTTATAGTCTGTACTCTTCCGTGTCTGGCTTCTTTTCCTCGATGTTACGTGTGTGAGATTTATCCATGTTGTAGTGGGTAGTTACTGGTCTTTCATCCTCGTTGCTGTGTAGTATGGCACTGTGTGGTTCTACACATTATTCACTCATTCTCCTGTAGACAGGTGTTGGGATAGTTTCTAGTTTTGTCCATTGCAAGTTGTACTGCTGTGAGCATTTTGGGACATATATTTTCGTGAGCACAGGAATGCATTTCTGTTGAGAATAGACCCACGAGTGCATTTCAGGGGTCACAAGGTGTGCATATATTCCACTTTAGGAGGTAGTACCAAATAGTTTTCCAAACCAGTTAGACCAGTTTACTCTCCAGCAGCTCATAAGAACTCTGGTTGCTCCATATTTTCACCAGCACTTGGTGTTTTCTTCTTGGAAGTTTTTCTTTCAGAAAAGAATCCTTACTTGATCATTTTCCCGTCTGAACTGATTCCTTCTCTAATAAATTTTAGAAAGTGGGGGGAAGGGGGTGGTGAATAACCCCATCTGGGAAAATACCCACTGACGCGGAGGCCCGGAGAGACAGCAAACGTTTTAGTTGCACCAGGCAGGAGGAAGCACGGTGGTTTTATATGTTGGGGGATCTTAAACTCTGGGTTTTTCTTGAATAACTTTAAAGTGATACACAAAGACAAAATGTAACGTAGTTACTTTCCAAGAGGAGATTAAATATTAAGAATTCGAAGTGGCGTTTTTAACTCTCAAAGAATTAAAGGAGGGAATGGGGGGTGAAATGGATAAAGGTAGTCAGTTCTAAGCTTAGTCAGTGCTAAGCTTCCAATTATAAGATGATTAAGTCCTAGGTGTGTAGTGGAAAAAAAGATGAATCTCATATACACACATTGCCTTTTTTCCTAACTTTCTCTACCTACAAGTGTTTACCTTTGACTTCCATTGTCTTTTTCTCTTCTTCTTTTCCCACTCAGTCCTCACAAAATGATTCCATTTGCTTTATCAGGTGGTACTTCTGTTGTTTCTTTAGGAGAATTTCTAGCTATTGAAGTTTTCTTTAGATACAGGCAAATATTTTGTCGTAAACATAACAACTGACAGATTGTCTAGGTTTGTCCAGTGTGTGGTGTCTCTGCTGGCAGACACCATTTGTAACATTTGATGCAGTTTCTTTTGTGGAATATGATGAGATTCAGAAATAACATAGACACCTGCAGTGGTGCCTTCACTTACATTTCAGTCATGTGGGTGGGGTCCTCTTAATAGAATTTTGTTTGCAAACCATGGCTCAAATGAGTCAGGAAACTAAGAAGATGCATCAGAGGGAAAAAAAAAACCAACACAGTGTTTTGTGCGTGAAAAATGATGCCGTCAGCTACTTTAATATTGAAGTAGCCAAATAGACCCTTTGTTCAGATGAGCTAACTTCTGAGCATTTACTAAACTTCTCTAGGTTTGAGGCAATACTCATTGATTGAGTTCCTAAAGAATTAATCATGGCACATTGTTCCACATGAGCTATTCCCCCAGCTTTTGCCTTTCAGAACACTGTGAGTCACAAGCAAGCCCACTTTGAGGTTACCTGCCCATTGGTGGGTGTTACCCAGCGTTGTCTTTAAATCCCCTTTGACCTGGTCATTCTTAGTGGCTGGGATCCTGCTGAGTGGTTGCTATTCCTAGACACTTCCCCAAGACAGTATTGCTTCTCATTCCTTGAACTACCTTCCCAGCCCTAGTTTTGTCATGGCTGCTTGGCTCTGGCAGGGGACCTGTGGATTGGGGTCACTGTGGTTCACTGGGGAAAGGTTTGTTGCATCTTCCTTGGCCAATAATATCCCTCAGCCACACTCTCACCATGGAACTGACCAGTCCTGTCTGGAAACTGACCTTTGCTTCACAGCAAGCCACTTAACTGGAAACTAAGCTGTCTGTATAGGATTATCACATATACAAGTATTTTAGTGCAAACTACCGTAGCCTGGGTGGCTTAGAAACATTCTGGAGGCTGGAAGTCTGAGATCAGGGTGGAAGCATGGTTGGGTTCTGGTCAGGCCCATTCTGTGATTCATAGATGGCTGTCTCCTTGTTGTGTCCTCACACGGTAGAAGGGAGCTAGCTAGCTCTTTGGCCTCTTTCTTAGAACGGCACTAATCCCCTGTATGAAGGCTCCACCCTTATGACCTAATTACCTCCCAAAGTCCCCACCTCCTAATACCATCACACTGGGGGTTATGATTTCAATGTTTGAATTGGGGAGTGGGGGACACAAATGTTCGGTCCACTGCAACAAGTGAGTTCAGTAAGTACATTGGGTGAGCAGACATGGTGGCCTCATTCCCGTCAGCTGTTGGGGGCTGGGGGTGGGGTGGGGGGCTTGGTGTCTGACCTAAGACTAACTTCTTTTAGGTGTTCTCTGAAGGAGGAGTTCAGAAAGGTTAGCCTTCCTCATGGGCTGTCTAGACCTGCCTCCTTGACTCCCAGCCATGGCTTGTCTGGAAATGCACTGGTTTGTCTATGATAACCTAAGAGGTGGCTGTTTCTTCTTGGTCCCCATCTCCCCCATCACAGACCACCAGCCAGACGGAGCTGGAGAACTGGATCACTGCCATCCATTCTGCCTGTGCAGCCGCTGTCGCAAGGCACCATCACAAAGAAGACACGCTCCAACTGCTGAAGTCGGAAATCAAAAAACTGGAACAGAAGATTGATATGGATGAAAAGATGAAGAAAATGGGCGAAATGCAGCTGTCTTCAGTCACTGATTCAAAGAAGAAGAAAACTATATTAGATCAGGTAATTGTTCTTCCGTGTTTAGACGTGGGCAAAATCCTTAGGTCTCGAAAGTTTTTCTGCTGCCTTGGAATCGAGAAACAGTATTGGTTATCTCACTGTCAGCCTGTCATCCTGACTGCTAAATTCTTTATTGTGACTGTCAGTTTTCCTCACCCATTGTTCACAGTTGATTGTTATGAACTAAAGGGAACAATATTAAATTGAATGAAAGACAGAAATCTAATAGCAGAGCCCACCTGCTCCTACCAGTGGCATGCTGTTCTTGGGGATCTGTTGGAAAGTCTGCAATTTCATTCCCCACGTTATCAGGTTAACTTGGTGCTTAACTGTGATGGGGATTTATTCCTGACTCCTCAATAAATTTAGACTTCTAAATTTAGGGGAAAGGTAGAGTGTGTTTTAAAAATATATGTATAAATTGCTGTATTTGTACACAAGCATATTTCATGCTGAAAAGGAAAGATTTCGTGAGATAAGAGAGGACATTTTTGCCTTCAATTTAGTTGTTTAAAAGTCAGTGATAGCCACCCAGTAACACTTTGAAACTTTGCCTAATATGTTGGGAAATAATTATGTGAATAAATACTATTTAAATAATTGACCAGCATGTGATCTTCCATGTTTCTGTCTATTCTTTCCCTCTATGACCCGGTACTGTATTTCTTTTAAAGAGAGGTCAAATTTACATAACACAAAATTAACCACTTTAAAGCGTACAGTTCAGTGGCATTTAGTACATTTACAAGGTTGAGTAACCACGACCTCTGTCTGGTTGCAAAACATTGTCATCTACCTCAGAAGGAAACCCGTACCTTTTAAGCGGTTGTCCCCCTCTGCCCCGGCATTCTGTCTCTGTGGATTTACCAATTTCGGATGTTGCGTACAAATGCACTTGCATAATATGTGACGTTTTGTGTCTGACACCTTTTAGTTAGCGTAATGTTTTGGAGATAGATCCTCATTTCAGTATGTATTCTTCATTCCTTTTATGGCTGAATCTTATTCCATTGTATGTATACACCACAATTTGTGTACCCGTTCATCTGTTGATAGACGTTTGGGCTGTTTCCATTATGTGACTGTTGTGAATAGTGCTGTGGATATGTGTTTACAGTAACACTGTATTTTAAGTTGAAGTAAAAAGGTAGATATCAACCATTAATCAACATCCACATCACAGCTAACATCTCTGAGCCTCCACTATAAGCCAGACCCTGGTCCCACTCTTATTCTTGCATTGTCTTATTCAACCATCACATCAGCCTCAGGAGGTAGGTATTATTTTGCCATTTTGAAAAATGTGGAAATACCTTGGATATATCCTCTGGTTGGAACTATGTATTCCAGAGTCTGGGTCTACGCCATCTAGTTTTCCACTGTCCCACCCTGTACTCTCTACCACCCACCTCTTCCCAAAAGCTCTTGGCCTATTTGCCTCTGATTTTGAAATCACCTCGCTTTTCTTCTTCTCTGTCTTCCTATGAAAAGCCACCTCTTGGTAAGTCATATAATTCTCCAGTGCTGGAAATCCTCCATTTTTTTACGTCTTCTCCCTTGGGTTTGTGGTCCAGAGCCTGGAGCTGATGGACCTATCATGGCCGCAAATGTGAAATCTATGATGGGAGGGAAGAGAGCAACTAAGGATATCTCTTCTATTTATCATACTGAATTTATGTCTATAGATGTTTGCAGAAAAGCATGTAAGCTATGGAAACAATAATACTTGACCTATTACCTAAGAAATTTAGGGTACCTGGTATTTACCCCTTAGGACTACAATTAATACGTTTATAACAGAAATTTGTACATTTGTGTGGGATAAAATTAACCTTTGTTTTCCCTCTCTCTCCCCACTCTTTTCCCATATTTTCCCCACTGTAGATCTTTGTTTGGGAGCAGAATCTTGAACAGTTCCAAATGGACCTGTTTCGCTACCGCTGTTACTTAGCCAGCCTCCAAGGTGGGGAGCTGCCCAACCCTAAAAGGCTACTTGCCTTTGCAAGCCGTCCAACGAAAGTGGCAATGGGCCGCCTTGGAATCTTTTCTGTATCATCTTTTCATGCGCTGGTGAGTAGAAGCTGATGTATTTTTGAAAAATATTCATCTTGACTGTTAATCCTGAGCCCGACTTGACAAGAGTCTCTGAAGTCGTTTTCTAGTTTACTGCTCTGTGTGGATTTCTGATATGTCCTCCCTTGGTCACGGATGCAAATCTTCACTTGAATCTATTCTGACATTTATTACTTAAGCCTCTCTTGATGGGCCCTTAATTATTGTGCAAAGAAAATATGAAAGGTATTACCTTAAGAGATCTTTGCATGTGGTGCTGTGGATAACTCATGGCATTTTTAGGCAGTGTCATGTTTTTAACCCCAATACGTACTTTTTATATTTACCTCATGGAAATGGTAAGTGGAAAGCTTGTTCTCTCATACATAAATGTGTTTTTTCTCTCTCTCACTTGCCCACGTGAAAACACGTACACCGTATATTGAACATAGATCTCTTTGGAAATCTTCCTTTTCACTTTATTTTTTACCATGGTTTTGGTGACCATAAATACCTGAGGCATTTGAAGAAGGCCATGACCTTCTGTGTTTATCAGCCCAACGTACGTAGTTGCTTGGGGAAGAGAATTTTCATCTGACCTCCAGAGCGGCAGGTTGTGTAGTTGTATGTTTGCAATCTGTAATTTCATGTACATGCTAAATTGCGAACAGCTTTATGTGCTTTGGGCCCCTTTCTTCTCAAAAATTGCTATGCGAGTAACATGGTTTTAACCCATCCAAATCGACACCCACTTAAAATGTACCGCACCTTAGCACATTTGCTGTGAAATTAAATGTTAAGTCCTAGGTTCCAGAAACCGCCTTGAAGAACCTTAGCTGTGCTGCTCTTGGCTTGCCGTGTCAGCTGTACCCTGCAATTGAATTCAGAGCTGTAATTCAGTCAGAGCCGTTTGTATTCTTTATAAATAGATTAGCGTCATCATTCAGATAATTGGGGCAGATTTACATTTTTAAAGAAGTCTTAAACAAATTTCTGGAGTTATTAAAACTGGCATCCCGATTTGTTCGACTAATTACAGCTCAGCTCTTGGTCTCCCTGGCTACCACCTCTCCATATAGCTATTAAGTCCTGTTTTTTAGTAGGCATGGATCAAAGTGCTGTGATGAATGAATCTGGCAGTTTTCAGTTTGTGGCTCTCGGTCTGTTTCTGTGAGACCTGGACACCACTTTGTAACTTAGCCAAATCTCAGTTTGCCTGCTCTGCAAAAATATTGGGATACAAATTCTCGTTTACCACACTGAGAATGTCGTAAATCGAGGGAGCATTTTTATTTAGGAAGCTTCTGATGCCCGTGATGTGGCATCAGTATTAATACTAAATCCCAAGCTATCCAGAAGGCTCTTTCCTTCTCCTGGGCTTGGTAGACTTCGGAGAAAATAATTTTGCTGTCTACCTAAAACTTCTATGCCTTTATTATTTTCTTCAAAGCCATTGGAGCTAACCTCTCAGAGACGGGGAAGTAGAAGCCACTGAATTACCCTTCCATAATTTATCTCCAGACCTTCTAATTTCCCCTGTCTCAGTATCTGTGATTTGCATGTACTTTTCTTTTGATGGGCAGGCTATTAAAATCTGACCAGCAGAAGATGGGGGTGGGAGTGTTAGTAACTCTTTTAGGTTTATTTGGTCAGTGATTTTGAAGGAGAATATTTAATTCCATATGTGCCACTCTCTGTTCCTTTGTTCTTTTTTTTTCTTTTTTTCTTTTTTTTTTGCTAGCTGCAACAGTGACATGGTTCTGGGTGTGTATATGTCCTTGCAAACTTCTCTTTTCCGTGAGAGGTTTCAATCAGACAGAACAAGTTAAGCAAGCCTGTTGGGTATCTCTTCCTGTTTGTTGCTCTATCTCCTATAGAAGATCCTGGGCAGGGAATTTTTACTGTCTGATTTATTGGATACTTATTTTTTCCTTCTTTCCTTGTCATTTGACCCCAGAGAATTTTTTTCTCCTGGGGTTGAAACATTCTTCAATTTAGCCTTTGTCCAGACTTTTTTTTTTCTTCCTTCTATTAAGTGGGGAGCATGGGAGGAGGAGGTGTGAGGGCAACAGGGCTAGAGGAGGAGATTTGAGCTACACTTTAAGTACCGTTCACCAGGAGGGCTTCCCATCATGCTCAGTGATTTTTAGTAATTAACTGAAGGGTCCCCGCTGTACTCTTTGAAAGAAGGTTATCATTGTTCTTGTTTGCACAGATGAGCAGAATGATAGAGTAATCAGGTTCCGGCCACAAAGAGAGGCATTGTCTGGGCCAAGATCATTGAGAAACTCTTGAGCTCTTGTCCAGCAGTTCTTTTGCCAGCTTTTTTTCCTCTTCCTCTAAATCCCTTTGCTCATTTTGAGTCATTATTGTCTTGGGAGCAGCAGTAACTTTTGCAGTTTACAAGGCCCCCAACAGTTTAGAGTAGTTACTATAAGAACCTTAAATAAACAGTCCATTTGTTAAACAGACTAAACTAACTGGTCAGCTGGTAACTGAGAGTATTTATGGTTGCTTGCCTTTCTCTTCTGGACTGTGTTTTTCTAAAATTATACACGAAAGAGTTACTGTTTAATTGTTGTGACTGTGGTATGTAGGATATCTGCTTCTGCTTTTCCGTGTTTGTTTAATTATTCATTCAGTCAATAAATAAATGTGAGTGCCTGGCGTATGTCAGTTACTATCCTCTGATTAGGGTTATAGCAGCGAACGACTCCAGAGTTCTTGTCCTATTGGAGCCCATCTTCTTGTGGGAGAGATGATAATAAAGAAATAAACAATCAGGCAGACACAAGAAGTTCAGATATTGATGTGTGCTATCACACACACACACACACACACACACACACACACACACACACACACACACAGGGTCAACCCTTTGTTTCCACGGGTTCTGCATCTGGGGATTCAACCAACCATGGATTGAAAATATTCAAAAAAATAAATTACAAAAAGTTCCAAAGAGCAAATCTTGAATTTGCCCAACTATTTACATAATATTTACATTGTCCTTACAACTATTTACATAGATTTACGTAGTATTAGGTATTATAAGTAACCTAGAGATGACTTGAAGTACACAGGAGATTGTTATGTAGGTCATATGTAAATGCTGTGCCGTTTTATATAAGGGACTTGCGGAGGGGAGGATTTTGGTATCTTCGGGGATCCTGGAACCAATTCCCCATGGATACTGAGGCACAGATGTGTGTGTGTGTTTGGGTATGTGTGTGTGTCTGCCTACATGTGTGTGTATATGTATCTATGTATAAACATGAGACTGCATGTATTTTTTTTCTAGAATTTTTAGCTCTAATACCATTTATACAGTGGTTCTTAGCATCATTTTGTGGTGATAAGCTTAACTGATATTGACATAGTTAGGTGAACATCTATGTGTGTCAGCACATTATCATTTATTCCTTTTATAACCTTTGTTTACCTTTAGCTTAGAAAGTGAAGACAATAGAGAAGAGAAAATGTTTACATATTTAACATAAACACGTGCCCTTTGTTGATTTTGTTCCCTACAACACCTTGAGTGTAATAGTGGGTTAGAACTCTTTCTGGGAGCCCTTTACCACCATTGTCTCGAGTACCACATTTTCACATACCCTGATCTGGGTTTTCTTATGTGCTAAGCTGAGAAAATACAAGACCTCTCAGCTCCCTCCTCTTTTTTGTTTGGGACTAAAACTTTCCCGCTAATACCCTCGTAGAGAAACTGTTCTGATTCCTGGTTTTGATAGATGTGGGGGGTCTTTGCCAATCTACTCATGGGGCTTCCAGGGTGTTTGACCCTGTCAATACTGAAAACCCCAGAAGGGTGTGCCTTGTAACCAACGTGCTGAATGCTGGGGGGGGGGTCCCCTGTGTTACCCAACAGTATTCATCCCTGAGAATGCTGCCAGTTGGCAGCCGTCACACTGGGAGTTGACCGTGTGGGAATCTATGACAAGTAGGTTCCAAGATATATACCTCCAGTGACAAAGAGCAGGCGGGGAAGTTTCAAGTCTAACTCGCAGTACCTCCTGACACTCCCTCTTTTGAAAGGAGAGCCCATGGGTGGCCTATTGAGACCTCCTGGCAGAAGTTCCCTCAAGTTCCTGGGACTTTGCTTACAACCTGTAGTATAAGGCTCAAGCCTGAAGGATTGCCTGGGAAGACGATGTGGAGTCCTCAGAGATCTTGCATGTGCCTGAGTGGCGATCACAGTGGCAGATTTAGTTTGGCATGTTCCCTTCTGCAATATTGAACTATTTATCTGGGTCGCTGGCACCTTGCAAATATCTCAACAGAGTTTAGCTTCCTTTTAAAAAAAAAAATACAATTTTTTTCCCGAAGTTAAAATTTGTTTTAATAAAAAGATGCATACCGTATTTTAAGTGAAAATGACAGAATTGCCAAATACGTTCAGTACATTCCCATTTTTGTAAAACGATTATATAGATATTTGCTTGGAAATAAAGTCTGGAAGGATGTAAGCAAAAAATTAATTGTGGTAGTTTTCATGTTTCGGGAGAGGAGGAAAGTGAAGGATAATGGAAAAACCCCTCCTTTCGAGGACCATTTCTGGAAATTACAAATACAGTAAGTCCCCTACATACAAACGACTTCTGTTCCAAGAGTGCATTCGCAAGTCCAATTTGTTCGGAAGTCCAATGAAGTTAGGCTAGGTACCCAACTAACACGATTGGCTGTATAGCACTGTACAGTAATAGGTTTATAATACTTTTCACACAAATAATGCATAAAAAACAAACACAAAAAATAAAGAAAACATTTTTAATCTTACAGTACAGTACCTCGAAAAGTATAGTAGTACAGTCCAACAGCTGGCATACAGGGGCTGGCATCGAGTGAACAGGCAAGAAGAGTTACGACTGGAGGAGGGAGAGGAGGTGGGAGATGATAGAGCTGAAGGATCCTCAGCAACAGGAGATGGAGGGCAAGCTGCAATTTTACTCACGCCTGACGTTGATGGCTCAGGTCCTGGTTCCTCGCTGGAACCAGATGCACGTTCGCATCTTTGAAAGTTTGCAACTTGAAGGTTCATATATAGGGGACTTAGTGTAACCCTTCTACTTCCCCTTGACCAGAACTTCATCACAAGCCCATGCCCTGCTACAAGGAAAATAAGTTCACTTCGGTCAGCCAGATGGTCAGCTATGTTTGGGGTTTCTCTAAGGCAGAAGGGACATTGATATTGGGGGACAGCTATCACTTGCCTAATAAGGAAAGTGATTTCATGTAATTCTGAGACAACTAAATAGAAGAGATTGGTAAATTTAGATTCAATATGGAATCACAGGAACCAAAATGTGCTGTCTTCACTATTTTTGCTGACACTCAGCCATCATTTTTTGTTAGAGCGAAGAAACAACTCTGTACCATTTGGAGAGAATCTCAAGAAAGTATGGTTAGTTTAACTTGATGCTGGAGTTCAGGGATGTGACCAGAAGGGTATCTAATTCTTGGAAACCTAGCATACATTCCATTACTATTTTACGTATTTTTACTGATGTTTTCAGACAGTGATTGAGTTTGCCAACCTTTCGTTTATATTTTGAATCTAGGAAGGGCCCTCAAAGCCCCTATATGTGTAAGTCATGGATGAAATGCTTTGGGTGGTGGGGTCAGGGTTGGCTGGCATGAGGGGGAAGGGGCTTTTGGAGGGTGGGACTTACAGGACGGCTTGGGGAACAGGTGAGTGGTCTTGACACATCTCTTGTTGATATCCCCTCTTGCCGTTCCTCAGGTGGCTGCTCGCACTGGTGAAACTGGAGTCAGAAGACGTACTCAGGCCATGTCCAGATCTGCCAGCAAGAGGAGGAGCAGGTTTTCTTCTCTTTGGGGTCTGGACACTACCTCCAAAAAGAAGCAGGGACGCCCAAGCATCAATCAGGTAGGTTCCAGGGTGGATGAGAAAGCAAGCGTAGATTGCTCCCACGGACACCTCACTTTGGGGTGTGCATGTGTGTGCATTGTTCCTTGATTGATACTGTTATATCACATCAACTAGCTGACACAAAGAAGTTAGTTGTGCTAGATGCTTTTTTTTTTTTTTTTTTTTTTTTTTGGTACGCGGCCTCTCACTGTCCGGACGCGCAGGCTCAGCGGCCATGGCTCACGGGCCCAGCCGCTCTGCGGCATGTGGGATCTTCCTGGACCAGGGCATGAACCCGTGTCCCCTGCATCGGCAGGCGGCCTCTCAACCACAGCGCCACCAGGGAAGCCCCTAGATGCTTTAAATAGATAACGTATACCCATAACATTGAACTCTGCTATTAGTCTATCACCAAGCTCCAGTCTCCCACCTGCAACCTTTCCAAACCCTGGGTAATTACAGAGGTACTGAAAGTGCACTTCTTCCTGAGTTTTCAGAAGAAAAGCAGGGCCTGATGATGAAGCCAAGTGGGCACCTGAGCAGTCTTTTAAGCTGCCTCTGGCACTGGATCAAAGGCAGCCTCCAGGGGAATCTGATTGTTTCTTTGCCCTTGACTTTTGGGGGTTGACATTAAATGGGCAGTTCTTCTGCCTACTTACATCAGGAACCAGGAATCCGAGAGCGCTCACTCACCACTGTGACTCCCTTCTACTACCCAGGTGCCAGGGCTTGAAGGGGACCTACCTCAGTGCATCATGAGTGGCACCCCCTAGGGTGCTGCATCATTGGGCCTCTGTTAACCAAATGCTCTGGCCTCATAACTTTGACTTTTTTACTAGCTAAGTCCACTTTCCTGCGGGAGTTACTTCTGGGAAACTCTCCATTGTCATTGTCATCCGCCTTCTTTGGCTTTGAGAAACAAGTGGCTCCAGAGCCGCTTCAGATTTTAAGAACTGGAAGAACATAGGTATTTGTCTTTCAGGAGAAGGAGAACGTCCAGTGCATGAGCCGTAGAGGCACTGAGCAGTTTGAGGTCATGACTAGGATTGCCAATTTGACCTATTCACTCTGAGCCCGTAGGCAAAGTGAGAATTCCATTGACTGACTCAATAAAAAAGATCTCATCATTTATTCGACCAGTTCAGCCATTAGTTTACTTAAGAACTGACATTTAAAAAATAAATTAATCGTGAAAGCTGATGTATTACGTCCTTAGCTGACCACCACACTCATTGTTTCCACCTGGAGTGTCTGGACCGTTGGTGGAACTTGCAGGGGACCAGACGAGCAGATGGGAAGAGGCTGAGCGTTCATGCAGTTTGTTCTCTGGTCTTTGGGGAGAGTAGAGCATCATCAAGTTTGCTACCTGGGGTTTTGCTTCTGTGTAAATCCGAAGAAGAAACTGTTTGGAGGAAAGTCAGTATTTCTTCGGAAAAATCGCACGAGACTTGATGCTCTTGGTTAAACCTGCAAAAGGGTGGCATTAACAATCAGCATTTCCCCCCTTGTTTCAGGAGGTGGTGGTGTCCTTTTGTGTGCATCGTTCGGCATTGCAGGTGACTCAGACGGACACTGTAAATACACGTCAGGGTTCGCAGCTGGAAGTTTGGGTTGTATTTCTCTTCTATTGAAAGCCTTAGTTCACTTGTGTGCTTCTACCTTATGGGTGCCCACTTATGTTACAGTCCATTGCTGCTGAAACATATGCCTGAATTTAAATGAATCCAAGAGAATGTTTTAACTTTTTCTTTTAATCAAAGGACCATGTAATGTCTTACAAACAATTCTTGTTATTCTCTCTTACAGTAAGAGTTTAAAAAAACCTCTTACTTAGCCGTAAGTATACCAATAGAAAGTTACTTGTTAATTTAGTACTTTGAAATGGATAAAAATTGTATGTTTCTATATATCTCATTTGCATTGGAGCAAAGACTTTTTCTTAACCATGTATATCATACCGACCGTACACAATCGGTTGAGAGCAAACCTATGAAATTTTCCCATGTGTTTAGGTTTTGACTACCTAGTGGCATTGGTACCCTGATGTGATTTTAGTCATATCTTTAAGTTAGCAGGATTCATTAAATTTCAAAGGATAGACAAGTTTCTATTTTTTAAATAAGAAACTTTTCCTTGGTGTTATGGTAATATAATTATAAACATATGTTCTCAGGTTCTGAGGTAAAAAGTAAACTCATTATTATTGATAAATTTCTGATTAGGTATGTGATGCTGTAGCTGAAATTCTTCACTGTGAATGAATCTGGTTCATTGCATTTGCAGGTTTATTTTCTTTAAATTTAGATGAATTGTCCAGATCTAAAGCCAATTTAAAAAAATTGCCCAAGACGTGGGAAGTGATCTGATATAGATAGAGGGATGATTTTCATGGTCTTTTAGCTAGTACATTATTTTACCTACTTCAGGATTTGATGTAAGAGTATCTGAAACTTCTGTAATGTTTTCTAATAGTCAGGCCTGTTTTCATCCCCCTTCTCATGCTTCATTTGCCCTTTTGCCCAGATTTCTTCTTAAGATGATACTTTTGTGTACGCAGGTGTTCGGTGAGGGAACTGAGGCTGTAAAGAAATCCTTAGAGGGAATATTTGATGACACTGTTCCAGATGGCAAGGTAAAAACAAACACATGTTCCTTTTCCAAAAGTACCACAAATACATCAACACTACACAATGCAGTGGTTTCTTGGGATCCTAAGATTAAGTACACTCAGTATTAAAAACTGAAATGATCGGTCCTTTAAAATTATGTAACAGGTCGAGAAGAGATGGAAAACTTGATAACAGTAAGAATATTCTCCTGCTGACGTAACATTTTCAATAACTATCATTTGAATGTTGAAGTTTCCATGTAGACTATAAGAGGAAATTGTGGGGTACTGGGTAGCAGAATATTTTATGCCATTGTTAATTCCTCTCATATACAACTTTCTTCTCAAGAGGTGAGTTCTTACTGCCCTCCCTCTCTACCCACACATGCTGCTTTTTTCCTTCAATTAATTTCAAAGAACTGTTCTGACAGTTTGTTCTTTAAAAACAAAATGCGTTTGCCTCCCAAGACAAGCGTTCGATTAAAGATGCCCAGACTTGATTCAACCTTGTGCTCGGATTTAAAAGGGTCTTTCCAACTGCTCTGATTGAAAGCCCATAAAGAATATTGATTTTTTTTTTCTAGGCCGCTTTTTTTCAGCCTCTAAATAAATGGACATTCCTTGTTTTAAAGACCCTAATGATGATACAAGCGGCCTCGTTGCTGGGGGCAGTGGGGGGATTCTGGTGTTGATAATGGGACCTTGGTATGATCCTCTGGTTCTTGGACTCAGAATCAATAGGACAGGGTTCAGCTCTCGGTGGCCATGCAGCCGAGCAATGGCTTGCCCCTCGTTCTAGATGGAGCTGAGCCTCCAAAATCAGAGTGTAGTAGGGGAGTTCTGGCTGTTGGGGGGAGGGGGGGTAAGAGTGGCCGTGGACAGGCCTTCTCTCCCTTGGATACCTAAACTACTCCTGGATTATGTCATCGTGGATATAAAGGCTGCTGTCCTTGGAAATACCCATCCACAGCACTCTCTCTGAGCATCTGTCTGTTTCTGATGAAATTAAATTGCTGTTCTTATGTGCAATCCAAGCATAGATGTTTTTGATGTTCATGTAGTCATTTCTGAAGTTAGCTAATTCATCTTGCATACCATTATTAGTGCACTTTTAATTTTCCCCAGGCACACAGATCCTGGAAGCTGCAGAAGTTGTTCCACTGGATTTCTGTGTCGCTTTTTTGTTTTTCCAAGATACCCCTTTATCCTCCTCCTTGGCTGGAATGCCTTGTTCTCAAAGAGCAGGTTAGATGCAAAACTTGGGCCGATGTAGTGCTAAGGGCAGTTATTTTAGGTGGCATGTAAGGACAGAATGGGAAGATTCCAATGATAGTTAATGGGATTTGGGCAAGTTGATTGCGTTCTGACAGTTCCTTCCCTGGGGTTCAGTTTATCTATGAAAGCCACACCATTCAAAGGCAGAGCTGAAATTGTCTTCTCAATTGAATTGAGTTTAGTAGCCTTTACAAAAATCTTTTCCCCATTCTGGGATCTGTTCTTTTTACATATGGAAGTTGTTATGTTACTACTTCTCAGCCTTCGTTTGGAAACTTGTTTCTTCTTATAATTTGCTGATAGTGCCAAGTGTTCAGTAATCTGTAGATATGTATTTACCAATCCGTGGCCTGGATGTAAATGACATATTGAGCATCAGTATTATTTTTCCATTGCTAAAATCTAATGGAATGATTTCTCTGCTTATTTCAGAGAGATTAGGCTCCTAATATTTCATCAATCTGTGGAGCGTTTTTAGCTTTAGCTGTTTAGCTGACTTAGATATAACCCAGCTGCTGAAGGGTATACATAGGACATGGCTCCTCCCACCCTTAGAAACTTGGTGCTACTCCCTGATGTAGAGGATGGAGTGATGGCAACAGCCTAAGAAGGCCAGAAAGCTGGTCTTTGAAGTTCTCTAAGCCTCATCTGGGAAATGAGGCTGTCTCTCTCCCAGAGTTACATCAGATGTCGAATGTGAGCACACAAACGATGCTGCTTGTCAGTAGGTAATGCCAGAACATCATCTTTTCTTTAAAAATTTCTTTGCAGCCTCATGGTTGCCTTTGAAACATATAGCTCACATGGTAGATAGGCTTTGCTGGAGGAATCTCAGCTCTAAATTTAAATGGGTTTGTGGAAGAAATCATGGCAATAAAGCCGAACCGAATGGATAGCCCATTTCTTTCTTCTTTTTTTTTTTTTCCATTTCTTTCTTTCTTCCAATTTTGAAACCCACTCAATCATGCAATGCCCACCCGTGGTTGCCGTGGATCAGGTGCGAGGTCTGTCTCTCTTCTGAGACATCTTTCCTACCTCCAGGAAGCTCCTTTCTCTATAATTTCTTCTTTTCTCGGAGGAGCTCTCTGTCCTTCACCACTGCCGCCACTTCTGCCCTGGGCCCTTTTCATTGGAGTGGATAATTCCTGTGTGCCATCTGGGGATCTAGATCTTGAGAAACTAACTTGCTGCTCTGCTAACTTTATTTCTTATCGTAGAGGGAGAAAGAAATGGTCTTACCCAGCGTCCACCAGCACAACCCTGACTGTGACATTTGGGTCCACGAGTATTTCACTCCGTCCTGGTTCTGTCTGCCAAATAATAAGCCAGTTCTGACAGCCGTCCGGCCAGGGGACACAGCCCGGGACACCCTGGAGCTGATCTGCAAGGTATGAGGCTACTTGGGGTTGCTTTCTTGAGAAGAACAGAATGCAGCGGAGGAATCCATGAACACTCAGAAGCGTGTGGCAGGGGAGGGTACTTTCAAGAACATCTCCATTTCATTTCAGAGCAGCTTTGGATTTCTTTGTGATAATATGCCTAATAAGTGGAAGTGAATTCTTCAGCGCTGGGAGGAGAGGGATTCTTTTAAGTAGCCTCTTTCAACATGTGTACTCGATAGATTTGTGATAAGCGTCTTCCATGCTCATTGCACAAGGTTTAGAGAATTCAGGTAAAGGACAAAGCAGAAAATTAAGGCACCCTTGCTTTACAATTCAGAGATCACCTCAGTGAACATTTTGGCATCACATTATGTGCACTATTTGTAACCTGTTCTTTTGACAGTAACTCATACACGGGCATCTCTAGGGTAGGGAAAAACTGAAATAATAAATATAAATTTGACCTCCATGATGAGAAATTCCTCTTCCTAGGAACACACAATTAGCCTCTTTTGTTTTTTAGAGACAAATGATTGAGCTCACTTCCTCTGTTTTTACCTTACGCTGTAGAAACTTCTTGATCTTTTTCAAGGTAATCCCTGTTTCTTTTTTTTTTTTTTTTCTCCCTCCCTGAAGGACAGGTGGATGAATTGGATTGCCTTGAGTGAGGGAAGGGAAAGAGGAAAGAAAGGAGCTTTCCTAACATGCCTGCTTTTCTTTTACATAATTAATAGCATTAATAGTCTTATTTAGTAGTCATATCAAGTCTGGGCAAGAACGATACGTCCCCATTGTACAGATGGAGAAGGCCAGGCTCAGAGAGCCTTAGTTCCTTGCCTGAGTTCACATCACAGTCATAATCACTTGCAAAGGAGGTTTTGAATCCATATCTGGCTGTTCCAAACTTAGATGTATCCCTTTGTGCCAAGTGGATGGTCACAAGAACTGTCAGGAGTCAGGAAGGATGGTCCGTAAGGGGTGGAAGAATCTAGAATATATTCTTAGGAGAGTGAAATGGTCTTCTCTGAGGCCACTAAAGGGAAAGTGGAAACCTTTTCTGTCATCATTTTATCCTAGAAGAAGCTGGATGAATACAGTGGTATTTTTGGACCTCCTCATTCAACACAGTGGTTTATAAATGTGGAATAACTTTCACTACCTCAGTTCTATAATTCTGCAATCAGCAATTTTTGTACTTAAAAAAATAAATCACTAGGGCTTTGATAAAGGAAAAATATGGCTTCATATGAAGGGGAAATGGAACACTCTGGCTCAGATAAGCCTGTTGGATTGTCTTCTGTGGAGGAAAAGTAGAAGGACCATTTGTTTCAGGACAAAGCTACAATCAGCTCCCACATGGGTGTTAAAAATAAATGATGCACTCTTGCATGCTTTGACTCCTTCAAGTACACGAATTCTAGCTTTTTAAAGATAATGGTATTTCTGTTCACATTTTTCATTTTAATTACTTAACAAAATTGGTCTATTGAGGATTTCTGCATTCTTTTATTTATAGATTAGCACGATTCTTTAGAGACCCATTAATATTCTGCAGAGCTGTGGGAAGTATTCTCAGAACTGCAGCTGAAGGTGTCAGAAGTAGGACTCTGGGCTTTTTGTATAAGCCAGACTCTGGAGGGTCCTTCCAAGGAGTTGCCTTGCTTTGGAGCCTCCTGTGTACATTGGCTTTAGACTCCATCAGATATCAGAGGGTAGGTCAGAGTTCAGCAATAAACATTGATTGGTGGAAAATTGAACAGTGACTGGGGAAAAGAGTGATTTTAGGTACTTCTCAAGCTTTTGCTTAGATAGAAACTAAGGGAATCAGGGAGGAATAATACTGTCGTGGCCACTTAGAGACCATCTTTAGATAATGAGTTAGACCAGTTCCCCTGTAAAGGGTTTATTTCTGTCACTTGACAGGGTTTTTAATGGCATCATGACGACACACATGCCTTTCTCTAACAAGAGAAGGTCATCCCACTCAGTTTTTCTTGAATCCTCAGGTTTTTTCCCCCAAAACATAGAAGAAAATAAGGTGTGGAACAAGCTTACATCTCTTGAGTTTAAAAACAGAAAAATTTTGTGTGCACTTTAAGAAACTGATGGTCTCCAGAAAAGCACCTGTGTAGGATAAATTATATAGTGTGCTTGGAGCCAGGCACCTTCTAAAGCTTGCTGCTTCGGAAAACACTTCATTGTAATTAGTGGAGCCGATTTTATTCTTCAGAGGGAAAGAGATAATGGGGAAAACAGTGCCACATGTTATTAATGATCTGATTAATGTTGAGTGATTTTTTTTTTTCTCTTGGAGGAGGGACTGAAAACAACGGTGATTGTCAGAATGTCTGTCTTTTATTTCTTTATTGTCGTTCTCAACTTTGGTGATGGGTGCTTTCTCTAATATTTAATAATCAATCTTTTTCTTCTGTCTCTTGCATTCAGCCATTCTCTTTCCTATTCTGTCTGATCCACATCATTTCACATCAGTTTGTCATCTGCCATCCGAGCACCAGTCAAGTTCTGGTACAGTAACTGTTTCAAGATCTACATTTCATGTGCAATTCATGTTATGAGTGTTATGAAAGTGATAGTTGCTAAATATAGCAGGTAACCGTGTTAGCCTGTGGGTTGTGGACATGTTCTGATCATTGCAATTACTAAAATAATTGCAAAGAAATTCATTTATTCATACTTGTTATTATTCACGTGTGACCATTGGTATTTATTTCATGGCTTCACTCTGTAGACCTATGGCCTTGGATATTCTAATAACCATGGACATTAAAAACAATAAAAATCACCTCGAAGGGGAGGATAAGTCTCTTTGGAAATTCTGCAGTAGCACTTTGTGTGTGTGTGTGTGTGTGTGCGCGCATGTGTGTGTGCGTGCGTGCGTGCGTGCACGTGTGGATCTCTGGATGTCCTAACTGCATGCGTTTATGTTTCCTGAAGAAGTTTGATTGAAATGGAAGAATATGAGGAGACATGGAAGAACAAAACATTGGTGGATTTCAAGATCGTGTTATTCTCTGTTTTAATGGACTCAAACTATTTGTTGAAAAGACCTACATTATGTTTTGTTGTTTCATCCTTTGAAGGAGTCATAGGAAGATGAAAAATTTTTAAAACATGCCAACTAAACAAATAATATTTGTCTTATGGTATGATTTGGGACTGCATTGTCTCAAAATGAATCAAATGCTTTCTACGTAACTTAATGAACACTGGAAAACAAATTTGGACCATTGAAGTTGTTTTCCCAGCTGAATTTCTCTTACGTTGTAATTGAACATTTTACAAGTGTAAAGCAGGCCAAATCGTTAGAATTACTATCTTAAAATATTCATTAATATTTGGAATTTTTTCTTGCACATAGATGTATTGTGAACATGGTAAGTTGTTAAACCTGCCTTGATACTGACTTGTAAATATTGGAGGAGCATGAAATTCTTGAGAGTTCTGATGATCTGATTTAGTTAATTCATTACGATTTTCCCTTTATGTTAGACCAGCCATGACTAATGGGGGCTCATAATTGAGAAACATTTACCAAAATGATAAGACACATGGGTATGTTGATCCAAAGTCCCATTTTTAAGGTAACTATTTACTGACCAAACCACGGGCTCTTGGGTTACAAATAAGATCATTATAATTGTTATGTTGGTTACATGTGCTCATTTTTATTTTTCGAAGTTATCAAGACATTATTGTAACTTAAGGAAGTTTGAAAAATACGGTGGTGGAGGGGAAGACGGCCAGAGCCACCCTTATTCCTGTTGCTCTGTTCTCTTTGCTTTGTTAAACACTTCAAGGTGTCGGCCGTTATTTGGCGTTCTCTGTGTATCTGTATAAATGTTTTCAGCGTGGTAGCATTTAAGGAATGATGTCTCCATCAGGACCACCTTAAGACGTGGCACCAAACATCTCTCTTTCACACTGAGGTTTCGGGAGCCCGAAGCTTCTTAGGTGAGGTGGCTATTATGGTCTGGTTTCCAGAAGACTGTCTAAGTGGCAGCCCCATTGGGAGTGTCTACAAAGTGTTGATTAATGATGACGATAAAGTTTCCGGGTGGATTTGTTCCTGTTGACCAAGACGCCATGAAGTTTCATTTCTCTTTCCCTCCCACCTCAGTTGGAAACAGATGGTGAACCAAAATATTTTGCTTCTAATTAAAGATTTCAGTGGGGATCTAGGTCAGTGGGAAGCATTTGCAGCTTTTATCTCTGTGAGGGAAACTTTTCTTGCTTATCGTAGCACCCTGAGTATTATTAATTTGTTGTTTGTCTCAGCGGCTCTTTGACAAGCAGTAGGTAGCACACTTTGAAACTTCCCTGCTTTTGCTTCCCTGGCTTACCCACCCACCCTGGTTATTTGACATCAATGATCTGGGTCTGGCAGACACTGAGCGTTTGATTTTCAGTACCGACAGCGGAAACCCGAAAGCCAGGTGCAAGGAAGGTGCTGCCTCAGTGGTGCCTGTGTTCAGACGGTGGGCTTCAGACTATCACGTTACTCAGAAAAGGATACACGTTGGAGGTTCCCGAGAATCACTATAGAAAACTTCTTTATCATTCTGCTAGGCGTTTAGAACAAACTCACTTCTACTTTCCATAGCCATGCTTTTCTCTAGTGCAGGATCCCTGTCTTGCATGTGTGTTTAATTACGAGGCAAAGTCATCACTGTCGCCAGCTCCCATGTTCTGCAGGCCCCTTCCCACACTCCTGAAGACTGCTTCACGCGGTATCTGGCACACTTCAGAATTAGTTAGGTGTAATTGAATGACTATTATTGGAATAATTATTAGAATGTTCTTAGCTTGGCTTTAAAATTTGGGGCCGGGGGGAAGAAGGTAAACAGAAAGAGCATTAAACCAGTGAAAAATTAACTTCGCTTATTTTGAAATAATTCTCATCAGTTGAGCTTTTGGTGTGAAGAGATTTTATATTGATGAAAAATTTCAAATTTACAAAGAGTAGGCAATAATGTAATAAACTTCTGTGTCACCATCACCAAGGTTCTATAATATCAAATTATGTTTCTCCATTGACTAACTCACTCCCACCCCCTGCTCTGAATGATTTTGGAAGCAGATTCCAGACATCATATCTTTACTAGTACTTCAGGATAAATCTCTAAAAGATAAGGATGCTTTAAAAAAAGACTTGATGGAAACATTTTCTCTCTAGCAATACATTTTCATGTAACTTGCATGTAACTTTTGAAGAGCATTTTTTTCTTTTTTCCTCTGCATCTTCTTGAATGTGAATTGAGGATGTTAGTTATAAAACCATGTTTCCACTGTTGCCTTTTCCACAAAGTTAATTCACGAATGACTTTCTAGATGGAAAAAAGTCATTTGACCCATCCTGAGCAGTGGAGAAGGCCTGGAAATTTCAATCCTTAACTGCTTCAGAATTGTTTTCTTTGGGCAAGTCATTCATTGTGTTTCCAAAGTTGGACACGTGCCTGTCTTCGCTGCCCCCGGAGGGAGTCTCACTCTGGGTGTATATAAATAAGACTGAAATCCAAATGCCTTGTCTATACACCAACTCACTTGCAAATGAACTGTGAACAACTGTCCCAGTGTCCCCATGTGGTTAAAAAAATAAGTTTGCCTGGGCACAGATTTCTTCTGTCACTGTAAATCCTTCCTTGCCTTTCTTGTCACTTTTCTTCTCCAATCACCTTTGTATGTTGGAAATTATGTTTAAAGGCCTTTTGGGTCCGATAGGTTTTCTTGCAAACCCAGTGTTAAAGAGCGTAATGGATGAGATAAGCAGAAGTGAAGATGTGACTTTTTTGTTTCCATTGATCATAAGATACCCGTGGGATATTATTAATATATTCAATGAAAATTAAAGTTTGGTTTTGGGTGTAAACCTTTTAAGAAGTATAGAAATTTTACACCTCCCTTCAGTAGCAAATCACCATTATTCTCAGGAATAGATGACAGTACATCAGTGGAAAACTAATTATGTCTATTTACTATTGAAAAGACATTTTCTCTTCTCCTCTTTTTTTTTTGTTTTGGTCCCAGGCACATAGACTGGATCATTCTGCTCATTACCTGCGCCTGAAATTTCTAATAGAAAACAAAATGCAACACTACGTGCCAAAGCCCGAGGAGGACATTTATGAGCTGGTAATGTTTATGTCTGTTGTCCAAGTACATTCTGTAGGAGATTATTTTTAAATTATATGTGTGCTCATGCTAATTGTGGTTGGTGGAGTGGAACAAATTCTAAAATAAATGAGCCTTATTCAGCGCTCTTAAGTTTGTGGAGATGGCCTTACATATCACAATATTTTTGCAGAGTGAAAATGCCACCTTAGTTTATGTGGGGAACGATGCTGTGCTATCATGAAAAAGTGAAATCCAGAACTGACTCTCAGATAGAATTTTAGTTATTATGCCTAGCTTTCGTTGTAGCTTTGACAGGCTTATGTTTTAAATGGGTGACTCAAAGGTGAGCTGGCTGTTGTCAGATAAAAAGTACTAACTCCAATTTTGTATGACTTCTCCCTGCATGTTGAAATTGATGGGTCAAATCCTGTTGGGTGAAAAAGCTGCCATCTAATTATGTGTCCTGGCCTTTTGGAATTGTATTTATTATAGAGATTCTTGGGCACACTTATGTGGGTTTGAGTTTCATTATGGGACTTGGGTTCTGAACTGTATCTGGATTTTTATATTGACTCTGTTGCTTACTAATTATGTGGTCTTGGCAAAAAAAAAAAAAAAAATGAGGTGATAATACTTTCTAGGATTTCGCAAAGATTAGAGATAACGGTTCACATAGTAGATGCTCAATAAATGGTTGTCATGGTAACATGGCAAAATAATGACAAGTTCCTTTTTCGTTAGCCAAAGGGTGCTTTTTTCAGTTCCAGGAAAGAAACATTTTGGGAGCAAGGCCCCCTCTCTTGGAGTTTGTTCTTCTTTCTCTGCACTTAGTCATTCCTCTGGGGGCCACCGAGCTTCTTGCCATGGATCTGTGAATGATAACAGTATGACTTCAGACAGGCTTTCACCACAGAAAACAGAACTGAAAATTGAAACCCGAATAGTCTCTTTTTGAAAAGGGGAAGCGTGATTTAAAATTTAGTATATTTAGTAGGGAATTTTGTTTCTAATCAATTTTTTTTGAGGTTTACTTTCTCTGCAATAAAGCATCAATTTTGAGCACACAATTTCATGAGTTTTGGCAAATGTATACAGACAGTGGTGTTTCCAGCATTACAGTCATAATTTAGAACTGCGGTCCCCAACCTTTTTGGCACCAGGGACAATTGTTTCGTGGAAGACAGTTTTTCCACAGACCGGGGGGTGGGGGGTGGTTTGGGGATGATTCAAGCGCATTACATTTATTGTGCACTTTATTATTATTACATTGTAGTATATAATGAAATAATTATACAACTCACCATAATGCAGCATCAGTGGGAGCCCTGAACTTGTTTTCCTGCAACTAGATGGTCCTATCTGGGGGTGATGGGAGACAGTGACACCTGAAGTGTGTTGCTTATGTCTAGTCTACTCCGTAAGATGCAGCTTAATTGTCACTTGTCAGTCACTGATAGGGTTTTGATATGAGTCTGCAAGCAATTGATTTATTATGGTCTCTGTGGAGTCAAACCTCTCTGCTAATGATAATCTGTATTTGCAGCCGCTCCCCAGTGCTAGCATCACCACCTCGGCTCCACCTCAGATCATCAGGCATTAGATTCTCATAAGGAGCGTGCAACCTAGACCCCTCGCATGTGCAATTCACAGTAGGGTTCACGCTCCTATGAGGATCTAATGCCACCGCGGACCTGACAGGAGGCAGAGTTCAGGCGGCAATGCGAGTGATGGGGAGCGGCTCTAAATACAGATGAAGCTTTGCTTGCTCGCCTGCTGTTCACCTCCTGCTGTGTGGCCCGGTTCCTAACAGGCTCCTGTTCCGTGGCCCGGGGGTTGGGGACCTCTGATTTAGAACACTTCTGTCATCTTAAAAACTTCCCTCATGTCCCTCTAAGTGTTTTCAATGAAATATAAGAGAGGGTGTGCTTTTATACACTCTTATCATGTCACGAAATAGAAGAACGAAATAACCATTTTCAACCATCGCTTAAATCACTAAGTTTAACACAGAGGAGGGTACTTTTAACAGTGGCTGATTTATTTTTTTCTCTGACATGGGGAAAGCCCTGACTCTGTGCTCCGTGAGTAGAGGAGAGAAAGCCCTTTTTCTTACTTAAGAAAGAAAAGTGCTTTGCCGGTAACACTGGAACAGCTATTAGGCCATATATTTTGCATTTCAGAGTTAATGAATCTTTTGTGTCGTAAATGACAGGGGTCATGCCTAAGCAACTTCCATGTCCTTCATATCTTACACACAGTACATGCTTAAGACATACCTTATGAAATTATATTGACTCTTTTATTATTTTTAAGTTTTGGCCATTTTGCGGTCTCATCCAGTATAGGAGACTAAGGTGTGCCACACTTACTCTGTATCTACACTGCTATATATATATATTATAATTACAATTATTTAAAAAAAGAATCCAAAATACAGAGAGATTATGGTATTCTTTCTTGCCCTGTTACAGAAGGTCTCCAGCTCTGAGATTCCTGAGGAAGTAAACAGTACTCACTTTACTGTTCAGATTGTGAGTGAGTATTGCTCACGGGCACCTCTGTCTTTACCAAGATTTTAAACTCTTTTGTTCTTAGGATATCTTTGGCAGCCTGGTAAAGCCTCTAGGTCCCATATCAGAATAATGTTTTCAATTGCATGAAATATATAGAATACATAGGATTACCTATGGCCTAATTGTGTTGAAATAGTCATCAAAACTATTTTTAAAATTATAGATAATATACGTGCTTACTTATTAGCTCATTAAATAACAAGACCCAGCGTAGGTCTAACACCTGCCACTGTTTTGAAGTAGTGATGAGCATAACTGGTATTTTGAGATCCTGGCAGCAACTAGAATATGGTATAAAAATACTGTGATTTCTGTTTCTGACAAGGTCGCAGGCATTGCTCGTATTGCCGTGTTTGTTGCCTCCATTCATTTATAATTGAAGGAAATGCTAAGTCTCAGTTACAGGTTAGGGAATATAAAAATTTCAGGCTTTTTCACTATCCCAGTTCACAGACCCCTTGAATTCTATCCATACATCCATGGTTTCCAATCCGTGCTTTCGGCCATTAAGCTGGTATGAAATGTCATTCCAGGGCAGGGGGTTTCTGAACACACAGTGTTCTTGGATGCCTTTTGAGATTTTACAGGTATTGGATTTATTGTCCCTTACTGAACAAGTATCGGGCCACTTATGGCTAATTGGTTTCCATAACCCACCCCCATTTTATTTTATTTTATTTTATTTTTAATTTATTTTTTTTTTGCAGTATGCGTGCCTCTCACTGTTGTGGCCTCTCCCGTTGCGGAGCACGGGCTCCGGACGCGCAGGCTCAGCTGCCATGGCTCACGGGCCCAGCCGCTCCGCGGCATGTGGGATCCTCACGGACCGGGGCACGAACCCGTGTCCCCCGCATCGGCAGGCGGACTCTCAACCACTGCGCCACCAGGGAAGCCCCTCCATTTTATTTTTGATGGACTAGGGAAGCTCACACATGTTTGAAGTCCTGTCCTGAAAAATGACTCCTTCATAGATGACTGTCCCAAAACATTTTATTCTCTGCTACTGTTTTGTCAAGTATTCTTGAGTAGTAAGGTCAATAGTTATTAGCGAAAGTGTGTACTACATTTTAAAGATCTTTTTGGAGGGTCTGGTGCATTTATTTGGTGGGGCTGGGGATTCTTTTGCTTATGAAAGACCATGAATAGTTAGTTTTCTACTTATCTGCTTTGCTAATATAAGTAATACCCGTTTGGCTACTTTTTCATGATCAGTTGGTTATTGGGTCCAATCTGTAGAATGATAATGAATATGGAGGCACTGGGTTTTTTGAAAACCCACATTAAATATGTTTTTCTTAAAGTGACAGGTGGGAATAAAGAGTTTGCAGAAACACTGATTGATTGATTGATTCATTCATCCCGCAAATATTTATTTAGTGTTTATTGTGTTCCTGGCACCATGCTAGCTGTTCTAGGCACTGAGATACACAGAAAAATCTCTACTCTTCGTGGAAAATACATTCACGTTTGTGGATACAGATATAAAAACATGTAAATATTTTTAACAAAGACAAATAAATGTGTAATATTTCCCGGGATGTCAAGAGCGGGGAAAGAAAACGTTAGGACAAACAGATAGAGAAAGATAGACATCTAAAAGCGATTGCGCTGCTCCTTTAGGTGTGATGTTTGAATAGCGTGGTGAGTGAGGTGAGAACGTGAGTCATAGAGGTATTTTGGAGGAAAGTGTTCTAGGCTCAGGAAACAAAGCTGGGTAAGGCCTGGCAAGGGGAGGGGGGTGATAGTAGAGGTAGTTTACTCATGTTTGAGGAGGATCAGTGAGGAGGGTAAGTGAGGGAGTGGTAGGGAGAGGGAAGGCGGGGTGGGGAGGGGTTTGGATGCACAAGGAGGGAGGATGCAGAAGAGTGACCAGGAGGGCTTGTAGGGCCCAGGTGAGAAGGGAAATCCCCAGAGAGGAAGGGCATTATTTGACTCCTGTCTTAATAGGCTCGCTGTGGCTACTGTGTGGCCCATGAACCTTAGGGCCTTAGGGAAAAGGCTGGGAGAGCAGGCAGGAGGCTAGTGAGCTGTTGTTCAGGCCATGGGTGATGGTCGCTTGGACCAGGCACGCCAAGGAGACCTGGTAGGAAATGAATGTGATTTCGTGATAATTCAAGCGCCAGGGTAATCAGATTGTTTCTTAACGTCTGATGGTGTTTAATCTGCTTTTTGAAAAGAGGGAAAACATGCAGCATCACTGATTTAATAAAAATAAAGGGGTCTTCCCTGGTGGCGCAGTGGTTAAGAATCCACCTGCCAATGCAGGGGACACGGGTTCGAGCCCTGGTCCGGGAAAGATCCCACATGCCGCGGAGCAACTAAGCCCGGGCACCACAACTACTGAGCCTGTGCTCTAGAGCCCGTGAGCCACGACTACTGAGCCCCCCACGCACCTAGAGCCCCTGTTCTGCAACAGGGTAAGCCACCGCAACAAGAAGCCCGCACACCGCAGCAAAGAGTGGCCCCCTCTCGCCGCAACTAGAGAAAGCCTGCGTGCAGCAATGAAGACCCAACACAGCCATAAATAAATTTAATAAATAAATGGAATGTGTGTGATACTTCTTTGCTAAAGATACATTTAAAGCTACGAAATTTCTGGTTTCAGATATTATGACTGCATCGAAAATATATTTTAAAGTGCAGCTCCTTCTTGAAATTTTACAGGTTTTAGAGATTTTTATCAAACCCAATTTTAGTCCAGCCAGCCTAAGGACAGTGGTCAAGGGCCCTGTCTATATTATACTAAGTTATTGTCTGAAACTGGTAAAAAACACAAAGACTTTCACCCCAATTACAAAGAAGAGAGGAGGTAATATTATAAACAAATAGCAAAGCTTATTTACAAAGCTAAATTCCCACGGGATCTATGGACAACCATTTGGAATTTTCCAGAGATGATTAGAACAAACGGTGATATACTGCCACCTAGGGGGAGAGTTTGGCTCTCAAGGAAATTGAAAAAACTAAGGTTCAAAGTAAGTCGAAGTGAATACATTTCATAACATTTTATTGAGCATTCCATGACATTACAAAATAATCATGAAATTGATTATATTTGGTATGTATAGTTTTGGTGACTGTAATTTTCTGAACTAAAGATCAGTAGATCTAATAGAACTGATTTCCTCTAACTTCAGAATGCATTGGTTTGAAACTTCTTCTGAAGTATAGAAAGAAAACCACATAAAGTTATGCCCTCAACATGAAGTTACGCATTTGGTGGAAGTGGCATTAAATTAGGGAGTTCTAGAGGATCTAGGCCGTTGGGTCAATGTTCCCAGCCCCTGCCCCACCCCTTGGCTTTCTAGTATTACAGCAGCCCGTTTTCCAGACTCCTGAATCCTAAATATTCTGCTCACTTCTCCCACCTGTCAACTGCCCTAAGAAAGTGAAGAGAAAGAAACCTGCACTTTTTTCATACTTGTCTGAACAAAATTATTTCTGGACAAATGACTGAGATGGGGGCAAGTTTAAATAATCACCGAGACTTCTCTTTAATGCTAAAGGACAGTTCTCTGTTATTGACTTTGGCTCAAAATAGATTTTCATTTTGAAATTAAATGACAAATTTTAAGTTCTATATGAGCGTTTGACACGTCAATATGTTTTGGAATTTCTATCATAAAGTTTGGAAGTGGTCTTTGGCTTACTTACTGAAGAAGTAAGGTTTGGTACCCTTTACTGTGGTACCCCTGAGTCCCACTAGGAAACAGTCTGGGAGGCATTATAGTGTAATGGGGAGAACTTCAGGGCTGGAGCAAGTGAGACCTGGGTTCAAATCCCAGCTCTGCCCAGGCTGGCCTTTTGACCTTAGGAAAGTACTTTCTCTGTAGCCTTTTTCTCGTCATTTGTAAAATGGGGATCACATTTGTCTCATAGAGAGCATGTGAGGGGCAGGAACACATGGTAAAACCTTCATAAGTTACTGTCCATGATGATGCTAGGTCCAGACATCTAAGCATGAAGTATAAATTAAATTAATTGAAATAAAGTTTCTCTGTGAACTGCCAGTTTCTCTTATTTTTTTTCCCATGTTTTCTTGGGTTTCTGAGAGAGGTGATTGATTTATGTACTTCAGTTTTTTCAGTAATTTGGTATAATCTAATGGCTAAAAGAGAATATTGTCATTTATATAATCTGTCATCTGTTTTACTGCTATAATTTTTCTCTGCATATTTGTACTCTTGTGGACTTTTTGAGCCAAAATGGTATATGAACAGAAGAGAATGGAAGCACAGAGATTTCTCCTCTTCCTACGGATCCCATATCAAGATCTTTATAACCTCTTCTTGATGTTAATAATTTTTTCCCCAGTACTGAAGATTTTCGATTACCTTAGCATTCTTTTTCAGATGTGTGATAGATAATAGGGTGGGAAAAGACATTACAGAGTGATGTCAAGGAATTATTTAGAAACTGGAACTAGAGCTAAATCTGGGAATGTGAGTTATAAGTTTCCACTTTGAGTCTTAATGGGGTCAGTTCAAGAAAGATACTAGGATGTGATGAGAATTGGATTTCAAATTCTGAAAAAATAGATTTACAAATTGATGACTATTTCTAAGTTATTTTTAATGAAGTCTTAATTAGGCTTCTCTTTGTCATTTTCAGCTGTACAAAGAAATTGAAATTTGTCCAAAAGTCACTCAGAACATCCAGATTGAGAAGTCAGATACAGCCGGTGATAATTACGGTATGTTTCCTTCTCTTTGATCTTTGGTGTTCTTCACTTTAAAACAATTCCTGTGTAAACATGCACTTATTTACAATTCCATAAAATGCCTTTGGGGCCTATTTAAAACAGATAGCCCATCTGGCTTCTGTGCTCTGCGGAGCAGCCAAAGTAAGGGGAAAAAGATATTTACCCTGGGTATGACGAAGGTTTTAGCTTTACATTTCTTAACTTTAATCATCGGGGTTCGCCTGTCATAGAAAAGAAATGGATCCATTGGGAGGAGATTATTTTATCTTATGATATACCCTAGTAATGAAGAAATTATCCTTTCGCACCTCTGTCCCCCAAATATATGTATTATTCTCCTTTCCCTCACAAATGATGTTAAAGGAACTTGTTTTGGTGGGAGTTGGGGTCCCCAAGACCACCTCTGGGTTTTTTGGTTCACTAAGAGGACCCGCTGGACTCAGCTTATTCATGACCATGGTTTATTCCAGCAAAACTATACAAAAGAGCATCAGTAAAAGGGAGAGGCACGTGGGGTGAAGAGCGCAGAAACCAGGTACAAGCTTCCAGAGTCCTCCCCAGTCACACAGAAGTCCATAATTCCCCCAGCCACAAGCTGTGACAATGCGTGTGAACTGTGGTCTGGTAGGAAGTTTGTTAGTGACTCAGTGCCCAGGAATTTTATTGAGAGGCTGGTCAGGGAGGCACCCTCTGCCTAGCATAGACCCAAATTCCAGCCTCCCAGGAGGAAAGCAGGTGTTCAGCACAAACCACATTGTTTGTACAGATTTTAGACACAATGAGCTACATTAGGGTGTTGGGAACCCTCCCAAAATCCAAGTTCCCAGATACCAGCCAGGATCCAAACTGAGAAGCAGGCCTTTCAGAGAATAGCCGTCAGGCTTGCCATGTTAAGGCTTTCCTATGGTCTACCTTCTGGTATAGTTAAGTATGTAATCCTTTCCATAGATTTAAGACTAGTCGTCTTAGCATTACACTTTATGACTTGGATAGTAGTGAAGTTGGTGCTCGAGTGAACTACGTAGGGAAACCCATATGCCATATCAGGGCTAGATCCGTCAGGAGGGCGAGGTTAGCTGAGGCAATGACAGTCACCAAAGCCCAGCGGCTCCAAACAGTGACATTCTTTCTCCTGTTCACCATGCATCCTCTGTGGGTTGGCTGGGACCCTTTCTGTATGTTATCCTCACTCTAGGACCCAGGCCTGCGGCACCTGCCACCTGGGACATTGTCTGTCTCTTGGCAAAGGAGAAAGAGGGAAGGTGGTGATCTGGGTGCCGGCTCACTCCCAATTCACTCGTCAAAGCACGTGACTGGAGGGGGGGATGGGTAGGTGGGCAGAAGAGTAGTCCTACTATGTACTGGAAAAGAGGAGAACTAGAAGGTCTGGTGGAAAGACCTAAAGGTCACTGCACATGCTTGCTTACTGCGTACTTCTCTCTGAATTAACTTATTAGGCTTTTTCACATTTGAAAGCCTTCAAACCCTTTACCGGGCAGCAGCATCTTCAGTATTCCTGCCGAAGCCTCTCCCGCAGGCAGCCAGTCCACCTCTCAGAGCACTCACTGGAGTGCTTTGGCCTAATGAAGAGAACCGAATTTCCAACCCCTGGCCACTTGCGTTACACCCTCACGCTGTTTACTTCTTGACCTTAAAACTAAAGACAGCATTAAAGCCAGAGGACGGTTTTTGATGGCAAGGGATCAATGTGTCTGAAGGCTTATTATGCAGCAGAAGCATGACCTCAGTAATTAAAGCAGTAATTGGTAGCAGTGCTACAAATGAGCATCTGGGTCCTCCAAACTGAATTGTACCATATCCCTTACTCTTTTGTCTTTGGTTTAGTTACTTTCTCTAAGGGGAAAATGTAGCAAGAAGCAAGAGAGGGCTGAATTTCACAGCTCTTGGAATCCAATGCCAAGGTGGACTGGTTTTGGGGACTTCCCTGGCAGTCTAGTGGTTAAGACTGCGCTTCCACTGCAGGGGGCGTGGGTTCCATCCCTGGTTGGGGAACTAAGGTCCCATGTGCCGTGCAGCGCAGCCAAAGAAAAAAAAAGAGGGTTTGGTTTGGTTTGGGGACTCAGGAATAGAAACTGGGCATAGAACCGCTGTATTTTTTATACTTTTTTTTATTAAAGTGGCTGAAGTACTCACAGAACCTGTTCAGATTTCCATGCTGAAGCTATTTCAGGGCATCAGACATCAACCCAGAGGGTACTGTTGGCCGTGCTGCTCACATGACCTGACATAAAGAAGCAGGGGTTTGGGGGTTTTGTTTTCATTTCGGATCTGTCATGGAGCACCCCTGCTTTTGTAAACTACAAAATCCCTTGCTTAGCGGTTGTGGCAGTGTCAGACGATGAGGTTCGCAGTGCTCAGTCTTGCTTTCTGTCCTTACATCGCTGTCAGTTGCAGCCTATCTGTAGTGGTTCCTGGACTTCACCTTGGAAGGCCACCATGCATGGCTAATAACCTTGGGTAAAATCATTTATTCTCAGTGCCCAGTTCGATGTTGGCAGAAGGCGTTCCCACAAGCAGCTAAAGAGTCCCCGAGTCCTAAGAAGACCTGGTTGTCTCTGACCTCAGAATCTACCAAGGATTCTAAGTTCAGCCCACCTCTCTCTGACATTAGCACCTTAGTGCAGCTTCTATACATCAATTTCAGTATCTGTAAGTTCCTAGCACACATCAGCACACATACAAGATCTAACTATAAACCAGATGCTGCTTTCTATTGTAGAACGCTTTAGGGAGGAAATTATGACTTAATAATTCCACTGACTAAACAAATGGAAAGATTTAACACTTGCCTAATTTCTCTCTCTTGCCCCTCCCTCTACCTCAGCCCTCAGGACTCTCTCAGACTTGTTGTTGAAGTTGGTTCAAATAGTTTTGTAATAGACTAAGCATGATCCCCTAGGCCGCCTCGAAGTGGATGAATGCATCGTTTCAGCAACTGAGTATTCCTTCTTCTCTGGGGACTGCTTAGACTATTAGACTTTTGGTCTTGCGTCCCCTCTATGTCAGAGGTGTCTGCACTTTTCTCACTTTCTCTCTTTCATGGTATCCTGGACTCTGGTTCTGAGTACTTCTATTTTGTTTACTTTGTTGTCCTGATTTTTCTTTGGTCATGAATTTCAGTATGCGGAACTTCTGGTTATTTAACAGATGAGTCTGTCTTCTTCGTTTCTTCACTCAGTTTTAATCACTTCCTTCGTTCTCAAGATCATATGCTATTCATGGTGCCTCCTGGTCTTTGTAATTCTAAGCCTTCTGATGGGTATCGGATATATTGGGTTTATATTGAATAACTCTCTCTGTCTTCTGTTGGCAGTCATTTGGACCGCATTACATTTGTCTGCTGGGAATTAGATTGTTGCTATCCTATTTAAAAGAAAAAACTATTCTGACGTGGGCGGCTGACATCAAAAAGTCTACAAATAACAAATTTTGGCAAGGATGTGGAGAAAAGGGAACCTTTCTACACCGTTGGTGGGAATGTAAATTAGTGCAGCCTCTATGGAAAACAGTATAGAGGGTCCTTAAAAAACTAAAAATAGAACTACCATATGATCCAGCAATCCCACTCCTGGATATATATCCGGAAAAAACAAAAACGAATTCCAAAAGATACATGCACCCCAAAGTTCATAGCAGCACTATTTACAATAGCCTGCACGTGGATACAGTGGAATATTATTCAGCCAAAGAAAAGAATGGAATATTGCCATTGGTAGCAATATGGATGTGCCCAGAGGACATTATTTCACAGCTTTAGTGAAATAAGTCAGACAGAGAAAGACGAATACTGTATGATATCACTTACATATGGAATCTAAAAAATAATACAAATGAGTACATATTTGTTACTGTAGGAGATGGTTACAATCCCCACCTTCCCTCCATTGTGCAAATTATTGGCATCTTGAAATGGAGGCTGCTCCTTGGGACTCTTGACACCCTTCATGGTAAGGAAGGAAGGTAGCAAATGAATACCCATCTCCACTGACTTTGGTTTAAGGTGACTTGCAGTAGGCTGTCAACACATCACCTCTCCTGACAATGTGTTCCTTTTATTTTTAATAGAATAAAATTTGAATTAAAAAATTTGGTCTCAGAACTTTATAAAATGGTAGGAGTTTAGAAAGGAAATGCCTGTATTTTAATGAATTCTCTTCATCCTCTCCCTGTTGTAGTCCTTGATTCTTATCTATTCTAACAGATAAAGGAAAAAGAAAATCTCCGCTGCGATGCAGATAAATGCACCTGTGTTAAGGCTAATGTCATTTAAGTGGCTCGTGTCTAAAATTATTTTTATTTCAGTGGGACTTCTTGAAGAGTAATCTGAAAGTTAGAAGTTGCTGTAAGAATGGAATTTAAAATAAGAGAATAAAATAAAGACTTTGGAAAGTCCTCAGGGGGTGGGCTCGTATAGTTCCCTATCCGAGGGAGTTTCGGTACCCTAGTGGGTGATGGCATCTGGCAGTTTTGCCTACGTGTGGGTATCTATTTCCTGGTCCTGTGAATGATACAAAAAAAAACATGTGTTCATTATGACATTAACTGAGAAGTCTCAGTGAGTCCCTGGGCCCCAGTCTTTTAATTAATTATTCTATTTTGTCGTTAGTTGCCTGTTTGTTTTTTTAAACCACTCTTTTTTTCCTTTGCCTAAGCCTTATTTTTCTCCCAGAGCTGAAATCATTCGTGTCATATCTTTACAATTGTATTAATTTCCATTGCCCTTTTAAGATTATCTACCAAAGTATTTTATCCTGAGGGAAAGTCGGTGTTGGTTGTGGACATTCCATTGATCGATCAGAAAGAGTTTTACGTGAGACTGTCTAGAAACAGACGTGACCAAGTCTTGCAGCCATAGGATTGGGAGCACTTAGAACCTCAGGGCCTTGTTCTGCCTTATTTTCC
Source organism: Tursiops truncatus (assembly GCF_011762595.2). NCBI lineage: Eukaryota > Metazoa > Chordata > Mammalia > Artiodactyla > Delphinidae > Tursiops > Tursiops truncatus. Next base: position 130,598,271 of record NC_047037.1, on the reverse strand, counting down.
GAAGGATGTAGCAAAACCCAAGATTAATTAACTAATGGGCTTTGAGCTCTGGAAGCCTAGACAGGTATAAGATAATCTTATGATCAGACACTAGGAGAATGTGCAGTCCATCAGTTTCAATATGAAGAAGGATTTCTAAAGTTTGTTGCTACTTCTCCCTGTTTGCAGAATTTTACTAATTAAAGCAGTGTCCACACAGCAATATATATGGAGGAACACACAGCATACAGTTGTTCTGTTGTGACATGTCCTAGGACATAGATTTGCTGAAAAAAGTCAAGGGGACCCAGATGAGATAAGCTGATTGTTTCTGTTTTGTGCTATGGAGGGAACTGTGAAAAAAAAAAAGGCAAAACTATGGCATTTATTAGCAAGCAGGGTAAAACAAAATCATTTTCTTCCGTTTGAGTTGATACGTAGGTTGTATGAAGATAGATGTACCTGGTAATATTAATTTTTACCGTGACTTCTTTTAGAGTGATCTAAACATACATTTTTCTGCTTTGTGAAACAATACAAACAAGGAAAAACTATAACCCCAAGCAATGAACATACCTAGTTCACAGCAGATTCTTCTTACTGTTCGCTCAACACTCAGAGGGTGTGAGCCTTACCTGGCTGTCCCTGTGTTTCCTAGGCTTTTCACTTTCTTCTGTGGAAGAAGATGGTGTTCGAAGGCTCTACGTGAATAGCGTAAAGGAAACTGGCTTAGCTTCCAAGAAAGGTAAGTTATTAAGTGTCTTGTCTTGACTTGTTTGTCTTCAGTTCCCTTTTGCGTTTCTCTAGTTGGCGGATGAGAAGGATATGCCCAAAGGGTTCACCCCTGAAGAGTATTTAAATGTTGTCTCATCAAAAACTCTTCCAGGGAATATGAGTATTATTTCCATCAGCTCAATTGTGCAAGGAATGTTGCCTTCTTGGATTTGAAATCGGATTTTGAGCCCGTCTCCATGGGGTTGATGGGAAATTCCCTTCTACTCAGAAGTGGTTGTCCTTCCCTACCATCTGGGATGGAATGGAGGTCCCAGGGATCTTCTTGAAGCAGATTATTTGGGAAGACCCCTCCGTGCTTTGGTCTGCACTGGTTGAAGCTGACATGGGCCCTTGCCTGAGCTTGCAAAGCTCCATCATGTTCTTTTGCTGCCATTCGTAGAGGAATCTTTGTAGAAGTTGAGAACCTAGGGGTTCAGGATCCTGACTTCCTGCCCTCCTTTGAGAGCTCTTCCCTGCTACACCCTGCCTGTGGCCCATAGTGTTGTCTGTCTAGGCTACTTGTGGAACCCCAGCTCTCCATACTTCTACTCTGAGAGAATCATTTCAACCTACGTTAGTTTCCTAGGGCTGCAGGAGCAAATGGTCACAAACTGGGTGATTCAAATCAATAGAATGTATTCTCACACAGAGGCCTTTCAAACTTCCGGCCTCCTGATGTATTCTCATCAGGAGGCCGGAAGTTTGAAATCAAGGTATTGGCAGGGTTGTTTCTTTCTGGAGCCTCTGCAGGAAGAATCTGTTTCATGGTTCTTTCTGGATTCTGCTGGCTGCTAGTAGCCCATGGCGTCCCTGGCTTGTAGCTGCATCACTCTGATTTCTGCCTCTGTCCTCACATGGCCCTCTTTCCCATGTGTCTCTCCATCTTTACATGGCCTTCTTACAAGAACACCAGTCATTGGATTTAGGACCCACCCTACTCTGGTATGACTTCGTCCTGACTTAATTACATCTGCAAAGACCCTCTCTCCAAATAACGTCACGTTCTGGGTGGACATGACTTTTGGGGGGAACCTGGGCAGGTAGGTAGGGCTTAAAATCCACCTTCATTTCATTCTTCTTGCTATGGAATTTTTAGGTTCATCCAGGCAGTGGCAAAATAATGCCCATTGAATATGAAAGTCCAACATGTCTTGGTCAGTTACACTTGGATGTGATACCTGTATCTGTTCTGCTAGAGGACAGTGGAGCAGCTGGGAGAGGATGGAATGCCTGCCTACCTTTCCCACCTCCTCCCGTGTTCTGGGGCAGCTTAGTTCTGCGTGTTCATGGCTTACAAGCTCCCTGTGCAGCGTACTTTGCCCTGTGCTGTCAGCACTGGAGAAGTGCTACCCGCAGACTTGGCTCTGCACAGAGATGGCAGAGGTGTGCCCAATCAGAAACAAAGTGCAAGTAATTTATCCACTGCTAACGGCCATGGACAAGGATTTTCCTTCATTTTCCTTCCATATTTTCGAGGCCAAAGGCAGTCCAGAGGCCAGAGTTTGACGCATTCAAAGCGTATCTCAGCTAAGAGCAGAGGTGACGGGGTTTATTCCCCTTTAAACCCCAATCTGATTTTTATCTCTTTCAGCACGAATGTGCCGGTTGGCGTGCGGGGGTGGGGAAATACGCTGCCCTGGTTTTTAGTCACATCCTGTTTTAGTCCTTTGAATCCAGGAACACTGGTGTTAGATAACAACAAACGGTCGTCTGCTGCAACTCCCTTGCCCCATATAACACTGTTCTCTGCGGATGCAAGAGTGGTGCCCATTTGTCCACCTAGGTCGCAAACTATTCCCAGTATCCCACCTGCAGAGGGCTGTGTCGGGAGAGATATTTGATGTTAAACGTAACCGCTATGCGAAGACCTCCCAATAACGGAGAGTTCCCTGTGGACCATACGGCCTCTTTGTGGGCGTCTCTGATTATAAAACATCCTTCTCCCTCAGCTTCCGTTCACTGTTTGCCTCCTCGTTTATAGCCAGCCATTGGTGTTCATGATGTGCTTCATGTTAAAACTGCTAAGTCTTTTCCACATTTGACACTTCCAGATCTTTCAACAAGTCATTAGAATGTAGAATACAACTCTGGTCATTGCCCTCTGGACACTCTCCAGATGCTAGTTCTGCTAGAGGACGGTCCAGGTTTTAGTGTTTCTGAAAATGACCAGAATGTGGTGCCAGGAAGGAGCATCTGGTAGCACGCAGCCTAATGAGATCTGAATATTCTGTTTGTATTAATTGAACCTACACTTGATTTATTTTTCTTAGCCACCTTGGGCTTTTGGCCTGTGATGGGCTGATGGGTAATCCCCATATTCCTGCTTTCTCTTGCCTACCTTTTGCTCTGTGTCGGATCTCATGTTGGCTGTACTTGTAGAACTGACTTTTGGAACCAAACTGTGTTTACACTTATCTGTGTTCATCTTGGGCCTGTTTGGCGCATTGCTCTGCTCTTGGAATCATCTGAGGTTGGGATCAGGCATCTTCTTTGCTGTCATCTAAGTGTCTTCCAGATGGCTCCACAGGACACAGAGAAAGCTCTGTGCTGTATTTTTCTACACAGATAGATTAGATGCTTCACAAATTTTACCGTGGGTGGGTGGTGGGGGTCATTTTTGAGTAGGCTCAAAAATTCCAAAAAACAGTTTTCCTCTTTGTTCTACCAAATATTAATAATGAGAGTTAATGTCTTGAATATCTTCCACATGCCAAGTGCTGTGCAAAGAGTTTTATATGGATTATTTTGTTGAATCTCATTTAATCCATGCCCCTCTTTACGTATGAGGAAACTGAGGCTGGGAGAGATTCAGGAACATGCCCACGGGCACAGAGCTGTTACACAGTGGGGTTGTGACAGAAGGACCCCAACAAGGTACTTCATTGCCCACCACTGCTGGGCCCCCTGCTCTCACTTATTAATACTGAGACTAGCTCACTCAGGTAGGCCCTGTATTAGTTTCCTAGGGTTGCCATAACAAACTACCACATATTGGGTGGCTTAAGAAACAGAACTGGATAAAACTAAAAGCTGGTTCTTTGAGAAGATAAACAGAATTGATAAACCATTAGCCAGACTCATCAAGAAAAAAAGGGAGAAGACTCAAATCAATAGAATTAGAAATGAAAAAGAAGTAACAACTGACACTGCAGAAATACAAAGGATCATGAGAGACTGCTATAAGCAACTATATGCCAGTAAAATGGACAACCTGGAAGAAATGGACAAATTCTTAGAAAAGCACAACCTTCCAAGAATGAACCAGGAAGAAATAGAAAATATAAACAGACCAATCACAAGCACTGAAATTGAGAATGTGATTAAAAATCTTCCGACAAACAAAAGCCCAGGACCAGGTGGCTTCACAGGCAAATTATGTCAAACATTTAGAGAAGACCGAACACTTATCCTTCTCAAACTCTTCCAAAATATAACAGAGGGAGGAGCACTCCCCAACTCATTCTACGAGGCCATCATCACCCTGATACCAAAACCAGACAAAGATGTCACAAAGAAGGAAAACCACAGGCCAATATCACTGATGAACATGGATGCAAAAATCCTCAACAAAATACTAGCAAACAGAATCCAACAGCACATTAAAAGGATCATACACCATGATCAAGTGGGGTTTATCCCAGGAATGCAAGGATTCTTCAATATACGCAAATCAGTCAGTGTGATACACCATATTAACAAATTGAAGGAGAAAAACCATACGATCATCTCAATAGATTCAGACAAAGCTTTTGACAAAATTCAACACCCATTTATGATAAAAACTCTCCAGAAAGTAGGCATAGAGGGAACTTACCTCAACATAATAAAGGCTGTACATGAGCCAGCATCATTCTCAATGGTGAAAAACTGAAACCATTTCCTCTAAGATCAGGAAGAAGACAAGGTTATCTACTCTCACCACTGTTATCCAACATAGTTTTGGAAGTTTTAGCCACAGCAATCAGAGAAGAAAAAGAAATAAAGGGAATCCAAATCCGAAAAGAAGAAGTAAAGCTGTCACTGTTTGCAGATGACATGATACTATACATAGAGAATCCTAAAGATGCTACCAGAAAACTACTAGAGCTAATCAATGAATTTGGTGAAGTAGCAGGATACAAAATTAATGCACAGAAATCTCTTGCATTCCTATACACTAATGATGAAAAATCTGAAAGCAAAATTAAGGAAACACTCCCATTTACCAATACAACCAAAAGAATAAAATACCTAGGAATAAACCTACCTAGGGAGACAAAAGACCTGTATGCAGAAAACTATAAGACACTGATGGAAGAAATTTAAGAGATGGAGAGATATACCATATTCTTGGATTGGAAGAAGCAACATTGTGAAAATGACTCTACTACCCAAAGCAATCTACAGATTCAGTGCAATCCCTATCAAACTACGAATGGCATTTTTCACAGAACCAGAACAAAAATTTTCACAATTTGTATGGAAACACAAAAGACCCTGAATGGCCAAAGCAACCTTGAGAAAGAAAAACGGAGCTGGAGGAATCAGGCTCCCAGACTTCGGACTCTACTACAAAGCTACAGTAAACAAGACAGTATGGTACAGGCACAGAAACAGAAATATAGATCAATGGAACACGATAGAAAGCCCAGAGAAAAACCCACGCACATATGGTCACCTTATCTTTGATAAAGGAGGCAAGAATATACAGTGGAGAAAGGACAGCCTCTTCAATAAGTGGTGCTGGGAAAACTGGACAGTTACCTGTAAAAGAACGAAATTAGAACACTCCTTAACACCATACACAAAAATAAACTCAAAATGGATTAAAGACCTAAATGTAAGGCCAGACACTATCAAACTCTTAGAGGAAAACATAGGCAGAACACTCTATGACATACATCACAGCAGGATCCTTTTTGACCCACCTCCTAGAGAAATGGAAATAAAACCAAAAATAAACAAATGGGACCTAATGAAACTTCAAAGCTTTTGCACAGCAAAGGAAAGCATAAACAAGACGAAAAGGCAACCCTCAGAATGGGAGAAAATATTTGCAAATAAAGCAGCAGACAAAAGATTAATCTCCAAAATATGCAAGCAGCTCATGCAACTCAATATCAAAAAAAAAAAAACCAAACAACCCAATCCAAAAATGACCAGAAGACTTAAACAGACATTTCTCCAGAGAAGATACAGAGATTACCAACAAACACATGAAAGGATGCTCAACATCACTAATCATTAGAGAAATGCAAATCAAAACTACAATGAGGTATCACCTCACACCAGTCAGAATGGCCATCATCAAAAAATCTACAAACAGTAAATGCTGGAGAAGGTGTGGAGAAAAGGGAACCCTCTTGCACTGTTGGTGGGAATGTAAATTGATACAGCCACTATGGAGAACAGTATGGAGGTTCCTTCAAAAACTAAAAATAGAACTACCATAGAACCCAGCAATCCCACTACTGGGCATATACCCTGAGAAAACCATAATTCAAAAAGAGTCATGTACCACAGTGTTCACTGCAGCTCTATTTACAATAGCCAGGACATGGAAGCAACCTAAGTGTCTATTGACAGATGAATGGATAAAGAAGATGTGACACATGTATACAATGAAATATTACTCAGCCATAAAAAGAAAGGAAATTGAGTTATTTGTAGTGAGGTAGATGGACCTAGAGTCTGTCATACAGAGTGAAGTAAGTCTGAAAGAGAAAAACAAATACTGTATGCTAACACATATATATGGAATCTAAAAACAAAACCAAAACCAAAATGGCTCTGAGGAACCTAGGAGCAGGACAGGCAGAAAGATGCAGACGTAGAGAATGGACTTGAGGACACGGGGAGGGGGAAGTGTAAGCTGGCACGAAGTGAGAGAGTGGCACGGACATATATACACCACCAAACGTAAAATAGATAGCTAGTGGGAAGCAGCTGCATAGCACAGGGAGATCAGCTCAGTGCTTTGTGACCACCTAGAGGGGTGGGATAGGGAGGGTGGGAGGGAGATGAAAGAGGAAGGGGATATGGGGATATATGTATACATATAGCTGATTCACTTTGTTATAAAGCAGAAATTAACACACCATTGTAAAGCAATTATACTCCAATAAAGATGTTAGAAAAAAAAAAAAACCCAGAACTTTATTCTCCCACAGTTCTGGAGGACAGAGTCTGAAACCAACGTGTGTGCAGGGCTGTGGTCCCTGGGAGGTTCAAGGGGAGAATCCTTTCTCGCTTCTTCCTTCATCTGGAGGCTCCAGGTGTGGCCGCATCGCTGCAATCTCATCCTCCATCTTCACATAACATTCTCCTCTTCTCTCTGTGTCTCTCTTTTGTGTGTCTCTTACAAGGACACTTTTCAGTGGGTTCAGGACCCATCAGATAATCCAGCATGATTTTATCTCAAGATCTTTTACTGAATTACAGCTGCAAAGATCCTGTTTCCCAATAAGCTTGCATTCCCAGGTTTTGGGACATGGACATATCTTTTTAGGGGCCACCCTTCAACCCACTACACATTGTTATTCAGCCAGTCACAGCAACCTAGAAATTCTTTTTTTAAAAATTATTTTATTTTTATTTATTTAGTTTTTGGCCGAGTGGCTTGCGGGATCTTAGTTCCCTGACCAGGGATTGAACCTGGACCCTAGGCAGTGAGAGCCCAGAGTCCTAACCACTGGACCACCAGGGAATTCCCGCCAACCTAAAAATTCTTTTAAAAAAACAAAAAACTTGCAGATGGTTTTAGTTTTTAAGTCGTTTTTTCTTTTTCTCCTTATTTTACCTCCTCTAATATCTAACGAAAAGAATTGTCTCCAAGAGAACACTTAAAAACCAATAACTGCCTTTCCCATGTGGAAATTTTGTGTTTTCAAGTCAAATGCTGTGATGCCAAAATCTTTCACCTAAAAAATGGAATGGTTAGTCTCCCAGAATTCTGCCTCTGACGTGGAGGAAAACCTTCTCATTTCTCCCCCATTGCCTCCTCACCTGCGATGTTTCTTGGAGTATTTTATGATAGAAAATTGATTTCAAGTATTTTGGAAACCTGAGTAAAGCTGGCCGATAGGTGTGACCCGGTGAAGTTGGGAAGTGAGAACTTCTCTGCGGAATTATTTTTCTGTGGAATCAGAGTGAGAACTGCGGGTGTGCCTGAGGGACTGTGTGGCTTTGCGTTTGGCAGTTCATCCTTTGTCTCTGCCCTTCAGTCACTCCCTTTTTCAAGTTAGTTTTTCCACAAACAAACTTAGAAAATAAGAAATATTCTTAGAAAATAAGAATCAGACTCCTTTCTTCTTCTTAACTGAAGGGAAATCTTATTTCCTCTCCTGTTCTTCCCTAATCTCTCCCTCTCTCAAACTGCTGGAATGTTCTTGTAATGTCAGGGGGACCTGCCCCGGGTCAGTCACAAGTTCTTGTTCTCCTAGGCTGAGCTGGTTCACGGCTGCTCCTCTGGGTCCCAAGCTTCGGCAGCTCCCCAGCATGCTTTGCAAAAGTAGCAGAACCTTTGGGGACCTTCAAAAGGCCATTCACCCCTAGGTCCTGATGCAGTTTCAAATAAAAGGTGGGGGAGGGGAAAATATGATTGCATTTGGTTCCATAAACTATCATCTCTCAATGTGTTTGGAATAAGATGACCTTCAGTGGTTGTAGCCGAGGAGATGCCTGCATTTTGATTCCGTAGAAATGATTCATAGACTTGAGCTGGCTGTGCACACGTGTCCACCGTAGCACAAGAAGGCATAGAAATGGCTGCAGTCGGGGAGCCTTTCCGTCTTTTCCCCTCAAAGTGCCAGGACGATAGCCAGAATTAGCATTTGCGAGGAGCAATTGGCAGATGCTTAGAGAACATAGATTCAAGAAGGAATAAATTTGTTTAGCTGGTGTATTCAGGACGGGATGGGCGTGCTGTGACATCCCAGTCTAGAACCTTCCAGACCCAAAGACCACGTGATCACCTGATGATCCCCTTTGCGCACTACAGCCTGTTTGCAGCAACACCTATAACAGGAGGGCTCGGTGTGCCCTTTCGAAACAGGGCGTCTAAGATGCTGTGATCTGATTTGACGCTGCAGCTGCTTTTATGCGTGTGTGACATTAAACATTTTCCGTCTCGCGTTTGGCAGGCCTGAAAGCGGGAGATGAGATTCTTGAGATCAATAATCGTGCTGCGGGCACCCTGAATGCCTCCGTGCTCAAAGATTTCCTCGCGCAGCTGTCCCTGGGCCTCCTGGTGAGGACCTACCCGGAGCTGGAGGGAGAAGCAGAGCTGCTGGGGAGCCCGCCCCTCCGGCTGGACGGCCCCGCCGACCTCAGCGAGAACCCTCTCGCCTTTCTCACCAGCAACACAGGTATGGCTGTGCACCGGGCTGCCCCTCGGAGGCTGCCCACGCGGCTTGCGTGTTTCTGTGGATTTCCTGCATCTGGTAGGTCAGCTAAGATGTGTAAGATGAGCAGATTACTGAGCTTCCTGTCGAAATTTCAAAGGGGCCAGGAGCTCCTGTGCCGGTGGAACTGCTGTTTGGCTGCAATGGAAATCTTTGTCGTGCTGCTCTTGTTGGTCATTTGGGAGAAAGATACATGGGTGGAGGCCACTGTCTCTTGGCTGTGGACGAGAGTTGGAGACACAGAAGTGCCAGGAATCACTTAAGATGCTGGGGCTCTTGGTGCTCTCTTCCCTGCCGTCCGTGGCACCATCCCCCAAATCACCCAGCCCTGCTTTTCCTTCTGTGGAAGAGGAAGATGTGGGGTGAGATGGCCAGAGTGGAAATATGCCCAGAACTGGTGTTTGGTCAACTTTTCTCTTGGGCCCTTGTGACCTAGAGTCTGGACAGGAGCCCATCGGTGGAACCCCCTGCCCTGCCCCATCTGCCACTTCTCCTGTTTACACGTTTCTTCCCACTCCATCTGGCAACTTTATACTCATTCAGAAAGGGACAGCTTGAATGCTGCCTGCCCCGGGGAGCCTTCCTGGCACCCCACCAAGCTCCTCAGGACCCTGCGAAGACATCTTTCACGTGGGCCCTGCTCCTCTTACACTCTTCTTACTTGCTTGCCTCTCTCTCCTGAGTTTGTTTCCTGGTACGAGGCTTAGGTTTTCTTCCCCTTGCTACACAGGCGCCCATTCTTGTTCAGCGGGAGAATCAGGGAGCAAGCCCATAGGGGAACAGATTACTGCTGTCACTTATCTCACCATGACCTGGTTCTAGAGTTGGGGTTGATCTGGTAAGCTGGAGTTTGGGATTTATTTTCTCTTTAACACTCGGCTTAGAAGAAGTCTTCATTTTCCACTTCTGAGTGTAGGTACTCTGAGTATTCTTATTTTTCGAAGTCCCTTCTGAAGCTTGGCTTGGTAAGAATAAATCACAGGCGGATGCCTTGTGACAGTTCATCCTTTTATTGGGTGGTTCCCTAGGAGAATCTGACAAGTTGAGGCTCGAGAGAATCAATCACACTTAGTTACTGTTGACTTCTGACTCATTTTGTCATTGTAGTACCCACACGCCAATCACATCTTTAGAAAAGGACCCCAGGGAGCTGGGTACCCTTTAAAAAATTTTTTTTTTAATTTTTTATTGAAGTACAATTGAATTACAATGTTGTGTTAATTACTGTTGTACAGCAAAGTGACTCAGTGATACATATATATATATACATTATTTTTCATATTCTTTCCTCTTATGGTTTATCACAGGATATTGACTATAGAACCTTGTTGTTTATCCATTCTATATATAATAGCTTACGTCTGCTAACCCCAAACTCCCACTCCACCCCTCCCCCGCCTCCCTTCCCCTTGGCAACAACCAGTCTGTTCTGTATGTCCCTGATTTTGTTTCTGTTTCACAGATAGGTCCATTTGTGTCATATTTTAGATTCCACATATAAGTGATATCGTATGGTATTTGTCTTTATCTAACCAGGGAGCTGTGTACCCTTAATGATAGGGAATGGATACCATGAAGGTTGTTCTTTTATGTGACCACAAGATGGCAGGCTCAATCCCGTAAAACTCCGTTCACCGTGGTTTCTGTAAAATGACTGAGTAAGGCGTGTTGTGTTAGATTAGGTTACTGAAAGGACTTTATAAGGTCTGGATGTACATACTACGAACAACAGTGTGTACTCAACCTTTTTTGGATGTTTTTTCCTGTCTGAGCCCTTCCTGTGGGTTATGGATATAAAGTAGGTGTTGGCAAACTAAGACCCCCTGGCCAAATCCAGACTATGGCCTGTTTCTGTGAATAAAGTTTTATTAGAACACAGTCACGCCCATTCATTTATGTTTTGTCTCTGGCTGCTTTCCCATCGCAATGGCAGAGCTGAGTAGTTATGACTGGGACTCATGGTCTGCAAGGCTGAAAATATTTACTATCTGGCCCTTTACAGACCCCTGATATAAAGTGTGATTGCTCATGATTTGTTCCTTTAAACCCAGTCATAGTTTTGATATATTTCTTTCTTTTGAAAAAAGATTTGTGTGTGTGTGCGTGCGTTTGCACATGCACACAGTTTGCCAAGTTTTAAAACCTTTTATTAAATTTTTTTTTAATTTAAAAATGTGTTTGTACATAGGTGTCTGGGGAATATTTGAGTATATTTTGTATCTATAGCCCTATCCTGTCAGCAGCTGACCTTACATCCTCCTTCAGACCAGACACCTTTGTAATCTGCATGCTACATCCACTGAACCTACTGTTGTTTAAACCACATTAAAACTTTCATTTTGGAATCATCCGTAGAAGATTTAGTTATTTGTTTCCAGATCATAACTTGGAACTGACATTTCTTAAGTATTTGCTCTGTCCCAGACATTAATCTGGATGTGGAAAGTTATAATGATGACTATGACATGATTCTGTCCTCATACTTAACATTTTAGTGTAGTCCTTTGTTTTTTAATTGCTTCACCTTTTAATATTTTGTAGGGATCAGAAATCCTTCAGAGCCAAGTGTGCGTGGTCAAGTTAGGTAATCTCCGTGGTTCCAGAATACAGCATGAAAGTAAAGGCACAGTGTGGGTTTTCTGGAAAGTTTCTAAGTTGGTTTCAACATTAATAAGTTCCAGAAGAATTCTCAGATGCTCTCAGTCGTGGTGGCCCCATCGGACTGCCTGGAGGCAAGCAGTCACTCAGGCTCCCCACCTGGGTCTCAGCGTGTTTGCCTCCTGGTTACTGCCATTTCCTAGTCCCTATTTACCAGTGCAGGATAAAAGAGGGGGCAAGTAAACAGGATAAAACAACCTGAAAGATGGTTCCATAGTGAGGCAGAGTTTATGAAGCAGTGTGCACAGACAGCTGCAGTGACGATAGAAAACAACTGAGAAAGTGTGTACAATGGGCAGGCTGGACTATAGCCTTCATCTAAATATAGAAGTAACTAAAAATAAGAAGCCTCCTGAGTGACGGATTTGAGGTTTGATGCAGGTTAGGGTGGTCATAGTGGATGTGAGGCAGCCTTGATGGAAAGCCTGGCCGGGTCCACAGGCACCCTGGCTGGTGCCCATCTGTAGGAGGCTGGGTCTGTGGATTGCCCCATTTTACGAGTCCAAGTATGCAGATGTGGCCTTGATGCTGCCCTGATAATTCTGATTGAAATATGTGATTAGCTCTCAGGGCTGGATTATTTCTGAAGCCTCTTTTGTGGAGAGGTTTGTTTCCTCCAGGTAGAAGTATCACTACCTAGTGGCTAAGAGTGGGCTCTGGAACCAGGTTCCTTGGGAATGCGTCCTATTTTTATGTTTATTAGCTTCATGACTCTGAACAGATTACGCTTAATCTCTCTGTGCCCCGTGTCCCTGTGCATAAAATGGGGATCGTACCACACCACTGTCGAACGCGGTTGTTGTGAGGAATGACTGAGTGATGAAAGTGAGGTGTTTAGAATATGTTCTAAGAGGGACTCAAACGTTATGCATTCAAAGCACAGTCTCTTGTGGGGATGGGAAGATTCTCTAGCTAGTAACCAGAGGCTGCTCGGTTTTGATCTCCTCCCTGCCCTCTCTTCCACTTCAATCTGCACCAGGTGGATTGTCTGATAACTAAGTTTATGAAGTATACTTAAGGTAGTTTCCTTCCCCAAGTAGAAAGAAGTAGATTCTGCAGACTAGAAGGCTGAGACCCCTGGGCCCCTTTTCAGAGATCAGGATTCCCTTGGTCTGAGGTCGGGGCTGTGTTTGCACGTGTTAGATGGTTGCTTAAAAATCCTTAGGTGATTCTAACGTGCAGCTAAGATTGGAGGCTACTCCCTTAGGTCACCGACTATTCTTGGTTAGTGATCCTCTTTTTTTCATCTGGGTGGAATGGTAAGATGATTGGAATCTTACGGTCCCATGCAGACCATCTACAGGGGTGTTTGTGGATAACATTCTGTGGTCTGCTTCATGGAGATTTCTGTAATGACAACCTGGTAGGTAAACTCCTGCATCCTCCTCTTCCTCGGTATAGGAGGGACACATGGTGACTGGATTGCCGTGTTGGCTTGGAAAGCCAGGGACTGGAGAATAGATTCCATCCTAAGTGTTCTCTCAATAAGACTCAGTTTCCATTCTTGGCCATTGGCCATCCACGTGTCCTTGCTGAAATCTTCCTGGGGCTATTCTTCATCATTTTTCTTGTTCTTTTTTTTTTTTTTTTTTCCAACAGTTGTTTAGGGACAGACTGGTAAGAAAATGGGGGAAGAGGATCCAGGCAAAAAGCTAGTTCCTTCAGTGGCTATTACTTTAGAAAGAGCCTGAAGTGAAGGGGAAGCTGGCGTAGGAAGTTGCAAAACTCTGTTTCTGTGAGCTTTCCAAAAAGCCTCTGTAATGTTCCTGTGTGATTTATTTTGAATACTGATCTCATCTGGTGCTACTGACAATTGGGGCCAGATAATTCTTTGTTGTGGGAGGCTGTCCTGTGCCTTCACGTTAGCAGTATTCCTACAAACAACTCTCAGCTAGTCGTTTTTAACCCCCTCCCCCCAAGTTGTGTCAAAAATAATCTTCAGACATTGCTAAATGTCCCCACAGGGGCAAAGTCTCCAGTTGAAAGCACTGGCCTGGTTGATTAGAATGTATATACCTACACTCCCCAGCTAGGGAACTGTTACAGTGAACGTCAATATAGGAAAGCAGGGCTTCCCTGGTGGTGCAGTGGTTGAGAGTCCGCCTGTCGATGCAGGGGACACGGGTTCATGCCCCGGTCCGGGAAGATCCCACATGCCGCGGAGCGGCTGGGCCCGTGAGCCATGGCCGCTGAGCCTGCGCATCCGGAGCCTGTGCTCTGCAATGGGAGAGGCCACAGCAGTGAGAGGACCGTGTACCGCAAAAAAAAAAAAAAAAAAAAAAAAAAAATATATATATATATATAGGAAAGCAAATCTAGATCTAAAATTATTTTAAAAATAAGTTTCAGAAAAGCAAAAGCCCCCAATTTTATGCAAGTTATAAAAATCATAATTCAAGGGGCAAACATGGTATCTTTCCGAGGCTTCAAAATGTCTGTTTGTCTCTCTCACTTTAAGTTCTGTCCTTAAGGCTCACATTCATTTGACTTTAGCACTGGTTTCTACCTGTTAAAGACAATTAGGGCCAGCCTTGGGTTTGGAGAGTCAGCCCCCTTGATCTTACTCTGTCTGATGCTGAGTGAAAGATGGCAATCCGCAGTGAGCACAGATAGCCCTCCTGCAGGAAGTAGATTAAGCACCCTTTGCTGTAACAGGAAAGGCTTCTGTGACAGCCAGGAGAGCCAAGGCATCTTGGTCAGAGCAAGGAGTCGTTAAGCACTCAGCAGCCTTTGATTTGCCAGGCAGTGCTTGCTTCCCTGCAGTGCCTGTGAAATGCAAGGTTCTATTTTGGGCTGATGTTCCGTGCGGATTGTCTGGTGCTCCATTCTGCAAACAGAAGACAACCAGACAGCAGGAGGGGCAGCCAAGAAAGAGGAACTGCACAGATTTACCTTCCTACAAACAGATGTGGTCCCATTCTCCAGATTCACTGAAGTCTCACAGATACCAGTAGCACATGGCCTTCTAGTTGTTTGTCGATAAAATGTGGAGCCATGTGCGTTTTGTAAACTGTCTGTGTGCGATGCTTATCGTCACACAGCACATGGCCCGCTTCTGTGGGCCCTGCTAGGGAAACCCTAACACCTAGTCCTGATTTCCAGCTGCATTTGATTAATGACACCCGTTGAGTCCTGTGTGTGGAAAAAAATGTCGGTTCAGAGATTAAGAGCCTCCATTTGTATCATTTTAAAGAACGTTAGTGGATTATATATTATTTGAGTTTCACAACAAGCTGATAGGATTGGGAAGGACTATATCTACAGTTTTTATGGATTAAAAAAATGTTCTCTGGAGAGAAACAGACACTGGGGTTTTGTGAAATTTGGTTGGAAAGAAGTTATTATTTGTCTCCCAAGTTAAAATTGTAGTGTTTTTCCTTTTTTTTTTTTTCATAGTGTATATTTAGCTCTCCCCAGTTTTTTTTTCCTTTATAAATTGTTTTGGTTTTGTTTTCTTAGCTTGGGGGAGGGGCAGGTGTTTATGCTGATCTTATATGAGTGTGTCTATGGAATTCTTATTCTTATATGACAGTAAAATGGCTGAAAAGCAAAATAAAATCATCGCTTAATGATGAGATTCCAGCTAAATGTCTTCATTGGCCGCGTCTAACCTTTTCTTACTCCCTTCCCCTCAGTCGTTTTTTTCACTCAGTAACCAGTTATGATTGGTTCCTCTTCGGAAATGTTTGAATTGGAGAATCTGCTAGTTTAACTTACGTTGTTCATGTATCTCATAAGGCAAAGATTTTTTTCCTTCCTCCATTAAATTCTTGGTGAATGCGTCTCATCCAAGTAAATCAAAGATAAATCAAAATGTAAGCTTACGTTCATGTGTTTGCACTGCCCCTGACCTCATTGCTGTCTCTCCGGCTAATGGTGAGTGGGACGTGCTAGCAGCAAAGGTTTCCTCTGTCACAAAACCATCACATTATGATGTGAAAATAATTTGAAGAAGCAGAGAAGTGATCACACCTGTTCACAACAATGAATGTTATTTATGGCCGCTTTTGAGATAGTCTATAGGTCCTGTCCTGCTGGGCCTCAGCCCTGCCCTGTACTGCCTCATTCTCTGAGACTGTCCACCCACTGTTCATCTTTTTTTTTTTTTTTAATTGGGGTAGAACTGACATATAACATTATATTAGTTTCAGGTGTACAACATCACGATTTGATATTTGTATACATTGCAAAATGATCACCACAATGTCTAGTTAACATCCATCACCACACATAGTTACAATTTTTTTCTTGTGATGAGAACTTTTGAGATCTACTTTCTTAGCAAATCTCAAATATACAACATAGCGTTATTAACTATAGTCGTCATGCTGTACATGACATCCCCAGGACTTATGCATTATAGCTGTAAATTTATACCTTTTGACCCATTTCACCCACCTGCCCCCCAACCCCCTACCTCTGACAACCCCCAGTCTGTTCTCTGTATCTGTGAGGGTTTTTTTGTTTGTTTTTGTTTTGCTTGTTTTGTTTTAGATTCCACACATAAGTGAGATCATACAGTATTTGCTTTTCTCTGACTGGCTTATTTCCCTTAAGCATAATGCCCTCAAGGTCCATCCATGTTTTTGCAAAGAGTAGATTTCCTTCCTTTTTATGGCTGAATAATTCTCCACTGTATACCCCTGCTCATCCTTTGTCTCTTTAGTTTTGGCTCTGCTTCCTCTCTGTGCTGCCACGCGTTAACTGGCGCCTCTTTTATGCCAGGTGGTGATGTGCTAAGTGCTGGGCATAGAGTGAAGTGGGACAGGAAGTTCCCTGCTTTGATTACTTCCTCAACCACCTCTCAGCCTTGTCTTCAGCTTTCTGGAGCTGTCTGCATGTGTACTGGTAATTAAATGGGGACAGGTACCTCCACCACAAAGGGAATAATCCCTTCAGGGTCTGCTCTTAGAGGAAGGTTTCTTGTGGTAAAGGAAGAGTAGGAAGTCTCAAATCTGTGTTTGTATAAGCCTCTTCAGCTGGAAGGTGTTCAGAGAAGGCCTTGAAGTGTGAGAGCAAAAACAGGACTTTTTCCTGGTTTGGATTCCCTGTTCCTGCCATGCCAGAGTCTCTCTTCAGCATTCTTAAAGGGCACCACTGTCAATTCCTGCCTCCCTGGCTCTCTTAGATGACTAAGTTCCCCCTAACCACGTGTTGGCTATCTACTGCTATGTAACAAACCACCCAAAACAACCATTTAATTTGCTCACTGTGCTCAGCAGTTTGGGCCGGGCTCAGCTGGACGGTTGTTCTGCTCTCCTTGCCTCAGTCACTCTTGTGACTTTGTCATCTGGGCTTGACTGGGGCTGGTTTAAGATGGCCTTACTCACATATTTGGTGATTGGTGGGCTGGACCCCTCTTTCCTTGAGGTCTCTCATCCTCAATAAACTAGCTTGGGGGTTTCATTGTATGGTGGGTCCAGGGTTCCTGGGGGACCAGACAAGAACCTGCAAAGCCACTTGTAGCCTTAGCTCAGAAGGCTTCATATATCACCACTTATGTCACATTCTGTTGGCCCAAGCAAGTCACAAACCAGGCCAACCCAAATTCATGGGGTGGGGTCATTGACACAAAGATCCGTGCTTAAAGGGATGGGAGGAATCATCACTGTCATCTTTGCCAATTGTCTACCACAACTGCATTGCCTTTTCTCTTTCTCTCCTATTTTATTAATTTTTATCTTCAGAAGCATAGCTAACAGGGTAAAAAAAGAATATATACTGTAGAATCAGATAGACCCACAGTTATTGATTCATAGGACTTCTTTTATATTCTAGATATTAATATTTTTTGCCAGTTATATGTGTTGAAGATAACTTTTCTCAGTCTATAATGTATCTTGTTGCCTTTATGGTGCCTTTTGACAAAGAAAAGTTTTTAATTTTAGTAAAATCTGATTTTCTATCTCATAGGATTTGTGCTTTTTATATCCTGTTTAAGAAATCCTTCTCTCTCCCCTGGGCAACAAACGTTTTCTTCTATATTTCCTTCTGAAAGATTTATAGTTTGGACTGTTCACTTTCTGGTTTATACCTCCCTGGTACTGATTCTTATGAATGATGTGAGTTAGGGTTCAGCTTTTTATTTTCCCATGTGGGTAATCTGCTGTCCTAGCCACATTATCAAATGTTCCATTCTTTTCCCCTGGATCTGCAGTGACACATCTGCTGTACATCACACTTCCATACACGGGTGGGGCTGTTTCTGGGACTCTCTGTTCTGTTAGCCTGTCTTCTTGCTAATTCTGCACTGCCTTATATTATTGTAACTTTAAATACATTTTGATATCTGGTAGGGAAAGTATCCCAGTCTTGTTTTTCTTCTCTAAAACTGTCTTTGGTATTACTAGCCTTTTGTTCTTTCATAACAAATTTAGTTCCAAAAATAATGCTGCCAGTGTGGTCTGTCTGAATTCGGATTCTTTGGCATTTGTTGAGATTTGTGTTATGGCCTCATATGTGGGCTCTTTGCATAAACTGCTAGTCCTTGTGAATAGGGTTTAAAATTCATGGATCAAGCATAATAATTCTTGATGTTTACATCTTCTATAGTCTGACTAAATCTATTTTGTGTGGCATTTGGAGAGCGTTCTTTACGTTTGCCTAATATATTTCCCATCCCTATACTTTCAGTCTTCTGTGTCTTTTTGTTTAGGTCTATTTCTTGCCTATAGGCATATAGGTGGGGCTTTGTATGACATTATTCTGGTTTTTATCTAAACATGAAGTTTAAATATTGAGTTTAGTCTACATTACATTTATTTAGAAGACCCATGTATTTTGTCTCATTTCTATCATCGTATTTTGCTGTCTTGATCTTGTTTGTTCTTCCTGCCCTTTCCTGTACTCTCTTTTGGCTGAATTTCTAAACTCCACTTTCCCCTTTCAACTTATACAGTCTAATTCTTTTCTTTTAGTGGTTGCCCTTAAAATTTTAACATGATTTCTAACAAAACAAGACCAAATTCTTTTTACTTCTCACTTGAAGCATAAAAGGACCATGAAATGGTTTAAATACAATCACCCACCATTGCTTTAGTTTCATCTTATATGTTTTACCTCCAGATGCCTTTTTGGATGTGTGTGGAGTGTTGTTTTATACACTACGACTTGCCCGTGTGAATATCAGCTCTCTATTTATCTCTCTGGTAACCTCGTATACCAGATTATACATGTGTGCGTGTGTGTATGTGTTTTCCCACCCAAAGTACATCCTTTAGAGAATTTTTTTTAGCAAGGTTCTGTATTAGTAAACTTGCTCACTCTTTGTCAAATGATTTTTATTATATTTTTCTTCTTGAATACTATTTTAGCTTGAAATACAATTGTGTTGATAGTTTGAGCATTTGAGAATTTCTGTGCTCTAGTGAGATAATGTCTTCAGATAGGCCTTCCTAGCTTCTTTCTTCAACTCTTATCCTTATCCATTGAGTGTTTAATTTCAGTGATTATAGTTCTTATTTCTAAAAAATTTACTAATTTACCTGGTCTTTTCTGAAAGTCTCTCTTTTCTTGTCCCCTGCCCCCTTTTTTTTTAAAGCATACTCGTTTGACAATCTCTATCTGATAATTGCGGTATTATTCCTTGGGAGTCTTGTTGTAGCTGTTGCTTCTCCCTCGTGGGGACTTGCTTCTCCTGTGTTTATAATAATGGATTATAGGTTCTTGTTTGACCCAGCTTATGTGTGTCTGACCATTAATATGATCCCATCATTAAGGATGAATCCCTCTAGAGCAGACTTATTTTGGCTTCCGCCAGATGCCCTTGGAATACAAATTTAGAACAACTTTATGGCAATTTTTCATCTTGAGGATCACGGACTGAATTCCTGTATTGAAGTCCTAACCCCTGATGTGAGGGTTATTAGGAGTTGGGGGCCGTTGGGAGGTAATTAAGTTTAGACGAAGTTATGAGCTGGATTAGTGTCCTTGTAAGAAGAGGAAGAGAGACCAGGGTTCACCCCCTCTCTCCTTGCACACACAAAGAGCAGTCATGTAGGTGCCCAGTGAGGTGGTGGCCATCTGCAAGCCAGGGAAAGGGCCTCACCAAGGAAAGAATCTGCTGGCACCCTGATTTTTGATTTCCAACCTCCAGAACGGAGAGAAATAAATGTCTGTTGTTTAAGCGACCCAGTCTGCAGTCCTAGTTACAGCAGCCTGAGCAGACTAAGACATTGGAGTCCCCAGAATGTAGGACATAGTGTAAATTTGAATCTCAAACACCCGTGCAGCCAGCCTGTGGTTGTCACCTCCAAGAAGAAACCCTTCTTCCTCCATCCCCACTCATCCCAGAGTATGGGCAGAGTTAAATCAGCTTCCTTTTTCCTTCTTTTTTTTTTTTTTTTCTCTTTTTCCAGTGAGTACTTTTGAAAAAAAATCTTTGTGAGTCTTTTTGGGGTAAAAGTGTAGCCCTTCAAAGGAACCATATGAATGTGGGAGATTTGATTCTAACTCTCCAGTTTGTACTGACCCAACAGTTGTTTTCTGTCTCACGGCTTCACAGTTGACACCAAAGGCTCCAGGGCTGTGGTTCCCAAGCTGAGATGGTTCTGCTGTTGGGCTCTGTAGGGGTGTGTGTTTGATTGTCACAGTGGCTGCGGAGTGCTCAAGGTACTTAGAACCCAGGAGCCCGGGGGGGGGGGGGGGGGCTAGTGCCCTGTGTACCTGCCATGTGTACAGTTTTCCTCCTAAACGTTTTCCCCTCCTGACACCAACAGGTTCCCGCTCCCTTTGGGAAACACTGCTCTAGGGTTTGGAGTTTGGGGACTGATGGATTACTCAGCACAGCCATGGCTTTGGGACTGGCCCACCCCTCCTGCTTCCTTTGTCTTCTTCATTTTGGGCTCTGGGGATTTCTTGGAGCTCAGCTTTATGTTTAAAAAGGATTTGGGGAGACTTCCCTGGTGGTCCAGTGGTTAAGACTCTGTGCTTCCACTGCAGAGGGCACGGGTTCAGTCCCTGGTCAGAGAACTATCCGCATGCTGCATGGTGCAGCCAAAAAAATAATAATAATGGGGCTTCCCTGGTGGCGCAGTGGTTGAGAGTCCGCCTGCCAGTGGGGGGGACACGGGTTCGTGCCCCGGTCCGGGAGGATCCCGCGTGCCGCGGAGCGGCTGGGCCCGTGGGCCAAGGCCGCTGGGCCTGCGCGTCCGGAGCCTGTGCTCCGCAGCGGGAGAGGCCACAGCAGTGAGAGGCCCGCGTACCGCAAAAACAAAAACAAAAACAACAACAACAAAAAGTAATAATGAAAAAAATATAAAAAGAATTTTGTTCTATTTTATTGATACTTAGAATTTCTAAGTGTTTTGTAGAATTAGGGTTTTTTTGCTTCCTTTTTAGGATACCTGACCCACAGTATTGTTAACAATGAAAATCCTTTCATTCCTTTTCCCACTATTTTGTGAGCAACCTCTAGAGCCCAGGCATTATGATAAACAGTGGAGATATGCAGGGTCACAGTGTTTGGCTGTACCATCTGGAGGTCGCCATTATGCAGATTACAGCGTGAAGGTGACCTTGTGTACAGCCTCGCCACCCTGCTTAGTGCTGAGGGAGCGTGGTTCCTGCCATCTCAGAGCTTAGCGCTGTTCAAATCTTCCCCTTCTTTCTAGCCCCAGAATCTAGGTCATTGCCCCCATTTAAAGTATTCAACCACTCTTTTTTCCTCTGGTCGTGACGGTGTGACATTGTTGATATCCACCAAGTTAAGTGGGCCTCTCTCTTGGATGGCTCCCACCATGTTATTGAGTGAGCAAGTAATTAAAAGAAGTGCAAGAACATCGTAGAGCCAGAACTCTGCGACTAGGTGCGGGGAGGCGAGGGGGTTCGGACAGAAACTTACAAACCATAGAAAGTAGGCATTCGCTTCATTGCTGCTTCATTCCAGAGGAGGGGAAGGGGACCACAGGACGCAGCCTTGGAGCGAGGTTTGCTCAGGGATTGGCTTCTTTCCTTAGTTTCCCAACCAACCTGGAATTTGATCAGAAAGTCATGCTAAACAGCTTGTGACTGTAACCGTGTCATTGGAATAAGGCAGCCTCTTTGCAGACTGACGCTTTCATCCAAAGAGTCAGAAAGTGGCTCCTTCTCTTCTCTCCTCTTTCTTCCCTTCTCTTCTTCTCGTCTTTCTTCCCTTCTCTCTCATCGGGTTAGAGTGATGGTGCTGTAGTCCCTGACCCAGTGCCTGACATATTCTAAGATAATGGTCATCAAACCACTGTCTTACCAGACTAGCTAGAGGTTTGTAAATATACTAGGGACTTGTTATTCCAAGTGTGGACCATGGACCTCTTGATTGATAACATCTTGGAGCTTGTAAGAAATGCAGAATCATAGGTCCAACCATATACCTACTGAATCCGAATCTGCATAACATGAACCCCCAGGCAGTTCAGATGCTCTTTAAATCTGAGAATCCCCCCAGAGGAAAGAGATCTTAATGTTCTCTTCCCCACTGCAGGGGGCTACCATAGCCAACCACTGTAGTAGGGACTTGGTAAAATAGGAAAGAAAGTTGCCTGCACTTTTGCATACATAGGATATGGTGGGAAGAGTGGGTGAAGTTTGCCAGGTAATCTATATGAAAGTTATTATTTTTTTAGTGTTCTTCTCAGAATGGTTTATTCAGTTATTTTAGCAATGAAGTAATTGATCCAGCAATTAATTTGATTATAAATCAATCAAATAATTTAATTTTATTTAAATTTTATTTCATAGATAGATGGATAGTAAATTATTGTCTTTGTCAGCTGGGGCTGCTGTGACAGAATACCACAGACCGGGTGTCTTAAACAACAGATATTTATTTCTCACAGTTTTGGAGGCTGGGAAGTTCAAGATCTGGGTTCCTGCTGAGGGCTCTCTTCTGGCTTGCAGACAGCTGCATTTTCTCTGTGTCCTTACATGAGAGGAGGGGAGCTCTGGTGGAGGCCCATCCTCAAGACCTCATCTAAACCTACTTAGCTCCCAAAGGCCTCATCTCCACATACAGTCCCATTGGGGATTAGGGCTTCAGCGTATGAAATTGAGGGGGGACATAAATATTCAGTCCACAGCAATGATTGTATATTATAAAATATGTATTATAAATAATAAAAATATACTGTGTTATAAAATAATAATAATAGTGGTAACAATAAAAACAACAAAAAGTGACATTTATTGAACCAAGATCATGGAGCACGTACTTGGAGCGTCTAACAATATAGGTACACGTCATGAGCTTGACCCCACACTCCCTTGCACTGGCATGGCTTATAGCAATGACTGTACGTGCTGACCCATGTGTTCTTCTGACTTCACCTTGCAGGGCACAGCCTCTGCAGCCAGCAGGGCAGTAGTCCTGAGAGTGCTCCGGAGGAGACCGAAGGGCCAGACTTGGAATCCTCAGATGAGACTGATCACAGCAGCAAGGTGAGAGATTTCCATTTGCACATCCCATGTCTTGAACCACCAAAGAATCACAGCTAACACGTCACCTCTGCAGCTGTATGTGGTTAGAAGGCCCCTCCACGGGACCAAAGTGTTTTTACTTCTGAGATGTCACTAAATAGGATATGAAATCCAAATTATAGTCTTGAGAACAAACCCATACGTGAGAATATAGGGCAGAGCTCACTCTTAATGAATTAAAGTCTCATTTCATCCTGTTTCCTTCTTATGCTTCCATATATGTATGACAAAACAGCATCTAAAATGTGTACAATTGGGTCTGTTATACTTTCTTGCTACTCATGGTTTCTATAACAGACTCCCTTTGCATTATCTCTGTTTAGCTCTTGTGAAAGGTGAGCACCTTTTTTTTTCATTAAAGGGAAAGAAACAATCTTTTTGTTTAATCCAAATACAGTGATTCTTACCCGGTTGAGCACTGTGACAAAGCTCTTATCCTGACCCTTTGGTGCAACTGCGAATTTGTTTTCCATAATTCATCATGCTTTTATTCCACTTCCTAAAGAGTTCTCTGTGTCAATAACCTCTTCTCATCACAGTCTCCAGAGTATAACAATTTGAAAACTCTGTTACCTGTATCTGAAAGACCCCCCCCCCCCCCGTAAAAACAGTGATACGTGATTATGTCCGTATTTATTCGTCTTCTGTTTTCAGAATGTCGTTGACATATTTATGTTGGTCCCCCTGTCTGTCTCCTATTCTTTTGCTTGACCTTGACCAGTCCCTTAACCTGAGCAAATCATGTAACTTTAAATTATACCTTTGTTTTTCTCATCTACAATATCAGGTGATTCTTGCCTTTGTCCAGTAATTGGATGACTGGCTGGGTCAAAAATATAACTGATATTGATAATGGAAATATACTCTTCAAATCCGAATGATTATTTCAAAAACCTACATTTCTCTGTGTATACTTTTCTGCCTCTTTTTGTCTTTATATATCTTTGTAGGACTTTCTTGAGTGCATATGTTAGACTATCTTCAGCATTGCTTTTATCCATATGTTTCTCTTTTGCCATCATAGGATCATCACTCTCAGTGTCTAAGTTGAGCGCAGTATAAAATTTAATATTTTAAAGTAATTTTAATGTTTATAAATTTAATATTTGTAGACTGAAAGGGCTTTATGTTGTTGGTTATTAATTAAAAAGCCAGTAAACGGAAACATGCATGTTTCATTTAAAGGCAAAAAAACAAACAAAAGCTGTTTAAAGTTACTTTTTATTTTTGTGGCCTTTTACCTACTTTTTCGGGGAGGTGGGGGAGGGTGAGTGGCCCTCAAAAGAAACAGATATTTCCGTGTGAGGTAAGATATTTTGAAAGCTATTTATTAAATGGTTCTATTATTAAACTAAAAATGTTAATTCTCAGTTTCTAATTTGATTTGGGAGTACAGTTATTTTTCCTGTATCTAAGACATTTATTTCTGAATACTTTTTAACTTGGATCATTTTTACCTCACTATAATAGCCGTGTTCCACTCCCTTTGTGGATTTTGAGAGATTGTTTCCATTTTAAATATAGTGAGTCATGAAGTCCCAAACAGGGTCCTCTATAATATGGGGTTCTGGCAGCAGAGAGGAAGGAAGAGGCCCCAGGGTTTTGTTGACTCATCCCAGGTGCCTCTCTGATTTCATGGTTCTTTCTCCTGAGAACAAGACCCTGAAACGTGCCTGGAACAGCCAGGGTCAAGTATAGGAGCAGGCGATGAGGTTCCTGGATTTCACTGTAGAAATGCGCGGTAGGCTCTCATAAAGGAGAATATCTTTGAAGTTATTGACAAGTTTGGGTAATGATCTGAGTATTTTTAAAGATCATAAGGTGGACTCATTGACACCATAGGTTCACAGTCCTTTTTTTATAGACTGGATGTACGGAGCACTGTGTGATTCTGTACCTGAAAATACTCCTGGTGTTGGTTTGATTCAGATTTTATCTTCTTTATTTGAATGATTTTGTTATTAGTAATAAATGAGAGCTAATACCTAGGTAGTGTCTTGTATATATTAGATATTAACCTCTCATTCTCACAATACCACTGAGAGATAGACACTGCTATTCCCCCTATTTTATAGGTGGCAATATTGGAACAGAGAGGTTAAGCCACTTACTGAAGGTCACACAGCTCTGAGATGACAAAACGAGGCTCTCTGTTGTTAACTGCTTTGCTGAAATGACCTTCTGGCCAGATTGTTAAGGTCTGGTATTAAATACCAGGTTTCAAAAAAGGAAGGAAGGAATTAATTAGTGATAGTATAAGCCAGTTTAGATATACAGTTGAACCTTGAACAACACGCGGTTGAATTGTGAGGGTCCACTTATATGTGGATTTTTTTCCAATAGTAAATAGTATTACCAATCTGCAGTGGGTTGAATCTACGGATACGGAACCGTGGATGCGGACGAACCACGTGGATACGGAAGAACTACGTATATGGGGGTAGGGGGGAGTATAAGTTATACGTGGATTTTTGACTGCAAGGATATTCGGCACCTCTAACCCCCGAGTTGTTTAAGAGGCAACTGTATACTCATTAGCCACTTAAATATTTTTCTAATGCTTAAGCTTCGTGAAATATTTTTCTAACGCTTAAGCTTCGTGTCTTTTTTCATGATTTAAAGTAAGAGCAAGTGTATATCTTAAGTTTCTTGATTAAGGATCAATATTTTTTGATGCGGCTCCTATATCAGTGTGTCATTTTTCTTGAGGATAAACCAAACATTTGTAGTTAAGCTGTAAGCTGCCTAAAAGTGGAAGGATGATTTAGCCTTAATGTGAATGCACCAGGCTGGGTGTAGAATGTAAAAACTAGATAAATAGATAAACAAACAAATGAATAAATGAAATGAAACAGGACATCATTTTTTATCTGCCTGAATACGTGAGGGCTGTCGATTCTTTTTGTTTATTTCTTTAATATTTTTGCTGCTCTTCCTAAATGAATCATTTTGTGAAACAGTGGGCAGGATAAAGAGAATGCACGTTAGAGTTTTGTGTGTTGTTACAAATTTTTTTTAGAGGGCAGCTTTTGCGGCACGTGGTCTTCGGGGGTTGAGCAAGTAGGTAATTGTGAGTTTGTTGCTGAGCCGTGGTGACACGGGACTGTCACATCCACGGGGCTGGGGTGTGGGACTTCCACACCGCAGGGACAGTCTGGCGGCCTTTCTCTTTATAAGCCGCGTCCTTCCTCTTATGACTGTGGGTGACAACCTCAGAGGACCTCCTCACCCCCCCCCCCCCCCACCCACTTGTTTCCCTGCTTCTAATTGAAAACTCTTGTCTCTGGAAACGAATGCTAATTAGCTCCGGGCAGTCCTATCATGCATTCCAGACCCCCTGGCAGCTGTGATTTTGTTTTCCACTTAGCCAATGTATGAGAATCATTTTCAGAGCATTTCCAATTGGAAAGCCTTCTTTTTTCTTTTCAATCCAAATTGTTGTTGTCTTGGAAGTGTTTGGTTTTTGTAACAAAGCATTCGGGGGACATTGTGAAAATATGAACTGTTAAAAAATGTTTTGGTTTTTAGTGTCTGCTCTCAACTCTGTGAGGGGTGTCTTCAAAGTTTGAGCCGGGCGGGTTTAATATTCCTGTGCAGTGCAGGATGCAGGCCAATCAGCTGATCTCAGTCTGCAGGGTAGAGACGCTCACATCCCCGGGAGGCGTTTTTTTTTTTTTTTTTTGCATTGTTTTCTTGCCTCCTGGCTCTCCCTTTCTGGAACTTCTGCTGTTTAGCCAGGTGAAAACAAAGCATAAATTCTGGTTTATCGGTTAGCCTTTGACTCCCTCCCAGAGGGCACTGACGGGCAGAGGGGGCTGTTGTCGGGTCGCGCTGTCGCTGTCCTTGCTCTGTAGAGATGCAGCCGTAGGTCTTCATGGCACAGCCGGCATGGGCTGTCTGCATGGGAGGATGCTCTCTCAGGAGCCAGAAGGCATTTGGTGCTCTCCGAGTATTTTAAGAAACTTCTGTTTCTTTGTGGAACGTGTCAGGAGGTAGAATTATCATGAGAATACCTTCCCGATGATGTCTGCTTTGTGGAAAATAAAGCGCAAGCCCAGGATTGAAAACAGTGGCAAGTCCGGTGATTCTGTATATCGGACGCTTCACCTGGTGAGCACTGTTTGAATTCTATCTTGCTAGCCTTTGTGTATGTTACGACTTTCTAGCTGATTTGTTTCCCAGTTCAAATGATGGTGATATGCTTGTCCCATGTCTCCATATTGCAGCCTTCTGCCCTTTAGATCCCCTTGTGGATAGAGAATATACATTTTAACATGGGAGTGGGGGGCATCAGTAGTTGGAGTGAAGTCGAGTTTGCCAAGAATCTTTACACATATCTGTTTTTTCATTTCTAAATGACAGAAAGGTGGGTTGTTATTATTATTTTTAAAATTAATCGTCACTTGAATGTTTCCCTTTTTCTTTTGGGTGTTGAGATTTTGAACATGTTTGTGTTACATGTGTGATAAGTCTCCCCATCTCCACCTCCAAACGGGTAGCCTAAGTATTCAGCAAGCATTTCTGGAAGAAGAATGTTCAACTTGCCTCCTACAAAGTTTTAAGTGCTTTTGACTTTATTTCTGGTTACTTATGAAGCAGGTGGATTTACATGTGTTGGCCCAGGGAATGTATTAATGATTTAATGTCAACTGACCTATATTGTGTATGCCAATTCCTATGGTAACTGTTGCCTCTTTAATAAGAAAAATTTTTAGTGGGTTAAGGGGGAGGAATAATTTAAAATCAAGTTAAACCATTTAATAGTTAAATATTAATATCAGAGTCTGTTGACTATTAGATTTCGTGTCACTTAATGAAATTGAACTTGGACAGTGAGTACACGTGATTTACTCAAGCAAGCCTTTATCCTTATGGAATGTTTCTTCTTCAAAGTTTGTTCAAAAGGAGACCAAAAAGATGCCAGAGAACTATAGGGGTTATCATTGTATATGAGGGTCTCTGAAATTATGGAATATGTTACTTTGGTGTTTGTTTCCCAAAAAAGCTTAAATAAAGGCTATAAGATTTCAGGCCACTCTGGCCCCTTTTAAATCTGTGGGAAGTGTTAAATCGGTCAGACTCAAAGGACAGTTTTAGAACTCTGAACTCATCCCGAGATAGAAATTGCCTTTAGTGGTTGCATAACAGGAAGAGCTTTAACAGCTGGGTAGCTTGGGTTGGTAGTGTGTACTTGAAAGCCTACCCCCCTCTTTTTGTACTTTCTTTTCATCTTCCACAGGAAGAAAGTGATATTATAAACATTGAACTTCATGCAGACCTCAGTAAACGAGCCCATTTCCTCCTTCAGTTGTCATGTTCATTTCTGTGCGTTGGGTGGGTAACTCTTCATCCTGACAGTAGAACAGCTCTGCTACCCTTTAACAGTTTTAACTGGCAGCTCTGAAATGCCCATAAGCGCTTTTTGTGTCCATGGTGACTGATGGCAGTCCTCAAACGGGGAGAGGTTTGGACTTGGAGAAACTGTGTCTGTCTTCTTCCTTCCAGCAATCCTTTGCTACTTGTACCGATTCCAGGAAACTTGGCTTTTAGGAGCTATGTTGAGGACCTCTCATGGCAGCTCTCTTTCTGGGCTACGGTGCTTGATGTGCAAATGACCAGAATGCCATGTATCACTCAGTGGGAGAGTGAGGAAAGCACCGCACTCAGCTCCTTCTACATCCTATATCCTGGCCAAGCTACATGGAGAAGCTCCTAATGGGTTTTTTTAAATTAATTTTTATTGGAGCATAGTTGCTTTACAATATTGTGTTCGTTTCTACCGTACAGCAAAGTGAATCAGCTATACGAATCCATATATCCCCTCTTTTTTGGATTTCCTTCCCATTAAGGTCACCACAGAGCATTGAGTAGCGTTCCCTGAGCTATACAGTATGTTCTCATTAGTTATCTATTTTATACATAGTATCAATAGTGTATGTATGTCAATTCCAATCTCCCAGTTCATCTCCCCCCGCCGACCCCAGGTCCTAATAGGTTTTGATGCAGACAAGTTTGGCCACAGTATGGGGGCAGGGGGACTTAAGAACTGGGCCACAACATGTAAAATCTCTAGGTTAGAGGTATTCTAAAGGCGACCTGCATTTCATTTTTTGGGGGGGTAATATTTTAGTAAAACAAAATTCTCACACTTGATGATATCCTTTGAAGTTGTTTCCAAGCAAAAATTTCATTAAGAGCCTTATAAGTAATACTCCTTGACGATATATACAATATAACTTGTTATTCTGTCTTTTTGTTTGTTTATTTATTTTATTAAATTTATTTATTATTTATTTAGATAACATGGAATTGACAGTAAAAAGATTATGTCCATATTGACCCAGTTCCTTGGTAAACCTGAGAGTTTATAACTTGAATCAGAGAAGGGGCTTGCCAGTGGAGAAACTGCTTCCCCCCCACCCCCCGATAAATCTATCTTTGCTTAGGAAGGCTGTGTCTTATAAGGAAGGGATGCCTAAGGCTCTGAACTCTCAGAAGAGGACTCAAGGATATTTTTAGGTATCCCCTGGGATGCTAAAGGTATTTCCTAATATAATCCGGGAGGGGTGTGCCAGGAAGAAGGTGGGGAGCCTGGCTGTTTGACGGGGGGTTGGGTAGGAGATGGCTAGGTATAGAGCACTAGAGCCCTGGCCCTCATCTCACTAACCTGAGCTTTCCCTGAGTTTTTCCCTGAGCTTAAAACTCAGAATACTGAACCTTAGAGGTGGTGGACTTGACATAGGCAAAGTCAGGAACCCTACTCACACTCTTAAAAATGGAAACCTTAAAGTATTTATCGTGAAACGGAGGGAACGAAAACCCAGAAACTCCATGTCATGCCTTTCATTATTCAAGCCAGATATTGCTGAGAATGGCAACAAGTCAGCGTGGTGCAAATTGGGAGCACAAAGGGAAATGTCTTTTGAATTTCCTGCCTTTGATATGTCAGAGTCCCAAGGTTATAACTTGCCTTTTTCTTAAAGTGTGGGACATCCTTGGTGTAATCTGTGAGGACATTGGAGTTCTCATGGCAACTTGTCTAAATGATAAAACTGCAGAAAGGTCTCCTGTGTCTCTGATGGGAATATGGGAATGGATTTAGGTATCATGAGTAACAGCTGTGTTATTAATTTGTATGTAAATGACAGGCAGCTGTGGTTATTGTTGGGACATTTAGAAAAGCATTGTTTAAGCGAAGGTGCCAGTTATACATTTGTTGTTTTGATGAGTGACAAATCAAAGTGACAGAGGAGAGTTTGGGATTAGCTGGAGGGCAGGGCACTTAAGCTGTCAGCTGTTATCACACTGTCTTTCCTTGGGATTTTCATTTGGTGAGGCACAACCCCACTTCCATGATGTCTGTGTTATAATGCAGTTGCCTTTTACAGTTATCATGAGATCATCTAAAAGGCGTGTGGACGTTTTTGTTAAAATGGACCTACTTGTTCCTTTTTAATTATTAGGACAAAGCCATATTTAACTGTTTATATTGAATGATGACACTGAGTTTGTAAAACCCTAACATAACTAAATCAAACTGTTTATTTCTACTGAAACAGGCTGTGATTAAAAAAAGGAGTTTTTCTTTTTTAACAGCCTTATTGGGTTATAAGTCACATGCTTTACAGTTCAGCCCATTTGGGTGAGTTTTTCATCAGTCACCAAAGGGAGAATTCTTTGTGGGGATAGTCAGTGTCTGACACACTGATTCCGTAGGGAACATTTAACAGTGCCACTGACAGGTAACTAATACATCCCGGCATATAAGACCAGGATCTGCGCTAGCAATAAATAAGCTGTGTAACCATAAGAAAATTGGATCAATAATTACGTGGATTTGGGTCCTGGCTCTGCTCTTTCCTGTCATGACATTGCTGCTAATGCATCCTTGTTAAGTTCTGATTTCCCATGTCCTTGTCCTGTCTTTATTCCGGGCTTCCTTCCCTTTGGGCTATGCTAATGAGGGAAAGGCAATATGCTAATGAGGAGAAGGCATGCTAATGTTAGCTACCTTCCTCTGTGTTTAAGAATTACCCCCATGGGATACACTTGGTTTGGTTCCTCTGCCTACCACGAAATGCCAGCCTTGACTTTCAGCTCTTGGCACCAACAGTTGTTTTCGGCAGGATGGTCTTCTCAGGATGTTCGCTTTCAAGAGTGAGCAGGTGGGATACCCACCTACTCCCTCCTGAAAGTAATCCTTTATCTGCGCAGGTCTGTATTGGAAATACTTTGTGCCTAGGGGTGAATTGGACAATAGAAACAGGGAAGAGCAGTCCAAGAAGATATGCAAGGAGATATGCATGAGATATTTGCAGAGTGGTACATTCGAACAAATACTAATAAATTAATAAACTAGATGTTGTGCTACAAAATAGCCTTTGGAGTAATACCATAGAGAGCTTTAAAAAAATGCTAACACTTGCACATCCTGTCCTAGAGATTCGGATCGAATTGATCTGGATGGTGCACTGGGCACTGGGAGGTTTAAAAACTCCCCAGGTAATTCCTACATGCAACCAGGGTGGGGAATTACTGATTCCACAGGATTTTCAGTGGTCCATCTTCAACCCTTGCTTTGAAGAACTGTTTTGCATAACTTGAAAAGTTGGAATTTTAGAATTCTAGATTCCCAAACTTCCACCTGAATCATCCTGGACAGAGATTGGGTGGGGAGTGAGCTCTCCTATTGAGGTCTTTTTCAGGGGTCAATGCCCCTTAGTTTTAGTTGGAGGAGGGGGGAGGTGGTGGGTGCTGGTGGTGGTGGAATCTTTCTGCCTTGGAGAAGTTGGAGAGACAGAAACTTAAAAAATATATATATATGTATATATATATATATGTATATGTATATGTATATATGTATATATATATATATCCGTTGTTATCTAGAGAGTTGCCTCCGTGTCAACTTTTAATAGAGACAGAAGACTCTGCTTATAAAATCATCTTCCAGCTTTGCAAAGTAAATATGTATAGTGCAGTGAACTGAGAGTCTGATAATGAATTACCCTTGTATTTTGGGTGAAATGCACTTGTCCGTATCTTCCTCTCCTCATTGGAGAGCTTCTTGCAGAGTAATTAAGGACACAGGCTTTGAGCCATGCTGCCTGGTTCAGATCCGAGCTGTGCAATCTTGGATGAGTTACTTAACCTCTCCTGGCCTCTGTTGTCTCGACTGTAAAATAGGAATGATAATAGCCCTCACTTACCAAGTGGGAGGATTAAATGAATCAGACCAGTGCCTGGCATGCAGTGATCATTCAGTATATGTCAGCAGTTGTTATTATGGTTGTTATGAGCATTCAGTGAGCTCTCAGATGTGTGGAGCAATTTGGGGAAACGAGAGATGTGATTCATGTGTGGCAGTTCATTAACCAGGAAGAACATCTTTAGGAGGGACAGATGTCAGACAAGTCTCTCTAGTGAGGGATAACTTCGTCTGTCTTGCCTTTTCATCTGTGCTCTGAAGAGCACGGAACAGGTGGCCGCATTTTGCCGCAGTCTGCACGAGATGAACTCCTCTGACCCGAGCCCATCCCCCCAGGACTCTGCCGGGCCTCAGCTGGCCACCATGAGACAGCTCACGGACGCCGATAAGCTGCGCAAGGTCATCTGTGAGCTCCTGGAGACGGAGCGCACCTATGTGAAAGTACGTCTTCTCCTGCCCTGCATCCTTCCTTCCGTCCTTCGGAAGGATGCAGGCTCTGTGTTGATACTGATGTTGACTAACAGCAAAGCCAGATCACCGTCTTGAAGGGTATCTTGGTCTCTCTATGGAATTTGGCCTTGATTCTGAATGTTACGATCTCCTTTTGTGTTTTAGGGAAGCGTATCTATTCTTATAGCACTTCGTTGATATAAATAACTGATTGATTGACTCAGAAAGGAGATGATGGTGGATGTTAAGTGAACCTTCTGACCTTTCTAAATATGTTGTTGAGCTCATACTAAAATTGAATTCGTTTTTGACAAATTCAACTAGTAGTATCTTCACAATCTACTTTGAGTCTAGGCAGAAAGATATCAGGTCTGTTTTGTGTTATCATTTGTTCTGACATTTAGTTATATTCCTGAAACTATATCATTTGTTCCTATATAATTTATAATACATACAACTATTGTTTAAAAATGATTAAAGAAGACAATTTAAAAGTGATAAAAACTTTATTTAAAACTTTATTCATGAAGTGGACAGTCTCCTTTTGTAGAACTGTAAAATGGGACAGAAGGCAAGAAGCTTTCATAGGGTAAAGAATAAAGAACAAGGAAGAGACAAGTAGATAATACTTGATTGGCCGGGGCCACGTAGTCAACCTTGGTTGGGGTGAGAAGGCCCAGAGTTGGCCTGGCATTTGGAAATTGGCTGAGTGGATATACTACGTTCTGGTCAAGTGGTGTATTGACAGGCACACAAAAATGATCTAAATTTGGGTTTGCTGACCCGACACCCCAGGCAGAAATGGCTCCATCTTGGGCCTGGAAAGTTATTTCAACACTATATAATTTATAATATATTCCTATAACTATATAATTCATCTAATTATGATAATTGTATAATGATATACTCCTCTAACTGTATAATTTAGTTATGTTTAGTTCCATGTTACAATAGTATGATCTGTTTTAGTCTTTAAGTCAGAGGTCAGCAAGTTATGGTCCTTGGGCCAAATCCAACTCTCTGCCTGTTTTTACAAATAAAGTTTTATTGGAACACAGCCACACACATTCACTTATGTATTATTTATGCCACTTTCCTGTACAGCAGCAGAGTTAAATAGTTGCAACAGAGACCATATGGCCTGCAAAGTCTGAAATATCTTGAGAAAAGTTTGGCTCACTTCTGCCTCAATGGACCTCAGTGACGTAAAGACTGAAATGTTAGCATTTGGGACATAATTTTTTTTTCTTTAGATTCTTTATAGACTTTTAGATGTGCTAATCACATATTCTTTCAACCCTTAGGACTTAAACTGTCTCATGGAGAGATACCTAAAACCTCTTCAAAAAGAAACTTTTCTCACCCAAGATGAGGTATGGTGGCAATTGTCTGAACTTCGTGAGGGTCACACTATAGCTTGACTTGGTGAAGAGGAAGGACTGGGGAGTACACACAATACTGAAAGCATTTTGAATTCATTTAATTGTAATAAATAGATCAAATTATTGCCTGCGGAGCTCTTGGTGTGCACTTGGAGAGGAAGGAGGGAGCTGCCCCACCTTCTGGTGGTGGGAGCATTACCGTAATTTATAAATATGGGTAGAAAAACTTTGAAATCAGAAGCAAATAAAGGTTCTGCACACTAATGAAATACGGGGTTGATGAAATTCTTTTGCATTTTCCAGCTTGATGTGCTCTTTGGAAATTTAACTGAAATGGTAGAGTTTCAAGTAGAATTCCTTAAAACTCTAGAAGATGGAGTGAGATTGGTACCTGATCTGGAAAAGCTTGAGAAAGTTGATCAATTTAAGGTAAGTCTCATCCTCAAATAGTGTAAAGCTTCCTCTTAATGTCAAGGGTGGGCTATCCTATAGGTCAAGTCGAATCTCCTAATAACACATCGCAGGAGGCATTGTTGCCGTGGTCTTGAGTCTTCACTGAACTGCCAGTGGAGTCATTTCCTAAAGGGAGTCTGAGAGGGGAACGCACTGCATCTTGCTTTTCTGGCTGAGGTAGAACCAGTGCCACTGACTTGCATTAAACTGGTGTATCTGCTGCCTTCTGCTTTGGAAGATGTGCCTACCCTTTGTTCTGTTTATGTAGGGACCTTTAATACTTGCTATTAACAAATTAGACTAGCACTCTTGGTTTTCCAATAAACAAATTAACTTATCTTGTTCTGGGAAACTGGTTAATGGAAGTGCTTATCAATTATCTAGGAGGAAGACAATCTTCCAGCACACAATGTCCTTGTAGCCTTTTTTTTTTAAATTTATTTATTTTTTAATTTATTTTATTTTTGGCTGCGTTGGGTCTTTGTTGCTGTGCGTGGGCTTTTCTCTAGTTGCAGCGAGCGGGGGCTACTCTTCACTGCAGTGCACAGGCTTCTCATTGCGGTGGCTTCTCTTGTTGCGGAGCACAGGCTCTAGGCGCGCAGGCTTCAGTAGTTGCGGTGCACTGGCTCAGTAGTGGCTCCCGGGCTCTAGTGCGCAGGCTCAGTAGTTGCGGCGCACGGGCTTAGTTACTCCATGGCATGTGGGATCTTCCCAGACCAGGGCTTGAGCCCGTGTCCCCTGCATTGACAGGAGGATTCTTAACCACTACACCACCAGGGAAGCCATGTCCTTGTAGCCTTAGTGAGGATTTATGACTAGTACCTCAGTGAGGATGCTGACAGCTTGTCTCCTTCTCCTTGGTTGGCTTTCCCTTATTGCAGAAATTTCCTGTGCTGTGTTTCTGATTGACAAGCGTTCACTGATTTGTGCACAATGGTGTTGGCTTACATGTCACCCTCATGTACTTTTAAAAAACAGATTAATTGAGGTACAATTGATAGACAATACACTACATATATTTAAAGTGTACAGTTTGATGAATTTTGACATACATGTACACCTGTGAAACCATCACTTCAATCAGGATAATGAACACAATATCACCCCTAATTGTTGTTCCTGCTCTTTCGTGATTCCTCTCTCCTTCCTCTTTTCGGCTGCCTCTTAGCCACGGGCAACTATGTCTGCTTTCTGTGACTACAGATTAGTTAGCATTCTGGAATTTTATATAAATGGAAACGTATAGCATGTACACTTTTTTATGTGGTATCGTTTACTGTGTAATTATATTGAGTTCCATCCCTGTTGTTACATATACCCATGATTATTTTTTATTGCTGAGTAGTGTTCCATTGTGTGGATGCACTGCACTTTGTGATCCTTTCCCCTTTCTTGGGCATTTGGGTTTTTTCCAGTTTTTGGTGATTACACGTAAAGCTGCTGGGAACATTTATGTACAAGTTTTAGTATGAATATATGCTTCCATTTCTCTTGGGTAAATACCTAGGAATGGAATGGTTAGGTCATATGGTAAGTGTATGTTTAACGTTTTAAGAAACAGTGGAACTATTTTCCAAACCGGTTCCAGTGTACAGTCCCACCAGCTGTTCGTCCTCATTCTTACAACAAGGTCGGGTCACTCTTGAGTTTTAGCCATTTTAGCAGGTAGGTGGTGGCACTTCATTGTGGCTTTAATTTTAGTTTCTCTAATGACATGACTATGAGTATCTTTCTATGTGCTAATTTGCTTTCAATATATCCTCTTTGGTGAAGTGTCTTTTCAAATCATTTGCCCATTTATTATATTGGATTGTTTTCTTATTGTTGAGTTTTGAGAGTTCTTTGGAAATTTTGTGTATGAGCCCTTAACCGATATATGATTTGTAAATATTTTCTCCTTGTCATACAGTATCTCCCAAAGAGAAGTTTTTTTTTTTAAGTTGATTTCTTTTTTTTTAATTGAGTAGAGTTGATTTACAATGTTATGTTAGTTTCAGGTGTATAGCAGAGTGATTCAGTTACACACATACATACGTATACGTCTGTTCTTTTTCAGAGTCTTTTCCCTTATAGGGTTATTACAAAATATTGAGTATAGTTCCCTGTGCTATACAATAGGTCCTTGTTGGTTATATATTTTATATATGGTAGTATGCATATGTTAATCCCAACCTCCTAATTTATCCCTCCCCTGAGAAGTTTTTATTTTTTAATGAAATCCAAGTTTTCAAATTTTTTCTCTTTTGGGTCATACTTTTGCTGTCTTATCTATGAACTCTTTGCCTAAACCAGGGTCATAAAGATTTTCTCCTAAAAGTTTCATAATTTGGGGATTTATATTTAGGTCTCTGATCTGGTGTGAATCAAAGTCAATTTTTTTGCATATGAATATTTAATGTTTCTAGCACTATTTTTTGAAATGACTATCCTTCAGTCCTTTTCCACTGAATTGCTTTTGTGCTTGTGTTGAACTTGGGTTCAGTTGTCCATATAGGTGGGAACCCTCATACACTTTGACTCTCTTCTAACACTTGCAGAAACCTGGCTGTGTAATGTTAGTATGTATACAGGTTTGTAGGATGAGATGAAGACTACCCCTTCGATATATTTTTGTGTGTCATCTCTTTACAGTCCCTCTGCAACAGGAGTCATTTAGAATGCACACACATATTCATACACATAAGCATATGGACATATATTCATGTATAGTTCTCTATTTTTATTTGGATGTAATTTTAGACTTACAGAAAGGTTGCAAGGATAGTATAAAGAATTCCCAGATAGCCTTCTCCCAGCCTTCTTCCAAATGTTAACACATTTGCTTTATCCTTTCTCTCCCTACCTATTTCCTTTATGTGTGTGTGTGTGTGTGTGTGTGTGTTTCTCTGTATATAGAATATTATTGTTTTCTCTGAACCATTTAAGTGTAAGTTGCAGGCTTAATATCCCTTTAACCCTAGCTACTGCATATAGTTCATTTTTGTGTGTTCAGAAATTGCTTGTGTTAGTTCGTTTTTCTTCTCTTCAGGGTAGTTGGTCATACTGTCCATTTGAAGTACAGTGTGGTTCATTGATAAATTAATTAATAGGATATTAGAACACCATGATAAGGGCCAGTAGTTTGTCAGTTAATCAAAAAGTTGCTTAATGTGGAACATAATAAAAATGCGGACAGACCGGAAAACATTTGGTTTTAATCTAAAATATCTAACATTCATTCTATTCATGTAGCAGGCTTTTGCTGTGAGTCCAGTTCTTTGCGTTTAGAGTCAGTTGATCACTTCAGGAGAGTTTAGTTATCAGAACGGTGATATGAACATAACTGTGTTGTGAGCAGAGTTCTTCTAGGGAGGGGTTGGTGCGTGATCCTTTTAGCAAGTTTACTCTAAGCAGTCAGTGCTGTAAATTCCATTTAAGTGGAACTTTCTTCCCCGACCTTCATTTCACTAATTTAGTGCCTCATCTGACCCTCTCCATTCCATCTGTCAGACATGACAACTGGTGCACATTCAATAGTCTTGGCCCCGGGGCTGCTCTCTGGCACTTCTGAGTTGGCTTCTGGACAGTCAGCGTTCACTCTTAAACCTGTTGCTGTTGGTTTCCGCCATTGCTGCTTCATTTAAATCCTGATTATATATTTGTCAAAAATATAAACACTTGTTAAAATATTCAAATTGTGTTGCCTAAGACAGTATTAGAAAAAAAAATTGGTCCTGAGGTCAAATAAGTTTTGATAAAATTTCCCCTTGGAAGTTTGCAGTGTCCGTCAGCCAGTGAGAGGCTCTGGGAAGTCCTGCAGAAGAGAAACACAGGGGAAATGCAGCCTTTGTGTAGAAACCCCTCATGTTTGTGCACACTTTGTGCTCTGAGATCATTTTTTAAGGCTGGAAGAAGAAATGAATACCTTAATGTTCTGTCTGTGTTTGCTGTATGGTATGTGCCTAGTAAATATAAAGTTAAATGAATGGCTTGATATGGCTAAAGTAAGACATTACAATCGAGCTTTTTCTTCTATATTTTTTCTCATTTGATTGTTGAATATAGCTCAAAGGATGACTATACCTACAGAGTCAGACTGCCCCTCCCAAAACCCTCTCGGTCAAGGGGGTGAGGTTTGGGAGGGATGGGGCTTGAGAAGTAAAGGAGGAAAAATACAACATGTAGGAAAATAATTTAGGCCTCTAATTACCAGTTATGTGTGGTTCATAATAAACCTTTTTTGTTTTTAATATTCTATCAGATTTCTCTACATTGTTCATTCAATAAAGTGCACTTTGTGGAACCCAATTTATCACTCAAATCCAAAACACACATACATGGAGTCTAAAAAATAAAAAGTGGTTCTGAAGAACCTAGGGGCAGGACAGGAATAAAGACGCAGATGTAGAGAATGGACTTGAGGACACGGGGTGGGGGAAGGGTAAGCCGGGACGAAGTGAGAGAGTGGCATGGACATATACACACTACCAAATGTAAAACAGATAGCTAGTGGGAAGCAGCCACATAGCACAGGGAGATCAGCTCGGTGCTTTGTGTCCACCTAGAGGGGTGGGATAGGGAGGATGGGAGGGAGACGCGAGAGGGAGGGGATATGGGGATATGTTTATATGTATAGCTTCTTTTTTTGCTTTGAACATACGTTTTAAATTTTAAATTTAAATAAGCAGTAGCTCTTTCTGAACTAGAATAGATCATTGTGAAACCTCATAGATACTTTTCTGAGGCCTGTTACATATATTTCTATAAAATGTGTAAGATAAAAAGTATCCCACCTCAGGCATATTAAATTCCTAATAGGGAAAGTCTCCACCTAGTTTTGATCCTGTTGGGGCAGAGGGTATGGCCTGGGAGACAGTACTAATTCCTTAGTTGAGTCTATTTCTTATGTTCTTATCTATTCCTGCTAGAAGAGAGCATGGCATTGGAGAGGGTGGAGTTAGTGATGTGTTTTCTATTTCGGGAGATATATGCGTTTCCTGCCTTTATTTGGTTTGTCACTTCTACCTCCCAACAGGAACTAATGAGAGAATTCAGATTTCTGTCTTTTCCAAAATGCCGTATCTACTTTCTCGGTAACATTCAAACATCCCAGATAGGTCACTGAAAGACACAAGCCTGGAAAACCAGTGACATCTTGACTGTAATTACCGAGAAAGCCAAATCCAGCATCTATTACACCAACATGTAAACCCACACACGTTCCCATAGGCCATCAGTGAGCTGAGACAGGCTGTGACAGGTGTGAGTGGTGCTGATTTGTGGGGAGAGTCAGGCAGCTGCGAGCTCCCTGCTATATCCTGCTGATATTTCCACATGAGGAGGACCCTAACCTAACTGCATTGTTTCTTGTTAAATCCAGAAGGTGCTCTTCTCTCTGGGGGGATCCTTTCTGTATTATGCCGACCGCTTCAAGCTCTACAGTGCCTTCTGTGCTAGCCACACGAAGGTCCCCAAGGTTCTGGTGAAAGGTAAGGCCTGGGAGGACTGGGTAGCAGGTGGGCCTGTTCATTGTCAGTTCACATCTGTGTGGCCAACTGTGGTTGGGGGCTTTTGGACAGAAATCGGAGTCATTGTTGTGCCGGATGGATGTTCCAACAGGCCACAAATTAAGGGTATGGTTGTTCCTCGGTATCTGTGGGGGATTGGTTCCAGGACCTGCCCCCGGCCCCCCGCATGGATACCAAAATTCGAGGATGCTCAAGTCTGTTATATAAAGTGCGTAGTGTGTGCGTATAACCTGTGCACATCCTCCCGTACACTTTAAATCATCTCTAGATTATTTATAATACCTAATAAAATATAAGTGCCATGTAAATAGCTGTCCGTGTGCAGTGTATTCAAGTTTTGCTTTTTGGAACTTTCTGGAATTTTTTTTTCCCAGATATATCCTATCCATGGTGAGTTGAATTCACAATGCAGAACCTGTGGATAGAACCTGTAGATACGGGGGCCCGGCTGTACTGAGAAATGAAATGCATTATATCTTGAATTAACAGTTTTGTCAATTTTCTTACCATCAACGTTTTGACTCAGTTATTTGGGGCCAGAATTGATGAGTCATTTTGCAATTATGCAGAAACGTAGGGAGTTTAGAATTCCCCTGCTTTATTTCTATTTTTCATTAATTTTGTTATAACCTACCACACTTCATATACCTTTTTCTGGCATTTCATTTTTCCCTCACCTATTTTTGTTCTCAGGTGTGTGCTAATAGTCACCACCATCACTACTAAAATTGTTTCAATTATTTACAAAAATCATTCCAGCTGTAATTATATTTTGCATGGAAAAGAACAGAATTTTTAGATTGGCAAGCTGCTGTTCCTAA
Organism: Tursiops truncatus; assembly: GCF_011762595.2. Taxonomy (NCBI): domain Eukaryota; kingdom Metazoa; phylum Chordata; class Mammalia; order Artiodactyla; family Delphinidae; genus Tursiops; species Tursiops truncatus. Next base: position 130,557,207 of record NC_047037.1, on the reverse strand, counting down.
GTGTTCTAGGAAGATGATGGGGTGTTCGGAGAGTCTCCAGAGAGTTGTTTCGCTTCCATAGTTCTGCATGTGACTGTTGATAGGTTCAAGGATTAGAGAAACATGTCCTTGGTAAACAGTAGAACCAATAGAAAGTTCGATTTCAAAGAATCTCTGGCAATCAGCCTGCTCTTCTTTAACACTTTACTGTGGCTGCCATGTAAACAGCTGCTGAATTTGTAAGTAATTTACTTATATTTATGTTTGTTGCCAAAGAGAACTAGCTTGATTTAATTCAAAACATATTATAATAAACATTAATACAACACAGGTCTCTGGACAACAAAAGATCCTGCCCTAGATAATGCCATACTTAATGATAGTCGTAGTCTAGGCAAAAGAGTTCTACTTCAGCACAAAAATTTAAAGGGAACCTGGGAATTTCCTTGTCCTGCTGTAGGACAAGGAAATTGTCCCGCTGTATGGCCTAGTCTGTGGTTTTGCACATGCTGAATTGGTCATATAGTTCTGTGTGTGTGCATCTTTTTAAACTTTAATTGAATGCTATGTTATGAGAGTTTTTAACATAACAGTGTTAGAGCACTTTGCTCTATGGTAAAATTATATACTCATGAGAGTTCTTAAAGCAATTGTGTTATTTTTAATCCTTTGATTAGATTAAATTCTGCCCCTATAGATTTTTAAAATTCAAAACCATTATTTGTTGCACCTGAAAAATATTAGAAAATCCTTCAAAACCATCCCTTAAGACATTAGGTGTGACCCACAATTTTCTAATGGCCAGATGTGCCAAGAAGATGAAGAGAACTCTTTGAGGACAAATAGCCTATGATTCTTAACAGACTCCCATCTAGGTTGCATGGGAGTGATGCCCTTTACCGCTCAAAGAGCTGAGAACCGTGCCCTCTTTTGCCCTGATGTGTGAAATACACTTGATGGGTTAAACGCACATGGACGTGTTTTTGGGCATGAGGACTTCAGGGGGAATTCCTAGGCCCCTTATGGGCATGGACCAAGACTTGGGATGTCCACGGAAGCTGCAGCCTCCGCATGCATCAGCTCTGGGCCTGGGCTCGCTTCCGAGGCCATGGGCTTCTTCTCAGTCACCTCATTCCCAGTCTTCTTTCCCTTCAAGGATTTGGTGGCTGGACCCGTGGAGTCTGATTGCTCTTAATGGGGCTTAAACAGATGAAAAGATTGTAGTCTTTCCAAGGCCTTCCCCACATGATTGCTGTTTTTCTTAATTGAATAAAGATACTGAGAAGAATCATGTTACAGTTTCATGGTGTCCTTTTATAACATCTTCTGTTCTTAGCTCACATTCCTAATTACTGGAGACGGAAATATATTTTTATCAGAAGCTTAAAAAATATATGCCTACAGTTAGTCACTTTGATATATTGTCCTTTCTTCTAACCATTCTTTGCCCTCACTTCAGCCTCTCTCTCTGCCATTTCTTTGCACCTGGAGGGCGTAAGTCGTGTCTTCCTAATTATCCACTGGCAGGTACCTTTGTAATTGTCTGGGGACCCACAACTCCCCAGGGCTGCTTTTCAGCCCCGCTGGGACACAGATAAATGCTCAGCTGGTGAGGAAAGTGCTGCCTGAGTTACCTTAGGTCAGATGTATGTTTCCCTCTGAAATAAATCCTAATAGCTCGTATCACCGAATTAACATAGAACAGATCTTAAAAGGCGTTCACTGCAGGGGATCAGCCTTGCTCCACTTACCAGAGCTGCAAGGTGCCGCTGCTGCTTTTTATTTTCCTGCCTTTTCTCAAAAGAGGTTCTACCAGCAAGGAAATGCTTGAAGGATTAGAAAAACTGGCGTAAGGAGTGTTTTCAAACGTAGGCTTTCATATTATTCAGACATGGTGAGGCCAACAGATCAGGAGACAGTTGCCATCAGAAAGATAGTTTGTTACTCACGGCTCCCAAGAGAAGGGGGAGCACTACGCCATGCAGGGCCATGGGGGGAAGCACCACAGCCCACCAGGAGACAGGATGAGTGAGGGGGAAGACATGGGCAAGACCCTTTATTGTGGTTTCTGCAGGAAGGAGTGGGTGAGGCAGGGTAAACAGGTTTAGGATTGGGTAATTTGAATAATCTCAGCAGGCTCTGGGGTGGAGGGGCAGGGGAGATAGTGGCCTAGAAAACGCTAACAGAAGAGGGAAGGAGGCAGGTGGCTCTGCACTGGTTGGCTTGCATGTGAAAGGCATGCTTCCAACTGAGTCCTTTACCATCTAGGAAGTGGCTAGCTCTGAGATGGGCAGTTTCCCCAGGGTCTGTAAGGCCTCAGACGTCAAAGTATCAGAATAAGAAGACATTCTTAATGCAAGGACGATGAACAGCAGCCCCTGAAAGTCCATGTGTATGAGATTGACAGACTCTGCTATCCCTTAACTCACTGGGCCGCCCCTCAAATAAACAAATAAATCTGATGGACAGGCCCTTCCAGTTGTGCCTCTGAGCCCTCTTTCCCCCCTCTGACAACTCACTGGACTCTCAGTCCTGTGAAAAGGCACCTTGGAATTAGTGAGTGAAATTGTGAGAAAGGGAGTCATTTCGACATCCTGCCCAGACAACCTGTATTTAAACTCTTCCAGCCAAGATGGACGCGGCTTTCAAGGCGTTCCTGGATGCCCAGAACCCGAAGCAGCAACACTCGTCCACTCTGGAGTCTTACCTCATCAAGCCCATCCAGAGGATCCTCAAGTACCCACTTCTGCTGAAGGAGCTTTTTGCTCTGACGGACGCGGAGAGTGAGGAACACTACCACTTGGATTGTGAGTCATGGGCCCCTGAGATCCGCTCCTTGCTCGGGTCTCCACGAGAGCCTTTAAACAGCCTTTTCATTTATTTCATGACCTGTTTTCTTCTAGTGGCCATCAAGACTATGAATAAGGTTGCAAGTCATATCAATGAAATGCAGAAAATCCATGAAGAATTTGGGGCTGTGTTTGACCAGCTGATTGCTGAACAGACCGGTGAGAAAAAAGAGGTAAGGACCCCCACTTCTTCCCAGCACACCTATCCATAGAGCTGGGCTGGTTTGTTTCTTTTTAAGGTGCTATTTGTAAGTAAAAGAGTTACAAGGATAGTGTTTTTGTGGGTGAAACCTTTTTTTAAGTTAAAGTATAATTAATTTACAGTGTTGTGTTAGTTTCTGGTGTACAACAAAGTAATTCAGCTTCTTTTTGAGATTCTTTTCCATTGTAGTTAATTACAGGACATTGGATATAGTTCCCTGTGCTATACAGTAAGACCTTGTCATTTATCTATTTTAAATATTAGTAGTTTGTATCTGCTAATCCCAAACTCCTAATTTTCCCATCTCTCTCCCCCCTACTTTCCCTCTGGTAATCGTAAGTTTGTTTTATATGTCTCTGAGTCTGTTTCTGTTCTGTAAATCAGTTCATTTGTATCATTTTTTAGATTCCATATATAAGTGATGCCATACGATATTTGTCTTTCTCTGTCAGACTTACTTCACTTAGTGTGATAACCTCTAGGTCCGTCCATGTTGCTGCAAATAGCATTATTTCATTCTTTTTTATGGCTAAGTAATATTCCATTGTGTATATGTACCACATCTTCTTTATCCATTCCTCTGTCAATGGATATTTAGGTTAATTCCATGTCTTGGCTATTGTAAATAGTGCTGCAGTGAACATTGGGGTGCATGTATCTTTTCGACTTAGAATTTTCTCCAGACATATGCCCAGGAGTGGGACTGCTGGATCATATGGTAGTTCTATTTTTAGTTTTTTAAGAAACCTCCATACTGTTTTCCATAGTGGCTGCACCAGTTTACATTCCCATGTTGGTGGAACTTTTATCCTTTACGCAAGGCTACACTGTGAATTTTCTTTCTCAGCTGAATTATTTCTTAATATAGGAAACATGTCCTGATTCCACCCCTTCACCCTCGAGACCTCTGGTTTTGTTTTGTGTTAAATGTGAGAGTGAATTTCCATGACCGTAACTTGGGCTGTTTCTCTAAACACCAATGAAGGCGGAGGCTATATCCCCAGAGATTAGAATAATAACCGGCATGTAGTATGTACTCAATAAATACTTGTTGAGTGAATGAAAGTTTCAAATGACTATGAATCTTTTTTTTTTAAGTCTGCCTGAAAATCTACTTAGAAGAATTAGTCACAGGAACAGATATACTTGAGAAAACCGTAGCATGAACTCTAAGTTGTGCCTGAGTTATTGAGAAGAGCTTATGTGAATAAAAATGCTGATAATATTAAAATGAATCAGTATATCATTACAGATATGATATGTAATGATATTCATCCGTGCCTCTGTACCTCACGATTTGATTGGAATATTGTCCTCGTTTTGCTTTCTGCCTCAAAAAAGGAGACAAGCTGGGAGGGAACTATGAAGAAAAACTCTCTTGCTGTGATTGGAAAGAGGGGGAAGGGCAGTGGGGCGGTGGGGGAGAGAATGGGTGTAAGGCTTGGTTGTTTAGTCTAGACGTGAAAACAGCCTTATCTTCAGAGGTATAAAGGGTTATTATCTAGGTTCACGTTTATGTCCTCAGTGAAACAAAACAAGGTTTCGGACTACTAAAAGATTTTTCAGAAAAAGGTAAATTCATGATATCTCATAGAGATGTACAAGTGAACACATATGAAGGAATTTATTTTACTCAGATGATGTGAGGGAACCAGACAGTCAAAATAGCACAGGTATATGTATGAAGTGAAGAAATGTCAAGATGATTTGTGAATGGAGACAAATTGGTTTCTCTACAGCACGAGGAAGTCGCTACCAGACTAGAGAGAATTTATACATTTATCTGTTACCTACGCCTTACGAAGAGTGGCAAAGGAGTTCAAAGGCTCATAGATACAGGGCTGGACTCTGATAGCCCAGGAGGGTGTGCATAGTTTTCCACTGAAATACAATTTATTTTTTCAACATGGATATTTCAGGCAGAGCGTGAGAATGTTCTCAGTCTACCAGGCAGATAATTTAATCTATCAGAGTGTAGAAAGGATGGACACTGCTACTCTTGATTTAGTTCCCATTTTCTTGTAAAACTATTATAGTAAGAAAAACATACTATGTTTATTAAAGAAAAGGGCAAACCTCAGAGAAAGGCAAGGAGAAAAATTATCTATGATCTCAAAACGTAAAACCTCTTGATCTTTTGGTGTTTATTTTAATTTTTACAAAAGTATGTATATTATATACTTGAATATTAAATATAGTTCTTTATATATTCTTGAATATTTTGGAAGTTATTTTGTACCTTGAAATTTTTTATAGTGAACAAAGAATTATTTAATTTTCATGTTATTTTAAATGATTCAAAAGAATCCTTGAAATTATTGTAGAATATTTTATTGTGTGATTGAACAATGATTTACTTAATTCCTATTGTCAGGCAGTTCGCTTGGCTTCATTTATTGATGACTATGAATAATACTGCAGACGTTTTAGATCATAAGGCTTCTTCCATCCTGTATTTTAGTTTATTTCATTTTGACAGGAGTGAATTTTATTGGGTCATGGAAATGAATAATTTCAGTGTATTTCATTATATTTTTCATTATATTCTGAATTGATTTCTGAATTTTAATGAGAGCAAAGCACCATTATGCTAAAGACTAGAAGGTGATATGGATAGATTGCAAAGACTTTAGAAAAAAAGATGAATACGATTCAAAAGTCAGAGACTATAAAAGGGGATATGGCTTTGGTGAGACTGCCTGTCCTCTAAAATAAAATTCTGTCAACCAAGTAAGAAATCTTTCCAACGAGGAACAAAGAGATACAGTGCTATACACAGCAGTCTCTTGTGAGCAGAGATTTTGTTAGGAAAAAAAAAAAAAGTGCAAAAGATGGAAGGAGGGACATTTGATCATATACCAGTATTACAGGGTAGGAAAGTCCTATATCAGTATTAGGATGTCTGAAGACCGGAAAAATGAAGGCTTGGAGAGGATACCAGAGAGAGCGCTGAAAGATTATGTCTTAGCACTATAGGAAGAATAAGAAAGAAATAGGCCCCTAAAAGGGGCCATAGGTATTGTAGCCAAATACAAATTGATTACTCAAAGAAAATGACTCAGATCTACTTGATCTCTTTTTTTCTCCATAGAAGAGAATGGTCTTCTAACTGGAAAGGATAGAGTGGTCTTGATTCCACAAAAATGAAACCACAGGGAGAACGGTCCTGGGGAAATAGGATGCTCTGTGCCAACATCAGTTATAATTCTGCAACAGTACTTACAGCAAGCAGTATATTGGAACAGCCATGGAAACAGCCTATAGAGGCAGACATTTACAAGTTATGGCCTGATTTTCACAAAGGTGATTCCTGATCCTTGAGTAACCTTTTAATGGCAATATCCAGGAAAAAACCTAGACTGGTACTGTGAACAGTTGGTAAACAGGAATGGGAATATTTATCAGTATCTACTGGGAATGGTAGGTCTATACTGAAATGGTAACATTCCAGGGACACAGAGTACCTGATGCTATCACCAACCAACTGTCCCCAGGAGGTCCCTGAAGACAGATATCCACAGAGGACAAAGAAACATTTTATGATGAAGCTGGACCTTCAGTCCCTACCCCGTGTTAAACTCTAGGGAGTTGGGCTGGACCACACAGAGCAAGCATCCCTCTTGCCTAGGTCAGATGAAGAAAAGGCCAAGGAGGGCATTTCCCCTTAAAAGAAGGGCTCGGAAAACCTGACTCAGCAAGGCATCCCAGTCCTTGTTGGGGTAGAGGCCTTTTAGCGGAACTCAGTCTCAGAGTTGTTTTTTTGTTTTGTTTTTTTTGCGGTACGCGGGCCTCTCACTGTCGTGGCCTCTCCCGTTGCGGAGCACAGGCTCCAGACGCGCAGGCTCATTGGCCACGGCTCACAGGCCCAGCTGCTCCGCGGCACGTGGGATCTTCCCGGACCAGGGCACGAACCCGCGTCCCCTGCATCGGCAGGCGGACTCTCGACCACTGTGCCACCAGGGAAGCCCAGTCTCAGAGTTTTGATAGGATGTTGGAAAGGGGACCAGTGGAAGGCCAGGGGAGAGGCTGTTGGCCAGAGGGAGCAGCCCTGACCCCCTTAATACATTTACAGTGTGGAAACTTGTCAAGAGAGAGGAACCATGTGCACTGGGACTGTATCAGCCTGTTTTTACCAGGTAACAAAGAACTAAAAATCTTAGTGTTCACTACAGCAAGTACTTGTATTTCACTCACAGGGTGTGGGTCAGGTGGGCTTTGGCTCGTCTTGGTGAGCTTCAGAGCTTAGGTCTCAGCGTGTTCCATGTCTCTTCATTCTGGGATCCAGGCTGAAGCAGCAGTGATTGTCTTGAGCATGTCCTTTCCATGGCTGGAAGGCAGAAGCTTATGAGGGCTGGTAGAAACTTCTGATACCAAGTCCACGGCCCAACTCATATGGCCAAGCCCAGAGACTTTGGGGCTTAGCGTAGTCTAGTGGGAAGTACTAGAAAATCACATGGTGGAAGGTGGAGATACATAGAGGGAGGAAGTAGAGTTTGGGTAATGATCTACCCCAGTGATCTTTAATCACTTTTTAAAAATGGAAGTATAGTCGATTTACAATTTTGTGTTAATTTCTGCTATACAGCAAAGGAAATCAGTTATATATGTACACTCTTTTTTAATATTCTTTTCCATTATGGTTTATCACAAGATATTGGATATAGTTCCCTGTGCTATACAGTAGGACCTTGCTGTTTATCCATCCTATATATCCTAGTTTGCATCTGCTAACCCCAAACTCCCACTCCATTTCCCCACTCCCCTTGGCAGCTACAAGTCTGTTCTCTATGTCTGTGAGTCTGTTTCTGTTTCATAGATAAGTTAATTTGTGTCATAGTTTAGATTCCACATATAGGTGGTATCATATGGTATTTGTCTTTCTCTTTCTGACTTATTTTAGTTAGTATGATAATCTCTAATTCCATCCATGCTACTGCAAATGACATTGTTTTGTTCTTTTTTTATTGCTGAGTAGTAGTCCATCGTATATATGTACCACATCTTCTTTATCCATCCATCTGTTGATGGACACTTAGGTTGTTCCTATGTCCTGGCTATTGTATCAATAAATAGCACTGCAATGAACATAGGGTTGCATGTATCTTTTTGAATTATAGTTTTGTCTGGATATATGCCCAGGAGTGGGATTGTTGGATCATATGGCATTTAATCACTTTTAAAAACATTCCCTCTAAGGCTGTGGACCAGAATGGTTCCAAGGAATTTGACTTATGTATGTACCACTCCGCTGTGGTGTGTGGGGCGTGGATAGTGGAGACTATATAGTTCCCTTAGTGTATACTCACCTGGGTGTTTGGTTGACTAGTTACTTAATATGTACAAAGTAATACAGTTGCTTAATGTTTTTAACCATTGACGGTACTACTAATAATATTGCTCAATAATAATTGGAGTAATTATTAATTATTATAATGATCCCAACCATTATAGTGGCAGCAATACCACTGTATTCTGTACTGCTGGAACCCCATCTGCAGCACTGTAGCCTGACCTGGTGGCTTGAGAAGGGCAGTGTCAAATGACACCGTGCCCCATGGAGGGCTGCGCGGCAGCTGTTGTATCTAGAAACCCAGTCAGATCAAAAGCAGCAAAAAAAAAACAAACCCAGAGCCATTTGTCCTTGAAGCTCAACATCAAGTTTTCAAATATTCAAATTGCTGCTTTGAGGAAGAAGGACTCGGGCTTGGTTTCTGTGGACGCAGAGCAGAAGTGAGAGGCTGGTGGGCGGGTGCTTCAGGGAGGCGTGCTAGAGGGAGACCCTCCTAACAATTTATGGTGTTTCCCAGTGGGATGGACCGTGGACTCTGATTTCTGCAAAGCCTTGTGCTCTGACATGTTTGCACAGGGAGCACATTGAGAGACCAGATGATCCTTTCGCCTGTGATTAGGATGCTGAGTGGGTGGGAGGATGGGATTCTGATAGACTTGGAAGTGGGCCAAGGACTCCAGTGAAAAAGGCACACATGACTCTTGTGAGGTGTAGACACCAGTGGAATCTCAGGATCATCATGTCTCTACAAGGAGAAGAGGAACTTGTCCATCTGAGATGGTTTAGATTTGACCTTCGGGGACACAACACTAGACCTCATGGTTTCCAGAGCTGCACAAGCTTAAAGAACAATCTCCCAACTCCTCAGTTGGCTTCTTTTCCCTCTTCTAAAGTGAAATGAAATCTTCCTTAAAATGAGTCGGAAGAAGAAGAAATAATTGATCCCACTGCTTCCCAGAAGACCCTGGCTCCAAAGGGAGTTAAACTCCGGTGGCAATGTCTGCAGTTTCCCGGGCTGGATCTTTGTTGTCGACAGCCATTTGTGCTCCTTAGCTAACTCTCCATTTGAACACAAACCCGCTCCAATTTTGTTCATCAGTTTCGACAGGTTTACTGCGTGTGAATTTCAGAGGCCCGATTTGTACCTTTTGGCCACCTTATTCTTGAAATTCTGATAGGCAAGCAGGATAAGGGAAAAAAAGTTGACCAAATGAGAGACATTATTTGGAGACATTATTTTCTTGAAGTTGAGTTGACACCAGCCTGTTGAATTTTAAAATGTCATGGATATCTGAGTGTTTTTAACATCGCCCAGTAAGTTTTGCCCTGGATTTCAGGTTGCAGATCTGAGCATGGGAGACCTGCTTTTGCACACCACTGTGATCTGGCCAAACCCGCCGGCCTCGCTGGGAAAGTGGAAAAAGGAGCCCGAACTGGCAGCTTTTGGTATGTGTCACGAGAAGGTTTGGAGGGGAAGAGGGAGGCTGGCTTATTTTTCGCAGTTAAGTTAACCTTTCTTTTCCAAGACACAATTTATTAAAATATAGTTAATTACAGTTTTCTGCATTGCCTTCCTGCTGTGGCCACCAACATGTCACAGATACTAAATTAAACCTTCCAGCTAAGTATGACGAACGTGGCCACCCAGCTACCAAGAGGGAGGGAATGGCTGTTCAGGTCTCCCCCAGGTATAGACATATGGGCAGGAAAAGAGTTTTTTTAAGCTGCTGCTCTGAATATCTTTTCAAAATAATAAGTTAATAATAAACCAAGGAAAAATCAAGTGAAAAATCAAGACAAAACTATCTGTGTTTCTGAGCTCCCCAGTCCTTTTATTCTCTTCCCAACTCTGTGTTGCTCTGTGTGATGCCAGGATTCAGGGCATGATTCTCACCTCACCTGTTGTGGCATCACTGGACGCCTTGATCCGTTACGAGGTGCTTCTCAATCGCATTGTGGCCAACAGCGGCGAAAGTAGTGATGTTTGCGAATGATTAATTTTCCAATAAGCCAGTTCAGATGGATGCAGTTGCTGCAATTAGAAATCTCATGTGGTTATGTTGTAAAATGCTTTTTGAGTGAGAAAAACTATGGGTTAGTCCACTGGGCACTGTACATATTCAGGAGACATGGCTCACTGTTGTGCGTAAATGCTTGTACAGCATGCAGTGTTATTCCTGGGTATAAAATGGTCAGTCATGATCAGTGATCAGTGTTCATGCTTTTGTTTTAGGTTGTGTCTTTTCCTAGCCTCCCACTAGAAGATTCATGGGCAGGAACATAGTATAAAGGAAGTCTAGTATTTCCATTCTCCTTCCTTACCTTATCTTTCTGGGGGCAGAAGAGGGAGGGTGTTCCTGCTTCCTGCTTCTTTAACTGAACTCTTTTTTTTCTTTTACGATGTGAACAGTGCATTCCCAAATGGAACATCCTAGTGATATTAAAATCAGAGTATTTAATACAAAGATTTATTGGACTTCCTAAGTAGATGACTCAGCTTTCATTGAAAACCTTAGTGATATTCCTAAAGGTTCCAAAGAGCCACTGTAGCTGTGGATGCCATTTCATTAAAAATAATAAAGGAGCCTATAAATGTGAAGGAAAAACATGTGACTAAATATGACATACAGCGGAGTAGTGGGGTATTTTGACATGCTGGTGGGTTTTGATAGTAGTGGATATTTTGGGCAGGGGGAGGGATACTGTCTGTTTTGCTTTGTTTTGTTTTTCCATCATTAACAGTTGCATTTCTTATGTGGCAATTTCTTCTTGGAGAGGTCTGGGAGCTTTCTGATGCTTCTGAGTAGGTCACTTATGGGGTGTAGGATTCTGAAGGAAATGATCCAAACCGTCTCTCTCCCTCTTTCTGATGCTGGGCTATTGGTGAACCATTCCAGAGTTCAACATTGGGATTTTTGATGCCTGTCTCCTGAATTTTACATATTTCCTATAGTTAGAAATAAACAGATTTAGAAAAAGAAAATCCTTTGACTGGGACAAAGTAGGAGGTTGGCAGACTAATTCTGTAAAAGGCCACATAGTAAATATTTTAGGCTTCACAGACCAAGAGGCCATAAGTAGCCAGACGCAGCTGTAGACAGTATGTAAACAAATGGGCACTAGTATTGGCGGGTTGTGCGGAAACAGGCAGGCCCTAGTTTGCCAGCCTGTTATAGAAAGGGTTCAGGAGAATGCCAGTTTTGAGGTTTGAGGGGCAACGTATGTGTTTGGCTCAAGGCAGGCTGTCGTCATCGTAATGAGCTTATTTACGGATTCCCAGTCCTTAAAAGGTGACATGTTTGGCAGTTTTGGTGTGATTTTTAAGTAGCAAGCAGAACTAACAGAGCCTTAGAAATGTGTTTTTTTTGTTTTGTTTTGTGTTGTTTGCGGTACGCGGGCCTCTCACTGTTGTGGCCCCTCCCGTTGCGGAGCACAGGCTCCAGACGCGCAGGCTCAGCGGCCATGGCTCACGGGCCCAGCCGCTCCGCGGCTCGTGGGATCTTCCCAGTCTGGAGCACAAACCCGTGTCCCCTGCATCGGCAGGCGGACTCTGAACCACTGCACCACCAGGGAAGCCCTAGAAATGTGTTTTGAAACAAGGAAGAGTTGCTGTGAGGGAAGTAACTTAATTACCACTGAACAGGCAGCTTTGGGGTTAAAATGTGGTTGTCTTGTTTCCGTTGCTCTGATCTCAGGACATAGTGCTGCTTTCTTCCGAAAACAAAGTTGACCGGCTGCCCACCCAGCACCTTGATGTTTTACTCCCAGGACGGCTGTTTGTACTCAGGGCTGACCATCACCACCTTTAAAAGAAGGAAAGAGATAGTTTGTTTAGGTTTCAGCCTTAAAGGGTGTTAGATGTTCACCTTTGGGGATATCGAAAGAGGGATTTAGGCTGGTCAGGGCAGCCAGGCGTTTTGGACATCAAGGCCATGTCTGAAGGGATGGGCAGCACTTGGAGTCAGCTGAGTGATGATCGGCTGCAGATCAGGGAGAGATCAAGGCGGAAGTGCTCATAGCCCAGACTGAGGTCCACTCTGGCCCTACCGCTGTGATCCTAGATGGTCCAGGTAAACCGAGGCAGACCAGTAGCCTTCTTAGAGTCACAGCAACAACCTCATTGAGCCCTGGTCCCAGTGAGATGGTGGGTCTTCTGAGACTAAGTTCACTGGCAACCTCACCCTCTCGTGCAGTGGAGCTCCCTCCGTTTTAAAGGGACCTGCTGTCCTGAGCACTGATTTCTGAAGGCTTCATGGTAAGGACAGAGGGCCACCTCGGGTGCTCCTGTGCAGCCTCCATGCAGAGCTGGTGTGGCCTCCTGGGGTCAGTGGGAACCTCACAGTCTGTCCTCTGGGACTTTTACGAAGTCAGGTGCTGTGACAGCTCAGACCCAGTGCCTGGGGTCCGCTTCTTTGTACCCGAAAGCTTTTTTTCCTGCAGTCTTACACAAAGGGAGCCTGATGGGTCAGTAGGATAAAAAATGATAAAACATGTACCAGACACGTTGGGTTAGTCTGCAGAGAGTCTGGGAGCCTGGGGAGCCTGTCCCTGAGAATTCCCTGTAATTGTGTGTCTGGTACACCAGGTGTGCCCCCTCCAGCTGCCATGTGACTAACGTGGTCCCTGCTATGCCTTGGGGTCAGAGTGTGAAGGGAGATGGAGACCCTGATACAGGGAGCCAAGGATGGGCTGGGGTCACCCTTCCTTGTCATTCTGGACACCAATTCTTCTTTCCTCTCCAGGGGGAGTCAGAATCACTGAGTGCTGAACGTTCTTGGCGTTGTTTAAGGAATTCTGTGGAAGATTATGCATAAGTCCATTGTATCTTCCCCCACCCCCAAAGAATATAAGAATAAAACTACAGACTCCCTGCTTCTAAATAGTTTATTGCGATTCATCCTGTTTGGAAAAAGTAAAATTGCATTCTACTTCCTAAACTAATTTTTATTTATTGAGGTCAAAAAACATGAATTACATTTCCTGAATTAGGAGCACTCTGCGTGTGTGTAATATTAGCTTAATTTGCATAAATATAAGTTACCGTAAGCATTATTATTATTGATGTTCGTATTGTTCCTGCAGCTGCTGAACTAGTACATTTTTGTTAAATGTGTATACGCTGAAGTTTTAAGCCTGAATCGATACCATAGTGAAAATATATTTTACCCAAAAGTTTCCATTGGGGCAGGAGGGTTTATTTCCATCTCTTCAGGCTTTTTCTGTTTATCTGGGACCTGGAAAATTTTGTCTTAACAGGTTTTTGCATCTCTCAGATGTGCTGAGTGAGTGGAGGGTGGAATGGGAGCCGATTCATGGGGACTGTCTGTCCTCTTCATAACGGTAGTGTTTGTTACCACAAGTTATTGAAAGTGAAGGGGAAAACCCAACCCCTTATGTGCCCTAACTGCCTTCATTTTCTGTTTTTCCAGTCTTCAAAACTGCTGTGGTCCTTGTGTACAAAGATGGTTCCAAACAGAAGAGGAAACTTGTAAGACTTCTTATTTCACCCCATAGTTTCAAAGTATCTCCCTTGCTATCTGTTCCTCAGCTGTATCTGCGTACTTGTAATTCTGCACCTTTGTCGGGCGTGAGTGTTTTATGATTTTTTTTGAGTGTTTTATGACTTTTTTTAAGTATTGCTGAGGACTTAAGGAAATTGCCCATCCTGCCTTCCTGCAGGCAGACTCACGTTTAGAGCATGAAAGTAAACAGCTATTGGGCCTACCATGGCCAGAACCTACCTTCCTAATACTATTTTTATCCACTGCCTGTTCTTCCTGCCCCTCTGTGCTTGTTTGGGATCCTTTTCTCTTTCTTCCTTTGTCTCTCTCTGGCCTGACTTTGGTTAGCAAGCTTATTCGCGCACCCTCAGCAGATTGGTCCCATGGCCTCTGGCTTGCTGCTGGGTGAACAAAAGTGCACACGGGGGAGTGACCCGGGGTTCCAGCATCACTGCTTTGTTGTTGTTCTTGTTGGGTTTTCTTTTGAAAATTAAAACAATTTATTTATTTGTTTTAATGACATATTTTAAAAATTTTATTATTTTATTGAAGTATAGCTGATTTATAGTGTTGTGCCCGTCTCTGCTGTACAGCAAAGTGACTCAGTTACACACATGTAGACATTCCTTTTGTTATATTCTATTCCATTATGGTTTATCACAGGATATTGAATAGAGTTCCCTGTGCTCCGCAGTAGGACCTTGTTGTTTCTCCATTCTCTATGTAATAGTTTACATCTGCTCACCCCAAGTTCGCAGTCCTTCCCTCCCCCATACCCCTCCCCCTTGGCAACCACAAGTCTGTTCTCTATGTCTGCAACATCACTGGTTTAGAAAGTGTGTGCGGGTCTGGTCCGGGCTGAGCACAGACTTCTCATGCACCTAGTTCCTTCTCTTCCTGCAGGTAGGATCTCACAGGCTTTCAATTTACGAGGACTGGGACCCCTTCCGATTTCGACACATGATTCCTACCGAAGCTTTGCAGGTTCGAGCTTTGGCAAGTGCAGGTAAACTCTGAAACAGGTTGGGTACCTATTTCTGTGTATGTATGAATTGTTTTTCTGAATCCACACTCTTGGTTCTAACCACCCTACCATCTTTTTCCTTCTATGCTTAAGTCTCCTTTCCCTCAGTCTCTCCATTGCCTCTTATTTACCCAGCTGTTTATTAAATGAATGAACTAAGTGAATGGAGGTAGTGCCTTTAATATTGTTCCAAGGAATTCTATTCATTCTGTTATATATATTAATAATACTGCAGGGACTCACATCTAAGTAGCAATGAGTCTTGTACTTCTGGGAAGAATCTTTGTGACCATCAGCAGACAAAGCCTATGTAAATAACTCACTTGGCTTTTAACTGGGAGACCCAAAAAGACCACCCGAAGCCCAAAAAACACGATTGAATACATTCTTTCTTCCTGAAGCCTTACAAATCTTTACCTTTGTATCAGCACGAAATGTCAGTTCTTTTTCTATGACCCACGTAGCCGTGAAGCAAGTTGTTAGGTAGTGATGAAGGTACTTGCTAAGATGATTAGTTGATGCTTCAGCACATGAGAAGAGAAGTGAATGTCAGCACGGTATTGACTAAGAATAGCAATATTGCTATGACTCGGAGGCCCCATCCAGGGCTTAATTTGAGGCTGTTTTAGGGAGGAGCAATCAGCAATGGTTCTCCCGGGCACACCTGAGAGGGAGCACCTTTGGGGTCAAGTGGAAACTCTCGGGACACCCCTATTCCCGTCCCACTTGGACAGCAGGTACAGCTTTCTGGTTGTAAGAGGGGCCATGGAAGTGGACCTCTGCAGGTGCACAGTGGATCTGTATTTCTCTTTTGTGTTTCTGGCATCTAGCATGAACGATAAGTTCTTCATGTCCGGTTGGTGTCACTCATTTTCTCCCCGTTTTCATTTGTCACCTCCATGAGCCATAAAATTGGCTCTAATCCTTATAGAACCACCTCTTCCCTAGTCCAGTGTCATGAGGAAAAACCTTCTGCAGTATTTGGGAAACCTCCAGTTACCCACCCAAGTTAAAGTAGATGCCACGTCCTTCTCAGTTGTTATGCATTGCAGGAGGAGAACTCAAATGCAGAAACCACGTCTGGCAAATGTATTGGGGATGATTATTTGCCTTAAGAAGGTTTCTGTCTAACCTACTGGCCCAGAGGACCCTTGTGCCTTTTTAGCTTTGATTTGATTTGTAAAATTGATTTACACATGAATTTTCAGGCCCTTATACATCATAGGTCTACAAACAGCTATAATAATATTTTGAGGTTTGGGCACTTAAACACTAGCATTGTCTTACTTTGCAATCTTAGATGATGAATTATCTAGTTCATATGTTTCCTTGCGCCTGGTTTATAAATAGGAAAGCGTATGCTTATAACAAACCGCAAAGGCTCCTTAGCCAGGAATTTTGCCTTCATTGAGGACGAAATACATGAAGAATTTAAGTTTGGAAAACAAAGCCAGCTTTGTGAAGATGATATTCCGTTCCCGCCCTCGGCTTTTCATTCAAATCAAGTTTAAAATCAAGATAAAAGTTTATTTTAATGGACTTACAGAGACTAGCCAACACATCTCTTGTTATGAAATAAATTCCAGTGGATATGAGAATCAGAAGATGGAAATTTCTAGATTTCGTCTTCGTTTGGGAAAACCTGTGAAACTGTCTGCATCTGGGTCCTGCTTGGTTAAATAATGTGGGCACGATGAGAGTTTGTAACTAGGGTTTTGAACCATTAGGTAAGGATGAGACTTCACGACGTGCAGTCTTGAGGTCTGCAGTGAATTGTTTCTTTCATAAACACTAATGATGAATAACCCGGCAAAATAATATGATATTCAGGCACTGAAAGACTTAGAAGTTGTTTCTAAATATAACTGTTTCTCACTTTCTCAGTGTACCATTCTGGCTTCCTTCAGGTTGGGTGCTGTGGGCAGGCTGAGAAAGAGGAATCCCATTCGTTCCCAGGACGTGCTTGTCCAGGGCACTAGTCCCAGTCGCTCAGGGGGAAGGCTGTGCTGCAGATGGCAGGGGCCTGCCTCTTTATATCACTGGCCTGATGAAATCAGCACTGGAATCTTGGGCTCTGTCTAGTCCAACTGTTGCCAAAACAACTAATCACTTAATTAAAATAGTTCAGCCAAACGAGCTGTGCAGCTAAAAGGGTCAGTTTTTCCATCAATATGATTGACTGATTGTCCTTTTAGACCATCCAGAAGGAGATTTTAGCAACTGGTAATTTTCCAAGCATTCTTTTTCTTCACGCCCATTAAGTTCTCAATCATTTTGTCTCTTGAGATCACAGGATAGGAATGAAGTTTCTTTGGTCATATGTGGCTCTGCTCTCTTTAATCCTACACCAAAGCATGGGAAATGCTTTTGTAAAAATGCAAATAAATCTCTTTGAAACATACTCTCATTCGTCCTTGTTTTAATTTCTCTAGATGCAGAAGCAAATGCTGTGTGTGAAATTGTCCACGTAAAATCGGAGTCTGAAGGGAGGCCGGAGAGGGTCTTCCACCTGTGCTGCAGGTGAGCCTGGAGCCGTGAAGTGTGGAGGTGCCGCCCAGGGGGAAGGGATGTGACAGTGCTTGGTGTCCCCAACCCCTCTGGGTTCTGCACACCAGCCTGTGCATCCCTAGAAGCTACATTCTTTCTCTTGTGCACTTGAGAAAGTATTTAACACTTATCAAGTAACAGTAATCAGATAAATTAAACTCATTTTATCAGAATGTAGACAGTAACCTGGTTAATATCTTTCTAAAAGGAAATCGGAATTTTCACGTATATATTTGACATTGAAACGAGGGCTTTCTTCCTATACGTACATTTGGTGGGTTAGAAGGACATGGTTGTCTCATGTTTTGTTTGGGTGTTTGGGTGCATCATTTATACTGTAACATCTCTGAGGCACAGCAGATGGAGAGTCACCTGGGAGGAGGTGAGGGTGTGTGCAGTGTTGCTGGGATTCCTCGTCGTGTGGGGGAAACTTCGACCTAGGGAGGCTGGCTCAAGTGACTCAGGTTCACCTACGGATCTGGAGTGGAAGCTGAACTTACGATGTGGGCTTCCACTTCCTTCTTCTTCTTCTTTCCCTCCTCTCACCATCCCCTCGTCTTCCTCATCTTCCTCCTTTTTGGGCTCTGTCGTTAAGAATTTGAGAATTGTACTTTTCTCAAGTGCAGCCAGTTCTCTCTCTCTCTCTTATTTTTGGCCTAAAGACACCAGGCTGGATGGTGCCAACAGCCAGCATTCTGATACATTTGGCTTTAAATATGATCTGTACTCCATGATGCTTTAATTTTATCATAGGTGCTTAGTAATTTATTCAGTACTTACCCCACACCGTGGGTAGTATACTATGGGTTGCCCACACACACAATAGAAACTCAACAGAATCAATATTTTATGGTTGTTAGTAATATTTTATAACGTGGCTGCTGATACAGTAAGAAGGCACGTTTAGGGAGACGCAAGAGGTATTACATGCATTATTTCACTTAGTCAGACCGAGCTGCTGTTATTCCATTTTACAAATGGGGCGCCAAGGCTCACAGAGGGTACTTGGCTAAAACCTTATAGCAAATGAATACTGAGTTCAAACTCAGTGGGTTTGACTTCAAAGCCCATGTTTTGTGTTTCTTCATTGCCTCTTTGTTGGATGTTGGGTGACAGGGATCAACAAATCCAGATCCCAGGAAGCTGTTGGAACTAGAATTGAATTTTTTTTTCAGATAATCTACATGTGGTTTAGCACCATCTTTACAGTCTATTTAGGCTAATCTGCTTGCGACTTTGTTGATAAATCCACAGGGTCCAATGAGGCCGCCCGTAGAGATGCCATATTCATTGTTAATAAGGAATGCCAGCTAAAACTTGCCTGGGTAAAACTATTAAGAACTTAACAAGAAAAATAACTAACCTAAGAGGCACTTTTTTTATCGTGCAAATTGGGAGGATTTTCCAGTTCTTACCAATGTAACTTTAATATTTACATGCTGACGTGTGTCATGGAAGGTGTTGATATTTAACAGGCATTGATATACAACTCAGAGGAAACGAAGGATGTTGGGACATCAGTTTCCAAGTGCGCTGCAGAGCAGCAAGAATCTTGTGGTTCCTTTGTCTGTAAAACATTTTAGACTGAAAGGCTCTGCCTTAAGTACCAAGAGCAGAATCTGGCAACTTTGTGGTGCAAAATCCATCTCTCCATCAATCTATTCATTTATGGGCTGCTCGGTCCCAAATTGGCTGCGGGAGATGAATCACAAAGCATAAAGGGAAAGGAATACGTGTTCTTTATCTCCAGCGGTGAAAACACTGCTGGTCGGCAGTGAAATTGGAGTCGCGGCCTCAGTCTTTAACCTTTGGTCCTCAGGGATGTTTGTTTGGCTGCACCTGATAACATCAGAAGTTCCATCGTGTGTTCAGTGCTGTTTCCCTAATAGGTGTAAATCTTCTTTTCATAGCTCCCCAGAGAGCAGAAAGGAGTTCTTGAAGGCTGTGCATTCCATCCTGCGTGATAAGCACAGAAGACAGCTCCTGAAGACCGAAAGCCTTCCCTCGTCCCAGCAATATGTCCCTTTTGGAGGAAAACGATTGTGTGCGCTGAAAGGGGCCAGGCCAGCCATGAACAGGGCAGGTACTGTGGGGATTCAGACGTTCAAGATCCCTGTCATCCCCACTCCACTGTAGAACTGACGTCCTCATTGAGCAAGACTTAGACGTGTCCTTGCGGGGGCTAACGCTGGAGTACATTCTGCCCTGGTGTGAGGTTCCCGGCCCTTGCCTCCCTCCCTTGGTTGAAGCCTCTTGCCCTCCCTCAAGCTTTCCCTTCGCTGCCCTCCTCCTTCTGGCTGGTGAGCTCCCCTCTCATTTGCCAAGCTGGGAGGTGAGCGCATTCTCTTTCTAGAGGGGCTGTCTTAGCCCACTTGCCGAATGAGAGTTGCTGCTTTGCATGACAGCCAGCTTTGTCCAGCAAAAAGCAGTGTGTGATGTCTCAGCATAGTCACAGCCCACCGTTCTGAGAACGTGGTGGCTTTGTCCTCGAGAAACAACAGCCATGCCTATTCTCAGTAAGGAGGCCATGTTTGGTAGACCAGATGACCCATCAGATTTTTACCCTCACTTTGGGCCTGCAACTTTATTTCTAGCTTCCATGTTCATTTAGGGAAGCCTTGAGCTGCTATTAGAAAAGAGGAATCTGGAGTTCAAGTAGTCCCAGGGTAAATATTCTTTTAGGACTTATTCTACCACCTTGAAGCAGCAAACATCAATACTACTACCTGTAAATGGCATTAAAGTCTATCTAGGAAGAAAGATATTTTCATAACACTTAGGTATTAATGACATCAAGACATTAACATTTTTTAATCACTCCTTTCTTAAGAGGCAGTCCAGAATTTTGCAGGGAAGATTCCAATAAAAGAGGCTTCCTTTGCATTTGACAGAAAGGCTTCTGATCTCTGTTCTAAAGAATTTTCCTCCTGTTCTCAATTGTGTTGAAGAGGCAGGTATGGTACTGTGAATGGTTGAAGGTTTTCATAGACATAACCCTGATAGAGTATATTATACTCTTTAAGTACTTTAGTTTAACTAATGTTAAGGGGCTAGTTATCTTATATCTATTCTCCAATCAGTTGATAAGTGTTTACTGAAAACCTGGTATGGTGAACCCCTAGTACTCTTCTGGGCTCACCAGTGTCTTGCCTACTTCCCTATCCACAATTTCTCATGGAGTCCTCATGTAAAAAGCTTTCTCATCCCTTTAGAGCTCACAGCAGAGAACTTCACCTTGGAATTGTCTCCTTTGTTCCTTTTACTTGCCACGTATATTTAATTAGGATCGGGAATATGCGTGCCAACCTCAGGAAACCCCACCTGTCTTTGGTCGGGTTTCTGTTGTTAGTCGAGGAACCTAAAGTCAGAGCTGCATTTACTTTGAAACTAAGCATTTTTAGTCTGTAGGACACTCAGAAGTTTTCCTGCTGAGATCCCTCTGGGAAGAGAACAGAGTTGCTACAACCTACCGCATCATCTTGAACATCAAGGGAGAGAGCCTTGATGTCAGAGCCTGTCGGCTTTGGCTGATGGGAAGATTTGCTGCCTGGTGGCTCATTTTTGGCTGAAGAAAGTCTTTATCACTCTGCTTTTGAAGCACCTCGCTATTGTCAGGATCTTCCAATTAGGTGATTTAAAAATGGTGTTGGAATGGGTCGGCACAGTACTAGCTAGTCAGTCTTAATAGTGAACAGTGGAAATACTCAAATCAAAGATTGTCTCCTGGAACCCCGTAAGACTGGCTGGGTTTTTTTTTTTTTTCGGTACCCGGGACTCTCACTGTTGTGGTCTCTCCCGTTGCGGAGCACAGGCTCCGGATGCGCAGGCTCAGTGGCCATGGCTCACGGGCCCAGCCACTCTGCGGCATGTGGGATCTTCCCGGACCAGGGCACGAACCCGTGTCCCCTGCATTGGCAGGCGGACTCTCAACCACTGCGCCACCAGGGAAGGCTGGCTGGGTTATTCTTACGCTTCATTATGCATTGTCATGAATACCCAGCTAGTTTATTTCTCTTTTTGCTCGGTAAAGGCAAATAGCCAGTCTCCCTTAGTCTAAAAGCACTTTATGTCTGCCAGTAACCTAACTACACGTTTTTTGTTTTTCCAACATTTTCTTATGAAAATTTTCAGGCATCTAGAACAAATGAAAGAATTGTATACATTCATACCTACTGTCTGTAATATTTTTTATATTTTCATTGTCACATATTTATTCATCTGTCATCCATCAACTCATCTTACTTTTGACACATACTTTACTCCTAAATACTTAAACCTGCACATCATTGACAGATATTTCCAATATCCCAGTTTGGAATTGAGGTAAATCTAATAGAGTGATTGGAGAGAGCCAGGCTCCACTCTGGTGGTACTGAGATAAAATTGAACAGTAATTTCTGCATCTTTCCAATGGAGTAATAGTAGTAGTGGTAGTAGTTTTGTTTTTTTTTTTAATTCTTTCTTTTTTCCATTTTTCCTGGAAATGATTTGCATTCCCCTCCTTGAGTGAGAGTGGTGTCTATTTACTCCATGCTTTAAGATGATAGAACACTCAGGAATGATGATGGAAGCACAGGGATCTGAGACAGAGGATGGTCAGAGCGGGTGCCAGTTTAGACCACTGCCCAGCTCACTGACCTTGTACCTGCTGTATTTGAAGTCAAGGCTGCATTTGGCGGTAATTGTGAATAGTCACCTTACTTCTAGCAGCACTGAAGCAGTTTAATGGTTTTTCAGGCTTAGATTTCAGGAAAGTAGCTCCTAAGTGGTATCTAGGCTCCTGCCTCCCACTGGAAAGCCCATGGTACATTTCAATATCCAGGGAGAAGTGGCAGCGTTTCCATGTGTCTTTGTGTGTGTGTGTGTGTGTGTGTGTGTGTGTGTGTGTGTGTGTGTGTGTGTGAGATTGTTTGCTTGATTGGGTGGTGTCTTTTGTTTGTTTTTAATAATACTGGCTTCCTAGAGGGCAGTAGGGTGAAAGAATGAATTCAAAGATTTGTTTTTCTTAACTCTTAGTCACTTTATCTAGCACTTTGTTAATCAGCTGCTTGGGTGTTGTGTTATTTATTTCTCCTTCCACTCCGGCACTGGTAGTTTAATTGCTTTGTAGAAGAGAAATTGGGGATACACAGAACAGAGACAGGAGGGACGAAGGCTCACATTTGCTTTAGCCTCAAGTTCACATGGGTCTTTGTCAGAAAGAGGACTTAATATCTCTGAGACCCACTCTTTCTGTAGCTTCTCCAAAAACAGTGCTGTGCCCTTAAGGTACCTGCAGATCCTCGAGAAATGTTACATTCAGTTTTCCAGAAAGCAATATAACTTGGACCAGTGTTTTTCCCTCCTTGATATATCATGGTGATTTCTACAAAGACAATGAAACTCTGGAGGCCTCCCCCATCCTTACTAAAGATTTATTCCAGCTAAATGACTCTAGGACAGCCCTGGGAGATTCCCAGAGCACTGTGACATGGGCCATGGTCGGAACTGAGGGCACTGATTAATCCCAACATCAGTGGTGCACTCGACAGCAGCAAGAATCTGCACTCCCTGTCTCCCAGGTGCACAGGGTAGAGAAATTATTTCAGAGGGAGTTGAATCCCCTTTCCCCCGTAACCTACAACCCACCCATATGCCGCCCCCAGCTGCCCCCCGTCCTTGCCCTTCCATCGATAGCTGTAACATCCTCCACGTCCAGACACCTGTGCAAGGTAAAGACCCCAAGACAAAAAAAAAAAAAGACCCCAAGACAGACTGGTGAAATCCGGACTTTAAGCCCCAAATGACATCCAGGTCCTGAATGCATATCATGTAGTCTTTCCTTTCCTCTTCTTGTATTTGCTTTCTGGATTTGCATCGCACGTAAAGCATGTGGGCGTTTTATTTTTATATTTTTGTGTGTGTGCGCAGTGTCCGCCCCAAGCAAGTCTCTTGGGAGGAGGAGGCGGCGACTGGCCCGAAACAGGTTTACCATTGATTCTGATGCCATCTCCGCCAGCAGCCCGGAGAAAGAGTCCCAGCAGCACCCCGGGGGCGGGGACACTGACCGCTGGGTAGAGGAACAGTTTGACCTTACTCAGTACGAGGAGCACGATGACGTCAAGGAGACAGACATCCTCAGTGACGATGATGAGTTCTGTGAGTCCGTGAAGGGCGCTGCGGCGGACCGAGACCTGCAGGAGCGGCTTCAGGCCGCCTCCATCAGTCAGCGGGAGAGATGCCAGAAGGCCCTGGATAGTCACGCATCCCGCATGACGCAGCTCAAGAAGCAAGCCGCCCTTTCGGGCGTCAACGGAGGCCCGGAGAGCACGAGCGACGAGGTCATTTGGGTTAGGCGTGAAGACTTTGCCCCCTCCAGGAAGCTGAACACTGAGATCTGACGGCCACGTGCCCCGGTAGAGACAGTCCTTGTAGATACGTCTCCCGCCCCGCCCCTACTCCACGCCCCTCCCGGATTCGCGAGGGGGAGAATGTTCCCTTTAAGTCGCACTCTTGCACACACGGTTTCGGCAGCTGACTTTGTTCTGAAGCCATGTAGCCGCCCAACTTTCTCGTTTCTAACAACATCGGAAAGAATCGTTCAAGAATCCCAAATCAGCTTGAGTCCTATCTCTCTATATTACCAAGGGCTTTTATTTATTCTCAATCAGGGCCTAAAGAATTAAAAACAAAAAAACAAAAAATTCTATAGCACTGGAAAGCAAATTACCCCAGGAGTTGAAGTATGTACTACAGATTAGTTTAAAGGGTAGCACACGAAAAAATAAAAGATTCTATCTGAAATCAATCCAGGAGCCATCTCCTAGTTGGGGAGACAAAGCAACTGTACAGCTTGCAGTGTTCTTACTCCTTTCCCTCTTAAATGTCTGAGAATATCTGTGTATTTTAAGAATGTGTGAGGAGAAGGTGGAGATTTACGTTTCCATGAGCCTTTTTCTTTTTTTTCCTCTTCTGTTTAGGTCTATGGCTGGTCTTACTCGATGTCGGTGTTCGGAAGTTCTAGTTTTGCATAGAATTATAAAGATGCCAAACTCCTTGGAAAGAGATCCAAATTTATCACTTGAAAAAAAAAACACTATTTTTTGTATTTTACCTGAGATGCAGGGGGCACAAACAGATGAGACTTTTACACAGTGTTAGTGTAACTCTGAGTTTAAAAAAATGAGGATTTTACCTTTTACAGAGAGAGTGAGACGTGGTGATTTTATATTTATATATGAAAGGCCAACAAGATGCTTAGGAGAAACTTTTCCCAAGAAGCAGCTTTGTTTTTGTTTTCTTTTTTTTTTAATTTAAATGTTTGAATCTCTATTTGAGATGGGAGCTTGGTTGGATTAAACGTGACACCGGGATGGGCAATGTGTGTGTCTGTTGCACATGGCGGGGGAGGGGTGACTCCTCCTCGTGGGGTTGCCATGGTGATCATTGGTTTTCCCATCATAGTTGCATCTTCATCCATAGATTACCTACTCCTTCCCTGACAGTCCATAACCAAACTGTTTAACAAAACCACCTCTTCAAAAACATGTCTTGGGTTTAACGCCTTCTTCATGCCAACAAAACAGGGTAAACATGCTAAAAAAACTAATGTTCTAAACAGATTTCCAAACAGGAAGAACAAAAACAAGTTAAAGCACTTTCAATATTTTCTTTTTTTAAAAAAAAGGTTTATAGCTTTTTTTTTTTTTTCCCATTTCACAATGTCCACTTCCTAAGAAAGGTTTAAATAATATGAAAACTTTCTTTTTGGGGAAAATATCTATTTGATGTTTGACACATCAGTAGGTACTTTAAAGACCTGAATTTTATAGTAGCTTTAGGAATTATATTTTATAAAAATCAGTTATGACTTTATATTTCCAGACAATAGAGAGTTCAGACCATCATGCTCTTGTGCCCCTGCTTGCTTTACCTGCTTTCCCACCCTGTATCCCTCCCCTTTCGGGTTTCCAGGGCTTTGAGCTTGATCTTTTGAGAGTTTTATTCTATTAAATTTTTGCTATATCTTCTGATTTTCTTAAAGAGCTTTAGGATGATTTCTATACCCTTCGTATCACTGCATTGTTCCATTTCATCTCCAGTTCGATTGTGTCTGGGTGGAAAAACTGAAGCAGAGGCTTCTAATAGTCCCATTTACCAGTCCCAGTGCAACGGGTTTGTCTGAAAATGCTGGAAAGTCTGGTGCTTGGAGAGGGTGCCATTGTCTCTTGTACATAAGGTCATGATGTGTCTATGTCAAAAGTTCTTATATATTTCTTTTATAAGCTGAAAGAAGGTCTATTTTTATGTTTTTAGGTCTATGAATGGAACGTTGTAAATGCCTGTCAAACAATAAAAAATATTGAAAAGTGTCTGGACAGTCCTGTGCCTTTTTGGGTGGGAGGATGGATGTGAACTGTAGAATATGTGGGAGAAGATACCTAAGGATGCCTTTTTTTTGGATAAATAAATATCGTGACCATCAAGGGAAAGCTGATTTGGTGGAGCTTGAAGTTTTTTTTATCTTTTTAATTGAGGTATAATTGATATATAACATCGATAGTTTCAGATACTAAACATAATGTACATGTTGCAAAACGACCACCACAAAAAGCCTAGTTAACATCCATCGTCATCCACAGTTATAAAAAAGATTTTTCTGTGATGAAAACCTTCAAGACCCACTCTCCTAAGCTACTTTCGAATATGCAATACAGTGTTACGAGCTACAGCCCCCATGCTGTATATTACATCCCCATGGCTTATTGCGTAACAGGAAGTTTGTACCTTTTGATGTCCTTCACCTTTTTTGCCCATCCCCCCACCCCACCTCAGGCAACCACCTCTGTTCTCTATATCCATGAGCTTGGTTTATTTGTGTTTTTTTGTTCGTTTTTTAGATTCCACATATACATGAGATGATAATGGTGTTTATCGTTTGCTGTCGGTAGAGCTTGAAGCTTTTTTTGTTTTAAATGTTATTGGAGCATAGTTGATTTACAGTGTTGTGTTAGTTTCAGGTGTACAGCAAAGTGATTCAGTTATACATATACATATATTCATTCTTTTTCAGATTCTTTTCCCATCTAGGTTATTACAGACTACTGAAGTAGAGTTCCCTGTGCCATACAGCAGGTCCTGGTTGGTTATCTATTTTATATATAGTAGCGTGTGTATGTTAATCCCAAGCTCCTAATTTATTCCTCCCCCCACGTTTCCCCTTTGGTAACCATAAGTTTGTTTTCAGAATCTGTGTCTGTCTTTGTTTTGTAAGTAAGTTCATTTATATCATTTTTTAAAAATTAGATTCCACATATGAGTGATGTATCTGTCAGTAGAGCTTGAAGTTTTAACAACAACGACAAAAAGAATTACAGTTCCTCGACATCTTGGTCTACTGATAGTGGAGAATACGAAATAGCACAGATACGGATCTGTACCCGCGCTGAGCACTCTTTTCCAGTATCCTGCGCCCTCCTGGTGCGAGCAGGGAGAGGGGTGCCTGGGGAAGAATTGGGGTGAAGTGCAGAGCTTAGACTGACCTGGGCGGGTGAGCTCTTGAACACAAGATCTGCCTCTACCTTTTGTCCCTGGGGGTCTTGCTGCCTGAGTCTTCCACAGGCTCACAGAAAAAGTAAATGCGGTTTTGGGCTGCCTCACCTTTCCCTTTCAGAGCCCCAGATCTCATTCCTCCCCAATCCCTTAAGAACCTTCCCCGTCAAAGTTGACCTTACCCACCCCTCCCCTCCAGGTGAATAGGTTTTCTCTGCCTGCCTTCCCTAAAATAAAAGAGTTCCTCTCACAGCCACAGGTGAGCGGTTCCTGGATGAACAGCATCAACGTCAGATCCTAGGAGCTTGTTAGGAATGCACCCAGACCTACTAAAGCGGGACCTGCATTTTAACAGGATACCCAGGTGATACAAATGCATGTTCAAGTTTGAGAAGTGTTGGTTTGGCAGTCTCTAAACGTTTTGATGTTGAGCAGTGATCTGGAGCACATACCTTTTTAAGTATATTCAGGCTCTGCTGTACCAATATATACATTTTAAGATACAAAAAGATTTCTTCCTGTACCCGTTGTATTTCTTTGGGGAGATAACTGAAGGACACCTGATGCAACTATTCCAACACGTTGCACTCGGTATAAGTGAGAATTAGGCAGTTTGGGCTGCCTTCCAGTTTCTGAATCTGTCAGTGTGGAAAAATTGAGGGCTTGAAGTCAAGTATACAGAAATAACCATTCCTTTTTACCTGAACTTAATTTCTTTTTTGGGCTCGCATCCCACCAGGCTGGCAGAACATGCCCTCGTTTCACCTTTCTCTCCCTGGTTGTCAAGATTTGGAGGTAATAAGGGTGGAGTCCTCCCTCCAGTCTTGGGGTCCATTCATCCACCGAGGTAGCTCTAGCCACGACCATTGTCCTGGTCAATGTCCACAGGCTCTGTCAAGTTGGCTGGTGTGCTCTCCAGGGTTTCCTTTTGCCCAGCTCAGGTTTCCCACCTTTGCAACCAGGTCCGTTGCATGCTGTGTCCCCCGCTGGTATGTTACCAGGATGCCTTTCCTAATCTTGCCCCTTCCACCCCTCAGGCCTCCCTCTCCTGCCTGCATCCCCAGGCAGTGGATATGCCTTTCTGTGTGTGGGTGGGTTGGATGAGAGTGTGGGGTGCAGTGTAGACTAGCCCTTACTTTTTCCTCCGACTTTTTGTTGATATCCAATTTGTAACCGAGTCTTACAGGCAATTTCTGCTTTTCATCTTGCTACAAGCCTATCCCGGAGTAGGGAATCCCTGTGACAGTCCCTTCTTAGAGGTAAGTATTGGGCAGGTAGGGAAGAGGGAGAAATGAAAATACAGGGAGAAAAATAAAAAAAAATACTTAAAATATTCGGCCACTTATTTATAAAGCATATGAGATCAGAATTGCAGTGTCACATTCTCCACAGCCTTCTCTAAAAGATGCCAATGTTTGAAGGAAGAACAAAGAATATTCAAAACACAAATCATGAATGTGAAGAGTTCTATAAACCCCACATGAGTAGGGATGCTGTTGGTAAGTTACCAGCTTCGATTGAAGCAGAGGTAGAAACCCTCCCAAAACAAAACCCTGGATCACTTTGTTTATACTGTCCTTCCTGTTAAAACCCTCTGCCGCTAATATCAATAGAATGCCTTATATACTAAATATCACTCATCTGTAATGGTTTATTCTGGTCTGTTCCACCGTTTCTACAGTATGAAACAACTTTTAGCCTATAAATTACCCTGTTGAAGTAAGGCAATGTCACCATCAACCATGGCCACTACCTCCACCATGTGCTCAGTGTAAAGTGATGCATAGACAAGTCCTCCCATCACTGCTTTTAACAGCAGACTCTTAACTGTGGGCTGGTGCTTTCTAACTGGTGGGTTCGAGGTCCTCTGCTGTTGTCCAGTGATTTCAGATTATAATCCACCTATTCACATAGCATTATCTGGATAGTCAATTACTATCAGATAGGGGAGGCATGACACATTTTTTTTTTAAACCTAAATGCAGGATCCTTAATATTTAAAAAATCAGGAACCACTATAGAACATAACCTCTATTTTCCTTATTGTTTCAATATGCTCCACACCCAGACCAAACCAAAGTTGGGTTTTTTGGCCAGTGGGACCCTAACCGAGTTGCTGTCATCTTTCTGAGCCCCAGCTCTATCCTCTCTGGCTTCAGGGCTTAATCTCTTTTTCTGAGAGCCATTTGAGGATTCCTGGGCTGTTCCCAAGAGCTACTTCATTTCTGATTTTGGCGTCTTCCTCTTAGAACGTCCTGTATTCTGTTGTGCTCTGCTCTGTTTTCTGCCTGGTAGCATTACCTTGAGCTTTAGACGATAATGGTTGGTTAATTATTACACCTTCACTTTCAATCAAGATGTTAACATTTTGGCTTGTGTCCTCCTGACTGGTTTCTTGAATACATGCATGTGTGCAAACACACACACACAATGGGTTCATACTATTTTATTAACCTGATTTTTAGCTTTTATGATACAAATTGTGGACATTTTCCTATGACATTATACATAGGCCTATATCACTCTAAGTCATAACTCCATAGAAATCCATGTTAATGAATGGACTGGTTTACCATAATTTATATATCCAATTCCCTGCTGATGGACAGTAAGAATTCTAGTTTTTATCATTATAAAAAAATACCACGGGGCTTCCTTGGTGGCGCAGTGGTTGAGAGTCCGCCTGCCGATGCGGGGGACACGGGTTTGTGCCCTGGTCCGGGAGGATCCCACGTGCCGCGGAGCGGCTGGGCCTCTGAGCCATGGCCGCTGAGCCTGCGCGTCCGGAGCCTGTGCTCCGCAACGGGAGAGGCCACAACAGTGAGAGGCCCGCTTACCTCGAAAAAAAAAAAAATACTGTGAACATCCATGTTGCATACTCTTTGTGCAGGGGTCCAATTATGTCCTTAGAGTACAGTCATAGAAATAGCTTTGGGTGCATTTACATGCGTTTTAAAGATTTTGACTTACATTTCTAAATTGTAGGCTGCCGTACTCCTGTTTGGCTTCTGGTGAGTGGTCAAGATCCTATTTCCTATCTAGTGTCTTTACTTTGTCACAGAAATGCCTGTGGCTTTGCTGAGGGAAACTAGCTTTTTCACCTGAGCTTGTATTTAGATTCTTGGGCTGGATATGCTTGGTGAGCTGGGCCTCCTCTCTGTTCCATCCTCCTTCCTCCAGTCCATATTCAGTTTTACTGGAATGTTCAGCCGTTGGTCTATAGGGTATTTATGGTGATTTGAGTTGAACATCAAAGCATTCTCCCTTTCAGAACTCCAGGGATTTTAAATATCCTTCACCTCATTCACGCTGCTTCTTGTTTTGCCGCCAGATTTAAATGAAAGTTGAGCTTTTATAGTAGAGATAAAATCAATTTTATATCACAGACATGCTTGGGCAATCCGTTCTTCCCAGCATATACTAATAAAGGAAATGACATTTTCTTTTTTTGTTTGTTTGTTTTTATTTTTGCGGTACGCAGGCCTCTCACTGCTGTGGCCTCTCCCGTTGCGGAGCACAGGCTCCGGACGCGCAGGCCCAGCAGCCATGGCTCACGGGCCCAGCCGCTCTGCGGCATGTGGGATCTTACCGGACCGGGGCATGAACCCGTGTCCCCTGCATCGGCAGGCGGACTCTCAACCACTGTGCCACCAGGGAAGCCCGGAAATGACATTTTCAAAGAAATAAGTATTTATAGACCTTTTTTTTTTTTAGATTTAAATAAGACTTAATTGTTGAAACAGAGATGCCACAGGATCAAGCTCTGGCTCAAGTGGACCACAATTTAACAACTCATTAATAAAATCCAGCAGATGGGAAAGTGGTTACAACACCAAGAATAGGATTACTTAGTGTGGGGAATGAATGGAAAATCAAGGTAGGCATGGGTGATTGGATGAAATTTTTGTTCACTTGCAACAAATCATGATGTCTTATTAACAGCCATTATGGGAAAAGAAAGCTTTTTGTAGAACAGGGAAAGGGACAATGGTAGATTTTCGATAAGCCATTCAAGTCTCGGGGAGTTTCTCACCACGAGAGAGAGAAAGATGAATAGATACAACAGAGCAGTGATTTCCTTGAACCAAAATGTGACTTTCCAGGGGTTTCAAGGGAGCCAATAGTTTAAGGAGAATACACACCCAAATATTCTCTCCTAAAATTCATCCAATGTGCCTGTGATGGACGTGTAACTTCCCTCCGTACTCTTTCACAGTCT
Source organism: Tursiops truncatus (assembly GCF_011762595.2). NCBI lineage: Eukaryota > Metazoa > Chordata > Mammalia > Artiodactyla > Delphinidae > Tursiops > Tursiops truncatus. Next base: position 130,526,065 of record NC_047037.1, on the reverse strand, counting down.
TATTTCTACCACTTTATAAAAGAAAGAGACTTCTCATCTTTCCCACATCACATGTAGGGGGAGAAAACCTCTGGGACATCAAACAAAGAGACACAGAAAAATAGCATGTTGAGAAAGTCAATGACTACTAACCAGGATGCTAATCCCTTTATAAATCAGGTGGTCTCAAATTTGCTTTCAGTCACTTTGAAAGAGGACTTAAGTTGTCAGGTGAGAAATCAGTAAAAATAATTGTTGATGATATCTCTTATTTTTGTTATATAATTCAAGAGGTCGAGGAATCGAGTGGCACCACCGTAATATAACTCCTTTCACTCCCCAACAAGGTTTCTCTGTGCTTGTATCTGTAAAAATGAAAAGTAGAAACGCAGTTGATGCCAAATTCTATCTGTATCTATAGCTAAAAGTAAGAGCCATTCATGGATACATGAACTAATTGGAGAAAAAACCCGAACATTTCTGTGCCATGAAGATATCACCTTCAGTGAAATTTTACCATTTACATTTAATAATTTTTAATTTATATTTTCATATTGATCAATTATGTACCGATAATAATTATAATCATAACTCAATCCAAAAGTGATTTTTTAATAGTTGGAGGTTTATGGTCATGGAAAATGCCAAAACTTTTAACAAATAAACTTATGTAGATATTTTTATCGTAAAGTAGTGTGTTAGGGTAATAGGGGATTCAAAACCTGAATTCAAAGGAAAAAGAAATGATGTGAAATTTTTCAGTTTTTAAATATATATTTTAAATGGATGATGGGCATAAATTGTCACAGTATTTAGATTATGTTACATACATTAAAAGTGACCTAATAGTTTTGTTTTAAAACATCAAATTTTACAGTACATGAGTGAATCAGTTGCTATGTAACAAACCACCCTAAAGTTTAGTGGCTTCATACAACAAATATTTCTGATGTTCATGATTCTGTGGGTCAGCAGGCAGTTCTGGTCTTGACTGGGTTGGTCGAACTCTGAGGTCAGCTGGTAGCTCAGCTCAGCTGGGACTGGATGGTCTCACATCCTATGGCCTCATTCATGTCTGTCAGTTGGAAGCTTGCTGGGTCTAGGTATCCTCAGATGAGATAGCTTCTTTCTGTTCTACGTGGCCTCTCTTCCACCAGTGGCTAGCATAGGCTTCTTTACATAGTATCTTATTCAGCTAGGGCTGCTGTAACAAACATCATAGACTGGGTGGCTTAAACAACAGACATTCATTTCTCACAGTTATGGAGTCTGGAAATACAACATCAAGTTCCCAGCAGATTGAAATCCTGATGACAGCCCGTGCCCTGGCTTGTAGACAGCTACCTTCTCTCTGTGTCCTCACATGGCCTTTCCTCCAAGCATATGTGGAGAGAGATCTATCTCTCTTCTATTAAGGGCACTAATCCCCTCATAAGTGTCCCACCCTCATGAACTAATCTAAACCCTATCTCCTCTCAAAGGGCCCACCTCCTAATACCATCACATTGGTTGTTAGGACTTCAACATACAAATTCTGGGGGGAACACAAACATTCAATCTGTAACACGTGGTGGCCTCAGGGTTCCGAAGAGCATGGGGACCAAGCCCCAATGCACATGCCATTTTCAAGCCTCTCCCTAACTCAAGTTTGCTTATGTCCCATTGGCTAAAGCAAGTCATGTCACCAAACCCAGAGGCAGGTTGGGAAAGAACTGCCTAAAGGCATGGATCCAGGGAGGTGTGACTCATTAGGGACCATTACTGCAACAATCTACCACAGCCAGAAATAACATCCTTTGAAATGATTTAAATTAATAATGGAAAACATTTAGATGTTAATGAGAGAGGGTACATAGTTTTAAAAAAGTATTTGGGGGACATTCTGAGAAAAAATTGAAAACTATTGCCTGAGAAATTGGGATTATTTTAGAGGGCAGTCCACGCTTTCTCACCTTCCACTCTCCATTGGGCATCAGGGAAGCTGAATGGATGGAAAGTGATGGGCTTTGGCACGGGATGCCTGTGTGCTGAACCCTGACATTTTGTCTACCAGCTGTGTGATCCTGGGCAAGGCACCAAACCCTTCTGAGTCTGTTTCCTCTCCTCAGATGTGGGTTAACAATACCTACTTTATCATGTGACTCAATTAATGGTCACTTTCTACTTCCTCCCACCCCGTACCCAGGACCTCAGTCAACCTCATGGACATCTCAATTTATCAATGAGATAATAACCTGGTACCAAGTTTGCTTTGGAACCTTCAAGTGAAAGATGGTCTTTGTTGGGAAACATCTGGAAAATATTCTTTTTTTTTTTGCGGTACACGGGCCTCTCACTGCTGTGGCCTCTCCTGCTGTGGAGCACAGGTTCTGGACACGCAGGCTCAGTGGCTATGGCTCACAGACCCAGCCGCTCTGCGGCATGTGGGATCCTCCCGGACTGGGGCACGAACCCGCGTCCCCTGCATCGGCAGGCGGATTCCCAACCACTGCGCCACCAGGGAAGCCCTGGAAAATATTCTTATTAGGGATTTGTATTCACTTGTAAAGTTATTCATCACCCCATTAAATATGCAAAAGTATATCTAGACTGAACAGTGATATACATGATTAGAATAAGAAAGTTTTTATATAGAACTTAAAAGAAATGGAAAAACGGCCTTGCAAGTGCATTTAACTTATGTACATGATTTTTGAAACAAACTTGGAAGCTTTGATCAAAATAGCAATTAGTGGATGTGTCCTATGTCACTTACCATAGTACTCAATAATTCATAGGTAGATGGCTGAGTCTGATGCACCCCGATTTTAACATCAGAAAAGAATGAAAACCCATTGCACAATCTGTCTTAGCTAGGATAGGAAAAATTTACTAAAATCTTTTTTTTTGCTTGATTTTTATGTTACTCAGATGACTCTAAATATGTAAAGAAATCTAAAACACAAATATGCATAGAATTCCACAAACTATTTTTCATTTTTTTTCCCTTCTTTTTCTTACTAAATCTTATCCAGGGCACATGCAATTTCTCTCAGTTAAAATCACATCATTGACTCAATTTTTATAAGGAACACATTTGGGAATCCTACCATAGTTTTACTGATACTTCCTTTCCCCATCATTTTTTTTTCAAACTCTTCAATCAGTTGATGGTTCTTGAAATTATTATTTTTTAGTTGATATATTTTTTTAAATTACAATTGACTTATTTTCTTCTGCTCATTTTTCTTAATAACCTGAAGAAGTTGGTTTGGTTTTTATTTATGGAGAGCTGTCTTCTGAAGACCTACACCCTCCAGCAATATCTCTAATCCTGGGAGTGGACCACATGGCTGCCACTACTGTGTGGTGGGGCTGAAGAGGGGGAACCCTCTGCCCTGGATCTTGTTTTCATAAGTAAATAAATGGTAATGACTTTCTTCAAGGAAATGTTCCTACTGTACCTTAGTGGACATTATGTGTAAGAAATCTTGACATTATAAAAATAAAATTCCCTTAGGGAGGTAGAAAGGAAGCTGGTGTGTCAGACTGGAAAAGGCCAGGTCCTTTGTTAGGCTTCAGAATGACAAACAGTTCTGCTTTATTAACTGAGAACTAGATAAGAGATACAGACTTACAGGGTGTTTCTGAGTGGGAGAGGGATGTTTTTAAAAGTGAATTTTAAAATTGAGGTAGGGCTTCCCTGGTGGCACAGTGGTTAAGAATCCACCTGACAATGCGGGGGACACGGGTTCGAGCCCTGGTCCGGGAAGATCCCACGTGCTGGGGAGCAACTAAGCCCATGTGCTACAACTGAGCCTGTGCTCTAGAGCCCGAGAGCCACAACTACTAAAGCCCTCGAGCCTAGAGCCCGTGCTCCGCAACAAGAGAAGCCACTGCAATGAGAAGCCCGCGCAACCCAACGAAGACCCAATGCAGCCAAAAGTAAACAAATAAATAATTTTTAAAAAATTGGGGTAGAACAGATATACAAAGTGCACAACATAAATGAATACCTTTGATTTTTTTTGTTTTTGTTTTTGTTTTTTTTTTGTGGTACGCAGGCCTCTCACTGTTGTGGCCTCTCCTGTTGCGGAGCACAGGCTCCGGACGTGCAGACCCAGCGGCCATGGCTCATGGGCCCAGCCACCCCGCGGCATGTGGGATCTTCCCGGACCGGGACACGAACCCGTGTACCCTGCATCAGCAGGCGGACTCTCAACCACTGCGCCACCAGGGAAGCCCTACCTTTGATTTTTGTATGTTTACCCCATGTTACCACTACTCAGAGCAAGATATAGAACATTTCCTGTACCCCATAAAGTTCCCTGTATCTCTTCCAGTCAAAACCCACCCCCTTCCTTGGGTCACCACTATTACGACTTCTGTCATTGCTGGGGACTAAATGTTTGTGTCCCCCTGCCCCCCAGCCCCAATCATATGTTGAAGTCCCAGTCCCCATTGGGATGGTATTAGGAGGTGGGACCTCTGGAGATGATCAGGTTATGAGGGCAGAGCCCTCATGAATGGGATTAGTGCCCTTATAAATGACATGGAAGAGATCATTTCCACCACATGAAGACATAGCAAGAATGCAGCATTCTGCAAACAGGGAAGGGGGCCTTCACCAGACACTGAATCTGCTCAGCACCTTGATCTTGGGCTTAGCCTCCAGAACTGTGAGAAATAAGTTTCTATGGTTTAAGCCACCCAACCTCTGGTCTTTTGTTATAGAAACACTAACTACTAAGATCATCATACTTGATTAGTTCTGCTTGCTTTTGAACTTCACATAAATGGGAGCAGATAGCGTGCACTCTCTTATGGCTGGCTTGCTTCACTCAACTGAAATTGGTAAGATTCGTCTGTGTGTCCTAGTAGTACATTCTGTACCTTTGTTGCTAGATTTTATTGCATGAATAACTCCAAGTTTGTCTATCCATTGGTTGATGGGTCTTAGGCTGCCCAAGTGAAGGGATGACACCCACCATCAAGGCTACAAAGTGACTCATGGGACCAGACTCCACTGCTTGCCTCAGACAAGTAATTCATTTATTCAACAAATATGTATTGATTTTTTTGAAATTGAAGTATAGTGGATTTAAAATATTGTGTTAGTTTCAGGAGTACAGCAAAGTGATTTTGTTTCACATATATTTTGTTTCACATATATTGTTTCACATATATTGTTTCACATATATTTTGTTTCACATATATTTTGTTTCACATATGTTTCACATATATATATATTTTCAGATTATTTTCCATTATAGTTATTACAAGATATTGAATATAATTCCCTGTGCTATAGAGTAGGTCCTTGTTGTTTATCTGTTTTGTCTATAGGAGTGTATATCTGCTAATCCCAAACTCCTAATTTATCCCTCTCTCCTCCCTTTCCCCTTTGGCAACCATAGTTTGTTTTCTAAGTCTGTGAGTCTGTTTCTGTTTTGTAAAGATACATTTGTATTATTTTTTAGATTCCACATATAAGTGATGTCATATAACATTTGTCTTTCTCTACCTGACTTACTTCACTTAGTATGATAATCTCTAGATCCATCCATGTTGCTGCAAATGGCAATATTTCATTCTTTTTTATGGCTGAGTAATATTCCATTTTATATATATATATATATATATATATATATATAAAATGGAATATTACTCAGCCATATATATATCTCACATATTCTTTATCCATTCCTCTGTTGATGGACATTTAGGTTGTTTCCATGTCTTGGCTATTGTAAATAGTGCTGCTATGAACACTGGGGTGCATGTGTCTTTTTGAATTAGAGTTTTTGTCTTTTCCAGATATGTGCCCAGGAGTGGGGTTGCTGGATCACTCGTGAGCACCTGCTCTGTGTGTGAAGGCCCAGGCACTGTTCTGTGTGCTGGAGGAGTCAAGGAAGCACACAACCAAATCCTTAACCTCATGGAGCTGACACTGTAGTGGGAAGGGATGGGTATGGATGCTGAGCTGCATGTGTGCCCGGCCAATCCTAGCAACCAAATGGAGAACTTGGGAGAGGGTTTCAAGCTCCAGCAAAAGGCTGACACTTTCAGGGATCAGTGCCGTGGGGACTTTGGAGAAAGGTGAGAGTGACCTCCCCAAGGTCAAGAGAGGTCATCCTAAAGCCACACAGGGAACCGATTTTGAAGAACCTTCTTCACCATCCTTTCTTAGATGGAGACTACACATTAGGAACCCAGTTCTAAAGGACCTGGAGTTTCCATCAATCCTGGCAGGTGCATAAAGTGTGGAGAGTTTGACCTGTTTAAAGTGCAGTCAACACCTGAAACTAACACAACATTGTAAATCAACTATACTCTAATAAAAAGTTTTTAAAAATTGATATAATGAACCATGGTACACAATTTGAAAAAAAAATAAATATATAAAGTACAGTTAAGTTTAGCTCCCCAGAACAAGAACTAGAGGAAATTCCCCAGGATTGTTTCAGATGGAGTCACAGACGGGCTAAGGGAAAGATTAGGATCTATGAAAATGTCAAAATAGAACCTTGACAGGGGTTTAAAATAGAAGTTTCATGATTTTTTTTCCATTTCCCAATTTTTAAAATTGAAGTATAGTTAATTTACAATGTTGTGTTAGTTTCAGGTGTACAGCAAAGTGATTCAGTCATATATATATATATATATACATATATATATATATACATATATATATATATTCTTTTTCAGATTCTTTTCCATTATGGGTTATTTCAAGATATTGAGTAGAGTTCTCTGTGCTCTACAGTAGGTCCTTGTTGTTTCCCTGTTTTATATATAGTAGTGTGTATATGTTAATCCCATAATCCTAATTTATCTCCCTGCCCATCACCTTTGGTAACCATAAATTTGTCTTCTATGTCTTTGAGTCTATTTCTGCTTTGTAAATAAGTTCATTTGTATTATTTTTTAAAATTCCACCTATAGGTGATACATGATTTTTAACTTGCCATATTTGTTATTTTTATTTCCTGTTTCTTCAATGAAATTTCAACTGAAATTTAAAAAAATGCTGGTTTATTTTTTGGGGACAGCAATAAAATGGGGAATCATTCCATCGATACCGACTCCGCATCCTCACTGCTAATATCTGGTAACTGAACTTGGGATGTGGCAGCTCTGAAGAGGAGGGGCACGTGGAGAATCCCTGGCTCTTTCCGGAGGAGTGGCAGTGAGTGATGCACAGACAGTGAAGGGACCAGGCAAGTGGAAGTTCCCACCCCCATCCTCCCAGCTGCCTCCCGCTGCTGCTCCGTGTCTCTGGGCTTCTTGTAGTCCTGGAAGAGGCCAGCCCTTCCTCCAGAGAGGAAGCACATGATAGTTCAATGTGCACACCGGACGTCTTCTGGTGGCAACAGGAGAAATGTAATCAGGAAATCTTACCCATCTGTGGTACTCAACCCCAGGCAGCTTTGAAAATATACTGGGAGACTGGGATTGACATATATACACTAATATGTATAAAATGGATAACTAATAAGAACCTCCTGTATAAAAAAATAAAGTAAAATTCAAAAATTCAAAAAAAAATAGCAAAAAAAAAAAAAAAAAAGAAGAAAGAAAATATACTAATGCCAGGACTCACCTCAGACCAGGAGAATCACAATCTCTGGGTTGGGATCAGTGCATCAGTGTATTTTTTTTAAATGCTAGGCTATGTAAAATCCCTACTTTTATTCATTTTATATGAGTAGTAGAGAGTCCCAGAGCTTTTTTTCAGTCTTTGGAAAAGCTTAATGAAATGATACATCAACCTTCAAAAAGGATCTGAGATGAACTCAAATATTACATTTCTTCACTTTGAACTGGACTCATAGTAACTCAGTGCAATCACCCTTGTACACTCATGCTGATAGGAATGATGGATATATTTCCCTATCTGTGACACTTATAAAATTAAATGCATGATTAGTAAGTGCGATTTGGTGGCCAAAAGGAAACCCTTTAAATTCTGAGGTGACCACAGTTAGGAAAAATACACCAGGAGGGAGGGCATTGGTGATAGAAAAGTCTGGAGCCATGCAGTTCGGTCATTTAAACTCCATAGCAAGGTGGGATAGATTAGTAAATGAAGAAGCACAGAAGCTGACTTCTGGGATTCTATTTCTGTGTTTACTATAAAGAAAAAAGAAGGACGACCCACTTGTAGCCCCAGGGAGAACTTCCTAAAAGCCAAAGAACAGAGGAGACATGCAGAATTGGAAGAACCTCAAAGCCAGATCAAAAAATGTTGAACCCAGGTAGGTTACCTTTAGGCAAAGAGAATTGAAAAGTATCACTCACTGGACTCCTACTACCCCAAGATTAAATTTCACATCCATTTGCAAAAATAAAAGAGTGAGCCCAACATTAACTATTATATACCTATTATGGACTAATTCTAGAGGTAATAATATCTAACCTCTTTCTCTCCTTTTTTTCTTTCTTTCTCTCTCCCTCTCTCTTTCTTCCTCCTCCCTTTCTTTCCTTCTTCCTTCCTTCCTTCCTTCCTTCCTTCCTTCCTTCCTTCCTTCCTTCCTTTCCTCTGTCTCTCTGTCCCTCCTTCCCTCCCTCTTTCCCTCCCTCCTTCCCTCCCTCCTTCCTTCCCCTCTCTTTCTCTCTGTCTCTTTCTTTTGCAAGAGCTTGGCTCATAAACTTGGCTCATAAACATTTAATAAATGCTGGTAACAACAACAACAAAAACATTTTTTCCATTTGTGTTGATAGCAACTCAGTTCCTTTGGTTCCAAGATACAGTACTTTTGGACCTCTTAAATATTAGATATAATTGACATGCTGCATTATATTAGTTTCAGATATAAAACGTAGTGATTCCAAATTTGTATATACTGTAAAATGCTCACCACAGTAACTCCAGTTAACATCCACTGCACATAGTTACAATTTGTGTGTGTGTGAGATGAAAACTTTTAAGATTTATTCTCTTAGCAGCTGTCAAATGTATAATACACTATTATTAACTATAGTCCCCATGCTGTACATGACATCCCCATGACATTTGTTTTATAGATGGGAGTTTGTACTTTTTAACCCCTTCACCCATTTCGTTCAATTCGCCACTCTTCCTCTGGTAACCACCAATCTGTTTTCTGGGATCCATGAGTTTGTTTGTTTGCTTTTTAGATTCCACATATAAGTGAAGTCATACACTATTTGTCTTTCCTTTCTGCCTTAGCATAATTCCCTCCAAGTCCATCCATGTTGGCGCAAATGGCAAAATTCATTCTTTTTTATAAAGTTGAGTAATATTTAATTGTATATGTATATACCACATCTTCTTTATCCATTCATCTATTGTTGGACACTTAGGTCGCTTCCATATCTTAGCTATTGTAAATAATGCTACAATGAATATGGGGGGGGGGTACATATGTGTTTTCGAGTTAGCTTTTCACTTTGATGTGGTCCCACTTGTTTATTTTTGCTTTTGTAGCCTTTGCTTTTGGTGTCATATCCAAAAAAATTTATCCTTCAGATAAATACCCGGAAGGGGGATTGCTGGATCACATGGTAACTCTGTTTTTAATTTCTTGAGGAACCTCTATATTGTTTTTGTTTTCTATAGTGGTTGTACTAATTTACATTACTACCAAGAGTGCACAAGGTTTCCCTTTTATCCTCATCGTTGGCAACACTTGCTTTTTCTTGTTTTTCTGATAATAGCTATTCTAACAGGTGTGAGGTGATCTATCATTGTGGTTTTGATTTGCATTTCCCTGATGATTAGTGATGTTGAGCACCTTTTCATGTACCTGGTGGCCATCTGTGTGTATGTCTTCCTTGGAAAAATGTCTATTCAGATCCTCTGCCCATTTTTTAATCAGATTTTTTTTTTTTTTTTTGCTATTGAGTTGTATGAGTTCTTCACATATTGTGGATATTAACTGTTTATCAGATATATAATTTGCAAATATTTTCTGCCATCCCATAGGCTGTCTTTTCATTTTATTGATGGTTACCCTTTGCTGTGCAGAAGCTTTTCACTTTGATGTGGTCCTACTTGTTTATTTTTGCTTTTGTAGCCTTTGCTTTTGGTGTCAAATCCAAAAAAAATCATTGTCTCCTGTGTTTCCTTCTAGGATTTTTGTGGTTTCAGGCCTAACAGTCAAGTCTTTAATTGATCTTGAGCTAACTTTTGTGTACGGTACAATATAGTGGTCCAGTGTTACTCTCTTGCATGTGGGTGTCCAGTTTTCCTAACATCATTAATTGGAGAGACCGTCCCTTCCCCATTGTATATTCTTGGCTGTTTTGTCGTAAGTTAATTGACCCTAACCTATTTCTAATTTGTTTCTTTACATTAACTTTTACTTTAGAAAATAAATGTTTAATATTATCACTTAAGCAAAGAGGCATGTATAAGTATTATAGGATTTATAGTAGCAGCAAATAGATAGATGGCACAGAGAGAGAGACAGAGAAAGAGAGAGAGAGACAGAAGTTAAATGAACGATTCATGCTAAAGAATTTTACCAGCAGTTAACAAGAATAGCGTAGAGCTACATGCACTGACTTTGGTGTATTTAGAAGCACCCAGGTGATTCTAATGCATCAGTAGAGCCCTGAACTACAGGTCTGTATCAACCACAGGCAAGAAACCTAATCCTTTTCTTGTTATCTTGTAATTGGATTGTAAATTATTGGATTTAATTTACCTTTGTAATTTGAAAACCCATACATCTAACTAGCATTTATTGAGCACCTATTATATACAGGAGATTGGGGACATAATATGGATAAGCATAATTCCTGCCCCAAGGAGCTCACAATCTGGCAAAATGAACGCATGAAATAAATGCCCCGATACACGCATGTCCATATGATGCTTCATTCACGGAAGGCCGTTTTCTCTTCCTTCCCCAGCACTTCCTGCAAAGGAGATGGATATCTGAAGTAGGAATGGGGAAGCAAAATGCAACATGATGATTTTCAAGGATGTGAAATCTAAAATCCCTTGCACTTATTGAAGTACAGTCACTTGAATCATTCTTTTTTGTGTTTATGTTTAAAAGTAAATGAATGTAAGTTCAAATTTATGCAGTTTATTTATACTACTATAAATTAATAATAAATTTAAATGGGGGGAAACTCACTTAGTTGTCCCATTATCCTACTTCTTATTCTTTAGTCTGTAAAGTGACACAAGAAGGCACATGCAATGGATCTAGTTGCCCAGACATAACCATTGCTACCATTTTGGGTATCATCTTCCATCTCCCCACTGCCATTTTTATATGTATATGTATATATCTAGCTAATATACACATATAAATACATGCGTATTTAAAGGGAGTCATATTGTACCTTATTATACTGTGGTCTGATTTTTTTTTCACTTACCGTGCATCATTAATAGTGTCACTAAGCTTCCTTTAATATACTTTTTAAAAATTGGAGTATAGTTGATTTACAATGTTGTGTTAGTTTCTGCTGTACAGCAAAGTGAGTCCATTATACATACACATATATCCACCCTTTTTAAGATTCTGTTCCCATATAGGTCATTACAGAGTATTGAATAGATTTCCCTGTACTATACAGTAGGTCCTTATTAGTTATCTATTTTATATATAGTAGTGTGTATATATCAATCCCTTTAGGTGGTTATAAAGATTTCTTTTGAGTGGATACACCATATGCACCCTCAAATACTTGCTGCAAAATTGAGGGTCTCAAATTTGATAATTTTGGATGTTTGGATTATTTATGTTTTTGGCTAATTGTAAATGAAACATTGTGAAGTGACCCTCACCTGTAAAGTAGTTTCATCTGGCATTTGCGTCCCTTTTATAGATTTCAAAGCACCTTGTTATATGTTATTCGGTGTGACCCTCACAAAATCCTGTGAGATGGATTGGGCAGATATCTTTGTTGCTAAATTAGAGGTGAGAAAAGAAGTCTCAAAGAAATTGTGACTTGCACCATAGCAGCCTTTCTGTTAAGTGTTAATGACCAGGATTAGACCCCCACTAAGAGGGACAGACTGGCAAATCCACGCCATTCCAGCCAGAAATTCATTGATTGGCGGTAATAACAATTCTAGAATTATAGGTATCAGGACGCTGTTTCTGCTTCTTTGAAAAAGAACAGACGGAACGTTCTGGCCTCTAAAAGCCTCCAACGGTATTTCCTTTATGGGTTTATCTGGTTATTAGGGATGATAATAGGACTAAATCCGCATTAACCTCCACGTTAAAAGCTCTTTACCAAAGCAGCTTTGAAAGTCCCATGTGTACACCACTGCCCCCTGCTGGAGACCTTCCAGATGGCCTCAAGTTTTTCTTTTGCACCGTAGACGCAGGGAGGAGCTGAACTTGATTTAGTAATGAGACTGTGAGTTCGAGGGAGTGAGGTGGGGGGAGGAGAGCAAGGGAGCTGGAATCTGTCTCAAGTTCGTCTTTCAGCTGAAGGGAGAGCTGTGGCCTCGCAAGGGGTTGCTGCTGCTCTGGGTTGGGGTCTGGTCATCAGTAAATTTAAAAGCATCCTGGTGATTCTGATGTATCAGCAGAGCCTTGAGCTACAGGTCTACGTCAACCACAGACAAGAAACCTAGTCCCTTTTTCCTTGTCTGTTACATAATTGGATTGAAAATTATTGAATCTAATTTACCTTGAAAATTCATATGTCTGACTGACTCAAACTCTGGCAGTGAAGAGCTAGACAATGCTTTTCACCTTAATAAAGTCATAAAGAGTATAAAGATAATAGAAAGTTGGCTGCCAGTGCTGTTTATTGAGCAAGTTTTTTCAGACCTATGGCTTTGACTGAGTAATCAGGGTGTGGAAGGATTGTGTTCCAAATCTCATTTTACCTCAGCACCCTGTGGGTCCTCTGGCTGGATGAGGGCCCTTCCACTGCAGCCCTGCATGAGGGCAGCTCTCCGTGTGATAGGGAAGAACGAATCTAACTCCATTTTAGGTCTGTTCCTTTAACTTTAACCTTTGCATTCGCTTGCTTTTGCTACAAGTTAATCAGGAAAGGGATATTGCCTATAAGCTTTAATTATACATAATGACCCATCTCTGGGCACCCTGCCTCCCAGGTAATGAGCATTAAGCTAAAATACCTTTGTTTAGCTCACAGCAAACATCCTGACCAGATCCACCTGTGAATGGCTGCAGGAAATAAATTAACACATGCTCTCTGGAGGCTGATCAGAACCAGGACTTTACCTTCTCCCCTTTTAGTATAATAGTCTGAATTCTAACTTGGAAAAGATGGTTCTTTGGGGCACTAGTCCACCATCTTCTCGGTTAGCTGGCTTTCGGAATTAAGTCTCTATTCCTTGCCCCAGCAACTCATCTCTCTCGATTTATTGGCCTGTTGTGTGGCAAGCAGTACCAGCTTGGACTTGGTAACATCTGGTGCCCCCTGGTGATAGATCAATGAAGCGCCGTGTATTCCTCTTTGGAACCAGAGCTGAGTGGGCTAAGAAGGACCCTTGGAGGTCATCTTTTCTAACTTCTCTCATTCTACAGGCGAGGAACTGAGACCCGCAGTGGTGACGTGGATTTCCCAGGCTCACACAACACGGTAACTGGGTTAAGTGGGGTTTAGCTGGGGTGCATTTTTCATGGATGGGAGACAGCGACTCAGGCTTCTGAGGTACAAGGCTTGGAGATGAGAATCAGCTGGGGATGGTGAGTTAGAACAGCTCCTGGGGGCCACTCACAAGGACCCCAGGTGATGGTTCGTGGCACTCACTGAGCCTGACAATCTGGAAACTTTTTGAGCTATAGACTTACAAGTCCCTCAGGCCATTCCTCAAACTGAATTGATTATATCCAGCCTCACTTTGTCTTCCTCTATTATGTTTCTTCTCAGTAGATGGCATCACCTGCTATTGGACTGATCAAGCTGGACAGCTAGTCACGTCTCTGTCGTCCAATCCATTACTGAGTCCGTCTCTTGAATTTTGAAAAAATAACCAGTTTACTTATTTAGTTCCCATTTCCTACATCGGCTTCCTTGTCTTCCATTTGAGGCTCTGTTTCCACCCAGAATCTGTACAGGTCAGCAGCACCTATGCTCCCAAACTCCTGTGCCGGTCTTCCCAGTTCAATAGTTCTACTTGGAGTCTTTGCTTGATCTACAACAAAGCAACTGTTTTTGCAAGTTAAGAAAGTGAAAAGACAACCTACAGAATGGGAGAAAATATTTGCAAATCATACATACGATAAGTGTTTATTATCCAGAATATAAAAACACCTACAATTTCACAACAAAAAGACAAACAACCCAATTAAAAAATGGACAAAGGACTTGAATAGACATTTTTCCAAAAAAGATATACAAATGGCCAATCAGTGCGTGAAAAGATGCTAAACATCTTTAGTTATTTGGGAAATGCAAGTCAGAATCATAACAAGATACTACTTCACACCTGCTATGATGGTGATAATCAAAAAGCAGAAAATAACAAGCAAGGATGCGGGTAGATTGAAACAGTTGTATGTTGTGGGTGAGAATGTAAAATGGTGCAGATGCTGTGAAAAATACTTTAGCAGTTTCCCAAAAAGTTAAATATAGAATTACCACATGACCCAGCAATTCTTCTCCTTAGGTATTGAATAATTGAAACAATAATTGAAATAATTGAAAACAGGGACTCAAACAGATACTTGTACATCATTCTTCATTGCAGCATTATTCACAATAGCCAAAAGGTGGAAAAAGCCCAAGGGTCCATCAACAGATGAATGGATAAACAGACTACCTACCAGAATATTATTTATGGCTGGAATATAATTCACCCATGTACAGGAAAACAGTTTTAATACATGCTATGACAATGGGTGAACCTTGAAAACAGTATGCTAAGGGAAATAAGCCAGACACAAAAGGTCAAATATTGTATGAGTCCACTTACATGAAAAATCTAGAATAGGCAACTTCACGGAGACAGAAAGTAGATTGGAGGTTACCAGGGGTGCCAGAGCGGGAAGCTGTGAGGGAAATGGGGAGTGACTGTTTGTTGGGTACACAGTTTCTGTTTAGGGTGCTGAAAAAGTTTTGGGAAGAGATAGCGGTGGTGGTCACACAAAATTGGGAATGTAATTAATGCTATACTTCAAAGTCGTTAAAATGATTTGTGTTGCCCACACTTTACCATAATCAAAGAAACGTTTCTCTTCAGTGTTTTAAAAGACTAAATGTAAAAACAGAAGAGCTGATACACAAATGTTGGCTGCACAGTTTAATTAATTATAGCTGTATCGTACTCAGTGATACCCACCCAGAAAGGGGTCCAGCCTTACCAAGCCTCTCCTACCTGCCTAGTGCTTCACAAACTCTCTCCTGGAGTCGTCGGAACAAACCCTGAACAGGTGTTACTCTGCCCATTTTACAGTTGGGAAAACAGACTGTTAAGCCTTGGCTCAAAGTTACCTATTTATATAAACCCAGCTTTCAAATCCAAGTCTAACTGGCTCCAAATGGAGCCCAAGGGAGCCATCGTGACCTCATGGAGAGCTCAGATGTTCTGCTACTTCTGTTACTTTGGAGCAGTAAGTGTAGTCTTTACTCCTGAATTATATTTCGGAAAAGTTCCTTTATCATAAGAGGATAAATTTGACTTGGCTTTCCATAATTTATCAGGGGGAGAAGATCTCTCTGAAGAAGGGTAGATTGTGAGCAAGGTCATATCTACGTCTGCTTTCTCACTGGGTTTGTTGAAACATCATCCTCCGGCACTGACTCTGAGTTGAGTTTTCTAGTTTATGGGGTTTATTTCAGTGCACATGGCAGATTTATTAAACTGTGAATGCAGTTCTTTTTCAATGTATCAATAGTAATTCACCCATCTTTGAAG
Source organism: Tursiops truncatus (assembly GCF_011762595.2). NCBI lineage: Eukaryota > Metazoa > Chordata > Mammalia > Artiodactyla > Delphinidae > Tursiops > Tursiops truncatus. Next base: position 130,510,278 of record NC_047037.1, on the reverse strand, counting down.
TCTGAACTTCGCTGAGAGAGAAGTTCTTGAATTTCCTTCATGTGACCAGAAGAGGTCGCTTTTTCACTATGAATATTTTTATGGTCCAAGGCAAATTCAAGAATATTGCTCTGACCAAAAATTATCCTTTTACTCTCTCTCTCTCTCTCTCTCTCTCTCTCTCTCTCTCTCTCTCTCATCTCTTCGTTCCTCCTTCCCTTCCTCCATCCACCCTTTTTTATCCCTCTCCCATTATTTTAATCAGCATCAGATGTGATAGCAGGAGAGTGATGTTTCTGCTCGTCACATTCCCTGAACCTCTTTCCTACTGAGTACAGTACCGCCTAATGGCAAACTCCCCGAGTAAATGGACCAAAAGGCAAGGACATTTAACCTTCCCCTTTACTAGCTTTCATTTTTGTGTGTAAACAGTTGAACATCCGTGTAGCTGAGGTTCAGTGTTCCTTTTTTTCACTGTCCTGGCCCCAGAGAGGGCAACGGTGGGAGTTGTTTAGAAAAATCCATTGTCAAATCGGGAAGCCTGAGATTCTGACATTTGACAGGTAAAACTCATTTTCTGCCTGGAGTTTAGCTTTCCAGAAGTTCTTTTGTTAAGGAATTCACAGGAAATTTAGGTTTTTTTTTTTTTTTTAACTGATTACGAATAAATTATTTTAGAAAAAATATTTCTTTTTTAGTTTTTTCACCCCAGTTTTTATCTTCTTTTCTCTTCCGTATCTCCACCTGTGTTATTCAAGAGCGGTATCCACTTAAGGTTTCAGTTGGGAGTTTTAACAATCAAAATCAGATTTTATCAATTAGAAAAATTTGATTAAATATTAAAAAGAACTTTGGAGTGCAAGAAATAAGGGGGCCAGTGTGTGTGTGTGTGTGTGTGTGTGTATGTTGGGAGGTGGGAAAGGTGTGTCGCAAATACAAATGTCCTCTATTTTAAATTACCTTGACGTGAGGAAAATTAATCATTTACTTTAAGTGTGAGGTGACCTAGAGCTCCAAAGAAATGTTGCCTGTCTGCAGAGGTGCTGCATCCCCAGCTTGGTTGGTGAGACCTTCAATGGACTTGGTCCTTGTGTCTTGGACTCCATAGTTTTTAAGGACCTGAAATGTCCTGGGGACGAGGGGTTAGGAGGGAGACAATCTTCCTCTGTTGTAGTCAATATTATCCCTGCTTTTCCTTCAAACCAGCAAGGGGAGCCTGCCCACCAGGTGGGTCGCAACCAAATTTTCCTTTGCTTGTGTAACCTTGAGCCAGTCTCTTATTACTCTGCCAGGTTTCAGCTGTCCCAGTCACAAATGTACATGTGGAATTATGTTATCTGCTAGATTTTCCAAATGCAGTTTTAGGATTCCTACTGTCTTAATCTCTGAGGCAACATGATCTGACTCTGATTTACTATCCCAATTGTATTAGTCAGGGTTCTTCAGAGAAATGGAACTAATGGGAATTTTATTTATATATATATATATATATATATATATATATATATATATATATATATATATAATCCCAAGGGATAACAGCACCAGGCCAGCAATGCCTAGAACCTACAGCTTCCCCAGGCGTTCTGCCCTGCCAGAAACAGGGACTTTGGAGAAAACCATAAAGAAGCAAAGCTGGAGTGAGAAGTTATAGGTCCCAGGCCAGCAGTAATTACAATATCTGTGTTTATTTTTCTCTTAGTTCTGGAAACCCTTTTGCCCGTACTCTAAGACTTTATTTGGACAGGAGTGGGAAAAAGGAAGGTGAACCAATAAAATGAATGAACAAGAGCAGACCTTTGGAGCCCAACTTCCTGGATTTCAGTGCCAATTCTTCCATTTACGATCTAGGTGGGCAAGCTTTAAAAATTCTTTTTGTCATCATTTTCTCATCTCAAAAAATCAGATAAAAAGAACACCTGCCTTGTGGGATTGTTGAGAAGAGTAAATTATTTAAATTTGTATGTTTGTGTTTAATAAGTGACAGCTATCACCACAATAATGATTATTTTAGCCAACTTTTAACTATGCTTTTTAGGAGATCAGCTTCTTCCTTCCTACTTATGACCCATCAACAAGAGTGAGCGGTATTCTTTTTTGTGAAAAACACTGTCCTGGGCCCCAGTTCCTGCCCTCACAGTATTCACTATCAAGTTGAAAGGTAAGCTCAACGTATTAGTAAATTCTAGACAAATAGTCCAAGAGGAGCCTGCTGTAGGAATGTGTTTCAGAGGTCACAGGTCACACTTTTGGGTCTCCCATGGTGGCTGTTTTGCTGATACCCCTTCAGAGAGGAAGAATCGTCATGGCCGGGGTGAACAAGAGCTGGGGTGAACCGATGCACTGGGTGTTACAGGCTGAAAACCATGCAACAAGATGGAAAAGGTGATTATACATGTAGAGTATATTGTATATAATTATAATACGTATATTATACTATACAATATATATTATATGTATCTGATGAAGGATTATTATGTGTGATTTACAAATCAATAAGAGGAAAAACTCAAAACAAAAAATGGACATTTCAAATTGGTGATTCACTAAATGTGAAAGCTAAATGTCTAGTCGACATGAAAAGATGTTCGACCTCACTAGGAATGAGGGATACACAAATGAATTCCACAGTGAGATAATATTTTGCACCATCAGTTGAGCAAAAAATAAAGACAGATAATACCACGTGTGGATAAGGATCTGGAGAAATGGGAGTTATCAGTCATGATTGGTAGGATTGTGTCACTAGTAACTTGAGAGGGAAATTTGTCACTATTTAGCAAATTTAAAGATTCTGTAGTCCTCAACTCAGCCATTCCACTTCTAAGCATGGATGATATTTGACGTACTTAACATCCCAGAGGGCAAGGCACCCACCAATAAGGATTTGCACCTTCTCCAGTCAGAATGGAGGCTTCCTGTACCCAGTGGGTGTATGTTTCTTGCTAAAAACATGCTGAATATCCGCCCTGCTTCTGGGAATATTCCCTAGAAACTGTACACAGTGGATACATGGAAAGATAAGTGTATAAGAATGTTTACTGCAACATCATTTATAAAAAAAAAGTAATAAAGCAATCTAACTGTCCAGAAATGAGTGAATAAGTACACATGTGTCTATTATCCAATAGAATACAGCAGTGAAAAGTGGATAAATCTCAGAAACCTGAAGTTTAGGGAACTAGCAATGGCAATGCTGTAAATAGAGTTTGAAAACAAAGCAATACTATATTTACATGTAATAACAGTTGAAAGCATGCATGGGAATGACCATCACCGTTCAGAATATTGGTTATTTCTGGGGAAGGAGAGAAAGGAGGGAGAGGGTGAGGGGGACTTCAGCCTGATGACTTGTCTCTTAAAAAACGATGAGGAACAAGCATGGAAGATGGTTAGGATTTGATCAACCCGGTGATTGGTCCCCAGACACTCAGTGTGCCATTCTTTCTATTCCGTGTGATGGAAGTATTTTACAGTGCAAATTTAAAAAGTCTACTTAAACAAGGTTACGAGCTACAGATCAGTTTTCAATGGTCTCTGGGCAAGTGGCTTCTGCAATGCTGAGTTCTTTCTTGCTTTTCACCACTGCCCTTCAGGAAAGATCCTTCCCCTTCCACCCTTACTCCCACCTGCCCCTCAGCTCAGAGCCCCTTTCCCTTTGCCAGTTTCACCCCTGGGATGAGGCTGAAATGCCATTTTGCGGCTCTTCAATCTCTAAGTGTGCTTCTGTGCCCACCTGTCCCACTCAGAGATCCCTGTTATCCAATGGCGCTGTACTTGAACTTGGGACATCATTACAGACGGCTCCAGAACACTGGTTGTCACAACATTCTTCATTAACTTGAAAGTGTCAACCTCTCGTCCTCAGCCAGGCTTCACAGACCTGCCTCGAAAGCAAATGGTGTTCTTTCTTGGCATCTTAACTAGGAGGCTCTGCAGTGCCCGTGGGCTGACCTCCATCTGACGGATGCTGCCCATGTAAGATTTACGACTCCACTTGAAAGCCTGAGGCTTTGGAGGAAGCGACGGAACACAGGTGCTTCAATGAACAAGGCGAGTACCTCTGACAAGGCACATGCAAAAGCTCTGAGAAGTTGCTGAAACACACTGATTTCTTCCAGAGATGACCCTTTTCATGCTGCTTTCTGGCGTAACATTTAATGTATTCTGTCCTTTCCTTTGAATTGGGTTAGATTTAACGGTGCTCCCAGCCCAACAGAAAGGACCGACTGGAGTTCATTTCTTGACGGATCATAATTTAGAGATTCTGGCTTTGGGGTGATTGGAAGTGGATACAAATCGATCCCTGGGTTTCTGACTGGAGGAAGCAAATCTGAAGAAGGGACATTTATATTTGGGAACTCTCTTGACCCTTTCCCCAGTTCCTGGGGTCACGTGAGAGAGCTGGGTGTGTGTTTGGGGCACCATGGTCTGGCAGATTGAACGTGGGCTCTGAAGTTAGACCTGGTTTTGAACCTCGTTGTGTGGCTTTGGGTAATTTATTTTACCTTATCTAAGGGCTTTGATTCCCTCAATTACAAAGTGAGGGAGGGGTGCCTTCCATTGAGAAGCTGAGTCAGCATTAAATAAGATGGTGGCTAGATGGCGGCCCGTGCAGTACGGGGTACCCGACTCATTCCTTCTTTTCGCCAACCCTCACCCATAGCTCAGACACTTCAAATCCCCGGGGTCCTGCAGTTGCTATTTCCTTCCTTACTCATGCAAATCTGCTCGTAGGAAGGTTTTAACTGGGGGCAGGTGGGAGGGGGTAATGGAGGAGTGAGGCAGGGGGCTGCAGGGGAGTCTGTGTGGAGGTGGGGGGAAGGAGGCTGTGAGGGTCTTTCATGGTCATCATAAGTTACTGCCTGGTGTTACCCAGTTATCCAGTTTTTACAAAAGTTAATCTCTAATTATGAAATCAAAAGCTCTCTTGATCCAGTTTCTGGGATGGTGGGAGTCGGGGACAGAGGGCTGTCCCAGCTCCGGAATCATACCCTAGCCTGTTTCCTTTGTCATCCATGCCTGTAGTCAACCGCATCACAAAAGGGGAAGGCTACCCAGGCCTTTTTCAATCCACTTGGGAGCTAGCTGAGTAGAGGCAAAGCTTCACTGTTCTCCTATTGAGGCCAAAAAGGCAATTGTCAGATTCACCAGTGGTGTTTTAATGGACTGAGTCCTGTTTTGGAACAAGAGCTGTTTGGTCTTTTGACTTTTCTGAGCCTCAGTTTCCTCATCTGTCACAAGGCAGGGTGTCAATTCTGTCCCAGCCTACTACTGGGGATATGGAATGAGAAAGTAGATGAAAAAGCATTTGTAAACAAGTGCTATGTAGATCTCAAACGTCATTAGTACCCGTGCCTGCAGCCTTTACAGATGCTGCCTCGGGGAAGAGGAATGTGAATTGGCCACTGCTTCCAGCAGGACGTGAGGCAATGTCCTTACCTAGTTAACCTCATGCTCAGTACATTCTGCTCTCTTTCATGTCAACAAATCGATTATTTTGTACAGCATTTCCCTGAAGGCCAGAAGAAGGGTTTAGAGATGCTGATAGGAGTCAAATGTAATCACTGACTTCGAGCCAGAAAGATGGGATAACTCAGTGCCTTAGTAGTCAGAACTGGGGTGAAGTCATAGAAAACTGTACCACAAGTAAAATGAAGGTTTTGATTTGTCCTTTCACTTTTTCTTGGTCTAATTTTAAAGCCACAAAATGATAGGCATTATTAGTCAAATGAATATTGGCTTTCAGAGTGTTCTCATGAAAACTTATCAGTTATCATTTATGTTCTTGGGGTCCAGGGTGTTTTGAGCCCAGAATTTGTTAGTTGTAAGTGAAAGAAAGTTAATCAACTCAAACTAAGGAAAAAAGGACATGTTTACCTCACTTCACTGGAAAGCTCAAGGGTAGATAAGCTGGATTCAGGGGCTGCAAGGTTGTCTCAGGGCTTGACCTAGTTTTCTCTCATCCCAGCTCATCTCTTTTCTGTGCTGGTTGATCTCAGCCCCATGTTCCCCTGTGGTCCCAAGGTGGCTCTCAGGATCCCCATCCAATCACCCATTGCATTGAAAGACAGACAATTGCCTTATACTATCCCTTACAGGCAGACAATGAGAAACCATGGATGATAACCTCATCAGTGTCTCCAGGGAAACTTAGGTCCCTGTAAGGACGCAAAGCTCATAAATCTGCTGCATGTAGAGTTGCACGTTTCATTTATAGTAAATTTAATTTTCTCCCATCTCTGGCTGGTCCCCCTTTCCTGAGAACTGCTCATTTCACCGAATGAAAGGTAATTCACAGTTCAAGTGTTTACACCAGGGCATGTCAGCCCACATTGCTGGGGAGCAGGTCACGTGCATTTTATTTAGTGCTTGGCCCACCTGCACTGACTTTGGCATCATCACTCTCGCTGCTTCTCCCGGCTCCCAGGGGTTCTGCGGTAATTAGCAAGAGCACCTGGAAAGCTCTAGGCGCTCCTTAAAAATTGAAGTGCCACGTGATGTTACTCTGCGACTAGAAAGGATGGTGGATCACAAGGCGGGGCTGATGCAGGTCTCTCTTGCACCCTCCATCACTGGGAACCAGCCCCTTCGTCACAGTGGATGGAAAGCTTCACACCTGTCTGCGGCATTTGGGTGAGTGAGGTCCCATGGTGAGAGCTTTGCATGGTCCTGTGTAGGCACAGTCAGCTCAGATGGGTGAATGCGGAATTAGTTTCCCTTCGGTGGCATCATCTGTGCTGTGCTCCCAGAAGAAACTCAGGGCTGTGGTTCACTCTTCCCACCACCTTGTCGCCTAAGTGAAAGTTATCAAACCCGCCAGTGCCCCTTCCATGTGGACTACAGAAGTCTCATAATCTGTCTCTCTGTTGTCTCCGCCTCCCTTCTCATTACCGTCGCAGGATTATCTTCTGGAAGCGTGTACGTATGTCATTCCTCAGCGGCTAACTCTCTCCCTGCTCGCCTCAAAGCTACCAAATAACAGCGCAACTCTGTAGCCTGGCTCTGAACACCCTCCTAGGTCTGGGAGTTACCTACCTCTTACAAAGCTCTTTTTCTCGTCTCCTTAATGATCCCTCTACTCTCCCATACGATCGGCTTCCTGCTACTTTGAATGATCTTGACTAACTGTGTGTCAGCTTCCTTACTTGTGTAATAAGGTAACGATGATTATCTCCCCTGGACACAGTGGTAGATTAAATGGAATATTTTATAGAAAGAGGCTAGGATGGTGCCTGGCACATTCATGGGCTATCAGAATGCTGGTTGTTATTATTATAATCTCTCCTTCCTGGCTCAGCCTGAGAACTGTTTCTTTTCTGATGCCGTTCCCAGTCCTTGGTCTTGAGGGATTTTTCCTTCCACTGAAATCCCGAAGTGCCGTCTCCACATCATAATTTGGTATCATGGAAAAATTATCATGTATTTACAGTTTGTATCAAGTCCTATTTTACATGTCTTTCTGATTTGCTAAGCTTCAGATTCCCTTGTGTTATATCTTTATTTTTCTTTTCAATATGTCTCAGACTACAACTTCCTCTGTGGTAAGGGCTCTCTGGGTAGCTGCCAGCTGACCTCGAAGCCCCTGGCTCACCTCGGCCACGGCTATGCGCCATGGCTATTGTGACTGCCATCGTGCTCATGGAAGCAAGAGCCAGGGCAGGTCCAGGGCTCAAGGGTTGCAGAGATGGCCTGTGGCCAAGAAGGGACGAGGTGGAGGTACAGCCTAGTTTTCCTGGGGAAGAGTTGTCTGAAATAGTTTGCTGAGGCCCTGAATGCAATCACTAAAGAGTGAGGCCAGGAAGGTTTGAGGTTCCGAGCCCCTACCCAAGTCTGTCCTGAAAAGGTGGCTCTAGAGACAGAGGGTCAGTTGTGTTGGCTTTGGAGCTGGCCAAGACCAGGCTCATGGGGCACTGCTCTGTTCCGAGTCTACCACGTCAGAACTGAGATGAAGGGCCATAACTCGGGTGTTCGAACTGGCTCCCTAGTGGCTGCTCAGAGGGGCCAGGTCACACAACTTGGGTGAACTTGGACCAGCAAGAGGCAGGAGACAGGAATGAGCCTGCAGGTAAATTGTTCTCCTTCCCTCCCCCATTTGGTTCTTGGGTCCCAGTTTCCAGGCAGCATCTGGAGACAGTCCATGAGAGTGGGCAGAATGTACTTTATGGGTAAGGGTCCACCTTCTATTTGCTGTATTTTCTACTCTGCTATCCTTTCCCCCTCACTCTGGCTTCCAACGCATTGCACTCCCCAAGTAAACAGGCTGCAGATGTTGCCTGTTTCCTAGGGCACCCTGCCAAGAAAACGTTACTCTGTTATCTTTCTCTTCTCTCCTAGCCTCTCCTCTCCTCTGTTCTTCTTGCCTCCTTTGTTCTCCTCTGTCCCTTTTATTTTGTTTCAAATAAGATCATAGAGAGTAGTTTTTCGGGGGAGGAGTCCCAATGCTTCTTCATCTTTGGGGCTAATGCCCTAAGGAATCGTGGGGGTGGTAGCTTTCTGAGCAGGATTCAGGATGCTGATCTTAATAAAATAAACGTGGGTGCACTCAATTGTAAGTAATCCCTTGTATGTACATTCATTCATTTTCATATTTGCCCAAAAGATTAAATGGGAGAGTCATTATTTTCTTTACAAAAGAGTTCACATAAACTTCTATCACACATAGATAATGATTTGATTCATCACTTTCAGCTGGCAATGAACTTTGCAGTTGTAATCCTTGTGTAAGAGGCCATGAGGAGGCTGGCCATTGCTGAGAGCTGCTGCTCTGAAGTGAAGACAGATCCACTCTTCCTATTCTTCCCTGAAAGTTGGGGGTAGTGCTGGCTTTCCTTTGCTCTCTCATTGCCTCTACAGTGGGGGAAATGCTAAATACTCTGTCTGAAAACCCTCCATCTCAGCACTGGGGTCCTTCACAAATGTCTGACATGGCTACGTAGCCACTCGTGTGTGTGTGTGTGTGTGTGTGTGTGTGTGTGTGTGTGTGTGTGTGTATGCGAGGGGGTGGGGCTGGTAAGTAGAATAATGGTCTCCTGAAATATCTACCTCTGAATCCCTGAAACCTGTGACTAGGTAACCTTACGTGGCATGAGGGACTTTGTAGACAGGATGACGTTGAGGGCTCTGTGATGGGAAGATTATCTCCGATTACTCAGGTGGCCCCTAAATGCAATCACAAATGTCCTCATGAGAGGGAAGCAGGAATATGAGTCTGAGAGATTTGATGATGCTATTCTGCTGGCTTTGAAGATGGAAGAAGGGCCCATGAGTCAACAAATGAAGGCCACCTTTCTGGGAGCTGGGAAAGACAAGGAAACAGGATTTCCCCCTGAGCCTCTGGAATGAATATGCCCAAGAGCTCCCTGTGTCTTATAAATGTGGACAAAAACTAGAGGCAGGTCAAGATTGCACAGAACGCTTACGAGCTCCCACCGCAAACACGGGAAGGAAATGCTTTTAAAAGCAGTCCATTCACCTCATTGTTATTCCTCCAGCAGAACATCTCCCTCCTGTGCCCTAATCAGCTCTGTGACCCAAATGTGCCTCAGTGCTTTATTATGAGTTGGCCAAAAAGTTCGTTTGGGTTTTCTGTAAGATGTTAAGGATCTTACAGCCTTGGACCTTACCAAGTTCTAAATGGGAGGAGAGGAGACTTGGGCTCCCCGTAGAGGTCAGGGTTTGTGTGTGGCCAGCCTTGACATATTATGTGGAGGCAGAGTCACACATTCTCATGTCACTGCTAACATTGGGCTGCACGGGTCCTTCTCTCCTGGATGCCTGTGACTCCTTTCACGTGTGTTTGCAGGATGTGCTGGTTTATCATTCCAGGGACTCAGGTTGCTGGCGACAGAAACTCATTGTACCTAATGAAGGGAAAATAGAGAAAGATATCGAAAGGATATGAGATGCCCATAGAACTGAAGGAAAGTATGAATAAATAAGCCATAAGCAAGACAAGAACCTGGACAGAGTTGGAGAAATGGTGGGTAGTGTCTGTGGGCCATCTTTCCGATGAATCTAATCGTTTTCCAGTTGTTTTCTCTCTTTGAATCTCTCTGCACAAAATCTGGGTAGGAATGGGGAAAACCTGGCCTTGGTTTATCTCCCGTTGGTCAGAGGAGGGAAGGGCACCTTGAATGAGAAATAGCTTTGTCAAAACCATCAGCCCTAGATGATCTCTATCCCGAGGGAGGAGGAAAGGCAAGGAATTGTTCCCCAAATCAGTGAGATGAGGTTTGGGTTGCCAGCAATGACAGCTATCATCTCGAGACAGCTAGAAGTTCTCTAATGTTTCACATGGGAGGACAGTTTTGTCTATTCACTTTCATCGTAGACTTTAGGGTTTCTGAACAAATTTGTCAAGGCTTAAACATGAGGGTGCTTATAAACTGGGTAATAAACACTAGAGCAGAGGGACGATCGGAAGAGGTTGAGATGACTCTGACTCATGACTTTATTTTCATCCTGAAGCACAAAAAGGTAAATGACATCTTGTACAACAAGTTCTGAGTTTCTAAGAGAAGTTTGTACACAGAGTTAATGTATTATTGAGAAAAGCCTGGACTTCTGAGGTGGAAGGATTTATCAAGTTGAGTTTGTTTATTTTTTTTTTGGCGGGGTGTGACTTCTTTTCTTTATAATATGAAATTAGGAAATTAGGAATAGGAAATAATATTTCATAGGGATTTTTGTAAGATGTGTGAAGCTCTTGGTATATATCAAGCCCTTAATAAATGCTAGCTTCCTTCTCTGTGTGTTTATGTGTATGTTTCTCTTTTTATATGAATCGTATGTACTAATGTAGTTTTCCTTTCCCTGTAATGAGCTGCAGAGCAATTCTCTTCCATTTTATTTTTCTGCTTTGGAGCTGGTGTTGGTAAGTGGTGCAAATAGCAGACTAGACTGTGTCTATCCCAAGGTCCGTATTACAAACATACAATCATTTTCCCCTTAACTATAGATGAAGCTATTTATATACCTGGTTGTCTTAAACATCTCAGGTAGCAATCGTCAGCTGTAGTTGAAAGGCAAAATGAAATCCTCTGTGGATTTGAATCATACCTAGAAGCAAAATCATGTAGTTATGAGTGCTTGGTTGGGCAAAGTAAAAGAAATGTATTAAAACACCTAAATTGCACTGAATTGTAGTTGTGTCATTCATTGCAATTTAAGTATTCTAAAAGATTTCTTTTTATTTGTTCAACCAGTCCCTCATATTGAAATGCCTTGATGGGGTGAGTCTTCCAAATATTTAAATGAGGCTGAAAGTAGAAATTGGCATAGAAATAAACAAGAAGCTGTTTAGGGAGGCATCTAGGGGGTGAAGGAAATAACTTTGGAACATGTACAAGGAGGAACAAGTCATCTTGGAAAATACAGTAAACAAAATTTACCCATTGGCCCCAAGCCATGGGAGAAATTAACCCAGGGAACCCAGAACATGGAGAATGGCCTTCAACATCAGAATAGAATTTGAAATCCAGCCTTGCCTCTTCCTGGTAGCTGATTGACTTTGGACACATTTCTCAGACTCTATGATTTTCATTGTTCTCATCTGTCAAATGAGGCTAAATAATAACTTCATCTGCAGGGTTATTGTGAGAATTAAATAAGAAGGTAAAGGACTTTGGAGTGATCGGAACATACAAAACATTCGATAAATGATGCTGTGTTACTAGTTTAATACATTGAATAATACGTGTTCTGAGATATAAAAATTTTCATTCATTAAGAATATACCTGAAAATGATGCCTTTGTTTATAATTGATAATCTTATTAATTTTCACATACTAATGCTGAACCTTGTACAGCATGAAAGAAAAAACATGGACTCTGGGGGCAGACAGATTTCATTCTCTTCTGCTTGGGAACTGAGAGGTTTGGCAAGTCACTATAGCTTGCTGAATCTCAGTGTATTTATCCACACAGTGGGGATAAAAACTTATCTGTTGGAGTTTTGGGAGGATTATGAAATAACCAATGAAAATTGCCTGAGTATACAGAGTATGCAATAAACACTAGTTCTTTTCCCCCCATGGTATTATTCTGAGCCTATCGTAATCCTATTATATCTCATAGTCACCTCAGAATATGGATAGCATATAGAATCTTACAAATGGTATATAATATATTATAACGGAATCATAGAATATAAAATTTGAATGTACATCTGGTGAAAATGTAGTTTAAACACTGCTGATTGATGTGCTAATATCTTCTGAAGCATCCCTGGCTAAGTAAATTGCTAGTTAGTTTCTGTGATACCTAGACCCTCACTACCTTAGAATGGAGAGGCAGTTCCATTTATAGGCAGCTTTAATTGTCAGGAAGTTCTCTGTATTGAACGGAAAGCTTCTCTTGGCGATTTTCCCTCGATAGCCAGAGTTCTAGATCCTGAGGAGCTCCATATCACAGCCCTCTGTGTACTTCAAGTCTGCTCTCATAGAACAGCACCTGGCCTGTATTGAAGATTTCCTAAATGAATGAAGGAACGAATGAATGAGCAAATGAGACAAGAAATGAGAACTGTTTAACAGTATTAATGCTTTACTGTCTCTGCTGAGAGTGTTAGCACGTTTTCTTTTGCATTATATTGTATCATTCACGGTAAAATAAGGCAAGTAGAGTCATTATGTGTTTTATAGAATAAGATTTATTATAGGAGTAAGGCCTTACACAATTATGGAAGAAGCTGGAGAGGTAAGGGTTTGAAAAGAGGAGTTGAGGGATCAGAGAAACATCATTAACCAGGCTTTCTGAAGCACTAGCACAAGTGGACCAGTGCAGGGCTCACAAAGAATATGAGAAGGCAGGGACGTTGCCTGGGAAGGGGGCCTGGGGGAGGCGTCTAAGGAAGGCTGTCACCTCTGCACCTGGCTGTTGGTCAGTGGGTCAGTGTATTAGTCAGGGTTTTCCAAAGAAACAGAACCAATGCAGGAGTAAATACATATACATATATATATATTTGTATTTATTTATATATAGATTTATTATATATACATATATAATATATACAATATTTACGTATGTACATGTATATATACATATATATGTGTATGTGTATATATAGAAAGGTTTATTATAAGGAATTGGCTCGCATGATTATGGAGACTGGGAAGTCAAAAATCTGCAGTGTGTGGGGCTTTCCTGGTGGCGCAGTGGTTGAGAGTCCACCTGCCGATGCAAGGGATGAGGGTTCGTGCCCCGGTCCAGGATGATCCCACATGCCACGAAGCGGCTGGGCCCGTGGGCCATGGCCGCTGAGCCTGCGCATCCGGAGCCTGTGCTCCGCGACGGGAGAGGCCACAGCAGTGAGAGGCCCGCGTACCGCCAAAAAAAAAAAAAAAAAAAAAAAATCTGCAGTGTGTGCCAGCAGGCTTGCGACTCAGGAGAGCTGACAGTGCAGTCCTGGTCCTAAGACAGTCTGCTGGAGAATTGTCTCTTGCTGCAGAAGGCCAGTCTTTTTGTTTAGTTCAGGCCTTCAACTGTTTGGATGAGGCCCACCCACATTCTAGAAGGCAATCTGCTTTACCCAATGTTCACTGATTTAAATGTTAATCACATCCAAAAAAAACACCCTCTGGGGTGACACGTAACATTCACCATCACAGTCATCAGGGCTGGCAGTTAAGAAGAGTTGGATACAGAGGAGGGAAGAGCAAGGATAGAAGCTGGAACCTGCCAGCACTTCTGCCTCTATCCTTTATTGCATCTAACTGGTGATCTTCAAAGAATAATGGATACTGTTCACTTTGTCTTCCAAATCTTGCATTTCCTGGGAGGGGATTCAGGGACTCTTAAAGCTGGTAGACAAGTTGACGTAGTATAAAGGCAGCACATTCCACTCCCTATCTACTTGGCATCCATACACACCCTCTTAACCCATATTTAACTTTCTAACATGATGCAACGATCCCTCAAACAACCTAAAACATGCTACCCCTATTTCCCCCCAAAGATACAAAGTCTCAGCGGTCACTTAATCCATCTCCAGGTGATGTTATTCCTTTTTGAGCTGCATCATGCTCTTTCTTTGATATCTTGTAACTTAAATACTGAGATAAAAGACTAACCAACTATTGAAATGTCTGATGATAGATATTAGGGTGATGGGAGAGGGGGAAGAAAAGAAAAATAATTGGTTAATATATGCACAAATATTCATACCAAAGTAAGAAGAACAATGCTTAAAATTACTGCAGTTCTTGTTGCTATAACTACTCAGGTGGACCTACCTGGTTTTTAATTTCCTTCTTCCTCTGCCCATTCTGGCTGGTCATGGTTTTTGCCTGGCAGGATGTCCCAAACTTGCTTTCGTTGTTACAGTTATTTAACAATGATACAGCCAGTTATAACTTCATGCTCATAAAGTTTTTCCCCCCAGCTGGTACCATAACTGAGTTATCAAAAGGCCATTCAGTTGTTCTGTCAGACCAGTGATGGATCGGGAGTGACTAGTGACTTCCATATACATGAGCTCATTGTCACACTTTGTTGGATGTGATATAATTCCCAAGTTGATCACGAGGCTCTGTGGAATACTATGATAAACAATGAGGCATTCTCTGGGTCCTTAAATATTGATTTTTGGCAGAAGCATTGTGGGCAGAAAAGGCAAATTCCTACGTAGAGCAAGTATCTCTTTCAGTGAGAACAGAGCACTGCCCCTTCCATGATGCCTGTGGATGACTGGATGGTTCTCCCAGGGAACGATTCTGTATCAGAGATTCAGTGTTGGGCTCTGCTGCTGGCAGATTGAACAGTCAGCAGTGGCTGGGTCAGACCAGTGTTACCCCGTGTATAATCTCCGTCCCTGTCACCATGGCCATTTGGTTAAAGAGGCTTTGGGGCAAGGGCTGGGGTGTCTTGGAAAAGAGCCACGTAGACATCTACAGAATAGGTCATCTTGTATCCCTGATTATCCTCCTCTGTTCAGGTGCCTCTTTAATGACCATTCACATAAAATCCAAACATCCTCACACTGGGCCCATTCAGAGAGCTCAGTCCATATACCTCTTCCCAAGACCTATTTTATCATGACTTTTTTTCTCTAATCCTGTGTTCCTCCTAAGTCTTTGTCCATAAGCTTACTGCCCGTGAGTCAGTGTAGATCTCTATGTCTGGCCATCTGTCCTTGCTTAAAATTCTGTCTACTGGGAGGATTTTACTTCACTGTTGCCCTTTAGGACCACTGCAGAGTGGGGCTGTGGTGCTGCAGTTGTCTATTTTGGGGTAACGGCAGAATATCCTGCAGAACCATCTATAAATCAGGTCTAAAAGTTTTCTTCCTCAATCAACTGATTATTAGGAACTCCCCATGAGACCATATCTATCACTACTTAGCTAACCTCTTGCTGAGCCTGGTGGCTTCAAATAACAACCATTTTATTTGCTTGCTGTTCTGAGAGTCAGGAATTTAGAAAGGACACTGTGGAGACAGCTCATCTCTCTCCATGTGATGTCTGCTGGAGCTGGGCCATTCCATATGGCTTCTTCACTCGCTGGTCTGGTGGTTCAGCTTGGCTGGCTTGACGCTGGTCATATATCTGGGGCCTCAGTTCTCACTGTCAACTAGACTTCTGGGCTCTTCTCCATGGCCTCCCTCTCTCTTTGTGTCATCTCTGGATCATCTTCCAGTAGGACAGCTGTATGTCTTACATGAATTCTCAGGGCTTCTAATAGCAAAAAAGCAGAGGTTCTAGGCCTTCTTAAAGCTTAGACCCAGAACTGGCATAGTGTTGCCACCACTGTATTCTAGTGCTTATTAAGCAAGTTGGGCCCAGCATAGATTCAAGGGGCAGGCACTGCACAAGGGCATGAATATTGGAAGGCATACATCTTTGGGAACTTCTGTATCTGACTAGTATATATACCACCAAAATGTTTTAAAAGAATATTTTGTTGTTCATATAAAACCCTAATAAAATAAAACCCTAATAGCTCTGTAACTTATAATTTATAGACAGAGGATATATATAAACAACATACATATATATAAACAATATTCAGGGCTTCTCCTAACATCAGGCTATAGGAATACACTGATATTGATAGCTCTCGAGTAGAAGATGAATTCATTCTCTTATGTCCTTGTTTGGCTACCACAGGAGTGGTAAATAAAATGTCCCTAGCCAGTCAACTTATTTCTCCTCTGCTGGTCATTGGCTGTTATCAAACCATTGGAATAAACTAGTTTGGCAGGTTTATTGGGCATTGCCCCAAATTTGGGGCAATGCCCCAAATTACTAGATAACATTTAAAAATATAATCCCGTGTGTTTTTTCTTCTTTTTACTCCTTTTGGCAATGAAGTTCTTTTATCATTTAAACTAATCCACAAACTGTAGGCTGTCAGGAAAGGAAGGACCCAAAAGAACACAATGTGAACAAACACTCAAATTCTTGGCTTTTAGTTGTAACACAGGCTTTAAAAATTCTTGGTAGAGCCCATAGTCTGAAAGCCACAGCATTATAGGTTTGTAATGCCCAGACATCTTAATAGAGAAAAGTATGTGAGGCTTTAAAGTAGCCATTGCCTGGAGGACAGAGAACATAGAGTTTATATCACAAACAATAGAAAAGGGGGAGATGTGAGATGACCAAGAGCAGTATTCCCTCCAAAAAGCATAAGCAGTTGCTTTCCCTTCCTAGCATCACTGAGATATAATTGACATGTACCTTTGTATAAGTTTAAGATGTACAGTGTAATGATTTGATATGTCTGTATTGCAAAATGATTACCATAATAGTGTTAACACGTCTATCACCTCACATAGTTACAATTTTTTGTGTGCGTGATAAGAACTTTTAAATCTACTCTCTTAGCAACTTTCAAATATACAGTGCTGTGTTGTTAACTATAGTCACCATGCTGAACTTTACAAACGTAGAATTTATCTTCCACCACCTTCACTCATTTCCACCCCCCTCCCAGCAACCACCAGTCTCTCCTGTTTCTATGAGTTTGGTTTTTCTAGATTCCATATAAGAGTGAAATCATACATTAATTGTCTTCCTCTGTCTGACTTATTTCACTTAGCATAATACCCTTGAAGTTCATCCATAGTGTCACAAATGGCAAGACTTCCTTCTTTTATTATGGCTGAGTAATATTCCATTGTATATGTATATCAAATTTTCTTCATTCATTCATCCATTGATGGACACTTAGGTTGTTTCAATTGGCTATTGTAAATAATGCTGCAATAAAGTGAGGGTGCATTTATCTCTCTGAGATAGTGATTTCATTTCCTTTGGGTATATACCCAGAAGTGGAAATGATGGATCATATGGTGTTTCTTTAAAAACTTTTTTCTATTTTTCAGTTTTTTGAGGACCCTCTGTACTGTTTTCTGTAGTGGTCCATACACAGTATACAGTCCCACCAACAGTGCACAAGGGTTCTCTTTTCTCCACACCCTCCCCAGCACTTGTTATTTCTTATATTTTTGATAATAACAATTCTAATAGGTATGAGGTGATATCTAATTCTGGTTTTGATTTCCCTGATTAGTGTTGCTGAGTACCATTTCATATACCTGTTGGCCATTTGAATATTTTCTTTGGAAAAATGTCTGTCCAAGGTCTTTGCCCATTTTCTAATTGGATTATTTATTTTTTGTCTATTGAGTTGTATGTATTTCTTACATATTTTGGATATTAACATCTCATCAAATATGTGGCTTGTGTATTTTCTCCCATTCTGTAGGTTGACTTTTCATTTTTTTGATTGTTTCTTTTGCTATGTAGAAGCTTTTTAGTTTGATGTAGTCCTACTTGCTTATTTTTGCTTTTGTGGCTTGTGCTCTGAATCTCATAACCATAAAAATCATTGCCAAGACTGATGTCAAGAAGCTTTTTCTCTAAGAGTTTTATGACTTCAGGTCTTACATTTAAGTATTTAATCCATTTCCGGTTAATTTTTAATCCATTTTGAGTTAATTTGTCAGTTTCTAATTAAGTGAAGCGTACATCTACCCCATGATCCAGCAATTTTACAGGTGGATATTTCCCCAGGAGAAATGAAAATATATGTCCAAAAAAGACTTGTATGTGAAAGTTCATAGCAGCTTTATTCATAACAACAACAACAACAAAAAAAACCCACCTTGAAAATAACCCAAATGTTCATTCGGTAGCTGGATTAACAAATGGCACACTATTCATAAAATACAATAAAATGGAACAAACTACTGACACACAAGACAACATGAATGAATCAAAAACATGATGCTGAGTAAATGAAGCCAGACGCCAAAGAGTATGTACTGCATGATTTCAGTTCCATGAAATTCCAGACGCACAGAACTAATCTTTGATGATAGAAATCACGAGTGCCTGCCTGGGGGTGGGGATTGACTGGGAAGGGCATAAGAAGAATTTCTGGGTGATAGGATATTCTATATGTTGACAAGTGTACACGTTACACAGGTGTATGCATTTGTTAAAACTAATCAAACTGTACACACTCTATGTTGTACTATATGTAAATTATATTTCAATAAAAGGAGTAGATAAAAGTTCACCCAGCTGGTGTGAAGTGGCGATTCAGAGAGAAAGTATATATGATTTGGATGCTGGTAGGTGTTGGAGATGCCTCTCTCCAGCCTTATTCACTGTATTTTCTTTCTCATATCCCAAGAATGTCCAACGTGGCATCTGAGCTAGCCAGCTATGGTGCCCAGGGGATGAGCTGAGAGAGCCCCAGGGTCTAGAGCTCCCTGTGTGTGGAGCAGGATAAAGCCACTGAGAGTTGCCTAATGCCTTTTTGTGTCTTCCCCCTGGCTCTATCCAAGGTGGGCTGGGGCATTCTAGGACAGAACTAATGGACCTAGAGACTTGGAGTTGGGTCGGAGGAAGTCAGCTGTGGATGCTGTCTATAGTTGTCTCTTCCAACTGACACAGGCACAATGTAAACAACCCACTATTCGAAACCACTGCCAGGGAGAAAGGTGCTGGGGAAAAGGCTTGTGATGACAGACTTTAAATCTTAAATTGCTACATTAAAAAATGGCAGTGATGGAGTTTACCTTGAGTGGCAAGATTAGGTGTTTCAACTGCCAAAGAGAAATGAGCTCTCAGGAGCCTAGATGATTCAGATAAAGAGAAATGAGTGAAATCATGTTTCTGTTTATCTGAGTGGTTTACTCATTACACTTGGGTAAAGACTGCTCATACCTGGTCCACTGTAGATGCTCAGGGTTACTTATTTATTTAATTTTATTTTATTCATTTTTTTGTGTTTTTTTAATGTCTTATGGATTTTCAAATTTTGTAAACTTGAAGATTTAAGGTGACCTTAGTTATTTAAGTTTTTCCCAGGGATTTTAAAAATATTTAATTAATTAATTAATTAATTTGGTTGCACCAGGTCTTAGTTGCAGCAGGCAGGCTCCTTAGTTGTGGCATGTGGGCTCCTTTGTTGTGGCATGTGAACTCTTAGTTGTAGCATGCATGTGGGCTCTAGTTCCCTGACTGGGGATTGAATCCAGACCCCCTACATTGGGAGCGTGGAGTCTTATCCACTGTGCCACCAGGGAAGTCCCTCAGGGTTATTTAAAAGACTCTTTCTCTCTCTTTCCATCGGCCAAATAATCTTCAACAACGTAAGGCTATAAATGTAAAAGTAAGTCCTATATCATCTACCAGTGGTAATGTGGGCTCAACTGAAGTATCAGGGAAGAACTCCAGACATCAAATTCATAGGTTTCCAAAGATTAATATGAAGTGATATTTAGAAATATGAAATTACCTGTGGAAAGTAATTCCTGTACTTGTAGACTGAAAGATGATTTTTTCCATTAATTTCAGGATGAATGGCATCTGGAAAAAACACTGACAGAAATTTAAAAATTACTTTGTTAGCAACCTTTTATAAGTTTTTATGGACTTGAACATATTTTATTTGATTTTTCTGATAATTTCAGTTATTTGCATCAATGAACAATTTCATTAGGTAATATTTAACGAATTTCCAACACCAAAGTCCTCACTTATGAAAAAACCACCTCTTTATGTGGGGTATAGTAAAGCCCCAGCTAGGTGATCTACATTTAACAGGTAAAATTATTCATAGTATGATAGTTAATGACATACTTGTTAATGACATACAAGTAGAGAAATTTTACCCACTGAGCTAAAGTAGGGTCTTCTATTTTTTTTTTTTTTGCGGTACGCGGGCTTCTCACTGCTGTGGCCTCTCCCGCTGCGGAGCACAGGCTCTGGACACGCAGGCTCAGCGGCCATGGCTCACGGGCCCAGCCGCTCTGCGGCATGTGGGATCTTCCTGGACCGGGACACGAACCAGTGTCCCCTGCATCGGCAGGTGGACTCTCAACCACTGCGCCACCAGGGCAGCCCAGGGGTCTTCTATTTTTATTGTTTATTTTCAGGCTAATTCATTCATTCCTGAGTTTCTCCTACGAAATCCATTATTATTTTTCTAAAAGGGACTAGTTTACTCTCTCCTGACAGTTCCTTATGGATGTTTAAGTCACCTTCCAGGAAAAATGCAGTAAACTGTAGCATTTTAAGCACTAGAAGCACATAACTTTTCCAGAAAGTAGACAAAGCTGTATGGTCAAGGAACACCTAGGCACTGACTCTGTTCTAACTCCCAAGGAAGATAAAGCTTTGCTGCATTGAGCTGGGTTCAAGACCCAGGAGAACTTGATGTTTGTAAATATTTCATTAAATGGAAGCGCTCAGATATTTTAATGTAAATGCTTTTGGAATGATGACATAAGCCCTGAGTACAGAAGGGCAGTGGCCTGGCAGTTTTCCAGATTCACCAAGACCTTACCTTGAGCAAAAAAGGTCAATGGTGGCTACAAGCCCTGCATTAGTTACTTTCAGGGTGAAGGGAGAACTTGTTGAAATATGTGGCATTTGTTCCAGCCCTGCATGGTCACTGTACTTTCAATAAGGTTTGCATCCTTGATGAAGTAGAGTGAGAATTTAATCTCACTGTGAGGGGTAGGTTTGTGGTTATATAGCCCACCAGAAAAATCCTTAAAAACTCTGGAAAGATTTTATTCTTCCTTTGCAAAAAGAAGCATTTTTTAGAGTAGGTAAGATCTAAGTTTTCAGGGGTTAAGGTTCAACATAATCACCCCAAGGATGTGAGGGTATTTCTGAAAGTAGCTTGCCATTGTTTCTTGGTTGGCTGAACTTCAGCTGAGCAGGGAGATTTTAGTGTTAGCAGTGCTCAAGTTAAACATGAAAAATCATTTTGAGATTTGAGAAAGAGGAGCTGATATAAATATTATTGTATGGACTAAGTTGTGTCCCCTGCCACATTGATATGTTGAAGCCCTAACCCCCAATGTAACTGTATTTGGAGATAGGGTCTTTAGGAGGTAATTAAGGTTAAGTGTGTTATAAGGATGGGATCCTAATTTGATAGGATTAGTGTCCTTATAAGAAAGGAAGAGAGACCATAGCTCTGTCTGTTTTTCTCTGTGCCATGTGAGAACACAGCAAAAAGACAACCATCTACAAGCCAAGAGAAGAGGTCCTCCAAATGAAACCTACCTTGCCAGCACCTTGATCTTGGACTTCCCAACCTCCAAAACTGTGAGAAATGAATTTCTGTTGTTTAAACCACCCAGTCTATGATATTTTATTATGGCAGCCTGAGCAGACAAATATCATTACTGAGGACCAACTTTAACATTTGTTGAGTCCCACAAACTATGTATGCTTGCTCCCTTGTTAAATTTATTTAATCAGATGTTTTGCAATCACATGCAAACACACACACACACACACACACACACACACACACACACACACACACACACACACACAGATGATACCAGTAATAACCTTTAGAAGTGGGCATAGTGGTAAAGCCACATCCCAGGTGAAAGGAGGATCTGGGTGACATCAGTGGGTTTTACAGTCACTGGCCACCTTACCTGGCTTCATCCTCTTGTTACATCTCACAGTGGAACCACACAGGTCTATATATACTACAAGTCCCCAGCAAAGCAACCTATTTCCCTCTAGACCAAGATTTCTTTTTTAAAAAAAATTTTATTGAAGTAGAGTTGATTTACAAATGTGTTAATTTCTGCTGTACAGCAAAGTAACCCAGTTATATATATATATATACTTTTTTCATTATGGTTTATCAGAGGATATTGAATATTGTTCCCTGTGCTATACAGTAGTACCTTGTTGTTTATCCATCCTATATATAATAGTTTGCGTCTGCTAACCCCAAACTCCCAATCCATTCCTCCCCCACCCCCCCATCCCGCTTAGCAACCACAAGTCTGTTCTCTATGTCTGTGAGTCTGTTTCTGTTTCATAGACATGTTCATTTGTGTCGTATTTTAGATTCCACATATAAGTGATATTATATGGTATCTGTCTTTCTCTTTCTAACTTACTTCACTTAGTATGATAATCTCTAGGTCCATCCATGTTTCTGCAGATGGCATTATTTCATTCTTTCTAAAGGCTGAGTAATATTCCACTGTGTGTGTGTGTGTATATATATATATATATACACACCACAACTTCTTTATCCATTCATCTGTTGATGGACATTTAGGTTGTCTCCATGTCTTGGCTATTGTAAATAGTGCTGCTACAAACATAGGAGTGCATTTAACTTTTTTTTATTATTATACATTTATTTATTATTTTTGGCTGCATTAGGTCTTCATTGCTGTGCGCAGGCTGTCTCTAGTTGTGGCGAGCGGGGGCTACTTTGTTGTGGTGCGCGGGCTTCTCATTGTGGTGGCTTCTCTTGTTGCAGAGCACAGGCTCTAGGCACACAGGCTCTAGAGCACAGGTTCAGTAGTTGTGGCGCATGGGCTTAGCTGCTCCATGGCATGTGGGATCTTCCCAGACCAGAGCTCAGACCCATGTCCTGTGCATTGGCAGGCAGATTCTTAACCACTGTTCCCTAGGGAAGTCCCGCATGTACCTTTTTGAATTATAGATTTTTGGGGTATATGCCAGGAGTGGGATTGCTAGATCATATGGCAATTCTATTTTTAGTTTTTTGAGGAAACTCCATACCGGTTTCCATAGTGGGTCCATCAATTTACATTCCCACCAACAGTGTAAGAGGGTTCTGATTTCTCCATACCCTCTCCAGCATTTATTATTTGTAGACTTTTTAATGATGGCCATTCTGACTGATGTGACATGGTACCTCGCTGTAGTTTTCATTTCCATTTCTCTAATAATTAGTGATGGTGAGCATTTTATCATGTGCCTATTGGCCACCTGTTTGTCTTTGGAGAAATATCTAAATATTTAGGTCTTCTGCTCATTCTTTGATTGGGTTGTTTCTTTGTTATTGAATTATATGAGTTGTTTGTATATTTTGGAAATTAAGCCCATGTCAGTTGCATCATTTGCAAATATTTTCTCCCACTCCATAAGTTGTTTTTTCATTTTCTTTATGGTTTCCTTTGCTGTGCAAAAGCTTGTAACTTTGATTAGGTCCCATTTGTTTATTTCTGTTGCCTGAGGAGACAGACCTAAGAAAACATTGGTACAATTTATGTCAGAGAATATTATGCCTATGTTCTCTTCTAGGAGTTTTATGGTGTTTTATATTTAAGTCTTTAAGCCATTTTGAGTTTATTTTTGTGTATGGTGTGAGGGTGTGTTCTAACTTCATTGATTTACATATGGCTATCTAACTTTCCCAACACCACTTGCTGAAGAGACTGTCTTTTCCCATTTATATTCTTCCCTTGTTTGTTGAAGGTTAATTGTCCATAGGTGTGTGGGTTTATTCCTGGGCTCTCTATTCTGTTCCATTGATCCATGTGTCTGTTTTTGTGCCAATACTATGCTGTTTTGATTACTGTAGCTTGGTAGTATTGTCCGAAGTCTGAGAGGGTTATGCTTCCTGCTTTGTTCTTTTTCCTCAGGATTGCTTTGGCAATTCTGGGTCTTTTATGGGTCCATATAATTTTAGGATTATTTGTTCTAGTTCTATGCAAAATGTCATGGGTAATTTGATAGGGATTGCATTAAATCTATAAATTGCTTTGGGTAGTATGGCCATTTTAACAATATTATTTCTTCTAATCTAAGACAATGGGATATCTTTCCATTTCTTTGAATTGTCTTCAGTTTCCTTTATTAATGTTTTGTAGTTCTCAGCATATAAGTCTTTCACCTCCTTGGTGAGCTCTATTCCTAAGTATTTTATTTTTTTTGGATGCAATTTTTAAAAGAGATTTTTGGCTTATATTCCCTTTTTGATATTTCATTGTTAATGTAAAGAAACACAACCCATTTCTGTATGTTAATCTTGTATCCTGCTACCTTGCTGAATTTGTTTATCAGTTCTAGTAGTTTTTATGGAATCTTTAGGGTTTTCTACATAGAATATCATGTCATCTGCATATAATGACAATTTTACCTCTTCCCTGCCAATTTCAATACATTTTATTTCTTTTTCTTGTCTGATTGCTGTAGCTAGGACTGCCAATACTATGTTGAAGAGAAGTGGTGAGAGTGGGCATCCTTGTTCCAGTTTTTAGCGGGAAGGCTTTCAGCTTTTCACAGTAGAATATTATATTGGATATGGGTTCTATAAATAGCTTTTATTATGTTGAGATGTTCCCTCTCTACACACTTACAGAGTTTTTATCATGAATGGATGTTGAATTTTATCAGATTGATAAAATTGATGTGATTTTATCAAATGTTTTTTCTGCATCATTGAGATGATCATGTGATTGTCTTTTCTTTTGTTCATGTGGTGTATCAAATTGATTTTGTGTATGGTAAACAATCCTTGAGACCCTGGGATGAATTCAACTTGGTGAGGTTATATGATCTTTTTTTTTGGTTTTCTTTATTGGAGTATAATTGCTTTACAATGGTGTGTTAATTTTTGTTGTATAACAGTGAATCAGCTATACGTATACATATATCATCATATCCCCTCCCTCTTGCGTCTCCCTCCCACCATCACTATCCCTCACCTCTAGGTGGTCACAAAGCAGGGAGCTGACCTTCCTGTACTATACGGCTGCTTCCCACAGTTATCTATTTTACATTTGGTAGTATATATGTCAATGCCACTCTCTCACTTCATCCTAGCTTATGCTTACCCCTCCCTGTGTCCTCAAGTCCATTCTCTATGTATGCGTCTTTATTCCTGTCCTGCTCCTAGGTACTTCAGAACCATTTTTAATTTTTTTAAGAATCCATATATATTTGTTAGCATACAGTATTTGTTTTTCTCTTTCTAACTTACCTCACTCTGAATGACAGACTCTAGGTCTCCACCTCACTACAAATAACTGAATTTCATTTCTTTTTATGGCTGAGTAATATTCCATTGTATATATGTGCCCATCTTCTTTATCCATTCATCTGTTGATGGACACTTAAGTTGCTTCCACATCCTAGCTATTGTAAATAGTGCTACAATGAAAATTGTGGTACTGACTCTTTTCGAATTATTGTTTTCTCAGGGTATATGCCCAGTAGTGGGACTGCTGATAGTTCTATTTTTAGTTTCATAAGGAACTTTCATACTGTTCTTCATAGTGGCTGTATCAATTTACATTCCCACCAACAGTGCAAGAGGGTTCTCTGCTCTCCACACCCTCTCCAGCAGTTACTGTTTGTAGATTTTTTGATTATGGCCATTCTGACTGGTGTGAGGTGATACCTCATTAATAATAGGTGATGTTGAGCATTCTTTCCTGTGTTTCTTGCCAATCAGTGTATATTCTTTGGAGAATGTCTATTTAGATCTTCTGCCCATTTTTCGATTGCGTTGCTTGTTGTTTTGATATTGAGCTGCATGAGCTGCTTGTATATTTGGGAGATTAATCCTTTGTCACTTGCTTCGTTTGCAAATATTTTCTCCCATTCTGAGGGTTGTCTTTTCGTCTTGTTTATGGTTTCCTTTGCTGTGCAAAAGCTTTGAAGTTTAATTAAGTCCCATTTGTTTATTTTTACTTCCATTACTCTAGGAGGTGGGTCAAAAAGGATCTTGCTGTGATTTATGTCATAGAGTGTTCTCCCTATGTTTTCTTCTAAGAGATTTATAGTGTCTGGCCTTACTTTTAGGTCTTTAATCCATTTTGAGTTTACTTTTGTGTATGCTGTTAGGGAGTGTTCTAATTTCATTCTTTTACATGTACCTGTCCAGTTTTCCCAGCACCACTTATTAAAGAGGCTGCCTTTTCTCCATTGTATACTCTTGCCTCCTTTATCAGAGATAAGGTGACCATATGTGCATGGGTTTATCTCTGGGCTTTCTATCCTGTTCCATTGATCTACATTTCTGTATTTGTGCCAGTACCATACTGTCTTGATTACTGTAGCTTTGTAGTATAGTCTGAAGTCCAGGAGCCTGATTCTATGACCTCCATTTTTCTTAAGATTGCTTTGGCTATTCAGGGTCTTTTGTGTTTCCATACAAATTGTGAAATATTTTATTCTACTTCTGTGAAAAATGCTGTTAGTAGTTTGATAGGGATTGCACTGAATCTGTAGATTGCTTTGGATAGTATAGACATTTTCACAATGTTGCTTCTTCCAATCCAAGAATATGGTATATCTCTCCATCTCTTAAATTTCTTCCATCAGTGTCTTATAGTTTTCTGCATACAGGTCTTTTGTCTCCCTAGGTAGGTTTATTCCTAGGTATTTTATTCTTTTGGTTGTATTGGTAAATGGGAGTGTTTCCTTAATTTTGCTTTCAGATTTTTCATCATTAGTGTATAGGAATGCAAGAGATTTCTGTGCATTAATTTTGTATCCTGCTACTTCACCAAATTCATTGATTAGCTCTAGTAGTTTTCTGGTAGCATCTTTAGGATTCTCTATGTATAGGATCATGTCATCTGCAAACAGTGACAGCTTTACTTCTTCTTTTCCAATTTTGATTCCTTTTATTTCTTTTTCTTCTCTGATTGCTATGCCCAAAACTTCAAAAACTCTGTTGAATAATAGTTGTGAGAGTGGCCAGCCATGTCTTCTTCCTGATCTTAGTGGAAATGGTTTCAGTTTTTCACCATTAAGAACAATGTTGGCTGTGGGTTTGTCATATATGGCCTTTATTTGTTGAGGTAAGTTCCCTCTATGCCTACTTTCTGCAGGGTTTTTATCATAAATCGGTGTTGAATTTTGTCAAAAGATTTTTCTGCATCTATTGAGATTATCATATGGTTTTTCTCCTTCAATTTGTTAATGTGGTGTATCACATTGATTGATTTGCATATATTGAAGAACCCTTGCATTCATGGGATAAACCCCACTTGATCATGGTGTATGATCCTTTTAATGTGCTGTTGGATTCCGTTTGCTAGTATTTTGCTGAGGATATTTGCATCTATGTTCATCAGTAATATTGGCCTGTAGTTTTTTTGTGACGTCTGGTTTTGGTATCAGGGTGATGGTGGCCTCGTAGAATGAGTTTGGGAGTGTTCCTCCCTCTGCTATATTTTGGAAGAGTTTGAGAAGGATAGGTGTTAGCTCTTCTGTAAATGTTTGATAGAATTCATTTGTGAAGCCATCTGGTCCTGAGCTTTTGTTTGTTGGAAGATTTTAAATCACAGTTTCAATTTCAGTGCTTGGGATTGATCTGTTTATATGTTCTATTTCTTCCTGGTTCAGTCTCAGAAGGTTGTGCTTTTCTAAGAATTTGTCCATTTCTTCCAGGTTGTCCATTTTATTGGCATATAATTGCTTGTAGTATTCTCTCATGACCCTTTGTATTTCTGCAGTGTCAGTTGTTACTTCTCCTTTTTCATTTATAATTCTATTGATTTGAGCCTTTTCCCTTTTTTGATTTTGATGAGTGAGTCTGGCTAATGGTTTGTCAATTTTGTTTATCTTCTCAAAGAAGCAGCTTTTAGTTCTGTTGATCTCTGTGATTGTTTCCTTCATTTCTTTTTCATTTATGTCTGATCTGATTTTTATGATTTCTTTCCTTCTGCCAACTTTGGGTTTTTTGTGTTCTTTCTCTAATTGCTTTAGGTGTTGGGTTATGTTGTTTATTTGAGACTTGTCTTGTTTCTTCAGGTAGGATTGTATTGCTACAAACTTCCCTCTTAAAACTGCTTTTTGCTGCATCCCATAGGCTTTGAGTCATTGTATTACATTGTCATTTGTTTCTAGGTACTTTTTTATTTCCCCTTTGATTTCTTCAGTCATCTCTTCGTTATTTAGAAGTGTATTGTTTAGCCTCTATATGTTTGTATTTTTTACAGTTTCTTTTTTTATGTCTTTATTAAAGTATAATTGCTTTACAATGGTGTATTAGTTTGTATTTTATAACAAAGTGAATCAGTTATACATATATTGTATGTTCCCATATCTCTTCCCTCTTGTGTCTCCCTCCCTCCCACCCTTCCTATCCCACTCCTCTAGGTGGTCACAAAGCACCGAGCTGATCTCCCTGTGCTCTGCGGCTGCTTCCCACTAGCTATCTATTTTACATTGGTAGTATATATATGTCCATGCCACTCTCTCACTATGTCACAGCTTACCGTTCCCCCTACCCATATCCTCAAGTCCATTCTCTAGTAGGTCTGTGTCTTTATTCCTGTCTTACCCCTAGGTTCTTCATGACATTTCATTTTTCCTTAGATTCCATATATATGTGTTAGAATATGGTATTTGTCTTTCTCTTTCTGACTTACTTCACTCTGTATGACAGACTCTAGGTCCATCCACCTCACTACAAATAACTCAATTTCATTTCGTTTTATGGCTGAAGAATATTCCATTGTATATATGGGCCACATCTTCTTTATCCATTCATCAGAAGATGGGCACTTAGGTTGTTTCCACCTCCTGGCTATTATAAATAGAGCGTCAATGAACATTTTGGTACATGACTCTTTTTGAATTATGGTTTTCTCAGGGTATATGCCCAGTAGTGGGATTGCTGGGTCATATGATAGTTCTATTTGTAGGTTTTGAAGGAACCTCCATACTGTTCTCCATAGTGGCTGTACCAATTCACATTCCCACCAGCAGTGCAAGAGTGTTCCCCTTTCTCCACACCCTCTCCAGCATTTATTGTTTCTAGATTTTTTGCTGATGGCCATTCTGACTGGTGTGAGATGATATCTCATTGTAGTTTTGATTTGCATTTCTCTAATGATTAATGATGTTGATCATTCTTCATGTGTTTGTTGGCAATATGTATATCTTCTTTGGAGAAATGTCTATTTAGGTCTTCTGCCCATTTTTGGATTGGGTTGTTTGTTTTTTTGTTATTGAGCTGCATGAGCTACTTGTAAATTTTGGAGATTAATCTTTTGTCAGTTGCTTGATTTGCAAATATTTTCTCCCATTCTGAGGGCTGTCTTTTGGTCTTGTTTATGTTTTCCTTTGCTGTTCAAAAGCTTTGAAGTTTCATTAGGTCCCATTTGTTTATTTTTGTTTTTATTTCCATTTCTCTAGCAGGTGGGTCAAAAAGGATCTTGCTGTGATGTATGTCATAGTGTTCTGCCTATGTTTTCCTCTAAGAGTTTGATAATTTCTGGCCATACAATTAGGTCTTTATTCCATTTTGAGCTTATTTTTGTGTATGGTGTTAGGGAGTGTTCTAATCTCATACTTTTACTTGTACCTGTCCAGTTTTCCCAGCACCACTTATTGAAGAGGCTGTCTTTTCTCCTTTGTACATTCCTGCCTGCTTTATCAAAGATAAAGTGACCATATGTGTGTGGGTTTATCTCTGGGCTTTCTATCCTGTTCCATTGATCTATCTTTCTGTTTTTGTGCCAGTACCATACTGTCTTGATTACTGTAGCTTTGTAGTATAGTCTGAAGTCAGGGAGCCTGATTCCTTCAGCTCCGTTTTTCGTTCTCAAGTATGCTTTGGCTATTTGGGATCTTTTGTGTTTCCATACAAATTGTGAAATTTTTTGTTCTAGTTCTGTGAAAAATGCCAGTGGTAGTTTGATAGGGATTGCATTGAATCTGTAGATTGCTTTGGGTAGTAGAGTCATTTTCACAATGTTGATTCTTCCAAACCAAGAACATGGTACACCTCTCCATCTATTTGTATCATCCTCAGTTTCTTTCATCAGTGTCTTAAAATTTTCTGCATACAGGTCTTTTGTCTCCTTAGGTAGGTTTATTTCTAGATATTTTATTATTTTTGTTGCAATGGTAAATGGGAGTGTTTTCTTGATTTCACTTTCAAATTTTCCATCATTAGTGTATAGGAATGCCTGAGATTTCTGTGCATTAATTTTATATCCTGCTACTTTACCAAATTCATTGATTAGCTCTAGTAGTTTTCTGGTAGCATCTTTAGGATTCTCTATGTACAGTGTCATGTCATCTGCAAAGAGTGACAGCTTTACTTCTTCTTTTCCAATTTGGATTCCTTTTATTTCTCTTTTTTCTCTGATTTCTGTGGCCAAAACTTCCAAAAATATGTTGATTGAGAGTGGTGAGAGTGGGCAACCTTGTCTTCTTCCTGATCTTAGTGGAAATGCTTTCAGTTTTTCACCATTGAGGATGATGTTGGCTGTCGGTTTGTCATATATGGCCTTTATTATGGTGAGGAAAGTTCCCTCTATGCCTACTTTCTGGAGGGTTTTTTATGATAAATGGGTGTTGAATTTTGTCAAAAGCTTTCTCTGCATCTATTGAGATGATCATATGGTTTTTCTCCTTCAATTTGTTAATATGGTGTATCACATTGATTGAGTTGCATATATTGAAGAATCCTTGCATTCCTGGAATAAACCCCACTTGATCATGGTGTATGATCCTTTTAATGTGCTGTTGGATTCTGTTTGCTAGTATTTTGAGGATTTTTGCATCTATGTTCATTAGTGATATTGGCCTGTAGTTTTCTTTCTTTGTGACATCCTTGTCTGTTTTTGGTATCAGGGTGATGGTGGCCTTGTAGAATGAGTTTGGGAGTGTTCCTCCCTCCACTATATTTTGGAAGAGTTTGAGAAGGATAGGTGTTAGCTCTTCTCTAAATGGTTGATAGAATTCACCTGTGAAGCCATCTGGTCCTGGGCTTTTTATTTGTTGAAAGATTTTTAATCACAGTTTCCATTTCAGTGTTTGTGATTGGTCTGTTCATATTTTCAATTTCTTCCTGATTCAGTCTTAGCAGTTTGTGCATTTCTAAGAATTTGTCCATTTCTTCCAGGTTGTCCATTTTATTGGCATAGAATTGCTTGTAGTAATCTCTCATGATCTTTTGTATTTCTGCAGTGTCAGTTGTTACTTCTCCTTTTTCATTTCTAAATCTATTGATTTGAGTCTTCTCCCTTTTTTTCTTGATGAGTCTGGCTAATGGTTTATCAATTTTGTTTATCTTCTCAAAGAACCAGCTTTTTGTTTTATTGATCTTTGCTATTGTTTTCTTCATTTCTTTTTCATTTATTTCTGATCTGGTCTTTATGATTTCTTTCCTTGTGCTAACTTTGGGGTTTTTTGTTCTTCTTTCTCTAATTGCTTTAGGTGCAAGGTTAGGTTGTTTATTCGAGATGTTTCCTGTTTCTTCAGGTAGGATTGTATTGCTATAAACTTCCCTCTTAGAATTGCTTTTGCTGCATCCCATAGGTTTTGAGTCTTCGTGTCTCCATTGTCATTTGTTTCTAGATATTTTTTGATTTCCTCTTTGATTTGTACAGTGATCACTTCATTATTAAGTAGTGTATTGTTTAGCCTCGATGTGTTTGTATTTTTTACAGATCTTGTCCTGTAATTGATACCTAATTTCATAGCATTGTGGTTGGAAAAGATACTTGATACAATTTCAGTTTTCTTAAGTTTACCAAGGCTTGATTTGTGACCCAAGATATGATCTATCCTGGAGAATATTTCATGAGCACTTGAGAAGAAAGTGTATTCTGTTGTTTTTGGATGGAATGTCCTATAAATGTCTAATAAGTCCATCGTGTTTAATGTGCCATTTAAAGCTTGTGTTTTCTTATATTTCTCATTTTGGATGATCTGTCCATTGGTGAAAGTGGGGTGTTAAAGTCCCCTACTATGGTTGTGTTAAGGTCGATTCCCCCTTTTATGGTTGTTAGCATTTGGCTTACGTATTGAGGTGCTCCTATGTTGGGTGCATAAATATTTACAATTGTTATATCTTCTTCTTGGATTGATCTCTTGATCATTATGTAGTATCCATTTTTGTCTCTTGTGATAGTTTTTATTTTAAAGTCTATTTTGTCTGATATGAGAATTGGTACTCCATCTTTCTTTTGGTATCCGTTTGCATGGAATATCTTTTTCTATCACTTCACTTTCAGTCTGTATGTGTCTCTAGGTCTGAAGTTGGTCTCTTGTAGACAGCATATATATGGGTCTTGTTTTTGTATCCATTCAGCCAGTCTGTGTCTTTTGGTGGGAGCATTTAATCCATTTACATTTAAGGTAATTATCTATATGTATGTTCCTGTTCTCATTCTCTTAATTGTTTTGGGTTTGTTATTGTAGGTCTTTTCTTTCTCTTGTGCTTCCTGCCTAAAGAAGTTCCTTTAGCATTTGTTGTAAATCTGGTTTGTTGTGCTGAATTCTCTTAGCTTTTGCTTGTTTTTAAAGGTTTTAATTTCTCCATTGAATCTGAATGAGATCTTGCTGGGTAATCTTGGTTGTAGGTTTTTCTCCTTCATCACTTTAAATATGTCCTGCAAGTCCCTTCTGGCTTGCAGAGTTTCTGCTGAAAGATCAGCTGTTAACCTTATTGGGATTCCCTTGTGTGTTATTTGTTGTTTTTCCCTTGCTGTTTTTAATATGTTTTCTTTGTATTTAATTTTTGACAGTTTGATTAATATGTGTCCTGGCATGTTTCTCCTTGGATTTATCCTGTTTGGGACTCTCTGCGCTTCCTGGACTTGATTAACTATTTCCTTTCCCATATTAGGGAAGTTTTCAACTAAAAACTCTTCAAATATTTTCTCAGTCCCTTTCTTTTTCGCTTCTTCTTCTGGAACACCTATAATTCGAATGTTGGTGCATTTAATGTTGTCCCAGAGGTCTTTGAGAGTGTCCTCAGTTCTTTTCATTCTTTTTTCTTTATTCTGCTCTGCAGTAGTTATCTTCCAGGTCACTTATCTGTTCTTTTGCCTCAGTTATTCTGCTACTGATCCCCTCTAGAGTATTTTTAATTTCATTTATTGTGTTATTCATAGTTGCTTGTGTCCTCTTTAGTTCTTCTAGGTCCTTGTTAAATGTTTCTTGCATTTTGTCTATTCTGTTTCCAAGATTTTGGATCATCTTTACTATCATTATTCTGAATTCTTTTTCAGGTAGACTGCCTATTTCCTCTTCATTTCTTAGGTCTGGTGGGTTTTTATCTTGCTCCTTCATCTGCTGTGTGTTTTTCTGTCTTCTCATTTTGCTTATCTTAACTGTGTTTCAGGTCTCCTTCTTGCAAGCTGGAGGTTCATACTTCCCGTTGTTTTTGGTGTCTGTCCCCTGTGGCTAAAGTTGGTTCAGTGGGTTTTGTAGGCTTCCTAGTGGAGGGGACTAGTGCCTGTGTTCTAGTGGATGAGGCTGGATCTTGTCTCTCTGGTGGGCAGGTCCATGTCTGGTGGTGTGTTTTGGGGTGTCTGTGGACTTATTATGATTTTAGGCAGCCTCTCTGCTAATGGGTGGGGTTGTGTTCCTGTCTTGCTAGTTGTTTGGCATAGGGTGTCCAGCACTGTAACTTGCTGGTCATTGAGTGAAGCCTGGTGTTGGTGTTGAGATGGAGATCTCTGGGAGATTTTTGCCATTTATTATTATGTGGAGCTGGGAGGTCTCTTGTGGACCAGTGTCCTGAAGTTGGCTCTCCCACCTCAGAGGCACAGCACAGAGCACAGCTGGGTGCAGCACCAAGAGCCTTTCATCCACATGGCTCAGAATAAAAGGGGAAAAAGTAGAAAGAAAGAAAGAAAGAGGATAAAACAAAAAAAAAGATAAAATAAAATAAAGTTATTAGAATAAAAAATAATTAAGAAAAAAATTAAAAAAGGACAGATAGAACCCCAGTACAAATGGTGACAGCAAAGCTATACAAACAAAATCTCACACAGCAGCATACACATACACACTCACAAAAAGAGGAAAGGGGGAAAAATAATAAATCTTGCTCCCAAAGCCCACCTCCTCAATTTGGGATGATTCATTGTCTATTCAGGTATTCCACAGATGCAGGGTACATCAAGTTGATCGTGGAGCTTTAATCCGCTGCTTCTGAGGCTGCTGGAAGAGATTTCCCTTTCTCTTCTTTGTTTGCACACCTCCCGGGGTTCAGCTTTGGATTTGGCCCCGCCTCTGCATGTAGGTCGCCGGAGGGCGTCTGTTCTTCGCTCTGACAGGACGGGGTTAAAAGAGCAGCTGATTCGGGGGCTCTGGGTCACTCAGGCCGGGGGGAGGGAGGGGCACAATGTAGGGCGAGCCTGAGACAGCAGAGGCCAGCAGGACTTTGCACCAGCCTGAGGCGTGCCGTGTGTTCTCCCAAGGAAGTTGTCCCTGGATCCTGGGACCCTGGCAGTGGCAGGCTGCACAGGCTCCCCGGAAGGGAGGTGTGGAGAGTGACCTGTGCTCACACACAGGCTTCTTGGTGGCAGCAGCAGCAGCCTTAGCATCTCATGCCTATCTCTGGTGTCCATGCTGTTAGCCATGGCTCGTGCCCATCTCTGGAGCTCCTTTAAGCAATGCTCTTAATCCCCTCTCCTCACGCACCAGGAAACAAAGAGGGAAGAAAAAGTCTCTTGCCTCTTTGGGAGGTCCAGATTTTTTCCCAGACTGCCTCCTGGCTAGCTGTGATGCACTAACCCCCTCCAGGGTGTGTTCATGCTGCCTACCCCAGTCCTCTCCCTGTGCTCTGACCGAAGCCCGAGCCTCAGCTCCCAGCCCCGCCCACCCTGGCGGGTGAGCAGACAAGCCTCTCAGGCTGGTGAGTGCTGGTCAGCATCTTTCCTCTGTGTGGGAATCTCTCCACTTTGCCCTCTGCACCCCTGTTGCTGTGCTGTCCTCCACTGCTCCAAAGCCTCCCCCCTCCACCACCCACAGTCTCCGCTTGTTAAGGGGCTTCTAGTGTGTGGAAATGTTTCCTCCTTCACAGCTCCCTCCCACTGGTGCAGGTCCTTTTCCTATTCTTTTGTCTCTATTTATTCTTTTTTCTTTTGCCCTACCCAGGTTCGTGGGGAGTTTCTTGCCTTTTGTGAGGTCTGAGGTCTTCTACCAGCATTCAGTAGGTGTTCTCTAGGAGTTGTTCCACGTGTAGATGTATTTCTGATGTATCTGTGGGGAGGAAGATGATCTCCATGTCTTACTCTTCCACCATCTTCCCCCTCTCTATACAGTTTTCTTTGTATTTAATTTTTGACAGTTTGATTAATATGTATCTTGGTGTGTTTCTCCTTGGATTTATCCTGTATGGGACTCTGTACTTCTTGGACTTCATTGACTATTTCCTTTCCCATATTAGGGAAGTTTTCAACTAAAAACTCTTCAAATATTTTCTCAGTCCCTTTCTTTTTCTCTTCCTCTTGGACTCTTATAAGTCGAATGTTGTTGCATTTAATGTTGTCCCAGAGGTCCTGAGACTGTCCTTAATTCTTTTCTTTCTTTTTTCCCTATTCTTCTCTGCAGTAGTTATTTCCACTATTTTATCTTCCAGGTCATGCATCCGTTCTTCTGACTGAGTTATTCTGCTATTGATTCCTTCTAGAGAATTTTTAATTTTATTTATTGTGTTGTATGTCATTATTTATTTTCTCTTTAGTTCTTCTAGGTCCTTGTTAAATGTTTCTTGTATTTTCTCCATTTTATTTCCAAGATTTTGTATCATCTTTACTATCATTACTCTGAATTCTTTCTCAGGTAGACTGCCTATTTCCTCTTCATTTGTTAGGTCTGGTGGGTTTTCATCTTGCTCCTTCATCTGCTGTGTTTTTGTGTCTTCTCATTTTGCTTATCTTACTGTGTTTGGGGTCTCCTTTTTGCAGGCTGCAGGTTCGTAGTTCCCAGT
This sequence comes from Tursiops truncatus, assembly GCF_011762595.2. NCBI lineage: Eukaryota > Metazoa > Chordata > Mammalia > Artiodactyla > Delphinidae > Tursiops > Tursiops truncatus. The sequence goes on along the minus strand of NC_047037.1, from coordinate 130,474,349 downwards.
GTTTTTGGTGTCTGCCCCCAGTGGCTAAGGTTGGTTCAGTGGATTGTGTAGGCTTCCTGGTGGAGGGGACTAGTGCCTGTGTTCTGGTGGGTGAGGCTGGATCTTGTCTTTCTGGTGGGCAGGACCATGTCCGGTGATGTGTTTTGGGGTGTCTGTGAACTTACTATGATTTTAGACAGCCTCTCTGCTAATGGTTGGGGTTTTGTTCCTGTCTTGCTAGTTGTTTGGTATGGGGTGTCCAGCCCTGGTGCTTGCTGGTCATTGAGTGGAGCTGGGTCATAGCATTGAGATGGAGAGCTCTGGGAGAGCTCTTGCTGATTGATATTATGTGGAGCTGGAAGGTCTCTGGTGATCCATGTCCTCAACTCGGGTCTCCCACCTCAGAGGCTCTGATCTGACACCTGGCTGGAGCACCAAGACACTGTCAGCCACATGTCTCAGAAGAAAAGGGAGAAAAAAAAAAGAAAAAAAAATACAATAAAGTTATTAAAATAAAAAATTTTAACTATTAATATAAAAATACAAAATAGTAATAAAAAAAGAAAGGAAGACAGCAAGCAAACCAGTAAACAAACCCACCAATGATAACAAGCACTAAAAACTATACTAGGATAAACATAAAAATCAGAAACTAGTCAGTCACATACAGCATTTCCCAAGTCTACAGTTACTTCCAGTGTCCACTGCCTCCATTTTGTGATGATTCATTGTCTATTCAGGTATTTCACAGAGGCAGGGTACATCAAGTTGATTGTGGAGATTTAATCTGCTGCTCCTGAGGCTGCATGGAGAAATTTCCCTTTCTCTTCTTTGTTTGCACAGCTCCTGTGGTTCAGGTTTGAATTTGGCCCTGCCTCTGCATATAGGTCACCGTCTGGTGTCTGTTCTTCACCCAGACAGGAGGTGGTTAAAGGAGCAGCTGATTTGGGGGCTCTGGCTCACTCAGGCTGGGGGGAGGGAGGGGTACGGAATGTGGGCCGAGCCTGCAGTGGCAGAGATCGGCATGACGTTGCAACACCCTGAGGCACGCCATGTGTTCTCCTGGGGAAATTGCCCCTGGATCACAGGACCTTGCCAGTGGAGGGCTGAACAGGCTCTTGGGAGGGGAGGTGTGGATAGTTCTGTGCTCGCACACAGGCTTCTTGGTGGCTGCAGTAGCAGCTTTAGCATTTCATGCCCATCTCTGGTGTCTGCACTGATAGTCGCGTCTCGCTCCTGTCTCTGAAGCTCATCTAGGCGGTGCTCTGAATCCCCTCTCCTCGTGCACCCCGAAAAAATGGTCTCTTGACTCTTAGGCTGGTCCAGACTTTTTCCTGGACTCCCTCCCAGGCTAGCCGTGGTGCACTAACCTCCTGCAGTCTGTGTTCACGCCACCAGTCCTCTCCCTGTGCTCCGACCGAAGCCCAAGCCTCAGCTCCCAGCACCCCCCCGCCCCGGTGGGTGAGCAGACAAGCCTCTCAGGCTGGTGAGTGGTGGTCTGCACCGATCCTCTGTGTGGAAATCTCTCCACTTTGTCCTCTGCACCCTTGTTGCTGTGCTCTCCTCTCTGGCTCCAAAGCTCCCCCCCCCACTCCCTCCCCCCCGTCTCTGCCAGTGAATGGGCTTCCTAGTGTGTCCAAACTTTTCCTCCTTCACAGCTCCTTCCCAGAGTTGCAGGTCCCATCCCTATTCTTTTGTCTCTGTTTCTTCTTTTTTCTTTTGCCCTACCCAGTTATGTGGGGCATTTCTTACCTTTTGGGAAGCCAGTAGGTGTTCTGTAGGAGTTTTTCCACATGTAGAGGTATTTTTGTTGTATATGTGGAGAGGAAGGTGATCTCTGCGTCTTACTTCTCCACCATCTTGAAGGTCCTCCTGTTGTATATGACCTTTTTTATGTGTTGTTGGATTAGGTTTGCTAATATTTTGTTGAGAATTTTTACATCTATATTTATCAAAGGTAGTGCCCTTTAATTTTCTTTTTTGATAGTGTCTTTGTCTGGTTTTGTTATCAGGGTGATGGTGACTTCATAGAATGTCTTTGGGAGTGTTCCTTCTTCAATCTTTTGAATGAGTTTGAGAAGGATTGGTATAAGTTCTTCTTTGTATGTTTGGTAGAATCCATGTTTGATGCCATCTGGTCCTGGACTTTTGTTTGTATGGAGTTAAAAAAATTTTTTTTTATTACAGATTCTATTTCATTTCTAGTGATCAACCTGTTCAAGTTATCTATTTCTTCTTGATTCAGTTTTTGTTGGCTGTATGTTTCCAGAAAGTTGTCCTTTTCTTCTAGGTTGTCAAATTTGTTGGCATAAAATTGTTCATAGTTTTCTTTTATGGTTTTTTGTATTTCTGCAGTATCAGTTGTGATTTCTCCTTTTTCACTTCTTACTTCATTTATCTGGGTCTTCTCTCTTTTCTTCTTGGTGAGCCTGGCCAGAGATTTGTCAATTTTGTTTACCCTTTCAATCAGCTCTTGGTTTTATTGATTTTTCTATTATTTTGTTTTTTAAAATCTCTATTTCCTCTCTAATCTTTATTATCTCCTTCCTTCTGTTGACTTTAGGTTTTGTTCTTCTTTTACTAACTCTTTTAGGTAGTGGATTAGGTTGTTTGAGATTTTTCTTGTTTCATATAGAAGTTCTGTATTGCTATGAACTTCTAGTAAGTGCTTTTGCTGCATCCCATAGATTTTTGTATGGTTTTCATTGTCATTTGCCTCAAGGAATTTGTATATTTCTTCTTTGATTTCCTCCTTGACCCATTGGGTTTTTTTTTGTTTTTTTTTTTTGTGTGGTACGCGGGCCTCTCACTGTTGTGGCCTCTCCCGTTGTGAAGCACAGGCTCCGGACGTGCAGGCTCAGCGGCCATGGCTCACGGGCGCAGCTGCTCCACAGTATGTGGGATCTTCCCGGACTGGGGCACGAACCCATGTCCGCTGCATCGGCAGGCGGACTCTCAACCACTGTGCCACCAGGGAAGACCACCATTGTTTTTTTAGTAGCATGTTGTTTAGTCTCTGTGTAATTGTTTTCTTCTTTTTCTGTGGTTGATTTCTAGTTTCATGCTGCTGTGGTCAGAAGAGTTGCTTGAAATAATTTGTATATTCTTAAATTTGTTGAGGTTTGTTTTATGCCCTAATATGTGGTCAATCCTAGGGAATGTTCCATGTGCACTTGAAAAGAATGTGTATTCTGGGTTTTTCTTTGGATGTAATGTCCTGAAAATATCAATGAAATCTAACTGTTCTATTGTATCATTTGGGATCTCCATTGCCTTATTGATTTTCTGTCTCAAAGATCTATGTGTTGATGTGAGTGGGGTGTTAAAGTCATCTATTATTATTGTATTCTTGTCAATTTCTCCCTTTAGGTCTGTTAGTGTTCGTTCTATGTATTTGGGTGCTCTTATATTGGGTGCATATATATTGATGAGTGTAAAATCCTCTCTTTGTATTGATCTTTTTACCATTATATAGTGTTCTTCTTTATCTTTCTATAACATTTGTTTTAAAGTCTATTTTGTCCAGTATGAGTATTGCAAACCCTGCTTTCTTGTCATGTTTTCATCCCCTCACTTTCAATCTGTGTGTCCTTTGACCTAAAGTGTGTCTCTTGTAGGCAGCTTATTGTAGGCTCTTGTATATATATATATATGTGTGTATATATATATATATATATATATATATACACACACACACACATATATATATATATTTTAATCCAATCTGCCATTCTGTATCTTTTGATGGCAGCATTTAGTCCATTGATAGATATATATTTATTGCCATTTTAAACTTTGTTTTCCCATTGATTTTGTATTTCTTCTTTGTCCCTTTTTCTTTTTCCTTTTGTGGTTTGATGATTTTCTTTTGTATTATGCTTATGTTCTCTTCTTCTTATGAATCTACTGTATGTTTTTGATTTGTGGTTGCTCTGTTTTTCAACTATGTTAATCTCTTTCTGTATCTACTTGCTTTAGATTGGTAGTCATATAGGTTCAAACACATTCTAGAAAAAAAAGTGTACATTTTCTTACTCTCCTTCCCCACATCTTATGATTTTGATGTCCTCTTTTACATCTTCATGTTCATGATTTTGCCATTCATTGTTACTATCATCACTTTCACAGAATTTTTTATTATTATTTTTAAATCTGTGTACTGGCTTATTTAACTGATTTACTTTCCAATTGTGATTTTCTCTTTCCTATAACTTCTTTTCTATTTAGAAGAGACCTTTCAATAATTCCTTTAGGATAGGTTTAGTATTGCTGTATTCTTTTAGTTTTTGCTTGTCTGAGAAATTCTTTATCTCTTTCTGTTAAATGATAATCTTGCTGTGTAGAGTATCCTAGGTTGCAGATTCTTCCTGAATATACCTTGCCACTCCCTTCTGGCCTGCAGTGTTTCTTTGGAGAAATCAGCTGGTAGCCTTATGGGGTTCCCTTGTAATTAACTCTTTGTTTTTCTCTTATTCCTTTAGAGTCCTCACTTTAACTTTTGCCATTTTAATTATAATGTCTTAGTGTAGGTTTGGGTTTATCTTGTTTGGGATCCTCTGTGCTTCCTGTACCTGGATATCTGTTTCCTTCTTTAGATTTGGGAAGTTTTCAGCCACAATTTCTTCAAATACGTTTTCAATCCCCTTTTCTCTTTCTTCTCCTTCTGGGACTCTATTATGCATAGATTGGCATGCTTTGTATTATCCCATAGCTCTCTTATATTTCTTTCTTCTTCTTTTTTTTTTTAGTTTCCATCTGTTGTTCTAATTGGGTGATTTCCATTATTCTATCTTCCAGATCACTTATTCATTCTTCTGCATTATTCGTCTGCTATTCATAGCATTTAGTCCAGCTTTCATCTCTGCAAATGAGTTTTCTCATTTTTCTTGGATCCTTCTTATAGTTTCTAGTTCCTTTGTATAGCTATCTGCATTTTTGTTGATAGCTTTTAATTCCTTCAGTAATTTTATTATTATCTATTTTTTGAACTCTGTGTCTGTCTATTAGACTGAAGAAGTCTGTTTCATTGTTCTTTCAGGGGAATTCTCTTGATATTTTAATTGGGAGTGTTTTTTCTGCTTCTTCATTTTACTTATATTTATTTCTCTTCCTCTATGTGTTTAGGAGAAACAATTATCTACTGTAGTCTTGGAGGGCTATTTTTATATAGGAGTGTCTCTTTGTAGCCTGCATGGTTTAATATTTTTTTGGTGAGAGGGTGGTTTTTAGTATGGATGCCTATTGCCTCTTTCCTCAGTGTATACTGGCCAAAATCCTACCTGTGCTCCTTCAAGTCTGACCACAGGCAATTGCAAAGCTTCTCCTGGCAGGTTCTACAGGAGAGGCTGCTGTGTCCACGCTAGCCTCAGTGCACAGTTGGTGTACTGAGGTCCCTGAAGGGAGCTGCAGTCAAGGACTCAGGTCTCTCTGATTCCTCCATCTCCATCCCACCATCCAAGCTCATTCATATTCCTCCATCTCCATCCCACCGTCCAAGCTCATTCATATTCCTCCATCTCCATCCCACCGTCCAGGCTCACTCATATATCTGTATTTAACTACATTCCCAGCCCAGACACATCCAGTTGGGGGGAGTCTCCTTTTCTGGAGACTTAACAGAGACATTTTTCAGGCACCTCCACCAAGACTTTCCTCTCTGGGGGGGCCTTGACTAAAAGGATCTTCTCCACTTCACACTCTGACTCTACTTTTCAACTCCTAGCACTTAGCCTCTTCCCTCCCCTGAGGGGCAAAATGGAACAAAGAGAAACCAGCACTGCTCTTTTCCTTTGCCTCTTAGCTTTACTTATGCAGTAAGTGAATAAGGATCTGGTTGTTACTTTTAATTTGGTTCGTTGTCTTAACTGACCACCTTGACAACTGGCAGCTTGACACAAACCAAAGGGCTTCATGAGGTCTCTTATTCAGAATTTCACATTTCCCTAGAAGTAACCATTTAGGAGACATCTGCACAGAAAACATGAATATCTTTAGATGGAGGTCTCTTATAGACCTGGTGAAAACCAGGGAGCCCCAAATGACCCTTCTCCTCAAGAGTTCAGGTAGACTCCTCACATGGCCAATAATCTGATTTTGGTTCTATTCAGCAGCTGGGAAACTGATGAACACACCCCATCAAATTCTGGCTTTCTTGGCCAAATACTCCTGCCACCATGGTCACCCATGGCCTGGAGTGTTACTCAGACAATCAAACTACTATTATAGCAGAAACCTGGTCATCCGAATGGGTGCCAATCATAAGAGTAGGCTCAGCCCAAAGAACAGCCTTGCTGTGCCATCCTTAGGGACCCTCACTGATGCATTTATGCACACACTGAGATTTACGTGAATTTATTTCACTCAACAGTGTTTACTGACCTGTTTTGTGTTTTCAGTATCTTGGAACAGAGGCCTTACTGCTCCAGTGTAACTGAGTTGGACGGGAAGAGGAGGGGAGAGAATTTACTTTTTTGTTGAGCAGCAAGCTTCAAGATCTATGACAAGTGGGGAGGAGACAAGATAGAGGAGTATAAGGACTTGAGTTCACCTCCTTTCATGAAAACACTAAAGTAACAACTAACTGCAGAACACACAAAGTTTCAGCTGCACTGGGACCCAGGGCAAAGCAATGACTCCATAAGAGCCTGGGCCAGACCTACCTGAGGGTCTTGGAGGGTCTCCTGGGGATGTGGGGGTCAGATGTGGCTCACTATTGGGGCAAGGATACTGGTGGCAGAGGCCCCAGGAACTATTCATTGGTGTGAGCTCTCCTGGAAGTCACAGTTTTGGTACCAAGATAGGGCCCCACCCAACAGCCCATAGGCTCCGGTGCTGGGACACCTCAGGCCAAACAGCCAACGGGGTGAGAACACAGCACCACCTATCAGCAGACAGGCTGCCTAAAGTCATCCTGAGCCCACAGATGCCTCCAAACACACCCTTGACATGGCCCTGCCCACCAGAGGGACAAGACCCATCTCCACCCACCAGTGGGCAGGCATCAGTCCCTCCCCCCAGGAAACCTGCACAAGCCCCAGGACCAACCTCACTCACCAGGAGGCAGGCACCAGAAGCAAGTGGAAATATGATCCTGCAGCCTGCAGAATGGACACCACAAACAAACACAGAAAGACAAAATGAGATGGAAGACAAATATGTTTCAAACTCCAGAAGCACAGCTAAATAAAGTAGAGATAGGCAATCTGCCTGAAAAAGAATCCAGAGTAACGATAGATCTTGGAAAAAGAATGGAGGAAAAAGAATGGAGGCACAGACTGAGAAGATACAAGATATGTTTAACAAAGAGCTAGATTTAAAGAACAAACAAACAGATATGAATACAATAACTGAAATGAAAAAATACACTAGAAGGAATTAATAGAATAAATGAGACAGAAGAATGAATAAGTGAGCTGGAAGACAGATTGGTGGAAATCATGCCATGGAACAAAGAAGAATGAAAGGAAATGAGAACAATTTAAGAGACTTCTGGGGCAATGTTAAATGCATGAACATTCACATTATAGGGGTCCCAGAAGGAGAAGAGAGAGAGAAAGGCCCTGAGAAAATATTTGAAGAGAGAATAGCTGAAAAATTCCCTAACGTGAGAAAGGAAACACTCACTCAAGGAAGTGCAGAGTCCCATACAGGATAAACCCAAGGAGGAATACGCTGAGACATATATTAATCAAATTGACAAAAATTAAAGACAAAAAGAAAATATTGAAAGCAACAAGGGAAAAGCAACAAATAACGTAAAAGGGAATTCCTATAAGGTTATCAGCTGATTTTTGAGCAGAAACCCTGCAGGCCAGAAGGGAGTGTCACTATATGTTTAAAGTGATGAAAGGGAAAAAATCTACAACCAAGAGTACTCTACGAAGCAAGGCTCTCATTCAGATTTGACAGAGAAATCAAAAGCTTTACAGACAAGCAAAAGTTGAGAGAATTTAGCACCACCAGACCAGCTTTACAATAAATCCTAAAGGAACTTCTCTAGGTGGAAGAGAAAAGGCCACAACTAAACAAGAAAATTATGAATGGGAAAGTTCATCAGTAAAGGCAAACATACGGTAAAGGTAGGAAATCATCCACAAAAGAAGTATGATATCAAAACTAGCAATCATGAGAAGAGAGCACAAATGCAGGATATTGGAAATACATTAGAAATTAAGAGACCAGCAACTTAATATTGTACATATACAGACTTAATATTGTACATATAGCAAAACCTCATGGTAACTGTGAACTGAAAATCTATAATAAATACACACACAAAAAAGAAAAAGCAATCCAAACACAACACTAAAGACAGTCATCAAATCACAAGAGAACAAAAGAGGAAGGGAAGAAAAAAGAACTACAAAAAGAAATCCAAAACAATTAACAAAATGGCAATAGGAACATACATATTGATAATGACCTTATATGTAAATGGATTAAATGCTCCAACCCAAAATCATAGACTGGCCGAATGGATGCAAAAACAAGACCCATATATATGCTGGCTACAAAAGACCCACTTCAGATCTAGGGACACATAGAGAGTGAAAGTGAGGGTATGGAAAAAGGTATTCCATGCAAATGGAAATCAAAGAAAGCTGGTGTAGCAATACTAATGTCAGACAAAATAGATTTTAAAATAAAGACTGTTACAAGAGACAAAGAAGGACATTACATAATGATCAAAGTATCAATCCAAAGAAGATATTATAACATTGTAAATATATAGGCACCCAGCATAGGAACACCTCAATATATAAGGCAAACACTAACAGCCATAAAAGGAGAAATTGACAGTAACAGAATAATAGTGGGGGACTTTTAACACCCCATTTACATCAATGGACAGATCATCCAGACAAAATCAATAAGGAAACACAGGCCTTAAATGACATATTAGACCAGATGAATTTAATTGATATTTATAGAACATTCCAAAAGAAGCAGAATACACATTCTTCTCAAGTGCACAAGGAAAAATATACAATCTTCTCAAGTGCACAAGGAACATTCTCCAGGATAGACTACATGCTTGGCCACAGAGCAAGCCTCGGTAACTTTAAGGAAATTGAAATCATATCAAGCATCTTTTCTGACCACAACACTATGAGGCCACCAACACCCTGATACCAAAACCAGACAAAGATACCATAAAAAAAGAAAATTATAGGCCAATATCACTGATGAACATAGATGCAAAAACTCTCAACAAAATACTAGCAAACTGAATCCAACAATACATTAAAAGATCACACACCATGGTCAAGTGGGATTTATCCCAGGATGCAAGGATTTTTCAATAGCTGCAAATCAATCAGTGTGATACACAACATTAACAAATTGAAGAATAAGGCTTCCCTGGTGGCGCAGTGGTTGAGAGTCCGCCTGCCAATGCACAGGACACGGGTTTGTGCCCTGGTCTGGGAAGATCCCACGTGCCGTGGAGCGGCTGGGCCTGTGAGCCATGGTCGCTGAGCCTGCATGTCCGGAGCCTGTGCTCCACAACAGGAGAGGCCACAACAGTGAGAGGCCCATGTACCACAAAAAAAAAAACCCCAAAACAAACAAACAAAAAACGAAATTGAAGAATAAAAACCATATGATCATCTCAATTGATGCAGAAAATGCTTTTGTCAAAAATTCAACACCCATTTATGATAAAAAACTCTCCAGAAAGTGGGCATAGAGGGAACCTACCTCAACATAATAAAGTCAATATATGACAAACCCACAGCTGACATCATACTCAAGGGTGAAAAGCTGAAAGCATTTCCTCTAAGATCAGGAACAATTTGTATGGAAACACAAAAGACCCCCAAATAACCAAAGAAATCATGAGAAAGAAAAAGGTTGCTGGAGGAATTAGGCTCCCTGTCTGAAGACTATACTACAAAGCTAGAGTCATCAAAACAGTATGGTAACGGTAATTCCCTGGTGGTCCAGCTATTAGGACTTGGCGCTGTCACTGACAGGGACTGGGTTCAATCCCTGGTTGGGGAATTAAGATCCTGCAAGCTGTGTGGTGTGGCCAAAACAAACAAACAAACAACACACATACACAAAAAAAACCAGTATGCTATTGGCACAAAAACAAATATAGCTTAATGGAACAGGATAGAAAGCCCAGAAATAAACCTACACACCCATGGTCAATTAATCTACAGCAAAGAAGGCAATAATATACAATGGAGAAAAGACAGTGTCTTCAATAAGTGATGCTGGAAAAACTGGACAGCCACATGTAAAAGAATGTAATTAGAACATTCTCTAAAACCATACACAAAAATAAACTCAAAATGGATTAAAGACCTAAATGTAAAACCAGATGCTATAAAATCTTAGAGGAAAACATAGGCAGAACACTCTTTGACATAAATTGCTGCAATATCTTTTTGGATCCACCTCCTAGGGTAATGATAATAAAAACAAAAATATACAAATGGGAACTAGTTAAGCTTAAAAGCTTTTGCACAGCAAAGGAAACTATAAAAAAACAAAAAGACAACCTACAGAATGTGAGAAAATATTTGCAATAGAAGCCACTGACAAGGGATTACTCTCCAAAATATGCAAACAGCTCATGCAGCTCAATATCAGAAAAACAAACAATCCAATCAAAAAATGGGTAGAAGATCTAAATAGACATTTCTCCAAAGAAGACATACAGGAGGCCAAAAAGCACATGAAAAATTCTCAATGTCACTAATTACTAGAGAAATGCAAATCAAAACTACAATGAAGTATCCCCTCACACTGGTTAGAATGGACCTCATCAAAAGGTCTACAAACAACAAATGCTGGAGAGGGTGTGGGGAAAAGGGAACCCTCTTGCACTGTTGGTGGGAATGTAAATTGATACAGCCACTATGGAGAACAGTATGGAGGTTCCTTATAAAACTAAAAATAGAACTACCATATGATCTAGCAATCTCATTCTTGGGCATATATCCAGAGAAAACCGTAATTTGAAAAGATACATGCACCCCAAATGTTCATTGGAGCACTATTTACAATAGCCAAGACATGGAAGCAACTTGAAAGTCCATCAACTGATGAATGGATAAAGAGAATGTGGTACATATATACACAATGGAATATTACTCAGCCATAAAAAGAATAAAATAATGCCATTTTCAGCAAGATAGATGGGCTAAGAGATTATCATACTAAGTGACCTAAGTCAGACAGAATGACAAATATCATATGATATCACTTACATGTGGAATCTAAAATAATGATACAAATGAACTTATTTACAAAACAGAAACAGACTCATGGGACTTTCCCCAGTGGCACAGTGGATAAGAATCTGCCTGTCAATGCAGGGGACACAGGTTCGATCCCTGGTCCGGGAAGATCCCACATGCTGCAGAGCAACTAAGCCGTGTACCACAACTACTGAGCCTGTGCTCTAGAGCCCGTGAGCCACAACTACTGAGCCTGTGTGCCACAACTACTGAAGCCCACGTGCCTAGAGCCCATGCTCCACAGCAAGGGAAGCCACCGCAAGGAGAAGCCCACGCACTGCAACGAAGAGTAGCTCCCACTCGCCACGACTAGAGAAAGCCTGCACACAGCAATGAAGACCCAATGCAGCCAAAGAAAAAAAAAACCAAACTTTTAGTTACCAATGGGGAAAAGTTGGGCGGAAGGATAAAATAGGAGCTTAGGATTAACATTCACACACTACCACATATAGAATAGATAACCAACAAGGACCTACTGTATAGCACAGGGAACCCTATGCAATACTCTGTAATAACCTATATGGCAAAAGAATCTGAGAAATGGATATATGTATATGTGTAACTGAATCACTTTGCTGTACACCTGAAACTAACACAATGTTGTAAATCAACTATACTCCAATATAAAATAAAAATAAAAAAAAATTGCATGTCACCCCCTCAATTAAAAAAAAAAGATCTATGACAAGTAATTTCATAAACCTTAACCCATGTAATCCTTCCGCTAGTGCCATTTTATAGAAGAGGATATGGACTCAGAGAGAAGTTAGGCAAATGTCCTGAGGTGACAAGTGGTGCAGTTGGGATGTGATTGCACAGCCTGTGTATTTTCCACCCAGCACAGTGTTTCCCTGTACCATGAGGTCAGCTCAGTGCAACTTGCTGTAGTCTATTAAAGTTATTCATTATGTGATAAGACTACTATATTTATGTTTGTATTAGTCTTCTCAGGCTGCCATAACAAAACTCCACAGACTGAGTGGCTTAAATGGCAAAAATTTGTTCTTGCACTGTTCTAGAAGCTGGAAGCCCAAGATCAAGGTGTCGGCAGATTTGGCTTCTTCTGAGTTCTCTCTTTGGTTTGCAGCGGGCCCTCCTCTCACTGTGTCCTCGTGTGGTCTTTCCTCTGTGTGCGGACATCCCTGATGTCTCTCTGTGTGTCCAGATTTGCTCTTCTTATAAGGGTACTGGGCAGATTGGATTAGGGCCCACCTTAACAGCTGCAGTGAACATAATTTTTGAATACTTCTTTTAAGGCCCTGTCTCCAAATATAGTCCCATTCTGAGATACTGTGTGTTAGGGCTTCAACTTATGAATTTGGGGGGGCTACAATTCAGCATATAACCAGATTCATACTGCCAGAGTTGGGCTGTGTAGGACCAAGGACCATCCTTGGGGTGCAGAGGACCCCAAAGAAAATCATAATTTCCTCTATTTCCATACAAGCTTTGCAGAGTGGAAAATTAGATTAGAATTGACAAAAGGGGAAGAGTTGAAAGGTACATTGTGAAAGAAATAAATGGCAGCTGATGAAACCACTTCCTCTTCTCCTCCATCCCTCTGCTGCCCCTCTGAGATGCTTACTTATTGATCAGTTATTCGTTTATTCAAACATCATTTACCTGGTCCCGATTCTGTACTGAGGCAGCATGCTAGATGTTGAGGATGCCCCAGCATTACCCCTGTTTGCATGGGGCTTCCCTTCCTGTAGAGGAAACAGAAGGTAACAAACACCATAATTACACACTGGCATAAGCACTGTAGCTGGGCTGGTGCAGGATGTGTTTGGGGTTGGTGGTTGGGTATGGTTTCTTAAGGTGGTGATGTTTAGGCAGAGACCTGAACCACGAAAAGGAGCTGCCTCCTGAAAAGTTGATGGAAGAGGTTTCCAGACAGAGGAAACTTCTTGGCAAGTGTGAGGTCTTTCAGCAAGAAAGAAATGTTCTAGGAACCGACTGAGCCCAGGTTGGTAGCACAGAGTGAGGCTGGAGAGAAAAGCAGGAAAGAGTGTTCAGAAACTGTTGGCTGTGTAAGAGTATCCCAAACTGGGGACAATTACCCTTTTATGAAACCCATTCAAAGGATGAGCTTCTGGCAGAGCTGGTGCAGATCAGGCCTTGCTCGTGTAATAAGATTTGAAGGAAGTACTGAGGGCTGTCCTAAACCAGAAATCTAGCTTTCACAATCCTTAGCATCTATTTATAGAGCCTGCCGTTCTATCACTAAAGCATCATTTATCTTTCAAATACCTTTGCTTTGTCTGGAAAGAGGCTCCTGTTTAAGTACAGATAACCGTGGCAGCTTACCTCATTAGACCTATCCTCGGGAGTGGAGCAGTTGGTTGGGGAATAATATTTGTTTTGGGCCCTGTCTGAGCCATATGCAACTCTGAAACTGGCCTCTTTAACAACATCATCTATTTTTTCCCTTGAGTATTTCTGATATTCTTTTCCCTGTCTCCCCACTGTCCCAGTCTTTCCCTGCTCCCTTCTGCACACAGCTTGGGACTCAGTGTGCACACATCATGTCCTCATTTCTGTCTCAGATTTCTCACCTTGCAAACTTCAGCCACACCTATGTTGCAGACCCCACATCTTGAGCAATTGGATCATCTGCTTTCTCCATCTTGACTGTACTTTCTGAGACACACTGAAGAAAATCTCATAACCTTGCTGGTTGGCTGTGAGATCCCCCTCACTGCTGATACATCTTTGCCAGATGTCCTTTCTCCAAACTCGAATTCATTAACACATTTCTCTTCTTTAGGCTTCTTGGTATATGCAGAGAAATAGCCCGTGTTTTGAAATCACAGTTGTGGGTTCCAAACCCCACTGTTCTTTTCTACTTACAGCTGGGTGGTCCTGGCCATGCTATTTAGCTTCCCTGAGCTTCTGCTTCCTTATCTCTAAAACAGGTTTAATAAAAGCTGTTCACTGTGTTCAGTTTGAATGAGGTAAACTGTTCAGCAGTTAGTTTGGTGACTAGACTGGTGATAGATGATAAGCAATGTAGATTCTCTTCTTCTTGTCTCAAAGCTCCAAGAACAGATGATACGTTAGTAGAACCTCCAGAGTCTAAGGAACATTATGCAGCCTCTTTAGAGGAAGCCAGGCCAACTCCTGGCTGTGAATCCCATGTGATTGCCAACATCAGAGGCAAAGGTCTTCCTTCATCAGTCCTGCTCTCCAGCGTGGTGTCCTATCTCTAATCACAATAAATTATGTCTCAGTCTCATAAATTCAAGGAACACTGCTAAATTTTCTTCTCTTTATACCCAAGGCCGAAGTTCATGTTGAATTTAATCAGGATGGAAGTGGAAACAGGATTAAGCAACCTACAAGATATATGTGTGACAACTAATAAATATATTTCAGTACAACTCCCACTGCCTGGAGAGGAAAAAGAGCAACAGAGCCACGACAGCTATCAAAAAAGGAAAAATAATTAATGGCAATGAGCAGAAAATGATTGCAATGTAATCACGTTGCTCATGACCCACAGGCTGGAAAAATTAATTTAAAGGGCATTTTCCATATCTTCTGAGTAGATATCAAAGATAAAATACAATTTTTATTTGTATTTTTTATACAATTTTTATTTGTATAAAAGGCTTCCCTGGTGGTTCAGTGGTTAGGAATCCGCCTGCAATGCAGGGGACATGGGTTCGAGCCATGGTCTGGGAAGATCCCACGTGCCGCGGAGCAACTGGGCCTGTCTGCCACAACTACTAGCCTGTGCTCTAGAGCCCGTGAGCCACAACCACTGAGCCCACATGCCATAACTACTGAAGCCCGCACGCCTAGAGCCCGTGCTCTGTAACAAGAGAAGCCACCGCAATAGGAAGCCTGTGCACCGCAACGAAGAGTAGGGCCCCCTCGCCACAACTACAGAAAACCTGCACGCAGCAACGAAGACCCAATGCAGCCAAAAATAAATAAATAAATTTATTAAAAAAAATACAATTAAAAAATGTAGGCAGTGTTTTATGATAGCTGCATGGTCAACTCTAAATTACTCTTTAATGTAGGGAGGTAGGAGGTTGACCAGAAAGCTTGAAAATGACTTACAGAAAGCATGTCACTCTTTAGTACTACTATGTGCCTTGAGTAACTTCTAGGTTAGAGCATATAAAGGGGTTCCATATTCCTGTCTGTTATAAATGTAAGCATGATGAATATCCACTACTGCGATTCTTCAGTATTTTATTGTGAAAGTCAGTCATGTCATAGACAACATTCATAACTAAATAGCATACCATTGCATGAATATAGCATGATTATTCATTCCACCATTGGTGGACATTTAAGTAGTCTCCATGTGGGAACATTCATAGCCATGTATCTTTTCTAGGAGTAAGAGTATACTAGATGTATACGTAGTCATAGAACTTCACCTGAACTCCAAGGTAACTCAACAGCTCCCGTCACTTTTACTCACCCTTACATATACAGATAGGAGGTAATTTAATGCCAGGATATTTGATCTACCTGATGCTGTCTCTTAAAATTTCCTGGGCCTGGGGCATTTCCACATCAATAATACAGTCAGTGGCAAACTGAGCCCCTTGGTTAAGAGATGGCATCTCTGCATCCTTAAATGCCATTTCATAAACAGAGTTTCTCTTAAACCATTTTTAAATTTTTCAGAAGGAGAAGCAAGTCCCCTTCAAACATTTATGGTTTTTTTTTATTAACCCTCTGTTAATGTGATTTGGGGGCATTTACTTTTTTCTAACCAAGGATATTATATGGAATGCAGTTAAATGCAGCAACTATTTATTTAGCAACTATTATGAATACTGAATATGCTGAGTGTTGTGAAAGACATCAAGTCACACAAAACAGAGTCCTAGCTCTCATGAAGCAAACATTCTCCTCACTGAGAAAATATTTAAGCCCTTCACTTCATTCAAAAAAATACAAAATGTTATCCACCTCACTCCTCCAAAATCCAGATACCTGACAACTTTGTCTGTTGAGGACTTAGCCAAGAAGCAAACTCATTGTAAAATAGATGCCACAAAGTGCATTCACTACACACATGGGATTCCCTTGGTGCTTACTCATAGACTAGAAATACTTTTTATGTGCCCACAATGTTTATTAAGCTAGCCATCTGGTTTATAAACCTACCACAAGTCAGAACTCACAAATAAAAAGAGGCAAGCAGGGTAGCAAGGACTAGTGACAGCAAACTTGTGACAGCAATGGAAAAAAACCAAAGAGTGTAAAAAAAAGCAGATAAGCACACTGACGTCTTTAATGATGTACCCAAGGACAAACTGGCCTTCATGAATCAGTAGGTCCTAAGGCACTTCTGCATTTCTTTCATCAGAGCCCAGGAACAGCTGCACCTATTACTGGCCTTGGTGCATTGAGATAAAGTCAACTCAGTCTATTCTAGGTAAGAAGGAAAGTGAATGTGCAGTAAATTTTTAAGAATTTCTATATAAAGGGTTATACTTTTTTTTTTTTTTTTTTTTTTTGCGGTACGCGGGCCTCTCACTGTTGTGGCCTCTCCCGTTGCAGAGCACAGGCTCCGGACGCGCAGGCTCAGCGGCCATGGCTCACTGGTCCAGCCGCTCCGCGGCACGTGGGACCCTCCGGGACCGGGGCACAAACCCGCGTCCCCTGCGTCGGCAGGCGGACTCTCAACCACTGCGCCACCAGGGAAGCCCAAGGGTAACACTTTTTAAAAGCTCTGATGCTTAAATCAACGACATTTTTTCTAGGTCAGAAACTCAGGTACCTCTTACCTATCATTTCTTAAGCTCTGTTATATGCCATGAGCTATATATATATCCCTCTACCTCAAAGAGAAAGACCGTTATCCTTACTAAATTGAGATTCAGAGAGGTTAAGAAATTTTCCCAAAGTCACACATCTGCTATCTGATTGATTCAAGATACAAACTCTTGACTTTCTGACTCCAAAATCCACGATGTGTCATTATACCACATGGCTTTATTGATCCCAGAGTCACCTTTCTAAGGGTTACTAAAATGATGCCTTTTTCTCCATGTATATTTCCTAAAATTAATAGTAAAGTGTTGAAGTATATAACACGGTTATCAGCACGCTTGATTTACATATTTGCCTCAGGGAATAATTAGATATCCAGGTTGCTACTGTGGTTAATTTGTACCTACCACACGCCCCAGTGCCCTGTGGAGGGAACATATGAAGAAGCCTTTCAGCTGACTGCTGAGTTCTCTAGAGTTCTCTAGATCCCGGAGTTCAAACACTGCAGGGGGACAGGGGCAGGCTCACACCAGAACTTCTGCAGGTCAGCCTGGCAGTGAATGAGGGAGGGTATTCTGTCTAATTTCAACACAGATATAGAGGCATATTGACATGGGCATATTGACTTGGCAAATGAAAAGACCTCAGAGTTTTGTTCTAAAAAAGCAGTTTACGGAAAGACCTGGGATAGAAAGAAAGCTCTTGGGTACACCCAGTGACATCCTTTGGAGGAGGGATCAAGGCCAGATTCCTGGAGGTCACAATTCATCTAGACATATATTTAGGAAGAGCAGGACCAGAACTAAGAGGGAGCTCAAAACTCCAGAATCAAAATAAATAACATTTTAATGCAATACTTTAAAAAATGAAAATTAATACAAAAAGTTCATGATAAACAAAATATCATAAGTTAAATAAAAACAGGATTAGTGTTACTGTTTTTTCCTTTTGCTTCAGGATTCACAGTGGCTTTGCACAACACTAACAGAGAGTTAACATAAATGTTCCTTTAAAAAAGGAGGGTGAATACATGGCTGTAGAAAGATGGTGATGTGGGAGATTATTTTTAAATTACAAGGGTCACTAGATGGAGGAAATAATAATTACCTTCCTGGAGTCTTTTAATTCTCAGTTGTACCTCTGTTCAAAATATCCCCAGTGAGAGCCATGGTCAAGGAAAGCAGCCTAAAAGTACCATTAAATTGTAGACCTGTTGATGTTGGGCTTGGCCCTGTGACTTACTTGGCTTGTGGAACATGGGAAGAAGTGAAAGTGTGATGTACCAAGCCTAGGCCTTAAGAGACATCCCATGTTTCCACTCACTTTCCTTCTATCATTGCCATGAAAAGAACATGCCCCAGGTAGCCTGCTGGTCCCAAAAGAATGAGAGTCACATGAACCCAAGATAAGCCAAATCCATGGTCTGAAGCCATGCCCAGCCAATCACGTTGGAATCATCAGGGCTGCCCAGTCTCCCTCAGAGATGCATGAATAGACAAGGCTTATTATTGAGGGATTTTTGTGGTTGTCTGTTACACAGCAATAGTTGACTGATACATTGTCAATAAGCCAAAACATTCAGTAATTTCTTAAGCCTCTGCATAGATCACTGATTATCAACCCTAAGTGTACAGTAGAATTGCATGGACAGCTTGTTAAAAATAACCAATACCCAGGCCCCCACCTCAGACCAGTTGTTTCAGAATCTCTAGTGGTGGTTCTTGGGCATCAGTCACTTTTAAAAGCTCCTCAGTTGATTTTCAAATGTGCAGCCAGGGTCGATAACATTGATGAAGATTAAGATACAAAAATCTTATCACCAGCCTGAAGAAGTATATCTGTATGTTCATTTGCTATGGCTGGGCCATCCTTCTCCCATACTACAGAGGTTTGATTGAAAGCAGGCTTGGCTGGGAGTTAAACAGTGTTTAAGATGCCCATATGGTGAGGTAACTAATATGCCTGGTGAGGTGCTAGAAACAGAGGATTATACTATAATGTATGTGCTATGAAAATATTGTGTGGATAGCAAATCTAAACATATTCAACAAAAAACTGAATAGATAGAGAATGGAAGTTAATGTGTGGATTCGAACTAAGGGGGAAAAAGGAGAATTGATGAAACACAGAAATCAAGAACTAGGAGTAGAAAAGCAAAAATTGGTTAGAAGTTTGCTGTGGATTCCAACAGTATTAGAATCATCTAGGAAATGTAGAATCCCAGGTCCCATCCCACATCTCCTTAATCAGAATCTGAATTTTAATGAAATACCCAGGTGATCTGTATATATATGTATATATATTCAGGTTAGAGACGCACTAGCTTAGAAGGATCCAGGAAATGAAGTGCACGTACCTCCAGATGATTTTTATATTCTTCTCACGTATGACTGTATGACCAGGTCAAGTACAATTAAAGGGGATGAGGTGTGACATGAAATGTCAGGTGTGCAGACATCCAATTAATCCAATAGCTATTCTAATTATTTAAATTTCATACTTTAAAAAATGAGGGTTAAGACACCAGAGATTCTGATTTAATCTGAGGTAAGACCCAAGCATAGGCATTTTTTTTAACTACCAAGATAATTCTGAGCAGCCGATGTTGAAAATCACCACTTTCTGTCCTTTAAAATTAAAATCTGAACTGCTGAAAGACTGTCTTCATCAGCTATGATTCCAGAAATAGTATTAATATATATGCTTTTATTTATTTTTTTCTTATTTTTTAAATTAAAAAACATTTTATTGGAGTATAGTTGCTTTACAATGTTGTGTTAGTTTCAGGTGTACAGCAAAGTGAATCAGTTATACATATACATAGATCCACTCTTTTTTAGATTCCTTTCCTTAATATATATGTTTTTAAAACTTAGCTGCCTCTGTATCAATCTTGGTTCAACCCTTTACAAGCTGTATGACTTTGGGCAAGTCACTTAATCTGTTTGCCTCAGTGCTCTCATCCATACAAAAGGGATAATAATGGTAAGTACTTCATAGCATCGTCATGGAGAGTAAATGACTTGTGTGTATGAAGTACTTAAGAAAAATATCTGGTATAGAGTTAGACTTGGTAAATGTAAGCAAAAATGATGCAGATAAGGCAAATTTGGAATTAGAGGAATGAATTGAGTGTTATGGGCTGAATGTTTTGTATCCCCCCAAAATTCATATGTTGAAGCCCTAGCTCTTGATATGATGTATTTGAAAGTGGGGTCATTGGGAGGTAATTAGGTTTAGATGAGGTCATGAGGGTGGGGCCTTCATGATGGGATTAATGCCCTTATAAGCAGAAGAGGACAGAGAAATCTCTCTCTTCGAACACATACGCTGAGCAAAGGCCATGTGAGCACACAATGAGAAAATGGTCATCTGCAGACCAGGAAAATAGCTCTTCCTAGACACCACATCTGCCAGCACCTTGATCTTGGACTTATAGCCTTCAGAACTGTTAGAAATAAGTGTCTGCTGTTTAAGTCACATGGTCTATGGTATTTTGTTATAGCAGCCTACATGGACTAAGACCCTGATACAATTGTATATAGTCTGAGAGAATTATGCCAGGAAGCTCATAAATAAGGATAAATTAGTTGGCAAAAATTGAGATCTACCATTCTGGATAGGATCTAAATAAACTCTTTTTATGGCAAGAAATTTTCTCCTGAGGTCCTGTCCTATTTCCTTATGATTCATCTGATATTTTAAGGTGAACTGGATAACTGCCCCTGCTGAGGAGAAACCTAGAATCCTGAAGAGAAGAAATGTGGGATCTGGTATCAGAGGGTCTCAGGTCCTATCCCAACTCTGCTTAAACTCTGACCTCTTTACTACTGGGCATATACCCAGACAAAACTATAATTTGAAAAGATACACCCACCCCTATGTTCACAGCAGCACTACTTACAATAGCCAAGACATGGAAATGACCTAAATGTCCATCAACAGATGACTGGATAAAAAAGATATGGTATATACAATGGAATATTACTCAGCCATTAAGATGAATGAAATAATGACATTTTCAGCAACATGGATGGACCTAGAGATTCTCATACTAAGCAAAGGAAGTCAGAAAGAGAAAGACAAATACCATGTGGTATCCCCTATATGTGAAATCTAAACTGTGACACAAATGAACATATATATGGAACAGAAACAGACTCACAGAGAATAGTCTTGTGGTTGCCAAGGGGGAGAAGGGGTAGAAGAGGGAAGTACTGGGAGTTTAGGCTTAGCAGATGCAAACTATTATACAAAGGATGGATAAACAACAAGGTCCTACTGTATAGCACAGGGAACTATATTCAATATCCTCTGATAAACCATATTGGAAAAGGATATGAAAAAAAATATGTGTATAACGGAGTCACTTTGCTGTACAGCAGAAATTACACAATATTGTAAATCAACTATACTTCAATAAAATTAAAAAAACAAAAACTCTTACCTCTTTGAGCCACGATTTGTTCATCTACCAAAAGGAAATAATGACAAAGTGGTATACAGATAAAATTAAATAAACTGGTGTCTGAGAAAAACATTCTGAAAGTATCCTGTGAAGGTTAATTGTTATTATTCACAGAGAAACGTTTTCCAAAACACCTTGAGCATTAGGCTGACTCTTCCGTAGGTTCCAAAAATTTCCTAAAGACATTGGAGATCTTGTCTCCATCTTAATGTCTCTATTCCCATAATTTCCAGGCTTCTGTTAGACATCTAGTCAGGTTTTAAAATAGCAAGTTCAAAGGGGAAGTAATCATTTTCAATGAAGTCTTAAGTTAATTATCTAGTACAGTGAAAAATAAATAAGGACTCGTTTAAATAATCAATAAATCTAGACCTTGACCAGAGATGTGCATGCATTTTTTCCCAGCCATGTTCCACAAGTTTCTGATTGGCATTTATCTTTACTCAGGTTCACTGCATGTAGTTGTGCAGGTCGTGCACTGCGTACACAAGGGGGTGACATCACACAGACTAAATAAAGCTCTCTCAACCTATGCAGAGCAGACCTACCCAGCTCTACATGGCAGCCTGATTTGGCCAACCACTTTCCTGTCTCACGCAGGGAGCTATTTTCTGAGAAAGGACCCATGGATAAATCATCTTTACCTTCCAAATTCCCTACTGATCAAATCTTGTTAATCCCAGCCTTCCTGTCCCCTATAATCACCACCAGCTGATAGATGCTGAGAAAAGCTGGGTTCATAGGCTTACCACCTGCATAGTAGCACCAGGCCCTGTACTTGTTTAGTGCTCTGCTGTCTCCATCTTGAAAGTCATAATAATTTTTTAAACAAGGAGCCCCATATGTTCATTTTCTACTAGGTGCTGCAAGTTATGAAGCCAGTCCTCATGCTTAGAGTAAATAAAATTCAAAAACTCATCAAACTGTATCCAGGTTTTGGAACGCTTATAAGCAGATTGCTACCAGGGATTTATATATATTAAGACAGTGACCTGCGCACACCTCCCTAGGAAAACTACTTCAGAATCATTTGGGGAGTTTTAGAGTATGCAGATTCCTGGGCCCCATAGGCTGGAGATTCTGATACAGTAGGTCTGGGTCTTGGTTATATTCTGTTTTTTTTTTTTTTTTTTTAATACCACAAGTCATTTTGATATGCAGCCAGGTCAGAATATTATTGCTTTGGGACATGCCAGGCTGGTCTTATTAAGAAGTGGAATCAGGAGGACTGAATTTGAGTTAAAGCTCATAAGCTCTCCTTTGAGTGTTCACTGAGATTAGGGCAGCTACCTACTCTGAGGCTCTATCATAATTCCTTTTCTAGGAGCCTAAGAAAAGGACCTTAGACCTTGAACATGGGAGAAATGGTTTTTAAAAGCCAGGGGTCTTTTAATTAGATGATGTTAAAACCTAAGATTAAAAGATAAGAGATTTTTGCTTTTTTTCCCTTCCTCCTGTCACTAGATTTTTAGTGACTGGAGAGTATGTCCCAAAACACCCCTGAAGGACTGCGACCTAAGAAGAGAGAAAATGGGGAGGGAAAACGAGAAGATATGTTGGTGCATGAATGCTGCTTCTGGAAAGTTCCATGGATGGAAGGATGTTCCAGGTGTGTATTTCAAGCAATAACTGAGCACAGGGTCAGATTGTGAGGTGTAATAAACTCTCCTTAGCTGAGGTTTCTAATGAGGACCCGGCCCTGGCATATTTGTCTTTCTGGAGGGTTCCCAGCTCCCCAAGGTGGCAGCTGGCCCTCCTCCATGAGCTCAGCAAGAGTTCCGCCCCTGCTGCTCCCAGGGCTGAGACTCCTCACAGGAGACCAGAGCTCTGCATGGTCACAGCATGTCACATGTGCTGTTTTCAAGTCTCTCTGTTGTTTGTGTGTTTCTTTGTTTGGTTTTGTTTGTTTGTGACAGGTTTCTATATGTTGTCTAGATAAATAAACTAGTAGGTAAACCACCATTATATCCTAAAGGTTTGTTTGGAGAGAATCATTGTCAGTTTCTCCCCTGCAGGGAAGAAAGAGTTCCTATATATTAGGCAACTTTTGGAAAATCTTTCTAAATAGAAAGTAAATTCATTCAATCAGATTTATTCAAGGCTAGCTGATATCAGGAAAATTATGACAGAACATCCCTGAATCATTATAGAACATTATTTGCAAGTAGGAGTAGAGGAACAGGGACAGAAACATCTCCCTGGCCAGATTAAATCCCTTCCCATGACTACAACCGTCCACTTTAGGACAGCTGAGCTCTCAAGCCTCCTTCCCCAGAGCCCTGGAGAAATGTTTCAGACACCCTGTCTATTTTTGAGAGTTAAACTGGTAAAAGACCCGAGGAGTCTCTTCCTGGTGTGACATCCTCCCACTCCCCAGTGCATGACATGGGTTAAATGGAGTCTGGTCCAAGGTCAGAACTGATGCTTAGTGACTCCCAAGCTCTCACTTCACAGACTTCCTATACAGAGCCAGATTCCCTTCACCTGGCAGTGCTCTGAAGAGACGCGTCGCTATCTCAAGGGAATACTCTAGCTTTTAATTTAATGGTTGCCAAGATCAGCAATCTTAGAAGTGTGGTTGTCAACTCTCCTAGGAGGCTTCTTCAAAGATCCAAAGGATCCCGAGGAACTTACTCTCCAAAGTGTTAAAAGAGGCCGTGCTAGGCTCATAAATCATAGGGAAAAAAGACATCTGGACTTCCCTCTGAAAGGCTATGATCTAGGTTGTCTTAACCACACTTTTTTATCCATTCAAGTAATTAAAATGTGAACAAATAAAATATTAGTAGAAGCAGATAAAATATTTACAGATTTCAGCAGAGTTTTTAATAGCACTAAGTCCGTGAAGGACTGCATAGAAAATTGGAGAAGATCAGCTCTTTGGAATACAGGA
This sequence comes from Tursiops truncatus, assembly GCF_011762595.2. Classification (NCBI taxonomy): domain Eukaryota; kingdom Metazoa; phylum Chordata; class Mammalia; order Artiodactyla; family Delphinidae; genus Tursiops; species Tursiops truncatus. The sequence continues at coordinate 130,450,018 of NC_047037.1, read as the reverse complement.
GACTGCAGATCAGGGCTCAGAGGGAACAAGGGTGAGAAATGGGCTGAAAATAGGGGATTCACGAATGGTCTTTACTCAGAACAACAGCATTCATTGGGCCCTGTACCTTGGTCACCCACCTACCTCCACTCAAGGCTGGAGATACTGGGCCTGAAGAGAAGGAAATTCAGTCTAGTTCCTACATGGTCCAAGAATAACCCACCCTCACAGCTATGTAAACTCCAGCTAGCGGTTTTCAACTTTCCACATCAACTGCAAGACAACCGCAGAACTCTTGATGATATTTGCAGAACCACATGAATGTTAAAGATCCTGGCAATGGTGAGAGAGGAGAGGAGGGAACAAGAAGGGGAAAGTCAGGGGTGTTAACATAGAGAATATAGAGGGAGGGAGTTGTGATAAAATTTAGGAAATGCAAAAAACAAAGCACTACACTGTTATTTAAAGTTGCAATGGGACTTCCCTGGTGGCGCAGTGGTTAAGAATCTGCCTGCCAATAGAGTCTGTCTGCAGGGGACACAGGTTCAAGCCCTGGTCTGGGAAGATCCCACATACTGCAGAGGAACTAAGCCCATGTGCCACAACTACTGAGCCCATGCGCCACAACTACTGAAGCCCACGTGCATAGAGCCTGTGCTCCACAACAATAGAAGCCAATGCAATGAGTGCACCGCAACGAAGAGTAGCCCCTGCTCGCTGCAGCTAGACAAAGCCCGCATGGGGCAACGAAGGCACAATGCAGCCAAAAAAAAAAAAAAAAAAAGATTAACTTTAGCATTAAAAAAAGAAAATAAAGTTGCAACGATGACCAATAGAAGTAGAATGATAATAACATAAAAAGACTAATGAGAGGAAGGGAAGGGGGGAATCACGTGGTATGAGTGAGCTAATCCTTTATCATCATGAAATAAATAAATCAATAAGTGACACCTAATTTTTTTTATATCAAATAATTATCTGGAGTTGTGAAGTTACACAGAAGTAAAACAAAAATGATTACAAGGGCTTTTCTTTGGGGAGTAGAACTGCTGATTAGAAAGGGGTAGAGGTGAGACCATTGCTTTTTATAAAATCTTTAGTATCATATCATTGTTTTCATGCATATGTATGAGGTGATAATGCAGGTGAACTCTGGAGACCTTACCATCTGTGTGATTTTAGGCAACTTCACCTAATTTCTCCATGCCTCATGTCATTTATATAAAGGTTGGATTAATAATAATGTTTACCCCATATTGTTGGAAGAATTTAGTGGGATGATGTAATTAAAGTGTTTAGCACAATGACTGAACAAGAGTAACATCAATAAAGACTGGCTATAATCATAATTATTATAACTTGCTTTTATCCACTTAATACATCATTAACAGCTCTACAGATTAAGACACATAGCTCTAACTCACTCCTTGGTAGCTGCATTATAGTCCACAGTATGGGCTGCTATACTCACAATCCTTTTTGGGTCTCACTGATCTGAAATTCAGGGTCAGAGAGACAGTTGTATTGTGTCTTTGGTCTCAGATGCACTTTATAAGACTTTGGAAAAGAAATAAGGAGTATTATTCAAGGAATAATGTTAACCTCTTCCATCAAGCCAACCAATGGCAAACTAGTAGAGCAATATTATTCATGCTATTGGATCTTATAAACTCCATCATAACTTTATCAAATGAGGTTAAAGTGGGTACAATTTTTGAAGAAGCAGTTAATAGTTAATTTGACATAAAGAAGCATGTTCTTCCACAAATGTTCCTCCTAACCAAGGCCAACAGCCTTACCACTGTGTGCCAAATGATCCAAGGGATCCAGGCAACTCCACAAAGGCCCAGCTCCAGGACTGGGCAAGGAAAAACATGAAATCCACAACTAGATAACACCAGCTCCGAGTTTACCTTCATATACGGAAGGCAGCAAATAAATACAAGCAGAATCCCAGGATTATATAACATTTTGATTTAGAGTTGTGATTAGCAAAACTACATCCATGTCTTCAGGGACAGTTTATCATAGTAGTACTTTGCTGATGTGGTTTCAGAAAATTATATTAAATGAAAAATCCTGTAGAACAGATGTGTTCACAAGTCCCTGTCCACCTAGCAGTTGATCTGTTTAATGAAAACACTGTTATGGTTCAGAATTAGTGCTTTCTACTGTTACAGTATTGTTATATTAGAGACCCAGAGGAGTAGAGAAGGTTGAAAAGGAATGAGAGTGAGGAAATTGCCAGAACTAGGGGTCAGGGATAGAATATCTCCAAGGCAGGTACCTCAATATGGTACAGAGGAAAGGAGATGAAAAAGACGTGTTATTGAAAAAAAGGAAGAAATAGCAAAACGAGGACATAGAAACAGAATGCCTGTTTTATTTAGATAAACAAAATCAAGTAAATAACACCACCACTGTGCTCTAATACATTCCACTTAAATATAATTGGAATGTAACAGAGCTACTTCCATTTCTCTCAAATGTATCGAAATGAGATTTTACAAGCATTCACAAGCAATTCCTTCCCCGAATCATCCTTGTACCAGGGGGAGTCCTATGACCACTTTGCTTGTTTTCAAAAGTCATGGATGAATTTCTATTTAGTTCCTCCACAACAGTTCAATTTGTAGTGGCTGTTTGGCTAGCTTTGGAATAATCAATTATGTTTTGTCTCCAAAGCACGCAAGAACAACCCCATTTGAGGATTTGCTGCAGAGAAGCGGTCTCTACAGTGCTATGGACTGATTCATGCTCTCCCTAAAATTCATATGTTGAAGGCCTAACCCCCAATGTGATGGTATTAAGAGGTTGGGACTTTGGAAGTAATTAGATCATGACGGTGGAGGACCCATGATGGGATTAGTGTCTCTCTCTCCATCTCCCTCCTTCTCTCTCCCTCTCACTCTCTTTCCCTCTCTCCCTCCCTACCCCTCTCATTCTCTCTCCTCCCTCTCTCTCTCTCCCTCCCTCTTTCCCTCTCTCCCCCCTCTCCTTCTCCCTCTCTCTCATTCTCTCCCCCTCTCCCCCATTCTCCCTTCTCTCTCTCCCTCCTCTCTCCCCCACTCTATCTCCCCCCCCTCTCTCCCTCCTTCCCCCACATGAAGACACAATGAGAAGGCACCTATCTACAAGCCATCAGGAGAGCCCTAACCAGGAACCAAATTGGCTGGCACCTTGATCTTAGATTTCACAGCCTCCAGGAATATGAGAAATCTGTCTGTTGTTTAAACCATCCAGCCTCTGGTATTTTGTTATGGTAGTCTTAGCTAAGACATACGGATGTGTAACATGTTTCTCTTTCTGTTCTGCATGTGTTTACATTTAACAGAAATCACCCAGCAAGATCCTTACCACCAAAGAGCTACGCTTCCAATCAACACAAAGCCCGATTCCCACCGTACATCCTATTCATCTTGAAACCACAAAGAAGGTAAATTTTATCTGATTAAAGATAAGATAATTTTGAAGAAAGCCAGTAATTTAATTTTGGATGATAGCAGAGTGAGCTAAAAACAATAAAGGTTAACCTTGGAAAGAATAACATTGGCAGTTTTAAATGACACAAAACAGAAGGATGAAACATCAACTTATTCTTGAATGCTAACCCTAGCTACGAACAACCAAAAGTGTTGAGATTTTTATCAAATAGCATGCCTCCTTCCTTAAGAGGCCACCACACACATTTCTAACTTTATTTAGAGTTGTATTTAGTTAGAGTTGTTTAGTTAGAGTTAGAAACTTTAGTTGAGTTTCTTTTAAAACATAAAACGTTCAGACCAAAACTGGGAAAATGTTTCTCATTAAAAGGAATGTAAAACAAATATTTTCAAAAATCTATCCCCTAAGATATTTATAAAGTGACACCAACTCTGTATTTTCACATATCTCAGAAACTGCCTGCAATAGAATAGCTCTTGTTGAAAAAAAAAAAATGCAAATGTCTTATCTTAATTTGCTGATGCAGGCAGCAATAGAGTTCCTTTACATTTAAACCAAAATGTACAGCTTGAATTTGTCTTTTTCCATTGCCTTTATTAAAAAAGATGAATATATGTATGGTTCTTTTATAGTTTGCAATGCACATACATTAGTGCATTTACTCTTTCCAAAAAACCTGTTAATTTAGTAATATTATCATCCTTATTTTTTTTTCAGAGAAGTAATTGGATGCTAGAGAGGGAAAGGAATTTCCCAAATGTTAATAAATGCAAAAGTGGTACAGCTAGAATTCAGCAGAACACAGCCTTTTGTAGGGTACATCTTGTTCTCCCCTCACAAATGAAATATGGTCCTCCCCCAACAAACACCCACACATATACATAAGATGTAACTTGTTTCAGAGACTGATTACAATCGGCCACATATTTGAGAAGATTTTCACAGACTTGGGGTCTTTGATGACCAATTTCTCCTTATGGTCTAGAGTCCCTGTTTTGATTACTTAGTGACTTGCAAATTAGATTGTCCCCAAGGACAGTCAGACCCACCAAGTCCCCAGTGGACCCACTTCAACAGCATTTTTTATTGTTAATTCAAATAATACACATAAAAACCTTGAAGCCTGTCCTATCTTTAATATCAATCAACTAATCAATCAATAAAGCTTTCTTTCTTCACTCTCATTAAACAATTTTTTTGGAAGCCTTCCTGTGATGATCAGTTTGCCTGTTAAAATTATGTTATTCAATATTTTTTAAAAAATATGTATTGACTTGAAATAAAAGACTGCTCAGCATTTTTCCATCCCTCTGACTTCAGAGACCACCTCGAAGAGAGGTTCTAAATGAGACCACCCTGCTAAATTGTCTAGACCTGGTGAAGAACACTCAAGCACGAAAACAACATGGCAGGCTTCACTGGGCATGTGACTCTCATAAGTGAGAAACTAGCCTTGTAGTTAAGTGCACCCATGCTGGAATGAGACCATTTGGGTTTGCATCTTGACCTTACGATTTTCACTAACACTGAGAATGGGGGCAAATTATTTAATAGTTCTCATAATAAGGTAATGAGTTAAATATGAAGTGAGTAAATAGAGGTAAGTACTTCAAAAAGTATCAGGCACATAGAAACTGCTATAGAAGTATTAGCTGTTATTATTACTGTCATAGCCATGTAAAAAAATTCTCCCTCTTGAACCTTCAGGAACAAAAAAATAATTTTTAAAGCAGTTTCATCGCAAAAACTCACTCATTTTTTTTTCCTTTTTGTTTCCAAGTCAGAGCTCTGCAAACTACAGCACATGGGCCAAATCCAGCCCGCTACCTGTTTTTGTACAACCAGCAAACTAAGAACGGCTTTTACCTTTTTAAATGGTTGAAAAAATATCAAAAGAAGAAACTATTTCATGTCACATGAAAATTACATGAAATGTATGTTTAGTGTGCTTAAATAAAGTATAAATGGTACCCAGCAATGCTCATTCATTTACATAGTGTCTGTGGCTGCTTTTGGGGTACAAGGCAGAATTCAATAGTTACAACAGAGACCCAATGACCCACAAAGCCTAAAGCACCTACTATCTGGCCCTTATAGAAGAAGTTTGCCAACCCACATTACAGGTAATTGATGTGTGCTCTATAAAATTCAGAATAATCCAGTGAACTGAGGGAGGTGCAAATAGGTCTTGAACGAAACAATTCATATTCAGGAAAATCAAGAGATAATATTCAACTGCTTAGTATTATTCCTTCTGAGGAGTTCAAGCAAACATATAGCAAAGAAGACCATTGAAATTATGGCTAAATTTTAATTATAAACTAAATTTTTTATATTGGGTGGGATTTGCTTATTCATTATAATCAAACATTATCTGAGGTCACATTATAGATGCCCAGTTTTTTATTCTAAAAATTACTAAAAATGTATAGGAAACTCTATTTCAATCTCCTGCACCGTGAACTTTAAAGCTTTTTTTCCCCTCATTTTTAACACATTGCATATTATTCCTCCTTTTAAAAGTCAAATTTTGAATCCAAATAATTAAAAATTAACCATGAGGGCTTCCCTGGTGGCACAGTGGTTAAGAATCCTCCTGCCAATCCAGTTTCAAGCCCTGGTCCAGGAAGATCCCACATGCCGTGGAGCAACTAAGCCCGTGCGCCTCAACTACTGAGCTTGCGCTCTAGAGCCCACGAGCCACAACTACTGAGCCCGCGTGCCTAGAGCCCGTGCTCCACAACAAGAAAGCCACTGCAATGAGAAGCCTGCACACCACAACGAAGAGTAGCCCCCGCTCGCTGCAACTAGAGAAAAGTCCGTGCACAGCAAAAAAGACCCAACGCAGTCAAAAATAAATAAATTAAGTAAATAAAATAAAAAAAAATTAACCATGAAATAAGTTTACCTAGCTTACCCACTCCCTCATTTGTCTCCAGGGTCCTTCTCGTTCCCCTGAGTAGAATTTGTTTTCTTTCTTCAATGGCCATAATCCCATACTTAGTCTTCTAAGTAATTTTTTTCACTCCTTATTACTAAAATATTCACATTTAGAATTTTCCCATCATGATTCTTCTCACCCAAACCCTTCCTAGCACTATCTTCAATGTTCCTCACCACGCAGAAAATCTTTCTTACACTTTGGTGAGGCAAAGTAGAACAATAAAATCAAAAGTTGCGTTCACGTCAGTAGTTTTTACTTGTTTATTTTAAGTGTTTTCTTCTTGCATTATTCTAATGGATTTATTTTTTTTCCTAGAAAGTTTTTCTTACAAGTTTGTGCAACAACAGCTCTGGGTGTGTTGTGGATAGTCAAGAGCTAGGACTTAAGCTCATTTGAAAGGGAAGAGAGATACACACTACTATACATAAAATAGATAAACAACAAGGACTTACTGTATAGCACTGGGGACTGTATTTAATATCTTGTAATAACCTGTAATGGAAAAGAACCTTAAAAAGAATATATATATAATATATATTACATATATATACTGTATATATACAACTGTATGTATAACTGAATCACTTTGCTGTATACCTGAAACTGGCACAACACTGTAAATCAACTATACTTCAATTAAAAAAAAAAGTGAAGGGAGAAAGGGTCTCAGACTTGAATACCCCACCCTCTCAGCTATGGCTTCTAACCCCTCCAGGACAGGAGCTAAGGAAGGAGAAGAGGAAAGAAACCACTTAATTGGCACCGCTGTAATCTAGCTTTGGTTCTAGCTGGTGTTTAAAGCTGATTCTGTTGTAGAATGCTTTGTGTGTTCTTTAGACAACATGTCCATGTCGGGAATCTCTCACCTGTAGTTGCCTTGATGAGGGTCAGTTTACCCTCTTGCTAATAGCTTAGTATGCCTCTGTCAGCCTTGGCATCTAGTGGCATCTCCAACCCCTTCTTGTTGAAACTTTCTTGCTTCCCCTAGAAGCCCTTGGGGTGGGATCTAAAACAACTCTAAGCTGGTGCTTTCACAGGTGGCCTTCATCTGGCCCCAGGCGACAGGAACTTCTGACCCATGATCAGAGACAGCACATCACCTCCCAAACACAGCCCTGTCCTCTGCTGCCACACGCTAGGTCAGCCAGCCTCTCACTCTTGGAGACATTTTTGTAGGCATATGTTACAAACTATAGGATTTACAGCTCAGGCTCTGCACATGACCACCTTGAAGCCCTGTCTCTTGACTTGAGAAAGAAGAATCCCTTTAATGTTGGGAGGTGAGAGATCAAGGGAGAGAAATATGAAACTTGGGTGAAACGTGAAACTCAAAGTCCCAACTTTTCCTAAATAAATCCTCTCTCCAAGCTCCAGGCAGGCTCTTCTCCCATATGCCATGATCTCTTTCATAGCCTGGGGTAGGCAGCCAGCTAAGAGTCACAAAACAGGGTTTTGACTACCTCCTTTGCAAGTCCTGATTAGGAGGCCCAGTTTCTCACTTTGGAATGTGGGAATAGTTGAGACTTATTACCTGGGAATCTCAACTAAAAATGAGACAGCAAAGAGTCCTAGTAAAAGAGAAACTATTTGTCCTACACGTTTAAATTTACCTGTGAATTTTTTATCTCAGGATGAATACCAAAAAAAAAAAAAATTGGTTTTCTCATAATGTCTCTAGTTTATCAACATTGAAAATCCTTACTCTGAGAAATAAAGTATATACAGTAACCCATTTAAGCATGTTCTTAAAACAAGCCAACAGAACAAATATCTTTGATGTATGGCTAAAATCTGGGGCCGTGATGAAATCTTAATCTCATTTTTCTTCTCAGTCTCTAGGCTTCTGTCCTTTACTTTGATCCACCCTGTACAAAGCTATTGGCAAATGTATCCCTGAATTTGATGTTATAAATTGTATGTAAATTCACACACCTTGTAACAGAAATGGCAACTTGTAAATCATGACACAGCAATGACTCAGCAGTTTGAAGCCCTCCCAACAACTATATGGAGCTTCATCCACAATTCTCCCTTGGGAAGCTTCTTTGATGATTGAGGAGGTCAGTAGACAAACAGGCATCTGCCTTCCCTAAGTGCTGCCAGACATCACCCAACGAGAATCCCAAAGATGAGGAGAAAGGAAAATAAAGAATTTTTTAAAAATAAAGAAATATATATGGGGCACAGTCCAGCAGAACTGGATATCTGAATAAGCATAGAGAGAGAGGTTGACAATTGACATTGAGAGGTTGCCCAGGTCACACTGGGTAGTTATTTTATCTCTCTGGGCCACCACCTGATCATTTCGAAATATAGAGAGATAAGGAAAATAATTCCTAAGATTCTGGGATCCTAACTAGGGTTGAGGCAATTACGTCCACCTTATGCTGATTTTCTCTGAGCACCAAATCTAACTAGATTAGATTCATCAGGATGCATATAAGGAATATTCCATAACGATTTCCTACAACAGGGATAGGCAAATTGTGGGCCACCAGCCAAATCTGACTGCTGCCTGTTTTTGAATTGATACAACCTGTGAGCTAAGCATGATTTTTGTTTTCAAATGATTGAAAAGAATTAAAAGAAAAATATTTCATGACAGGTGAAAATTACATGAAATTCAATTTTCAGTTTCTATAAACATAGTTGAATGGAAACATGCCACGCTCATTTGTATTGTCTATAGCTGCTTTCACACTACAGTGGCAGAGCAGAGTAGCTGGACAGAGACCAAAGGGTGCACAAAGCCTAGAACATTTATTCTGACGCTTTGCAGAGAAAATTTGTCAACACTGCTCTGTAATCATTAATAAGATCATGGACAAGGAAGCTGCATCAGTACAAAGGGGTAGTCTGGGTTCCCATTCACTTCCTAAAACCGTGGTAGATGTCTCCAAATTAGCACTGGCATCTCTGTCTTCTACTCAAAATGAAAACACTCCCAGGAGGTCTCTTTGGTACTCCAGAAGCATAAAATAAGGTGGGGAGAGGAGATGGAAGAAGGAAAAAAAAGATCAACGGAGTTGCCTTAGTCATTTCTCACATACAAATGATCTAAAAGTTGAACTTTAGACTCCTGGTAAACCAAAGGGATTGAACCAGCTAATCTGTGCTTCATTCCAGGTCTAAACTGCTCTGATCTCCTCTCTATTTTTATTCTCTTTCAGGCCTCAGAGTTTCAAAATCTTACTCTTATCCTATTAAGAATAACTACGAAAATAGAAGTTGGCCTTAGAATATTAGTTTAGAGATATCGGGGACTCCTGTACTAGAGACTGAAGCCTTTAAAGGATGTGAACTTTCCATCTCCAAATGCTTACTTCCAAAGATTTGTCAGGAACATGTAAACCAAGAATGAGTTCATACTTGTGGCTGACTACCAACACACAGTTGCCGTTAGAGTATAAACTTCCCAGCGAAGCTGTGACTTTCCTTCATTAAATAGATAATCCCTCAAGGGCAGAATCCACGTCAGCCTCTGCTCTCCTCAAAGGGCCTTGTACCTTGTAAGATGCCATCATAAGTAGTGGTTGAATAAATGTTTTACTTATTCAGAAAGTTTACTTTTTCATTTCATGCTGCATATGTATGTTAATTCATAACATAATTCTGGATATTTTGATACATTTTAATATGGTAATATTAATTTAAATAAGCATTTGCATGCACACATCACTATGCAGTACGTAAAGAATTCAACATACATAAATGAAATACAACAGACACGCTACCTGTCCCTAAAGACCAATCCAGAAATTTGGGTCACATAGACCAAAATAATGTCCATTCACTACGTGAGAAATCTGTCATGTGAAGTTAGCACTATGAAAATAGTTCCCCAAAATGACAAGGAAATATAATCCATTTGTAAATATGCATGAAGCAAACAGCAAATTTATAGGGAAACAACACAAATGGTTTTTAACTGTTGAATCTGTGTAAACATTTGGGGACAAGACAAATCGAAGAATACATCTCCTAGGTAATGGTGAAGATATTCTTTGGATAACTCTCTCCTAGAAGTTATTATTTTCCCTCCTCAAGCCAAGAATATTTATAGAATTTCTCTCATCACAACATGAATCCACAGGCGATTGCAGCAGTGTTATCTACAAAAGAAATTAGCAGAGCCTACCTCAAGAAGAATTTAGAGGAAGTTTGTACCATCAGCATTTGTATGGAATGTGCAGTTAGCCACTAAGAGCATAAAGCATTAAAATAATAGAAACACAGTGGCTAAAGGTCTCTGTACTGCAGAGACAATTCAGAATATATATGTTCGCTGACACAAAAACTCACTCCTAAGTTCAAAGAAAACTTTCTTTTATTATTGAAAAGAGCTACTGGGCCAAATAGATTCTACTAACCTTTGTCATCAATGTCCTGGGCCCCAGAACAAGAGTAATGTTCAGGGTTTTAGGTGCCATAGAGTGGAAACCAACTCTGATTACTTGATGGCAAAAAGCAATTTATCCAACGGATGTGGAGTAAATCACAGGGTTCAGGCAAAGCTAACCAATCAAGCACAGAAAGTGGGCAAAATAAGTGGGAGGCCAGACCACAGCCAAAATCATGACAATGGAACTCTATGCAGGACCCTATTTTGGCCCCATTACTACAGCACCACCGCTAACCTCACTGCCACTAGATAGTGGAAACCACTGCCACCACTCCAAGACGAATTCGAGAATGCCCCCCCTGCTTCTTTGTACCACTGCCCCAGAGTCAAAGTCCAAGGCAGGAACACGGTAGGCTTAGCTTTGGTCAAATACCTGTTCCCTAGCATCAAGGGAATGGGAGAAGAACATCTTGAAATAAACTCTCTTAATGAGAATCAAGGTCCTGCTTCCCCAAATCTTAAACTTTCTTCAAAATAGGGATGGTTTTCAGATGTGAGACTACTATCCTTTTTTGGATGTGCCTCCCTTTTCACAAGGAGTTGTAAAATAAACACAGATATCACTCTTACATAAGAGAGGGAATAAATTACAATGCATAATGAAATATAATTCTGGGAACATATAACTGTTCCATGGTCAACCCCATCTTATAGGGAAAAAAACACTTCACTTCTGTGTGTGTTCTAGTTCTTCCAGAATTGAAACCAATGAGAAAGACGTTGAGGTCAGCTCCTCCCATCCCTTTCACAGCCACATGCTGCAGACACTCCAGTTCCACTGGGCTGTGGCCGTTTGGGCAAGATTAGAAGACAGTAGAGGACAGCAAGAGGGTTAGGTCCAGGGAAAGGAGGAAAGGCCTCAATGTCCATGTTTACCCCAACAGTGAAGTGCGTGAAGGGAGGTGTGCAGGCAACTCCACAGCAACAGGGAAGAGATCCAGAACCGGAGCATCCCTAACTAACAATGAGACAATTACAGACGGTCAGAGCAGCAATATCGTTCATCAATTCCTAACCAGTCCAGATACGGAAGGCTGATCAATAACACCATTATGTGCAGCCAACATTCTGACTTCGGCCTTGGACTACAAGGCCCCAGACTCCATCAGGGACCCTCACAGGCCTGGGGTTCATCAAAACCTAAAGCCATCCAGTTTCCTTCTTTTTCAAAAAATTAATTTTTATTGGAGTATGGTTGCCTTACAATGTTGTGTTAGCCTCCACTGCACAACAAAATGAATCAGCCATACACATACAGATATCCCCTCCCTTTTGGATTTCCTTCCCATTTAGGTTGCCACAGTGCATTAGGCAGAGTTCCCTGTGCTATACAGTATGTTCCCATCAGTTGTCTATTTTATACATAGTATCAATAATGTATATGTGTCAATCCTGGTCTCCCAATTCCTCCCACCCCACCCCTTTCCCCCTTGGTATCCATACATTTGTTCTCTGCGTCTGTGTCTCTATTTCTGTAAAGCCATCCAGTTTCTAATTGTTTCTCTTTCATAATCAAACAGAAACTCAAGACTGTATTTCTAAACTTCTTTAGAATGCTTTGGAAACTTAGAGGAATATTTTGCTTACTCAGTCGCTCAGCTGGATTATGAAGTTCTGACAAGCCAGGCCAATAGATAATAAGACAAGAAGAATGGTTTTTGTTTAGGAAAAAAAGGCACCATTTTAAAAATGACATATATTCACTGACACAATGTACATTACAGTATGACAAGTACCTCCACTATATTATTAAAATTACGCTTTAAACTATCCATATGTCTTTCCTAGGAGAATTATTTCCTAGTGACTGAAACTAGAAACGTTTGTCAGATCTAAGGGAAGGAAGGAGGTGGTCCTTGTTGCTGAGAAAATAATAAGTACCCAATCTTCATAGCAGAAATGATAATCTGGAACCAAAGGATTGAATATGGCCCAGGATCAGGTCTGGATTTACCTGGTTTGCTCTCCAGGTTCCTATCCTCAGGGCACAGATACACAAGGGGCTGGTGGTATACTGGGCTGATGAACTGATACCAGTGAGGCCACATTAATTCAGCCCAGTAGGGAGGAAAGGGGCTGGGTACCCCACCCCAGAACCAAGCATACCCAGACAACCCTTCTAAGGCTTGGCGAAGGTGTCCTGTAATTAGGCATTAACATCTAATAAGTAATAAGTGAATACCATTATAAAGCACTTTGCAAATGGAGAAGACCGTATGAGTACCTATTGTTAATAATAATGGTGCTCTAAACTATTTACAGCAGCCATGACATAGAAACAACCTAAACGTGCATCAACGGAGGAATAGGTAAAGAAGATGTGGTACATATAGACAATGGACTATTACTCAGCCATAAAAAAGAACGAAATAATGCCATTTGCAACAACACGGATGGACCTAGAGATTGTGATACTGAGTGAAGTAAGTCAGACAAAGACAAATATATGATATCACTTGTATGTGGAATCTAAAAAGAAAGAGTACAAATGAACTTATCTACAAAACAGAAAAAGAGCTACAGATGTAGAAAACAAATTTATGATTACCGGGGGTTAGGCGGGGATTGATAAATTGGGAGATTGTGATTGACATATACACACTGCTATATATAAAATAGAAAACTAGTAAGAACCTACTCTATAGCACAGGGCAGTCTACTCAATATTCTATAATGGCCTAAATGGGAAAGGAATCTAAAAAAGAGTGGATATATGTATATGCATAACTGATTCACTTTGTTGTACACCTGAAATTAACACAACATTGTAAAGCACTATACTCCAATAAATATTAAGAAAAAATAATAATGGTGCTCTAGTAGTCACAACATTCAGGAAGCAGTTTAGTCCTAGGTAGCCTCAGCAGGGAGACCACTAATGTCCGAAGGGCTAAGCACAAAATGTTTCGATACCTTCCCTGGCTGGAAGGCTGCCCAGAAAAGAAGGCAAGCCTACAGAGCTCTTGAGTTGATGTCTGAGAGCTCCAATGAAGATGCAAGCATTGCCAGGGGAAAATCATTACATTTCTTTAAGGGATATTTGGAGCAGCAGTCTCCTTTGTAGGTTTATAAAAGTGGCCCCCTTCAGAGCCCATAGAATAAGAAACGGAGAAAATATTTAAATAATATCAAAGGCTCAGCCACCTTTGCAGCCACTTTCATAATCACAATTAATTCAAGGAGGAGGGTAAAGGGCATGTGTTGTCCTCTAGCACAATTTCAACAAAAAAGTATTCCAATTCCTTTACATTCTGTTTTTTTTTAAATGCATTATTTTCCTTGAAGTAATCATGGCATTTTGCAGAGACTTGAATTTTTATTTTATTTTGTTTATTTCTAGTTATGCAAAAATTTTCATTGTAGCATTTATTGAAATCTGGCAGCCTTTATTCATTTGTTCATTATTTGAATGTTTACAGTGCTGAAAGTGGGCACTGCGCAGAGAGATTTTTTTGTCTCATTACATTCTCTAATTTTTATATGTATTTAGGCTTTTCTCTTCATCTCCATGATAAACCTCTAGAGACCAAGGACAATATGCGGGGTGCTGCTTTGGGTTCCTTCTGGGACTCACAGTAATTCTCACTGTGAATCGGTTACATGATGAAATTGACAAAATAAGGGATCTTTTGATTGGACATTTCTAATTTCAATATTCAGAACCCTTCAAGCAATTTTAAAAAATATAATCTAGGCAGCAGTGAAGTTCACCTTTGCTTTAAAGTCCCTCTTTCTTAATTCAGGTTAATCATTTCAACAGCATCACGGGGAAGAGAGTTCAGTACCTGAGGACAAAGCAAGCGTGCTCAAGAACTTCCCAAGTTCTCTTCTTTTTCACAGTTGACAGGTCACTACGGCTCACTTAAAGGAGAGGAAAAGACCGGTAGTTTTTTCTAACAAAAAGTTTTGGAACACTTTGAGGACTTCCTCTTTTGAGTGCTTTTGATAAGAAATATCTTATTGAATTTTCCATTTATCTACAAAAGCAATATACAGTCAGTGCCCCCAAGCAAACAACACAGAGACATTAAGGAAAAACCAGAGAAAAGAACTCATTCCTGCCCCTTCCTATCCAGTGCCAACATTTTGGAGTACTCTTCCATGTTTTTTTATTAAGCTCAAACATATCAAAAGATGTTTATTCACATATCTTTTTGCTTTCTGTTTTGTTTTCAATATCGATATCATATAACACATATTACTTTGCAACTTGCTTCTTTTTTACTCGACAGTGCATAAGGGACACTCCTCCAAGTCACTGTATCATTAATTTTCCTTTCTTCTAGTATCTGTGTTATATTCCCTTATATAGCTGTACAATTTTTTTACCCCTAATATTTCCTATCACTGAACATTCAGATATTTTCCATTTACACAGGTCATGTCATCTGTCTGACCCTCAGTTTTCACTGTAAGCTTCTCTCCACTTTAAAATTTAGAATTTACTTAAAATAAAATCCAGTTCTTTAAAAAAAAAAACTTTTTTCTGGGTAAAATTCATAAATATTTATTTAACTGAGTTTCTTAAAACTACTTTGGATTTGAACTTTAGAACACTGTGATAGTCCTGAGGAGCATAAGAATATTCTAGAATCATCCTTTATAACAGGGAATGTGCATAATTCTATAATTCCTTTAAAATAATTAAAATAAGGGATTGAAAGTTCTGGCATATTTCTATTACTATGACACAGAAATATATATATATATATATTTATATTTATACAAACATTTTCTACTGGGTGTTCTGGGGAACACTGTCCTGGGAAATGCTAATAGTGATTAAATATGTTTAGGAAAACGCTGTTTTGAACTAAATATGCAATTTTTTAAATTCTGATTTTTCTTCTGAAGGTGATCACTTCCTAACCTCTTCCCTTAGCTTCTCTGTTAAGAAATGGGGGTACCTCTCCAGACTGGTCAGTGCAATAGAGAGAACTTCACACTGCAATCTCTCTATACCATGTACATACAGTCACTGGGAAAATGCATGCAACACTGCCCCAAGCTCCCTTTTATCCCAAACACATTGTCATTGCTGAAACATTAAGCAATCGGTCAAGACAGAAGTAAAAATTCATCTTCCTCACTTCGTCTGTGCCCTCAATCTCTTTTATTATTAAAGTTGAAATGAAAGTGACATTTGGATTCACTAATCATTCATGAGAAACTACCTGAAAGTACAGGACAAAGTGGCTTAGTTTTAACTTAGAAATCAGAATGTGCCTGAAACACAGGCATATGACAATTCAGTTCTCACCTCAAGCAATAGAGGAAAATGAGGCTTGGCCTTCAGTTACCCACATTGGGGAAAGTAGAGGCCAATCCTGGGAATTCAAAATGGCCTGAGGCCTTTTCACAAAGCCCAGCGTGAGGCCTCCCACCCACCCTCACTCACAATTCAATACTTTCTTTCACAGTGCATCAAAGGAATTCATAGGAATTAATAATCATAGGAATTATCTTTTTCTAACTGGTTGATATCCAAAATATATGAGTATTCTCTCCCGTGGAAATAACAGGGCTAGAGACTGAGAATAAAAAGAAACTTTTCCCAAAAGACTAACTCTAAGTAGAACAATAGGCCAAACACTCAGAGGTAAGGGCCACGGGATGCTAAGTGACAAGGGCCAAACGGGATCACCGCTATCCTCAGAAATGAGAACTCCTGCATTTTCCAGAACAAAACTTCTCAGGCAGACAGGAGGACCAGCTGAGTCAGAATTACCCTGGGCTTGATTAAAAAAAAAAAAGACTGACCTGACCCAGACCTACCTCATCAGACCACAAAGGTGTGTTCCCTGGAATCAAGCCTTTTTACAAGCATCCCAGAAGATTCTGACAGACACAAAAAATTTAAAACCATAGGAACCATGGCGGTGCTCTAAGTGTGGTCCCTAATCCAGCAGCATCCAAAGCACCTGCATCTTATTACATTTAGAATGGATAAACAACAAGATCCTACTGTACAGCACAGGGAACTATATCCAATCTCCTGGGATAAACCATAATGGAGAAGAATATTAAAAAAAAAGAATGTATATATGCATATAACTGAGTCACTTTGCTGTATAGCAGAAATTAACACAACATTGTAAATCAGCTGTACTTCAATTAAAAAAAAGAACCAAAGCACCTGGATCTTGTTAGAAATACACATTCTGTAGTACCTCAGACCTACTGATTCAGAAATTCTGGTGGGAGCTCAGCAACCTCTCTGTTTAAGAAGGCTTCCAGGTGATCCTGACACATGCCAAAGTTTGAGAAGCACTGCCATGGTGCACTTCTGCAGGACTCAGTTTGGAAAATATGGAATGGCCAATGAGAACACAAGAATTTAAAGATGGAAGCCATTACTTGAAGCTGAGATAAAATGTAGAGCCTTAAGAGGGGCGCTCATGTTTAGGGCAGGGGACTTAAATTATGGATGACTTAGTGGAAAGAAGAAGAAAGGGCACTCGAGACAAAGGGAAGAACAGGAGAAAATTATAATAGGCAGGAATATGCATCTGTCCAGGGTCAATAATCAGTTCAGCACCCATGAAAATTTCATGCCATTTTTTAAAAAGTTATTCCTAGGGACTGGTATATTTTTATTTATTTAATTTTTATTTTTTATTTTTTTGGCTGCGTCGGGTCTTAGTTGCAGCACAAGGGACCTTCGTTGAGGCACCTGGGGATCCTTTGCTGCGGCACATGGGCTCTTCGTTGTGGCGCGGGCTTCTCTCTAGTTGTAGCGTGTGGGCTTCTCTCTAGTTGTGGTGTGCGGGTTTTTCTCTTCTCTAGTTGTGGTGCGCAGGCTCCAGAGCACATGGGCTCTGTAGTTTGCAGCACGTAGGCTCTCAGGTTGAGGCGCACGAGCTCAGTAGTTGTGGTGCACGGGCCTAGGTGCCCTTTGGCATGTGGGATCTTAGGTCTCTGACCAGGGATCAAACCCACGTCCCCTGCACTGGAAGGTGGATTCTTTACCACTGGACCACCAGGGAAGTCCCTCATGCCGTTTCTGAGTTACAGAAATTACAGTTGTACAGTCGTGCTAAACTGGGATCTGGCAGAACTTAAAAGTAACGGTGAAGAGTGTGGACCTTCTTGTTCAGACATTGAGGAAACATTAAAGGATAATTGGGTGAGGAATAACAAGCCACAAATGGGTAATTAAAAGTCTTGCAATATTTCAGAAATAATGTGATAAGGGTCTGGATTAGGGTGATGGCTGTGAGAAGCAAAGTTATCAAATAGATACAGGAGGCTTCAAGAAGTAAAGATGGGCTGTACTTGGTGTTTGAATGGGATGCGGGAGAGTAAAGGAGGAGGAGGAAAAGAGAGGGAGAAGGGAAAAAATTAAGTGACCAAAGGTGACAACCCAGCTTCTAGGCTAATAAATCAGGAGCATTTATGAACACGGGAAATTCTGAAGGGGGTGCATGTTTTGGGGGGATCAGAGACTGAGCCTTCTTATTATTTTTCAATCATCTCCACTCTTTACATCACTAGCAGTTCTCAGAACAAATTGATCTGCTGTGAAGGAGAGAAAGACAATAATTCTACAAGATATGTAGCAACTGGATATCAGTCCTCTCTGGCTGACAGAAGGAGAAAGTCTAAAATTACAAAAAAGTTTTTGTTTCTTCATATTACATCTGAAGAACAACTGTGATTGTAAGCCTCAACTCTTCTAGGAAATTCCTCTGGGAAGCTAGGATATTGGCTTTCATTTCAGCTATCTAAAGACGCCCTGCTTAATCAGATGTATGCCTGACCTAGAGTACCTGGAATTTCGAATTTGCCAACAGAAAACTTGTCTTTACCTTTGCCTTCTCATGAAAATATATCGGTGAAGGAGGCCAACTTTGAAGCTGTCTGGCAGCATGTTTTTGCTTCTGTCTCCTCTCATTAATGCTATGCAAGGATATGGCTAAAACGTGTGAAAAATTTAGGATGGGGGCATAGAAAAACCTGCACAGTGCCAGCATTCTTGCTTAATTCTTTTCTCTGTGGCAGGCCTTCTGGAAAGCAGTGCTAACATGCCTGGGTGTACTGATGGGTGCTAGAATAGACAGTAATAAAACATTAAAGGTCACTTTCCGGTTTAGGATTTGGAGACGGCCAGGTTCCAGGCAGAACTGACTTGGGTTCTGCCAAAAAGGGTCAGGCCCTGGACCTTGGAGAGGGTACTCAGAGGACTGGCAACATACACCAGGGAGGTAGGGATGCCTGGGAAAAACTGCTGCTGCTGACTGAAAGAGCTCCCAATGACCAGAGCTGGAAAAATTTGAGCAATAAAATAAATAACGTAGTACTGGATTATACGAATAAGCTCATATATAAAAATTGTATATGGATTGCAGTAAGTCACCTACATACGAACATTCAAGTTGCAAACTTTCAAAGATGCGAACGTTCCCCTGTATGCCAGCTGTTATACTCTACTACTGTACTTCTCAAAGTACTGTACTGTAAGATTAAAAATGTTTTCTTTCTTTTTTGTGTTTGTTTTTTATGTATTATTTGTGTGAAAAGTATTATAAACCTATTACAGTACAGTACTATACAGTAAGTCCCCTACATACGAACAAGTTCTGTTCCGAGAGTGCGTTCATAAGTTCAACTAACACAATCGGCTCTATAGTACTGTACTGTAATAGGTTTATAATACCTTTCACACAAATAATACATAAAAAACAAACAAAAAAATAAAGAAAACATTTTAAATCTTACAGTACTCTACCTTGGAAAGTACAGTAGTACAGTACAACAGCTGGCATTACAGGGGCACATTTGCATCTTTGAAAGTTTGCAACTTGAAGGTTCATATGTAGGGGACTTACTGCATAGCCAATTGAGTTAGTTGGGTACCTAGGCTAACTTTGCTGGACTTATGAACAAATTGGACTTACAGACGTGCTCTCACAACGGGACTCATTAGTATGTAGGGGACTTACTGCATATACAAAAGTCCATATATAAAAAGCATAAGTATCCATAGCCCATACTGATTGCATCAGTTTCCTATGGCTGCCATAACAAACTAGGTGGCTTAAAACAACAGAAATTTCTAAAGTTCTAAAGGCCAGAAGTCTGGAATCAAGGTGTCAGCAGGGCAATGCTCTGTGATGGGATCTATGGGAGAATCTATTCTTTGCCTCTTTAGCTCCTGGTAGCTCCACACAGTGCTTTACTTGTGGCTACATCACTCCAATCTCTGCCTTCATTTTCGCATGGCCTTCTCCTCTGTTTTCTTTCTATTATAAGAACACTTGTCTGGTAGGATGAATTGGGAGACTGGGATTGACATATATGCATTAATATGTATAAAATAGATAACTAATAAGAACCTTCTCTATAAAAAATAAAATTCAAAAAAATCATATACAATTTTGAAAAATGTAAAAAAATTAAAAATGATTATCTAGGGATGAATTGGGAGATTGGGATTGACATATATACACTAATATGTATAAATAGATAACTAATAAGAACCTGCAGTATAGCATAGGGAACTCTACTTCACTCTGCTGTACAGTAGAAACTAACACAACATTGTAAAATAACTTTACCCCAACAACAAAAAAAAGACTATCTATTGATCATTTCCTTATGTAAGGAAAAAAAAAAAGAAAGAAAAAGAACACATGTTCTTGGATTTAGGACCCACCTAGATGATTCAGGATGATCTCATCTCAAGATCCTTATTTAATTACATTTGCAAAGACCCATTTCCCAAATAAGGTCACACTCACAGGCTGCAAGGGCTAGGATGTGGACATATCTTTTGGGGGGCCGCCGTTCAATCTGCTACACTGATATAAACACATGATTGAATACCTACATAAATCAATGGGAGGGAATAGACAAATCTCCAGTGCTTAAAATTCTAAATAATATATGTAGATACTCCCCCTGAAAGGAGATGGAGCACAATTCCCCTTTCCTTAAATGTGAGCTTCACATAGTGAATTCTGTCCAAAGAGTACAGTACAGGAAGGGGTGGAGAGAGACTAACTTTACTGACAAATGCTAGCTCAGCTGAAGGATAAAGGTTAACATCTACAGTGACAAGTCATGTTAATAACATGTACCTCTCATATGCTATGATGAGAATGACATTTGACCTCTGTGTTCCTCCTTCCAAAAGCCCATAACCGCAGTCTAGCTGTGAAAAAGCATCAGACGGACCTGAACTAAAAGACAGTCTACAAAATACCTGACCAGTACTCCTCAAAGTTGTCAACGGCCTCCAAACCAAGAAAAGCTTGAAAATTTGCCATAGTCTAAAGGGCCTAAGGAGATATGACAACCGAATGTAACACGGGATGCTGGAAGAGAAATGGGTCATTAGCAAAAATTAAGGAAATCTAAATAAAGTATGGACATTCGTTAATAACTAAGTATCAATATTGGTTCATTAGTTGTGCAAATGTTACCATTCTAAGATACAGATACTGGGTGTATGGGAACTCCCTGTGCTGTATTTGCAACTTTTCTATTAATCTAAAACTATTCTAAAATTTAAAAAAAAGGTTATTTTAAGATATGTATATTGTTACATTCCTGTGATAATGGGATGAGGGTCTAATTCAGGGTTTCTGAGCCTTAGTACCATTGACATTTTGTTGAAGCAACTCTCCTGTGCATTGTAGGATGTTAAACAGCATCCCTGGCCTCTACTCACTAGATGCCAGTAGAATCTGTGCCCATCTCCACCCCACTGTGGACAATCAAATGTGTCTCCTTCTGATATTGTCAAATATTAGTTGCTGTTATTATAATCTTTATTTTATAATAATTCCTTATCATTATTTTACAATTCTATTCTTCACCCTAAGAAAGATTAATAACATCCTACCAGCAAAGGAGAGGCACCCTTGAATTAAAACACAGCCCCTCAAATCCTGAAGAGTGGAGGCAGCCCAGGAGAGCAATGCAATGCATGTTGGCAGCTCATCCCGAATGTTTTCATCTGTGACCTAAGCTGAGTAACCAGCTTTTTGAACAGCTAACTTTGCTGAGATTCAGTCAGGAACAGGCTTTATTTTTTCTCCAGTCACTTTCAACCTGCCTCTTTTGAGCTCTTTTCTCACTTCTTGACGGTGTCTCAGACAGATAATGGAGATCTTCGGTCAGTTTCAGTAGTTAGAAGAGCCTCCTTATAAAATGATCCCAGCTGACCCGACTTACTAATTTAATGTAAGCTTCAGCCTCAGGTCCATTTCACAGCACAAGCCTGGCCCTTGAGTGGGGCTGTGCAGTGTCCACACTCCTCTTCCCTCTGCATCCTGCTTCCTGAACCTCCAGATTCCAGCAGGTGGGAACAGGATCAGAGAAAAAGAGAAGTCTCTCATCCAAAGTGCTGCTGGGTTTCCCCTTGGGCAGAGGGCCACGTGATGGCTCTTTCTTGGGGCGCAAGAAGGGTTTTCCAAAGCTCATGGGGAGCCCTGCCTTGGGGGTGATCTGCCCCCCTGATGACTTTTTGCCCCAGCCCCAGTCCCCACTCCTGCCCTGGTGGTCCATCTGCACAACTGCTACTGCTGGAATTCCCTGACCACCAAAATCGTCTTGGGCCTTGTATCTTTGGGACAATTTTTGCCAGGTTACCACCCATGACTTCATTTTCCCCATAGAAATGCTCACATTGTATCACACAAAAAGGTGAGTGTAGCTCTCCCTAGCTGCCTTCTCTAGTCTTCCAGACATCACAGACTGCTCCTATCAGCCTTCTCCCTGTGCAGTTACAAAGACAAGAGGGATAAGCTAGTACATTCCTGTATATGTGCAAACTCCAGGGAACATGGTCAGTTTCTCTCAGGAAGGATCTCACCACCCCTCACTGCACTAGGATGGACCTGTGGATACCCTCAGCTCAGCCAGCCTCCAGCCAGTGAGGCAGCTTCCCTTCTGGGGGTCAAACTCAGACTCTGAGAGGTTACCTTGGAGCCCTAGTGCTCACTTGGCATGCTGCGGGGGGGGCACTACCTCCCTCCCTAAGGCTCTCTACTACATCAAGAACCAACTACTTCCATAAAACCCCATTCTATAACTCTCCCCTTGAATGAGCTCTCCAGAAACTTCTTGTCTTCTTTATGCATAGAATGTGGGAGTAGCATGTCACCTTCAACATTCTGTTAATCTGTGTATAGTTGTATTATAAATGGCATTGTTTAAATTCTTGGCAGTTAGAAATGCTGACCACAGTGTATCCCACTAGATATGGTAAGAGGTAGACATTATTGCATACATAGAAGCTCAGCTGGGTGGGCACCATGAAGGAAAATTCAAAAAGGACACTTGGAAAACAGAGCAGTCATGGTAGGAAGAAAACATAAAGGAGAAATAAACCCATCACATGCAAGCATCATGAAGACCTTACCCAGACCCCTTGGCCCTTTGGGGTTCTGCAGTCATACAAGGAAGAGAAGATCAATCTTGTTCATACAAATGGGGAGAGTATGTGGTTGTCACAAAGCCCCTCTCAGGGAACTGGGGATGACCAGACTTAGCATAGCTCTAAAGTGAACCACCTGAGCCAGGCTCACATCAGAAAGAGGAGAGAAAGAAAAAATCTTTATTCCAACACAGCCTCCTGATTTAACCTCCATGACCACAGGGGGAGTCAGGCTGGCACTAATTTGGAGATGTTTGCACTTGGCACCTCCTAACTCATCTTTGACAGCTCCAGGAGACCATGTGCTGCTCACCTCTACATCTTGGCATTTGGATTCTTTCTGCTTAGATCAGAAACATTCCAAATTACATAGATCTTACATATTAAACAAAGGAAGAGTATCCCAAAACATAAGGAACAGCAGGTAATCGTGATATGTTATAGATAAGGAACTAACAGATGCTAGAGGATTGTGACATTACCCAACTAGGAGAACCTTTGGAAGGAAATATTATCAGGACAACCTGGACTCCAGTCAGTCCCGCATTCCTTGGGGTGGAGGAGGAAGAGTTAAAGGGAATCAGAACAGCTCCTGAACTTCCCCCAAAACATTCCTAGATTCACTCAATTCAGAGATACCATCAACTTTGAGATGCAACCCCCAAAATGGGGTAAAATAAAGAGATATCAAAACTTTAAATATCTGTTTCAATACTAAAGTGCTTCCTGCTTTAGAAATATTAAAATAGGAGGGAGAATCAGGAAAACAGAATAATTAAATGGCTCCTAGACTAGAAAAAACTTTGAAAAGTCCTTTAGCTGACCATGTGCATTCAGGCAGGCCCCTACATTCTCACCCAAATCAAAGGAAGTCTGGATAATTTTAAAGATTAGGCTTTTTTTCATTTTCAGTGGCATTCCCTCAGCGGGAGTGAATTATAATTTGCCACTGGTATAAATAAGAGAAAGTAAAAGTGCATATAATTTGCATACTAAAAATTGGAATATTAACGAAGACAAATCACTCTTCTCAGTGGAATGGTCTACCACTAAGTTCCTCCCTTTTACTCTACTTTTAACTTGGCTTAGAGAAAAATTAAAACAAACAAATGAAAAACAGAGAGGGAACAAGAACTCTATTTAGAAAGCACCCTAGCTTTGTGATTTTAGTCATGAATTTCAATAGATGTATTAGTGTTTTTAAATATGTGGTACACACATATTAAGCTTCTTGTGCTTAAAACCAGCTCTTATAAGAATTAGAAATTAGGATCTGCTCAATTACAGAGAAAAATCTAATCTGGGATTTAATAAATCATATACTGAAAACTCTTCATTTTACAACACTGTGAGGAAATGGTGAAGCCCAGTCTTTGGAGTTAGCAGAACTAGGCTGGAAATTGAACTCTCTGACTTACTTGGGTATGCCACTTCTATTCTTGTGTTTTGATTTATAAAATGTTGCAGATAATTCCTAGATATTAAATTCAAGATTAAACCAAATAATGTGTGTAAAGCACTTTACACAGTATCAGGCATTCAGTAGGTTTTAAATCTATTCTATCATCCCTGCCCTTCAAAAAAATTATAGGGTTTCAAAGTAAATGTTAATTTTATTATTTATTTATTTATTTTTTGCGGTACGCGGGCCTCTCACTGTTGTGACCTCTTCTGTTGTGGTGCACAGGCTCGGTACACGCAGGCTCAGCGGCCATGGCTCACGGGCCCAGCTGCTCCGCGGCATGTGGGATCTTCCCGGACCGGGGCATGAACCCGTGTCCCCTGCATCGGCAGGCAGACTCTCAACCACTGCACCACCAGGGAAGCCCGTAAATGTTAATTTTAAAGTGAATTGCCTTGTTATTAATTTAGCTGATTTAGACCTCAACTTTCATGGGAAATTAGAAAGAACTTTGTTTTTATTTAATAAGCAAATGGTACCTACTTCATGCCAGGCACGGTGCAAGGGGCAGCTGAGCATGGCAGGTGCCCTCAGAGCAGTGACTGACCACCTAGGAGGCTCTGTGGAGATGGAGGTACTGGAGAACAGCAAGTTGTCTGGGAGGCAGGGGTCAAGTCAAGGACAGTTGACTGCCATATTCTTCAGAAGGGAGGGAATCTATTATCATCATGTCCATCAGCCAAGGACCCAGGGAGTAGACCACAAATTCTGTCTGCATATCTGCTGGAGTATCAAAAGCTCCAGAAATGCCTGGGTTCCTTCAAGTTCATTCTTCCAGGGACTTCCTGAAAGTATTCAAGTCAAATTCCTGCCCTACTTGGCTTCCTTTTCTTTTGCCTCAGGATTTCATTTCCCACAGCCCCTGTGTTTTTCATTGTGTTTCATGGCTCTCCCTTACATTGAGTCTGATTCCTGATGTCTCTTCGTGAGACCACCCTCCCCAGAAAAGCCTTGGAAACTCCCATGGAATCTAAGTTTAGAAAAGCAATTTATTTCTAAGAGTGTCCTTGGAGGCTCACTCTAGACCAGAGGCTTACCTTTTGGGACTTAACAATTGTTTCTACAGAATCACAATGACCTCCTCATGCCATTGCAAAAAAGGGTCTAGGATCCAATTCAGGGTCCAAGGTAGAAAGGAGGTCAGCATTGAGGGGACAGGGCCTGAGATGTGAAGCCACTAAGTCACTATGGAAGAGGCTGAGCACTGATATACCAGCAAGATGAAGCCATTGGCCTAGGAAAGAAACAAACTCTACAAATTAACATACCAGCTCCAGACCTCTGAGTGTGGAAGTTGATGGATGCAGAGTGCTCCTGATCTCAAGCACAATTGAAGTTCCCTGGGATTTTGGCTTAAGGAAGGCTAATAGAGATCAAAATAAAGAGAAAACCCACTGCCTGCAGAAGGCTCCTGTAGCTAGAAAGAAAATTAAATATTTGGGAAAATTTTAAAGACCAATTTGGCAAGGACTCAAATGGAGGAGAAGAGTGCCATCCTATGAGACTGGTGAGGTAAGGAAAGGAGTGGAACATGAATTTAAACACCAAAGGAGGATCTCAGACCAAAGACAAGATGGCAGAGTAGAAGTAGAAGGACGTGAGCTCACCTCCTCTCACAAAAAGAAAAAAGTCACAACTAATGGTTTAACAACCGTCGATGAAAAAGACTGGAACCTGCAAAAAAAAAAGATATTCTACTCCCAAAGACAAAGAAGAAGCCACAATGAGATGGAGAGTTCTGAGCCCCATGTCAGGCTCCCCACTCTGGGGTCCTGGCATCAGGAGGAGCCCCCAGAGCATTTGGCTTTGAAGGCCAGTGGGGCTTGATTGCAGGAGCTCCACAGGACTGTGGGAAACAGAAACTCCACTCTTGGAGGGTACACATAAGGTGTTGTGCACACCAGGGGAAAAAGCAGTGATTGCCTAGGAGCCTGGGCCAGATCTACCTGCTGATTTTGGAGGGTCTCCTGGGAAAGTGGAGGGCAGTGGTGGCTCACTACAGGGACAAGGACACTGACGACGGAGGAACTGGGGAGTACTCATTGGCTTGAGCTGTCCTGGAGGCCGCCATTTTGATGCCAAGACCTGGCCCCAACCAACAGTCCATAAGCTCCAGTGCTGGGAGGCCTCAGGCCAAACAGCCAACAGGGCAGGAACAGCACCCCACCTATCAGCAGACGGGCTGCTTAAAGTCTTCCTGAGTCCACTGCTGCCTCTAAACACACCCCCTGACATGGTCCTGCCCATCAAAGGGACAAGACCCAGCTCCACTCACCAGTGGGCAGGCACAGGTCCCTCCCACCAGGCAGCCTGCATAAATCTCTTAGATCAGCCTCACCCCCTAGGGGGCAGACACCAGAAGCAAGAGGAACTAGAGTCCGTCAGCCTGTGGGACCACAAACAGAAAGTTAGACAAAATGAAATGGTAGAGGGGTATGTTCCAGAGGAGGGAACAAGATAAAACCCCAGAAGAACAACTAAGTGAAGTGGAGATAGGAAATCTACCTAAAAAAGAATTCAGAGTAATGATAGTAAAGGTAATCCAAGATCTTGGAAAAAGAATGGAGACACAGACCAAGAAGATACAAGAAATATTTAACAAAGAGCTAGAAGATATAAAAGACAAACAGAGTTGAACAATACAATAACTGAAATGAAAAAACACAAGAAGGAATAAATGAAGCAGAAGAATGGATAAGTGAGCTGGAAGACAGAATGATGGAAATCCTGCCACCGAATAAAGAAAAATGAATGAAAAGAAATGAGGACAGTTTCAGAGACCTCTGAGACAACATTAAATGTACTAACATTCACATTATAAGGGTCCCAGAAGAAGAGGAAGAGAAAGGACCTGAGAAAATATTCGAAGATATTATAGCTGAAAACTTCCCTAACTTGAGAAAGGAAACACTCAAGTGCAGGAAGCACAGAGAGTACCATACAGGATGAACCCAAGGAGGTATATGCTGAGACACATTAATCAAACTGTAAAAAACACTGAAGACAAAGAAAAAATATTAAAAGCATCAAGGGAAAAGCAACAAATGAAATACAAGGGAATCCCCATAAGGTTATCAGCTGATATTTCAGCAGAAACTCTGCAGGCCAGAAGGGAGTGTCAAGATATATTTAAAGTGATGAAAGGGAAAAACCTACAACCAAGAATACTTTAGCCAGCAAGGCTCTCATTTGGATTCAATGGAGAAGTCAAAAACTTTAAAGACAAACGAAAGCTAACAGAATTCAGCACCACCCAACCAGCTTTACAACAAATGCTAAAAGAATTTCTCTAGGTGCAAAAGCATAGGCCACAACTAGAAATAAGAAAATTACCAATGGGAAAGCTTACCAGTAAAGGCAGACATACAGCAAATGTAGGAAACCATCCACACACAAATATGATATCAAAACCAAAAATGAGAAGAAGAGAGTACAAATGCAGGATATTGGAAATGCATTTGAAATTAAGAGACCAGCAACTTAAAACAATCTTGCTTATATATAGACTGATATATCAAAATGTTATGGGAACTGCAAACCAAAAATCTACAATAGATACACACACAAAAAAGAAAAAGGAATCCAAACACAACACTAAAGTTAGTTATCAAATCACAAGAGAATAAAACAAAAGAGGAAGGGAAGAAAAAAGACCTATAAAAACAAATCAAAATCAATGAAAAAAATGGCAATAAGAATATACATACTGGTAATTACCTTAAATGTAAATGGATTAAATGCTCCAACCAAAACACAGACTGCCTGAATGGATACAAAAACAACACCCATATATATCTGTCTACAAGAGACCCACTTCAGATCTAGGGATACATACAGACTGAAAGTGAGGGGCTGGTAAATGGTATTCCATGCAAATGGAAATCAAAAGAAAGCTGGAGTAGCAATACTCACATCAGACAAAATAGACTTTAAAATAAACACTGTTACAAGAGACAAAGAAGGATACTACATAACAATCAAGGGATCAATCCAAGAAGAAGACATAACAATTGTAAACATATATGCACCCAAAATAGGAGCACCTCAATATATAAAGCAAATATTAACAGTTATAAAAGGAGAAACTGACAGTAACACAATAATAGTGGGGGACTTTAACACCCTACTTACCTCAATGGACAGTTCATCCAGACAGAAAATCAATAAGGAAACACAGGACTTAAATGACACATTAGACCAGATGGACTTAACTGATGTTTATAGAGCATCTCAACTGAAAGCAGCAGAATATGCATTCTTTTCAAATACACATAGAACATTCTCTAGGATAGAACATATAATGGACCATAAAGCAAGCCTCAGTAAACTTAAGAAAATTAAAATCATATCAAGCATCTTTTCTGACCACAATGCTATAAGATTAAAAATCAACTTCAAGGAAAAAACTGTAAAAAACAGAAACACGTGGAGGCTAAACAATATGCTACTCAACAACCAATGGATCACCAAAGAAATAAAAGAGGAAGTCAAACAACATCTAGAGACAAAAGAAAATGAAAACATGATGACCCAAAACCTATGGGACGCAGCAAAAGCAGTTCTAAGAGGGAAGTTTATAACAATACCATCTTACTTCAGGAAACAAGAATAATCCCAAATAAACAACTTAACTTTACACCTAAGGCAACTAGAGAAAACAAACAAAATCCAAAGTTAGCAGAAGGAAAGAAATCATAAAGATCAGAGCAGAAATAAATGAAATAGAGATAAAGAAAACAGTAGAAAAGATCAACGAAACTAAAAGCTGGTTCTTTGAAAACATAAACAAAATTGATAAACCTTTAGCTAGACTCATCAAGAAAAAAACAGGGCTCAAATGAATAAAATTACAAATGAAAAAGAAGTTACAACTGACACCACAGAAATATAAAGGATCATAAAAGAGTACTATAAGCAGTTATATGCCAATAAAATGGACAAGCTAGAAGAAATGGACAGATTCTTAGAAAGGTACAATCTCCCAAAACTGAACCAGGAAGAAACAGAAAATATGAATAGACCAATCACAAGTACTGAAATTGAAACTGTGATTAAAAAAACTTCCAACAAACAAAAACCCAGGACCAGATGGCTTCACAAGTGAATTCTAGCAAACACTTAGAGAAGAGTTAACACCTATCCTTCTGAAACTATTTCAAAAAATTGCAGAGTAAGGAACACTCCCAAACTCATTCTATGAGACCACCAGCACTCTGATACCAAATCCAGACAAATATATCACAAGAAAAGAAAATCACAGGCCAGTATCACTGATGAAAATAGTTACAAAAATCCTTAACAAAATACTAGCCAACTGAATCCAACAATACATTGAAAGGATTATACACCATGATCAAGTGGGATTTATCCCAGGAATGCAAGGATTCTTCAATATCCACAAATCAACCAGTGTGATACACCACATTAACAAACTGAAGAATAAAAACCACATGATCATCTCAGTAGATGCAGAAAACTTTTGACAAAATTCAACACCGATTTATGATAAAAACTCTCCAGAAAGGGGGCATTGAGGGAACATACCTCAACATAATAAAGGCTATATATGACAAACTCATGGCTAACATAATACTTAATGGTGAAAAGCTGAAAGCATTTCCTCTAAGATCAGCAACAAGACAAGGATGTCCACTCTTGCCACTTTCAGTCAACATAGTTTTGGAAGTCCTAGCCATGGCAACTAGAGAAGAGAAAGAAATAAAAGGAATCCAGATTGGAAATGAAGAAGTAAAACTGTCACTGTTTGCAGATGACATAATACTATACTTAGAAAAACCCTAAAGATGCTACCAGAAAACTACTAGAGCTCTTCAATGAATTTGGTAAAGTTGCAGGATACAAAATTAATACACAGAAATCTGTTGCATTTCTACACACTAACAACAAAAGATCAGAGAGATAAATTAAGGAAATAATCCCATCTAGTATTGCATGAAAAGAATGAAATATCTAAGAATAAACATACCTAAGGAGGCAAAAGACCTGTACTCCAAAGACTATAAGACACTGATGAAATAAATCAAAGACAAAACAAACAAATGGAAAGATATATCATGTTCTTGGATTTCAAGAATCAATATTGTCAAAATGACTATACTAACCAAGGTAATCTATTGAGTCAATGCAACCCCTATCAAATTACCAATGCCATTTTTTTTTTACAGATCTAGAACAAAAAATCTTAACATTTGCATGGAAACACAAAAGACCCCGAATAGCCAAAGCAATCTTGAGAAAGAAAAATGGAGCTGGAGGAATCAGGCTCCCTGACTTCAGACTATACGATAAAGCTACAGTAATCAAAACAGGATGGCAGTGGCACAAAAACAGAAATATAGATCAATGGAACAGGATAGGAAGCCCAGAAATAAATCCACACACCTATGGTCAATTAATCTATGACCAAGGAGGCAAGACTATACAAAGGAGAAAAGACAGTATCTTCAATAAGTGGTGCTGGGAAAACTGGACAGTCTCATGTAAAAGAATGAAATTAGAACATTCTCTAACACCATACACAAAAATAAACACAAAATGGGTAAAAGACCTAAACGTAAGAATGGATACTATAAAAGTCTTAGAGGAAAACATAGGCACAACACTTTTTGACATAAATCACAGCAATATCTTTTTGGATTCACCTCCTAGAGTAATGAAAATAAAAACAAAAATAAACAAATAGGACCTAATTAAACTTAAAAGCTTTTGCACAGCAAAGGAAATCAAAAATAAAATGTAAATAGAACCCACAGAATGGGAGAAAATATTTGCAAACAACGTGATCAATAAGGGATTAATCTCCAAAATATTCAAACATCTCATGCAGCTCAATATCAAAAAAAACAAACAACCCAATCAAAATATGGACGGAAGATCTAAATAGACATTTCTCCAAAGAAGACATACAGATGGCCAAAAGACACATGAAAAGATGCTCAACATTGCCAATTATCAGAGAAATGCAAATCAAAACTACAATGAGGTATCACTTCACACTGGTCAGAATGGCTATCAACAAAATATCTACAAACAGTAAATGCTGGAGAGGGTGTGGAGAAAAGGGAACCCTCCTACACTGTTGGTGGGAATGTAAATTGGTACAACCACTTTGGAAAACAGTACTGAGGTTCCTTATGAAACTAAAAATAGAGCTACCTTATGATCCAGCAATCCCAATCCTGTGCATTTATCCAGAGGAAATCATACTTCTAAAAGATACATGCACCCTGAAGTTCACTGCAGCACTATTTACAATAGCCAAGACATGGAAGCAACCTAAATGTCCATTGACAGAGGAATGGATAGAGAAGATGTGTACATATATACAATAGAATATTACTCAGCCATAAAAAAGAATGAAATAATGCATTTTGCAGCAACATGAATGGACTTTAGATTATCATACTAAATGAAGTAAGTCAAAGATAAAATATCATGTGTTAGCACTTATATGTGGAATCAAAAAAATTATTCAAATGAACTTATTTACAAAACAGAAAGAGACTCACAGACTTAGCAAACAAACTTATGGTACCCAATGGGAAAGGTGGCAGGGGAGGGATAAATTAGGAAGTTGGGATTAACATATACACACTGCTTTATAGAAAATAATCAACATGGACCTACTGTATACCACAGGGAACTCTACTCAATATTGTGTAATAACCTATATGGAAAAATCTGAATAAAATAGATATATGTATAACTAAATCAGTTTGCTGTACGCCTGAAACCAACACAACATTGTAAATCTACTCCAATGTAAAATAAAAATTAAAAAAAAAGGCACTTCTGGGGCTTCCCTGGTAGTGTAGTGGTTAAGAATCCACCTCCCAATGCAGGAGACAAGGGTTCGAGCCCTGGTCCAGGAAGATCCCACATGCCGCGGAGCAACTAAGCCCATGTGCCACAACTACTGAGCCTGTGCTCTAGAGCCCGTGAGCTACAACTACTGAGCCCGCGTGCCACAACTAATGAAGCCTACGCACCTAGAGCCTGTGCTCCACAACAATAGAAGCCACCACAATGAGAAGCCTGTGCACCGCAACGAAGAGTAGCTCCCGCTTGCCACAACTACAGAAACCCCATGCGCAGCAACAAAGACCCAATGCAGCCAAAGATAATAAATAAATAAATAAAATAAATTTAAAAAAAAAAAAGGCATTTTTGTGGCATCCATGTTACCTAGTATGCAGTTGGATATGTGCCTCTGAATCTCAGAAGAGGTCTTGGATTGAAAAAATAATTTTATGTTTTTTTCACAATAAAAATTAAAATAAAGAAAATCCCCTCCCCCCAAATAAAATAACACACCAAAGAACATTTGAAAGAGGAGTCTTCAGAAGATTTAGGAAGCCCTGACCTCCCTCTGAGCCACCTTGTTCTTGCTCTGACATTTCTCTGCCTGCTTTGATTTTTCTTTTCAAGCCACAGATTCACACTGGGCACAGCACTGAGCAGACTCCACGGCCTGGCACATTTTCCCACCAGATATTCACTCCTAACGGAGGCTGATTTATGTATAAATTGTCTCAGCATAACAGGTGACACCTTGTGACTTGGCTGTCCTTCATTGTCAACAAGAGCCCCCAATAAGACCTGAAACCTTTCTTTCTTGCCTGCCTGGTGACTCTGCACCTGTTATTCGCAGTGCCTCCTCACTCACCCCTCGACTTGCTGGCAGAGGCTGAGGCTGCTAATGGTAAGCGCTCCCCTCCCCACAGCTGCCCCTCCCAGATTTTATGTCCAAGAGGCAGAGGGAAGAGGGGGAGACACGGGCACCTCCATCCTCGCATCTGATGAAAACAGTCACTGGGAGTTGGATCAGGCAGGGTCCTTGAAGGGGGACTTCTGTTCCAGAACCATCCCCAAGCTGTTAACACCTTTGCATCTCATTTGGCAAATGCTCTAAGACCAAATGACTTTGGGATAAACTCTTGCCTAAGGTTGGGTCAGTAGCTCTGACTGGATGCTCCCGAATGAGATAAAGAGAGAGAGAGAGGAATTTTCTAGATTAAGACCTTCCAGGAAAATAATGTGAGGCTAATTAAAAATAATTTAAATACAGGTGAGGTTCCCAGGGCAAAACACATCCCTTCTGACTGCAAGGATTAGAAAAATTCCATTAAAAAAACCCAATGCTATCAAGCCCAGTTTTCAAGCATTTGGCTTTCCTCTGAATTTTTGCAGGAAATATAAATTGCTAACACATTACAAAGAACCTCACCCAATGCTATCAAGCCGTTTTCAAGCATTTGGTTTTCCTCTGAATTTTTGCAGGAAATATAAATTGTAACACATTACAAAGAATCTCACCCAGCAGCACAAGCCAGAGTGCTTACATGGCACAATCTTGATGTTCTCAGCCCACCCTCAGTAACTGATTCGTTCTCATGACATGAATAATTTGTTATCCAAATGCAAGTATGATTAAAAGTTTCTCCTAAGAGTCCAAAAATAATACTGTGAGATTCTGAGTTGACTCAGTTACTCTTTGGTTCTTAAAATGCAAGAAAAAAAGTGGATATAAAATGAAGTGTATCCCTGAAATCTTCCTATTTGAACCTAATTAGTTTATTTCATGATCCATAGCCTACTAATTGCACGTGTCAGAAATAATAGACGTTAGCACTTAACGTGGTACTTACAATATGCCAGTTACTGTTTTAAGTGCTTTTACGAACTCAATTACTCCCCAAAACTATTTTAGGTGTTATGATTATAATATCCCCCCCTTTGTTTTCTTTTAAAGTAGTTATGTATTCAGTATTTTATTTATTTTTGGCTGTGTTGGGTCTTCGTTTCTGTGAGAGGGCTTTCTCCAGTTGCAGCAAGAGGGGTCCACTCTTCATCGCGGTGCACGGGCCTCTCACTATCGCGGCCTCTCTTGTTGCGGAACACAGGCTCTGGACACGTAGGCTCAGTAGTTGTGGCTCACAGGCCTAGTTGCTCCGCGGCATGTGGGATCTTCCCAGACCAGGGCTCGAACCTGTGTCCCCTGCATTGGCAGGCAGATTCTCAACCACTGCGCCACCAGGGAAGCCCATAATCCCCCTTTTTAAAGGTGATGGAACAGGGCACAGAGAGGTTAAGTGGCGTGGCAGAGATCAAACAGTTTATCTAGTAAGAGGTTGAGACTGGATTCTCACCCATTCTAGGTTTAGTGTCTGTGCTTTTACCCATTATGTCTCTTTAAAAATGTCATATGGGTGAAAAAGTGAATCTTTTTCAACATGGTTGGAAAAGTGTTTTTGTTGTTTTATTAACTGGGGGGTATTCAGAGTCTCCAACCAACATTTGATAGTTACGTGATTGCTTGTGTTGAAAAGAACCTTGGAGACCATGTCATTTAACCCCTTCCTATTTTTTAACAAGGAAATTGAGGCTCAATAAAGTGATTTCCTTGAGAACTAGGATTTGGGTCTTTTCCTCCCTGTCAATTGTGATGAGAGGGCCAGGAAACAGGTGCCTGGATTTAGGTACCAAGTACCATTAATTAACCTTGGGTTAATCCTGAACAATTCTCTTAGTCCTAAAATGAAAGACTTAAAATAGATGTGTTCCAGGGTTTCTTCAGGCTCTACTTTCTGTGATTCTAAGTTGAGTGACATGCCCAGGATCAAATAGTTTTGTAAACAAGGGAGACACAGAGGAAGGGCAGGAAAGTCAAGTCTAATTTCTAAGAGGAGTGTGGAGGAGTGGGGCTCCATCACTTGAGTGGGAACATAATTCTCCATATTCTCCTCTAGGGACTGGTTTGAGGAGCAAGAAAGGAGGAAATCAGAATATTAACACCTTCACCTGATGTTTGTGTGCATTAAAGCAGGCGCTAGAGGGGATGGTCCACTGTAGAGTGGAGCTCAGTAATGTATCCCCAATTATGCAAAGGTAGGTTTGGAGCTGAGCTGGAGCTGGAATTCTAAATAACTATGTACATTCAAGCACAGAGGAATTGCCTTCACTGGGGAGCCTGAGGGTTGAGGGCCTGTAAAACTGCAGAAGAGAGTTGTAGGAAAGAAAGCAGATGGTCAAGCAACGTGTAGGGATGACTAAAGAAATTTTAATGTCCTCTGTTTTTTTGTGACTATGAAAAATAATACGCTCACACAAAATATACCCACCCCTCCTCCCCAAAAAAGAAAAGTTCAGCAAAGTCTGTTACACTGATGCCTTATTTGGGAAGGTTTTTGTGAACATAAAAAGGCAGGGAGGTCAAGTTCCAAATCTGGTTTGAAGGTGAGCAGAGAGGGAATAACAGTAGGACAGAAGATGGGATTAAAATACGTCAATTTCCTAGGAGAAGAAGACCAAGCCTGAGTGACCTTGAGAACATGAGCTCCCAGACGTTTGCAAAAATCTTGATGGGGACATTGCACCTTCCTCAGAGTTTTGTCTTGACCCCAATATACTGTTATCTTCTCTCTAAGAACAGAGTGAATCTTGGATGATATCTAGGTTATAGCTAGAACAGTTAAATAGCAGAATGAAGGCTCCCCAGTCGAGACGCATGTGGGAAAAATTAATGATCTTAACCTGAGCCTTATTGACATGTTAGGGTGGATAATTCCTTGTTGTGAGGTGGTTGTGCTGTGCATGGTAGGAGATTCAGCAGCATCCCTGGCTTCCACCCACTGGATGCCAGTAGTATTCTCTGCCCAAGTTGTGACAATCAAAATGTCTCCAGATATTCCCAAATATCCCCTGGGGGCAAAAGTGTCCCCAGTTGAGATCCACTGGAGAAGAGTCAAGTGATAAGAACGTCACCTAAACTTAGAGGTGAGGTGCTGAAACGAAAACAAACAAACACCAACAACAAACCCCAATAGTCAAAATCAACACCTCATGTAACACTTTAAGGCACTTTACTCACGTTAATCAAGCTGAAAAAAAATTGGCAATGATTATATTCAAAGTCTTATCACAAATTATTTTAACAAGTACCCTCCAGAGGCCCACTGTGTTTTTTAATTTTATTTTTTAAATACCCATCATGTCTCCCTCTTCGGGCTGTCAGCTTTCTTCTCCAGTTAAAATTTAGCAGAAGAGTTATTATTTCATTTTTTTTCTCTTCTTTATGCTTGTCAAAGTTTAATCAGCCTGATTACCAGATTGAAAATGAATGGTTGTAAAATGCTAGTTTCTAAAGAGATCAATCAACACAATCGTGCACACCTGATAAAGGGTTCCAACAGCAGGTCCCCTGTTCCAAGAAACTGTGGCCTTCAAGACAGGTTTACTGCATAATAGATTAACCCTCCTATTACCAGAAAAGACTATGAACTAACTTCTCACTCCTTGAATGAATTATAATAGCTAATTAAGCAAAGTGCTGTATCAAAGATTCTTAACTCTCCTTGATGAGGTACAGGAGGTTGGGGCAGAGTGTCTGAAAATCTCAAGTTAGAAGAAGTGTTATGGGTTGAATTATGTGCCCCCCCAAATTCATATACTAATGTCCTAGCCCCCAGTACCTCAGATCATGTCCTGATTTGGTAGTAGGGTCATTGCTGATGTAATTAGTTAGGATGAGGTCATACTGGTGTAGAGTGGGCCCCTAATCCAATATGACTGGTGTTTTAGAAAAGAGGGGAATTAGGACACAGACATGCAGACAGGGAGAAGTCCATGAGAAGATGAAGGCAGAGATCAGGTGATGCATTGACACACCAAGGAACACCACAGATTGCCAGAAGACCACCGGAACCTGGAAGTGAGGCCTGGAACATAGTCTCCTTCACAGACTTCCAAAGGAACCAACCTTGACAATACCTAGATCTCAGACTTCTAGCCTCCAGTACTGTGAGACAATAAATTTCTCTGGTACAGAAGCCCTAGCGAACATTATATTAATATATATAATCTGTTCTCATTTACCTCTGTCCTGTCATATTCAGGGCATGTCGCTAAATGATCTTCCAT
The DNA here is from genome assembly GCF_011762595.2 of Tursiops truncatus. Lineage (NCBI taxonomy): Eukaryota > Metazoa > Chordata > Mammalia > Artiodactyla > Delphinidae > Tursiops > Tursiops truncatus. The sequence goes on along the minus strand of NC_047037.1, from coordinate 130,412,466 downwards.
CAGACTGACATGGCTACAATAATATCTCCCAGTAGGCTCAAACAAATAGCATCAGCATAAATAACCTTTAAAAAGTGAGTACAGTTCAAAGACTCATCTACACAGTTGCATCAGAACCAAGAGGTCCTAGGAATTCTGACACTTCCCAGACGACTTCTGGATTTCAGATATGATTGTTTATGAGGTTAAGCTCAAAGACATTGGCCCTCGCAGCTCTAAAACTGGTTTTCCTTTACTACTACCTGGATTAGTCAGGGTTCTCCAGAGAAACAAAAGCAGTGTGCTCCTTTGTATAGATATATATGAACATATAACTTCATATATAAAGTTAGATGAGAGATAGAGAGATAGGTAGATAGATGGATAGATAAAGGATTTATTATGAGGAATTGGCTCACGTGATTATGAAGGCTGAGAAATCCCACATCTGCCAATTGCAAGCTGGAGACCCAGGGAAGCCAAATCTGAAGACCTGAGAACCAAGGGAGTCTATGGTATAAGTCCTCATCTGAGGGCAGGAGAAGATGAGATGAGATGTCCTAGTTCAAGCAGTGAGACAGGAAAGAAAGGGGCAAATCCCTCTTTCCTTCACCTTTTGTTCTATTCAGGCCCTCAGTTGATTATGTAATGCCCACCCACGTTAGGAAGGGCCATTTTTTTTCCTGAGTCCACTGATTCAAATGCTGATTTCATCTGGAAACACCTTCACAGACATGCCCAGAAATAATGTTTCATCTGGATACCCTGTGGCCAGTCAAGTTGACACATACAATTAACCATCGTACTACCAGAACATACTTTCTATTTCTTTGTGTGAGCTCCAGAAGTTTGTATGAAATAGGTTTTTTAAATGTACTTTTCTTTTTATGTCACTTATATAGCTGCAACTAAAGGAAGGCACAGTGCTCTCAAATGCCTTATTTAAGTGGTTATAAGGAAAATGACTTCAGAAAATGCACAATTTTCTCCAAAGGCGTCCAATTCCCTTTTCCCAAATCTTTAACTTTCTGAAAACAGGTTTAACAAAGGTAATCCACACCTATCACATGGACTATGTTTTGGATCACATTTATAAATTGGCTGTGTTATGAAGCATTTTCCCATAGTAAAAATAGTATGAAGGAAATTCAGAATCTTGGCAGGTCCAAAAAAACCTATTTAATCCATAACGTTAGTGAACTACCATTCTCAAAAGAGCAGGCTGAATTTGAGGTGCTAGAAACATGGGTTCATGTACTTCAAAAGGGAAAATAATTTTTTAAAAATGTTTTAATCCTCATTTTTTATTTTAGTGCCAGACAGATGTGAATATTTTCATATTAAGTGCAACAGGTCATTAAATTGGGGCTTCTCCTATCTCAGTATCGATTTGGGCACCACCAAAAAATTCTCATGATTGTGAGACTCAAACCTCCACAAAGGAAATTTACAATGACAATTGAAGACCTGTTCCAAGACTCACCAATTTCAAGAAGAGAAAAGTTTAAAGTGGGTGGCCATTTAGAAGAAAATTTTCTTTGTCAAGAGCTGCTGCCATGCTTCAGTTGACTACCCTGCCCCACCAAGAGGAGAGGATTATGAGGGTGCTGCCTTCTCCATCTCAAGCCTGGTGAGAGGGACTTCTATGTACTCTCAGTTGCTTTAACTTGTGTTCTCTGCAGTTGAGTTACTCTGAGGACAGATGAGTATTCACCGCAAGAAAAGCTCAATGAAATGGTGAAATTTCAACTTCTGACTATGATGGCCCAGCTTACATTAAAAAAACTTCCCCTGGGGTAAATGACAAAAGCTGAATTTTGTTTAAAGAAGCTGTTTAAATCATGAAGGGTCAAGCAAGGAAGCCAAGACTTGAGGGGTCAAGATCTAGAGAGAAAGGAAATGCACTGATGTGATAATAGTCTCTTCCACATTTCTCCTACAGGTGGTTGCCAATTTCTCAGTTGCATGGAAAAGAAAGCTAAAGAGCCAAACATAAACTGGGAGCTAAGAGTCCAAAAAGCTAAACAGGGCTTTGTCTGTTTCAAAGTGCTATAAAGACAAAATACAGAGTTCAAGGCTGCATGACCCCTGAAAGTCTACACCCTGGGAGTAAGGGTATCCAGAGTTAGATCCAACCTGGGTTAGGACTGACTGATCTGGATCAGGATGATTTGTTTCCACTATACCTGCCTACCAGAAAAAGGGTAGATCTCTCTGAAGAAAGATCATCCAAAGCCTCTATAATTTTTTATGTGTAATATCTAACAATCAAAGAATTCCAGGCATGCCAAGAAATAGAACCAAGTGATTGTAAAAAAAAAAGATAAAATAGACAGTAGAAACACACTCAAAGTTCATTATGCCTTTAAAATATGTGATTGATATGTTCAAGAATATAGATGGCAAGATGGAGAATTTCATCAGAGAACTGAAATTTATTAAGGAAAAAATAGAAATTTTAGAAATAAAATAATTCAGTCACTGAAATTAATAACTAAAGAAATAGAGTCAACACCAGATTAGATAAGTAGCAGAAAAGATTGATGAACTGAAAGATATTGCTCAGTAGAAAAATAGCCATACTGAAGCATGAGAGAAGAAAAAAAAGAAAAAAGAGAAAATACTTAAGAGTGGAACAGCTCTGTGGAACAAGGTAAAAAAACCCTAAAACATGTATAAATAGGGTCCCAGAAGGAAAGGGAAGAGAGAATGAATAGCAGAAATATTTGAAGAGGTTATAAGTGAGAATTTCCTAGCACTGGTGAAAGACACTAAGCCACAGACTCAAGAAGTTCTATACACCACATGCAAAACAAACATGAAGAAAACCACACCTAGGCACATCATGGCAAAAACTGTTATATCAAAGTATGGAATTTCCAGAACACTCTTTTCCTGCTGTAGGCTGGTTTCTATGAAGAGACATCTTGACTCTCCTTTCTTGATCAAAGTCACCCTATCTAATGGTAACCAGGAAAGGAAAATTTCTCTTTAGCAACTCAGTCAAGCTGCTCATTTCTTGAATTGGAAAATGCACTCATGTTATTTGCTTTAATCTATGGCAGAGAGTGCTGGCTGCCTTCTGAGCTCTGTTCTCTTTACAAACAATGAGCCTAGCTAAAACCAAACAAAAACAGAATCCCTCTGGGAAAAGAGATTCCCCAGCATCTATTATGGATGGAAATAGCCACATGACAACTGTCCTTGCCAGTGACAAGTAGAAGTTCTTACATGGAGCTTCCAGTAAGCACCTTAAAACGGGAGTAGAATCAGTTGGCAAACAGCATGTTTGCCCCTTGTGTTTACCTCTTTCTTCCTACTTGAAAAGCAGCTGTAATGGCTGGAGCTGCAATAGTCATATTACAACTGACAGTAAGAGAAAATCCCCAAATTACAGATATTGATCTTAACATCCTTGAACTGCTCCATCAGTGATGGGCTACTTATCAAGACTTCTTTGTTATTAGAGAGAATAATAACACCTGTCTTATATAAGTCACTGTTATTTGGGTTGTTTGATATATGCAGCTGAAACCAATCCCTGTTAGAGCTTCTCTCTCCTTGTGGCTTGAAATAATCCCGCAATGAATCCTTCCATTGAGTTCAGCTGGTTGTTACTTTGAGGCAAAGAGAAGCCTCAAAATACCTGGCCTCAAGGAAAACCAATCAGCATCTTATTCACACATGGTACCCTTTGAACATAGGGAAGAGACAGTTTAATACAGCATATATGATCATCAAATTCCGGGCCGTTGCTAAATGAAAATCTGAGTGGGAAAGATGCCAGTCAACCTCAGTTTCATTTCTGGGACTTACAGCAGTTCAGAGACCACAGAATTTCATCATCTGTCTCAGATTCAAAACAAAGGGAAAGTGAGGGAACTAGTTTCCTTCTAAATCGGAGCCTAAGGTGAAGGATCAGCTTATTTTTCTAATCCATCACAGAGTGATAATTTTGTAAAATACCGTAAAAATGAATTGTTAGGAAAGTGAAATTTTAAAAAAGTATACAGAATACTAGTCTTAATATTGTATCATTAGATTCTAGAGTCATAAAGCAAATTATCAAATTGCTTTTTTTTTTTTTTTAAGTTTCTTAATCTTGGGGCTTCCCTGGTGGTGCAGGGGTTGGGAGTCCGCCTGCCGTTGCAGGGGACATGAGCTCGTGCCCCGGTCTGGGAGGATCCTGCATGCCACGGAGCGGCTGGGCCCGTGAGCCATGGCCGCTGGGCCTGCGCGTCCGGAGCCTGTGCTCCGCGACGGGAGGGGCCGTGGCGGTGAGAGGGGCCGTGGCGGTGAGAGGTCCGCGTAACGCAAAAAAAAAAAAAAAGTTTCTTAATCTTATTCTCAATTTCAGTACTTATCATGGTCTGCTAACAAACACTTCATAGCCTGGCCCTGGTCCACAGAACACACTTTGAGTAGACAGTTCTAGATTTGTCTTAGTCTGCTAGGATTACTATCACAATGTGCCACAGACTGGGTGGCTTAAACAACAGAAATTTCTTTTCTTACTGTTCTGGAGGCTGGAAGTCCAAGATCAAGGTGTCAGCAGATTTGCTTTCTCATGAGGCCTCTCTCCTCTGCATGTAGGTGGCTGCTTTCTTGCTGTGTCCTCACCTGGCCTTTCCTCTGTGTGAGCACATCCCAGGTGTCTTTCTCTCCTTTTATAAGGATAAGGGCCCCACCCACTGATCTCATTAAAATTAATTGCCTCCTTAGAGGCCCCATCTCCAAATACCATCCCATTGGAGGTTAGGGATTCAATGTATGAATTTGGAGGGGACAACAAAGATCACGGTGACAAACAAGCTTGTAAATCTCTCCATCTTTATCCCCCTCTTTTTCATCTGCTCTGTTTATCTTTAAATAGATATCTTCCAAAGAATATTTAAAGGACCAAAAAAAATTTTTTTAATGAATATTTCAAAGTACAATTGAACAAAGCAATAACTTTTGGACAAATAACCCAACATTTTCTCACCGTGACACTGAACTTGCTATTTTTTTTTTTAACATCTTTATTGGGGTATAATTACTTTACAATGGTGTGTTAGTTTCTGCTTTATAACAAAGTGAATCAGTTATACATATACATATGTTCCCGTATCTCTTCCCTCTTGCGTCTCCCTCCCTCGCACCCTCCCTATCCCACCCCTCCAGGCTGTCACAAAGCACCGAGCCAATATCCCTGTGTCATGCGGCTGCTTCCCACTAGCTATCTACCTTACTACGTTTGTTAGTGTGTATACGTCCATGACTCTCTCTCGCCCCATCACAGCTCACCCTTCCCCCTCCCCATAACCTCAAGTCCGTTCTCTAGGAGGTCTGCGTCTTTATTCCTGCCTTACCCCTAGGTTCTTCATGACATTTTTTTTTCTTAAATTCCATATATATGTGTTAGCATACTGTATTTGTCTTTTTCTTTCTGACTTACTTCACTGTGTATGACAGACTCTAGGTCTATCCACCTCATTACAAATAGCTCAATTTCGTTTCTTTTTATGGCTGAGTAATATTCCATTGTATATATGTGCCACATCTTCTTTATCCATTCATCCGATGATGGGCACTTAGGTTGTTTCCATCTCCGGGCTATTGTAAATAGAGCTGCGATGAACATTTTGGTACATGACTCTTTTTGAATTATGGTTTTCTCAGGGTATATGCCCAGTAGTGGGATTGCTGGGTCATGTGGTAGTTCTATTTGTAGTTTTTTAAGGAACCTCCATACTGTTCTCCATAGTGGCTGAACCAATTCACATTCCCACCAGCAGTGCAAGAGGGTTCCCTTTTCTCCACACCCTCTCCAGCATTTATTGTTTCTAGATTTTTTGCTGATGGCCATTCTGACTGGTGTGAGATGATATCTCATTGTAGTTTTGATTTGCATTTCTCTAATGATTAATGATGTTGAGCATTCTTTCATGTGTTTGTTGGCAGTCTGTATATCTTCTTTGGAGAAATGTCTATTTAGGTCTTCTGCCCATTTTTGGATTGGGTTGTTTGTTTTTTTGTTGTTGAACTGCATGAGCTGCTTGTAAATTTTGGAGATTAATCCTTTGTCGGTTGCTTCATTTGCAAATATTTTCTCCCATTCTGAGGGTTGTCTTTTGGTCTTGTTTATGGTTTCCTTTGCTGTGCAAAAGCTTTGAAGTTTCATTAGGTCCCATTTGTTTATTTTTGTTTTTATTTCCATTACTCTAGGGGGTGGGTCAGAAAGAATCTTGCTGTGATTTATGTCATAGAGTGTTCTGCCTATGTTTTCCTCTAAGAATTTGATAGTTTCTGGCCTTATATTTAGGTCTTTAATCCATTTTGAGCTTATTTTTGTGTATGGTGTTAGGGAGTGTTCTAATTTCATTCTTTTACATGTACCTGTCCAGTTTTCCCAGCACCACTTGCTATTTTTTCAGGGCTTTTTTCTGTTTACATTTTGCTTAGGTTTCCTTGGGATTTCATTTTGATGTGTGAGTTCTAGTGTGTGTTCCCTTAGTTCAGTGACAGGGATGGAGCTAGTAGAGGACAGAATTGTAAGTCAGATGGTTTTCATAACACTTTTGTAAGAAAGTGTTGTAATATTTCTGTGCTAGAAGCTATCTCTATCCCTTGCCAGCTGTACCTTCTCTCGTGTGTGCCCAAGCAGATCAAATATTTTGTCAGGAAGCACATGAATCACAAAAGTATTGACTTTGTCTTGGAGTAGAGATTTTTTTTTTCCTTTCCCTGTGACAGCATAAATGTGTACTGTCAGACCTCATATTCTGTTCCTAAGGATGTGTTCATTTCTTTTTCTATTTCCATAGCAATCTGCTGATTTAACTCACATGTCTCTAGGAAGTAATTGTTCCAGAAATCTGGCCCATTCAACCCAATATCTGTAATCAGTTCTACTTTTGGCACAATGTCTGGTTCCGTGAGTCTACTCTTGTTGATAACCCTCTCTCCGAAAATGGTGATTGTCAGACGACCTAAAATTGTATTTGTAATCAACAAAAAAAGTTTGAAAATCTTGCTGTACATCATCTACATTTAAAAGCCCTTCAAAGAAAATATAGCCACTCAGAAAGTGCATTCTTAAGTATTTACAATTTTTTTATAGGAAGAAATAAATTAGAATTTTTAAGAAAGCAATTATGTATAGACTGCAAAAATACACTTTTAAATAACTTTTTTTCCTAATTGTCATGTTTCATCATGCAAACTTTTGGATTTTATTAAATCTACAGATAAAGATCAGAAAAAAATTTCTTGTGGTACCCATGCCCACCTATAAGTGTTGTGAATGTTCATACATCTGGTCATATTTTAAACTGTATTTCTAATTTTTCTGTTCCCATGGAAGCATTTTGCATTATTAAGACTCACTTATAATGACCTGTCTTAGCCTTTGTTTTTTAATCTGCAAAAATTGGAGAGTTGGACTAAAAGTTTGGAGGCACTTTAATTTTTTTATTCTTTCTACTGAACTGCATGCTTATCATCTTGTTGCTGTTCTTGTTATAAAATATCACGTTACATCTCTTCAACTAGAATGTGAGTTCCCAGGAGCAGAATTCATACCTGCTTTACATTCCCTATAGCACCGCTACTCAAAATACAGGTCCTCAAACTATTTGTTACTGATCCCTGATGAGGTCAGGAGCTGGCACCAAAATGTATTTCAACCACGTGGTAAATCAACTATGTCACTAAGCACACTATTTAGTTCAACCCAGATTTTTTTCTTAGCAGGACTTTCTTAATGAAGAAGCTATGCGTTGATTCACCCTCTGGTACAACCTCCTTTCTTATCATAACAAATGGTTTCAGGAAGAGTACCAGTCTGCAGGCCACACTTTAAGCAGCTCTGGTCTATAGAGTCTTACAAAAGGTTCTCAATAAGCATTTATTGTTTGACAAATGGCTCATCTATTCAATTAATAAACATTGATTGAGCATCCATGATGGAACAAAGAACTGAGAGGGTCTATGGTGGGGGGACACACAAACCTGTAGGTGTTTACAATCTATTGAACAAGATGACATATTTTTAAATAATCAAGTAGAAAATAGAACCATAGATTTATAAGCAAGGCACAAATATGACTCCATGGGAGTACAACAGAGAGAAAGAATCCATTCAACAAGGCACTGGGAAGGGGAAATCTGGGAACTTCTTCTTGAAAAAGGGGTAAAATGTTGAATGATGGAGTAGGGTATGGGGGTCAAACTCCAGGAGTAGAAGCAAGAAAACAGGAAGCCTTAGGCATGTTTGGGAGACTGCCCAAGTTTGAACAATGCCTTTCTCATTATTTGATGCTGGATAAGTCTTTAACCTCTGCACATTCCCTTTTCCTTTTTATTCCTTACTATTCTGTCAAAAGGAGAATAATAGAAAAAGCATTCATCTCATACGATGAAGATCACATGGCTTAATTCAAGGAAAGTGCTTAGAGCAGTGGTCGGTGCTCAGTAATTGTCAACTCTTGCTGTTCTTATTATCATTCATCACATTATTATTGTGGGATGTTAACTTCACAGTAGCTTTTTGCAGCTTTTAGTGCTTTTGGTTTTATGCTGTGGAAAATAAAAAGCTACTTAAGGCTTAAAACCACTATAGGAGAGAGAGTAGGAAAAAGAGGATTGAGGTCAGAAACGTGATGATTGCCTATAATTACGGAGCAAAAGGAGAAAGGAAAAATCAGCAAAGGACACAGAAGGCATATCTAGGAGATAGGAAGAGAACCAGGTAAAAAACCAGCACATGGATCTGAGCTAAGAAAAAAGGTTTTGGCAAAATAAGGCCATTAACAGAGTCAACTATTGTAAAAAAAAAAAAAAAGGAGGATGGTTACTAAGAAAAGAAAAAAAGGTAGTTGAACTTGAGAATGATGAGGTCATTCACAACAACCTGTAAGAGAATTTCTTTAGGGGTGCTGGACTGTAAGAGGTTGAGGAGAGTAAACGGTAAGAAGTGGAAGCAGTAAGGATAATACACTCCTATTCCTTTGTGAGTATTTACTTTCTGTGACTGAATGTGCAAGCTTATAGGCCACTGAAATGACAGCCAATCTCCCTTATAGATGTGTCATAGACATCTCTTGTTTTGCCTGTTTCACTCCATCCCCTGCCCTTTCTGGAAACTATTTCTACCCCCACGGCAAAACTTAGAGCTGACATGAGGAATGTATGGACTTTTCAGTGTGAAATCAGAGAGAAAGCATGAGTCAGTCTTCTCCCCATTGGAGAATTTTAAAACGAAAAACTTGGCACTGTCAGCAGTCATATTTCTCCTCTGCTGGAATAAGCCAGTCTGCGAAAAAAGATAATGACTCCAGTTTTCAGAGAAAAGTAGATTTGAGAAATGGAGAGAAATAATCCTAAGGGCAACTAGACCCTAGTTCCAATTATTTCTGAGGCACAGCTGTGTTAATGCCTCTCTGGTGGTTTATCCACATTTCCTTGGATTCCATGAGTCAGCCCATCCACCTTCTTGTCTTAGGTATTCTGAATTAGACACCCATTCCTTGAGACTTAAAATTACCTAACACAAGACGAGATGTGTTGTAGCAAAGGCTTGGTAAATGTTGGATAGTATTAAAACAGTAGTTGAGAATGGCAGCATGGTATACTTTGAGTGAAGAAGGAATAAAGAACTCCACACAGCCTAAGATACACTGTGTGGGGACTCGGGAATATTTCCAGAAAAAGGGCATGAGGTTTTTAATCTTCATTTGCAAATATTTTTTCTCCTCCTTGGGCAAGGTAAGTTTCATCCCTGGTTTTTATATTTTCAGTTTTCCTGTTTACCGAGAATTACACTTTCCACTGAGAGACATTGTTCCAGAGATTAAATTTCATAATGTATTTTTCAAATTTGTTGTCAATCATAATTATTTTACTATCTTCATTAAAGAGCATTTTCTTGCATTTCTAGAGAAATCTGAGGCTTCTGAGGGTTTCAGTGTCATCAGCTGGCTGGTACATGTGGTCTTCTTATACAATGAGATGGCTCATTCTACATTTCAAATTATAAATGGAAACAACAGGCACATCCTCAACAGAGCTGGTATTTGAACATGTAAATTCCCAGCTTCCTGCCTTTTATTCGGGTAACTCTATTTTTAATCCTGCTTTACAAACCCACACATCTCTTCTTCTTCCCTGTTGACGGTATATTCCAACTGTGTCTGCTTGCTGAGGTCCTCAAAACACAAATGTAAGAATCTCTCTACACCTTGATTAGATATGCTTCTTGAGAACTGCAGTAATCTTATAGAAAGTCTCACCACTTTCTATCTTAAAATCTGGGACACTGGGCAGCTCCTAACTAGTTATATACCAGGCATGTAAGGAAATAAACAAAGCTTACAGGTAGAATCCCTGGACAGTCAAGAGAAAAAATTCTACTTAACTGGATTGGCAAACAGTATAATCAACATCTCACTAGGATGTTGTACCAGACATAAAACAAAACAGTTTTGTGGAGAAGTAACTGTTCTGTGGAAACCTGAAATGCTTAGTGGCCTAAAGGGAAATTTCCCAAATCTTACTTCAAAAGAAATAGGCAAGAACACACAGATACCACGCTGTGATAATTCGATAAAGAACTGCAACAGACTTGGCCAACACCTCACAGTGAGTTACAGGACTTCCAGATTCTCTAAATTACCTCAACTCAGAGCCCAAACTCTCAGTTTAGGACTGCCAAATGGAGCTCATGCTTACCATGTAAGCTGTAAATCAAACTAAAAAGGACGGGTTTTATTTCATTGTTGGTAGCGTGTTGTTTCCATCTTAGTTTACGCTTCTTTCAAGGCATCGCTTCTTTTCTCTACTAAGTAATTGTGAATCATACTTGGACAGTACTGTATATTGTGCTTTTCAATCCCTTTTCATGTTTGTTTTCTAATTCATTTTCCATAGATAAGACTGCTCTTGTCTGTATTTCACAGATGAAACTCAGAGAGGTTAAGTGATGTCTTAAGCAAAGTCCACAGCAGAACCCACCACCCGGGAAGGTGTAGGAGGAAAGAAGGTGAGTCTTACCTTTGACATGATGTTCTGGCAGTCCATACAGGCTCTCTCATCCAGGTCATGGGACAACTTGGAGTCCAGTCACTCCTAGGGCATTGTGTGAAGCCTTGAGAAGTACCTGCAGGAAGGGGGCACCTGTTTAGTACAGCACTGTGTTAAATATGTGAATCTGATGCTTTGACACCTTGGGGTCTTGCTGACCCTGGAGGGACTGCCTCTCCCACGGCTAGCCAGTTCCTAAAGGTAGTAAAAGACTCACCCTACAAGCATGCCTTTTGTAGGCAAACCAACTTACCCATCTCCTACCCCCTAACTACCTCTTTTATCAGACTCTTACATTCTGGGACCACTATTCCCCTGGCCTAATCACACCAGGGCCAGGTACCAGGACAGCCTGTATGGCCCAAAGCCCACTGAAATTATTCAAACTAGCCAATCCTAAGCCTGCTAACACTGCCTCATCCGTTCCTTCATGCAGAAAACACAATAAAGGCTCTTGCCCATGTTTTCCTCTTGCTTCTTCTGCCCCCTGACCAACCCTGGTACTTCCCCTTTAACCCTTAGTGACCCCCTCCTTTAGGAAACTTCTAGCAACAAACTGTCTTGTCAATGGTAATTGTTTCCTGATCTGTTGACCTTGCCATACCTGAGTAATAATAAAACCTACATTTTAAAATAAGCACATTTGAAAATTAAGATAAACTGGGACCAGGCAGATGAAAGATGAGGATGAGAATTGTAGAACAGTCTCCTTTTAAGGGTAGATCCTCTGCCAGGAGGAAATGAATTGACTTCCCTACACCAAACCAGCCCTACAGCAAGTTCCCAATGATCCTAACATCTGAGCTAGCCCTCCTGTACCTCCCCAGAATCATCACATTTGCGATCCACGTGATTTCTGAATTGGAAGATTTTCTGCTCAGCTTGACTCATCCCTCCAAGGTGAAACAGCTACAAAAAGCAGAGAAGAACTGGCCCAGCTGATGATGAATGTCTAAATAAAAAATCACAATAGTCTGTATAGCACAGGGAACTCTAAATACTCTGTAATCACCTATATAGGAAAAGAATCTAAAAAAAAGGTGGATATATGTATATGTATAACTGATTCACTTTGCTGTATACCTGAAACTAATACAACATTGTAAATCAACTATACTCCAATAACAATTAATTAAAAAAAAAGAAATCACAATAGTCCTCCTCTAACACATCCTCACACAGGTTCCCATCATAAGTTTGTTCCATCAGTTCAGGGCTTGCGCAGGGAAGGGATGGGTTAGAAGGTGGCTTAAATTCCAGTACAACACATTTGCATTATAAGGGACGTATTGGGCATCTGCCCTCATTCTTTAAGGTCTGTATTGGAGGTAATTTGGGAACTGGAACGAGCTTTGGAAATTTATTCTGAAGTTGGGAGTGGGAGATGGGGATAGGACCAGCTTTTTTTTTTTTTTCTACTTGTGGTTTTCTCTAGGTACTTTGACACACGACAGCCAGAGAGAAGAAAAGTTCTCATATATTTGAAATGCAATCTGCCTGTTAGAGAGTGGTTTTAAGGTATTATATTTCTCTTTTTATTTCAAAGAGCAGATAAAAATGGAGAACTGTTAGCTATTCTAAGAATCACATATTCATAATTATCAATTTGAATTCCTATTGCAAATACTTCCTATTGCAACCACAGTGAAGTGATTTATCATCAAATATATCTCAGGGTTTTAATTGTGTGCACTTGAATGTATTTGCATATTCTCAGCACACTTCATCATTTTCATTTCTGATAAAGCACTTCAAAAGAAACTAGGCTCTCTCAGTTCAAAAATGTATTGTTCTTGCATATCTCTAAAAATGATGGGTAATTGCTATCATATTCTGAATATGTTTAGGATTGAAGGTAACCTGGATTTTATAAAATGGTGCCACTTGACTAAGATTTCAAAAATGCTGGTCTAGGTGTCCAACGTTTAATGTTATTCACATCCACACTCTGTATAATGTTATTTAATGAGTTCTTGTGTGGCAGTTGAAAGTGCCACAAGTATTTCCCTTGAAAGTGAAACTTTCTAAAAGCCCATCTCTTTCCTGCCAGGTTCTTAAGGAGCCAAGAAGCTACAAAGGGGAAGAAAGATGCTGACAGGACTCTCCAGACTAATAAGACATTAACCAATTACCAATTAACCAATTAACCATTAACCCAATTAACCAATTGGGTCCTTTTCTGTGGCTCCCTCCCTCATTTTCCTCCCATCACTGACTCATGTTCCCCAGCATCATGTTTTTCTTCTCAAGGGATAAAAAGACCCAGAAAGTTATGAACAAATTAATGCACCACATATGAAAAGAAGTAATATTAAACCTATTTATAACTCCAACAAGAGGAGTACAAATTCAACTTTCCCATCACCAACAAAAACCCCCCAAAACTAATAATTTGCACAAAGCCTGCTGGTGTTATTTACACATTCCACTCATCTAATGCTTTCTTTTATTTGTGCACCTAAAGTGCATATTGATATAAATTCCTAGACAGTGGAAAGATCTTTGGCAGAGCTGAAGATTTCTCACTGAAAATTAACTCTAGTCTACCCAAATGTATTAACTCAATTCTCCTAGATGCAAAAAGACACTAAGTAACATAGCTTTAAAACATTTAAAGCAAAAATGGACAGAAATATAGGAAATACGTGCAATTATAGTACAATATTTTAACATACTTTTCCCAAGAATAGATCAAACACAAAATAAATTGGTAAGGATATAGATTTGAACAATACACAAAACAGTGTCTAATCCACATTATCTAGTACACTGTGTCCTCAGAATACACAACTTTTTCAAGTATATGAAAAATACTTATAAAAATGGACCACTTAGTACAGTTAATGTGAGTCCTATAAAGTGTCAAAGAATTGGTATTATATAGATCATTTTTTAACTACAAAGCAATTTTGTAATTATTACTTATAATAAACAAAAATATAAGTGAAAATCCACATATGTTCAGAACTTTAAAAGCACAAATTTAATAACTCATAGGTAAAAGAAGAAATCATAAGGGAAATGGTAAAATATTTAGAATTAGAATAATAACAAAAATAGTACACATCCCATAAACCTTGTGAAAGAAAGGCAGGGTAGTGTTTATGGTGAAATTTGTAGTGTAACGTGATTATAATAGAAAAGTAAAAGGGCTGAAAACTTATCTAAGCATCCAGAGAACATTAAAGGACGAAAATATAAAGATAAGAACATAAAATGAGAGTGAACAAATACACAATAGAGAGGAATGGTAATAGGAAAAAGATAATAAAAATTTTATGAATGTGAAAATTTAGATGACATGGGCAGATCCTTGAAAAATATAATTTACAAAATTGCCTAAAGAGGAATAAAAAACAATTAATGTGCTATTAACATTTTTAAAAATTGAATCAGTTAAAAAGTTTTTCTAAGAAAAGAAGAGATACTTCCCAAGTAATTTTAGCATAATCTTGTATAAAAAACTACAGGTCAACTCACTCATGAATAACAATTTCATATACATATAAAATATGGTTCATTTAGAAATAAAAAGAATGAAATAGTAAGCCATTAGAGGACAAAGATATTTACAACATATGTAGCTGACAAAAACTTATACCCATGATTTAATAAAAAATAAAAAAAAATTTCTATTAGTCAATGAGAAAAAAGAAATACTACCCAATTAAAGAGGAGAGGAGATAGAAAAATTAGATCTGATAAGTCTTCTCAAAAGAGGATATTCAAATAATTAATCATAGCAAATGTGTGTGTGTGTGTGTGTGTGTATGTGGGTGTTCCTAGGAATAAATTTAACAGAATATGTGTAAGACTTTTATAGACATGTTGATTATTAAAAGAAGTTCTAATTAAATGAAGAGATACAAAATATACTATGTTCGTGAATTGGGAGAAGCAATAGCAAAACAAGTCAGATCACTGCAAATTGATCTATAGATTAATTGCATTATAGATTAAATGCATTATCAATTAAAGTTGCAATGAATTTGTGTGTATGTGTATATGTAACTTGTCAAAAAATTTTTCAAAATATATATGAAAGATCGTTGGGACAGGAATAACCAAGACATTCTAAAAAGACAGAAAGTTATTGAAGCTTACTTATAGATATCAAGAATTCTTATAAAGCTTTGATAAATATGACACTATCATATTATCATCAGGAAAGGTAAATAGATGAATGAAACAAAGAATTCAAAACACACTTGAAATGTGATTTATGTCAGAGTAAGCATTGCAAGTTAGTGGGGAAAAGATAGACTTATTATTTTTTTTTTTGCCTGCACATGTGGGATCTTAGTTCCCCAACCTGAGATGGAACCCGTGCCCCCTGCAGTGGAGGCACAAAGTCCTAACCACTGGACAATCAGGGAAGTCCCCAAGGATAGACTTTTAATACACATGACTGGAGCAATTGTTACTGGTGTGGAAAAAAATGAAATCAAAACCCTACTTTACCTCATGCATAAAAACCAATTCTAGGTTTACTAAAGATTTAAATATGAAGGACAAAACTATACATTTTTAGGCATAACATAGGATGACATCTTTGTGACATTAGGGATAAGGAAAAATTTCTTAAGCAAAAACTGTAAATAATAAAAGAAGATATGGGTAAATTAGCTAAAGTAAAAGTGAGAACTTTTATTCACAAAAAGATATGAAAAAGAAAGTAAAAATACAAGCCACAGACTGGTAGAGCATGTTTGCCATATGAATTATTAACAAAGGAATAGTATGTAGAGTATATAAAGAACCTCTATGAACCGTTAAGAAAAAATGCAAATGATGGATAGAAAATTGAAAAAAAAAGATTTGCACAGATCTTCAGAGAGAGTAAATCCAAATGTCCAAACAAATATAAGCAAGATTCTCAGCCTTGTTAGTCATCAAGAAAATGAAAATTTCAACCACAATGAGATACTATATTACCACTACCAGACTGGCAAAAGTTAAGAATACTGGCAAAATCTAAAGTTGGCAAGGATGTGGAGTTACTCTTCTCATGAGATTATAAATTAAGGCAAACATCTTTGAAAATTGCATCACCCAGCAAGTACTTCTAGAAGACAATTGTATAGCCATCACAGCATTTTTTTTGTAATGGAAGGAAAAAGAGGAACAATTCAAGTGTCCATCAACCATAGGAGGGATAAATAAACTGCATGATAGGCATACAATAAAACACTGTATTCTTGTGAAGAGTAATGAATTACACAGATAAGTAAAAACATGGATAAATCTCAGGAACATAATGTTGAACTAAAAAACAAGTAGCATAAGACATACACTCTATTTTTGTCAATATTAAGTTCAAAACACGCAACACTGGAAAATATATTATTTAGGAAATTACCATCTAGGAAAACTAAAAAGAGAGAGAGAGAGTGAGAGAGAATGATAAACATAAATTTCAGCAGAGTGGTTTCCTTTGAGCTGAGTGAGAGGGGATGGGACAGGGACTTCAAAGATAACAGCAATTATATTTGGTGGTGGTAACTGGGTAGAATACTTCAATAGTCTTGTGTTATTAGTCTTTATATTTTGTGTATATTTTACAAGTATTTTTATCTCAATATTTAAGAGAAATGTTTTAAATTTAATTTTCATTTTATATTAGAGTATATTTGATTTACAATGTTGTGTTAGTTTCAGGTATACAGCAAAGTGATTCAGTTATACATATACATATATCCATTCTTTTTCAGATTCTTTTCCCATATCGGTTATTACAGAATATATTGAGTAGAGTTTCCTGTACTGTACAGTAGGTCCTTGTTGATTATCTATTTTATATATAGTAGTGTGTGTATGTTAATCCCAGCCTCCTAATTTATCCCTCCCACCTTTCCACTTTACTCGCCCTGCCACCTTTCCACCATAAGTTTTTTTCGCAGTCTGTGAGCCTGTTTCTAATTTGTAAATGAGTTCATTTGTATCATGTTTTTAGACTCCACATATAAGTGATATCATATGATATTTGTCTTTCTCTGTCTGACTTCACTTAGTATGGCAATCTCTAGGTCCATCCATGTTGCTGCAAATGGCATTATTTCATTCTTCTTTATTTTTAAAGAATAATCTTTAAGAATTAGTTCACAAGTGTTGGTGGGACAGATAGCTGGAACGTGTATATTCTGGCTGAAATATGCCAGGACAATCAAAAGAGTCAGCTGCAGAACCTCAGCCTTGGAAGTGGTGGTACAGAAGACAGAAGCCCAGGAGAGAGGCTCAGATGTAGGAAAAAGGGCTGGGGATCCAGTTACTAGAATGAGGTTATAAGAAAGGGTTGGATCCCTAAGAATTAAGCCAGAACCCAATTAGGGCTCAGAACTCTAAGTGATGTAGCATTAAAACTGAGCCACATTGAATTATTGTCCTGGGTTACCCCACCAAGAAAAAGCATGTATTATTGAGCTAGTATGTGGAGTTGAATGTAAAGGAGATGCTTAAGAGAATCCAGCTGTGAGAATCAAAAGGCTGACAGGATGAGAGAGAGGTTAAGCAGGTCTTTATATCATCTTCCAAAAAAAGAATTTTCTTATTTTCTTCTCATCTCACAGGTAGAGACTCTGAAAGAAGTTACAGTGACTTCTCTCAAGTCATTTTATCATCATTTTGGAACCAGAAATAGAATTCACCTGTTTTAACTGCTTTTATTGATGCCACCACTAACCTATGCTCCTTCATTCATAAATGACTTAGTGGTTATACACATTTTACAGAGGAGACCAGCCATGATTTACAGGCCAAGGTGTCTTAGGCAAGGTTTTATTTCCTTGTTTTCATGATTCCCATCTTTTTTATGCTCTGAAAACAGCAGCTGTGCCAGACAATAGTCAACAGAAAAAGCAAAGAACTCATTTATAAAGCAGAGGACAAAAATAGTTTGTCCAGCATTTATACTGTGCTCTTTGGGGCTCAGGGTCAAAGATTTCAGTTTGAGTTTTCTTTTTTTAAAAAATAAATAAATGTATTTATTTATTTACTGATTTATTTATGTATTTTTGGCGCTTTGGGTCTTTGTTGCTGCTTGTGAGCTTTCTCTAGTTGTGGCGAGTGGGGGCCACTCTTCGATGTGGTGCGTGGGCTTCTCATGATGGTGGCTTCTCTTGTTGTGGAGCATGGGCTCCAGGCAGGCGGGCTTCAGTAGCTGTGGCACGCAGGCTCAGTAGTTGTGGCTCACAGGCTTAGTTGCTCTGCAGCACATGAGATCTTCCCGGACCAGGGCTCGAACCCATGCCCCCTGTATTGGCAGGCAGATTCCTAACCACTGCGCAACCAGGGAAGTCCCCAGTTTGAGTTTTCTTTAGTTACCTAAACTTAGTTGTTTTTCTACACCAAAATGATTTTCAATGTCTATTTATAAAACAATGGGTGTGAGGTTCTAGCAAATGCCCACCAGTTGGATCACTACTGAAATGGAAATGGCATGGTTTAAACAAATCAAAAGCATATAACTGAGGTCCCTAAAAGACATTTTGTTGGCAAAATCCAAGAGGCTATGATAATGAAATATGTCTAAAAATGAGAGTAGAAAAACAAACTGTAAAACATTTCCCTATGTAAATGTCAGAACTGCGTCAGACATTAGCTCCATCTTTAGAGGTAATTTTGCCCCAAAGAGTAAGATTTAGCAATCATGCTTCCTAAAGGAAAGAAGATTTTTGTTTAAGTAAATAAAAACACGTTTAAACAATCCAAATCTATTACTAGTTTTCTATGTGGCATTATGCAAGTCTCCTAACCTCTGGACTTCTGTTTCCTCGCTGGCAAAGGGCTCAGAGACACCTGCCATTCCTGGTTCCCCAAAGAGAAATATGTATGAGAGCACCTCACTGAATATTAAGAGCCATTCAAAGTATGTATCTGAAGTGCAGGCAGAATTGGCCTCCATGAAATTTTCTCATGGTAATTTTAGGAAAACTATGGAGAAATTTTGGTAGAAGATGGGACAGCTCATTTTTTCTTTTTTCCATTTTAATCTTTTTTTTTTTTGTATTGAAGTATAGGTGATTTACAATGTTGTGTTAGTTTCAGGTGTACAGCAAAGTGATTCAGTTATATATATATATATACATATATATATATATAATCTTTTTCAGATTCTTTTCCATTATAGGTTATTACAAGATATTCAATATAGTTCCCTGTGCTATACAGTAGGTCCTTGTTGTTTATCTATTTTATATATAGTAGTGTGCATCTGTTAATCACAAACTCCTAATTCATCCCTCCCTCCCCCACCTTTACCCTTTGGTAACCATAAGTTTGTTTTCTATATGAGTCTATTTCTGTTTTGTAAACAAGTTTCTTTGTATTATTATTTTTTAGAATCCTCACATAAGTAATATCATATGATATTTGTCTTTCTCTGTCTGACTTGCTTTACTTAGTATGATAATCTCTAGGTCCATCCATGTTGCTACAAATGGCACTATTTCCTTCTTTTTTATGGCTAAGTATTATTCTGTTTTATATATACTGAATATATGCAGAAGACGCATATACCACATCTTCATCTGTTCATCTACGACATGTTTCGATTCACAATTGATTGATCAAATTACCCAAAGAAGGTAGAATGATGGATTTTTTTTAAAATCTGAGGGAATACATTCGTTTTCTATTACTGTAAAACAAGTTACTCTATATTTAGCAGCTTAAACAACACATCTTATTATCTCACAATTCTGTAGGTCAGAAATTTAGTGAGCTTGACTGGGTTCTTTACCTAGGATTTCACAAGACCAAAGTCAGCCTGGCTGAGCTGTTATCTGGAGGCTCAGGATATGAAACTAATTCCAAGCTCAATCAGGTTGTGGTTATAGGTCTGAGGCGCCTGTTTCCTTTCTGGCCGTTAGCTAAGAGCTGCTATCTGCTCCTTAAAGGGTGCCCAGGTTTCACATGGGGCCCCTTTCATCTTCAAAGCCAGCAACTGTATTGAATTTCCCTCATGCACTGAATCTCAGAATTCCTTTTCTGCTACCTGTCTAGAAACTCTCTGCTATCAAGGAGTCATGTGATTAGTCGAGCCCACCCAAATAAGGGTTAACTGTGTCACAACATAACACAATCACGGGAGTGATATTTCCTCAAATTGCCAGCTTCCACGGATTCAGGGAAGAATATTTTTCTGTAGGCCATTGCAGAAATTCTGCCTGTCACAGAGGAAGTAAGGCATAACATTTAGGAACATGGGTTTTGGTGAAGCTGACTTGGTTTCAAATTCCAGCTCTGTAATTTGACTGGATCTGTGTTTAAAATGAGATAAGTTGCTAAATCTCCCTAAGCTTTACTTTCTTTAGATTGCCATCTACTTAGGGGCAGGGAGTTCTAATAACCACTTCCCATATGCTTTGCATGGTGTCAAGAACATGTCAGTGTTCAATATTATTCGAAAGGATGAATGACTAACTGAGTGAATGGTAGCTAACATTGAAAGTCATCTCCAACACATACCATAAAGCTATATTTGGCTCCATTTTGCCAATGTTTGTTTGTTTGTTTTTCATTGACTTGGGTCAATGAGCTGACCCAAATTGACTTGGATCAACGAATAAGGACATATAAGAAATGCACATTAAAGAAGTAAGTGCAACAAAGCTGGGCCAATCTTTGGATGACAGAACCCAAGATTTCTCCATCACATTTACATTTGGGTTAAACCAACAAATTAGTTTCAAAATGGAGCAAAGGGCCCCCTTAGATGTGTAAAACAATCCAGCTCTGGTTGAGGAAAGTGGCCAGAGCAGAGACTACTGAGTCACCCTCTCCTGGACACATAGAGACATGTGACTGAACTCTCACCAATGGGAAAGTGAACAGAACTAATGTGTTACATCCCATCCCAAGCAGTGAAGAGAAGGTTTGACTTCTCCATGTTCTCTCCTCTCCCTTCAGCATGACTAGAACAATAAGATACAGGATGGAATAGGCTCAGATCCCTAAGCAATTGCCGAAGAACCCCAAGGAGAGCTGCCTGACTTGTATAAGACTGAGACAAAACTCATAAATAAACCTTACTGGATTAAGCCACTGAGAATTGAGGGTGTATTTGTTACAGCAGCATAGTCTAGCTATCCTACTACAGAAACATTATTTCAAGTCATAAATACAAATAGTCCTTGATCTGAAGTCAACTGGGATTCAATGGTCTTACCACAAATTAGACATTACAGAGGACCTAGCAAAAGCATACATCTTTATTTATAGGTATTTATCATTTATAGTCCAGTTATAATAGATAAGAAAATAACCAATAAATCAGGGGCATTTGCAAAACACATAGTTTCCTTTTTTCTTTTTTTACTACTTCTAAGCACCTTCCAAATTCGCAAGCAATGCTGAAAAATTATTCCTAACGGGTGGCCTGAAACTTATTATAGCCCAGATGATTAATGCCAGTTTCAATTTGAGCATGTAAGGGTGGTTTTAAAGCCTCAGGCTTAGCACTTGGATGCGGGCATGGAATGCTACCCCTTCCTGGGGCATCAGAATGATCTTTGAAGCCTTCCTTGACAGTATGACATGAGATTGGCACACTATTTAGCTGGTAAGTTGGAAATGAATGCACAGTTTTTTTCCAAGCCTTGAAAGTTTAATCCATCTTATGTGAGATAAATCTCAGCAAACATTCAGGGAAAGCTGAATTTAGGGAGAGGCTTATGTGTGGTATATTTCTTCTGTCAAGTAGAAGATATTAGCCAGCAGTGGGGTCATAAAAGAAACAGCCTGGGAAGATGGCGGAAGAGTAAGACGCGGAGATCACCTTCCTCCCCACAGATACACCAGAAATACATCTACATGCGGAACAACTCCTACAGAACACCTACTGAATGCTGGCAGAAGACCTCAGATCTCCCAAAAGGCAAGAAACTCCCCACGTACCTGGGTAGGGCAAAAGAAAAAAAGAATAAACAGAGACAAAAGAATAGGGACGGGACCTGCACCAGTGGGAGGGAGCCGTGAAGGAGGAGAGGTTTCAGGACACTAGGAAGCTCCTTCGCGGGCGAAGACTGCAGGTGGCGGAGGGGGGAAGCTTCAGGGCCGTGGAGGAGAGTGCAGCCACAGGGGTGCAGAGGGCAAAGTGGGGAAATTACCGCACGGAGGATCTGTGCCGAGCGGCACTCACCAGCCCGAGAGGCTTGTGTGCTCCCCCGCCAGGGCGGGCGGGGCTGGGAGCTGAGGCTCGGGCTTCAGTCTGAGCGCAGGGAGAGGATTGGGGTGGGCGGCGTGAACACAGCCTAAAGGGGGTTAGTGCACCACGGCTAACCGGGAGGGAGTCCGGGGAAAAGTCTGGACCTGCCGAAGAGGCAAGAGACTTTTTCTTCCCTCTTTGTTTCCTGGTGAGCGAGGAGAGGGGATTAAGAGCGCTGCTTAAAGGAGCTCCAGAGAAGGGCGCGAGCCGCGGCTAAAAGTGCGGACCCCAGAGACGGGCATGAGACGCTAAGGCTGCTGCTGCCGCCACCAAAGAAGCTTGTGTGCGAACTCAGGTCATATCCACACACCCCTTCCGGGGAGCCTGTGCAGCCCGCCACTGCCAGGGTCCCGGGATCCAGGGAAAACTTCCCTGGGAGAAGGCACGGCGTGCCTCAGGCTGGTGCAACGTCACGCCGGCTTCTGCCACCGCAGGCTCGCCCTGCACTCCGTGCCCCTCCCTCCCCCCGGCCTGAGTGAGCCAGAACCCCCGAATCAGGGGCTCCTTTAAACCCATCCTGTCTGAACGAAGAACAGACGCCCTGCGGCGACCTACACGCAGAGGCGGGGCCAAATCCAAAGCTGAGCCCCAGGAGCTGTGCGAACAAAGGAGAAAGGGAAATCTCTCCCAGCAGCCTCAGAAGCAGCGGATTAAAGCTCCACAATCAACTTGATGTACCTGCATCTGTGGAATACCTGAATAGACAATGAATCATCCCAAATTGAGGAGGTGGACTTTGAGAGCAAGATTTATGATTTTTTCCCCTTTTCCTCTTTTTGTGAGGGTGTATGTGTATGCTTCTGTGTGAGATTTTGTCTGTATAGCTTTGCTTCCACCATTTGTCCTAGGATTCTATCCGTCCGTTTTTTTTTTTTCTTTTCTTTTTGCGGTACGCGGGCCTCTCACTGTTGTAGCCTCTCCCATTGCAGAGCACAGGTTCCGGCACAGGCTCTGGACGCGCAGGCTCAGCGACAACGGCTCACGGGCCCAGCCGCTCGGCGGCACATGGGATCCTCCCGGACCAGCGCACGAATCCGTGTCCCCTGCATCGGCAGGTGGACTCTCAACCACTGCACCACCAGGGAAACCCTATCCATCCGTTTTTGTTTTTTTAAGTCTTAAAAAAATTTTTTTCTTAATAATTATTTTTTATTTTAATAACTATTTTATTTTATCTTACTTTATTTTATCTTCTTTCTTTCTTTTTCTTTCTTTCTTTCCTTCCCTCCTTCCTCCCTCCCTCCCTTCTTCCTTCGTTCCTTCTTCCCTCCTTCCTTCCTTTCTTCTTTCCTCCCTCCCTCACTCCCTCCCTCCTTTCTTCATTCCTTCCTTTCTTCCTTCTTCCTTCCTTCCTTTCTTTCTCTCTCTCTCCCTTTCTTTCTCTCTCTCTCCCTTTCTTTCTCTCTCTCTCGCTTTCTTTCTTTCTTCCTTTCTTTCTTTCTTTCTTTCTTTCATTTTTCTTTTTTCCTTTCTTCCTTTCTACTTTTTCTCCCTTTTATTCTGAGCCGTGTGGATGAAAGGCTCTTGGTGCTGCAGCCAGCAGTCAGTGCTGTGTCTCTGAGGTGGGAGAGCCAACTTCTGGACACTGGTTGACAAGAGACCTCCCAGCTCCATGTAATATCAAACAGCAAAACTCTCCCAGAGATCTCCATCTCAACACCAACACCCAGCTTCACTCAACGACCAGCAAGCTACAGTGCTGGACATCTTATGCCAAACAACTAGCAAGACAGGAACACAACCCCACCCATTAGCAGAGAGACTACCTAAAATCATAATAAGTCCACAGACACCCCAAAACACACCACCAGACATGGACCTGCCCACCAGAAAGACAAGATCCAGCCTCTCTTCCACCAGAACACAGGCACTAGTCTCCTCCACCAGGAAGCCTTCACAATCCACTGAACCAACCTTAGCCAGTGGGGACAGACACCAAAAACAATGGGAACTACGAACCTGCAGCCTGCAAAAAGCAGACATGAAACACAGTAAGAGAAGCAAAATGAGAAGACAGAAAAACACACAAGAGATGAAGGAGCAAGATAAAAACCCACCAGACCTAACAAATGAAGAGGAAATAGGCAGTCTACCTGAAAAAGAATTCAGAATAATGATAGTAAAGATGATCCAAGATCTTGGAAGTAGAATAGACAAACTGCAAGAAACATTTAACAAGCACCTAGAAGAACTAAAGAGGAAACAAGCAATGATGAACAACACAATAAATGAAATTAAAAATACTCTAGATGGGATCAGTAGCAGAATAACTGAGGCAGAAAGGGAAAAGTGACATGGAAGATAAAATAGTGGAAATAACTACTGCAGAGCAGAATAAAGAAAAAAAAATGAAAAGAAATGAGGACAGTCTCAGAGACCTCTTACAAAATATTAAACACACCAACATTTGAATTATAGGGGTTCCAGAAGAAGAAGAGAAAAAGAAAGGGACTGAGAAAATATTTGAAGAGATTATAGTTGAAAATTTTCTTAATATGTGAAAGGAAATAGTTAATCAAGTCCAGGAAGCACAGAGAGTCCCATACAGGATAAATCCAAGGAGAAACATGCCAAGACATATATTAATCAAACTGTCAAAAATTAAATACAAATAAAACATATTAAAAGCAGCAAGGGAAAAACAATAAATAACACACAAGGGAATCCCCATAAGCTTAATAGCTGATCTTTCAGCAGAAACTCTGCAAGCCAGAAGGGACTGGCAGGACACATTTAAAGTGATAAAGGAGGAAAACCTGCAACCAAGATTACTGTACCAAGCAAGGATCTCATTCAGATTCGATGAAGAAATTAAAACCTTTACAGACAAGCAAAAGCTGAGAGAGTTCAGCACCACCAAACCAGCTTTACAACAAATGCTAAAGAAGCTTCTCGAGGCAAGAAACAAAAGAGAAGGAAAAGACGTACAATAACGAACCCAAAACAATTAAGAAAATGGGAATAGGAACATACATATCAATAATTACCTTAAATGTAAATGGATTAAATGCTCCCACCAAAAGACACAGACTGGCTGAATGGATACAAAAACAAGACCCATATATATGCTGTCTACAAGAGACCCACTTCAGACCTAGAGACACATACAGACTGAAAGTAAGGTGATGGAAAAATATATTGCATGCAAATGGAAAGTAAAAGAAAGCTGGAGTAGCAATTCTCATATCAGACAAAATAGACTTTAAAATAAAGACTATTACAAGAGTCAAAGAAGGACACTACATAATGATCAAGGGATTGATCCAAGAAGAAGATATAACAATTTAAACATTTGTGTACCCAACATAGGAGCACTTCAATACATAAGGCAAATACTAACAGCCATATAAGGGGAAATCGACAGTAACACAGTCATAAGAGGGCACTTTAACACCCTACTTTCACCAATGGACAGATCATCCAAAATGAAAATAGATAAGGAAACACATGCTTTAAATGATACATTAAACAATATGGACATAATTGATATTTATAGGACATTCCATCCAAAAACAACAGAATACACATTTTTCTCAAATGCTCATGGAACATTCTCCAGGATAGATCATATCTTAGGTCACAAATCAAACCTCGGTAAATTTAAGAAAATTGAAGTTGTATCAAGTATCGTTTCCGACAACAATGGTATGAGACTAGATATCAATTACAGGAAAAGTTCTGTAAAAAATACAAACACATGGAGGCTAAACAATACACTACTTAATAACGAAGTGATCACTGAAGAAATCAAAGAGGAAATAAAAAAATATCTAGAAACAAATGAAAATGGAGACACGATGACACAAAACCTATGGGATGCAGCAAAAGCAGTTCTAAAAGGGAATTTTATAACAATACAAGCCTACCTTAAGAAACAAGAAACATCTAAAATAAACAACCTAACCTTGCACCTAAAGCAATTAGAGAAACAAGAACAAAAAACCCCAAAGTTAGCAGAAGGAAAGAAATCATAAAGATCAGATCAGAAATAAATGAAAAAGAAATGAAGGAAACGATAGCAAAGATCAATAAAAGTAAAAGCTGGTTCTTTGAGAAGATAAACAAAATTGATAAACCATTAGCCAGACTCATCAAGAAAAAAAGGGAGAAGACTCAAATCAATAGAATTAGAAATGAAGAAGGAGAAGTAACAACTGACACTGCAGAAATACAAAAGATCATGAGAAATTACTACAAGCAACTCTATGCCAATAAAATGGACAACCTGGAAGAAATGGACAAATTCTTAGAAATGCACAACCTGCCAAGACTGAATCAGGAAGAAATTGAAAATATGAACAGACCAATCACAAGCACTGAAATTGAAACTGTCATTAAAAATCTTCCAACAAACAAAAGCCAAGGACCAGATGGCTTCACCGGCGAATTCTATTAAACATTTAGAAAAGAGGTAACACCTATCCTTCTCAAACTCTTCCAAAATATAGCAGAGGGAGGAACACTCCCAAACTCATTCTACGAGGCCACCATCACCCTGATACCAAAACCAGACAAGGATGTCGCAAAGAAAGAAAACTACAGGCCAATATCACTGATGGACATAGATGCAAAAATCCTCAACAAAATACTAGCAAACAGAATCCAACAGCACATTAAAAGGATCATACACCATGATCAACTGGGGGTTATTCCAGGAATGCAAGGATTCTTCAATATATGCAAATCAATCAACGTGATACACCATATTAACAAATTGAAGGAGAAAACCATATGATCATCTCAATAGATGAAGAGAAAAATCTCGAAAAAATTCAACACCATTTATGATAAAAATCCTGCAGAAAGTAAGCATAGAGGGATATTTCCTCAACATAATAAAGGCCATATATGACAAACCCATAGCCAACATCATCCTCAATGGTGAAAAAATGAAAGCATTTCCACTAAGATCAGGAACAAGACAAGGTTACCCACCCTCACCACTCTTATTCAACATAGTTTTGGAAGTTTTAGCCACAGCAATCAGAGAAGAAAAGGAATAAAAGGAATCCAAATCAGAAAAGAAGAAGTAAAGCTGTCACTATTTTCAGATGACATGATACTATACATGGAGAATCCTAAAGATGCCACCAGAAAACTACTAGAGCTAACCAATGAATTCAGTAAAGTAGCAGGATACAAAATTAATGCACAGAAATCTCTGGCATTCCTATACACTAGTGATGAAAACTCCAAAACTGAAATCAAGAAAACACTCCCATTTACCATTGCAACAAAAAGAATAAAATATCTAAGAATAAACCTACCTAAGGAGACAAAAGACCTGTATGCAGAAAATTGTAAGACACTGATGAAAGAAATTAAAGATGATACAAACAGATGGAGAGATATACCATGTTCTTAATTTGGAAGGATCAACATTGTGAAAATGACTCTACTACCCAAAGCAATCTACAGATTCAATGCAATCCCTATCAAACTACCACTGACATTTTTCACAGAAGTAGAACAAAAAATTTCACAATTTGTATGGAAACACAAAAGACCCTGAATATCCAAAGCAATCTTGAGAACGAAAAATGGAGCCGGAGGAATCAGGCTTCCTGACTTCAGACTATACTACAAAGCTACAGTAATCAAGACAGCATGGTACTGGCACAAAAACAGAAATGTAGATCAATGGAACAGGATAGAAAGCCCAGAGATAAACCCACGCATACATTGTCACCTTATCTTTGATAAAGGAGGCAGGAATGTACAGTGGAGAAAGGACAGCCTCTTCAATAAGTGGTGCTGGGAAAAGTGGACAGGTACATGTAAAAGTATGAGATTAGAACACTCCCTAACACCATACACAACAATATACTCAAAATGGATTAAAGACCTAAATATAAGGCCAGACACTATCAAACTCTTAGAGAAAAACATAGGCAGAACACTCTATGACCTAAATCACAGCAAGATTCTTTCTGACCCACCCCCTAGAGTAATGGAAATAAAAACAAAAATAAACAAATGGGACCTAATGAAACTTCAAAGCTTTTGCACAGCAAAGGAAACCATAAACAAGACCAAAAGACAACCCTCAGAATGGGAGAAAATATTTGCAAATGAAGCAACTGACAAAGGATTAATATCCAAAATTTACAAGCAGCTCATGGAGCTCAATAACAAAAAAACAAACAACCCAATCCAAAAATGTGCAGAAGACCTAAGTAGACATTTCTCCAAAGAAGATATACAGATTGCCAACAAACACATGAACAATGCTCAACATCATTAATCATTAGAGAAATGCAAATCAAAACTACAATGAGATATCATCTCACACCAGTCAGAATGGCCATCATCAAAAAATCTAGAAACAATAAATGCTGGAGAGGGTGTGGAGAAAAGGGAATACTCTTGCACTGCTGGTGGAAACGTGAATTGGTACAGCCACTATGGAGAACAGTATGGAGGTTCCTTCAAAAACTACAAATAGAACTACCATATGACCCAGCAATCCCACTACTGGGCATATACCCTGAGAAAACCATAATTCAAAAAGAGTCATGTACCAAGGTGTTCATTGCAGCTCTATTTACAGCAGCCCGGAGATGGAAACAACCTAATTGTCCATCATAGGATGAATGGATAAAGAAGATGTGGTACATATATGCAATGGAATATTACTCAGCCATAAAAAGAAATGAAATTGAGCTATTTGTAATGAGGTGGATGACCTAGAGTCTGTCATACAGAGTGATGTAAGTCAGAAAGAGAAAGACAAATACAGTATGCTAACACATATATATGGAATTTAAGAAGAAAAAATTGTCATGAAGAACCTAGGGGTAAGACAGGAATAAAGACACAGACCTACTAGAGAATGGACTTGCGGATATGGGGAGGGGGAAGGGTAAGCTGTGACAAAGCGAGAGAGTGGCATGGACATATATACACTACCAAACGTAAAATAGATAACTAGTGTGAAGTAGCATCATAGCACAGGGAGATCAGCTCGGTGCTTTGTGACCACCTAGAGGGGTGGGATAGGGAGGGTTGGAGGGAGGGAGGCGCAAGAGGGAAGAGATATGGGAACATATGTATATGTATAACTGATTCACTTTGTTATAAAGCAGAAACTAACACACTATTGTAAAGCAATTATACTCCAATAAAGATGTAAAAAAAAAAAAAAAAGAAACCGCCTGGCAAGATTTGTGGTGACCTTCATGTTGAACAGTCCCCATGAGTAGCTCTTGGTTACCAAGTCATTGTTTTTCCATATACATTTTTCAGACATATTCAATAGGATGCGGAAGGCTTGATATCCACATCAAGCTTGTTAAAGCTCTGAACTGCTATTCCAAATCCATCAGGCACACTATGGAAACACTAAAGGCTTGATTTGAAAATTACTAATACCTAACTAAAATAGCTTTCAGTAACACAAAGAACATTAACTTTATAGCTTTACTTTTCCAAACCTCTTTAATAGAGCGAATAAATTACTCTTAAAGTTAACTCAAAGAATGGCGGACACCATTTTCTTCAATTTATTTGTATCTTCCACAACAGTATAACAGCTTTTCTCAGACAATATCAAAGGATAATTTAGCCTACTATATAATTTTAAAAATCATTCTAGAACAACTTTTAGGCATCAAAATTCCCATTGAAGTTTTATTAATGTTCTTTCTAGAATTTTTTACTTTTTTTTTTTTTTTTTTTTTGCCCATGCCGTGTGACTTGTAGTATCCTAATTCCCTGACTAGGGATGGAACCCAGGTCCTCTGCAGTGGAAGCGTGGAATCCTAACCACTGGATCTCCAGGGAATTCCCCATAGAATTTTTTTGTACATTTTTTTCTCAGCTAATAATACCCATCCCCTACTTATATCACCAGCAGAACATTAATGCATGCAAATAAAATCAGTATTTATCGAGCAGAATGTACTTGCAATACAAACTAAAAAGAGAACCAATAGGCAAGAAGGTTTCTTAATTCAGGTGCTTCACTTCATTTTCTCTGTAGTTACTGTTTAAATTTTTGTCTTATTCCTTCATGTATGATTAGTTCTGTGATTAAAGTAAAGATACCAAACATGTGTCGATACCCTAAAGTTGGAGCATAGGTAATGAGGAAAAACTTCCCTAATTCTCTCCTAGATTTTAGAGCAGGAACTCATCACCTCCTTCTCATGCCTCCCCTCTCCCACATATGCCTCTACTAGAGATGGCTAGATTCTGAGTGTCTTAACACTAAAAGCAATGTCATTTGAAACTCCCATATATCCTAGCCTGTAAGGATACAGAGTAGGTACTCAAAAAAGAGTCTGGTGAATAATTTGAACTGTCTGTTCTTAGCTGACTCGTTTTAAATCGTACAGTGTTATCAATCTTTAACTATTTTCAATTGGAATATAACAGACATGCAGAAAAATACACAAAACTATGTCAGCTCAATGACTTATCACAATGAGAGCATTTGAAAAACCCATGGGTTAAAAAAATGCAATATTTCCAGCACCTTAGAAGACCCCACTCAGGTCCTCTCCCAGATACCACTTCCTCAAAGGTAACCACCATTCTGACTGCTAACCCTGTGTTCTAGGTTTTTCTATCTAAGAATGTAAATAAATAGGCTCATATTCTATCCTATTATGCCTGGGTTCCCTCACCTAACACTGTGGTTGTGAGATTTATCCAGATCGTTGCTTGTATCTCCAGAACATGCAGCAAGCTCTAGATGTTACTCTAGATTGGTGATTGTCATTGCCATGTAGTATTCTTTTGTAAGAATATACAACAATTTATTTTTCTATTTTACTGTTGACAGACATTTGGGTTGTTTCCAGTGGTGCCCAGGGGCACAAGTTTACCAGTGATATATTTTGCAAATATCTTTTCCTACCCTATGTCTTGCTTTGACAGCAAACAATTTTTAACTTATGCTTTTTGACAAATTGTAAGGTATTCTGCCTGACTCCGTAAGGGGAACATATAGAGTGCTACTCAACTATGGAACTGTTGAGGTATTTTTAAGCTCCTGGGACAAACAGAAATTATACCTGGGGGAGAGATGTTCAATGGTAATGTGTGGGTGTAGGGGGGAAGAAATAGGGTCAGTGAACAGACGTCATGATTCCAAAATTAGGATGAGGTTCCAGATAATTATTGGGAAAATTAAAAATGGCTCTAGGGCTTCCCTAGGGGTGCAGTAGTTGAGAGTCCGCCTGCCGATGCAGGGGACACGGGTTCGTGCCCCGGTCCAGGAAGATCCCACATGCCGCGGAGCGGCTGGGCCCGTGAGCCATGGCCGCTGAGCCTGTGCGTCTGGAGCCTGTGCTCTGCAACGGGAGAGGCCACAACAGTGAGAGGCCCGCGTACCGCAAAAAAAAAAAAAAAAAAAAAAAGGCTCTATATTATAGAAAACCATGAACAAGTTTCTTAATCTGCAAACAATATTTGACTGCCTTATATGTACTAGGTATTGTCATGAGCACAGAGCATACAGTGATGAATAAGCAATCATAGTCACCTGTCCCCAGAGAACTTAGATCTAGTTCTGTAAAATAAATGAATGGAAACGAAACTATATGTTTGCTCTGCTATTGAAATTAGTTTATTGAAATATGGGAGTTCGTAACATCTTGGTATATTAAAAGGAAAGAGAGGGCTGAACAGCTTGAAAGGTGAGATTCCAGGTCATTCCCTTCGCTGCTGTTCCTGCTTCTGGTGTTTGCTGCCGGAAATGAGTCCTGATTTTGAAGAGCTCACATGTCATCCTCTACTGGTTTTATCAAGAAAGCAGCTACACACTGATATATGGGGACAAAAGCACATGAATGTAGAACTAAATCAGGATGATATGATGATTCCTGTGGTTAGAAGAATGAATTCACTCTTGCAGTAGACGCTAGAGAATCCATATCTTCCATAGCATGATGGGCGGCAACAGCTGTATCTGTAGCCTCCATGGCCTCAGCCATAGCTCAGTCTGCAGAAGCTGCCACTTCTCTAGCCACAGCCATAGCCATATCCCTAGCCCAGACCTCTGTAGTAGTTGCCATAGTAACTCATGGTGTTAGGAACTGTAGAGTTGTTTGCATATCAAGGGCAAGTTTCCTAAGTATGACTATCACCAGCTTCCTTGGGACTTTTATATACCCTCAGTGATGGGTTGGGCAAACCACATAGACGTGCACCAGTCTCACTGGGTAGATTAAATTGCATGAAAAAAAAAAAAACTCTCATCCATTTTAATTGTGTAAAACTTGAGGATAATTTCT
This sequence comes from Tursiops truncatus, assembly GCF_011762595.2. Lineage (NCBI taxonomy): Eukaryota > Metazoa > Chordata > Mammalia > Artiodactyla > Delphinidae > Tursiops > Tursiops truncatus. The sequence continues at coordinate 130,379,985 of NC_047037.1, read as the reverse complement.
GATACTAATTAAAGATGTTTTCATTTGATTTCTGTGCAGTTTAGATTCTACAGGATGATTATGCTATCTTCAAAGCCTTCTTTGACCTTTATATTTAAAGATCTATAATCAGACATCACAACATCCAATGTCATCATCTGGAATTTGTTCTTTCATTAAATCCCCTTCCCAGCATCTCTGAAGTTTACTTATTTTTTCATTTTGCAAATAGTTAATGCCCATCTAATGTATCCCAGGTACTACGCTTGGAGCTAAAGATACAACTATAAATAAGAGCTGCCCTTCCCAATCCCATGAATTTATGCCCTTCATCTTTGTTATCCAAGGTAATAGAAGAATTTAACACTTACAGATAAATTCAACAAAACATAATTGAAAGTACCATAGAACCAAATTTATTTATTAATTAAAAATTTCTTTTTTTCAGATCTGTAAGTTTATTTGCTCAATGTAGGGCAGTTACATAATGACTCACATTCATGATATTCCACCACTGAGGAAAACTGCTAAGAATGGTTCATGTGTGAAATAATTTCTTAGAGAAACACGGATTTGGAAAAATAATCACTGAATAGACCTTAGAAATAGTTCACTGCATAACTTGACAAAAAGCACAAAGCCTCAGAGAACATATTCATTGTTCTCCTGCACTGTAATAGTTATAATTTCACCATGACAAACACCAGACATTAAGATTAAGCTAACACTGGTGTTTCTTTTACTCCCTCTCCCCTTTAAAAACAAAATATATAACTGCATGTCACTGTAGCAACTTCCAAAATAGATCAATTTGTTACAATCACTATTTGGAAGAGCAAACTTTACCCTCCAGAGGAAAAATTAAATAAAGAAAACTTTAAAAATTTTGAAGACAATTTTTTTGTCATAGGAATACAAAACACGTACAGTGTAAGTTAATAAATTTCAAGCCACTGTATAGACATACAACATGCACAATATTGTATCAAGAGAGTAATGGAGGAGTAATCCTTTCACTGGAGAGACATCATCCTAGACAAGCGCATTTCTTTAAAAATAAAGAAAAGAAAAGAAACCATTCAAACTGTTTATATATCATCTCCTCCCATTCCCTCTTCATTTTTAGCCCTCAGATATTTTTTTTTTTTTTTTTTTTTTTTTTTTTTTTTTTTTTTTTTTTTTTTTGCGGTATGTGGGCCTCTCACTGTTGTGGCCTCTCCCATTGCGGAGCACAGGCTCTGGACGCGCAGGCTCAGCGGCCATGGCTCATGGGCCCAGCCGCTCGGCGGCACATGGGATCCTCCCAGACTGGGGCATGAACCCGTGTCCCCTGCATCGGCAGGCGGACTCAACCACTGTGCCACCAGGGAAGCCCCTCAGATATGGTTTTACCTTGCATTATTCTAAAAAGCAACCAGAACTGAAGCTGAAATTTAAAAGAAAAATGGGTTTTGTAATTCAAGTAAATCATTTCCAAATGCTACAAGGAAGGACACAACATTGCTCACTGGACATGAAGATAAATTAAGGAAAGCCCCACCTACCCCCCAAATCTGTTCCCATCCGTGGTATTGACTTAAGACTCCTGTTAGGGCACAGAAGCTGTAAAACTCTCTTCTGCTAGTTCTTCTGGTAGGTTTGGTTGGTTGGGACTTTCTCTCTAGTATATGCACAGGACCTTCTAAGGAAAGTCATGCTGGGTAAACTGTGCCACGTGACAGAACATCGTCACATTCTTCTATTTCACTGTCACCTGGATCCTGGTCAGCGTGTGCATTTCACAATTGGAAGCTCCATTTTGGTTTTAGCAAAAACAGCTGTCAGTTTTTCCTCAATCATTACTCATTCCTTTCCTTGCCTAAATAAAACAGAGACAAACGAATCTGGTGTCGCTCCCTATCTCGGGAGTTCACGCTGTTACTGATCTTAATAAAAAAGGCTGAACGCATATGCAATAGGTCATGTGTTTAGAAAGACTTATCCAAAATGAGAAGGAAGGACCTAAGGCTCACTGAAACAAACTTGTGGAAATAGCATTGTGGTTTCCTACAATTCTAAAACATGCACAGATGGCATAAGAGAAATCAGTCTCCAGCTTCTACGCTTTCATTAAGAAGAAAAAAAATACATAGTAAAAGTTTTGGTCAAATAGGAGTTAAGTATTTATTATCTGATAATGATTTTAGTTTATTTTCCTACAACAATTATTTGGGGAAGGAGTGTTTTCAGGGAGGAAAAACTGACACACTTACAAGGCTCTGAAATTGGACAGAATGTTTATGAACTCTTCCTATAGGATTTTTCTACCAGTAAGCTCCTAGCACCTGAATTTTCACACACTGCACCATGAACTCTCTCAAAATGACCGCCAACTTCTACAATCCAACAGCTTTTCAATCCACCCTAGTCAGTTCCGTCAGCATAAGGTACAGTGGGGAAGACTCAAGTGAGGATTGAAACAGCAGTGTAATCCCAGAGGAAGGAGCAGCTTAAAAATCAGGATTTCCGTGGAAATATCAACACAAGAAATGAGATACAGACCTGAATTTTCTCTATTTTTGTAGTGTTTAACGTTTCTATTAAAGTGATTAACAATTTTTGTGGTGGATTTAATTAAGAAGAAAGAAGCGCAAAAATTCCACAGCCATCTGCCAAGCACCTATTAACCAAAACCTTTAAAAAGTAGCTTTGATTCTCCTCAGGCAAGTCTTCTGGCCTAGGAGATAGATAACAGTAAAACCAACCTGGATAAGGCTGACTAAGGAGGATGTAAAAGCCAAAATAAAGAAAAATACACAATCAGTGGCTTGATGTTACATATGGCTATAGTATTTATAGAAATACTATAAATGGCAATTCAGTGTCAATATTGTCAACTGAGTAGAAACTTGTGAAAACTGGCAAGGCCTAAACCACAAGGATAAATATACATCATGTTCAAAGTCTATCAGCTTGGGTTTGAAACTATTCCATGTCTGGTAGAGCAGGAGTTCCCAGGCCCTGGTCTGTGGACCGGTACCGGTCCTGTTAGGAACCAGGCCGCCCAGCAGGGGGTGAGTGACAGGTAAGTGAGCAAAGCTTCATCTGCTGCTCCCCATTGCTCGCATTACTGCCTGAACCATCGTCCTTCCCTACCCCCATCAGTGGAAAAATTGTCTTCCACAAAACCAGTCTCTGGTGTCAAAAATGTTGTGGACCCCTGTGGTAGAGTATACCCTAAAAAAAATGCACAGCTAAAACAGATGAGATAGAAAGTACCCAAAATCCTTACTGGAACCACAAGACTTATTGAATAAGGGCCATTCCATTTAAGTATTCTTTTCATCTTAAAACCCTGTTCTCTAGCAATAAGTTAAAGACAGCTCCACTTGCATTAAGCTACGTAACAGCCCATATGCCAATGTGAGGCTGCTATTCCAATACAAGCACAGCTAGCCTGACTTTCCACTAGTGGAATTGTAGCAAAAATGTCAAAGAGGCGATCAAAGACAGCACAGGTCATGGGTTTTTCCCTAGGAAGGTCATCCCTCCCTTACCCTCCCCCACCCAACACTCAACTCATGGTAAAAAATAAAGACTGCAGTAGTAACATCAGCGTGCCCTGACAGTCCACCTGGGGGCCTTAATTGTTGCCTTCTCCCCCGTCATGGTCTTGCTGATCACTTGTCTAGAGCAAGAGGTTGCAGAGGGGCTGCATGATGAGTGTGGAGTCCCTGTAGGAGTCCTGTTGAGAGCGTCTAGAGCTCGGTGATGGTGTCATCGAGAGCAGTCTTGGCCAAGTGGCAGGCTTGCTCTGGGGCACTCTGGATTTCATAGTAGAAAATGGAGTAGTTAAGGGCCAAGCCTAATTTAATGGGGTGAGTGGGCTGCATGTTCTCCTTGCTGATCTCATGGGCATTGCTATAGGCTTTCTCAGATGACTCCACAATGGTCGCCCTATTCTCTCCAGTGGTGAATTCGGCCAGGTAGCAGTAATAGTCCCCTTTCATCTTCAGGTAAAACACTTTGCTCTCACACTAGGTCTCACTGCAATTCTTGATCAGGTAGTTATCCAGCAGGCTCAGCACATCCTGACATACCACCTCCAACTCCTCCTTTTTTTCCCGGTAAGCATGGACAAACTCTATCTTTTTCTCATTACCATTTGCGGACGTCTTCTGCTTAGTGCTAATAATGACCGTCCAGGAAGAATGGTGTGCCTCAACTGAAGCAGAGTCTGGTCTTTGTACCCGACACCAAATTAAATCTTGGAGACCGAGTTTTGAGTGAAGTAGAGAAGAATAGCTTTATTACTTTGCCAAAGGGGGCCACAGTGGGCTAATGCCCTCAAAACTGTGTGTCCTGGCCTGAAGGACATAGTGAGGAGTTTTATAATAATGGTTTAAAGAGGGCGTGATCATCTCTTGGACATTCTTCTGACTGGTTGGTTGTGAGGTAAGTAGGAATCAGCATCATCAATCTTCTGGTTCCAACCAGTCTGGGGTCTCTGTGCTTGTGGGCAGCATACCATTAACTTCTCCCACCTGGTGGGGGTTTCAGTATCTGCAAAACAGCTCTAAGATATTGTGATGTGTATCCCTTGATGGGGAGCCAAGACCCTGCCCCAAGGCTGCACTACTGTTTCTTTTGGCTGTTCCTCCCTTATCTCTGGATCCTCCTCCCTTCCCTAATTAACAACTGTTTGAACCTGCCCATTGGAACTCAGGGTAGGTCATGGAGGCTGAATGAAGCCTATTTCTTGTAATCAAAGAAATGGGGGACACAGAAAGGCTTTTGAGCCCAGCAGCCCTATGGGTCGTTCTCGGTTTCACAACTCCATTCTTGTGGGCCACTGAGAGGAGGTTTCTTTCTTCATTGGACAGTGGCTCATTCAACTCTGCCATGGCCATGTCGTCAGAGCGCTCTGCCAGCCTGGCTTTCTGCACTAGTTGCTCGCGGTCCACCATCTTCATAGGCTGTGTTGGGCCGGGCCAGAAGACCTGGGCAGACTAAAGGGCTCGGAGGGCAGCTGCAGTGCAGCTGGAGTCCCTGTGCCAGCGGGCCCAACCCATGAAGCGAGTGGCTGAGGGGACGGTGGCAGCATAGATGCCCAAACTAATTTTTTTACGAGAGAAAAAAAAGAAGACTAAATGGCAAAGTTTGTTCCCTTACACGTTATTTGCACGTTATTTTCCAATTTCTGGGCCTCCTTCATCTTTCTGATCTCTAAGGAAACTATATATTATTTATAGAAATACGAAGTTATAAAATAAAAAATTAAAATAAATAATTAGATATGACTTTCTTTCTAAAAATGAAGTTCACTAATATTCTCATAAGGGGTTGGAATCACCCTACTTAGCCATTTATATCAAAACTAATTTAAAAAATACCAGCAATAGAAATATATCATATAATATTAAAAATGGTTTCAGATAGAATCTTACAATATAAAAACTGGTTTAACACTCTAATTTTACAGATGATGAAACCAAGACTTAGAGAATAGTGTTCCAAATAGCCCCATGAGTGGCAAAGCCCAGGTTAGAACCTAGAAACTTTCATCTCCATCTCTCACTTTCCATTGTACCACCCTCTTTGTTACATTTTTATAGATGTGGTATGAACATGGGTAAAAGCAAGAGGTATTTCATTTTCATAATGGAAGAATGACAACTCTCCTTTGCTTTCTCTGTCGGTGAGCTTCCTAATTTTGACTTCTGATCTGTATGCTGAATGGCATTTCCTTTCCTCTTGGCTGGAATTCGAAGGGCTAAAATTAGCAAGTGAAAACTTGAAGCAACATCCACTTATTCTCAATGAGATTACAGTCAAGATGCTTGTTGCATTGATTAAGAGATGTAACTCTAAGAGGAAAGAGCAAAAATAAGTCCAAAAGTTCTAGAGTGGAACATTGAGAGACCAGAACAAGATGACAACATAGCAGGCTCCTGAATTTCTTTCTTCCTACAGACACACTGAATGTATAGCTACATGAGGAGTAATTCCCTCTGAGAAATCCAGAGACTAGCTGAGTTGTGGGACTCGAGGGACATTGTTCCAGCTAATGATTAAGAACTCTCCAGACAATAGGGGCTTCTTAGACAATGGGTAAATTTCCAGGATGTCCGGCCCCCTTCCGAGAAGGAGGGAGATAACAAAATGTAAAAAAGGTGTCTGTCAAAGACCAATCAGGCAGCTGGGGAGAAGGAGGGAGATAAACAAAATAGGTGTCTGTCAAAGACCAATCAGACAGCTGGGGATAAGTTCCCCCTCTGGTCCGAGCCTAAGCCGGGACCAATCAGCAGGAGAACACAACCAAATCTATAATTTACATACGGGGAAGTGGGAACCTATAAAACTGACATATTCCCGCCCAAAAGGGTTCCTTCTTCGACCTCCTGCGTGAGGACCAAGGAACCCCGGTGCACCGGCCTTCAATAAACCTCTTGCGTTTTGCATCGACTTCCGACTCTTGTTGTTTCCTGGGCGAGTCGAAACTCCTAGGAGACCGCGCAGGTCTAACATTTGGGGGCTCGTCCGGGATTCCACTCGCCCCGGACCACAAGAACATCGGGAGTTGGAGGTACCAGGTAAGCTCGAGCTTGATTGTCTGTTTGTCCCTTGTTCTCTGTGGGCCATTATCGGAGGAAAGCCGTAAGAATCGGCTTATTATGGAATCTGTATTGGACCTCTGGCTAGGCAGACGTGCTAATAGCCAGCGTCCATGAGCCCTAGGGGACGCCCTGGTGGCTCATCTGGAAGGAGAGGCAAACTCTGTCTCCCCTTCACTCGGTTTCGGCAGTTCCCTTAGTGGTAACTGCCATCTGAAGAAGTTTCGGGTTTCGGCAGTTCCCTTGGTGGTAACTGCCATCTGAAGAAGTTTTGGTTTTGAAGCGAGCTCGCGGTGGCCCATACGTATATGTGTTTTGTGGAGTTTTAAGTGTTTCTGATTTGTGGTCTATTTCTTCTTCTTCTTTGACGGACGACAATGGGACAAACTGTGACGACTCCTCTTTCCCTTACCCTAAGCCATTGGACCGAAGTTCGGGCCAGAGCCCATAATTTTTCGGTAGAGGTGAAAAAAAGAAAGTGGCAGACTTTGTGTGCCTCTGAATGGCCAACATTCCAGATAGGATGGCCCCCCGAAGGATCCTTTTTATTAGACAAGATTAAGCTGCTGAAGTCTAAGATATTTAATATAGATCCCCACGGACATCCAGACCAAGTACCATATGTCTTGGTCTGGGAAGATTTAATTCTCTCCCCACCTCCGTGGGTCCGGCCCTTTGTTTCCTCAACAGGTACGTCCGCGCATACATCAGCAGCGTCGGAGATATTAGCCTTAAAGAAAAACCCCAACACGGAAAAGCTACCCGACGCCCCGGATCCACCGAAGGCGATTTATCCTGACCCGCAGTCCGATTTGCTTCTTTTGGATTCCCCACCCCCTTATCCTCCGGCCCCAAATCCACTACCACCTAGAGGACCCCCAGCTCCACTGCCCTCGGCACCGAGGGAACCATCCATGATGGAAGAAGAAAGGGGTCCCTCAGCAGGCACTAGGAGCCGGAGGGCCATTTCCCCGGACTCCACTGCTCTGCCCCTTAGAGAATATGGCCCCCCCGACGGCCAAGGGAATAGACCTCTCCAATATTGGCCCTTTTCTTCTGCAGATCTTTATAATTGGAAAATGCATAACCCAACTTTTTCCGAAAATCCTCAGGCCCTTACCGCTTTAATAGAATCTCTTGTTTTCTCCCACCAGCCCACATGGGATGATTGTCAGCAGCTGCTTCAGACTCTCCTAACGACTGAGGAGAGGCAACGGGTTCTTTTAGAAGCCAGAAAAAATGTATTAGGCGCCAATGGGCAACCTACCCAGCTGCCTAACGAGATTGATGCTGGTTTCCCGCTCGTCAGGCCAAACTGGGATTTCAATGCCCCGGAAGGTAGGGAGCGCCTGAAAGTGTATCGCCAGGCTCTGGTGGCGGGTCTCCATGGAGCGGCCAGACGGCCCACTAATCTGGCTAAGGTAAGAGAAGTAACTCAGGGGCCCCAGGAATCGCCAACTGTGTTCCTGGAACGTTTGATGGAAGCTTTTAGACGCTTTACCCCTTATGATCCAACTTCGGAGGAACATAGGGCTACTGTAGCAATGGCTTTCATAGATCAAGCGGCCCCTGATATTAAGAAGAAATTACAGAGGCTAGATGGCTTGCAGGGATTTTCGCTTCAAGAGTTAGTAAAAGAGGCAGATAAAGTATATAACAAAAGAGAGACAGAGGAAGAGAAGGAAGAAAGAAAGCAGAAAGAGCAGGAAGCCCGTGAAATAAGACGGGATAAGAGACAGGAGAGGAATTTAAGTAAGATACTGGCCACTGTGGTTGGAGGAAGAAATATAGGGGATAGAAATAGGCAGGAAGGGCGAACGGCAGACAGAAGGCGGCCATTAGACAAGGACCAATGTGCCTACTGTAAAGAAAAAGGACATTGGGCGAGAGAATGCCCTAAGAAAAAGAATGGAGGAAGGCCAACCAAAAACAAAATCTTAACATTGGAAGAAGAAGACTAGGAAAGTCAGGGCTCGAACCCTCTCCCCGAGCCCCGGGTAACTCTTAAAGTGGAGGGGGAACCTGTTCAATTTTTGGTAGATACCGGAGCCCAGCACTCCGTCCTTCTCCACTCAAAAGGTCCTATCTCCGCTAAAAGGTCGTGGGTACAAGGAGCCACTGGGAATAAACAATATTCATGGACCACACGAAGGACAGTAGATCTTGGGATTGGACGAGTGACCCATTCATTTTTGATTATTCCGGAATGCCCCTATCCTTTGCTGGGAAGAGATTTACTCTCCAAAGTAGGGGCTCAAATTCACTTTCAACCAGAAGGTCCCACCATAACTGATAATAAGGGAAGGTTACTTCAAATATTGACTATGAAATTAGAAGATGAATATAAATTATACGAGCAGCCTTCATCCTCACGAGTTAATGTTACTGACTGGGTAACTCGGTTCCCTCAAGCCTGGGCAGAAACTGCTGGAATGGGGATGGCCAAAAATCGGCCCCCGGTGCTAGTGGAACTCAAGGCAACTGCCACCCCAATAACGGTTCGTCAATACCCCATGAGTAGAGAAGCCAAAGACGGTATCCGTCCCCATATACAGAGGCTACTAGACTTGGGCATCTTAATCAGATGTCAATCAGCATGGAACACCCCTCTCCTGCCGGTAAAGAAACCAGGAACAAATGATTATCGGCCGGTGCAGGATCTACGAGAGGTAAACAAACGGGTGGCAGACCTCCACCCCACAGTTCCAAACCCTTACAACCTCCTGAGCACCCTTCCACCTCAACATACGTGGTATACTGTTTTGGACCTTAAAGATGCTTTTTTCTGTTTAAAGCTCTCTCCCCTGAGCCAACCCTACTTTGCCTTCGAATGGAAAGATCCAACATCGGGAATGTCTGGTCAGCTGACATGGACACGACTACCTCAGGGATTCAAAAACTCCCCGACCATCTTTGATGAAGCCCTCCATCAGGATTTGGCATTATATAGAGAATCAAATCCTCAGGTAACATTACTCCAATACGTTGATGATATTTTATTAGCTGCTGAGACCCAAGAAGATTGTATCAAGGGTACTGAAAAACTGTTAACGGAACTTGGAACCCTGGGATATAGAGCCTCAGCCAAGAAAGCACAAATATGCCAACAACAGGTCAGTTACCTGGGTATCTATTAAAGGGGGGGCAAAGATGGCTCACAGAGAGCAGAAAGGATACGGTGGCCCAAATTCCGGCTCCCAAAAACGCCAGGCAGGTTAGAGAATTTTTGGGGACGGCCGGATTCTGTAGACTATGGATTCCAGGGTTTGCTGAGCTGGCAGCCCCATTGTACCCCCTAACCAAAAACAGCACTCCTTTCGTTTGGGGCGATAAGGAACAACGGGCTTTTGACCAAATCAAACGAGCTTTACTTTCAGCTCCAGCCCTAGGACTGCCAGATGTAACCAAACCTTTTCATTTATATGTGGCCGAAAATAAGGGCATTGCAAAAGGAGTATTGACTCAGAAACTGGGTCCCTGGAATCGCCCAGTTGCTTATTTGTCAAAAAAATTGGACCCTGTGGCATCAGGATGGCCCACCTGTTTAAAGATAATCGCTGCAGTGGCCGTTCTAGTCAAAGATGCTGACAAACTAACTTTAGGACAAAATCTAACGATAACAGCTCCTCATGCCCTGGAAAATGTAGTCCGTCAACCACCGGATAGGTGGCTAACTAATGCCAGGATGACCCATTACCAAACCCTGTTGCTAAACTCAGATCGCATCAAGTTTGCTCCAGCCACAGGACTCAATCCAGCCACCTTGCTACCTGATCCTGACTTGGAAGGCTCCACCATCATACATGATTGTCAGGAAGTACTGGCCGCAGCACACGGCAGTAGGCCAGATCTGATGGACCTGCCCCTCCCTGATGCTGATTTCACCTGGTTCACGGATGGGAGCAGTTTCCTGGAGGAAGGTAAGCGTCGAACTGGGGCAGCCGTGGTAGACGGAAAACAAGTCATATGGGCAGCGGCGCTACCACAAGGGACCTCAGCCCAACGAGCTGAATTAATTGCCCTGACGAGGGCATTAGAGATGGCAGAGAATAAAAAAGTAAACATCTACACAGACAGTAGATATGCGTTTGCTACCGCTCATATCCACGGTGCCATTTACCAACAGAGAGGGCTACTAACTTCAGGTGGCAAAGAAATTAAAAACAAGGACGAAATCGTGGCTTTGTTGACTGCACTCATGCTTCCTACTAAAGTCAGTATCATCCACTGCCCTGGACATCAAAAAGGAAATACCCCAATAATTAGGGGAAATAATATGGCTGATCAAGTGGCCCGAGAAATAGCATCGGGAGAAGTCATTTTAGGACTGTCAGATAAAGTTCCTGAAAAACCAGGCCGCGACGAGGAAGTCCTCCCGGCCACAACAAAAGGAACTTTGTCCCCTCAGCAAGCAGAATCCATGTTACAACAGATGCACAGATGGACACATTTGGGGACTAAAAAGATGATAGCCTTGTTACAAAAAGCCGGATACGAGACCCCTGGAATAACAAAGTTAGCTGAACAAATTGTGCAGGAATGCGTCCCATGTCAACAGGTAAACGTTCACAAAGGGAAACTTGAAACTGGAAAGAGACTCAGGGGGGACCGCCCAGGAACTTACTGGGAAGTGGACTTTACCGAAGTGCGTCCTGGAAGGTACGGTAATAAATACCTTTTAGTTTTTGTAGACACTTTTTCAGGATGGATAGAGGCTTTCCCAACAAAGAAAGAAACAGCTGCTGTAGTAGCTAAGAAGATTTTAGAAGAAATTTTTCCTCGATTTGGAGCACCAAAGGTAATAGGGTCTGATAATGGTCCAGCCTTCGTCGCCCAGGTAAGTCAGGATGTGGCCAGATATTTGGGGACTGATTGGAAATTACATTGTGCGTATAGACCCCAGAGTTCAGGTCAGGTAGAAAGAATGAATAGAACTCTAAAAGAGACCCTAACTAAATTGTCCTTGGAGACTGGCGGTACAGATTGGACGGTGCTCCTTCCTTTAGCCCTGTTTCGGGTTAGGAACACACCTTCCCGATACCATCTTACTCCTTTTGAGGTACTATACGGGGCCCCACCTCCTCTTCTCACTTTAGGAAAAGAAATAAAACCAGACTGTCAAAATAACACTGACTTGTATGCCAGGCTATTGGGACTCCAACTGGTCCAAAAGGAGATATGGTCCCAACTCGCCGAGGCCTACCAACCGGGAACACCAGGAGAAACTCATCCTTTCCAAGTCGGAGACTCCGTGTACGTCCGTCGGCATCGGACCCAGACGTTGGAACCCCGATGGAAAGGACCATACACCGTCCTCCTCACCACCCCAACGGCCATAAAAGTGGACGGCATCGCTGCCTGGATTCATGCTTCACACGTGAAAGCTGCACCAGCGACGGCATCATCAGGATGGCGGGCCCAAAGAACCGACAACCCGCTCAAACTCAAGCTTCTACGAACCTAAGACTTATAATTTTGATTTTACTGCCTTTACTGACTGTAAGTGATTTCAGCCCTCACCTGCCCCAACGTCTAACTTGGCAGGTAATTTCTCAAACTGGAGATGTAACCTGGTCCATTAGCCATACTGCACCTCCCTGGACCTGGTGGCCAGACCTTTTTCCTGATGTCTGTAAACTGGCCATAGGAGCTCCCTATTGGGATCTAGAGAGTTATTATGATCAGCATAATGCTCCGTCCCAACTTCTAACTAAAGCTGATTACTCCGGAGAGGGTTGTAAAAACCAGGTCCGAAGAAGTTGGCTCAGAACCCTCTCCTTCTATGTATGCCCCGGGTTCCATCGCCCCCGATCCCTGAATTATAAATGTGGGGGAACCGAAAATTTTTATTGCCAAAACTGGGGATGTGAAACCACAGGAGATACTTATTGGAGACCCACCTCAACTTGGGATTTTATTACAGTAACAGCCAACTACACTCATACTTCTTATAGGGGTCCCCGACCCGTCGCCCCCGAATGTTCAGGATGGTGCCACCCCCTCAAAATTTCCTTTAGTAATCCTGGAAAAAGAGATAAAAAATGGGTAAATGGCCACTCATGGGGCATTAGATTTTACAAGAATGGATATAATTTGGGAATATTAATGACCCTTAAGCTAAAGATTGAGACCCCTGCTCCTATATCAATAGGCCCAAATCCCGTACTTGGCCCCCCTTTGCTTCCCCCGGCCCCTTCGACTACGTCAACAAAGAATGAGACTAATGAAACCTCTGGATCCAAAGAACCCACAGTTAAGCCTGGGACTCCTCAGGATAGGATGCTTTCTTTGGTGCAGGCAGCCTTTACGGTCCTTAATGCTACAAACCCGGAGGCTACAAAATCATGTTGGCTCTGTTATGCTGCCCCTCCCCCTTATTATGATGCTATAGGATATAGTTCTAATTATACTAATGTCAGCTCCCCGGACCATTGTCGATGGAAACAGAAAGGGAACAGTAAGTTAACTCTGTCTTCGGTTTCTGGACATGGTACTTGTATAGGAACACCTCCCCAGTCCCATCGACACCTTTGTCATGATTTCAGCCTCCCTTCAGGCTCGGGATATCTTGTACCTCCTCAAGATGGCTGGTGGGCATGTAACACGGGGCTCACCCCTTGTGTCTCTCTAGAGGTTCTCAACAATTCAGCTGATTTTTGTGTGCTAGTGCAATTAGTTCCTAGACTTATCTATCATTCAGATTCGTCCTTCTTAGATGAATACGAGGGAAAAACAAGAAGGAAGAGAGAACCTGTAACCCTCACATTGGCTGTCCTTCTAGGACTAGGAATATCTGCCGGGATAGGAACAGGAACCACAGCCCTCATACAACAACCCCAGTATTATGCAAGTTTAAGACAGGCTGTAGACATCGACCTCCGAGCATTAGAAAGTTCCATAACTCAACTAAAAGAATCACTCACCTCACTTTCAGAAATGGTGTTGCAGAATAGAAGAGGCCTAGATTTGCTGTTTCTTAAAGAAGGGGGATTATGCGCCGCTCTAAAAGAAGAATGTTGCTTTTATATTGATCATTCAGGAACCATTACCAAAACCATGGATAAACTAAGGGAACGCTTAGATAAAAGGCAAAGGGAGAGAGAGAACGAAAAAGGATGGTTTCAATCATGGTTTGATAAGTCCCCCTGGTTTACCACCTTAATCTCTACTCTGTTGGGACCTCTTATCGTTTTATTGTTGATTTTGACTTTTGGACCATGTGTTCTAAATCGCTTGATAGCATTTATTAGAGAACGTATCAGTACTGTACAAGTTCTAATGTTAAGACAACAGTACCAAAGTTTACGAACAGAAGGTTGAGATTCCATGATTGGAATCAATAGTCACAAGAAAAAGGGGGGAATGTGGGACTCGAGGGACATTGTTCCAGCTAATGATTAAGAACTCTCCAGACAATAGGGGCTTCTTAGACAATGGGTAAATTTCCAGGATGTCCGGCCCCCTTCCGAGAAGGAGGGAGATAACAAAATGTAAAAAAGGTGTCTGTCAAAGACCAATCAGGCAGCTGGGGAGAAGGAGGGAGATAAACAAAATAGGTGTCTGTCAAAGACCAATCAGACAGCTGGGGATAAGTTCCCCCTCTGGTCCGAGCCTAAGCCGGGACCAATCAGCAGGAGAACACAACCAAATCTATAATTTACATACGGGGAAGTGGGAACCTATAAAACTGACATATTCCCGCCCAAAAGGGTTCCTTCTTCGACCTCCTGCGTGAGGACCAAGGAACCCCGGTGCACCGGCCTTCAATAAACCTCTTGCGTTTTGCATCGACTTCCGACTCTTGTTGTTTCCTGGGCGAGTCGAAACTCCTAGGAGACCGCGCAGGTCTAACAGAGTGACTCCTACACATCAGGGGAATGAGAGAATACCCACATAAAAACGGGTTGGAGAGGTGGAGGTATACTTGTGCCATAAACCCCATCTGTAGCACAGTGCCATACAATCTGGAGAGAACCCCTAACTCCCAGTTTCTGCCTGAAGAGTTGATACTGAGCAGAACCCTGTGGGCCTCCTGGGCACAAAAGCCTTTCTGTGTCCCTCATTTCTTTGATTACAGGAAATAGGCTTCATTCGGCTTCCATGAAGCCCCCTGAGTTCCAAGGGCAGGTTCAAACAGTTGCTAATTAGGGAAGGAAGGGGATCCAGAGACAAGAGAGGAACAGTCAAAAGAAACAATAGGTTTTCCCTGGTGGTGCAGTGGTTGGGAGTCTGCCTGCCTATGCGGGGGACACGGGGTCGTGCCCTGGTCCGGGAGGATCCCACATGCCGCGGAGCGGCTGGGCCCGTGAGCCATGGCCACTGAGTCTGCGCGTCTGGAGCCTGTGCTCTGCGATGGGAGAGGCCACGGCAGTGGAAGGCCCGCGTACTGCAGTGAAAAAAAAAAAAAAAGAAACAATAGTGCAGCCTTGGGGCAGGGTCTTGGCTCCCCACCAAGGGACATACATAACAATATCTTAGAGCTGTTTTGCAGATACTGAAATCCCCACAAGGTGGGAGAAGTTAATGGTATGCTGCCCACAAGCACAGAGACCCCAGACTTGTTGTATCCAGAAGGTTGATGATGCTGATTCCTACTTACCTCACAACCAACCAGTCAGAAGAATGTCCAAGAGATGATCACGCTCTCTTGACCCATTACTATAAAACTTCTCACTACCCTCTCCAAGGGGGAACACACAGTTTTGAGGGCATTAGCCCGCTCTGGCCCCCTTTGCCTGGCAAAGCAATAAAGCTATTTTTTTTCTACTTCAACCAAAACTCTGTCTCTGAGGTTTAATTCAGTGTCAGAGTACAGAGGCCAGATTCATTTTCAGAGTGAAGGGTTTGGACTGAATATCTAGCACCCCAACTTTTAAGGTTCCCACTTGTGGGGTGGACACCCCAAAAACCAAGCTCTGAAAGCCAATGGTGCTTATGTTCATGAACTTGACTATAGAAAACAAAGAAGCTGTTCTTAAAGAGAGCATGAGCACTTAATGCAGCGATTTCCCCGGGACTCAGCATAGAGGGAGCAGACAGAAACACCCATCTCCCAGCCTTTCCCTGAAAGGAGTTTGACCGCATACTTTACAAGCTGCTGCCTAAGGATCCAGTTTTCTAATGAGCATATATCCAGGTGCTGACTGCAATCCTCCCCTGGAGCCTGAAAGAACCAGTGAACACTTCCCCATCTTCTCCCTCTGGCTCATTCCAACAATAAAACCAAGCCATCAGTATCTCCCTGGAAGGAGCTTGTCCACACATGTAGCACCCCACCTACTATGGCTTCCACCCGAGGGACAGGCCTGCAAATCACCTAGCTCTGATAGCTAATGGGGCTTGCATTCACAAGTCCCACTGGACTATAAAAAAAATTTTTTTTTTAACTGAGATATGTGACATATAACATTATATTAGTTTCACTTGTACAACTTAATAATTCAATATTTGTATATGTTGTGAAATGATTACCACAAATCTAGTTAACATCCATCACCACATGTAGCTACAAATATTTTTTCCTGCAGTGAGAACTTTTAAGATCTACTCTCTTGGATTTCCCTGGTGGTGAAGTGTCTAAGAATCTGCCTGCCAATGCAGGGGACACGGGTTCGAGCCCTAGTCCGGGAAGATCCCACATGCTGTGGAGCAACTAAGCCCGTGTACCACAACTACTGACCCTGTGCTCTAGAGCCCACGAGCCTCAACTACTGAGCCTGCGTGCCACAACTACTGGAGCCCACGCACCTAGAGCCGTGCTCTGCAACAAGAGAAGGCACCACAATGAGAAGCCCGCACACTGCAAAGAAAAGTAACCCCCACTCGCCGCAACTAGAGAAAGCCTGTGCACAGCAACAAAGACCCAACATAGCAAAAAATAAATTAATAAAATAAATAAATTTATATTAAAAAAAAAGATCTACTCTCTTAGCAACTTTCAAATATACACTACAGTATTATTAACTATAGTCACCATGTTGTATATTACATCCCCAGGACTTATTTATTTTACAGTTGGATGTTTGTACCTTTTGACTACCTTCACATATTTCACTAACTACCACCCCTGCCTCTGGTAATAACCAATCTGGTTTCTGTATCCATGAGGGTTTTTTTTTTTTTTCAGATCCCTTATATAATTGAGATCATACAGTATTTGTCTTTCTCTGCTGACTTATTTCACTTAGTATATTACCCTCAAGTTTCATCCATATTGTGGCAAATAGCAGGGTTTTCTTATGTGTTTTATGGCTGAACAATATCCTGATATATATCTGACAATTTTATTATCCATTCATCTATCTATATGTGCTTAAGTTGCTTACAAGTCTTGGGTGTTGTAAATAATGCCGAAATGAGCAGGGGGTACAGGTATCTTTTTGATTTAGTGTTTTCATTTCTTTCAGATAAATACCCAGAAGTGGAATGACTAGATCATATTGCAGTACTGTTTTTAATTTCTGAGGAACCTCCATACTGTTTTCCATAGTGGCTGCCCCAGTTTACATTCCCACCCACAGTGAACAGGGTTGCCTTATCTCCACATTGTCACCAAAACTTGTTATTTCTTTCTTTTTTGATAATACCTATTGTAACAGGTTTGAGGTGATATCTCATAGTGGTTTTGATTTGCATTTCCCTGATGATTAGTGATATTGCACACCTTTTCCTGTTGTCCATTTGTATGTCTTCTTTGGAAAAATGTCTATTCAGATCCTCTGTTCATTTTTGCATCAGATTATTTGTTTGGTATTTGGTTGTATGAGTTTTTAAATATATTGTGGATATTAACACTTCAGATATATGATTTGAAAATATTTTCTCCCATTCCATAAGCTGCCTTTTCACTTTATTGATGATTTCCTTTGCTGTGCAGAAGTTTTTAGTTTGATGTAGTCCCACTTGTTTATTTTTGCTTTTGTTGACTTTGCTTTTGGTGTCAAATCCAAAAAATCATCAAGGAGCTTATTGCCTATGTTTTCTTCTAGAAGCTTTACTGTTTCTAGAAGTTTGAACATAAACTTATTCAAGTCTTTATCCATTTTGATTTCCATTTTGAGTTAATTTTTGTTTATGGTGTAAGATAGGGGTCCAGTTTCATTCTTTCACCTGTGGCTGTCCAGTTTTCCCAACACCATTTATTGAAGAGACCATATATTCCTTTCCCCCATTGTGTATTCTTGGATCCTTTGTCATAAATTAATTGATAATATATGTACGGGTTTATTTGTGGGCTCTCTCTTTTGTTTGAATGATCTATGTGTCTGTTTTTATGCCAATACCATACTGTTTTGATTACTATGGCTTTGTAATATGATTTGAAACCAGGGAGTGTGATACTTCCAGCTTTGTTCTTTCTCAAGTTTGCCTTGGCTATTTAGGGTCTTCCGTGGTTCCATACAAATTTTTGACTTGTTCATTCTATTTGTGAGAAAACTGCCATTGGAATCTTAAAAAAATTGCATTGAATCTATAAATTGCTTTGGGTAGTATGGACATTTTAACAATGTTAATCCTTCCAATCTATGAGAATGGAATATCTTTCCATTTATTTATGCCATCCTCAATGTTTTCATCAATGTCTTATAATTTCCAATGTGCAGGTCTTTCACCACCTTGGTTAAAGTTATTCCTACATATTTTGTTCTTTTTGATGCAACTGTAAGTGGGATTGCTTTCTTAATTTCTCTTTCTGATAGTTGGTTATTAGTGTATAGAAACACTACCAGTATTTGTATACTGATTTTGTATCCTGCAACTTTACTGAATTTGTTGTTAGTTCTAACAGCTTTTGGGTGGACTCTTTAGGATTTTCTATATATAACATCATGTCATCTGCAAATAGAGAGAGCTTTACTTCTTTCTTTCTGATGTGGATCACTTTTATTTCTTTTTCTTGCCTAGTTTCTCTGACTAGGACTGCCAATACTTCATTAAATAAAAGTGGTGAGAGTTGATATCCTTGTCTTGTTCCTGATCTTAGAGAAAAAAGTTTCAGCTTTTCACCATTAAGTATGATGTTAGCTGTGGGCTTGCCATATATATGCCCTTTATTATAATAGGAAACATTCCATCTATACCCAGTTTGTTGAGCGTTTCTATCATGAGTGGATATTGAATTTTATTCTAAAACATATTTATTAACACTAGTATATTTCAATAATTTGTGTGAATCATGCCTGAAAAATTACCCCTGAGCTGCTTCTGCCAGGGGGTTGACTCACAGTGTCACACAGAATATGCCCTGATGTTCTACAGTGGGGAGGTGTGTCTTCAGCCTAGACACCAAGGAGGAAGTATTTCTTTCCCCCTGAAAGGAATTCAAACACCCCTCTTATTTCCACAGCAAACAGAACTCCAATCACAGCAGGAAAAACAAATGCAGCTGGTAAAAGAAGAACAGAAATTAGTGAGACCCAGAGCTGCAGTCTGGGGCCAACACTTCCCTAAGGAGATAGCAAGCTTTTGGCAGATACTGCCGATCAATAAATATTTCCTTAGAAATAAGTTGATAAAGATTGAGTGGTTGACTAGAACTGCCTTAATGAGGTCCTTGAAGCAAGAAAAAGAGACCTCAATGCAAGAACCTTGCTGGGCACAAAGAAGACAACCCAAACTGGAAGAGAATTTTCTCTGAGGAAATAGAGATAATCATTTATTAAAAATTATCATTGTGCTACCAAGTCCAAGCTCGCTCTGCTCACTGCATGACAGGCCAATAAATTGGGAGAGGAAGTGTTGAGGCAAGGAACAGTGACTTTATTTGGAAAGCTGGGTGTCCAAGAAGATGGTGGACTAGTGTCCCAGAGTACCATCTTATTGGGGTCTGGATGCCAGTTTCTTTTACAGAACAGAGAGGTGGAGGAGGTGAGGAAGTAAAGTAAAAAAGGCCATTAGTCTTGCAAAATATCTCCTGGCTTGGCCAGCATCAAGGGATGGGGTGTGTTAATTTCTTCTTTTCTGCAGCTGTTCACAGGTGGGCAGAACGCCTCCTTGTGAGCTGAACAAAGGCACTTTAGTTTAACATTCGGGCAGAGGGTCAGAGTTCTGCAAGGCAGGCCATTATGTATGCTTACAGCTATAGACAGCATCCTTTTAATGATTATAATAACAAAAGCAATGAAAAGCAAAGGTTAAAGTAAAAGAAACAGATTCAACATGGAGTTGGATTTTGCTCTTCCCCGTTACAATTGCTCTTATGAAGACCCGCTATGGCTTATTCTGGAGAAACTGGGATTTGTAAATTCTTTATAGTTGCTTAGCAGGGATAATAATCTTAGGATATTGAGTCAATGTGCTTTCATTCTTGGGAATCCCTGCTTCCACATTAAAGTAGGTTGAGCTGTCTGGGATGCAGACTCAGGAAAGAGGTTTGAAGGTTATAATGTTTATTAAGAAGAGTCCATGGGATGGCTCTGAGGGTGGGAGCAGCAGGAAGCAGAATTGAGCAGTCTCTGCAGTAAGGATGACCCTCTAGCATTGTGCCAAGTAGGGTTGAGGTGGCCTGGCCTTTATACTCCTATATTGATCAATCATTGGATGTGAGCATGACCTTGGGTGTGTCTCCACCTCTGAGCCGGTCCTAGAGGGGTTACAGCTGAAAGCTGTGTGCCCACCATACTCCCAGAGGCTGGGGTCCAAGTTCTCCCATGCATCCTGGTGCCAACTCCACATGCTGCGTCCGGTTCCTGTTGCAGAGGCTGCCCATCCCCTGCCTTTAGTGTCCAGACCTCCACTGTGGACAGTCCTCCCACAGTTAGAATTGATATAACTGCCAGCTTTTCGTTGAACCACCGAAAGCAGCTTTGCTCACAAGAGAGACCAGTTGAAAATGCCCCCCACCCCCATCTTCCAGTAGATTTTAATTACTGACTCTTGGGAGTGAAGAAATGCCCCAACTTCTTGGCCTCTCAGTGATATCATTTTGATGTGTGTGTTTTACACAGTTCCTTGAGTTTCCATGTGAGATTAAGCTCCCATCACCCACTACAACAACTGTCTTAATAATTCACCCTTTATTGGCCATCTCCCTTTCCCATTCTCAGTCCCCCACTCCTCTGTCAGTGTTCCCAGCCCCTCCCAAGTAAACTACTTGCACCCAAATCCTTGTCTAAGCATCTGCTTTGGTGAGAATCCAAACTAAAGAGTTTCCCATAGTAAAAAAAAAAAAAAAAAAAAAAAGTGCTTGGTAGACTCATAGACTCAAAGGACGTTATTTCTTTCATTAAGTCTGATCTGTGGAGATTAGTGCAGCCTAGGAGCAAGAGGATATAATATAAGGAAAACTTACTATTTGGTGCAATGAAATATCAAAGGAAAGGGTGGAGGGGAACGTTGAAGACACAAGTCCTCATCTTCCCCTTCTCAAGGTAGAAGTCTATAGCATGGGGGACATATGGACATATCCAGGTACTGCTGGAGAAATATAATTAAAAGCTAAATCTCTCCCAACCCAGAAAACCTCTCCACAAAGGTAGAAGAGAAATAAAACAATTTTACTATTGAATAAGCATTAAACCAGAATGGGGTGTGTATGTATCACTGATGATCTGTGAAGAGATTGCAAAGATGGAAAGACATCGTTTTATAGAGCCATTTCATATAGCCAAGCAGACACCACCCATCCCATGCACGGTCTCAAGATAAACAATAATTACTCCTCTACTCCTCCTGACATCACCACTGGTCCCACATAGATCATCCTAGATTCACCTGGTAACTGAACCTGTTCATTAGTCATCTGTGTTAGCTAATTGGCTTTATTCAAAGGAAAAAAATCAACTTCTCACATCTTCATGACAGGAGGTAGTTTCGGAGTGAGGTGCCAGCCAAAGTTAGGCTCCCACCCTCTCACAGAATTTCAGAGATGGGGCACTTAAGAAAGACATTCCTGGGTCATAAAGCTGACAAGAGGCTTATTTAGCTTTTAAAAAGATTTACATATGTTTCAAAGAGGCAGAGAAAGAATTTGAAAATTACAAGTTTTCTAAACTAAATGCTCTAAGAAAAATGAGCTCTCTTCCCTATTTTCAGCAGAGAAATTAAGCGTCTTATTTTATTTAAATTTGCCCTTACTGTATGTGGGAACCCCAACACCTGAGGGATCTTCCTGGCAGGGGAGAGTCACAGGTTTTTCTAGGTGATACTCCAGTGAACAAGGGGAGAAATTGTGGGAGACAGAGGGGACAAGGGAGTAGATCAAGCTGCCCCTTGTCAACTGCTGCAGGACTTTGGCTTTTACGGTGAGTAAGGTGAAAATTCATTAGGGTTTTCACCAGAGAAGGGATGGGGTCTGACTTCGATTTTCAAGTCACTTATAAAATTGGTAGGTACTGACTGAGCAACTCTTTATTCTCAGAACTCCTGTGGGTGCTAAAGGAGACACAGAATAAACAAAGCTTCATCTTGAGGTTGTCTGCTATGCCAATGAGGAGACAATGGGGAAAAACAGCCACTAAATAGGACGAGTTCATACAGATTTAACTGCCCAAAGGACAGCAGTCAGTGTACAGAAAAGTCTAGAAGAAAAGAAAGCAGAGTGAAGAGAAGATGATGAAGACTGGAAGAGTCACAGGAAGCATCCAGGAGAAGATGGGATTTGAGCTGTACGTTGAAGGATGCTAATAGTGGGGTGACAGAGATGCAAGCAGCATAAATTAGAGGTTGGGGTCACCTTGAATAGAGGCTGTTTGGAGTAGGTTGAGAAAAATTAACAAATTAAGATCATAGAGATGCAGTGGAGACCAGGTGTTACTGATAAGGAAGTATAATGAACAGACCTTCAAGGAACTGACTAGTAGAAATGGACCCATTCTCTGCTCTGATCTCCTTACTTCTAGTGGAATACAATAGCCATGCATTTGCATGATGGCCTTCTTGTTACTTCTTGCCAATTAGTTAGGTTTAACAAAATTATGACAATTACTTTTAGTTATAACAATTACTTTTCATTACTCTGCCATTCCTTCCTTACCCCATCTCCCTCTCTATCCTTAGATAAAATCTCACCCCCATTAATGGGTGAAATTTAAATAACTTGGGACCTTTAAGCAAAATGAAGTTTTGCTGGCAGGATGAGGGCTTCAAAAGAGACAAGAAGAGAAATTGTGATGGTTAATTTTATGTGTCAGATTGGGCTACAGGGTGTCAGGTATGTGGTTAAACATTATTCTGGGTGTTGCTGTGAGGGTTTTGGGGGTGAGAATGATATTTTAATGGGTAGATTGAGTAAAGCAGGTTGCCCTCCCTCCTGTGGGTGGGTCTCATCCAATCCAAGCTGAAAGCCTGAATAGAACAAAATGGCTGACTTCCCCCAAGTAAGAGAGAACTCCTCCTGCCTGGCTGCATTTGAACTGAGACATTAGTTTTTTCCTGCCTTTAGACTCAAAGTGGTTTTTCTGGGTTCCTGAGCCTGCTGGCGTATGGACAAGAACTACACCATTGGTTCTCCTGGGTCTCTAGCTTGCTGACTCACCCTGAAGATCTTGGGACTTGTCACCCTCCCTAATCATGTGAACCAATTCCTTAAAATAAATAAACAAATATACATATTACATATATATTGAGAGACAGAGTATATTCATATATTCTCCCTCTCTCTCTCTCTCTCTCCCTCAAGATACAGGAATAGAAATGCAGACGTAGAGAACAGACATGTGGACCCAGTGGGAGAAGGAGAGGGTAGGATGAATTGGGAGATTAGGTTTGGCATAAATACACTACCATGTGTAAAATAACTAGCTAGTGGGAACCTGCTATATAGCACAGGGAGCTCAGCTCAGTACTCTGTGATGACCTAGATGGGTGGGATGGGAGTGGGTGGGAGAGAGATCCAAGAGGGAGGGGATACATGTGTACATATAGCTGATTCACTTTGTTGTACAGCAGAAACTAACACAATATTGTAAGGCAATTATACTCCAACAACAACAACAAAAAGATATATCTTGTTGGTCTTCTTTTCTTGACAACACTGACTAAAACAGAAATGCATCTGAAACTGTTCCTTCTTCTGCTTTGTGATGTTAGTCACCAAAGAACTGAGGGCAGGGAAAGTGGGGGACTGCTGGAGAAGATATTAGAACACCAGGACTTATAAAAGAAGCTGGGGGCTTCCCTCAGGCACAGATTAGGGTATCTCCTATCCACGTGGTGTGACAAATCTCAGTGAGTCAGCAAAACCTCCCATGATTCTTCTAGGGAATGTCCTCTGTCACTTTGGAGCCTAAGGGGCTGAGACGAGAGGGAAAGACACACACTGTACCAGTAACAACTGGGGACAGCTGGGGAAGCCACCTGGTGTGACAAAGGATTCCAGGAAGGGTGACAAACATACCTGCACATGGGGTGGGGCAGGGCATGGAAGCCCTTGGACACAGGGCTAAGGACATTTTCCTGTAAAAGTTACAAAGGGAATACCACTTATATCAAATGCTCGCTGCATAACAGACACTGTGCCGAGAGCTTTCTGTCCATCATCTCACAATACTTGCAACAATTTTAGAAGTAAAAATTACTTTCTCCCATTTCTCAGATGGGAAAACAAAGATCTAATGAGGTTAAGTGAGAAGTTATAGGTAAAGAGATTAGGGGTCTGAGCCTCTAAGAATGTCTTGGAAGGATTAAGTGAATCATCCTAGGAAATGTGAAGAGCTAAGTGTCCAGCATTTAATAAGAACTCAATAAATGAAAATTACTGTTTCCACATTGTCATCAGCCTCACCATTATTCCTATATTCTTCTTCCATTACAAATACTTTCTCAACCAAATTTCCCTGGCTCTAATAAGGCTAAAATGCTAAAGAGATTACTCTGTATTGACCTTTAAATTCAAAGCTCCCTGAAAGTGTCTTTCTTATGATGGTTTCTGCCAGAGATATAAGAGGGATTTGAGAGTCTCCTTAGCCTGAGAAAGAAGCAAAGATCACTCTCCAGTCAGAATTAGGAGTTTGGGATTAACATATACACAGTACTATATATAATATAGATAACCAACAAGGACCTACCGTATAGCACAGGGAACTATACTCAATGTCTTGTAATAAACTATAAGGGAAATGAATCTGAAAAAAATAGATATATATGTATGTATAACTGAATCACTTTGCTGTACACCTGAAACTGACACATTGTAAATCAACTATACTTCAATAAAAACTAAGTTAATTTAAAAAAAAGAGAAACCTGATTTGAAACTTCTTGCCAGTTTCTCCCTGGCCTCCATAGCTCTTTCCTCTTTCCCATTTTCAAACCTCTCCTGACTACAGCAACTAAGCTCACGGGCATCCATTTGCAAGTATATTTTATTAAAAATTTTTTTTAATTTCTTTAAGACTTTTTTTTTTTTGATGTGGACCACATTTAAAGTCTGTATTGAATTTGTTACAATACTACTTCTCATTTATGTTGTGGTATTTTGGCCATGAAGCATGTGAGATCTTAGCTCCCTGATCTGGGGATTGAACCCACACCCCCTGCATTGGAAGGTGAAGTCTTAACCACTGGACCACTAGAGAAGTCCCTATATTTTATTTCATGTTGTAATCATGGTGACAAAACTATGGTGAGAAGCACAGGGACTGGGTCAGGAAACCTGTGTTCTGCTGTGGTCGGTCATCAACAACCCACGCTTCAGTGCTTGAAATAACAGTTTTATTTCTATTTTCACATTGCTGCTGTCTTCATTTGAGGATCCAGGCTGATGGAAAACCATCATCCAGAACATTGCCAGATACAGATGGAAAAAGAGAATGTAGCACAGCTTACACTGACTTTTAAAGCATCTATCCAGTCACTTCTGATCACATTTCATTTGCCCAAAATTTGACATGGCCAAACCGACTTTAAATGTGTAGGCAAGCACAGTTCTACCAAGTGGCCTGAAGGAGAGAGCTGGAATAATTACGAACAAATCTAATGACTACCAAAGAGATATTTTCCATAAAAATCAGGATACCTTTGAGACTGGAAGACAAATGCAATTTGGGAGGAATATATAGGAACTCCTGAGGTATATGTTGATGTTCTCTTGACTGGTTGGTGAGTTTATAGGTATGAGTATTCTTTAAACTGTACATACATATTTCCTTATACTCCTTATTCATGTGCTGTATTTCATAATAAAAGATAAAATAAAATATGAAAGAAGAACCCTTTACAATGTATATACCATACATGGTAATATAGTTATAGAAAATATTTGGAAGATTGAAGAAATACTGTCAACTCTCTTAGAGGGAGAAGTTGGGAGAGATGAAAAGGATAATTTTATGTTTCATTTTATACCATTCTGTTTAAATTTCTTGCTTATCATGTACATGGTTTGCTTATATAATGAAAGGTTAATTTAAAAAATGGTATTAAAAAAATCAAGACATAGAATAAAAAAAAAAGCTACTGGTCTCAGTGTGAGGCATGAGTGTTTTCTCCCCAACTATAGATTAGGACCAGTGTTGGAAGAAGAGGGGAGAAGGCATGGAAAGTGTTTCTCAACGTGGAGTGGAAGGAATGGGAGGTCCTCAAAGTGGATGGGGAAGAAGGACCATCCATCACAATATCAGAAAGAGGTGTGAACATGACTTGTCACCAAGCCACACCGGAGCATGGACCTCTGAATGACCCATCACGGGGGGTCACTGTCTAACAGCTCAGACCCTCCCCAGACTGCAAGAAACAGAGGCTGGAGAGGACTTGGTCAATTTGTGTGAGGGTGGGCTTCTGACAGGACAGGCTCTTCCTGCCCATGGTGGAAGTGAACCCGACCAACTGGAAATTTCTTAGGAACTGGGCAGAGGTAGATAGTGGATATAGTGTGCATGTAAGTAAAAGCTGATTTTGTAAGAAATAGCATAGAAACTGTCTTTGCTCCTGATTGTTGGGTGAATCTATTTATTATGAGGAAAAAAAAAGCCAACAACCCTTCATTGGTACATTGAAATTCAAGTCCAAAATGTGGAGAATGTGACCTTTGAATTATTCCTTGAGGACTGAATAGGGTTTATTTTAGAGAAATGAGGCGGGATGTTCTAGTCAAGAAAGCATGGACACGTAGCATGGAGGTGTAAAACAGGAACAGGGAATTCACTTTTGCTGGCTTCTGGGGCCTTAAAGAGAAGCAGGAAAAGAAAGACGATTTGGGTCCGTATATTAGTTTTCCGTGGCCGCTGTAACATATCACCACAAACTGCGTGCTTTAAAACAACAGAATTTTACTCTCGCACAGTCCTAGAGGCCGGAAGTTCAACTTTAGTTTCACTGGTCTGAAATCAAGGTGCCGGCTGGGGCTCGCTCCCTCCAGAGGCCCTAGGAGAGAATCTGTCTCTTCCAGCATTTAGTGGCTGTCAGAATTCTTTCACTTAAGCTGCATTACTCCGGTCTCTGCCTCTGTCTTCACATCTCTTTTCTGTGTATCAAATCTCCCTCTGCCTCGCTCTTAAAAAGGACACTTGTGATTGCATTTAGGGCTCACCTGGACGAGTCAGGATAATCTTCTCATGTCAAGATGCCTTAATTTAATCACTTTTGCAAAGATCCTTTTTCCTTATAAGGTAATTTTAATACTTTCTAGGAATTAAGACTTATATCTTTGGCCATTATTCAATCTACTGGAATCCAGGTCATAAAAGTTAGTCCTTGAGGTTTCTGTGCCTAGAAAAATGAAGATCTGGGAAGTGCTGGGATTTGTGGACATTATTGTCTGATAAGTAAATCCTGCTGCCTCTAGCCTGGACAGGTGTTACATATTGGTTTATTGTGCCTGCCTGTGTTTTTGTGCAAAAACAGGTATGTGGCCCTTGGACACTGTAATTCCTTCAAATTACTCCATGCCTGAGAAAGAGCTTTTATTTGATAGCTCCTGGTACTATTATTATTTCTTTTGAAAATAGGATGGGGGACATTTGTTTGAGACTCATTTGGGAACCAGTTGGTCTGTACATTTACACAAAAAGGCAAAAATCTTTTCTGAACTCAGTTTCCTTGTAAGTCAGCATCAATCATATTCATTAGAATTATAATTGCCTTCATCGACAGGACTACATGAGTTGGCCTGGGATCACGGGGAGGTCCTGTACACGTATCCCATTTATTTCTGTCCCAGTTGGAATCCGTAGTGCAAATCACAAATAAGAAGAAAAAACAATTTTACTAAGTGTATTGGTATGAAAGGAAACAATTTTACTAAATGTACTGGTATGTCAAAGAGAATAGAATGATTATTCATAAGTTGGAGCAAGTGATATATTTCTCATTGAGTCAATTTTTGATTCAGTAAAAAGTTATTGCCTCTTCTATGATTGTTCTTGATGCCTCAATCTTCATTCTTTATGGAAATAATTTTGTTCATGTCTCAGTTGACTGTCATCTTGAAACTCTTAAAACAGTATTACTGGCAGTATTTTTTGTGTTTGTTCGGGGAGGGGTAGTTAATAAGGTAGAAATGGAAACGGCTCTTGTTTTTGGTGTTTCCTTGGTCACGCTGATTAAAAACACATTTTCAAGCCTTTCAAAGTGCAAACCAAAGACTTCAGAGGAGACATTGCCAGTTAATGCCACAATTTTTGGTCTCATATAGCCCATGAGTGAGTTTGTGAAGATAAAGCCCTGCTTGATGCCATGTGGATAGCAGTCCAGTGGAACAGAACTGTCAGCCCTTGTAAAATTACCAAGTTCAAGATGTTGCACACAGCAAATATATAAAATTTAAAAATGCTTCAGTTTTTGGTTGGGAAGATGGCGGAAGAGTAAGACGCGGAGATCACCTTCTTCCCCACAGATACACCAGAAATACATCTACATGTGGAACAACTCCTACAGAACACCTACTGAACACTAGCAGAAGAACTGAGACCTCCCAAATGGCAAGAAACTCTCCACGTACCTGGGTAGGGCAAAAGAAAAAAGAATAAACAGAGACAAAAGGATAGGGACGGGACAAGCACCAATGGGAGGGAGCTGTGAAGGAGGAAAGGTTTCCACACACTAGGAAGCCCCTTCACAGGCGGAGACTGCAGGTGGCGGAGGGGGAAGCTTCGGAGCCACAGAGGAGAGCACAGAAACAAGGGTGTGGAGGACAAAGTGGAGAGATTCCCACACGGAGGACCAGTGCCGAGCTGCACTCACCAGCCCGAGAGGCTTGTCTGCTCACCCGCTGGGGCAGGCAGGGCTGGGAGCTGAGGCTCGGGCTTCGGTCTGAGCACAGGGAGAGGATTGGGGTGGGCAGCGTGAACACAGCCTGAAGGGGGTTAGTGCACCACGGCTAGCTGGGAGGGAGTCCGGGGAAAAGTCTGGACCTGCCGAAGAGGCAAGAGACTTTTTCTTCCCTCTTTGTTTCCTAGTACTCGAGGAGAGGGGATTAAGAGTGCTGCTTAAAGGAGCTCCAGAGACGGGCTGAGTCGCAGCTAACAGCACGGACCCCAGAGACGGGCATGAGATGCTAAAGCTGCTGCTGCCGCCGCCACCAAGAAGCATGTATGCGAGCACAGGTCATATCCACACCTCCCCTCCCGGGAGCCTGTGCAGCCTGCCACTGCCAGGGTCCCTGAATCCAGGGACAACTGTCCCGGGATCCAGGGACAACTGCCCCGGGAGAACGCACGGTACGCCTCAGGCTGGTGCAAAGTCCCGCTGGCCTCTACTGCCTCAGGCTTGCCCTACATCGTGCCCCTCCCTTCCTCCGGCCTGAGTGAGCCAGAGCCCCCGAATCAGCTGCTCCTTTAACCCCGTCCTGTCAGAGCGAAGAACAGACACCCTCCGGCGACCTACAAGCAGAGGTGGGGCCAAATCCAAAGCTGAGCCCCAGGAGGTGTGCAAACAAAGAAGAGAAAGGGAAATCTCTCCCAGAAGCCTCAGGAGCAGCGAATTAAATCTCCACAATCAACTTGATGTGCCCTGCATCTGTGGAATACCTGAACAAAGAATCATCCCAAATCGAGGAGGTGGACTTCGAGAGCAAGATTTATTATTTTTTCCCCTTTTCCTCTTTTTGTGTGTGTGTGTATGCTTCTGTGTGAGATTTTGTCTATATAGCTTTGCTTTCAACATTTGTCATAGGGTTCTAACTGTCCGTTGTTTTTTTTCTTACTTAATAAACTTTTTTTCTTAATAATTATTTTTTATTTTAATACCTTTTATTTTATCTTACTTTATATTATTGTACTTTATATTCTTTCTTTCTTTCTTTTTCTTTCCTTCTTTCTTTCCTTCCTTCTTTCTTTCTTGCTTTCTTTCTTTCTTTCAACTTTTTCTCCCATTTATTCTGAGCTGTGTGATGAAAGGCTCTTTGTGCTGCAGCCAGGAGTCAGTGCTGTGCCTCTGAGGTGGGAGAGCCAACTTCAGGACACTGGTCCACAAGACACCTCCCAGCTACACATAATATCAAACAGCAAAAATCTCCCAGAGATCTCCATCTCAGCACCAGCACCCAGCTTCACTCAACGACCAGCAAGCTACAGTGCTGGACACCCTATGCCAAACAACTAGCAAGACAGGAACACAACCCCACCCATTAGCAGAGAGACTACCTAAAATCATAATAAGTCCACAGACACCCCAAAACACACTACCAGATGTGGACCTGCCCACCAGAAAGACAAGATCCAGCCTCATCCACGAGAAAACAGGCACTAGTACCCTCCACCAGGAAGCCTACACAACCCACTGAACCAACCTTAGCCACTGGGGACAGATACCTAAAACAACGGGAACTATGTACCTGCAGCCTGCAAAAAGGAAACCTCAAACACAGTAAGATAAGCAAAATGAGAAGACAGAAAAACACACAGCAGATGAAGGAGCAAGATAAAAACCCACCAGACCTAACAAATGAAGAGGAAATAGGCAGTCTACCTGAAAAAGAATTCAGAATAATGATAGTAAAGATGATCCAAAATCTTGGAAATAGAATGGACAAAATGCAAGAAGCATTTAACAAGGACCTAGAAGAACTAAAGAGGAAACAAACAACAATGAACAACACAATAAATGATATTAAAAACACTCTAGAAGGGATCAATAGCAGAATAACTGAGGCAGAAGAACGGATAAGTGACCTGGAAGATAAAATAGTGGAAATAACTACTGCAGAGCAAAATAAAGAAAAAAGAATGAAAAGAACTGAGGACAGTCTCAGAGACCTCTGGGAGAACATTAAACGCACCAACATTTGAATTATAGGGTTTCCAGAAGAAGAAGAGGAAAAGAAAGGGACTGAGAAAATATTTGAAGGAATTATAGTTGAAAACTTCCCTAATATGGGAAAGGAAATAGTTAATCAAGTCCAGGAAGCCCAGAAGAGTCCCATACAGGATAAATACAAGGAGAAACATGCCAAGACACATATTAATGAAACTGTCAAAAATTAAATACAAAGAAAACATTAAAATCAGCAAGGGAAAAACAACATATAACACACAAGGGAATCCCCATAAGGTTAACAGTTGATCTTTCAGCAGAAACTCTGCAAGCCAGAAGGGACTGGCAGGACATATTTAAAGTGATGAAGGAGAATACCTGCAACCAAGATTACTCTACGAAGCAAGGATCTCATTCAGATTTGATGGAGAAAGTAAAAACTTTACAGACAAGCAAAAGTTGAGAGAGTTCAGCACCACCAAACCAGCTTTACAACAAATGCTAAAGGAACTTCTCTAGGCAAGAAACACAGCACCACCAAACCAGCTTTACAACAAATGCTAAAGGAACTTCTCTAGGCAAGAAACACAGGAGAAGGAAAAGACCTACAATAACAAACCCAAAACAATTAAGAAAATGGGAATAGGAACGTACATATCGATAATTACCTTAAATGTAAACGGACTAAATGCTCCCACCAAAAGACACAGACTGCCTGAATGGATACAAAAACAAGACCCATATATATGCTGTCTACAAGAGACTCACTTCAGACCTAGAGACACATACAGACTCAAAGTGAGGGGATGGAAAAAGATATTCCATGCAAATGGAAAGTAAAAGAAAGCTGGAGTAGCGAGTCTCATATCAGACAAAATAGACTTTAAAATAAACAGTATTAGAAGAGACAAAGAAGGACACTACACAATGATCAAGGGATTGATCCAAGAAGAAGATATAACAATTGTATATATTTACGAACCCAACATAGGAGCACCTCAATATATAAGGCAAATACTAACAGCCATAAAAGGGGAAATTGACAATAACACATTCATAGTAGGGGACTTTAACACCGACTTTCACCAATGGACAGATCATCCAAAATGAAAATAAAAAAAGAAACACAAGCTTTAAATGATACATTAAACAAGATGGACTTAATTGATATTTATAGGACGCTCCATCGAAAAACAACAGAATACAGATTTTTCTCAAGTGCTCATGGAACATTCTCCAGGATAGATTATATCTTGGGTCACAAATCAAGCCTTGGTAAATTTAAGAACACTGAAGTTGTGTCAAGTATCTTTTCCAACCACAGCGCCATAAAACTAGATATCAATTACAGGAAAAGATCTGTAAAAAATACAAACACATGGAGGCTAAACAATACATGACTTAAAAACGAAGTGATCACTGAAGAAATCAAGGAGGAAATCAAAAAATACCTAGAAACAAATGACAATGGAGACACGACGACCCAAAACCTATGGGATGCAGCAAAAGCAGTTCTAAGAGGGAAGTTTATAGCAATACAAGCCCACCTTAAGAAGCAGGAAACATCTCGAATAAACACCCTAACCTTGCACCTAAAGCAATTAGAGAAAGAAGAACAAAAAACCCCCAAAGTTAACAGAAGGAAAGAAATAATAAAAGATCAGAAATAAATGAAAAAGAAATAAGGAAACAATAGCAAAGATCAATAAAACTAAAAGCTGGTTCTTTGAGAAGATAAACAAAATAGAAAAACCATTAGCCAGACTCATCAAGAAAAAAAGGGAGAAGACTCAAATCAATAGAATTAGAAATGAAAAAGGAGAAGTAACAACTGACACTGCAGAACTAAAAGAGATCATGAGAGATTACTACAAGCAACTCTATGCCAATAAAATGGACCACCTGGAAGAAATGGACAAAGTCTTAGGAATGCACAACGTGCCAAGACTGAATCAGGAAGAAATAGAAAATATGAACAGACCAAATACAAGCACTGAAATTGAAACTGTGATTAAAAATCTTCCAACAAACAAAATCCCAGGACCAGATGGCTTCACAGGCAAATTCTATCAAACATTTAGAAAAGAGCTAACACCTCTCCTTCTCAAACTCTTCCAAAATATAGGAGAGGGAGGAACACTCCCAAATTCCTTCTATGAGGCTGCCATCACCTTGATACCAAAACCAGTCAAGGATGTCACAAAGAAAGAAAACTACAGGCCAATATCACTAATGAACATAGATGCAAAAATCCTCAACAAAATACTAGGAAACAGAATCTAACAGCACATTAAAAGGATCATACACCATGATCAAGTGGGGTTTATTCCAGGAATGCAAGGATTCTTCAATATACACAAATCTATCAATGTGATAAACCATATTAACAAACTGAAGGAGAAAAACCATATGATCATCACAATAGATGCAGAGAAAGCTTTTGACAAAATTCAACACCCATTTATGAGAGAAACCCTGCAGAAAGTAGGCATAGAGGGAACTTTCATCAACATAATAAAGGACATATATGAGAAGCCCACAGCCAACATCATCCTCAATGGTGAAAAACTGAAAACATTTCCACTAAGATCAGGAACAAGACAAGGTTGCCCACTCTCACCACTCTTATTCAACATAGTTTTGGAAGTTTTAGCCACAGCAATCAGAGAAGAAAAGGAAATAAAAGGAATACAAATCAGAAAAGAAGAAGTAAAGCTGTCACTGTTTGCAGATGACATGATACTATACATAGAGAATCCTAAAGACGTTACCAGAAAACTGCTAGAGCTAATCAATGAATTTAGTAAAGTAGCAGGATACAAAATTAATGCACAGAAATCTCTGGCATTCCTATACACTAATGATGAAAAATCTGAATGTGAAATCAAGAAAACACTCCCCTTTACTATTGCAACAAAAAGAATAAAATATCTAGGAATAAACCTACCTAAGGAGACAAAAGATCTGTATGCCGAAAATTATAAGACACTGATGAAAGAAATTAAGTATGATACACATAGATGGAGAGATATACCATGTTCTTGGATTGGAAGAAGCAACATTGTGAAAATGACTATACTACTCAAAGCAATCTACAGATTCAATGCAATCCCTATAAAACTACCACTGGCATTTTTCACAGAAGTAGAACAAAAAATTTCACAATTTGTATGGAAACACAAAAGACGCCAAATAGCCAAAGCAATCCTGTGAACGAAAAATTGAGCTGGAGGAATCAGGCTCCCTGACTTCACACTATACTACAAAGCTACAGTAATCAAGACACAATGGTACTGGCACAAAAACAGAAAGATAGATCAATGGAACAGGATAGAAAGACTAGAGATAAACCCATGCACATATGGTCACCTTATCTTTGATAAAGGAGGCAGGAATGTACAGTGGAGAAAGGACAGCCTCTTCAATAAGTGGTGCTGGGAAAAGTGGACAGGTACATGTAAAAGTATGAGATTAGAACACTCCCTAACACCATACACAATAATAAGCTCAAAATGGATTAAAGACCTAAATATAAGGCCATAAACTATCAAACTCTTAGAGGAAAACATAGGCAGAACGCTCTATGACATAAATCACAGCAAGACCCTTTTTGACCCACATCTTAGAGAAATGGAAATAAAAACAAAAATAAACAAATGGGACCTAATGAAACCTCAAAGCTTTTGCACAGCAAAG
Organism: Tursiops truncatus; assembly: GCF_011762595.2. Classification (NCBI taxonomy): domain Eukaryota; kingdom Metazoa; phylum Chordata; class Mammalia; order Artiodactyla; family Delphinidae; genus Tursiops; species Tursiops truncatus. Next base: position 130,345,588 of record NC_047037.1, on the reverse strand, counting down.
GAGACCATAAACAAGACCAAAAGACAACCCTCAGAATGCGAGAAAATATTTGCAAATGAAGCAACTGACAAAGGATTAATCCCCAAAATTTACAAGCAGCTCATGCAATTCAATAACAAAAAAACAAACAATCGAATCCAAAAATGGGCAGAAGACCTAAATAGACATTTCTCCAAACAATATGTACAGATTGCGAAGAAACACATGAAAGAATGCTCAACATCATTAATCATTAGAGAAATGCAAATCAAAACTACAATGAGATATCATCTCACACCAGTCAGAATGGCCATCAGCAAAAAATCTAGAAACAATAAATGCTGGGGAGGGTGTGGAGAAAAGGGAACACTGTTGCACTGCTGGTGGGAATGTGAATTGGTTTAGCCACTATGGAGAACAGTATGGAGGCTCCTTAAAAAACTACAAATAGAACTACCATATGACCCAGCAATCCCACTACTGGGCATATACCCTGAGAAAACCATAATTTAAAAAGAGTCATGTACCAAAATGTTCATTGCAGCTCTATTTACAATAGCCCAGAGATGGAAACAATCTAAGTGTCCATCATTGGATGAATCGATAAAGAAGATGTGGCACATATATACAATGGAATATTACTCATCCATAAAACGAAACGAAATTGAGTTATATGTAATGAGGTGGATGGACCTAGCGTCTGTCATACAGAGTGAAGTAAGTCAGAAAGAGAAAGACAAATACCATATGCTAACACATATATATGGAATCTAAGAAAAAAATAATGTCCTGAAGAACCTAGGGGTAAGACGGGAATAAAGACACAGACCTACTAGAGAATGGACTTGAGGATATGTGAGAGGGAAGGGTAAGCTGTGACAAAGTGAGAGAGTGGCATGGACATATATACACTACCAAACCTAAAGAAGATAGCTAGTTGGAAGCAATCGCATAGCACAGGGAGATCAGTTCTGTGTTTTGTGACTACCTGGATGGGAGGGATAGGGAGGGAGATGCAAGAGGGAAGAGATATGGGAACATATGTATATGTATAACTGATTCACTTTGTAATAAATCAGAAACTAACATATCATTGTAAAACAATTATACTCCAATAAAGATGTAAAAAAATGATTCAATATCATGGGAAAATAATTCTATAAATCAACACTGGAAAGGAATACGTTTTTATTGTATCACCCAGTTTACTACAAGTTCCATATGTATATACATCTCAGTCTTCAAACAGTGTGTAAGACAAGGTAGGTATTATTATTTCCATTTTATAGATGAGAAAACTAAGACCTAGAGAACCTGTGATATGACCAAGGTGGCTCCTAGTGGCAGAAGTGGGACCACAACCCCAGTGCTCTTTTCACTCCTCTGTGCTACTGTGGCAGCTGGCAAAACCTGTTTCAAAGACTTCGTGTTTGTGGGACTCCCCCCCGCCTTTGCATTTCTTGTGTGAATGCCTGGATCCAAACATACAAGTTGCCCTAGTAAGGGGAGTATGTGGTAAGAGGGAAATGATCCTTGTTCTTAATCCAAAAAGATATTGGTGCAATATTATACCAAAGGATAAAGAAAAGGAATAGTTTCTTCCTCCAGATCAGTGCTCCTCAAGAATGATGTAAAAGGCCACTTGTACTGGAATCACCTGGGATACTTACTAACCATTTTGCTTCTCATGCCAAACCTCTGAGGCAGATGGTAATAAAGCACACTAACTAATGTTTGAGTATCACTGTCCTTGACTCTCTTGCCCTTTGATTGATATATATATTCCTCTCCCCTCCTTTTAGTTCCCTATTATCTACCATGTTCACTGGAAACATCAACCAATGTCACTACTATAGCCATCAACTACAGACTTGTTTTGCCGAGGGAGTCAAGCCTATGACATCCCCACCGTCCTCTTGCTTAGGAGTGACAGGTGTAGCAGTTTGACTGAATAGCTGGAGTCTGATGTAAACGACCTGCTGGGTATGCTGATTTAGGCCCTAGAGAGTCATGTGGTAGCACAGCAGCAGAGCACCAGCTCCTGAGTCCATTTCCTGGCTGTGCTCCACATAGAGGGTGGAGGTCCTTGACCACTGCAAGGCAGGCACAGATAAGAGGGAGGGCTCAGGGAGACTCTGGTAGTTACTTGGGGACTGAGATCCAATGTTGAATTCTATCACATGCCTCTTGTAAGCAATGTCCTTAGTCAAAAAAGATAAATTTCCTTTTGTTTATATGCCTTATATTTAGGAATATTCTTTTTTGCTTTAGAAGTCCCATTACTACCTCCACCTCAAATCACCCCCCACTTCTTGCCCACCTTCTCCGTTGCTAAGCAAACACTCTTTTGCACAATTTTCACTCTTTATTTGCTTTAGGAGAGCAAACCTTAGAATGAACCACAAAACGGCTTCCCTGGTGGCGCAGTGATTAAAAATCCGCCTGCCAATGCAGAGAACACAGGTTTGAGCCCTGGTCCAGTAAGATCCCACATGTCGCGGAGCAACTAAGCCCGTGCGCCACAACTACTGAGCCTGCACTCTAGAGCCCAAGAGCCACAGCTACTGAGCCCATGTGCCACAACTATTGAGCTCGCGTGCCTAGAGCCTGTGCTCCGCAATGAGAAGCCCACACACTGCAACAAAGAGTAGCTCCCGCTCACCACAACTAGAGAAAGCCCAGGCTCAGCAGGGAAGACCCAATGTAGCCAAAAATAATAAATAAAATAAAAATAAAATTTATAAAAAAAAAGGATGAACCACAAGGAATGAATAATGATTGGTCTAAGCTAACCAAGGAGGATCTGTACTCCTTGCCAGTGATTGGCTCAGACAAGGTCATGTGATATAATTCTGGCTGATGTGATACAAGGGGATGTCTGTGGAAGGGATTCTGAAAAATAATGTTTTCTTCAGACTCAAAAATAGGTGATCATGAAGAAAAATTATTTTCTGCTGCTGATATTTTTGTTTCTGCATGTGATGCTTGGAACTGTGGCAACCATCTTGGGATAAGAAAGGAAATTAATATGAGTAGAGCATGTGAAGGGTGGCTGAGGGGAAAGATAGAAGGACCACTGGGAACTTGATGAGCTCACTAGGATGCCTAATTGACTAACCCTGCAACCTTCTCACCTCAGGACCTTCTGTTACATGAGATAATGACTCCTCTTAAGTTACTTTGAACTTGTGCATGTGTGTACACCTGTGCATGTCCATGTTTGGGTTTACTTGCAGATAAAAGCTTCCTAATGGATACATACTATAAAAAAAATCAATTCTGACCCATTAGCTGGAGGGAAGGAACGTGGCAAATATTCAGATTTGCACCTAATGAACACGTATCAGAAGTCAAGGAGGAAGCCTGTGCTTTAGAATGGAGATTCCAGAGCAGTGTTTTCCAAAATTTAATATGTATTTGAACAACCAGGGGGTTTTGTTAAAGTGCGGATCTGATTGATTAGTTCTGGGCCGGGACCCTACATTCTGCATTTCTGTATGGTCCGAGGAGATATTGTTACTCTTGGTCCACAGACCACAATTCCAGGCATTGAAGGCTACAGACTAATACAACTTGACTTCACTTTGGCAGGGTGACTTTTGGGTCAGGCCACCAAACTTCGAATCAATGGCTATTACGGAAAAAATCCCTTTTCTGTAGAAAGTTTGAGATTGAGTTCTCTAAGGTAAAATAGTGTGGAAAAGTTATTTGACTCACAGGATGGAAATCTGAAAAGTCTCATTTTGATTTCACACCATCTTACATCTGTGACAAAGACAAACTTCTCACCTCCAGAAAGGAGAAAGATTTGTAAAAAGTGACGTTCTTTTCCTTCTGTGCCATACAATGCAATAAGAAATGGGTGAGCACACACCAGCAATTGAGGGTAAATGTTTAGACAGCCATAGCAAACCTAGGGTAATGGATGTTTCAACATCAAGAAAATATGTTGTAATTTAAACTCAGAGATAATGCCACCATCAGTCCCTAGTAGCAGTGCCTTCTCTGGGTAGTGGTGAAGGAATGACATAGAGTCATTCCATATGAAATTCGACTTGTCTTATAAAAGTTATTAGGGCATTAGACTGGTTAAGGGTGAAGATGCTGCTGTTAAGGAAAATGAAACTTATTTGTTCATATGAATGTTGAGGTTGTGACTTTAGTCTCAGGCACACTACAATTCAACTAAATTACATTCCTTCATTTATTCATTAATTCACTGAACAAATATTTAAAACCTACAATGGGGCAGCTACTGTGCTAGGTACAGGAGAATTAGATATAGACCACAGTGTCTCTAATCTCTAGGAATTTAAATACAAACAAATACTGTAGTAAGAAAGGCTGACATGAATGGATGTATAAGTTTTAGTGGAGGAAGCATTTAAGGCTGCCCTGGGACAGCAGGAAGCATTCCACAGTGAAGCAATGTTTGAGCTGTGACATGAAAATGAGTAGAACATGGCAGGGAGGATAGGATGCGAATAGAATTGGAGGAAATTATTGTAGAAGAGGTGAAAATTGCGTGCAAAGGAATACAGGTATGTGAGAAGCTGTCTCCAGGCAACAGAAAGAAAAGACCCAGGAAATGAGAAATTTATATGAAATTCATACAAATACATAGCTTTATATTGTTTCTATGATTTCTATGATTTGGTGTCTAGAGAAAAATGTTTAGTGATAGGAAGCCTTAAAACTGCATTTGAAAACACCTGATTGGCACATGGGATGTTCCTTGAACACATTGGATGAACTCTCTTCCAGGGCAGACAAGAACCATAAACTATGGGATGGGTCAATATAAGACAATTGGGAGAGGTAGACTCTGAGTTTCCAGAGCGTACCTGCTTCATCTAAAGACACACAGTGGAAATGAAATTAAGCTCTGTCTCTCCATTCCATACCTCTCAACATGTCTGTGCAGGATTTGGCCCATGGGCTACACATATTTTGACTCCTCTATTGGTTTAATATTGTTTTAAGGAAGAACATTCTGATTAATTCCTACTGATTTATAAACGTTTTAAGGCTAGGATTATTAGGGGGGCTTTAATGAGAAATGGGAGGCCTACTTTGAATTGGAGTCTAGAGATGAAAGCTGAGTGATAGGAAATGTTTAAATTGCTTTGAAATCAGCAGATGGGCACATGATATCATGGCTGTAGCTGGCTTCCCCAGAGTTTAAACTAACATTATTACCTTCTACCTGCTTTGAAATAGATTTAATAGCCAGACTTTCATAACTAGAGTCACTTGATAAAGTCAGAAACTGCTTTTGCCTCAGAATGTTTCACCATTTCCCCAGGCAATAGGCAGGATTTTGTAATTCTGGGCATCTGGCTGCTCTACTGATGTCAGTCAGGGAGAAGGGATCCAAGGACCAAAGGATTTAGCAGGGTCTAAATCCTTCAGTGCATTTGATCAGTGGTAGGAGATGCTGAAAGTTCGCAAGGAAAATGTAGGAATGGATCTTCTCAGAAAACAGTCTTTGGATTAAAAGAAACCTGCAGTGATAACCTGATATACTCACTCCCATCCACCCCACTCCACCACTTTTTACCCTCAGTGATGTGTACTTATGACTTGAATCTGGGGGAAATTGTGAAAGGTACTGGTAAACAGTTTTGTCTTCCTTTCTTGTAATCTTTAGTGAAGATATCCATTGGAATATAGTCATGTCTGAGCTCCTGTGAAGTTGCAGGTACTAGGAGTTTAATTGTCTGGTAGGATTCCATTATCCAAACCAGTCTTTTTTTTCTCCGAAGTTACCCCAGAAACTCACAGGACCACGAGCCACAGAAAAAGATCCCTGTACTGCTGTAGAGTAGGGCTGCCACATTTAGCAAATAAAAATATAGGACACCCAGTTAATTTTGAATTTCAAATAAATAATAATTAACTTTTTAGCATAAGTTCCACATATTACACAAAATCCTATTAGACATTGTGTCTTTGATTCCCCTACAACTTTCTTGAATTTCACAGAGTTCTACCTTAGAGAAGGAACTCTAAAATTGCACCAGGAAGTCATCTCTCCTATTTGGAAATTGAGTTTTGCTTAATATGGGATTTGGCTGTCAAGAGATTCCTGGAGTGGTAATTACCCATTGTAAACCAGAGGGCTTTCCATGGTTCATACTCATGGAATAAAATTTCTATGCTACAGAGGGGCCATTATGGAGGAAAAGAGTTGACCTGACTTGTAGAAAGTGGAAGAGTCAGTAATTAGGAAGCTTTCATGACCTTCTTCCTTAGGAAAAAAGAGCAGTGGACACTTTAGCTTCTGAGCCCAATTTTTTAAAAAAAATTGTCAGAAGCTGCTGTTTTGCAGTTTGTAGCATTAACAATTTTGTAAGACTTCCAGAAGTTTTGTGGTTTCCCATCTCTTTTAGTAATCTCTGTCTGCTTTCCTATAGTGACTGGCAGTGAAACCCTTAAAAAATTGAAGAATGGTTTTCTGGTTCAGGAAATGTGGCAAAGTAAATGACCTAAAATTCTGCACACTCAGAAATGTGGAGTAACATCTAACACACATTATTCTAAATGTATAGCTGAGAAAAGAAAAGAAAATCCCAGGCTTTGGAAAGTAAGCTAGAAATAAAAATGAGAGCAGAAAGCATGTGAGTTGATGGCTGGCTGAGCTGGGCTGTCAGTCTTGATGTGAGGGCTTGGATTTTAGCATTGGAAGAGGATAAGTCTTGTCCTTGTGAGAGATGGGTCTCAGAACTTACACGTTTGCCTTAAATTGGATGCTTGAAGAGTGGCACCCATCTGTAGATTAGAAAATAACTGCCCATTGGAATAGGGAGAACACAAAGCATTTTTCCTTTTCTTGCTGGGCTCTTGGTGAGAAATTGAAACTGTAGGTGTCAGCCTCACATAATTTTGTGGTTTGAAGTTTACAACTGGTATAGTCTGAGACTTCAATTCTTTCACTATGAAAGTAAAACAAAACCGAGTTTATTGGACATCAAAGCAGTCTCTTCCACACTATCCATTTATATTTTAATAATTTCAGAGTGTGAATGGCCCTTTTAGGTATGTTACAAAGCCCTTAGGCCATAACAAGTACTGGTTAAATTTAGTTTCATAAATATATGAGATTACTGCCTGGTAAAGCCACCATGAGCAAAGTCAAAGGATATGATATTATCCAATGCATTGGGAAGTGTTCCCTCCTTTTTTTATTATTTGTAAGAATTTGTGAAGGATTGGTGTTAATTCTTAAACATTTGGTAGAGTTCACTAGTGAGGCCATCTGAGGCTCGGCTTTACCTGGGAATTATTTTTAATATTACTAATTAACTTACTTTATGTGCTTATTCTGATTTTCTATTTATTTTTGAGTCAGTTTTGATATTTTGTGTCTGTCTAGGCACTTGTCTATTTCATCTAGGCCATCTAATTAGTTGGCAAATAATTGTGATTAGCATCTTATAGATACAGACAGTTGTAAAGTGTTGCTTTAAGGTGCAGTACTAAAACTAGAGATAAATAGTTATGGATTAGGGAAAAATAAAAGAGAACTCACCAGGATTAATTTGCCCAAAAGAGATAGAGGAAAAAGTGGAACTGTAATAATTCAGAGCATTTTGGGATTGACTTGGGACTCACACTCAACTGTCATGCACTGGTATAGGCATAAGAATTATTCAGTCTGTATCCACTGGAATTGAGTTTACTTCTATTCTGATTGGTTGGTGCCTGAGACACACCAATTTTAAATATTTAGGATATAACTCTTGGGTAAATAATAGAAGTAGGGAAAGATGGCGGAGGAGTAGGACGTGGAGATCACCTTCCTCCCCACGGATACACCAGAAGTGCATCTACGCGTGGAAGAGCTCCTACAGAACACCTACTGAACATTGGCAGAAGACTTCAGACCTCTCAAAAGGCAAGAACCCCCCCACGTACCTGGGTAGCGCAAAAGAAAAAAGAATAAACAGAGACAAAAGGATAGAGACGGGACTTGCACCAGTGGGATGGAGCCATGAAGGAGGAAAGGTTTCCAAACACTAGGAAGCCCCTTCACGGGCAGAGACTGCAGGTGGCGGAGGGAGAAACCTTTGGAGCTGCGGAGGAGAGCACAGCAACAGGGGTGTGGAGGGCAAAGCGGGGAGATTCCCGCACAGAGGATCAGTGCCGACCGGAACTCAGCAGCCCGAAAGGCTTGTCTGCTCACCCGCCGGGGCGGGCGGGGCTGGGAGATGAAGCTTGGGCTTCCATTGGAGCGCAGGGAGAGGACTGGGGTTGGTGGCGTGAACACAGCCTGCAGGGGGTTAGTGCGCCATGGCTGGCCGGAAGGGAGTACGGAGAAGAGTCTGGACCTGCGGAAGAGGCAAGAGACTTTTTCTTCCCTCTTTGCTTCCTGGTACGTGAGGAGAGAGGATTAAGAGCGCTGCTTAAAGGAGCTCCAGAGACGGGCGCGAGCTGCGGCTGAAAGCGCGGACCCCAGAGACGGGCATGAGATGCTAAGGCTGCTGCTGCCACCACCAAGAAGCCTGTGTGCGAATAGAGGTCACTATCCACACCCCCCTTCCGGAGAGCCTGTGCAGCCCGCCACTGCCAGGGTCCCGGGATCCAGGGACAACTTCCCTGGGAGAAAGCATAGTGGGCCTCAGGCTGGTGCAACGTCACGCCGGCCTCTGCTACCGCAGGCCCACCCTGCACTCCGTGCCCCTCCCTCCCCCCGGCCTGAGTGAGCCAGAGCCCCCGAATCAGCTGCTCCTTTAACCCCGTCCTGTCTGAGCGAAGAACAGACGCCCTCCGGTGACCTACATGCAGAGGCGGGGCCAAATCAAAAGCTGAGCCCCTGTGAGCTGTGAGAACAAAGAAGAGAAAGGGAAATCTCTCCCAGCAGCCTGAGAAACAGCGGATTAAAGCTCCACAATCAATTTGATGTACCCTGCATCTGTGGAATACATGAATAGACAACGAATCATCCCAAATTAAGGAGCCGTGTGGATGAAAGGCTCTTGGTGCTGCAGCCAGGAGTCAGTGCTGTGCCTCTGAGGTGGGAGAGCCAACTTCAGGACACTGTTCCACAAGAGACCTCCCAGCTCCACATAATATCAAACGGCGAAAATCTCCCAGAAATCTCCATCTCAGCACCAGCACCCAGCTTAACTCAACGACCAGCAAGCTACAGTGCTGGACACCCTATGCCAAACAACTAGCAAGACAGGAACACAGCCCCATCCATTAGCAGAGAGGCTGCCTAAAATCATAATAAGTCCACAGACACCTCAAAACACACCACCAGACGTGGACCTGCCCACCAGAAAGACAAAATCCAGCCTCATCCACCAGAACACAGGCACTAGTCCCCTCCACCAGGAAGTCTACACAACCCACTGAACCAACCTTAGCCACTGGGGACAGACACCAAAAACAATGGGAACTACGAACCTGTAGCCTGCAAAAAGGGGACCCCAAACACAGTAAGATAAGCAAAATGAGAAGACAGAAAAACACACAGCAGATAAAGGAGCAAGATAAAAAGGCACCAGACCTAACAAATGAAGAGGAAATAGGCAGTCTACCTGAAAAAGAATTCAGAATAATGATAGTAAAGATGATCCAAAATCTTGGAAATAGAATGGACAAAATGCAGGAAGCATTTAACAAGGACCTAGAAGAAATAAAGATGAAACAAACAATGATGAACAACACAATAAGTGAAATGAAAAATACTCTAGGAGGGATCAATAGCAGAATAACTGAGGCAGAAGAACGGATAAGTGACCTGGAAGATAAAATAGTGGAAATAACTACTGCAGAGCAGAATAAAGGAAAAAGAATGAAAAGAACTGAGGGCAGTCTCAGAGACCTCTGGGAGAACATTAAACGCACCAACATTCGAATTATAGGGGTTCCAGAAGAAGAAGAGAAAAACAAAGGGAGAAATATTTGAAGAGATTATAGTTGAAAACTTCCCTATTATGGGAAAGGAAATAGTCAATCAAGTCCAGGAAGCACAGAGAGTCCCATACAGGATAAATCCAAGGAGAAATACGCCAAGACACATATTAATGAAACTGTCAAAAATTAAATACAAAGAAAACATATTAAAAGCAGCAAGGGAAAAACAACAAATAACATTCAAGGGAATCCCCATAAGGTTAACAGCTAATCTTTCAGCAGAAACTCTGCAAGCCAGAAGGGACTGGCAGGACATATTTAAAGTGATGAAGGAGAAAAACCTGCAACCAAGATTACTCTACCCAGCAAGGATCTCATTCAGATTTGATAGAGAAATTAAAACCTTTACAGACAAGCAAAAGTTGAGAAAGTTCAGCACTACGAAACCAGCTCTACAACAACTGCTAAAGGAACTTGTCTAGGCAAGAAACACAAGAGAAGGAAAAGACCTACAATAACAAACCCAAAACAATTAAGAAAATGGGAATAGGAACATACATATCGATAATTACCTTAAATGTAAATGGACTAAAAACTCCCACCAAAAGACACAGATTGGCTGAATGGATACAAAAACAAGACCCATATATATGCTGTCTACAAGAGACCAATTCAGACCTAGAGACACATACAGACTGAAAGTAAGGGGATGGAAAAAGATATTTCACGCAAATGGAAACCAAAAGAAAGCTGGAGTAGCGATTCTCATATCAGACAAAATAGACTTTAAAATAAAGACTATTAGAAGAGTCAAAGAAGGACACTACATAATGATCAAGGGATCGATCCAAGAAGAAGATATAACAATTGTAAATATTTATGCACCCAACATAAGAGCACCTCAATACATAAGGCAAATACTAACAGCCATAAAAGGGGAAATCAACAGTAACACATTCATAGTAGGGGACTTTAACACCCGACTTTCACCAATGGACAGATCATCCAAAATGAAAACAAATAAGGAAACACAAGCTTTAAATGATACATTAAACAAGATGGACTTAATTGATATTTATAGGACATTCCATCCAAAAACAACAGAATACGCATTTTTCTCAAGTGCTCATGGAATATTCTCCAGGATAGATCATATCTTGGGTCACAAATCAAGCCTTGGTAAATTTAAGAAAATCTAAATTGTATCAAGTATCTTTTCCGACCACAACGCTATGAGACTAGATATCAATTTACAGGAAAAGATCTGTAAAAAAAGCAAACACATGGAGGCTAAACAATACACTACTTAATAACGAAGTGATCACTGAAGAAATCAAAGAGGAAATAAAAATATACCTAGAAATAAATGACAATGGAGACACGACAACCCAAAATCTATGGGATGCAGCAAAAGCAGTTCTAAGGTGGAATTTTATAGCAATACAATCCTACCTTAAGAAACAGTAAACATCTCGAATAAACACCCTAACCTTGCACCTAAAGCAATTAGAGAAAGAAGAACAAAAAAACCCCAAAGTTAGCAGAAGGAAAGAAATCATAAAAATCAGATCAGAAATAAATGAAAAAGAAATGAAGGATATGATAGCAAAGATCAATAGAACTAAAACCAGGTTCTTTGGGAAGATAAACATAATTGATAAACCATTAGCCAGACTCATCAAGAAAAAAAGGGAGAAGACTCAAATCAATAGAGTTAGAAATGAAAAAGAAGTAACAACTGACACTGCAGAAATACAAAAGATCATAAGATATTACTACAAGAAACTCTATGCCAATAAAATGGACCACCTGGAAGAAATGGACAAATTAGGAATGCACAACCTGCCAGGACTGAATCAGGAAGAAATAGAAAATATGAACAGATCAATCACAAACACTGAAATTGAAACTGTGATTAAAAATCTTCCAACAAACAAAAGCCCAGGACCAGATGGCTTCACAGGCGAATTCTGTCAAACATTTAGAAAAGAGCTAACACCTATCCTTCTCAAACTCTTCCAAAATATACCAGAGGGAGGAACACTCCCAAACTCATTCTACGAGGCCACCACCACCCTGATACCAAAACCAGAAAAGGATGTCACAAAGAAAGAAAACTACAGGCCAATATCACTGATGAACATAGATGCAAAAATCCTCAACAAAATCCTAGCAAACAGAACCCAACAGCACATTAAAAGGATCATACACCATGATCAATGGGGTTTATTCCAGGAATGCGAGGATTCTTCAGTATACGCAAAGCAATCAATGATAAAACATATTAACAAATTAAAGGAGAAAAACCATATGTTCATTTCAATAGATGCCGAGAAAGCTTTTGACAAAATTCAACACCCATTTATGATAAAAAACCTGCAGAAAGTAGGCATAGAGGGAACTTTCCTCAACATAATAAAGGCCATATATAACAAACCCAGAGCCAACATCTTCCTCAATGGTGAAAAACTGAAAGCATTTCCACTAAGATCAGGAACAAGACAAGGTTGCCCACTCTCACCATTCTTATTCAACATAGTTTTGGAAGTTTTAGCCACAGCAATCAGAGAAGAAAAGGAAATAAAAGGAATCCAAATGGGAAAAGAAGAAGTAAAGCTGTCACTATTTGCAGATGACATGATACTATACATAGAGAATCCTAAAGACGTTACCAGAAAACTGCTAGAGCTAATCAATGAATTTGGTAAAGTAGCAGGATACAAAATTAATGCACAGAAATCTCTGGCATTCCTATACACTAAGGATGAAATATATGAAAGTGAAATCAAGAAAACACTGCCATTTACCATTGCAACAAAAAGAATAAAATATCTAGGAACAAACCTACCTAAGGAGACAAAAGACCTGTATGCAGAAAATTATAAGACACTGATGAAAGCAATTAGAGATGATACACATAGATGGAGAGATATACCATGTTCTTGGATTGGAAGAATCAACATTGTGAAAATGACTCTACTACCCAAAGGAATCTACAGATTCAATGCAATCCCTATCAAACTACCACTGGCATTTTTCACAGAACTAGAAACAAAAAATTTCACAATTTGTATGGAAACACAAAAGACCCCGAATAGCCAAAGCAATCTTGAGAACAAACAATGGAGCTGGAGGAATCAGGCTCCGTGACTTCAGACTATACTACAAGGTTACAGTAATCAAGACAGTATGGTACTGGCACAAAAACAGAAAGATAGATCAATGGAACAGGATAGAAAGCCCAGAGATAAACCCAAGCACATATGGTCACCTTATCTTTGATAAAGGAGGCAGGAATGTACAGTGGAGAAAGGACAGCCTCTTCAATAAGTGGTGCTGGGAAAACTGGACAGGTACATATAAAAGTATGAAATTAGATAACTCCCTAACACCATACACAAAAATAAGGTCAAAATGGATTAAAGACCTAAATGTAAGGCCAGAAACTATCAAAGTCTTAGAGGAAAACATAGGCAGGACACCTATGACATAAATCACAGCAATATCCTTTTTGACCCACCTGCTAGAGAAATGGACATAAAAACAAAAATAAACAAATGGGACCTAATGAAACTTCAAAGCTTTTGCACATCAAAGGAAACTATAAACAAGACCAAAAGACAACCCTCAGAATGGGAGAAAATATTTGCAAATGAAGCAACTGACAAAGGATTAATCTCCAAAATTTATAAGCAGCTCATGCAGCTTAATAACAAAAAAACAAACAATCCAATCCAAAAATGGCAGAAGACCTAAATAGACATTTCTCCAAAGAAGATATACAGACTGCCAACAAACACATGAAAGAATGCTCAACATCACTAAACATTAGAGAAGTACAAATCAAAACTACAATGAGATATCATCTCACACCAGTCAGAATGGCATCATTAAAAAATCTATAAACAATAAATGCTGGAGTGGGTGTGGAGAAAAGGGAACCCTCTTGCACTGTTGGTGGGAATGTAAATTGATACAGTCACTGTGGAGAACAGTATGGAGGTTCCTTAAAAAAAACTACAAATAGAACTACCATATGATCCAGGAATCCCACTACTGGGCATATACCCTGAGAAAACCATAATTCAAAAAGTGTCATGTATCAGATGTTCATTGTAGCTCTATTTACAATAGCCCGGAGATGGAAACATCCTAAGTGTCCATCATAGGATGAATGGATAAAGAAGATGTGGCACATATATACAATGGAATATTACTCAGCCATAAAAAGAAATGAAATTGAGCTAATGAGGTGGGTGGACCTAGAGTCTGTCATACAGAGTGAAGTAAGTCAGAAAGAGAGAGACAAATACCGTATGCTAAAACATATATATGGAATTTACGAAAAAAAAATGTCATGAAGAACCTAGGGGTGAGACAGGAATAAAGACACAGGCCTACTAGAGATTGGACTTCAGGATATGGGGAGGGGGAAGGGTAAGCTGTGACAAAGCGAGAGAGTGGCATGGACATATATACACTACCAAACGTAAGGTAGATAGCTAGTGGGAAGCAGCCGCATGGCACAGGGAGATCAGCTCAGTGCTTTGTGATCGCCTGGAGGGGTGGAATAGGGAGGGTGGGAGGGATGGAGACGCAAGAGGGAAGTGATATGGGAACACATGTATATATATAACTGATTCATTTTGTTGTAAAGCAGAAACTAACACACCATTGTAAAGCAATTATACTCCAATAAAGATGTGAAAAAAATAATAGAAGTAAATGTAGGATAGTTAGAATAACAAGAGTGTTTGTGTAATAGAATTCTTATTTCTAAAATATGTGATGTGAAGGGCTAGACATTATAAATTCTGTCTAGGACAAAATGAGATAATGCAACAAAACATTTGGCCATTGATATTTGTAAGTGGGAAAAACCATAGCTAGAAACAGAGGCAATAAGAGGCATTTAGAATATGTAGCCTTGTGAAAGGGGGAAATAAACAGTGACTAGAAAGCTGAAACTTCTAGAATGTCAAAGAAATAAATGTCAGAAGATAAATTAGTGCAGAGTAGATGTAATAGAGGTATAGCAGAGTTCCTTCATATTGTATATGTTGATGAACTTCCCCAAGTAGACTTGCCTTGTGTGGGACACTTAGAATCATAGACAGTGAGAGCTGAAGGGTACACTTGAGGTCATACAGTCCCTCCGTCTCAGATGAACAATATGTGGTTGTGGTTATAAATGCCTGCCTGTGACTTCCAAACTTTTCCATACTGTGTGAAGCAACGTGTTTCTGGTTCTTACCTGTGGTTGAAGATCCCACTAGCTTTTTTTACTTTATTTTCAATATTTCTTATGTCTTTCTAAGGGAAAAGCCACCTTTGCCGTGATTGCTATATCTAAGTACTCTATGGAATATTTACGATTAAGATAGTGATTGTTTTATTAGAATACATTTAAGAAAGCTTGGGAAATGATTTCAAAGCAAATCACTTTGTGATTGGTCCACTTCCTAGCACAGCATTATTTATCCTGTATCTTGAAAAACTGAAGTATTACACATAACTGAATTTTCTCAAGAATCAAACTTTATTTCTTTAATTATCACATCTTTTAATTTTAACCATCTTGATCAGTGTCTTTGAATGTAGTGAACTTCTCAGCTTTGTTGAACAGAACATATAGAACATGGTTTCAACTTTTTTCAGAATGCTTTTATGATTATCTTTTAAAAATTTCTTTGCTAACGTCACTTAAAGATTGTAGAATATTCAATTGCATGGAAATTTATAATTTACCTAATATTTTTTCACTGTTTGATGATAAGCCTATTTCAACATTTTTTCTTTTTATGAATGCTATATGATGAGCACCTTTACACAGGCTATTATAAAGCACATAAATTATTCGGTATTATATAAAGTCTAGTGCCTTCAGGGCCACGAAAGAATATTGGGTTTCTTGGCATTAGACTAAAATGTATAGTGAGTTATGCTTTTGATTCTCATCATCTTTTGTTTTAATTTTTTCTTGTCTCCCTTGATGTCGGATTGTTCGTTGCTCCAAGTATGCCTGCTTCATTCAGCTTTTATCCCCTCAACCTATTTTTTCATGCTTCTAATCAGCTATAAAATGGGAAACCAGGTAACCAAATGTGGTATCCTTATATATGAAGAAAAGTATGTACAGAGTAAGTACCATATGGGAGAAAAGTACCTAAGTTTTATTAAATAGAAGTATTCACCCAGATCAAATAATTTTTTTGAACTAAACCTCAAGTATCTTGGATGAAGTTGTTACTCTACTAAATTAAAAAAAATACCTCTAACTATAATTAGAGAGGGTTTCAGTTGAAGCATATCCCAGGTAACAAAAAAGTCTGTTGAGATTTGTGAGGGAAAATATTGGCCTGGCCAAAAAGTTCGTTCGGATTTTTCAGTAAGATGTTACGAAAAACCCAAATGAAATTTTTGGCCAACCCGATACCTTATTTTTATGACTGGGTGAAGTGGTATGAGTTCAAGAAGGTTTAGTAAAAATGGAAGTATTAGAATTTATGGATTTGAGGAAATGGAATGATCTGCTTTGTTGCACTCGGGCAGAGCTCACTCCCTAGGCATATTAACTGCCACCAGATTTAACGTGTTGTCGAATAGTCATTTCATCTAGGGTTCCATGATATTTGTTCCATGACACAGAGCCCCCTACCTGATCTATCTGGAATGTAATATATTATCAGCCATGGTTGCTAATGCTAACTGCTGAATGTCAAAGCTAATGAGCTAATTTCCATCTCCTAGGTGATTACCCCAGCAGTTCACAAGGGAAAGTACAAACGTACAAAGCATTTAACGTGACTTGGAACTTGCTTGCAAAAGCCCTAGGGTGGTATTTTTGAAGTAGATTTGGCTTAATACAGGGCACAGAATTGCCAAACGTAAATTTGAAGATAGGATGCCAGGGGGTTCTCAAATGGCTAATGGTACACAGAAAGCTTTTCCAGGAGAAACAAGAAATCGCCTTTTAGAGGAGGGGTGGAGAGCAAGCTGGATGCCAGAGGGCTTATATGAAGACTGTCTCCTGTCTTCAATAGGCCCTGTGTTTGCCAACCACTGTCTTTACCAGTAGATGACCCTAAGTTCATTTGGGCAGGAATATAAGTTACATGATGACATCATTGAGTGGAAATTATATGAGAACTGTCACATAATGTGAGAAGACAGACTTGGGAATGTTTGACTACATGTCCAACACACGCACGCACACACACACACACTCACACACACCAAACCAGGAGATCTGAGTTTTAGTCCTGACTATAGCAATTATTGGTTCTTTGCTTTTAAGTCATTTAATTTTTCTGCTTCTCATCTATGATGTAAATTGAAATGGATTATCTCTAACAGTTAATTCACAATTAATTAGAAGCTGTATATTGGCTAGTGTGTAGGTGAAGTCTCTATAGTAAACAGATTTTATTGGACTTGCTTTAAAATTTATGGAAAATCTTTGACTTCTCCAGACTATTACTTGACAAAATTTCACAGTAGACGACTCACTAGGGTGATAGATTGCCAGTCCAACAAAATCCAGTAATCAAATATTCATTATTGACCTTATAGTCATTCTTTTCCTTTTTTGCTCTTGTATAAAATAATCATATGCACAGATTCACCTATCTTAGTACCTACACATTTAAATTCCATATTGATGTTAAGGTCTGTTTACATTTACATTATTTTGAATTCTACCATTCATGTTACTTTAAAAATATTTGCTTTTATACTTAAAGGAAATTCCTTTGAGCCAATGATTCACCTTCATTAATTTAGGGAAAAATGCAACCGAGTGGTAACAACAACAAAAAGAAAACGTACCCAAGAGTAAAACACAAGGATAGGAACCTCAGCTGAGATAAACTGCATCCTGTTAACTAAATCTAATCTGAGGCCAAATGATCTTGCAGTGCATACTCAACCTTGGAAAAGTTGGACAATTAAGAAATTAATGGGATGTTTGCAGAAATCATAACTGAATTTACATTACAAATTTGTAAAACATTTGAGCAAAACTGTTTCATTGTCTTTTCCTCTGAAAACTTCCTTCCATCTATCCCAGGTATCTTAATAGACACTAGTGTTCACACGATACGTTGAGACAAACAGGAAATTGCACTGAAGGTACTGCTAAAGCTCATGTGGTCAAGTCCCTCCCATGTAAACCAGAGGTTCCCAAACCTGGCTGCATGGCAGAACCCTGGGGGAGCTTTCAGCTCCTGTGGGAGCATAACCAGTGGACAAGGGACGTTTGCCCAGAGACCATAGGAGCAAAAAGACTCCTTCAGCCCATTGTCAGAACACCACATGAGCCACCCACCTTCAGGAGAGGAATGCCGAGAAACTAGGCACCACAGCTAAAGAGGTTGAGCAATCCAGATGATGCTATTTAAACCAAAGCTTTGATAGGGATTTGACCTTGAATGGAATAAACTGATCTTTTTAATATCTAGATACATAAGGGATGTGAGAGAAGACAGAGTCTCAATATATTCCATTCACAGCTGCTGGGTTGAAGACTTGCTTTTCATTATTGTTCTTTGTTCATGACTTTGTGACCAAGATTAAATAGGTTAAAAATCTGCAAATGCCAAGGGTGATATCTGAGAGGTTTGCCCTGCCAATGAAGTATGGTAACACTTTTCTTCACGCTGGTGCAGCCCTTCTTGGCCTTTGCTAGCTGCTTTGCTGATGTATGTTTTTCCCGTGAAAAAAACAAACAAACTTGACTCTTAAAATAATAAATATGAATATGCAATCACTGATAGCTCAGTTAAGAAAGAGAAATTATTTGAAAAAAATCCCAGAAGAACAAATGGACTTGGATATATTCTAATCTCATATGGAACAAAGAGAATTGCATTTTAAGAGTAATGATTCTTAACCCTGAGTGCACATTAGAATCACGCAGGAACTAGGAGCTCGTACAAAATGCCAGTCCTGGGGCCACATCCTGGTGCAATGAGATTAGATTCTCTGGGGTCAGGGGGTGGGGATGGAGGAACGAAAGAGAGGAAGAACAGGGCCTTCAGCCTTTCGTTAAAACCCCGCTGGGGGGCTTCCCTGGTGGCACAAGTGGTTGAGAGTCCACCTGCCCATGCAGGGGACACGGGTTCGTGCCCCAGTCCGGGAGGATCCCACATGCCACGGAGCGGCTGGGCCCGTGAGCCATGGCCGCTGAGCCTGCGTGTCCGGAGCCTGTGCTCCGCAACGGGAGAGGCCGTGACAGTGAGAGGCCCGTGCACCACAATGAAGAGTGGCCCCCGCTCGCCGCAACTGGAGAAAGCCCACGCACAGAAACGAAGACACAACACAGCCAAAAATAAATAAATAAATTTATAGAAAAAGAAAAAAGAGAGATCCAACCTCAAGTGTCTTAACTCTTATCCTAACCACACTCTGCAGTGTGGCCCTCCCAGACCCAGCAGAATGCTCACATAAAAAGGCGAAGCACGGGGCTTCCCTGGTGGCACAGTGGTTGAGAGTCCGCCTGCCGATGCAGGGCACACGGGTTCGTGCCCCGGTCCGGAAAGATCCCACATGCCGCGGAGCGGCTGGGCCCATGAGCCATGGCCGCTGAGCCTACGCGTCCGGAGCCTGTGCTCCGCAACGGGAAAGGCCACAACAGTGAGAGGCCCGCGTACCACAAAAAAAAAAAAAAAAAGCTCCCTGGGTCTTTCTGATGTAACAAATGTTGAGTACCCCTTCTATATAGTAATCTTTATGGACGTTATGACGACATGGTAATAGAGTGCTGAGAATCCTGAGATCTCCAAAATATAGGAGGAGCCACTGCTGGGCACCCTTATTCAGCTGATTATTAGCTGAATTACTTTAAAAAAATTGCCCAACATCTGTTAGCGTCAACGTCCTCACCCATAAAAATGATAATAATTGGCATAATAATGCCTATGCCAACAGGTTTTTGGAGACTTCTATGAGATGTGGTCAGGGAAGGTCTCTGTTCTCACCCTCATTCTCATGACAAAGAAGGACTCTGGCATTTTCAGTACTTTGTTACACACCCGAAAGCAAATCTAACTTCACACAGTGTTAACAAGGAGGAAAGAATTTTCTGAAAACATCACAGGGGTTACGTAGATGTGCTTCATTGTACCTCGCACAGCAAAGCTTAATACTAACTCCTGTATGACCTCTCTGACCTCTTCCAGATCCCACAGCTGCCTCATCTCCTTGAATATCACCCCTCCAGGAGATTCCAGTCTTTTCCAGAGCCCCCTGGATACCTGCTCCCATCCCCACACTCCATGTGCATCGTTATATGGTTTGCTGGCTTGGAATAAAATAAAATGTGGGGTACAACCTGAGAAAGTGAAATGCCTGCATGTTTTCTCCTTCTATTTTTTGGGGGGGGGTAAGAGGCATGGAGAACATATTTTCCCTGTAGGGCATGGTTTCTCAGTAGTGGCACCAGTGACATTTTGGACTGGATATATTCTTTGTTTTGTGGAGGCTGTCCTGTGTATTTGTGTTAGTTTTCTATTGCTGCATAACAAGTTAGCATAAACCTAGTGGCTTAAAACCACATGCATTTATTACCTCAGTTTCCATGGGTCAGGAGATTGCATGAAGCGTAGCTCGGTTCTCTGCTCAGGGTCTCACAGGCTGAAATCAAGGTGTTGCTTTTGCTTGCTGCTCATCTGAGGCTTGGGGTCCTCTTCCTTATTGTTGTAGGACAGGCCTCTCCGTTTTCTTCCTGGCCCTGAATGGGGGTTGCTCTCGGCTCCTAGAGGCCCCTCCCATAGGCAGTTCTTAACAGGGCTGTTTGCTTCTTCAAGGCCAATGGAAGCATGCCTGCTGCGGCTCCTTGTCTCTTTTAAGGCTCACCTAATTAGGTGAGTCCCACACAGGATATTCTCCCTTTTGCTTAATTAAAAGTCAAGTGATTAGGGGTCTTAGTCACAGCTGCAAAATTCCTTTTGCTACATAAAGTAGTATAATTGCAGGATCAATAGCCCATCATATTCACAGATTGTCTCCATACCCAAGGGGAGGGGATTATGCAGGGCAGGTGGGAACCTTGGGTGCTGTCTGCCACAATATTATGGAATGTTTAGTAGCGTCCCCAGCCTCTACCCTGTAGATATCAGTAGCAACGATTACCACTCCCCAAGTTGTGATGCCAAAAATGTTTCCAGGGACTTCCCTGGTGGTCCAGTGGTTAAAACTCCACTCTCCCAATGCAGGGGGCATGGGTTCAATCCCTGGTCAGGGAACTAAGATCTCACACACTGTGCAGTGTGGCCAAAGAAAAAAAAGTGTTTCTGAACGTTGCCAAATGTCCCCTAGGAAACAAAATCACACTGGTTTGGAACCACTGATGTAGGGTCTTTGGCCAGTTAGATAAGCGAAGAACTCTAAAAACTCTAGAATGAGATTATTTCAGAGTTTTCTCCTTCACCAGCCCTGGAATAGACCAGCAAAGTGAATTTTATAGCTCAGAACAAGATGCAGAAAGAATTTCATTTTCTTGAAGCATTCATGATATGAACAAGACACAGAATCTCTTGTATGTCAGCCAGGTGGGGTTGAGCGATGTCACACTACGAGCAAGGCCAGACACTATATGGAGGGCACAGCAGACACTCCAGGATCTCAGGAAGTCAGTACCACAAGGCACTGGACACAGCAAGAGGAATAAGACCTTGGGTCTCACCAGCCACCAAATCCAGCCACAGATGCCAGGAGAGGAGCATAACCAGTGGACAAGGGACATTGGCCCAGAGACCATAGGAGCAAAAAGACTCCTTCAGCCCATTGTCAGAACATCACATGAGCCACCCACCTTCAGGAGAGGAATGCCGAGAAACTAGGCACCACAGCTAAAGAGGCTGAGCAATCCAGATGATGCTATTTAAACCAAAGCTTTGTTAGGGATTTGACCTTGAATGGAATACACTGAAAAGAGAACATTTCAACCAGGAGAGATCAAAATGCAGATTGGCTGTTCTGAGTTGTGCACATAAACACCAGGTAGCAGTAAGGGATATAGAACTATTAGTAAAGAAATAGTTAATTCATTTTCTCTGAAGTTTTACATTCAGTGTGAGTAAATTGTGACCCTGCAACAGTGTGATAAGCATTGTTGGAATAAAAATTCTGTAAATATTACAGAAGAAAAATTTGGCAAATGAGTCACAGAGAGGTAACACACTGAGATTTGATACAATTGCTTGTATTAATCAGGAATGCTTTTGGCTGCAAATAACAGAAAATATACTGACAATGACTTAAACTAGTGGTTTCCAACTTTCCTTGCAGCAGAGTCACCTGGAGGACTTGTTAAACACAGATTGCTGGGCTCTATCCTAGGAGGCTCTCATTCCGTAGGTCTGGGGTGGTGCCCAAGGATTTGCATTTCTAATAAGTTCCCAGGTGATGCTGATGCTGATCTAGATGCCTGATTTTCAGAACTACTGGCTTAAATCACAAGACATTCATTGTCTAATTAACAAGAACTCTGGAGACAAGTGGTTCTCAGGGTTGTTTTATCTGCTTAGCAACACATCAGGGACTCAGCTTCTTTCTAGCTTTGAATCCACCAGGCTTAACCTGGTAGCTTTTCATTTCGAACATATCCTGTGATGGTTACAACACAGCTACTGCTGTGCTGGTCATCACGTCCCCACACAGCCTTCAAAGGTAGGAAGTGGGGAAGGGAAAGGAGAAAAGCCCATAAATATTTTTCAGACTAGTTCCCTAGGTACAGGTGTAATTTGAGATGACTGATGAGACCACTTTGAGACTGGCAAATTATCACACACTGGATACGTTTTCCTTGGCAGTGTTGGGGAGGAAGAAAACTTTACCCTTCTAGGCTCTTCTGGCTGGTCTAAGAATTGAACTGACATGAGACAGATGACTAGGAGAAAATCAAATTTCATTTTATATATACTAGAATCCCACATACATGAGAGGTTCATAGATCCCATATATATGAAAGGTTCATAGACAGAAAGGTTAAACGAGGTATATATGCCATCCTGAGCTAAGGAACGGAATGGGGCCCGGGGAGCCCAAGGACAGGAGGTTCATTCACAGGACTATAAAATAAGAACAGATGTTTGGTAATTACATATTTACCACATCATACAGATGGGACCACTTAGATAAAACTTGTCTCTGGTAATAATACTCTTGCTGGGGAAAATCCCCAATTTAAATTCTTCTGGTTTAGGGGAAGGCAGTAGTTTCTCCTGAGACCACAGGGTCTCCCTTGCCTTTAGCTTGAAATAATCCACATGCCAAAGTGACACATCTTGGGGAGGTCAGTTCTGAACCCCTACGGCCAAAAGAGTAACCCTGGTTACTCCTGCTATTGTCTTGGATTTATAAACTATTGATATCCTTGAAGTAGGTTCTGTCTCCTATTGAGTTGGCCCTGTCAATGGCTTCCCATAAGTTGGAGTCTTTGGATATTTTTCATCTAGCTTTGAGAACATCCTTGAAATGCTGTTTCTCTCCTTATCTTGCACAGACGTTGATTGAATTGGGAAAAGAAAACCTCTTTGAGAAAACTTCTTGATAAACATGCTAAGTTTTATCATGCACCACATCTTAATATCTCATTTTTAAAAGCATCTTTATTGGAGTATAATTGTTTTACAATGGTGTGTTTGTTTCTGCTGTATAACAAAGTGAATCAGCTATACCTATACATATATCCCCATATCTCCTCCCTCTTGAATCTCCCTCCCACCCTCCCTATCCCACCCCTCTAGGTGGACACAAAGCACCAAGGTGATCTCCCTGTGCTATGCATCTGCTTCCCACTAGCTATCTATTTTACATTTGGTAGTGTATATATGTCCATTCTACTCTCTCACTTTGTGCCAGCTTAACCTTCCACCTCCCTGTGTCCTCAAGTCCATTCTCTACGTCTGTGTCTTTATTTCTGTCCTGCCCCTAGGTTCTTCAGAACCATTTTCTTTTTGATTCCATATATATATGTGTTAGCATACCGTATTTGTTTTTCTCTTTCTGACTTACTTCACTCCGTATGACAATCTCTAGGTCCATCCACCTTACTACAAATAACTCAATTTCATTTCTTTTTATGGCTGAGTAATATTTCATTGTATATATGTGCCACATCTTCTTCATCCATTCATCTGTCGATGGAGACTTAGGTTGCTTCCATGTCCTGGCTATTGTAAATAGAGCTGCAATGAACATTGTGGTACATGACTCTTTTTGAGTTATAGTTTTCTCAGGGTATATGCCCAGTAGTGGGATTGCTGGATCATATTGTAGTTCAATTTTTAGTTTTTTAAGGAACTTCCATACTGTTCTCCATAGAGGCTGTATCAATTTACATTCCCACCAACAGTGCAAGAGGGTTCCTTTTCTCCACACTCTCTCCAGCATTTATTGTTTGTAGATTTTTTAATGATGGCCATTCTGACTGGTGTGAGGTGATACCTCATTGTAGTTTTGATTTGTATTTCTCTAATAATTAGTGATGTTGAGCATCCTTTCATGTGTTTGTTGGCAATCTGTGTCTTCTTTGGAAAAATGTCTATTTAGGTCTTCTGCCCGTTTCTGGATTGCGTTGTGTCTTTGATATTGAGTTGCATGAGCTGCTTGTATATTTTGGAGATTAATCCTTTGTCTGTTGCTTTGTTTGTAAATATTTTGTGCCATTTTGAGGGTTGTCTTTTTGTCTTATTTATTGTTTCCTTTGCTGTGCAAAAGCTTTTAAGTTTGTTTATTTTTGTTTTTATTTCTATTTCTCTAGGAGGTTGTTCAAAAAGGATCTTGCTCTGATGTATGTCATAGTGTTCTGCCTATGTTTTCCTCTAAGAGTTTGATGGTGTCTGGCCTTACATTTAGGTTTAATCCATTTTGAGTTTATTTTTGTGTATGGTGTTAAGGAATGTTCTAATCTCATACTTTTACATGTATCTGTCCAGTTTTCCCATATTGAAGAGGCCGTCTTCTCTCCATTGTATATTCTTGTCTCCTTTGTCAAAGATAAGGTGACCATATGTGCATGGGTTTATCTCTGGGCTTTCTATCCTGTTCTATTGATCTATATTTCTGTTTTTGTGCAAGTACCATACTACTTGATTACTGTAGTTTTGTAGTATAGTCTGAAGCTGGGGAGCCTGATTCCTCCAGCTCCATTTTTCGTTCTCAAGGTTGCTTTGCTATTCGGGGTCTTTTGTGTTTCCATACAAATTGTGAAAATTTTGTTCTAGTTCTGTGAAAAATACCATTGGTAGTTGGCTGGGATTGCATTGAATCTGTAGATTGCTTTGGGTAGTATAGTCATTTTCACAATGTTGCTTCTTCCAATCCAAGAACATGGTATATCTCTCCATCTCTTTAATTTCTTTCATCAGTGTCTTATAGTTTTCTGCATACAGGTCTTTTGTCTCCATAGGTAGGTTTATTCCTAGGTATTTTATTCTTTTTGTTGCAAAGGTAAATGGGAGTGTTTCCTTATTTTCTCTTTCAGATTTTTCATCATTAGTGTATAGGAATGCAAGAGATTTCTATGCATTAATTTTGTATCCTGCTACATTACCACATTCATTGATTAGCTCTAGTAGTTTTCTGGTAGCATCTTTAGGATTCTCTATGTATAGTATCATGTCATCTGCAAACAGCAACAGTTTTATTTCTTCTTTTCCGAGTTGGATTCCTTTTATTTCTTTTTCTTCTCTGATTGCTGTGGCTAAACCTTCCAAAACTATGTTGAACAATAGTGGTGAGAGTGGGCCACTTTGTATTGTTCCTGATCCTAGTGGAAATGGTTTCAGGTTTTCACCATTGAGAATGATATTGGCTGTGGGTTGTCATATATGACCTTTATTATGTTGAGGTAAGTTCCCTTTATGCCTACTTTCTGGAGAGTTTTTATGCTAAATGGGTGTTGAATTTTGTTGAAAGCCTTTTCTGCATCTATTGAGATGATCAAATTGTTTTTCTCATTCAGTTTGTTAATATGGTTTATCACATTGATTGATTTGCATGTACTGAATAATCCTTGCATTACTGGGATAAACCCCACTTGATCGTGGTGTATGATCTTTTAAAGTGCTGTTGGATTCTGTTTGCTAATATTTTGTTGAGGATTTTTGCATCTATGTTCATCAGTGATATTGGTCTGTAGTTTTCTTTTTTTGTGACATCTTTGTCTGGTTTTGGTATCACAGTGATGGTGGCCTCATAGAATAAGTTTGGGGAGTCCACCGCTTCAATTTTGGGATGATTTGTTGTCTATTCAGGTATTCCACAGATGCAGGGCACATCAAGTTGATTGTGGAGATTTAATCTGCTGCTCCTGCAGCTGCTGGGAGAAATTTCCCTTTCTCTTCTTTGTTTGTGCAGCTCCTGGGGTTCAGCTTTGGATTTGGCCCCACCTCTGCATGTAGCTCACCCTCTGGCATCTCTTCACTACCCAGACAGGAGGAGGTTAAAGTAGCAGCTGATTAGGGGGCTCTGGGTCACTCAGGCCTGCGGGAGGGAGGGGTATGGAATGCTGGGCAAGCCTGCAGCCACAGAGGCCATTGTGACATTGCACCAACCTGAGGTGTGCTGTGTGTTCTCCTGGGGAGGTTGTCCCTGGATCACGGGACCCTGTTAGTGGTGGGCTGCACAGGCTCCCAGGAGGGAGATGTGGATAGTGACCTGTGCTTGCACACAGGCTTCTTGGTGGCTTCAGCATCAGTCTTAGCATTTCATGCCCATCTCTGGTGTCCACGCTGATAGCTGCAGCTCGTGCCTGTCTCTGGAGCTCATTTCCAGAGTGCTCTGAATCCCCTCTCCTCTTGCACCCCAAAACAATGGTCTCTTGCCTCTTAGGCAGTTCCAGTCTTTTTCCCGAAACTCCCTTCTGGCTAGCTGTGGTGCAGTAGCCCCTTCAGGCTGTGCTCATGCAGCCAACCCCAGTCCTTTCCCTGGGATCTGACCTCTGAAGCCTGAGCCTCAGCTCCCAGCTCCTACCCACCCTGGAGGGTGAGCAGACAACCCTCTCAAGCTGGTGAGTGCTGGTCGGCACTGAGCCTCTGTGCAGGAATCTCTCTGCTTTGCCCTTTGCATCCCTGTTGCTGCGTTCTCCTCTGTGGCTCTGAAGCTTCCCCCCTGCCCACCCTATCGTCTTCACCAGTGAAGGGGCTCCCTAGTGTGTGGAAACTTTTCCTCCTTCACAGCTCCCTCCCAGAGATGCAGGTCCCATACCTATTCTTTTGTCTCTGTTTCTTCTTTTGCCCTACCCAGGTACCTGGGGAGTTTCTTGCCTTTTGGGAGGTCTGAGGTCTTCTGCCAGCATTCAGTAGGTGTTCTGTAGGAGTTGTTCCACATGTAGATGTATTTCTGATGTATTTGTGGGGAGGAAGATGATCTCCATGTCTTACTCCTCCACCATCTTGAAGGTCCCCCATATCTCGTGTTTCTAAATCAGAAAGAGTCTTTGACTTGTTTTTGGCTTTGCTTCTGATTTTCCTTATCAAAACACTGTGAACATTTTTCTTTTAATCTGATCAAAACAGACTAAGTCTGAAATCATAAGTGCTTCTTGCTTTTATATTTTTGGAATTCCATAGAAAATGCTTTCATTTGAGTAAACTGTGTTGTAGGCAGAACACTATGGTCTGAGGAGGTAAGGATGATTGGGAGGGAAGGAAATATAAGGCCTCTAGACTCTATCATTGTATTAAAAGACAAACTGAACTGTTCCTTTAAGATTCTGATTATTTCATAGGCTTCTGTCCAAACATTTCAAGGGGAAATGTGTTTTTGGGTTGGGTGTTTTGCTCACTAGTTTGGGTTACTGCCAGCTGGAGAAAACGCTGCTCTGGCAGTTTGCAGTCAAACTGGAAGCACAGGGTATGTGGAATCTCCTGGAAAGTGTTCTCTTGAAATTCCTAGTAGTCAGTGTGCATTGAATCTGAAGGAGGTACAGGTACATCTGGCTGGAACTGGTGTGTGTTTCATTGCTGGCTGTGTCCCATTAGCCCAGAGCCAAGTACTATGAGCTCCTTGGTGATTCACGTGGGACCCCTGAGGGGTGGGCACTGGCATTGTCTGTGAGCTTCCGAGGCAGGGACTGTACTTAGTCCCGTGGAGATTTCTGTTCTCTCAGGAACCTTACTGGCAACTTTTCTCTATAGGACCCATAGCATCTCCTGTATGAGGGCAGAGGAGGCTGGTTATGAAGGTAGATTGGGAACTTGGCTTCTTATTTCTTGTTGAAGTTTTTCTCACTCTGATTCTTCTTCTCAGCCACTGAGATGCAGACTCAAAGACAAATTGTGTTTTTCCTTTTGATGAAATTTTGTTTCATTAGCTCCTGTGTACTTTGAAAGAGTGGCTAAAGACATTAGCTATAGATGGAAAATACAGGGAAGGGAACAAAAAGCCTCAATCTTATAGATTTGTGGAGAAACTGAGCATGGGAAACTCATGAGAAGAAGTAGAAATGGAAGTGGGGAGAGTTGTCCAAGGGAATTCAGGAGAAATGGGCCTAAAGCAGTATCTCCTTCAAACTCTATTTTGTGAAATCAGAATCACAGGGGTGCTTGTTTTAAACAAAACAATAAAACAAAATAACAAAACAAAACAAAATCACACACAAAAAATTTTGACCCCATTTCAGATTTACTGGATCAAAGTGTAGAGGGGTAGAGTGGGGTGGTGTTATGGACTGAACTGTGTCCTCCCCAAATTTATATGTTGAAGCTCTGACCCCCATGACCTTAGAATAATCTGACCATATTTGGACATAGGGTCTTTCAACAAGTCATTAAATTAAAATGAAGCCTAAAGGTTGTATCTAATCCAATCTGACTAGTATCCTTATAAGAGGAGGGAATTTGGACCCAATCCAGTGACACTGTGATCTTGGACTTTCAGGCTTCAAAACTGTGAAAAAGTACATTTCTATTGCTCAAGCCACCCAGTCTGTGATGCTTTGTTATGGGAGCCCTAGCAAACTAACGTAAGTGGAATAAGCATTTTTAAGATGTTCCGCAAGTGATTTTTATGCACAATAAAATGAAAGAATCACTATTTTAGGGTTTGGAAAAATGAATCTGAATTGGATCCCATTTGTTTTTTAAATTTGCTGAGCAGCAGATTAAAATGATCATCAGGAGGAATAAAAAGGTGAAGAGGAGGGAGGAAATTCAAGTCCACAAATCCCTATTGAATAAGTACAAAATACAGGGCCAGGTGAGTTTTGTTTGGTCTTCAGGACCAAGCAGATAATGGAATCAGATGCCAGGTCTTGGCACAACATCAAAGGGCTCAGCTTCCAGGCACATGGTGTCCCTGCCACCCTCCTCGACTCAGCTAGGTGTACTCAATACTGCCTTCTTTATCCTCAAAAATAAACAATTGGTGGTGTCCAGTCCTTAGAAGTAAATGACTAGTTCATTTCACAAGCACCGAGTCTTGACAAGCATGAGACAAGCAGGTCACTAGGGCACGAAACTTAAGGAGGCAAGGTTGTGTAAGTGCTGACTCTACCTGTGTATGAGACAGAGAGCTAGGGTCCCTGGGCATAGAATTTAAGAAGGCACTCACTTAAAATTTTTGTTTTAATTTTTATATAACTTTTAAAGTTTACTTTCCATTTACAGTTATTACAAAATATTGGCTATATTCCCCATGTTGTACAATACACCCTTGGGCCTGTATTACACCCAATAGTTTGTAACTCACACTCTCCCACCCCTATGTTTCCTACCCCCCAACTCCCACTAGTAACCACTAGTTTGTTCTCTATATCTGTGAGTCTGTTTCTTTTTTGTTATATTCACTAGTTTGTTGTAGTTTTTAGATTCCACGTATAAGTGATCTCACAGTATTTGTCTTTCTCTGTCTGACTTACTTGACTTAGCATAATGCCCTCCAAGTCCATCCATGTTGTTGCAAATGGCAACATTTCATTCTTTTTTATGACTGAGTAGGATTCCATTGTATGTATATACCATATCTTCTTTATCCATTCATCTGTTGGTGGACACTTAGGTTGCTTCCATATCTTGGCAATTGTAAATAGTGCTGCTATGAACATTGGGGTGCACGTATCTTTTCAAATTTGTGATTTTGTTTATTTCAGATATATACCCAGGAATGGAATTGCTGGGTCATATGGTAGTTCTATTTTTAGTTTTTTGAGAAACCTCCATGCTGTTTCCACAGTGGCTGCGCCAATTTTCATTCCTACCAATAGTGCACAAGGGTTCCCTTTTCTCCACATTCTTGCCAACATTTGTTATTTGTAGATTTTTTGATGATAGCCATTCTGACAGGTGTGAGGTGGTTTTGATTTGTATTTCCCTGATGATTAGTAATATTGAGCATCTTTTCATGAAGCCTGTGAGCATCTTTTCATGAAGGCTCTCACTTTTGGATCTTGGCAGTGCAAGGTGAGCACTAGCACAAACTTGCTTCCTTAAGTTTCAGGCCTTAGGCACCTGCTTGTCTCATCCTGGTTCAGGCCCTGGCACTATGCAATGGGAACTAGTCCATTTCCCTCTAAGCACATCCCCTACCTCTTGTATATTTTTGCAAATGAGGAAGGCAATGTTGCATGGATCTGACTGACTCTAGGAGGGTTGCAGGGACATCGTGTCCATGGAAGCTGAGCCCCTCAGTGTTGTGTCAGGCCTGATGTCTGCTTGATTCCTGGTTCTTCTTGGAACTGAAGGCCAAGAAAAACCTTGCCTGCTTATTGACTGTGGTCAGGTTGAGTGAGGGTTTGGGGACAGGTGGGGATAATTCCTCACCCTTTCTACATGCTTTGTGCTAACAGCACTTTTGTGCACCTGTCTGGTGCATTTAAGGGAGTGCAAACAAAAGCTGGCAATGTTTTTGTTGAGTTTCCTGTTGGCTGAAGTTTGCTTCTCCTGCAGGGTGAGGTCTAGTCTAAGGATTATCCAGTCTTAGCACCAACCCCAAGGAGTCTTTCAAGTTCATCTCATCAGTTCTCAACATCAGATCCAAAAGTAAATGATCATAGAGTGTTTAGGGATTTTGGGATAATTAAGCAGAACCCCTTATTCTGCTGATGAGAAAATTGAGACCTACAGAAGGGAACTGACTAAGCAAGATATCAGAGCAACATACTGGAAAAAGAGGAGCTAGCAACTATGTTTAGATACTTAGGCCAAGTTCTGTCTCCCACACTAGGCTGAGTCAGACCACGCAGACGGCCAGGTGGTTTCTTAAGGGATCTATTTAGCTTCCTTAAATGCTGAGGCCCATACAAAAGGACATGCTCAATGCCTCCTTGATAGGTCCCAGATCCACACGGGAGGCACTTCTGAAATACAGTTGAGCAAGCTGATGTTCAGCTTCTCCCTCCAGCCGTCACTAAACAGGTGATTTCTTCTCAAGAACAAGTGAATGTGTTTTTTCATTAAAAAATGAAAGAATTGCCCTAGGGTATTGCCTTAGAGGACTGAAACTAGAAATCAG
The DNA here is from genome assembly GCF_011762595.2 of Tursiops truncatus. NCBI lineage: Eukaryota > Metazoa > Chordata > Mammalia > Artiodactyla > Delphinidae > Tursiops > Tursiops truncatus. The sequence continues at coordinate 130,314,289 of NC_047037.1, read as the reverse complement.
CATTGTGCTAGAGCCAGGAGTTCATACCCTGCTGTAGACAAGGAATCTATAAACCTGCTGAAATTATATGAACTGTTTTGTATGTTTTGCATGTTGGTTAAATTTATATGTTGACTTGACTGGGCTGAAGGATGCCCAGACAGCTGGTAAAACATTATTTCTGAGTGTGTTTGTGAGGGACTCTCTGGAAGAGATTAGCATTTGAATCTGCAGACTGAGAGAAGGTGGGTGGGTGTCATCCAATGCATTGAGGGTCTGAATAAAGCAAAACTACAAATTGTGGGATTCTCAGCCTCCGTGGTTGCATGAGCTAATCCCTCCTAATAAATTTCTTTCTACATATCTATATATGCCCTACTGGTTTTGTTTCTCTGGAGAATGCTGACTATCACAGTTTCTTTATTTCATTGCCACCATTTCTTTTCTCTTCACCAGTATCTGGTGGGAAGTGTGACTTCACATGATAACACAGCAAAATCATGTCATGAGTGGCAGTTAGAAGTAAATTAGGTTTACTTGTCTTGTAGATGCTACAGTGTGAGGAAGGTAGGATTTCTCTCCACACTCCCAGTGTGGGGACTCAAGTAAGAACCCCTGGACTTGGAATGACTCTCAAGCAGCATCCTGAGCTTCAGCCATGAAGGACTGTGGGAGGATGGTACCAGGAGTGCAGTGGAGTGGAAAAAGAGGACAATTTGACCAGGGTACAAGGGCTTCCTGGTGCCCATCCAAGGTGACTTTGGCTCTGATAAATTTAAAGCCAACCAGTTGGGAAGAGTAAGGAAAATTCTGCACTATTTTGTGACAGCTGAGTGTGTTTGTGACCAGCTTTGAGCAAGACTGAATTATTTGTCCCTAGGAAAACAGTATTTTATAGCAGTTTAGGAGTGTGGAGCAGAGAACTGGACTGATCAAATCCAAATCCAGTTCTGCCACTCATTAGAGAGGTAGCTTTGAGCAACTTATCTAATATCGGTGTACCTTTGATTTCTTATCAGTTGAAGGATAACAATCATAGCAGCCACACCCCATTTGGTACTTCTGAGGCTTAAATGAATCAAAGCAGTGTCTGGCACATAGTAAGCTAACAAATATTAGCTATTAAATTGCCAGGGACAATGACATATGCACTGGTCCTGGAAAGAATAGTCATCAGCTCTCTAAAAATACCCAGTCTTGTCAAATACAGTAATGTCCTTAGGGTTGACACCTCAAGATTTTACGTTAAATTTTGTCATTTTGTGCTTCAGTAAGGAAGCACCGTTTGCTGTACTTAAAAATTCTCGTTCTGAGTAGCAAAAGCATTAGAAAAGAGGCCCATAGTATGAGTCAAAGGCATTGCTTTGTTTTTATAACCTGGATTCTCCTGAAAGAAGGAAGTTGGTTGGCAGATTTAAGTGCTTGTTTCTAAGATGGTTGAAGTGTTATTTCTCAATGAAATTCTGGCAGCTTGCTGCAACAACATAACTGGCAGGGACAGTTATAATTCTTGCCCTTGTTTTGGCCAGCACTGATACCTTGTGGGCAGCCATCACTGTAGTGCTGTCTTCCTAATTCTCCAGAGAACTTCTCTGTTCCCCTTCTCCCCTCCCACCCCCAATCAACAACTGGGGATTATGTAAGTTTACCCTTTGGAAAACTTCAGAGGTCAGAAAACTTAACTTGCTCTCTCTCCCCTTTATTCAGGAATGGGACCCAAGCTGCCAGGTTTTAGAAAGCTGGAGCATTTCAAATCAGACCACCTGCTTTTTAAATGTCAAAAACAGCAGCAGTGTTTACAATTCTATAAAACAAATATTCGCTAGTAACACCAAAAGCAAATTTCAGGGCATTATGTATCCACTACCAGGTGAGAAGACTCAAAGACTAAGAACCAGGCAGGTAAATATTTGGCTCTCTATGTACAAATAACATGAAAGTCCTCTTCTTCTCACACTTTAAAAAAAAACTGTTTTGTTAATGCTGATAAAAACATGGTATGTTTCCTTTGGTGCTTACTTTAACTTCAAGACATATACAATGAATCTAGTGTTTGTTTTTATATAATAGTCTTATTCGTTTCTCCCCTTTGCTTTAGGCCTGGGGAGAGTGCAGGTATTTCTGAAATTCAGGGAAATCCATGTCTTTTCCAATGCTGCCTCTGGTTTATTGATAGCATTTGTGTAATGAGTAATTCTTGTGCCATCTTGTTCATCATTATATGACCTTTGAGAACATTCAAATTTTATTTAGTGATTCTGTGCAGCATCTGTGTTGTCAAGAAGGAGAACACTTAGGGCCAGAAATAGGACATATATCCAGGACATACATCCAGTCTACCATCCTTTTGCATGGATGCTTTTTATTCTTCCTTTCAGAAGTGAGTTTCAGTTTTCAACCACACCTATATATAGGTTGTTAGGTAGTTGGGTATGTCTCTTTAATTTTCACATCTGTTATTTTACTTGGAATTCCATTTTTTTTACCATAATGTAATTGACTTTTCACCTGAATGTCTGAGCATCTGGTCAAAGGTTGCTGTTGGGCTGCACTCCCCAGGCCTGCAAGCCCTGTACTCGCCCAGCCTCAAGACCGAAGAAAGAACCTGGAGTCAGTGACAGAGACATCAGTGGTTTAATTGATAGGAAGAGCTTACATGTCTGAAGCAATGTCATGGAAATAGTCTTTGCTCCCAGAGGAAGAGGGAGATTACCAGTTATAGGGGGAAGTGATGTCAGGTTAGCTCATCAGTTGCCAGGGAAACCAGCAGAGGAGTGTGTCCCTTTGATAAACTATCAGAGTGGAGGTAGTTCTCATCTAAAGATTAGAACATTCCTTAGCTGGAGCCAAGGGCATGTACATAGGAATTTACTGATTAGGCTCTATGATTTAGAGGGAAGGTCAGTCAGGTGAATAGTGTGTACATAAGGCAGGGACTGGTCGAGCAGGGGATGCACAGAAAGCAAGAAAACAGCCATCTTGGGTGGGCTGATCATAGTTTCCAACACCAGAGTCTGTGGCAGAAGTAGTGATGTTTGCAAACTAGCAGTTAGGGAACATTCAAGGAAATCTGACTTCTATAAACTTAAACAATCAGGAAGTTTACTGGGTTATGAGCAGTCCACAGGCAGGGCAGGATTTAGGTTAGAGGATCCTGTGTTCAACAGTGTCACCAACACAGGGCTCTCTGTCTGTCCTTGCTGCCATTTAAAGAATTGGTATCCTTCTAAACTTTGCTTCCTCTCTTGCTGAGGCAACTGGGGCTAAATGCTACATCGTTCACTTCCTCAGGGGACACACAGAGAAAAATCTCTTCAGTTGGTTGAGATCAGATTGGACCAGGGACCCGAGCCTGACCCCAAAATTATTGCTAAGAGAATGCTGTGTGCTGCTTCTTTGGGCTGTTTCACATTCCACAGAGACTGGATTTCCATGATTGGTTTAAACCATTGTTTGAGGTTTGAGGGTGCATCAGAATCACCTGAAGGGCTTGTTCAAACAATCTGTTGGAATCCACTCCTAGAGTCTACGATTCAGTAAGACTGGGTGGGAGCCAGCTAATAATTTGTATTTCTAACTACTTTCTGGTTATGCTAATATTGCTGGCCTTGGCTCACCTTTTGAGAACAACTGGTTTAAATTCTTAGAATCCATCTCTGAAGCTTATTTCAATTCCTCAAACAAACTTTGCTGCAACAAAACAGTCAGGCTTGGAACGGACTTTAAACAGGCATAGTTTTCCCTCTGCAATCTTTTCAGATATTTTTCTTCTACCACTGTTACTGAGCAGAACCCTGTGGGGTTCCTGGGCACAAAAGACTTTCTGTGTCTCCCATTTCTTTGTTACAGGAAGTAGGCTTCATTCAACCTCCATGACCTCCCTTGAGTTCCAATGGAAGGTTCAAACAGTTGCTAATTAGGGAAGGGAGGGGATCCAGAGACAAGGGAGGAAGAGTCAAAAGAAACCATAGTGTAGCCTTGGGGCAGTGTCCTGGTTCCCCATCAAGAGATATACATAACAACATCTTTGAAACTGTTTTGCAGATACTGAAATCCCCACCAGGTGGGAGAAGTTAAGGGTATGGTGTCCACAAGCTCGTAGACCCCAGACTGGTTGGAACCAGAAGGTTGATGATGCTGATTCCTACTCCACCATCAACCAGTCAGAAGAATGCCCGTGAACTGATCGTGCCCTCTTTGACTCATTGCTATAAAACTTCTCACTACGCTCTCCAAGGGGGTACACACAGTTTTGAGGGCATTAGCCCGCTGTGGCCTCCTTTGCCTGGCAAGGCAATAAAGCTATTCTTTTCTACTTCACCCAACACTCTGTCTCTGAGAATAATTCGGTGTCAGGGTACAGAGGCTGGATTCAGCTTAACTATCTCCTGTTCCCCAGCAACTTTTCTGTCCTCATTCCTGAACTATGGATCCACAGCACCCTCCTCTTGGTAGTTTCTCATCCTGAACTATGGATCCACAGCGCCTTCCTCTTGGTAGTTTCTCATACCGCTTCTTGTCATCCCTCCCCATTCCAGACCAGCCTTTTCTGATGGTGTTCAATGCTCCAAAATGGTCCTCTTTTCTTTTATTCTCGGCCACTCTCCAATGTAAAATTTTACTCCTTCCATTGCAGATTTCAGTTATTAGGTTGTTATGTGACTAGCTAATATGACTGTCCTTCCCATGATATAGTTACATTTTATAAGAAAATGATGTTAATTCAAATGACTCTCTAGTTTTTGACATGTATAAGGGAAAGTAGTCCATGTATAAGGGAAAATAGTCCTTCCAGATATCCTTGAACATTTCTGGGCATGCTGTTTACTCCACTTCAAATGAGACAGAATAATGATACCTAGAATCTAGAAGGTGAAAGACTCCACTTATAGCAATATTTTAGAATCTAAAATCTAGATTTAATAACCTATTTTCTAGTCTTCTGGATTGTAAGCCTAAAACCACTGAGAGGGCAAGCCAGGGAGTCAAGACTTCTGAGACACATACTGCTAAATTGTGATCTCGTAATTTACTTATTTTGGCTTTTTTCTTTTTAAGAGAGAAATTCATTTTGAGAGTAAGTAAAACACATGCTGTGCAATGTAAGTGATACTCTAAACCTTACTGATCCTCACCTTTATAGAAGTAGTTTAAGTTATGATGAATTCTAACAGCACATACGGCCTTCAAAATAAGCATTTCTATGGAATATAGTTTAGTAAACAAACTTTTATACACTTCTTATGCTTTCTAAAGTAAAATTCATATGCTTTGCTGTGCTAAGCCTAGTTTGAAATAATGTTGAGAACAGATGGCAGGGTGAAAATTTTGATGAATAGCATAATTCTTTTAAATGAAAATCTCACAAGCAAATTTTCTTATCTTCTAGGAAGAAACATAGTATTTATGATGAATCAGTCAATGCTGAATTTACTGAAAATTTAATGTGTAGATCTCAACACTGTATTAGGTGCTATAGAGGAAATGAAAAAGGGTAAATACACATCTTACACTCAGTTGTTCCAAACTGGAATGAATGTTAGGATTGAATGTTGTTTCCTACTATAAATGCAATTAGCTTTCTTTTTAAAATAAGCATTAAAAATTTTAAACTATCTGGATTTACTTTAGATATTCAAAAAATGTGAGATAAGAAAATAACCTTCTTGTTCTAAATTGCTTGTCAGTTAAGCCCAAACCATGTTTTTGAGTAGTCCATCCTTTTTATCCTATTTGAACTGTCCCTTTGATCATTTCCTAAATTATTATGTACCTGGTATCTGTTACTGGACTCTAATATGTTTTATTGTTCTGACATTATATTTTTACGCCAGACTGTTGTCGACTAAAAAAGAATGCACAACCTAAAACTTGAGAGTTATGTTTTATTCGGTGGACAAAACTGAGGACTTAACCCTGGGATATCATCTCAGGTAACTCTGAGAGACTGCTGTGAAGGGGTAAGGTGGGAAGCCAGGATACATAGGAGGTTTTGCAGCAAAAGACCATGTAGTCGGAACATCAGAAGATTACTGTTAATTAAAGAAAACCAGATATCTCAAGTAAAGGAATTTAGTGCTTTTCCATTTATGGAAAGATGCGAAGTCTGGGCTCATTGAAGTCATTTATTTGATATGCACCTCCGTTATTTTGAGCCAGCATCCTCTGTTTTCTCATCCTGAGTCTCCTCAGGGTGCACCACTGGGAAGGCTGCAGTGGCTAACTGTTAGATGGGGGCAAATCCTACTTCCATCCTGAGTTCCCTCAGAGCTCACCACAGGGGAGGCTGCAGTGTGATGGTTTGATGGCTGCAACATCTTTTGTTTACTGATACGGCAGGTGGCATTTTTAGTTCACACTGTTTTCACCACTCTTCTTATTTTGATTTAAGTTGAAATTTGATTAGGATTGTGTTACAGTTACAGATCAATTGGCAGGAAATTAATATTATTACTGACTTTTTATGATGAGGTATAAAGTGCATGGCTCTAGGCAGACCTTTATAAGTTATATAGGCTACTTATATTTCACATTAAATATATTAATATGCTTTTATGGGTGTTTTCTAAATGCTTATTTTTGGTTTATGAAAAAACACTTGATTTTTATATTTTTACTTGTAAACAATCATTTTACCAAAGTATTATATTTCTAATAGTTTTTCAATATAGTCTCTTTGTTTTCCAGGGAAAGAATGACCTCTTCTGAATATAGCAATAATTTTTCCTCAAAGATTACAAAAATGTTACAATTTCTCTTCTGTATTGTTGAAAACACTCAGCTGGCTTCCAGTTTCCCCCATATTGGGCAGCAACTAATTCCTTTGCAGGATAGGTGACCCTCTGCTTTCAGATTAGTCCAATTTACTGGTTAAGCTTGCCACACTGGTGGAAACTGAGGGTTCACATGGAATTTCTGTTCTGTGATTTTTCCATCAGCTCCTGTAGCTTTTCTGCTGCTGCCATTCTTTAAAGGCAAACAGATTCTAAGCAGATGGTTTGCCTTTGCTTCCATTTTCTACCTTCACCTGCAGTTGTTACTCTTTCAGAGAAAGCACCCCTTCCTGCTCTCCATGCCATCCTTAGACTATGTCATGATGAGGAATCAGGGTCAGAGGAAACAGCAAGGTATCATGTCTTTTGTACTGTTGCTGATTTTTTCCCATAGTCTTCATTTTCTCCTTTAGTGCGAAGAACTTCCTTTGTTACTTTTTATATCCATGAATTTTTGGAGATTTTGTTGGACTGAAAGTATCTTTATTTCACCTTCATTTATGCAACAGACCCTTGCTGTTTATAGAGTTATTTCAATAGTTTAAGATTATTCCATTGTTTTCTGTTTTCTATTGTTTTTCATGAGAAATGGGTGATCATTCTTACTATGATTTCCTTGAATAGAATGAGGATTTTGTCTTCTGGCTGCTTTTAAGGTTTCATCTTTGTTTTTGGTATTCAGCAGTTTGACTATAATGTGCCTTTGTTTGTTTGTTTCTAAAATTCACTTTGTTGTTTGTCACATTCTTGGATCTGCATGTTGGTGACTTTCATCAGTTTTGGAACATCCTTGGCTATTAGGTCTTCAAAATTTTCTTGCATCTCATTTTCTCTCTTTTCTTCTGTAAGACCAGTTATGTGAATGTTAGTTCATTCAATATTTTTGTCTCAGATCTATGATTTTTTTGTTTTTATGGGCTTTTTATTCTGTTTTGTTTTCATTCTATTTCCTCTTGTGTTTCAGTTTGGAAAATTTCTATTGATTTGTTGTTAAGTTCACTGACCCTTTCTTATGCTTTGTCCAGTTTTCTATTAAGCCCATCTAATGAAGTTCTGTTTGGTCCTTTTTTTTTTCTTTTTGCTTAAAGTCTCCATTGTTCCTTTAAACTATTTAATCTATTTAAAGTTTAATATAATTATTTAATATAACGTTTTAAAAGTTACTCCATCATCTGGGTCACCCTTGGATCTGACTCTATTGACTATTTTTTTTATTTTTTAAAATTATTAATAGGCTTTATTTTTTTTAGAACAGTTTTAGGTTCACAGAAAAATTGAGTAGAAAGTGCAGAGTTCCCATACACTCCCTGTCCTCACCCTCCACACACATACAGCCTCCCCAGCTATCAACATCCCATGCCACAGTGGTACATTTGTTACAATTAATGAACTTAAACACATTACTATCACCCAAAGTCCATAGTTTACATTAGGGTTCACTATTGGTGTTGTACATTCTATAGGTTTTGACAAATGTACAGTGACATTTATCCACAGTTGTAGTATCACATACAGAATAGTTTCGCTGTCCTAAAAATCCCCAGTGCTCTGCCTATTCATACCTCCTTCTGCCAGCTTCTGGTAACCACTGATATTTTATTCTTTTATTTGCCTTTTCTAGAATGTCATATACTTGGAATCATACAGTATGTAGCCTTTACAATTTAACTTCTTTCATTTAGTAATATGAATTTAAGTTTCATCCATGTATTTTCATGACTTGTTCATTTCTTTTTTAGCACTGAATATTATTCTGTTGCCTGGATGTACCACACTTTATTTATCCATTCACCCATTGAAAGACATCTTGGGGGCTTCCCTGGTGGTGCAGTGGTTGAGAGTCTGCCTGCCGATGCAGGGGACACAGGTTCGTGCCCTGGTCCGGGAAGATCCCACATGCCGTGGAGCAGCTGGGCCTGTGAGCCATGGCTGCTGAGCCTGCGTGCCTGGAGCCTGTGCTCCATGATAGGAGAGGCCGCAACAGTGAGAGCCCTGTGTACCGCAAAAAAAAAAAAAAAGAGAGAAAAAAGAAAACAAAGGAAGACATCTTGGTTGCATCTACATTTTGGAAATTTTGAACAAAGTTACTATAAAAATCTGTGTGCAGGTTTTTGTGTGGACATAAGTTTTTAGTTCATTTGAGTAAATGCCAAGAAGCACAATTGCTGGATCATTTAATAAGAGTATGTTTCGTTTTGTAAGAAACCACCAAACTGTCAAAGTGGCTGTATGATTTTGCATTTCCACCAACCAGCAATAAATTAGGGTTCCTGTTGCTCTACATCCTTGTCAACACTTGGTGTTGTCACTATCTTTGATTTGGGGCCTTCTACTAGGTGTTTAGTGGTATCACACTGTTGTTTTAATTCACAATTCTATAATGACATGATATTGAACATCCTTTCATACACTTATTTGCCATCTGTGTATCTTCTTTGGTGAGGTGTCTCTTCAGGTCTTTTTCCCATGTTTTTAATTGGGTAGTTCATTTTCTTTTCACTGAGTTTTAAAAGTTTTTTGTATATTTAGCCTAACTGTGTTTTATCAGATGTATCTTTTGCAAATATCTTCTCCCAGTCTTTGGAATCTTTTGGGACTCTCCCACTTTTCTTATTCTCTTGATGTTGTCTTTCAGAGAACAGAAGTTTTTAATTTTAATGGAGTCCAGCTTATCAATTTTATTCCTTTCATGAATTGTGCCTATGATGTTACATCTAAAAAGTCATTGTCATAGCCAAGGTCATCAAGATTTTCTCCTATGTTATCTTCTAGGAGTCCTATAGTTTTGTGTTTATATTTAGATCAGTGATCCATTTTGAGATAATTTTTGTGAAGGGTGTCGGGTATGAGGTTTATGTTTAGGTTTTTTTTTGCACATGGATATCCAGTTGTTCCAGCACTGTTTGTTGAAGAGACTATTTTTGCTCCATTATACTGTCTTTGCTCTTTTGTCAAAGATCAGTTGACACCTGGGGTGGACCTAGAGTCTGGGTAGGGCGCCAGTCCATTTCTGACTGGGAACCTGGTTTTGAGGGAGCCATCCTAGACATTGGGGCCACCGGGGAGGGCCTGGTGCTGGAGTGAGTCAACAGCCTCACTCCACAGTAGCTGGCCTGGTCCTTGGCCCAGACAGAAGCCTGGGTTTGTGGGTGCCCACCTGAAGTGCAGGTTTGCAGGGGCTGATTGGGAGGCTGGTGCCCCAGGAGCTGCTTGGGGCCATGGGAGCCAGCTGGCACTGGGGTATATCAGGGATTGGTCTGGGTTTGGGGGAGCCTGCAAGGAGTCACCCAGGGCTGCAGGAGTTAGCCTGATGATGGGGTCAGCAGGCTCTGGGGTTTGAGGTGAAGGCTGACGTTCACTTCACTCTCCTTTTCTCTGTTCATGTTGGGCTGTCCGGTCTTGGGGGAGGTGTAATGGGGGTCATGTGAATCTATCTCTCCTACCCTTCTCAATGTGTCCTTTCTTATTTCTGTGCTTCACTCGGTGCTATAATCCCTCACCTGGAATCCTTGGCTCTTGTGAAGGTATTTTCTGGCATGGGAATAGTTGTTCAATTTGATGTGTTTGGGGTGGACAAGAATTAGAAATTCTTATGCCTTCATTTTGCTGATGTTATCCCCATGGAATAGGTTTTTGAGAGAATGCTGGGAGCAGCATGAGCTGATATAGTTTCAGAGGGCTTTGTGGCAGAGGTGGGGCTTGAATTGAACCTTGAAGAACTATTAAGACTAATAAGAGTCTAAGGAAGCAGAGAAAACCTTTCAGGCTTGAGATCAGCAGAAAGAACAATTGGAAAGTAGGAAGGAAAATTAAATATTTTGCAGAAGTTTATTGATTGGAGCAGAGATTGCATTATGAGAAACAATGGCTAGGTAGAATAAAAACACTATAAACAGCTTTGAAAATTAGGCAGAGTTGTTTGGAGTTGGCACAGAAGATAACAGATGACACTCTTGATTTCTAATATTTGGAGTGATGTGAGAAATATTGTGTTTTAGGAAGAATACTATGAAAACATTATTCAGAATATATTTCTAATGGAGGTGGTGGTGAAGGTGTGGGATGGGAGTGGGAGATGAGTGAAGAAAAACAAGCGTAGCACCTATCTCCCCAAAACAGCTTTTTCCCAGTTAACTAATTAATATCAAATGGAGGTACTTTTATATATCTTCCAGGCAAGAAAACTTTGAATCATTTTTACTTCTCTAACATTTATTTTCTGAATTCATGAAATCTACATATAGTTGAATGTGGCTCTTTTGGCATGTATATTTCTTTCTACTCTTTTTTTCCTTCTTTCTGGTATCCCAGACCCTTTCAAAATAGTTAGCTGGGAGGGAGGTGACAGACATGTTTAATGAAACATGAAGACTGGACATCTAAATGGAGATGTCCTCTATGAAGTTAAAAATATGAGACAGAAGCATAAATGATATTTTAGGATTGGAGAGGATAATGTGAAATCATCCAGCTAGCTGCAGCTGTAGGAATAGATAAACTTACTGAAGGGGTATTTGTCCTGACAGACACATATAGAAAAGAATATGTATAAAGGGAAAACAAAGTCCTGGAAGATAAATGAGGAAAGAGTACAGAGTATGCGTAGAAATATAAGGGTTATATAGATAAGTTAGAAATGCATAGTTTGAGGAAGGTGAAAAGAAAATCATAAGAAATTAAGCAATAGATTTGAATGCTTCAGAGGGTTAGAGCAGAGTGATGATTCAAGAAGGGATATTGAATTGTAAGACAAATAAGTTATTGTTCTCCAGTAATGATGAACAGGGTAGGTTGGATTAAGCCTCCCACTAAAAACAAATAGAAACTATGAACAAAATGTTAAAAAAGTGGTTTATCTGTTTAAAATCATTAGAAACACCTGGGTTGACTCACTCAGAAAGGTGAGCCTGGCATTTATGGCTTTTTTTTGGCATCTGCTAAATCTGGAAGAGATCATTGAGAAGTTGAGATACTGGGCAGAAATTTAACAAAATCTGTAGCTAGGGACAAGAAGATTAAATTCCAGGAGTTTCTAGTGGGACAGGGTAACTTTTCTTATTTTGGGTTGAGAACCCAAACGATTAAGCCTGGGGAGTTGGGGTGAATTGGAACACAGCCAGTCCTTGAAGGGACTGAAGTCACACCCTGAATTTTCTCAATTCCTAAAATTGAATTAAAAGCAATTCCATATGGAAATGAATCACATAAAAAATTTACCACTGCAAAACACAAAGTGTAGTACAGAAAGTTAAAATTAGGAAATACAGAGTGTAAACAACACTGTGAAAAAAATGATTTGGAGCCCCTGGGGCACTGAAGAGAGATAATGGGCCAGAAGCAGTGTGTGATAGGGAGCGAATCTGAGAACTTTCTAAAGTTAGCAAAACATATTGTCACAAAGTCAATCATCTTTATGGACCCCAAGCAGGAGAATAACAAACAAACCAATGTAGTCTTGTCATAATATAACATCTGAAAACCAAAAACGAAGAAACAATAATAAAAGCATCCAGAGGAGAAAAAGGCAAACTACTTTCAAGGGAACAACTATTAGAGTGACAAGCAGACTTTAGAAGAGAAACAATGAAAGCTAGAAGGTAATGAAATGTTATCTTTAAAGCGTTCATAGTAAATAACTGCTGCGGAGAATTCTATACTCAGTGAAAATACCTTCCGAAAATAGATAAACAGCATTTTCAGATAAGTAAAAGCTAGGAGAATTTATCACTTGTAATCTACACCAAAGAGAGAAGGAACGTTATTCAAGCTCAAAAGTTGAGCTACAGGAAGAAATAAAGTACAACGAAAATGAGGAACAGATGAACAGGTTTAAATGAATAATGACTATGTTAAAAATAATAGTAGAGCCCCATGAGAAAATAGGACCATATCATACAAGTGGGAGGGGAATGAGTGAAGTTAAAATCTTCCAAGTTCTCTGCACTGACCTGGAAAAGAGAAAAAGTGCCAAGTACATTAGACCTTGAGAGCTGGAGGATGAGTACTGTCACCTTTAAGGAAGCTGCCAAAAGAATTGTAAGGCAGATATTACTACGAAGATAATAGTGAGAAAAATAATGGAATATAAAAATACTTTATCCAAAAAACGAAGAAAAAAAATGAAGAATTAATGAGACAAATAGAAGGGGCTGAGTACGATAGTAGATATAAACCCAAATATGTCACTTATTATAGGAACTGTAAATGAACTACTTCTCCAGTTAGAACACAAAGTTTGTCAAATATGTTAAAAAAGTTAATTATATGTAGCTTATAAGAGATGCAGTGGTTGAGAGTCTGCCTGCCGATTCAGGGGACACGGGTTCGTGCCCTAGTCCGGGAAGATCTCACATGCCGCAGAGCGACTGGGCCCGTGAGCCATGGCCACTGAGCCTGCGCGTCCGGAGCCTGTGCTCCACAAACGGGAGAGGCCACAGCAGTGAGAGGCCCACATACCGCAAAAAAAAAAAAAAGAGATGCATCAAAAGTATAAGATTAAAAGTGAAAAAAAGATGAGAGAGGGCATATCATGAGAACTCTAACAAAAAGAAATCTTGCATACATACTCGATTACATACCAGGTAATATGCATTTGTGAGCAAAAACAAGATAAAGAATAAAGATGGGGTGTTCAAAACAATAAATATTCAATTCCCCAACCTGGAAAAATTCCAAATCTTAACAGAAAATTGTAAAATGTCTCTCTCTCAAAAAAAAATATTTGAGCAAGCAGACAAGAAAACCAGTAAAGAAATATAAGATCATGAAAAACATGAATACTATCTAATTAGAGATATAGAAACTATAGCCAACAACTACAAAATATACATTATTTTTAAGCACACATGAAACATTTACATAAATTGATCATATGCAAGGCCATAAAGCAAATTTCAAAAGATTAAAATTATGTGGAAAATTTCACTGAATACAAAAAAATTAAACTATGAATCTATAACAAAAAGTTAACTGGAAAATCTTAACTTTTGGGAATGAATACACTCCAATTGACCTATGGGTCAAAGAAGATTTCATAATGGAAAATAATAGATATTTTGAGGTGAATGAAGTAAAAATACTACTTATAAAATATTGTGGGATTCAGCTAAAGCTGTGTCTAAAGGTTAATATAGATCCTTAAATACACATATTATATCAAAAGAAATTTGAAAGTCAACAGCATAAATATTTCCAAAACATGTATCTGACAAAGAGTGTGTATCTTACAATCCAATAGTTAGAAAGCAGTCTAATTTAAAAGTGTACAAAGATTTGATCAGATACTTCACAAATGAAAAGAGCCAATAAGTACATGAAAAAAAGGCATAACATCCTTGGTTATCAGGGAAAGACAAAATGAAACATCAAATGAGATATTATCACACATTATTAGAATGACTGAAATTAAAACAACTGACAATACCAAGGGTTGGGGAGAATGTGGGATAATGTTGTTAGTAGGAATGCAAAACTGTTACAACTACTTTGGAAAACAATATGGCAGTATCTTATAAAGTGAAATACTCACTTAACATATGACCCAGAAATCCCACTACTAGTTATTTAACCAAGAGAAAGGGAGAACATTTGTGCACATTTTATGTCAAGAATGTACAGAGCAGTACTGTTCATAGACACTTAAAAGTGGAAACAACCCAAAGGGCCATCAAGTGGTGAATGCATAAACAAACAATAAACAAATTGTGGTATTTCTGTACTATGGAATATTATTTAGAAATAAAAAGTAGTAAAATATTAATGCATGGAACATGAATAGATCTCAAAAATATGTTAAGTGAAAGAAGTCAACACAACTGACTACACAATCTATTATTTCATTTACTTGAAACTCTAGGAAAGGCAAGACTATAGTGATATCAAAATTAAGATATTTCATGGAGAAACTAAAAAAACAAGAGTGGCAGACTTCCCTGGTGGTGCAGTGTTAAGAATCCACCTGCCAATGCAGTGGACATGGGTTCGAGCCCTGGTCCAGGAAGAACCCACATGCTGCAGAGCAACTAAGCCTGTGTGCCACAACTACTGAGCCTGTGTTCTAGAGCCTGTGAGTCACAACTACTGAGGCCACATGCCACAAATACTGAAGACCGCACACCTAGAGTCTGCTCTGCAACAAGAGACGCCACCACAATGAGAAGCCTGTGCACTGCAATGAAGAGTAGCCTCCGCTTGCTGCAAGTAGAGAAAGCCCGTGTGCAGCAATGAAGACCCAATGCAGCCAAAAATAAATAAACAAATAAAATTTTTGTTAAAATTAAGAGAAAAAACAACAAGAAAAAAGAGTGACAGAAGATATTTGCTTAAGTAACTGACAAAAAGCTTGTATTAAATTATATAAAGAACCATCAGAAATCAATAAAGAAAACACGACTTAATAGAAAAAAATCAAGAGTGTTGAACAGGCATTCTACGAAAGAAGATATCCAATGGCCAATAAAAATATACAAAAAAGTGCTTTTCTTTATTATTTATTAGGAAATTGCCAATTAAGCATACAGTGAGGTATAATGTATGCACCAAAGTGGCTAAAGCTACAATGACTGACAACACCAAATATTGGAGACGTCCTGGAACAAAAAAGAACTTTCGTCTACTGCTGGTGAAAGTAGACATTAGTATAATTGCTGATTATCTATTAGTGTTAATATATGTATACACCATGCTCTTGAAATTTTACTCCTAGCTATCCAACAGACGTGTGTGCATTAAGAGACTATAAGAATGTTTATAGCAACTTATTTACAAAACAGAAACAGGCTCACAGACATAGAAAACAAACTTATGGTTACCAAAGGGGAAAGGGGTGGGGAGGGATAAATTAGAGTTTGGGATTAACATATACACATTATTATATATAAAATAGGTAAACAACAAGGTTCACTGTATAGCACAGGGAACTACATTCAGTATCTTGTAATAAACTATAATGGAAAAGAAAAAAAATAAGAATGCTCACAACAACAATATTTGTTATAGTTGAAATTGGAAACAACATAAACATACATCAATAGTAATATGGGTAAATAAAATGGTGGAATAGTCAGTCATACAAAGCAAACACCTGTACAACAAAAATAAATGAACTGCTGTTGCATGCAATGGCATAGGTGAATCTCATCACCAGAATGTTGAATGATGTAAGTCAGACACAATTCCGTAATAAGGCAGAAACATGATTCCATTGATAAAAACCTGAAAAACAGGGAAAACTAAACTCCAGTGTTAAGCATAAGGAAAAAGAGCATCTTTGGGGAGAGGGGAGACTTCGTGATTGAGAAGAAGCAGGAGGGAATGCTTCTGGGATGTTGGCAATGTTCAATTTCCGGCTCTGGAAAGTGGCACAAGTGTTTTCTTTGTGATAAATTATTGATGCTTGTTTTTGTCTCATGCATTTTTCTGTTTGTGTGCTATACTTTATAATAAAATAAGGAAAAAATGTAAAGCAGTCATGGTGATCTTCAAGAGAGCAATTTCAGCAGCGTTACTGAGACAGGTTAATATAGAGAAGCCTTGGCAAGAGGTAGAAACAACAGTTAACAAATCACTTTCACTGGTGTTTGGCAGTGGAAGCAAAGGTCAGAAAATAAGATTTTCTATTTTCATTATTCTGGTACATTTTAGCTATTAGTTGAATCTTTTTTTGTTCAAGAATCAAAAGACGTAAATCTGCCTTTTTATTTCCTGATACTTTTCCATAAAATTCTAATGGTGTTGGTTCCTTATCTTTATTTGAATGTCTCTTCAAATTGCACTAATATTAGGTTTTGGAAGAAATAGACCTTCTCTTATAAAATGCTACTTTTGTAGTTTTGTTCATTCCATATGACTGCTGGGACTGGAAATCGAGGGAAGGCAGGGGATGTCTCAGCTGTACAAAAGAAAGATACTTGGTTGAATTTTTCCATTTTCCCTTTGAGGATTGCTGAAAAGACTTTATGCTCCTAGTGTTGCATAAGATTCTCTGTGGATGAGGAGACTTTGCCCCTATGGCCCCTGAAAGCACCTCAGCTGAACCGAATGTCTAAAACAACCCATGTGCTGATAACAAGAGAAATTGGATGAAAGAGTGCCTACTGCTGTTAGGACTCTTATCACACCATATTATGTGATCTGCTTCCATATTTAAGTCTCAAAAAATAAAATAAAATGAGAGTTAAAATTGGTAGTGCAGCAGTTTCTTACAGAAAGAGTTCTATTCTGGCTCAGAGATTAAAAAAAAAAAAAGTGGATTAAGAAAAAGAAGAGAAACTTCACAGATAACTAGCCAGAAAAGACTAAGGCCAGGAATGGGATATTATTCTGCTGCCCTGATAGAAGAATTGTTTTATTCAAAGTCCTTTTGCTTGGAAGTGACTATCATTATCATGACTTTACTTTTTGGATCATAGAGGAGAGAAATATTAAGAGATATACAAATCTAATCAATTTTCATTTCCACTATCTCTATGAGTTGTGGTCCTACCAGCCAGAATTTCATCTGACCAAACATCCAAATCAGATGATTAGATTAAGAATTATGCCAATGATCAAGAAAAGTTACTACTGAATTTACTGCAAGAACATTAATGTTAAGAATTTGTTTTATTCCATTATTTTCTACTTAAAAAACACTGAAGCCATCTCAAGCAATTTGGGGTTCCCATTTCAGCAAATGGAAGTGGGAAATTCACTCTAAACTATAACTCAAAAATTCACTTAATACTTAATTCATATTCAACTTTCCAAAGTTTGATCTCAAACAAATCTATGCAACAACAAAGCACCTAGAGCTAAGTGTTCTGCTTCAAACGTCAAGCATCTTGAAGGTAGGGTTAGAATTTCCTTCAAAATCACTCAATGCAGATATAATAATGAGAATTCTTGATACACTTATCTTAAATAAATGGGTGATACATTTCTAATGACTAATTTGAGGAAATATATCTTTGATTTCCAATTTATTTTTGCACACTCTTATTTAGAACACTGATGATTTTTGTACTGCACTTCTAAGGATTGTAATTTTAGGGAATCTCATTTCTTTACTTACATCTAGCTTGTATATGTCTGCCTTAAGGCACAATCATGTTTTTAACCATTCTCCAGAATGTACTGTTTTGTTAGAGAATAATCTTGTATCGTCTTGTGTTATGAAAAATATTGCATTGCATTGCACATTAGAACAAAGATGGACTTACCATAGTTTCATGTGTTACTGAGATATGAGCCAATTTTGTTTACATATTAGTAGTTAAATTTCATCTGTTTATAATCATAATTATTCAGAGACTCAATTTCAACTGTTTTGAGGTTAGTTGCCTAGATACTCTTATTTGAATGAGTAGTTCTAGATTTGGGGGCCCTAAATGAAGGATTAGGCATGTTATAAATAACCAGCCTACTCAGGATTCCCTTGATTCAAACAGTAGACAAACTGGCATTAAAGGAGTCCAGTAGAGTGAATGCATTAATGGTTGTTCTCCATTCCACATCCCTCCCTGTACCCACTCCGTTTGCTTTGCTCTGGGTTGGGTGTTTGTTCTATTCCATCCTTATGCTCTGGACTCAGCATGTGATTTGCCTTGGACGATGGCATGTTAAAAAATGTGACCCCCCCCAAGCAGAGGTTAAGTGCTTGCATGTTTTTGCTTGTTCTCTTGCTCCTCTGTGATCACCCTGAGAAGATGCCTGGCTGGCCTGCTGTAAGATGAGATGTATAGAGCAGAGTCGAGTTGTTCCAGACATCCCAGCTGAGGCCACCCTAGATCAGCCAACAACCATCTACTCCCAAACTTGAGAGTACACCCAGCTGAAGCCAAAACTTCTCAGCTGAACCCAACCTGAACCAACAACAAAAACTCCTAAGCAAAATAAGTGCTTATTATTACTGGGCTTGAGTGGTTTGTTACATACCATTATTGTAGATAACTGAAGGTAATATTGTTAATGTCTATATTTTTGGCTAAATTGGCAATGAAGCACTTCCAAAACTCATTCATTTTGCTTATTTGATGGTCAGAGCTGGTGAGTAGGAACCTTCAACACATTTGAAACTTGATCACTTGAAAGTACAGGAATACAAGGCAGAGAAGTTTGTTTTGCCCCTTCTCAATTGCAGCTGAGTCCTGAGTTTGGGGGACAGCGGGCGTAAAGTCAGGTGATGAAGGAATCATCACCAAAGCTATAGCTGGGTGGCAGCAGGTCCCTCTACTCTGATACAGATTCCCTCATCAGCCCAGGGGCAGGTAGAAATTGAGAGTGGTTGTTCTTTCTTTGTGTTCCACATGCTTCATCAACTGGTCAGATACATCCTCACTTAATGGGAAGAGAAAACCACCAGGGAATATTTCTCACCCTAGGAAGCATTTGAAATGTGTAGATCATGTCTTTCTAGTTGCTAAATAATTATTTTATCGTGTTCAGTGAATTATGGGGAGCCTCAGATTACATACATTTTGAGATTTCTGACTTTAAGAATGATGTATAATTCCATCCTGATGTTTTTACAGTGTAATATGGAACCTAGTGCACATGTATTTCTGTAAGTAGATTCTTATTTAATAATAATATTACCTTTCTCATTTTTCTAGATTAGCACTGTAAAGCTCCATGTACTCATCTGAGTTAACGTTATCAGGGAGAAAGGAAAAGCAAAAAATAACCCTGAGAAATAGTGTTTGGTTGATTCTGCTCATAAATCATGTTATTTCACAAGATTCTGGGAAGCGTCATTGCTTCCTGCTGCAATGGGGCCATTTTGCAGCTTTAAGTTTTGAGGTGACTCACCTGAAAATTGAGCTAAAAGCAGACTGAATGAGATAGTTCACCCACATGACGAATGTGAGATGGGAGACTCACCGAGACTGAGATTCCTAAAGGTGTTCTCTTTATCTCTCTCTCACTGCTTTTCTTTCCTCAAGGTTGACCCACTTGGAAAATTTTGGAATTTCTAGCTCATTCGTTAATTTAAAAATATTTATATCCTGACCTTCAGATAATAATGGCTGTGCTAATTTGTATAACACACCACTTCTATCTCAAATTGCCTTAGCAATAACTGAAAAACAATTAAAGAAATATCAGGAAGCAGACATCACCATTGCAAATTATGGAAAGGGGCCACTAAAAAGTTGGGAACATTGAATAATTTCTTTTATATTTAATGCAGATTTTTCCAAAATGAAGCAAGGCAAGGAGGATACAGGGCTGACTGATACTTTCAGCAGTGCTCCTCTGGTGGCTAGTCTGGAGGGTGAGCCCTGCAGCTTATGGTGAATTTTGGAGAAAGTCCAGGACATCCACTTGATGCCCGTTCAGGGATGTGGATCCATAGCAGATGAAAGCACTGTATTAGGAGACTTTAGAGTTCATGCAAGATTCACATAAAGAAGAAAACTGCATGTCAGGTGAGATTTCTTCCAGACACATTGAGTTTTCTATTTGATGTGGTAAGCAGCAACCTGGGGAAGCAGATCTTCTATGAACTTGGTATTATGGATGAACCAAAGAGAATAAAAGACCCAAAGCTGATCTTTAGTAGAGTGGACCACCAGAAAGAGTTCCTCCTTTATTTCCTCAGCCTCTGGAACAGCCAGCTACACATGTAAGTGTGTAGAACTTACAAAGAACATTTTAAGAGAAATGTACAATTCAGTGAGGGGGATCCAAAGAGCATAAGCCATCCTCATTAAATATGGATGTACCACATCAGAACAGCTCAGTGTGGTACCATATCAAATGTCCTAAGTCCTGAAATGAAAAGGATGGCAAAGAAGTTTTATTTCTTTTTAAAAATATATTTGTTTATTTATTTTTGGCTGCGTTGGGTCTTTGTTGCTGTGCACGGGATTTTCTCTAGTTGCGGCGAGTGGGGGCTACTCTTTGTTTCAGTGCGCGGGCTTCTCATTGCGGTGGCTTCTCTTGTTGCAGAGCATGGGCTCTAGGCATGTGGGCTTCAGTAGTTGTGGCTCATGGGCTCAGTTGTCTGCAGCATGTAGGCTCTTCCTGGACCAGGGCTCGAACCCATGTCCCCTGAATTGGCAGGCGGATTCTTAACCACTGCACCACCAGGTAAGCCCAGAATTTTTATTTCTAAAACAAGTAATTTCCATAGGAACGAGAACAACTTTAGAATAGGCCCTTTGTGCTTTTAATAAAACTCTAGAAAATATAAAGCAGAACACGAGATAATAAAATAAGAGACAGAGGTTAAAAAGGGAGTCAGGAGACAGAGAGCATAGAAATTCAACATGAGTTGGATGAGGTAGAAAAAGAAGAAAGGGAACTAAAATGTAATAACCCATTTAAAATCTGCATGAGAAGGACTAAAATTTGCATTACAAGGATTAAAATGGAAAAGCCTTTTCTATGATGCAAGGAATCATAATGTGGAAGACAAATTTGAGAAACTTTTTGAGAATTCAGATGAAGAGGATAAAGGGGTGAAGTTGATGAGAAAGAAGGTATGGTCCATGTACTCTGGAGATGTAACAAAAGGACTGTGGTGTTTTGAATGATCTCATTCTCAGAGTCTTCTCCTGAAACATTGAATTCAAGAAGAAATGGGTCTCCGTAGTGGTTGTATCAATTTACATTCTCACCAATAGTGTGGGAGGGTTCCCTTTTCACTACACCCTTTCCAGTGTTTATTGTTTCTAGATTCTTTGATAATGGCCATTCTGACCGGTGTGAAGTGATACCTCATTGTAGTTTTGATGTACATTTCTCTAATAATTAGTGATGTTGAGTATATTTTCACATGCCTCTTGGTCATCTGTATGTCTTTGGTGAAATGTCTATTTAGGTTTTCTGCCCATTTTTTAATTGGATTGTTTGCCTAAATTTCCATTGACAGATGAATGGATAAAGATGTGGCACATATATACAATGGAATATTACTCAGCCATAAAAAGAAACGAAATTGAGTTATTTGTGATGAGGTAGTTGGACCTAGATTCTGTCATACAGAGTGAAGTAAGTCAGAAAGAGGAAAACAAATACCATATGCTAATGCATATATATGGAATCTGAAAAAAAAAAAGGTACTGATGAACCTAGTAGCAGGGCAGGAATAAATATGTAGACATAGAGAATGGACTTGAGGACATGGTGAGGGAGAAGGGGAAGCTGGGGCGAAGTGAGAGTAGCAGTGACATATACACTACCAAATGTAAGATAGCTAGTGGGAAGCAGCAGCATAGCACAGGGAGATCAGCCTTGTGCTTTGTGACGACCTAGAGGGGTGGGATAGGAGGGTGGGAGGGAGGCTCAAGAGGGAGGGGATATGGGGATATATGTATTCATAAGGCTGATTCACTTTGTTGTACAACAGAAACTAACACAGTATTGTGAAGCAATTATACTCTAATAAAGATCTATAAAATATAAAAATAAAAAAAAGAAAGAAAGAAAAAGAAGAAATGGGTCAAGACTTTCAGAATTTGAGGAAAAAGATATCTGTCCTTAGAATTTTTTTTTAACATATTGAGTTTTCATTTACAGGAAAATGCAGTTGAAGTACATTTTCAGATATAAATTGGCTAAAAAAAGTATACCACAAATAATGTACTCATTTTAAGCCATTAGAGGTTTTTAAAAAAATAAAAAAGGAAGGAAAACCCAGATTTAGAAGGGACTATTTTTATAGAAAATGACTAATGGTAAATATTGAAAAAAATCTGATAGAATGGAACCTAAATGATTATATATATATAATATTATATTACTATATTATTATAATATATAAATATAGTGTAAAATTAATTAAATAGGTCATAAATAGTTATTGAAAGGTGATAAAAATTTAAAAATATAAAAACAAGGTCATACTAACAAAAATAGAAAGTAGGAAATGAGGGTGGGGTACAGGTAAAAATAGAAGTGTTTTTAAGTTACATGGAAGAGGATAAATGGATATGTATTTTCTGACATAATTTTATAAAAAAATTACAGTTATGTGTGAGATTATTTTTTTCATTGTGAGATATAACATTCTATACAGAATCCTGCACACAACAGTTGTGTAGGGTTTGGCGTGTAATTACAATGTGAACACCAGTGTTACTATCACTCAAGTGAAGAAAGGGCCCTATCCCAGGTCCCCAGAAACTTTCTTTGTTTATCTCTGATCATAAATTCATTCCTCCCCACTAACTTCCCCTCATCCCAACTTCTGTTGCCTTAAGATAACAATATGGTTTGCTTTTACCTGCTTTTAAATTTTACATAAATAGAATATATGAATTATTTTATGTTTTGCTTTTTTGGTTCAACAATTTGTGTCATCCATGTTGTTGATACAGCTTAGTGTGTTTGCTTTTATTACTTTATAGGATTTCATTGTCTATTCATGAAATTAACTAATGTCTTCCACTGTTGGTGAACTTTTGGGTTATTTACAGTTCTTGGCTTTTATGAGAGGTATGTCTAAATATTTTAAAAGGGGATGACATACAGAATTGAAAAAAGATGTATGGTTGAAAAAATAAAATATAATTTACTCCTCAAAATAATAGTAAAAAGAAAACAGCAAGGAAGTGTAAAACAGGAGCTCTAAAATGGGATGATAAAAGTAAATCCAAATATATGGAATAACTGAGAATATATTATCTTTTACTAAAAGGTAAATACTAGACTGAGTCAGAACAATGTCTGAGGGAGAGCCTCTTATCATGTATACTCATAAAATGAAACAATTCCGAAAGGTTAAGAGTAAAAGGGTAGGAAAATCTCCATAATCAAAAAACAAAACAACTGGAGTTACAGTTATAATATTAAACAATTAGGATTTACCATTGTTAAAATCAAAAACAAGTGGAGGTCAGCCTTGAAAATTCCCTGTGCAGACAAAACCAGTTTGGTCATACAAATAAAGCCTAATTTAGCTTACTTTGCAAGACTGACTTGACCTGGGTCATTTCTTGCTTATGCTTCTGGAAATCATAAGTGACACTTGAACTGTTTTCCAAGGTTGACATGAGGTAACCATTAACCAAATTCTTATCATTTAAGAAAATTCTAATATTATAACAAATCACTGTGAAGAATATAAGCTTACTATATAAGGTGCTTAATAACAATATGCAACTGAGCCTCTCTTTATGTTTTGGTTTGAGTGTTCCTGGTTTGCAAACTATTTGGTGTGTGCACAATAAAATTTTACTAATTACTACTTTGGTGATGCACTGGTTTTACTTGTTATTTCTGAACTTTTGACACTGTGAAATCGTTAAATAGGACAAAGAAGGTCCATAATATTTTTAAAAAGTGTAATAAATCTTATGCTCCAAACTGAAAAAACACCAAATTATATAAAACCACAAATTGTTAGAAATTCAAAAACAATTTATAAGTAGAGTAGAAATGGAAGACTTTAATATGCTTTTCTCAGTATTTCACAGATGAAGTAGGAGATAAATAAATGTTAAAAAATGATCTGAATTATATAATAAACTAGATGATTTATTCCATATATATTGAGCTATTTTTTCTATAACAAAGGATAAAAATAAAAGATAGTATATAGGTAAAAATTAGGTAAAGAATAACAAAATATAACTTTAAAGGAGAATGGAGAAATTATGAAGATAGCAAAAATTAATGAAGTTAGAAAACACAAAAATAAAATAATTGATGCCTAGGTAAAAAAGGGAATGGCAGATATTGAGAAAATAAAAATTATAAGCAAATATTATTTATAACTCTATCTTAAATAATTTTAAAATCTCAAAAAAATGAATAGGAGAGAATATAAATTATAAAAAGTTATTCAAGAAGAAAAAAATTGAGCATATGAACAAATAATTGAGCTAAATATTGAAAATGTTTGTCAAAAGTTACTTTCTGAAACTGCTTTGGGCTCAGAATACTAAGCTAATAAATTCTCTCACTTTGTTAAGGACATGTAAGAACACAGATCCGTGTTGTGATCTATGAATTGTGTTATGGCATACAAAGAGCTGACAGTATTTTGCCAACTAGTTGTACCAAAATCTGATTATGAAAGTACAAAAAAATTTGATTATGAAAGTACAAAATAGAAAGCCAAAAAACTAATCTCATTTATAAATATAATCTCAACACTCTAAATAAATTTATAGGAAGTTATATTCCAGAAAAATTATAGAATTACATGTTTAAAATAAATTTATTACAAAACTAGTAGAAAATATGGATGAACCTTTTGGAGTGTGAAAGGTCTGTTTAAACATAATTACAAAGGAAGAAACTATAAAAAATAGTTCATAAATGTTTATCAGCAATGCAATGATCCTAATGAAATACAAGAGCCAAAGAGGGAAAAAAATTGCAAAGCTCTGTCTAAGTGCTTGTATGCTTAATACATAAAGGGCTGATATAAATAAAAAAATGAATGCCTTGATATAAAATTGGGCAGAGATGAAAGCAGACAATTCACCAAAAAGTTAATGAACATTACCAATAAACACAAACAAACAAACTTAGCTTCTTCAGTAATCAAAGCATCAGAAGTTCAAACAACGGCTTACTATCAAGCTATGATCACTTCATTTTGACCTTGTGGAAGTCCAAAGATATTTAGAAGATCTTGATGTATTCCTAGAGCTTATATTCTCATGCCACCGCTGACTCTGGGTCCCCAGGAATTTGGGGAATTATTCAATGCGTGCTAATTTTGTCAGCCTTGAGTAGACCAAATGTAAAAGTCAGGCCCTTTCCAACACACACACACACACACACACACACACACACACACACCCCTCCACCCTCCCACCACACACGGTAAGAAGCATTGATGGATATCAGGGGGAGGAAGTGAGTAGAGGTCTTTATAAAGCAAGAGTTTGGACAATTTCAAATTAGAAAGCAGATACTCCCTGAAATTTCCTTCACGTCCCCATCTTTGGAGGAATTTTTGTGGTCTTGTTCAGTGAGATGCCTCAGCCTTGCCATACTGGATTGGCCCATTTCTTTCTCTCCCCCCCGGGTTCTCCGTGGTTTTCCTCTCCTTTTTCTCTTCCCCTCTTCAGCAGTTCCTCTAGTGTAGGTGGCAGAGAAGTTTAGCAGTCTGTTGCCTTGGCTTCTGCTGACAAGTGTGCTCTGAAAGTCTCAACTTCTATCCCCAAGAGCCTATCAAAGCAGTTCCCCAAACAGGACAGTTCTTTATGAAGAACTGGCTGCTGGCTGTTAGGATAATAACGGTTCTGCCACTCTAGTAAGAACAAACATGGGTCTTTAGCAAAAAGTTTGTGTTGGCTGTAGGCTGCTTTGGATTATTCCCTAATGGTCTCTACCAATATTTCCTAGGGACATTTGTTTATCCTCCAGTGTCATTAGAATGACTGTGGACAAGTTTGAAAATCCCCAAGGATTATTTTTTTACCACTTAAGGAATCCTCCTTCAGAACTTTAGGTTCTAAAGTTTAGAAGGACTATCTTTACCCCCGTCACCGTGGTGACTAGTGATGACCCAGTGAGCTGTTCTTGGCCATAGCTATGAAGATTATCAATAGATATAATGCACTTTAATTATAGCCAGCATGGAATTTGAGGATTTGTGTTAGAATCTTGAATCTTATTCCTGATCTAAAATGTGGAACTGTAACTGTTACATATACCAAGTCATTTGGACTCTATATTTCATTAATTGCATGCTATATACATATAGGTAAAAAGTTATGTGTGATTAAGAATTTACTATTATTTTAAGTAAATTGAAATTTTTATTTGGGAAAAACCAGACCCCTACAAAGCCTTCACTTAAATAACAGAGAAAGGGGAATAGAGAACAATTATTTAGTGAGCATCAAAATGTTGCCTCACCAGACTATATGGTATGTCCTATTATCATTTCCACTTACAGGCAAGGAAAGAGACTTCAGGAGGTTAATGCTCAATGTCACACAGCTAGTTGAGCCTAGTTTTTCTATGTAATCTTCACAGAAAACTGAGATAATACATGTTTTTTGCTTGCTGAATCTAAATTGTGCAAATTACCTGGATAATTGGGTTTTCTATAATGGAAATCCGGCAAGACTCTCGATAAACTGGAATTTTTAGCATTTTTCCAGGAGAAGCTCCTTGGTCTTCTTGAGTCTACTGGCTACCCTTCCTTGATTTGAAAGTTTTTTTTTTAAATCATTTCAGTGGTTGTTAAAAAAATTTTTTTTGTCACTCTTTACTTGTTGCTAACTTCTATTCCCAGTATGTCAGTTATAACTAAGACATTGACATTCACCACTGGATCAGTGCAGTTACGGCACTCTCTTAATTGGAAGAGGGTGAATGTTAATCATTTGAATTATTATTATGATATTTTCAGGCCAAGAGTGCCAGGGAGGCTTTTTAATATGGAAATCCACCAAATGATAATAGGAAAAAATTTACTCCTTCCCAGTGTAGTTATAATTTAAAGGCGAAAATAAGTACAATGCAGCTAAATGGAATTATTAGTTGGTCAAACATTGTGACTTTACAAGCTATGAATAATGTCTTTCCTCAGAGTCTCCTCCTAAGATGTTTGCAGTACAACATAGATACCTCACCATCACTTTGTACAATTTGGAATTTAGTTTTTCAGTTTTAGTATTCTCTGGTATAAGAACAAACCTAATAGGATTAACTCTTAATTTATTTACCCCTAAGACATGAAAATCATTGCTCCAACTTTAGGAAGTATAAACTCAATATCAAATTTGGGTAGGGGGCTGAAAACTAGGAAGATTTTTTATCTATAATTCTCTTAAGCCAGATTCTGGCGGGTAATTTGAAAGTGGCAAACTCCCTTATTACTAAATCCCAGAGCCAAGAATTTCCTTTACGTCTCTCTTTTTTGCGTCTCCTTGCACTTATCTGTGAATGACATTTCCAATTCCTGGAAAAAAACACTTGAGTCAGCGATTGTCCACCTCAGTTTTGAAAATTCTCTGGAACTCCTACTTTTGGAAGCGTAGGATAGTCATCTCTCCTTACTTTAAGATAATTGGGGTGAAAACTGTAACACTCAATGACAGTTTGCTTTCTTGTAGAGCCTTTTATGTATGAATCACAAAGCATTTTGCAAACTATAACTTAGTTCTTGCAGCTCCCTGGGGAGGCAGATCCCATTAACACTGTTTTACAGATGCTTATGAAACAGGAGCAGGGTGTTTCAATGAGTAGCTTCTGTTCAGGCAATGAGTCAGTGGGAAAGACTGGTAGAACTTTTGACATGCACCTTGAATGGGATGCCTTAAGAAGGGTGAGGAATTAATAAATGAGCAAGATAAATGGAATCCATTTGAAGAACTGTTTTGCAATGAGCAATCATTGTTCTAATGAATTATTTAAAGTATGTCTTAGCTTAAATGAATCTGAAATTGCACTATATTTTTTTCCTGGCAGCTCACCGTGGCATAAAACTTTTTGGGTCTTTTGGTTTTTGAATTTAACGTTTATGTGTGTATATAAATGGGAGGCTGTGGGACAACTACTAGGGTAATTTTTGGTGGCCCCTAATAGGTGATGTCAATAACTAAAGAGGAAGATATTTAAAATATGCAACAGTAGAAAATACAATGGGAGAAGCAAAAAATAATTTCAATTGATTTAGTGTAATATTTAGGTATGTAACAGTGAACAATTAGAAAACTGGAAGCCACTTTGCCTAGAGGTCATTTAGTTAGTCCAACCTCTGCTACACTTAAAGCATTCCACTTAAGAGAGAATTCTATTTGCTAAAAGTAACTGAGGAGGCAGGACTTCATTAGATAATGTTAGAAATGGCCTGTAATTGAAATGTGTACGTCTATTTGCTGCTGGTGAAATGATTTAGTCATTGAGGGGGGCAGAACAGCTATCCAGGTTGGGCCTGGAGGCTGCACTTTGATTGGAGTTGCCAGAGGACCAGGGTCTCAGCTTTGCCTGCTGGGCCTTTTGGTTTTATTAGTTTACCTGGGGTTAGCAGGCTCTGGAGGACTGAGTCAAGTTAGCCAAACTTGAAAGAGACTGATGTATAAATGAAAGTGAAAATTTAATTCACTTTGAAATCAGATTAGTTTATTTGTGCTGGATATTTAGTGCGTTGTATTTCTAGTAGGCGAGGCCAATTGGGAAACCAAATTAATATCAGAATTCTACTTGAAGAGTCTAGTTCGAGGGTTGGATGATCTGAATGACATGTTCATTATGTCTGAAAAAGATGCATTTGCCCAGTGGACAATGAGAACATCTGCTTGGCTGATCGGATGCCCTGTAGGCCTCTACTCTTCTGCAAAGATTATATTACCCTTGACATGTTTCCATTAGTTGGACTGCAGGTTCTCTAATGATAATTATTTGCCTGGGTATTGAGATGTAGAAGACAATTTAGTCTGAAAAAAATCCATTTAGAAGGCATCTTTTCAAAAGTTGATTATTTCTGAAGCTGTGCATACATTTCATTCATTTTATCTCTTTCATTTTAGATTGATTCTTATTGATTTCTATTACTATGCCCATCTTCTGATTTATAGCCCCAGAATCTGGATGGCACTAAATTGGGACTACTGTTATACTTAAATTACATATAACATAATTTCATCTCTCAAATTGCATTGCATATTAATCATTCCTTTTAGGTCTTCCTAGTTATTTTTTAGTTTTATTATTTTATGCCCATTTTCTATTTTTTTTTTTTTTTTTTCCGGTAAGAGGGCCTCTCACTGCTATGGCCTCTTCCGTTGCGGAGCACAGGCTCCGGACGCGCAGGCTCAGCGGCCATGGCTCACAGGCCCAGCCGCTCCACGGCATGTGGGATCTTCCCGGACCGGGGCATGAACCCATGTCCCCTGCATTGGCAGGCAGACTCTCAACCACTGCGCCACCAGGGAAGCCCTTCTTTTTTTTTTTTTTGCAACACCTTAGCTATTTTTGTACCTCTCCTAGAATAATATCTAAATCTGAAAGCTTCAGAACCAAAAGTCATTTTTTACTGTGGAGCTTACAGTAGATTTCTGGGCCAATAAAGAGAAGTTGGTGGCTGTATTGGTATCAAGAGGGGAAAAAGATACTAAAGCTAAGGGAGGAAATGAAAGATGAAATTGGGTATCCGGCCCAGTTGATTTTATTCCTGTAGGATCATTTGGTCAACCTTTAGTTCTTTTGTTACTTAGCAAAAGCAATTTCTGTCTTTTGGGTCACCTCAGTTCAATATCAAAGATAACCATGGTCAGAAAAGCAAGAACAGAGCATTGTTCTAGGATTCCTGTAAGAAGACTGGCCCTTTACCTTGAACTGTGACCTTCCTGACCTGTGGCTAGGTTGCATGCAGGGAGAGACACATCGTCTTAAAACACAAACAATGTTTGTGTTCCGTTTCACCCTCACCCTAAGTAAAGAGACATCCCGAGGAAGCCGACTCTTAGACTCTAAAGCTGAAGCAGAAAGTGAAAGGCAGTCTAGCAGTTGGGAACAATTCACTCTTCTCAGCCCTACTACTCGTATTGGATATTCTTCGAATTTTAATTGCACCTTCATGATTTCCAAACCACAACAAATCACAGAACAATTCCGTCTGAAATGTAAGACTGAATAGTCTTCAAAGGGTGGGTTGAGACTGGTAGAGTTCTCATGGTTTCCAGTGATACCTGAGGCTCCCATATGTCTTACTACTTCATCTGTTATAGAACACACTGATTGTCCGTAGAGTCTGGAGTTTCATAGTGTTTAATGAGAAATAAAACCAGAGGAAAAGATTACTATTGAATGGCTGAAGCTACTTGAATGTACGGAGAATTGTCTTTAGCCAGATGCATTGTCTCTGCGTGTAGGCCTGCAGGTAAGTGGCTGGTACTCTGAGTCAAAAACTTGTCAAATTGGAGAGTTAGAGGGAGCTGTTGAGGTCATCACATTGGTATCAATTCGAGTCACCTTCACAGGGAACTCACAGGAGATAATGAACTGTCTGTCTACTTTGAACATACCTAATAATATAAAATGTGAAATTCAGATTTTTCTCTGAGGGTACCCTAAGTCCATGTCAGGGATTTCCGGTTCAGTTCCGGCATCCTGGCAATTCAGGGAATAAGGTAATTTTAGTTTTATGGCCAAAATGATATTTTCAGTCCCACACTCTCATCTAGAATTTTGCCACTCCCCCACCAAGAAGTGACGTCTACTTCACATTCCCTCAGACGTGGGCCTTTGTGATGCTCTGAGACAGAATGTGACCAAAGTGATGTTACATGACTTTGGAGCCTAGGTCAGTAAAAATGATAAAGCTTCTGCCTAGCTCTTGCTTTGAGGATTCTCACTCTTGGAGCCAGCCTCTTTGTTGGAGAACTCCTGGCCACACGAGGAGGCCATGAATAGGTATCCCAGCTGATGGCAATCATTGACTGACAGACACATGAACAAATGATACTTCAGATAACTACAGCCTCCCAGCTCCCGACCCCCGCATCCCTCTATGCAGCCTGCAACAGAGACAAACCAGCTTTGTTGTGCTTTGTCCAAATTCCTGAGCCACAGAATCCATGGGCATAATAAATGGTTGTTTCGTCCACTAAGTTTTGGGGTAATTTGTTACACAGTAATTGATAAGCAGAAGAAGGAGTAGGGCTTTTGGATTATATATGTATGTGTGAGTGGGGTGTTTTTAAGTGGTAACATGCTCAGAATTAAAATAAGTTAAACTTTTAAAAATATTTATTAAACCATTTAAAATGTTTATTATTTAGATATCTATTAAACTATCTTATTAAACCATTAAAATATTTATTAAACCATTGCCATTATTTCTATCCTGACAATTTTTGCCATATTTTCATATTAAGTTCATTATTATTCAACTAAC
Organism: Tursiops truncatus; assembly: GCF_011762595.2. Taxonomy (NCBI): domain Eukaryota; kingdom Metazoa; phylum Chordata; class Mammalia; order Artiodactyla; family Delphinidae; genus Tursiops; species Tursiops truncatus. The sequence goes on along the minus strand of NC_047037.1, from coordinate 130,282,747 downwards.
TTTTTTTTTTTTTCTTTTTTTTTATTTTTTATTTTGCGGTACGCGGGCCTCTCCCTGTTGTGGCCTGTCCTGTTGAGGAGCACAGGCTCCGGACACGCAGGCCCAGTGGTCATGGCTCACGGGCCCAGCTGCTTCGCGGCATGTGGGATCTTCCCAGACTGGGGCACGAACCTGTGTCCCCTGCATCGGCAGGCGGACTCCCAACCACTGCACCACCAGGGAAGCCCCTCAACTAACTTTTTAATTTATATTAATTCACCTTTTTTTTTCATTAGTCATCAATTTTATACACATCAGTGTATAGATGTCAATCCCAATCGCCCAATTCAGCACACCACCATCCCCACCCCACTGAAGTTTTCCCCGCTTGGTGTCCATACGTCTGTTCTCTACATCTGTGTTTCAACTTCTGCCCTGCAAACCGGCTCATCTGTACCATTTTTCTAGGTTCCACATACATGCGTTAATATATGATATTTGTTTTTCTCTTTCTGACTTACTTCACTCTGTATGACAGTCTCTAGATCCATCCATGTCTCAACAAATGACTCAATTTCGTTCCTTTTTATGGCTGAGTAATATTCCATTGTATATATGTACCACAACTTCTTTATCCATTAGTCTGTCGATGGGCATTTAGGTTGCTTCCATGACCTGGCTATTGTAAATAGTGCTGCAATGAACATTGGGGTGCACGTGTCCTTTTGAATTATGGTTTTCTCTGGGTATATGCCCAGTAGTGGGATTGCTGGATTATATGGTAAATCTATTTTTAGTTTTTTTTTTTTTTTTTGGCGGTACCCGGGCCTCTCACTGTTGTGGCCTCTCCTGTTGTGGAGCACAGGCTCCGGACGTGCAGGCTCAGTGGCCATGGCTCATGGGCCCAGCCGCTCCGCGGTGTGTGGGATCTTCCCAGACCGGGGCACGAACCCTTGTCCCCTGCATTGGCAGGCGGACTCTCAACAACTGTGCCACCAGGGAAGCCGTATTTTTAGTTTTTTAAGGAACCTCCATACTGTTCTCCATAGTGGCTGTATCAATTTACATTCCCACCAACAGTGTAAGAGGGTTCCCTTTTCTCCGCACCCTCTCCAGCATTTGTTGTTTGTAGATTTTCTGATGATGCCCATTCTAACTGGTGTGAGGTGATGCCTCATTGTAGTTTTGATTTGCATTTCTCTAATAATTATGATGTTGAGCAGCTTTTCATGTGCTTCTTGGCCATCTGTATGTCTTCTTTGGAGAAATGTCTATTTAGGTCTTCTGCCCATTTTTGGATGGGGTTGTTTGTTTCTTTAATATTGAGCTGCATGAGCTTTTTATATATTTTGGAGGTTAATCCTTTGTCCATTGATTCATTTGCAAATATTTTCTCCCATTCTGAGGGTTGTCTTTTTGTCTTGTTTACAGTTTCTTTTGCTGTGCAAAAGCTTTGAAGTTTTATTAGGTCTCATTTTATTATTTCTGTTTTTATTTCCATTACTCTAGGAGGTGGATCAAAAAAGATCTTGCTGTGATTTATGTCAAAGAGTGTTCTTCCTATGTTTTCCTCTAAGAGTTTTATAGTGTCCAGTGTTACAGTTAGGTCTAGAATCCATTTTGAGTTTATTTTTGTGTATGGTGTTAGGGATTGTTCTAATTTCATTCTTTTACATGTAGCTGTCCAGTTTTCCCAGCACCACTTACTGAAGAGACTGTCTTTCCTCCATTGTATATCTTTGCCTCCTTTGTCATAGATTAGTTGACCATAGGTACGTGGGTTTACCTCTGGGCTTTCTATCTTGTTCCATTGAGCTATGTTTCTGTTTTTGTGCCAGTAACGTATTGTCTTGATTACTGTAGGTTTGTAGTATAGTCTGAAGTCAGGGAGTCTGATTCCTCCAGCTCCGTTTTTTCCCCTCAATACTGCTTTGGCTATTCGGGGTCTTTTGTGTCTCCATACAAATTTTAAGATGATTTGTTCTACTTCCATAAAAAATGCCATTGGTAATTTGATAGGGATTGCATTGAATCTGTAGATTGCTTTGGGAAGTATAGTCATTTTCACATTATTGATTCCTCCAATCCAAGAACATGGTATATCTCTCCATCTGTTGGTATCCTCTTTAATTTCTTTCATCAGTGTCTTATAGTTTTCTGCAAACACATCTTTTGTCTCCCTAGGTAGGTTTATTCCTAGGTATTTTATTCTTTTTGTTGCAGTCGTAAATGGGAGTGTTTCCATAGTTTCTCTTTCAGATTTTTCATCGTTAGTGTATAGGAATGCAATAGATTTCTGTGCATTAATTTTGTATCCTGCAACTTTACCAAATTCATTGATTAACTCTAGCAGTTTTCTGGTGGCATTTTTAGGATTCTGTATGTATAGTATCATGTCATCTGCAAACAGTGACAGTTTTACTTCTTCTTTTCCAATTTGTATTTCTTTTATTTCTTTTTCTTCTCTGATAGCCATGGCTAGGACTTCCAAAGCTGTGTTGAATAATAATTTTGAGAGTTGACATCCTTGTCTAGTTCCTGATCTTAGAGGAAATGCTTTCAGTTTTTCACCATTCTCATATATGGCCTTTATTATGTTGAGGTAGGTTCCCTCTATGCCCACTTTCTGGAGAGTTTTTATCATAAATGGGTGTTGAATTTTGTCAAAGCTTTTAAACAAAAATAACTTAATCTCCATCCTATGTAATGATATCCATGAATTTATGGCTTGTATAACCTAGCCATACTTTATTAATACACTTAAAAATAAATATATAACTCTTAAGACTAAAAAGTGTTTAGTTAGTAACTAAAATTATCACCCATTGCATAGTTAGTGTATATCTCACTTTGGAAAAAAAATCCTTCATTTTGGAAAACAACTGTGACATCAAGCTGACAATGAGATCTCTCAACCTTTTAGTGTTTGGGGTGTCAACTCTTAGGGACTAGCCTATTTGAGGAAACAACACAGTGTGATTGACATTACTTGGGAGAAATTAAAAATCTGCTTATATTGTAGCTGTGTTTAAGCACTTTTGCAGTTTCTCATTTGGTCATTTCAGAAATTGCTGTAAAAATGCAAATGTTACTTGTTTGATGCTCAGTTTGTGTACAAGATATTCCTTAGGCTTGCATGGACACAGACATGGATGTACCTTGAGGGGCTCTAAACTAAGGATTAGAAGGACCAGTTATTATTATTATTATTTTTTATTTGCTCCACTCAGCTTGTGGAATCTTAGTTCGCGGGTCGGCAGTGAAAGCGTGGAGTCCTAACCACCGGACCGCCAGGGAAATCCTTCACCAGTTACTTTTCTTAACTCAAATAGAAAGTGTTTGGAATCTGGTGTCTCAATCTGAGTTCTCTAAAAGCAGAGCTTGAGACAGTTAGTTTAGGAATCTTATTTCGGGGAATGCAGCGAAGGGGGAGTGAAATAGAGGAGGGAGGAAGGCCACCACAGAAATTGTTATCGAATCACCACTATCACAAGCAACTCACGCATGATTTTGAGGAACTTTCTGAAATAGTTTCAGAACCGTCTACCTGGAGGGTGAAAGGTGGGAACACTTACCCATTGGTTTGCATTTCCCGTTGCTCAAGCAAGACCCCATTTCTGGGCAGTGCATACAGGAGTGCAGTCATTTAGCATGGACTTCCTTTGTAGCGGTGTCAGAGAAGACCTAGGACTGGAAGCAAGAAGTAGGTGAGTGGCCCTAAAATGAAGGAAGAAGTGTCTGGGTGCACCACCACGATGTTGGCTTAAGTCTGTGCAAAGAGGATGCAGTAAGAGATGGGATGAAATAATTTTGAACTAGTGTACAAGCATGTCTGATACACTTGGCAATGATGCTCCCTCTCTGAGACTTAGTTTCTCATCAGTCAGATGAGAGAAATAGACTAGAGGACTTTAAGATCCAGTTCTGATTGTCCAATGACTAACCTGAGATAGTACTGGCCTAATGCTATACTGCTAATCCCCTGGATAGGCAGATCAGACCAAGAAGGGTTGGGCTGAAAGGGCATAAGCACAGGTCAGCTAAGTGATGCTAAGACAAGACTTATACTTCTCCTGTCTCTTACGTAGCTCCTAGCATCTTTAACCTGCTGGGTACTAAGTAGGCCCTGAATATTTCTGTATTAGGGAAGGATAATACATCTGTGTGACCTGGAGACTTCTCTCTCAGGCCCTATGCATAAACATTACTCAGGTCTGGTCACAAGTGGGTTCACCTCTTATTACTTGAAAGACTGGACATGGAGCACATGCCAGCTACACATAGGATGTCCTTCAAGAGAGTTTGCTGTGGTCTCAAAACTTGGGATTTTACCCATTTTTATTGATAGCACCCTGATTCTGATTCCCAGTAAAGGCATCCATGAAAAAATACATGAATTTGAAAACTGGCATCAAGAAAAAGAGAATGGTGGTTCAATTTAGGATTTTTCAACCTTGATATTATCCTCTGAGGGTTTAGTTGTCTACAAGTCATGTAGCTGGTGATTGCTATTTTCAAGTTCTAAAAGCAGCGACTATTTTGCTGGTCTTTGTTTGCTTCTTTCACTTACCTGCTTTCTGCCTTACATTTCCCTCCAGCCCCAAAGATTCAAATCTTCTTATGATTGATGTTTTTTGAAAAGAGTTTGGAAAATGAATTTCAGTTCAGTTTTGGTGCAAATCACTCAGTCTTTGGGGGTTTATAATGTCTTGGTTAATAGGATTCTGGAGATTCAACCCAGAGGTCTGTGTGAAGTTGGGAAAAAAATGGCAGAGCAATTCAGCCAAGATGTAGTTAATTTTTAAAGCAGTCTTTATGTTCTGTATTTAAATTTCAAATTCTCTTTTTATATTTCGTAAGAGACAATGAATAGCTTCAATTTGAGAATGTGAGCATCCTGAAAAAGTGCAGAATGACAAAATCTCATTTTGTGATTTTTAATTTTTCAGCAAGTTAACTATTCCTCCATTTGATGAGACTAAGTGATTTTTTTGAACCGGCATTGGTCAACATTATTACCCCAACTTTGTGATGGAAAGTATCCTTCCAGCATATCAAACCTTCAACCTCCTACATATGCTTAACTCTTTTTACTCTCAAACACTTGGCCTTGTAAGTGATCGCTGTGATTCAGTTTTGAGTGAAAGAATTGCTCATTTCCAGTCTGTGATAATTATTGTATAAGGTTTAGATTATTCTAAACAAGCGAGAGAAAATTACCCATCACGGATGAAGATAATGGGTAGTAGTTCTTTAATCTCTCCTCATCTGCTCTCATCACACCCTACTCTCACTTCACGCCCTGCAGACACAAGAATAATCTTCACAAATCTTTTCGCTGGGTTGAAGTTTCATATTGCATATAACTACGTCATGATAGCTGCTGTCCGCATACATTTTTCCACACATTCCAATGAAAGGATGATTTATTGATTTCATTTAACAACATTGTAGACTTAGATTTGTGTAGAGTTTCTTCAAGCTTCATGTGGCTGTCAGTGAATATTTCTTCACCTTTGCATCTTACAGTCCATGCAGATGAAGAGTCTAGGTGCTTGCATTTAAATATTGAATGTACGAGAGTATAAAGTAGCTTTCCTAACTCTTCGTAGGATACTGTAAGACATGAGCCTCTTCTGTTTTCCAGAGAGCCTGCCAGGTGCTAAATAGAAAGCAATCTGTTGAGGAGATCCCTAGATTTAATTACTTAAAGAATCTATTTGTTTTGCTTACTTTGTGACTGGAAGAAAACTAAAATATCATCTTAAAGTGATTTCAAAGTTTGTGAATCCTGTTTTTCAGAAGGGTCTTGCCACCTACATCTGAAAAATCAATTCACTCCTCTGCTGTTCTCTAATAATTAGTTGTACGCTTTGCCATTTTAAATCATTTTAATTTCAAATCATAGTTCCTAGCTATTAAAGGCTTTTTGTCTCTTCCTGTTTTTTTGTAGTGACCTTGCATTTTATTCTAATGAAGTAAAATTGTCAAAAGTATATAGAATGTAAAAACACATGAAGTTTAAAGGTAGCAGTGCTTGTAACTTACTGTTTAAAATTTTATTTATTTTTGTTGTCAATTGATGAAACTGGAGTAGAAATAAAGACTACAGTCTTTGTAGTATCACCAATGGAACATTGATTGATTGATTTTTTAAAATAAATTTTTGCTTGAACTGTAATGAAGGCATCTCACCATGTTTAAATATTCCCAGCGTAGGTTGACAGCTCATTCCTCTGTTTTATTTGCATCTCATCTTAGCCAAATATAAGTTGTGTGACTTTGACTAGCCATTCAACCTCCCTGAACTTCAGCTTCTTTGTGTAACATGATACCTAGTCCATAGGGTTGCTGGAAGCATTCAGTTGTGATGGTGTGTGTGAAGCCTCTAACTTAATGCCTGGAAGAGGCTCAAAAAATGTTCATTTCCTTCCTTCTGAAGCTGATGGAAGATATTTTCTAGAATATTTTTTTACTTGTCATTTTCATGCAGTGGAAAAGAAGAATCAAGGCAGAGTAATGATTTCTACAAATCTCTTCTATTCCAGAAATGTGGCAATGTGTACTGAAAACTTCTCCTGTGTCACCTTACCACTAACTTCACATTTTCACTTGGTTGCTTGATTAATTTACATGATGAAGTACTTTTCCACATCAGCCTATGAATCCATGGCTGTTAGAAGCCTGTAAACTACGCATCTATTTTCAAACAAGCAAGCCAGCCCTTGTAGCCAGGGACTGGGACCTTCAAACACCAACTGGGACATTCCCCATGGTGGGAAGAGCATAGTCCCAACCTTGTGGAAAGTAGTTATCTCGTTAATTTCTCTCCATACTTGAGAACACTCTGCGAGTCACTGAGGGAGTGATGGTCTGATCTCTGGGAATTATAATACCTCCCACAGCACAGCATCGTCTTGTTGGGGTGTGTTATTAGCCTCCACATTAGAGCTGTGGGAAGCTCCCAACATGGCTTCAGTGGGATGAATAGAGAATGAAGCATTTGGCAAAAGGACTTCTGATGAGTTCTAACATAAAGCCGTTTGCTTTGTGCATGTGTAAAATGCAGTCTACTGTAGCCCTTGAATATATATAAATCCATTGTTGTCCCTCTTTCCTACCCCAAATAAACCAGTTTACAAAATGAGTCAGATCTTACAGCTGTTTTGATGTAGAAATATCACCAACCACTTAGGCTGTGTTGAAGTGACTTATTTTGCCAGAGTTGAAAGGTTGTGTACAGACGGATCAAAAGGGTCAGTCATTTTGGTGTTGAGGATTGACTCTATTCTAGCAAAAGGAAATAAAGGAGAATGGTATCCTTCTATGGTTTCCCCAAGAATAAAAAGAATAATTAAATGTTATAGTACACTGTTCACACATCCATTCATCAGCAAATATTGATTAAAGGCCTGCTTTCACCACACCAGCAAAGACTGCCACCTGCCATCCACTGTACAAGGAGGGGTGTTGCTCCAGGACCTTGCTTCAGATGTGGAAAAAAAAAAAGGAGCCAGAGGTCCTGGAATTTCATTTTGTCTCTGCAACTTCCTAGTTGTGTGATCTTAGCAAAAGCAGATTGCAGGGGGAAGATGGCGGAAGAGTAAGACGCGGAGATCACCTTCCTCCCCACAGATACATCAGAAATACATCTACACGTGGAACAACTCCTACAGAACACCTACTGAACGCTGGCAGAAGACCTCAGACCTCCCAAAAGGCAAGAAACTCCCCATGTACTTGGGTAGGGCAAAAGAAAAAAGAATAAACAGAAACAAAAGAATAGGGACGGGACCTGCACCGGTGGGAGGGAGCCGTGAAGGATGAAAGGTTTCCACACACTAGAAGCCCCTTTGCGGGCGAGACTGCGGGTGGCGGAGGGGGGAAGCTTCGTAGCCACGGAGGAGAGCGCAGCAACAGGGGTGCGGAAGGCAAAGCGGAGAGATTCCCGCACAGAGGATCGGTGCTGACCAGCACTCACCAGCCCGATAGACTTGTCTGCTCACCCGCCAGGGCAGGTGGGGGCTGGGAGCTGAGGCATGGGCTTCGGTCGGAGCGCAGGGAGAGGACTGCGGTTGGCGGCATGAACACAGCCTGCAGGGGGTTAGTATACCACGGCTAGCTGGGAGGGAGTCCGGGGAAAAGTCTGGAGCTGCTGAAGAGGCAAGAGACCATTGTTTCTGGATGCATGAGGAGAGGGGATTAAGAGCGCTGCTTAAAGGAGCTCCAGAGATGGGTGCGAGTAGCAGCTAAAAGCACGGACCCCAGAAACGGGCATGAGACGCTAAGGCTGCTGCTGCTGCTACCAAGAAGCCTGTGTGCGAGCACAGGTCACTATCCACACCTCCCTTCCCGGGAGCCTGTGCAGCTTGCCACTGCCAGGGTCCGGGGATCCAGGGACAACTTCCCTGGGAGAATGCATGGCGCACCTCAGGCTGGTGCCTGGTGCAAAGTCCCACTGGCCTCTGCTGCTGCAGGCTCGCCCTGCACTCCGAGCCCCTCCCTCCCTGCGGCCTGAGTGAGCCAGAGCCCCAGAATCAGTGGCTCCTTGAACCCCATCCTGTCTGAGCGAAGAACAGATGCCCTCTGGCGACCTACACGCAGAGGCAGGGCCAAATGCAAAGCTGAACCCCGGGAGTTGTGTGAACAAAGAAGAGAAAGGGAAATCTCTCCCAGCAGCCTCAGGAGCAGCGGATTAAATCTGCACTATCAACTTGATGTACCCTGCAACTGTGGAATACCTGAATAGACAACGAATCATCACAAATAGAGGAGGTGGACTTTGAGGGTAAGATATATTATTTTTTCCTCTTTTCCTCTTTTTGTGAGTGTGTATGTGTATGCTTCTGTGTGAGATATTGTCTGTATAGCTTTGCTTTCACCATTTGTCCTAGGGTTCTGTCCGTCCATTTGTTTGTTTTTTACTTACAATTTTTTTCTTTCTTAATAATTATTTTTTACTTTAACAACTTTATTTTATTTTATCTTACTTTATTTTATTTTATTTTATCCTCTTTCCTTCTTTCTTTCTACTTTTTCTCCATTTTATTCTGAGCTATGTGGTTGAAAGGCTCTTTGTGCTGCAGCCAGGATACAGTGCTGTGCCTCTGAGGTGAAAGAGCCAACTTCAGGACACTGGTCCACATGAGACCTCCCAGCTCCATGTAATATCAAGTGGCGAAAATCTCCCTGAGATCTCCATCTCAACACCAACACCCAGCTTCACTCAACGACCAGCAAGCTACAGTGCTGGACACCCTATCCCAAACAACTAGCAAGACAGGAACACAATCCCACCGATTAGCAGAGAGGCTGCCTAAAATCATAATAAGTCCACAGACACTGAAAAACACAACACCAGACGTGGACCTGCCCACCAGAAAGACAAGATCCAGCCTCATGCACCAGAGCACAGGCAGTAGCCCCCTCCACCAGGAAGCCTGCACAACCCACTGAACCAACGTTAGCCACTGGGGACAGACAACAAAAACAACGGGAACTACAAACCTGCAGCCTGCAAAAAGGAGAACCCAAACACAGTAAGATAAGCAAAATGAGAAGACAGAAAAACACAAAGCAGATGAAGGAGCAAGATAAAAACCCAACAGACCTAACAAATGAAGAGGAAATAGGCAGTCTACCTGAAAAAGAATTAGAATAATGATAGTAAAGATGATCTAAAATCTTGGAAATAGAATAGAGAAAATGCAAGAAACATTTAACAAGGACCTAGAAGAACTAAAGAGGAAACAAGCAATGATGAATAACACAATAAATGAAATTAAAAATACTCTAGAAGGGATCAATAGCAGAATAACTGAGGCAGAAGAACGGATAAGTGATCTGGAAGATAAAATAGTGGAAATAACTACGGCAGAGCAGAATAAAGAAAAAAGAATGAAAAGAACTGAGGACAGTCTCAGAGACTTCTGGGACAACATTAAATGCACCAACATTCGAATTATAGGGGTCCCATAAGAAGAGGAGGAAACGAAACGGACTGAGAAAATATTTGAAGGAATTATAGTTGAAAACTTCCCTAATATGGGAAAGGAAATAGTTAAACAAGTCCAGGAAGCACAGAGAGTCCCATACAGGATAAATCCAAGGAGAAACATGCCAAGACATATATTAATCAAACTGTTAAAAATTAAATACAAAGAAAACATATTGAAAGCAGCAAGGGAAAAACAACATATAACACACAAGGGAATCCCCATAAGGTTAACAGCTTATCTGTCTTCAGAAACTCTGCAAGCCAGAAGGGACTGGCAGGACATATTTAAAGTGATGAAGGAGAAAAACCTGTAACCAAAATTACTCTACCCTGCAAGGATCTCATTTAGATTTGACGGAGAAATTGAAACCTTTACAGACAAGCAAAAGCTGAGAGAGTTCAGCACCACTAAACCAGCTTTACAACAAATGCTAAAGGAACTTCTGTAGGCAAGAAACATGAGAGAAGGAAAAGACCTACAATAACGAACCCAAATCAATTAAGAAAATGGGAATAGGAACATACATATCGATAATTATCTTAAATGTAAATGGTTTAAATGCTCCCACCAAAAGACACAGACTGGCTGAATGGATACAAAAACAAGACCCATATATATGCTGTCTACAAGAGACCCACTTCAGACCTAGAGACACATACAGACTGAAAGTGAGGGGATGGAAAAAGATATTCCATGCAAATGGAAAGTAAAAGAAATCTGGAGTAGCAATTCTTATATCAGAAAAAATAGACTTTAAAATAAAGACTATTACAAGAGTCAAAGAAGGACACTACATAATGATCAAGGGATCGATCCAAGAACAACATATAACAATTGTAAATATTTATGCACCCAACATAGGAGCACCTCAATACATAAGGTAAATACTAACAGCCATAAAAGGGGAAATTGACAGTAACACATTCATAGTAGGGGACTTTATCACCCCACTTTCATCAATAGACAGATTATCCAAAATGAAAACAAATAAGGAAACACAAGCTAATGATACATTAAACAAGATGGACTTAATTGATATTTATAAGACATTTCAACCAAAAACAACAGAATACATATTTTTCTCAAGTGCTTATGGAATATTCTCCAGGATAAACCATATCTTGGGTCACAAATCAAGCCTTGGTAAATTTAAGAAAATTGAAATTGTATCAAGTATCTTTTCCAACCAAAACGCTATAAGACTAGATATCAATTACAGGAAAAGATCGGTAAAAAATAGAAACACATGGAAGCTAAACAATACACTACTTAATAACGAAGTGATCACTGAAGAAATCAAAGAGGAAATCAAAAAATACCTAGAAACAAATGACAATGGAGATACGACGACCCAAACCCTATGGGATGCAGCAAAAGCAGTTCTAAGAGGGAAGTTTATAGCAATACAATCCTACCTCAAGAAACAAGAAACATCTCGAATATAAACAACGTAACCTTGCACCTAAAGCAATTAGAGAAAGAAGAACGAAAAACCCTGCAAGTTAGCCAAAGGAAAGAAATCATAAAGATCAGATCAGAAATAAATGAAAAAGAAATGAAAGCAATGATAGCAAAGATCAATGAAACTAAAAGCTGGTTCTTTGAGAAGATAAACAAAATTGATAAACCACTAGCCAGACTCATCAAGAAAAAAAGGGAGAAGACTCAAATCAATAGAATTAGAAATGAAAAAGGAGAAGTAACAACTGACACTGCAGAAATACAAAGGTTCGTAAGAGATTACTACAAGCAACTATATGCCAATAAAATGGACAACCTGGAAGAAATGGACAAATTCTTAGAAAAGGACAACCTTCCAAGACTGAACCAGGAAGAAATAGAAAATATAAACAGACCAATCACAAGGACTGAAATTGAAACTGTGATTAAAAGTCCTCCAACAAACAAAAGCCCAGGACCAGATGGCTTCACAGGTGAATTATATGAAATATTTAGAGAAGAGCTAACACCTATCCTACTCGAACTCTTCCAAATTATAGCAGAGGGAGAAACTCTCCCAAACTCATTCTATGAGGCCACCATCACTGTGATACCAAAACCAGACAAGGATGTCACAAAGAAAGAAAACTACAGGACAATATCACTGATGAACATAGATGCAAAAATCCTCAACAAAATACTAGCAAAAAGAATCCAACAGCACATTAAAAGGGTCATACACCATGATCAAGTGGGGTTTATTCCAGGAATGCAAGGATTCTTCAATATATGCAAATCAATCAACGTGAAACCCTATATTAACAAATTGAAGGAGAAAAACCGTATGATCATCTCAATAGATGCAGAGAAAGCTTTCAACAAAATTCAACACCCATTTATGATAAAAACCCTGCAGAAAGTAGGCATAGAGGGAACTTTCCTCAACATAATAAAGGCCATATGTGACAAACCCACAGCCAACATCGTCCTCAATGGTGAAAAAATGAAAGCATTTCCACTAAGATCAGGAAAAAGACAAGGTTGCCCACTCTCACCACTCTTATTCAACATAGATTTAGAAGTTTTAGCCACAGCAATCAGAGAAGAAAAGGAAATAAAAGGAATCCAAATGGGAAAAGAAGAAGTAAAGCTGTCACTCTTTGTAGATGACATGATACTATACCTAGAGAATCCTAAAGATGCTACCAGAAAACTACTAGAGCTACTCAATGAATTTGGTAAAGTAGCAGGATACAAAATTAATGCACAGAAATGTCTGGCATTCCTATACACTAATGATGAAAAATCTGAAAGTGAAATTAAGAAAACACTCCCATTTACCATTGCAACAAAAATAATAAAATATCTAGGAATAAACCTACCTAAGGAGACAAAAGTCCTGTATGCAGAAAACTATAAGACACTGATGAAAGAAATTAAAGATGATACAAAAAGATGGAGAGATATACCATGTTCTTGGATTGGAAGAAGGAACATTGTGAAAATGACTCTACTACCCAAAGGAATCTACAGATTCAGTGCAATCCCTATCAAACTACCACTGGCATTTTTCACAGAAGTAGAACAAAAAAATTCACAATTTGTATGGAAACACAAAAGACCCCGAATAGCCAAAGCGATCTTGAGAATGAAAAACAGAGCTGGAAGAATTAGGCTCCCTGACTTCAGACTATACTACAAAAATACAGTAATCAAGACAGTATGGTACTGGCACAAAAACAGAACTATAGATCAATGGAACAGGATAGAAAGCCCAGAGATAAACCCACACACATATGGTCACCTTATCTTTTTTTTTTTCGGCAGTATGCTTGCCTCTCACTGTTGTGGCCTCTCCCGTTGTGGAGCACAGGCTCCAGACACGTAGGCTCATTTGCCATGGCTCACGGGCCTAGCTGCTCCATGGCATTTGGGATCTTCCCGGACCGGGGCACGAACCTGTGTCCCCTGCATCTGCAGGCAGACTCTCAAGCACTGCACCACCAGGGAAGCCGGGTCACCTTATCTTTGATAAAGGAGGCAGGAATGTACCATGGAGAAAAGACAGCCTCTTCAATAAGTGGTGCTGGGAAAACTGGACAGGTATATGTAAAAGTATGAGATTAGAACACTCCCTAACACCATACATAAAAATAAACTCAAAATGGATTTAAATGTAAGGGCAGACACTATCAAACTCTCAGAGGAAAACATAGGCAGAACACTCTATGACATAAATCACAGCATGATCCTTTTTGACCCACCTCCTAGAGAAATGGAAATAAAAAGAAAAATAAACAAATGGGACCTAATGAAACTTCAAAGCTTTTGCACAGCAAAGAAACCATAAACAAGACCAAAAGACAACCCTCAGAATGGGACAAAATATTTGCAAATGAAGCAACTGACAAAAGATTAATCTCCAAAATTTACAAGCAGCTCATGGAGCTCAATAACAAAAAAACAAACAACCCAATCCAAAAATGGGCAGAAGACCTAAATAGGCATTTCTCCAAAGAAGATATACAGATTGCCAAGAAACACATGAAAGAATGCTCAACATCATTAATCATTGGAGAAATGCAAATCAAAACTACAATGAGATATCATCTCACACCAGTCAGAATGGCCTTCATCAAAAAATCTAGAAACACAAATGCTGGAGAGGGTGTGGAGAAAAGGGAACACTCTTGCATTGCTGGTGGGAATGTGAATTGGTACAGGCTCTATGGAGAAGAGTTGGAGGTTCCTTAAAAAACTACAAATAGAACTACCATATGACACAGCAATCCCACTACTGGGCACATACCCTGAGTAAACCATAATTCAAAAAGAGTCATGTAGCAAAATGTTCATTGCAGCTCTATTTACAATAGGCAGGACATGGAAGCAACCTAAGAGTCCATCAATGGATGAATGGATAAAGAAGATGTGGCACATATATACAATGGAATATTACTCAGCTATAAAAAGAAATGAAATTGATTTATTTGTAGTGAGGCAGATGGACCTAGAGTCTGTCATACAGAGTGAAGTAAGTCAGAAAGAGAAAGACAAATGCCGTATGCTAACACATATATATGGAATCTAAGAAAAAAATAATGTCATGAAGAACCTAGGGGTAAGATGGGAATAAAGACACAGACCTACTAGAGAATGGACTTGAGGATATGGGGAGGGGCAAGGGAAAGCTGTGACAAAGTGAGAGAGTGGCATGGACATATATACACTACCAAACGTAAAATGATAGCTAGTGGGAAGCAGCCACATAGCACAGGGAAATTAGCTCGGTGCTTTGTGACCACCTAGAGGGGTGGGATATGGAGGCTGGGAGGGAGGGAGATGCAAGAGGGAAGAGATATGGGAACATATGTATATGTATAACTGATTCACTTTGTTATAAAGCAGAAACTAACACAACATTGTAAAGCATTTGTACTCCAATAAAGATGTAAAAAAAAAAGCACAAGCAACAAAAGCAAAAACAAACAAGTGGGACCACATCAAATGAACAAGCATCTACACAGAAAAAGAAAATATCAACACAATGAAAAGCTAACCTATGGATTGGGAGAAAATATTTGCAAACCATATGTCTGATAAGGACTTAATATCTAAAATTTATAAGAAACTGATACATATCAATAGCAAAGAAAAAGATAATTTTATTAAAAATTGGTCAGAGGACTAGAATAAATATTTTTCCAAGAAAGATATACAAATGTCCACCAGGTTATAGAATGTTTTAAAATTCCTACCCAGACCCTAAAATCCTATAAATATCGTCAATGTATTTTTCTTTTTAACACACTATTATCTGTAAAATGGTATTCTCTCAAACTGCATTAAATCCAATAAACTTACTTTGTTAGATTAACAGAAAAAAAAACAAAAACAAAAAACCCCACAAAAAAACGGCCTGCTTTCTCCCACTTTCTCCTTCCCTTATCCTTGATGGAGACAGTGACCTTAAAGAGCCTTTGGTTTGTTCATAATAAAAGTGCATCCTATCTTACATTTTTGTGTGAAAATAAATATCTTTTGAATATATTGAGCACCTTGGGAGAAAGACACCCTACCCTTTCAAATTAACATTATAATAATTTAAAAAATTAACTAAGCCTGTTCCACTGGCATATTGATGAGTGTTATGAGCCACTCTTATCCATTGTTACAAGATTAAACATTTTAGGAATAAAGCTCATCCAATTTATTTAGAAAGAAACTTGGCTACAAATGCAGTCCCACTTAATTAGCTTCCAATTTGCTTTGCTGCTTGGACATAAAAGGCGAGTCCCACTGCCCTCTAACCTTCCTAGGGGCATCTTGCTCTGATCACCTAATTGATTTTCCAAGCCAGTTTGTACTCTGGATATGTCTTTGTGTCCTTTTTCCTGACAGGTGTTGTCATTGTCATTTTGAAGCATATTCAAGAATGTTCCTTGTTCATTAGAAGCTCCGTTAGCTATGGGAGGGTGACTGATTAAGTTATGCCTAAAACATTAAGTATCAACAACAACCCAAACTCCGTGTGGGTGTGTAATTAGTCCCAGTCAGAAGGGAGAGAGTGTCGTGGTGGAATGGTGGCATGTTTGATGTTACTGTCAGATGGACACTCATTGTATCCAAGCAAAATGAATGAAGGATGAAGTGTGGGCTGGGATGACCAATAACTTTGAAGCTGTCAACCAACCTTCTTAATCCTGGGACTAAGTACAGTCCAGAAGCCTATGATTTAGTTACCAAACTACTAAACTTTCTTTATGAGGATGAAGGCTTCTCAAGAGACAATTAACCTGAAGAGTCACAAGATGTTCTAAGACAAGCCAGTGTGAGCCAAGGAAGCCAGGAAGACCAGGGTGGGAGCCCCACCCACCAGCAAGGATATATAAAAGCTCGGGAGCCTGAAATGCCATTTACAGTTCAGGAGCCAGTTTCTGCAAGTTACTCACATCTCTCCGTCCGGCACCATGTCCTACAACTGCTCCACAAAGAAACGCTCTTCCAGGCTGATTGGAGGACAATACACTGTGCCAGTGGCCCCAGTTGCCACAGTTTCTACCCCGGATGTCGACTGCCTGAGTGGCATCTATTTGCCCAGCTCCTTCCAAACTGGCTCCTGGCTCCTGGACCACTGTCAGAAGACCTGCTGCGAGCCCAGCCAACTTGCCAGCCAACTCCTTGTGTCTCCAGGCCTGTCCAGGTGACCTGCTCTCGGAAGACCACTTGTGTCTCCAATCCTTGCTCAACTCCCTGCAGCCGGCTGCTCACCTTTGTCTCCAGTGGCTGTCAGCCCCTGGGCGGCATCCCTACTGTGTGCCAACCAGTGAAAAGTGTCTCCACTGTCTGCCAGTCGGTGGGAGGAGTCTCCACCATCTGCCAACCAGCCTGCGGGGTCTCCAGGATGTACCAGCAGTCCTGTGTGTCCAGCTGCCGAAGACTTTGCTGAGTTTGCAGGGGCCCGTGAACGAATCAAGACTCCATGACCTGCCAGCTGTGTTTCCAGGATCTTCCAACAAGCTGCCTGTCCCTGAATAGCTCTTCATTGCTGACCCCCTGTTCTAACTGTCTGATTGCTGGCTGCCAGGCTTGAATAAGCTGACTTTGGCAATCTAACATTTTTCTGGCCAGCACCAATCTTGTTTTAAGGGTTTGATCACTGGTGGCACGTATACCTCTGGATGTTTCCAGAAACTTACCACCCATGCCCCAGTCTCTAATGGCTTTGACATGTTTTGACCTAGCTGCTTTGTCTTCTGGCTTGTTTTTGTGCCTCGGAAAAAGGGAACTTGTTTCGCTCTGTATTTCTCAATAAACCTTAATTACTTGGCATTGCAAATGTACGTCTCAGGAGAGTTCTTTATCTGCAAGAATTTTTGCTGTCTGTGAATCATTCTTTGCTGATTAGGTCTGATTTTCTTTTCCAAGAATGGAGTATGGGTTCAGTCACTGTGTTTAATGACAAGCAAGGGATTATCTTATATTTTACTTGGTTAGAGAGTCTTTGGACATGTACTCAAGCAGAGTGAATAGTCCTCTATATTTCCCCCATTTTTGTATGGGCTTGCAGAATAATTTCCATGCAGGACAAAGAAATGTTACCTGAGAAACCAGGTAGTTTGGGGAATTGTACAGAGAAGGGGACAATGGAGTCAGTTAGAGGTTCAGAGTCTTACTTCATCAGAGGACCACAGAGGAAAACTTTGCAAAGGATCCCTCCATGATTAGATGGGAGGCAGGGAGAAGGAGGAAGGATGAAGAAGTCAGTTTCTAGGCCCCGAGGTTTATGGCATCAAAAAGGTGGCTGTAGCTTTCTAGTTCCCTCACTTGCTGCTGTGTATTGGTAGACCCCCAAACATGTTCTGAGTAAATTAAAGTTCTGAGTTTTAGTTAATCTGGGCAGGGAAGACTTAAAAACAAATTTCAAACACATGTAGGTTTATTTTAATACTTAGAGCCTTATTTTGTGCTTGCTTTCAATTGGAGCCCACATGCAGATAAAACAAGCCATCTGGACTGGTGGTCAACATGCTAACTCCTTCTGCCTTTTTTAGAAAGTGAGAACTGACCGCCAGTTGGTTTCCTTTTGTCCTCATTCCCTGTTATGTCCAGAAACACATCTCCGTATTTCCTTTTCAGAGTTGCTCAAGGACAAACAGTAGATAATTTTTTTTTTTTTTTTTACAGAAAATGGAGGCACATGAGGTGTGCCTGCCAGGAGCAATGGGTGCCTTTTCTCATAACAGAGGTGCTTAGTGCCTTGTGGAGAATCTGACCATCCACTTCTTTTGTCAGCACAAAATGTTTTTCTTATTTCACTAACAGTTTTTCAGAGAGGCAAAATGTATGGACAATTTCTGGAGGGAAAATTTTCATTTCTTCCTATTACTGACTCTACTCTTAGAAGAAATGTTCCCTCTAATCAAAGAAATGTTAGTATGTGTGACTCACTGTACTATCTCATTAAAGCAAGTCATAGCTTTTACTATACATTGGTTTCATGACTCTTCTTTTTAAAAATAACACCCTGGCTTTCAGAAATGCTCTGGTTTACTCTATAATGGAAATCACTAGGAGAACCCTAGATGGCCCATTCAAAGCTGTCATTTACTGAACTCTCACGTTGTTTATTTCGGTCACTTCACATATGATTTGGAAAATCTGAAGTTTTTCAGAGGCTTACACATTATTAATAATTCTTTTGTTCATGTTTTTTTCTTTAGCTTTCCAGTTTTCAGTAAAAATTACTAGAACAGAGATGCCTTTTTTTTCTTTTTCTTTAGACAGCTAATCATCTTTAAGATTCATGTAGTAGCAATATTTAATAACATAGATTTTATAGACTGAGACGAGTGAACTTTTGCTTGGGCTATTTATTGTGATGGTGTGAACATCCAAGGGTATTGTAGGTATCCTGCCAAGCTATTTCCTTGCTTTTATTTCTGTTTGGGGAATCATCTATTTTGCTATTAGAGCTATTCTATTTATACTTGAACTTTGAAAGTTCTCTCCATTCTTTGCTTTATTTCATAATAAATCGTAAAATTTCAAAGTTTATCTTTGAGGACAGTCTTTTAAAAGATAGAGCAATGATGATTTCTTTCTCTTCTTGGTCTAGGACCCAGAAATATGTCTTGTATGTAATAGTCTGTAGCTGTGGGGAAGTAGTTCAAGGGACTTTGGTTCAAATCCTGGTTTCTGCCCCTTGGCTGCATGTTTGTTAAGCTCCCTAAACCTTAGCTCATCCGTAAAACAAAGATAATGATACCATCGTATGCCTCTGTTTCAGGAATAAACTGAGACAATAAGTGTGCATCCCAGGTATCACTGAGGCATCCTGTCATTTGATATTGAAGTGAAATTGGCTTTCACCATTTTTCTTCTTTGGTGGGAATCCTGGCTACTCCTAGCATTGCTGAGGAATCCAAGGGTGGAGAGATTGGAGGATGGTGACTTACTGTTTTATTTCCTAATCTTCTCTGGCTCTGAACTTTTACTTTAGAAGAATTAGTTCATTTTATTGATCTTCTTCTTAGTCTATACTCTGTTTCTGTTCAGACTGTAATGATTCAGACACCATAGCACTGTTTGCTTTCCTTGATTTCCACAAAATCTACTTACACAGGCATTCGTGTATCGAACAGACTTTACTGAAAGTCTGGATGCATAGATGATACTTATACTTTAGTGATGAAAACAACTCAAAATTAAATTTTAGACATGAAGTTCCTTGGCCATTGTCCCTGGGACATTATCACATTCAACTCAAAACCAAATCACTCCCTCCTTTCCTTCCTCCCTTCCTCCCTCCCTTCCTTCCACAAATGTTAGGGTACCTCTAACGTTCCAGCATCTTTGCTGGGTACTGGTTATATGGTTGTGACTTCTGCTCCTCATGGAGTTCATAGCTTAGTTATGTAGAGCAATATCTCTAGACCTTTTATATTTTCCTCTGTATCTTCCACTTAGGGATTCCATGTGCTTTGACTTTTCCCTACAAATGCTTGTAAGTGCTTACCAAAGTGCTATATTCCATAAATTCTCTAAAAAGGTAAAATTTTCTACCCTTTTCTCTTATATGATGCTTCTTAGAATAATACAACTACAGTAAAAGCTGAAAATTCATATAACCAACCTCTGGAATTTGACTTTAAAAATGGTACAAATGAACTTATTTACAAGAGAGAAATAGAGTTACAGATGTAGAAAACAATCTTATGGTTACCAGGGGGGAAAAGGGGGAGGGATAGATTGGGAGATTGGGATTGACATATACACACTACTATGTGTAAAATAGGCTACTAATAAGGACCTACTGTATAGCACAGGAACTCTGCTCAATACTCTGTAATGACCTAAATGGGAGAAGAATCTAAAAAAGAGGGATATATGTATATGTATAACTGATTCACTTTGCTGTATAGCAGAAAGTAACACAACATTGTGAATCAACAATACTCCAATAAAAATTTTTTAAAAGGTTTAATCATTAAAAAAAAATCTGGGAGTCAGAAAGCTTGTGAGACTCAAGGGAATGTACTGATAACCAGCTGAATGGCAAGAATGAATGGTTGGCACATTGGGGTGGAGACCCAGACTGGTGCCCTCTACAGCTGCCCTCTGCCTTCAGTAAAAGTGGGCTCTGCAATTTGACCTTAGCCTTGGTAAATATCACTCTGCCTCTTTTTATTTTTAGGAAGCTACAGCTTGTGCTTAGGAATTTATAAATGGCCCCATATCTAGAGGGCATCGTGTAGCTTTTATGAAAATGAGGTCTTCACTGATTAAGATCCAACTTCTTTCATATACTCCACTTTCCTATATTTAACTGCCTCATGGGCATTTCCAAAAAGATGTCTTATAATCAAATGCAAAGAAATTTTCAAAACTCAAATTGGCCATAGTGTAATTTATTAATCAGGGATGTGATTTATTAATCAGGGTTTGTATTGCACACTTCAGATTATAAAACAGTTAGGATTGGGAACAAGCTCCCATCAGCACAGGTGAGAATCTATTATAAGCAAACACAATTGCTTTGTGTAAGTTGTTCTGTGCTTTATTATAAAAATGGATGATCCAAGTGACAATCTAGTATAAAAATTGTGATAATGATAGTCTTAATGCCTGTAATAAAGACAAGTGATTACTCTGGAGCAGAGCTGGGGATAGTCAAGGGTAGTCAAGGGTAGGACTTGTTTAGAAATGTGTAGATTTCATAGCCATATACTTACAACCATCATTTATCTTTGTGTAAATTTATTTTGGAATTTATTATTGAAATTCCTACATAAAAAATTGTATCCTTTTGGGCCTGAAAGTCAAGCCCCTAAACTCTCTTTTCCCTCCATTAAGCATGTTAATGCAAGTGTTCTTAGGAACACATCAATTGCATAATCGTAGAGAAGGCCGTTTCACTAAAATGAAATATTCTTTTGCTAAAACTTCTTGTCATATTGATTTTTACCTCTTGATTAATGCTGCCACCATCTTCCAAGTCACCTAGGATTGAAATCCTGTCATTGTTTTTCACTCTTCTTCCCCCTAACTTCACACATTTAATTCCTTCTACCATAACAATTCTTTATGTCTTTTTCTTAGCATTTCCTCTAGTCTTACCTACTGTGGGAACTCATTGCCTTTCACTAGAGTATTGTGATTAGCTCCTATGTGATCTAAGTGTCATTCTTCCCTTTCTGTACAGCACTCTCAGATCTATCTGTATTAGTTTGCTAGGGCTGCTGTAACAAAGGATCACAAACTGGGTGGCTTAAACAACTGAAATTTGTTGTCTCAAATTTATGGAGGATGGAAGTCTGAGATCAAGGTGTTAGCGAGGTCCATTCCTTCTGAGGACTGTGAGAAAGAAACTGTCGCATGCTTCACCCCGAGCTTCTGGTGGCTGCTGACAATCTTTGGCGTTCCTTGGCTTGTAGAAGCATCACCCTGAACTCTGCCTTCATCTTCACGTGCCATATTCTCCCTGTGTGTGTGTTCACGTCGTGTCCAAATTTTCTCTTTTTATAAGGACATCAGTCATATTGAACTAGTGACATACCCAACTCAAGGATGACCTCATCTTAACTAATTCTATCTGCAGAAAACCTTACTTCCCAGCAAGGTCACATTATGAGATACTGGGGCTTAGGACTTCAACATATGAATTTGTGGGAGGTACAACCTAACCCATAAATCTGATAATGTCACTTTTCCACTCAAAAATATCAAAACATGTTCATTACCTGATGAATGCTGTTAAGACTTGCTGGTGTGACATTCATAATTCCCAGAAGAGTATTTAATAAATGTTAATAAATATAAGAAGACTATAATTTTTGAATTTTTAAGTTATTTATTTCTATAATTGAAAGTCTAATTAATAATAGTACAGAGAAACAGAACCAATAGGATGTATGTGTGTAGAAATAAAGAGACAGAGAGAGAGAACGGGAGAAGGGAGAGAGCGAGAGAGATTATTTTAAGGAATGGGTTTATTGGATTATGGAGGCTGGTAAGTCCAGTCTCTGAAGGGTGGGTCATCAGGATGGATACACAGAGAAGAACAGATAATACAGTTCAAGTCCAAAAGCTGTTTGCTGGCAGAATTCCTTCTTGCTTGGGGGAAGTCAATCTTTTATTCCATTCAGCCTTCAACTGATTGGATGAGGCCCACCCATGTTATGGAGAGTAATCTGCTTTGCTCAGTGTCCACTGATTTAAATCTTAATCTCATCCAAAACACCCTCACAGAGGTACCAGAATAATGCTTGACCAAATATCTAGGCACTGTGGTCCAGCCAAGTTGACACATAAAATTAACCATTACATGCATCTTATAATTTATTGGAAGAAATAAATGTGGGTAATAATCCTAAAGAGAAGAAATAGTTTTTCAAAAAAGATTGTAGTGATTTTCTCACAGAAAAGTTGTCACCAAACTGTTATGGGTTTTCATAAAGATAAGTATGGAAACATTACATTTTATGGATTTGGGGAGCTTAACTGGGTTAATTACAAGAACAACACTTTTTGTTCATTTCTACATTTTCCTAGAATTCTTCTTTTGATTAAAGTAGACTTGGTAAACAGGTATAGTCATGGTCTATGTTGCTGTGTCTTTTTTACCAATCAGATTCATGCAACTATACATTTATGAAAAGGTAAAAGATTGCTGAGAGACCAGAAATCATATTAAAAAATAAAATGTTCAATAATCTTTGCATTCTTCTTTTTTCCATAGTAGATAATGAAATATGGAAATAAAACTCACCAGAAAGTGAAGCTACTTTACCTTAAAACTTACTCCCTGGACAAGAGCTATAGTTATAAATCCCAGGATTAAGAGGTGCATTCATTTTCAAATTGATTTGATTAAAATGAGGACAGAACTCAGTTCTTCTGGTAGCCCTTAGCAAGATATTAATTCATTGACTCTTCCCTTATGTCAGCATACTGGAATGGGTTTGGAAAATTTCTTTTTTTAAAGAAAAGCCTGAAAATGGTCTAAAAAGCATATATAATGTACTTCTGGAAATCAGAAATTTTGGAAGAGCGGCAGCTCTCTTCTAGAAAAATCACAGGACTTGGGGTTAAGTCTGGTGATAAATTCAGTTCTACTACATTGATGTTAAGTTAAGTGGTTTGATCTCTCAGAGCCTCTGTTCCCTCACGTGTAAAATGGCTATAATAATTCTATCTTCAAGTATTAACTAAGGTGATGCTCATTGCTGCATAGTTTCAACAGAACACAATAGGAGTTTATTTCCTGCTCATCCCCAGTCTTGAATGGGTGTTCCTAAGCAGTGGGTAGCTCTTCTACAACAGCTGATTTGGAAACATAGGCACTTTCTATCTTGTGACTTTTCTAACCAAGGCTTCTAATGTGGCTGCAGAGGGGTAAAGAGTGTGGGATTACAGATGGGGAGTTTTTATGAGACAGCCTTGGAAGTGGTATGCATTGCTTCTGCCCACTTTTCAATGTCAAGTTCCCAGTCATATAGTCACACTTAAGTGCAAAGAACTGGCTCATATGATCTAGATGCAGGCAAAAGAGGAAGAGAAAAGAAAATGAGTTTGGTGAACAGCAAGCCTGTGTCTGCAATGTTTCATAATGTGGTTGTAAGATGGAAGAACACATACATGAAATAAATCAGAGAAAGACAAATATGGTATGATATCACTTAACATGAAGAATCTAAAAAATACAACAAACTAGGGAATATAGCAAAAAAGAAGCAGACTCACAGATATAGAGAACAAACTAGTGATTACCAGTGGGGGCAGGGAGGGGCAAGAGAAGGGTGGAAAAGCAGGAGATATATACTATTGGGTGTAAGATAGGCTCAAGGATGTATTTTACAACACGGGGAATATAGCTAATTTTTTTTTAATAACTGTAAATGGAAAGTAACTTTTAAAATTGTATAAAAATAAAAAATATTGAAAAAGGAATGAGAGTATAATATAAAGATCTGACTCATGGTGGGCGCTCTGAACCTGGTGGATGAATCTGAATTAGATTTCTATTTGTATCCGTCCACGAAAGGAGCTCTGTTTTAGGAAGCAGAATGTATGAGAAGGGATTCACTTGGGCACTAATCTAACACTTCATGCGCTGCTCACGGCATTGAAGGATCTAACTTTCTAAGAGTTGTTATTTTTTAAACCCAAGGAAAATACTTCTAGATGGTTGAGATGTAAATAATTCTGGTAATGTCTACAAGGACTGGGAATTATTTAGATATTTCTAACGAAGTAAAATGGGAATTGACCAGCCAACATCTCTGTGAATGAAACGCAGACACATAATGTTATATTTCCATCTAGTAAACATAAGGCACATAATATCTTCTTGAGTGATGGAGTCCTCCATTCTGACTGCTATTTTCATTGTGTAACAATATCTTTTTTTTTTTTTTCGGTACGCGGGCCTCTCACTGTTGTGGCTTCTCCCGTTGCGGAGCACAGGCTCCGGACGCGCAGGCTCAGCGGCCATGGCTCACGGGCCCAGCCACTCCGTGGCATGTGGGATCTTCCCGGACAGGGGCACGAACCCATGTCCCCTGCATCGGCAGGCGGACCCTCAACCACTGCACCACCAGGGAAGCCTGTAACAATATCTTTGTAAGATATTAGTGCTGGGAGAGACTTTAGAGGTCAATTTATATGACTCCCTCATTTGACAGATAAGGAAATAGGACAGGAGTGACTTGTTTGTCCAATAAACATAGTCAGTGATGGAACCACTAAATGATGTTTAATTGAGTGTTTCTTTTTTTATAGAGATATGCAGGTCGCACAATTCAGATACTGCAGCTCCTTATTCACTCTCATTTCTTGACGAGTTGCTCTGCATGTAGTCTGTCCAGGAGTATCACATGCTATGTCATCACTGTCAGATTCCATATTCTTTACAAGGGCCCCATAAGCCTTTTTCATTCAGCAAAAAATGATTGGTAGTTTATTTGAAATTCAAATGTAACTGGTAGTCCTTTATTTTTATTTGTTAAATCTGGCAACCTTACGCAGGATACACTTAGGGAACTACTCTTTTCTCTAGAGGACTTAGCTGGCTCTCTAACAACAGAGGCCTGACCACCCCTCCTGATGTCCATCCTGTCCTGTTGGACACGCCCCCCCCACCCCACCCTGCCAGCGGTCCTCAGGACACATGATGGGCCAGTGAGGCTAAGCTGGCATACAACTCACCACCTGCAAAGTGGTAGGTTGTTCTAGTTGAAGATTCTACTGAGCCCTATCTCTCACAACCAATCTCTTGTTCTCTTTGTCGACTCAAGACATCTTCCTTACCCTCATCCTCTACTGTGTCTAATTCCCACTACTAGTAGTCTTAGTCTCTGAAGTCTTTGTTTAAACTTATAGGTATGTCCCAGTTGAGACAAGTATTTGTTGACAAAAATTTGTTGTTTATTTGAAATTCAAATGTATCTGGGATTCTGTATTTCATCTGTAAAATTCTGCAGAAGTCTTGTTCGATGTTATACTAATTTTGGAACGGAAAGAAGGAGTTCCATAGGGTAAATGTTTGAAAAGTTCAGGTCCAATTCATTTTACATGATTTGCTTTCTCACTCCTCTCAGATTCTTAATATTGCTACTATGTACTGTGAATCTCTGCTACAGAGACATAGTATTCAAATGTTCATCCATCTATCATCTATCTATCTATCTATCTATCTATCTATCTATCTATCTATCTACCTTCTTTTACTGTTTTAACCATGAAACCCCTTCATCTTGGAGCATATAGTGGGACTATTGTTCTGTGAAATGTATTTTGTAGAACACTAATGAAGAGCAGTGTTAGTTGACTCAGAGAAAGCAGCATGCAAGATGTATTCCACTCTTTCTCTAATATAAGAGAAGGATGAGAGATATGGGACCATATGTATATGTATAACTGATTCACGTTGTTATACAGCAGAAACTAACACACAATTGTAAAGCAATGATACTCCAATAACGATGTTAAAAAAAAAAAAAAGAGAAGGATGAGAAGACCAAGAAGGTTACATGAATTTTAAGAAGAAAAATAGAAATATCCATAAGACTTGCAGAAGAGCCTGTACAGCGTAATTTTCATGGATCATTGAATTGTTTCCTCTTCTGCATTTTGTAATATGAAAGGTCAGACAGGCTGGCTGATCCAGTTCTTCTCCGATTTAAAGTTAAGTCCGCCAACTTCCAGTGTTCCCTATGTACTGTTAAATTAACACGTCTAGGCCGTGTCTTATACGAGTGGCTCTCAACAAAATTATTTGAGGCTGCTTGTACCTCTGGTGCAATGAAAAGGCAAACTACATTTATGAGTGAATAGTGCTGACTGAGCTGTGTAATCTTTTGATGGGTAGTTTGGGTCTTTCAAAGTGAGATGTGACATTTGAATGCCAAATAAAGCCATTGCAAAACAACCAAAAACCTTTAGCATTTTAGAGTAGTTTTTTGATTCTCTTTATTTTTCCCCAGAGAACTTATTTCTGTGCAGAACCTATCAAATGAGTGATTTTTCAAAGCTTCTGACTAGTCTCTTCAAGATCATAGGAAAGATTAATGTTTTAGAATTTTGATTAGATTCTCCTCCTATTCCTTCCTTCTTTATTTCTTATTTGATGGCTTTATTTTCTCATTTTATCCCCTAACTTTGCATATCCCCCTGAGAGGAGATGCATAAGATGACCTCAGGAGACATCGTATTGAAAAGGGAGTTTCTGGGAACTCTTGAGGTTTCATTCACACATTTAAAATTGGGGACACTGGAATGACCTTATAGTGTAAACTGTTCAGTTAATCATTCATTTACCCAGCTAATATTTATTGAATATATGTTGGTAATTGGATAGTCTCTCTTTCTTATGAAGATTCTAATATAGCAGGGAAGCAGATATATAAACACCCAACTAACGTCAAATAAGTGCCTTAGTAGGGAAACATAGATAAAGTGCTGTGGATCTAGAGGGTTAGTAGGACCAATTTTGCTGTGGGTGGAGACATATGGGAGGGTTTTCAGAGGAAAATAATTTGAATTGGGTCTTAAAGAATAGATGAATTCACAAGGCCCAGTTAGTTAAGGGAGTAGGGGTGTTGGGTGGGTTTAGAGTGAAGGGAGAAAAAGGAGGGTAGCTTCCCATAGATTAAACAGTAAGGCCCAAGTTGTGGAGGCATGAAAGCTTATAATGAGTTCAGAAAACAGTGAGTTCCAATGTGACTCCAAAAATTATTATAAATGAATGTTAGGCACGAAAGACAAAGCATGAATCAAGAATCCCTTTCTTGGGCTTCCCTGGTGGCGCAGTGGTTGAGAGTCCGCCGGCCGATGCAGGGGATCGTGACCCGGTCCGGAAAGATCCCACATGCCGCGGAGCAGCTGGGCCCGTGAGCCATGGCCCCTGAGCCTGCGCGTCCGGAGCCTGTGCTCCGCAACGGGAGAAGCCACGACAGTGAGAGTCACGCGTAACGCAAAAACAAACAAACAAACAAAAAAGAATCCCTTTCTTGGGTATCTCGAATGTCGTGTGACGCATTTAACCTTTTAGCTTAAGTAAGAAGGAGCCATGCAAGGGTTGTAAGAGTTCTCTTTATCTGATAACCACAGAGACCTGTGATGATAGATGCTTGAGGTGAGCTCTAAAATACTGGTGCTCAAAGATGACTTTGAAGTTTCTATTCTGGAAGATTGGTGGTCTGTCATGTCTTAGCTATGAGAGGGCATATAACAGAAGGATAAGTGAGGCGGACTATAGATAATAATTTTTATTTAGAGACGACTGCATTTGAGACATCTGTAGAACATCAGGTGGGTATGAGCACGTGGCAATTGGATCTTCAGGCGTAAGCTGTGCTATTTCAGTATGGCTTTTTCTGTAGGCAGAGGGAGAGGCTTAATTACACTCATTGACATTTATGTGATGACTCTTTCATGACCAAGTTCTGTGTATTTCTACTGATCATTTGCTATATCTAGAAAGAAATCGTTAGAAATGATTTTTCTAACAAATCATTGGTAGGTTTTGGATACTGTGGATAATATAACGTATTAGGTTGACAATGGCTTGGCAATGATACACATCCAAGAAACAAACTAATAAAGTCATATCAACAAAGAGTAGTCCCTTGATAAATGTCAAAGGTGCATGAATTTAATAACTTACTGCTACTCAGTGACTTTGAAAATATATGTTTTATATGACTTGGTTAAAGTGGTTTAATTTCTCTCCAAGTTAAGGTACATTTCTTAATGAACCAGGAAATATTAAGATTAAGAAGAGAGGATTTTTCAAACAATTAGTATGCATGTGGAGAGGGAAGGTTCTGGGAGTGAAGCCACACTTTTTAATGAGGGAAAGGATATAGATGTCCTTAAGCAGAAGGGGACATCAAACTCCAGGAATTTATTTTTCCCTTCATATCTTATCTTTCTCTCCTGACACAGAGAGCCACAGTTCTTTCTCTGGGATTTTGCTCTTGGTGTCCTTAGGGACCCATGAGTCATAAGGAGTGGGCCTTAGAGGTGTACTGCAAAAGAAAACGTGGGCACAGTGTCTTCCATTGGTTTTGAGTTTGAAAGCTCAAATTCCGAGGTCCATGGTTCTGGTTCTGGAGGTTAGGGGTCAGAGACCATGGCTGCCATTGTGTCTACTGGCCATGGCACTTCTGAATTCAATGGCTGTTGAAGAGTTTGCAAGTAGATCCTGAATCTTCACACTCTTCTTTGCCTATACCTTGGAATTCAGATTTCTGCAATATTGTCGTTTATCTTTGTACTTCAGTGAGAAGAATCCAGATGATATTCACCCAGGGTGTAGTTTGTGTAATATTAAAGATAAAATTATTTCCCCAAATATTTTTTAAAAATCAGCATTTTTCTCTTTTCTGCTTTCTTAGTTTCTGTGCATATTTTTATGTTTCTTGTTAAAAGAAATGACTCCAGTTCACTTGACATGGTTGGCACATCTTGTCATTTATTTGGGTTATTTCATTTAATTCACATGATGACTGCCTCTTGCACAAAGAAAAAACGTTTTGTTTTTCCTTGAAGCAAGCTCAAAATAGTTATTCTGCTGAGGGCATGTTGACTTAACATGTTAGAACAGAATTATACAGAGCTCTAGTTCCATGAATTATCAAAAATAAATAACTCTTCTCCCTCAAAAAAATCAATAAATTTGAAAAATACTGGATGAATGAAAGTAAAGCTGGTTTCTTTCCTGTAGATTTTATCTGAGCTTTTAATATTCTAATGTAACTTGGAATGCATCCCAAACACTTTTCCCCCTAGGATATCTTGAAGGACCAGAGTCCCATTAAACACACTCTCTAAAGCAACGGTCTCCAACCTCTTTGGCGCCAGGGACCGCTTTCCTGGAAGACAATTTTCCCACGGACCGGGGGGGGGTGGGGGTGGGGGTGGGGGTGGGGGTGGGTATGGTCCAGGCCGTAATGTGAGCGATGGGGAGATGTGGGAGCCGCAGATGAAGCTTCGCTCACTTGCCCTCCTGCTGTGCAGCCCGGTTGCTAACAGGACCGGCACTGCTCTGTGGCCTGGGGGTTAGGGACCCCTGCTCTAAAGCCATGCATTAAGGTATAGAGACCCAATTGAACATGGATAATTTTTATTAAATTGTGGTTTTCTATGTTAGCTATCTAATTTTTGGAAGTTTCGAGATGTATTCATTTTCAGTATTTTAAATAGTTAAATAGCATAAGAAAGAAAGCTTTTCAGATTTCAAGTTTCAGTCTTAGCCAACCCTCTTTCTCACTCGCCAGAGTGATAACAGTTTCTTATAGCCTCTTTCAATGTATGTGGTACGTGTCATCAAGGTATTTTATCTGAGCTCATACAAGTACGATAGGTTTAGGTAACTGACACAAATTCATGGTTGCATGTGTGCGTGTGTATCTAATCAATTTGAATTCTAGAATCTTTTAATTAGATTTCATATAGGCTAAATCCTACCTGATGCAAAGATGAGATTAGGAGTTGCTAGTCCTTTGGGGGAAAAAAGGTATACCAAATTGCCTAGAAAGTTATGCTAAATGGATAAGCGGGAAGAAGCATAATATATTTCAGTAGACTTGAATGCAATTCATGTTTATATAAATCCCAAATGGGAAAGGATTTAAGACAATATGACAAAATTTGGGCAGTCATGATATACACTGTGTGAAATATGTAGGCTCTATCTCACTATTTCCCTTATGTACCCTTGTGTATCTGAATCGACACCGTCTTTGAGGCAGGAGATAGATGGGCTCCAGGCTAGGCATTTACAACTGATCTCCTGTTTACACCTCCCGGGGTGAGAAGAAGATGAGCTCCAGGCCAGACATTCATTACCAGCTCACTATTTACATTTCCTGAGGTGAGAGACAAACGGGCTCCAGGACTACATATTTATGACGCACTCCTGTCTATATTTTGAGATCTGCACCTTGATATAAGAAGCAGTAACAGGAATAATGTAGATAACTGGACATTGGGCACTATTATGGCAGGGACAGAGAGGGGCTAAACCTGTTAAAGAGGTCATACATTTCCCATCCTTGGAGCAAGGGAGACACTGTACATGCACAAAAGCCTTCATGGGGTCAAAAAGGCAGGGGATGCCAGACCATAGCCAGTCCTGCTATCTTCCTCCCAGAGGCCTTTACGATGAAATCCATCTTGACTGAGGGACGCGTGTGCACCCAGGGGAGGGTCCAGAGGTAAATTAGCCATGGGGGTCAAAACAATACTATTGGCCAAGAAGACAGACATCCGGAAAACTGCCCCCTTAAAAAGAATTTAATCTTCCCAAAGGTGCGATTCTCGTGATTCTCTCACTGAGTTCGCCAGTGCGTCTTTCTTCATGTACTCTGCTTTTCTAATAAACACTTTCTTCTATACCTTCCGTTACCTTGTCAGATTCTTCCTTTCAAAGTAGACAAAGGACTGGGGAGTTGGACTTCAGCTGCTGGCCCCGTGGTCTAGTGAGTAAGATCCTGGTTTCCATCCAGGCAACCTGGGTTTGATTCCTAGTCAGGCAGCTGAGATCTTTCTTCCAGCTACTGCTCACTGCTGCTTGCTGCAAGCTGCTGCCTACTGCTGCCTGCATCCGAAATCATCTTGACCTTGGCCCTTATTATCATATGTCTGACTGTTATAATAGCTGGCTAATGGGTTTTGCTAACTATAACCTCTTATCCAAATTAGTATTCTGACTGCACTATTGTGATCTCATAATCAAACTTCATTAGTTCCTAATCATTTATTAAAATCATCAAGGTGTAATGGGTAGGGCATTGGATTTGGAGTGAACAAAGTCATGTTTTTGAGAACCACTCATGATCTCTGCAACCTTGAGCAGGTCACTTAATATCTAGAGGTGAAACTATTTCCACCTATAAAATTCATATAATAATGGCCTTGCTGCCTGATTCATAAATTTGCTGTGGGTTTTAAAAAATATGTAAAGGGTCTTTGTAAACTTTGAAACAAAACATACATGGAAAGTACTATTTTCGCTCCGCCAAGTCTATATTTCTTAGGCTGGCAATCAATGACTTACTAGGCCAGAAATACCTTCCAGTGTATTGACCACTTGCTTGTGTGAATAAGATACTTCATTTAAAATAGAAAGTTATCTATGAAGGCCTTGGGCTTTTATACCTAAACATCTTTTTTAAGTTCCTTTTCTGGCTGAAATTGTGCTGTCCTTCAAAGAGGCATTGAGCTATTATTTCTTCATGAGGTCTTCTGTATTAGTTTCTTAGGGCTGCTGTAACAAATGACGCTACACTGGGTGGCTTACAGCAACAGGAATTTGTCTCACAGCTGTGGGGTCAGAAGTCTGCAATCAAGGTGTTAGCAGCAGTGTTCCCACTCCCTGCTCTAGGGAAGAATCTTTCCTTGTCTCTTTCAGGTGACCCCTGGTGTTCCTTAGCTTGTGGCAGCATCTCTCTGGTCTCTACCTCCGTCTTCACATGGCTTTCTCCTGTGTTTCTGTGTCTTCTTTTCGGTTTCTGATAAGGATATTTGTCACTGGATTTAGGGCCCGCCCTAAATCCAGGAGGATCTCATCTCAACATCCTTAATTACTTTTGCAAAAACCACAGTTATGTGTCCTGGGCGTCAGGACTTGGACATACATTTGGGGGCTACTATTCAACCCACTGCACCTTCCTAGGCTATTCCAATCTGATTTGTTTGGCTAATATTACATCTAAGGTTATACCTCATATGCAATCTTAGAAGAGCTGAGAACACTGGCAATGGTAAAAAGTACGTTTTACTTAGAAAAGCACATTAAAATGTATAAGAGGAAGTTTTTAATAAAGGTAATTGTGGAACCTGTTTGTACAGAGAGTAGAAAAAACTGAAGATGAAAACAGTATCTCTAGTCTTCCACAACAGTTGCCATTGTGGGTGATGTGCAAGTTCTCCTTCATGTTTCTGGGGGCTGGCTGTTTTCACCAAGGGGACTATCACACTGGCCAAAACTCTGTTGTCAGCTCTTTCTGGTCAATTTCCTTTTCCTGCAGGTGTGTGATATTGTGTGTTCTGCAAGAAAAAGAGAAAAAAAGAAATCTCTCTGCCTCATATGTGATGAATTTAATTTTATAAAAGAAAATTAACCTTTTTATTTCTTTTGAAATCCAAGTTGCCAGGCACAGTTAGTTTTTGATTGTAGTGATTGCTACTTAGGAAAGGGAAGGCATGCCCCTTTCTAGATTTTTAATTTGACTACAGAGTCATAATTTGATATGGTTTATGGTATAAAGTGTGGTTTTTAAAAAATATTCTTTTAATTGAAATATAGTTGATTTACAATATCGTGTAAGTTTCAGGTGTACAGCGCAGTGTGTGTGTGTATATATATATATATATATATATATATTTCTTTTTCAGGTTTTTTTCCCTTATAGGTTATCACATAATATTGAGTATAGTTCCCTATACTATACAGTAAGTCCTTGTTGGTTATCTATTTTATACATGGTAGTGTGTACATATTAATCCCAGACTCCTCCATTTATCCCTCCCCCCACTCCCCTTTCCCCTTTGGTAACCATAAGTTTGTTTTCTGTGTCTGTGAGTCTTTCTGTTTTGCAAATAAGTTCATTTCTGTCTTTTTTTTCTTTTAAATTCCACATGTAAGTGATTTCTGGTAAAGCATTTTTTTTCCCCTTGAATGTTAAACAGTTATCTCAGCACGGCTATTTGACTAATATTCTCCTTTACTAACTGATTCATGATTTCATATTTGTAATATATTAAATTCTTAAATACATGAGAATATATTTGTGTTTTGAGGCTCATAATCTTCAATAATATAATAAGTAATCTTTTCTATGTCTTCCCTTGATCTTTAACTAACACTAAAATATGATAATCAGCATTCTAAAAATCATTAACTTTTTTTTTTTGCGTTACGCGGGCCTCTCACTGCTGTGGACTCTCCCGTTGCGGAGCACAGGCTCCGCACGCGCAGGCTCAGCGGCCATGGCTCACGGGCCCAGCCGTTCCACGGCATGTGGGATCTTCCCGGACCAGGGCACGAACCTGTGTCCCCTGCATTGGCAGGCGGACTCTCAACCACTGCGCCACCAGGGAAGCCCAATTAACATTTTTAATGTAATTAAAACATGCAAATTAAATAGTACAGGGTGACTTTTAACATAAAGTGAAAATTCTATTCTTGACTCCTCCTCAGTCTTGTTCTCCAAAAGAAGACACCTTACTTTATTTTAGATTGTTTCTTTAGTAAATACTTACTGCTATATCGTTAATTAGTATAGTATGCTGCTATACAATTGATGAAGATTTAACTCTCTTACAAAATCCAATCCCTGGTAACTCCCCATCAACATGTTCTTTCTATTTTGTTATCTATTATTTGGCTAATCAATAATCATTTTCATGTTATTAAGACTATACAGTTATTTTGTAGAGCCAAGTAGCACACCATGATTATATTGGCTTTCGTAAATAACTT
Source organism: Tursiops truncatus (assembly GCF_011762595.2). Lineage (NCBI taxonomy): Eukaryota > Metazoa > Chordata > Mammalia > Artiodactyla > Delphinidae > Tursiops > Tursiops truncatus. The sequence goes on along the minus strand of NC_047037.1, from coordinate 130,248,340 downwards.
GATGTTTTTCCTGTACTTTCTAATGATATCATTTTTTTCTTGCACTACTTGCCATTACTCTATCTTGTTTTTAGTGTCACTTTTTCCTAGAAATTTTGGAGATGCATGGGTTTTTTTTTGTTTCCTTCCAGAGATCTTATTTTCTGTCTTCTATATTTCTACTCAAACTAAACTGTTGATTGGCTGTCATTCTAGGTTTCCACTTCTCTATTATTCTGGGTTGGATCTATAGTTTGACTGCCCCCATGTCTCCCACTCTTTGGTTAAATCTTTTGTTTTGTTGGAGCACATTCTCAAGGCAATCTACGAGAGTGCATGGAGGATACATTTCTGAATCATTGGATGTACCTGAAAATGTCTTATTATATTTCATGGTTGAATTATAGTTAGACTAGGTATCAAATACTAGGTTGAAAATAATTTTTCTATCACAGTATAGAGAGTTTTATTTTTCTGTCTTTAGCTCCCTGTGTTTCAGACACAATATCTTTTGTCAGGCTGGTTCTTTTTCCATTGTACTTACAAAGTACAAAGTTATTAAAAAATTTTTTCCTCTGGATGCATTTAGCCTTAGCATTGTGAAATTCCACAGTGATGTATGTAGAGTTCCCATTTTAAAGCATGGCCCCCAATTCTTTGACATCATTCTTATATAGAGATAGGGTCCATGTCCCCTCCTCTTGAATCTGGAGAGCCTTGTGACTGCCTCAATGATTAAAGCCTGCAGGAAGTAACACTAAGTGACTTCTGAGGCTTGGTTATGAAAGACCTTGTTCTTTCACCCTGGGGCTCTTGGAATTCGTGCTTCCCAGAAAGTCTGTCTTGGGATTTCTTCTCTCAGAAACCAGCTGCCTTGTTGTAAAAAGCCAAGACCATGTGGAGAAGTCATATGTAGGTGATCTATTGATAGCCTGAGCTGAGATCAATCTTTAAGTCATCGCAACGCAAGTGCCAGACACATGACTGGAGAAATCTTCAGATGATCCCACTCTCCAGCTGTTTGGATCATTCGCATCTATTCAAGTCTTCCCAGCTGAGGCTCCAGACATTGTGTAGCAGTCAAGCCATCCTTCCTCTACGCTCGGTCTCAATTCTTGACCCACAAAACCATGAGCATAATAAAGTGCCACTGACTTTTAGGTGGTTTGTTACACAGCAGTATATAACTGAAACACTAGGTATGGATCTTTATTCATCATCTGAAAGCTTCTCCATTCACGTGTCTGGTACTTTGGATGTTTTCAGAATATTTCCAATTAAGTGTTCAGCCTTCTTAACATTCTACAAGGCAGAGCAGCCTTTCCTTTGACTTTATTCTCCTCATGAACTTAACATTGCTCCACTCTTCTCTATCAGCTATGCCATCTTCCAGAAATTTGTTGAAACACTTTGTCCTTTGATGGCCCCTAAGAACTTATTCTGCATTATTGAATATCCATTATTGCAATCCATTATTGTGAATCAATGGCTGTTTTATTCCTTTACTAACATTTTAATGGACTCTCAGAAGAGAAAGGACATAAATTAATGTGGTACATAGAGTATCCTGGATCTTTTAAAGACTGCATAACAGACAGTACCATGTTGGTAATAATGGCAGACTTCTAGCTGGTTATCAATATCCATTCTCCATGTTTTCAATATCAATAGAGTTTCAGCTGGCATGTAGTTACTCAGCTGAAGCCTACATTTTCCAGCATCCCCTGCAGCTAAGTGTGGCCATGTGACTAAGTACTGACCAATGGGATACAAGTAGAAGTGATGAACCCTCTAGCTCTAATTCTTAAAAGCATTGGGTGTGTTTTCCTCTGGCAAGTTTCTTGTTTTCTGAGATGTGGCAAAAGTTAGGAGCAGCTGATTTAAACCTCCATGTGGAATCTATCTTTTTAGGATGGAAGAACTGTCTGCCAACTTTGCCTACCTTTGTACTATTATAAGGGAGAAGAATAAACTTCTGCTTTTTGAAGTCATACTTATTTGGACTCGTAGCAGCTGAAAAAATAACTTGCATCATATAAGTGTAAAACTCACCAACACACTGTCTTGTGACCAGAATTTAGTGGCAAATTTTAAGATAATTATTATAATAACATTTATACATTTATTTAGAACTTACCATGAGTCAGCAGTGCTCTAAGAGTTTAATGGATTAACCAACTTACTCCTCACAACAACCCTACCCTATGAAGTAACACTATAATTGTTCCTACCGTGCAGATTTAAAAATCGCAAAGCTGGTTAAAGAACTTTCTCAAACCCACATAGCTAGTGTGGGACAGTTAGGTTCAACAGAGGCAATCTGTCAAATCACACTGATACAGTGTTTATTCTTTGTGCAATTCTTTGTTGTATCTGGATTTCATAGATTGGAAATATATGCAATCAGGAGCCATTTACCATATGTTTCAGTCACATGTCAATTTGAAGCCATTAGTGATAAGGGTAGATTTAAGTGCAGGGAGATATACGCCAACCATATTAAATAAGTGCTAACAGAAGTTAATGAATATGAACTTACTTGATCTACCAAAATTACTCCAGTGGGGAATGAATTGCAAGTTTATACTATCCATTGACTTTTTAAATGCCAATTTTATTGAAATATAACAAAAAAGCAAAAAATATACAGAAGAATGGCAACAAAGTCAATTTTTCACAAAGTGAACACATCCATTTAATCTGTACCCAAACCAAGAAGCAGAACATGACCAGCCCCCAAAGGATCCGCTTGTCTCATTTCAGTCACTACACATGGCTGTTTGATGGGACATTCCCAATTTACTCAGTCAGTAGTTGGAATTCTATCATGTTGTGCATTTGTATAAACCCTTCCTGGGTATGTTTGTTACTTGTCTGTCTGTCTGTCTATCTATCTATCTATCTATCTATCTATCTATCTATCATCTATCTACCTTTTGCCTCTTTAAACAGATAAATGTTCCAAATAAACAGATGTGGATACTGAGAAAGAGTGGTCTCAGGTAAAGTTTCATTTTTTAGTGCCTGAGAGAAGAGCTCTGGCAGTCTCCTGGCTCAACAAACCTCATCTCCTGCTCCTGACACAATGAGCCAAACCTCGTAATTTGGGAATTTCCATTCTAGCTTTTAGAATACAGTCCTTTCTTTGATCTTCCATCTTGGGATTTTTTTATGATGATGCTTATGGGCCTGGCCATGTCAACTTGGCAGGTTTTTGATTGTTCTATATTGTTGGGTTTGGCAGATTTAGTTCCAGTGAGAGTGGCCTTGGATCAGTGAATTATGGTTCCAAAGAAAAAAAGGATTGGTGGCAGTGCTATGTCAAGGGGATCTGGTTCTGGCTGAGGTTGCGACGGTTACTAAAAATTGAAAATTCAGCTGCATTGGGGTGGGCAGTGTCTACCAAGCCACACTTTGGATTCCATGGAATACAAATATATACAGATTTATACTATCATTTTATGTTTTTCAAGCTTCAATAGTCATTTCTTAGCTAATGACAAACTGCTGTCTTCTTTTCTCCAATGCAACAGATACCATCTGTAGCTGTCAGAATTCCAGATTTTATTTATTCATCACCGAGTGCTCCGTATGTTGATTAATGAGTTCACTTTTCTAGAAGGAGATTCTGAACACATCACCTTCTTTATTTCTCCTCTACTCCTTAAATAAATATACTGACTTCATCAAACTCAAAAAGATAATCATATATCTCTATTCAGTTAGCTTCCTGTAGCAGATTTTGTGTTTTCCATGTAGGAATCTGAGATATGTGATGAGCAGCTACTGATTAGAACTTTGGAAGAAGGCTTGCTTTCTTTGTTTTTTTCCGCCAGCTTGAGTTATAATTGACATATAACCTTGTGCAAGTTTAAGGTGTATAGCATTGATTTGACACCTTTAGAAATTTTGAAATGATTAGCACCCTGGTATTAGCCACCAGGGAGAAGGACTTTCTAATTGTGACCATGGCCTCTTGCTCAGGTTCTCTATGGCATTTCAGACATTTCAGAAGGTATGTGCCGTGGGGCTGAATAGGCATGGGATGGGGTTGCAGATATGGTCCTGCCCAAAACTGTCATGGTAAAGAATAGAAATAACTGGGATTTCTACTGGAGGCCTGGGAAAGTCAAAAGGGGCCATGACATCTTTCCTTGGGTGCCCAGTTATTAGTCAAACCTAAGTTTTCATACCAGAATGCTGAGGTTGACGTTTCCTCAAAAGACACCTAAAATTTCAACCAACAACTTAGTTGACTCACATATCCAGATTATTGGGGGTTTTGTTGTAGAAAGTTTCTATTCTGTTCCTGCCAAAAATTTAACTACAAATTTCATGGCATTTGGGTGTAAGAGGTCAGCTAACCACTTATTCCTTTAGGTTTGGGGTCACTGAGCCCTTTCGGCAGTGTCTGTGACATTAGGAACTTCAAGTCCATTTATTTTAAATGGAGCTAGTTTTGAAACCAACATTGTATTCAGTGTTTATCACGTATTAAATTTTTTTTTCTCATGTTTAGGTCTTCAGCCCTTCCTTTTGGTTTCAAGACTTGATTGGATATGACTAATTTGTTTAGAGTCAAATTCTCCCTGAATATTTTTTGTATTCTTCCTTTTGGCCAAATCACAGCTGATAGATTATAAGGTGCCATTGATTGCATTCCACATATCTTTTCAGGCTTTGTCTCTATGATTCCAAAACTAAAGTCCACTTAAAGAGAGGCTGCCAGGAGCTCAATTCTGTGTTATACTGTTATCAATTAACTGGGCTTCAAGATGCTGCCATCACCCTACTGTGTCATATGGTTCTTGCTTTCAAACTGCGTTTTAGGAGCCTTATTATATGCATGTGTATTTTTTGGAATTAATTTATTAACTCACACCATTTTAGAATAGGTGTTGTGTATTTATATGTGTATGTTTATATCTTAGATGTGTATGTGTGTATATGTATATGTGTGTGCCTGAAAAATGCTTTTCTTTCTCTTCTTCAGTGCAGTATTTTCTTTTCATTTATTGCAGTAAAAATAATTTCATTTTGTGGTGATATTTCAGCCTATTTTCTAAGAACAGTTATGTTTCATCCACCTATTTATAGTAAATTCACAATAAACTAAATATATATATGGAGGAGAGAAAGATAAAAGGATTTAAAATAAGAAAAGTTAAGTTTTTTGGCCAGGGGTTATCAACAGGCAGACAGTAGGCCCAATGTGGCTAATATGTATATTTTTTGGCCTGCATATTTGTTTTAAATTTTGATTTTTGAAAGCATTTGGATACAGCATGTTTCTTCCGTTTGCTTCAGTTCCCCCAAGCCTTGATTCTCATTCATCTACCATGATTCAGATATTTACATTTTTGCATAACTGTTATAGGTATTTGAGTTTACCATTCCTACTTTAAACTTTTTAATACAATAAGCAAACACTTCTATTTTTAAAATATTAAAGCCAGGACTTCAGAATTCAGTGTATTTTATTTTATCTCATCTTTATTCTGTTGTGGTCCATTCATCTCCAGGCAGAAATAGGGATCCACTATTACTATTTTATTTTTTTTTTCATTTTTTCTAACTTCTGCATTTCGAGAAGACTTCTTAAGGTTATCCTTCATATTACATACTTTTTAATACAGTTAATTCTGCTCTTTATTCAATGTGATAAAGATATAAATTCTACTACTCCGATTTTGGGATAATATTTTATTATTTTTAGGGAACTTTCACCACAACTTACTTCTCAATAAAGCTCCCCATTCATCTCATTTTGTCATTTTTATCTTATTTTCACCTTTATTTCCTAGTTAATTTAATTTTGTTGAGGTCACAACATATACATTCTTTAAAATGTTCTCTTTCCTACAATCAATTATTTGAAAAATGCTTTGTTTTCTCGAGTGCAGTATTTTCTTTCCATTTATTGCAGAATTCTTTCATAGGCAGTAAAAAAAAAATTCATTTGGTGGTGATATTTCAGCCCAGTTTCTAAGACCAGCTGTGTTTCATCCACCTATTTATAGTAAATTTGCAATAAACTTTTTGCCCTAAATTTAGGCAACAGCTACCACATATAACTTTTCAAAATTCAAATTTTATTTATATAAAGAACAAATTTCACTATATGTTGAATAAGGATTTGTTTTTCTTTTTAATTTAGCATGTGTCTATTTCCTCTTTCCTGCTTTCTTGAGTTTTGTGAATGTTTCTGTTCCCAAATAAACATGCTTACTGCAACAATGCCACCCTGGGTTTGAATATAATGTGTTGTATTTCTATCATTTGGGTAAAACTTGTGCAGGTTTAGGAAGCAAATGATTAATCATATCTCTTTCCCTCACTATAGCATTTAGAGCCAATTTCAAGAAATAAACATAGATTGCCTACAGATGGAGATTCAAACAAAAATAACAGCTTGGTTACTTATAAATCGATTTAGAAAATGCAGCCTGCATCTGGACTCTAATATTTCTCTCCACCTAACCCCAAATAATGCTTCTGGCATCTTTGCAGGTAAGAGCTGTACAACTACAAGGTGCCGCATCAGGGCAGGTGGATGACCACGTGGCAAAGGAGAAGAAAGATGTATGTTTTAGAGCTCAGAAAGAATTGATTCTCCCCTGTGTAGGCTTTTCTTCCAGTCTCATCAATAAGATAATCAAAGAGAATGAATGGGCCTGGAAGTGTTATTCCTATACCTGTCCCTTCCAAGCAGTGAAAGTTTTATTATTTTTCAGGAAGCAGGAGGACTGGGGATAATTGCTCTCCCCTCATTACAGAATCAATCTTTTTTTTTTTTTTTTAATTTATTTATTTATTTATTTTTGGCTGTGTTGGGTCTTCGTTTCTGTGTGAGGGCTCTCTCCAGTTGCGGCAAGTGGGGGCCACTCTCCATCGCAGTGCGCGGGCCGCTCTCTATCGCGGCCCCTCTTGTTGCAGAGCGCAGGCTCCAGACGTGCAGGCTCAGTAGTTGTGGCTCGCGGGCTCTAGAGTGCAGGCTCAGCAGTTGTGGGTCACGGGCCTAGTTGCTCTGCGGCATGTGGGATCCTCCCAAACCAGGGCTCGAACCCGTGTCCCCTGCATTGGCAGGCAGATTCTCAACCACTGCGCCACCAGGGAAGCCCCAATCATTTATTTTTAATTAGTATTGGGGATGTTGAGTGACACTCTGCAGCATGGAATGCCCGCTAGGGTCCTCTGAGTGTATCTCATGAAAGGACATTTAGCATGCAGTGTGTGTGTGTGTGTGTGTGTGTGTGTGTGTGTGTGTGTATAATTATTATTTTATCATATTTTAAGTTTGTGAGAGGACAATTTTTACTTAGTCAATTTTTTTCCTTCTAGTGCCAAAGCACAAGTCCATCTTTAAGTTGTGGAGCTATACTTGTAAAATATGTAAACGAGCATCATGTAAAATTGTTGCCCTATTTCAGCTGAGTATATTGTATTTGATTTACATTGAGCTGTAAAAGAAAGTTAAAAACCACAAAATCTGAGTTGTGAGAGACCTTTGTATGTAATGTAGCTAACTTTTTCCATCCCACCTCCTTTGATATTTAAACCCCTTCCAAAACATTTCAGTCATTGTCTGTCCTTTTAAAGTGTAATTCCAGGAACTCACAATACTGTTACAGCTATTATCTGTCAAGAGCATAGCATAATTTTGTACATTGTGATTTTACTAATAAAACCTGAGAGAATGAAATAACAAAACCTTTAAAGACCCTTTCTATTTTTACTCTCTTCAAATTATAAAATCTATCATTAAAGCCTAGCTCAATAAATACAAATTTCATTTATTTTTTGCCATTGTATGATAAAAATTATATTAATGATTATATTTAATGACAGTATTATTAAAATTTTCCACATTAATCAAACAATGTATTTTATAATTTTAAATGTTTAGAATCCTTAACTTTGGCTAATTTATATCTAAGTTAATATGATGACAATTTATCAGAGAGTGACTGTTTAGGTTATACCGTATCTGATTTTCCTGAACCTTTAATATAAGATTTCAAGGCTCAATTTTTATCCTTGGGGTTTCAATACATAATGCAAATGGAATTTCATCCAGCAGATTATAGACGTCACTCTTAGTTGTAGGAGTATTTGCATTAATTATGAGTAGGTGACAACAACAAATTATGCTTTACTGTTTATAAAACATATTTCATCCTCATCATCTCATTTAACTGCCGAACTGTCCTTTTAGAATAACAGCTTTATTTTCATAATAGAGATGAGCAAACAGTAGCTAGTGTCTGAGTTAGGAAGACTTTGACCCCTGCTCATTCAATCCAGATCCTATACTTTTCCTTCTGCCACTGGGACCTCTTTGGACCATGGATTTGAATTTGTCAATCCATTAGTAATGTCTTCAGTGGGACATCCATGGTGTTAGCCGCGGGTCATGGGGCCCTAGTTCTTCCTGGACTACAATGTGTTCTTATGACCTTGAGTCCCGGGTCATGGACAAGGAGCTTCTTGGATGAGCTAGTGTGCTTTGGCTATGAGTGCTTTGCAACAGCGTTTTCCAAACCGGCTAAGTTTCAAGCTCAATTTGTATGAGCTTGGAATGGTTGCTATCAGTACATTAGCTGCATGAACAGTTCTTAGGCATCCAGCTTGTCTTTATCCAGAAATTATCTCCTTAAATATTGAATGCCCAAGCACAAGTTTTTCTAAATTTTCAGAGGTGCCTGGTTATTTATTTTCTCTATTTGCTCTGTTTAAGGGAGGTAAAGATTTTTTTGTTTTTATTTTCTAATAAATAGTCACAGTTGGTAAAGCAACTGTGGCATTCACATCTTTTCACTTACTTAAATTGTTTCAGGTGGTGTACCTTGGGCAGGCCAATTGCAGGCAGCTCAAGGAATCACTTCATATCTATTTTCTTCAAAACATTTACTCTTAGATGACAGCAATGAGCAGTGTGTTGAATGTATGTACTTTATGTAAGTGATCAAACCTTTGCTAAAATATGATGGTGCATATTAATTTTCAACTCCAGTCAGTGAGATCTTGGATTTATTGTCTTAGACTGTTTCAGTCTCGAGATTTTTAATCATCAAAGAAGGAGGCATGCTGTTTTAAATGTCATGGATAAGGCTAATTCTTCATTAGCCAAGTTTTTGACCAGGCTAATTCAGTTTCTTCTCAAGTGGGGTATGGGAGAGAATAGAGGGTATTGCAGATTTCTCTCCCACAAGGAGCTTCCACTTTACTGTGGGTGGAATAGTACCCAGTCAAATTCTTCCCTTCTTCTGTGACTGAAATTTCACCAATTAAAGATTGATGGTCTTAGAAATTAATTTCATACAACTGATTTATTCAGATTCTTCCACCTATTCCCCAATCCCCACATCCTGCTCTTTGGGATTGTTTGGCCCTGAGAGAATGGAAATTTTGTGAGGAAAGAGAGGTGCAATTTTATAGTTTTAAGTATTAAAAAGAAGGGGACTCAGAGTGCCTTGAAATTTTCTTGGCAGACAAAATATAAATTTATTAGTACAGTAATAAAAAAACTCACTGACAAACTTCTGTTAAGTTCTGATTCTGTTAAGTTCTCTATTCTGATTCTTACTAGAGATGGAGGCATTTACTTTATTTTTTATTTTTTCCTCAGCAAGTCAAAAAGTGATGCTCTTTGCTAATGTAAAGTACAGCCCACCTAAATAAAACCAAATTTTGTCCAGGCCCAATTCTGCAAAAGGATTCTGCTTCTACAATTCTCAATATTAGATGGAACATTGGCTGTGAATGTTAATTTGTTCCTGCTGCTAAGGTACTGTCTTTCTTTAATAATACCTGAAGGGCTTCATTTTATATGGGAATCTTATAAAGATAATGAAATTAATAGTACAGAATGAGTGAACCAAACCTTCATCAAATCTAGCTTTAGCAGAGCCTATATGTATACCCAAACCAATAAATGATTCTGTGATGTGGTGTGATTCTGGAATTAACTGTAACACACTGGAACTGGACTCCCTTGCATCAGCTGCTCTTACCCAAGGCTGACCTTGTGCCAATCTTGCAAGCAGTCATATCACTACTAATTTCAATGTCAAGGTAGTGATGAGAATGAAGAGGAAGGGATTATATCACATCCTTTGCAATTAAAGTTCCTGAAATTCCTCTTTTTATTGCTTTCTCCTTCTCTGAAGTACCATTCCCCTTGGATTTTTCCACTGGATTTCTTTTCTTTTGCCAGCGTTTTTGCCTTTTCACTTCCTACTTTCCATCCTTCTCCTCTGCTTCCTTTTTGTGTTTCTCTCCAGCTATACTTGTTCCAACCTCCTTCTTCCCTTCTGGGCTCTTTCCTCTACAATATGTCCAGTTATCTCTGTTGTTACAGGCAAGTTAATTTATAATTCTCTCAGTTTCCCAAAGTTTTACCTACATGTCTCACCCACCTCAGCAAAGCAGCAATCACTCAGAGGTATCTATTGATACTTTTAGAGAGTTTAGCTGGAAGGGGTTGATGGCTGTTGTATAATCCTCCTTCAGTGGAACTTTGGCAAACCCACAGCTAGGTGGGTTTAAGAAATATGTCTTCAATCCTTCCTTTTAAGGACCTCGTGGCCTAATTTAGGTACTTCAAGTTTCTAGGTAAAAATATAAAAGGAGTTCATTTGTTCTGATAGTGGGTCAAAGAGCTAGGCAAAATAACTTCTGATAGGTTGATCAAGTTATTTTCTTAGAAGAAGTGGTATTTAATTGAATCATGATTTAAATGGGGGTATCTCAAAGGCGCAGATGATTTCAGAGAAAGGGCCATTCCAATCAACAGAGTAAACAGGAGCTAAAATTTTATAGTAAAGGGCTTCCCTGGTGGTGCAGTGATTGAGAGTCCGCCTGCCGATGCAGGGCACACGGGTTCGTGCCCCGGTCCGGGAGGATCCCACATGCTGCGGAGCGGCTGGGCCCGTGAGCCATGGCCGCTGAGCCTGCGCGTCCGGAGCCTGTGCTCTGCAACGGGAGAGACCACAACAGTGAGAGGCCCGCGTACCGCAAAAAAAAAAAAAAATTATAGTAGGAATCAGCAGTGCACATACGGAAATGGTGATAATTCTAGTTGCCTGGTGCACAGAAAGGAAGAGGAATAGTGGAAGCTATGCTTGGGGACAAATTGTGGAGGAGCTTAGGAGCTAATGAGAGGTTTGACTTTCTTGGCACTGGGGAGCCAATGATAGCTGTTGAACCTGCAAATAACAAAATGGTGCTGGACTTTGTGAACACACATTTGAAGAATTGCAAAATGGGTAGGAAGAAGAAAGAGTCTGGAAGCAGAGATATTAGAAGCCATTGTGATACTGCTGGAAAGACGTATGGTTTTTAATCATTTCTGACCATGGTATTTGATATTTTTTCCCCAAAATGAAGATTTTCTTTCTTTCTTTCTTACAAACTGATTTAGAGCTCACATATTTTGGCTTCCTCTTTGAACAGATGTGATGGTTCATTCATTAATATCTCCCTGAAGTTCAAGCATTTACGTGGAAAGATGTTTTAGAAGTTTCATAGTCCCTTGAAAGGAAATAAAAGGGTAAGACTGCAGTATTCCTTGGAATAGTACTTTGAAAGAAAATGAAAGTTGTCAACTGCTGAATTAGTTTTTCTATTAGGAGATGACATCCAGAAGAGCATTTCTGAGAATATTAGAAAATTAAATGAAAACTCTCTCCCCTTTATTTAAATGTTACAACATACCACATCACATGATTATGCCTACAGAAGTTCCTGTTGAACTTTTCACTAGGGTAGTGAAAATTCTATGGTGCAAGGCAGGTTTCTGCAGCTCAGGGGCTATGATAACTCTAGGGGCTGTTCATTAGACTAACTTTTATTCATTTATTTGTGAAATAAAGCCACTGTAAAGTGAATTTGTTAAACTTAAAAAGGGTTCATTATTCATTGTTAGAAGTGAATATATTTTAAGAAAATGTAGTCTTCCCTTTAACAGTAAACTTCTGATTTGAATTTCTCACACTCAGTACAAGATATCCCACAGAACAGATTCCTGTTCTTTGGCCGATGGGTTTAACTGTTCTCTCTTACAGTGTTAGGACTGCCATTTTGTCTCAATCTTTCAAAGAGAAGTTATGGATATTAAATTTTTTGAATGAATTACAGAGTTCTCCTTTTGGTGTCTAATTATCCTAAGTTTCCTTCTGAAATGTTTTCTTACTTTCTTCTCTTAAGTTGTTAATATAAATGCATCTCTCTCTCTCTCTCTCTGTCTTTTTTTTTTGAGTATACTTTCTTCATCTACATTTGTCTTAGCCTAAATATTTTAATAGGAGCTACATATTTAAGTTGAGTCAGAATAAAAGTATTTATTTAAATCAGATTCAAATCCTGTGCATAGAATTTTGTAATTTTCATCTGTTACTTTATTGATGGTGAGGTCAATAAGCTAATGGATTTTTGCAGTCTCAATACTTAAGGCAAATGAAAGAGAAGAGATGGAACTCTCAGAAGTCAATGGGTTCTTGTAATAATAAATACAATATGATGACAGGTAGTGCTATTATTTTTATTAAGTTTTATTATGAAATATTTCAACTTACACAAGGCTAGAGAGACAAATCATATAAACACTCTTGCTCCCATCACAGCTTCAACAACGATCAATCCTTGCCTATATTGTTTAGCCTAGCTTCATTCACTTTTTTCTTTTGCTTAAGTATTTTATAATGAATCTCAAGTGCTCTTTTACTTTAAATACCAGACGTTTCCATATCTCTCTACAGCATGTTGCCAACCACCAGTATCTGTAATCTCTGTGCCTGAGCGCTTTCCCCTGAAACTGTGGAGAACTCTTGCATGGAGCAGCCTGGAAGTGTCAAGGAACTAACGTGGCAGGCATAGTCCACAATCAGCGATGTGAGGAAGTTGGTGCATAACAACCCCAGCTTTCTCAGCGTTCTGATAGTTAATTCTTAGGTTTCAGTTTTGCACTGTCTCCCAGACACCTTGATAGTGTTTTATTTTTTGCCTTCCTTCTTTTCTCTGTGTCCCTTCCCTGCTTCCATATCAATATTATCTGCACTTCCCAAATGAACTACTTGTACTCAAACTTTATCTCATTTACTGCTTCTGGAGTAACACTAATATATTTGGGACAGGAAATAGTCCTAGGAAACATATCCTCAAATTGGGATGCTGGATCCCTAACTAGTCAGATGGCAAAAGAGCTCTATTGTTGATGAGAAGTGGAATGAGATTAACTCATTCTGGATTTGGCTGATTGCTTCCCTGTGTTTCATTTAACTTGTTTCTGGAGATCTAAAGTTGTGGTTTTACACGGGGATGATTTTGACCCTTCTGGAGAGAGTTTTGGTCATCACAACTTGGAGAAGGTTGTGCTACTGGAGTCTAGTAGGTAGGGGCCTGGATGCTGCTAAATAAACATCGTACAACGCATATGGCAGCCCCCAACCAAAGAATGATTGGGTCCCAAATGTCCATAGTACCAAGGCTGAGAAACCCTGATCTAGAGGCTTGGTTAGACTTAGGCTGTTCCTTTTTTTTTTTTCCCCTCTCCTGCCCTCTCCTCCCCTTCTCTTCCTTCCCTTCCCTTCATCTCCTGTCCTCTTCCCCTGTCACATAGATGTCCTAAGTTTACTTTGTACATTTCCTGCCAGACTTGGAATCAGTCATTTCCCTAAAGAGTTCTTTTCTTTAGATCCGAAATGGTGCTAAGAGTACACAGTCTGAATGCTATTTGTCCTCATTGCTACTGAGCTGCCATTGTAGACAATTTTAGTAGAAAGAACCAGGAAATCCATAATTTTTTAAGGAGAAAATTATGTAATGAATTTTTTCCTGATATTTCTAATTCAGATTTAAAGAGTTTTACTTAACTACTTTGACTTTAAGCCTTTCTGTCCCCGTCTGAAGCTGAAAATCTTTGTTTTTTATTTACTTTATCTGATACTTGTAATAGTTTCAGAATAACAAGACAAATATTATTACTAACAATAAGATTACTGAACACACTTAAGGTTTTAAAAATATTTCTTTTCATTTTAGAATTGTTTTACCTCCAGGGAGGCATAGCCCAAATTCTGTGTGTTAGAATCACTTGAAATAATTCTTTGAGTTGTTATGCCACCAACATGAGATGTGGTTAGATTCATTTGCTTCACACTGCTTTCAATTTTCAGATTCCTTCTTTCTTTCAGTTTAATTTTTAAAATTTATTAAAATAGTTACATGATTTCAAAGTCAAAAATATAAAATGAGGTGTATCTTATGCCCTTCATTCTGCTCTCCTTGCTTCTATTGGTAACTATTTTTACAAGTTTTTGATTCATTTTTCCACTCTTTCTTTTAAACATTGTAAGCAAATATGGATAAATACTTGTATATCTCTATTTCTTACCCCATATGTAGCATGATGCAAATACTCTGCATGTGCCATTTTTGCTTAGAAATTCTAAGTTAACTCCCTGTGGGTACATAGAGATCTTCCCCCATTCACTTTAGAGTTGCTTACTACCAAATTGTATGGATGTAGCATAGTTTATTCAACCAGTCTATTATTGGTGGGTTGTTTTCAAATGTTTACCTTTACAAAAAGTGATGCAACAAATAGCTTGTGCATATGTCATTTCTAATTTTTGTCATTGAATCATTGAGATAGAAACTTAAAAAGAGATCTCTGAGTCAAAAAGTAAATGCATGTCAAATTTTGCTAGATAGTGCCACATTGCCCTTTAAGGGAGTTGTGCCATTTTTCTTTTCTGATGGTGACATCATTAATAAATCACAATATAAAACAAGCACTTCTATGAAAGCTGCACAATAAAAGGCTATTCTCTTCCCTATGTGCATGCCCATCAATTCAGTTTTATCTAGGTACCATTGTTACCCAATTTAATTTGGCTTTTCTGAGGTAGTTCAGCATCTCTTGCCATTCTTAACTCCTTTCTTTGCACTAGAACCCAACCTTAGGGAATGCAACAACCCTTATAGTCTACTCCTTCTTTCTGAACCACTATTTACTGCTAAAAAGTGCAATAAAATCATAATACAAAATACAGATTCGTGTGCCTTGAGTCAAGCTTTAACCTTGATTTTGTCCTAAGATATTGTTTTATTAGACTCTTGCTTATTCTATCATTTACTCATCATTTTACTTATATTCCTTGGGTTCAACTTCCAGCTCTGACACTTAAGAGCCATGTGACCCTGGGTAAATTACTTCACTTCTCTTTTCCTCTGTGTCCTCAACTGTAATGTGGGAATAATAATAGAAGGTGATCCCTCATTGGGATTTTGTTAAGTTTACAAGAAATAATACACGTAAAATACTTAGAAGAGTGCCAGATATATTAAGTATTAAACAAATAATAATTTTTCTGTTATTTTTATTGGTGCTAGTTATAATATTAATAATATCCAGTCTGTCAGAACAGTCCTTCTTGGGTCTATGGGAACTTTACCGATGGTCCAAATGCGGTGAAAGGTATTTGTGTCCACAAGGAAAAGTATAAATTTTAGAGGTCACAAAATCCAGGTCTTAATCATGACTAGCAGTCATAATTTTAGTGTTTTTTAAAAAAACTGCTCTCTACTTCTTTTTTCATACCCAATGAAATAGTGATATTAAGTGATATATCACTTCCTTGCTTAACAGAATAGTTTGAATTTTATAGGCTTTTAGAAGATGCCTCAAAGGGTTTTAAAATATTAATCCAATGCTCAGACTCTTTGTGTAGGAATAGTTCTATTTTCTCTCTCTGCCATAAGAGAGTGTTCAGAAAAGAAAAGATGAAAATAGCCTATATATAAAAAACTCTGGGCAACTTGCCTGGGACTAGTTAAAAATAAGTATGGTTTTATTGGTGAGAAGATGTCTCAGTCCTCTGTTAGACCTGGGAAGGCAGCTTGGTTCTCTAGGCTTAATATGAATCCTTTGTTTCTCTGTGGGTTCATTAATCCAACTATTTGTGTTATTTCAAAGATAAAGTTCTTCAGTGCTCCTGACTGGACTTGCTATTTGTGCTTCTCTACTTTTAGAAGTGATAGTTTATTTTATTTTAATTTTTATTTCTATCATGGTTATTATCATGGCATACTTCCCACAGCTTCTCCCAACTATTTTCATGAACCTCAGGTCTCCAGTCTGACTCCCATCCACCCCACTCTCAACCCAGACTAGTGAATTCACTGTCTGATGGCTCTTGGTATTCCTAGGTATCAGCATAATTTATACCCATCTCCTTTATTCCCGCTCCCCCAACAAATTTCTGAAAGTCTGTGACTGTATCTTTTTTTTATCTCTATAATAGTATTTATTATTTTACATGATCCCATTCTCTTAGAATAGGGCTAGTCAATCGAGTGAGAAATCATGGCCCATTACTAACACTATCTTCATTCTTCTGACAAAAATTCAATGACTTCCATAATTTATCTATTCTAACACGATTCTTGTTTTTACCACAGTCCCTATCAGCATAACTAAATCAGTTATTTCCTCTTTTTTTAAAAATCAAACCAATCAGCATAGAGATCTCTCTCTGATTTTAATTGTAGAGTTGTTTTTATTTTCACTATAGCCCCAGTCAGATTGTCCATTTCAGTAGTAGACAGCCTCCTATAGTTCCTCAAATGGCATCAAATGATAAACGATTAAGAGCTTTTTAAAGGATAAACAAAAATTTCCTCTACAAGTTGTACACAACTTAAAATACATCTTTAAAAGGGTATGTGTGACTATTTTTTAATGTTTATATTTTCAACAGTGACTAGGAAAGTCACTTTCCAGTGACTTTCCAATACTTTCTACATAAAATATACTTAATAGATATTTGTTGACTGTCTGAATAAATACATTTAATGATGATGTTTTTCTTGAATCATAGGACAAAATCTTTAAAAAATATATTTTTCATGATACTGTAGATAAGAGCTTTCCTTGTTCACTGCTGGTTTTGAACTTATCTCCAAATTTTCTGACTTTCAAACTTCAATTTTATAGAGGACATTAAGTCCAGTATAGTAAAAATTCTTCTTATGTTTTGATACAACTTTTGTGCACTGACAAAGAAGTGTTCTACTGAGTCATATATAAAATAATGCATAGAATCATGAGACCAATCACTACGAGGTGATCAAAGGCCCACCGTTTTATGACATTTAGGAGCCCTGATAATGTTTTTTAATTATTTATTTATGATTTATTTTAAATTGGTTTGTTTCTCTGCTTGGGAGACCAAGGAAACAGATATTCTTGGACTAACTGTGCCAACAGCCATCTCTCCGTTCTTACCTAAAGCCGTGTTATGTTCTTTGCTGATAAAACTGAAGAATGGAAAAATTCAGGAGGAAAATAGCCAAAGGCCACGTAAGAATAATTGTTCTAGGACAATTGTTCTAAGTCGATCTGGTGCTCTGAAAGGTAGACTAGTAACTCAGAAACACAGCTAAGTTAGATTAAAGGTATTTAGTAAGAATCGATGGGTTGCTTTTTGGGAGTTAATATTTCCTGGTCCCTCTCTGTTGGCCCCAGTCTGTATTATCCCTGTGAAGATACTGGAACAAAATGAGCGGGGGTGATTCAAAGTGAGATGACTCACGCATGTGAGGGAGGAACTGGAGGCCGCCCAAGGCCCGGCTCCTTTGAGGAGTGCCGGTGATGATGACAGTCTGCAGAGGGCAGCAAGTTTTAGGACATGGCTCCCAAGACTGTTCAAGGTTGACATTGCCTGTTTGGCACCATAAAAAGGCTACAATATTGATTTCATTCAGAACATTTTTTTACTTTATTAATTAGTCAGTTAGCACCAGTTAATTAATATATTTAAAAAATGCTCATTATTAAAAATTGCACACTTTTGTGTGCCAGCCTCTGTGAAAGGATATGTCTCAAAGTCTAAAATTTACAATGCTTTTCTGATCCCCTTCCTTTCCCTCCATTGACCCTTTGATCCTGTTATTCCTTTGCTCACTTGTCTTGGTTCCCTTCTACTCACCTTTAAGATTAAGCTTGTGTCCTATCCCAGGAAGCCTTCCAGGACTTCCATAGTCTTATTTAGTGCCTCTCTCTCTCTCTCTCTCTCTCTCTCTCTCTCTATATATATATATATATATATATATATATATATATACATATATATATATATCTGTGACTTTCTCTCTTTCTACTTCTCTGCCTCTTGGGGCTTTCCCAAGGTCCATTTCCAGCCCCCTTTTCTATTTTTCTTGTGAATATCATTCAATAATATGGCTTAAAATTTCACCTCAGGGGAGATGAAGATTCATACAGTTTTTATCCCGACTTATTACTTACATTATAGTGTGAGAATTTGGCAATGCCATCAAATATTCTTCATAAATATAATTTGCAGTGGCTGCATAGTACTTACAAGAGCCATTATAAAAAGTCCCTGCCAGAATTTAGTTCCAGGAAAAATGTCTATAAATGGATTTGGGGGGAAGCAGCATAATATAGCGAAAGTTACTCTGGAAAGGGTATTGTATCAAAATGACAGACTAAACACAGGCACCTACCTCCTACTCTTTCTCCATATCCCTAGAAATGATAGAAAGGATAATCTCTTTTTTACAAAAAGAACAAATCATAACAATCCTGGAAAAATAAAAAGACTGCTGTCAGATGAGAGCAGAAATAAGGCATCTCTTAAAGATGGAAAGCAGAGAGGATTGGTCATATGCAGGACTGTTGAAACAGGTGGAAGCAATTATTTTTTAATTAATTAATTATTTTATTTTTGCTGTTTTGGGTCTTCGTTTCTGTGCGAGGGCTTTCTCCAGTTGCGGCGAGCGGGGTCCACTCTTCATCGCGGTGCGCGGGCCTCTCACTATCGCGGCGTCTCTTGTTGCAGAGCACAGGATCCAGACAGGCAGGCTCAGTAATTTTGGCTCACGGGCCCAGTTGCTCCGCGGCATGTGGGATATTCCCAGACCAGGGCTTGAACCCGTGTCCCCTGCATTGGCAGGCAGATTCTCAACCAGTGCGCTACCAGGGAAGCCCCGATGGTGGGAGCAATTTTGATAGCCTGGTGCAATGGTGAAGAGGGCAGTTATTTAGGAGCAACTGTATCAGCTGGTATATACCCCTTCTTCCTTGTACCATGCAGGGGACAGAAGACTAATTCACCTAAAATTTGAAGCAGTGAGTACAGAGCAAAGAGATAATGGCTTTTGGTGGCTGGTGACATTGGTGATGGAGAAATATGAGAGGATTTGAGATACATTTTGGAGCCTTTTGGATGAGTGACAAATTGCATCTGTGCTTGTGTGAGTGTGTGTGTGTGCATTTGTGTGTAGGTTGTACTAGTTTTCTCTTGCTGCATAACAATATCACCACAGACTTAGTGGTTTAAAACAGCACACTTACATTATCCCAGTTTCTGTGGGTCAGGATTCTGGGCACAGTTTTGCTGGGTTCTGTGTCTTAGTGTCTCATTTGAAAGCTGCAACCAGAGTGCCTGCTGGGGCTGCAGCTTCATCTCAAGGCTCGAATGGAGAAGGGTCCACTTCCAAGTTCACATCATTGTTGGTGGAATTCAATTCTTGTAGCTTATTGGATTGAGGGCCTCAGTTTCTTTGGTTGGCTACTGGCTGGAGTTCCCTGCCATGTGGGTCTCTGAAACGTGGTACTTGTTTTATCAAAACCAGCAAGGGAGAGAGCCTCTCAGCAAGACAGATGTTACAATGCTGTGTAATATAATTACAGAAGTGACATGCTGTCACTCTAGTCATGTTCAATTCATTATAAGCAAGTCACAGGTCCTGCACACTCAGAAGTATTTCTCAAGGGTGTGAATACCAAGAGGCAGGAGTCATGGGAGCCAGCTTAGGTTTGCCCACCAGAGGAGGTAAGGTGCAAAAAAGGAATCAGTTTTTTTCCCCTGAGAAACTGGTTGGATTCAAGTCTGTAATAGACAAGGACTCAAAACTTCTTGATTTTGTATGTATAAATGAGTCACTTTGCTGTACAGCGGAGATTGGCATGACATTGTAAATCAACTATACTTCAATAAAAGAAATAAAAAAATTTTAAAAACCCTTGATTTTAGGCTCAAATCAACACTGATAGTGTGACATGGGATATTTCACTTTCTTCCCTGAATCTCACTTTCCTCATATATAAAATGAAGAGAGAGCTGGACCAATGTTTCCTCTAGCTTTAACATTGAGGAAAATTTCAGTGAAAGAAAGGGGAGAATCTTCACTGCAAGTGATTAAGAATTGCCCCAATGGAGCTACTCAAACTGTATGTGATATATGTGGGTTTATGTGTGTGTGTGTGTGTGTGTATATATATATATATATATATATATATATGTGTGTGTGTGTATACATATCTATCACATATAAAACATATTACATATATGAAACATATGTATAACATATATATCACCCATAGCGGAAACTAATGCTTGATCCTTCTACCCTTCGAGCTCTTTTCTCGTCATTTTTCTTTCCTTCCTTAATCATCATCTGTAAAGGATAGTCTATGTTTATTCATTTTTAAGAATCATCGGTGCAATTCTGACTTCCCCACTATACTCTGACCTTCATTTACTGACACCTCTGACTGCTGTTGTTCCTTATCCCCCTAAAAATCCCAGTGTCTCCAGTGTTCTGTTCTCAGTCTTTTTCTTCTACCCAGTGGATCTTATTTACCAACATTGCTTAAAGTATTACTTTAAGAAAGATGAAAGCCTGATCATTGTATTTAGCTTTTTTTCTTCTAAGCTGTTTTTCGTTATTTCCAAATGTTTATAATCTCTTTGGCACAAGTGACCCCTTTAAAATTAAAATCCTTCTCCTGATGTCTCTATTGCCATTACTAGAAGCACCTTTTACCCGGGTACCAGAGGTGATTTTTTGGGTTCCTTTCTTTCCTTCATAGATGACATCTTATTCATTGCTAAATAAGTCCCATACAATTTCCCTCCATAATGTCACTCAAATCTGTCTTCTTATTACCATTTTTATTGCCAAGCTTCACTCAGATGCTTGATTATTTTTTTGAATTGACAATTCTAATAGAATATTAATAGGTGTCTCTCCATAGCTCTCTCCTACAATCCATTATTCAAACTAAGCCAGTTCTAATCACATCATTTCCTCATTAAATCCTTTGGTAGCAGCTCTTTATCTCTTCCCACACCTGCCCTGCATGTAAGACCATCCTTTCTCTAACTATGGCACTGATTTGCTGGAAATTTCAACTTAACTTCCCTCCATATGTACATTCCTCCATCTAAATGGATCAGCTCACCAATCCCTAAACCAACACAGACAATTCTGCTCTTTCCTTGCTCATGGTGTTCCTTCATCCTGAATATCTTTTTATCTTCACCTGTCCAAATCATACTCATCTTTCATCACACACTCCAACAACTATTTCATTCATTAATACATTTAAGAGGTTAAGAGATATTTATTGAGTTTCAGCTATGTATTAGTTAGGCACAAATAAGACAGACAAGGTGCCTACTGCCAGGGGTGACAGACAGTGAGGGGGTGACTATTGTGGCTGGATCATAGGAAGGGAGAAAGAGTACGATGAAGTAGATTCGAAGGTTAGACAGGAACCAGGCCATGTCAGAAGTTTGAAATTTTATTTTTCTAAGAACAACAGGAAGTCACTGAAGACTTTCTAAGTAGGGTATAGCACACTTTATTTTGAAAAGTTCATATTAACTTAGCTGATGTGGAGGGAGACTAAAAGAGGGAAAAAGGAAACCAGAGAGGATGCTATGGCAATAGTCCTAGGTAGAGATGGTGGTGGTTTGACTATATCACAGCAATGAGAATGGAAAAACGTATGTAGATTTGAGATGTATTTTGGAGGCAATGCTGATTGGACCTGGTGACAGATTGGATAAAGGAATTATATGAAAAAAAGAATTAAGTTTTTGTTTTGGGCAAGTATATAGCAGTGTTATTTACTAAGATGGGAAAGGCTAGGGGAGGAATAGGTATGTAGGAGAAAATTAGGAACTCAAGTTTTGACATATTAAAAATCATTTTTACACAAATGTTCATGGCAACATTAATCATAATAGCCAAATATTGGAAACACCCAGAAGTCCATCTATTGATGAATGGATTAAAAAAACTATGGTGTATCCATAAAATGAAATGCTATTTGGCAATAAAAAAGAATGATTCATGATTCAGCATGAATACTGATTCATGCTACAACGTGGATGAACCTTAAAGACATTATACTAAGAGAAAGAAGCCAGACACAAAAGGCTGCATGTAGTAGGATTAAATGTATGTGAAATGTCCAAAAGAGGCAAAATCATAGAGACAGAACTTAGATTGGTGGTTGTGAATGGGGAGAGACTTTAATGATGTAGTTTCTTTCTTTTTTTTTTTTTTTTTTTTTTGCGGTACGCGGGCCTCTTACTGTTGTGGCCTCTCCCGTTGCGAAGCACAGGCTCCGGACGCACAGGCTCAGCGGCCATGGCTCATGGGCGCAGCTGCTCCGCAGCATGTGGGATCTTCCCGGACCGGGACACGAACCTGTGTCCCCTGCATCGGCAGGCGGACTCTCAACCACTGTGCCACCAGGGAAGTCCCTGTAGTTTCTTTTTAAGATGATGAAATTGTTCTGAAATTGAATAGTGGTGATGGTTGTACAGCTCTGAGGCTATAAAAATCACTGAACTGTGCACTTTAAAAGAGTGAAATTTATCATATATGAGTTGCATCTCAGCAAAGGTATATTTAAAGGAATTTTTTTGAGGTGTTGTTTTGGTCTAGTTTCTTCAGAAATCAAAGTTTCTGGTGAAGGGCTTATGTATATTTTCTTTCTTAGGGAGCAGGGAAGTGAAACAGGGAAGGGTGGACACCTCAGATTAAGATGCTTTATTAAGTTGACTACAGCTAAATACAACTAAGTGCTTGATTCTATAGGACCATTTCCCAAGAAATTGCCTAACTATCCAGGACAGTCCATTGACTCCCATCTCTCTTGTACAAAGGTTCACCCCTTAGAGCATTAACTCCCCACACTTCCAGACTATACATACATGGGTACCACATAGGCTTGTCAATGTCTTTTTTAGATGTTAAAGGTGAAACCTTTGGGTGTGAGGTAAGAGATATCTTATGAGGGAATGGGCAAGCACCATCATTTTATATCTACTTGACACTGGTTAGAGCCTACACAAAGATGATTCTTGTAGGAGCTGAAGGGCTAAACTGTAGAGCCTAATTATTGTCTGATAAAGATACCCATTAAATACTCAGGTATGTTGAGCATCTTTTCATGTGCCTGTTGACCATCTGTATGTATTCACTGGAGCAATGTCTATTTAGGTCTTCTGCCCATTTTTTTGATTGGGTAGTTTACTTTTTTGATATTGAGTTGTATGAACTATTTGCACATTTTGGATATTAACCCCTTGTCAGTTGCATAGTTTGCAAATATTTTCTCCCATTCCATGTAAAACTAATTTTTATGGCAACATTTCCCTCAATTAGATTACATAGTGACTAGGCAGATGTGGAGGAAAGAAGAGAAAGAAAAAAAATGAAAACTATCAAGTAATCCATAAATGTGTACAGATTGATAGTGAATGAACTGCATAGAAAAATATGTTTTACAACATAAAATATCAGAACTATTTTAAATTATATTATGTAAAGTCTTAAAAAACCCTTTTTATTTGTTTTTATCTAAATTTTGGAAAGTGTGTTTAGAAACATTGCTAAACTATGTTTTAGAAATTATTGTAGTCTGTGTAATGAATATAAAGTCTCCATGGGAGTCATTAATGCTGCTGGGCAACATCGTGGACTTCCTCCTCTGGGCACACAGCATTGCTGGTATGGCCAGTGAAGTTAGGTAGGGCTGTGCAGTGGGAAGAGTGTGGCAGTGATGCACAACATTGGGTGGAAGTTTTTGGAAGCTAGTGTATGATTTGCCACATGCCGTTCCCCTATTAGTAATATTTTAGGTGACAACTGTCAGCTTAAGCCTTTGAATGAGAATGTCATCCATCTAAGACACCCACCAACCTGAGGGGATATGTAGTGTGAGCAGGAAATAAACCTCTGATTCTTCCAAGCATCTAGACTTCGGGTTGTTTGTCATGGCAGAAAAAACTAGCCTTTCCTTGATCTGTTCAAGAACATAAAGTGATCTGAGGCACTTTATAAGCTGAAACCCTTTAAAGTATCACTAACATCAAAGGCAGTAGAGAAAAACTGGGAAAAACATGGCTTTGGAGCTATATGGGTTAGATTTGGAGTTTGATTCTGCTGATTATTAACTGTGTGACTTAAACTTTCTGGCCTCAGTTTTCTTATTAGAAAAATTGTAATACCCATATTATAAGATCATTGCAAACATTAAATGAATTAACATTTGTTAAGTACTTAGAGAAGTGCATAGCAGGACTTCCCTGGTGGTCCAGTGGTTAAGATTCCACACTTCCACTGCAGGGCGTGCATGTTCGATCCCTGTTTTGGGGAACTAAGACTCTGCATGCTGTGTGGTGCAACCAAAAAAACAAAAATGTGCATAGTATGTCCTCTTAATATATATATATATGTATAAATATATATATATGTATAAATATGCATATATACACAATGTATATGGTAAGATATATAAACAAGTAGTATACATAAAGTGTTTAGAACAGAACCTAGCACAGAGTGAGCCCTTCATGTATATTTATTATTACTAATATTTAAAATAAAAAATATTGAATCAAATACTTGGCTAAGGAGTTTCTCTGGGAAAGTCTAAGAGGATATAGGAAAATAAAAAACAAGCAAAATAGTTTTTTTTTTTTTTTTAATTGGGTGTAAGTGATTCATAGGCCAGCTCAGGTGGGTTTTACCTCCTGGTAAAATATGCCTGGACACACTGTAGTTACTTCCCTTTCTATTCAGGTGTGACCTGAGAAAAGAAACAGAGCACAAGGGAATGGAAAAGGCAAACTAAGGTTTTTTTCTTTAATTATCTCTATCACCCAGAGAATAGGTCACCTGTGACTGACACTGAACATGCCTGTCAAAGAGAAATAAGCAGCTCAGGGCAATTTCACACAGCCAAGCAAAGACAGAGTCCTTGAAATCTCATGAAAGACTGTCCAGAATTTATCAGGATGATTTATTCATCAGAATCACCTGAGATACTCATTAGAAATACAGATTTCCAGGATCTCATGGTGGTAGAGAGAGAGGATAGCTCTGGAAATTTGAATTTCAAACAAGTTCTTTAGGGCGTTCTTCTGCCTGTTTACATTTGATAACCCTCCAATTCCAGTCCTGTAGTTCAGACTAACTGAAATAAATACCACTGCCACCTGGTGGCAGTAGATCCAAATTACAGGTTCAGAAGTCATTGGATGGTAGAATCAGCAGTAAAACTTTTCAAGTAACCACTGAACAGTCACAATTAAATGAGAGCAGTCCCCTCTGCCCTCTCTGACTCCCACACATATTTTTGAGTTTTCTGGATTAGCTTATGTAGAGTTTATATAATTTGGACTCTTGAGGATACAGCCTCTTATTTTAATTCATTCCTTTTGTTAAAAATTGAATTTGAAAATAGACCTTATCTTTTTGATTCTAACTATAAACTCTCATAACGTAATCAGTTTTTAGAATTAAAAAAAAAAAGCATGTCCAAACTTAAATAATATGACCTGTAGGAAGTTCTTGTGTCAGGGAACCTCAGAGAGGAGGAATTTTAACAGAGAAATGTCTGGAATATTTTGCCCTTTGGGCTCTATGGTTATCCATTAAGGGAGGAATATACAAAGGAGTTGGTATCCAGGAAATTTTCTTTATCTATTTTCAGAGAAATTAGGCTGTATAAAAATGATTCTTTCCTAAACATTTGAATTGGAATAGACTTAGCTTTGCTGAGCTCAAATTCTTTCTGGTTTACTTTTGTCATGAAAAGTGGACATACTTCTGCAAAATGGGAGCAGAAGTAAGTGCTGCACTTTTAAATATAACTGGTATTTCATAATGGATCATGGTATCCAAGCTTGTTTTACTAGGAGTCAATAAGAACCAAGCATGGTATAACATGACTTTAAATTGGGCACCATTCCACTCAACCCTAGTGTGGCAACTCCACAACAAGACAGCTTGGCAATGTTCAAGATGATTTACAACCAAAGATTGTATGTTCTCCATGGAAAAAAAAAGACATGTTAACAAGGATAATGCTCATAAATGAAATACATGAAAATTACTACTATGTTATCCATAGCTATCCTATTATTTAGTGTTCTTACAGCCTCTGTAAAAAAGACTTGCTCTGCTGGATTTCTGTAGCAATGCTTTAAAAATTAAAAATAATTGAGATGAAATTCACATAACATAAAATGAGCCAGTTTTTTTTTTTAAATGAGCCAGTTTTAAAGTGAACAATTCAGTGGTATTTAGTACATCACAATGTTTTGCAACTACCATCTCTAGTTCCAAATATTGTTCTTTACTCCAAAAAAACCTCCATACCCATTAAACAGTTGGTATACCAATGCTTTTGAATGACATATGGAGAGAATTTCAAGAAGCTGTAGAAGTGTTTACATGGTTGCCAAAGCTTTTTTTAGTTTAGCTATATCAATTGGGAGGAGTTTATAATCAGAGGATTTAAAGAGTCTCACATGATGCAATCAGAACATGGGTTAAACCATGGAACACCGATGAAAAGAATTCAATTGTGTGTCAAGGATGGCCGCTGGCTTTGAAGATATGACACATTCCTTTGCAGATAGAAAAGCCAACAAAAATGTGAGCAGTGAGTCTGTGGGTTCCTTTATATGCATTTTATTAACAATAATAGAATTATCTATGCAAATTTATCATAAGATGTCTAGGCAAGCATGTCATGCCCACCAGCTTGAGGTATAAAAGGCCCTGTGCAGGACAAGAACTTCATTCATTCTTGGGTAACTTGCTCTTTGCAATCTATCCAAATCCTTCTCAACTCCTGCCACCATGACTCATTACTTCTGCTGTGGAAGCTACTTCCCAGGTAATCCTTGCTAAGCAACCGATTTCCACAGGACCTTCAGAGCCACACTCCTGAACTGCGTCATGCCCCTGGGCTCTCCCCTGAACTACGGTTATGGATGAAATGGCTACAGCTCCCTGGGCTACTGCTTTGGTGGTAGCAACATTAGCAACCTAGGCTATGGTTATGGTGGCAGCTTTTGCCGGCCATGGGACTCTGGCTCTGGCTTTGGCTACAGCACTTACTGATGGACCATGGCTGCAGATGACTACAGGACTCTTCGATCATTACTCTGCACAGAACAACCTGAAAAACAAAGTCTGTCTTCCTGCTTCCAGCTATGCTTGAGAGATACATCTTCCATCTTCCCGCTGACTTCTTGCTGAAATCCTGGTCTTTGATGATGCTGAACAAGTCACCCAGGCATAAAATGCTGAACTGGTACTCATCTACAGCTAAAGCAAGATATATTTTTCCAATATACCTGAATTTTTACTAGTGAAGCAGGCAGTTTGTCTCTTATGATTGCTCTGCCCATGTATCATTAATCTCTACATCAACATCAATGCATTACAATTAGGTGTGAGTAGGAAGGGGTTTTGCTGTTCATCTCAATAAATCAAATTCATTTAGCACAAATATTTTTGTTCTGGTTGTTTATTTTATGATTTTTTTTGTTTGTTTTGTTTTTTGTACTCATCAACCACTTTCAACCTGTAATGGTGAACTTCAATCAAATCTTATTCTGATTTCAGACTGTACAGCAAGATAGGGTGATGCCTAATAATTTTGTCCCTTTATGTTGAGATTTCAATTTTTAAAAATTCCCTAAAAAAGTTCTAAATTTAATCCAAATACAGATGACCCTTGAACAATGCGGGGGTTAATCCATGTATAGTTTATGTTCAGCCCTCTGTAGCTGAGGTTCCCTCTGACTCTGTGGATTCAACCAACTGTGGATTGTGTAGTACTATAGTATTTACTATTAAAAAATATCCACATATAAGTGGACCTTTGAAGTTCAAACCCACTCTGTTCAAGAGTCAACTGTATAGTCTGTATACCGCAGTTGTCAGTGTTTCTCTATGCTGATTATAAACAGGAATATTTCTTAGTTGTTGAATGTTAAAAAACATTTCTTTCCTCCTTTCATTAGTGACACAATTCCATTTTGTTTTATCCCCTTTTCCTGCTGTTTATAGAACTCAGTCCTAGAGAGATTTGAACCCCATAAACTGTTGGAAAAAGTTCACTAAATGGACTGAGTTATGGCATTCTGTTTTTAAGACATTCTAAGATTTGGTCAGTAAAGGGAAGCTGACAGCTAAAATCACATAGTATTTTTTTCCCTTTTTGATTGATGGGTTTTATTTTTCCTACCTTCTTCACCTCTGATTATATGTATAGCTGTATTTAAAATGAAGCATTTGTTCTTTGGAGTGATAGTTGCCATCAGAAGCACTTGAAATGATATGTGGTCTGCACTTAGAAAATGCTTCTTATCTTCTTTCCTGAGAAACCTCTGCTCTGTTTGAATGAAAGCTCATGCATTCATGTATCAAGTATTTATTGCACCCCTGTCTGTGTCAGAGAAGATGCTCAATAACTGTTCATTGATTTGTTGAATCTCTGCTTTATGGGTGCAAAATATTGTAGAGTCCAATATAAACTTCATTTATGTATGAAGTTATTGGGCTCTGGTCACTGTGTTAAAACTTGAGGTGCTGTAAAAACCTGCAGCAGTCTCTGGCCTGAGACACTGAGTATCTTCAAGAGATACTCATTCAAAAGACACTCACCAAGTAGATACAACACCAAGCATTGTCCTAAAATTTGGGGACAGAGAGATAAATAAAACACAATTCTGACCCTTAAGAGTTAAATATACTTTATTCAATATTTATGGGAAATTTAATAGTCTCCTATTTTATGCCAATTAACGTGTTATAAATGATTATCCACTCATTTCCTTCCAAGGACCCAAAATATGAGACAGCCTATAAGATATATATATATATAGCTTGATTTGGGTTTATCCAACTTTCCTCATGATTAGATTCATGTTTAGCATTTTTTGGTAGAAATGCCATAGAAGTGACACTGTATCCTTTTCATTGCATTGTATCAAGAGACACTTTATGTTGGTTCATGTAAATTTGGTTGGTGGTTACCTTGATCACTTGATGAAAGTAGTGTCCTTCACGTTTCTTCACTGCACATTTGCTATTTCTCCCTTTGTAATTAATAATTAATTTGTGTCGATACTTTGACACTATGTAAATATTTATTCTATTCCTTATCAAGCTTTCACCCACTATTTAAGGATCCATTCACAATTTTCTAATTCCTTCTATATTTATTATTTGGCATTCTATGTAAGAAATTTCTCTTCTCCCCACTTATTGTTTGTGTGCTTATTTAATAGTATCAATATCTATATCAATATGGGCTTGAGGATTCTTATTTTACTCAATGTGTTACCATCCATATCATTATTATTAATTTTGATGCTCAAATTGTCCCAGATTTGGAGAGTGGGGACATCTTCATGCTGGCTCCTTTGTCCTTCAGAAATGGCTCCCAGTGCTATTTGATCAATGTCTTCCTTTCTGGCTCAACAAGATATTCCAGGATTATCTTGAACTTTTCTCCTTCAGTCATGGAAGCACTAGATCCCTTAGGTGAAGACCGGTATTTAGAAACTATGATATAGGTGTTAAGTGTACTTATTGCTATGGTATCATTGCTACATATGCTAATTTCTATCCTCTCATATGTTATAACAGTCATTGCTATGATTGTCAGTCATTCTTTCAGATTTAATAATGACACACTGATGAGCTGCACTGGATCTCTGGGTATGGGGGAAAAGTTCACTGACAGGCAGAATTCACTTTAGGGTTAAGAGAGGGGTGGCTGACCTTTAGGCTGGATGAGGTCCTCAAATGCCAGTGTGTAAAGATCTAAAGTTTTGCTCTAAAGTTCAAGTGACAACACAAGTTGCCCTAGTACCCCACCCTGTTCTTCAATGAGATTTTCATTTAACCACATTATCTCTGTTTCAGCCCCAATCCTGGTATTTTTCTTAGTGTTCTGAGGCCCAGTCCTCCCTGGGAATTTGAAGGGAAGATCAGCTTACTGTTGCTTGTAGTCCCCTCCTCTCATAGTTTCTCCTTCTTTCTGTTTTCCCTTCATCTCCTTTCCATCATCCAGACCTTTAGTTAATCTCCCCTCAACTGATGTTGTCCCTACAATTCTCTCTGTCATTGTTGGCTTCCAGCCTTTGCTATAATTTAATGGGTCCTAGGGAAGGGGAAGGAAAAAAATCTGTATGGTTGGTCCACCTGTCATCTTGAACCTAACATAAATACCTTAATGAGGGACAAGAAGGGATTAAGTACAACAAAAACTTATCTCTTTTTCTCCTGTAGTAATTACGTAACAGATACAAAAATAGATAATTTTAATAAAACAATAACAGGCTTTTTGAGGCAGATTTCATTATCTACTATATTACTGAAGAGGAAACCAGTGTCGAAAAGTTTAATTTGTTTGAGGCTGCATCACTCATTTGTAAAGAAAATGTCAAGCTATAGCTAGCCAAGGGGATTGAATCTGCACCCCCTGCACTGGAAGGCGAAGTCCCAACCACTGGACTGCCAGTGAAGTCCCTAATGCACTTCTTATGCCATAAATAACTGTACCTAAATGTACATATTGATTAACAGTTTACAGAATACATCCATAGAATTTTATTTAATTCTGACAATTGTCTTGGGAAATAGGTATCATTAGTAATTTGATGGAAATTAAGTAATTTTCCCAAGTGAGTAAATATTTACCAACTGGGAAAGCTGAGCCTTGAGCCAGGGTATCAAGCTGAGGTCTTCTGATTCCTTCCAAGCACATTATCCTACCACTGATAACAGAGGCAAAACATTCATTATGTGCTTACTGATTTGACCCTAAATGAGGTTATGAAGGTCCTCTAGTATTTCATAAGCTTGCCAAATAATCTTAATAATTATTAGGCTTCATTTTTTACTTTGGTACCAAGTCCTTAGGTTTTCCCATCTCACTATCTCTACAAAATGGTGGCAGATCTTCACTCCTAATTTCTGTCTCCATTCATACCGTTATCGTTTCTTGCCTGGATTAATACACCTGCTGCCTATCCGGTCTGCCAGGCAATCTCCAAACCATCTTCCATACCACAGATGAAATCATCTCTCAAAATGCCAATCTAATAACATGACTTTCTTTCACAAACTCTGGTTATTTTGTGGTTACTTACTGATTTCAGGATAAAGATCAGTTTCAGGATAAAGATCAATTAGTGGCTCATAAGAACACCGATTTCTCTAGTCTCATTTCCTACTTTGTTATAACATGCTTCCCTTTCTCCTGCAATGGTTCTTTGCTGTCTTCTAACCTCTTCTTCATCCAGTGAACTCCTATGGAGCTTTCAGAAGGCCTTCCTCTACCCCAGGGGTCCTCCCTTGTTCCAACTGAAAAGCTCCACCTCTGTTTAATATGGCAGTGCTCACACTACTCTCTGCCCACCAACCAAGACCACCTGGAACACATCGTAGTCAAACAAAGTTGGGCTTATTACTTACTGTGATGATGGAGATCATGCACATGAGAAACTCTAGGATGTCTCAATAAGAGGGTTAGGAGGGACTTGTCCTAGGATTTGGGCTTGAAGGAGTTGACTTTGGAGAGGATTAAAGGAGGCAGTGGTCTCTTCTGGATTGGGTACCGTCTGTAAAAACTTTCCACAAAGTTAGTGGTTTAAAACAACACAAATTTACTCTTACAATTTTGGAGGTCAGAAGTTCAAAAGTCAAGGTATTGGTAGGGCTGTATTCATTATGGATGATTTCACTTCCTTGACTTTTCCAGATTCAAGATGCTGCCCCACTTCCTTGGTTTGTGTCTCCTTCCTTCACCTTCAAAGACAGTAGCATAGCATCTTCAAATCTCTCTCCCTGATCTGACTCTGACCCTCCTACCTTCCTCTTTCACTTTAAGGATCATTTTGATTACATTGGGCCCACCCCAATAATCCAGAATAATCTCTCTACCTCTAGGCTTGTGGATTAGCAACCTCAAAGCCCTTTTGCCATGTAATATAACATATTAACAGGCTCTGGAATTAGGATGGCGACATCTTTGGGGGACCATTAGTCCACTTCCCAGAGGTAACATCAGGAAACAGACCTAATTTCTATGATTGAGTATTTTAACAACTTTTACTGAGGAAGTGGAACAAAACTAAAGTTGTCATTGGTAAAAAAGCAGTAGGCACTGAAGGTGAGGTTTAGTCATTTTTGTGGTTTGTACAGTGTTCTTGTTTTCATCTGTTCTCTGGTATGGCTACAGAGTGGCCTTGTTTTTGTCTCTCTCCATCATTGTCACAGAGTGATGACCTTGTCTGATTTGATGTTCTGAAGATTCTGTGCGTGGGAATCAGGGAACGCTCTGGTTTACCATTTGTGTTCTCAGGGCTGCTGTTTATCTTTCTCACCATCATTAATTGGCAGGTCTGATTCCCTCACTGTAGCCTACATGCTGTAAGGTTTTTGAGGACAAGCACCATGCTTTATTCAATGTTCCATCACCAGTGCTGTATCTCAGACACTTGATAACTATTTGTTGAATTAATATAATTATTTAAAGCCATAGAGGAAAAAGCCTACTCCCTTGTTACTTAAAATATGGTCTGCAGACAAGAAATATGGGCATCACCTGGGAGCTTGTTCAAATTGCACAATCTCAGGCCTTCCTCTTCCAAATTATACTCTGCACATTGACAAGATCCTCAGGTGATTTGTGTGCACATACAATTAGAGTACTGGCCCAAGTCCTGTTGATTCTTATCCCAAAATAAGTAGAGAAGGAGACATATCTCATTGTTGATGTTTAAAGTGTTGATGAAATGGTGTTAACATTTTCAGCAAAAAAGGAAAGGATAAAAAATTATTTTCCTATACTTTTGTTCAATTATTTATTGCTATTTACAGAAAAACTAGTTCATGTTTTTTCATTTCTATTGAGAATAGAAAAAAAAAACACTTAAAATTATAGCAGGAGAGCTTTCTATTAGATAAATGGAAATATTTCTTGCTTCTAAGGCCTGCCAGGCAGAGACCACTTAGAATGTTCTATGACTCCTGAGTATGTTGATTACGGTTGTCTCTAAAAATACCGTTATTCCTCAGACACCAATTCCTTTTCAATTCCTTGACTTGCCTCTGAGGCTCCTGACATTATCTTTGACAATGATATTTGCATTGCAGTGTTCTGTTCCATTTTCTTCCCTTTCCAATCATCCTCCTCTTTAATAATCTGCTTTATGCCTCAAATTATTTCCATTTTGACGCTTCAATGTCCTACGCAGTTGGTTGCAATGACAGAATTTTCAACACTTTCCTAATGAACAGTCTTAATTTTTTTTTTTTTTTTTGCAGTATGCGGGCCTCTCACTGTTGTGGTCTTTCCCGTTGTGGAGCACAGGCTCTGGATGCGCAGGCTCAGCGACCATGGCTCACGGGCCCAGCCGCTCCGCGGCACGTGGGATCCTCCTGGACTGGGGCATGAACCCGCGTCCCCCGCATTGGCAGGCAGACTCTCAACCACTGCGCCACCCGGGAAGCCCTTTAAATTTTAAGATAAAGAAATCTTTGGGACACAGGTCCTAATTTTTTAAATTTAAATTTATTTGTTTTTATATTTAGTTTTTGGTCAGCAAAGACTTTGAAGAAATGATGCTTTTAGTAGATTGAACTTGCCATCATGTTTTGTTTGGCTGCGATAGGAAACACTATTTTCAAGGTCATCAGAAGAACAGCATCTCAGGCCTTCCAAAGGGTAGCTAACAAGCAAGTTGAAATGTCATGCTTCTACTCATCAGCAAGTCTGTCTTAGCACCAAGGTAGCACAAAAGACCATAATTTCTCATACTTGATCCTTTTCACTAACTCAGCTTGCTGGTTGGTTCTGTGCTTTAATTTTATACACATTTCCAGTTTCTGGCTCTAACTCTCTCTTTGTGTCACAAGTAGTAGACCTCAGCTCCTCCATTTTGCATCAGCAGGAGTAGAGGGTAGATGCTAAACAGGACCTTCAGATCCCACTAGTGACTAAAAGCTTGCAGCAAAAAATGTACTTTCCTTGGAATTTCTTTTTCATATTGATTCTGAAACACATGTGAAATGCTTCTGACTAGAGTCAGTGGGCCTATTATGCATCCAGGCATTGTTGTGATGTCACATTATTTTTTAAGAAAACCACATAGGTTCTACATCAAATAGCAAGCTTTGTTAATTAGTTGCTTGCTCTGATAATTAACTAAGTAGCCTCACAATGTGGCTTAGCTCCAAAAGTGCTGAGATAGCAAGGCATTGAAATTGTGTCTCAAGTTAGTCCCAAGTCTTGGTAAGCAAGTTCTGGCCCATGTCATGTGACACTTTTGGGGTATGTTGCATGGCAATCATATTTAACTGCATGTGATCTTGACTTTAGACCCGGGTTTTTGACTTCGGCTTTGTTGACATTTTGGCTGGATAGTTTTTTGTTGCTGGGGGGAGGGGAGCGTTCAGTGCATTGCAGAATGTTTGGTAGCATCCCTGGCAAAGCAGCATCTCACCAGTCATGACAAGGAAAATTGTCTCTAGTCATTGCCAAGTCCCCTGGGGAGCAAAGTTGTCCATGATAATAAGTTACATAAACTCTGTTTATTAATCCTGGCTAAGAAGGTGTCTCCTTTTTCTCCTTCACCATTTTACACTCATCCCATTTTAAGTTATGTGTTTTGTTAAAGAGGACACATTTTCAGATGGCTAACCATTGAACAGTACAAATTTCTCAAGGAGTGACCAAAGCACTTTATTTATTTATTTTTTGGCTGTGCCACATGGCTTGTGGGATCTTGGTTCCCTGACCAATTATCTAACCCAGCCTATGGCAGTGAAAGCACTGAGTCCTAACCACTGGACTGCCAGGGAATTCCTTCAAAGCATGTTATTGGAATCACTTGGGCTGCTTATTTAAAATACAGATTTCTCGGCCCCAGCACAGACCCAGGCAATCAGAATCTACAGGAACAGAGCTCAGAAAATATGTATATTAAACAAGTATCCAAGGAGATTCTTGCACAGACTAAACTTTGAAACTATTGTGGTGGGATGTCTTGTAGAGGTTTCAACATTTCTCTTCTGCAATTCTGTCACTGCATTTTGTATTTTAAAATGATGGCAGCTGGGAGCTCGTGAGTGTGTCTCAGCAGGAGTGTGTAACACAGTGAACAAAAGTACTCTATATAGTTGCATGCTTAATTGACCAAATACAATGGGAGAGGGTTGAATTGTAATCTTAGCTTATCAGTAATTTTGATGTTAGGATCATTCAATGGCTAAGATGGTGAGTCCCAGGGTGTCAACTTACCTCCTGTTTCAGTTGAAAGACTTGGGACCCAGGCAAGTGATATGCATAAATTCTTACAGCAAGTCAGTGGCCAAATTTGACTTGGAATATTCATTCACTCACTCATTTATTTAACTGATATTCATTGAAAACCTACATCATGCCCAGTAGTGAGCTAGGCACTGAGGAATCAGGGCTGATTAAAGACGTCAGTTTTGCTCTCCTTGAAACAAGCATGTTGCTGAGGCAGGTATCAATCACACAAATAAAGGTTAAAGAACTACAAGTAGGAGGGAGATGGTGGCCACTATGATAGTGTAGGTGGACTTTGGCTACTCAGGGACGTCAGAAAGGCCTCCCAAGGGAAGTGATTGAACTAGTATCTGAAGGTTGATGGGATTTGAGGAGGACAGAGGAGGGAAGATAATTCCATGTAGAACAAACAGAAAGTGGCAAAACACATGATATATTTGAAGATCTAAGATAGTCAATGATGTCTAATCAGAGTGAGTTGGGGGCTTTTAGGTCAGATTAAAGATTTAAAAAAATCTAAAAAGCAATGGGATGCTATCGAATTTTTTTTAATTATTATTATTTTTTGGCTGTGTTGGGTCTTTGTTGCTGTGCACAGGCTTTTCTCTAGTTGCTGAGAGCAGGGGCTACTCTTTGTGGTGGTGCGTGGGCTTCTCATTGTGGTGGCTTCTTGTTGTAGATCATGCGCTCCAGGCACGTGAGCTTCAGCAGCTGCGGCACTCGGGCTCAGTACTGTGGCACGCAGGCCCTAGAGCATGGGGTCTTCAGTAGTTACAGCGCGTGGGCTCAGTAGTTGCGGCATGCAGTCTCTAGGGCACATGGTCCTCCGTAGTTGTGGTGTGTGGGCTCAGTAGTCGTGGCTCGCAGGCTTGGTTGCTACACAGCATATGGGATCTTCCCAGACAAGGGATTGAACCCTTGTTCTCTGCGTTGGCAGGTGGATTCTTAACCACTGAGCCACCAGGGAAGTCCTGAAATATTTTTAATGTTTGTTTTGTGTGTGTGTGTGTGTTTGTATTGTAACCAGATCTACATTTTGTAAACACTTTGGCAATGGGAAGCAGTGTGTAAGGAGGGAAACTGTGAACTTGATTAGTTTTTCAGTCACCATAGCAGTGTTGGTACATAAAGCTTGAAGTAGGTAGTGTGCCCGGCTGAATAAGTTGTCCACTCTGAATTTCTGCAACCCATGAAAATGTTACCTTACATGGTAAACGAGACTTGGCAGAAGTGATTAAGTTAAAGATTTTCATATGGGGAGAGTATTTTGTATTATCCAGGTGGCCCAATGTAATCACAAGGGTTCTTATAAGAGGTGGGCAGGAGGGTCAGAGTCAGTAGTAAGAGACGAGACCATAGAAGTGAGAGATTGGAGTGATGAAAGGAAGTGGTCACTGGCCAAAGAATGCAGGCCACCTACAGAAGCTGAAAAAGGCCAGAAAACAGGTTCTCCCCTCAGAGCTTTCAGACGGAACTGGCCATGCCAACACTTTAATTTCAGACTTCTGACTCTTGGAACTTGTGATAATAAATTTGTGTCTTTTTTAGTCACCAAGTTTGTGGTAATTTGTAGCATTAGGAAACAATAAGAAATAGAGTAGTGAAGTGGACATTGATAGAAATTAATGGATCTAAGAGAGTGTTAGAAGGTAAAAGTGACAGCACTTTGTGACAGATTGTATTTGCAAATGCAGGGGAGGGGGTGTCAAGGGTGACTCCTAGGTGTCGAGATTCTTATTATTCAGATGGTATCACCTCACTGCGTGGGTGTAAATCTTAATTTCATACCCAAAACCAGATGCAATTTCTGAATATGAGGCCCTAGACAACAATAATTAAATTTTGTATGCAAGTTAGTAAATTACCTGAAAGGAAGTCATATTTTGAGGGTCTCAGTATCTGATTACCAGATAATAGTAACCCAAAGGCATTAGGAGGATTTTAAATCAAGGGTCTAAGCAAGCATCCTCCTTGGGATAACTTTACATTCTGGAAGCGTGAATATTTTCTTTATTTTCTTCTTGCAGCAATGATTAGATGTCTCTACTGGCTATTTTATTATCTCTAATTGTCCCAAATATCTTACAGAGCCTTCCAATTGGAGGACCTCAACACTGAATTACAGGTGTGCCAGAATGTTGCTAATCTTAATCCCCCAGCTGATCTGGACAGGACCTGGGGTTCCAGAGCTCCCAGGATGGCTGTCTCTTCCCAGTGAGTCTTGTCAGATTATCCCACTGTATCCTAAAGATGTGTATGTACTTTGATGCCATAAGGGGAGAATGATTGAGAAGCACTGCCCTTTGGTATTCCTTCTCACAGTGTCTTCCACGGATGTCTTGCGTCAGAATTCCTGGTAGAGATATGATCCTGATAGATGGTTGTTAACCCACTTGTTAAATCTACCTCCCTAACAATTCTTAAATTCATCCCCTTGCTAATACTGTCACCTAGTTAGTGAAGTGGCTTTTGTGTAACTGATTATCAATCTCAGTGACTATTCCTCCTCCTTCTTCTAGGTTGCCAGAACCTGCTTCACATGATACAGGCAGAAAGTGCCCAATACACACTTTTCTAGCTTCCCTTGTAGTTCAACCCTGGGATATGATTCAATTCTGGACAATGGGACATAAAAGAAATCCATTGGAAGACAAATATGAAATGAATTCCTGCTCATTGCACAATGAAAAGGAGCTTTGAGAGAAGTCCTTTTTTTTTACTCCTCTATTTTTAGATGTTGATGTGAACGAATCTGAAGCATTGACCTGCTGCAGTGATTCTGCAGCCATGAGTAGATAGAGAATCACACCTCTGAACCCTGACGTTGTCAAGTCCTGGAGCAACCTGGAATTTCTTATGTTCTCATTTTCCATTATTTGTGAAAAATAAACTCTTTTCATTTAGCAACTTTCAGCTCATTTTGTTTTTTGTTTTTGTTTTGTTTTTTTTGGTTACTTGTAGCCAAAATAATCCCTAAAGTATACAATTTTAAACCTGGTTTTCATACCTCCAGGGTTTCCCACTTCTAATTCATCCTCCACCCTGTCAGGGTAGTGATCTCTCTAAAATGCAGAACTGATTATGCCAACCCTAGCTTAGTGTACGAGTGGCTCCCTTTTCCTCCACAAAACGCACAGTCTCATATGTCCCCTGACTGTCTCTCCAGCTCCAACTTCCACTAATTCTTCTGTCACATGCAAGGCTACGGCCCCATTGAATTATCAATGTCTCTTGGAAGGCATTGTACTATATAACACTGTTAAGACTTTGCTTCAAACACTTCTTTCTGGAATATCCTCTAAATCCACTATCTTCCTAACTGATGTCCATTTTCAAGACCCAGTTCAAATATATACCCCTTTCATAATGAAGCTTTCCATGGACATTACCCCCTACATCACGTAGAGTTGTCCACTCTCTGTTTCACCCCCTGAAGTCTACAAGAGGGCAGTGTGGACTTCCAGGGTAGAACATATAACATTGCATTTTCATTTATTTATCTTTTTCCATTTAATTACCATTTCCAATTTGTCTTTAGATTTCTAGCACCTAACAACATGCCTGGAATATAGGAGATGCTCAATAAATATTTGTAAGAATAAATGAAAAGAATGAAATATAATTTTTATATTATAGAGTAACACTGATGTATATTCTAAAATTCATTTAAAACATTCCCTTGTAATTTCTCTCTCATTTTTAATGAATTATAATATCTTGAAGCTGGAAACTTTATATCTGAAGCTGAAAAGACAAGAACTGTTTTATTGTGCACACTGGAATTGACTCTATTTCTATGATCTGTACACAACACATTCTTGCTCCATTGTAGAAAATCAAATTTTCCCTATCTTTATCCATGTCACATTTTATTTGAAATCAAAGAAATATGAAAGAAGAAATCAGATTATTTATTAAATAACATCTTAACATTGTTATTAAAAGATAAAGGGTCATGAACTTTATCTAAACCAATAAATACCCAACAATGATTAGTTCAATACCATGTCATTTCATATGTGAGAATATAATATTTTTCTGTTTTTCAAACCTCCATGTCACATGACCCTAGTTTCTTGAGAAACTCACAAAAGTAAGACATTTTAACAGCAATTGGTTTAGCCCGCTGTTGCTTTCCACCTGGGGTTCCCTACAATCACACTTCCCCTCAGGTTGGAAGGCATTAGAGAGACCACGGACCTTTCTGGGATCTAGCTAAGGAGAAGTTGAATTTGGATATGGGAGATAGATTTATGTGGTTTGCAGTTACTTCTGTGTCTAATTAGGCTAGCCATCCATGTATGGTGATGGCTTCCAAGAATTCTCTCCCATCTACTCTACCAATTCACCCAGAATTTGTGACATGAATGTGCAGGACCAGAATCACATCTCAGTATGTATTAGCCCCATGGCATCCAGTGTAGAATGAGTAGTGGAGGAAAAAATTCAAAATGGTGGAGCCCAAAGCTTGTCTATGGAAAAATATTATAGAAGCGTGTCAGGCAGTTATGTAGTAAGAACATTTTTTCAAAAGTTTATAATATTTGTGACTTTTATTAGTGTTTAAATTTGTGATTTATCATTTTAACAAATGTTTATTTTTGTACTGAATTTTATACTTTTATGTTTACTGTTTTTCATCAAGAGGCTTCTCAACATTGTATAAACTTCAGGCTCTACAACACCTGCATCTAGATAAACCTATACTATAATAAAGCTTTCATAGACCCAGTGTAAAATTAAGCTAGCTACCTATTTTGTTTTTAAATAACTTGATAAATCATGTATTTCCCTAAAATTTTCTTGTGTTATGATTTTCTGCAGAATTTCTAGAGAAAATTAAGAATGTTCTTTGTAAATACGACTTAAGTTTTTAAAAAGACAACATATTTTAATTTTTATTCACCATTACTACTCAGATACAGAGTTGGGTATTGTGCCCTGCAGGGCAAAGCTAGCATATTGTTTGATTGGGTAGGCAAGTGAGAGGGGGAATTTATTTAAACAGAGCATCATAACTGAATTTTAACATTAACTCAATCTTTTTTCTTTCCATTGTATGATGCTATTTTTTTTCAATTTTTCTTTTTTCAAATATTACCAGTTTTTTTCTTTATGGAGCAGGGCAATGTGATGACGGCAGAAA
Organism: Tursiops truncatus; assembly: GCF_011762595.2. Classification (NCBI taxonomy): domain Eukaryota; kingdom Metazoa; phylum Chordata; class Mammalia; order Artiodactyla; family Delphinidae; genus Tursiops; species Tursiops truncatus. Next base: position 130,207,763 of record NC_047037.1, on the reverse strand, counting down.
TAAGACATAAATTATTCTATGATTTTTAGAGAAGGATCTGCTGTTGAATGCCTTTATATTTTGTGAGTGAAGCTAATTGTAATTTCCTGGTCTTATTTAGCTATAAGTCACATGAAGTGTTTGAATTTTAAATGCTGAATCACCCTAGGTGGCCATACAGCTTTGTTCATGAGCAAGGATGCCGCAAGAACACAGTGTATTTTCAAAAATACCTCTGTTATAATTAACCAATTAGTGGTTGAAACACTGTCACAGCTGTGCATTTTTCCAAGTGTCTCACCTTGTCCTTGGAGTCAGCCTGTGACCTCTATATGCCTCCAGAAATTTAGGTCTTAGCTGCTAGTAACAGGAAGGAAATTTACGTCTGAAATCTAAAGTAAAAATTTGGGGGCTAGTATGTCATATGTATCTGTTCTGTGCCTTTCTAAGAATGATTCCTTGCAGTTCTGTGTCTTTTTATTTCTGTGCCATATGTCCTCTTTTGCTGTATTTTCTGTAAATTTTCTCTTAAGTGCCATTCCAAGGAATATTAATGCAGGTATCTGAGAATAATTTTTTAAGTCTTGCATGACCCAAGATGGGTTTGATCAATCTTATTCCTCCTTTAATTCATATTTGAGGACTAAATTTCCATTTAGAGAGAGGAATGATTTTTTTTCCCAATCCTGGGGTGCATAATCATTCTAAAAATGAAATAACTTTGATTTAATATTGTCATCTGGCTCTTTACAAGATCATCACATTTGTTAGATAATCTGGTCTTATTAGATCTAATGGAAAAAAATAGTTTACATTTTAAGGTAAAATTTCCCATTAATATTTCTGTTTTTATCCTGTTATTATTTTCAACATTTACTTTGAAAAGCATATTAGACCAACAGATGATATTTGACAATTTATTTCTAGGATCAATCCACAAGCTCCATTTTTTTTTAATAATTACAAGATAATTAGTTCAGGCAGTGGTTTAGAAATGTGATGTTAAATATAGTTCAGGCAGGTACTATAATTAAAATTAAAATTTTATCCAGTTTTGTAAACAGGGTAGCTATAGATAAAGGCGAAAAAAGGAGTCTTTCCAATGAACTCTTTGGCATTTATCTTGCATACTGCAAAAAATTCTTTAATCAGGTGAATACTAAGAAATATCTCCATTTTGAGGCAGTCTTATTATGTATTTGTTATTTCATTTATTAATTTATTCAACACATATTTTTTGAATTCCAGCTGTGTGGTATGGACGTTCAAAGAGCAAGAGGACTGAATGACAGTTAACAACCTCAGAAAATTTCTTGGTATTGTAATGCCTGCTCGCAGACGCTTGTATCTAGGACCTACAAGACCCAGTGCTTTGAAGTCTCTGCAATGCGTATTTTAAATGAAGGGACACAATTTATTTGAAGGAATCCTGCCCCTGTGTTCTATCACATGAGAAATTTCTTAAGCAAGTGTAAAGATGTCTTAAGCAAGCAAAACAAACTAATGAGCTATTTGTGAAGCAAACAGGTGTCAATGAAAATGACCCCTTGTGTTTTTCACCACACCCCACAGCCAGGGTATATAAAGAAGGATGGAGAGAAGGGAATCCATCATACTGAGGAAACGCATTCTACTGCTATCTAGGCCCCCAACTCCAGACACCATGTGCTATAACAACTTCTCCAGCACTGTCTTCCCAGGATGCTACTGGGGCAGCTACAGCTACCCCCTGGGGTATAGTGTTGGCTGTGGCTACGTCAGCACCCACTCCCCAGTGGGCTATGGTTTTGGCTATGGCTACAATGGGTGTGGGGCTTTCGACTACAGAAGATTCTGGCCATCTGCTCTCTATTGATTTTCTGAAATACCTGAAGCATGGAACCTTCTCTCCCAAGGCTGAGAGGAATAATTCCAGGTCCTCATGTGCTCATCAACCTCCCAGTCACTGCTTTTCAGACCTAGCACCAGAGTCTCAAGGGAAGAAAATGAGAAGCCACTTGATGCCTCCAGCTGCCTTCCCTGGATGATGTTTGTGGGGACATTTGCAGACACTTGACACCCAAACATGTATTACTTTTGAATTTTTCACCAAGCTCATGATGTTTGTCATCATCAAGTTGTGGAAGTGTCTGTCAAATTCTCAATAAACTTGTCTTAACCATCATAATATTCCTACCTGAGAGGAGTTTTCTTTTTTGGTGGGTACATTCCTTTTTTGGTGGGTACATTTGGTGAGCATATTTTTTGGTACATTGAGTGGGGAGGGAAGTGGATTTATTTTTCTCATGTGCGTGTTAGAAGCAGTGAGAAAGCAAATAATCCTTGATCTTTTGTGATAAGCAGGCAAGAGGGGTTTGCTTATGATTAAAAAAAATTCTATCTTAACCTTCCTTTAACTCTGTGACATCCACCTCCAATTCTGGTGCCAATGGCACACCATTCAGTGCTTGCTGTACCGTCTCACCACTTCTGCTCCTCTGCAAGAGAACGGAACATTGGTGGACGATTTCACTTATTTCTATATTAGTGCAAAGGAAACCCACTATGTTTCTTCTCCCAGGGACTAAGGATTGTAGAATAAAATGCTATGTCCCCTATTTAAGGATTCTGGGACATCTAGAATAGCTAGAGATATATTTTAGGAGTCTTGAGAGTCTTTTAGGGGAAGGATAAATCCCTTATCTCAAACCACCTACAGTATCTACTTTACAGCTTAGAAGCACCAGTTTAGAAACAACGAGGTAAAGCTTCTTAATCTTTGTAGAATCAATACCAGGTAGTGAATTTTACTCTTAAAAGAGCCCCTTTTCATAGACCTGAAGATATCTCAGCCTTTCTCTGTGTTCTTTTAGAGAGAAGAGTATTCTTTTTATAAGCCAAGTCAATAATGTCTCAATCCTCTTGTTGAAAACATTTTATGTAGGGTACAAATATTCATGGTGACAGCAGGATTTGGCTTAACTCTGCTCTTCTATTGAGTGTCTGCATGTGGCATGCTGCACAGTTTTCGCCTTAGTTATAAATGTAAAGGCTATTTGGAGAAATCATTTTAGAAAACAGTATTTTCTGCACCATATTTCATCCAACAAATATCTGTTTAAAAAAAATTCAAAAGGCAACTTGTTTAAGAATTGACTTAGTAGATTGTTTTCCAGTAGACTATCGTTATAACCAGTAAAATATCCAGTTTGAAACTTTCTAGCAGCCGCAGGTTGATGCATGCTGAGAACTGTAACTTAACCAAACATGCAGGTTTGAATAGCATAAGAAAAGGGTTTTTTTTTTTTTTTTCACGAATTAGAGGGTCATATTGAGGTTAGAAACTGTATGACTGTTCTAGAATGATGACTGAGTTATAAAAAATTTGTGCTTGAAGAGACCACAGAAAACATCTAAGTCAGTGTTTCTGAAGTTATGGTATGCAGGAACATCACCTGGGCAGGTGGCTTAAAATGTAAATTCTTGGGCCTCACGCCAAAGAATTCTACTTGGTATATCTGAGGTATGATTCAGAAATAAATTTTTTTCCCCAGTTTAATTGAGGTATAATTGACAAAAAAATTTTTATATATTTAAGGTGTACAACAGGATGTTTGATATGTACATACATTGTGAAATGATTACCAAAATCAAGTGAATTAACATAGCATTCACCCCAGGTAATTACCGACTTTTTAAAAAATTTATTTTATTTTAAAAGCATACTTTATTTAAGGTGTAGTTTATTATATTAGAGCTTTTATAGTTACTTGAGAGACACATCTGGATGGCCCTGGGGTCCTTCCCCACCTTTTTTTTTGTTTTTTTACATCTTTATTGGCGTATAATTGCTTTACAATGGTGTGTTAGTTTCTGCTTTATAACAAAGTGAATCAGTTATACATATATCCCCATATCTCTTCCCTCTTGCATCTCCCTCTCTCCCACCCGCCCTATCCCATCGATCTAGGTGGTCACAAAGCACCGAGCTGATCTCCCTGTGCTATGTGGCTGCTTCCCACTAGCTATCTATTTTACGTTTGGTAGTGTATATATGTCCATGCCACTCTCCCGCTTTGTCACAGCTTACGCTTTCCCCTCCCCATATCCTCAAGTCCATTCTCTAGTAGATCTGTGTCTTTATTCCTGTATTACCCCTAGGCTCTTCATGACATTTTTTTTTCTTAAATTCCATATATATGTGTTAACATATGGTATTTGTCTTTCTCTTTCTGACTTACTTCACTCTGCATGACAGACTTTAGGTCCATCCACTACATTACAAATAGCTCAATTTCATTTCTTTATATGGCTGAGTAATATTCCATTGTATATATGTGCCACATCTTCTTTATCCATTCATCTGATGACGGACACTTAGGCTGTTTCTATCTCCTGGCTATTGTAAATAGAGCTGCAATGAACATTTTGGTACATGACTCTTTTTGAATTATGGTTTACTCAGGGTATGTGCCCAGTAGTGGGATTGCTGGGTCATATGGTAGTTCTATTTGTAGTTTTTTAAGGAACCTCCATACTGTTCTCCATAGTGGCTGTACCAATTCACATACCCACCAGCAGTGCAAGAGTGTTCCCTTTTCTCCACACCCTCTCCAGCATTTATTGTTTCTAGATTTTTTGATGATGGCCATTCTGACTGGTGTGAGATGATATCTCACTGTAGTTTTGATTTGCATTTCTCTAATGATTAATGATGTTGAGCATTTTTTCATGTGTTTGTTGGCAGTCTGTATATCTTCTTTGGAGAAATGTCTATTTAGGTCTTCTGTCCATTTTTGGATTGGGTTGTTTGCTTTTTTGTTATTGAGCTGCATGAGCTGCTTGTAAATTATGAAGATTAATCTTTTGTCAGTTGCTTCATTTGTAAATATTTTCTCCCATTCTGAGGGTTGCTTTTGGTCTTGTTTATGGCTTCCTTTGCTGTGCAAAAGATTTGAAGTTTCATTAGGTCCCATTTGTTTATTTTTGTTTTTATTTTGATTTCTCTAGGAGGTGGGTCAAAAAGGATCTTGCTGTGATTTGTGTCATAGAGTGTTCTGCCTATGTTTTCCTCTAAGATTTTGATAGTTTTTGGCCTTAAATTTAGGTCTTTAATCCATTTTGAGCGTATTTTTGTGTATGGTGTTAGGGAGTTATCTAATTTCATACTTTTACATGTACCTGTCCAGTTTTCCCAGCACCACTTATTGAAGAGGCTGTCCTTTCTCCACTGTACCTTCCTGCCTCCTTTATCAAAGATAAGGTGACCATATGTGCATGGGTTTATCTCTGGGCTTTCTATCCTGTTCCATTGATCTATATATCTGGTTTTGTGCTAGTACTTTACTGTCTTGATTACTGTAGCTTTGTAGTATAGTCTGAAGTCAGGGAGCCTGATTCCTCCAGCTCCGTTTTTCATTCTCAAGATTGCTTTGGCTATTTGGGGTCTTCTGTGTTTCCATACAAATTGTGAAATTTTTTGTTCTACTTCTGTGAAAAATGCCCGTGGTAGTTTGATAGGGATCGCATTGAATCTGTAGATTCCTTTGGGTAGTAGAGTCATTTTCACAATGTTGATTCTTCCAATCCAAGAACATGGTATATCCCTCCATCTATTCATATCATCTTTAATTTCTTTCATCAGTGTCTTGTAATTTTCTCCATACAGGTTTTTGTCTCCTTAGGTATGTTTATTCCTAGATATTTTATTCTTTTTGTTGCAATGGTAAATGGGACTCTTTTCTTAATTTCACTTTCAGATTTTTCATCATTAGTGTATAGGAATGCCAGAGATTTCTGTGCATTAATTTTGTATCTTGGTACTTTATCAAATTCATTGATTAGCTCTAGTAGTTTTCTGGTAGCATCTTTAGGATTCTCTATGTATAGTATCAATATAAGCTGCAAGCAGTGACAGCTTTACTTCTTCTTTTCCCATTTGGATACCTTTTGTTTCCCTTTCTTCTCTGATTGCTGTGGCTAAAACTTCCATAACTATGTTGAATAAGAGTGGTGAGAGTGGGCCACCTTGGCTTGTTCTTGATCTTAGTGGAAACGGTTTCAGGTTTTCAACATTGAGGACAATGTTGGCTGTTGGTTTGTCATCTATGGCCTTTATTATGTTGAGGAAAGTTCCCTCTATGCCTACTTTCTGCAGGGTTTTTATCATAAATGGGTGTTGAATTTTGTTGAAAGCTTTCTCTGCATCTATTGAGATAACCATAAGGTTTTTCTCCTTCAGTTTGTTAAAATGGTGTATCGCATTTATTAATTTGCATATATTGGAGAATCCTTGCATTCCTGGAATAAACCCCACTTGATCTTGTTGTATGATCCTTTTAATGTGTTGTTGGGTTCTGTTTGCTAGTATTTTATTGAGGACTTTTGCATCTATGTTCATCAGTGATATTAGCTTGTAGTTTTCTTTCTTTGTAACATCTTTGTCTGATTTGGGTATCAGGGTGATGGTGGCCTCATAGAATGAGTTTGGGAGTGTTCCTCTTCCTGCTATATTTTGGAAGAGTTTGAGAAGGATAGGTGTTAGCTCTTCTCTAAATGTTTGATAGAATTTACCTGTGAAGCCATATGGTCCTGGGCTTTTGTTTGTTGGAAGATTTTTAATCACAGTTTCAATTTCAGTGCTTGTGATTGGTCTTCATATTTTTATTTCTTCCTGATTCAGTTTTGGCAGGTTGTGCTTTTCTAAGAATTTGTCCATTTCTTCCAGGTGGTCCATTTTATTGGCATAGAGTTGCTTGTATTAATCTCTCATGATCTTTTGTATTTCTGCAGTGTCAGTTGTTACTTCTCCTTTGTCATTTCTATTTCTATTGATTTGAGTCTTCTACCTATTTTTCTTGATGAGTCTGGCTAATGGTTTATCAATTTTGTTTATCTTCTCAAAGAACCAGCTTTTAGTTTTATTGATCTTTGCTATCATTTCCTTCATTTCTTTTTCATTTATATCTGATCTGATCTTTATGATTTCTTTCCTTCTGCTAACTTTGTGGTTTTTTTGTTCTTCTTTCTCTAATTGCTTTAGGTGCAAGTTTAGGTTGTTTTTTCGAGATGTTTCCTGTTTCTTAAGGTAGGATTGTATTGCTATAAATTCCCTCTTAGAACTGCTTTTGCTGCATCACATAAGTTTTGGGTTGTCATGTCTCCATTGTCATTTGTTTCTAGGTATTTTTTGATTTCCTCTTTGATTTCTTCAGTGATCACTTCGTTATAAAGTAGTGTATTGTTTAGCCTCCATGTGTTTATATTTTTTACAGATCTTTTCCTGTAATTGATATCTAGTCTCAGCACTGTGGTCGGAAAAGATACTTGATACGATTTCAATTCCCTTAAATTTACCAAGGCTTGATTTGTGACCCAAGATATGATCTATCCTGGAGAATATTCCATGAGCACTTGAGCAAAATGTGTATTCTGTTGTTTTTGGATGGAATATCCTATAAATATCACTTAAGTCCATCTTGTTTAATGTATCATTTAAAGCTTGTTTTCCCTTATTTATTTTCATTTTGGATGATCTGTCCATTTGTGAAAGTGGGGTGTTAAAGTCCCTTACTATGAATGTGTTACTGTCGATTTCCCCATTTATGGCTGTTAGTATTTGCCTTATGTATTGAGGTGCTCCTATGTTGGGTGCGTAAATATTTACAATTGTTTTATCTTCTTGGATAGATCCCTTGATCATTATGTAGTGTCCTTCTTTGTCTCTTCTAATAGTCCTTATTTTAAAATCTGTTTTGTCTGATGAAAATTTCTACTCCAGCTTTCCTTTTCTTTCCATTTGCATGGAATATTTTTTCTATCCCCTCACTTTCAGTCTGTATGTGTCTCTAGGTCTGAAGTGGGTCTCTTGTAGACAGCAATATATATGGGTCTTGTTTTTGTATCCATTCAGCCAGTCTGTGTCTTTTGGTGGGAGCATTTAGTCCATTTACATTTAAGTTAATTATTGATATGTATGTTCCTATTCCCATTTTCTTAATTGATTTGGGTTTGTTATTGTAGGTCATTTCCTTCTCTTGTGTTTCTTGCCTAGAGAAGTTCCTTTAGCATTTGTTGTAAAGCTGGTTTGGTGGTGCTGAACTCTCTCAGCTTTTGCTTCCCTGTAAAGGTTTTAATTTCTCCATCCAATCTGAATGAGGTCCTTGCAGGGTAGAGTAATCTTGGTTGCAGGTTTTTCTCCTTCATCACTTTAAATATGCCCTGCCAGTCCCTTCTGGCTTGCAGAGTTTCTGCTGAAAGATCAGCTGTTAACCTTATGGGGATTCCCTTTTGTGTTATTTGCTGTTTTTCCCTTGCTGATTTTAATATGTGTTCTTTGTATTTAATTTTTGACAGTTTCATTAATATGTGTCTTGGCGTGTTTCTCCTTGGATTTATCCTGTATGGGACTCTCTGTGCTTCCTGCACTTGATTAACTATTTCATTTCCCATATTAGGAAAGTTTTCAACTATAATCTCTTCAAATATTTTCTCAGTACCTTTCTTTTTCTCTTCTTCTTCTGGAATCCCTATAATTCGAATGTTGGTGTATTTAATGTTGTCCCAGAGGTTTCTGAGAGTGTCTTCAGTTCTTTTCATTCTTTTTTCTTTATTCTGCTCTGCAGTAGTTATTTCCACTATTTTATCTTCCAGGTCACTTATCCGTTCTTCTGCCTCAATTATTCTGGTATTGATCTCTTCTAGAGTATTTTTAATTTCATTTATTGTGTTATTCATCATTGCTTGTTTCTTTTTTAGTTCTTGTAGGTCCTTGTTAAATGTTTCTTGCAATTTGTCTATTCTATTTCCAAGATTTTGGATCATCTTTACTATCATTATTCTGAATTCTTTTTCAGGTAGACTGCCTATTTCCTCTTCATTTGTTAGGTCTGGTGGGTTTTTATCTTGCTCCTTCATCTGCTGTGTGTTTTTCTGTCTTCTCAGTTTGCTTATCTTACTGTGTTTGGGTTCTCCTTTTTGCAGGCTGCAGGTTCGTAGTTCCCGTTGTTTTTGGTGTCTGTCCCTAGTGGCTAAATTTGGTTCAGTGGATTGTGTAGGCTTTGTGGTGGAGGGGACTAGTGCCTGTGTTCTGGTGGATAAGGCTGGATCTTGTCTTTCTGTTGGGCAGGTCCACGTCTGGTGGTGTATTTTGGGGTGTCTGTGGGCGTATTATGATTTTAGGCAGCCTCTCTGCTAATGGGTGGGGTTGTGTTCCTGTCTTGCTAGTTGTTTGTCATAGGGTGTCCAGCTCTGTAGCTTGCTGGTCGTTGAGTGAAGCTGGGTGTTGGTGTTGAATTGGAGATCTCTGGGAGAGTTTTGCTGTTTGATATTACATGGAGCTGGGAGGTCTCTTGTCGACCAATGTCCATAAGTTGGCTCTCCCATCTCAGAGACACAGCACTGACTGCTGGCTGCAGCACCAAGAGCCTTTCATCCACACAGCTCAGAATAAAAGGGAGAAAAAGTAGAAAGAAAGAAAGAAAGAAAGAGGATAAAATAAAATAAAATAAAGTAAGGTAAAATAAAATAAAGTTGCTAAAATAATTATTAAGAAAAAAAATTTTAAAGTAAAAGAAAAACAAACAACAACAATTAAAAACAAAAGAAAAAAAACGGACTGATAGAACGCTAGGACAAATGGTGAAAGCAAAGCTATACAGACAAAATCTCACACAGCAGCATTCACATACACACTCACAAAAAGAGGAAAAGGGGAAAAAATAATACATCTTGCTTTCAAAGTCCACCTCCTCAGTTTGGGATGATTCGTTGTCTATTCATGTATTCCACAGATGCAGGGTACAAGTTGATTGTGGAGCTTTAATCCGCTGCTTCTGAGGCTGTTGGGAGAGATTTTCCTTTCTCTTCTTTGGTCGCACAGCTCCCGGGTTTCAGCTTTGGATTTGGTCCCGCCTCTGCGTGTAGGTCGCCGAAGGGCATCTGTTCTTCCCTCAGACAGGACGGGGTTAAAGGAGCCTCTGATTCGGGGGCTCTAGCTCACTCAGGCCAGGATGAGGGAGGGGTATGGAGTGCGGGGCGAGCCTGTGGCGGCAGAGGCCGGCGTGATGTTGCACCAGCCTGAGGCGCACCGTGCGTTCTCCTGGGGAAATTGTCCCTGGATCACGGGACCCTGGCAGTGGCGGGCTCCACAGGCTCCTGGGAGCGGAGGTGTGGAGAGTGACCTGTGCTTGCACACAGGCTTCTTGGTGGCGGCAGCAGCAGCCTTAGCGTCTCATGCCCGTCTCTGGGGTCCATGCTGTTAGCCGCAGCTCGTGCCTGTCTCTGGCGCTCCTTTAAGCAGGGCTCTTAATCCCCTCTCCTCGCGCACCAGGAAACAAAGAGGGAAGAGAAAGTCTCTTGCCTCTTCGGCAGTTTCAGACTTTTCCCCGGACTCCCTCCCGGCTAGCCGTGGTGCATTAACCGCTTCAGGCTGTGTTCACGCCACCAACCCAGGTCGTCTCACTGCCCTCCGACTGAAGCCTGAGCCTCAGCTCCCAGCCCCGCCCACCCCGGCGTGTGAGCAGACAAGCCTCACTGGTGAGTACCGGTTGGCACTGGTCCTCTGTGTGGGAATCTCTCCGCTTTGCCCTCTGCACCCCTGTGGCTGCGCTCTCCTCCATGGCTCCGAATCTTTACCCCTCCGCCACCCACCGTCTCTGTGCACGAAGGGGCTCCTAGTGTGTGGAAACCTTTCCTCCTTCCCGGCTCCCTCCGACTGGTGCAGGTCTCATCCCTATTCTTTTGTCTCTGTTTATTCTTTTTTCTTTTGCCCTACCCATGTACGTGGGGGAGTTTCTTGCCTTTTGGGAGGTCTGAGGTCTTCTGCCAGCATTCAGTAGGTGTTCTGTAGGAGTTGTTCCACGTGTAGATGTATTTCTGATGTATCTGTGGGGAGGAAGGTGATCTTCGCATCTTACTCTTCCGCCATCTTCCCCCTCTCCCTTCTACCGTTTTTTTTTTTCAGGTATATGATGTTGACATCTCTAATCTTCACGGAAATAGAACAAAACCACAATGAGTTATCATTCCTATTGGAATGGCTTTCATCAAAAAGATAAGAGATAACAAGGGTTGTTATCTCTTATAGGATGTTGGAGAAAACGGAACCCTTATGCACTGTTGATGGGAACTTAAATTGATTCAGCCACTATGGAAAACAATATGGAGGTTGTCCAAAAATTAAAAATAGATTTACCAAATGATTCAGCAATCTCTCTTCTGGGTGTACACCAAATGGAAGTGAAGTCATTATCTTGAAGAGATAACCACATTCCCATGTTCATTGAAATATTATTCATAGAGGCTAAGAAATGGAAACCACCTAAGTGTCCATGGAGGGATGAATGGATAAAGAAAGTGTGGTATAAATATAATAGAAAATTATATTTCTTATTTTATATTGTATTCAGCCTTAAAAAAGAAAGAAATCTTGTCATTGGAAACAACAAGGATGAACCAGAAATCTAAAGTTTATAGAATTACCCCAGGGATTCTACATCAGGTGGTCTGACCCCCATGTTTTAAGAAGCACTGCTTCAGGCCATTACACACACACATGCACACGCACACACACACATTTATTTATTTATTTATGCTCAGGTAACTGAATCTTGTTAAAGGAAAATCATCTACATCTCAACAGGTTAAGGGCAGAAGAAGGAGCCCTTTATATCCCCAAGGACATACAAGAAGTACACTGAAGTACAATGTCTGTGCTTGGCACCCTTCAAGCACAGACATGGTACTGGGACTGAAGTTTCTGATGACATGCTCTTCTTAGAAGAAAAATATGTATTTTTGGTTGATTTGTTAATTTCATACTTTCCTATGTAATAAGAAAAAGTTCTACATTACTTTATGTCAGGTATTTTTAACTGTAATTCACTCCTATTACATATGTTTTTTTAAAAAATGCTTGTACTCAGATTCCACCCTTGGAAATTCTCACAGGATGATCTTCTATGCGTTCTGGAAATTTGTATTTAAAAAGTTCTCTATAAGTAATTTACCTTTGGGCTACCAATTTGGGACAGTTACAAGGTCCTTTTTCATTGCTTTTTATTTCCCATACTTTTCAGCCTCCTCCACTTATCTTGAATCTAGGAATGAAGAGGTTTCATCTATATTTATATAGGATTCATAAAAATGAGAACAGAATAAATACCATTTTACGGATAAAGTGAAAAGAAAGAGTAGGAAGAACATCTGATGTTGCATTCAGGCTCAGCTGTGGTCTGTAGGGAGTATGGCTAGCTATTTGTTTCTAATTGTACATGAGTTTTGGTATTGAGCTGGGCCAGTTAAGTGTTTTGCACATAGTATAAACTCCATAAATATGGCTGGGTTATCTGACAAATTTCCCCAACGAACATGAAAAAGATATCAAACATCCATTTGCTAACATCTCATAACCATTCTTTAATTCATAGCCATTTGCAGGTTGGAAGTCTGATGTCTGCACATTTTATAAGTTGGATTCATTGCAGAAGGTCACACATGAAGAAAAATGTTGTTTTTATTTCCGAATTTCCCATTAATTGCTTACTTCTCCGAATTACCTGAAAAACTAATCTACATATATTTAAGATTTCCATACTGAATAAAGCCTGCAGCTGAGAAAGGTGACTTGAATACTTAAAGACACCTTATTTACAGAAGAACGTTTGAGAGAAAAAGAGAGAGAAAAAAATATTTTCCTCCTATATTTTAGGATGTTTCAGAGTAATTCTTCCTGGAAGAAAGGCATGGCTAGAGAATATTCTGGAGTACTTTCTTGAATTATGAGTCTGTGACTAATTGTTGCACTTAGAATCATACTGCATAACCCTTGCTTGAATCCAGAGTGCAGTGTTATTTCTACTCTGCTTACTATTTTCCTAATGACTTATTTCCATAACCAACTTGTCTCCACAAAGGAGGGGTTTCAAATGCTGCAAGTTTCTTTAGAAATTTGTTTTTCACATTTTCACATTCTATGTATCAATTATGTACTCATGTCTCTCACAAACATCTACCACCTGGATTCCGGATTTCTGTCCTTTTACCTAAACCCTCTACTCGAATTGTTAGGTTTCCCAATTCCTTGATTACTCAGAAGTAGTGATTCATTAGCCAAAGCTGAATATATGAATGCTTATTTGTACTTACCCATGTGGTTCAGAGGAGTGGTTTAGAGCCCCAAAAAGTTTTCCAAGACTAACTTTGATAGTAAATCTATTAGTGATACCCTGTTAAACATTTCCCAAGTTTTCTCTTAAGGCTACTTTGAAGGCATCTAATATCTGCCTTCTGTCACAAGTTGGTAGAGAAATGTTCTCCAAGTGTGACTCTTTTTGTGACTAGAGTATTTGATTACACTAACCAATAAAGTTGTTGGCCATAAAATTACTACAGTGGAGAATGTGAAGATGGCAGATTCATAGCGAGCTTGGTGCTGGTAGGAAATTTAATACCGTATTTACATTGTTCTTGCAAATAAGAAATGACCAAATGATTTTCCCTCCCTCCCTCATATTTTTTTCCTTTGTCTGCAGTTTCTTCTCTTTCTCTTCTATATCTTTGTCCTCAAGTTTTTACTTCTTAGAGGACCACAAGATTCACCTCTATTCCCATAGATCATTTGAAGGCAGGGTCAATTTCTAACTAGATTTATGAGCAGTTTCTCAGCAAGAAGAGATCAAGAGAAGCCCCTTCCCAGCACAGAGAAATCTCATAGTTGCAAAAGTCATCATTTTCAAAGATTCACAATGGCTTTGCCTTGTAGACTCAAAGCAAAGCTTTCAGCTACAATAGATACCTAAGGAAGATTACCAAGTACCTTACAAGTCAAGAGTTCTTCTTCACCTGTTGAAGATACTAAATGAACATAAACATAAAACACTGAAGAATCAATAGATGACACTGACATTTGATAAAATTATTCAAAGTGAATCTTTTTCTTATCCAAAGAAGGTTTTGCTTGCTCTTTTGCCCCAAACTTCAGACACAGGAAGCAAAGCTGAAACTGGAAATGCTTCATAGTTACATGGCTCTGATTTTTGATTTTCCATAATTCTTCTTCAGCCAAAGGAGCCGTCCCAAATGTGATAGCTGCTGCCCAGTGGATATGTTCAAACCATGGCTTTATGGTGGCAAATGTGTAAATAAATTTTTCTTAAAACCAACCAACCAACCAACCAATCAAACAACCAAACAACTGCCCACCTAACTACCCACCCAACCTTGTGTACAACCTAGAATAGCATAATAACTTTGGAGCTAAATATTTGGTAAGCATGTTTTCATCCCATTGCTCTCTTATGACACTGAAAACCTTCTGAACTGGGTTTATTTGAGGTTTTAGGTGAGGTCATCATCTTGAGCATATTCTAGTATAATTTTTCAGTTATTTCAATGATAAAAATAATTAGGCAAAAGAACTAATACCTTATATATTCCTGGGTTTGTAGTACACTACTCTTCTTCACAACCCCATGAGTTTGGTTTTATTCAAGGTTCTGTTATCCTCACTTTACACAAGAGGAAACTGGAATTCAGAAAGTTCAATGACGTGTTCATGGTCTCAAAACTGGAGAGTGGCAGAACTGGATTTGCTATCTGCCTCCCACTAACCAGAGTCAACTCAAATTGCATTATATAGAACTGTGTGCTCCATGAAGGGCTATTATCTATCTTGATCACCACTGTGTCCCCAAAATAAAGCACAGCATTGGGCTCATATTAAGTCCTGGATAAATGTCACATGAATGAAAAGACAAGATGTTATTTTCAAATTAAAATAAAGAATCTTTAATCATGGCAATGAGATCCTTAGAAAATTTTTTGTTCAAATCTGAAAACATCGCTATTTGCTTTGTTTTTTTTTGTTTTTGTTTGTTTGTTTTTTTTTTTTTTTTTGCAGTACGCGGGCCTCTCACTGTTGTGGCCTCTCCTGTTGTGGAGCACAAGCTCCGGACGCGCAGGCTCAGAGGCCATGGCTCACGGGCCCAGCCACTCCGCAGCATGTGGGATCCTCCCGGACCGGGGCACGAACCCCTGTCCCCTGCATCAACAGGTGGGCTTTCAACCACTGTGCCATCAGGGAAGCCCGCTTTGTTTGTTTTTTTGAGACTCAAGAGAGATTTTATGAATGTGTTGATTATGAGCCCAGAAACAATTTCCTGAGATTGAGGAGTGGGCTGCGGATGACGTTTGGTTAGGATCTACTGATAGGATGAAGCAATGACATCATGCAGCAATTTCATGTCCCCCAGCTCTCTCGGTGTCATTCATTCAACTGTGTCTCTTAGAATTTTAGAGATATCAATTATAGAGTATTTTTCAGTACCATTCTTCATAAATGTCAAAAATGATTTGATGTTCTGCCTTAAAGGAAGAGATGAGTAATCTACACAAAATTGCGCAGTCCAGAGGTAGAAGGCCAGTGAAGAAGGAAGTAAAGGGAAGGGAAAGAGACTTGCTCATCTGGCAAAGATTTCCTCCTTGATCAAACTCTAATCAGGCCCCACTGAACCCTCTTCTCAACTAGGCTCTGACTTTTGGTTTCCCGTGTTTGTCTCTGCATTGCCCAATTTTAGCAAGAAACCTGCTAATTCAGTTAAACCAGAACCACTCTACCCCCCTCCCCACCCCTCAACCTCAATGTCTGATCACCTTTAATACCTGATCTGGTTCCTCATCTTCAACCACTTCCCAGTCTGATTTTTCTGGACTGCCTTCAGCAAGAAACCTGTTAGGTTGGTTTAGCCTGAAACCAACCCCCTCTCCCCTTACCCTTGATATTTCTTCTTAGTAATTTTCCATCCACAGATTCCCTCCTGCTCCTTGGCTAAAAATTCCCACTTTTCCTTGTATTCGAAGTTGAGCCCAATCTCTCTACACTATTACAAAACCCGTACTACGACATTGTGGTAGCTCCCCTTGAATAAAGTTGGCCTTACCATCTTTAACAAGTGTCATGAATAATTTTTAAAACACATCTCAGTTCTCAGTTTTCCTTGTCTGTTTTCAAATTTTGTTTTCATAATTTAAAATATCAAGAGAAACTTTCCTTTGTTATCTGAGTGCTATGCTACACACTCGTTGGTCCTAACATCAATCTTAAAGTTTAATTCATCTTTACAATTTTATAGCTACACAAACTCCTACTAGAATCTCTGTTCCACTAGGTCCACACAACATTTTATAATTATGGGATTTAGCTGCATATATATATATATATATATATGTTGATTGTAGGCTTGTTTGTTTTGTCTTTGCTTCCAGTTTGAAAGGTTTGCTAGATCTACGAGCTCTTTGAAATCTATATCTCAAATCCTGGTGTAGAGCTTTATGAAGCATGAGGACATTCAGTAAATTCCTGTGGACTAAAAACATGGTTTGGTGTTGCAACCAGCAGAGTTTTTGTTGTTGGGAAGTCTGATAATTGGAGGATTGAATTTGGAGTCTGGTTTAACCCCAGATTTTGAAGACATGGCAGTAACTTCTCATTTACAGAGACAAAACCCATAAAGAAGAATCCTTGAGAAGTTAATCAAGCTCAAACTTCTTTCAAGAATAATGAGGATCTCTTCTTTTTTCAATGAGATCTAAGAGTTTAATAAGAATTTTAATTCCCTTGATTTAAAGAATGAAGGAGGTACATTTCTTCATCACAGCTATATGGATCACTGAGGAAGAAGGATCCCATTATGTGCTGTAGCCATCAAACTTGCTGACTGATCAAATCCTTGCCTCCTGGACAATGTATTATGATTTCTTCCCTGACAATTTCAACCCCAATGGCTACTGGGGAAATTACATGTATTCCCTGGGCCACTGTACTGACTGTGGATATGGTAACATCCTCTTACTTGTGGGCTGTGGCCTGGACTATGGCTATAGAAGTTACCAACCACTTGGCTGTAAAAGATATTGGGCAACAAGAGCCTATTGATTAATCTGCATATCTGAGACCTTGGCACTTCTGGGACATTTTGCTCTTTTGTTTCCTGTCTGATTCCACCTTTCTTTGAGCCCAAAGATGATGCTTGACCAAATCCAGTTTCTCTATACACTGGATCAGTTTCACTTCAAGATGTATCATGTTTAGATGATAAGTCTTTGAACTTTTCCACAAGTTCATCATTTAGGCTGTGATTCTTATTTGAAATATGTTCTGCTCTAATACATTTGAAAGTGGTTTTTCATCTTGAGAGCACTTCTGTTTTCGCCTCAAAAATTTATCTGAGTTGACAAAGAACCTGTGGTCTGAATATCTCTTTTTTGGTTTAAATATGTTTATGGTGGTCATATTTTCAGTTATGTTGTACAATAAAGATAACATTTTAAATCCAATAAAATGAAGATTGATTTTTGTAGATTACCAAATGGTGTTAGCTCTAATATCTGGGCTAATTCAAATGGGATTGGTGATGTCCAGGTTAATTTGATTTGATTATTAATATGTAAAGTTCAGTAATGAAGTCAAACCAATTTACTTTGCATCCTAAATAATACAGAATGACTGTTTATGTTGAAGTATACATTATGTATGACTATGAACATACATTTCTCTATCCTACTATATTCTCTTTAATTTTACCTCCTCTCTAGAACCATGTTCCTCAATGTGTGGTTTCTGGACCAGTAACATCAGTACCAACTAGGAACATTTTAAAACAGCAAATTCTCAAGCCTTTTATCTCCTCCCCCCAAGACTTACAGAGTCGGCAGTGTGTATTTTAACAAGTCATCCAGGAGATTCTGATGTATGTTATATCTGTGAAATACTGCTGTAGAACATTTAGTGTATTTGTTCATCAAATTAATATAGAATAGTTTTAGTTAACTGTTTGTAAGAGTAATTAGATTTGGAACAACAAAAGAAAATAATGATTTTAACATACATTTATACTGTACCTTATGATTTCACTGTACATTTATCTACATTATCTTATTAGAGCTTCACAAAACCTCACAAATTAGGAATAGTAGTGCCTCTTCTTTACAACTTTACAACTGAGGCAGAGAATGTGGTGTTATTATCAAAGGTCAGGCAAACAATATATAAATTTAGACCAGAATTTATATTTGCTACTATTGTGGTCCTTTCATTATATTACATGTTAACCAAATCATACTCTAATAAGTGATAAAAACAGAAATATAAGCAAGTCCATGTGAGGCTTAAATACATTCTTGGATATTTCATGTACTTTTTGGAATAATAAAGAAATGCATTAGTTCATTTTGGCCTTTATACCTTAAAGGCCAACACTTTGTTCTTCTACCTAATATTAAATATAGCTCCAATAGGATCCTTTATACCATTTGAACCCTGATAGATTCAACTTGATCAATCCAGAGTTAGATAGAAATTCAAATATATTCTTTTCATTAACCTTTCCAAAATATACATCAAGCTCCATGCCATATTCTGTTACACTTTTCTAAACAATGAGGTATTTTAAAGAACTAAGTAAACATTGGAAAAATTATTATTGTTTTATTAAATTCATACTTTGATACAATAATCTAGCTTTTTCTTATTTAAATCATCTCAGTGGGCATTTTTCTGGCAATATTGATCATATCTTAAGGAACAGTTAAGTGAAAGCCAGTTGGTTTAATAATTTAAATATACGTAAGATGTAAAGTATTTTCACAAATGCTTTAAGTTTTGTTGAAAGGCTAATGTTACATTTCTGATGTGTTCTTCTCAGTCTCAGTGCAAGCGAGCAGTTAATCATGCAAAGTCATGTTTCTTGAGGGTAGGTTATTGAGAAAAACATGAGGGAAACTACATTTGTAATTTATCTCACGTGGTTGACCCTGTAGAATGCTGCATTCTTCTAATTACTTATTTTCTCATGTCTGGTAGATCTTGGTTAGCATCGAGGCTATTTAATAAACTTAGAGCCTAAACGTGGTTCATTATTTCATGACAAAGGAAAAACAGTGAAAACATTGAAACTTCATTAAAAAGTTAGTTGAAGATAGTGGCCATACTCAAAAACTGATTACTCATAAACATAAAAATATATTTCCTCATCATTGATAAATATCAAGTGATCACTGAACACAAAGTAATTGCAATTAAATTGTGGACTAGATTCTCAATGAAAATAAAGGTTTCTAGATCTCATGAGATATGATTAACAGAAGATTTGCCTTAGTTTTTGAAAACATCTATAATGGGTTCAATCATGTATCAAAAAATTCTTGGGAGAACAATCTTTGGTATCTTTAGCCACACAGTTTAGACAACATTAATAATCACTTTTGTGTGACCAGAAGATGTCTGCAATCTCACAGGCAATATTAGGTTATACAGTAAGAATATTCCTCATTGTTTGGAAGCCTGTGTTTTGAAGGTTAAATTGGGAACCTGCTTTTACCAAAAACGTTGATGACTCTTCAGTAGCTTCCCCATTATAGGGGCTAAACTAATTCAAGGAACACTGGGCAGTCAGTCATCCTCAAACAATTTTAAAGAGTAATGAAAATGCCTAAGAACAGGTGGGTATTTTTTGCTATACTCTTTAGTGGGGGTGTATAAGAGGCTTGGACAGATAGAGCAAGTCATTCCCAGGAAACGTTATCTTTGCCACTCAACACTCAACTCTTAACAAAATGTCCTGTGGCTTCTTCAGTGAGGACATCTACCCAACTTCCTACTGGGGCAGTTGTGGCTACCCCCTGGGCTGCAGTATTGACTGTGGATATGGCAGCAACTACTCCCCAGTGGGCTATGGCTTTGGATGTAGATATGACACCTCCCAGCCACTTGACTACAGAAGATATTGGACATTTGACTTCTATTAATCAACTTCTAACCACAAGAACTGTACAATGTGTCCTCAGGAACCAAACTTGAAGCAATGTTGTACTAACAGCTTTCCAGAGGATAAAACATGGTCTTCAGATTCTCTATGTGTTAAACTGTGCAAAGTAGAGTGAACATAAACTTTGTGGATTGAACTTTATTTGAACTCTTAATTTTTCTTGATAGATTACTGTACCTTAAGATTTTAAATTCCCAGTATGTTTGATTTTCATGTTTCCCCCTAAATTCTAGTTCAGTTTTTTTTCCATTAATTTCCCAATTCTAATAAATATACTTAGCCTATAAACGTGATTTTCAATTTCATTGTGTTCTCTTGATTCATTCTTTGTGGATATCTTTTCCTCCTGCATTTTGCAGTGAGGGTAATACTTTGCTATTCTAAGCATTCTATCTATTAAAGGGATATTGATTTAAGAAAAAAGTAGACAGTGGGTGGTGAATGTTCATGGATTCTTCTTTCATTCCCTTATTCATATTATAATCTTGAATAAGAAATCTGGAGATTAAATTTAGCCCTAACCTCTCTAATCTCCATTGTGTTAAGTGTCACTATAAAAGGTTTTCAGCTTTTTAAGAATACTTTCCAGTTTCCTGTTGTCTTCATTCTGGCTCAGTGCTGACAATGCCAACTAGAAGAAACAGTGTACAATCTTAAATTTGTACACAGTGTGAAATCTTAAAATTTATATCCCTTATATGTCCATCATTTTCTGTTTTCTGTTTGATTTTTGTTTATATGGCTAATTTCTTGAATCTGTGGTATGAGTTTAATGGTTAAAAAAAGAACAAACATGTGAATTAAAATAAATCCCAATGATGTTGCAGTGGTATTTGCCTCACACAGCAAGCTACAGAAAGGTTATTCTTTTGAGTATTCTCAGTGGACTGCATGAAGGAAGATGAGAAATACATTTTAAATTCCTTTAAATATAAAAGGTCAAGAAAGGTGAATTTTGTTACAGTGAGTTTTATTTCACATTCTGGTTTATTCCTGAACTACCGAACTTGACATAAAAATGGACACGTAAGAGAAATGGCAGAAGATTCACTGCATTAGATCAAACTTGACCAAAATTACAGTTCCCTGAATAATATTCACATCCCCCTGGGTCCATAACTTTGTGCATTCATGGTCTTACATTGAATTAGCTGTCAATGCTAAATAATTTTTTTAAGTGTTACTATTATTATTAAATATCACTTTAAGAACACTTCCATAATTAACATTATAATGAGTTTCTAATGTCTATTTCTTTTTTTTTTCCGTGCAGGCTCAGCGGCCATGGCTCACGGGCCCAGCCGCTCAGCGGCATGTGGGATCTTCCCGGACCAGGGCACGAACCCGTGTCCCCTGCATCGGCAGGCGGACTCTCAACCACTGCGCCACCAGGGAAGCCCTGAAAGTATGTTTATTACACTGACAGTTAATTTATATATGGACTGGTTTTCTAAGCTAGAAATATATACTTTTTCATCTTACTAAAAAAACATTGCTTCATTTTCTTCTGGCTTACAATTTTGCTTTTGAGATATCTAATATCATTCTGATCTCTAGTCCTTTGTATGAATGCTTTTTTCTCCCCTCTGTGAAATCTTTTAGGATTCTCTTCATAGGTACTGGCTTGGAAATACTTTTTAAGTTAAATTTTACTACCAGGTTAGGTCATGCAGAACAGATTCCTGTGACTTTTCTTCTAGAATATCACATTTATTAATATACTTGTGTTCTCTTTTAAATACTGTGCATGTGATACTCTATCTTTTTTTAAAAAATTCTATTTCTTTGTTAGAAGATTCTTGCCACTACTTATGACCCATAGCACAACCCAACTAAAGGAGAAAAACAAAAAGCAAAAAACAGTACAGTGTGAGAAGAGCAGGTAATAAAATGGCAGCGACCTCTCCTGTAAACTGACTGGTTGGTTGATCTAAACATTGTTTTGTCAGTCAATAAAATGGTGAAGCCAGCACTCAGGGCAACATGACACAGAAGTTAAACACTACTCCATAGGAAGAGAGCAGCAATATTTTTCACTGACTGTTGACAAGAGGCAGGATTGGGCAAGAGAGCAAAGAAATGTTAGTGGTAGCTTGGAGGAAAATCACATTCAGACACTTGCCAAAATGTTGTTTCTTGTAATCCTACTAATCCTGACTTTAAGACTTCTCTAATCCCTGCAATCCTTTATATAGCTTTAACCTTCCTTTAACTGTCCATACTCAAATGTGCCTGTGTTTCTACCATTACTATATCATTGTTTTAGTGAACATTATGTTAAGCAGTACCATTGCCTCTAATTTTGCCTTGAAAGGAAAATGGCTTTCCTTTTTACTGAATTTATTGATATATGTATAGTTATTTCTATTTACTTTCTAAACTTGTACTTGTGATAGCACACCTGTTTACTTTGTGTTTGCACAGTAATTCACAGTATTTTATTGATTGTACCAGCAATTTGGTGACTCTCTATGAATGTATCAGAACATTGTACTTCTCACCATAATATAAGAAAAATAGAAAAGTAGAATTCTGGATCTAGAATGGAATTTCTGTAGGTTTCAAGGTCCAGTCTAGAAACCTACTGAGTAGATAAGATTTGTTTATGTTGCTTTACTGTTAACTGTGACAAATCAAAGTGTAGAATAGGTTTCATTTTCAAAAACTCTTTTTGAGCAGGGCCTTGGGATTTCTACTTGAGCTGTTCATCAAATCAGGGACCAGCAACTGTTAAGTTTAATATGATTCCTATTGAGCAGAGGTATTCACTGAAACACCTGTACATCCGGAAAAGTAAGTGAAGCCATTTATTATTGTTACAGAGTCCAAGTTCATACTGCTCACTATATGACAGGCCAATAAATCCAGAGACTAGTTGTAGGGGAAAGGAATAGACACTTTATTCAGAAAGCCAGCAGACTGTGAAGATGGTGGACTAGTGTCCCAAAGAACCATTTTAACCGAGTTAGAATTCAGATTTCTTTTATACTAAAAGGGGAGGAGGTATGGTTGTTGCAGACTTCTTGGTGTCAGAATCCTTTGTTCTTGCATCTGTCCACATAGGTCAGGTCATGATGTTCCTGTAAATCTCCAACAAGACAAATGTTATTCTCTGTTCTGCAACTTTTTATCTCTATATGAATGGAAAAGTGTTATACCTTTAAAGGTCACAGCCTTGAGAATGGGCTATCCTGTAAATTTCAGGCTATAGGCAACATTCTTAACTTGTAGCAAAAGCAATAGAATACAAAGGTTAAAGTAAAAGAAACAGATCCAATATGGGGTCAGAATAGTTCTTCCCTATTACATTATCTGGATGCTTTTTGAGAGAAATAGCCATGGCTTCAGGTCAACAGTGTTGGTTAACTCTGGCAGTTATCTTGGCTGGAGTCTGTCAATATCTCTAACAGTTGTGGGCAATTGCTACATTTGGCCACATCCTGTTGGTCATTTAGCTTACTGGTGGGAGTGCAGGGTGTGTCAGTGTCCAGAAACCCTGTGTTGGGAAGGCAGCATTCTAAACAAGGGAATTTGTTCAGAAACTCCCAGTTTCTGGGAAGGTTCATCGAGTCAAAAGTTTTGAGAGGGGATATGAGATCTTATTAGAGGGCAAGGAAATTTCAGTATGCTGTATGTGAACAGAATCAAACAGTCTAGTTTCAGAGCTTTACCTCTGGGGTCAAAAAATTAAAGATGTTCTCTTCCTAGTATAGTTTACAGACTGAGATGGGTACAGCAAAGTTGCAACTTGACTTCAAAGAATATTGTGTCTTTAAATGTGTAACAAGTTTGTCCTCATGTAAAAAGAAAACTGGTTAATGAGGTTTATTATTATTTTTTTTTGCGGTACACGGGCCTCTCACTGTTGCGGCCTCTCCCGTTGCGGAGCACGGGCTCCGGACCCGTAGGCTCAGTAGCCATGGCTCATGGGCCCAGCCACTCCGCCACATGTGGGATCCTCCCAGACAGGGGCATGAACCCGTGTCCCCTGCATCGGTAGGTGGACTCTCAACCACTGCGCCACCAGGGAAGCCCTATTATTATTTTTTAAATACATTTTTAGAATAATGAGTTAGGGGATTTACTTGTAGTATCCCACCCACCGCTAAGTAGATGTATTAATAAACAGACTTACAGACCATGGAAACCGTGATGGTCTAACTTTGATTACTTGCTCCGGGATATCAGAGGGCACACTTAGTTTCAATATGACTTATTACAACAATTGCTCTTCTGACTGGTTATCCCCCTGCCCCCAGGTTTTTCTGGACTTTGTGACTCTAGATATGGTGTCTTTGAGACCTGAGTTATTGCTGGGGCTCTGGGGCTCTGGTTATGGCTGCAAAGTTTCCAATGACTTGGATATAACTGTGGATGTGTCTTTGCTGTTGGTTAGGCCTATACCCAAGCCCCAGTTTACTGTGGAAGATAATGGTCATCTGGACTCTGCCACGTTTTAACTGGGGACTTCTACACCTTGATCACCATGACCCGTCATCTTATCTGCCTGCTCACTTCACACCTAGCTGCCAGTTCCTATATTATTTTTTGGTAACTAATTTTCCTGTTCTTTCTTGTACTTGGGAATCCAAATGCGAGTGTTGAACTGACATTTTAATTCAAAGTGGATTGACTGCAATGAATTTTACCTGAAGTTCCTCAGATACTCTCTATTTAAAAGTCCATTTTCCTCTTAATGGAATGCTATGCTTGAGTGATGGAGCTTAGAGTTCACTGTCGTTCAAGCTGGGGGCCACTTTGCTATGCGGATTATTCTAAGTATTCTTTTCCTGGAGTAGCCATTGTTGGCCCCTCTCTGATTTTTTGTGTCTATTTTGTTGTATTGTTGCTATGCATTTTTTTCATTCTGTATTCAATTTGGATTCTGGATTTATGTCTGTACCCTGGATCCCAGAATAATTTATCTTCCAGTTTTGCCTCCTTCTTTCCTGAATTTGCCCTCTGTTTCACTTGTTCATGATTTTGAATTTTCAGAGGTTCACATTTGGGCAGATGTTTCTGCTATTCTGAAAAGCTTATCAGATCTATGTCTAGATTTCGGCCTGTATTTTTAGGATTGTGATTCTCTGAGGGTCCTTTCCATTTGATCACTGTTGAATCACTAAGGTATTTTGACCTGTATGGACCCCAAAAGAGGAGCATTCCTGTGTCCTGAAATAATGTAACACACCTCCTTTGGATCCAGGGCTCAAATATTACCTAGGAAATTCTCCAGAGGATGGAACACTTTTGTTGTTTATACTAGAATATTTCTAATATTCAGTTAATATCAATGATAAAAAATTGAAGTCCTTAATTATTAGACTTCTGTTTTTTTAAAAAATCATTTTATGTGTTGAGTACCTAGAGAAATGAATGAATAACACATACGTACTCCTCCTAAAATGTAGCACCAAGTGGGCTATGGTTAGCAGCCTGATAATTGATCATTTCAGATTGTTTTTTTCTGATTTGGTCCTGAATGTTTATAGATTATATAATTGATTAAGGGAAGAACCTTACTCTTCCCTGTGTGCATTTAGAAGGCATGATCATATTTTTTATATAAAGGTCTTTTAATTATTCTTGTTAATTTTGGGGGGCATAGGGATAATATTTCTAAAGGTTATGGCATTCATGTGATATTAATTAATCTTCATGAGAAAAGCACAATACACATAACATTCTTTATACTACCATATTTAATTTGTCAAGATATTGATATGGGTTATTTCCTGGAAATAAAAGAGCATATCAGTATATAAGAGGGTAGAATTCATCCTGGCTGAAAGATGCAGTATGTTTTCATTAGAAACATGTTGTCCTGAGCACATAAGTATATATTCTGTTTTAAGAGGAAAAGTAACAGAAAAAGAAAGAAAATGTCCAGGTATGTACAGAATAACATTAACATTTGCCTTGGCTTCAGCTTCTGGAAATCTGAGCAGCCTAATGTCCACTCTCTGAACTTTTCATTATTTCTGAGCTATGATGGTTCCAGTCCTGTGGTGATTATCAGTTATCTAGACAAGGCATGTTGTTAAGATTTGTAGTTATTGTCTGAATATTCCCTTCAAATACAGGCAAACTGTCCAGATGTAAGCTGAACTGCTCATGTTTTTGTAGATTGAAGTGCTAATTGAGGTATTCATGATCATAAGAGAAATGTGCTACCTTTCCTTGTGCATCTCCTCCATCTGGCTGCTCCTGAGTTATATTCTTTTGTAATAAACTGGTGCTCTAGTAAGTAAAATGTTTCTCTGAGTTCTGTGAGCTTCTCTAGTAAATTAAATGAACCCAAGTAGGCGGTTGTTGGAACCTCTAATTTATAGTCAGTTGCTGAGCTTGTGATTGGCATCTGAAGTGGGGAGGGTGTGTCTTGCAGGACTGACCCCTTAACCTGTGGGATCTGACACTATCTCTAGGTAGATAGTGTCCAAATTGAGTTAAATTGTAGGACACCTGGTTGACATTCCGAGAATTGCTTGGTGGTGTTGGGGGGTATTCACTGCCACCCACCCCCACTATTGGAATTGGGTGCAGAACCAAGGCCCAAATCACATGAGGTTTTGTTAAAAATCAGATTCCAATTCAGTGGGTCTGGATTGGGACCTGAATTTCCTCTTTTCTAGTGTTGACTAAAAGAAAAGCTGCACAAAGTAAGAGCAGTGAGTTAAGTTTTATTCAGTCTTACTGAAATTTTAAACAAGATGGTCAGTGAAGCTTTCCCTGATAAGATGGCATTCAAGAAAATCTTAAAGGAAGAGAACATGTGACTCCTGTTTATGTGAGGAAAACATCTGAGGCCAAGTGAACAGCGAGTGCAGAGGCTGGACTCTGCTTAGTGTATCGAAGAGGAAAGAGTTGGAATTGGGCTACAGAGGAGTGAAGTTGGTGGGTGGGTAGTAGGAAGTGAGGTCAGAGAACCTACAATAAGGGTTTTAGCTTTTATTCTAAGATGGGAGTCCACAGCAGGGTTTGGAGCAGACTAGAGGCAAAACCTGACATATTTTAACTGGATGTCTCTGGCTGGTGTGTTGATAATATTCTGCTAAGGGGTAGGGACAGGCAAAACTGGGATCAGGAAGGCCAGTCAGAAGGCTACTGGCTATTGCAATTGGCTTTTGGTGATAGCAATGGAAATGAGGATATAGTTCAAAGGTAGAATTTACCAATTTTACTGAATGATTGGATGCTGAAGTGTAAATGAGGTGTTAAGGATGATTCCAAAGTCTACGCTGAGTGACAGGAAAGATAGGGCAGTCTTAAATTGAGGTAAAGTAAACTGCAAGGTGAGTGGTTCTGTGGGGCAAGATCAAGAGGTATAGTTTGGACTTTTTATGTTTGAGATAGTCATCAGATATTCAAGTGGAGACGTTGATTAAACAGTTGAGAAAGATGTCCAGGAAGAGGTCTGGGTCAGAGTTTTAAGTTTGGTAGTTTTCAGAAGCTACCAAAAATAGACAAGTATTTAAAACCATGAGACAGGATTAGACCATGAAGGAAATAAATGCAGGCAGAAAAGGGAAGAGGTTCAAAGAGAGAATTCCAGGTGCTCTATGTCAAAATCCTGCTTCAGCCTAACTATATCACAATTCTCCCTATTTTCTACCCTCATATAATTTTTCTTTCCCCCTGGAATATTTTCCATGATTCTTTGTCTTATGGTATCTTACTTATCCTTTTGAAGCTTCTCAGAACCCTCTAGCTTAACCTAGAACCCATCTCTATGTTCTCCTTGTCATATTACCTTGGATTTTCCAACTTACATGTCTATTACATGTATGATCCTTGAGGATAGGGATTATTTTTCATTTTCATGATTTAACACATGTAAACTTTTCAATTAATATTTATTGCACAATTGAATGGATGTTTTAGTTCATGTAATGCATCTGCTTATCAGACGGTAGTAATGGGAGACCAGAACAAAGGTTTTGATTATATGATCCAGCATGTTATTGCAATATTAACTATTGGAAAGAATATGGTCTTGTGTTACTGTAGAAAGAGCCCTATACTTTGAACAAGGAAATTTTAGTAATAATTTGCCCCTCTATTCACTATTTGCTTGGCCATCTGAAAATAGTTTAATGTCTCCAAACTTTGGTTTTCTTTTCTGTAAATGGAATTCATAGTTTTTAATCACTATATAAGATCATCCTCCTGCTGGAAATCAGAACACATGCTGCTTCATAGAGTTGGGGTGAAATCAGGGAATTAGCTTCTCTTTTGTATTTGAAATACACAAAGATTATCTTTAAATTTTCTCCCTAGGTCTTGTCTGCCTGCACATACAGCAGGCATTTGCCTTCAGGAGTGAAAATTCTGGTGGCTTCCTGCTCTTCTATGAGGCTCACTTCTCTCTTGAATTTGGTTCACAAGGTCTTCCTGCATCTACTGCTCTTTGTTAACCCCATGGAGGAGTATGATTTTCATTTGTTAAAGCTTTTCTGGTTGTTATGGGAGGGAAGATCTTTCTTAATGTTTTTTTTTTTAGTTTATTAAAAAATCTTTTTATTGGAGTATAGTTGCTTTACAATATTGTGTTAGTTTCTACTGTACATCAAAGTGAATCAGCTATACATATATATATCCCCTCTTTTTTGGATTTCCTTCTCATTTAATTCACCACAGAGCACTGAGTAGAGTTCCCTGAGCTATACAGTATGTTCTCATCTGTTATTTATTTTACACATAGTATCAATAGTATATATATGTCAATCCCAATCTCTCAGTTCATCCCACTCCCGCTTTTCCCCCTTGGTATCCATACATATGTTCTCTATATCTGTGTGTCTATTTCTGCTTTGTAAATAAGATTGTCTATACCAATTTTTTCAGATTCCACATATATGTGTTAATATACGATATTTGTTTTTCTCTTTCTGACTTACTTCACTCTGTATGACTTAATCTTTTATATGACAACTGGAAATAAAACTCTCCTCATAGAGTTCTTTATTCACACTCTACCTGCAAATCAACTTAGGAGTTTCGGGGTTTCTGAACTTTCTGATTGTGGCTCTTTTCACTTTTCTATACTTGCTGGTGCAATTGAATTATCTGCTGGGGAAAACTCAGAACTTTGGAGAAATACTGAGTGTAAAAGAGCATCTGGTCCAATTAGTGATTCTTGTCTATGATTCTCTCAATAATGTGGAGGTCTTAGGCATTATTCTTACTTGGGGAGTTGAGTGTAATGTATTCCATCACCATGGCTTGGCGTCCAATCCAGGTTAATCACCTTTGATCTGCATGTTGGCATTTCTAAAGGGAAAAAATATGGATTAATTATTTCTATTCTTCTGTTTCTCTTACGAATAGTTATGTAAGTATATCTTCTATTGATGGCTTATTTCTGTCATATTTATGAAAAGGAAAAACTATGTAAACGCTAATAGAACAAGATAAAGCTATTCAAAACACGCCACATGCCTTCCTAAAAATGTTTTCAATTTTCAGAAACATTAGTAGGTAGCATATTAAGCCATTTTGTAAGTGAAAAACTCAGGGAAAATAAATTTATTTCATTTCTTATTTTCCACAATGGCTTTAAAATCCTGGGGAAAATATTTTTTTAAATATTTTATCTTTCAAAATTAAATATATAAAGCATTAAATTAAAAACTACTTTATTCATATTAACAGTCACTTATTTATATATGTTTCATCCCCAGAATTTTCTAAATGCATCCTATTTGTATTCCATGATTGTTAAACTAAAACTAATATTCAAGACCAACTGCTAACATTTCTACGTAATATTAACATACATTTTGCCTCAGGTAAAATATAGCAAAACTAATAACTATTTAATAACTTCTAAAAGTTTCACAGTCCCAAAGGTACCTATTAACATTCTCTGTCCTTAATTCTATGTATAATCAAATAGTACTGTTTTAGTTGTTTTTTCAATATTATATTTGTTTTACTTCTGAAGTGCCATAGGCCATAAAGATGTGTTACTCTTCTCTCTCTCTCTCTGTGAATGTGTATTTGGTTTTAATATATGGAATAATAACCATAGCTAACACTCAATAATATAATAATAATTACTATTTCCAGACATTATTCTCAATGCTGTACATATAGTAACTCATTTAACCCTTAACACTTACTTACAGATGAAGCAATTTGAGAGACGGAGAGATTACGCTTGTCCAAATTTACACAAATGGTAAATAACAAAGCTTGGATTTGAACCTAAACAGGCAGACCCTCAAGTCAGTGATAATAGGACCCTAGTAGAATTTATTATCTAAGCCGGAATACCCCTGAGAATAAAGGGTGGCAATATTAATAATTATACTAACGAATTAAGTACGTGGTCCCACTAGCTTTACCTTGTGACTGAACTGTGATTATATGGTTGCTTAGTTAAAAAACACATTTAAAATGCATTATACTTATGATTATGTTATTTCTTCATTTGGATATGTCAGTGTTTGTGCCAATCGCCAAAAGATGAGTGATGTTTCATAGTGGAAAAAGAGAAACAGAATGAAGGGCAGGAATTTGAAGAATACACTGGAAAATGTTAAACATTTTTTATCAGCTTTACCATAGGAATGAATTTTGAATAATAGAAATACATAAAACAATTACATGAAGGATGGATAAATTATCAAAATATAATTAACAACTAACAAGTTAGATGAGATATTACAAACAGAAAAAAATAAATTATTTGTTTTTAAGGCATAATTTTTGATACAAGTGTTGATAATTTTACTTATTAGTTAACTCTATAGATTTGATGGCACATGTGACCTAATCACAATTGTACTTTTTTTTTACATATACATATACCTATTCTTTTTCAGATTATTTTTCTATATAGGTTATACAGATATTGAGTAGAGTTCCCTGTGCTAGACAGTAGGTCCTTGTTGATTATCTATTTTATATATAGTAGTGTGTATATGTTAATCCCAAACTCCTAATTTATCCCTCCGCCACCTTTCCACTTTGGTAACCTTAAATTTGTTTTTGAAGTCTGTGAGTCTGTTTCTGTTTTGTAAATAAGTTCATTTGCATCATTTTTTTAAGATTCCACATAAAAGTGATATCATATGATATGTGTCTTTCTCTGTCTGACTTAGTATCATACTTAGTATGATAATCTCTAGGTCCAACCATGTTGCTGCAAGTGGCATTATTTCATTCTTTTTAATGAGTGAGTGAAATTCCATTGTATATATGTTCTTCTTCATCCATTCCTGTCGATGGATATTTAGGTTGCTTCCATGTCTTGGCTATTGTAAATAGTGCTGCAATGAACACTGGGGTGCATGTATCTTTTTGAATTATTGTTTTCTCCAGATATATGCCCAGGAGTGGGATTGCTGGATCATATGGTAGCTTTATTTTTAGTTTTTTTTTTAAAGGAATCTCCATACTGTTCTCCATAGTGAATGTAGCAACTTATATTCCCACCGATAGTGTTGGAGGGTTCCCTTTTCTCCACACCCTTTCCAGCATTTATTGTTTGTAGACTTTTTGATGATGGCCATTCTGACAAGTGTGAGATGATAACCCATTTGATTTGCATTTCTCTAATGAAAAGCGATGCTGAGCATCTTTTCACGTGCTTTTTGGCCATCTGTATGTTGTTTAGACAGCAGGTGGACACAGACATAATTCTGTCTCTGAGGCTTTATGCATTAATAGGAGTGTAACTCCTGCCTAATCTGATGTGTTAAATTGCAGTGAGGAAGAAGTTGAGTTTATGGTCTTAGGTAAAATACCAGGATAATGAAAGAGCAAAAGAATTTGTTGTAGTAGCTTTCACATAGTTTTGTGTTCACAGGGGAACTTCACATTAATAGAAGGTGTCACACTGATGATTATGTATAATAAAATCTGAATAGTACATTTCATAGTAATAGAACTTATCATTTTAGACCGAAGATTTGTTTTGGGGACACCCATGTTAGCAGGAGGTGACCTTAAAACTTCCTTAACTGCTGTGACAAAGTCTTTTTTTAAGAGGGCACCACAAAATAATGAGAGGCTGCTACACAATCGGATGCATTTAGTGGGAAGGCAGAGTCCGTGTGAGACATGGTCCACCCATTCCTGGCAGTGGATGTATGTATAGGTCTTGGAGCTCTGAGTGACATCAATCTTCTTTTACAACCAACTGAAAATTCACCTTTCGACATCATGCATTCCAGTCATGGCAAGAATTCTTGGCAGAGCCTGTGGATGTGGCCTTGGTAGTGGCTATAATATGGATGCAAGAGCTAGCCAGGGCCAGGTTGTTGTTTATGCTCAAAGTATGGTGGTGACTGTGGGTTTAGCTATGGCTGGAGCTAGATACAGCTCTGGCTATGAATACTCTTTTTACTGACCATTATATTCCCAAAGATGTTGGTCATCTTGTGGCTATTTACTTAAAAAAAATAAATTTATTTATTTATTTATTTTTGACTGTGTTGGGTCTTCATCGCTGCACGCAGGCTTTCTCTAGTTGTGGCGAGTGGGGGCTACTCTTTGCTGTGATGCGCGGGCTTCTCATTGAGGTGGCTTCTCTTTTTGCCGAGCACAGGCTCTAGGCAGGTGGGCTTCAGTAGTTGTGGCACTCAGGCTCAGTAGTTGTGGCACACGGGCTTAGTTGCTCCGCGGCATGTGGGATCTTCCCAGACCAGGGCTTGAACCCGTGTCCCTTGCATTGGTAGGCGGATTCTTAACCACTGCACCACCAGGGAAGTCCCTTGTGGCTATTTTCTGACTTTCAGAGTTTTTATGCTTCTCACTAGTATCCTGTGACAAATTTCAGGAAGCCCGTGTTGATTTTCCTTACATTTATCTTCATCTCTTGTGGACAGTGGGCGACAGCACGACATGGCAGTTTACACTTCAGCCTCTGGGACAGAGTTACCAATATTTTGTTACAATCAACATTTAAACAATTGCTCTTAAACTGTTAAACTCTGGTGTTCCAACCACTCTATTTAGTTTATGTGTTATAGCACAGTTCCTTAATAAATGCATTTAAATTCATCTCACTATTTTTTCTGCTTATTTTTGTTAAAGACTTTATGATTCTTTTTAACCATGAACTGGGCCATGTTTAACAGTTGTAATCATCCAAAAGAACTGGTCCACCTACAGAGCTGGACACAGGAGCAATCAAGGATTAGATCAGATGAAAAAGCTTGTGTTGCTTTTGGTCTCTACTTCCAATCTTATACGTTTTATATACCCATTTTTTAAGTTTCAAGTGCTACAAAACAATGTTATTTGAGAAATCTTCTTTGTCTTGGTTTGTTATAAAGTAGAAAAATGATTATTTTCTTTCTACCATGATGTTTATAAAAGTCGCAGTGTTTCTTACCCATTTAACACATGAAAACATTACTATGTTTATTAATTTCCATCACCTGACTTACCTTGAACACTGTTTATTGCTCAACCTGCACTGTGGGTATGTATTTTAGTGAGTGCATTATAAAATAAACTGTAGAGGCCTTCCTTATAATTTAGAAAGTCTATATTTCAAGCACAATGTTCATGCTTGAAATATAGCTTATACTTCAGTGAGTCTAGATAGGAAACTTTTGGGGCAAGTAAGCCCAGATTTTGGAAAAAAATAAAATGGGAGATTCTGCACATGAAAGAAGATATTGACATATTAAAAGTAAAATGTAAAAAGGAGCTTTTTAAGGCTTTAATATTCCAACAAGTAAGGAATTTTACAGCAGAAGTTCACTCAATAACCAGAAGTTTGTATGTATAGTGCCAAGCACTAGTGCTGTTTTGTTTTCATTTTTACCATTTGGTAATTATTTTTCTTATTATCACTTTAGATTTTGGAGTGATTATTATATACGTAAATTTGAAAAATAAAAGAATATAAAGTCTAAATTTGTAGTCTGAAAGCTCTTCTTCTAGCTGGAAGCTTTGTAACATCTGAGACTGTGTCTTATTTCTTGTTCACCTCTATATCCTTAGTCCCAGAACAGTGGCTGGCATAATGTGGACTCAGTAAATTTTTGTGAAATAAATTCATGTGTGAGTTTTTTACTATAATGATGCAAATTGTATTGCCTTCAACTTTCTTTTTTTTTAAACCCCACATTTTGTTTATTTATTTATTTTTTTGGCTGTGTTGGGTCTTCATTTCTGTGTGAGGGCGTTCTCTAGTTGTGGCAAGGGGGGTCACTCTTCATCACGGTGCGTGGGCCTCTCACTATTGCGGCCTCTCTTGTTGCGGAGCACAGGCTCCAGATGCGCAGGCTCAGCAGTTGTGGCTCACGGGCCCAGTCGCTCCGCGGCATGTGGGATCCTCCCAGAACAGGGCTCGAACCCGTGTCCCATGCATTAGCAGGCAGACTCTCAACCACTGCGCCATCAGGGAAGCCCCACCTTCAACTTTTAATACCAGAAAAAAAACCTCTTTTGCAAAAAATATTTCACTCTATCCTCATTATAGCTCAGTGAGTTGGGCAAGATTGGCATTAACATCTCATTATTTTAATCCCCTCACTCTGCTGTCCCCTTCCCCTCATTCATTTTATTTATTTTTACCTTTTTATTTAAATTTTTTAAAATTTTATATTGGAGTATATTTGTTTAACAATGTTGTGTTAGTTTCAGATGTACAGTACAGTGGTTCAGTTATACATATACATGTATCTATTTTTTTTCAATATTTTTCCCCATTTAGGTTATTACAGAATATTGAGCAGAGTTTCCTGTGCTATACCATAGGTCTTTGCTCTTTATCTATTTTAAATATTAGTAGTATGTGTATGTCAATCCCAAACTTCCAATCTATCCCTCCCCACCACCTTTCCCCTTTGGTAACCATAAGTTTGTTTTCTAAGTCTGTGAGTCTGTTTTTGTTTTGTAAATAAGTTCATTTGTATAATTTTTTTTAGATTCAGCATACAAGCAACATGATATATTTGTCTTTCTCTGTCTGACTTACTTTACTTAGTATGATAATCTCTAGGTCCATCCATGTTGCTGCAAATGACATTAGTTCGTTCTTTTTAATGGCTAATATTCCATTGTATATATGTACCACATCTCCTTCATCCATTCCTCTCTCACTCATTTTAAAAACAAAGATACTACAACTCAATGAGCTTAAATGACTTATTTAATATCATATGAGGATGGCTGGAGCTTCAGTGTGACATTCTGATTTCCAAATCCATGCTCATTTTCAATGTGATTAATTACTATAAAATTCAAGGACATTGTTTAATGTATTTTCAAAATATTAAAAACAATTTTTGTATTGATTTACCCACTGCATTTTAATTTTTTAAAAATGTGTATTTTACCTTTAGTCCTCTGCACAAAATCCAATGTTCATTAACTAAATATAAAAGAATAAATAAATGAATTAAAATTATAAAATACAATAGAACAGATTACAGAGTCCTTATAAAACATTGACACACTTATGAGCTGAATACTTTGTGAATGTCAGTGTATCCTTTCTGTAGTTACAAAAGAACAATACATTCAATAATTTGTGCTGGAAATTCTTAGAAAAGCACAACCTTCCGAGATGGAACCAGGAAGAAATAGAAAATATGAACAGACCAATCACAAGCACTGAAATTAAAACTGTGATTAAAAATCTTACAAAAAACAAAAGCCCAGGACCAGATGGCTTCACGTATGAATTATAACAAACATTTAGAGAAGAGCTGAAACCTATCCTTCTCAAACTCTCCCAAAATATAGTAGAGGGAGGAACTCTCCCAAACTCATTCTACAAGGTCACCATCACCCTGATACCAAAACCAGACAAAGACGTCACAAAAAAAGAAAACTACAGACCAGCATCACTGATGAACATAGATGCAAAAATCCTCAACAAAATGCTAACAAACAAAATCCAACAGCACATTAAAAGGATCATACACCATGATCAAGTGGGGTTTATCCCAGGAATGCAAGGATTCTTCAATATATGCAAATCAATCAATGTAATACACCATATTAACAAATCAAAAAAGAAAAACCATATGATCATCTCAATAGATGCAGAGAAAGCTTTTGACAAAATTCAACACCGATTTATGTTAAAAACCCTACAGAAAGTAGGTATAGAGGGGACTTACCTCAACATAATAGAGGCCATATATGACAAACAGACAGCCAAGATGGTCCTCAATGGTGAAAAACTGAAACCATCTCCACTAAGATCAGGAACAAGACAAGGTTGCTCACTCTCACCACTATTATTCAACATAGTTTTGGAACTTTGAGCCACAGCAATCAGAGAAGGAAAAGAAATCCAAATCAGAAAAGAAGAAGTAAAGCTGTCACTGTTTGCCAATGACATGATACTCTACATAGAGAATCCTAAAGATGCTACCAGAAAACTACTAGAGCTAATCAATGAATTTGGTAAAGTAGCAGGATACAAAATTAATGCACAGAAATCTCTGGAATTCCTATACACTACTGATGAAAAATCTGAAAGTGAAATTAAGAAAACACTCCCATTAACCATTGCAAAAAAAGGAATACGATACCTAGGAATAAACCTACCTAAGGAGACAAAAGACCTGTATGCAGAAAATTATAAGACACTGATGAAAGAAATTAAAGATGATACAAAAAGATGGAGAGATATACCATGTTCTTGGATTGGAAGAATCAACATTGTGAAAATGACTCTACTATCCAAAACAATCTACAGACTCAGTGCAATCCCTATCAAACTACCACGGGCATTTTTCACAGAACTAGAAGAAAAAATTTCACAATTTGTATGCAAACACAAAAGACCCCGAATAGCCAAAGCAATCTTGAGAAAGAAGAATGGAGCTGAAGGAATCAGGCTCCCAGACTTCAGACTATTCTACAAAGCTACAGTAATCAAGACAGTATGGTACTGGCACAAAACCAGAAATATAGATCAGTGGAACTGGATAGAAAGCCCAGAGATAAACCCATGCACATGTGGTCACTTTATCTTTGATAAAGGCGGCAAGAATATACAATGGAGAAAAGACAGCCTCTTCAATAAGTGGTGCTGGGAAAAC
Organism: Tursiops truncatus; assembly: GCF_011762595.2. Lineage (NCBI taxonomy): Eukaryota > Metazoa > Chordata > Mammalia > Artiodactyla > Delphinidae > Tursiops > Tursiops truncatus. The sequence continues at coordinate 130,170,964 of NC_047037.1, read as the reverse complement.
TGGACAGCTACATGTAAAAGAATGAAATTAGAGCACTCCCTAACACCATACACAAAAATAGACTCAAAATGGATTAAAGACCTAAATGTAAGGCCAGACACTATACAACTCTTAGAGGAAAACATAGGCAGAACACTCTATGACATAAATCACAACAAAATTCCTTTTATTTTTTCTTTTTTTTTTTTTGCGGTACGTTGGCCTCTCAGTGTTGTGGCCTCTACCATTGCGGAGCACAGGCTCCGGATGTGCAGGCTCAGTGGCCATGGCTCACAGGCCCAGCCACTACACGGCATGTGGGATCCTCCCAGGCCGGGGCACGAACCCGTGTCCCCTGCATCAGCAGGTGGACTCTCAACCACTACGCCACCAGGGAAGCCCCAAGATCCTTTTTTGACCCAGCTCCTAGAGAAATGCAACTAAAAACAGAAATAAACAAATGGGACTTCATGAAACTTAAAAGCTTTTGCACAGCAAAGGAAACCATAAACAAGATGAAAAGACAACCCTCAGAATGGTAGAAAATATTTGCAAATGTAGCAACTGACAAAGGATTAATCTCAAAAATTTACAAGCAGCTCATGGAGCTCAATATCAAAAAAAAAAAAAAAACAACCCAATCCAAAAATGGGTAGAAGCCCTCCATAGACATTTCTCCAAAGAAGATATACAGATTGCCAACAAACATATGAAAGAATGCTCAACATCGTTAATCATTTGAGAAATCAAAACTACAATGCGATATCATCTCACCCTGGTCAGAATGGCCATCATCAAAAAATCTAGAAACAATAAATACTGGAGAGGGTGTGGAGAAAAGGGAACCCTCTTGCACTGTTGGTGGGAATGTAAATTGATACAGCCACTATGGAGAACAGTATGGAGGTTCCTTCAAAAACTAAAGATAGAACCACCATACAACCCAGCAATCCCACTACTGGGTATATACCCTGAGAAAAACGTAACTCAAAAAGAGTCATGTACCAAAATGTTCACTGCAGCTTTTTTTACAATAGCCAGGACAATGGAAGCAACCTAAGTGTCCATGGACAGATGAATGGATAAAGAAGATGTGGCACATATGTACAATAGAATATTACTCAGCCATAAAAGGAAACGAAATTGAGTTATTTGTAGTGAGGTGGATGGACCTAGAGTCTGTAATACGGAGTGAAGTAAGTCAGGAAGAGAAAAACAAATACCATGTACTAACACATATATATGGAATTAAAAAAAAAAAGTCATGAAGAACCTAGGGGCAAGATGGAAATAAAGATGGAGACCTACTAGAGAATGGACTTGAGGACACGAGGAGGGGGAACGGTAAGCTGGGACAAATTGAGAGAGTGGTATTGTATATATGGACATATGTAAATACAAATGTAAAATAGATAGCTATTATCAAGCAGCCACATAGCACAGGGAGATCAGCTCAGTGCTTTGTGACCAGCTAGAAGGGTGGGATAGGGAGGGTGGGAGGGAACGAAACGGGGAGGAGATATGAGGATATATGTATATGTATAACTGATTCACTTTGTTATAAAGCAGAAACTAACACACCATTGTAAAGCAATTATACTCCAATAAGAATGTTAAAAAAATATTTTGTGCTGGAACCTCTGATATCTACATGCAGAAGAGTAATGTTGGACCCCTTCTTTTCCCTGTATACTCTTAATAGAACTTAGACATAAATATCAGAGCTAAAATTGTCAAATTCTTAGAAGAAAATATAGCAGTAAACTTCAGGACATTCAGGTAAAACCTTCTAAGTTATGATAATAGAAGCACAAGTGACAAAAGAAAAATATGTAAATTGCACATTATCAAATTAAAAAGTTTTGGTCTTCATTTGACATGATCAAGATAACTCACAGAAGGGGAGAAAATATCTCAAATCATATACCTTATGAAGGATTTATCTAGAATATATAAGGAACTCTTACAACTCAATAATAAAAGACAACCTAATTCAAATATGTGTATAACATCTGATTACAAACAGCATCTGATTCTACAAATATCCAATAAGAACATGACAGGATTTTCAGCATAATTGATCATCAGAGAACTGTAAATTAAAATCCCTGTTGGATATTACTTCACACTCAGTAGGGTCACTATAATAAAAAATCAGGTAATAATAAACATTTGAGGATGTGAAGAAATGGGAACCCTCATACAGTAATTTGTGGGAATGTAAAATGGTGCAGGTACTTTCGAAAACATTCTTTCAGTTTCTCAAAAGTTTTAAACATAAAGAAACCACATAACCCAACAATTCAATTGCTAGGTATATATATCCAAGAGAAATGAAAACGTATGTCCATACAAAAACTTTTGCTTGAATCTACATAGCAGTATTCATATTAGTCGAAAAGCGGAAACAAACCAAATATATGCCAACTGATGAATGTGTATAGAAATGTTATATATCCATTTCGATGGAATATTATTATTTAGCAATAAAAAAGAATGAAGTACTGATACAAGAAGATACAGTTGTGCCCATACTGGCCATTTGAAGCATTGTATGTGTACCTGAGCATTGAAACCCATGAAAAGACTCATCATAACCTATACTTTAAGACAGGTAGCAAGAAGATTCATGATGGTTCTCTCTGAATTACCTATAACACTGTGAACTAGCCCATTTTCTTTTCACTTCATATAAGGTTATTATAGGATAACTGCTAGTATGACAATCTCTATTTTACAGGAGTCAGTTCTTCCAACGTCAGGTTGAGAGATGCCTCCCAACAGTCCTTGGTGTACCCCTAGTTTCTTTTGTCTGTATTCAGGTGCTTTTTGAGTCTCTGGAAATTTCTTACAGAAGCTTGTATTTCTTATTCATAAGAAATATGGAGGAAATAAGGGAAGAGTATTAAATAATACTCTGGTTCCTAGGATTGTAAGGAACAGAGACTTCATTTCATTAGTTATTATCGGCATTATTATAACATGAGTTCCAAAGGAGTTCACTGGAAAGAACAGCCCACTCAACAGTAACGTTGTCAGTCGGTTAAAACCCTGTGTTTCTGTGGATATTTTTCCTTCTGTTTATTCATTTTATTCATGTCCATGTTTCAGTATGTTTGTTTCCATAGATCACCCGCTATCTAGTGTGGACTGAATACCAAATGAAGTTTTCCCTCTTGAAAAAAAATGATATATGTGTTTTAATATTTTTTGATTTCCTCCTCAGCATTAAACTGGAGTTCTTAAATTGCCAATAAAATCAGGGAGTGCTTAATCAGATGTAATGATCTGGTACTCAGTTGATTGCATTAATCAATCGCCTGAGGGGTTCCTCAGAAATGGAGTGTGTGGCTACTCCATCACATAGTCTGAGTCTTTCTTTTTTCTTTTTTATGGGCCATGACAAATATTTGAAAATTAGAATTTTTTAGCAAATATAGATACAGTGTGTAAGAGCTAAACATTCAAATATTTAAAATAGCCAGAATATTATCTAATTTTTTTCTTCAGGTTTCAGATGTGACATTTGATCACGTGAAGACAAGGTCTAGGTATTTTCCTAGATATTTAGGTTTATTTAAATTCTAGGTATTTTCCTAGATATTTATATTTATTTAAATTCTATGTATTTAAACTGATGAAAAACCTAGAGGTTTCTATGAGCTGGATTTTATGAGGTGCCAATGAGAGGCATAATTTTGTATTTATTTCAATTTATCTTATATTTAATGAAGCACCTATGTTGAGGAATTTATTACCTGAAGTAACAGTTCAAAACTTAAAATCTAGGTAGGGAGATAAAATCTTGCTAGTGTTATAGGGAAGGAAATAAAACTACTTACTGGTTTTAAAAAGGATTCATCTGCCAAACTATATCAATTCTTTTACAGTAGAGATATTTTAGGCATAAGAAGATGAAAAGAGGAGGTAAGAGATCTAAAATACTGCTTATTACCTGCTTATTTTTCATTGACTGAGGGTAAGAGTACAAAACTCAACAAAACCAGTTACTTCCCCAAAGCCCCGTCTTCAAATATCAACACTATCACACAGGGGATTGGGGCTTCAACATATGAGTTTAGGGGGACACGATTCAATTCATAGAAAGAACCTATGCTAATTGCAAATTGGGATAGTTACCAAGTGTCATATGTACTATGGAGAGAGCCATCATGAATCCTCTTGCTGCCTATTTTAAAGTCTAGTATTATGCGTCTTTTCATGGATTTCAGTTCTCAGCTGCATACACATTTCATAGGATTGTAGGGGCACAGTTGTATCTTCCTTGAGATAATTTTCTTTTTCTTTCAACATCACATGCAACGTGTTGCTATAGATTTCTCTTGTGAAACACAGCAAAATTATACAATTGGCACAAAAAATGTCTTGACTGTAAAATATAACAACATGGTTTGCCATTCAGTTCTAGTTTTGGAGGCTTGGTGGTTGCAAACACAGTCTCAGTACTTGTGAAAGAAGAATTTCTTGCTTTTCTAATATCAGCATCAGCACAACTCAGGCCACAAGGCATGCCCTCCCTTGGGTTTCTGTTCTGCACAATTAGGAGTGCAACCCAATACTGGCTTCCCTGGATTCTCCTGTAACTTTAAAGAAGTAATGACCAATTATCATTGAAACTTACATTCCCTCAGACATTTAGCCAATTACAGTTTGCTGGTGAACCTGAGATTCTCAGAAAGAAATTATCTGGTATAAAATTCATAGGGTCATTCTTAATAGGAACACTTAGGCAGACCCACATCTATACTTCATCATGGTTACCTCACTTGCTGTTATACTAGGATGACAAAATAAATGATGTAACAACTGCAAACTGTGTTTACAATAAGGGATTGTGGTGGTTACAAGAGTAGCCAAAGGTGTAAAGTTAATAACTAGATCATTTCTTTTATGAGCATCTCCAGGGTGTGAAATACCCAGTGGAGATGAGTATCAGAGCTTTCATTGTGGGAATCTTTCCTTGATCCCAAAGATCTTACACATAGAGAACTGAAATCATCTTAACTTTAAAAGTAAAGAAAAGTAAAATAATAGATATTAAAATGTTGTCGTCTTTGCCAAATTGCAAAGGTCTGAAAGTTTGACATCATCATCCAGTTGTTTTCCCTTACCACCAGAACCAATCTCTTGTCGAATTCTGCTCGTATTTCTTTCTTTTTTTTTTTTTTTTGCGGTACACGGGCTTCTCCCGTTGCGGAGCGCAGGCTCAGCAGCCATGGCTCACGGGCCCAGCCGCTCTGCGGCATGTGGGATCCTCCCGGACCAGGGCACGAACCCGTGTCCCCTGCATCGGCAGGCGGACTCCCAACCACTGCGCCACCAGGGAAGCCCTGCTCGTATTTCTTTTAATTTACTCTTCCTTCGAGTGTCATTTCAACTGTCTGGGTTGGAGATTCTTTGCCTTTTATCTAGTAAAATAATTTTATAAATGTTCTCTGTGACTTCAGCTTTTCTCTTGTGTAATCCATCCTAGACCTTACTATAAAAATTAATTTTTTTGTATCCAACCCAATTCCACTCCATCCCATTTTATTCCATTTGATGTAGCAAATAATCAAGCCTATATATATACCACTTGCTGTGTATGATAGACAATGGGAGACTATAACATAAATGAACAAACAAAAAATCATTTCACCCAAGGTATTCCTAGACTTTATAAAAAAGGAACAAAACCAACAAGATGACAATTGTAACAAAGTTATGCTCAGGATACTAAGTAGTTGTTTTTAATTAAGACATCTTTACTTTGTGTTTAAAGTTCAAAATGAATAATGAAACAGCAGATAAAAGTAATTTCTCTTTGTAATTCATGTGTCTACTCATCTGTAAAGCCATTAATGGAGTGCTATGCTGGACACTGGCTGGTATGAAAGGACGTCCTAAAAACTTCACAAAAGAGGTGAAGGCTGATTTCGCCTGATAGCACCCTGATGGAGATATTCCAGGCAGGCAAGGTAGCATGTGAAAAAGTAGGAAAGTATGAAAACACTGGTATTTTTCTTGCCAACTAAATACAACAGATGTTTACTAAGATCCTCCTGCAGGCTAGGATTCATATCTTTGTAGTTTGGCAAAGTTAAGGAATACATAATATGTCATGTTGTAATTCAAAATGTGTGTTTCACTCTTATGGTGATGGGGAGTGTTGAATTAAATGAATGAAGACACACAATTAGCCTTGTAGCTTAGAAAACTTATGGTAGTGGTTTGTTAAATGGGTTGGTGTTAGACCAAATTTATATTAATAATGCAGGAAAGATGATGGTGATGATGATGATATATGAATAGAGCATGGCCTGAGGGGACGTGCAGATTCCAGAGATATATGTACGACATAGAATCAAGACTTGACTGCCTGGTGGTTGATGGAGATGTCATTGTGAAACATGACTTTCAGGTTTGTGGCTTGGGTGATTGGGTTGTACTGATCATTGAGAGTAGAAACATGGAGGAAGAGGAGATTTAAGGATAAATAAGATGTATTTACTCTTTCATCCATATAAGAAACATTTATTGGATCTAACAAAGTTCTGGGTACCACTTAAGATCCTAGAAAATACAATGGTGAAAAAGATCTATGGAATTTGTGGTATTTCAGCAACATTCACGAGAAATTTTCTTTTTTAGCAAGCTGGATTTATGTACTTGGAATTACAGGTAGTTAAACAAATGGGAAGAGGAGAGGTAACTCAGTAAGCATGTAAAGAATGAGAAATAAGTGGTGAAGACAGAATTAATGCAACCCTAATAACTAAAAAGCCAAACAGGAGGTATATTAAGAGGAGCCAATGAGAAATAAGAATTTTTCAGAGAAGTAGATCGGAACTAAAAATGTCTATTGTCACGAAACTGAAGATTCCAAGTTTTCAAGAAAAAGGCATGGTTACTCTGCTAGAAAATGGGCATGTAAAAGAGGCACTGAAAATGTAATGTGGGTCATTATAAACATCCTTACCAAGAACAGTTGCAGTAGATGATGGTGTTGAAGTGTAGTCATGAAGAAGTGGAGGTTGATAACATGAAAAAGAAGTGTAATTGGGTCATAGGCAGGAGACATGCATGGTCAAAGGGGAGTTCCTGAAATAGAAGTTTAAACCTGGAAGACAGGGAAACATTTTTAAAATTCAATATGTTAAGGCCTTTCAGATTGTATGTGCTTAATAAATGCTCACCAGTTGTCTGATGATCACAGAAAAGCAAGAAAATTAGTGCAAATAAAGATTATTGTAATAAAATCTACTTTGTGGTAATGGTAGTGGAAAAACACATTTATAATAAATCCTGGAGTCTGGAAGGATTGATATTTCAGAAAATAATTATGAAAGAGTAATCATAGCACCCACAATAATTAAACTGGCTGAGGAAGGTTTGAATAAAAGGCACGTTTTGCCCATGGAGGTTGTGGATTTATGACACTTTATTACATAAGATTCAAAATTAAAACTGTTAGAAAAATCACTGTTCTTTCTCCTTAACTCCTAGTGTTACATAACTCCTTTTCATAAAAATACTGAGGCCCCTCTTTCTAAAACCAGACAATAGCATGGCATTACCACGAGAACATAACACTTTGAGTTTGAAGAGAGCCTTGCAGTGAATGTAAGAGCTCAGTAAGGGGGTCTACTTAAGAAGCATTCATGGTTTCACTGCAGTGGTGGAGGTCAAAAAGGAGATTAAAAAAATTGGTATCTAAAATGAAAGAATCATAAATTTTTGTTACTTAGAAGATGTGGTGAACATAAACTTTATGAAAAAACCTTGGTAATGAATCACCTTATTTATCTTTCTCTTGTTTTGAGGCATTAAGGAAAAAGTATAGATATTATATTCAAAAGACATGATTTAAGTTCTGCTGCTGAAGATCTGAGTGGTCTTGTAAATATCTTAACTTCTAACATCGGCCTGTTTATTTATAAAATGATAAGAACAAATTATAAAATATTTCTCACAGGACTCTTGAGAATAACATGGGCTAACATGGGTGGGAGTACTTTATAATCAAATCAAATAATCAAATATAATTGTTAATATTTGTTTTATTAACTATTATTGTTGAAATTTGTGTTTTTAATCTCTAACAAAAATAATAAAAATTAAATATTAGAATTGGGATCATCTTAAATATTATCAGATCTAGTGATTATTTGTCTTTCATTAATTCATTCATTTTCTTATTCATTCTTTGCTTTATTAAACCACAATTTGCTCAGTGCCTCTTTTGAACCAGATGTTGGGCTAGGTTCAATAAACAAAAGGTATTTCAGGTATGCAAATAAAATTCAGTAAGGTAGGTAGATAAAGAGAAGACTACAGTATAATGTGCAGGGGTCATGATATAGTATAGAGCTACATCCTTCAAGAAAGGGTATGTGAATCAGATTGTGGGAACCAGGGAAGACCCTCTGGAGAAGGTGATGTCTGTGTTGATTCTCAAATGATGAGTTAGGTTTTCCCAGACATTACTCTGGTGGGAGTATGTCTTACACATTTGAAGCATCATATAGGGAAATGTTGAATTTAATCTTCAGTATTTCTGAAAGTACTATGGAAGAGAGATTAACAAGGAGAGGGACTGTTGTAGGTTAAAACCAAGGTTGCTGAATATGTTTTAATAGCATGGACTTGGGTGATGTTGATTTCCTTCAAGGTTGCTGACTGTCTTTACATACTTTTTCAATAACAGCAGATTAAATAGAAAGTCTACAACAAATTTGAAGTCACCAAAATAATGAGTTCATTTTATTCAAATTTCTGTGATGAAAAAAAGATTCTTACTGAGGTAAGCCCCACACATTCCTCACAGTATATGAGTCCCAGGTGTGTGAGTGACATTAGAAAATTCTTACTATAACCCACTAGTCCTGAAACTATGGGCTGCTGTGGTTAGGACCACAGTTATGGCTGTGGATGTGGCCATGGCTATTGCTACGGATGTGGATGCAAGAGCTACAGAGGACTAAACTGGATATGGTTCCAGATATGGCTGTAGCTATCGTTGTGGATTTGGATCCAAATATGACTGTGGATGTGGTTCTGGCTATGTCTGTGGTCCATTTTGCTAGAGAAGATGTTATTTCTCTTGTATCCAAAATATATAAAGAATTATAAAATTATCAGGAAAAAGGACAGCCTCGTAGAAAAACAGACATAAGACTTGGAGGTTTTACCAAGGAGGATATTCAAATAGCCAAGTAACATTTAAAGTTTTTTAATTTCACTATTAGGGAGATGGAAATTGAAACTATAATGTATTATTATTACATACCCACCAGAATGGTGAAAGTGTAAAAACAGATAATACCGAAGGTAATTAAAGATATGGATAAATAGGACTTCCATTTACTGCCCCAGGGAATATATATTGGTACAATTTTGGACTATTGCTTGGCAGTACCTTTTAAAATGGGCATATGCATACCCTACGATCAAGTACTTCTACTAAGACTATTCCCAAAAGAAATGCATACATATGTTTATAAAAGGATGTAACACAGAATACTCTTGGTAGCATTATGTTTAAGAGCCAAAACATAAAACAACTCAAATGTTTATCAACAGTAAAATTTATAATGAAATGTGGTATTTTCATAAAGTTATATATTATGAAGAAGTGAAAAAGAACACGTTACTTTGACATATGCAAAATGGGGAAAGAATTGTACAGTTATAATTATGAACAAAAGAAGTCAGACACAAAATAATGGATGGGCAAGATTTTGTTTATGTGAAATAAAAAACAGGTAATACTAATTTATAATATTGAAACTCGTGGTATTGGTTATAATTTTGGTTCTCCTCTTTGGGAAGAGAATTGAAATGGTAGCTAGGAGGAGGAGAGGGGTGGCTTCAGAGAAACTGATGTTTTTTCTTGATATCAATGGTGGTTTCCCAGTTGTGCTAACTTTATGAAAATTTATTGAGCAGCACACTTCAGATTTGTACTTTTCTGTACACATGTTATATTACAATGAAAGATTTATAAATATTCTGCCATCTGTCTCATTTCTCTCTGACCAGTTCTCTCCTCATTAATCACCATTCACTATGTCATCTCTGTTCCCCACTTCCAAATTCTCTCTCTCTCTCTCTCTTTTAATATGCAGAGTAATTTAGTTTTCTTTGTAGCCATCATCTAGGTTATGCTTCTGGGGCCTTACTTTTTTCTACTAAAAATAAAAATAACCTACAAAGTTGCATTCCTAAATTAAGATACCATTTATTTCCTGGAGATGAATCCTCTCCACTCTTTCTTCTCATAGAGGTCTGGAATTTAATACACCACATTTTTTCATTGTAGTTGTTAATTGTGGCATTCACGAAGGGCATAGGAGAGATTTTCAAGTTTATTTAGAAAGATTCATGATAGAATTATTTAAATTAAATAGGTATTCATGTGCATTAAAACAAGATGCTATGGAGAGCAATGAAAGAGTATTAGGAAAATCATATATTTATCGTTGTATGATATTTGGGACACTCTGATTCATGGGTACCCTTGTATTCCAGAAGAATATTGAAAGAAACATTGATTACCATTAAAATCTCCTGTGACAAGAAATAATGATTTCAGTTCATTAAAAGAGCATTTCTAAGCCTAAACTTAATGACATACAATGATTGAAATTCCAGGATCTAGCATGAAAACAGGATCTTCTCTTTGTTATTTACTTGATTTGTGGTCTTGGATAATTTACTTTCCTTCTAAACTGTATTTTTAAGAATAAATTATAAGGAATAATAGTGCCCATTTCATGAGTGTTGTGAGGATTAAATGTAGCTTTTAGAGTAGGGTTTATTAAATTCTAAGAGTTAATCATCTAAAAGTCATCAAACTCATTTAATGGTAATAAAATTTCAAGGAAGAATTGCAACTATTCATAATTAAACGTATAGAAATAGTTCTAAATGGAATATTATGTAAGGATAAAAATTCTTCATCCCTTAGTTACTGAACTCCAAAGTATCATATTATACCAGATTGCTTTTATTACATTTTCAATGATATATTGTTATATGAAACACTTCAGGCAAAGTATAATAAGGCCACTAAAAGTAAGAGCTTATATTTCCATGATATGACCATTTTATTTCCTGCTTCTTTGTAAAATAATAAAGGAATTATTCCAAAGCATCAATTACATTGACAAATAGTTCAATTATGGTGATTTCATGAGAATATTGAATATTTTCATAGAGAGGTGAGAGTGAATACAGTTTGCTTAACTTGGGACTGAAAGAATAGTAAAGGAGTGAATAAAATGAGTATCAGTTACTATTTTAAGAAGCATCATGGTCAAGGGGAGGAGGGAGATTGACGGTCATTCATCAGAGAGGAACTTCCAAAACACTGTATGTGAAAACATAAGGTGAAGAATATATGTATTCTTCAATTTTGCAGTTCCTCAGAGATTCATTAGCTATGGCTGTGTAACAAGTTACCACACACATAGTAGCTTGAAACAACATACATTTATTATCTGCCAGTAGGTCAGGAGTCTGGGAACAACTTCACTGGGCCTCTGCCTGGGGTCTCACAAGGCTAAAATCAAGTTGTTGGCCAGGCTGGATTCTCACCTGGAGGCTGAAATAGAACGCATTACTTTAAGTTTCCTCAGGTTTTGGGCAGAATCCATTTCCTTGATGCTATAGAATTCATGTTCCATTTGATTCTTTAAGACTAGCAATGGAGGGAGAGGGGAGAGAGAAAGAGAAAGAGAGAGAGGAGAAGGAGAAGGAGAAGAAGGAGGAGGAGAAGAAGAAGAAGGAGAAGGAGAAGAAGAGAGAGAAAGGGAGAGAATGTGCAACTTCAAGTTCTTGCCTGATAGGCTCATGAACACCAAGGATAATCTCCCTTTTGATTAATTTAAAGTCAACTGATTACGGAGCTTAATTATATCAGAAAATCCCTTCACTTTTGCCATATGAGGTAACACAATCCTGGGAATGATTCCCATCACTTTTGTGATAGAATTCTTGTTAGAAGGATGTTACAGGTCCTGCCCATAATCAAGGTGAGGGGATTGCAAAAAGCATGGATGCCAGTGGGTGGGACTCATGGGGGCTGTCTTAGAATTCTGCTGACCATGACATGACTTATATATTGTCTGGGTTTAATGAGAGCTGTTCCTTATTAAGACAATCAGCAAAATTAATTAAAAATATTGACATTACAAAACTATTGAGAGAGAAGAAATGCGAGAAACAAATGCAGAAATATGCTTGGCTTCAGGAAGAATGGAGGGAAGATGGCTACTTTTTAATGGGTAAAAATTGTCAAAGTTTACCATTCATGACTGAATAATAAAGAATTTCTACAAATAGTTGAGAACTTGAGGCTCTGTTTTTAGGATGGGTATTCTTTGATCTTTGGTATTCCACTTTCCTTTACTATATATAAAAAGGGAAACTCCTGGAGTGATCCCACTTTTTTTTCCTATATTCTGCCAAAATTTAACTCTTATAAAAGAATAGCAGTGATAATAGTATTCTGTAACTCAGAGAAGATATACAATAGGTTTGTGAATTAATCACAGTGATCTGCTTACAAAACAAACCATGATTAGATCAATAAAGATAAAAATAACAGAAAAAGCAAGATATGGGAAATACATGGAAAGAATTTAGTGTTAAATTATCAATATGTTGAATATTCACATTTGAAAATGGAAAACTGGGAGATTTCCCTTACTAGAAAAAAAGAAGCCTGTTTTCATAGTATTTAAAATGATAGAAATAGGGGCATGAAATATTGTCTGGGGTGCTGGATATTTGAAAAGTATTAGATAACTGTATTTTATTTGCTTTCCCAGCTCAAGAGGCCATAATCATTAAGAGTAAATGGAAGATTCAAGGGGTTAGACTTCTTGACATTAGAAATTCCTCTAAAAATTAGTTCTGTCTGAAAAGTGGATTGGCAATATGCTTGGCTCCCCTGTCTCCAAAAGTTTTAAACTAGTTCAGGTCACCAATTTGTGGACATGTTGTGGATGGAAATGCTGCATCAGGAGAGAGGTAGAACTAATTGTCCTCTCAACTCTCTTCTTACTGTAATACTCTGGGATTCTGCAGTCAAAGAGTGGCACTGAAATATAAAGGCTTGAGAAGAATAATGATGCTGGATGTAGAAACAGAAAAAAATAACATGATTTTGTACAAGTTTCTGTAATGGAGGGCGAAGTCAAATAGTATTAGTTAGTTTTAAGAAACCTCATCACATTGTGGAGAGATATCTTCTAGCATTGAATACCTTTGAGATCCAAAGTAGGGAGCAGATAAAATGTGATTGCGTGAGAGAGAGAGAGAGAGAGAGAGAGAGAGAGAGAGAGAGAGAGAGTGTGTGTGTGTGTGTGTGTGTATGTGTTTGTATGTATGTGTTCATGTATGTGTGTGTGTGTGTGTATGTATGCGTGTGTGTATGGATGCTTTGAGGAAAGACAAAAATTCACCTTTAATGAACCAATCTCTAGTTTAGATTCTGAATTATAAACTTTCATTCATCAAACATTCATGAAATATGATGTATTGGACTTCACTAGGGGCTGTGGATTTAATGGCATAAGTTAAATTTCTAGACCTCAAGGAATTCATACTCTGGGGTATGGGAGAGGTAACAAGATCACACATGCCATTTTATAACACAAATAGAACTTAAATAGCACTTACTGGAAGCCAGGTGTTATTCTAAGTGATTTACAGATATTAACTCAGATTTTCTCAACAACTTTAAGAGTTAGATACTATCATTTCACGTCCTCATTTTATAGGTGAGGGAACTGAGACACAGAGAAGTTCATTGAATTGCCAGAATTTGAAGCCAGGATTCATGTTTTTAAAGTGCCACACCAAGAGGCCTCTCTTGTAGACGTGTGCAGAAGCCAGCCTGTACCAGCTTGGGAAGGTTAACAATGTGCATCTCTCCCCAACTCCACACCAGTGACATCCTGTTGGTCGTTTGAAATTAACCAAGATGGAAATATTTAATTTTTTTAGTGAGTCAATTTACTAGTGCCCTACTGGCAGCTTACGGACTGCTTACAGGGTCAAGGACTAATTCCTAAAATATCGTTGGAATTTTGCATGTCTGAGAACACCTGCTCTTCCTACTTAATCCTCCCAATCCTTGGCACCGTGTCCAGGGCCAGCTACATAATCTGCGGAGTCCACAGCAAACTGAAAATGTGTCAAAAAGGCAGGAAAAAAGATATGTTGCCTGTATTCCGTGGTCTCTTTTGACATATTATGATGCTTTTTGTTTTCTACTTAGTGTCATGTGCTTTTGGGCATGAGGATAGCTGTTGAGTGAATCTAGACCCTCACAAATACCGGATCCCAACTTTCCCATGCCCAGGTTCCTGTCAGGTGGAGGGGGTAGAAGGTAGCAGCAGTTATAGGACTACTGGATGGGGCTGAGGCAGTGGGAAACTAAGGACTTATTCTGGGGAGGTGGGGAAGTGGTGAGAGGTGGGACTGCATGTGACATAACACCCCAAATCCTCTGCACATGTTCCATTGTCCCAGCAGACTTCACTTACAAACCACAAATTTAAGGATGAAAAGTGTTAAGAACTTAGAGATGGTGACGATGGAGCATTTAACACCAAGCACAGGGAGCCTTCTGAGCACTGGGCCTTGTGCACATGCACTGGTTGCACAGCCGTGCAGTTGGCCCTGATTGTGCCTCATAAATGGTGTGTACTCAGCATATGTTGGATAAATTGAATTGATTTGCTTCATGACTGTCTAGCGAAGAATCCAATTAAACTTGTGGAAGCAAACATCGTTATTCAAAACTTGTTTGGAGAGAAGGCAGGGAAGAATTTGCTATGTGAGTGGAATCATAGCACCGATCCAATTTTAAAGGATTGCACGTGTATTGGGGACTTCTTTGGGGGCAGGGATGGGCATAGGCAATAATGATGGAAGTCTAAGCTTCAAGATGACATTTACTTTATGGTTTAATTTTATAGGATCATGATTAAGGTTTTACACAGGTTCAGATCCAGAATTAAAGCACTTATAAACAGCCATATTAATCCTCTCTTAAACCTATCTTTGCCTATCTCTCCTTTCAGTAGGAAGAAGAGTAGGCAATTCTGACCTCAATTAGAGCAGTATGATTGGAAGAGAGAGTAATAATAGTATTTTGCTCATGAAGGGATACTTGGAACTCACAGAAACATAGTTAAAATTATCCACTCACATTTTGTTTATACAGACCTATGGAGGGCAAAGTGAAAAGTAAGAAATGCTCTGTTAATATAAAAAAGCAAAGCATGGAGGTTGACAATTTACAAAATGCAAATATTGGCATTTTTATATTTTTAATGATAACTAATTTATTAAATTCTGCCTCTTCTTGAAGTCAAACTTGAAGCATATGGAATTTAGAATCAAATGACTAAGTTATATTTCTATCATTAAACAGCTGTGCTATTCTGACCAAGTCACTTAATTTTTTAAATCTCAAACTATTGGGTGTAAGATAGGCTCAAGGATGTATTGTACAACAAGGGGAATACAGCTAATATTTTGTAATAAATGTAAATGGAAACTAACCTTTAAAAATTGTATGAAAATAAAAATATAGGGACCAATAAATAAAATACCCTCCAATTTCTCTGGATCTCCAAAAAACCCCACAGTATTGTAGTATTATATTATTTTATATAAAGTGTAGATAGTGATAATAATATTACTAGTCTTGCCTAATAAGGATAAACATATACACACACTATGCAACATATATACACATGCACACACATGATTTCAAAGCCACTGAATTTAATTAGGGGACAAAATATTTACTTTGGTCTTTGTAAGGTCATGAGTCACATGAGAGATATGTTTTCAATAGAGTTGGGGTCATGAAAAAGAAGTCAATGTTATTCCAGGCTTATTAACTAGAGAAAACTCTGGGAAAGAGCAAATTAAAGACACTTTTTAACAAATTTGAAGTGCCTAGTAAAATGAGCTCTTTCGAAGCAAATTGTTATGTCACTGAGCAGGCTGACTCAGTGTTTCCCATCCACACCTGACTGCATGTAAAGGTCTGAGATTGTGGGTAACACTCTGATTTGCAGACTCCCTTGCTTCCCACATATACCTTCCATTGACACTTTTAGCTCCTAAGCATCATGAGTTGTTACTGCTATGGAAATTCCTATGGAGATATAGCTACAGCTATGGCTCTGGCTATGTCTATGAATAAAGGCCCTGTGGTAGTGGCCATATGGGTCAAGCTATGGATCTGGCTGTAGTTGCCGTGGCTACTATTCATTTTGCTACAGGAGATGCTATTTCTTTTGCTGTTAGCAAATTACTACCAGAATATCCTTTGCTACTGAAGTGACAAGTGGAACTCTGTTCCAAGGAGGAGTCATTGAATATTTTTATTCCTTTCAAATGTTTTTGTCATAGATGGGCTTTGATAACAATGGAAGAAAGAAGATAAAATTCCTTTTGTTTTCTGAAATTTAACCCTTACATCTATCTCATGCTTCCTTTCTACATTGTGTCCTTGGCCATGAGCATTAGTGCTCCACACTGGGGCAAATTGGTTTCCCAATGAAATGCTTCTTTGAGTCTATCTAGTCTGTGTCATTAATCTTACTATAATGCATCACTGACTACAGGTTTTGTAACTGCCCTGTTTTTTAATTTTTAATTTCTTGTGCATCCCTGTGACTTCATTGGTTCCTCCAAACATTTCTCTTCAATAATTTACTGTTTAGCGATTACTCACATCTAAAATAACAAATACATACCTGTATATGCATATACACAGAAAGAAGAATTATTTATGTGTTTAGGGGGAATGAAACTGGTATTGTCTTACAGAATGGATTGAAACAGAAAGAGATATGAGTCTAGGAGAATTCAGGGAAGCTGTGATGTGGACCTGAATTGGATATTGACACAAATAAAGGGAAAGAAGTGATAGACTTCTGAACCCCTTGAGAGGGTGAATCTCTGAATTCTGGACATGATGAGGGGGGAAGATAGAAGAGATGTCCAAGGAAGAGAAACAGTGGAAATGTAACCATATAATATCTAGACTTGTGAGGAAAGAAGTGACATGAGTTATCAAAGCATATTTAAAGGCTTATAATATGGCAGGAGAATTGGATTTGCTTCTCGTGTCCCAGAAATCACAATTGGAACTAATAGGTGATAATTACTGGGAAAATGACTTCTAAATATAAAATATGTTTCCAATAACTATGGCTCTGAGAGCTGAACTGACTATTCCACTGGAATGCATGTGATGGAAGCTGCCTGATCATAGGCAAGGAAGGCAAGATCACCACAGTGAGAACTCCAAGGTAAGTGGTGACCTAGGGTACATCCAGGCCTGACATTCTGTGAACTGTTCATCAAGAATGACTCAGAAGTATTGAGCCTGACTAGCAGAGAAAATGATGTTAGTACTCTAGAAACAAGAAAGTAAAGGGGGATATTCTTTCTCTGATTTGCGTCTTCCATTGCAGGAGTAAGGAGAGTGGATGGAGGGGAGAGTCAGCTTTTCACACTGCAAAGTATTGTAGAAAAATAGGAAAAATATCATGGCTGGTGTGAGCTTCAGTCATTCTGTCTCTAAGTAGAATCATGTCAGGTCTTCTGGATCCTCAGCAGTGTAGGAAGAAGTTGTTGTCCAGTGTAGAGGCTAGGGAAAGAGAGGTAAGGTTTGTGGTATGGCAGATGTTGTGGACAACTTATCTGTGTATCTGTTTATTATTTATATTCTATCTATCATCTATCTCTCTATCATCTATCATATCTATCTATATCTATCATATCATATCTATCATCTATCATTTATATCTATCATCTATCATTTATATCTATTTACCCATCTATCTATCATCTATCTATCTATCTATCATCTATCTAATCTGTCTATCCAAATGGGTTCAGTTCTCAGTGAATTCATAATCTTGTGTAGGAGTAACATAAGATTAAAAATAGAATGAAATAATTGTTTTTATAGCCATATGTTGTGAAAGTTATAAAATATGGAGGGTTATTTAGTGTTGTGAGCATCAGGAAAGAGATCTGAGAAGAGGAGACCCTTGAGTTGAGGCCTGAGTAGGAATTGGCCAGACAGATAGGGGAGTGGGACAATAAATCTTTGTGTCCATTTATTATCATTCCTGGGGGACGTGTAATCACTAAGCACATCTAGAGAGGAACTCTCAGGTTTTCCCTGTTCTCATAAGAGTACCTAGAGCGCAGTGCATACCTCTTCCGCGAGCGGGAGAGGGCCTGGCCAGAGGAGCATATGCCAGGGAACCCACCAGCAGAAGACTATGAAGACTTGGCTCTGATACCCCTCTGCTGTGTGACTTCAGGCTAGTGACTTGATCACTGCAAGGCTCGGCTTCTTTCTCTGAACACTTGTTTGTCAAGTACCCACTCTGTTAATTTTACGAGGTTGTGAAAATGAATTGAGATAATGTGTATACAGACACTTTCCAACATACAACAGAGATGGACTGATTAGAAGGAATGTTTTCATTGTTTAATGAGAGTTTAGATTAGAAGATTTGGGGGGATTTGAAGCTAGAAAAAATATACTCTAAGGGGGAAATTTATGTACATTCCTAATTATGGGAATCTCTAGAACATATTTCACATGGATAATGAAGATTTACTGTTTAATAAATCTTTGATCTTGACTAAAATGTCTTACTGCAAGATGATACTTAATCCAAGCTATCAAAATAGACATAGTCTTAAAAATAAAATATTTTTCTATGGACTGATCTTTTTACTCTTGTGGATTTCAAAAAAGTCCACATCAAGTTTTTACATGATATGTACCTAAACGTGTTCCCAAGATATATGCTTTAAAAATACAACATAAATTTCTGAACTTGAAAATATGCATGATTCCATGCCCTATGACATAATGTTGACATTGTATTTTTGGTAATAAATTACTATACAAAATGGCTCAGTCAGGTTGCAAAAAGGCTGCTAAGAAGGTAATTTATATTCTGGGGGTTTTGCTTCCTTATCAGAAAAACAATTTTAATTAAGGCATATATATATGTATCATAGAATGACCTCTTTTGAGTTACAAAGCTATTACCTTAAGTTCAGACTAAATCAACATTTTAGTACAAATAAATATGGGTATCTGAAATCTATTAGTAGACAAGAGTTTAAAACTATGGGGTAAGAAAAATGAGATTTTTTAAAATTAATTTTTATTGGAGTATAGTTGATTTACAGTGTTGTGTTAGTTTCTGCTGCACAGCAAATTGAATCAGTTATACATATATCCACTCTTTTTTAGATTCTATTCTCATATAGGTCATTACAGAGTACTGAGTAGAGTTCCCTGTGCTATACAGTAGGTTTTTGTTAGTTATCTATTTTATACATAATAGTGTGTATATGCCAATCCCAATCTCCCTATTTACCCCTCCTGCCCTCCCTTTCCCCCTTGGTAACCATAAGTTTGTTTTCAACATCTGTGATTCTATTTCTGTTTTGTAAATAGGTTTATTTGTACCATTTTTTAAGATTCCACATATAAGGGATATCATATGGTATTTTTCTTTCTCTGACTGACTTACTTCACTCAGTATGACAATCTCTAGGTCCACCCATGTCACTGCAAAAAAAAAAAAAAAGTAAAATTATTTAAAATTAAAACTTATGTTTGGATTCTAAAAAGCACATTCTTAAATAACATGTATTAAAATGATAATCACAAAAATAAATATTTATAGCCAAGGGGAAAAAAAACAACTGAGATAAAGGGAATAGCATTTACTGAGTAATATTCCTGACCCAGAGCACTAAATAGGCATGCAATATATGAAAAACAGTTATGTAAAAATAGTTAGGCTCCATTTTAGAAAGAAGAAATTGGTGTTCAGACAATTTAAGCATATAATCAAATATCTTATAAGTGGCACACCAACGTTTGAACATATGTTTGACTTGATCCATTCATTTTTTTTTTAAATTTTTTTTTTGTGGTACGCGGGCCTCTCACTGTTGTGGCCTCTCCCGTTGCGGAGCACAGGCTCCGGACGCGCAGGCTCAGCAGCCATGGCTCACGGGCCCAGCTGCTCTGCGGCATGTGGGATCTTCCCAGACAGGGGCACGAACCCATGTCCCCTGCATCGGCAGGCAGACTCTCAACCACTGCGCCACCAGGGAAGCCCCAGATCCATTCATTTTTTATGGAGAAATAGTAAGTTCAAATTATGTGTCGGTCACTGTACTCATAGCTGGTTATTCAGGGATGCACAGAATAGAGATTGTTTCTACTGTTATAACCCAGTATCCAAGATCTGAATGGAAAGGTATTAGAAATAATGCAATAAAGATAAAAGACTTTTTCAATAATCCAGGGGTACTGTGACCAAAAAGTGTGTGTTGGCAGTTGCACTGAAAAGTAAAGTGTCTATTCCAGAGAATTCGTGAAGTAGAATTTATAGTTTTGAATTTTAAGGAGGACAGAAAAGGTAAGAAACTGAAGAATAAGAAAAATTGGAGTGGGAATATATTTTCTTTCTGTTTATGGTTAGGGATGAAACATAGCAGAGTGATCATTAGACTGGAGACCAATACCAGAAAAAATAGATAGAATGATTTCTCTGAAGGAAAAATGTCTAATAATGAGAGTTCTCAAAAATTGAAATTGGCAGCTTTGTGAAAATCCCTGTTGAAGGCATTCAATAAAGTATTCAATCACCACTCATTCCTTTGTTGTTGAAATTCAAGTATCCAGTAAAAAGAATGACCTTCTTGGCCTTATATTCCCTTCCAACTTGGACTTCATGGTTGTTACAGTAAAAAATAATGTAAATTTTGGAGTCTTCCTGATTCTGAAGATGCTGATTTAAATAAAACCTAGAAAGTAAGATAAGCAAACAAATCAAAACAAAACAACCCCCTCCCCTGAAACAAACAAAAAAAGCAACACTTTTGTTTTGGACTGAATGTTTGGTCAGGGAAAGACTGAATGTTTGGTATAGAGTGACATATTTTAATTAGTGAGGTAAGACATTGTTTCAATAAACCTTGACAAGTGCTATGACATGTACCTGCACATAGGAGCCAAGAGGAGGATGATCCAATCCAGATGTTAGCAGTGAGGAAAGGCATCTCGCAGGAACTTATCACAGATGTGAATTTTGATGGGCAAACAGATTTTTTTTTAGCTGAGAATTAAGGTGGCAAGAAAAACATTAATAGCAGAAGAAATGATGCTGTTTTCCCTCTTTTACATGTTGAAAAGGTAAATGTGATAGGATTATTTGGAAGAAAGGGGACACATTATACTTCAAAATCACAATAAAAATTTTTGTAGAAGGTTGAGAACTTCTGATTAATGTACGTATAAATACAGGGCAAAATTGAGTTTTGTACTACTTTATGTCATGAGGGTGGGCTTTTGCTGTAGGTATCAATGTTATTTCCTAAACTTTAGCTTCTGAACGAAACATACGAGGAACAGTAGTGATAGGAGAAGGAAAGAATGGTTTATCGAATTAGGGGAATGCACTAATCTTTCATAATGTAAAACTCTGATAAGTTCTGCATATGAAAAATATTAGGCTCTGGTCCGAGGTTTCTGATTCTTCAGCCAAATAAAGTTGGTTAGGTTGTGAAAGTCTCCTCAATGGTATGATAATACTTACGTAGCTACAAAAAATGCAAGAGAAAGGAGGGCTGCCTCACCTGTGAAGGACCTTACTTTGCCTGGTACATGGAAGAAGGAAATATAACAAGAAACACTTACATATAGCACACTGTCTCCACACTTATAAGTAGTTATTGTTCCAGTGGATGGGCTTGGCTTTGAATGATCAGATGTTGATCTGTTTCTTGGGATTTGAGGAGAGTTGGACATGGAGGAGGTACGGAACACTGAGAGGGTTGGAGAAGCCTGGCAAGAAGTCAAGAAAGGAGACAGGAGTATTACCTTTCCTATGGCCAGAAGCAGGGGTTTTGAAAAGATGAGAGAGAAAAAGGTGCAAAAATTTCCTACATTCCCCAACAAGCTTGTTTTATAAGATACATATTAAATGAAAGGAGACTTTGAAAATGATTATCAGTTTTGCACATGATTCTACTGAGACAATTCTTCAGCAGAACATATTAACATGATGCTCTTTAAATAAAAGTGGAGTCTCCAAAACAACAAGTTATTTTAAGCAAATCATTATTGATTGTCAACAGTGACTGGCACATAATGGTTGCTTACATATTTGTTGCCTGTGTCAAGGAATGAATGTTATGCTCTGCCAATTACTGACAGTATATAAAGGTCCATGGGAAGTAGTGACACACACACTTCAGAAACACCCTCTTGCAACCCACCTGAATCCACTTCCCTTGACAACATGTTTTGCAACTACCACAGCAATTCCTGTGACTACAGGTGTGGAAACAGCTATGACTGTGGATTTAGTCCCTATTATGGCTGTGGATATGGCTATGGATATGGCTGTGCATATGGCTCCTACTATGGCTGTGGATATGTCTCTGGCCCTGGCTACTGCAACTACCGGCCAGTTTGCTATAGGAGATGTTATTCTTCTTGCTACTAGAACATCACCATCCAAGGTCCATTTGCTTCTGAAAAGACATCTAAAGATAATGCTGATTCAAAGATCTTTAGGGCACAATTTTTATATCCAAGAAATTACATGTCTGACAGAGGTATTGACCTCCAACTACCAATTTTTAGATTGGCATCTTTGTGGCCTGAAGTCCATGGTGGTATCATTTGCCTATTTTCCAATTGTTAGCCTTTACTCCCTTAATCTCTGATTCTCTGTATTGATGATCCTAACATCCTATTGTCGGGGAAATCCCTTGTTATCAATAAAAATTGTTCATTGTTATTAACAAATTTCTGTGTATTCATTTGTGAATTAGTCTTTTTTGAGATGTTATGGCCTCTGTTGAAAATTGGGCTAATATCTTGTCTGAATCTCGAGTTTTTCCTTGATATAATATAAGCATTTCTTCTTATATTTGCATCAGAAATAATACCTCTACACTTATTTCTTGTATCCCACATGTTCAGGCACTCACATACTCAAGCACAAATCTCACAGTATTTCAGAACTGTGCTTTGCAAATCGCTCTTTGTCTGGGAGGGAGCTGGAGGGGAAAAGAGGAGGAAGAATGACACTTTAAGCAGGATGTTAATGCAAAGCCTAAGGTAGAGAAAAGGTGACCTGAGGGCTTAAAGGAATAGTGGAATGAAAGAGAATACTTTCCAGAATTAATGAGAAATTATAAGCAGAGCTAGGTATTAAAGTACATGAAGAAAAGAGAACTAGGAAAGGATAAGTTAGAATAAAATTATTCTACTGTATCATCTGCTTTTGATGAAACTGCAAATATATTTACTTGCACATATTTATTGAGATTGAGGAAATTTATTCAAGTCACTTAATTGACAAATAATTTTGAGTAGTTTTGAAAGAGTCTCATTTGATACAGTGAAGACACAGTAGGAAAATTATAGACAAGTTTCCTGCTCTCACAGTGTTTATATTCTAGTATGTGAAGATAAAAAAAGTATAAAAAATAATTAAGAAAATTTCAAACCGATAGTTGGGAGAATAAAACAGCTTAATGGGAAAGAGAGTAAGGACTGAAGTGTTAGAGGGATAGTTCAGGGAGGAATTTTGAACTTGTGACAAATGAGCTGATGTCAATTGCAAAGAAAGACAGAAAGTACAGTAGTAAGTGTAAGGGGTGAGAGAAGTTCACTAAGTTTTGGAAAAATATGATTTATTAAGCATGTATGAGATCATTTGTGTATCCAGAAAAGAATCTTCACACACTAGCTCTTAACATACCTTCAAAATCTGAAATGTTGTGACTCCTTAGTTAAAGAACATTTGAGACACTCAGCTTTATAGAAATGAGAAAATGGTGATAATATTTACAAATATCCTACAATTTATATGTGCCACACAAATGTTTGACTTCATCCATTTTCTTATTGGAGAAATATTGATTGAGTACAAATTATGTGCCAGGCACTGTTGTGAGAGATGATTATTCAGTGATGTATAGAATATATATATATATATATATATATATATATATATATATATATATATATATATATTTGTTTTGGATCAATATCGAGAGGTTTGAATGGAAAGGTATTAGAAGTAATGCAATAAAGATAGAAGACTTTTCAGTAATCCAGGTGTATAGTTATCAGAAAATGTGTGTTGGCAGTGGTATTGAAAAGTAAAGTGTCTAATCCAGAGACTTTGTGAAATAACATTGATAGTTTTGAATTTAAATGATGACAGAAAAGGAAAGAAACTGAAGAATAATAAAAATTGGACTGGAGATATATTGATATTTTCTTTATGCCTATTGTTATGGATTAAACATAGCAGAGTGATCAGTTTATACCAGTGACCAATATCATAAAAAAGATATATTCATTAACTGGAAGAAATTTGGCTAATAATTAATGTTCTCAGAAAGTGAAATCAGCAGCTTCATGAAAATTCCTGTTGAAGGCATTCTATAGACTACTGGATCATAACTCATTTTTTGTTGTTGAAATGTGAGATTCCAGTAGAAGGAATCACCTTCCAGAGTTTATACTCCCTTCCAACTTGGATTTCATAATTGTTACTATAAAAAGTTACTTTAATTTTGATAAGAAAGGAAAGAGGAGAAATAACAGCTGATACCACAGACATACAAAAAATCATAAGCGATACTATGAACAGTTATATGCCAACAAATTGGACAGCCTAGAAGAAACAAATTTCTAGAAACATACAGAATGACTAGACTGAATCAAGAAGAAACAGAAAATTTGAACAGGTTGATCACTACAAGTGAAGTAGAATCTGTAATTTGAAATACTCCCGGCAAACAAAAGTCCAGGACCAGAGAGCTTCACAGGGGAATTCTATCAAACATAAAAAGAAGAACTTATACCAATCCTTCTCAAAATGTTCCAAAAAATTGAAGATGAGGAAACACTCCCAAATTCATTCGACAAGGCCACCAAAACCAGATACCAAAACCAGACAAAGAGATTATAGAAAAAAGAAAATTATAGTCCAATATCTTCGATGAACATAGATGCAAAAATACTCAAAAAAATATTAGCAAACCAAGTCCAATAATACAAAAAGGATCATACGTCATGATCAAGTTAGATTTATTCCAGGGTCACAAGGATGGATTAGCATGTGCAAATCAATCAATGTAATGCACCACATCAACAAAAAGAAAGACAAAAGTCACATGATCACCTCAATAGATGCAGAAAAAGCATTTGAAAAAATTCAACATCGATTTATGATAAAAATTCTTGTCAAAGTGGGTTTAGAGGGAAAATACATTAACATAATAAAGGCCATTTACAACAAACCAACAGCCAACATAATACTCAATGGTGAAAATGCGAAAGCCTTCCTGCTAAATTCAGGAACAAGACAAGGATGATCACTCTCGCCACTTCTACTTAAACTGGAAGTTCTAGCCACAGCAGTCAAAAGAAAAAGAAATGAAATGTATGCAGATTGGAAAGTAAGAGTTAACACCATAACTATTTGCAGATGATATGGTACTTTATATAGAGAACTCTACAGTCTCCACCCAAAAACCATTAGAACCAATAAACGAATTCAGTAGGTTGCATGATACAAGATTAATATACAGAAATCTGTTGTGTTTTTATATATTAATAATAAAATATTAGGAAGATAAAGTAAAACAAATCCCATTTAAAACTGCATCAAAAATTACCTAGGAATAAACTTAAACAAGGAGGTGAAATATCTATACTCTGAAAACTATAAAATTTTATGAAGGAAATTGAAATTGATATAAAGAAAAGGAGATATATCCTGTGTCCTTAGATTTGAACAATTAATATTATAAAAATGGCCATACCTCCCAATGAAATCTACAGATTTAATGCAATCCCTATCAAAATACCTATGACATTTTTCAAACTAGAACAAATATTTTTAAAATTCACAGAACTAGGACAAATAATCCTTAAACAACTCTAAAATTCATAGAAAAATATTTCTAAAACTAGGACAACAAAATATCCTCAATTTTCAAAGCACTCTTCATAATAAAAGACAAAGCTAGAGGTTCAACCCTACCAGACTTCAGACTATATTACAGTGTGGTATTTGCTACAAAACAGACACATAGGACAGTGGAACAGAATACAGAGCCCAGAAATAATCCCACACACTTATGATCAATTAATCTATGACAAAAGAGGCAAGAATATACAAAGAGAAAAGACAGTCTCTTCAACAAGTGGTGCTGGGAAAACTGGACAGCCATATATATATAACAATGAGAGTAGAACATTCCCTCACACCAAATACAAAAACAAACTCAAAATGGGCTAAAGACCTAAATGTAAGACCTGAAAATATAAAACTCTTAGAAGAAAACATAGGCAGAACACTCTTTGATGTAAATTATATTATCATTTTTTTGGATCTGTATCCTAACGCAAAAGAAATAAAAGCAAAAATAAACAAATGAGACAAAATTACACTTAAAAGGTTTTGCACAGCAAAGGAATCAATTGAAAAGATAAAAAGACAACCTATGAAATGTGAGATAATATTTGCAAATGATGTGACTGACTAGGTGCTAATATCCAAATTACACAAACATCTCATACAACTCAAAGGCACAAAAAACAAACAACCCAACCAAAAAATCAGTTATTGGTCACATGATTCTACTGAGACAATTCTTCAGCAGAACAAATTAAAATGATGCTCTTTAAATAAAACTGGAGTATACAAAATAATGAGCTCATTTTAAAGAAACTATTATTGTCAACAGTGACTGGCATATAAAGGTTGCTTGCATATTTGTTGTCTATGTCAGGGAATGAATGATATGCTCTGCCAATTACTGACAGTATATAAAGGTCCGTGGGAAGCAGATGACACACATGCTTCAGAAACATCCTCTTGCAAACTATCTGAATCCACTTCCATTAACAACATGTGTTGCAAGTACTATGGCAACTTCTGTGGCTATGGCTGTGGAAACAGCTATGGCTGTGGATTTAACCCCTATTATGGCTATGGATATGGCACTAGATATGGCTGTAGATATGACTGTGGCTATGGAACCAGTTATGGCTGTGGACATGGTTTCTGCTGTGGCTGTGGATATGGGACTCGCTGTGGCTGTGGATATGGGACTCTCTATGGCTGTGGATATGGCTCGCGTTATGGCTGTGGTTATGGAACCAGATGTGGCTGTGGATACGGCTCTGGCTACTGCAGCTACTGGACAGTTTGCTATAGGAGATGTTATTCTTCTTGCTGCTAGAACATCACCATCCAAGCCTTGTTTGCTTCTGAAACAACACACCTAAAGATAATGGTGATTCAAGAATCTATAACCCATGATTTCTGTATCCAAGAAATTACATGCCAGACAGAGACTTTGACCTCCAGCTATCCATTTTTAGATTGACCTCTTTGTGGCCTGAAGCTCCATGGTAGTATCATCTGACTCTTTTCCAAATGTTAGGCTTTACTCTCTTAATCTCTGATTCTCTATTATGACTGTGTTGATGATCCTAACATTGTACAGTTGGAGAAATCACTTATCCTCAATAAAAATGGTCCATTGCTCCTAACAAATCTCTGTGTACTTGCTTGTGAATTAGTCTTTTTTGAGATAATATGGCCTCTGTTGAAAATTGGGCTAACATGTTGCCTGAACCTTGAGTTCTTCCTTGATATAATACAAACATTCCTTCTTATACCTGCACCAGGAATAATGTCTTCTCCACCTATTTTTTGTATCCCACATGCTCAGGCACTCATATACCCAAGCACAAATCTCACAGTATTTCAGAACTTTGCTTTCCAAATTTCACTGTGTCTAGGATGGAGCTGGAGGGGAAAGAGAAGGAGGAATGACACTTTATCCAGGATGTTAATGCAGAGTCCAAGGTAGAGAAGAGGTGGCCTGAGTCCTTAAAGGAATAATGGAATGGAAGAGATACTTTCCAGAATTAATGAGAAATTAGAAGCAGAGCTAGGTATTAAAGTACATGAGGAATAAAGAACTAGGAAAGGGTAAGTTAGAATAAAATTATTCTACTATATCATCTGCTTTTGATGGAATTGCAAATATATTTATTTGCACATATTTATTGAGATTGAGGAAATTTATTCAAGTCACTTAATTGACAGATAGTTTTGAAAGAGTCTCATTCTATACAGTGAAGACACAGTAGGAAAACTATAGACAAGTTTCCTGTTCTCACAGTGTTTACATTCTGGTACCTGAGGATAAAAATCAACAGTAAAAAAGATTTAAGATGAGTTCAGACTGACAGTTGCTATGGAGGAAATAAAACAACTTAATGGGAAAGAGAATAAGGACTGAAATATTAGAGATATAGTAAGGACTGAAATATTAGGGATATAGCTCAGGAGGTGTTTGAAAGTTGTGACCAATGAGCTGATGCCAGTTGCAAAGAAAGACTAGAAAGGACAGTAGCAATTGTCAGAGGGAAGAGGAGTTCATTAAGCTTTGGGTTTGCTTAGATAGTACTACATTTTTCAGCTGGAAAAGAGTAAGGTCTAATAGCTTAATAAGGTTGTCTAATGCCTTAATTGGGACAGATACAAGAATGAGATTAAAAAGTCCCGTTAAATTACTGAATTGGAGAACCTATTGCTTTGTTGGATTCTGACTTTAGTGTTCTTTCCTCATCTGATCTTCCCAAACTCTAACATTTAGATCCTACAACAGAAAAGCCTCTTCAGACTCAGTAGCAATCGAGTTTCAACCAGCAGTGATAAAGATGTTGTGTCTTATTTGCATGACATGGGTCACTGCCCAAAGTCTGACACTGAGGTCCCTGGAGCTAGCAGACCCCACAAAACGGCCCAAACCAAGGAAGATCGTCCTGCCATCAAAGTCTGCCCTGGTGTAAGGTTATGTCCAGGATATAATTTGTCTAACTGATGAAGAAACAGGGGTTCTTTCAAGAGCAGGATGGTTTTTGTAGCCGGAACATTTGTTAGTCTGATCTGAGGAATAACTATGCTCTGGGTAACCCTAAGGTTAGTCTTACAAGCAGAGGCAGAGGATTCTAACAGTTAAAGCTCTTTGAAAAATCTAACTTGTTTCCTTATGTTCCTCCTCATCAAAGGTATGTCTAAAATAAGGAAAAATGTAATTTATTAGGCATATATAAAATAATTTATGTATCCAGAAAAGGTTCTATCCATTATTAGGCATGTATGAAATAATTTATATATCCAGAGAAGCATTTTCACAATCTATCCTCAAAATCTGAAATGTTATGACCATCACTCCAAGAAAATTTGATACTATCAGCTTGAGTGAAATGAGAAAATGGCGATAATGTTAAGAGAGATAAGGATGATTAAAATTAGAGAAAATTTGTGTGTGTGTGTGTATGTAGTATGGGTTTGGTGAATGTTGGGAAAAATGAAGATTTGGTTTCACATATCTAATCATATTATAGAGGAAAGGAAAGACCATTGCCATGAATGAGTTTTTTTCTGTAGTTAGGAAATGATTTAAACTTTATAACCCCTTTATGAGGAAACTCAAAATCATTTTCTTTGATGAGCTATTGCATATTGTAAAGGTTTTAAACTGTAAAATTCATTATTTGTTCTTTCAGTCATTTAACAAACCTTAAGTTCATGTTCCAGCTATGTGCTCAGATTTGGTGTTTGGTATAGAGATATAAAACACATCGTTCCTTCTAAGAATTTGAAATACTCAGTTGGATACAAAATATCAATAGTAAATCATAGATTCACATTATAGCAAGTATGCTTGCAGGTGTTATAGGGCTACTGAACAAGAACTCCAGGGGGAAGCCTAAGTCAGCCAGAATATGGGAAGAGGAGGCTACACAAGGGTCATAAATTGCTTCCAAAGGAGAATGGTATATGAGCAGAGACATAAATGATGAGTTGAAATTGGTGAGTTAAATAAGAGGGAAAATAGAATTCAAGGCAGAGGAATTTAGAAAAAGAAGCAAATAAGCTGGCTGCTTATTTCTAGAGTAGTAACTGCTACTGGAAAAGTTATAATCAATGGCTACACCCATAGAGGAATCCTCAGATTTTCTCAAGCTGCACTGTCCAATATAGAAGCTACTAGAGAGATGTGGGTATTGAGCACTTGAAATGTGGCTAAGAGCTGTTAAGTATAAAGAACACACCAGATTTCAGAGACTTACTGTAAAAAATTCATGAAAACTATATCAAATAATTTAAAAAATACTGGTTATATATTGTGATAATATTTTGCATATATTAGGTTAAATAAAATATGCTATAAAATTAATTCACCTTCTAAACTTTTTAAAATGTGGCTCCTGGAAAATGTAAAATTCTATAAGTATTTCATGATATATTTCTACTTTTCCATGTGGTTTTAGAAGGTCTCAACAAGCTGGTCCAGAGAGGGCTGTAGCTAGGAAGAGAAACCATGTTAGGCCACCAGTAAAGATCAGACAATCTAGCCATGCTATCAACGTATAGGCAGTAGATCATTCTGAACCAGTAAGACCACAGTACTCAATGCAAAAGACTTCTGGAGGAGGGGGGTTTCCAGTAAAGGCAAAGTTTTGATCTGAGATAGTGTATTTCGTAAATGGAATCGATCAATTTGCCATCTGTTTAGACACAGAAAAAATAGATGCCTGCCTCATACCATACACAACAGAACTTCCGTATTGATTAATGTTTTAAACATGAAATGTAAATTTTAAAGTATAGGTTTTCAGCAATTTTGTAAGCCAGTTGGTAACTTGAAACCAGTCATGCTAGTATGCCATGGAAATTAGCAAATCAGACCCCATACTCCCAACAGAAGTCATTAAACAACAGCACACCACTGCCGTATCCCTCCTGTTATTGAGAAACAAGTTTATTTCTTTGAAATTTTTACAATAGGTATGTATTAATTATGAGCCTGAAAAAGAAAAAAAAAAACAGGAAAGAAAGAAAAGAAAGATCCATGGAAATAAAGGAAGAGAGGCTACAATATTTTTGGATGTTCAGAAATCTTTAGCCTGTTTTGAGTCAATATCCACATTCCCCGGTGCAGGAAACATTGTCTTTAACTGTACTTTCCTTCAAGATATCATTTCCTCAAGGTCATACAAATGATCACACTTAAAATAAGAAGATTGTATAGATAGTGATGGAGAGCCTAGGTTCTGGAGTCACACTACATGCTCAAGCATAGACGCCATCAGTTATTAGCTGTGTGATCGTAGGAACATTATCTAACTTCTCTGAGCCTCAGTATACTCAAAGGTAAAATGACAGAATAGTGCTAGATCAGTATTGTTGAGAGTACTGAACTAAATAAAATATGCATTCTATGCCACCGTGAGAACTCAGTAGATGTTTTGTTATATTTATTATTAGGTTGTTGAATAATGAAATTGTTGACATTTAACCATCTTAATCTACAAAAATGACAATTTTATATATTATTTTTATTGATAGTATTTTTAAAATCCCAGAATTTTAATCAATAATTTGTTTCCTCATGTCAAATAGGTAGACGCACTTCTTTTAGATGTTTTGTACGTGTATCATATATATATACTCCATAGTTATGAATGCTAAAATACACTGTGACACCAGGTATATTGATATAATATTTGTCATTGTATTATTAGTAACAAATTAGTGGGCTTTAGTGGAATAGTTTTTTTTCTGGTGATTTGGTCCTGCTTTTTTACTTTATCATCAAATTGTAATAATTACTTGAGAAGCTTCCATTAGGTTTGACAAAAGACATAGGATCTTTCGTGAAAAGTGTTTTGTTTTTTTTTTTGGAGGGGGTAATGTGATAACAGTAAATAGTGGTTGCAGTAAACTGAAGAGTGAATAAGTGAGGAAATGTAAATATTGAAATGACTAATCTTTCACGTAGCATGTGGTGAAAGGATGGAGACTGGTCCAAATGGAAATGGTATTCACTCTCCCTGGAGACTTTCAAAAGCCTAGAGCTCACCTTTGAGCACTATATACATATTTTTATTCAATATTCTATGTCCCGGAATAGGGCTTGCATGATGTAGGCATTCAAAAATTCTTGTAAAGTTAAACTGTGTGGTTCAGTCACTGCCTAGAAAAACAAGTAATGAAATGATGCAAGTAAATATGGTCATGCTAGAGCTATTTTGGGGAATAGCAGGTGACACGTGAAATGTGGATAGGGTCATGAAGTTTGCAGGAATGGAGCCAATGCTGACTATATTTTAGTGGAAAGAATTGCAAAAGTGGTACAGTCATAATTAGAAAGCAAACCTAGAATCTGAGGTTTTAATTTTGACATGAAAGTTGCTGATCTAGAGTGCTTATATCCTATTGATTAAAATTTGAGATGCCTAGAAAAGTTATAATCATTTCCACTCAGATGCTGTAATTTCTAAAATTAACTTGCAGAGTGTTAAGGAATTTCTACTCTCAACAGACAGAGAATGCCTTTGCATGAGCAGAACAGCTCTAATACCACTGTGTGGTACTTAAGGCTTATGGAGCAGTTCTGAGAGGGACTCAGTTGTTCGCTTGATGGTTTACAGCATGCTTTGGCTAGAATGGCAAAGATCATAAAAAAAGGAAATCCAGAGGATAAAAGTGTAAGGCAGAAGTTGCAAAATACTGGTAATTTTAGTCAGATGCAGTGAATATTTTCCATCTTAAAAACTGGAGGAAAAAATAGTTCATGGATCCTCCCCTAGATTTTATGGTTATAGTAGCATTTGGACTAATTCAACTCTATTACTAAACAGTTGAGAGTCCTTGGGCAAGACAACTCTCCTTGGCCTCTGTTTTCTCGTCTGTGCATACGACAATAAATACCACAACTTCTTATTACATTGTTTTTGTAAGAATCAAATGAAGTAATAAATATGAGTGTGCCTCAAAGCTATAAAGGGAAATATAAATATTATTAATTGTTACTATCATTGTTGTTATTTTTCTTATATAACATCCTATACATCAAAATAATTACAATTTTTCCAGGTGGAAGAAATCTTACAGGCTCTCATTCAACAGTGAGTGTTTAGGTCTTTAGAGTCACAGAAGATAAAATTATCTGTCTTACGTTACAATTGACTGAAGGAATCAGGTAATTAAAACAGTGTACTAATACAGCATATCCAGAATCACAATACATTTAGACATGGGGAGCTGTGGAAGAATAGAGGAATTACAGCTAAAGCACATTGTGAATGTCCAGGAATGCTTCTAATATGAGGTATAGTCTAAGCTGTGCTTTGAAGAATCAGTAGGATTTGTGTAGATAAAATTTTGATGATGTAACTGGGCAAAATGTTTCAAAGAAAGTATCATACTGAAATATTCCAAGAATGCTTAACTAGAGTTGGTTATGTTGTATTGGACAAAATCATGGTCGCTTTTATTTTGATATATTATACCAAACCCCTGTTTTGTGCCAATCAGATCTTCTTTGCCTCATCTGACTTTTGCACTAGCCACAACTGCAGTAGGAATTCTGCTTGGGTCCATCCACATTTTTGTAGATATAACCTGAGAATTTCTCCCCTTATGCCCCTGCTGTTTGCCTCTCACCTCCAGCCCTGGTGTTTTCCTATCAATTCTGAGATATGAGATGCTGGAGCATCTCCCAGTGCGCACATATATGTACCTGGAAGCACAGAAGAGTTAATGCCTCCCGGAATGAAAATCTAAATTAGGTCTGATTACATTCCACAAGACATGCTTGTTCAATGTGAAGGTTACATCTGGTTTCTTATAATTTTCATGCCTAGCTATGGCCAGATCTTGGACATAACTACATGAAAAAAATGTTGTCCTTACTTTGATGAGCTTTTTAAAAATGAAAATTGCTGTGATAATGAGGCCACTGAGTCTGTGTTGTGTGTTCCACTCATTTCTGGTAGTATTAGAAGTCCTAGGGCAAGAGATAACATTCAGACTTCAGAAACCTCTGTCTGATCCTCTACAGAACTACCAAACTCCCTCCTGTAAACACAGTGTAAACACAACTACAGAAACTCATGTGGTAGCTGTGGATATTGTTCTTGATATGGCCGTGGATATGGCTGTGGATATATATGGTTGTGGCTACAGCTGTGGCTATTGCTCTGCCTGCTGTGGATACCAACCATTTTTCTATAGAAGATATTATTCTTGCTGCTAAAATGTAATTGCAGTGCACATTTTCCTCTAAATGATTATCCCAGGCTTTTTCCATTTCAGTGTCTCACAATCACATCGTTTTTCCTAGAATATTCAGAGCCTGCAGAAAACTTTTTGATTGTCTTCTTGAAAGTCCTATTTGTAATTGAGGGGGCCTGAATTACTCCATAATCTTCCTGGAAAGCAAAAGACTTCATTTTGACCATAGTCCAAGTGTAAACCCACTACCTTCTTATTCTATGTTTCTATATTGTGATTACAATAAGTCCCCTACATATGAAGGAATTCCATTCTGAGAACACGTTTGTAAGTCCAATTTGTGTGTAAGTCCAACAAAGTTAGCCTAAGTATCCAACTAACACAATCGGCTATATAGTACTATACTGCAATAGGTTTATAATACTTTTCACACAAATAATACATAAAGAAACAAACGCAAAAATAAGGAGAACATTTTTAATCTTACAGTACAATACCTTGAAAAGTACAGTACAGTACCAGTTACATCACAGCTGCTTTTATGCTTGCTTCCGGACATCCTGGGCTTGAAATAAGCATACTGTGCTACTGTACTCTATACAGGACTGTGCAGTAAAGTACATAAAAGAACAACGATTTGTAGAGGATGCACGCACGTGACAATGTATGTCAGACACGTGAACTAACTTACGTGATTAGACATGCGAGCATCTGTTCACATTTTCAAAGTTCACAACTTGAAGGTTCGTATATAAGGGACTTATTATATTTCCAAATAAACATGTTTTACTGGTCCTAACAAGTTTGTGTATCTTTTGTGTCAGATACGCTACTGACATATTTTTGTCTCCTATTTCGGTGCCCTCCTCATAGGCTGGCAGGGATAATGTTCAGCTGTTCATTTCAATTGTGTATGTCTGGTTTCCAACCTGATTCATCAGTACCCATGACATTAAATGTTACAAATTTTTTTTTTTTTTGCTTTTAGCATGTATTTTGCTTATCCCAATACATCCAAAATGTTATCATTTCAATAAGTAATCAATATAAAATACAGTTGGCCTTCCTTATTTGTGGATTCTGTATTTGTAAATGTACCTACTAGCTGAAATCTATTTGTAAATCCAACATGAATACATGCAGCACTTTTGCAATCATTTGCAGACATGCGCAGAGGGAGGAAGGTCTGGTCACCCGATATGCACTTTCCTGGCTGAGGTCGAACAAGACAATCCTCTGGCTTCGTTTCGCCCTCATACCCTAGAACAAGCACACTTTTCACAGTATATTCAGTGCCAGATTTTCTATATGTCTGTGCCTTTTGTTGGTAATTTCACTGTTTACCATGGGCCCCAGGCATAGCGCTGCAGTTCTGTCTAGCTTCCTAAGCACGGGAAGAGCGTGATGTGCCCTCTGGAGAAAATACAAGTTTTAGATAAGCTCTGTTCAGCCATGAGTTCCAGTGCTGTTGGCTATGAGTTCAATGCTAATGAGTAAAAAATACATATGAAATAAAATGTCTTCGAACAGAAACACACACAACACAAGGTTGTGTATTTTTTTAACATCTTTATTGGAGTATAATTGCTTTACAATGGTGTGTTAGTTTCTGCTTTATAACAAAGTGAATCAGTTATACATATATTCTCATATCTCTTCCCTCTTGTGTCTCCCTCCCTCCCACCCTCCCTATCCCCCCGCTCTGGGTGGTCACAAAGCACCGAGCTGATCTCCCTGTGCTATGTGGTTGCTTCCCACTAGCTATTTTATGTTTGGTAGTGTATATATGTCCATGCCACTCTCTCACTTTGTCACAGCTTCCCCTTCCCCTTCCCCATATCCTCAAGTCCATTCTCTACTAGGTCTGTGTCTCTATTCCCGTCTTGCCCCTAGCTTCTTCATGACCTTTTTTTCTTTTCTTCTTAGGTTCTATATATACGTGTCAGCATACAGTATTTGTTTTTCTCTTTCTGACTTACTTCACTCTGTATGACAGACTCTAGGTCCATCCACCTCACTACAAAAAATTCAATTTCGTTTCTTTTTATGGTTGAGTAATATTCCATTGTATATATGCGCCACCTCCTCTTTATGCATTCATCTGTCAATGGACACTTAGGTTGCTTCCACTGGCTATTGTAAACAGAGCTGCAATGAACATTGTGGTACATGACTCTTTTTGAGTTATGGTTTTCTCAGGGTATATGCTCAGTAGTGGGATTGCTGAGTTGTATGGTAGGTCTATTTTTAGTTTTTTAAGGAACCTCCATGCTGTTCTCCATAGCGGCTGTATTTATTTACATTCCCACCAACAGTGCAAGAGGGTTTCCTTTTACCACACCCTCTCCAGCATTTATTGTTTGTAGGTTTTTTGATGATGATCATTCTGACCAGTGTGAGATGATATCTCATTGTAGTTTTGATTTGCATTTCTCTAATGATTAATGATGTTAAGCATTCTTTCATGTGTTCGTTGGCAAACTGTATATCTTCTTTAGGAGAAATGTCTATTTAGGTCTTCTGCCCATTTTTGGATTGGGGTGTTTGTTTTTTTGATATTGAGCTGCATGAGTTGCTTGTATGTTTTGGAGATTAATCCTTTGTCAGTTGCTTCATTTGTAAATATTTTCTCCCATTCTGAGGGTTGTCTTTTCGTCTTGTTAATGGTTTCCTTTGCTGTGCAAAAGCTTTTAAGTTTCATTCGGTTCCACTTGTTTATTTTTTATTTTTTTTTTCCATTTCTCTAGAAGGTGGCTTAAAAAGGATCTTGCTGTGATTTATGTCATAGAGTGTTCTGCCTATGTTTTCCTCTAAGAGTTTGATGGTGTCTGGCTGTACATTTACATCTTTAATCCATTTTGAGTTTATTTGTGTGTATGGTGTTAGGGCGTGTTCTAGTTTCATTCTTTTACATGTACCTGTCCAGTTTTCCCAGTAGCACTTATTGAAGAGCCTGTCTTTTCTGCACTGTACATTCTTGCCTCCTTTATCAAAGATAAGGTGACCATATGTATACAGGTTTATCTCTGGGCTTTCTATCCTGTTCCATTGATCTATATATCTGGTTTTGTGCCAGTACCGTACTGTCTTGATTACTGTAGCTTTGTAGTATAGTCTGAAGTCAGGGAGCCTGACTCCTCCAGCTCCGCTTTTCTTTCTCAAGATTGCTTTGGCTATTTGGGGTCTTTTGTGTCTCTATACAAATTGTGAAACTTTTTGTTTTAGTTCTGTGAAAAATGCCAGTGGTAGTATGATAGGGTTTGCATTGAATATGTAAATTGCTTTGGGTAGTAGAGTCATTTTCACAATGTTGATTCTTCCAATCCAAGAACATGGTATATCTCTCCATCTATTCATATCATCTTTAATTTCTTTCATCAGTGTCTTATAGTTTTCTGCATACAGGTATTTAGTCTCCTTAGGTAGGTTTATTCCTAGATATTTAATTCTTTTTGTTGCAATGGTAAATGGGAGTGTTTTCTTAATTTCACTTTCAGATTTTTCATCATTAGTATATAAGAATGTAAGAGATTTCTGTGCATTAATTTTGTAACCTGCTACTTTACCAAGTTCATTGATTAGCTCTAGTAGTTTTCTGGTAGCATCTTTAGGATTCTGTATGTATAGTATCATGTCATCTGCAAACAGTGACAGCTTTACCTCTTCTTTTCCGATTTGGATTCCTTTTTTTTCTCTTTCTTCTTTGACTACTGTGACTAAAACTTCCAAAACTATGTTGAATAATAGTGGTGAGAGTGGGCAACCTTGCCTTGTTCCCGATCTTAGTGGAAATGGTTCCAGTTTTTCACCATTGAGGTCGATGTTGGCTGTGAGTTTGTCATATATGGTCTTTATTATGTTGAGGTAAGTTCCCTCTATGCCTACTTTCTGGAGGGTTTTTATCCTAAATGGGTGTTGAAATCTTTTGTTGAAAGCTTTGTCTGCATCTATTGAGAGGATCATATTGTTTTTCTCCTTCAATTTGTTAATATGGTTTATCACATTGATTGATTTGCGTATATTGAAGAATCCTTGCATTCCTGGGATAAACCCCACTTGATCATGGTGTATGATCCTTTAATGTGCTGTTGGATTCTGTTTGCTAGTATTTTGTTGAGGATTTTTCCATCTCTGTTCATCAGTGATATTGGCCTGTAGTTTTCTTTGTTTGTGACATCTTTGTCTGGTTTTTGTATCAGGGTGATGGTGGCCTCGTAGACTTGAGTTTGGGAGTGTTCCTCCCTCTGCTATATTTTGGAAGAATTTGAGAAGGATAGGTGTTAGCTCTTCTCTAAATATTTGATAGAATTCGCCTGTGGAGCCATCTGGTCCTGGGCTTTTGTTTGTTGGAAGACTTTTAATTACAGTTTAAATTTCAGTGCTTGTGATGGGTTTGTTTACATTGTCTATTTCTTCCTGGTTCAGTCTTGGAAAGTTGTGCTTTTCTACGAATTTGTCCATTTCTTCCAGGTTGTCCATTTTACTGGCATATAGATGCTTGTAGTAATCTTTCATGATCCTTTGTATTTCTGCAGTGTCAGTTGTTACTACTTTTAATTTGTAATTCTGTTGATTTGAGTCTTTTCCCTTTTTTTCTTGATGAGTCTCGCTAATGGTTTATCAATTTTGTTTACCTTCTCAAAGATCCAGCTTTTAAATTTATTGATCTTTACTCTTGTTTCCTTCATTTCTTTTTTATTTATTTCTGATCTGATCTTTATGATTTCTCTCCTTCTGCTAACTTTGGGTTTTTTTTTTCTTTCTCTAATTGCTTTAGGTGCAAGTCTAGGTTGTTTATTTGAGCTGTGTCTTGTTTCTTGTGGTAGGATTGTATTGCTGTAAACTTCCCTCTTAGAATTGCTTTTGCTGCATCCCATAGGTTTTGGGTTGTCATGTCTTCACTATCCTTTGTTTCTAAGTATGTTTTGATTTCTTCAGTGATCTGTTGGTTATTTAGTAGTGTAGTGTTTATCCTCCACCTCTTTGTATTTTTTAAAGTTTTTTTCTTGTAATTGATATCTAGTCTCATAGCGTTGTGGTTAGAAAAGGTACTTGAAATGATTTCAATTTTCTTAAACTTAGCAAGGCTTGATTTGTGACCCAAAATATGATCTATCCTGGAGAATGTTCCATGAGGACTTGAGAAGAAAGTGTATCCTGTTGTTTTTGAATGGAACATCCTATAAATATCAGTTAAGTCCATCTTGTTTAATGTGTTACTTAAAGTTTGTGTTTCCTTATTTATTTTCATCTTGGGTGATCTGTCCATTGGTGAAAGTAGGGTGTTAAAGTCCCCTAGTATCATTGTGTTACTGTCAATTTCCCCTTTTATGGCTGTAGCATTTGCCTTAGATATTGAGGTGCACCTATGTTGGGTGCATCAATATTTACAATTGTTATATGTTCTTCTTGGACTGATCCCTTGATCATTATGTAGTGTCATTCTTTGTCCCTTGTGATATATATTTTTTAAAGTCTATTTGTCTGATATGAGAATTGCTACTCCAGCTCTCTTTTGATTTCCATTTGCATGGAATATCTTTTTCCATCCCCTCACTTTCAGTCTATATGTGTCCCTAGGTCTGAAGTGGGTGTCTTGTAGACAGCATATATACGGGTCTTGTTTTTGTATCCATTCAGCCAGTCTATGTCTTTTGGTTGGAGCATTTAATCCATTTACATTTCAAGGTAGTTATTGATATGTATGTTCCTATTACCATTTTCTTAATTGTCTTTGGTTTGTTTTTGTAGATCTTTTCCTCCTCTTGTGTTTCCTGCCCAGAGAAGTTCCTTTAGCATTTGTTGTAAAGGTTGTTTGGTGGTGCTGAATTCTCTTAGCTTTTGTTTGTCGGTAAAGTTTTTAATTTCTCCATCGAATCTGAATGAGATCCTTGCTGGGTGGAGCAATCTTGGTTGTAGCTTTTTCCCTTTCATTACGTTAAATATGTCCTGCCACCCCTTTCTGGCTTGCAGAATATTTGCTGATAGATCAGCTGTTAACCTTATGGGGATTCTCTTGTATGATATTTGTTGCTTTTCCCTTGCTTCTTTTAATATTTTTCTTTTTCTTTGATTTTTGATAGTTTGATTAATATGTGTCTTGACGTGTTTCTCCTTGGATTTATCCTGTATGGGACTCTCTGCACTTCCTGGACTTGATACTATTTCCTTTCTCATATTAGGGAAGTTTTCAACTATAATCTCTTCAAATATTTTCTCAGTCTCTTTATTTTTCCCTTCCTCGTTTGGGACCCCTATAATTCGAATGTTGGTGTGTTTAATGTTGTCCCAGAAGTCTCTGAGACTGTCCTCAAGTCTTTTCATTCTTTTTTCTCTATTCTGTTCAGCAGTAGTTATTTCCATTCTTTTATCTTGCAGAGCACTTATCCGTTTTTCTGCCTCCGTTATTCTGCTACTGATTCCTTCTAGATAATTTTGAATTTCATTTATTTTGTTGTTCATCATTGTTTGTTTGCTCTTTATTTCTTCTAGGTTCTTCTTAGACGTTTCTTTTATTTTCTCCATTCTATTTCCAAGATTTTGTTTCATCTTTACTGTCATTACTCTATATTATTTTTCAGGTAGACTGCCTATTTCCTCTCCATTTGTTTGGTCTGGTGCGTCTTTATCTTGTTCCTTCATATGCTGTATGTTTTTCTTTCTTCTAATTTTGCTTAACTTACTGTGTTTGGGGTCTCCTTTTTGCAGGCTGCAGGTTCAAGTTCCTTTTGTTTTTAGTGTGTACCCCAGTGGGTAAGGTTGGTTCAGTGGGTTTTGTAGGCTTCCCAGTGGAGGGGACTGGTGCCTGTGTTCTGGTGGATGAGGCTGAATCTTGTCTTTCTGGTGAGCAGGACCGGATCAGCAGATTATTAGTGTATCTTTGACAGTGACAAAACAAAAGAATAAAATTCTTGAAGATATACATTAGCCATTTGAAGGTCGAATACAAATAAATAAATTATAGATAGGGAAGTTGGTTCCAAGCACTAATGGTAGCATTGAAACACATCATTTAGTATAAATAATTAAAATATGTCTAAATTAAAATATGTCTAAATTAAATTATGTCTAAATTAAAATTATGTCTAAATTAAAATATGTCTAAATTAAAATATGTCTAAATTAGAATAAATGTAGAATAAATGTATTAAATACTAAGAGAAAAAAATATATAAAACTAGGAAAATATTCAGACTATAATAATAAAAACAAGGACAATTTGAGGAGTTGGAACTAAAAGAAACTACGGACTATAAAAGCAAAATAAAGAAAAAAGAAGATAAAAGAAAACTGCAAACACAAGTATGTATTTTCTATGAGATACACATGTAAAACTAAGTCAAAAGTGTAAAATTCAAAGGAAAGACCAGGACTAATCATCTAATAGACACAAATATAAAAATGTTTGCGATATTAATACCAAACTTTAAGGTAAGATATTAAGCAATTATAAAGGAAGCTTATATTTTGTTGATATGAATCTAAACAGGTGACTGATGGTTATTCTCAGCCATTGCAATATCAGATTCATCAGATGACTGGGTTTGTAGGACATTTCCTTTATTTGGAGCAGTGATTCTCAAATCTGATTGCTCATCAGTTTCACTTGGAAGAGCTTTCATTAAGTGTCAGTGCCTGGACCCCGTCCCTGAAATTTCAGTTTAATGGTCTGGGGTGGGACTGTTGTCATTTTATAAAAGCTTCCCCAGGAAATAAAATGCACTTCCATGAGTGAGAAGATGTTCAATATTACCATAAAGCCTGCTAAGAAAAATTGTGCCTCAGACCAAATCATTGAAAAGTCTTTCCCAAAGCAGCCAAATCTGTTTTTTTTTTTTTAAACTGCTACCTGGAGATATATACTTTCCATTTGATTGAGATTAAAGCTCAAAGTAGCTCTGTTATTAAATATGTGTGGAGAACCTGAATTATGTTATAATAAACATCAAGGACTCAGACTGTTCACCATCTGTGATGGTTAATTTTATGTGTCCATTTGGCTGGACTATGAAACCCAGATGTTCAGTTAAACATCAGTCTAGATGTTTCTGTGAAGGCATTTTTAAAGATGACATTAACATTTAAAGTAGTAAAGCAGATTGCCTTCCATAATGTGGGTGTGCCTCATTCAGTCAGTTGAAGGCCTTAAGAGAAAAAACACAGCCAGGTCCACCAGAGAAAGAGAGAATCCTGCCTACAGAATGCCTTTAAACTTGAGCTACAATGTCAACTTTTCCCTGTGTCTCCAGCCTGCCCTGCAGATTTTGCTCTTGACAGTCCTCAAAATCATGTGAGCCAAATTGCTCTAAATAAAACTTTCCTATCTCCTATAATAGCCAACATATATATATATATATATATATATATATCCTATATATGCTTAATATCATCTATATCCTATATACTCTATGTATCTCCTATTATAATCTATGTGTACATATCATCTATCCACCTACCTACACTGTAACTTGTAAGGTTCTGTTTCTCTGGAGAATTCTAACACACTACCCAACTAGGTGGAAATGAAATTAACTGCTAAGTTTCTGGGGTTCATGGCTTCCCTTTGTACAACTGTGGCCCTTGAACAGATTACAGGTCAACACTGAGTTCCCTCAATTACTCTTAAAACATTCTGAACTTGTAATGGTCTCTTTGGGGTCCTCACTT
Source organism: Tursiops truncatus (assembly GCF_011762595.2). Taxonomy (NCBI): domain Eukaryota; kingdom Metazoa; phylum Chordata; class Mammalia; order Artiodactyla; family Delphinidae; genus Tursiops; species Tursiops truncatus. Next base: position 130,128,095 of record NC_047037.1, on the reverse strand, counting down.
CAGCATCTTCAGTCTCTTTTCTTGATCTCACCTCTATTCAGATCCTCTAAGATGAGGTTATCCATAAAGGGTGGTGAATGGAGTAACTGAAATCTAATGTTTGGGTCTTAAAATCTTCCAATATATTCTGAATTATGTGGCTTTCAACAATAACCTCTGTTCTTTAGCTTCCAATTTCAGAACTGCATGATAAGTCAGTTTGGGGGGACAATAAGGCAAAAGTTAAAAGAAATATGGAATATTAACCTTTGCTGCAAAACCTTTTAGGTTTTGAAGAAGCATTGTGGAAATAGGCTGTGTTTCCATTATCATGTAAACTTTGTGAATCACAATAAGGACATTGCTAATCACCACTTGCCTTGTTTTAAGCAGATCAGAATGTCCTAAAAAAAAAAAAGCTCAGTAAATTAACCATTTGTGTTGCCCAGCGCTATTTTATCTAGAAACATTGCCCTGACGACCAGATGATTCATCCATAGACATGGTTCTCAAATGACAGTGTAAATCATAATCACTCAGAGGGCTTGAAAAACAGATTTCTGGACCCCACCACTAGAGTTTCTGATTTAGTAGGTCTCGAGTAGAGTCTGGGAATTTTTATTTTTAACAATTTCCCTGGTGATGCTGATGCTCCGGGCTCATGGCTCACATTTTCAGCAACCGTGGCTCTTAAACAAATGGTGTCAAATTAAGAGTTAGTGGCAAATATTTCTTCCACTTGGGCCCAGCACAGGATCAACAGGGATTCACTGAGCACTTAATACGTGTTCGATCACTGCTGTGATGGGTGTTGTAGAGACACAGATTAAATACAGTTCCTGCCATCAAAGAACAAACCTATTTGGAAAATCAAGACTAACACCTCAAGAACACAACTTAGTAGGTAATAGCTACATAGTAGGTAATAGCTGTGTGACACAAACAAGAAGATTGGCAGGAATTCAGAAGACTCTGGTGACCACAGAATGATTGCATAGAAGGGAAAACTTGAATTGGACTTGAAGAGCTAGACCAGTAGATTAGAAAAGAAGGCAAAATTCAAGGTGGGAGAACTACTTGGGGACAGAGGCAGAGATGAAAATGGGCATTAAATTTGTGGTCTAGGGAATATGGTTGGTGTCTTTCATATGTATGAATTTAATAAATAATTTTATGATTATTGCAATAGAGTGTTGAACAGGTTCAGAATGGTTGGTGAGGAAGTATATTTAAAAAGATCTGTGAGCCAGGCAGAGGATTAAGAATGAGCAGAACATGAAATCCAGAACGTTAAACAGAAGAAACTTGTGATAGGAAATACAAATTTGGTAACAATGTGCAGAATAGATTGGAGTGTAGAAATGCAAGATGTCTGAGTACCTGGAGCTAATGGTTCAGTGGGGGATCCAAGAGTGAGGAGATTACACCCAGAATTAGGCTTGTTGTAACAACAGAGTAAAGAGAAATGGACATGTGACATTCCCAATGGAAAATTATTGGGTTTAGTGACACAAATAAATGAGTAGACGTGGTACTTTTATACTGAACTTGAGTAATCATCAGGAGAGGTAGTGCTACTTACGGGCAGGAATATTTTCAGGAGAAGTCAGTTTTGTTGGAAATACATGGATTTGAGGTTATGATAACACGTGTGTCATCTACAGATTGGCACTTTCCATTGGCACTTGCCATCTACCCCTACAAAAATTAAATCATGTGCTGCTGCATTTGCTGACTTTCAACATCCCCTGAAAGGAGTTCAGGGTGGAGAGCAGAAATGAGGCACTCTGCGCTCTGGGAGAAACTGGCAGAACAGGTCTTCAGATAGTTAGGTATTTTCAGGAGATGATTTTATGAGCCCAATTTTTGTATATGAGCCCAATTTTTTTATCTCCTCGTCTAGAAAAGCACTAAAATCCTTTGTTGTGATGTCTTCTACTCATGACTAGCAGTAACCTTCATGAGATTAGTAGAAAATTTCTGCAAAAAATATGTGCTTGATTGCATGTACTCCCCCTTCAGCAAAATCACATATATACTGAACTTCCCCCCACCTTTTTAGAGCAGTTCCTCAGAGCTATCTGAGATGCTGTCTCCCAGGCTATAGTCCTCATTTTGCCCCAAATAAAACTTAACTCACAACTTTCACATTGTGCATTTTTTTAGAGTTGCCACATGCAAGAAGGGAATTGCCTAGCTGAGATTTGTAGATTCAAGAAGGAGGAGAGTACATGACTTACCAATTTGAAAGTGACTAATATTAATTTGTTATTTAAAGCTGTAAACATGACAGAAAATATTTACTCATTTTTAATTGAGTGCCTTCAACAGGCCAGCCATTGCATTTGGAGTACAAACTGTAATGTAATGAGAGAATTTAGAGGAAGAGGGTGTAAAGTCAAAGAATTGAATCTTGGAAGACTGCCTTAGAGTTAAGTTAAAGGCAGAGGAATCAATGAAGAAACATGTAAGAGGTAATGTAGTACAGGGAGAATGAGGAGGGTATTGAAAAGGGTTTGAAGAAGAAGGTGATCAGTTGTGGTGAACACAGCAGAGGTTGAGAAACACAAAAATGGGAAGAGGTCACTGGGATTGGCAAAAGAAAGCATTAAAAATCTCTTAGAGTGACTTCCCTGGTGGTCCAGTGGTTAAGACTCTGTGCTTCCTCTGCAGGGGCATGGGTTCAATCCTTGGTTAGGGAACTAAAATCTCACATGTCTCGTGGAGCAGCAAAAAAAAAAAAAAAAATCTCTTAGAGTCAAGTAGGCAGGAGAAGAAAGTAGAGTTGAGGAGACTGATGAAGAAAGACTCAGAAGAAATAAAATGAGAAAACAAGGCAGAATGCCACACTAATGGAAGGCTAATGATTAGAAGGAAGAAGAAAAAAATAGCTGATCTTCTTAGAATGAAGGGAAAACACAACACAGATATGATTTGCTGTTAACCCAATCACCCGCTTTCAAAATTAAATGTATTTATTTACATAAATCTATAGTTATTAAATATTTCTTACACATGATGTAATCTACTATAAATTATACGTGCATTTTAAAGACCATATTAAATGAACACTGACTTTGAACTAAAGGAATTTCCATAAATATTATAATAATACTGGATTTTTGTGTGACTATTTTATAGAATTGGATAGATTAAATCTAATACATATGAATTACAAAGTATCTAGTGGGATAATAAATGGCTTATTTTCTATTTTTTTTGGATGAATGAAGGTTAATAATTATTTTTTTTCTCCCAAGTTGGAGAAACTTCATGGAGGATGAAGAACATAGGAGGTAAACAATGTCAAGAGGGGGGAACAAATGAAAATTTCCAAATTTGATGATGTTCCCAGCATAGAGAAAAAGCATTGATTCAAGAAAGGAAAATTAGTTTAGAAGATCAATAGTATATTTGGTAAGAAGTAGTAAAGAGCTGGAAGAAGAATATAAAACTTTACTACCACACATTCTGGGAGTTTGCAGTGTTTTTATGGAGAGGACTTCACTTTACAAATGAAGGTTGGGGATACAAAGGTTCTGAATTTTATTTAGGGTGGCATAAAGTCATTGTTTATGATTAACATGAGAGTATCAGTGCAAAAAAGCAAAGGAGAGTATGGGAAAGATGAATTAAGTTGTAATAAATTTTGCACTTTATTTAATGTGGTGAATTTTTACTAATGAAGAACTGAAAGTAATGACATATTACCAGTGATAATTGGGAAGTAAAATAGAAAGGAATTTCCAGAAGAGCAAGATGAAATTTTACATGGTAAGGAAATGTTGTCCAGAACAACTGAGCATTTTGGGATGGTGAAAATAGCAACTGCAATAGTCACATGAAAGTCCAAAATCTAAAAAGGAACAGATACTTAAGTGAATAAAATGGTAGAACAAAATAATTCCACAAAAGAAACATGTATGGTGGTTCTAGTATTCTGAAGAGCCTGCACAAGGCAACATGGTTTCCAGAGTATAGAATGCACAGAGAAAAATCAAACAAAAACGAAAAGTAATAGTAGGTTTCTTACTTTTAAAGACCTTACACATCTTACAATTCGTAACATAAGACACTTATGCAAACAAATAAATGCACAATATGATATAATATAAATTATTTGCAAAAAATAGTTTCAAATAAAGTACCAATTTTCAGAAGCTTTCTTCTCATTCACTGAAACTCAATCCTCATTCAGCATCTGAAAAAGGGATTTTCAAGTCTCATGGTCAAGTATACATACTCTACTGAGGTTGAGTTGAGATTAACTTGGTAGGTCTGAATCAATTTTCTATCAAAAGCTTATTTTGAAAATATTCAGTTGAATGCAGGCAAAACTGCCTCCACACGATTATTTTTAAAATAACCAGTTTGACTTACCATGGCTTATTCTTTATTTCTGTGTAGAAACACCCATCATTTTCTTTAGGAAGCCTGTACACTCTTAAGACTTTCATATTTTAACATATACTCTAAAACAGTACTTTTCAAAAAAAACTTAAAAAATTATTTCTCAACTTAAAAGTATTTTTATTGCACAGATATGTTAGTTTGTTGAACGACGTCAGATTGGTTCTTTCTATACGATTCTCCAGAGGACATTTAAAAATGCTCCCTTACATTCCAGTTGGTATTCTTATTATACTGCCTGCCATACAAGAGGTGCTCAAGTAAAATTTTAAGAATGAATGCATATTGTGAATATCCCTAAAGGGACTTTATTTTACAGCATTTGACAGTGTATTTTTCATCTTGGAAACTTGGGTTTTTGGAATACCTTTTAATACCTCCCAGACCCAGTGTTCCTGAGAACATAGCTGGAGAATGCTGCTTACATAAACTGCCACAAATCCAATGCAATCAAGGCTAATACTCAAGGAGAAATTTTTTTACTCAAGAGTGTTTAGCAAATAATGGTTTCAAGGAAATAGGATATGACTAAATGAATTGGCAAAGAAGTAATGATCACTGTGTCTCAGAATATCAACCTGATTACGTCATTCATTTGCTCAAAAGCTTCTCTTATTCGCCACTATATTTAAAATGAATTCCATGCCTCTTGCAATACCTTGATATTTAAATTACTTTATTATTTGACCCCAGTATATCAGATTCTTTTCTCTAGTTTGTTCCTGTGGTGGGGGAACAAAAGAAAAGCATACCTGACCTCACAGAGTCTGTTTTATTGAGAAGAAAAGAGAGTAAACAAAATAAATGAGTAAAGTACAATTGGCTATATGGTGATGAATGATATGAAGAAAAATTAAGTGGAGAAAGATATATGGGAAGATAGAAGTTATAAATAAGAATGATCAGGGAAGGCCTCCCCTAGATGGTGACATCTGAACAAGACCTGAAGAGGGTGAGGGGATGAGTCACATAGACTCATGACATTAAAGTTGCAGGTAGAAGCATAGCAAGGATAAAAGCCCTGAGTGGACCCATGACTGAAGTTCTCTGAGGACTGTTTCACATCATTTCTCTTTCCTTTTTCTCTACTCCTGTGTCACCCACCTTCTATCTCCATTTATTTACCCAATCAGTCAGTGATTTGGTTGTATATGCACTTTTCTTCCTCGCTAAGTTGGAGGTTCTTTGAAGGCCTATTCTGGATCCTATTCATCTTTTTATTTTCAGCAGTGCCTAGTGTGATGTTATGTTTTTTAGGAAGCTCTCAACAAATGCTAATTAAATTGAAGGCATATTTCTCAATTTGGCTTTCCCACTTCCATCCCTCTCCTATATGCTGCTGTAGATTTTAGGATAATATTAATGGCACCCGACAAGGTAGGGATCCCTAATCTCCTATCTTTCTTTAGGAGCCTGAGATGGGAATCCTGTAGAGGATGGGAGATTCTCAGTGTTAGAGCTGAGGGGGAATTACTCCCCTGCAACTGAAGAATTTCCTTTTTCTTGTGTCCTTGCTGGGTTGGTGATACAGAGCTTTTACTGCTTGGTGGCCATGTAGACCATGAAGTCAAACACACGGTTGCTATGGTCATATTAATTCTCCCACTGGGAAATGAGCTTCATGTAGTATTCACTGAATCAATGCCAACCTCAGCTTCAAAGCTGAAGGTGTGATTTTTCACTTTGAATATCATAGGAGGCAAACTGGTCTTTTTTATATCTCAGGATATGATCTTCAGAGAACTCTTCAATGTCTGCTTCATCACCTTCTTAATGCATCATATTTGGTAGTTCTACTAGGTTGAATAGTATCCTGTCCAAATTCATGTCCACCCAGAACCTCAGAATGTGACTTTACTTGAAAATGTATTTTCCGATACATGTATAATCAGGATAAGATGAGGTAATATGGATTAAACTGTACCCCAGTTAATCCAATGACAGATGTCCTTATAGGAAAGAAGAGGGAAATTTGGCCAGAGATATGCACAGAGGGAAGATAAGAGATACACAGGGAGAATGCCTGTACATTTTATGTCTCTGTGAAGACAGAGGCAGAGAATGAAAAGATGCATCTACAAGCCAAGGAATGCCACAGATTGCTGGCAACTGTCAGCAGCTAAGAGAAAAGCATGGAACAATTATCCCCCTGAGTCCCCAAGAGACAACTAATCCTGCTGACATCATGATTTTGCACTTTTGGCCTCATGAATTGTGAGAGAATACATTTCTATAGTCTTCAGTCAGCCAGTTTGTGGCAATTTGTTATGGCAGGCCTTGGAAAATTATACAGTAGCATTCTCTAGACAGTAGGTCAGACCTAATATAATCAGGTTGGGTGTGAGGACACAGAAGACCACACCAGTCAGTTTCAGAGGCAGCTCTGGGATAACTTCCCCCACAGCCTGGGCCGTGCCAGGAAATACAGGGGCTGTGCTCTGGGCAGTATCATGGCCATAGTGCCACTGCCGGAGGACAATCTTTGGTCTTCTGGGCAGCAGTGATGTCATGGACTGTGGTCATCAGAGCTTTGTTAGTTCCCTCACAATGCCAAAATTTAATGAATGATCTTGGCTAAAGGAGTCAAGTACTTGGTGCAGTACAATGCTTCGGTGACAATCTTGAGGGAGTTGTCGTTTCTCTTGGTTTAGTCTCATTCCCAAAACAGAGGCATCAGCAGAAGTGGGAGAGAAAATGACCTTTTGGCTTCACTCTAATAGTGGGGCTTGGCATTTTCTCAGGTTGTTATTACAAGAAAACTTTGGGAAGTATAGCATATGTCTATTACCTTGATTGTGGTGATGGTACAATGGGTGTTTGCATATGTCCAAACTCATTAAGTTGTACACATTGAGCACATGTAGTTCTTTCAACTATTCTTCAATAAAACTGTGAAAAAAAAAGATACATGGACTCTACAATATATTCAGCACCAGCATTACCCTGTTTGATGTTGGTGGTATCCCAATTCTAGAAAATGGAGCTGAGTTTTCCAGTCACTATAAGTTTTGTGTTCTCAGCCTTGATGGTACCATTGAACTTGCATTGGCTGTTCTTGGGGTCAACAAAAGGGTTATTTATGGCCACAATAGCCACACTGTAAGAATTGAAAACAACTCTGGTCACATGATCACATCTGTTCATGTCAATCTTCACCATCATGTCTCAAGGATGAAGTTGGTTTTGGACCAGAAGCTGTGGCTTTTGATTGAATAAGGAAGAACAGAGGCTCAATTTAGCTTTCATTGGTTTCTTGCTATAGCTCTTATAAAATGGAAAAAGAAAGAGTTAAAAGAGTTTTTTTTTTTAATTCAAAGACTTCATATATATTAAGCAAGAAAATCTTTGGAGATTACATATATATATATATATATATATTTTTTTTTTTTTTTTTTTTCTTCCTCAGTAAAGCAATCAGTAAAAAGTTGTTTTTGCCACAGTCACTTGTTTTGGGAACATCCCACATTGCAAAGATTGTTTTGCACTTTTCTGTGAGTATCAGAAATAGGCAAGAACAATGAGATGGCTTTTTGCCATTGTCACAATCTTCAGTTAAGTGATGCATAGCTCCACAGTCAAATGTTGACCATGCCTGCAATGCTCCTTGATTAAAACATGGGCATTCTAAATCTCTTCCATTTCATAGCTAATATTTAATGAGACCAGGTTGTATGTCAAGAATTCCCACCTATGCCCTATAAAACAGACAAGAATGTACTGAGTAACACAAGTGCATTTTATAGGTGGTGAGATAAATATTTTAATAAGATGTAAATCAAAATGACATATAGGATGTGACAATTGTCCTAAGTTGTAATAGTAAACTTTGCTTTAAATAAAGTGTAATATATTTCCTAAATTTTCTTCCTTAATTTCATATTGAGCAAAATACTAATCCTGTAGAAACAGTTACAAGTATTATGACCAATGTACTTGGCAGATTTTAAGCTGGAGAAGTAAATGTGAAGAGTAATACCAACTTGTGATAATAAACTTTTTGATAATATTGCCACTGAGTTTCTATGAGAAAAACAAAAGGTTTGGATTGGATTTAATTAAAAAATATAAAGACTGTGTTGTCTGGAAACTTTATGAATTGTGTCTCAGAGGATGTCTAAGAGATGGAGCCATGCTTTCTGCAATAAACAAGGAAGATTTTTCTTTACTTAATAAACGGTACCCTTACAGAGCATGCAGTCCAAGGCCATGATATTTTAGCTGAGGAAACTGAGGTTTGGAGAAAAGAAATTATTTGACCATCAGAAGAGCTGATAGTAATACTATTTATGAATCTACACAAAGCTGTCAAAATCGATTTCTTTGGGGTTCTTGTAGAATAAGTTGATAAACAATCAAATATAACATGTTTATTTCCTTAGGCCATACTTGCCCAGTTTGCTGGATTTGAGAATAGGCTGTTTAGTTGTTTTGGATAAACTAATAAAATTATAGTCAACAATTATAATGTTAAATACAGGATGGAATTTGTGGGGAAGGAAACGTTGAACCATTAGTTCCAAATATGTCCCTCATGTAATGAGAAAAGCATGCATTTTTTTTTTTTTTCGCAGTACGCGGGCCTCTCACTGTTGTGGCCTCTCCCGTTGCAGAGCACAGGCTCCGGACGCGCAGGCTCAGCGGCCATGGCTCACGGGCCCAGCCGCTCCGCGGCATGTGGGATCCTCCCGGACCGGAGCACGAACCCGTGTCCCCTGCATCGGCAGGCGGACTCTCAACCACTGCGCCACCAGGGAAGCCCCAAAGCATGCACTTTTAAAACACATTTTCTTATTTGGTATTTTATTTAGGTTCTAAATAAGTGGTTAAAAGAAAGCTGACTCTTGCTATATCAAGATTCTGATTATCCAAACATTTAAACATATATAAGTGGAAGCTTATAACAAAAGAAAGCATGCCATGAATAACATGAATAGAGGATATGTATTGTCTATGAAAAAAATCATTTCTAGGATGACTCATTAGGCAAAATCCTTTTGTAGCAGCAGATAATGTCTTTTTATGAAGCCCACTATGGATGGGAAAATAGCACAGTAAAATTCACCACATTTATGTGAAGCAATGTCAGGAGTGAAATGGTAGAGTGTGTGGTGACCCCTACCCACTCTCAGTTGTCCAGGTGACTGGCATCTCCTGTCCCCACCACCTCCTGGCACTTTGTGTTGCAGCGAGGAAGGGGTCTCTCCTGGGATCTGTGGGGTCTCTCATGAGAATATAGCTTTGGTTGAGTCTGCACCTATAGACATAGCTGTGGCGATGCCTCTGGCCGCTGGGGTGTCTGCCATCTTCTATAAATGGCTATTCCTGTCACTGCTTACAAGTTAAATGCTTTTTGTGCCACCAGACTGCTAGATTTGTAGGTGATGTGAAAGACTGAATTTTTGTGTCCTCCCCCCACAAAGTCACATGCTGAAATTCATTTTAACCCACAATGTAATTGCATATGGAGATGGGACCTTTGGAAGGTACTTAGAATTATATTAGGTCATGACCGTGGGGTCCTCGTAATGGGAAGGCAGAGAATGAGGTTTCTCTTTCTCTCCACTCCACCCTGCCCACAAACACAGAGGAAAGACCATGAGGACAGAGGGAGAAGGCAGCCACCTATGTACATCCCAAAGGGAGAGCCATCATCAGAAACAGAACCTACTGTCACCTTGATTTTGGACTTCCAGCCTCTAGAACTATGAGAAAATAGATCTCAGTTGTTTAAGCCACCCATTCTATGGTATTTTGTTATGGCAGCCTGAGCAGATTAAGACAGTTGATTTCTGTAGCACTTCATGACATTGTTTCTAGACCTAATTCAACACTAATTATCATTGCAAATCCATTTTGAGGAGTGTCTACAAAATGATGCATGGGTCAGGTTATTATGGTAATGGCATAGCATGGCCAGATGACAGGTCATATGATTCTAAAATGTACCAAAATTATGTTATAATAATATTGCTTGATCATTCTGATTGTGCTTGTGCAATGACACATTTAAAAATTTTGAATAAAATAATTTACTGATTTTTAATACACATTTCTATTAGCTCAATTAATTTGTTTTCTTATTATTTACATAGGATGTGGTGTTATAAATAATTTTTGCCGGTTGAGTTTTCAATAAAAGTCATTGATACAATGTTTTTTTTTTTTTGATACAATGTTTTAAACATACAAACCTTGATAAATTGATTTCAATACCTCAGCAGCATTTTCTGTGGATCCAGAAAAAAAAAGTACTTGCTTTAAATGCTGTGAATGTAAAACGAGAGCACATATATGTACTGTTTAGGATGAAGCCTGACACACAGTATGTGCTCAACAAGTGTTAGTTATCTTCCTTTGTCTCTTAGTTCTCATAATTTGTCCTGAATGATCATCCTGAAACCCCAGTGTCCCATAGTAAGGGAGAGGGCTGTAAATATTAAAGATTAAAGTGAAAGATTAAAGAACTTATAGTTCTTCCCCCTTTCAGAGTCGGTTGTCACAGACTGGATAGAAAATGAGTTGGTGGTTGTGGTAATAGTGTACTTTACACACAAAAGCCTCCTTACAGGAGATGGATTTAAACCAGATTTGGTGGCTTGTGATTTTGAGGACAAAGGGTCAAAGAGATCCCATAGTCCTAAATCACAGTGGCTGTAATACATTGAACACCGACTCAAACTTGGATTGCCTTTAAGTTGTGGTTAAGAAGTAGAAAGACTTGAGAGCCATGATGATGGTGGTGATTTTATTTGTAGCATAAACATTCATTTATATTTTTGAGGTGGGGCATATACTATTAAATTGAACCATATGAAATGGATTACACTTGAACATGTCTTGACTGCTAAAACATCAATCACATATGGTTCAACCAAACAGTTCTGGAATGAGGAGAGCAAGTCCTGGCTACAATAGTCTCTAGTTATGTCATGTAAAATCCTGCAACTGCAGATCTCAGTTTGTTTCTCTGTAATATGGGCTCGTGATATTTGTCCTATTCCCTAGACAAAAAGAATGAATGTGAATATGATTTGAAAACTGTGAATACCTGTATTCAATCAAATTAAGTCATGGTAGAACATCCTTAAATGTGTTGGTTAAAAAATAGTTCTGCCAAAACTACATTTGCTTGCATGTGGTTATGGGCATTTACCATTATAAAATTAAAGAAGTCCATACAGCTTGTGTTGAAGGTAATTCTTTAAGGCTTTTGAAAAATCTGTGAGAGGAACTAACTAAATGTATGAATCCAAGCATATCGTGAAGATATATAACTGGACACATAAAATAACTGCTGTCCAGAGAGGAGCAGAGGCTGTGGAGACCTTTGGACACAGCATAAATTTTTACTAGATAATGAAGTCCAAAAAGGACAGATTGGACATTAAATTCTACAGAGTCATTATTATGTACATTTTCACTGAATTTTTATAGTGTATAATCATATTACAAATCAGGCTTTACTATTTGAAAGGAAAGGCACTGACAAGGAAGCCAGTGATGTTTATCAAATTCCCCTCCCTTCCACTTTGATCACTCTGAGGACAAGGGAGATGACCAATGGCAGCTAATAATAAAACTGATAAAAATTCTTACATAAAATGCTTTCTTCCACACTAGGAGGCATGCACCTAATGTATATATTCACCATACTGTAAGTGACACACAACCTAGGATTTTGCTTCAAGAGTTTTTAGTCACCTTTGTGGGACTTCCCTGGTGGTCCAGAGGTTAAGAATCCGTGCTTCCACTGCAGGGGGCATGGGTTTGATCCCTTGTTGGGGAACTAAGGTCCTGCATGCCATGTGGCCAAAAAAAATAAATAGAATTTTTAGTCACTTTTGCTCTACATTCAATTGCAATGGACTGAATGTGTATGTCCCACTAAATTCATTTGTTGAAATCCTAACCCTCAATGTGATGGTTTGAGGAGGTGGGCCCTGTGGGAGTTAATTAAGATGGAGCTCTCATGAACTGGATTAGTATCCTTCTAAAAGAGAACCCGGAGGCTCTCTTACCCACTGTCATCCCAGTGAGGATACAATGGGAATTTGACAGTCTGCAACTGGGAAGAGGGTCCTTACTAGAATCTGACCATGCTGGCACCATGATTTCAAACTCCCAGCCTCCAGAACTGTGAGAAGTAAATTTCTGTTATTTATAAGTCACCCAGTCTGTGACACTTTGTTATACCAGTATGAACTAAGACATAATTTAAAATTGCATTTACCTGTGAAAAAATTATTTTAATATTCAAGGGCCTGCTTCCCACATAGAATCAAAACCTTTGGAATTAGAGTTGAGAAATCTGAACCTGAGAAGAAGTGATATGAACCTTTAGAGTATTTATAACCGTTTGAATAGAATATTTTCATAACTTTTTTCCAAATATAAATATTTCATTCTTTAATTTTATGATTGCTTACTTTAATTTTAGAAATTTTATAAATGGAAGAAAGTAAGTTTCCTAACCACTCTATTTTTATGATATATATTTTAATGGGGGTATATTTTTATTAAATATTATCATTTTTCACTTGTAAACTAAAGAAGTATTGTATATATTATGTGCTTATAGCCCTTGGATTAATTTCTACCACATTTTGCCAAGTACACTCTTTATATAGTTCTAGTTAGTTTTGAATCATATATCATTTTTCCAGTGAAAAGTCTAGAAGGTTCCCTTCTTATGTTTGAAGTCTCACTAGGCTCCAAATTACATTTCTACTACAGAGATTCAATTGCAAGAAGGAGGTAGGAGGAGAATGAAAAGTTTTCTGAGGAGAATTTTGTGAGGAAGTTCTGCTAACATAATAAAGTGATATTGTGAGTTATATATATCCAAAGTTTTCAGAACTTTTTTTTTAACATTTTAGATTCTCCCAAAGTCTATTTGGGAAAACCCTGAATTACTATGAATGGATGTTTACCTTATACCATGGAACATGCATTTAACCTAAATGTGTTTCCATTTTTACCCATTTTTTAAAAATCCAAACTTCATGTTGAAGTTCCCTGGAGTTATATGACCCCACCTCGATTTTCTCAATAAGCTTATTGCAAAGACTTCACATGTACAGTTTATACACCAACTTATCTAAAAGTTTTCTTTACCATTTAATCACTGTTTAAGAGTATGCTATATATATCACATTATATATATCAATGCAGATTAATTTTCTGCCAAGATTTATTTATATGTTTGTATTTGGGTAAGGGTCTTACTTTTGAAGTCAATCTCTTTACCCAAACTAATGAAAGAAATTGACAAAGTCTTTTTATGAACACCATATACCTCTCACTTATGAACTTGAGCATCATATGAACAGAAACTTATAGCTTGTTATATTCACTTGCTCCCTGGAACCACTTGCTTTAGTCTTCTGTGCTCTTTTTTGGAAAAAATGTTACTTATCTTTGTTTGAGCTGGTTCACTGACAATACAACTTAAGGAAAAAAATTAAGTTTAGCTTCAGAGGGCACATAGTAAATTTAATAAAATTATTATCTGGATAAAATTAAAGTTTTTAAAAAGCATGTGAAAACACTTCATGACTGATTTTTATTCATTTTTTTTCCCATGAAGCAAAAGATGAAGGAAACATTAACTCTTGGCTTATTGGCAGCCTTTTCTCTGAATTTTCTGGGAGGAATAAGAGAGAAGAATCAGAAGAATACTGCTATGGCACTCAGGGTAATAGCCCTTAATAGGTCCAAGTAGGTGTATGTTCTACATTACCAAGGTCTAGAAATATCAGGGTAAGATTAAACAGAAATTAATAACAATAGAAGACATTAAGTATGTGATCTAATTGTAATCGCGTGTTTCTCTAAATTTGATTCTTATTTCACTTTAATAAATTTAATAGATTTATAGTAATGGCCAACAGTTGTGCTTAAATATTTTAATTGTGATTTCTATTTTGGTAAATTGCACAATTAAGTAGAAATAGATCCTCTCACTTACCCACACATATGGAATCAATGTCTTAGAACTGAAAGTATAAGCAGGAGTCACTCTCTATATATATTGTGTTTCACTATAAAAAGCAGAAGAGATTTATTTATTTGCATATGAACCATACATTAATTTAAGGAACACCAGAAAGGCCAGGTGCCTTTATATCTATGCTATACATAGATATAAAATTGTACAATTAATTAAAAATCACAGGCAAATATTGCATATCATATATTGGTTTGAAATCATTGATTTTGTGAGGAAAGGGAGCATGAATAATTCTCACAAAGAACATGGCCATAGGGGATAGAAACAAAAATGAATACTTTAGAAATCATAAAAGGATGGTGTTTAGGCAACTTGAGGTAGAAATCAATACAGAGAAAGAATTTGAAGAATTAGCCATGATGTATGTACAGCAAGAAAGGACAGAGTTGAACAAGTAGAAGGGGCACTTATCTAGAAGAGTGATACTAAACCAATAAAGGTAGCTGAACAGTTGAGTGATACAAAAATCATACAGACAGAGCATTACTCTGCATGTACTAAGGATGTGCAGAAAAGGAGGACTGCTTGCATGGATAAAGACTATCATTAAACTTAGAGTTAAATTATGTCTCTTTAGGTTTGGATTCAGAAAACCTTTTGAATGTCAGAACATATGTTCAAAATAGTGATATTTATGATTATTGTGTATTGATTTTAAAAATAAAACTTTTAGAGAATTGGTGAATCAGTAAGTTCCAACCCGAAGTTCTGAATATATACAGTTCTACTAAGTCAGTAATGGGATCTATGAATGATTTTTAACGTATAAAATCTTTAAGAAATTATACATATTCCTGTGTGATTATGTTGAAAGGGCACTTAAAAATGTTTCTTTACTTTTGACTAAAATTAAATCAATTTATTGCACTAATACTATATCTTATGCTGATACAAAGTTCTGATTGGCCCCAAGACATATTAATAAAAATGAGAAGATATGTATTACTTCATAAATGCAGTGCTCCCAGCGAATTTCCCTGCTGTTGTCAATGAGCAGCAGTTTATTGCTCTGTAGTTTTAAAATCTACAAGCCTTTGAAGAAAATTTGTGTGACACCCCAGGCCTTGCTCCACTGTCTCTGGGAAATGGTGATATATGAGAGCAGTAGGAAAGGAACCTATACTCTGCAGGAATTACACCTGTAGTCACTCTTTTATTTTGTTATGACAACCTGCTAGGTTTTTACTACTGGTAAAATTATGTACTGTGAATACAACTATAAGCAGGATTATCATTTATAATAGAAAGAGAGATAAAGAATTTCTCAGACAAACAAAAACTAAAAGAATACAGCAATACTAAACCTATCCTAAAAGAAATATTGAAAGGTCTTCTCTAAATAGAAAAGAAGCAAGAAGATATTGGAAAGAGGAAATCACAACTGGAAAGTCAATCACTTAACTAAGCCAGTAGACAGACAACAAAAATTTATTTGTGGAAGCGATGATAAACAAAAGGAACAGCAAAAGGAAAAACATGAAGATGTAAAAGAGGACGTCAAAATCATAAAATGTGGAGCAGCAGGGTTAGAAATGTAGATTCTTTTTTTAGAATGTGTTTGAGCCTAGATGACTATCAATCTAAAGCAAGCAGATATAGAAAGGGGTTAACATACTTGAAAACAGGGTAACCACAAATCAAAAACATACAGTGGATTCACAAGAACTAAAGAGAAGAAAATCAAGCACAAAATAAAAGGAAATCATCAAACCACAAAAAAGAAAAACAAAAAGGGAAAGGAACAAAGAAGCAACATAGAATCAACTGGAAAACAAGGTTTAAAATGGCAATATACACATATTTATCAATAATTACCTTAAAGGTCAATGGACTAAATGCTCCAATCAAAATACATAGAGTGGCAGACTGGATAAAAAAAACAAGAGCCTATAATATGCTGCCTACAAGAGACCCACTTTAGGGCAAAGGACACAAAAAGACTGAAAGTGAGGGGATGGAAAAAGATATTTCATGCAAAAGGAAATGACAAGAAAGCGGGGGTCACAATACTCATATCAGACAAAATAGACTTTAAAACAAAGGCCATAAAGAACGATAAAGAAGGGCACTATATAATGATAAAAGGATCAGTACAAGAAGAGGATTTTACACTCGATATATGTGCACCTAATATAGGAGCACCCAAATACATAAAACAAATACTGATGGACATAAAGGGAGAAATTGATGGGAATACAGTAATTTTTATTTTATTGTATTGTATTTTATTTTATTATGGTGGTAAGAACACTTAACCTGAAATCTACCCTTTAAAATTTTTAAGTGCCCAACACAGTACCATTAATTATAAGTACAGTGTTGTACAGCAGATCTCTAGAACATACTTATTTTGCATTACCAAAACTTTATAGCTGTTGAACTGCAACTCCCTGTTTCTCCTCCCCCAAGCCCCTCATACCACCATTCTACTCTGTTTCTATGAGTTTGACTATTTTAGTTACCTCATACAAGTGGAATTATGCAGTATTCGTCTGGTGACTGCCTTATTTCATTAACATAGTGTTCTTCAGGTTCATCCATGTTGTCAAAAAAGGCAATATTTCCTTCTTTTTTAAGGCTCTGAATAACACTCCATTGTGTGCATACGCCACGTTTTCTTTATCCATTCATCTATCGATGGACGTTTAGGTTGTTTCCAAATCTTGGCTGTGACGAATATTGCTGCAACGAATTTGAGAATGCAGATATCTCTTCCAGATTCTGATTTCAATTCATTTGGTTAAATACCCAGTAGTGAGATTGCTGGATCATGGTAGTTCTGTTTTTAATTTTTGGAGAAACGTCCATGGTGTTTTCCACAGCAGTGGTACCCTTTTACATTCCCACCAACAGTGTACTGAGACCCCAACTAGAGAAAATTTTAGTAGTTAGACGATAAAATAAAACTAAGAATTAGGTTTCAACACCTGTGTTTTTCCAGTCTTAAGTGGGCTGTTGTGATTAATGAGCAGAACCTTGCAGAAAAGAGCTATCCATTCACCACTGTCCAGCACTTCTTTCTTCCATTAACACTGGAATCACCCATCATTTGGAAGCTATACTACTTCTGCAACTGAGTTTTTATGGAATCCCTGCTGATGTCAAACTGTTCACCAAAGTGCTCCATTCAGATAATTCTGAGAATTGGGGACTATAACATTTGAAAATAGATGGAGAAAGAATAGCAATTCCTAACACACTACAAACACTATGGTCTTCCCAGCACAGTAAATGTGACATCCTCCTTAGTCTGTAGTAACTAAATTTTGGCATGACTTTTACTCTTAACAGAAAAACGACTGTTTTTAGAGTCATGACTGCTTATGCAGGTGTTATGGGTTGAATTGTGTTCCCCTTAAAAGATGTTGAAGTCCTAACCTCTGGTACCTGTGAATGTGACCTTATTTGGAAATAAGGTTTTTGTAGATAATCAAGTTAAGGGTAGGTCACTAGGGTGGGTCCTCATCCAATATAACAGTGTTCCTATAAAAAGGGAAAATTTAGACACAGACACAGACACTTACAGAGGGAAGATTATGTGAAGATGCAGGAAGAACACAATTTACAAGCCCAGAAACACTTAGAAGCTACCATGAGCTGGGAG
Organism: Tursiops truncatus; assembly: GCF_011762595.2. NCBI lineage: Eukaryota > Metazoa > Chordata > Mammalia > Artiodactyla > Delphinidae > Tursiops > Tursiops truncatus. Next base: position 130,110,093 of record NC_047037.1, on the reverse strand, counting down.
AGAGACTTGGAACAGATTCTCTCTCACAGCCCTTGGAAAGAACCAACCCTGCCAACACCTTGATGTTGGACTTCAAGCCTCCAGAACTGTGATACAATCAATTTCTGTTATTTAAGCCGCCAAGTGTGTGGTACTTTGTCATGACAGTCCTGGCAAGCTAATATAGCAATCTAGCAGTAATTGCTGGATATTGTTAACTTAGATATTTTTTCTAGTATTTATCAATTGATATTATTTTCCTGAAATGACCACAAAGTTAAGAAATAGCAGAAAAATGCTGATAGAGTATGTAAAAAGAGTTTATCACTTGCATTAATATGCCTTTTATTAGATTTAAAGAAGAAAATCTTAGAAAACAAATTTTTCATATCATTTACTTTTCTGATTACAAAGGTAATATTTTATCACTGTTTTACATTTATAAACTACAGAAAATTTAAAGAAATTAAAATAAACCATAATTACATTAACCAGAGATAATTACTACTGTAATTTTATTACTTTCGTTTCTAGGCTTTTTAAAAACTGTGTATGTTTGTACATATATTTCTTTCTGACAACTTTTCTGAAACAATAGTTCTTATTAATTTTCCTTTATTTTAAAATCATAGGGTCATATGGAGCTAGTGGGGCTAATATCTTATTCTCTCACGTGTTTGACAGGATATAGGCTGGTATTATAACCAATGACTTATCTTTTAAAAACACATGTAATTTCATGTTCATATTTGCCATTGTCTTAAAATAGATATTTTAAAAAGCATGGCATGCTACCGTTAGACATTGAAGTATTTTGTTTGGACTGGAATATAAAGCAGTAATCCAAGTGTAGCTCTTATGAAATGTCAAAATGACTACCTAACAGGATGCTTTGTAAAATGGTTTATAAATTCTGTGTAAATGCTTCACAACCCGTAACTTCAAAACATAAACAGATGTCATGAGCCTGTGATTTCAGTCTAAGAGGTGGCCCGAGAGTGCTTGTCCCATTACAAAGACAATGGGAAGGTGCGGAAGAGTCACTAATGAGATTATTTCCTTTTAGTTGATCTCTCATTATGAAATTTATAAAATATAAATGTGGTCTTTATTATTACTAGCAGTAGATAAGAGTAACTGAGGTTTGATTCTACCTCCTTCAGGGTGTGTTGCTTTTATTGTGGCTTACATATATGAACAATGTGCCTAACTATACTAATGATGTCTCATCTTTATTTACCCATATATGGGTTGCTAGATTTAGCACATAGAAAAGCAGCACAACTAATTAAATTTAATTCTAGTAACAGTGAATGATATTCTAATATGTGTCCCCCAAATACTGCATGGGACATACTTATATTAAAAAAGTTATTCATTGCTATCTGAAATTCAAATTGAGTGCCCCTGTATTTTATCTGGCAATCCTCAGATACCAATGAGTCCTTCTGAAACTCAACACATGCTTATTCCAGATAAGGTTTAAGAAATGACTTTCTGTGAGACAGTTGTTTCAGCAGTCAAAGAGGAAATTTGTCTACTCTAAACATGCTAAGTGTTGCAGACAGAAGCTGAATCAAGAGAACAGAAAGAAAGAGAAACTCCCATTTTCTCATTGTTTTTCAGTGAGAATTTACCTTTTCTGGTTCCATATTTAGATTGTTTATAAAAGCATATTCCTCCCCAAAGAAAAAAATTTTTTAAAGCCTTGAGAGCTCTCTGTTGATTGTCTCTGCCATTCTGCCACTAATCTGATTAGTACAGATTGCTTGGGTTGACATCTGATGACTTTTATAAGAAATACAATGTGTATCTTTAGGGGAGTTGATTGTCCTTTATGTATCAAGTAGTTGAGATATTCACGGAAATGGTAGGCTCACAAACAGTTATAAAAGGGAAAACTACAGCCTCTATTGGATATAAAGTTGTATTATTTGCTGGGGTTGGGGAAGGAGTGGAGAGTTAGTGGGGAAGTACTGAGATTAGGGTTCAAGGATTACATTTTGGTATGACATACATGGGGGATAAGGGCAAAGGACCACTTGAGAAAATTCTCCCTCTGGATTCTGGATAAATTATATTTACCTGACTTAGGAGACAGGGTGGGTCGATATGCATTTACATATTTAACTCTAGAGAGACATCAATGACAATTTATAAATCATAGAATCTGAAAACTAGAGATGATGTTAAGGTCTTTTGAAATATGGGCATATAGAAATGAGGTAAAAGCCGTACAAAGGAATGATAAATATTGAAAATATGCTGGAGCTGAGGAATGCTGATTTGAAAAAGAAGGAGGGAGGCATTAGGGAGCATGTGTGTGAGGGCTTCACATTGAAAACTGAAAATCTGACACTGATTATTTTCAAAATAAATTGGCTTTAAATCAACTGAGAGTAGGAAATGAGTAATGACGAGGCAAGCGGCCAACTATTGGTTTAGGAGATATATCAAGGAATTTAACATAGCTCCAACTTTAGTACAAGATATAATTATAGATTAGTGAAGAGACAGGCCGTGTGTTATTGTACTTCATGACACTTGTGGAATGTATATTTGTAACTCACTGGGGACGTGTGTACGGAGTACACAAGTTATTTCTGAAAGTATGGGATTGATTTGGGGAAACTGAAAAAGGTCCATAAAATGAGAGGATTTCTTATGACATAAAATCAAACAACAATAAGCTTTCTTAAATATAATCTTTTGTGGAAACAAGATGGCAAATTGTGATATGCACTCGGTAGATGTCTGATTATGTAGAAAGAGCCTAAGGCAGGCTGTGATACTGAAACTCAAGTAACTTTCTTTTAAAGCTAAGCTGCCTTCTTATCTCCAGATGCCATCTAATTCAATTACTACAGAAATGTGTGTGGAGACTGGCTATGGCTCCTGCTACGTTTGTGGGTATGGCTGTGAATATGGCTTCCACCGCGATGGTAGCTGTTATTATGGTTATTATGGCTAACAACTATTTCATTATAGATGATTCAATGAGTTTTGATTCTAGAGCGTCATCTTTGAGCATCCTTGTCTCTTATTTAATTCCTTGGAGATCCATGTGCTTTAAGCACCCTTAGCCTCAACAGCCCGCCACTCAAGAAAAGATGACTCATTGCCTGGTGAAAACCTCATTTGTCTTCAAAATTCATTTTAGTCCTGGACATGATGTGCTATCATTTACTGATTGAAAGTGTGATTGATTATTTTGAAATTTTGAAAAATATGAAAATTCTCTGTGTGTAAGAGTCAATACTTGCTTTAGGCTTTCTGACCATTCTGGGAAACCAGATAACTGTTTAGTTTAGTTGAGCCATACGTTCTTAGTCATTGGTTCTTAGACTTCAATAATTCTTTTTCTCTTTATCTTTTCTATTCTAATAAAAATTTGAGTTATTTGTCAGTGTCTGATACATATTAAGTAATTAATAGAGATTTATTAATTGATTGATTATGTTTCCGGCTACACAAAAAATGAAGAAAGGAAGTGGAATGGTCTCATCTTTAGTGTGAAACAGTAGGTTATGATGAACAAAGACAAAGAGAAGAGAAAGAGATAGAAGCGGTCAGAATTTTTAAGTGACAAAAGGGAAGACTGTCTCAGAGATGAAGCTGTAGTCGTGAAATCCTTGGTGACAGATGACGAATGACAAATCGTTGTAGAAAATGACACCAAGCAACTGTTTTCAGTATGCAAATAGAGTCTTGGCAAAATCTTAGAAATCTATCATTCTAGATGTTATTTGCAGATTATCTGACTGCAAAAACAGCACACAGTAAATATTGTATTTACACTGGAGAGTTTTAAATTATAGTAAAAGAAAACCTTTAACAAAGTTAATATGACACACTTAATAACATGTAAATTGCTAATGTATTACATGATAACTAGGCATAACTCAAAAGTGGTTCTCACAAATTTAAGTAGCTAAGCAAGCTCAATTTTTAGTTTTCTTTTCTTACAGTTTTGGTATCAAAAGTTCTTGAATGTCATTAACAATACTGGAATAATTGAGTATTCAAGTGGAGAAATTAAATGTGAACATTGACCTAAATCTCACACCATATACAAATTAATTTGAATTGGACTGCAGACCTAAATTTAAACATCATTCCTTAAAGTTCCTAGAAGAAAACACACTCACCAATATAGCACACTATATACAAAAATTACTTCAAACTGGATTGCAGACTTATATGTAAAAGCTGAAACCATAAAATTCCTAGAAGAAACACTATTCTTTGAGGTAGACTCAAAGATGTAAGATTTCTTATAAGGCAAAAAGCACTACATGTACAAAATTTTGATAAGCTGGGCTTCAAAGATAAAAATTGTTTTTCTTCAACAAGCACTATTAAAACATGAAAAGACAGCCACAGACAGGGAGAAATATATTTTCACATATATCTGACAAAAGACTTATTGTAGATTACAAGTCAATAATTAAGAGATAACTGAATGGAAAATGGGGGAGAGACTGAACAGACACTTCAAAAAGAAGATCTACTGATGGACAAAAGGCACTGAAAAGATTCTCAACACCTTTCATCATTAGGGAGATGCAAATTAAAACCACGAAGAATTACTATCACATACACACATTAGAATGGTTAAAATGAGAAAGACTCACAACAGAAGTGAGGGAGAAGATGTGAGAGCAAGGGGATCTCACACATTTCTGGACGGGTGCAAAAATCCACTTTGGAAAAACACTATGGCTCTTATTAAGTTGAACATAGCTGATGATCTAGCGATTCTGCTCCTAAGTATTTATCCAAATTATGTTAGAAATATTTTACATTGTTACTTACTAAAAAAGATGAAGAAAAAAGGAAACTATCCAAATCAACTACCATCAATAAGAAAATGAATAAACTGTGGTGTATTGATACAATGAGATACAACTTAGCAATAAAAAAGAACCTCAAAAAACAATTATGCGGGATGAAAGAAGCCAGACACAAAGGAATGCATATGTAAAATTCTGTTTATATACAAGCCAAGAAAGGCAAAACCAGTCTAGGGGGTAAGTGACAGGTTGCCTTTGTGGAAGGAGTGGAATTTTCCCAAAAAGGCCATGAGTGAACATTCCAGGGTCACAAAAAAATTTTATATTTTGATTGGTGTTACACGGAATTATATGTTGATAAAATTTATCAAAAGTACCTTTAAGATATGGTAATTTAAATGTATGTAATTATGCCTCAAAAGAGTTTTAAAATATACTAGCGCCAAATTTCCCCTGTACTGGTGTGTGAGGAATCTCTTACTGGAAATATTGAGGTAAACCTTATAGAACTGGGCTTCTTTTCTGAGAAGGCATCAAGTTTTATGGGTCTTGGTCATTGGGAGGCTTTGAAATTGGCCCCAAGACTGGAAGTGAAAGTAGAGAGATTCATGATACAAGCTACCTTCCAAGCACATGGACACTCCTCCCCTCCAAAAAAAATAAAAGCCACTAATTCCATATTAAGAGATAAAAGAATTAACAAATGTTCATGTAAGAAAAAAAAAGTCTGTGAGATTCCTGATTTTTTTCATTTTTAAATGCAAGGAAATGGGAAACTGGTTAGAAATTAGGGAAAATATTAGATCCCTAAGGTTTGGATTTTGGCATAGTGGGGTGGAGGTTTTGCTCTAGAAGAAGAAAAACTTACTTATACAGCTATTCTACCTGGAGCAGGCTTTTCTCAAATGTTCCCATAGCAGGCTTTTCCCAAATGTTCTCTGTCACTTCTTTCAGGCTTCTTGTCAATGTCACCTCCTCAGGAGCCTTTGCTAAACATCCTGCTTACAGTTCAACCTAGTTTCTTACCCTATTCCCCTCTTCATCTCCCTGAACTTCCTTCTCTTCCTCCTTCTTCCACCTCCTCCTCCTCCCTCCCTTTGTCTCCCCTTCTCTTTGTCTCTGTCTCTCTCTCTCTCCACACATGGTTCAAAAATAGAGTAGTTTCAACAGCAAAGTCTGTGGAGTCAGGTTCCCCTCAGATCCCAGCTCCATCCACTACTTACGTGATCTCAAGCCAGTTACTTTTCCTCTTCCTGACTCAGTTTCCTTATCTCTAACCTACAGTGTTTCTATCTCCTAGGGTTGTTTTGGGCACTAAATGAGATAATCCACTTCAAGCACCTGAAATTATTTCTTACACATTGGAAGCATTCAATAAATGTTAACTATGATCATCATTTTTACTATTTATTCTGGCTATGTTTGCAACCACTACAGTCAGGAGTAAGGGTTTAGGAACTTGTACAATAAGGATAATTTGATAAAGTAATAAATGCATTAAAAAAAACAAAGCCCAATACTTACTTCACAATGTTTTATTTATTGCTTTTTCCTATTTGTGCTAACTTTCCGGATTTAAAAATCAAAATCCTTTTTATTGAATCACATTAATGTAAAATTAACCTAAAATAATGCAATAAGTTAATTTATGACAGCAGACATGTTTACAGGGTTGCCACACATAAGGACACACACACATTTTCAAGTCTTATTAGACTTGCAATTTGGGTCAACTTTTACAGGTATCTTTGTTTAAACGTCTTAATTCAAAAACCTAGAATTGTTTGCACAACTAAGTCAAAATCAGCTCTCCTTTTTCTTCAGTTATATGTGTTACACAAGTATAAAATTCTTTAATAAACCTCCTTTTATTCAACTTTTAAATTAACATTTATACAGGGTATATAACATTAAAGTAAGCCTGACAGAAATGGAAAAATCAGCATACAATGATAGAACAACCATTAAGTTTTATTTTTATTACATTACTTAATCTAACCCTAGTCTTTACCAAAAGCCTTAAATAAAACCATTCAGGTTCTGCTAAAAATCCTAACCAACTTCTCTAGTCATTAGAATTGAAAAAATATTCTATTTATCTAATCACTATTAGCTGTTTTGACCATTTATCTAATCACTATTAGCTATTTTGACCAGTTTTCTAAATTTGTGGCCAATATGAATACTTAGGGTATCTACAGTTCTTTGCTTTTATGCCATAAGAAAAAAAAGAGAAAGAACTTATCTCACCTATTAACTGAGCTCTTGTCTAGAAGGCTCTCAGGAGGGGTTAAGCTGGGCCCCCAGTGAGGGTACCTCATAGTGGGATGGTGGGGCATCTGAAGATCTTGACCCTAACCCTGGGGTAGTAGAATTGCCCTATGAAACTGCTGTATATGATAAACTGAGACAAGACATATTCTTGTTGGGGTAGTAAGCAATTCTCCTGTATGGGAAAGGGTAGTTGTCCTGTTTTCCTTTACTTACACTAGGTCCCAATGCTCCCATTTACTAGCTGTGAATGCCTTAGAAGGCTTCTTAATCTCTGTAAACCTGTTTCTGTTTTCCACAAAAAGGTGGTTATGAACACTGACCTTGGAGGACTGCTGTCATAGTTAATGAGATATTTTACTTGGCTCACAGTGCAATGCTCAGTTTATAGTAGATATTCAATAAAGAACAGTACTTTGTTTTAGTTGTTGCAGGACATCTCCTTGTGTATACTATTTTGTCTCAGATTTAATATAATCCTCAATCTTTGCCAACTTTTGAGAAAGACAAACCTCCAGTTAAATTTATCTGATTGTAATTATTGTTTCTATTTCCTTGTTTCATGCTCTCATTGGAATTCGTGGAGCATGAGAGAATTGCTATAGCAACCTGACTGTAGGCATTTCCTTGAGTGTTAAATATCCAGGTACTTGGAAGCATCTATAGAGTGATGGGATTTAAATTTTTAATACTTAGAAATTATTTAGATTTAGTTTTGTTCTATTCACAAAATAAAACTCATAGAAATAATATACATATTTGTTTTATTTAAGAGTGAAAGTATAGCATCATTTTACATTATACACATACTACACCTTCTCAACTTATAATCATCATAAAGTCCTTTAGTCTCTCTTGAATTCCATCTGTGAACTTCATAGTTGAGAAAATAATAACTTTAGAATCTCGACTGCAAAGCAGAGTGTGACCTCCTGGGGAATGTTTTTATATTGCTTGGGTGATTTTTTTCTTATAATTACTATATTTGTTGGCTATTTTGCCATACTGTTTTCAAATTAAAATCCAGCATAAAGATGGATTTTAATTTGAAAACAGTATGGAAAAATAGCCGTAAAGTGCTATTGGTAAAGTATTTTGGGAAAATGGATTCTATAGAAATGAAACAATTTATTACCATTTGAGATTATGTATCATTGAAAGATCAGAAATACAGTCATTTAAAACTCTAAACTATGGCAATTCACCTTCACTCTCAGGTTCTTGGATTCCATTATAAGTAGAATCAATTTAAGAGTATCTGTCACACCAGGTCTTTTATTTGATATTCATGTTCACTAGCAGTTATTAAAATATAAAATAAAATTTTGATCTATGGACTCACCATCTATAAATTAGAACATTCACCTTTCCTTTGAACACAGAGAACAGTAATAATAAAAATTTCACTTTCAAATAGAAAATATAATATTAATGTTATACAGGATAACAAATTTGCTAGTTTCTCTTTTATCCATACTGTAGCTTCAGTTATAAAGCTGTGAAAACACTGTGATAAAATATCTATCTCTGATTAATCATACACATTGCTCTTTTCACGTAGGAAGCAGTATTTTCAAATTGCAGTAGAGGTAAACATGAGGTAAGGTAAGGGGATATTTATTTAAGGCACACACTCACTAGTTTTAAATTGGAATTTTACAACTATTTTTCCAATTATATTAAAAGAATCTAGCTAAAACAAAACAATACAAAACATAAGTGGTTTAGGTTATTTTCTATTAACCCCATCCTCATCATTTTCTATTAAACTTCTACATTTTTTCCAATTATATACTAAGAAACAACACACAACATAAATGGTTTAGGTTATCATATGTAAATCTAAATTTCATGGTATTTATATGTTAAATATTAGAATAAACTCTGCTTGGTTATGAATGTTCATTTAATAAGATAACAGGGAAAACATTCATGGAATCATGGTAAATAGAAAGGATAATGGTAAATAGGATTGGCCACCTGTTTACATTATTTTCATTTTCCTCCTCTTCACTGAGTTTTTATTTTAAAGAAAAGAGTGCTTATATTTTCTTTTCCCCCTAAAATGTACTCCCTAGATAGATACTTCATCAGAGAAAACATCACACAGGAAGCACAGAGACATATATTCTGGGCCCTGAATTTTTCTCCCTGATATTCCTCAGTGGGACCTCATTTCTTCTTTCCCCTCCGTACGAGTGAGCAACAACTTCCTAGCCCTTTGGTGCACTTTAGACCTATGTCATCTTGTTAGAACAGACAGCGTGTTCCCTGTTCTCCAGGGCCAGTGAAAGTCACTCCAAAGTACAGATAAAAGACTTGACCTGAGACAGAACCAGGACTCAGCTTTTTTACGTACCCTAAATGTGAATGGAAATCAAACAGCCAAAACAAACAGACAACTTTAATTAACCTTCTATTCTTTCTGAGGCTGGGCTGACTTAGTTTAAAGCCATTTTTACCCCAGAGGATTTGTGGCTTAAGGTACAACCATGTGGAGCTAATTCAAACACTCTTATGCTTTTCCTAAGATATAAGGCACTCCACAGCAGAAATGATCGAACAAACTGGCTTAGGAGAACTTGGCAGAAAAGTAATTTTAAAGAGGTATGATAGTAGTCTTAAAATTCTCAAAAGATGTTAACAAATTTCTTAGAAGAAACTTCAAGATGGCCTTAAGTCTCATTCCCCCAAAGCCTTCTTCTTTATACAAGTCAACTTAGATATGAGAACTTGAATGCTCCTCCCAACGTTGATCAGTTAGTGATCGAGATGTGAGGAAAAGCTGTAATTCTTTTACTTAATTTTTATTTTTTTATTGAAATATATTTGATTTAACATGTCTCACAAGTACGGCAAAGTGATTCAGTTACATGTATATATACACACACATATATATTTCATTTCAGATTCTTAGGAGAAGCCATATTTCTTTATTGCTAGTCAGGTGGGTGATTTCAGCTTCATAAAATTGCAATTAAATTAAATGTTATAGACATATACTGAATGTGTATACTAAGTACTAGGGAAGCAAATATGTACAAGACATGGTACTAGTCATCTAAGAAAGCAGAGTGTAGTGGTAGCATAGGACCCTGAACCTACAACTGTAATACCATGCAGGATGTACTAAAACAGCAAGTGGTCTTCAGAATTTACACATGTCCAGAAGACCACAGAGAAGTTTGGGATTGTAAAAAGTTAAGAACCAGAGACCTCAGTTAAACAGAGTCAGGAGACCAGAAGGGGAGGCTCTCACATCCTGCAATGGCAGCAGAGCCCAACAGGAAGAAGAGATTCTTCTTTCCTTGCAAGGACTCAGCCAATGAAAAGCCATGGAGTCTTCGTTTACTATAGCCCTCCCAACTTCCCTTTCCCCTCTAGAAAAGGGTTCCATTATCCTTGTGGGGAACTTACACGTGGCTCCTGATGGTTGCAGACCCTGAATTGCAATTCTCTGCTGATACTGAGTAAACCCCTCTTTGCTGGAGAAATATCTGGTGGTCTATTTATTTCAGGTCAACAGGATCAAAGCTGTATATTACAATAAAGTATTTATTTTCTTAGAAAATTATCTCTGCATTCTCCCCACACAACCTTGCAGGATCGATTGAGGATTCAAGTACGTGGGGTCCTGACTACCTCTAGTTTTCACTAAACTTACGGATATTTAAATAATTCTAGTGATTCCCATCATGAGAAAAATACATAATTTGATTTATTTTCTGGGAGTAATTGCAAATGGATTTTTATCTTCTGTATTTTCTCCTGTTTGCAGCTTGTTCTTCAAAAAATTACATTTCAGTAAAGGCTGGCTAGGGCCATGAACTAGTTGCCAAACCAAACTTGGGTATCCACTCACCGGCATGCATAAAGCCAATATACTTGCATCTGGTTGTGGTGTAATGTTTACTGCACAGTGCTAAGCAAAGAGAATGGGCAGCTCATGTTCAGAAGACCTGAGCTCTCTGATGGCTTTCAGGGAGGGGTTTTTAAAGGCAGTGTGAGGGAGGGGCTGCAGAGTGCTTGATGAGCTCATGCACAATTCTTGGATTGGTTGGCATCAAGGTTAAGTTTTGAGAATCACCAATCTTCTGGTTTCAACTGGTCTGGGGTCTACGTGCTCACAGTCAGCAGTTTTCATCTAGTGGGGGTCTGCTCTCTATAAAAACAACTTGAGAATGTGTGTCAGACCTTTATCTATATCTTTTAGGGAACTGGGAGTTCAGCGACTCTGCTCATTGGCTGGTTTATAGACTAAATTTTTACCGGTTTTCCTGCCCATAAGTGTTTGTTTCTACATCTTCACATTTTCCAGTGATTAACTCTTGAGTCAGCCTTTTGAGACTCAGGGGAGGCCTGGGAGACTAAACCAAAAGCCTTTTACTTCAAAGGACAGGGACACAGGGGCTGTTATGCAGTTTCAAACTCAAGATGCTTCTGTGAGAATACAATCAAAAGGATAAATGCAAACTGCTCTGTGAAATTTTGCCTCACATATTTTAATAGCTATGAATTAGGCTTCCTAACAACTAAAGTGTGCAAAAAATATACTTTTAATATTTATTTTGTATCAAGTAAATGCTGAAACCAAATTCCCACTTTACGAACTAATGGGAAATTCCATCCATGAATTTATTATGGTTTAATCCTCCTCCTCTTCCAAGAGTAACCTTGTGAATTTCTGTTGTTGATGATCATGAATGCCATCCTCATTGTGTACATCCTATTGAAATCCAGTGGCTAAATTCTCTAGTATGGAGTGCAGAGATCTTTGCTGAAGCTGGGAATTTAACAAAATTCTGCTGTCTTCTTTGCGACCTTACCAACTTCTTTGGTGTTACCCTGGAGTGTTATACAGGTTCCTGCTGTTCAAGGTACACACAGACCCCCTTACTTTTCCCTTTCAAGGGCATTAGGTGAGATTTCTCTCTCTGTTTCCCTTTTATTTTTCTCTCCTATTATGCTTCCCTCAACAATATTAAAACATTAAAACCCTTGACTCTCTATATCCATTTTTAAGAAACTTAGATTTTAACAACGAAACAAAAAGTTCTTATTTCATGCTCCATCTAAATTTTTCCCTATGTGATTATCTGTTCTCAATGAGGGGAAGATACTTTACAGAAAGATCAATTCATACAAATTTCGAATATCTTTTCTTGACCTGCACTTTTCCTCTGCCATTACACACAGTCCTTCCTGCCTGGTGTTGTGGGACGTTGGCATGAAAGGTGTTTCTTAAATTAAGTAATGAAGGTGAAAGCCAGTGATCTGAGCTGTCTGGCTGGAGGGACTCATTTCACTAGAGTGGATTCTGTTTAATTAGAAGAAGCTACACACTTCTCCAGGGAGGCTCAGCCAGCTGGCTCCACATGTGTCAGATGATGGACTTGACCGGCTTCTTCTTTCTCAGCCTCTCTTATCTTCCACTGTCTGCTTCTCAGTACATCATAGGTCATACTTGAGTCCATGTCACCAACTGCTCATTCTGTCAAATATCTTCTTAACTAAATAAATGGAGAAATCACACATTTGAACAGCAATATTATCTTTTAGAGATGTTCACTCCCCCTTTTCTCTGCCTGAAGAAATCACCCTTATCAATCAATTTTGTTCCATGGTGTAAATGTATTCTATTTTTCACCTCTCTGCTTCCACAGTACCCTGTCCATAGACCTATTATTTCAACTAATTTCCTGGTATTTTCTTCTCTCCTCTCCTCTCCTCTTCTCTTTTTTCCCCTCCTCTTCTTTTCTCTTTCCTCCCTTCCCCTCTCCTTCCTTTTCCCGTATGTTCATGTCTCTTTCCCTTATAACACGATTCACTTCTTATGGACACAGTGTCAAGAACATGGTAGTAAATGGCAATATTTGTTAAATGGGTGAGTGAATAAATAGATGATAGGCAAAATAAACAGCCTTGGCTATCTTGTTGAACTATACTCTCTTCGGTTGATATACATCGCAATTAAAACTTTTACTCCTTTAATCAGAGAATGTTTGCTCAATGTAAAAGCACTACTTATATTTTTATCTACCTATAAGTAACTCTTATTTATCAACTGTGAGCCCATTGATCCAGCAGGTAAAAGAATCAGAACTTGGGGCTTCCCTAGTGGTGCAGTGGTTGAGAGTCCGCCTGCCGATGCAGGGGACGCGGGTTCGTGCCCCGGTCCGGTAAGATCCCACATGCCGCAGAGTGAGCGGCTGGGCCCGTGAGCCATGGCCGCTGAGCCTGCACGTCCTGAGCCTGTGCTCCGCAATGGGAGAGGCCACAGCAGTGAGAGGCCTGCATACTGCAAAAAAAAAAAAAAAAAAAAAAAAGAATCAGAGCTTGACTGGAACAAGTCAAGTCATCTTTGTCATTGGTTCCTTCAGCTCAGTAGGATTGGGAGTTTTTAACAGATAAAACTATCCATACAATCTATATAGAACACAAATTGTTTGGACAAAAATATATAAAGGTGCCTAAAGAGGGCAGAATGGGAGCACAGAGAGAGACTCCAATGAGCTCACATGGATTGAGGATTCATTAGAGTTGGAGAGAAAAGTGTAAATCAATTTCAGGAGATCATGAGGATGTGTAAAAATGACATAAGAGAAAAACATGAGCAGTCATTTTAAAATTCATGAAAAAAATATGTTGGTAACTTTTATAACTAAATTATTCCACTTTCCTTATGAAATTAATATACAACAAAATAACTAACATTTCTAACAAAGACCCAAGGATTTTTAAATGTTGGATAATTGGAGGGAAGATTTGGTCCACTTGAAACATCCCTTGTATCTTTCATTTTTGCATTTTAAGTTGTAGTTAAGCATCACTTCTGATAATATCATAATCAATTCTTTCCATGTACAATTAAGGAGATGGAATCACTATCAGATGAAGGGAGGATTGCTCTGTGCTTCATTATCATTATTTTCAAATAATATAATTAATTAATCCACCTCCTGTGCTGATGGGTGGAGCTTAGTGCTCCATAGTAGAAAAGGAACAGATGTTGTCCTTGACCCTGTGGAACGAAACATATGGCATTGTTTCTTATATATCCACAATAATAAGCAATTAAAAATGTAAGACAATACTTACAAATATATAATTATTCAGCAGAAAAATGTCTATTCATAACCAGTTTTTACTATACAAAAGATGCAGTAATATATTTCCCTGTACTTATTACTGACAGGTTCCTGTAAGATAGAGATTCTCAGCTTTCCCTCCAAAAGTGTAATGGTATTTCAAATTCTCACCAGCAAAATAAAATATGAAAGCACAGATTCTGGGAGACCTCAAGCACTGGATAGATATTATTGATTCATTTTAAATTTTGCAGTTTAGGAGTGGTGCAAATGCTATAGTGCATCAGTATTTTTCAATATTAGGTAGTCATTTAAAATAATGAGTTATAGCTCTTTGTGTTGATATGGGAAATATGTCCATGTTATGTAAAACAAAATATTGTAACTTTTATGGATCTTGAACCCACATGATCCATTATCTAGAAGAGTCCAAGAATCGTGGTCAAAACAACCAAAGCAGAAAATAAATTAAAAAACCTGAGGTTTCACTGTTTCTCCTCAAAATATTAAAGGGAATTGAATTCATAGCCCACAGCAACAGTCCTCAATAAGCCTGGAGTTTGTCATTTGTCTCAATCCTCTAAGAACTGTCACCTCTCCTGCACTGCTTCTCCTCTCTCATCATTCCAGCTCTTGTTTACATGGACGGACTAATCTTTTCTGGGAGTCCTTCTTCTCCACCTACTCTCACTGTTCCAGTCAAGCTCTTCCCAGCCTCTTATCAGCATCACAGACTTTCCCCCAAGGGTGGTTAATAAAGTAGAAACTGATCAAAGACAACTTTTTATATTGAAAATATTAACATGTTAATAATTTTTGAGACCATTATAAAATATCATTCTTGATTAAGTAAATAAAAATTATATATATATGTTATTATAATTCTATATATAAATACAGAAATTTTGGAGAAGTGAACAGAGAGGCCAGTTTTGGTTTACTGAATGGTCTTGCATGTCTCCAGCTGCAGCTGGGTATATACCTGGGGGTGAAATTGAAAGGCCTTCTAAAATATGCTCAGATTTAACTTTATGAAATAATGCAAACTTGTTTTCCAAAGCAGTAATTTCAACTTATGCTCTTACCTGTCTGGAAACAGCAAAAAAATCCGCCTTCTGTGGGGTGTGGGTGTATTGGACATGGTATGATCACATAGGTTGATTTGATGGTATGGTTAATGTTCTAGTCATTGGGTGAGTAGCGTGTTTACAGATGCTCTTTTTATTATTATGCTTTATAACTAACATATAAGTTATATACATTATTTTATATGCATCAACATTACATACTAGCTGTTTAAAAAGAACAATAAAAATCATTTTGTCTGTGATCTATGAAGAACTTCAGGATCATGAACGTTTATTTGAGGTTCCAGAATTTTTTTAAGGAAAAAGTTCTAGTTCCATTTGGACGTGTGGTAACTATTCATTAAGATTAGAACCTTGATTAGTCTCCTCAAGGTTTACAATTAGATGCCTATCCTACCATCTCTTTGGTTTGCCTTAATTAGCAACAGGCGTTGTCATGCCCTTTTATTGCTAGGCTTCAGGAATCTTGAAGAAAAATTTTAGGAGCCTGCAGATCCACAGTGAAATATTACCCCTAGCATTGCCTTTATATTTGATGTTTTATCTGGTCCAGATTATTTTTATAATTTTCCCTCCACAGGATTACTATATTTTTTAAGTGGCTTGAAATATTCTATGGAAAAGATGATATTAAATGGTTCATAAATGGTTTTCATCTTAAGTCTTAAGACAGGAGATTACAGCACTGAAACATAACCATTGCCCTGCCAGGAGGAAAAAAGATATACTTTGTAGGATCACCCATTCTGCCATTGTTCCTGTCTCCATACATTTTTGTGTACATCAGAAAGTAATTAAGATCTTTTTTTTAATCTGTGGAGTCAGACTCTGCTCTGCCTGAGATAAATATAATTATGGTGTCATTGTCCTGTTCACTATGGGTGGGCTATCTATTCCAGGATAAGTAAGTGCCGCTAAACAATGCCTCCATGAGGGTGAAGTTTTCATCAGTGTTCAGATTCATACAGCTGTGTTTGTAGAGCAAAACATCTAGCCTGATGATCCTCAAGCTGGTAGTGGGGTAGAAAATAAATCAAACATCTGGAAAATCATGAGAGAAACATATGAACTTTAAGTCAAAAAGAACCACTTGGCTCTTTTGCCTTAGAACTACCTAAAGAGGCAAATTATAAACTCCACAGAACTGAGTTATTATCTCCTGCTCAGGCACCATTGTAGAATGGATTAGTGGATTGATTCCTGGACTATGATACGGAAGTCTCTTAAACACCTTGCAGTCAGCTTTTTGCCTCCAGTATCCTGCTCAAACTGCTCCTGTATAGTTAATCTATGATACCTTCCTGGAAAATCAAAACCAGTTCTCCACTATCAACTCACTAAACCTATACGAGCGTTTATTAGTTTATTATTTCCTCCTCTTCAAATGTTTTTCTTCTCTTGACTTCCAAGTCTTCATACTTTCTCGTCTTCTTCCTATTTCCCTGGCCAATCTTTCTGCATCCTTTCTCATACCTCCACTTTTCCCCAACATCTTAGTACTAGGATGCCCTTGTCTCAATTCCTCGGATCTCTTGGCTTCTCCATCTCTCTCTGCTTATCTATCATGTTGAAAGGTCATTTGGTTCCATAACTTTTACAACTATCTTTAAAATCTAGATGATTTACAGTTTATATTCCAAGCTTATATCTTTTTCCTGAGTCGTGTAGCCAATTGCTTCCTTGAAATTTCCACATTATTTCTAATCCATGCCTCATATTTGTTCTCTCTAAAATTGAACTGCTATTCTCCTTCCCCCAAATCTATCTCACCACATGCCTTCTCCATTTCAGTTAATGGCAACTCCATCCTCTCAGTTGTGATGGGTGAAAACCTAGGAGTCATCTGGAATCCTCTATTTCATCCTTCATATCTAAATCATCAAGAAATAATCTTAGTCCCAACTTCAGAACATATCTAGAATTCTCACCTCAGTGGCCTTAGCCACCATCATAGTTCACCTACATTACTAAATTTTCATCAAAGAGGCCCCTCTGTGTTTCCTCTTGCCTTTTGCAGTCTATTTTGTATTTTAATTTTATTGGCATATAGTTGATTTATAATGTTTCAGGTGTACAGCAAAGCAATTCAGTTATACATATACATATATTCATTCTTTTTACATTCTTTTCTCATATAGGTTATCACAGAATATTGAGTAGAGTTCCCTGTGCTATACATTAGGTCCTGGTTGGTTATCTATCTTATGTATAGTAGGGTGTGTATGTTCATTCCCAAACTTCTGATTTATCCCTCCCCCCAACATTTCCTTTTTGGTAACCACAAGTATATTTTCAATATCTGTAAGTGTGTTTCTGTTTTGTAAGTAAGTTCATTTCTATCTTTTTTTAAATTAGATTCCACGTACAAGTGATATCATATGATATCTGTTTTTCTCTGTCTGACTTACTTCACTTGGCATGATAATCTCTAGGTCTATCCATGTTGCTGCAAATGGCATTATTTCATTCATTTTTAATAGCTGAGTAATATTCCACTGTATATATGTACCACATCGTCTTTATCCATTCCTCTGTCAGTGGACATTTAGGTTGCTTCAATGTCTTGGCTATTGTAAATAGTACTGCAATGAAGACATGCAGATAGCCAAAACGCACATGAAAAGATGCTCAACATCACTAATTATCAGAGAGACACAAATCAAAACCACAGTGGGTTATCACCTCACACTGGTCAGAATGGCCATCATCAAAAAATTCTACAGACAATAAATGCTGGAGAGGGTGTGGAGAAAAGGGAACCCTCCTACACTGTTGGTGAGAATATAAATTGGTACAAGCACTATGGAGAACAGTATGGAGGTTCCTTAAAAAACTAAATATAGAACTACCAGCAATCCTACTCCTAGTCATATATCCAGAGAAAACCATACTTTGAAAAGGTTCTTGCACTGCAATGTTCATTGCAGCACTATTTACAATAGTCAAGACATAGAATCCATTTTTATTATAGCAGCCAAAGTGAACTTTTAAAATATAGGTCTGTACATGTGTCTGGTCAAAACTCTGGAAGTCTCCCTATCTTACTCAAAGTACAAGTGGAAGTCCTTACAATGGCATGTAAGGCCTTATGGGTACAGGTCCTTCTTTACCTTCCTTATTTCCTTCACCAGGGAGCTCTCTCCCTACTCTCCTCATCACTTTCTCCTCTCTGGCCACTGTGGCTTTCTGGCTGTTTCTTTCAAGAATACTACAGGCAGTCTCCTCCTTTAAGACTTGGCTCCAGTTTATAAGATTTTTCTATGTAGATCCACATGGTTTACTCCCTTAGCGCTTTCCTTTGCTCAGTGAATCTTATCCAAAAACTTTAAACAACTTCTCCCTCCATCGTCCAGCTCTTGGAAGCACTGGTCCCCTTACCATATTCTACTTTTTCTTTTCCTCGTATAACTTATCACCATCTGTAAATTTCTTTATCACTCTGTAAATTGTCTCTGCTGCTGTGGCAGGCTGAATAATGGTAGTAGGCTAAATAATGGCCCGCAAGGATATCAGGTCTGAATGCCTGGAACCTGTAAATGTTACCTGTTTCTGAGAAAAGGTCTTTGTAGATGTGATTAAAGTAAGAAACTTGAGAAGGGAGATTATCCTGGATTTTCTCTTTGAGCTCTAAGTGCAACATGTGTCCTTCTAAGAGAAAAGCAGATGGAGATTTGACAGACACAAGAGGAGAGGCAATATGACCACAAAAACAGAGATTGGAATGATGAAGGCACAAGCCAAGGAATGACTATAGGCACCAGAAGCTGGAGAAAGCAAGGAAAGGTTCTCCCCTAGAGCTCCTGGAGAGAATGATCCTCGCAGACCCCTTGATTTCAGTCCAGTGATACTGACTTAAGTCTCCTGGCCTTTAGAAGTGTGAGAAAATAAATTTCTGTCCTTTTAAGCCTCCAAGATGGTGGTAATTTGTTACAGAAGCCATAGGAAACTAGTACAACTAAATATTCTAGTATATATTCCATTAAGGCGTGGATCTTTGTATGTTTGATTCGTTAACATATCTAAAAATGCCTAGAACAATGCTTGGAGCATAGTAGGTGTCCAGCAAATATTTGTTAAAGAAAGGAGTAATATCCGTTTTCCTCTTTATATATTTATCTTGCTTAATTTTTAGGAATATTTTAAAAGTGTGAATCTGTGTTCTTACTATTCATATAGTGTTCCTTGATATTTTCTATTGGGCAGCAAATTTTAACAAATACTCTTCTATTTATGCTCAAGAATATCTCTGATAATTGTCAAGCTTGTGACATTTTTCACTACTATATATTTGGTCTGTAAGATTAAAAATCCATGATTTTTTTCTTTTATAATAATAGAATACAGTGTTTATCAAAAGGATGTTACTTTCTTAATTTTGTTCTTATAGACAGAACAGCCAGGAAACCTATGGGGAGATTCATTAAATAATAAATATTAGCTATATTTTTAAAAGATGACATCCAATTTGAGCAAATAAATTTAAAAAAAACTATATAAAGCCAAAGACTTTTATACTTATTTTCAACCATTATTTAATTATTGCTTTGCATAGAAGTGCATTACTTTTGTCTAGAACTGAATATACTTAGTATCAGAGCCAGCATTTGTCTTAGCTTGGAGACCTCTGTGAACTTTGTGCA
The DNA here is from genome assembly GCF_011762595.2 of Tursiops truncatus. NCBI lineage: Eukaryota > Metazoa > Chordata > Mammalia > Artiodactyla > Delphinidae > Tursiops > Tursiops truncatus. The sequence goes on along the minus strand of NC_047037.1, from coordinate 130,090,234 downwards.
TAGAGTCTTCTCAAGAAGCTTCAGAGTCACCTTTTATATTTTCTTTAATAAGACACTTCTGTGTACTTATTACAAAGAAAAATTTCCATTTGTGCTTTCAAGTTTTCTGCTTATGCCTCTACTTCATCCTGTAGACATGTATTTCTGGTGCCTAAGCAGAAGCAAAAAAAATGTTTCAAGCAATGTGGTCTGAAAAAATGCATGATTACCATTTCTAAATGGTAGTAGTTTTCCTTCTGGACTCAATACTCCTACATTTGAGCCCACTTTTAAGTAATTTTTCCATTTGCACTGAATACACTTTTCCCTAAAGTCTCTTACTCTGTGATTTAAACACTAAACTGTGTTATAGACTGATGTATAGACTTTATTTTGAGGAGCTTGGTGTTATCAAACCAAGCTTTAAGATTTGTTATATTTTAAGTGAAAGGGAAAAAATTATGCTTTCAATAAAACAATCCACTACACTCCCCACATTATCACAGTACTTTAATTTTTGTATGTTCTCTATTGACAATTATGTGGATAAAATAATTATGCATGTGTCATTTATATAATTGTAATGAAATATATGTATAATTAAAAAACTAATCAGCTGCGACACCCTTGATTCTGTTACCCTTTTGAATAGTCCTACTTGTATCATTTTAGTTTACACCTTCATAACATTTATTCTGTTTTATTTCCCCAGGAATATCCCTTCCTGTCCCCAGGCCATTTGCCTCTTGACTGGTTCTTTTTCAGTTCCTACATGGTGCCAGAATATTTTTGAAGAATAAAAGATTATATTTATCCACTCTTAAACTCCTTCATATCAATATAAATATGCTCAAATCTTTTTTTTTAGCATCTTTATTAGAGTATAATTGCTTTACAATGGTGTGTTATTTTCTGCTTTATAACAAAGTGAATCCGTTATACATATACATATGTTCCCATATCTCTTCCTTCTTGCGTCTCCCTCCCTCCCACCCTCCCTATCCCACCCCTCTAGGTGGTCACGAAACACCGAGCTGATCTCCCTGTGCTATGCAGCTGCTTCCCACTAGCTATCTATTTTACATTTGGTAGTGTATATATGTCCATGCCACTCTCTCACTTTGTCACAGCTTCCCCTTCCCCCTCCCCATATCCTCAAGTCCATTCTCTAGTAGGTCTGTGTCTTTATTCCTGTCTTACTCCTTCAAATCTTTAACTTAACCACAAAAAGTCCTCAATCTCTTGGGTTTTGCCATCATTTCTCCTCTTAAACCATCTACCATACCTACTCACACATGCTTCACACCAACCAGACATACATCCCTGTGGATTTTCTGGACTGTTTCATAGTTACTGAAGTCTTCATGCATCCTCAGGTTGTCCCTTCATGGCTTGGAATGGACATCATCTACTTTCTCATCTAGTTAACTGACCCTGTAGCTGTCCAGTTTTCCCAGCACCAGTTATTGAAGACACTGTCTTTTCTTCATTGTATATTCTTGCCTCCTTTACCATAGATGAATTGACCAAAAGTGCGTGGGTATATTTCCAGGCTCTGTATCCTGTTCCATTGATCTATGTGTCTATTTTCATGTACTATACTATTTTGTTTACTGTAGCTTTGCAGTATAGTCTAAAGTCAGGGAGCATGGTTCCTCCAGCTCTGTTCTTCTTTCTCAAGATTTGTTTTGGCTATTTGGGGTCTTTTGTGTTTCCATACAGATTTTAAATCATTTGTTTTACTTCTGTGAAAAAATGTCCTTGGTATTTTGATAGAGACTGCATTGAATCTGTAGATTGCCTTGGGTAATATGGTCACTTTAGCAATATTAATTCTTCTAATTCATGAACATGCTATATCTTTTCATCTGTCTATGTTGTCTTCAATTTCTTTCATCAGTGTCATAGTTTTCTGAGTACAGGTCTTTTATTTCCTTAGGTAGGTTTATTTCTAGTTAACTGACTCTTTAAAAAGTCTCAGTTTAAGCCTCACATCCTCAAGTTACTCCAATATCTGACATCCCTCTTGACTTTCAGAGCATGCTAAACATTCATATCCAACATAACATTCAGTCAGATTCACTTGTCTGACTTTTAGTATATGTATGATTTGTATATTTATATATACCTTTACTGTTATCTTCTTTTTTTTTTTTTTTTTTTTTTTAAAGTGAGCAAAACATAAAGCCTGTTTTTATTAACCTGGGCTTGGCTACATGAACCTTCTCTGTTTTTACAAACATACAAGTTATTCACTTTAATAAGAAATTTACATATAAATATTGATGCCTCACCTTGAAAGTGTATGAGTGTAATTGTCCCAAATCAAGCAGAAGACATGGGATTGAGTTCTACCTCTGCCACTTCTTTTTTTTTTTTTTTTTTTTTTTTTTTATTGTTATCTTCTTGTAGGCATAGAACTATGTTTTGGTGTATCAACACAGTACACATAGTAGGTGCTCAATAACTGCTGGATAGATAGTCACATGATTAGATGATTAATGTTTGTGTATACATACTAAATATTTTCATGCATTACTTTTCTCTGTATAAACATACACACACATATACTTCTATTTATAAACATATTGTATTGTCTCTCTCTCTCTTTCCCCCTGTTACACACACACACACACACACACACACACACACACACACACTTCACACACTTTTCTCTGGACAGCCCAATTTTTAAAAAGTTGAGAAATTCATGACATATTTCATTTAAATATAAGCATTTTAGTGTTCTTTTTATCTTGCTTCTTTTTGTTTCCTTACTAATCTCTGGGCTATTCATTGCTTTTCTTTTCATGGTTATTTATGCAATTTTTTTTTTCCATTCTAAAATTTTAAAGATACATTAACAACAGAATGTTGGGATTACAGAAAGATAATGAAATGTATTTACTTTTAGAAACTCCTTTTAGGCCCCACATATATAAGGCCATAGTAATTCTGCTGTTGAAAAATTAAAACAAAACAAAACAAAAAAATCCCTTACTTATTCACTAAGGTTTCTAGATTGTTTTTGAATGGACCCAGACCAAAGCAGCCTCAGGCAAGAGAGATCTGGACCAGAGAATTGCCCTCATCTGTTAGAAAGAGTGACTTTCAAAAAGTCTCTTACCATTTTTTGTTCGTTTGTTTGCTTATTTTTCTTTTGTAGTCTGGAAAAGTGCTATATTATCCCAAGCAGTAGGGGTTACCATACATAAAGATTTGACTGTTTGAAAATCTTTTGGGGAGAGATAACCATGTAAACATTTAGGGATAAGAGCCAGGTTTGTGGGCCCAGGTGGTTAAACAATTTAGGGGCCACTTCAGGAAAAATAAAATTTAAAAAAATGTCCCATTGTATTAGTGTGTTCCACTAGCTATGCAACAAATACACCAAAACTTAGTGGCTTAAATAAGTAATTATTTCACACACTTTTCTTGTGGGTCAAGGTTTGGGAAGTGGATTAGTTGAGTGGTTCCTGGCCACCTGGACTTCTCCACAGGTTTACCTGAATGTACTCTTGACGTGACCATTGGCATCCAAGATAGAGCAAGGTGGAAGCCACAATGTGTTTTATGACCTAGCCTCAAAAGTCACATTCCATCATTTTCTCAATATCTTTTTGGTCATACAGGTCATCTCTATTTACGTGGAAGGGGACTCTACAGAAACATGAATGCCAGAAGGTGAGCACCATTGAGGACCATTTGAGAGACTAGCTGTCACATTCATATTTTAAAATTGAAAAAAAATTAAAAATAAAGTTACTTTCTGATTTTTGGGAAAAACTCATTCAGATGAAGAGCTCTGGAGCTTACCTGTTATTTCCTTCATGGTATATTTGCCTTTGCAAACATCACGTTCCTGAAACAGACTTTCTTATTCTTTGATGAAAAGCATGATGACGATAAGCTCACCATCACACAGTCTTTATGTCATCTTGTTCTGTAGCTCTTCACCAAGACTCCAATTGTGATCTATGCTCAGGATTCAGCATACGGTGTGGTAGTTTATTAGCAAATTTATCCATGTATAGATATCAAGTAGCTAATGATATGAGGTTCTTATATTAGTTTTTGTTTAAATGAAAGGGAAAGGACTCCATAAGTCTAAGTAAAGAACATCATATGTCTTAGACATTGGAGCCATGTGGCTGTGACCCCATTATCTCTGAATAGGTGGAATGGATTCTTTTGTTTAATTGACTATGCAGGTATACCACCTGTCTGTCATAATAATGCTGTGTGATGGGTAACCACAAATATTCAGTGGCAAAGAAAAATACATGCTTATACTTCATTGTCTGGGATTATCTGAGTTTTGGACAGGGGGCTCTGCTGATCTGGACTGCGTTTGATCACATGTCTAGGGGTTGGAAGTCTGTTGGCTTATCTAGATTGGCCTTATCTGGAAATGATTGGATGACTCAGCTCTGCTCTGCATGTCTCTCATCTCGCAAAGATTAGCATAGGCATGATCTCTCTATAATGGCAGAAGCACCAGAAAGCAAAAAGAAAGACACATGAGCTCTTGAGCTTTGGTTCAGAATTTGCGCATTATCCCTCTACCTCATTTTATTAGCTAAAGCAAATAACATAGTTGAGTCCTTAGACTTGGAGGTTGCTAAATATATATATATATATATATATATATATATATATATATATATATATATATATGGAAAAAGGCATGAATACAGGGATGAGAGACAAATTGGAATCGGTCTGCAGTCTACTACAGTCATTTTTTCCCTTCCTCAGGACTCCAAGAGTATCACTCTTAAAGCTATGTCTTCTCTCAAATAGAAAACTTCCCAGATAAAGACAGGCATTTCTTAAGTCAAAGTTATTGAGTATTATGTGGGTAGCTACAAATTATGTCAGAGCATGATGACTTTAATTTTTTCAAAATTTTACTCAATTTTTCTACTCATAGATTAGAAAATGAGTATATGTAAAACTCTACATATGCAATCAGGATGCTGAGAAGAAAAACTCATGGCAATATGAAACATGCAACTTCATTTTTGTCTCTTGTTGTCTGTTAAGATTTATTTAGCATGGATAACTTTCCTCTGCCCCTAGATGAAAACTTCCAGTTAAATTGTCCCACCCAGAAAAAGGTGATAGAGTATTTGCAAAGTGTTTTAAATTATTGATTAAATATTAAATGATGTATTAACCAAAACTGGGTCTAATGTATTAAAAACGTTAAGAGCATAGGAAAGAGTATGCCTGAATTCTGCCATCTTCAAACCTCTTCCTAGTCTATGGGCTTGACTTTTCCTAACAGTAAATTAATGGGCTCTTTGGAGATGGCCATTGCTGGGGAATGTTCTCTTGAAATTCCCTGACCCAGGCAAAACCATTAATGTCATGGTGATGACATGTTAAACCTTCCTCAGCCTTCAGGAATTTAAAATTAATCTACAACTTCTTCTTGTGTCTTCCCATGACCCAATTAGACAGATGACTGAAGAAAGGATTTTTCCCATGTATCCATTATCTGATTTATGTAGAACACAATTCCTTTTCTTAACGAATTCTAAGGGTGCAGGCAGATCCCAAAACATCCATCTCTAACCTGCTGCCCCAGGATGCTTTTGCTTTCTCAGAAGTCTATAAGGACCAGCTCTCTCTATCTTCCACCTACAGAAAAAGGTTCTCAACTTTTCCCTATTATCCCCTCACCACTGTGAAGTAAAGGAGGGATAAATCCCTCTGTCTTTGTGATTTAGGGGTGAGAATTCACAGCATGTCAACAGAAATTTCTAGAAAATTTCTCTCTAAATATCTCTTTTTCTCTCCTTCTCAACCCATTTATATTCTCAAAGTGGGTGATGGAATCCATGAATCCTGGACTTGGGTTTCAGTGTTAATCTAAATTTTGGCCTAACATCTTAAGGTCTATTTATGTCTATTTTTAGGTCTATCATGTTTTAGTTCTATTTCATTTTTGTGATTTAGTAGAAAACTGAATTTTTGCATCCTTTATATGTACAAGTCCCCCCTTAGACCTAGCCTGTTTTGGGGCAAGGTTGTTTGAAAAATGGTTCATCCTTATTGTCTCATTTCAAGTACAGAGAAATTTGGGGTAAGGGATGCACTACTGTGGGTTGTCCCAGTAGTAAACTCCCAAGTGATCATGAGCAGGTATCTCAAAAAAGCAGGAGAAGGAAATCAGCAGTTGGTGGCTTATTGCACTTCCTAGTCTTTTCCCGAGCATCTTCTTATTTTCTTATAAACCTTAATTTACCTTCATATTCCTAGTTCTAAGAATATAGTACACTACTTAATCCTATGTATAAAATAGGGTTCATTGAAAGGATTGAGGACATGAGCAAATAGTGGCTCTTAATTCCTTTAAATCCACAAGAAGTAAAAGCATACTCCTGGTGTTAATAATATGATGACCTACAATCCAAGTGCTTTATAAAAATCAAAAGTAGGTAATCAAAGTTTCATCACTGGTAAACAGAATATCAGAGAATTTCAAATTTTTGATCTCACATTGTTTTGAACATAGAACATTAGGCCTTTCAAATGAGAAACTTGGCATTGAAGATCAAAGAGGGCAGAATCATGTGTATTCTTTAAAGGCCCTGTTATGTCATACTTGAGAGATGAGTGCAGAACACTGGCCTCTGGGCAGTTCCTTTACATTTTAATCGGTTAAACTGTCCAAAACTTAGGTTGGATCTCTTATAGGCCAAAGTGGCCTGGGGATGCTGAAGCCATTCTGCAGGAAATCTGTTTGCCTCCCATAAAATAGTCTAGCTTCCTCTGAACTACATATTTTGTAGTTGAAACCTTTAGTGTTCTGTGGTTCTTGAACAAGTATCCCAGGATGCCAGAATGATGGCTCGATTTTATGGATCTCATAATTTTGGAGGAAAATGGCAGAACACTGTTATAATCTCAAGTGCCAGAAAAACTGCCAACCAAACAAATATATCATGCTTTAAAAAGAGGAATCTATGGCAAATGTGTTTATTTTTCATCATTGTATTTATTGTCAGTTGATACTTATCTGACAACCCTCGTTTTCTTCTACAGTTATATTTGTTAGCATAAGAAATCTATTTGCACCAGACACATTTATTCATGTCAAATGTATCTTTTCTGTTCATTATTACACTCTTTACATCCTTCCTATATGAGTCTCTCAAGTGAATATGAACACCCAAGACACTGGGCATCTTTTGGAATTTTCATTGTCACAGAGTCTCAGGAAAATTGAGAATAAGAGGGACAACGGAATTCAATATTCCATTAGTTTTATCTACGGCTCTGTGATTTATCATAACTTAACTACAACAAGAAACTCCCAACTGATCTCAATCTCATGTTTCCCTGCTGACAGCGGTAAGAATGAGCTGCTTCACCACCCCCACTGCTGTTCCTAGTTTAAGCAGTGCTGCATCTCCCACCTCCCTGTCAGAGCTCCTGGCCACTTACTTCTGCCCCCCAGGCACTCAGCCTTGCAGAGACTCTACTGATTCAGGGCAAGTAAATGTTCCCAAAAGATGACACTGGCTTGGCCTTGATCTTGAGGCTAGGGTTTCTGTAAAACGAGTATGGAATTCTCCCACAAATATGAGGATCATCATGTGATTCACCTAATAATTTTTTTTGTGTGTGTGGTATGCGGGCCTCTCAGTGTTGTGGCCTCTCCCGTTGTGGAGCACAGGCTCCGGATGCGTAGTCTCAGCGGCCATGGCTCACGGGGCCAGCTGCTCCGCGGCATGTGGGATCTTCGCAGACCAGGGCACGAACCCGTGTCCCCTGCATCGGCAGGCGGACTCTCAACCACTGCGCCACCAGGGAAGCCCCCTAATAATTTTGTAGCAGGTTCCAATACCACTTTAGCTTTTTATTCTTGCCATCATACACTGTCATGCTTTTCTATTCCTCTAGTTCTGCATAACAGCCAAACTGATCTATTCACAATCTTAATATTTTTTTGCCTCTACCTTCTTTTGTTTCTTCCTATCTTCAGTCCAGCTTAGACTCTACCCCCTTTGTAAAGTCTTTCATCACTCTTTACATTTATTTGCAATTTTTTTTATTTATACAATGCAATATAATCTATTAAATAAAACCTATTGAGAACCACAGTTTTGTGGTTCAAAACTTTGAATACATGTAAGAAAACACAAACTCATGCAGTTATTTTTATAAGACCTAAAAAGGGACCCAAAACACGTGCAAACACACTCTTCTTTGGGAATATTTTATGACTCTAGGTTATCTTTATATAAATCAATATCGGTGTCCCTTGCTTCCCTCTAGACTTGTTCCTAATTCAGGACATGTTTCCACCTATCAAAACTAGATCATCTCAGATATATCCTCTGTGATTTGGAGAAAGACTGTTACACTCAAGGAAAATCAGCTGTATATGTAATGAACCTGATAGAACTAAAAGAAGTTGTTAATTATGAATAGCCTTAACTAAATAATCAGTTCTAGTTTATCACAGTTTGGTTTAATTGTTGATGCACTTTTCCTTGGCTGTCTGCAGCCCAAAGGTGTGGGTTCTCAAGATGGCATTAGTTAGCTCTTAAACTGGGTCCTTGCTTCTGCCTACAGTTTCTTGAAATATGATTTGCTGCTACCTTCATCACTTGGTATTCGCTGGTCATTTTAAATTTGTACAATAATGTCACTCATAGTTTGACTGCTATCTATTTTATATGCTTCTCAGTTGCTATGCATAGATTGCAAGATCAACCATGGAAGTGGTTGCAGGAAGGAAATCATGAAAGTTGATGATCACACTCTGTGGCAGAAGGCCCAGTTCCTTGCAAATGCCGTCTGCGAAAGGAGGGTGTGAGGGTAGAATTCTTTTAAGATGCTTATCTAGGTTGAGCATTCAGTGAATCATCACCTCATTCTAATGACTGAAAAATATGCTGGAGAGGATAATGTGCTGAGGGAAGTCCAACTATTTTACTATTCTTATTTGATTCAAGGTATTTTAGATAGAGGTGACATACAAAGAGAGTTACAGTATCAGTTTTACTATGATGATCAAATGAAATAATGCATGCAAAGCACTTAGTCAAGTGCTTGAAAAAAATTGTTATTATTATCATCCTTATCATTTAAGTCATACTTTAAGGAATATTCTTGCAAACCTCACTGAGATTGATCTTTTTGTGGAGGGATAAAGGAAGAAAAGAAATACCTCTGAGGGTATAATTTTTAAAAGCCTATCTCTGAAATCCAGTCACATAAAATATAATCCCTAGATTGAAAATTGCTTCCTGAGAGAAATCTCTTTCTTCCCAAACTCAACCAGGTCTCCAACCAGACATGACAATGAATTTGATACTCTGCCTTTAGTGCACTCTCAAGGATGCAATCATACCCTTCAAGATATTTATTTTGTTATTTTCATTTTATTTTTTATTACCTACCTCCTCCAGAAAATTTTAATCTTGAAAAAAAATCACTGTGTGAGTCTGGGTTGTGGTATCTCCATTTCTCACAACAGAGAAATGCTCAGTAAATGAATATCAAATGCGTGAATAAATGCAGAGAAGCTTGGAGCCACCTGATTGTTGAACAATCACTTACCCAGAATCAGAAGCTCTGAATTTTAGTCCCAGCTTTAACATTAACTATCCATGTCACCTGAAATAGACCTCTATAAGTCAATATTTTAATGGGAGGGTTTGTGCTAAGTCAGTGGCTTTTAAGCCTGTTTGTACATCGTAATCCCCAAGAGAGCTTTTAAAAAGCATTTAATTTTAGGCTCCATCCCAACTGACATATTCTCCGTGGGCACTGGCACTGGTATGCCCATATTTTAAGCTTCCCAGGTGTTTCTAATGAACATCCAGGTTTGAAAACTCACTGTACTAGATTAATGAAATTTCTTCCAAGTCTAAGTTATTTTTTTGGTTACAGTTTTTAAAAGAAGACCTGTTCCATTAATTTATTTGAGCGTTTGGAATGATTCTTTGCACATAACAGGACCTCAATAAGTGTTTTTTGTTGCTGAACTAGCGGAGAGTTCTACTAAGGTCATAAATACAAAATGTGAGAGATTAATCATTAATATTAAACGTGACTGGGATGATGTGCTCCTCTCTCATTTTATAGTACCTTCAGGAAAAAAAGCCTTTGCAAATTAGCTGAAAATAAATTGGAAAACTCTCTAGCAATGACAAAGAACTTGTGGTGCCTGTACTGAAGATAGATATTTCTACAAAAAACTAGCAACCACTTTCTGAACTCTTGATACATAAAAGACAGAGATTTAAGCATGTTTCATGTACTGAGTAATTGAATCCTAATAAATCTTATAATACGTGCTGTTATTATCCACATATTTTTTTTTTCAGGCCATGCCTTGCAGCATGCAGGATCTTATTTCCCCGACCAGGGACTGAACCTGCACTCCCTGCAGTGGAAGCACAAAGTCTTAACCACTGGACATCCAGGGAAGTCCAGGAGGAACCTCTTAAAATGGCTAAAGCTGGGGTAGGCCATAATGAAGAAATGAAAATAATAATATGAACGCCATAACTTTGTTGTTGGAAATGCAGAACCTGAAGGAAATGAGGGACAAAAAGGTTAAGAAGCTAGGAAGTAGCGTGTTAGGTTTGAACTCAGTCTTTCTCCAGAAATGGGGCTTATCCACCATTAATCTAGGGCATTGCAATTTTACAAAGTACTTAAACCTAGCCAGAGCAAAGTGACTGTTCATGAATGAAAATCACTTTTGAAGATAAATATATGACCTTTTGAAAAGATGGCATTTTAACTCAAACAGCTTATTCTTTGTTGCTCAACTGAAATTTCTACTCTTGACATCATGCATTGTAACTACCAAGAATTATTAGTTATCTATTGCTGTGTAACAAATTACCCCAAAATGTAGCAACCCAAAATGGCATAGATTATCTTGTTTCTGGGGGGTCAGGAATACTGGCATGGTTTAGCTGGGTTCTCTGCTTCAGGGCTTATGAGGCTTTAACTAGGGCTTGGCTGAGACTACAGTCCCGAATGAAGGCTCAACTGGGGAAGAATCCTCTTCCATGCTCACTCACACTGTTCTGGGAGAAAGTTCCTCAAAGGATGTTGGCCTGGGTGCATAAGTTCCTAACTGACTTGTAGCCATGGTTCCTTGCCATGTGTCCATCAAGGCAAGTGTGAAAAGAGTCAAGGAGAATGCCAGCAAGGTGAAAGTTCTGGATTTTTATAATTAAATCTTGTAATTGATATCCTGTTACATTGCTGTATTCTATCTATTAGAAGAGCTTCTAAACTGGACCACAAGTAATGAAACCGAGACCACAAACGTAATGTCACTCTGTCATACTTTGAAATCAGATTGCCTCAAAGACCTATTCTCAAATAAGTGAAGTTGGTTTTTATAACCCCCCAGTTGTGTGAGGTAGAACATTTGTCTTCTGTTACATCCATGAGAAAGTGAAACTAAATCAATTTCCTAATAAACATATCTGATTAACAAGCCTGACACTCTTTTCATTACACACATCAAGAACTTCCATCTTTTATATTTTATTGGACCCTGAAATTTCCACAGGAATCTGTTGTTCTCCCAAATAAAGGAACAATGGCACTGGATGATGAAGTTATATTGTTCCAGATTACTCACACTTTATTTTTGTAAATATGTGCTTTCAGAATTAGGGTAAGCCCTGAGTCAGGTGTGTACTTTCCTTTCAACCCACAGCTCACAATAGAATCACTGTCATCATTCAGGTTGTTTCCAGATGCAACACAGGATAATGACATGACAGACCAACTTCACAGCGGAGATGCATCAGTGTTCAGGACACCCTTTTTGGAAGTAATTTCATTTGGTCTAAGTAGTGCAAAAGAGACATCTATATGCAATATTTTGTAAAAACCTTCATGTTCTAATCATTTTGTTTCTCATTTGTAGATTTGGGAACATATCCAGGAGAGGGGACTGCTGGTTTGCAGTGAAAAAGCACCATAAAAAAGCCACTTTGCAAAGGTTACTTCATGTAAATTTCACAGAAAGCTTATGAGGTAAGAGTAACAAGAGCAAACAAACAATGACAAACAGCACAATAAATGAAATTAAAAATTCTCTAGAATGAATCAATAGCAGAATAACTGAGGCAGAAGAATGGATAAGGGACCTGGAAGATAAAAGAGTGGAAATAACTACCACAGAGAAGAATAAAGAAAAATAATGAAAAGACTTGAGGACAGTCTCAGAGACCACTAGGGCAACATTAAATGCACCAACATTGCAATTATAGGGGTCCTAGAAGAAGGGAAAAAGAAAAGGTCTGAGAAAATATTTGAAGAGATTATAGGTGAAAACTTCCCTAACATGGGAAAGGAAATAGTCAACCAAGCCCAGGAAGCGCAGAGTCCCATACAGGATAAAACCAAGGAGAAACATGCCAACAATCATATTAATCAAATCATCAAAAAAATACAAAGAAAAAATATTAAAAGCAGCAAGGAAAAAGAACAAGTAATATATAAGGGAATCCTCACAAGGTTAACAGCTGATCTTTCAGCAAAAACTCTGCGAGACAGAAGGAAGTGGCAGGACATATTTAAAGGGATGAAAGGGAAAAACCTACAACCAAGATTATTCGACACAGCAAAGATCTCATTCAGATTTGACGGAGAAATCAAAACCTTTACAGACAAGCAAAAGTTAAGTGAATTCAGCATCACTAAACTAGCTTTACAACAAATACTAAAGGAACTTCTCTAGGCAGGAAACACAAGAGAAGGAAAAGACCAACAATAACAAACCCTAAACAATTAAGAAAATGGTAATAGGAACATATTATCGATAATTACCTTAAATGTGAATGGATTAAATGCTCCAAAAAAAGGCATACACTGGGTGAGTGGATACAAAAACAAGACCCATATATATCCTGTCCACAAGAGATCCACTTCAGACCTAGGGATACATACATACTGAAAGTGAGGGGGTGGAAAATGATATTCCATGTGAATGGAAATCAAAAGAAAGCTGGAGTAGCAATTCTCATATCAGACAAAATAGACTTTAATATAAAGACTATTACAGGAGACAGAGAAAGACACTACATAATGATCAAGAGATCAATCCAAGAAGAAGATATAACAATTGTAAATATTTATGCATCCAACATAGGAGCACCTCAATACATAAGGCAAAATGTTAGCAGTCATAAAAGGGGAAATTGACAGTAACACAATAATACTAGGGGACTTTAACACCGCATTATTATCAATGGACAGATCATCCAAAATGAAAATAAAGAAGGAAACATAAGATTTAAATGACGCTTTAAACAAGATGGACTTAATTGATATTTATAGGACATTCCATCCAGAAACAACAGAATACATTTTCTTCTCAAGTGCTCATGGGACATTCTCCAGGATAGATCATATCTTGGGTTACAAATCAAGCCTTGCTAAATTTAAGAAAATGGAAATCGTATCAAGTATCTTTTCCAAACACAATGCTATGAGACTAGATATCAATTACAGGAAAAAAACTGTAAAAAGTACAAACACCTTGAGGCTAAACAATACACTACTAAATAACCAAGAGATCACTGAAGAAGTCAAAGAGGAAACCAAAAAATACCTAGAAACAAATGACAATGAAAACACTATGACCCAAAACCTATGGGATGCAGCAAGACTAGTTTTAAGAGGGAAGTTTATAGCAATAAAATCCTACCTCAAGAAACAAGAAACATCTCAAATAAACAACCTAACCTTACACCTAAAGCAATTAGAGAAAGATGAACAAAAAAACCCAAACTTAGTAGAAGGAAAGAAATCATAAATATCAGATCAAAAATAAATGAAAAAGAAATGAAGGAAACAATAGCAAAGATCAGTAAATCTAAAAGTTGGTTCTTTGAGAAGATACACAAAATGGATAAACCATTAGCCAGACTCATCTAGAGAAAAGGGAAAAGACTTAAATCAACAGAATTAGAAATGAAAAACTAGTAACAACTGACACTGCAGAAATACAAAGGATCATGAGCGATTATTACAAGCAACTATATGCCAATATAATGGACAACCTGGAAGAAATGGACAAATTCTTAGAAAAGCACAACCTTCCGAGACTAAACCAGGAAGAAATAGAAAATATAAACAGACCAATCACAAGCACTGAAATTGAAACTGTGATTAAAAATCTTCCAACAAACAAAGGCCCAGAACCAGATGGCTTCACAGGCAAATTCTATCAAACATTTAGAGAAGAGCCAACACCTATCCTTCTCAAATTCTTCCAAAATATATAAGAGGCAGGAACACTCTCAAAGTTATTCTATGAGGCCACCATCATCCTGATACCAAAACCAGGCAAAATGTCACAGAAAAAGAAAACTATAGGCTAATATCTCTGATGAACATAGATGCAAAAATCCTCAACAAAATACTAGCAAACAGAATCCAACAGCACATTAAATGTTTCATACACCATGATCAAGAGAGATTGATCCCAGGAATGCAAGGATTCTTCAATATATGCAGATCAATCAATATGATAAATTATAGTAACAAAATGAAGGATAAATGCCATATGATAATCTCAATGCAGAAAAAGCTTTCAACAAAATTCAACACCCATTTAGGATAAAAACTCTCCAGAAAGTAGGCATAGAGGGAACCTACCTCAACATAGTAAAGGCCATGTATGACAGACCCACAGCCAACATCATTCTCAATGGTGAAAAACTGAAAACACTTCCTGTAAGATCAGGAAAAAGACAAGGTTACCCACTCTCACTGCTATTTTTCTACATAGTTTTGGAAGTGTTAGCCCCTGCAAACAGAGAAGAAAAATAAATAAAAGGGATCCAAATCAGAAAAAAAGAAGTAAAACGGTCACTGTTTGCAGATAACATGATACTATACATAGACAATCCTAAAAATGCTACCCGAAAACTATTAAAGCTAATCAATGAATTTGGTAAAGTAGTAGGATACAAAATTAATGCAGAGAAATCTCTTGCATTCCTATACATTAATGATGAAAACTTGAAAGAGAAATTCAGGAAACACTCCCATTTTCCATTACAACAAAAATAATAAAATATCTAGGAATAAACCTACCTAAGGAGACAAAAGACCTGTATGCAGAAAACTAAAAGACACTGATGAAAGAAATTAAAGACAATGCAAACAGATGGAGGGATATACCATGTTCTTGGATTGGAAGAAACAATATTGTGAAAATGACTATACTACCCAAAGCAATCTGCAGATTCAATGCAATCCTTATCAAACTACCAACGGCATTTTTCACAGAACTAGAACAAAAAATTTCACAATTTGAATGGAAACAAAAAAGACCCCTTAGAGCCAAAGAAATCTTGAGAAAGAAAAACGGAGCTCGGGGAATCAGGCTCCCTGACTTCAGACTATACTACAAAGCTACAGTAATCAAGATAGTATGGTACTGGCACAAAAACAGAAATATAGATCAATGGAACAGGATATAAAGCCCAGAGATAAACCCACACACACATGGTCACCTTATGTTTGATAAAGGAGGCAAGAATATACAATGGAGAAAGACAGCCTCTTCAATAAGTAGTGCTGGGAAAACTGGATAGCTACATGTAAAAGAATGAAATTAGAACTTCCTAACACCATACACAAAAATAAACTCAAAATGGATTAAAGACATAAATGTAAGTCCAGACACTATAAAACTCTTAGAGGAAAACATAGGCAGAACACTCTATGACATAAATCACAGCAAGATCCTTTTTGACCCAACTCCTAGAGAAATGGAAATAAAAACAAAAATAAACAAATGAGACCTAATGAAACTTAAAAGCTTTTGCATAGCAAAGGAAACCATAAACAAGACGAAAAGACAACCCTCAGAATGGGAGAAAATATTTGCAAATGAAGCAACTGACACAGGATTAATCTCCAATATATACAATCAGATCATGCAGCTCAATATCAAAAAAACAAACAACCCAATCCAAAAATGGGTAGAAGAGCTAAATATACCTTTCTCCAAAGAAGATATATAGATTACCAACAAACACATGAAAGGATGCTCAACATCACTAATTATCAGAGAAATGGAAATCAAAATTACAATGAGGTATCACCTCACACTGGTCAGAATGGCCATCATCAAAAAATCTACAAACAATAAATGCTGTAGAGGGTGTGGAGAAAAGGGAACCTTCTTGCACTGTTGGTGGGAATGCAAATTCATACAGCCACTATGCAGAACAGTATGAGGTTCCTTAAAAAACTAAAAATAGAACTACCATATGACTCAGCAATCCCACTACTGGACATATACCCTGAGAAAACCATAATTCAAAAAGAGTCATGTACCACAATGTTCATTGCAGCTCTATTTACAATTAGCCAGGACATGGAAGCTAACTAAGTGTCCATTGACAGAATGAATGTATAAAGAAGATGTGGTACATATATACAATGGAATATTACTCAGCCATAAAAGGAAATGAAATTGAGTTATTTGTGGTGAGATGGATGGACCTAGTGCCTGTCATAGAGTGTGAAGTAAGTCAGAAAGAGAAAAACAAATACCGTATGCTAACACATATATGTGGAATCTAAAAAAAAAAAAAAAGTTCTGATGAACCTAGGGGCAGGACAGGAATAAAGATGCCGACGTAGAGAATGGACTTTAGAATACAGGGAGGTGTAAGGGTAAGCTGGGATGAAGTGAGAGAGTAGCATTGGCATATATACACTACCAAATGTAAAATAGATAGCTAGTTGGAAGCAGCTGCATAGCACAGGGAGATCAGCTTGGTGCTTTGTTATCACCTAGGCGCGTGGGATAGGGAGAGTGGGAGGGAGACAGAAGAGGGAGGGGATATGGGGATATATGTATACATATAGCTGATTCACTTTGTTATACAGCAGAAATGAACATAATATTGTAAAACAATTATACTCCAATAAAGATGTTAAAAAAATAATAAAATGGAAAAAATAAAAATCCTATTTTAGGAAAAAAAAATAATATGAGGGAGTAACACAGTTCTCTGATTTTAGGTCCATGGTGACTTTGTCACCACTTGCCACTGTGTGGCTTAAATTCTGACTAGCTCATGATTATTTGTCCCATCTTTTTGCTGGACTCTGTTTCAATTCCAGCTAACTACAGTGAGATTATGGTCAAAATATGAGAGTCTCTCATCTTGTGTTCCATAAATGATTATTGAGATTTTATATTTCTATTTATATTTGTTCAATCTGGGGATTTTAAACTACTCAAATAACATTAACCAATACCAGCATATTTCCTACTGAAGGATGGTCATGGAAATGCTCTAGTATCACAAACCCAAATGCCTTAATGATTGTGTTTACAAAAATTTCAGTATGAAGAAGGGTGGATGATGCTTCCTACAACTACTGCATGAAGGCTTTTCTCATAACTCTTTTCCTGTTTTCAAAAAGCTAAGAATTGCATCATATATATGGTTTGTGTATCATGATTTTAAATTACTACCTTAGAAAATCACAATACTGCTTGGGTTAGTGACATCCAACATGACAGGAATCTTCAGTATGGCACATTAATTTTGTACCTCTCTGGAAAGTATGATGTACAAGGTGTGATAACATGGAACAGCTTCACCCAGAACCCACACCAGGGAAAGTCTTGTTGCCCTGGCTACTGGGAGTCCTATCAGCAGACAGTCTTAGCTCTCAGTCCCTTCAGGCAATGCCTCAGCTGCATGAGGTTTCAGGTCACACCTTTCCAGAGGTGCCCATATTCCACGACTAATCAAAGTAGGTGGTATAAAGGTCTTTCATTCAGTCCAAATGAGGATAAATCTGATGAGCTGTTTCAGTGCCAGAGCTCCCCATGGGATGAGCTGCGGCTGTACATCCTACATTGCAGTTTGACTTCTCCCTCTGTCCAATCCTATTTTCCCCTCCCTCCATTCTAGGTGTTGAGCAAAAGACCATGCCCTAATAAACATCCTGAAAACCAAACTGTGTCTGAAAGTCTGCTTTCCAGAAAACCCAAATCATAATATCTGTTTCAAACCTTTATCATACTCTTGAGGCATCCTCCTCCCTATATGCAACATACCACAGAGTTCATTCTTACAGTATGGACTTCCTGCAAACTTCACAAAAAGGAGGAAAGTTTACTAAAAGATAATTATCTCAGCTTCTTATGAACTGAGATGCTCACTCCTGCTTGCCTCCTTTTATTTCCTGTCTCAGTGTGGGATTGTCTTTTATTTTCTGTCCAAGCTCTGGATTCCAACATCTCTTGCATTATAGCAACTTTTATCCCTCAAAAATCCAACACTCTTTCCCTCACCCTTTCCCATGTAATTTTAACAAGCCCAGACCTTGAAAAATCAAAACAAAAATAAACACTCCAACATTTCCTTCTGTAATGCATCATCTCTTTCCCTTTTTAACAACTTTCTTGAAAAAGTAGAGCAGACAGGCTGTTTGCATTTCTTTTCATCTCATTTATTCTTCAGCTAACTAGTCTGCTGAAAACCGCTCACTGAGATTTTAACAATAATCTCTTCGTGGCAACATTTAATGGGTATTTCTTGACCTTATATTATTGACCCTTTGGGCCATTCTGTTAACATTGTATCTGGACAGGTTATTGTCTATTTTCTTGTGTAACATGATTATATCTGACTCTTCCTTCTCTTTCTCCCTCTTAATTTTCTCATTAAATATAATTATTTCTCATTATTCTGTACTTGGCCCTCTTCTATCTTATGCATGCCCATGGCATCAAATAATACCTGAATTTTGATGATTCTCAAATCAATGCATTTCTTTAATTTCTCTTTTCCTTCCCTTTCTCCCCCCCTCTTTCTTTCATTCTTTCTCTATTTCTTTTATCATCATCATCTAAGTGTTATCTCCATCTAGATGGCCTCAAAGTCAATGTGCTTCAAATTTCTTCTTCTAAAAACTTGATCTTCTTCTGTGTTTCTCATCACAGTGAAAGGTAATATTTTTCACCCATATGCCTAATCCATAAACTTTGCAATAAATCCATCCTACCAAGCCCTGTGTACTTTGCTTAATTAGTCTCTCTTATTTTTTTTAAAATTAATTAATTAATTTATTTTTGGCTGAGTTGGGTCTTCGTTGCTGTGTGCGGGCTTTCTCTAGTTGCAGCAAGCGAGGGCTAGTCTTTGTTGTGGTGCTAGGGCTTCTCATTGTGGTGGCTTCTCTTGTTGTGGAGCATGGGCTCTCGGCGTACGGGCTTCAGTAGTTGTGGCATGTGGGCTCAGTAGTTGTGGCACACGGGATTAGTTGCTCCATGGCATGTGGGATCTTCCCAGACCAGGGCTCAAACCCGTGTCTCCTGCATTGGCAGGTGTATTCTTAAACACTGAGCCACAAGGGAAGTCCCAGTTACTCTCTCTTAGACCCGTCCACTTTTCTCTATCTCCATTTCCACTACCTGAATTCACGTCCTAATCTTCTTTGGCATGGATTATTGCCATAGTAACCTAAGTAGTCTCCCAGCCTCAGATTCAGCCCCAATAAGTTATTCTCTGCTCTGTAGTGAGAATAACTCAAATAGCACTCAGAATAAAGTGCAAACTCCTTAGCATCACAAAAAATATTCTTGACATGGTTTTTAATCTTCCAGTTTCACCTTTAACTTCTCCTTACCATCCTCTATTTTACAGTTTTCTGAATAAACTATAGTTCTAGGAACACCATGAATTCCCTTCTGGGTTTTTGTGTATGCTGCTCCCTCGGCTGCCATGCTGTATTCCTTCCCATTCCTATCTGGATAACTGCTGCTCATCATTTAAGAGTTAGTTCATGTGTCACCTCTCCTGGGAAAGCATCACAGACTCCCATGTATGGGATGAGTACTGCTTCTATGTGCTGCTGTAGCGTTTGATAGACTGCCAACAACGGTTTGGGTTGACTCGGATCTGCTCTTAAGTATTGCAGTTTTTTCTCTTCAAGAAGTTTCAGGTATGAAGTAGGTTTGAGAATTGTTTTCCAAGCTCCCCCTGGCACACTACAATAGATTAAATGGCTCATAAACTTAGGTGCATAGCAAGTCAAGTTATGCATGGTGATACTGAATAGTCATGTTCCTGTGAAGTTCTATTCCAGTGGATGGACCATCTTAATAAGAAATCAGGGTACAAATTGTTTTGATGTGATATAAGTCATCTAGGCTTGTCATATGACAATTATTTGATTCTGAAGAAATTCCTGATTTCACCATCTTCATTAACTTCAGCAAATAATCCTTTTCAATTACTAGTGAATATATCTTCATTATTTTCAGGGATACAGAGTATTCAGTCATAGGTGTGTACATTGCATTTAAAGAGACTATAAGTCTGCTTTCTAGAATGCTGCAGAAGGAAGTTGTTACTTTTGCATGGATATGTACAGCCAAGATGAAACAGAAGATTTTTAACATAAAATATATAAGAAATATTATAATTTGAAATACACTTCTAGATTATTTAAAATCTCTTTGTGAACTTTGTTTGAACAATAGAATTCTCCTTTGCTTATCTGTTGCTCAATAGGAATATAAATAAAAATTCACTTGAGCGTATTGAGCACTTTTATGTGCTACTGTACTAAACACTTTATGTGTAATAACCTATTTATATCTCACAATAACTCTATGAGGATGTCATATCGTCACCATCTTAACAATGAAGAAATGGAAATTTAGAAAAACCAAGTGGTTTCCCTAAGTCACACAGATAACTAGACAGCAGAGTTGGGACTTAAGGCCAGGTCTGTCTGATTCCAAAGTCCATGCTCTGAAGTACTTGGCTAAACTGACCAGTGCATCCTTCACAAGATTGTAGTCATTCAGTTTTCCTATCAGTAGACCTTGACTTCCTAGCATTGTCACTTTCCAAGACAAATGTTTTGTGCTCCTCTCTCCTAATGTCTTAAGGTCTGTATTTATTTGTGGCCCATGGAAGAAGCAGTCCCTAAACTCTCACAGGGTCAGGTATAAGAGGAGAGACCTCACTTTTTAGTCCATTTATGGGTTGAATATTTAGATAAACTCTGAATTTGGGACTTATGAGTGGATCCCACTCCCCCAAAAGATGTGTTGAAGTCCTAGCCCACAATACCTGAATATGACCTTACTTGGAACTAGGGCCTTTGCAGATGTAATCAAGTTAAAGTCATTATCAATTAGGGTGGGCACTAATCCAATATAACTGGTGTCCATATAAGAAGAGACACACGGGGAGAACATGTGTGACTATGGAGGCAGAGATTGGAGTGCTGTGTCTACAGGTCAAAGAATCCTCAAGGATTGTTGGCGACACTACAAACTAGGAGAAAGGCATGGGAAAGATTCTTCCCTAGAGTCTTCAGAGAGCATGGGTCTGTGGACCCCCTTGATTTTGGACTTCTGGCCTCCAGGACTGTAGAATAAATTTGTCTTTAAATCTACCCAGTTTGTGGTACTTTGCTATGGCAGACCTAGGAAAATAGTAGAGGACTCTTTTCCTTGTCAGCAATCTCTGGCTTTTAAAATCTGGGCATCTTATGTGTCTAACGTGTTTGGAAGTAAGAATGGGAGGAAAATACTTTTTCTCATGAAAAAAGCAAAAGCAAACAAGAAATCAGATTTCATTCTTTCTTCTGAAAAAAGCTATAGGATGCTAAGGGGCTCAATTTCATCACATATATACTCAGCTATTCCTGGGGCACAAATCATCTGCAGCTGCAGTGGAGAAAAATTCAAGTATGGATTAAAAATTATATACCTATAGCATGAGACCTATTGAACTGAATAAATACAAAGCAAACAATGTTTGCTAGGGAAGATTAAGCATTTTTTAATTGAAAAAGTGAAATTGTAAGCATTGTGAGACATGGGATTCAGGAGAAAGGGTTGATATCAGAGTTAAAAATAAATTTGACAAGAGGAGCTGCAATTAGAATGTTGACATTTGCAGTTCAAGTGCTCAGTTGTTGGAGATGCCAGGGGCATTTGGTCCCTGTGATGGGTGCGACAGAGGCTGACCCCTGGGTGTGTGGTGGCCAGCAGTGGTGGGTTCCTTAGCAATGGAAAGGAGATAACAATTATAGACTGTGGGTGAAAAGAAGAGGATTTCTTATCATTTGAAATTGAACTGATGACTCTCTAGGAAATTGTGTAAATGATAAAGGTTTTCAGAAGAAGATATAAGACTAGTTTTCTCGCAGCACAATGGGTGACAGCAGCCATATCAATATCCATCCTAACCATGCTCATTGACTTATTTCAGGCCTCCAAAGTCCCAAGATAGCCACACCCTAAGCCTTCATAGCCACAGCATCCATCACCATGGCTTCCAAAGTAGTTCCCATTATAGCTGCAGCATAGAGTCTTGGGAGATGAGGATGGGTAAGGACGCAAATGATGAGTGGCCAAAGTGTGACTTTTACTATATGTAGGAGCTTGATATGCTACTAAGAGTGGCTGTGGAAAATTCCAGGACTCCAATTTCTAATTCCATATACTAATTAGTGTCAAAATGTTAGCGAACTGTGGTGCATATAAGTGAAAAAAAGTTAAGATGCTATTGGAATCCTTGTGGCAAAGTTAGAATTCTTGACCAATTAGAAAAAAAAAGATAGCTTTAGAAATCATTGTTTATCCTATAATTCAAAATGAAAAATCTATAGCCTATATAGGAAACTAGAGATTCATATATAAACTGAACATATTCCTTTCCAGGGCTGGAGAATTCAGCTAAACCCAGGAACATGACTGCTATTTCCTTTATAGTCAAAGCAAGATGCAACCTCTTTACATCAGTAGAAAGGTAAGCATTTTCAAATGCAGTTTTTCTCACACTGCTTCTTAATAATCTCTCACGACATCAATGAAAGCAGTCATCGGGGGATGTATTGTAATGTGCTTCAGAGATGGTTGGATTTCCTTTATGTTGAAATACTATCCTTAAAAATAATGATTCCAGCTCCACACAATAGAATTCAGAGGTGTTACATTTTAAAAATGTACAGAAAAAAATATGAAGAGAATACAAAATCAAGCATTTCTAAGCTAAGATGTTGGGAATACATATTCTCTGTAAGAAGCTTAAAGCTGAAAACAAAGTGATTTAGCCTAAGACCTATCAGAAATACTCAGGGA
The DNA here is from genome assembly GCF_011762595.2 of Tursiops truncatus. Taxonomy (NCBI): domain Eukaryota; kingdom Metazoa; phylum Chordata; class Mammalia; order Artiodactyla; family Delphinidae; genus Tursiops; species Tursiops truncatus. The sequence continues at coordinate 130,067,115 of NC_047037.1, read as the reverse complement.
TGAGGGCACATAGAAGGTAGACACACATTTATTTGTGTATTAAGGTCTCTGCCGTCAAAATGCATAGTTGCCAACAACATTGGGCTGTGAAAAATAAGTACTTAATTAATCTATAAGAGAACAAGTTGTATCAGAGTTTATGTGCATTTTTCATCATTGCTTACATGGTTCACGGATAAGTGTATGAAAAAACATTTCTCTGGGTAGAAAATATTCAATCATGTAACCAGAAAGTGATAAGATTTTGTTGCTGTTGTCATTATAAAGAAGCAATCAGAAAAAGTTGAATGATAGGGAATGTCTTTTTGAGCATGAATCCTTCTGGGAAGTAACCTCCCTCCTGGGGAAAACATCACTGTAATCTTCAGAAAGCCTCTCTGGCCACAGCAGTAGAGGGAGGGAAGATGTCCCTGAAGAATGTGTAGCAGGCAATTTTTCAATGCTTTTCTGAACGTGGTGATCACCTTCACATCCCAGCACCGCTCAGAGTCACATGGTCCAAGAAAATAGTAATCAGAGTAATAAAGAGCTCTGGAGATCTTGTGAATCAATGATGTCTGAAAACTAAGAAAGTGCTTGCGAGTGCATTTCTATCATTAATGTGTCGGAAATGATACAAGGCATTGATCAGTTTAATGAGAATTAATGTGAATAAACTTGAAATATAGAACATGGCATTTTGAAGAGACATGAAGAATGATTAAGAGCAGACACTCAAAGAAGAAATGAATCCATAAAAAACTAGCACAGTGACCCTTACCCAAGCTACAACTTTTCTATATGTTCATTAATTTTCCAGAATATAAAGCATGAAGTTAACATGGTTTTGATATGCTTTTCTTTAATGACTAATAACGTTGAGCATCTTTTCACAGGCTTATTAACCATTTGTATATTTTCTTTGAATAGCTATCATTCAGATCTTCTGTCCACTTTTTAACTAAAGGTTTTTTTTTATAGTTGAGTTGTAAGAGTTCTTAAAAAATTCTGATTACAATTTCCCTTGGGGATATTTGAATTGCAAATATATTCTCCCATCCTATAGTTTGTGTTTTCACTCTCTTGATATTGTCTGTCGAAGCAAAAAAGCTTTTAATTTTTTTTTTTTTTTTTTTTTTTTTTGCGTTACGCGGGCCTCTCACTGTTGTGGCCTCTCCCGTTGCGGAGCACAGGCTCCGGACACGCAGTCTCAGCAGCCATGGCTCACGGGCCCAGCCGCTCTGCAGCATGTGGAATCTTCCCGGACCGGGGCATGAACCCGTGTCCCCTGCATTGGCAGGCGGACTCTCAACCACTGCACCACCAGGGAAGCCAAAGCTTTTAATTTTGATGAAATCAAATTTATTTATTTTGTAGCTTGTGCTTTTGGTGTTGTATCTGAGAAATGATTGAAAAATCCAAGGTCATGAAGATATACACCTATTTTTCTTCTAATATATATATATATATATATATATATATATATATATATATATATATATATATATATATATATATATACCTTTAGCTCTATACCTTTAGCTCTAACACCTAGATCTTTGATCCATTTTGAGTTAATTCTTGATAAGGTGAGAGAATGAGACAGGGTCCAACCTCATCCTTTTTCATGTGGATACCCATTTGTTTCAGTACATTTTGTTGAAAAGCCTACTATTTCCCAGGGAAGGTCTTGGCACTCTTGTTTAAAGTCAGTTGACATGAATGTAAGGTTTGTCTTAATTCATGTCAGCACTGAAAATCTAAATCCAAAGTCTTATCTAAATATCATTGAAATCAGATACAGGTGATATGCAAGGTAAGATTCATCCTGAGGCAAATTCTAGCTGTGAACCTGTGAAGCCAAACAAATTATGTGCTTCCAAAACACAGTGGTGGGACAGGCACAGGGTAGGTATTCCTACTCCAAAAGAAAGAAATAAGAAAGAAGTTAGGGGCACAGGCCCCAAGTAAATACAAAACCTAATAGGGCAAACAACATTAAACCTAAGGGCTCAAGAATAATCCTCTTTGGCTCAATGCTCTGCCCTCTGAACTAACTAGTGTGCTGGTCCCACCTCTGCAGCTCTTCCAGGCTGGAGTCCCTGCACCATGGCTCTGGGTGGCTCTGCTCCCATGGCTCTGGTAGGTGCAACCTCCACTGCAGCTCTTTGTAGGTTCCCTTGATACACTGGGCAGGAGCATTCTGGCCTGAACCACCCTGACCCCTTGCACTATAAGTCTACACAGGTAGTTTCCAATAACATGTTCCTTGGTTCTGTCTGAGACCTCATCAGAATGGTCTTTACCATCCACATTTCTACCAACATTCTATTCATGATTATTTAAGTATTATCTAAGAAGACAAGCTTTCTCTGCAACACTCTTTTTTCTGAGCTCTCATCAGACTTGTTTTTAATGATCCATCTACAAAAATGTAGGATTTTCTAGCATGCATATCAAAACTCTTCCAGCTTCTACCCCTTACCCAAATCCAAAGCTGCCTACACATTTTAGGTATTTGTTACAGCAGCACCCTGACTTTTCCGTCTTAGTTTATGTCTTAGCCCATTTAGAATGTTATAACAAAAATATCATAGACTGGTGGTTTGAACAACACATATTTATTTTTCACAGTTCTGGAGGCTGAAAATCCAAGATCAAGATGCCAGCAGCTTTAGCATCTGGTGAGGGTCAGCTTCCCGGTTCATAGATAGCCATCTTCTTGCTGTGTCCTCACATGGCAGAATGGGTGAGAGAGCTCTCTGAGGTCACTTTTATATGGGCACTAATCCCATTCATGATGGCTTTACCCATATAACCTAATCACCTGATAAATTCTCCACCATCACATTGGGGACTATGATATCAACATTATGAATTTGGGGAACATAAACATTCAGTCCATAACATTCTGTTTCATATCTTCAATGGGGTTTTCTCTTTGGCTTAACTGCCTCTCTTTTTTAATTTGTCCAGGTACCTGCAACCATATCTATCTATTTGACTGGTTACTTCTTCCGGGGGGACATTTCTATCTTCACAGGCTAATTTGGTTAACTCTCTTTCTTATAGATTCCTATGAAGTTCTTTTCTTTATTATTTTTTTCTTCATTCCCTTAATGTCCTGATAACTCACTTGTCTTTATAGATAGGATGGGTTCTCAATAAGTGTGTCCCAGAACACTATGAACTGCATATCCATCCCAGACAGGTTGACTAATTTTAATTTATAGAAAACCTTTACTATGACCTTAATTGAGGATATGTCTTTATCTTGTCATATCTATCAGATGAACTATTGATTTGTCAGATGTGCTGCAAACACAAAAATAGTGAATACTAATGAGCTAGAACGTTCTTAATGCCCTTACATGTGAAGTGACATTCTAATAATCTTTAAAGAGCCCAGTCCCTGTAAAGTCTACCATGACATCTCAAGAAAGGTTGATTTTTTAAAATTTGTTCCCACTGTGCACATCACTCCTTTGCCACTTAACAGACATTTGTAATCAACTGTTTATAAATATGTTTCTGGGGGGCAGAAGGCAGGATCTTATTCTATTCATATTTCTGATCTATATCCTAGTACTAGGTCAGACATGGTGTAAAAATATATTTAAGAAAATGAATGAATTAAGTAATTACAGTTTTATAATATTCAAAGGCAACAATAACACAGGATATTCACATACACTTAAAATCTCAGAAACAATAAATTATGATTGCTCCAAAAGTGATTTATTATGTTTTTGGTCAACTATATGCAAATTAAAATCACTTTTTATAGTTTATTATATATTTTTCAATTTTATCTAGATGATATAATGATAGTAGACTCTAAGAGAATTGACTTCTATTACTTGCTGACATAAAGTTTGATTAAGTAGAAGTGGAACAAACTGCTTCTCAGAGTTTTTGAAAACCAAGTGGCTGATATTCAACCTCAGTTCAGCAGGACATTCATATTTCATTGCCTAAAACCAGATGCATTATATATAGCACCAGACCTCACCACAAACAACTGACCTCATCACCTTTCCTTCTCATATGGTTGTTTACTATTTTCTGTTTGCTATTCCCACTCCCTCTCACACCTGAGTCCTGTTAATTTATCATCTATGTATTTCCATTCTTCTTGTGATGCATGTTCTCACAGCCTCTACTTCAACAAAAACATAATGAGCTCTTAAAGCAGTCCCTTAATCATTCTTCAACTTTGCATTTCCTTATTCCTTGATGCATTCCACAAACCCTTAATCTATGTAATCTTTCTAAGAGGATCTCACCAAACCAACCAACCAACCAACCAACCAACAAATCTTACTGCTTTTATCATTGTCTTGTTCAAAAATTCCATTATGCTTCATCTAACCCCTTTTTATGTTTGACAGTATAATATTCAGTAACTAGGGCCTTCAATAATGACACTCTAACCTATGTTTCCCAATTTAGCTCTCATTAACTCTTTTTCTCAAATTCTCAGTAAAAGTTTTATGGTGTTGAGTCAGGTCTTGCACAGTCTCACCTGTGAGTCATTGCTCATTTTATTTGTCTCATTCATGAATGTTCTCTGCTCTTGCTATCAGTTTTATAAACTTTTTATTAAACAACATTTAATCAGCAGAAAAATAAGAGTATTAACCTTTTTATTTACCTCCTAATTTTAATTCTGTAACATTTTGATATACTAATCATCATTTTTGATGAAATATTTTAAAGTAAATATTTCATAATTCAAAAAGTTTCAATATGCATATCTAAAAATGGAGAATTTTCTTACATTATCAGAATAGCATTATCACACCTAACACTATTATTAATTTTTTATCAACTAATGCAGTAATCAAATTTTCCTGATTATTTAAAGCAGGTGTTTTTGTTGTTGTTGTTTATTTAAAATCAGATAAGTTCCACACATTGAATTTATCTATTATGTGTTTTTCTTCTCTTTGATTGAAGAATAGCCCTTAATTTTATACTATTTAATTGTTGTATAAATTGTAGGTTAGACCTTATGTCTTGGTTTGATCCAGGTTTAATGCTTTGGAGAGAATAATTCATGGGTGATGTGGTGTCTTCAGTGTGCCCATATTGCCCAGTTATAAAATTCTTTTCATCTATATATTTCTCCTTCCTCCAATTCTCTTCCTGGTCCTTCCACACCTTCTATGAAGCATCACACTCCTCACTAGAGTTCATTGATTTCCTCCTCCTCTGATTATCTGTGACATTTATGGTCTTTAAAACATTACGGTATTTCACACTTATATTTATGTTATGTTATGTACCATTTTAAGTACATTTTCTATTTTGTGTTAAATTGGTCTGTTCAGATAGGTTGCAGGTCATTATGAGTCAATTCCCACATATCGTGTTTTTCCCTATGTCAATGGGAATATTGTAGGTTTTCACTTATAGGTTTTATGATTTTATAGCTCTTTCCACAGTTACTTATTCATGTCTTCTTCACCTTTTTAATTAAGTATAGTTGATTTACAATATAATATTAGTTTCAGGTTATAACATAATGATTCAATATTTTTGTAGATTATAAACAATTTAAAGTTATTATAAAATATTGGCTATATTCACTGACCTATAATATATCTTTGTAGCTTATTTGTTTTGTATACATAGTGGTTTGTACCTTTTAATTCCATACCCCTATCCTGTTCCTCCCCTTATCCCTCTTCCCACTGGTAACCACTAGTTTGTTCTCTGTATTTGTGATTCTGTTTCTGTTTTGTTATATTTATTCATTTGTTTTATTTTGCAGATTCCACATGTAAGTGATAACATACAGTGTTTGTCTTTCATGGTCTGACTTATTCCACTAAGTGTTCATGGATTGGAAGAATTAATATTGTTAAAATATCCATCCTATACAAATCAATCTACATATTTAATGCAATCCTGATCAAAATATCCATATGATTTTTCCCAGAATTAGAAAAAATAATCCTAAAATTTATACGGGATCACAAAAGACCCTGAACAGGGAAAGCAATCTTGAGAAAAAATAACAAAGCTGAAGGTATTACACTCTCTGACTTCAGTCTATACTACAGAGCTACGGTAATCAGAGCAACATGATAGCAGCACAAAAACAGGCTCATTATCAATGGAACAGAATAGAAAGCTCCAAAATAAACCCACACACTTACAGTCAGTTAATCTACAAAAAAGGAGGAAGACTATACAATGAGGAAAAAACTGTCTCTTCAATAAGTGGTGCTGGGAAATTAGATCACTAATGAAATTAGTGCTAATGAAATTAGATCACTCTCTAACGCCATATATAAAAATAAGCTCAAAATGTAAGCTTACCTAAATTTAAGACCTGAAACCATACAACTCCTAGAGGAAAACACAGGCAGAACATTCTTTAACATAAATCCTAGCAATATTTTTTTGGATCTGCCTCCTAAAGCAAAAGAAATAAAAGCAAAAGTAAACAAATAGGACCTAATTAAACATGAAAGTTTTTGCACAGCAAAGGAAACCATTGACAAAATGAAGAGACAACCTACTGAATGGGAGAAAATATTTGCAAATGAAATGACAGATAAGGGGTTAATACCAAAAATATATAAACAGCTCCTAAAACTCAAAAAAAAAATAACCAGATTAAACAATGTGAAGAAGACCTGAATAGACATTTTTACAAAAAAAGTATACAGATTGCTAACAGATACATGAAAAGATGCTCAACATTGCTAATCCTCAGAGAACTGCAAATCAAAATCACAATGAGATATCACCTCACACCATTCAGAATGGCTATCATCAAAAAGACCACAAATTTCAAAGATTGTTGAGAATGTGGAGAAAAGGGAACACTCATACACTGTCAGTGGGAATGTAGATTGGTGCAGCCAGTATGGATAACAGTGTGGAGGTGCCTCAAAAAATTAAAAATAGAATGACCATGTGATCCAGAAATTCCACTCTTGGGTATATATCCAAAGAAAACAGAAACATGAATTCTTTTTCATTTTTTTAAGGAAAAACTTAAATATAAAAGTATTCTTTGCTTATCCCACCTGTATTAATAGGAACCAAACATGGCAAGAATAAAGGCAGCAGGCAGCAATGGGGATAATGGTAGGTACAAAGACCATGCATGCAGACCATATAAGTACTGAGACCATGCAAGGTAGACCATACTCAATGGATATTTGTCCTGCAAATGAATGAGCGCTTGATTTTCTCACACTGTGAGAAACATTGCTATCTTATGTCAACAATGTTTTCTAAATTGAGTAAATATTACTGATTATTATAGCAGCCAGAAGTCTCTTTAAGTAGTCCTCTCCAACAATTTTCTACAATAAAAATATTCTACAAAGAGTTATCTGTAAAGACATCACAGCAAAGCACCTAGCTGCACTAGAAGCAGATGCAGTTTTCAAAAGCTGTTGAGGTGGTTCATCTCCTTCTTCTCCCTATCCAAGTAATACCATGGAAGGATGAATGTAGCTGAAGTTCCCTGGGGGTTTATTTCTCCCACTTGTTGTCCAGAGCTTTCTCCTGCATTCTTTTTTTCTCTATAAGATTTATAGAAAAAAATAATAAAGCATGTATAACTGTGATCATTAGGGCCCCAGAATATGAAACTGTTTTAGTCAGTAAAGAAAACTATCATTGCACCTGACTAATAACATCAGGCACCTCCTCAGAGGACTTTACACTGCATCACATTCAACCTATTTTGTTTCTGGGTAGCTGCATATAATTCAAATTATTGTGTTACGTGTCCTAAAATAATCTTGGGTCTCATTATATACCATTGTGGCACGGTGGATCTAGGTGTTTATAAAGACAAGAAATCTCTCCTGGGATTAAAATCTAGCATGTTTTTAAAAAGTGTTTGCTTACATTGTCATTATATTTCACATTATCACATTTGTTTAGATTTTATGACTATTATATGCTGACAGTTATTTGGAAAGCTGTGAACAAGTAATCCTTTCTCTTCAGGACATGTAACCAAGCTAAATAAATTAAAAATAGAATGCCAACGTTTGTAAAGACATGTTAAAATCTTCTACAGTAAACACTAACAAATCAATTGCAAATCAAGCAAAAGTTAAATAAAGCCAACTCTCTAAAGCTTCTAATTCTATGGATCCATGATTCGGTTTTCTATTATCTAAAGCATCCTTTCAGTTTTCAAATGTTTACTTCATTTGATGTTATCTTTATTCACAAGTCAACAGATTCCTGTAATAATGAGTGGAGAAATGCAAATATGTATAAGATCAAGTTAATGATCTCTGATCTTACTGCATACACATATTATCCCCTTCAGAGGACCTTCAATTAATCTCTCTTCCCTCATACATACATAAGCAGTGTTGTCTCTACCCATAGTTATGCACACACGGAGCTTTGAATTTTGTGGTTTCAAACAGAAAGGAATCATACTATACATATCGAGCTCTTGCCTTTTATACTGTCATTTATTATGGATACACTGTTAGTCCATAGATATAACCTCTTTGCCTATTATATATCACACACATAAATTTTAGAATAAAAATAATATATTCTTCGTTTTGAGATTTTTTTCAGTACAGTTTCTATCTTTATTCTTTACCTTTTGGTTAACCCCTTACTGTCTTCCATCCTCACCCATTCACCCAATACTATACATCAGCTCCCTACCCCTATCTCAGCCAGATAACCATATGCTAAATTATCTAGTATATTTCTCTCTGTCCCTCTCTTTCTCTTTCAATATATGTATTCAATATATAAACATATACATTTATGTACTTCTATATATGTATTGATATAGATACATATATAGATAAACACTTCATTCAATGTTTTAATTAAGTTATGGGCTATTGTTCTTTTTAGAGCTACAGATCTGCTGATCTTGCTGCAGTGCCCTTTGGTCCATATAGGGAATTGGAGTAAAATCTCTCTGTTCAGGAGCCAAACATGACTTAATTCCATAAATATTTAGGATTTTAAGGCTGTTAAGATTGACTGGAAATAATTCAATGTTCTGGTCAATATTACATTTCTTTCAATCTACTAGTTAAGGTCTAACTAACTTTTGCCATTGTCTTCAGCCATCAGGTCAGAAATTTTGCTCCATGCTGTCATGTATTTTGTAATTTCTTTCACAGACCTTTTTCAAGCTGTCATCACTATCACAGTTTTAGTGAAAATACCCCTTTTGACATCTGATGGTGTTATATTTTCACACTATCAGAAAATTGTAATGTTCTGCCACAATTTACCCTCTTTGGCTTATAGATTCTGCAAGACAGCTCAATTATAATGACATTTTTGTCCACTTCCATGCAAAGCCAACCAGGTCAGGCTTTTGTACCTCTGAGGTAAATAAGTAAATAATGAATTAATATAGAATAACATTTGAGGTCAATGTGTAGATCTAGAGAATAATGATTTTCAAGTTTAGTCACCTGGTTTTGTTAGGATGGTGGGCCTCTTAGATTTGATAGAATATCACTTACTGAGATGGGCAATCTAGAAAAGTTAAAAAGATTTTCCATGAGTTGCCTCTGAGCAGAACATATAAGAATTATTCAGCAGATTACTTAAGTAGGTGATTTACAATGAACTGTTAAAGTGCACTCTACAAAGAGTAAAACATAGCTGCTAATAGTTTCCAAGTGTTACTCCTTAGAGCTTCATCAAGTAGAAAAAAATATAAGCTCCTGTTCATAAATCCTGGTGATTTTCCGGTTCATCTTGTTCAAGCAGCCAGATCTGCACCCATTAACCTTGACTAGGACATGGGAATCACATTTAAAATGGCTGTTTCTCAGATTGGTTCAAGATGGCAGAGTAGGAGGACATGAGCTCACTCCCTCTTGTGAGAGCACTGGAATCACAACTAACTGCTGAACAATCATAGACAGGAGGAGACTGAAACTAACTAAAAAAGATTCCCCACATCCAAGGACGGGGAGAAGGTGCAATGAGATGGTAGGAGGGGCACAATCACAATAAATCAAATCCCATGGCCCCTGGGTGGTTGACTCACAAACTGGAAAAGACTTATACCACAGAGGTCCACCCACTGCAGTGAAGGTTCTGAGCCCTACATCAGGCTTCCAAATATGGGGGTCCGGCAATGGGAGGAGGAATTCCTAGAGAATCAGACTTTGAAGGCTGGTGGGATTAGATTGTAGGACTTTGACAAGACTGGGGGAAACAGAGACTCCATTCTTGCCGGGCACACACAAAGTAGTGTGCACATAAGGACCCAGGAAGGGAGTAGTGACCCCAAGGGAGACTGACCTGGACCTACCTGCTATTATTGGAGGGTCTCCTACAGAGGCAGGGGGGTGGCTGTGGCTCACTGCAGGGACAAGGACACTGGCAGCAGAAGTTCTGGGAAGTACTTCTTGGTGTGAACCATCCCAGAGTCTGCCAATAGCCCCACCAGAGAGCTGGGTAGGCTCCAGTGCTGGGTCACTTCAGGCCAAGCAACCAACGAGGAGGGAACCCAGCCCCAATCATCAGCAGACAAGTGGATTAAAGTTTTACTGAGCTCTGCCCACCAGAGCAACACCCAGCTCTACCAACCACCAGTCACTCCTCTCAGGAAGCCTGCACAAGCCTCTTAGATAGCCTCATCCACTAGAAAGCAGACAGCAGAAGCAAGAAGAACTACAATTCTGCAGCCTGTGGAATGAAAACCACATTCACAGAAAGATAGACAAAATGAAAAGGCAGAGGACTATGTACCAGATGAAGGAATAAGATAAAACTCCTGAAAAACAAATAAATGAAGTGGAGATAGGCAACCTTCCAGAAAAAGAATTCAGAATGATGATAGTGAAGGTGATCCAGGACCTCGGAAACAGAATGCAGGCAAAGATTGAGAAGATGCAAGAAATGTTTAACAAAGACCTAGAAGAATTAAAGAACAAACACACAGAGATGAACAATACAATAACTGAAATGAAAAATACACTAGAAGGAATCAATAGCAGAATAACTGAGGGAGAAGAACGAGTAAGTGACCTGGAAGACAGACTGGTAGAATTCACTGCTGTGGAACAGAATAAAGAGAAAAGAATGAAAAGAAAGGAAGACAGCCTAAGAGACTTGTGGGGCAACATTAAACGCACCAACATTCACGTTACAGTGGTCCAAGAAGAAGAAGAGAGAGAGAAAGGACCTGAGAAAATATTTGAAGGGATTATAGTCAAAAAATTCCCTAACATGGGAAAGGAAATAACCACCCAAGTCCAGGAAGTGTAGAGAGTCCCAGGAAGGGTAAACCCAAGGAGAAACATGCTGAGACACATAGTAATCAAATTGACAAAAATTAAAGACAATGAATAATTATTAAAAGCAACAGGGGAAAAATGACAATTAACATACAAGGGAACTCACATAAGGTTAACAGCTGATTCTCAACAGAAACTCTACAAGCCAGAAGGGAGTGGCACGATATATTTAAAGTGATGAAAGGGAAGAACCTACAACCAAGATTACTCTACCCTACAAGGATCTCATTCAGATTTGATGGAGAAATCAAAAGCTTTACAGACAAGCAAAAGCTAAGAGAATTCAACACCACCAAACTAGCTCTACAACAAATGCTAAAGGAACTTCTCTAAATGGGAAACACAAGAGAAAAAAAGGACCTACAAAAACAAATCCAAAACAATTACGAAAATGGTAATAGGAGCATACATATTGATAATTACCTTAAATGTAAATGGATTAAATGCTTCAACCAAAAGACACAGGCTCACTGAATGGATACAAAAACAAGATCCATATATATGCTGTCTACCAGAGACCCACTTTGGACTGAAAGTGAGGGGATGGAAAAAGATATTCCATGCAAATGGAAACCAAAAGAAAGCTGGAGTAGCAATACTCATATCAGATACAATAGACTTTAAAATAAAGAATGTTACAAGAGACAAGGAAGGACACTACATAATGATCAAGGGATCAATCCAAGAAGAAGATATAACAATTATAAATATATATGCACCCAATGTAGGAGCACCTCAATACATAAGGCAAATGCTAACAGCTATAAAAATGGAAATCGACAGTAACACAATAATAGTGGGGGACAGTAACACCACACATACACCAATGAACAGATTATCCAGACAGAAAATTAATAAGGAAACACAAGCTTTAAATGACACAATATACCAGGTAGATTTAATTGATACTTACAGGACATTCCATCCGAACACAGCAGATTACACTTTCTTCTCAAGTGCACATGGAACATTCTCCAGGATAAATCACATTTTGGGTCACAAATCAAGCCTCAGTAAATTTAAGAAAATTGATATCACATCAAGCATCTTTTCTGACCACAACGCTATGAGATTAGAAATAAACTACAGGGAAAATAATGTAAGAAACACAAGCACATGGAAGCTAAACAATATGTTACTAAATAACCAAGAGATCACAGAAGAAATCAAAGAGGAAATCAAAAAATACCTAGAGACAAATGACAATGAATACACAATGATCCAAAACCTATGGGATGCAGTAAAAGCAGTTCTAAGAGGGAAGTTTATAGCAATGCAATTCTACCCCAAGAAACCCCAAGAAAAATCTCAAATAAACAATCTAACCTTACACCTAAAGGAACTAGAGAAAGAACAAACAAAACCCAAAGTTAATAGGAAAGAAATCATGAACATCAGAGCAGAAATAAATGATATAGAAACAAAGAAAACAATAGCAAATATCATTAAATATAAAAGCTGCTTCTTTGAGAAGATAAACAAAATTGATAAACCTTTAGACACATTCATCAAAAAAAAGAGGGAGAGGACTCAAATCAATAAAATTAGAAATGAAAACGGAGAAGTTACAATGGACACTGCAGAAATACAAAGCATAAGAGCCTGCTACAAGCAACTCTATGCCAATAAAATGGACAACCTGGAAGAAATGGACAATTTTTTAGAAAGGTATAACCTTCCAAGACTGAACCAGGAAGAAATAGAAAATATGAACAGACCAATCACAAGTAATGAAATTGAAACTGTGATTAAAAATCTTACAATAAACAAAAGTCCAGGACCAGATGGCTTAATAGGTGGTTTCTATAAAACATTTAGAGAAGAGCTAACACTCATTCTTCTCAAACTCTTCTAAAAACTTGCAGAGGAAGGAACACTCCCAAACTCATTCTATGAAGCCACCATTACCGTGATACCAAAACCAGACAAAGATGTCACAAAAAGAGAAAACTACAGGCCAATATCACTGATGAATATAGATGCAGAAATCCTCAACAATATACTATCAAACAGAATCCAACAAGACATTGAAAGGATCATACACCCTGATCAAGTGGGATTTATCCCAGTGATGCAAGGATTCTTCAATATATGCAAATCCATCAATGTGATACACCATATTAACAAATTGAAGAATAAAATGGCTGTTTCTTTGGTTATCATGAGGATGGAGTTTGGGGTCAATTCCCCAGATATCGGGGGCTGAAGAGACTCTAAGTAATCACTAAAGCCTCTGCTATTTTACAGTAATTGCCTTTATGATGTTCTGTCATGCCTCTCTTGATTGTAACTTCTGTAGCATGCCAATCTCATTGACTATTTGCCAGCATCTAGCTTAGTTTCAAAATTTGTTATTACTCTAGAAATACTTGGTGAAAGAATAAATGCTTGGGCTTCCCTGGTGGCGCAGTAGTTGAGAGTCTGCCTGCCTGTGCAGGGGACATGGGTTCGTGCCCCGATCCGGGAAGATCCCACATGCCACGGAGCAGCTGGGCCCGTGAGCCATGGCTGCTGAGCCTGTGCGTCCGAAGCCTGTGCTCCGCAACGGGAGAGGCCACAACGGTGAGAGGCCCGCGTACCGCAAGAAAAAAAAAAAAAGAATAAATGCTTGAGTGAAAGTGCAGTTGCTGACAGTTCCCTCCTAGAAAGTTTATATGTCCTTGATTCCCCTGATACAAATCTCTTCTGTTTCACCTTTTATCTTTTTCCTGCTCCTTACCTGAATTGCAATCTCTTTTTCTTCTGCTCACTTCTAAATATTGGAATACTGTATTTGTGAAGCTATTACACCTTTATCCAATTATTTGAAATGTCAAATCCAGTTCTCTCTTGAGTTCCAGATTTTTATAAGAACCTGCCACTATATAACCTTACTTAAATTTATCTGAACTCTAACAAATTTTCAGATCTCTACCCTGATCATCCTCCTAATGCCCCCCTTGTCTCATATCACATCTTCTATTAGCATCACAATGCATCAATTTCTGTACCTCCAATCTGGAAGTTCATGTGTGCTCCTTTTTTTCTTTATTACTCGTCACCCCCATATCATATAAACAAGCCTTTTAAATTCTGTCACTTTTATATTTGATCTGGGTCCTCTTGAAAATCTTAATTGCTGCTTTCTTACATTGAGACCTCACATCGACTACTTGAATAGCCTCTTGATAGTCTATTGGTCAGTGGTCACAGCCCTTGGTGAACTTCCTTTCAATTAGCTGCCATAATGATTTTTATAAAACATAAATTTCTGCGGAAAACATTATAACTTTTTGAAATAGTATCTAGTGCACCCATAGCAAGATATATATGATCTTGATGTTCTGGTTTCTCTTAATTGCCTGGGGCCTCATTTTAGCCACTTGCTTTGCTCTGTGTACTTTCTAGGTGTGACACCAACTTATAAATCTGTAATGCAATATTTTCCCAATGCCTGCACATATTCTGCTCCTCCTGCTTGGCATACACTTTGCCTCTCTATTATATTTCTCCTACGTCAAGAATTAATTTAAATGTAACCTTTAGGGAGAACATATTTGGTCTGACCTTTTGCTCTAGCATCTCTTTCTTGAAACCAGACATGAGCCTTCCCCTCTGTGTTTCCACTTGACCATTACATCATCTATCATGTTTGTTTACATATTTGTTTTCCAACTTAACATATCTTTTCACATTTGTAACACTTAACAGGGAGACTTATGGAACAATTATTCATTAAACATTTTTGAACACATGTATAAGTAATACATTTTAAAAAAGAGAAACAAATAACAACATTGGCCAAGCCAGAGTAATGAAAAGTGAACCTAGAGTTGCCTACTCATGAAACATGCCGAAACTGTAATTTATCTGGTATATTATCATGAAAAAAACATTAATTGAAAGAAGAAAGTGTAGTCAATCTAAGACACTGATGTGGATGTCTTGTCAGTTTAATAATCTATTCTGATTGCCTAGGATTAGTCAGGATTACTAACAGTTAAACCTGAGTATAACAGGTACAATGAAAAGATTCTGTAGAACAGAATTGCCATCTCACAAGGGAATGGACTCAGTAGCAGATAGTATTCAGTTTGTGCCAGGGGACAAGTGTCACCTGTGACAATATTGGTGTCAGCAGTCAAGTCCATACCTATTACAGCCACATCTGTAGCCACATTCCAAGATTCTAAAGGCACCAAAGCAACAGACATGACCGTATCCACAGCTGTAGCCATAGCCCAGTCCTCTATAGTATCTGCCTTAGTAGTAGCATACTGTGTCAGAATTTAAGTTTTTAGCCTATGAGCAAAGAGTAAATTTTAGTGAATGAGAATATTAAATGCTAAGAGTCTTTTTTGCAGTCTAAGTGTAGGTGTGGCAAACCACAGACACTTCTGACATCCTCATATAGACCAACTTGTATTTAAAAATCTCATTAATCACGTTTCTTTAGACAAAAAAGACTTCACATACTCATTAAAGTGGAGATTATTTGCTTGGTATGTTAGGATCTTCCCAAACAGTCGATGTTCTTTAAATAAAAAACCAAAATGCTGAGTTCACTGACCTTGCTGACACTGATGCTGAATTTAACCTTTGTAACCATGCTGCATGACATCACATGGAGGAGGCGAATGCCTTCTTCCTCCAGTGATTTTGCTAATAATACCCTTCATCTCATGCACAGATTTAAAACTTAATCAACACAGCTGTGATGTTATCTATATAAATCTTAGCAGCAAACAGTATTTTTTTCTGTACGACCTACCATCCATTCCAATCACATTTTACTCTATGGGATTTGTATTGCTGTGTTCTCTTGAGAGTAATGCCACTTTGTTGTCTGTGTAGTTTTTTTTCTGTTAGATAAAAAAGTTGTCTAGTTGATTATCTATACCTGCACCAGACTGTACACATTTCTTCACATACAGGAAGAGCATTGACCGTCTTATTTGTTTCCAAGTTCATAGGAATATAGAGTGAGGCTGAAATTTGATAGAGTACATGAGTATTTATTTTTCTCAAGGATAGTGGCTCTGTATGTACCATGCCCCTATACATAGACTTAAGTTTTAAGAGACAGACTAAATTTGGATGTTATCATTTCTCAAGAGGATTGAAAACAATTGGGGATTTTCTTTCACTGCTGTTCTCTAGGGCCATGCCTGATTTGGGCTACTGTAGTGCAGCCACCTACTTTTAAGTGTATCATCAGATTGGCAGAACCATCTGTAAGCCAGGACTATTTTTTCTTCTTCAACTGGAAAATCAGAATAAATCTATCAGTGGGTGTTGAGAAAAAGGAGACACTCAGTAGAGTAGAAGCCATGAGACTCAAGCCACTTTCTTCTATAATTTATTTGTACTTTCTGGACTTCCTCGAGCCCAGTCTCATATACAGCACTTTCACATGATGATGGAAGATTGCTGTGTATACTCAAATTTGTGGCTCAGATTCAAACAATATCTAGTTCACAGTGGGCAGTTCAAGTCACATGGTAACTTGGTGGCCTATGGACAAGAACTGAAAATTCTTAAAAAAAATCTAACTCATGGAAACAGAGAATAGATTGGTGGTTGCCAGACATGGGGGGAGGCTGGCATGGGGGAAATGGGTAAAGGTGGTCAAAAGGTACAAACTTCCAGTTATAATATAAATAAGTTCTGAGGATGTAATGTACAACATGGTGACCTTAGTGAACTGTATTGTATATTTGAAAAGTTACTAGTAGAGTGGATCTTAAAAGAAATATCTACTTCTCATCACAAGGAAAAAACTGTAATTTTGTGAGGTGATGGATGTTAACTAGTGTAATCATTTGGCAATATATACATATATCAAATCATGACGTTGTGTACCTTAAACTCATAAAATGTTACATATCAATTGTATCTCAATAAAACTGGAAAAAAAAACAAATGTAAAAGGAA
Source organism: Tursiops truncatus (assembly GCF_011762595.2). Classification (NCBI taxonomy): domain Eukaryota; kingdom Metazoa; phylum Chordata; class Mammalia; order Artiodactyla; family Delphinidae; genus Tursiops; species Tursiops truncatus. The sequence goes on along the minus strand of NC_047037.1, from coordinate 130,049,944 downwards.
AAAAGAACTCAGTTATGAGCTGTTTCTTCAAAAGATAATATAAATCTTCAAAGGACAGCATAGATTTGCTCCAAAATCCTAAAAGCCTGTGCTATGATTCACCTCTACAGACCTGTGAAAACCTCAAAACATCATCCTTATCTTCTGTGGACACTGTAAGCAGCACTGAATCTGCTGCTCCGTACAGTGAAGTAACAGAGCAGTACGTATGGCAACCTGTGACCATTGTGGAGTTTCCTCTTGCTCTTAATTCACTCTAAGCTTGTAGCCACTTTATTGGTTACAGTGGATAAATGGATAACAGGTGGCACATCCAGATGAGGATTACATTATCATGAAAATACAAAGAGACTCCTGAGTATTGTGTTTCTTACTTAGTGATAGGAGGCGTCAAAAGTAATGATGTGTCCCTTCATCCAGACCAGTGGACCCCTAGAAATTTCAATGAGATGGCAGGTCCTTGAAATTTTGTAGGGCTTATTTCCCATCCTCTGTCACTCATGAGTTTTACCAAGATGTTCAGGGTAGTTGCTAGTTCCTACTCACTGGGTCTTATCACCATCATATTATGAACATGGTGGACTAATGTGATAACCACTAGAATGCAAAGTCAAGGTCTCTGTAGACTAAGTTGTGCATGGGGTTTGAAGAGTTAGCATAACTCTGAGGTAGGGCAGTTAAAGAGCATTGCTGGTCCTGCCAGCTGAAAGCAAATGGTGTTCTCTACTTACAGGGGTAAAGTCAAAAGCCTCTGCAAGATCAAAATTAATGAGAAAGTATGATGGAAATGCAATATCAAAGTGAAAGCATCTATTAAAAATATAAAATTTGAGGTATTTTGAGATAATTTTGACCAAAAAAACATGTCAAATCTGAATAATGTTTTCCCTCGTAGCCTAAGATGAGTTTACTCTGCATTAAAGATGCAATAGAATTTCTAAGTCATCCCTGGTAGTAGCAGGATGGGTCCAATAAGCTGAGTGGCTCTACAAGTTTTCAGTAGAACCCATAAGACCGGTATCTGCTACAGCAAGATGGATAGTAGCTACCACATCCATACCTGCCATAGCTATAGCCAGCACCTAGGCTACCATAATAGTTTCTGTAATAGTACATGGTATTAAGAGTGGAAAGTTCACTTGAGAGGCAGGAATTATTCTTCTCAGTTTAAATGTCATCATCTGTCCAGGGCCTTTTATACACTGTTAGTGGTGGGTAGGACAAACCAGGCATTGTTGACTTCATAATTTAGAATAACTTTCACTAGAAAAATTTACTAAATCTTTTGTTTACATAGGAAAAGAGTTCCTCAGGTATAAGATCATTTTGCTATTATTTCAAGTGTCCCATAATTAAATCATATAATTTAATAAAAGACATTTTAATTTTATTTTGAAAAGCAATTACCCTGCATGTGATTAATTTAAGGCCAATTATCAGTGTATCATTTTCTCTCCACTCCCAAGTAATAATAGGTCTGGAAGCCCAGGGACTACATCTCCCAAGATGTACTGCAAAATAAGATTCTGCGTGAAATGCCACCAGTGAGAGATTGAATGAGATTTAGGAGGCATTAGAAAACATTAGAGATTCTTTTGAATCTTTTGATTCACTAGACAAAGTGAGGACCCTCATTACCAAGCATATTTTGCTTTTATGTCAGAATAACCTTAATCAAATTATGTGCTTTTAGAGATTTTTTTCCCCTTATTTTTATTGCCCTTGCTTACCCATATGTATTTATTTGAACTGACATGTTCTGGCCACTTGGTGTGACATAAAGCATAGAGTCTTTTCTCCAAGTTTTGGTTTGTTGGCTTATTTTCTAAAAATAACTTATTTTCTTAAAAGGCAGTCTAAGAGTTTAGAGTTTACATACGTGGATTTGTGAGTTTGTGGAAGGAATAAAATAACTGAAGTGGACAAAAGTCATCATTTCTGTGGGGCAGAAATGATGGATTTTAGGGTATCTGTGTAGTTGGCATTTTTAGATGCTGCTAAACAGTTTCTGTAGGGGTTGTGCTACTGATATGTATGCCAGTAATGTCTGTGAATTCCGTTGCTGCACATTCTCAAAATCACTTGGTATTTTCAGTCTCTTTAATTTTAGCTGTTTGATAAGTACACTGTGCTATACCCATGTTTTTCATTGTGGTTATAATTTGCATTTTCTTGCTCTGATGAGGTTGGTCATCTTTTGTTATCATTTGGTGTAATATGCTTGTTCAAGTTTTTGGCAATTTTTAATTGTGTTTTTTGTCTTTGTCTAATGACTTGTAGGTATTTTTATTTATTTTTTTGTATAAATCCTCCTTTAGATACATGCATTGTAAATATCTTCTCCCATCAGTGGCTTCTTCACTTTTTAAAATAGAAATCTTGAGAATTCCCTGGCAGTCCAGTGGTTAGTACTTGGTGTTTTCACTGCCATGGGCCGGGGTTCAATCCCTAGTCGGGGAACTAAGATCCTACAAGGCACGTGGCGTGGCCAAAAAAAAAATCTTTAATTTTGGTGAAGTCCAATTTATTAATATTTTCTTCTATAGCTAGTACTCTTTATAGACTGTTTAAGAAATTATTGCCTACTTCTAATTAATCAAGGCATTCTTACATCTTATTTTGGTGCAAGGTATGAACCAAGATTCATCTTCTTTTGTATTGTAATGAAATTAACATTATTTATTGTGAAGTCAATCCTTTCATTTTCTGCACTGCAATGGTATCTTAATGGGATAAATCTGCTGACCCTGTAAGTTTGAGTCTGTTTACGGAATATCTTTTTTTTCCATTGACATGTGCTTACTCCTGAGTCAGTACCAACTGTCCTTCCCACACACATAGTTATGTCACTTGTTGATAGTGGCAGGTCTACATTTTCCTTTCCAGTTTATAGTGCATTTATGTACTTATTTATTTACATGTATTGCAGTGCCAAAGACCTCTGGTACAAAGTTGTATCAAACTTTTATTAAATTGTGATAGTGGTTATCCTCGTCTTATTCTTAACTTCAGTTGGAAATTATTTTATATGTCAGCATTAAATATATCAGCTGTAGATTTTATGTAGAAACCATTTATCAAATTGAGGAAATTATATTTTAGTCTTAGTTTACTGAGAATTTTGAAAATTCATGAATACATATAAAATTCTATATTTTATCTGAATCTATTAAGACATTCATATGACTTTCTAATTCCATTTATGTGATGAATTATACTGAATTTTCAGACATTAAACTAATGAAGGATTTTGCAATCTTAGAATATAGCTCATGGGATTTGGTTTTGATAATATATATCATTTTGGATTTTTATAGTTACATTCACAAGAAATAGTCCTTTTTTGTAATGTCTTTGTTAGGTTTTAATTTTCCTATTTGTGTTGCCCTTTTCCTATTCTGTGGAAGAATACTTGTATAATTGGCATTTATTTTATTCTTAAGTGGTATAAATAATTCATCAGGGAAGCCACTTAGGCCTGGAAATTTCTTTGCATGACTGTTTTAAAATACAGGCTGATTTTCTTTAATAGGTATCAGACTTTTTGGATTTCTTATTTTTTTCCTTGTCTCTGTTACTTGAATGGTATTTCTTCAGATGGAATTCCATTTTCCCATTGTTCCTTGTGTGAACAGGGAGTGAAGATTGTAATCAGTGAAAAAATTATGTTGTTTTTATTTGAAAGGAAAAGTTGGACAATAAATACAAGAATCAGTGGTGTAGGAGGAAAGCCATGATCTAAGTTGTTGAAGCTGGTATGCAGGAGGTGGTGACCAGGTCTCTTTCCTGGAGGAATTTTTGCACAAGATTATCAGGCAGAGCCCCTGTAGCAGCAACCTGGAGGTATGGCAGATGTACTGCTCTTTTCCCTTGAACTACAGAGGAGCAATCAGAAGGATGTGATGTGGGAGGAACAAATTACAATCACATAGGAGCACAGTGGCATCAACAAACTGACAGCAGTATGTATATATGAGAATAGTGCTGTTTCTGTAGGCAATACATCATTTAAAACCTTAATGTAGGAGAACGAGAATTTAATCACATCAAGTATAGATGATTGGAGTGGCTCAGAGTCACATGAAAGCATTTTATATGGGCAGTTTAGACAGAATTGGTTATCAGACATTTGTCTTTGTCTTTTTAAAGATGTTTGGTATAACTTATGTTGAAGTGTTTCACAAGGAAAGGTATAAGACCAGTAAAAATAATTTCTATGTCCTCTTTACTCAGATTCCTCAGTTATAAACATTTCACTACATCTACATTTCTCTCTTTTTTATCTATCTATCTATCTATCTATCTATGTATCTATCTATCTATCTCTATCTCTATCTGACTTATATTTCTGTGTATCACAATCCTGTTGAATGCCACTGTCCCAAATGTGGGTACTGTAAAGGTGTCTCTTTGACACCTCAGTTCTAGGATGGGGGCTCCTCCAAACACAATTCTGCCTCATTCTCTGGGGTCATCTGTGTCTTACAGTTGCCCTGGGATTGCTGTAGATGTTCTCTGACAGCAGCTGAGGGCATATTGAAGGCATGGGACCACTTTTAATCTTCCTCACTTTTTGTTTGACAACAGAGATGCTTTGTGCAAATGAAGAGAAATTTGTACTCATGGAAAGTCCAAACCAGTTGTTAGAAAATGTTCTGATTTGGGATTTTCTTTAAGGTAAAATACAATATTTTACATTTTTTTATTGTTCAGCATGGTGTCAGGTGGAGGGAACAAGATATGGTGGTGAGGAAAAATGAAGAACACAATGAGAGTTGAATAAGCCCAGATATAGAGGGGTAGGTACAGAGCATGCTTCAAGGAATATGTTTTGTATATGTCTACTGCTGAGTTATTGGTATTGTTATCAGGTATTAAAAAGTAATTTTATTCAGTAATCTATTTATTTTTAACTGAAGGAAGTTTTGCCAAAGTGACCTGTATAAATTATACATTTTTACTCTTGAGAGTAATTAGAAGATTGAATGAGGGACCGAAAATGTCTGAGCCTTGCATTTTATACTGCTGCTGAACAGAGTTTTCCCTCTTACCTCACAAGCAAAACCATTTTATAAAACATTATAATTTTACTATCCAGACTGTCTAGATGTGTGGTTGTATACCTGTAAAGATGTCCCTTTAATGAAATATGTACCCTTAAATGAAATATATACACCCAAACAGACACATATAAATGGCAGAGAGAAATGAATATAAATTCAAAACATTTTTCAATGAAAGAGAAAGTTTATTGAAACATAAACTTAAAACCTTTGTTGCATTAACACTGTTAAGTTAAAGTGAAGGAAGAAGGGAGGCAATATCAAACAGAAACATTTTTATGAATCGTGAGGTGTTACGTGTAATGGAGGTCAATCAATATGACGCATGCTGAATTTGTAGTATTCAATCTGAAGCTGAAGTAGCCCAGGATACAGGATAAAATTTTCACTGTTTGGAAAGATAAATTACTTATAAGAAGAACCCTGGAAGGATAATTGGGAAGCACGGGAGAAGGAGTTCTACTAGATGAGTGACTCTAACAGTTTCTCAATGGAAGCCACAGAACCAATATCTGCCACAGCATGATGGGCAGCAGAGGCCACATCTGTACCAGCCATAGCCACAGCCATAGCCACAGCTTCCATAGACACAGCTCAGGTCACCATAGGAGTTGCTGTAATAGCACATGCTGTGTGGGAATAGAAGCTTCAGTTGAGGAGCAGATTTTCAGTTTCCTCTGTGAACATTAACATTTGTCCAGGGTCTTTTATACATGCTCTTTGGTGAGTGGGACAAACCACAAGCAGCAGGTAGCCTCATACTTTACATTAATTTGCTTTTAAACTTCCAGAATCTATAGTTTATTAGGCAGAAAGAAGCCCTCATAACTAAGAATCCCTTCCTGTTATGTCAGAATTCCCACTACCAAAGTAGATGACTTTAATAAGCCACCTCTGCTATATTTGCAATGCCTTACTTACAATGGTTTTGTTGGTTTAAGGTCCATGACAGGTTTGTGTAGGAAGCTCATTTTTTTCATGTCCAGAATACTTATTATTTTTGTTGTTAAACTTTTCATCTCATAATAAAATGTGTGGTTAGAATTTGTTAATGTCCCTATGTTGGTATGTGGATTCATGAACTGGAGACGTTAATGAAGTAAAAAAAAAAAACAACAACAAAAAAACCCCGCCAAATTGCCTGTTTTTCAAGGGGAAAGCAACCATTTCCCCTAGATATGAGTTTCCAGTTATTACTTAAAAACGAAGGACTGCTTATAAATTATTTTGTTGTTTTAATGCCATCTCTTCTTTCACCTTAAAATTTGCTGTTATTCAGTATTCTTGTCTTGATCTAGGTGATCTTACCATTGAACTATACAATTTTCCATTTGCATAGTTATTAATTTTCCTCTAAATGTATAAATTAAATCTCTTGGGTGGATATACTACTTTGTGAATTTGTACGTCACACTGTTGTCAAAACCCTGTGTCCAAAACTGGGATACTGATGAAGATTCAGTTGATATTCAAGTACAAGCATGAGATCTTTCTAACTCTTCTCTCTCTGGGCCCAGGATTCCCCTTGTCCATTCAGTTGCCCTCTAGAAGTAGAATGACCTCGGCAAAGAAAAGATGAAAACCATTGCCCCAGTACTAGCCCTGACTGGCAGTCATTTATGTGGGGCAGTGATCTTAGTAGAGAGGTAACATCTCATTTATGGAAGGTATGGACTGTTTCCTAAGCATGATACGCTCTATGTTCTTTTTAAAATGAATATTCTAAATGTAATAGTTGATGTGTTCTTTGTATACACTGCATAGACCCAGGTATTAAAGAAAATGTTGTGGCATGGGAAAAATAGGAACACAGCAATGTGTTTGAGTGAAACCTGAAGTACTAGATTTTCTATTGACAACTATGCACTCTTCTTTCCTCTTTCTATTTTCTTATATATTCCATTGATGGGCATCTACATTTTCCAACTTGCTTGCTAGGAAATTCACCCCTGGGCTCCTGAGCAAGACTGGGACTTGGAAGACAGACAGAAGCCATATTATTTAATTGGCATCAGTAAGAAGATATATGACCTTCGGTAAATGTGAGGTTTTGAACTGTGCTCCACTGAGAAACGCTGGCCTGTATACTGCAGGCAGCTGTGACTTTCAGTGTCAGTTTGTTATGGTTCCTGAAACTTCCTTACTCACCAAAAGATAACAGTGAATTTGAGTGACTGTAGAAGCCTTTCTTGACCTTTGCTTCTATGACCTTTATTATGGTTTCATACGCATTTTATTTCCTGCTTTAATCCTTTTCTGCTTAAAATACACAAAGTAGTTTCTTTTTTCTTTAAGCAAACCTTGAAAGATACACCTAATAGTGTGGTCAAATGAACAAGGCATCACTCCAGAGGATAACATACAGTATATGTGTGAATTAATGTGCAACTTTATTGTGTCTAAAAGTAAATTTCTTCTTCTTTGTTTTAAAAGATCAGCTTCTTCCATGACAGTCATGGGGAAAAATTCCACCTTATAATTCTATATCCACTGAAGGTATCCTTCAAAATTTAACATAAACTAAAGATTTTTTTTTCCCTAGAGAAAAGTGGCCAACAGACCTGCAGCAGAAGAAGAATGATCCCAAGCTGAAATGTGGAAACTCAGGAAGTTTTGAAGACCAAGGAAAAGGACATATATTGCTCAATATAAATGGCTGGGGACATAAGCAGTGTGAGGAAGGGTGCCTACAAGCTGGAGTGGAGGTAACAAAAGCCTGGAATGGGTTGTGGAGCCTGCACAGGGTAGAAAGGCTTCTACAGGGCCTGGTGCACAGTAAAGAAGCTGAGTGTAGCATGGAGACAATTTATGGAGAAGGGCAGGGGTACGGACAGCCCATAGCAGGGTGGCAGTAGTTGAGGAGGGTAACAGGAAGGGAACAACGGAAGTGGCTGCTATCCAGAGCAGGGCATTGGATGCTCTCTTAACCCTGGATGGGTTAAGAGAGCATCTCCTGGTGGAGGAGAACAGTGGGGAGGCCTAATTTGGGGTGCTGGAGTTTGAGTTGGATGAGGATGGAGTTCACTTAGTCCTGCACAGGTGTTAGAGCCTGAGCAGAGTGCATAGGGCATCCATATGGATCAGAGACTGTATAACTATTTGGTGTGATTTATTGAACCCCATATACGGTGAAGAGAGTGTCTTCGTGGAAGTAGTCATTGAAGTTTGTATCATCAGTGGAAAGTGGTTACATATTGAAGGAGTGATCAAATAAGTAGATATGGTAAGGACAGTGGCTGCCACGAACCACCTATGCTAGACAGAAAGCTAGAATGAACATTGTGATGTTGGACTGGAATTGCAAGTATTGGTGTAAATGCATGATTTTCAATATATTTATATAGATAGACATGGAATAAATATGGATGTGGATGTGTATCTGCACATAAAATAATATATGTATATACATGCATGTGTTCCTTAGCTTGGCTACTGAGAGGAACTGGCATCTTTGAATGACAATGAACACATCTATTGCCAGGTCTTAATTTTTAAATACTTTTGTCCTGTAAAAGGAACCAAAGCTCTTTGGAAAGCTGGTTGATACTAGCGTTGGAACAGAAAATGTAAAAGATAAGTTTGAACCACGTTTTTGTGTCAAGAGAAGTTCTCAAGGAAATGATGAGAACATACAGATGTGTCAAAAAGGCACAGAAGCTAGCAGGAAGGGTTTCCTATTGGCCAAAACTTCCATAGTTTGAGCATTGTATTAAATAATGATAGTATTTAATTTAATTATAATCCATTGAATAAAATATAAATACATGAATATTTATGGATATAAATGCAGAAATGGAAAAATAAGTGGAAGAGGAAAAATCTTTTCCTTATAGTAAAATACCAACTGATGAATGTAGAAAGGGTGATAAATTTTGAAAAATTACTGTTTGGCAAACATCATAGTAGTAATTGGTTCAGCCAAAAAGCATCAACAGGTGCTAAAACTAGTGGATGGAAGCTCTCTGAAAAATGGAATATTTAAATAGTCTTAAAATAATTCCTTACAAAATACTTCTTAATCACAAAGCAGTGAAGAGTACCATTACAGTGAATAAACCTGGAAGGTACCACCATAATCAGATAATTAAGGTTAACATTTCCAGTAATGGGACAAATCAAAATTATGTACCACCTGATAATATATAATGGGAAGAGTAGAATACCATTTCTGTGATATTCTTACCAAAATGCAAAACCTAAATTTAGCCATGAGTAATCAATGGACAAACCTAAATCCAGGGACATTCTTCAAAATAGTTGGCCTGTGATCCTCAAAAATATCAACGTTTTGAAAATTAAGGAAAGACTGAGGAGCTATACCAGGTTAAAGGACACTAATGAGATAGTAACTAAATGCAACCTATGATCCGGAATTGACTCCTTTTACCATAAAAGACATTATTGGAACAGTTGGTGACAGGAGAATATGGTCTGAAGATTAGATGATAATTATATGTCACCGTTACTTTCTTGATTTTGATGGTTGTTTTGTGGTTATGGAGGAGAATGTCCTTATTTGTAGGAAATGAATGCTGAGAAGGGTGAAGGGATACCATATCTGCAAATTACTGTCAAATGGTTTGGGGAATAAAATAGTGCTCTATATTGTTCTTGCAGTTTTTATGTAAGTTTGAAATTATTTTAAAGCAAAAAGTAAAGTGGAAAAAAGTCAATATGATTGATCAAAATAACAGGAAAGAGAAAGTTCACCTCTATTTCAACAAAAATGCAGAGAAAGCATTTAGCAAAACTCAAGACCAATTTATAATAACAATTCTTTGCAAACTAGAAATAGATCAAATTCTTATTCTGATAAAGTATACCTATAAACTATTGATAGCAAACTTCATACTTTATGTGAAATATTGAAGCATTCCTCCTAAGATGACAAATAAGATGAGGAAAACTGATAACACAATATCTTTCCAATGGTGTCCTGGAGTTACAGTCTAATCAAATAGGCATAAGTAAATAAATAGTATTATTTACACAAAGCAAGAAGTAAAATTATTATGATTTAAAGATAAAAATCGAAAAGAACCTATAAATAAGTTTTAGAATTAGTAAGTAACATTATTAATCTTTCTTTACACTAGGTTAACATACAAAAAGCAACTTAATTTTGTAAACTGGAAGCAAATAACAATAAAATTAAAATTAATAAATGATTTAGGGGCTTCCCTGGTGGCACAGCGGTTGAGAGTCCGCCTGCCAATGCAGGGGACACGGGTTCGTGCCCCGGTCCGGGAAGATCCCACATGCCGTGGAGCGGCTGGGCCCATGAGCCATGGCTGCTGGGCCTGCGCGTTCGGAGCCTGTGCTCTGCAACGGGAGAGGCCACAACAGTGAGAGGCCCGCGTACCACAAAAAAAAAAAAATGATTTAGAGTGGCATAAAACATTACATATCTAGGAATAAATATAGTGAAATATAGTTATGATAAACTAAATATCACAAAACATTAATGACAGAGATTAAAGAGGATCTAAATAAATGGAGGGATATATCAAGTTTAAGGACAGAAAACTCAAATTTTATGACGTGAATTCTTTCTAAATGCTAGAGATTTTACAATTATTGTTGACTTTGTTGGGGGGTCAAAATTAGCCAGGTGACTCTGTAAGTTACATGGAAATGCAAGGGACAAGAATAACCAAGAAAATGTTGAAGAAGGGTAAAATTAGAAGATTTACACTACCTGACACCAAGATTTATTATTAAAGTTCATTAATTAAGACTGTGCACTATTGACGTAAGATGGACAAAGAGATCAATAAAGAAAATAAGGAGTTCAGAAATACTAGTAGCATGCAATTACCTGATATATACCATGGGTACACTTCAGTGCACTGAGGGAAAATATAATCTTTTAAATAAATGATGAGCGAAAATAACATTTGAAAAAATTTTCATGTATTTCACACCATTTGCAAAAATCAGTTTCAGATAGGTTGTACATCTAAATGTGGAATTTTAAAATTAAACTTTATGATCTTTGAGTAGCAGAGAGAAATTGCTTAAATAGTACTATTTGAGGACATTGCAACTTTGTAAGAACATTATAGTAAAATTAACCATCTCTGGAAAAAAAATAGAAAAGAATTATTTTAATACTTTGCTGAAACTACAGTATATATTTTATAATTCTGAATAAATAGATGTTTGTCAATATCCCTGTCATAGATATTTTCAAATAATGAATATATATGTTCAATTTTAAATATGCTAATTGCCTTGTAAAAGGCATTTTATACATTCGATTTCTTTTAAAGACACATTTTGAAAAATCTGTTTAATGAAGGTGAAATGTACCTCACTTAAATTCATAAGACAGGTCACACATACACATGTTGCATGAGCACAAACCTAATAACGAGAATTAACATAAATGAAAAAGCAGTGTTATCAATGAGAATTTATTAAAAAATGAAGTTAAACTTTTTGCACATGAGATACATTGAAAAGACAACCCTCAGAATGGGAGAAAATAGTTGCAAATGAAGCAACTGACAAAGGATTAATCTCCAAAATTTACAAGCAGCTCATGCAGCTCAATATCCGAAAAACAAACAACCTAATCCAAAAATGGGCAGAAGACCTAAATAGACATTTCTCCAAAGAAGATATACAGATAGTCAACAAACACACGAAAGAATACTCAACATCACTAATCATTAGAGAAATGCAAATCAAAACTACATGAGGGAGACTTCCGGGAAGATGGCAGAAGAGTAAGACGCGGAGATCACCTTCCTCTCCACAGATACACCAGAAATACATCTACGCGTGGAACAACTCCTACAGAACACCTACTGAACGCTGGCAGAAGACCTCAGACCTCCCAAAAGGCAAGGAACCCCCCACGTACCTGGTTCGGGCAAAAGAAAAAACTAAACAGAGACAAAAGGATAGGGACGGGTCCTGCACCAGCGGGAGAGAGCTGTGAAGGAGGAAAAGTGTCCACACACTAGGAAGCCCCTTCGCGGGTGGAGACTTCGGGAGGCGGAGTGGGGGAGCTTGGGAACCGCGGAGGAGAGCACAGCAACAGGGGTGCGGAGGGCAAAGCGGACAGATTCCAGCGCAGAGGATCGGGCCGACCGGCACTCACCAGCCGAGAGGCTTGTCTGCTCGCCCGCCGGGGCGGGCGGGACTGGGAGCTGAGGCTCCGGCTTTTGTCGGAGCGCCGGGAGAGGACTGAGGTTGGCGGCGTGAACACAGCCTGCAGGGCGTTGGTGCGCTGCGGCTGGCCGGGAGAGAGTCCGGGGAGGGGTCTGGACCTGCCGAAGAGGCAAGAGACTTTTACGTCCCTCTTTGTTTCCTGGTGCACGAGGAGAGGGGATTGAGAACGCTGCTTGAGAGAGCTCCAGGGACGGGCGCGAGCCGCGGCTAAGAGTGCGGAGCCCAGAGACGGACATGGGACGCTAGGGCCGCTGCTGCCGCCGCCAGGAGGCCTGTGTGCGAACACAGGTCACTAGCCACACGCCCTTCCGGGGAGCCTGTGCAGCCCGCCACTGCCAGGGTCCCGGGATCCAGGGACGGCTCCCCGGGAGAGCGCACGGCGCGCCTCAGGCTGCAGCGTCACGCCGGCCTCTGCCGCTGCAGGCCCGCCCCGCACTCCGTGACCCTCCCTACCCCCCGGCCTGGGTGAGCCAGAGCCTCCGAATCAGCGGCTCCTTTAACCTCGTCCTGTCTGAGCAAAGAACAGACGCCCTCCGGCGACCTACACGCACAGGCGGGGCCAAATCCAAAGCTGAGCCCCTGGGAACTGTCAGAACAAAGAAGAGAAAGGGAAATCTCTCCCAGCAGCCTCAGAAGCAGCGGATTAAAGCTCCACAATCAACTTGATATACCCTGCATCTGTGGAATACCTGAATAGACAACGAATCATCCCAAATTAAGGAGCCCTGTGGATGAAAGGCTCTTGGTGCTGCAGCCAGGACTCAGTGCTGTGCCTCTGAGGTGGGAGAGCCAACTTCAGGACACTGGTCCACAAGAGGCCTCCCAGCTGCACATAATATCAAACAGCACAAATCTCCGAGAGATCTCCATCTCAACGCCAGCACCCAGCTTCACTCAACGACCAGCAACCTACAGTGCTGGACATCCTATGCCAAACAACTAGCAAGACAGGAACACAACCCCACCCATTAGCAGAGAGGCTGCCCAAAATCATAGTAAGTCTACAGACACCACAAAACACGCCACCAGACGTGGACCTGCCCACCAGAAAGACAAGATCCAGCCTCATACACCAGAACACAGGCACTAGTACCCTCCACCAGGAAGCCTACACAACCCACTGAACCAACCTTAGCCACTGGGGACAGACACAAAAAACAACAGGAACTACGAACCTTCAGCCTGCAAAAAAGGAGACCCCAAACACAGTAAGATAAGCAAAATGAAAAGACAGAAAAACACACAGCAGATGAAGGAGCAACATAAAAACCCACCAGACCTAACAAATGAAGAGGAAATAGGCAGTCTACCTGAAAAAGAATTCAGAATAATGATAGTAAGGTTGATCCAAAATCTTGGAGATAGAATGGACAATAGAATGGACAAATTGCAAGAATCAGTTAACAAGGACCTAGAAGAACTAAAGATGAAGCAAGCAACGATGAACAACACAATAAATGAAATTAAAAGTACTCTAGATGGGATCAATAGCAGAATAACTGAGGCAGAAGAACGGATAAGTGACCTGGAAGATAAAATAGTGGAAATAACTACTGCAGAGCAGAATAAAGAAAAAAGAATGAAAAGAACTGAGGACAGTCTCAGAGACCTCTGGGACAACATTAAACGCACCAACATTCGAATTATAGGGGTTCCAGAAGAAGAAGAGAAAAAGAAAGGGACTGAGAAAATATTTGAAGAGATTATAGTTGAAAACTTCCCTAATATGGGAAAAGAAATCGTTAATCAAGTCCAGGAAGCACAGAGAGTCCCATACAGGATAAATCCAAGGAGAAATACGCCAAGACACATATTAATCAAATTGTCAAAAATTAAATACAAAGAAAACATATTAAAAGCAGCAAGGGAAAAACAACAAATAACACACAAGGGAATCCCCATAAGGTTAACAGCTGATCTTTCAGCAGAAACTCTGCAAGCCAGAAGGGAGTGGCAGGACATATTGAAAGTGTTGAAGGAGAAGAACCTGCAACCAAGATTACTCTACCCAGCAAGGATCTCATTCAGATTTGATGGAGAAATTAAAACCTTTACAGACAAGCAAAAGCTGAGAGAGTTCAGCACCACCAAACCAGCTCTACAACAACTGCTAAAGGAACTTCTCTAGGCAAGAAACACAAAAGAAGGAAAGGACCTACAATAACGAACCCAAAACAATTAAGAAAATGGGAATAGGAACACACATATCGATAATTACCTTAAATGTAAATGGACTAAATGCTCCCACCAAAAGACACAGATTGGCTGAATGGATACAAAAACAAGACCCATATATTTGCTGTCTACAAGAGACCCACTTCAGACCTAGAGACACATACAGACTGAAAGTAAGGGGATGGAAAAAGGTATTTCATGCAAATGGAAACCAAAAGAAAGCTGGAGTAGCAATTCTCATATCAGACAAAATAGACTTTAAAACAAAGACTATTAGAAGAGACAAAGAAGGGCACTACATAATGATCAAGGGATCGATCCAAGAGGAAGATATAACAATTGTAAATATTTATGCACCCAACATAGGTGCACCTCAATACATAAGGCAAATACTGACAACCATAAAAGGGGAAATCGACAGTAACACATTCATAGTAGGGGACTTTAACACCCCACTTTCACCAATGGACAGATCATCCAAAATGAAAATAAATAAGGAAACACAAGCTTTAAATGATACATTAAACAAGATGGACTTAATTGATATTTATAGGACATTCCATCCAAAAACAACAGAATACACATTTTTCTCAAGTGCTCATGGAACATTCTCCAGGATAGATCATATCTTGGGTCACAAATCAAGCCTTGGTAAATTTAAGAAAATTGAAATTGTATCAAGTATCTTTTCTGACCACAACGCCATGAGACTAGATATCAATTACAGGAAAAGATCTGTAAAAAATACAAACACATGGAGGCTAAACAATACACTACTTAATAATGAAGTGATCACTGAAGAAATCAAAGAGGAAATCAAAAAATACCTAGAAACAAATGACAATGGAGACACAACGACCCAAAACCTGTGGGATGCAGCAAAAGCAGTTCTAAGGGGGAAGTTTATAGCAATACAAGCCCACCTTAAGAAGCAGGAAACATCTCGAATAAACAACCTAACCTTGCACCTCAAGCAATTAGAGAAAGAAGAACAAGAAAACCCCAAAGCTAGGAGAAGGAAAGAAATCATAAAAATCAGATCAGAAATAAATGAAAAAGAAATGAAGGAAACAATAGCAAAGGTCAATAAAACTAAAAGCTGGTTCTTTGAGAAGATAAACAAAATAGATAAACCACTAGCCAGACTCATTAAGAAAAAAAGGGAGAAGACTCAAATCAATAGAATTAGAAATGAAAAAGGAGAGGTAACAACTGACACTGCAGAAATAAAAGAGATCATGAGAGATTACTACAAGCAACTCTATGCCAATAAAATGGACAATCTGGAAGAAATGGACAAATTCTTAGAAATGCACAACCTGCCAAGACTGAATCAGGAAGAAATAGAAAATATGAACAGACCAATCACAAGCACTGAAATTGAAACTGTGATTAAAAATCTTCCAACAAAGAAAAGCCCAGGACCAGATGGCTTCACAGGCGAATTCTATCAAACATTTAGAGAAGAGCTAACACCTATCCTTCTCAAACTCTTCCAAAATATAGCAGAGGGAGGAACACTCCCAAACTCCTTCTACGAGGCCACCATCACCTTGATACCAAAACCAGACAAGGATGTCACAAAGAAAGAAAACTACAGGCCAATATCACTGATGAACATAGATGCAAAAATCCTCAACAAAATACTAGCAAATAGAATCCAACAGCACATTAAAAGGATCATACACCATGATCAAGCGGGGTTTATTCCAGGAATGCAAGGATTCTTCAATATACGCAAATCTATCAATGTGATAAACCATATTAACAAACTGAAGGAGAAAAACCATATGATCATCTCAATAGATGCAGAGAAAGCTTTCGACAAAATTCAACACCCATTTATGATAAAAACCCTGCAGAAAGTAGGCATAGAGGGAACTTTCCTCAACATAATAAAGGCCATATATGACAAGCCCACAGCAAACATCATCCTCAATGGTGAAAAACTGAAAGCATTTCCACTAAGATCAGGAACAAGACAAGGTTGCCCACTCTCACCACTCTTATTCAACATAGTTTTGGAAGTTTTAGCCACAGCAATCAGAGAAGAAAAGGAAATAAAAGGAATCCAAATCGGAAAAGAAGAAGTAAAGCTGTCACTGTTTGCAGATGACATGATCCTATACATAGAGAACCCTAAAGATGCTACCAGAAAACTACTAGAGCTAATCAATGAATTTGGTAAAGTGGCAGGATACAAAATTAATGCACAGAAATCTCTGGCATTCCTATATACTAATGATGAAAAATCTGAAAGTGAAATCAAGAAAACACTCCCATTTACCATTGCAACAAAAAGAATAAAATATCTAGGAATAAACCTACCTAAGGAGACAAAAGATCTGTATGCAGAAAATTATAAGACATTGATGAAAGAAATTAAAGATGATACAAATAGATGGAGACATATACCATGTTCTTGGATTGGAAGAATCAACATTGTGAAAATGACTCTGCTACCCAAAGCAATCTATAGATTCAATGCAATCCCTATCAAACTACCACTGGCATTTTTCACAGAACTAGAACAAAAAATTTTGCAATTTGTATGGAAACACAAAAGACCCCGAATAGCCAAAGCAATCTTGAGAACGAAAGAAGGAACTGGAGGAATCAGGCTCCCAGACTTCAGACTATACTACAAAGCTACAGTTATCAAAACGGTATGGTACTGGCACAAAAACAGAAAGATAGATCAATGGAACAGGATAGAAAGCCCAGAGATAAACCCACGCACATATGGTCACCTTATCTTTGACAAAGGAGGCAGAAATGTACCGTGGAGAAAGGACAGCCTATTCAATAAGTGGTGCTGGGAAAACTGGACAGCTACATGTAAAAGTATGAAGTTAGATCACTCCCTAACACCATACACAAAAATAAGCTCTAAATGGATTAAAGACCTAAATGTAAGGCCAGAAACTATCAAACTCTTAGAGGAAAACATAGGCAGAACACTCTATGACATAAATCACAGCAAGATTCTTTCTGACCCACCTCCTAGAGTAATGGAAATAAAAACAAGAGCAAACAAATGGGACCTAATGAAACTTAAAAGCTTTTGCGCAGCAAAGGAAACCATAAAGAAGACCAAAAGACAACCCTCAGAATGGGAGAAAATATTTGCAAATGAAGCAACTGACAAAGGATTGATCTCCAAAATTTATAAGCAGCTCATGCAGCTTAATAACAAAAAAACAAACAACCCAATCCAAAAATGGGCAGAAGACCTAAATAGACATTTCTCCAAAGAAGATATACAGACTGCCAACAAACACATGAAAGAATGCTCAACATCACTAATCATGAGAGAAATGCAAATCAAAACTACAATGAGATATCATCTCACACCAGTCAGAATGGCTATCATCAAAAAATCTAGAAACAATAAATGCTGGAGAGGGTGTGGAGAAAAGGGAACCCTCTTACACTGTTGGTGGGAATGTAAATTGATACAGCCACTGTGGAGAACAGTATGGAGGTTCCTTAAAAAGCTACAAATAGAACTACCATATGACCCAGCAATCCCACTACTGGGCATATACCCTGAGAAAACCATAATTCAAAAAGAGTCATGTACCAAAATGTTCATTGCAGCTCTATTTACAATAGCCCAGAGGTGGAAACAACCTAAGTGTCCATCATCGGATGAATGGATAAAGAAGATGTGGCACATATATACAATGGAATATTACTCAGCCATAAAAAGAGACGAAATTGAGCTATTTGTAATGAGGTGGATAGACCTAGAGTCTGTCATACAGAGTGAAGTAAGTCAGAAAGAGAGAGACAAATACCGTATGCTAACACATATATATGGAATTTAAAAAAAAAAAAAAAATGTCATGAAAAACCTAGGGGTGAAACAGGAATAAAGACACAGACTTACTAGAGAATGGACTTGAGGCTATGGGGAGGGGGAAGTGTAAACGGTGACAAAGCGATAAAGAGGCATGGACATATATACACTACCAAACGTAAGGTAGATAGGTAGTGGGAAGCAGCCGCATAGCACAGGGAGATCAGCTCGGTGCTTTGTGACCGCCTGGAGGGGTGGGATAGGGAGGGTGGGAGGGAGGGAGACGCAAGCGGGAAGAGATATGGGAATATATGTATATATATAACTGATTCATTTTGTTGTGAAGCTGAAACTAACATACCATTGTAAAGCAATTATACTCCAATAAAGATGTTAAAAAAAAAAAAAAAAAAAAAAGAAATTAAAAAACCTTTTTCACAAAAAAAAAAAATTAATTTTTAAAAAAAAAAAAAAAAAAAAAAAAAAAAAACTACATGAGGTATCACTTTACACCAGTCAAAATGGCCATCATCAAAAAATCTACAAACAATAAATGCTGGAGAGGGTGTGGAGAAAAGGCAACCCTCTTGCACTGTTGGTGGGAATGTAAATTGATACAGCCACTATGGAGAACAGTATGGAGGTTCCTTAAAAATTTTTAAATAGAACTACCATATGACACAGCAATCCCACTACTGGACATATACCCTGAGAAAACCATAATTCAAAAAGGGTCATGTACAACAATGTTCATTGCAGCTCTATTTACAATAGCCAGGACATGGAAGCAACCTAAGTGTCCATCGACAGATGAATGGATAAAGATGTGGCACATATATACAATGGAATATTACTCAGCCATAAAAAGAAACAAAATTGAGTTATTTGTAGTGAGGTGGATGGACCTAGAGTCTGTCATACAGAGTGAAGTAAGTCAGAAAGAGAAAAACAAATACTGTATCCTAACACATATATATGGAATTTGAAAAAAAAAAAGGTTATGCAGAATCTAGGGGCAGGACAGCAATAAAGACGCAGATGTAGAGAATGGACTTGAGGATACGGGGAGGGGGAAGGGTAAGCTGTGACAACGTGAGAGAGTGGCATGGACATATATACACTACCAAATGTAAAATAGACAGCTAGCGGGAGGCAACCGCATAGCACAGGGAGATCAGCTCTGTGCTTTGTGACCACCTAGAGAGGTGGGATAGGGAAGGTGGGAGGGAGGGAGATGCAAGAGGGAGGAGATATGGGGATATATGTATACGTATAGCTGATTCACTTTGTTATAAAGCAGAAACTAATACACCATTGTAAAGCAACTATACTCCAGTAATGATGTTTTTTAAAAAAACGAAACAGGAGCAGGTGTCCCAGAGGCTGTACCTCCTCTCCTCCCCACAGTTAGCACTGACTTCTTATAACATTTTATTAAAATTCTCTGGGTCCTGAAAAAAGAAAAGAGATACATTTTATTAAACCTTACACAGCAGTAAAATGGTAATACAACATTAAAGGAAATATTTCCTCTTAATTGTAAGATATTCTGTGTGATTTTCAGTAATGAGGGAGACAAAGTTGTATTTGAATATCTCTAACCTCATGTTCAGGAAATTAAGATGGGTTTTCCACGTTTGAAAAGAGAATACAATTAACTGGAGGCAGAGTTAAGGAATTCAGGAGGATACATTCACTGGAGGTTTATCAGTAGAATCCATAGGACCAGTATCTGCCACAGCAAAATAGGCGGCAGCAGCAGTATCCTTATCTACCATAGCCACAGCCCAGATCATCAGAGTCGTGTCTTTGTTATTATGTCAAGATTGCAAGAAATGCACCATGCACATTTAAAAAATGATTTCTCTCCTACTTTCAAGACTTTCTTAATTTTATATTTGGTAACATAAAAATGTTTAGGTTAAAAGGGATAACGTAAAACATGAAAGTCATATTCCAGATGTTTGTTTTTGCTAACAAAAACTTAATTTTAAGTTAGACATACACTCTGACAATACAGATTGTACATAATGAGTTTTGGGGTACATGGAAGGAGAAATTATTAGACAACACAAATATGTTAAATTTGCTTATCCATTGCCTTAGGGGTAATGGGTCTCCAAGTTTAGGTTTTTTTTAAGATTACAATGAGCTGACAAAGTGCCATTCCACTTTATAAACTTTTATTGAAATCCAAAATACACATGGAAAATACTGTAAACCATGATGTGTAGAAATAGATTAATTTTCACAAAATAATCATGCCAATTTAATCAGCATTCAGATTAAAAAGTAGAATACCAAGGCCCAGGGGAACTCACACTTCTTCCCCCCAACACTCCCCTGCACCCAAGCATTACTAATCCCACCTTTTGAGACCATGTATCTGTTCTACCATCTTTGCACTTTGTATAAATGGATTCATACAGTAGGTACTAATTTTACCTCATTTCATTTGCTCAGCATTGTGATTTTGAGATTCATACATTTTGTTTGTATAAAAATTGTACATTTTCACTGCTGAATAATATCCTCTTTGTATGATATACCACAATTTATCCATTTATTGTTGATGTTGACTTGTTTCTAACTTTAACCATTATGAATACTTTCACAAATAGTTCTTCATATATTTTTTGGTAAACTTATGTATATGTCATTCAGATATTGCTACAATAATATTGTATAACAAACTGACACAAAATACATTTTATATAGCAGTAAACATTTTCTTCACCCTCACATGTCTACACGATGTCTAGTTTGGCTGAACTAGGTTGGGCTTGGCACAAAGTAGTGGGATAGAGCCGTGTAACTGTCCTCTAACTTGGATCAGCACCTCACTGATTCATCTCCTTCCCACTGTGGAAAACAGATGTGCAAGTAGTCTAGTGCAATTATGGAAGCACTTTTCAAACCTCTACTCACATGTCCATTAATCCCATTGTCCAAAGCAAGTCAAGAGGTGGGGAATATGGCCTTTGTTCATGTACATCCTATTCACAGTGAGGTCACACATATTCCGTACTTAAGCCAACAATGATGAAGAAAGGAAATAAAATCTTCTCATGGAGGTCAGAGTGGAAGGAATGAATATTTGAATAAAAGCAAGTTATTCTGCCACAGATGCAATTTATTGGGGGCATCACTAGAATTGGAATTGCAGTTTTGTAGAGTATAAAGTTGTTCAGTTTTTATAAATACTCGATTAAACAGTTCTCCAAAGTGGTTGTATATTTTGATAACTCCACACACTGTTCCTCTACAGTTTTACCAGGTCATACTAGCTGTCTTTTCCTTTTAGTCATTCTGGCATGTGCATAATGATTTCACTTTGTACTTTCTGGGTGCCTAATATAGTTGAACACCTTTTTATATACTATTGGCCATTTTTAGTTATCCTTTTTTTTTTTTTTTTTTTTTTGGTGAGATACTAATTCAACTCTTTGTTTACTATTGAGCAGTATAGGAAAGATAATGAACGAAACCCTTTTCCGTGATACATCACAGTTTAATCTTATGTTTAGCTGGCTAGTTTTGTTCTCCTTGTAACCTGATAAGGTGGTCAATGTCAGCAACACTACAAGAAATGTTATTTATAGTAAAAGGGACCCTCGGTTATAAATCACATCTGGACAGGAAGGAGTCAAGTGGAATGTAATCTGGACACTTCTGCTGATGACCCAAAGAAGAAAGGTTAAAACTCTAAGTAGAAGAGACCAGTGACATCAGCCTACAGATGCAGCCCACTTGGTACCAATCAGAGACAGCTAAAAGAGAGGGTCACAGAATATGCCCATGAGAATCAAGTTGTTAACTGAACTGGAAAAACAATAACACACAGTATGAGGCTCCGACTTTAGCCTGATAGGATGTGGATGCTAATATATATACACAGGCTTCAGGCCACCTGAATGCACAGATTTATGTGAGCGTAGAAAGAAAGAACATTTGGTCCACTCTTGTCTCTTGGACACATCATCCCTGCAGGAGAAAACTTGTGCAATGATTTCTCTTCCTCCGTCCCTCCCTCCCTCCCTCCCTCTCACTCTTTCTTCCTTTCTCTTTCTTTCTTTCTTTCTTTCTTTCTTTCTTTCTTTCTTTCTTTCTTTCTTTCTTTCTTTCTTTCTTTCTTTCTTTCTTTCTCTTTCTTTCTTTCTTTCTTTCTTTCTTTCTTTCTTTCTTCTTTCTTTCTTTCTTTCTTTCTTTCTTTCTTTCTTTCTTTCTTTCTTTTTCTTTCTTTCTCTTTCATACTTACAATTGAACACATAAGGCATGCACACATAAGACAGAAACAAATGAGAATAAATTCAAAACAGCATTATTTACAATAAAATACAGGACTTATTGAAAGTGACATAAAGATGTTATAGTAAAAAAATGAAGTATGATGACAATATGATATTAAAGATTAGAGTTACTATAAATTGTGAGATATTCCAAGGGATTTGGGTCAACTAAGTTGAAACATATTGGATCAAGACTATCTAATTTTGTGGGATTTTTATTGTTATTTTGTTTGTTTCAAGTAGTCTAGGATGACATTTTCATTTTTGAAAGAGGGAATAGAAGATCCTTAGTGAAAAAGTCAGAAAACACAGGTGGAGGAGACCAACCGTGTGAGTGGCTATAGGAGTTTTTCAGTAGAATCTATAGGACAAGCAACTGCTACAGCAAGATGGGTGGCAACAGTTATATCCATACCCACATGGCTACAGCCATAGCCAGAACTTAGGGCATCAAAGCCACAGCCCAAGCCACCAGAGTAGTTGCTGTAGTAGCACATTCTGGTGAGTGGTGTGTTGAGTTAAGAAGGTAAGAATCAAGTTTCCTGAGCTCAAAAGTCACCATCTGCAAATGGGCTTTTAAATATTACCACCCAGTAGAAGACGGGGTAAACCACAGGAAGTTTGGGCCTCATATTTTATACTAATTTGCTTTTAAAATTTCTTGAATCTGCTGTTTGTTGGGAAGAGAAGTTTTCATAAGTGAGAATAATTTACAATTACGTCAGGATTACCATAGCCAAATCAGGTGACTTTAATAAACAATTCTTAGTATATTTAGAAAGCCCATACTCATTTTATTTTTGTTTATAGCCTGTGATTAATTTTCATGGAAAGTTCTTCTATCACATTTTTTGGGGAGTTTATTTTTATCTAACTATGAATGTTTAATGCAGGATTATAAATATCCTTATGTATGAATATGGATTTTTGGATGGGAAAAGTTAATGAAGCCACAAAATGGATAATTATCATTTTGGAGTGAAAAAACTTTTAATGCAAACT
This sequence comes from Tursiops truncatus, assembly GCF_011762595.2. NCBI lineage: Eukaryota > Metazoa > Chordata > Mammalia > Artiodactyla > Delphinidae > Tursiops > Tursiops truncatus. The sequence goes on along the minus strand of NC_047037.1, from coordinate 130,026,434 downwards.
TTTCTTCTATATCTATGCATTGCTAATGCTTGCTTATGATGGACTGTATTCCTGTTCATTCACTCATAGACCTTTTGTTCCATAAATTCATATAAATAGATCTAACCATTCACATTTAGATTTTTATCATTTTTGTGTCTAGGTGAGTTTATCAATTCAACATGCAATTTGCTACTTACTTATATATTCATTTTCTTTATAATATATTAGTTAATTCACTAGAGGTAGAATTTAAGTTTCCTAAATGGGAACAAGTCCTCAATGCTCTGTTTGTTTGATTGGTTTATTTGGTCTATTTTCTCCCTGTTGAGTAAATTCTACTGACCTCTTATCAAGTTCACTGATTCTATCACTGTCATCTCCAGTCTACGATCAAACTCAGTGAGTTTTTATTTTGGTTATTGCATTTTTGAGTTTTAAAATTTTCACTTGCTTCTTTTAATAATGTCTGCTTCCAAAGATTTTCTACTTTTTCTTTTGTTTCAAGAGAGCTTGTAATTGCTTCCGGAAGCAATTTTATGATGGTTGTATTAATATTTTTATCAGATAATTCCAATATCAATCCTGATGTTCCATTGTTTGCCTTTCCTCACTCAAATTGTGAGTTTTCTGGTTCTTAGTATGATGAGTGACTTTGTGTTCTGAATATTTTTGATATTATGAGACTTGGATCCTATTTCAAATCTCTCTCTTTTTAAAGCAAGCAGTACACTTGTGAGATAACAAGGGTTGGTCGTGCATGTCTGTTTCACTTCTTGTTGGACTCACTGAAACCATCCTGCTAAAAGTGAAGTGCTAACTCACACTGCCCTCTTGCTGCAGGTGGGTAGAGTTGAAGGTTAATACCCATGTCTGCCCCAGGGTACCTAACCGAGCTGCCCCATTGCTTCCAAGTGGAGGTTGTAAGCCCAGCTCCCCACTGGAGCCTGCTAATACCACAATCAATGTGAATAATCGGCTTTTTGCTGATTATAGGTGCACATAATCATCTCAGTGTTAATTTGATGAGTGAGAGACTGCTACAGCAACATAAATCGCACTGCTTAGAAACTCACAGTTCTCTCAGATATCTCATTCGGCAGAGAATGTATAAATTGACAAAAATGTCATAGCATAAAAAGCCATTGAAATTCTGGAGATTGATAAATATATATAAGCAATTGAATTTGTCACATTTTTTTTAAAGAAAACAGTATGGAAATAGAATGAGAATTTTCATGATTGTTAGTCTCATCAATTAATTCATTCATTTAAAAACTGTTTATAAAGTGACTATACAGTTCTTATACTTGGAGACCATTTTTTCAGGTGTTGAACTATGTGATTTACTCTTTTGTATTCTAGTATAATATTTTGTCACACTCATGCCGTGAGGACTTTGCAGTTGCAAAAGACTATTAGGGAAATATTCATCTTTGCAGAAAAATGGACTGAAGTTATTTTAATGTATTCTTATTTTATGTGAAATTTTGAAACATAATGAAATTCAACTAAAAAATGGACTTCATTTAAAAGATGTGTTTTACTGAAATCTCATCAAATGGAATTATTTCTAATGCTGAATCTGTGGGAAAGGCAGCCTCAGTGGAAAAATATTTGAAGTGGAAAAAAGAAAACCAGTCCATACAGAAGCACAGCATTGAATGGTTCAATCCAAAAGTGCAGTGTCAGGAAAAATCTAAGAACAGAGACAACAGGATAGGATCATGGAAAATTAGGTTACCATTGGAAAAAGTATTACTAAGTAATTAAGATAATTATTTGTTACAATTTTAGCTTATGAAGGTAAGGTTTTAGCATGATCAAGGTGTCTATGATAGCAGTGGCTCTAGATACACATGAATGCACAGACCTATATTACTGTTTCCTAAGAAGAAATGATAATCAGATTTTTGACACTTCATTTTGGGAATGCAAATAACACGGTGTCTTCAGTCATAATCACCCAAAACTAATGGAGATGAAGAGGTGTAAATGAAAATAAAGCGATACTGGCAATGAGGATGTTGATTTTAAATTAAGTTAAATTTTTCTACCCATGAAAGCAATTGAATTAAACTGTACACAGAAGTAAAATGGAAATATAACTTTAAAAATTCTCTGTCATAACATATTTCAAATAACTTTAATCAACCAAGGTAAAACATCACAAATTTGAACTTAGGTCCCCCCCCCACCCCATACCATTACTGAGACTAGGATGGGTTGACCATTATCTGAAGAGAGACTAGAATTCCATGTGAAGATCCCTGGAAACATAGTCAGTGAATCACAGGAGAAGAAGTCCAGTAGTCCAAGCAGCAATAGAAGTTCCTCACTAGAGTCCATAGGGCCAGAATCTTCCACAGCAAGATGGGTGGCAGCAGCGGTGTCCATACCCACCATAGCCACAGCCATAGCCACAGCCCAGGCAGCCACAGCCATAACCCAGACCACCATAATAATTGCTGTAGAAGCATATAGTGTCAGGAGTGGGTGGATCAGTTGAGAAACAGGGAAACAGTGCCTTGGATTGAATGTGACCATCTGCACAGGACCTTTTACACACCTTCAGTAGTAGGTGGGCAAAACCACAGGCAGTGTTTATCACATATTTCACACTAATTGTCACTATAAAACTTTTGGAGTCTCTTGATTCTTAGGGTGAAATGAAGTCTTCATAACCAAGATTACTATGCTACAATGTTAGGATTCCTGCCATCACAGGAGTGACTTTTAAAAAGGTGTTTTCTCTGAAATTGAGTTACACGTAGTGAGGTAGATGGACCTAGAGTCTGTCATACAGAGTGAAGTAAGTCAGAAAGAAAAAAACAAATACCGTATGCTAACGCATATATATGGAATCTAAAATAAAGAAAATCATACTGATGAACCTAGTTGCAGGGCAGGAATAAAGAGGTAGACATAGAAAATGGACTTGAGGATATGGAGTGGGAGGGCGAAGCTGGGGCAAAGTGAGAGTAGCATCGACATATATACACTACCGAATGTAAGTAAAAGAGGTGGCTGGTGGGAAGTAGCAGCATAGCACAGAGAGATCAACTTGGTGCTTTGCGATGACCTAGAGGGGTGGGATAGGGAGGATGGGAAGGAGGCTCAAGAGGGAGGGGATATGGGGACATGTGTATGCATATGGCTGATTCGCTTTGTTGTGCAACAGAAACTAACACAGTATTGTGAAGCAACTATACTCCAATAAATATCTATTAAAAAAATAAAATTAAAAAGGAAACAAGGAAACAAATGACCTAACTAAAAAATGGGCAAAAGATCTGAAGGACACCTCACCAAAGAAGATAGGCAGATGAAAAGTAAGCATGTGAAAAAATGCTCAATGCATCTTATGTCATTAAGGAACTGCAAATTAAAACTACTACACACCTATTATAATGGCTAAAATCCAAAACACTGACAACACCAAATGATGGCAAGAATGTGAAGCAACAAGACGTCTCATTCATTGCTCGTGGGAATGAAAAATGGTACAGATACTTTGGAAGATAATTTGGCAGTTTCTTGTAAAACTAAACATACTCATATCATGTAACCTAGCAATTATGTTCCTTGGTATTTACTCAAATGATTTGAAAACATATGTCCACTCAAAATCCCGCACATGGATGTTTATAGAGGCTTTATTCATAATGGCAAAACATGCAAGCAACCAAGATGTCCTGCAATAGGTGAATGGGTAAACAAACTGTAATACATCCATACAATGGAATATTTTCAGCAATAAAATAAAATGAGCTATCAAGCCACGAGAAGACATGAGGGAACCTTAAATGCATATTACTAAAATAATCTGTAAAGGCTATGTACTGAATGATTCCAACTCTATGGCATTCTGAAAAAGGCAAAACTACAGAGCCAATAAAAATATCAGTGATTGCCAGTGCTGTGGGGGAGGGAAAGAAGGATGAATAGGTGAAGCACTAGGATATTTAGCACAGTGAACCTATCCTCTATGATACAGCAATGGTGAAGGCATATTATTATACACCTGTCAAAACTCATAGAATGCACAACACAATGTACACTAGTAAACTATGGTCTTTAGTTAATAATTGTGTATCACTATTGGCTCATCAATTCTAACAAATATACCACACTAATGCAAGAAATTAATAACAGCAGGTACTGGAGACAGGTAGATGAGGGTATATATGGGAACTCTCTTACTTTCTGCTAAATTTTTTTGTAAATCTAAAACTGATCAACAAGTACTCTATTCACTTTTTTAAAAGAAGCATTTGTTTATTTCAAAGCCTTTTCTCACTCTAGATTTGGTCTGTTGATAAATATTACCATATTACTTGAGATGACATAGGGGCACACAAGCATTCCTCTAAGTTGTGTTTTTTTGAATATTTGTTCTATCCAACTGTGGATTTCTTGAAATGTTTATATGTATTATAATATCCATATAGTTATCATAAATTATAACATTTACATATTTATTATAATTCTATTCTATTTAAAATTGCATATAATTATATACTTTATATTATAATTTATATATATATAAAATCTCATTATACAATCTGAAATTTTATATTGTTTTTAGTGGGTGTGTGGGCACCTTGAAAGGGAAATTACTTGATGTTGGAATTCTGCCAAATTCTCCACCTGTTCTCAGATGAAAGCATACCTTTTCTACTAGATGATATTTTCTACAAAATATTTTCCATGGACTGACTCAACTTGTTTTTATGCTCCTTAATAAGAAGAAAAACCTTTATTTGTGTATATTTTATAACACCCAGAGTGTGCATAAATCATAAAAGTAGAACTCGATGAATATCCAAAGCATACCTGTTTAATCAGTACTTAAAAATCATATAATACTAGCATCTCCGATGACTCTCCTTATGCCCCTTTCCATTCAGTACCAGTCCCTAAGTGTAACCATTCCTGATATCCAAAACCATGAATTTGTTCTGCCAGTTTTTGAAACTTATGCAAATCGAATCACACAAATAAGACTTTTAATCTGGCTTCTTTTGATTCACACTTTCTTTTTTTTTAATTCATACATTTTGTTTTTGTCTTAGTTCTCACTGTTGTATAAAATTTCAATGTGCAAATATACCACAATTTCTTTATCTCTACCCTTGATGGTCATTTGTATTGTTTTGAATTTTTAACAATATTTTACAAATAGTGCTGCCACAAACAATCTTGTACATGTCTCTTGGTATCCTTATGAGTATATCTGACAAGCTAATTATTGCTGTAAAAATGTTGCTTAAAAAAATCCTTTAAATCTCAGTGCTGTATAACTTTAATATTTATGTCTTGTTAATGTGTTTGTAGGTCAGCTGGGATTTGGCCAACATAATGTGGTTTTGGCTCAGATTGTTTGCTGGTTTCAAGCCTTCCCCATTCCTCTCTCATTCTCCCTGGACTGGCAGCTACTGGGGGCATCTTCTCCAGGCGAAAAGGGTAAAGCACAAAGAAAGCTTAGACATGCATGCATATACCATGTTCAAGGCACGTCTCCAACATCCCACTGGCCAATGCAAATAGCATGGTTAAACCCAAAGGAAAGGATCAGGAAAATATGCTCTGTTCATAGTAAAGCCAGACTGAGTGACATTTGTAGACAACCTTAAAAGGGAAGGAATGGATAATCCTGCCCTAAAGGTGAGAAAGGAAAGAACATATTATGCAGAATAATAATCTAACCCAGGGATCCACAAAGTCTTGATCACCATCTGCTTTGGTAAAGTTTTATTGGAAAACGCCCACATCCATTCATTTGTGTATGGTCTATGGCTGTTTTCATGTTACAATGACAGAGTTGAGTAGTGGAACATATATCATATGGCCTGAAAAATCTGAAATATTTTACTCTTTACAGAAGAAGTTTTCCTAGCCCTATTAATCTATCCAAATAGGCGTATCAATTTGGAATATACCTAGAACCAGAATTGCTGAGTTATAAAAGAGACCACCAAATAGTTTTCCGAAATTTTATCTTTCATCTGCAGTTTTTCCACTACTCGCTTTGCATTTTTCCTCTTCAGCTTAATTGACTTATTACACTCTATTGAAATATGTTTCTTTTACTTCTTTCCTAATAAATCTAGGACCTTAGAGTTAGTTATTTTTATATTCAATCTTTTACAGTATACTTGCCATGTAGCTCATTTTCTAGATATTTAAATCTCTAAAGAAATTATTATTAACAGTTGTGCACAATCAATATTTATTTATATTTTTCTATTCATTTTATTTTTGTGTGTGTCCATGTTTTTGTCTGGATCTTTTTCCTTCTGCCTAAACAACTCTATTATTTTTTATAATTAATATTTGATAAAAATAAATTTTCTTACTATTTATTTGTCCAGAAACTTTTATTTTTATTTTTTTTTGTAAGAGACTGCATGAGATTCTAAATAGCTATTTTTAATCCATCCTTCCTTAAAATATCATCACATTTTCCTTTGGCTTCCTTTGTTTCTGTTGAAGATTCTATTTACTGATACATTTTCCGGGTATTTTGTCTGTTTCTCTAGCTATTCTGATTTTAACTTTGCATTTAATTTTCAGCTCTTGGGTTATGCCGATGTGATTTTAATTGTACTTTTCCCTCTTGGCAGTGCAGAGCTTTTAGAATATATGCTTTGGTATCGTTCATCGGTTTTGGAAAATTATGGATTACTTTTTCTCCAAAAATGGCTTCTGCTTTATTTTTTTCTTCTTCAGCTGAACTTCAATTACATGAAGGTTTTACTGTTTCATGAGGTCTGACATGTTCTTTATACTCTCTTCTGTATATAACATTACAAGTTTTCCATCTTTACTTCACTCGAATAGTTTTCATCAACCTGTCTTGAAGTTTACTAACTCAGATTTCCTGTAACTAGTCTATTGAGTTCTTAATAGCATGCCTTTGCTTTCTTTTTAAGATCTAGAATTTAAAATGGATTGTTTGGTGAATCTGTGCAATTATACCACATATTTTGCAACTTTCCATTAAGTTTCTTGTATGAATTAATTATGACTGTTTTAAAATTTCTCATTTCCAAATCTAATATGTGGTTCACCTTCTGGTCACCTTATGTTTTGGTTGATTCTTTTGTGTTGTTAAATAGCAATCCATGAGCTCAGCATTTTGTATAAAAATTGTAGATGATCCAGAATGATATTGCATTTCACCACAGAGAGTATTTTTTTTTTTAATTTTGTCCTGGCTATTAGGAGAAATCTGGTGGGCTTAATCCAAACAAAGAGTAACATAAAATGAGGTGCCTGGAATTTTAGTAAGGGCTTGTCTACCTCTGTTTAGCTTCAGGCTAAAGGAGTATTCCTTTAAATCTTTCAGTTAAGGGTATTTCTTCTTGAAAATTCCTGAACTGTATTGACTATTTTTTCATCACTTTAATATGGACAAAAAAATTCTATCTGATTTTCAAGTGCACCTGCTTGGTATCTTAGGAAATTGACCTTTGCAACTTCAGAATTTGGAAAATATCTCAAGGAGAAATGTGGCTGTGTGTTAAGCTCAGGGTTCTACCAGTACATTTTTATCAGAATCTATGTGTCCAATTGCATTTTGCCAGTCTTGGAAAAAAAAGAAAGGGTACCTAAAATTCTGCTTGTTATTTTTCCCCTCAGAAGTCTCTTGCCTTGCATCTAGAATCAAGAACTGAAGAATTTTCAGCTCACTTTTTCAGAGTTTCTACATATTCAGAATATTGGTCCCTTTATTCTTGGTTTTCTTTTGCTTTGTTTGTTTTTCACCAGCTCTCCATTGTGCTTGATGCCGCTAGTTTGAGTTTCCAAAGTAAAACAGAACTACTTCAAATGTGGAAAATGAATTTGATTCTGGAGAAAGTTGATATGTAGAGGCATATATATTTGATAAAGGCCAGACTCCTAGGTAAACATGAAATAATCTAATATTAATTTGATACTGAGAAAATATCTCATTGTTTTGAAGAATTTATCTTGTTATACACATTATATGATTTTTTTCTCAAATACTTATCATAAATTGGAATATTTTAAAGTACTATTTGGCCACCATGTTGGTAAGGTAGAATGTGATTATTAGTTCTGACAGTTTAAATTTGAATGCCTATGCTCATTCTACAGGGAAAAAATTTTTTTTATTTGAGAAACATTTCATAGAGGCAGAACTCAAGCTGATATAATCCAACCATCAGTGTTGCAAGAGACAAAAAACTTACAAATACATGCGAGTTTTTTTTTTTGAAGATGTTGGGGGTAGGAGTTTATTAATTAATTTATTTATTTTTGCTGTGTTGGGTCTTCGTTTCTGTGCGAAGGCTTTCTCTAGTCGTGGCAAACAGGGGCCACTCTTCATCACGGTGCATGAGCCTCTCACTATCGTGGCCTCTCTTGTTGCGGAGCCCAGGCTCCAGACGCACAGGCTCAGTAGTTGTGGCTCATGGGCCTAGTTGCTCTATGGCATGTGGGATCCTCCCAGACCAGGGCTCGAACCCGTGTCCCCTGCATTAGCAGGAAGATTCTCAACCACTGTGCCACCAGGGAAGACCCTACATGTGAGTTTTAATGCCCTGATGTGTATTAAATAGTTTTAATACAACTATTATAAAAAATAGCCATTTACAAAACTTAGAGTATAAGCTAACAGATATGGTAGAAGAAATTCTAGAGACATATATAAAAATGAACTTATTATGGACATTGTTGGAAAACACTGATATTTTTACCCTCTTCCTTTTTAGGTATATAGTGACCACAAAAGAGAATCAAGTGGGATTTAGCCCAGGGATGCAAGAATTCTTCAATATACACAAATCAATCAATGTGATACACCACGTTAATAAATTAAGGAATAAAAACCATATGATCATCTCAATAGATGCAGAAAAAGCTTTTGACAAAATTCAACACCTATTTATGATAAAAACTCTCCAAAAAATGGACATAGAGGGAACCTACCTCAACATAAAAAAGGTCATATATGACAAACCTACAGCAAACATCATACTCAGTGGTGAAAAACTGAAAGCATTTCCAGTAAGATCAGGAACGAGACAAAGAAAGATGTCCACTCTTGCCACTCTTATTCAAATAGTTTTGGAAGTCCTAGCCACAGCAATCAGAGAAGAAAAAGAAATAAAAGGAATACAAATTGGAAAAGAAGAAGTAAAACTGTCACTGTTTGCAGATGACATGATATTATACACAGAAAATCCTAAAGATGCCACCAGAAAACTACTAGAACCAATCAATGACTTTGGTAAGGTTGCAGGATACAAAATGAATGCACAGAAATCTCTTGCATTCCTATACACCAACAATGAAAAATTAGAAAGAGAAATAAAGGAAACAATCCCATTTACCATTGCAACAAAGAGAATAAAATACCTAAGAATAAACCTGCCTAAGGGGGAGAAAGACTTGTACTCAGAAAACTATAAAACACTGGTGAAAGAAATCAAAAATGACATAAACAGATGGAGAGATATACCATGTTCTTGGATTGGAAGAATTAATATTCTGAAAATGACTATACTACTGAAATTATCTACAGATTCAGTGCAATCCCTATCAAACTACCAATGGCATTCTTCACATAATTAGAATAAAAAATTTTTCAATTCATATGGAAACATAAAAGACCCCGAATAGCCAAAGCAATCTTGAGAAAGAAAAACGGAGCTGGAGGAATCAGGCTCCCTGACTTCAAACAATACCACAAAGCTACAGTAATCAAGAAAATATGGTACTGGCACAAAAATAGAAACATAGATCAATGGTACAGGATAGAATGTCCAGAGACAAACCCATGCACATATGGTCTCCTAATTTATGACAAAGGAGGCAAGAACATACAATGGAGAAAAGACAGCCTCTTCCATAAGTGGTGCTGGGAAAACTGGACAGCTGCATGTAAAAGAATGAAATTAGAACACTCCCAAACACCATACACAAAAATAAACTCCAAATGTATTAGGGACCTAAATGTAAGACCAGACACCATAAAACTCTCAGAGGAAAAGATAGGCAGAACACTCTATGACATAAACCACAACAAGATCTTTTTTAACCCACCACCTAGAGTAATGGAAAGAAAAACAAAAATAAACAAATGGGACTTAATTAAACATAAAATCTTTTGCACAACAAAGGAAATCATAAACAAGACAAAAAGACAACCCTCAGAATGGGAGAAAATGTTTGCAAATGAAACAATGGACAAAGGATTAATCTCCAAAATATACAAAGAGCTCATGGAGCTCAATATCAAAAAAATGAACAATCCAGTTAAAAAATAGGCAGAAGACTTAGATAGACATTTCAAGGAAGACATACAGATGACCAAGAGGCACATGAAAAGATGCTCAACATCATTAATTATTAGAGAAATGCAAGTCAAAACTACAATGAGGGGGCTTCCCTGGTGGCGCAGTGGTTGAGAGTCCGCCTGCCGATGCAGGGGACACAGGTTCGTGCCCCGGTCCGGGAAGATCCCACATGCCGTGGAGCGGCTGGGCCCTGAGCCATGGCTGCTGAGCCTGCGCGTCCGGAGCCTGTGCTCTGCAATGGGAGAGGCCACAACAGTGAGAGGCCCGCGTACCGCAAAAAAAAAAAAAAAAAAAAAACTACAATGAGTTATCACCTCACACTGGTCAGAATGGCCATTCTCAAAATCTAGAAACAATAAATGCTTGAAAGGGTGTGGTGAAAAGGGAACACTCCTGCACTGTTGGTGGAAATGTAAATTGATACAACCACTATGGAGAACAGTATGGAGGTTCCTTAAAAAACTAAAAATAAAACTACCATATAACCCAGCAATTCCACTACTGGGGATATACCATGAGAAAACCATAATTCAAAAAGAGACATGCACCACAATGTTCATTGCAGCTGTATTTACAATAGCCAGGACATGGAACCAACCTAAATTTCCATTGACAGATGAATGGATAAAGAAGATGTGGTACATATATACAATGGAATATTACTCAGCCATAAAAAGAAACAAAATTGAGTTATTTGTAGTGAGGTGAATGGACCTAGAGTCTGTCATACAGAGTGAAGTAAGTCAGAAAGAGAAAAACAAATACAATATGCTAAGAAGTATATGCGGAATCTAAAGAAAAAGAAAAAAAATGTACTGATGAACCTAGCTGCAGGGCAGGAAGACATAGAGAATGGAATTGAGGACACGGAGTGGATGGGGGAAGCTGGCGCGAAGTGAGAGTAGCATTGACATACATGTACTACCGAATGTAAAATAGCTAGTGGGAAGAAGTAGCATGGCACAGGAAGATCAGCTCGGTGCTACGCGTTGACCTAGAGGTGTGGGATAGGGAGGGTGGGAGAGAGGCTCAAGAGGGAGGGGATAACAGAAACTACAGATAACAGAAACTAACACAGTATTGTGAAGCAATTTTACTCTAATAAAGATCTATTAAGAAAAAAAAAAGAGAATTCTTTCTCTCTCTCATTCTCTCTTGCTCCCTCACCACAACCACACACATGTGAATAATCACACACAAATACACAAACATGCATGTTAAACTGAAGAAGACAATTCAGTATAAATGTAACAAAGCAATATTTTTCTATGAAATACAGTTTATTTAGTAATACATACATATTTTAAAGTAAAATTTATAATCAAATTTAATTAAAATTTTCATAGCATTATAAAAGTGATACAATATCCAAGGAAAAATTTTTCCATAAACTATGATACAATCCAATAGATAATAATGAATCAAAATGAGCATGCTGAATTTTATTTATTTACCTCAGTTTATTATAAAGTTAGTATTTCTGATGACATTTTAAAATTTCTTATGCAAAGGAAATCTGGAGATAGTGACAGTAGAACAGGAAGATATAGCCAACAGCCTAAATATTCTTTAGGAGAGGTCATAGGATGAGTATCTTCCACAGGACAATGGGCAACAGAGGATGTAACCATAGCTACAATAACCAGAGCCATAGCCACAGTCATAGCCACAGCCCAGGCAACTGTAACCATAACTCAGACACCATAATAGTTGCCATAGTAACACATGGTGTTGGGAGTGGGAGGTTCAACTGAAGAACGAGAGGTAGGTGTCTTTAGTCTGAATGTCACCATCTGCCAAGTGCCTTTTATACCCACTCACTGATGGGTGGGGAAAACCACAGGCAATGTAGCATCCTGTATCTCACTAATTTACTTCAGACATCATAAATATCTTGATTTAGTGGCAAAATGTGTCCTCTTAACTGAGATGATTTGCCCCTACTCCAGGATTCCATGGTCAATTTATGGACCTTTAAAATGGAACTCTTGTTCTATTTTAAATGCTATGTCTCACTCATATTTATTTAGTTGAATAAATACGCCCTGATTACATGGCATGATGTAAAATATGAAAATAAATATCCTATTTTTTGTTTTGTTTTCATTCCTCCATAAGAAGAAGGGTTTTAAAATAAATCTTGTCTAGAGAAACATGCTTCCTGAATCTTGCTCATGAAAGATAGATATAATATATATTCATAAACTCTTGTAAAACACTTCCTTCTAATTCAATATAACTAGTTATTGGTTATGTTGCTGGCAATAAGGTGGCAAGTTACTATGGTATATAAACGTATTTGGCATTTATATATGAACTTCTCCTTTAGTATGTATTACTTTGGTCTTTCCAGAAAATGTATGAATGTTTTACGGGCAGAAACTGTGTATATTTTATGCTTCCTTTTGTTCTCATATATGAAGGTGCTGTAGATGTATCTGTAAAACATACCAAGGTTAAGTTTGGTGCTCCGTCTTCAACTCTTATATCTTTTCAGCTAGGGCTCATTTTTGCTTTTACAGATGCCCTAGATTTGCAGTAGTGAATGTCTTGAAAAAGTGTGTGGACAGTATCAGGGAAGTCAAGAGATTCATGCACTCATTCTTCATTCCTTCAATTTTCAGCTGATGGGTGAAGTATTGATGGACATAGGAAGCCCCAATCATGGACAGAGTAAACTAGCACATAGCAGAGACTATTTCTCTTTTTTTTTTCCTTTTTAGTTTTAAATATTTAATTCATTTTATTAAAATATAATCTACTTAAAACAAATTAGATCTATTTGAGTACAGTTAAATGAGTTTTGACAAAGATATTAATATAAATTATGTATCTTCAATCAAAATATAGCTATTAGGAAATTTCATAATGGGGAGAGAAGCTTCCTCTCTGATTTTATAGTTGCTGAACACATATTTCCTCTGACCCCACAAACACTGACCGTTATGTAGTGTATCTTCAAACGTTGAAAGTAGTCATGGGTGTATGGATATGATGAAAAACCCAGCTTTCCCTCATGCTTCTAATTTAGATTATATTAAACTTCAGAGAGAAATAGGTTTTCAGCATCTTTCAACCAGTCAATTTTTATTTCTTTGTTAGTAACTCTGTGTCAACCATTTTTAAGACATATTACGTAACACCTATTATTGTTCCTGTGTCTCCTTTTATCACTGGCTTTCTCATGCATAACATAAGATGCTAGAAGTGGTGCAAGGATATTAGTGAAACTTCCAGTATTACAAAAGAAAAATAAAATAAGTTTCTTTTCTTTTTAAATTGGAAAATAAATCATTATTTTTCTTCACTGGGCCAAATGTATCTCTGACATTATTGAAACATTGTACATTTCTTCAAATAATTAAGATAGATTTTCAGGTTTCAAAATGATGCTTGGGAACTATGTTAGTCAACTAGAATTTCTTTTTTTTTTCTTTTCAATTAGAATGTTTTTTTCTTTTTAAAATTTTTATTGGAGTATAGTTGATTTACAATGTGTTAGTTTCAGCTATACAGCAAAGTGAATCAGTTATACATCATATACATATATTCACTCTTTTTTTTTTTTTTAAGATTCTTTCCCATATAGGTCATTACAGAGTAATGTAGAGTTCCCTGTGCTATACAGCAGGTTACTATTGGTTATCTATTTTACATACAGTAGTGTGTATATGTCAATCACAATCTTCCAATTTATCCCTCCCCCCATACCCTGGTTTTATAAGTTTGTTTTCTACATCTGTGAATCTATTTCTGTTTTGTAAATAAGTTCATTTGTACCCTTTATTTTTAGATTCCAGATATAAGTGATATCATATGATATTTGTCTTTCTCTGGCTTACTTGACTCAGTATGACAATCTCTAGGTCCATCTATGTGGCTGCAAATTGCATTATTTTGTTCTTTTTTATGGCTGAGTAATATTCCATTTATATATGTACCACATCTTCTTTCAATGGTAGTATTCACTTTTCAAATATAATGATACCTAAACGGTTTTGGGGTAAAATATAATAATTTCTTAAAAATGTAATAGAAAGTCCATTTAATCAAAATCATCTTTTGCTTGATACCATATTTCATAAAATCCCGTTTTTTCAACAAATGCTGGAGAGGGTGTGGAGAAAAGGGAACCCTCTTGCACTGTTGGTGGAAATGTAAATTGATACAGCCACTATGGAGAACAGTATGGAGGTTCCTGAAAAAACTGAAGATAGAACTACCATATGACCCAGCAATTCCACTGCTGGGCATATACCCAGAGAAAACCATAATTCAAAAAGACACATACACCCCAATGTTCATTGCAGCACTATTTACAAGAGCCAGCTCATGGAAGCAACCTAAATGCCCATCAACAGATGAATGGATAAAGAAGATGTGATACATGCATACAATGGAATATTACTCAGTCATAAAAAGGAACAAAATTGGGTCATTTGTAGAGACATGGATGGACCTAGAGGCTGTCATACAGAGTGAAGTAAGTCAGAAAGGGAAAAACAAATAATGTATGTTAATGCATATATGTGGAATCTAGAAAAATGCTTCAGATGAACCAGTTTGCAAGGCAGAAATAGAGACATGGATGTAGAGAATAAATGTATAGACAACAAGGGGGGAAGGAGGGGATGACTTGGGAGATTGGGATTGACATATATACACTAATATGTATAAAATAGATAACTAATAAGAACTTGCCATATAAAAATAAATAAAATAAAGTGAAAAAAATCCTGTTTTTTTTTTTTTTTTGCCATTTCCCAATGTCATTAGGCTTCTTAAGAGAAAATAGAATAAGTGGACACATTCATTTTTGGGATTTCAAAGGAAAAATATGGAACCTCAAAAATATGGAGCAGTGGTATCAGAGGGAGGCAGTAACTCAGTGCACTGAAGACTGTCCTGCTGAGGTGGTGAACAGTGGGTAGAATCTTCCTGGAGGGTCTGAACATCAACCATCAGGCAGTGAGTCAGTAGCCATCAGACACAGGATGTTTTGTGAACTATTTTGTGAATGACATGCAGAGTATAAATAGAAACATGTGAGGTCAAAGGAACAAATTATCTCTTTTCTGAGGCATAGTTTTTTAGTAATTCAGCCCAAACTAAGGTATCAAGAAATAGACAAAGGCAGGTGTTGTTAAATACGGTGATAGAAGAAAGGACTATTTTGGTCGGCAAGGTGTCATTTTAAAATGTAGCATATGGGGCTTCCCTGGTGGCACAGTGGTTAAGAGTCCGCCTGCCAATGCAGGGGACACGGGTTCATGCCCCAGTCTGGGAAGATCCCACATTTCATGGAGCGGCTAGGCCCGTGAGCCATGGCCGCTGAGCCTGCACGTCTGGAGCCTGTGCTCCGCAACGGGAGAGGCCACAACAGTGAGAGACCCGCGTACCACAAAAATAAATAAATAAATAGAATGTAGCATATGAATGTAAATCAGCAGTATGATCAGATATAGCAGTGGCCACTGAATCACATGAAAGCCCAGATTACATATAGCCTTAGACAGAAAGACCTTTTGTTCAGATCTTTGACTTTTTAGCTACATCAAAACCTTAGGAGACATCCCAAGTCAATGTTGGTTCTTTATCTGTCTCCTTTCACTGTTTCTCTCTCACGTCTCTATCCTTCTCTGTCTCTGTTCCTCTTTCACATACTACACACACACATAAATTTAGAAAAGGAAAAATGATGGAGAGAAATTAATATAAATGTAATTAAGCAATATTTACATGGATAGTTTAATAAATATGAACTTTATTTTCTCACATGAATTATATGAAATAAACATTGCTGAGGAAAAATAATGTTAATAAAAATAAATGTAAAACTTTTCTATAAATTATAAGGCATTCTGTGCGTTTAGGTTAATCAAAATTGGGCATGCTGAATCTGTATTACTTTTTTTCCCATAAGTTAGGAATGAAGTTGGCATGTCTGATGTTAAATATGGAGGTTGGGTTATGGAACGCGAGAGGAGGTGTCCAATGAGTTGAAGTGTTCTGAAAGGCATAGATAGAACCCATTGGACCAGAATATTATGCTGTAGGATGAGCAGCCCATAACCAGAGACCAGGCACCATTATGACTCATGGTGACAGAAATGAAAGATTCCATCAAGCAGCAGGGAATCTGTCCTCAGATTGGATATCAGCAACTGCATGGTTCAGGGTCTTTTATTTTTATTTTTATTGAAGTATAGTTGCTGTACAATATTATATAACTTAGAGGTATACAATGTAATGATTCACAATTTTTTTTTTTTTTGGTGGTACGCGGGCCTCTCACTGTTGTGGCCTCTCCCATTGCGGAGCACAGGCTCTGGACACGCAGGCTCAGCGGACATGGCTCACGGGCCCAGCTGCTCCACGGCACGCGGGATCCTCCCGGACCGGGGCACAAACCCGTGTCCCCTGTATCGGCAGGCGGACTCTCAACCACTGCGCCACCAGGGAAGCCCCATGATTCACAATTTTTAAAGGTTAACTCCAGTTATAGTTATTATAAAATATTTGCTATATTCCCTGTGTTGTACAATATATCCTTGTAGCTTATTTTATACCTAATAGTTTGTACCTCTTAATCCCCTACCTCTATGTTGTTCGTTTCCCCTTCCCTCTCCCCACTGGTAACCACTAGTTTGTTTTCTATATCTGTGAGTCTGCTTCTTTTTTGTTATATTCACTACTTTGTTGTATTTTTTAGACTCCACATATAAGTGATATCATACAGTATTTGTCTCTGTCTGACTTATTTCACTTAGTGTAATACCCTCCAAGTCCATCCATGTTGTTGCAAATGGCAAATTTTCATTATTTTCTATGACTGAATCGTATTCCATTATATATATATATATGTATATATATATATATGTGTGTATATATACATATACACACATGTATGTACATATGTATATATCACATCTTCTTTATCCTTTCATCTGTTGATGGACACTTCCATATCTTATATTACTTCTATTATTGTGATTTTGCCTTTTCATATGAAAGTGCTATTTTTCATTGTTTATTGTTGGGGTCAAGGGGATGGTGGAAATTTGAAGTGAGCTGGAAAATGAATTTTTGTGACTTACAAAATTACAAATCAAGAATCAAATGATATAACAGGATTATAAAATATAAATATGTGTACATCTATAAATATAAAATATAAAGTGAGTCCCTGTGCTAAATCTTTTTGTGTTGAGATGATATCAATGAACCTCTCTTGGAAGAATGATTTACAGTAGGATATCAGACAGATACACCAGTTGGTGTCCATAAGCCTGCTTGTATCAGCTCAGGGAAACTATTCTGCTTATGTCTGCATTTAGTGGCAGCATGTTGGTAGATTTATCTCAGAAACAGTAAGAGTATTTACACTGTAGAAATCTGTAAACACCATGAATCAGGACCTTTTTTCCTCCTGAGAATGGTTTGTCAACAAACTACAGCACCATACCTAAAATTAGAAGATTTTTGATAGTTGTGGTGGGGAAAAGAGCCACTGAGTCAAAAGCATAAACATGTAGAGCACAAAGCTAAGATTCTAGACTGATAATACAGAGGGAACAGTGGCTTAAAAATAACAAGGAAGCTTAAATTTTATATGAACCGATGTCACATCCTTGTCTTTATGGCATCGTTGTCATCTCAGGATGCGCCAGAGGCAATTGTTCATTCTTTCTCTCATATTTTCTTTTTCCGCAGGTGTATTAGTCAGAGCCAGGAGAAGCCCTGGAACAACCTTTGCCCTGGTTCTAGCACCTTCATCTATAGCCCCACCTCCTGTCAAGGTGATAGCTGCTAACACACACTGGGGAAAGATGTAACCCACACTCACTTCATATCTGACTTTCCCACCAAAGCCACTGGGCACACACAAACTGTATAAGGACACATCCACACAAGGGCACATCTTCAAGACTTTGAAAGGTAACTATTTCACCTAATTCAAGCAATGTGAGAAAACAGGAATTTGTTTCAAATAAAAGAACAACAACAAAGAAAGAAGCACTAATGAAACAGAGATAAATAATTCACAGATAAGAGTTCAAAGTATTAGTAATAAGAATGCAACCCAAACTAGGGAAAATAATACATGAACACAGTGAGAATTTTAACAAGGAACTAGAAAATATAAAAAAGAACCAGTGAGAACTGAAGAATACAATAACTGAAATGAAAAACACACTAGAAGTAAATAACAGCAGACTAAGGAATACTTAAGAACACATAAATGATCTGGAAGAGAGAATAAGGGGAATAACCCAATCAAAACAGAAAAAAGGAAAACAAATTAAAAAATAAAAACAATACATCAAACATACTAATATACACATTACGTGGATCCCAGAAGGAGAAGAGAGAGAGAAACCAGAGAAAATGAATTTGATGAAATTATGGCTGAAAAATAAACATGAAGAAACAGATATCCAGGTACAGGAAGCACAGAGTCCCAAACAAAATAAACCCAAAGAGACCCAGGTGAAGACATATCATAATTAAATGGCAAAAGTTAAAGAGAGAATTCTAAAGATGACAAAATGAAAACAAAGAGTTCCATACAAGGGAGTGCTGACGTGGCTGTCAGTTGTCAGTTTCTGATCTTTCTGCAGAAACTTTGCAGACCAGAACTGAGTGTCATGATATATTTAAAGCACTGAAAGGGAAAACCTTACAACCTAAGATACTCTACCCAGAAAGATTATTATTCAGAATTGAAGGAGAGATAAAGAACTTCTCAGACAAGCAAAATCTAAAGGAGTTCATCAGAACTACACCAACCCTAAAACAGATGATAAAAATATATTTCATGCAAATGGAAACAAAGGAAGGCTGGAGTAGAAATACTCATATCAGAAAAAACAGACTAAAACAAAGTCTGTAACACCAGACAAAAAGCAGCCATTATTTAATGATAAAATAATCAATACAAGAAGTGGCTGTACCATTGGTTAACATATATGCACCTAATATAGGAGGAACTAAATATATAAAGCAAATATTAAAAGAGATAAAGGGAAAAATTGACAAAAATACAGTAAAAGTATGGGACTATAAGACTCCACTTACATTAATGGATAGATCAGCCAGATAAAAAGTCAGTAAGGAAACAGTCATCTTAAATGACACATTAGACCAGTTGGATTAATAGATATCAACAGGACAGAACTCTGAGATCACAGGTGAATTTCACTTTATCTCACTTAATGAGATAAATTCAGGGAATGTATAGGTTAGATGGTAGGTCAACAACAGACCACAATAAACTTCCTTGATATAGGATAATCTTAGTCCAAGGGAAAGGTACAGAACATATGGGGTTCAGAAGTGGTGATTCCTGATATCCTGGTATGGAGGATGAGTGTCTTCTATGACATCCTCAATAATAGTAACCAAAGCCAGAGCCATAGCCAGAGCTGCATCCATAGCCACAACCACAGAGAGTGTGGAAGCCATATCCATAGCCACAGTCCAGTCTGTTGAAGCCACAGCCCTAGAAGCAGCCATAGCCACAGCCCAGGCCTCCATAGCCACATCATCCATAACTGTGGCCCCCATAGTAGTTTCCATAGTAGCCACACATGGTATTGGTTGTTCCATTTGGAGTAGGAAAGGATGTAGATTACTTTAGTCTGGACATTTCTTCTTGCAGAGAGCCTTTTATATTCCCTAGGTGTGGGTGGGCTAATTTTATAACTAATGTAATTAGTGTGTTGTTTCAAGACTGGAGCATAATTCCTTAACGCATTAAGGAGACTTGCTTTAACCAACTGAGGCCTTTTAATAAGATGGTACAGTCACACTTACAAAACTATCTTACATAACAAACCTTCACTTTAACATTCTCTAACCAGATATCACATAAGCAAGGAGCATTTTCAGTTGTTTCATTTGACTTGCAGTTGATCACAAATAATTCTTTTTTGTTCTTGACCTCCCAAAACTGTAAACCCCTCCATAATATAGTTTCAACTCTTATTCCAGCCCAGAGTCAAACAGTGGTGTCGTCCTTATGTAATGGTGATGAGATTAAAGAATAGAATAAAGTGAAGATTAAAGTATAGCATAAAGGTAGTTTAGGAGATCTTCCGTATTTTAATAAGTTATCCCCTAATTATCAGTGGTGTGAGGACACAAAATATTTATTTTTCTGACTTCATCTGCCTTGATAAGAAATTTAAAAAAGGGAACAGGACCTTAATATAATCAAACTGATAAATGAAACAATGTTTTATTCATTCAAAATGTTTTACTTTCTATGTATGTGTCATGTAGGTATATTTTTATTAACAAAATATTTAAACACATTATTATGGCAAAATGTTATTCAGGATCCTTCTTGAAAGAGGCAAGACATTTACTATTTATCATTAGTAAATAGATTTTGATCATATCAATTAAATTTTTTCATAAAGGAAATAGAATTTTCACTCTCAAAATATTATACAAATATTATTATTTTCTGTCCAAATTTGACCAAGTCTAATCTTTGACTACTATGAGTCATAACTGCATTGATTGGTGAGATTTTCCAACAATTAGGAGGAAAAGATCTTTGATACTTTGTTACTCTCATATGTTTGTTTACATCTGATATTAACAATTTGCATGTGGGAAAATTTCTAATTTTGCTTTCCAATAAAGCTAATAACTTTCACAATATGCAGTGTTTATCATATATATACATTTCTCTCCATGATTTTCATTTTCTTTAGTGTGTGTCTGTAGGTGTGAGAAAGAGAGAGAGAAGAGAAAGGGAGAGAGAGAGAGAGATAGACAGAGACAGAGACCGAAAGACAGAGAGAGATAGAGAGAAACTAGACTTTGTGGCTATTTTAGTTACTGATGTAGCAAAACAGATAAGGCATAGCTAATTTTTTTTCCAATAAGCATCTGTGTAAAACTATTTTCATGTGCAGCACCAAGAGTTACCATGCTCTACATTGATCTAACATAAGTCTCATTTTAGAAAAATTCAATGTTTGACTCAGGTCACTGGCCAAAACAGTAGCGATACTACTGTCAAATATTCTATTTTCTACTGCAATTTTCTCTTTTCTGATAGTCTATATTGAAACACGTGCCTCTAGACAGGTATAATTCCACCCCTACAGCATGTATTCAGACTTACCCTTTTCACTTACAGATAAAAATCTCTATATGCAGCTCGTTGATATGCCTGACAATCCTATATTCCCATAGTAAAGATCTCCTCATTTTGAGGTTTGTCTCAGTGAGTCTTTAGGTTGTGTCTAACTCTGGTTGTCTCCTGGCAGAATCCCTGTCACCAGAAGATGGTGACTAGGATGGACTAACATCATGTAAAACACATGTCTGGCCCAAGTGAATGAAGACTAATATGGTCTCAATCTTGGTATTTTAGGAGACTCTCAATGAAGTTCCTGGTGATGATTTCTCATCTTTATTCTGATCATTTATTAATATTCTTAATTAAATATTATTTATTAATAATATTTTTAAAAATCCAATAAAACATAAAGAAACAATAGCTATTATTCTTTTATATCCACGGCCATAACCAGAGCCATATCCACAGTCCTCACAGGAGTTGCTATAATAGTTGCAACACATGTAGCAGAAGGTGAAGTTTCAACTGAGATACAGAAGGACGTTTCTGAAATTTTAATGTCACCCACTACCCTGGAAACCTTGTATACTGATGGAAAGGGCCAGAGTACACCATCAATTTTGTCATTTATGCAATAAATATTTATTTAATACCTAATATATGCCTATAACTCCTGTCAGTTGACAATGATAGGACTTGGTCTTTTCATAGCTATAACATCGGCTTCATATCAAACCATGTTTGCTTGTTGTCAGCCAGGCACTGTTTTAAGCCAATTATAAATTGATAAGGAAAGTTTCTTCAATTATCTAATCATCTGAACACATGATTCCAAAAAATATATTTTATGTAGCAAGGCTCTGGGAAGGGCAGGGAAGTTTATGTTTTGAATGAAGCTATTAAAATGAGTTTGACTAATTATTTTTACTAGTTTACTTAAGAACACAATGCTGCACTACACAGTAACTCCTCAACATTGTAGTTACACAGTGTCTATGAATTCGAATACCCATGAATATAATATTCTGATAATATATTACCCTAGAACGGTTCCTCAATAAATTTTTATCAACTCTATGTTGTCATTTAGTTCAAACCAGAGGAACAACAAAAACATATCTTTTACAACAGTGGACCCCAATCTTTTTGGCACCAGGGACCAGGCTTGTGGAAGACAATTTCTCCACAGACCGGGGTCGGGAGTAGATCATACTTTTGGGATGATTCAAGCACATTATATTTATCATGCACTTTACTTCTATTATTATTACATTGTAAAATGTAATGAAATAATTATACAACTCACCATAATGCTGACAGGAGGCAGAGCTCAGGTGGTAATGCGAGCGATGGGAAGAAGCTGTAAATACAGATGAAGTTTCATTCATTTGCCACCACTCACCTGCTCTGCGGTCCGGTTCCAAACAGGCCGCCAGCTGGGGACCCCTGCTTTACAATAACTGTTGTATATTTTGTCAGTTACAAATTTCCTTCAAACATTTTAATCTATTTGATCTCAATGAATATGGAAATTGAGATACAAAGTGGTTAGGAAACTTACTAAAAGTTCACAGCTACATTACAAAGATCAAGTATTTGTTCTTCTTTGTTATGCTACATAAAGTGTTTCTTTCCAATCACTGAAGGCATGAACACTTGCTGTAATAAGGAGCTTATCGTTTACTATGATGACCCATTTCATTGTGAAATTACTCTGTTACAAAATTCACACATGTCAGAGGCTCTCACTATTTCAATGTCACTTAGGGTCCTAAATAAGATTTATTTCAATATTTTGTTCATAAGCCATTTCCATCAAGCATGGCTGATAGCGCCTCTCACCCTCTCACTTTTACTCCAAAGTGATCTACACTTGATATCTCCTACTCTCTACTGATATGCAGATATGACATCCAGGTCATCAAGTTAACTATACATCTAACCAGATATGTTAGAGAACAGCAGGGGAAATCTCATAAATTACCACAAAAATAGCAGCTCAGAAGAACACTCATTTAGGCCTGCAGGGTCTTAGTGGATTAGGAGTCTAAGCACAGCCTAACTGGGATCTCTTCTCAAGGTCTTACAATTTTGCAATCAAGGTATCAGCCAGGACACCTGCAAAGTATCTTTTCTGTATAAATTAACTGAGTTTCCAGATTTGCAAGTATGACCCAGATTTTGCATGAAACATACTGAAAAATTATTTCTCTAAATCTGAAATCCAAATTTATCCATCTAGAGTTTTCTTTGCCAACCCCAAATATAATTATAATCACAGGAGTGACATCCCATCACCTTTGCCAAGCTTAGAGACAAGTTACAGGTCCTTCTCACACTGAAGAGAAGGGGATCAGACAATGGTGTCTGTCATGGGGGTCATCTTAGAATTCTACTTACTCACATCTGTGAATTTATTCCTTAAGCCCAACTAATGGTTATATTTCCTTCAGGATGGATGATAGCTGTTGCAATAAGATTCCAGCATATGGACGTTTTCTGAAATGTATTTCCTCCTTCTCCCCTGCCCCAAAAGCTATTTCTGTCCTTTGTATGATTGACCAACTTTTATTCATCCTCCTTATTTCAGCTACAAGTTTGTCTCTTTTCAGAAAGGTTCCTGGCCCTTCTCTCTACTTCTTCTTAGTCCTTGTCTGTCTTCTGATTCCTTTCTCTGTATTTCCCAAACAACTTTATGTATAATTATATTATAGTAATAGTTTGATCTTTGTAGCTTGTAAGCTTTTTTGTCTTTCCCACACTTTTAGAAAGCAGGGATGAATGCTTTCGTTCTCATTCTGAGTATATAATGAAATGTCCTCTATTAAGAGTTAGGTGTTTGATGAATGAGATTACTAATTATCTAATTCATAAGAAATGATTCTATTCCTTCAAGAGTAACAATCAATCTATCCATCCATCCTCTTTTGCCCTTCTTCTTCTCAAGACTGAAATTTCTTTCAAGTTTCAAGGGATTCTAGGAAAAATCAATTTATTTAACCACAGGTGGCTGAATCTTGACTTCAGTTCTTGTAGTCTGTTTATAACCCACATGAAGATGGGATTTCTAAAGCCAAAACCTATTGTAATTGACCTCTTTCCCAGATATAGAAACATAAATGTTTTCAGTTCTATGTCTTCCTGGTATCAGCATCACCATCTTTACTCAGGCTTCAAAGCTCAAATTCATTTCTAACTTGTAGTATCCTAGAATAGGGTGGGACAGGATTGGATATGTAAGAGAAGTTAATTTCACCCTTCTCCCTGAGTTGGTAATTTCCCCCCAAAATAATTCTAGTAGTGGGTGATCTTGCCTGGATTTAGATACACCCAGTGATAAAGCACTGAATAAGGGAGTCATGCTTATTTCAGATGGTGTCACATATTTGAAAGAGCTCTTGTGTTGAGAATTTTTTGTGTCATTTTCACCCTTTCATCCAACTTATTTAGTGTCTCTAGAAAGACACAGAATACATCTGCAATCCTAGTCTTACTAATTTTGCAATACCAGTCTTTCAGATATATAATTGTATATACCACTCTGAATACCCCAAAATTCTATGTGCCAAGAATAAATACTTTTTTAGAAATTATATTCTCTATATTTTCCCCCTTCTCCTTCACTACTGATGTCTAAGATCTTATAGGTTTTACCTTCACAAAGTTCCTCCTGCTCATCTACTCTTTTTAATTCTCTATGCCACCACCTATACTCAGGACCGTTTAACGAGTCTCCAGGTTATTTATACACCTAAATATTGAGCCTTCTGTTTCTCCTCTTCCAACTTACTCTTTTCATTATTAACATTTTTCCAATAATTTTTTTCTGAGGCAATTGTCTGTGTGTGTGTGTATGAGCGTGCATGTGTTGATGAGTACATGAGTGCTGATTAATATGAAAAGAAAGAAATGGATAGACCCAGGATCATGACACACAAATGTTTCCAAAGAAACCCTTAAGTAAACTGAATTAAGACCACAAGTCTCATCTAATAAAGAGCCATTATTTTGGGGATGAAATTCAAGATATGTAACTTTCAATATGTCATGGGTACTGACCAGTCAGAGTGGAAGCCAGACATATACAATTATAAAGAACAGCTGAGCATTTGTCCTGCCAGCCTCTGAAGAAGACACATAAATAGGAGACAAAAATATAAATCAGTAGCATGTCTGACATAAAAGATACACAAACTTGCTAGGACCAATAAAATATATTTATTTGGAAATAATCACAATACAGAAACATAGAGTAAGAGAGCAGTGGGTTTACACTTGGAATATGACCCAGATGAGATCTTCAAATTTCCAAGAACATTATGGAGTAGCTCAGGCCCCCTCAATTACAAATAGGACTTTCAAGAAGACAATCAGTTTCCCAAAGGCTCTTACTGTTCTCAATTCAGTGGGATCTGGTGTGATTATGAGACACTGAGACAGAAATGATCTTGGAATGATGATTTTAGAAGAAAAGGTGCATTAGAGTTATATTTTAGCTGCAGGAAGAATGACATCCATATAAAATGACCATTATCCACAGTAGGCAGAGTCATAACCAGATCTGTATCCACAGACAATGAGACAGTCACATCCAGAAGAGTAGCCACAGCCATAGCTACAGCTATCACATGAATTTCTGTAGTAGTTGCAACACATGGTGTCTAGAGGTGGGGATTCAGTAGTTCAGTAGAGAAGCAGGAGGAGGTTTCTGAATTCTGAATGTTATCTGCTGCCCTGAACATTTATATACTAACAAAAATGGGTGAAACACACAACACAGACTCTGTGGCTTCATTGCCACAGCAATTCTCATTTTTATAAAGCTCATGATTCTCAAGGCCAACAAATTTTTCAGTAGTTCTGTCCAGGGTTTGGCCCTAGCTAATCAAGAGAGTTGTAAAAAACAGATGCAACCTACAAACTGAACAAGTCTGTCTTATGGAGTGTGATCAAATCTAATTTAGATTTTCACTCCAGAGGGAGGTATTAACACTTCTGTTCTTTCAGATACACGTACATACGTATTGGGAGATGCTCCACCATCTCATATCTCAATATTGACAGGAAAGCATCTGGGCCGGAGGTAAGAAGCACAATTGCAGGGGCGTAAAGTGAGGATTTCTCAAGTTATATGTGCAAGAAAGTGGGTGGAGCCCACTCTTTGTCTGACTTACTTCAATTAGTATGTTAATCTCCAGGTTCAGTGAAGTCTCTTCCCACTGGTGTAACTCATGTATCTCCCAGCCTTGTGTGATTTCTGGGGATTACTTAGCTACAGGTGTACAGTTGTTCTTGGTCCCTCATGGAATTTCACTATACACTTGAGTGTCTTAGGGTTCCATAAAGCAGACACAAGAGTACCCCTGTGTAAATATCTAGAGTGCTTTCCCTGCATAGCTCACCATTCTTTATTACTCTGACTCAAAAATTACAAACACTTTTTGAAATCTGATCTTTTTTTGCTCAATACACTATTAAGCTCATGCTCTCCTGGAGTTCTATTCCCTGAACTGTCGGCCTGAGAGAATTATAGGCAGAAAGCTAAAGTGATAGTAGGGTTTAAATATTTTTTTTTTCCCTCTAGGTAAGGTACAGTCCTGAATTATCTCTTGTACAATGCACGATTTCTGAAAACAGTTATTTCAGATATTTTGTCCAGTTTAATATAATAGGAAGGCAAATCCAATACTAGTTACTCTGATGTAGATGGAAGATAAAGTTTCTCTTCTATGCACATTTTAAAATAATAAGATAGATTTCTACTTTTTTTAATCACATTTTATTTTAAGTGAAAAAGCAAGTTGAATAATAATGTAGTTTTTTTCTTTTTCTTTTTTTTTTTTTTTTTTGGCCCGGCCCTGAACTGAGATGGTGGAGTAGAAGGATGTGCTCACACTCTCTCTTGTGAGAACACCAGAATTACAACTAGCAATCAATGACAGGAAGACACTGGAACTCACCAAAAAAGATACCCCACATCCAAGGACAAAGGAGAAGCCACAATGAGATGGTAGGAGGGGAGCAATCACAGTAAAATCAAATACCATAACTGCTGGGTGGGTGACTCACAGACTGGAGAACACTTATGCCACATAAGTCCACCCACTGGAGTGAAGATTCTGAGCCCCACATCAGGCTTCCCAACCTGGGGGTCCAGCAATGGGAGGAGGAATTCCTAGAGAACCAGACTTTGAAGGCTAGTGGGATTTGATTGCAGGACTTCAACAGGACTTGGGGAAATAGAGACTCCACTCTTGCAAGGCACACACAAAGTAGTGTGCACTTTGGGACCCAGGGCAAGGAGCAGTGGCCCCATGGGAGACTGAACCAGACCTACCTGCTAGTGTTGGAGAGTCTCCTGCAGAGGAGAAGTGTTGTGGCTTACCATGGGGACAAGGACACTGGCATCAAAAGTTCTGGGAAGTCCTCCTTGGCATGAGCCCTCCCAGAGTCTGCCATTAACACCAACAAAGAGCCCAGGTAGGCTCCAGTGTTGGGTTGCCTCAGGCCAAACAACCAACAGGGGGGAAACCCAGCCCTACCCATCAGCAATCAAGTGGATTAAAGTTTTACTGAGCTCTTCCCAATAGAGCAACAGTCAGCTCTACTCACCACCAGTCCCTCCCATCAGGAAACTTGCACAAGCCTCTTAGATAGTCTCATCCACCAGAGGAAAGACAGCAGAAGCAAGAAGAACTACAATCCTGCAGCCAGTGGAACAAAAACCACATTCACAGAGAGATAGACAAGATGAAAAGGCAGAGGGCTATGTACCAGATGAAGGAACAAGATAAAACCCAAGAAAAACAACTAAATGAAGTGGAGATAGGTAACCTTCCAGAAAAAGAATTCAGAATAATGATAGTGAAGATGACCCAGGACCTCGGAAAAAGAATGGAGGCAAATATCGAGAAGATGTAAGAAATGTTTAACAAAGACCTAGAAGAATTAAAGAACAATCAAACAGAGATGAACAATACAATAACTGAAATGAAAACTACACTACAAGTAATCAATAGCAGAGTAACTGAGACAGAAGAACAGATAAGTGACCTGGAAGACAGAATGGTGGAATTCACTACTACAGAACAGAATAAAGAATAAAGAATGAGGAGAAATGAAGACAGCCTAGAGACCTCTGGGACAACATTAAATGCAACAACATTTGCATTATAGGGGTCCCAGAAGGAGAAGAGAGAGAGAAACGACCAGAGAAAATATTTGAAGAGATTATAGCCAAAAATTCCCTCACATGGGAAAGGAAATAGCCACCTAAGTCCAGG
The DNA here is from genome assembly GCF_011762595.2 of Tursiops truncatus. NCBI lineage: Eukaryota > Metazoa > Chordata > Mammalia > Artiodactyla > Delphinidae > Tursiops > Tursiops truncatus. The sequence continues at coordinate 129,997,746 of NC_047037.1, read as the reverse complement.
AAGTGCAGCAAGTCCCATACAGGATAAACCCAAGGAGAAACATGCCAAGACACATAGTAATCAAATTGGCAAAAACTAAAGACAAAGAAAAATTATTGAAAGCAGCAAGGGAAAAATGACAATTAACATACAAGGGAACTCGCATAAGGTTAACTGCTGATTTCTCAGCAGAAACGCTACAAGCCAGAAGGGAGTCACCTGATATACTTAAAGTGATGAAAGGGAAGAAACTATAAACAAGATTACTCTACCTGGCAAGGATCTCATTCGGATTCAATGGAGAAATCAAAAGCTTTAAAGACAAGCAAAAGACAAGCTAAGAGAATTCAACACCACCAAACCAGCTCTATAACAAATGCTAAAAGAACTTCTCTAAGTGGGAAACACAAGAGAAGAAAAGGACCTACAAGAACAAACCCAAAACAAGAAAATGGTCATAGGAGCATACATATCGATAATTACTTTAAACGTGAATGGATTAAATGTTCCAACCAAAAGACACAGGCTTGCTGAATGGATACAAAACAAGACCCACATATATGCTGTCTACAAGAAACCCACTTCAGACCTAGGGATGCATAGAGACTGAAAGTGAGGGGATGGAAAAAGATATTCCATGCAAATGGAAATCAAAAGAAAGTTGGAGTAGCAAAATCGTATCAGATAAAATAGACTTTAAAATAAAGACTGTTACAAGAGAAAAGAAAGGACACTACATAATGATCAAGGGATCAATCCAAGAAGAAGATATAACAATTATAAATAGATATGCACCCAACATATGATCACCTTAATACATAAGGCAACTGCTAACAGCTATAAAAGAGGAAATCGACAGTAACACAGTAATAGTGGGGAACTTTAACACCTCACTTACATCAATGGACAGATCATCCAAAATGAAAATAAATAAGGAAACAGAAGCTTTAAATGATGCAATAGAACAGATAGATTTAATTGTTATTTATAGGACATTCCATCCAAAAACAGCAGATTACACTCTCTTCTCAAGTACACATGGGACATTCTCCAGGATAGATCACATCTTAGGTCACAAATCAAGCCTCAGTAAATTTAAGAAAATTGAAATCATATCAAGCATCTTTTCTGACCACAATGCTATGAGATTAGAAATGAATTACAGGGAAAAATCTGTAAGAAATACAAACACACGGAGGCTAAACAACACACTACTTAATAACCAAGAGGTCACTGAAGGAATCAAAGAGGAAAACAAAAAATACCTAGAGACAAATGACAATGAAAACATGATGATCCAAAACCTATGGGATGCAGCAAAAGCAGTTCTAAGAGGGAAGTTTATAGCTATACAAGCTTACCACAAGAAACAAGAAAAATCTCAAATAAACAATCTAACTTTACACCTAAAGGAACTAGAGAAAGAAGAACAAACAAAACCCAAAGTTAGCAGAAGGAAAGAAATCATAAAGATCAGAGCACAAATAAATGAAATAGAAACAAAGAAAACAATAGCAAACATCAATAAAATGAAAAGCTGGTTCTTTGAGAAGATAAACAAAATTGATAAACCATTAGCCAGACTCATCAAGAAAAAGAGGGAGAGGACTCAAATCAATAAAATTAGAAATGAAAAAGAAGTTACAACAGACACCGCAGAAATACAAAGCATCCTAAGAGACTACTACAAGCAACTCTATGCCAATAAAATGGACAACCTGGAAGAAGTGGACAAATTCTTAGAAAGGTATAACCTTCCAAGACTGAACCAGAAAGAAATAGAAAATATGAACAGACCAATCACAAGCACTGAAATTGAAACTGTGATTAAACATCTTCCAACAAAGAAAAGTCCAGGACCAGATGGCTTCACATGCAAATTCTATCAAACATTTAGAGAAGAGCTAACACCCATTCTCCTCAAACTCTTCCAAAAAATTGCAGAGGAAGGAACACACCCAAACTCATTCTATGAGGCTACCATAACACTGATACCAAAACCAAAGATACTACACAAAAAGAAAATTACAGACCAATACCACTCATGAATATAGATGCAAAAATCCTCAACAAAATACTAGCAAACAGAATCCAACAACACATTAAAAGGATCACACACCATGTTCAAGTGGGATTTATCCCAGGGATGCAAGGATTCTTCAATATACGCAAACCAATCAATGTGATACACCATATTAACAAATTGAAAAATAAAAACCATATGAACATCTAAATAGATGCAGAAAATGCTTTTGAAAAAATTCAGCCCCATTTATGATAAAAACTCTCCAGAATGTGGGTATTGAGGGAACCTACCTCAACATAATAAAGGCCCTATACGACAAACCCACAGAAAACATCATTCTCAATGGTGAAAAACTGAAACCATTTCCACTAAGATCAGGAACAAGACAAGGATGTCCACTCTCACCACTATTATTCAACCTAGTTTTGGAAGTCCTAGCCACAGCAATTAGAGAAGAAAAAGAAATAAACAGAATCCAAATTGGAAAAAAAAGTAAAACTGTCACTGTTTGCAGATGACATGATACTATACATAGAGAATCCTAAAGATGCCACCAGAAAACTACTAGAGCTAATCAATGAATCTGGTAAATTTGCAGGATACAAAATTTATGCACAGAAATCTCTTGCATTCCTATACACTAATGATGAAAAATTTGAAAGAGAAATTAAGGAAACACTCCCATTTACCATTTCAACAAAAAGAATAAAATACCTAGGAATAAACCTATCTAGGGAGAAAAAAGACCTGTATGCAGAAAACTATAAGACACTAATGAAAGGAATTAAAGATGATACCATGGAGAGGTACACCATGTTCTTGGATTGGAAGAATCAATATTGTGAAAATGACTATACTACCCAAAACAATCTACAGATTCAATGCAATCCCTATCAAATTACCAATGGCATTTTTTACGGAACTAGAACAAAAAATCTTAAAATTTGCATGGAGACAAAAAAGACCCTGAATAACCAAAGCAGTCTTGAGGGAAAAAACAGAGCTGGAGGAATCCAACTCCTTGACTTCAGACTATACTACAAAGCTACAGTAATCAAGACAATATGGTACTGGCACAAAACCAGAAACACAGATCAATGGAACAAGATAGAAAGACGAGAGATAAACCCATGCACCTATGATCAACTTATCTTTGACAGAGGAGGCAAGAATATACAATGGAGAAAAGACAGTCTCTTCAATAAGTGGTGCTGGGAAAACTGGACAGCTCCATGTAAAAGAATGAAATTAGAACACTCCCTAACACCATACACAAAAATAAACTCAAAAAGGATTCGAGACCTAAATGTAAGGTGGGACACTATAAAATTCTTAGAGGAAAACATAGGAAGAACACTCTTTGACATAAATCACAGCAAGATCTTTTTTGATCCACCTCCTAGAGTAATGGAAATAAAAACAAAAATAAACAAATGGGACCTAATGAAACTTAAAAGCTTTTGCACAGCAAAGGAAATCATAAACAAGACGAAAAGACAACCCTCAGAATGGGAGAAAATATTTGCAAATGAATCAACAGACAAAGAATTAATCTTCAAAATATATAAACAGCTCATACAGCTCAATATTAAAAAAAACAACAACCCAATCCAAAAATGGGCAGAAGACCTAAATACACATTTCTCCAAAGAAGACCTATAGATGGCCAAGAAGCACATGAAAAACTGCTCAACATCACTAATTATTAGAGAAATGCAAATCAAAACTACAGTGAGGTATCACCTCACACCAGTTAGAATGTGCATCATAAGAAAATCTACAAACAACAAATGCTGGAGAGGGTGTGGAGAAAAGGGAAGCCTCTTGCACTGTTGGTGGGGATGTAAATTGATACAACCACTACGGAGAAGAGTAAGGAGGTTCCTTAAAAAACTAAAAATAGAATTACCATATGACCCAGCAATCCTACTACTGGTCATATACCCAGAGAAACCCATAATTCAAAAAGACACATGCACCCCAATATTCATTGCAACACTATTTACAATAGCCAGCTCATGGAAGCAACCTAAATGCCCATCAACAGATGAATGGATAAAGAAGATGTGGTACATGTATACAATAGAATATTACTCAACCATAAAAAGGAACGAAATTGGGTCATTTGTTGAGATGTGGATGGACCTAGAGACTGTCATACAGAGTGAAGTAAGTCAGAAAAAGGAAAACAATATCGTATATTAACGCATATATGTGGAACCTAGAAAAATGGTACAGATGAACCGGTTTGCAGGGCAGAAATTGAGGCACAGATGTAGAGTACGAATGTGTGGACACCAAGGGGGGAAAGCCGTGGTGGTGTGTTGGTGGTGATGTGATGAATCGGGCAATTGGAATTGACATGTATACACTGATGTGTATAAAACTGATAACTAATAAGAACCTGCTGTATAAAAATTAAATTAAATTAAATTAAAACATTAAAAAAAAAGATTCTAAGAGCTTTCTGAACCATACTATCAAGACTAAAGGACTTAAGGGGAAAATGTGCCCATCTTATTAATGCTGCTTAATAAAATATTTACTACTCTCCAAAAATATATATAATAATGTATACAATGATCTTATTTTTATAAAGAAAAATTAGGTAATATTTGGTACTTATTGAGATGTTAATATGATATGATTGCTTTCTTCAATGGTAACGAGACATGATTCCTAGAATAAGAGGGGGAGTCAAAAAAGCTTTTTTTTTTTTTCTTTAATACATGATTTCTCATCAATATTCAGCCTGTTTGGTCTTTACATACAGAACTATGCACGAAGATTGGTTTTTCCAAATGTGTCTAGAGCAGTAGCAGGATGTATCATCCACTAGTTAGGGTAGTCATCAGAAAGACTTTCCCGCTGTGCAGCTGGGTCTCTGCAAGTTCAGTGAGTGAATATCCTAAAAAACGGGCATTCGCATTCGTCAGACCCTCCTCATTATCTTCTCTTAGAACAGATGCTGTGCGCCCTTGCTGACATCCAATTTCAACACTCTTGTTTCATTTGGTATTCTAAGAGGCATTTTAAAAATTCTCTAATAGAAAAAAAAAGTTAGTCTGCAGGTGTTACATTTTCTCCTTTCCCAAAATCTTCTATCTCCTGGGAGAAGGACATACACATTTTGGAGCAGCATGCTAATCAACAACAGAAAATTGACACAGATGTTCATCTGTTTAAACGAAGGAGAAAAACATAGCTCAATAGGATAACAGTAGGTCTTTATTACCAGAGGGATATTCCTTATGGCCTGAGATATAATGATGTTTTAAAATTGATTTAAAAATTATGAATTAGTTTGGAAACTCTATACAGTCATTAAAATAATCTAGAAAAATTGAATGATAAATAAATATAAATAAATAAATATTGATAAAAACTGTGTAATAATTTTCAAAGATGTTAAATAATTTCAAATATGCTAAAATTAAAAAAAAATTAAGTACAGCAAGGATATACATCATACTACCAACATTGAATATTGTAAGGTGATGTCAATGTGTAAAGGATTTTATTCTTTTTTGTTTATTTTCCATTTTTGTAAAATAAATCTCTAGTATTTTACTAATTTTAAATTATATCATTTAAGACAAAGTACTTGTAAATCATGCTTAAATGTTTATTTGAATTAAAATTAAAACACATACCACACCAGGAAGAAGAACTATGGTCTCATTCACCTCAGTGAGGTCCTTCCTACTAATACCATACCAGTTTCTCAGTCTATATAATCTGAGTTCAGCAAAATGGTTGTCAGCTTTTACTCATTTATTTATTTTTCTTATAATTATGTTCCTCGGGAGTTTTAAGTTCAGAAATATTTAGATACTAAAATGTATATGTTCCATATAGTCTCTTCACCTCCCTTATTTCAAAAGAAATAATAGGTGAGAAAATAAGGAATTTTATTTGATGAAGTAAAAATGAAGTTAATTATATATTTTTTTCTAATTTAATTCTTAATTCATGACATTTCTAGAAAGTCAGTTATAGCCTTTTTACCTTGTATTTCTGAAACATTGCAAAGAAGTTGATTAATATGAAAAAAAAAGACACAGTAATGATTTCTGCTCCATAGCCTCTTCATCTGAAGCCACAAGTTTATTTTCTGTTTTCCAAATGATTGCAAACAAAACTTTACCCAATATTTTGCACTATGTAGCACAGGTCTCCATATTTCCATCCTCCACTGACAGCTTTCCCCTTTGTCCACAACCTACACTTGAATCCAATGACACAGTTGGTTTTTTTTTTTTTTTAATACACTAACATACTATTTCTTGTAACAATTTCTGTTATTAGTCAGCTTTCCCGAGGTGACGATTTCAACAACACAGCACATTACAAAAACAAATCATAATTTCTCTCTCACCTTACAGGTTTGGGTCAGCTGCTCTGGGTCTGCTTCTTCATGTTTTCTCATTCCGGGATCTAAGCAGAAGGAAGGACACTTCTTGAGAACATTTTTGTTACAAAGAGGAAAGAAAAACAGAATCACTGGCAAAACTTGTCTCTGAAACAGAGTGTTCACATGTGATGTAAATTACAAGGGCTCATATTCCTTGACCAAACACATCATATGGCAAACCCAAAATCAGTGGAATTGGGAATGTAGAATCTTTTACAGAACGGGGGAGAGAGAATACATGAGAACAATAATACAATTTACCACACTGCAACTTTCTGGGCTGTCATTGATGCTGATCTGGTAAAAGTTTCATCCAAATACACTTGCACTGTGGTGAGGTATTTGTCTACACAGCAGCTTCACTAGTGTCCACTTACAGAGCAAACGTCCCAGTCATCTGAGCCTCCAGTGCTCCTCAGTCTGTTCCCTGCTTCCTCCCCTGTAATTTATTTTCCTGCTGCTCCCTTCTCTTCTAGCTCATTCCACTCTGACTTTTGGTGTTCAAACACACTTCCCAATATTAGTAATATGCAAAATTTTAGGTTAGTGAGAGGAAAAGACTCCACACTCAACTTCTAATGACACAATGATGATGATGATGGTGATGATGATGATGATGATGAATGCTATCACCTACATAAGTACTGGGCAAATCTCTATGTGATTAACATACATAGACTTATTTAATATCCTATATAACCTTATAAAGTATATTCAAGTATCCTTTTCCTTTTACAGATAATAAAAAACCAAGCACAAGTGTACATGGCTTAGATGAAACAGATTAGTAGCCTGAAGTAGGAAAGGGAGATAGCGCATGATAATTTTATTTTCCACTTTTAGAGCCAACCTTTTTAGTTGCTTGTTAGCTGTTTGTTTGTTTGTTTGTTTTACTCCCATACTGAATCAAGTGTAGGGAAGGGCATAGAGCAATCATTTGGCTGGTTGTCTTTGTGTTTTCTGTGTTTAGCAGGTGTTCAAAGCTGGCATCTCTGAATGGGTCTCCTGGCAGGAAATAAAGACAACTCTTCTTTCACTGGGTACCATCAGACTTCCATTCTAGGTCCTTGATTCCTTAGTCTCTTGATCCAGCCTCTCTCCACACTTTCTGATATCTGTTATTATACCTCCATCATAATCTCTAAGTCAAGAGCTTTGAAGACTGTGACACCTGGTACTAAATTATATTTAGTAAATTATATGTACATTTAGTACATTGAATTATCATGTAGACAACCAATTTAAGCATTTTTGACTCAAAATTCCTTGATCCCCTCATCACCTCTGCTCTACTTTAGCAAACAACTCCTAGATTCACACTTGTCAATATCAGAAAGTGCTCCTTTTCTAAAAATTAAGCCCAATATCTTAACATCCCTTATTCTCCCAGTTCCTTACATGTCTATTACAGCCATGCCATTTCTTTCTTTTTTTTTTTTTTTTTTCCAGTACGCGGGCCTCTTACCGCTGTGGCCTCTCCCATTGCGGAGCACAGGCTCCGGACGCACAGGCTCAGCAGCCATGGCTCACGGGCCCAGCCGCTCCACGGCATGCGGGATCTTCCCAGACCGGGGCACGAACCCGTGTCCCCCGCATCGGCAGGCGGACTCTCAACCACTGCGCCACCAGGGAAGCCCGCCATTTCATCTATACAATCAAAATCAGTTTTTCCTTAAACACCCCCTTCTTAAAAAATCTATTTTATTCTTTACTTAATTTCCTATATGTTCTATGGTTTATATCTATTATCCCGACATTATTATTAATAATGCCACATGAAACATTCAAGTGTGCTAGTTTGGACAATAAATTATATATGGCTTCCTATCTCTATTTTTTGTTTCATCCATCATACTTCTTTCAGCAAGCTCTTTTCTCCTTCTATCCCTCTATCCTGTAAACTCTCATCTGTGCATTCATTCCAGTCTTCTCTACTCCAAACTCAGGCTCCTAATAGCTGCTGGAGAAAATCCCAGAACAGCATGGAGTGATGCCACCACACATTTTCAGCACCCTCATTTTGGCTGAGTCCTCAGTGATACTTGATAATCCTTTCACTTGTTCTCAGGCCTCTTTCTTATACCTGTCTTTTAGCCTTTTATCTTAGTCTCAGAGGAAACCATGTCCTCCCTCTTGTCCAAAAAATCATCCTTCCACTTTGTTTTAAATAGCATCTCTTTGGTGGGGGGTTAGTGGTGGGATAAATTGGGAGATTGGGATTAACATATATACACTAATATGTATAAAATAGATAACTAATAATAACCTGATGTATAAAAAAATAAATTAGGGGCTTCACTGGTTGTGCAGTGGTTGAGAGCCCGCCTGCCGATGCAGGGGACACGGGTTCGTGCCCCAGTCCGGGAAGATCCCACATGCTGCGGGATGTCTGTCAGCCTGTATCTAAATCAACTGTTAACTCTCAACCTGAGCAGTGCATCATCTGAGTTTCCTTGTCTTCCCCGCACACAACCTACTTAGTCATCTCAGGCAGACCTAGATTATCTCTTCACTCCTCATCCACAGAACCCTGAACTCTCTTTATTATAGGACTTAGTATTTATTTTATAGCTATTTATTTTAGGTCTACCTCAGTAAGATTTATTAATTCATTAATTCACATGTATTATATAAACTGGAAGCATAACATAAAAAGAGAAATAAGACAAAATCACTGTCCTGAAGGAGCTTGGAGTCTAGCGAATTAGACAGACAGGTGGGTCTACATTACAAGTAAGTGTTCTGAGAGAGGTGGCCACACAGAGGCATCGTGGGATCATAAAAGACAGACATCAGACTGATGGTAAGGTAAATCATCCAGAGGTACGACACATGGACTGAGTTTTCTATGACAATGATGAAGTAGCCAGATTAAAACAAGATGGGAGGTCATTCCAGGTAGAGGAAATAGCATATAAATATAACATCTTATGAAAAAATACAAACAAACTTTTTGGCCAACCCAATAAAAGGGTATAGATATACAAAACTACATGATGTTTCGAGAAATATATATAGTGATTATGAATTCTTTAAGTGTCTTGCCTTGCCTTGTTTATTTCTATGTTGTCAGCACTTAGCAGAGTTTCTATAACAGAGATCTGGCTCCTAAATAAATGAGTTAACAAAACAGGAAAAAGTTATATACATATTATGTATATGTGGATATACGATGATGATGATGATGGTGATGATGATGCAGAAATACCAATGCATGTACAAAACTTGTTTTCCACAGAGCATGCATTGTTAAGAACTGGGTTCCTCATTGTACTACAGTAATTGACATTAATTATCCCTAATTATGACAAACTTTAAATCTCACTTAGTCTTAGCAAGACCAATGCAGCTGTCCAAAACAATAACTCCATTTTCCCTCACACACTGACTCTTGGCCTTTGAATCTTTTTCTGTCAGCCTATGGCTCTGTTACATAATTTAATATTGAGCTTCTCCATAGCAATAATTTATATTTGCTACTGCATATTCTTTTGGCTATTGTTCTTCAACTCATAAGAGGATTAAAAAAAAAAACATGCGATGTGTCTCATGGTTTTATAGCTGGTCAGCTTGTTTGTCTTCTCACACCTAGAGTGGTACTCCCTTACATAAAGGTGATTTTTAGTGTACCTTTACATGATGACTTCAGAAAAAATATCTGGCAGTTGCTCCAATTTCCATATTCGTAAGTGGTTAGTAGAGTAAACTTCCAGACATGTTACGATCATATCTGGTCCAAAGAAGTGTGTTGGGGGAAAAACCTAAGTATTTCACTTCTTAACTTCTCTGGAGAGGAGGAAGTGATATCATCTGTAATAAAAATACAAAGCAAAATAAACAAAAGAAAGCAAAGTCAGAATCATATACCTGGGCAGATGTGAACTTGAACCATCACTCTTCTATTTACCGCTTATGTGATCTCTGACCAATTAATCAATCTTTTCTGCCTCAGTTATTTGATATGCTACATTGGGATATGTCTGTCTCTTTGGATTTTGTGACATTTTAATGAGATCAGATACAAACTAGTGCCCAACAAATGTTAGTTCCCCAATAATTCTGCACATCAATAAAGGTTGTTAATAAGTTCAAAGCCAGTGGAATAGTGAGATTCATTGTACCTGATGTGTCAGCTCTACAAGCATCACTTCTGTGCCAATTGATAGATCAGTTTGGATTTGATACATCACCAGTGGGAGAATACCATAGAGTTACAGTTTTGTGGGATGTACAAAAAGCTATGCTACAGATTCTATATTTGTAAACAACATAGTGCACACATATGTCTGATGTCTCACATGTCCTACTTCTTAAATCAACACATTGTTTTTCTTTTTTTGACAGAATTAGCTGCCTTGTCATTGAGGTTGCTGAAGATGATGACAGGCTGAAAGTGCTCAATGATAAATTCCAGCAAAGCCTTATAGCGTGGATGCCTCTGGAGGGAAGGTTGTTTTCAGGGCAGAACTATACTTAGTAAAATTTAATGATGTAAATATAGTAACCAGGTTGAAAAGAAATCTGTATTCTGACCAGAATGTTAGAATCAGAAGAAATATTTCTTTAAGAAGTTAACAGAAAATGACTAGAGTAAAATGACTGAACAAATATGTGATGATAATTATATTTATCTTGATCCTGGACATTTTTTTGTCAATTATTAGTCACTTTCAAATACTAAAAAATGATTTTTATTTTTAAAGAAAATTCTCTTATTTTTATAAAAACCATAAAACAATATTTCTCTGGTTATTTTTATGTAAATATACTTAAAGCTTACTGAAGTGTCTAAGCTGTTCAAACACTGCTACCCAAATACCTGCTTCTTGTTTTCCTCCTGGTAGTAAGATCTAGCATCAAGAGGTAATACTTTTATCTAAACGTGTTATTATCCAGATGAAAAATTACCATAACACACTCACATCAATAACAAGGATGCCTCTGAATGACATGGTATTTGTCAGCATTACTGGATTCCTAAATATAAATTATATGTATATCACTACCACATAAAATATATTGGCCATTTTGGTCTTCGATCTATTCTTAAATGTCTGGAAAGATTAGCTCACATGGGTAGAATTCATGCTAACTAATCAATACTTGTTAAAATGTATAAGAGGGGAGATTAATCTATTGATTGTGGAACAATTTTGGTCCTGAGAGAACAAAACTGTTTGTCAGATTATCCTTTGAATGTCTCCCCTTATACCTCCAGCAAAACATGTGCTCTAAGCTGTAAACTGATTCTTAGATATTATTAACAAAGTGTCCAGAATGGGGTTAGTAGTTTACATGAAATGCTGTGAAAATTGGTGATGGATTAAAATTTGGAATCTAAGTGACTATGAACTTTAACTAAGGAAAATAATCTCATCGTAGGCATGTTATTGGACTGGCAGAATTTTACCATAGAAATTAGTTAATATGAGTTATCAAATATAAATTCTCTTTGCCTAAAACCATTCTGAGAAATTAATAATTTTTATGAAAATTTACTCATTCATACATCCATCAATCCATTCATTCATTCAGCAAATATTTAAGCTACATGTAAAAAGTGAAATTAGAACACTACCTAACACCATACACAAAAAAAACTCCAAATGGATTAAAGACCTAAATGTAAGACCAGACAAAAATAAAACTCCTAGAGGAAAACATAGGAAAAACACTCTTTAACATAAACCACAGCAAGATCTTTTTTGACCCACCTCCGGGAGTAATGGAAATAAAAACAAAAATAAACAAATGGCACCTAATTGAACTTCAAAGCTTTTGCACAGCGAAGGAAACCATAAACAAGACGAAAAGAAAACCCTCAGAATGGGAAAAAAAATGTTTGCAAATGAAACAACAGACAAAGGATTAATCTCCAAAATATACGAACAGCTCATGGAGCTCAATATCAAAAAATAAAAGCAATTCAATTAAAAAATGGGTGGAAGACTTAAATAGACATTTTACCAAAGAAGATATATAGATGGCCAAGAGGCACATGAAAACATGCTCAACATCACAAATTATTAGAGAAATGAAAATCAAAACTACAATGAGGTATCACCTCATGCTGGTCAAAATGGCTATTATCAAAAAATCTAGAAACAATAAATGCTGAAAAGGGTGTGGTGAAAAGGGAACCCTCCTGCACTGTTGGTGGGAATGTAAATTGATAAAATCAATATGGAGAACAGTATAGAGGTTCCTTAAAAAACTAAAAATGGAACTACCATATGACCCAGCAATTCCACTACTGGGCATATACCCTGAGAAAACCATAATTCAAAAAGAGTCATGTACCACAATGTTCATTGCAGCTCTATTTACAATAGCCAGGACATGGAACCAACCTAAATGTCTACTGACAGATGAATGGATAAAGAAGATGTGACACATATATACAATGGAATATTACTCAGCCATAAAAAGAAATGAGATTGAGTTATTTGTAGTGAGGTGGATGGATCTAGAGAAGGTCATACAGAGTGAAGTAAGTCAGAAAGAGAAAAACAAATACCGTATGCTAACACATATATCTGGAATCTTAAAAAAAAAAAAAAGGTACTGATGAACCTAATGGTGGGGCAGAAATAGAGACGTAGACATAGAGAATGGACTTAAGGACATGGGGTGGGGAGGGGGAAGCTAGGGCGAAGTGAAAGTAGCATCAACATATATACACTATAGAATGTAAAATAGATAGCTAGTGGGAAGCAGCAGCATAGCACAGGGAGATTGCTTTACGATGACCTAGAGAGGTGGGATAGGGAGGGTGAGAGGGAGGCTCAAGAGGGAGGGGATATGGGAATATATGTATACATATGGCTGATTCACTTTGTTGTGCAACAGAAACTAACACAGTATTATGAAGCAATTATACTCCAATAAAGATCTATTAAAAAATGAATCTATTCATTCATCCATCCATTCATCCATCAATTCATTCAGCAAATATTTAAGTATCTACTATGTGTCAGACAACCTGTGAGACAATGGGGTAGAGGGTTGGGTAATACAGGGTCTGTGCCCTGAAGTAGCCCATAGTTTCTCATGTGAGCCAAGAAACTAAGTAAATAGTCATAATAGGGTATTGTCATCTTAGGATGTCAAGATGATACAATGTGGACATGCTGAATTCCTTAAAGGAAGGAAATCTAAAAAAAAGAGGGGATATATGTATATGTATAACTGATTCACTTTGCTGTACAGCAGAAACTAACAGCATTGTAAAGCAACTATACTCCTATAAAAATCAATAAAAAAGAAAGATGTCTTAATATAAACTGTGGTGGAAAGTAAGCAAAAGCTTTGTAACCAACATATACATTTTTCAGTAAAGGTACATAATATAAGAGCAAAGTAATCTTAATTTTAATGAGTGTGCAGACCTCATCTTGCCTAAAGAAATATATTAATGATATTTTTCCCATTAATTGTCTGTAGAATATAAAAGTGTTCTTGCTTTATATCTCCTTTATGAATGGATGTAAAAGGTCTTGTGTAGGTAGTTCTTAGAGGAACCTTATACTCTTTTTTTTTTTTTTGCGGTACGCGGGCCTCTCACTGCTGTGGCCTCTCCCGTTGTGGAGCACAGGCTCCGAACACGCAGGCCCAGCGGCCATGGCCCACAGGCCCAGCCGCTCTGTGGCATGTGGGATTACTCCCAAACCGGGGCACGAACCCGCGCCCCCTGCATCGGCAGGCAGACTCTCAACCACTGCGCCACCAGGGAAGCCCGGAACCTTATACTCTTGAAACCATGAGCTACTATAGCAACTACCATGGTGTCCTGAGCTGTGGCTATGCATGTGGATGTGACTATGGCTACAGTGGGTATAGGTACAGCTGCTCTGAGTCATGCAACTTTGGAACATATTTGTCCTATGAATTCTACTTAACGTCTTATAGCTTAGCTTATACCTTTGGACTCATCACTGAACCTATGATTTTACTTTTAGGTTATTTTATACCTTCTGATTTATGTTTAGTTTAAACAATGGCAAATTTATTCTCATCTACAACATTCAAAACTTCAGAATGTCAATTTCATCCACTAGATTGGACAAACTCAATGGATAACTTCCATTATATTTAGAATTCAGCATTTTACTCTTACGTAACCTTCATATATTGAAGTAATTTTATATTACTAGCCAATGTAGAAAATTTTTGATCTTATTTTTCATCAAATATAATCTGATTTTGATATCAAGACAAGTTTCTTTCATTGATATTTACATCTGTGGTTTTGTGATTGGGTGAAAAATGTTTTCTCTTAATAGTAAATTTTATAAATGATGGGGATAGCCTCAACAAGGAATCTGTATCTGACTTTTTTTTTTCTTTTGTGCCTAGTATTTAGGTACTTGGTATTTACTATAAGTTGTTCAATTGTTGTTTATTGGAGACTTTGGAGCATATAATCACTCACCTCAGATTGTCAAATATGATTATTGATTGATTGGTAAATAGATGCAAGGAAGTTAATATAATAAACTCTAACTTTATCAGTGAGAAAGATGGTTTAAAGAGAAAACTAAGGATTCCTTCTTCCCTTTCTTCCTTCACCAAATACTGGGGACTTTCAAAATTCTTATTCTGTACTAATTTGAACCAATGAAAGTAGAAAGAAAAGATCATGGCCCATCATGTCAGAGCAGATATTAGGTTAAGTGCTCAAAGTGCCTTAGCAGAAGCAGGTCCAAGAGGGAATTCAAGAGCCAGCACTTTCTAATTGTTATGAACCAATCAGAACAACTGTTCCTGAATCTCATCAAACGGTATTAACTTCCCTTCCTTTGGGTAATTTCTTAATCTGAGTAATCTGATATAACAAAGCACCCCACATCTCAGTGATCTCATTCATCCTAACGATACTAAATACCATCTTCATGCCCTTGAATTTGTTTTTTTCTTCCCAGCCCAGATCTCTCACTTGAAACCCAGACTCAGACTCATATGTCAAATTATCTATATAAATCTTGCATGTCTCATAGTCATTGGAATATGTCTAAAATTAATCTTCTCATCTTCCTCTGCCTCAGAAAAAATTTGATCTACTCACAACTTTTCCCATATCAATTAATGACATTCCCATATTTTCAGGGCAAATGCTTTTGAGTTCCTTGACTCTCTCTCTCTCTCTCTCTCTCAAAGCCTGCATCCAATCTATCAAAAACCTCTGTTGACTCTACTTTCAATGCATACCAAGAATCTAACCATTTCTTGACACCTCTCCACTGTAACCTGAGTCTTTTTTTAAGTCACACATAGTAGATGCTTTTAGTGTTCCGCCCTTATTTCCTTGGATCTCTTTGAAAATTGCCATGCAAAAAGCCTCCTGGAATGCTTTCACCCCTCAACAGTCAACTTCTGTTTATTTGTTGGAGGCTGTTGAAATCTACTGGCTCCCTACTCACATGGAGAGCTAGACCTGCCTGGGAATTTATGCACTCTTCTTAACCCCTACAGGAAGCCTTGACTAATTACTGGTGATGAAAGAGATATAAATCATGCAAGATCATGTACTCCTTGATTCTAAATACTCAACTAGCTACTCATCTCATTCAGGGTAAAAGCCAGATTCCTCCAATGGCCTCTAAAATGCCTCCATTTTTTGACTCTCAACATCCTTCTCCCCTGTGGTATTTCTCTGAATCTTTCCCCATCAGTGCCTTAGTGCTTGCTGTGCCTTCTAACTGGAGTGCTCTTTTCTCAAATATCAGCATAGTTTGCTTCCTCACCTTCTCTGACAGTTGTCTCAAAATTTCCTTCTCTGTGAGACTTCCCTGACTACTCTACTGAAAACTTCAACTTCCTTGCTGCACTCTCTAAGCCCCTTCTGTACAATGTTTTCCTTTATAAAATTCATCATCATCTGGTATATTTGTTCTCACCTAGAAGAATGTATGCTCCTTGAGGACAGGAACTTTTATCTCCTGATTTCTTTTCCATAAAATGATCCCCCAAGCTTCAAGCAAGACCTTATAGTTTATGCACAATATATATTTGTTGAATGAATAAATGTGAGAATGAATGAATTTAAAGCTACCAAAATTTACTAATTTTGTATTATTACATGTTGGAGGGCTGAGCTCAGTTTTCATTGGAATAATTTTGACATCTTCATCTATCTGCTACAACTCTTTGGTCTGTTCACATTTACATATCTGGATAGCCCAGGACCTTGGTATGGTCTGTCTTTTAGCTGTGTGCTCTCAATCTATTTATTTATTTTTATTTTTTGTGATATTTATTTATTTATTTACTTATTATTATTTTTAAAACATCTTTATTGGAGTATAATTGCTTTACAATGGTGTGTTAGTTTCTGCTTTATAACAAAATGAATCAGTTATACATATACATATATCCCCACATCTCTTCCCTCTTGCATCTCCCTCCCTCCCACCCTCCCTATCCCACCCCTCTAGGTGGTCACAAAGCACCGAGCTGATCTCCCAGTGCTATGCGGCTGCTTCCCACTAGCTATCTATTTTACATTTGGTAGTGTATATATGTCCATGCCACTCTCTCACTTTGTCCCAGCTTACCCTTCCCCACCCCCATGTCCTCAAGTCCATTCTCTAGTAGGTCTGCATCTTTATTCTCGTCTTGCTCCTAGGTCCTTCATGACCATTTTTTTTTTTTAGATTCCATATATATGTGTTAGCATACGGTATTTTTTTTTCTCTTTCTGATTTACTTCACTCTGTATGATAGTCTCTAGGTCCATCCACCTCACTACAAATAACTCAATTTCGTTTCTTTTTATGGCTGAGTAATATTCCATTGTATATATGTGTCACATCTTCTTTATCCATTCATCTATTGATGGACACTTAGGTTGATCCATGTGCTGGCCATTGTAAATAGAGTTGCAATGAACACTTTGGTATATGACTCTTTTTGAATTATGGTTTACTCAGGGTATATGCCCAGTAGTGGGATTGCTGGGTCGTATGGTAGTTCTAATTTTAGTTTCTGAAGGAACCTCCAAACTGTTCTCCACAGTGGTTGTATCAATTTACATTCTCACCAACAGTGCAGGAGGGTTCCTTTTTCTCCACACCCTCTCCAGCATTTATAGTCTGTAGATTTTTTGATGATGGCCATTCTGACCAGTGTGAGATGATATTTCGTTGTAGTTTTGATTTGCATTTTTCTAATGATTAATGATGTTTAGCATTCCTTCACATGTTTGTTGGCAATCTGTATATCTTCTTTGGAGAAATGTCTATTTAGGTCTTCTGCCCATTTTTGGATAGGGTTCTTTGTTTTTCTGATATTAAGCTGCATGTGTTGTTTGTATGTTTTGGAGATTAATCCTTTGTCAGTTGCTTCATTTGTAAATATTTTCTCCCATTCTGAAGGCTGTCTTTCCATCTTGTTTATGGTTTCTTTTGCTGTGCGAAAGTTTTAAGTTTCATTAGGTCCCATTTGTTTATTTTTGTTTTTATTTCCATTTCTCTAGGAGTTGGGTCAAAAAGGATCTTGCTGTGATTTATGTCATAGAGTGTTCTGCCTATGTTTTCCTCTAAGAGTTTGATAGTGTCTGCCCTTACATTTACATCTTTAATCCATTTTGAGTTTATTTTTGTGTATGGTATTGGGGAGTGTTCTAATTTCATTCTTTTACATGTAGCTGTCCAGTTTTCCCAGCACCACTTATTGAAGAGGCTGTCTTTTCTCCATTGTTATTCTTGCCTCCTTTATCAAAGATAAGTTGACTATATGTGTGTGGGTTTATCTCTGGGCTTTCTATCCTGTTCCATTGATCTATATTTCTGTTGTTGTGCCAGTACCATACTGTCTTAATTACTGTAGCTTTGTAGTGTATTCTGAAGTCAGGGAGTCTGAATCGATCTATTTAATGAAATTTTTTTAAAGTATAGTTAACTTACAATATTATATTAGTTTCATGTGCACAACATAGTGCTTCAATAGTTTTACAGATTATACTCCATTTAAACTTATTATAAAATATTGGCTATATTTCCTGTGCTGTACAATGTATGGTCGTAGCTTATTTACTTTATACACAGTTGTTTTTATCTCTTAATCTCCTACCCCTATCTTGCCCCTACCTCATTCCCCTTCTCCTTGGTAACAAGTAGTTTGTTCTCTAAGCAAATATTCCATCTGAACTCATCATATGCCAGCTGCTTAAATAGCATCCTCACGTGCTATGCATACATCCAGCTGAGAGAATTATGTCGGAGAACATTACCATTACCTTGGTAAATGAATATCTTGTTCTCGTCTGTCAATTAAGACTTTTGGTGAATACTTTCTATATGCACTAACCTTACTAATGATATGTATGTTTTGTATGTTTTAAGAGGAGCATTCCTGTACATTTTGCACAATAGAAGCCAACACTTAATGAGTGCTTATGCGGTCAGAACTACTGTACTAATTTCCTTACTCTTTCTTTTTGTTCTCATAACAATCCTGTAAGGTAGGTACTATTATTAACCCTTGTTCCATTTTTTAATTTATGATATTTTACATAATTTAGATCACTGAAATCATATAGTGATTTTTTATACTCCTTTGGTTAATTAGCATTTTACTACTAGGGATTTCTTTTGGCATTAAAATGCCTTATAAATATTGTTTTTAATTATGGCATAGTGGTCCATAACATTAATATACTTTTCCCTTATTGTAATTTTCCTCTATCTTACTATTTCTCTATTATTGAACATTTAAGTGGTTTCCCTTTTTTTTTCTTATTATAAATACAACTGTGATAAAAGTCTTTGTGCATATGCTGTTATCATTGTTTTGTATCTTATCCTTAGGCTGAAATCTTATGATTATTACATGTACTGTACAGCTTTTGGAGTCTTTTGGTTGCTTTGTTTTCTAGGAATGATCCATGACTGGTTCTATGTTTTCTGGTAGCTTTCATAGAAATTAATCATATGATTTCTTATCTATAGGATAAAAGTAAATCTGCTTCTCAAATGATATTGTGTCTGGTCCTGAGATCTGAGAAAACATACTTCCATGAGAGTTCATAATATACAGTACAATGAAGTAAATGATAGCTACACAATAAAGAGAATGTCATGTGAGAATGCAAAGGCCTTGAAGTCAGGTTTTATTTTTTCCCATAATTATAATAATAAACTTCAGAAAACTGGTTCTTACCAGAATTCTCAACAATGGCAGATGGCATCACTACAAAGAACACATCAGTAAGTTAATCCTATTGTGGTTGGAGAAAATGTCATAGTCCAGATATCTTAAGGCTGCTACTTTGAATTTATCCCAGGATATATGTTAGAGAGTTCTACATAAAAAATGAGCATAACACTGAAGGATCCTATATGAATTTTGTTTCTCTCACTAAGTTCAGACAACTATTTTATCCCACTGATTCTAGGTGAAATTTCTGGAAGAGTTCCAGGAATTCAGGAATTCTATTTATGCTCTGGTTGAGTGGAAAGCCATGTGGTTCAACAGTTATCTATATTAACAGTAGAATTTTATGAAAGTCACTGTCACCTGTTATAGGTTTTTTTTTCCCTTTATTTAAGAATATGAGGATTGCATTCATGATACTTCAATACTGTAGACTTTGGATCCATCTGTTTTTTGATCTTTTAGGAAAGATCTAAAGGAAAATCAAAATTGACAACTGCACCCATGTTGCCAATTCAGTTTATATTTTACTTTTATATTACTGTTTATATGAGAACCATCTCAGGCTGCCAGGATACTGACTTGGGAGAAATTGTCTTGGTTACAGTGTAAACATCATCTAAGTAATAGAATATAAGGAGAAATTTCAAACATTTAAAATAAAAGGTGAGCTAGTCCTGACGGATAGTTTATGGGGTTAAAAAATGGTAAAGAGAGACAAAATAAACTTTATCAATTAAATTAAGACAGCAGTTGCAAAGTTAAATACAATATTTACCTACTAATACATCAAAGGAAAAACCTGTAATAATAAGTGTAGAAACAATCTGTAGTTACCAAGAAGATGAGGTAGTGGGCTGCCTCCCTGAGGCATGCACAAGGGCCATTGCAGTAATGGATCATACATGTCTTCATGCTCATCTTTCTAGGGCAGCCCAGAATATTGCTTAATAAATTCATTAAAAATGGGCTGGGTCAATATGTTTCCAGAGTACAAGATGTAAGGGGTCTATCCCCAGGTATATGTTAAAAAAATAATTTCATTATGTCATTGATTCTTCTTAGCTCACAGAGGACAGAGAGAAGTATCTAGAATCTCCCAAAGAAAAAAAGTCAAATCACCAGAAATCTCCTAGGAAAACATTAATTGTCCTGATAAATTTATCTCTCTTCAAAGTCTAGCTCTTCAGCTTCTAGGCTCAGTTAGATGGTTTGGTGCAGTTACTATATTGAGAATAAATCCATTTCTCAGGGGCCAATGAACATTAACAAGTTCAGGTGGGTCATCTATAAAACCTATAGCCAACTCATTCATATACGAAGAGAAATAATCGTTGCTGGAAATGTAATACTTAAGTGTGCTTGATTTGAGAATTCTCCTCATACTTAACCTACATGGAAATCTGAATTATAATCTGATCATTTTATTAATTTACAGAGACCAATTACTGTTACA
This sequence comes from Tursiops truncatus, assembly GCF_011762595.2. Classification (NCBI taxonomy): domain Eukaryota; kingdom Metazoa; phylum Chordata; class Mammalia; order Artiodactyla; family Delphinidae; genus Tursiops; species Tursiops truncatus. Next base: position 129,976,719 of record NC_047037.1, on the reverse strand, counting down.
GGGAAATGGAAATACCAAAAGCCCATTTTATCTCCACATCACCTCTATTTTATATGGGGAATGGAATCATAATGAGAAGACAATTTATTAATTTACCCTGAGAACTCATTGTTAGAATGGCCGAAAGACTTAAACCCAGTATAATCAGCTTACTCTTTTCCTGTAAGGAATGGTAAGACAGAACATAATCAAAAAGTTGTTTTCTGGGTCAAGAATCATAACACAGGGAGTTACATAAACTGAATGTTTAATGACATAAAATTAAGATAACTTAATAAATTCATTATACAGTGTATTTAATCATCCTAATGTGACTAGAAGTACTTGAAGTCCCATATTAAGGTCACCTTTGCCTTGAAGAATACTTGTGTCCCTCAGTGTAACTCTGACATACCAGAGAACCTCACTAAAGCTTTGATAGCCTCTATCAAATCATATCAAAGTAAATACTTTGACTCTGCTAGGTGAACTGTTTGCACTCTATGCCTAGGAAACTAGTCAAGACTTTTCTTTATTATTATAGTAAGACTCCAGTATGAAGCTTGTCAAAAAATGGGATAAATTTCCCTTCCAATAATCATGACTTTTGTTTTCAAATGGTTGATCTACTTACCCCTTTCTGTAAGTAATTACGTAACTCAAAAAATTGACTGCTACAATATGTAGGAGAATTACTATCTTCCTTTTTTTCCTATGGGTGAAGGGAAATTGGAAATAGTAAGATTAATGTTTTTACTAGTTAAAGAAATTCTTCAATATCTCAATAATTTAGAAATTTGACTGTCCCACACTAGGCCATAAGACGTGTGGCCTATGAAATCATCTAACTCAGCTTTTATTAACTTCATGTGCCTCGAGTTTGTTACTGGCTGTCTGTCCATCTCTTGCAACTATATTTAAAATGCTGTGTTCATATACTTTTTTTGTGACAATTATATTCACAATTTTCAGTGGTTTGGTACATTGAAGGATACATAACCTCCAGAACTTTATGACATTATCTAAGCTATTATTACTTTATCGTTCCAAACATAGTATTTATCAAATCGGTAATATTTCTAGCAAATTTAGAGTATACTGCCACTAGGTGGCAGTAGTGATCATCTGTTTTAAACACAAAAAAGGTAACTATATATATTAAAGAAAAGATAGCCAGAACTATAAAAGGCAAAACAGAATGAAAACAAGTGCGGCAAAAGTCTTATGAAATAAAGTATAAATGAAAAGTATTACATAGTCCAAATGTATTACTACACATTGATAAGATTGCAATTGGTAATAAAGTTACAACAGCTATAGTCAACAGTGAGCCAAATAATAGAGCTTGAAATAATAGGAAGGGAAGTATTAGAAATAAGCAAATTTAAGAGAAACATAACTGGTGTTAGATAATTTATCATAAAATTATAAATTTAGGAGAGATTATATATAGAAAAATAATTGACATAGATGAAATGAAAAATACAATTGATGCTATAGAAAAATAGTAATGTTCTTAACTATAGGTTCTTTTTAACATATTTGTTGAATATTTAGAAAAACAGTAAGCATATTCTATGTTTCAGAAAAAGCTCAATAATTTACAAAAATAATAAATTGTGCTTGTATTGTCAACTCATGATGCTAGAAAACTAGAGATTAACTTAACAAAAACGTTACTGAAATATGTACTTTAATTAAATAATGTGTTAAAAAAATAAGAATAAAAAATTTAGAAAATGAGACCTGCATATGAAAATCTAAATTTGTATCTCAACATATAAAATGAAACATATGCAGAGCTTTAAATGTTTAGGATTTAGCAAGACATATTTGTATACTTCAAAAGTTAGGGGCTTCCCTGGTGGCTCAGTGGTTGGGAGTCTGCCTGCCGATGCACGGGACGCGGGTTCGTGCTCCGGTCTGGGAGGATCCCACATGCCGCGGAGTGGCTGGGCCCATGAGCCATGGCCGCTGAGCCTGCGCGTCTGGAGCCTGTGCTCCACAACAGGAGAGGCCACAACAGTGAGAGGCCCACATACTGCAAAATAAAACAAAAAAAAGTTAGGAAAAGACTAAAAAGGCAATTACAAAATATGTAAGAAGAAATAATAAAAATCAAAGCAAATGCTAAAAAATTAGAGTATAGAAGATTTGTAGGGGTAATAAATTGATCAGTAGTTTGGAAAAATCAAGAAAATAGGAAAAAAACTCGTGATGTAAATGTTGTGTCTGTGTGTGTTTCTTGCGTAATGAAATTAAACATGAGCAAGAAGATATAACATAGCAACAGAAGGGTTTTTTTCCCTTCAAATAATAGTACAACAGAATTCAGGTTCCATTCTAAGAAATTGAAAATATCTGAATAACAGTCATGTTTTATTCCATAAATACTTCAAAAAGGAATGGACAATTTAATTTGATCAATAATTATGGAAGCAAGTAAAAATATTCCCAATAAATCTTTCCAAAGTGTTTTTTTCCAGATGTTCAAAGATCAGATAGACCAACATGAAAATACATTTTGTAAAGTTAACATTATTTTTGTACTTAAAAATTATACCATAAAAGGTGACCAAAATTCATTTATATGAATAATACTTTATATTTGTAAAATTCCTAAATAAAACACTAAGAAATAAGCATAATGATAAATTGGACTTTTTATTGTATTCTCATAAACTATTAATTCTAATGATGGTGCCATGTTGTTTTCTTTTCCATATTTTTATATCTACTGAAAAATTTCTAATGTGGAAAACTATCTTCTTTATTCAGATAAATATTAAGATAATTTTGGAAAGTTCACCAAATATCACTCTGTGATATTGATTAGGAACCTATTATTTTTATGAATTAAACTGGAAAGATAGTGATCATTTCTGTATTTTATATTCTCTTACAATGGATGGCATAAATCTTCATTCATTCAAGTCTTCTATATCCTTCCATAAAGTTTTTTCAGCAGTGTTATGCATATTTTATGAAAAATCCTTTTCTCTATTTGACATTGTTATTGAAATTGGAATAAGCTATCATCCAATTATACTTTCTAAAAGGCTCTGTTCATATGCATGAAAGTCTTTGAGTAATGTTTAGTTTATAACTTTCCATTTAATTTTTACTCTCAAAAGTAGTTGATTTGATTTTCTTGTGTTTTCCAAATGTGTCCATATGATAAATTTTATAATGATATTGACATTCCACTACATCATCTCTCAGTTTATTTTCTTTTCCACGTGCATTGACATCCTCTACATAAAGATGATCAATAACAGTGGTAATTGTGGAAATCCTTGCCTTATTCCAATGTTCATTCACAATGTATAAACATGGTTTTCATACTGATAATGCAATTTAATAGTACATTAAACTGAAGCAATCTTCTTGGACAACAAAAAAATAAAGAAGGATTAGCTTTCTTTTAGCAATATGTTCATAGAGTTATTTAATAAAAAAGATATATCTTTACCTTTTTCAATTATTATCACTATTGGAATTGTGTCAAGAAAAGGATCTAGATTTTTAATATCAGATGTTTTTAAAAATATCAATCCATAGAAAATTAATGTGTTTTGCCTCTAATAATTCTGTGTCATAAAGACCCTGATCCTTTCCATGGTAAATAGAGCCTTCCTGCCATATTTATACCATTAGTCTTTATAGCATCATCATTCTTTATACCATCAGCAACAACTAGATAGAAATGGAAACATTTTATTAACAGAAATAGTACAGTAATTGGATATTGTATATGGCAATAAAGGAACAAACAAACCAAAAAAAAAACCCAAGAAACTATTGGACTATTTTGCCAGGCAGGACTCAATGAGAATGTAGTATTATTTATTATTTTTATACTTTTACAATCCCTTATCTAGAACTTAAAATATCATTGACTCTTCACATTGTATTGTTGATGTTTTATGTGATCTTCACAGCATTGGATAAATACTTCTTAATGTATCTTTTCCTGAACATAGGATTTGACTAGGAGCTATTGAGGAAATCAGTTAAATCAGTATAAGTGATTAATTAACAAAGGAGAAGTGTATTTTAGATATCACTATACTATACCCCTCAATATACACATTTTATTCTATAGACATCAAATAGTGCATGTGTTACACTAACTATAACACACAGAGGTGCTGTACACACAAAAAAATTATATACATACTTACTTTTTACTGGAAAACATGTTGTTGATATCTCATATTTAAGAAATGTTGATGCTCATAAAAGTGAACTCCATATAACCACATAAAAACATAAAAACCAGTAAGAATGACAGTGCTATAAATTAGCCTAAAAACATTATTTACAATCAAATGTCAAAATCAATCCTGTCAAAAAAGTAAAACAAAGCAAAATCAATATTTATCTAAACATTTGGTTTCTCTGCCAAAACACACGTCATGAAAATGTTGGTGATTAAATGATAGGATCTCATGGTGACCTGGAGTCTCTGTGCATCTGTGCTTCAAGTCTGCAGAGGGGTGATGTTCTTATTTCAAGGTAAGCTTAACTAATATGTGTGGCTTTCAAGCTACGCAAACTCATGACGCTTGGTTACAGAGATGAAGTATGGCAATTTTTTTTTTATTGCTAAAAGTATATGATATACCTTCAGGAATTTATGAGGCAGCAATAAATGAATTCCAGCATTAATGGGTGTGGGCCTCCCCTCTAAATGAACACAATGCTAATGACATGGTCTTCATGCAAATTAGCTGATGAAATGCAGGGCATGGTGGCTTGTGGTTTGTCACACCTACTACAAGGGTGTATAAAAGGCCCCAAGAAAGCAGAGAAGTTCATATTCTGCAAGCAAAAGCTTTGCTCTCACCTACATCTTCAACTATCGACAAGATGAGCTATTACTACGGCAACTACTATGGCAACCTGGACTATGGCCTTGATGGCATGGGCTATGGCTGTGGCTATGGTGGCCACGGATATGTCTGCTACCACCCATGTTACTATGGAAGATATTGTTCCTCTGGCTTTTACTGAGAAACCTTGCATTCAACCTCACACATGACTGAGAACTTTCAGCCAATTTTCCTCTTCTTGATTCTACCGTCTGGACACTTCATTCCATTGGTGCCTCTCTCAGATGAAATTATCATGAGCCAATCCTAGGTCACTTTGATAGATGTTCAGATTTCAACATACCAGGACTGACTTGATAAAAATCATCTGAACTTGCAATTCTAATTTGGGGCAGTGGGGTGGATTTATAGTTTGGGTAATAATTCTCCTTTTGGATACATACTTTGGCAGAACTCTCATTCTAAATTGTTCATGTGAGATCTGTGAAAATTTATTTTCATTAAACTTACTTTGGTTGGCCTTTTAAATGTGTCCTAGTTGTCTGTCCTTCATAAATGGGATTTCTATACATACGGGCACTGATCATGAGTTTATGCGTGTGTCTGTCTGCAATCTGTGTGTGTGTTCTTCACGAAAGCTCCGACAGTGGTGTCGTACCTGTAATTCTATGTAACCATGAGGGTAGAGAGACTGTTCAGCAATTCTTTTCACATTTTGTTAAAAGTATATCAATGAAGCAGCTGCAGCTGCTCTTAACCAGCCTCATATCTTCACTGTGGGATCGTTATGCAACATCATTGCATCATTTGCCAGTGTTGTATTCTACATCCTGCTGTCTTTTGCTGTTTCCAAGCAGGACCTAACTCTGTTGTATTGTTGGAAGCTGTGTTCTTAATGGATTTCTTCTACTGAGGTTGTTTCTTTGGCTTCGCTTAAACAACAGTTGAAGGAACTCAAACAACCTTCAGAATCACAGAGTAATTGGTTTGCTAAGTTGCCATTCTTGCTTTCAGGTACACAGGGCTGTAAGTTATATTTGGATACATGTCTCAGCAAGTCCTTGCATGGAGTGCCCAAAGGGACACTTGTCATACTGTAGAACGTTGCTCCTCAAAATGTCCTACCTTGATTAGGTTTACTCCCTTGATAATCAAACTAATTATACTTAGGTAATTCGGTTTGTGATTCTATTTAAAGGGCCAGAAGTCCCAGTGTATGGTGTGTGGGTGTGTTAATAATCATTTCTGTTTCTAGGCTTCTAGAACTGCTTGCATTGTCCTTGACTGTTCTGTTTACCTATTCTTTGTATCTCCAGATGGTATCTTCACCTTTTATTCAACTTGCTTCATTGGTAATAAAACCCTGCAAAAACGGAGATTGTATGGAACTCTATTGCCTCTCTAAAGTACTTTTTTTTCAGTTATCAGGAAGAAAGTTCTTTTAAGATGTCTTTGAATGAATGACAGCTTTCGAAAGACAACTGAATTCAAGCTATAACCACAAAATCGGTCAACCATTGACCTACTTGTATATTAATAAATGACAGTGACATCCTTAGCTTTGGAGTCTATAAACCAAACCAACCAAAGACAGAATACATGAAATCCAGAAAAAAGGGGGAGAAATCCTGAAAGATGCTATATTTAATTTCTTTCAAGAACACAGGATGATCATGAAAAACGAAGCAGTCTCTGCTTACGAAAAAAATATTGATAATGCATGCCTTCAGCTGTTGATTCATAAAATAGTAGGAACAGACACCGGTAACAAGTTTTAGACATGAGATAGAGCATGTCACATGCAGTACAAGTTCAAGGGACCAATACCAAAGTTTTTATGAACTGTACAAAATAATTATACATTAGCCCATATACATTTCATAATATTATTAGATGAACTAGTGTTGGATATCTAAGGAAAAGGCTGCTAATTGTCAACAAGAGCTTTAACTTATTAATTTTTGCTGTGCTTGGTGATGCCACGCTGGCACTTCCCATGAAAGATGTAATCATGCATTTATTCAACCATCCACACAAGAGTAATTATCATCACATTGTGCCCAATCTGTACTAAGTCTAAGTAGTAGAAAGACATAAAAAAGTTTCCAGGGATATTGATGAACTTACTGGTCAGATAGAAATTCAGATAATAAATATATGATTGCAATTCTCTGTATTGACTTTTAAGAAAGATTTATGTATTGGGAGCAATTGGACCCCATAGGTGGGGCATTCAATCAAGTCTGTGTTGTCAGTGAAAGTTCCCCCCAAAAAGATACTGCCCGAGCTTAGTATTAAAGAAATATACCAGAAGGGAGGATTTAGAATGTGTTGGGCATAGTGTCTGTGTTAGCCTGATTCTTTCAGCAGTTTGTTTCCCCATAATCAATAACTAGATGTAGTTTTCTCTAGTAGACGTACTTATTCAACATTTTCAGGAGGGTTTCATTTAGAAACTAGAAATTGGAAGGTGGAGTTAGATTGCCTGGGAAGCTCTTCCAACTTCATAGGTGATAACCATCATCAGAAATAATGGTAGCAGGGCTTCCCTGGTGGCGCAGTGGTTGGGAGTCCGCCTGCCGATGCAGGGGACACGGGTTTGTGCCCTGGTCTGGGAAGATCCCACGTGCCACGGAGCAGCTGGGCCTGTGAGCCATGGCTGCTGAGCCTGCGCGTCTGGAGCCTGTGCCCCGCAATGGGAGAGGCCACAGCAGTGAGAGGCCCGCGTACCGCAAAAAACAAAACAAAACAAAAAAAACGGTTAAAAATAATAGTAGCAGTTATCTAGGAATTGCTGCAAGTGGGAATATGAAATCCAAGAGAGATAACTTAGAAGAATCAGTGCCCTGGTTTGTAACTATTATAAGTCGAAAGAAGATTAAAGTTCTAGAACCAATTGTATCAGAAAGGTGTTAGTTTGATGGTCATAGATTTTAATCAGGAATATACTGCTTTAGGCTTTCATTGGATTCTCTTTAAGTGAAATATCACTTAAGGATATTCTTACTTAGTAAAGAATATTGTATTTTCTGGGCTTCCCTGGTGGCGCAGTGGTTGAGAATCTGTCTGCCAATGCAGGAGACACGGGTTCAAGCCCTGGTCTGGGAAGATCCCACATGCCGTGGAGCAGCTAAGCCCGTGTGCCACAGCAACTGAGCCTGCGCGTCTGGAGCCTGTGCTCTGCAACAAGAGAGGCCGCGATAGTCAGAGGCCCGTGCACCGTGATGAAGAGTGGCCCCAACTTGCCACAACTAGAGAAAGCTCTCGCACAGAAACGAAGACCCAACACAGCCAAAAAAATAAAAATATACATTAAAAAAAAGAATATTGTATTTTCAAAGCACTTTCCTATGTTTTCTTCAGTAATATTTACAACAGCTTTTTGATTTACATAGCCATTTTGATCCCAGTTTTCAAAATAAATTTTAACAAACTATCCAATGTCACATTAAATGACATAACCAGACCAAAAGCTAAATTGTTTAACTTTGGTTTACTGACCTGTACAGAGGAGAAAACTTTCTTTGGGTAAAGAACAGTGTACTCATTTGAAGTTTGACAGATGGAATGTGGCATTAAAGCAGTACTGATTTTGTAGCTATGCTAAAAGTCAGAAAGCACGTCCTTAGAAGCTCAACCTCTAATACATTTACTTTTGAAATTAATAATAATAATATTTGAAATTTACCATGATATTATTTTCTCAATTCTTCTTGAACGCCTTCTGAATTGTAAATGTGTGACAAAACTTAGATGATGAAGTTTAGGGCTATTGCTATGACCTAATTTTAGGAATTTGAGTGTTAAAAACATTCAGGATAGAAAGGTTAAGATACTATATTAGTTTTCTATGGCTGCTTAACAATAACCATATATTTATCAAGTTAAAACAGCATCCATTTCTTTGCTCTCACTTCTGTGGGTGGGAACTTGGTCAAGGTGTCCCTGGGTTCTCTGCACAGAGTATCCTAAAGATGAAATAAGGGGATCAACTGGGCTGAGCTCTTGTCTGGAGGCTCTGGGGAAGAGTCTGTTCCCAAGCTCATACTGGTGTGGACAGAATCCAGTTCCTAGGTTTGTAGGATTGGGTCCCCATTTCTATACTACCAGCTAAAGGGTACTCTGAATAAGTAGAGGTCACTTACATGCCTGGCCACATGGGCCCCTCCACCTTCAAGCCAGCAAAGACATGTCAAATCCTCATGCTCTGAGCCTATGACTTCTTATTCTGCTACCAGCCAGAGAAAACTCTACTCTTACAGGGATCTTATGATTAGGTTAGGCCCACCCAGATTATCTCCCTTGCTTAACTGTGTCCTATGAAATAGCCTGATCACAGGAGTAAAACTCATTATATTCACAGTGCTGGGAGCAGTGCAGGGTGTGTACCCCAGGAAAGGGGATGGTTTGGGGAGCCAGGTTAACGTGCTGCCTAACTCAGAGACATGTTCTCATACTACCCTGAACAACCACCTCCCACCCGATTCAGAGCAACCCCAAAGCCCTGCTATGACCTCCTTAGGTATTTGTGTAAAATTATTTCTTAAATGGTGCTGCTAAGAGTGCTTTCAGTACCATCTGCCTGCCATGCTCTTCCCTCAGGTAGCCTTACATGGCTCATGGTCTCACCTTTCCAGTCTTCACTTAGAAGACACTTATTTAGAATGGGCCCTCCCTAACAATCTATCTACAACTTCAGTTCCCCCATTGGTCATTGCCTATCTCTCACCTCTGCTTTATAATTTGTCCTTAGCAGTTACCACTATCACTCCATAACATACTCTTTTGATTGATTGCCTGATTGCTGGGTCATTTGCCCTACTCCCCACTAGAATGTAAGCTTCTGGAATAGAGGGCTCTTGTCAGCTTTGTTTACTACTGTGAAATATCTTTTCCAGTGCCTAAAAAAAATATTGAGCACAAAGTAGCCATTCGGTAAATATTTGGTGAATGACTAAATTAAGTCTGTATTTGTTGATGGTCTATCTCCCCCAGTAAACTGTTAGCCTCCTGGAGATGGGAGACTTGTTTTTCTTTTTACTACTTTGTTTCCAAGATAAGTAGGTAAATGTTCTCTATTATTTGTTGAAGGAATGACAATTAATTTGAATTTGGAGGAAGCAGAAAAAGAAGCTGGACTCAGGTATAAATCCAGGTTCCTGGCTTTGATAGCTGGCGATTTTTAAAGTTGTGAGCCAACATAGAAACAGTAAGGAAGAGAGAAACAAAACAAAACAAAACCATTGACCACATGGTGGGTGAAAGGGAAGCTGATTGGTATTTTTTGTCTTTAAAAAATTTTTCACATATTGAATTTGAGGTAAGTTTCAAAGAGAGTAAGTGTGCAGATGAGAGAGAGAAGGTGGGGAGCTGCCAGTTACTGTCTGATGGTGACTGCTCTGTGAAATGAAGAGGTGGTAGGCAAGAATGAGAGAATAGGAGAGTGAGAAGGTGTTCTAAAAGACAGATAGATCTTGGCATGACTGTGGGTATGGGGGAAGGTCCAATAAACAGGTTTATGGGCAGAGTTGAGTATTCATTTGGGATGAGAGGAAATATATTTGTGATGTAGCTAATCTTCAGAGTTTTACGAGGTGATGATTTTTTTTCAGCTATGCAGAGTAAATGCAAAGTAATTAATTTGTTAATATATTTTATTACTTATGTTTATTAATATAATTTTTTAAATTTAAATATAAGGTGTGCATGTATGTGATAAACGATATTTTTCAGCCAGTACTAAGACGTGAAACTCCCTGTACTATTATTCTAGTCATAGACATAGAAGTTCCTAAAAATACTGTGGATTGTATGAAGGGAAAAAGGATAACCAAAGAGGTGACATTTGGAAAGTTATACTACTGGTATTCTTTGAAGCAGGGAGTAAGAGAGTGCATTATTCAGTGATGTATACTCAAGGTATAGCCTGTGTCTGAACCATACTGGGCACTCAGTAAATGTTTCTAGAGGGACAATTTACAATTTCATGAGATGCAACACAAACCCGAGGAGAGAAGTATGTTTTTAATATAAGTCCCACTGACATTTTGAAGAGAAAGCTCAATAAAGAAATAGGAAAATAATGAAAACTATTAAAAATATCATATTAAAATAGAACACATAGATAAAAGAGAAAACACAGTTTTCAAGTGCAGAAGGATTAAGCAGCAGGAGAAGTTTCTGATTAACAGAAGCAAATCATTTTGTTTGTGTCAAATCACTTGAAAATATCAAGAGCTAACAATGAAAAAGCAAGATGGTCTTGATGTAGAGAGGTAGAACCACAAATCTGGAATCACACAGTGCTCTGTAGACATTTAGCTAAAGGACAATAACCCAGTCTTCCAACAAGTCAATATCCCATGATTATGTTCCAGACCATACCACAGGCAAGACAATTGCCCAGATCTCCAAAGAGAGCTCCTTGTTTATTTCATTTTCCATTCACTTTTTTCCCTACAAAGTCCACTAGTTATATAATACTTGTATATCAATGCTTTAATATCTCATCCTATGCTAGAATGTAGCCTCCATGAGGTTCATGGACTAGTTTTCCTTTTTTACCCTGAGTAAATTAATGCCTGAGAAATAGTGATCATTAGGTAAATATTTGTTGAACGGATTAACCCCAAAGGGGTGGGCAGGCTGCCTTCAGCAGGCTAACAACTCCCTTAGATATTTCTAAATGCCAGTATTACATTAATCAATACTCATGATGGGGTTTCTATAGAATTAAGAAAAGCTAAGCTATGAGTAGCATGCTTTGTTTTATTAAGTCAACTAAAGTAGATTTAGAATAAAATATTTAAAACATTTATTTTTATTTCTTTTTAAAAGCAATTATATTTTGCTTAAATAGTTTAAATGTTTCTTGTTTAAATGTTTAAGAGTTTTCTCTGAAGTTGTGCTCCTTCTGAAGGTCAAACAACTTTACCCTCACCTGACAATAGAGACAGTATCCTGTATGAACCACATAGTGAGCTCAAAAACACAGGTTCTTGAGCCAAAAAACTGGTTTTGAAGCTCCTCTCAGCCACTGATTAGCTGTGTGACCTTGTGCAGATAATTAAGCAAGATAGTAATAGTACTACAAAGGATTGTTTTGAGTTTGAGTTTAATACATGCAAAGAACTTCAGATAGTAGGGGACTTCCCTGGGAGTCCAGTGGTTAGGACTGGACATAGGAAGAATTCCTAGGTTGAATCGCATGAGAACCTCTGTTATTGAGGATAAAGCAAACTGACTGGTCTTATCGGGTTATGACCAGGACCAAAGACAATAGTCTTTTAAAAAATTTACCTTAAATTTCATTGAAACTAAATTCTTCCAGCTAAAGTTGATTCAAATAGAGCAGTTCTTTACCACTAATAATTCCCTTCAATTTGTAGTTTGAAAGTTCCATCAATATAGAAATATAGAAACACCTAATCACACTGCACTCTTAATTACCTGGTAGGGGAAACCAGTGTAGTAAGTGTAAAGGAAGTTCAAAAATCATCAATACTCTTTTTGATATTCAATTATTTTGAGCTTTTTTTTTTTAAAGTGGGACAAGCTGAATATACTGGTTTCAGGTCACTTGCATCTATATCTAATGATAGTGGGAATAAACAGGGGAATAAACAAAAATATAAGGCAGCTGTGCACTATGGGAAAATAAACTCCCTAACCTGCAGTGCGGAAATTTCAAATTTACCTGATGAACTAAGGTTTTAGTCCTCAACTGTCACTAAAGATCATTGTTGTATAATTGTTTGTCTGAGTTGCAGGTTTCTCACTTGTTTATAAAATAATAAAGGACACAAATAAACGGTACTCCAAGTTTCTCTGAATCCTGAAATTTTATGATCTTACCATAATATGGAATTTAGTATCTGGAATAAGAATATAGTTGGGGGTAGGGAACTAAGCTACTTAGAGTGATTAGGAGGAACTCTTTTTATGCAATCTTCAATGGTATATACCAAGCATGCTTACTGTACCTGAAATGTGATGATTGAGAAATTCCTTTGCCTTCAGTTTGTGGTTCTTTTAAAAATTAAATGACATCACTGCACTACTAAATGGGGTTCTCAGCTGACTTTAAAAGCACTTTGTTTTAAGACATACATCATAGTTGATTGTCATTTTTCATAGGGCTAGTATTTTGGAGAAAATTATGGTTCAATTTATGTGAATTCTTCGGAGAAGAAAGATAACACCCATAATTTAGAAAAGAGTCAACAGCCATGGAACAGCAAAGGGAAGGGTATAATTAGAGGGTAAATGCAATCTCATGCAATGCAATTTGAAGAATGGAAGCTTATAGAAATTTGTTTATGGAGCTTGAAACTCAGAAACCCAAACAAGTTTGGGGATTATAAACACAATAGTGTCTTATTAGCAGTAAAATAATTTTCTAGGAATTCAAATAAAACAGAAAATAAAATGTGTCACGTAACTTTTAAATAAGGAGTCACGAAATGAGTGGAAGGCATGGTTTGAAGTTAGGAAGCAAGATAGTTGACATAGTTTTCAAATAATGTGTTCTATGGGGTGATGTTTAGAGGTGTGGCTTTCCACACCCACCAGCATATATAAATGCTCTTGTGCAGTCACAGTGCCAAAGCTGACCTACAATACCAAGTCAGACTCACCACTCCTGACACCATGAGCTACTACGGCAACTACTGCCAAGGCCTGGGCTACAGCTGTGGAGACTTTGGTGGCCTGGGCTGTGGCTACAGCTGCAGATGTGGTAGCTTCCGCAGGCTGGGCTATGGCTGTGGTTATGGAGGCTATGGATATGGCTGCTACCATCCATATTACTATAGAAGATACTGGTGTTCTGGCTTCTACTGAATAATTATATGAAGATTCACAATTTGTGGACTTCATCTTCTGTGAGACTCTGATTCATCTAGACAACTTTATTCCATAACCTGCTTGCTTCATTTATCCTGTCTTGATAATGAAACTGTTATTTGGGCCATTAATGTGACATTAATGTGAAGACAACTTGATGAATGTGACATTAATGTGAAGACAACTTGATGAACTAGATGTTGGTGTTTGATTACTGATGCTCTCAGGGATTCTCCTTCTATGTAGGACGGAGAGTCACTATACTCTAGCAAGTCTTCGCCTTTTAGCATCCGATGTCTAATAATAAACTTATTCTGACATAGTAAATGTGTTTTAAACTTCAATTTTTTAATCACATTAAACTTGCTGTGATGTATTAATACAATCATCAACCATGGCAACGTTTTCTTCTTACGTTTTCTTCTTATAGCTAAGAAATTTACCAATATGTCTTATTTCATAATTATCTCTTCCTCCTTCTTCTTTTTCCTTTCTTCTTCCCCTTACCTCTTCCTTCTCCTTTTCCTCATTTTCTTCTCCTTTATTTTATCATTCTCCTCTTCCTCCTCATTATCAATATCTATCTTTTTCTTTACTGGCCAAACACAGGAATTCTATGTCTAAAGGTTGAAGAGGCTCTGTGATGATAATCAAATTTTAGTGTATTTTTTAAAATTCATTATTCCTTGGAAATTATCTTGTTAATTTCCAAACAAAATGATAAGGAAAAACTTTAGCTTGCAGTAAATTATTTTAGAACACTTGAGAAAATAAACATGAAAGAATTATATCAAAATATTAACAATTGTTAAGTAGATAATATTTGTTGTAATATTTATTCTTTCTTCTTTTTGGTATATTTAAAATATTTTATAAAATAAAAAATCTAAAATAGAAGCAAAAACCATTTATCTTGAACTCAAATGTATATTATTGTAATAAATTAAATTTATGAAAACTGACCCAAGAGGAAAAAAACCCTGAATAGTTCTCTCATATAAAAATTAAATCTATGGGGCTTCCCTGGTGGCGCAGTGGTTGAGAGGCCGCCTGCCGATGCAGGGTACACGCGTTCGTACCCCGGTCTGGGAAGATCCCACATGCCGCGGAGCGGCTAGGCCCGTGAGCCATGGCCGCTGAGCCTGCGCGTCCAGAGCCTGTGCTCCGCAACGGGAGAGGCCACAACAGTGAGAGGCCCGCGTACAGCCAAAAAAAAAAAAAAAATAAATAAATCTATGATTAAAACTCTTCCCAAAATACTAATTTAAGGCCAGAGGTATCTGAGGCAAGTTTGTCCTTTGGTGAGTGATGGAATTTACTGACTAAAAGTGAAAATGAATCATGAGGATTTTGAATGGGTTATTCTATCCAACAGTTGACTATTCTAGGAATGTTAAATGTGTAAATGCTTTTAGCATTCCTAGAATGCTAGATATGGTTTATCTAGATTGTTCACTGTAAATGAATCTGAAATTTATGGACCACAGTTCTGTTGAAGATTGGAAATTAGTAATGTAGCCAGATGAAGGCTATGTAAATATCAAACTTTAGAGGCTGACATATCTGAAACCTTCTCTTGCCTATTAGCTTTCCTCACTTGGAAATACAAGTGTGTCTTTTGTGGAAAAGTGGATTCTGAAAACCATATCTGGTAGTTTAAGGTCTGTCATATGTTGATGCAGAGAATACTGTTGCTCCATTTTTGAGTACTTTGCTCTCCATTAGTAATGTTGATGCTGTGTCAGACTTGTGTACCATGAGAATACGACAAGTCAAACCTTTGTGGTTGCACACCTATTAATAAATCTAACAGAAGTGTGCAATTCTTCTTAATAGTAAATATTAAAACATACTTATAGAAGTTAAAGAAGGTCTAAATATAAGGAAAATATATCATGACTGTGGATCAGAAGAATCATTATCTGTCAAATTTGATTTATAGATTCAGTGCAATTACAATAAAAAATATCTGAACAGAATTATTTTTTACTACTTTTGTCTTTTAACCTTCTTACTAGCCTTATAAGCAGTTGATCTACTACATTAACATTACATCTTTATGTTACTGAATCATCCATTCAACAAACAGAGAATTAAAAAAAAAATTCTAGTCTACTTTTAAATCTTTCAGGAATTAAAACACTGAATATACGTTTTGCAATTTTTTGTTGAGTGTATTCTGAAATATTTTATATATGTTTTACTTTTGTTAATAGGTATTTCTCTATCATGATATCTTTTACTTCCTTGTGTATATGAAAACTATTCATTTTCTTTGACAATTTTATATTATGTTATTGATGAATCATTTTAGTTTTTGAGTTAGTTTCATCACTGATTTGCAAGGGTTTTTCCAGATATGCTACTGTGCTGCCTGCAAGTAGAGATTGTTTTACTTTTTAAAATCTTTTACTAGTTCTTACTCATCTATTGATATTTTTTACCCAACTGCATTTGCTAATATCTCCAGGACAAAGTTTAATATTAGTGCATAGGGTAGGCATCTTTGCCTTTCTCCTAAATTTTGTGGAAATGCCTCTAGGGTTTCAGTTACCTAAAATGCTAACTTTAAGTCAATTTTATTATGTTAGAAAATTAATCATCAATTCTTATTTTCTTGAATGCTTTCATAAGGAATGAATGTTGAAAGTTGCCAAAAGTTATTAAGCATTTATGGAAATAGTAATATGATTTTTCTCCTTGAATCAATTAATGTGATGCATTATATTAATGAGTGTCCTTATATCGACATCACTTATATTCTCCAAGTAAATTCCATTTCCTTATGATGTACTGTTTTTATGATGGTATTAGATTCTATTTGCTAATATTTTATGCAGAATTTATGCATATGTAGTCAGAAGTAATATTAGTCTGTAATTTTCTTTCATGTGTGCCATTTTCTTCATTGAATTTAGATAAATATTAGATAAGTGATTCAGAAAACATATTTGGAGACTTCATTCATTTTCAATGCTCTTGAACAATTTATGTTGCCTAAGGATTATGTCTTAGAACTTTTGGTAAACTAGCCTTTGAAACTAATGGAACCTCCAGCTTTTTGTGTGTGGAGCAGTTCTTTCTTTTTCTTCTCAAAAATTAGTCTTTAAAATTTCTATCTCTAATGGGTTCAATTCTAGTAAAACTTTTCCCCTAGAAAATTTATGCATCTTATTCAGGGTTTTCAATTAAAAAAATTTTTTTAAATATTAAATTAACTTTTCTTAGAGTACAGTTGATTTACAATGCTGTGTTAGTTTTGCAGTACAGCAAAGTGAATCAGTTATACATGTACATATATCCACTCTCTTTAGGATTCTTTTCCCATATAGGTCATTACAGAGTATTGAGAGGATTTTCAAATGTATTTGAGCAAAAGTCTACAAAGAAGATTTCCCCCTCTCTTTCGCTGTCTGTCTCTTTCTCTATGTAATTGTATATGTTTACTTACATTTATATTATATTATATATATATTAATTCAATTTATTTATATTTTTCTTCTTCCTTTTTAAAATTAATTTAGCTGGTAGTTTTCTATTTTTTGTTTCCAATGACCATAATTTTGTGTAATTAATTATTCTATTGTTTTTCTACAAATTTCTGTGCTTTATCTGATCAAGAGCTGTTTTGATCTTTATTATAACTTCCTTCTGCTTTCTTTTAGTTTACTTGTTTGTACTTTTATTGCATACTTGTGTTTTACTTATATATGTGCTTAAAACTAAATTTTTTTCTGCTATCTTTGTAATGTATACCCCATATTATAATATGTAGCATTTTCACTATCATTATCACCATTTAAAAATCCTGTGACTTTTTTTAACTCAAGATTTCATAGTTTTGTGTTGGTTTTAATTTCTGGGTTTTTATTGATTTATATTTATTAATTTCTACTTGTATTACATTATTATTAGAGAATTTTTTATAATATTTCCTTCATGGAACCTCTTAATGCTTTGTGATTTAATACATTTTTGTAATGTTTCATACGTGCTTGAGAATAACTTTTATTTTCTATTATTAAAATGTAAAGTTATATATAATTTTAAAGTCAGTCACTATTGTTTATATTATTTTGGTCCTCCATATTATTACTTATGCTTTTCCATTTTATCTGTCTTGTTCTGGCATTGCTGTGTTGTTTATGTCTCCATGCATCTCTAGTATATTTTCCTCTATAAAGGTGGTTGCCATGTTGTTTTTTCATATAAAATCGTAACCATTATTTCTTTATTTTAAAGTGTCTTTAACTTTATAAGATGGCTTCCACTGTTGTGTTTTATCATCTGGTTAGACTCTACTTTGATAACAGAGTTACAAACAACTGCCTTTTCATTCTCTTTTGACTGATATACATTTGCCTATACATTTTTAAAAAGATAATTTTGTAGAACAGATGTAGATTTGCAGAAAACGTTATGCAGATAGCATAGAGTGTTCCCATAAATCTCACACCCAATTTGCCCTATTATTAACATTTTACATTAGTATGGTGCACCTGTTACAACTAATAATAAATCTATATTGATACATAATTACCAACTAAAGTCCATACTTCATTCAGAGTTCTTTAGTTTTTATTTAATATATATATTTATTTTCTAGGATACCATCTAGGGTACCTTATTGCATTTAGTCATTGCTCCTCTTGACAAGACATGTTCTCAGACTTTCCCTAGTCCCAATCACCCTGACAATTTTCCAGCAGAACTGGTCAAGTGTTCTGTAGAAAGTCCTTCAACTGGGATCCATTCAACGTTTTTCTCATGATTGGAGTGGAATTATGGTGTTTGCAAGGAATGTGGCAGAGGTAAATTGCTATTTTCATTCCATCATATCAGGAATGCTACCAGCATAAGTTTTCACTGTTGATGTTGATTCTGAACTCTCTGAGACAGTGTTTGTCAAGTTTCTCCACTGTCAGAAACTTACTTAATAAAAGATTCATGTATATCTTTTCATCTTGATAACTCAATGCTTTTTATGGCTGGGTTCATTGTATGGATGTACTGTATTTGTTTACCCATTTACTTCTTGAAGGATATTGCTTCCAGTTGCTGGAAATTATGACAAATTTGCCATAAATATTCACATACAGGTTTCTGAATAGACAAAAATTTTCAAATCATTCGGGTATATATCAGACAGAAAGGTTACTGGATTATAGGATATTTTGCTTTTTAAAAAACTGCCAAACTGCCTTACATAGTGGCTATACCATTTTGCTTTCTCACCAACAGTGAATGAGTGTTCTTTTTGTTTTTCATTCTTGTGAGCAATTGGTATTGTCATTTTCTGGGATTTTATCCTTTTCAATAATTGCCTAGTGGTATCTCATTATTGAATTATTTTGATACTTCTATTATTAGACTTTCTTAATAACGGTTTTAAATGTTTCTCTTGAAAATAGTTGACTCTTTGTGAGTCCAAATAATATTTTAAGAGGTAAATTAAGCTAGTTCATATTTATTAAGTTGCTATTAGTTTAGTGTCAGCTCTGAAAAACTATTTTTTTGTTATAATTACTATTGTACTGTTATATTTACTCTGCTTCTTTCTCTATATATTTTATTTACTCAATATTTAAAAAATATCTTTAGCTATTTAGAAATGTTTTGATACTTTTTTAGTAGTTGTCAGTGATTAATTATGCATTTTTTGTAAAAATGTCCTTAGTTCCTCATTTTCTTTTATTAAACTTTTGCTAATTTTTCAGTTTTGAATAATGAATGTCAACTAGTATCATTTACTTAATCAAATATCAAATAACTTTTTCTACCTTATTATTTTCCTGCTTTTCCTCAATGGAATCATTTGTTTTCATCTGAATCCAAACTTCTTTATGAATCTTGGAACTTGGTCTTTCTTCTGATATGGTTTTATCTTTTTAAAAATTTCTTTCCTGTTTTTCAACTCATTTTGTTTCTTCTTATCTCTTTTACATTTAATTTTTTAATATTTAATTTAATATGAAGTATTTCATTAAAGTTTTCTTCTGCTTCTGGAGGGGGAAGCTATTAGTTGAATGCTTTGATAATCATTTTTGTTGTTTTTATTATATACTTTGTATACATGAACACTTCTTGCATCTCTGAATTTGTGGATGAGACTGTTAGAGATATTTGCTATTTGTTTTCTATGGATCTGTTCATTTACTAATTTATTCATTCAACTAACAATATATTGCCTACTCCATTCCATTCACAAAAGTATAAAATATGATTATAATAAATGTTCTTGCCCTGAAGGAGTAAATAATGTAACGGAAAAGGCAGTAAACAAATTGGTATACTAAAATCTGATGAAATGCAAAGACAGACTTTTATCCAGGGCATTTAGCAGCACTCTGAAGGATTTTCTAAATCAGGCAGAGGTAGAAGTAGCTTAGGATGTCCTTGGAGAAGGTGCCACTTGACCTATCTTTTGAAGGGTGGGTTGGAATAAGATGGGTACATAAGTATAAAAGAAGATTCCAGAATGAAGGAGCAGCTCCTGTAAAGTCTCAAAAGCATGCAGTGGATTAATAATGTCTTTGTTATTTATGTATGGAATAAAGGGAAATATATGGTAGATTGTTAGAGACCAGGATAGAGAAAAATGTTTGGTGATGAAAGACCTTGTTTGTGAATTTAGGAGTATATTCTTTTCCTTAATGACTTAGGTATAATGGCTGAAAAATGAAATGATCAGATTAGTGTTTCAGAATGTTCATTTGGACTCAGTATGGAGAACAGATCAGATGAGGGCCCTGCCTTGGGGAAGTGTGACTGGTGGGGAGGCTCTTACATTAATCCAGGAAAAAGTGGTGAAGGACTGAGTTACATGAAAACAATGAACAGACATGAATATTAATGAATTATCATTTACATGGTTGAGTTGCTGTGGTTCAATATGCACTGAGTAGGGAAGATATTTATAAAATATGAAAGAGAATTAATTCCAAGATCATACTCTGGTATGTGATTTGAATGACTAATATACAGGCAAGAGGCAGTTTTGTGAAAAAAAAAGAATTTACTACTAAACATGAAATTTGAATGCAATTCAAATGGGACATATCCAGTAAATAGTCAAATTGATGGAGCTGATATTTAGAGAAGCCTTTTGAAAGTAATCGGTATAAGCACGGTTATTAAACACAATATTTATTGAAATTCCATGGGAAAAGTGTATACATTGAAGATGGAGGAAAAGGGGCACTTTTAGAGTTAATAAAGGAATAAGAAATTGGGAAGAAGACTCATAAGAAATTGAGAGAGAAAGCTAATTGAACATTTGCCATAGAAAGTAAGGGAAGAAAGCTTTAAAAGAAGAATGAATGGGTGAGGAGGGCAAATGCCAAAGAATGTTCAAACAAACCAATAACTGACAAAAAACAAAATAAAAAACCAAGAAGGTTTTGCTCGGTTTTGTTTTTTTTGTTTTTTAATTTGACTATCTGGAAATCACTAATGACTTTGTGACTATGCCCTGACCACCATGGATAAAAGGTCTTGGGTTCTGGGAATGATCAGTAGCTAAGGCAATGGAATAAGAGAAGCAATCTGAGGTTATGTAATTATAGGACCACTGGAAGCTATCAACTAGATTAGACAATTTTAACTAGAACACCAGTACAGTATGGCCTCTGAAGGGGCTATAATCTTTTCTCATTTTGGAAACATTCTGTTTTTAGGAATGCAAACTCATTAAAAAATAATTATTATTACTAAAATTCCTTTAACAAAAATTTGGACCTTTTGGTAAGTAAGAAAAGAACAATTTAAAGTAATTTTAAGACTTTACATTATTTTGTTGAAATAATATCACCTGTCATTGTTTACCAGTTGCACTACTGAGGGTATAAAAACATTTGGGGAAGGTAGAGATGGTCACACTCAGGAAATTCCTCTTCAGCACCAAATCAGATCTCTAATACTTGACACCATGAGCTACTATGCCAACTATTGCAAAGGCCTGGGCTTCAGCTGTGGAGGATTTGGTGGCCTGGGCTATGGCCATGGCTGCGGATGCAGCAGCTTCTGCAGACTGGGCCATGGCTGTAGCCATGGAGGCTACAGATATGGCTGCTACTGCCCATCATGCTATGGAGGATATGACTTTTCTGGCTTATACTAAAAACTTGTAGATCCTCAGACTCTTTCTATTCCCATGCTGTTACTTATATCTTTCAGTAATGTGAACATTTTTCTTGAAGTTTAGAAAATATTAATTATTTTTTGGCTTCCTGCTCCAAAGGAACTAGTTTCTTCCTCTGGAAGAATCTGGAATCTTTCTATTGATTTTTATTTAGTCACTAACATCAGCTGTGACCAAGTGTAACCTGTATTTTAAATTTTTAAATGAACATATTTAACTGGCATAGGGATCATGACTGTATCAATTCATTTTAGTACATTTCTAACGGGTATGTGGGATTTCAATCAGGATGTTACCCTCCTTTTCTTTGAATTGGTGTTTTGACTCAACAATGTTTGATTCAATAATGAATTTGATTCAACAAATGTTCACTTCATGTCACCATGTCCTGAGCATTGTTTTGAGTCTTGAGGATACGGGAGAATAAGATGGACTAAACTCCTGTATACTTTCATGTGTCCCATCTTTCATTTGTTTCCAGGGTATTTTGTGTGTGATTTCATTTTTATAAAATCATCTGTACACTATTATTTCTATTACTTAAAAAATGATAACATTGCAAACTTTATTCCAATAGTCATCGTTTTTACTCTCAGGTTTATTATGGCATGGTAAATCTATGGTGACCAAAGAAAACATTTTTAAAATAAAACATTAAGCTGATACAAAATAATATTTATAGTAATATGAAAGGTACGAAGGGTGATTAAAAACATTCTTGTACACAACAATGAATTTTCACATTTCTAATGTTCTTTATGTATAATCAGGTCAATTTTATCTTGAAAGAAATACATTTTATATTTCATATATATACATATATATGTATACAAGTCTACTCTGCTTCCTTTAAAAGTTAACTGATTTAATTGGCTTTCCTGTTTCCCTACCTATAGAGTGAGAGTCTTACTTCTTAAAAGGTATTTTTTTCTCAAAAGTAAGCATTAGGACTGTCTAAATTTAAAACTCCTGGAGTGCATTTACCAGTTTAGTTTCCTGGGGTATACTCTTAGATAATTTGTTTTAATAAATTTGTTTAGATCCTCAGACTTTCTATTAGTCAAAACTTTCTTGGCAAATCACTGTTTTAGGTGGTATCCAAGATCTTTTCAATTTCTTATGCTATAGCAATGCTAGACATCACTTTCTACCCTCATCCTCTTCCCATGAACAACATTTTTGTAGTAGCTTTCAGATGGTTTGCATCTCAAAAAACATGTTCTCTAAAAGCTAGTAAAATGACTTGGTACACTTGGAAGAAGATCTGGGGAGATCTGATATGACAATTACATTAAAAGACAAAATAATAAACTGAAGTTTCTCATCATATTGCTCTGGGTAGTTCATGGAGTGTTTATTTCAAACAAGTTCTTCATAAAGATGGAAATAAAACTGTTCAGTTTATATTATGGTTTCTTGTTTAAGTGCCTTTTTCTACAAGATGGTTATTTGATGAGCTTTTGGAGGCATTTGTCTGAAACTTAATTTTAACATTCACATGCTTATCAGGGAAACTGGGTTCCTGGTGAATTCGCAAATCATTTACTTTTTTTTTTTTTTTTTTTTTTTTTGCGGTACACGGGCCCCTCACTGCTGTGGCCTCTCCTGTTTTGGAGCACAGGCGCTCCGGACGCGCAGGCTCAGCGGCCATGGCTCACGGGCCCAGTCGCTCTGCGGCATGTGGGATCTTTCCGGACCGGGGCACGAAACCGCGTCCCCTGCATCGGCAGGTGGTCTCTCAACAAGTGCGCCACCAGGGAAGCCCGCAAATCATTTACTTTTAATCTTTTTAGTAAAGTAAAATTGGAAATAAAACTGGCAAAATAATTTCTCATTATTCAACCAGACTTCATGTTACTGCTGATCATTTTCTTTCAAGTACAAAAATAAGGAAATCACCTTTAATAAAATAAACAAGCATTTTCTCTTGACCTTTAGATGCTGAAAAATGTATGCTGTTTCTTAACTTAATAGATAAGTGTGTCAAATTGTTGTGAAATAAAACTGTACCTTTTTTATTAAGACAGTGAATTTGGATCTAAAAACAAGCTATTCCATGTTTATTCCCTGGATTGGAGAAATATGGAACATTTTTGTTTGTGCCTTTCATAGTAATTGTGGATTGGTGGGATGGACAAATAATATCTCTTATATAGTGCGGGCTTTGAGGTCAGGGTCTGTATGAACCCCTTGTATTAATATACTACCCAACACAGAGAGGTGCTTAATTAATATTTGTTAAAAATATATATATATATAATAAAATTTTGTGATCCAAATAATTTACTGAATAAGATCTCGAATGACAGAATTAAAGTACTAGCTGAAGAATGGGGAAGGCATTGACAATTGATTTCCAACATCCTGTTTAGAAACCAAATTGTATTTTTAACTGAATATTTTGATTCTTAAAAGTTGATTTTTGATATATTCCCTTCAGATAATTTGAATCAGGAGTGAAGTGATACAAATCAAACTAAAGCCTCTTTGTTTGTTTATATAACTTTAAGAAAACCTTAAGGCTAAGGCCTTTCATAAATGATTATGAAGTTGCAAAATTCTACTTCCAAAAGCAAAGTATATTTATAAAAAGAAGAAAATAATATTTCTCAGCAAAAATCAGAGAGCTATTGATAGGGTCAGAGGAAGATATGCATGTGAAAGTGTTTTCAAATTACTAATTTTTATAAATAAATTATTTTGCAAAAGCCTTTTTGGTGTAGCTTATTCAGAAAAATACATAGATGTTTAAAAAATTTTGTACTAAGTATATCTTTCAAATGAAATTCTGCTACCTTTAAAAATGAAAATTCTGATCTCTAGATTTCCTGGTAGGTCAAAGAGATTTGCTCTTTATCATGTGTGTTTCAC
Source organism: Tursiops truncatus (assembly GCF_011762595.2). Taxonomy (NCBI): domain Eukaryota; kingdom Metazoa; phylum Chordata; class Mammalia; order Artiodactyla; family Delphinidae; genus Tursiops; species Tursiops truncatus. The sequence goes on along the minus strand of NC_047037.1, from coordinate 129,952,050 downwards.
CTTGGATTAATCCTGTGTCTGAGAGTTCCTGTAGGAAGTGATATAATTGGTGCCGTTTTGGGACTTTTCACATTAGAAGATCAAAAGGTCAAAGATTTGAGGGCTTACTTACAGATGTCTTAGGTAGATGAAGCTTTATAATGTTGACACATCTACCATTTAAGGAAAAAAGGACATTCTTTTCATTTGTGAAATAACTGATGCATAATTTAAATTTACATTTTATAGTTTGAATATAAAAATGTTTCCTGTTGACCCATCAGCAATAAAACTGTTGTTTTGTATTATCTTTCTAGTACTAATAATTAATATCTACTAAATAATTCAAATCCTGTCTCCTTGATGTTTTTATTATAAAATGAAATTTGGAGCTGTGGTCCAATAAGTAGACAATTATCAGAGGAAACCTAATTATCCTTAATGACACTGATTTTTTTCACTGATTTGTATTTCCTTTGACAAAAACATATCCAACAAATCCCAGACAAATACTACATAAGGGTAAATGGACACACCATTCCATTTCCATTTTCCTAAAATATCTACGCAAGAGTGTTGTGTTAGGATGATTTTTTTGTCATGTTTCCTTTGCTGATGATTTTGTAAACTGAAGATCAAGTGTTAAAAAAGAAATTGTGCTGAAGATGTTAAAAATATATAAAATAAAGTAAAAGAAAAAAAAGAAATTGTGCTGAATTCTCATATGACCCCAACAAATCAAGTAAATTGAATGGACATTCAATGCAAAATTCACTGTCAGGCCTTTGGGAAAATACTATTAATTGTATTGTCAAAAATAATACCACAATTTATTTTATAAAAAGAGGAGAAACTTGATTATGGCTGAACTTTTAAGCAACTCGATTTTAGTAGGAAAAAAATAAATTGTTCAAACTCTTAATGGAGTAGAGTGAAGTGGAAAAGTGGCATACTTGGGGATTTTGAACAAGCATCACCAACATTTTTTCAATCTTAAAAACTGGAAAATTTGCTATAGTTTCCTATGATATTGACTTCATCCGGTGAAGAGTGTACCCATTATTTTGAATAGCAATGAGATATGATACCTGGCTAGAGGTTTTTACAGATATCAGTCATCTTATGTGTAGTCTTTGATGATACCACATTCATTGTCAGCATAGACACAGAGCATATCATTGGAATCTGTGTCGACAATCCTAAATTTAGAAGACAAAAGATTAATGAGATTTTGTTCATGTCATTGAACCATGGAATGAGAATTATGCAAGCCTGGCTTTGTTGTCACACCCTTTTCTGAGGTATATAAGAGTCTATGGGCAGATAATAAAATTCATACCTGAAAAACAACATGCATATTGCATATATATATATATATATATATATATATATATATATATATATATATATATGTATGTATGTATATATACCTCCAACCGTAGCAACTACTATGGTGGCCTGAGCTATGGCTGTGCCTGTGGTGGCTTTAGAGGCTTAGGGCTTAGGATATGGCCTTGGAGACTATGACTATGGTTCTAGTTAGGGAGGCTATAGATACAACTGTTGCCACCCCTTGTGCTATGAAGGATATCAATTCTCTGGCTTCTATTGAAAAAGAAAAAAGACTGGTGCTTTGGGACTTTAGAATCCTAATACAACCCTACTGTTTGTTCTTCTTTCAAGTCTTTCTATTTCCATCAAAATTCAGATGCTGCTCTGACCACCTGAGGTAACTCAGAGTTCAGCAAGAAGGGAGAACACTGATTTGACAAAGATTTTCCTAGACTGTTTATAATATGTGACTGTGTTTTATTTTTCTTTCTCATAAGCCATAATAGGATAATGGTGAGAGAGATAATTGGTCTTTATTTATCTGAAGATTTATATAGAATTAGTTACAAGATGATTGAACTAAAGGAAAACCAAAGACTGAAGGGAAGCCCTTTGCAGGTGCTTTTGAGATTCAGCTGCTCTGAACCATAACATGAGCTCGATAAATATCTGTTGCATAAAAGAACTGATTAGTGAGAAAGGGGAGGTAATTAAAATTTCTGACCTACTATGTGTGAGATATTTTGCAACGTGTTTTATATATTTTTTATTGTTTGATTTTCATAATACTTCAAAACATAGGAAGTGAAGTATACAAAGTTTCTTTTTAAAAGTATAAAAAATCTTCAAACAACTTTAAAAAGTAGTTAGAATATTGGGAAAAATACAGGTCTGTGAACAAAGAGACTTGGATTTATATCCTCTCTTTACTACTGACTAATTGTATGATATAAGGCAAGTTTCTTAACTTTTTTGATATATTTTTAATTAATCAAAACTGATGATCATTTTTATTTTAAAATTCTGTTTTAAAATAAACCTACCCTACACTACACACACATGTATGCAAGCAAATTAGTATATTATGGTGCATAAGACACAGTAGGTGATTGTATTAATTTCCTAGGACTGCTGTAAAAAAGTACCAGTGCTTGGGTGTCTTAAAACAAGAGAAATTTATTTTTTCACAGTTTTGGAGGCTAGAAATCCAAAATTAAGGTGTCAGCAAGACCACACTCCCTCTGAAAACTGCAGGAGAATCATTTCTTGCCTCTTCCTAGTTTCTGGTGATGTGCTAGCAGCTATTGGCGTCCCTTGTTTGCAGCTGTATAGCTCCAATCTCTCCCTGCATCATCACATGGTGTTCTCCCTCTGTGTTTCTACATCTTCTTCTATAAATGTCTGTCTCTGTGTCCAAATTTCCCCTTCTAATCGGGACAACAGTCATTAAATAATAGCATTGAATTAGGGCCCACCCTAATGATCTTGACTTCATCTCAAGATGGTTAAGTCTGCAAAAGACCCAATTTTCAAATAAAGTCACTTCCACAGGTATGAAGGGGCAGGTTACATTTTGAATATATCTTAGGGGGGGCAAAGTTTAACCAAGAATAGTGATCAATATTCTGTTTAACATTATTTTATTTAGATCATGTAATTAATAGGTGATTGAATAGAAACAGATAATTCAACATAAGACTTTTGATTTCAGTCTTAAAATTCTTTCCACAATTCTAAGCATCTCTTCCTATAACTGAAAGACATTTAAGAAGAGAAAATGATGACTTTGAATTAGAATAGAGTGTGTTTAAACTGACAATTAGACAGCCATTTATAACTGCCCATTAGAGAGCTTGTGGTTTAATTTATAGCCTCTCATAAATATGTACAGTGAAACAGCCTCATCAGCAAAAGCAGAGGTATTAGCCCAAGGCAGCTTATAATTGATTTCAGAGAATGGGTTTGTGATTTTTCACTAGTTGTTCAAATTAATGATGTAAATCAAGATCTTTCCCCAAATTTTCATTGCCAAAAAGATTTCAGCTTTTTTAGATTATGTATGCTTTTCTCCACATCTTTCTTCACCTACCCTATGTAGACAATCCTATCAAACTCAATCCTTAGCTCCTAACATCATGAGCTACAATAGAAATTACTAAGGAGTTCTGGGTTATGAGTGTAGAGATGGATGCGGCAGCTTCTGTAGACTGGTATATGGATGTGCCTCTGTGTATGGTGGCTATCATACAATTTGTTGTTTGTTCCCTGGCTTCTACAGAATTACTGTCATTATTATCTGATAACTGGTTACCAGAAGCAGACTTGACAGAGTAAACTGCAGACTACAAGGTCACCATTAGCCTGATAGATTCAAATTCTGGCCCAGTACTCCTTAACTCTGTGAACTTGAGCAAGTTAATCTCTATATGCTTTCATTTTCCCCTCTGCAAATTGTGTTCAGTGCCTGTCTCATATGGTTTTGACAGTTAACTAGAGGTGGCTCCTAATCATGGAATTGTGATGTTTAACCGAGTTGTTTATTTTAAATAAAAATTTGATGTTTATAGGACTTAGCAATAAATGACCATTATGTTTCATTTCTTTAATAAGAAAGACACTTAGTTTAAAAAAATTGTAAGCAAACATGGCTTTTGCTTCCATTCATTTATTTCAACAGATTATTTTCATTTTTTTACTCCTGCCAAAATGAGCTACTAAGAGCAATTATGGTGGTCTCTTGGGCTATGGCTGTGGATATGAAAGCTTAGAGACCTGGACCATTCCTTTGCTGGCTACAGCTATAGCTCTGGGTGACTGTGACTATAAGTGCTGCTGCCAACCTTGTAAGTAGAATTGTTAGGTTAAAAGCTTCTATTGAAGGACCACCATATAATAAATGTGATATTTTAAGTATCAGTAACTTCAGTTTGTGTCCAAGAATCAGTCAAATGGCTCAACAAAAAATAGAGACAGATGGTTTGAAAGTGTGAATGTGGATTTTGCAAAGATTGTTTTTTTTATTTTTTATAAATTTATTTATTTAATTTATTTATTTTTGGCTGCATTGGGTCTTTGATGCTGCTCATGGGCTTTCTCTAGTTGCGGTGAGTGGGGCTTATTCTTCATTGCATTGTGCAGGCTTCTCATTGTGGTGGCTTCTCTTGTTGTGGAGCACGGGCTCCAGGCATGTGGACTTCAGTAGTTGTGGCATGTAGGCTAAGTAGTTGTGGCTTTCGGGCTCTAGAGTGCAGGTTCAGTGTCTGTGGAGCACGGACTTAGTGTGGGATCTTCCCAGACCAGAGATCGAACCTGTGTCCCCTGCATTGGCAGGTGGATTCTTAACCACTACACCACCAGGGAAGCCCCAGATTATTTATTTTGGAAGAAATATATTAGTGTCCTGTGAGTCTGCTTCTGGAAGGGAAATAGGGTATTCTCTCTCCCTTACTTGAATGAGCAGGATTTTAAAACCACTTATAATGCACTATATTATTTTTCTTCAGTTATGTGCACAATAGATAAAGGTCTGACTCTTATCTGTGGACTAACTCTAATGGGTAAGAGACTTCTGATTTTAGTCTGGCTCCTCTGATAATGGGACTAAAGGAAAGGAGGCTACTTTGGCATCAGGAAGTAATACTGGAAACCATCAGGAAAAGAATATATGTGTAATTTATAAAATCCAAGTAAGAACTCATTGATGGAACCAATGTGGAACCTTTTTTTGCTGCAGCCAAGAGTACCATTTGGCATGCAATATTAGACTCTAATGTCATATTAATAGTGGCTTTATAAATACATACTGATTTATATACTTCTGCATAAATTTTTCCTTTGAGGTACTAAATAGATATGTAGCTAGTGTGTTTGATTTTTTTCTGTAATCATAATTTTTCTACAATTTTGGAATGCTTTCAGTGATGAAGCTATGTTTTTCTAGTGAGGGTAAATTTGGTGTTTAAAAATATTTACAAGTAACTTAGGTACACAAATATTCATAGCAGCTTTATTTTTGGTTGCCCAATGCTGGAACAACCTAAATATCCTTCAAATGGTGAATAAACTGTGACACATACATGCAATGGAATTCTACTTACAGGAAAAAGAAAAGATTCAATAAATTGCACAAACCTCAAAGTCATAATTTTGGATGAGAAAAGCCAATCTTAAGAAACTGCATAGCATACGAGTCCTCTTATTTGAGATTCTCTAAATGTAAAAGCTATAGTGATAATAAACAGAGTAGTTGTTGACAAGGAATATGGTCAGGAAGATGATGTCACTATAAAGCTATAGTACAAGGGAGTTTTGGGAGTGATGGAGCTGTTCTGTATCTTTATTGTGGTTGTGGTTATACAAATATGTACATGTCAAAGACTCAGATCTACACACAAAAATAAAACAAAATACTTTTAATATATGATAATTTAATGAAAATTAAATTAAAAATAATTAAATTTTTAGGCTCCTGATTTTAGTTTAGAGATGTAGAAGGTTAGAAAGTGAGAAACTATGAAAACCAAAATTTTCTTGACCTATTAGAGACTAAAGTTGTAAGTCAAATGACCATCCTGAAATTTGGAGATAGGTGCCTTTGGAGAGAAACAAGCTCCAAGCATTTTCATCCCTTGGGAAGATACCACAGGATGCATTTAAGTCAGTAGAAGATTAAATCAGATGTTTTGACTAAGGCCAAGTGTGGGCTAGGTTGAGAGTATGAAGTTTGGGATGTCACATTCATAGGGGGTTCAAACAATGTTGCTTGTTTTTCTTTCAGGAATTTCATGATAATTAAAGAGAACTATGGAGAATCCATAGAAAGGATTGCCCCTTCCCCCTCCTGCTCCCCCTCCCCATGGTGTTGCTGGGGAAGGGGGAACAGCAGATGAATAAAAGGCTTAACCTGTAGGTAGAAGAACAAGGAGGTTTATACTCTGAGCACACTAGTGGAACATCATTGTAACCAGAAGAACATGAAGACATGACCAAAATCCTACCCCCAAACTTTTTTTTTTTAATCACCCCTAGGTAAAAGAGAAAATCCTCAATCTTCAAGGGGATGTACTTCAAACCCATAACTAAAGGACATTTGTGGATAACCACTGCATGAAGGAGAAAAGAATGGAAACAATTTAAAAAAGAGAAGCTTCACATCTAAAGAAGGATAAGACTCTTCTGAAGACCACACCCCTGAGACCCAGACTCCAAAATCTGTCAGTAATTAAAACATCAGTCTCACTCTTTTTCATCACTCCCACAGCCACACTAACAAAACTTGAGTACAAATAACAGTGGAATACAGCTGAAAGAAATGAAAAAAACAGATACTCTAAAGATCAGCACAAATGGAAGACACAAGTCCAAATGTTGGCACAAATAGAAGCAATTTGAAGACTCTGGTGCCATTATCAATAACAAATATTCACTCTGGTTACTAGAGCAACAAAAAATATGTTCAAACACAGGTCTAAACTGACCTATATTAACACAAATCTACACGTTAAAGGCCTTAAAGGAAACAAGTTTATCTCCAAGAATCCTACATTTACCACAGTATCTTCAATCCTGTGCAATATGTCCAGCTTTTGGTAAAAAGCTACTAGGCATACCAAAGGGAAAGAAAAATTACAATCTTGAAAGAGAAAGCAATCATCAGAACAAGACACAGTTATCACACAGGTGTTGAAATTATCAGAGAGGAAATATAAAGTAATGATTAATATGTAAAAGGAAGGAATGGAAAAGGTGGACAAAATGCAAGATCAGATAGGTACTTTCAGTATGGAAATAGATAATATAAGAATCAAATGGAAATGCTAGAAATAAAAAATATACAACAGAAATGAAGACTACCTTTGACATACTTGTTAGCAGACTCAACACAGCTGAGGAAAGAATCAATGAGCTATAAGAGAATGTAACCAAATCTAAAAATACAGAACTGCACATAGAAAAAAGGTAAAAAAGAAAAAAAGAATAGAGACTCTAAGACCTGTGGGACAATATTAAATGGTGCAACATGCACATAACTGGAAATCCAGAAGAAGAGAGAATGAGGCAGAAGAAATATTTGATAAAATAATGGATGAGACATTTTCAAAGTTAGTGACAGACACTGAACCTCAGATCCAAGAAGCTTAAAGAATAGAATGCCAAGCAAAATAAATACTAAACCAAACTAAACCAAACTAAACCCCCAGTGTATCAAGGCATAGCATACTCAAACAGATGAAAAGTACAGAGAGGAAGAGAGAGACAGAAAAAGAGACAAACTATACCTTAGAAGCACCCTGGGAGAGGGGTGGTTATTTACACAGCAATAGGATAAGAATTACAGCTTATTTCTCATCAGTAACCACACAAGCAAGAAAATTAATTGAAATATTTAAAATGTTTAAAGTAAAATAAAACTATCAACCCAGAAATGTATGTCTAGCAAAAATATACTTTAAAAATGAAAGAGAAATAAAGACGTTCTAAAAATCAGACAAACAAAAACAAAACTAAAATAACAACAACAAAAACAAACTGAGGAAAGTCAAGAATTTTTCAAAGAAGATTTCCATGCAGAAGGAATATGAGTTAGGTGAGAAACTTGGATCCACACACAAAAAAACAGTGTAAAAATGTAACAAATAAAGGTAAAAAAGTATTTAAATTTTTTTTCTTATTTTTATTTTCTATTAAAGATAACTGACTAAAGCAAAGATGATAACAATGCATTGTATATTTATAGCATTTGTAAAAGTAAGATATATGACAATGACATGAAGATGGAAGGGAGGAATTGGGAATATCTGTTGTAGGGACTTATACATTATATGTGAAGCAGTATATATTATTTGAATGTGGATTCAGATTACTGACACATGAATATTGTAAACTCTAGAAAGATTAATAAGTAGACTTTTCAAAAAGCACAAATTACAAATCAATAGATGAGATAAAACGTACTCAAAAATAATACTCGATAAAAACCAGAGAGAACAGAATAAGAGGAAACAAGTAACAAAGAAAAAAAAATGCAATCACCATAAAATAGGTAAAAAAAATGGCAGATTGAGATCAAACTGTATTAAAAGTTCTTTAAATAAGAATTGTCTAATCATACCAGTTTACAAACAGAGATTGTCACAGTAGATGAAAAAAGCAAGATCTTACCATGTACTGTGAACAAAAAGCCCAATTTAAATATGGAGACTTACATAAGTTAAAAATAAAGTTGTGGAGAAAGCACAGCAAATTTAGCAGAGATGAAGAAGAACATTACATAATGAAGAATGGGTCACTTCAAAATTAGAAACAGACAAATGCATAATTTTAGCTGGAGGCTTCAACATTCCTGTCTCCATAATTGACAGATCACATAAGCAGAAAATCAGTAAGGATATAGAGATATCCACTACCAACCAACTTGACCTAATATTTATACAACACTATACCCAGTTTCTTCATGTGTACATGGTATGTTCACCAACAAAAAAATGTGTTAGGCCATGAAACAAACCTTAAGACATTTAAAAGAATATAAATCATATAAAATATGTTCTCAAACCCTAAGAGAATCAAGCAGAAACCAAAACAGAAATAACTAGAAAATCAACAAATACTTTTAAATTAAACAATACACTTCTAAATAACCCATGGGTTAGAGAGGAAGTCTCAAAGTAAATTAAACATATTTTGAAATAAACAAAAGTGGAAATACAATATACTAAAATTTTGGAACACAGCTATTGTAATACTTAGAGGGCATTTTTTTTACCATTAAATGAATATTTTAGAAATGAAGAAAGCTCTAAAATGAGAAATCAATGTTTTCACTTTAGGAAACTATAGAAAAATGGGAAATTTACCCCAAACAGGCAGAAGGAAGGAAGTGATAAAAATCTGAGCAGAAATCTGTGAAATTGAAAACAGAAATACAATAGAGAAAATCAATGAAACAAAAATCTGGTACACTGAAAACATAAAGTAAACTGATAAATATCTAGGCATACTAAACAAGGGAGGAGAAAGAGGGAGAAGACACAAATACAAAAATGAGAAATGAAAGATGAGAAATCACTACTGATCTCACAGATATTAAAAGGGAAGGAGGACAGAGCACATTCCAACTCATTTTATAAGGCCAGCATTTCCCTGATGTCAAAACTGAAGAGAGAGTACAATACAAGAAAACTAAATAACAATTCACATAAAACTAGATGAAAAAATCCTCAACAAATTTTAGCAATCCATCAGTCTATAAAAATAATAATATCCCGGAGCTTTCCTCGTGGCACAGTGGTTGAGAATCTGCCTGCTAATGCAGGGGACATGGGTTTGAGCCCTGGTCTGGGAGGATCCCACATGCCACGGAGCAACTAGGCCCATGAGCCACAACTACTAAGCCTGCGCGTCTAGAGCCTGTGCTCCGCAACAAGAGAGGCCGCGATAGTGAGAGGCCCGCACACCGCGGTGAAGAGTGGCCCCCGCTTGCTACAACTAGAGAAAGCCCTCGCACAGAAACGAAGACCCAACACAACAAAAATAAATAAATAAATTACTAAATAACAATAATAATGATATCCCATGACAAATCCCAGGAATGCAAAGCTGGTTCAATATTTATAAGTTAATGAAAGCAATATTAGCAGGCAAAAGAAGGGGGAAAAACCCTCATGATCATTTTTATTGATACAGAAAATATTTTGACAAAATTCTGCATACATTAATAAAAAAGACTCAGTGAATTAGGAAGGAGACAGTTTCACCTTGAAAAATGTATCTATAAAAATCTTGATTAAAATCATACTTGATGGTGAAAGACTGAATGTTTTCTTCCTAAGATTAAGAACAAGGAAAAATGTCCAGTTTCAGTACCCATATTAGATATCAAACAGGAAGACTTAGTAAAATATGGCAGATGAAATAAAAGTCATATGTATTAGAAAAAAGTAATAAAACTGTCCCTGTTCATATATTTCATAATTGTGTATGCTGAAAATCCTAAAGTATCTACAAAACAACTTCAGAATTAATAAGTGAGTGTAGAAAGATCACATAGATTTCAACGAGTGTAGAAAGATCATATAGATTGCAATGGTTAAACAAAAGCAAATAACTAAAGGAATCAAGTTATACTATAAATAAGTTATCCTATAAATAAATTAGATATTATATTTCCCCAGATCGTTTTCATCAATTGTGCAGTACATCCAATTAAAAGTATACTAACATACAAAGAAGTGAATTTGTTAAAAAAAAAAGCCAAAAAACAAAAAATCTACCTAGCTCATAAACTACCTTAAACTAGGAATGAGGAAAATTTTTAGAGATGTGGCTTGAGCTTATACTTTAGTGGCTCTATGAAAGTGGATCCAATGTCTCACCTTTTTCTAATTGGCTAAATTTTGAAGGTGAGGTGAGGGCAATTGAAGTGTAGGGGACTAGCTACTTCACTTTCTACTATTTCCAATAGAGAAGAGTCTTGTGCCAGCATAGTACAACAGCAGCAAAAGTACAAAAAGAGCAGGATTATATCCCAAGGTAAGAGTAAAGAATAACCCCAGATTCCCCAAGAACCTCAGAGTAATACAGGACTCTGTCCAAAAGCTCCTGAACCTCGAGGAAAACAACAAACACAAAAACAAACAAAAACAAATTTAATTTGAAGTTCATATTACCAACGAGCTGCCATGTCAATTACCCTGGTGGCCTTGGCTATAGCCTTAATGTCTTTGGAAGCCTACGATGTAGCTGTGGTAATGACTCTGGCTATATTGACTATGGTAGATTCAGCTAGTGCTGCTATGGTCCCTCTTTTTAGAGAATATATTTGCCCTCTGGGGTCCACTAAAAAATCTTTCAATCACTAAAACATTAGATAATTTCTATCACTCTAACTGGGGAACTTCTTTTTTTTTCTTTCTGTCTTCAAAGTCAGGCACATTTTTAACCTTATTAACTGCAAAGGCTACTAATCTCACACACCATTACAGAAGGCCCTTTGAAGAAATCAGAGCAAAAAGACACTCCTCTCAGAAGAATGTCATCAAAGAAACTGGATTTCCTTTCAGAATGGCTGCACTTTGGAACTGTTGCTACTTCATTGATCTCCATGTGACAGCTCTATGCCTGTTTCACAATAAAGTTTCTGCATTGGCATTGCAATGTTGCTTTCATTTTTATTTGTTTCTGTTAAAGATTTTTATATACACACAAGTATGGGGTAAAAAAACCCTAAGCATAATTTTCTGAAACATACATTTATATGTTAATATTTATGTCTATAGATATGTTTTTTATTATTAATATCTCTCTAAAAGTTATGCTCACAGAAGTGTTTAAAATGAACATTTATTCTATAATATCTTGCTCAGAATGATGCTCTCTATCTGATTTGACATCCAAGAGAATCGACAAACAAATATTCCTCATATCCTCTGAAATTTTGCCCTCTCATCCCACAACTATAAAGTTTAATTTATCATTTTCCAGTCTTAGTATAATTATAGTATTACTATTAATCTTCATTGCTATATAGGAAAGGGGTCTTCCTTTGTGAAACATTTTCTTCTTGACTTACCTACATCTCCTAAAGGGAGACATCTTCTTTGTGTTCTGTGGTTTTGAGTGGTATTTGTCTTTCTAGGAGTTGAAGGTAGTTTCACTTGTTGACCTGCCTAAGGTCCTATTTCTATGTCACCACAATAAGTAGAGAGCTATTTTGTCTTTATTGAAACTTTTTCTTATTCATACATTTGGATTTAGATGCTGAATCAATTTTCTGCTTATTTTTTACCCCTGGTATTTACCTCTCAATATATCCTTGACAGATTTCTGATATGCTCTGGTCCCTATATTCAACTTTCAATTGCTTTTGTTTTCTATTTCCCACTTTAGGGATTTATGTAACTAACCTCATTTTTTAAACAATTCTTTTCCCCTATTACAACCATAAACTATGAACCGCATCAAATTTCTACTGTACATCATCCTTGTTCTCACTTCTACTTTTACCACAAGAGTATCCACTTACCTACATCCTTATATCCCTTGCCTTACTTTCCCAGTGGTATCAGTTTTTTGAAACTCCAACCCTTGCTGAAATCCAACTCTTTGCCTACTCTGCTTGCTCATATTCAGGGGATTTGGGCTAGAGAAATACAGCCTTATTGAATTGTCTTATGTTAAATTGATTATATTAAATCTTATTTAGGCATTCTGCCTTCCCCAGAAATTCTTCCCAATTTTCCTATTAAATTCACTCTCCCACTCTCTAAAATAATTATTTCATTCCTTATCTTTTTTCAAACTTCTGACACAACCTGCCTTACTCCTCATCCAATTATGGCTTGTTTCAAATGTCACAAAAAATTAGGAACAATAGAGATTTAAACATCTACCTATCATCATTGCATTTGTTTCTTATTTCTGCTGTAACAGATTCTCACAAATTTGGTGGTTTAAAACAATGCAAATTATTATCTTGCAGTTTCTGTAGGTCAAAAGTGCAGGTACAGAGTAGCTCAGGTGTCTATCTGTATAGAGTCTTACAAGGCAGAAATGCATTCATTTCTGGAAATTCTGGGGATAAATTTGCTTCAAAACTCCTGGTTGTTGGCAGAATTCAGTTCCATGTGGTTATAGGGTTTAAATCCCCATTTCACTTCTCAGCCTCTAGAAGCTGCAAGTATTCCTTAGCTCACAGATTCCATTCCTCCATCTGAAAAACTAGAAATGGCAGATCAAATCCTCTTCAGAAGTCTAATACTTGAGCTCCATTTCTGACCTGCCTCTTCTGCCTTTCTCTTTTGACATATCTCTCTGATTTCTCTACCTTTCTCTCCTGCTTTTAAAAGTTCATGTGGCAGAGTAATATTCCATTGTATATATATACCACATCTTCTTTATCCATTCATCTGTTGATAGACATTTAAGTTGCTTCCATGTCCTGGCTATTGTAAATAGTGCTGCAATGAACATTGGTATTGCTCAGCCATAACAAAGAATGAAATAATGCCATTTGTAGCAACATGGATGGACCTAGAGATTATCATACTAAGTGAAGTAAGCCAGACAGAGAAAAACAAATATCATATGATATCACATATGTGGAATCTAAAAAAAAATGATACAAATGAACTTATTTACAAAACAGAAACAGACTCGCAGACATCAAAAACAAACTTATGGTTACAGAAGGGGAAAGAGGGTTGGCGAGGGACAAATTAAGAAGTTGGGATTAACATATACACACTACTTTATATAAAATAGATAACCAACAAAGACCCACTGTATAGCACAGGGAACTGTACTCAATACTTTGTAATAACCTATGAGGGAAAAGAATCTGAATTACTCTGCTGTAACACCTGAAACTAACACAATATTATAAATCAACTATACTTCAATTAAAAAAATACTGTCTCAGTGCTGAAAAAAATTTGTTTCCATAAAAAAAATAGTTCATGTGATTACATTGGGTTCACCCAGATAATCCAGCATAATATCCCTATTCTAAGGTCAGTTGATTAATAACTAATTATAACTGCAAAGGGAATTCCCCGGTGGTCCAGTAGTTTGGATTCCGCTTCCACTGCCGGAGCAGGGTTTGACCCCTGGTCAGGGAACTAAGATCCTGCAAGCCACGGTGTGGCCATAAAAAAACAAAACATTATATCTGCAAAGTCCTTTCACAGCAGTACCTAGAATCATCTTCAAGTAAATAACCAGGAGAGAGAAAACGCTTATGGTATGTCTTTAGAATTCTGTCCTCTACAATCATTTCTCAACATATAATCTACCTTCTACATATTACAGTGCATGGACAAGCTTAACCTGTCTAAAAGCTATTCTTCCACTTGCGCAGTGGATGCCAAGTCTCCTTTGCTGGATTCTTTTTCTGTTTCCTACCTTTACATGAGGTAAGTCCCCAGGGCTGAACTCTTAACTACTCTCTCTCCAATTATCCCATGCAGTATCATGCTGTAAACACCGTTTTAATAATTGTCTCTCCAGTTTATATCTTCTCTCCTAACCTCTTCCTTGTAGCTTGATGTTACATATCCTACTATCTATTCAACATTTTAAAGACATCTCATACATGCACATCATAGCTCTTGATATTTTAACATTCTTCCCCCATCTAGGCTTCCCTTTAAATATAATGTCACAGACATCCAACAAATTCTTAAGTCTCAAACCAAGAATGTTACCCTTTATTCCTTTTTTATTTCTACTCATCATCTAAATCCTACCCGCCAGCAAGCCCTTATAGAGTCTACTACTATCTCTTGCCTGAATTACTGCAATAACCTTGGACTCTTAGCTTCCACTCTTGAGCTCTTACAATTCATGCACCACACAGTAAGTAGCAAGATGTCAATCGAATCACCTTCTGCTCTTAATTAAACATCTTCGATAGCTTTCCATTACACCTAAAATTCCATTAAAAATCATTATCAAGCCCCAGAATGCCCTGGATAATCTAACCCCTGCCTAACTTTCTGACTTTATCTCCCCACACCTTCTCTTTTATTAGCTGTAATCTAGCCACAATAACTTTCTCACTGCTTCATTATGCAAAAATAATTCCCACCTTAGAACATTTAGATGGGAATTTCCTCCAGCCTAGCTTGTTCTTTGACTTATACACTTAACAAATGTATCTCCTTTACTTCATCCTTGTGTCCAAATATCTCTTCAAAGGGACTTTTCTTGATCATCTCATGTTAGTGGCATTTCCCCCTATGCTGCCACTCTGTATATAATTACTTTCTTTATACACATTATCTCTATTACATAATGTATTTTTTTTTTTTTTGCCTTCTCCCTGGAATGTAATCCTAATGAGGACAGGAATTTTTTTTTTTTTTTATTTTAAGCTTTGCCTTTTAACATAGAACATTGGCATAAAGGGAGCTTTAAATAAATAATTATTGGAAAACTGATGGAATCCAGTTGGGATCCTGTCATGTTACTAAGTTGTTAATTCTTAACTCTTGTTACATTCTAGAATCTTCTGGGAGCTTTTAAAAATATTGATGCTTTGACCTTATTCCAATTCAATAAGAATTTCTGGATATGGGATTGGCCACTCCCATTCATGAGAGAATATAAAAAGCACCGTGTAGACAGTGGAATTATGAGCTTCTATAAATCTACTATGATAGCCTGAGCCCTGTCTCTCTCTGTCTCTGCCCCTAACTATGGATTGATGGCCATTGTGGATATGGCTTCAGCTTCCACTGTTCCTCTTTCTTTGAAAGATATTTTTCCTTTCTATTCTGCTGAAAAAATTATATTAAGAAGATCAGATCTTTTATATCATTAGCACAATATTATTTATTCTACTGAGTTCTTCAATCTTTTCAATGTTATTTTCATTTTGGACTTATTTAATTTTAACTATTTTATTTGGAGCCCACGTTTGGCCACAAAAGGTAAAAACTCAACAAAAAAAATACCTTGGAAATAGCTTCCATATAAAGGACTGATTTCTCTCATTATTGTGGCTCACTAACATGGTACTAACTTCCTTATTTCCTATAAACTTATTTTGTTACCATTGCAAATTTGATTTCTTGTCCATGCATTAAGATGAACATGTTTTATGTAAGTTTTGAAACATCTAAGCAACATATTTTCATATTGAGCAATTATTTTTCCTCCAGGATTAATTTTCTTAGGAAGAATTCTTTAGAAATTTTTCTCAGAATAAGTTAGCTGAGACACTTTCTTGAAAGAGAGCTTGTGCTCCTCACACCCTTGACAGGTATTCTAATTTTAGGTATGTGGCTTGGAAAATGCCTTAAAACTTGAATTTAGTTACTTTCCTTGACTTTCACTACTGGGACTTAGATCTTCATAATTTCTCCTTCCTTTCCATAAATTACACAGAACTGCAGACTCTGGTACTAACGCTAAGAAAAGATTGTTATATAATTTGTTATTTTGGCCACTTAAACTAACACAGATTTTTCACTGGTCTTATCACTTTATGAAGAGTCCTGCCCTCACTATCTTGCCATATTTTTTGAAATTTTGTTGGGAATAATTGTCATCAAGTAAGGTCAAATTCATTGCAGCTGTATACAACTAGAGAAAATCCATATAAATGTTGCTTTCCCCCTTAGCTTCTAATTATTGAAAATTCATTTATTTAATTAAATCATTAACAACTTAGTCTTTCAGAAAAAATATTATCAACTAGAGATAAGAAAACAGAAATAAGGTAAGTATTTTCTAAAACTCAGCTAACAAAGGTACAGCAGTAGCAAGAATTAGAAAGAATATGGAATGAGGAATGTCAATTATGAAAAGCATTAAATAAAATAAATTGTAATAAAATTTAAACCAAGCTTAAAGTCATAAAACAGCTAAATATTTTTGTTCATTTTTCTTGGGAAATTAATAAAAAATAACAGGGTAGTGCTGGCTACTCTTTTCAAGATTGAATTGTAGACATCCCTCTGTAGATGGTGTCCTTTGAACTCAGAAGGTGCATCTTTTTTTTTTTTTAACATCTTTATTGGAGTATAATTGCTTTACAATAGTGTGTTAGTTTCTGCTTTATAACAAAGTGAATCAGCTATACATATACATATATCCCCATATCTCTTCCCTCTTGTGTCTCCCTCCCACCCTCCCTATCTCACCCCTCTAGCTTGTCACAAAGCACCGAGCTGACCTCCCTGTGCTATGTGGCTCCTTCCCACTAGCTAGCTATTTTACATTTGGTAGTGTATATATGTTCATGCCACTCTCTCACTTCATCCCAGCTTACCCTTCCCCCTCCCCATGTCCTTACCCTTCCCCCTCCCCGTGTCCTCAAGTCAATTCTCTATGTCTGCATCTTTATTCCTGTCCTGCCCCTAGGTTCTTCAGAACCATTTTTTTTTTTTTTTAGATTCCATATATATGTGTTAGCATACGGTATTTGTTTTTCTCTTTCTGAATTACTTCACTCTGTATGACAGGTCCTAGGTCAATCCATCTCACTGCAAATGACTCAATTTCATTTCTTTTTATGGCTGAGTGATATTCCATTGTATATATGTGCCAAATCTTCTTTATTCATTCATCTGTCGATGGACACTTAGGTTGCTTCCATGTCCTGGCTATTGTAAATAGAGCTGCAGTGAACATTGGGGTGCATGTGTCTTTTTGAATTATGGTTTTCTCAGGGTATATGCCCAGTAGTGGGATTGCTGGATCATATAGTAATTCTATTTTTCGTTTTTTAAGGAGCCTCCATACTGTTCTCCACAGCTCATGCAGCTCAATATCAAAAAAGCAAATAACCCAATCCAAAAATGGGCAGAAGACCTAAATAGATGTTTCTCCAAAGAAGATATCAGACTGCCAACAAACACATGAAAGGATGCTCAACATCACTAATCATTAGAGAAATGCAAATCAAAACTACCATGAGGTATCACCTCACAGCAGTCAGAATGGCCATCAACAAAAAATCTACAAACAGTAAATGCTGGAGTGGGTGTGGAGAAAAGGGAACCCACTTGCACTGTTGGTGGGAATGTAAATTGATACAGAAGGTGCATCTTCATCATCAAAACTGAGCTCTAGCCTCTGTGATCTACTGTGGTAAACAACTATGGCAGGCTAGACTATAATTGTTCTTGATGTATTGCTGGCCTGGATTTAAAATGGGCAGTTTACTGATTTAGGCTATGGTCACTAACTACTTTCTTTCTATGGAGCAAATAGTTTCTTTACATTGCATTCAAAATTTGTTGATCTCTCAGTGTTTTGGACCTTTATTATTGTAGTCTATTTCTTCCTTTGTTTCTTCAGTGTCAGGCAAATCATGAATAGTCTTAACCTCTTTATTGCAATTGCTCTCCTGATAGTTTACCATGGACCACTAATGAAGCAATCACACTGCATTCTCAGGACATTTGAAATAGGAGACCCTATTTCTCTTATTTAGAATTCTACCCCCTAGAGAGAATTTCTTATATCATTGCCACATTAATAACGTTGTTCTAACTTTCTTATTCCATGGAGAAAATATCTGTGTGTGCTTCTATTAAAATTGTTTTATTGACACAGCAAAAGTGGCTTAAATTTTATTTCTCTAAACAGAGTTTTTTCACTTAAGTTTTGCCAGTATTTTTACAGTAAACAATATATTTCCTTTTGAATTATATTTCTTAGTAATGATTCCTTATAAAAGACTTAAATAAAGTTTCCTTATAATATGTCTTTCCTTCTTAAAATGATACAATCTTGTCATAATTCAAATATTTCAGAACTAATTAAGTATAGATTTTCCCCAAAATGACAAAGGTATTGCCCTTTCATTTTACAGATAAGAACTCTCACATGTCTTCTTTTTCTTGTTGTTTCAGTTTGATTGTTCACCTTTAAGCATCTTTGAAGGTATCTAAGAAGGGAATCTTCCATGGTTCTGTTTTTATTCCTTTGACATAATTACTTTTGTAATCTGAGAGAGGAGTAAAACACACAGGGATTGTTACTCAATGCTAAGGGAACTTTGCTGCAAAGGTCAAAACAGAGATGGAAATTATTATTCTCTTTGTGAAAATTAATATTTTTAAGAGAGTGAGAAATTCAAGTCCACACAATGTCTAATGAACAGAACCAAGATTTGAACCAAAGGCCTGTGTGGCTCCATATACTGGGCTCTCAACTAATGTGTTCCAACACCTTAAAACACATTCCAAGAAGTAAATAAAAAAACATAAATTTCTGGCTTAGGAGGAGAGCTCTGGCTTTTTCTAAAGGAAGAAAATAAAAGCCAAAGACTAGAAAAATTAGATGTGATGCAAGAAGAGGGTAGATCGCACCGAGTGGTCTAGGTAGGTTATGTTAAGCACAGTCATAGGCTTTGAAGACTTGATAGTAATTGCCTTTTATTAAAAGATTCCAGCTGTAAGATGCATAGATGAAGCAAATATGTAATTGAAATTATTCATGAGTAGCATTAAACCTTTTAAAATCAAAAGGCAAAGGTATAATTGGGCTGTTTTGCCCATTTATGAAAACAAATAGGAATGAGAAATATCTATGGAGGGGACACCACCCACACTGAAGGAGTATAAAAATTCAGGTACAGGTGGTAATATTCATTCTCAGGAACATTGTTTAGTTGCCATGAATTTACTCAGACCAGGTTTTCATTATCATATAACAGTCATTGGAAGTAAAAAATTTAGACATTCCTAATTACATGTACACTTGACATCTCCAGTATATACAGTTTTTTGTTGGTGGGCTGGAGCTGGCTCATACTAGCTCACAAGAGCCAATTTTGAGCATCTCTTTTCAAATTCATGTTTAGTGGTTTCACTTTGGTTGGTTGAAAGAGACCATGGTGAGAATACTGACACCACAGAAATCAGCAAAAATTACAAATTAGGCTTCTTCCTCTTCTTTTTCAGGAAGACTTTCTTTTTCCTTTTCATTCTTTTTTCTCTTCCTTCCTCCCTCCCTCCCTCTTCCTTTTTTCTTTCTTTCTTTCCCACTGGTGACATTCAGTCTGAATTAGGTACAACACTGAGTTTTAAAAAATCTCCAGTATGTAAGAAGCAAAAGAAGAGTTTTATTTTTATGTGTGTGTTATATCCCAAAGTGGTTGTTGTTATATTTCTTAGTTGTATTAAAAAAATGCAGCTTCTGCATCTTTCCCTGTCTTTAGAATATCTCAGTGCCCCTGTGTCTTTAGAAGTCAAAGTTGTTAGACTCCTGTAGTGTCTTCTCCTACGAAAGAGGAGAAAGCCTGAAGGTTCTCCGTGCTCTCTCTTCCTCGGTTATTTCAGCCCTGTAATTTATATGTTTACTTTTTGATATTTGATTCTTCATTTTCTTCACTTACAGACATGGATTTAGAATGAATGCTCTTGGTCTGGATGGCTGCTGGCATTTGTCACTCATTTAAACCTTGCTAGGAATTCTATTCTAATCCCTGTCCTTGACATCCTGCAATCAATCTTGAGATTGGTTATTGCCTCCTGCCTCAACTATCAGCTTTCTCATATCTCTATTATCACCTCTGAATTCCTCATACCTCTGTTATCACCTCTGAATACCCCTATTATCACAAGTACAAGCACTGATGGAAGTCTCATTCAACTGGATGAGCTATACAGGTCTTTGTGGTACTCAAGTGATTCTTACATGCACTCCTAACACTGGATTCAAAGATAACCAAAAAATGGGTATTAAAGTAACAGTTTTTGATAATCACTTTTGATGATTCCATGTAATTAGGAAAGCTAAGGTAGTTCCCTCTTGCTGTTTTCACCCAAAACTTAAGCTTTTCAATCAACACTGAAGCAAGTATTTCACTACCAAATGGCTTTAATGAATGGTATTTATGCCTTAGTTCATATGTAGAATATATACTTAAATATTTCTGGATGAAACTATATAATGCTTGAGACTTACTTCAAAATAATACAGGAGTAGAGGGTGGTAAAGGGTTTAAAGGAGACACAATAGGCAATGAGATGTCAGTTGTTTAAGACAAGACATTTAGATAACATATACTATTCTATTTTTTACATATATATTTTTTTCCATAGCAAAATAGTTACACAATACAGACACAAGCAACTCTCTTTTGTGTCATTTTATGTGTCTGTAGGACTTAAAGAACAGAGACAATTGAATTAAAAGGAAAGAATGAAGTAATATTAAAAATTATTATTTCATGTGGACCTTGAAAAAGGTTAAAATTTGAACTAGCAGCCTAAGGCACAATGGGTAAAAGGATCAATAGGTGCATTTCCTGGGGGCAAGGAGTATACTGTAATAATGTAAAGTGAAGCTTGATGTTCAATGTTAACTTATTAGAGTGAAAACAGCTTTTGGTAAACCTCAGACATTATGTAAAGGGATATTTTCCTTCATATTGTGTGGATTTTTTGGAAGAAGGAGTAACAAGAACATGACTGTATTTACAAAATAACTTTTAACCAACAAAGCTGCTGTGCAGAGTTCAAGACATGTGGCAATCAGGTCCCACCTCATTCCTTCTAGTGAGGTTTGATGGTTGGAAGAAAAAAGAAGGTGGTTTTAAAGAGAAACAGTCCAAAATTGTTAATCAGTCTGATCATAAAAGTGATGTGAAAGTAGCATGAAGGTGCTGGGGCTCAGTGACTTTCCAGAAAGTTAGTATGACTGGTAATGAAAAGACTATTGGAAGAAGAAACACATTTACATAGAAAGAAAATAAATTCATTTTCAGATAATTTGGATTTTTATTGTACATTAGATTGCCAAATGAAAATATTTTAAGATGATATTGTTAATGTTTCAGTCAAATTATTTTATATCTATTCATTGTAAACATTTCAGAATATATTCAGAAAGCCTCTCAAACACTGCCTCATGAGCAGCTCAGAGCTTGTGAACTTGGGGGGTAATAAAGACTTTCCAAAACTGGATTTGGGGCCAACATATTTATTTACCAGTTATTTAAAGTAGTCTTTTGTTGCCTTCTATTATGAAATACTGTTAAACCCCAAACCTATTTTTCTAACTCTTTCAAATATTTTTTCCTCCAAGTGATTATGAACTGAGTAAATGTCAAATGCAATGGAGTTAAGCATATATATTAAATTATTTTTGAAGGTCTTAAACATTTCAAACAAAATTCAAGAGAAAGCATATGGTGTGATGTTGTTTACCTATGATATATCATAATTTTATAATGGGTAAAATACATTATATTTGGACAGCAAAGATTATACAACTAGGTGACTTTTTCTTTTCTTTTTCTAATGCTATTTCCCCCTAATATCTGTTCTTGAATGTTTTTAGTATACTTTCTGTCCATTATGTCCTGGCATTCACTTCACTAAAAAGCTATTCCCATCCCTTTTTATCAAATGCAGGACAATGTTATAGCCACTGAACTGATCTCCTTGCTCCCAAGCTCTGCCCACATAATCTATTCTGAACACCAGAAAGTAATTCTGAAATATTACTTCTGTCATGTCATTGTCTTTGAATAAAAACAGGACATAACTAAATATAAAATCCTCATCCTAATAATGAATGAAGCCCCCTCCTGATGGGATCCAATCTCTTTACAACCTTCAATTACTGTTTTTTGCAAACCTTCCGCTATATCCATACTGCTCCGCGCATGGAAGACACACCTTGCTTGGTCTCACTTCTGTTCACTGCATCAGGATGCTGTCTCCTCTTTTCTTCTCTTTCTGTTGAATAACTTCTGTCCCTCAAGAGCCTACCTCAAATCCACCTTTTTAAGAAATTATTTGCAGATCAATATAACAAACTCTAACGTTTTACTGTTTTTGTAATAAATCTCACTACCTCTTATTTTACTGTTGCTTAGTTGCTTTACATTATCCATATACACAAATATAAATGATGCATTTGCCACAGAGGAACATACCCTCCCACAGACAAACCACAAACACACACACACAACTATGACTTAAATTAAAAGGTACATTTCTAAGGATAGGGATTAGATTCTTATATATCTCCAACGCATCATCTCTCTGGTCAAATGCATAGCAAAATATTTTCATATAACAGGCATTCGGTAAGAATTTGTTTAAAGAAAATGATATAAATCATCATCCCATTCCTTTGAAAAATAAAGTTTGAGGTATCCTATATGACATACCTGTTATTTTTTAATATAACATTTTAAGGTCTTAAAATAGTATTTCTAAAACAAATATATTAAATATATATAATATATATATATACACACATTATTTTATAAGATATTACATCACTTTAAGCCTCAGTCATACTAAGTCATGGTCCATGCTTTCAAATTGTTTATAATAAAACTGGAGGATGTGGCAAACATGGATATCGATCTCTGAAATCTTTCTTCCAGAAAGGAGTCTCTACCCAGAGTACAACAAGATGTCAGTGTTGTCAGGGTCTACCTCAGCCCTTGAGCCAGAGTTGCACTATTCTTAGGGCAGCCAATAACTAGGCACAGCGTTTCTGCTTAACATAGGCCTCCTCTGAAAGCAATCTTTTCTGCAGAGTTCCAGCTGGGCCGTCAGAGAATTTGTAGGGTCTGTATTATGGTCTCACAGCTCCCCTGCTCAGTCCTACTTATTCTCTTTTCCTGCTCCTCCTCGATATTCCTAACTCCGTCATAGAGTTTGATTCTCAAAGAACAGAAATGCTGACAAGGGAGTAGGGTGAAAAATAAATTAATAGTGGAGAACAGTATGGAGGTTCCTTAAAAAGCTACAAATAGAACTACCATATGACCCAGCAATCCCACTACTGAGCATATACCCTGAGAAAACCATAATTCAAAAAGAGTCATGCACCAAAGTGTTCATTGCAGCTCTATTTACAATAGCCCGGAGATGGAAACAACCTAAGTGTCCATCATCAGATGAATGGATAAAGAAGATGTGGCACATATATACAGTGGAATATTACTCAGTCATAAAAAGAAACAAAATTGAGCTATTTGTAATGAGGTGGATAGACCTAGAGTCTGTCATACAGAGTGAAGTAAGTCAGAAAGAGAAAGACAAATACCGTATGCTAACACATATATATGGAATTTAAGAAAAAAAAATGTCATGAAGAACCTTGGGGTAAGACAGGAATAAAGACACAGACCTACTAGAGAATGGACTTGAGGATATGGGGGAGGGAAGGGTAAGCTGTGACAAAGCGAGAGAGAGGCATGGACATATATACACTACCAAATGTAAGGTAGATAGCTACTGGGAAGCAGCCACATAGCACAGGGAGATCAGGTCGGTGCTTTGTGACCACCTGGAGGGGTGGGATAGGGAGGGTGGGAGAGAGGGAGTCGCAAGAGGGAAGAGATATGGGAACATATGTATATGTATAACTGATTCACTTTGTTATAAAGCAGAAACTAACGCACCATTGTAAAGCAATTATACTCCAATAAAGATGTTAAAAATAAATAAATAAATCCCTGGGAACAATAGGGTAAAAGGGAAAAAAATAATAAATTAATAAAACGTAAAAA
The DNA here is from genome assembly GCF_011762595.2 of Tursiops truncatus. NCBI lineage: Eukaryota > Metazoa > Chordata > Mammalia > Artiodactyla > Delphinidae > Tursiops > Tursiops truncatus. The sequence continues at coordinate 129,927,749 of NC_047037.1, read as the reverse complement.
TAAAGAAATCAGGCCACTAGGTGGCAGAATGGAAGGGGGAAGGACTTCGTTGGCTAGTAGGATTGTGGACTAGAATGGGTAAAAATGGCATAAGAACAAGAGACATTTTTTTTTTCTCCAAGAGAATAAGTATTCAATACATGTGAGGAAAAAGTATATGACAAAGATGTCAACTGCCAGTTTCAGGAAACATTCGTATATCACATGTGGTCAGGAGAGATTTTCTTTGTAAGGGTACAGAAGAAAATCGTGCATTTTGTGTTAGGACATGTCACTCCTCGTACAGAATTTGTTACTTTCAAGTATAAAGGTGGTTAAAATGTTGTGACACAGAATATCCAATAAGGAAGATAATCAAAAATTGTCCAAATTTTTCTAAATAAATGACATCCTTTTATCTAATTGATGACAAACATATGCTTTATTTTTCATAATTAAATTTAACAATTATGTGATTCAATTATTGAATAAGTAAAGAAAACAGGTTTTTGGAAAAGATTAAAAAAAGTCTGAGGTAGAAAAAAGAAATAACACTTGGCAATATTAAAAATTTCAGAAAATGCCAAGAATTGTCTATCTCATAGAAGAAAGCTTGGAGATTCAATTTTAATGTAGAAATACACGAAAAAAAATCAGTTTTGATGATGAACATAATAAAAGCAAATATTAATTCTGAGTTATGAAAAATTATATTACATTCAAAGGAAAAATGTCTTCATGCACCTTTGGAACTATGTTTAATAAGAAAGGTATGACTTAATAGTACTATCTTTCACCAAGGATAAATCTTCAAAGAGAAAGACACTTGTGTGTTGTGCTTTACCACACCCACACTGAGGGGGTATAAAAGTCTGGATGCAGTTGGTGATATTCATTCTCAGGAAACTTACCTTCAACATCCAACCAAACCTTCAACCCCTGACACATTGAGCTACCATTACAGCAACTACTATGGTGGCCTTGGCTATGGCCTTGGTGGTTTTCGTGGCCTGGGCTATGGCTATTGTTCTAGCTATGGCCTTGGAGGCTATGATGGTTATGGTTGTGGCTACTTCTGTCCCTCTTTCTATGGATGATACTGGTCATCTGGATTCTTCTGAAAGACCTGGTCACTATTTTGGGATTCAGAATGTTTGTCTAATTTTTATTATCTATTACTTTTCTTCAAAGACATTATCACCCTGCACTTGGAACTTTTTGGATCAGCAGACACTCATGTTTCTGATGAATGATTTGAATGCTCTACCAAGATATAGTCAACTCTGCTGGAAAATGACCTATATTTTGCTCTTTTTCACTTCTGTGATATTTCTGGACTTACTTTTGAATAAATATTTTTTGGTGAACATTAAATATCAAACTTTATTTCTTTCAACCATTTCAAAACACTAGATGTTTTACAAAATTTTAGTAGTATTTTTGCATTGAAAAATATTTTCCCATGGAACATATTTACTTTGTATTCATGTTTCCTTAGAAATAACCCTTACTGTTCAACGAAGTATATGACTCATTTAGATTATTTATTTTGCTAAATTGATGCCTCTTTTTTAAAATATGGAATCCCATGGAACCAAATATATACAGACATTTCTAATACTTATGAAGATATGTCCTTCATTAACAATATGTAAATATGTGAAGCTTGATGGACCATCTATTCTCTCTTTCATTTAATGAAAAGCCAGGAGACTTTCAGCACTGTATGAAGAGGCTCTTTTTGGTGCTATACTCACCCAATAGGTATTCCTATTTTTCTGAGCTCATCAAGAAAGTAGTGTCCTTGATTTGTAGCTCACTATTCCAACTGTTTCTGTCAGTTTCCTCCTTGTATAATTTTATTATTTTTAAATTTATTTTTTTAAAAAATTATTGGGGTATAGTTGGTTTATGATTTAGTGTTAGTTTCAGGTATACAGCAAAGTGAATCTGTTATACATATACATATATCTACTCTTTTTTAGATTCTTTTCCCATATAGGCCATTACAGAGTATTGAGTAGAGTTCCCTGTGCTGTATACTAGGTCCTTATTAGTTATCTATTTTATATATAGTAGTGTGCCTCCTTGTACAATTTAAATGTGGGAAAACATGTGACTTGATAGCCTTCATTTACTCTATGAAAGAGAGAAAAACCTGAGAATTCACCATAGTCAGCATTCTTGGTTATCCCAGTATTATAGCATATACAAATCAATTTTTAAGATAAACTCTCTTTAAACTCACTTAAAACTTAAAAATTGACTCTAAATTAATGTTCCTACTCCTTTTTCCAACTCTAGTTTGGGATTGGATTTTGTTTTTCATTTATATCTTGATCAGAATTCTATTCCAGAGATGGGTCATTGACTTTTGTGTGGAGTCTTGTTTTCCTTGGATACTAGGCTTCACCTTTGAGTCCTACATAAAGATGTTCACTGGTGTCACTTCCAATAAACTCAGTGAATCCCATGGGCCTTCATGAGTCTCCAGTGAGTCCCACAGGTATTTCCAGCACTGTGCTTAAGAGAAAAATCTTTCTAGTGTAAAGTTTGTTTTCATTTCTTTTAATGATCTTATGAAATTAGGAATGCTGAGAATGCTGAATCACACAGATTCTGAATAAAAGTTTAACTTTTCAATCAATCTCAAAATAAATCTAATTTGCAACCTTACTTGAAAAATCTATTTCAGTTCAAAAATAAGATTAAAAAAAATTACTGACAGTGCTTTTTAAAAGTCTCTATCATTTAGAGCGTCATATGACAATATTTATAGATAAAATGGTATGATTCCTGGGATTTGCTTAAAAATTTCACAGCTGGTAAGAAGGAAAAAGACAGAAGTACAGAGGAAATATGATTGGTCACAAGGTGATAATTTATGAAGATGAGTTATGTATATAATGATTCCTTTTACCATATTATTCTTATATTTTACTTCACTGTTTATATAATAAAATTCATTAGAAAATATGACATTGTCACGGGCATGAAGAAGAGAACATAGTATCCATGAAATAATGGAGAGATTGTCATTTGAGGAGAAATATTGGCTTATTAAAAAGAATACAGCTTATAGGGAGCTTTAACTGACTGACAGAGATATTTGACTTCTTCATATTCTGTTGACTTTGAGCGAAAGATAGGAAAGAAAAACTAAATTTAGAAAATCACATTGTTATCCAGACAAATTGCTTCTCCAGTAAAAAAGAAAACAGAGAGAGACAGAGAGGAGAGAAAGAAAGATAGAAAATGAAAGAAAGAAAGGAAGAAAGAGAGGAAAATAAAGCAAGAGAGAAAGAAGGAAGGAAGGAAAGAAAGAAAGAATGAAAAAGAAAGAAAGAAAGAAAGAGAGGAAGGAAGAAAGAAAGGAAGAAAAGAAAGAAAGCGGGAGGGAGGAATAAAGAGAGAGAAAGAAAGTCTGTAGTAACATGGCTCAGTTAGAGCAGTGTGTATGTATATGTGTATGTGAGTGTGTGTGTGTTTCAAATTCAAAACAATGAAACACTGTGAAACTATACAATATAATATTTTTGTTTGGTAAAAGCAAATTTTTTACAGGTATTTTATTTTTGTTTAAATTCACTGATTACTTAATGGACAATAATTTATAAAATTTACAGATGTATTTTAATAAAACAATATTTGTCATGTGTGTTTTGTTTCTGGCCATTATAATTGTTTATTTTATGATTATTACTGAATATAATTTTGTTATATTGAGGAATGATCTGATGCTACTATCAAATATGCTAGTTATACCACTCAAATTTCAAAGGTAAGATGTCATATAGGAATATATTACTTGCTTTATGGTTTATAATTATTACCTTAATATTCATTTTGTTCACTAGCAAACATCTCAAAATTTCCCTTCATAATTTGAGAAGAGTATTGGTAATTAGAGTCATGGTAAAGTTCCAAAAATTGACTTGAGATGAAATATTTATTTATCTCTAAATAACTGAACTTTTAAAATTTTTTTATTTTTATTTTTTTTTTGCGGTACGCGGGCCTCTCAGTATTGTGGCCTCTCCCGTTGCGGAGCACAGGCTCCGCACGCGCAGGCTCAGCGGCCATGGATCACAGGTCCAGCCGCTCCACGGCATGTGGGATCTTCCCAGACCGGAGCACGAACCCGTATCCCCTGCATCGGCAAGCGGACTCTCAACCACTACGCCACCAGGGAAGCCCTAAATAACTGAACTTTTAAAGTTGCCTTTCGGTGACTTCCACTGTGAAATACAGATTGGTATCAAAAACATGTTTTTTTTTTTTTTATTATTGTTCTCAAATGCTTTTATCTCAAAAATTATGGGCTACTGAATAAATAAAATGCAGTGGACTTCTGCATATGTATTAAAACACACATGAAGTATTTCACTCATTTTATTAAAAAACAAACATTGGTCATAATGCTCTTTACTCTTGACAGGAAATCCATTTTTATCAGCTTATATTCATTTAAAAGTTAAAAATAAAATGATATAAAGAACACAAACTTAGGGACTTCCCTGGTGGTCCAGTGGTAAAGAATCTGCCTTACAATGCAGGAGACGCGGGTTCGATCCCTGGTCAGGGAACTAAGATCCCACGTGTCGCAGGCAAATATAAATAAATAAATAATAAATCTTAAGAATACAAACTTGTAGCTTGGTAATGTTTCTACTTTCAGTCAATGAAGCATGTGAGTGCTATTCCTTTAACATTATGCATCTTATATCCATCCTTTCCCAGCCATCCCTGTTACAAAAACCTTAATTCCAGCTCTTACCATACTATACTATAATTATTGATGTATTATCTAGCTCATCTCCTTACTTTCCACATCTCCCCACACCACCCAGCTTGCACCAAAAACCAAGTATTTTAAAATTTCACTTTTCCTATAGTACTTCCCTGGCCCCAAATTAGAAGATTACTCCATAAATGACAAACATTTCAATCCCAAATCCCAAGCCTTTCTTTTCTTTTACTTAAACTTCTTCCAGCTTTACTGAGATATGATCAAAATAGAATGTATACATTTAAGGAATACAACATGATCATTTAATGCACATATATACTGTGAAATGATTACCACAATAGGGTTAGTTTAACACTTCCATAACCTCATATAATTATCACTTTTGTGTGTGGTGAGATCATTTAAGATTTACCCTTATAGCAACTCTCAAGTATGTGACAATATTGTTAACTATACCCACATTTTACATTAGATCCCCAGAACTTATTCATCTTATAAGTGGAGGCTTGTACCCTTTGAACAACATTTCCCCATTTTTTTCTAGCCCCCAGTCTCTGGTAACCACCATTCTATTCTGTTTCTATGAATTCTGCTCTTTTAGATTCCACATATAAGTGAGATCATACAGTATTTATCTTTCTCTGTCCAGACCCTTCTTTCACTGTAATCTGTGTATCTCCCAAATTTAATTAGTCTGTATATAGACTCTGCTCCAGATACACTGATCTACACATGCACATCGAGGATACATGTGGTTAAGTCTTGCCTCAGAGCATTAGCTAAAGTCATTGCCTCTTTCTAGTTTCTGTCTCTCTCGTTGATGTTCAATGAATCTTACACATCCTTCACATCCAGTGTGCCCCACCTTTTCCAGAATTCTTTGATGAATAAACCTAGCCCATGGAAATCTTAAGCTCTTTTAAGTTGCTTTAGAAATAGGAGTCGCTACCTTTCATTTTACATTTCTCTATACTCCCTCATGTGGCTCAATCTATTCCTCACCCTCAGCCCTGCCTCCAGGCTACAATACTCAGAAAATCATAGACACACAAGACATAGATATTTTTAGACCACAGCTAAAGGGCAGGCTTTCTAAGACCATGAGTGGCCATTTATATCTTTCCCTTTTATCATATACTTTGTTCAAAGCAAAGTGAAATAACTTTAATATTCCAGGTATTCAATCAAACTTATCGTTTGATTAAATGAATCTTCATTTCACCTGTACTCCTTTCTGTGTGCAACCTAAACTTTAAAGTCTTCCATTCTTTAAATAATGAAATAACTGCTCTATTTTCCATTAAATAAAAATTTCGGACTTCTTGTTTTAGCTCTGACATGACAAGAGCTTGGAAATTGTCACTCTGGTCTTTACAACAAGATAAAGCTGCACAAACTAAAGATCAATGACTTTTCTAGAATCTAGCAGAAAACTGAGTTTTCAGGACAAACCACTCCTAAAATCTGGAGAAATGGGGGAATCTGTAGTCACAGCTGAGATTTGCTTACCAACAGAAGAAGCCTCTGGAGTCATAAACTGTTACAAATATTCAAACTCTCATTGTGACAAGTTACTAGAGGCTGAGTATGGATTCGTGCAAAAGTGAGAAACTCTAAGGGGCTTTTGTCTTAGAGGCGCCCACACTTTTATGGGCTTTATCTACAGGAACTCTACCAGGTTCACACCGTGAAAATTTGAGAAAGATCCCTTCTTTGCTCTGGCAGTGGGAGAAGAAGAGCAAGCTTTGTGAAAGATACCCAGAGTCTTTCCCATAACTGGAAAGGTCTCAACTCAAGGGGAATGAGCAGAGCCTTGTCTCCGAGCCCTGGGAAAAGGGCATCCCTCTCACTCAACTCCCCTGTAGTTTTCCTGTCTCACAAAAGGGAGGGCTGAGAGATTAAACTTTAGTTTAATTTCCTGCCTTCCAAATCTCATGCAAAATGTTTCTTTCCACCATAACTAACCTATAACTATATAGGAAGGTGATTTTCTGAAAACTCATCTCAATTTAGCTTAATTTTCAAAATACAATCTGACAAAAGATGTATGTTTCATCAAAAAGGCAGTGTTAAGGAGCTGAATTATGTCTCCTAAAAAGAAATCGTAAAGTTCTAACCTGTGAATGTGAGCTTATTTGGAAAGACAGTCTTCACAGATGTAATCAGGTTAAGATGAGTTTATACCAGATTAGGATGGGCCTCAAATCTAATTTCTGGTGTTCTTATAAGAAGACAGAGATTTAGACACACACACATGCACACACATGAACACACACACACACGCAAGACGGGATGAAGGCCCTGTGATGATTGAGGCAGAGATTGGAATGATGTAGCAGCAAGACAAGAGATGCTAAGAATTACCAGGGACCACCAGAGGCTAGGAAGAAGCAAAGAATAATTTTTCCTCAGAGCCTTCATAGGGAGTATGGCCCTGTAAATATCTTGGTTTTAGACTTCCAGCTTTTAGAACTATGAGAACTTAAATTTCTCCTGTTTTGGGAAAAAAATTACCAATGAGTGGTTATTTTTTACAGCAGTCCTAGGAAACTAATACCAGAAGTATTATCTCAATTGTGACTTGAATATCCTTCTATGGAGTTTGTCTTTACAAATTAGAGTCACTGAAATGTAGTTTTTATTCTGAATAATTTGTCTTCCATTTTTGGATTAGTTTCAACCATTCATGGTTATTTAATACTTGGTACCCTGATTTATTGAAAATCAAAGAGAAAAAGAGATAGAAAATATGATATTTAAAATAGACAAAAATTGAGTGTAAGAAAACATGAAGAAGATATTATCTGGTAATGACAAAGATCTCAGGAAATACCAGAAATGATCTATCTATTGTGAAGGAGGCTGATATTTTAACTGTAGGAATATATGTAATTTAAGTTATGACAAAAGGAAAATAAAAATGTTTCAAAGGAAAAATAAAACATTTCATGCATCTTTGAAACTCCCCTTCATAAGAAAGTTATGACTTAATAGTACTGTTTTTCACCAAAGATAGATTTTCAAAGAGAATGACACTTGTGTGTTGTGGTTGACCACACCCACATGGAGGGAGTACAAAAGTCTGGGGGCAGCAGGTGATATTCATTCTTAAGAAAGTCATCTTCAACATCCAACCTAATACTCGAGCCCTGTCACAATGAGCTACTACTACGGCAACTAGTATGGTGGCTTTGGTTATGGCCTTGGTGGTTTTGGTGGCCTGGGTTATGGCTATAGTTCCAGCTATGGTCGTGGAGGCTATGGTGGTTATGGCTGTGGCTACTTCCGTCCTTCTTTCTATGGAAGATACTGGTCATCTGGATTTTACTGAAAGCATTCTACATCTACAATGGTCTGTTTCCCCCGTCCAGAATCCACCACACAGGCTGCCTATCTTCACTCCTGCTATGTTACTGACATGAAGCTTCCTCCTTCATCCCTCCTGTGATATTTCTGGAAGTATTTTCCAATAAAATTTGTCAACATTCAGGACCTTGTTTCATTATTTTTGCCTACCTAAATGCGCTATTTATTCATAAGTTTTGCATATTTGATTAATATATTTGGTTGAAACTTATTTTTTCCATACAATTATTTACTTCCTTAGAAGTGATCTTATTAACTTTTAGCCTGTAACTTCTACATCTCATGTGATAACTTGCTCATATATTGTTCTTTTTTAGATTTGACATCCTATAAAAACAAAATATTTAGGCATAAACTAATTCTTATGAATATAATAACACTTCCTTTGTAAAGTTATTAGTTTAATATAATAACTACTTTATTCTCAGTGTATCAGGGAAAGAATATTTTTAAACCTATATAATCTTTAGAAACTGTTATGTTTATGAGCTTGTAAGGAAGAGCTGTCTGTACCTCTTTGCTCAGTCTTTGTTCAATGTGCCCTCTACTAGGAGCCTCCTTAGAAAACAATGACAGGGATACATGTTGTTTGAATCGTTTCTCCCTCCCCATCCTCTGCTGCCAAACACATACACACTGCTCACTCCAGCAGCTTCAATCTTTTTTTTTTTAAGTATGCCTTTTTTTTTTTAATATATATTTATTTATTTATTTTTGGCTACGTTGGTTGGGTCTTCGTTGCTGCACGCGGGCTTTCTCCAGTTGCAGCAAGCAGAGCTATTCTTTGTTTCTGTGTGCAGGCTTCTCATTGCGGTGGCTTCTCTTGTTGTGGAGCACGGGCTCTAGGCGCGTGGGCTTCAGTAGTTGTGGCCCATGGGCTTAGTAGTTGTGGTTCGCGGGCTCTAGAGCACAGGCTCAGTAATTGTGGCACATGGGCTTCGTTGCTCCGCAGCATGTGGGATCTTCCCGGACCAGGGCTCAAACCGGTGTTCCCTGCCTTGGCAGGCGGATTCTTAACTACTGTGCCACCAGGAAAGTCCCAGCAGCTTCAATTTTTATAAAAAATTGGAAAACCTGGGTTTTCTTTTTCTATGTTCAGACTTTCCTTATTATTTTAACATTTTAATATGTAACTTTTCAGGTTTTACCTTACTTTATTCATAAGTTAAAAAAATTGAGGCTTGAATCAATGTTTCTATAATTTTTCCAACTCAGATTGAGTAGTATTTGTTCCTCATTTAAGTCTTGAGAGGGATTTTATTGCAGGTTATTTTTTTGGGGGCGGTGGCTTCCTTCAAACCTGAGACTGTTATGGATTTTTATTTCATATTCTCATAATTAGGGTCTTAAGATCCCTAACTTTCATCTTTAAATTATACATGATAGGACTCCCAGTATAACTCTCATTTAATTAGGTAAGTTGCACAAGTTTTCATGGATCTCCAGTGATTCTTACTAATACTTCAGTAATGTGTTAATAAACTAATAGTTGTGCTGACTTTTTTGTGATTTAGTGAATGGAGAAATGATTTGGAGGATGAGTTTCATTGATTCAAGCTAGAAATCAGAAACTTCAATTCAGTTATTAGCAGTTACCTACATACCACTAAATCCAACCTGACAGGACATTTTAAATAATGGGGCTTAAATTCCAGAAAATAAATAATAACTAAAAAAATCACACACCGCATACCTTTTTTTAAAGAAAGAATCTTTATATCTATCAGGTATATACTGAAATATTTATGGACCTAAAAAGTAGGGCATCTCAAAATGATGCAACAGTGAAGGAAGCATGTGAGGCTATGTTTGAAATACAATTGACCCTGACTTGGTAATTCATTAAAATGAATGAATGATTGGTGGGAGTTTTTTATATTGTATTACTATATTTCTGTATTTAATTTTTTTTCCATAACCATATTTTCAGAAACAATTAAATGTTTTATTTTGTGAGAAGGACTCTAGGACTTAAGGAATGTGGAGAGATGTATTGAATAGAACCTTACTTCGCGTACCCCCTGCCAAAATGGTATTTTAAACAAATTAGAGAAGGGCAGAGTTGAAGAAGAGAACAGCATGTGCATTGTCATGGGGAGGGAGAAGAAAAATATGTTCCATAAGATAAAGAAGGAATTGGAGCTTAAGGGTCATTGTTGGATTATTAGAGTGAATATAGTATATGGACATCTTAAATAATGAAAATGGTTTTCATTTCATACTGCCATAAATTAAAAAAAACAGTGTCACAGAAAAAAAATGTTTAAAAGAAAATAATTGAAATGCAGATAAAATACTGTAATCTTGGCACCTGCCCAAGAAGTCCCAGCTCAAACACTGTGCCCATATATGGGGTCTGGACTAGAAAGGAAAGCAGTTTGAGATTTATTTCAAGAATGTCATGCAGAATACAGTAAACAGGAAATCAAATTCTAGAGAGACAAAGGGGATTCCTAAGGTGATAAAGACAGCTCCCTTAACGCTGATTATCAGATGAAAGAGCAGTAAGTATGGATTTGAACAGTGCAGAAGCTGCTGAAAAATGGCAGAAGAAGTGGTGGTAGTAGCCAAATTTGATTATGTGGCCCAATAAGAACAAGAGCTGGACATCAAGAAGAATGAGAGATTGTGGCTTCTGGGTGATTCTAAGTCCTGGTGGCGAGTTCAAAATTCCATGGATAAAATGGGTTTTGTGCCTTCTAACTATGTGGAAAGGAAAAACAGTGCTCGGAAAGCATCGATTGTAAAAAACCTAAAGGATACGTTAGGCATTGGAAGAGTGAAAAGAAAACCTCATGTGCCAGATTCTGCATCTCCTGCTGATGATAGCTTTTTTGACCCAGGGGAACGTCTGTATGACCTCAACGTGCCTGCTTATGTAAAATTTAACGACATGGCAGAGAGAGAGGATGAATTGTCATTGATAAAAGGGACAAAGATGATCGTCATGGAGAAATGCAGTGATGGGTGGTGGTGGGGTAGCTATAATGGACATGTTGGATGGTTCCCTTCAAACTACATGACTGAGGAAGGCGACAGTCCTTTGGGTGACCATGTGGGTTCTTTGTCAGAGAAATTAGCAGCAGTTGTCAGTAACCTAAATACTGGGCAAGTGTTACATCTGGTACAGGCTCTTTACCCATTCAGGTCGTCCAATGATGAAGAACTTAATTTTGAGAAAGGCGATGTAATGGATGTTATTGAAAAACTTGAAAATGACCCTGAGTGGTGGAAATGCAGGAAGACCAATGGAATGGTTGCTGTGGTGCTGAAAAACTATGTTACCATTAGGCAGAATAATCCATTAACCTCAGGTTTGGAACCATCGCCTCCACAGTGTGATTACATTAGGCTTTCACTTACTGGAAAGTTTGCTGGCAATCCATGGTATTATGGGAAAGTCACCAGGCACCAAGCAGAAATGGCATTAAATGAAAGAGGGCATGAAGTTGATTTCCTCATTCATGATAGTGAATCTCCGCCAAATGATTTTTCAGTATCACTAAAAGCACAAGGGAAAAATAAGCATTTTAAAGTCCAACTAAAAGAAACTGTCTACTGCATTGGGCAGCGTAAATTCAGCACCATGGAAGAACTTGTAGAACATTATAAAAAGGCACCAATTTTTACAAGTGAACAGGGAGAAAAATTGTATCTTATCAAGATTTATCATGATACTGCTGACCAGAAGTGACTGCTATACAGTTGTAATTCATCATGTAATTGAAGACTGAGAAAATATCAGTCCAATCACGCTTGATTGGAAATTGCTGTTTCTAACTCTATATGAAAATTGACTCTAATACGTAAGTATTTTTATTATAACTCAGTCCATACATATATACTACAGACGCCAAACGTCTGCATAGAGCAATTCCTTATCCTTGGTCTTCTGTTTTATTGTTTTTTTGCTCTTTTTCTCTTTACTTCTAATATTAAGGTTTTATATTTTGAAAAAAATGATGCAGATCGAAAGTCTTTATATGGAAGAATTTCTTTATTGCCTTTCTTTTATTTCCTTGTAAGGGCACCACCTTAGTTACTTCTGCAATGGTTCTCTTCATATAAAATTATTATATCAATTATATCAATATATGGCATATGCTAAAATAAATTTCTTGGAGAGTTGTTAAAAAAAAAGAATGTCATGCATACTGATCATATGAATGATGATAAAGAAGAAGAATGTGAGTTGTGTTCACATTTTCAGGGCTTGAGGCTGAATAAAGTTCCTGCTCATGATCTTATGAGCAGAGAAATAGACATATGTATGAGTAAAAGACAAGAAACCTTGACCTCAGAATATTTGCATCTACACTGCCACTTTGATTGCCAAATGAAGATACCTTGTTGACAGAATATTATGATTGATGTGTTCATCATGTAATTTCCACTTATAAATTATTTGTAATTATGAAGAAATGCCTCAAAATTTTCTTTCTGCACAGCAGATAATTGCATCTTAAATACAGAGTAAAGGAATCAAAGTGACTTTCCAAAGTTGGTCTTGGCACCAAAATATTTATTTTTTTAGAGTTTTCTTTTTATTGTTATAATTAGGTTGCATTCATGTGTTCTCATTCCCAGGTATTTACAAATATATTTCCCCTCCAATTGGCTGTTGACTGACTAGAATTCCAAGGAAATGGATTTTGTCATAATTATTTGGTACTGAGAAATTTGGGGCCTGATACTGTTTATTTATTTAATTTTTAATAAAGTTAACTTAAAGGAGGATAGCACATTACATTTAAACAAGGAAAAATAATAACTATGTCCTGTAAGTTTCATATTTGTCTCTAAAATCTGCACAAATACTACTGATATTTAATAATATACCTTATGTTTATCCTTTCTAGTCCATTTTTCTTATTTCATACTATGACGGGATATTGTAAGAGTTTCTCAAGTGGTCCTCTTGCTTTCAAGAATTCACCATACAATCCACATTTCAGAGAAAATATATATTCCTAAAACATCACTTCTCTGAACCCATAGCCCGAAACAAAACTATAGAATATAATGTATGGCCCACCCTGCAGGTAAGTTAAAATGCTTCCCAACCATCAATTATTCTTTATTTAAACTCTGTGCTCCAACCACAATGCTTTGCTCATTGAGGACACACCTTGCTTACCTTTGTATCTGATCATAAGCTAAAACCAGTTTCTGTGTTGGAAACTCCTCTTCTCACTTTGTAAAATTCTTATACACATCCTCTAGATGCAGCTCATTATACATTTCTACAGAATTCTTACTTGCAAGACATTGCAGCCACCATAATAGTTAATTCCTCTAAATTACCCTTGAAATCAGTGTAACTATCCATCATTTTACTCCTCCATTATACTACTTTATGGTATTTATAAGAAAAAACACATATGTCTTCATTCACATACACCAAATAACACACACATACATACAACATAAAGAGACAAGCACACAAGCACACATACAATTGAGAATACAATTAAGTTGTGGGATTTAAAGTAAATGGAGTCATCATTTATATATTTATCATCTATCATCTCCCTTCCCAAAGGCTTATCATTGTTTCTTTCTCATAATATAATGTAAATATGAATATTTTATTGACTATATTTGTTTTAATTGATTTTTTTACAATTTGAAGTATATAAATATAAATATTTCTATCCCTTCATATAAATACTTCTCTATTTACAAAAAACTCATACAATATGAATTTGCATTTCAGGAAAAAATAAATTTAAAAAAATCAGCAAATACGTATGTTGTTTCCTTTTACAAGGTATTGTGTTAGGTGTCAGCTTCATGCCTTCGAAGTACTTTTAGACCAGTTCCAGTAACCAGTCAAAAAATGAAAAATTTTGTAAGAGGCAGTGTCAACTTAAAAGAGTAGATGTATGTTTGTAGGTGCTTTTGGACTAGAATTGTTGAAGAAAGCTATGAGGAGAGGGAGTTATTTTAGAGTGAGAAAGGATGTCTGATACAAAGCTTAGAGTGAGAAAGGCAACTGAAGTTTCAAGAAACAACTGGAGAGGGCTCACCTAGGTAGAGTGGAGGTTTATTGCCACTTGTAGTGGCAAGAAACTGGAGGAAGTAGGCTTATGATCAGATACAAAGGTAAGCAAGGTGTGTCCTCAATGAGCAAAGCATTGTGGTTGGAGCACAGAGTTTAAATAAAGAATAATTGATGGTTGGGAAGCATTTTAACTTACCTGCAGGGTGGGCCACACATTATATTCTATAGTTTTGTTTTGGGCTATGGGTTCGGAGACGTGATGTTTTAGGAATATCTTTACACGTATGAAGGTGCTTACAAGGTTATCATACAAATATGCAAAAAGAAAGAAAAGCCACATACTTGTGCATATTTCCTTTCTAAAAATATGTGTTCTCAATCATTTATGGATTATTTAATAATTTTACCTTAGTTTATTTCATCATAAATAATAAGGAACGATCATCATTGAAGAGAACCCTATCTGAGGCAAAATGGAGATATCATTGACAAAGATCAAAATCTCAAATTATCTAAAATAAGGGAGCCTGATCATTATGATGTAGGTACAGAAATATGTAAAAACATAAACTTTGAAGACATGAAAATAATTATTAACACAAAGCCTGTTTCTGAAGAATGAAAATTCAATTCAATTCAAAGAAAAATCATACTTGTGCATCTCTGGAACTACCCTTCTTAAAGAAAGGTATGGCTTAATAGTACTGTGTTTCACCAAAGATGGATTTTCAGAGAGAATGACACTTGTGTGATGTGGTTTACCACACCCACACGGAGGGAGTATAAAAGGTGGGGTGCAGCTGGTGATATTCATTCTCAGGAAAGTCACCTTCAACATCCAACCAAAGCTTCAGCCCCTGACACAATGAGCTACGACTGCAGCAACTACTATGGGGGCCTTGGCTATGGCTTTGGTGGTTTTGGAGGCCTGGGCTATTATGGTCTTGGAGGGTATGGTGGTTATGGCTTGGCTACTTTGATCCTACTTTCTATAGAAGACACTGGTTCTCTGGATTTTTCTGAAATTTTTTTTTTCTGTTACTCATTCATTATTTTTAAATATTTTTTTTTCTTTTTTTTTGTGGTATGCGGGCCTCTCACTGTTGTGGCCTCTCCCGTTGCAGAGCACAGGCTCCGGCCTCGTAGGCTCAGCGGCAATGGCTCACGGGCCCAGCCGCTCCGCGGCATGTGGGATCTTCCCGGACTGGGGCACGAACCCGTGTCCCCTGCATTGGCAGGCAGACTCTCAACCACTGAGCCACTTTAAATAATTTTTAAATAAATTAGTTGTTTTGTTTCCTTCAAAGCAAGCAGTGAAATTTTTGAGAGGCTATTGAAGATATTGCAATAAAGATTGACACTTTAAATCAATGGAGACATATGAATCTAAACCAGAGTTTCATCACTCATGCTGGAGGTTCTCATTCCTGCAACATTACTGACATGTAGCTTCTTTCATAATCTATTCTGTGATAATTCTGGGCATAGTTTCTAATAAACATTTTTCACAAGCATAAAAACTTGGGTTTGTTTTCTTTCATTCATTTTGACATAATTGATTTTCAAGCTTTGTAATAATAATGTTTTTTCATCGAATTTTTTTTCCAAGTGGAATTATTTACTTCCTACTATGTTCCCTTATACATGACACTCACTGATGTTTAAGATTATAACTCCTTCCAGTGATACATGTTTTGCTTAGTTCATGTTTCCATTTGTTTGGAAATCCCACAGAACCAAATAGTTTTAGACCTTCTGAATTCCAATGAAGATACTTTTCCTCTACAAAATTCAGCGGTCCATGGAACACGTGTTTTATTTTCAATATTGTTATATGCATTACTAAGAATCTTCAGTGATGTAACATGTGGGATGCCTTTCTTGGTGACATCAGATTTTCTTGAATTACTAAGCGGTGCAAAAAACAGGTAGCTGTGAACAATTGCTATGTCTTCAGGATACTTTGATGCAATGTGTCTTCTTAGAAGCCAAAGGCATTATGATGTATTGATTAAACCCCATCACCTCTAAGTCAGATTAATTCTCTTAGTGACTTTCAGCTGTTCAATTACTATTTTCTCGTTGTCTAAAACTTGACAGGAATTACTTCCGAGATCTTGTCCTTGGTTTTTGGCTTCATCTGTGAGAGGGGCTGTGAACTTCTGCTTCATATTTGGCTTCCTCAGATCTCTCTTCTTATCCCTCGATCTCACACAATGTTCCTCCTGACCTACCATTCACTCGATTGTGAGCCTATTGTGTTTTCATATGTCGTAATCTATTCTCACAATAATTCAGCAATGAATTCAAGAAAGAAGAGTGTCAGTAGTGATTCCTTTTGATAACTTAGAGAAATTATGCATGATTACAAGAGGGATACTCACCAATTCCACAGAGAATTGAAGTTTTTCACCCAATTCCATAGCAAGTATTTATGCAGCACTGCAGCAGAATCTAAAAAGTGACCCTATTGATGAAAGCCTGTTTTACCAGGAAATAAGAAAGATCAAAGTACAACTGTAATTGCTTCCATTATTTTTAATTTGTCCTTATGTTCTGTATATTATATTTCCATGTTCCATATATATTATATACACACATACCTTTAGGTAAAATGGTATAATGTCTGGATTTTTTTCAGAATTATAGAAACAGGGCATTAGTATAGGTATAAATGAAAGATAATTGGCAATGAATTGATTATAGCTGAGGATGAATGACATTCATTTATGGGTTTAATTCATAATCCATGTTTGTACTTTTCCATGAAAAGTATATGAAAACTGTACCCCAATTAAAATTTCTATCATGGAAAAATATGCACTACAGGACTTAAAGAACCTGGATAGATAGATCATACTGAACTAAGTAATCAGAGGAGAATATAGTTTATCTGAACCTTACAAAATTGTTGAGACATGAACTCGTTGATCAAAGGCATAACAAATGACACAACAGCTGATGCTTTCTGAATATGAAACGGATATGTTATATTAAAAAAAATTTTAATTTAAAATAAAAAAGCAAACTAAATTTCAACATTTGATATTGGATAATTAGACTGAATATAGCATTTGGAAAGCTTCAACTTGATAAGTAAGTTTTCCCTAATTAGGTATATTTGAAGATTTCTAGAAGTGTAGTTTAGTAACTGAAATGCAAAGAAATTGGTTTTAATGGTACAAAAATTATTTAAGAATAAACTTAACCAAGAAGGTGAAAGACAAAGGCATATACTGAAAACTACAAAACACTGATGAAAGGAATTAAAGGAGACACAAACAAATGGGTTGATATCTTGTGTTAATGGATTGGAAAAAGTAATATCGTTAAAATATCCATACTACCCAACGTGATCTACAGATTAAATGCAATGCTTATTAAAAACCAATGTCGTTTTTACAGAAATAGAAAAAAAAAACTTGTGCAATTCATGTGGAAGCACAAAAGACCACACAAATATCTAAATTATTCTGAGCTTTACAAGCAATTAATCCTGACATCAAATAATTATTCCTAAAATGTCATATCTTTGTGGCAGTACCCTGGATATAACCATAGAATGATTGACTCTCCATATTCAGCAGGGAATATGCAAAGATTCCCATGGATCTGGAAACAACGTACTTCTTAATCTTCAGTTATTCTTCGCAGAAGTTTTCTGTCCTGTCTACATGCACATCTTGCTTAGTGTTCCTCCTCAGCATTTGTTAAAACCATGGCCTCTTGAGGAAGTCTCCTCTTCTCTTCCCTATTGAATTCTTATAATTTATTTTTGATTCAGCCTAATTTAAACCTTCTCCAGAATTTCTTTTACAGGACAATCCATCCCATTATAGATTTTCTTTCTCTAAAAAAACTTAAATAATTTTAGTTTCCTTTAATTTTCTACTTCCATATATTTAGCTTTGTACCTTCATACAACACATACACATGTAGAATACACACACACACACACACAAACACACACACACACACACAAGCACCCCTTGGGTCTATAATGAAAGGGTAAGCTTTCTAAGATCATGAAGTAATCATTTATTTTTTTCTCACTTATCATCTTCCTGTCTAAAAGTATGATAAATTACCTTTTATATGATAGGGACTCAGTAATACAAAAAGAGAACAATTCAATAGATGACTGTGGTCTGGAATATTAAAAGAGACTATAAGGAGAATATATTCCACAGGTGTAGGAAGTGTAGGAACATTTAGTTGAAAGGTGCAAGAACAAGCTTCGACTATAGATACAAATTGCAGTTTTAGAAACAATAGGATAATCCTTCTATATAGGATGGATGCTTCATGAAAGGTAGCAGTGAGAAGAAAGTTAGGCTTGAATATAATCTAGTAGAATTTGACCAACACAATATGCAGGAAGTTAGAATGTCTTGCAGAAAAGGCAAACAGAAGGATGGTCAAATATTGGATAAATTCTCTCTCTTGTTTTAAAATTATATAATTATGCATGGTAGTTTTATAATTGTTATGCTAGTTTATTCAATTTTTAAAAGAAAGAAAACACGATATTTGGTACAAATTGAAACTCTATTGTAGGCAAAGTGAAGGAAATATCTTTTGACAAATCCAAACTCTCAGAAAACGACAGAAACAAGCTGCCTGATGTAAGGGATTTGATGATTACATTTTAAATGTAGAAATAGGTGTAGTCGTTACCTTTGAACATAAAACCTGTTCTTCTATATAAAGACTGGTTCTTAGACACACTATTTAAATAAATTCAAAGGAAAAATTGACTTCATCCATGTTTGAAACTACCCTTAGTAATAAAGTTATGTCCAAGTGGTATTATTTTTTAATCAGATATTCATTTTCAAAGACAACGAAGCTCATGTTGTGGTTTGCCACACGTTTCACTGAGAATGCCAAAATGAACTGGTTTCTTTCCAGTCTTCATTCTCAGGACATTTATTTCACCATCAAACCAAATCTTCAACCCCTGATATGATGAGTTACTATGGAAACACCTACAGTGGCCTTATTTAGTGTTGGTGGCCTGTTTTATGTCTCTAGCTCCAGCAATGGATTTGGAGGCTATAGTGGTTCTGGCTGTACTACTACTACTACCTTTCCTCTATTGATGGAAATTACTGGTCCTTTGGGTTCTACTTTTTCTGTAGAACTTGCTGATCTCTTAGGCCCTTAGAAGCTACACACAGTCATGTGTTACCTCTACTTGCATGTTCTTCTGTATCATAAACCTCATATTTGTTTTATCTTCTTTGGCTTGTAGCTATTTATTTGGCATCCAGTGGCAAAACAAACAAACAAAAATAAACAGAACAAAACAAAACAAACAAACAAAAAAAAACAAATCTGGGCACTGATTAAAGGTAGTAAGAAAGATTTTATTCACTACTACTGAGGTAGGGGAAAAAGTTTCATAGAACTGAGCTGAATTCCAATCTATGCAGAAATGACAGGGTGCTTTAGAAAGCGAATGAGGGAATAAGGTGGAGGAACAAACATGGCCTTGAGCAGAGTCAGAGCAATTGAAAATTACAAAAAAACAGGAAGAGAGATTCACTAATGTGATTAGACCATCTGGGTTTGTTCATTGGGCTATCTGAAGGAAAAACAACTTTTCAAATCTTCATGGCAAGAGGTAGTTTTGCAAATTGTATCAGGGCACCCAGTGAAGTTAAGCCCTTACCCTCTTATAGGACTAGAGGCAATGGAAAACCTTGGAGGTTTCCATTTCAAAGAGATGACTCCCAGGTCCAGGAGGAGACAGTCCTGTGTTGTAGAAGATACATCTAAAAGGGACAGAGAAGGGATTTACAGTCACAACTTGTTAAAGTAAATGCTTCTAAGAAAAGCGTGGTCAGGGGCCTATGGTCAGCTTTTGGCTGGAACAACCAACTTCTTTGGGCACTGCTGAGTTTAGGAAGGCTGAGAGTTGCAGTTCTTATAAGTCAAGTCTAAGGCTTAGCTCTGAAGGGAGCTCAGAGGACACCTGGATAAATTTGGTCAAGAAAAGAATCTTTGTCACATGCAAGCCTAATGATGAAGAATGTGTACTCTTGAATAAATGCTAGTACAAATTGTGTTAGCAGGATCTCACACCTCGAACACCTTCATGGATTGTGCTATTGGGAAAATGTTCTACCATGCTATCATTGTCAAACTGTTCTTAAACACAGGGGTCTCCTGTGTGAATTTTCTGCTGATTAATAAAAAAAATATCCTTAGCTCACATAGCAAAAAAAATGCTCCATTTTTATTAGTCTTCTAGGTAAAATTCTTGCATATAATAATTTTTCAATTACAATACCATTTAAAAAGTTTTTATTATTTGATTCCCATTTTATATAGTATTTTTATTAGTATTGACTTCTAGAACTACTTGGTCTAAATAATTAAAGGTAAAATTTAGTGGAAAAAATGTATTTTGTCTTACATATACATTCCTTGAGTGTCTCAGTACTTTCTTTATTACTATTTTCTCTCTTTTAAATGACTTTTCTTCTCAGTGTCTATACGTCTCAAAACAGGTCAATGTCTGCTCCCTCAATGGACTCTAATTAATTTTTTTTTTCAGTACGCGGACCTCTCAGTGTTGTGACCTCTCCCGTTGCGTAGCACAGACCCTATTAATGAAAGCATTACAAATTCTCCACTATCACTTCCAGAAAATAGTATCTGAGAAAACATTTACAAACTCATTCTGCTGGGACATTATCCTAATATCAAAATCAGAGAAGAATATTAGCAGAAAAGAAAATTATAAAACAATGTCTCATGGAATTTGTTGTAAGAATCCTCAAGTAAATCTAATCTAACAATTTATTTTAAAAAAATGAATGAGGTAGAATTCATTCTAAGTATGTAAGGCTGGTTTAACATTTGAAAATCAGTTTATGTAGTCCACCATATCAATGAACTGTTAAACAACATTTCAGAAAAAAAGACTTGATTGAAATAAAGAGACATTTATTTGGGGTTTGTTAAGACTGCAGCCCGGTAGCATAGGTTCAAGAAGCACTTGAATTGTGGTTCACTGGACTACAAAATAGAGGAAGCTTATAAGGGCAAAGACTGCAAGGTTCCAGTTACATGTTATTTGTCCAGAATTATGATTGGAGAGGCAAGAAGTAAGAGTGCTTGTTAAGCAAGGATTAGTTGCGGTCTGAAATGGTTGCATATTTGCAACAAGGTTATAACTAACAGATGTTGTACTAAAAATGGCTGGTGGTTGCCTTGGGTTTGGTATAGTTCAGAAAGTTCAAGTTCTCAGTGGTGCAGAAATGTATCTGAGACCAGAAACTCAGTGGCTGCCCGACTCCATTTTGTATGCCTGAACTATGATTATCCCATTATGATTTCAATCTGTCATCAAGGCGAAAACAAATAAACAAAGAAGCAAAACCGCATGGTCATGTAAATGGATGTGGGGCATGTAATTCTCTATTATGTTTAAAAACTCACCTCCAGCTAGGAACAGAGTAGAACTTCTTCAACTTGATAAATAACAGGTAAGAAAAAAATCCTCTATTGCTAACTTAATCATTAGAAACTAGAGACTGTCAACTAAAAAATTATTCACAACCTAGAAACTGAGTTATGCTTTATTCAGCTGGAATTTTTAAGGCTTCAAGCCCGAGGCGCAGCATCTCAAGTAAGCCTGAGAGAACTGCTCTGAGGAGACGAAGAGGAGAGCCAGGATATATAGGAGTTTTGCAACAAAAGGCAGGTAGTCTGAACATCAAAATATTGTTGTAAATTAAAGAAAACCAGATGCGTCAAGTTAAGGAATTTAGCACTTTGTATGGAAAGATTCAAGAGTCTGGGCTCACTGAAATCATTCATTTCATATGTACCTCAGCTATCTGGGACCAGTATCCTGTGTTTTCACATCCTGAGTTCCCTCAGGCTCACCAGCTCACCTTCAGCTGGTGGCTGCAATCTCTAATGACTGTGACATCCTTTGTTTACTGATATTGAAATGGTTGGATGTCGCTTGGAGGAGCTTGGTCCTTTATGCCTCAGTGCAGAAAGAATTCAGTGAGTGGCAAAATGATAGATAAGTGATTTATTAGAATAGGATGCTTGTGAGTCTCACAAGTGGGTGGGCGAGAAGGTGCTGCCCCCGGAAAACTTAGTGGGCTACAATTTTATAATCAAAGGAAGAGAGGGAAGGGGGCAAAGACCATTTTCTTCTTCACTCTTGAGTAGACATCATGCTTTCATCATTAGCTCTTCCTCTAGATTGGGTTTCTTCTCCCTACATGGTCATGCCAGGACTGTCATGGCACTATGGAAATTATTATTTTTTTATGTGTGCAGAGAGTATGTCCTAGGGGTCATTAAATTACTGAGCTTACTGGGCAGGATGTGGGTCTCATGCCACCATTGTTTTACTGCTTGGGAGCATGTCTCGTGTCTCTGTCACATGATTTTTGTTGCTAAGCAAGCTTTCTTTGTTTTGTGGTTAAGTAAACCTGTTTTCTTGAGTAATCATCAATTACAGGGGTCTCCTACACGTTTTTCTTTACTTACAATCCCCTAGTGAGATTAACTATTTAAATACCTACTTTGTTCCTTTACTCTGTACCTATCATATGGCAGGCGATATTCCATTTCTCAATATATTAATTCTAAGATTGGGTTATTTTATACAGGTTGACTCAGTTGTTTTCTCTTTAGGAGATCAAATGGATCCCACATTAGGTATGAATATTCACATGCTTTTTTCCTACAGCAATTAACTTTGATAAAAGTTTTGAGATACTTTCAAAATTGCCCTTGTTCAAATGAGTTATCCTCATTCATGTTGGTTCTAAATTACAGACTTGAAGTATGTTATTAAACTACTGCTATTTCCTCTAAGCTTAAACAAACAAACAGGACCAGACAGTAAATATTTTAGGCTTTCTGGTCAAACATTCTCTAACACAACTACACAATTCTGTTGTTGTAGTAGGAAAGTAGGCACAGAAAATATACAAATGAAGAGTGTACTTGTTCGACAAAACTTTATTTACAATTACAAACACTGGCAGGATTTAGCCCATGGGCTATAGTTTTTATATTATCAGACCTAAAAGATAAAATAAAAATACTTTATTGGGCATGTAAAGTTTTTAGAAATAAAGGTTTTCTTTTTTTTACCTTATGTTATATCAATACCTCCCCACCCCTGCCGCTTTTTATTCCAACATCATTAAACTTTATTCTACATACAAATTATGAAGTATTGTGGTTCTATAGCATGCTACTTAAAGTTCCTTCAGTATAAAAGGTTATATTTCCTTTTTTCTTCTACCTGTTAAATTATTAGTTTCTCTTTCTGAAAAAACTTATACATATGCAATCATGTTTATAGGAGGTTTGCTGGTTTGAGCTTCCTTAGATATGAATTACTTCTGGGGTGACCAACCATCCCAATTTACTTGGGACTGAGGGTTTTCAGTGCCCAAACTGGCACAGTCCCAGGAAAACAAGGACAACTGGTCACCCCAGCTGTTTCCATGTTCTGCTCTCTTAAATATTTAAATTTAATACTCTTATTAAATTTAAGAGATTTTATATTCTACCACAACTATGACAATATTGAATTATAAAACATACATTTCACTTTCTATTTATTTTCCGTAATAGTGAATTTTATAACTACAGTAAAAACTAGGTACTATTCATCATTTATTGTCCAAAAATATCATATAGTTCTTAAATATTCCATGACTATATATATATATATATATATATATATATATATTAGAATGAGGTTAATAGAAAGTGGAAAGAAGAAAAGAGGAAGGAAAAAGAAAAAAGGAAGGAAGGAAGGGATAGCTCTGTGTAAATAAAGTATACATTAAAAAGTAACTTTTTCTTTAATAACCAAGAAACCACAATACAATTATAAAATTATTTAGCCTTACAAATGTAAAGATAGATTTTGGTAGAAGTCTTTAATTACTTGTAATTATTTGTAATTAGGATTACAAGTAATCTTTAATTACTTGTTATTACTTTTTGATATAAGAAATTGAAGTAGTATTGACAGAAGAATATGAAAATATACTATTTCTTGCTATTACCAGAACGTAATTGTAAATATTAAATACTGGTCTTGTTGATTGCCTACTAAAATGCCAGATCAAAATTCTCACCCATGAAATACTTTTGTGTTATCAAAAGATTAAAACATGATGCAGAAAATAAATGGTAAAATGTAGCATCAGATAGTTTAAAAAATTTGAATGAAATAAATATTAGAAAAGCATATGTATTACTAAATAATTGCCCTCTTGTCATGTTAAATTAATTATAATTTTATTAGCATTGCAACTTCAGTGACTAACAGGTCTAAGAGATGTCTTGAACATTGAAGAGATAGAAATCATTTGCATCATTTAATATGACGAAAAATTAATGGCCAATAAAATAGATTGGGCTGTGGCTTCTGTGACCAGGGGTGTTACTAATCTGTGGATGTGGCAGCTTTTGAGAATAGGTGGTGGTGGATATGAATGCTTCCATCCAGCTTGTCATGGAAGACACCTCTGGTGGGTAGGACCTAAGATTCTTGGGGGAATGATCCAACAACAACATCAAACTTTTCAAGTGTTTCATCCTATCAATTCTATTTCTAGCTTGTAACAAGCGAGAAGATGAATTGCAAGCTTACAACTTGTTGGCATAAGATTTAAGAGCTGTCTGTATATGTACAGCTGTTCAATAGCAATTTGGACTTATTCTATAAATATTGGATATTTTACCACAACAGTTTTCTCTCCTTGCACTCTCAAGATAATGATTTTTCATCTGAAATTTCTTTTGTGTATTTACACTGGGAGAGATCTCTATAATCACTTTTCAATACATGTGTTTAAGATGGCATTATAGTGTGGTTTTAACTTTAGTCATTCATCTTAATAAGTTTCCTTTGTTTTATGGTATTTGAAATGAAGGCAACTGTTTCTCTTCCTGAAGACAGCATTTATTCCTATTATTAAGTCAGTGGAAAACAAATAGCACAAATTAAGTTTGAGAGGGAGAGATTGCTGATCTTTCCTGGTTTGCTTTTTTTCTTCTCTATTCTGTTTGTGAATGAGAATCCAGACTTCCAGTCCTAAGTAGTGTCATCAGTCATCACTGAAGTACTTATTAGACAGTAAATATGGCCTCAATGGCTTTTTGAATTTTTAATCAAAATTCATATTGTTGTTAACTGCAATTTATGGCAATGATCTTGTGTGCTAAAATCCCTGGGTTGAGATTCTGGTTATAGACATTCTTGATTTTAATTTCTTTAGCCACATAGACTCTGATTATATCTACAGATAGTATTCTGAATCACCAAAGGGAAATTGATATCAATGAGCTGTGTGAAAGCTTTATACTGAACCAGTGAATCAAAGAGTCTACCCATCCTATCACACAGACCCTGTTATTTGTCTTTTAATTAGCTGACTCACGACTTATTTATAGGGTGAGGACTACTTAAGCTGCTCATCAGCTAAAAAGTTTGATTGATTTTCTTTCTCCAAATCTTTGCTATTTCCACCTTTTAAAAGCATGTTCACAGAGTCTTTTTGGTACTCTGCACCAAAACCTTAATTGGGAAATTAATTGAAAGTCACCCTAATTTAAATTAGAAACATTTAAAAATTAACCTGATAGGAAATTTTCTATAAATCACAATTAATCTAAATCATAGTCCATTGAGTAAAAATAACATAATTTTTTTTTCATTTTAACACTTCTAGTGGATGAGTATATAATTGTGGTTTTTAATTTGCATTTTCCTGATAACTCTGATAGCTGATGATGTCAACATTTCATTTACTTATTGGACATTTGTATGTCTTTGTTCCAGTGCGCCTAGGTTTTTAGTGATGTTTTATCTTTGGACATTCGAGTTGTAGGAGATCTTTTGATGAATATATCGATCTCTATCTGTATCTCTATTCCCTGTGTCTAATCTATATCTATATCATTTATATCTATATGTATATCTATCTATATTTATACTTTATTTCTTCCAGGCTGTGGATTGCTGTTGATGACGTAGATTTCACAATTTTTATTTTATAGTCAGTGATTTCTGCATCTAAAACAAATCAAAACAAAAATGTCTAGAGGCTTTAGAATTTTAGCTCTTATGCTCGGGTCTATAATACATTTTGAATTAATTTTTATGTATACTATGAATAAATTAAGCCATTTTTTCTGTTTTCATATGAGTATTTCATTGTTTCAGTACTATGTAATGAAAAATCTTTTGTTCTGGAATCTTTGTAGAAGAAAAAGTCGAATTCTAGACTTCTTAATATTTTCCATTCTTTTATTTGTGTATCCTCACTTGAATATCACACATTCTTGATTATATTAGTTTAATGTCTTAAAATCAGTTAAGGCAATTTTTTTAAGATTGTGTTGGATATTCTAGGTCCCTAGGATTTCCTTATACGTTTTAGAATACTTTGTAAATACATATTTTGTACAGGCTTTTTGATTAATATTTTATTTAATATATAATTTTGAGGTATTCAATCTATTGTCAATACACAAACATTATATATAAACATATATATATTTATTAACTTATTCCAGCATTAATTTGTAACTATCAAGGACTAGGTCTTGCACATCTCTCTTTAAAATAATCTCTAACTATTTTATGTGTTCTGATAATATTTTAAATGATATTTTTGCATTTTATTTTCTAATTTTTAATGTATAATTTCATACTGGATTTGTAGATGGAGTTTATTTTTTCAAAGATATTTTTACATTTTATTTTCCAATTTTTCATGTATAATTGTATTATTAATTTGTATATAATTAAACTTGGGCTTATTTTATAAAATAATTAGTGTAAAATTAATATTATTTATTGCACTAATTAGAATTATTTAGATAGTTGCTAACATTCATCATTAAAGCAATATGGGCTTAGTGTTTTCTTATTAGAAGTCTATTTTTTTTTCCTACAAATTTATTTTCTTAAGAAATATAATCTTTAAAGTCTTTATTTTTTCTTCTTTCAGTTTTAGGAAACTTTTTATTTTGAAGAATGTTTTAACTTCTTCCAAGCAGTATGCAGTTTAGAAATCAGTACAGAGCACTTGATTTTTATCTTATTTGGTATTAAGAAAGCCTTTGGATGTGGTGGCACAGTGGTTAAGAATCTGCCTGCCAATGCAGGGGACTTGGGTTTGAACCCTAGTCCAGGAAGATCCCACATGCCATGGAGCAACTAAGCCCATGAGTCACAACTACAGAACTTGTGCTCTAGAGCACATGAGGCACAACTACTGAGGCCATGTGCCACAACTACTGAAGCCCATGCACCTAGAGCCCATGCTCTGCAACAAGAGAAGCCACTGCAATGAGAAGCCCACACACCGCAACAAAGAGTAGCCCTGCTTGCCGCAACTAGAGAAAGCCCGTGCACAGCAATGAAGAACCAACACAGTCAAAAATAAATAAATAAATAAGTAAATTTAAAAAAAAGAAAGCCTTTGGAAAATCAGGTTAGTTTGTTTTCTATTGTATTAGTCCTGTCCTGGGTGGAACCAGTTTTGAGCAATTAGTCATTATATATATAATCATAATATTGATATAGCTCAATAAAATCCAAAATTGAGACAGTAGAATAAAGCAATGGCATGAAGTATTTTGTGACTTTTTAAGTCACCATAATTATCTTGAAGCTCTGTGGTAATCTTACCTCAGAGAACTTCAAATATGTTTCTAGTCATTTAGTAGCAGGTTCTCAAAAATGAATCACATGAATATCAGGCAGTGGAATATCAAATATCCCATTAACATTATGTGTAAACCCTTAACAAATATTTCCTTCATTTGTTCATCCTTTGATGGTGATGAATTTTTAAAATGTGTCCAAATTTTTTAAAAGATCTGTAATATTAAAGATATCCATAATTAATCTCTGAAAGAAATCACTACTGTAGGCTCACATTGTCTACTACTCTGTTCCTCTTCCCAGTTTCTGCACAAGATCAATAGAGCCATTTACTTATTTTCAGCATGTTATCATAATCCTGGATTCCAGAAACCAGTCCTAAATTTCCAGAATGCCCTCTTGAGTTTTTTGAAGTATTTATTGCAAAGGATTGTCAACATTTATTTAACTGGGGCACTGTTGGTTTTGACCAGGCTTAAATATAGGGGAAAAGGAACATTTATTTGCTTTGTTTTCTCTCTCTTCTTTCTACCTCTTCTCAGGTTTGGAAATGCCTTCTTTAAGGAGGCATCAAGGTTTTAAATATTGTCCATTAAAAATTAAGAAATAGGTCTATGCTGGACACTTTAAACAAGATTGGTTCTAAGTTGGCTTCAAACTGCACACAATCAAGTAGAACTTGTTTGTATATCAGTATTTTTAGATATTTGACATCTAAGTGATTTTAATTTCAAATGAGACATGGATTTAGGAGTATAATTAGTGCCTTGATTACCTCAAATGATAAGAACTAGTCATTATTATGGAAAAATAAAGACAGAGAGCCTTCACAGCAAAGGAGAGTCATCTTCACGGTATTGTCAGCCACTAAACTGGACTGGAGAGATTCTCAAAAGTCTAAATGAGGTGGAGGTTATGCCAGTCCTTATGTTAGAACAGTCTTGAAGTTGCAAATAATAATTCTTATTATAGTCACAATTTAATCAGAGGAATCCTAATTGAGCTCAAGAGTTAATTTAAAAGTTTTACTATGATGGGCGATGACTCCGTGCATATTAAACAAAACAAATAGCCAATAACATTAGTTTCATAAAATTTCTTCTGAGGAATGAAAATGAGGTAGTTCTGAATGATTTACTACACCTGTAACTTAGGGTATAAGAACTTCAGCGCAGGTGTTGAGATCCATACACAGGAAACACACCTTCAATAGCAAACCAAGACTTCAGCCCCTGACACCATGAGCTACTACTGTAACTACTACAGAGGCCTGGGCTATGGCTATGGATAGGGTTGTGGATGTGGCAGCTTCCGCAGACTGGGCTATGGCTTCAGAGTCTATGGATATGACTCTGGTTATGAAAGCTTCAGATATGGCTGCCATCACTACCCATTTTTCTGTGGAACATATGGATTCTCTAGCTTGTATTAAAATTCTTCTTTATGAATCTAATATCTGGCTCCATAAGTAGACTTGCTTAATCTGATTTCAATCATGGGCCAATCAAGATTATGCTCGGTCCATTTGTTCAATATAATTAGTGCCAAAGACTTTTAGTACATTTATAATTACATCAGGTCTCCTCAATTTCCTTAATAAGCACTCTTAATGAAACAGCAAATATAGCTTTGGTTTAATTCATTTATTCTCAATGATATATACATATAACTCAGTATAAATATTAGTCAACATTGAAGGAATATTTTAATATACTTTCTTGAATTTTTATTTCCTTGACTTTAATCAGATAATACTTAGAGTTTATTTCAACAATAATAAAAAATTCAACTTTAACAATTTTGAGTAACATATCTATGGTAACAAATAAAAATGATTTATATGTTTTACATTTGATGTAATTTTATTTATCAATGCAGTCCAAAATATGTAAATAATCCATCCCTTCTTTCAAAATATGTCCTTTTGTGGTA
Source organism: Tursiops truncatus (assembly GCF_011762595.2). NCBI lineage: Eukaryota > Metazoa > Chordata > Mammalia > Artiodactyla > Delphinidae > Tursiops > Tursiops truncatus. The sequence continues at coordinate 129,898,043 of NC_047037.1, read as the reverse complement.
ATTAAAGAACAGTGGTAGACTCCAAACTTCTAGGAAAGAAAAATATTTGTTAAATGAATTTCTTTATTATATATATCACCTTTCTCTATTTGCTGTTATTTCACTTGGTATTCTCATGAAAATAGTTATTTTATAATCTTACTAAAAGTGTTACAAGCTAATTAATTAAAATATATGTAGTATTAAAAATATAAATTAGTTTAGATTTTTATTGTTACTGTTTTTCTGTGGCATGCAACAATATTCTTTTTCACTATCATCACCATGACATTAAATTCTTTTGCAACTGTAAATGAATGCAAACACCTAGTTATAACCAATAAATATATTATTCTGCAGCTTTACTTGAAGAGAATCATCGAAAGAGTTTTTTTTTTTTTAAGTGGAATTTCAACCAATTAACACATACCAAAAAGCAAACATTTTATTGCTGGTGTTTCACATAATTGGGTATATAAATGATACAATATAAATATATTGTTTCAAATTTGAATGGCATTTTCAGGTAATATGAATAATATGAATATGAATAATTCATGTACAGTGAAGTTTGTTTTTGTTGTTTAAGTTGGTGAAATCTAACAAGGACAACAGAAATAGGAACTGGACCTAGCATTAAGGTTGTACAGTGCTGCTCCCTATAGTGCAACTAGGGAAACTGCAAATGGTTAAATGGCTTGCCTATAGTCACAAACCCAAGTGTCAGAACCAAGATCAGAAAACAGTTCACCTGAATTCTGGTGTTCTGCTCCATCATGCTGATTCTTTTTCATTGTATATTTTAAAAATTTGAATACCATCTAGAAAGTTCTCATCATGTTTTCATGAACAGCTATAATTTTATAGCTAAATTTATGGGGATTAATTTCCTCTTAGATTAACTACCTCTTATTGTGTTTCCTTTTACATTTTTATTGTTACAATTTTATTTTATTGTATGTAATCTCCTGCTTCTCAATTTCTAATTTAGTTTTGCTTCGAGGCAAATGAAGAATGAATAATTTTAAAGCTCAGTTCTCAAGATCATGACTTTTTATTAGATTTAAATTTGTTTAAACTATATGAAGATAGAAAAAAATAAAACTCGGCCAGTTCTGGTCATTTGTCCAATCATATGTTATGCTTTCATAGGAGAGGTTATGCTAGTTAAATTTTGGTCATTCCATTAAAGGAACTTTGACCCATATAACCAAATTTCATTTGAAACTATTCTATTCTCACACAGGTCAGTATCTTCACAGCCTGAGGAAGCTGTTGCAAAGTTACAAAGAGAAATAATTATAAAAAAAATTAGAATGAGAAATATGCATGTGTGGCACTCCTAGTATAATATTTTTGTAACCTACATTTTCATACTTTATTGATTTGTGTCTGAATTTTAAGGAAAACTATGGAATGTATAACAGAAGTTTCCATTACATATAAGTAAAGACCATTACTTACCCCAAAAGCAAACACATTTTCTTCTTTGCCATCCATTATCATAGAATTGTTTAACATAAATTTCAAAGGAAACTTCCTAAAAGTGAAATGAAGGAAAAAAAAAAGATCATCATTCAGTCTACTTAGGGTCTAACAACGAAGCATAAAACAATATTTCTCTAAAGAAATATATATCGCTCATTTTCCAATGAATACTTTCATTTTGATCATTTTTTTCACTTAGGAAAAAAACAAGGCAAATATTTGTTCCATAGAGTCTATAATATTTTAGTATTGATATTTTATTGCCAATGATCATGAATCAAATTGGTTTTGGGCAAAACTCTCACATTTTATTCCTTGAAACTATTTTGGTTTCTATTTGACTGTTGAAGTTTTCCATTTATGTTTTGTTTAGTGTTTTATCTCAGGACGGTGCATCCTTTTTATCCCAAACAAACAAGATTGTCCATTAATCACTCTCACACAATATGGCTGAGTTATATGGGCAAAATGTGATATCCTTAACTCAGTCTGAATTAGTTGTGATTCTATGTCTTCAAAAGGACTCACTGAGAATGAAAATTGAGCTTATCAACTCTTTCTAGTTCAGAATGAGAAGTCATGAAACAGTATTTGGATAAAAGACACATGGAAAATGGATTATGGCATACTGAGTCATATTGTGGCTTCAAAAGGTAGCTTGCTAAGGTGCAGTCAGAGAGTTGCACAGATTGTGGTAGCCATGATAGTAAATGTAATTTACTTATACTTTATTTATTAGTTCTATAAACAATTCTTAATTCCCTACTCTGTTGTTTAGAATTGAAAACATCCATTTGAAGAAATTAATCTTCGATAAAATACCTGGATATCTTACAAAAGTTCAACTACATGTTCAAGACCGTGTAAATTAAATAACTTTTTACTGACCCAAGTCAAGAGTCAGGTGCTACATGGAGATTAATCCAGTGTAGGGTCAACCTTGGACCTCATTGACTAACTCAGTGAAATTAGCAGAGGAACTCCATGAAGTCCAAGACGAAAGTCCTCACATATATTTCTTGTTTCTTGGTTCTGTGTTATTTTGACATTGTGTTCTCATTTTCAAAAATTTGAAGATATTTTCAATATTAAGATACTATTTTAACATTCAGAAGGACCTAGGAGTTTGTTGTATGTTTTAAAAGACAAGACCTTAATGAACAATTAACAGATTAGTAGTGAGTGGTAAGAAATCGCCTGAAGATGAATGGGTACAGGACACACATATAAACAAACGGAAAGATACTATGGTAAATATAAAGAAGAGATAGAAAGAAAGACATTTATTGGAATAGCAAGTGGAAGACTGGGGTAGGGGGAAATATTGTCAACTTTAAAAATTTACCTGGTTGTTCCTCGTGAGTATTGAGAGGAAGGGAAGAATAATGAGAGCTAAAGTGAGTATGAAAATAGAGATCATATATGGATAACTGAAGAAGGGTAAAGAAAGGGAGAAATAAGCTGGCTTGTGCAAAAACATAGACGCAGATGCAATCTGCAATTTTAGTAGGACTTTGAATAGAACCAATTATGGAGGAAGGTCTTAGGATTTGAAATGAAAATTGAACTGCTACTCCGATAAGCCAGCAAAAAGCTGGATTTTGTGCCCTCAATTTCTGAAATTAATTGTTCCATGTTTTGCAAACAAAAGGTTCTGAAGATGGTGTGTAAAGCCAAAAATTATAAAGGTTATTATGAGTTAAATGTTAAAAATCAACATATGGCTTTTTTAAAAAAAAATAAAATGTTTTCATATATTCTAAATAGAGGCACTTTCTTCAGTCCTCACCCCATAAGTTTGCTTTCTAAAAAATATAGATTTAACGTCTGTAAATTGAACAAATATCTGTGAATTTAGTTGGAGATGGAGTTGTTCATTCAGGAGATGACAGAACAGAGGAAATGTTTAATTATAAAAGAAATGCCATCAAATGTAAATGGTGTAGTATACCTGATAATAAACAATTCAGCTTAGAGTTTGGAATGCACAAATTTTGAAGAGTCAGACATTTCTTCCCATAAAATCAAAGCAACAGGCTCAAGGACATCTTAAATAAGAAGCTAAGTAACCTGAAATAATTTAATGAGAATGAGGACCTCTCTCTGTGTCAGGAGACAGCAGATTAATGAGTTATAACATTACAGGTAATATGTAGAATGACACATAGGAAGGCTATACAGGTACTATGTAGAATGACACATGATTTATCACATGCTCTAACCAGGGTATATAAGCTTCCCTCTACACATGTTGAGATCCACACTCAGGATCTTGTCTTGAACAGCAAACAAACCTCACCACCCCTGACACCATGATCTACTACAGCAAATACTATAGCCATAGCCTGAGCTATGGCTATAGTGGCTTTGGTGGACTGGGGTATGGCTATGGTTGTGGATGTGGCAGCTTCTGCAGACTGGGCTATGTCTGTGGCTTCAGAGGCTATGGCTATGACTCTGGTTATGGAAGCTTTGGATATGGCTGCCATCGCTACCCATTCTTCTATGGATGATATGGATTTTCTAGCTTCTGTTGAAATCCTACCCCAGGAGCCCAATATTTGAGGCCATAAAAGAATTATCTAAGTCTGACTAAAATAACTATACCAAACAAGATCACCCAGGACCAAGCCAAGATCAAAAGTATTTAGTGTCTAAGATTTTAGGAATATTTATCATTTCATAATTGTCTGCTTCATGTTTCTTGTTGTCTCTTATTCATGCTTTCTTAACTGTGGGATTTATCTAATCCTTTTGCAATAAATTTTCCTAAGTTAAGACAGCATACATGGCTGTTATTTTTTTATTTAACTCACAATATCAATGTGATTATTTGTAATTGCACCTAATTGACAATGAAAAAAATAAACTACTCCATGAAGAGCTAAGGTAATAGGAGATCTTACACTCACCCATATGGCTAGATAGATACACATAAACCATAACCCTCAGTTGAAATAAAGATCTTTTTCTCTGAATGCTAAACCAGATCTTATTCAATGCTTTTGTTTAGATAACATTGGTATTTAAAACCAGCACTGAAATATCAACTTTATATATTTTCATATTTAAAGTGAAGCTAACATGAAGAATAAGTGTCCTTCTGTTTTGTCCAAAATTGATATTTATTTAGCTCTTTCAGTGATAAGAAAACATGATGATAGAATAAAACTTCTCTCTAAATATACATTGAAAAATGAACTTCTTTTTGTGAATCTCTATCATGTTTTCCTCATGGTCTGCCATGGTGTGACATGACATTGTTCCTCAGTATTATCAGCACATTGAAATAGTTTGCACTTCATCAGGGAAACTTAAAAATCACTGTCATTCCTTGGGAATGACATTTGATCAGGACATATTTTACATTTGGTAGTGTATATAGGTCCTTTTTTTTTTAATCTGTATTGAGGTTATGGCTGATCTGAAGCTTTATACATTCTAACAAGTGTCTTAAAATGTTGACCTTCAAAAAGTGGGTCACTTCTTGTTAGTACTTCAAATAAATATTTGACTGTGAAAAACACATAACAAAATGTCAGCATTTTGCCAAAAAAAATGTTATATATTTAGGTAGTGAAACAAAAGTGAATATCTTTTGTTTGAGTTATTAAATTCAATAAAACCAAGGCAATAATATAATGACAGAAATGTGAAGCTGGCTGGGGCACTGTAAAACTTAACAAAACAGAATCTTAGATGGGAAAGTACCTCCAAAAATTAAAATGAATTGCTAATGATCAAAAATGGCATGAGCAGGACAGACTAAGACGAGAACCAGTTTTACTGAATACTAGACAGTCTGCTTCACCATGCTTCCTATCCCATTCCTTGAGCACTTCCCTTTTAAGTGCTATCAAATAAAACATCTTGAAAGTTCTGGCCATGTGTCTTTGAAGAGATAAATTATCACAGCTGGTGGACCACCTCTATTTATTTTGATTTGCAAATATTCCGACACAGAATGTTGAACTACCAATTTCTTTTTTTTTTTAAACATCTTTATTGGAATATAGTTGTTTTACAATGGTGTGTTAGTTTCTGCTTTACAACAAAGTGAATCAGTTATACATATACATGCCCCCATACCTCTTCCCTCTTGCATCTCTCTCCCTCCCACCCTCCTTATCCCACCCCTCTAGGTGGTCACAAAGCATGGAGCTTATCTCCCTGTGCTATGCGTCTGCTTCCCACTAGCTATCTATTTTACATTTGGTAGTGTATATATGTCCTTGACACTCTCTCACTTTGTCCCAGCTTACACTTCCCCCTCTCCCTTCCCCCTCTCCGTAACCTCAAATCCACTCTCTAGTAGATCTGCGTCTTTATTCCCGTCTTGCCAATAGGTCCTTCATGACCATTTTTTATTTTTTTTTTTTAGATTCCATATATATATGTTAGCATACAGTATTTGTTTTTCTCTTTCTGACTTACTTCACTCTGTATGACAGTCTCTAGGTCCAACAACCTCACTACAAGTAACTCAATTTCATTCTTTTTATGGCTGACTAATATTCCACTGTATATATATGCCACATCTTCTTTATCCATTCATCTGTCCATGGACACTTAGGTAGCTTCCATGTCCTGGCTATTGTAAATAGAGCTGCAATGAACATTCTGGTACATGGCTCTTTTTGAATTATGCTTTTCTCAGGGTATATGCCCAGTAGTGGGATTGCTGGGTCGTATGATATTTCTATTTTAGTTTTTTAAGGAACCTCCATACTGTTCTCCATAGTAGCTTTATCAGCTTACATTCCCACCAAGAGTGCAAGAGGGTACCCTTTTCTCCACACCCTCTCCAGCATTTATAGTCTGTCGATTTTTTGATGATGGCCATTCTGACCGGTGTGAGATGATATCTCACTGTAGTTTTGATTTGCATTTCTCTAATGATTAATGATGTTGAGCATTCTTTCATGTGTTTGTTGGCAGTCTGTATATCTTCTTTGGAGAAATGTCTATTTAGGTCTTCTGTCCATTTTTGGATTGGGTTGTTTGCTTTTTTGTTATTGAGTTGCATGAGCTGCTTGTAAATTTTGGAGATTAATCCTTTGTCTATTGCTTCATTTGCAAATATTTTCTCCCATTCTGAGGGTTGTCTTTTGGTCTTGTTTATGGTTTCCTTTGCTGTGCAAAAGCTTTGAAGTTTCATTAGGTCTAATTTGTTTATTTTTTTCCCATTTCTCTACAAGGTGGATCAAAAAGGATCTTGTTGTGATTTATGTCATAGAGTGTTCTGCCTATGTTTTCCTCCAAGAGTTTGATGGTGTCTGGCCTTACATTTAGGTCTTTAATCCATTTTGAGTTTACTTTTGTGTATGGTGTTAGGGAGTGCTCTAATTTCATTATTTTACATGTAGCTGTCCAGCTTTCCCAGCACCACTTATTGAAGAGGCTGTCTTTTCTCCATTGTATATTCTTGCCTCCTTTATCAAAGATAAGGTGGCCATATGTATGTGGGTTTATCTCTGGGCTTTCTATCCTGTTCCATTGATCTAAATTTCTGTTTTTGTGCCAGTACCATACTGTCTTGATTACTGTAGCTTTATAGTATTGTCTGAAGTCAGGGAGTCTGATTCCTGCAGCTCCATTTTTCTTTCTCAATATTGCTTTGGCTATTCAGGGTCTTTTGTGTTTCCATACATATTTTAAAAATTTTTGTTCTAGTTCTGTGAAAAATGCCAGTGGTAGTTTTATACGGATTGCATTGAATCTGTAGATTGCTTTGGGTAGTAGAGTCATTTTCACAATGTTGATTCTTCCAAACCAAGAACATGGTATATCTCTCCATCTATTTGTATCATCTTTAATTTATTTCATCAGTATCTTATAATGTTCTGCATACAGGTGTTTTGTCTCCTTAGGTAGGTTTTATTTCTAAATATTTTATTCTTTTTGTTGCAATGGTTAATTGAGTGTTTTCTTAATTTCACTTTCAGATTTTTCATCATTATTGCATAGTAATGCAAGAGATTTCTGGGCATTAATTTTGTATCCTGCTACTTTACCAAATTCTCTATTTAGCTCTAGTAGTTTTCTGGTAGCATTTTTAGGATTCTCTATGTATAGTATCATGTCATCTGCAAACAGGGACAGCTTTACTTCTTCTTTTCCAATTTGGTTTCCTTTTATTTCTTTTTCTTCTCTGATTGCTGTGGCTAAAACTTCCAAAACTATGTTGAATAATAGTGGTGAGAGTGGGCAACCTTGTCTTGTTCCTGACCTTAGTGGAAATAGTTTCAGTTTTTCATCACTGAGGATGATGTTGGCTGTGGGTTTGTCATATATGGCTTTTATTATGTTGAGGAAAGTTCCCTCTATGCCTACTTTCTGGAGGAATTTTATCATAAATGAGTGTTGAATTTTGTCGAATGCTTTCTCTGCATCTATTGAGATGATCATATGGTTTTCCTCCTACAATTTGTTAATATGGTGTATCAAATATATTGATTTGCCTATATTGAAGAATCCTTGCATTCCTGGGATAAAACCCACTTGATCATAGCGTATGATCCTTTTAATGTGCTGTTGGATTCTGTTTGCTAGTATTTTGTTGAGGATTTTTGCATCTATGTCCATCAGTGATATTGGCCTGTAGTCTTCTTTCTTTGTAACATCTTTGTCTGGTTTTGGTATCAGGGTGATGGTGGCCTCATAGAATGAGTTTCAGAGTGTTTCTCCTTCTGCTATTGTTTGGAGGAGTTTGAGTAGGATAGGTGTTAGTTCTTCTCTAAATGTTTGATGGAATTCGCCTGTGAGGCCATCTGGTTCTGGGCTTTTGTTTGTTGGAAGGTTTTAAATCTCAGTTTCAATTTCCTTGCTTGTGATTGGTCTGTTCATATTTTCTATTTCTTCCTGGTTTAGTCTCAGAACGTTGTGCATTTCTAAGAATTTATCCATTTCTTCCAGTCTGTCCATTTTATTGGCATAGTTTCTTGTAGTAATCTCTCATGATCCTTTGTATTTCTGCAGTGTCAGTTGTTACTTCTCCTTTTTCATTTCTAATTCTATTGAATTGAGTCTTCTCCCTTTTTTTCTTGATGAGTCTGGCTAATTGTTTATCAATTTTGTTTATCTTCTTAAAGAACCAGCTTTTGGTTTTATTGATCTTTGCAATTCTTTCCTTCATTTCTTTTTCATTTATTTCTGATATGGTCTTTATGATTTCTTTTGTTCTGCTAACTTTGGGGTTCTTTTGCTCTTCTTTCTCTAATTGATTTAGGTGTAAGGTTAGGTTGTTTATTTGAGATGTTTCTTGTTTCTTAAGGTAGGATTGTATTGCTGTAAACTTCCTTCTTAGAACTGCTTTTGCCACATCCCATAGGTTTTGGGTTGTTTGGTTTTCATTGCCATTTTTTTCTAAGTATTTTTTGATTTCCTCTTTGATTTCTTCAGTTACCTCTTGGTTATTAAGTAGTGTGTTGTTTAGCCTCCATGTGTTTGTATTTCTTACATATTTTTTTTACTGTAATTGATATCTAGTCTCATAACATTGCAGCCAGAAATGATACTTGATACAATTTCAATTTTCTTAAATTTACCAAGGCTTGATTTGTGACCCAAGATATGACCTATCCTGGAGAATGTTCCATGAGCACTTGAGAGGAATGTGTATTCTGTTGTTTTTGGATGGCATGTCCTATAAATATCAATTAAGTCCATCTTGTTTAATGTATCATTTAAAGCTTGTGTTTCCTTATTTATTTTCATTTTGGATGATCTGTCCATTGGTAAAAGTGGGGTGTTAAACTCCCCTATAATGATTGTGTTACTGTCGATTTCCCCTTTTATGACTGTTAGTATTTGCCTTATGTATTGAGGTGCTCCTATATTGGCTTCATAAATATTTACAATTGTTATATCTTCTTCTTGGATTGATCCCTTGATCATTATGTAGTGTCCTTCTTTGACTCTTGTAATAGTTTTTGTTTTAACGTCTATTTTGTCTGATATGAGAATTGCTACTCCAGCTTTCTTTTGATTTCCATTTGCATGGAATATCTTTTTCCATCCCCTCACTTTCAGTCTGTATGTGTCCCTAGGTCTGTAGTGGGTCTCTTGTAGACAGCATATATATGGGTCTTGTTTTTGTATCCACTCAGCCAGTCTATGTCTTTTGGTTGGAGCCTTTTATCCATTTACATTTAAGGTAATTATCTATATGTATATCCCTATTACCAGTTTCTTAACTGTTTTGAGTTTATTATTGTAGGTCTTTTTCTTCTCTTGTGTTTCTTGCCTAGAGAAATTCCCTTAACATTTGCTGTAAAGCTGGTTTGGCAGTGCTGAATTCTCTTAGCTTTTGCATGTCTGTAAAGCTTTTAATTTCTCCATCAAATCTGAACGAGATCTTGCTGGGTAGAATAATCTTGGTTGTAGATTTTTCTCCTTCATCACCTTAAATATGTCCTGCCAGTCCCTTCTGGCTTGCAGAGTTTCTGCTGAAAGATCAGCTGTTAACCTTATGGAGATTTCTTTATGTGTTATTTGTTATTTTTCCGTTGCTGCTTTTAATATTTTTTCTTTGTATATAATTTTTGATACCGTGATTAATATGTGTTTTGGCATGTTTCTCCTTGGATTTATCCTGTATGGGACTCTCTGTGATTCCTGGACTTGATTAACTATTTCCTTTCCCATATTAGGGAAGTTTTCAACTATAATCTCTTCAAATATTTACTCAGTCCCTTTCTTTTTCTCTTCTTCTTCTGGGACCCCTATAATTCAAATGTTGGTGTGTTTAATATTGTCCCAGAGGTCTCTGAGACTGTTCTCAATTCTTTTCATTCTTTATTCTGCTCTGCAGTAGTTATTTCCACTATTTTACCTTCCAGGTCACTTTTCCATTCTTCTGCCTCAGCTATTCTGCTATTGATTCCTTCTAGAGAATTTTAAATTTCATTTAATGTGTTGTTCATCACTGTTTGTTTGCTCTTTAGTTCTTCTAGGTCCTTGTTAAACTATTCTTCTATTTTCTGCATTCTATTTCCAAGATATTGGATCATCTTTACTATCATTATTCTGAATTCTTTTTCAGGTAGACTGACTATTTCTTCTTCATTTGTTAGGTCTGGTGGGTTTTTGCCTTCCTCCTTCATTTGCCATGTGATTTTCTGTCTTCTCATTTTGCTTAACTTACTGTGTTGGGGTCTCCTTTTCGCAGGCTACAGGTTTGTAGTTTCCATTATTTTTGGTGTCTGTCCCTAGTGGCTAAGGTTGGTTCAGTGGGTTGTGTAGGCTTCCTGGTCGAGGGGACTAGTGCCTGTGTTCTGGTGGATGAGGTTGGATCTTGTCTTTCTGGTGGGCAGGTCCACATCTGGTGGTATGTTTTGGGGTGTCTGTGGCCTTATTGTGATTTTAGGCAGCCTCTGTGCTAATGGATGAGGTTGTGTTCCTGTCTTGCTAGTTGTTTGGCATATGGTGTCCAGCACTGTAACTTGCTGGTTGTTGAGTGGAGTTGGGTCTTGGCAACTCCAACTCTCAACTCCAAGGTCGTTGAGATGGAGATGTCTAGGAGAGTTTTGCCATTTGATATTACGTGGATCTGGTAGGTCTCTTGTGGATCAGCTTCCTGAACTTGGCTTTCCCACCTCAGTGGCACAGCCCTGATGCCTGACTGGAGCACCAAGAGCCTGTCTTCCACATGACTCAGAATAAAAGGGAGGAAAAGGGCTTCCTTGGTGGTGCAGTGGTTGAGAGTCCGCCTGCCAATAGAGGGGACACAGGTTCGTGCCCCAGTCCGGGAAGATCCCACATGCTGTGGAGTGGCTGGGCCCATGAGCCATGGCCACTGAGCCTGTGTGTCCGGAGCCTGTGCTCCGCAACAGGAGAGGCCACAACAGTGAGAGGCCCATGTACCACACACACACAAAAACAAAACAAAACAAAACAAACAAAAAAAATGGAGAAAAAAAGAAAGAAAGAAGAAGATAAAATAAAATAAGTTATTAAAATAAAAAATAATTTTTAAGAAAAAATATTTTGTAAGTAATAAAAAACAAACAAAAAAAAAAACAGACAGACAGAACCCTAGGACAAATGTTAAAAGCAAAGCTATACAGACAAAATCACACAACGAAGCATACACATACACACTCACAAAAAGAGTAAAAGGAAGAAAAAATATATATCATTGCCCCCAAAGTCCACCTCCTCAATTTGGGATGTTTCGTTGTGTATTCAGGTATTCCACAGATGCAGGGCACATCAGGTTGATTGTGGAGATTTAAACCTCTGCTCCTGAGGCTGCTGCGAGAGTTTCCCTTTCTCTTCTTTGTTCCCACAGCTCCTGGGATTCAGCTTTGGATTTGTTCCTCGTCTCTGTATGTAGGTCGCCTGAGGGTGTCTATTCTTTGCTCAGACAGGACGGGGTTAAAGGAGTAGCTGATTCGGGGGCTCTGGCTCACTCAAGCCGGGGGGAGGGAGGGGTACTGATGCCAGGCGAGCCTGCGGCGGCAGAGGCCAGCGTGACGTTGCACCGGCCTGAGGCGTGCCGTGCATTCTCCTGGGGAAGTTGTCCCTGGATTCTGGGACACTGGCAGTGGTGGGCTGCACAGGCTCCCCGCAAGGGAGGTGTGGACAGTGACCTGAGCTCACACACAGGCTTCTTGGTGGCTGCAGCAGCAGCCTTAGTGTCTCATGCCCATCTCTGTGGTCCGTGCTGTTAGCCGCGGCTCGTGCCCTTATCTGGAGCTCCTTTAAGCAGCGCTCTTAATCCCCTCTCCTCGTGCACCAGGAAACAAAGAGGGAAGTAAACGTCTCTTACCTCTTCGGCAGTTCCAGACCTTTTCCTGGACTCCCTGCCGGCTAGCTGTGGTTCACTAACCCTTTCAGGCTGTGTTCACACCACCAGTCCTCTCCCTGGGATCTGACCTCTGAAGCCCAAGCCTCAGCTCCCAGCCCCCTCCCGCCCCGGCAGGTGAGCAGAGAAGCCTCTTGGGCTGGTGGGTGTTGGTCGGTACCCATCCTCTGTGCAGAAATCTCTCCATTTTGCCCTCTGCACCCCTGTTGCTGTGTTCTCCTTCATGGCTCCGAAGCTTTCCCCCTCTGCCACCCACAGTCTCCGCCCGCAAAGGGGCTTCCTAGTGTGTGGAAACTTTTCCTTCTTCATGGCTCCCTCCCCGAGGTGCAGGTCCCATCCCTATTCTTTTGTCTCTGTTTATTCTTTTTTCTTTTTCCCTACCCAGGTATGTGGGGAGTTTCTTGCCTTTTGGGAGGTCTGAGTTCTTCTGCCTGTGTTCAGTAGGTGTTCTGTAAGAGTTGTTCCACATGTAGATGTATTTCTGGTGTATCTGTGGGGAGGAAGGTGATCTCCGCATCTTACTCTTCCGCCATCTTGAAGCTCCTCCTCCAAACTATCAATTTCTAATTGAGCTTCTTTGTAAAAATAGGTTCTAGTAAATAGTGTTAAAGCCAACTCTACTTTTAAAAAATTATTATAATGCATTTGAAAAGCTTAGACTTGTTTACTGCACATATGAATGGATTTACTCAGCCAGATCATATCCTTTTATTCAACTCAGGAGAGGAATCGTAGCTTCATAGTAAATAGGTGAGGGTAGATATATTTCAGTGTCACTATTGGAGGATGGTAATCTTCAGTTTGACTGAATAAAACATAATTTCATACGAAAATACTTTACCCCCTAACTGGACAATAGAATCATAGTCTAAAGAAAGACTTTATGTAGCTAAAGAAAAACTACAATCAGTATAACTATTTGGAGAAACTGCTTAGCATTCTTAGTATAATGCAGCTTTATTATTATACCTCTTACTGGTACATTATATTGATTTGTGTTGGAATTAACAGAAGAGCTCCAAAATCTTCTTTTAAGGAAAAGCTGTTACTGGTCTGGAGAAAATGCATCACAGGATCATCAGCACCACAACTGAGGGAAGATATGGCAGAATTAAATGGTCAGCGTGTGACATCATTAAACCTGTTTGAGTTATTTCTGATTTTATGGCTTCCTGTTGACTTAATGGGAATGAAATATTGAAATTAACAACTGTCTTTTAATGTAGGATGAACAATAAAAAATGGAACAAGTTCTGAAGAGAGAAGACAAAGGAATTAAAAAATAAGTGGTGAGGTAGCCAAGAGTTTTTTAAGACAAAAAAGCATTAAACATAAAATTTAAAAATTAATAAACTGGACTCATTCTATTAAGAAATTCTGTTCATACATAGACATCACTTTAAAGTGCAAAAATAAGCCACATATAGAGAGAAAATACTTTTAAAACAGATTTGACAAAATACTTTTACCCAAGTACTCTACAAATCAATACTAAAATATTATAAATGCAATTAAAAATAAACAAAATAATTGAACAGCCACTTCCAAAAGGTTATCTAGCTGATCAATAAATGTATATAATGGTCCCTAGTGCTATTACTCATCAGGTAAAAGCCAAATTAAAACAATGCTCAGCTACTACTACTTTCCCACAAGAATGATCAAAATTAAATAGTCTGAAAATAGCAAGTGTTCTCAAAGATTTAGAGCAAGTGGTGCTCTCTTACATTGTTGGTGGGACTGTAAACCTGAAAATCATTTTGGAAAACTATTGATAAGATCTAAAAAAACTGCTGTCAAAATCTAGAAGGATGGTTATCTCTAGAGAGTGAGGACAAAAAAAAAAAAAAGGAGCATAGAGACACTTTAGGCATTAGGGCATGCTTAGTATGAGTAGTGTATGCCTATTTATAAGAATTCATCAAATTTTACACTGAAATTTATATATAATATATAATTCATTATTATGCTTTAAAAAAAACCCAGTGCAAATAAAATGATGGTTATATGTTCCTCTAAATTCAGAAAGCCATTTGAGGTTATTCCTCCCTTAAATCTTTATTGTTTAGATGCCATCACAGAGTTACCCATGCCTGTCAGAAGCGTGATGCTTAATTTTAAAGACCTTAGAATTCATTCATCCTTTCAACACATATTTGTTGTGTTCTTATTACATGGTAGCTATTAAGAGAGGTAAATAAATCCAGTTGGGAAAATTCATCATTTGAAAATTACTTAAAAGACTAAAAGAACCTGAACAATACATTTGAGGTTATATAAAGTTCACACAAACTTAAGGACTAGAGCCAAATGTTAAACGCAAAACTAGATAAATTTAACCAGGTTTGGAATAAGCTTCAGCTATAAGTGACTAACTTCTTAGAGTCAGCTGAGGGACTTTTGTTCTCAATTGTCTTTTTCCACCCCTTATCTTTTAACATAACATCTACAATTTGGAGATGCTGAAGACATTTCCAATGTTAATGGTATCTTATTGAATTTGATAGAGCCCTTGGATTTGTATTATTTTTTTAACATCAGAAACCTTAACAAACATTTAATATCTTAGTGAGACTAGTATGGTGTTTCCTGAGAATAAGGGGACCAAAAAAATAAATAAATAAAGCACAGAAAAAGCAAAGGGAATAAAAGGGAAAACAGTTTTCATAAAAGTAAAGATACAAGAAGAAGGAAAAGGAAGAGATTAACTAAGTAACTATAGACTGAGTGAAAATTGATGGGTGCCAGAGAGAAATTTTATGTACATCACAATTTTACCTAGCCACCATAGCCTAATGGCTAATTGGAGGACAGAGGCTAGATGATATATAAAAAGAGATAGTAACGTATATGTTAGAATGGCTAAAATTTAAAGCACTAAAAACAGTTAATGCTGGCTTGATTGTGGAGCAACAGAAACTATCATTCATTGCTGATGGGAATGAAAAATGCTACAGCAACTTTGGAAGACAGTCTGGCAGTTTTTCACAAAGCTAAAAATGGTCTTATGGAAAAGATTCGGTAATCATTTTCCCTGGTATTTACTCAAATGGCTTGAAAATTTATGTCCACACAAAAACCTGAACAGAGATGTTTATAGAAGTTTTATTCCTATTTGCCAAAGCTTGGAAGTAATCAAGATATCCTTCAAGAGGTGAATGGATAAATAAATTGTGGTACATCCAGACAATGGAATATTATTCAGGGATAAAAAGAAATGAGCTATCAAGCCACAGAAGGATAAGGAGGAATCATAAAGGCTTATTGCTAAGTGAAAGAAGTCAATGTGAAAAGGCAAAATACTGCATGATTCCACTATGACATTCTGGAAAAGAAAAAACTATGAAGACAGTCAGAAGATTAGTATTTGCAGGAGTTTGGAAGGAGGGAGGGAAGAATAGAGGGGGCAAAGGGGATTTTTAGGGCAGTGAAACTATTCTGTATGGTACTGTAATAGAGGTTAATGACATTATGTATTTGTCAAAACCCACAGAACAGTACAACACAGAGTGAACACTAATCTAAACTACAGATTTTAATTATTAATATATTAATATTGGTGTGTGTGTGTGTGTATGGGGGGTGGCATATAGGAATTCTGTATTTCCTGCTCAATTAATCTGAAAACTTAAAACTATTCTTCAAATAAAATTTATTAATTAAAAAAAAGATATTGTATAAGATAGATATATGGGTGAATAAACAGGAGGAAATGGTGAATGTAAAGACAGGGAGGAATATGTACACTTTGGAGGCAACTTGGATAGATGACATGCCAGAGAATAGGGTCAGGATTTGAGAAGATAACTTTTAATATGTTTTTAAAGCTACTTTTGAAATAAATTTTTGATTACTGTGATTTGCCATCAGTTTCTGAACAATTTTATCCCATGGTTGTCAAAGCCCATAGAAGGGTACAACACAAAGAATGAAGAGTAAACTATGGATTTTAATTAATAATTATGTCATTATTGGCTCATCAACATAAAAAGCAATAATGTTTCTTTATTTTTTAAGGTAGCATGAAAAGTAAAAAGTATGTCAGTTATGATGGTCAATGTTCTAAAACTAAATAAAAAGTAGATTTATTTTTCTAAAGTTCCTTACTAGTGTTCACAACAGTCAAACTGGTTCTTTCCAGCTCTCAAATGTTTCTGTTTTCTTATTTCTGAACTAAATAAATAATTCAGTTTTGGGACAGAGGAAAATATGCTTTAAAAGGATATTATTGATTACAGAACTTTGACCAATTTCTTTGGTTTAATTTTCTTAAGTGAAGTATCTAAAGAAAACCAGAGATGATGAAATATTTAATTGAAAACCACAACACAATCAAACCTGATTGGTATGCCTGGCTATGAAGAATAGTATTTGGGATCTGATATGTCTAGACTTTGAAGATACAGCATTCCTTCTTATAAAGTGGTTCAATAACTTTTTTCACCTGCTTTCTTGAGGTATAATTGACAAATATAATTGTGTATATTTAAAGTGTGCCAAGTGATGATTTAATAAAGTGATGCAATAACTTTTAAGAGACACCCTAACTAGGTAACAAAGTGATCCCAAATATTTTAATGAGTGTGAGGCCTTCTCCTTGTGTCAGGGGACAAAGAATTAATGAGTTATTCCAAGTATATATATATAATGTAAACATGACATAAAAGGAGGGTATACACATGATTTATCACATGCTCTGACCAGGGTATATAAGCATCCTTCTACACATGCTGACATTCATACTCAGGTTCTTGCTTTGAATAGCAAACCAAACTCACCACCCCTGACACCAAGAGCCATTACAGCAACTATTACGGAGGCCTTGGCTATGGCTATGGAGGCTTTGGTGGTCTGGGCTATGGCTACGGTTGTGGATGTGGCAGCTTCCACAGACTGGGCTATGGCTGTGGCTTCCGAGGCTATAGATATGGCTCCGGTTATGGAAGTTTTGGATATGGCTGCCATCACTACCCATCATTCTGTGGAAGATAGATATGGATTTTCTAGCTTCCACTGAAATCTTACCCTAGGAGCCCTATATCTGAAATTACATGGGGCTTTCCAAATCTGATCTCAAAAATTGGACCACAAAGGTCATACTGGAGTTATCTGCACAGAAGTATCTAGCTTCTCAGAATTTTGGACAATTTTTCAATACACTCCTATACCTCCATCATAATCCTAGACTCCTCTAATATTTTTTAAAGCTAACTGGATTATCTGTTTACCTTTCAGTAAAACATTAAATTTGAAAACAAAATATATTTTTTGTCTTGTTCATGAAACTCAATTATATGGAAGTGATGATGGTTCCATTCTACTCAATTGTCAGTAAGGGATGGTATCTCCTTGGCTTAGAATCATTTTTGTTTTCCATATACCTCACAAATATCCATACAGATAGAAAGACTGATATAAAGACTAATTCTAGACTAATATGAAAAGATTTTTTCAAAACTGTTAGTGATTTAATATTTTTACATCTCTTGCTTTTGTTTAGATAGTATTCAGATTTAAGTCAACAACAAAAAGCAATGCCGATTTAACATATCTATATATTTATTTATCAAATACATGTGTTTTATTTAACTTAACTCACATTTCTCAATTCAGTCCAAATGCATAATGAATCCTTCCATTTATTCAAAATCTATTTGGCTTTTTATTGTAAATGCAAATACATGGTAATAGATCAAACCATCACTAGGCTATGAAAGTAAACCACCTTTCCAAATTTTTTATATTTAGTATAATCCACCCTGTGTATCATAGTCTTCTACACATTATTTTCTTTGATATTTTCATCAAGCAGCTGATCTATAAGTAAATAATGAATTAGGGTAACGTTTTTCATATGAGGTCATTTAACTGAAAACGTTTTAACTAAGACTTTTCTGTTAGCTTTCCTATATTCTTACTGAATCTTCATGACTTGACATGGTATTCTTCTTTACTACCATCATTATATTGGCCATTTTTTCAAGCTAAGAAGGGAAAAAAACAACAAGACATAATCGTGAACTAATTTATTTTTTAGCTTAAGCTGATAACAAGCACAGCTATATCCAAAGAGCTTTCCTATAAATCTGAATTTCAGTTAAATCTGAATTTCCCCTTATAAAAATGGAGAGGAGGGGACATTTCATTGGTGAAATAAGAAAAATATGTAAGCAAATACCAAGTTTTTCCTAAAATAAAATGATATATTCAGGTAATAATATGAAATTAAGATTTTTTTATTGAGGTATACTTGACATATAACATTCTACCAGTTTCAGGTAAACAACAAAATGATTCAATATTTGTATACAATATTTGTATACACCACAATAATTCTAGTTAGCATCCATCACCACACACAGTTTCATTTTCTTTTCCTGTGATAAGAACTTTTAACATTGCTCTCTTAGTAACTTTAAAATATGCAATATAGTATTATTAACTATAATGACTATGCTGTGCATTATATCACCGTGATTTACTTAGTTTGTAACTAAAAGTTTGCAGCTTTTGACCTCCTTCACTCATTTTGCCCACTCCCAACCCCCTCACTCTGGCAGCCACCAATCTATTCTCTGTATCCAGGAGGGGATATTTTGTTTAAACTGGTCAAATATATTTGATTCAGTCAGATAGCAGTATCATAAACAAACATTAAATGTCAGCAGTGCTTTGTACCACATTTCTCAGCTTAAAAAAATCTCAGAAAAGTAATTGGCTTCTATAGAATTATATATTAGCTCTAGTGATAGCATCAGGACCAAGGCCAAGATCTTCTGAATCTAGGTGCCAGAATGCAGCTGCCTTCTTCAGTGTATTTTCCCCATTCATACAAGCAAATGGAGTATCTTGAAAGCTTTGCTCAGCTTCCATGAACTTAGCTGAATTTATGGGGGATGTGAAAGAGGATTCACCTTCTTAGATAGAATTACCATTTTTATAACATTTTATTCTTATAGAACATATAAAAAATAAAACTCAATTTCAATTTTAGCTTTATCTAGATTTCACCTATATCTATATCTATTATATTTATACATGTATACCTATATTTATACAAGATCAAAGTCTTCATTTGAAAGGTACATACTTAACCTACATAAAGAGAAATTTGGTTTTGAAAGATATCACTTATCCTTTCAATCAATTCAGTCTGGGTGTTGTAGAGTCTCAGTGTACAAAGCAGGTGAGATAGAGTTGTGTGGCTCCATTTTGCACACTTAATGAGGTAATAGTTCCACAGTCTATGGACATGCCTTATAGGTCTAAAAATAAAAATAGCCATCAACGTCATTAGACTGGGAAACAATCTAGTGTGCATGATACTCCTAGTGAAATGCATTATCATATTTTATTACATCCTATTTTATGATTTAATTAATTATGTCTAAGAAACACATTTTGAATTCGTGGTAGAAGTGCCCTTAGCTTCCTAATAAAAGCTATAATTTGGCCAGTGGAAGAATATATTTTCATCATTTAGCACATCAACACAGGATCTGAGCTTCACAATCAACTGATTGTCTTCTTGTAGAAAGCTCCCAAAAAGATTAACAAAGAATTGTGCAAGTCTTTGAGTCCACTGAACTAACAACAACAACAAAAAAACACAAAAAAATCTCAAAAGAAATAAACATTTTTCTGTTTTCAAAGATAATTAGTATCTAAAGGATATTATAATTGTTTTATTTTTTAACCCAGAAAAAAGTCAATAAAAAATATTTGGCTCATATATTTCACAGCATTGTTTCACAATTTTTTGTTCTTAATTATATATTGACATAATATTATTTTCTTTGAAAATACACAAATAAGTCATGGTATATTTCATTATTGAGATTTTTTAAAAATTTGTAAAATCTATTGGATTTTATCTCATGTGAGCATAGCTATTTTCATTGGAAATAAGAACATAAATTAGCCCTCATCACAGACAATCTAGCAAATTTACTTAATCATTCATGGAATTCTTAAACTTGTTAGATTTATTTGTGATCATTTGACTTCAAAATGACTCACTGAGGAAAAAAGATAGTTTTTGCCAACTATTTTCTTTTTCAGAATAAAAAATAAAGATGGAATAATGTTTGCTAAAGGAAAAAACAGGATTTAACAGTAGGATTAATTATTCCTTTGAGTTAAATATTCCTTTAAAACCTGAAAGCCATTTGAGTCCATAATTCAACTTAGAGAATGATTACAAGTTGTGTGTCATGCAGAATTTAGTTTTTCATTAATTCAACAAATATTTTTTGTTTGGAAAAACAGTAAACAAATCCAGTTAGGGAAATGTATTATCAAAAATGTTATAAAAACACTAACTCTAAAAGATATTTGCGGTGAGTTCCCTGGTGGGCTAGTGGTTAGGATTCTGGGCTTTCACTGCTGGGGCCCGGTTTCAACCTTTAGTCGGGGAACTGAGATCCCACAAGCTGTGCAGCAGCACTCCCATGTTCACTGCAGCATTATTTACAATAGCCCAGGTATAGAATCAACCTAAGAGAAAAGTGATGGATAAATGGATAAAGAAAATGTGTTACATATATATGTGTGTCCAAGATATGGGCACATCTAGTGGGGCTTAAACTTGGAATGGGTTTACTATCTTCACAGAGCAAACTGAGAAACAGCAGAAGACTGGCCCACTACTTCATATACCTGATTCCTGTCTCAGTCATTTCATCACTGCACATTCATTTTTGGAGATTTCAAGGCAAGAGGATTTTAAGAAGCCCTGTTAAAAAATATTGTATGATTTTAAGAGCATACAAACATATATATATATATATATATATATATATATATATATCTTAAATTTAAAACCTTAATGAATAAGTAACTATGAAAAAAATATTTGCTGATTACCTGAGAAAAAGTAAGGGTCTGGTATACACAGAATTGGAAAAGAAAAATTTAAGAGCAAAATTATTATGGTAAAATTAGAGACGTGAGTAGAGGGATAAAATATTGATTGGAAAAAGTGGGTAAGAACAAAAGACCTAGCTGGTTCAAGCATGTATTGGGAATGAACGTAGAATGAGATTTAAAGAGATGTTTAAGAAGAGAATGATATATGGATTATAAAGAAGCATAGAGGAGAGAAGAAAAATGGTAACTGTGTAGCATAGAGCCAAGATCATCTGCATTTTTAGATCATATTTTGGGTATTGTCCATTCTGGAAAAGTGGGTAATTGTGCAAAGGGAATATTTTTTAATGGTTTTCAGACTGGTTTTGAAAGTGAGTTTGTCTTGTGTGCGTATATATATATGATATATATGTATATGTATATATATTTTATATGTGTATACAAATGGAAATAAATTTGATATTTATTTGGAGAATTTTATAGATTTAAAAACTTTAATCTTGGGCTTCCCTGGTGGCGCAGTGGTTGAGAGTCTGCCTGCCGATGCAGGGGACATGGGTCCGTGCCCCGGTCCGGGAAGATCCCACATGCCACGGAGCGGCTGGGCCCGTGAGCCATGGCCGCTGTGCCTGCACGTCCAGAGCCTGTGCTCCGCAACAGGAGAGGCCACAACAGTGAGAGGCCCGCGTACTGCAAAAAAACAAAAAACAAAAAACTTTAATCTTGATCAGCGTATTTAAATTTAGGTGGAATTAATACACAACAATCCAAAAAATGCTATGAAAATGAGAAAATATTTAATGAGAAAACTCCATCAAATATGAATGATGTAATATGCTTAGTAATGAAGAATTCTATTCAGGGAAGTTTTATTTTGTGACTTTGAAGACAGATTTTTTTTTTCTCATTAAAAAAGACTGTAATGAGTTCAAGGGCCTTTTGACCAGGCAGCTAACCAAGCTCAAATATTTTAATGAGTGTGTGCCTTTCCTTGTGTCAGCAAACAGATGAACAATTTGCCTCAAGTAAGTGAATAATCTGGAATGATACAAAAGAATGGCCACATGTTTTACCACATGTTCTGACCAGGGTATATAAGCATCCCTCTACACATGCTGATATTCACACTTAGGTTCTTGCTTTGAACAGCAAACCAAACTCACCACCCCTGACCGCAACTACTATGGAGGCCTGGGCTGTGGCTATGGAGGCTTCAGTGGTCTGGGCTATGGCTATGGCTGTGGATGTGGCAGCTTCTGCAGGTTGGGCTATGGTTGTGGCTTCGGAGGCTACGGACATGGCTCTGGTTATAGAAGCTTCAGATCTGGCTGCCATTGTGGTCCATTGTGCTATGGAGGTTATGGATTCTCTAGCTTCTACTGAACTATGGCCCTAGTAACCCAGTACCCGCTACCATGAGTGGATTTGACACAACATTATTCAGTCAATGAATTGAGATTACCCTAGACCTATTTAGCAAGAGAAACAAGAATTTCAGAGAATTTATTATTTATAAGCATGTCTGCTTTATGTCTTCTGGCATCTGTTAGCTTGGGCACTAACAGATGATGTATGTTGACTACCAATAAATGACCTAATTTGAAATAGAAAATATAGCTCTTTGGGGTTCATTTAACTCAGTTATGTGTACATACCTATATGTATTTTTGCTATTTGTCAATTATAAATACAAGGATTATCTCCTTTAATTTTTTTTTAATAAAAACAAGTCATGTTAGATACACCTATTTATAGTTGCTAGCCATCCATATTATTAAAACTGTAGTCAGAGCATACTTGCATTTCACAAATATTATAATCCATATTTCTAAATTTTTAGAGAATGTAAGCTCTGCTTTTCTGTGAATCTTTGAATTATATGTTATCTTCCTTTATTCATAATCTGCTTTCATCTAGTTTGTTATGCATGTAAGATAAGACTGACTTAAATTACTTAAAAGTCATTGACAAATTGGATAATAAAAATGTGAACTTGGACATGCAACTCATCTCATTTATCCTTTTATGGGAACACTGTCCTTCATCTTCCTCATCATTACTACACTGAAGTATTTGTAATCCAGTAAGAACAATAAATGAACGGAAATATCATCAAGGAGCAAAACATTGTTTACCTTCAACTGACCAAAATTACCATTCAATAATTTTTTTAATTTATATAAAGATGAATTTCAGTCAAACATTATCTCTTCAAAAACAATCATTTTATTGCAACATAAGAAATAAGGAATAGAATAGGTAAAATACAAGATTTCCTAACTAGTTTTCCTAAAACTGAATGATATCTTCAGGTAATGATATAAACCAAATAATATTTGGTATAAACTGGGCAAATATAACTTTAAAAAAGGACTAAAATTAAATCATAGAGTTAAAAAACTGAAAGGGATGTTAGAACTCTATAATGCTGCCTCATAATCTTGCAGGCAGGGTATCTCAGAATAAATGATTTTCCCTTGAAAATTAGTGGTAAGACTAGGGTCTGAACCCTGTTGTCCTGAGTCCCAGGACAACTATACTATGTTGACTCTCTCTTTATGTATTTTCTCTTTGAAGGTTGTCAAATAGACCATTTAAAATGTTCTGTTCATGGTTACAAGAAGAGCTAAATTATGACAACTGATTTTTGAAGATTGGTCCCTTTACCTTGATTAACACCTGTGCTTCTTTAACATTTTTATTGTTCTGAGATAGAGATTGTACTTATAATTTTCTAGTCTATCTGCTGTTGAATGTAACTAAACAATGAGCAATGTTAAAACTCAAGTCTAAGTAAGAACAAGACACAACAAAACAAAAAACCCATGACTTCTTCTTTTAGTCATTGCTACCTAAAAGTTGTATGTAGCTTCACAGTGGGCTGAGCAGGAGAAATAAAGACAAGTTACTCTACTGAAGGATCAGACTATGTACTTTGACCCAGGAGGACAAAATTTCTATTTTCCTTTCATTTGGTTAATAACTCTAGGGACAGTATCCATGGGGCTGACAAGGAGTAAATAATCAATACAATCAAACAATATTATTATTGTTGCTGACATTCTTAGTATAATCAATATTATCATAATTCTGTGCTAAGATTGCATTGATCTATGTCTTAGGTGAGAGAAAAATGTTTTGAATTTTTAACAAAAGACTTCTTTACTTCCAGGGAAAATGTGAGAACATTTTTCACTCCATGAACAGAAACTTAGGTCATGAGTTAAAACTTTAAAAAATATAGTGACAATCCAAATCTGCTTTTGATCCACTGATTGGACAGAAAAATAATAACTCCCCAAAGAAATTTCCAACATGACTTTTTCTCTTATGCATGTGGAGGAAAAAAATACAGATTTGTTCCATATTTTTCAAACTGTTTTTTCTTGCTTTTGCAACTAATGGACATTTATGAAATATGCATACCTTTGTCACATGTTTTCTTTTTTGAAAACACATTTAGCATTATTGTTATTGAAGATTTTCATTTGTATCCCATATTCTTTCCATATATAAAGTAGAGACAGTCTTTATGTTTAAAAAAATAGCTATACATTTAGTCTATACATTTAAAAAAATAGCTCTTAATCATGGTCGCATGCTCTGACAGAGTTACTCAAGAAGAATGTGAAATCCTTAATGTTATGTAATTTATTCATATTGTAAATTATTCATTAAAAATAAAAAGATTCTTATTTTCAATTGGCTGATTTTCTGAAATGAGGAATAAAAATGAAATAAAGTAGGGTTAGAGTAGTATGGAGTTTAAAGCCTTATACTGGATTAAACGCTAGTCTGTAACCAGAAAGCCTGTTGGAACTCATGTCAAACTTAAAATATTTCTAGAATAGCCAGTGAATTGCTCAGGTTATGATATGCATGTTCCTTGTTTTAATATTAAAGTCTTATAATTCTTTAAAAAATAACTGTTGCTATGCTTTATTTAGATACTAGGGTCAGCTTAGTGAACAAATCTGTCAAAAAATATGTCATCCAAATATTACTTATAGATCTCAGCAAAAGCTTAGCAATATGGTTATAGTCATATAAGACATGTTTTGTGAATCTCAAGTTTCAAGATATGGGCACACTTACCTAGGGCTTATTCAGGTATGGGATCAACTTTGGGTATTAGTAACTACCTCTCTGTGCTGAGGTGAGGAACTCTGTGAATATCAGGCCAAACATTTCCAAAGAGTGTCTCCTTATTCTCTGTCCATTTTTACAATTATGCTGCATATTTAGATAATTTAAGTATTCCAGATTGTACAAGTCCTTTTAAAATTCAGATGATTTTAGGAGTTGAAATATGTTTTAAACAAGTATCAATATCTTATAGAAAGGTCTAGTTGATATTTTAGAAAAGACCAGTAACAAAAAATTGGCACAGACTAGGTAAAGAGAAGACAAAGGCAAATGTAATATATTGCCTATGAGATCTAGATGGAAGGAATGCAGTGTTGATTTGAGTATGTAGGTTAGAGCCCAAACCATTTTTCTCTATTCACACTTTTACCTGGATGCATAATGAATCATGGAGGGAGGAAGTTGGATGATGTTCAAAATGGAATTCGAAAAAGATGTAAAGTACATGGATAAATGATGAAGAGTAGAGAAAGAGAGAAAATGTGTGGAGGTGAGTATAATCTGCATTTGGAGCAGCAGTGAGACTAGAACTTATTCTGGGGAAACTGTTCAGGATATTAAAAAAAAATAACTGTGCATGAAGGTTTTCCACAAGATGGAGTTTTGATCACTGTGATAGTCTCTCCATTTCTGAGTCCAATTCTGCTAGTTTTTAAGCCAAAACAAGTATGCTGGTGTGTAAAACCAAAAATAAATCGATCATAGTACATGGTCAAAGTTCTAAAACTCTAGAAATCAAGTGAGCTTTTGTTGTCGCTTTCTGGTATACACAGCAAGCGAACCAAATCTTTCTGGACTTAGAATATTCTTTTATCTTCTGAAGAAAGGTGCATCCTTTGTGTCTCATGCTGCAAAATATGTGTGCCTTTTGACAAAATTGATCAATTTAAATGTCTTGATATTTCCTAGAATCAGTTATGACAACCCTCAAATGCCTATGATGAGAAGATAACTAGAAATTCAACAACATTTAATATAACTGATGTTAAGTGACTGGTGATAAAGAATTCAATTTAAGGTTTGGTATGCTTATATTTTAAAGAAAGAGCAATTCATTTTAAGAAAATTAATGCACCTATCTCAGGAACAACCTAACTAGGGAGCCAAGCTGGTTAACACATTCTTAACGAATATGGTCAGAGCATCATAGATTTAGGAGTTTTCTTAGGCAAGTATAATTCATGAATGAAACCAAAGGATGGGCACCTGTTTTATCACATTCTCTGACCAGGGTATATAAGCCTCCCTGTAAAGATGTTGACATTCACACTCTATGTCTTGCATGGAACAGCAAACTAACTCACCACCTCTGATACCATGAGTCATTACAGCAACTGTATGGAGGCTTGGGCTTCAGCTATGGAGGCTTTGTTGGCCTGGGCCATGACCATGGCTGTGGACATGGAAGCTTCCAAAGACTGGGCCATGGCTGTGGCTTCAGAGGCTATGGATATGGCTCTGGTTATGGAAGCTACAGTTACAGTTGCTGTCACCATCCATCGTGCTATGGAGGATATGGATTCCTTAGTTTTTACTAAAGAAAATGGAAATTGGATGCAGAGGGAAAACCTCCAAATTTGTTTGGTCCTATTTTGTGCTTTCATCCCCAAAACATCCACCCTATTTTATCCAGGATCAATTAATAGCATTTATCAATGGTTACAGTGCCCTTATGAATATTTGGTGACTTTTTACCTCTAAAGCTGCCATCTAAATGCATAGTCAATAGGTATCACCATTCTAATTTGATATCCTCATTTTGGTTTACTCTTCTTGCCACCATTACCATGATGTTCTCTTTCTAGCAAGACCACAGAGAAAACTTGTATTTTGCTTTTGTCTAATAAACTGATACTTTAATAAAATATAAATGTTTCTTTCTGATGCTTTTATCTTTTTAACTCCTTCTTTTGAAACTAATCTAAAAAATTTACTTGTGAAGCAGTGAGAGCTGTGGTTACATGTTATAGTATGATGCAAATGTTTCTAGTTCACCACATTATATAAGCTTGAGAACACCTAGGGTGTCAGTTAACACTAAATGAAATTAACGTGTCCCTGTTTACTCACTTAGGATATCAGCCCCCTCAAATGTCCCTCAAATGTTCCTAGAATGACTAAGGATTCTGGGGTTCTCATATTTGCATTCAAGTGCATTCTTCTGTGTGACATTGCTGTTAGCTAAATATCTTCTTATTTTAAGACTTTTTTCTTAGAGCAATTTTAGGCTCGCAGCAAAATTGAAAAGTAGGTATTATGATTTCCCACATACTCTCTGCTCCCACACACTACCAGTATCTCCCTAGAGTGGTATACTGATTACAACTGAAGAACCTGCATTGACATATCATAATCACTCAAAGTCCATAGTTTACCTTAGCGTTCATTCTTGGTGTTGTACATTCTATGGGTTTGGACAAATATACAATGGCATGTATCCATCATTATAATATCATACAAAATATTTTCACTCTCCTAAATCTCTTCTATGCTACTCTTATTCATCCTTTCTCCCACTGAATATCTTCTTGGTACCACTGGCCAGACGTGCCTTTGCTTTATTTCCAAACTTTCTCTTGGACAAGGGGAGGTGATAGGGAAGTATCACTCATTTCCTGGGAAGGAACTACATTTCTATAGTTGGCATCTACTGAAGGTCGTTGTCCCTTACAAGGCTGATCCACCTAGCACTGCCAGGATGCACTGGATCATAGAGGTACAGTGTTCTATGGAAAATAGGGGTGGGGGATCTTTTCTCATTTCTTTTTGCATTCTATTAGAGTGTTCTTAATATTCTATACATTTTCTCATGAATGGATGATGGTACAAGTCAAACCTGAGTAACACAAAAGATGCTTTGCTGATAAGAGTTTCTCATGGCTGTCAACTCTGGCTCCATTACTCTGTCAAGATCAAGAAAATTTGTTGGCTCTTTCTTCTTTCAAGATTTATTCTCTCCCAGAAAATTCCTCAGTTTCTCTAGAGGGACTTTCTTTTTAGGTTATTTCATCATTCACCACTTGGAACAAGCTTTTTGGAACAAAAACAGTGAACACAGATTGAATCCTCCTCTAGAAGGTTTTTTAGCCAACAGGCCAGAGCAGCCTGTTTCACCAGTTTGTCCGACATGACCAGACATGTCTGAATCCACTTAAATTCATACTTGGACCACTATTGCTTACCTCTTGAGAAATTCTTTTTATCCTTTTGTAAATCTAAAGGAAGAGCATTACTATATGAAAAATTTCCCAATGAAAAAGTATTACTTTTTAACCTACACTGCAGTTTAGATTTCAAATTAAAAAAAAAAAAAAAACAAACATGAGAAGCAAAAGAAAAAAAATAAATGAAAAAGAAGAATTCATAGATCAAGGGCTCAGTGTCTTACATAGAAGATAGCTTACATCATGGGGATGACATGAAGCTCAGAGTGAACACACACCCAGTGCTATTAGCTGGAAGGCGTCAACTCAAAGAATCTCCAGAAGATCCCTTTGTATGCATTTAACCTTGCTAGTGATATATAAGCTTTGTATTTTCATGCATAAAGCTTAGTATGTTCTAAATCCCTTGGATAAAATAGAAGAGTTCTTCAGATAATTATTTTGTCCTTTAACTAAAAAGGGCAATGGAATGATACTTGTAGATTAATAATGATGATAATTGTAGTTCTTGTTCTGTATGATTCATATCTTTGATTTTCATTTTCTATTGTCTAAAATTTAACAATATGTGAATTGATTTGCATGTACTCTGATAAACATACAAAACATATGAGCCTTCTAGAGGACTATTACTTGGAATATATAGTATGTGATTGCTCAACTTAATTTTCTCCAGACAGATAGTACCTCCTACTAAGTATGACCTTGTATACCATGTATGTTATGTTTAAATATTGGCCTTATTTGAAGGTGTTTCTGATTTTTTGAACTGTCTAGATGCTATTAAATTGGATTTGTGCCCAAACATAATTAGTGATTCTCCTGAGTGTCATATCTTTTAGAAGCATATTGCAAAAGTGATGTTTATGTCCTTGGTTTGCTTGTAAAAGAATTGGAAGCCAGGAACATGAAACATTTTAAAATTGCGATCACTAAATAGTTCTGTTGAGAGAATTTTGTTTATATCTATTATGTCAGTAATACGTTAGAAAATAAGTAGGGGAGAAATCTCTTGATTAAAAATAAGGTCCTAATTTTGAAGAAAGCATAATAGTGTTAGTTTTATCCCTGGTATGCTAGTAAATAAAGGTTGCATAATTTAGGATCCAAGATTAATGTTAAAGGATAGAGTGGAGGGAGAGTAATTTCTTGAAATGTGGATACAAAAAGTAAAATTTCTTACCCCCACTAAAAAGGGTTTTAGAGACATAACATTCATAATCACAACTCATTACAGCTTAAATTGGTCACAGGAAATCTAATGATAAAAATAAATATAAAAACTCTTTAATCAATGAAAAGTACTCTATTAATATGAAAGGGCAGTTTAGTAAATATTTTATCATATGTATGTATAGAATAAAAATTCAGTATACCTAGTCCATTTTCCAAGTCTGAATCAAAGTTTATTTTTTTTAAATATATTTAACAAATATAATTGCTGGTCTCCAAATGAAGGGGCCTAGGCTAAATCTATGAATCCGCCTATAACTATAGCTATGAACTTGGAGATTCTGAGGTTTAATATTGGCATATATTTAGTTATGTTCTTGCCAAACACCTTGCTATGGGCTGTAGAAACCATGTGAATTCTATTGTCCAGTTTGTTGATAATGGCACAGTGATCCATACAGCCACTCTGGTCAGAATTTGGAGAGGCTTCACATGTCTTTTCTCTCATCCATATCCAATTGGTAACCATTTTGTGCTGCCTACTTAATGTATGTAGTTCAGTTTACTAATTTTTTAAAGTCTATAGTTATCGTTTGTCTCTTGGGCTATGGCTATACATTCTCATCTATTCATTTTTTCTTTTTCATTTTATAAATTTAATTTTTATTGGAGTATAGTTGCTTTACAATGTTGTGTTGGTTTTTGCTGTACAGCAAAGTGAATCAGTTATACGTACATATATCCCCTCTTTTTTAGATTTCCTACCCATTTAGGTCATCACAGAGCATTGAGTATAGTTCCCTGTGCTATATAGTAGGTTCTCTATAGATAATAGTTATCTATTTTATACATAGTAGTGTATATATGTCAATCCCAATCTCCCAGTTCATCCCACCTCCTTCCCCCCTTGGTAACCATAAGTTTGTTCTCGACATCTGTGTCTCTATTTCTGCTTTGCAAATAAGTTCATCTGTACCATTTTTCTAGATTCCACATATAAGCAATATTGTATGATATTTGATTTTCTCTGACTTACTTCACTCTGTATGACTGTATGACCAGTCTCTAGGTCTGGTTTCCAGGACTCAAAGCCTCCTTTCTTTTCCTTTTTTTTTTTTTAATTTAATTTAATTTATTTATTTTGGCTGCATTGAGTCTTCGTTTCTGCGTGCGGGCTTTTCTCTAGTTGTGGCGAGCAGGATCTACTCTTCCTTGTGGTGCACAGGTTTCTCATTGTGGTGGCTTCTCTTGTTGCAGAGCATGGGCTCTAGGCGCGCGGGCTTCAGTAGTTGTGGCTCACGGGCTCTAGAGAGCAGGCTCAGTAGGTGTGGCATACGGGCTTAGTTGCTCCGCGGCATGTGGGATCTTCCTGGACCAGGGCTCGAACCCGTGTCCCCTGCATCGGCAGGCGGATTCTTAACCACTGCACCACCAGGAAAGCCCTCAAAGCCTCCTTTCATCCTTTGGTCCCTTTGTTGAAAGCCCTTTGTTTAAAATGGTTTCTTATCTGTCTTGGGATGACACATTATGCTGCTATTATGAAGAGAATAATTCAGCTCCCAATGTGCTGATATGGAAAGAATTCAATTAAAAATCAATTTGCAGAAAAACATGGATCATAAATTTGGTCCACCAGATATGAAGCTCAGTAAACACTGACTGAATGAATATATGGAATTACCTAAATAATCCATAATCTTTCTCAAATAATTGCCTTTGTCCTAGCTCCTTCCTCACCTCAGATGATATGGTCTTCTCTTTTCATGATGAGCTCCTACTCATCTTCAAATATCAATCTAATTATTATCTCTGTTGGGATGCCTTCTTGTATTCCACAAGGCACCCAACAACATCACGTACAAATGCCCGTTCCTGACTACCTTATTGGCCTCTAATCCCCTATGTAGCTTTTTCCTCATAACACTTATCACCAATGGATATTATATATTTGCTTATTTATTCACATATATGGTTTGTCTTTCCCAGCAAGTGTAAACTCCATATGGGCAGAGACTTAATATGTTTTACTTACTGCTGAATCTTCAGTGTCTAGAGCAATGTTTGATCCATTTAAAGTATTTCATAAAGTATGTACTGAATAAATCTCTGCTAGCACTAATCTATTAATTATTTTTTATGTCACATTCTTCATTAAATTAGAAGTCATTTATTATAATAATATGATTCTATTGATGAAAATGAAAAATAAACTTTTATTTTTATTTTAAACATCATGGTTCATCATCTTTTTCACAGATATTTATTAACCGTTTACAATATGCTAAGCACTCTGCTTGGTACAAAGGCACAATCATAAGCCAACGTCAATATAACTACTAGTAATAATAACATATTTATTGTGTTCTTACTTTGCCTGTCATTGTCACACCTAAACTTCAGAATTTTAAGAGATTGTTGCTATTCTAGGGTAATAAATGAGGGAATGATAGTTTGAGAGGCTAAATTACTTATCCCAAATCACACAATAGTGAGTTGTGAGATAATAATAATCAATGATAAATTAAAAAGTAAAAGATTTTCAACCTCAGCACAAGTTCGTATACATGTAGTAAAGATGGTCGGTTATAAGAATGTAGCTTCATGCTGCCATCACATTGCTGGTTAATGACTACAAACCTCAACTGTATACAAAAATAAGTCTAACGCTCATCCGAGAGCTGGGGGAAATGAGATAGATTTTCTGGGTTCACTAACTTGACTGGGGGTTGGTGTGGGTACTTGGCTCTGCACCACACATCTTTCATACTCCAATAGGCTAGACCAGATATGTTTTCATGCAAATGTCAGGGGTATGAGAGCAAAATAAATACCTGCAAGGTTATTGGATACCCAAACCCAGAACTGACACACCATTAATTCTATCTCATTTTCTTGGTCAGAGCATCTTATATGGCTGAACTAGGGGTCAGACTGGGAGAACACTAAAAAGTCATAAGGCAAAGAGAGTTGATGAGAAAAGGGGCAAAACTTTGTATTTTATCAAGGACATCATTGTCTACCCTCACTTTTGAGAATTCTTTTTCTTAGGTAATGTCATTATTCAAGGTAATCAGTGATCTCTTCTCTGCAAGCTGATGACTCTCAAATCTATATCTCCGGTTTGTAGGGATGCCAAATTAAAAACAGGACAACTTGTGAAATTTAAATTTCAGATAAACAAAAAATACATTTTAAAAATAGGAATGTTCAAAATATCAAATGGAACGTACTTGTACTAAAAAAAATATCATTTGCCTGAAATTCAAATTTAACTGGCACTATGTTGTTTTTTTTTTTTTTTTTTTTTCTCTACGCGGGCCTCTCACTGTTGTGGCCTCCCCCGTTGCGGAGCACAGGCTCCGGACACACAGGCTCAGCAGCCATGGCTCACGGGCCCAGCCGCTCCACGGCATGTGGGATCTTCCCGGACCAGGGCACGAACCCGTGTCCCCTGCATTGGCAGGCGGACTCTCAACCACTGCGCCACCAGGGAAGCCCATCACTATGTGTTTTTATTTGCACTATATTGTATCTGTCTTAATCTAGCCTTTCTTCTGATATTTTTCTGCTTGGAGAATGTTTCCAAATGTGTGTCTATGTAGGCAACTGAACCTCAACATGGTCTAATAGTTTATTCTTACACATGTACCCTTTCTGCCTCCAGACCCTTTGTTCTGGTATTTCCATCCACCTAATACTACAAGACTGAAAAATCAATTACGAAAATAATTCTCAATTTGTCTCCTCTCCTCATTCATTGATTTATCTTTAATTCTGCCATTTAAATCTTCCTAAAAGAGATCTCATCTTCTTCATCACCAATTCTTCTCCTTTACTTGACATCTTTTCATCTCTTCATCACAATATTCTCCATTAAGAGTCTTCTTAAATCAACTTTTACTCCATTCACATCTTAAGATGACATTCTCTTTTACATCCATTGAAGTCAGACCGCTTGGGTTACAATGTCAATGTCAAATAACTCTATTACCTTGGGCAATTTATTTTACCTCATTAAGTCTCATTTTTGTTATCTGAAAATTGAAGATGATTTCATTGTTTTCCCTGTAATGTTGTGAGGATTAAATGAGCTAATATTTGTAAAGCCCAAAGAATGGCCAGAGTAAACAATAGACTTGAGCTATAAGTATAATTATTACTCTAATACTTTCATTGCTGTATAACACCTTTTTCCTCTGTTTCATTCCATAGAAGCACCTCCTTATCCTGTAAGGCTTAGCATATAAAAACTATTCTTTCATCATGGTCCTGAAAAAATAAAAATAAAAAATCTGTCCTCAACTATATTCTTTTCATGTGTTTTATTTTTTCACAACAACCTTTATTTTATAATGTAATGTTTGCTTTTCTTTCTCCCCTGCTCAATAGTGAGCTCCTTCATTGAAGTCTAGATTTACTCAAGTTTAATGCAGCTACATTGAAATTCATTACAGACTCATACAGTGAGATGTCTTTCTTTTTTCATTCATTGCTGTAATACTAGATTCCTATTAAGACTGTAATACCAGATAGTTCTTAAACTTGATATGATCTTATTATAAGTTGAATTTCTTTTATGCTATATTTTTATGCTAAAATGAGAACTGAAATAATTTGCTAAAAAGATTTAAACAGCCCATATAAAACACTGCATTGCTTCCTAGGTAGACAGTAAATGCACAATTAAATTATCAGAACCCACATTCCAACAGTCATTTGTACCATATGAAGAGGCTCAAACCCACGTTCTCTCCACCAGTCTACTTCTTCTATCCGCCTGTCTACTCCAATGTTCTGTTCAGAGATCTTAGGAAAGCACTATTTACTAAGCAAGGAAGTAGTTAAAAGAAAGATTACCAAGTCATTACCATTGTCTTCATCATGTACTTTTCTTCCAGAAGTAAAGAATGTTAAGGAGAAATTGGATATATCTAACATAGTTCTTGATTGGAAGAGATGGAAACCACTTAAAAAATAAATTTATTGATAGTACAGGTAACTCAAAGAACCTGTTGGTAAGCTGGGAGATTAATTTAACAAACCATACAGGATCCAGGGATGTAAAGATGGCTGGAATAGCAACCAAACCAATGCTACAGCAATAGTCTTGTCACAATATCACTTTATCCATTACTGTCACAGTTGGACTGATGTGGTGGGACCTGCCCTGTGGTTTTTATAATTGTTAGAAACTATTAGCAATAATCAGGAAACTTTGGGGAAAAAAGAAAAGGTTTATTACTTACAGGACCTGGAAATTACACAACACACCTGGGGTCACACAGCGAGGTCAAGGGGAGAGAGAGGGAATGCATGGGTCTGAGGTTCTGCTTTTATTGAGGTTGAGGGTGAAGACCTAGGGTTTCATGGTCTTACTCTTTATTGGTGAATTAATACATAAGAGTGAGAATTTACAGTGCAGGAAGAGAAAAAGAAACAAATGGCCCGTTATTGAAATCAATCAAGAGCTCTAAAACAAAGGTGGCTTGACTCTCTTTATCTAATCATATGGCTGGAAATGTGTTTATTTGAGATACTTTCTTTGAAGTGGATGTCTCTTTGAAGTGGATGCCTGGGTAATCAAAGCTTAAGTCAGGCACTTGACTTACAAAAAGAAAAAAGCAAAACAAGACAAATGTCAAGGGTTTAAACTACATAGTGAGAGTATTTCTTCTTCTTTTTTTTTTTTTTTCCAACATCTTTATTGGAGTAGAATTGCCCTACAATGGTGCCTTAGCTTCTGCTGTATAACAAAGTGAATCAGCCATATGTATACATATATCCCCATATCCCCTCCCTTTTGCATCTCCCTCCCACCCTCCCTATCCCACCCCTCTAGGTGTCCACAGAGCACCGAGCTGATCTCCCTGTGTTATGCGGCTGCTTCCCACCAGCCATCCATTCTACATTTGGTAGTGTATATATGTCCATGCCACTCTCTCACCTCGTCCCAGCCCACCCCTCCCCCTCCTCGTGTCCTCAAGTCCATGAGTATTTTTGAGATGTGGTTAACATCTACAATTAGTCCGCTTTAAGTAAAAGAGATTACCTGTGTAATGTGGGTGGATCTAAACCAATCAATTGGAAACCTTAAAAGCAAAAACTAAGGTTTCCAAAAGAAGGACTTGGAATGCTTTTAAGACTGCAGTAGCAAGTCCCGCCTGAATTTCCAGCCTCAGTGTGTGTGTGTGTGTGTGTGTGTGTGTGTATGTATATATATATATACACATATATATATATATACTATTGCGTCAGTTTATCTGGAGGCCCCAAAGATGCACCTTCCAAACAATTCTTCCAGTTTTCTATAGGTGGTGAAAATTTCCCTAAATGAAATCAAATCACCACTTAGCACTTAAGGTTATGACATGTGATCATGGTTAGAACTGTCAATTTGTTTCCCAGGGTTTGAGTGCACAGGTGGTACATTACTCCCCACCTGTCCCTGAAACACTAGACACAATAATATTGGGAGGAAAAGGAAAGAAGAAAACAAAGAGATAAATCTGGAGCAAGAGATATGGTGTCAAGAGGGCAGACTCATGTGGAGTGACACAGTGAGAGCCTTGGAACCTGTGAATGAAAAATGTTGCCCTCCATATTAGTAAACAAAGGAGGTTGCAGCCATCAAACCACTACAGTCATCCCCAGCAGTGAGCCCTGAGGGAACTCAGGATGGAGACAAATGGGCTGCCCACCACCAAGCTCTCAGCCACTGCAGCTCCCCAGCAGTGCACCCCAAGGGGACTCAGGATGAGAAAGCACAGGATACTGACCCTGGATAGCTAAGGTGTATATTAAAGGGATAATTTCAATGAGCCCAGACTCTTGCGTCTTCCCATACATAGAAAAGTGCTAAATTCATTAACTTGAGGTATCTGGTTTTCTTTAATTAATAGTAATCTTTTGCTGTTCCGACTACCTGGCCTTTGTTGCAAAAACTCCTATACATCCTGGATCCTCCCTTACCTCTTCAGAGCAGTCCCTCAGAGTTCTTCTGAGAGGCTGTCTCCCCAGCTTGAAGTCTTCAGAAAGTCCTCCAAATAAAACATAGTTCTCAATTTTTAGGTTGTGCTTTTTTTTTCAGTCGACAAACTCAGGGAAAAGCATTTGGTGAGGGAGATCCTAAGAACAGATGTGACAGGGGTGAGAGACAGTGACCAAAAGGAAGAGAAGTCACCAAAGATCAATCACCTCTACAAAAATTATGCCCCAAGCTTTTACTTGTTCTAAGTGTGTTGTAGAAACACCATCAAGAAGTGTCTATCTTATTTCTCTTCTGGGGGCTCTCTAAATCAGCAGTTCAGGCAAGTGAAAACCAGATAAGCTCTCAAGCCTCTTAGCTAAATTCAAAACCAACTTATGCAGTTAATAGCTGTGATGCCTTGGGGCATGTTATTACTTAAGTGCTCTGTGACATCTGTGGAATGGGGGTAATAATAGTATCTACCTCACAGGATGATTGTCTTAAATGAATTAATACATCTAAAGTTTCTGACACATAATAAATATGAATAGACACTATTTTTACTATTATTGTTACCAAGTTGAGATTCCTTGTCTCTATTAGTTGTTTGATTATCTAATAGGTAGCCTATAAAATCTGCAAGGAAAGTGCTACAACATTCAAGCCAAATATGTTTCCAGCTTTACCTAATGTACAAAGGCATAAAAGATAACTGCTCTTTAGTGTTTACTAAAGAATCTACTGAGAATTTAAATTCATGACTTGAAATAACTTGGGTTAACTGATTTTTATTTTCAAGATATTTTCTTACCCTTCACGAATTGATTTTTAGTGCTAAAAATAAAACAAGTAAGCATATGATTTTTGATGAGTTTGAGCTACAGTGCTTAGCAGTTAGTCTGGCTGGCCTCAAATTTAATCACCTGGGATCAATTGAATTGAATTTAATAAAAAATCAACCATTTAAAGCTGAATAATTTGCAACAACATGGATGAACCTGGAGGATATTTTGCTAAGTGAAGTAAGCCAGACACAGAAAGACAAATACTGTGTGATATTACTTACATGTGGAATCTAAAAACGTCAAACTCATAGTAACAGAGAATAGAATGGTGGTTCCAGGGTTTTCGGGCTGGGGGAAGTGAGCAGATGTTGGTCAAATGGTATAAACATTCAGTTATGAGGTGAATAAGTTCTGGAGACCTAATATATAGCATGAGGACTGTGGCTAATAATAATGTATTTTATACCTGAAAATTTTCAGGAGAGTAAATTTCAAGTGCAAAAAAGAAGTTAACTATGTGAAATGATGGACATGTTAGTTCACCTGATTATGGTAATCATTTCACAATGTATATGTATATTACAACAGCACGTTGTACACCTTAAATGTATACAGTCTTTATTTGTTAATAATACCTCTATAAAACTAGAAAAAAGTTGCCATTTAAATGTGCCATTTCACACTAAACATTCTATCCTCCTCATATATCTATAGATGGGGAAGAGGAAGAAAGAAAACCCCTCTCTTTCATAAAATTCACTAAGGTTTTATTCCTTTCCTTACAAGGCAATAGTTGTCAAAAGTATGTTTGGACTCATCAACTTATTTTTATTTGTTCAATTTCTTCCTTTATTATATTTTCTTTAGGTCACTTTTAATCTCCTTTGTCCAAATTTCCCGTTCTTTTCTCCAAACATTTCCTTTACTGCAAAAGACAAAAAATAATTCCTTTCCAACATGTTTATCTCCTTAAATTCTTCCTACATTATATCTCTAAATTAAAAGGAAATAATAGAAAAACGTACAGAATCAACTAAATCATCCCTTGACAGATTAGACAGAAACTATAAATATCAAAAACAGCTCCCTTTTTGGGGTAAATATCAAGTATGTGTTTGCATTTGAACAAATGCATATGTAGATTTTGAACTTTCTATATGTGAGGACCGTCTTGAAGACTATTTAAAATGAAATTTGTATTAATCTTTATCTGCATCAATTATAAGAGGAATACATTCAATTTTGAATATGACTGAAAGGTTTTTGAGCATCTAACCTCCAAGCAGAAAAAAAAGAGAAAGTACTTTTAATATGAGTTGATAAAATATTAAAGTTGGCTGTTTCAGTCTGAGTGTTCATCAGCTAGTGTTACTGAACTGTGAAGACATAATTTTAAACACATCACCTTCCATATCTTTTCTACGAGTCTCTTAAGGAAGAGAATTGAGTCTTCAGAAATCAAAATGAGAAGTGCAGAGAAAAGAGAAGAAATGTTTTGCTAAATTGCTTTAGTTCTTGTCATACAAAGATTGAGAAACAGTATTATAGTAGTATCATTGTATGAATATACCACATTTTCTTAACCCATTCATCTGGAGATGGATGTTTAGTTTGCTTCTGTCTTGAATAATGCTTAATAAACATGGGAGTGCAGATACTGCTGTTTCTATTTTGAGTGAAAGGTACTGAAGTTTCCATGGGTGACTTTATAAAGCATTGACCTTATAAAAAAATTAATATGGAGAAAAATGTAGTTGCAGAGAAGAAAAGATATGATTAGCTAGCGTTAAAGATACTAAGAACTTTAGAAGAGACAAGTACAATAGGAGAAATATAATATACAAAAATATTATAGACATCACTTATTAATTACCTAATTTAAGTCAGGCATTTTGAGTACCTTACATAAACTCTGAAAAAATTACTATCCCCATTGTAAAGATAAGGGAATTGGATCAGACAGTGGAAGTGACTTGTCCAAGACCAAGCAGCTGGTAGGTGGTAAAGTTAGGATTTGAACCTGGATTCAAAACCCATGTTTTTTCTTTATGCTACACCCTGCTGTTGCCAGAGAGAGGCATCAGTGGTGATATTTGGGATAAATTGTGGACTGCGAGAGATGATATTGATTTTGTAGTCTTCACTGGTTAATTTATATTGAGCATTAATTGGTAAAACTCAATAGTTTTAGAAACCAGAAAAGAATAGAGAAAATGAATTTTGCTTAAGATCATAAGTTTTTCATTGGCATATACCTGGGAAAAATTTAGGAAACTTTAGTATAAGCCAACTGTGAGTAATTTTCTATAGTGTTTTGTTTTAGCATATCAAATTTTACATAAATTGAAATAGATATTAATAAATACTTTGTGTATAGCTGTTGAACAAGACCTATAATTTTAAGTAGAGGATGGACAGAAAATCACTTAAATAGAGGAAAATTCATAAGGCTCAGGATCACAACAGTGGGTCTCGGTCTAGTGGGATATGGGTGAAGGAAGAATAGTCATGTAAGCAGCAGATTCTAATCTTTCTTCATCCTCCTGTTACTCTCTCTTTTTCACCATGGGATATATAATGTCTCAAACCCTAACTTTTAAGGAAGGGAAACTTTGCAAATATTCTCCCAGGTGGAATAAGACATTTTGTGGGAGGTAGCCTAGGTATTTGGAAGGAGAATTTTTGAAAGAATAGTCCAAATGGAGCACAGATTCTCAAGAAAAGGGAAGATGGACTCCTCTTCATGGAACATTTTCCTAATGTGCAATGTTGCCTAACACATAAAGTCTAGCTTCTCTGTGCTAAGAGTCGTTGGATTATTATTAGAGGGCAGATGGTTTGAACAGCAGAGGTCATATAAATGAAGCATTAATTAAATGTAGTTGTAAATAAAGTAATATTTGAAAGTAAAAACAAAAAATCATGGTTGTGGAAAGACTGTATTTGATTTTCTCAAGATTGAAGAGCCTCTAAAAATCCCTGATACAGGCAGACATCTTTTTCTTTAAGCAAGGCAAACGGCTGCAGAGGTACCTCTGTCCACCAGGGGGCATGTCACCATTGTTTACTCTCCACTTTCCACTTAGGAAATTTCGGAAGTAATTTTCAGAACTTTCATTCACTCCCTCTCTTGCTCATCAGCTCATTGATCATTTGATTATCTTTCAAGACTGCCTTTGGTCTCTTCTAATTTTATCCTGGAGTCTGAAGACCTTGAAGTTGGCTGGGAGTTTCTACTGCAAGTGTCGTTTATAGGCCGACTGAGAGACATTTTAAGATTGGAATAAATCTCTTCAAACTTTCTTTATTTCAAAGCCTAAATTCTTTGTTCTATTAAGCCTGACACTTCTGTTGAGGTAGAAACTGCTGCAAATTAGGAAGAGCACGACCTAGTTTTACATGCTTTGGATGGTTGTACTCCATTGCTAGTTTGCTGAGGATCTTTCTGACCTTACTTAGAACAATTCCCATGAAAATCAATGAAAAATTAGTGATACTTAAGGACACATAGAAAAAGCCCTAGAATACTGTCTAATGCTTCTTAAAGAAAAAATATTCATTAGCAAAAATCCTTTATTTTTAGTTATTAAAGAGTATATAGATTTTTGAAACTACTGAACCATAATCCTTGGTGTACAGAAGGTACTACTGCAGCCTTTTTGCCTTTGTCAACAAAAAGAAAAGGAGATTTCTCTCTCTCTCTCTCACTTGCTCTTTCTCTGTACACACACACACACACACACACACACACACACACACACACCCCTTTATTACAATTTCAGGACAAATTGAAATGCAAATGTAAAATAGAATATAAAAACCGAGCATTCTCAGCCAATTGATTTTTAACACTTGAACCTGAAGGAAACAGAGGCTGTGTATCAATAATAGAAAACATGATTTTCAATTTGCCTTGCAAGGCACAGTCTCTGTAAGGTGAATCCCTCATACAGATCAGAGTTAAGCAACATAATGGAGAACAGCATCTGACGTGGTTTCTGAGGCATGCCATAAATCATATTCTATTTCAATTTGGAAATGTCTCTGCTGGCAACAACCTTTGCATTCGGGGATCAAGTGGAATACTCATCTCCTATTAAATCAATGCAAAATGTGAAGCAAAGCTTAGTGGCTGTGTTGTGGTTTATTTCTCAAGGGACTCTGGTAATTACAAGTGAAAAAACCCTGGACTGTTCTCATGATAGAAGGTTGTGGAAATAAATATACCAATGCACAAGTGTTGCTTAGCAACATGGTTTTCGTAAGGAAAAAGCAATTGTTGAACATTTCAGAAAGTCATCACTGTGAGTATACCATATTCCAGTGCCTTTAGTGAAAAGGTGAGAAAATTGGAAAAAGGTACAAACACTTTTGACCTCACTGTTGATGCTAAACTAGTGATGTTTATGTGTAAGTTCCAATATTTATTTACTCATGCAAGAATTCACATTTTGGGGAACATCTGCTACAAGCTAAGTGTGCACTCCAAATGTGATGTCAATATCTCACCTCATCAGAACAACATCCACTATCTCTTAAAGAAGTAGCAGATTACAAATAAAATGATTACCATTTCATAGTACTTCCATATTTTTTAATGGCCATAAAATTGGAAAGAAGAGCAATATTGTAGGGGTCATTGTTTAAGACTGTTTAAAACATTGTCTAGGTAGCCTTCTCTAATTACATTAAGTCCAATGAAATAAATAAAAATGAAATTTCTAGTATATAGCAATAAAAAATAGAAACCTGGGTTGGATGCTGTATTAGATTTTTAATGAAGTATGTACTCAAATGGTAGGAAACAAACATACATAAATTTCCCAATACAAAGAGAAAAATGGTTGTCATAAGTAGCAATATCATAGAACAGAGGAACACTTCTGAGAGGGTGAAAGTAAGAACAGGCTTAGAAAGAGTCGAGTATTTCAATATATAAAAAACAGAGCAAGGTCAAAAACAAAAGCAAATGTATATAAAAGCATAGTATAAGAGGAACTGATGAATAATTTGAAGTGTGGCAAGAAATAAACTGGAAACAGTGGGTTGGAACCAAATCATAGATTATTATGTGAAAGAACTGTACTGAAAAGATGAGTTTGGATTCAGACTGAGCTAAGAATCCTGGCTTCAAAAGTTATTAACCCTGTGTGCCCTGGGGCATATTATTTGTTTTCCCTGACTTCTAGTACCAACCACACAGAGTTGTGAGAATTAAGGTACCTCATGGCAAGATGAGACCTCATATTTAAACAGCAATGAGAGCCAGGCACTTTATATAAATAAGTACAAGAGAGCCACACATAAGGATTCAGTATATCGTTTTTCAAATGGTATCTTAGCTTCCTTTTTTTTTTCTCACAAACAAACTTGGTTAGTGTGGTTAGTGTATTCAGTATGTAGAAATAATCTTTCACAAAGAAGTATGTGCTTTAATATTTTTAAAAACATAGAAACCTCTCAGTATTTTTTTCACTTTTGATAGAGACTAAGGTTCAAGAAATATTTCACCGCTTTTAAAATTTTACTGTATGATAGAAAACAGTGCAAGTACATTAAAAAATTCTAATCACATTGGTTCTCAGTTTAAAAGAAAGAGGTGAACTTCTGCAAAGTGAGGATCATATCCCAGGATAAAAGGAAATATATCTACAGTTTTAATCTATTGTCCTGTAGGAGTCAGTCTGAGACTTACCAGATTAAAAATAAAAAATCCGAGTAGCAAGATATCTTTTAATTTCTCCCTTTTAAAACCTTGAAAACCTATTCAAATTAAAAAAAAAAAAAACACTAGGGCAATCAACATATGTCAGTTGAACAAAACTTGGAAGAATCATTGGCATACAGAGATTCTCTATAACTACTTATTGAATGAATGAATGATGACTGACTGAATGAATGATTGATTGAATAAATGAATGCAGGACCAATGTGGCCCACAGTTTTTGAACTCTGAAGTAAAGTATGTATCATATATGCCAACAGATAGTTCTCAATAAATCTTTATTCTTGTTATTATCATTGGCAAACCACTGAACATCTTTAAGGGAAGAAATGATATTATCTGAACTGATTTAAGAAGACAACTCTGTCTTATTATTCAACTCTGTTTTATCAATTAAATTCTGTTTTATTCAATGCAGAGACTAGATTTATGTGGAAAGTAACCAGACGCAGGGAAGTTCT
Organism: Tursiops truncatus; assembly: GCF_011762595.2. NCBI lineage: Eukaryota > Metazoa > Chordata > Mammalia > Artiodactyla > Delphinidae > Tursiops > Tursiops truncatus. The sequence continues at coordinate 129,854,480 of NC_047037.1, read as the reverse complement.
TGCAATATTGTCTGACAAGAGGTCACACAGGCCTCCATAAGAGAGTAGGACAGAAATGAGAAGAAATGGTAGCTATTCAGAACATTTTAAAGTACAGACTAATCCGATTTGTTGTGAATGAAGGTTAAGAGAAAGATAAAAATCAAACGAATATCAAGATTTTTGAGACTCGGTTACAGAAGTAATGGTTTATCTTAATAGAAATAAGATATAACAATGAGTTCAAATTTAACAAGCTGCATTTGAGATAGTGATGGTTAACATACATGGCAAGACAGAACTTCCCTGGTGGTCCAGTGGTTAAGACTTCACCTTCCAGTGCAGGAGGTGTGGGTTCCATCACTGGTTGAGGAGCTAAGATCCCACATGCCTCGGGGCCATAAAAACCAAAACATAAAACAGAAGCAATATTGTAACAAATCAATAAAGACTTAAAAAAAAAGGTCCACATCAAAAGATATATATATATAAAAAACTACATGGCAAGAGGTATAAGAGATATCTAGGAATTAGTTGACTTTCAAGACTTTCTTAGGAAAGTAGTTAAGATTTTGAATGCAAATTTTAAAATTATCTGCAACTTTGATAGTGGAAAACATGAAAGAAGATGCAATTGTCCTGGGAGGGAATATGGAGCTGAAAAAAAGAGAGAGCATGGTACTCCATCTTGCAAGATTCCTACATTTGAGGACTGGATAGGAGGACATGGGAATGGAGAACTTATGGTGAGGTGCATGGTGAGAGATCTGAATGACACAGAATCAAATAAATAGTTTCACGAGAAGTTCAAAGGAAGAGAGAATTTCAAGAGAACGTAGAAAAATAGTCCTATGACACAGTTTAGGAAGGGCAGGTAAGGTTAAGAATGAGAAGAAAAGTACTGAGTTTGATCACTAGCAGGGCATTGGTGACCACTAACTCAGCATTTCAGCCAAGAGGAAGTGGCGGTGGCCAACAAAGAGTGAACAGGTAAGAAAAAGAAGAGACATCAAATATGAAGTTTATTTGTAGGGACTTCCCTGGTGGTCCAGTGGTTAAGACTCTGTGCTCCCAATGCAGGGGGCCCAGGTTCGATTCCTGGTCGGGGAACTAGATCTCGCGTGCCTGCCACAACTAAGAGCACACATGCCACGACTAAAGATTCCTGCACACGGCAGCAAAGACTCCACGTGCCGCAACTAAGACTTGGCACAGCCAAATAAATAAGAAAATATTAAAAAAATAAAATGAAAAGAAAGTTTGTTTGTAGATGTCGGTAAGGGTCATGGAGGTGAAAAATGGGGATGGGACATGTAAGTAGTATGGAGGCAGGGGAAGGGGCTGCGTCAGGCAATCAGATTTCACCAACTTGTTCATTTTTTCTCTGTTCTCATGATATGTGTATTTAACGTTACACTTTTTATTTGTTACAAGTTGATGAGTTGTATTGTGATTGTTTTGAGTCAGTCTAGATTGTAAACTCAGCATTTGCATGAGCGCCTTGAATTATTATTGTTCTAGTGACTAGACCTGGTAATGTCAGTGGAATGTAAGCTCTCCGAAGTCAGGAATCTTCCCTATCTTGTTCAACACTCTATACCCAGCATGTTTGACACATAATGGGTCAAAGGATGTTGACTGATTGACTGATTGATGTAGAAACCCTTTCTGACTCACTTGCTCTAATGTTTTACATGCATATCTACTTCCTTAATTGGATTCTAAGTATCTTAATGGCGAGAGGTGTCAGTTTTTAATTCTTTTGGTTTCCCACAGTTACTTTGAAGATATGTGATATTCTTAAATGGTTTCCAGAAGGGTGGGTGACAATTAGATTAAATTAAAAGGTGAAAAATATCTGATAAACTGTATTATCAGACTATTTTTAAAGGCCTACTTTTTAGGCATCCAGTTAGCTCAGGTTGTCCTAGATGCTTAGTCATGGCACATACTCTAATTCAGTGTTTTGAGAATTAATGTCTAAAATTATGTGAAATAATTACTTTAAAAAGATAAAAGATTTCTGAAAATGAAGTATTTTATTAGATTTATCATATATAAATAAATCTCTCCCACCACCAACTCCTAGGAAATTCAACTAAATATTAATGATCATGACATTTCTGCCTGCAGTTTCATTAAGGTGATAGATTCATCCAAATATCATGGTTGGACATCACAACCATTAGTAAGGCACAAAGGTTAGAATACTGGGTGCAATACTTTCTCAGACCACTCCCTAAAAATGAATGCATCAGAACCATTATCAACTGACATTCTGGAAACTTCAGTCAGGTCCTTAGGGTTCCTTTTAGCATCTCTCCTTCATTCTTCCTATCCAAGTCACTTTATTCTCTTCCTCATACCTTTAACTTCTCTCCTTCATTCTTCTTATCCAAGCTACTTAATTCTCTTCTTCATGCTTTTCAAGATGGCTCTCAAATCCACGAAGGTTGCCATGATTCTTTCTGCAATGCCATTCACTATCTGTGCTCCACCCCTGTGTATCCAGCCAAAACTTTCTCCCCGTCTCATTCTTGACAAAGAATTTATACCAGATAGTGGGATTACAGAAATGGAGTTTACCATCTGAGCAGAGAATTCCCTGGATTTCCATCTTTAAGTTATGATCCCTTGTGATATCTCACCAGGTGGAGAAACTGGTCACCTTGCAACTGATACATGAGTGTCCAGGACCTATGGCTGAATGTGTGGGACTTACCAATCAATGTGCTGGCCCTTTTGTTGGGATTCTTCTGGTTTTGAATATTAGCAATCTGCAAATTCTCTATTATGAGGACATTGTAATACAATACCTTTGAGAAAGTAGTAAATACCTGTATCTTCTATAGTACAATAGATGGTGTTCACATGTAATGTATTAAAATACCATATAAACTGTAAAACACTATATGAAAATTAAGGAACATTAAAATTTGTTAAGAGTTTTACTTGAAATAATTCAAACTTGAATAGGTACTTGATTAATATGTTTTGATTACAAATATAAGCAGAGATATATGTGAGTTATTTTTTAATTGATTTAAATTTGCATCAACATACTTTCCTAATTGTTATTTATTCCTTTTAGAATAGCAACTCTGATTTTGTCCTAAATCATCTTTCCTTCTAAGGTTTTGTAATTTCAACTGAAAAAACATGTCTAGAAATCTAAGATTTCTTCTATGACCATCTAGTGACCCATGGTAGAACCATTGTTTAATAGGAATTTTGTTCCACTTACTGGGAGAGAGATAGTGCAGTGTTATATAAAATAATGGAAAATGTTCGAGATAAGGTTAAGTAGAAGGACATGGAATTAGCTGCTTCAGTAACTCCCATGTGGGTAATATCCTTAGCAAAAGTTTCTATATGTGAGTTTTGTATCATTAATGGGTCACAAAATCTATTTCTTGATGGTGACCAGTACTTCTTCTAGTGAGGAATAATAGAATAGGATAGGATGGGATGGGATGGGATGGGAAAAAATTTCAGAGTTATCTCACACATTTTTTTCTGAAAGTTTGGTTTTTAAGAGAGAGTAAGACACACACACACACACACACACACACACACACACACACAGAGACACATACAGAGAGAGAGAGAGAAAGAAAGTAGGAGAAATAGGTTCTGAAGTAAAATGTGTTTCTCAGTATCGGTCAGGGTTACACATATTTGAAAGGCTCTGATATTACAAGAACTTTCCCTGTCTCCCATTGCCCTGCCTGCATAGTGAAGGCCACTGTGTCAGGGATGGTGTGGAAAATCTTCTAGTAGAAGAGCAGATACAGTTCTGGATACTGTTCTGGATACAGTTTTAAAGACTCATACATAGAAAGAGAAATAGTAAAATTCCTATGCAAAGTGTCCATTTTACTCTTCCAGCACTTGAAAACAATTTTCTTCTTGTGCTAGATGGAGTCTATTGTTTCTAATGCACTTAAATACACATGGGGATTTTCTTTCTTTCTGCTACAGTTTTTCTAACTGCCATGTAAGTTGTTTGAGGGTAAGAACTATGTTTCTTCATTTTGTAAACCCAAGGCCAGAACCGTGACTGCTACACTGTTGACATTCAGGGTTAAGTATCCACTGAAGAAATCTCCATGCTTTAGGACATATAAATTAAAACTAGTAAAAATAATACATCAAAGGACCTCACATTTGTGGCCACCTTCCATTAGATAACAAGTGTTTTTTTATATAATGTCTCTAATTCCTAGTCTAAACCTGCCAAATATAAGATTTTATTCAATTATAAAAATGAAGAAATTGAGGTTAGGAGGTAAGTCACCAAGAGTCACCAGTTTGTATGTCAGGAAAAAGTCACCCCTGATAACTAAGTTTAAAAGGAAAAAAAAAATTAAGTAGATTTCTCAAGAAGAAGATGTGGAAACTGAGATGGGTCATATTTCCACCATAACTGAGCTCAGAGGATATTCAGGATCTCAGTTTCTCAATAAAAACAGCCTCTCTCTATTACTTAGTGTTATTAGTTTCAGAAAACACTTAAAAAAAAGGAAAACACTTTTATTCTTAATAGAGCTCATTTTATATATAAATATAAAATGGTTGTATATATTAAATTGTTGTATATGCAACAGAATAAGAACCATAGACAAATAATGAATAGTTATGTGTACTCATTGAAATATAAGGCATCTTTGGGGGTTGAGCTGAAGAATCAACAAACTAAATAAATCCTAATTCCTCATAATAGAATTTGTACAAAAATGGCCTATTTCATAATTTTTAAGGGGCTAGAATGAATTTGCATTCACTTGACCACTGCTTCACAGAAGCCTGGTACTATGAACTTAAGCAATTTAGAATTTATCATTACAGACTTGCATTCCTCTGTTTCAAAAGGCAGCAAAAAATATTCCGTGCATGACATACAAAAGAGCAAATTAAAATGTTTCATAATTTTAATTTTCTTGTTGGTACTTTTTGTGTTCCTTCTATATTAATGTGAAATCTGATTACTTAAGTCGATCTCATAATAGTTGGAAATCTCTAATTTAGTTGTTATGAGAACATGGTAGCCACATGTGTTTAATGAGACTGCATTGTGCAATATATAAGAAAGCCTGCTCTTTGCTTGGGTCTTCTGCATGAACACTCTTGTCTTTGTGTAGAGGTGTCACAATTTACGTAAAATAGAGCCTCTCTTCAATTGCAGACAATTTTGTCCAATTCTCCACACTATTTCTTTCATGTCATCATTTCTCAATTTGTACTTCACTTGCTCAAAAAATATTCTTAGATACCCATCATGCATATGGCTATAATTTTTCAGAGTGTTTTTCAGCATTCATTTTACCTTTTACTGGCCTTTACAAAATAAATTTGAAGAAATGCAATTTGTTAATGGTATAGATTCTTAATAACAAAATGCTACATTTTTCAAGGTCTTTGAAAAAGTAATGCTCAATATTTCCTTGATGTCAAAAGCTTAGAAAATATTAATAAGGAAAATAGATACTTTATTATCTAGAAGACTGTGATGGTTCACCATCATCAGGATGTGCTCCTTTTAAATTAATTAATTAATTATTACTCCTTGCATTGGGTGATATGTTAAAAAGATAAAGTTTTAAAAGTAAAGCTGAGTTTATAATACATCACTAACTAGCTGTATGATCTTGGACAAATTGACTTCTTTGTACATTATTTAAAAACAAAACAAAAACAAACAGACAAACAAAAAAACTGAACTCATTGTCTTGTTTTATGGATTATAAGAGTATATTGTTATAACATATATTATTAAAAATGGAAGCCCTCAAAATTTAGACTACTGCTTTTAAAAGTAACATAAAAGTGGATGAATTAATGACTGTAATTGTGATAACTAATTTTTATTTTTGTCTACAATGAAAATTTTTAAATGTTGTGATCTTTTTTTCAGCCAGCAATAAAAGCCTAACAATATAATTTGGTATTAATGGAGCGACATTGTTCAAAACGTCCTTACACACAAGCATGTTTGAAATTGTCATTAATAAGAAATATGTGCTGCTTCTGAGATGGAACATTCAGCTCCTTTGAGAGGATTGCTCTGTCTCCAAAATTTTCTACTGTTCATCAGGAAACATGACCTGTCTGCAACATAATAAGATACATGTCAGAAACATCAGGAAATAACAGAGATTTTTGTCAATCAAGACAACTTCTGAGGGACAGAAGATATCAAGGTAGTTTTCTACATTTAATAAATAATTTATAACTAAAGTGCTGTGCTCCCTTAAAAGAAGAGTGACTCAATTGTTAGCATTTTATTAAATGATACTCTGAAGGTAACAAATTATGAAGAAGATATAGTTCTTGTCTTGGGGCTTCCTTTCAGGCAAGTGGGCAAGAGTTGGAAAAAAAGGATATAACCCTCTAACTACAAAATATTTCTAATACCTTTCTGGCCAGAATGATTCCAAATGATAAAACATGAAAAAAAAAAGTGAATTGCAAATATATTGCAAAAAATCTATTGACTAAAATAATCAAATGAAAGTTCTCATTTAAAAATCTGCCCCCCAAAATGCACATTAAATTGAGATGACAGAATGAAATTCTAAAATTATTACTCAGAAATTTCTATTGATCTCCAGTTTCTTATATAATATAATCTAAATTTGTAACTATGATACCCATGGCCAAATAACCTTTCTACTTCAAGCTGAAGCTTCTTTTCCACACACAAAGGCAAGGGAGTATCCTCATAGATACTCTTTGCCTATTTCACTTGTCCTATTTCCTGTGACTTTAATCTGCCTGTTCAAATGTATTATCTTCTAAGTCCTACCTTGAGCTTTACTTTTTCTGGGAAATGTCTTCCAATCTTCATGTCTTGTCTTGTGAGATTAAATCAGTCTAACTAAAATTATAGTTAGTTTACAGTATTGTTGATAGCTGTGTGTCAGTTTCATTACATTATTACCTAAACTTGTATTCTCCAGGACCTAGCATAAACCCTGGCATATAGCAGGAACAAATAACTGTTTGTTTAAATAAACTTGTTTTCTTGTATTTGAAATATTAATCTCTTTGAGTAGATGAAATATTTAGCATGAAATATTTGGTAGATACAACTGAAGAAGTTCATAGTAAAGTACCCATATGATGAATTGAATTGAAATGTTGAGATACTTAGAGAGTAAAACTTGTGATGTCAGCTTCAAAGCCTCAAATTGAAGAAATGTAGTTTATGATCAACTCCATCACTGCTGGCACATACTAAAAGAGTTGAAGTCTTTTTTGTGGAGTACACAGAATGAGTCAGATAAATTGAAGAAAGCTCTCAGAATGTCCAAGAGATATTGCAGCAGAGTCTATAAACCAGAAATTGGCCTCAATTGGTCTTGACTATTTGAAACAGAGTGAGAAGATAACTAAGTCTTACTATTACTTTTTGGTCTGGGATGATCAGAATAGGTGTGATCCCAACAGACAACTTAGACATTCTAGAGCTGAGAAGCTTGTCACAAACATACCATTTTCTTTTCTCTAATTGCATTTGAACAGATCATTATAATTGTGATAGTTGTAAACATAATCACAACTACTATATTTATGTGCAACAGTGGAATAATATTTGCCAAGTAAGTATTCAACATTATTTTAGATTTATGAAGTATAAATATATTTATTGGGTAGTCATCATTCATAACACCTCATTAATCCATGGAATAAAGTACTATTGCATTTTTACTGTTCTAGCCCTATCCCAAACATCTCATTCTCAGAATACCCATCTAAATCAGTGGTTCTAAACAAGGGATAATTTCACTTCCAGGGGACATTTGGTAATATCTGAAGACATACTTGTTTGTCACAACCGGGGTGAAGAGGGGATGGTAGTGGGAAGAGACCAGGGATGCTATTAAACATCATACAATGCACAGAACAGCCCTATCCTAACAAAATAGTATCCATCCTAAATGTTGATAGTGCCAAAAGTTATGGAAACTGTGAAGAGAATGAATACATGTATAAAGTACAGGAAACAAAGCAGGAAAATAGAAAATGATAAAAGAAGGGCATGACAAACAATGGAGGCATGAAAGAAGTTAATGAAGCAAATATGAGAAATATGATGACAGAAATAGCATAAGTTGAGCAAATAGATTAAAAATGATCTTGGAAATAAATTCTCTGAACATTGCCCTCTGCCCTAATAAGTCTCTTGTGCACAGCTGGGTCATAGTTGTGTTCTTAGCAGAACCACACTAAAGAGGCCAGAGGGCTCATTAGCAGAAAAGAAATAATTTTTGTGAACAAATATAGACATTTTATTGAGACTTAGTTATTCTAGTGAGTGATCATGAAATTGTGCTAGAAATCTCTCTTACAAATTAGACATAAGAATCTGAAAAATTGATTATTAAAAAGTATGAAAATAATTTTGTAAACTGAGAGGAAGAAAAATTGATTATTAAATCAATTGATTGATTATTAAATTGATTATTAAAAAATTGATTATTAAAAAGTATGAAAAATTGATTATTAAAAAGTATGAAAATAATTTTGTAAACTGAGAGGAAGATTGCTTATAAGTAAAATTTTGATTTACTCTCACTTTCAGTCTTGTGCAGTAATTTAAACTATATTTTTTTATGAAACAGAAACTGTGAGCCCAGATTTTCTTGGAAACAGAGACTTTGACGGTTAATTTTATGTGTCAGTTTGGCTAGGCTATGGTGCCCAGTTGTTTGGTCAAATACTAGTCTTGCTCTTGTAAAGGCATTTTCCAGATGAATTTGTCATTTATAATCCATTGACTTTAAGGTGATTGCTCTCACTAATGTGGGCAGGCTCATTCAACCAATTAAGACCTTCAGAGAAGAAGACATTCTGCCCATCGAAAGCATGCTGCCAGACTCTGCTTGCATGAGTAGTGTAGCAAGTGTGTGTGTGTGTTTCCTTTAGGCTAAGAGGGTTGGCTCCACAACAAGTGGATCCTAGCAGAGGAAAGCTGGGTAGGTGCAGCACTGGTGGTGGGCAGGAACTGAGGGTGAGGACCTACAGAGAAGTTATGGAAGTGTGTGTGCTATCAGGGTAACGGTTCAGTGCAGAGGGTCCCATGGAGTGGGGCGGGTGGTAAGACGGTGGTTTCTGGAAAACATACCACCAGAAAAGAGCTAGTATTCAGACATGAGTGATAAGTGAGGATATTCAACAGCAAAGACAGAACCATAGGGGACACTTAGCACTGGCTAAGTGGAAAGACTTTTGATGTCCCTTTTGAACATCTCGGAATATCACCAGACAATCTGTTAACTAAGCAAAATGAAGTGTATTCAAACTTCCTGCAGAAAAGGGAACACCGTTGCATGGAGGCATTTGGCTGCGTCTCTATAGACAGACATTAGAAGTGAGATCTTGGGCTCAGATGGTTTCAAGGCACAGAATTGATCAGCACTGGGCAAATTTATTAGTTGATAGTTTAGAATTGATGGGCATGGCAAAGAGGGGGTACCAACACGAGTCTCTTGAAAAGTTAACTGTTGCTTAATTAGAGAGCTATTTTTCAGGTCTGCAGACTGTTGTATTCATACTACAGGAGTTTCCTGAAGCATACAGTGAAATGATTTATTGGTTTAGTCTCATCTTTTCCCAGGAAAAGTTTCCTGAATCAACTAGCTCATGCTGACACAGTTGGTCTAAAGCAGATTGAGACAGATGGTCTCAGCTGTCATTTCCTTTCCTCCCATCCTTTCTTTTTGGCTTGAAGAGGAGAAGCCAGGAGGAGCACATTAATGGAAGACAAGGGAGATCAAAGCAGGTAAATAAAATGATTGGGCCCCTCCAAGTCACAGGCGGCCTACGTAATCACATGACAGGCTTGAACTCAAGATAAAGGGAGGAGGCTTTAATATGGCTGTAAGACTGGTTCTTAATTTATACTGGAGTAAACTTAACTAATATGGAATAAAATGTTTCTTAATATCTTAATGTGATCATAGATCTGCACAAGGTATTATTCAGAAATTCAGGGAAGTTAGAGTCTGCAGGTCAAGAGTGAAGTTCCATAGCAGGAGAAAAATGAAGCACTTTCCTAATGATGCACTACTGGGTCTAATCTGTTTAATACATCACTTGCATTTAAAATCAAAGATGGCCATCCAATAATTCTGAATTGTTTCTCACATTCAGTTGTAAGGTTTGACTTTCACTCAGTGAGTCCCATATAGGGTCTAATACAGGAATTAATTTTTTTGATTGATGAAAGTAAAATAAAGTATATTGAACTTAATTCATGGAAAAGTCTTTTTTTCAGTTATTATTATACTATTTGTCATTATTTCGGCTTATTTGAAATCAGAATAAATTTCATGAACATGGAAACTATGAAAATGTAGCTCTCAGAACTTCCCTGGTGGCACAGTGGTTAAGAATCTGCCTGCCAATGCAGGAGACATGGGTTCGAGCCCTGGTCCAGGAAGATCCCAAATGCTGTGGAGCAATTAAGCCCATGCACCACAACTACTGAGCCCACGTACCACAACTACTGAAGTCTGTGCACCTAGAGCCTGTGCTCTGCAGTAAGAGAAGCCACTGCAATGAGAAGCCTGTGCACCACAACGAAGAGCAGTCGCCGCTCGCTGCAACTAGAGAAAGCCCGCGGGCAGCAGCAAAGACCCAACACAGCCAAAAATAAATAAATTTAAAAAAAAATGTAGCTCTCATATCTCCCACTTCAGGGAGCATAACTGACTTACAGTCCCAGCTGCCAGTCTCTGAATCTACCCCCACGTTTATGCCAAGGTCATGCTGTGCCCTGTTCTTGGCCAGTGACTGAGCTTGGCAGGGATACTCAGGCAGGCCCATCTCTGTGACTTGCGGGTGACTTACCAAAACTTTCTTGGAACTGCCTGAAGAAGATTATTCTAATACAAACTTCCTTCCTTCCTTCCCTCTTTCCTTCACTGAGTTCAGACCTGCATTGTTGTCTGCTGGATCTCCCAGAATTCTCCAGCTACCTCCCCATTTTCACTGACAGGTATTTTCCCCAATAAATATCTGTCATGTCAAATCCTAGAGAGCAGCTATTTCTCAAAGGACCACAACTAACACATTAGAACAGCAAGATTTATATTTTTATACGAACTGGTAATTTACACTTACTATTGTCAATAATGAGTTTTGTGTGATATTCTCACCATTCTTTGAAGTTTCTGTTCTTTGTGTTCCCTTTGAAACACGTTTTTATCACCATTTTGCACTTGCTACGTGGCAGTGAGTTAAAATAGTGTGTGTGTGAATTCCGTGAAGGCAGGGAATTTATGTCTTCATTCAGCATAAATGCCTGGTCTAGCACCAGAACACAATAAATATTTTTCAACGAATGCCTACCTAAAAACAAAATTTTCTAAAGCAGTTAGGTGAACAAATGCACCCATTGAGGAATATAAACCTGTTAAGACATAAGATATGCCATATATTTAGATTCTCTAAACTTCCTCTTTTCTACCCAGCAAAATATTAATGAAACATACGAAACAAAGAAAACAACAACAAGATGTTTAGCTAATGAAGACAGTTGAAGATACTGGATGCATTCACTAAATGTACCATATGGATAAAAAAATGGAATGCCATAATTCATGCTAGAGAAATAAGTTTATTTTAAATGCCATATCTATTTGAAGTACACTTAAGTGAAAGAGTCTCAGGAGGAAAATAAGAATCTTATTAAGATAGTAACAGAAATGATTCAGAACATTGGTATAGGAATGAAAATTCAAGATATATCTCACATGCCTGATTTAGAAAAGGTTACAGGCCAAGGTTACTTTGTTACTTCTGGGAGGACTGTGATAGCGAGTCCTAGTGTTGAAGATGGTCAGTAGTCAAAGATGTTGGAGAGGCTGAGTGTTAAAGTTTCATAAAGTGCAGATATAACCATGAGGTAACGGGAGACATTCAGTAAATTTATGCAAAAAAGCGAGAGCTAAAGGCTGGTTGGTAACAAGATGACTGGCAATTCCTGGAAGAAAAGTAAGCTGGGCAGCAGAAGCTGGATCCACACCCCAGAGACTGGAAGCCAGTATTTCCATAACCAAAAGATCCAAGGCCAGTATTTCCAAAACCTAGAGATCCAGTGTAATTTGTTTGGCAGGGACTGTGGAAGATGATATGTTTTTGGATGGAAGTAGGATTTCTGGTAGGATCTGGTCACAGCCCAGGGTGTCTGGAAGCTGGTGGGCTTAAAGAAGTTCTCATGACAACCACCGTGGAGAGAGGAGCCCAGCTGGAAAGTGTTGGGGTGGGGGTAGATTATATTGATGGGGTAGAAAGAATCATAGGTGGAAACTGGGTACCCCAGGTAACCTCCGAGGGAGAGGGAGGAGAAGTTTCCGGAGCTGCAGTTGAAAGACATGTTGTCAGGAATTCTAAGTTCAACTGAGTTGCAGAGGGAAGTTTGTGAGTGTGAACATTACCTTCTATAGTGGACAGTTATATACTGTACTCTAGCAATGGGTGTAATAGCATGTGCCCATTTTAATAAGAACGCTTAATTAGGTTCTAGTCCAAATGAAATACATTAACCTTCAAAGACCTTTTTTTATGAATGTGGACTTTTAAATGAAAGAATTGCATTCGTTTTTTAAAGTAATTGTTCATGAAGCAAAAATGTTACTGTACTATAATTGTACCTATAAGATTGGTATTTTATTCATCCTATCCTTAAAGATATTGTATTGAATGGGTAACACAGTGAGAATTTTGTTGTGTTTAAGGCTCTAAAAAATACTTTGTATTCTGGAGGGGACATTTATTTAGTTCAAAGTTTAGCAACCAGATTGAGAAAAAGAAACCCTCAGTATCTGCTCCATCTCCCAAATTTTGTGTACCTTATAGAAGAAATAACCTACTTACAATCCTCAATTGGTACAAACATTAGATGAGTGTTTAAACACATTTACATTCTAGTTTTCTTATAGCACAGGTACCCAAGCTGCTCTTGTGTGCATGAGTTTTTGATTTAAAAGTAAGGGTTCAGTATTTGCAGGAGTGCTTTGAAGATTACATTATAAAAATACTTAAGTCAAGAAATTTTTGTTCTGAAGTTGATTTGCTTCTTGAAAGAACTCATCAATAAATTTAATTCTCAAAAAAATCTCTATCCCCATAAAGTTTAAGTAACTTTTGGTGGTGTTGATGTTACTGGGAAGTAAATGATAAGCAGTATACATTAAAAATGGGCTTTTATTCCCTTAGTTTTCACTCATAGAGTGGGATTTTTATTACAGAAGGTAAGTAAAATCAAGAAATTAGGAAAGTGTCTACCCCGGGTAAACTTCACCGAAAGATCAAGTTAGAAAAATTCATAGTTACAAATGATCTTTATAAATTGAACTGAGAGTGGAGGTTATCAAAATGTATGATAATGTAAAAAAGAGAATGAATCCTTTTGGGACCTCTGATGTGGTAAATATATCAAATGACATATATATATTCTGCCTAGAGGACTAGTATAAGTATTTTTCTAGACTCATAAAGTTCATCATCGCTAACTGTAAATAGAGTAGTGCCTGGTACAGGGGATGGCTTAAGATAACCTGTGGGTATAGGCAAATCTCTTAAGACATCTATCCTCAAAAATTGATGTATTGTCCAATGGAAATGAGCTGATACTCATTCTATGAAGACTTGAAATTACTAAGTGGAAGTTTTGAGGAAAGATTCACCTAAAAATCTAAAACAAGGTACTTTTGCAGGTAAGTGAGATTTCCATCTTGGGGGCACTTATTAGATATTCACCTAAAGAGGTATTGTAAATGGGATTCCAACATGGTAGAGTACTGAAGGTAATTGCAAAACTCCCTTCCAAACTGTAGATTTTATGAGTCTGAACATTTTGAGTAGACAAATTGGTCTTCAATCATGTTGCGTATACTAGGTAACATAATTCGTGCTCCATTACTGTAATAAACAATTCTTATTTATTAGGCTTCTTAATTATGAATAGAAAAAAAATTCTAGTAGATTCCAAACCTTCCTGTTTTATTTGTTAATAAATTATTGAACATCAAAACATCCATATAAATATTTAACTCAGCTAAATTGAATTTGCTTGCTTCAATATCATCCACTCTTATATAAGCTATTTCTGTGGAAGAATATTCTATGAGATCAGATATTAAGTAATTTTGAACACCCTTTTCTCAACAAAATGGAGGTTTGTGTACCCAAGCACTTTTGTTCAAAAGTATAAGGGAAATGTTTTTCTATGAAATGAACAAATCAAACAGCACAGAAGCCACAGAAAGATAAACCTTCTTAATCTCTCCTCTTCTTCAAGGTTGTCAGTCTTCATTAGCCTACTACACAGAGGTGGAATACAAGTCATAGAACAATAACAACAAAAAAAAATGACGGTTATTTTAGAAATTTTCTAATACTTGTCAGAAACACCTGAAAACAATTTAAGTCAAAGTGATATATGTCACTTTCTGAGGCAAAGGAAAAATCTGCTTAAGATGACTCCTTTGCTCCAAAAGTTCAAGGCAATTACCTTATAAACTTTCTATAGAACAGGGGCATTTTTCAGATTCTGGGGAATCCTTTTAGTGGTAAACATTGCCTCTGATTAGAGAGAGAAATACTAGGCATTTTTGCCACATTTCTAATGTTTGTTTTTTCCAGCATCTTAGATAAATAACCTCTAACATTCCAAACTAATATAAAGAAATTTATATTTAATACTTAACTCATTCTACAGTAAAGACACACACAGAAGACAGAAAAACTAAGACTGACTCATTAGTTTGCATACAATTTTAAGCAGGGACATCAGAAATAAGGGAATCTCTCAGTTAATATTTCACTAAAGCCATTAAAATCAAGATCAAATGTAAAAAAATAATCCTCATACATCTGCATGTTACCATTGCTGCTTCCTGATGGCACTGTCCATTAGGTAAACTTTCCACTTCCTGGTAACAGTCAATGTATGTTTTTGCTTTTGAAAAAATGACTTTGAGTAGATCAGTTAGCAACTTTGTTATCCAGATGGCAACGATTTTGAGACAGACTTTGAAAGGGGTATCAATTATTTTTAATTAAGCCCGCTTCCCTCAGCCCAGACACTACATCTAAAGTTTTCTGAGTGATCTGCTCAGTGACCTTTGGTAGAGAAGGATGACTAAGAGCTTTGAAAATTCAATACTATTACCTGATTCCAATTACCTGAATTCCAAGGCACAAACATGACTGCACTTTCCAGTTGTAAAAACACAAATACTACATATGTATAACTATGCTGATCTTTTCCAATTCATTTAAAAAGAGGAAGGTGACTTGTTTTTATAAACCATGTGGATGACACAGTCAATGATAAGATTATATAAATGCCCCTGTCGAAAAAGCGACATTCAAACTTAGAGTATTCCCATTGTAAGTTACATGTCCTGTCAACATGTCCTACTACCGCTGCTCTGGAAACTTCTCCCGCTCCCTTGGGGACCACCTGCGCTACTCAGGCTTCTCCTGTGGCTCTTCTTACCCCAGAGACCTGGTCTAAAGCACTGATCGCTGCTCTCCCAGCTCCTACCGTCTGCACTCCTCTCTCTACACTGGCTGTCAGGAGACTTGTTGTGATCCCATCAGGTGCCAGACATTCCATATTGTTTCCGGTCCCTGCCAGACGTCCTGCCGGAGGACCTCCATGTTCTTCATTCCCTGCCAGATGACTTACTCTGTGTCTCTGGGCCTCTGGGCTTTGGCTCCAAGTAACTTTCAATCTTTTGATTGTGGCATCCCATCTCTGGGCTTTGGATCCAGTGGTTTCCAATCAGCGGTTTGTGGTCCCAGTGCTTTCTCATCCCTAAGTTGTAGATCCAGCTTTTACCTTCTGACCTACCTCTCTTCTAGGAGCTGCCAGTCTCTTTCTTTCTAACCAACCTGTGGACCTGGCTTCTACTAATATTATGCGTGAACACAATATCTACTACATCTAGAAATTTAATGCAATACCTGCTATATCAATATCTATACTATTTATTGACCTTTTGTCCTACATTTAGCTTATAAATTTGACTTCTACTGTTACCTACTATGGCTTAGGGATAATTTGAATACCACTAATTGGTATTACTAGTAGAAAAAAATGTTGTAAGTTTAAATAAAAATATGGTAGGGCTTCCCTGGTGGCGCAGTTGTTGAGAGTCTGCCTGCCAATGCAGGGGACACAGGTTCATGCCCCGGTCCAGGAAGATCCCACATCCCGCAGAGCGGCTGGGCCTGTGAGCCATGGCTGATGAGCCTGCGCGTCCAGAGCCTGTGTTCCACAACGGGAGAGGCCACAACAGTGAGAGGACCGTATACCGAAAAAAAAAAATGTGGTATATGACATCCGCATATTGGCTTTAACATTATTTGTTTACTTTTTGTCTTCAAAACTACTTTTAAATATCTGGTTGAATATTTCTGTATCTTGTATTCATCATTTAAAAAATCTTTACTTTAAAATGTAAAATTGCCCAGTGTCCTTTAGGCTTGGAAGAAATTATTTCATCTTTTATGTTTACTCCATCTGTTAATACCTTCATATGATAAAACCTGAAAATACATTTTTAAGACTACAAACAAATAACTGTGACCTTTGGTTTTGTCGTGGGTTAGAAATGAATATTTTTATATAAAATAGTTACAAATTGTAAGGTATATTAAATTGACTACATCATATAATTCTGGAAGGAAAGTTAATCATAAATACATTCTAAAATATTTGAGAAATTGAAATGGGGATATTCAGTAAGAACTTAGATTTTAGTGAGTTAGATTTGGTGAGAATTCCAGTTCTCCCAGCTTTACAGGCATATAAGAAATCAAATGAAATTTCTAATTGATTTATAAATGAAACATCTAACACATTCCAGCACTTATTAGCAAGTAAGCCCAACATTTTCCATACAATCTGTTATACAAGTTTGATGGAGTCCCAATTGCTACTATTTTTTTAGTTCTGTTGATAACATTTGTTTGGAAAAAAACAAACAAAAAGAAAATGAAATTCAAAAACAATGCAAATATTCTCTTGTTACAACATTCAACTAAATGTTAAGGAGCTGATCACTCCTGAATCAGCAGTTATGCTCCAAACTTTTATCCATTATGTCAAGGACAACATTACTGAAAGATACAGATGATCTAGATTCTCACCCACTGGGTAACCATATGTCTTGGTTTATTCCATTTGTCTCAGCATCCAGTCCCATTTGGTAATTGTCTTAGATTTTTCACTTTTTATTTATAATGAATAATTGAGTTAACATAAGTGATGATCAGTTTAGGAAACCACTTTGCTTTTCCTATGGTTTCATCTAGTGGAGTATGGCATACATGTATAGTGTACAGAGTTTTCACTTTAACCAGTGTTAAATCTGAAAGAAGACAAGCCATATCCTATCCTTTCTTTGGTCATCCTGCCTGAACAAAATGTAACTACTCCTTTTATTGCAGAGGGACCATGGAAAACAAATTACACTCAGATACAAGCGGTAGGACAGCTCACATGTTCAAATCTTGCTGGAGGGTCATTTGTCATTCTAACCTAGCCAGTACTGCTACGGCTCTTTCCACAGCCTGCAAGACGCAATAATACACCCCAAACTACCAGTTGGTGGAGGTAATGGGGAATTTAGAATTACTGATTAGGTGTACATAAAATATGGGCCTAAAATTGAGGGTGGCACACAGCATATAAGTATTAATCTAAATGTTCTTGCTACAGTGGCTTGGCCACATGTCATATTGTTTAAATCTATAACTATTCATTTAATTGTTTGGGAACATCTTTCTTCTTTAACCTTTGCAAAAAAAATATCTTTTTAGGAGCAAAGAGCTAAAGCTAAAATTTCATATTTAATTTAAAAATGTGAATACTTAATATCTATTACTAAAACAAATTGATGGTGAATATATGACTTGTACAGCAATTCAATAACATTAACTCTCCACCACTGGGGTCAGAAATATCACTTACCACATGAAAAATAAAAGAGGCAATTTTGCTGAAGAAGCATCAGTATCTATTTCAAAAGATAGAAATTTTAAGACGATTATTTCCAAAGATAATTATTTATCACTAGTAGTTGCAAAAGCTGTGTTAATATATCACTCTGATGCATACATTTCATTTAGGTCACATAACTATTCTAAATCATTTTCACTCGTGTTAAATTCTAAGTTTTCTTGTGGAAGTAAAAACAAACAGGGCTTCCCTGGTGGCGCAGTGGTTGAGAATCCGCCTGCCGATGCAGGGGACATGGGTTCGTGCCCCAGTCGGGGAAGATCCCACATGCCGCGGAGCGGCTGGGCCCATGAGCCATGGCCGCTGAGCCTGCGCGTCAGGAAAGAACAAGAAAAGATTAATTCAAGAGATTGGATTCTACTAGATCTTTGATGTATAACCTTGGGCAAGATTCTAATTCTTTTTGACTTTTCATTCCTTCATGCCTAGAAAGATCTATATGACACAATATCTGTCCTTCTCACAAGGATGTTTGAGCATTAAATGCAAGTGGTATATCTGGTACCTTTGTATTCTCTGTTATATCCTCATTTTCTCACCTATGATCCCAGGCACACCTATGGTGAACAATTTCATGCAGGTTTCAACCCTCTTTGCACAGACAGTCTCTCCCTTCATGCATAGACAACTTTTCTTTCACTCTCTACCTGGGTTTCTCAGAGGGCACAGCCAGGAAAACAAAAGGAACACACTATGAATCCTCTTTGCACAGGTAATGACGTTCCAGAAAAGTGACAAACATCAGGGACAACATTCTAGCAATGGGAAACAGAAGCTGATGCATAAATGCTTCCCCCTGTTGATCAGATCCTGGGGTGGACAATTCCAAAAGTCATTCTATACATTCCTAAAAAGGCCCTGAACGACTGAGTCCCCAGTGCCCACCATAAAGTCAACCAAAAAATATGTCCCTTTGTGAAATTTTCATCTTTCATTCTTTCACCTTCCATGGTCTCCCAAACTAGCTCCTTGGGGTCTCGTGGCAAATACACTGTCTGCACCCAAGGTTTTGACTTCAGCTCTGCTTTCGGGGAGAGAGGGGCTCAGGCTAAGACTAATGGATACAAATGTTTGTTCAGCATTGCTCAGGTGTGTTGCTCTTAGTTGATGCAGTTTGAACCTTGGAGAAGCATCAGGAGGTTTTCCCACACCGCCTTAACCCAGTTACTCCCCACTTAAGGTCATTGTGCATCTCTTTATATATGTTCATAGGGATGGCTCACGAATGGATCATGCTCAGGGACCAGGCTCAGGGAAGGATCATGGCACTTATGCCAAGCAACAGGGAGCAAAACATCTATCTTAGCAGTTGTTTAAGGCTCATCTTTTCTCTTAGCTGAAAATCCACACTCAGATACTAGACTTTCAGGTACATTTTTGGTCTATGTGTAACCTTATCTTATAAGTTATATTGTATTCTTGTTGCCTGCATTTCTAGTTTTGTGCCAATTTCTCTGTTTTCCTTTATCAGCAGAAATCCATGCCTCCATTCTCAGGAAAGTGTCACTGATATTGAGACATACAAAATATGGACCTCCAGGAAATAAATACTCCCAGTAGGGAACATATGCACTGACAAAAGAAATTTGCTCAAATCTATCAAAATGTGTGTTCCCAAACCCAGTTTCAGAGTCATATTGGTCTTTATTTTAAATTCCCAAATCCTAAATAAACTATAGGCAAATAATAATAAGCCGAACAATATATTTCGGTGCTAGATGACAATATAAATTTATCAGATTAAGGTTTTCATTTTCAATTGCTCTTACAAGAAAATCCAATAGCATATTTTCTATCAATAGTACAGATATTAGGACTTCATACTGGGTTATTCATTAAATTCAGAGTCTCTCAAAAGTTGATGATGCAAGAAACTGATGATTTTAGAATAAAAGAACAGTGGTAAATGGTGAGAATGAAAATGATGGCTGTACTGAGTAGAGACTTTGATCGCAATACTCGAAAAGATCTAGACCCTCAACAAGTTGAACGATAGAAAGCAAATCCACATGTTGTTCTGTAACACGATGATTGGCAGCTACTGGAGGCAAAGTTGGTTAGACGGAAGAATCTGGATCCACAGCCCAGGGAAGGGAAGCCACAGACTCCATAACCCCGGGGTTTGAGGCCATGGAAGCCATAGCCCAGTGAGTAGCAGCTTCTGGATCCAGAGCTCAGGGAACTTCAGCTGCTGGACCTAAAGCCCAGACACCCAGCATAAGTTGTCCAACAAGGACTGCAGAGACTGGAGGGCCTGGGGCAGTAGCAGGATGTCTGGCAGGGACTGGACACCACAAGGGACATCTGGCACCTGACGGGCTCATAACAGGTCTCCTGACTGTAGAGAGAGGAGCCCAGCTGTCAGGTGCTGGGAGAGCAGAGGTCAGTGCTGTAGATCAGGTTGCTGGGGTGGAAGGAGCCTGGGTAGCACAAGTGGCCCCCAAGGGAGTGGAAGGAGAAATTTCCAGAGAGGCAATTATGGGACATGTTGACAGGAGATGGGAGTTCAGCTGAGTTACTGTGAGAAGATTCTAAGTTTGAATGTCACTCCTGCACTATGGCATTTATATACTTTCAGCAATAGGTGTGACACCTATGGGGTCATGGGCCCTACGTTAGATTTCCTCTTTTTCATATGTGTAATTCGATAGTCTTCTCTGTAATTGCAGTTGCATTCGAATAGTTTTCCGCATTTGTTTTTATGGGTGCTGTATTTTGTTGTTATAGCCAAAGCCAATGGACTACTGCTGTGTCAGAAATGCTGACTCTTTTACATTAATGCACATCCCATCATGGCCAGGAAAGCAACAAGACCAGGAAAGCTTTTCCTCTGGTTTATGCTAATCTGATTCCTGTGTATCCACATCTGGTTTTGCTGGTAGATGCTTTCCTCCTAAGAGTGGGGAGTGAGACAAAATCAATTTTCTTCTGGTACAATGGATCAGAGACACAGTTTCTAGCTGGATGGAATCCTTCCTGGAATGATCCGCCTTGTCAACATTCATTCCCATTCTCCAAAATCACTTGGTGGTAATCTGTTATGGCAGCAATAGAAAACTAATACACCAAGTATCACAGTTACATTGTGTCTTTAATCTGATGAAGAGAGACCAAAAATAAATAAAACAGAGACTGAGAGAGAAATGGCTAGAAACTGAAAGACACTTTGCTGTGTATGTAAAGATAAGATGACAAAAACAAAACAAACAAAAAAACAAAAAACGGCTCAGTTGAAATAGTACCAGGGAAGATCAATCTGGGCCCATCTCTATTCAGCCAGGAAGGAATAGTTTGATGAGGGGAGGAAACAAATGAAAGTGAAACAGAGAAGGCTCAGGATTTTTTTTTTTCTATTGCACTAAAATTACTATCTGTTTCCTAATGTCTTTTTAATTAAAATTTTCAAAATTAGTATATTTTATGAATTTTCATATGTTGTTCCTTTGCAGAGCTGCAGTTTGAAGGTTTTTTTTTTTTTTTTTTTTTTTTTTTTTTTTTTTTTTTTTGCGATACGTGGGCCTCTCACTGTTGTGGCCTCTTCCGTTGCGGAGTACAGGCTCCGGACGCGCAGGCTCAGAGGTCATGGCTCACGGGCCCAGCCACTCCGCGGCATGATCCTCCCAGATTGTGGCATGAACCCGTGTCCCCTGCATCGGCAGGCGGACTCTCAACCACTGTGCCACCAGGGAAGCTCAGTTTGAAGTTTTTTTTTTTTTCTTTCCAGTTCTCTTTTCCTCTGCAGAACGTATGAATCTCTCTCTCTTCTCTCTTTCTGTCCCCACAGTAGCATTTTTCTTTCCTCCTTTTTCTGTGCTTAACTTAGACTTTCTCTTCTGTTTTTTCATATATATATATATATACACACACACACACACACATATGTATATATGTATATGTATATATGTATATGTATATATATATACATATACATATATGTATATATGTATATATGTATATGTATATATATATATACATATATGTGTATATATATATAGCCTCTACTTAACTACAGATTATAAGCTTAAAAACAAAATTTGCTAGATTTTTCATATTCTGAGAGTATAAACAGATACTTTCTAATTCATTCACAAAATATTTAATGTTAGAATAAAACCAGTTAAATTATATTCCAGACTCAAGGAAATATAGTGTTATGGTTGATGGCAATATTTTCTTATTTTATTTTCTAATAAAACTGTTATAAACTTACAAAAAATAATAATGTTAAAAATATTGAAGTTTATCAATAAAATCTATGGCAACTGGGCTTCCCTGGTGGCGCAGTGGTTGAGAGTCCGCCTGCCGATGCAGGGCACACGGGTTCGTGCCCCAGTCTGGGAAGATCCCACATGCCGCGGAGCGGTTGGGCCCGCATACTGCAAAAAAAAAAAAAAAAAAAAAAAAAAAAAAAAAAAAACTATGGCAACTTTAAAAGTAACATAATGTAGACCTTATAGAAGGAAGAGGACCGAGGAAAGAAGTAAATACACCCAATTCAAATAGTTACTTGGTGAGTCCTTTATTTTCTGTTCTTCAAGACCAGAATTCATTTCTCCTTGCTTTGTGCCTCAACAAGTAGGTAAAATGTCTAATTGATACAATACTGTGGACACTATTCCTTCCCCATTTTTTCTGTTTTCAAACATAACTCTAAAAGTATTCTGATATTGGCCAAAGGGTACAAGATGTTAATTATACAGGATGAACACATTCTGCAGATCTGATGTACAGCCTGGTAACTATAGTTAATGATAACACTAATACTATTTTGTATACTTGATATTTCCTAAGAGAGATGATCTTAAGTGTTCTCACCACACGTACACACACAAATTGTAACCACATGAAGTGATGGATATGTTAGTTTGATTTCAGTAACCATTTCACAATATATACCTATAGCAAAACACCACATTGTACACTATATATATCAACTGTTATTTGTCATTTATACTTCAATAAAGCTGGACAAAATTTTTAAAATGTTTGAATATAAAATACCTGAGTTAAAAGGGGAGCATAAATTTATCTGGCAAAACTGGGAAATTGAGTGAATTTGTCTTCAGTTACTCCAGTTTCCTTGTTCAAGGACTATTCCCTGAGAAGAGGTAGTCTTCTCTTCCCTTTGCTCTAAATTGCTAAATTTTCATCTACCTTAAATTAATATAAATTCAAGAAGAATTTGTAAACTCCCTAATCGTGGAGGAAATTAAGCCCAGAGATTATATTGTTTGTTCTACGTACCATAAACCTCCACCATTATTTTTGTTCTTTTTTTTACACTGAGTTATTTATAACAAAAAATGAGATATATATTTCATGTAAAATTTAACACTTTGAGCTGTGATCCTGTGACTTCTGATTTTTTAATTGCAGAGTCTAAACCCTTATGTTATGAACAAAGTTGTTTTGATATGTGAGGTGTGTTTCCAGCAGAATCTCATCCATAGTTAAAAGTTACAATGGTCGGCACCCAGCTACTACTCTTCTCCAAATGACCAGTCAACTTGTCACTAAACTGCTGGGGATCTTTCTTTTATTAATCATCTAGGTTTGAAACAATAAACAAAAGCCAATACTTCTTATATAAAGATCCCCTTTAATCACTATCTATTATTACCTATTAACCACAAAATATGTTCTTTATTATTATCCAACATAGATTAGAAGTTTTTTGAATTCTGTGTTCTTAAAAATATATTCATTGAACAAAGATATCATGGCTGCCTTTCTTAAATGTGTCACATGCAATACTAAAGCACATTTCTCTTTGTAATATATTCTTGGTATTTTTCCCTAGGACTTTAAAATTACAATTTATTTATTTTTATTAAATTATGGTTGATTTAGAATACTGCATTAGTTTTAGGTGTACAGCACAGATTCACTTATAATGTACGTATTATATATATATTCCTTTTCAGATTTTTTCTCTTATAAGTTATAAAATATTGAGTATAGTTCCTTGTTGTTATAATTACAATTTTACAAGGTGGAGAAACATCGAAGATTTTTCAGTAAATGTATTAATGAGGCATCCAAGTATTTTTCTATAAATTATCTGGAAACAAAGCTTGAGAACATGGATTCAAGGGCAAGTTTTTTACTTGGGAAGTGATCACAGTAAACACCTGCAGGGGGTGGGAAGATTGACAGGGAATGGAAGGAAAGCAGTACAGTGTGCATTACTAAGCCAGGCACCACTGTAGACATCTGGAGCTCAGTTCTAGTGGAGGATTCCCTGTGCAGGGGCTCAGCATGCCCTGGGAAGTGAAAAAGTCCTTAGACAGAGCTTTACAGATGCGCTGAAGAATCAGCCTTCAGAATATACAGATGATTACCCAGGAGACATAGGCAGGGTGTGGACAGCTTCCGTTGGGAGTGGGGTGTCACTTAGAAAAGCAAAGATGCAATAAATATGGAACAGAACAAGATAAGGTCTGGAAGGTTAAAACGGGATGAGAAAATCAGAAAGGTATGAAGGCACGTGGTGAGTGTAGGCCATATTGTAACAGTGTAAGGCACGGGAAGTGGTACGGGGGTGGGAGACAGGGTTAGAAAGAAAGGTTGATACTCACAACAGCAGCTTTAAATTCCATGACTTCTGGTGTCATCTATTACTACTTAAACTGCTGTAACAGACTTTTAAATGGTCACCTTCACTGTAGCTACTCCCTTATTTGAAATGCTCTTATGTTTTCTAAACATAAATAAACCTTTCAAAATTACATAAAATTAGCAAGCTAACATTGTTTAAAACATTGAACAATTCCTTTCAATGAGAATAGAAAAGCTGGAGAAATTTAAAAAAAAAAATCTGTGTTTGAAAACTTCAGAGACATATCAAAATGTTCCAGAGTCACAGGGATACTATATGGGTCAGAACTGAAATCAAAAGAAATGAGCCTATATCTGGAGTTTGCTATTCCCTTCAAATTATATGTTGATTTTGGAAGTAGTGACTAAGAAGCTGAGAGAATTTTCATAAACTAACAGGACTAGAGAAATAAAATTAGAATTTTGGACTTACCAAAGAGTTGGGACCATGGAAAATATCCCAGACCATGGAGAACCAGTTCATGGAAGTAAAACTGAGTTGCTAATAGACAGCTTCCTATAAGAACTGAAGCCCAGGTTTGAATTCTCTCAATCCCTCTTTGGATTAAAATAATCTAGAATTCTGACATCTTTATCCTAGCAGCCTTCCAAAAATATAAGCAAATCTTTCTGGAGGGAGATAAAGTCACCCAGGTTTTTAAAATATATATGAAATATCTATTACTCTAAAAATATAGCAGGAATATGAGAAAATAAGACTGGAACAAAACAGAACAGCAGAAAATAGAATCTGAAATACACAATCCATATAATGGACATGTCAAAATCAGACATTAAAATACCTATGTAAAGAATTTAACAATAGGAAATAGGAAAATACTATTATCAAGGAATAGTTATGTTTAAAGAATTAAAGATAAGATTGAAGATTTTGACAGAAAACTGAAAACTAAACAACAGAAACTAATTGAAATTTTTAGAAATTTACAAAATAATAACATTTGGAAAACCTAATTTATATGTTTTATCAGGGGATTAAACATTGCTGAATAGACAATTAGTGAATTAGAAGATGGAATAGAAGGAAATTCCCAAAGTAAAGCATAAAAAAACAAAAAGATTGAAAATAGAGAAAAGACTGTAAGGGGCATATATAACATAGTTTAATAGTGTATTTTGCTTATAATTAGAATCTCAGGGAAAAAAAGAAATAAGAATGGGACAGAAAAAATACTTGAAGAGACTATAGTTGACAATTTATCAAAATTGATGAAAGACATCATCTCACATGTGCAATAGTAATGAGGAAAATAAGAAGAACTGGCCTAAGGTTGAGATGGCTGAAAGATGATGGGCTTTAGCAAACGTTACCCAGAGACAGCCTTCAACAAATGCTCCAAAGCTGAACTTCCAAACAGTTTTCTTTAATTATTAAATAACTGAAATAATTTTATTTGTTAACCTGGGTTGGCATGTACAAGACAGAATGTTCAGTCTGAATGTTTTACTACCCACCAACCAATTAGTTTAATTCCAAAAATGTGTAAACAAGATTCAACATACTCAGATTACCTGCATTTTTCCCTCACTAGAATCTACCCTTTGTATTTTAAATCTTATCTTGCCTTTGCTTCTTTAAGACAAAGTTTAATGACTGTCTTCCTTACATTTAAAGTAAGCATTTAGAATGTTTAACATGCAAAACAGAGAAATGCATCTGGGAATTCTTTGACACACAGATTAAGGAACCATCACAAATTTCAAACACAATAAATACAAAGAAAAAGATGGCTCACACTGCCACACCAAAAAAAAATGACAATCTACAAAGAGAAATATACAAATCCACAATCACAACTAGAAATTTAATACTCTTCTTTCACTTCTGAAACAGATGACAGACAAACAAACAATAAGGGCATAGAAAATATTAACGACATGATTAGCAAATATGGCCTAAGTAACATGCATAAAACATTGCGGTCAAAACTTCAGAATATCAGTTATGTTCAAATGTCCACAAAGCATTTA
This sequence comes from Tursiops truncatus, assembly GCF_011762595.2. Lineage (NCBI taxonomy): Eukaryota > Metazoa > Chordata > Mammalia > Artiodactyla > Delphinidae > Tursiops > Tursiops truncatus. Next base: position 129,827,872 of record NC_047037.1, on the reverse strand, counting down.
CCAAAATAGATCATATGCTTATCATAGTGGTATAAGCTAAGAAGAAATAGCAACTAGAACAACAGAATTAACTAGTAAATCCTCATATATTTGGAAATTAAGCATTATGCTTATAAACAATCCATCCTCAAAGAAGAAAACACAATAAAATATAAAATATCAAAATTAAACTGTGCTTTGTAGGAAAGTTATAGCCTTAAATGCATACATTTTAGAAGAATGGCTGAAAATCACTGAATCCATATCCACACTAAGGAGTGAAAATTGGAAAGTACATTAATCCCAGACTAAGCAAAAGAGTGAACTAACAAAAGGGCGGAATTTACTGTTAAAAAAATAAGGAAATGGAGAATCAGTAACACCAGATAGATTCTTGGCAACAAATCCGTAAGGCCTGGAAGAGACATAGTTGGGCTGGCAAAAGTCACTCCATAACTTACTGTGTTAGTACAGGTTATTCATGAAGCAGACACCAAGATGGAATTAAAGGTACAAGGATTGTACTGGGAAATGTCTGTGGGAGAAAAGAGCTGGGAGAGGGAGTGAAGAAGGCTAGGAGATGTCAGACTTCCATACGAGTCTGACCAGAGTGAAGAAGAGAGGGAAGGACATGCCCCAGGTAGCCACAGATTAAAGGTAGTTCCTCAAGGCCATTGGAGAATCCTCAGTTGTTGGCCATCAGAGGATTCCATGTGTCTCTGCTATGCTCAGTCATTGCCTGGCAGCAGTCACATGAATAGGAAGGCTTCCATGCCAATGAAGTGCTAGATTTCAGACCATAGCATGGAGGGGGGCCCTTGGTCAATCAAGCCTCCTGCAGATGAAGATCTGAGAAATAAATTCTCAGGGCTGCTACACATACAGATGAGAATCTGTTAAGACTACAGGTCTCATATCAGATACACTGAATCTAAAACTCAATTTTTCCTTCCCTCATCTCAATATTTCTTAGCTCTTTGATTCTCTTCATAAGGGTCCAAACTGGCCTGCATTTGTGACTCTGTCTTGGTTCTGTCCCTCACTGTCACTATGTCTCCAAATAATTGTCCAAGTTTCTCTCTGGTTGTAGCCATCAGTGATATTAAATTTGTCCTGGCTGATATTTTTTCCTCTCCATTGTATCTGAGACACATGTGTAATAGAATGTAATAGATGCGCAATAATTTTGGAGAATGAGAAAACATAGGGACAAGTAAGGTCAGTATTTAATAGATTCCTCATTCAAGCCAAAGTTGCACCTTTGATCCATTGACAAAGAAGAGATATAATTTTATCTTATTTAACCACCATTTGAGAAAAGTGTTTTCTCATCATTGCCAGACATAAAACACACAAGGATCATGACAAGAGGAAAAGGAAAATGATGCTTATCTCACCATTTCCTGACTATGATGGGATAAGCATTAGTGTGAAACAGTCATAGCATTTCTGACATAGTGTAGTTCATTGGCCTGGGCTATAACACCAAAATTATAGCACCCATAAATACAATATGGAGAAAACGATTCCAACTGCAATTACAGAGAAGATTACTGAGTTACACACATGTAAACGAGGGAGCACAAATATGTAAAAAATGACCCTGTAGGTTACCACACCTACTGCTGAGAGTATATATATACACACCTGTCCAGAAGGTTAAATTCAAACTCAGAATCTTCTCCCTGTAACTCAACTGAGCTCATACCTCCTGTCAGCATGTCCTACAACGGCTGCCCTGGAAACTTCCCCTCCTGCTCCCTTGGAGGCTATCTGCGCTGCCCAGGCTCCTTCCAGCCCAGCAACCTGGTCTACAGCACTGACCTCTGCTCTCCTAGCACCTGCCTGCTGGGCTCCTCTCTATTACGAAGCTGTCAGGAGATCTGCTATGAGCCCATCAGGTTCCAGACATCTCGTGTGATGTCCTTTCCCTGCCAGACATCCTGCTACCGCCCCAGGACCTCCAGGCTCTGCAGTTCCTGCTGGACAACTTATGCTGGGTGTCTGGGCTTTAAGTCCAGCAGTTGCCTCTCCCTGAGCTCTGGATACAGAAGCTGCTACTCAATGGGCTTTGGATCCCATGGCTTCAGACCCCTGGGTTATGGAGTCTGTGGCTTCCCTTCTCTGGGCTGTGGATCCAGATTCTGGCACCCAATCACGGAGTTTCCGTTCACCTTGTTACTGGCCAATCTGTAGATCTGGTTTCTACTGATTAATTTGTAGAAGAGTCAAATCCATTAAGAAATTTAGATTCTGTACTGTGATTATCTATTATCTTAATTTCCTCCATTGAAAAGTATTCTAATGTTCCCCGATAACCGGCAACTCTTTACCTCTCCAGCCCTCGAACACTGGGTGATAGATTAACTCTGTCAACCTACAAAATTAATGAGAAATTCAAATTGTATTGTTGATAGAATTTATGGTTTTGTACTTCTCCCAAAGACAGATGGAAAATCAAATAATTTGATTTTAATAAACTCTTTATTCTGCTATCCAAATATGCTGTGAATATTGTTATTTACAAGTAATGTGTCAGCTAGGATTTGTATTGTCATTGCTTCTTTTAATGGGCTTTGGTAAGGTCAGATTTGGGGGACTATGCACTAATTTTGATTAGGCTTAGATATTTTTCTTTTTTTTAAGCAAGAGTTTTCCCCGGATGCCCACAGTTTCTTGGTACAGACTTTCTCTAAAAGAAAATCCAAGTGATTTGAATACCTTTATTCACACAATAAACACAGACCATGCATCTCTAAAGATATTATGTATGAGAATGGTTTTAAGGGTGTAGGAAGAAAATTTAGACTTCTATGATGAGGCATGTGCATAAAGGGTATTAAAATGGAAGACTAGTGTGTGGGTGTACATTTTTAGACTAGGAGCATCTCTGAGCTTTAGATAATCACAGTGGTGGAAATTTTCTCATTTTTTTAATTGACTAAATCCCTGTACCCCAGTTACTATTTTCAGTCTGCTCTAATTATCAACATTTGTATAAGAAGGCAGGCAACAAACTTAGATAGGAAGGAACTAGGCTCAGCAGGTGTGAGGTTGCACCTGGGTTCTTAGCCAACATAGAAACTGAATCTAACTGCAAACAAGAAAGCTTTAATATTATCAAAAATGAATGTTTCAATTGTATATTGAAATAAAATTGGATATTCTTTATTTTATGCCATTCTTCTGACATCCAAGTGTTACACAAAGTAACATACTGACATAATATAATAATAACTGGAAACTTAATATCCATATAAAACAAGTAATGTTCAATTATTTTTCTTATCTTTATTTTATAAGATTCTCAAACATCCCTGAAATTAGAAAATGGGTTGCAGGGTATGAGAGGCTTAGCAAAATCTAGTCTTATAAGTATTTCTCAGTCTTCTCATCACGTTCTCTTTACTTCTTCCTTTACGACCAACGTGATAAAATATAAAACATAAAGGAGTTAAATAGAATTTTACAAGATTACACAGCAAGTTATAGTAGAGTGATGAAGTAGAATGACTTTATTCCATCCAACTGTACCATTCTCTCTTTTCTCTTCCCTCATATGCTCCTTCTCTGCCTCACCTTCTTATCCCTCTTCCTTCTCCTCCCCCATGTTTAGGAACTAGTTATGGTGACTGTATAGTTAGAAGGAAAAAAATAAAAGAATAATGAAAAATAATTGGAAAAAAATTCATCAGCCACTGCATTATAAAAATTTAAATGATAAACAGTAAATCTTCTGTAAAGTGTCCTGCTTATGAATCTTAATGATTCAAGGTCATCTCATGTGCATAATCTCCAACCAAAGAAATAATCAAATTTTAAACTTCAAAACATAAGCAACTGCAGAACACTCATGGGGAACAACTGAAGTTGTTGGCCAAGCTGATGCCTCATCTATTAATGTCTCTCAATTTGAGATGCAGGAGTGGAAAGTTTTCTGACTTTAGGAATATACTAATATCTTAGTTTTTAAATTATTGCTATAACAAATTATATCAAATAAGCCATACATATATATATATGTACATATACATATACACATAATAGCTTAAACAACAATTTATTATAATTCTGTAGGACAAAATTCAGGCAGTCTCACTGGACTAATATCATGGTGCTGGAAGGACTACATTTCTTTCCAGAGGATCTAGGGGAAAATCTATTTACTTACCTTTTTTTTGTTTTCTAGAGGCCATCCGAATTCCTTAGCCAATATCCCACTTCCTCCATCTTCAAAGCCATCAATGGTGGGTCCAATCCTTCTTACAGTGTATGACTCTGACCTACTCTCTTCCATTTTTAAGGATGCTTATAATCATGTTGGGTCCACCTGGCAATCTCTATTTTAACATCAACTGGTTAGCAACTTTAATTACATCTGCTACTTTCATTACCTTTGTCACATAACATAACATATTCAAAAGGTATATAAATAACTTTAAGGGGCCACTATTCTCCCTACCAAAACTAGTAAACAAGCAAATTTATAAAAACAGCTCAAAGATTTATTAAGTGTAACTAGCAGTATAATGAAGTGATCACAAATAAACACTAAAATTCAATGGTGGAGACAATGAATTTATAATACTACAATTATGTCTGAAATTAAATATAATATCCCACTTCAGGTAGATAGTCAAAATAAGAAAACTGTATTAGTTTTACAACAAGAAACACAACTCCTGAACTGATGTCTTGCCTTTACCACTCAGAAAACTGCATCTTCCTCTGTTCCAAGTCTCTGGCACATTATAAATTTCCCAGAGTAAAGATTTTATTCTTTCTCTATTTCATCAGTTAATTATAGTATAGTGAATAATATAGTGGTCATCCAGATTTCATTAACTTAATCCCACTCTGCACAACTAAGAGGACACCAGCTGGCACTTATCTGGCTTCTAGCTTCCGAATTCCTCCTGGTGCATGCTTCCACAGATGGCTAACACCATGGACTGTGAACCCAGGGGTTTGAGTCCCAAGCTGCTGTCCACACAACTAAATTTCCAGAAGCTGCTGATTATCTGTCTATCAACTTGCTTCCAGTTCTGATTTCCAAGGATAAATATACCCAGTTTCCCAGGAAATTCTCTCATGAATCATTTCTAGGCACTTGATATAACAATTTCTATTTATCAATGTTTATCTCATTAGTAATTACAGAGAACAGCTTTATCCTTCCCAACTCCCTGTACCCATGTTTTTGTTTTTGTTTTCTTAATTAGTCACACCTCAGAACACATTGTCAAACATTTTGCCAGTATTACTATTTTCACAATGTTTTCATTAAACCTCTACCATGAGCCAAAATCTCTGCTATGGGAATATATTGTTGAATATACCTTTTAAAATAAAATTGTTTTGTGTATTACTCCATAATGAAAAATAAAGTAAGAAAATGTGTGCTCTTTGTTCTAACAGGACTGAAAGTCTAACAGAGAAAGCAAATATAAAATAATGAGCTGTGAATGAGTCCTTGATGCTACAATAACATACATCAAGGGCACCTCATCTAGTCTTAGAAGTCAAGAAAAGATTCCCAGAGGAGCTGCATTTGAAACAGGTCTAAGGAATAAGTAGGGCATAGATAGGTGGGGCTTGCAGAAGTGTTTTTAGGACCAAAGTCTTGATATGTGCATTATAAAACTAAAAACCATTTTGTCTGGTCATTGAGGGGAAAGGAAGGAAGGACTTGAAATTAGACCAGAAAAATTTTGGGGCCATTTTTCCCCATGTCTTTAGTGCTAATTCAGCATTGCACTTTCTTCTAAAAGCAACAAGAGCTGTTGAATGGTTTTAAGCAGAGGTATAAGATTGTTGCACAACACATTTTTCCCTTTTTTTTTTTTTTTAGTTCTTTAAATGTATCCAGTGATTTTAATACCATGTGTTGAAAATATATTTTTCTGCATTTGAATAGATTTGGCATCTTTGTAAAAAGAAATCGACAGTATACTTGTGAATCTATTTCAGAATTCTATTCTGTTCCCCCGAATAATCACCTATACTTTTTGCTGTACCATAATTTCTTAATATATCTGTATATTAAGTCCTGAAATGAGATAATAAAAGACTTCCACATTTAATTCTCTTTTTAAATATTATTTTGCCTCTCCCTGCTCTCATATAAATTTTAGAATCAGGTTTTCAATTTCTATTAAAATGCCTGCTGGCATTGTTGTTCAGAATATATTGAATCAAAATGCAAAATGGATGGCTAGTAGGAAGCAGCTGCATACCACAGGGAGATCAGCTCCATGCTTTGTGACCACTTAGAGGGATGGGATAGGGAGGATGGGAGGGAGATGCTAGAGGGAAGAGTTATGAGGATATATGTATATGTATAGCTGATTCACTTTGTTATAAAGCAGAAACTAACACACCATTGTAAAGCAATTATACTCCAATAAAGATATAAAAAAATAATTAATTAATTTTAAAAAAAGAATATTGAATCTGTAAATTAGGGATATTGAACAGCTTTCAATCTGTGATATATCTCTATTTATTTGAGTCTTATTTAATTTCTTTCTGCAGTATTTTATAAGTATAATATGGGAATCTAGAATCTTGAAATGTATTTTTAGATTGTATGTTTTGTTGTCATTACAACATATTTTAGACTTAATTTTTCATGTACTTTTGGTTTGTATATTGAAGTAAAATAGAGTTTTCTGTAGTAATTTTATACATTCCTAGGATTTTTTATGTAGACAATCATTATACCTGTGAATAAAGACAACTTTCTTATTCACTTGCTGATATTTATGTCTTTTATTTGTTTTTCTTTTACTGCTCTGGCTAAGACCTATAGTACAATGATGACTGGAAATGTTGTGGGAATATGGTAATGTGGCTGATTTTGTGCGTGTTTATATGAGTAAGTAGTGTGCTACCTTCTCTATTCACAATTGATAAATATGTATCTTTTTAGTTTTACAAGCCTGTTGTTTATAGTATCTAAGTATATCTGACCAAGGGAGTGAGTGAAAAATGACTGATATTATTAATCTAGTTCATTTAGAAGGCATTTGCAAAAAAATCCCTGCTCTGTTATCCCCATGAGCCTGGGAGTTCCATTTTCAAACTCTCCTGAGATCAGGAAATGGGGTCTTTACACATAGTAATTGACTAATTAAATGTCTAATTCAAGATTGCCAGACTCGCTCTACCATATTATCCCTATTACCTCACTCTTTAAATTTCACTGTAACTCAGTTCAGTTCCAATATCAGAAGATGGAAAGAAAACTTTTATTCGATGATGTAAGAATTATAAAGGAAATGGCATTTAAAAATGAATCTAAAAGTTGAGACTCTCTTAAATATCGAAAACACAAAAGTTATGAGAATAGATAAGGGAAAATATATGAAGATGAAGTGAAATGACCAAAGCAGAGGGGAAAAATACACACGTGTTCAGGGAAGAATTGAAGTTCAGTTGGTTTATACTAGAAGGAGAAATCTATGTAGAAATGAGAGACAGAGATAGCAATGTAGGATGGGTACATGTGGATATGCTGACTTCATTAATGATAGGTTTTATTATTTCTGTTCAGATTGGTACAATCATCTAATTGGGTACCTTTGCTCCAGCTTCTACCTGGATCAAGCCATTTTTACTCATTCTCCAGACTTAGCTTCTAAAATACTTTCTCTGGGAAGCTTTGTTAACATCTCAGATTGTTATTAAGGTCTCATTGTCAAATGTACTTATATGTTGAAGAACAGTTCTTTTACAGCTTTACTTACTGTTGTAATTAAATGATTATTTGGTTAACCTTGCTAGTTGGTAAGTTCAGAGAAATGGGAATCCCACTTAAAAACCAGTTTTAAATTTTTCTTAATATAGAGAAGTATATGAATGAATGCATTCTCCCTGAAAAAAAAAATGTAATAGAACATTTGTTCATCCTGCATTCCCTAAGAACAGAGCTAAATGAATATTATTTTGAGGACTGGTGCTGACAAGATGTTTGACAAGGTACTACTGAGGCATGACTAATAAAAAATATGGGAGTTAAGGCCGGGTTGGGGGGGGGGAGAACAAAGCTGTTACCTATAATCACTAATGTGACAAGAATAAATAAATAGAAATTGGTGAAATCAATTGCATGGAAATGACTCATGATGAGTTTCCTGGGAAACTAAATACATTCATCCCCAGAAGTAAGAACCACATGCTGGCTGGTAAAAAGATGACTGGCAATTCCTGGAAATAAAGTTGCTTTGGCAGCAGGAGGTTGGGAGCTGAACGCCTGAGTTCAAATTTCATAGGGACATTGAGTGTAACAGAGGGACAAGGAATGCAGCAGGAGGAAATCAGAAATCTAGTTGGGGCAGGATCTAAGAAGGAGATAATGGGAATCTGGTAGAAAGTAGGGCTGCTTTTGTAAGGAACTGAAGACCCAGAATCCCTGTTGCTGGAATATAGGGAGAACCTTATCTTGATCCTGATAAATTCAGAGTGGTATGGATATAGATACACTACCAAATGTAAAATCGATAGCTAGTGGGAAGTAGCCGCATAGCACAGGGAGATCAGCTCCATGCTTTGTGACCACCTAGAGGGGTGGGATAGGGAGGGTGGGAGGGAGACGCAAGAGGGAGGGGATATGGGGATATATGTATATGTATAGCTGATTCACTTTGTTATAAAGCAGAAACTAACACACCGTGGTAAAACAATTATACTCCAGTAAGGATGTTAAAAAAAAAAAAGCTTTGAATCCGGCCTCTGTATCCCAACACCAAATTAAATCTCAGAGACAGAGTTTTGGGTGAAGTAGAAAAGAATAGCTTTATTGCTTTGCCAGGCAAAGGGGGACACAGGAGGCTAGTGCCCTCAAAACTGTGTGTCCCAAGAACTGGGGGGGAGGGGAGTGGCTGTAAGGAGTTTTATAATCAAGGGGCAGGGTTACTAATAGGGACCGTGGTGCATGCAGGGCCCACATTCCCTCAATCCAGAGATCATCTGGTGTCAGGTGATGAGGGTTGAACTGTGACCTTCTCTGGAAGGAAGAATGCTTCATCAAGTAGTTAACATCTTCCATTTGGTGGTGGTTTTAGTTCTGCCGAAGAGCTCAAATATATTGTTATGTGTTTCCCTTGAGGGGGAACCAGGACTCTGCCCCAAGTCTGTACCCGGTGTTTCTTGACTGCTCTTCCCTTATCTCTGCATCCCCTCCCTTTCCTGGTTAGCAACGGTTTGAACCTGCCCTTTGGAACTCAGGAAAGGGGACACAGAAAGGCTTTTGTGCCCAGGAACTCCACAGGGCCCTGCTCAGTTTCAGAGGTAGGGGTTGGCTGTTTCTAGATTGTTGTATGGGATTGGGACAGTTTCTTGAGAAATAATGATAAAAGTTTTTATACTTTGATACTTATATATTTAAATGAGACTTTATTATATTTAACTTCAGCACCAGTTGTGATATTACAAATTTATTCTTTCCAACATTATAATTACTAGTTGTGTGTGAGTACTTCACTTTATGGCTGTATAAATATTATTGAAACTATCCCTGATTCTTCTTTAAAAGTAAGTTTGCTTTTTAACTAGAGTACTTCCGGAGGCCAGAGAACCACTTTCACATCTGAAATATGCAGGTAATTTTTAATCATCAGAGGCTGCTCCGACTTAACCAAAGTGGGCATTTGCATAAGGGGATAACTTGGATTATCACATTTTCAAAACTTATGGAAGTTATAAACAAAATATGATTATGTTCATAGGGGAGCAACCCAATATTACTATTTCAATTTCTGTCAGGGATGTCAAATAAAATTTCTATATTTTCTCTCATTATTTTGATCCCTTTAGATTTCCCAGTAATAGTCTAAAAACCGTGAATATTTCCCAAGCATTCTAATAGCGATGATGATGGTGATGATGATGTGGAGGAGAAGAAGAGAGAGAAATGACTGAAGGGGAGAGAAGATGAGATCGCGTGGCACAACTGAAATTACATTAAAATGAAATAAGAGGGATTCCCTGGTGGCGCAGTGATTGAGAGTCCGCCTGCCGATGCAGGGGACACGGGTTCGTGCTCCGGTCCGGGAGGATCCCACATGCCGCAGAGCGGCTGGGCCCGTTGGCCATGGCCGCTGAGCCTGGGCGTCTGGAGCCTGTGCTCCACAACGGGAGAGGCCACAACAGTGAGAGGCCCATGTACCTCAAAACAAAACAAAACAAAACAAAACAAAATGAATTGATATCGCCCCTTAAAGATTTTGTCAATCTGGACTTCCCTGGTGGGGCAGTGGTTGAGAGTCCGCCTGCCGATGCAGGGGACACGGGTTCGTGCCCCGGTCCGGCAAGATCCCACATGCCGCGGAGGCCACAACAGTGAGAGGCCCGCGTACTGCAAAAGAAAAAAAACATGAAATAGGAATTAGGAGTTCTGTTGTTAGCCTTACCATTAACTTCCTGAGAGACCAAGAAACGAATGCTTCTAGTTCTCAAGTTCTACATCTGTACAATAAGTAAGTTCAGCTTGGGGATCTATACAGTTACTTGTGTCACTCATATTTAATGTACTTAGGAAGAGAGTGAGACATTTTCATTTCCTTAAAGAAATGCCATCTTTGGCAAGTCTGGTTCTCTTTGAGCCACTCTCTTCTTAAATGCTAAAAGGACCTTAAAATATAATGAGCAAATTCCTCACAGGTCTGCTTGAGGGTATAATGAAATACTAACGCTTAGGAAATTTCTTTAGATTCCTTGGCTCTACACAAAGATAGCATTTTATTTTTATGTTTGGCTCATTTACAGCAAGTTATATTTTTAGCAACTTATTATTTCCTGAAATTATATGTATATTTATAAAAACTTAGAAAATAACCATAAAAAATCAAACAGTAACCAATTTCATGGTGAGAGGCAAGCAACCAAAACGGACATATGGGCATTTCTAGAAGCTCATTTTCAGCTGCTTTGAGTTTGAGACTTGGGAAGGCATTGAGATGAAACAAATGCCTTCTGAACCTGACCCTTCTAGAGCTTCTAGAGCAGCCCATGTATCTGTTTTGGTTTTATCTCTTAGGTTTAGGCATAACCTCCTTACATACACTTAAGAGAAATGAATCAGACTAGAAACTGGTTGTTGAAATGCAAAATTCAGATACTTTTGCCAACCAAAATGAGGCTAATTCAATGATAGTTAATGAAAGATCATAGGCATTTTTTTCTCAAGTTTACAAATGTATACTAGTCCTTCATTTACTTTTTTTTCATATGAACTGGAACATATGAACTAAATTATTTCCTTGTTTTTCCTAATTCTGTCCTTCTCCAGATGCAAACACATGGTCAATTGTTCATGAGTGAATTCAGCTCTCCTTTGCTTCAGAGATTTATAGTCAGAGAAAGTTGTGCCTTCAGTGAAATTCCAGGAAATTACCATATTAAGACACTTAAAATTCTGAAGACATTAGTTTAGACCTTGCACAGAGTTAGGATTTCAAAGCCCATTCACAGGGGAATATTGATCTTTTCTTTTAATCCCACAAATGGACAAGAGAACAAAATTAGAAAATAAACAGATAACAAACCACCACATTGTTTTTGAATTAAGGGGTTTATTACATTTAATTCATGTGAATTTCATTTTGAGGAGAAAATCTATTGAAATAAATTCTATCACAAATGGTGACATTAGACGTTAAATTTGGTTTATTGTTCAGTTTACTGCTGGCAATACATTTTTAAAAGGTGAGAAATCAGTAGATATCAGATAAAAATAAACTACAAATTTTAAATAAAAAGAACCTCATATGGCTGTAAATTAACACCATTCATAAAAATTCAAACATCAAAGAAAAAAATGGATGAAAATTTGGAAATATTTTAAAATGCATAATGATGATATAACCCAGTAAAATTTGAGAGGTACAGCTGTTTAGAAGGAAAATTTTAGATTTTAAAGTATATATAACAATTCAAGAAAGCTTGAAATCAATTATTTTAGTACTTTATATGAGGAACTTAGAAAAAAAATAGCAATTTAAACCAAAAGTAAATTTAAGATAAAAATAAGAAAGGAAAGAACAGAAATCAATGAAATAGAAGTCAAATATAAAACAGAGAAAAAAAACAAGGTCAAAATTTAGATTTTGAGAAAATCAATTATTTTAATTTTTAAAAGAAACATCATATAAGAAAAGAAGTAACCAACAGCTTCACAAAATTTAAATAATTATTTGGAAAAATATTTATTTTTCTATATTCCAAAGCAGAATTAATTTTTTTTTCATTTTTTCCAGTAGGCAAGGTAAATATCTTAGCCTTCCTTATTCTCCCTCTTTTCCAAACACTTCCTCAAAATAGCCCTGTTGGCAAACTTAAGAGTAACCACAGGATGAGCAGGGAGCAGAACTACTCTTAGACAAAGTGGAAAGTTAATCCATTTGTTTTCAAAGGGTATAGAATCTTAGTTCATAACCTCTGCACCAATCAAAGAGGCTCATGGCCTCATTCTTTACTAGTTTATTTTCATCTTTAATTCTACATTTGTATTAAAGTGAATGATGAGGGTTATCAGTTGAAGGAGACTTCCCAGGAACTCAGAACCTGGTCAACCCAGCTCCAGTCTTGTATTGATTATTCTGTACAGTGTAGGTTTCCAGGGGCAGCTTTTTTTTTTTTAAGAAAAAAACGTAATTATAAAACTGGGCATTTCCAAAATATGTGTGGTCTTTACCGTGGAAATATTGACTTGCAAGTTTTTTTGTTTGTGAGTCTGTATTCCTTAGATATGGATCCAATTCTTTCTGATATGAGAAGTGTTATTGATAGATTATAGTACTTTTTCAACTGCACCCACTTCTGGAAATTGTTGATCAAATCAGGCAGGGTCAAATTAATTATTTTACAGAAAATTTTTGAGGATAAAATTTTTCTGAAAATTTTTATTTTTTCTTTATTTTTGAAGGATATTTTGAACTGATATAGGCTGACTTTTTTAAAAAAACTTAAATCTTTAACTTTCTGTTTGAGAATATCCATTAGGTTGTTGTTGTTGTTTTTAAATGTACATATCTCTTAAAATTCCCTATATATTTATTAGTTATATCCATCTTTTTCTTAAATTATTCACATATCCATCATGAGCATTTTAGCCAACTAATTCTAATAAGTGTGTTAAATGTGAATTTCCTCTTATTGATTGTTATTCTTTTGATGGGGACAGTAACACTTACATACTTTCTGACATTTTTTTGTAATGTTTTATTGCATTATGACATTGTATATAAAAGAACAGTGTATCTTGTAGTATAAATATTTATATTTTTGTACACATATGATTATATAATTATGTAATTGATACACATATATACACACAAATATATATATGAAAATATTTTGATTTAATGTTTTCAAGAGAATGTAAGTCCTTTTTTCTGCATGTTAGATGGGTCAAGGGCTTATCAGTAATGTTCTTCTAATAACTGAGTTAGGCAGGCACCGTCTCTATTTTTTTTAATTTTTTAATTTAATTTAATTTATTTTTTATACAGCAGGTTCTTATTAGTTATCCATTTTATGCATATTAGTGTATATATGTCATCTGATTTTAATCAGCTTGATTGAACCTCTAGTTTGCCTATACTTTGACCAGGTATTCTGACACTCCCTTATCTGAGCTCATTATTATATTTTATTTCAGCTGGGAGGGATATTGGCCCATAGTTTCAGACTGTTTTAGTTTGCCTTTGAAGTCATTTGAGTTTTGTACATTTTAGTTACTGTATTTTACAGTTTTTGCATTTTTCATTTTCATCTTTATATATTCAAGCACTCTGTCAAAATTCTTAAACTCATCTTTAATTTCTTAAGAAAAATAACCACAATTATTTTTGTGTATATTTCTAATATGTTCATTATCTGGATCTCCTGTAGACTTGTTTGTACTCTATGTTGTCTCTGTTCTTGTCTTGTTTTTTTTTGCAGTATTGATAATTTTTAATCAATTACTATAGGTAATTAGAGGTCTATTTGCAGAATTTACTCTGGAAGTACCAAGCTGGGGTAAGATTAGTAATATTGTCATATCATCAAGATGGATGTAATTCAAAGGTTGACTTCAGTTCCTGTGAAACATATTCTGTTTGTATACCCTTAAAATTCTAGTGGAGTTTTAAAATCCTATAATGTTTCAAAATCCTAGAATGTTTACCAATATCCCCAGTTCCTTGCAATGCCATGGGAGTCTAATTCTGTTCATTCACACTATGAGCCCATTGACGTTTTTGGATTTAGTGGGCAACTCTAGGAAGAAATCAGCCCAAATACCAACATTTCTTTTGACTTAAAACCTCTCCTAATTTTGATCTAGCAGTTCTTAGCCTGGTAATGCTCCAGTGTTTGTGCACAGATTATTTTATCCAGTTTTACTAGCGTTCTAGTAGTGATTTGAACTACCCACTCTGATGCTGACAAAAGTTATACTTGGTAAATGATATCATGTTACACTTCTATATATAAGGATGGTTGGTAAAAATATTTATTTTACAATATATGCAAAATTATTTAGAATAGACAAGAAATCTGGTGTGAGAATTATCACTGGAAGTCGGTTCCAGTAAATTTAATAGGTGGAGAGGAAACCTAGGATTAATGTCATTAATGTCATTCAAAATTCAAACTTCAAAATGATGGAGTAATGTGCAGCCATTAGAAATGCTATCTAAAACTATTTACCAAATGACTTAATTGCCCATTGTAAATTAATTGCCCATATATTCCCTGAACATACCAGGTAACTTTATATCTCTCTGCTTTGTCCATTCCATTTTATTTTTCCAAACTTTTGCGATTCTATCCTATACTACTTCTGTTTTTGCTTTTAATAGGAGGTTCCATCTTTTAGGAAAATTGTGAACATCAATTTCTCTGTAAGACTGGGATCTTTGGCCGGATCTTGAGTCCCTTTGAACTTCCATTGCCTCATGTTTAAAAAACAAACAAACAAACAAACATGTAGCACACAAAAGTTATGTTCCTCTGAGTGCTATTTAAAGTTCTAAAGAAATAATGACTTGAAAATCTCTTTGAACGTTTATTTAGCTCAACACAAAGATAATGCCCTTTTATTATTAGATTTGTCTCCTTTTCAAAATGTGTCCAACAGCAATGTACCATTTTCTGAAATCTGTGTCCTATAAAAAAGATTAGCACATGACTATAAAAAAGTAAAAGTAAAGGATATCCATTTTTTGCTGACATAAAGGTTGTGGTTCTCAGCCATATATAGCCTGAGCCACTGGAAAGCATAGAGATAAAAACTCACACATCCTGAATCAAAATTCTTCACAACAAGAATAATTGGCTTCCTTCTTACATGCTGTAAAAAAAATGACTTTCATGGAAAAGTACTTACTGAGATTCAAAAAGTCGGTCACTTTTACCAACCAACTTTGGATGAACTTAATAGAAGTTATTTAAGCTTTATATTTAGTATTTTCTGAAAATATACAGACACAAGTTAGATTTATATTTAATTTTTGTTTTATGTGCAAACCTAGAACTATACCTAAATTTTATTCTTTCTCTCTGCATTCCATACATATCCATTAACTTTTGTGCTTTTCTTCTCCTGTGAAGAGAGGTATAAGGACACATGATTTAAAGAACAAGGCTTTTATAGCTCTTGAGATGTTTATTTGTACTGTCTAACAATAATAACATATATGGATGCCAGAATAAATGTGTTTATTTACTTAAGATAATTAGATACTGTTAAATTTTGAAGGATATCTAATAATTGGATGATTTCCATCACCAATGCAGGTATATGATTTAAAGTTTAGGTTTGTTACTTAGTTTTACATTCTACAAGACCAAATCTGTAAGTTAGGTTGGGTGGCTGGCTGCAGAGTGAGTGAACAGCCAGTCTTTGGGGACCATGAAGAGGGTTGTTTCTTGTGAGAATAAAATAGTTGTCATTTGGGGTTTCCCTGGTGGCGCAGTGGTTGAGAGTCCGCCTGCTGATGCAAGGGACACGAGTTCGTGCCCCGGTCTGGGAAGATCCCACATGCCGTGGAGCGGCTGGGCCCGTGAGCCATGGCCACTGAGCCTGCATGTCCGGAGCCTGTGCTCCGCAACCGGAGAGGCCGCAACAGTGAGAGGCCCGCGTACCGCAAAAAAAAAAAAAAAAAAAAAAGTTGTCATTCTGCCAAAAGATCTAGACATCCAATAAATTGGTCTTTAGAAGCCAGATCCACAGATAGGCCGAAAATCAAAATAGGTTGGGTGGCAGAATCTGGATCCATAGCCCAAGGTAGGAGAGCCCTGGACTCTATAACCCAGGTGTCTGAAGCCACTGGATCCACAGCCCAGTGGGTAGCAGCTTCTGGATCCAGAGCTCAGGGAGCAGCCTCTGCTGGACCTAAAGCCCAGAGACCCAGCATATATTGTCTAACAGGGATGGTAGAGAGTGGAGGTCCTCGGACAGTAGCAAGATGTCTGGCAAGGACTGGACACCGCACTGAATGCCTGGCACATTGTGGGCTCATAGCAGGTTTCCTGACAGCTACTGTAGAGAGAGGAGTCCAGCTGGCAGGTGCTGGGAGAGTACAGGTCAGTGCTATAGACCAGGTTGCTGGAGTAGAAGGAGTCTGGGTAGTGCAGATGACTCCCAAGGGAGATGGAGGAGAAGTTTCCAGAACAGCAGTTGTAGGACATGTTGACAGGGGATGTGAGTTCAGCTGAATTAGACTGACAGTATTTTGTGGCATTAGACTGAGAATATTCTGTGGTATTTATATACTCTCAGAAACAGGTGTTTACAGCTACAAGGCCACCATTCCTACATGTCTGCTCCCTCATGTGCATAGTATTACCTCAATCATCATTTCTGTAATTGCAGCTGCATAGTTCCCTACACATTGTATTTATGGGTGCTATAATAGTTTTGGTTACAACACAAAGCCAATAAGCTAGTCATGTCACAAATGCTATGACCGTTTTATATTAATGACCATCCCATCACAGCCAAGAATGTCCCTCCTTCCTGGTATACGCTGCATGTGTATCTGAGTCTGGCTTTGCTGGGGTATGCATTCCTTCTAAGGGTGGAGATCAAAATGGTACCATCTTCCTTTTTTATTTGGTTAGAGGCATAGCTTTGGCCTTCTAAAAAGCCTTCTAAAGATTGAAACTACTTGTGACTATTCATTTTTTTCTCCAAAATTAATTTCCAAGTATTAAATATTAATGCAGATATATCCAATGGAGAAAGCCCAGCAATGTTACAAATGGAATGGAGGAGAGCTACTAACAGAGGGAACCCTGGATCTAAAGCCATTGGATCCACAACCCAATGAGTAGCAGTTTCCAGATCCAGAGCTCAGGAAGTTGCAGCTGCTGAACCTAAATCCCAGAGACCCAGGGTAAGTTTTCCAGCAGAGTGTGGAGGTCCTTGGGTGGTAGCAGGATGTCTGGCAGTGACTGGACACCACACAGGATGTCTGGCACCTGGTGGGCTCACAGCAGGTCTCCTGACTGTAAAGAGAGAAGTCCAGCTGGCAGGTGTTGGGAGAGTAGAGGTCAGTGCTGTAGACCAGGCTGCTGGGGTAGAAGGAGCCACGGGAGAAGCCTGGCTAGCACTGGTAACCCCCAAGGGAGTGGGAGGAGAAGTTTCCAGAGCAGCAATTGTAGGACATCTTGACGGGAGATATGAGTTCAGCAGAAATACACTGAGAATATTCTGAGGTCT
This sequence comes from Tursiops truncatus, assembly GCF_011762595.2. Lineage (NCBI taxonomy): Eukaryota > Metazoa > Chordata > Mammalia > Artiodactyla > Delphinidae > Tursiops > Tursiops truncatus. Next base: position 129,810,183 of record NC_047037.1, on the reverse strand, counting down.
AAGGTCATCTTGTGGACTGGGTAATTATATACTCTTGTCAATGGTTTGGCACAGTACTGGTGCAATCCTCTCACATTTTTCACTCTTCTTCTGCATGTGTGTAATTCATTAATCGTCTCTGTAATTGCAGTTGACTAGTTTCCTACTTATTCTATTTACTGGTGCCATGATTTTTTATAACACAAAGCCAATGACCATTCCTGTACAGAAATTCTAGGACAATTTGTCAGTTATCTTCATCCTATTAAGGACAGGAAAGCCCATTTTTTACTTCCTGGCCATGACTCCATGTATATCTACTCCTGCTTTGCTCTGGGATTTCTTCTGTCACTTTTCTACCATGTCAAGTGATCAGTGGCATAACTTTGTCTTTTATAAGGATGCTTCTAATGATTGATTCTACTTGTCACTACTGATTCATATTCTTCAAATTTATTTTCCATCTATCACATATTATTATACAGTGCTCCTCATATCCAATGGAGGGAAGAAAAATAACACATAATGAGAAATGGTTAGAAACAGAAAGGAATCAGGCAAACATTTAAAGACAAAGTTACTCCAGAAGACTGAATTAAGATGGAACCACAGGAAGAAACTGATTTGTGGCACGTGAAGAGGGAGTGGGGATAATGATGGTAGTTTGAGAAACTGGGAAAAGGGATGAAGAGACAGGGATTTCAGGTATCTCTTCTACTTGCTTTGAGACTATGAATCTAAATGCTGTTACAAAAAAACACTTCAAAAATGAATATAATTTATATATTTTCATATATTTTTATTTACCTCATAAAAATTTTAAAAGAACCTGGGTTCTGCATCCTAGAACAACTCAGGCTTTTCTCTGCTCATACTGTGAATGATTTTTGTGCATTTTTCAAAGTCAGTTCCTTTTCTGTAATTTCTTTCAAAAATATAAAATATTTTCCCTTTGTCACCCCTGTTCTCCATTTTATTTTTTCTCTTGTATAATATAATAGCTGAGTGCTAATTTCCAGTGGGCTAATTATATCAGATAAACTTGCACTGAAATAAACACAGAAATTCTTTAGGATGAAGGAAAATAATCTTAAAAGGAAACATTAAGTTTCAAGAAAGAATAGAATATTTGCTAGTTGGATTCTCCAGGAAGCAGACACTGAGACAGGAATGGAAGAACAAAAAGTTTGTAAGAGAGTAACACTTGTGAAAGAAAAAAAAGCCATTATACCACCTTGTTCAGTCATTGACAAGGGGCTGCCATGAGAAAAACCTGACCTTGGCTTGAAATCCGAGGCAGATTCCAAGGAAGCCAACAGAGAAAGGCTGTCAACTAACCTCACTTGTCACATCTGGATAGCTATTCCTTTTTTGAAGTGATGTGAAGTGAGTTCCAGTGCAGATCTGTACCTGTCACAGTCCACCATTTTCACCTTGAGGGTCAACTTATCAGGAGAGAGATTCTCCGTAGCTCTGGTTGGCCTCTTTTCCTGAGGGGAAATGTTCAAGAGTGACTGGGTGGGATGAAACGCACTCTGTCACTGCATTTGATCTTGGAGCTGAGATGGATACTCATTATTTCCCTCCTTCACAATCCATTAGAAATTTGCTTCACCCTCAGCTACCACTTCTATTGGTCTCAGTGGATTTCTTGGTGGTATTACCTATGCCCTTTCCTAAGAAGTATGAACACTGATAACCATACCCTTTTCTTGCTATAGTTACTGCATATGACAAATCACATCAATTGGGCGGGAATTTTCAAGGGCCATCCAAGTAGATCGACTGAGCTCCACACATACTCCCTCTTACCTTCACTGTGTAACAGTAACCCTACTATTTTCTACTAAACAGGATCATCTACCCTTGGATTAGATGGTAACTCTTTTTTTTTTTGCTTGCTGGTACCTGAAACAAGGAACTCGAAGTGCTCAGCCAGCAGTCATAATTGTAGTTCAATGAGACCCTTGGTATGTCCGTTAGAAAGTTTATCTTTGGGAACAGGTCTTCTATCCTTGGAAATTCCAGTTGCAGAAATAGGAAGCACAAAGTTCTTAAACGGGTCATTGGGGATGACAGTAAGTGGATATTTGGGACCCAATCTTTGAGGACATTGCTTCCATGCTCCAAGCAAACTTCAGCTTTGCCGTCAGTGGGGCTATTTAATGCACTATCAGGCAGACAGCTTCAGGGTCCTGTGGTTTTTGATATAACTTGTGGATCCCATTTCTTGCTGTCTCTACTATGAAGTGGATTTCCTGATTAGATGCTGCCTTGTGAGGAATTCCATGCTGGTGGATCAAGTTTTTCATCAGCTCCTGAATAATATTGCTGCTGAGATAAGCACAAAAAGCAGAGGCTTACTCTGAATAGGTAGTTATGTGTTTGAGGATGAACCACTGATCCTTTCAGGGCACAAGGGGGCCATGTTAACTTGCAACCAAGTGACCGGTTGGTTTCCTTGAGGAATAGTGCCATACTGGGAGTTTAGCATTAGCCTCCATTGCTGACAGATTGGACATTTGTAGTGGCATTAATTATATCAGATTTGTAAGCGGGAGCTTATGCTGTTGGACCCATTCATAGCCTCTTTGGTCACTTATTCACATGCTCATCTTGCCAGCATGGTGAGGACTTCTGGCAAAGGCAAGCTAGCTCGACTGACAGTCATTTTGTCAACTTGATTTTTTAGTTCCTCTTCCATGATAGATGCATTCTGGTGGGCATTGAGAAGAAATACAAAGATCTTGACACTTTGGACCAACTTGCATATATCCATCCATATGTCTCTATACCAGATTTTATTGTCTGAATATTATATATTCTCCCTTCCAGGTTTTTAACTAGCTGCTCAGGTCAATTGCAACTGTCCAGGAATCTAGATGTATCATCAACTGGGACCACTTTTCTCTTTTATACAAAGTGGATAACCAGGTGCTAGACATATGATTCTACACATAGAGAAAGCATATTTTTCTCATCATGGTGTTTAAAGGCATCCATGCAATGAGCCAATCCATCTGCAAGCCTTGCTTGGGCTTTTCCCTTCCTCCTTCAGCTGATCATTTGAGGCACCAAATGTGACCACATATGTGATCTGAGAAAGAGGTGGTGGTGCAGTGCTGGTCGGTGACATGGAGGTCTGGGCTTCTGCTCATGGAGCCTGCTTTCTTGTTCTGCTAGTGTTCATTCCTCTATGAGCTATTTCTGTCTTACAATGGATTGGTACTGAGTCCACCTGACTTCATGACTTGGAAGTTTCAACAGAACGCAGCTCACGATGGAAGCTACAGATGCATGATCACTTGTCCCAAAGTCAAGTTTTGTACCTCTACCAGGTCCAAGTAGTTTCCAAGGATCTGATTATCCAAAGATATGTTAATTTTCAACTACAGATTATAAGACCTTGTTCTACAACTTTATTTGCCTGCATTGTGATTTTCCCACTGAGGTGTGCCGTAAACTTCACATTGCAGTTTTATTGTATTTTTATTTTTTTCAATACCACAGATGCCACCAACACCATATGGTCTGCCAGATTGTTTGACCCAACCAGTAGGGTTGCTTGCATCTGAGACTAGACCTACAGAATCTTTTCCTGCTCCTGATCTAAAGGAAGCTTTGTATTAGGCCAGAGAGGTACTTCTACTTGGGGAGTATGTTTGTTCCAGAACCCCAAAAAGCCTACCAGATGCTCTGCTACTTTATTTGTAGTTGGGGATTTAAGAGATTTAACTGTTTGTTATATTTTTTATATTTTTTATATTATTTTATATATTTAATATGAATATATATAAAATAAGGAAATATAATGACATACTATTTTACATAATATTTGACAAAAGTTTTATTTTATAAAGTATTTTAAATGTTTAAATAAGTAGAAAATAAAATGAAAATGAGCAGGCAGAAAGCTATTTTAACAGTATGAATAAGAGAAGATGAATCCTAAGATTAATGTGATCCAAAACTCAAGATATCCAAAACAATGAAGTGAAAGAGACCAATTATACCTCTCTAGCTGATTTTCCATTACTAATCCATACAAATTGTAACTTGATTTTCAATAATTTCCTGAACACAAGTACCTTTGTACCTCTCTGCTTTGATCATTTTATTTCACCTTCTCAGAATTCTCTTTATTCTCTCCCATGTTGCTTGTGTCTTCACTTCTTATATTAGTCCTCATCTATCATATAGATAGATGGTTTTATTTGGTTTTATTGTAAGACTGGGACCTATAGTGAACCCTTAATCTGCTTTGAGTCTTCATTTCCTTCTGTGTAAATTAACTAGTTCATAAAATGTGTGTTTCTCATAATTCTTATAGTGATCTGAAAAATGATGAATAGGAAAATTCTTTGAACCTTGTTCTTTATCTCTGTATAAAGATACTGTCTTTTGGCTATTTTCTTTAGACCTTATCAATATGTTATCTATACTAGCACTATGCTGTTTTCTGAAATATGTGACCTATAAAATGTCAGAATTGCAACATAAAACATAAAAACAAGGAGTGTGTAAACGTGTGTTGCAATATGAATGAAATAGCGACTTCTGATGGTTTGAAAGCCTTGTTTTTCCAGCCATGTTTAATTTGGATCTTGGATACAATAGGTGAAAATCTACATCTCATGAACCTAATTAATTCTCACCAAATATAATTGGCTTCCTCTTTACACCTGTGAAGAAATCAATTACATACAAAGATACTCAATGAGATGAAGGGATATGTTTTTTTTGCCACCCAACATTGACTGAATCAAAGAAAGCTCTCTAAACTAATGTACAAAACTTTTCATATAACCTAAAATTTTTCCCCATTCAGTTGTATTTTCCAAATTGCTTGCTTTTCTCCTTCAGTCAGCAAACATCAAGGCCCCATATTCTTTGAAGAAAATGTGCTCTATGCCACTCCTGAGATTATTATTCACGTGAAGTTTATACATGCAATGTAAGGATTTCAGAAAACAGAAGTTTTGAAGAAGAAAATGTTTAAACCCTCAAATAAATTAGTTCAAATCTCTCAATATTAGTTTTTCAAAGTTTGCTTTCAGAGGTATAGTAAACGTTAACTCAAAAACAGCCTCCAAAAAAAGCAAAAGGAAAAAAAACCCACTTAACTAGTTAAAACTAACAATAAAATTAGTAGCATATTTGCAAGCCAGATTGAATGAGTTTATTAGATTATATTCATTTAGATTTTTATCCATTTTGTGAATAAAATTCATGAACAATGATCCCATTAATTTATTAACATTAATTCATTGTTTGTTAACATGAATTTCATTAATTGATTTAGTAATATATTTCATTCATTTTACTAATTCCGTTAATTTATTCCATAAAATTAATCATTAAGTTCAGTATATGTGGCAGACAGTTTTTTGGTCAGTATTTTACGAATGGAAAAAAGATGAAGAACAGGTGATATTCCCGAAGATCATGAAGATGATAGAAGCTCTGTATAGAGGTTGGACACATTGCTCACATCTGAATGTTCCACAAGCTGATCAATAGAAGGCAGATCCACAGATTGGTCTGTAACACAGTGATTGGCAACTCCTAGAGGCAAAGTAGGATGGACGGCAGAACCCAGATCTATGGCTCAACTAAGCGAAGGCATAGACTTCATAACCCAGGGGTCTGAAGCCATGGGATCCAAAGCCCAGTGTGTAGCAGCTTCTGGATCCATAGCCCAGGGAGAAGCTTCTGCTGGACCGAGAGCCCAGAGACCCAGGATAAGCTGTCCAGCAAGGACTGTACAGCATGCAGGTCCTTGGGCGGTAGCAGAATGTCTGGCAGGGACTGGATAGCACACAGGTTGTAAGGCACCTGATGGGCTCATAGCAGCCACTCTGGAGAGAGGAGCCCAGACGGCAGGAGCTGGGAGAGCAGCGGTCAGTGCTGTAGACCAGGTTGCTGGGGTAGGAAGAGCCACAGGAGGAGCCTGAGTAGCACAGGTGGTCCCCAAGGGAGCGGGAGGAGAAGTTTCCTGAGCAGTGATAGTAGGACATGTTGACAGGAGATGTGAGTTCCAATGAGTGACAATGAGAAGATTCTGAGGTTTAATGTCACCTCCTGGACTGGGGTGTTTTTATACTCTTAGCCATGGGTGTGGCATTCTACACAGTCACCTTTCTCATGCTTGTAATCTCTCATCTCTGTATGTGTATTCAATAATATCTTCTGTAATTGCAGATGAAAAATTCCTTTCATCTCATATTCATGGGTGAATTCACCATGTTGTTAAAGCACTAAGCTAATGACCTGTTCCAAAGTCAGAAATTCTATGACTACATGTCTTTGATGCCATCTCATCATGACCAGAAAATCCCCTACTCTTCTCGCTGGCCAAGATTCTTTGTTCATTTGACTGTATATTGGCTGGAGGCTTCTTACCTCTAAGGGAAGAGATTAAGATGAAGTAAATTTTTTTTGTCAGTGGAATAAAGGTACCCTATTTGCCACCAATGATTTTCTTTCCCTAACTTTATTTCATTGCCTAAAATTATTTTTATATATTTTATTATAAAATTGCTTCTCAAATTCTTTAGAAAGAGAAAATAGATCAGATAAACTGAATAAGAAATATGGTGGATTACAGAGATAAACCAGAACAAATGTTTAGAGGCAAAAATGACTAAAGAAGTTTACTTTGAAGCAGAAACTGAGGGGATGCCAATATGTGCACATGTGAAATGACTCAGAGTCAAATATTTTAGAGTCAATTGGAGATAAGCAGTGACTTTATGGGGTTTTCTTTCTCTGTAGTTTAAATTAAAAAGTTCAATATGAGTATAGTTTATGGCTTTTCATATATATATTGTCCCTTTTGTCATCTATATTTAAAATTTTCTAGAGGTCTTTCTTCTCTAGAACAACTCCCAAGTAATACCTTCTGAACATTTCTACCTTCAGATTCTTTCATATGATTTTCTTTTTCACTTTAAAACATACTTTTTATCTACTCTATTCCTTTAAGATTATTTTTCCACTGTAAAATATCCAAATATCTTCTTTTTATAGAGCTTTCCATAACAGGTAAACCTGAACTAAAATGAATATTGAAGGATTTTCTCAAATTAAAAAGACAATAATCTCAGGGGGAAATTTGGAATTGCAGAAGGGGAAAAGAAGACTGAAATATGAGTAAATTATGTCTAAATACACATTGTACACAACACTAATTAAGTGGTTCTTAATATATAAGAAGAAGTAAACAGTAATAAATTAAGAATGATCATTAAAATCTAAGATTTTGCTTAAAAATTAAAAGCCTGGAAAAAATAACAAAAGAGTAAAATTATAGCATTAAACCATTTTATTACTCCTCAAATGCATGAAAGGAGACAAAAAGAAACATAAAAGATGGATTAAATAACAATAAAATAGTAAATATGAAGGTAGAAATCTGACTGTATCAATAATTAAGTTAAATATAATATGACAAATAGTCCATATAAAAGACTTAGAATATCAGACTGGAATGAAAATCAAAACTATTTTCTACATAAAAGAGATTTTCTTAAATATGAGGAAACAGAAAAGGAAACATAAAAGATATATCTGGCAAAAGAAACAAAAATGCTAGTTCTACTTTATTAATTTCAAAGTTTGCTATATGTTAAGAAGTTTATTGTATATTAATCAAGATATTTCTTAACAATCAATCTGTCGGACTACCAGGAGGATACATATTACTTCATTAGTTATTTAAATGTTACACTAAGACCACACCATCCAATAGAGTAGGCACTAGCCACATATATCAAATTCAATTTGCATACATTAAATTAAATTAAATTAAAATTCAGTTCCTCAGTCATATTCATCACATTTCACGTGCACAACAGATAACGTGTGGCTAATGGATACCAAATATTGGAAATTGCAGATAAAAAGTATTTTCAGCATCAAAGAAAGTTCTCTTAGGCAGTGCTGCCTTAGGGATCACAGCCGATTTGTTGATTTGTTAATATAAATTCATATTTTTACTGTTTTCTGTACAATGCAAGAATGTGAGAAATCTTAAGGCCATTTATCCTTACACCAATTCATGTATTATTATGTTAGTATTTTCATTTTATGTATGCTTATGCATATTGATAAATATTGGTCCCCATGTTTTTACAGGCAATATTTGCTTAAATGTACCCAATATATATTTTTTATTTACTCTTTATTCTTTCCTACATTTTTTTGCTATAGGTTAGGATCATTTTGCTTTTGACTATGTATAACTTTTATCTATATATTTTGTGCTGGAAGGCTAGTGACAAGTTCTCGAAGTTTTCAATTGTCTGAAAATATCTGTATTTCTATTTCCTTTTTGAAACAGATACTCACTAGTGATGTATTCTAGTTTTAAATTGTTCTTTCTTCACAAATTTGAGGCTATTTAATTTTTTTCCTACCTTCCCCTTTCTATATGTTTAGAGTTCAGTTGTCAATTTTATTGTTGTTGTTGTTGTTTTTGTGGTACACAGGCCTCTCACTGTTGTGGCCTCTCCCGTTGTGGAGCATAGGTTCCAGACACTCCGTGGCATGTGGGATCTTCCCAGACCGGGGCACGAACCTGTGTGCCCTGCATCGGCAGGCGGACTCTAAACCACTGCGCCACCAGGAAAGCCCTATTGTTGCTTTTTTTTGAAGGTAACTTGATTTTTTCCCCATAGGTTGTTTTACATTTTTTTTTCTTTTTCTTGTTCATCAGTTTGACTCCATTGTGCCTAGGTGTGGGCCTTTCTTCATATTTGTCATACATGGGATTTGTAACATTTCTTGAATTTGTGAATTGATTTTCCTCTATTTGGAAAATTCTCTCTGGATCTGTTTCTATTCTATGCTTCGTCTCTTAGATTTGGTGATGTCTTGACTTGTCAATGGCTGTTAATTTTTCATTGAATATGAACGTGTATATATATATTTATATATATGTATATATACATGTGTCTGTGTGTGTGTATATATATATATATATATATATATATGTATGTATACATACACACACAACTTGTTTTAGGACTCCAGTTGAAATTTTTAGACCTTTCCATATTCTCCATGTTCCATATGCTCTGGAATGCTGTTCAATATTTTTATGCTTTCTTAACTTTTTAGTTTGAACATACTCTTCTGAACAATCTCTAATAGTTTCTTCAGCTATGTCTAATTTATTTTTAATCCAATTGTAACCAATTCTACATTTAATTTATTGCATTTTTTAATATTAGAATTTCTACTTGATTCTTTTAATATGTTTCAATGTTCTGCCAAAATTTTCTATCTTTATTTCTTAAGCATATGGATTATAGTTATTATAAGATCTATGTCTTACCTTTCTATTTACTGAATCCCTTGTAAGTCTGTTTATACCACATAACACATATTTTGGTTTTAATAATTTCTTAACTTCTTGAAGTCTGATAAATTTTCCTTGGATATCAAACTATAACTGTATCATCTATATATTCATCTATATTTACATATTCATTTATAGCTATATATTCATTGGTAATTATAGCTATATAAAACTATATCTATAACTGTATCTATGTGGGGATCCACATCCTACAAGGGAATCAATCTAATTTCTGATTCTGAGATATTCTATTCAAACAATACTCTTCCACCAGTTATAGTCTGAGTAAGAAAAATATCTGAGGTCCTCTAAAATTTGTTCAAATCCCCAACTTTGTAGGATTTCAGAACCTATTCCCATGTGCATATTGATCTTTTTCTTTTTTTTTGCGGTGCGCGGGCCTCTCACTGTTGTGGCCTCTCCCGTTGTGGAACACAGGCTCTGGACATGCAGTTTCAGCGGCCATGGCTCACGGTCCCAGCCGCTCCGCAGCATGTGGGATCTTCCCAGACCGGGGCACGAACCCGTGTCCCCTGCATCGGCAGGTGGACTCTCAACAACTGCGCCACCAGGGAAGCCCTGATCTTTTCATATTATCTTTTTTATCTATCACAATCAAACCCTAGTCAATAAACACTTTTATCTATTACAATCACATAAACAATAATAATAAACAACTAACAATAATAAACATAGCTGGATATCAGAATCAATTAATTTATTAGATTATAATGACTTTTCACACAATTTTGGAAGAAAATACAATGTCAATTCTATCTGCAATGCAGACTTTAGACTTTATTTTGAGTTAGTACTTTAATAATAAAAATTGTTAGATAAAGTTTGTCAGCCAACGTTCAGGACCAGAGATAAGGTGACAATTTGATAATTAGAAATAAGAGGGTAATTCTTCCTGTAGATGATGAAAACAATAAAGGTTATGAATAGAGTCATTGAAGACATTGGACAAGATTAAAAATTATGTACGATGATCAGTAGGAGCCAGATCCACAGGTTGGTCTGTAACAAGACTGGACGTTCCCAGAAGTGAAGTAGGATGGGTAGCAGAATCTAGATCCATAGTTTAGAGAAGGGAAACCACGGACTCTGTAAGCCACGGGTCTGAAGCTACTGGAACCACAGCCTGGTAAGTAGGAGCTTCCAGATCCATAGCCCAGGGAGCAGCTGTTGCTGGACCCAAAGCCTAGAGACCTAGAATAAGTTGTCTGAGAGGGCCTGCAGAGTGTGGAGGTTCTTGAGTGGTAGCAGGATATCTGGCTAGGTCTAGACAGCACATAGAATGTCTGATACCTAGTGGGTTTACAGCAAGTCTCCTGACAACCACTGTAGAGAGAGGAGCCCAGTTGGCAGGTAGTAGGAGAGCAGGAGTCAGTACCAGTACCAGTAGACCAGGTTGCTGGATAAGAAGAGCCACAGGAGGAGCCTGAATAGCACAGGTGGTCCCCAAGGAAGAGAGAGAATTTTCCAGAGCAGCGGTTGTAGGACATATTGACAGGAGATGTGAGTTCAGCTGAATTACAGTGAGAAGATTCTGAGTTTGAATGTTACTCCTGGACTGTGGTATTTATATATTCACAGTAATGGGTGTGGCACCTTACAGTAACATCTTTTCCATATTTGAGCCCACTCATTTGCTTAAATGTAACTCAGTAATTCTTTTTGTAATAACAGTTAACTAACTCCCTTCATCTTATAAGTGAACAACTCATTTTTATAGCTCTATGTCAATGAATTATATCTATGTTACCAATGGTCTGACAGCATGGAATTAATGTCTACTTCATCATGGCCAAGTAAGCCCTTCTTATTTTCTTGGGCAATAACTCCTGTATATCTACTCCTGGTTCGGCTGGGGAAGGTTTTCTTCCTAGAATGGGAACTGCAATGCTGTCGTCTCCCTTTTGTGCCAATTGTCAAGAGGCAGAAATCAGGTCTTGATGAGAAACCTTACAAAGATTGCCTTTATAGCAAGCCATTGATTCTCACTCTGCAACATAATTTTCCATCTTACTTACTTACTGTTTCCAATTTGCTTAAACTATTAGCAGTGCTTACTATGTCCAATCTAGAAGAGCCGTATAAAATATGCCAAAGGGATTGAGAGAGATCACTAGGAATGGGGATGATCTTGAATAAATTTTTTAAAATTGTTTAAAAAGTTAATCAATTCTAAAGAAAGAACAGACCACTATGGACATATGTGAAGAAAAACAAAGTGGGAGATACTATGGGGATGAAGTGAGGAAACTAGTGACAGTGGTAGAAAGAGGGACAAATCTGCCAGGATTTTCTTCTAACCCAGTGGACGAGCTATGGATACTCTACTTTTAATTCAACTAAATCAAAATTGTTTCAAAATGAGCTCAATTCATGAGTTTTGTAGATACATTTATATTTGTAAAATGTCCTAGGGTTTCTCCTCCCACGATATTTCTGAACCTGATCACAAAATTTTGAATGCCTTCTGAGTATTTCCAAGGCCTTGGTAGAGCCCTAATTAAGTACATGATTCTGTCCCAGGTTTCTTATTAAACGTGGACTCAGGTTTTGAAAACCTTGAAGTTTATAACTTCAGGGTCCTTTTATAGCACAAAGAATACAACACTGTGTATATAATAGTAGATATAAATATGAATACTACTTTAGAATAAAGAATATTAACCAACAAAAACCTACAGGTTGACTAAAGACACAAATATTACAAAATCAAGACATTAATATATCATCTATAAACTTTCCCCAACATTTCTTGGCTACACAGTCCTTGATCGCCTCTACGTAGGATGATCGTTTTATCAACATGATTTTCTTTGGAAAGAATAGAAATATAATTCAGCTTTTCTCTAGAATTGTATATCAAAAAACACTTAAATTATTTTCAATGACATGGAAAGTTTTCTTTCAACATTGCCATTTGTTATAACTAATGCTGCACCTGTAACATCCTCCGTTACTCCTTCTTGGTCAGAGCTTCAAGCCTGGGGTTATGCTTAGCTCTGCCAAGGTGTCCTGGTTCACCTCCCCTCTAAGTCTTCTGGCCCTGGGGTTTGGGGACTTGTGTGAAGATTAGCTGCAAATAGCTGTGGACCCTAGGCTTTAGTGGCCTCCTAGCAGGTAGCAGAGCAGTATATTGGTTCAAATCCTTCTTCTTGAGGTCAAAGCTCCCTGAGGTCCTGAGGTTCATCAGGTTGACTCTGTTGGCTAGAGGTAGTAGAGGCAGCTCTCTGGATTCATCCACAGCCCCAGAACTACCACAAGGACACAGAAGTGACACCCAGTCCATAGCAGCCCAGCTGGAGCAGCAGCTTTGTCCAAGCTTCCCTGGAGGAATACCAAGAGAGTTTTGGAAAAAGTTAAGCAAAAGAATCCTCAGGAGGACCCTCACACTTAAGCTCCATTAGGTTAAATCTGTCTCTGTCTTTACCTTAGATGCCCTGCCCAAAATGTCTGAATATGTGCTATTGATGTTCTCTTTGAAATATCAGGAACCTACGTGGAGTGCCCAAATCTCCCTCCAAGATACCTTCCATGGCAACGTCTCTCTCCTGTGCTCCAACCAAAGCTTTGATCATTACATTGTTATAATTTATTGTTGCTTTTGTTATTTGTCTCTGATCTTCTTTAACTCTAAGTTAAAATACATAGGAACATATCTGACAGATTTATCATATTCTTTGAGTATATTACTATGTTTCTGACAATTTCAAGAGAAACGCACTGATGTAACACACACCGATGGTCAAATATGTGTTATCAGGAATTCAAGAAGTTAATGTTGTGGCTTATGGCACTGAATTGCAGCTTTATTTAATAAAAATACAATAAAATTATACTATATATGCTTAAATTATCAACTTTTCCTCAGTGTAAAAATATGTTTAATTGCCACTTAAAAAAAGAAAGCACTATCCAGCATTTTTATAAGTCAAAGGAAAGATAAAATAGCTGCACTCACATCAAACAGCTACTTTTTAAAAGCTTATCTTTTAATTTTCTAATTTTTTTCATATGGACTCCTAGCCACTGGGGTAAAAATCCTAGCCCATGCAATGTTGTGAAGACCATGCCTTTCTCAAATCTCTGTTTCCTTTCTTGAAAATAGTTGCCTTATCACAAGTAAGAATGACTTTTTACTGGCTTAAGGCAGGACCAGTGTTAAGTAAAATAATAAATTCAGCAAAATTTGTCTGTAGTGACACAACCTTCTGGCTGCAACGATGCCCTTCTCTCCTCAGTACACCTCTAACCATCCTTACATCAATGTGGTAATCAATGATGCCAGCTGAAATAATACATCACAAACTCTCAGGTCCTCTATCAAATCCAACCTACATAGGTTTGTTTATTGCACAAGTGCGGGTCTCCATAGGCTTTTATTAAACTCCAAATTAGTTGCCTATATTTAAAAATCAAAAGAATTCACATAAAATGTGGATTTATGACTTCCAAAATTTCTGAAACTCTGGCTACACCGGGCTCCCTTGCTTGTCGTTGCCTGGAAGTGCATACAAGCTGCTCCATTCGTATGGGTATGCTTCCTTCTAATTCCCAACAACTCTAACCATGCTGCTAATTTCAGTTACCATTAGCCATTGAGCTGGCACTACTATTTTGTTGTGTTAGTTAATGCCTCTATCATAAATAGGAGAATGAGAGATGAATTAGAAGCTTTGAGTATTAAGACAATTTGTGAAAACCAACTCCCTTGTGCACTTGAGGGATATTCTTCCATGTTTAATAGGAAAATACCACATATCTGTGTTGATGGGCTGGAATATAAAACATCAATTATGGAACAAATCACAAGCCAATTGGACCACCTCACTTACATTGATGATCCTCTGACTTAAATTCTTCAGATGCCAGAAGAATTTGAGTTGGTTTTTATATACTGGGCAAAGACTTAAATCAGTGGTGTATTACTGCTGAATATGCAACAAACCATCCTGAAAAATACATAAACAATTAAAAATAACCCAGATGATTGAACTCCTTCCCAGACCACTCCACATGTGATTCTGATTGTTAAATCAGAATTTAACCATTGTTAAACTAAAGGTTTAACATCTAGCTGGTAGCCCATAGGAGATGCTTGTAGCTGTGTGAAATCATACTACGTGCCTGACATGTGTAACCACTTTTGTATAGGAATTGTCTTTCCAAGAATATAAAGCAGAACATTAAAAAGAGAGAAAGGGAAATCTAGTTTCTGTTTATAACATCATAATTCTATTGTAATGGGAGGTTTCTGCTAATAATATGCAGTACCCCTTCTTCTTGTTACTGAAGAAATATAATAGCTGTTATGAACACTGTTGTTTGGGAACGTTGAAGATGGATTTAGTAACATTAATATCCATCCTGCAAGATGCGGCATCTTAGGGATTGAACAAAGGCTGCGTGTCACTACCCAGTGGCACAGTGCAGATGGCCTCATGATGACTAGTAATGACTGACTATAAATACAGGAGAGAAGAGCAATTTTGACAGACTATGATAGCTACAATTGGGAGGCAGAATAAAAAGGTCTTTTTAGTTAAAAATCAGATGAATGGCATGTTGAATATATGAGTGGAACTGAAACAGTCCATGGCATATAGTAGACACTCCATAAATATATGTTGATTGACTGAAAAGGGAATTTAGATAGCAAATATCTTAAATGAAATAAAACATGTAAGAAGGTTATGCAAATATTAGCTACTTTTTGTTTGTTCTTTCTTTGATAGGGTAGCTGAGTGAAGGTTGACTATACCTATTAACAGATTTGGAAATTTTTCCCCTCACAAGTCATGCTCAGATAAGACTTATAGGCTTGGATTTATCGAGCTGGTATCAAGTCCTGAGCTAGTGGAGAGTAGTGAGATGGGGAAAGAGAAAATGCTAGAAGACGTGTGTGTGAGCACATTTCCTCTCCTGCCACGTTGTGGAGGTTTGACCTCTTCCTGATCTGGGGTTGTCACAATCCCCTGCCTCATTTCTTTTTGCCCAAAGTCTTTGCTGATTGAAGACATGATGAGTGGCATACAGAAGGCAGGCCCATATTTACTCTCTATTTAGTCATCTAACCTCTGGAAGGTAGCATAGGATTGGATGAGCTTCCTGTTCATAAACTCTCTTCATCTCCAGATGTAGGGGTAGGCGCGTTGGGGGAATATGGGTGGGGAATACCTGGAGGGGAGAGCAGGAAAAAGGATGCTGAAGAGGAAAAGTTTATCCCAAGATGTTTCTGGATTTTCAGAGCCTTAAAAGTAGAGGATACTTGAGATTTATTTGTTTCCTAGGCTGTTCACCCCTGTAATTAGGTGGAGCCCTAGACAGGAATGGAGCCCCATTTTCTCTCGAGCAGACTGGTTTTGCAGTGCTAGGTTGGCTGAACACAGCGGTAGTTGGATGATTGGAGATACAGACATAGCAGAGGCCATGGTTTCCCAATGTCTGTTGGAGACAACAGGAGAGAGTTCTGACAACTGAGAAACCTCTAATTTAGGGTCTTTGTTTTGGTTTTCTCACTTAACTTGCAGGGTAAGCTGCTTAACTCTATTTATTTTCACATTGCAGTACTCAAATTCTATGATGCTAAAACTTGGTTCTGGCAACAACACTGTCAGAATTCTGTCCTAGACGAGTACTGTCCTAGACGAAGTAGACTAAGGTTTTGATAAGAGTGGTTAAAGGGCTGTAAAGCATAGTTTAGTCCATTTATTTCTAGGGAAGTGTTATGCACAGGGTTCCTTCTTCCTTTCTTGTTATCTTTTTTTATATTGAATTTTAAGCTTATCCTAAAACCACTAATTGATTTATTTCTAAAAACTTGGAATTTAAATAAAACAAACAAACATATAGGGCACTGTGGAATGAAGTATGTTTGATCACTCAGAATCTTATATTTTTTAATTATGGAACTATAGTTGATTTACAATGTTGTGTTAGTTTCAGGTGTACAGCAAAGTGATTCAGTTGCATATAAATATTCTTTTTCAGATTCTTTTCCATTATAAGGTATTACAAGATATTGAATATAGTTCCCTGTGCTATATAGAAGGACCTTGATGTTTATCTATTTTTTAAAAATTTATAATGTTTTTATTGTGCTTTTCTTATTACAAAAGTATTTCATGCAGAAAATTTGAAAAGTAAGGATAAGCAACAAATAAATATGTAAGAAACACTTGAATCTTATCACCCAAAAACATTCGCTGATAACATATTATTCTTCGCTCTTTTCATTTTTTATGTTTTAAATTTTTATTGAAGTATAGTTGATTTATAATGTTTCAGGTATATAGAAAAAATGATTCTGTTATATATATTCTTTTTCAGATTCTTTCCAATTATAGGTTATTACAAGATATTGAATATAGTTCCCTGTACTATACGGTAGGTCTTTGTTGCTTATCTATTTTATATATAGTAGTGTGTATCCGTTAATCCCAAACTCCCAATTTATCCCTCCCCCCATTTCCCTTTTGGTAGCCTTAAGTTTGTTTTCTATGTCTGTGAGTCTATATCTGTTTTGTAAATAAGTTTATTTGTATTATTTCTTAGATTCCACATATAAGTGATATCATCACTTGATATCATCGCTTGATATTTGTCTTTCTTTAACTTACTTCACTTACTGTGATAATTTCTAGGTCCATCCATGTTGCTGCCAATGTCATTATTTCATTCTTTTTTATGGCTGGGTAATATTCCATTGTGTATGTATACCACTCAGGAAGTGAAACTCTGGTGAGATAAAACATAGATCTCAGAATCTCACCAGCACAGTGAGAAGCTCTGGGGAGGGGGCCTCCCATCACAATTGATGGACAATGTAAGGTAGAAGTGAAAGCACAGGCTCTGTCATCAGAATCCCTTTGAGGCAAACCCTGGCACTGCCTTTTCTAGTACTGAGATCTTGTGCCATTGACTTGAGAACTTCATGCTCCACTTTTCCCACCAGTGACATGCAAATAATAGTACCTCCCTCATTGGATTATTATAAGAATTAAAGGACATAATGCACGTAAAATAACCAGAGTACTGCCTGGCAGTTAGTAAGGAATATATGTAAATCTTTGCTCAAATAAACAAAGAAAATATTTCCCAGGAACTGAGTGAACACAGTGACTTCCTATGCCCAGTGTCTACCAAGTATTTTCTGACCACCAGGGAAACTTCCAGCCATCCTGTGACCACATATGAGAGCTCTTCCACATCAGTGTATCTGAAAGATGAGACTGTGTGCTTGGTGCTGTAAACTCTGTGATTTCCAGTCTCTGGGCTATGGATGAGGGACTTCCTCACCTCTAGGGATGGACTGGTGTCCCTGGACAGTCCTATTGTTTCTCCAGGAAAGGTTGGTTGACCTTATTCCCAACCCATGTGTGTTCAGAAGTACACAGGTCATGTGACACAATTCCAAGATCTCAAAGAACTAATTTTTTAAAACTTTATTACTAAGGAAATTTCAGATCTGCTAACTCAGGAGCTGCCTATAAATTTCCAAGAAATTACACTTTTAAAATCTATTTTTAATCACTAACTCAAACTTTTCAATTCACCAATAATTCAAGCTACAACTAGGAATCTGCAAATTATTACTTCTGAAATTCTCTCTCTCATTCTCTTTCTTTCTCACTCCCCACCTCTCTCTCTCCCTTTGTGTTCCTCTCCCTTTGTCAGAACACATTTGTTATTTTAATATCTTTATTGGAGTATAATTGCTTTACATGCTTGTGTTAGTTTCTGCTGTATAAAAAAGTGAATCAGTTATACGTATAAATATATCCCCATAACACCTCTTGCGTCCCCTTCCCATCCTCCCAATCTCACCCCTCTAGGTGGTCACAAAGCACCAAGCTGATCTCGCTGTGCTTTGTAATTGCTTCCCACTAGCTATCTATTTTACAGTTGGTAGTGTATATATGTCAATGCCACTCTCTCACTTCTTCCCAGCTTACCCTTCCCCCTCCCTGTGTCCTCAAGCCCATTCTCTACATCTGTGTCTTTATTCCTGCCCTACCCCTAGGTTCATCAGAACTTTTTTTTTTTTTTAGATTCCATATATATGTGTTAGCATACAGTGTTTATTTTTCTCTTTCTGACTTACTTCACTCTATATGACAGGCTCTAAGTCCATCCACCTCACTACAAATAACTCAATTTCATTTCTTTATATGACAGAGTAATATTCCATTGTATATATGTGCCACATCTTCTTTATCCATTCATCTGTCAATGCACACTTGGGTTGCTTCCATGTCCTGGTTATTGTAAATAGTGCTGCAATGAACATTGTGGCACATGACTCTTTTTGAATTATGGTTTTCTCAGAGTATATGCCCAGTAGTGGGATTGCTGGGTCATATGGTAGTTCTATTTTTAGTTTCTTAAGGAACCTCCATATTGTTCTCCATAGTAGCGGTATCGATTTACATTCCCACCAACAGTGCAAGAGGGTTCCCTTTTCTCCACACCCTCTCCAGCATTTATTGTTTGTAGATTTTTTGGTGATAGCCATTCTGACGGGTATGAGGTGATACCTCATTGTAGTTTTGATTTGCATTTCTCTAATGATTAGTGATGTTGAGAGTCCTTTCATGTATTTTTGTGAAATTTGGATATCTTCTTTGGAGAAATGTCTATTTAGGTCTTCCGCCCATATTTGAATTGGGTTGTTTGTTTTTTGATATTTAGCTGCAGGACCTGCTTGTAAATTTTGGAGATTAAACCTTTGTCAGTGGCTTCATTTGCAATTTTTTTCTCCCATCCTGAGGGTTGTCTTTTTGTCTTGTTTATGGTTTCCTTGGCTGTGCAATAGCTTTTAAGTTTCATTAGGTCCCATTTGTTTATTTTTGTTTTTATTTCCTTTTCCCTAGGAGGTGGGTCAAAAAGAATCTTACTGTTATTTATGTCATAGAGTGTTCTGCCTATGTTTTCCTCCAAGAGTTTTATAGTGTCTGCCCTTACATTTAGGTTTTTAACCCATTTTGAGTTTATTTTTGTGTATGGTGTTATGTAGCGTTCTAATTTTATTCTTTTACCTGTAGTGGTCCAGTCTTCCCAACACCACTTACTGAAGAGGCTGTCTTTTCTCCATTGCATATTCTTGCCTCCTTTATCAATGATAAGATGACCATATGTGTGTGGGTTTATCTTGGGGCTTTCTATCCTGTTCCATTGATCTATATTTCTGTTTTTGTGCCAGTACCATATTGTCTTGATTACCGTAGCTTTGTAGTATAGTCTGAAATCAGGGAGCCTGTTCCCTCCAACTCTGTTTTTCTTTCTCAAGATTGCTTTGGCTATTTGGGATCTTTTGTGTTTCCATACAAATTGTGAAATTTTTTGTTCTAGTTCTGTGAAAAATTCCAGTGGTAGTTTGATAGTGATTGCCTTGAATCTGTAGATTGCTTTGGGTAGTAGAGTCATTTTCACAATGTTGATTCTTCCAATCCAAGGACATGGTATATCTCTCCATCTGTTTGTATCATCTTTAATTACTTTTATCTGTGTCTTATAATTTTCTGCATACAGGTCTTTTGTCTCCTTAGGTAAGTTTATTCCTAGGTATTTTATTCTTTTTGTTGTAATAGTAAATAGGAGTGTTCCCTTAATTTCTGTTTCAGATTGTTCATCATTAGTGTATAGGAATGCAAGAGATTTCTGTGCATTAATTTTTTATCCTGCTACTTTACCAAATTCATTGATTAGCTCTAGTAGTTTTCTGGTAGCATCTTTAGGATTCTCTATGTATAGTATCATGTCATCAGCAAACAGTGAGAGTTTTAATTCTTCTTTTCTGATTTGTATGATTTTTGTTTCTTTTTTGTCTGATTGCTGTGGCTAAAACTTCCAAAACTATGTTGAATAATAGTGGTAAGAGTGGGCAACCTTGTCTTTTTACTGATCTTAGTGGAAATGGTTTCAGTTTTTCACCATTGAGAATGATGTTGGCTGTAGGTTTGTTATATACAGACTTTATTCTGTTGAGATACGTTCCTTCTATGCCTACTTTCTAAGAGTTTTTTTCATAAATAGATGTTGAATTTTGTCGAAAACTTTTTCTGCATCTATTGAGATTATCATATGGTTTTTCTCCTTCAGTTTAGTAATAGGGTTTACCACATTGACTGATTAGCCTATATTGAAGAATCCTTGCATTCCTGGGATAAATGCCACTTGATCATGGTGTATGATCCTTTTAATGTGCTGTTGGATTCTGTTTGCTAGTATTTTGTTGAGGATTTTTGCATCTATGTTCATCAGTGATATTTGTCTGTAGTTTTCTTCCTTGTGACATCTTTGTCTGGTTTTGGTATCAGGGTGATGGTGGTCTCGTAGAATGAGTTTGGGAGTGCTCCTCCCTTTGCTATAGTTTGGAAGAGTTTGGGAAGGGTTAGTGTTAGCTCTTCTCTAAATGTTTGGTAGAATTCTACTGTGAAGCCATCTGGTCCTGGAATTTTTTTGTTGGAAGTTTTTTAATCACAGTTTCAAGTTCAGTGCTTGTGATTGGTCCATTTATACTTTCTATTTCTTCCTGGTTCAGTCTCAGAAGGTTGTGCTCTTCTAAGAATTTGTCCATTTCTTCCAGGTTGTCCATTTTATTGGCATAGAGTTGCTTGTAGTAATCTCTCATTCTCCTTTGTATTTCTTCAGTGTCAGTTGTTACTTCTATTTCCTTTCTAATTCTATTGATTTGAGTCTTCTCCCTTTTTTTCTTGATGAGTCTGGCTAATGTTTTATCAATTTTGTTTATCTTCTCAAAGAACCAGCTTTTAGTTTTATTTATCCTTACTATCGTTTCCTTCATTTCTTTTTCATTTACTTCTGATCTGATCTTTATGATTACTTTCCTTCTGCTAACTTTGCAGGTTTTTTTGTTCTTCTTTCTCTAATTACTTTAGGTATAAGGTTAGGTTGTTTATTTGCGATTTGTCTCAGTTCTTGAAGTACGATTGTATTGTTATAAACTTCCCTCTTAGAATTGCTTTCACTGCATCCCATAGGTTTTGCATGTCATGTTTTCATTGTCATTTGTTTCTAGGTATTTTTTAATTGCCTCTTTGATTTTTTCAGTGATCTCTTGGTTTTTTAGTACCATAATGTTTAGCCTCAATGTGTTTTTATATTTTACAGTTTTTTTTTCCTGTAACTGATATCTAGACTCATAGCACTGTGGTCTCAAAAGATACTTGATACTATTTCAATTTCTTAAATTTACCAAGACTTGATTTGTGACCCAAGATGTGATCTATCCTGGAGAATGTTCCATGAGTCCTTGAGAAGAAACTGTATTCTGGTGTTTGTGGATGGAATTTCCTATAAATATCAATTAAGTCCATCATGTTTAATGTGTCATTTAAACTTGTGTTTCCTTATTCATTTTCATTTTGGTTGATCTGTCCATTGGTGAAAGTGGGGTGTTAAAGTATCCTACTATTATTGTGTTTCCCTTTTATGGCTGTTAACGTTTGCCTTATGTATTGCGGTGCTCCTATGTTGGGTGCATAAATTTTTACAATTTTTATATCTTCTTCTTAGGTTGATCCCTTGATCATTATGTAGTGTCCTTCTTTCTGTCTTGTAATAGTCTTTATTTTAAAGTCTATATTGTCCAATATGAGACTTGCTACTCCAGCTTTCTTTTGATTTCCATTTTCATGGAATATCTCATTCCATCCCCTCACTTTCAGTCTGTATGTGTCCCTATGTACTGAAGTGGGTCTCTTATAGACAGCATATATATGGGTATTTTTTTTTTATCCATTCAGCTAGTCTATGTATTTTGGATGGAACATTTAATCCATTTACATTTAAGGTAATTATCGGTATGTATATTCTCATTACCATTTTATTAATTGTTTTGGATTTGTTATTGTAAGTCTTTTACTTCTCTTGTGTTTCCTGCCTAGAGAAGTTCCTGTAGCATTTGTTGTAAAGCTGGTTTGGTGGTGCTGAATTCTCTTAGCTTTTTCTTGTCTGTAAAGTTTTTAATTTCTCCATCGAATCTGAATGAGATCCTTGCTGGGTAGAGTAATCTTGGTTGTAGGCTTTTTCACTTTCATCACTTTAAATATTTCCTACCACTCTCTTCTGGCTTTCAGAGTTTCTGCTGAAAGATCAGCTGTTAACCTTAGGGATTCCTTTGTATGCTATTTTTTGTTTTCCCCGTGTTTCTTTTTTTTTTTTTTTAACATCTTTATTGGAGTATAATTCCCCGTGTTTCTTTTAATATTTTTTCTTTGTATTTAATTTTTGATAGTTTGATTAATATGTGTCTTGGCGTGTTTCTCCTTAAATTTATCCTGTATGGGACTCTCTTTGCTTCCTGGACTTGATTGACTATTTCCTTTCCCATATTAGGGAAGGTTTCAACTATAATCTCTTCAAATAGTTTCTCAGTCCCTTTCCTTTTCTCTTCTTCTTCTGGGACCCATACAATTCAAATGTTGGTGCATTTAACATTGTCCCAGACGTCTCTGAGACTGTCCTCAATTCTTTTCATTCTTTCTTCTTTATTCTGTTCTGTGGTAGTTATTACCATTATGGTATCTTGCAGCTCACTCATCTGTTCTTCTGCCTCAGTTTTTCTGCTACTGATTCTTTCTAGAGAATTTTTAATTTCATTTATTGTGTTGTTCATTACTGTTTGTTTGCTCTATAGTTCTTCTAGGTCCTTGTTAAATGTTTCTTGTATTTTCTCCATTCTATTTCCAAGATTTTGGGTTATCTTTACTATCATTACTCTGAATTCTTTTTCAGGTAGACTGCCTATTTCCTCTCCATTTGCTTGGTCTGGTGGGTTTTCACTTTGTTCCTTCTTCTGCTGCACATTTCTCTTCTTCTCATTTTGCATAACTTACTCTGTTTGAGGTGTTCTTTTCACAGCCTGCAGGTTCATAGTTCCTGTTGTTTTTGTTTTCTGCCCCCAGTGGGTAAGGTTGATTTAGTGGGCTTTGTAGGTTTCCTGGTGGAGGGATTAATGCCTGTGTTTTGGTGGATGAGGCTGTATCTTGTCTTTCTGGTGGGCAGGACTGAGCCCAGCGGTGTGTTTTGGGGTGTCTGTGAACTTATTATGATTTTAGTCAGCCTCTCTGCTAATGGGTGGTTTTGTGTTCCTATCTTGCTAGTTGTTTGGCATGAGGTGTCCAGCACTGGAGCTTGCTGGTCGTTGAATGGAGCTGGGTCTTAGTGTTGAGACAGAGATCTCTGTGAGAGCTCTCACCGACTGATATTACATGGGGCCAGGAGGGCTCTGGTGGTCCAATGTCCTGAACTCAGAACTTGGCTCTCCCACCTCCGAGGATCAGGCCTGACACCCAGCCAGAGCACAAAAACCCTGTCAGCCACATGGCTCAGAAGAAAGGGGAGAAAAATAGAAAGGAATAACAAAATTAAAATTAGTTATTAAAATAAAAATTAATAAAATATATTATTAAAATTTAAAAGTAATTTTAAAAAAAGAAGAGAGCTAAAAAACTGATAACCAAATCCACCAATGATAACAAGCACTAAAAACTAAACTAAGAAAAATATATAAATCAGAAACTATTTAGTTGCATATAGCAAACCCCAAGTCTACAGTTGCTCCCAAAGTCCACTGCCTCAATTTTGGGATGATTCATTGTCTATTCAGGTATTTCACAGAGAAAGGGTATATCAAGTTGATTGTGGACATTTGATCCACTGCTCCTAAGGCTGCACGGAGAGATTTCCCTTTCTCTTCTTTGCTTGCACAGCTCCTGAGGTTCAGCTTTGGATTTGGCCTCGCCTCTGCATGTAGGTCGTCCTCTGGCATCTGTTCTTCACCCAGATAGTAGGGCTTTAAAGGAGTGGCTGATTAAGGGGCTCTGGCTTACTCAGGCCAGTGGGAGGAAGGGCTATGGAATGCGGGGAGAGCCTGAGGTGGCAGAGGCCTATGTGACGTTGCAACAGCCTGAGGCGCACCATGTGTTCTCTCTGGGAAGTTGTCCCTGGATCACGGGATCCTGGCAGTAGTGGGCTGCACAGGCTCCCGGGAAGGTGTGGATATTGACCTGTGCTTGTACACAGGATCCTTTGTAGCTTTAGTAGCAGCCTTAGCATCTCATGCCCATCTCTGGTGTCTCACTGGTAGCCGCATCTTGTGCCCATCTCTGGAGCTTGTTTAGGTGGTGCTCTGCATCTCTTCTCCTCGCACATCCTGAAACAATGGTCTCTTGTCTCTTAGGCAGTTCCAGACTTTTTCCCAGACTCCCTCCCAGCTAGCTGTGGTGCACTAGCCCCCTTCAGGCTGTGTTCATGCAGCCAATCTCAGTCCTCTCCCTGGGATCTGAACTCCAAAGCCCAAGCCTCAGCTCCCAGCCCCCACCAAGCTTCTCAGGCTGCTGAGTGCTGGTCGGCACCAATCCCCTGTGTCAGAATCTCTGTACTTTTCCCTCTGCACTCCTGTTGCTGAGCTCTCCTCTGTGGCTCCAAAGCTTCCCCCTTGCCCACCCCCCGTTTCCACCAGTGAAGGGACTTCTTAGTGTGTGGAAACCTTTCCTCCTTCACAGCTCCCTCCCAGAGGTGCAGGTCCCATCCCTATTCTTTTGTCTCTGTTTTTTCTTTTTTCTTTTGCCCTACCCCGGTACATGGGGAGTTTCTTGCCTTTTGGGAAGTCTGAGGTCTTCTGTCAGCGTTCAGTAGGTGTTCTGTAGCAGTTGTTCCACATGTAGATCCATTTTTGATGTATTTGTGGGGTAGAAGGTGATCTCCATGTCTTACTCTTCTGCCTTCTTGAAGGTCCTCTCCTCCAGAACACATTTTATTTTCCCTACTTTCTGGATCATCTCTTTCTAGGATGTCACAAAAGAATAGAAAGATTCCAGCTTATTTTACAATAATTTGCTTAACTTAGGATAAAAAGTCAGGTTTATGTTTCTATTTATGTATTTCAGTGTGTTCTGTGTGCCTTTGGTCAGTTTTCTTTGGCATGAACATACATTGGTACTGCTTCCCTTAAGCAATACCATGTAACTGCAAGGTATAGAGTTTCTGAAGAATATGCAAACCAGGTGCCCCAGATATTGAAATCATTGTTATAGTTAGATTCTTAATCATCTCTCCTTTTTCTCTATTTTCCTCTCTTGGTATCTATCCAAACATGGAGCCCCAAGCAAGATATTTTTTTAAAAGTCCAAACAATAATTAACCTCTCCCCATCCCTTGTGATGTAAAGCAATGAGTACAACTTAAGAAATGTGCTGAGGAAAGATCTTTATTTCATGTTACCTGTTCCATTTGAGACCTAAGTGTTATCTCAAAGAAGTAGAATCAAAATTCAGACTAAGTTCAGAATACAGTTCTTGTCATCCAGAAATATATTGCAGGCTCCTAACAAAGTCAGAGTTTGGGAGAATGTGGGAATGGATTTGCTACTAATAATTCAGACTTTCTTCATTTGCTTTATTGTTTGTGTATCTATATATCAACTCATCTGTTCAAAATTAATAAAATACTTATTCTGTGTAAGAAACTCATACTTATGAGAGCAAACTAAATGAATAGAAAGTAAATTAATGAATGAATGAAAATAATGGAATTTGGAGTAAAATAAACCTGAACTTGAATCTTAATTCTATCACTTATAAGAAATGACTTTACATAAGTTGTTAAATTTTGTTTGTCTCTGCTTCTACATCTGGAAAATGTGAGTTATAATGGCATGTATTTCTTAAGGGAATTAAATTAGTTTGTATATGTAAAATTCCTGGTATGTAGTTGCTTTTTTTGTTGTTTATTTGTTTGTTTAATACATATTGAATCTTCTACTTTCTTTCCTTTCCATCTAACCTCTATGCTACTCCATATCCCCCTTTTTTAGTCTCTCTCTACCCAGAAAGACTTTCTGGATTAAATTTTCTCGACTTCTTATTATTTGTGTCTCTGCTTTCTCCTGTATGAGCTTGCTTCTGATTATTAGTAGTCCTGAACTTGTCTTTTTTATGATTTTTCTATGCTTATAATCTATGGCATGTAAATTAGAAACTAAAGTTTTCAGAGTTGACAAAAAAGGGTAACACTGATGAATATATTTGAACCAGGGGATCTTGTCAGAGCAAAGCTAGAAAGTCCTCATGAGTACCATTATTTGAGGTGGATCTAAAGTTCAACTCTTTGAATCAAAAGTTGAATCAAAAGAAGATGAAGATATTCAGGAAAGATTCAAGAATTTGTAATAAGTAGAGAATCAGGATGGAAGATTTTGTTTTTTCTATTAAGGAATATAAAACATTTTTGGTGTCATTGAAGCCTAGGGTGGCATGAAGTTGTAGTATTTAGATCTTAGGTATTGTTTTTTTCTGGTTTGGTTCAGTCATACACAGACTACAGTCTAATTAAAATTTATTTTCAACAGAATTGGGTTAACTGCAACCAAAATAGATCCTAAGCGTTCCTCAACCCTAATTATTCCAATATTTCTCACTTTATTCTTCTAATATTTTCTCATTCTTTAGCCTGCCTCCAATCTTTTACTCTTGATCCTCCCCACCATCCTTATCCATCTTCCTTGTTATTGAGACAGTATGCAGTTAACAGTGTAGACTCAGATAAATCTATAATGGTATATAGTCTCTGCTCATCTGTGAGAAGATATAAATCATAGAACAACTGTGAGTAAAATAGGATTCCTTATTCACCATGTATAATGCTTAGCACAATGTCTGGCCCATACAAAACACTTATTAAATATTATTCACTAATGTTATTTTATTAAGAGAGAAAATTGAGATTAGGCATTGTGTTAAAAAATTAGTCATTAGACCATCCAATCTATTTTACCTGCTTTTCTGTTTTTAAGAACTAAGGATGTTTTCCTGTATGTTTCTAGTTTCAAATATCTCTCCAGGGCTTTCCCACTGCTTACACAAGTTAATGATAATTAATTCAGTAATGTCATAGTTAAAATGTTAATAATCACAAGTATAGTGAGGGAAAATTCACATCCTACAGCAAATGGCAAATATAGTTTACAACTTTAAGTGAATAAATATATCTTAACAAATGTGTCTTCTATATAACAAAGATTTAGAGTCTCATGTTTCAAAGTCAAGAGTTCTTAAAACTATTATAATAAACATTTCAATATTATGGGAAATTAATTTATAATTTTTGGTAAATAAATACACAAGCATCAACTTTATGATGAGGTTTAGAGTATATATAGATTTAGTTTACATTTAATAGCACTGGTATATGAATATTCTGAAACATTCTTTCTTATATATGTAAGCAAGATGAATTCGTCTTTCCCAGATGGTGCTTTAGTTTTACAAAACACTTGTATCAAGAGCTTCTTCTTATTTTTTTTTAAGTGCTGTTGAGGTTTTAAAGCTTGCAACTTGAAATATAACTTCACCCTGTTGACTCAAAGATATTTAGATTTCCACAAGTTCTATATTATCAATATTATTAAAACAAACAAACAAAAAATACTAAATCAACAAAAGGAGAACATGGTACAGCAACAAATAATTACATTTTTCTTTTGAAAGCATTGTTTGCTAACACTTTAATTCCTGATAATACTTGATTTGCAGGTGTTGTTTAAAGCCTTAATAACCATCTCTAGTGGTTAACTTTAATGTTTCCACTTGCCTAGTATATGGTGTCCAGTTGTTTGCCATACACCAATCTAGATATTGCTGTGATTAACATATAAATCAGTAGGTTCTGAGTAAAGCAGACTACCTTTCGTAATGTGGATGAACCTCGACCAATGAATTGAAGGCCTTAAGGGCAAACACTGAGGTTTCATTCAGAAGAAATTATCAAGGTTGCAACATTGAAACCCTGCCTGAGCTTCCAGCCTGCTGTATAGAATTCAGACTTGACTTCCTCATCAGTCTGAATTTCTAACTCAGTCTGTTTTGTAGGTTTCATACTCAATCACATGAGCCAATTTTTAAGAATAAATCCCTCCCTCTGTCTCCACATGCACTCACATACATGTACACACTACAGATAAGTGTGTATACTGTATACATATCTTGTATAAAGACACACATATATATAGACACATATACTCATAAATATATTATATACATGCATCATACACATGGTTCTGTTTCTCTGGAGAACTCTAATATACTCTTCAAGAAATAGATGATTTCCTTAATGTTTGTTATCCTTATCCTCTCTAATCAAATTGACCATGTGCTTCCCAAATCTTGCTTGAACTTCACTAGGGAGGGAATGTACCCTTTCTTCACAGTCAGAATAGAGAATAAAACCAATATTTCAAAACTTTAAATACAGTATAATTTATAAAAATTTTGAATCTTTATTGTGTTTACCTAAAATAAATATAACATTGTAAATCAACTATACTTCAATTAAAAAAAAAGGAAAAAAAAATAAAGAAAAAAATGTAGTCATACAAAAACTTGTGTAGATTGAATTATCAGAACATGAATTTTACCTTAGAGTCATAGAATTTTGCCATTGTCAAGACCTTCAGCAGCCATTTAGTCCTGTCTCTAATGTATGTAATAGCCAGTGCTGTAACTCAATGTTGTTCCCATCACAATACACTAAAACTTATCTTTGTCAGTGTAAGAAATTAGACTTTATAATCCATGGTTTCATACACTAGCATTTCCTTGGTAGGTTCAGTAATATCTAATTCTGTGAAATACATTTGTGCTTTGCTCAATTCCTAGTTAGGCACTTTTCTGTTTTGTCCATGACACTGAATTCAAACAAACAAAATAAAATTTAAAAAAAAAAAAAAACTTAGAGTTGAATATGATACTGGACTCCCTTTCTGGTCCCTTAACAATTTTTTTCCAGATTATGCACATCTTTAAAATTTTTCAAGATGGTGATTTGAAAACTAAGTTTTGGAAATAGGAGTTAGATATTTTTCAATCCTCTCAGAAGAGTCAGAAGTGTTTATTAACTGACCAGCAAACTGGAGATTGAGGACTTCCAATAACCTCTGCCAGTTAAATGATCCATCCATCCCCCAGGAAAGGATCTTCACTTCAAACGCAAGGTGAAACCTATCACCACCTTCTGCCCCTTAGTAACACACCACTAAATGTGACAGCAAGAGGAAGTGAGGTAGAAAAGTGGCCAGGCATGTCCATAAAAAATGATGGCAATAAGACAACTGGGGCATCTATTCAGCTGGAGTGTGTATTCTATTTTGAAGCAATAAAATTTAATAGGATTTAAAAGATGTTTGGTTTCTTTAAAAAACTTTTAATAAAGATAAGCAATAAAATTTGATTTGAATGAACATCTGAAAGAGGGCAGGTATATTAGTATTATGTTATTTTTTAAAGATGGTTTCCATTTTTTGATGGGTAAATGCAAGTGTAAGATCAGAGAGGTCTGTAAGAAGAACCCGTTAGAAGTCAGCTATCCTGGCCTTTTCACTTCAAATAAAAGTTTTGGATGACGCAGTTCTGCAGATGTAAAATGGGTCAATTTGAAGCAGGAAAAAGCTGCAGTTATGCAAGTGGAGTACCAGTATCAAGAAGAATCTCTAACAATGAAGCAGGATGACCTCTGGAAAAGCAGCAGCCAAGGGCAGACTTCCATGAGTGCCTGCAAGAGAGGCCAGAGCAGAAAGGTCAAGTGGTTTATCTCAAGTCCTTTACCGAGAAATGATCTTTCAACCCATACCTAGCAATAATGCTTAACAGATGGATCTCCTACTGAGTAAGAAAATTTGGAAAGTAAAATGTTAATTAATGGATTTCCCCAGCAGCCCAGTGGTTAAGACTCCACACTTCCACTGCAGGGGGCCCAGGTTCGATCCCTGGTTGGGGAACTAAGATTCCACATGCTGTGTGATCTGGCCCAAAAATAATAAAATATAAAAAAATGAGCAAAAAACTGGAAACAAAGAAATAAAAATAAAATTTATAGTTTTTTTTAAAAATCTAATTGAAGAATAGTTGTTATGAAGAAGAGCCTTTGGGGAAGGGGCAATACAAGGGTTTTGTAAGTCTAAACAAGGCAGTTTTGAGGACACAGGAGAAAAGTGAACAGGAAGGGAAAAAGTTCTAGGTTGGAGCATATGGATTTCAACTCTTTCTATTACTGCCTAGTATTTGCCTAATTAGAAAGGTTTCAAAAATCTCTGAAAACTCATTGCAAAGGGGATTGTCATCTTTAAGACTGAGCTACATTAATATTGTGACCTGGAAAAAACATCATTATTCAAGTCATTCAGATCATAAGCTACTTATGACTAGTGGGTACTTCAATATTTGTTCTATCCTACGTAATGTTGGTATTCCTCTATTTCTCAAAAAAAAAAAGAAGTTTTCCAGTATTGCATTTTTCCTCTGACTTATCCAAAGAGTAATATGTTTTTCTCTTAAACACTTTGCCTGTGTGTACAGAGCACACAGAGTATTTTATTAGTTCCAGGATGTACTTCTGAACTATTATAACAACTTTAGTTTTGTTTTGCTTTTTCTTCCTTTCAGAGGGACACATTTATTAGCATTCATAAGTTATTAATTAGCATTTGTACAAAGTGCACAAAAGACTAATGAAAAGTGTTCACCTATTAGGAATAGGCTGGGGGGAATGTTAATTGGAATTGACTTATTCCTGAATTATTTTAATATTAATTCCCAGACACAGAGTGCTGGTCTGGAAAAGCAAGGACTTCTTCATTTTAGAACATCTTTCTTTTTTTAAGCAGAAGCCAATTATTAATAAGAAGATATAAATATTATCCATTCTAAAGGAGTTAAAAGCTGGCACTATAAGGAATCCCCTGTGCTGGGGGTGACACATACATCTTTAGTAAATTTAATAGGTATCCATTCATAAAGCATAGCTTATTTTACTTCAGTGAATCAGAATGATGGTTTAAGTATTGCACAAGGGCACTTCATGTGATGCATGCCACACTTTGGATTCTGCATGAGAGAGATAATCATAAAACAAAGTCACTAAGTGCTCTGAAGCAGCGTGCTTTGGAATAAAGCAACTTAATTTTCAGGTAGTTAAGGAGCTGTCTTTCCAATAACAATTGTGAATGCCATTTCACTTAAACCAAATAAAATGTTAGATTTCAAAGAAGACAGGGCTTCCCTGGTGGCGCAGTGGTTGAGAGTCCGCCTGCCAATGCAGGGGACACGGCTTCGTGCCCTGGTCCGGGAAGATCCCACATGCCGCGGAGCGGCTAGGCCCATGAGCCATGGCTGCTGAGCCTGTGTGTCCGGAGCCTGTGCTCCGCAATGGGAGAGGCCACAACAGTGAGAGGCCCGTGTACAGCAAAAAAAAAACTAAAAATAAAGATAAAAGAAGACAGATGGCCACAAAACCAGATTTCGAAAGCCCTTTTTCTTCTTCTTTTTTTCCCCATTAATCTAAGTATGGATTATACAGGATTTTTTCTCTTTCTTGGGTTATAAAGTAAAATATACTTTAAATGTATAAAGACCAGTGATGCATGGAATCATGGAATTCTACTCTGGAACACTATCCAATGCAAATATTCTGAGATGTAAATAAAGCTTTATTAGGCATTTGTATCTTAGTATAAGTAAGCTTAAGATTCATTTCTGAGACAAGTTACATTTGCTTTTTTCTTTGCAGAGTATTTGAATCTTGACTGCATAAGGAAATCATAGTTCAAGCTTCAATTTTGTTTCAATCTTGCTGAACAATTAAAGGAAATTTATTAAAATTCTCTGGGACATTTTTTTTTATGTGTAAGTTCATCAGAGGATGGTAAAGACCCATGTAGATCTAATATTTCAAGTTAGTTGTTTCAGAAACTGTTAACCATTTTTGAAAATTTTCTTAAGGTAAAAATTAATAATTGCTGCTAAGAATCTGTCTTTCCATCAAAAAACAAAACAAAACAAACCTATGAGTTGATTTAGGGCATAAGCAGAGAATAATCCCTACTACAAGACAGATGTATCAGAAAATACATGAAGATATTCAAGTCTAGCAAACACTTCTATTCAAAATCTCTCTCAAAGAGTTATATTTATTGTTTCTTAAAAGAACATCCTCCAAGGAAACATATTAGGCTTCCATTCTTTTTAAGGCAATCCATTGACCTGAACTCCAGTATGCTATCTGCACCCCTTAATTCTGATCATGAGCTCAGACATGAGAAAGCCAAGTGTATCATAGAAGAAGCAGGATGAGTGTTCTGCCAATGAATCCACAATTTAATTAAGCTAAATTAATGGATATCAATAATTATATGGATTTTATAACCAGGAGATCACTGAAGGAATCAAAGACAGAATCAAAATATACCTAGAAACAAATGACAATGAAAAAATTATGACCCAAAACCTGTGAGATGCAGCAAAAGCAGTTCTAAGAGGGAAGTTTACAGCAATACAATCCTACCTCAAGGAACAAGAAACGTCTCAAATAAACAACCTAACCTTATACCTAAAGCAATTAGAGAAAGAAAAACAAACAAAAAAACCCCTGAAAGTTAGCAGAGGAAAGAGATCATAAAGATCAGATCAGAAATAAATGAAAAATAAATGAAGGAAATAATAGCAAAGATCAATAAAACAAAAAGCTGTTTTTTTTGAGAAGATAAACAAAATTGATAAACAGCCAGACTCATCAAGAAAAAAAAGAAGAATTAAATCAACAGAATTAGATATGAAAAAGGAGAAGTAACAACTGACACTGCGGAAATACAAAGGATCATCAGAGATTACTACAAGCAACTATATGTCAATAAAATGGACAACCTGGAAGAAATGGACAAATTCTTAGAATGGCACAACCTTCCAAGACTGACCCAGGAAGAAATAGAAAATAAAAACAGACAAATCAGAAGCACTGAAATTGAGACTGTGATTAATAATCTTCCAACAAACAAAAGCCCAAGACCAGATGGCTTCACAGTAGAGTTCTACCAAACATTTAGAGAAGAGCTAACACCTATCCTTCTCAAACTCTTCCAAAGTATAGCAGACAGAGGAGCACTCCCAAACTCATTGTATGAGGCCACCATCACCCCGATACCAAAACCAGACAAAGATATCACAAGGAAGAAAACTACAGACCAATATCACGATGAACATAGATGCAAAAGTCCTCAACAAAATACTAGCAAACAGAATCCAACAGCACATTAAAAGGATCATACACCATGATCAAGTGGGGTTTATCCCAGGAATGCAAGCATTCTTCAATATACACAAATTAATCTATGTGATAAACCATATTAACAAATTGAAGGAGAAAAATCATATGAAAATCTCAATAGATGCAGAAAAAGCTTTTGACAAAATACAACACCCATTTATAAAACAAAACAAAACAAAACAAAAAAACCCTCCAAAAAGTAGGCATAGAGGGAACATACTTCAACAGAATAAAGGCCATATATGACAAACCCACAGCCAACATCATTCTCAATGGTGAAAAACTGAAACAATTTCCACTAAGGTTAGGAAGAAGACAAGGTTGTCCACTCTCACCACTATTACTCAACATAGCTTTGGAAGTTCTAGCCACAGCAATCAGATAAGAAAAAGAAATAAAAGGAATCCAAATCAGAGAAGAAGAAGTAAAACTGTCACTGTATGCAGCTGACACAATACTATACATAGAGAATCCTAAAGATGCTACCAGAAAACTACTAGAGCTAATCAATGAATTTGGTAAAGTAGCAGGATACAAAATTAATGCACAGAAATCTCTTGCATTCCTACACACTAATGATGAACAATCTGAAACAGAAATTAAGGGAACACTCCCATTTACCATTACAACAAAAAGAATATACCTAGGAATAAACCTACCGAAGGAGACAAAAGACCTGTATGCAAAAAACTAAGACACTGATGAAAGAGATTAAAGATGATACAAACAGATGGAGAGATATACCATGTCCTTGGATTGGAAGAATCAACATTGTGAAAATGACTCTACTACCCAAAGCAATCTACAGATTCAATGCAATCTCTATCAAACTACCACTGGCATTTATCACAGAACTAGAACAAAAAAAATCACAATTTGTATGGAAACACAAAAGATCCCAAATAGCCAAAGCAATCTTGAGAAAGAAAAACAGAGTTGGAGGGAACAGGCTCCCTGATTTCAGACTATACTACAAAGCTACGGTAATCAAGACAATATGGTACTGGCACAAAAACAGAAATATAGATCAATGGAACAGGATAGAAAGCCCCAAGATAAACCCACACACATATGGTCATCTTATCATTGATAAAGGAGGCAAGAATATGCAATGGAGAAAAGACAGCCTCTTCAGTAAGTGGTGTTGGGAAGACTGGACCACTACAGGTAAAAGAATAAAATTAGAACGCTACATAACACCATACACAAAAATAAACTCAAAATGGGTTAAAAACCTAAATGTAAGGGCAGACACTATAAAACTCTTGGAGGAAAACATAGGCAGAACACTCTATGACATAAATAACAGTAAGATTCTTTTTGACCCACCTCCTAGGGAAAAGGAAATAAAAACAAAAATAAACAAATGGGACCTAATGAAACTTAAAAGCTTTTGCACAGAAAAGGAAACATAAACAAGATGAACAGCCGACCGTCAGAATGGGAGGAAATATTTGCATATGAAACAACTGACAAAGGATTAATCTCCAAAATTTACAAGCAGCTCATGCAAATCAGTATCAAAGAAATAAATAACCCAATCAAAAAAATGGCAGAAGACCTAAATAGACATTTCTCCAAGAATATACATAGATTGCCAATAAACACATGAAAGAATGCTCAACATCATTAATCATTAGAGAAATGCAAATCAAAACTACAATGAGGGCTTCCCTGGTGGCACAGTGGTTGAGAGTCCACCTGCCGATGCAGGGGACACGGGTTTGTGCCCCGGTCCGGGAATACCCCACATGTCGCAGAGTGGCTGGGCCAGTGAGCCATGGCCGCTGAGCCTGTGCATCCAGAGCCTGTGCTCCTCAACGGGAGAGGCCACAACAGTGAGAGGTCCGTGTACCACAAAACAAACAAACAAACAAACAAAACAAACCCCAAAAAACTACAATGAGATATCATCTCACACCAGTCAGAATGGCCATCATCAAAAAATCTACAAACAATAAATGCTGGAGAGTGTGTGGGTCAAAGGGAACCCTCTTGCACTGTTGGCGGGGATGTAAATTGATACAGTCACTATGGAAAACAGTATGGAGGTTCCTTAAGAAATTAAAAATAGAACTACCATATGACCCAGCAATCCCATTACTGGGCATATACCCTGATAAAACCATACTTCAAAAAGAGTCATGTACCAGAATGTTTTTGCAGCTCTATTTACAATAGCCAGGACATGGAAGCTACCTAAGTATCCATTGACAGATGAATGAATAAAGAAGATGTGGCACATATATACAATGGAAGATTACTCAGACATAGAAAGAAATGAAATTGAGTTATTTATAGTGAGGTGGATGGACCTAGAGTCTGTCATACATAATGAAGTAAGTCAGAAAGAGAAAAACAAATATTGTATGCTAACACATATATATGGAGTCTAAAACAACAACAACAACAACAACAAAAAACAACACCCCAAAATGTTCTGAAGAAGCTGGGGCAGGACAGGAATAAAGACAGAGACGTAGAGAATGGACTAGAGCACACGGGGAGAGGGAAGGGTAAGCTGGGATGAAGTGAAAGAGTGGCATGGACGTATATACACTACCAAATGTAAAATCGATAGCTACTGGGAAGCAGCCACATAGCACAGGGAGATCAGCTTGGTGGTTTGTGACCACCTAGAGAGGTGGGATAAGGAAGATGGGAGGGAGATGCAAGAGGAAGGAGATATGGGCATATATGTATACATATAGCTGATTCCCTTTGTTATACAGCAGAAACTAACACACCATTGTAAAGCAATTATACTCCAATAAAGATGTTAAAAAATTATATGGATATTTTATTGAAGCATAGTTAATTCAGAATGTTCTGTTAGTTTTAAGTGTACAGAAAAGTGATTCAGTTGTACGTATATGTATATATATATACAAATGTATATTATTTTTCAGATTCCTCAGGAATTGTATGAATTTATCCAAATAGTAAAAGAGTAAAATGTTCAATTGATAGATTGTTGAGACTACTGAATATAGTTAGTATTTGGAGAAATCCATTATCATACCCTTTTGAAGAAACACTAAACTATTTTGAATAATAACTACTGATGCTCTTAATACCTAATGGAAGTGAAGGAAAATTTATGTAACTCTACCTGGTAATACCAGAACACACTGCACACATGGATAAGAAGGGGAGGATATCTGAAAATGTTATCACCTATAACTCTGAAGATCAAATCACAGCAAATTCCAAGGAAAAGAAACTGAGTAGTTTCTTTCTTAGTTTATCTGAGTGCTTAAAGCATAATTAAGTATGTGATGATGTGATAAATTAAATTGAAGCAATAACCTAGAGAGGTATGCTCGTCTAAAACGGTGAGCAAGGAGGAGGGAACATCTGTCTGGACAGTGATGCATCCAGGTCTAAGAGTAATATATACTTGAAGTCCAGATCGTGACGTTAAAACTCAGAGAGTCTCCTCAGAGTAACTCAGCTGAACTCAAATTTCTTGTCACCATGTCCTACAACTGCTGCTCTGGAAACTTCTCCCACTCCCTTGGGGACCACCTGAGCTACCCAGGCTCCTCCTGTGGCTCTTCCTACCCCAGCAACCTTGTGTACAGCACTGACTGCTGCTCCCCCAGCACCTGCCAGCCCTCCTGTGTGGTGTTCAGTCCCTGCCTGATGTCCTGCTACAGCCTGAGGACCTCCATGCTCTGCAGACACTTCCAGATAACTTATTATGGGTCTCTGGACTGTGGGTCCACCAGAGGCTGCTCCCTGGGTTATGGATCTAGAAGCTCCTACTCCCTGGATTATGGATCCAGAAGTTCCTCCTCACTGGGCTGTGGATCCAGTGTATTCAGACCCCTGTGTTATGGAGTTCATGGTTTCCCTTCCCTGATCTATGGATCCAGATTTTACTACCCAACATACTTGGCTTCTAGGAGCTTTCAATCTTCTGGTTATAGGGCAACCTATAGATCAGCCTTCTGTAGGTCAACTTTCTGAGTTTCCAGACCCTGTGAGCAAAATGTTTGTCTCTATTTAAAACTGTTATCATAGCCTTTTTCAGAAATGTTAGCTAACTCCTCTCCCCATCAGGCCTTCATCCCTTCTCTAGCATCAAGCACTGGCTGACAGACTAGTTCTTTCAGTGAGATTAATGAATGACCAAAATACTGAGTCCATGTCTGTAATTTTATTGAAACAATTGGTTCAGAATTACATAAATATTTTCTTACAAGATACATGGAAACTCAGTTTTGTTTGACCTAATAAACTTATTCACTCTTGCAACTGATATGTTCTCATTGTTCTTTATTGGTTTTAAGTTTGATTTATAATCTATCTCTGAGTCTACAGGCCTTCAGAGTACTTCTTTCTAGGAATGGGTTTGGATTTCTTCAGGAAATGGTGTCAAGTCTGGTGCATGGGAAATTTTCTGGGCACTCCATTGCCTAAGGGCTAACAAGTGTGTGTGTCTTCCACCAACAAAACTGGTAGGATTTTTATTATTGAGTATGCCCATAATTAAGTCAATATTCTCATTATGTTTTCAAGAAGGACACCTTGTGCCGACAACCATATATTATTTTGATTTTACATTTTCAAAACAGTATTGAGTTAGAGTTTGTGCAGAAGATGTCACTTCTGGTGATGAAATAGTTATAGTATAACAAATATTTGTATAAATTGTATATATTGGTATGAAAAAGACAAAATATGAAGTACCATGGGTTGAAGGGCATTATGGTTGTCTTTAAATATACAGGAAATGGATTATTAAGTGTGTGTGTGTGCGTGTGAGAGAGAGGGAGATCTATTCAGATCTGAGACAGGATACACTCTGGGTTTTTTTTCATTTGAACAAGTTATTTGTCTCAGCAGCTAAATGTGTGGCCAGAATTCAATTAAAACTTTTTCATAGCATACTTAGTAATAACTCTTCATGAGTGGGAAAATAAATATCAAAGATTACCATTTGCGGGCTTCCCTGGTGGCGCAGTGGTTGAGAGTCCGCCTGCCGATGCAGAGGACACAGGTTCGTGCCCCGGTCCAGGAGGATCCCACATGCCGCGGGTGGGCGGCTGGGCCCGTAAGCCATGGCCACTGAGCCTGCGCGTCCGGAGCCTGTGCTCCACAATGGGAGAGACCACAACAGTGAGAGGCCCGCGTACTGCAAAACAAAAACAAAAACACACAAACAAAAAAGATTACCATTTGCTCCAATCATGTGCTATGAATGTTTATTAATTTGCCTTCCTTCGTCCTCAAGCTTTTTCTAAGTGAATTTGAGAAAAGAGGGCCTCTTTTCACTTATACTCAAAGACAATCATGGCTCAGCATAGGGATGTGGGAACCAGGTCCCCTGTGTACAGAAATCTGCTCAAGAGACAGAAAATAAAGAAATAGAGAAGAGGGACACAAAGGTTCCTGCTGATCCAGGAGTCTCTGGTTCCCAGCATCCTTTAAGCCAGTTTTACTAGTCCTTCATGCATTTTGATTATATGGACCAATAAAGTCTTCTTTTGGTTTAAACTAATTAAAATAAAATAAGATTTCTGTTACATACATTTAATGTAATAATTATAATTACATAATTATTATTATAATTAATAGTAACGTGTCATCGTTACTAGGTGCAGAGTTACTAGGTGCATCGTTACTAGGTGCAGAGTTACTCATTGACTTTTGTATAAATAAGCAGTTAAATTTTTTATTAGTAAGATGAAAAGATCCTGTGTGTCTGCATTATTGCCATTAGCATTGAGCAAGAATTCTTCTTGAAGTAATGTGGAATGAGTAACATGTGGACTAAAGAAACCACTGGGAAAATGAATTCAAAGGGGTCATACTAGCATGGCCCATGAGAAAGTCCTGGGAACACATTCAGCAAACCTAATGGAACTAGAAGCTTCTAACTTCAAGTAAAGTAAGGCCCCAGGCCCACCAAGGAGTGATGAGTAGAGAGGAAAGTTTAAAACTGAGAACAACCCAAGATGGAAGGAAGGGATACCCAGTGACATAGAGGATCTAGTTCTGGAATGACTTGGAGAATTTCCCGTTCTAAAGGAATCTTTGAGGTGAGAGGTCAAAAATAGAAACAAGGAGCCAAAACTTAGGAGAGGAAATACATACATTAGAATGTCTCAATATTTAAACTTTTCAAAGTACAGTGTGAAGATTGCAGGGATCAGACAAGATGAATACTCTTTGCATCCTTCATTTTCTGCATTGCAATATCTTCTTAGTATCACATCACTGCTAATATCTCTCTATATTTCCCATTTTTCTTGTCTTATCTATCCCTCCCACCCTCCCCATTCCCATCTCTCTCTCTCTCTCTCCCAGTGATTTTCCATCACCTATGTACACTCTGTTTTTCTCCACATTCCCCCTCTAGGTACCAGCTAACATTAGGTGGGTGACTGACTTGGATGATGGTGACAGAGAGTGTAAGGGAAGACTGGGATCTATCAGACGTTACAAAAATGCTCAGAGTGACATAGGGCACTTGACTCTCCAGCTCACTCTGGTCGTTCACAACTACCCCAAGTCTAATGCCCTTTAACATCAGCTCTTTGTTCTGAACTCAGCTCACTAGATATGTTTTGAACTTTAACCTTACCTAGAGTTCTTCTCTGAAAAATGCACAAGGGAACTTAGAAAAAACCAAGACCTTTGTCTTCCAAGAGTTAGTTCACATCTAGTGAGAGAGACAAATTTACTCCCATTATCTTGGTGGGAAGGGTCTGTGTGAAGGGTGAGTGTGAAGAGACCTTTAGGAAGAGCCAACTACATAAGCTATGGCACAGTTGCTTGAAAGAATATGATGTGGGGTTTAGGGAGGAAAACTGCAAGATCTTTTTCTCATTAAACTGTGAGATGTGGACAATGAGAGGTAAGAAATTACATAATCATTAAAAGTGCGATTGCCTAACCCTACAGGTCCAGGAAAAGAGACAGAAGCAACACTTATGACTGAAAAAACCTGAGCTTTGTGTTTGGGGTGACAAGAAGTCGATGATCAACCTTCAGATCTAATATGCAGGAATGATTTGGGGGCTCATGTTTTTCTCAGGTTGCAAAATCAATGTGATTATTTATGTGAGTGGGGACTCATTCAGTTGCAAATAGCAGTCTAATAAAATGCTAACACACACAGGGCAGAGTTTAGGGATGCAGTCTATAACTTGAGAGACAGTGCACTCCAAGAGAATGTGAGTTACAGTTCAAGTTTAAAATACTTTACCCAGCTACTCAACAGGAAATTATACCTCTCACCATGTCTTACATAGTGCTGCTCTGGGAATTCCCCTAACTGTGCCCTTCGAGATCTTCTGATATCCTAGTGTCCTGCTATGTTTGTTCTCATCCTATCAATTTGGTTTCCAGGAGCATCTCATTCTTATGGGGACACTCACTTCAGGGTTGTGCAAGTGATGGCATCCTTCAGTGTTGCACCTCAGTCTCTCCACTGTCCTCACCCTAGCCCTGGTCCTTGTCTGCATATACCTCTGCTCTCTAATCATGCCCTGTGTTGGCTGTCACATGCATGCCACTTGAGAACTGCTGCATTTTACAGTCCCTGCCAAACTCCTGACATGGAGTCTTTGGTCTAAGGACACAATGGTTGCCAACTGGGGGTTGTGGACTCTGTTTCTGCTGCCCAACCTACTTTCCCTTTATTTATTTATTTTTTTAAATTAATTTTTATTGGAGTATAGTTGATTTACAATGTTGTGTTAGTTTCTGCTATACATCAAAGTGAATCAGTTATACATATACATATATCCATCAACAAAGGAATGGATAAAGAAGATGTGATATATACATACATTGGAATATTACTCAGACATAAAAAAGAACAAAATAATGCCATTCTGTATGAACACACTTTCTTCTATAAATTGTTTGTATATTTTACTAAGTAGTCTGTATATATGGATTACTCATCAAACTGCTGCATGATCAAATTTTTCATGCAAAGGCTACACAAGATTCTAATGATGTTAAACCTTTCCTACACAATCAACTGTTGTCAAATATGAACATTCTCTTACTGGACTGTGGTCTTTCTCCTGGATCAACTGTACTTGTTTTAAGATCCCCCTTATAATAGGACAAGTAGCCATGTACTTAGAGAAAAGTAGCCTTTGTCCTTTAACACTTCCATTTGATTAATCCACTAAAAATTATTAAATCTTAGAATGTTTTATATCAAGGCTTATTTTTGCAATGAATTAGATCCTTACAAGCAAGTAGAAAATGACAGAGAAAAATGAAATTGTGGAGATTTATCTCATTGGCACCAAAACTCTCATTAGTGTGTGTATTCTGGTGTATTCTCTGAATACTCTGGGTTTTAAATAAATATTTATTTTCCTGTGAAATATATGCTAAATTTTCAACTTATAAGAATGTGGTTATTTATAGGATTTCTATAGGTAGATTAGAGTTCTGAAATCTCTTAATTTGCTATCTTTTTTATGATGCCATATAAAGGAAAATAAAGTAAAAAATATGTTTGGAGTTAGGCTCTATTTCTGATTCTTCTGCTAACAAGATTTTGATCTTAGGGATATCCCTGGTGGCCCAGTGGTTAAGAATCTGCTTGCCAATGCCGGTACACGGGTTCGAGCCCTGGTCTGGGAATATCCCACATGCTGTGGAGCAACTAAGCCCATGAACCACAACTACTGAGCCTGTGTGTCATAACTACTGAAGCATATGTGCCTAGAGCCTGTGCTCTGCAATGAGAGAAGCCACCACAATGAGAAGCCTGCACACCGCAATGAAAAGTAGACCCCACTTGAAGAGTAGCCTCAGATCTCTGCAGCTAGAGAAAGCCTGCACAGAGGAACGAAGACCCAGTGCAGCCATAAATAAATAAATAAGTACATAAATAAATAAATAAATAAAAGAAATGGAGACATTATATTTAAAAAAAAAGATTTTGATCATACACACATCACTTAACTTCTTTGGATATCATCTTCCTTATATGTAAAATGAGATGGTCCTTGATTATCTGTGATCCCTAATAGTCCAACATTACTGACATATCCATATTTTATATGATAATAGTAGGTTAATAGTGGCATGTGAGAGGTGAGCTGTTAATGTCCCCCATAATAGTTTAAATTCTTCTATGTTGTCCAGGAAGGGAAAAACAGAAGGAAAATGTTTAAAATGTGATGCAATGTAAAACATAATAGTGTTAAGACAGAACATTTCAAAAAAGTAAAATCAAGATCTTCATGCAAATGAAAAACACACATATTAAATATTTTATTTAACTCATTAATGAATGAGGGGGTCACCATTAAGAAGCCACGACTGGTTCAAAGAGAACTCAAAGAACACACTTATATAGGCTGTCAGAGATGCTGAAATAAATTTACAAAGGCAGATACAAAGTGGTTACTGTACACAGAGGAAAAAATCAATGAAACTCCACTAGACAGAAACCATTTTTATTTTAACAGACAAGAATCATTTGCATTATTATCAATTTTCTACAGTGTATAGAATTATACAAGAGATGAAAAACAATGAAAAGGGGCAATACCCTGAAACATGAACTAGATCGGCCACAGGGTAATTCATTCCAATGTCTCTCATTTCAAAGTCTCAGAGTTTTTTTTCTTTTGTCTGACAACAGAATGTGAAATCAGTAATGCTCACTGTAAAACATAGTAATAGATGTATTGCAACAGTGTAAACATCATTTTTTTCTTCATTATAGAAACTAAGGAGAAAAAAGAAATTACACGATATCATAGAAGGATCTAGTCTATTTTATTAGTGTACTCTTTTCTAGTGGTACTGCACCTGCTTGTAATTTGGAGGAAAAGATGATTACATAGGGGTGCAATATTTTGACTTCTTGCCCTATTCCATCCCTCACGTCACCTCAATCCCTACACTACTACTGTCAGCTTTACTCATCTTTAAAAACCTCGGATTTAATTAACTTAAATAACATACTTAAATATGGAAGAGCAAAATGGAGGTCCATATTTCTGATTCATTACACTTTTTAATTTTCCTAACATTAAAAAGTTAACCATTAAAGAAACAGTTCTTCGTCTGGATTGTGGTCATGGTTACGGGAAATCTAGACATGAAATATAATTATATAGAACTATACACATACACAAATGAGTGCGTGTTTAAACTGGTAAAACTGAATGAGATCTGTAATCTAGCTAACAGTATCTCAGTGATGTCAATTTCCTGGTTTTTGTACTGTAGTACAGTTGGATAAGATGTCACTTTTGGGGGAAGCAGAGTGAAGTTTAAAGGGATTCTATGAACTATTTTTGCAAATTTCTGCAAGCCTATTTATTTTAAAAAAAAACCTAATTATTTAAAAAAATGTTTAATGAAACTTAACTGCATGTTGAGAACATAAGTAGGCTATTGATTGGCAAAATGTGTTATAAGTTGTATAATGGATGTTTCTGGAACATTCATATAGGCATACTAAAGTCTGTCAGTTAAAGTGACAGGATGCAGTTATCACTGATGTATGGGAGCTCCTAATCTGCTAAGGGTGAATGTGGGCCTTGGGAATAAAGTGAAAGGATTAGACATTGCCCAGAGTTTTTCTTTTCTTCCATGTTCCATTCATGTCTATTTCAGAATTTGTAAGATTTCCCCATGAATCTCTATTTTGTTTCCTGATGGAATCAGTCAAATCTTTCCACTCCCATCAATCCCAAATAACTGAAGTCCCACTTGCCAATGTTTATTTCTTGGAACACTATTCTTAAGGGATATTAGTAGATGAGATACAGTGTTTGCATTTACACAATGAATATTGGACTAACCAAGTTAATCAGGTTTGCTTTCTTTCCCTTTCAGAGTTTTTAATTATGCTTAAGCATATCGTGAATTTCCAAATGAAGAAGGGAGAATTAGTGTTTCCTTCCCTCACTTCTCCATGGTGAAATTGGCAGAGACACAGCATGAGTTTTCCTAAGTTTTTTGGTCCAGATAATATTGTAATTTTTAGTAAAAATTAATTTTAATCAAAATCCAAACTCCAGGTAATGAGTTATTTCTCTCATTTCAGGGAATTTCTGAAAAGAGATAATAACTAAATTTGTTTTTGAAATACACACTCCTTTTGGTACTTTACCAGAAAAATAATCCCAGTCACGTAATTGAAGAGGAAGCTGTTATCACACTCATAATCATAAAAAGAAGTGAATAG
The DNA here is from genome assembly GCF_011762595.2 of Tursiops truncatus. Classification (NCBI taxonomy): domain Eukaryota; kingdom Metazoa; phylum Chordata; class Mammalia; order Artiodactyla; family Delphinidae; genus Tursiops; species Tursiops truncatus. Next base: position 129,765,526 of record NC_047037.1, on the reverse strand, counting down.
TGGCTGATTCTGTGTTTTTAACAGCTTACTCTTCCTGCTGGGCAAATGACCACAGAGGTTAATGTCTTGACCATAAAATTGATTCCAGGGGGCTACACTTTCTGTGGATGAATATTGGATATTGCAAGGTGAAACGGTGTCATTGATTGTTCATCTTCTCCAGCTTATAAACCAAATTTGAAAAATGCTTTCGCTTCAACAATTTTAGGGTGATTTTTCACGGTCTATTATTGCACGAGGTAAAGCAAGAAAAACAAACAGTCAAACCACATTTAGCACATCCTCTGGAGCTACAAACTTCATTCTGGGATAGTGATGTGGAAACGTTCTCTTAATCGATTGTCGACATGTGGGGAGGAATGCTTTGTGCAGCAAGTCTGTCTTTATTGAAGTCATAAGATGGAATTCTACCCAGCAAGTTTTTCATTTTCAAATTCTAGACAAGAATGTGGTGCGAATTCTAAAATGGCTTGCCTTTACTTTCCTACCCAACACCTTTTGTCATGTGGTTTAACACTTTGCCTAGGGTATTATCCTCTTTTTCTCCATTTTAATCCTATTTTTAAGTGTTCAAGAGCTTAGCAATAAAACTTCGACTCATCTGTGTCATGCATTTGGTCCTCAGCATTTGTTAGCTTTATATTGTGGCTTAACAAACAGAAGGTAGGCTTGGGTAATGAAATATCTGAAGACAGAGATTTGGTCTCATTTTCTGGCTCTATAAAGTTTTTACTAAAATAATTTCTTACACATTACTTAACATATCAATATGCTCTTTTTCCTGAAAAGTGAAAATAATACTACTTAATTCATAGAGCTGTTATGAGGAATATATGTGAGAATTATGTAATGAAGAGTAGGAGTGTTTAGATTTTGAATTTATGGAAGGTATTGTGCCTCAGATGTCTTTGTTCATATGAACCCATTTCCCTTGATATATGATGTGATTATCATATATTTGGCAATTAGTGTTAACATATTAATCTCCTTTTAGCAAGCAGGACGAGCATACAATAGGCTTTGGTCTGCATTACTGAGATTTCAAAATGTATGCAAAGGGCATCTCTATTTCAAGCATGAGCAAAACAACTACTGCTTTTTCAAACATGGAGAAAAATAAATGTGTGTTCCAAAGTTTACTTGTAACTAGTTTAATATATTTTCTTGCCTAAATCTTCACTGATTGCTATGTTGGGTGAGAGCAAAACAGGCAAAAAATATTCAAACCTTCCTTCAAAGGGTCCTTACCAGTTGAGACACTACTTTGGATAAATCTCTATAAATCACTGTAGCATATGATGAGAGACACTGAAGTCAGAAAAACATGACTATGGAAACAAAGCTCCACACATTAGCCCAGCAGATTCTATTTTTGGGGGTAATAGTACCAGTCATGTCTCTATCATGATTCTCTTGGGAATGCCAAACAGAAAATTCCTTACTAATGGTCTTGAAATTCAAAACAAATGAATACCATAAGTTATTATCATTGCTTCTTGAACTTTGAAGTCTTTCCAATATGAGTAGAGAATAAAGGCCCATTGCCTTCAACCTGCTGAAACAATGTAGAATTGATACTGTCCAAAGAATTCTTGCCTGTTGTTATGCACACGGTTCCTGAATAGCAAGCCTCTTTGGTAAGTCATAACGTGTTTATTAGCAGTGACTCCTTCTTCCCAAAATGCAACTGCAACTAGGATAGCTCATCTGATATTAGGTACAGAGTTCCTAGGGATCAAGCCCATTAATAAGACAAAGGAATCAGTGCTGTCCTGTCTATTAACCAACTGACATCCCAACCTGGGCCTGGGCTCCCTTGCCACCCTCCCGATAATGAGATCACTTGATCCTCAGAATGCCTCAGTCTGGGTCCCCACTTTGGTTTCCCCACCTAGAAAATTTCCAAGTTTTCATGCTTCAGAGTGAGTCCTTAGAATATGTAAGCATTTCGATAATAATTTTTTTTTTACTTGGACATCAGTTTGTCTGCTTTGAGAGTGAACTCATTTAAACTGGATTTAAGAAGAAACACTATGTATATTTGAATCCCTTGATTCTAACAGTTATTGGATATTTGTCTTGTACATATTCAATTTCCTTAAATGTAAAATAGAGATGATGATAGTATTTATATCACAAGATTACAATGAGGAGCAAATGATAAGATATGTGAAGCAACTAGAAGAGTTCCTTGAATACAGAAACCACTCTATAAATGTTACCTATTATTAGACTATAAATGTATGTAACTTATGTCCAAAAAAATAAATGTGTATGGCTCCATTGACCTAACTCTCTGATGAGCCATAAACATCATATCTTTCATTTGGCCCAAAACCAACTATTTATGCTCTCAATTCCTAAACATTTTAAATACACAATAAAGTATACAATAGAATACTCCATTCCCTCCCAAAACTCATAAACATGCAAATAAATATGTTTTAATCCATTTTCTTTATATAAGTTTTATATAAAGTTTTTACCTTGGGTGTAAACTAATTTAGCATTTTCTTAATCCTTTATTTATTTATTTATTTATTTAATGTTTCTTTTATACTGTGATTTTCCTGGGCAATCTTATCTCTGTGCCTTTAACTCTTGGTCTTCACTAATGTCTGTCTACCCTCAAGCCACCAAATTCCTATAGTTAGGTTAATCAAGGATCTTTAGGTGTAATGCCCACCCTCATATAATACAGAAATGCGACTATCTGAAACATTGCTTTGAAATTTTTTTATTTGTTCAGCAATTGTCAATGGGCTTGAAGAAAATAATTTGGTATTTGCTTTACTGCATATAAACATAGCCCCTAAGGGGCCATTCAAAATTTACATGCTATACATTTGATAGTAGATTACTTTTTAAAAGTATTTGGGCTAAAATTTCCATCTTCTTTTCTAATATAATTTAAGTCCACTTATATGAGGCATTCCATATTCATCCAGCTGGTAAAGAGAGCTAAGCAGAATTATTTTTCCATAAAACATTTGATTCTTACAGAGTATCATGATCAGGCAATGATATCATTGTCTTTTATGCACCATTTATATCACACGTATCAGTTGTTACTGAGCATAAGTACATGCTTTATAATATGGGACACCACATTGGGAATGATTGAGCAAAGAATTGCAATAAAATATAATGCTGAAAAGCAGGGAGGAAAGAAAAGACCTGTAACTCAGCATCCTGTAAATGACCCTTTGAGTCACAAGTTAAACCAGCAATGATGACCAATTATTCTGAGCATGCAACAATCATCTCAAGTCCAAGGCAATACTGTAAACTGTCTTTTGGCTATAAAATACAAGTAAGCATATTTATCATGGTGTTAATCTATTTGATTGTAATTAGACAACACACTAAGGAGATGTTCTTATGCAAATTGTAGTATAGAAAGATACTGAGGTTGGCTGTCAAAAACATCTCACTCACAGGTTGAGAGCACATAAGCCCTCTAGGCCAGCAGGGAACACTCAGACCTTCTCTGACACTGTTAACAAATGAAGTAGATGTAGTGATAACATGTCACAGCTGCTAGGTTGGAAACTTCTCTTCCTTTTCTCTTAGAGAATTCCTGGTCTAGCCAGTCTTTTCCTGTGGCCCGTCTTACCTCAGCCACTTTGTCTACTCACTGACCTCTGTTCTCCCAGTCTCCTCCAAGAAAAGTTTCTCTCTAATGACTCTCAAGAGAGCTGCTAAAAGCCCATCAGCAGCCATAAATGATCTGTTTTTCCAGACACTATGAATTCAATGGCTCCCAGTCTTTAAATTGTCAATCCTCTGATTCCCAAAACCTGAATTATCTTCCCAGGTTCTGCCATGCAAACTACTTTCTTACTAGCGATGTCCTGCCAACTTACTATAGACCAGCCTAGAAGCCTGGCTTCTGTAAAGCAGCTTAATGCCTCTTCACGCTTCTACATGAAATTCTGTTTTCTATTTTATTCATTTACCACAATCCCCACTTCAGGATGGACTGACCACCAACTACCTACTACTTCTGTCATCATTACACAATCAGAGTAGTCAAACTTGGGAAACCACCTTAGAGTTTTATATGTTAGATATTAAAAGAAGTTACACATAAAAGAAATCATGAGGTTATTTCATATGTTCTTGTTCTCCTACAATGTGACAGAAATGTTGTTATTGAATAAATTTTCATGGAATTCAAACACATTCATCTTTCCTTGAATTTTTTAAAGAGTTTTTGGCTGACTGGGGTTGCATTTTTTTAACTACTTGGAAAAATTACTACTTGGATAACTTTGGTCATTGATTTTATAAAAAGCAATCTGTAAAACCAGAGCTAAGACAATCCATTTGTATAAGTAGGAAAATATTATAGTTTAAAATGACTTCTAATTAGAGAATTATTATTTCCTATGTAAAACATAAGATTCAAAATAATTCACAACATGTGAAATGCAAAGGGCATAAGATTCTATTTGGCTTTATATAGTAGCTGAGGGATCTTTAAGAAGAACAAAAGTGATTAGGTTTACATGCATGTAACACATTTTAAAGTCACCTATCTTCTCTTAACATACTTCTCATTTTCCAGAATCAGATGAAGGCATATCTCTTTTGGATAGGGCCCTTTCTTGGTCCCCTGCTCATCCTCACCACCCACAACAGTGTTTTGTGCTCTAATGTGTGCTTGCTGAATTCACTTGAAATGACTCTCTATAGCTTTCAAATTCCATGTTAGTATATTGAGAAAGTTGGAAAAGATGGTTTAGTTTAACAAGGGTTTATTCTTTAGCTTCTACAATGTACTGAGCACTATTGAAACTGTGGTCATTTCCATATTAAATTACAAAACAAAGCAAAACAAAATGATAGATATAGATACACATATAGATATATAATATTTGATAGTGACATGCTTAAAATCTAGGAGGACCATCTAACTTGACCTCCCTCCAACATTGAATACTTTTGACTTCTTTGGTTTATTTATAACGCATTTTCACCTTGATTTTGTTACACTCCCAATTTTCTTTAAATTTTACTGGATATTCTTTCTCAGTCTTTTGTAGGCTCCTCTTACTTTGCCAATTCCTTAAATGTAAGGTTTTCTCAGGGTGCCATCTGAGGCCCCCTTCTCATCTCATTTAACACATGTTGTAGAGCTTTAATAACCATCTTTATGGGAGGCAGTCAAACACTGTAGTTAAGAATATAGGCTATTAAATCACATTGCCAGGTCTGAACCCAACCGGGGCCCACTCGTACTCTTATGTGACCCTCCAATCCATTCTTCTCACTGCAGACAGAGTCATCTCTGTAGGAGGCAAATTTGATCTAATTATGTCCATATTTATAACCTATCAGTGGCTTCTCATTGTTACAGATCCCCATTCCCTTGTCCAAGCCAATGCCGACAGATGAGTTTTGGAATCCAGTTTTTTCAGACTTTAGAATGATAATAGAATGCGTAAACTGTATGTAATATAATAACCCAGGTAGTATCTGGGAGGAAAAAACCCTATAATCAAACATATTTGTTTATTTCTGAGGCACAATATATCCACACTAAGAAGAGGAAGAAAAAAGTATATGCACAGTTTCTATTAGTTTGATCATGTCATTCTATCCAGAGAACAGAGAATGCCTTCTTTCACCACCAAATTAGTTCTAAAGGATGTTTTTGATTTTCAAAGTGTTTTGGACTTCTGAAGAATGTCCAGAGCCCCTTGTCATCTGGCTCCTGTCTGTCTCTGGTCCCGCCTGTTATCTTCTCTCTTCCAAGACTCATCACTGATGCTGAGCTTCTTGAAAAAAGATCCTCTTACCTGACTGACTTCTTTGCCTTCAGTCTTAAGCTAAGTGGAAGCAATCTAGTATCCTTTGAAGATAAAATTAGGGCATAGAGACACTAGGTATGAACTAATTGGGGGTCAGATCATAAGATGATTTGTATTAAAGACTTAGGAAATTGAATTCGAGTTTGAAAAGACCAACATAGACTTTAGGAAAAAAAAAAACAACATTGTGAGAAATGCATAGGAAATAGAGTTGAGATAGGCAAGACCAGGGGCTCTGGAGACCACCTATAATAACAGACAAATAGTTGAGTTATGGCCAGATAGAAAAACAAAGGATTTTACCATTTTTGGAGATTAAAAAAATAGCAAGGTATGCTTATCCAAGATCAGATATGGGAAGTGAGGAAAAGGGAAGTCATGGATATATCCCAAGAACTGCATAGATGGGTTAATGTAACTATAATAGTGTGCAAAATAATTAGAAGTTGTTCTAATTCAGGAGATGGCTTAGGAGAGCAGTTGAGCCTCTGCGGGGTTTAATGTTTTTGTGAAACATCCAAAGGTATATGTGGATCAAGCAAAAGTTTGGAGGGAGAGAGACAGGATAAGATAGAAGATAGGTGATGATAATCCCATCAATTCCCTAATTTATCCATTAAGTATTTGTTGAGAAACAATTATGTAACTTTGATTGTTCTTGAGCTGAGGATTCACTGTTGAACAACAAAGAGTATATTTTTTGTCTCTCCCAAGAGATTACAGTCAGAGATGTGCCACTTAAGAAGGGTCATAGACCAGGTGAATCAATGGTGTTATCAAACCTATGATTTAGTTAAGCTAACATCTTTTAATCATGCAGGAGTTCTTAATGAAGGAAGCAATACACTCATTTACTTGACATACATTATTTGTCTCACAGCAGATGGTAACTGACTCCCATGGACTGGTTTGTTTTGGTTGCTCTGCTCTAGCCTAGAAGACAGTCTAAAAAATAAATATGTTATAAAAATAATGAAATTAATTACAGGGATGATAGCTATCATAACAGGAGAACCTAATTTATTCTAGGATATGGTGGTTAAGAAGTAAGGAAAGGCTTAATTATCTTAATTATCCAGATGAAGAAAGAACATTCAGGGCACAAGAAAGAGCATGTCCTTGTGGTAGGAAAAAGCTTAAGCTATGTTAATTATGGAACAGAGGCAGTGTGTTTGGGAGAGAGGGAAAGGGTATGGTGTGAAGATGAGGTTAGAGGCATGATCATGCAACCTTACAAACCATGTAGAGTATTTGTGTTTATCATACGTGTATTAGAAAACAATGGAGAAGTTTTAATCAGGACAGTGACAGGACCTGATTTTTGTTTTAAGAAGATTGATCAGGCAGAGATAGAGAGAAAAGATTGGAGAAGACATTTTTTTGAAAATGAAATAGGCAATGTTGAACATTTTCAGTAGTTCCACCAAGAAAGGAGACTACCTTGAACTAGAACAGTGGTTCTTCACCAGAACTGCTTTAGCCCTCAAGCAATTTTTGAAGACATTGTTAATTGGCATAATTTGTGTGTGTGTGTGTTTGTGTTTGTGTGTGTGTGTGTGTGTGTGTGTGTGTGTGTTTGTGTGTGATGTGCTACTGGCGTTTAGTGGATAGAGCCAGGGACACTGCCAAATATCTTACAATGAACAGGATACTCCCCACAACAAAGTAATACCCAGTTCAAAATGTCAATGATGACAAAGTTGAGAAACCCTAGACTGGAAGGAAGGCAGTAAGAGGACTGGGGAGATTTATGATAAGTTTAGAAAATAGAATGGGTCATATTTAGAGTGGATTGCATATATTAAGAGGATTCCAAAGTTTCTGAGTTAAACTACTATGTCTTTCAAAATACTGCTTACTCAGATGAGAAAAAAATATTTTTTTTCTCCCTAGGGAAGAATAAAAGTTCAATTTTATACACATACAATTTTGACAGCCTTATAAAATCTCTAAATGGAAATGGCTAGTAATTGGATATCTGGATCTAGAATTTTAATAAAAGGAGGTGTGTACTGGAAATATACATTTGAATGACACAATATGGACAGTATTTCAAGTCATGAATGGGAGCTACCTCCCCTACAGAGAAAATAAGTGGTGAGATCAGCAGTAAGCCTCAAAAAACAGGAATCCAACTAATGGTAAATTGAATTTGGTGGAAGTTAGATAGAAAATCAGGAGTGTGATGTCACAGAAGTTCATAGATGAACATATTTCAAGATCAGGGACACAGTTAACTGTGATAAATGTGGTTAAACATTTGCATAGGATCATCCCCCAAATGTCCACATTTAGCAGCATAAAGGTCACTGCTGACCATACCAGTGAAATTTCAGAAGAGTGTTAAACCAGAGAAAAACAACATGGTTATTGAAAAGACAATAAGAATTTAGATAGTTGACAAACTGATCACACAAATCTTTAGAGAATTTTGTCTTTAAAAACAAGAAGAGCTATATAATCACGGAGGAAATGACACTAAGATTTTTGGGTTGAAGATGGTTAGCTATGTCTGTAAGTCTGAGAAAACAGAGCCATTAGAATGGATGGGGATGAAGCTGTTGGACAGAGAAAGGAATGATTGATCAAGGCCACAAAGGTAACTTTGCTTGGCCTGGAGGTGAGGGGCAGAGATCTAGGGTAACCTTAAGCACTAAACTGGTTATGATTAATTTGGGGATTATATTTAATTATGAAAGAGATATTTATACTCAATGTTGTATTAAAAGTAAGTTTTAAAAGACAATTAGTGTGCATGCACTTATTTTAAATGAATGTAAAAATAAAAAGTTAATGATTTGATATATTCCTTCATTTCATAAATAATTTGGAGCACTCACTGTGTGCCAGATGCTTGATCAAAGAAAATTAAACCCTGTTGTTGATCCTGAGGAACTTCTGCGTACTCCACTCTTACAATGTATGTGACTGTCCTGCAAGTTCAAACGACTGAAATGTTACTCAGTCTGCACAATCCATTTCAAAAGACATCTCTTCCAATTCCTCCGTGTGTGTGTGTGTGTGTGTGTGTGTGTGTGTATGTTTGTTCACCCAAATGGATAGCTAATATGATACTAATATACTTATTGCAGAAGAGTTTAAACAGTTGAGATGAACACCTGTCAGACATGAGGAATTTGATTTTGGCTTTGAGGGATGAGAAGGATTTGGGGAAGCGAGCAAGACATCTGGTAGAAATTTGCAAGCAAGACAATGGGCAGACTATTCCATTGTGCCAGATAAGCAAATGCTGTAGAAGATTAGAGAAAAGAATCACCAGGAAGCAAATAGAAAACATCAAATTACATAAATAGGTTTTTGCTTTCCAATTTCTAAAAGATGCTTTAAGGCAGAAGTTGAATATTACAATAAGTGAGAAAAAAGACATTTCTAATTCTAAGACTTTTCTATCATTGATTTTTTTATAGTGATAAGGTTAATTTTAACTACTTAATATGAAAGTACGTTTTTTTCTGCTTTGTCTTTCAAGAACGATGAACAAAAGAGAAGCTCAGTAAGGAGTGAAATGAATCACTCTCTAAGGTGTCTCATTTCTCACTCCCAGCTGAGTTGGCAAAGGTTAGCACACTATTAAAATTCAAGTTGTTGCAAATGTATTTCATTGGTAGTCAACTCACTCAAGGTATACTAGTTTTCAGCAATTATTCTCAGTGATAGTCTACGTGTTTGCCAAAGAATCTCTGTGTCACGTGGAAAAGGAATTCAATAACTCCATGCAGGATCAAACATGAGTTGCTTAATGATAAGCTAAATGAGAGGACAAATAGAAGAAGAGCTTGAAATAACCATCTCCATGGTAACTTTGAATGCTAAAAAAAATAACCGAAAGCATTAGGAATCTGGTGGCTGTGTTTGGTTTTCCATAAAAGAGGTAAGAATGTATAGGTAGGCACATCTGACAGAATGCAAATGTTATCACATTGAAATATTTTTCTCACCTCGGTATTCATTGTGCACGTGAGTCTGGGAGCTGAAAGGTTAAGATTCAGCACAACATTGCTCTTCCTGCTGGCTTTGGAGGTAGTCACACCTGGGCTGTTAAATGGGTGATAATTCCTATCTCATAAGGTGGTTACAAGGATTAAATGATCCCACAATCTGCAATGTTTTACACATAGTAAAGGCTCCATAAAACATATATAAATATCTGAGAGGGAGGTACTTATGACTGTTAGGAGTCACAATTTACACACTCAGGCACAAAGTCAGTCAATCTCAGTGAGGAAGCAAGGGCACCATCTTTATGCATCAGGACCAACGTCTTTGAAGGCAAACCACACCTAATTTCTGAAAAAAAAAAGAGAGAAAAAAGAGAGAAAGAAGCAGAGTGGCTTCTATAAAGCAGAATAATTGAACAGCAGTTAAGAAAACACAGGAATGTGTTCAGTGATAATTATAGCCTAGGTTAATTGACTGTTTTCATGACAAGACATGCACAAGAACAGGGAGGGTCTGCATCACATCCAGTGTACTGAGGAGATATATATATATATATATATATATATATATATATATATATATATATATATATATATAAACACGGCTGGGAGAAGCCAAGGATATCAGAACATCTCACAGTAACTCAGCTGAACTCACATCTCCTGTCAACATGTACTACAACTGCTGCCTAGGAAACTTCTCGTCCCGCTCCCCTGGAGGCTATCTGCGCTACCCAGGCTCCTTCCAGCCCAGCGACCTGGTCTACAACACTGACCTCTGCTCTCCTAGCACCTACCTGCTGGGCTCCTCTCTCTACAGTGGGTGTCAGGAGGCCTGTGATGAGCCCACCAGGTGCCAGGTGTACCATGTGGTGTCCAGTCCCTGCCAGATATTCTGCTACTATCCAAGGACCTCCACTCCCTGCACTCCTTGCTGGTCAACTCACACTGGATCTCTGAGCTGTGGGTCCAGCAGAGGCTACTGCCTGGGCTATGGATCTAGAAGTTGCTACTCACTAGGCTGTGGATCCCGTGGCTTCAGACCCCTGGGTTCTGGAATCTGTGGCTTCCCTTCCCTGAGCCATGGATCCAGATTTTGCCGTCCAGCATACATGGCTTCTAGGATCTGCCAAATTTCTTGTTACCAACCAACTTGTATATCTGGCTTCTACTGCTGATCAATCAGCTTAAGGGTTCTAGACTGTGACTTCACAGTTATATCCCTCAAAGTTAATCTCAGCTATTATCTGACTGGAGTCTATTTTCTACTACATAGACAAATGATATTTTTTTAAAATCCTATTAATATTAAAATAATTTATCTCAGAGAGTATCCATTCTGTTTTCTTCTATTTTCCCCCTTAATTCTCTAGTTAAAAATAGTACAAGAGATCTCTTTTCCTTTCAAATAAACTCATTTAATCTGATATCAGTTCATAAATCTTACTACTAATTTTTTTAAAAGATGTCTGTTGGGAATTCCAAATCTACTGTTATTTGTCTAAAAAGAAGTATTTAATTTATGAAGCAGATTCCCTGATTGGAAGAATTATCTGCCAATACAGAGTTAGTTCCCTGGAATTTTTGGCAAGTGGAATCAGAGTTTGGGCAGGAGATTATCCTAAACTCTTCTATGAGTGGTCATTTCAGCCTTATCAGGATATCTTACTTTGGTTAAACTAATCATGGGTCAGATCCAAGAACAAAAGTTCCAGAGACAGCAGTGATGCTTCAGCAAGTACTAGATTGGCTGTTTTACATGAAGGAACTGTCAAAATACTTTTTAGAAGACCCTTTTACAGACTTATGCAAGCTCTAATGGAATTCTGAGGTTACAATATTAACTGACTGCAGTAACCTGTGTAATGAAACAAACATGTTACGTATGGATGAAATTAACCACATATGCATTTTATTATAATAAAAGGAATACAATTTCTGAGTCATTTTATAATGTTGAGGTGTCATTCTCTTTCTTCTATTTGATCAGTATGAGGCCAGCTGTTTTCATAGAAGTGTCCTGAGAACTTCTGGAAACATGGCAGTATCATGAGTAGGAAATACCTGAGAGGGAGGACTCCTTGATATCATAGGCTTATATTTGGATATGATAACTAGATAGCTTACTCAGTTTTCTTGCTTGGGGGAATGCATATATCTACATTTGAAAATACGTAAGTGGAAAGAAAATATGTAAGTGCATGTGGGTAGCCTATTGTTCATTGCCCTCATAGTTGTTTTTCTCCTCTCTCTTCTTCCCACAAGAACTGAATTTTGCTTGTTTATCTCTTCTTAACTACCCACAATCATTTCTTTATATCAGCATGGCTATGTCCCAGGTTTCAGGATTGAATCTGGCACCCCAATCCCTACTGAAAGTGAATTGTTCAGAATGGAGCATGTGATCTGACTTAAACCAATGAGAAAAAAGGAGTGATCTGGAGAAGTGCTTATGGTAAAGTTCTTCTTGTGGAGTTTTTCTTTTTCTTTTTTTTTTCTTTTTTAACATCTTTATTGGAGTATAACTGCTTTACAATGGTGTCTTAGTTTCTGCTTTATAACAAAGTGAATCAGCTATACATATACATATATCCCCATATCTCTTCCCTCTTGCATCTCCCTCCCACCCTCCCTAACCCACCCCTCTAGGTGGTCACAAAGCACCAAACTGATCTCCCTGTGCTATGCAGCTGCTTCCCACTAGCTATCTATTTTACATTTGGTAGTATATATAAGTTTGGTTTTTTAAAATTTTTTTTATTTTTTTCACTGTGTTGGGTCTTCATTGCTGTGCACGGGTTTTCTCTAGTTGCAGCAAGCGGAGGCTACTCTTCGTTGCAGTGCATGGGCTTCTCATTGCAGTGGCTTCTCTTGTTGTGGCTTCTCTTCTCTTCTCTTGTTGTGAGAGCATGGGCTCTAGGCACACGGGCTTCAGTAGTTGTGGCATGCAGGCTCAGCAGTTGGGGCACACGGGCTTAGTTGCTCTGCAGCATGTAGGATCTTCCCAGACCAGGAATTGAATCCATGTCCCCTGCATTGGCAGGCAGTTTCTTAACCACTGAACCACCAGGGAAGTGCCTTGTGAAGTTTTCTGAAGCAACCATGTCTTCCTCTGGATTTTGTCATACCATATGTGGAATGCTGCATCCATTTTGCATGTGGCCTGAATATTAAACCATCACATGGAAGAAGGTAAAACCAAGAGAAAGGGGACATGTATTCAATTCCTGGTCTGGGAAGATCCTACATGCTGCGGAGCAACTAAGCCCGTGTGCCGCAACTGCTGAGCCTGCATGCCACAACTACTGAAGCCCATGTGCCTAGAGCCCATGCTCTCACCTGCCTGTGCCTAGAGCCCATGCTCTCACAACAAGAGAAGAGAAGAGAAGCCACAACAAGAGAAGCCACTGCAATGAGAAGCCCATGCACTGCAACGAAGAGTAGACTCCGCTTGCTGCAACTAGAGAAAGCCCGTGCACAGCAATGAAGACCCAACACATGTGCATTACAGTGTCTGAGAAGTGTTACATGGTACTTGACTTATTTTACAGAATGTTATATCTAATGGAAGTTGGACATTCCCCTCAGCACACTCTTCTGAGGCAGACCAATATGTTCTTGACCAGAGAAACATACTTTTTATTTATTCTCGGAGTTATTCTCAAATACAACAGAACTATTAATTTATAGTTGTGGATTTCTACCAGCATGCATGGCATTTAATTGTCTACAAACATCAATCTTCTGTCTGTCCTTTAAAATTTTTCATAAATATTCTTAATAAAGATTATACGGCTTAAATGAAAGTGTGGTTTTCATTCAGTAGGTAGGTTTGACACGATGCCATTTAATGTCCTTTTCAACTCTAAGATATTGAGATTCTGCTAGAAAATCATAGAATGTGGTAACTGGAAATTACTTTGGAGATCTTCTCATCTAAACTCATTATGTTATAGGATATCCAGAGAGGCAGAGTGATGTTCAAATTCATGCAGTGAATTAACAGAACCAACAGGGCTAGAAGCCAGGTTTTTTCACTCTTTTTCTAGTATTCCATTGCTGCAGACTGTATCTAGGGTTGGAAAAGAGGAATGGATTTAAATTAACTTTAGGTGCTTTGGCATGTTTGTTTGGTGCCATAAAACTAAGGCAAGGAGAGAGGAAATAAATTGTGGAAGAACTTAAGTGAATCATATTACTGAAGGGTAACTCCAATTTTTGAATTTTTGTTTACTTTGATACAGCTGAACAACTGATTAAAGTCCAACATAGTCACATAATCAAATATAAAAGCAATATAAACTATTCAACCTGATAGCTACCGAGGGCCAAGCTCTTGAGAGATGGAGACAGGTTGCCTAGGCCTTTAATGGTAACATTAAACACAATCCAACCATTAAAAGGGTGGAATGTGCAACATTTACAGGCACAAACAACATAATCTCAAACACAAAAAAGAGACTTTTTAATTTTACCTTATAGTATGATATCAATCCCAGATTGATGCTGCCATAAGAACAACACCTTGGTCAGCATGATGATCCTTAACCTGATCAGAAAGAATTGCTACTCATTTATCCCTCAATATGTGGCAGGCAATCTAGTATATCATATAATATATCATCTCATTTAATCATTAAAACACACTTATGGGGTTGATACTCATAAATTTAATTTTAAAAGTGAAGAAACCAACTCAGAAATTGAAGGTTATAGTTTATGATTGTAGATCTCGGCTTAGAATGCTGGCAGTCTGACTGTAAAACCCTTATATTTAATCACTTCTCCAAAGCAAATGTTAATATTCCACCCTCTGGTGGCTAGGAGGTACCACTGCAGCTGCAATCGTGTATACTTCAAGACCAGGAAATTGTTGTTCAACCATTTAGTAGCAAAGTGTCCAGTCACCACAAGAAATCAGGAAATTATTTCTACTTATTTCTCAAGAATTCTACGAAATAGACTACATAATTATCATTATTCAAGTGTCTACAAAATTAATACTTAGTTTTTAGTAGGTTGAATGAAAATAATTGCAAGGTGACCAGCTGTCCTCACTTACGTCATTCGATTGTAAGAAGCCAGGTAACTCCCTCTAAAAATTCAGCACCAGTCAAAATCAAAATTGTATGCTGAAATACCTACTAATTCAACACTCAGTTAAATAGAATGTGCAAGTTAGTGCCTCATCCCAAAGAGAAATGAACTCACGGAGTGGCTTTATTCACAAATGACAGACCTACTCACAAATGACACTATCTTACATGTGGAGATTTGGAACTGCACAGACATTTACTAATTTACTACACATTGTGAGGTTAATAAGAAGGCTGACTGCTGGAGAAAATTGTGTGAATGTTGGCCTAGAGGATGTCCTGTCTTTTCCACTCAGAATTTAGCAACAGGATTCTGTGCTGACAGTGAAAAGTGGTGCCCTTTTTCTTGGTGAAAGCTTTCAAAAACATTCCTATGTGCAATCAAATGTCATTTTAAAAGAATTGACTCAGTTTGTGCCATGTTAATAAGAGGCTTCCTTAATGATTTTGTTCTTATTTCACAAAGGGGTAGTTGAAATGTAGGCATGGTTATCATTATTTCTTTTTCTTTAAGCTCTGTACCCTTGCCAGTTCTTGGGTATGTTCAGGTTTCAGAACTGTATTCCTTCAGACATTAAATTATAATCTGAATGAATTTTCATTTAGCACCTTCTATTCATTAATTTTTCAAAATATGTTTATGGAGTTCTTATTATGTAACAGCCAGAAATGGTGTTCAGGGTTGGGGATATGATAGTGAGAAAGATATACATACTTCTTGACTTTATGGAACTCACAGTGTAGTGGCAAAGACATAACGAAGAAACAAGTAAAATGGTTATAAACTGAGATAAGTTTTGTGAAGAAAAAAAATGATTCTCTGAGAATGGTATCTTTTTTAAGTGGGATGATGAGGGAAATCACTTCAGTTGAGATGCAACAAATGAGGACGGGAGCTGTATAAAAGGGGGAGAGGGCAGTGAAGGACTGAAACAAGCAGCTGCACGTGCAAAATACTGAGGAAAGGAAAGGCTTGACATTGTCAAGGAGCTGAGTAGAGACCTGGGAGAATAAAGTGTATTGGGCAGAAGAGAAGTGATAAGATTTGGAGTTAGAAAAATAGGCAGCAGCTGGATCTTAAAAGGAGCTGTAGGCCAGGCTAAGGGGAATGGATCTTATTTTTAAGAGCAATGAGGATCCAATTAATACATTTAAGCAGGCAAGTCATAGCTGCAGTAGAAGCCTCTGTGTAATGATAAACATAAATGTGCAAAGAATTAAATTAGTTGTTGTAGGGTTCATGTGGAGGACATACTGGGATCTTTCATCACACAAGAGTGGTCATTCAAAATTATAAATAATTTGCATCTATTACAAAGACCTTATGAACAAGTTGAGTGTACAGCCTGTCAAGCTGAATGTGGACACTCAGAAGTGTCCTTTTAAATATATAATATCCCCAGACCATTATACATCAATGAGGAGCTTGTATAAGTGTCGTTCAAAGTTTCTCAATGTTCTTGGTTTGCTTCAGACCCAAGAAAAGCAGACCAGAGTGCTGTGCTAAAAATATACTTCTGTTGTTTCACTGTCAGAAGCTGAGCTAAATAAATCATAGAATGTGTTACAGAAATTGTGCCTGGTAGGTTCTGTGCTATGAGTTTGAAACTACGCTAAATGCAGCATGAGAATGTGAAAATGTAGGAGTTCATCATTCTGCCGTCAGAAACAAAACACTGAGTAAACAAAAATGAAAAGCATACCTGAAACAGGTTTGTTAGAAAGCAAATTATCAGGCACAACTATAAGTAAACACATTACTTGGTGTAAAATACAATCATAATAAAGAACGTGTCAGAATCCATTGGTAATTCAGAGGAATAAGTAATAACATCTAACCAGGAAAATCAGGGAAAAGCTTTATAAAAAGGCAACATTTAAATTTTGCTTTCAATAAGATGAGAGGAACAAAATGTCAGACAAAGGGAAAGATGTTTATAGGGCAATGGCCCCATTCAGTACTTTGGGTGAAGAGTAAGAAGGATAATGAGGGTGGGTGGGCTCAATCAAATCAGCCTCTTGGGCTTCCCTGGTGGCACAGTGGTAGAGAGTCCGCCTGCTGATGCAGGGAACATGGGTTCGTGCCCCGGTCCGGGAAGATCCCACATGTCGCAGAGCGGCTGGGCCCGTGAGCCATGGCTGCTAAGCCTGCGCGTGCGGAGCCTGTGCTCCTCAATGAGAGAGGCCACAACACTGAGAGGCCCGCATACCAAAAAAAAAAAAAAAATGCAATATATCATTTGGTACTTTATATGATATTTGTTTCTTGTACCTAAGCCTCATTCTCATGATTTCTCTATACTGAATTTAAATTTTAGGACAGAGACCAAGAAAAGCTATTCATTATAGGTGCAAAGGACATAAGTAGTATGGAACATGACCCAGATAATCTGTGTAGCATTCTCAAAAAATGTAGAAATGATTCACTGGGTACATGCTACAGAATATTCTTCATAGATCAAGGAATTTCTTCTTGCCTGAACAGAAAGGCTTTCATAAGATTTGTGTATTGACATTGCTTACCCTAGGTTCTTCAAAACATAGATAGCTTAACAACATGCTTTTTTCCTAGAAGCCAAGTATAGTGAATTTAAAGAACATTTCCTTGTCTATTCAGTACTGTGCCAAGAACCATAATATACCTCTTAATAATTTGATTCTAATTATTTACCAGTCACTGTGTGCATATACTTCATCATTTTAAACTCAAACCACCCAGTTAGATAAATACTATTTCATAATTTCCATTTGTTTTTCAGTGAAGATGAAGACACAGATAAATTAAATAGGTTGTCCAAGATAATACAGATAGTAAACCTGTAGCCAGGATTTTGATCCTGTGAGTTGGACTTCAGAGTTTGAGCTATAAATTTTGACTACCTGATTATATCAGATTTTTTTTTTTTTGTCACCAGACTAGCTGAAACATGGGTAAACGTCTCTGTGTCATATGGAAGGTCTGCATACAGAATTTGATTGAAAATTTTTGGTCTGGTATGTTATATTGTTGTGAGTCTATAGAGGCTACAGTCAGAGAACTAAGTATAGTTGATCAGACGGTTCATTTGTAACTCAGGAATAAAAGCAAGAAAGGAATTATGCATATTTCATTGGAGTCTGTAAAATGTTATAGATTTTCAACATCTTAGAAAAGAGCATGAACTTCAAATCATATGAAACTGACATAACCTAGGTGTCAAGGAAGGTGTTTGGATGGTATGGAGTAAGATTTTTCTAAAACATTAGATCGATGGTCTGAATGTTGTTAGCAATTCTGTTTTTCATACCCATTAGTCCTTACCTGTTTTTTTTGTTTGTTTGTTTGTTTGTTTGAATTTATTGATTTATTTTTGGCTGTGTTGAGTCTTCATTTCTGTGCGAGGGCTTTCTCTAGTTGCGGCAAGCGGGGGCCACTCTTCATCGTGGTGTGCGGCCTCTCACTATCTCGGCGTCTCTTCTTGCGGAGCACAGGCTCCAGACGCACAGGCTCAGTAGCTGTGGCTCACGAGCCTAGTTGCTCCGCGGCATGTGGGATCTTCCCAGACCAGGGCTTGAACCCGTGTCCCCTACATTGGCAGGCAGATTCTCAACCACTGCACCACCAGGGAAGCCCCCTTACCTGCTTTTAGTTAAATAATTATCTTTTTGAAAATGTTGAGCTTGTCGTAGACACTAATGGGATAAGAGAGATTATTTTGTTCCATGTTGCATCAGAGTCACTGACACCTTTCCTGAAGCCAAAATAGTCTTCTCTAGTTCTGTTTCCCATTTCTACCTTCAGAGAATGCCTATTACGCCCTCAGTTAGAAATTCTTTCATGTCAGGAAGTGTTCCATATTCTTGCCCTAGGACCCAAACAGAAAGAATGATAATTGATTGAAAAAAAAAAAGCCAAGAAAAGAACAACAAACCAACACAAAGCAAAAGCACTATACTTCTTTGGACAATTGATAACTCATCACTACTAGTTATATCGAGCGATGGCTTTGATAAGCAATAAAATATGCCATAGGCAGATAGGTACAAATAGACTAAACACTTAAAAATTAAATTTTGAATTAAAAAATACCTTTTTGTGGTTGTCTAGTACTAAGTCACTTGCCTGACTTTTACATAACTTTCTCTGGCTTTATGAAAACAAATTCATTAATGACATTCAAAGAGAGTTATTCCTTGGTGGCAAGAGGCAAAACCAATGTGGTTGCATCCAGACACAAGAACAAAGAAATCTCAAAGGTAAATACTGAAAATGGTCCATTACTATTCTTCCATCTCTCTATATGGTACTGCTTCAAGTCCAGGGCCAATGCCCCGGCAGGAGTTCAGTAACTACTAATTGTCAAAGATAATGAGAAAAGAAGACTGAAAATTCAATAAAAGACTAAGAATAACACCTCCTGTAGCAGTTCACTGCCTTGTCACTATTGCTTCATGGTCTGTAGCATGCTGTTTATTTAAATTGAATGTGCAGATTGTAAGACTTGGATTTAAAAGCTCTCTTCCACCATAAATCCTGTCAACCTTTACAGTAGGGCTATTAACTGTTGTTGTTTCCCCCTGGAATGAGCTACATTCACTCTGACACTCTCTATGTTAGGAAACCGATGTAACAATGCATGTTGAGATTCTCAAGAACAAAATATCATCCTCTAGACTTCATATTTTATTAAATGAAGCTTCAGGAGAAAGAAATAATTTAAAATGTTAGCTATATTGATACTCACAATATACTGGATTGATACTGGATTTACAGTAAATCATAGTAAAGCTTTGTAATGATCACAGGTGTACTTAACATATTAAAATTAGAATATCCATTACTACTGAGTGAAATATTTTTCAGAAATCTTTCTCAGGAAACAGAAACAGACGTCAGTGTAGTTCTTTCATTTTTCAAGTCTATATTTGTTCAGCAGATTGTTTCAAGCGGGCCTGCTCCCATTTCCTGTCTCCCAGATGCTGCAGCTGATGGTGGCTTGGTCCTTGGGAGTCTGGTTTAATTTCCTGCAGTAAATGACTATGGTGATCAAAGCATTGATCTTGAGATGGTACTGGAGGGTCTTCTAATGTAAGCCTAGCTCTCTGATGCCCTCAGGCTATGAACAGAATGCTAGGCAATCCAAAAAATATAGGCTACACTCTGACCCCCGAGCCAGTCTGGAGGACAAATACCATCTGAAGCTGTGTTCGGTTCTGAAACATGTCCAATCAGGGTTGTGTCTCCCATACATCCATCAGGTAGCTGAGTGAAATGCTGAAGTCCCTAAGTATTTGTTGTAAAGGCCAATTGCCCATTTGTACATGAATTCTTCTTATGGTCCCTCATTGCTCTCACAGTTACATTTTCATAGAATCACAATTATTTCTAAACGTTTAAGAGATGTTTAATGAGCTTCACTTATCATACAGTTAGTAAATATTCTTGCCGAGGTTATGTGATTTACTTAAGCAGCGTCCCGGCTAGAACTCAGGCCTAGTGACTCTCATTCTGGTGCCCCACTGGCCATAATCCAGAGTATCCCTCGTGAGAAATTTATTAAAAATATTTAAATGTACTAAGCACAATAATTTTAATGACCCTTATCTTATATGTACATTAAAGGCCGCACATAACACATAAAAAACCTTTACTGGATCATAAATGTGGCCTATATTAAATTAATTATGCAGATGTAATAAACATTAATCTATCCTCAGATTTTCAAGTATCTTTTAATGAAGGTTGGAATATTGTTTTTCCAAATGCATGGTTTGCTGAATGGTAAATAAGACCATAATTTCTTTATTTTTGAGATTCAGTGGGTACTCTTCTATGGTTTTAATTAGTCATATTTCCTGACTTCTAAATAACTGAGTTATGTTTATCAACATTTTTGAAACTGGGAGTCAGAATAAAGCCTGCACTGGAAGCCAACGCTCATCACTTAAAACCTTCTAGAAGTCACAGCACAAGAAGGAAATAGCACTAAGTGTAGGTAATTTGCTTAGAATCCACACTGAGGTCATCTTGCCTTTCAATAATTGCTCAGCTAAAAACTACAGCTGTGATTTCCCTGGAGGTCACCACCACGTTTCCTTGTCCCCTCTAGTAACACTTCCTCTATGTGATCCTCAGAGGTGTTGAAGCTGAATCCAGCCTCTGTACCCTGACATGGAATTAAATCTCAGAGACAGAGTTTTGGGTGAAGTAGAAAAGAATAACTTTATTGCTTTGCCAGGCAAAGGGGGCCACAGTGGGCTAATGCCCTCAAAACTGTGTGTCCCGACCTGGGGGGAGGGGTAGTGAGAAGTTTTATAGTAATAGTTCAAAGAGGGTGTGATCAGCTCATGGACAAGCTTCTGACTGGTTGGTGGTGAGGTAAGTGGGGATCAGCATCATCAACCGCCTTGTTCCAACCGGTCTGGGGTCGACATGCTTGTGGGCAGCATGCTATCCTTTACTGTTATTTTCTCCCCCTGGTGGTGGTTTCAGTATCCATAGGACAGCTCAAAGATATTGTGATGTATATCCCTTAATGGTGCACCAGGACCCTGCCCCAAGGCTGCACTACTGTTTCTTTTGACTGCCCATCCCTTGTCTCCACATCCCTTCCCTTCCCTAATTAGCAACACTTTGAATCTGCTGGTTGGAACTCAGGGAAGGTCATGGAGGCTGAATAAAGCCTATTTCCTGTAATCAAGAAATAGGGGACACAGAAAGGCTTTTGTGCCCAGGAACCCCACAGGGCCCTGCTCTGTATCAGTGTCCTCTGCTTAGCAAGTGGCAGTCGTGGCAGAACCCAGCTCTTGAAGGACTGCCAAGAAACTGGAAGGGATCCACCTACTGCCAACCAGCATGCCTGCACACAGCTCCCGTGAAACCACGTCCTACACCTTTCTGCTGATGGTATGTCCAGAGCCTGCCATACAATCATTACCTGCCTTTATCTTCTGAGGTCTTTAGTCCCTACTATCCAGCAACCTGCACTCAAAACGTTGGGCTACATGGACAGTACAAGGCTACATACAAGGTCTCATGGTTATTCATCCCTGGGCTGTTACTTATGGCTCATCCATGACTGAGGTTCAGCAGTGCTGACCCCTAGTGCAGTGCTTTTGCTTGTTAACAAATGAGCTACCTTATTCAACAACTTTTGCCCCTGAGTTCCATATCTTACACTTGGAGGTGTTTTGAGTAATCCCTCATAGTTGCCAATTCCTAAATAAGGTACCTAAACTGTACTACTTAGCCTGGTTGAGAGAGGTGGGCTCTCTTTTAAAAGACATGTTATACGGCTAGATTGTTCTAAAGAAAAATTTGTTATACCCAACTATTGTTTCACTATTGACTGTTTATTAACTAAACCATGATTTACCATTTTTCCTTTAATTTGTCAGGTTTTTTTTGTTTTTTTTGTTTTTTTGTTTTTTTTGCGGTACGCGGACCTCTCACTGCTGTGGGCTCTCCTGTTGCAGATGGGAGGCTCTGGACGCGCAGGCCCAGTGGCCATGGCTCACGGGCCCAGCCGCTCCACTGCATGTGGGATCCTCCTGGACCAGGGCACAAACCCGCGTCCCCTGCATCAGCAGGCGGACTCTCAACCACTGTGCCACCAGGGAAGCCCAATTTGTCAGTTTTTTTAATGTCCTTTAAGTTTTTAAGATATGTTTTCAATATGGCATCAAGCTGCTTACTTCATCTTCTGATAACTTTGATTGATTTCCGCTAGTTACTGCTGCATAAATTTGTCATCATTATTTCCATATTATTATGATTATTGTATTTCTATTAAAAATTTCTGTCTTAATAAATGATTGCTAAAACAGAGTTAGTTAGGACATTGCAGTGCCACAGTTTCAGCTAGAAAGGAGAAACTGGTCAGAAAGGGCAATAAGAACCATAAAATGTCCAAGATTTTACCCTATTTGCAAGCTAACAAGATAGCCTGTCACAACTTCATGGATGCTGGCAGAAGACATGCAACACCTGGATCAGAGAAAAAGACTTTATTATTCGTGGCAATAGCAGAGCCAGAGTGATAGCCTTTGCAGCAATTTCCTGAGCCTCAATTCACAAAGGCCAGTAGTAAGACGGCCAGATGATATCTGTATACGTAGTGAGTTGTTTTATAGGAGAGGAATCTTGAGCTCAGGAAGCCTGAATCATGGACATGAGAATGGACAATAAGCATGCCTGTCACTTGCCCCAGAGAGAAATACTACATCTATTTTCCAAGGCTGTTTGCTACACAAATGTTCTTGCAAAGATAATTCAGAACAGAGGGAACCAGTGACTGTTCTAAAGACAGGCAAAAATGCAAGAGACCTATGGGGACTTTTTCCCCCCAATATCCAACACGTCTCTATACTGCACTGCTTCTGTTGCTGAAATATTAGCTTCCCTGTGCACTGAGGCTGAACAGAAATACGGAGACAGGGATTTTAGAGGAAGAGAGAGATGGCTTCATTTTTTCTGCCAGGCAGAAGGGAAGACACAGCAGGCTAGCGCCACGAGAACTGTGTCTCCCCCTCCTTGGGAATCAGGGAAGATTTTATATGTGGGGCTCGCTGTCCGGGATATATGATAAGGATCAAAGTAGTGAACGTCTTGCATTCTTCCTTTCCTTTGCATTATTTCAAAACAGTCATAGCTAGCATCAGGGGGCCTGGAAATTGGTGTCTGGCAGTCTGATAA
This sequence comes from Tursiops truncatus, assembly GCF_011762595.2. Taxonomy (NCBI): domain Eukaryota; kingdom Metazoa; phylum Chordata; class Mammalia; order Artiodactyla; family Delphinidae; genus Tursiops; species Tursiops truncatus. The sequence continues at coordinate 129,741,981 of NC_047037.1, read as the reverse complement.
TTGCATCTGTTTGCCTCTGGTTTATCGGCCGGTGAGCTTGTTTCTGAAATGCAAAAACTATGAGGGGTGATTTGTTATGAGGGACATATAGAATGTAAGTGCCGGGACATAATAATGTTAGGGAGTGAGAGGCACAGGATGTAAGTCACACAGAGTTAGGGGTGATAGGTGCCAAATGTAAATTACATAGTGTCAGGGAGTGAGGTTAGCTTTGTAAGTACAAATCTAGTTACTACAAATTAGTGACAGTTAAAGTAAAACAAGGAGTGATTAACACTTTCAGGCCAGATTATGTTTCTTCTCTAGCCTGTTCACTCTTCCCTTTATTTTCCTTGTTCTCAGGGAAGGGAAAACTTCAGTTCTATTTTTGCTGCAACACTTCTCATGAATTTTCCTGTGAGTTTGTCATTCCACTGGCTACTGTGATTAACCTGACCAACAGAGTCTACAAGCAAATCTATTCAATATGTCTTCCTCTGTATTTCAGTGAAGTTACTATTAATAGGTCCCCAAGCAGCATTAAATGGGTAGAGACTCCCTTTCACAAAGATTCCAATTAGCATAATCATCAGTCATGGAATCTTGTAGCTGAAAGGGGTCCCAAACCTACTAGCACTTCTATACAAACAGTTCTTCACAATCAAGGGGAATCTCCTTTGGAATTGACAGAATGGGGAAGTATAGGCCTATAACACTTGAAACAACAAAAGTACATTGAATGGACCCAAAAGGCCCCACCTGCAAGGTCACATTATCTTCGCTTTCTTTCAATTTCTTCATTCTTTAATTTTTTGCAGGAAGATTAAAACCTTAAGTCAGATCATACATGCCCAAGTCTAATGTTGAAATGCTAGGTATTGGATGATTATTATGAAAGGTACTGTTTTATTTATCATAAAATTAGGTCTTCCATAGTCTTAGTGATGTTTCATATCATTATCAAGGAACTTACTGATTTAGGACTTTTTTTAAGGTAAAGGACCATTTGCTACATAATCCAATCCACAAGTATTTTAGATAGGAATATTTTTAGTATTTTAGATAGGAGTATTTTTCCCCAGAATAGACCTGAATTTCTCTGGAGAAGAACTCCTGGTGATATAAGGTAGATGAGAATGGAACATATCTCCTTTTCCTACTTCCAACATGAAAAAAAAAGAAAATATGGTTACTATTTATGGTAACCAATTCTCAGGTTTTCAGAGTATCTCATCACAGATTAACTTACCTGAATATAAAATAAGACCATCTCTAGAGGTATTAGTCAAGGAAAGAGATGAGAGGTTTTCAAATATTATGAGAAAACTTCTAGAAAAATAAAAAACCTCTTCATCTTGGGGAAAAAGAAAGCAAGAAACTATTCTATCAGAACTGGGGAATAGCCTGTTATAAAGACCAGGATAAAGACCTGAATCAATTAAATGTCAGTCTTTTAATTGAAGAAGAGTGATTCTCTATATTTTATGAAGCGTTATAAAATAATACTTCAGAGGAAAAAAAGGTTTTAGGGAACTCAGAGTCTTCATTTGTCCCTGCTGTTCTCTCTGGCAGGATAAAGGTTTGCTAGAGCCAAACTCCCAGAAACCAGCTATTGATTTTAGTGGGACTGCTGAGCTGCTGACAAGTCAGAGCATTGCTATTTTGATCTCATGTTCTATTAAAAACAAACAAACAAGGAAAAACTAGAAAACCTTTACACTCTAAAATGATACTTTTTTCTTATAAAATCCTTTTCTGGAGTTCTTATGTGCCTAGAGAGTCTGGGGTAAAAAGTAGCCAGGAGAAGTGCTTATGCTATGAAAGGAAATAGCTGAACAAGGGTCTTCTGTGACCAGGAGGTGAACTGAATACCCCTGGCTATAAAGTGCATTATATGAGAAAAATCCAAGACAAGCACTATAAAAGACCTATGCCTCTTTCTTTCTAGGAGGTTTAGAGTAAATCTTTGCTTTCACTGTGAAAAGCTCTCAAAGAACCAAAAACAACGATTAGCTCTAATTTATAAAACTAATGGCCAAAAGGTCGAAGATATACATCAACATCCAATGAACAGATTAGGAAACATCGGGAAGTATGACTTAAGACAAACTCTTTTCATTCATTTCTAAAATAAATGTTTACAAAAAACAGTGAGCATGTTGGGCATTTTTAGCAATACAAACATAAATAAGGCTATAATGTCTTTAATATAATTATTACTGAGAAGCAAAAATAAGACGTATACTGAATAAAATATAAGGTACAAAATGATTAGTATAATAGGAGATAGGTAATGTAGAAATAAGTTCAAAGGGAAAAGAAATTACTTCTGCTTGGGCAGAAGTGAAGGTGTCCTGGTAGTTGTTACGTTTGACTTGAATTGTAAAGAATAAGTAAGATATGGGTAAGGAGAGACAGGGTAGAAAAGCATCTAAGAAGCAAAGAGGAAACCAGCAATGTTAGTGAGTCATTCATTTTCAATAAATACTGAGAATGGCAAATAGGGTCATCCAAAAAAAAAAAAAAACAAAAACCTGAAGGACTTATAATTAGCAATGTATGTTTTTTGGACCCATATTATGAATAGCTTTGAATGACAATTTAGGGATCTTTGATTTCTTTCTTCTTTTTTTTTTTTTTTTGTGGGCTATAGAGAAATGTTCAAGATAAGTGCAACCAAGGAAGAGACATTACCTGAGCTAAATTTCACTATTAATCTCATCTTCGGGAATATGATAGAGATAGAAGTATTAATGAGGATAGTTTTATAAGTTTAAGCCCATGTGACTAAGAGAATATGGTACCATAAGCAGATATAAAGTTCATGGGAGGAGGAATCAACTTGGGGGAAAGCACTATGTACATTGTGTACATATAAATATTTAATTTGAAGTATAAGGTGCCCCAGTGGAATGATCTAGAAGACAATTGCAAATGCAAGTACAGATATCGGGAAAGAGAGCAAGCCTATAATTATTAATTCAGAGGAATTCATGTAGAGCTATTAATCGTATGCTTAACATTAATGAATGCAGATTGATAAGAATGCAGAAGAAGAAGAGGCTTAAGAAGGATCATATTCTGGGGAATAGAAGGAGAAAAGGGAAGTAGATAAAGACGAAACAGGTATTCCATGGAACAGAAATAGAACCTTGAGATTAAAGCATTGCTGAAATAGAAGGAGAACAATGTTTCAAAGTAGAAAGTATGGAGAGCAATGTCAAATGTGCCATGGAGTTCAGAACGAGGGCCAAGATAGCTGTTGGGTAGGGAATTAATCATTGGTGATCTTTAAGATAACAGCTTGAAATGTTGGTGAGGATAGAAATTAGATTTCAAAAAAAAAAGAATGAGTGGAGAAACATAGGCAAAAAGTCTTTAAGACACGAGGTTGTATTTCTTAAATACAACATCAAAAACACAATCTATAAATTAAAAATTAATAAATTGAACTTCATCAAAATTAAAAATATCTGCTCTTCAAAAAGTCATTATTACAGGAATAAAAAGACAAGCCACAGACTGTTAGGGAATATTTTTAAATCATATATCTAATAAAGGAGTTGTATTTAAAATATTTAAAGAACACTCCAAACTCAACAATAAGAAAGCAAACAACCCAATAGAAAAATGTACAAAACATAGAGCAGTTTCTTTATTAAAGAAGATATAAAATAAGCAATGTTGGAAAATGGAAAATAAGCAATGCCTATGCTCAGAATCATCAGTCACCAGCAATCTAAAACCACAATGAAATACTACTATATACAGTTAATAGAATGACTAAAATTTTTAAAACTGTAACTATACCAAATGTTGGAAAAAAACCTGAAACAACTTGAACTCTTATACACTGCTGGTGGGAATATAAAATGATGCAGTCACTTTGGAAAGCATTCTGTTCCTTAAAAGTTAAACATTGACGTATCATATGATCACATCATTCCACTCAAAGTGTCTGCCCAAGAGAATTGAATGCATGTGTCCATTCAAAAACTTGTATACAAATGTTCATAGCATATTTGTGTTTGTAGTTTCCAAAAACTGCACACAACCCAATTGTCCATCAACTTATGAGTAGATAAACATATTATATTATATCCACATCATGGAACACTGAACAGCAATTCAAGAAACAACTATACCATGGATGAATCTCAAAATAAGTATACTTAGTGAAAGAAAGAAAAAAAGAATATAGGTTCTACAATCTCATTTCATTTAATGAAATGTTAGAAAATAGAAACTAACACAAAGTGGCAGAAGGAAGATTAATGGTTGCCTGGGGATGGGGTAGGGGTGGAGTGAGGTGGAGAAGGCTGGAGGGGAAGGACTACATGGGGCATAAGGAGATTTTTGGGGAGTGATGAATATGATTATTATCTTGATTTGGGTTTAAACAAATGTGAAAACTTGTCAAACTGTACTCTTTAAATATGCTCAGCTTATTGTATGTCAATTATACCTCAATAAAGCTGATAAAACATATTGGCACAGAGAGGAATTCAAAACATTTGAATAGGGATGCTGTGAGGATTAAATCAGTTAATACATGTAAAACATGTAAAACCATGTCTGGTATGTAATAAGGACTCAGTAAATAGTAACTAATAATGTGAAAGGGACACAATTCAAGGATTGAATATAAATTGTGGAAGGGGTACCTCCACCTACACTGTCTTTAATACAGGAATGAAAGGATTTAAATGATTTTCTAACATCATGGAGGGAAAGTTCTTGTGTAAGAATAAAGTAGGAATGAGTGTAGCAAATTTTGTTGAAATCACGCATAAGCCATAGTTTCCATACTCAAGAATATTATAGTAAAAATTCAATTGAAAGTAGATTACAGCCTGACAACTTTATCAGTTACCGCAAACTCTACATTACTTAATTCTTTCAATTGATTATAATTTCATGATTTTACACATGGCATCCAACAGGGGGTGCTAAAATTAGAACGCTTCATTATGTTTCAGATTGCAATGTACTGACTTCAGATAATTAACTGGTTGTCTTCTCTAAGCCAAGCTAAGATGAATACTAATCAGAATATTACGATGGGCAGGAGAAAAAAGAGCTTGACAGAAGGGTGTTCAGCCCACCTGAATCTCTTTCTGTCTTCGTGTTCTTTTATATTCCTTGAAAGTTGACTTTCCCTGGTGAAAATGGATAGATGGTGATAAAAGTATGTAAAAGAGATTCTTGACTAAGTAATGGTCAATTTTTATTTGATAAAGAAAATCTAAGTTATATTTTGTGAATGTTATATTTATTAAGGATCAACTAAGTTTCTCCACATGCATTGAGAATAATGATCACGCCTACTTGAATGGGATGTAGTGAGGATTAAATCAGTTAATACATACAAAGCACTTAGAACAATGCCTGGTGTATAATAAGGACTCAGTAAATAATAGCTCATAAGTGTTCCGTAATATATTCAGAAAATAAGTCATGTAAAAAGAATGTTTTTCTTGCAATGCAAAGAAAGGAGTGTGTGTGTGTGTGTGTTTTCACACACACACACACACACACACACTTCTGTCTTTGCATTGCAAGAAACAGTGGGTTTTCCCTCTTTCCAATCTGTGCTGTAATTTAATCATAGCTCTCTCTTCTTGAAATCAGTTACTGGATCACTGTGCCTGTAGGACAAAATCTTAACTACTTCCTTGATGATTGAATTAGATTTAGCATGTGAATCTAAGTTTACTTACTACAGCTTGCCTGTAAGAACCCTCCACTGAAAACATGGTCAACATTTTTTTTTCTGTCTTTATATCTTTTGCCACAGCGTGAATTGTCTTCATATTCTCATAAACACCTGCCATTCCCTCCCATCCCTCAAAATTAATATCAAAAGCCAACTTTAGGTAAAGCCCATGAACAACGTTTGCCCTTCTCCATATACCATTTATAGAACTTATTAAACAGTGACTTGGATTGTGTATCCATCTTATCACATCTACAAGATTGGATGTGTCTGGAAGCAGAAATCAATAGTATCTTTGTATCATTGTCAACGTCTATCATGTTTTGCACATACAAAATGTTCAATAAATATTTGTTGAATGAATGAGTGAATACAAGGGAGTCATTCATTGGCATAAGTTTATTGTTGCAATGCTCTGAGGATTCTTTATGTCCAAGAAAAAGGGAAAATCTGGGTTGTTTTTTCCAGAGCAGGAGAGGTAAGGATCCCTAGTTCATTGAAGAAAAAGCAACAAAGTGGGTAAATCTGGAGGAACACACAGGATACCCAGTTCCTCAGTCCCTTCCTGGGCTCTTGCATCAGAAGAAGAGCCTGAAACATGTAGTTTATAAAAGCTTACTAATGAGGTACCTGCTGTTATGTCTGCATGAGCTCTACTTGTATACTGAGAGAGTCATTATCAAAAAACATCAGTTCAACATTTGTTATATTAGGGGACAACCTACATTCAAGGCACTTCTAATTTTTGAAATCCATGAATATTTTTGCAGTGTTACCTACTCACAACAGAAAAATGAGAGTCTTGTGGAGGTGCTCTAAAGGCATTAAACCCAAGGTGGTACTCTTTGGAATGGGTTAAGAATTCCAAAGCAAGAAAAATAATTATTCTGCTAAAGTGTTTTGCAGTTTACACTTACTTTTTCTTACATCTCAACATATCCTAAAATGACACTGAAAATAGACATAAATATTTCTGTTGTTTCATGAAAGGATACTGATAGTGACTGGGGATCAGAGTGATTATGCAAATTGCCCAGGGTCACCCAGTTAGTAAATGATGGTATCAATGTATCTATATACTGTCATATTGGATAATGGGAAATAAAACATTTTAGGGGTCAAGGACAAACAAACAAATGTTTGCACCCCCTTTGTTTAAATGTTTCTCTTCATATCAAAACTTTCCGTATCTCAATTTTTCTCATATGAATACTTGAAATTTTAAAATTTACTGTAAAGAATTATGAGGATAAATTGACATTATACATGTGGGTATGCACATTGCAAGGTGTTGCCCAGAATAGATACTAATACATATACATACATACACACAAATATATCGATGTACTTATGCAGATGTCAGACCCTTGCTTATAAATGAGAAGAGCAGGCATAAACAGCATTGACCTATAAAACTGATAAGCCTTCAATTAAATATGGCTATACTTATTACTAACGCCATTCAGCTGAAGCATCCAGGATTTCACAACAGGACTCTTGCAATGTGTACAAACAGTATCACGTGATGAAAGCTGGCAGGGTGGGGAGAGGAGTGAGGGGGGACTCCTCAAACACATCAGGTACAAATCGTCAAAGGGTAATGTTCTCTGACCTAAAATACTGAGATAATTTCAACATGTTAGCACAGAACCTCAGAGGCTAAATCATTTTCTTTTCCTATTTCTCTCCCTGGTAGTAAAATAGTCCTGTATTGGCTCACAGAGAAATCAATCTATTTCACAGATTCTACTCCAGGACAGAGGGAGAATTAATAAGCATATCCACTGAACATAAAAATAAAAGAAAGTGCTGTGATTTACACTGAATTTTTAGCTAAGGGGAATTGAAACTTAGATCCAGTAGATAATTATTATTTTTTAAATAGCCCTTGAAGCCACTAGATATGTTGGTATATGAAAAATACAGTGGGATGGTTGAGACTAAACACAGTCATGCATCGTTTAAACAAAGTTTTACCAGAAAATGTATCCCCAAATAACCTTCAAAGTATTCATACTTAGGAAAACTCTACAGTTATTTTGATACTATTGCCCATGTACAGCAGTTTAAATGTTCCTCTTTGGAAACTGCCATCAGAATCAATGTAAAAAGCAAAACCAAATCTATTTCTATGTCTTAATCATTGTTCTAATTTTTTTTTTTAACCAAGAACATTAGTTTTCAGTTGGAACATGAGTAACCATGAAATGATAAGCCTATAATAACTATGAAAAATGTCATGTAGTATCATTTTTTAAAGGGGTTTTACTTATTTGCTTCTGTTTGCAGTAAGATCCATAATTTAAACTGAGCCCAATTTATTTATTTGTATTAAGAATACACATAAATCAAACTTTCAACTTGACTTAATTTATTTATTGAAATGAATAAAATGAGCAGGACTTTTTAAAAAAGATATTTCACTGGGGAGTCACTTTCCACCAGGATTCTAAAATAGAGCAAAGCACAAATTTCGGCACATTGAAATTTTCTATAGTATACTATTTTTATTTTTATTTATTTATTTATTTTTTGCGGTACGCTGGCCTCTCACTGCTGTGGCCTCTCCCGTTGCGGAGCACAGGCTCCGGACGCGCAGGCTCGGCGGCTATGGCTCACGGGCCCAGCCGCTCCAAGGCATGTGGGATCTTCCCGGACCGGGACACGAACCCATGTCCCCTGCATCGGCAGGCGGACTCTCAACCACTGCGCCACCAGGGAAGACCAATATAGTATACTATTTTTAGACTCTCTCTGCCCCAAATCGTATAGGTTATAGGATTTTTCATTCTTTTACGACATAATTGCTTTCAAGTTTTTTACCTTTGGCAATTTCCAAAATGCATAGAATTCCCCCTCAAAGAGAGATAATTTGCCATTGTTTTAAAGAAGTTCGTTACCACTATTCAAGTCAATTTCAAGAGACGAATTCTAAGAATGTTTATGTAGTGGCGGTTATAGTTAGAATAAGTAAATGACCTTTAAAATACCTGTTTAGGTTGGATAATTTAAGAAGCAGAGGTACTATTAAAATTCCGTCACACTGCTTTATAGATATACTTAATCGATGGAAGGCATTGCAAGGAGCACCCAGTGTTATGGGTGGTGGTGACACCACTTCTTGGGCTATAATAGAGTTCTGATGCCATCTCAGGCAACAAGGAGGAAGACAGTCTGTACAGAATCACCACCTTCTGTGGGTATTTCAGGGAGCAAGCCGAATGAGAAACTTGAAACCTCACGTCTTTCAAATCAACCGCTGCCTGCTCTTGAAATCTCACTGTGCCTGGGCACAACGACTGCTCTGGAAACTACAGCTTGAGATTCCTTAGAAGTGCCTGTCATGTTCCTCCTCCCTCCTCCATTGCCCTCTGCTCTACGAATGTGAGCGGTGGGGATGTTCTTTGCTTGCCCAGCAGCTGTCAAGACCATACCTGGCTCCTGAACAACGGCCAAGAGACCTGCAGTGAACCTACCAGCTGCCAGCCGGCCAGCTGTGAGCCCAGCAACTGTGAAACTTCCAGCTGCCCTTCCTCTGGTTGCTATGTGCCCAGACCCTGCCAAGCCACCAGTTTTCTTCCTGCTTCTTCTTGCATCTCTGGACCCTGCTTCCCAGTATGCTATAGACCTCTGAGCTATGTGTCTAGCAGCTGCCAACCCCTGAGACTCCTCACTTATGGATGCCGCCCCTTGGGTTATTTGCCTGGTGGTCCTCATACCCACAGCATTACCCACTGTAATGCTTTTCTCCCTTGATCCACTGAAATTTTCTTTTCATACATTTACCCTTTCTATTATCGCCGTCATCACTCAAGTTGGGTTGTGTTCCCCTTTGGTGAATACATACGTTTCTTACTGCCATCTTGACTCTTATCTCTAGTGTCTTCTCTTTAGCTTGAATACTGTGTTTAGAGTTAATACTCCTAAAATTAATTTCATCATATGACTCTTACTCAAAAATGTCAATAACTCTCTTTTGCCCACAGAGAATTATCCAAACACTTGATTTTCCCTCCTCTACTTCCCAATAGAAACTCTCTATATTTGCTTCATGTCTCCAATTACTCCACATTTGCCCTCATTTCATATCATCTTCTTGTTCACCCTACCCTTCCTCTCCTTTGGGATAATTCTTTTGGCATTGTGTCCAACAGTCTCAGACCTCTGCATCCTCTCTTCAGTGGATGCCAGCCTCTGACACATGTGTTTAGTACTTGCCATCTATCTTGCTCTGCCTGGGGAGGCCTGTAACTTCCTTATTCCAGCTAATAATCACGCTGAAGATCCAAGACAAAAATTTAAACTCCATGGACTTTTGTTTCTTCTTTCCTAGTACGTAGTGACTGCTTTTTCTTGATTTTCCTGTGCCTGATCTAATGAAAGCTGTTCCTTTCACATTTTTATCTTTTTTTTCATCTCTCCTTGCCATAAAATTATTTGGTTTAGAATGCTATTCAATGTCGCTTAGGTGTGGGAAGAATTTATTTGGTTTGGGTTGTAATAAAAGAGTTTAAGTCAGAACTAAGAATCTGGTTCTTCAGTTTGTCTTTCATTATTTTATTTTAACACACACATGGCAACCTCAACTCCCTGCAGAAGTAACTAGGACATGGTACACTCAACCATATGTTTTTATCTCACAGTAGGGGAATAGCTTGATGGTTTATTCCTCAAGCTGATTTATAGATCTCTGATATCTGTGATCCTACATACTTAAGAGACCCAAAAAGTCCTTGGTGGAAGTTATATTGAAAAGGTAAGATTAGGAATGATTTCCTTATCTTTCTCTTCCAGTGAACATACTTTGACCAGAATGTCCTTTCTGAATCATATTTCACTCTTGCTTGTCTTTGATGGCTTCTTATGATCTATTCCTATAAAATGAAAATACAGACCCCTTATCATGACATCTGTTTTTTTTTTTCTTCATTGTCTTTCTCCCTCCCACTTCTTTGGCTTCATCTTCTCAGTATTGCAAATTCTAAGCTCCTATGGTTCTACTTACGTGTAGTTCCCTAAACATGCTGCTTCTTATAAGCATCCACACTTTTGCATGTCATCATCAAGACCAGGATGAACTTCTGATCTATCTACCCTGAAGACTCATAGTCACTTTTAAAAACACAGCCCAACTTTATGAAACAGTTAATTTACTCAGTAAAAGTTTTATTACTTACTTACTACATCCCAAGCCATCCTGTGCCAGTCACAAGAGATACACAGGTGCATAAGACAAACTTGAACTCTCTCAGTATTTACCAGAAGTCACATACTATGGGACATATCTGTATTAAAGGTACAATTTTTTCCTCATTCAACATAAAATGTGTAGGGGTATGTATTTCAAAAAATAAAGTAAGGAACTTCCCTTGTGGTCGAGTGGTTAAGACTTCGTGCTTCCAATGCAGGGGGTGCAGGTTCAATCCCTGGTCAGGGAACTAAGATCCTGCATGCCGTGGGGCATAGCCAAAAATAAATAAATAAACAAACAAAACCAAAAAAAGTGCTGCTTTATCAGCAAACAGAATTTTGATAAATAAAATAAAACTAAAGTGTAAAGGCATGAATGTTCACCTTTTTGAGGAACTGTAATGTTTAGAAACTTTGTCAGTGTGCAAGAAAGACAATGTTCTCTAGATGTTAACTAGTGGTTGTTCCCTTTAGAGAAGGCATGTACCTCTGGTTCTCAGAACCCATCTCTCCTTATGGATCTTCTGACATGGAAGCTGAATGTTGGTTTCTCTTATCACTATGTTCATGCTACTGTTTCAAAACCCAATTTAGTTCATTATTTTGCCTTACTTGCCTGGCTCTCCTAGATATTTTGAGTTTGTGACATCTGTACCCTTTATTTTTCGAAGCTTTTCCCAGACCCTCTCCTTGCCCCTTACGCTAATGAGTAAATCACACCTTGACTTAGCTTTCCTTTTATCTCAGACATATTTCTATTGCTGATCTTGTTGGACTGATTATTTTTTAAAATAATTTTAAATGAGATTTTAGTTGAAATGTGATATACATATGAATTTGTACACAAATCGTTACTTCACAGATGTAGCCTTTATTCTGACCTCTAACCCATATATTAGTTTTGCCTGTTTTTGAACTTTAAAATGAAATTATATAGTATCTACCAATTTGTCTTGGGATTCTTCATTAAATATTGTGTTTGTGTGATTCTTGCACGCTATTAAACATACCAGTAGTCTGTTTATTTTCCTTTATGTATAATATTCAAGGTACCAAAACACCAAAAGGTATTTATTCATTCTGCCGTTGCTGGTCAGAAAGGCTGTTTCAAGCTTGGATCTGTTAGAAATAATGTATAAAATACTCTTTTATTCTTGTACATATCTTTTGATATACAAATGGAGACATTTCTATTGGGTAATATATTTAGGAGTAAAGTTGACAAATTGTATGAAACGTGCCTGCTCAGCTTTATTTTATCCCATGACAAAGTTATGCCTTTTAGCTATACCAATATTGATTTCTACTCTCAAAAGCGTAAGAATTCCAGTTGCTTTACATCCTCATCCATATTTATAATTGTTAGTTCTTTTAAGCTTAGCCATTCTAGTGAGTATGTAGTTATAACCAATATTGGTTTTATTTTGAATTTCTCTGTTGATTCATCAGGTTGAGAACATTTTTAAAATGCGTCTGGCCATTTGAATATTATTTGTGTGTATGTGTGTGTATGTGTGTGTGTGTGTAGTAGATATTCAGGTCCTTAGCTCATGGTTTTAGTTCGTTGTCTGTTTTTAGGATGCTAAGAGTCTTTTATGTAGTCCATATATTAGGTCTTTGTTGGAGATATATATATTTAATATCTTCTCCCATATCACTGCCTGCCTTTTCACTTAATCATGCCTTTAGACTGGTACAAATTCCTTACTTTAAGTTAATCCAATTTATCAATCTTTTATTCATGGTTAGTACTTTTTTGTCCTTATTAAGAAAATTAATGAAGATACTACATGATAACTTTAGAAAATGTTTTTTGTTTTCCTTTCAACATTTAAATATACCATCAATGTGAAATTCATGTGTGTTTGTGTGTGTGTGTTTGTGTGTGTGTGTGTGTGTGTGTGTGTGTGTGTGTCCTAGGGGCCAAAATTGCAGTTGATCCAGCACCATCTCCTAAAAATGTGCTCTATTTTCTACTGCAGTTCAATGCCCTTGGTACATAAATCAAGTATCTATATATGGATGTGTCAATATCTAGACTCTTCATTCTGTTCTATTCACTATTTGTCTATTCTTACATCAATGTCATGCTTAATTTTTCATTTCATTTGTATTTCTGAACTCTTCTCCAGAATTTGAGCTCCTTGAAGGTTCCTTTTGGTCAATATATGACTAGACTTTCTGTGAAGGTTTGTGGATCTGAGTTTAAATAAATTATATTTTGGGTCAGATGGTAGTGAAATCTAGGGAAAGTGGTACTTAGATTTAGGATAGTACTGATGAGAAATTCTACATGTTGTATTTTTTTTTCCATTTGGAGGTTTATTCTGTGTGGGTGGAGACAAATATTCACTTCTCATCTCCCCATAGTTCAAAATTCTAAGAGCTGGATAATTAAGGGAAATTTTACATCCAATATTCCATGACTAGATAGGACTTGCTGATAGTTATACATTAGCCCACATGTGATAATTTTGTGTTGCCAGCTGTGGGTCATGTTTCTTATTTAATTAATTTAATTACTTTAATATCTGGCAAGGTAGTGATAATTGTTCCTAATTTAGCCAAGATCATACAGATTGTAAATTACTGATCTGAGATTTATTTACAAGTTTTCTTAAAGCATATGTTTCTCTAGTAAACTACATTGTGATTACAGAACAAAATTTTGTTTACCTTAGCCAACTAATTCCAGATCAATATATTGATATTAACTGATATTTATTGACTTATAGCTTCATAGATATATTTCCACTGGCTAAAATAAGTGGAGGATAGGTATTTAAGCTCTGTTTTCCTCAAAAAATTAAAAATCCTTTATTAATATTTAAGCACCAATGTGTTGATTGTGATTAACCCTCTGGGTATAATTGTCTTTAAACTGGATATCAGAGGACTGCCTTCCTTCTGTCAGGCCATAAACTCAAGTAATATATTGTCCTTCTTTAATGAACTCCAATCAAGAGAGCACTCCATCATAACCAATCATGAAGCATTGTCCCTGGAGTTCAAAATCAGACAGAATCATCTTTTCCTTATCTTGCCTAAGATAGACTGAAGAAAATTAAATATTTACACTTGAATGATAATTAGGTTAGGCTTTAAAGGAGCACACATAAGGAAAAAAATGTAGGGTTAGTCTAGCAGATTGTTCAGATATTTTGAGCTGAGATTTTGGAATCTGAGTTTTTACTCAAAGCTTAATTCTGAATAATCACTTCTCAATATATAGAGTAGTTTCTTTCTTCTCCACTGGAACATTTTCTAAAAATTAGAGAAGGTGAAGCCATTGGGGGTGACTTTGTTTTTTTTTTTTTACATCTTTATCGGAGTATAATTGCTTTACAATGATGTGTTGGTTTCTGCTTTATAACAAAGTGACTCAGTTATACATATACATATATTCCCATATCTCTTCCCTCTTGTGTCTCCCTCCCTGCCACCCTCCCTATCCCACCCCTCCAGGTGGTCACAAAGTACCGAGCTGATCTCCCTCTGCTATGCGGCTGCTTCCCACTATCTACCTTACGTTTGGTAGTGTATATATGTCCATGCCTCTCTCTCGCTTTGTCACAGCTTACCCTTCCTCCCCCATATCCTCAAGTCCATTCTCTACTGGGTCTGTGTCTTTATTCCTGTCTTATCCCAAGGTTCTTCATGACAGTTTTTTTTCTTAAATTCCATATATATGTGTTAGCATATGGTATTTGTCTTTCTCTTTCTGACTTACTTCACTCTGTATGACAGACTCTATTTCCATCCACCTCATTACAAATAGCTCAATTTTGTTTATTTTTATGGCTGAGTAATATTCCATTGTATATATGTGCCACATCTTCTTTATCCATTCATCCAATGATGGACACTTAGGCTTCTTCCATCTCCCGGCTACTGTAAATAGAGCTGCAATGAGCATTTTCGTACATGACTCTTTTTGAATTATGGTTTTCTCAGGGTATATGCCCAGGAGTGGGATTGCTGGTCATATGGTAGTTCTATTTGTAGTTTTTTAAGGAACCTCCATACTGTTCTCCATAGTGGCTGTACCAATTCACATTCCCACCAGCAGTGCAAGAGTGTTCCCTTTTCTCCACACCCTCTCCAGCATTTATTGTTTCTAGATTTTTTGATGATGACCATTCTGATTGGTGTGAGATGATATCTCATTGTAGTTTTGATTTGCATTTCTCTAATGATTAATGATGTTGAGCATTCTTTCATGTGTTTGTTGGCAGTCTGTATATCTTCTTTGGATAAATGTCTATTTAAGTCTTCTGCCCATTTTTGGATTGGGTTGTTTGTTTTTTTGTTATTGAGCTGTATGGGGGTGACTCTTAAGGAATGTATGGACTTCCAGTTTCAGCTCCAACATGTAAAGAGCTTAGAAGTCATCACTTCTGTCTAAAACAAGAAAAAGTTGAAAAACTTGAAAATCAGTGAGTTTTCCTGAAACCATCAGAGAGCTGAAGGAAATTGTATACGTCAGAAGCTCAGCTCCTCATAAAGAAAGGATGAACAGTGGAGAAATAATCTCTTTAATTGTCCTTATTCTTAATTGATCCAAAAGAAATGTACACAGTAGCATGACTACTTAATCATTGTTCCCTCCATCATTTAAATTATTAAACCAGTCTCTTGCTTTGTTTTTTTAATATATAGTCCCTGAAATGATTGAAAAAATCTATTTAAATAAAATAACTGTTTCAGATTTACAACTCAGTATTTCAGTGTATCATTTTGATTAATAAATTTGCATCATTTGAAGTTATTTCAGTGTGCATAATCGTTCAGTAAGTAATAAGGAATTTCTATTACATGCCAACTTCTGTAAAGGGTGATGGAGATGCAGTGATAAACAACAAGACAGATACTACCCCTTCCTTTATGGAGGTTACACATTATCTGGGGGAGTAACAGAAAATAAGAGTAAACACTGATAAAGATATGATACTATTAGAGTGTATAAGGTAGGATAAAGGGAGTGAAATGGTATTATAAATGGGGGGGTCAGCTACTTTCAGCAAGGTCAGAAGCATTTTGTCTTGTAAAGAATGACACATGCATTGTAACTAGAAGGCTTAAGAGAGCATCCCATGATAAACTGAAGCAAGTGCGTTCTAGGCAAGGAGAACAAGATCAAAAGCACAAACTTGGAGAGTATTCAGAACAGGAGGCTGGTGTGAATGGAGGGTAGTGAGTGATTTGAGAGTAGTACCAGAATTGACCAATATATTCAATGTATTAGACAGTTATGCCAACAACAGGGCCATCAAATCTCTCAGGTATGTTTAAAATGTATTTAACAAGCTTTTGTTGTTTTCCAAAAACAGAGTAAACACAGGCAGATGGGCATCTAATTAGAGATGAATATTTCATCTATACTTATCATGAATCATAGCATCTTGCTGAGACAGTAAGACTCAAAGTTCTTCATATTACATAAGAAAGACTGATTCTCTCACAAGACGATCTTTTTTTAAAATTAATTTTTATTGGAGTATAGTTGATTTACCATGTTGTATTAGTTTCTGCTGTACAGCAAAGTGCATCAGTTATACATGTACATATATCCTCTTTTTTTAGATTATTTTCCCATACAGGTCATTACAGAGTATTGAGTAGAGTTCCCTGTGCTATATAGTAGGTCCTTATTAGTTATCTATTTTATATATAGTAGTGTGTATATGTCAATCCCAATCTCCCAGTTTATCCCTCCCCTTTTCCCCCTTGGTAGCCATAAGTTTGTTTTCTACATCTGTGACTCTATTTCCATTTTGTAAATAAGTTTGTTTGTACCATTTTTTTTAGATTCCACATATAAGTAACATATATTTGTCTTTCTCTGTCTGACTTACTTCACTCAGTATGACAATCTCAAGGTCCATCCATGTTGCTGCAAATGGCATTATTTCGTTCTTTTTTATGACTAAGTAATATTCCATTGTATATATGTACCACATCTTCTTTATCCATTCATCTCTCAATGGACATTTAGGTTGCTTCCATGTCCAGGAAGACAATCTTTAAAAATAATTTGCAACCATAAATATTAGTATTTGTTAATCAGTCATTAATCTAATGTTTCATTGGAGTAACTCTAGCTTTGACCTAAGATTTTGTAGGGTACACACCACTGAGGAGGAGAAGCAGGAAGTCCAGTAAGAAATTTTGCTTTGTGAAATGTCAGCAGCCATGCAGGGATAAGCAACAGTACTGTCCTCTAGATGTTTTAACATCATCTATTACTTCTATTCATGCATGTGTTTCACCAGATGAATAAAAATAGAACAGCAGAATTTGAACTTTCAGATAGCTCCTTTGTAGCTATTATGTGACAGAGAATATATAACGTGTGTAACTCTCGAACCAATAGAAACAAGAAGCATAGCAAATTTGAGATTATAGTACAAGATATGGAAGTGCCCTTCCTAGTCAAGTAAGGAAATGTAGTTATTTTTCCCTTGCAATGTCCAATATCTTCCAAATTTGGCTATGGTGGTTATTGACCTTCCGTAGAAAGCTACTTAACCAATATCTTAACAAAGCCCTTGCTCATCTTTTGAAGGTTAACGAATCACAAAAAGTATATACTGAGATGTGAAAGTAACCGTAATTATAAGCTTCAAAACAAATATTTAAAAGAAAACATTCTTAATTCTGTAACTTTTCTGATGACGCTTAAATATTTGCTTGACATTTTTCAAGGTCTAAGGACTTTTCTTCTCTCAAATTATTTGGATATTTCTGCTCCTTTTTACTGTGTGCATTACTTTTTTGTATAGAAAATTGCTCAGCATATTTTAATGCACTCTTTTGTCATTTCTTATGTCATTATTGCTAATACGTTCACCATGATCATTTTTCTACTTTTGGATGTGTATATAGATTCTCAAATTTTGGGTTGTACATTGAGAGGAAAGCAGGTTATTCTACCTCCTACTTATCTAGCTTGTGCTGGGAAATATCTAAAAATGAAAACTAAAGATCTACTTACAAAATACATGAGGTTATTGGTACTCTGAAGTATCTAGCAATGGCCTTTTAAAATAAGATTAATTAAGAAAAATCCTGTGGATGGTGAAAGCATCCATGTCCTATGCATACTCTAACATTTTCATATTGTGGAAAATAGTGACATTTTCCAAGAGGGTGAGTGCCCTTTGCGTGACATCTGGGCCTCCAGGATATCATGAGAAGACAGTTTACTGCCCACAAGGAGCCTACATAATGTGTCACATGTAAAACATGCTGCTAGTGAGAGCTGTAGGATGAACTTACATAAAATCTTTCAAGTTCATATTCCGGCAAGGGTGGATGAAGAACAGCACTTCTGTATAGACAGCAGAGTGTCAAACATGTCACTTTGATAAAGGTCCCTCACTTGACTCCAGAGAAGCAATGCTGCAAATTAGACATTCGGTATATAGATCTATCAATCAGATGCTAGAATTTTTCAGTATTAGAAAAGTAATCCAAACAAATTTTATATAGTAATTTAAGCTAATCTTAGGATCATTAAACTCTGTGGTCCCTCAAAAAATTTAATCTTAACTCAGAAAATTTCTTAAAGTCCTATGTAAATTCATCTAAATGTGAATTTAATAATAAACACCATATCATTATTTAATGCCTTATTGCAGGATATACAATAGCGCCAAGCATTTAAAAATTTACCTGTAAACGAATGCAATATTGAACACATGATGTTTTGCTTTCTTAATTACAGCCATGCTGACCAGTTCTATCACAATGTGTATGTCAAATTACTTAGCAAAACGTAACATATTTTTTGAACAGAAACTGTTACATTCAAATGATCCTATGAAATAGGCCCACATGAAAATTTAAAGCAATAGAAAATTAAATTATAGGAGCTCATACTTCCATATGCACACATCTCAGTTATCATTTTTTCAACTTTAATCAGCTCATTTTTAGACATGAACCTATAAAGTTTCTTAACTCACAGTGAGTACTGGATCACAAGTGTCTTAGCTTTGTATTTCCTCTACAATTGTCTTATATTCTCATCTAAAATCCAGACACTTAACTATTCTCTGGAAAAAAAATCTCAAAATAATATATTTTATTCTTTGAATATTTGCATCTTTTGGCAATTATTTAGAAATTAAAGGAAGGGTTATAAGGATTGCACTATAGGATATATTTAGTGAGCAGAATCGACCATAGACTAGGATTTCTTCTGAATTCAAACCAGAGCTTTATTGAAAACTGTTAAAATCCTTTTATTTCTATGACAAAGAAATTGAGTTTACTTAATAAGGCATCTTGCATTGAACCTTCAGAGGAACAATTTAGCTTTATCTAGGCACTTAAGGTCAATGGTTTCAGAGGCAAATTGACAGGACACAAAAACATATTTTGCTGCTTCTCTACCTTTCTATTTTTTTTTAATTCCATATGTGAGTACAAACCACCTTTGTTTCCGAATATAAACAAACCATTGTCAGATCTAACTACACAGTAGAAAAGAAAGCCTACACAAAGAAATATTATGTGGCTCACACATAACACATTTCCTGTTCCTGTTTGTGTTAACAGCAGTTGCATTGATGAGCCCTCATTCTTCATTAAAACAGAAGCATACTTTCCATTTTCTTTATGGAATTCTTATTGGTTGATAAATATCTGGTATCGTCAAGTCAGCACGAGCTGCATCTTTGGAGGTGATGATGGACTGTAAGATATATCTATAATACAAATTTATGAATTGATTACAGAACATTCTCGATTGCAGGATGAAAAGACTGCTATATTTTAAAGCATATTTGACGTCTTGTTTCTTGTAGAAAACCCTATTCTCTATTACTTTATTTATTATTAGGTTGAAGCAGTGCAGTACACACAGCGTTTCTGTTTTCTTTCTAGTGGTGTGGGGAGAGGGTGGAAAAGAAGAAAAAGATAGGGAGGGCTTGAAAGGGAAAAAAAAGGTTGCCCAGGGATAGAATCTGAAACTATGTTGATTAAATACAACTTCATATCTTTGCTTCAAATTGTATCTCCAAAAGCATTCATTCAACATCATGTATTCAATAAATATCTTTGAATAGTTATTATATGAAGGGCACTATTCTAGGTGCTGACCACAATTTATTTTCTTGGATGCCTTTACTACTGAATCTTCTCTGTCTAAACAGGAAGTTTAGTTACCACGTGAATGCTTTGGCATCTGAAAGCAAAACTCAAATAAAGCTTAAATCTGGTGTGTTACTCTGCAAACTATCCACCAAATGTCAAAGAAATTTGATATGCATTTGGTGTTGGGGAGTGTTTTCTGAAAAAGATAAAATTTACAGAAAGTTGCATGAAAGCTTTCACTGGAAATGGACTCTTTAATGGAAAAAGAGTATCTGTCTTAAGAACCTCTGGAATGCAATGAGGTTGTTTTTATTTTATGTAAGCACAGCTAATCAGCGACTTTGAGAATTGGTGGATGCCTAGGGGATTTTCTTGTCTAGTGGATCCATGACCAGGCTTTGTAGAGACATCTGGAAGGTAAATAAAGTTCTTGGGTCCAATTACAACTCTCTGAATATAAGCCTCTAACTGATAAGTCCAAGAATCTGCTTTATTTTTTTCCCTAAAAACTCACCATATTTTCAAAGCAAAGTTTTGTTTGACAATAAATAATCTGAACTATCCTTTCTAGATGCTTATTTTTTTCTGGGTTCTTAGAATAAGATCTCATGTTATGAAATATGCTTAACAAATGATAGTAAAATTAAAAATCAAGATTGAAAAACCAGGAAGGTGAACAAATAATTAAATATACAAAAATAGGAAATCTCACCAGTCATCTAAAAATGCATATTAGATTAATAACAAAATGTTATTTTCCATATCAAATTGGCAAAAATAATGATAGCAATTCCAATGGTACTGAGGTTTTGGTGAATCAGGTATTCATTGTATTAGAAGTGTGAATTTGGAAACATGTATCAAAAGCCTTTAAAACATAGTGTGGGGACTTCCCTGGTGGCGCAGTGGTTAGGAATCCGCCTGCCAATGCAGGGGACACGGGTTCAAGCCCTGGTCCGGGAAGATCCCACATGCCGCAGAGCAATTAAGCCCCGTGCACCCAAACTACTGAACCTGCTCTCTAGAGCCTGCGAGACACAACTACTGAGCCCGTGCAGGAGTAAAGCAGAAAGATGAGCAGGCTCCAGACAAATCTTTGTGAATTTACCAGTTGTCATGGGGATCTATGAAAATATTTGCAAAATTGTTCAGGTTTTTGGAAAAATCTTTACCTCAGGCAGTGAGTATTCCGATTAATTTGAATTTTACATGCCAGAATTTTTTAAATGGGGGGATTTACATGTGGATATAATCTGGATATAATTTTAGAATAAGTGCAACAGTTTATTTTAGAGAGTTTAATTTACAAAATCCCATCACATGGTGTATATTTTTCTCATTTTGCTGACAACCAGAATTGTGAAAACTTCAAGGATGAGAAGTCATTCTTGCTTTGGGAGACACTAGCTTATTCTTTGTTGTTTGTACCCACAGTTTATGGATAAGAACACTTACTATGTTCTCCCTCCCTTCTCGCACCATATCCTGGAGAAGGAATTCCATGTCAGCTATTTATAACCCTCACACTTTGCTGGAAGTAATCAGAATGAGGGTATCTGGGACAGGAGTGTTTGAAAATACAAGTAAAACTTTATGAGACGTTTAGAGGGTATTTTCACTGGCATCTGAACAACTACTAATAAGATGCTATCAAGTAAAAAATCTGAGCAAGACAAGAAATGAGTATGTGTATGGAACTGCTGGAAAGCAGTAGGGGTATATAGAAAATTTACTTAGAAGGAGACAATCACATCTGAGAAAATTTCTATAACTCTTCTGAAACTAAGTCTGTTAACTTCATGTCTTTCAATAACTGCTGCTCTAGAAATGATAACCCTGCTCTTTTGGGAGTCATTGCTATACTCCTTTTTTCTTATCTGTTGTTCTCTGCTCTGGAAGAGTGAACTGTGGAGGTGCCCTCTGCTTAATCAGTAGCTGTCAATCTGGCTCCTGGACTACTGCCCAGAGCCCTGTGGTGAGCCAACCAGCTGCCAACCAGCCAAATGAGGGCCCAGCACCTGTGAAATCTCTTGATACCTTTCCGCTGACTGCCATGTTTCTAGACCTGCAGAAACTGACTTTGCTCCTGCTGCTTCCTGTGTGTCCAGTACAGGCCACCCACCAACCTACACCCGATGCCCAAATTGCCCAAGGTTAACAGCTGCCACTGCCTCACCTATCTCTTCTTTGTCTTCTAGCCCTTCAACTGTATGTCTGGTTGTGGCTTTCCTTTGGTCTATGACTCCTGTTGTTGCAGTCATTGACTAGGTACATAGCAGCGTTCAACCACTAGGCTTATTGTCCAGTCACTTTAGACCTCTGATTTATGAATCTGGTAATTTTTGATGCTTGTGTCCAGTCTGGAGCACCTGGTATTATTTATCTTCCAGTAAGTTTGGTTAAGGACAATCAATATTAGGATTGGGATTTCTTGCTAAAAATGTCTCTCCATCTATCACTTCTTACAGAAATGTTCCAAAGACAGATAGATAGGAAAATAGGTAGAGATAGATGATAGATAGATAGATAGATAGATAGATAGATAGATAGATAGATAGGTATGTAGAATAGATAGATATAGTTAGTTAGTTAGATAGACTTTTTTATACTAGTTGTTTCAAGATGCTCCTGGACAGCACAGTCTTTAACTTGGTTTTTGTTCACATGTCTTCCAGCATGTGAGAAAAGAGTTGCTTTAACTCCTAGTAAATATGTTTTTTCAGGTGCTATAAATAAGGCTTTTGTTAACATTCATTAGTTTATTATAGTGAATTTATGGTATTTTTAATTAATGAGACGGCTCTGTCCACTTGATAAAGAATGGCAAATGTAACCTGAGTGATTTTTGACTTCTTCATTGATTCGTTAAGCAAGTATTTATTAAATTTCAAAATTGTGCCAAGCACCATGTTGTAATATTTTCTTTGGATCCTTCTGGATGTTGGTACCCTACGGTTTTGTTTTTTTTTTAATTTTATCATTTATAAACTACTCTGATTAAAGCCACTCTCAGGCCCTGATTCTGAGGCTCTCATGGGCATATGACTAGAAGGGAGTAAACCTCATCCAGTGGTGACTCTCAGGCTACCAGTGAGGAGGACAGTACTTGGAGTTTATTCTGCCTTGTCATGGCTCTCAAGGATGTCAGGTAATTAAACTCGTGCAGTCTTTTTGTTGAGTCTTCAAGTAGCCACTATAATTAAAAACATAAAACCTGCTAAGTACACATGGTGGGAGCGGTGTAAGTGTGGAAGAGCAGTCAGTGATTGTTGCGTAAAATGCATGGGTAAGTCCCTCATAGTGAATCAGTGTGTGTTGGAATTCCATCAACTTTTCTGCAACTGAGAAAAATATGCTAAAGTTATTTTCAAAATAATATTTTAAAAATATTAACTGTACGAATTACTGAAAAGTGTGCACTCTGAGAGTTTACACAGAAATACAATTTGACAGAGGAGTAAACATATTGTGTATAAATGGTTCAATTGTTCTCAGTATTTTTTCAGTAGCACTGGTAAATTAGTCACATGAGTTGGTACAGTATAATGTCACAAGAGTCTCACTTAGGCTTTCCAGTAATGTATTGGTTTTCTATAATCAGCTAAAAAGCAGAAAAACATGTGTTTTTTTGAAGTAATAGCTCCCAGAACTCATGAAGACATTGAGATATATCTACCAATGGTGCATTTACATCTACTGTCTATTCATCACAAATAGAGCCACTAAATTGTCACAAGTGTTAAATTCTTCTTTGCTTGGATACTGTCTGGTGGTATGTTGGAAACTTAATAAAAAGGATTTTCACCATGGAGACCACTGGATTTTCTTCATTTCCTGAGAAATAAACTATAAGAAAAGCTATAATCAATTGTCCTGTTCTTATTAGTAGAGGGTCAGTAGATTATATATGGGGGATTCACTTAGGAAAGTATATTATAATTATTGATTTTTCAGGCTACAATAGTGCTATTTAGCATCCAAAAATGGTATAGTAACATATTTTTTTTTTGTCTTTGACTATAATCAAACGAAAAAGAAACCAAAACAAACATTTTCATGATGGGGGAGATGTCACAAGAGCCGGCTTATAGACTCAGCTCCATTTCTTAATAATTCTGTGACATGGATACATTGTGTAGATTTTTAAAAATATTTTATTTATTGATTTATTTATCTGGCTGCGTCAGGTCTTTAGTTTTGGCACGTGAGATCTTCAATGTGGCACACAGCCTCTCTAGTTGTGTCACGCGGGCTCTAGAGTGCATGGTGTTAGTTGTCCCATGGCATACAGGATCTTAATTCCCCAGCCAGGGCTCAAACCCACGTTCCCTGCATTGAAAGGTGTATTCTTAACCACTGGACCACCAGGAAGTCCCTTGAGTAGATTTTTAAATTTATCTTTTTATGAGGAAATCAAATCTTCCTGCCTTAGAAAGCTGCTACAAAAATTAAAAGAGATAAATAGGATAAAGTGTTTTAGAATGATACCTGAATGGTACCAAAATGTAAGTTATTAAATAGTAGCTTATTTGACAGAAGAAGTTAAATCCCAATAGCCTGTGGTATAAACTGATGAAAATATGAAATAAACAAATCTCTTTAATTTTTGAGTAGTAAATAATTTAGCTTGTAATTTGCATTTTAAATAGATATTTTATTTTAGAATTGTTTTAGATTTACAGAAAACTTATAAAGGTGATACAGAGAGTTCTATATACTCCACACCTAGTTTCCCACACCAAGTTTAATAATAACTTGCAATGGTATTTGCATTTGTCACAATTAATGAAGTTATCATTATGATCTAAAATCCATACTCTGTTCAAACTTCCTTAGTTTTACCTAAAATCCTTTTCATGTTCCTGGTTCCCATTCAGGATATCACATTATATTTAGTCATCATGTCTCCTTAGGCTACTCTTGGCTGTGACAGTTTCTCAAATTTTTCTTGTTTTTGATTCCTTTGGGAATTCTGAGGAGGACTGCTCAGAACGTTGTAGAATGTCCTCAATTTGAATTTGCCTGATAGTTTTCTCAGGATTAGACTGGGTTTATGGGTTTTAAGGAGAAACACCACAGAAGTTCCGTACTGAGAGTACATACAATCAACATGACATCATTATTGATATCAACCTTGATTGCTTGGCAGAGGGAGTGTTTGTCAGGATGCTCTGCTGTAAAGTATTTGTTTTCCCTCTTTGTCCATAACTGTGCTCTTTGAAAGGAAGACACTGTGTATAGTTCTTACTTAAGTGGACGTGATGCTCCACTTCTTCAAGGGAGAAACATTTACATACATTATTTGGAATCCTTCCACATAGGAGATTTCTTAACTCTTCCCTATTTATAATGATTTATTTATATCAGTGGGTCACATGGCTATGTATTTTATACTTTGGAATATAATCTAATATTATATTATTTATTGTTTGAATTGTTCCAGTATTGATTATTAAGAGTTCTTTCAGTTGGCTCCTGTGTCTCTTTGACATATCCTCATAATTGTTTAGCTTTTACCTTTGTTTTTGAGAATATTTTACTTCCTGGCATGAGAAAATGCACAAGGTCCATCTTGTATATTACCTTTGGGGGAGATATGTATATTCAACATGAGCATGTTATGTTTTAACTTTGCAGACTCATTGGGTATTTAGTCTTAGAGAGGTGTTGCTTAGGTAAGCTTCATCAAGGTATTACTAATAGTAAACTTATGCTTATATCATACCTGCTTACCAGTTTTTGATGCCTGATATGATATCATGTTTGATATATTAAATAGAAACTATTATGAAAAAGAAGAGAAAAAAATTTCAAGAACATAAATGATCACATAATGCATATATAGATACTTACACTGGCAATATCATTCTGTTTTGTATTAACAGGGAATTAAATATTTGTTAGCTGAAAAGCTACATTCCTTTCATATTCAAGGGACACTTGACAGAGTATTGCTACTTGTTTTACTTGAAAAACAAAGGAAAAGAAACTGCTTAAGAGTGAATATATATGTGTGTGTGTGTGTGTGTGTGTGTGTGTGTAATCTCCATTCTGTGGATAAAAGTTAAAGAAGTGGGACTTTAGTCTAAAGGGGGAACCTGAGTTGTTATTGTTTTTATTCATGAAAGGTATCCTGAGAAATTGTTCTTTATGCTCAAAATGACCATACGTGGGAAAAGAATGGCTTAAGATTAAACAGGAATGGTGATTGTTAGACATAAATAAGATTTTTACAGAAAAAGGAATATCACTATAATAGGTTACAAAGTATGAGATCTATATGTAAATATATTCAAAAAGAAGGTAAATTGATTTTTTTTAGTGTGTTTATTAGATGTTTATCTATATGAAAGCAGAGGTTCAAAAGAGGTAGTTTGGACTTTTGCTACCAACCAAGATGTGATAACAGCGACAGGATTTATTCTTCCACTTAAAGTAATCATAATACTGGGCAACACATTTGAAACATGGATTTTCAGGACATTAGAAGATAGGCAAAGAAGTGCATGAGGAGAGAATGAATGACAGAGAGGAGAGAGTTGAACAGAAAGAGATTTTCAGAGATCGGCAGCAGGTCCACCAAAGCCTTACTCAGAACTTTACTCATCAGTACCTGCATGGGAGAAAACTACACTAAATTGCCAAACTCTTCCACCTGAAAGAACTGATGGAGAAATATTCAGAGCTCACAGAGAGCTGTGAATAGTTTGTCCTCATACCAGACAGAGTAGAAAACTGGTAAAGAACTCAGAGGGGTTTTCCCATGGTGCTAGGGCAAAAGTAGCCTTAGATTAAACCATGCTTTAGCCTTACATGCTTAAAAGCAAGATCCAAAAAGATGAAACTGTTTCCACATAACTTAACTCTGGACCAGAACAAAGTTCAAGAGTATTTATAATAATATAAAAATATGCAACTCACAGAAAGTGAAATCGTAATATCTGGCATCCGATCAAAAATTACCAGGCATTCAAAGAAGCAGGAAAATAAGACCTATAGTAAAGGAGAAAAATCAATCAATCAAAACTAACCCACACATGATCCAGATGCTAGAATTTTTAGACAAGGACATTAAAACGGTTGGTATACCTGTATTACATATATTTCAGAAGCTAGAGGAAAGATTGTTCTTATTAAATAGAGAAATGAAAGATAGAAATAAAACAGAGATAAAAACTATAATACCTGAGGTAGAAAATACATTAACAGATTAGACACTATCAAAGAAACCATTAATATATTTCAAGACATGGCAATAGAAACTATCCAGAATGAAACACAGAAAAAATACTGAATAAAATGAAAAAAAAACAGGGTGATTTATTGGGATCTCTCTTACCTTTACAAATTCATAACATGAAATACAGATAGAGCCATAGTAAAGTACAGAATTTTGTCATCTCTCACAAGTGGCTATAATTGACTCTGATCCTTGCTATTTCCATAACCTATGAAAATCCTGTACCATCCTGCTATTTCTACAATTCCCTGGGGATTGTAGTCCTGCTGCTTACTGCTCCTGTTGTCACTAGTTCACTAATTATCTACCCAGAAACTATACACAGCCCTTCTCTACTTTCCAAAAGAAAGAAATGAATATTATTACTGGGAAGATAGGTCAAATGGTGGGTCATTTAACATTATATATATCATATCCCCTTCCCATACCAGCTCCTCTGCTCTCATTTCCCCATTTCATTCTTATTTGAATTGATCCTGAGGACTACAAAATTTCAATCTCCAATGAAAACAAGTTCCACCCCCTCTGGATCTTATTCCCAAACTTACACATCTAGGCTAGTCAATGTGCTCAAAATAACAAATTGACTTCCTTGTACGTAAATCCATTTTAGAAGGCAGTTGAATAGATTATGAATAGGGTTTTTTTGTTTTGTTTTATTATGTTATATTTGGCCTCAGAGGAGAGATAACAACATTTCTGATTTCTTTGTTACTTGTGACATTTTATCTACATTAGGAACTTGTAAATATATTATATTGGAGATAAGTCAGCACTATTTACCTCACTAAATATAGACCTGTGTACTAACTGAATAACAAAAAGAAAAGATATTCCTTATTTACAATGAAGTCCAATTAGTTGTGCCAGGGGTATTTGATGGTGGAGAATAATAATTCAGAATATCCTCAATCCAATAACCCAACAGCACAATTCTATTGTTGGCTGTTGATATATTTAAAGGATAAATCCACGATGTGGCATTCATCATGGAAACACTCAAACTTTTTTGTGTATCTGGGAACTTAACTGGTTTGAGGGTCACATATCATTAGAGAATATCATGCTCCAGAATTAGAAAAGATATGTTTCTTGTGGTACCCATTTATAGATTAAATGGTCAGTTGGCTTATCTTTAAAAAAAAAAATTCCTTAAACATCAACGTAAGGAAGGTGGAGTATGCTGTTAGCTATGGCAGATACCCCCCAACTCAGCAAAGAGAATTACAGCCTGACTCACTCTATTTTCAGTTTATCCAAAGATCATAAAATGTGTTTATAGTGCTACCAATATTATAGGGATTCCATATAAATGTGACTTCGAATATACCTACCCAGGAGTAACTGTGTACTCAATGCCAGAGTGGAAGTTTCTTCATGTCGTAAATGGGGAAATGACTCATCTAATTACTAAATTCGCATAAATGAGCCATGAGAGATTTTATAGCTTCTAGTAGGAAAGTTCAGCTATCTGTGTGTTCTTGACTGAGGAATGCTCTCTTCTTAAGGAAAAAGTGTGCCTTCTCCACAAGCTGTAACTTAAAAAGCCAGCATTGGTCAGCAATCTAAGAAGTTGCCTCAGTCAAATCCACCTTGACCATGACTGCTGTGCCTCACGACTCAGTCAGAATAACTTCAAACCCACTTCATTCAGGTTGTGTGAGGTGGACAATGCTCGGGGCCTTTCACATACTCCTTTTTTTTTTTCACTAAATCCTGAAAGATACTAGTGAGATAGTGTTTAATAGGTCCATTTTGCATTTGAGAAAAGTAAAGCTCAGGAAAGTTACATGCTACACTATTATAACTAGTGTCAGTCACGAGTCTGGTTCTATTCACTCTGACTACACATGCCAGCTCTTGTTACTTTACCATTCAGAACGACAATCCCCATATTGACAACTCAGAGCAAGAATACTACTCTATAAAAGATCTATTATTTTCCCACCAAAACATGTTTCCAGAGACACAATGATATAAGTAGTCTCCCTAAATGAAACTCTTCAAGGAACTCATAAAAGTCCGCTTATCTGAATAACGTGGTCTGGATTGAGTTATTTATTATTAGTGAAACATTTTTCTTTTTAGCAGACTAGTCTAGAAATTTCCATTATCTTTCCACATATAAATACATTCTGATTCCAAATAATCAACAGATGAATAAAGCTTTAGAAAACAACTCAATCATAAGTTAGATTCTCTTTCTTAGTTAAGTAATAAGAAAATATGGATTATTTCCAAAATATTATTTCAAAAACATGAATTATATATATGTGGAAGATATTCACTGAAAAATAGTAATATGGAAAGAGGTTACAAATATAAACACTCTATATGTGCAATAATATGCTGAAATTCACTTAAACATCCAAGAGGTATGTGTCCTTATTTTTTTGTATAACAACTATAAAAATATGTGTGTTAACACCTTCAGTTTTATGATAATGAAAGAACAGTGACATATAGTCTCTTTAGGTGTGGATCTTAACAAAGACAGTCGAAGCTTGCCAGGTCACCATTCTTCACTGGGAAAGATACACCTGAAATGACATTCATGCCAAGTTTCTCAGAAAAATGGATTAGATTTTGAATTTAGGTTGTGTCTCCAAAGAATGCAAAGTAAATTTCAATTCTCAAATTAAGAATTTTCAACATGTATCACTTCTAAAAATACATTATTAATCTTATTAAGCATTTAGATGTATATTTTTTCATTTTATGAAAAAAAAGCAGCCATAAATAATTTTTCCCCATTATGCAGCTCCATTTGTGGGGTATTAACAACAACTTCAAGGGATTGTCAAGACTTATGAGCAAATATGATTCCTAAAGAAGCAATTGACCTATACTACAAGAGAGATTGGGGAAGGAAGATGGATTGATTTTGGAATGATAAGGAATCTGAAGGATGTGATATAGGTAAAACACATTTTATAAGTTCGTGGGAGGACTGCTTGGTAGATATTAAAAAATACTCTAATGAGATTCCATAGAAATGGCTCTGAAATATGAGCAGGAGGATGGGCTATAAAAGGAAAAACCACCCAGCAGCCAAGATAAACAATAGGTCCAACAAACAACCACACTTCAGCAACCTGTTCTTTGCAATTTAAGTAAGGCCTGACCTTCTAACTCCACTATGTCACGCAACAATTGATGCTCCAGAAACTACAGCTCTCACTTCCTTGGGAATTTCTGCCATGTTCCTGTTACCTCATGCAGTGCTCTCTGCTCCACTGAGGTGAGTTGTGGAGATGCCCCCTCCTTTCCTCATAGCAGCCTGGGCAGCAACACACTCCATGACAACTGCCATGAGCCTTGAGGCAAACCCATGACCTGCCTACCAACCAGCTGTGAGAGCAGTGCCTGTAGCCCTCCTGGATGTTCTCCAATTGTTTCTGATGTGTTCAGATCTCATCAAGAAACTAGCTTTCTTCCTATCACAGCCCATGGTTCCAGTTCCTGTCAGCCAGCATCTTGTAGACAACATTTGAGCTGCCATCTTCTAAGTTACCAGTCCTTTGGCTCTCAAGCACTGAGCTACCTGACCTATGGCCTCCAACTGCTGACCTACCTGACCTATGGCTGTCAATCCAGGAACTACCTTTCCTATGATTGTCAACTTCTGAGATACCTGCCCTATAGATGCCAACTTCTTAGATACATACCTGACTACTACAGACCCATAAACTATACATACAGTGATTTTAATGATAACTCCTCTTCCTTGATAGACTGTCAGCATCCTTATTAAAGATCAACATGAATAGCTGGAAACACTTCATGCCTACTATCTTTGAGAGCTCATTCAACTTCATATCAATGGTTCTTCTTATTCTACTTGGGTTATGTTACCTCTTGTGATTCTATACTAAATCTCCTTAACAAGACTTTTCTTGGCTTTAGAAGTTCTTATCAATTACTTTCATTAAAAAAAAAGTTTGTTGTTCTTGACCTGGATGTAATGAATTTCCTCTATTTTCTTGCTAATTAAAGTATGGCTTGGCATACAGATTATGCTTTTCATGTGTTATTATATGTACCTTATTTTATGTCTAGTTATTCCTCTGGGTTATGTCAACTGTTTTATGCAACACTGACAATTTTTTATTCTGGATTAATTATGGAGAATATTGGACTTGTCCAGAGGTTAAAAAAAATGATTCATTAAAAAGCATCTATGAAAAAATACTGAAGTATATGGAGCAATGTGACTTGGTGACTCTCACAGTGTCAATGCAGTATATGGCTACATTTGGGGTTTCATATTAGAATCCTTCAGGTAATAGTAAATTTAGCCTCAGAGGGACTCTATTATTTAGAGTAGGTTTTTGGTGTAACAACTAAGACCCCAAATATGTAATGGTCTAAACACATCCTTGCTTTTCCAACAATACCGGGCAAGGGAAGAAGTCATCAGGAAAGCCTTCCTTCATGCAGTCATTTAGAAATTAGCTGACAGAGACCATACTCTTTAGGATGTGACTTCCAAGATGGAGGTAGGAGTTGCATTCCATTTTAGCTATACATAGAACTCAGTCCCTTGGCCTTATATAACCACAAGAAAGGCTATTAGATTCAAAACAATCGTGTGTCCAGGGAGAAGAGGGGAACATATAATTGGTAAATCTTCTAGTAGTCTCTGAAACAAGGATTAATTTGAGATAAATTTGGGTAGAAAAAGAAAATCCCCACCTATTGCCACATTATATCTAAGTTCCAACTTATAACTGAAAAAATTGATTTTGTTTTGCAGAATTCAGATTTTTGATGCTCTTGCTTCAGTTTACCAAATCTTTTTGTGTTCTGTATTGTTTTTAACTTGCACTGTGATTAGAGGACTATAGACCTACTTCATAAAATTACAATGTTTTAAATTCGTTTTTCTTAACTTAAAACTCATCATAACTTAAGATTCATCTCAACTTAAAACTGCCATATCTCACTAATATGACCCTATGCCAAAAGTATTTGATGTTTATAACTAGGCATTAGGGCTTGATTTTGATCAATCAATGCTGACATAAGTATTTACTATTGCATGAGGAGTAAGGCAAACTACCGCATCTGTCACTTCTTTAAATTACCACATTAATCCTCATCACCACTCTCCTGCACCAAAATTATTATGCTTTTAAATTACTTCAGGGAATAGTTGAAATTCAAATTCATATCTGTATGTTTTAGAACTTATGTCCCATTTTATAATAATTTACTTGATTTTCAAATATTTCAGGTCTTCTGTATACCAGTTCCCGAAGAAAAATTATAGAAAAAAAGATATATCATTTATTCTACATTTCAGGTGACAGACATTTTATCGATATTAACCCTAATCTTTCTCACAACTTGAGAGGTCTTACTTCTGTCTTAGTGATGAAGCAACAGCTTCAGTGAGATTAAACTTCTTGCCTAAGCTCTCATTACTAATACGTGAGAGAGTCAAAATTTGAACTCAAAACTATGTGAGAATGAAAGATCACAAACTCTCAGATGTAATTTTTATTATTTTGTGTTAATTTTGTGATATCCTCAAGCAATCATCTCTAACAAAATATATAACTTCTCAGGTTTTTGTTTGTGTTTGTTTTCATCTCAGGCTACTGAGCCAGGCAACTACATGGACATATAATAAATGTAAAGAAAGTCTCTGTATTGGGAGGAATTACAGATGGAATCACAAAAAATGAATTAGGACACATGTAAGCTAGGTATGTATTTTGGGTTTCTCCTGTGTTTGGCATAAATATATGGTAAATAATTGATGATTCCAGGCTTCTCTCAGTTACATGTTCTGCATCTAACTTACATTTTAATTACTGATGGTTATTGATGAAATCATATTTAGCTCAATAACTAGCCTAGCTTCAATGGTGTCCCAGTTATCAGATACATTTTAATAGAAGTTCTATGAAGAGAAATCTATTTTCACCATGGACCAAAAGAAAGATTTTGTTTTCTTTATAAAAGTCATACATAGCATGCCTACATGCTGAGGAAGAGATTTTACAGACTAGTTGGTTATCATTCGTTTTCTTTTTTTTTGAATTTTTCTTTTTTTTTTAATACAAGTGGTTCTTATTAGTTATCTCTTTTATACATATTAGTGTATATATGTCAATCCCAATCTCTCAGTTCATCACACCACCGCCCCTACCCCATACTTTCCCCCCCTTGGTGTCTATACGTTTGTCTCTACATCTGTGTCTCTATTTCTGCCTTGCAGACAGGTTCAACTGTACCATTTTTCTAGATTCCACATATACATGTTAATATACAATATTTGTTTTTCTCTTTCTGACTTACTTTACTCTGTATGACAGTTGCTATGTCCATCCATGTCTCTACAAATGACCCAATTTAGTTCCTTTTTATGGCTGAGTAATATTCCATTGTGTATATGTACCACATCTTCTTTATCATTCGTCTGTCAAAGGGCATTTAGGTTGCTTCCAAGACCTGGCTATTGTAAATAGTGCTGCAATGAACATTGGGGAGCATACATTATGGTTTTCTCTGGGTATATGCCTAGTAGTGGGATTGCTGGGTCATATGGTAATTCTATTTTTAGTTTTTTAGGAACATCCATACTGTTCTCCATAATGGCTGTATCAATTTACATTCCCACCAACAACGCAAGAGGGTTCCCTATTCTCCACACCCTCTCCAGCATTTGCTGTTTGAAGATTTTCTGATGATGCCCATTCTAACTGGTGTGAGGTGATACCTCATTGTAGTTTTGATATGCATTTCTCTAATAATTAGTGATGTTGAGCAGCTTTTCATGTGCCTCTTGGCCATCTGTATATCTTCTTTGAAGAAATGTCTATTTAGGTCTTCTGCCCATTTTTGACTGGGTTGTTTGATTTTTTAATATTGAGCTGCATGAGCTGTTTATATATTTTGGAGATTAATCCTTTGTCCATTGATTCGTTTGCAAATATTTTTCTCCCATTCTGAGGGTTGTCTTTTAATCTTGTTTATAGTTTCCTTTGTTGTGCAAAAGCTTTTAAGTTTCATTTGGTCCCATTTATTTATTTTTGTTTTTATTTCCATTACACTAGGAGGTGGGTTGAAAAAGATCTTGCTGTGATTTATGTCAAAGAGTGTTCTTCCTATGTTTTCCTCTAAGAGTTTTATAGTGTCTGGTCTTACGTTTAGATCTTTAATCCATTTTTAGTTTATTTTTATGTATGGTGTTAGGGATTGTTCTAATTTCATTCTTTTACATGCAGCTGTCCAGTTTTCCCAGTACCATTTATTGAAGAGACTGTCTTTTCTCTATTGTATATCCTTGCCTCCTTTGTCATAGATGAGTTGACCATAGGTGTGTGGGTTTATCTCTGGGCTTTCTATCCTGTTCCATTGATCTATATTTCTGTTTTTGTGCCAGTACCATATTGTCTTGATTACTGTAGTTTGGTAGTATAGTCTGAAGTCAAGGAGTCTGATTCTTCCAGTTCCATTTTTTCCCCTCAATATTGCTTTGGCTATTCGGGGTCTTTTGTGTCTCCATACAAATTTTCAGATTTTTTGTTCTAGTTCTGTAAAAAATACCATTGGTAATATGATAGGGATTGCCTTGAATTTGTAGATTGCTTTGTGTAGTGTAGCCATTTTCACAGTATTGATTCTTCTAATCCAAGAACATGGTATATATTTCCATCTATT
Organism: Tursiops truncatus; assembly: GCF_011762595.2. NCBI lineage: Eukaryota > Metazoa > Chordata > Mammalia > Artiodactyla > Delphinidae > Tursiops > Tursiops truncatus. The sequence goes on along the minus strand of NC_047037.1, from coordinate 129,707,086 downwards.
TGTGTCATCTTTGATTTCTTTCACCAGTGTCTTATTGTTTTCTGACTATAGGTCTTTTACTTCCTAGGTAGGTTTATTCCTAGGTATTTTATTCTTTTTGTTGCAGTGGTGAATGGGATTGTTTCCTTATTTCCTCTTTCTGATCTTTCATTGTTAGTGTGTAGGAATGCAATAGATTTCTGTGTATTAATTTTGCATCCTGCAACTTTACCAAATTCATTGATTAGCTCTAGTAGTTTTCTGGTGGCAACTTTATAGGATTCTCTATGTATAGTATCATGTCATCTGCAAACAGTGTCAGTTTTACTTCTTCTTTTCCAGTTTGTATTCTTTTTACTTCTTTTGATTCTCTGTTGGCTAGGACTTCCAAAACTATGTTGAATAATAGTGACGAGAGTGGGCACATTTGTCTTGTTCTGGATTTTAGAGGAAATGATTTCAGGTTTTCACCACTGAGAATGATGTATGCTGTGGGTTTGTCATATATAGCCTTTATTATGTTGAGGTAGGTTCTCCCTATGCTCACTTTCTGGAAAGTTTTTATTATATATGGGTATTGAATTTTGTCAGAGACTTTTTCTGCATCTATTAAGATGATCATATGGTTTTCATTCTTCAGTTTTTTTAATATGGTGTGTCATATTGATTAATTTTTGTATATTGAAGAATCCTTGCATCTCTGGGATATATCCCACTTGATCATGGTGTATGATCCTTTTAATGTGCTGTTACATTCTGTTTGCTAGTATTTTGTTGAGGATTTTTGCATCTAAATTCATCAATGATATTGGTCTATAATTTTCTTTTCTTGTAGTATCTGTGTCTGGTTTTGGTATCAGGGTGACTGTAGCCTAGTAGAATGAGTTTGGGAGTGTTCCTTCCTCTGAAATTTTTTGTAAGAGTTTGAGAAGGATGGGTGTTAGCTCTTCTCTAAATGTTTGACAGAATTCACCTGCAAAGCCATCTGGTCCTGGGCTTTTGTTTGTTTGAAGATTTTAAATCACAGTTTCAATTTCATTACTTGTGATTTGTCTGTCCATATTTTTTATTTCTTTCTGGTTCAGTCTTAAGGTTATACCTTTCTAATAATTTGTCCATTTCTTCCAGGTTGTCCATTTGATTGACATAGAGTTGATTGTAGTAGTCTCTTATGATGCTTTGTATTTTTGCGAAGTCCATTGTATCTTCTCATTTCTAATTTTTTTATTTTCATTTCATTTTTTTCATTTCTAATTTTATTGATTTGTACCCTCTCCCTCTTTTTCTTGATGAGTCTGCCTAAAGGTTTATGAATTTTGTATATCTTCTCACAGAAACAGCTTTTAGTTTTATTGATATTTGCTATTGTTTTCTTTGTTTCTATTTCATTTTTTTCCTCTCTGAACTTTATGATTTCTTTCCTTCTACTAACTTTGGGTTTTGTTTGTTCTTTCTCTAGTTCTTTTAGGTGTAAGGTTAGATTGTTTATTTGAGATTTTTCTTGTTTCTTGGGGTAGGATTGTATTGCTATAAACTTCCCTCTTAGAACTGTTTTTCCTGCATCCCACTGGTTTTTGATCATCATGTTTTCATTGTCCTTTGTCTCTAGGTATTTTTGATTTCCTCTTTGATTTCTTCAATGGTCTCTTGTTTATTTAGTAATATATTGTTAAACCTCCATGTGTTTGTGTTTTTTTATGTTTTTTTCCCTGTAATTTATTTCTAATCTCATAGTGTTGTGTTTCGAAAAGATGTTTCATATGATTTCAAATGTCTTAAATTTACCAAGGTTTGATTCGTGACACAAGATGTGATCTATGCTGGAGAATGTTCCATGGGCACTTGAGAAGAAACTGTAGTCTGCTGTTTTCAGATGGAATGATCTATAAATATCAATTAAATCTATCAGTTCTATTGTGTCATTTAAAACTTGTGTTTCCTTATTAATTTTCTGTCTGGATGATCTGTCCATTGGTGTAAGTGAGATGTTAAAGTCTCCCACTATTGTTGTGTTACTGTCAATTTCCTCTTTTATAGCTGTTAGCATTTGCCTTATGTATTGAGGTGCTCCTTTGTTGGGTACATATATATTTATAATTGTTATATCTTCTTGGATTGATCCCTTGATAATTATATAGTGTCCTTCCTTGTCTCTTATAACATTCTTTATTTTAAAGTCTATTTTATCTGATATTACTATTGCTACTCCATCTTTCTTTTGATTTCCATTTGCATGGAATATCATTTTCCATCCCCTCACTTTCAGTCCATATGTGTCCCTAGGTCTGAAATGGGTCTCTTGTGGACAGCATATATATGAGTCTTGTTTTTGTACCCATTCAGCGAGGCTGTGTCTTTTGTTTGGAGATTTAATCCATTCACATTTAAGGTAATTATTAATATGTATGTTCCTATTACCATTTTTTAATTGTTTTGGGTTTATTTGTGTAGGTCCTTTTCTTCTCTTGTGTTTCTCACTTAGAGAAGTTCTTTTAGTATTTGTTGTAGAGCTGGTTTTGTGGTGCTGAATTCTCTTAGCTTTTGCTTGTCTGTAAAGCTTTGATTTCTCCATTGAATCTGAATGAGATCCTTGCCAGGTACAATAATCTTGGTTGTAGGTTCTTCCCTTTTATCACTTTAAATATATCATGCTACTCCTGTTTGGCTTGTAGAGTTTCTGCTGAGAAATCAGCTATTAACCTTATGGGGGTTCCCTTGTATCATTTTTCCCTTGTTACTTTTAATAATTTTTCTTTGATTTTTGTCAACTTGATTACTATGTGTCTTGGTGTGCTTCTCCTTGGGTTTATCCTGCCTGGGACTCTCTGCACTTCCTGGACTTGGGTGGCTATTTCCTATCGCATGTTAGGGAAGTTTTCAACTATAATCTCTTCAAATATTTTCTTGGGTCCTTTCTCTCTGTCTCTTATCCTTCTGGGACCCCTGTAATGTGAATGTTGGTGCATTTAATGTTGTCCCAGAGGTCTCTTAGGCTGTCTTCATTTCTTTTCATTCTTCTTCTTTATTTGGTTCTGCAGCAGTGAATTCCACCATTCTGTCTTCCAGGTCACTTATCCATTCTTCTGCTTCAGTTATTCCGCTATTGATTCTTTCTAGTGCATTTTTCATTTCAGTTATTGTATTGTTCATCTCTGTTTGTTTGTTCTTTAATTCTTCTAGGTGTTTGTTCTTTAATTCTTCCGGGTCTTGTTAAATATTTCTTGCATCTTCTTGATCTTAGTCTCCATTCTTTTTCCGAGGTACTGGATCATCTTCACTATCAATATTCTGAATTCTTTTTCTTTAAGTTTGCCTATCTCCACTTCATTTAATTGTTTTTTCTGGGGTTTTGTCTTGTACCTTCATCTGAGACATAGTTCTCTGCCTTTCCATTTTGTCTATCTTTCTGTGAATGTGGTTTTTATTCCACAAGCTGCAGGATTGTAGTTTTTCTTGCTTCTGCTGTTTATCCTCAGGTGGCTGAGCTTATCTAAGAGGCTTGTGCAAGCTTCCTGATAAGAGGGACTGGTGGTGAGTAGAGCTGGGTGCTGCTCTAGTGGGCAGCTCAGTAAAACTTTAATCTGCTTTTCTGCTGATAGATAAGTCTGAGTTCCCTCCCTGTTGGTTGTTTGGTCTGAGATGACCCAGCACTGGAGGCTACAGGTTCTTTGGTGGGGCTAATGGTGGACTCTGGGATGGCTCATGCCAAAGAGTACTTCCCAGAAATTCTGTTACCAATGTCCTTGTCCCCATGGTGAGCCACAGCCACCCCCCATCTCTGCAGAAGACCCTCCAACACTAACAAGTAGATGTGGTTCTATATCCTATGTGGTCACTGCTCTTTGCCCCTGGGTCCTGATGCACACAGTGCTTTGTGTGTGCCCTCCAAGAGTGGAGTTTCTTTTTCCTCCAGTCCTGTCAATGTCCTGCAATCAAATCCCACTAGACTTCAAAGTCTGATTTTCTGGGAATTCCTCCTCCCATTTCCAGACCCCCAGTTTGGAAAGCTTGATGTGGGGCTCAGAACCTTCACTCCAGTGTGTGGACTTCTGTGGTATAATTTTCTCCAGTTTGTGAGTCACCTACCCAGTAGTTATAGGATATGATTTTATCGATTGTGTCCCTCATACTGGCTCATTGCAGCTTCTTCTTTGTCTTTGGATGTTGGGTATCTTTTCTGGTGAGTTCCAGTGTCTTCCTGTCAATGATTATTCAGCAGTTAGCTGTGATTCGGTGATCTAGCAAGAGGGAATGAGGGCACATCCTTCTACTCTGCCATCTTGAACAAATCTCTATCATTTGTTTTTGAACTTTACAAAGAACTAAAGAGGTGAAGAGAATCTTAAACTAAAACATAAGGAATTCAAAAAAACTAAAAACAACAACAAAATATTTTGATTGGGACTTATCAAGGTAAGAGAAGGAATCTCCTCTGGAAGCATATAAGAGTTTGAGTATTTTATTTATCTGGAGGGTTTAAAGTTCTTAGAGGAAATGTGCAAATTGTCAAGAAGATTCTCAAACTCTCAACTCTTGAAGATTCCAATCTCTTCTGTTATTTTCTACCGTTAATAGGCCTCACACCAATGGGATCTGACACTTTCTTTGCAGAAGAATGTAGTACATTGACTTTGAAAATTCCTCATGTGAGATGTCAACTAGGTTTTTCTTTCACTACCTGAAACAAAAAAGTGAAATTCAGAAGAGAGAAGCCTTACATTCCACCTGTACCAAATACCATGTTTTTTGTGATGTTTATAAATAAATAAATATTATATTTTTAAAAATCGTAAGTGTGCTTTCACCACCATCCTTGCTCTTTTTTCCCTTCTTGCCTTTGTCCATGCTTTTATGGCTGTATGAGATCTCCTCATTCTTACTTGAAAAGTTCAATAAAAATTTTTCAATACTTTCCTCAGAAAAAAAAAAAAAAAACAATCAGCCTTTTATCAATGGGCAATACTGGGAAAATGGGCATGGATGGGAAAAGAGGATTCTGCAGAGAGGAAGTGACTTCATGGTAACGGATGTCACCATGGCTCCCTCAAGCCATGTTCTCCAAAGAAACTGGGACTATTGTACAATAGGAAAGCATCCACCAAAAGAATAATCAATGATACTCTCAGATGCCAGGTGACCGCTTGGAATCTTTACTCTCCTCCCTTCATTCCCAACATCATCTTTGACCATATGTGAAAGAGCTTGAAAAGAGATATTTCTTGTTCTTCTAGACTACTGACTCCAGGAAATAGATGTCTGTAAAGATTAACTTATATCTTTGGGGGAGAATCCAAAATAAGGCACAGAGATCATTCATTCCATGGTGTCCAAGTAAGAACTTTTCAGACGTCTTTCTTCATGTGATATTATAATTTTTCTTAATTCTTGCTCACTTTAACTGCCTGAAGATCAAAGTGTCAGTAAATTATCTCAGGTAAAGACATCTATCAATTCTGGTATGCTAGTGCACAAGCTGATGGCTTTTTATATGTTTATACTTTTAGTTAAATGTCACTATTAGAAATATATGCCACTTTTACAATAAAAGCAAGTATATGTCATCAGTGTTACCATGTAGAAATATTACATACATTTCCTCAAGTCTTTGGAAATCAAACCCAACTTTTAAATATGAAAAATATCAAGTCGTCAGGGTAGAACTCTTTAAAATGTATTCTAAGATGCTTGCATTAAATCACCTGTCAGGACAAATATACAGAGAACAGCATCACACAATTAGATTCTCAACTGAGTACTAAAAACAGAGAATAGTATGAGATTTTCCATCTGGCAAATCCAGTAAGTTTGATATGTAGGAACTAGTTCAGCACATCAACACTTCCTCCAAGTATTGTAACATTAAGTCTCTTATTCAGTGATGAAGACTATGCCTTTCTGACCACATTGTTCCTTGTGGATAATGACTAGAATAAACTTCCATTCAAATCGACTGTATTTAACCACACATTATTGAGGGGTGGGAACAGAGGCAAAGCAGATAAAATGCACAGGTGATTGCATCATACATTCTCAAGCCTGAGAAACAGGGGAAGATTAAGATGGAAGATATTTAAAAGATGCAAAGTGGACTTATTTTATGGATGGGTGGGAAGTCATCTTCATAGGCAACACAATGAACTAATGACATGTTATGATGTAAACTGATCAAAAATATGGGGAGGAGGAGAATCTGGATACATATCCACCAAAATATATAATCAATCTGGTCTTATATATTTATGTCAACTTAAACAAGCTGTTCTTTGCTGCTTATCTAAAATATTTACTTCAGGTTCTACTATGTCATCCAACAACTGCTGTTCTGGAAACTATAGCTCCTGCTCTCTTGGGTGTTATTGTTATATTCTTGTTACCTTGTCCACTACTCTCTACTCTACTGGTGTGAACTGTGGTGATGCTCTTGGCTTGCCCAGCCAAAACAGAACCTGGCTTCTGGACAACTTCCCAGACACATGTGGTAAACCTTCCAGCTACCAACCATCTAGCTGTGTGCCCACAACCTATAAAATTTCATGCTACCCTTCCATTACTTACTGTGTCTCCAGGCCCTGCAGAGCAGCTGGTTGTTTCCCCATCAGTTCTTATCTCTACAGTTTTTGTCAACTGTCAAGCTTATTCCTTGTTCAGGTTCCAAATCATTCTCATTTTGGGATCCAGGAGTAGAGAATCTTCATTATCTGGAATATTACTAGTAGAGGCAGGGGAAGATAGCAAGAGGCACACACACCAAGTCTAGGTATGTCTTCTAATATATCATTGAACAGAGCAAGTCACAATATTTACCCTACCTTATGAGATTAATCACAAATGAGTTACATAAATTTTAGTTCTGAACAATGGAAAGTGCAGGATTGTTTTTCCCACTTGAATCAAACTTAAGAAATACTTCCTCCCACCCCTTCACGGATCTTTGCATGGAGAACATCGCTATTACTTTGAACTTATTTCCCTCTTTCATGTACGTATGTAACTAACTAATTCAGTTCTTTCATGTACTCAGTGGGAACGGGTTCTTCCGACAAGCAACTTCTCATATCGCCATGCTGATCCCCTTCAATGTGCCAACACACCACTAGCTCTTCGATAATCTCCTATGAGCATACCTATAAAAATATTATTCTCCCTATATTTACAGATAGGAAAACTCAATCAGGGCAGCTCTCTGCTCAAAGACTCACTTAAGTTGGATTCCAAAGACTTCTCTTTATCTTCCATATTACCTATAGTCTTCTTTGTTTAAGTAATGACTAATCTGGAAGCCACTTGGAAGTTATCAATAACTTGGTGACTATGATCTTCAACTCTAGAACTGCCAAATCTAAACTGCAAATAAAACCATTTCTTGGACTTCTCTGATGGTCCAGTGGTTAGGAATCCACATGCCAATCAGGGGACACAGATTTTATCCCTGGCCTGAGAAGATCCCACATGCCACGGGGCAACTAAGCCTGTGCACTGCAACTACTGAGCCTGTGCTCTAGATCCCCCGAGCCACAACTACAGAGCCCATGTGCCACAACTACTGGGTCCATGTGCTGCAGCTACTGAAGCCTGTGCACCTAGAGCCCGTGCTCCACAAAAAGAGAAGCCGCCACAATGAAAAGCCTGCTCACCACAACGAGAGTAGCCCCCACTCACTGCAACAATGAAGACCCAGTGCAACCAAAAAACAAAAAAAGTTTAAAAAAATTTAAAAAAAACAACACATTTCTCTTCTGCCTCACAGTGCATCCTTCTCTTTGGGCTGATTGATTTTAATGGTATATACACTTTTGTCCTCTCTAGGAGTCTTACTTCCCATGTAGATGGTAGGAAATACCTTCAACTTATTCAATTCCTCTATATTGAAATATATATATATATATATGTATATGTATAATGAAATATTACTCAGCCATAAAGAGAATGAAATATTGCCATTTGCAGCAACTTGGATGGACCTAGAGAATATCATGTTAAGTGAAGTAAGGCAGAAATAAAAAGACAAATACCATATGGTATCACTTATACATGGGATTCAAAAAATAATACAAATGAAGTTATTTACAAAACAAAAGCAGACTTACAGACATAGAAAATGAAATTTTGGTTACCAAAGGGGAAATGTGGGAAAGAGGGATAAATTAGGAGTGTGGGATTAACAAATACACACTACCGTATATAAAATAGGTAAAAAACAAGGATTTACTGTATAGCACAGAAACTATATTCAATATCTGTAATAACCTGTAATGAAAAAGAATCTGAAAAAGGATATATATGCATATGTATGTATAACTGAGTCACTTTGCTGTACACCTGAAACTAACATGATGTTCTAAATCTACTATATTTCAATCAAGAAATAAAAGGAAAAGAAAATATAACTATCTGGACCACGCATTGAACACTTGGCAGTATTCTGTCTCCCATCCTCTTTTCCATATGTATTAGTGTTGTCTACTAAATATGTTTCAAGACTTTTGAAAACAAACAAAAAAAAAAAAACTCAAAAGGCTTTATCTTCCCTTACTCCTGCTTCTTATTTTTTAAAATTTTGTTCATCTACCGTTCAGATTTATGAAGCCAACAGTGTAAATGTAGCTGGGTTAAACCATTTTAGTTTACCACTACTAAATTTAAGAATAATTTGACTCAATATTTACAATTTAATTGCTATGTAAGTATGGATCTGCATACATTTTGCTTTTTCAGATCACGGGATCACTTTTGCATCATTTAACAATGCTCCGGCAAGTGGAATTAGAACACAGTTACATATATATATGGTGGGGAAAAGGGAGATAAAATTTTATCATGACCTGAAAGGCTAGAAGGTGACCTCCATTATTTTGTTTAAAGGCTATTTACTGGAAAATTTAGCTTTCTTTGATCTTCTGTGTTTACCGTAAAGGATTTTTAACTTGGAAAAATTGGGAAACAGTTCCATTACTCTTTTTTAATGAGTTGGAAAACATCTCCTACCTCATTAGATAAATGGAGTTTGTTTCTTCTTTTTCAGAAGGCATGGGAATTTCTCTGAATTATCTGATGGGTAGAAAGTTCATTCCTTGCATCTTAAACTTGCCTTTGATACAGAGCACAAACTCCTCAAACTACATAAAGACTATCTATTAGAGTTATTGGGTTGGCCAAAAAGTTCGGGTTTTTTTGTAAGATGTTACAGAAAAACCCAAATGAACTTCCTGACCAACCTGGTACCTGTATTTTTCTGACATAATATTCTCTTACAATTCTGGAGGCCAGAAGTCCAAAATCAGTTTCACTGAACTAAAGTCAAGGCATCAACAGGGCTGATTCCTCCTAAAGTCTCTGGAAGAAAATCCATCTCCTGCTTCTTCCAACTTCTAGAGTTTGCTGGCATTCCCTCTCTAATGGCAGAATCACTCCAGCTCCTGTCATCACATTGCTTTCTCTCTCTCTAATCTACTGCCTCCTTCTTATAAGGACTCCTGTGATCACATCAGGCTCACCCAGACAATCCATCTCAAGACACTCAGCTTAACCACATCTACAAAATCTCTTTTGTCATATTAGGTAATATTAACAGGTTCTGGTGGTTAGGAAGTGGGCATTGTGTTTTATTCAGCTTGCCACACATAGAAAATATTTACAAATAGGGGAATTAATGGAAGGAAAGATTATTTAGTAGTTAAGTAAAAACAGAGTAATACATATGCTTCTCCAAAGCCTTCAGAGGACAATGTCACCCAAATAACAATGGTCCTTACTTTCTGCTAAAAATGACCACTGATATGAACTTGATATTTGCTGTGTTACTGATGTTGTCTGCTCCATCTCTTGCCAAGATGGAGACGGAAGCAGGAGATAGTTCTGTAGAGGCATCATTCACAGAAGGTGGTGGGTGAATAGAGAGTGATGGTTATCTATCAGTGTGATGAGTGGATAAGAAGGTAAAACATAAAAGCAAATGAGAAGATTTGAGCTAACTCTGCTTTTGCAAACCTCAGTGTTTGATTGTTTAGAATATTATTGTACCAAAATAAATTTAAATATGTTGTAAACTCTCATGCTGTGAACACTGATTACACTATGTGATGTTCTAGACTTCACACTAGAGTGAATGATATTAATTAAAAATACTCTGCCATTTAATACAAAGTTGGAAAGGGAGTATGTGGGCTTTACAACTGACCGATTACTCATTCTGTTTTTTGTTTGTTTTCTCTCAAATTTGCTATAAGAAAGCCTAAAATAGGACTAGAGGTAACCATGATATGATAAAGAGATGCAGCAATACACCTCCATCAACGCCTGGACTCTTCTATATATCACTTGAAGCCAGTAATTTCGTGGAAAGTTGGCCACCAACTGCCTGGTGTATGGTTTCACGCTGAGGAGACTTTATTTTTTTTTACATATTCTTTTTCAGATTCTTTTCCATTATAGGTTATTACAAGATATTGAGTATAGTTCCCTGTGCTATACAGCAGGAGGTCCTTGTTGTTTACCTATTTTATATGTAATAGTGTATATATGTTAATCCCAAACTCCTAGTTTATCCCTCCCACCCCTTCCACTTTGGTAATGATAAATTTGTTTTCTATGTCTGTGGGTTTATTTCTGTTTTGTAAATAAATTCATTTGCATCTTTTTTAGATCCCACACCTAAGTGATATCATGATATTTGTCTTTCTCTGTCTGGCTTACTTCACTTAGTATGATAATCACTAGGTCCATCCATGTTGCTGCAAGTGGCATTATTTCATTTTTTTTATTACTAATATCCCATTGTATATATAAACCACATCTTCTTTATCCATTCATCCATCAATGGACATTTAGGTTGCTTCCATGTCTTGGTTATTGTAAATAGTGTTTCTATGAATATTGGGGTGAATGTATCTTTTCAAATTAGAATTTTCCCCAGATATATGCCCAGGACTGGGATTGTTCGATCATCTGGTAACTCTACTTGTAGTGTTTTAAGGAACCTTTATGCTATTCTCAGTAGTGGCCACTCCAATTTACATTCCCTCCAACAGTGCAGAGGTTTCCTTTTTCTCTACCCCCTCTCCAGCGTGTATATGGAGGCCATCAACTGCCTTATGTATTTTAGTTCCTATATGCCTGCCTCAGGACTGAAAATTTCTGTGCAAAACTCCAGAACAGTCTAGAGCTGAGCAATTTGCTTAAAATATGGCTCCCTGATTCTGACCTTTTTCACCTGGGACACACTTCACAAACACCATTTAATAAAATGTTATTCATAGAATAAATTCATCCCTTTATTGAATAAATACTGAGAGGAGCTCTGAGAAAACTCAGTTTAAAAAAATTGGAGACTACTGTCACTTTAAATTGGTGTGCATTTTAAAAATCTAGCTGAGAAGCAGAGAGAAGGAAGGGAAATCAAATTGTCTTCTGTGAAGACAATGTATTTTAAAAACTAACCCTATAGCTTATCCTACCTGAAGAAGCTGGTACTGACCCCTGTCTGAACTCCTCACTGTTAATAAATGCATTGCCGTTTCCAGTTCAATGGAGGCTGTAAGTGTGAATTATAGTTTGTATTTTTAAGAACAAAATGCCAGTTCTTTAGTTTAAATTAAACTCTTTAAAAAAATTTCCTTCAGCCTTCACCATAAGGAGTGAAAAGTGTTATTTAATATGGACAATGCCTGTAAGAACTATACACGTTATTCAAATAAAAATTTTAAGCATAACCATTCCTTTTTGTGGGCATAGACTAAAAATAACTATATTCTTCAACAGAGGAATGAAGTCCATGTGAAGAAAAAAAGCAAATCAGGAATAAGTAAAACTTGTTTGGGCAGAAATGTAGAAAAATATTATACATCTGACAGCAGCTGGGTTTCACAATAGAGACAATGGAATGTATAATGTGTAATTTTAGTCAATCAGGAAGGTACTATCTTGAGAAACTGGCATCCTTTGATATTACATATTGTAGAAACTCTTTAAGAAAGGGATCTCATAGAAGGCTTGGTTACTTAGCAACCACTGACCCCTGGGAACAAGTTCATTTTTGGCCTTGTTAAGTGTCACTGGGATTTCTGTGAGACTTACAGATGGAATTTCCCAAACAGATGAGAAGTTGTCACCAGTACATGGCCTGGCACAGTTAAAAGGATAGCACATATTTGGGGGAAGCAATTATTTCTCTTAATAGTTAAATGCCTTACCCTCTCTCTTGAGCAACAGTGTGGAGACAGTCAAAGTATTCAGCTTATTTTAGAGTTTAGGATCAAGTCCTGCAATATTTTGCAGTAGTCAAAAGAGTGGAAAAGTCCAGGTTCTTTGTTTTACGTGGATTCTCATTAACATTTTGACAACCATGCTGCAGAAGCCCATAGACACATGATCTCTTGTTTACCACTGATCGACAGATGAGTGCCAAAACAGTCTTGGTACATAGTTAATAAGCAAATTTCTATTGGGAAATAATGATTTTCATTTTGCTTTATTTCATATTCACTAAAGTTTTGTCAGTGTTCTGGGCAAAATACATAATATTTTTGAAACAGTAGTTTCCTGCTGTTTAGTTTGTAGCTTAATTAAAAATAAAAAGAAAATAGACTATGAATTCCCAGTACTTTTATTTGTTTTGTATTGTTCTATTTTTAACACATTAAGCAGTATTTCTCTTAGAGTGTCTGTGATTGATATTTACATAGGGAAATTTGGGGAGAAATTATAAAATAAATCAATTTAACAAAAATTACCTAAAATATTAAATGTATGTATATTTCCCTGAAAATATGTGTATTTAATTTTGTTGATAAGATTTGGACTTTGGAATAAATTTAATCTTGAACTCTGAGAAGTGATTTAACTCCTAAAAAGCTTTCTAAAAATTGAAAATAAAATCATGCATTTTGGTGACAAAGAAAAAAAAAATCCATCCTAAGATTTTTTTGTATATAAAAAGCAAATTATATTTAAAGTCAAATAAAATGGCCCCTGGAGATGGATGTAACTGGAGAGTGGAAAGATGGGGAAGGATCATCAATATCAATAGTCAATGAATAAGATTAAAACTCATGAAGTGTACGAATGGGGCTACCATTTTATTTATTCATTCAGGAGGCCTACTATGTATAGAAAAGGCTTATAGAAAGAATATTAATGTATTGTTCCTGTGCGAACATGTTTGGGGACAGTCAAATCACTCCTTTGTGAGTTCATTCTACTTTCAGAGAATTCTATTTGTTGAAAATGTCTTCTTTATATTGAGAAAAATCTAATTGTCCTTAGCAACCATCCATTAACCATGTAAGGCCAGTTTAACTCCTTTAACATAGGACAGGTGTTCAAGTATTTGAAAATAATTACTATGTCCCAGGTGAGTATTCAGTTGTCTAGAATAAACACATATTCTTTCTCTTGACAAACTTTAATAGAAAACCTATTCTTAGAGGTTTTGAATGAGACTCTTTGGGGATATCAAGATTTATAGATCCTGCTCTCAAGAACTATTCAGAGAAGTCATATACTGAAACAAACATAATACTGCCTCAACCATTTTAAGTACAATATAAAATAAATCAGAGGAAGGACTCTAAATGGAAGAAGGAAAGAATATTTGGTGGAAGAACTGGCATTGGAATAATGCCTGAACTGTGAGGAGACTAGGATATGAGAATGCAATGAGAGGGGAAAAATAGAATGGGGGTAAGAGATAAATTTGAAAAAAAGGTATAGTTTACTTTGCCCCAAGTAAAGCAAACATAAGCTCCCCTATGTGAAAAAATTGGGAGAAAATACAGAAAATTAGATTAAACATACTGGATAAGAAAGACTTCCTTAATTAAAGATAAACAAATAAGCAATAGTTATAAAAGATTTGTGAATATGGACTACAGCAAAGTCAAAAGCTCCTGATATAGATCTCATAAAGGCATTAAAAATAAAGCATGAGTGTGTGCGGGGTGGTTAGGGGGCAAATGAGAAACCTCTGTACTTTTCTACTTAATAGGTCCACATAAAGTGTGACATATTTCACGTATAACACACATGTATCAACAAACATTTCTCCACGTTATCAATCTATCTATATACGTATGAATAGAATAAAAATGTTAGAAAACCACAATCTAAGTTGTGCTAGGCTTACAGGAGTTTTAGGAATGGTAGTTGGTGATTCTCAGAGTGATTTTTCGACTAAACAGTTCTGCTTTGATTCCCTAAGTAATTTAAAAAATTAAAAGCAAAATAAAACAACAGTACTGAGAAATAAAGTGGGTCCCACCCTCTGACTTGTATAATCAAAAACCTCTTCTATGTTGCTACTCAATAAAAATGTTGAATAGCAAAGTGAAACAGGCATCAGTCCTCTGTAGCACACTGCCTTCTAGAACGTCATAGAATGTGAAGATTTGGGCTTCCCTGGTGGCGCAGTGGTTAAGAATCCACCTGCCAATGCAGGGGACAAGCGTTCGAGCTCTGGTCTGGGAAGATCCCACATGCCGCAGAGCAACTAAGCCCGTGCGCCTCAACTACTGAGCCTGCGCTCTAGAGCCTGCGAGCCACAACTACTGAGTCCATGTGCCACAACTACTGAAGCCTGCGTGCCTAGAGCCCGTGCTCCACAACAAGAGAAGCCACTGCAATGAGAAGCCCGCACACCGCAACGAAGAGTAGCCCCCACTCGCCGCAACTAGAGAAAGCCTGCACACAGGAACAAAGACCCAACTCAGCCAAAAAAAAAAAAAAAAAAAAAAATTAAAAAAAAAAGAATGTGAAGATTCATATATGTCTGCCCTTTTCAATTTCAGTTAGCCACAAAATATGATTAATAAATTATGCACTGTGTCCATAACTCCAACAGCAGCTAATTTGTAGAACCCAGCAGAGGTCTTTTTATATTTGTACTTATAAATATCAAATGAATCACTTCTTTTCCCATACTTTTCACTGCATAGCTGACCAAAACTTTCTGCCTCTCAAATAAAAGGAGACCATTTATTTTTTATTAAAAAATTAGTTATAGATTTAGAATATTACTTTATACAGCTGTAAAAATTTTACCAATCTAAATATAAGCATTCAAGTCTTTACGCTTATCTTATCTCCTTCCTTTATACAAAGCAGAGAAAGGAATACAACAAATTCACATGTACATCTACTATCCTAAGGGCTATAAACCAAACAAAACTCTACCCTGAAATTTACTTAACACACAATCTACTTAAAGGCCGATTAAAGTTTCTGTTTTAATTCATATTCTTAAAAGTTTATATTTAGATGACTAACAATTTACTTTAAAATAAAGTTTTGACGAGTTAATAAAGCTACTACAATTGGTATGCTATCAAAGTATGCTATATTCATAACTCTATGATCTTCATGTTTGTTTCTGTCTGCTATCTTAAAACTATAATTTTTATCCAGTATCGTTTGGAATCCTTCTCTCATGTATCTTATTTTCTGATGGATAAGAAACAAATCTCCATAATTTCTAAGCCCAATGCAAACATTGATAGATTTTTAAAACTTTGTCCACTGAGTTTCTTAATTGTGTCTTTTTCTTTCAGTTCTGGTCAAAATGCCTATCAGAGTTCTCAGTATACAGTTAGTGTGCTACCCATAATTCACTTTAGGAAAAGGCATCGGATCTTCCAGGAGGCCCTTGATGAATAGCGGGCTCACCTGACAGTTCAATTAATGATATTGTCATTCCCAAATATCACAAAAGACTATTTCAAAACCATGTAACTCTATAATTATTCATAAGCAACAGCACTGTACTCTCCATGCTAAAATTTCTACCTACACCAGTGCCTGTTGAAATCACAGTTCTGAGATTCACTTCAGAAGAGAATCAGAAGGAAAGAATCCTTGATCAGATGTTGTCTCAGACCTAATGAAATTATTTCTTCAACTACTCTCTACACTCCCTGTGCTTGTTCTTTTTGTCTGTTATTTTAATGTGACTGACAGTTGAGATTTAGTAAATCACAGAGCTGTGGATCTATAGTCAGGTCACTGACAGATCAAAAGAAAACAGAAGCTCAGATCTTACATTTGTTTTCTGTGTCTTGTTGTCTAGAGTCCTGAAAACTGTAAATGATACTATTGTTGACTGCCCTCATTCCAGGTTCTCACATAATATTCTTACTTAAAGGGAATATTATTCAAAAATACAAACTAATTTGCAGGGCAGAAATAGAGACACAGATGTAGATAACAAACGTATCGACACCAAGGGGGAAAAGTGGCGGGGGGGTGGGGGCGGGGATGGTGGTGTGATGAATTGGGAGATTGGGATTGACATGTATACACTAATATGTATAAAATGGATAACTAATAAGAACCTGCTTTATAAAAAAATAAAAAAGATAAATTTCAAAAATTCAGAAAAACAAGTAATTCTCTTAATTAACAAATATATATGTGACTTCCAAATTTACATTTAGATACTGTTATTTAAAAGAATGATGTTAAAGTTTCTTTATCTAAAGAATATTCTAAATCCAGAATTATTCTTTTCAAAAAGAAAGAATAAAGATTTTAAGTCCAGAACCCTTTCTTTCAAAAGTAATTATGATAAAAATAATTACTATTGTCATCATTACTTTTTACTGTGAAACATTTCTCATCTGGGGTGTGGGCACTGAGAATAGGGGATTACAAATTATACTAACACAGAATCTGCTCTTTCTTATCAATCTGCATGTGTTCTCAGTCATCTTTAATAAGTAGTAGACTTTTTGGAACTCTGTTCTCTTGGATCAGAGAACACACTGTATCTCTTCTTTGTACTACAAGAACTGGGTGCTATGTGAATCATGAGTCACTTTTCAGCCTACAGACTCAAAGAGAGATACTAAGTGCTTTGTTTTTCATGTGGCATCATGATTCACATATCATGAGTGTAGCAGAGTGATTTGCAGAAGAACTTGAATTTTAATCCTGAATCTGCCACTCAGAAGTTGTGTAGCTTAAGCTGCTCCTTAATCCTTTGAGCCTCTATAAAATGAGGGCTTTTCTGAGAATTAAGTGAGATAGTATATAAAATGCCCTGACACAGTGCCTGGGAATGGTGCACAACAAATGGCAGCAACATTATCATGTTAAGAAGGAAAGAGATGCTCAAATTCACCAACACTACAGGCTATTTTCTGTATAGAATCTACCTTCTGCAACACAGAGTGAGACAGTATATGGAAATGAATCAAATGGTGTTATACTTACAGAGGAAAAGTATTTCAAACTTTGATCCCAGACAGAAGTAAAATGTTTGGATAGAACCATATAGAACTTAGAACTTGTGCTCCTGATCTTGTATAAATTTGAGGGAAATAATGCTGTAGGCTGAGAATAAACAATTTTTTTGAAGAAAAAGCCTTAACTTAGGACTTCCCTGGTGGTCCAGTTGTTAAGAATCCGCCTTCAAATGCAGAGAACGTGGGTTTGATCCCTGGTCAGGGAACTAAGACCCCATATGCCATGTGCCATGGGGCAACTAAGCCCACATGCTGCAACTATGGAGCCCATGTGTTCTGGAACCTGCATGCCACAGCTAGAGAATCTGAGCGCTGCAACTAGAAAGAAGATCGTGCACTGCAATGAAGGATGAAAGATCCCCCGTGCTGCAACTAAGACCCAACATAGCCATAAATAAATAAATAAATAAATAAATAAATATTTTTGAAAAAGTGATCATTTCAAATTACATAATAAAAAAAAAGAAGACTTAACTTGAGTCAATAAAGCTCTTATTTCTGGCTTGGAGCACAGCATATATTACCTCCATCAACAATGAAAGAAGAGGGTGAGGGAGACAGGGACGGAGAGAGGAGGGAGGATTAGAGAGGAGGCAGTAGAGAAGAGAGAGAGAGAGAAGGAGGGAGAGCGAGAGGGGTGGGATAGAAATGGTGGGGGGAGGGTGGAAAAAAGAAGAAATGGGAAAGAATAGGGAAAGAAAGAGAAGGAAATGGAAGAGGGTAGTATAATCCTTTCTCCCCTCCCCCCAAAAAAAACCCTTCCTACCCCAATATGAGAACCATTAACTTGGGCATCCCAATAAACTAGAGAGGCCCTCAAACTGGAAACCAGTCTCCTCCTGCTCTGGGCCTCCTTGCCATGGTGGACAACATCTGACTCCCAGAAATCCATCTTCTGCAAATTTATAAATGTGGGTCCCAAATAAAGTTTGATTTTCTACTAAAGCCAATGGCTTCTTTAACAATTATCCTGGAGCTAGATAAAGGGAATAACTATGCCAACTTTATGAGTAATTGTGAATAAATATGTGTGCTTGTTATGTGTATGTAGATATACATATATTTCTTTGTATCATGGTTCTTAAACTTGCGTATATATCTTGAAGTCATAATTCTAGTGCTTTTGAAAATACGTATTTACCACTTGCTCTGCTTTAATTATCTGTCTAACACTTGGACATGATAATAAAAATAAATATGGCATCTCCATAACTTAGAAAACTTGATAGAAAGAATTTAGCTAGAATATTTTTTCCTTTTTTTCTTGTCTCTCTTGAAATATAGCTAATGGAGAGTTAAACATAACAGTACAATCCGGCCCGAGGCATACATTTCTTGTTGCTTTCAGGTAAAATCTAGTGCGTTATAAAGTATTAATAAAAACATAATATAAAAACACAAGTATTCCGCTGACCTGGTCTGACAGGTCTATTTGACAGAAAGAGTTGTGGTGACTTTAAGGAAGTCATTTCTGTTTATTCCTGAAGAAGTATGAACTCATTAGTCTGAAAAGCTTCTAAACAACCTGAATGTGAAAGCGTAGTGGAGTCAAAGCCTCAACCACAGGTAAACGATGGAAGGGAAACTCATATACACAGTTCCTGGGAGAAGTACTCCTGGGAAGCACACACTAAAACAAGGATTTTAGGTGATTTAGGATGTTTAGGTGATGACAATTAAACCAGACACAAAAGCAGCACTAATCCTTCATCTCTAATCTAAATACAGGATACTATTTCATTCTTTTGATTCCAATGTAATCCATGTTCTATCAAGAGCATAAGCATACCTCAACTCCAGAGCCCCAAGCCCGGAAGATCTCTTCTTTCCAGTGGTTGCAGAGCATTTCATGCCATCAAGACCTGTTTAGTAAATTTATTCTGTACCTGAAAATTTGCAGATATTTATAATATCCATTATTGCCTTGTAAGAAATGTTAGAAATGTCAATGCAACATGTTCTCAAATAAGCTGCTAAGATCATGGTTTTTGTGATCACTGCCCAAATAGGAGGGAATGTCAACGAACAAGACTTTTAAAGGCAATGTGTTGATTTTAAAACATCTGTGTCTGATCATATGGAGGTCTCTCCTTGTGTCTCATTCCTTAGAGGCCTCTAACCATTTTACCATCCTGCAAGAGAACATGGAACCAAAAAACAATTCTAGCAAAGCCATTTATGCCCATGTCTTTAATATGCAAAACCAATGAATTTTTTAAGTGAATAGTCCTTCAACTCTCCTGTATGAAAACTAGAGTGCATACTACTATATTTAAAATAGATCCTACCATATAGCACAGGGAATTCTGCTCAATATTCTGTAATAACCTAATTGGAAAATAATTTGAAAAAGAATAGATAATGTATATGTATAAACTGACTCACTTCGCTGTACACTTGAAACTAACACAACATTGTTAATCAACTATGCTCCAACATAAAATAAAAATTTAACAACAAACAGATAAACAAACAAAACCTAAAGGCCATTTGGATGGTTATCTGGTGACCTCTGGGAAAGTATGCATGCTTGTGGGAATAATTACAGTGTGGCCTGTCACTGAAGCAAGGGCAGACAGATGGTTAGGAACAAAGGTAGTAGTGCATGATCATACAAGGGAACTCACCGTGGAGTCAGAAGACCATTCTGTACTCCTGGTTTTGCTACCATCTAATTGTGTGACTAATATAAACACATATTCTCTCTGGACTCCAATTTCCCTAACCAGTAAAATGAGAAGGTTGAATTTAATGTGCCCTTACACCTCTAAAATAGGGTAATTCCAACATTCTAGATAAAACCTGTGTTAAAATATTTTATGGTGTTTGACTATGCCTTCATTCCCTATGTTCCCCTCCCAAAGTGTTTACTGAGATCCACCCAAGCCCAGCCAGTACCTTCTCATGATGCAGGCAGCTTTTAATTACATGTGGCCATAAGCCATTTAATCACAAGAGATGCACTTAGCTCTGGTACACCCTGATTATTAAATTGCCAAGAGTTAGTAATAAAATGTTTATACCTAACTTACATATTTCCTCAAGACACTGCATTTTGGCTAATGCTAGTGTATGTTTGAAGGGAAGAAAAAAAAAAAGAAGTGCCCATAAGAGATCTGAATTTCCTCTGAGTTAATTTTCTGAGAAGAAGCTGCAAACTGCAGTCATTTTAACTCAGAGACTCCACCCCTCCTGTAAAACATGTACACCTAAGTACACAGGTAAAACCTGCCTGGCCCTCAGGCCAGCTTGTTAAACTTTTCACTGGACACCAGCCCCTGATGTCTGATGGATTGTATTTCACAACTGAAGACATTAATGTTATAATAAGGTAATAATAAGGTACAAGCTAATGTTGGTCATTTAATCTCTACAACTTATTAACCTTTTAAAAGAGTAAAATAACAAAAGTCTGACATATTTTTTCAAGCAACATATTAACTCGGGTTCACTTGGGCTGGGATCTGGTCTGCTTCCAACAGTTGCTGAAAAGGATTACTAATTCATACATTCTTTCCTCATGTGAAGATCCAGAGATATCATCTGTTTATCTTTAAAAGCAAAAAATAAAAGGAAAATACAAAGAAAAGACAGGCATGCTGATCGATGCAATCATCTTACCTAGAAATTCGAGGAATTCCAAAAATGAAACATTTATTTTAACTGGACACCAGAATATAACCTGATTTCAGGGGCAGATAGGGGAAAATAGCAGAGGAAGACTCCAGGAGTAGATTACCTTCAAATAATGCAATCTTTTACAGGCTAAAAAGCAATGTGAAGAATTTTTACTTAGGTTCTAAAACTCCTGTGTAGTTTTGGTTGCTAAAATCACTCCAAGTCATGATATTTCCATGTAAAGCAGGACCAAGTACAATCATTCCTCAGTATCTCCAAGGGTTTGGTTCCAGGACCCCTGTGGATACCAAAATCCAAGAATGCTGAAGTCCCTTATATAAAATGGAATAGTATTTGCATATAATCTATGAACTTCTTCCTGTATACTTTAAATCATCTCTTGATTGCTTATAATAATTTACTATATATAGCTTACTATTACAAAGTAAATGCTATGAAGTGAGTTGTAAATGCAATATAAATGCTATGTAAGAGTAGTTTTCAGTTGCTGGAAAGAGACAAGTTTTGGTTTTTGGAACTTTCTGGATTTCTTTTTTTTTAATATTTTCAGTCCTTCATTGATTGAATCCATGGATATGGAACCTGTAGATTTGGTGAGCTGACTGTAGGGTTTTTCCTCTCTCTCTCTCTCTCTCTCTCTCTCTCTCTCTCTCTCGATTTATTCATCTCTGGAGGCAATATTAGTTGTAAAATAATGTATCTGAGAAACAATTTTTAAGAGTGCATGATTACTGTAAGTTAATCTCTCTGCAACTAGGTCAGTTACTGAGATCTCTGCTTTTTTCCCTGTCTCTGCTTGCAGATACAAACATCGTGTGGTGGGTATGCTTGTCAAGTTGTTTTTTAAGCATTTTCCTTCTAGAATTGATACTAAGCACCACTCTGTTCACAGGATTAACTGATCCCATGAAGGAGAAAGCTGACATTTTCTAGATTTTACTGGGGTATTGAATTTATTTTCATCTTCCAAAACTGTGGACCTAGAAAGGTTGAGGATTGACCCTTTGGGCGTTCAACTTGTCCTGAATGTACAAGGTGAGACTGGGATTTTGGCAGCGGCTTGGGGTCCATGCAGAAAAGGAGAAACCATGCCAATTTAATAAAGAGAAGTGGTTAAACAAGTATTAGAGGACAGAGGAGGCAAAGAGAAATGTCAAGCTGACAGGGTAAGTAACAAGAGCAAGCAGCTCCTGACGTAGCACTGGGGGACCAAGAGAAGTTGTAGTTGTTAGAGCTTAGTAGATCCAGGTGAGTGAGACTCAGACCTCTGAAGGGGGCACTGGTCCCTGGTGGAGCTTGGAGAGCCTTGTGGAGTTGGGAACGAGACCTCTGAGGAGGGAGCACTGCTGCTCAGCAGTGCTTGTCTCTCTGGAGGAACGGGGAGGTGGGGTACAATGGGGAGACTGGAACAATTGCCATTGCCGGGGTGATGTTAACAGGAACAGAAAACCAAATCAGGAAGAAGCATGCCTTTTCCTCCTCCAGCTTTCCAGTTGCCCTCTAGTGCCCAATACTGGCAGAACTTGACAGGGAACAGAGCTTTGTAATCATCACAGACTGACTCTGCACTTGTCTACGTGATCTCTGTGTCTATCCCGTATATAAGTCATTTTAGATTTCATCTATAAAATCATAAGTGCATGTAATAGTGTATGTCTGGCAGAAGATTTTGTCTTTCTTCCTAAAGAAGAAAATACTTTAGGCCTTTGCTGTAACTCTGCTGCAAAGTCTCATGCTCTGGATCAGCACCTCATACCTATGTCAGCAAAGAATTTCTTTGGTGAGTTTCAGGATAGAGGTATATTATTAAAAAATTCCTCTCTAATGAATAATGTTATTTTAATGTAAAAGAGGACTGATTCTAATGCAAGACTGACCCATTATTAAAAAATAGGCAGCAATTGAATGACCTAAAATTAGTTATAAGTGCAACTTCCATATCTTCTGAACCTCTCCTACATGTTTTGATAGGGCCTCAGTCTTTTGCTGTCATGGAAATTGATCTGAATTTATTTGTTTGGGTTTAACTATGACCAAAAATATATCATCCCTGTTCGTTAGCAACTTCTGAACCAATAGAAAACTAAAAGGGTCAGCAAATGAGAGTAAACTAACACTTTTACTACTAAAATAATTACTCTTGGAGAAGGGGGCTTCTATCTGAAGGTAAGTGACATCCTAATATTCATTCCAGAAATAAGCAGTGAATGAACTGGTGGTTTCATTACATTTAGGAGAGGAGCAGGGAAGAACATAAGTTCCCTGACAGAAAGGAGAGAAAGTACTGAACAAGGCATGCCAGATTCCTATCTAAACTCACCAATCAGATGAGAAAATCTCCCTCTACCTGCCTGATGAACAAAGGGAGGCCAAGAGTGTTACCTTAAAGGAACTCCTGCAACACAGAAGTAAACACCAAGAGCTGAGTGAAAGTCATTTTTCACATTGCCTTATCCCACTAGATAATCAATTCTGTGGAGACATTGACCACATCTGAATGAGTTGAGGGGCTTCATTGCTATCAAATCTTCAATGCCTAGGTCAACGTTTGGCAATGAATAATACTTTAATAAACCTTCGTTGAGTGAGTTGAAGGGAGTAATTTTAGTTGGATGGAAATTTATAATTAGAAAACTTAAATTCAAATCGTGGTCTGATAATAACTAGCAGTGTAACTTTTGACAAGTCATTTGACATCTCTAGACCTCAAACACTCATCTGTCATATGAAGTTATAAGCCTAACCCTAAATAAATTCAGACATCCATTTCAGTTCCACAGATTTATGAATCTTCTCTGTTGTTAATGCTACAGTTAATCTACGACTGATTTTGTAATCATGGAGCCTGTAACATATACAAATGTTAAACACATTTAAGGGATAGCCAGAAACATGTGGGCTGATTCTATGTATAGGGGTGTCCTCCATTCTCCATTCTCTTAGTATTTTATGCTTTAGGAAGATTGCACTAAAGGTTAGAAAACAGTACTATTATCCTAGAACCTGCCTTCCAGGTGTCTTCTTTGTGCTTTAGTACAATATTGGAAGCCTTGTGCAGTATCTTGGTACAGCTATATGGTAATTAACATGGGATCCTATAAGTAAGTGTGATTACCAAGGGAAGCTGTTATAGCAGACAGTGCGGATTGGCAGAAATAGAATAAAAAAAGAGAGACAGAACATCTGAGCTCCCCTCAAACCTTGTAACCAACTCTCAGTGGGAATTGATGGAAGTCATATAAACTCTCAGACACTCAGGTTTCTCGTTAAGAAGAGACTAGAGTATATCTCTATATTCTCTTTCAAGTCAAACATTCAACAATTCAGGCTAATGCTCTAGAGAATTCAATATATTTGAATAGCTGAATATTTGCCAGCAGAAACACAAATTTTAAATCTTGAACACTTTTTTTCTAAATTAGATAGACAAAAATAAAAGACTAAAAGTACCACTTGTTAGGTTTTACTGGGAGCTAAATTTATAGAGAGCCATTTTAAGGGCAATTTGACATTAGCTGTTAAAATTTCAAAAATTCAGACCCTTTGGATCAGAGCCCTTACACCTTGGTGTAGTATGAGTAGTGGTTAAAGCATGGTCTCTGGAACTGAACTGGCTGGGCTTGGATTGCAGTTCTTCTACCATATGGTCATTGGCAATTTATTTAGCCTCTTAGTGGTCAATTTCTTTATCTATAAAACAGGGATTACAATCATATACACTCCATTGAATGGTTGAAAAGGCTTAATGAGTCAATACACGTCTTAAAGAGTTTATAAATGTAGCAGACATAAAGTAGCCACTTAATAAATGTTAGCTATTATTATTTTTACTATTACTATTATTATTATTACTACTATTGATGAATATAAGAACACGTTTACAGAATACATTTTTAAGGATTTTCATTCAACAGTGCCTTTTAGGCAAATAATAAATCACCTAATTTATCATTGATGGTGAAATTAAGATAGCAAGATGAGAGAAGATAGATAATAAATATGTGTTGTCAACTCTCTCAAAACCAACCACGGGGATGTAACTGGGAAAATAAAAGGATGGGGATGCCATTGAGGAAGTTATATAGAAATTCTGAGAAACACCTGTGGAATAAGATGATTCTGTCCATAAGTAGGAAAATGTAAACTTAGAGCAGAATTTTTGGTGCCAAAAATAGAGAGAGGGAAAGGTCAGGGGACACTGATTTATGCGTTCACAGTTCTTATTTCTAAATGTCCTGGAAGAATCATCACTTCCTCCATGACAGAAAAGATCCAGCAACACTAGCCCAGTACATTCTCGGAAATCAGGACAGGAAGAAGATACATCAAAACTCAACTAGGGAGGGGTTGCAGAGACAGATGATAGTATACCATAAACTAGAAAAGATAATTTGTCAACCCACTGCTCCATAAAAGAATAAAGACATAAACTAATTAATTTAAAATACAGCCATACTATACAATAACCGACCTCCATGATGAGAATGTGTGAGGTCCATGCGTATTGACAAGGAATGATCTTCAGGAGATACTGTTAATTTTTAAAAAGTGGTAGAAAAGTGTAAACAATACACATTGCATGTGAAAAAGGAGGAGGTAGAGAAGAAAACCCCAAATATTTATAATTTTTAAAATATTCATAAATATATGAAAATGCATAGAAAAATTTCTGGAAGGATACACAGCAAACCAGAAGACTGTTTACTTCTGGAAAGTGAAGGATTTGAAGTGAAGTAAGTGTAATGGGAGATGGGAAGGTAGAGATATTAATTTATCTGTCTTTATCAGTGTGTGTGAATTTATTTCAGTGCAAATGCCTTCTTGAATTATTTATATAATAAAAACACTTTAAGGAATAATTTTAAATAAAAATTCTATCTGTCCATGGAATTGAACTTAAGTTGATCTGTTAATTCTCCTTTTAGACTTTTAGTTGATGAGGGAGTTGATTTCATTAAGAAATTTCCTTAAGCCACTGCAAGTTTCCACTGATTGCACAAATAGGTCACATTCTGCCCAAGGCCTGAGGAACATGATCTTTAAAAAAAAATAGTCTCCTAAATGTTCAAATTGTGAATAGGAATTCTAACACCATTCTTATAAAGTATTAAATAAAACCTGAAAGAAGTTGTGAATCATGTTAGTCTGTGTTAAATCTATGTACAACTGCCATGATGGTGATCCTTCTGAAGAAAAACCTATCATCTACAATTTAATTCATTCACCCACTCAACTTTTCATCCCTCTATCTTTACTAAGCACATGCAATAAGCAGAGCAGATAGACTATTATGTATCGTGTCCTAAAGTGGACAGTGTCTTCATTGACATACCTGACCCAATATCTAACATCTCAAAATGCTTCCTATATTCTGGCTATCCTAGATCTTCATTGCCTGAGATCTCTGGGGTCATTTAATCGCTAATAATACTTTTCCCCCTCTGCCTACGTTCAATACCTAAGACAGAGTGTCTAAAGCAGAGCCAGTAGACACCTAACTTTATTTAAGAAGTTAAAGTATCTGGGACAACACTAGTTTTAGGCCAAGTTTAAAAGTTCTTGGTTACTTATTTCTAATGAGAAGGGCAACTATAGCTACAAAAAGCCATTTATTTAATCTGTGTATTGTTATACTGCTATGAAACTTTGGTAATAAATAATTCAAAGTCTTTTTCCTGTCAAATGACAGGAAGGGGATTGATCAGTCTTTTCCTTGCTAAATTACTTGCCTTTTAAAGAGACTATAGACTCTCAAGTTTTCACTGCAAAACCTAATAGGGTAGAATTATCTTCTTAAAACTCAATAAATAATTCCATAACATACCTATAAGTTTTTCATGGTTGTGTCTTAAGCACAATTGCAAAGGAATAATTGGAAGATGGAAGAAGTAGGTGAGCATCAGATGCAGAGCAGGGAAATGAGGAGACTTACTCTATATGCCCAGTAATGCTCAGATTAAACCTGAGGCTGCAAAACATGAGAAATTATTTCTTGTTTGCATGCTTATTTCGGAATTCAGGAAAAAGAATTTGCTTTAGACAACTTCTTCTTGACATTTCAAAGCCTTACTTTCATCTGTCCCTGGCTCTTTGTTTATTCAATTAACAAATATTTGTTTTATATGTGTGTGTATATATATATATATATATATATATATATATATATATATGATATGTACACATTGTATAAGTCCCAGTAGTATGTGAGGTGAACAAGAAAAATGATATATAACCAATAATATATTTCAGATCCTCTCTACCTATGACACCTAATGGTCACAGTAGACAATAAAAAACAGTAGTATGGTCATTCTGTTAGTTCAATATAGACATAAAAATAATAGAGACAAAAGTCAAACTTTTGTGTTTTTTTTTTTAGTTGTTAAATAAGTCTATTTAATTTGCCTTTGTAAGATACAATTTCTTTTTTCACCTTTGTTTTATTTGTTTTTTAAATAGTACAAATGAACTTATTTACAAAACAGAAATAGAGTTACAGATGTAGAAAAGAAACTTATGGTTACCAGGGGGGAAAGGGGAAGGAAGGATAAATTGGGAGGATAGGATTGAGATATACATATTACTATATGTAAAATAGATCACCAATAAGAACCTACTGTATAGCACAGGGAACTCTACTCAATACTCTGTAATGACCTATATGGGAAAAGAATCTAAAAAAGAGTGGATACATGTACATATATCTGTTAAGGATCTACCTTGCACAAGAGTCTATGGAGGCAAAAAGATTATTTGGATCTGATCTTGGCTTTCTAGGAGCAGCCTGAGCCAACTGACATGCATGTTTTATTCTACGCAAAGCACAGAAAACCACTTATTTTGGAGGGTATGAACCTTTCAGGAATTCTTTGCCCTGCGTCATGGTCCTTTCCTAAGAATCTTATAGAATATACTGTCTTTTCCCTAAGTATCACTGTTAGAAAGTCCTTGAGAGTTTTTGTGAGGTGTCTAGAATTTGAACTAAAATAGAAAACAAGTTAGAAGATCATGAAAATATATCTTCCATTGTCACATCTTTCCGCTCTTTGTATTCGTGGAGCTTTTTCAGAATGGTTTTTCCTTTCTACTTGTCCTCACTCCAAGTTATTTCAATGGCATCTTTTAAATGCCATCTGTTGGACATATCTGTCCAAAGACAATCAGAATAAATTTTTTCTATATGCTCCCTTATCAAAAAGACAATGGGTGGTAATGGAGGCATTGAAATGAGAAATATCCAGGTCAAAATACTGGTCCTGTTACTGATGTGAGTTTCAGCATATTCCCTAACCTCTTTAAGCTTTAGGTGTTTTTTGTTTGTTTTTGTTTTTTCTTTCATTTTTGTTTAATGTAAAATATAGTTAATAACATCCCAGGAAGTGTTCCTATAAGAGTTAGAAATTGAATGTCCAAGGTAGATTAAGCATTTAAAAATCAGTAGTTACTTTTGCCTGGGTTTTTATCTGCACTTTATATCATTCTGCCTTATGTTCTCGTTCTTTGCAGGCCCTCAATCCCCATCACTACTAAAACATCCTTGAGATTAGGGATTATTTTTTTCACTTGTTTAATCTTCATAGTAACCAATATCTGTATTTTGCACCTTCAAAAATACTTGTTGATGAGTTGTGACAGTTATCATCAAATTTAATCTTTAACTAGAAAGACTAAGTAACAAACACAGAAATAAGAAAATTTCATTAGAGATTAAATTTTCAAACTTTTTTGAATTTGCACTATCTTCAAAGCACATCTAAAAGTATTATCAGGATATATAACTAAATCAGATATGGGCCAAATATATGTATTCTGAGTCAGAATTAGAAAGATCAAGACACTTGTATAGATTATTCCAATAAAAGAAAGTGATACATGCTGTGGTAAAGGAACTGGACTGAAAGTACTGGAGTGAAAAAGAGAAAAATGTTAATCCAAGTTAGAAAATTTAGGTAACTAAAATTAAAATAAATAAAGAGGTAAATACTTAGTAAACATCTGCTTATGGCAAATACTAGAACCACCATAAATTAAGTACTGTATGCTGTCATATCTTATTTAATATCTAATTAATTCCACAAGATAATCCTATGAGGTTTGTACCATGATCACAATTTTATAAATAAGGAAGTTGAAATTAATTGCTTAATGTCATATTCTTTTCAGTGGCTGTGTGATGAAGTTTCATAGACCAAGGATAGGATGAAGACTTAGAGAAAAGGGACCTAAGAAGACTTGGGTGTCTACCTGTTCTCTGGGTTGTTTATACCAGGCTGACCCAGGTCAGAGGAGTTCTCGTAGCATCTGGGGATTCAGTCAACAATCTAGGCCATAAGGATTCTAAATGTGAGTTTGGAGTTTAACTTATTTTATTTTATTTTTTCACTTGTGCTGCCTTCATATATTCCTCAGCAATAAAGTATAGTTGAGGACTTAGTTATTTAGGATATGGGAACTCTCTCCATTGGGTTCTACTGGACATACTAGTAATGTTTAGAGATATGACCAGGGCAAGATACCAAAGCAATAGGAAGACCAGTATTCATTCAACCATGACAGGTGCAATTAGTAAGGAATATTGAAGAATGGGAGAATCTCAGTTGCTTTAAAACAATGAATACTACCTGTAAATGAAATAAATTAACCACATACTTTTATATCTCTTTCCAAAAAATCTTAGCTCTACCTAAGCTCTTTATGTTAGAAATCTGCCATCAATTTCCACATTTGACTTTTTAACTCATGGTGAAAAAAACAATTTATGCCTGAGCAAGTATGATTCAATGGCAAATTTGGACAGACTTAAGAATAATTTGCTTATTACTATGTGTCAAAAATCTGCTTTACTCAGATGACATGAACCTGGAAATATTTTCTTTCAGGAAAGCAAGATACTTGGTTTTAAGAAGATGACTTTAAACCATTTATTTATATTTACCATTTATTTGTAATCATTTGAATACTTAAAATTTTAAAAACATATTCCCCATTCTTGCCCCTCACCACAGTAAAGTGGTAACAGATAATGCATTATTCTCATAGATCTTTTTCCCAGCCTTGCACCCCAAAGCTAAACCAATGAAGCAGGCCACTTGACCACCACTCTCTGAATAATGAATGTCAAATTGTTGCAAACTATTAGTTAATTAAGAAAGAACTTGAACTTAGGAGGGGAAAAGACTAGGAAGCCAGTCAATGTACTATGTATATATGCGTGTGTATTATATACACACGCATATATATATGTACGTACATACTATATATACATTGTATTATATGTATAGTATATATATACATATACATAAATATACTGTTTTAGTATTTTAAAACATAAGATCCCCAATTATATCAGAGGATAGAGAATTATATTTTCCAATGTTACCTTCTAAAAACTAAAACAAATAATTATTTATGTTCTTGAAATTGATGGGCATTTAATGCATAACTCTACATAAAATATTTGTAAATTGTATTTATGACTTAAGACAACAGAGAAATAGAATGCTGCTTAAACATTATTGACACATCTAAATCTTGTGAAGATGACAACTGCAGAAAATAAATGGAAACTTGCCACTTTTACATAAAAATATATTTAAGCATATTCACTAGGTAAATGCATGTCCTGTTTTTCTTTCTAGCACCTTCTATCAGTTTCTGTATTTATATTACATATTGAAAACATCTCTAATTAATCTACTAGATCTGGGGAAGAGATCATTTGAAAATGAAAACTCCACCAGCAGATAGAAGGTGGGGTGTGGTGACTTTTAGATATTTGACCAAATGTATTTTTCCCAGAGTGATTCAAAATAGTGGCTGAATCTTCTTTCTTTATGTAGTAGAGAACATCCAACCACTGGATGACAGAGAGTAGAGGATATAACCGTTAAGGCCTTTCTTTAAACTTAAATGAGCAAGTCAGTACTTAGGTCAATAACCCAGAAGGTATGTGTTTGTGATTCAGTCTCTATACTTCTTTGTTCAAGGTCCATATCTTAGACCTCCTTTTTTTTTTATTGAACTATAGTTGATTTACAATGTTTCAGGTATAAAGAAAAGTGATTCAGTTTCATAGATAGATAGATATTATTTTGTAGATTTCTTCCAATATCGGTTATTATAATATATTGACTATAGTTCCCTGTGTTATATAGTAGGACCTTGTTATTTATCTACTTTATATATAGTAGTGTGTATTAGACCTCTTTCTTAAGTAAGCCAGTTTATAGTATAGTTTTCTTTTTTTTCTTTCTTTCCTTTTTTTTTTTTTGTGTGTGTGTGGTTCCTCAGTTAGTCATACCTGTCTTCTCTCTGCTTGGGCCCTAGACTTGGGATGGAGTTATCAACTTATCACCACCTTGCTGTGGGGCCTGTTTATGTCACCTTATTTCTTTCCCTTCACTTTCCTTATATCTAAATTTAGAACTCAGTAGCCTACAAGACACATTCTAATTCAGTGTTCTTTGATCTACAAGGCTCATTCCAATGAAGAATTATCTGATCCATGACTTCCACCTGCAGGAGTTATAAACTAATATGAAGTAGGATATTGCTGCCACCCTGTCAACAGTGAATACAGCACACAAAATCTATATGAGTGTGTTCTAAATGAATGCTGTATCCAATAAGATCTTCTAGCTAATCAGATTCTGACATTGGGTGGAGTTGGGGAAGGGTAGAGAGAGAGGAGAGATACAGTAATCTATTTTCTATCCTCAGACACAGACACTGTAATATGCTTTAAGGACAGTTTGTGCCTTTGCATTCTATAAATCACCAGAATAAGAACTTTAGCTATACAAACACAAAGCAAGTTTCTAATACCTTATTAGTAGTTTGTAGTGAAAATATAAAGTTCTTTGGTTATTGAGAATGTAAATTATTATGTTTAATCAAACATTATATCTAGAGTTATTGCTTTATTTGAAAGTTTTTATTAGAATGAAGTTCCAGAGGAGAAAGATTTTTTTAAAGGGGTGTAGACACAGAACTCTGTCTGAGTGATTTTTTCTTACTATGAAGAGAAACTTTCTTTAAAGCACATAAGAAGTTTCTTGTAAGAAATGAGGACTAGGAAAAAAAAAAAGACATTAAAGAACTACTTCTTGATAGGCTTTGTGATATGCCTGGGTGCCCTTGACAAAAGACGTGCCAGTATTGAGGAAAGGACCCTTAGCCACTGATGAGTACCTAAGGATTATAAGCTTGGCACAGACATAAGATACCTTAAAAGAGACAATGTCTACTGTGGCAATGGAGAAAGTTGTTCCGAATGGCTTCAAAAATACTAACTCTTAAGTTTAGTTAAGTCCCATTTGTTTATTTTTGTTTTTACTTCTGTTACGCTAGGAGGTGGGTCAAAAAACATCTTGCTGTGGTTTATGTCAGAGTGTTTTTCCTATGTTTTCCTCTAAGAGTTTTATAGTGTCTGGTCTTATATTTAAGTCTTTAATCCATTTGGAGTTTATTTTTTTGTATGTTGTTAGGTAGTGTTCTAATTTAATTCTTTTACGTGTAGCTGTCCAGTTTTCCCAGCACCACTTATTGAAGAGGCTGTCATTTCTCCACTGTATGTTCTTGCCTCCTTTGTCATAAATTAGGTAACCGTATGTGCGTGGGTTTGTCTCTGGACATTCTATCCTGTACCATTGATATATATTTCTGTTTTGCACCAGTACCATACTGTCTTGATACTGTAGTTTTTTGGTATAGTTTGAAGTCAGGGAGGCTGATTCCTCCAACTCCATTTTTCTTTCTCAAGATTGCTTTGGGGCTTCCCTGGTGGGGCAGTGGTTGAGAGTCCACCTGCTGATGCAGGGTACACGGGTTTGTGTCCCGGTCCAGGAAGATCCCACATGCCATGGAGTGGCTGGGCATGAGCCATGGCCACTGAGCCTGCACGCCCGGAGCCTGTTCTCCACAATGGGAGAGGCCACAACAGTGAGAGACCCACGTACCACAAAAAAAAAAAAAAAAGATTGCTTTGGCTATTAAGGTCTTTTGTGTTTTCATACAAATCGTGAAATTTTTTGTTCTAATTCTGTGAAGAATGCCATTGGTAGTTTGATAGAGGTTGCACTGAATTTGTAGATTGCTTTGGGTAGTATAGTCATTTTCACAATATTGATTTTTCCAATCCAAGAACATGGTATATTTCTCCATCTGTTTATGTTATCTTTGATTTCTTTCATCAGTGTTTTATAGTTTTCTGAGTACATGTCTTTCACCTCCTTAGGCAGGTTTATTCCTAGGTATTTTATTATTTTTGTTGCAGTGGTAAATGGAAGTGTTTCCTTAATTTCTCTTTCTGATATTTTGTTGTTGGTGTATAGGAATGCCACAGATTTCTGTATATTAATTTTGTATCCTGCAACCTTACCAAATTCATTGATTAGTTCTAGTGGTTTTCTGGTGGCATCTTTAGGATTTTCTATGTATAGTGTCATGTAATCAGCAAACAATGACAGTTTTACTTCTTCTCTTCCAATTTGTATTCCTTTTATTTCTTTTTTTTCTCTGATTGCTGTGGCTAGGACTTCCAAAACTATGATGAATAAGAGTGGCAAGAGTGGACATCCTTGTCTTGTTCCTGATCTTAGTGGAAATGCTTTCAGTTTTTCACCATTAAGTATGATACTTGCCGTGGGTTTGTCATATATGGCCTTTATTATGTTGAGGTAGATTCCCTTTATGCCTGTATTCTGGAGAATTTTTATCGTAAATCAATGTTGAATTTTGTCAAAAGCTTTCTCTGCATCTATTGAGATGATCATATGGTTTTTATTCCTTAATTTGTTAATGTGGTGTTCCTTAAAATAACTAAAAATATAATTACCATATGACCCAGCAATCCCACTACTGGGCATATACCCTGAGAAAACCATAATTCAAAAAGAGACATGTACCACAATGTTCAGTGCAACACTATTTACACCAGCCAGGACATGGAACCAACCTGAATGTCCATCAACAGGTGAATGGATAAAGAAGATGTGACACATATATACAATGGAATATTACTCAGCCATAAAGAGAAACCAAACTGAGTTATTTGTAGTGAGGCAGATGGACCTAGAGTCTGTCATACAGAGTGAAGTTAAGTCAGAAAGAGAAAAACAATTACTGTTTGCTAACACATATATATGGAATCTAAAAAAAAAATAAAAATGGTACTGATGAACCTACTTGCAGGGCAGGAATAAAGAGGTAGACATAGGAAATGGACTTGTGGACATGGGGTGGGAAGGCAAAGCTGGGGCCAAGTGAGAGTAGCATCGACATAATTCACTACTGAATGTAAGTAAAATAGTTGGCTGGTGGGAAGCAGCAGCATAGCACAGGGGAATTGGCTCAGTGCTTTGCGATCACCTAGAGGGATGGGACAGGGAGGATGGGAGAGAGGCTCATGAGAGATGGGATATGGGGACATTGTGTATGCATATGGCTGCTTCGCTTTTTTGTGCAACAGAAACTAACACAGTATTGTGAAGCAGTTATAGTCCAATAAAGATCTATTTAAAAAAATAATAAGATTTAAAAAAAATGGAAAAGGGAAAAAAAAAAAAAGCAAGAATACTGAAAGAAAGAATTCTCTTTGGGTCTCTTGATCCAAAGAGAAACAATGTTTGCTGATACTGGGTACCTACTTTAAAGTGACTAGTTTTCAAATACATTGAGCCACTACTTTGGTATAACTTAGAAACGAGTGGATATACGTACATGTATAACAGATTCACTTTGCTGTACAGCAGAACCTAATATAACATTGTAAAGCAACTATACTCCAATAAAAAATTAAAATAAATAAATAAATAGCCATATGTTAAAAAAAAAGAAACAAAGAAAGAAGTACTTGGGAGACTATTTTCCACTGTGAGAGTTCTGAAGCAAATAATTGTACCCATGAGTGGCAATGCAAAAAAGATCTCGCTTCTCATGCAGGATGGTTATAATTGTATACAAACTTATTGTGTATAGAACTTATATATTTATTAGCATTCCTAAATATATTTTTCTCTCATTTTAACTTGAAAAGTTCTTATTCCTCTTGCATTGAAAATTGTAATAAAAATAGGGATGATAATAACATATGTTGAATGCTTATTCTGGGAACAGCATGATAAGGGCTTTGTATGGATTATCTTGTTTAGCTCTCACACTACTCTAAGATAAGAAGTCATTATTCTTTTATATGTGAAGACTCTTAGGCTTTCGAGAATCTAATAGCAGATTTAAGATACGAAGCAAGTTTGATTGACTCCAGGACCTCTGATCCTCTCTACCAAGTTCTCTCAACCCTGGAATTAATGGTATTTCTGACTCACTCATTTGTTTATGGGAGGGGATTTCCTGTGTGTTGCAAGATGCTCAGCAACTGTCCTGGCCTCTGCCGACTAGATACCAAGGACTCTAGCAACCCCTTACCCCATGCAAGATATGAAAATAAAAAAAATGTCTCCAACTATCTTTCAATAAAATAAACTTTAAAAAATGTCTCTAGCCATTGCCAAATGACTCTGGTT
Organism: Tursiops truncatus; assembly: GCF_011762595.2. Classification (NCBI taxonomy): domain Eukaryota; kingdom Metazoa; phylum Chordata; class Mammalia; order Artiodactyla; family Delphinidae; genus Tursiops; species Tursiops truncatus. The sequence goes on along the minus strand of NC_047037.1, from coordinate 129,671,715 downwards.
GAGAACCGCTACTTGACACTACACTGTTGCCAACTAATTCATCACCTGAGAAGGGAAGATAGATGCTGTTTAAAAGATGTTTCATGTGGTCCCTGGAAGTTTTAGATGGCAGGACCCTGAATGCAGCTTGGACTTTATTGGAAACACCTAAATAACTTTTCGTCCATACCTTTTAATTCCATATCACTTGGGAGTTTGTGATTCAGGACAAAAAGGATTTGATCATAAAGTTTGGTGCCCAATCTGTCCAACATGCCTTTAGAATTGCCCTTTCCCCAAGCATATTTGCTACTAAACCTGTTCCAGCTGAATGGCTTGGCCCAAGAGCTGTTTGAGCAGATAATCAGAATAACCGAATCATAATTTAAAGTTGAAATATAGAGCAGAGAGAGTAAAATAAAGGTTAAAATATCAGGTTGACCTACTGAGAAATTGCATTATACTTTGTTTTTGTGACCATGATCTCTTCAGGAAGGAATGAAAAGTTATTTTTCACCTCCCCAGGAAGGTAGCCAAGCCTTTGCTTTCCTAAAGGTGTATGAATTTTACCACCAGGGGCAGTTATTAGCCTTCTGAGTTTGAGCAGGACAGCCTTGTAGCCTTCTGAGTTTGAGCAGGACAGCCTTGAAAATAGCTCATAAGCAAGTGTTTCTGTTTCCACGAGTTAGATCCAGGATACTGTGGGCAGAAAAAATCTAATGTTTGATCAAGGCCTGTATGAAACTGCATAGTGGGGATGAAGGAGCTGATAACTAAAAAGGAGAAGGCTTTCTGTCCCATTGTGATTACCCAGAGATTAGAAAGGGCACAATTTTCAGATGTTCACAATGTGGAGATCTAGGCCTGGTTTTGAGCCGTTGGAGGTGGGGACCTATTAGGGAAATGCTGGTGAGGCCTGAATAGCTCTATTTGATGTATCCTAATTTTGTGCACTAAACTCATTTTCAGGAAAATTAAAGAATAAATTTTAATCACGTTTTCAACAATAAAGGAAATAGAATACAGTTGAGTTACCACATATATGCATTTAATTTACACAGATTCAACACTCAAATGAGTGTATACACTCAAACCAATGCATATTGAATAGTTACTTATACATAAAGCCTGTCACATGATGATGTTATTATAGATATTACTTATTACTATTCTTAATAATAATAATATTTTATGGAGGCTTTAAGAGGCTTTTAACAGTAATTCCTTATGTTATGAAATTAGATCCTATCCTCTGCAGTAGAAAAGCACCCTTGTAACACAGAGTCTCCTGCTGCAGGTAATACAGACTTTTTGGAAGTACAAATATAATAGCAAATATTACAGTATAGTGAGTAAATATAATTAAAGAAATGAGAGGGGAGAAAAAGAAAGAAAGGAAGCAAGAAAGGAAGAATGGAACGGGCAAGCAGAGAGAGAGGGAAGAAGGAGGACGCGTAAGAGAGTGGCTAGAGAGGGAGAGAGGGAGGGAATATAGGAAGAAAACCCTGTGAGCCAGGAGAACGCAGAGCAACTAACATCAACAGGGAAGACAAGGAAAGCTTTCACAAAGCATGTTATCTTGAGTAGTTGGGAAGTTATAATTTAGGCAGAGAAAGGAATAGAAGGCTTTCTGTGGCATAGGGAGAGGGCCAGAAAGAACAAGACACTTTCAGAAAACTTCCAGCTGTCCTTGGTGGCTGGAACTTGTAAGGTAGGTACACAGGTTGGGTGATGGGTATGACTGGCCATGTTAAAGAGTCAGGTTGTATCTGGTAGATGATGTGAAACTTAAAAATATTTTTAAGCTGAAAAATGACATCGTCAAAAACTTTTAGAAAGATGACTTTGATAGCAGGCACAAAAATAGAAAGGAGTAGAGAAAGACAAATGGTAGGCAAACCAGCTTTAGGGTGGTGCAGTAAACCTTATGGTTTGCCGCATACAAAATCTGGTATTATAAATGGAGACAGACACAAATCAGAGCAGTCTAGAAATTGGATCGATTGTGAAAGAAAGGAAGAAAGAAGACTCTGAAATATGAATCTTGGATGAGTTAATGGTCTGCCTATAATGAAACAAGAAATACAGAAAAACAGATTTTGAGGAGACCTTGTGCTGAACTTGGGAAACTTACATCTACTACACTTCTCAGAGGTCATCTTAATTATTCATACATGCTTGTTTAACCCACTAGAACATGAACACTTTGTGTCAAGGCCATAGCTTAATCATATTATAGGCCCATTGTTTGGGTCGATAAATTTTCTATATCAGGCTTTAAAGTATGCATGGTTTTATTTAAATCCCCTTTATCTCTAAAACTAAAGCATCTTTATAAAATATTATATTATTTTATGGTAGTTTTAAAAACAAAACTGATTAAGTTTTAGAAGCATGACTAATTTGTCATTTTCAGTATAGAGAAAGCTCTACAAATCCTAAATAGAGCTAAATACATTCATTAGGCCTGCATTCAGCTACAGATAACAGAAAAATGACTTCAGTTTGAACTAGCAGTTAACACCTCACATCCCAAGGATGGAAGAGAGATAGGCAAGCCAGAGCTGGTACAACTGCTTCAAGATATCATTAAAAACTCAGGTGCTTCCAGTTTTCTGTTCCACCAACTTCAATGTGTGGCTTTCCTACGGCTCTAGGAAAAGCAATTCTACCTCCAGATACCAGATCTGTATTCTAGACAGGATGAAGGGGAAAAGGAGAAGGTTAAACAGCCAGAGAGATGCCAGCCAAGTACAGTCCCTTTTAAATAGCAGTTTCAGGTTCCCTATCCCTTGCCTTCTATTTACATCTTGCTGGTCAGAACTTGGTGACATTTCTATTCTTATTGCAAGGAACTATGGAGAGATGATTATTTATAACTAAACATATTGTTTCCCAGAACAAAATAGGAATTGCATACGTTTAAAAATTAGTATGCTTCCAACCTTAACATACATCCTGAATATTGGCATTGAGTAGACAACTAGAAATATCGTTCCTTCTCTCTTTTTCTCAATATACAGATAGACAAATAGATATAGGTAGATTATAGTACATATCTATCTATATATACATATATGTAAGTTGATAGACACCCACACATACACACATATATACTTATATTTGTACATGCATATAAGTATACATTTTTTAAAATAAATTTTTACAAAAATATATTAAAAAAGGTATTTAGTAAACTGCCTTGAAGTAACTGGAGAAAAAAAAAGCTGTTAGATCCATACTAGATACAATTCTCTAAAATAGACCAAAGATGGTCTTAAAACTTAATTTTTTTTAAAAGTATGCTCACAGTAACCAAAAATAAAAGAGAATATTTATTAGATGTGTAAAAGAATGTTTTGAAATAACAGAAGAAATCATTCAAGAAAAAGTGATAGATTTGAAAATAAGCAATTTTGTATGTCCATGTGATTAAAACAAATATTACTAAAATAAAAGGAAAATATCTAAACATGAAATGCTTATATTTGATATACTAAAGGCATAAAGAGGTTAATATCTTCACTACATAAAAAGCTTACTCCAATGTATAAGGAAAACTGTGAGATTTCAACAGATGAATGGATAAATCACATGAATAAAAAATTTGCTCAAGGTGAAAAGGATACAAACACTTGCAGGGATTTTTTTTCACTTGTTTTCAAATAAATGAAAATTAAAACAATGTGGAATGTCATTGTATACCTAGGAGAGAAATAAGGACATTTAAAGGGGAGTGATAATATCCCAAATTTCTCTTTAGAGCATATGAATTGCTGATAGCCTGTAAATCAACACACATATTTTAGGTGTATGATGAAGAGGAATTTCTGGACTCTAGGTGCCTGCCTTACTTGGAGCATTTCTAAGAAAAGCAGCCTTCAGCAATTCTCTCTGCGTGATTGGTCATGATTCATGAGCATCTAGTAAAACCATACCTAATTCTTTGCCCACAATCAAAGGTAACAGAGATCAGTGCAAGAATCAAAGATAAATAATATATACTGAGTGAGAAAGATGCCAACAGCCTCTAACACTTTAAAAAAAAACTGGGAAAAATACTTTTCCCAGTGCAGTGCTCCATATTGGAAAGTGATATCTGACCAAATCAGATTCTTCTTACTGAGAAGGATGAATGCTACTGTGATGGTGAATTTTATGTGTCAACTTGGCTAGGCCATGGTACCCAGTTATTTGGTCAAACACCAGTCTAAATGTCTCTGTGAACATACGTTTTAGATGAGATTAACATTTCAATCAGTGGACTTTGAGTAAGCAGATTACTCTCCTTAATGGAGAGTAAGGGTGGGCCTTAAGTAAGAGTAATGGGTGGGCCTCATCCAATCAGTTGAAGACCTGAAGAGAAGAAGGACCAAGGTCCCCTGAGGAAGAGGAAATTCTTCATCCAGACTGTTTTCAGACTTGAGCTGCAGCATCAACTTTTCCCTGGGTCTCCAGCTTGCCGGCCTGTTCTATAGATTTTGAACTTGCCAGCCCCCATTATCATGTAAGCCACCAATTCCTCAAAAGAAAGCTCTTTCTATATATCTATATATAGATTATATCTATACTATCTACTGCTGGCCGTTTCTCTGGAGAACCTTGAAAAATGCAGCTAGGGTGGATCACTTGAGAACAGGTCAACTAAAGCTATACCCTTCCTATCTGTAATGCAATAATAAAGTAGTTTGGAAGCATAGCATCACTGGAGTAACTACAGATGAGATATATACAATGCGTTCTCCCAGTGCCACTCTGTTCTTACTACTAAGTTAGAAATCAGTGTAATGATTTCTCTGTTAGATCAAATAGCTCCATACCTAGATAATAGTAATGTTCATTAACTGTGCATCCCATATCTGAAAATTCATTTTGAAAGAAATAATTAAGCAAATCATTGCCTCACTTTTTTATGACCATCCATTGATAAGCTCTACAGAACACATGGAAACTTGCTGGTAACAAATCAAAGTAAACCAGTAACCTCCTAGGTTCAGAGACTGAATGATATTTCAGACTCAGGTCTAAGTCATAATTTGCTTAAACCTCTGACTTCAGAGTTCCCATCAGCCATACATAAACTTCATATTACTATGACAATTTACTATTTCATAGATTCATATGGATACTATCTATTTTTGTGCATGCTTTGCAAATGTGTCAACAACAATATGACTTTTTCCTATAGGCTTTTTACAGATATTGTTAGATTCTAGAAATGGAGGGCTTCTATTTAATGGTGCTATTTTCTCTGTTGTTACTCTCTCTTAGCTCACTCATACACCCTCTCGTCCCTCCTCTGCCACCTCTCTATTGTGAATATTTCCCAACTGTGCCTCATTGGAAAGTTGCTGTTTAACCATTTCACCATTTTTTACCTATTCATATGTGGGTTCCAACATGCCAGAGGCCCCAAATGGTCAGTGAAAAGTACATTCACTGAAGATGAGTTAGCAGACCAAGTTGGCATGAGAAGTGCACTATTTAATCATATGGTTGTTTTCCGAAGATTTATTAAAATAAAATATTCAGTGCTGAGTAAGTCTCTTGCCAATAAATTTGTTTTCAAATGTAGTAAATATATTTTGGGGTATCCTTGAACCATACTCCAATCTAATAAAATCTTCTCTATTCTGGAAGGCATTGCTTAAAGTTGAATGATCCAGTGAACAATTCTAATGAGTGAAGATATTGTTATTTCAAAACTGTTATCTGTCCCGTAATTTGAAAATAAAAATCAGTAACATTTAGTTTAAAAAATACTGTAATGTCATTTGCAAATGACATCTCAGAAAGCACCTGTCATTTTTCCATTGCCCTTTTGTAACAGCACAGAGTTGGTTGTTAAAAAATGGACTTCTTAAGGTAGTTTTTGTTTTCATATTTTGTGTTTATTCAGAGAATCAATACTGAAAGGTTAAATGGGTGCTATTTTCCTGAGAATCTTCTGTACATTAAAACTTTTAGTCATTGCATTAAGTGCAAAAGAGCTTGTATCAGATGGGACACTATTAAAAAGCAAATTAAAGTGAATTCTCAGTTCTCCATATAGTCATGAGGAAGCCAACACTAAGTTTCATTAAATCTAACAGACTCATTTTAGCCATTAGTTTCACCCCCTTCTCCTGCTAAACCTCTGGCCGTGGCTGCCTAATTAACTTATTTGACTTTCCCCCCTTTCTTTTCCGGAGCCCTCTAGCTGGGGATAATGAGTAGCCACATGCCTAATAGGTAAGCAGTGGGAGGGAGGAAATGGGTAATCAGCCCCATGAAGAGCATATATTCTTTCACTGCATTTCTTTTTCATAGTCTGGGCAAATGGAATAAAGGACTTCAAGCAGCAAAACTTTAGCAATTAATTCAGCATTTGCAGAAAGTTGCTACATTTTCAGAATTTTTAGCCCTGGAAAATTTCTTAGTGCATGCTGTTCTTTTCATTTACAGTCCTTTTCCCTTTGAGCCTGGAAAATACCTATTTATCCCTGCCACAGTCCTATCTAAGACATTAGCTGAGTGTCTCCCAGACACCTTAGTGCAGAGTTAATCCCACAGGACCCAGTGTGTCTGTGTTCCTTGTGTAGGTTTGCATTTGACAAGAATGTATTGACTGCCCTCTTCTTGGAAGGCATTATAGCACTCACCACATTGTGGTTTAATTTTTTTTTAGTAAATATCTTTACTTAAGCACTATATAAAAAGAGAAAAGTGAAAAATCTTAACTTTGCAGATTGATGAATCTTCAAAAAGTGAACACACTTGTGTAACTAGCACTTGTATTAGCAAACAGGACATTGTTAGCAACCCAGAGACTCCCCCAGTCACTAACCACCTCTCCTTCTCAAAGGCAACACAGCCCTGACTTTTCCCATGAATTAATTTTGCCTATTTTTGAGGTTTATATAAAATATGTAGTCTTCGATGTCTAACTATCTTTTGCTCAAAATTATGTTTGCAAGATTCATGCATCTGGTTTGATTTTTCATTGCTGAATAGTATACCACTGATTGTACAACAAATTTGTGTTTCTAGTTTTGTGGGCATTTACATTGTTTTAATTTTTTGACTATGGCAAATAGTGCTGTTATGAACATTACTGTACAAACCTTTAGGTACATATACAGCCACATCTCTGTGTGGTATACACTTATGAGTAGAATTTCTGAGATATCAGGCATGCTTTAGTAGATACTGCAATATGCTTTTGCAGTGTTAATTTATACATGCTCAGCAGTATATGAAAGTTCTACTTGTCCACATAACATGCTCAGCAATACTTGATTTTCTTCTTTTAATTTTAGTCATCCTTCTGTGTATGCATGAGCTGGTATAAGTGTATGATTTTTACTTTGCATTTCTGTGCACATTAACGAGGTTGAGTAGCTTTTTCTTATGTATATTGGCCATTTTATACATTCTCTTTTGCAAAGTGTTCAAGATTTTGCTGATTCTTCTCTTTAACATAAGTCACAGCAAGATCTTTTATGACCCACCCCCTAGAGTAATGGAAATAAAAACAAAATTAAACAAATGGGACCTAATGAAATTTAAAAGCTTTTGCACAGTAAAGGAAACTATAAACAAGACAAAAAGACAACCCTCAGAATGCAAGAAAATATTTGCAAAAGAATCAGCGGACAAAGGATTAATCTCCAAAATATATAAACAGCTCATGCAGCTCAATATCAAAAAAAAACAAACAACCCAATCCAAAAATGGGCAGAAGACCTAAATAGACATTTCTCCAGAGAAGACATACAGATGGCCAAGAAGCACATGAAAAGCTGCTCAGCATTACTAATTATTAGAGAAATGCAAATCAAAACTACAATGAGCTATCAACTCACACCAGTTAGAATGGGTATCATCAGAAAATCTACAAACAATAAATGCTGGAGAGGGTATGGAGAAAAGGGAACCCTCCTGCACAGTTGGTGGGAATGTAAATTGATACAGCCACTATGTAGAACAGTATGGAGGTTCCTTAAAAAACTAAAAATAGAACTACCATATGACCCAGCAATCCCACTACTGGGCATACACCCTAAGAAAACCATAATTCAAAAAGACACATGCACCCCAATGTTAATTGCAGCACTATTTACAGTAGCCAGGTCATGGAAGCAACCTAAATGTCCATGAATGGATAAAGATGTGATACATATATACAATGGAATATTACTCAGCCATAAAAAGGAATGAAATTGGGTCATTTGTAGAGATGTGGGTGGACCTAGAGACTGTCATACTGAGGGAAGTAAGTCAGAAAGAGAAAAACAAATATTATATATTAACCCATATATATGGAATCTAGAAAAGTGGTACAGATGAACCAGTTTGCAAGGCAGAAATAGAGACACAGATGTAGAGAACAAACGTATGGACACCAAGGGGGGAAAGGGGAGGGTGGGATGAAATGGGAAATTGGGACTGACATATACACACCAATATGCATAAAATAGATAACTAATGAGAACCCGCTGTATAGCACAGGGAACTCCACTTCACTGTACAGTAGAAACTAACACAACATTTTAAAACAACCATACCCCAATAAAAATTAAAAGTAGATAACTAATAAGGACCTACTGTATAGCACAGGGAACTCTACTCAATATTCTGTAATGGCCTATATGGGAAAAGAATTTAAAACAGAATGAATATATGTATATGTATAACTGATTCACTTTGCTGTACACCTGAAACTAACACAACATTGTAAATCAACTATACTACAATAAAAATTAAAAAAAAAATTATCTGATTCTTCAAATTATCTCCCACTATATCATATATATATATATATATATATTTCACATACGCTTTAGAATATATTGCAAATACTTTCTGCTATGCTCTGAGGTTTGTATTTTCACCAATTTACTAGTATTTTTTGAGTTCTTATTTATAATATGGTCCATTTTTCATTTTCTTTCTTGATGTTCGTGCTTACTCGGATCTACTTAAGAATTGTTGCTTACCTCTAAAGTCATGAATGTATTCTGCCTCTTGTATTCTAGAAGTTTTAATGTTTTAACTTCTGCACCTAAACCTAGAGCATATTTGTGCTTTACTTTCGTGCATTGTGCGCTGTTGGCAGTCAAGTTCCAATTTTTTCCCTTATGAATATCCAATTGTATTAACAATTTACTGAAAGATTATTCTTTCTCCACTACTCTACAGTAAAATATTTGTCATAAATCAAATGTCCACACATGCAAGTCTATTTCTGGATCTTCTACTTTTCCACTGGTCAGTTTATCTACCTTTGTAACAATGCCCACACTACTCTAAGTACTATAACTCTTTAAGAGGTATTGGTATCTTATTTTGTAAGTTCTGTGGCTTGGTTCTTCTTTATGCTGTCTTATCTTGTTTTTGCCTTTTCCATTTACATTACAAATTTTAGAATCAGCTTGATAATTTCTTTAAAAATATTGATGAGATTTTGATTGAGATGGTACTGTATCTATAAATCATTTAGGAAAAATTGGCTTTTTAAAAGTATTGCATCTTCCAATTAACACATGTAGTGAACACCTCCATTTATTCAAATCTTCTTTAATTTAATTTATAGCCAGATATTTGTTTAAATGCAACTGTAAACTCTATTTTTGTATTTAATTTTTTAAAACTTTATTTCTGGTATAAGGAAATACATTGACTTTGTATTCATTGTATTCAGTGATCTTGCTGAGTTCATGTATATTAATTACAATAGTTTATCTATAAGATTTTTGGATTACCTATGCATATAGTCATTACTTTGAATAAAGTTTATGTTATTTATTTCTGCTCAATTCTCACACTTTTTTTTTCTCCTTGAATTATTGTTGTGGATAGGACCTCAAGTACAAAATTAAATAGTAGAGCTGACTCTAACTTCTTTGATCCATTCTCAGTCTTGAGGGAGAAGGATTTCTATATGTCATTACTGAACAAAAGGTTTGTTGTAGCTAGTTTTTGTAGATACACTCTATCAAATTAAGAAAATCCCTTTTTATTTCAGTTTACAATGTTTGTTTATAAATGAAGACTGAGTCTAGTAGCATGCTTTTACCATATCTATTGAGAATATCCTAGACTGCCTCTTTTTTTATATGGATAATTTAGGGGATTATTTCGTAATGTTAAACAATATTTTTCCTTCTAGAATAAACACCTTTTTTTCTATGATATGTTATCTTTTTAAAACATTGCAAAATTTAATTTTTTAATATTTGGTTTAACATTTTTACACCTAAATTCATATGACAGAATGGCCTACTACATTTTTGCAATGTAATTGTCCAGTGAATACCATTTGTATTCTCCAATCCCAAAGACTATCAAAAGCTCTACTCAGTATTTTCACCTTTTAGTACTAGCTTCAGCTTGCACTTCTCAGCCTTTCAACCCCTCTTATGAACTGACAAATATCTTGAGGGAAGCACGATGTAGAATATTTGGCTCACTCTAATGAAGACGTCTCCTCTCTGGAATATTGGCCAATCATGTCCTGGCTGCCTCACGGTAGCTCTCAGATATCTTTAAACAGATTTTTTTTTTTTTCTTAACCCAGCTGATCAAGTTGTTTTTAAAGGGAAGATTGTTCAACTGCAAGCTAGCCCATCATAACCCAAATCAGAATTAACAATTGGGATTTGAAACAAGAGCACTATTTCTGTGTCACTTACTAGCTATGTTCTTACCTCTAAAACTTAATTTCTATATTTATAAAGCCTCATAAAGCTTTAGGCAGTCATATACCTCTTTCAAGCCTAAATTTTCATGATCTGGGAGCCCTACTGGACTCTAGAACTTCTAGTGCATACCAAATATCTCTCCTTCCTTGGGTAGCTTCAGAATGGAGTTCAGCTTTTCTTAAGGATACCTCCATAATCTCTAGTCAACTTCCTTCAAAAAGAAGCAGGCCCATAGTACTCACACATACACACACACCTCTAAGTACAGACATATGCAGTATTTCATATCACCTCTAAACAACTAAGAACAGAATGTGTGTGTGTGTGTGTGTGTGTGTGTGTGTGTGTTTGGATATCACATAGGAATCACAAAGCAATAAACAAAATAGCAGGTCCCAGAATCCACATGCCCTGCCCTCCAGGAATCTTCCAGTTCTCCTTCCCACAGAGGTTCACCCTGAGCATTCATCTTCTATTCCAAGTTAGATCTTCAACACTGTCAACATAAACACACAGAAGAAACACAATGTTGGAAAACACAACCTCATGCGTTAAAAAGATAACTTTTTACATCATTATGCTGAGCAGTTTCACTCCTCTGTTTCTGGAATCTCAACTTCACAATAGAGTTTTTACTTAAACTTAAATTCCCATTAAAGTTTTATTGCCTCCTCCCCCCTCCAAAACAAAGGAGCAGTCTACTCTCAAAGGTAAATTCAAGACTCCACTTTTGGGCTTCCCTGGTGGTGCAGTGGTTGAGAGTCTGCTTGCTGATGTAGGGGACACGGGTTCGTGCCCCCGACCACAACAGTGAGAGGCCCGCGTACCACAAAAAAAAAAAAAAAAAAAAAAGAAAAAGAAAAAACAACAAAAAAAAGAAAGACTCCACTTTCAGGAAAGCATTTTTAATATTTAAAACACGACTCCCATCCTAGTAAATTTAAAAAGGCAATTTTCCCACTGCTAGACATTAAAATGTCAGTATAACTGGGATCCAGTGTAAACCAGGACATCCCATTACATCATAGGTTTACTGAGAGAATAAAGGAAATAAAATAATCTCATTTGAAACACTAAGTGGATGCTCATGTGTTTCCTCCAGGTCACCTTGTGCCATCAGTGCTCAATTCAGACAGATCTTTTTGGAACATAGTACATTTTTATTAAATGAGAAATAAGGCAAGAGCTCAGGCTTATTTTGCAGATGTATGCTCTTTCCACAACACCCAGTTATTAAACTTGGCCTCTGACCTGGCAAAATGAATGTGCTCAGAAAAACACACCCATGCAAAGGACCAGAAGGCTGATGCATTTTTCAGTAACCTTGTTCATTTGTTTCCCTTGAGCAAAGTTGGTTGATTCAATGCACCAAAACCACATTCCAGATCAGAAACAGTTGTTTGACATTAATTAGGTGTCAGGATGTGAAAGGCCACTCAACAGGCTGGTGGCTTATGAATTGACTCTATTTAATCATGCTCTCAAATCAAGGAAAAATCCTTGAAGCTATGTTGTTTTGATATGAATTGACAAAGATAAATAATTAAGAGGACATCATTAAGTACCTGGCTTAAGAAAGGAAAAAAAGAGAGATTCTTGTGGGAGACTTCAGCATTAAGTAGAAAAACAAAGTGCCCTCGCTCATGAAATGATGTCCATATACTCCTAATCCTTCAAAATGAAATGTTTTATCAAGGGGCAAACTGAATTTTTATTTTAATTTTTAAAGTGGATATTATGAGAAACCAAGTCAAATAGTCATAGATTATAAGTTAGAATCATGTTTAGAATCCAACTATCCTACTTTACTTCTTATACAACTTCAGAGTGTAATTTATGATTTTAAAGATGTGATTTATCATAATGGGCTCTGGAAACAAGCTGATAGAAGCATAACTTGGTTAACTTAATTTTTAGCAACTATTAAATAAAAATGGATCAATGCTCTTGACTTCTTCTTTATTTGGTTTTAGTATGCTTAAATATGGCAAAGGAAACAGGACCAGGTGACCTAAACTTATAAACGCACTGTTCCTTAAGATTGGTTTAGTCTGCGTGGGCCAGTCCCCGCCCTGCGTTTGAAGAGAGAACTTTCTGTGAACAGACGGATCCTTTAACCCTGGGAGGTGAGAGTTGTGATTCTCTGTACACTAAGCACAATATCTTCTAAAATACAAATATGAGAAAATAGATCAGACTAGACATAGGTTAAAAATAAAACCATCCAAATAAGTAGAGGTAACTGATAGCTATTCCTTTGTAATATTTTTGATAATTCATGAATGCAAAATGATCAGTATGCTAAAAAGAGAATAGGCTTTTTTACATAAACAACAATTATGACCAGAAATACTGGTACCAGTATTATGACCAGAAATAATGGTACCCATTGTAGGGATGGTGATGTTGAGGATGCTGAGGGCAGTGTTAAGACTAACAAATAAATCGCTTTATTTCTTCATTAAATATAATTCAATTTGCATTTCAGGGCTAACCTCTGGAACTCTTGGGCATACCCCAATTAATTCCTCATTTGGTATCCGCTGAGTCTTGCTCCACAGTCTGCAAGGGCTCCTCGTCAAAGAACATGACTCAGGCACTTCCTGTAACTTATCCTATGGTTGGCCTTGCTATCTGTGAAAGGCAGGTCTCAGCCATCTTAGCTTTGGGCAGTTTAGATCAGTGATGGCAATTAGATTTTAGAACATAATAGCAACTGCTGCTCAGAGAATTATTTTGAGAAGAATTCTAAGGCCAAATCTGGGGTCAGTAAGTAAAATCTTTTGGCAATAAACTATGAGTATAGAAAGAAAAAGTGCCACCACGATGAGACATATTTTCCATCCCAAATTTATAGGTTTACTTACAAGCAAATATTTGGGGTTACTCAAAGAAGTACGGTATTTTTACATAGGCCAGCAAACAGCATATTTTTGAACAAGGATGAGTTCAATAAGTAAGTAAATGTTGTTTATTTACTTATATACTTTTAATTTTACCTCAAAGTACAAAGGACAATAAATGTTCGCTATACTTTTATCGAATGCAATAGTCTACTTGTTGAGGACAATTGTAGCAAGTTGAAAACCGTAATTAAGATATTCACTATTGAAGTCTACTTGTTTTAGTTTAAAATTATTTACATAAGGTAATATGTATGTACTTTTTCCATATTTGGGAGGATCTAGTAGGGTTAAGAGATGTTATAAATGAATGTGTAAAAAACTGTGAATTTGCACATTTTTGCCAATCAGTGACTCTAGAATCACTTAAAGGAAAATATGAATTTGTCTTCTCTGCAGGTAGCACTTAAGAGAATAAAGCAAATGAATAAACTCTTAGTAGGATACCTATCAAGCATTTAAACACTGAGAGTGCCTCCTATTGATATTACAGTATTCTATAACAAATTTGATGATTCTACTTAAACAAAATACATATATTAATTTTTATAATCTTTAATTCTAAATTTTCCTTTAGGTTTTCTTTCCTTCAAAGTCATCTTTATATGTTATAGTTTGAAAAATGAATTACTAATCTGAACAAAAAATAGGGTGAGGAATAAAATACACTTAATGATTTGTTACATAATACATTGTAAGTATGAAAATACCTCTTCTTAACGTGGCTTAAAAGTAAGTGCTTCCATTTAGTAAAAGCTTTGTAATAATTAAGCAGGGTAAACATCACTACTTAATTACAGAAAAAAATGAAAGGAATTAGAGTAGACAGGAAGAGATTATGAATATTTAACCACCATTATATTTTCTCTGAAGCTATTTTCTGAACACATGTTTAGTATGTGATCTTGAAAAATGTTCTTTCAGAACTAACATCTCCCTTCTGACTATATACATTTATTATTATTATTGTTATTATTGTTTCATTAGCTGCAACAAGATAGATAATAAGCGTACACTCCTTGGCACAAATTTTATATGTATTAAATAAAAACGTATGCATATGCACGTAACTTAAGATTTTTTTAGAATCAGCTAGTTATAATTAAGGAAGTTAGTTTCAGTATTTATCTTTGTAGTTAAGGGAGCTTTGATAAATTATGCTTAATTGGGAGCACAGAAAATAAGCATTAGTTCTCTCAAATAGTATGCAATCATCTGTGAAAATTTCTTCATAGCAACATCTCATTTTCCCTCGTTCGAGAGAATACGTAAGCACCAACAGTTAGCTGCTAGGTATTTGTATGTGAGGATATTTCAACCCTTACAATTTACATAAAGTAATGCATAAACTATGTATTTTATACTTTCATATGATAAATTTTTATAACCAGGTGCATTTATTAAGCACTCATATAGTAGGTGTTGTACAAAATGATACACTAAATACAACTATTAGTTGCAGTTTTAATTGAACAAAGTGATGCTGGACTGTGAATGAGAGAGATTTGTTCCTGAACTCATATTTTAAGTACCATAGATTTGAGTTCCATTTCATTGAAGAGACACAGAAAAAGACGACTCTGAATTAGGAGTCAAAAGACTATTGAAATCACCTCTTTCCTACAGTTTTAACTTAGGCTACTTAACCTTAGTCTCAGTTTTCTCACCTTTCAAGTGATAATTATACTATTTAACTCTCAGTATAGATGTGGTAATTAGTTGAACAAAAGTGTTTTTGGGAAAGTGTTTGCCATGCAATAGGGGCTTCATAATTTAGTTCTTATATTCTTGGCAGAGACAGCGTCAGGGCACAAATGAAAAAGTAGCTATGTTAAGGTCAGTTGTGAGTCACATGATCAGAAAATCTTGTTTGTATAGATCATGTAACTACCTTTTTATTTGGTCAGTTAGAGATTTTAAAAATTAAAAGTATTGTCAGCCTCAAAACAAATCTACAGTCATCTTCATTTATATAAAAACTTGGAAACCCCCTTTACTCACTTTTATTTACTGATCATGTCAGAGATTCCACTCATATTTACTGGAGTCATTATGGAGCACCTTGAGGTGCCTTCAGCCATGGTCTAGACCACTTCAGCTGAGGGGTACATCACTGGCAGAGATTCTCATTTTCCAGACCAGCAGTTTCATAAAAGTTACTGTGCTCTTGTCAAAATGCACACCCTAAAAGGTGACAGTTATTTTTTATTTGATGGACAAACCTGAGGACTTAAGCCTGGGACACAGCATCTCAGATACTTCTGAGAGACTGCTCCGAAGAAGAAGGGAAAGCTAGGATATATAGGAGTTTTTGCCACAAAAGCAGGTAATCAAAATGTCCAAAAGTTACTGTTAGTAAAAGAAAACCTGTCGTCTCAAGTTAATGAAATTTGCACTTTTCTATGTATGGGAAGATGCATGTCTGGGCTCATTGAAATAATTCCTTTGATATGCACCTCAGCTATCTGTGGCCAGTATCCTGTGCTTTCTCATCCTGAGTCTCCTCAGGGTGCACCCTGGGGTGGCTGCAGCAGTTGACTGCAAGATGGCAGGCATTCTTTGTTTCCATCATGAGTTGCCTCAGGGCTCACCTTGAGAGGTGGCTGTAATGTGGTGGCTTGATGGCTGCAACCTCCTTTGTTTACTGACATGGCAGGTGGCATTCTTAGTTCACACTCTTATGAAGCTACCTGGGGAGAAAACATTGTCTTAAGTTTCAGGAGAACTTTGTACTTTATTTATATATCCCCAATATTCTATGGTACTTGTCATCTAGTTGGTCAAAACTGGCTCTCTGCTTGGTTTCTTTAGAAATAGAGGGGCACAGGTTCTTCGTAATTCAGACATGCTTTTAGGTGTGTATGCATTAGAGACTGTCAATCTTTTCTGAAGTTGAGGCTTTAAGTCCACAAAATAATTGTGCAGCTTTTCAAAAGCCATGACTCCGCTGAGCTTTGGATGTTGAGCAGTGTGAAATGAGCGAAGCCTCTATTTGCCACCTGCTCTGACTAGTTGGGTTCTGAAAATCTGAACTTCATAAATAAATCATTGGTGAGCATTCTTTTTTTTTTTTTTTTCCTTCCAGGTTTAAATGCAGTGTCTTCAGATTCTTATAATATTAGCTAAAAAGGCAAAACAGTTTGAAGTTATCGGAAGTCCTACAAACATGGGTCTCAGAGGGCGCTGCAACATCAAAATGTTTCTACCTGAGAACATTATTAGTCTCCCTGCAATTTCCATGCCCTGCTCCACCAACTTCTTTAGGAAAGCACACACACACACACACACACACACACACACACACATGCACAAAGCTCAATATTCTACTTTAAATTGTCCTCCTTTTCCCCCTAAATCAGTGCTTCTCAGCTTCTCTAGTGATAATATAAAAACACAAAGTCATGCCTTTGAAAGACTGAAGATGAATTCATATGTAAGCCCTCAGTTGCTGTCATGAAATCTCTTAAAAATCTCATGTGTTAATATGTTTTAATTAATGGAATATTTTTTATTTTCTATCATGTCATCTATTTGTTGCAGTATATTAACTGGTATTTGAAATCATTAGTTAAGTCACTTAATTTGATTTTTCCCAAGTCTCGGAGAAAGCTGACAATTCCGGAAGATACTTCCTGTCATTTCCCAGCACACAAATATCCTGTCTCCTCCCCATGTTCACCCCCAACATACCACCTTGGACTTCTAGCCACATTTGCAAGCTTATTTGGAAAGGTAAAAACATGAACTTTTGATGTTTGACGGCATAAACATGAAGAATAGTTTTCATATTGATTTCTTCCTCCATTTTATCAATGACACTGATTTGCAAAAGTCAGGTCATAATCTCTCTTGACAAATGCGATGGAATGTAGACAGATCAATCTTCTTTGTGACTTGAATAAACACTTGAAACATTCTGTTTTTTAAATGCCCCTGTCATCATAGGGGCCAAATTGATAATAAATGACTTGATCATTTCAAGACAAATGTCTCAAACTCCTTCCCGCAGGTCGTTAGTGCTCACTAGTTTATACATACTAGCTAATTATTCTAAAGTGTTTCATGGTTTAAAAATCTCTCTCGAGGTTAGCACTTTGGGATTAAGGTAGGTGAACATAATTTGACAGGCAGACTACACTTTGGGTGAACCATGTATGTTGGAAAAAAATAAATCTAAGGTTAGAAGATAAAAGCTTTGTCAATTATTGGCTGTGTGATTTGAAGCAAATTATACAATATCTTTCAGTTTCAATTCCCCCTTCATTAATTTTAGATGATAAAACCTACCATATCTACCCTAATAGATGTTATGAGGATGAAATGGGATATTTATGTTCCTCTTTAAGCCTAAAATATATCTGTGTGAAATGACGTCTATATATCTATCTGTTAAAATGTGAAAGTGTGGTTAAGGATATCAGTCATTTATTAAACAAGAATGCCTCTGAATTACTTGTAAGTTATCACTTCCTCTGGAAGAAATAAGTAGGCCATAAAGGGTGATTTGCTGGGTTCAAATCCATGTGCAACTTTTACAAGCTGTGTAGCCATAAGCAAGTTGCTTAAATTCACTAGGCTTCAGTTTCCTCATATGTAAATGGGGATAATAATAAAAAATACCAACTAGAGGTCTGTTGATCAGCGATGATAATGTACACAACGGCCTATAGTGATCAGCACAAAATAAGTTCTTAATAAATACTAGCTGTTGACAATAAACCGTAGTAACAGTGTAATAGTAAAATGGCATTTGTTTTTGAGTAACAAATAACATTTTTGCAAAGCCTAAGTTAAAAAAATACTCTTCTTCTAAAAGATAATTAAATGTTATTCTCATAATCAAAAAAGACTGGGGATTCCAGGGAGAAACTTGACCCATCAGATTTAACAAGATATAGTAGAAACATAGTTTAGATTACAATGATGGAACTATGAAATTGTACACTCCCAGCCTACATTTAGAGTATTTTAGAGGGAAACACATTTATTTTCCAGAAAGCAAATAGAGATAACTTAACAGACAAAGATTGGACTTGCCGCAAAGACATGGGCAAAGTTCAAGACCACGATGGCATAGAGCCTGAACTCTATTGCCTACCCCAGTCAGATGGTGGTTTACTGTATTCCTGCTGCAATAAAACCTGTATACAGTTTACGTATTTATATAGAATACAGCTCCACAAAGGATACCTAGAAGAACATGGAATTCTTCTGCAGTTCCTTCTTTCTAAGGATCTAGCAAAAATCCATAGCTAATGTAATTAAACAAACATTCCCTATGCTGAATTTTACATTGTTCTTGCTTCACTTAATCACTTAGGGGTTTCTATCACTACCCCTTGGGACACTTATTCCTAAATTTAGGTCTTGGCTTATATGTTTGCTCAAGTCTTTATTAATTAGGGGTAAAGATGGAAAACGATTCTCCCTTCCGATATCTCTGAAAAACTTTCCCGTTGTCCATGGATTGCTACATGACATTCCTACCTACTGCTCAACATTCTCTTCAGGAATCAATATGCATCTGTTTCCCACTAGGGAGAAAGGCACTAAGATGGTTGAAGTCCCTTTGCTAGGAAAATCTCCTTCTTGCTTGGAAATGAGAATAACACCCTTTTGCACAGAGAGATGACAACTTAAACATCACATGATTAACATTCTTCTTGGGAAAAGTGAGTTAAATTTTTGTGTTAAATCATACCGCACATAATACTGTTTGGTTTACACAAAGGTAATATTAACTAAGATTGTGCCCAAGAAAATAGCTTTGGGAAAAGCCACATAGTCATGAGAAGTCCTAAGCTGAGAGGTGTGCCCTTTTGCAAACAGCATGTTCCCTTCCTCATTCCTCACCCTCCCCCCCAACCAGCAGTCTTTCTCTCCAACTAAATGTATTCACTAAATGTATAAATTAAATGTATAAACTAAATGTATTCATTTGGCCATAAAGCCAAATTCTATGATCTATTAACCCCCTTTCCAGGCCTACTGACTTTTACTGGAAATCTCTGTAACAGTCCAAGGGTGGAATTTTGCTTTTGCTCATTCTGTTACTGTTTAATGTTCCCAGAGGTAAATCCTCTTCCATATCAGAAGCCATTATCACGTTATAGATGCAAAGAAATGTAGTGGCTTCAGCATGATTTTGATTTTTTCCATTTGAGATCTACTTGGATTCCCTTTCATGAAGTAACTGAGCTCCTGCAATTGTCACTTCCTCTAAGAAACCTGTGACTTGGGACACGTAAATACTAATTTTTTTTTTTAAGAACAATGCCTGAGGGAAGAACATGCTGACATTACCTTGAGGCATTTGAGTGTCTGTATGAACATTTGCTCAAAATCCTCCTTTTCTATCTCACTTGGAGAGAACAGCTCTGCTCAGCCAGTCAATCTCAGTGCATTTCTTAGCTTTCTTTATTTTTCTTTTAATGGACCTGTAGTTATTACTTTGTATATACATACATATATATATATATATGTCTCACATGCTGTATTCATTTTATCCAGTCATTTATTATGGACCTATTCTTATTTCCTCTTGAGTAGTTCTATTTCTTGACATATTGGTGAAAGTCATTCTTCTTTCCTCCATCACTGGCAGAAACTCATTGTTTCTGCCTCTGATTGCACTTAGCTTTTTCCCACATATCTTAACTGACTCTGCATTTAAATTGGCATTCTATTCTCAATCATGCCCCTTTCTGATACTCTATTCCCAGTAAAACCACTAGTTGATTTTGTAATTGATCTTTAAAAACAAAATAAAAGCTGTTAAAGATGTTTAAATGTCCACCAGAAATCAGGAATCTTTGGCACACTGACTTGATTTTATGTGACTAACGTGTGAATCTCACTGATGGATCCTAATGAATTTTTCCACTAACAGGGTATGAGCATTATCATGTTATTTTTTAAATAAATTTATTTATTTATATTTATTTATTTTTGGCTGGGTTGGGTCTTTGTTGCTGTGCGCGGGGTTTCTCTAGTTGCGGCAAGCAGGGGCTACTCTTTGCTGCAGTGCGCAGGCTTCTCATTGCAGTGGCTTCTCTTGTTGCGGAGCATGGCCTCTAGGCACGCGGGCTTCAGTAGTTGTGACATGCGGGCTCAGTAGTTGTGGCTTGCGGGCTCTAGAGCGCAGGCTCAGTAGTTGTGGCACATAGGCTTAGTTGCTCTGTGGCATGTGGGATCTTCCCAGACGAGGGATCGAACCCATGTCCCCTGCATGGGCAAGCGGATTCTTAACCACTGCACCACCAGGGAAACCCAAAGCATTATCATGTTTAAAGTGGACCAACTGAAATTTTAAAGGTTAAAGAGCCCTGTGAACAGAGATTAATCTGTCAACATTTCAAAACTGAGCGGAAAACAAGCTCACAGCCCCGTTCAACAACACTCAGAATTCATGATTGGCACTCATAAATCCCCTCTAGTTAGAATCTAGAGAGGAGTATTTCCAAAGAGATAGACAGCTCATAGATTTGGTTGAAGAGTGAACAAACAGACTTTAGCCTAGGACTTTAGGAATGATCCCCAGAGCCACAAAGCAAATCTGAGCCACCAAGGGAGGAGCCGCTCTTGCCATGATGTAAAACTTAAAGCATTTGGAAGCTTCTTTCCATGTTAACTAGTCACCACCACAGAAATATATCTCCTCTGTCACTATCAATGCCAACAAGGTGGATACGCTGCAACCATCCACTCTCCTCTTGTGTTTAACTCAAAGTCCAAACGAGTTTCACATAAGTTTATCTAACTTTTGGAGTCTAAGTAGAATCCAGAATTACCTGAAAAGGAATATGTAAAAAATAACTTTTCATTCTCCAACCTCTTCAGTACAGGGAGACATGCAGAGCATATTTGGAAGGTGTTGGATCAACTCCATACCTGCCTTCTTCAGGTCTATGTATGCCTCCCTGTTCTTTTCCCTCTACCTCTGTCTCACTTCCTCTCTTTTGTCTATATTTTTGTGATCTCTCTTGTCAGAGTCTCTCATTTTCTGCCCATTTCTCTCAGTGTTTACATCTTTTTAGTATTTTACTTTCCCAACAGATTTTTTTTAACTTTCTTTCTTCCAAATCTGACTATAATCTAAAACTCTAAAAACTCTAAGACAAATACATTTTAGAGATTTTTTAAATACTTATCGAAAGTAATTTTATTATTTTATTCTTAATCCTTAGGTAGTGAGTTAGTTGAATATATTATATTCCTTAAAAAAAATTTCATGTAGGTTGCTTTTTTATAATGAACGAGGGTTGAAGACCAAGCATGGTGAAGTAGACAGATTATGGGCTTTGGAGGAAGAAAGACTCAAGATGGTGTTCCAACTCTGCCATGTATTGCTCTTAATCTCTGTGAGCCTCAGTTCCTTAACCTGGACAGTGAAGAGAATAATATCTATCTCAGAGGTATGGCACAGGATTAATACTATATTCCTTTTAAAACACCTGGCAAATCATAGGTTTCAATAATGATAAGTGCTATATTTTACTGATCCCCCCATACCCTTCACCCCCACTCTACAGTTGACTTGACCCTCCCTACACAAAACACATTTGCTACTCAGCCTCATATATGTATGGCCCTTTCTTTGTTTATTTAAGTACTAGAGAGAAGACCATGGCATCTCAGTTTTCATTTCATATCATTTAGAAACATGAATGGCCACAATAGCAGTAGACTTTCTTAAGGAAATGCCCTTGGGCTCCAGGAAGACACCACTGTTTTTCAGTAGGCAGCAGCCTTTTTCCCTAGAGCTGAGACTAATAAATTCTACACCCACAGCAATGGATATAAATCAAGGTGTTATCCAAGGTGCAATTTTACAGAGGAAACATAAATTTGAATATTAATTGTCATGTACTTTAATAATCTTCTTGTCTTTTTTTTTAAGAATAATGAGAGTATTTTTTTAAGAATACCTCGTATTTTAATGAACTTATAACCCAACAGGTCTGTGTTTTGGGAATGAAAATGTAATTCTTCATTACTTTTCCAACACTGCTAAGAAAGTCAGGGATGAGTATATGAAACTCAGCCTGTTGAATCCCGATGTACTATTTTATCTGTGAGTTCATATTGTTCTTTAATGGTCATCATGACTGTATGGGTACTGTGAAATAAATCAGCCCTGTGAGAATAAAGCTATTTGGAATACATCAGATCCTAAGCCCATTATTGTATATAGCAATCTTATCATATTATGCAGTATTATAGGAAAAAACAGAAGATATTTCTTTCTATTTGCTCTGCTTCAAATTTTCCACGTGAATTTTGAATTATCTTAATTTTCATACCTTGATATCAATATTTAAAAATAGTTCTTAAATCACTTCCAAGACTGGGTATTTTATATCTTAAGCACATGACACTAGAAGAGCTTGATTTTCTGTTTCTGTTTCTTTTCTTTCTTTCTTTCTTTCGTGTCTAGCTGAGGTTTTTTTATGGGTTATTAACATCTAATATAATTTTATAATAAGGTAAAAGTAGCCATATATATTCTTATAGGACCAATATCTTCCCAAGGTTTATTATTTCTTTAGCTTGGGGAAGAGCCTTTATTTCTCAATTTGGTGTATTATTGGGAAGCAATGTTACACAGTGATTTTTTTTTTTCTTTTTGGTTGTGTCAGGTCTTAGTTGCAACAGGCAGGCTTCTTAGCTGCAGTAGGAGGGCTCCTTAGTTGCAGCTTGTGGGCTCTTTAGTTGTGGCTCTCTGGCTTCTTATTTGTGGCATGTGAACTCTTAGTTGTGACATGCATGTGGGATCTAGTTCCCTGACCAGGGATCGAACCTGGGCCCCCTGCATTGGGAATGTGGAGTCTTATCCACTGTGCCACCAGGGGAGTCCCCTATACAGTGATCTTAATTGAAATGCTTCAGGAGCCTGTGTTTGTCTAGCCCAAGAGCTAACATCTTCTATTTACACTTATAGTACAACTTGGGTGATGGACAAAATTGTTTTATCAAGGCAGAGGCCTCAGCAACCCCTTGGAGCCAGATGTGCTGTTAGCCAGATTTTACCCAAACCTGTCTATCAACATTTCTTGAGGGAAAGGAGATCTAGATTAATTTATTGCCCTCATACATAATAATTGAGAGAACACTTTCAAAAAATCACTGAAAGATGAATCTGATTAAATTGCATTATTTATCCAACATATGCTAATTTTTTCTTATTCAACACTGGGCAATCTGGATCTGTTTGGAATATGTCTCTGTCATGGGCTGTTGTGCAATATTCAAAGGCGCACAATGAAGATGAACCTGAGGAATGAGCATATCTCAAGATACCAGGCTAACCAACACGTGACACTGACCTCTGTTTCCTAAGCACCAGTAAAACCAGAAAAACAAGGCAAGCATGCAATACATCGGCACAGGTAAATATTGGTTTTGTCTGACCAACAATGCTATCAAAACAGAATTTCTCTTAGGGAAATAATGAATCTACAGAAGCATACTTTGCTATATTCTCCTCCTTGTTTCAGGGATTGTTAAGCAAAGGAAAGATCAGCAGAAGGGTTTTCCTCCACTCATCTCTCCACCAGGCTAACCAGTGTCCTTTTGGGAATGGAAAAGGTTGGTACCTTGTGTTCCGTAAGAGAATTTGGGCACATACCAGCCACTCTTCTTTTCTGATATTTTAATAGCACTTCCAGTCCTCACAGTTTCTTTAACATGGGAACAAATAATATGAACAGCTCGTAAATTATTGAGCTTACCATTTAAGATGAAGACTGATTTTTTTTTAATTAATTAATTTTATTTATTTATTTTTGGCTGCGTGAGGTCTTCGTGGCTGTGCGCAGGCTTTTTCTAGTTGAGGCGACCAGGGGCTACTCTTCATTGCTGTGCGCAGGCTTCTCACTGTGGTGGATTCTCTTGTTGCAGAGCACGGGCTCTAGGCATGGGGGCTTCAGTAGTTGTGGCACATGGGCTTCAGTAGTTGTGGCACAAGGGCTCAGTAGTTGTGGCGCACAGGCTTAGTTGCTCCACGGCATGTGGAATCTTCCCAGACTAGGGCTTGAACCCGTGTCCCCTGCATTGGCAGGTGGATTCTTAACCACTGCACCACCAGGGAAACCCCAAAGACTGATTTTGAAAGCAGATTTATATTTTCCTTGGGAGCCTTTCAAATGCTCTTGGTAGTTTACAAAAAGGAAAAAAAAAAATGTGTGTTATTCAAGGGAAAATCTAGAGGTGGATACTAAACAGCTCTAAGTACTTTCTCCTCTACTATGTTTGTGCAACATGCAGAACTGAATTACCATAGTTTGGGACAACTAGTGCAACTCTTCAGGGTGAAACATAATACTGGTGATCACAATGTTTACTTGCATAGTGCTTTTATCTAAGGAGATCTAAGCCCTTCACAGGGCCAGTAATTCTTAAAGCATTCCACAGAGGCAGCCAGCAGGTTCTGCACTCCTGGTGTTGACAAAGAAACCGAAACATGGGTGAGGTCAGCTTTCTTGATGGCAATTGGTACCTGGAGGTCACGGTGTCTTGAAACGTGGTTAGAAACTGACAAACATTGTACCAAAGTTGTTCCACATGTTTTGTTCAGCAATCACACCTTTGGCAATGTTAAAAATTGGAGAATTTCATTTAAAAGCCCAGATGTTTGTCTTCTTGTTAAGAATGGAAAGTTCTCATAACACAAGGGTGCACTCCCTTGTGGTGAACATCAGTTGGATTTGAGCAGCTTTTGCTGCATTAGGGGAGCATGCACTGTCCTTACCTGCTCTGCTTCATTTTTTTATTATTTTTTTTTGGTTCCCATCCTGGTCCCAGCAGGCATTTGTGTTTGGGACACTGTGTCATAAATCCTATGATTTTACAATCGACGGAAATGGTGGTTCTAAATGGGAGTCGTGCTTGCAGCAAGTGTTCTCTCCTAATTAGCCCATAAGTTCCTTGAGGCAGGCACTGTGCCTTGGGCCTAGTTAATCTTCAGTTCTTAGAGCAACATCGGTCTTGTGGTCACTGGGTAATCAATATTTGATGAATTAATGAGGGGATAAACAAATGAAGGACTTAAAATGACATTTGAGTCAAGCTGTTAATTACTGGGACTGTTTATAGCAGGAAATTTTCTCCTTAGATGGAAAATGGACTTGAGAGGTTTTCCTGAATTGAACTTTGTTGACTGATTTAACATTTTCCATGATGACCAGTGCCTGACACAAAGGAATCATTGTAATTGGGATTTCAAACCTAGAGTGAAGGTTGGTAGAGTGTGGCCACAGAACATAACAAATATGTAGATGAGCTACGTGTGTCAAGATGTAAAGTGAGGGCTTCCCTGGTGGCAAAGTGGTTGAGAGTCCGCCTGCCGATGCAGGGGACACAGGTTTGTGCCCTGGTCCGGGAAGATCCCACATGCTGCAGAGCGGCTGGGCCCGTGAGCCATGGCCGCTGAGCCTGCGTCCAGAGCCTGTGCTCCGCAACGGGAGAGGCCACAACAGTGAGAGGCCCACATACGGAAAAAAAAAAAAAAAAAAAAAAGATGTAAAGTGAGAAAATGGTCTGTGAGAGTAAGCTTGGGGATGTCAAAATCCAGTTGGACTGCTGCCTTTTTCTTCTGATCTTTTCACTGTAGGAATAAGTGTATTCACTGAATAAGTCTATTCACTGTAAGTCTATTCTCTTCTACTCTGGGTGCTCCCATTACAACCCCAGAGAGTCAGCTGTGAATTGCTTTGTAAGGAGAATGCCCCTTCCTTTATGAAACTTGTACCACCAGGGATTTTTTTTTTTTAAATGCCAAAGGTAGTTTACTATCTCCAAATTAAAGAATAGACTAATTCAATTACAATAGTATATGTAATGTTTCTAGCATGTGTTAGATGATCAATACATGTTATTTAAATGGAATCTGAATCTCAAGGGAACCATAAGAACCATATTTATATTTAGATAAATGTTACATGAAAAACTTTATTTATTTATTATTTTGTACTACGTGGACATATTCTCATGTACAGAATTCAAACAACATAGAATCTACAGAATCTGAAAGTCTTTCCTTTATAACCCCACTCATACACATATAAGCACTCCTATGTTACAATCCCCAGGAGAACGACTGTCCACAATTTGAGGTACCAAAATCATACTTTAAAAGTTTTTCTCTGTTTCGCTAATTCTAAAAAGCTTTGCTCAAAACAGTGTAAAATTTGAGACAAATTTCGACTGAAAAATAAGGGAAACACACACACTTAAACAGTAATCCATGCACATTTCTAATTATTTTCAAATAAAATCACTGTTTCAAGTTTTATAGCTAAGTTAGTCTGTTCATTGGAAGCCAAAGAAGGCCCCAGTAATAGCTCACTTATGGACTGATCATACACTCATTTGTAGTGGAAGTTCTTTCCCTTCCCGTTCTGAGTTCAGAGTAAATCACAACAAGGCAAATAGATGAAGGCAGGCTGATGCAATTGAGATTAGTACTGAAGTAGCTTATTACTCCTAAATGAAACCCCTTCCCGCAACATCATTGACTCATAAGAATTCTAGTTTGAAGATGGGCAAAGTAAAGTAAAAGTCCTGAGACATCAGAACTACTCCTAAATAGTAGGGAAGGGAATAAATTTTGCTTTTTCCATTTGAGAAAATGCATGAAAGATACATAGAGGCTCTTTCTAAAGTTAAAAAATATATAAGTACTCTATTTTTTTTTAACTTCCTAACATTCTATATCTTTTTTCTATTATTTTAGTATATTTAGAGAATAATAAGTGATAATTTTCCAGTATATTAAAATTATATATTTAACAAAAATGGTAACCTAGATTCCCAATTTACCAATATTTGCCAAGATAACTGAAAGAGTATTCGATTAATAATAGTAAGCACTACCAAAAAATGGGGATCTGTGTACTGAGAAAAGAGAAGGGAGGTAGAACAAATAAGAAAATGGAAGTCTTTTGCTGAAAATACTCAAACTTGATGAATGCTGAAGCAAAATACATGGGCCGACTGGGATGTTATTTCCACCTCTTAAAGGGTAGAGCTAACTGTGTAGTGAAAGGCTGATAGAGCCAGAGCTGAGTAGTATTTTAGATTCTTCTCTGCTTAGGTATTGACCTGAAAAAGTCTGACAAAGTGATGTAACTTACATGTAGGAGATTAACAAAATTCTACGTGCTTAGTGTTTTTTTCTGAAATGCTACTATTCATTTATTGCAAATATTTCCTGAGCTCTTACTATGAACCAGGTAATGTCTAGTGGTTGGATATAAGATCAGGGGACAAGACAAAGTCACTTTTCCCATAGCATTTACATTCTATTGGGAAAAACAAACAATAATAAAAATAAACCAATGCATACATGAGCAACAGACAGTTTTCTTGGCCAGAGTGTCCTAGTTACCAAGAGTCACCAAGGAGATATCAAAAACTGGGGTATAGAGATTTCAGCACTATCTGTGTGATATTAAATAAATATGGAGAGTTTTGTTATGTGCCAGGCACTATGCAATGCTTTGCTACAAGGGTAGGTAGAACACAGATGGCTTCTGTTTTTCATGGGTCTTTTGAATGAATCCTCAGCTATAGCATGAGGTGCGCAGAGGATCACTCACACCTGCTTTGGATCTATTTTCCATCCTGCTCTTGTATACAAAGACACACTTCCCTGTTCCAAGCTCTTAACTTGGAGGGAAGCCTGACAGGGCAGGACCAACCAGTTGAGCAACAAAGGAAAGAGATGGAATGTTCAGGAGTATGAGAGACCAGAGGGCTAGCTGAAACTGCCTGAGAGAGCCTTCCAGAAGCCAGTTCAGTAGTCACATACAAGTCCCTGGAGCAGGAATCCTTAAGAAGATCGTAAAGGAGCAAGGGTCAGAGAAAAGGGAAGATAAGAACAAGAAATAGCAGGGTGAATGAGCCAGGAAGTTGTGTAACTACCCCGGACAGTTGACTTGCCTCTGCTGAATGTTTACAGTCTCCTGGAGGTGCTTTTCATGGGTTGTTTGATTTCATTTAAAGGCTCCAAATGCCTTGGAGTTGCTTTTGCGTGGAGTGAAGACAGGCTGTTCTCCTTACCTGCTTGTGCAGTTAATGGTGTGCCTTTTCAAAGTCAAAAGAATGGTTTGGATCATTGGTAGAGTGCCTTACCATGAAAAAGGCGAGATCTACTGACCAGATCAGCACCAAACTCCTGACCCTGACTCAAGTCAGCACTAAATTATCTAGTGTCTTTCGTGGTCTGAGTGCTGGGTGAAATTTGGGAATGTACAGCAGGGCAAGGCTCCTACTCTTCAGGAGACCAGAGGCTGCAGTATTGCAATAACACCATAAGAGTAGAAAAACACACAGCCACTCTATCAAAAGGTCCTCAAAAGCAACATTTGGTAGTGTTCTTGCAACTCCCTGAAATGGACCTATACCTAAAAGACCAAAGGATGTGCTTTTGTTTACCATTCTGGAACAAACAAATCTGGCATTTTTAAAGCTGTATAATCGTGAACAGATGTTATTAATATCATTTTTAAAGACTTGGTTTATTATGACAATTGTAATTGACCCAGCATTTCTTTTTCCCACTGCCCCCTCACTGCTCTGCAAATATAAAAACTATAAAAAGCAGAGACTATGATTTATTTCTTGATCCTCAGTGTCTATCATGGTGTCTCGTACATAGTATATTTGTTGGATGGTTGGAAATGTTCAGAAGATGTTTCATGAGTCATCATTTTGAAAATTTTGCAAAAATTACAAATTCTCTATCTATTTGAGATAGAAGTTGTACAGCTTTAAATTTTTCTCATATTCTCATTGAAAAGATATTAGGAAGTCCAGCATGTTGTAGTATGTTGCAATATTTTCTTTTTCTTTTAATAGCTAAGACTCAAGAATACCATGCACTGCTTGTTCCAATAATATTCTTACCCAGTGTGGTCTGAAGTTGGTTTTAAGTAAAACAGTTAATGTCTAACCCTATCAAAATTTGCAAACACTGGTTGCCTAAGGCAGACAGAATCTTAACTTGAATTTTAAGTGGAAGGTTAATTGTTTTGTAAATTAACCAGTAATAGGCCTAGCTCTATTTGCCTGGTTAATTACATTACCCAGTCCTGTTAACTCCAACTTTACAAGAGAAAGTCATTTCTTAAGCTCCCATATTCACTGTTTGCTCATAAGGACGTGTGTGTTTGTGTGTTTTCCATGTGTGTGGCCTTTTCAATGATAAATTTGCATCTTATGGTTCTCATATTGAACAATGGCTCTTGCTGTAGGGAAAGGAGACAACTTATTACTACTGTCCATCCTGCTTCAAATGCTATTGAAAACCCACAATGTGCAGAGCATTATTCCAGACAACAGCAAGACATAAAACTATAAAATGATGCACGCAATGAGTTTGATTTGGAAGCAGGTCTGTAAGGACATACTGGCTCAAGAGCATGGCCTCAGACATTTGACAGACTTGAGTTCCTACATTGGCCTTTCTACTAGTTAGTTGTGGGACTTTGGGCCATTTATTTAAACTTCATTAAGTCTGAGTTTCCTTAATAAAACTGATATAATAATTGTACTGTTCTAATAAGGTAGTTGGAAGGATCAAATCGTATAATTAATTAATATATTATATAGTTTAATAATCTTAATTTTTAATATAACTTATTATTTATTGAAGAGTTCTTATTAGCATAATAGTATTACATAATATTTTAAAAATATGTTAAGCATATGTAATCATATTGAAGATATTATCTTACATGCTTTGTCTTTTCTTTTCCTTTTTGTAGTTAACCTGAGTTAAACTTGATGTGAATTGCTGTGGATTCAAAATTAAATTATGAGAAATGTTCTTTTTTGGCCCTATTCATTATCAGATGTTACCATTTCTGGTAACAATGAATGTTGTTACCAGATGAATGTTACCAATGAATGTTGTTACCAGATGAATGTTACCAATGAATGTCTCCACTTGGCCAGAAATTTGTCTCCTCTCTTAAGGGAGATGATGATTTTATTTCTGAATTCTGTCATGGAGACTTCCCTGGTGGTCCCATGGGAATCCGCCTTACAATGCAGGGGACGTAGGTTCGATCCCTGGTCAGGAAACTAAGATCCCACATGCCACGGGGCAACTAAGCCCACGTACCACAACTAGAGAGCCTGCGTGCCACAAACTACAGAGCCCACACGCTCTGGAACCCACGCACCACAACTACAGAGTCCACATGCCCTGGAGCCTGCACATCAAAACTAGAGAAGAGAAAAACCCGCATGCCACAATTAGAGAGAAGCCCGCGTGCTGCAATGAAGAGCCTGCATGCCTCAACAAAGATCCCACTTGCGCAACCAAGATCCCGTGTGCCGCAACTAAGACACGATGCAGCCAAATAAATAAATAAATTCTGTCATGGACGCTTTGTTTTCCTCGTTCAAAGGTGCACATCATTCTTTACATTTCAATAAAAAGAATTGTGACATGAGATGAAAAGTTTAAGAAAATTGTTTTCAAACAATTCCGAAAATAACCATGTGGAATGCAGTTTTACGCAACTTACAAATGTTTTTCATTTTTGGCTTTTTGTCAAAGACAGAAAAGTTGTTCCTGAGTCACTGAAAAGAACAATTTTAGTGAACTAATAAAGGTATCATGTCCTACCTCTGTTGATCACCAAGTCCTGTAAAACACAAAGGAAAGTTTTCCTGTATTACAATAAGCTGAGGGTGCTGATACATGAAGCTCTTCACTTCATTGCACTAAAATTGTTTAATTCTCATTTTAGCCAAATATGTGTCCAGCAATGGTTAGATCATTAAGTACCACGACCTAGTCTGTAGTTAAGAAACTATCAAGATGAAGATGATAATGAGAGATGGATAAGAAGGGGTGCCCTATAATGATTTCTGAGTGGGGAACTCTCTGAAACTCTAAACAAGGAATAACTGTGGTGTGTCTTCCCCAGGAGAAACTTCTCTGAAAAGAGTATCAAAAGATATATATTTCAAATATCAATGAATCAGATATTTGAAAAAAAAAAAAAAAAATCACAAAGCTTGACCATGCAAATAGTTCTCAATAATGCACTACATGGAAAAAAAAATGTGTTGAACAAATTTTGTTTTTCATTAACTTTGATCATATGTGTTTATATAAGAGATTTCCTTTCTCTAATTTCCTTCAGGAGATTGTAGACAATACAGGAAAAAAACATGGAATTTAGGTCTGAATCTAGGTTCTATTTCTATGGATTCATCAAGCAAAAGCTGTGTGATCTTAGAAAAGGCACAGTCTCTATTGAGTTTCAATTTATTCAATTACAAAAGGGGGCTAATAACCCTTACTTCATAGGGAGGTTTTAAATATAAGATGTAATGCATGTAAGTAACCTGTGACATAGGGATAATTTAATACTCTGTAACTACTGTTATTACTAGGAAATTTCAGCAGCTTTAAAAGAAATTTTCACAAATCATTAGAAGGAGGATGTTTCATGTCAATTAGTCTATAGAGAGTGCTCATTAATTTAGTGAAAAGAATTCCCACAGTATAAAGCTTAATTAAAAAAAAAAAAAGATCTCCCTGAATTTCTTGTCCTTTAGTGGGATTATCACATACACTACATGCAACAAAACATGTGGACCTATCTCCCAAAATATGTCAGAATTCACTGCAAGTCAGATTTTATTTTAGTTTATTATTTATTTATTTATTTATTTGCGGTACACGGGCGTCTCACTGTTGTGACCTCTCCCGTTGCGGAGCACAGGCTCCGGACGCGCAGGCTCAGCGGCCATGGCTCACGGGCCCAGCCGCTCCGCAGCATGTGGGATCTTCCTGGACCAGGGCACGAACCCGTGTCCCCTGCATCGGCAGGCGGACTCTCAACCACTGCGCCACCAGGGAAGCCCAGATTTTATTTTTTTTAAAATGCAATGAAAAGTAGGAGAAAGACAAAAACATTTCAATAATCATTATTCACATTGTGTATTTTTTATTTATGTTCACTCTATTTTTTTTATTAACCTTGGAACAAAAAGGACTCCTGAGACAAGAAGAAAAGACTTTTCAGAATTATGTGAACTTAATTGCTTGGATTTGTTAGTAGCTAGATGTTAGCGACTGCAGGTTTGTGTCCCTCCCAAATTCATATATTGAACCCTAATCCTCAGTGTGATGGTATTTAGAGGTGGGGGCTTTGGGAGGTAATTAGGTTTGATGAGGTCATGAGCGTAGGGTCCTCATCATAGGATTAGTGCCCTTATAAGAAGGGAAAGAGAATAGAGCTCTCTCACTCTCTCTGCCATGAGAAGGCACAGCAAGAAGATGGCCAACTGCAAACCACAAAGAGGGCTCTCACCAGAACTCCACAATCTGGCCCCCTGATCTCAGACTTCCTAGACTTCAGAACTGTGAAAAATTAATGTCTGTTGTTTAAGCCACACAGTCTATTGTATTTTGTTAAAGCAGCCTGAACTAAGACACAGCAATTATTATATAGAAAGGAGTTCATTTTTAAGCAGAGCAAATATAAACCGTAGAGAGGTGGTGAATACAGAGAACTGCTAATAGCTACAGAACTTGGAGAGCAGAGAACATCACAAAGACAAATAGGATGATAGTTCAAGAACATGTGGCAATACCCAAGATTATTTTGGGAACAGCAAACAAAGATACTTATTGATATGTAATCTTCTTTTTCCCAGGACAAGATGGTCAGCCAAGTACAGTTAATTAACGTGAAAAATAATTAAAAATAAACACAGGTTGAAAGCTCTCAACACAACAGAGAAAAAAGAATGACCTATATGGGAAAATAATCTAAAAAAGAGTGGATATATTCATGTATATAACTGATTCACTTTGTTGTACAGCAGAAACTAACACAATAGTGTAAATCAACTATACTTCAATAAAAATTAAAATAAATAAATAAAAATCTTTAAAAAATATAAATACAAGAAAAAATTCAGAAAACAGTAGAAATTGGCAATGGCTTGATGGGCAGAAACAAAGATTATTTCAAGTAGTGATGAGAACTAATAGGAACCCCAGACTAAAGAGTTGGTGGTTAAAGATTAACTGCTGTAACAGTAAGGATGACAAAAACAAGGGCAGTCTGTCAGTGACATTGTGTGCTATCATTTATAAAGAAGAAGCATTTGCATGTGTTATGTAGCTGTCAGGACTAAATTTAATTTAGTAAATTTAATTGCCAAACTTAAATCATGCTTTTGATAATGTAGACAAAAGGGAGATCTCAGGAGACAAGGGGAGCATAGTGGGTCAACATGGGCATGCTTTTCTTTCTTGGGTTCTTGTTAATATTTTGGTTCTTCCTAAAAATGGAATACAAATGATAGAACAATCTCTGTAAGTTGCTCTGTAGTTCTAAATTAAAGAAGACTAAAAAATGTTATTAATCAGCTAATTCTCTAAGCATTATTGCTATCTGAATTTTGTAGACAAGTTAATCACCTCAGGGACATAGTATTACGGAAAAGTCAGTAAACAGTGAACTTGACTTTTTAAGCTCTGAATTTAGGGCTTTCTGTCCCTAGAAAACTTAGTATTGCCATTTTTCCCTGTCTTTCTCATTTCCTCTGACCTTTAGGGCACAGTTATTTCAGAATATCATGGGGATAACTGGATCGCTGTGTGATAAGAAACCTGCCTGAAGGCCCTGGGCTAGTTCCTGATAGGACAGCTAACTCTATAATTATTCTAATGCGAACCCAAGGTTGATTTCTCATTCTGATCGTAATCTTTTGGCTAAGAAAATTTCAGGAGTAAAGTACCAATAGTTTTGAAATGGGGGAAATATTTTTGTGTGAAATAAGGTCTTGGTAAATAAAGCTTAATGCTTCAAGGAAGAGAGGTTTGATAGTGCATGAAGGCAACGGGTACATCAATCCACACCTAGGAGGCAGCTCCTAGGTGAAGGCTGAGGCTCTCAAATATGTAGATACCTATTTCTATCACGTTTTCCTGTTTTTATGTAGATATTCTGCAATATTCAAACGGACTCCTAAAAAACAAGTCACATGAATTTAGAGATTTTGATTTGCTTCCCTACAAATGTAAATATATATACACATATATACACACATATATGTGTATATATGTGTGTGTGTATATATATATATAAAATATACATATATCTATATATGTATATATATATAGTTTTAGTTTGTCATTATCTCAACCAGTTATGTCATTCCTTTTTCATTTTCCAATTCTGTCAAGTCATTCCCTTTGCCCAGGTTGGCAATTCAAGATAAAAATAATAATAATCTGCTGTTTTGATTTCAACTCTCTTTTTATGGATTACAGATTACTTTTCCAAGGTTAACTTATTTCCCCCTCCACCGCAAGTCTGTACCTGAAACAAACCTGAGGGAGAAAATGCTAGATATTTTCTGTTATCAAAAGGGATATGCTCTAGGTTCGTCCTTAAATGAGGCCAACAAAGGAGGAAAATTACTGTAAATATCAGCTTTTATTTTTTTCTTAATTTCAATGTGTCCAGTCTAATAAAATAATAACAACTGGGCTTACCAGACATTCCTACTTTTTTTTTTTTTTAGAAGACAGTTTATTTTGGCATCTTTTTCTTCCCCTCCTTCAAAGTACTTTTGTTTTAACCTCTGTAAAGCACTAAGATTTTTTGGACCATTAAATTTTCAAAGTTTAACAAGTGAGCAGGGGATGCTTTCTTCCATACTCAGATTTAAGATAGTACAAGGACGCAGAGAAGAAGCAAAATTGTAAATAAAAGATCATTTTTATGATGTAAAAATGAAAGGAAATTAGCGTTTGAAGTATGGAAAGACAGGACAGTACATTCAAGGGCCCTCCAGAAGAAAATCGCTAGTGGAGTTTTCCCAGATCAACATGCATATTTTAGCTCCACTGTTGTCATCGATATTATTTTGAGATGAGACCGTTGAAAATGCATTACATTAGGGGTTTCTACCTCCTCCTGCAGACATGGTATTAAAGACAAGTTTAATTGACAAATTTAGTTGATTCAATGAATATAGTCATTTTGTCCTGTAAATACTTATTTAGAAATATCAGCCATTTGTATAGACTTAGGATGCTTACACCATCTGTAGAATTCTAGTTGCTTAGGTCTAGGAAGACAGAGTAGTAAAGATAGAGCCACAGAATAAGCTAGCAGCCTGTAAGCCATTGCATCATTTAATTGCTATTGTGAGTGCTTGCTACATAAGAATCCAGAAGAAGAAACCAGAAGAAAATCGCATGGATTCTTTTTTCTTGCTTCTGCAATTTTTTTTTCTTAGAAATCAAGATTATCAGGAAAATACTAATGAGTAGTCTCCCTGGCTCAAAAGAAAACAACATGTGTTTGGTGCCGTGGAGGAGGACGACGTTGTATATTTAATTACTTGAGCCTTATTTTGTCCTTTGGCATGATCTGTTCCCTGATTTCACTACAGTCAAGGTTGCTTTGAAGTTGTAGACAAATTAAATCAAACACTTGGATCATATGTGTCCCAAAGAATGTGGTTTCTCAGGTATGAGCAATCTATCAATCCTCTGCTCTCCTTTCACTTTGGCACTGTGACAGTCCTAGCAAAGTTCTTAGGCAGAGATTTTATTTTGTGTCTTCGTCACAGCGGCTCTTACTAAAAGTTTCCGCATTGCCAGTACAAGTTGCGACTTTCACATCTCAAGGGATTGATGCATTTCTTGATGATCGTGCAAGCATTCCTAATTATGCCTCCAGGTAAATATACTGCTGTCTTCTTGGACAAATGAGAAGTACAAAGAATGTTTATGTGCAGGTCTAGCAGTTCCAAAGTATCTCTTGCGGGCTTAGACACACCTGAGTTACCATCCCCCTCTTACTGGCTGAGAAAGTTGCCCCACCTGATTTGTAAGTTTACCTGCGGTAGTCAGTGAAGTGAGGGTGAGTGGGCACCTCAGCCGGCCAACACTGGATTTAATCTGGTTAGAAGTAGCACAGCAGCTCTTATTTGAAAAAACACTGAGTTCTGAGTTCATTACTACAGGAAAACTCTTCTCCCCTGGGACTCAGAGAACCTTGCTTCAGAGTAGCCCTACCGGCTCAGGAGTCCAGTCAGATAAAATCCATCCTGGAGGAGAATGGCTACCTATGCCCTGCAAATCGCTGGACTGGTGCTTGGTGGTGTTGGAATGGTGGGGGCAGTGGCTGTCACCATCATGCCTCAGTGGAGAGTGTCTGCCTTCATTGGAAGCAACATTGTGGTTTTTGAAAACCTCTGGGAAGGACTGTGGATGAATTGCATGAGGCACGCTAATATCAGAATGCAGTGCAAAATCTATGATTCCCTGCTGGCTCTCTCTCCGGACCTACAGGCATCCAGAGGACTGATGTGTGCTGCCTCTGTGCTGTCTTTCCTGGCTTTCATGACGGCAGTCCTTGGCATGAAGTGCACCAGATGCACCGGGGACGATGAGAAGGTGAAGGGTTACATCCTGCTAACGGCTGGAGTAGTCTTCATCGTCACTGGCCTTGTGGTGCTCATCCCTGTGAGCTGGGTTGCCAATTCCATCATCAGAGACTTCTACAACCCAATAGTGGATATTGCCCAAAAACGTGAGCTGGGAGAAGCCCTCTACATAGGCTGGACCACGGCACTGGTGCTGATCGCTGGAGGGACACTGTTCTGTTGTGTTTCTTGTTGCAATGAGAAAAGCAGTAGCTACAGATATTCCATACCTTCCCACCGAACGACCCAGAAAAGCTATCACATGGAAAAGAAGTCACCGAGTGTGTACTCCAAAAGTCAGTATGTGTAGTTGTGTATATTTTTAAACTAGCTATAAAGCCATGCAGATGACAAAAATATCCACTATTTTCTAAAAATGGAACCCCCCCAAAACACTGATTTGCTGTTCTTAACTGCCTGCTATTAATTACAGGAACTGTGCATCAGCTCTTTATGATTCTATAAGCGATTTCAGCCGAATGAGATATTATATACATTGCTCTGATTGTTCTAGAAAGTACAGTCATTTGTTTTCTAAAATAGTTCATGCTGTTTTCTCCTTTTATCAGTTACTTCAAAATGACATTGTTAAAGACGATTATTTTACAACTGTGATTTCTTTATGGCATAGCTTTATGCATATAGATGAGAGTGACATTTTTATGTCGCATAAATAGAGACAGGCTTATATCGTTCTATTTTAAATGAAACACTGATTCATTACACTGAATAAATAGAATTCAACTATTGCTTTTCAGGGGAACCAGGGATAAGATTGAAGAAGGTTAATATTAATTGTTTAAAAACAGCTTAGTGATGAATGCACTTGATTTATAATGAAGGTTAAAATGAAGGCTTTAATCAGCAATGTAAAGGGAACTAAATGGTTTTTTGAGATCCTATTTTTCAGCCCAGGAGTTAGAAATCCTAACTCCTTTATCCTCATTCCCCAGAGGCCTTCCTTTTCTTGTATATTAAATGAACAGCTTTTAAAAGGCAGCTATTTTGTCAAGGGGCTTTGCATTCAAACTGCTTTTCCAGAGCTATACTAAGAAGAAAGATAAAACTATAGTCTTAGAAACATTAAAGACTTCAGGAAGGTGAAAATTTTTTTTCCTCTTTTTAAGTTTTTGTGGCTGGAGAAGGATACATTTTGACAAGAAATCATATATGTATATGAATATTTTAATAACTATTTGTATACAGACTTTGGGTTTTCATTAATGTAAATAACAGAAGAGAAAAATAATATGTCTTTATTTGCTTATTAAAAAATAAAACTGAGCTGTCCCTTGTGAACTGTATCTTCTCCTATGTGGATACTTAAGTCAAAATTGTCATTTAAGTCCTTCAAAGATAAAATTTTTAATTTGTGTCATTTTTGTTCAATTTTACTAAGGTATAGAATTACTATATCTTGTGTTTTCCCCAAATTTGATCCAACAGTTAACGGATTTGAAAGTTTGTATCTACTTTTTTCTACCTTAAGTGACTATGTATGTTACCTGCTTTATGTCTTTTGTATTAATAAATTGTGCCTTTTTATATTAAGTTTATAGTCTTTCTTTATTCTCCACTTTTTCTATTTTCTTAACTTGTAGAGTTTAAAAACTTGATATTTTCATCTTTGCAGTTTTGAAGAAAGACTATCAAAGTCACATTTTAAAGATAAAGATAGATTCAGCATTAATTTTTGAGAATATAAAGTATATATCATTTAACAACCTTACAATGATTGGATTCCCATACTAATATTTGATGCAGATATTTATAATTTATTAAGATAATGCTATAGGTTACCCCCCAAAATCTATATCCTATAAATATTATGTTTGTAATAGCCATTTATGTAAAAAATTTCTATAGCTAAATATGTTTCTACCTCTGAGAAGTAGTGTTAATTAATAACAGTGGGTAATGTTTTAGGGACATGCATTATATACTAGGACCTCTACTTCTTTATATGAATTATATCATTAAATCTTTTATGAGATTGATATGATTAGTTCAATCACAGATGAGGGCCCCTCAGAACAGTTTACTGATTACCCAATAGAGTCAGGAGAAAAAATAAGGACTGTCTGATTTCA
Organism: Tursiops truncatus; assembly: GCF_011762595.2. Taxonomy (NCBI): domain Eukaryota; kingdom Metazoa; phylum Chordata; class Mammalia; order Artiodactyla; family Delphinidae; genus Tursiops; species Tursiops truncatus. The sequence goes on along the minus strand of NC_047037.1, from coordinate 129,632,586 downwards.
CAGTCCATGCTCTTTTTCTTCAGGGCAAGTAGATTTTCTTCAGCAATGTCTAGTTTACAAACTGATTTTTGCATGTGAAAATGACTTGCTTAACTACTGTTAGTTGTGAAAACTTTTAGTGTTTTTCTGAGATTGGTGATTTTCCAATAGCCTAATACCAATTTACCTTAGGCAATTTTGGGTCAAAACATTCATAAGAGCAGAAATAAAGGAAAACTAACTAAGCATTTTGGAGAAAGAAAAAAGTCCAATCTTCTAAGCACGAGCCTTTAATCAAACATCCTTTTTACTTAGAAAGCTCTCCTGAATATCCCAAACTCAGTTTATTCTTTTCATCTTCTTTTCCCTAAAGCAGAATTCTAACATTGCTAGTTTTCTGTGGCATCACCTTTTGAGTATCTCTGAAATCTTTCTCCAACTTTCCACCTTACTAACATCTCTCTTTCCTACCCTCTAGACTTGTGTTACGCCTTCCTCCAGCTACCCTCCATGTTCCTAGCTCAGTTCTTTCTAGAATGCAAGTCAGACCCCATCACGTTCTGCCCATAATCCTTGTAGGAATGCTCCATTGCCTGTAAGGTAAATCTAAATGCCTTAGCAGATGATAAGAGACAAGAAGGAAAATCTGTCTTATAATCTTCATGGCAAACTTTATCACACAGTAACATCAGTGTATAACGAGTATGATAACAATTATAAAATGGATGTCCAAAACTAGAATAATTCATATGCCAAATGTCTTCTTTAATATCCTGAAAAATATGCACTGGTATAAGGAAATGGTTTGACTGGTGGCAAATTATGTGCAGAAAGGATGTTTGATATTCTAGTCTTATGGAGAAAAAATGTGGTGTGACAAAAAGAACACAGGGAGGTGGGGAGTATAATTTTATGTCCTCAGCTTACAGCTGGACTTTTTTCTCTTTCATACTGTACCACCTGCAGCCCATACCCTGAACCACTTCTGCTGAATCTGTATCCAAAATGACCCCCTCCCACACTGCAAAAATTGGTATTAAGCTGCATTACCTTAAGTGCTAGGGATATGGGGATGGCCAAGACAGTTTTTGTTCTCAAAGAATTTTCAGTCTAACCAGAGACAAGAGCAAGAAACGTACCCTTCATTGCAAGCCTCCCAGCTGCTTGGCCTTTTCTTTTCTGACCACATCAATCCTCTAACAATTCTATGAATTACTTAAGAAATCATGAGAATACTGAGTATCAAAGATTTTATATATATATATATATATATATATATATATATATATATATATATATATATATATATATATATATCCCCTAATCCAAGAGGCTGTACTCTTCCTACTGTAATATTGTCCAGAGACATCTCTCCCAGAGTTAACTTTCTGCACAATAAATGTCATCTCACTGTCCCAGCTCCAAGCCTCCCTATGACTCACTGGTCCCAGCACCCTTTCTCCCTGAGTCCCAGGGTGGACCTCATCATCAGTCTTTGCTACCCCTAAGCTCCTCTCTCTCCTCCCTCCCAACTTCTACAGAATTTACTGATTCTCAGTTCCTGATATCCATTACCTTTTTCCTTGGAATATATTCTATTTTTTAGACTCATATCATATTTCAAATTCACCAGGCCTCCTTCCTTTCCCTGAGAAGGCCTCCAAGAGCTGCTGGAACAATATCCCTGCAAGCCCCTCCTCCCCACTCTGATCCCACCACCCACTGTGCAAAGCAGAGCAGTAGCTGGGACCCAGCCAACAGGCAGAGCAAAGAGACCAGCTTTCTGCAAAGCTTCAGGCCCTGCCAGATTCCAGAAGGAAAGAGCAGTACTGTGTTCAATTCTGAGAGTCATGGGAAGCAAGAGATTCCTGGTGCAGAGGCCTAAGGCTAGGCCCAAAGCCCTGTGCTGGGGTGAGACAAGCAGGAAGAGAAATGTGGGCCTTACCTGCTTCATAAATAGTCTTTGAAGGAGGGTGGCATTTGTACACCTGTGTAGTCTCAAGGTGGATAATCAGGGACAGCAAAACTGTGGGAGACTCAAGTACAGGGTAGCCTCTTGCTTGTCCTGGGGCCTCGGAGAGAACTGTCACTGAGAGTGAGGATATTGAGAAAGAGAGAGAGAGAGAGAGAGAGAGAGAGAGAGGGAGAGAGAGGCAGAGAGGGTACATCCCAGGGCCCCAAGAGAGAGACAGCAACTTTCAGGTCATTAGATCACCAGCCAACAATGAGAATCCCTGTCACCCTACGGTGGGCTATTGCTAATTACAACAACTTAACTTCCACAAGAAAAGAGATCCTAGAATCACTTAACACCAAATGGGACTCAACAACCAGAAAAAGGAAGTGTAAACTGAGTGCCCACAACTGGCAGAGGATCTTTGAGGAAATGATCTCCTGGGAAAGAGAGATGTCTTACACAAACAAACTCTAGCTGTAAGAGCCAAAGGGAGGTTGAATCATAGAATTAAAGAGCTTCTTTTTCCTGAAATAACATAACTTTCACATTTAAAAAGTCTGCAGGGAAGGAAGCCTTGAGGGAGGTCAGTGCTGTGGGAAAAACTGGAGGTTTGGAAGATCAAGTAGAAGAAAAGCTCCAAACACAGAGCAATCATAGAAAAAATTAAGGAGAAAAAGATGTAACTCATAAGGAAAAATATAAAGAACTTGGAGAACAAGTTCAAGGACCTAAGGGGAAAATTCAGAGAGAGGAATAAAAAACAGATGAAAGCAGTGGCAATCACTTAAAGAAAAAAAAAAAAAAGTATTAAAGTCTTAAATTCCAAGCTCAAAAAGAAAGTATGCAAGGTTTCACCAATCATAAGAAATTACCTAACAGCCAAAACAAGAAAAACATACTACTTCTGGCAAATATTTCAACCACAAACCTAGAAGCTAGATGATGGTGGATTAATAATTAAAGAAAACGAGAGAGCAAAGACCATAATCCAATAAGTCTTTTCCAAACAAAAACTACATTTCCCTGTTAATGAGAAAGAAAGACATTTTGTGGCTAGCCCAAGATCCAGCAGCTGTGTCACTCATATGGCTGATCTGGAGGAAATACGGAAGCAATGAATCATTAAAGAGACCACAAGGAGGGGAAGTTGGAAAGGAGAGGAACCTTGGTCGGCCATGACTCTTGCAGTAGAGAGAAGGAATTGGTTGGACAAGAACTGAGAGGAGGGTTTGAAGGTTTCCAGTTGCCGTCTTCTGGAACTCTTCTCAACATCAGTGTCCAGGAAACCACTACAAATATGTCAAGGTTGATCCTCAAGTTCTAAACTGCTGCTTTCCCAGTCCTGCGGATAAGTTCAACATATTCAGCATGGGAAACAAAACAAAACAAAGAACATCTAAAAATCTAGCCCCAGACTTCTTGTTTCTTTTCATCTTCTGCCACAGGGTCCATAGTGTCCATATTCTAGCCTTGTCAGATTCCATGTCATGTCTTTGCCATCCAGGAATTCTTTCCTACAGACCTTGCTCATCTGCAATGCCCTTGTCTTCTTTTATTGTCAGGTGTGGTTGATCCCTTGACACTGCTTATCCTGGCCACCACCTCTAGCTGCAAGCAGTCACCATCCCTGTGCCAGCCCCAGCTCAGTGCAGCCCAGTCCAGCTGTGAGACAGATGTATACCAACTGACCCTACTTCTCCATTCTGGGAAGGACACTTGGTCTTTGATAGACAAAGAGGTTTATGGGCTTCCTCCTTGTCCCTCAAATCACCTTCAATTGTAAATCTTCTCTCTGCCCCACACCCCTTTTCCTGACTCCTTTCCAAATTCCAAGAAATTTATATGAAAATATGGGAAACAGAAAGAATCTTTTATAAAAAGAAAAACAAAGCAAATAAAACAAACAAAAAACAGAATTGAGCATTGCCCTAATTCAAGAAAGAATGTATACAACCTTTCTTACCAATACGTTAAAAAAAATTGGCTTTTCTTATTTTTAATTTTTTAAAGGATAAACTGTATTAATACAGTCAGCAAAACAAAGTAAAATGAACAAACAAAAAATAGTCCATCCATATACCCAGCTCTTTCTTAACTGTTTTTTCTCCTGATACCCCACCCTCCTTATTAGCCACTAGCCTCTAAAATCATTAACTTTGTAGCTCAGGGTTGCTTCTTTCATGGGTTACTTCTGCATTTTTCAATTGATATGTGGGAGGGGTGGTGGCAAGGAATGAAGCCCAAGGTTGAAGACTATTTTTTTTTGTTGTTTTTTTGTATGCAACCTAGTAAGAATGTAGTTGTGCAAGCATCATAAGTGAATAATCTTTCTCCCTCTATTTTTTTCTGAATTGGGCCAGATTTCACACACATTGTTTTTGTTTTTGAAAGTGGAGATATGGGTAGATATTTCTCCATAGCAATACAAAGGTCCTCTTTGAAGAAGGAACTGTTATTTATTAGATGTTAAATTATAGAAATGCTTTAGAAATAAAACTTCCCTCCAACTTTAAAGGCAAAAATCCCTCTGAGGGAAAGGAAGACGCCCATACTTACAACCCAACTGTGATCTAACACTGAATCTTGATACAATGCTTTTACTTTTATCAAAGAAGAATGAAGAGAGAAAAAATATTCTGCACTGAGCTCAGAAATCTGGTAATTTCTTGGTGTGAAACAAACTATCCCCAAACTTGGTGACTTAAAAAAACAACCATTTTATATATCATGACTTTGTGGGTTAGGAAATCAGGTAGCGCTCAGGTGGCCTGGGGCACTGACTTCAGCTGGTAGCTGGGGACTAGAGTCAACAACAGCCCTGCTCTCTGCCTCACCCTTGGCACTGACATCTGGAAGTGTGGGTTCAGATGGGCTCCTCTACCCGTACATGTGGTCTTCTTCGTGTCTTTCTAACAAGATAGTCAGACATCTAGCCTGGTGGCTGAGAGCTCTAAGGAACCAAGTGGAAAAACACCAATCCTTTTAGGAGGTCTGGCATCTTTTCTACCATTTGTAATTGGTCAAAGATATTTGATGTCCCTGGGAAGAGCATGAAATAATCTGGGGCCATCTTTTTTTTTTTTTTTTTCTTAACATCTTTAATGGAGTATAATTACTTTACAGTGGTGTGTTAGTTTCTGCTTTATAACAAAGTGAATCAGCTATACATATACATATATCCCCATATCTCTTCCTTTTTGCATCTCCCTCCCACCCTCCCTATCCCACTCCTCTAGGTGGTCACAAAGCACCGAGCTGATCTCCCTGCGCTATGAGGCTGCTTCCCACTAGCTATCGATTTTACATTTGGTAGTGTATATATGTCCATGCCACTCTCTCACTTCCTTCCTTCCTCCAGGGAGGCTCCCTCCCCGTGTCCTCAAGTCCATTCTCTTCGTCTGTGTCTGCGTCTTTATTCCTGTCCTGCCTCTGGAGCCATCTTTAATCCACTCTAGGCAAAAGGTGGGGTTTAAAGAACTTGAAGAGAAATGTTTCTTTCCAATGGACTTACTTCTTGAAAAAAAGGCATAGTTTAAAAGGTGTGTTTTGTATTTAAAATGAAATAAAAAAGAATTTGACTTTTCTATTAAATAAAAGCTGGTGCAAGGAAAAATACAAATTAAATATGAGCTTTAATTCTCCCTGTTGAAAATAAAGGAAGAAATTTTCTCTCCTCTCCTTTACCTTAGAGTTTTATTTTAGAAAACTTGTGTTTTCTCCTCTTTCGGAAGGTATATAAATTCTTTAAAAAACTAGAGAGCTTTTTGTCAGCTCTATGAACCAAGAATGTTTTTCTCTAGGACCTAGGTGCCCTGTCTTTGAAATGTAAACATCACTATCTTCCAGTTTCTGTCAGCAAAAAGGAGCCTAACTTTAGTGGGTATCTTGTTCCATGTTGCAAAATAGCCTCCTGCCATAAAGATATGAGAATCTTGTTTCTCCTCTGGATAAAGAAAATTAGCTAACATAGATGATCACCCTAATTACCAGGTAAATTGAGGATGAACTATGTGTGACGAAGGCACTCTCAAATCTTTTTACTTGAAGGATTCTTAAATATTTATCCTGAAAATATGTATGAACTTGGTGGTATCTTTGTGGCTCTACAGAAAGGTAAGATTTCTTTCTGTCTTTGCAGTCACTTAGCAGATTGCCTGTGATGCATGTCACATTATGGTTTAATGCTTATTCGATAATGAAACTATTTTCTTTCTCTGCTACCTTTGTGGACAGGTTTTCTGGGTTGAAAGATTTTGTTTTTAATTATATTTCCCCAACACAGGCCAAGATAAGAAAAAAGATAGATGAAAAAATTTCTATAATCTAGAAATTTATGCTTAGTAATAATCAGAGATGTTCCCAAATGCTTTGTAAAGTTGTGTTCACTTGAAAACTACTTATAATGGTGAAAATTTGGAAACATTCTAAGTGTCCCACAGAGAAAGGTTAAATGTTAGTGTATCTGTTCACTCAGTTGTATGTCTTCCTGCTGTTGAGGAATCCTTAATGACCTAAATATTGTTATGAAAATAGAATAAAAAGAGTTAAAGAATTCTTTATTCCCCATAACCCTGATTAATAGTTTCTCTCTCTCTCTCTCTCCTTCTTACATACGTACACACAAACAGATGAACCCACACCCAAATAAAAGGAAATGGCTGGAGAGAAAATAAAATGGTTAAACTGTAAACTTCTGTGTGATTACTGTTTTCTTTAAAAAAATTTTCTGTGCTTCCATTTTTTTAATGAGCAAATATTTTCATAGTGAGAAAAATTAGTAAACTTATAAAAGCATATTTTAAGGATAGAAGTATATAAAACACAGTAGATAGTTGATAACTTGGCAGAAAAATCAAAACAGGACTGTCGAGGAAAGGGATGAGGAAATATCATTAAATTCTGAGGAAAATAATAAAAATATGGGGGAAAAATTAATGATCTAGCTTGAAAAAAGTTTTATATTTTAAGTTTAACTAAAGGATTTTGGAAATATCCAAATTAAAAAAAAATCAGTTAAACAACTATAAGTTGTATGTTTGATTTCTACCCTTAAATAACAACACAATGTGTTTTTTTTTAAAATTTCATTTTGCCCTTTGACTTTGTTTTTCATTTACCCTTTTAAGCCATCCTTATTCCATAGAGAGAATTCACTTTTTTTTTTAGCATGCAACAGGCAAATATAAACTTTTAATTTCCCAAGTAGCTAATTTTTCAGTCCCATTTGTTAAATAATCCATTCTCTATAGTTTGCTGATGCATTATTTATCAAGTAGTAAATGCATACATATCTCACTATCTGTTTCTGGGCAATTTATTCTGCTTCATTGATCCTGGATCTTTTAAAAATAGATTATCACTAATTGATGTAAATGCCAGTGGTTTTATCAAGTCTGTGGATACTTGTCTTCAGTATACTACTTCATATTCTACTGACTTCTAATGGAAATACTTTCACAGAATGCTTGCCCCAGTTCACTGCACAATAAGTGCTGAGAAGAAAATATCACATTAATAATGAGGAGACTCAGATGAAAACTAACTTTCCTTTCTTTCTTTCTTTCTTTCTTTCTTTTTTTCTTTCTTCCTTCCTTTCTTTCTCTCTCTCTTTCCCTCTCTCTTTCTCTCTCTCTCTCTTTTTCTCTCTCTCTCTCTTTCTCTCTTTCACTCTCTTACTCTCTCTTTCTTTCTCTTTCTTCTTATCTTAGAAACTGTGACAGGTGTACTCAGGTACTATCTTGGTCCCATCTATTCTTGTAAATTTCAAATCAACTGTGACATAAAAACAGTTTTGACTTAGAACACAGATAGCATTATTCACATGGAGAGGGTTTTTATAAATCAAGACTAAATCAAAAGGCCTTTCACCAAAAAATCTATCAGGCCCAATGTAGACGACCAGAACCTCATCCAGGAAGCCAGGATTCCAACGTTTTCTCCAGCTAACTGAGTAGCTTTGAGCAATGTATATAACTAATTCCTGTATTAAACTCTTTTTCCATACTCAGTAGTTTTAAAGGTCATTTCCAAGTCATTTACAAGCAAGAGATAATGTATCTATACAAACAAAATAGAGGAGAGAGTATTTGCTGAATCTCGGCTTCTGAAATTACTTTAAATAATTCAGTCTCCATTTTCTCCCTGATGTGACTTATCCTTCATTTAACATCTCATGAAAATAGGTAAGATCATATCTGCCCTATTTTTATTTATTCATTCAGCAAATATTTATTGAGCTTGTACTATGTATAAGACACTGGGGATTAGGAAATTCATAAACAGCAATCCCAGTCACTCATATAATAAATCACCAACCTTACATTTTAGTGGAGAGAAACAGAAAATGGACATCTATAAAGAGAAATATATCAGAAAATGAGTATACAAATGACAATAGCCAAGCCATATATAAAAATAGAACTCTGACCCACAACCCACAGCAACCTGCCCAAGAAACCAACTCCTTAATCTATAATAAATAGTTGTGGAAGCCAGCCTACTGTAAGTCAGAATTGTAGGAAGTCAAACTACTACCTCTAGTACTAATTCGGGAAGCTAAACAATAACTTCTTTAACAATTAGTCCCAAATGATCAGGATTTGATTAATAACTGACAGCTTCCTTAATTTTTGTCCTTGCTTCCAACTTAAGACCAACCAGAGAAAACCAAACTAACCGATCACATAGGATGTCCCACTTCTAGTGAGCCTACCTCTGCTTTCCCCTTGCCAACAACCCTCCCTCTGGACACACCTGAAGACTTCCCTTTTCCCACTATAAAGCTTTCCTTCTCCTCTGCCTGCCTTTGAGTCTCTGTCAAAACACAAATAGCAGTGGCTGACTTCCTTTGCTATAGCAAGCTCTGAAAAATTAGACTTTGCTTTTCTCCTTTGGTTAGTCTTCACTTATTTCCACATATAGAATATAACAAGTTGGGAGAACTATTGAGAAAAATAAATGAGAATCAAGGAATAGGAGCACCTGTCAGGGAGAGCAGTTACTTTGCTTTGAGTGGTCAGGCAAGATTTTTTGAGCAAAGACCTAAAGAAAATGTGGGTCTGAGCCATGTGGATATCCCAGAAAGAGGCATCGTCGTGCAGAGGGGAGAGGAGAGAGCAGCTTCCCCTTTTTCCACCTGGAAGGGGAAGCTGCTCATGCAGTGTGACTAATTCTCATTTTCATCTTCACTTGGCAATAGAGGCAGGGGAGAGAGTGGCCAGGTATGAGTTTGTAGAGGTAGTGAGCTATAGTAAGCTCTTACTCAGAGTAAGAAGCGATGCCTTTGAACATTAATCGGAGAAATGACAGGATCTGACTTTGTTTTCAAGGATTATCCTGGCTGTAGTGTTGAAATAACTGCAGGGAACGAGGGTAGAAGCTGGGAGAGCAGATTGCCGTAATGTAGACAGAAGATGACATGGTTTGGAGAATGGTGGAGGTGGGGAAAAGTCATTTGTTTCTGGGTATGTTTGAAGGCAAAACTGACAGATGTGTTGATAAATAGAATCTGAAAGGTGAAATAAAAGGAGAACATGAGGATAAAAACCCAGGTTTTTGTTTTTTGGGTTTTTTTTCACATACTATAAAAATTATATTTACTTAGAGTAGTCAAACTTATGAATTTTACAACTCCTTTTCAAAGAACCCATAATTAAAGTTAAAAGACAAGTCTTATACTAAGGAAGGATTACAACTCACATAATCCACAAAGATGTCCAGGGAGAATTCTTCAAGAACTCCTACACAACCATAAGAAAAAGAAACATCTTGACAGAAAAATGGGCAATAGGTATGAGCCAGAAATTCACAGAAGAAATCAAAGTGGCCAAGAAACAAGAAAAGAGGCTTAGTCTTACTGCAATTAGCAAAATGCAAGGTAATGTATCACCCAATGGAATATTACATTGCAGTTTAAATAAGCAAGGTAGAGCTATAAATTCAAAAGCAATGCTGAGTTTAATAAACTTGTAAAATATTGATACAATTTATGCCATGTTTGAAATAAGTTAAAGCATGCTATATATTTTAAATACATATACAGTCATGGCAACAAAAATCATAGTTGGGAATGAAACAACAAGTCTTGGATAGCAGTTATAGTGGTATTTTGAGCCAGATTATACTAGGTTTCCTGAGCCAATTCTGTGCATCTCTTCCTTTTTTCTTAAAAATTTTTATTGGAGTATAGTTGCATCAAGAGGAATGGATAAAGAAGACGTGGTACATATATACAATGGAATATTACTCAGCCATAGAAAGGAACAAAATTGGGTCATTTGTAGTGACGTGGACGGACCTACAGACTGTCATACATGGTGAACTAAGTCAGAAATAGAAAAACAAATATTGTACATTAACCCATATATGTGCAATCTGAAAAAAGTGGTATAGACAATCTTATTTACAAGGCGGAAATAGAGACACAGACTTAGAAGACAAATGTATGGATACCAAAGGTGGGGGATGAATTGGGAGATTGGGATTGACATATATACACTATTGATACTGTGTATAAAATAGATAACTAATGAGAACCTACTGTATAGCACAGGGAATTCTACTCAGTGCTCTGTGGTGACCTAACTGGCAAGGAAATCCAAAAAAGAGGGGATATATGTATATGTGTAGCTGATTCACTTTGCTGTATGGTAGAAACTAACACAACATTGTAAAGCAACTATACTCCAATAAAAATTAAAACAAAAAACAAGGTTTTCGGATTCATGAACTCAGAAGGAGAGTTACCATTGAGAATGGGATAAGAAGTTTGGGGTGGTTGTTTGTAGCAACTGGTAATGTGGTTCTAGTAGTGCTGAATTTGAGATGCCTGTAAGATTTTTCAAGGGAAATTATGGAAAGCGCCATATTGAGGGTAAAATATTTGGGTGCTGTCAGCATATAAGAATTAAAACCATCCATAGGGTCACTCTGGAACACTGTGGTGTTTAGAAATTGAGGGAATGAGGAAAATCTCACAAAGGAGAAGGAGTAAAGGTGACCAGAGAGATAGGAAAAGAACCAGTAGAGAAAGTGGCACCTCTTACACTAACAAAGCACTGCAAGAATAAGGAAGTTGTCAGCTAGGACAAATCTGATCAGTTAAGTAGGTTGAGAACTAAGAACTGATGATGGATTTAACTATGTGGACATCACCAGTGACTTTTAGAATATATTTTATGGGAGTTGTGAAGAATAAAATGTTTGAAAAGAGAATGGGAGGGGATAAATTAAAGGTAGCAAGAAGGGGAAACTCTCCTGTCGATTTTTAGTTTTAAAAAAGAGGTGAGAAACAGCAGTAGGAAGGGATTGTGTGGTCAGGAGAAAGTTGTGTTTTTCTCTTTGTTTTTTAAAATTTGGTTGTATTGCAGTCGGTTTGAATATTTATGGTAAGCAGAATAATGGCCCACCTAAAATGTCTGTGTCCTAATCTCCAAGGCCTTTGAAATATGTCACTTTACATGGCAAAAAAAAGGATTTTGCAGATCTGATTAAGGATCTTGTGATGCGGGAGATGATGTCCCATTGTACACATGGAGCCAATGTAATTATTACCCAGGCAGATCCAGTGCAATTACAGGAGTCCATATAAGGGAAAGAGGGAGGCATGAGGGCCAGAGAAGGAGAAGTGATGCAAGTGGAGGAGAGAGAGACAGAGACAGAGAGACAGAGACAAAGAGAGATTGAGATACAAGGATGCTACATTATGTACTTGAAGATAGAAAAAGAACCATGAGCTAAGGATGCAGGTAGCCTCTAGGCAGCTATTCTAGGTGGAATAGAAAAAAAAAAAAAGGAATTCTTCCCTAGATTCTCTACAGCTCTGCAAATCTATTTTGGAATTCTGGTCCCTAACACTGTAAGATAATAAATTGGTATTCTTTTAAGCCACTAAATTTGTCATACTTTGTAATAATAGCAATAAGAAACTAATACAGTGCTATTGGGAATGATACAATCGAGAGGGGAAGGTGATAATGCAGGAAAGAGATGGCCAACATCTGGAGTGATGACTTTCAACCTATATGTTTGAGATATCAAATAGGATCTGATACATGGGGGATGGATGTAGACAGGATTTCATTAATAGGAGCAGGCTTAGAATAAAATTCAGCTGCAATCAGTTGATAGATTCAGTGGCAGAAGAATTTCCTCCATTTTTTTCACTCACTGAAGCTAAAATCAATGCTATCAGCTAAAATTAGAGAAGTGAGGAGAGATGTTGATGAAAAGTAAACAGTAGTCCTTCGGAAATGTGGGAAAATAATAGATAAATAATAGACTAGAAAAAAGTAATATGATTGTATGGCAGAAATAAGGACCTGCCTGAAGTTTGCGACAGTGGATTGGCTCTTTTAATTTTTTTCTTCAGGCGTATTTAGCCTCCTAGATTTACTACAGAGTCCATGGAGAGCTGGATTTAATCAAAGCTGAGGTTTTGCCAGAAGAGTGAAACAGAGAAAATTGGGGTTAGAAAGTGAAGGTGTATGCAAGGGAATCTAAGGTGCTTTAGGGAGGAAGTGTGGACATGGTGAAAGTTAGAGGTATTGAAAATGTGGTGAATCAATCAATTGTAGATTTCAGTGGGGTCAAAAACGTTATTGTATAGTATAGGGAGATGATGAAGGTCAGAGAGTGAGAAGCTTGAGTTTAAGCTATGGAGGGAGTGGAGTTAATGAGAATAAAAATGTCTAGGCTGTTCTTCTCTGGGGTTGTACATTAGAATTGCCTGGGGAGTTTAAATCAAAGCTGAATTAAATTAACGTCTCTGGGGATGGAGCCCAGTCATCGGTATTTCCTTACATTTTTCACATATGATGATAATATGTAGGTTGAGTACCATGAAAGTGAGTGGCTGAGATGGAGTGAAAAACAGTACCATTGGAAGCACAGGAGATATGTATATTGTAAAGATGAATGACATAACATGTAATTAGGAATTGAACTCTTCCTCGGCAAAGCAATAGGGTAACCTCAGCTGTTTTATGATACAGTTATGGAAACTTTCACCATTATCATAAATTAGGCCTTTGTCTTTTTAGCACAAGGAAACTGAATTAACTATTTTGTTAAGAAATCTTGGGCAGAATGTTGCCTGGCTGTTGTTAAAGGAATAAGAAATAGATGTTTCTCTCCATTCTCCTCTCCTATTACTATGGGAAATGTTCATATAATTCTAATTTAAAATATTTGACAAATAGATAGACCTAAACTACAAGTTATGTGTAACAGTAATTTTGTTTAGAGACATAACAGCTGTAACAAGATCAGACCTAAGACATCACTGGGCACTTAATCAACTGGTGAATAAGATGTAACTCTTATGTGTATATTTCTGCAATAGATACTAAGAGTTGCATGCCCAGAATCTATTTTTCCTTCTTTGCTAAGAGAGTCTCAATTTTGTTTAGGGTAGAAATCTGCTTTTTTAAAACACGCCTCTACCAACACTTCCTTGACCTAGTTTTGTCATGGGACCTATATCTGGCCAGTGAGACTAAGTGGGAGCATTCTAGGTCAGACTTCAGAAAAAGTTTTGTTTTCTTCTGATAGAGACAGACTCAGGAGCTTGGGTCTTTGCTCCTTTGCACATTTCATCCTTTTGCCTGGAGGTGACACAGCCATTCTGGGACTTTGGGAGCAAGTGCCCCCTTCTGGGTTGCTGTGAGGAGGAAGTTAGACACAGCCTCCATCCTCCAGGAATTATCAGAGCAGCTGTGCCAGCCCTGAGCTGCCAAACTCTACCCTTTGTCTTTATGAGAGAATAATAAACATCTTACTTGTTTAAGCAACATTAATAGCATATGTGTTACATAGAGCCAAGTGTAATTTCTAGAAAATATAATTTTCTTCAACGAGAGAGTTTACAAAATGCCTTCCTTTATCCTTTATTGTAAGTTAAAAAAAGACATTTAATCAGTAGATAACGTAAATTATGTTTAAATTATACTTATGTTCATTCATACCATGGAATACAGCATCATTATAAATATGATGAGGTGGACATCAATGTGTAATGACATAAATGTTCATGATAGAGTATTAGGTGGAGAAAAAAAGGATGTATACTAGGCTTTGCCTAACTTATTTTCATCTAAACCTTATCCATTTTTTCTTTTCAGGTCTATTGTGGTAAGTCATGGTTGCAGTAAAGGGCAAGCCATGGAGGAGACGTGTCTGGAGAACCAGACTATGAAACACCAAGACAACATGAGTCTCCAAAGTCTGGGATTAGTGGCTGCATGTAATGAGGAAAAATGGTACATGTTTATCCTTGAAAATCTCAAGAAACCAACTTTAAATATTTTTAATCATAATATTATCATTTTTTTTCCTTCTTAAGTTTATTGGATAATAATGTTTTATCAAGATATACTTTGTTATTGTAAAAAATAAACAAACAAAAACAACATAAAAGACTTTTATCTTCAATGTTAGGGAGATCAATTGTTGATTGCTATTATTATCCACATAGTACTTAAATTTATTAAATAATGTTCAAGGGCTTTTTGTGGAGTGAATTTTTAGAACTCAGAAGACCTTCAGTCAGTCTCCAATTATTTTTCATGTTGGGCTCATTTACTCACAGTCAAAAATAATTTCATAGGAGAGACCATCAAGATGGTGGAGGAGTAAGATGTGGACATCACCTTCTTCCCCACAAATACATCAGAAATACATCTACATGTAGAACATCCCCTACAGAACACCTACTGAAAGCTGGCAGAAGACTTCAGACTTCCCAAAAGGCAAGAAATTCCCCACGTACCTGGGTAGGGCAAAAGAAAAAAACAGAGACGAAGAATAGGGACTAGACCTGCACCTCGAGGAGGGTGCTGTGAAGGAGGAAAAGTTTCTACACACTAGGAAGCCCCTTCACTGGCAGAGATGGGGGTGGTGGTGACAGGGGGGAAGCAGTGGAGCCACAGAGGAGAACGCAACAACTGGGGTGCAGAGGGCAAAGTGGAGAGATTCCCTCATAGAGGCTTGGTGCTGACCAGCACTCACCAGCCTGAGAGGCTTGTCTGTTCACCTGCCAGGACAGGTGGGGGCTGGGAGCTGATGCTCGGGCTTTGGAGGTCAGATCCCAGGGAGAGGACTGGGGTTGGCTATGTGAAAACAGCCTGAAGGGGCTAGTGTGCCACAGCTAGCCAGGAGGGAGTCCGGGAAAAAGTCTGGAACTGCCTAAGAGGCAAGAGACCATTGTTTCAGGGTGCATGAGGAGAGGGGATTCAGAATGTCACCTAAACGAGCTCCAGAGATGGACGAAAGCTGCAGCTATCAGCACGGACCCCAGAGATGGGCATGAGATGCTAAGGCTGCTGCTGCAGCCACCAAAAAGCCTGTGTGTGAGCACAGGTTACTATCCCCACGTCCCCTCCCGAGAGCCTGTGCAGCCTGCCACCGCCAGGGTCCCGTGATCCAGGGACAACTTCCCCGGGAGAACATGGTGCGCCCCAGGCTGGTGCAATGTCACGCTGGCCTCTGCTGCTGGAGGCTCGCTCCACATTCCAAATCCCTCCCTCCCTGTGGCCTGAGTCAACCAGAGCCCCCTAATCAGCTGCTTCTTTAACCGCATCCTGTCTGAGTGAATAACAGACGCCCTTGGGTGACCTACACACAGAAGTGGGGCCAATCCAAAGCTGAACCCCAGGAGCTGTACGAACAAAGAAGAGAAAGGGAAATCTCTCCCAGCAGCCTCAGGAGGAGCAGATTAAATCTCCACAATCAACTTGATGTACCTACATCTCTGGAATACCTGAATAGACAACGAATCATCCCAAAATTGAGGCAGTGGACTTTGGGAGCAACTGTAGATTAGAGTGTGCTTTCTGTATCTAATTTGTTTCTGGTTTTATGTTTATCTTAGTTTAGTATTTAGAGTTTATTATCATGGGTGGATTTGTTTATTGATTTGGTTGCTCTCTTTCTTGTTTTTGTATATATATATATATATTTTTTTTCTTTTTCTCTTTTTGTGAGTGTGTATGTGTATGCTTCTTGGTGTGATTTTGTCTGTATAGCTTTGCTTTCACCATTTGTCCTAGGGTCCTGTGTGTCCATTTTGTTTTTTGATTTTTGTGGGTTTTTTTCGTATAGGTTTTAGTGCTTGTTATCATTGGTTGATTTGTTTTATGTTTTGGTTGCTCTCTTTCTTCTTCATTTTTTCTTCTTTTATTACTTTTTAAATATTTTTTTTTAGTTTTTATTTCAATCACTTTTTATTTTATTTTATTTTGTTTTGTTTTGTTTTGCTTTTTTTTTTTTCTCCCTTTTCTTCTGAGCTGTGTGGCTGACAGGGTCTTGGTGCTCTGGACAGGTGGACATTGGTCCACCAGAGACCTTCTTGCTCCACATAATAGCAAATGGCAAAAACTCTCCCAGAAATCTCCATCTCAACACTAAGACCCAGCTCCACTCAATGACTAGCAAGCTACAGTGCTGGACACACTATGCCAAACAACTAGCAAGACAGGAACACAACCCCACCCATTAGCAGAGAGGCTGCCTAACAAGAGAATAAAGACACAGACACTCCAAAACACACCATTGGACATGGTCCTGCCCACCAGAAAGACAAGATCCAACCTCATCCACCAGAACACAGGAACCAGTCCCCTCCACCAGGAAGCCTACACAACCCAGTGAATCAACATTAGCCACTGGGAGCAGACACCAAAAACAATGGGAACTATGAACTTGCAGTCTGCAAAAAGAGACCCCAAACACAATAAGTTAAGCAAAATGAGAAGACTGAGAAACACATAACAGATGAAGGACCAAGGTAAAAACCCATCAGACCAAACAAATGAAGAGGAAATAGGCAGTGTACCTGAAAAAAAATCAGAGTAATAATGCTAAAAATGATCCAAAATCTTGGAAATAAAATGGAGAAAATACAAGTAACATTTAACAAGGATCTAGAAGTACTAAAGAGCAAACAACAATGATGAACA
The DNA here is from genome assembly GCF_011762595.2 of Tursiops truncatus. Classification (NCBI taxonomy): domain Eukaryota; kingdom Metazoa; phylum Chordata; class Mammalia; order Artiodactyla; family Delphinidae; genus Tursiops; species Tursiops truncatus. The sequence goes on along the minus strand of NC_047037.1, from coordinate 129,615,696 downwards.
ACACAATAAATGAAATTAAAAATTCTATAGAAGAAATCAACAGCAGAATAACTAAGGCAGAAGAGCAGGTAAGTGACCTGGAAGATGAAATAGTGGAAATAACTACTGCAGAGCAGAATAAAGAAAAAAGAATGAAAAGAATTGACAACAGTCTCAGAGACCTCTGAGACAATATTAAATGCACAAACGTTTGACTTATAGGGGTCCCAGAAGAAGAAGAGAAAAAGAAAGAGACTGAGAAAATATTTGAAGAGATTAAACTTGAAAACTCCCCTAATATGGGAAAAGAAATAGTTACTCGAGTCCAAGAAGCACAGAGAGTCCCATACAGGATAAATCCAAGGAGAAACATGCCAAGACAGATATTAATCAAACTATCAAAAGTTAAATACAAGGAAAAAATATTAAAAGCAGCAAGAGAAAAGCAGCAAATAATATACAAGGGAATCTCCATAAGGTTAAGAGCTGATCTTTCAGCAGAAACTCTGTAAGCCAGAAGGAAGTGGCAGGACATATTTAAAGTGATGAAGGAGAAAAACCTACAACCAGGATTACTCTACCCAGCAATGATCTCATTCAGATTCGATGGACAAATTGAAACCTTTACAGACAAGCAAAAGCTAAGAAAATTCAGCAGCACCAAACCAGCTTTACAACAAATGCTAAAGGACCTTCTCTAGGCAGGAAATACAAGAGAAGGAAAAGACCTACAATAACAAACCCAAAACGATTAAGAAAATGGTAATAGGAACATACATATTGATAATTACCTTAAATGTAAATGGATTAAATGCTCCAACCAAAAAACATAGACTGGCTGAATGGATGAAAAAAGAAGATTCATATATATGCTGTCTACAAAAGACCCACTTAAGACCTAGGGAAACATACAGACTGAAACTGAGGGGATGGAAACTGATATTCCATGCAAATAGAAATCAAAAGAAAGCTGGAGTAGCAATTCTTATATCAGACAAAATAGACTTTAAAATAAAGACTATTACAAGAGGCAAAGAAGGACACTACATAATGATCAAGGAATCAATCCAAGAAGAAGATATAACAATTGTAAATACTTATGCACCCAACATAGGAACACAACAATACATAAGGTAAATGCTAGCAGCCATAAAAGAGGAAATCGACTGTAACACAATCATAGTAGGGTACTTTAATGCCCCACTTTCACCAATCAACAGATCATCCAAAATGAAAATAAAGAAGGAAACACAAGCCTTCAATGATACATTAAACAAGATGGACTTAATTGATATTTATAGGACATTCCATGCAAAAACAACAGAATACACTTTCTTCTCAAGTGCTTATGGAACATTCTACAGGGTAGATTATATCTTGGGTCACAAATCAAGTTTTGGTAAACTTAAGCAAACTAATATCATATCAAGTATCCTTTCTGACCACAATGCTATGAGACTATATATCAATTACAGGAAAAAAATATGGAAAAAATTCAAATACAAGGAGGCTAAATAATACACTATTAAATAATCAAGAGATCACTGAAGAAATCAATAATGAAATAAAAATCTACCTAGAAACAAATGACAATGAAAACACGACAACCCAAAACCTATGGGATGCAGCAAAAGCAGTTCTAAGAGGGAAGTTTACAGCAATACAATCCTACCTCAAGAAACAAGAAACATCTCAAATAAACAACCTAACCCTACACCTAACGCAATCAGAGAAAGAATAATAAAAAAAAGAAAACCCAAAGTTAGCAGAAGCAAAGAAATCATAAAGATCAGAAATAAATGAAAAATAAATGAAGGAAATGATAGCAAAGATCAATAAAACTAACAGGTGGTACTTTGAGAAGATAAACAAAATTGATAAACCATTAGCCAGACTCATCAAGAAAAAAAGAGAAAAGACTCAAATCAATAGAATTAGAAATGAAAAAGAAGTAACAACTGACACTGCATAAATACAAAGGATCATGAGAGATTACTACAAGCAACTAGATGCCAATCAAATGAACAACCTGGAAGAAATGGACAAATTCTTAGAAAAGCACAACATTCTGAGACTTAACCAGGAAGAAATAGAAAATATAAACAGATCAACCACAAGCACTGAAATTGAGACTGTGATAAAAATCTTCCAACAAAAAATCCCAGGACCAGATGGCTTGAAAGGAGAATTCTATCAAACATTTAGAGAAGAGCTAACACCTATCCTTCTCAAAATATAGAACTCCCACCTCCAAAATATAGCAGAGGGAGGAACACTCCCAAATTCATTCTATGAGGCCAATATCACCCTGATAACAAAACCGGACAAAGGTGTCACAAAGAAAGAAAATTACAGACCAGCATCACTGATGAATATAGATGCAAAAATCCTCAACAAAGTGATAGCAAACAGAATCCAACAGCACAATAAAAGGATCATACACCATGATCAAGTGGGGTTTATCTCAGGAATTCAAGGAATCTTCAATATATGCAAATTAATCAATGTGATATGCCATATTAACAAACTGAAGGAGAAAAAACATATGATCATCTCAAAAGATGCAGAAAAAGCTTTTAACAAAATTCATCACCAATTTATGGTAAAAACCCTCCAGAAAATAGGCATACAGGGAACTTACCTCAACGTAATTAAGGCCATATATTAAAACCCCACAGCCAACATCATTCTCAATGGTGAAAAACTGAAACCATTTCCTCTAAGAAAAGGAACAAGACAAGGTTGTCCACTCTCACCACTATTATTCAACATAGTTTTGGAAGTTTTAGCCACAACAATCAGAGAAGAAAAAGAAATAAAAGTAATCTAAATCAGAAAAGAAGAGCTAAAGCTGTCACTGTTTGCAGATGACATGATACTCTACATAGAGAATCCTAAAGATGCTACCAGAATACTACTAGAGCTAATCAATGAATTTGGTAAAGTGGCAGGATACAAAATTAATGCACAGAAATGTCTGACATTCCTATACACTAATGATGAAACATCTGGAAGAGAAATTAAGGAAACACTCTCATTTACATGGCAACAAAAGGAATAAAATACCTAGGAATAAATCTACCTATGGGAACAAAAGACCTGTATGCAGAAAAATAGAAGACCCTGATGAAAGAAATTAAAGATGATACAAACAGATGGAGAGATATAGCATGTTCTTGGATTGCAAGAATCAACATTGTGAAAATGACTATACTCCCAAAACAATCTACAGATTCAATGCAATCCCTGTCAAACTACCAATGACAGTTTTCACAGAACTAGAACAAAAAATTTCACAATTTGTATGGAAACACAAAAGACACCGAATAGCCAAAGTAATCTTGAGAAAGAAAAGTGGAGTTGGAGGAATGAGGCTCCAGGACTTCAGACTATAATACAAAGCTGCAGTAACCAAGACAGTATGGTACTGGAACAAAAACAGAAATATAGAGCAATGGAACAGGATTGAAAGCCCAGAGATAAACCCCTGCACACTTGGTCACCTTTTCTTTGATAAAGGAGGCAAGCATATACAATGGAGAAAAGAGAGCCTTTTCAACAAGTGGTGCTGGGAAAACTGGACAGCGACATGTAAAAGAATGAAATTAGAACACTCTCTAACACCATACACAAAAATAAACTCAAAATAGATTAAAGATGTAAATGTAAGGCCAGACAGTCTAAAACCGTTAGAGGACAACATAGGCAGAACACTCTATGACATAAATCACAAAAAGATCCTTTTTGACCCACGTCTTAGAGAAATGGAAATAAGAAGAAAAATAAACAAATGGGACCTAATGAAATTTAAAAGCTTTTGCACAGCCAAGGAAACCATAAACAAGACGGAAAGACAGCCCTCAGAATGGAAGAAAATATTTGCAAATGAAGCACCTGACAAATGATTAATCTCCAAAATATACAAGCAGCATATGCAGCTCAATATCAAAAAAATCAAATAACGCAATCCAGAAATGGGCAGAAGACCTAAATAGACATTTCTCCAAAGAAGATATCCAGATTGCCAAAAAACACATGAAAGGATTCTCAACATCACTAATCATTAGAGAAATACAAATCAAAACTACAGCGAGGTATCATCTCACACCAGTCAGAATGGCCATCATCAAGAAATCTACAAACAATAAATGCTGGAGAGGATGTGGAGAAAAGGGAACACTCTTGCACTGTTGGTGGGATTGATACAGCCATTATGGAGAACAGTATGGAAGTTCCTTAAAAAACTAAAAATAGAACTACCATAAGACCCAGCAATCCCACTAGTGGGCATATACCCTGAGAAAACCATAATTCAAAAAGAGTCATGTGCCACAATGTTCATTGCAGCTCTATTTACAATAATCAGTATATGAAAGCAATCTAAGTGTCCATTGACAGATGAATGGATAAAGAAGATGTGGCACATATATACAATGGAATATTACTCAGCCATAAAAAGAAATGAAGTTGAGTGTTTTGTAATGAGCTGGATGGACCTAGAGTCTTTCATACAGAGTCAAATAAGAAAGAGAAAAACAAATACCATTTTCTAACACATATATATAGAATCTAAAAAAATTTAAAAAATGATTATGAAAGACCTAGGGGCAGGACAGGAATAAAGATGCAGATGTTGAGAATGGACTTGAGGACACGGGGAGAGGGAAGGGTAAGATGGGACGAAGTGAGAGAGTGACATGGACAAATATATACTAACAAATGTAAAATAGATAGCTAGTGGGAAGCAGCCGCATAACACAGGGAGATCAGCTCGGTGCTTTGTGACCACGTAGAGGGGTGGGATAGGGAGGGTGGGAGGGAGATGCAAAAGGGGGGAGATATGAGGATATATGTATATGTATAGCTGATTCACTTTCTTATAAAGCAGAAACTAACACACCATTGTAAAGCAATTATACTGCAATAAAGATGTTAAAGAAAGAAAAATAATAATTTCATAATCTGGCTTCTGAATTCACATTTGATATGCACCAGAGAACACTGTATTTTCATGTACTTTTAAATGCTCTTTAATTGCTAGATATTCATTTATAAGAAAGAAGTAAAGTGTGAAATTACCCTGAATCCATGGGTTATATATCTGAGCAATTGCATAAGCTTTTAGCCCTTCTATTTACAAACACATGTTTAATACCAGCAGAGCACCCAGGGTGGAGCAGAACATGGTTCAGTGCAACCTCTTATGCACACTCAATTCATAAAATTTTAGTGAACCTAAATAGCTTATTTTATAAGCCTTCACATCATCTGGGCAAGAGTTATGATTAATATAAAAAATATTCACAGTGTTTACATATTTTCTCCCCCAAATCACTGATTAGTAAATTTATAGTCAGCTAAGAGTTTCATTAAAAAAAAAATTATGGCTAATGGTTTTGGATATTCTTTAGAAAATACTGTACTCTAGAGTTCACCACTTGATTGAATTTTGAAGGTTTTTCCTTGTGTGGATCACCACATTAAGCACAACAAAAAGAGCAATAGCAATTTTTTTTTTTTAAGCAAAAACCTCATTGAGATTTTTGTAGGGATTTTATTTATTTGCGGTACGCGGGCCTCTCACGGCTGTGGCCTCCCCTGCTGCAGAGCACAGGCTCTGGACGCACAGGCTCAGCGGCCATGGCTCATGGGCCCAGCCGCTCTGTGGCATGTGGGATCTTCCTGGACCGGGGTACAAACCCGTGTCCCCTGCATCAGCAGGCGGACTCTCAACCACTGCGCCACCAGGGAAGCCCTATTTATTTATTTTTTATCCCACCAACCCACCCTCAGCCATTTTTACTTATCCCAATTGGCACATCAAACATATTAAGTATCTGAAAAAGAATATATATATGTGTGTGTATACCTGACTCACTTTGTTGTATACCTAACGCTGACACAACACTGAAAATTAACTATATTCAATTTAAAAAATGGTTATTACAAAAATTAAATAAATAAATAAAATATTGAGTATGGTGAAATCTTTTGTAATCAGAAATTCTTTCAGGCTTTATGTGTGTGTGTTTCTATGCAATATTGTACATTTCTCAAATTATTACATTTATCTAATTATATGAAAAAATTTTATATGAAAAAGTACAGCTGACTTATGTTGCTCTCTGCTATTTTCTAGGCATAACACAGAATTGCCTGTAGGAATAATGCCCTCCTGTTGCTTTAAAAGGACAAAACTTGAAATGCCTTAAGACTAGACTCTTCTTTCTTAGGTGACTGTAGATGTAATTTTGTATGCCTGGTAAATTTAGGTATAATCTTTTGGGAGCATTATTTAATAATACCTTAGATATTATAACAGAGGAATGAACAGATAACACATTAGATATCTGTTAAACCCCTCATCACACTTTATATTGATGTTAGTTTCAAAATAAAATTAATTCAATATATTCTTATTGAGCTTATCATGTTTTAAATTTAAGTTGGGTATTAAATTTTGCACTTAGATGCAAAATCTCTCCCTAATATTAAAGATATGATTGCACTGTCTTCTAGCTTTATTGTTGCTATTGAAAAGGTAGCTATCAGGTCAGAAGATGGCAGAATAGGAATTTTATATCATCATCCCCCCACAAAGCACTGGTTTTGACAACCACCCATGGATGAGAGCATCTTTGTAGGAGTCCAGGAGTCTAGCTGAGAAGCTCCAGCACACTGAATAAACACACTGCAGAGGGTAAGAAGAACAGTTTCAATTTTCCCACATGACCCTTGCCCCAAAGAGGACATCTCAGGGCCAAGAGAGAAGCTCTCGACCTGTGATTTCTCTTACAGGGGAAAGTGGAAGTGTAGTGAGTGAATGCCTGGCTTCCCCAGCCATGTGGGATACTGACCAGGAGACCCATTTCTATCTCACCCTACCTGGTATACTGAGGTGATTGGCATGGCTGAGTGTCTGGAAGAGGCTGGGAGCACGGCAACCAGGGCTCAGAACACATCAAAGGGCATAGATTCTACTAACAGTTTCGTGGACTCCATTAGGAAGCCTTCCCATGAGCTACTTGAGATGCATCACCAGCAGACCCCCCCACTCCACAGCTGGCCCACAGGCATCCCTCAATGCTCCACATGCTTCATGCACCCACTAGTCGCTGGTTCCCTACACAAGTCCCCACAGAAGTGAGTGTGAGCATTTGTAGGAGGTTTGAGAGCACATACATAAAGCAGGTCCAGCTCTGCAGAATTGGGAGAAGGTACAAAAACTTGAGCATTTCAGGGCACTTCCCTAGAGAAAATAAACTGGAGGTTCTCAACACCTAGCCTGGCTTTGTAGGATCAAAAGAAAGTACACAGTTTTGAGAACTCCCCTTCAAGAGGAAACAGGAGATGTGAAGCAGGTGCATGCACAGAAGAAGTCTGAGAGAGCCGCAGACTCCCTTGCCAGGCTGACCAGTGAAGGTACTTCTCTCCTGAAAAGATGCTCAACATCACTAATCATAAGGGAAATGAAAATGAAAACTGCAATGAGATTTCATCTCACATTTGTTAGAATGGTTATTTTCAAAAAGACAAAAGGTAAGTGTTGGCAAGGGTGTGAAGAAAAGGGAACCCTTGTACTTTATTGGTGGGAATGTAAATCAGTGCACTGATTATGAAAAACAGTATGGAAGTTCCTCAAAAAAGTAAAAATAGAACTACCTTATGATCTAGCAGTCCCACTTTTGGGTATATATCCAAAGGAAATAAAGTCACTATCTTAAAGAAATATTTGTACTCCCATGATCATTGCAGCATTATCTGTATTAATCAGGATGTGGAAACAACCCATGTGTCTGTAAGTAGTTGAACTGATAAAGAAAATGTGATATATTATATATATATGAATGTGATATAATACATGGTGAAATACTGTTCAGTCTTAAAGAAATCCTGACATTTAAGACAACTTGGAGGTTATCATGCTAAGTGAAATAAGTCAGACACAGAAAGACAAATGTTGCATGATCTCACTTATATGTGGAATCTAAAAACCCTGCACTAATAGTAAAAGAGAACAGAATGGTGGTTACTAGGAAGGTGTGCAGGAAATTGAAAAATGGGGAGATGCTGGTCAGAGAGAAAAAGTTATAAGATGAATAAATTCTAGAGACTGATGTACAGCATGGTGACTATAGTTAAGAATAATAAATTTTATACTTGAAATTTGCAAGGAGAACAGATATCAAGTATTCTCATTACCCAAACCAAAAAAATGATAACTAAGGTGATGGATATGTTAATTAGCTTGATTATGCAATCATTTCATAATGTATACATATTTCAAAACATCACATTTTATACCTTACATATTTACAATTTTTATTTGTCAATCATACTTCATTAAAGCTGGAAAAATAAACAAAATAAAAAGTGAAAAGAAAAAATAGTTATCATGCTAATTATTGTTTCCTTGTAAGTTGTCATTTTTTTCTCAACTCATATGAACATTTTTCTCTTTTGTCACTGGTGTTCTGCAATTTATCACAATACAGCTGGAAGGATAACTTTTTATTTATTGGACTGGAATTAAAAGTGCTTCCTAAGTCTGGAAATTTGCTAATTCTGATTTCAGAATCTGACTTTCTGGAAAATTCTCAACCACTATTTCTGATTTTGGTCTCCTTCATTCTATATATTATCTCCATCTAAATGTAAGTCCAGTTAAACTTACTTTGAATTTATCTTCCACAGCACTCAAACTTCCTTTTGCATTCCCCAACTCTTTTTCTTTGTTACATATCAATAATTTTTTAAATTTATATTCTAAAGATCTAACTCTTTTTAATCTCTTGTAATACCCATTTATCAGTTATTTTTATTTTCTTGAAATTTCCATTTGCTTTGATTCTACATTTTATCTCATATATATATTTTTTATTTCATATTCTGTTCCCGACAATCTCAAATTTTTGGAGGTCTGATTCTGCTGTTTTTACCTTCTGCAAGTTCTCACATATTATGACGTTTCCTTGTGTATTTTGAGATTTGTGATTGTGAGTCCTGTTTGGGGGATATCTGTGGGAATTCATTGAGGACTCCTTCAGAGGAAAGTTACACTGTTTTTGTTAGGCACTTTTACACGGCCACAATATCTCAAGTTACTTTTGAAATTCTAATCTGAGACAAGCAAATTTCCTTTTTTTTTTGGACTTACTGGTGGAAATTCTTTCTAATTTAATCTTTCTCCTTAAATTGTTGTTCTTTGAGAATGTTACCCTTATTCTAGGATGTCTAACCTGAATCCAGGATTTTGCCCAGGCCCTGTGCACTACCCCCCCACCCCGCCCCCACACTGCAGTTCTAGGCCACTAGGGATGGTAGATTTCCTACGGGCATTCTCAGCTGCCTACATTGCTAGTTTCTCAAAATTAAATTTCCGCTTAGTTCTTAATCTCAAAATATTTCCCCTATTTTCTCAAAAACTAGACGTTAAATAAAATGACGTTTTTTCTTTCAAGCATTTTAGATTTTTTTATGAGGAAATTATAGCGTATTAGTCTCCAGTATCAGCAGAAAGTGCTGAGTATCAATTGAAGTGCTAAATTGATATCCTATGCTTAATAGCACAAGAAGATTCTCTAATTGAAATTAAATAAACCTTGACTTATATTGAATAAAAATAAAAACATATTTCTCAGATTTTATGATTCATTTTAATACCTTTCTTGTCAAGTAAGTAACCTGCTTAAGAAACTTATAATTGGCCTCAGTTTTCAATCTCAAAAAATCTAAACTCTTTACTTCTTAGGCCCTCTGATGTTTATCCCAACCTTATTCCTTTACTATGATTCTTACTAAAATGTATAAAAAGAAAATTTCAATAAGTTAAAAATATCACCCTTACATCAATATAGAAATGAACATGTTTCAAAGGTGTATTTACTCATTAAGGAGAACTACTAGGTTAGGAGGGCTGGTTGCAGGAGCATTTAAGGAAAGATATATTGAAATAAATTTGCTAAGTCAAAAACAAGCCTCTTCAGTGTCCTAAGAGAAAGGAAACATGAGGACAAATGTTATCTTTTACTGTCCAGAAATTATTTACCTCTCTACAGGAAAAAATCTGTAAATTAACATGTAACATCACAAAATTTCAGCCCTAACTAATAATAAATGCCAAGTAAGACATAGGTACAATCCCCTAAAGAATTAAATAAGATTTGATTGACTCTGTTAAGCAATGGCATTGGTTTCATGGCATTGAAAGGACATGCAGTTTTTATTTTGCCTTACTTCTAAGTAGTGGATCTTTTTTTTTTTTTCATTACAAATGCAAAGTCTATGAGGGTAGGGGCTTTACCATTCTTGTCCAGTCTCCCATGACTAGTGCACAGTAGAGTGATCTGACATATATTAGTTGTTCAGAAAATATGTTGAAATAATGAATCAATGAAACTGACCTACTCTCTATGCCATGTTTTATCTATTTATCTAAATTACGGCATCCCCATTCTATCAGACCTGAAGCTCCCTTTAATATAAAATATTTGGTAATGTCCTATGGAATAATGTGGAATGAATGTCACAGATAATATAAAATAGTCATTTGGAAAAATCGTGTCCTACTGTAACATAAGGGAAACTTTAAATGAGAATAATTTATTTAAAATAACACATATTTCATTATGTAGTCAAATAGGAACAGCTACACTAAAAGAAAAAGAAATTGGCCAGTTGCTTGCTTTTATATGTAGACTCACTGACAATATGGCTGTTAGAGACATCGGTACAGATGTTAGATTTGTGACTCAAATTCCACGACTGATTGCCATGAATGCTGTGATTTTTAAAATGATGAATAAATTTTAGTATAAGTTCCAAACAAAAAAAAAGTCAACCATCCCTCTTTACTTCAGTCCTGGATTTTCACTGTGCATTAAAAAAAATTACTTTGTGTTTAAATATAAAATAGAGTTTTATGTTCATAATCATACACAGGGTTTTCAGTCACCAACCAAAAGATCATTAGAAAGCTGCATGAGATGCAGTGTACTTTGTGAAGGATTTACTGTATTTTAAGTCTTGTTTGTACAAGAGGACTAGCAGACCTCCACTTATTAAATGCTAATGAAGTTCCTCATCACAGCAGCAACCAAATTCCACTTCCCCAAAAACACATTATCAAAATATTCCTAAGCTTGTATTTCCCCATTTCAGGACCACTGATTGAGGCATATTTACCCATTTTTAAAGGGTCAATTTGAACAATATATCTTCAGGAGTATTCCCAGTGATTTCTGTGACTATTATCCTCTCATTTCTCCAGCATTTGACAACTTTTAAAGTTTGTATATACAGTGAAGTGATCAAGAGTGTGTGCTCTGTAATCTCCTTGTCTGCATTTCTATCTCAGATGCCCGCTGTGCCCCTGGGCACTTCATCTACCCTGTCTGCGTTTCTCTGTTCTCATTTGTGAAAAGTGAATAAAGTTGGCAGCTACCTCACTGGGTTGTTGTGATGAATAAATTCACATCAATTACAAGATTGAAGAGGTATCTCAGTTCATATTAACTTTTTTTTTTCTTGTTAGTACCATTCAGTTGGTCTTTTAAATATGCACCACTAGTCTTGTTTCTTTAAATAGATGGTAAGCTCCTTGAAGGCAGGGCATTTGAAAAATCGTGGATAAACTGCTGATAACTGATACATATTTATTAATTACACTTACTTAGTTTGAGCCATTACAGAAGCATAATATTTGCATAACAAAACTCTTGAAAATATGAGTTAGAATTGCAAAGCATTCTACAAATATTCCCACAAAAGAAACATTAGTTCAAAGAAGAGTGCTCAAAAGCAGAGGAAACTAAAACTATTTTTCTCTTTGTTACTGATTTACAGAATGCCTTTGGCCAAGTCACTGAGCTGCTCTATATTCTCACATTTCCCACAACCAGGTGCAGATGTAACACCTGCTTGTTCCCTCTTTCTTGGGAATGTTGTAAAGTTAGATAATGTGTATGAAACCTTTGTTCCCAGACCAGGGTACAATTATCTGTCCTCTTATTAAAATTTCTCTGTCCTGTGACATTATAAAAGGTTTTAGGAATCATGTCTTCCTATGGATTTTCTCTGCTAGAAGAAGGTGTGTCTGCTCTTTCTTTTTAACCACTGAACAATACAAAATATTTATTACCTTAATATATAGTTGGATAGTATTACGTAAAGCTTCAAGTGTCCCCACCATCAGCTTTTATGATTCCCATAAAAAAGTTCAGGAGCAAGCACTGAACTTGGATGGTGGAGAGACTTGGTTTTATATTCTCATCTTTCACAGTGAAACATTAACCGTCAAATTAACTATAGACATTTCTCCAAAGAAGATATACAGATAGCCAACAAACACATGAAACAGTGCTCAACATAACTAATCATTAGAGAAATGCAAATCAAAACTACAATGAGGTATTACCTCACACCACTCAGAATGACCATCATCAAAAAATCCACAAACAATAAATGCTGGAGAGGGTGTGGAGAAAAGGGAACCCTCTTGCACTGTTGGTGGGAATGTAACTTGATACAGCCACTATGGAGAACAGTTTGGAGGTTCCTTAAAAAAAATAAAAATAGAACTACCATATGACCCAGCAATCCCACTCCTGGGCATATACCCTGAGAAAACCATAATTCAAAAAGAGTCATGTACCACAACATTTGTTGCAGCTCTATTTACAATAGCCAGGAGATGGAAGCAACCTAAGTGTCCATCGACAGATGAATGGATAAAGAAGATGTGGCACATATATACAATGGAATATTACTCAGTCATAAAAAGAAAGGAAATTGAGTTATTTGTAGTGATGTAGATAGACCTAGAGTCTGTCATACAGAGTGAAGTAAATCAGAAAGAGAAAAACAAATACCATATGCTAACACATATATATGGAATCTAAAAAAAAAAGAAAAAAAAAGGTTATGAAGAACCTAGCAGCAGGACAGGTATAAAGATGCAGACATAGAGAATGGACTTGAGGACATGGGGAGGGGGAAAGGTAAGCTGGGACGAAGTGAGAAAGTAGCATTGATGTATATACACTACCAAATGTAAAATAGATTGTTAGTAGGAAGCAGCCGCATAGCACAGGGAGATAAGCTGGGTACTTTGCTACCACCTAGAGGGGTGAGATAGGGAGGGTGGGAGGGAGACACAAGAGGGAGGAGATATGGGGATATATGTATACATAGAGCTGATCACTTTGTTATAAAGCAGAAACTAACACACCATTGTAAAGTAATTATACTCCAATAAAGATGTTTAAAAAAAACACAAACCACCCCCCCCAAAAGCTATGGAAGAAACTGACGATTTTCCATCTCTATGCAATTAAATTAGTTAATTCACCAATTAAATTAATTAGTGTCAATTGTTACTGATTTTTAATTTGTTTTTGTAAGATAAATTCATATTTTTTTAAAAAATTATTTATTTATTTACTTAGTCTGCACCGGGTCTTTGTTGCGGCATGTGGACTTAGTTATGGCATGGATGTGGGATCTAGTTCCCTGACTAGGGTTTGAACCCGAGCCCCCTGCATTGGGAGCGAGAAGTCTTACCCACTGGACCACCAGGGAAGTCCCAATTCATACATTTTTAAGGCTAAAGAAGTCCTTAACTTGGATTGAACAAAATGCAACAAATTTAAGTTGGCATATGGTAATCAGATGTGGTTCTGAGGCCACACTGCTTGAGGCTGAATCTTGGCTTTACCTATTAGCTGGATGACATTGCACCTTAGTGTGTCATGTTCAGTATTCTCTTCTGAAAGATGGAATTGAAGACGATGTCAACCCCATAGGGTAATTTTGAGCCAATGATGATAAGTAATGCATAGATTACATAGGAAATAATATCTCCATATATTGTCAAATGTCCCATGGGGAAGAATAACCTCTGATTAAGAACCACTGTTTTGTATTATAATAGATTTTCTGGGGAGAGGATGGAGCAATTTCAAAATGACATAGTCCCTGAAGGCCAGAAGCAAACAGTCCAATGGGGGGAGAGACTTTTGAAGCATAGAATCTGAACTGAGACACATCAGAACTTGAATTCAGATGCTGAACATTGTTCACTGTCGCTAGTTTCTTCATTTCCTTATCTGTAAAATGCAGATAACCATTAGAACTAAGCAGATAATTCAAGAATTTGGCTGGTGGCAAAATAAGTGTATAAAATTAATAATTTTCTTATTTTACAGTTAAATATTATAATGGATAAAAGACCTAAATCATAATAGCAACAAATATAAAATTAGGAATAAAATTAACAAAATCAAAATACCCCAAATGTAAACTACACACAGTAATTACTTAGGGTTTTAAATTAGGAAACTGTTATGTATCTTTAATATTGGAAACTGTTGGTCATTTTCCATATAATAATACCATTTACATAAATGCTTTCAGAATCCAGTATGGTCTTTTGTGTTGTTAATTTAACAAAGCTATTTTAAAGTTCATCTGGAAAAAATCCAGAAGTATTTAAGAAGTAGAAAACAGGAGATTTTTTAAAGCTTTTTAAAGAAAATTGCAATAATTAAAATGTTACGTTATTAACGTGAAAACAGACTAAAGAGAAATTCATCCTAATTACAAAAGAAGACAAAGAATATAAATAGACCTGTAGCAAATTAAACTGTAGAGATCCAAGAGGCAGAATAGAAAGTCCAGAAACAATTTAAGTATGTTTTCAATAAATTAAAAATAAATATTTGCTGAACCCATACTATGTTCCTGGAAGTGGTCTAAATATCGGGGATATATTAGTTATAAAACAGAATATGTCCTTGTTCTCTTAGATTTTCCCTAGAATAGGCAGAAAAACAATTTTAAAAATTAACTCATAGATTTGTTATATAATGTCTGGTACTGATAAGTGATTTAAAAAACATAAAAGAGAGTAAAGTGACAGTCATAAAGGATTTCCAATTTAGGTAGGGTGATCTCTGGTCAGAGAAGTCTTCTTTTAATAAATAACATTTAAGCAGAGATCTTAAAAAAAAAACAGACAGGGAACCCCACATATATCTGAAGGTAGAGCATGGAGGACTTTGGGGCCAAACCTTTGGGAGATTAAGTCAAAGAACTAACTAGGTACTAAATATGATAGGGATGCTGAATTTTATTCTAAGTGCGATAGAAAGCCTCATGAAGAAGGAGGAAACATAATCTGTGAAAAATAAAGAGTAACAGGGAAAACCACAGCAGTAAGAATAATTTGAAAGCAGCATCAGTCGTTTGGTCGATTGGACCATGATATTTGTGGTGGAGGAGATGAGAAATAGTTAGACTTGGGATTTGAAGATAGAGCATTAAGAATTGCTAATGAATTATATGCTGGATGTGAAACAAAGAGGTGAGTTTATGGTTACCTTCAACTTTTTTGGTCTGAGAAACTGGGCTGCAGAGGTTGCATTTACCGAGACAGGGAAGGAATAATTTGGGAAAGTTTGGGTAATCAAGAGTTTGGCTCTGAACAAATTATGTTTGAGATATCTATTGGACCCCAATGTGGAGTAATGTTTAATAGGTTGCTAGATAGATGAGCCCAAGTTCAAGGAAGTGACAGCAACTGGAGACATAAATTTGTAAATGATTTTAAAGCCACAGTCTGGATGAGGTCACCAAGAGTGAGCATGCAAACGAAGAAGTGTAGAGTTCCAGGGTGCTGGGTGCTTCAAGCATTAGGAAATGATATACACGTGTATTCATTTCCCATTGCTGCTGTAATAAATTACCACAAACATAGAGTTTTACACATCATAAATCTATTATCTTACAGTTCTGGAGGTCAGAGGTCCAAAACAGGTCCCAGTGGACAACATCAAGGTGTTGGCAGGGCTAGGTCTTTCTAGAGGCTCTGGGGAGAATCTGTTTCTTTGATTTTTCCAGTTCCTAGAGGCTGGCTGAACTCCCTAGCATATGACCTCCACTCTCCAACTTGAAAACCAACGTCTGGCTATTCTTCACATACTGCCTTCTCTCTGGAGCTTTTTCTTCTGCTTCCCACATTTGAGGACCCTCTTGACTACCTTGGACCTATTCATGTGATCCAGGATAATCCCCCTATCTTAAAATTATCTGTATCCCACCCATCTAGGTCATCACAGAGCACTGAACTGAGCTCCCTGTGCTATGGTCAAAGAGGGAGGGGATATATGTATACACATAGCTGATTCACTTCATTGTACAGCAGAAACTAACACAATATTGTGAAGCAATCATACTCCAATTAAAAAATAAATAAATAAAAATAAAACTGGAACACACAAATCTTAAAAAAAAATGTTATCTGCCATCATCTAAGTTCATCTGCAAGCTTAATTCTTCTTTTTCATGTAACTAAACTTATGGACATCTTTGGAAAACCACTATTCTCCTTACTACAGTCTGTGATAATGGCAACATGTTACAAAAAAAAAAAAAACAGGAGAAAACAATAAAAGGTGTAGAGGTGTAGTTATAACTGGCTAAAAATATGAAAAAAAGAATTAGAATGAATTTCTTATCTCACATCATATATTAATTTAATAATTAAAGCATTAAAATTTTCTTGTAAAAAATAAGAATCTTCTTGAGAAGTAGAATAGTTTATAGAAGAGTGTACTGAGGAATTCAATAAAAGCATGATGGAAAATATTAAGTGATTTGACTGTGGTACATCAGCATTATATGAAACTTGTACGTCAAAGCAAAGAATAAGTAAAATCAAAAAAGGCAGGCAGCAAACAAAACCATAATACAGGATGTTGGAAATAGAAGCAGGCTTTTCAGTGTTTTTGTGGCCATCTCAGGATATTCAGCCTTGACTTTAATCCAGAACATATGGAGATTTGAAGTTGTCTGAAGCATACTTTTTAAGGCCAACGTCATTTGCGATCTCAAGCAGTTGATCATCTTCTAGCACGCACAAAGTCGATTCACCTGGCTTATTCATAAACAGGTCATGAACCCATTCCTTCCCAGTTCAGGGGTCTTTTGTGGTTGGGAAGTAATGCTCAAACTTTTTTGAAAGCTGAGATAGGTGATCATGCTCCAGCTGGGAGAAACAGGGCCCTGGCTCAGTCTCTTTCAAAGTCTCTGCTAATGTTTGAAACATGTCAAAAATTCCAGTGTTCACTGATTGCCCCCATAATTCCAGTTTGGCTTTGAATGCAGCCACTTTCTCTGCCGACTTGAACACAGTTGTCATTCTCCCCTGAAGTGACAGATTTTGTTCGTTGAGCTGGTTGAATATGTCACACAAGTAAGCAAGTTTTGCTACCCATTCAGTGTCACTGAAATGAGCTGCCAGTGATGACTGTTTTTCTAAAAGAAATCTCTGGAGTGGCTCTCATAACTCAAAAACGCTGACCAGTGATCTCCCTTTAGAAAGCCATCTCACTTCTGTGTATAAGAGAAGACGTGTGTGCTCTGCATCCATCTCTGCACAGAGCTGCGCAAACAGACGTGAGTTAAGGGCATGTACTTTAATGTGTATGATAATTTTAATCACATTCTGCAAAACGTTGCTAAGTTCAGGTAACATTTTTGGCTAGCCAGCATTTCTCTATGGATGACACAGTGCATAGACTCATATTCAGAAGAGATCTCTTTGACTCGAGTAGTGAAAGCAGAAATCTGTCCAGTCATGGCAGCCTCTCCGTCTGTGCATATACTGACACAAAATGACCAATTCGGTTTTCTTGATATGTAATCATTCAAAGACTTGAATAGTTCTGCAGCTGTGGTGTTGGCTGGCAACAAAAGTGCCACATAACTTATCCTCATGCACATGCTCCTGAAAAAATATATTGCATGAAAACAAGCATTGTTGCCTTGTTGTCAACATTGGTAGACTCATCAACCTGGATTGTGTACCACGGTGACTCATTAATCTTCTCTAAAAATTGTGCCTCAATACCCTCTGCTATTTCATCAATTCATCTAGTTATGGTGCTAGCCAAAAGAGAAACACATGCCACCTTTTGAATTGCAACCTCTCCTGAAAGTTCATGACAAATGTCCTTAGCAGCTGGCAATAGTAAAGGGCTTCTTAGCTTTAGCAATGCGGTTAGCCACTAAGAACGATGCTCTCAGTACGGACGCATTTGATAAAGTGGTGGCCTTCAATAATTGCTTCTGTTCTTTGTGTTCATGTTTATTTCTTTTGAAATACTCCAAAGGCTTGTCTTTTGCTGCAGGGTGCTTGGTCTCTATGTGGCAAAGCAGTTTTGAAGGTTTCATGGCTTTCTTAGATAGCCGGTCACCATATATTATACAAAGCTGGCTTGGAGAATGTGAATCACCTGGTGCAATGAATCGGTAATTTAAGTAGGACTCTTAGTATTTTCTTTTAAATGCAGCTTTCTTTTTGTTGGCAGTATTAGAGTCTTCTGCTGTCTCATCATTGGATCTTTTCCGGTTTTCAAAGAAGCTCTCCAGCAACGTTTGTTTTTTACTCATTTTGTCTAGGATTAGCTTGCGGGCTTACCAAAGCTGTGACTGAGAAAAGGCCATAGTGTGGGAAAGAGGCACGGATGGAAGTGGTAAATAAAATAATGGGCAAGCCACATATGGACTAAGATAAGTGTCAGATTCTGACTTAAAGTCTGCCACCAGATGCAGCTGTACAATTGAAGTATAGCAACTCACCTGACACTATAAAGCCTGCCACCAGATGCAGCTTGTCACTTGCCACTCACTGATGGGGTTTTGATATGAGTCTGTAAACAACTGATTTATTATGGTCTCTGTGCAGTCAAACCTCTCTGCTAATGATAATCTGTATTTGCAGCCGCTCCCCAGTGCTAGCATCACAGCCTCAGCTCCACCTCAGATCATCAGGCATTAGATTCTCATAAGGAGCACGCAGTCTAGATCCCTCACGTGTTCAGTTCACAGTAGGGTTCACGCGTCTATGAGATTATAATGCCACTGCTGATCTGACAGCAGGCAGAGCTCAGGCGGTAGTGCGAGCAATGGGGAGCAGCTGTAAATAGAGATGGAGCTTCGCTCACTCGCCCGCCGCTCACCTCCTGCTATGTGGCCCGGTTCCTAATAGGCCATGGACCGCTACTGGTCCGTGGGGGAGGGGGTGGGGACCCCTGCTATAAAATAACTGAACAGTACTCCTCAATTTTTTTAAAGTCATCATATACAATGAAAGTCTGAGAAACTGTCATGGCCAAAAGGGATCTAAGGAAACATCACAACCAAAGGTAATGTGGTATGCTGGATGGGATCTTGGAACAGAGCAAGAATAATAGCTAAAAACTAAGAAAATCTGAATAAACTATGAACTTTTGTTGCTAATAATGTATAAGTATTGGTTTATTAATTGTGACCAACATCCCATACCAGTGAATGATGTTAGTAACAGATGAAACTGGGTAAGAAGTATGAAAACTCCCTGTGTTAGATTCTCAATTTTTTTCTAAATTTAAAATTATTTAAAAAAACTAAACTATATATAAAATATGACAAAATGGACTAAGTTTATCTCAAAAAAGTCATAAAATTAATTATTGAATGGATACATTTTGATCAATTTTTGATTATAAAATTAGTATATGGAAAATTTATTTACTATATTTAACATTAACCAGTTTTTGTTAATATGTCATTTAACCCATTTATACAAAAGAGGAAACCAAGGGTTAGAAAGGTCCTTTGGTATTGTTTAAACTGATACCCATGTGAACCTGAGAGTATCCAAAATATTTGCAGACACATCTGCTCAATGAGAGTTTTTAGTTATGATGGATTATCTAGATGACAACTGCAATTATGACTGACCGAAGTGATTGACCCAAATGATTACCTAATTGAAAATGTTAAATATGTGATATGCTTGAGGTGTATCTGACTTCTTTCAGGTTGACTTGTCCAAATTTTAAAGTAAGAATATTTGGTCAGTAATACAGTTACTAGTTGAATTATTTTTCCTATTTTTACAGATATAGGATTTTTTGCAGTGATAATTTTCAGTGTAAAGAAATTCAACACTAGGTTTTAGTTTTTTAAATCACGTGGTAGAGACATTGATTTGCCTTCATGAAAATGACATTTTACACTGGAATAATTTTCAAAATGAAGGTCAAATGTGGTCCTGGTACACTGTGCACATGTAGAGTTCATAGTCAGAAAGCCAATTAGTGGGATATTGAACCTTACAATATGCAGAGACATTCAGGCAAAATCAAATGAAAGAAAGAATTTGATGAAATTTTCTCATATTTGGATCAAACATAATAAGCAGATCTGATCTTTGTGTAGCTCATTAGTAACCATAGATATAAATAGGCAGTAAAGAACAGTACATTTTAATTTGCCATATTTTACTTAGGGGCATGCTTTCAAGTGTTTTGACTTATTAAAATATTTAATCAGATTAAGAATAATTTTATTGTTAAAATTAAAAAATGATAATGATAAATGAATGTTTCAAGTAATGGTGCATCACATTCAAAATCTGACAAAAAATGACAAGTGGAGGACAAATTATGGAAGTGTAGCTTTCTGCTAGTATCTCTAAAATCCAGAATTTAGTTTCAAAATTTAATATTATCTACTGTATAAAAGTAATGATAATTTAAAGTTTATCAATTGTTCAGTCTTGCTTGTAATTAATTTGTTAATTTATTTTGGTTTAATGGTTTTTGTAAGAACTATAAGCATAAAAGTTTGTACCACATTTATGTCTGAACATAATTGAAGTAGTACAGTATTATAATATAAAAATTTTAACTTATTTTTCAAAGATATTTGAACATAATTTACAGTTAGAAGAACTGTGCTAATACTTCACTTGAGGAGTTTTCAATTATAATTGGTAAATGTCATACCCTTACCCTGTTTTTAAGAAATAACATTGCCTAATTGCAGAGAGATAAGAGCAAAACATTCATCATTTTTATTTCAAAGCCATTCACCACCTACTCACATAAGACTGAGTTTAACCAGCAATGTAAAATATTTACACTGCAGGTTCTTGTCAAGGAGTATAACCTCAAACTCACTCTCAAGTCTCAAAAGCTCTACTGAAAGAATTAATATTAATGTAAAATTACCTTGAGGATATACAACCCATTCATTCATATAGATCAGTGACTCTGTCTTAGCTGCATATTAAATCATCTAAGACACTTAAAAAATACTGATATCTGGCTCCCATCTTGAGCTATTTTGATTTAATTGGTTGGATGTGGGACTTGATATGGTTAATAAGTTCCCTTATATGATTGGAATTAAAAAAAAAAAAACAAGGGCTTCCCTGGTGGTGCAGTGGTTGAGAGTCCGCCTGCCGATGCAGAGGACACGGGTTCATGCCCCAGTCCGGGAGGATCCCACATGCCACGGAGTGGCTAGGCCCATGAGCTATGGCCACTGGGCCTGCGCGTCCAGAGCCTGTGCTCCGCAGCGGGAGGGGCCACAACAGTGAGAGGCCTGCGTACCACAAAAAATCCCAAAAAAACAAAAACAAGAACCACTGGAATAGAAACTAGAAAGCAGTGCTTCTGATCCCAGCCTGCATATTAGTATCACAGGGGGTGCTTTCAGAATAGTGATGCAACTATAACAAAATACAACAAAAACAAAAGTGCTGACACTAGGGCCGTACCCCCTGATTCTGGTTTAATGGGTCTGTGGTGGGATGCAATTTGCTGATATTGTTTCAAAGCTTCTACAGGTGATTGTAATGTAAAGTCAGGGCTGAGAACCATAGCTCCAAGACCTGGGCCACCTTATTTAGACTCCTGTAGAAGAAGAACATTTGGTCAAATATGTCTACTATACTTACTGCAGGGATGTTGTTCATTGTATTCCACAGTGAAAGAGATTTCTTTCTGGTGTCATAAGTAAGAAGAGTTATGCAACTCCTGGAGAAATGTATTTGTTTTTATTGCCTGGACACTCTGCATTACTGCTAAAAGGCTTAGGTGCAAATTCAAGGCCAATGCTTAGCAAATGGGGAACATATGTTGTGGACAAACTTCATGTCATTTTTATCTTCTATTTCCTATTTTTGTTGTACCCTGTCCCCCAAAATTCCATTTGCTTTTAATTAATCACAAGGATTCTTGTTTTATTTTCCTTTTTTCAAGTCTTCTTCAATTATTTCTGCTGCCCTATGAGACTGAAAAAAGGAAGGAGAGAAGGAAAAGGGAAGGAGGAAGATAAATTCAAGGATTTTTATAGCATATACTCAACTGTGTGCAGAAGCAAAAAGACATACATTTAACACGGGTTTGCATTAGAGTGGACTCTAATTTACCTTATTGGTTTAACAGAAAAGTCCATTTGAAATATTGGCATGTAAGTAACCTTAAAACAGTTGGAATTTGAGTAATAATGCAAGATAATAGGATAAATTTGATTGACTAGTTGGTGGTATTAAACTTAATTTAGTTGGATTTTAGATTACCCCCAAATGTATTCCTGGAATAGAACACTTTTTTTTTTTTAGCAAATGAGATGTTTAAATTGTTATGTAGTATATTTCATTACATAAATCCAGTCTTTAACTCTGTAGAAAAATATTCAAACTGTGAATTTATAATTTAGGAAGATATAATTAAATGCTGATCCTTAAATTAGTGGATGACCTAACTAAATGAAGCATTGTATTTATTAATTAATTCATTATTAATTCAAACAATATTTCCTGGGCAGGTTACTACTGCCCGACTCTGGGTCAGCCACTCTGCTATGCAGTGTGATTCTAGTGGTTAACAAAATAGATGGTCTCTGTTCGCATAGAATCTATACTCTAGATCGGAAACAGACTTAAATGAACATAAGTAGAAATATATATTTATTTAGAACTAGTGAAAAATGTTATGGAGAAAAATGCATATTATTATAAAAGACTAAAACAATGGCAGAGATGGGGGGTGGAATTGGAGTGTAATATACTCTGATAATTCAGAAGTTTCTCTTGTGACAAAATTTGGATCAAAATCTAAAGGAGAATGAATAATCCTCAAGTGGGCAATGTGTATGTGTTGACATGGGTGAGGGGAATTGGGAAAGCTCTTTATGTAGAGGGGATAGCATATATTATAGTCAATAAAAGAATAAAAAATTTCTATATATGCATGTGTAATCATACATTTACTTACATACAATTTCAAATCAATCTAACAGGAATTCCATTCAAAGTTTTTCCATTCACTAGTACTTGTTAAAACTTGAACTGGACAAGGAGCAAGATATAACAGTAACTTTCAAAATAGAATACAGTAAGTTAGCAGAATATCTGAACATTTTAAGGAGTGAAACTCTTGAAGGGGGAGAAAAATAAGGCAAAATGAGGATGCTTTGTGAATCCTAATTCTTTCATTCTGATGTTCTACCTCCACTCCTATTTACTTGAAGTTGACGTTGCAAGTAAAACTCAGACATATTTTTGCAAAAGTCCCTCAACCTAAGTTAGATTTTCTAAGACCTCAGAACAAGTCTCAAGAGAACGTGAAGATAGAGTAAGTCAGCAGTCTGTACTGTCAGATTCCTCTCACTGATGGTGATCTAATCATAGACAATTTGTGCACAGGAAGGAGGTTGTGGATTCTTACATATATGTACAGTCCAGACTATTCCTATGAGCTCCACAAAATCTGATTTCCTATGTTCTTTACTGGGATGGCTCACAGGCTACTCAACTTCACATCTGAAACTTAACTCTTGACGTGTTTCTACAAGGTCGCCGATTCTTCAGTGTCTCACATCTCAGTACATGCATCCCTGGGTACAATGGTGCTCATACCAATGATTTGACAGTCATCTCTTACACATTTCCCCACCTCTAGCCCATCACTCACCCTTGTCAGTTATAACTCCTATATATAGCACAATCCATCCTGTCCTCTACATTGCACTATTGATACTTCTAACTTAACTTCCATCATCTCTCATTTGGATTATTGCAGTAACCCTCTAACTGATTTCTTCATGTTCAACTGTATACCTTTCTAGTCTATTCCCACCAAATAACAATGTTTTTAAAAAAAGTTTTATTGGAGTATAGTTGATTTACAATGTTGTGTTAGTTTCAAGTGTACAGCAAAATGAATCAGTTATACATATACATATATCCACTCTTTTTTAGATTCTTTTCCATATAGGCCATTACAGAGTATTGAGTGCAGTTCCCTGTATTATACAGTAGGTCCTTAATAGTTAGTATGTTTTTTAATGCAGTTTTGATCATGTCAGTTCGATGCTTAAAATCTTTAACTGATTTTGCTTTGATCTTCTGAGAAGATTATAAAATGGTTCACTTGCACTACATATCTGGACTTTGCCTATATTTGCAGCCTCATCTGCCCGTCATTTCCCTCTTGCTCAAGGTCCTCATCTGCCCGTCATTTCCCTCTTGCTAAAGGTCTTCCAGCTGCATTAGCTCCAAGCTCTCTTTGGCCTCAGTGCCTTCACCCAGACAGTCTCTCATGCCCAGAATGCTCTTTAACCCACTCTTTATCTGATGATCTGGCTAATTCCTACTCAAGCTTCAGGTTATGTCTTAAATATCATTTTGTCAGAGAGCCTTTTCTTCACCTTGTAATTAAAATTAAGGTCTCATCTGTTTACACTCTCTTTATACCCTATGTTTTCTATACCCTATATTTTTTATCTATAGCTATATCTCAATTTGTAATTACATATTTTTGTGCTTGCAATTGCTTGTTTAATATTTACTACTGTCACCAAAATGTAAGCTCTGTGAAGACATGGGATGGAGTCATGTTTAGAAGATATATGTTAAAATTGGGCAGGAGTCAAGCCAAGGATTGCTCTTTTGTATTGTGCTAAGGGATTTGGATTTGGGATTTGGATTTTATCTTGGAGGAAATAGAGAACTAATGAAAAAATTTAAGCAAGGTGGTGGGGTGTTCAGAATTTGAAAAAGTCTTTATGGTCCCTAGTGGAGGTTGAGTGACATAAGAGTAATACCAGAGGCAAGGAGACTAGGTAAAACATTACTGAAATGATTCAAGTAGGAATGTTGAAAGGCAAACTAAGGCATAGTGATGTTAGAACAGGAAACATATTTAATGAATTATAATAAGGTGTCAATCAATAGTTGGGCTCCTGGGGAAGCAGACTCTGAGGTGGAGATTAGAGTGTGCATTGGGTTTTATAAAGTGCTCTTGGGATCAACCCCTAAGGGAAAGAAGAGAAGGAAGAGAATTGGAAATAAGAAGTCAAGTTGTAGTACAGAATCAGTGAAAGCCTAAGCTAGCCCCACAGTGAACTCTGGATCTGGGATGGCCCCTTAGAGTTAACCTCTAGTTGGGGCTAGTGGACTAGACCTTCACAGTCCTATATTAATCAGTCATTCATTGGATATAGGCTGTCCCCATGCATGGGGAATACTTTGGGTGAGATGGCTGTTTTCAGGCAATACCTGAAGGTGGATGACAGGTGAGATCATTTTGCTGTTGGCACTCTTAGCAGTTGGAAGAGGCATTTGGGTGCATAAGCCTCCACAGGTTCCTATTGACTGAAGGGCTGAGAGAAACAAAGAAACCTGGGTGATAAACAGAGTGAGGCCTGGGCTGAAGATAAAAGATTAGAAACTTATAGCCCAATAAGACATAGCAGAAGCTATGGCCTTTGCTGAAACTCCCTAGAAAGCATGTGCTGGGAGAAAAGAGTATTGAGGTATATATGGAAGCCTGAAAAAACCAGACAAAACAAACCTGGGTCAGGGCACCTATGGAATGAAAAGACTGAGGATGAGCATGTAAAGAAGTAGTAAGCAGGATGATATAACAAAGGCAAAAGAGACAAACATTACAGCAAACATTTCCTGGGTGCTTGTCAAAGCCAGGTCTTTGAACATATTACATAAACTTCAACTTCAAAGAAGCCCTATGATGTTGGTATCATTATTGTCCTACTTTTGTAGAACAGGCAACTTTGAATGGTTCAAAACATACCCAAATTTGATGGTTAAGCCATCAAGCCATGACTGACACAAACCTCTCTCCAAAACATGTGCTGTTTACTGCCTCATCTAGAAGATGGTGGTTTATTTTGAACTTTACAGAAAGGACGATTAAGCAAGAATATGGAAGTGTTCTTTGGAGATAGTGTTAGGATGTCCCAGAATTCTATCACATTTCTAGCAAGGGGAAAATGTGAAGGTGGACCAAAAGATGTATATGAATACATAGCAGGGAATACAGATCTGACAAGATGGAATTTTAATATGGAAGATAATTGAGTATGTTTGTATTCTAAAGGACAATTCAGAGAGACAAAGAGGGCATAGGTAAAATGAAAGTAGGGCATGATCAATGGACCAAGGGCCCCTGAGGAAGTATGGGATAAGATTCACAGAAAAGTTAGAGAAGAAAGCAATATCTCCCCTTAAATGTAAAGGAGAGAAAGTAAAGATGGTGTTGACAATTGTCTTTGATTGTGAGAGCAAAACAAAAACTAAAGCTCCTGCATTACTTATGTTTCTCATATTATACTTATACTTAGGATGTGCCTCCATATTCTAAGTAAACATATGCTCTTACTTGTGTTTGTCTGTAACACAGACCAGATGTTCTGTCTGATAAAAAAATCAAACATTTGGAAGTTGGAAAATTCCAGGACAAAATAAAGACAGGAGTAAAAATTAGGTAGAATGAGGAAGAGGAAATAGAAGTAATAAGTCAGAGTAGTGTTGGCAAATCCGTTCAGGGTGGGAACGGTTAAACTTGTGTCTCAACAACCTGAAACAAAGGGCTGAGAAAACTCTTCATCCTTAGTTGGTGTTAGGAAACTATGAACTACACAGAAGTCATCTGTTTCCTCAGTGATTCACACTTCTTAGAGAAGAAGTTCTTATTTGGTCTAGGATGGTACTAAGAAAGCAACAACATCAGCAGCAAGGATAGATAGATGATAGATAGATGATAAATAGATAGGGCTTCCCTGGTGGTGCAGTGGTTGAGAGTCTGCCTGCTGATGCAGGGGACACGGGTTCGTGCCATAAAAGATAGATAGATACATACATACATACATAGATGGACCACCCTTCTTGGAAACTTAATAGTTTTCACATGTTCTAATTAAATTCCTGGGTTTTTAAAACCTGGATAGTGTTGGACCACCCATCATCTCTTGACTTATATTTGACTAAAATGGAGGATCTTTTGGAAATGGTAATGCCTCCCACTAGAGCATGCTTGGTGTGCCTGCTTTCAAATAGTTTTCATCCTTGGAATGGATTCCTTGCAGTAGAATGTGAAAGAAAAAGAGGAAAAGTTCACACCTCCCAAATTAAGCCTACTCCCCACCACATGTCTGAACCATGGCAGGAATGTGAGCTACAAAAATGCCAACTTGACTCTCAGATTTTGAAACCACCTCAATTGAAATTTACTTGCTTTGAAAATTTGAAAACTATCAAAGGGATAACACTAAATTTCAGGTTTAATCCCAATTCATATGAAAATTCTTATGAATTCTTTTCTATCCTCCTGTTTTTTGTTTGTTTTAACTTTATTGGGGTATAATTGCTTTACAATGGTGTGTTAGTTTCTGCTTTATAACAAAGTGAATCAGTTATACATATACATATGTTCCCATATCTCTTCCCTCTTGCGACTCCCTCCCTCCCACCCTCTCTATCTGACACATCCAGGAGGTCACAAAGCACCGAGCTGATCTCCCTGTGCTATGCCGCTGCTTCCCACTAGCTATCTACCTTACGTTTGGTAGTGTATATATGTGCATGTCTCTCCCTCGCTTTGTCACAGCTCACCCTTCCCCCTCCCCATATCCTCAAGTCTGTTCTCTAGTAGGTCTGTGTCTTTATTCCTGTCTTACCCCTAGGTTCTTCATGACAGTTTTTTTTTCTTAAATTCCATATATAAGTGTTAGCATATGGTATTTGTCTTTCTCTTTCTGACTTTCTTCACTCTGCATGACAGACTCTAGGTCCATCCACCTCACTACAAATAACTCAATTTTGTTTCTTTTTAAGGCTGAGTAATATTCCATTGCATATATGTGCCACATTTTCTTTATCCATTCATCTGATGGTGGGCACTTAGGTTGTTTCCATGTCTGGGCTATTGTAAATAGAGCTGCAATGAACATTTTGGTACATGACTCTTTTTGAATTATGGTTTTCTCAGGGTATATGCCCAGTAGTGGGATTGCTGGGTCCTATGGTAGTTCTATTTGTAGTTTTTTAAGGACCCTCCATACTGTACTCCATAGTGGCTCTACCAATTCACATTCCCACTAGCAGTGCAAGAGTGTTCCCTTTTCTCCACACCCTCTCCAGCATTTATTGTTTCTAATTTTTTTTTTTTATGATGGCCATTCTGACTGATATGAGATGATATCTCACTGTAGCTTTGATTTACATTTCTCTAATGATTAAAGATGTTGAGCATTCTTTCATGTGTTTGTTGGCAGTCTGTATATCTTCTTTGGAGAAATGTCTATTTAGGTCTTCTGCCCATTTTTGGATGGGGTTGTTAGTTTTTCTGTTATTGAGCTACATGTGCTCCTTGTAAATTTTGGAAATTAATCCTTTGTCAGTTGCTTCATTTTCATATTTTCTCTCATTCTGAGGGTTGTCTTTTGCTCTTGTTTATGGTTTCCTTTGCTGTGCAAAAGGTTTGAAGTTTCATTAGGTCCCATTTGTTTATTTTTTATTATTTCCATTTCTCTAGGAGGTGGGTCAAAAAGGATCTTGCTGTGATTTATGTCATAGAGTATTCTACCTATGTTTTCCTCTAAGAGTTTGATAGTTTCTGCCCTTACATTTAGGTCTTTAATCCACTTTGAGCTTATTTTTGTGTATGGTGTTAGGGAGTGATCTAATCTCATACGTTTACATGTACCTGTCCAGTTTTCCCAGCACCCCTTATTGAAGAGGCTTTCCTTTCTCCACTGTATATTCCTGCCTCCTTTATCAAAGATAAGGTTGCCATATGTGCGTGGGTTTATCTCTGGGCTTTCTATCCTATTCCATTGATCTATCTTTCTGGTTTTGTGCCAGTACCAAGACTGTCTTGATTACTGTAGCTTTGTAGTATAGTCTGAAGGCAGGGAGCCTGATTCCTCCTGCTCCGTTTTTATTCTCAAGATTGCTTTGGCTATTCGGGGTCTTTTGTGTCTCCATACAAATTGTGAATTTTTTTGTTCTAGTTCTGTGAAAAATGCCAGTGGTACTTTGATAGGGATTGCATTGAATCTGTAGATTGCTTTGGGTAGTAGAGTCATTTTCACAATGTTGATTCTTCCAATCCAAGAACATGGCATATCTCTCCATCTATTTGTATCATCTTTAATTTCTTTGATCAGTGTCTTATAATTTTCTACATACACTTCTTTTGTCTCCTTAGGTAGGTTTATTCCTAGATATTTTATTCTTTTTGTTGCAATGGTAAATGGGAGAGTTTTCCTGATTTCACTTTCAGATTTTTCATCATTAGTGTATAGGAATGCCAGAGATTTCTGTGCATTAATTTTGTATCCTGCAACTTTACCGAATTCACTGATTAGCTCTAGTAGTGTTCTGGTAGCATCTTTAGGATTTTCTATGTATAGTATCATGTCATCTGCAAACAGTGACAGCTTTACTTCTTCTTTTCCGATTTGGATTCCTTTTATTTCCTTTTCTTCTCTGATTGCTGTGGCTAAAATTTCCAAAACTATGTTGAATAAGAGTGGTGAGAGTGGGCAACCTTGTCTTGTTCCTGATCTTAGTGGAAATGTTTTCAGTTTTTCACCATTGAGGATGATGTTGGCTGTGAGTTTCTCATTTAAGGCCTTTATCATGTTGAGGAAAGTTCCCTCTATGCCTACTTTCTGCAGGGTTTTTAATCATAATTTGGTGTTGAATTTTGTCGAAAGCTTTCTCTGCATCTCTTGAGATGATCATATGGTTTTTCTACTTCAGTTTGTTAATATGGTTTATCACATTGATTGGTTTGTGTATATTGAAGAATCCTTGCATTCCTGGAATAAACCCCACTTGATCATGGTGTATGATCCGTTTAATGTGCTGTTGGATTCTGTTTGCTAGTATTTTGTTGAGGATTTTTGCATCTATGTTCATCAGTGGTATTGGCCTGTAGTTTTCTTTCTTTTTGATATCCTTGCCTGGTTTTGGTATCAAGGTGATGGTGGCCTCGTAGAATGAGTTTGCGTGTGTTCCACCCTCTGCTATATTTTGGAAGAGTTTGAGAAGGATAGGTTTTAGCTCTTCTCTAAATGTTTGATAGAATTCGCCTGTGAAGCCATCTGGTCCTGGGCTTTTGTTTGTTGTAAGATTCTTAATCACAGTTTCAATTTCAGTGCTTGTGGTTGGTCTGTTCATATTTTCTATTTCTTCCTGATTCAGTCTTGGCAGGTTGTGCATTTCTAAAAATTTGTCTATTTCTTCCAGGTTGTCCATTTTATTGGCTTATAGTTGCTTGTAGTAATCTCTCATGATCTTTTGTATTTCTGCAGTGTCAGTTGTTACTTCTCCTTTTTCATTTCTAATTCTATTGATTTGAGTCTTCTCCTTTTCTTCTTGATGAGTCTGGCTAGTGGTTTATCTATTTTGTTTATCTTCTCAAAGAACCAGCTTTTAGTTTTATTAGTCTTTGCTATCGTTTCCTTCATTTCTTTTTCATTTATTTCTGATCTGATCTTTATGATTTCTTTCTTTCTGCTTATTTGGGTTTTTTTTTTTTTGTTGTTGTTGTTCTTCTTTCTCTAATTGCTTTAGATGCAAAGTTAGGTTGTTTATTCGAGACTTTTCCTATTTCTTAAGGTGGGCTTTTATTTCTATAATCTTCCCTCTTAGAACTGTTTTTGCTGCATCTCATAGGTTTCGGGTCATCGTGTCTCCATTGTCATTTGTTTCTAGGTTTTTTTTTAATTTCCTTTTTGATTTCTTCAGTGATCACTTCGTTATTAAGTAGTGTATTGTTTAGCCTCCATGTGTTTGTATTTTTTACAGATCTTTTCCTGTAATTGATATCTAGTCTTATGGCATTGTGGTTGGAAAAGATACTTGATACAATTTTAATTTTCTTAAATTTACCAAGGCTTGATTTGTGACCCAAGATATGATCTATCCTGGAGACTCTTCCATGAGCACTTGAGAAAAATGTGTATTCTGTTGTTTTGGGGTGGAGTGTCCTATAAATATCAATTAAGTCCATCTTGTTTGATGTATCATTTAAAGCTTGTGTTTCCTTATTTATTTTCATTTTGGATGATCTGTCCATTGGTGAAAGTGGGGTGTTAAAGTGCCCTGCTATGAATGTGTTACTGTCAATTTCCCCTTTTATGGCTGTTAGTATTTGCCTTAAATATTGAGGTGCTCCTATGTTGGGTGCATAAATATTGACAATTGTTATATCTTCTTCTTGGATCTATCCCTTGATCATTATGTAGTGTCCTTCTTTGTCTCTTCTAATCATCTTTATTTTAAAGTTTATTTTGTCTGATGTGAGAATTGCTAGTCCAGCTTTCTTTTGGTTTCCATTTGCATGAAATAACTTTTTCCATCCCCTTACTTTCAGTCTGTATGTGTCTCTAGGTCTGATGTTGGTCTCTTGTAGACAGCATATATATGGGTCTTGTTTTTGTATCCATTCAGCCAATCTGTGTCTTTTGGTGGGAGCATTTAGTCCACTTACATTTAAGGTAATTATTGATATGTATGTTCCTATTCCTATTTTCTAAATTGTTTTGGGTTCGTTATTGTAGGTATTTTCCTTCTCTTGTGTTTCTTTCCTAGAGAAGTTCCTTTTGCATTTGTAGTAAAGCTGGTTTGGTGGTGCTGAACTCTCTCAGCTTTTGCTTGTCTGTAAAGGTTTTAATTTCTCCATCAAATCTGAATGAGATCATTGCTGGGTAGTGTAATCTTGGTTGCAGGTTTTTATTCTTCATCACTTTCTATATGTCCTGCCCCTCCCTTCTGGCTTGCAGAGTTTCTGCTGAAAGATCAGCTGTTAACCTTATGGGGATTCCCTTGTGTGTTATTTGTTGTTTTTCCCTTGCTGCTTTTAATAGACTTTCTTTGTATTTAATTTTTGACAGTTTGATTAATACATGTCTTGGCGTATTTATCCTTGGATTTATCCTGTATGGGGCTCTCTGTGCTTCCTGGACTTGATTAACTATTTCCTTTCCCATATTAAGGAAGTTTTCAACTATAATCTCTTCAAATATTTTCTCAGTCCATTTCTTTTTCTCTTCTTCTCCTGGAACCCCTATAATTCGAATGTTGGTGCATTTAATGTTGTCCCAGAGGTCTCTGAGATGGTCCTCAGTTCTTTTCATTCTTTTTTCTTTATTCTGCTCTGCAGTAGTTATTTCCACTATTTTATCTTCCAGGTCACTTATCTATTCTTCTGCCTCAGTTATTCTGCTACTGATCCCATCTAGAGTATTTTTAATTTCATTTATTGTGTTGTTCATTGTTGTTTGTTTCATCTTTAGTTCTTCTAGGTCCTTGTTAAATGTTTCTTGTATTTTGTCTATTCTATTTCCAAGGTTTTGGATCATCTTTATTATCATTATTCTGAATTCTTTTTCAGGTAGACTGCCTGTTTCCTTTTCATTTTTTAGGTCTGGTGCCTTTTTATCTTGCTCCTTTATCTGCTGTGTGTTTTTCTGTCTTCTCATTTTGCTTATCTTACTGTGTTTGGGGTCCCCTTTTTGCAGGCTACAGGTTCGTAGTTCCCATTGTTTTTGGTGTCTGTCCCCAGTGGCTAAGGTTGGTTCAGTGGGTTGTGTAGACTTCCTGGTGGAGGGGACTAGTGCCTGTGTTCTGGTGGATGAGGCTGGATTTTGTCTTTCTGGTGGGCAGGTCCATGTCTGGTGGTGTGTTTTGAGGTGTCTGTGGACTTATTATGATTTTAGGCAGCCTCTCTGCTAATGGCTGGGTTTGTGTTCCTGTTTTGCTAGTTGTTTGGCATAGGGTGTCTAGCACTGTAGCTTGCTGGTCGTTGAGTGAAGCTGGGTGCTGGCATTGAGATGGAGATCTCTGGGAGATTTTCACCGTTTTATATTATGTGCAGGTGGGAGGTCTCTTGTTGACCAGTGTCCGAAGTTGGCTCTCCCACCTCAGAGGCACAGCACTGACTCCTGTCTGCAGCACCAAGAGCCTTTCATCCACACGGCTCAGAATAAAAGGGAGAAAAAGTAGAGAGAAAGAATTAGTAGAAGTAGGAAGAAAGAAAGAAGAAAGGAAGGAAGGAAGGAAGGAAGGAAGGAAGAAAGAAAGAAAGAAAGAAAGAAAGAAAGAAAGAAAGAAAGAAGAAAAGGATAGAAGGAAAGAAGGAAAGAAAGAAAGGATGGAGGGAGGGAGGAAGGAAGGAAGGATGGAAGGAGGGAAGGAAGGAAAAAAGAAAGAAAGCAAGAAGATAAAGTAAAATATAATGAAGTTATTAAATTAAAAAATATTTATTAAGAAAAAAAATTAATAAAGAAAAAAAATGGACGGATATACCCTTAGGACAAATGGTGGAAGCAAAGCTATACAGACAAAATCTCATACAGAAGCATACACATACACACTCACAAAAAGAGGAAAAGAGGAAAAAATCATAAATCTTGCTCTCAAAGTCCACCTCCTCAATTTGGGATGATTTGTTGTCTAAAGGAGGGAAGGAAGGAAAGAAAGAAAGAAAGAAAGAAAGAAAGAAGATAAAGTAAAATAAAATAAAGTTATTAAAATAAAAAATAATTATTAAGAAAAAAATTTAAAAAAAAAACAACGAGATAGAACTCTAGGACAAATGGTGAAGCAAAGCTATACAGACAAAATCTCACACAGAAGCATACACGTACACACTCACAAAAAGAGGAAAAGAGGAAAAAATCATAAATCTTGCTCTCAAAGTCCACCTCCTCAATTTGGGATGATTTGTTGTCTATTCAGGTATTCCACAGATGCAGGGTATATCAAGTTGATTGTGGAGCTTTAATCCGCTGCTTCTGAGGCTGCTGGGAGAGATTTCCCTTTCTCTTCTTTGTTCTCACAGCTCCCAGGGGCTCAGCTTTGGATTCGGCTCCGCCTCTGCGTGTAGGTCGCCGGAGGGCGTCTGTTCTTCGCTCAGACAGGATGGGGTTAAAGGAGCTGCTGATTCGGGGGCTCTGGCTCACTCAGGCTGGGGGGAGGGAGGGGTACGGAGTGCGGGTAGAGCCTGAGGCAGCAGAGGCTGGCGTGACGTTGCAGCAGCCTGAGGTGTGCCGTGCGTTCTCCCGGGGAAGTTGTCCCTGGATCCCGGGAACTTGGCAGTGGCGGGCTGCACAGCTCCCTGGAAGGGAGGTGTGGATAGTGACCTGTGCTCACACACAGGCTTCTTGTTTGTGGCAGCAGCAGCCTTAGAGTCTCCTGCCCGTCTCTGGGGTCCACACTTTTAGCCGCAGCTCACGCCCATCTCTGGAGCTCCTTTAAGCAGCGCTCTTAATCCCCTCTCCTCGAGCACCAGGAAACAAAGAGGGAAGAGAAAGTCTCTTGCCTCTTTGGCAGGTCCAGACTTTTCCCTGGACTCCCTCCCAGCTAGCCGTGGAGCACTAACCCCTTCAGGCGGTGTTCATGCCGCCAATCCCAGTCCTCTCCCTGCGCTCCGATCGAAGCCCGAGCCTCAGCTCGCAGCCCCGCCCACCCCTGCAGGTAAGCAGACAAGCTTCTCGGGCTGTGAGTGCCGGTCGGCCCCGATCCTCTGTGCAGGAATCTCTCTGCTTTGCCATCCGCACCCCTGTTGCTGTGCTCTCCTCCGCAGCTCCGAAGCTTTCCCCCTCCGCCACCTGCTGGCTCCACCCATGAAGGGGCTTCCTAGTGTGTGGAAACCTTTCCTCCTTCACAGCTCCCTCCCACTGGTGCAGGTCCCGTTCCTATTCTTTTGTCTCTGTTTATTCTTTTTTCTTTTGCCCTACCCCGGTACGTGGGGAGTTTCTTGCCTTTTGGGAGGTCTGAGGTCTTCTGCCAGCGTTCAGTAGGTGTTCTGTAGGAGTTGTTCCATGTGTAGATGTATTTCTGGTGTATCTGTGGGGAGGAAGGTGATCTCCACATCTTACTCTTCTGCCATCTTCTCCTCATCCTCTATCCTCCTGTTTTTTTGAGTCAGACTAGAAAGAGGAAGGAAGCATCATAAGTGAGAGACCATATCTACTCCTGCATCAGTTACTGTGCACCTAGTCTAGCCAGGTGTTCTGAAAACCTCACATTCCTCATCTAGCAAATGAGAGACTGAAGCCTGATGACTTTGAAGCTGCCTTCCATCTCTAAAAGTTTTTCTGTTACGTGGATTTAAGTAATTACACATCTAATCCAAAGGGTCACTTTCATATTGCTCCATAAAAATGGAATATACATTTTTGACTTTGATAAATATGATGTATTCCAAGCTGCTGTTGAAGAAACATCTAATGAACATTTATAATCTAAACATTATTTCACCAGAGAGAAAGATGTCACTCAACAGATAATATAATAATTACCAGTAAATTCAATAATAAGAAGTGCTTCTCATTGTTCTTGCTTTCTGGATCTTACAAAGAAACTGTGAAATTTGCATGTCTTGCTTAGGATGTCCCATTTCATAAAGTATCAGTGATTTTAGTAGAAGTCTTGAAAATAATACCTGAACATTTATTTTAATTCAAGAAGTCATTATTAAAACCAGGATTCATGAACCATATTAAAGAGAGGTGGCTTAGATTAGAAGAAAATAGTAGGTCATCTGAAGTCCAAAGTGTTTTGCAAATGCTCTCCAAAGAACTGGCAAGGTGTTGGTGTTTTCTTCTGTGGTGGCTTAACACATGTATTTATACTTTTATATCAGAGTGATTTTTTTTTTTTTTCAGTACACGGGCCTCTCACTGCTGTGGCCTCTCCCATTGGGGAGCATAGGCTCCGGACGCGCAGGCTCAGCGGCCATGGCTCACGGGCCCAGCCGCTCCGCGGCACGTGGGATCTTCCCGGACCGGGGCACGAACACATGTCCTCTGCATCGGCAGGCGGACTCTCAACTACTGCGCCACAAGGGAAGCCCCAGAGTGATTTTTAGACAAGAAGTTTTCAACTCTGTAATTAGCAATCCACAATGGAAATTTTGACACATAATTACAGCATTGCTTAGACAATAGTAATATGAGAAATACTAACGCTGAATGCAGTATTTCTTGGCACACCTCTGGCTACGTTCTTATTGGCTGAGAAACAATTATATATGACTAGTAAGTAATTCATACATAGTATGAAGTGAATGCGAGTGTACAAGGGCAGCATGCACGTACAACAGGTACTTCTAGTTAAGCCACGTTCAGTCACTGCTGCCGGTTTGGACTAAAGTGTTCTTGGCAGTAACAGTGGAGAACATCATCAGAGATCACTGAAGCCTCACAGAGGGCTCCCCGTTCTGGGACGTGAGCAGCTTCCCTTGCAGATTGGATCCGTATTTAAAGCAGAGGCAATGACATTTAACCTGCTGCAAATCGCTGGACTGGTTCTTGGATTCTTTGGCATGGTGGGGACTCTGGCCACAGCACTTCTGCCTCAGTGGAGAGTATCAGCTTTTGTTGGCAGCAACATTATTGTCTTTGAAAGGATCTGGGAAGGGCTCTGGATGAACTGCATCCGACAAGTCAAGGTTAGGTTGCAGTGCAAGTTCTACAATTCTTTGCTGGCTCTCCCATTTGACCTGGAAGCAGCCCGTGCCCTCATGTGTGTAGCTGTTGCCTTATCTCTGATTGCTCTGCTTATTGGCATCTCCGGCATGAAGAAGACTCAGTGCAAAGACTCTAACGAGAGGGTTAAAGCATATCTTCTGGGGACTTCTGGAGTCCTCTTTATCCTGACGGGCATCTTCGTTCTCATTCCGGTGTGCTGGACAGCCAATATCATCATCAGGGATTTCTACAACCCAGCCGTCCACATAGGTCAGAAACGAGACCTGGGAGCGGCACTCTTCCTTGGCTGGGCAAGTACCGCTGTCCTCTTCATCGGAGGGGGTCTGCTTTGTGGGTACTGCTGTTGCAACAGAAAGAAGCAAAAGAACAGATATCCAGCCGCTGAGCATCCTGCGCCACACACAGATAAGAGACCACAGAATGGGACAGTGCTTAGTAAGACCTCCACCAGTTATGTCTAACACCTGCTTTTCACTCAAACTGTGGGTTATGATCAGTGTGTTTTATAGAGTCTTGCCAGAAACTGTAAGTACATCAGGCAGGAGAACTTGCTTTACGACTGTTTTTAAATTGAGATGAAAAGTTTAAAGGGCATATAGATTGTAGTCACCTGTGATAGGAATAAAAATGACTTGCTTTAGACATTCTGACCTCATGTGTATTAAATGCATTTACTATTACTGGACTCAAATAATAATCCCCGTTCCAATTTGTGTAGTCTAAAATCAAGTATGTCCATAATCCTTAGTATAATGATAGACTCTTTTTTTGTCCACAACCATATATTATCTGTTAAGAAATCCGAATTCTATTGTAATTCATAAGCCCTAGCAATAAAACATGTTCTAAAATATAACCTAACTTATTTTTTCTCCAAATTATTTCTTACACTAACATGGTAACAACTAAATTGATGACTTTTTTTCTTTTTAAAACAAGCTGCAAATAATAGACATCAAATAAGGACTTTTAATTGAATTTATCAAAATATGAAAATGTTTGTTCAGTGAAAAGAGTTGTTTCTCCTTTAGGAAACTCAAATGTACTAGAAATTAAACACTTTTAGGGAGAAGGAAGCTCTAATCTCTGTTAGGATATTTAAGAAGATGATTTTAAAGCATCTAACTTATACAGTTAAACTTGCTTAGAATTATATATTCAAATGAAAGTAATTTCTAAATGAAAAATAATATGCTCTCAGAACCTATGATGTGCACCTACAAGCAAACAGAATTATCTGTTTTGATAAGACACATCAACAGAATACTATGAACTCTCAATTCTCATCAACAGGAAATACAGTCCCAATTAGGGAATTGAGGTTTGGGTGTTGAAGGGACTGGTTTCTGTTCCTTGTTTTATTCTTTAGTCATTGCACAGGTCTACATACTCTAAGTAAAATGAAGAATCAAGGTCATGATTGAGGCAGTTAGTCAGGCCAGAGTAAGTACCTCCTTTTGTATTCTCTAATAAATAAATAGGTATGGATAAAGCATTTTGTTTTGCTTGAATTATATGCATTATTTTCTCAATTCTTCACTTCCCGTGTATTTAACATGCTAATATTGGGTCATAAGTGTGGGGCTTGGGGGAGATGGATAGACAAGTGTTTGTAGGGCAAGACCACCCCTATGCGATGCTTATGAATATCTCCAGTGTCTTGTGAACCAATTAATGTTTATATATTTTAACTCTTCAAATTTTAACTCTTCAAATTTTAACTCTTCAAATATTGTGTTTATTTTATAATAAAGATGTATTTCATTTACAACATATAATTTCAGTGAAGAGATTAAATTTGTTCACCAAATATTTATTTTATGTCCATGCTTATTACAACAAAATAATAAAATAAAATAGTTACATATTTTCAATAATGTTGGTCTATTTCCCTGTGGGGTTCATTTGAAAATGAAGTTCTGTCCTCAAAAGATCATCTAATAACTCTGAAGCATTAAATCAGAGATAACTCAAGCCTAGATGTTAATGTCAAACCCTCATTCCATTCTACAAACCACCAGCAAGACTTCAATAAGGCAAACCCTTGGCAATATAAAACTGTATTTTAAAAATTAGTAATACATTAATGATATAGGCCAAATAAATGTAAATGTCTTCAAATAATAGCAATAAAAATAAGAAAACCAATAATTTAGATAGATTTTTTCTAAGATTGCTTTATTTTTCAGTCTTAATTGAGAAAGACCAAAATATTGGGCATGTTGAAAAGGAGTCATTTATCTTACACAAGCAAATACATAAGACATCAGGACAAGCAAGATATATGCTTAAGGGTTGTCATGGAATCATTTGTCTCACCCTTTGGCTCACTAGAAGAAGTAATTAGTATGGCAGGATGGGTTCCAGAATCTAAATGAGGCATGATATCCTGCTAGTCAGAGAATCAAAGAGTAAAATTGTGTAACTCTAGGTAGAGTCATAAAGTTACTAGAGACAACATTAGCTACTGAATATGGGGCAAAGTTTTAGGGACTAAGAATTCTTTTCCTTGCCCTTTCATTAATCAGAGTATACTTTGGAAACAAAAAAAAATGTTCCTTCTCTCTGCTGCACTATTTTTCCTTCTACACCAAAAAAAATTAATAATTTTCAACGAATTTCAAGGTGCATTGTAGATGTAAATATCACACCACAAACCCAGGTATGGAAGAAATGCATCTTCTTTTTTAAATCCAAATTAAATTCAACTTCTTGGGTATTTTCCCATGTATTACACAGTTTTGGGGCTTAAGCAGCAGCTGAGTGGTAGGTTCAGGGGATCAGTCCATGATCATCACTCCATAGATGTACTGAGATGATGTCTATTATACCTGCCCACAAGGTCCCTTTAGGCTTCTCTGCTCGGTCGATTTTCTGTCATGCTTGGCAATCGTTTTTTGAGACTTTCTTGTTCTGGGCTGCTTGGATCGGTGGATTTCAACCCTGGCTGCATATTAATAGAATTGCCAGAGGAACTTTGAAAGCTACCAAAGCAGCCAGTGTCCAGATGACCTATGACATCATTTCCCAGAGTCATGGCAGGAATCTGACCTCCTGACTTGGTTACCAGCTGTCTACAAGCAGTGGTAAAGCAAATTTTGCCTTCTCCCGTAGGAATTTTTTAAAAAATATCACCTCCACAAATCTCCTCCTCCATTGTCAAAAATTTTATACGGGGGCTTCCCTGGTGGCGCAGTAGTTGAGAGTCCGCCTGCCGATGCAGGGGACACGGGTTCGTGCCCCGGTCCGGGAAGATCCCATATACCGCGGAGTGGCTAGGCCTGTAAGCCATGGCCACTGAGCCTGCGCGTCTGGAGCCTGTGCTCCGCAACAGGAGAGGCCACAACAGTGAGAGGCCCGCGTACAGCAAAAAAAAAAAAAAAAAAAAATTTATACAATTTCATAGACGCTTAGGCATTCAGAAGCAAAAATGCATAAATAAAGACTGAAACTTCTATAGGCGATTTTGCTTTCAGTTTTGCTATCTACTCCCTATCTAGAGAACCAGTGAAATGCATTGCTAACTGCCCTCTGGAATGGGGACCAGAGAGACAGGGGAAATATAATATTATCTAGCCACACGTGGTTAAAATGTTTTAAAAGATTAACCCTTTGTAGGTTACAAATTTAATTAAATGCACACTAATAATGCTTTTCTTTTGCAGAAAGATCTTGATACATTTAAAAATATTTTGTTGGGCTCACTTGCTCTCCGCAGCTACCACATACTGTAGACAGTGCAGAGAGCATTATCAACAGATTTTAACAAAGAGAACTGAAAATTACAAGGTTGTATGACTTGGCCAAAGTCATATACCAACACTGAGAAATCAAGAAGTCAGCCATACTAAGTAGAGACTTAATAAATATTTGAGGAATGATCAAGAAACTATATATGTCAGTAATAGTAATTTGAGATTTTAGCTAATATGAAGCTCCTCTTCCCACAGGGAAGAGATGAAACAATAGAACTCAGAAGTTTAAAGACAGTTCTTGTTTTTTTAGTCTGAAAAGCCTAAATTCTGAGGAGACTCAGAATTTAGGCAAAGTATAAAATGGCTCAGTCAGAATCAGGTTTTTCTGAATCTTAAGATTATACAATTATTTCTTTGGATGAAGGTAAAATAAAAAGGAGCAGAGTTAAGAAGGTCTAGATTTCAGTGTGTCCCTGGGAAGAAACCTATGGACACTCCCTAGTTCAGTTCTTGGAGAGTGAGATGCAGAGAAATGACAAACTCTCAGATGGGTTTGAGAATTTAAGGACAGAAATGATCTGTGTCCTGTCTGAGGTGGAACAAAGGATGTTGACAGTTTTCCTCATGCACTCACAGTGTTGGGAGATAAGAAACATCTCTGTGATGTGTTTAGTCTGTCAGGTCAAGAGATAATCTTGCCATGTTTTCCACAGCTAGAACACTATGGGAACAGGAGAATATTTCCTACTCCCCTTAAAATGGAACAGAGCATTCCAAAAGTCCTGGTTGTTGGGATTGAGAACACAGCAGTAACACACATGGATGGACAAGGTGGGGTGGGGGGGAGGGCGTCCATGGCCTGTTTGTCTTCAGATCTATTCCTTGCCTTCCTCTGCTCTAATCTGTATCCTAAGGATGCTGGTCCCTGCAGGTTGTGCAGTGGTACACCAAGAGTGGGTGATGGCAGTTGTCCTCACCAGGTATAGGCAATAAGGGGTAACTCTATCTGTAGAGAATTTAAAGGCAATAATAAATCCACCTAAATATCAGATCTGTTCTTTATTATCTTTACATAAAGGCCTTTCTAAAAAATGTCAGTGATAAAGCACTCCTGCTCAGAAAGAAAAAAAAATGTGTTGGTCTAAGTCCTGCAAATCACTGTAGTTACTGTAGATGTAGAAAATAGACAGAGAGACAGATAGATGATAGATAGATAGATAGATAGATAGATAGATAGATAGATGATAGATATATCCAGCAAAGAGCTGAATTGTGTCCCCTGCTAAAATTCATACATTAAAATCCTACCCCCAGTATCTCAGAATGTGACCATATTTGGAGATAAGGTCTTGAAAGAGATAAAGTTAAAATGAAGACATAAATGTGGGACCTTAATTCAATATGACTGGTGTTCTTAAAAGAAGAGGGTAGTTGGATACAGACAGAAACAGAGGGAAGACAATATGAGACACAGGGAGACAACAGCCATCTACAACCACAGAGAAAGACCTGGATCAGAGCCTTCCTTCACGGCCTTCAGAAAGAACCAACTCTACTAACACCTCGATCTTGGACATCTAGCCTCCAGAACTATGAGAAAATAAGTTTGTGTTGTTTTAACCACCAGGTCCATGTTATTTTGTTACAGCAGCCTTAGCAAACTAGATAAATATAAATAGATGATAAATAGATGGCAGATAGATGATAGATAGAAAACCTACAGTGAGCCTTGACACATGGCTATATGTATTTGTTTCAAGAGAGAATTTTTCCTTACATTCAGCAAGGCTTAGTTTTCAAATCACCACTCTGTTTACTTGGTTTTATTGTTTTAATTTCTTTAACACAAATAAAAAACCCCAGTTGCTGTAAAATGACAAAATTAAAATAACTTGAGTTCTGTTTCTATGTCTTGACAGTGTCTCTGCTACAGAAATTGGAGACACACACTGTGTATACGCTAGCTAGCTCCAATGAGTCTAACCTGTAATGAACTTACTGTGGTTTCTTCAGAGTTATGTCTGTAAAGAATACAGTGTTCATTAAAGGATAAATAATAAAAATGTGTTAATTTGAAGCTTATAACTGAAAACAATTTCTCTTACTGAGGAGGGGGTATAAGAAAAAATAATTTGTATCTGGGAGTGAGATAGGCCAGATAGACCACTAAGGCTGCCTTTTCCTGAGCTCTGTGCTCAGCTGCTGCCCACTAGACTTGGCCAATAAGAGGCACAGGTTAGAGACAGGAGGGCAGTAGTGGTCCACCCCTTTTCTCTTTGTGCGGGCAGATGCCTCCAGTGATGACTATGTCTTCTTGCCAGCTTTGCCAGAATGGGCCACTTGTAGGTCCAGCTTCTGCCAATTGCATATCATCTCTTGGGTCCAACAATCATTGCTTTTCTTTTAATTCCCTCATCTTCAGGAAAACAGTAGTTTTCTGCTATTATTAGTGTCTGGGAGGCTCCATGGTCCTCTCCTTGGTCTTAAATCTCCCCATAACCTGCCTAACTATGTCACTCTATTAAATTCCACTAATTTAAAAATATAGAATGATTTCACTTTTCTTGGTTGGACCTGAGAGACAC
The DNA here is from genome assembly GCF_011762595.2 of Tursiops truncatus. NCBI lineage: Eukaryota > Metazoa > Chordata > Mammalia > Artiodactyla > Delphinidae > Tursiops > Tursiops truncatus. The sequence continues at coordinate 129,572,795 of NC_047037.1, read as the reverse complement.
AACAACTGAAAATCATCTGAAATGGGACATCTCAGTCGAATCCAAGGTGAACAAATAAAGGTCATGAGTATCACATCAATGACTTGGCTTCACATGAGCTTGGCTTTACAGAACTTAGGTACAACTCTGAGAAAATGAGGGACCCTCACAGAATAAGATTAAGTTTGTATTCCATGGGAGTTTGCAACCAAAATTAAGTTCCGTTTTTAAAAATATTTGCATGGCAAAACACCTGGCACTTAGGAGATGGCAAATGTTTGATGAGAGAATGAATAAATGATGAATTAATAAAGGAAGAAAATAAGAAGCAAATCACAATATAAAGTACCTTATCTGGGGGCAATCAAAAGTTCAATTCCTAAATGGGTCTAGAGGAGTTTTGTGGTTTTGATACTCTTAGCAGGATAATTTCCAAGAAAATATTTGTTTAATGGACTTCCCATTAAAGAATTATTGCAGACAAAACAGGACACCAAGAAAATACATTTAAAATGGGCAAAAGTCTGAATTTAGACTACGATTTAGTAACGCTCAGAATTTACTGGTAGAAATGACTAGTAAAATATTCAGTAAGAAGCCAATCATAATATGGATAGGGCTATAGCAAAATGACTAAAACTTTTACCACAATAAAGATGTGTCAGACATTTTATCATGGCTGGTCTCCCTGTGGGATGAAGAATGCTTTCATCAGTTGAACAAAAACTCCCACACACTCTGAATAACAAGGTTGGCTCTGGATGTGGATTTGGCAGAAATGAATTTGTCAAATAGATTCTGAGAAAAAAATGATAGGATATAATAAAGGAGATATGAAGGTATAAAAGACAGCTGATAATAAAGACAAGGCACAACTAGGAAACAGTGCAAACTAAAATAGGGGTGGGGTGGGAGGAAAGCCTATGGTGATTGGAAGGGGAGGGAAAATTTCAACTGGTACAGAAGGAAAAACAAAGGAACATTCAGCTTTACCAGGAGGAAAATAATTCTTAAAACTGGCACTGAACCTGTGATGAAGATTCTCAGAAGCATTGGAGACACCACTGCTATTTATAAAGCCCTTTTCCATCCTCTCCCGGAGCTGATGATGAAATGGTTAGAATCATAGAATTGTAAGGTTGAAAAGGATCATGGAAGGAATGAAGGCCAAGACAGGTGAGCCTCTCTAGTTAACTCCTCTTCAATGTGGTCTGACCCAGGGCCACCCTACCTTCCATCAGTAAGTCTCCAGAACTAAACCTGCCTCCCTCAGGAAAAACCTGCCTCTCAACTTTCCACTCACCTTCTTTGCACCACCTCTTACTCCTTCTATTCCATCACCCTCAACTTGACCTCACACCTGTCGGAACACTGAGCTTCCATTCGTATTGCACTTTTCACCCCTTGCAATGTCTTCTGATTTGACTCTTCTGAAAACGTTGGGCTCCTGAAGATTGACAAAGATTTGTTTCAATAATCTTGTCACTTTTTTCCAATTTTTTTCTGACTTAATTTTTCTTAAACTATTGCTGAGAACTCTTTTCCTTAAGGTTTTTTTTTTTTTTTTTGTACGTGGGGCTCTCACTGCTGTGGTCTCTCCCGTTGCGGAGCACAGGCTCCAGACACCCAGGCTCAGCGGCCATGGCTCACGGGCCCAGCCGCTCCGCGGCATGTGGGATCCTCCCGGACCGGGGCACGAACCCATGTCCCCTGCATCGGCAGGTGGACTCTCAACCACTGTGCCACCAGAGAAGCCTCTCCTTAAGGTTTTTTAAGATACACTGCTTTTGTATTCCTTCCCTAGATCCCACATGTATCTACTTCCTTTGAGAACTCATTCATCCCTGTTTTTGCAACTTCCAGTAAATGACAAATGGATTAGTAGAAAGAGCACTGGACAAGAAGATCTGAGTTTATAACATAGCTCTTCCATTCAAACTGAGCCTCAGTGTTTGCATCTACAGAATGTGGACAGTGAATAAATATTTTTTAACATGTACTCTATGCTTATAAGTAGACTAAAGGCACACACGCACACACACACACACACACACACACACACAATACATAATTCTTCTTATTTATTTTTATAGGTTAAAAAAAAAAAACTGATGCTCAAAGAGGTTACATAACCTTTCCAAGGACACAACCAGGTCACTTTCCACACCCACATCAATGCATCTTGAAAGAGTATGCTTTCTTCCATGCGGTGCCCTTCCTCCCCATCTCCCCACATAAGGAGGATAATAACCATCTTCTCTACCTAGAAAAGCTACTGAAAGGAGAAAATCGGGTCGTGCCTGTGAAAGCATTTTAATCATAAAGCATTTGTAAATGTAATACATAATTATTGTTATTATCTCCCAGCAGTCCAAGTCTTTAAGCTCTTTATAGTTCACTTGCTTTCTCTGCCCGTAAAGTAACTAACTTGTCTGTCCTGTTGGCCTTAAACTTAGGCAAACATAATTATCATTATGTTTTCCTAAGCTTCATATTTCCCCAATATTTTTTTCCTTCATAAGTATCACAACTTAATTTTTCCCTTAAAACATTGATGACTGCTACATTCGTTTTTTTTAGCTGCTGTGGTCCTGGAGTAATAATTAATAACACCCTCTTTTTCTCTCAAAACTCCCAGTGTGGATGATTAATTATATGGTCACCTAAGATCTCTCAGGTGCCTCCTGCTATGGTCCCTATTGTCTCCATTCTTGCTCATTGTGTTTTAAAACCCTGTCCCTTCCCCATTTACATTCATTAATGCTAATCCAATTGCTGCTTATTCAGCTTACTGAGATAGTCCTTCTCCTCTGCTCATGTCACGAATCCTTCTGTTCCATATTTCTGAAATACAGAAACAGATTCTCACCTCCAACCATGGCTATTATCATGCTACTTCCTTTATTAGAGCTCAAAGGCATTACATTTCTAATCCTAAACTTCACTGTTTACTTTCAATTATCCCTTATCTTCTTTACTTTTCTTTCCTCAGCTTTCTTTCTTTATAACTATGAATTACTACTTAGAGTACACACAACTGGGTTCAACCTGTCCCATATGTCATTAATCACAGATATGTTTGCTCCAAACCTGGAGCAGACTCTCTGTTGCTTTTGTAATCCATGCCTTCTCCATCTCTGTTTTGCTAGATTGCAAATGACCATTAACCATTTTCAGTTCCTTCTATTAAGAAGGAACTACTTCTCCAGACCTGGAATGAGGGCTAACCTCATGACTAGCTCTCACCAAAAGAAAGGAAGTGACATTAAACAAGTCTTGCATCTAGACCTCATGAGCCAGCTTTCAGCCTTGCTCTCTTGGAATGCTTCTACCATGTTATTAGTCCAGACCACCCTGATGGGGGATTAGAGGCCAGATAGAGAGAGAAGTCCAGCCTTCTGAGCCATCTCAGTAATTCCAGCAATCCCAACTGAGGTCCATGAAATAGAAGCAAGACCAGTAGACCGTGTGGAGCAGAGAAGACCCATCCTGGCTGAGCCCAGCTCCAACTTCTGCCTGACAGAGTTTTGGACAAGTGATATTTGAAAGCCTCCCTTTACTTCATTCATTCTTTTCATATGACAATCTGTATATCAATATAATATGTTTTGTTTTCTATCGTTCTTATCTCTTTTCATCAATAGGGATATCTTGGAAAATTTTAAAGATATACGTGTGCTTTGCATAAAAAAAACTTACTTAATTTTTGCACCATCCACACAATTTAGGTGTTGCCATCTTTATTCTTTGGATAAGCACACCCATCACCAAGGACATTAAGCAACTTGAACAAAATCTGCCAATTCATAAATAATTAGATCAAAATTTAAATTATTCATTTTGTTATTTCAATAGCGTATGCAATAAGTATAGCGTATGCAATAAGTATTTTTCATTAGATCCAATAGAGACCATAAGGTCTCCTGTACCATGGAGAAGTCACTCTAAGAAAACATAGAAACAAAATAAATCAAAAAAACAAATGCAATGCAATCCGTGATAACTGCCATTTGAAAAACAAAATTCTCTGGAAGTGAAGAGGAGAGGGATAATATGGATTAAGAGTGTGCATAAGCAGAAAACCCTTCTGGAAGAGACAGAAATTGAGACAGACCTTTGGGAGGAAGGAGATTCCCAGGGGTAAAAATAAGTGAAAGAAGGTTTGAAAAGATGTCAAAGTGGAGCTATAAATATGGAAACATCCTAGGTATGTCCAGGGAAATGTGAATCAGAATATAGGCATACACAATAGGGAGCAATTTGAGATATATTTGGAAAAGTTAAGTGTTCAGCATATGGAAGACCTTGAAAACTAGGACAGAGAGTTCTTTATTTGTAATCTGTCAAAGGAACTTGCACAACAGAGTCATACTGTCACAACTGTTCTTAGAAAGCTTCTCTCATTTTAATGGACTTTATTACGGTTTGCCTTATTAATTAGTAAGTTGGTCAAAGCCATTAAGATATTAACAAGAACTTAGTGCACACACACTATTCAAGGAACTGAGTTAGATGTCATGAGACATTTAAAAACAAAAGTATGGTGACCAACAGCAAACATCTGCTCTCAAGAAGTGCTCAGTCCTGTTAGGTCTCTAAAACATATCCTACAGTAAAACAACAGAACAAAACAAAATCAAAAAACCTGTCAATAAGAAAAGTTGTGACTTTCACTTAAGAACAAAGTTTTGGATAAAATAAATGTTTGCATATATTTTTGATGGCCTGATCAAACTGTGAAACACTAAGAAACCCTTACTAGGAAACTTTGCTTCACTGGTGCAATAAAAAAAAAAAAAAAAAAAAAACACAGGCTATGATTGTCCCATAAATTCTATGAAAATGAGCGTTTTCACATCTTCAGGTTCCTGTATTCTAGGCATTACCATCTGAGGGATTTTAGTGCCAGTTGTTAACAAAGGCAGTATGGTGACTAACTTTATGTGTCAACCTGATTGGGTCACAGAGTACCCAGATGTTAGGCTAAACATTATTTCTGAGCGTATCTGTGAGGATGTTTCCAGATGAGATTAACATTTGAATTGGTGGGTTTAGTAAAGTAGATCTCACCTCCCCAAAGTGTGTGGGCATCATTCAGTCCATTTAGGTCTGGACAACAACTGAATGTGGAGGAAGGAAGAATTTCTCTCTCTCTCTCTTTTGTTTTTGTTTTCCTGCTTGACTATGGAGATGGGACATAGGTCTTCCACTTTTAGACTAGGATTCACACCGTCTGCCCTCCTGGTTCTCAGACCTTCGGAGGACTTGGATGAAATTACGTCAACAACTCTCCTGGGCCTCTTGCTTGCAGACAGCAGATTGTGGGACTTAATTTCCATAATTTTGTGAGCCAATTTTTTATAAGTACATGTGAGAGAGAGAGATAAAGATATCTTAATGCTTCTGTTTCTCTCGAGAACCCTAGCTAATACCTGCAGTCTTCTTACTTTCAGAGACCATTCTCCACAATCCCTACAACATGGGCTTAGGACAGGATACAGCAAGACATTTAGGTCACACTAGATCTGGAAACTACCAGACAGATCTCCGTCTCTAATTGTGGATTGATAGGACCTGCCTGCCCTTAAAGGAATTTCAAGTATCAGTGGGCTGATGAGGAGGTGTTTTGGGAAAATATGGAATACATCTACCCTCTAAAATTCTGAAATCTCCACTGTATGCCAATGTTTTCCTAAAATGACTGTATCAGAAACACCTGAGAAACTTGGTAAAAATGCACATTCCTGCACCCCTTCCCAGATGAACTTTATCAGATTATCTATAATGGAGCTCAGGATCTTCTATCTTATATACACCCCCATATCATCTTTTCCACATAGCTTAGAGTTTAAGAAATCAATAGGAATGGCAAGCCTGTGTTCTCCCTCACATTGTAATTACCTGTAAGCAAATGGAGTAGGTCTTATAAGTGTTGCCAAAAGTGTTATTCTAATTAACGATCCACTCTGAATTTTAGGAGTTCCTTCGAGCTAGCCTTGTTTTTGCTTCCCCTTCCTATTGGTGGATTTGCTTTTGTATTTTTTTGTTTGTTTGTTTGTTTGTTTTGTTGTTTTTTTTTTTTTTTTTTTGCTGCACCATGCGACATGCAGGATCTTAGTTCCCTGACCAGGGATCAAACCTGTGTCCCCTGCAGCGGAAGCAGGGAGTGTTAACCAGTGGACCTCCAGGGAAGTCCCTATCTTTGTATTTCCCATGCCACCTCAAATGCAAAACTACACTCCAAATATCTTCAAAAATCACTTATGGCAACTAGTAGAGCAACTTTAAATGAATGTTTTCGTGTCTGCCCATAAAGACTGCTATTGCACCACTTCTGCTGGAGTTATTATAGCTTAATCAGCAGTCTGATTTAGAGGAGTGGTTTAAACATGCAGGACTTTGGGAAGGGAACTGTGACAATCACCCCTGGATTATGCCTGAACAGGACTGATCCTGGAATCTTGGCTGATTTGGGGGAGCTTGCCTAATGCAGAGCTGTGATTGTGCCCACATTTTGACTGCCAGTATGAGTCTGTGTTTTTATTGAATAAGAACCCCTGGAAGCTACTGGATAAAGAAATTTCCTTCCTTTATCACATCAGCCCCTTAAGCTCAACACTGACACCCATCACACATGTATACACACACACTATCATATGTTACTGCAAGATATATTTATTTACCTAAAGGAACAACTAAGATATGAAACTTAAATACTAGCTGAAATTAATTTGTCTAGTGAGAATTGAATATAATTGGAAAGAAATTCCTAGCATTTTTTTTCTGAGGAAGGGAAACCCATCACCCTCCACAAGATATTTTGCAAACTTGGAGATTACTTTTTGTTAGACACCTTTAACTCTGGATCTTACATCTTACTCTTGTTACTGATTCTTTTCTCTCTCTATCCTGCTATCTCAGATGTGGATTACTATTCATTTTCCTTAATCTTTCACCTCCAGAGGTTTGATAGGGAGGGTCTGGGTAACAAAAATGCAAATAAAAACCAATCTTAAAAATTAATTGATACTAGCTATCCCTAATTGCAGAGCCTCTTCAATCACTTGAATAAGCAGAATTTTTTCACCAGCCATTTTTTCTCCTGCCTCCAATTTTCTATGTTCATATCCAGTCCACTCCTCAAATGATCTGTAGAAGTTTTTAATTCCCAGAATCTCTTCTCATTTCTTGTGAATTTTCCTATATAGAAAAACTTAAGCTCCATTTCTCAGTTTTAGTTTTCATTTTGCAGTGACAAAAGTTTCTTCTAACCTCTAGCTCTAGTCTCTGTAAGTGAGAAACAGTTTGGTGTTTAAAAACTTTTACCACAATATAAGTAAGTAAAATGACACATAGGAAGGTGATAAAATCATGGTTGAATGGATGGATATATGGAGATAGGTGATAGGAGAGAGGGAGAGGAAGAGAGAAAGAAATGGATAGATAGGTAGATAGATTTATATTTCTATATCTATATTATAGTTAGTGATGAACACATATTTAATAAATAAAAGTGTGGTCTCCCTAATTAGTCACTAATTAATCCATCCATACATTCATTTAACAAATACTTCATTAAACTTTTTTTAGGTGCCAGCTACTTTTCTAGACCCTAGAGATAATACCAGTGAATAAAATAGTCAAAATCTCTGTTTTTATTGAGCTCACATTCTAATGGAGTTTATGTTACTGTCTATGCTTCCTTCTGAATAATGCTGGAACCCATCTCCTATTCTTTGAAGCCAAATCTTTATCCTCTTTTTAACTGGATGAATAAAGCACCCTGCTGACAATTCCTTTTTTATTTTCTTTTTTTTCTCTGTAGTCTTAATCGTTTGAAATTTACTATCCTCATTTTTACCACAGCTCTTTTCCAAGATTGAAATCTGATTATATCCCTACTTTGGGCTATTCACTGGTGTTTCCATCCTTTACAGAATAAAGCTGCAATTCCGCAGCTTGGCATCCAGTGCTTTTATGAGTTCATCCTTACCTACTTTTAAAATGTCACCTCTTAGCATTCTGAATCACACCCCAAACTTAAAGTCATGTTCATTTATTGCTACTTGCAATTCTTGAAATTCGCCTCAACACTTCATGCTTCCAGCCCTTTGTGGATGCTCTGCCATCCCCATCTTTCCCTAGTAAAGTCGGGCTCACACCTCAGTGTCTTTCTGGACTTTCCCAGATGAGTTAAGAATTTTCTCTCGTATGTTCCTGAATGACATAAATGAATTTATTGTAGTTCTGACCTCACAGCTCTCTTTTTGCCCCCTCCTACTCATGGTGTAGGCAGATGAGATTTTTTTCCATTTATAATTGAAAATTTCATTGTGTCAGCCTTCTGATCTATGTTTTCCCACTGATTTATTTCCTGCCTACTTCTCCAGTCTCTCTCCTTTCGTTCTTCTCTTAGTTCATTACACACTGCTCCATTTTCCTTCTGCTTTCTGAGCACACAGGACCCTTTCTCACTTTTATCCTGGTGGTTCTCTTTGCCTGGAATGCCCGTCCCGGGCTTATCAAAAGGCAGACTCATACTCATCGCTTTAGGTCTCACCTCAGCTCTCACCTGATGAGAAACGTCTTCCAGGATCGCTGCTGCTATAGTGGCCTCCTCTCATTATTCTCTATCCTGACACCCTGTCCATATCCTTCTTAACACTATCCATATGAATGGATCTCAGTTATTTGTTTAATAGTCTCTGCTGATTTTCTTGAATGCAAGCTCATTGATGGTTAGGATTCTGTCTACTTTTTTCACTCCTCTGGCTCTAAAGCCCAGCATGGTGCTCAGCAAATCTATTGATTGACTTAATAAACAGTAATGGCCACATGTTGCTATTTGCTATTTGCTTCTTTTTCTGTGGATACCAGACTGTGGAGATAGATGTAGAGGATACACGTTGTATACCGCTAACTTTAGTACCACTAAGAAGCATGATATCATAGATAATTAAATTATATTTTACCTTGAATATAAACATGACAAGTTAAAAAATGCATCATGTTATAAGGATGCAAAATGATTTTAAATGAAATTATGAAAAAGATGAATGATAAGATTCATTTTTTGGTCCTTGTCTGATCAAGTCTGAGGCTGTCTATCTTGTGAATTGGGAATGGAGAGAAGTCCTGCATGAAGTATAGCATCAGAAAACCTGAGTCCTCTGACATTTGGATGATGCGGTGCAAGGAGCTGGCCATATCCTTATGGTCACTGGTCTTGGTTCTATTGTATAATTTGGAGATTGAAGGAGATGATGACCCATTGTAAGGTGCCAAGCAGAGAACGTGCCTGAAACAACCCAGTGACCCAGTAAATGTTAGCCCTTGTATTTAAGATGATCAACAACATAAATTAATTTCTGATATAGACTAAGAGTAATAAAATCCAAGTTCAGAAAAAAAATTCGCTTTTAAAGATTCAGCTTTTTGGTTGTCAAGTTTTCAATATTTTCAAATTCCAGAAATAAAATGATTTTGTTTTCCTCAGGGTATTATCACTTTAAAAATGTTGCAAAAGTAGTTACTAGGTAGAAACATTTGTCTTTTTTGGTGAAAAGAGTTATTTTCATGTGTTTCATTTTTAACTATCAGTTATTTATCAGTTTTCAAATTATGAGACTACAGCTGTGTGGGGAGGGATCTACTTTTATTATTCAAATATCAGAAGAAATACATGCTTTTTAATAGCTAACTTTTATATCAAGACAATAAGTTAAAATGGATTTCTGGTCTCCTGACGTCATTAAAAATAATATTGTTTTAATCAGTTTTGGTGTCACCAGCCTCCGAGGCAGCCCCCAGTGATCCCCACCTCCTACAATTCACGCCCTGGTGTAGTCCTCTCTCACATGATCCCAGAGTTGGTCTTTGTGACCAATAATGACAGAGATGATGGCATGTCGCTTCAGAGAGTAGGTTATAGAAGCTCGTGCCTTCCATCTCGGCCACTTTGGGAAAGATGAGCCGCCATTTTGTGAGCAGCTGTACAGAAGCTCAAGCAGCAACAAAGTGAAACCTTCTCTGGCCAATAGCCATCAAGGAACTGAGGTCTGCCAGTAACCATGTGAGGTCTTGGAAACAGTTTCTGTAGCCATAGTTGAGGCTTGAGATAAGACTGCAGCCATAGCTGATGCAGCGTGCAACCTCATGGGAGATGATGGAGTCAAAACCACTCAGCAGAACTGCTCCCAGATTTCTGACCCACAGAAACTGTGAGATAATAAATGTTTATCGCTCTAAGCTGCCAAGGTTGGGGATAATTTGTTAAAGATAATTAACACCAGTGTTGAATCTGATTTATGTGGTACATTGCATGTTTGAAACCCAGTGTCCTTAAAAAAATCCAGAATTTTATACGTAGTAGAATATTTATAAAAGCCAAAAAGTCAGACACAAAGAAATTGTATAACAAAAAGAAAAAAAAGGAAGAAAATAAGATGGGCTGAGTAGAGGTTTTGGTCATATGTCTGCGGCTGTGATAGAGTTTAGAGATGGTAGCAGATTGGACTGCACTATATCTCTTCTATAGAGCAGAAGTCTGAGCTATAACCTTTGAGTGTTCCCTTTTATAACTTTAAGGCAGTTAAATCATGTTTATGGAATTAACACTTTCAATGGTCTTTTATGGATGCTTTTCTCAAATTGTCAAGCTTTCTCCAATGAGTCTATGTTAATTTTGTAATCAGAAAATATAATTATTTTTGTTTAACTTAATCAAGTTTTAATATACTCAAAGATCTAAGTTATTTAGCACCTCTGGAGTTAGGAATTAGAACTGAATAATTCAATTGTCTATGGCAGATTTTACCCAAATGTGATAACTGACATCTGGTTCTAGGTCCTCTTTATTTAAGAAATGTTTAGAATAACTGAGCATGTTTATCTTAGAGAAGAGATAATTTGAAGAAATATGAGAGCTGTTTCCAAAAATTTCAAAATTGTTATATACCATAAGAGATGGACTCTGTAATAGAACTCAAATAGTTCTATGTTGATACCAGGAATAAAGTTAGAATCAAGTCACAAGGCAACACTTTCAGCTCAATATGAGGAAGAAATCTTTGACATAACTAAAAACACTAAAATATTCTGCCTTATGAGATTGTGAGGTCCACACCACTAAAGGGAAGTAAATGGACATTCACTCACTCTTTACTGGACATCTTCATGAGGGCCTGAAATAGCATGTCAGTGATCAAAGGGATGCCTCACTGGCCCTAGATTCTGTCATTGGTCAACAATCAATATTTTAATATAACTGATTAAGTGGACTAGTGATGCACACATCACAAGAATTTTTGTTTTAGGTAACATTCTTGCATTAATTCTTTGACGGCATTACCCAAATATATGAAGATGTGTAAATGCTCTCCCACATCTGTTTTTCATGATCTAGATCTACTTCATTGGCTCCTGTAGCTGAGAGAGTTTCTGAGGGAGCTGATAGAACTAAAAGAAGATCTGCAATTAACCAGGGACACAAGAACTGGCTGGGCTGGACCTCCAGGGCACATCTCTGCTTGTTTCTATCATCTCCCTGGTTGCAGACAAGGGTTTTCAACATGGTCCCAACTTCTCATCTACCTAGCCCTGTAGTTCTAGAGGGAAGACCCATATCACCTGAAGCTCTGGATCAGTACCTCTGAACAGATTTGTCTGGCTTGGTTCAAAAGTCCACCCCTGAACCAATAACTCTGTCCAGAAAATGGGAAAAAAATATGATGATTGGCCTTGGTTCATGTATCCTTCCTATAATTGAAGCACAAAGGACAGACTATTAGGAGTTAGGAAATGCATGTATATATCAAAATCAATCCCTATTTCAGACCACAGTAATCTCTTATTTTTTACCCTTTCATTTTTGTTGTTATTATGCAATTTTGTAGAGTTATAAACATTATAGACAAATGTACTGGAGCTACCTATAATTGAAAAATGTATATTTATTTTCTCTCCATAAATTATTGAGGTGTTTCTGCTATGTAACACATTTTGAAGTTTCACCTACTTTAGAGGGATATCATTCTTTTAATCATAAGGCACTCAGAGTTGCTTTCTTTTAACTTTCTGAGTAGTTTTTAAATAAGCATGGCAAAATCAATCTAACTAAAAGATCTGATAATTAACAAGCACTGACCCAAATCTTAACAGCGTCTCCCATGGCATACAATGCCAATCACATCCTCTGCCAGAGAAATTCATGAAGTGGGTCCAAGAGATACTTCCGTGAGACCTGACCAGGTGCCTCCTCAACTGGGTCCAGCCTCGTGAAGGACATCTTAACTCAGACAGAGGAAGTGTTACATTAGAGATAGTCTGTACTGCCACAGTGCATTCTGAATTATTTTTTAACTTTACCGTGATTTTACTATTTTTCGTGTAGCTTTTCATAATGGAGATTTTCTGATATTATGCTAATTGAGCTACTGAATGCAAGGATATCTTTATATATACCCTAAATTTGATGGGATTCAGACCTAGGTAAATATGGAACAATTGTAGTAAACACATAGATACAATTATTCCCTTAGTATTCAAATTTCATGAAGATAATAGTTGTAAAACACAGAAAATAACTTTCCTTTACTTCATCCCTGTCTTCTAACATCATAACGTTAAGAATTTATGAGCTAAAACATAAACTATTTTTGATGAAAACACTATAAAATTTGATAAAACTTTATAAAATATTAAAACATGAACTATGACAATATTAACTCTATGAGTTAAAACATGAAGTGTTTGGAGTATTCCTCCTACTGAGTACTTATGCCAGTGGGATTTGTCTGAATCAAGAGTAATAGCTCTACTGAAATACCTTAATTGTGTGTCTGGCTACAGTTCAAAATTCTCGCTGTATGCAACGCAAACCCTCCCTCAGGCAATCCTGGTTTCCTGGTTAACCTGGAAAATGAATGCAGATGACTTAATAGATAATTGACTTTGTGTAGAGGGCATGATGCCGGAGAACCATGGCTTTCCCAGCCAGTTGTTTTTAAACATTCTGGGAAAATTTACTCATTGTATAATTTTTTTACTACTCAGAACATCTTTGTGTGACACCAAATGGTATTTGTCACAGTTTTCCACTTATGTACACAGTTGTTCATATTTTAAGGAGTATATCTCAATTATTCTAATTTATTAAGAGTGAGCCAGGGCTTCCCTGGTGACGCAGTGGTTGAGAGTCCGCCTGCCAATGCAGGGGACGCGGGTTCGTGCCCCGGTCAGGGAAGATCCCACATGTCGCGGTGCGGCTAGGCCCGTGAGCCATGGCTGCTGAGCCTGCGCGTCCGAAGCCTGTGCTCCGCAACGGGAGAGGCCACAACAGTGAGAGGCCCACGTACTGCCCCCCTCCCAAAAAAAAAGAGTGAGTCAGAGACTGTTTCGAAATATCTAAACATCTGTTTTTTATATATATATCTATATCTATATAGATATAGATATAGATATAGATATAGATATTCTTAAATTTATACATTCATAAAACAGATCCAAAACTTAACTTCTATTAAAACACTGGAAATGACAGTTTTAAATATAATGAAAGCCTTCCACTTAACTGCTTTTCATAGATGTTTATTACTTTATTCATTTACCTAAGTATTTTAGATTATAGTTAAATTAGAGTAATTTAGAATATTATTTAATATTATTTGAATTTGCACAGTTGAAAATGTTGCCATGCATTATTAATAAATGAATATAGAATAATATTGTTTCTTCTTCATTCACTGACACACTTTTTGATATTTTTCAATCAATGAAAACTATAAAAATATGCACTCAATTTACAGATTTTTATTGAAAAAGTAAAAAACTCATTTATAGCGAATATGCTATTGAAATATTTTCTACATCTGACTAACTGGTGAAGCCTTAACCAAAAACACAATTTAATTTTTAAAAGATATTAGCAAGTAATTGGTTGCAAGCATCAAGATAAATAGGAAGATATTTTAAAATTCTGGGACCCACCTTCTAAAAATAGGGTGAGAGACTTCATAATTTTTAACATTATTTTATTCCATCCTGGCTTTTTGATTCCTTTCTTTCACTGTTTGTCTTCTTCATTTGTCCATTTATATTGAGGGCTCACTCAGGCCAAACGATGAGCTAGCCTGGGGTTAAAAAGACAAATGAGATACACATAAGATCAGATTGAGAGGATATCAAGTTTATTGGGAGAAAAGAGGTCAAAGTCTTAAGAGGATAGATGTTGATAGGTTAATCACAATTATATTGAAGTTACCAGAAAAATGTCAGATTGTAGGTGAAGAGGAAAATTATAATATGTATGTGAACATATAATATTACGGTTGTTGCTTGCTGACTGCACTTACTTTTGGTTCTTCCCTCATCCATTCTCTGTACTTCTCCCTTGACTCCCAGACTATTAAACTGGTTTTACTACCCTCTTCTTCTATACTTCAATTCTTCCTTTTTCAGAATTATCAACTTTCTCCCTATACCTAGAGTCTTTTCTACACATGCACTTACACCTCACTTCTTATCTCAAATAAAGAGAATCTCTTCTCTTGTTCATGGCTAATCTCTATACATTTGTTACAGATCCTGTCTCCTTCCAACTTTGTCCAGGCCTCATCCACTAAATTATTCCCCTCGCATTATGAGCCTCTCATTTCTCCCTCTCCTTTCTTTGTGAGCATATACATACACTCAAGTCTTTCATCATTAAAAAAAATTTTTTTGGACTCTTTTCCTATCACATTTTTCTTCTCTTAATAGTCAAAATTATTCTTCATATATCATTATTCTTTATCTTTCTGACCTTCCCATTCAGTGTTCTACTTAACTACAAACTGACTTCCTGTCTCCACCCCACCATACCAGTGAAACTACTGATGGTAAGATGATCAAATCCAAAGAACACTTTTCAGTGTTTATTTAGCACCTTTGCCAGACTGCATTTGACACTCACAAATAATAATTCTCCTCTAAAATTCCTCTTGGTTTTTTCCTTTTTTCTTCCTCACCATTTTTCCCTGGTCATCTTCACTGGACTCCAAGAGCTTCTTAATGTTATGTTCACCAAGATTTTTTTTTTTTTTTTGTGGGGGAGGGTCCTCTTCTACTTGCATTCTACTTTTTTTCTCAGGCATTTCATCTACACCAATTACTTCAAATGCACCAATGAACTAAAATTTTCTAAGTCTCTTTCATCACCCAGACTACTTTCCAGAGCTTCAGATTTATAAGCTATGGGTCTATAAGACATATCCATCTACAAATCCTTTATGCACTGCCAATGCTACCTACATATAACAGAAATAATTGTTGTTATCCTCCATCTTGTTCTTCTTGCTGTATCTCCTAAATTTATGAAGGACACCACCTTCCACTGAGTCACAAAAGACAGACATTCAAGGACTTCCTTGATTCCTCACCTTTCCTCCATCTCCACTCCAATCAACAGTCCCTTTCATGCCCTCATCCTCAATTTATCTTGAAGCTGTTTCTGCCTCTACCTCTACTACCATTCTCTTAGATGAGTTTTTCAAATCTATCACATGCATTGCTGCATGATCACTTCAATTACTTTTATTTCTAGCCTTCTCTTTTTAAAATCATTTAGCCACAATAGATAGATTAATCTTTTCTTTTAAAAACAAAAATCTAACCATGTCATCCCCCAGCTTAAGATCTTCTTCCAACTTTCCTCCTGAACAGCAGGATAAAGTGTAAACTACTTGTCAAATGACCTTAAGCTCTTAGTATCTGGCCTCTGCTTACCTTTCCAACCTGATTTCTCTCAGACTTCCTCATATGAACTTTTTACTCCAGCCAAAAACAACATGTTTTCACCTATTTTAATGCAACTAGGCACTTGTTCTATCATCACAATATGAGATTCAGAGACTTACTACCTTCATATCTTGGTGACATTTATGTCTCCTTAGTTAGGTCACAATCCCATCTTGGTTTCACATAACCTATGAACTAAATTATGAAGCGAATCACCACCATCTCCTCTTCCATCTTCACTCTGAGAGGCTTCCTCCAGAGAAAAAATGTCAAGGTATAAGGGAATAATCTACAAACTTTCTAGATCACAGTTAACATCTGCCTGTATGTGTGTCCATATACTCTTTTTTCCTCTGTAGTTGTGATAAACTGTTTTTCCATCTAAGAGCCCATGTATTTGGATTCTACATCTCATCTTATCTTGCTTACTTAATGAAGTGGTTCAAGAAATGTTCTTCTACCTCTCTTACATTATCATTTTTACCTTCTTAGTTGAATCATTGCCATAAACGTACAAACATGTAAGAAAATATTTTCTTCTGATATCACATTCTAGCTTCCTTCCATTTTTCTGGGAATATCTGAAAATACCTGCTATCTCCAATTCCACTCATACCATTCCCTCTTACACTCACTCTAATCAGACCCTCATTCTTACCACTTCAAAAAACAGCAGCCTTCCCTGGTGGCGCAGTCGTTGAGAGTCTGCCTGCCAATGCAGGGGACACGGGTTCGTGCCCCGGTCTGGGAAGATCCCACATGCCGTGGAGCAGCTGGGCCCATGAGCCATGGCCGCTGAGCCTGCGTGTCCGGAGCCTGTGCTCTGCAGTGGGAAAGGCTGCAACAGTGAGAGGCCTGCGTACAGCAAAAACAAAACAAAACAAACAAAACAAAACAAAACAAAAACAGCTTTTATAAAGATCACTGATATTGCTTAATTCTCAGTCTCCATCTCATTTACTCTATCTGTAGGTTTAACTCAGCCACTCCCATTTACTTTAAGAATTCCTTCATTTAACTCCCCAGGCTCTACTGTGTCTTGGCTTTCCTCCTACATTCTAGGTTGTACCTTCTTATCTAACCCCCAGCTCCCATTGTTGAGGGGAGGCAACGTGTTCTCCTCACCTGCCAATCTTCTAAATATTGGGGTTCTTGGACTTCATTTCTTTTAATGATACTCCCAAAGTTTTCTCTTCCAT
The DNA here is from genome assembly GCF_011762595.2 of Tursiops truncatus. Taxonomy (NCBI): domain Eukaryota; kingdom Metazoa; phylum Chordata; class Mammalia; order Artiodactyla; family Delphinidae; genus Tursiops; species Tursiops truncatus. The sequence continues at coordinate 129,555,843 of NC_047037.1, read as the reverse complement.
CCTTATGGCTTTCAATATCATCTGTGTTCTAAAAATTGACATATATATTCCCAGCCAGACCTCTCCCCTGAACTCCATACTCACATATACAACTGTCTTCTATTGAGTATCCAATAAGTATATTATATTTAACATTTCCAACATCCAATTCTTGATGAAGAGATGACGATTATCTTCGTTCTTTTCCATAGAGTTTTCCTTTCACCTCCCCTCCCAGTTTTCCTCATTTCAGCATATGGTAATTTTATTCTTTTGATCATTTAATTCAAAAACCTTGGGATTATTGTTGAATCCATCTCACACTTGAGTAATTTCTGTCAGTTCCACTTCTAAAATATATCCTGAATCTGGCCACCATGCTTCTCCATCACCTCTAACACTACCCACACCACTCTTTTCTCTTGCTAAGATTTTAACAATTGCCTCTTAATTGGTCTCCTTGTTTTTATTAGTTTTCCTCTACAAACAATTCTTAACTCAGCAGTGACAGTTCCTTATCTAAAATCTATGTCAGGTCATAGAGACAACCTAGACTCATGGCCAACAGCATGGACTCTGCAGATAGACCTTCTGGGCTCTACTACTTACCCACGATGTAACCCTGCATGGGTTACTTAATCTCATTGGCTTCTGTTTATTTACCTATAAAATAGAAATAAAAATGTGATAAACATTAAAGTTGCAATGAAGAATGTTACTTGATATGTGTAAAAAGCTTAGGATAATGTCTGGCATATAAGTTACTTAAGTAAATTAAAGAAATATTGTTTCTCTGTCCTAAGCCCTTTGTTGGCTTTCCTTTCCATTTTTATAGTGGGTTCTCAGGTGTTTCATAATCCCAATCCGCTCAAACTCTCTGACATCACCCTCTGGCAGTTTTCTTCCATTACACCATTAGAACTAAATCAACATCCTTGTTGCCCTAAAACACAGGAATCTTGCTTGACTCAGGAACTTTGTACTTGATGTTCACTCAGTCTTGAATGCTACCTCCCTACTACTCCCACCCCACACAGATATCTTTAAAGATCACTTCCTCAGTTTCTTTATTCAAATGTCATATTCTCAAATGTCACCTTCTATTATATAAAATATCAATCTCCCATCCCAACTCTAGAAATTACTTCTCTCCTACTCTGCCTTATTTACCACCAAAGCATTTATTGAAAGCTAATATATTATACACAAACATTTCTTATTGTCCAAATATATTTAATTTATGAATGCTATTAGGAATAGTACAGGTTACTGTGGTTTGTCTAGTGAATAACAAGAATTCGGTTGGTGAGGAAATCATCTGAAAATTAAAAAAAAATAAAATCAGATAAGGCCAATTCTTGAATTCAATAAAGGAGAGTTTGGAAATAGAGGATATAATGAATTTGGAGAGTGAGGAATATTTGTATTTCCTAAGTCAATTGCAAGTTCCAAGATGCAGTAACTGTATGCTTCTCTGTTGTACCTCAGAGTCTAGAATAAGACTGAAGAAAAATAGACTCTCTTGATATTTGTTTGTTTAAATTAATGAATAAATAAAATATTTGTAAACAAACTCAGTTATTCTTTTTCTTCCTTTATCAGCCAGTCATAGGAAATTCTCAATGAGGTCATAAAGCAGGCTAAGGGAATAATGCTGTTGCTGCAGAAGCAGGCACAGAAGATGAGCCTTCTAGTGACTTTCCTTACTTGTGTTCTCAGGAATCACTTGAACCTCTTTCTGTTTTATTACTTTGCTTGATGGTGGGATGCTGCTACAACATCTCATTTCATGAATTGGTGGTTCAAGCCACTTGGTATTGAACATCTCAGGTCCCACTGAACCCATGTTTGCAGTCTCTGTTATGGCACATTCACAATCCAAGAGCTATCTCAAAAAGAGAAAAATTAGTTTCTGACAACAGAATGGCTTTACATCCAGTTCTAGGATTTTTCACCCTTATTCTCCTCTCAAAGCTTTCCATAAACCTTATGTAGCATCTGACCCATTTGGTCATAAAGGCCATGTGATAAAGCAAGTTTTCCCTGCTCATCAGATCAAATCAGCTGATATAGACTAGTGTGGTACCCTGCAGAAAAATAGATAAAATTCCTGGAATAATTTGGGCAAAATCAGGAATTTTAAGCACTTCTGAAGTAAGGTCACAAAGATATTTTACTCTCCCTTCCAAGTGAAAGCAAATAACTTCAGTTATTCCCTGTTTATTGGAATACAGAATATAAATTTACCAGATGCCAGGGGCTATGTCGAATTGCTCTAGAAAAAGGACCACTTTAAAAACAGCAGCTCTAAAGCAGTCATCCCTGTTTAAGTTTATGAAAACTTATTTTCTTTTAAAATATATTTGGGATGGGGGGTGGCCAAGGTGGCAGAGTGGGAAGACCCTGAACTCACCTTCTCCCACAGGTACAACAAAATTGCTTCTTATAGAGCACCTATCTGTAAGAACAATGTGAAGACTAGCAGAAAAGATTTTCCACAACTAAAGACTGAAGCAAAGGAACTGTGATGAGACAAGTAGGAAGAGTGGAGATACAATATAGTCAAGACCCACACCCTCTAGTCAGTGACTCCAAAACAGAAGAAATATCACAATTGCAGAGGTCCTTCCCAAGGACTGAGTGGTCAGAATCCCACATTGGACTCCCCAGCCTGTGGGTCTGCACTGGGAAGACAAGCCCCAGAATGTCTCGCTTTGAAAACAAGCAAGACTTCTGTTCAGGAAAGCCAGAGGGCTACAGGAAACAGAGACCCCACTCTTTAAGGGCACACAGAAACTCTCATGTGCTGTGAGTCCCAGAGCAGAGACATAAGTAGTAGTTTGAAAGGAGCATGGATCAGACCCACTGGCAAGCAACATTTTGAAATCCTCTCTCTAGCCTATTAGTGCCAGTGGCTTACCCACCCACCAGCAGACCAGCAGCAGTGCTGAGCCCCCCGGGCCAGGTAGCCAGCCATCAGGAAGCCTACCCTGCCCTCCAGCAGGCCCACAGTCACTGCACATGGCAGGGCCTTGCAACCAACCAGGTGGGAGCCAGACCCACCTACCAGCACAAATAGAGAGCCCAGAAATGAACCCATACTTATATGGTCAATTAATCTACAACAAAGGAGGCAAGAATATGGGGAAAAGAAAGTTTCTTCAATAAACGATGTTGGGAAAAGTGGACAGCTATATGCTAAAAAGAATCAAACTGGATTACTTTCTCACACCATATACAAAAACAAACTGAAAATGGATTAAGGACTTAAATGAAAGACCTGAAACCATAAAACCCATAAAAGCAAAAAGGGAGTATACCCATTGACACTGGTCTTAGCGATATTTTTTTGGATCTGTCTCCTCAGGCAAGGGAAACAAAAGCAAAATCAAACAAGTAGGACTACGTTAAGCTAAAAGTCTTACACAGCAAAGGAAACTATCAACAACAAAAAGTCAGTCTACTGAATGGGAGATGATATTTCAAAAAATATATCCACTAAGGAGGTAATATTTAAAATAAACAAAGAACTTACAACTCAACATCAAGAAAGCAAACAACCCAATAAAAACTAGGCAGAAGAACTGAATAGATGTTTTCGAAGGAAGGTATACAGGTGGCCAACAGACACGTGAAAAGATGTTCAACATCACTAATCATCAGGGAAATGCAAAGTGAAACCACGAGATAATACTTCACACCTGGACAATGAGATATCACCTCACGTGGCTATCATCAAAAAACAACACGTAACAAATATTGGCAAAGATGTGGAAAAAAGAACGCTTGTGCACTACATATCTTTTCAAGGATGCCCAAGCTTCCCCTTATCATTGTAACTTCGAATTTAGTGCTGAAGGGGGTGCCCTCTGAACTTCCTCAGAGGACATATTTAGGAGAGTCATTTATGACATATTCACTGTAACATTCCCCAAAGACAGCATGAAAATCCAGTTTTCAGGCAACAAAATGAATAAGTAATAAAAACTCTTCTCAGCTGCCAAAGCCAATACTTTGCATCCACAACCTTGGGTGAGCACAACCATATTAATAAATTCAGCCAACACAAAAATTATGTTTATTTCTAGTCTAATGCTTAGAATCCATTCTTACCTATATCCATCCTTTTATTTTTTTTTTATGAAATAAACTAAACAACAAACAAACCAAAAACCTTGCAAGATCTTGGTGCTAAGGACTTTTCTCTCTAGAGTTACATTTGTTTTTTTTTTTCTCCCAGAGCATGCTGAGCTTGTTCAAGATGTGGGAGCATTGATAACTGGTAAGGATGAAGCATGGAGAGAAATAGGAAATATCTTGCATCCCCCTGCAAGATACTATTCCGTATGAATTTGTAACTAAGACTTTAAGCAATGCAGGACCAGCCCCTTTTCAAAGCGCCAGAAGGTCTGCTTCTGCTGGCAGGCCTGACAGAGTTTGGGTGACCTGGGTATTAATGAGTCATATAAATACTCTCAAATCACTATTCCAATTCTCAGGAATAAACCTACCCTAATAAATCTTCCCTAATAAATCACCTAACATAATGAATTCAATTTGTGTTATAATTGAGTAATAAACAAGATCAGATTCTGAAGTTAACTTTTTGCCATACCAGCTTTGAGACCAAAGAAGTTAAGATATTCAGTCAGTCTTAGAAAATGTTAGGTTTTCTGATAATGTCTTGAGTTAAGAATTGAAAATGTTGACCTTGTCGCTTTCTATCTTTAAATTCTCTATCCCCGCCTACAGTCCTTCTTTTCCTTTTGATCCAAGTAATGTTTTTTTTTGTGGTACGTAGGCCTCTCACTGCCGTGGTCCCTCCCACCGCGGAGCACAGGCTCCGGACACGCAGCCCCAGCGGCCACGGCCCACGGGCCCAGCCGCTCCGCGGTATGTGGGACCCTCCTGGACCGGGGCACAAACCCGCGTCCCCTGCATTGGCAGGCGGACTCCCAACCACTGCGCCACCAGGGAAGCCCAATGGTCTGTTTTAATAGTAATTTTGTCCACCAATGCCTTTCCTTTATTTGGCATCTCATACCGGTCTTACTTTCTAATGGTAAGTGGTTTCTCACTACTCTGAGATACAAATAGTTAATGTAGACATTCCCAAATCCTATTTTCCTGAACGGCTATTGCATTTAACCAATTCTGCTATCAATAACCACATTGGTCAGTGTTGAGTTTTTAGCGGTACAATCTACTCTAGATGGTTTAAATGGACACACATTTGATACAAAGATTGAGGAATTTACACAATTGTTGGAAGGGCCAGAGAAGGCATGAGATTGGTCCCATCCACTAGTCATTCATTTTCTGCTCAGTTTGCCCTCTCCCTTGTGAGAAGCAATCAGGAAGCTCCTATTTCTGCTAATCATCAGGCCATGTTATGTGTGCCATGTCTGGCAGAGCTGTTGCTCCTTCTACAGTTAGCTGAGGAATCAAAAAAGCCGCTACATATGCCATTGCTGCCATGATCTGAGTCAACAAAATGGATATATCTCACCTTGTATGTCTCAGTGATACTGTTCCTAATATAGGTTTATGAGGGTATACGTGAAAAATATAATCAAAATCAGATCCCAAACTCTATCTATGAGTGGAGGAAGGGATTTTTAAAAAAATTTTATTGAAGTATAATTGATTTGCAATGTTGTGTTAGTTTCTGTTGTACAGGAAAGTGAATCAGTTATACATAGACATATATCCACTCTCTTTTAGATTCTTTTCCCATACATGTCATTACACAGTAATGAGTAGAGTTCCCTGTGCTATACAGTAGCTTCTTATTAGTTATCAATTTTATATATAGTAGTGTGTATATATGTCAATGCCAATCTCCCAATTTATCCTCTCCCCTTTCCCCCGTGGTAACCATAAATTTGTTTTCTACATTTGTGACTCTATTTCTCTTTCGTAAATAAGTTCATTTGTACCCTTTTTTTTTAGATTTCACATATAAGCAACATCATATGATATTTGTCTTTCTTTGTAGGACTTACTTCACTCAGTATGACAATCTCTAGGTCTATCCATGTCGCTGCAAATGGCATTTGTTAATTTGGTCTTCTATCTATCTCCTGCACTCTGTAAAGGATTGGAGTGGGTACTGGCAGAACAAATCCAAGAATTCATAACAAATTTTATCACAACTTCTGGGCCATTTCTTACTGCTGTGGAGGCAACAATATAGTCTCTACTCTTCTCATGTCCTTGTCTCCAACTCCTTTAATGGAATGTCCCAGTCCCTGACCTTTACTCCTACTGTGCATTACAGGTTTTACATCTTACCTAAATGGTTTTATTAATGACCTAACATAATAATATTACACTGAATTAGTTCTCACCATTTTTGATTCATGGATTAGTCCTATTATTCTAGTAGACATTCTCTGTTTTTCCATCAACCATGAAAGCCCCTGTTTCTAAACATCTTTGTAATTGAAGTGATGCTGAGGATGCCAGAAAAGAAGAAAGGATGAGTGAATATGCAGAGGAATGTGGAGTGGAAAGGAATTTGACATGTGTTGTTTAGCATCTGTTTGCCAAATAAAGGGGGAAAATATTTCACTCAGAATGAGAAAAATGATAATGAGTCCTAGGATTTGGGCAGAGTGAGAAGAGTCAGAACATTGTGGAAGATAATTCTAATGATTGCTAAATTTTTTAATTCTCCTTCTGACTCATACCTCTATCTCACCTTTCATGTTGTACAGAACTCTGAAGTTTTATGATGAAAGTACCATTAAAGGCCAAAGACTCTGTCTGGTCGGTAAAGCCGCCCCGCACTCACATGAACTAGCATGAAATCCATTGCATTAATTTTTTATTATTATTTTTTATTTTTGGCTGCGTTGGGTCTTCGTTGCTGCATGCGGGCTTTCTCTAGTTGCGGCGAGTGGGGGTTATTCTTTCTTGTGGTGCGTGGGCTTCTCATTGAGGTGGCTTCTCATGTTGCAGAGCACAGACTCTAGGCACGCGGGCTTCAGTAGTTGTGGCACCTGGGCTCAGTAGTTGTGGCTCGCAGGCTCTAGAGTGCAGGCTCAGTAGTTGTGGTGCATGGGCTTAGTTGCCCTGCGGCATGTGGGATCTTCCCAGACCAGGGCTTGAACTCGTGCCCCCTGCATTGGCAGGCAGACTATCAACCACTGCGCCACCAGGGAAGCCCCGTTGCATTAATTTTTTAAGCTTTGTTTTGAGATTGTTTCTGAAGCAAAACAAAGTCTATTCTGTCTTTTTAAAATAAGAACTCACTTAATTGTCACAGAGATTCAGTAGGATTGCTGAAAAAAATTGAAAAACCTGCTGTATTTTAAAAAGTTAAATGTTTGATGTTGTTACTTGCTTCCTATGACTTATGTATTTACCTTTTTTTTTTTCATATCGGTGCTTGATAGCCAATGTAGGTAAAGGAAGAATGTACTCAAGTTTGTGCATATACTTATAAGATATCACAGAAGGCTAAGGAGATGAGGAATTTTAAGTCCTTACTAAAATCATTGTTGAAATGATTGACTGTGAAATCCAGGATATGAATAAGTAAAATGAAGAGGACTTAAAAGATGGGAAGAAAATATGTTTATAAAAGACTTGAAAATCATAATGAAAATGAAGATATGGTTCAGGAGAGGAAAGGGAATGAATTGAAAATGAGATGTTGTTATGAAAGAATTTTGTGGTACAAGATATGAAACGAAAGCAGTTCAAGTGATATCTAAGGAATGACTACACAAAGAATGAGAAAATGGAACTGAGTGAAAGTCATTGAAACGGAATCGGAGGAATTTCCTCCGGAAACAGAGGAATAGTGTGACATCTGAGGAGTTGTAGATGGGGAGAGTCATTAACAGGAAAATCAAGATTACCCATTTTGATAGCAGAAAACACTCTAGAGTGTGTTTACATGTTACACTGTGTAATATATTTTCCATTCAACACTAAATCTTTGAATCTGACTTCTAAGAAAAATGAGAACGAAATCTTATATTTTAAAATCAGTGTTTTGTCCATGAAGTTATTTCATTACAATGCCCATGTGGTAAAAAACATAGAAAATAAAAATTTTTTCTATACTTTCCAGTCCTCCTCTAAACCATTTCTTTCCTTTAAAAAATAGCTCAGCACTTCATTAGATATTTTAAAAAATCTGCATATACTTTAAAAAGTGTCAGAAAAACAGTATCCCCACAATACTATCCTAGAACATGTCTATATACCTCAAATACAGGATTTAAAGCATAGGATGAACATTTCTAGATATTATATAGGCCACTATTTGATATTAATAATGATTGTTTTGTATTTGAGTGGAGCCACCTTGTAATATATAACTCTTCAATGGGATAATCTGTAGCAAGCCTCCAATACAAATTTAAATTAGGATAAAAAAAGGATACCTAAACATGGGTCCAACTGAAGATGACTGTTATAGAATCATCTCATTCATCAGTTCCTAAATGCTACTCAGTTTTCTTACCAGCAGGTAAGAAAACCTGCTGTTTCAGGATTTGAAACACTGATCTCTATTATTAATCCATTACTCTTTTTAACCTTTAACAAAGGAAAAAGATGATGCAATTAACCCAAATTAGGAGATTTCTATCCCTGAATCCCTATTAAGTAAGTTTGGACACTAACATTTTTATTTTTGTTCATAAACTGGAATAGGTTTACATCTATGCTTGTTTGTAAGCTTATTTATAAAATGGGGACAAGATCCAGCCACTGTGGTTATTTCCTGTGAATACAGAAATGGATAATCACTCAGTTAGAGACTGTGCTTGGATCCTTCTCACTTCCCGTCAGTGGAATTTAATCTCTAAAGTCCAAATGGAAATAACACATAGTGAGTGAGTGATGGCAATTTAACTTATGTAATGGTGTGCTGGGTAGTAAAAATGAGTCTTTGGCTTGCTGTACTTGATGGAATGGATAAATTACAAGTTTCTTTCTAAGTATCAGGGAGAAAAGAGAGAGAGAGGGAAGCACTCCAAAGCCAGAGGTGAGCTACATATGTGGATTATTTGAGGATAGTGGTCCACTGATCTTCTTAGCCCTTGGGTTCTCATGAGTAAGCATACTGTTCAGTAACTTTCTAAATCTCATTGTCCTGCTTTCTAAACTCAGATGGTTATAGCTTTCTATCAGAGCACACTATGCCTTGTAACTAATTCATTTACACTTGAACTGATGGAATAGGGACTTGCTGAAAAAGATCTTAGTAGCAGTGTTAAAATAAGCTCACTTGAATGTATAGGAACAAAGTGGTGTAAATTGAAGAATAATAAAAATGTCAACAACTTGACAAACAGGAAGTTTTTTAACACAGAAATATAGGCAGATTGAAGCAAACTCTTCTCAGTTTCGTTCGTAAGAATAGCAAAGGAGAAATTAACTACAAAGCCTGTGTCAACATGGTGTCAAAACAATCCATCAATCAGGTGGTTGTTTCAATCGATCAATGAAATAAATAGTTCATTGAAGGAAATCCATTTTAACAGTGAAATCAATAAACTTTTGATTGAATGTTTTATTATTTAAAAGTCATATAGTACATTCTATAAGAAATTTATTGAGCAGAAAAACATCATACAAGGAGAGAATTGACATAACATGATGAAAATCACCAACAACATTAAGTAACTAAGAAAGCCTTCTGTCCTAGAGGAAATGGAAAAAGGATGAATTCCAGGGCTGTTGTTTACTAAGAAACTCTGAATGGTAACATCCAGTTTTACAAATTAATTATAGCTATTGTCAAGCAATGTAACAGGAAAAACTAATTAAATCAGATATTTCACTGATTTCAGAAAGACATGCCAGTATAATGTAGTCTATTATTCACTTAGGATGTGCAGAAGAATTAGAGACTGCAGCCCTAGCTGAGATGAAGACATAAAACATTATCATCTCAAAAGCATGTATTGCTTTTGTCCTTTTAAGAGCAAATTCTCCCCAAAATTCCTAGATCTGAAACAGGCAAGTGAACATGGAAGTCTGAAAGAGCGAAATGCCATGCTTCCCTATGTATTGGGTTGGCCAAAAGGTTCGCTCAGGTTTTTCCATAACATCTTACGGAAAGACCCAAATGAACTTTTTTGCCAACCCAATATATGATGAAAATTCACACTGTTGATTATATGCACAATGAATATGCACCTGTTCTGACATATAGCTTTCTGAGGGGGAAAAATAACAGGTTGTGTTCATGACTAACTCTCTAAACTTTAAAGAAAAATATGCATCATATTTAGGGTACAATTTCACACATACACTCTGGAACAGTGCTTTTTTAACTTTAATGTGAATACGTGGTCTGGGCTAAGGTCTGAGATGAGATTCTGTATTTCCAACAAGCTCCCAGGTGACACCACTGCTTCATGACAACACTTCAAGTGGGAGGCTGTAATGTAAACTACACAAAATAGAAAAAGGTTAAACCTAGAAGGTACCTCACATGACATTTAGTGTAACTACACATTTTAAATGTGAAGAAGTAAAATCTCAGAGCAATGCAATGATACAATTCCTTATTAGCGGACAATATAAAAACTCAAAACTCCTAACTCATAGTCAAATGTTCTTTCCCATGGGAAATGATTAGAAACCACCTAGAATCATAGTCCTAGGGTCTGTGTGATAAGACCCATATCAGGGACTTCTTAATTTAAAATACTATGATGTCTATTTTGAAAGTAAATTTGAAACATCATTTCGAAAATCTTGTTTCCCTTGTGAGTATTTAAAAAATTTTTGTCTCCCTTGTTCCAATTCCTCACTCAATTTTTTTCTGTTGAATGTTTACAGTAGAACAAAGTTCATCTAAAATAGCAATTCATCTTTTGTTAAAACATATGTCTTTGTAACCTATAGATGCCACATGTGAAACACCTGTATAATATGTCTTCACAAGAAAGTTAAAGCTATGAAGCCACAAAAGTAGCATTCAACCTTCACTCATCACACCTATTTAGCAAGCAATTATTGAGCAATTAGTTAGGCAATATCTCCAAAAAAAGTATAAAGTGTGACACCTCCTCTCACGGAGCTTTTAATCCAATGGGGGAGATAAAATACAAATGCATTAAGAAATAATAATATGTAGTCTGTGCTTACAAAGTTCAGAGCAGATAAAGAGAAGAGTTGATTGGAAAGATTTCAGACAACAAACTAAGTAAATTTAAATTGTGTCTTGAAGGAGAGGGTAAACATATAGGAAGAAACAGATCATGGTGGAAGAAATACCACCTTGCAAAGAAACTACATGCAATTCAGGATTAGATGGAGAGGAGCTAAAATTTAGAAGAGCTAAAATTTGATTTGTGGAAGCAAAGGTGGGATTCTTGAGCTCTGCATGCCCATTCTCCCTCGTATTGATCCACATAGATTACCTGGCGGTAGAGAAAATGTGAAGATGTCTTGCCTCCTGAGGCATTCACAAGGTCTGTGAGCAAGGAAGACAGTGGGTGAGGGTACTTTATCAAGCTGCTTTATGACCCAGCATATGCACTATCCTGGTGAATGTTTTCTTGCTCTCTTGAGAAGACCATGCATTCTTCATTTGTTGGGTATTCTTTTATATAAAAGAAAATTTATATATTTAATCAGAGCAGGTTTATTGATCATATTACCCAAATCTGCTATATTCATATTGCTTTTTAGTATACTTCTGCTATCAGTTACTGAAAGAGGAATGCTAAAATCTCTAACTTTATTTGTGGATTTATTTTGTAATATACTTCAGTAAGTTTTTGCTTCATGTATTCTGAAACTCTGTTCATAGGTGCCTATATATTATGGGCTGTTATATCTACTTGATGAATTGACCATTTTATTATTATGAAATGACTCTCATTGTTTCTGGTAATACTTTGTCTTTAAGATCACTTTGCTGGATATTAATATAGCCACTTCAGGTTTCTTATGATTAGTGTTTTCATGGTATATCTTACCATTCTGTCACTTCTAGCCAGAGTGTTTCTATATTTAAACAGTATTATTCATTGTCTGCCATATAATTTTCATTTGAGGACTGAGAACAGATTCCACCCACCTTCACAAGTCTTCCTGGATTAATTAGTCCAGCCAGACTGAGTTGTTACTTAGACTTCCTTTTCAGAAAATTTTGTTTGTTACTCTTAAGCCAGCACCTGTCAGAATATTTTTGTATAGTTTATTTTTTTCTGTATAAAACGTTTATGATCAATGATGAATACATTCTTTCTTGCTCAGAGTTATGTGGTGAGGGTATCTGCTTATATATAGATTCCTCTTTCATTGGACTTTAAACAGTCTAAAGTAAAATCTTTATTTTTTTTCTGTGTTGTTTGGTCCAGCACCTGTTTCAATAAGTGCCCTCAAATATATGCCAAGTAAGTGCATTGCGTGTAAGGCACTAACAACAGCAGAATAATTTGTTTGATTAATTTGGCATCTTTGTAAATGTAATAGAACTCCACAATTTCAGAAATTGAATTCAATCTACAGTTTCTCCTTCTGATTTTCCACCTTTATCCTATAATCCTTGTCTCTGCAATATGGAACTGATTCATTTCTCTTCTCTTTAATTAGCCTCTCCCTTCTTGGGTTTTACTCAGTGACTCATATAATACTTGAATCCTCACCAAAATGTCAAACCCTCCCTATTTCCTTCTCCCTCACACCTGTATTTCACTTCCCTGCCTTTGTTGACACTCCCAATTGAATTATTAGTCAGTTAGACTTGAGGTGGCCACCCTTGTCTTTTTCCCCGGCCCCATCAGGACACTCTGTTCCCTTGGCAGGCCTACAACCAACAGTGTTTAGTAAAATTTTTGTTTTCTGTTTCTGTTTTGTTTTCTGGTTTATAAAATAGATCTGTAGAGAAGCAATCCTGTGACCTTGCCCAATAGACTTTTATAAAGATGACAATAAAACTCTGTTCTTGAGTAAAGAGGGGTCAGATAAGGCTAGCTGGTGTGGTTAGGACATCCTCATAAAGAGGCGTTGACTGTCCTTTAGCTACACCTACCCCAAGGCTAACCTTGCCGGAGAATAACATAGCTCTGGGTTCACATTTAGGTGAAGTAATTCTGGGGAAATGATTTAACCCCTCTATGACTCATTCAGCTAATTTACAAAATGAGAATGTAGAAAAATGGGATAGATGAACCTATTTGCAGGGGAGGGATAGAGACACAGATGTAGAGAACGGACGTGTGGATATGGGGTGGCAAAGGGAGTGGGATGAACTGGGAGATTGGGATGAACATATATACACTACCATGTACAAAGTAGATAGCTAGTGGGAACCTGCTGTATAGCACAGGGATCTCAGCTCGGTGCTCTGTGGTGACCTAGATGGTGGGATGGGGAGGAGGGTGGGAGGGAGGTCCAAGAGGGAGGGGATATAGGTATACATATAGCTGATTCGCCTCACTGTACAGCAGAAACTAACACAATATTGTAAAGCAACTATACCCCAATAAAAAAATAATGAAAAATAAATAAATATAACCAGCATCCAAAAAAAAAATGAGAATGAGCAAACCCGTCTTAAAGATATGTTGTTATGCTCTAATGTGATAATTATACAAAGCATGTGTATCAACATTGCTATAGAAGTAGAGAGAGTAGAAGCAATGTTTGCCTTATTAATGAACTCTCTTTTTTCTAGTGAGCAGGCATGTTCAGGTATGTCTTAGGGTGAGCCCTGCAGCTCTGCCAGGTGACAAGCAGCAGGGTGGCCCTCAAAGAAGTGAATTCATTCCAAGGAAAGTATAGGGAATCCTCATGAACTTTGTCCAAAGGAAAGGGCTCTTCTATGGGAAAGAGTACAACTGGTCTACTATAAGTGACCCACATCCCCTTACCAGTTCTCCTGCATTCATGGCAAGTGACTAGGGAGAGAGGTTTACCAGGAAAAAACCTCTCTGGAAAACAGACGGCTGACTCACTAAATATCTCCAGAGATATAGACACCTTTGGAAACTGTATACAAACAGAACTGAAAATCAATCTAGCTCACATGGAAGTCTCATCTGAAGCATATTGGAACATTGACCAGGGAGGACAACACCTACATAGTTCCATACACATTATTTTTAAAATATAGGTAGTAATGGTAATTAACATTACTGATTGTAAGAAAAGCAAATAAGCACAAAGCATTTACTACTTCTAAATTCACTAAAGTGAATTCCCTAAGAAAGTAGACCAGAATAGGTACATTTAAGTTGAATCTTGAGCTACTACAATACCAAATGTTCCCATTTAAAAATTCTTGTTAAAAAGAAAATTAAAGTTTAGTATGATTTCTAGGAAACGCTATTGCATATAATAAGTTCATTCAAACTTACTTTGTAAGTCCTTGTCTCTTAACTTCACATCAATTGACATGATTAAATTAAACATTTCTCAAAGTGTGTCCCAATAAACAATATTCCAAAGAAATAATATTTAAAAATAATTCTGTGGTTAGATAAGTTTGGGAAAGGTACATTATATTCATAACTCAATACTTGGTGATTTGAAGTAGCCATTAGTATATTAAAATCCCAAAGAATTGCTGCAGTAAAGAAAACTTAATATGTTTAACCCAATTTTCCAAAGCCCACCAGCCATAGAACTCAGTTATTTGAAATAATATCTTTTAAAAACCAGAAACTCAAGTTTGGGAAATGCTGATATTAATGTATTTTTTGCAATGTCCCAAGTTCTAGTCATTTGTGTGTTTCTATGTTTTATTTTCTTAATTTGTAACAGGGTTCCGTTTTTAACTATGATCTCAAAGAGTTATCAGTATTGACAGGAGATAAAAATGTTAAAGGATCCACACATTAATTGGTGCATAGTTGACACTCGGAAAAAAAAATTCACTTAATTTAGCACAACTAATAATATGCAACTGATTCAGTTAGATATAAATACTATAAAAGATATACCTTTAGAATAATTGCTTTCAAATTAATTTTTACTTTTACCCACAGTTAAAAAGAAAGATACATATATGTATATATTCATATATAATATATAACATAATAATGTTAGATATGTAATATATATTGTGTGTATATACATACATACATACATATATTATACATATATGAGTATATATATATATATATATTATATATATATATATAACTTTGCAACTATAGCCCAGAAACACATACAGTGTAACTAAAAGTTTCAAAAAACAGATTATTATTCCTCCTTGCAATGTACGTTATATTCTATTCTATAATATTCTAGTCTACATCTTAATTTTAAATCTGATCATGTCCCAATAAACTCATTTTGTAAACATTAATAATTTGAAAAATTCAACTCTAAAAGAGTTTAACATCCACAACAAAATTATGTTACCTAAATACGGAAGATAATTATCTGACTTTATTGCATGAGCCTGGAAGTAGCTAATGTGACATAGGATGGTTTGCTCCACACCCACAAACCACAAATTCTAATTAGGAAATTCATCCATGGGGTTGGTATTCAGGAATTGTTTCTGAAAATGAGAAGTAAAGTGATCTACCTTTTACACAGATTTAGATAAGCCAAGAAATGTGTCTAACAGACTGTACCTGGCACCTCAAAGATCCTATCAGGTATGAAAATTCTGATATAGTACTTAGCAGAAAAAAATTTAAAACTTAAAGAATCTTGCATCCACTGACAGTCAGAAATTCTTCCGTATATTTGTACCATAGAAAATTATGTTAGGATTTCTAAATCCACATTTTAGATAGGGATTCTTAATTTCTGAATTTTGTGTGGCTGAAAAGTAAAGTTGTACAAAATTTTCATATGTCAAAAATGATGGTTAACTTAGCATCTTTCTTCTGTTGGAAGATTATTTGTTTGACAGATTGATGAGCAATGTTTATTCATTAAAAACAAACACTTATACTGAATTTCCAGTGTCCTAAAAATATATATGTAACAACTGGATCCTGAGTAAACATTTACTTCCTGTTACTACCTCCATACATTTCCTGAAGAACAACAATAACAACAACAACAAAAAAAAAACCCAATAAATCAAAGGGAAAGGATTCAAATGCACAGAGAAAAATCTATTAGATAAATAAATTCACTTGTGAAAGTCTCCAACTTGGGATAACTAAATTGATTTATAATCTCTAATTTGTTATACTGTTCTGTGAGGCAGAGCATATAGATCTAAAAGCTTGTTCAGCGTTTATAATTATGTAGCTGTGCAATGCTGAACACAAACTGCCCCACAACCAAGCAAAGAGTAGTGTTGAAAGCAAAACAAGGAGACCATGTATGTGCTACTGAATGAAATAAAAATATATGTATCACCCAGACTTCATAAGTGTGCCCATTGTTTATCTTCATGTTTTTATTCCTAACTGGAGTTTCATGTGATATTCATGAACTATTAAATATTCAACTTAAGTTTCCTGCCTCATGAGGGACTGGTAGAAATTCTTCTAAGTATAGGATCGCACAGCTTCAGATTGTAAAAGGAAACCCATTTAGGCACATTCTGCAGAGAATAAGCCAGTGAATGTTGACATTTTGAATGCTCCTGTGGTAATCAATTTCCATGCTGCAAAATATGGAGTGGGATCAGCAATGATTTTTCTACTGTGCTGTTTACTAACAGCTATAAGCACTTATCCCTTTTATCTAAGCTTGAAAAGAGAATAGCCAAGGAAAGAGAAGATGTAAAGTTAGAACCTAGGAATTCTTACTGTCAGGATTCTCCCAAATGTCAAATAAATACTAGACAATTTGAAGTATATTCCGAGACAACTTTTCAGAAACCAGTAACACTGATCAAGATTCATATAACCCTTTCTACACAGATGAGTAACTGTGCAGTTTGCATGTATCTCCCAGACAGAGATTTTGGCTTTTTAGGCAACCTCTGCTCAGAATCAGGGTTTGGCCACAAGAAAATGTAAACAAATAGGAAAAAAAAATAAAGATCTGGAGTAGCCTTAAGGATCATCAAGCATTATAGAAGAACAGCTAAATAGCAAGGAATTATCAACAAAATGATTCTGTCACTAATACCACTGCTTAAACAGAAGAGTGAAATGATGTAAAACAAAAGAGTGAAATCAGGGTAGATTAAGTGACTTACAGGCACACTGCAGATTGAGAGGGGAGAGATCATACTTTATATTTTTCTTGTTTACCCTCAGCATTTAGCATCATGTTGGGCACACAATAGGGGATCAATAAAAACTTGGAAAATGATTGATCCATCCACAAATAAATGTACCAGGTGGATAATTAGTTGCTATGGGGAAAACAAGTCTTCCAGTATTAATTTTCTACACTGATTGAACTCAAGAAAGGGAATATACAAAGGGGTTCCTTAGCCTTTATGGTTTCTCCTTTGAAGAAACTCCAACCATCATATTGATGACAATTTTTTATTTCTTATTACCATACCATACGACCAGTTCTGATTTTGATAAAATACATATACTTGTGAAAAGTAGATTCCTATCATCATAGGCAATGACATCAACTCATAAATAGTGAATTTAATAATTTCTTTTAGTGATGCTTTACTCATCTTCTCCCAGATTCCTTCATTCCTCTTACTGTGCCTTCACCAAACCTCTCCACTCCAAACCTCCTATTTACACAGACCATCTACTTTGTTCCAGTATAATGGGTCTCTTTTAGCCCAAATTCTAGTTTTGGTTATGTAAGTGCTGACTTCACAACCACCTTCATATTCTTTCTAGACTCCATCACACAAACAGCAACATACCCAACACACACATACCCCCCCACACACTCACCCAACGTTGGATCAGTTTTCAAGTTTAGGCCTCTACCATTCAACTTCTAAGCATTTTTCTTTGCAGCACATACACTTCTAGAGAAAGGTAAAGAAAGAGTTCTTCGGTCTTTGCTATCCAATTTAATGTGGCTCCCTTACCCTTCTCAACAATCCTATTCCTTCTTGATAATATTTAAGGCCACTTCACATCTTCATTTTTCCTCCCATTTGTTTATATTTTCCTGTGGCCAAACTTTCATTCTGAGCAGATGTTCTTATCTCATATTTGCATGAAGAACATTCATTCCTGAATTGTTTCTTTGATTTTTATATCGATATAAATCTGCATCTAAGCCATTCATTACTTCAGGCACTCAATGAGCAGAGTCACCAAGTACTTACCGTGTGCTGGCCTCTGTTTTCACAGATACAATGGTGAACAAGAAAAGTAATGCCCTCAGAGAACTTACCTTCTATTGGAGTTGACAGGAGATTACAATTAAGTGTTATAAATGCCACGAGTTCAGTCTGGAGGCACGTAGGATTGTCACACAAGTTGGAATTAGTTGTGTGATTAGTGATACCTTCCTGGAATAAGGAACATCCAAATTAAGATCTGAGATGTTAGTGAGAATTAACCAGGAAAATGGTGTGAGAAGAGATAGGGAATGAGATCCAGGCATAAGAAAGAGCATGTTCTCAAGAGGCAGCATATATACAGAATAGCAAGAGATTCAATCTGGCTAAAGATAGAGTGATAAGAGATGTTCCTGGGGAAGTCATCAGGGGTCCACCATGAAAGGCATGGAAATCAGTTAAACTAACTGAGAAAATACCCTGGTTTAATCATCCATACAGGTATCATAAGGGTTAAATGAGATAATATCTGGTACACAGGTATTTAATACTTTAAAAAAACTAATATGGGGCATATGAGGGAGCTTCTATGTAATACAGAGCCCAGTAGGGTACTATGAAATTATTTTATCCAGGCAAAGGACATGACTTAATTCATATCTTAGAGCTGCCTTGTGGATTGGAAGAGAGAGGTGGAAAAGAACAAAAATTATCGTCAAAGGCATCAGTTATGGGACTTTCCACAGCAATCTCTGCAAAAAGTATAGTGACCTGAATAAGTGTGGTGGCATAGAGGTGAGAAAACATAGTTGGATTTAATAAATCCTTAGGAAATAAAACCAAGAGGAGTTGCTAATAGATGGGATAGGAGAGAACAAGGAAAAGGAAGGAGCAAGAACAACAGTGAAGTTCCTGGCTTGCCTAACTGGGTGGAGAGGGGCTACTATTAAGACACAGAACACTGGACAAGAGTAGGACTGGGGGTGTGGGGACGAAATGGCTTTAGCCACAGATACATGAGTTTGAAACTTCTGTGAAATCTGGTATACAGGCTGCCAGTCAAAGGAGAGATCTGGGCCAGTATCCAGAATTGGGATTCACCTGCATAAGGATGATGGCTGCAGCCCCACAGAGCAACATGCAGTGGTGTAGACTGAGTTAGAAGAGGAGAGAGGAGAAAAGTTAGCAAAGGTACCAGAGAGATAAGAATGCCAAGAGTGAGGTGTCATGAAAGCCAAAGGAAAAGAATGTTTTAAGAGGGGAACTATACTCAATATCTTTCAATTACTTATAATGGAAAAGACTCTAAAAAGAAATATATATATATATATCTTTTTAGCTATATATATATATATATATGTACATATAGCTGTACACCTGAAACTAGCGCATCATTGTAAATCAACTATATTTCAATAAAAAATTTCTTTTAAAAAGAGGGGAAAAAGATGTCAGCAATTTGATTTGATAGCAAAAGGGCATTGATAATCTTGACAAGAGCTATGTCAGCGGAGTCATGGGGCAGAGAGGGTGTGGAGAGGGTGTGAATAAGACAGATTTAGGGGCTTCCCTGGTGGCGTAGGGGCTTCCCTGGTGGCGCAGTGGTTGAGAGTCCTCCTGCCGATGCAGGGGACACGGGTTCGTGTCCCAGTCCAGGAGGATCCCACATGCCGCGGAGCGGCTGGGCCCGTGAGCCATGACCGCTGAGCCTGCGCGTCCGGAGCCTGTGCTCCACAACGGGAGAGGCCACAACAGTGAGAGGCCCGCGTACCGCAAAAAAAAAAAAAAAAAAAAAAAGAAAAGAAAAGAAAGATTTAGTAAGAGCGATAGGGGGAAACTTTACTTAAGTTTGGTTTTGAAGAGGAAAACTGAGAGAGTCTGCAGCTGAGAGGTATAGCAAACATAAGAGAAAATAGCTTGTGGATGGGGAGACCAGAGAACGTGTGCAGGGACAAGCAAGGGGCCAGTGCAGAGGGCTGCTTGGGAATGCATACCTCAAAGGCAATAATTGATGACACAAAGTTTTGGAAGATAGGAAAAGCTCTAAAGGATCCAGAGAAAGCAGTTAATTCTGGCAATGGGGAAAGAGATGTCTTATCCCTCCATCTGTGCTTTAACTCCTTCAAATTTCTCAGAGATCCTTCCGTTTGGATACTTTCCCTACAAATACATAGAGAAATGCCCTCATTTGGCAGGAAAAGTCCACTCTTTACCCTCTGAGTCTGCTAGTTATTGACACCATGCGTTTTACACACAGCTTCAAAGATGCTGTCTCTATCCGCTACCTCCATTTCCTCATTTTCACACTGCAGTTAGGATTTTGTTCCTGGGGATTAAACTAAATATCTCTAGAAAAATTCAATAGTTTTTAACTCCTCATCACAAGGGATGTTTCTTCCTCTTCTTTCTTATATGACTTCATATTTAAAAGGCCTATATATATTTTTTGCTTGTTTCTTTGTTTCTTTTTTTTGCGGTATGCGGGCCTCTCACTGTTGCGGCCTCTTGCGTTGCGGAGCACAGGCTCCGGACGCACAGGCTCAGCGGCCATGGCTTACAGGCCCAGCCGCTCCGTGGCATGTGGGATCTTCCCGGACCGGGGCATGAACCCGTGTCCCCTGCATCGTCAGGCGGACTCAACCACTGCGCCACCAGGGAACCCCAAGGCCTATATTTTTAACTCAACGTTCTTTCTTACAGCTCCCTCTTACTTTGACTTTCATGATGTTACTTTGGAACATCCCCTGCTTTTCTGACAGTCCCCCTTTGATGTGTCATCCATGTTCTATTTCCTAATGGTGGACATTATTCATTGATTGCCCTTCATTTTTCTCTATCTTTTTTTTCCCCTTGGTGAGCTTATTAACTTAGACATTTAAGTTTTCACCTTGATGTCCTCTCCCAAATCAATTTCACCATCCTAACCTCATTCCGATTTGTAATTACAGTCACCTTCATAGCATTCCCCTCATTTGTCCTCCGACTGTATCTCTTTAGGCCAGACACTGACTTTATGGTCATTCCCTCTTTGCAATCCCTTCCCCAGTTTACCCACTTCTGTCCCTGAAAACACAATACTGCAGACACAAAATATGGAAGCTGTACTAGACTCAGCTGTGTGTCTTTCATTTCTATTATCTAAGCCACCACCATATCTTATGCATTAATAACATCTCGACTGTTTGACTCCTTCTTCACATTTTCCCTGCTTCACCCTAGTCCCAGCTCTAATGAACTCATAGAAAGTTACAAGATCTCTTAACTTTAATGTTCCCAAAGTCAAGCTGTCTTGCACATCATCACCACATTTGATTTTCAGAAAGCCATTTTTACCATGACCTTTTCTTTATCAAGAATTCCATGACCTTATCAGATCAAGGTCTGTACTCCCACACTCTGCATCAAGCTTCATGGTTATTTTCATTCCATTTTACTTACCTAGACTATTCTCCACTATTTTTCAACTTCTGGCTTCACTCTAGGCTAGCTTGTAGCCACAAGATGTATGACTCATATGCATCCTTGCTGCTAAAACTTCAATAGTGTTTTTCCTCTTTGTAATTCCTTACTTATCTCAGGTCCTACATCTTCTTTGAAGTGTTGTAGAAAACTCCAGTCAAAGTGAACTTTCTTATTATTTACCCACTAATGTGGACATTTAAATTTACATTAAATTTGGTCCTTCCTTATATATAATTATACTATTTGTTTCTTTTAATTTAGTATATCTTATTACTTCAAGAATGTGAGGAATATAAAGACAATAATTATTTCACATATTTCTGTCACTAGCTAGGACAGTTTGGAAAATGACTAAGTTATTTAATAAAAACTTGTTGAAAGAGTTGTGTGAAATCAAAGAATTTTTTAGGCTAGTAGTCACAAGAGCTGATAATCAGTCATAATCCTAGAACTATGTAGCCACAGATGTGAGTCCTTAAAAGAAGGACTATCAGAAGCTAGATTGTTCAATGCCATCCTTGGTGCCACAGGCCTTTGGAATTTTCTCTCACAGCATAAAATTGATCATAGGGACCTGGTCAGAAATAGGTAAAGTCTGACATTTTCTTCCCATGTTAGGGAACTCCAAGCAATGGAATAAACAGTATTTTTTTTTAAGAGAAACATGTGCAAACACACACACACATACACACGTTAGAGCAATGTAAAGAATTTGAAACATGCTATTTTTCTGGCACTTATCCAGTTAAAATGGCTTAAGAAATAGCTTGGCAATTCATTTATGATAAAGATTTATTGTTGGAAAAATCAGTGTGTAGTGTTATCCAATGCACACACAATTTTATCAATGTGATCCTAAAATATAATCATTCCATTTTAGTATGAAAAATGGCACCTATACTGCAGTGTGGCTCTACATAATTCAAAGGTAAACAGGACCCATAGCAATTTGGAAAAGAGTCAAATTTCTGGCAGTTCCTCTTTATAGGAAGAGTAGGAGGGATTCGCAAAGGTGTAGCAACACAATACACTGTGAAATACCGGAAGGGTTCAATAAGCTCTATTTTCCCAAGTGAATTATGTTCTACTTTTGGAAGGCATACTACCTTGTTCCAGGTTGTAGGGTACAACAGTGGAAGCTGCCAGTATGTTTGTGTGCTCAACAACACATTTTCCAAACCATCTGAATTTTAGGGAAAAAAGTAGAGCGTCTGATTAAAAGACCAAATATTAAATTCAACTCATCAAGCTTTCACATAAATACCTAACATTACATGTAAATTGCTAAAGTTAGGTTCTGTATTGCACTTTAGCTTCAAAAAAATTGAGAATTTCACCATGTGTTTTAAAATCAACTGCTTTAAAATCTTAAGAAAATTCATAAATTTTGTACCCTCTTAAAATATTCCAAGCTTTGGTGTCCCTGTATTTGTCATTAAGGTGTTCATAATGGGTGAATACACATGGCCCATCTTGATATTAAAAATAATTCTTGACCCCAGGCTCAGTCTTCATCATGATAAAGAAAAAACAATCACTAACTAAAATAAGAAGGAAGGAAAGAGTGGAGAAAAAGACAAAAAAGAGAAGAAGAAAAATAAAGTTACACATGTAATCATTTGACCTTAAATCAGGCAAAAATATTCTATATTGCTCTCTATAATAAAGAATATTATTGAGAAATTGGCAATTTCTCTAAGAAAGTGCAGGTTCAAATTGGAATGCACCTGCTACAATAAAATGATCTATCCAACTTGAGTCATACATAACTTCCTGTTCAAAGTCTCTATCTAATGCTAGCGCCTAAGGGAGAATCTTTATGGGTTCTCATCAAGCAGCTAAGTGCTTTATAAAATGTCAACTATTTTAAGTTCCAGTGACACTGAGAATATAGAACATTTTGTTCACCTCTGTGATTGCATCAGAAGCATCATCAAACTCCCAAAATAACAAAGCCTGTTCAATTGCACTCTAGGGGCTGGTGGTCATGGGATTGTGCCTGATACTAGCCAAAAATAATAGATTTTAGTAATTTGGTTCCAGTTTAAGAAGAGGAAATATCAGAGCAAATCATTTCAATAGTACCTTCAAATTTTCTAAAATGTGATATAAGACAGGTTATGGAATTGTAGGGCCTACAAGTTTGACAAATTACTAAAGTCACCTGGTCAGAGGTATCACCCTGAACAACATCCAAGGAGGAGAGTTCAGTCTCCTTTCTACTCCTTGAGGCAGCTATGTAACTTCTGGAAAGATTATGAGAATCTTTGCTTTATGTTGGTTACTTTCTATACATTAACCTTACATCTATCTGTCTTTTGCTATAAACATAATTCAGTCTTCCATTGGGTAACCCTTCAAAAATTTAAAAGAACTGTCATGTTACCTGAATGTATCTGTTTGTTAGATTAATATACCTCAATGCCTTCAACCCTTCCTCTACAAAATACTTGTCAGAACTTTTACATTCTATCAGTTCTTCTTTATAAATATCTATTCTAATCTGTGAATTTTTTAATGCAACATTCAACATAATTAAACCTAATTCTGATATAAGATGCCTATATATTGAGTTTGTCATCTTTTATAATCCAGTGCTCATTGCTGTAATGTTGAAAATCTACAAACTGCCCTTTCCAGTTAGCTTTATCCAAATGTAAATGGAATTGTATAGAAGAAGGGAATGCTTTGAAATTTTTAATTATTTAAAATACGTATCTGTATAATTTACTGATTATTTCTTGTGTTATAGTATCGGCTGTTCAACTGTTCACTTATCTTTCTTACAGTTTTTGTTTACTCATATTTTATAGCTTTTCCCCCCAAATAAATATACCCTGGTGCATGAAATAAGTCTCAAAGGTAAGTTTGCTTTTTTTTTTCTTAAGAGCATTCCAAGGGTTTCCCTGATGGTGCAGTGGTTAAGAATCTACCGGCCAATGCAGGGGACACGGGTTTGAGCCCTGGTCCAGGAAGATCTCACATGGTATGGAGCAACTAAGTCCGTGCGCCACAACTACTGAGCCTGCGTGCTGCAACTACTGAAGCCCACGCACCTAGAGCCCATGCTTTGCAACAAGAGAAGCCACCACAATGAGAAGCCCAAGCACTACACTGAAGAGTAGCCCCTGCTTGCCACAACAGAGAAAGCTCACATGCAGCACAGCAACAAAGACCTAAAGCAGCCAAAAATAAAATAATAAATAAATTTAAAAAAAGAAAAGGGTCTTCCTGCCACACACATCTATAAGCAATCCTATGGCTGATAGTGAGTTCTCCCCACCTACCAGGCCCCTAGGTATGTGCTATACCAGTATGAACTCCAAGTCCTCATAACAACCCTGTGAGTTAAGGACTGTGGTTGACCCCAGTCTATAGATGATGAAATGCAAGCCCCCACGATGATGCCCTGCTCTACAGCATGCCTCATCTTAACACTCCAGCCCAGAACCTGCAGACCACCCGCCCACCCCTGACCCCCAAGTACACACCAGGCTGTTAAAAAATTAAAAGAAAAAAAAAAACATTCCAGGAATAATGTACTTATAGAGATTATATAAATTACATGTCATGAATTTATTAAAATCATTAGTTTTATAAAAATTAGAACAAGGCCAAAAAGCAGTTTTTTTCTTTCTTTTTTGTTTTAGAAAATTTAATGAATTTGTTAAGATGTTTAAAAAGTTTAACAAATTGCAGTTTTGAGAAAGAAGGCTAAAATATATTAGCAATAAAACTGGACTGTAATGTTTTCTCTAAAATAGTGATTAACCCAATAAACGGCCTACATAATCTACAGTGGAAATTTACCAGTGTTAGAAAGAAAACTATACTTTTTACATCCATTCCTTTTGATGTTCTAGTGATAAATTCTGTGAGTAGATATACATTAAGCAGATTTTAATTGTGTACAAAACTGTATTTAAGAAACAAGAATGAATAAGACAGAAACTATGTGAGTAAATCTTCATGGCTTTGGATTTGGCAAAAGATTCTTAGATAGCCAAAAGCATGATTAACAAAAGAAAAAAAAAGATAATTTGGACTTCATTGAAATTAAGAATGTTTTGTTCTTCATAGGACACCATTAAGAACGTGAAAAAAACGACCCACAGAACAGGAGAAAAGAAGTCCAAATCATATACATGATAAGGGACTTCTGTCTAGAATACATAAAGAACTTTTACAGCTCAATAATAAAAAGGCAAATAATCCAATTTAAAAATAGGCAAATGATCTGAATAAACATCTCTCTGAGGAAGATATACAAATAGCCAATAAGCACACGAATAGATACTTAACATCATTGTTATTAGGGAAATGCTAATCAAAACCACAAGATACCACTTCATACAAACTAGAATGTCTAGAATTAAAAAAAAAAAAATAACAAGTGCTAGTGAGAATGTAGAGGAATTGGAAACTTCATACACTGTTGGTGGGAAATGGGAATGGAAAACAATCTGGCAGTTCCTCAAACAATTAAACATAGAGTTACCATATGACCCAGATATTCCAGTCCTAGGTATAGACCCCAAAGATGACCCATATATCCACATAGAACCTTGTACACAAATGTTTATAGCAGAGTTGTTTATAATAGTCAAAAGATGGAAACAACCCAAATGCCAGTCAGCTGATGAATAGATTAACAAATGTGGTATATCCATACAATAGAATATTATTTTGCTATAAAAGGGAGTGAAATACTGATACATACTATAACATAAATAATCCTTGAAAATATAATAAGTGAAGAAGCCAGCCACAGAAGGCCACACATTCTATGATCGCATTCATATGAAAGTCCAGAGTGGATAAATCTAAAGAGCCAGAAATTAGATTTGTTAGTGGTCACTTAGGGCTGGGAGGAAGATGTGAAGGTAAGGGGATGACAGGTAAAGGGTATGGGGTGTCTTGGTGAGATGATGAAAATGTCCTAAAATAAGGATGGTGATGGTAGGACATATGTATGACTATACTAATGACCATTTAATTGTATAATTTAAATGGGTGAATTATACAGTGTATGAATTATATCTCAATAAAGCTGTTAAAACATTCTTGAGAAAGGAAAGCAAGTTTAGAGAACTTGCTCAACCAGATATCAATACTTATAGAGTCATAGTAATGACAGTGTGATAGTGGTGCAAAGATGGACAAACTGACCAATCAAAAAGAATAGTTTTTAGAAACAGACACATATGAATGCTTGATTTACAACAAATGACATACTGAAGAACACTGGGTAAAGGATGGTCTTCTAAATACATAGATCTGGTTAATTAAAATAAAGTTAATATGATATAAACCATGTTTCAGGGATCTCACAATCTCATTCCACTATCATATATCAGAAAGGTAAACTCTGGTGTCTAAAAGGAAAACTAAGTCTTGGCAAACTTGTTTAGAATTCTCTCTGCCTTGCCCTATGTGGACCTGCCTAAAAATTGTGAGCGTGTGGAGGGACGCTCAAAATAATTTCAGCTCAATTGAATAGTTTACATACTACTCCATCAATCAATTGTTTAAAGTACTTTTTTTGACATTTTAAAAAAGGAAATTGTTTTGAAGGAATAAGGCCCTAAGCATTGTCTTTAGTTTCATTGCTCCCTCTCTACCTCTTTTCTAAGGTAAAATGATCTTTGGCATTTCAATTCTCTTACTACCTGCAGTGTTTTTCCATAAGGAACTCTGCTGCTTTCCGAGACCCATACTGTCAACTTTAAAAGTGATAAGCAGCCTCAGAGGCTCAGATGTTGCCTTATTTTCATGCAGCATTTTTTATACTTTTCCCAACATGTAGACTGAGCACTTTATTCAGTTGCAGATGATTCTGGAATGGGTTTTTTAGCAAATATGAGTGAAAGTCAATAATATGTAATGAAATGCTAACATGGTACTACTTATGAGCTCCAAGGCCAGATTTCTGTCAAGATTATTGTACAGTCATACCATCAGGTTCAGACAGTGTTTCTTTATAGTGAATGTAATAAGTGTGTGAAGGGGGATTTTTGATCCCTCTATAGAGCTTGGGGCAATCAGCTTATCTCCACAAATAAGAATTACAAAAGCTTTTTCTGCATCTATGGTGATGCAACATAGTTTTTATTCTTCAATTTGTTAATATGGTGTATCCCATTGATTGATTTGCATACATTGAAGAATCCTTGAATCCTTGGGATAAATCCCACTTGATCATGGTGTATGATCCTTTTAATGTGTTGTTGGATTTGGTTTGCTAGTGTTTTGTTGAGGATATTTGTGTCTACATTCATCAGTGATATTGGCCTGTAATTTTCTTTTTGTGTGATATCTTTTTCTGATGTTGGTATCAGGGTGACGGTGGCCTCGTAGAATGAGCTTGGGAGTGTTCTCCCCTCTGCAAATTTTTGGAAGAGTTTGAGAAGGATAGGTGTTAGCTCTTCTCTAAATGTTTGATAGATATGGTCCTGGACTTCTGTTTGTTGGAAGATGTTTAATCACAGCTTCAATTTTATTACTTGTGATTGGTAATGTTCATATTTTCTATTTCTTCCTGGTTCAGTCTTGGAAAGTTGTACCTTTTTAAGAATTTGTCCATTTCTTCTAGGTTGTCCATTTTATTGGCATATACTCGCTTGTAGTAGTCTCTTATGATCCTTTGCATTTCTGTGGTGTCCGTTGTAACTTCTTTTTCATTTCTAATTTTATTGATTTGAGTCCTCTTCCATTTTTTCTTGATGAGTCTGGCTAAAGATTTATCAATTTTGCTTATCTTCTCAAAGAACAAGCTTTTAGCTTCATTGATCTTTACTATTGTTTTCTTCAACTCTATTTAAGTTATTTCTGCTTTGATCTTTATGATTTCTTTCCTTCTACTAACTTCGGGTTAATTTGTTCTTCTTCCTCTAGTTGCTTTAGGTGTAAGGAAAGGGAACCCCCCTACACTGTTGATGGTAATGTAAATTGGTACAGCCAATATGGAGAACACTATGGAGATTCCTTAAAAAACTAAAAATGGAACCACCATATGACTCAGCAATCCCACTCCTAGGCATATACCTGAAGAAAACCATAATTTGAAAAAATACGTGCACCTCAGTTCATTGCAGCACTGTTTACAATAGCCAGGACATAGAAGCAAACTAAATGTCCATCAACAGAGGAATGGTAAAGATGTGGCACATATATACAGTGGAATATTACTCAGCCATAAAAAAGAATCAAATAATGCCATTTGTGGCAACTTGGATGGACCTAGAGATTGTCATACTGAGTGAAGTAAGTCAGACAGAGAAAGACAAATATCATATGATATTGCTTATATGTGGAATCTAAAAAAAGGGTACAAATAAACTTATCTACAAACCAGAAATAGAGTTACAGATTGTAGAAAACAAACTTACAGTTACTGGGCGTAAGGAGTGGGGAGAGATAAATTGGATGATTGGCATTGATATACACACACTACTATGTATAAAATATATAACTAATAAGGGCAGCAGAGGGAACTCTATGTAATACTCTGTAATGGCCTATATGAGCAAAGAATCTAAAAAAAAAAGAATCTTAAAAAAAAAGAATCTTATAAATCAACTATAGTCCAATAAAATTTTTTAAAAAATGACCATTACATTACCTTAGTTGAAGTTTTAACCATCTTATCTTTGCACTGCCTCATTAAAAACAACCTTAGAAATATTGACTATATTTAGAAAGTAATGTGTTAATACTGATCAAGATATGTTAATATGTTTATAACATTTAACACTATAGTTTTTCTCTTGGCTATTAACCTTAAAATAATCCAAAAGTAGGAAAATAATTTATATATAAGTATATATATTATTACCTATGTTAGCCAGCCAAACAAAAATAACCTAAATGGCGAGTAGAGTGAGCATGGGCTGAGGCAGGGGGTCATAAGCAAATTATGATTTATGTGTTTGATGAAATTATGGAACCATCAAAGCAGTTGATATGAAGACTGTATAAAAACATGGGAAATTCTAAAGATATACAAGTCCTTATACTAAGATTTCCCTTAGTTTAATACTAGTCATGCAAACCTTATTCAGTTTATATAGGTAAGGGTAGGATAAATTCTTGGATGCTGAAGAGAGAAAATTGGGTTAATATCTTTAAAAACATGATTAATAATATTTTTGATAAATGTATAGTATTTTCCAGGACAAAGTCCAGCTAAAATTGTGAGACCACCGAGCTTGCCTTTCTTGGTGAGTATCTGTCACTTTTTGGCCACTGAATACTAAGCTTCTTTTATATCATTACCTCAATCTTCCCTTGGGGGGAATATCTACTATGTATAGACTTTGGAAGTAGAGGCCATTTTCCCACACCCTGGTGTTGTCAGGAGTCAGGCAGACATGTGAATGAGGGTCAGACAATCTCAGACTTCCTCTTCAGGCTTTGAATCTTGCACAAATTATATAGCTATTTGGGGATGGTTAGACATCATGTTCATCATAAGTGAACTGCTTGGTAATCCAGACTTTTCCTTTAGCATGATCTTCATTATGAGTCCTGTTGTCCAGCACACCAGAGCTCTTCATATTTTGTCCATTTTCCCCAACTTATCCCTTTTCACCCCAAGACAGCTTGAATTATTTCTATTATGTATAACATAGAATCCTTTCTGACATATAGGCACACATATGACTTCACATACTAAAGTTGTGCTCAAGTCCATGAGCTAGAGAGAACAATGCATAGAAACTGTTGAAAAAGAAATTCTGAATATGAGGAGAATGTTGTAGGGGAATAAGAGAAGCACAAAGAGAATCAAAATTAAGGAAACCAGACAAAGAGGACTAAGTTTGTAAATTCAGTTTATAAGCATGATGAAAGAAATCAGAGTTAGAGTGAGCTACTTTAGGTAGCTAAGGTAGGCATGATGGAGCCTAAGCAAAGTCTGGTTTGGATTTGAGAGAATCAACACCTCCTCCTCAAGGGTTTTCTAAGCTGTAATGGAGAAAATCTCTTTCACTTTTACACTGTTGTAGTTTGGTTTTCTTTAATTAATGTGTGTGTTGTGGGGGATAGAGGACATGTTGTTTTTTTTTAGATGGTGACTTTGTTTGGAAAGCATAAAGCATGTTCTTCTGCTTAGGCACCCTGGAAAGGTGACTGAAAAGAAGAACATGATGATTTTCTGTTTTCAATCTAACCCAAGACTCTTGCTCTGACCTCGTATCCAAAAAAAAAAAATATTGGCTAAAACTAGAGGATTTGTTTTGACAAAGGAAATGAAACACACAGATCCAGGACTGCTTCTCTCTAGAATCTAGGTGAGACTATTTAGGACAGAGTTGAGCAGTGAACCATTCCCTTCATTCTACCATAGTTTATCATAGAACATTGCCAGTCTAAATGCCCTGGGTAGTTGTTTCCAGAGAAATGCTTTGCCCAGTGGAATCATAGTTATCTTGTTGGGAAATGTAGTCTCCTGTGCACAGTCTTTTGACCCCCACTTGACCATGTGAGAATGTGCCTTGAGCCTGAAACTTCCTTATCAAGAGATAAAGAGTCTATATGACCTGTGCAGGGCTTATCACCTTGTGTGGGAATATCTTTTCCTGTTTCAGGCTAAATGAGTATTCCTTTGTTGCATAAACGTGTACATCAATGGCCTTCAGGCATACTCTCAATTATCAGTATTTCAGACTCTAGTGGTGAGGGACAGGTGTCTTTCTGATGTGTCACAAGAGCTGTGCTCGTAGGCCAACTGCCCTGCATCAGCTGCTGGGGGAACCTCCTGGCCATGAACCTGCATATTATTGGATCTGTTCTTGCCCTCTCTTCTTCATGTGAGTAAAAGAATTGTTCATCCAGTGCTTGACTATTGTGTTTTTCTTGGCAACTCAGGTACCAAGATGCAGTGGGCAGAAATGTCTGGACTTCTGATTCTGGTGACTTGAATTGTGATGGTCTTACTCTCCTTCATGTAGCTGGAGTCTTCCCTTGACATGTGGAACCAGTGCACAATGATCAGCTTGACACGTGTCACCTGGGTGAACAATTTACTCATGGAGGAGCAAGCATAGTGGCTCCAGTCATCAATTATTCCCAGAAAATTTTTCTAGGCCTTGGCTTCTAAGAAGAAAATGTAAGAAGTTTTCCCAAATATAAATGAAGGAAACTCTGAGAAAAGAAATTGAATCCTGAAACAGCTGGAGATGGCACTCCACATTAATGAAATTCAGATATTAATATTAATGTAACTTTTGTTTCTACAAATCATACATCATGAGGACATTTTGGGTTATACTGAGAGTCAACTCGGCTATTATTTTATTATGGTAGCTCATATAAAACCCCATCTTTTGCTAATCCACACCAGCTTGAAAATACAACCAAGACAAAGTCACAAAACCATTTCACTCTTCTTTTGGGTATCCTTCCTACCTGTACTATCCACACTCATTGAAAGCCAAGACTTGATCAAATACTGCCTATACTGTGATGCTCCAAAAGGCTTTTAGGTGTTCCCAAATAGCCTCCCAGCTGCCATGTTTTCTCACTCCAGGTTGAATTCCATCACAAGATTACAGTCTTTGCTGCTACCACACAGTTTCAGTCCATCTTGGACTTACTTGGTAACAAGATCTTTGGGTCTTTGGATGCTTTGTGGCTTTCAGCTTCTAGGTTGTTGTATTGCTATGAGCGAGTAGTACTGGCTTCCACAATCATCTCTTAAACTGGGAAACATAGTTGTTGTCCCCTATTATCACTTTTGAAAATTCTAGTACCTGTGCCCTCATGTTTTAGGGAGATTTCAGCTCTTAATGCTGTTAAGTGTCCTCTTCATGAGATCCTGTGAAGTCCCTGCCTATAACTCCTTGGTCTTCATATCAATAAAACCCTAATCACCAGTTACCCATTTTCTTTTTTTTTTTTTTTTTTTTCTGAAAATTTTCT
The DNA here is from genome assembly GCF_011762595.2 of Tursiops truncatus. Lineage (NCBI taxonomy): Eukaryota > Metazoa > Chordata > Mammalia > Artiodactyla > Delphinidae > Tursiops > Tursiops truncatus. The sequence continues at coordinate 129,523,373 of NC_047037.1, read as the reverse complement.
TTGGGTTTGTAAGGGCAGGAAGGTCAAAGCATCAAGTGAAAAGCATAGTCTTCCTTGGTCAGCTTCAGAAAATATATTAGGTCAAGATAATATAATTCCTATACTACATTGGAAGACATTAAAAACAATGAGTCTGAAAGCATATAATTAGGAAAACTGATTCTTTTTGTATCCCACTTGACAGTGAGCATGAAATTGTTATTCTTGAGGTTAACCTGAGGGTTTTCAATGAAATTACAATCTCCATGTGCTTCTCTCTACCTTGTCTCAACCAGGACCCTACTTCTTCACTAACAAGTGTAAAGCATGCTTTCCAGTCACGGCAAAGAACAGACAGAAAACCAAGAGTGTTAGACACACATAGTTGAAGTCTCAGATTTGTGGGTCATAGAACTGCAGCTCTCCCAGGCAAATAATGAATGCAGCAAGCTATCATTTTGTCAAGGCTGTTGGAGAAAATAAATCTCCTTAACAGCAATATAAACATATTGGTGATAAAGGGAAGTGTGAACAATGGCATAAACACAGCCTGAGAACACAGAACAAATATTATTTAGTGAGACCTTGCATTAAAAACTAACACCCAAGCATAGACCAGCCTCAGGAAAGGGCAGGTGAGGCACTTAAAAAAGCCAAAAAAAGGAAAGCTAAATGTAAGTCTGTCTTACCAATTCAATAATGAGAAGAAATGGGACTTTATATCTGAACCTGTCCTTTTATTTCTACTTTATTCCTTATCTTGTGTCATATAAAAATATGTTTTTACATATATTGTAAAGGAATAGAAGTAACTGAAGTATTATCCCCTTATGGTGCTAACCCCAAGTCTCAGAGGGAGATTAAGAAGACCTTGGGAAATTAAAGGAGGCTCAGATAAAATGGACATATAGCTCCTTTATTATTTCAAGAGGTGCCAAGGTAAAAAGGAAAAAAAAATGGGTCTTGCTGTCTTCTTTTGTTATTTAGGTTCTTGAGTGCACAGTTTTCCATAAAAATCAATTTTACCCTTTAGGTGTGTGTGTGTGTGTATTCTAATAGTTTCACTCACTAGGGTAAAGTTGGATCTCCTCTTTTCCTTTCAACATTTTATTGGATTTGCACCATAAACTGAAATTCACTGTGACCACCAGGCCTGAAGCCCAAGGGAACAGTACATAGTCAATGGTTCCAACTTCAATGTGGATAAAAAGGGAGAAGATTCTTGGGCAAAGGTCTCAAACTCAGATGCCTATAGGGACCAGGTAACTAAATAAGTAAAGCAGCTGCTCTATCTACAGGAACCAGCTCCTACTCAACTCTAGTGAATTATTGTCAGAGATTCTGTGTTTACTAGAAGAGACAAAATTTTGGATTTTTATTTAAATATTTTTTATTGTGAAATGTCAGTTTCTTCTTTAATACAAGTGGTGTCAGCTAAATAAAACAGGAAAATTATAGGTTCCAGAGCCAATACTTTTGATCACTTGCCTGGGCCAAGAGCTCCTTCTCATTGGAAAACAATTTGGGGAGGGTGGTGGAGAGATTGACTTAGGCAGCCTTGAAATAGAGGACGTTTTGATGAGAAAAGTTTTAAGTGGAGAGCAAGAGAAATGAGATCTAAAACTAGTATGTAAATATTGGGGCAGAGGACACTAGAAGACATTCTTGTCCTTAAAACACTTTAGCTTTCCCCTTCATTAACTCTTCAGTTAATCATTAGGAAAATTAAGAAACAAGTATATCTGCATAACATGTTACAAGGTAAAGAGGAAGAGTCTCCTTCCAGCCCATCTCCTTACTGGCTCCTTTTGAGAACACACATAATTCCAAGGAGTAACATTTGAAAAAACTGAAGTGACCAATGAGCAGCAGTAAACAATCTCCTGGAGGCACCCAAGCTGAGGGGTACTTCAGAGAAGACAATTCAATAGGCTTAGTGAAAACTAATATCGTTCTTATCCCATATATTTTAAGAGGCTAATTTTGAAGGGATCATGTCAGTAAATATCCAGATTGCATGTGTAATTCTGGTGGAATATAGTTTCTGGATTCTAAGCAGGGCTTGTTGTGATAAAATGCCCAGTTAAAGAGCCCTTTCAAGAACTGTTAGATTAGATAGATAGATAGATAGATAGATAGATAGATAGATAGATAGGCAGGCAGACATGGGTATAGACGTAGACATAGACAGTGTCTAATCTGATCCATCTCAGCATCAATTATTTCCAAGAGGAAGCTAATTATTCCCTTTCATAGAATGTTGTGATAGCTAAATATATTTCTCTGTGCCACACATTCCCCTTTCAGAAAAAGTATGGATTAAGCTGGCATCATAATTCTCCAAGGATATGAAAATGTATCAATTTAAATGTGTGTGTATGTGTGTGTCTGTGTGATTTTTCATGCAGTAGAAAGATAACTTGTAGGTACCTAAGCTTGGAGGTAGTACCTTCCAATATGAGTGGGAATTTCTGATGTATGAATATTTCCTATGTCTTAGTATGGGGTCTAAGGTTTAGTAAAACTTTGTTAAGTTGATTTTTTCTGTCCCTGGATCTGCTGATGCTAAAAGGATGAATAGCTTGGTCAAGACCCAATACCAAAGAAGGTAATTTATAGACAATTTTAATACTCAGTGGAACTATAATTAGAAACCTAGTGGAAACCATTTTAAGTAAACTGTTAATTCATTATATTTTTTCAAGTAACAGTAAAATTTTCTTGTTTGGTTTTGATGACCAAAGAAATAACTGTTCATCATAACCATTTTCAAAAGCATAAGAAAGGCATACAAAGAAAAATAATCATGAGTAACCACAATTCCTAAATCAAGTGGTAATCTTGTTCAACTGTTGAACTTTCAATTTTTTCAAGTTTGAAGTTATTTTTAAAAATCTGCAATAAATATATTTATCTAAACATTTTCCTATATTTGAGCACATTTTAGGATAAATCTATACATAAAAACTTCTAAGAGTATGTATACTTGTGTTGTTATATTTTGCCAAATTTCCCTCCAAAAGTTTCTACCAATTTTCCTCCCACCGGAATTATATAAATAACCCACTAACTCAAAAAATTTAGTTAAAATTTTAACAGACCTAATTATTATCATAGTAAGATAGTAGATAATTTGGTAAAGCAGTTTTAAAAGCAGAGGAGATTGGCATGATTTTTCAGTTGAATACTTTCTATCACTTAAGTTTATTTATACTTTCAAGATCTTATTTTGATGACACATGAGGTAAGCACACATATATTTCAAAGAAGAAAAATATACAGCAATGACTTCAATTCATCTTAACGTAATTTACATTTAACATTTTTTAAGCTAAAGCCAAATCCAGAATTTTGAGAATAATGGACTTTCAGGAGCTCACAAAAGTTCAAGAAAATTCAAATAAATATTTGTTTTCAAAGCCATTAGCACGTTATTCTTATCAAACCTTTTGTGCCCATCTGTGGCTTACTCACTGACAAAAGATGTCAGAGCTCTCTGACTTAATCAGTGAAAAGGAAATGATTATTATTGTTATGCCAGTGGCTTAATTAAGATTTTAAAAAGTCACATTTTCTTTCACTCAAATTGAAAACTAGACTTCAACAATAATTAGTTTATTTTAAATCAAGGACTTTCATTAAGTCTAAAGAAAATAGGAGCTCTCAATTCTCTGGAATTTTAAAGTAAACTTTATTTAGTCAGAGAACAAAATGTTCCTGGCTCTCTTTTGTGCTTCAGTATGTTAAGTTATGATCAAAGAGCAAAAATTAGAATTTAATGATGAAATAGCACAGCAAGAATCAGATTTTTCATCATAATCATTCTCTGGCACAGAAACTGTGGTTGCTTCCATACCTTTCAGTGCAACAAGTATTTATGTTGTGCTTATTGGAAGTCAAGTAATTCATAGGCTCTGCAAATGCAAGAATTCATACAATAAAATGCCTGCCTTAGATTTCCTTATTGTCTAGTAAGGAAGCCTACCCTAGAAACCAACCGGCAATTCAATGTAACTGGACAAAGCTAATTTAGTGGTAGGGGCAGGTAGAAGCCCAGAGGTGGAACTCAGCCTGAGAGACTGAAACAGGCCTCTTGTGATAATATATGGCACCTTAGCCATGACTTGAAGGATCTCAAACCAATAAAGTCAATCTGAATATGGGTAGAGAATGAAAAATAGAATCTATGAACTAGGTCACAAAGAGGAATGCAGTCCTGGGAATTGAATATTCCAGAGTCTTAACCCTCTAGGGGCAAGGTTATTAGGCAGATTATAAAACATACTGGACACTGTCTGGAGAGAGAAAAGGACAAGAAGGAAAAACATGAGTGATTAGATACTGAATCCTAAATTATTCAATGCATTGACTGTTTTCCTCCCTCTTCGATAACCTTTATTTTTTTCAGTTTATTGAGGAATAATCGACAAATAAAATTGTGTATTATTAAAGGGGAAATTATATATATATATATATATATATATATATACACACACACACACACACACACACACACACATATATATATATATAGTGTAAAATGATTACCACAATCAAGTTAATTAACACATCCATCACCTCCTATTATTAACTCCCTTTTCTCCACATTCTCACTAACACTTGTTAATTCTTGTCTTTTTGAAAATAGATATTCTAACAGGTGTGAGGTATCTCATTGTGGTTTTGATTTTCATGTCTCTGATGATTAGTGATGTTGAGCATCTTTTCAAGTATCTGTTGATCACCTATATGTCTTCTCTGGAAAAATGTCTATTCAGATCTTCTGCCCATTTTTAATTAGATTTATTTTCTATTGAGTTATGAGAGTTCTTTATATATTTTACGTAGTAATTCCTTATCAGATATATGATTTGCAAATATTTTCTCCTATTCCATTTTCATTTGTTGATGGTTTCCTTTTCATGCAGAAGCTTTTTATTTGGATGTAATGCCACTCATTTATTTTTGCTTTTGTTGCCTATGCTTTTGGAATCATATCCAAAAATTTATTTTCAAGATAATGTCAAAAAGCTTTTCCCCTATGCTTTCTTCTAGGAGTTTTATGATTTCAGATCTTAAATTTAAGTCTTTAATCTATTTCAGTTTAATTGTTGTGAGTGGTGTAAGATAGGGATGAAGTTTCATTCTTTTGCATATGTATATTCAGTTTTCCCAGCACCCTTTATTGAAAAGACTATCCTTTCCCTGTTTTGTGTTGACTGTTTTCAAGGTTACTTTCAGAATGTGTCCTAGAGATAAGAAAAGTTTCTGAATTTGGACATCAAATGATATCAGCTATAGGGAAAGAAGGACTATTTATAACTATTTCTCAAACTCTAGAGAATGTAAGATTCATCTGAGATTTTTTAATGTAGAAGCTAAGATCTAGATATTATTATTCATTATGTTCTGAGTAGGGCTCAGGTATCTGCCCTCTAACATATCACCAGAGGGTGATTCTGTGGTCCATATTGCTTCAGAGGAGAGTCAGAATATCACAGTTCTTGGTTCACAGAGAGAATGCGGACAGAAATATTTAGGAACAGAAAATTTTCTTCCACAATCTCAAAAGTCAATAAGTTACTTCTGCAAAAATTCCCAGTACCTTCTATGCACACTCAAAGACCATGGGTATCAACTTCAAGCAGAAAAACTTGTTAATGTTCAGATGGGGAGGCCAAAATTAGATAATTCATAACACATATCTTTTTGTTCCAATATTTATACTCTAATCATTTGTTTGAGTAAAGGGAGTACTTATTTGATTATGAACGTAAGTAAATCTAAATATATTTGCCTTTCCCCGGAATGTTTACATTTTAAAACATATGCCTATGACACTAAAGTAAATCCATTGTATAATAACTCAACTTCCTTTTTTTCCCGTATGTAAATTAAATAACATAGAATTATAAAAATGGGTCTGTGGAAAAATACTAGAATAAACATACCAAAAATAAAGGTAAGAAGGCTCTGTAGAAAAGAGAATTATTGAAATGAATGCACCAGGAAAAATCAAAGAAAATTAAATACAGAAGTGGCATTTACAATACAGAATTAAAGAAGAGCTATTGTGCTCAAATTGGAAATGTCAATGCATATGTCTTATTTTCCAGCACAGACAGAAATTTTTAGAAATGCCGTCTCCACCTACTGCAAATGCCAATACTGCAAACACTCCTGTGGGAACCAGAACAGGCTTTGCACAAAGCTGACTGCAGAGAAAGGAGAGGTCATTGGGATCAGAAAGTGTTATGAAAAACAAAGTGCACAAAATAAAAGAAAATGAAAAATTTTTGTCAGTTCAAAAAAAGAAGATAAGGCACACAGTTTGAAAATTCTTATTAATTTATATTTCCTATTTTTATAAGTAGTCAGCTAGTCCCAATTTTCTTGCCTCTTCCCTTTCAAAGGCTTCTGTTCTCTAGATGTCAATCATATAAGTTGGCATTTGTCCAATCACAGCCTTCTAGTCTAGCTAAACAGCTAAAGAAGTCCTGAAGGAGAAAATGTGTTTCACTCTGCAAGTTATTTCTCTCAATGAGATTCATTGTAAGAGTTGTCATTTGATGTATAACTCATTATATTCACCAGTCTGTTAGCACAGAAAAGTTTATATAACACACTAATAGAAAGAGTGTGTCTAATGAGATTAAACCAGGTGCTTATATATACTGATGTGAAGCCTGCAGAGCTGGGGGAAATCATGATGATAATGGGTATGAGCTCTCCTGTAGTGTGTGCTTTCTGGATGAGTCTCTAAATCTAGAGGTTCTACCTGTACAAGAGCTTAAGCTATTCCCTCTGCCAAGTGCTTCCTTGTTGTACCCCAGTATGACCAAAAAGTATGCATGTAACTTGACTGTTGTCAGATGGTTCTTGTTAGACTTTGGATGTAGAGATGAGTGTCAACCAAACTGGGAAATAATTGTTTCTTTCTACAAGAGGAAGGGTGGTGATGAGATAGTCAAGTGATCTCTGGTGCTCTGGTTCTTGGTCTGTTTCTGAGTCTTGTTCTACAGACCTGGTTTCCCATTGATTTTGTAAACTACCTGATGATAGCCGTATCAGTATCCTTTCTTATAACCAAAGAAACCAGATGCAATGAAGAAACTCAGTACTGGAGCAGGCATGAAAAGTTCAGAGAAAGGATGATGGCAAGTTGGAGGATGTTGGAGCTAGTCTTTCCCAGTCAGAGAGACCTGGGCAAGCCCAAGCCACATTTTTTTTTTACCAAGTATTTTAAACATCACCCTAGCATTGTAAAAGATAACACAGTAAAGTCACTTTCCTAGGGAGCCTTCCATAACCTCTTGATCTAAAATTTCAAACTCTACCACATGATTCTTCCCAGATTTATTTTTCTTTGGATTTATCACTAACTAATATATTACATATTTCAGTAATTTATTTTGTTTATAATCTATCACTTCACTAAAGCTCCATGAAGCCAGGGATTTTTGCTTCCCAAAATGACCTGGGATATTGATTGAAGAACATCTGTTTCTAGACTCCATCTCAGACCTACTTACTAAATCATAATTCATTCTTTTGGGACCTAGAAATCTTCCAAATGAGTTAAATGCATGCTTTAGTTAAAGAAATACTGACAGAAATATACAATGAAAGATTCTTGAAATTTTATCTGTGTACAGATGTCACAAAGCCAAAGTTGGTTCAATAAATGTACATGAGTATGTGCATGTCAAATTTTGGGTTTTTTTGGAACTTTAGACTCGATAATTGTTGAGTAAAATCAAGATTAACTTTTACTAACACAGCATAGGATAAGAGAGGGATTCAAATTTTACCTGTAGTTGAAATAAAAGGTAATAAGTATGGAAAAATGCATAAAAATTGTTTAAAGCAGCAGAGATAAATGCAAGATTCACGGTTTGACAATAGAGAAAAATGAAGCAGTAAGTAGGAATATTTAAAATAAATCAAAAATTTGAATCATAAAGATACAAAAAGATTTACTATTTCTACAAAAGTTATGCTTTAAAATTGATAATAGAGGTAGAAACTATGTAAAATAAAAGAATGGAAAAAATAGAGATAAGAATGATGAAGACATTACATTAAATATGAGAGAGGATATAAAAGTAGATTTAAGCTCTTGAACTTAAGAGATGCCATCTGAAATACTGTTCCCAGAGGAAAATGGTGTAAAGGTTAGGGTAATTTTCTCATTGTGGCATGCCTCAAAGCATCGAATGATAGGACAGAAGAGTGGAGAACAGAGGGAGATTTTGGATCTGAATTAACAGACACCTTATGCAAAACTCTTTAAATATCTATATTCTAAGATTAATATATGTTCCTGCTTATGTTTATGTTTATAAACCTGTTATGACAAGTTTAAGTAAATAAATCCTGGCCAAAAAGTCATTTCCCTGATAGGAACAAAAATAGCTGATTGTCAGATAAAAGTCAGACCCAAAATTCTACCTCTTGCATTTGCTTTCATTTCTATCTTAGAATCACATGTGTTCTTCTGCAGAGAAAAGAGAAACCTCCAAGGCCAAGACGGTTCAAGGGCAGTCATCACTGTCTTACAATTAAGTATGCTGCTTTGCTTGTCCATGGGTCTAAAGGGAAAAATGCTTCATTTTAACAGGAGAGCATGTTGAAGAAAGAAGGAAGAAAGCTCTTCACAGCATGCCAATGAGAAATGTCTTTTCCATAAAGTTTTCCTTCAGTAACCAAGCTGTGACTGTATATGCTCAAGTAGAAGGCATCTCCTGCCTTAAGTACTAGATTTGGACATCAAGAAATTTATCAGCTGAGTTTACTTCAAATACATTCAATTTGCAACTCACTATGTGCCAGGCACTTCACAAAATGATGTAAAGAAGTAAATTTCTGCCCTCAAGCACTTCACAAAACAGTAGGGGAGATAAAGTGTGTGCATAGATAATTATACATCAGAAGGTACTATGAGCATTACAATAAAAGACAGCCACACTACAGAAGTTTGCCAAGGATGGTATTGCTATTATTGGGGTAAACAGTGCTGAATTTGTCTAGAAACAGAATTATTTAAGATAGGTTGTCAAGTTGCAAAATTTGTTTTCTTCTTTGAAGAAACCAGGGGCTAATTTCTCTCAAAGAGTTATGAGAACCAGTGAAATCAATGCTCATGCACTAATATACATAAAAATAAAAAACCTGATAGACATTAGAAAGTTAGTTTGAGTATGAGATAACTTTCAGAAAACAGTGAAACTCAAATTCTCCATCATCTACTTGGCCACAATCTATCTGGGTAAATAGGTTAGGAAGTATGTCAAATAAAAATCAAAATAAAAGGCTGTTTTTTTAAAAAAAAAAAACAGCATTATCAATAGGAAAGGAATTGAGATGAATTGACACAAGGTCCTCACCTTAGATAGTGTGAAAGAGTTCAAGGGCTATAGAGTCTTCAATAAATGCAATGCAAATGCTCCAAGTGTCTAAATTAAGATTTCTTCTGCCCTGAGCAAATCTATATGTTCCCTTACTGAGTTTAATATTCTGTACTCTTTATTTCAAAGTATCTTTGTGAATGAGAATCTTCTGTTTATATCTTTTTTACTTGAGATATGTTAGTGTTATTAAATAGATTTAACTTTCCAATAAATATTTTAACTTTGGTACACCTTATTTGAGTATAATATTGAATCAAGGGAGGTAGTTCAAGATAGTGGCATAGAAAGACCCTGAACTTTCCTGTACTCGTGAACAAAACAAATCTGTAGCTACATGTGGAATAATTTCCTGCAGAAAAGACTGAAAACTAGCTTAACAGCTCATCCATAACAAAAGATAAAAGGACCACGTGGAGATGGTTAGGAGAGGCAGAGATATGGTCTTGTCAAAACCCCACTCCTAATGCAGAGACCCACAATCAGGAGGGTCTCACAAATACAGAGTTTATCCTTGAAGAGCAAGGGGTTTACACCCCACATCAGGCACCCAAACCCTTGGGTGAGCTCCCAGAAGGTCTGGCTTTGAAAACCAATAGGGACATCCTAGAAGAAATGGATAAATTCTCAGAAATTTGCAATCTCCCAAGAGTGAATCAGCAAGAAATAGAAAACATGAAGAGACTTATACCAGTAATAAAATTGAATTAATAATAAAAATATTCCCAACAAACAAAAGTCCAGGACCAGATGGCCTCACTGCTGAATTCTACCAAACATTTAAAGAAGAGTTAACATCTATTTTTTTCAGATTATTCCTAAGAAATTGAAGAGGAAGTAACACTTCCAAACTTATTCTACAAAGCCAGCATCACTTTTATACTATAATATTTACAACTGAATAAAAAAATAGAATAAAATACCTAGGAATAAATTTAAACAAAATTGAAAGATCTGTACACTGAAAAGTATGAGGCATTGAGGAAAGAAATTGAAAAAGACACAAGTAAATGGTAAGATAGTGCACGCTCATGAATTGGAAGAATTAATATTGTTAAAATGTCCACATTAACCAAAGCAATTTACAGATTCAATGCAATCCCTATCAAAATTCTGGTGGCGCTTTTCACAGAAACAGAACCAGCAATCCTAAAATTTGTATGAAACCACAGAATATCCCGATTAGATAAAGCAATCTTAAGAAAGAAGAACAAAGCTGTAAGTACCACATTCCCTTATCTCAAACTATATTACAAAGCTATATTAATCAAATCAATATGGTATTGGCATAAAATTAGACACACAGATCAGTGGAACAGAATAGGGATACCAGAAATAAACCTACACATATACGATCAATTAATTTATGGCAAAGGAGCCAGTAATATACAATGGGGAAAACAGTCTCTTCAATAAATTGTGTTTGGGGCTTCCCTGGTGGCGCAGTGGTTGGGAGTCCGCCTGCCAGTGCGGGGGACACGGGTTCGTGCCCCGGCCCGGGAAGATCCCATGTGCCGCGGAGCGGCTGGGCCCGTGAGCCATGGCCGCTGAGCCTGAGCGTCCGGAGCCTGTGCTCTGCAAGGGGTGAGGCCACGGCAGTGAGAGGCCCGCGTACTGCAAAAAAAAAAAAAATTGTGTTTGGAAAATTGAACAGCCAAATGCAAAAGAATGAAACTGACTACTATCTTACACTGTACACAAAAGTTAACTTGAAATGGATTGTAAACTTGAGTGCAAAACCAGAAGTCTTAAAACTCCTAGAAGAAAATCTAGGTGGTGAGCTCCTTGACATCGCCCTTAGTGATATATTTTTTTGGCTCTCATTCCAAAGGCAGGGGCAACTAAAGCAAAAATAAACAAATGGGACTACATCAAACTGAAAAGCTTCTGCACAGTGAAGGAAACCACAACAGAATAAAAAGGCAGTCTACTGAATGGGAGAAGATATTTGCAAATCATATGTTCAATAAGTGGTTAATATCCAAAGTATAGAGGAAACTTATTCAACTCAACAACAACAAAAAAATCTGATGTTTAAAATGGGCATACGTTCAAAATTGACATTTTTCCAAAGAACACATATAGATGGTCATATGAAAAGATACCCTATATCACTAATCATCAAGGAAATGCAAATCAAACCCACAATGAGATATCATCTCACTCCTCTCAGGACAGCTATTATCAAAAGGACAATAAATAACAAATGTTGGTCAGGATGTAGAGAAAAGGGAACACTTGTGCACTGTTCATGGGAATGTAAATTGGTGCAGCCACTATAGAAAACAGTATGGAGGTTCCTCATAAAATTAAAAATAGAACTATCATATGAACTAATAATTCCACTTCTGGGTAGTTACCCAACGGAAAAAAAAACAACAAAAAAACACTAATTGGAAAAGATATATGTACCTCTGTTGTTGTTGCAGCATTATTTACAATAGCCAAGATGTGGAAGCAACCTAAGTGTCTCCATCAAGTGATGAATGGATAGAGAAGATGTGGTATCTATATGCAATGGAATACTACTCAGTCCTAAAAAAGAATGAAAATTTTTTTTCATTTGCCAAAGCATGGGTGGACATGGAGTGTATTATGCTTAGTGAAATAAATCAGCCAAAAACAAATATTGTATAATATCACTTATATGTGGAATCTAAAAAAACAAAACAAACAAACAATACAAAACAAAACACATAGATACAGGGAATAGGTTGGTGTCTGCCAGAGGGAAGGGTTTTTAGGTGAAATTGGTGAAGGAAATCAAAAGGTGCAAACTTCCAGTTATAGAAAAAGTCATGGGGATCTAATGTACAGCATGTTGACTATAGTCAATAATTTTGTATTGCAAATATGAAAGTTGCTAAGAAGGTAAATCTTCAAAGTTCTCATCACAAGAAAAAATGTTGTAATTTTGGATGGTGACAGATTGTAACTAGACTTGTTGTGGGGATCACTTTGCAATGTATACAAATGAATAATTATGTTGTACATCTGAAACTAATATAATGTATGTCAATTATACTTCAATTAAAAAGTAAAATAAAATATTGAGTTAAAATGATAGCATAGATGAATACCTATTTACTGTAATCATTTTATTTTTGAACCCACACCTAAAAAGATATATTCCTTCATCCACCCTTTGTGGTATAGCCAGGACTTTTTTGTGTGTGAGTATAGTTGAACCAACTGGAACTCCTTTCCTTTTTCTAACATAAACTGTATTAATAACATGTCACCTAGAATTTCCAGTATTTACTCCTTTAAAGTGAATTAAGAATTTAAATATAGTTAAAGCAATCTGAATATATATCATTCAGGATCTTATTGTTGTTGTTTTCTCAATCTTTCACTGTTTTTGTTTTTAATTCCACATCCAATTTAATAATATTTCTTTTTAGCAACTTGCCTTTATGGAGATTTTTGAAACACATATTTTAGTTTTCATAAAAATAGCAACTCTCACTTTCAAATTTCATTGTTTAGTTAAGTTATGTGATTACAACAAACAGGTTGGAGGGGGAGAAAAATGAAACTAACTCTTGTTGAGCAATAGCTAAGAGTGAAAACTGCTACACCGCAGTGAACTAGTGAGGAGATTGCCAGCTAATCAAATATTTCACCAGGGTAATAGAGATTGCATTATCACAATACTACAGAAAATTCTTTATCAGAACTTGTGTTCAATAAATCAGGTGATATTTCACAGCCAACCAAATTACCCCTAATGTCTGTTGATTTACATTCTATTATTTCTAAGTTCAAAATATACAAATTCCATGAAAGTTGAGATATGGGAAAGCTTTTATTTGTTCCAGGACAACCATTAAACAGTCCAGAATAGAGGTGGCATTTAAGCTTTTCCTTGAGTGATAGATAAGATTTCAATATAGAGATGGAGAAAGATATGAAAGATAAAGGGAAAAACATAAGCACTGGTAGGGTTTCCAGGTAAAATACAGAATGTTCAGTTAAATTTATAGTTCAGACAAGCAACAAATAATATTCAAGATAAATATATTCCATATATTACAGGAGATATATTTATACTGAAGAAACACTATTTATTGTTTATATGAAATTTAAATTTACTGGGTTTCCTGAATTTTTGTTTGTTATATCTGGCAGTCCTATTTGTGAGGCATATAATTAAATCTGAAGCTGTCCAGCTTCACTGGGAAATAAAAGTGAAATGGTAGGTAAGAGTCCATACTTGAAAGGCCTTGAGTATCACTGTAAGGATTTTAAGAGCAGTTAATATGTTACCAATCATATTTCAAGTAGAAGCAATAGCATAAGAATGTAGTGGCGTACCTGGAAGAGAGAAAGAAAGAAAGACAGAAAGAAAGAAGAAAGCCCGAAAGAAAGAAAGAAAGAAAGCAAGAAAGAAAGAAAGAAAGAAAGAAAGAAAGAAAGAAAGAAAGAGGAAGAAAGGTAAAAAAGAAAGAAAAAAGATCCCCGCCCCAAATTTAATCTCATAACACACAGAATAAACACTATTCAGTGTGAGAAAGGTCTACATGGGTGTGTGACTCCCAGAAGAAGATTGGAGGTCATCTTGGGGTCTGTGTACCACAGAATGTTATGAAAATAGTATCTTCCATTACTTTTCAATTTTTAAAATTTTTATGTGAGCGTGCAGGATAGATTTACAGTGGGGAGTCCAGAATCCAGAAGACAAGGAAGGAGGAGCCTGTTGTAAAAACAGGAACCTATAAACAGAGATTAAAGAGCAAATGTGAGAGTCTATATTAATAAATCTAGCTCAAGAATCAGTAAATTTTATTTTTAACCTGCAAGCTCACAGATTCTGGAAAGAAATTCCACATATTTTCTTTCAGTCTATTACTTCATCAGGATCATGAATGGTATTGCTACACTTCAGCTAACTGAACAGATATTCCTCCTGATTTTGTCTGTATTTTCCACAGGTTTTTGTTTCAATGATTCTCACAGTGACTAAACTTTTATCTCAGCCCCCCAGAGCAGTCTTTGAGAGTCTTTACTGCACTTTATTTACTTTCTTGAGCCCAGGAGAATTTTTTTAGACTCCTCAGAGCTTTGAAAGCAACTGGTTTCTTCCCCCCAAAGGAAATCTGAACAACGGTTAAATAGCTCAATTCTTCTTTCTTTCAGAAGATGAAACCAAAGATGAAAGGGTGTGATTTTTGTTTCATAGAGGTCATATCCACCACCTAAAAAATCAATCACATGGAAATCAGAAAGTTTTTCAGCACAAGGATGACTTACCATAGAACATGAAGGGAAAGTATAGGAGGTAGAGACATGTCCATAGTGGGATAAATCAATTCTCAAGGAAAAATAAAACTACCTAGAAATTCATTAAATCTAATACAATGTAAAAGAATAGGTACAAAGTTATTGACTTAACCTTAAAAGCTTCCCTGGGTATGACAGATTTTGATTAAGAAGTCCTGATATTTTCCAATTTTCAGTAATCTTTAATGAGCAAATCTGAGCTAAACTAATTACGTTATCAGAATTTCAAACCAGAGAATGATTATGGAGTTAAGTCAGGCATTAGCAGTGAAAATTTAATTTGTGTGTCCATTTATTACACAACTACAGACTAGTGTAGGTGTAATTGCAGCAATATTTTTGTCTCTCTGGTGTATTGTGAGCTATATTCACAAGGTCTACTTTCATGAATAAAACATCACCGAGTGTATTCCAATGTCAGTTGAGGTAACTAAAGCAAAAATTGCCTCTGGGACAAAAGACAGCATTAAAGTGAACAGACCCTCACCTTGGGCTACACCATCACACACAACTACAGGGCCTGGAAAAGAAAGACTCTTCATTAAGGTCATTTTTCATATATCACACTAGCTGCTCATAAGCCTAGAAACAAGGATCAATTCAACAATACATTCTTTATATATTTACAGGTCATCTTCAATGTATACACAACTAATAGACACACACACACACACACACACACACACACACACTGCTTTTCAACAGCACATCAAAAAAAGAAAGAATAATCATCAGAACCCTGAAAAAGTAGAGTTCAAATTATGATTCAATAATGAAAAGAAAATAGAATAGAAGTAGTCTAAGGATTGAGAGATAGATTGTGTTAAACAACAAAAATACAACTGAGTAAATTTATTTATTATCTATTTATTTATTTTATAACATCTTCATTGGAGTATGATTGCTTTAAAATGTTGTGTTAGTTTCTGCTGTATAACAAAGTGAATCAGCTCTATGTATACATATATCCCCTCCCTCTTGTGTCTCCCTCACACCCTCCCTAACTCACCCCTCTAGGTGGTCACAAAACACCGAGCTGATATCCCTGTGCTATGCGACTGCTTCCCACTAGCTACCTATTTTACATTTAGTAGTGTATATATGTCAATGCTACTCTCTTACTTCGTCCCAGCTTACCCTTTCCCCTCCCCGTGTCCTCAAGTCCATTCTCTACATCTTTATTCCCGTCCTGCCCCTAGGTTCATCAGAACCATTTTTTCTTTTTTAGATTCCATATATATGTGTTAGCATACGGTATTTTTTTTTTTCTCTTTCTGACTTACTTCACTCTCTATGACAGACTCTAGGTCCATCCACCTCACTACAAATAACTCAATTTCATTTCTTTATATGGCTGAGTAATATTCTGTTGTATACATGTGCCACATCTTTATCCATTCATCTGATGATGGACACTGAGGTTGCTTCCATATCCTGGCTATTGTAAATAGTGCTGCAATGAACATTGTGGTACATGACTGTTTTTGAATTATGGTTTTCTCAGCGTATGTGCCCAAGTAGTGGGATTGCTGAGTCATAAGGTAGTTCTATTGTTATCATTTTAAGGAACCTCCATACTGTTCTTCATAGTGGCTGTATCAATTTACATTCTCACTGATAGTGCAAGAGGGTTCCCTTTTCTCAACACCCTCTCCAGCATTTATTGTTTGTAGATTTTTTGATGATGACCATTCTGACTGGTGTGAGATGATACCTCATGGTAATTTTGATTTGCACTTCTCTAAAGATTAGTGATGTTGAGCATCCTTTCATGTGTTTGTTAGCAATATGTATATCTTCTTTTGAGAAATGACTATTTAGGTTTTCTGCCCATTTTTGGATTGGGTTGTTTGTTTGTTTTTTTTGATATTGAGTTACATGAGCTTCTTGTATATTTTGAAGATTAATCATTTGTCAGTTGCTTCATTTGAAAATATTTTCTCCCATTCTGAGGGTTGTCTTTTCGTCTTGTTTATGGTTCCATTTGCTGTGGAAAAGCTTTTAGATTTCATTAGGTCCCATTTGTTTTTATTTCCATTTCTCTAGGAGCTGGGTCAAAAACTATCTTGCTGTGATTTATGTCATAGAGTGTTCTTCCTGTGTTTTCCTGTAAGAGTTTTCTAGTGTCTGGCCTTACATTTAGGTCTTTAATCCATTTTGAGTTTATTTTTGTGTATTGTATTAGGAAGTGTTCTAATTTCATTCTTTTACATGTAGCTGTCCAGTTTTCCCAGCACCACTTATTGAAGAGGCTGTCTTTTCTTCACTGTATATTCTTGCCTCCTTTATCAAAGGTAAGGTGACCATATATGTGTGGGTTCTAATATTGATCTATAATTCTGTTTTTGTGCCAGTACCATACTGTCTTGATTACTGTAACTTTTTGTAGTATAGTCTGAAGTCTGAGAGCCTGATTATTCTGGCTCCATTTTTCTTTCTCAAGATTGTTTTTGCCATTCGGGATGTATTGTGTTTCCATACAAATTGTGAAATTTTTGTTTTAGTTCTGTGGAAAATGCCATTGGTAGTTTGATAGGGATTGCATTGAATCTGTAGATTGCTTTTGGTAGTATAGTCATTTTCACAATGTTGAATATTCCAATCCAAGAACGTGGTGTATCTCTCCATCTGTTTATATCATCTTTAATTTCTTTCATCAGTGTCTTATAGTTTTCTTCACACTGGTCTTTTGTCTCTTTAGGTATTTTATTCTTTTTATTGCAATGGTAAATGGGAGTATTTCCCTAAGTTCTCTTTCACATTTTTCATCTTTATTGTATAGGAATGCAAGAGATTTCTGTGCATTAATTTTGTATCATGCAACTTTACCAAATTCATTGATTAGCTCTAGTAGTTTTCTGGTAGCATCTTTAGGATTCTCTATGTATAGTATCATGTCATTTGAAAACAGTGAGAGCTTTACTTCTTCTTTTCCGACTAGGATTCCTTTTATTTCTTTTTCTTCTCTGATTGCTGTGGCTAAAACTTCCAAAACTATGTTGAATAATAGTGGTGAGAGTGAGCATCCTTGTCTTGTTCCTGATTTTAGAAGAAATGATTTCAGTTTTTCACCATTGAGAATGATGTTGGCTGTGGGTTTTTCATATATGGCCTTTATTATGTTGAGGTAAATTCCCTCTATGCCTACTGTTTGAAGAGTTTTTATCTTAAATGGGTGTTGAGAGTTGAAGAGTTTTTCTGCATCTATTGAGATTATCATATGGTTTCTATCCATCAGTTTGTTAATATGGTGTACCACATAGATTGATTTACATATATTGAAGAATCCTTGCATTCCTGGGATAAACCTCACTAAATCATGGTGTATGATCCTTTTAATGTGCTGTTGGATTCTGTTTGCTAGTATTTTGTTGAGGATTTTTGCATCTATGTTCATCAATGATATTGGTCTGTAGTTTTCTTTCCTTGTGACATCTTCGTCTGGTTTTGGTATCAGGGTGATGGTGACCTTGTAGAATGAGTTTGGGAGTGTTCCTCTCTCTGCTATATTTTGGAAGAGTTTTAGAAGGATCAGTGTTAGCTCTTCTCTAAGTGTTTGATAGAATTGTGTTAAGCAATAAAAATTCACCTTAGTAAATTTAAAAACCAAACTGGCTTTATTAAAACGTTCATGATTTGGGAAGCATCCCATCTAGCAAATAGAAAGGTGATCTACAGAGCTGTAGAAAAGGAAAGGGTTTTCATGGCAGAAAGAGGGTGCAACAAGTAAATGATTAGCAAAGAATGCATTGTTTCAGGCAAGGTCTCCCTTCTAAGGGGAAGGGAAGGATTCTGTCAAGTGAATTACCTCACTAATTTAACCAGGTAATTCCCGGTTGACTGGTTAAATGTTACATTGCTGGGGAAGTTGAAACTGTAGTTAGGTTATGCATTAAGTATTGGTTTGTTGACATGGAGTTTAGCACAAGTGACTCCATTTGGGGCCTGTTGTCTCCTTTTTAGTAACAGATTTCAGTTATTTGTACTCAAATTGACAACAATGGGTGATTTTTTTTTTCTTACTCCAAGTCTTTCTTTTCTTCATTAATTCATTACAAATACCTAGTAAGTTCAATGTCATGCTTCAGGAATGTCAAATTAGGTCCTTGCCTCTTTATAGACCCACAGCCTGGTATAATAGCTCTTAACTCTATATGTACATCAACATTCTCTGAGAACATTAAATTTACAGATAATGAACCTCATACATGTAGATTCAGGTTCAAAGTGTTTGGAGTGTACATTTTGTTTAGTTTTGCTTGGTTTAATGAAAAGTTATTTATCCTGTCAATGTATTAAACAAAGAGCTTACTTTTTAAACACTAAAGTTACATTTTGTTAAATATTCACAGAATATTTACATAACCAATTAATCAAAATATAGGGCTTTAACAAATAAATTTCCCCAATATCTAAACTTTGATTACACATTTAATCTTCTTGGACATCTGTTGAGGGTTAAATTGTGCTCCCCAAAGGATACATGACAATCCTAAACACAGAAACTTGTAAATAAAACTTTACTTGGAAATAAGGTTTTAGGAGATGTAATCAAGTTAAGATGAGACCATTCTGAATTAGTGTAACCCCTAATCCAAGAACTGTTGTCTTTATAAGGAATGGGAGATTTAGAGACACAGAAGCATACAGGAGGAAGAAGACAGATGCAGAAATTGGAGAGATACAGCTCCAAATCAAGGAATTCCAAGGATTGCAGGAACCACCAGAAGCTGGATGTTGCAGATGAGCATTCTTCCCTAGAGCCTTCCAAGGCAGGGAGCATGGTCCTGCTGACATCTTGAATTTAGATTTATAACCTCCAAAACTGTAAGAAAATTTTTTTTTGTTGTTTTAAGCCACCCAGTTCATGGTAATTTGTTAAGGCAGCCCTAGGAAACTAATACATGTGGTTTCCAAAATGAAGTCTGAATTAATTTTTATCTGTTTCTCTGCATGTGTTTCTTTTTCTCTGATGCCTTCAAGATTTTCTCCCTATATCTGTGTTTAGATTAGGTATGATGCATCTAACTTTGATTTTTTTTAGTATTTAAATATTTCTTTAAAATTCATAGATCTGTGGTTTGTGATCTTTCTTTAATTTGGGAAAACTGTTGACCATAATGTTTTCAAATATTCTTTTGGTGCTAATCTCTTTGTCTTCTCATTCTGGAACTCCATATATGCATGAGTTAGATCACTTGATATCGTCCCACAGTTTTTGGATGCTCTATTTTGTCTTGTTATTGTTTAGTCTTTAAGTTTTCTCATTGTAGCTCAGTTTGGTTAATTTCAATTGATCTATCTTCAAATTTACTTGTTTTTCTCTTAGCTGTATCCAGTAGACTAAAGAACCCATCTAAGAATTTCTTCATCTTGAATACTCTGTAGTTTGTTTCTAGCACTGTCATGTGACTCTCATCTCTATGGTAAATTCTCTAAATCTTTATTCATTTTGTCTACCTTTTCTACTAGATCCCTTTACATATCAGTCATAAAGTCCCTGTCCAATAGCTTTAATATCTCTGAGTCTGATTTTTTATCTCACCTTTTTGTATTCTAATCTTTTTTTGAGTGCTAAATTCTGTGTTTAGAATGTCAGTAGAAACTGAGGCAAATAGTATTTATTCTTGGAGAAAGGTATGACTTTTCTTTTGGAGAGATTGTTGTGTATGTGCGTGTGAGGATGGGGAGGGAAGTTTGAGTCAATCTATTAACAAGTTGCACCGGGTTTGGGACTTGTGTTGCTATCGTTGTCTTCAGTGTTCCACAGATTTCCTAGACTAGGTACTGTTGTTTGTTATCTGGTGCTAGCCTTGTAGTGGAAACAGGGGAATTCTTGATTTTCCTGGTCCAGTTTGTACACCTAGGCTTTGGGTAGGGTCTTTCTCAGTGTTCTTGCTCCTCTTTCCCAGGGCAGCAAAACTCTTTCTTGTACCTGTGGTAGACTGGGAGCAAGAGAGGTTTTCCTGTCTCTTTCTAGAGGGAGCAGGACTCTGTTTTGTATTCCTGTAGGATCCAGGTCCTATGAGAGTTTCCTGCCTGCTAGAGGCTTTTACTTCTACCCCTTGCACAGATGCCATGGATCTTTGTTTAAGTCCAGGAGATAAGGATGTCTCATGTCCTTTCCTATGAGAAAAGGGTCTGGAGAAGTGAGCAGTGAGCCACGCCTGTCCTCCAGTGCCCACTAATCACCACTTGCATGCCCGTACCACTGAGGGGACTCTCTCTCTTTGCTCCAAACTTGAGTACTTGGTGGAAGCCCTTGAAAAGAGCTTGGAAGTGGACACAAACTCTCTTTGTGCCTGTGGCTTTCAGCTATTTCAAAGGGAAACACTAGACCACACTTGACCTTTATGAATTTATTAAAGTTTTAGCTGATTTCTTCTTATTAGTTTCTATATTGGCCACCTTCTCCTCTTTTGCTTGTGTGGTGAAGGGGGTAATCAACTCTCTGATGAACTCAAAAATACAGTTATAATTTAGTTGATTACCCAGCTTTTTCTCACTGTTAGGTTGAGAATGATGTTCTCTTCAAATTTTCTACATCCTTAGGTGAAGCAGAACTCAGAAAGTATTTTTTAAGTCCACAAGGGTAAACTTCTAATGCATATTTCTAGTTAAAATGATTTTTAGCACAATACATAGTTATCGAAATAAATATACTAAAAATAAGTTTAACATCTCTCAAGGATATATAAAATGTCTATGGGAACATACAGGAAAATATTATTAATTCTCTCTAGGTAAGGTGGGTCAGGCCTCCCTAGAAATTCTCTCTAGAAAAAGTGGAATTTGTTTGGTCTCAAAAGATGAAAAGAGATTATTAGGCAGAATAATTTACTGTGCAGTCATGTTTAAAACTATTGACCTAAAGGCATATTCAGGGTAAAGTGCAAAAAGAGTTGTCATTATTTTTAATGACAAAAATCTGGAAACTACCCAAATGTCCAACAATATAAAAGGATGTTTAAGTAAACTAAAACACATTCATAAAATACAATGTTATATAGCCATATTTGGGAAATTTAATTGGTGTTTAAATTAAAAAAGAATTTTATAAAAATATGTACAAGAGTAATCTGTACACAGTATGTATGCTTTAATTTACATATTTATGTTACAGAACCAAACTTGGGTCTGCACACCTCCACATGCTGTAAAACCAACCTACTGACACCAGGTTGTGGTGAAGGAAAGTGCAGTGTTTTTTGAAGGGCGCCAAGCAAGGAGTACAGGACAACTAGCACTCAAAACACCTGAACTCCTATATGGTTTTCAGGAAAACATTTTTAAAGGCCAAGTGAGAGAGGGGAGTCACAGGGTATGTGATCAGCTCCTGCACAACTCTCTGATTGGTTGATGGTGTGGTAATAGGGTGGTGTCACAGGGTGACATCTTAGGCTCCAGTGGGCCTGGGGGCTATGTGTTGATGGTCATCAAGTAGTTAACATCTACCACTTGGTGGGGATTTTAGCATCTGTGAAACAACTCAGGAAATGTGCATCAGGTACTGTTATCTGGATACTTGAGAGAGGAGTTAAAGCAGATGATATGTGGGAGGGGTCTGTACCAGGAAGGTCCCATAGCGTCCTGCATGGTTACATATATGTGTTTATACACACACACACATATGTAGAGAGAGGTACGTGATAAAACCATTGAAGGTTTTTCTGCTATTGATATTTTTAATTAAAAAAATTAAATTATCTTAATTGATTTAATTTATTTTAATTTCTTGTATTTTTTAAATGTCTTACGTATAATGTCTTTAATCCTGGTGCCTAAAAAATGAAAGGTATTAAAAATAGGTCAGAATGATAACACAAACATTAATGAGGATATGGAGCAACAAGAACTCTCATTTATTGCTGGTGGGAAGAAAATTTTAAAAAGTGTTACAACCGGGCTTCCCTGGTGGTGCAGTGGTTGAGAGTCTGCCTGCTGATGCAGGGGACACGGGTTCGTGCCCCAGTCCGGGAAGATCCCACATGCCGTGGAGCGGCTGGGCCCGTGAGCTGTGGCCGCTGAGCCTGCGCATCCGGAGCCTGTGCTCCACAACGGGAGAGGCCACAACAGTGAGAGGCCTGCGTACCGCAAAAAAAAAACCAACCAAACAAACAAAAAAAACTGTTACAACAACTTTGGAAGATAGTTTAGCAATTTCATACAAAACTAAATATACTCTTACCATACAATCCAGCAGTCATGCTCTTGATATTTTCCCAAAGAAGCTGATAACTTATGTCAACACAAAGACCTGCACACAAGTGTTTACAGCAGCTTTACTCATAATTGCCAAATCTTGGAAGCAACTAAGGTGTCCTTCAGTAGGTAAAAGGATAAATAAGCTGTGGTACCTCGAGATGAGATATTATTCATTTGGTGCTTAAAAGAAATGAGCTATCAAGCTATGGAAAAACATGAAGAAACCTTAAATTCATATTAATATGCAGAAGAAGCCAATCTGAAAAGGCTACATCCTGTATTGTTCTAACTACATGACATTCTGGAAAAAACAAAACTATGGAGAAGTAGAAAGATCCGTAGTTGCAGAGGGCTGAATAGACAGAGTACAAAGGATTTTTAGGGCAGAGAAAAATACTCTGTGTGGTACTATAATGATGGCTACAACTCATTATACACTTGTCTAAGCCCACATAATGTATAACACCTAGAGTGAACCCTAATGAGGGCTCATCAGTTGTGACAAATGTACCACACTGGTGACAGATGTTGACAATGGAGGAGGCTATGCATGCGTGGGGCAGCGGATATATGTAAAATTTCTATATCTTCCTCTTAATTTTGCTGTAAACATAAAATTACTACAAAAAAATAGGTGAGAAAATTAGAAAAAAAGAAAATAAAGTTAAGTGAAACCTAGGAAGAGATAAATGAAATAAATAAAGTATGCCTTGGGTGTTGTACCTAAGGCTAAAAATGAGTTTTAGCTCTGAGCTAAACTATGCTCAACATCTGCAAATTTTGCTCTGAGCTTTCCAGCAAGCATTGAAAAGATGTAAACATGTCATCAGATTCACAGTATTCAGAAGATACAAAGAAATGGATTTCCAAGGATAAACATAGTTAATCTTGTTATTAGGATCCAAGAGAAATCTCTGGGTCTTTGTAAAAGGAAAACATTGGGTAATGGAGTGTTCACTACCTTAACAATATTCTGGTAGTAAATACAACCATGATTTGTATAACTCTATTTCTCTGAGAGTTATTTACATGAGAAAAAAAAAAGTATGACAAAGTGAGGCTGCCAATTTAAGGTGGAAAATATAAAATGGCCTAGATAAATTCCAGGTTTCTTACAGTCCTGGTTTCCATGCAGATTGAGTGTGGAGCATAGTGGAATAGACAGATGATGCATCTGCTTGGTATTTGTCCATTCACAATATTTCTCTTGCCTGAATTTTGGCACAGTGTTAGGTAGTGACAAGTTCTAGGTCTCTTATCCTGTGAGAATCTGAAATACAGCTAGCCCATATGGAAATCTTCCGAGCAGTGAAGAACCTGCTGCAGAAGAAGGCTTAAACAAAAGTCACCTAGCTTTCATACAAAGGGATCCCAAGAAGGACTTGCAAACACGGTCTAAATTGTCATCCAGAACTAATTTAGGCTTCCCCGTTTTTTTTTTTTGTTTTTGTTTGTTTTTTCTTTTAGCATCTTTATTGGAGTATAATTGCTTTACAACGGTGTGTTAGTTTCTGCTTTCTAAAAAAGTGAATCAGCTATACATATACCTATATCCCCATATCCCCTCCCTCTTGCTTCTCCCTCCCACCCTCCTCATCTCACCCCTCTAGGTGGTCACAAAGCACCCAGCTTATCTCCCTGTGCTATGCTGCTGCTTCCCACTAGCTATCTATTTTGTCGTATGGGCTTCACTTTTAACAAACAAATCAATGCCCAGTGAAGACCTTTGAGCTTTCAGCACAGCAGTGCCTGTGGCAATAACTTGACTCTAGAAAAACTGTAGTCAGTGTAACCAAATAGTTATCTTAGCTTATTAAAAAACAACACACACAACTTATTAACAACCAGAGTCTGTCTTACAGTAAGCAATGTAAATTTAAGGTGGTCCTCCAAATTAAAATTTTCCACTAAATTTTCCAATTAATTCAAAGATAAATGAGAGCATTCATAAGTTGTTTAAAGCAGTTAGGCATATAAGTTGGACAAATTATGATCTACCTCAAATGATGAAATTGTTTCTGGAATACTTGATTGCCTTTTATTTTATTTTTTTCTGGCAGTAATTGAATAGCATAGTTAGTTGTCAATTAAGTCCATTCTATTTCATGACAATAAAGCCATGCCATCTGCATGTGTAACTGTATAACTATGCTCTGTTTCTACTTGCTATAGTGAAGGAGCATGCATGTGCTAAATGACAGCAATCCAGATTAATTAAGTGAAAAAGAAACAATGTCCCTGTTTTATCCTTGTGGTAAAATTGCATGAACTATGAAAGAATTGTTTCTACTGAGCCTGAACTTCAAAAGGGATTCTGTGTAAACATTAATAAATATGGTTCTATAAGTGCATGGATTTTAGTCTTCTCATTATTACTATCTCAGAAAAAGGCTGAGGAAAGGTCACTTAGAGTAACAACATATTATATTTTATTCAAACAAAGTGATAAGGAATATAACTGAAGAGCAACCACAGAAATGAAAAGACTGTGAGGGAGTTGAAAATTACCTTGAGTCCACGCTCATAGATTCTTGGCATTTGGGATCACTAGCGATGTGAAAGGAAGTATCATAAATCTAAGAGAAGGTTCTCCTTAAAGATAGCAGCCTGTATGTGCAGGTAGTGAGACACCCCTCTTAAGGTTGTCAGATATGCTATAAGATATCCAGTTATATTTTAATTCCAAATAAACAAATTCTTTTCCCAGTATAAGTATATCCCCAATACTGCATGGGATATACTTATACTTGAAAAAATGTTATTTACCTTAAGTTAAAATGTAACTGAGTGTCCTGTGCTTTATTTGCCAAATTGGGCAACCCTATTCCCCCTCTCTTGGGGTCCTTTTAAATTTTCAGAAAATAGAACAAAACGGTATAAATGTGTTAGGGAACCATTGACCAAAACCGCCTGCCCTGGCCAGGCACTATAGTAACCGCTTGCATGAGTTATCTCACAACAGGAGCTCCCAATAAGGAAGAAGAACTGACAATCTGCCACCAACTGGAAGAATTTGGGAGAGGCCAAAAGGAGGGAGGAGACACCAGCCTACAATACTTCCTGCCAACCTCCCAGAAACCCTCACTGTGGAATGCATCTTGACTGAGAGATGCACACTGTAGGAAGGGCCTTGAATCAGACCAAATATGGACACGGGCAAGATAATTGGCCAGAGGCTAACCTCACCACCAAAAACCCTGAGACTGCGAGCCACGTGGCAGAGCAGTTCTCCTGAGTTCCCTTACTCTGCTACTCGATGCTCGAGTAGTACCCCTTTCCAATAGTCTGTTGCTTTGTCAGCAAGTGTCTCCTCAGACAATTCATTTCTGAGTGTTAGACAAGAGCCCACTCTCAGGCCCTGGAAGGGGTCTTTCTTCTGGTAACATGCACAATTGCAAAGAGAATGTGTGCTGGCTGGGAGGTTGATGGAGGCATCAGGAGAAGAAGAAAGTTAAACAAAACTCTACTTGAGAGAAAGTGGATGAGGTAACATTGGTAAAGCACTTTGTAAATGGTTACAGCCTAGAATGCCTGCAAAGGAGCTTCAATGAAGGAGGCAGCCAGCCTCCTTGACAGCACCCTGGAAAGGTCTGGACTAAGGAATATGGAAGGAATTAATAGAAAGTCTGTATCCTGAAGAGCTGATATTCTACACCTCCCAGCACCACTTGAAGAAATGCAGACAGCAAAGATTTTACATCTCCTAGCTATGTAACAAAAATAACCATAACAATAAATAGCTTTTTCAAAAAGAAATCAAAAGACCTGTTTGGCAGGAATTAGGCAGCTATGAGGGAGTGGTTGCCTGGAACCACCAGGTAAACCAGAACCAGGTAGTGGTTCTACCTGGAACTGATTTCTCAACATCTTGCCTTAAAGCAAAGCCTTTGAGTACTCACACACTCAAAGATCCAATTCAGCTTTCCTTCTTAGCACACAGTAAGAGCTCAAAAAAGCTTAGCTGTAATTATGATGAGAAACAGACTTCTTAATACTAGAGCACTAAGTCAGACCCAGTGGAGACAATGCTCTTTGTTTCTATGTGGTAGCTCAACAAAGAGATCTGATATTGTTCCGACTTGCTTCTGTAAGATAGAAAAGAAAGCAAGGATTCAAGATAGATGTGTGTGCCTTTGGCTAGAATAACTTCAGGACTTTATCTCTTGAGAAATTAAAATTTGGGGGAATGAGTTGGGAGGGGGCAAGGTACTCTAACACGCATTGCAGCTGCTTTTTATTGTCTAGCCACCAGGGTAGAGGATTACTGCCTCATAAAGGAGTATGTGTCCCTTTACCACTTACGGGGAATTCAGAAGTTAGGTTTTGTAAGATTAGGAGTCTTAATCAAAAATATTCCCATTGGTTAACTGAATCTTTCCTTCTAATGTATCCATAATTAATCAACTCCAAAGAAAAGCCCAGAGGGGCCAGTGGCCCTTTCTAAGCTATTAACAAGAGTGTATTGTAATTAAAGGAAGTCTTTTCCAGTAGTTTTTGCATAAATATTTGAAAATAAGACTTTAGTAACTAAAAATACTTAAAGAAAATATGGAAAGGGGAGAAGACAAAGAATTTATGAGCTATTTGTTTGTCCCTTAGGTGCAATTTTTTTTTTTTTTTTTTTTTTTTGCGGTGTGCAGGCCTTTCACTGTTGTGGCCTCTCCCGTTGCGGAGCACAGGCTCCGGACGCACAGGCTCAGCAGCCATGGCTCACGGGCCCAGCCGCTCCGCAGCATGTGGGATCTTCCCAGACCGGGGCACGAACCCGTGACCCCTGCATCGGCAGGCGGACTCTCAACTACTGCGCCACCAGGGAAGCCCTAGGTGCGATTTTTATCTCATTTTTACATAAAAATTCCTTGCTCTGCAGCCTATATAAGGCCACACTGAAAGGAGCAGATTCGTCTCCTGAGAGACAAATGACAAATTTCCAGAGAAATGCATGTGCAAAAGTTATGTAAAATTGTTTGTTCCTTTAAAAATTGTTCGCGTAAAAAATGACACTGAGAGTTACAGAAAGCCTCTGGAGGCTGGGGATAAAACTGGTGACCCACAGACTCAGGCTGGTACCCTTATTAGGAGAAAACATCCTGAAATTTCCAATGAAAAATGAATGCCTGAGATCTCTGAGAAGAAAATTTACACTAATTCAAAACAAAAACAAACAAACAAAAACCCTAAAACAAAAAACAGTGGCAAACTCATTGTGAAACAGAAAGAAATTGATGTGGTCCGCAAAGTGTATGTTCTAGGTGCTAAATAACCTCTCTAGTCACTAAAAGGGAAGCAAAAAACTCATTCATTGTTCTTTTTGCAAAACTTCCTTGCTTTATTACTTGAAGCAGCTTCATTACTTGTTGTATACATGAGATAATGAAACTTTTCCATCCGAAGTGACCACAGACAAAAGAACTAATAATAATAATAGTAATAAGTAGTATTAGAGCTTGTTGAAACGAGGCAAAGGGTGTACTTCTTTGCTAAATTGAAGAAGAACCAAAGGTTTTGTATCTTAGTTTTCATTTTTAAATCTATTTTAAATAAAAGGCACTGCGAAGCACAGGTATATTCTGATGAACTTGAAGTATTAAAATCACATAGTGTGCTTTTATTATTTAATATTTTATGTATATGGAGGCAGTTGATTCACTGGGAGAAGATCTAAACAGCAAGAGTTAAGTGACAGACCATGTTTTCAAAGATTTACATCTGGATTGTGAAAGCCATTGAACCAAATTCAGTGTTTAAAGCCAGAGTCCAAGTTTAGGAAAATTTTCTTTGTTAAAGCAGCAGCTGGGCAAGGGCTAGCTTTTCCACATAGGAAGAGGTGTCAATTTAATTTTAAAAGTATCCCCAGTGTTTTACCCCTCAGAGGCCTTTTGCAGCCCCTCCTTTCAAGAGGTGGAATGTATTTCCTCTGGCCCAGGCTGATCTAATGATTTGCTTTGGCCAATAGAATGCAGTGAAAATATAGATCTGCCAAGGCCAAGCTAGACTCCAGTGGCCCTATGTGTGTCCACTCTCTCTCACAGAACTTTGCCGCTGCCATGTGAACAAACTCAGGCTAGCCTGATGGACTGAAAGATCGTGCGGAAGAGAGCCCAGTTGTCCTAAACCTGTCTGTGGCCAGCTGATTCGGCAACATGTGAAAGAGTCCAGCCAAGGTCAGCAGAACCACCTAGTACCCTCTGACAGCTGACCACAGATGTGTGCCTGAGCCTGGCTGAGACCAGAAGAACCATCCAGCTGACCTTTAGCCTCCTGAACAATACTAAATGCTTTTGGTTCTAACTCACTGAAATTGAGTTGGTTTGTTACACAGCAATAGCTAACCAATACAGGAAAGCTATGATAGATTTACACACAAAACCACTGGAATGAGATTTCTTTCATTTTCTTTAAATTTATGTAGCCAAACACACTGAAAATTTTCCAAAGTGTGAAAACTATTTAAAGAGACAGTGCAAAGTTATCCCTGGGGATCAGGCAGAAGACAAAGCAGTTCTATGACAAAGATGTGTCTCTTAAGTGGAATCAATGAAAAGCAAAATCAAGTGCTAAATGAAATCAGTCAGCAAGGAGATCACAGACACATGACTTTTTCTTGAGGAAGGGAAGTGTGTAGGCTACAACTCATTTAGATTCTAAGTAGTCTGATTTCTGCATGCCAGAGAAGTCTCTGAAGGTTGCCTCATGGTGGAGAAAATGCAGAGCTAATTGTCCTGGCCCCAGGCTGGTGAACCAAGGAAACAGTGAGCCATCGGTTGCTCTTTGATCATTTAAAGTACAGTAAGTCCCCTACATGCGACAAGTTCCATTCCGAGAGCACATTCCTAAGTCCAATTTGTTCGTAAGTCCAACAAAGTTAGCCTAGGTACCCAACTAACACAATCGGCTATATAGTACTCTAGTGTAATAGGTTTATGATACTTTTCACACAAATAATACATTAAAAACAAACACAAAAAATAAAGGAAACTTTTTTTATCTTACTGTACAGTACCTTGAAAAGTACAGCAGTACAGTACAACAACTGGCATACAGAGGCTGGCATCGAGTGAACAGGCAAGAAGAGTTACTGACTGGAGGAGGGAGAGGAGGTGGGAGATGGTAGAGCTGAACGGTTGTCAGCAGTAGGAGACAGAGGGCTGCAATTTCACTCACACCTGACGCTGATGGCACAGGTTCTGGTTCCTTGCTGGATTCAATTCTATCTACCCTCCTAAAAACATCCAGTGATGTCTGGGTAGTACTGTCCCAGCTACATCACCACTGCATTTATGTTTGCTTCCGGACACCGTGGGCTTGAAATAAAGATACTGTACTACTGCACTGTATACAGTACTGTACAGTAAAGTACACAAAAGCAGAACTGCTTGTAGAGGATGCACGCACGTGACAACATATGCTAGACACGTGAACTAATTTACATGGTTGGACACGCGAATGCATGTTTGCATCTTTAAAAGTTCGCAACATGAAGGTTCGTATGTTGGGGACTTACTGTACTTTATTTCTGGTAGGATTTCCTAAATCTCCCTCAGTTCCCATCTTGAGACTGAGAGGGATTATTCCTCCCAGAACAAAAATATAACAATCCCTGACATTTGACCCAGGTAGAGTTCCTCTGGAAAACAATGGTAGGGGCTCCACCTCCTTTCTAGAAGAATGCCTGTAACTTTTTGGAAATGACTGAGTCATTCTTGTCATCAGCCTTCGTCTCAGAAGAACAAGATCACAGGTGTTTTATTTTTCTCATTCTTCTCTTAAAGCAATGCTGGATATCACTTATACAAGTTAAGACTTGATTATACTTGACATTGAAGTAGCTCTTTGTACAGAAATTCATCTTTCTTATGAGTAGCAATAACGTTTGCCTTTTCTTCCCTGAAACATCTAATCAACTCATGTTACCTTTTTATTATAGCTCTCACTCTGTCCTTCCCTCCTATACTTTCTTGTTCCTTCTTTTCTTCTTTCCTTTTTTCCTCCCTTTCTTCCCTCTCCCACTTTCTCTTTTCTGCATTGAAAAAGCCATGGAAGAAAGCTTTTTCTATTTTCTGACAAAGCTTGTGAAAATGGACTCACAGGCAGAGAGACACTTAATACTGAAGAATTGAAAAGCTGTCATAGAAATTTTAGAATATTGACAGAAAGGAGTATATTAGTTTCCTAATGCTGTTGTAACAAATTGTCACAATTTAGTAGCTGAAAGCAGCACAGATTTATTTCTTATAGTTCTGGAGGTCATAAATCCAAAATTGGGCCTTACATGGCTAAAATCAAGGTGCCAGCAAGGATGTTTCAAAGAGAAGTTGTTTTCTTGCCTTTTTCAGTTTCTACAGGCTGCCTGCATCCTTTGGCTCATGGCCGCTTCACTCTGTCTTCAAAACCAGTGGCAGAGTATCTTTTCTCTCTGGCTCTGTTTTCCTTTGCTTTGTCATCACGTTGACTTCTTTCTGACGCTGACCCTCCTGCCTCCCTCTTAAAAGGACCCCTGTGACACTGGGCTCACCCAGATAATCCAGGATAATCTCTTTATCACAAGAACCTAACTTAATCACATCTGCAAAGTACTTTTTGCCATATAAAGTGACTTTCATAGGTTCCAGGAATTAGGCTGTGGAATTCTATAGGGGCCATTATTCTGCCTACCACAGAGGAGTAAGCAGAAACATATTTCTGAACAATTTTTTGAACATGAACTGTGTTTTAGGCAACATTTAAGTGCTTCCCATACATTATTCAATTTATCCTTATAGAGCTCAGTGAGATATGGATTACTTTGCCTTTTATACAAAATTAAATAAATTATTACCATAATTTATTTTACAGAACTAAAGTTCTTATAAGAATACCCCTATACTTGTATAAATGTTTCAATTAAAAATTAATCATTCAAATATTTTTATTTTAAGATAATACTTAAAAATCTTATAAGATTTCAAATTATTTGAGTAGTCATTAACATAAGAACATTCTTTTCCTAATATTGTTTTGGATTGGGTTGACCCATGACTTAATAAACCATGATAAAATAGTCTTAAATATTAACACTGGATGAATCAATATCTGTTTCTTGTAGTAAGTTTAGTCAAGCTTAAATCTGAGCAATATTTTTGATTCCCCATCCATAAACTGGTATAAAATATTTTCTGGAATTTTAGCCTTTGGAGAATGTCAGTTGTATAATTTACCTATAGTCAATCTATTGTTCCCTTTTGAGAGCAAAGATATTATATTGAGAACAAAGATATTATATCGGTAAACTATACAAAGAAAAAGACATTCTATAAAAACATTTATTCAGAAACCATTACCTCTTGTTCAAGGGAAACCTATTATAGATCTTAAATCAATTCTTAAGAATTTCTAACCTTGGATTTCTTGTAGATCCAAGATACAGAAGCTAAATTTTCTGAGTGTTTTTTTTTTTTCTATCCTGTCACTGTGTCAGAATTGGGGAGGAAGACAAGGAGAGAATCAAGTTAGAGAAACATAACTCATAAATAACGTTGCTCATTTTTAAATTCAAGAGTCCCACTAGGAAGACTGAGGCACCCAAGCTGAAGGTATAGTCTGCCAGCCAGTACTGTTCATTTATCAATTCCATTTACATGAAAATATTAACTCAAGCTATCTTGCCCTCAATCTCTACATCCTGGTATTATTTGAAAGGATCACCAAGACACATACTGATGTGAAAGACCTGAGGATGAGCAGGTTCTGAGAGATGGAGCAGAGGAATAGAGTTGTCTCTAAGAAGTGTCATTGCCCTTGGTGTTCAAACACCAAGATGACAATATCTGCCAACAAGGATGCTGCTGACCAATAGCTTCAAGTTACACTGACAGCAAACCTGAGTCACGTATATTACTGGATTGGACACTGCTGCTAGGTAACTTTATGAGAAATGCTTGTTTCTCTAGCCAAGTATATTCCTTCCCTTATAAGAACAGCTCAGTTTTTCATAATTCACATTTATCCTGGCATCAACATTCTTTATTATTTGTTTGTTGATTAATACATTCAGAATAAGCGAAACTCCTTACCTTCTAAAAATCAAGAACAGATATTTTGGCTTCTCAGATTAAGGGACCAGGGAGTTTAACCCTTGTCAGCTGTATCATGCAGATGACTTGCTTATTCCATTTCAATATTTAATGTAAGTTTTTTGACAGAAAGACTGAATGGTGACAGGGACAGGTATTCTATGGAGACCATTGTAAACTAGGATAAGTAAAGCACCAGAATGGTATATTTTTAGTGAAGAGTCCTTTTTAATTTAGATAAAGATACATTTTCGTGATAATTTTTAGATCATAAAACATTAAAATCTGGGCTTACTGGAGAAGTAAGTAAGCAACCTCTTTTATTTCTGTGTCCTATGGGCACCATTAACTGGCCTCTTTCATATATGTACTCTTCAACAACAGTTCTTTGAGAACCTATAATGAACTTGGCATTGGCTAAACTCAGAGAAGGCATGTAGGAAAGAATTTACTCCCATCCTTTGACAAGGGCATACAGGACTTTAATATCCATCAGAATCTTAAGGTATTAAAATAAGCAACTGACCAGTAAGAAGTTTAGACAAAGGGGGGTGGGTAAGAGTGAGAGCCAGGAAAGAGACAAGAAGGGGCAAGGGAGATAATGCCCCGAGCCCGGGGGGCTCAAGGTCAACCTGGTGAGGTAAAACACATATTCAAGGAATTAAAATAATAAGTTAAAGCAATATAGAATAAAATAGGGCAGTACAGAACGAGGCATAGTGGGGCTGATAGAACTTTGGAATCATGGCCGTCAGTAAGGAGCCGCCTGACTCTGGTCCACAAGGCATATTGGAGGAATACATATACCCTTTAAAAGTCAAATTGTCAAGTTGTACTGCTTGAAACTTATCCGCTGTTTTCTTGCTCTGCCTCTTATTAAATGTTGTGCCCACTCAGCAAATCTTCAGCCCCATCTTTCTTACTTACTTACACAGTATCCATTTTGTTCAGCCATCCAACATCTTCCACGTGGTCATGTGCTCACCAGGAAGCTGTGATTCTCCTGCTTGTCAGTAATCAGTTTAAGCATGAGCACAGGAACATGTCTGGTCAATAAAGAGACAGAGAAGAATGCGGAGGCTTCTGGGAAAGATGTCTTGCCTTCCCTTACCTCTCATAATTTGGACACTGGATAAAAATATCCCTCTTCTTCTCATGGAATTTGCAGGTCTTCCTATGGAACTGCAGTGGAAATCACAGGGAGGGCTGCCTTGAAAATAAAGCTAATCCATGAAATATGGCAGAGTATAAGAACAGCAAAAACTTGGATCCTTGATGTAGTTTTTGAGCCACTAAATTCACCCACCTGGGAGCTACCCTCCTTTGATAGAACTGCAGTGTGCTGTAATAGATTTTCTTCACCATGTGAGACACTTTGAGTTGAGTTTCTTATCGCATGCATCCAAACACATCCAAATTAGTATATCCTTGTACTTGTTATTTGGCAACTTCATGCTTCATTAACATTTTTATATGATGACACACTAGGACAATGAAAATCCATGGAAGTCAAGTTAATGCATTTAACCGTTTATTCAAAGAGTTGATAGACTAGAAGTGTGACACCACTGGCCAAAAATAATTTTAGGGATTATATATGGACTGGAAATAAGTATAATGAATCTCTTTCACTTGTTATTTTAAAAATTAACAAAAATATCTTCAACTGGAATGGTATATAGATTGTGGCATTTGGCATTTTCCTTACAAGTTGGCTAAATCAAATACACATATTTGATTTAAAATCTTGGGACACATATAAAGTTTCATAATCTGTAAAGAAAAAGAAGACAAAATTTTAAATTGCATAAATAAATATTTTGATGACGGGATATTTTATAAGTTTGACCTCAAATTAGAGACATGTATCGGCGACACAGGGTTTTTCCAATCTTTAACTATTTCAATGAAAAAGAGAACACGTTGTTCAGTTGATGTTATGTAGATCAAACATCTGATAGATATTCAATATCCCTTTATAACTGATTCAGTGTCAAATAGCCATATCATCAACGAGTTGGAAGTTCACCCGCATTTCCTAATTCCTAGAACAGAATTTCTTATGCTAGATGGCATTGTCTCCCATAACTTCTTAGTTTCAGTATGCATATTTATCCACATGGCTGTATGCATATCCTGGACAGAAACTAATTAATGAGTGCATCCATTTATAATTTATCAGCTGTTAGTTTTCCATTAGCTACACGTTTTTTCATTTGTATCTATTTGGAAAAAGCATGTTTGTCATTTTCCACAGGAGAAAAGAAAAAACCTAATCTACTATATCACTTTAAAATGAACTTGCGGATGATGTAAAGCAAACAAAATAATAACTACCTAAAGGCTATTTAACTCTCTGAGGCTGTATTACGACCTGTGCAATCCCTGTTATCTCCAGAAATATAATGATGGTTTTGCCTTTTTATTTTGATAGAAAAATAATCAAACTGCTTTTTTCCCCCAAACAGTCAGACAAAATGACATATGCTAAGACCCTTGGAGTTATTATGTAAAAGTTGAGCCCACAGGTTCATTAATTTATGGGGAAAGTAGAGAAAAACATTTCAGAGTCATAGGGAGAGAAACTTTTAATTGGAAATTTGCATTTACAGTGTAAAATTTTAGTCTCTCAAGGTTGTTACTTTCTGAGTGGATGGAGGGAAATGGAGTAATGAGAAAAAAAAATGTAACTGGCTTTCTGTCATTTTTCTGGCCACGCATTGAAGTGGTACTGCTCAGTGAATGGAACTGTTGAAATTCAGGAGAGGTACAAAAAGACCTCTTATACTATGATATAAGCATCACACAAGTGAATTGAACTGATAGCTTTTATGCTTTCATCATTTTCCAAACACACAGTAATGATAACATTTTGTTCTTGCCTGCTGTTTGATAAAGTTATGTTATATCTAACTCCAATTAAGTTGTTGGCAGAAACTATTTGAATAACTACCTGGATAGCCATTATACTTTATGCAAGTTAGCATCTTGGTAACTCTCAAATAAACTGCTTGTTTAAAGATAACAAAAAAGAAAAGAAAGTTGAATATTTTTATGGCTACATGTAAAGACTATGATTTTTTCATTTAGATAGTTCATCATTTCTTATTTATATATTTTTACCTATTTCAAATCTCTGAAATTAAGAGTATCTTATAATTAATGGTGTGAAATATTATAACTGACAGCTCCCCGCTTACTGAAATAAGAAATAATTGTGCAAATTATTAATAGAATCTAAGAGATTAAGTAGAGTAACTTTACTACAAATGAGTCCTGGTATAATCGGATCTTTCTAAATTGAAACTGTATGGTCTTTTTAACTACCTGTCCAATTTATTTCGACTTTGAAACATGAATTTTTCTTCCTCTGTGATTTTACCACACTTCTTCAAAGTTCATCCTCCTTGGCCATCCAGCACTTTCAACGTTTGGCTAAAGATAGATTTCAAGTGTCACCTCCTCTTGTTGGTTATCCCAGCCAACATGGGGATGCCATAGCTCTTAATGCCCCAAGATCTTTAGAACTTTTTAACTCTGAATGTGAAAACTTCAGCTTACACTACTCCAGATACACGTGTGGGTTGTGGATTATGCTACAAGGAGTGAGAACAGGATATGGGAGAATGGATGTGGAATTGTAGAATAATTATCTATGGTCCATATTCATATTTTTTGCATGAATTTTTCATGGCTCAAATGGAATCATTAATAGATAAATAAAGCAGGGCATTAATTCATTAATGTTATAAGCAATGTTTTTTTTTCCCCATTATTGCTCTATTTCACTATTGCAAATGTGACAAAAATGGGTTAATAAAGACCTTTACTATTGATCTTCTGGTAAAGGTTCTTGGACGTATTCTCATTTTGTTGCTAAGTGAATAAATATCAGATAAATTCACCTGTGTTTATTTTTATACTTCAAGCACTGAATGGTATAGGAAATATTAACCTAAGTAAATTAATTGATTTTGATTTACCTAAATAAAAATGATACAATTATAGAAAATTATATTTTCAGTTGTTATTTTACCAAAAAGAATATATTTCATATGGGAACTATAATATCAAGAGCTTACTTCCTTTCTCACCTCATATTTTACCTTAATGGGAAGACACCTTTGAAGATTATTATTTAAAAAACCTGTAAATCATGTCCAGTGGTTTTTTTTTTCTTTCTTTCTTTTTGTGTTTGTTTTTTAGTGTTTGGAAGGAAATGGGATATCTTTCATTTGAAATGCATAGAAACAAGTTTAATATTTTGCTGAAGACCTGTTGTAATTGCTGGTGATTTACAATAGTGATTAACCATTATCCAAGGAAAAATAGAGTTTAAGTCAGCAAGTTTAACTGTTAGATAGAAATACTGCTGATTGAAAACAGTCTGGTGTACATGTTCCATGTATACAAGGCATAGAATAGAATGTCAGTTAGTACCGCATGTTCATGAATTAGAACAATAACTTCTCTCTTGATAATTTATAACAGTCATAAATTTTTCTGATGATAGTTGAGAAAAAATTAGAAACCACTACTGAAATAAATTGTTCTGAAGCACCTTCTGGCATTTTCTGAAAAAGTAGGAGTAGCGACACGGGCTCCTGATTTAGAAACTTGAATCTGGCATAGTCTACTACTTAGGGTTTAGCTTAATGAATTGACATTTATTTAAAGTTATGTGGAGAACTCAAAAATCCAGTATTACCACATAGTTCTTATGCGGAAATATAGAACTACAAAATAACTAAGCTTCTTTAAGATTGGAATATAATTTGAGAACTAGATGGCTAGAATTATCAATATCATCTCTAGGGCTTCATTAGAACAATAGTAATTTATTCCTCAAACATTGATGTTCTTCTCTCATTCTAATTTATACCTATTATGACTTAGCTTCTCTCTCCATTTCCATTGTTTCCACTCACACTGACCAGCTACTCATTCTCTGTAACTCCTGCATTCATATTCCAAAAGAGAGGCTTTATTTGGTTTTAGTAGTTGCCATCCAATCTAGAGTGCCCTGTCTAGCTTTCACCCTAGTCCCTTTCACAAATCAACAGATGATGTTGAGTCAATTATCTGTTGCTGGTCCAACTGGCTATTACCTTATTGGTGAAGCCATGTAGTAAAGAATATGGTGTCCTGAGATAAGAGGCCAACTGGCTGCTCTTCTCAGCAGGAAACAATCTGAATGGCAGTCTCCCATAACAAAGCTGTATTGTTCATCAGTATAGGCAGCTTTTCATCCAGTTGGGAAAGTCTAGGTTACAGGAAACCAAGATTAATAACTACCAAAACTTAAGTCGGAAGGAAATACTAAGGCCATATATTTCAAAATATGTGATTACTAAAATTTTTATCCAAATGGTAACCTCATTTTAAAAAAACATGTGACTGTTGGAAATTATGATTCATTAATATTTACGGAGGTCTTATTAATATCATAACATATAATAGCAAAAATAGCTATCATCTATATAATAAAGATTTTTTTGTTCAACGTTTTATTAGTGGGCCCACAAAAAGAACTCAATAAATGCTTGTTGAATTAAGAACAAATAAATGAAGGGATAAATGAATGATTATGGTTTTGCCTCATTTACTATCTTATTTGATCCTCATGATAATAATTCATTTATTCAATGAATATCTCTAGAGTATCTGTTATGTGCCAGGCACTTTGTAGTAGATATTATCATTGCTGATTTGTGGTTGTGATTGTTGTTATTGTTTTGCCATTATTATTATGTTTTTTATCCCCTTTTTAATAAATCTAGTAATCAGAGAAATCTCAAAGCCTACAAGTGGCAAAGCTGGAATTTTATTCCACAAACTTTGAATGAAATCCCAGAATTTAAAACTGTCTTTCTAGTGTGGTGGTAGACCAATGCCTCTTTCTGTCCCAGGGTCATACAAAAGTTCATCTTTCTAAGATAGCCCTCTTCCTCTACATACTTGGCCATATGGCCTGGTTAATTACTACCCATTTTTCAGATTTCAACTCAGAAGACAGTTCAGGAAAGTCTTCTCTGCTCCTCAAACTAATTTAGGTTCCCACGTAGCACACTTTCATTATTTACTGAAACTCTCCTTCAAAGTGTTTTTCATAGACACCATTAACTAATTCACTAAATGCTTTTAAAATTTTTCAGCTCTCCTAGTATAATGCAGGCTTTTGAGGGCAAAGCCTCTGTGTGTTTTACTTACTGTTAATCTGTAATCCTAGAACAGGAAAATATGAAGTGTTCAATAAACTGGTATTCATTGGATGTATGAATATACTAGGTAGATCATAAATTTTGAAGTCAAATACATGATATCAAAAGTGACCTTGAGGAAATCATCCAACCCCCAAAACCCATATAATTTTCTTCACCTGTAAAATGGAAATAAAGAAATCTACTTGAGTATGAGTATACAATACTCCCCTACATACAAATGATTTCCATTCCAACAGTGCATTCATAAGTCCAACAAAGTTAGTCTAGGTACCCAACTAACACAATCGGCTATATAGTACTGTACTATAATAGGTTTATAATACTTTTCACACAAATAATACATAAAAAAAACACAAGAAATAAAGAAAACATTTTAATCTTACAGTACAGTACCTTGAAAAGTACACTAGTACAGTACAACAGCTGGCATACAGGGGCTGGCATCAAGTGAACAGGCAAGAAGAGTTACTGACTGGAGGAGGGAGAAGAGGTGGGAGATGGTAGAGCTGAAGGTTCATCAACACTAGGAGACTGAGGGCTGCAATTTCACTCACGTGTGACTTTGATGAAGCACACGTTCGCATCTTTGAAAGTTCATAACTTGAAGGTTCGTAGGTAGGGAACTTACTGTAATTTTAAGCTGAATTTCTGATACACAGTTGGTATTTAGTGAATGCTTTATTTCTTATAGTATAAAGTTTGAGAAGTTTAGCCTGTTAGTTATTACAATTGAGGTGCAAGAAAACATCACCATTTACCTGATTGAAGCAATGAAAATCACAGACATGAAGCCTAGAAAAATATAAATAATTCTTGAAGGATGAAAAGCCCAAATGTATTAAATAACTTTAAACATCTAGACTATTCTTGCTTCACAGCCAGGATGTTTTACTTAACCTTATACTGAGCCTTGGAATTGAAGTAACACTGAAGATAAAGGACAAGTTTTAATAGCATAAAAGCATCCTCCAGTCCATACCCAAGTGAAGATCATCTAATAAAAACTGAAACAAAAATTGTTTACTACCTCTATTAAGGTTCTAGAAGCCAGAAACTGCCTCAAAAGGCAAACAGGACTTATATATGAAGGGGCAATGGATGGGGAGGATGAGAGGAGAGTTTCTTATGAAATATATGATAACAATGCTTCTCAAACAATGTGCACAAAAATCACTGGGGATTTTTAAAAAAATACAGATTCTGATCCAGGTGGTCCTGATTTGACCTGACATTCTGCATTTCTAATGAGCTCCCAGGTGATGTCATCAACACTGGTTCATAAGTTGCAAAAATATTGAGATATTATTAAAGAATGAGCAGCCTGAGGAAAATAAAATTCTACCTACTTTCATTAGAGTGTGAATAGAAACTCGGTGGAGATGAGGAAGAGTTAGGTCCCCAAATTCATTTGGACCCCTATCTTTTGACAAGTGATTTGGAGAATTCATTATCCAATATTAGTGCAAAACAAATCAAAAGTTTTTCAAATTAGTTTCCTTATTCTTGTGGTTGAATGTAAGATTGCTTCAAATTTAAAAATACTGCAAATTCAGTTCAGCTCAGTTCAACAAACACTTGTTCATGGATATCATATACAAAGGCCTATGCTGAGCATTTGGGTGTTTGTTCAGGTAAGTTATGCATGGTCCCTGAGCTCTTGTACTTCAGCATGGGAGAAGACACTCATAAACAACTCAGTTTCAAGGAAGACTGTAGTAAATACCAAATTAGAAGATAAACAAAGTGCCATATTATTATGGGAAAGAGAGGTCTATGCCCCCCTCAGGACAGCTAGGATGAAGCTTCCTGGCAGAGGTGGAATTCAAATTGGCTTTGAAGGACAGGTAGGAATGCCAACAGGGTCTTCTGGATGAAGTACTTAGAAGTGAGAGAACACAGTGTTTATTCCACAAACAATGGGTGGAGAGTAAGCCTCCAATGGAAGCTGGAGGTAGAGGGACTTTATTAACAGATAAGGCTGGAATAAAGGAGGAGCTCCATGTTGGCTGGTTTGACTACAAGACTGAGAAAACCAAACATCTTCCTGTAGAGAAATATGTATGTACACTGAAAAATAATTGTGCCAATATTGTGAAGGATAGTTGTAGAGACTAGGTTGGTGATTGGCAGGAATATTTAGAGCACCACCTTAGGTGTGGAGTGGGGAAGATGGAAAGGTTAAAAAAAAAAGCTCCAGGTGAGACAAGAGTTTATATAATTTGACAGGAGTTACTTTTGTACATTTTTTGGAAAAGTGAGAAATTTTTAAAATAGACATAACAAAATATCAGGAATTAGATGTAAGAAGAAATGAGTTTTCAAATTATAATAATGTGGCCAGCTCATTGTAGAGCTTCGCTGACCCTGAGTTAATGTCTCCCAGAAATGAGGGGCAATGCTTGTACCCAAGTGCATTAGAACCTTCAGAAGCCAGGGCACAATACCAGTGGGGTTTCCTTCCTTACTCCAGACCATTTACTTTACAGGCTGAATAAACAGTTAAGGACAAAAGTAATTCAGGCAAAGACTGCTTGACTAATACTTAGGTTCATTTTCTTGTTGTATGCAAGACCAAAAAGCCACATGAGATTTTCCATGAGACTGTATTTTGTTCATTAGAAAGAGAATTAAAAAGTCTTTGAACACTTGCTTAGCCGCAAGGAACAATAACTTATTCTTCAGTTATCAGTGACATTTTTAGGTCCCCTGTGCTCAAAATATATGTGAGAGGTATTTTTTAGGGAGGAGGAGAGGGAGTTTTGTTTTGTTTTAACATTTATTTTTGCATTAGAGGAATATTATTTTTATCTTATAAAACACACAAATCTATAGTATAAACTAGAAGATAACAGGACAATTTTAATGATCTACATGCTGTAGCAGTTTTTCCTGAGCCTTCTTAAGCCTTGAGCTCCCTTTCCTGACCCTTCCTCTTCAGTGTCTTTTACTATGGCCCGCATCAAAGAATATTTCTAAGAGAAATTTTGGTGGACTTATAGGGTTGTTTGGGGGAGTAAATTAGATTGCTTAGGTAGAGTTCCTTGCACAGGGTAAATTCTGTATAAATATTAGTTTCCTCCTCTCCCTTTTCAGAACACTGAGAGCTGAGCTTGGA
The DNA here is from genome assembly GCF_011762595.2 of Tursiops truncatus. Classification (NCBI taxonomy): domain Eukaryota; kingdom Metazoa; phylum Chordata; class Mammalia; order Artiodactyla; family Delphinidae; genus Tursiops; species Tursiops truncatus. Next base: position 129,481,108 of record NC_047037.1, on the reverse strand, counting down.
GCTGAACATATTATTAAGTATCTTGATTAATACTAGAAAGAATTAAGAATAATATAAAAAAAACATATCTGTAGCTTTGGTCATTGGATGTCTTGTGTAGATAACATCCTCATGCTTTGTTTACCTAATTGTATCTCAATGCACAGTTGTTTGTTAAATTTTTGTAGGAGGAGCTGAATCTTGAAATGGGAATTAGCTTTCAACTGTCTTACAAGTGAAAAACAAAAGATTATTAAGCAGGAGTCAGTTCTAATGAGCAACAAATTCTCTCATTTTATAGATGAAAAAAAAATGTCCCCCCCAATGTATAATTCTACATAAGAAAAAAAGGTGTAGAAAATATCACATTAAGCTTGGAAGTCTTTAGAGTTAGCATATATATTAAATACATTTAATATATTACTATAATTTTAATATAATTAATTTTATTTAGTTTAATATAATTAATTTTAAATATAGTTCATGTAAGTTATTTTTTAGCATCAAATGTAATTCTATAATTTGGTGATTATTCTCATGGAAAGTAGCTATTCTATATATTATATTTTTAAATATTTATAGGCAATAAAAGAAAAGGAAAAAAAAATAGAACCCTGTAGCTACAAAGTTTGTTAAGGATGATTCAGATATTAAACCTTTAGGTAATTAAGAATGACATTTAATGAGCCATGTTTTAATAACAAAGTTGAATATTACCTCAATAGCATTTTCTGTCTCATTTCCATGTAGTAATTCTGGTTTCTGAAAAACATATGGGAAGGGGGTTCATCAATTCAGTAGCATGGTTTGCTGATTGCTCTTCTTTTCTTGAAGGATAGAATCAATACTAAAATGGTGAGTCTAGATGTCATCATTTGCTTGCTTTATAATTTGGGATATAGTTTTACTTCTCAGATATTTTAGATAAATATTTGAAATAAATAACTGAATATGACAGACAGTTTGGACATTTTGATTTACAATATTTTTGCTCAAATGGTATTTTCACCTAAAACACATTTTAGCATTCACAAACTTGTTTTTTTTTCACACTTCTACTGGTCCCCTTCCAATTTTAATATGTGACAAAAGAAAAAAGTACCACAGGAAGTGATTTCACTTACTTTATTAGTTAACTTCTTCATAAAAAAGAGTAGTATGTTCAGGAAGGGAGCACATAAATAACTCCGACTTAGATCAGTGAAACATAATTTTACAGGTTTATAATCTTTATTTTGCTCTCGTGACATATTTAATTTGTTCAGAAGAGAGAACATAGTGCCCTCTACAGAAACTCTAGCCAGCTGGGTATTGTAAGGAGGACCATCTGCTGAAATAAGCTCCATTTTTAAACCTCAAAATGTTGTAACTATCACTTATTTATTTTCTTGCATAATATTAAGGGAAAATTATATAAATCCTGATATTTTTCCTTTGCTAGTTAGTGGATTAAGTCTCTTTCATTCATAATGTGGCCCCAGACAAACTGAAAATAAGAAAATGTATCTTAGTACCAGTTGGGATGGTTTTGATTACAAATAATAAGAAAACCAAAAAGGAAATTTACTAAATTCCAAAACAAGAAGTTCAGAGGCAATGACTCTGTGATTAGTAATTTCAGTGGCTTCACACACCATCAAGGATGAAGGTTCTTCTGCATTGTAAGCTCTGCCATTCTGTCTGTGATGACCTCTTCACAGCCTAGTTTATCCCACAGTTAGGTGGCTGCCGCAGTTCAAGATGTCACATACAGATGTGACAAAATTCAAAGGAAGAAGAGGGCTACTTCTGCCAATGTCTTTCTATGAGCAAGGAGAACTTTTCGAGGAAACTCCTAGCATACATCCTTTATATCTCACTGGCCAGAGTTGAATCCTGTACCAATCACTGCCCTGTGACTAAGATACAATTAGCTTAGATGAGCAGTCCATAACGTGTGGTCTATGGGCCACTGGCTGTCCCCAAAATTCTTTCGGGGTATTGGCAAAATCAAAACTAGTGTCATAAAAATATTGGCATTATTTACCTTTTTTCTGTTGGTGAAATTTGCACTGATAGTGCAAAGGCAGTGGTGGGTAAAACAGTTGGTGTCTTAGCACCAATTAAGCAGGAACACCAAATTGTACTAGGAGTCACTGTATTCTTCACCTCCATACACTCATAAAAAACTGAATTAAGCAAATAAGTTAAGAGCTTGTTTCATTTAAGAAGGTCCTTGACAAAGCAAGGAAAAATTAATGTATTAAATTTCTGTATATCAAATATATCTCAATACAAAAATTTGACATGTTTATATGTCTTATTATTTTGTGTGACAAAATTGGAAGTATACTTAAAACAATTCTGTTGTGGACCAAAGTATGGTGCTTATGTTTAGGAAAAGCTCTTATGCAATGTTTGAGTTACAAGCTGAACCAGCCACTATTTTCATAATCACCATTTTTTCTTGAATGAAATCTGGTGGACACATTGCAATTTTTCAGACAGACATTTGCAGATATTATTTTGAAAAAGAACAAAATGAGTCTGTGACTTCAAGGAAAACCAATAACACTATTTTTTGCCAATGATAAAATATTATCTTCCAAACAAAAATTGGAATTTGAGAAAACTATTTTGTTACCATGAGCTGTATAGCTTTCTAATACTTAATGAGTTTTCTGATGAGATTGATGATTATGTCAATAAATGTGATTTTTGCTATTGTAAAATGAAATGTATCAAAATTTGGAAGATCTGAATAACTCACTGAACCAATATTTTCTAAATGACCAGTGAATATTGCTATAAAACTATGCATGAGTAGAGGATTCATTATTAGTGCATATAAATTAAAGAATTTAAATTTAACCATGACCAAACGTTTCACCAATATCTTTTAAAATTTCAAACACTACTGTTAAGAAATGACCACTTGTTAAGTTTTGTTTCTATCAAAGAAGAATATCCACAATTATATGAAAAGGCTATTAAAACACTCTTCCCTTTCCAACAATCTAAACATACAGGTATTTTTTTCATATTCTTCAAACCAAATAACATAATACAACAAATTGAATGCAAGACAGATGGGAGAATCTAGCTATCCTCTATTAAGGCAGATAGTAAAGAGGTTTGTGAAAATATAAAAGAATGCCACTTTTTAAACTAATTGCTTTTGCTTTGGAAAATGCAGCAATTTTTCATGAAATATGTTATTTTTGTTAATGTAATATTAGTGACCTTATCTTTTATTTTTAATAAATATTTAACTATATATTTAATGAATATTTTTAACATTTCTCAGTTTTAAGTTCTAATATGTTACTATTTTTTTTTCAGTACGCGGGCCTCTCACTGTTGTGGCCTCTCCTGTTGTGGAGCACAGGCTCTGGACATGCAGGCTCAGCAGCCATGGCTCATGGGCCCAGCCGCTCCGTGGCATGGCATGTGGGATCTTCCCAGACCAGGGCACGAACCCGTGTCCCCTGCATCGGCAGGAGGACTCTCAACCACTGCGTCACCAGGGAAGCCCTAATATGTTACATTTTGATAGATATATAATCCAAAAGATCTTTGGGGTCCTCAATCTTTGTAGGTACAAAGGAGTGTGGAAACAAACAGTCTGAGAATCCATGGGCCAATCAGGAATCCCCCTTTGTGACTAGAGGACTCTCCTGAGGCCATGATTACCTGGAAAAGGATGGAACAGAACCTTAGGCCCTGTAAGAAAGGTGGAAGATGGGAGAATGGATTTTGGGAAGGCAATCAACAGTGTTTGCTGAAATCTTCTACAGAATCACAGCATTTCATCTGTAGTGTCTGGAATGGTTAATGAAATCGTGGTTTTCAAAGTGTGGTGTTTGGAAGTTTTTCAAATGGAGGACATTGGCAGGTGGGAATCAGAGTTTCAGGCTCTACTGTTCCAATCAGAACCACTACAAGTATATCTCTTTTACATGTTGGGCTTCCTCTTAAGATTCATTTAAGATGTAATTTGTGGAAGAAAAATGTTGAATATCACTGATTTAACATTTCCGTTGTGGACATATACATTTCTGATATCTAATCTCACAAATTAGGTTTTAAACTTCTTGAAGATCAGATTACAGTATTATTCTCCATTTTCTTCTAAACATCAGAGCCCAATGCTTTATACTTAATGACTATAATGCTGATTAAATTTAAATAAGTTTTCAAGTGGCATTTTCCCCTGTTTTTTCAGGCCATATCCATAAATCAAAGGATTGTATCTTGGAGACAGTTGTGTCCAGAGATGGGAATGGTAAAGTGTGTGTGTATTTGAGGCTCATGTATTTTATTATTGGTCATTGTGAGTCAATTTTTTAGGGGAGTATTTCTAGGATGCCTAATAACACTATTTAATTTGGGAAAACACTTAATCTTCAAAGACATTTGCAAAAGCAGTAGGTAATTGATCTCTGCAACAAGTCTTTGAAAGGAGCAGTTATCTGCATTCCTATTCTACAGGGAGAATATTGAGACTTTCCAAAGACCATTAGAAAGGGGTCAACACCACAATTACTTAAATTCTATGCAGGGTGTTCTTGGGGAGACAACTATAGCACTAGACTGCAAGGCAGACCAGAATTACAGAGAAAAAAATGCCTGCAAAATAAAGTGGGGAGGAATACTACATTACCTGAGACAAGGACCAATAATATTGATTTTGAATCACTCACTTCTGTGTTAAATTATTTTGCTGATAACTGGATAGAACGCAAACTTTACCAAAACGTAGTTCAGACTGTGTCCCCTATCCCCCGTTAATACCCCATTTCTGCCCTCTGAAGATAGCTTCTAACCAAATAACAGTATATTTAACTCTTTTCTGTAAAATACATATGTTCACTTATTATTATATTCTAAATACTCATTTCCAAATGGCAAATGACATTTATTCAGGTGTCAAATCACGATATGGAGGGAAAACGTTATTTTTCAAAGTTATAAATACACCTCAAGGCAGGGAAAACCTTTATGTACACCACAGTGCCTAGCATCTTCACATAATTTGTTCTCATGACGTCTAATATTTAAATACCCCTTACAGGCACTGTTTAAAGCATTTTACAGATACAGACTCATTTGAGTCTCACAACTGCTTAATTCAACTTACAGCTCTTAATTGTATTTTACAAATGAGGAAGCTGAGACTCAGTAAGTTGTCCTGGGTCACACAGCTAAGGATGGGTACAGCTGGGAACCAAAGCCATGTAATCTGGCTCCAAAATCTGCACTCCACCCACTAACCTATAACCTTGAATTAAGTTTGTAATGGGACGCATGAACTGGGACACTAAAAGAAAAATAGGATTGTGGTTTTAGGTTGGTTGTTGTTCTATGTAGCTCTCACTGAGTAAGAATGAAGATTCTTCTTCTTCTGTTACCTCCTCACACCAAAAACTATGAGGACCATCCACTGGATGACTGGATGAGCATCTAGCTAATGGGATCAATTTCTGTGTTCCCAGACTGGCTGAATGGATACAAAAACAAGACCAATATATATGCTGTCTACAAGAGACCCACTTCATACCTACGGACACCTACAGACTGAAAGTGAGGGGATGGAAAAAGATACTCTATGCAAATGGAAATCAAAAGAAAGCTGGAATAGTAATTCGCATATAAGACAAAATAGACTTTAAAGTAAAGACTATTACAAGACACAAAGAAGGACACTACATAATGATCAAGGAATTGATCCAAGAAGAAGATATAATAATTGTAAATATTTATGCACCCAACATAGGAGCACCTCAATACATAAGGCAAATACTAACAGGCATAAAAGGGAAAATCAACAGTAACACAATCATAGTACGGGACTTTAACACCCCACTTTCACCAATGGACAGATCATCCAAAATGAAAATAAATAAGGAAACACAAGCTTTAAATTATACATTAAACAAGATGGACTTAACTGATATTTATAGGACATTCCATCCAAAAACAGAATACACATTTTTCTCAAGTGCTCATAGAACATTCTCCAGAATAGATCATATCTTGGGTCACAAATCAAGCTTTAGTAAATTTAAGAAAATTGAAATCATATCAAGTATCTTTTCCGACAACAATGCTATGAGACTAGATATCAGTTACAGGAAAAGATATGTAAGAAATACAAACACATGGAGGCTAAACAATACACTACTTAAGAACGAAGTGATCACTGAAGAAATCAAAGAGGAAATCAAAAAATACCTAGAAACAAATGACAATGGAAACACGACGACCCAAAACCTATGGGATGCAGCAAAAACAGTTCTAAGAGGGAAGTTATAGCTATACAATCCTACCTTAAGAAACAGGAAACATCTCGAATAAACAACCTAACCTTGCACCTAAAGCAATTAGAGGAAGAAGAACAAAAAAAAAACCCAAAGTTAGCAGAAGGGAAGAAATCAAAAAGATCAGATCAGAGATAAATGAAAAAGAAATGAAGGAAATGATAGCAAAGATCAATAAAACTAAAAGCTGGTTCTTGGAGAAGATAAACAAAATTGATAAACTATTAGCCAGACTCATCAAGAACAAAAGGGAGAAGACTCAAATCAATAGAATTAGAAATGAAAAAGGGGAAGTAACAACTGACACTGCAGAAATACAAAGGATCATGAGAGATTACTACAAACAACTCTATGCCAGTAAAATGGACAAACTGGAAGAAATGGACAAATTCTTGGAAATGCACAACGTGCCGAGACTGAACCAGGAAGAAATAGAAAATATGAACAGACCAATCACAAGCACTGAAATTGAAACTGTGATTAAAAATCTTCCAACAACAAAAGCCCAGGACCAGATGGCTTCACAGGTGAATTCTATCAAACATTTAGAGAAGAGCTAACACCTATCCTTCTCAAACTCTTCCAAACTATAACAGAGAGAGGAACACTCCCAAACTCATTCTACAAAGCTAAAATCACCCTGATACCAAAACCAGACAAGGAAGTCACAAAGAAAGAAAACTACAGGCCAATATCACTGATGAACAGAGATGCAAAAATCCTCAACAAAATACTAGCAAACAGAATCCAACAGCAAATTAAAAGGATCATACACCATGATCAAGCGGGGTTTATTCCAGGAATGCAAGGATTCTTCAATATACGCAAATCAATCAACGTCATACACCATATAAACAAACTGAAGGAGAAAAATCATATGATCATCTCAATAGATGCAGAGAAAGATTTTGACAAAATTCAACGCACATTTATGATAAAAACCCTGCAGAAAGTAGGCATAAAGGGAACTTACCTCAACATAATAAAGGCCATATATGACAAACTCACAGTCAACATCACCCTCAATGGTGAAAAAGTGAAATGATTTCCACTAAGATCTGGAACAAGACAAGGTTGCCCACTCTCACCACTCTTACTCAACAGAGTTTTGGAAGTTTTAGCCACAGCAATCAGAGAAGAAAAAGAAATAAAAGGAATCCAAATCGGAAAAGGAGAAGTAAAGCTGTCACTATTTACAGATGACATGATACTATACATAGAGAATTCTAAAGATGCTACCAGAAAACTACTAGAGCTAATCAATGAATTTGGTAAAATAGCAGGATACAAAATTAATGCACAGAAATCTCTTGCATTCTTATACCGTAATGATGAAAAAAATCTGAAAGTGAAATTAAGAAAACACTCCCACTTACCATTTCAACAAAAAGAATAAAATATCTAGGAATAAACCTACCTAAAGAGACAAAAGACCTGTATGCCAAAAATTATACGACACTAATGAAAGAAATTAGAGATGATACAAATAGTTGGAGAGATATATCATGTTCTTGGATTGGAGGAATCAACATTGTGAAAATGACTCTACTACCCAAAGCAATCTACAGATTCAATTCAATCCCTATCAAACAACCACTGGCATTTTTCACAGAACTAGAACAAAAAATTTCACAATTTGTATGGAGACACAAAAGACCCCGTATAGCCAAAGCAATCTTGAGAATAAAAAATGGAGATGGAGAAATCAGTCTCCCTGACTTCAGACTATACTTCAAAGCTACAGTAATCAAGACAGAATGGTACTGGCACAAAAACAGAAATATAGATCAATGGGACAGGATAGAAAGCCCAGAAATAAACCCACGCACATATGGTCATCTTATCTTTGATAAAGGAGGCAGAAATATACAGTGGAGAAAAGATAGTCTCTTCAATAAGTGGTGCTTGGCATACTGGACAGGTACATGTAAAAGTATGGAATTAGAACACTCCCTAACACCATACACAAAAATAAACTCAAAATGGATTAAAGACCTAAATGTAAGGCCAGACACTGTCAAACTCTTAGAGGAAAACATAGACAGAAGGCTCTATGACATAAATCACAGCAAGATCCTTTTTGACCCACCTTCTACAGAAATGGAAATAAAAACAAAAATAAACAAATGGGACTAACGAAACTTAAAAGCTTTTTCACAGCAAAGGAACCATAAATAAGACCAAAATTCAACCCTCAGAATAAGAGAAAATATTTGCAAATGAAGAAACTGACGAAGGATTAATATCCAAAATTTACAAGCAGCACATGCAGCTCAATAACAAAAAGACAAACAACCCAATCCAAAAATGGGCAGAAGACCTAAATACACATTTCTCCAAAGAAGATATACAGACTGCCAAAAAACACATGAAAGAATGCTCAACATCATTAATCATTAGAGAAATGCAAATAAAAACTACAATGAGATATCATCTCACACTGGTCAGAATGGCCATCATCAAAAAATCAGAAACAATAAATGCTGGAGAGGGTGTGGAGAAAAGGGAACCCTCTTGCACTGTTGGTGGGAATGTAAATTGATACAGCCACTATGGAGAACAGTATGGAGGTTCCTTAAAAAACTACAAAAGAACTACCATACGACCCAGCAATTCCACTACTGGGCATATACCTTGAGAAAACCATAATTCAAAAAGAGTCATGTACCAAAATGTTCATTGCAGCTCTATTTACAATAGCCAGGACATCGAAGCAACCTAAGTGTCCATCAACAGATGAATGGATAAAAAAGATGTGGCACATACATACAATGGAATATCACTCAGCCTTAAAAAGAAACAAAATTGAGTTATTTGTAGTGAGGTGGATGGACCTAGAGTCTGTCATAGAGAGTGAAGTAAGGCATAAAGAGAAAAACAAATACCATATGCTAACACATATATATGGAATCTAAGAAAAATAAAAAAGGTCATGAAGTACCTAGAATAAAGGGAATAAAGATACAGACCTACTAGAGCATGTACTTGAGGTTATGGGGAGGGGGAAGGGTAAGCTGTGACAAAGTGAGAGAGTGGCATGGACATATATACACTACCAAACATAAAATATGTAGCTAGTGGGCAGCAGCCGCATGACACAAGATCAGCTCAGTGGTTTGTGACCACCTAGAGTGGTGGGATAAGGAGGGTGGGTGGGAGGGAGATGCAAGAGGGAATAGATATGGGAACATATGTATATGTATAACTGATTCACTTTGTTATAAAGCAGAAACTAACACACCATTGTTAAGCAATTATACTCCAATAAAGATGTTTAAAAAAAATTTTTCTGTGTTCCGAGGCGTCCTTAATTTATACTGAGATTCATACTGAGGGTTGCAAAAAATTATTAATCAATATGTATATTAGTATTCAAAGATCACTGTGTACCAAGCCTTTCTTTACTTATTTACTTAGAGGATTGTTCTCTTAGTGTACCCCTCTAAATGTCTGCAGATTCAAGGGTTGATGTCAAAAGAGCATGCTTTTAAATGTCTTGCTTTATCATCATGACTGCTCTCTGCCACATGGATTTCTTTGTATCATGCTTCAGCAATGTGGAGATACATGGCTTTCAGAGAAGGGAGAGAAGGTGTGAAGATATTCAACAACCACGTGATTTCTATGAAACATCTCTACTTTCACTGCCACCATCACAAATGGGTTGAGACAGCTCAGAGGGTATTTCTCTTTAATCATTTTATATCCAGATGTATGCATTTACACCAGCATGTGAACAATTTCTAGAAATTTTGCCATTCTCATTATGGAGTACCAAAAATAATGCACATGGACAATTTGCAAAGTTTCAAAAATTTTGAATTAGTCTTTGTGAGACAGGCTGGGACTTGGGACACTTTGCTGGGACCTGGGACCTTTTGCTGCAGTGCTGCAATGCTTTCACCTGGACACACTTCTCCTCGAGTAACAAAATACTAAGAAACTGTATGGGACTAAAAATAACTGTGTGCATGTGGCGGTTGGGGCAAATTCTGGACCCGAAAGTTACAAAGAGACCAAAATACCCAACTGCCACTTTTGAAGAGCCTGGAGCAAAAACACGGTGCTGAGAGCAAAAGCCGGATGTTGCGCATGACCCCTGCACACACCACCACCCAAGGGGTGGGCAGAACACCTAAGCCACCCCTCCGACCCGACCCCTGGACACACCCCTACCCGCACCCCATATAAGGAACAAGCTTGCCCCACTCAGGGAGTGAGCAAGCAAGGGAACCTGCTGTTTGTTCTCTCTCCCCACTGCTGCAGCAGGAGCCCCAATAAAGCCTCGCCTGAATTTCTTTTCTGGCCTCTAATCAATTTCTATTGATTGAGGAAGGCCAAGAACCCTGGTCAGTAACATTTGTACCATCCTGCCTCACCAAAATATCTTAAGCCTCACGTCCCAAACTTAATATTACTGTTAGAAAAACCTTTGTTCATATCCCAATTCTCCTTCTCCTTAGTTTTATGACCTTATGCAATTGACTTAATAGTCCTTTCTCTCAGTTCCTTAACTGTAAAATGAATATAGTATTACTTACCTCTCTGGATGTTGTGAGAATTTAACGAGAACATGAACATAATGTACCTGGAACACACTGGGTTCAATTCAGGCTCTTTTATTTTTGAATTAAGAGTTTCAGCTTATCAAAGACAGTTTCCCTTTCTGACAGTTCACAGAATCTCTTCTCCACTGAGACCATATTCTGCAACCCTTAATCTCAAAGGCATGGAGGATGACAGACCTGAATTAGCCTAATTCTCTCCCCGCCCTGTTTCTCAAGAGTTAATTGATGCAGTTACAATTACAGATGGGTGAACCTCATTAGCAAGCTGCTCACTGGAGAAAATCTCATGGTGTTCAGACCTCAAGCCTAGCGTTGTGTCAGAGTCTCCTGGGAAATGTTTTAAAAACGCAGATTCATCAAGCTCTACTCACTCAAACCAAGAAGCACAAAGCCTTGGAATCTGTATTTGTATTTAATCCCCAGTGAGAAGGGGGTAGCCAGCACTTCTCCAGTCCTCTGATCCCCTTTTGGAACTCTTTGCCTTAGGTCTTTGCTGCTTAGTGTTGTCCATGAACCCCCAGCAGCAACAGTAGCAGCTAGAAGCTTGTTAGAAATGCAGAATCCCGGGCCTCCCCACACAAACCAACTCAGTCCGAACCTGAATTTTAACACGATTCCCATGAATTTGTGCACACGAATGTCTGAGAGCACTAACTTTGACTTTTCTTCTCTCTTTTCTCTCCACCAACCTCAGCCTGTGCAATTCTTTTGAGTCATTACTCACAAGAAGTACTTGACAGGCAGCTCAGAAAAGTTGCCAAACCTTGAAGAAGTCTTGGTTCTATGGGTTCTGATTTCTATCTATCTAGCTATCTAACTATCAATCTATCATCATCTCTTTTATCTATCATCTATCTATTTTATCTATCATCTATCTAGCTATTTTACCTATCTATCATCTATCTATTGTATCTACCTATCTATGTATTGGTGTGGGTGGGACTTTACAGTATGCGGTTTTCCTTCAAGTATAGGATCCTACTGTTGTGGATTTGCCTACATGGGTTTTCACTGCTTCATGGTGGAGCCTTTAAATACCTGCTATTCTAGAGGAAGAATTTATTGATGTTCCTTTGGGGGGGTTAATATTCTAGTATAACAGAGCAGAGGTGGGTGAGAAGCACATATTTTGATAGTTTAGAGAGCTGAATGAGGCAGCAATAAAAATAATATTTCAAAACAGTTAAGCTGTCACCCTAAGAAAACTCTGAATGGTGTGTCAAAGAAGAAAGCACTTTACAAAAGTAATTCAATATTGAATGCGTATGTCTGTAATTTGATTTGCAGGAAGCAGAAAATGAAATGTTATGGAAAGATTGTTTCCCTACATTTTATAATTTCTGCTAGTACACTGATATTGACTGTATTTGAATCCTTAGTGAGTGAAGGATTTGCCTGTATCTGTGGTGTAATTTCTGGAGTTCTCATTAAGTGTATATAAGAGATCTAAGACAACTTGAATATTAAGAAACAAAATTCCTCAAGCTCTGACAAGCTTCAATCTTGATTACACTGGAATAGCTCGTATACACTGCATCCTCCAAGCCAGGGCAGGTAACTAATCTAGAGGAATTCATTCTTTCAAGCACATAGCAATATATTTTTCACAGTGGTGAATTTTGCGTTGGTGAGGAAGAGAGTAGCTACTTAACTGTACAATAAGCGAAATCTGTGGTATTCATTCTTCTTAGTAAAAAGGCACCCCTAGACGACTAGAAAACAAACATCTATATCTATGTTTGTTTTGTAAGAGGGGCTGCCTTCTGGTACATTTTGTAATCACAGACCCAGCTAAGTACCTATCTAAATTGAAATCACCTCACGTTTTCCATTTTGCATGCCTCTTTCCTATAACCTCCTAAACTGTCCTTATTAAATTTGTCCTTGAAGAGAATGGCTTCCTGTAAACACAAACAACTGAGAAATTAAATGGAGGGACAGAGTTCAAGTTGATTATGTGTGGCTAAATCACATTTTATTCATCTGGAAATAGAATATGCATACGTTTTCATTCAAAGTGATGGAAGATACTTTAGATCTCTAAGATTAGCAAGCGTCTTGATGTGGCTTCTATTTGAAAAGGAAAAAAAAAATTAGCTTGTGTTTGACAGGTGTCATGTTTTGAATTTGAATGAGAGGTAGTTGAATGTGACATTTGACTCCCTGCAAAAGAAGAGCTGTGTCAGCCTCCATAAAGACATTTCAGATTGTGATGGGTTATCTAAAACTGATAACCTTCAACACTCAAATTAACCTTGCTCCCTTGCAAACCCCGCCCCATTAATTGTGCTCTTATAGTGCAACACTGACATCACATGGTAAGTCAACTTAACCTCAAAGATTAATTTCTTCTCTCTTAAGGTATGGTGGATCTTGCAGGCGTAGAGATGCTATTAAACCCCCGCTTTTCCTTGAGTGGTGTCCATTCAATTTTTTGACAGAAAGGTATAGAGCATTAGAAAGAAAGATGAAACATAATCATGGAATATAGTGTTGTTATCAAATTCTAGTTAAATACACACATGCGTGAACACACGCGAGTGCACACACATGACCCAGATATCCTTGGGGTTATTTTGCCCACGCATTGATTAATTTCAGAAATGGTTAATGTATTAAGAAATGGCTCCAAAAATATAGAAATTTTAAACTGTTCTGATTGCCATCTATTGCCAGAGATTTGTCAAATAAGCCAAGTGTCACATTATGAAGTGATTCAGGGTGATGCTGCACCCTGAACGGGACACATGTCATTTGTGTTTCCAACAGCTGGAGAAGCAATATCTGCAGACTTCATACTCAGCTTTGGTATTTTGGCTTAATGCACAGAATTAGCCAACCTGCAATAGCAGGGTGGTCGGCTACCAAGGAGACCACTTTGATTCTCTCTACTCCCTCAGATGCTGCTAGGAAAACTCATATGGGAAGCACAGATAACTAAAAAATAACAGATGTGAAACAGGTCTTTAGGATGCTAAGTAATAAAATGGATGGTAAAAAATATATACAGTCTTTTTATCATTTTCCCCTATGTTTTAAAGAAAATATGTCAAAATTATTCATAAGACTCTCTTGTGTTCCTTAATTTTTCCTGTTTAGAAATTGATATGAAGACATTTAAGCTAATAAAAGTGTCAAATTCATTGCCCCAAAGGGGATATTGAGTTTTTAAAAAAATTAATAAAGATTAAATTTCCAAAGCAATCTATCAGATTGTACTGGTTTCTAGTTCATTCAGGCATGGATAATTTTAATAATTTACTAATTGTCTCTATTTGAAAAAGTAATCATCTTTAAAATAACAGCTGATTATTTGAGAACTACCAATGGTAGTAATTAAAACAATTGTTTTAGAAAGCCACTATCCAATGGCTTTCAACTAAGATAAAGACATAAAAGAGAATAAAATAAAATAACAAACACAATATCTAATAAACATGATCTAAAAATTGCATTTTCTTTGTATGGTTTTCATGCTGAGATTGTGATACTGCCCTTTGGTCCCTGGTGGTTATAAAGTTATCAAAGAGTTGTTTCTTGGGCTATCAGATTTGATCCAGAATTCAGCAAAAGGGACTGACATTGTAACATGTGGTTCTTTGGGTCGAATACAAAAGCTTTGACAGTAATGCTGTACTTTGACACTCCCAGTATCTTCTGCAATATTCCCTCAAAAAGAGACATCTTTCTTCTAATAGTTAGTCCTGGTTATCTTCAACCTAGGAAAAGTCCTTTCTAAAGGCATCTAGTGTTGTTTGATCTCTTACCAGGTAGACCAGAAAAATTCTAATAAAGTCAGAATACTAAACGGAGTTTCCGGGATGACTGAATAGCGTATGCCTCACCCCATCACTACTCATCTCTCCACCCCACTTCAGCGCCTCACCAGTCTAACCTTTAGAAAAAGACAACTTTGATCATCTTTGGATGGATTAAGACTTGCTCTAATCCTTTCCCGTGGTAGCATTAAGGTGTGATTTAAAATATAATGAGCTCATTATATAGCAATGAGCTCATTTCTTTATGTTTCTGCCATCCTAATGCCAACAAAGCAAATATTTCCTCAGCATCTTCTCACCTGTTATTCTGACAAAACTCAGGTATTGTTTTTTATAATCTCTTTACCTATAATCATCTCATTTACTCATGTGAATTTATTTTGTCAGCTTTATTAAAAAAAAAAAGAAAGAAAGAAAGAAAAGAAAAAAAAGACTTTACCTATTCTATTTAGTTTGGAAATGATCAAATATCAGTGATATTTCATCAGTGCAGAATATATAAGTCTTTACATGTGCCTCACCTCCTTTTCAGGAATCATGTCTACTCCACATCCAAAGCCTTCCCTGGGAAAGCAAATGAAATTGTCATGGATGTCATATTGGGATATCTTAGTCTCTTCCTTTCTATTTTTCTATTCCGAGAGCATATAAATGTTCACCCTTCACAAGAACTTAATTTTAACTGCATGTATATATGTATTGTCTTGGTTCTGTAGAGGATTTGGGGATCCATCAATCCCACAGTCCAATGTGGCAAACAAGTGAGAAAACAGAAAACCAGAAAAAGAAAGTCTTTTGAGTGCCCTCTTGTGGAACAAATCAGAACTGCAGTGATTTAAACTGGACCATGACTTTTAGTACTTAGATATAAGTATCATACAAGAAAATAAAGAAGGCTGAAACAGAAGAAAGAGTAAGGACAAGGAAGATGGGGGACATTTCTTTTAGTCATCTGTTAAAAAATAAAAATGGGGCTTCCTTGGTGGCGCAGTGGTTGAGAGTCCACCTGCCGATTCAGGGGACACGGGTTCGTGCCCCAGTCCAGGAGGATCCCACATGCCACGGAGCGGCTGGGCCCATGAGGCATGGCTGCTGAGCCTGCGCGTCCGGAGCCTGTGCTCTGCAACAGGAGAGGCCACAACAGTGAGAGGCCTGCGTACCGCAAAAAAATGAATAAATAAAAAATAAAAATGTTTGCAAGATCTGTAATGGACAATTTAAGAATGAGCTGTAAAAAAGCATCCAGGTATATAGTAAAAACTATAATCCACACTATCTTTACTTTTCAAGATTCTGATGTCACATAAACCTTTGGCTGTTTGTTCAAAAATCACCAGTTTACCCTTGATTAACTTGTGTCAATAATAAATATGCCTGGGGAATATCTTCTTTCGTAAATTAGTTGTGATGGCCATTCCTACTGAAATGGAAAAATAGTGAAGCTCTCTCTGCAGTGTGAATTGTAGAGTATATATCTAAAATGTAGTTCACATTAAAAAATGTAACTGTTAATGAAGAAGACAAAAATGTGAATTTAAAAGACAACGACGTGTCTTATTCCCAATAAGATCATGGCATTCACGGGTATTACAAGAAAGATAAAGTTGGCTGGCATAAGTTTGACGAATAATGGAAAAAAATAAGAAATTAAAGCTTCCATGGATGTCATTGTAGAAGTATGTATAGGTTCCAAGCACCTCTGAATCTTGACTAATGAAATAGCAATGCTTATGAACTAAGTAGGCTGAATGTGTCTGAAAAGGAGGAGAACGCAAGGAACTAAAGGTGAGATAAAGGGTAAATAACAAAATTAATATTTGTTTGTTTTGAAACTAACAGAAAAAATGCATAAAGAGTTTAGAGAAAACACTTCTAGGATGGTAGAGTAAGAACTGCTGAAATCCCACTATATAAAAACAATAAGAACTTTGCCCAAAATGATCAAAATCAACTTTTTAAGGACTTTTGAAATTATCCAAGTGTTTGCAATGATATCAGCAGCTTTATTCAGAAAAAAAAGCTACATGTCATAAATGATAATGAGCTTTGTGGGGTTTTTACTTGTCCTATTCCTGTCTCCCTTTTTTTTCTGGAAATTCAGAAGCCTCACAATCATGGTAGCTGTGAAAAATAACAGCTTAGCAGTGACCAGAAGGGGAGTAGAATGAGCTTGAAGCTCCCCCCAAAAGACCCATCCCCAGAATTAATACAATGTGCAAGATTCCTGCAAAAGTCTCCTTCACAGAGCTTGTCTTTATTTAACTGGACTCAGAGATTGTTCAGTGAGAAAAATCCTGCTTGAGGGCATTTGTCAAAAAAAAAAAAAAAAATCCAAGAGCAATTTTTAAACATTGCAGCTGCCTAATGCAGTGGTGCCAGTTGGTCAAACCAGAGTCTGGACAAAATATTTAAAAGGCAAATTGGGGGCATGAGATGACCATAGAGTATTTCAAAAAGTTTCTGCATATTCCTGGAAGTCTAGAAGTCCATACGCATATGCAGAGTTGCATGTATGCCCAAGAATGACCTGAGTAGGTCCTAATCTCTCACCTTGGGCAGATTTAGAAGTACAGCACAAATAGGAAGTGAGGATTAAGGCAGAGATGAAAATAGATGAATATTTGACAGTGTGTTCAAAACACACACAGTGTTTCAGAACCCGGGTGTTTCAGCAAAGTGTGGAGAACATATTGGCTCAAAGAATTTAGGGAACCTCTATCCAATCATTATCTGACCACTCATGCTGAGCAGAGTCTACAGTGGCTGCATGTGACAAGGTATACAGATTTTGCAGAATTAGTACAGGAAAATGACTAAACAAATTAACAATAACAACAGCAAACCTTGAGGAAAGAGGATAATCTAATTTCTAGGATTACCACTTGATTTTAAAAGTGTCCAACTATCTACAACAAAAAAATCATGAGACTCACATAGAAACTAAAATGTATGATCCATACATATGTTAAAAACAGCAGTCAAAAAAACTGTCCTGAAGATTTCCAGATTTTGGAATTGTGAAACAAAGTCTTTTAATCAGATATTATAAATATGTTCAAAGCACAAAGAAAAAATTGTCTAAAGAATTACAGTAAAGTGTGAGTACATTATACATTCACCAAAAAGAGAATATCCATAAAGGGATATAAGTGTGAAAAGGGGACTTCCCTGGTGGTGCAGTGGTTAAGAATCTGCCTGACAATGCAGGGGACACAGGTTCGATCCCTGGTCCAGGAAGATCTCACATGCCACGGAGCAACTAAGCCTGTGCACCACAACTACTGAGCCCGCACTCTAGAGCCCGTGCTCTACAATGAGAGAAGCCACCGCAGTAAGCCCACACACCGCAATGAAGAATAGCCCCCACTCGCCACAACTAGAGAAAGCCTGAGGGCAGCAACAAAGACCCAACACAGCCATAAATAAATAAAGTACAATTGAATATACTAAAAAAAAAATAAAAAAGTATGAAAAGGAACCAAATAGAAATTCTTGAGCTGCAAAGTAAAATAACTGAAATGAAAAATTCATTAGAGGGTCTCAACAGCATATTTGAACTGGCAGAAAAAGGAATGAGAAGATAGGTCAATTTAAATCGTCCAGTGGGAGAACGGGAAAGAATGAATAAAAAGAAGATCCTTGGAGACCCGTGGGATACCATCAAGTGTACCAAAATATACATGATGGAAGTCTCAGAAGAAGAGAGACAGAGAGAGAAAACAGGGGCAGAAGGAACATTTAAAGATATAATAGCAAAAACTTCCCATATTCGATGAAAAACATTAATCTATACTTTCAAGAAGTGCAACAAACTCCAATTAGGATAAACTCAAATCCACACCTAGACACATCATAGCCAAACTAACGAAAGATAGAATTCTGAAAGAACTAAAACAAACGTGACTCAACGCATACAAAGGATCCTATATAAAATGAATAGCTCACCTCGTTAGAAACTATGGAGGCCAGAAGGCAATGGAATGACACTGCAAATGCTGAAGGAAGAAACCTGTCAAGCATATCCAGCAAAGCTATCCTTCAAAAATGAAGGAAATAGTGAGACATTCCCAGAAAATCAAAAACCGATAATTTGTTGCTAGAAGACATTTCTCATAAGAATTATTGAAAGAAAGTCTTTTATTATTGAAATGAAAGCATACTAGATAGTAAATGTAGCCCACATGAAAAAAATAAATAGCACTGGTAAAAGTAACTATATGAGTAAATAGAAAAGACAGTATAAATATATGTTTGTAATGCCCAGAGGAATAATTTAAAATATAACTCAAAAGTAGAGCAAAATAAAAAAAAATAAATAAATAACTCTAGATAATATATCCTTAACACAAAGAAAGAAGTCATGGAGAAACAAAGAAATATAAAATGACTTTAGACATATAAAAATCAGATAGCAATATGACAGATGTAAATCCTTTTTAATCAGTATTAATATTAAATGTGAATGGTTAAACGCTCCAAACATAAGGCCGAGGTTAGCACAATGTGTTGAAAAAGCATGACCCAACTATAGACAGCTTGGGAGGTAGAGAGGTCGTGCCCCTTCCTGTGTTGTCAGTGTTTGCTATACCATCTCTCCAGCATGACCACCCACAGCTATTTATCCATTTCTTACTGTGTGTCATTGATGGTGAGAGTGGGGCCTGAGTCTTCCCTCCCACCTTCACAACCAGTGAAACCAATCTTCCCGTAATTTGGTAGTGGGAGTGTCAAAATTTTTTTTGACGCAAGAATGAAGTTGGTTCCCTACCTTGCACCATTTCAAAAATTAGCTAAACATTTATAGAACTATGTATAAGAGCTAAGACCACAAAATTCTTAGAAGAAAACAGAGGAGTATATTTTTGTGATCTTGGATTAGGAAGTGGTCTCTTAGATATAACACAAAACCCCAAGTGACACTGGTAAGTTAGAATTCATCAAAATCAGGAGTAAGGGATGAAGAGGTGCAAACTACTATGAGCAAAATAAACAGGCTACAAGGATATAGTGTACAGTATGGGGAATATAGCCAATATTTTATAACTTTGAATGGAGTATCATCTGTAAACATTTTGAATCACTATATTGTATACCTGAAACTAATATAATATTGCAAATCTACTATATCTCAATTTTTAAAAAAAATCAGCAAAATGAAAAACATTGTGCTTCAAAGGACATAACCAAGAAAGAGAAGATAACTCACAGAACTGGGAGAAAGTATGTGTAAATGATATAATTGAATAAGAGATTCCTATCTAGTATATATAAAGAACACTTACAAATCAACAATAAAAAGACAACTCAATTTTAAAAAATGAGCACATTGGGCTTCCCTGGTGGCGCAGTGGTTGAGAGTCTGCCTGCCGATGCAGGGGATATGGGTTCGTGCCCCGGTCCAGGAAGATCCCACATGCCGCGGAGCGGCTGGGCCCATGAGCCATGGCCGCTGAGCCTGCGCGTCCGGAGCCTGTGCTCTGCAACGGGAGAGGCCACAACAGTGAGAGGCTAGCAAAAAAAAAAGAGCACATTTACAACATTATTTAGTTCTATATATATTGAAAATCCTGAGTTAACACTGGTAACTCTAATTTGGAATTAACAAAAAGGGTTCATTCTAATTTGCCTTCTTTTCATGCATTTAAATTCTCTTCTCTCAGTTGTGAGAAACTGGCTCCCATTAACCTTAAAATACCAACTTATTGCATGAATCACCTTGGAATGTAACCATTTTACCATCAATCGGTCATGACTTCAACCCCCAACACATGCTCTGTAGTCCTTGCTCGGGCTCTGACACCTTGCTTTGGAGCAGCCCCAGCTTTCTAACTTAAGGGTCTTTACCCACATCTAAGACACCCTCCTTACCCTGTCAGACTTTACTGCCCTGTGCCCAAGCTTCTACCTCTGGCTGCCTCCCCACCCTACTCTTCTTATGCTAATCATGTCAATCTGTGATACCGTCTACTCAAATGTCCTCCTTGTCACAACTGGGGTGAATCAGCTCTGGCTGAGTGATTGCGATCACTCTGTGTACCTGCCCTCCTCGAATTTCTTTGGCTGTGCACCGCACTCTGGACCAAAGCCACGCTTGCCCTCACCTTTGCATAGATGTGCTCTTCCTTACACACAGGCTTCTTCCCCACTCTTTGGCCACTGCAGTGACCCATCCTCTGCACCCTAACTTTGCAACGGTACCCTCCTTGTCATACTGTCCTGACACCCCCAGCACACTGCTGCAACCTCCCATCTGTGCAGATGCTTCTTTGCATATTTCCAAGCAATGGCTTTTGTACCGAAATACTAAGGAATAAATAAAAGAAGAGGGAAATGGAGGAAGGAAAAAAGGGAGAGGGGGAGGAAAGAAAAAGGAAGGGAGGGAGGGAGAAGGGATCATTTTAAATCAATAAACATTTATAATAGGATCCTAACCTGCTTCTTCTCCTTTTCCTTCCAGCAAGAAAAGGCTCTATCTCTGCCTGTGAGGGGCATGACTCCTTTAAGCTGACCTTTCATTATCATTCAAAGAATGAGGATTAACATTTTTATATAAATCGAAAAATAATGTCTCAGCATGTTGAGGGGAAAGCACATCGATAACAAAAATTAAGACTATCTGCAGTATTTGGAAAATTGAAAATCAAACTACCTGTAAATTACATTATCCTTGACAAAATAGAAAATATTAACTGCTGTGAAAAAGCGAATTTTCCCTATCCCGACTTTGTACTATAAATTCTATTGAGTATAGCCTATGTTGTTTTTTTAAAATTTAATTTTGTTTCACAGTAGAATCCATGTGTTATACACATGACGAACAGAGGGGGAAATCAGCTAACACCTTGTTTCCAAGTCATATTTGGAAGTGGGTGGGTAGGTGCAGGAATAGGATTCAGAATTATGCTTATCTACTATCAGAAAAAAAGGAAGAAGCATCCATCAGTTTCACCAATCAACCCATTAAGTGATATTTTTTGTCCAGCTTCCCTCACTTTGTATCCCTCATCCCTGCGATCTTGTGTCTTTGATCTTTCGATTGGTTAACCCGAGATAATTGGTACCTTCTGGTCCAAGTGTGAGAATTGCCAGCAGTCAATTCTATTTGCTTTTTGACCACAGGAGAGTTAATTGATGAAGCATAGGGTGACTTACACAGGGCAAGGTTATTTTTGTGAAACACTTGAAAAAGATTTAGCTGTTTCATAGCTCAAATGAAAGTAAGCAACAAGACATTAAAATGCTGAATTGAATTAGGAAGTTGTTTATGAAAATACATTTCAGCCTGAGATTTATTCAATTAGCCGTTCTGCTGCACTTCATGGATAAACAAGCTCCATTTGTCAATTATTCCATATTCACCAGATCTTGGAAAGTCACCAAAAGCTTTCCTGGACAAAATAGATTTTGATTTTTTCATTTTAAAGTGTTGTTTTTCCAAGTGAAATGAATTGTTCTGACACCTCTCATATTTTCTGGCCTAACTAGTCTGACAAATTCATCACATGGCCTTGGTCTTAGAATTGAATTTAAAAAGACAGGATAGAGATGCCAGTGGGATGTCTTCAGAACAGGAAGGTTAAAGTTTTATGAAGAGATCTGAGTGGCTGCTAACAAGAAAGGAGAAACTGGGGTTTCCAACCTCATTTTGCTTAGAGCAGGTATGAGCAACACTGGATCACACACAAGCTACCTGGTTTGCTAACACAGCCTGTGATCTACTTTGAGGATAAAAACTTAGGAAGGTGCTTCTATAGTTTAACTTTTCAAATACTCACAGATATTATTCTTCTAGTAGCTGAGATTCAGTGTCAATAGTCTTATCACTAGTTTCAACTAGCAAAGTTCCAAAGTCTAAGATCTACATATCATCATCTATATAGATGATGTTACCTGTCTTCCTCACACATTTCTGTATTTTTTTGACTTTTTTATTCTGTTATTTATAAAACGCCATGTGTATAACAAAAAAGAAAGTTACATTCTCTACAGAAATACAAAAGCATTCTGAAAACATTTTACAATTTATTTTTTTAGATATTAAGCTTCTAGTTAAAAAGATTGAGACAGTACCTGAGGGCTGCTGAGAGGGTCTGAAGGAGATTCTGGAAGAGAGATGCTGTCACCCAAATGACTGTTAGTGGAAGGGATAGCAACTACTGGACAAAAATAGGGAATAAGAAGACATTTTGCACAGGTCTATGTACAGCCGGAAATTAATGAATGTTTTTGAATTCCGTTGATTTGAAGATCTAGTACCTCAATGCCAAGGAGCTACTGGGCCCTGAAGAAATATTTGCTGATATCTAGGGGCTGAGAAGTAACTGAGATGTTTGGGCCATGGGGTATTTTCTTGCATATTTGTTTGTTTGCTTTGATGAAGACGCAAAATGGATGACAAGGTGGGAATTCCCTGGTGGTCCAGTGGTTAAGACTCCATCCTTCCACTACAGGGGGCACAGGTTCAATCCCTGGTCAGGGGAACTAAGATCCCACATGCTGAGTGGCGCAGCCAAAAAAAAAAAGTGTGTGACATGGTAATGGACGGTACCAGGATTTAAATCAAAGGTACTCAGACTGTGGTCCATGGGCCTTGGCCCACAAACCTGTTCTTGTGAACAGAGGTTTACTGCCACACACAGGACAGGCCGGATCATTTATTTACGTTTTGTTTGACAGCTTCTGTGCTACAACAGCAGAGTTCAGTAGTTGTGACCGAGATCATATCACCCTGTTCAACCAAAAATATTTACTGTCTGGTCCTTTACAGATAAACTCTCTGCTTTAAGTCGAGTTTATTGAGGTGAACTCAATATTATTAAAAACTCTCCTTTAGACATTTTATTTTCCCTGATATTGAGAGGAAATAATGTTCTCTCCATATATTTTTTTACATCATCTCCTTGTGGTTAAATATTAATAAGAAAGCACCCTGGGTGAATTTTATTAAGGAAGAGAACATTTAACATTCTGATTTTTTTAACATACTAAACAGATTTTATAATGTTCTTAGGGCAGAGCAAATATTCCAGGTGAGGGGCTGAAGCAATATAGACTGAGATGAAAAGTTACCCTGGTCATGAACCCTTCTGTGAGCTTTGATTTGTAGTTGTATTCTGGTGGTTTTCAGCAAACAATGAAAACTAACATCTTTTAAGAAGGAACAAACATTTTTGCAGGAAAAGAAAAGACACTAGGAAGCAAAGTTTCCTTCAGCTTTCTCTGCGACTGCTATTTACCCCACTGCCTATAAGAAACAATCACTGTATTGAAATCCATTTCTACCACCTAGGAGAACCGTATTTTTGTTTGATAGTTATTGCTTATGGTTTTTTATAGACTTTACTTTTTAGGGTAAGCATTAGGTTACAGTGAGCAGAAAGTACAGAGATTTACCATATGTGCCCTTCTCCTCTCCCAGCATGTGCACAGGTTCCCCCACTATCAATATCCCCCACCACAGTGGGACATTTGTTACAGCTGATGAATTTGCACTGACACATCCATATCACCCAGAGTCCATCGCTTACATTAGGGCTTACTCTTGGTGTTGTACATTCTATTGGCTTTGACAAATGTGTAATGGCATGTATCCACCAAGGAATCATTTTCGTTTTCACTTATTTTAACTGGTACACAATGCCTAGTCTTTTAGGGCAGCTTAGCTGAGTTTTCACTTCTTTCTTTTAACTTCTTTTCTTTTCTCTTCTATTTTCTTCCCTTCCCTTCCCTCCCTCCCTCCCTCCCTCCCTCCCTCTCTCCTTCCCTCCCTCCCTCCCTTCCTTCCTTCCTCCCTCCCTCCCTCCCTCCCTCCCTTCCTTCCTTCCTTCCTTCCTTCCTTCCTTCCTTCCTTCCTTCCTCCCTTCCTTCCTTTCCTGTTACTGACTGGATTCAAGTAAGGCTGCTAATACAGACAACTTGCATTTGTGGTGCCCCTGGAAGGTAACAGATGTTTTGTGCATGTGATGGTTAATTTTATGTGTCAACTTGACTGGGACATAGAGTACCCAGATGTTTGGTCAAGCATTATTCTGGATGTCTCTGTGAGGGCATTTCTGGATGAAATTAACATTTGAATTGGTAGACCGAATAAAGCAGATTGCCCTCCCCAGTTTGGGTGGGCCTCATCCAATCCCTTGAAGGCCTGAATAGAAAAAAAAGGAGGGGTAAGGGAGAATTCACTCCCTCTGACAGTTTTCAAGCTGGGACATTGGTCTTCTCCTGCACTCAGACCAGAACCTACAGCACTGTCTTTCTTTGTTCTCCAGCTTGGAGATGGAAGATTGTGGAACTGAACAGCCTCCATAATTATGTGACCTATTCCATACAATAAATCTGTGTGTGTGTGTGTGTGTGTGTGTGTGTGTGTGTGTGTGTGTGTATGTGTATACACACACACACACATATATATATACATATAGGTATATTTATGTGTACATATACACACACGTGTGTGTGTATACACATATATCTATCTCCTATTAGTTCTGTTTCTCTGGAGAACCCTCACTAATACAGTGTGTATTAGCTCAGTTAGTTAGTCCTTACATTCCTCTAGGGAGGTAGGCATTATTACACTTTTCTTACAGATTAAAAAAAAATTAAAAAGAAAGAAAATTTATAACTCAGAGAAGTGAAACTTGTTCCATATCCTGCAGCAGAGTGCTACTCTGTGGCAGGGTCCAGACGCAAATCCAGTTGTATGGTCCCCAAATCTCTTTCTCTTTCACATCTACCAGAATAAAGATATATAGGACAGAGCTTTCCAGCTTTGGAGTAAAGGAAGTGAGAACCATTGTTCTAAAGAAGAATAAGATCTTAGTACTAGATTCCAGATTTAGTCTCAGAGTAGAAGCTGCAGCCAATCGTCATTGGCAATTATCACCAATAAATGTGGGTATGTGGGATCTGACAACATGTGACCAAGAAGTGAAGCAGAGAGTCTGGTAAAGGAGACAAGGAGATTAAGCTAGTAGTAGACATTTTTCTATTTTGCACAACTTGAGAGATAAAAAGTCAGGGGCTCAAAACACTGCTGGACAGCAGGAAGTGTCCGCTTCTCAGACGTGGAGAACTGAGTCTTCACGTGGTCATTCAGCATGTGTTACCTGTAGTCTTGCTGTAGGAGAAAGTGGTCTGGCCTGGCCTTGCTGGAGAAGCAAAAGAAGCAACACTGCAAGGGTATTCTCTCTTGATGTCTGAGCATAAGCCCATGTAGTTGATCAGTGTATTAGTTTACTATTGATGACACAACAAATTACCACAAACTTAATGGCTTAAAACAACATTAATTTATTATGTTATAGTGATCGGTATGTATAATTATATAAGTTTCATTTATATACATTGGTTTCACTAGGCTAAAATCAAGGTTTCATTTTCCCTGGAGACCCTAGGGGTAAGTCCATTTCTTTGCTGTTACCAGATTCAAGAACTGCATTTCTTTCATTCCATGGCTAGTGGTCCATTCCTCCATATTCAAAGGCAACAGTGTAGCATCTTGCATCAGTATCCCATTACTTTCTTGTTATGCTGCCAAATCTCTTTTGCCTCCCTCTTATACAGACACTTATGATTACATTTAGGGACCACCCAAACACTGAAATTCAGAAAAATCTCCCTATCTCAAGATCTTTAACTTAGTCACATATGTAAAATCTCTTTTCCCATATAAGGTAGTATTCACAGCTTCCAGGGACTTGGACCTGGACACGTTTGAGGGCCAATATCCATCCAGGTTACCACAGGAGAA
The DNA here is from genome assembly GCF_011762595.2 of Tursiops truncatus. Classification (NCBI taxonomy): domain Eukaryota; kingdom Metazoa; phylum Chordata; class Mammalia; order Artiodactyla; family Delphinidae; genus Tursiops; species Tursiops truncatus. The sequence continues at coordinate 129,454,734 of NC_047037.1, read as the reverse complement.
TATTTGAGCAGCAATATGTTGAATCACTAATTCCTCTACGACCGTCACTTTCCTTGAGATCTCCACGTTGTTTTCCATTTGAGTTGGAGGATGAAGTGTCACACTTTTTATTCTGAGGGAACACCTCATCTATCAGAACCGTAGCCGGATTCCTTGATAGTCAGTTAAAGACAACACAGAACAAGTGACTGAGATGGAGACTTGGGTGAGAAACTCTCAGGAAGGAAAGAAGGTAAACTAGTAGGTGACAAAGTCAATCATGGCCCAACGCACAGTGTTATTTGGGGATGACTCTGGAAATATGACTAAAAACCACCACTCTTGCTGCAGATGGCTAGGGCTTGACTTGAGACAACACTGGGGAGAGCTCACAGCAAGGGACAAGCAATAGACCTGAAGTCACACATTCAAGCCAAAGAGGATAATTGAGAAACTGTGTGGGAAGTTACTGAACCATGGGGCTCATGCAAAGTTCGTTGACAAAAATGCAGAGAGAGATCAGGAAGGCCAAAGGAAAGGCAGCAGTTTCCACCAGTGAAGATGTTCCTCTAAGTGATTCTGTGAGAACCGTGAGGACAATCCCATGAAAGAATGGAAAGGTGTCCTGGCCTCCAGCCCTGCCAGCAGGCGGTAAATATATTCCTTTTCTTAGTGCAGACAATGCATCTAAAATGCAGTGTCAGGGCTGGTGGCTGGACCATGGTACAGGCTCTGCAGAGGAAGGCAGTGTTCTCAGATGGCACGGCAGATGCTGGTGAGCGGAATTTAGTTAGTCTTGTCAGATACACAAGCTACCTAAAACTAGAAGGTAAAGAGAGCGCTGAGAGAAATTAGCTGACTACTGTGTCCACGGAGGCTCATTCTTCTGTGTGTTGAGCAGATAGCCTAAAGTAGCACTCCTCAAACTTCAGTGCACATAAAAATGACTTGGAGAACTTGGTAAAACCTAGATTCCTGGGTCCAACCCTAGAGTCTCAGATTCACTAGGTCTGGGGTAAGATGACCAGAAAGCTGGTTTTCCTACGACTGTAGGAGTTTCCAGGATGTATGGATTTTAATTTGAAAACTAGTATAGGCCTGGACAAACCAGTACAGCTGTCACCTTGGACAAGGGCACAGGGATTTGCGTGATTAACAGGCTTCCGAGTGATGCTGTTGCCAGCAGGCACCAGTTTGAATAGCAATGTGTAAGTATGGAGGTAGTATACCCACAGGAATCCGAAAAGAAAATAGAACTGTTTTCTTCTTAATAGAAAAATTCCTCCCTCATTTAACCTAATTTAGAACTTGGGGCGAATCTATCGGAGGAGGTCAAAAATATTCTAGCTACTGTGGAACATGGGGTTGGGCTCTAGCGAAGCCAATAATTTAAACAAGATGGGCAAGTCACTGTTAGGATCTCATATTGTCCGTGTGCCATCTGTGTCCCTGAAATGTATATGTTAGGTTTGTTTATATCTTCCAAATGTATTTAGAAAGAACATTTCAGAAAAGAACACTGAAATCGCTTTTCTTTTCTTTTTAAAATTACATTTCTCCCTTTATCTTCACATTATCTTTCTTTTCCCACAAAAGAATTCTGAAGTATAGTCTGTGTTCAAAGCAAGACTGGAAATGTCTATGGCATTCCGTCTGCTGAGATTTCACTGGCATTAGCTAGAGACTATGATTTCCTCTGATCTCCATACTTTAAGGTGATTCCCACCAGATGGCTTTCAGGAAACACTGAAGCTGGGATTATCAAGGGTTCTGTGACTGAGTGTTATATCTTTTTCAACAGTGGGTGACATTCAAGCTGGGAAAAAAACTGGTCCATCTGCTTGTTTTTGCAAATATTGTATTACACTTATTTTGTACAGAGCACTGTCCTTAATGCTTTACAAAATATTTGTTTAATCTCCATAAGAAACCTATCATCCCATTTTACAGACAGAGAAACAGAGAGTTAAGAGGACATCATGCAGGGCTTCCCTGGTGGCGCAGTGGTTGAGAGTCCGCCTGCCAATGCAGGGTACACGGGTTCGTGCCCCGGTCTGGGAGGATCCCGCATGCCGTGGAGCGGCTGGGCCCGTGAGCCATGGCCGCTGAGCCTATGCGTCCAGAGCCTGTGCTCCACAATGGGAGAGGCCACAACAGTGAGAGGCCCGCGTACCGCAAAAAAAAAAAAAAAAAAAAAGACATCATGCAGTTGCCGCTAGGTGGTAGTGGGGAAAGGATCTGAACCCAGGCAATCTGGCAGCAGAGTTACTGTAGGTTTAATAGGGCCATTAGACCCTTTGCAAGATTTCACTATGGCTTTCTCACTGCTCAGTTAGGTTGCAGGAAGCTTGTTGAGAGTCTAGAATTAAATCTGTATTTCCATCACAAAACAGCTCATTTCCTGACCTAGTCCAATAGTAGTTTTCACCTTTTGCCTAAAGTGGGAATGCCTTGAATACTTGCCTGTGAATTTACGTGTAACCCACTACACACATGCTAAGCTTTTGGCAAAGTGGAGACCAGCAGAATAGGAAATGTATAAATATCAATGTAAAATACATTGGCATTGGTTGGGGCTCTTTCAAATGCAAGTGATAAAGTCCCACTCAAGTCAGCTTAAGCAAAAGACTAAATTATTGGCCCACCCCTTAGAGAAAAATGTCAGAGAGAAAGGGAGCTACAGGAATGTATGTCTCAGGGATTCTTCAGTGCTCTTTCATCTCTGTTGGACTTTGCTCCTGATTATTTGTTTCTTCTTTCGGTTGCCAACAGACCCTCTCCACAGGGTAAGAGCTATCACTGCTGCAAGCTTCCTCTTGGAATCCTCGATGGAGAAAGAACTGCAGACTCAGGGAGGACCCCTGATTGGCTCTGCTTAAGTCATATGACCACCATTGATCCAAATACCATTGCCAGGATGATGGAATATACAGTGTGAGGCGTGGTGAAGCCTGCCTCACCTCCTCCCCATATGAGGGTCTAGAGTCTAAAACCAGAGAATTTGGAACAAGTTAGCATGACAGTCAGCCAAAAAAAAGCAAAAAACAAAAAACAAAATTACTGAAACAAGGACCACTGCATCACCCTGCGGGATGTAGGCAAGGACAGAGGGCTAGAATTCTAGAGTTTTGTTCCTGCCTTCCCACCCCCACCCCCCAACTAAGATAAGGCCGATTGATCATACTTCTTCACTGGATAGTTTTAGAGGCAGAAAAGAAGTACTAAGGCAGGAACAAGCTAAGTAATCTTTCTAGGAAGTGAAGCTGAATAAGGAGGAGAAAATGGTCTTAGAAATGACTTTGTATTTCATTATTTGGGATATGTAATTGCAACTCTATTTCTAATGCTTTTCTGTATTTCACAAATTCAGGTAAATGATGGCAAGGAAAATAAATGAGAGATGTTAGCTCTAAAATGGGAGGGCTAATAAATGGGAGAAGCTCTGCCTGCGAACAAGGTCAAGATGATCCTTGCTAAAGTTTGGGCCCATGTTGAAGGAAAGAGAACTATAATTGCTAACTTCTCAGTGAGAGGCATATTTGGTTGCAAAATCTGGAAGAAAGGGAAAACGGAAGTGAGGAAAAAAACCTCATCAAAGGAGGCTGCCGGAAAGAATTAGAACAGATCTGGAGACAAATATAAAGAACCCATACCCACTGGTAAGCTCACACTGAGATATTTTGACCTCCATTGCTCTTTAAGGAAAAAAAAAAATCCCCATTTGTTAGTTGCTTCAGAACAGAGATTCTTCAGCAGAAAGACTGTTGGAGGTCTGCAGGGTGTGTGCCACAGGCTTTGGCACGTCTGAGCAGAAATACATGGAAACTGAGCGACCACTTGTAATTAGTGTGGACACTGAATATGTCCGGTTAAGTTTGTGACACCCTTTCTCTAATTGATACCTAACCTTGACCTCTCTAACTTCAGTGTGCACATTAGTCCCCTGGGGATCTTGTTGAAATGCAGAAGCTGATCTGATGGGTCTGGGGTGGGGCCCCGAGAATCTGCATTTGTAACAAATGTCCAAGGAATGCCGATGTTGCCAGTCTCCTGGCCATGCTTTGAGTACCCAGGCTCTGAATGGTTTCAGAAAGTCAGTGGATTTTGTAACTAATTTTAGGGCCGTCTCCACTTTCTCAAAGGGGTTTGCATCGTAATTAAATGCCACATCAAAATGATTTAGCCAGGGCATCCTCATTACCAATGCATTCTATTTTCTATACTCTCATGCTTTGAACACTTGAAGATTTGCTGACTCTGGAGGGACTGCCCCTCCCAGGGCTAGTTAATTTCTAAATAGTGGCCCAGAGTGGGCCAACGGTCCTAATAACCCAGCACCAATTAGGAACAGCCCCTATGTCCCAGAGCATGCTGAAATTGTTCAAATTAGCCAATCCTAAACCTGCTTACTCTACCCCACCCATTCCTTTTCATGGGAACCATAATAAATATTCTTGCCCACATTTTTCCCTCTTTCTCTTCCTCTTGCCAACCCTGGTGCTTCCCCATGTGGTCCCCCATGGCATGGCATGCCCTCTCCTCTTAGGATCTGTGAGTTTAAAAACTATATTTTCAATGGCTGTAATGTCCTAATCTGTTAACCTTGTCCTATGTAAATAATTTTAAAAACCTGCCTTTTAAAGTAATGTCAGAATTTTTCAAATACAATCAGGTGATTCCCAGGTCCAGCCAAGATTGAGAATCACTGCTGAGACACAGAACAAGCCCAGTCTAATAGGTTGATTTCAAGTTACATCAGCACATTTTTCATTAAGTAAAAACTACTTTCAAATAAACAAAAGCAAATTGAAAACACATGGTTGAACACATGTGTTTTTTCCCCTTTATTTAATGGGTTAGTGCTAGTTGAGTAGTTTTGGAAATATTTTTTTTCTTGTTTGTTTCTTTGACCGTTTGAGATAGCAAAGGTGATAGTGAGTGGGGAAGAAAATGAACATCAGTTTCCCAGAGCAAGAACTCTACCAACAGTTTCCTCACTTGATTTTCTAACAGAGAGAAGACAAATTACAATACATTGGAAATACCATTCACTAAAGGAATGGCACTGAAAGTTTGGGGTACTAGGCGTCACTTTTTCAACCTTCTTTCCACTCCTTTTCACTCAACACCATTTGTAAAAACTACACTTCTGATTCAGACTGATACAGAATGGGAATAATATGTATTAGGTTTTTATGTATGGAAATTATTAAATGCAAAGTGAGGTTCTGGTTTTAGTAAGAATATGCATATTAGGCTCACCTTGTGAAAACTGTGTAATAAGCTAGCTGAGAAGGGTTAACGCTTAAATATGACCTGGGATCTGAGATGGTCCCAGGTAACAATACCCACTAGAAGGTAAATGCCATTGGGGCAGGGATTTTTGTTGTTTTTATTCACTATAAAATACTCAGCATCTAAATCACACCTAGCAACTAGCAGTTGCTCAATAAATACTCATTAAATGTGCAATAAATGAATAATAAATAGGATACATCTGTCAAGGCAACAACCCATAGTACAGAGAAAATATATGGACAAACTGGAAATAGGTGGTGACAACTAGAACTGACAGTCTAGAGACAGGGTCCTGCACTGTGTAGCACAGTAGCCAGTAGGTGCATGTGGTAGCTGAGAATTTGAACTGTAATTAATCTGAATTGAGATGTGCTGTAAGTGGAAATTATATACCCAATTTTGAGGACTTAGTACTAAAATAGAATGTAAAACATCTAATACATTTTATTAGATTGACTTGTTGAAATGATATTTTAGATATATTGGGTTAAATAAAATGCAATTTTAAAATTAATTCTACCTGCTTCTTCTTACTTGTTTTTATTTTAATTTTTTAATTTTTTATTTTTTTTTTGTGGTACGCGGGCCTCTCACTGTTGTGGTCTCTCCCGTTGCGAAGCACAGGCTCTGGACACACAGGCTCATGGGCCCAGCCACTCCACGGCATGTGGGATCTTCCTGGACCAGGGCACGAACCCGTGTCCCCTGCATCGGCAGGCGGACTCTCAACCACTGCGCCACCAGGGAAGACCCTTACTTGTTTATAAATGTGACTGCTAGGAAATTTAATATTCCATATGTGTTTTAGGTTCAGGGTTCACATTCTACTTCTATAGTGTAGTGCTGAACTTAATTTCAGGCCTTCTCCATAGAGGGCATACATCTCTGAGCAAGTTACAAGTTACTTCCATCTCACAATTTTGAAATTACATAATAATAAATAAGCTTCCTGTGTATTTTCTCTACACATTTATCTATATGTATATTTTCTACACACGCAGAATATATAGGCATTTGTCACCATATATATTTTCTATTTCCTCCACAATTTTGCAGTTCCCAGAAGGGCAAAGACTTACTACTACCCCTAGTACATAAAACATTGCTTAGCCACTGGTTGGCATTCAACAAACATTTCTTGAATGAATGAATGAATGAATGATTACATATTCATTCTTATTGTTCGCTCATTTACCGAAGAAATCTATTTGGACTTATCAAACCACCACTAAATCATTTTGGAGTGCTGAGAATCCAAGGAGTAGTCTTGTGCAACTGTCCATCCTGCTCCATTCTGAACATATAGCCTTTTTGGTAAATAGAGAAAGAAAAAAGAATCAAAAACTTAAAAAAATATCTGCTGATCCCTGCCTTTGTATTTTCTTCCTAGGTAGCCTTGGGGTAAAATTTTTGGTTGCAGATGAAACAATAAGGTATCTTATTTGTTTTTTGAAATGCAATCTCACCGTAATTAAAAGCTGGAAACTGTCTCAAATGTCATTTGTAATACAAGAACATACACCAATTTGATTATCAGCATTTCTCCAAATTGGACCAATTAGCCCTCTCTATAATTAATGGTATGTTTAATCTTAAAATCAGCAAACCAATAATCAAGTTGGAACATAAAGAAATGTAATAGTCATCTACCAGAAACACATGAGACTTGAAATGCAATGCTTATATGTGGGTACAATTTAACTAATGGTATAGGAGATTCCAGGTGCCTGTCCTGCTTACCATTTGGACAAATAGCAGAAATTCTTGCACAGGTTGAGGTCAGACCACGATGGCATTTAATCTTCAGTTAAGAGACCAAGTCCTTTGTGTACAGTGTCCCTGAATCTAGAAACTAACTGTAGTCAGAATTAGAGTGTCATTGATAACCAAAGTTTAAATTTTTTTAAATTGGGAGACTTGGCTTTACTTTGAAGAAAATACTTAAAATTTTAGTGGACTCATAAACATTTAAAATATTAGGGACAAATTGCAGAATAAACTTTTTCAGATGGAGTCAAAATATTTAACACATCACAGAGAAAAGGCAAGGTCTGCAGCGTGGGATTTCTCAACTGGTTTTGCTTCAGAAAAAAACCCGGCAAATCAACTGTGGAGCTTTGCTCGGATGGCAGTCAGAATTTCCAATTTCAGCTTCAAAGATATGGATGGACTGAAGAAGATAAGCTCCCAAGCTTCCAAAATAAAATTATGAATCGAGGAAAATGTTGTAATCATACCAAAGCAGAACCAGCGCCTGAAATGTTTAAACAAACAAACAAATGGGAGCTCACTCTAATTTATTTTAGCATCTCGATCCCCAGTTTGGGTCCCAGTAACACATATACTCCCTTTTTCCTTCCTGACCTCCAGATTAATAGCTTCTCTGTGTCATATGCCTTCAAGGTCCTGCTAGTTGACAGCTAGCTTAGGTTAATCTGTATTAAAATCTTATCTCACTAGTAACAGAAAAAATATTTTAATTGATGCCTTCTAAAGACATGACTTAGCTCCCCTATGCTTGCATAGATGCAGAGGGTTAGAATTATAGGTCTGCCAATCCACAGAGTAAACATAATACATCTCTCTGGAGCATGAACCTTACTTGAATATTGTATTTCCTCAACAAAATGCCTGCTTTGACCCAGACACTGGTTTGGGTACTTGGTATGCCTCTCTCAAACACTGGTCATTATCCCTTCCCACGTCTAGTTGGAGATGGAGAAATAATACTAATAATACTAGACAAGGATATGCGAGGAAACACTTTTAATGTAAAAGCTCAATACAATGTAAAATTTAGATCCACAGAAGGATCTTATTTGGAGTGGGTCTGCTTTACACGAAGATCCCAATTCATACAGCTGCTGGGCATGGGGTGTCTGCAGAGGGTTTTTTTTTTTTTTTTACACTATCTCTCTCCTCTGCTTTGGAAGTGCTTCAGTGAGAATGTTCTAGAAGAACTAAATATTAGTGCCAAGGAATGACATTGCTGGTAGAAATTCCCAGCTGCGTCACTGAGGCTGTGTCAGTTTCTACAATTGCAGCAAGTGGCTTTGATTCACTACCTGGTCAATGCAATAGTTACCCTGCTTCTGTGACTGCGTATTTGGAATCACACCTTAGCCCAGAAGAGTCAGGCATCCAAGAGAAATGGGCAAAGGGAAACACACACAAATAGAGTGAGCAAATGGGTATAATAGGTTAATATTTTAAAGCAAACATAGGAGCACTTGTCCTTTTTCTTTTCCCAGAATTCTGCATTTTTTTTCGTCTTTTCCACCCCACAACTTCCAAGCACTAGATGTGAAGAGGTATAAAAGTTGTTCATTTAAAACATGTTCTTCCTAGGGGCAAGAGGGGCCCAGGACCCACACTCATACTTATAATGTGGTGAAAAGAAAATAGAGATATAAAGATGGCAGCTGGGAATGGTATCATGAAAGAAATGCCACTTTGCTTTAAACTTCAAAAACTCCTCTGACTAGAGCTTCTTTGGTATTCCTTACAACTGTTGTCACTACAATGCCCTCTGATCTGTCTGATTAGAATTGGTCCACACTGTTTCATGAGACATCATGTATACTATTACCCAGATGAAAGTTGAAAACTAAAAGATGAAAAAATTTTGAGCCCTTCAGGGCCCTAAGTTACAGGGCCCTTCATTTACACTAACTCTAGCCAGGCCCTGGGAGAAGCCCCCTCCATGTACTTCTCTTGGTCACAGGTCTTTGTATAATTTGCCAAAGTAAAATATGTCAACTGCAATCACTCAAGTCTGCTAAATTTTTCCATTCCAGCTCCTGTGTGCTCTCGACACAACTCCACAAAGACTAAGCAGGTGTTTTCTTGGATTTCATGTAAATAAATAAAAATGTGCCAGGACAATGTCTTAAACACAAGAAAGAACAGTATTAGTTTTAACTGAGTAGGTGCAATTACTACATTTTTAGGTTAAAGAGACTTGTCCTTCAGAGATTACTAAGAAAATTTGCAATCCTAAAATAATGGACAACTTCAAGTTAATTGCTGAATTGATTGATTTTTGCACAAGCACTTGGGAAAATATCAAAATGGACAAAATGCAACTCATTTGCGCAAAAGAATTAATCAAAATAATTGGAAGTCTCCATAAAATGAAGTAACAAAAAAAAAAAATATAAACCAGACATCAAATATCATGTCATTGCCGTAGATTCCACAGTAGATGTTATAAACACAGATTATTTGTAATCATTGTGTGTTTCTGTTAGAGCAGAAATCCCTGTAAGTGATTTTAACTTTTTCGCCAACTTAAGACTATGCATCTGTGATGTTATTCAACAAAATGAAACTAGCCCTGGACAATTATAACCAACCATTGAACAACGTTTTAAAATTTATAGGACATAATCTCTGGAAAAGACCTGCCCCTGTGGTACCTGAAGTTGTTGACTATTTCACTATTTTATAAACTTTATGTGTTTTCTCAACAGGTCTTGTCAGTGGAGTATTTTAAAACCCTTGCCAGCTTTTTATATTTTGAAAAGTCAAATGTAATAAGATGGCCTACTCTTTATGAAGCTGTTGCAAAACTTAAAGGACTCAAAACTACGTTTTGAATACTTGAAAGAAGATTGAAAAAAACAAGATGCAAAATTTTATCCAAAAGTTGATAAAGCTTAAATACATTATTTATACTTGAAAAGTTATTTTGGAATCTTTTGATAAAATAAGTGAGAAATTATCTGGATGATTTGGATGCATATGAAGGGTGCCTTCTTTTGTCTTCTTTAAATGTGTTTATTAAAGCTTTGGGGAAAATTGAAATAAAATGAATGAAATGTGAAGTGAAAGAGCTAAGATGAGTGATGTAATTAATATGAATTATGTTAATATAATGAAAAAAACTGAGCAAAACATGTTCAGATCATCTCAAAGGAGTAATGTTCAGATCATGTCAAAGAAGTAATTAAGATAATGAAAATTTTAAATGGAAGTAACAAGTAGCTCTTAAATTATTTGATAAGCCAATTAATGAAGACTGCTGATTTGACATGAAATGTTGAAAATGTCAGTGACACTGTGATGAGGACATAGATGAAAACTCTTTCATGTATGTCATCAATTCAAAATACTAGTCAATACACAAGAACATGTGAAATGCCCTGAAATTATACAGCTCATATAAGAAGAACATTTGACAGAACTCTTTGCAAACATGACAAAAATTCAAAACATTTAAATGATGTTACCATAACAAATTGTGAAAGTAAAATAAAAGGGTCTAAATTACCAGTAACAAAAACAAATTTCAATCAATCATTCTAAAGACAGAATTATCTTTCTATTCTCTCCATAGAAAATGATATGCCAAGATCACTGTCATATGAAGAAGAATTCAAAAAGTAAAGCAGCCAGATTATGTAGGAAAAAGTATTAAACAGGTGGTTGGGAAGTTAATTAATATTAAGATTATATCCAATAAAAGATATTACATTTTCTTTGGGGGAGGGATTTGTTATATTTTTGGTAGCTACTAGCTTTTTAAATTTATAATTTGTTGATTGTATTATTCTAAGTAAGCATTTAATTTTCCTCATAGTTTTGTATTATTTTTCTTAAAAAGAACTCCTCATATTAACTATGTGTTAAGTTCTACAAAACTTGAATCCTATCCAGATTCTGAGAGTTTGGGTAAACTTAGTCTATATTTGGGCATTTCAGACTTATCCATTTTAGCCCCAGACTGTAGGGAAATGTTTTTCAGGACATATCGTTTCCTTTAAAGGTGCTTTATAAAGAAAAAATGAAATGATGTTAATTTATAGATCATCCACTCTTTAATTTTCTCCTCCAGTAGACAAAATCATGGCTCCTGGTGGCCACTTCTCCACAATAGATCAGGAAAGAGCATGTTTTTCTTTAATGAGGAAGGTCGTGATGTTTCCAATTGAATGAAAACACTCTTTAAACTGTACAGTCTACTGAATCTCCACTTCAATCATGAAACACTTGACTCTATTCCTTTCTTCTTTCATTGTGCATCAACCACAGTGTCCCTGAGTCCCTTATCTCTAGGGCAAGTGGCTATTATCAGTACTGGGTGCAAAAATAACATGAGCATGAAGCTAAAAGACAGTTAGAGGACTTTGAAAACCAAATCCTTATTTATTCAGTCATGAATTCATTCGAACAACTAACATATACATATTGAGGACCTCTTATGTTTTAGGTGTTACCTAGTGGAAATGTGAGAAAACCAAAAATAACATCAAGTGTTCAAGGCTTGGCAATAGGAACCAATGACTGCAGGGGTCCTGGATTTTGAATAACTGGCCTAGTGTGACTGGTGAAAGTAAAATCAAAAGGTCTGCTTTTTTTCTGTTTATCTCTTCTCATTACCAGCCTACCCCACTCCTCTAGAGACCACTATGGCCAATGACTCAGGATGATAATGTGCTGAATTATATTAAAGTCAACTTGGATAATCTTGGAATTACATTCTCCAATTTCTGCATTTTTTTCCCTCTGCTATATAATATTTTCAGATATTTGTCCCAACTGATCTCTTCTAGCTGAATAACTGTATCCCCAGGATGACCGTGAAATTTTTAGCTATGAACCCTGAGGAAATAATCACACAGTTGCAACAGCTTTCCATAGTCCTCTACCTGAACTCAGCCTTTGCTGTTCCACTTTGGTCACTGTACATTTTTGGTTTCATCATCCCCTCTAACTTGTCTCCTAGTCAAAGCTTCAGGAGGAATGGCTGGTGGCTTTTATCTGATACTACAAATTCCCCTTCTGAACTTTCACTTATATAGACTCTGTTCACAAATGTGGGAGATCTAATTCATATAACAAATCCCATCCATAACACAAATAATGGCTCTGAATTCCTCCTTGAATTCTAACAGATAGAGTGATTATTCCCAAATGTGTTTCCAAGAGAATAAAACCTTAAATAATGAGAATCTGGAATTGGTTTTCTCATCTGCTTAGATACAAAGACATTGATTATTTTATTTCCATGGTAAATGGTAAACTGTAGTCCATGGCATGCAGTGATAAACAATACTTAACTTATCACCTGTAGTCACCTAGGATCAAGTGCCTTCAGAAGGCAAGACTCTGTATGACCAAGTAACTGCTGACATAGAATATTATAGGGGAACTAAATAAATAAAGAATGTGGGTTTTGTTGGTTGCTTTTAAATACGCTGGAGAACTAAGAAAAAGAAAATGATGAGTACAGGGCTTTAATTGCCCAGATTAAGGTGAAATTATAAACCATAAATCTTCTATGACTGCCCTGAAAGAAATCCTTATTTCCTGAAGCTGCAATGCCAAAATTTTTGAAGATTTTCCCCCAAAAAATATTTTCAAATCCTCACAGCGTCTTTTATGTTAAATTTAAGGCACTGATTGGAAGGAAGTGGTACCCTTAAAAATGGAATGGAGACATGTAGGTAGTTTCTGATGAGGTTGAGGATCTTAACGCCCAGTTTGGTTGGTTGACCTTCTTTTGTCAGTGGGAGCAGTCTTTTTTCCCTCCCATGAATTTTGTGAATTCAGCTGTTTAAATGAATAATATCAAATTAAGAACATTCAAATAGTGAAATATGAAAGTAAAATAATGATTACAAAATAAGAGAAAATATATTAGCTAAATAACTTTAAGAACAATACATTAGCTAAGTTATTTTAAGAATAATATATTGTTTAACAAATGTATATAAAAGTTAAATAATACAAGACAGACATAGGTTAGTTATAAATTTATATTCTAGTATTTTAACTTGCTTATTATAATACTATTCATAATGTTAAGCAAAATCAACTTTAAAGATTCTTTTTATTTTAAATATATTAAATTTATTTCATGTTAGTTAGATCATGAATCTTAAAAGTCCTACAGGAAATGTTTCACACCCTATGAAGATATATTAGAAGCAGAATATATACTTTGCTATCTAAAAAGTTTTACAAGATGAAAAAAACTCCAAAATGGTAACTAAGCATCATTTATGATAAATCATCTTTTATGTAAATGTCACTAAAGAGATAAAGAATTTGAAGAAAAGAAGAAAGTAGAAGAAAAATAATTGAGGTATCAAAATACATTTTGTTCTCAGTGATCCAATTTTTGGGTTTTACTGGTTTCTATAAGAATAGTTTAAAAAGAAATTTCCTTATAGTTTAGAGTTTATGGAGGACAAGTATTAAACAAAAACTTGTTAAAATTATTGTTATCAACTGCCAAAAATTCAGTAATTAAAAAATGAAAACTATTTTTTATATGTTTTAAGCTAATAAATATAGGTTTGATGTTCTTTCTAAAAAAGCATGTTACTGTGCAAAGACAGCATTCAAAATTTTTGAGCATTTCAGATTAGCTCTTTGTCTCTGGCTATTGAATTTGACTGTCCAAGTAGCAACTGGTGACTTAAATAAGCACAGTTATCTCCAGTAATAAATGCTGAACCTTGTAGGTCAAGTCCATTGTGTCAACTTCCCTTCTGGGGACACTGTGATTTCCTCCTGCATCACAAATATGTTCACTGCTGGAAGTGCTGCTTTCCCTGAATAGAGTCGGACTCCACATACGCCTGTGTCTATGAATGCCACAGCAGGAGATTTTTATTGTCCTCTTTGGCTTTTGCTAAGAAAATGATCTCTTCTCCATTAAGTCCAGCATCAAGACTTGCTGCCATTACAGAAAAGCCTTTTTCTCTTTTGGTTATTTTCCATCTGCCACTATTAAAATCTCCCTGGCTACATCTCCCAGTGTTTGCAAGAAAAATAAAGGGCTCACCAAAACTTTTACTTTAATCTTTGTATACATAATAAATATGTTTTCATGTTTATGTTCACTTTCATTCATTCCACAAACATAAATTTGTGGTTACCTATTTTATACCACTTTCCCATTTGCTGTGAGACAGTTTTGCTTTTCCCCTTATTACAGATAAGAAACTGAGAGTCAAAAAATATCACTAAGCAGGGCTTCCTTGGTGGCGCAGTGGTTGAGAGTCCGCCTGCCGATGCAGGGGACACAGGATCGTGCCCTGGTCTGGGAAGATCCCACATGCCACGGAGCGGCTGGGCCTGTGAGCCATGGCTGCTGAGCCTGCGCGTCTGGAGCCCGTGCTCCGCAAAAAAGAAAAGTATGAAAAAAAAAATCACTAAGCTACTTATCCTAGAGCACAGACTAGAATCCAAATTTAGGTCTTGGTTGTTTTATACAGTTCAATGATCTCTTCCTTTCCTTTCAGTTGGGTGTTTAGTCCATTTGTGTTTAATGTAATTATTGATATGGTTGGTTGAAGCCTACCAAATTGATATTTTTTCTATTTATCCCATTGATTCTTCATTCCTTGGGCTTTGGTTCATACATATTTTAAAGAAAATGATTGTTCTAGGGATTTCACTACACATATTCCCTTTATCCTAGTCTACCTTAAATTAGTACTATACCTCTTCACATATAATGTTAAAACCTTAGAACTGTGTAACATTATCCTCCCATTCTCTGTGATTTTGTTCACATATTTTTCTTCTACTAATAATATAGTCCCATGAAATATCATAATTTAAAAATAATATTATTATGCTTATGGATTACTTGGATCAGGAATTCAGAGATTAATATCTGAGGGTGTATGATGTCTGAGGCCATTAGTCAAGAAGAATTGAAGGCTGGGGGTAACTTGATGACTGAGGACTGGAACAATCTGAAGGCTTATTCACTCATATGTCTAGTGCCTGTGATGGGATGACTCCAAGGCTAGGTCTCCTGATTGTAGCATCTTCAAGTAGACTCTCCAAGTAGTTTGGCTTCTTCAGAGAATAGCAGCCATAGGGTAGTCAGGTTGCCTACAAGGCAACTCAGGCTCCAAGCTTGACTGTTCCAGTGAACAAGGCAGAAGTGCATCCTCTTTTATGACAGCCTGAAAAGTAATACAGCATCATCTCCCCCATACTCTTTTGGGTGAAGCAGTCCAAGTTAGCTCAGATTCCAGGGGAGGGAACATAAACCCCTCTTTTGATGGGAGGAATAACAAAGAATTTTGACATCCTAAGGGAGATGCTATTTTTTTAATCACATCTTTGAGAAATTAATGAAAGCTATGCATATTTCCTTCAGTAAAGTGCTAATATAGACAAAACTTTGCATATATTTAGAGAGTTCATTCCTGTTCTTCTCTCTGCATTCAGGAAACCACCTTAGAGTGTCATGATCCACTTATCCGTATCCTATCAAGAGGGACTCTATGTCCCCTTCCCTGAATCTAGGTTGCTTAGTGATTTCTTCAATCAATGCTAAAAGTGAAGTGACATATTTTTATTATAAGTGTATTTAAACTAGAAAACAAAAACAGTTTACCCTTTTCTCCCATCACCCCCCACCCCCAGGTCTGACAACTACCAATCAGATCTCTATCTATGAGCTTGGTTTTATTTGTTTGTTTGTTTATTTATTTATTTATTTATTTATATGCAGTGGACCCATGAACAACATGAGGTTGAACTGCTATACTGGTCCACTTATACACAGATTTTTTTTTCAATAAATATACAGTCAGGCCTCCATATTTGCACGTTTTGCATTTTCTGATTCAACCAACTGTGGATTGAAATTTTCATCTGAGATCAGTTGAATTCATGGATGCAGAACTCATGGATACAAAGTGACTACTGTGGAACTTGAACATCCATGGATTTCGGTATACCCAGGGGATCCTGGAACCAATCCCCCATAGATAACGAGGGACAACAGTATATAGATAATATTCTACATATAACAGAGATCATATGATATTTGTCTTCGCTATCTGACTTATTTCCATAGGAATAATTCCCTGAATATTTACCCATGTTTTTATAAATGGCAAGATCTCATTCATATCATGGCTATTGCAAACAATGCTGCAATGAACATGGGGGTGTATATAACTTTTCAAGTTATTGTTTTTGTTATTTGTATAAATATCTAGAATTGGAATTGCTGGATCATATGTAGCTCTGTTTTTAACTTTTTGAGGAACCTTCATACTACTTTCCATAGTGGTTGCACTAATTTACATTCCTACCAACAGTGTACAAAGATTCTCTTTTCTTCTCACCAACACTTGTTATTTCTAGTCTCTTTGATTATAGTCATTCTAACAAGTATGAGGTGATATGTCATTGTGTTTTTATTTGTATTTCCTTATGGTTCATGATGTAGATCATCTTTTCACATAACTGTTGGGCATCTCTCTGTCTTCTTTTGAAAAATGTTTATTCAGATCTTCTGCCCATTTTTTAATGATATTGTTTTCTGATTGTTTGTTTGCTTGCTTTAGAGTAGTATGAGTTCTTTATATAGTTTGCATATTAATACTTACCAGATACAGATTTGAAAATATTTTCCCCCATTCAGTAGGTTGCCTTTTCATTTTGTTGATGGTTTCCTTTACAATGCAGAAGCATTTTAATCTGATGCGGCCCCACTTGTTTATTTTTGTTTTTGTTGTTTTTATTTTTGGTATCAGATTCAAAAAATCATCACCAAAACCTATGTCAGTGAGCTTATGGCTTAAGTTTTCGTCTAGATTTTTATAGTTTCAAGTCATACGTTCAAGTCTTTAACCCATTTTTGAGTTAATTTTTGTGTATAGTGTAACATAGTGGTCCAGTTTTATATTATCTTGATAATGAACACTCTTCCAGAATTCAGTTAAATGAGAGAAAAAAAAAAACAAATAAAGTAGTAACATTTACTGAAATTTTATGGATCCTTAAGGTTTAGGTAAAAAAAATCCCTTAAGATATGAAGAGAAGACAGGAGGCTTGAATTTTACACAAAGGTGGATGTCTTGACCCATTCCTTTAGAAGACCAAATTTGACCTGAAGCTCCTGTCCATAGAAATATACATATTTGCCATGATTCAAAATCAGATCAATTATTAATTATACTCACCATTTTGTTTGAAATCATCAGGAAGAAAGCTAAGTATGTGGAAGCAAGGATGCAATATTAGAGATAGCTCTTTCAAGATCTATATAATTGTCAATATAGTAAAATAATATCAAACAGCTATGTAATGTCTTATTAATAATAGTGAACCCAATAATACTTAACTTTTATACAATGAATTATAAAAGAAGTTGACTGTAGGTGAAATCTTTTAGAATCATAATGTCCAGGCTGGAGTTTATCAGGTTATGTGGTGATAAAAAACAAAAATACCAAAGGATGCAATAACAATGTCATGATCAGGAGCCTAGACTCTGGGTTCAAATTAGATTGTCTGGGTTCAAATTCAGGTTTTATTTTTTAATAACACTATGATCTTGGGTGTTTTACTTTACCTACCTATGTTTCAGTTTCCTCATCTGTAGAGATTATTATATCAGCCTCACAGAGTTATTGTGAAGATTAACTAAGTTAATGTAATATGTACAAAGCATTTGAAATAGTGTTTGGAACATTGTAAGTATGACATGTTAATAATAATATAATAATAATAATAATGTATTATTATTGTTATTATTTGATGTACCTAAGCCCTGGAAATAATAAAATACATTACAAATAAGTTCTATTGTTCTTATTTTTGGTAAATCCAAATTTGCTTTCTCCATGTGAAATAGAACTTTTGTGTTTATTCTAGTCAGGTGCCTGAAACAAACAAAATATTTGATTAACTGTAAAGATGATTTTAGTAAGAATTGGACAAATATTATGAGTTCTCCACCTAGGTATCAAGCTTCCAGATTTAGTTGTACCCCAAGACCAATCAATAAGAACATTTCACAGACCATATTTTATGATCAATTAAAGAAACCAATTAGTGTAACTGTTCTTTGCTTTGAATTATTTATATCTTCCTAAATAGCTACATGAGGTCTATGTAATTTTGAGTATTTTTAATTAACATATTGCTCTCAGACATGATAAGGAACTAAAAGGACAAGGAAAGCTTTATCCTTCAGTGGTTCTGCACAGATACCTGCAAGATGCCTAGTGTCAAAAGCACTAGAAGTTTTTCTCTAAGGACAAAGGATTGTGTGGCTGGAGCAAAAGCTGATTGATCTCATCTCTCCTGATAAAATTTCTCTCTCCTCTGTTCTGATGAAGGGAGAGAAGGATTATTTGCAACTTCATAATATTTGGTCCAAAACCCAGAGTCTTCTGAAGCAACTTCAAAGTACCTCCTTGTCTTCCATGTGGCTCTTTATAGAAGTTGATAACCAATTTTTCCTAAGTTATCAAAATCCAACCCTGTCTTGATACTCATGAATTATCCATATATACCATCCCCACCTTTATCTCCACCCTCCATGTCCTCTAGGTCAGATCTTAGAGATAGGAAAGGAAACTCTGGTAAAATTAATAATTATTGGCATTATTCTTCTTTAAAACACACTATGAGAATCCAACTCCTGGTGACCTAGTCAATAAACAGCTGTACTTGTTTAAATTAAGACATATATTCTCTCTTTATATTATTATATTGTAGGGAAAATACATGAAGTATTGGGACACTGTTGTCCTTGATACAGATGATTTACAACAGAAAATCAGAGTGTTAATTTATGGTCCCTCACTTAGGATGTTAAGAAGCAAAACATCTTTACCAGTTATGAGCCTTCTGCATTTCAGGTTTAACAGATGGATCTGGTATCAATAAAAGAGAGTCTGCATCCATTTGGAGGAAGGCAAAGACAGTACATACACTGAGGCAGGGCCACAGAAATTACACCTCTCATATTTGCAAGGAAAAATAAAACAACAAAATAAGCAATGTAAACCAAAAGACTTTCTGAAATGGAAGTTGAGAATGCACACAGTTGATTCAATGGCCCTTGACACACATTTCTTTGTTTGCCTGATTAGCATAAATAACATCAATATATGTTAGATATTTTCCAGAGAATTTTGTCTCCATCTATGCAGAAGGGATGAATGAGAAATTTCAGAGGCATCTGTGGGAGACAGGGTCATAGTATTTCTTGTTTTCTTGCCCCTGGTAGATAATAGGGTGTGTTTTCATTCTGAAATTGCCAGTAGCTTGGAGGGAGATTAGGGGATGCAGAGAAGAAAGTGGTCCTCATGATAAACGCAGTTACACATCATGTATGTTGCCAGTTAGAGAAAGAGTTAAAATTTCAGCAGACTAATATTTTTCTTTTCTGCTATCCCCCTTGATAATGCTTCAAAGTTTCCCTTATCGGAGTGTCATAAAATGGTACAAACCTAGAGTGTTACAAATCTCCCCACCCCTGCTGACCACAAATTCTTAGAAAAGATCTTAGGTTATATTCCTGTATAAAAGGAAGACTATAACTTTGTTGTGTCAAGGAATTGAAGAATTTGAAGCTTTCTGCTTTCAATTGTACTTCTCTTCTTTCCGAAGTCAGTTCTTAGTAAACCATCAAGTCATCTTAAAAATCTGGGTCCATATTTCCCAACGTAGCTCAAAATATTTATAAAAGTAGTTGATGTTTTCAAACAGTTTAAGACAGAAAAATTGTACTCTGAATACCTAATCTTTTTATGTTTTATCTTTTAGTTGCATAGATAGGTTTTCAGTTAAGTCTATCTTTTTGTGAGCTAAGTATTAATAATGGTTTATATGCCCTTAAATATTTCTTAGTTAATTTTAATGCCATTTTTGAGCAAGTTATTTTCTTCCAAAGTAAGTTGAGTTCCCAATAAGGATATCAGCTAGAGAGTTTACACTAGCTTCTTTTTGTGTCAACTCTCCCACTGAAGGGGAAGTCTTACTTGATAGTACATTCTAGATAGAAAGAAGTTCTCAGTGCTCATATTTAACATTTGGGGTTTGCTGAATTGTCACTCCCACCTTTCTCCATACTTTCCTTTTGAGTATTAAGAACTAAAATTATAAGTAATTATGAGCTTATTGCAAGCCATAGAGAATCCTGGTGATTCCTGATATTTACCAACAGCTACAGTGTGGGCCACGGGAAGAGATTTGCAAAGCAGCACTTTGATCAACAGTCACAACAACAGATATGGAGGGGTTGTCTCTACAACATACGGTCAGGAGTCAACTTCTTTATAGGTGGTTCTAAACACCTCAGTTCCTTTTTGACCATTGTTATGAGAAACAAAGTTCACTTCAAGAGGTCCCCATTACTCTGGTTTAGAGCATTCTAATGTGGAGGCCTAGAGGCACATGAAAAGATGCTCAACATCTCTAATTATTGGAGCTATGCAAATCAAAACTACAATGAGGTATCACCTCACACTGGCCAGAATGGTCATCATCAAAAAATCTACAAATAATAAATGCTGGAGAGGGAGTGGAGAAAAAGGAACCCCCTACACTGTTAGTGGGAATGTAAATTGATACAGCCACTATGGAGAACAGCATGGAGGTTCCTTAAAAAAACTACAAATAGAGCTACCATATGATCCAGTAACCCCACTCCTGGGCATATATCTGGAGAACACTATAATTCAAAAAGATACATGCACCCCAATGTTCATTGCAACACTATTTACAATAACCAGGTCATGGAAGCAACCTAATTGTTCATCAACAGAGGAATGGATAAAGAAGATGTGGTACATATATACAGTGGAATATTACTCATCCATAAAAAAGAATCAAATAATACCATTTGTGGCAACTTTGATGGACCTAGAGATTGTCATACTGAGTGAAGTAAGTCAGACAGAGAAAGACAAATATCATATGATATAGCTTATATATAGAATCTAAAAAAATGGTAAAAATAAACTTATTTACAAAACAGAAATAGAGTCATAGATGTAGAAAACAAACTTATGGTTATGGGGGGGGATGGGGGGAGAGGTTTAAATTGGGATATTGGGATTGACATATACACACTACTATATATAAAATAGACAACCAATAAGGACCCACTATATAGCACAGGGAACTCTACTCAATACTCTGTAATGACCTATACAGTAAAAGAATCTAAAAAATAGTGGATATATGTATATGTATAACTGATTCACTTTCCTGTACAGCAGAAACTAACACAACACTGTAAACCAACTATACACCAATAAAAATTAATTTTAAAAAATAAATAAAAATAAAATAAAATAAAGTGGAGGCCTCCCATGTCTGCTCCAGGAGCTCTGCTGGTGAAGGGACTCTATTGGTGAAAAATCTGCCAATTTATAGAAAATACAGGATTCTAGCAGAGTGGGAACACAGCAAAAGAAGGGTCAGAGAAGTTATGCTTACTGTTAGAGAAGAAAGCTAGAAGGTGTAAAACACATCATTTACTACCTTGATGTAAAATTACAGTACATATGTTGAATACAAGTCACAAAATATCCTGAGCACAAAATGGCTTGATGATGATGGTTGAACTAATTAATTCATAGATGCCAGGTCTCTTTAACTGATTTCTGGGTTTGACAATCTATTTTTCAGAAGACTGAGTCCACGAAATACAATAGTGGTTGATAGCTCAGAGCTCAATCCTGAGCTAGACTTTTTTGGTGAGTGAACCTTGGGCAAGTACCTCACCTCTCTTGACTCTCTGTTCCTTCTTCATAGAACTGCTATCTGTGAATACTTCAATATATGTGAGTACCTTAAAAGAGTGTCTGGCATAGAGCAGATGTTTAAAAACAATGTTATTGTATTAAACTACGTAAATCTCATTGTGCTTAGCACTTCTGCAACTCTTCATGATGATTTTTCTCCATGTTTCTTATTAGCCATTTTTCCAGTTTCTTCTCTCCATAGCGAATAAGCTGAATCCCTAAATTTTTCTATAGTTTCTAACAATTTTAACTGCAGAGGAACTGCAGGCTTCTGTAAATGTTTCCTCTTCAGTCTTCCACCACATCCTCCTCTTTTTCTAATCCTATATTTTCTACAAGTTGGCAGATTTTTCACCAGAAGTTTCCCTTCACCAGCAGAGCTCCTGGACCAGAAATGGGAGTCCAATACCTTGGAATGTTCTAAACTAGAGTGATGGGGATCTCCAGTTGTTTTCAGCCTGTAATACTTTAGGTGACCATTTTTACTTCAAGGTTTTGAAAATTTTATGTCTGCATATCAATTTCACTTTTGAGGAGCATTTATAAGTCACACGCCAGAAGAATTTAGTAAATAGGAATACCCCATGCATGTTATGATTTGGAATTTTAATTCTAATTACGTCATCTTATTTTTAGATTTCTCTCCCAAATTATTCATTCTACAGAAGGAAAGGAGAACTCATTTTCAAAGTTTAAACTCCATTTAGAAATTGTGGATTTAGCTTTTTGGATCAAGGCTGAACTAATTGATTTGTGTGAACATTTGCCTTTAGTAAATTTCACTTTCAATTAATTTTAAAAGATTTTATTTCAAGAAATTTCTAGACATCAAAGAACTTAAAAAATTGATCATTAAAGTCCTTCAAAACCTTATGCACTTAGTGTAAATGGAAGTCTACATGATAGCTTTAAAGAAAAATACTTAATGAAGTGCATTTTGGATTTTATATTGAACCGCTAATGTCAATAGAGTTTGATCCCTGACAGATGCACTTGTGGCAGGATTTGCCAACTCTGATTTAAAAACATCTCATCCTCAAAGAAGTAATCAGAGTTTAATCTTTTCTGTTTCTAGCTCCTCATATCAGAACTGATTTGTGTCCACTGGGAGGACACATTGACCTTCTAGCTATAATCCAGTTGCATGGAGCTGTTCTAAAGGAGGGGAAAGCATCTTTCCCTTCTCATGATTTCTTGTGTAATAAATACAGTCCTTATAATTTGTTGAATCTTATGTTTGATCTATGAAAGAAACTGCTTGGCTATTGATTACTTTGTAGAATATTCTGTATCAATCAACTCACAAAACATTTTGCTTCCAGTACTTAAATGTGAGAGATAAATTGTATTTTTCTATATAATCCTTATTTTGCTTATTAAGGCATATTTGGGACAGAAGAAGAAGAGGAGGAGGAGGAGGATGAATTGGAGGAGAAGGATAAGGAGAAAAAAAAAAGACTTTCTCCACTATACACTATACACTAAATGTTCCTTTTTCTTCCCCACTCTCATATTTTCCCATTTTCTTTATTGTACATTTATTTCAACTGCTTCACACGACAGACCTGTGGGACATTTTAAAATGAGAATAAATAAACAGAAACAAGCAATTTAAAAATAGTTTCCATAGATTTGTCAAAGGACAAGTTTTGCAAATGTCTCATAAATATGTCCCTTATTTTCAGAAAACACCAGCTGAGAAACATAGATTTAAAACTCTCTGGAGAATTTGGTTATTTCTGTGCCCTGTAGGTGATAGGTTCTGCTTTTTAAAAAATATAACAGAATTTAGGATTATTGGTTATTTTTTATTACACTCTTTTTTATCTCTTTAGTGAAGCTACTTCATGTTTCAATGTCATCACCTTATCTGATAATTTGAAAAATATAACAGACTATTCATGAATGTCATAAAGATACTGTTGAAATCAGTGCTAAATTGAGACAGTACAATAATATTCCTACAGAATGTTACTTTGAAGCCCAGTATTAATACATACATATATATATGCACACATATATACAATATAGTTTTATATATATATATATTCCTCAGTTGCAGGTGAGCATGACAGAAGATTCAGTGTCAGACTATAGTATTGTCTGAGCTATTTCACCCATATCCACATGTGTGTACATATGTGTATGTGTGTGAAGAAGACAGTTATTGTTTTGACCTTTGTTGGTTCATATGAAATTTTGCTATTTTGTTTTTATTGTAAAAAGGTTTGCTATTAGTCATAGGATTTATTGTTCAAGCAAATCAAAATACTAAATATGTATCAGGATATGTCTGCCTGGAAAATATTATAATGTGTGCTCATTTGATTGTAATCCTTGAGAGTAAGAGCCTTACCTTATTCACCATTACCTTATTCACCACTCTTTCTAGTAATCGGCACAGGGCCTGATACATAGAAATGCATTTGTTAAATGTGTGGATGAATGGATTCAGTAGTGATATAAGTAAGAGTTTGCATACACACTGTGACCTATGGCTGAATGAAGTTCATCTTATATTTTTCAAAATATTGAGCCAACTTTTAAAAATCAAAAAAATGTACAAAAAATTAAAAGTTCCAATTTATTTATTAAACTTTATTTATTTATCTATTTATTTATTTATTTGTTAATAAAAAGATCTGGCAACATGAGCCCTGTATCCTTATACAGGACAAGTTGGGTGGAGCTGAGAAAGGACTGCTTCCTTGAATGGGGTGGCACATTCTGAAAGTCACAACAGCTCCTTCTACTGTTACAACGTACACATACTGCAGTCACACTGGGCTGATTCACTAACTTATCACCCTGACCATCAGAGACATTTGGATTTGTAACCCCTTGTATACATGCACTAAAATATACTCATCCGACAACACAGTAGTAAAGGAACATAGACTAACATATTTGATTATACAGATTAGATTTCATACATTCTAGATGAAAGAATAGCCTTAGAAAGACTGATAGTTAAGTGTGACTCAAGATGACCCTTTTCACTGGGTAGGGTTGGAACAGAGTTACCTCTGCAAGCATTTCCAGGCATGGGAATTTGGACAAAACTATTCAATAAACACTAGACTGGGGACACATAGTCTTTCACTTAGAAAGGTAACAGAAGTAAAGGAAGAATACTTGCCTTCAGTCAGATTGAGAAAGTCCATAATTGTCCATTTTAAGAAATGAGAATTCAACACTTCAAGTATTGGATGAACTGTTAACATTTAGGAATAGGAGAAGGTACCAAAATAGAAATGTTTTTAAAATAAGTTGATGGTTAAAAAATTCAGATATAGATACAAATTACTCTTGTGGCAGTTTGGCAATAGAAAAGAAGATGAACATGATGGATACTCAAAAATAATGTTAAACAATTAAGCCATAATTTTGTTCTCATTTTTAATAATTAACATGGTAGACAACTATACTTCTTCTTATAAGTAGAGAAATAGTCTATAAGTCCTAATAATGTGTTCTGAAAACAGTACTATAAGTTTTCTATATAAATAACAACTAAAAAAGGTAAAAATAAACTAAGGGATTTTTTTTCCTAAATACATATAATCAGCATTTAGTGTTATTAAAATCTCATGTGTTAGCTCTAATTTATGGATTTATTCTGCACTTTGGGGAGCATGGGAGAAGTCTAAAGGATTAATGTGAGTTATTTAATGTCTATGCAGGTTAAAATGGTTTCTGCATTTGTCTCTTTCTGTTTGATTTTTTACTTGACAAAAAATGAAGATGCTCATTTTGATGGTACTCTTCTTTAAGTGCTAGGTATGGATGATTTAATATTATGTTCCATTGCTCACATTTATTATTATGCTGGATGAAAAGAGTATGTAGTCAGATAGTATTAAATGTAGTTTACCTTGAAGATATTACTAATAAGTAAGTCCACTCTTCTTCCAGGGAAAGTATCAATATTAGGTAATGGTAAAGTTGTGTTTTAGTAAAACTTGTGGGGAAAAACACTTAGAAGTGCATTAGTATCTCAATCATATCTCTATGGCAAACTACTCAACGTACATTTTATTTAATGTTGCCTTATAGTGGTCAATGGTTTGTACCCTTATTTTTATTATTGAGGTATAATTGACATATAAAATTATATTAGTTTCAGGTGTGCAACATAATGATTCAATATTTGTATACACTGTGAAATGGTCAACACAATAAGTCGAGTTATCATCTGTCACCATACATAGTTACAAAAATTCTTTTTATTTTGTTTTTTTTTCTTTTTTCTTGAGATGAGAACTTTGTATGGAACCACAAAATATCAAAAGCAATCTTAGGAAAGAAGAACAAACCTGGAAGCATCATGGTGCCTGATTTCAAACTATATCACAAATCTATAGTAATCAAGTCAGTACGGTATTGGCATAAAAACAAACACATAGTTCAATGGAGCAGAATAGAGAACCCAGAAATAAGCCCATGTGTATATGGTCAATTAATTTTCAACCAAGGAGCCAAGAATATGCAATGGGGAAAGGACACTCTTTTAAATATATGGTTTGGAAAAACTGGACAGACACATGCAAAAGAATGAAACTAGACCTAGACTACTGTCTTACTCCATATGCAAAAACTAACTCGCAATGAGACCAGAAACCACAAAACTCCTAGAAAGGAACACAGGCAGTCCTTGACATTGGTCTTGGTGAAGACTGAAAGCAAAGGCAACAAAAGCAAAAATAAACAAATGGGACTACATTGAACTAAAAAGCTTCTGCACGGCAAAGATCTGTATCTTTTCCCTGAGACTTGAACAGTCTCTTGTGCTCAAGTAGAGTCCATAAGCTTCAGAAGTCACATCCTTGAATCCTGACGTTAATATCATACAGTATTACTACCATTATCATCTCTGCATCCTCCCCTCTTTCCAGACCTTCCCCAGTTTAATCTTTTAATCTTTTTTTAATTTGTTTCCATCTGCAATTTTCTATAAATCCAAAATAAGCATAAGTAGAGAACTTTATTCAGAAGATACTTAGGAAATTACTTTGGATAAAGATGCTTAAAGGAATAGATTGAAACAAATTAAGTTATTTAAGAAAATTACCCCATACTACTTATTTTAAAGTATTTTATCTTTAAGAGAAAATAAATGATTATAAATCAATATCTGATTTTAATAGGAAATATTAAAATATTAAAACCAGAAATCTTTATCAAGTTAAAATAATTAAAATCAATGTAATTTAGACCCATGCATTACATAATCTGTTAATCTACTTTGAAGTAACCATTTTATAACTTATGGCCTTTATAATATCCAGAAGAGTTGACTTACATAAAAACAGTTAAGAAAACTTGAAATATACACTTTTATTAAGTTACTAGAGGAAAGAGAATTTGGGCTCCCAGTACCAGAATTTATTTTAGAAGGTATGTGCCACTTGGAGATTTATCATGTAAAGGTGTTTAACAAAGATTTCACATCAACTACTCTGACAAAATAATAGAACTCTATTAAAAGAGTTATATATTAATCATCTAAGTTTAAAATCCAATTCTTATCTAGATCAATAAACTGCTGTGTTGTAAAGCAGACAATTCTTCAACACTTTTTATGTCCTGATTAATTCTTAAGATATACCAGATTAAATGCTTCCTCAAAGACTTGGAAAGGAAAGAAATGGTAACATGGCTACTTTTCACAAACTTTAAAATAAGTTCAAAGGGCAGTCTGATAACATAATGGATTCCTATTTGAAAACATGTCATAAAAATGCTCTTGAATCTGCTAAACTTCTCTTAAGATAATATCTATGAAGCAAAGCCAATTTGATTTATTCAGTATAAATGCATTCAAATTGTAGGGAAACATTTACTAAAGAAATCATCTTAAAGACACATATATAGGGCTTCCCTGGTGGCGCAGGGGTTGAGAGTCCACCTGCCGATGCAGGGGACACGGGCTCGTGCCCCAGTCCAGGAAGATCCCACATGCCACGGAGCAGCTGGGCCCGTGAGCCATGGCCGTTGAGCCTGGGTGTCCGGAGCCTGTGCTCCACAATGGGAGAGGCCACAACAGTGAGAGGCCTGTGTACCACAAAAAAAAAAAAAAAAAAAAAAAAAAAAGACACATATATAAATACTTAGTAAAAAATGAAAAAAAAAATCAATAAAATGTTTTTGACCTCTTTGTAAACTTCTTTGAACAATTATGAGAATATTATATAACATTGTTTTAATGTCTATCAGTATATACAGAATACTGTGGAGAATTTTATACATATACTGACTATTCAGGTTTTCAAAATTACAGTTGTTTCTTTTTGTTCCTTAATATAGAAAGATAATAGTTTTTATTTTCTATTCTTTGTAAATGGACTTTATTGTTTTAAATCATAATCTCCCCTTAAAATAAATGTCAAAAACTTTCCAGGAAATTATCTCCAAAAGAAAAATCTGAGTATTGAACAGTAGATTTCCATCTCTAGCTTTTCTTTATATAATTTGCTAAACATCTATCAAAATTTTTATGGGTGCTCATAAGACAACAAAATAATGCCATTTAGGGCAAAGGGGGAAGCATTTAGATAGGGCTATTTATGTGTTTTCTTTTCATAAATGGTAAGGTGTAAATGATAAAAGTTATCAGGTGTAAAGCATTGATAGTAAATGAGGTTTTCACGAGGAACTTCTCTATTACTTTACTTTTGAAAGAACTGTTACGTAGCTGTCAGAAAATACTCTGTATGGGGTGTGAATAGGGTAAACAAAAATAAACAACAGGATAAAGGTAGAAAAAACAAGAATGACTCTTACAAGAAGTGAGAAAAATAATAAAGAGGAAGTCAAGAAAGACCACAGATTGAAAAGAGAGAGAGAGAGAAAGAAAATAAATAAATAATACACTCTACACAAAATAAATGAGAATGAGTCACTAATAGAAATTAGGACACCTAGGATACTTTATAATATCTAAAATATCTAATATCTAAAAGAGAGGGTGGCAGAGAATTAGAAAAATAAAAAACAGCCATGCAAGAAATACTATGAACAAAAGAGAAAATTAAGAAGCGATTTTGAAAAAAATAATTATGAGAGGGTGCAATGTTTATAAGATAGAAGAATATGGGTATCTATGACAATGATAGCAGGATTAATGAATAGAACTCATAGGAGGTTTGGCAGGATATTTTTGGGAAAATACATATGAGAGAGTGAAAATGGGCACAACTGATTAATTTGCCCAAAGCCTGGGCAAATCCTGCCAGCAAGCTAAGACTGCAAAGGTTGAAGAAAACAAAACAAAACAAAAAAGCCAACAAACCAAAAAAACAGAAAACAGAAAAATACAAGAAGAGAAAAGCAGAACAGGAAAATATGCATGTGACAATGATGTTATGGGACTTGCATAGCTTAACATATTTACTATCTGACTCTTTACAGAAAACGTCAATCCCTGGTCTTGCAGATGAAGGAAATAGTGCTAAAAGTAGGCAAGAAACAAAATATGGTTCTCATGACATTATTGCAGTTTATGAGTGGTCAGATAATGATGACATGTCTGTTTTTCAAATGATGATTTTTCCTTCTGAGTGAATGTAAAACTGGCTCAATTTTGTCTTTTTAAAAAGCAACAGAACATGACTAGTACGTCTATAGATAGTAGAAAGCAAAGTTTTTGCTTGTGAACAAGACTATGCTCAAAAACTTCCATTAGATAAAAACACATGCTCATGGAAATGAATTTTTTAAATCAGCAAATTGTAATTAAATTACCACCCACCCCTCCATAAATCCCTGGGCATTAGTAAGAAGTTTCTTTGGCTAGTATTCTTTCTTTTAGTTTTTAAATTTTAACTACAGAAATCTATTATATGGTCCATTGTACTGGAAAATCACTGAACTCTATCATACTGTATAGGGCATTTAACTGTTCTGAAGAATACAAATCTCTATATAAAATCAACTTCAGGGCTTCCCTGGTGGTGCAGTGGTTGAGAGTCCACCTGCTGATGCAGGGGACATGGGTTTGTGCCCTGGTTCAGGAAGATCCCACATGCCGTGGAGCGGTGAGCCATGGCCGCTGGGCCTGCACGTCCGGAGCCTGTGTTCCGCAACGGGAGAGGCCACAACAGTGAGAGGCCCTAGTACTGCAAAAAAAAAAAAAAAAAAAATCAACTTCAAAAATCCCCACATGGACAAGTGTGTAATACAATCTCTAAAAGCAAAGAGCTAATTCTCTGTGATCACATTTCATTTCTCTTTATAAAGTTGGTTATACTCGCTTTGTATAATCAAGCACTGATAAATCCTATATATTTTTCATGAATGGTCCAACTTTGAAAACCAGCCTAAGAAGTTTGGGTCAGGGCAGTGGTGTGTTTATGTTTTTAAAAGCCCTGATCTGTAATGTTTCTGAGTTCAATGGTCCCACCATGATTGATTTCAAGTTCCCAACATGGTGATGCTGAACATGGACTTGAGAGATGTGCACAGTTGCTCTTGGAAGCCAAAGGAACCAGCCCCATACAGAGCTAGTTTAGAGTCTTAATACTTTTTAAGCATTTATTTCAAAAGTCTGATACTGTTCCTAGAAAGTAGTGGCCTGGTCATCTTTTTTGGAGGAAGAGAGTGGTTTCTCTACAGAGCCTATTTGCCCCACCATGATACAGGCTTGAGGTTAACTACATTATATGGAGAAATGAGATTAAAATGTGTAATAGTTTCCAAAAGAAATTTCAGTTTTCTGTGATACTAGATTGAGAGTTGAACTTCAAACACAAATAGCAACCTTACCACTGGTCTTTCAGACCCTGACAAATGTGATCATTGCACCTCGTTATCAGTTCTTGTAAAGCTTCTCTTTGATCTGAATGAATATGCTCATCATAAATATGGATTTTGTGTGTTTCATAAATATTCAATATTAAATTGAATATTTCACAATACTTAGACTACATTTCACATGTAGCAGAGGAACAACTTCAGAGTGACAAAAGGTTACAATGAGTTTAAATTTTCTTATGGTATAAAAATAGATTACAGTCACTATTTTACAGAAGAATATGTTACTGAAATTTGAGCAGTTTAAATTGCCTGTGTTCAAATAAGAACAGAAAATGATAGTAACAAAGATATTGATATACATTTCAGGTAACTTTTTGGAAATCAAAAATCATAAGAGAAAAGTGAGTAAATCCTTAGTCTAAACAGCTGAGCCGGTTGCTGTTTTAGTTTTAGGTACATAAGATTTCTTGTGCAGAAATCATGTAATATGAAATTTCTATAATTAAATGTCATAAATGAAAACAATTGAAGCATTGGATGGCATATGTATAATAGTGATTTCAAATTATCTTAGTAAAACATGAAATCTTTTATCAATATCACATTATTGTGCACATCATAAACTTTTACATCCAATGAGAGAAATTAAAGACATAGTTTTTATGTCCAGTGATGAAAAATATATTTGACAAAGGACTATTACAGTTGTATGGAACTACAAAAAAACTACAAAAACACACTGTATGTTGCCGATTTCCAAACAGCAGCTCTACCACTTAGGAGTACATATACATAATCCATGCATACTAAGAAAAAATACAAATTGGGTGCCTGATGAAGTACATAACAATTAAACCCAGGGATTTTATATATTAATTTGAAAGTTCTCCCTATCAGGCAAGCATTTTCAGGGATGTCAACAACTGCAAAATTATCATTAATATATATTCGAATGCTGATTTTGATGAATTGTCTCTATTCAACCTTATACTTCTCAAAAGCTGTGTTCTCTTTAAGGAGTCAAATTAGGAGATACATTACAGTTATAAAATGGGGTACTACTCTAAACATTGTTTTAAAAGCAAGTTGTTCAAGCTCAGCAACAAATTTGAAAGGATTATAGAACCATGCAATTAAATTCACAAGTGTCCAGAGCACCACATTCTGGAAAAGAGTCAAAAAAAAACAGTACCTCAAAAAGGTTATTCATTATTTTTATCAGATTGAATATCTCAGCTGACAAAATGAGCACTGATTTCAACAATGTTAAAATTATTATGAGTAAGGATGTTTCATTTTTCGTATTACTTAACTCTACTGAAAAACATAAATGTTTGAAGCTCAGTATCTTATTTTTTTTTCCATGTTATTGAAAGTTTACTGTGTTCTTAATTAAAAGGAGCAAAAAAGAACCAGTGGATTTGATGGCCAACAGTTGACCAATTTAAAGGTTAATCTCTTTCAAAAACACCCTCACAGAAACACCCAGAATAATGTTTGACCAAATATCTGGACACCTCATGGCCCAATCAAGTTGACACATAAAATTAACTATCACAGGTATCATTTTAATATATTTCTAGATTCTATTTGCTAAAATTTTGTTAAGAACTTTTATGTATATGTTCATTGGCAATTGGTCTGGTTTTGTCTGTTTTTGGTAACAGGGTAATGCTGGCCTTATCAAGTGAATTGGGAATTGTTCTCTCCTCTTATGTATGAATCAGTATTATTTATGACTTAAATGTTGCATAGAATTCACCAGTGAATCCATCCATGTCAGTACTCTTCTTTGAAAGTTTTTAACTATAAATTTAACTTTCTAAATTCCTTTAAGTTTATTCAAGTTATCTATGTTTTGCATCTGCTTTGCTAGTGTATTTCAAGGAATATATCCATTTCATCTAACTTGCTGAATTTATTGGCAGAGTCTGTATTAGTCCTGGACCTTCTTGAAGCAGACATGGAGACAGGATGAAACACGCAAGACAGTACTGGGGAAATCTCTGTGTGAGAAAATGTGGAAGGAACTGAAAGAGCTTGGTAGCTTCTGTTTCCTGCTTTTTAGAATTCGGCTGCTATGTAAAAATGTGGCTGTCTTGAACCAGTCATGCTAGAAGAAGTCCAGCCACATGGAGAGTCCTTGGAAGATGAGATGTCATGTGGATAAAGAAAGAAGCCAAGGAGTCTAAGACACCAGACATGTGAGTAAGTGACACCAACTCGAAAGTGGGTCCTCTATAATGAAAATGACAATGATACCATATAGCTAAGCCATTCCTGAATTCTTACTCACACAAAGTGATCAAAATAAATTGTTCTTTTGGAATAACTAGTTAAGCACCAGTAGATAACTGAAATAGGGGAAGCTGAAGAATAAGAGAAATTTACACTCCATCTGTCAAGAAGCCAAGCAAATCTAGCTTCTGAAATTAGAGTGTAAAGGGAAAGCTAGTAGAAAATTCTACAAGAAGCTGTCAACTCTTTGGGTCACATTAAATATCTGGTGATGGGCTTGGCATCATATCTGGTCACCAGAGCTACTAGTCAGAAAAAGAAGAGCTGGTCACAAAGCCTAGGGGAATAAGGACAAGCATTTCTGTGTCTGCCTATGACCACATCTAACTGTGGTGACCTTCAGAAAGCAATGGCTGTGGGTTTACTTCTGCTTCTCAAATTTTGCAAAAATTTCCCTTTTGGCCAACTCTAACAGGAAATCACACAAGGAAGAGGCTACTGGGAAATACTGTAAAAAATTAATAATGGTAAAATTCAGCACTCATAGAAGTTTTAGAATCATCTTATTGAGTTCCATGAAAAACCTGGCTGGGATTTTTGTTGGAATTATATTCCATCTAAAGATATGTTTGGGAAGACTGGCTATTTTTATTATTTTAAATCTTCTTGCCCATGAACATGGTAATATACTTTTCTTTACTGCTCAGTACTTAGAGTGGCAATGACATCTGAGGATTCTAGTGTTTCTTCATTTCAAAAATAAGAAACAAAACTGCTTTTTTATTTTCAAGTCTATCCTTCTGGTCATTCCCTCCATTCTCTTTTTCTGGAAATTTCTCTTGGTACCTCTTGGAAACTCTAAATTTATTCTCCATGGTTTTGTTTTCAGTTGTTCAATAAATGTTTTTATTTCATTGACAATTTTAAACTGATTCTTTTTTATGTTGGTATGTATTTCTTTCATTCATATCTATCTATTTTCCTTCATATATTCTTGTTCACTCATAACACAATTTTTCCTTAATTAAGTATCCTAAATGCACTTACTTGAAAGTCTATGTCAATCTGTTCTCAGAAAATCAATTTTATCTTGGGTGGATTAATATTTTGATTCTTTATTTTGTTGGCTGTCATTCTTAGCAATAGACTCTTTGCCTTCAAGATTATTCTGAGCCAGAGATTTTAGAATTTGTGTCCCTTTTCTTTCAGCTCTACTTGACTTCCTATTTGGCCTCCAGCTATACTGTGGCATGGGTGATACGGAAAATTAATTCAATTCATTGTTGGGAGACTCTTCCTTTGTCCTTCCACTTCCCTAAGCCCAAAGTATGTGATAAACTATACAGTATGTCCAGCCAATAGAAGGCTCATTTTCTTTCAATGTCCTCACAGGGGTAGCAGAGCACTCTCTAGAGCCTGACTTCAGGCTCTTGCACTTGTCCCTGTCTTGCATGGAATGCTTGCCCCTGTCTTATATGGAATTCTTGCAAGGAACAGTAACTGTAGGAGCTTCATTCTCAACCACTACTACCTGTTTTTGATCTTAGAGCATATGAGAATTGTGTAGATTCATCCCACCTCCTATTTCTGTGTATCTTATTGAAGACGTCAAATGTGTCCTTCCTTTAATTGCAGCACTATTTACAATAGCCAGATCATGGAAGCAAGATAAATGCTCATCAACAGACAAATGGATAAAGAAGATGTGGTGCATATGTACAATGGAATATTACCCAGCCATAAAAAAGAACGAAATTTGGTCATTTGTAGAGACATGTATAGACCTAGAGACTGTCATACAGAGTGAAGTAAGTCAGAAAGAGAAAAACAATATTATATATTAATGCATATATGTGGAATCTAGAAAAATGGTACAGATGAACCTGTTTGCAAGGCAGAAACAGAGACAGAGATATAGAGAACAAATGTATGGACACCGAGGGGGGAAAGGGAGGGTGGGATGAATTGGGAGATTGGGATTGACATATATACACTAAATAATATATATAAAACAGATAACTAATGAGAACCTGCTGTATAGCACAAGGAACTCTACTTCACTTTGCTGTACAATAGAAACTAACACAACATTGTAAAACAACTATACCCCAATAAAAAATAATAAATAAATAAATACCCAATGTTTTCACTTGTTCTGCTATATTGTTTCTTAGGCTTCAACTTAGAATTACAAATATTTTGTTTCAAAGTTTTTGTCTTCGCTAATTATCAAGCAAAAGGGAGATTTGTCTATACTAATGTTTGCCAATAAGCAGAATGTGTGGTTTGCATTGACATTACTCTCTATTTGAATATGAATCTGTATTCATAACTCCCAGTGTCTAATAGGCTTTTATTTAATACGAACCCATTTGGTTGAAATGGTCTCTAATATAAATATTTGTAAAAGTGCACTCTTCAGACTGCATTGTTGATATCACTTTTTCCATCCCACTCCCACCAACAAGCCTTTGCTTTCCAGAGTGATAACTTCTATTCTGTTGCTGTCACCCTTTCCCTCCCAACATCTAATCCTTATTTCTGGCTTAGATGATTACTAGAACATGCATTCTCCACATATGAAGAAAGGTACTATGGTGAGAGGACAGAAGAAATATTCTGGTTCACTCAGAACATAGCAGCTACAAAGCCATGGTTTACTGTCCAATTTTCTAATCCAAAGGAGAGACTGGGTTGGGGGGCGGGGTGGAGATTAGAATGCGTATGATCCACTCTTGTGCTTTACATTCATTCCCATTACTCTTAATTAACTGAGTAATCTATTACCCTTAAGATAATTGAAATCCTTTCAAAATTCTGGCAATGGGTTAATTTACAGCCCTAGTTTGTGGTGTTGTTTGCAAGTGAGGAGGATATATTAAGAATAAGTTGGGATAGACTTCATGGATATATTAAGAATAAGTTGGGATAGAATATGCCAGTCACTACTAGCTATTTTATTTTATTTATTTACTACTCGTCATTTTAAAATGAAAGAGCTCACAGATCTAAAGCAGTGATGGACAAGGTCTGATGCTCAGTGATTCATGGTGTGAACAAGGTATTCTGCAGAGGGCATGTGTATATAGTCCTATGAGGACAGTAAACCAGTAGCTTTGATGAGAAGAGAGGCCTCACTAAGCACTGCTATACACCTTCTTGACTTTCTGTTTCTCTGAGACTCCTTGATTCTCTTCTTCCTTAATTGAATTTCTATTTACTTAAACTGGTTCTTCTGAAATCTTGTTACATATACTCCTTTGTGGGTATTGAAAACAATTTACAGCTGTACTACAAGAATTTCAGTTTTGTATATTTTTTATGTTTTGGTCTTTCATAGATGTTTGGCTTAACTGCTCAATCTTTCTCATTAATTTAACCAATGTGTTTTATGTTACATTAATGAAAGCCTGGGATGAATTGATGATGTCTGTAAGATAGTCAGTGTAGCTCATAAGTGTACATTTTGAGCTTATTTGTTTCTTTCCTTCTCTGTGACCTTCCAGTTAAATTTGAAATTTTGTATTCTGCTCCAGAATTCAACTGCCTCCTTTAACACTATTTTGTTTGTTTGTTTGTTTGTTTGTGGTTCGTGGGCCTCTCACTGTTGTGGCCTCTCCCATTGCGGAGCACAGGCTCCAGCCGTGCAGGGTCGGCGGCCATGGCTCAGGGGCCCAGCCACTCTGCGGCATGTGGGATCTTCCCGGACCAGGGAACGGACCCTTGTCCCCTGCATCAGCAGGCGGACTCTCAACCACTGCACCACCAGGGAAGCCCCAACACTATTTTTTAAAATTTTATATCTATTCCTGACATAAGTGCAAAGCAAGCAACTTGCCATATTTCATAGAGAGCTGACATAACTTGAAGTCCTCCAAGAGCTGTCTTTATTTTGGCATTGGCTCAGATAAGAATCTATAGGGGCTGAAACATTGAATGCTTTCTGCAAATCTGCTGTCTTCTTTGTCACTTAAGAAAATAGCTTCTGGGACTTCCCTGGTGGCACAGTGATTAAGAATCTGCCTGCCAATGTTGGGGACCCAGGTTTGAGCCCTGATCCGGGAATATCCCACATGCCATGGAGCAACTAAGCCTGTGCGCCACAACTACTGAGCCCGCATGCCACAACTACTGAGCCTGTGCTCTAGAGCCCTTGAGCCACAACTACAGAAGCCAACGTGCCTAGAGCCCGTGTTCTGCAAGAGAAGCCACAGAAATGAGAAGCCCACACACCTCAACGAAGAGTAGCCCCAGCTCACCGCAACTAGCAGCAACGAAGACCCAAGGCAGCCAAAAATAAATAAATTAATTAATTAAAAAAAAAAGAAAATGGCTTCCTTTTTTTTAACTTAATGTCTTCTATTATCTTTTGTCCACTCGAACTTTTGTTCATTTAAAGTTTGTAAAGGAGAATTGAACATTTGCATTCATAGGGATGATGAAATCATCATGCCTTCTAGAGAAGGCTGTGATTTAGCTAGCTAGCTGAAACTGTGCAAGTTAAGCAGAGAGGTAAGTTAACCAGTCTTTCTGGCTATATTCTTTCTTTGCACTTTCACTACATTTTAGAAAAATCTAAGTCCCCTCAAGCCCTATTGCCTAGGATAATATCTTACATAGCCAGGAAAGTTGGCTTTCAGTAATTGTGGGAGTGTTTTTAGTGAAGTGATTAAAAGAAGATTTTTTTTCCTTGAAATAGTTTCCATACATTTGAACTCAATGAAAAGTATAAAACAGCTTAAAGATGTGAGGTGTATCTAGTGAGTAAAAATAGATACAAATAGCAAGAGGAGAGGACAGGTCCCAACACAGAAAGGAAGAGTGTAGAATATAAAAGTGGGAATAAAATATCATAGTGTCAGGCTTCCCTGGTGGCACAATGGTTGAGAGTCTGCCTGCCCACACAGGGGAAACGGGTTCGTGCCCCGGTCCGCGAAGATCCCACATGCTGTGGAGCGGCTGGGCCCGTGAGCTATGGCTGCTGAGCCTGCGTGTCTGGAGCCTGTGCTCCGCAACAGGAGAGGCCACAACAGTGAGAGGCCCGCATACTGCAAAAAAATAAAAAGTAAAAAAATAAATAAAATAAAATAAAATAAAATAAATCATAGTGTCTTTTTCATGTCTATATAATGAGGTATTTCCAGTGCTGATAGGACAAACGTAGTACTCACTAACCCCAAGTAAGTGGATATTGATATTTTATTACTTCTGGTTTTAATTCCTATGTCATTCCCAACTGTGCCCAGAATTAGCATTTAAGCTCATTTTGAGAATTTCAACTGTGCATACATAGGCTTAATGACTGGCATTCCTTCCTACCAGTGCTTCTGAGGAACAGCAACTGTGGAGACATAGAGATGCCACTTCTCTCCCTGCTTAAAATTTGTTTTGCCCACACAACCTACTTCCTGCCTTTCCCACGCTGGAACCATCTACTTCTAGAGACCCCAGCCGCAGCCCTTCATCCCATTTGACAGAGGGAAGATGGTGAGGGGCAGAGGACGGGGCCTCTTCCACCCTCCTCATTGCCCTTTTCCTGTTATCTCTTCCCCCACCCAGCCAAAGGCACAGAGGCAGTAACCACTTATCCTGATTGCATTTCAGTATCCCATCCACCTACCCTCAGCCCTGTGGTATTCTTATTTTAAAATCACTGAATACACAGAGAAGACACCTAGAATCCACTTTTTCTACTAAAATATAAATAAAATATATTTAGATTATATATGTCATTATAGCCTGCACAGCCCCAGTCTTTTCTAAAGGTTTTGTGAGGAGGGAGAGAGGGGGAGAAAGAGAAAGAGAAAGAGAGAAACAGAGGAGAGGGGGGAGAATTTTTTTGCCTATTTATCTTTTTGTAGTAGTAGTAATAGCAGTAGCAGTTCTCACTGGATCTGATGTTGGAGGCCTTTAAAAGTTAAAGGAAGGGAAGAAGAGAGGGAGAGAAAGAGAGAGAAAGAAAAGACAATAGAGTGAAAAGGTTCTCTGATTTATTTGAGCAAAAGACCAAGTTTCCTAAAGCTTTTGAATCCACCTCAGTCTCTCTCAGACTAGGGTTGCCAGATAAAATACAGAATACTCAAGTTACATTTGAAATTTAAGTAAAGAACAATTTTTTTTTCTAATCTAAGTGTGCCCCAAATATCTCTTTAGACTTAATCACACCAAAAAATTATGTGTCTTTTATCTGAAATTCAAGTGTAACTGGGCATCCTATTTTTTACTTGATAAATCTGTTGCCCCTCCTCTAAGACTCCACCTCTATTGGAGTTACTGCCTTACCTAGGTCCAAGGCATAGTGCCTGCTGTCTTGAGGAAGTTTTATGTCTTGGGTCCCATGCTTCCAGTTATTGTCCTGCTAAAAGGCTTATAAGGACAAACAGTGGCATAAGATTTCATATATATTATATAGTTTTAGATGTTGTTTTGTTCCCTATGCATATCTTCTTTCTACTTCTTTGCCCTTCTCTCCACTTAGAATATATTATCTCAGGTTGTAAAGAAAATATGGGAGATCA
Organism: Tursiops truncatus; assembly: GCF_011762595.2. NCBI lineage: Eukaryota > Metazoa > Chordata > Mammalia > Artiodactyla > Delphinidae > Tursiops > Tursiops truncatus. The sequence continues at coordinate 129,415,421 of NC_047037.1, read as the reverse complement.
AAGTAGCCAAAATCTTGGCTTCTGAAACCCTGATTGGCTCAAAGATTAAACAATTCTTTTGAAAGAATACAGATACAAAATAAAAAAGTGTCTCCTGATTTTAGTTGCTGGAAAAGAGAATCACAGGGAAAGAAGACATTTATACTGACCCTGGGAGGTATCTCAACATCTCTGCATACCATCTCAGCAAAAGCAGATATGAACTTCAATGCATGAATTATGCAAATGTATGACTTTTTGCTATAATTTAATTTAATTTTATCTGGAGTTCCTATTCCACTGGGTTGGTTAAAATATAATCTCACCTAATTTAGGATAACTAATAATCACTTACTGTACAGTAGTGGATTTAATCTATGTTTAGGGATCATATATAGGGTATCAGCTGTATTGGCAGAATGAATGGAAACTAATCCCAAATTATCATTATCTATTGCCGTGGGCCTCTACAGAGACACTCTAGGTTCCCATAGATCTCTTCTAGGCCCATCTCTCCCTGACCACAAGGCTGCCCATTCTCAGCATCTGCTTGCATACTCTGAGACCTCAGGAGAATGTCTTTTCCTTTCAAGGCTATGTTAAAGTGCTCAGGGATCCTGAGGCTGGTTTGAACCGCTTGACTCAGGTAGTGCCCAGGCATCTTTAGTCTATTGCTCCAGAACCACACTGGGTCAGTGTGTTCTATAAAGTTTTCTGTCTCCCCGGAAGCAAAGCAGGGTATTTTCTGTTCTTGGAATCTCAACTTCATCTGAGGGTCCCACAGTGCCTACAAGGTTCTGCCTTCTAGGGGGTGGTCAGGGGCAACACACCTTCTCAGGAACCCACAATCATTTAGCACTCTTCATTGCAGGATTGATTATGAGCCCCAGGAAACATTTCATGATGTCTGGAGATATTTTTTGGTTGGCAAAACCGGACACGTGTTACTAGTTTCTAATGTGTAAGGCACGGGACAACTCCCAGCCCCCAGACACAGAGTTAAACGTTCCAAACTTTCAAAAGTGCTGAGGTTGAGAAACTCTTCTTTAAAACTGTGTGAAATGATCACATAACACTGATAAATTTCTATGTGACCCCTGTAATACTCTACTCATTGTTGAAGTTTACAATTGTAAACTTCAAGTGTGAGATATGATTATATGGACCAGATAGGTGATACCATTCCCAGTCAGAATCTAAAGGAAATAAATCCCTCTTAAAGGCATTTTACAAGTGCCATTTTGGTTGCAGTTGGAGTTCACAAGTGCTCCACAGGCTACAACTGTTATTTTATTAAATAAGGTGATTACTGAAATAAAAGGAAGAAAATATGACAGTGACATAAAACACATTTTAAAGGATGCGAGTTCACTGATGTTTGCTTTTAATGTATGGCACTGATTAGGTAGATTTCTAGTAACATCTCAGTAATGATAGCATTAGGTGCCTCCACCTCTTAACTTAAATTAAAGTGATTGAAGTATGCAAAGCAGACAGAAGTCTTCTGATGCTATGGTTCATTGATAACTACCATCTCACAAAACTTTCCCTTAAGTGCAATGTAAATCCTTCAGCCTTTTTTTTTTAATTAATTAATTTATTTTTTGGCTGTGTTGGGTCTTCGTTTCTGTGCGAGAGCTTTCTCTAGTTGCAGCAAGCAGGGGCCACTCTTCATCACGGTGCGTAGGCCTCTTACTATCGCGGCCTCTCTTGTTGCGGAGCACAGGCTCCAGACGCACAGGCTCAGTAGTTGTGGCTCACGGGCCTAGCTGCTCCGCAGCATGTGGGATCTTCCCAGACCAGGGCTCGAACCCATGTCCCCTGCATTAGCAGGCAGATTCTCAACCACTGTGCCACCAAGGAAGGCCCTTCAGCCTTTAAGAAATTAAAGTGTCAACAAAGAAACCTGACCTTGAAAAAAACTTAATGCGAATTTCCTAACAATAAGATCTGTTACCAACATACACGCCCTCCTAACAAAAATAAATTTTCCTTGCACATTCAAGATTTTATTATGTTGTTGAATAACATTTAAATATTTTAGACTTTGTAAAGTTCCCTTCATAGACATTTACATTAATAAGAGCTGGAGGGCTTCCCTGGTGGCGCAGTGGTTGAGAGTCCGCCTGCCGATGCAGGGGACACGGGTCCATGCCCCGCTCCGGGAAGATCCCACGTGCCGCGGAGCGGCTGGACACGTGAGCCATGGCCACTGAGCCTGCGCGTCCGGAGCCTGTGCTCCGCAATGGGAGAGGCCACAGCAGTGAGGGGCCTGCGTTAAAAAGAGCTGGAGTTCATTTTAGGGAGAGTAATAAAGATGCGTCATTTCTACAAAAAAATTTAAGTTTTTCATACCTATAAATAAATGATAAACATTTACTTATTTTAAGAATCCCTTTGGAAAAAATATATAATTTTCTCTCAAGGATGAATTAATTCAATTTTGTAGACTTAGCTGTAAGTGTGAGTATTAGTTCTTTGGAGAATCAGTTAGTTTCACTGTGCCTCAGTTTCCTTACTGGTTAAATAAAAGTGATGGCAACTGACTGTCTCCCAGGGATATTTCAAAAGGCGCTAAAACATTGTAAAGGGATTTAACAATACAGATGGCCATATAGCTTATTATTTAGTGATATGAGAGCAAAGATGGAAATTAGAATACTGTGAGCACTAACTCAACATAAAATCCTGACTGTGAGGTACAGAGAGAAGGTACGCTCACCTCAGGGACATCGCCAAGGGTTTAGCCCGGATGGCAACATGGAAGCAACAGTCCAACACGTGCCTGCCCAGCTAACACCCTCATTCTGAATAAATACTTTTCTTGCTGTGTATATTTGGCTCTCGGGGACAACCTGTCACATGCACTACTCCAGCTACTAAAGGCAACCCCAAATTAACATAAAGTAAAAATTGTATGCAAGTTCAAAGTAATGCTTTTATTAGTCACCTCTCAAACCAGATTTTCATGTCTGAAGTCCCCCTACAGAGGAATTCTAGAACCCACACTGATCCTCTAGCAACATAATTATCTAATTGAAGGAATACAAAGTAGTTGTATGGCTGTTAGTGTGTTCTTTGCACACTGGCTGGTAGGCCATGCTCTTTCAAGCCTCCTGCTTAGTACATGTCACTTCACCTCAGGACAGTGGAATGGCACATAGCATCACATTCATGCCTTTGTTGGAGAAAAAGGGAGGGAGATGGAACTATACTCTAAACTTTTACTCCATCTCACTACCTTTGTCAATGAGGGCTTAAGGCAGCTTATCCTTGATAACCAGCAAGGACCTACTGTACAGCACAGGGAACTCTACTCAATATTTTGTAATAACCTATAAGGAAAGAGAATCTGAAGAATGAAAAAATATATATATATATATATAAGATACACCTGAAACTAACACGATATTGTAAATCAACTATACTTCAATAAATAAATGAAACCAAAAAAAAGGCAGTTTGATCCTTGTCATTCCCACATCCTAGCCCACTCCAGCCCAACAAGAATAGTAGGAGAGTCAAGTTCCTTACAGAGTTTTCATAGCTTCCTCTTCTTTTAAGGGAAAGCAATTTTGTTATTTACTAAAATCAAAAGAATTAAAGAAATTCACAGTGAGAGAACAAATCATTTTTGTTCTTACTTGGCTGAAGGACAAAGCTTAGGACCGTTGTTTAAAATTCTGTTGTATCCAATACATATGGCAACATGTTTGCTATGAAGGTGTGCATTCTTCAGTTGATGGCCCATATGGTTACAGACCCCAATAAAAATAAGGGACTAAACTGGGAGTCATATACTTTAACTTACTACCCATTACACTACTCATTATGAATTCCTGTGGGTTGCTAAAAATATAAACACCCTTACAGATAAAATTATTCCAATCCTGATGAATCCATTCACCCCAAGTTCAATGTGAAACACTGTACTGAATGTGGGAAAAATCCCAACAACCGGGGAAAGAAAAGGAGCTTTTATAACAAAAATACTGTTTTCGAGGCCAGAATAGTCACATTAATTATGCAACGAGTGCTACTTTGCTTCAATTACCTCAGCCTCTGCATTTGAAGAGCCTTATTAAATAGTTATGTCTCTGTATATTTAAAGAAAGAGAGTTTTATTCATTTGATGAAACTATTTTTATTGTATAGGATTGCAGTATCATAATTCTACATATTGTACTTAATCGTGTCACCTCCCTTCTCTTTCTTCACCTCCCCAGCAAGGTGCACATAAAGAAGATACATATTACGTCGGCCACACAAACTTGCCAAGCAAAGTATATATGAGAAATTTCTAGAGGGGAAAAAAAACAAAAACAAACAAACGAACAAAAAAAAACAGTAGGGAGGAATCAGTGTAAAACTGCCAACTGCTCCCTGACAAAAGTTCCTCATAAGTACTTCAGCCTTCCTGTGTTTGTTTAAAGCAACTCCAAATACCATCCAGATACGTTCCCCTTGTAGTATGAATTAATTTTAGCTGACAAAGTAAAAGTCTCCATTCATCTCCAATTCTCATCAAGTAAGCAAGTTACCCCTTCCAGAGGAAGAAACTGAAGTTACTGTTCAATCTCCTTTGCTCCTTTGGTAGCTGTACAAAAACTAATTAGCTGCTTGCCTTGGAAGTTCTTTTCCTGAGAGAATCACCTTCATGCCGCTATAAAGACAGTCACGCTAACGCACATTAATTGTACTAAAAGCAAAAACTGTTAGAGCCAAATGCAAAGCCTAGCTAACATTGGCTTTTTGTGAACCACCAACAAATGGTGGTGTTTTGAAGTCTATTTATTACAATGTCACCAATTCCTTTGATGAGCTTCTCAAGATGTGAGTGTGAAACATTCCATGGCCTTTGGAACAGAAAGGAAACAATTAAAATGGAAGAGGAAGATGGCAGATCTTCCTTTGATCTTTCTTTGACCTTCCTTGGTGTAATCTGACAAAACAGTCCAGGGAGTTTTGTTAAAATTCGATGCCTTCTACAAAGAGGCCAACTGCATACATTTTACTATTTCATATAGGCAGAACTCATTTTCCTGCACTTCTGTTTATTGCACTTCATAAATATTGTGTTGTTTACAAATTGAAGGCTTCTGGCAACCCTGCCTTGAGCAAATCTATTGGCCCTATTTTTCCAATAACATTTGCTCACTTTGTGTCTCTGTGTCACATTTCTCACAATATCTTAAACTTTTTCATTATTATTATATTTGTTACGGTGGTCTTTGATTCGTAATCTTTAAGAACACTATTGTAATTGGGGGAGGGGTGCCTTGAACCACACCTGTAATCACACCCATATAAGCTACAAAACTTAATTGATTAATACTGTGTGTGTACTAAGTACTCCTCTGGCAATTTCTCCATCTCTCTCCCTCTCCTTGGGTCTTCTTATTCCCTGATATGCAACTATATTGAAATTAGGCCTGTAAATAACTGTACAATGGCCTCTAAATGTTGAAGTGAAAGGATCACACATCTTTTACTTTAAATCAAAAGCTAAACATGATTAAGCTTAGTGAAGAAGGCAAGTCTAAAGCCAAGGTAGGCTGAAATCTAGACTTCTTGTGCCAAATAGTTAAGTTGTAGATGCAAAGGAAAAGTTCTTGAAGGAAATTAAAAGTGCTACTCCAGGGACCACAAAAATGGTAAGAAAGCAAAACAGCCTTTATTACTGGTATGGAGAAAGTTTTAGTGTTCTGGATAGGTCAAACCAGCCACAGCATTCCCTTAAGTTAAAGCCTAATTCAGAGCAAGGCCTGAACTCTCTTCAATTCTGTGAAGGCTGAGAGAGGTGAGGAAGCCTCAGAAGAAAAGTTTGAACTAGCAGGTGTCGGTTCATGAGGTTTAAGGAAAGAAGTGATCTCCATAACATAAAAGTACAAGATGAAGCAGCAAGGGTTGACATGGACACTCCAGTAAGTTATCCAGAAGATGTAGCTAAGATTTTTAATAAACGTAGCTAAACTAAACAACAGATTTTCCAGTGTAGATGAGACAGCCAGTATAAACTGGAAGAAGATGTTGTCAACTAGAACTTTCATAGCTGGAGAGGAGAAGTTATTGCCTGGCTTCAAAGCTTCAAAGGACACACTAACTTTCCCGTTAGGGTCTGTTTGGTCTGACTCAGCTGGTGACTTTAAGTTGAAGCCAATGATCATTTACCATTCTGAAAATCCTAAGACCCTTAAAAATATGCTAAATCTACTCGGCCCATGCTCTATAAATGAAACAACAAAGCCTAGATGACAGCACATCTGCTTACATTGCGGCTTATTGAATAGTTTAAGATCTACTGCTCAGAAAAAGAGATTCCTTTGAAAATACTACTGCTCACTGACAATGCACCTGGTCACCCAAGAACTCTGATGGAGATGTAAAACAAGATTAATGTTGTTTACATACCTTCTAACACAACTTCCATTCTGCAGTTCATGGATTAAGGAGTAATTTCAATTTTCAAGTCTTTTTTTTTTTTAATTTTTATTACTGTTGATTTACAATGTTGCATTAGTTTCTGCTGTACGGCAAAGTGTATCAGTAACACATGTACATATATCCACTCTTTTATAGATTCTTTTTCCATATAGGTCATTACAGAGTATTGAGAAGGGTTCCTATTCTTTAAGAAATACATTTCGTAAGGCTATCACTACAATAGGTAGTGATTCCTCTGTTCGATCTGAGCAAAGTAAATTGAAAATCTTCTGGAAAGGATTCGCCATTCTAGATTTTATTAAGAACAATTGTGACTCATGAGAAGAGGTCAAAATATCAGCAACTACAGGAGTTTGGAAGAAGTTGATTCTAAGTCTCATGGATGACTTTCATGGGCTCAAGACTTCAGTGAAGGAAGCAAATGGCGATGTGGTAGAAAGAGTAAGAGAAGTAGAATTAGATGTGGAGCCTGAAGACGTGGCTGAATTGCTGCAGTGTTACGATAAAACTTCAAGATGAGAAGTCACTTCTTATGGATGAACAAAGAAAGTGGTTTCTTGAGATAGAATCTACTCCTAGTGAAGATGGTTTAAATGACAATAAAGGATTTAGAATATTATACAAACTTGGTTGGTAAAGCAGCAGCAGGATTTGAGAGGATTGACTCCAATTTTGAAAGAAGTTCTACTGTAGGTAAAATTCTATCAAACAACATTGGATGCTACAGAGAAATCGTTCCTGAACAGAAGTCATTGATGCAAACTTCACTGTTGTCTTATTTGAAGAAATTACCACAGTCAACCCAACTTTTACCAACCACCAGCCTGATCAGTTAGAGCCATCAACATCGAGACAGAACCCTCCACTAACAAAAAGATTTTGACTCACATGATGGTCAGCATATTTTAGCAACAAAGTTATTTTTTATTAAGGCATGTACATTATTTATTAGACACCATGCTGTTGCACATTAAAAGATTGCTATATAGTATAAACATGACTTTTACATGCTTGGGAAACCAAAAATTTGTGTGACTCGCTTTATTGCAATATTCACTTTATTGTAGTGGTCTGGAATGGAACGCATACTATCTTTGACTTCTGCCTGTATTAGGACACATCAATACGAGGCTAATGAAGCTCAAAGAAACGTGGCCTATTTCTATTAAAGACTTGATTAATCACAGGGTCATGTCAAAAATAATATTAGCTTTAGAAATAAGTATTAAAGCACTGTGTGGAAAGTGATAAAGTGAGTTCTGGACATTTTTCTCTGGTGATTAAAAAATGTCCTGAGTCAATTCAACACTCTTATTTTGATAAGCTACTCAGGAGACAAAGGAGTAATTTTCTTTTTAAAAAAGAAAATCAGAAATGAATAAAAGTAAAATTGGCTTGATGTTCTACTAGAGACTGACAGATTTAGACAACACTAACACTGCAAAATATAAAAAAAACATAATTAATATTTAGGTGTGAAATACGTTAGATAATTGTTTTTCAGCAAAGTGACTTTCAAGTTGTTTTGAATGTTTAAAATGCTAATTTTAAAATCAATTTATTTGGCTTTTTTTTTTCAGTATATGCTCTGCATACTAATTAGACATAAGATGAAGTCTAAAAGCCCAGGTATCAACAGAAACACAATGGGCTGAGCTGCTGCTTCAGAAGGAAAACTGTGTGACAGAAAATAAAGTTAACAAACTTGGCTATTCTAGAATTTTTTCTGTAAAAATTATACAAAGAACCCATTATTAAGTTATGCTTTTTGTTTTTAGTTATATAACCCACTTCTGTGTCTTCTGTCTGTCCTGAGTTTTTACTGTAATCTGTGGGAGAGGTAGGCTCTTGTAGAATTACTCCACATTGGCTAGCACCTAAAGCCTCAACCCTGTTTTAAAAAGACAGTAAATTTCAGAAGTCTTTGTCAGCACACATAGACATCAAAGTTTAAAAAATAGATATTTTTCTTTTTCAATCACATGGTACAGAACACTGGGATATTAACCAATTATGGTTTAAAGCATTGAGACAAACCAAAGCTTCTTTCTCTTTTTCAGAAATAAAAAGTCAGTCCTAATTACTTTTACCATCTACATTTGGTTGAAGAGTGATGGCCTTCTGGTCGTTTGAAAATACAAGTTCAGTTTTTAAAGTTCACATGGGATGCAACTTTGTTGTCCATCTATGTGGTGTTTAAAGTGTATGGCTTTCTCTTCAGTCAACAATTTAGAATATCTGTACTAAAAACTCCTCTCAAAATATTCAATTATTAATTAATTATTATGTAGATTTTCTCACAGATTCATTTAAGAAATCAGATATTCAAGAGTTAGTCTAATGGCCATATTAACTAAGCATTTTCCTAGATCCCATAAACTCCATTAATGAATTACAGTAGATACAAAGAAGTTCCTGAGCCATATTGTCTCAAATGTTGCAAAATGCTTTGTACTTTGTATAAAGATGTTCGGTTCATGCATTGTTTATTTGAACTGCATTTGTGTTTTTGCTAAAACCAGTATTGAAACCATTAGTCATTGTGTTATCAAAAGTTTCTTTTAGAGAACCACCACCTTCCTTCCCATGGTTAGTTTCTTGGGGGAAAAAACAAAACAAAACAAAGCAAAAACCAGCTATATCTCAGTAATGAATTTTCATGATTTCTGTTGTCAGACAAAGAAAACAATGTAAACCTATGTACTCTCTTTTACCTTGGCTTCCAAAAGAATTATAGGCAAATTTAGTGACAGATTGTAGTAATCTGCTCATGCCAAGCACATATTTATGTCTATCCCTGTTCCTTTTTTTTTGGTACGCGGGCCTCTCACTGTTGTGGCCTCTTCCGTTGCGGAGCACAGGCTCCGGACGCGCAGGCTCAGCAGCCATGGCTCACAGGCCCAGCCGCTCTGCAGCACGTGGGATCTTCCCGGACCAGGGCACGAACCCATGTCCCCTGCATCGGCAGGTGGACCCTCAACCACTGCGCCACCAGGGAAGCCCATACTTTTATATTTTTTAAATGAAGTTTCTGTAGTAATTCTCAAATGTATTTCTCTATAGGTAATGTGTCTTTTCTCTTTGGCTTTCTTTTATAATTTATCTTTATTTCTTGTTTTCAGAAATTCAACATGATATTCCTCAGCATAATTTTCTTTGTCTTCATTTTGCTTGGGTTCGTTGATCTTGGTTCTGTGAATTTATAGATTAAAAAAAGAGAAGGAAACATGGTGAATTTTTTTTTAATATTTTTTAAACTGTACTCCACGGGACTCTTTTTTTTTTTTTTTTCTTTATGTTATTATCCCACATGTCACTTAACTAAAGCTTTATTAAACTTTTTTTAAGTCTTTTTTTTTCTCTCTCTCTCTCTCTTTGTGCTTCAGTTTCACTAGTTTTTATTGCTATGGTTTAAAGTTCACTGATCTTTTCTTCTTCACTCTCTAATCTGCTGTTAATCTCACCCAGAACAAATTTTCATTTCAGATATTGTAACTTTCTCCCTTAGAAATTTCATTTGATCCTCCTCTCTTTTTTAAAAGCAATTTCACTTTTCTCTTTACTGTGTTCATGTTTTTCTTTAAATTCTTGGCAGTTTGCCTGTTCTTACCTGGTACTCTCATCATCTCTGTCATTTCTAAGAATATTTCAATTGACTAATTTTTCTCCTGGCTATCAGTTACATTTTTCTGTTTTTTAAATTGTTTTTATATCTGGCAATTTTTATTCAATTCTCAATGTTGCACGTGTTAAATTGTGGAGTGTCTGGATTTTGCTTTCTTCCTTCAAAGAATGTTGAGTTCTGTTTTGGCTCAGTTAAATTACTTGAAGTTCATCTTGACCATTTTAAAATTTGTTTTTAAGCTTTGTTAGGATGGGGCTAAAATAGTCTCTACTCTAGGGCTAGGTGTTACTACCATAATGTTTCTGGGACCTTTACTAAATAACCGTGGTATTTAACAAGCTAGTCAGAACTCACACATCACTTCATCTTATATAAACTCTAGAATTCATTCCATTTGCCATTCCTGGTAGTTCTTTGTCTGGTCTCATGGTGTTTCATTCTCTACATATGTGGCTTAGTATTTAGTAGCAGACTCAAAGAGACCCATGTGCAGATTTCCAGAGTGCTATTTCTGTGTAACTCCCTCTGTACTCTGCTTGACAAATCCCAGCTATTTCAGCCCCCTACACATTAATTTCTGTCTTCTTGACTTAGAATCCATGTTTTGTTTGAGTTCCCCTCCTTTCTCTGTGAAACAAAACATGCTTCCAGGCAGCAAGTCAGCGTGTTTGTAGGGCTCACTTAGTTTATTACTCTTTTCTTCGAGCCCACAGTCCTATGCTGTCTATGGATGAGTAGCTGAAAATAGTTGTTTCATATAATTTGTCTAGTTTTCTAGTTGTTTTTCAGCAGAGGTGCAAGTCAACTACCAGTCACTCTGCCATGGCCGAAGTAGAAGTCAGTGGTCTGCTTAGCATTATTCTAATACATTTAGTTATACTCTGTTTAATAATGTAATGCATGTCATATCCTTTTGTAATATAAGTGTATACATTCTATAAAATTATCCATAAAAAATAATAATAAATACTCTGAAGAAATGGAAAAGCATATTTTTGACCCAGAGAAGAGCTAACAAGTCTTTCAATGTTTCCTGGCCCCAAGAGATGGTGATAAAAGGGGATTTAAGTTTAACAAAAAGGCTATTTCTTTTCTTTCAGATGAGAAAATGTTAAAGATCTCTTCCATCCAAACTATGGAGTCAGCTTCCCTTGGAGCCCTTAAGAAAAATAAGCATCAAATGCTTGAGATACTTATCTACCTAAAAACAGAAGGAGTTTTCTGGTGGTGTGATACTTTAATTATAAAGCATTCAACAAGCTGTGAACTTTCTTTGTAATTTTATTGTCACAGAAATGGTAAAGCATTATTTTCACCAAACTTAAAAAGAAAAAAGCACCTTTTAAAATAAAAGCTACAAATATTATTTTAATTATACAAGTCTAAGATAATTAGAATGTGTTTTAGTAAAATAATTTTATTGTCTATGAGTACTCATGGCCTGTATCATTTCTCTGAATAAGGCAGGTATGCCTTAAAAGTACTAGGATTAAAAATAATGAGAGGAACCTAATCTGGAAGTAGGTATTGCTATCAAGTAAAACATAAGGGTCATTTCTACAAATACAGTCTTCAGGGATACGGTTTAAAAAGCACCACAAATAGGCACACATTTTCTTTTTTTTTTTTTTTTTGGTGGTACGCGGGCCTCTCACTGTTGTGGACTCTCCCGTTGCAGAGCACAGGCTCCGGACGTGCAGGCTCAGCGGCCATGGCTAACGGGCCTACTCACTCTGCGGCATGTGGGATTTTCCCGGACCGGGGCATGAACCTGTGTCCCCTGCATCGGCAGGCGGACTCTCAACCACTGTGCCACCAGGAAGCCCCATTTTCTTTTTTTAATGCATTTGTTTATTACAGTATTTCATTAACAGCTACATACAGAATCCTACACAGATAATCTATAGTTTAAGTCTGGCAGAACAACTTTGGATCATCATAGTCAGGAAGGAGGTAGGTTTGGTGATGTATCTCATGGACATCATTTGGTGATGTCTTTTCATGGATGTCTTTCATAATTTCCCACAAAAAATTTTTATTTTCACAGGTATTTTACACAAAGTTTAAGATGTCTGCTCAGACCTCTTTGTTGACTCACTAATATTCTTGATAAAAATCCAGTTGCACATATGGCATTGGGATGCCTGTGATGTTTGTACAACTCTCTTATTTTGTCATTCAGAAATGCACTTAAATCTGAATTCTCCAAAAAGACCTTTTTCAAACAGCATAACTAAAATAGCTAGTTTTTGTAACATCTCTTCATTTTAAATTTCTGCATGGAACTAATCATTATCCAATACTTTTGTTTGTTTACTTATTTACCTATTTATTTGTATAGTCACCAATCCTCAGTTCCCATCCCATATTCAAATGAAATGTTAAATACTTGAAGTCTGGATCTTTGTCTATGGTTAACTTATATATCCCTGGCATCTAGAACAGTCTCTGACGAGAAGAAAAGACTCAATAACTATTTGTTAATTTGTGAAATCGATAAAAGGTGGTTATTAGGGAAATAATAGTGGAGGTGAGTTCCATCTCAGAGACAATGTATAAAGAGGACCTGAACAATGGCAGTAATTGTTATTTTCCTTTTCTATAACTTCTACTACATTTTTATTACTTTTTTCAGTAGTCTACTTACGACTGCATGTGAAACTTAATCATAACAATCAATTAGAGTTGTTCTCATAAGTTATGATAATATTTAGATTTATAGATTGGGCAATTAGGATGATTGGATGGGGAAGACTGAGTCATGAATCTTAGACATAAGTCCATTTGGGCAATCAGGAAACAGTATTTAGTTGATATGGATTCAGAAAATAAATTATAGTATCACAGTGCATGTGCTCTTAAGTTGTCCTGATACAAAGTAATAAGCAAATGGAGAACATGGACACTGAGTGAGTGACATCAACATGTCCTGGGAGGCAGGCAGTGAGGAAACATCAAGGAAATTTCTCTGTAGGTCACTTGGTTCTGTGCAGGAGGTCAAGACAGGGCCAACACAAGACAGAGTCTTGGAGGAAGATGAAGGAACAAGACAGGATCACATTTCTCAGAGCTAAGACAACTAAGTATTTGCCATTCATTTGCAAGCCCACAGCAACTAATTCCTCCAACGTTGAGCTGGGACTCACATGAGATATTTTAAGAAGAGATTATGGAATCAATTAATGACTTGTACACTTACTAGCTGAATACTTTGGGCCCATTACTTTAGTTTTCCAAACCTTAGTTTCTTCATTCCTAAAATGGAATGATATCTACCTCATTAGATTGTTAGGAGAATTAAAGATCATCTATGGAAATAACTCAATCTAAAGCCTGCTGTTTGGTAACTACTATATGAAGTGTCACTTTGATGATTATTAATATTTCCGGACATAGTCAATCTCAAGAACTGGAGAGGCCTGATCAGGCAGAGCATTTGTGTCATGTTGGGCAGCTGTGAGGACTTTAAGCTGCAGAGAATTGGGCCTCTTTGGGCTGCATGCTCCTTTAAAGTCCCTAGAATGAATTTGGCTAAGACCTTCACGCTTCATGGAAGCAGTCCAATGTAGGGTGTTAACCCACACGTTAGAGCTATTTTATTTTTCAATTATTGATCCCTGTCAAAGTTGCAGAAAAGATGTATCTGAAGATCAAAATGTAAACAGTACCTATTAAAATAATTTGTCATAAAACATAGGATAATTTGAAGTCAAAATTTTTAGGCATTGGCTGACCTTGGAAAGAAATGTACTACCTACTAAGACACATCCTAGAGTGGAAATTGAGTGATTTTGGTTTAGCATCGAGATTTCATTATTCTGGGGGACCTTCAAGATGGCGGAGGGGTAGGAAGTGGAGATCACCTTCCTCTCCACAGATACATCAGAAATACATCTACACGTGGAACAACTCCTACAGAACACCTACTGAGTGCTGGCAGAAGACCTCAGACCTCCCAAAAGGCAAGAAAGTCCCCACGTACCTGGGTAGGGCAAAAGAAAAAAGAAAAAACAGAGACAAAAGAATAGGGACGGGACCTGTACCAGTGGGAAGGAGCTGTGAACGACGAAAGGTTTCCACACCCTAGGAAGCCCCTTCGTGGGTAGAGACTGCGGGTGGCGGAGGGGGAAGCTTTGGAGCCATGGAGGAGAGCGCAACCACAGGGGTGCGGGGGGCAAAGCGGAGAGATTCCCGCATGGAGGATCGGTGCTGGCCAGCACTCACCAGCCCGAGAGGCTTGCCTGCTCACCTGCCGGGGCGGGCAGGGCTGGAGCTGAGGCTCGGGCTTTGGTCGGATCCCAGGGAGAGGACTGGGGTTGGCGGTGTGAACACAGCCTGAAGGGGCTAGTGCGCCATGGTTAGTCGGTAGGGAGTCCAGGAAAAAGTCTGGAGCTGCCGAAGAGACAAGAGACCATTGTTTCATGGTGCGCGAGGAGAGGGGATTAAGAGCGTCAGCGCAGACCCCAGAGACGGGCATGAGATGCTAAGGCGCTGCTGCCACCACCAAGAAGCCTGTGTGTGACCACAGGTCACTCTCCACACTGCCCCTCCCAGGAGACTGTGCACCCCACCATCACCAGAGTCCCGTGATCCAGGGACAACTTCCGCGGGAGAACGCACGGCATGGCTTAGGCTGGTGCAACGTCACGCTAGCCTCTGCTGCCGCAGGCTCGCCCCGCATCCGTGCCCCTCCCTCGCCCCAGCCTGAGCTCCCGAATCAGCTGCTCCTTTAACCCCTCCTGTCTGAGTGAAGAACAGACACCCTCAGGCTACCTACATGCAGAGGTGGTGCCAAGTCAAAGCTGAACCCTGGGCGCTGTGCGCACAAAGAAGAGAAAGGGAAATCTCTCCCAGCAGCCCTCAGAAGCAGTGGATTAAAGCTCCACAATCAACTTGATGTACCTGCATCTGTGGAATACCTGAGTAGATAACAAATCTTCCCAAAATTGAGGAGGTGGACTTTGGGAGTAACTGTAGACTTGGGGTTTGCTTTCTGCATCTAATTTGTTTCTGGTTTTGTTTATCTTAGTTTGGTATTTAAAGATTATTATCATTGGTAGATTTGTTTATTGATTTGGTTGCTCTCCTCCTTTGTGTGTGTGTATATATATATACATATATATATGTATATATATATATTTTTTTTCATCCTTTCGAGAGTGTGTATGTGTATGCTTCTTTGTGTGATTTTGTCTGTATAGCTTTGTTTTTTACCATTTGTCCTAGGGTTCTGTCTGTCGTTTTCATTTTTTTTTTTATAGTTTTTAGCATTTGTTATCATCGGTGGATTTGTTTATTGGTTTGTTTGCTCTCTTCTTTCTTTCTTTTATTACTTTTCTATTTTTTTTATTTTTAATAATATATTTTTTAAAAATTTTAATTTTAATAACTATTTTATTTTTTCTTTCTTTCTTTCCTTTTTTTTCTCCCTTTTTTTCTGAGCTGTGCAGCTGACAGTCTTGGTGCTCTGGCTGGGTGTCAGGCATGAGCTTCTTAGGTGGGAGACCTGAGTTCAGGACATTGGTCAACAAGAGACCTCCTGGCGCCCTGTAATATCAAATGGAAAAAGCTCTCCCAGACATCTCCATCTCAACGCTAATACCCAGCTCCACTCAATGACCAGCAAACTCCAGTACTGGACATCCCATGCCAAACAACTAGCAAGACAGGAACAAAACCCCACCCATTAGCAGAGAGGCTGCCTAAAATCATAATAAGGTCACAGACACCCCAAAACACACCACCGGATGCAGTCCTGCCCACCAGAAAGACAAGATCGAGCCTCATCCACCGGAACACAGGCACTAGTCCCCTGCACCAGGAAGCCTACATGACCCATTGAACCAACCAGAAAGTAAGCACAGAGGGAACTTACCTCAATATAATAAAGGCCATAGCTGACAAACCCACAGCCAACATTGTTCTCAGTGGTGAAAAACTGAAACCATTTCCACTAAGATCAGGAAGAAGACAAGGTTGCCAACTCTCACCACTATTATTCAACATAGTTTTGGAAGTTTTAGCCATAGCAATCAGATAAGACAAAGAAATAAAAGGAATCCAAATCAGAAAAGAAGAAGTAAAACTGTCACTGTTTGTCATTGACATGATAATATACATAGAGAATCCTAAAGACACTACCAGAAAACGACTAGATCTAATCAATGAATTTCGCCAAGTAGCAGGATACAAAATTGATGCACAGAAATCTCTTGCATTCCTATATACTAATGATGAAAAATCTCAAAGAGAAATTAAGGAAACACTCCCATTACCATTGCAACAAAATGAATAAAATACCTATAAATAAACCTACCTTAGGAGACAAAAGACCTATATGCAGAAAACTGTAAGACATTGATGAAAGAAATTAAAGATGATACAAACAGATGGAGAGATATACCATGTTCTTGGATTGGAAGACTCAACATTGTGAAAATGACTCTACTACCCAAAGCAATCTACAGATTCAATCCAGTGCCTATCACACTACCAATGGTGTTTTTCACAAAACTAGAACAAAGAATTTCACAGTTTGTATGGAAGCACAAAACACCCCAAATAGACAAACTGATATTGAGAAAGAAAAACGGAGTTGGAGGAATCAGTCTTCCTGACTTCAGACTCTACTACAAAGCTACAGTAAACTAGATAGTATGGTACTGACACAAAAAAAGAAATAAATATCAATGGAACAGAATAGAAAGCCCAGAGATAAACCCACGCACATATGGTCACCTTATCTTTGATAAAGGAGGCAAGAATATATAATGGAGAAAACAGCCTCTTTAATGAGTGGTGCTGGGAAAACTGGACAGCTACATGTAAAGGAGTGAAATTAGAACATTTCCTAACACTGTATACAAAAATAAACCCCAAATGGATTAAAGACCTAAATGTAAGGCCAGACACTATCAAACTCTTAGAGGAAAACATAGGCAGAACACTCTATGACATAAATCACAGCAAGATCCTTTTTGACCCACCTCCTAGAGAAATGGAAATAAAAACAAAAATTAAAAAATGGGACCTAATGAAACTTAAAAGCTTTTGCACAGCAAAGGAAACCATAAACAAGATGAAAAGACAACCCTCAGAATGGGAGAAAATATTTGCAAATGAAGCAACTGATAAAGGATTAATCTCCAATGTTTACAAGCAGCTCATGCAGGTCAATATCAAAAGCACAAACAACCCAATCCAGAAATGGGCAGAAGACGTAAATAGACATTTCTCCAAAGAAGATATACAGATTGCCAACAAACACATGAAATGATGCTCAACATCACTAATCATTAGAGAAATACAAATCAAAACTACAATGAGGGCTTCTCTGGTGGCCCAGTGGTTGAGAGTCTGCCTGCTGATGCAGGGGGCATGGGTTCATGCCCTGGTCTGGGAGGATCCCACACGCCACGGAGTGGCTGGGCCCGTGAGCCATGGCAGCTGAGCCTGTGCATCCGGAGCCTGTGCTCTGCAACAGGAGAGGCCACAACAGTGAGAGGTCCGTGTGCCACACAAAAAAATCTACAATGAGTCATCATCTCACACCAGTCAGAATGGCCAGCATTAAAAATCTACAAAAAATAAATGCTGGAGAGGGTGTGGAGAAAAGGGAACACTCTTGCCCTGTTGGTGGGAATGTAACTTGATACAGCCACTATGGAGAACAGTATGGATGTTCCTTAAAAAAACTAGAAGTAGAACTACCATATGACCCAGCAATCCCAGTACTTAACATATACCCTGAGAAGACCATAATTCAAAAAGAAACATGTACCACAATGTTCATTGCAGCACTATTTAGAACAGCCAGGACATGGAAACAACTTAAGTGTCCATTGACAGATGAATGGGTAAAGAAGATGTGGCACATATATACAATGGAATATTACTCAGCCATAAAAAGAAAAGAAATCGAGTTATTTGTAGTGAGGTGGATGGACCTAGAGTCTGTCATACAGAGTGAAGTAAGTCAGAAAGAGAAAAGGAAATACCATATGCTAACACATATTTATGGAATTAAAAAAAAAAAAACTGGTTCTGAAGAACCTAAGGGTAGAACAGGAATAAAGATGCAGACGTAGAGAATGGACTTGAGGACACAGGGATGGGGAAGGGTAATCTGGGACGATGTGAGAGAGTGGCATGGACATATATACACTACCAAATGTAAAATAGATAGCTAGTGGGAAGCAGCCACATAGCACAGGGAGATTAGCTCTGTGCTTTGTGTCCAACTAGAGGGGTGGGATAGGGAGGGTGGGAGAGAGACACAAAAGGGAGGAGGCATGGGGATGTATGTATATGTATAGCTGATTCACTTTGCTATACAGAAGAAACTAATACACCATTGTAAAGCAATTGTACTCCATTAAAGATGTTAAAAAAAGATAAAAGAGATTTCATTTTTCTTGGGTGGGGGATATCAGTAATTATACTCTTTCAAAATATTTCATAACATTATTTCTTTTTCAATGCCTCCCACTAAAGTAGTTAAAAACTAACTCTATTTCTTTAAAAAAAGAAACTTTAAACTAAAAACAGACGTAATTGAATTTTGATCAAAAGTAATTTTTTAAGCAATGGGGTATTGCTTAATATTTTCCTCCAGAGAATTTATGAAAACACAGTTTTATACTGTGATCCTAGAAATCAATTTCAAACTAATTGAGAAAATTTTGACCATGCCAAATTTTCATTTCAAGTAAGGAGGAACAATTAATTGATTTTAAACAATTTTATAATTCAAAGGAGAAAAAGAATAATAATTAGCAAAGTCACCTGAATACTTCTTTAAAAGGTAAAATTAAACCTTTTTCTTGATGACATAAAATCAAAAGTACATTTACCACTTCAAAAAGTCCTATAAGGCATAATTAAAGGAAATGATATACTCATTAAAACTGATAAAATAGTATTTCCCCTTTTTGTTTTCATTATGTTTTATGGCATGAATTAAGGATTCTTGATATTAGGTTTTGGGAGAAAAATATATACTCTGTATACAAAAGATGACATATCTATGCCGATTATCTAATTTCTCAGCTTTAAAAGCACTTTATTATCATTAAAACACTGCATTATGTATCCAAATTACAGTTGTGGAAGTTGCTCAGTAGCAAATGATTGATTTAGTTATTGTCACAATTCAGGGGCACTCCACGGAGTTTCAAAGATGACTTCATTAGGAAATGTTTGGGAAGCCTGAATTCCCTTGGCCTTGAAGCACTACACAGTGAACCATACAGATGAAAGTGAGGGCACAGTTGGAGCCACTAGTGTGTTCTTGGGGAGGACATTTTCAGCACTTCTCCAAGTGGGTGTTTCAGGGACTGTTGATAGAAACATGCATTTTCAGATACATTCACAGAGAGAAATGAGATATTTTGACTGAGATATATAATCCTGTCTTGCTTTGTAGCAAAAAGGCAGTAAAGTGTTGCTTCAGGGTCAAGTAACAGAAAAGTCATCAGTTAGTGGAAGGCAAGGCGTTCATGCAGCAACAGAACAGAGTGGACAGAATGTGAATTAGGCTGAAGTCAAGGAATACAAAGGAAAACAACAACAGCCACACAAGACTGGAAGGACTAGCGTCCTGTGCCCATGGACCACATTACAAAAGAAGATATTACTAACATTGACGGATTCTGAACCATCCAAAGTACAAACAAATAAAGGTCTCCTGCCAGAGGAGGTTGCTATACTTTAATTTGTTTTCCTTAGAGAAAACTTGATTTCTAAATGGATTTTGAAAATGCAAAGAATGTCCTTTGCCTTCAACACTTGCAAAAAATCTATGATACTGTAAGGAGAGAGAGCCTTTCTGAGACACATGCAGCTTGTCAGTACATAGCTACTGGTACAAAGCAAGGATCAGTAGGGCAACACTGGGAAACTTGACCTGTGGAGATGTTAGTGTCTGTTTGATTCACTACAATGAAAACTCCTGCATTGGCTGTTTTTTTCCCCTTTGATTTTCCATGGCTTCTAAATTACACAGCAAACAATTATGGGCATATAATATATGCCAGAATCTATGCTAGAGATTCAGATTTGAAAGACACATCTCCCCAAAGGTAATTTCAAAGAGAATTGTAGGAAATTAAGTCATATTACTGCTCTCAAGTAGATAATACGTTGGTAGACGCTGACATTAGCTGTGAAGAGAAAAAATTTTAAAAAGGAATAAGGTTGCTTATAGTGAAATTGTGATTCTATAGTGAAACTGTTAATCTTATTGCTTATTTTATTGTTCTGATCTTAGATTATAATAATAATAATAGCAATATAGAGATAAGGATTCTTTTCCTCTTTTTTCTAAACCTTTAACACAATGAGGTAGTGTGTTCTTTTCATTTGAAGAAACTCAAAGCTTTTATAAAGCTCCCCTCTACAAAAATAAAATAAAACTAACATGTAATGTAGCTTTTAATTTGATTTTGATAGCACAGACCTAAATCATAAGAATATTACTAAAATGTACAAGGGATAAACTACAGTATTCTTTTTTAACTTTTAAAAAGACATTGCCAAGGTGATTTGCATAATTGAAATTCTATATTTATAACTGCAGATGTGCCACAAAATTCATGCTAGCAGCCAGATTGTTAAAACTCTCACAGTTTCATGAAAGGGAAGGTTTGCCCAAATTCTCGCTGGTTCCCACATAAATAAAGCTGTTTTGGGAAACAGAATAGAAAGATCTTTTTATTTCAAAGCACCTGTAAAGAAATAAAGCATTATAAAAGAAAAAAAAATGGTCAAATAGAATACATGAAGACCAAAAAGATTAAATAATCTGCTACTATTAGCCTTTGATATTTATAAATATTGGAAAATCTTTATATTTTAGCTTTTGCTTTATTTAGAAATCAATTTAAGGAGTCATTAAGAAATATAAGGTTTAACCTATTACAGTTGGATTTTTATTTGTGGCCTTGGCAGCTTTAACGTCTGTATGTTGTGGATATGATTTCATGTGCACAATAATTTTAAAAAGCATATTGAAGTCTTTTATTTGCCAAGTACAGTTTGATTGTGGAGTGTCCAAGTCATTTTTCTTTGGGCCCATTCAGTCTTCAATGCCATTTCTAAGAAAGGAAGAAAGATTGCAGATACAGAGTTCACTGAATTGACAGTGAAAACAATCTTTTAGAATTTTTGACACAATTTTGCTTTTATCTTAAAGTAAAAGTGACTAGTTTAGCTCTCGGTAACATATTTTAATAATTATTTTCAATGTGCCATAAGGTCAGATTTTTAGTTCTTTAATATATTAAAAAGAAGAACTAGGGGCTTCCCTGGTGGCGCAGTGGTTGGGAGTCCGCCTGCCGATGCAGGGGACACGGGTTCGTGCCCCGGTCCGGGAGGATCCCGCATGCCGCGGAGCGGCTGGGTCCGTGAGCCATGGCCGCTGAGCCTGCGCGTCTGGAGCCTGTGCTCCGCAACGGGAGAGGCCACGGCAGTGAGAGGCCCATGTACTGCAAAAAAAAAAAAAAAGAAGAACTAAAAATAGGCCAACTTTAGTAGAGTATTATTTTTCATTTTGGAAACCTAAGTACTTGTAATGAGTGTTATGTGTTGAATTGTGTCTCCAATAAAAAGATATGTGGATGTCCTAACTCCCAGTACCTCAGACGGTGACCTTATTTGGAAATAGGGTCATTGAAGCTGTCATTAGTTAACTTAAGATGTAACTGGTTAATTTAATGTGAGTTAATCCAATATGACTGGTGTTCTCATAAGAGGAAAGACACACAGGGAGGAGACACAGAGGGAAGACAGCCTTATAAGAAGAGGAGAGAAACACATGTGAAGACACATAGACACACAGATACCAAGAGAAGATGGCCACGTGAAGACAGAGGCAAAGATTGGAGTTTGCTGCCATAAGCCAAGGATTTATGACTTTAGGATTTAGGACTGCTAGTAGCTGGAATAGGCAAGAAAGTTTCCTCCCCTAGAAGATTTGGAGTGAACATACCTGCAGGCACCTTGATTTTGGACTTTTAGCCTCCAGAGTTGTGAGGCAATAAATTTCAGTTGTTTTAAGCCTCCTAGGTTGAGGCCATTTGTTACATTGACCTAGGACACGGTTACAGTGACTCTGAGAAATGTTCAAATTTTATTAATACAGCCATTCAAGAAGATGTTCCTTGGAGATCTGCCCAAGGCCACACAGCCACCAGCTGTTACCTCCTCTACCATCCTCAAGCAACTTTGTGCCTAGAATCCTTACTTATCAAATAAGCAATTGTTTATCTTTACTCTCCTTGCTTTCCTTTTGCTTTAGAGGTAATCATACACATTCTTCCTCTTCATTTATCTCTCAATATTTTTCTTCCTTATCTGCCATTATCATTATCATCTTCATCATGACAAGACTTGAGTCCTATCTTTGTCAAACCCTATCTTAGATTGATAACTCCAAAATCATGTGGTCATCGAGAGATTAAATAAGATTCATAGCAGATAGTAGGATGTTAATTTCCCACTCTTGCCACCAGAGTATTTGTAGATGAATCCATAAGCATGTAAATTATGGAAATGTGATCATTTCATTTTTGAGATTTAAAGCTCATCTTAAGTTACATTCAAATCAATGACGTTTTTCCATTTGGTAGGGAAAAAAAAATCTTTATTCTCTTTTCTTAAGTGTCTGCCACCAAAAGTTTAATGTAAATAGCTGCTCCAAACAGTTCTGTGCTCACTGACCTCCTTTGTCTGATGAAGAGAATAAGGTCTTTTTGAGACAATTGGTGTGGTTTCAGGGGTTAAACAATCCTGCCTATTGAGGAATGCATTAGATAGTGTGAAGACTAAGCTGTTAAACAAAGCAGCCCCAAAATCCAGGATTTGAAGGAAACATAAGTTTATTGCTCACTCACTGTTTACTTTAGCAGTAAACAATGTAGATTGGAAGAAGGCTCTGGTCCATGCAGTCTCTTAGTGTCCACGGTTTTCTCATTTTTTTGGTTTTCTCCCTCCTAGTGCATTGTCCTCATCTGAATGTTCAAAGCTATGTTTCTTACAAGGGGCAAAAGAAGGGATATGGAGGAACATATTCCTGATTATCTAACATTCAGATCTAGAATTAGAACTCATCACATCTGCTCATATTTCACTGACAAGAACTTAATTACATGACCCATATGACTACATTAGCTTCAAGAGGACTATGAAATATAGATTTTCCCTGGGCAGGCATGTTTCTAGTTAAGACTTTCATACAGAGGAAGGTGAGAAAGAATTTCAGTGAACAGTAGCAGTCTCTTCCAAAGAGACGTTATCAATATAAACTGAAATATTTGTTTTCTATCAGGAACTTAAATGACTTAACAGTATATGGAGAACCTACAAAAGACATTGAAACAATTTCTAGTTATAGTAATACTGGCATTAAAGATGTCATGTTATCCCTTATCAATATTAGTACCATTTAAGCATTTTTCAAAACAAAATTTGATACACAATTTTAAGATTAAATTAGCTTCCATTTGAAAGGATCCTGAAAAATAATATGGCAAGTAAATTGGGTATCATTTAATAAATTTGTTGAAAGAACAAATCAGGAAAGCAAAGTCTATGGATTTTCCTAGAACATCTCTTCTGAGATCATTAGAGAATATTTAAGATTGCAGGAGAGATTGCAGTGTGTGTCTTCTTGCCCCTCACTGGTTAAGAGAGAAAGAGAGAAATGAGAGAGAGAGAGAACCTCATGTAACAAAATAAATTTATTAAGAAGTGGAGAGGTACGAGAGCAACAATGAATCTGGTTTGCTAGAGAAATAAATTTGGAGGTCACAGAAAAATCCTGTTCTTGCATGTGATAATTCCTCTACTCCCTCCCTTCACTCAGTGAATTCCTTTTTTTGTTCCAAAAACTACCACCTTTGATTAGTACATTAATTCCCATCATGAAGTTTCTAGTGTCCATGTTTTTATTCTCTCCTGACTCAATAAAGCAGTTGCTAGCAAGCTTTGCAAATTATATCACGTATTATTTTGGTTTTATTCATTAGACAAACTGCTTCCTAAAAAGTGTTTCATGCTATATCTACATTTTGAAAATCAAATTAAATTTGTATTGATTCAGGTTTTTGTTAGCTGTTGTTTTTATGTGTTGTTTTTCTCCTGAGTAATTTATGGTGTTCCTAAGGGTGCTCTGGAATATCACAAAAATAAGGTTGGAAATCATCACTCTCAAAGGATTAAAATTGCAGTTATGATCAGTGCATTCCTCCAAGCCCTGGCAGAAAAAAGGTAACAGCCATCATTTGGGCTTCTAAATTCTTCCATTGTATTTGCAGAGATCTCATCATGAAATATTTCTCTGAGACATCACACTATGAAACTATTTTCTCAGGTAGGATGAAAACACTAACTTTCATCATAATAATGGCCATGAGTGATGACAAGAAACTTAATCATCAAAGAGATTCAGTTGTGTCATTTACACTCTATTTACTAAAATAAGAAAGAAGATTGTACTGTTCCAGAAAATAAAATTAATTCTACCAGGAAGGCCAAACTAAAAAACAAATAAATATTTCAAGGTTACTCTTAATCTAAAAACTAAGTTTGTCAGCATACCCTTGTGGAAAATATTCCAGGTATATCCACTTGCCCTTCTCCTTCATTGTGGGCAGGTCTGACTTTGAATAGCCAATGCACCTATGCTTCTTTGCCTGTGTGTTCCCTCTGGTCTCCTGAGCCTATTCTATCTACAGGCAAAACTAAACCAGCCTGGGTAAGTGCTAAGCAAGCCCCTGGGGACAAAAATAAGTGTCCCAGCAGCAACTCTCTTGGTAATAGAACTCCCTAGTTGTATTCTATGCTTTTCTCAGAGTTCCTCTGAAAGACTAAGCAACTTGCTTCCTAATATACCATATGGCCAGTCCACTTCTCCTTTTTACCAGTCCACTTTCCTACTAGTAGGACCTGGGATCACCTCCCAAACTTCTCACATTCTAATCCTTTACCCAAGGTAAGTTTCTGTGGGAATGGAAAACAAGACCAAGTCCAACCACCGAGCATTCTGGTAAATCTATGTTTATTATTCTTTTCCATTCAGAGATCTATTTTCCTTAGCCCTGTGTTAGCCTAGCATAACTGCCACGTGTGATGACTAAACTACGAAGATGACAAAGTCCTAAAAGACCATTTAACTCCCCCTGCTCTCCATTTCATAGATGAGGAAACTGAAGTAGAGAGATAAATGTTTTTTCTTGGGTCGTGGACCACCTAGTGGTGAAGAACACAGGGTCAAGTAATTTCTCCACTTGGTTTGAATCTTAGCTCCACCTACTTGTTAGCATTTATTAGCATATCTATTAGGTTTAGACAAATGTGGAAGTGGGAGATGTAATTAAAGTATACAAAATAAGAAAAGAAATGGTCCTTGATCTCAAGTAAAATAAAACTGGATAAGCATGAGATGAACAATTATAGGAAGAGAAGTGTTTTATATATAGAGAGACAATATAGAGGTCAATAATAGTATACAAACATAAATCTACACTATAGAACATTACATTCTGAAGAGTACAGGCTCGTGAGTTATACTACTTCACTTGAATCCTGGCTCCACATTTTATTGGCTAAGTGATTTTGGGGAGATTGCTTAACTTTTTCTTGCTGCCAAATCCTCATCTGAGAAATGCGGATAATAATAAAATGATAGCACCTAGCTCAGAGGATCCAAAGGGATATAAAGTAACCAGTGCATACTAAACTCAATAAACATTAATTTCCATTATTATTATTGGCAAGGTAGCCATGGTGGAGAAATCCCAGGTTCAAAACTCTCCCCATCATGCATCATACACCATCAGTAGTGGTGGAAACTAACATCTAAATCCATATCTAAGGTGTAATTACTACAACAAATTAAAGACTCCCTTCCTTCCATGGGTATACTAACAAATTCATGGTTTGAATGGTTTTTCTCATTTAAAATGTCATAAAGTACAGTTTATTTTGCAGCATTTTTTTTCCTTTCTGACACAGAGTAGAAAAACTATTTTATGTGTTTCCTCTGCTTAATAAACTGAGCTCTTTAATCTTAAGATTATGCTTGATTAGGAGAATCAAAGCTGTAAAACTTGACATATAATATCAAGGTGCAACTTAAAATCTAAATACACCATGTAAGTTCAGGATATGTTCATGGTAAACATTTTTTGATAATTAAAAACATGTCAATAAGTGGACAAGCAGCAGTGAATATAGAGTGAGTTGGCGCAGATATATCTTTCATTCTCGAATGAATGAATTCCTTATTCCTGGAATCTCTATTGCTTATTCAATATTCTTTGTTCCCCATATTCATATATTTTTTAAAGTATCATTTTTTTGAAATTTACCTTAATGTTGTAAACACACTTCACATGCAAAAGACTGCAGTTGAGACTAGGAAAGTGTAGAATGCTTCCTCAAATTTATCTTCCATACTCTTTTAATAAGAAGAGGCTCAGGAGAGACATAAAAATAAAATTATTGACTCATCTGAAATTAAAAGATCCTCACTGTGTTTTCTTCAAGAAATGTAGCATGACTCTTATTAAATAATGATTTTCCAATTTTAATTACATTAAATTCTATCATCCTAAATTCCTGCTGTCATTTTAATTAAAAGGAAATCTCTCATTTTCTGTTCAGAAGGCCTGTTTTGGTGCAGTTAAACTATTTCCATATAATCTGCCAGAGGTGTTTTGCATTTTAAAGTCAGTGAAGTTTTTTTTTTTTTTTTTTAACTGAAAGATTAAAATTAAAGTGCTTAAAATTCCTTGCAGGTGGTATGTAAGATAAGACACATATACTTGCTAGAGCACTTAATCCAATGGAGGGAAAAAAATACCCTCAGATGTATATATTGCTAAAACATAAATACACAGGCTAGTGCAACCAAGTATTGATATTTAAAAAAAAAATTCTTGTGAACAGATACAAAATCTTAAACATGCTTTTAAGAATATGTAACATCCTGTGTAGGGAGACACTATCAGTGGTGTCCTCATTAATTAAGTGGTGTCCTTAATGAGGAAGTGTCTTCTTCCTCATTAAGACATTACAAACTCTGTTCAACTACTTAGGGTGCTTATTTTTCAAATTTGATGACAACATTCTGTGATGGCAGATTGGACATTCCATAGGACTGTGACTGCATGGTTCCATTCAATAGATATATTTTAAACAATTAGCATTAACAAAATATGTAAGCAGGAAATAGAATAAAAGGATAAAAACTAGGAAAAGAAATGTTCCCTTTTTCTCAGGCAAAATAAAACTGAGTGAACACAGTATAAGATGAATGATCAGAATCAGATGTGTTTTATAGAGAAAGAGAAAATATAGAGATAATGGACAGTTCACAGACATACACCTAAACCCCAGATTATGCATTTGTTCATTTATCCCTTCTCAAGTGTACTTAAAAAATACTTTTTGAACACCTGATATAGTTAAATCATAGTGTGCGTGTTGGTAATACAAAGACTAATAAACTTTGATTAGCATAATAGAGATACAGTATGTTTGAAATTACCTTAATATGGTGTAGCACATGATAAGTGGAACTCAAAAACCAGAGGTAAAATTAATTTGTTTTGGGAGCCTGTATGGGAGAGATTATTTCAACCTGGGAAGTCCAGGGATGTTTCATAAAAAATGTATGGTTTGAAAATAATATAATAATTTTCACTAAATAATTATGTTTTTCCTGCCTAATATAAGTCTAACCTAAGTTCCAGCATTAAATAAAAAATATTAACCATGCCCTTCAGGGACTCAACATCAAATAGAGGAAAAGAGGAGGCTGATATATAATTAATAAGAATATGGTGTGTTTAGTTATAAAATTGAGAAGTGTGACCAGATGCATTGAAACTCACCAAGACCATGACTGGCTCCCCAGCTTCATGCCTAAGTGAACAAAGAATGCCCAATTTTGGCATTTCATAGGATCATAGAGGAAAAAGCCAAGTTGTTTTTAAAGAGAGGAAAAGAATATGATTAGAAATTGTTACGGGGAGCTGATATTCAGATAAAGAGGTATACGTAAGGATGACTTTTAAGAAATTTAAATATGTGAAATGCAATGTAACTCCATTCCCCTCTCTTTCCAATGAAACCTCCATTACATCTAAATTGCTTTTTTAAAATTGTTTTTGGATTTGAATCTTTTTCTAGGTTCTGTGAAGTGTGGTGAGAAAGGCCTCAGATATGTGTTAGGTGAAGTTCATAGCCCTCTAGTGTACAGTAACAGTTAAGTGACTATGTCCCAAAGAGATTTCAAATCAACATGTCCAAAATCAAACTTTTATCTCTGTTCCCCAAAGCAGATGCTCTTGCAGTGTTCCCCATCTCAGTGAAGTGGGCAGATGCCAACCTGATTACCTAAACCAGAAGCCTGAGTATTACCTTGACATCTCTTCTCTCCTCACTCACCGAATCCAAATCAGTAAAGGTGCATCCAGACAGCTTAACAGCCCATATATCCTCTAACTCCATTCACCTCTGTCTACCCCACATGAAATCATACCCCCATCAATTTGCTCAAGTACTACTACCTTCGCCTCTTACCTGTATCTCTCCCAACCTCATACCCTCCAAGCTGTTTTCCACATTGCAACCATAGTGACCTTGCTGAAACACAAATCTGATCATGTCGGATTTGGAGTAGCTGATGAGGAGAATGAGTGAACTGGCCAAAGATAGAGGAACCTGGAGACTCTGGATAGAAAATTGGGAACACAAGGATCTTAAAGAACATTGATCCCAGATCCTTCATTTAACAGGAGGAGTCTGAGGTCTAGTCAGCCAACAAATGCAATTTGCCCAACAGATACACAGGCACAGAACAAAGGTTTTTCAATCTGTAATCAGTTTTCTTCCTTGTATCCCACATGTCTTGGTGTCTAGAACTGTGCTGTCACCCTTTTCACTGACTCTTGAAAAAAAAAAATTGTTCGCTTATTTTATTATTATTTTTCAAATTAACAAAGCACATATAAGATTGGCTTGAGAAAAACAGGAGGCATAAAAATGACTCAGATATTGTCCAATAAATGGGCAGTTGGTACCCATGGAGGAGAACCACCTTATACATTCTGGAAATAATGTCAGCGCAAAACAATCTACTAAGTTTTCTGATTACATGCGGCCATGAACCAGTTGATGGACTTCAACCATAGTATAATAAAAGAGGCAGCAATGAAGAATACTTTATATTAATTCCATACAAACTTTCTCTTTCTTAGAGAATGGGCTGATAGACGCTAAGGTTGTATTTTTATATGCTACCTTCTGGATATATTATTAGAAAAATTATAGTCACTGAGACAGTAAACCCCATGAAACACAGAATTCACTTGTGCCCCACACTAATGTCACCCATGTCCTTCTTTAGGGAAGGTGGGCTACAAAGTACATGTTCAGTCAATAGCCAGAGCATGAAATAGAATTTTAGTCACTTTGTAATAAAAAAATATCACGTTTCATGATGTCAGATGGAGAAATGGTACAAGAGAATTCTCCCAATAATAAAGAAATCCAGCAAAAGAGTCAAGATGTAGAGAGGAATGCAATTCCCAAAAGACAAAATGAGATTTTTGTACACTTTGTTTTCAAAAATCTTTTCTCAGTGGACTTGAGTCAATGTCTTACTTTATCCAAATTGGCTTTCACTTCTGTAACTATTATTAGAGTTGTTGAACTTTGCTTGTACATGTTGTAGATCCTGTGGTTCCCACGTTTTGTCAAAAACAGTCACCTGAAATATTTTTGTGGTTGAGATATGCGATGAATTAGTTGGCTACTTGAAGACTTCCATGATTCCGTGAGCAGTTTGCTCTGTCTTCTTGCTGGTTCTCATCACTCCTCTCTAAGTTTGAATGTGGTTAAGGGAAAAAAGGCAAAATAAAAGTCTATTTTGAGCTACATGACACCACCATGACTAAATATATACTGTACTTGTGACTTTGGACAGTTTTATCATTGCCACACTCCAGGGCCCACAAATTGCTGCTACTAAATAAGAAATGTCCATTGTATATTTTTATGGCCTAAATTCACACATTGATATATATAATATTTGTATTTTACTGAATGTTTGGATCTCTCTCTCTCTCTCTCTTTTCTTTTGATGAAGAAAAATGGAGCATAATGGTAATAGAATAACAACAATCTATTTTTAGGGATTTTCATGCTATATCTTCCTAAAGTCAACCATGACCATTTATATAAGTAGAATAAATATGGCTAGGAAATCAAACATGAATGAGACAGGCAGGAACATCTGAATTGATAGGGCCATATATGGGTTCAGAAGTGAGAGAGAGAAAAGGGAAACCATGATTGTACTCCCATGAACAAATACAAAGAATAAATTAATTGTTATTTTTGATCCAACTTTGAAGTAAGGCATGTAGTTGATTTAACAAAGCAGCTTATGACCTTAAAATGTTGGGTTCATTTTTGAATTGTATACATCTTCTCAGTTCCCCAGAAGAGTCATCATATCTTGTTAAGAATAGAACAAACATTGGTAAATTAATGGATTAATGAATAAAACTGTATGTTTAGAAGTGGCACAATGTAGTTGGTGAAGTCATGTATAGGAAGACTAAATCTGCTTTGTGATTTAGAACAAAAATACTGGAGCTGCTTAGTGACTCAATTTCCCCTCGTACCAACTAGCAAGAACATAATCCATTTGAAAAATTGTTTTCAATGATGGTTGACAGTTGTCGTGGTACTGTACAGATTTTACAGATTTTGTGTAGGGCTGGGTAGAAGAGTAAAGGCACAAATATCTGGTTCTTGTCAATCATTTGTTTTTTACCACTGAAGTGATGATGTAAGGCTATAAAGAGGAACTGCCCTGATTCCATAGACACGAGCAGAGTTGGACGTAGCATCATCATGGTGACTCCAAAAGAGAAAAGTGAGGCCACAGTGTGCTCTTTCCCCAACATCCTGGATAAATTTCCAACTCTGCTGCTGTCTGAGGTGCAGCAACACGTCATGGAGGATTTTCTGTAAGCCATATTTTGACATTCTGCTCTTGTTCATGGTGTGCACCAGACAGGAACATATGGTTCCAAATGTCTGTGGCAGTTGTGTAGAGGACACAACAGAAATAGTTGTTTTATGTTGAAAATATAAAAAAGAGGAATATGGAATGCAATGAATTGGCCACTGAAGAGCAAAAACCTTCAATATTTCAAATTGCCTCTTATGGGTGTCAGAGGGAAAAAATGTAGAGAGAGTTAAAACATTGATAATGTCTACTGCTGTGAGAAAAAAATGTTTTCACTGATTACTGTAGAACTATTCAATGACAAAAATCAATATTACTCAAAGAAAGTTGGTTCCTTGTCTAAGTACTTTTATAAGAATACAGGTATTTTGTAATAGTACTTTAAAAAGGAGTTTCTCTTTGAGGATTTCAAAAAAATAAACAAAATCAGTTGATAAACTGGTATGGTTCTCCATGTGAATTTTCAGGTCAATAATTTGCACTGTGGTGGGAAGAAATTTGTTTACATTGTCCTGGGATAAATATCCATATAACTGGGCTTTTATCTGTTCTTTCTTCATTATGCAGTGAGCTTTTAGAGATCACTTCATATGCCCCAAATATCTGAGTTGCACAGAGTAATGCATTTTCTGTTTTCACTCATTTAGGATCTAGTAGCTTTTTTATGACTGTGGTCACCCTGCTCTCTCCTTGCTATTATGCTACAGATGATTCAAAGGCAATTAGTACACAGGCCTGGGGATGCTTTTAAAATTGACTGGTCATGGACAAACTCAGGACACTTTAATCAAGTAATGTCTTACAACATGCCTGCTTCCTACATAAAGAGGTATGTTACCTTCCTGAAGTAGGAAATTGCTTGCCATAAAGAAACAGGCTATCAAATGTGATTCTTGTGACTGTGGTCTACTTTGCTGTGACCAGAACACTAAGGATAAGATTAATCACCCAACTATCAAAAGTAATAAATATCTAGTAATTACAAGCTAACTAAAAAATAACAGGGTAGGTAAAATACACTACAAAGATTGAGAAATAACTAGGGAAATATACTTCCAGGTCCCCTCAGAAGCAGGCACAGGCAAGAATTCAATTATTGTAAGTTAACTGGGGAGTTAATTCAAGGAAAAACCAAGGTACGAGGCAGGAAAAGAGAAGAAGCTGATGAAAGATGCATTACCCGCCCATCAAGTGATCACTGCAGGCAACTGGAACAGAATTCCCTTCGTGAACTTTGAGAGAAACTATAGAACACATTTCAGAGTTCTCCCAATTGAGGGGCTGGTTCCAAGATACTGAACATAGACTTAACTTTCAAACCGTCAAAAAAAAAAAAAAAAAAAAAAGAAAAAAAAAGAAAAGAAAAAGAAAAGGGGAAAAAAAAGCCCTCATGAAGAATCCCAGCTGTTTTCAGGAAGCCAGGTTCACAGGCAGAGGTAAATGCTGAGAGCATATGGGTGGGGCAGTGAA
This sequence comes from Tursiops truncatus, assembly GCF_011762595.2. Lineage (NCBI taxonomy): Eukaryota > Metazoa > Chordata > Mammalia > Artiodactyla > Delphinidae > Tursiops > Tursiops truncatus. The sequence continues at coordinate 129,382,860 of NC_047037.1, read as the reverse complement.
AGCATCTGCTACTGCAATTTATACTAAAATTTATAAAATAAGTGTTTCTGGTTAAAGGTGAAGGATTTAATACATTTCCTCCAGAAAACTCACTAAAACTACAGTGCAGGGACTGGGAGAAAATGCAATCATTGAGGAGTGGAAACTTACCTGGCCAACTAGAGAATACTAAATATGGAACTATCACTGCTAAAAGGCAAGAGTCAACCTGCTCTTCAGGGTAGAAAAGTCTCATGGCTAGAAGCTAGCAGCCTGGAGTGCCTCCAGGACCTCAGGGACATGGAGAGCTAATGTAAGAAGGATTGCTGGAAAGCTCTTTAAGAAGTGGTTACATCCACACCACGGGATAACTTCCTCTCCCCATGACTTTCACATAAAACTGGGGACATTTCTCTAGAGATGGTAAATCTCAGGCTCTCTAGATAGGAGGATGCCAGACTTAAAAAGAAGCATAATTAACAGTCTGTACTGGGGGATTAAGTAAACACAGATGCAAACGGAAGTTGGAGTTGGTGGCTTTCTTCATTTGCAAGCCTCCCAGTTCACAGACAGTTAGAGCTTGACTCTTAAGGAAGGGCACCATGAGAGTCTTCTCTTGGAAATGTAATCAGCCCAAAAGAAAACTTTTTTTCATTTCCTTCAAATTTATTTATTAAAGAGAAATACATATATAGTTGAATTCCCATTCTGCCTGCCCCAAAGGCAACCAACATTGTGATATTTCTTTGCCATGACTTTATATTACCTACATAGTATCCTTTTGTTTTGTCTTGTTTTTGTATTTGTTTTCTCGTTTGTTTTTTATTGAAGTACAACTGCAGTACAAATGTAAGTTAAAGGTGTATAATACAATGATTCACAAGTTTTAAAGGTTATACACCATTTATAGTTATATTATAAAATATTGGCAATATTCCTCATGTTGCAAACTATATCTTTATAGCTTATTTTATACCTAATAGTTTGTATCTCTTACCCCCCCATCCCTATATTATCCCTCCCCCTTCCCTCTCCTCACTGGTAACCACTAGTTTGCTCTCTATATCTGTAAGTCTGCTTCTTTTTCGTTATATTCTTTAGTTTGTTGTAGAAATCTCTTAAATATACTCTTAAAAATGCTGACATTAGAGGTTCCCTGATGTCACTCCACATTATTCTCTAGCAAAGTTTAGAACCCACATGCCCTGCCTAATTTGACTCTGTACTTGCAATCAGCTTTCTAGTCCTCCTTCCTTAATGATGAACAAACAACAAAGGGTTGTAGGACATTTGAGAAACTTCCCACCGTGATAACTGGAGACCAAAAACACAGGAAAAAAAAAGCATCTTGAAAGCAACAGAAAGTATTTAGGGTAGAAAAGTCCCCCAATAATATCCTCAGAGGGTTAAGGATAGATATTACATCTGTGAAACAAAAACAAGATATTTAACATTGAGAGGGAAAAAATAACTCATAAAATAAAAACATAATAGCATAAATGAAAAAAAATCATAAAAGGAGGACTTCCCTGGTGGCGCAGTGGTTGAGAGTCTGCCTGCCGATGCAGGGGACATGGGTTCGTGCCCCGGTCCAGGAAGATCCCACATGCTGCGGAGCGGCTGGGCCTGTGAGACATGGCCACTGACCCTACGCATCTGGAACCTGTGCTCCACAACGGGAGAGGACACAACAGTGAGAGGCCCGCGTACCGAAAAAAAAAAAAAAAAAAAAAAAGATAAACAATAGTAACGATACATAGTGAAATAAGAAAGAGGTTCTAACAGCCACTTCTAGGTCGTTTAGGAAGAGATGGGATATTTGGGTGGTTTTACTGTTTGGAAAAGTATGAACTTATGTATGACAAAACTTTGGAGGATCTATTGTAAAATATATTTAAGAGGCTAGGTTGACTGCCATACAAACTTGGTATGAATTTCACTCTTGGTTTTATTCCTGTTCTCCACACTCAATTAATTCCATGGTTTCCTGGTAACCACCATATTATTCATAGGTACATTTTTTGGCTTTTGAGAAGGGCTAGCCCACTCTTAATGTTTTTCCCCAACATTCACTAACATCAAAGCCTTCATTGGCACACAGCAACGAAAATCCCACATGCTGTAACTAAGACCCGGCACAGCCAAATAAATAAATATTTTTAAAAAGAGAGATCTGACCTTTACCCTGGGTTTGGGGGAGGTAGTGTATGTTATACCTGATAAAAAAGTCTTTATTTAGGGCAGGGACTAGCCATACTTGATAGTCTTAGTGTAGAAGATGACCATGGCACAACGACCAGCCATATGATTGGGAGGGAAGTATCACTTGCCCTGGACAGTGAGTCAAATCATTTGGAAACCAATCAATCAATCAATCATGCCTATGGAATGAAGCCCCAATAACAACTCTGGACATTTGGGCTCAGGTGACTTTTCCTGGTTGGCAATATTTCATGATATTGACATATCACAGGTTAAAGCTAGGAGGGTAACATGTCCTAACTGCAGGAGGAGAGGACAACAGAAGCTCTGCACTTGGAACTCTCCCAGATTCTGCCCTATATGTCTCTTGTTTGGCTGATTCTCATCTGTATCCTTTCCTTATAATAAACCATAACCATGAGTATAATAGCTTTTAGTGATAATAATTGAGCTTGAGGGTGATTTTGGAAATTCCCCAAACTTGCAGCTCGTGTCAGAAGTGAGAGAAGTCATGGGGACTGTGCCCTCAAAACTGAGACTTTGGCTAGCTCTGGGCACATGAGATCCAGAAAACAGGAAATGTCTCTGAGGGGAAAGACAGGAATAGCCTAGATAAACAAGGAAGGAAAGTACCAAAATGACAGCTGCTTTGAAGGCCAAGAGTGCCCAGCACAGGGAGTAGGAAAATGAAGGTGTCCATGGAGGATGTCTCCAAGGGGAAATAAATTGATGCAAGCAAATTTGTGAAAATTGTGTAGAGAAGTTATTGGAATCTGTGAAAAATGGGCAATAAAGAGAAATCAAGCCAATGAAAAAATAAGACAAAAAACAGAAACAAAACAAAAAATCTTCAGGAAAAATGAGTAAGAGAAAAATGTAATCACAGTGCATCCCAGTGCTCAATTGTGCTTCAGAGTCAAATAAAACCCTGAATAATGATTGAATTTGAAGCCTTAGTTTATTAAGAAGAGGAGAAAGGGAAGCCAATGGAATGAAGGTGTTAAAGAGTGAAAATCTCATATACCATGACAGAATGATGGATAATACCTCCAACTCATGAAGCCTACAAGAACTATTTATATACATTATGTAGAAACATGGGATGTGTAAATGCTGGACAAAATAGCTGTAATGGTTGAAGAAACACTGGGCAGCAGAGAGAAGTGGTATTGTTATGTCACGTTTTTATTTAGTGCTAACTTCTAAAACTATATGTGTGTATTTCTCTGATAAATAAAAGCAATAGTTTAAAAAATACAGGATACTTCCAGGAATAGATTATGAAGAAAGAAATTAAACCAAGATGTAATGATTAGAAACTTGGATTAATTTATATGATTTAAATATGAAGAAGCTTAGTGTGTTTTGTTGTCAAGAAACTTAAATTGAAAATCCATAAGGAAGGCTGGGATGAATAAAAATTAGAATGTTGTAATGGTTGTGAGCTTCAGTTTTGGATTTTTAAAGGCAATTACCAGCTCTCTAACACAGGTTCTTTACGGTTTCTGCTCACTTATTTAATCATTCCAAAACTGAATTAATTTGAGATTATAAGATTGCTGAAAATAATGATTATTAAAATACGTGCAAAAGCAAACTTTGACTACATTACGTATGTGTACAAGATATGCCATTTTACACCTCCCTTTCTGAACTGAGATTTCTTGGTTATGTCTTACAGATATCTTGGCATTCCAAGCATTCAAATCCGATCAGTCTACAAAGATACATTGAGTTCCGACCACGTGTCAGGAGTTGGGAAAGGCTCTGAATGTATCCACAGCCTCGACCCCATATGAAAAGACCCTGTCTTCCTGATGCTTGCAATCTAGAAGGAGAGAGAAACACTAAACTAGTGAACAAATAGTTAAAATTGGTAATAAATACCAAGAAAGAAAAGTGCAGGGTGCTATGGAAGGGTAAAATTGGGTGGACATATTTTTCATTGTGGATTCAAAGAAAGCCTCTCTGAGTAATGAGGTATGAGGCACAAATAATGCTTCATTAGGAAAAGTGTGAGGAAAGGAATACTCAAGATGCTGAGAGCAGCTTGGGGAAATGTTCTGACACACAGAGTTGGACATGATTGAGGACCAGAAGAGAACTAGTTCGACAAGATCGAAGTGAGAAGGAGAGTTCCCTGCCATGTGGCTGAAATGTGGAGGAACAAGAGAAGCAAACAAGAGGTGAAGATGCTGATATTCTTGTGGCCTTGGTGGTGAGGACTCTGCCTTACGAAGCACATAGCTGAGTGGGTGAATGACTATGAGTTGGAAAGATAGAGCCAGGCTCAAAGGTTTCACATCAGCTTTAGAATCAATTCTCAGATCTTCAGGAAGGCTGGTAAGGACATTCACTGGAGGATCTGGTCTTCTGAGATGCAGATGAGACTCCTCTGGTGCTATTCTCTCTCCAGCTCACATCAACCACTCAGGGGTTACTGCAAATATTTACATAGTTGGAGCCCTCCCTTGCCTGGAATGTTCTTCTTCTTCCCCCTTCAGTAACTCCCAGCTAACTCTTAAGGCAAGGTTTAAAGGCTTCTTCCTCAGAGCACTCTTTCCTAAGCTCCTACCCCAAAGCACGTTCCACTTTTCAAATCTATCACATCCTTCTGCTTCCTTTCATGGAACCTGCATTCTGTCTCTGTGCCTCAATGTGCTCTTCTGAAAAATGAGTGGAGTAATATTAGTGACCACCTCAGGGGGTCATGGTGACTCAAATATAAACCACAAAATATAGTGCCGGGCCTATGGTAAAGGCTCAGTAATGTTAGCTATCATTTGATAGAAGGAAGGCACAAAAGAATATATATTGTATTTATATTGTCTCAAAGCATGCAAAACTAATCCTTGCTGTTGAAAGTCAAGATAATTGTGACATTGGGGCAGGGGGTGTAGCCGAGAGGGACCACAGAGGTTCTGATGGAGTTCTGTTTCTTATCTGGGTGGTTGATTACATGACAGTGTTCATTTTGTGATAATTCATCTTTGAGCTCAAAACTTAGGATTTGTACTTTTGCACTTTAATAAGAGTAGTACTGGGCTTCCCTGGTGGCGCAGTGGTTGAGAGTCTGCCTGCCAATTCAGGGGACACGGGTTCGAGCCCTGATCTGGGAAGATCCCAAATGCCGCTGAGCAACTGGGCCCGTGAGCCACAACTACTGAGCCTGCGTGTCTGGAGCCTGTGCTCCGTAACAAGAGAGGCCGCGACAGTGAGAGATCTGCTCACCGCGATGAAGAGTGGCTCCCGCTTGCTGCAACTAGAGAAAGACCTCGCACAGAAACAAAGACCCAACACAGCCAAATATAAAAATAAATAAATTAGGGCTGCCCTGGCGGCACAGTGGTTGAGAGTCCGCCTGCCAATGCAGGGGACACGGGTTCTTGCCCCAGTACAGGAAGATCCCACATGCCGCCGAGCGGCTGGGCCCGTGAGCCATGGCTGCTGAGCCTGCGCGTCCGGAGCCTGTGCTCCGTAACAGGAGAAGCCACAGCAGTGAGAGGCCCGTGCACCGCAAAAAATAAATAAATTAATAAATAAATAAATTAATAAATTAAAAAAAGAGTAGTACTTACCTCCCAAGGTGGCTATCAGTATTGACTCCATTAATACATGTAACAGCACTAAGAAGAGTGTCTTAGAAGGAATATATAATAAAACACAAAACAAGTACTCATTATTTTAAGGAAAAGCTTATTTATAACCAAAAGAGAACAGAGATGAGTTGTGAGCCCTTCCTTTATAAAAATGACTTTTGGAGCTGGAAGGAGAAATGGAGAACATCAGTCCCCATTGGCTTTTAGACAGCAGTCCAACCATTCATGTTATGGTTGGGCCTCAGGAGGTGATGGGACTTGGCTATGAGCAGTGAGCCACAGTTAGTGATCAGACCAGGGTTGGGACCCAGGTCTCCTGACATCCTGACTGCCCAGCCTGGATCTTTTCTTCTTTACTCTCCTTACTTATACAGTAAGTCCCCTACATATAAAACCTTCACATTGCGAACTTTCAAAGATGTGAACGTGCATCTGGTAACAGCAAGGAACCAGAACCTGTGCCATCAACGTCAGGTGTGAGTGAAACTGCAGCTTGCCCTCCGTCTGCTATTGCTGATGATCCTTCAGCTCTACCATCTCCCACCGCCTCTCCCTCCTCCAGTCAGTAACTCTTCTTGCCTGTGCACTTGATGCCAGCCCCTGTATGCCAGTTGTTGTGCTGTACTGCTGTACTTTTCAAGGTACTGTACTGTAAGATTAAAAATGTTTTCTTTATTTTTTGTTTGCTTTTTATGTATTATTTGTGTGAAAAGTATTATAAATCTATTACAGTACAGTACTATATAGCCGATTGTGTCAGTTGGGTACTTAGGCTAACTTTGTTGGACTTATGAACAAATTGGACTTCTGAACGTGCTCTCAGAATGGAACTCATTCATATGTGAGGGACTTAATGTATATGGAGGTAGCTAAATACCAACTTGGTTCAGACCTTCCACATGACGGATTATTTTTTACACTCTCAGGTTGTAATAATAGGATATAAAGAGTTGAATAAATAAGACATTTTTTCTTTCAAAGATTTTACTACAGTTGTTTTCCATAGTGCTTTCACAAATGGACCAGTGTTAGTATGAAAATTACAGTAAAATTGTTAAGGTGTGTGTGATGGTAGCCATGGTGCTGAAAATTCAAATGTTAGGAGAAACCCCTACTGCATATAGCATTTTGCTCACATTTGACATGTAAGATTATACTCGAGATTTTCTAGATACAGGGCACTATATTAATGTCCTGAGTATGACACTAAATATAAACTGATCTTTGTAGGAGCTCTGAAAGAAATCCGGTTCATTATTCAGTTCCGTCCTACAAATGTGCATTTATGAATTGTAGGTTGTATAGATTATGACTTCATTCATACATTCATTCATTCGATGAGCATTTATGAAGTTTCCCCTAATTGCCAGGCATACTGCTAAATGCTGAGGTTTCCTGTAAACAGAGCAGTCTGCTATCATTGAGTTTCTAATAAAGTGAACAGACATTTAGAGAGTTGATAATGACCACGAGAGAACTGAGCAGGGCACTATGAGGGAAATTAATGTAACAAATTTAGATCAGACAGACAGAATGGATCGAAAGAGGCAATGGGAGAGAGGAACAATTAAGAATCTATTGTAATAGACTAGATAGAAGATCACGGTGATTTGGGCAAGTGTAGTGGTTCTCATCTAGGGGTGATTTCTACTTCAGAGGACATTTGGCAATGTCTGCAGACATTTTTTGGTTGTTACAGCTTGGGAGGAGGGTACCACTGACATCTAGTGGATAGAGTCCAGGGAAGTCGCTGAACATCCTATAAGGCACACGACAGCCTCCGCAACAAATAATTTTCTGGCCCCAAATGTCAAAAGTTTTGAGGCTGAGAAACCCCAGGCTAGTATGACAGCAGCGGAGCTGCAGAGAAACAAATTAAAGAAATGTCTGGGGCATAAAACCAATAGTGTATGAAAACAGACTGGATGTAGTAGGAAAAGTAAGGATGACGTCCTGAGTTATTCATTTTAATAACTGGATGGAAGGTGGTACATGTACTGAAATGAGGAACTTTGGAAGGGGACTGAGGAGGGAGCAATAATATGGCACAGAATTAAGTGATTGACTTGCTTAGTCAGTAGGAAACAGTAACTACAATTGGTTATGTGAATCTGGAGTTCAGAGGCAAGTCTGAATAAAAGAGAAAATTTGGGATCCTTGCTTAAAGATATTCAGTGTCTTAGAAGAAACATGTGACATCACCTAAGGAAAAAAGTATAGATAAGGAAGTTGTCAAGAAGTGAGGATTTTGATCCCAAATCAGCTGCACATTCTTAGGAAGCTCTAAAAGCCACTTGATCTTTTGTTTTCAGTACCCTGGGTAACATCATAAGTAAACTCTAGTATACTCACCACTTGGAAAACACGTTTATAACATTTGGGTTCCTTAGTTTATTCTAAGCCATTTTTCTTTATGTCTAGTTATATTATTAAAATTAAGTCATTTTAAATGGATTGCTATCTAAGTAATGTCACCAGCTCTCACAAGATGCACAATGCTGCACGCTACCGTATTGCTTCATTATTAACCACGGTGTATCAATTTAAGCTTAAGATTTGGGAAATGGGGAAAAGACCGAATGCATTCAATTGGAAACTTTTATTCTTAAGAGAGCACTATGAAAATGTGAATCAAGAGTGACAAACAGTCATTTGGGGCAAAAATATAACTAGATGCATATATACACAAGATACAGTGCTTCTAAAAAGCACAAAACAAATTAACAGCAGCTGCTGATCTCTCATGAGTAACTTACACCATGAGCCTGTGTACATGAGCAGTGGAGGAAAGCATTTTAACAAGGAAATAAATTTCAGTTTTAAGCTTTACAGATGATACAGAAAAGTAACTTAAGTGTGCATGTGTTCTTTAAGAAGCCTACTTTAGGAAATGCAATCTTTCTCATATTTCTACCAACCAAAAAGAACTTAAGACCAAGGGTCATGCAGGTAAAAGTAATAAAATTTCCTTCAATAGTATTGGACCAAATTACTATTACTACACTATTAACTGAGTCATTTTCTAACAGACAAAATATTTTAGGCTTTGCCATCTGAGGCATATTTAAACTAGAAATGTATGTGTAGATTAATTTAACCAAAAAAGTAAATTATCACAAATGAACTAATATATACTGAGTAATGAAAACCTTGGAAAATACTTTGTATGCAGTAGCTCATATAATCCTCCAATGGTGCTACTGCGTTATTATCATTCTCATTTTACAGATGAAGATATCAAATCCTAAAGAGAGTGTGACAGTCAGTATAGAGTAGGTTTCACTGTAATAACAAACAGATCTCAAAATCTTAATGGATTACAACACAAAATTTGTTTTCACTGATTTGTCAACAGTTTGCTGCTGATCTGACAACTATTGAAGCAACTCCTTCCCAAAAGGTGACTCAGGGGTCCAGGCTGCTTCCATCTTGACCGCTAGAACTTGCAGCTTTCAGAATTACTCTGGCAGAAGAAGATAGTGCTGGAGGGAAATGGGAGATCCTTTCACTTCTTTCCTTCTCACCCAGAAATGCCACATACTACTTCTACTCACATTTCATTGGTTAAATATATATTTTTATGCCTAACTGAAAAGATACAGGTTTTAATATGCCCGGAAGAAGAGAAATGGCTATAGGTAAGTATCAGCAATCTCTCCTATAGGGAGATAAAGTAATTTAACCAAGGCTACAAATCTAGAATTGGGTAAAACCAGGATTCAAACAGTTTGTTCAAAAGCTGACCTAATTCTGGAGTTTGGGATCTCAAGATCTAGACATGCAATATCTATTATCTATTAACCCCATATGTATCAAGAAAAATAGGCCACTGATTATGCTTTACACAAATCTTTAGGTTTTAAAAAAAATCCTCTAACAAGCTTTATATTTATTCTTAATTTAAATAATACTTACTAAGGATTTATAAAGTACCCATTATTTGAATTTTGAAGCATCACTTCCTCATCAAGTTCTTCCCAAATTCCTAAAGAGGTTAAAGTTCTCCTTTTCATCATGCCCTAAGTACCATTTTGTAAAACGCATCACATTTCTTTACTACCTATGAGTTTCATTATGGCAGCAACCATATTCCCACTGTGTATCCAGGGCTTGGCCCAACGCCTCCCACAAAGTAGGCACTCAAATATGCATTGAATGAGCCAATGAATGAATGAATGACAGGAAAGTTTGTCTCTTTTCTGAAGCAAGTCATATCATATCATATCATATCATCAGACACTTTCTGGACTTAGAAATGTTCCTCGGCCAAATAAATGAAATTTACTCATTTACAACTTCCAGTCAACGTTCTTATTTTTCTTATTTCTTCTCACTTGCCTAATACTATGACTACATTCTTTTAACACAGAGCTCTTCAAATTTCTGAAGATAACCTGCATATGCTCCTAATTTTTCTTGGTTTCATCAATCTATGCATGAGATGCATTCTTAAATCCAAATCAACCCTTCTTCTTATCTGTGGATATGTTCTGTTTTATCAACTATCATACAGAAGTATCCAGAACTAGGCAGAGTATTTGAAGTATGAACTGACTAGCTGCCAACAGTGAGGCTATAAGCTCTCTTGGAGGATGGATGGTGCATGTTTCCCACTATAGGGTCTTCGGTAAAAAAAATATATATATATATATATTTTATATATATATATATATATATATATATGGCATCTGGCACCACATATAAGGGTCAATGAATAAATGCATCTGAAGTTATATTACATTTCTTTTTGTAATTCTTTCCTATTATAGGTCTATATACCTGTGGACATGTTTTTCAGATGAATTAACTCAGTTTAGGTCAGTTCTCCAAAATCCATACTCAGAGGGGAAAAAACAAAACAAAACAAAAACAAAAACTCTATGAGTGTTAACGCAGACCTAGCAAACATTTATACAGAACATTCCTCCACAAGGCTCAGAGGAAATTAAGCCAAAATGATCAAATGATGATGATTTCCCCAGGGAAGTGTCCTTGTCCTTCTACGGAGAAATAGTCTCCAAACCTACAGTGCTAAAATAGCCTCTCTTCCAGCGTTCAAACGTGACAGTCAAAAGAAATCAAGAAAAGGAGCGGCGCTGGAAGCTGCCTCTTTCCCAGTTCTGCACGTGTAAATGGAAGCAATTTACAAGAGATTATCTTGGGTCTGAATAGGAAAGAAGGCACTTTAATCTTAGAGGGCTGAAAGTATCTCATTTTTCTCCTCTTCCTCCTCCTTTTCTTCATCTTTGCCAGAGTTGAAATAAGAGCTCCTCTATTCTCTGAATACTGGCGTCCGAGATGGCGATTTTCCATCAAGTGATGGGAAGAGTCGTAGTTGGCCATCTCTACGACCCCCCCTAACAGGCGCACGGGGACATTACCAAGGAAGCTCCTCTGCCACTCACAGCCCACAACAGAGGCTGCCTTTGCTCTGACCAGCAGGTTAAATTTTCTGTCTTCAGGATGCAATACTCAATAGACTTTCCAGCATCACAGCGCAAAGTTGAGGGAGACGGAGAATGTGCGTGCGTGTGTGCGTGTATGAGTGTCTGGATCAGTGTATTGGAGCGGGCAGTAAATAAAGGCTGGGGCCAGCGAGGGGAAGAGGAAAGCAAGAATTGAGAAGCAAAAGCGTGGCTCGGATCCTAGTGAACCTGCTGGAGCTCCTCCGGCTTTTGCTCAGAGCCCCTGCACCAACTCACCCAGTACCCCCTCTCCTTCCTCCTTCGCCTTCTCTCCCCCTTTCCCCTCCTTGTCTCGTTGCACCCTCCACCTACCCTCCCCCGCCCCCTCCACTTTCTCATCTGACCAGAGGACGAATGAGTGAGGCGTTCCAGCAAATTGGGACAGCAACTTTCCTCAGCTGGTCTCCCGGCTCCGGGAGCAGTTGCGCCCTGCTTCCCCGCGGTCTGCGGCCCATGGAGGAGGAGGGGGAGCCGCAGCCGTGATGGGCTAGCGGCAGAAACGAGAAGCCAGCCCCGAGCGAGCCCAACGTCGCCAGCCAGCTCCGCGTTCCCACGCCGGTTCCCTCAATCTCTTTCCGGGGGGCCGGCGCGGGCGGAGGGGGGTAGGGTGAGGCGCGCAGGGTGCAAACGGGGAGTATCCCAGGGAGGATGAGGCGGGGACCCGACCTGAGCGGGCTGCCTCTCGAGGGCGTGCGACAGCGGCTGGGTCTGGGCAGGAATTAAGAAGCTGGGAAGATGGAGCGCCGCACACTCCTCGCGCAGCCCGGGCTCTGGACCAGGGACACCAGCTGGGCGCTTCTCTATTTCCTCTGCTACGTCCTCCCCCAGACGGCTCCTCAAGTACTCAGGATCGGTGAGTGAAACCCGGGGAACGCTCCAGGCTGCCGAGAGGCTCGGGGGATGTGCTTTCTCACCGCGGCCAGCGCGGGCTCCGCGGATCCCGGGCGAGGCAGTGCGCGTAGGCGCGGGGGCAGGAGCTGGGGGGAGTGGAAGTCAGCTCACCCGGGAGGCTCCAGGAGAGAAGTCTCGTCACAGCTTCTCTCCTGGCGAGTGCCGGGCTTCCCCGCGAGGTACGGTTGGCGGGTTTTTTAATCTGGGCTCCAGACACGCGGGCAAGAGAACAAGGGTTCGAGACTCTCCTGCACAGGTATCCTGCTCTGGGAGTGGGGTCGCGCGTGGCTACAGCCAGTCGGTTTGGGAGCGGAGATGCGCTCTCCCCTTCACCTCGGTGGGCGTCGCGCTGTCCAGATCCGCCGCCCGGGTCCCCGGCAACCGGGTCTCTGGGTACTCGCGGGCATGCCCAGATCTCAGGAGTAGAATTTGGGGACCACGAGGGACGCGAGGACTTCCCTGAGCCTGCTAGCCCCGATCCTCCAAGTTTTTATCCTTAAGTTGGGTTCTTCCACAAGGAGTCTCCAAAGTCTGGAGGATTCCATTAGAGTTGGGCAGAGTCGGGATCTTACTTCTGACGGAGGGTTCCAGGAGTAGGGAGGACCGTCAAGTCAGTGCCGTAAGCCGGCACCTAAGTTTTCCACTTGCTCCCCAATCTGTCCCGCCAGCCTGCCACTGAGCATGATCCAGACCCGTCAAGGTAACTCCCTGGAAGACTCTGGACTTCCGTCTCGAGGGGGGCGGTGGTGGGAATAAAAAGAGACTGGAAAACTAAATGTAGGAATCCCGGGGCAGCCTAAAGCGGGTGAAAAGCAAGCTCAGTAACAAGGGAGAGGGTGGGAATTTTGCTAGTCTGTGGATTCAGATACCTAAATGCACCCACCACCAGGGTTTGGTCTCTGGAGGCACCGAGCGATTTCTGAGCAGCATTTTGGGTTGAAAAGCTCTTTGACTACTTTAGTGTTCTCCCTTGCAAACTAAACCCAATTTCTATTCCTTTAGTCTCAGTTTGTCCTTTTCCCCCAACCCACTGTGCTTCTTAAAGACCCAGTGAGCGAGGAGAGCCACAGGTGAAGTCTTGACACCACACCACACGGGGCTCCCAGCTTCGCCAGTTTCTCACGTTAGGCACCAAGAGTGAAGTCCTCACGTCTGAGGGCTTCTAACTCATAACATTTCCAGGAACTGACAGAAAGTGCACTCTTTACTGACTCCTCTAAGTGGCTGAAATTTCTCAGTAACTTTGTTAGTTCCGACCTGCGATTGAAGAACCTCTTTCCAAAGATTCAGAACGTAGTTTCTGTCACTGAATATGCCGATTTAAAAAAAGAAAAAAAGAAAAAACATAGCAGTTTACTACGCTGAAGTGCATTTTCTCTAGGCACGTGGGATCTGAGTTTCAAGGAAAGAAAGGTTCTCAAATACTTTTACTGCAGACATCTTTTTCTAGACTAATGATAATGTACATTTTGGCAGTTAATTTAGACTGTTCATTTAAAAGGTCCCAAAGTATTCCTTTTACAAAAAAAAAACCACTCATAATTAAAATATCCTTCACCTTAGATATGTTCTAACCTTAAAATCCTTTTTTCTTTCTTTTTTTTCTTTTTTCTCTTTTTTTTTTTTTTTTTTTTGGATGCGATCAACCCTACACACTCTGGTAACAAAATTCCTGTGGACAATATGAAGTAAACAATCAGTGTGTTACAGTTTACAATGTTCATTAACTTAATTGGTGCTTTGCATATATTTTATTTATTATTTTAACCTCTTTATAGGAGTATAGCTGCTTTACAATGGTGTGTTACTTTCTGCTTTATAACAAAGTGAATCAGCTATGTGTATACATTTATCCCCATATCCCCTCCCTCTTACATCTCCCTCCCACCCTCCCTATCCCACCCCTCTAGGTGGTCACAAAGAACTGTGCTATGTGGCTGCTTCCCACTAGCTATCTATTATACATTTGGTAGTGTATATATGTCCATCCTACTCTCTCACTTCGTCCCAGCTTACCCTTCCCTCTCCCTGTGTCCTCAAGTTCATTCTCTAGGTCTGACTCTTTATTCCTGTCCTTCTCCTAGGTTTTTCAGAACCATTTTTCTTTCTTTCCTTTTTTTTTTTTTTTTAGATACCATATATATGTGTTAGCTTACAGTATTTGTTTTTCTCTTTCTGACTTACTTCACTCTGTATGACAGACTCTAGGTCGATCCAACTCACTACAAATGACCCAGTTTTGTTCCTTTTTATGGCTGAGTAATATTCCATAGTATATATGTGCCACATCATCTTTATCCATGCATCTGTTGATGGACACTTAGGTTGCTTCCATGTCCTGGCTATTATAAATAGAGCTGCAATGAACATTGTGGTGAAATTTTTGAATTATGGTTTTCTCAGGGTATATGCCCAGTAGTGGGATTTCTGGGTCATATGGTAGTTCTATTGTTTAGATTTTTAAGGAACCTCCATACTGTTCTCCATAGTGGCTGTACCAATTTAAATTCCCACCAACAGGGCAAGAGGGTTCCCTTTTCTCTACACACTTTCCAGCATTTATTGTGTGTAGATTTTTTGATGACGGCCATTTTGACTGGTGTGGAGGGATACCTCATTGTAGTTTTGATTTGCATTTCTCTAATGATTAGTGATGTTGAGCATCCTTTCATGTGCTTCTTTGCCATCTGTATATCTTCTTTGGAGAAATGTCTATTTAGGTCTTCTGCCCATTTTTGGATTGCATTGTTTGTTTTTTGATATTGAGCTGCATGAGCTGCTTGTAAATTTTGGAGATTAATCATTTGTCTGTTGCTTCATTTGCAAAATTTTCTCCCATTCTGATGCATACCTTTTCGTCTTTTTTATGATTTCCTTTGCGGTGTAAAAGCTTTTAATTTTCATTAGGTCCCATTTGTTTATTTTTGTTTTTATTTCCATTTCTCTAAGAGGTGGGTCAAAAAGGATCTTGCTGTGATTCATGTCATAGAGTGCTCTGTCTATGTTTTCCTCTAAGAGATTTCTAGTGTCTGGCCTTACATTTATGTCTTTAATCCATTTTGAGTTTATTTTTGTGTATGGTGTTAGGGAGTGTCCTAATTTCATTCTTTTACATGTAGCTATCCAGTTTTCCCAGCACAACTTATTGAAGAAGCTGTCTTTTCTCCATTGTATATTCTTGCCTCCTTTATCAAAATAAGTTGACCATATATGCATGGGTTTATCTCTGGGCTTTCTATCCTGTTCCCTTGATCTATATTTCTGTTTTTGTGCCAGTACCATACTGTCTTGATCACTGTAGCTTTGTAATATAGTCTGAAGTCCAGGAGACTTATTCCTCCAGCTCTGTATTTCTTTCTCAAGATTCCTTTGGTTATTTGGGGTATTTTCCATTTCCATACAAATTGTAAAATTTTTGGTTCTAGTTCTGTGAAAAATGCCATTGGTGGTTTGTTATCAATTGCAATGAATCTGTAGATTGCTTTGGGTAGTAGAGTCATTTTCACAATGTTGAGTCTTCAAATCCAAGAACATGGTACATCTCTCCATCTGTTTGTATCCTCTTTAATTTCTTTCATCAATGTCTTATAGTTTTCTGCATACAGGTTTTTTGTCTCCTTAGGTAGGGTTATTCCTAGGTATTTTATTATTTTTGTTGCAATGGCAAATGGGAGTGTTTCCTTAATTTCTCTTTCAGATTTTTCATCATTAGTGTATAGGAATGCAAGAGATTTCTGTGCATTAATTTTGTATACTGCTACTTTACCAAATTCTTGATTAGCTCTAGTAGTTTTCTAGTAGCATCTTTAGGATTCTCTAAGTATAGTATCATGTCAGCTGCAAAGAGTGACAGCTTTACTTCTTCCTTTCCTATTTGGATTCCTTTTACCTCTTTCTCTTCTCTGACTGCTGTAGCTAAAACTTCCAATACTAGGTTGAATAATAGTGGTGAGAGTGGACAACCTTGTCTTTTTCCTGATCTTAGAGGAAATGGTTTCAGTTTTTCACCATTGAGAATGATGTTTGCTGTGGGTTTACCATATATGGCCTTTATCATGTTGAGGTAAGTTCCCTCTATGCCTACTTTCTGGAGGGCTTTTATCATAAATGGGTGTTGAATTTTGTCTAAAGCTTTTTCTGCATCTCTTGAGATGATCATATGTTTTTTCTCCTTCAGTTTGTTAATATGGTTTATCACATTGTTTTGGGTATATTCAAGATTCCTTGCATTCCTGGGAAAAATGATATTTGATCATGGTGTATGATCCTTTTAATGTGCTGTTGGATTCTCTTTGCTAGTATTTTGTTGAGGATTTTTGCATCTATATTCATCAGTGATATTGACCTGTAATTTTCTTTCTTTGTGACATCTTTGTCTGGTTTTGATATCAGAGTGATGGTGGCTTCATAGAATGAGTTTGGGAGTGTTTCTACCTCTGCTATATTTTGGAAGAGTTTGAGAAGGGTAGGTGTTACCTCTTCTCTAAATTTTTGAAGGAATTCGCCTGTGAAGCCATCTGGTCCCGGGCTTTTGTCTGTTGGAAGGTTTTTAATCACAGTCTCAATTCCATTGCTTGTGATTGGTGTATTTATATTTTCTATTTCTTCCTGGTTCAGTCTCAGAAGTTTGTGCTTTTCTAAGAATTTGTCCATTCCGTCCAGGTTGTCAATTTTTTGGCATATAGTTGCCTGTAGTAATCTCTCATGATCCTTTGTATTTCTGCAGTGTCAGTTGTTACCTCTCCTTTTTCATTTCTAATTCTGTTGATTTGAATCTTCCTACTTTTGTTCTTGATGTGTCTGTCTAGTGGTTTATCAATTTTGTTTTTCTTCTCAAAGAACCAGCTTTTAGTTTAATTGATCTTTGCTCATTTTCCTTCATTTCTTTTTTATCTATTTCTGATCTGATATTTAGATTACTTTCCTTCTGCTAACTTTGGGGTTTTTTGTTCTTCTTTCTCTAATTGCTTTAGGTGTAAGGTTAGGTTATTTATTTCAGATGTTTCTTGTTTCTTAAGGTAGGACTGTATTGCTATAAACTTCCTTCATTGAACTGCTTGTGCTGCATCCCATAAGTTTTGGGTCATCGTGTTTTCATTGTCCTTTGTTTCTAGGTATTTTTTTGATTTCCTCTTTGATTTCTTCAGTGATCTCTTTGTTATTAAGTAGTGTATTGTTTAACCTCCATGTGTTTTTATTTTTTACAGATTTTTTTCTGTAATTGCTATCTAGTCTCATAGCATGTGGTTGGAAAAGATACTTGATACAATTTCAATTTTCTTACATGTACCAAGGCTTGATTTGTGACCCAAGATATGACCTATCCTGGGGAATATTCCATGAGCACTTGAAAAGAATGTGTATTCTGTTGTTTTCAGATGGAATGTCTTATAAAAATCAATTAAATCCATCTTGTTTAATGTATCATTTAAAGCTTGTGTTTCCTTATTTATTTTCATTTTGGATGATCTGTCCATTGGTGAAAGTGGGGTGTTAAAGTCCCGTACTATGATTATGTTAATGTTGATTTGCCCTTTTATGGCTGTTAGCATTTGCCTTAAGTATTAAGGTGCTCCTATGTTGGGTACATAAATATTTACAGTTGTTATATTTTCTTCCCGGATTGATCCCTTGATCATTATGTAGTGTCCTTCTTCTTGTCTTGTAATAGTCTTCATTTTAAAGTCTATTTTGTCTGATATGAGAATTGCTACTCCAGCTTTCTTCTGATTTCCATTTGTAATGAATATCTTTTTCCATCCCCTCACTTTCAGTCTGTATGTGTCCCTAGGAAGTGGGTCTCTTGTAGACAGCATATATATGGGTCTGTTTTTGTATCCATTTAACCAGTCTATGTCTTTTGGTTAGAGAATTTAATACATTTATATTTAAGGTACTTATCAATATGTAGGTTCCTATTACCATTTTCTTCTTTGATTTGGGTTTGTTATTGTAAGTCTTTTCCATCTCTTGTGTTTCCTGCCTAGAGAAGTCCCTTCAGCATTTGTTGTAAAGCTGGTTTTGTGGTGCTAAATTCTCTTACCTTTTGCTTGTCTGTAAAGGTTTTAATTTCTCTGTTAAATCTGAATGAGATCCTTGCTGGGTAGAGTAATCTTGACTGTAGGTTTTTCCCTCTCATCACTTTAAATATGTCCTGCCACTCCAGTCTGGCTTGTAGAGTTTCTGCTGAACGATCAGCTGCTAACCTTATGGATATTCCCTTGTATATCATTTGTTGTTTTTCCCTTGCTGCTTTTAATATTTTTTCTTTGTATTTAATTTTTGATAGTTTGATTAATATGTGTCTTGGCATGTTTCTCCCTGGATTTATCTTGTATGGGACTCTCTGTGCTTCCTGTGCTTGATTGACTGTTTCTTTTCTCATGTTAGGGAAGTTTTCACCTATAATCTCTTCAAATATTTTCTCAGTCCCTTTCTTTTTCTCTTCCTCTTTTGGGACCCCTATATTCGAATGTTGGTGTGTTTAATGTTGTCCCAGATGTCTCTGAGACCATCCTCCATTCTTTTCATTCTTTTTTCTTTATTCTGCTCTGTGGTCATTATTTCCACTATTTTATCTTCCAGGTTATTTATCCGTTCATCTCCCTCAATTATTCTGCTTTTGATTTCTTCTAGAGAATTTTTAATTTCATTTATTGTGTTGTTCATCTTTGTTTATTTGCTCTTTCGTTCTTCTCAGTCCTTGTTAAACGTTTCTTGTATTTTCTCCATTCTATTTCCAAGATTTTGGATCATCTTTACTATCATTACTCTGAATTCTTTTTCAGGTAGACTGCCTATTTCCTCTTCATTTGTTTGATCTGGTGGGTTTTTACCTTATTCCTTCATCTGCTGTGTGTTTCTCTGTCTTCTCATTTTGCTTAACTTACTGTGTTTGGTGTCTCCTCCTCATAGGCTGCAGGTTCCCAGTTACTGCTATTTTTGGTGTCTGCCTCTAGTGGGTAAGGTTGATTCAGTGGGTTGTGTAGGCTTCCTGGTGGAGGGGACTGGTACCTGTGTTTTGGTAGATGAGGATGGATCTTGTCTTTCTGGTGGGCAGGAATGCATCTGGTGGTGTGTTTTGGGGTGTCTGTGACCTTATTGTGATTTTAGGTAGCCTCTCTGCTAACATGTGGGGTTGTGTTCCTGTCTTGCTAGTTGTTTGGCATAGGGTGTCCAGCACTGTAGCTTGCTGGTCGTTGAGTGGAGCTGGGTCTTAGCATTGATATGGAGATCTCTGGGAGAGCTTTTGCTATTTGATGTTACGTGGAGCTGGGAGGTCTCTGGTGAACCAATGTCCTGAACTCGGCTCCCCCACCTCAGAGGCACAGATCTGACACCAGCCGGGCACCAAGACCTGTCAGCCACATGGCTCAGAAGAAAAGGGAGGGAAAAAAAAGAAAGGAAGAAAAAATAATGAAATAAAATGAAGCTATTAAAATAAAAAAGTTATTAAAAATAAAAAAAAATTAAAGTCCTTAGAGAAAGAAAGAAAAGAGCAAACAAGCCAAAAAACAAATCCACCAATGACAACAAGTGCTAAAAACTATACTAAAAAACAAAACAAAACAAAAAAAAAACAGACAGACAGAACCCAAAGACAAATGGTAAAAGCAAATACAGACAAAAACACCCAACGAAGCATACACATACACACTCACAAAAAGAGAAAAAGGGAAAAAAAAAAAAATATATATATATATATAAAGGAAGAGAGCAACCAAATCAGTAAACAAATCTACCAATGATAATAAACTCTAAATACTAAACTAAGATAAACATAAAACCAGAAACAAATTAGATGCAGAAAGCAAACCCCAAGTCTACATTTGCTCCCAAAGTCCACTGCCTCCACTTTGGGGTGATTTGTTGTCTATTCAGGTATTCCACAGATGCATGATACATCAAATTGATTGTGGAGATTTAATCCGCTGCTCCTGAGGCTGCTGAGAGAAATTTCCCTTTCTCTTCTTTGTTCACACAGCTCCTGGGGTTCAGCTTTGGACGTGGCCCTGCCTCTGCGTGTAGGTCTCCTGAGGGCATCTGTTCTTTGCTCAGACAGGACAGGGTTAAAGTAGCAGCTGATTAGGGGACTCTGGTTCACTCAGGCCTAGGGGAGGGAGGGGTACGGATGCGGGGCGAGCCTGCAGCGGCAGAGGCCAGAGTGACGTTGCACCAGCCTGTGACGCACCATACGTTCTCCTGGGGAAGTTGTTCCTGGATCCCGGGACCCTGGCAGTGGCAGGCTGCACAGGCTCCCGGGAGGGGCGGTGTGGATAGTGACCTGTGCTCGTACACAAGCTTCTTGGTGGTGGCAGCAGCAGCCTTAGCGTCTCATGCCCGTCTCTGGGGTCCGCGCTGATAGCCGCGGCTCACGCCCGTCTCTGGAACTCGTTTAGGCGGTGCTCTGAATCCTCTCTCCTCGCGCACCAGGAAACAATGGTCTCTTACCTCTTTGGCAGTTGCAGACCTTTTCCTGTACTCCCTACTGGCTAGCCCTGGCACACTAGCCCCTTCAGGCTGTGTTCACGCCACCAACCCCAGTCCTCTCCCTGGGCTCCGACTGAAGCCCGAGCCTCAGCTCCCAGCTGCTCGCCCCCGCGGGTGAGCAGACAAGCCTCTCGGGCTGGTGAGTGCTGGTCGGCACCGATCCTCTGTGTGGGAATCTTTCCACTTTGCCCTCTGCACCCCTGTTGCTGCACTCTCCTCTGTGGCTCCAAAGCTTCCCCCCTCCACCACCTGCAGTCTCCACCCGCGAAGGGCCTTCCTAGTGTGTGGAAACCTCACAGCTCCCTCCCACTGGTGCAGGTCCCATCCCTATTCTTTTGTCTCTGTTTTTCCTTTTTTCTTTTGCCCTACCCAGGTACGTGGGGAATTTCTTTCCTTTTGGGAAGTCTGAGGTCTTCTGCCAGCGTTCAGTAGGTGTTCTGTAGGAGTTGTTCCACAAGTAGATGTATTTCTGATGTATTTGTGGGGAGGAAGGTGATCTCCACATCTAACTCCTCCACCATCTTGGAGTCCTCTCTATATTTTATATATTAAAAAAAGACAAATCTATACATACTCGAACAAGGTATGTCAGCCAACAGCCCTCCTTTTTGTACAATAAACTTTAGATAGAATTTTCCTCCCCTACATTACCCAAATCTAAAGGAGTTCCAGGAAAGGGTGAGAAATGATGTTTTAAGACATATCTATGCACAGATCTGAGTACATATCTGAGCTCCATGCAATGGAGCTCATCCATTTAAAAGTAGTTTTCAAAGTGAAAACAACCCAGCATGATTCACTGACCTTAAAATATATGCTACACTATAATGAGATTTCCTTTTTCTAAATGGGAGCCAAACTGCATAAAGTAAAATTGCAAGGCCTGGTGCAGTTTATGTGCAGTACAAACATCTTACTCCTTCTGGCTCTTAGTGACCTGTGCTTGGCATGAACACCACCCTGTATATACCTAAGGACTATGCTTACTTTTATTTTATTTTATTTTTTAAACATTTATTGGAGTATAATTGCTTTACAATGGTGTGTTAGTTTCTGCTGTATAACAAAGTGAATCAGTTATACATATACATATGTTCCCATATCTCTTCCCTCTTGCATCTCCCTCCCAACCTCCCTATCCCACCCCTCTAGGTGGTCACAAAGCACCGAGCTGATCTCCCTGTGCTATGTGGCTGCTTCCCACTAGCTATCTATTTTACCTTAGGTAGTATATATATGTCCATGCCACTCTCTCATTTTGCCTCAGCTTACCCTTCCCCCTCCCCATGTCCTCATGTCCGTTCTCTTTCAGCACCATGGAAACCAGCTTTAGTTCAGAGGAAACATGCCTCTCTACAGTGAGTTTCTTATGTCAGTCAAGTCTAATATTGAATACGAAATATCAAAGGAGTTGGGGACTGAGCAAGTGTGTGTGTGTGTGTGTGTGTGTGTGTGTCTGTGTGTGTGCGTGTTGAGGGAAGGAAAGAGAATAATTGAAATCCTTTATTTTTCATCTCTTTCTCTTTCTAACAAACCATTAACCAACCAACCAACAAAAAGGGGCTCTTGATTACTAATGTGCATTAATATTACAAGTGTTCCAGTAACTTAAAATAACCCAAGGTAAAGTACAACATAAATCTCTGGCACTTTGCCCAGTGCTTACATAGAGAAGGCACTTGAATCTTGAATGAATTAATTACAGGTCTACTTCTCTTGCAAAAGTGGCTGCTTAAACTTCAGCCATTGAGAAAAAAGTGAATCTCTTGCAAAAATGTCTGCTTAAACTTCAACCATTGAGAAAAAAGTGAACGAAAGGTATAAAATTTAAGGTAAAATTAATGCATCCTAAGCATTAGAGAGGTATTTGAACATATGCATGGTTCTCTCACATATTGTGGATGTCTGTGGAAAAGCTTAGAATCTTACACCACAGCTTATAGTCATGAAGGGAGTTCTATAGGATAGAGGGGCCCTAAGCATTATTACTAACTACACTCCAAAGGTTTCCCAGCAGCCAGCATGGAAGAGAAATATGGCTGGCTTCTGGAAAATATCTACAAGATGCTGGGGTTATTCCTGTCTTTCTGTCTCATAGCCTAATATTTGTCAACAACAAATTAATCACACACTCTCACACACACACACACACACACACACGCACACACACACACACACACTCTCTTCAGTCACAGACCTCTCTCTCACACGGCCAGACCCACCTAGCTAGGTCTAGGTGACCTGAGTAGATGGCAGTGTATCACCATTAGTGGATTAAAAAAAAGAAAAAAGAAACAATTCCATATGCATATGCAATTTCTGTGACAGATGTATCATATTTCTAATAATAATAGTAACAGAAAGATACATTTATATAGTATATTTTTATGCATCATTTTAGCATACACAATCACTGAGATGGTGGTTAAAGCATAGAATTTAAGAGTTAAGTGGTGGGTAGCCAGGCTTTCTGACACATGATTTGTTGTCAGAAAGCACAGGCTTGAGTCCCACCTCCAAGACTTACTAGATATGTGTCTCAGGGAGACATTCAATCTCACCAGGCTTTTGTTTTGCATCTGAAAAATCAAATTAAAGCAATTGCAACATCACAATGTCATTGGTAAGAGTACAGAAAATACATTATGCAAGGGATTTAAGCAGTCTATGCATTCACGAGCTGCATTATAATTGTTTTGTTGTTCTGTTTTTACTTTTTAAAATTATTATCATTGAAATTTTCTTCCTCAACAGGGACTTAATAGTTAATGTGGTATATTTTATGATCCTTAATATTTCTGAGCCCAGATCTCTTCATCTGTGAATTAGCAGTAATGATATCTGCCTTCTCTATTTCACAGGGGAGGATCAAATAAACTAATTTTTGTTATTTGCAAACAAACCACTAAATAAATACAATGTATTACTATTATGTAAGTAAATATAGTGTGCAAAGAGAAATACTGTGGAAATTTATATGAATAGCATGGAAGTTTAAATGGCAATATAACTGTTCAAATGTTTTTATCTCCTTAAGAGAGATCCGGATGTATTTTATTTCAATCATCAAGTTGGCTGTAGCATCATTTTTTAAATATTTAATCCTAATCACCTCCAAAGTTCCAAGTAACATTTACTACATATTTGTTCATATTTTTGCTTAAGTGTACAAAAGCTCACAGCTTTATTCTTTAATCATTGAATTCTTTTGTCATTTTAATGTTCATTCTTCATTCAACAGACAAATATTTATTAAGTGCTTACTCCCCTACCGTGAACCAGACACATGCAGGACATGGCACAGTGAACAAAATGGGCAAACACATCTGCCCCCTTGATTCTTGTATTCTAGGGGTTTACAATCTATGTTACCACTGAAATTTTTCACTAGGCCTTCAATGCAGATACTTTTTATATTTTAATTTCAAATATTATTTGAAGAGAGTTTTCTGTTCATCTTGGAGCGTTTTCCATTCATCTTCTGCCCTCAGTTGATTCTATCAATGGCATGCCAACATGGAATAAGTTCAAGCCTTCAAATGCACAGAGGACAGACAGAGTGGGTTCATGCTGTCAAACCGAGAGCAGGTTTGCCTCTGTTTAGGAAGATCTGTTTGGCATGAGGTAGATTTCACCCTGAGACAGCACGTTGGTCTCAACATTAACTTGAAAACTCCACTGACCCTGGGAGAAAAATCTGGGAGAGAAGCTATCTGATAGATGATGAAAAGAGAGTCTCTGGCTAATGTGAACATATTTCTGCAATGAGCAGATCTTTTGCCTTATTATTTTATATGCATAATTCACCTTTCTCTTTAGTGTTGATTTTACACGTCTAATATTTACATTGTGTAGACCTGACCTGTAGCACTTTTCTTATATGGTTTCTAATCTACAGTTTTCATTGAGAAGACCATGACTTGGTGGCTTTGCCTAAATTCAAGTGCTAGTTAGTAGAAATGCTGGGACTTGCAGCTAGACATTCTGATCTCAAGTTTCAAGCTCCTTGCATTAAATTATGCTGTATTGTGTATGGACTTGTGTATGTAGTTATGTAACTGTTTAAACTAAGCTGAAGTCAAATATCAGAGAAATGAACTGTTGCTCTTAGTTATTCAGAGGTAACTACATAAAGCAAAGTTAATGTGATTTATAATTTGAGTATATTTTAGACAATTAGCAAAGAAGAAAGTTGGTATTATCTTTGGACTCTCCAGAATTTCTCTTTAAGAAGGGGTTAAGGAAGATCTAATCTAATCTAGTTGGAGGGGAAACTTTGTTACCTAATACCTAACCAACACACTGTTTGTAATTAGATTGTACACTTAATTCAAATGGTTTTGAAAGAATATTGATAGAGATAGTAGTGGTGGTGAGTTTCTATAGCCTCTTAATCCTCTTTTGTTAACAGACAATTATCCATGTAATATATAAAATATTATCTATGTCCTAAAATTTTCCAGAAGTCATTTCAGTTCAGAGAAAGAATAATTGAGAACTCCAGGTAGAAAGGGATTCACATCTTTTTTTTTAAGAAGTTTTTTTTTTTTTTTAATTTATTCTGGTTGGGTTGGGTCTTCATTGCTGGGAGACGGCTTTCTCTAGTTGTGGCGAGCAGGGGCTACTCTTCCTTGCAGTGTGCAGGCTTCTCATTGCAGTGGCTTCTCTTGTTGTGGAGCATGGGCTCTAGGCACACGGGCTTCAGTAGTTGTGGAACGCAGGCTCAGTAGTTGTGGTGCATGGGCTTAGTTGCTCCGCGGCAAGTGGGATCATCCAGGACCAGGGCTGGAACCCGTGTGCCCTGCATTGACAGGCAGATTCTTAACCACTGTGCCACCAGGGAAGTCCAGATTCACATGTTTAACTTCCTTTTTCTAATTGACTGACCTCGAGAAAATTACTAAGTGTGTGTGTTGTTGTTGTTAGGTATAGAAGGAGAAATAATAATAACAAACTCATGGGTTTATTGCAAAGAAGAAATGTGATATCATATGCAAAATGCATGGTCTGTGTTAGGGTTAATGAAGTTACTTCCCAATCTTTTTTTGGTTAATGAACAGGGTAGGAGTTTTGTGCTAAAAAATAATTTATTTGTCTGGTCAAGTAAGTGTGGGAAAATGCTCTCCCTTAGAGACTCATGCGGCAGGTTTGTATATTAAAAGCTCTTTGTAATTCTGAACAAAGAAATCTGTTTTGTTGTTGTTTAATCTGGTATATCCTACATTTTAATTATCAGAGGACCCTTACTTAAATCATAGCTATTAAGGTCCCACTGAACTCATGCTGCCCAGAACATATTTAAGGAAACACTGGACAATAAAACCATTGAAATGTCAATATATACACCAAAACTTACATGACCACACATCCTACTGCTTCTTCAGTCTCACCCAAATTCTGCCCACTCCCTAATTCAGAACTTTTTCACAAAGCTTTGAGTAGATTTAAAATGTTTAGTTACCTATTGTTCTCTATTATAAAGAAAATATTCTTAAAACCACATTACCTATTCTGAAGGAATATCATTTTTATTAGCTTAAAATGTGATATGGGCCCATTTTCTTGTTTTTGTTTTTACTAGACTTACTCTTTAACATTGTTTTAAATGGAAAAATATTATATTAGATAGATAATATATTTTCCAAGAATATAATTTGTAGTAAGTTAAAGTTCTATTTCTAGTTAAAGTTCAAACTACTTATCTTTAAAATGTGTATCTGATTTTTTCAATTATAGATTTTCAAAGAGAAATGGAAACATTTAAATTAAAAGGAATGTACACCAGCTACATGAACTAAATAAATTTCTCATCTTGCTTTTCTACTGAGATCAAGTTGTGATATTAAATTGGAAAAACCTAAACTCTTATTACATCAGCACTCCAATATTAGTAATTGTAAGTCAATTGGAAAAAATGGTTTATCGTGGAGCAGAAAAAAAAAAAGTAAAGAGGTAAAAATATTCTATTTTTTATTCATGCCACTTGTAAACTACTAAAAAATAAAAACCTTTCCTATATGACTTGGGCAATATGTTACTCTCTTTTTGTTCTTATTCAAAATTTAGAGGTTTTTAAAACATGTAATTTTGTGTAATGTTATGTTAACACATTTATTAAATACAAGGTAAGATTAGTTACAAAGTGGATTTAAGAAACAATGGCATTGACTAAATTAAGAGTAAACTCCTAGTAACCAAAAATCAATCTCACAGAAATACCATACAACAGTAAAAACACTTTCTTTTAACTCTTTAAATCCTTTTGATATGTTATTAGGTGCATTAGTTGACTAAATACTTTTGAAAGACTGGCCTATTTTACAGCTTTTGATGAATTACTAGTTTACTGCTATCCTGACTGGGGGAAGCAAAACACAAAATAAAATAAAATACAAAAGTCTATCAACCCTAAAATTTCAACTGAATAACGTTTCAAAAGGGCCTCTCCAATGCATATGTTATACTAGAACTTGTTTTTATTTAATAGAAATCCAATGATTAGTTGTCACTATTATCATCAGTTATCAATTTGGAGACTGGAATTTCACTACCACTTACTATTTTTCTTAAAACATGCAAAAAGGAATGTATTAAAATGCATTATTTGTCACACTGAGCAAGTCCAAGATTATAGACTACATTAGGGTAAAACATGTATTTGATTGATTAAGACTCAACCTGTAAATGGGTTGGTACTCATATACTATATTTTCTAGCTCTGTCAGCTGAGAAGACCTAAAAACAATGACACCCCAGTAGCAGTGAACACAACTAGCACCCAGGCATCCTTGTAGGAATGGACAATTGGGGGGCTAAAGAAAAAATATACACGATGATTCTAGAGCATCTTGTAATGCCAGAAAACTAAGTGGTCCAAAAAATCTCATTGATGGGAGTATGTTAAAGGCACACAGGCACCAAGTACTGGCTCCCAGTGGCCAAAGCTGAAATGATTTGAGCAACAAAATTTTTAAAAGTTGTACTGGATTATAACCAAAGTATAAAATAAATACTCATGAGTTCATACTGATATAAATAAATGATTAAATAAATAAATGGGGGAGGAGAGACATATCTCCCAAACAGAAGAGCCAAGTGATGAAGATCAGCATCACCTCGGATAAATCATATTGATAGTATTTACCTTTGATGTGATGGGATGCAAATGGCACTTTTCTTACCTCGTTTTCATCTCTCAAATCCAGATCCCCACTGTCTAATCATGAGAAAAACATCAGATCAATATCAATAGAAAGGCATTCTACAAAATACGTGGCCAATACTTACTAACATGTTCAAGGTCATAAAAAACAAAGTCTGAGAAACTGTCACCACCAAGAAGAGTCTAAGCAGATATGATAACTAAATGTAATGTGATGTTCTGAATGGGATCCTGAAAGAGAAAAAGAACATTATGTAAAAACTAGGAACATTTGAATAAAGATGGATACTACCTAATAATAGTGTATCAACACTGTCTCATTAATGTTAAATTCACCAAACTCATATAAAGGTGTGAATAACAGGAGAAACTGGATGTGGAGTATATGAGAACTCTCTACACTACCTTCTCAAATTGAATGTAAATCTAAAACTGTTCTAAAAAATAAATACATAGGGCTTCCCTGGTGGCACAGTGGTTGAGAGTCCACCTGCCGATGCAGAGGACACGGGTTCGTGCCCCGGTACAGGAAGATCCCGCATGCCGCGGAGCGGCTGGGCCCGTGAGCCATGGCCACTGAGCCTGCGCATCCGGAGTCTGTGCTCCGCAATGGAAGAGGCCACAACAGTGAGAGGCACGCGTACCGCAAAAAAAAAATTAAAAATAATAAATAAATAAATACATAAAGTCTATTTAAAATAAAACAACCCTCAACCCATATCAAGATCTCTTCTGGGGACTTCCCTGGTGGCGCGGTGGTTGGGAATCCGCCTGCCAATTCGAGGAGCACGGGTTTGGGCCCTGGTCCGGGAGGGTCCCACATGCCGCAGAGCGACTGAGCCCGTGCGCCACAGCTGCTGAGCCTGCGCTCTGGAGCCCGTGAGCCACAACTGCTGAAGCCCGTGTGCCTAGAGCCCGTGCTCCACAACAAAAGAGGCCACAACAGTGAAGAACCTGCGCACCGCAACGAGGAACAGCCCCCGCTTGCTGAGGCCGGAGGAAGCTCGCGCGCAGCAGCGAAGACCCAATGCAGCAATAAATAAATTAATTAATTAATTAAAAAAAAGATCTCTTCTGCTGTTACAGTTCCTACCTACCCTGTATTACATAAAAGTCTATAACTAATTGCATCAAGGAAAATAGAAAAAACTATTCCATAAAATATGCTACATAAATAGTTTTCTAGAGTATCATTAAAATAAAGACAATAGCATATAATGTCAGAAAAAAATCATTAAAAATAAACTTTATATAAAAATTGCTATCGATAAAATGCAATGGTTGTATGTCTGCTTTAGAATTCTGCAATGAGTTTGTAGAAAATCAGACATTAACTGTTTCTATCCATTAGTATCTAGGTTTTCAACTATTATATGCTTTTTGTACTTACTTAAACATAATTTAACTTTAAATATTGATTCAAGCATTGTAATATACTCTGCTAGAGGCAGTAAGTGCTGATGTCTTTGAACGAATACTCACAGTAAACTATTTGCACGATTCCTTTTCTTAGCAAAATTGTCTAAATATGCCTTTAAAAAATCAATATTTAATTCCCAGAGCCAATAGAGTACTATATAATTCAAATTGGGGAAAGGATGGTAATAATCAAGTGTTTTTCTCTTTTCATTGTGAAGACTCAGTTACAACTTTTGAGGGTTTTCTTTTCTTTTTTTAAAATTTAAATTTCCAAAGTGTTGGATTGCATACTTTGGCAAAACATAAACAGAAGTTGCATTCTGATGACCTGTCTATGTCTATATTGTATAAGTTGTTATCATACTTCATCTCCTAAAAATGGATAGTTAGATAGAGCCATCTTTCCAGTCTAAAGGCAATATTTATTTGCCTAAGGCTGTTTCTGTACATGCCCACTGAACTGGCAAAAGCCTTTATAAATGATTGTGGATCATCTAAATGATCAACAGGAGGGAATGGTTAAGAAAATAATAGTTTAAACTCAAGAAAGATCTATTAAATATAAACCTTATGATGAAATGTATGTATTAAAATGAAAAATGTTTAGAAAGTAATATATGGTTTTACATACCTTGAATTGGGAATGTATACAATTCATCCTTGCTTGTAGATAAGAACTAAAAGAATTAATGTGGAAAGAGGAAGCCCATTTGTTTTGTTAATACGGTGGAATTACAGGTGAATTTTTCTTTCATTTAGATTCCTATTACTCTTCTTTGCCCAATTTAAAAATGATTGGTTAAAGTCGCCATTCTGTACTTTCTAGATTATTCTAGCAGTCATTTGCATGCAGTTTG
Organism: Tursiops truncatus; assembly: GCF_011762595.2. Taxonomy (NCBI): domain Eukaryota; kingdom Metazoa; phylum Chordata; class Mammalia; order Artiodactyla; family Delphinidae; genus Tursiops; species Tursiops truncatus. The sequence goes on along the minus strand of NC_047037.1, from coordinate 129,352,796 downwards.
GCAGAGTGAGAAGTACACTGAAATAATACTTCCAGCTCTGGTGATTCTTAGCTTGGCCATGTCACATAACCTTTTAGTAAATCCATTTCCTTGTTTGTCTGAGGCAGCTGGTGGTGAACAGGTATGTGGGTGCAACAGCTAACCCCTTCCTGGTCCTCAATTCCCTCTGCAGTGTTGGTTCTGCTTTATTGTCATTGGTTTGAACTAAGAAACTACATGAAGATGTGCAACACCATTATACTTTGTATTTATAGCCTCAGCATAATGTGTGTGGAAATGGAACTTTGTTCGCTTCCCTGAAATTAAACTTGACTAGGCACATATTCCCCTATTTCCACCAGGACCATATCAAGGTCCTCGCTTTTGATTTAAAATGTAAATGTTTAGAAATTTCCATTCTTCCTTCTTGCTACAGAGATCAAAGACCCCTGTCTTTCAGGGAGAGACCTTTGCTGTCATTCCTCCAAGACATCCACTGTGGTGCAGCTCTCCTGTCTGACCCTGGGTATTGACTCTGTGTCATCTGCTGCCCACGACCCTGACGGGAGGGCCCACCTTGGTTCACTTTCACCCTTTGAAACCCAGCACAATCTCTGTCTGGTTTCTCAAGTGGGCTGTTTACCCAGTACCTCATCAAGGAGGAATCCATGATTCACACAGCAGCAATCAGCATCAGGTTACCTTCAAGCCCCGATTATTATCTCAGGCCCTTTCTGTTCAAGCACATGATGTCTCCATCTCCATTTTCCCTCATGCGCCTTGAGCAGCAGTGTGCAGATTGTACTCCCAGAGTACACAACTGTACATTGGTGCAGGACATCTCCAAATCCTAGGGGGTTTACTGACTTTCTATCTCACCTCCAGGTTTCCAAACTGCAAGGAGGGGAAACAGCTGGATTCTTACAGTGTCACACATTTATCTGAACTCTGAGGTTCAGGCTTTAAGCACTATGGTGGTATTTAAAGCAAAGCTTTTTAAATTAAGACAACAGAAGCAACAATAAAAACAAACTTCATTCCATTTTCTGAATTTCGCAACAGAAAGTCTAGATTTTTAAGATCTCTCTCTCTCTCTAATTATTGGATGGTACACATTATATCATAATTATATAATTCTTATATATCATATGTATTACATACACATATTATTATATATATTATTATACACATTACTATATGTAATATTACTTATATAAGATACATATATTCATAGATAAATGCCTACATATATATATATATATATATATATAAATTCCAATTTATGTTTCTCTCTGTGCCTTATTTATTGTACCTGGAGAAAAATCACATATCAAACTATTATTGTATTTCACAATAACGAGGAAATGATAATGGGTATAAACAATCCGTCTGTGACTGGTGATGATAGGAGGCAGACAGAAAGGTAGAGAGGAGGGCATAGGAATCACGTAGACCATGACAAATGTTCTCAGGCTACAAGTGCTTTTAAAACATCTGTTCAGTGACCTATGAGAATATCCCTGTGGTCAGATTGAACAGCAAGGTTCACATGACATCACCTAGGGCCCAAGTAACATGACAGGGTTGATAATATTTTTGCTAGATCTGTGGATCATTTATCAGAAAATAGTATTAAACTACAAAATAAATATCTTAAGGAATAATAGTGGTCAACTAGAAAAATACCCCAAAACTTTATAAATAACTGTTTATAACTAGTTTAATACATGCAGCATACTCTTCCAGGACTTCTATATAGCCAAAAGGTAAAGAGAGAAGTCAGACCCAGAAGTTCCTTTGAACAAGCTATAGAAAGCATATAAATATAAAAATATTTTTCATGTGACATACATACAAATAAAAATATCATATAAATTTTATATATATATATATATATAAATTTAAAATAATAGTACTTAAGACCAGGCGGGGACTTCAAAGATCTTAACCTCCAACTTAATAGATGAGAACACTGAGACCCCAAAATGAAACCAATGTAGATACTAGGTAGCTGAGCCACAATTCTTAAACTGCATCTCAATGTTATTTTCTTGCAACTTTGTTTTCTCCCACAACTCGTTCAACATTTATTAAAAATCTATATTTGAATGAATAAGGTATTGTAATTAACCAGTAAAATACATAAAAGTTCCAAAATAGAGAAATCACAGAACTATCAGTGTGGTTTCTTTAAATCCGGATGCTCTGTAAAGAAGTTATGTTTTGAGGTGTGTCTCAAAGGAGAGGGTTGACCTAAGAAATGGAGGTGAAGTACAGTCCAGGTAGTGATAACTACTGAAAGATTAAAATCCAGAGAAATTCTGACATGTAGGAAAAATATCAATAGAGAAATCTTAACAAAAAGGTGTTAAACTGTATATACAGTTTTTATTTTTCAACTTTGTGTGACCTGGGCATTTCTGGTCATCTTGTCTTACAATCACTTGAGTTACAGAACTGTCTTCATATCCGTTAAGACTCTTACAAAAAAACTAAAAAGAACAACTACAAATGAGTGGGCTGTAGCATAAAAATTTAGAATAATTAGTATGTACTAACATTACTTTTTATTACCTTAGTTTAATTCAAGTGAGTATTAGCCGCCAGTTAGGTTAAATGCGCGGGCATACAAGGGAAGACTGTTAAAGGTAATATCTATTGCTCACTTTTTGAGAATGTCATCAAAAATCAGAAAGGCAGGCTAAAGTGTGGAGCTTTGAGATTCATCTTCCCACCTCTATATCAGATATAGGAAAGTGAAGTGGAATGAGTAATTAATGTGATGCTTATAAAAAACAAAATCAGTAAACAATTCCTGGAGAGAATACTAAAATGAATTTGTCTTACTATTCCTGAAGTCTAGACTGCCTTTTGTTTCATTTGAAGTAATCTTTCAAATTGACTTCTGGCTTCCAAGAGTAACATTTGACCCTTTCTTTTCCCTTCAGAGGATGAAGTTTTAATTTACGTTTTTCCACACTCCCCATCGTTTGCTTATTCATTTATTCATTCTTATATTTATAGCTTGTCTTATAAAATTATTTCAAAGGCTTACAGAAATACATATATTATAACCTGATACAAATACAAAAATGATGGAGATAAAGGTGAAATAAGATAAAGCAGGGACAGAGTCCTTGAGAAGATGCCAAAAGTGGACTGGAACATTTTATCTGAGCTTTCTTGCAGCAGAAGTAAGAAAGGAAACAGGGCAAATCACAAAGCTCAGAGAGTGTAGTAGCTTAGACAGATTATAGGGTTTTACATTAAAAAACATGAAAGAGATGTATCCTATGATCTCAATGAAGGGAAATGATGTGATGTTGTAGATACCATTCTTATGATGAAATATTGTGTTCCATTCATTTGTTTCTTATAAAGTGCTCAATATAACTCTATGACCAGAAACCAAATAATAATAAAAACAATTCTGCAAAACATCTTGGAATGGAAATTTCAAGTAGTTTGGTTTGATCAAAAACTAAAATTTATAATATCTAGGGGAATGGATGGACAGTGTATCACTTCACGATTATTCATCATTATTGATCCTTGAATCTGAGGTTTATTGGAAAGTGAGCAACAGAAAGTTAAATGGGTAAGAGATTGTGATGAAGTACGTATTTCTGGTGAAAGGCGAATCATAAACATCAGAAGGTTTATTTAAATATTTATTAAACCACTTTTTTAAAATTAAGAGAATGCTCAGTAAAATATAAGATTCAAGATCAACATACAAAAATTAGGAGGTTCCTATACACCAGTAATACCTAACCATAATATGTAATGGAAAAAGTGATTTATACATATAGCAGCAGAAGTCATAAAATGCATAAGGATAAACCTAATAAACACTAGGTTTATATGAAGAAAACCACACAACAAATTTTCTTTGTAAGACATAGAAACTTTTTGAAGAAACAGATTTTATTTCAACCAAAGCATTATTCAATATTATGTATTTAGTTTCCAAATATATGTGATTTTTAAAGTTATCCATTTGCAATCACTATTATTTTGTTATTGTTGCATTATGGTTGAAGGAACACAGTCTTTCGATATTGATCCTTAATCATCTAATATATTTTTTGGGGGTAAATATTCCATTTGTATTCAGAAACATTGTATTCAAAACATTATTTGTTGTGTATACATATCTCATTGATTAAGCTTATTAATTTTATTTAGATCTTCCATAAAAAAAATCAGGAGGTAAAGATGAAGCCCTTCTATGAAATTAAGAAATCTAAAAAGATACATCTTTGAATAGAAGACCACCTCACTTCTGGTAGAGGAAACACCTGGAAGCAGGGCCACAGTTTTGTTCAGAAAACCCTTCTGAATTTATCACATTGAATGTACAAATGGCTCAGAAGCATTTGTCTGCACTAGAGGACAAGGCTGCAAATATCATCAAATATTGATCAGAGCCATGAAAAAATAATAGGCATGCAGAGGAAAAATAAATCTAATTGAGATATCAAATTTAAATAATATGTTTTTCAGGTAAATTCTAATATAGATAAAATGGGAATCATACACACACTGACCTCCTATAAGGTCATCTATAAGCCAATAATATATTCAGTATAATCTGTCCACCATGATGATTTGGGTTTCAGAGCAGTTGATCTTAAGCCCTTTTCTTTTCCTCACAGCAAACGTAAAATAAAACTTGCTGTCTCATGAGGTCAATGCTTCATGACTATATATATGCCGACCATTCAGAAAATAATTTGCTATTTTTGTACTACCTTGTTTTCTTAGGTTTTGTGTTTTATATTTGCTTATCTGTGCTATTTGTTGTTTTTGTTTTTAATTAGAATCTGCTTGGCATATCCTGGGTAAATCCTGGTCAGGAATAAAGCTTACATCTTGCCTTTCCTCTCTGAACTTTTCAACTACTCCTTTGTTTTTCAGTGTCCTGAAAGTCAAATTTGTCCAAACTCTTTTTTTTAGTTTCTAAATTCTTTTTTTTTAATATCTTTATTGGAGTATAATTGCTTTACAATGGTGTGTTAGTTTCTGCTTTATAACAAAGTGAATCAGTTATACATATACATATGTTCCCATATCTATTTCCTCTTGTGTCTCCCTCCCTCCCGCCCTCCCTATCCCACCACTCCAGGCAGTCACAAACCACCTAGCTGATCTCCCTGTGCTATGCGGCTGCTTCCCACTAGCTATCTATTTTACATTTGGTAGTGTATATATGTCCATGCCACTCTCTCACTTTGTCACAGCTTACCCTTCCCCCTCCCCATATCCTCAAGTCCATGCTCTAGTAGGTCTGTGTCTTTATTCCTGTCTTACCCCTAGGTTCTTCATGACCTTTTTTTTTTTTTTTTTTTTAGATTCCATATATATGTGTTAGCATATGGTACTTGTCTTTCTCTTTCTGACTTACTTCACTCTGTAGGACAGACTCTAGGTCTATCCACCTCACTACAAATAACTCAATTTCACATCTTTTTATGGCTGAGTAATATTCCATTGTATATATGTGCCACATCTTCTTTATCCATTCATCTGTTGATGGACACTTAGGTTGCCTTGATGTCCTGGCTATTGTACATAGAGCTGTAATGAACATTTTGGTACATGACTCTTTTTGAATTATGGTTTTCTCAGGGTATATGCCCAGTAGTGGGATTGCTGGGTCATATGGTAATTCTATTTGTAGTTTTTTAAGGAACAACCATACTGTTCTCCATAGTGGCTGTACCAATTCACATTCCCACCAGCAGTGCAAGAGTATTCCCTTTTCTCCACACCCTCTCCAGCATTTATTCTTTCTAGATTTTTTGATGATGGCCATTCTGACCGGAGTGAGGTGATATCTCATTGTAGTTTTGATTTGCATTTCTCTAACAATTAGTGATGTTGAGCATCCCTTCATGTGTTGGTTGACAATCTGTATATCTTCTTTGGAGAAATGTCTGTTTAGGTCTTCTGCCCATTTTTGGATTGGGTTGTTTGTTTTATTGTTATTGAGCTGCATGAGCTGCTTGTAAATTTTGGATACTAATCCTTTGTCAGTTGCTTCATTTGAAAATATTTTCTCCCATTCTGAGGGTTGTCTTTTGGTCTTGTTTATGGCTTCCTTTGTTGTGCAAAAGCTTTTAAGTTTCATTAGTTCCCATTTGTTTATTTTTGTTTTTATTTCCATTTCTCTAGGAGGTGGGTCAAAAAGAATCTTGTGATTTATTTCATAGAGTGTTCTCTTTAGAGTCCCTATTCTGAAGCACTACAATGTTTTTCAGATTTGAAAGCAAGCAAACAAAACCTGAAACATTGTGTGTTTTTGGTTTCAGGTTTTCATCTTTCTCTGTGGATCCTGAAGAACAACTTTAAATTTTGTAGAATTTCTCGTCTTTTTTTTTTTTTCTGGGAGAAAGGAAACTCTCATTAAAACCTCATGATATACTTTATTTCTAAACCCATACCGCTAACTTTGAGTTGAAAAATAATTTGATAAAACTAAAGATTCCTGTCACGTCTGTAAAATGACAAGGTGAGCTACAAATTGAGTTAATGATAATTTCCTTCTATTTCACGTGTTTATTATGGCAAAAGTTTTATTTTTCAAAATCATTATCCAGTTTCCTCTCCATCAAACATTAATGTGAATGCAGTACATACAAAGTTATACAGAAGTAGAATCTCCCCATTATAGGTGTCTGAGAAAAGCTAGAAACGGCATTTCCATTAAAAAGTAATATACAGAATGGAGGGGGAAAAAAAGTCTTCAGGGCCTTAGAAAGAGAAAAATTGCTACATTGTAAATCAATGCATGACCACCCAAATCAGCATTATATTTCATAAATCTGTAGACAGCATTAGTTATAGTCAAAAGGAACTGTTGTAAAATTACTTGTGGAACACCCATTCACACACACAAATAAACACACCCAAATGGCACAGAATCATGTAAATTAAAAACATGAAAGTCCAGTGAAGCCACCAAAATGTGGTCACTTTCTAGTCTGGTCTTATGTACCAAACCCTAAAATTTAAGATTCTTCTTGTTAAAAAAAAAAAAAAATCTGCAATCTTCTCTATGTATTATCCTCAAAAGTTGCTCAAAAAAGTGATTTGTTTAGGAGCATGAAAATGCAGGACCCAATAATTACAATTAAGTAAAAAAGGAGTGAGGAATACAGCAGCAAAGGCAATGGAGTTGCACTTTAGGGTTTTTTTTTAAACAAAAAGCTGTTTCCACCTATTTTTTAAGGGATAATTTAAGTAAATATAATTTTTAACATTGAGGCATGAAGAAAATTGTTTTAAAAGGGAAGAAAATTAAAGCAAGGGTATTTAGGTTGCTCTTAATATATATTGTGGGTGTTTTCTCTAAGATTGCTTTCCCTGAGATTCACAGGATCCATGCAACATTGTTAAAGCAGAACCATTTCTGTATAATGAAAACCAAAGTGTATATTCAAGGATATGAAGAAAAATAGAAAGATATGCATTTGTAAGATAATAACTGTGAAATCAGTTTTATTCAGTCATAGATATTATTTTTACACAATATTTGGCATGTGTTGAAGAAATAAATATATAAGAAACTCACTTCAAAATTAAAATATGTTAGTGGTTTTGTCTATTCATCCTAAAATTTAAATGTTTATTGGACACAAATCATATGATGTACATGTTTTTACACCATATCTTTACTTTTACTCCAAAGTAGAAGGTATATTCCTAATATAACCATTTTGTTGACGTGGAATTTGAGGCCAGATTTCATGCACAAAGTCAAGTCAATGGAGAAAGAGTTTTATATTTAACTCAGCAAGGGAAAATAACTTTTGTGAATACATTGTCCAATTTATTGCTGGCATAGTCTATATTTGTATAACTGCCAACACTTCCTTCATCTGCTTTTATGTACAGAATAAAAGTATCACCCAGCAGGACTATTTTAGTGTGTCATCGAAAGAAAAGGTAAATCCACTTATTTTCAAAAATCAATCCTAGCCTGCCTTAGGGTAATAGCGTCTGGTACCTGAAGGAATACAAGAACCATGTTGTGAGTAGTAGTTTTTAATTTAAAATCTCAATTTACTACAACTAGGTTTCTCTTAGAACTTTGCTTAATTCTATTTTGCAGGCTTTTCGTGTACATTAATTTGCATAACTGTATTGAAGTGAGCTTTTGTGCTGAGAAACCAAACCAAATTCAAAAGTCTTAATTAAAAGCATAGGGAACCTGAATGAAATTTTAGATATTAGGAGTCTGACCTATGCTGGCCTATTATTTCCTGATTTATTTGATTTATAAAGACTCAATTTTTGCTTGAAAACCCCTAGGGAGTGATTAAGATATTTTTGAATCTGTAAAATATAACCATTAAGAATGGCAGCAATTTGAATTCATGATGCTCTTAGTGGACCGTGCCATGAAGACTAACATGCCAACCATTCCTTTTGATTGTGAAGCATATTGGAAAAACTTTATGCTAGTATTCTAATAGCACTTTTCCATTACATGGATATATTCATTTGAATCTGCCAGGTTTTTCTCTATGACAGTGATATTCAACTGACTACAATTTTTGTTCCCCAGGGGACATTTGTCAATGTCTGGAGATGTTTTTGTTTGTTTCAACTTGGGGGTAGGGGAGCTGCTACTGGCACCTAGTGGGAAGAGGTCAGGAACAGTCGCTAAACATCCTACAATGCACAGGACAGCTCCCTGCAACAAACACTAACCAGCCCAGAATATCAACAGTACTAGTTGGGTGGCTCTAATATGGAGATTATGAACACAAATCTAATATAGGCTTACTGTAGATGTTTTGGAAATCTTATTCCAGAAAAAAAATAAAATAAAATAACAGTAAATCACATATTCTCAGTTGGGATAAACAGAGGCAACATACCAGAGTAATGTTTTGCCATGAATCAGGGACATAGCTTTTGATAAAACTTCCCTTGCCCAGCATCTATGGTGCTTCTTCTGAGAACATGCCCATCTGAAACACAAGCAGACACTGCAGTAAGTTATCAAATTGTGTATAAGAATTCCACCTCATTCAATGACTCTCCAAGGCAGACCACTGGTTATAGACATTACTAACCACAGTAGACAATCAGTCTTCTGGAGCTTACAGTGTAGAAAAGGCATATGGACATGAATGAAATGATCGCACGAATAAATATTTAGCTGTAAATTGAAAAAAAATATGAAAGAGAGGGTCATGGTTTATGAGCTCATTAAATGGGTGAGACTGACAAGGTTTAAGAAGGTCCAGGAAACCTTTATATGAAGGTTTTATATGAATCATTTATATGTAAAAGTAGTCAAAAATCCCAGAAATGATCACATTTCATGATGCAAACTTATTGTAAGTAGATTGCTGGGACATGCATGCTGTGTGCTTTGCAGAAATTCAGGATACTATTTGCTTTGCTTTTAGTTTTTCATCTTTTTTTTTTTTTTTTTTTTTTTTTTTTTGGGTACGCGGGCCTCTCCCGTTGTGGAGCACAGGCTCCGGACGCGCAGGCTCAGAAGCCATGGTTCACGGGCCCAGCCGCTCCGCGGCATGTGGGATCTTCCCAGACTGGGACACAAATCCGTGTCCTCTGCATTGGCAGGTGGACTCTCAACCACTGTGCCACCAAGAAGCCCTATTTTTTCATTCTTAAATCTTCTTTAAATAAGAAGCAAAGGATTCTCAGGTCTATAATAAATTACTCTTCAGGAATACATCAAATCTTATTCTCTGCTCTATTTTAACTATAGCAAGCACCATATCATATTGAATACGTTGCAGTCACTTCATGAGGTTAGCCGGTCCTAAAGAAGTTTTTCATCAGAAGTAACAGCTACTCAAATGGAGTACCTGGGAGAAAACAGACGGCACATCCTCCAGATAATTCAGGAGTCTAAGCCTATCCAACATGACACCCAGAGATAAATTAATCTGTAAAGCATAATTTCCTCTAAATATTATTTTAACCCTTTTGCCTGAACCAGTTAAACCACTTTGTCTCTTTATTTTCCCTCTTAAATCATCTTTGTCTTCATCTCTGTCTATTACCTATAAACATTTTTAAACCTTGCAGGCCCATAGCCTGGAACCTATGTGAATAGGTGTAAAATTTAAAACCAAAATGAAATAAAATAAATGTAAGTGAGGAATTGAATATAACTTAATCCACAGAAAAAATAGCAAGTGTCAATCTACTAAAAACAAAAACAAGTAAATACTGCCCGTAGTGGAAAACAAAACAACTTACAAAACATGTTTTTGAAGTAAAGTATTTTATTTCTTAAGTTATATTATTTTTCTGGAACATTCAGTTACATATACCATAATATATAATAATTTGTGAAGTGTTTTTTAACATTTAATTGGATTTGTACATGTATTCAGTGGAAAATATATAGCTTTCTTAGATTTCTCATAGCCATCTGAGGATTGTATTTCATTAGAACAATGTCGGATGGCGTAGCACTCAGCAATAAATTGTAGCATTCAAAGAACAAAAATATATAGGATCAGCTAAAATTATTTTCCCTTTCTTACATCTTTGCAACGATATTCCATACATTGATGAAAAATAATTTGCTTTATTTGCTATCTAGTTTTTTTTTCAGTTGATATTCCTCAGATGCTTTGTTTCTTAGAGAATCTGATTTTTTTAATCCCCCCCAAAAAAAATGAACACAAGAAAGATATATATATATATATATATATATATATATATATATATTTTAAGATGTTGGGGGTAGGAGTTTATTAATTAATTAATTAATTTTTACTGTGTTGGGTCTTTGTTTCTGTGTGAGGGCTTTCTCTAGTTTTGGCAAGCGGGGGCCGCTCTTCATCACGGTGCACGGGCCTCTGACTATCGTGGCCTCACTTGTTGCGGAGCACAGGCTCCAGATGCGCAGGCTCAGTAGTTGTGGCTCACGGGCCTAGTTGCTCTGCGGCATGTGGGATCCTCCCAGACCAGGGCTCGAACACGTGTCCCCTGCATTAGCAGGCAGATTCTCAACCACTGCACCACCAGGGAAGCTCAAGAAAAGATATATTTCTTAAAAATTAGTTTTGAAAAGCCCTTTGTATCAGCCATTTTGGCATCTGTTCATTTTCCAGCCCTAGGAGGACCCAGTCCTTCTCATCCTTAGTGAATCTGGGAGAGGACAGTGTAATCCAACTTAACTTGCTTTTTAATCCACGAATGGAAACTCTGTGATAATGGATGATTTCAGGTTTGAATTTCCAAATACTTTGTCCTAATCAAGTAAGGAAAGAGCCACAATTTAGTGCCGTTCAGTAAGCAAATAATCCTATTCTAAATTGCCTGGGCCCCTGTCATTGATCCAGGTTTAAAATGAGTCGGTTTAAACCATGGCACTCTGACCCTCTGCTTCTGAATTTCCAACACGTCTCGCACCACCCGGGATGGGGAAGCTGCTGGAAAGCTGAGAGAGGGCCTTGGGCAGCTGCAGCGGCAGTGGCTCCAGTGTGACCCTCTGGAACGCTGCGGCCATCGCGTGTCAGTTAACCCATGGTGTAACTAAGTGAATGATATGGGCGGCGGAGGAATCTTTAGACGCTCTCCCAAGAGAAGTGCCTTGAGGAACAGGAGTCCTGACAGAGCCCTGAAGTGAGAAGGGTTAGTCTGTTAGAACAAAGCTCAGGAATCAGTGTACTGGATCAAGCCAACGTTTTCTGGTTCAGGCACTCAAAAAGTGTGTCTCGTAGCTATGCCACGTACATCGTGCTTCCAGGAGTTAAGAGGGCCCTTCCAGGTCCCTGTACTAGACGTGTACGATCCAATCGGTGAGACTAATCAATGAAAGGAGAATAGCACGTGTAAAATAATGCCAACCCCATGTAAGTGGACTGTCGTAGTTCTGAGAAGTGTGGGTCAGTGAGGACGGATCAATCAGGCAGCACGTGGATCAATCAATCAATTCTTTCCATGAACACTGAGCTGCGCAATGCTCTGTGCTGGATTGTGTTAAACTAGGAACAGAAAAGTCAGCAATAGATTCTCAGTATCTGCTCTTGCCGATTCTGCAAACAGTATTCACTCACCTGCTTATATGCTCAAAGTAGTTCCAATTTCAATTAAAAAAACAAACATACAAACTGAAATTTGTACTTGAGTACCCCCCCTTTCTTTTTAGCAAAGAAATGTCCACAATGCTATGAGCTCTCTTAGATAGGGAATGTGTCCTATTAATCTTTGTGTTCCCAGCAACCAGCAGAATGCCTAAAATGTAGTAGGTAGTTAAGGAATATTTTCTAAGTAAATGAATCCTATATTCTTGTACTGAGCACATGATAACCATTTAATTAGACATGTGATTTGCACATGAGGGAAGGCAATTCTCCCTTAAAATTGTCCTGCCAATTCCTCTCTAGCCTCAGTCCACCTGAACAAATTTGGCCGTGTCACTTCCTTTTACTTCAGACTGGGGCAGCTTTGCACAAGGAGCATGTAGTGTATGCCACCCAGATGTCCCCAAATATTCCCCTTGATTATACCTGAGTATGACACATCTGTAATCAACCCCCTAAGGTTGTTCTCCTTTATCCTAAGAGATTAAAAACTGCCTTAGGCTTACCTGCTCAGGGTATGGTATGTAAATATGTTAACTACAAGTAAAAGCAAAACATACCCCCCCAAAACAAACAAACAAAAACGATAAAGCAATGTGTCTTTTTACTCTGATAGATATTATTGTTCCTTAAATGACAGATACACACTACTGTGTGTCAGGATGGCAGGGCAGGAATGACAAGATGCATGTAAAAGTTTGAGGACTTGATTAAAAACATAAATTAGGCCAGTCAGACAAACCTGCATAAGCACAGAAAGCTGCTGTAATAGTCAGGCTTGGAAAGGATTACCACACAGAAATGTATCAGGAAATCCTAGGACTCTAGGACTATATACTTAATCAAAGATAAACTTTAGTAGGTCTTAAAAAAAAAAATCAAGACCTTTATGTTGAGGTAACACAAAGCCATGATTTTCCCCAGACTTAATCATAAATGTAGGTATTGTTAATGCTTAGCCCTTCAGAGTAATTTTAGGACATTTTGAGCAATATTACATGTATTCAGCTGGTTTCAAAATTTAATTCTTATTTCCATTTTTCAAATCATTTCAAAGTGGACCAGCTAGAAATTGCCTTAGAGAGGGCCTAAGTGTGTTTTATCATGGTAAGAATGTGCAAAAACCATTAGATTCTATGAATAAGTAGTTTTCACAATTTATGAAAATAATTTTTCTCATTGATATTATGTTAGTTTAAATATATAAAATCCACTTTTGAATTCCTCTTTGTGTCCCTATCACCTTTGCCTGCTACTGTGTAATTTCACATGCATTTTTTTGCCCTCACAGGATCCAATAAGATAAGTATGTCATATTTCTTAGTATGCTCAGGCTGCTACTTTTTCTTTTTTTTTTCATAGTTTTGGAGGCTGGGAAATCCACAGTGAAGGTGCTAGCAGATTTAATTCCTGGCTTGTAGACAGCTTCTTTCTTGCTATGTATTCCCATGAGCTATCCTTGGTGCATGCTCCAGGAGAGAGATCACTCTGTCTTCCTCTCTTATAAAGGCAATAATCCCATCATGAGGATCCCACACTATTCTAAAGCTAATTACCTCTCAAAGACCCCACTTCCAAGTACCATCACACTGGGGGTTAAACCTTCCATAGATGCATTTTGGAGAGACACAAACATTCAGCCCATAACAGTAATGCATAACTCTACCAATATGATTTCTGAATACACAAAAAATAACATTATGTAAAAGTACAATGAATTTCTCTTTCATTAAGAAACCCAATTATTTCAGAAAGCTCATGTGGTTTAATAACCCAGTGAGTATGCCATTTCCTAGGTATTAAACCAAACATACTACTTTTCACAGCAAGGGGGAGGCCCTTCTCCAGGTGGTAGCTTCTACAGTGGTTTCAGGTAACTGGATTATTTTCTTATGCTCCAAGACCAAGCTCATTGGTCTGCATCTTGGAAAGACTTTCTAGACAAATCTGGGTTGAGCCAACCCCCTAGCCCTTCACCATGCCTGAGCCTGCAGAATTCTCCACCTGTTATATCTTCATTCACCTTTTTCTGGTATATGTCGTCACCCACAACATCAAGACAAGAACTTATGTATCTTTAGTTTCTAGACTATATCTGGGATGTAACAGCACTCAAGTATGTTGACTGAATGAATCAAGTCTACCAAAATATAAGCTTCATGGGGTAGAGAATTTTGTTCTACTGTTTGCTGTTGGCAGAATACTGCCTAGCACATAGGAGTTACTCCTAAATTATATGATGAATGAGGAGGTTATTTAGTGTGTAGTTAGGCCTTTGGGGAAAAAAAAGGGCAAAAAAAATTCTATTAGAATACTTATGATCTTCACTCAAGAATAGCCTATTGAAATACAAAGGAGTGGTTGAATGAAGAGAAACAGTAGGCCAGGAATCGGAAGACATGAGTTTTAACCCCTGTTTGGTGTCTAGGGAAAGTTACTTAACCCGTCTGAGCATGGTTCCTCATCTATAAAATCTAACTTCAAACATTTCTCCTCCTGGCTTTACACAGCTGTTTCATCTCATAAGCTAAGATCTGTGACAGTTTTATTCAAACATATGTCAAAATGAATTTTATCCATCTTTTTATATGCCTGACCCAAACACGTATCTTTTTTTATTCTTCAGAGCAACTACAGTGAAGTAGAAATCATCATGCTCATGCTTTACAGCTAAAGAACTTAAGGGCAGAAATTAACTAATTTGCCCATAGTTCATGGTTCTCTGTTGTAGAACCTGGATTCTCACCCAGAGCTTTTAGTGTCATATTAATTCACCTCAAGTCCTGGACTAAAGTTCTTTTTTGCAAACTACTTCTGCAACTTTTTTGATTTGTTTTGACTTTAACATGAATTCAGAACTTTCTAATTGTTAAGCTAAATCATTATTGAAACTGATTAAGTGAAGAAGTGAGAAACCAGGGTAACTGATTATGTGCAATATGAGCTTGACCTATACAGAAAAATACACACTTGAAGGAAAGATCACTACCAATTTATTCATTTTCTCCAATGCCCTTTTTTTATATAATTGAATTTTTTATCATGCTTTTCAAGATTTTAAGGTAATATTTCAATGTCAGATTCATTCCATGTCAATTTCATTTTCAGGCATGCTTTACTGTCAGGATCAATAGTTCTTTGTAATTTAAACTTGGAGTTCACTATGCCTCTTGGTACCACCTGCCACCAGACTAGCTAAGCTTGGTTTTGACAGGCACACTTCCCACTTTTTAAGTCATTAATAACACTTTGGAAATACCTACAGACTTCTCACAAATCACTGAGACAAAGGCAGGAAAAAAACTTTTAATTATCAAGTCAAAATCGTGTGTGTGTGTATGTGTGTGTGTGTGTGTGTGTGTAGGTGTCTATGTGAAAGAAGTGTTGTGCAATCAGATTGAAATCCATTTCTCATTTTCTGTGAAGGCGATTCAATTTAAAAGAAAGCTAAAGAAGTAAAATATTTTACCACTTACCTCAATTTTTGGCCCCCACACACTGAGAGGCTGTGAGAGTTGCAAATAGCCCTTGATAATAACCCACTCATTAGAAATGAGGGAACTTTTGAGTTGGGGTAAGGTGGGGAGTTACTCAGGGTTACAGAGCCACTCTGCTCCAGCCTATCTCCAGCTCTGAATGTTGCTTCGGAAGCAACACCACATTACCAATAGTGACCCAAGTAACTAACCTTTACATCTGATTGGTTGGTTCTTTCATTCATTCATCCACAAAGTATCTGCGGTAGTAGAATAACATATTGAACACAGTGTGTTTTATGACTTGTGAAGATCTTGCCAAATGTTAGCAAAATTTACAATAGCTGCCACTTCATGAGCACTTGGTACATGCTAGGTACTATACAAAACAATTACATATATAAATTCATTCATTCCAAATATATATTTTTTGAGTGCTTACTATGTGCCAGGCACTATTCTAGGCACTAGAGATACAGCAGTGAACAAGACAGACCAAAATTTCCATCCTCAAGAAGCTTACTTTCCTGTTTGGTATACAAGCATAAGTAAAATATATAGCATATTATATTGTAATAAATGCTAAGGAGGCAAAAATAAAGCAGAGAAGGGAGATATGAAGTCTTGCAATGTGAAAGTGAAATTTTACATAAGGGACCTAGGGAAGATCTTGCTGAAGGAATTGAACTTTTAATTGCATTTCAAATGTCAAAATTACATCAAAGGTGATAAGGTACAAGAAGAACATTTTACACAAAATTCTCCCCTCTGCTATAATTTCCTTGGAGGAAATTTTCTTGCCGCTTTTTGGGTATGCATGAATGTGTTCCATAGTAGACTGAGCAGTGGTTTTCTCTCTATTATAGCCATGTGATGGATGATAACTTTTGTGAAAATGTTTGACAAAGTTGGGGAGCTAGCCTGCAGCTAGTTGGGAAATGGCTTGCCTGGGTTATTCCCTGAACAGTGAGGAGGTTGGTGTGGCTGGAATAGAGTGAATGAGGTGAGAATGCCACACTGAGTGTGACGAAAAAGCCAGAGGAGGGTTTCAAACCTTCATGGTAAGTGCTGCCCTTTGAATTTTACACATGAGAAAAACTGAGGCTAAGCTAAGGCAAGCTGCTTCCCCCAGATCACTCAGCTAGGTGACAAAGTTGAGATTTTAAAACCTTACCTATCTGATTCCAAAATCCATGATATTAATCATGACACTCTTGCATGTATTAAAGGAAGCTGAACACAAATGGTTGAATACACTGGTACAAGTGCTAGAGTCAAAGTTAAATGAAATGCGATGTGTGTGTCCATTGTATCTGGAAGGGTGTGACAAGGTTTCTTGAAGGAGTCATTGTTCAACTTGGGCACTCATGGCTGAGTATCATTTCCAGAAACAAAGAAGGATTTATGGAATTCCAGACAGATGGTCAAGAAAAATATCCTCTTTGACTTTATAACCACTAAAAAGTCATTATGTATAAATTGTTTTAACATTCTAATAGCTAGTAGTTGACATTCTAGTTAGTAGTTGGTTTGTTTGGCTTTTTTAAAAAAAGTATTACATAGGAAAGTTACAGTGGGCTCTGAGTTAAAAACTCCAATATCTCTCCATCCACCTGCCTCCTAGAGATTACTTCATTTGGTCCTTAAATTAGACCCATAAACTCATTATCTTCCCCTAAGAACCTACTCTTGGATATTCACTTTTAGTGAATGTTACCGTCATCCACTGAGTTAACCAAACACTAAATCTAAAAGTCATTCTAGATAAGTTCTTCTTGCTTCCAATTAAGTCTCTAGCTCCAATACTTGTCAATGTTCTTACTCAAATATCTCTTGAACCTGTCCCCTTTCTGTGTCTCCTGGCACTGACAATATTACATCCTTATCAAGTCACATGAATTAGGGAGAAAAGAGCCTCAGCTGAATTTCTGCTTTGTCTTCTTCATTTATTTATTCTTTCATCTATATTCATTAAGTACCTACTTCTTCCAGGCATCATGAGAGATACTGGGAATTGAAAGACAGGTGACTTCCCTCAAGGAACTTACCACCTTGTAGGAGAAAGGAAAGCAGCCAGGTCAACAGGTAATGGTGTTGCAGTACCCACATACTCAGACAGAAGTGAGCCCAGGGGACATCCATCAATATTTGATGAGAACCCTCTGCTTAATATCATCTCATTGTATTTCAATGCCTTCAAGAAAAAGTGCGCACAACTTAGCAGTGCACTTAACAATGCCCTTCTTCATCAAGCTACTGTGTAACGTTTTAGCCTCACCTCTCACTGTTCCTCATGTTCAATCTACTATTGACAGTACAGAACGACCACTTGGATTTTCTCTAACCTTAAACTCATGCTTTCTTTCTATCTAACCTATTCACTAGTCCCCAGGCTCTCAATACATACAAACGTGGCTCCAAGATCACCTGAAAATTACTTGTTTGTCAAGTCTCAACTCAACTAACTCACCTACAGCCACTTGTCGCCCATTCACCTAGGCTGTTCTGAGCTCTAGGAAAGATAGAGTGGGAAACCTACATGGTAGCACTTATCATACTAGATTGTAGTTGTGGTTACTTTATGTCACCTTCCTAGCCTCTTGAGCTCCTTGAGAGAAGAAACTGTGTCTCTCCTTTCTGTATATTCTTCATCTGATGCACTGCCCAAAATGTAGTGGGTATTAACCAAAAAAAATGAGAATGAGAACAATAACAATCATAGCTATAGCTAACATTTATCCAATGCCATTGGCTGGAGGTGAAGTCTGGTGATACATGTATATATATATATATATATATAGAGAGAGAGAGAGAGAGAGAGAGAGAGAGACAGAGAGACAGAGAGACAGAGAGACAGAGAGAGTGAGAGAGAGAGAAACTATGTATATATACATATTTTTTCTCATTTAATACAATATAGATATTAATAGACATATTCCATTTCACAGAGGAGGGAACTGGGGAGATTAGGCAGCTGGTCTGAGTTCTCACTGTGTGTGAATGGTTGATTTGGGTGTTAAATCCAAGCAGTTTAGCTCCAGAGCATGTACCATTAACCATCACTCTATAGTGCCTTGAAAAATAATGTGTTATAATGATTATAATGATTATTGCACTGTATCTATCTTTATCTTGTACATGAAGAAACAGGGAAAGTCAAATAGCTTTTCTAAAGTTACCCAGATAATAAATGGAAAGCTTGAAATCAAATTTAAGATGAATCTGACTCCAGAGCTTATGATAAATGAATCAACAAATAAAATCACTTCATCACTGCAAGTCCCAATTTCCTTGTTTGAAAAAAAAAACAAAAACAGTCAGACAAGATAATCTTTACATTTCCATCCAAATCTAACACATATATTATTTTAGTTTTAGTTTTTAAATCAGTTTTTGTTTGATTTGGAGGAACTTCAATGACAGAACAAAATGGTTTTTAATTTATGTGCAAATTTGATATCCTAAGATAACACTAAACAGACTATGTTTTAAGGAAAAGACAAAATGAGGAGCTTCATCATTCATCAGGGCTTTTTGAAGGGCATAGAGGAGCCTGGAGACATGGCTCAAACTCATGACTTCTGTCTCAATAGCATCTTGGTCTTGGCTCAATCGAGTGCCATCGGCAACTGATCTGGGCTGGGTCCTGCTGTGTCAGCCTTCCAGGCAGTCAGGCACCCCAGGCCTGCCAGTCCATTCTTCACCCAGCAGCAGTACTCACCCACCACTGATGTTTTAATCACATCAAGCACTTTCCTAATTCTGCTTTGTACCAAATCCAAGCTCTTAATTGTAGGTTTCAAATCTCTCTACCAATTATTCTTCCCTCCATATAAATAGAAACATCCCTTCTCACTGCCTGCTTATGACACTTCTCTCATAAACATACTTGTTCCAAGAATTTATGTTATCTCCTTCCCTTCCCTCCTGGCTTCTCAAACATGTTGCTTCTGCTTTCAAAACTCATCAAAAATCATTTCCTCTGGCTAGCTTTTCCAAACAGATATCCCCTGGCTTTGGTATTTCAAGGCTTTCTAGTATCTATTGAGAAGTTACTAATAGAGAAAACACATTTGAGACCAAGTTTCCCACACTGTCTAAAGGAAAACTATGTGAATAAGAGTCAGAAGGAATCACTCTGAGTTACAACTTTGCATATTATTTTAGCCTCAGGCTTACCCATCTGTATAATGAAAATATTAATACAAACACCACTGCCTTATGAGAATTAAACACACTTTTATTTACTAAGCACATGTATAGTAAGTACCCCACTGTGTGCTGACACTGCTCTGGGAATAAGGTATTTCTTCAGGAAATGATAACAGCAGTCCCTTCATGTGTAGGTGATCACAGATATATTTGTGTATTTTCCCCATTTCTACATTTAACTATAGATGTTTCAGTATTAATCACAGTTTTCAACATTAGTACAGTAACTTTTTCTAACAATAGAGGATGAATAATCAACTGAGAAAATTAATTCATTTATTTGATATTTCCCAATTCAAAGAAAATTGTGAAACCTTCCTTTCCCTATGCCCAGCCTCCCACCCACACTCAGCCATCTGAAAGGTAAAGATCAAACAAGTGTTCCAATGTTTGGACAAGCTCAATGCTTGAAAATTCTGCCAAAATCTACTGTTTTATAATAAGAACAGATGGTCACAGATGAGCATCACTTCAGCTATTGATGATGTTGAGAAAATCTTTATCACAGAAAGGGGAAGGGATGGAATTTTTAAACATAACCATTTTCTAGATGTAGAAGGCATTGTGAAGACCACACAGGCTATCACTGTGATTATAATAGAATGAAATACAGATTTTAATGAATATTGATAAAGAGCTTGGCTACCTTCCTATACCTAGTATAGACCCATTCCCTTCTCCATGTTTGACTCATAAAATGACAATATTTTATGTATATTTGTGTGAGACTGAATGATTGGATTCATACTAGAGATATTTCATTTAGAGTGATTAATTTAAATGCTTGCATTTTCTTTTCTTTTTTAACAAAAGTGATGATCGAAGAGAATGATGGAAGGACCATTCTTATCAAAATGATCTAAAAATGATTAGTTTCATTCTGGCAGAACTTATTAATGTATTACACAGTCCATTGAGGCATGAACTTTTAGTTAATTTTAGAATTAAATGTCAAAAGAAATGTTATATCTGAAACTTTGTGTGGATCAGTTTAAGATATTCAAGTCACCAGATATTAATGAATAGCTTCTTGATATAGATAAGCACTTTACAGGTAATGGTATCGTGTAAGCTATAGATTGGAAGAAGAGTAGATCAACTTGTCCCTTTTGTGTTATTTTTTTCTGGCACGATTATATAAATGAGCTCTCTTTATCTCCACCCTTTTCTTGCCAGTCTGTATAGCAAAGGCATCTTCTTATAGTTTTATGTGTTTATAAGTGATTGTGTGTGTGTGTGTGTGTGTGTGTGTGTGTGTGTGTGTGATCCACCAATATATTATTATACATGATATTGTGTGCCTACTAATTATAGTCTTGGTTGTAGATTTCTGGAGAACCTGATAACTAATACCAGATTGGCACAACTAAGGCTACTTCCTGCTAGAACATTGACATCTTAACTCTGAAGCATTTCAGAAACAACTCACTTTGTACTTCAATTATACTAGTAACACACAATTTGTATGATCATATTTTCTGGATGAAACACAGATCTACAGCTGTGTACTTACACAGAAATCAAGAAATGTGAGCCTGATTTCCTCTGGTTGGGGTAGTAGTTATTGGCTGGCTCCTTGATTCCTTGAGACTGAGTATTGATGAAGAGAATGCACGGTAAGCCTGAGCAGAAAATTAAAAAACTTGAAATCTCAGCAGAAAGTCAAGCTCAAGAGCTGAAAGGAAATTTATGGTGAAAATCCTTTAGGACATGAGTCAAAGAATGATTTACTTTACATGTTGATTTCCCGGATTAGGTAATTTCCAAATGCACTGAACAAGATTACGATTTTTAAAGGAGAAATCTACCTTTTAATTTTGGGAACACCAATTTGTAATCAATTGAGAACATACTATGTGGAGGGCACTGAGGAAAATAAAAATATTTTGTGAATTCTTCAGTCTGAATGGACAGATAAAGGAATACAGTAAAATGTTTATGACGTTAGAAATTAAAATATAATTTAGACAAGAGAAGTCACGTGGCTAGTTGTCAAATAAAAGGCAAATATTGAATTTAAACCTGGACACAATTACTCTGGCCCAAGAGGTCCAGATGAGACAGGACTTGTGTTGGTTTAAAAAAGAAAAAACTCTAAGAAGGCCATAGTTATTCAAAATACACACTATTATTTTCTATAACTATGACTTACATGTATTATGTACTTACATTGAGCTTTTTTTTTTTCTTTCTTCGGTGATAATTCTATATATATGCATTTAGACATTTCCTAAAAACAGGGCATCAAAATATAAAGTAAATCAGTCTATAAGTCACTTCTTCTATTTGTTCTTTGATGAAAGAAACTTAATTAAATTGGGGAAAGGGAAACAGCACAAGCCATGGAAAAATTAGAGAAGGTTTCTAAAATAGAGGATGATTTTCCCTATTTAGTAGTAATTTAGATCATGTATGTTACAAAATTTTGTGGAATGAACACAAGATTTATAGAGTGCAATGTCATCTGATAGCCCACAGGGAAATATCTACTATATAGCAGGACATTTGCTGGAATAGGAGAAAAAGGAAGAGGAGGGGAAGAAGGAGAAACAGGAACAAAAGGAAAAGCCCAAGGTTCAGGAATCAGGAAATTTCTATAGAAGAAGGAAGATTTTGCTTACGATTTTGGATTTATCCTGATCAGAGTGTGCCACATTTGATTTAGATATAAAGGTTTCCTCTATACTTTAAGAGAATTTTTTTAATGGGTAAAAAGAGTAAATATCTCTTCTACCCTTTGTAAAGTGAAAATGCATATAAGCCCATCCTAAAAAATATTTCAAAGAAAAAACTCACTCTCATTGTTATCATAACATTTCCACTTTTTATTACCTTGTCCACACATATTTATTCAGTTCAATCATTATCTAAAGTTTATTTTCCGTTATGTGTTCCAAAAGTTCTAATATGTTTTTAAAGAGTTGGTCTACTTCTGATTCACATAAGGAGATTTTAGAAGTCTAGTTGCCTCATGCTAAGAGATCCATGCAAAATTTTCTGTCCTTAAGAAGTCAAACTTCTTCAGAGCTATTTTGAGAAGCAGAAATTTTAACAGATTTGGGACATTTTGGTGAAGACTTCAGGAGAGAGTTACAAAAAAATATGATAGGATCATTTGAGTTACCATATATAAAAAGGGAAACCTCTCTATGATGGAAGGTCAGACAATCACCTGTTCTTCAAAGGATAATGGAAAATAAATTCTTTTCATCTAAAACACCACCTCAGTGTGACCAGATGGTGGTTGTCTTTGGTGAGTACAAATTCCCAGCCTTTGTGACCTGCTTCACTGTGCTTACAAGTGTATGTAAAAGGACTCCAGGCTCTTCAGTGCTACACATCAGTTGTCAATTATTGAATAGTCCTGTTAGTGGATTTAAGAATACTTTTGGTGTTTCTTAGCTGTTGGACAATAGTTTCTCAGAAATAAAGGAGTAGTCTATAATGAAAGCTTAAAAAGGGAGGGGATATTAAATGAAGTCAAGGAGGGAAGGTTCCTCATTGGTGTGCCCCTGATTCTTTGAGGCATCTCACTTCTAGTACTTAAAGGGTTGGGTTTCACCTTAGCTCACCTGACACTCCTAGTTTCCAATCCAACCCTAGTCTCTTCTTCCCTGCAGACAGAACTCTGATTTTGTTCAGGAAAGCCCTGTACCTACCCCTAGGTATAGTGAGATGCTCATGTCCCCAGTCTTCCTTGGATTGGTCATATTGTACAGTTCTGGACAATGAGACATAAGCAGATATTCTCTGGGAATTTCTTCCACTCCCCCTTCCTCCTCCTGCCACAAACATGGATGTGATATCTGGAGTATAATAGAAAATGTGAACATGCTGAGGAAGTAAGAGAGAATGATGGTAAGAACTTGGGTCCAGGCTGGCATTAGTGAGCAGCTGAGCCCATGCAAGCAACCCCTTCTCTCTGACTTTTTTGTTATGTGAGAAAAATTGCTCCAAATTTGTTTTTAAACTACTGTTGGTTATGTATTTTGCTATTGACAGACTAGCACAGCCCTAAATGATACCTCTGGTTTAGTAAAAAAAAGCTCTGCTAATATGATTGCTTAATGTCTTGACCTATCAATGTCTAAAGTCCCCAGGTGACTACTTAATGAAAGTGAAGACTTGGATGAGGTCCTTTGGGAAAGTTCAATGTCTGTTCTAGATAACTAAAACTAAATGAAATATGGGTGCCATAGGTATGTGAATAACTTAGATTAACAAATTAGAATTTCCAAATGCCCAAACTCTTCCCAACAAGTAAATTAGTGAAGTTCATTTCCTGGGAAATAAATTGAAAAATACCTGAAGTTTTCTGGAAGAAACAGAGTAAATGTGTGTGAAAGCAATGGCTCCGTGGTCTGAAAACTCATAATTTTCTGACTCTTTCAGTTTCATGAAAGAGTTAATGTAAACTTCAAAGTTGTCCAATTTAGAATCAAAGTACTTTTGACTATTTGGCCAGAAAATCTTGCTCAATATTTATAAAACCACCATACAATTAGCATAAGTTCACATGCCTATGGTGAAAAAAATAAATGAGAGGAAAGACTCAAGGAATTTTAATGAGCTCTGCCTTAATCATAGCCTGAAATAAATCTAATAAAGTATTTCTCTTTAACTTTCACTTACTGTTTTTCCTTCCCCTAACTGCTCCAGCTACACCTGTGTTCTGATACACACACTTATCTTTGAAATAGGATTTGTTATCATTTATCTCATAACTCCCAGTTCTTTCTCTTTGTTTCTGAGTATACATGCACATATAAAGATTTATGTTTATGCAAACACTCCTATATTTGGCTGTCAACCTTGCCTAGACATCTGTTAATGTGGTGATAAGGGAGGGTGTGATAATGCGGGAAAAAGTGTAGAAAGGACTCACTGTAAGTAGAAAAGGGAAGCAAAAAGAGGAGAATTTGTAGGTCTTTTGAATTTACGCTTGAAGTTGTTGCATACGAAAAAGGATGTATTTTTAGGACAAACCTGTAGTCCTCTGCAGTGTCTTGGATTCAACAGAAAACAATTGCCTGCCCCCACGCCTCTGTCTTTACAATCCGAACGTTGGAATGCTTCTCTTCCTTACTGGGCTGTGACTGTCAGCCTATGCAGTGAACATACTGAGTTATTCGGCTGATTCTATATCCCCCAAACAGTCCCAGTATTGGTTTCCATGGCAAATATGTACAAACACACAGAAAAAAGTCAACCTGAGAAAGTGTTGAAGGGGGTGAGGAAAAAAGAGAATGGACCTTATATTTTTATCTCCAGATAAAAGCAAAATACATTTATATTAAATATGACCCCTTGAAACTTGCAAGCATTTCTTATTTGAATTCAAGTTCCTTTCAGCTAATCTCATGTTGTAACGAACGTTTCAAAACCAAATTTTGTCCATCATGCATATGACCCCTGTCATTAGGGAAGAAACTGCGTTGTTTACTGAGTGTTTTGCAGCTCATTCTGAAAACGTGGCAATAACACATTCTATGTCTATAGAAAGAGTGTTTCATAAAAGGAACATTTTAACATCAATAGGCCATGGGGGATTCACACATTGACCTTCTATTGACATTTCCTCCAAATTAGTTAAGACTGCTAGACTAACAATGGTTCTAATGGGAAAAATAAAGAAGACCAAACGGTGGAGAGAGGTAGCAATTTAAAGGTTTAATTTAGGTTTTCCTGTTTATATCACTTAAAAATCTAGATAATTAGTGGTGTTCAAACTGGCAATGGCTTTGAATGCTCTGGATGGATTATGGCCTTTCATTTATCTCCTAAAGTTTAGTGCTTAATATGAGATAGCACAGTGGTCCTCCCTGTCAAAGACAGGTTGCTGACATGATGGCATATACAGCAGGTCAGCATCAGTACATTAGTTCATGTATTCACTGACGTCAAGTCGAAATTTTGGCAGTATATGTCCTTAGCCCTACCTTTTCATTAATATCTTCTTTGAAGCCAGTTTCATAAGGCAAAGAATTTATTCCCTAAAATTCAAAATGGAAAACAGGTATTGCATTTCATCCAGGACTAAATTCTATCTCTCTGCACCCTCAACTTCAATTCTATATCACAAGATGTTTCAAATCTCTAGGAAGTCATTTATTTTTCTTATGTAAGAAAAAAAAAATAACCCCAACCATCGGAGTCCTACCTAGAATAATCATAGCTTGATCGATGTTGTGATATGGGGAAATAACATGTAATATGCCTGTGTTTAGTTGGAATACATGTAGCAAAAACTCAGAACAAAAAGTTGAAGTTTCTGTTTAAACCACACAATGCCCATTTCCCTGACAGGGATTTCTTGCATACATGTAGGATTCCATGAAAGCAAATCTATGATCAAATGCAGTTTATTCTTACTTACTCAATGTAACCCAGAAGAAAGAGATTTTTCCAATAATGTAAATGATAATGAAACTCTTCAGTCAATATTACTCTCTTTTATGGAACAGTTTTGAGAAATATTGAAGCCAAGTGAACTGGGGTCTTCCTGTGATTAGGGGATTTTTCTGGATAGCTCTGTGAATGAAACCTAGGTGTTCAGTTAAGTTTCCCTTCCAGCAATCAATAATCGTAACTTTATGGATGTAGCAGTGGGTAGTGGTTAAAAGCAAGGGGGTTAGTGTCAGTTTTAACCAACCAAGTTACTTAATTTCTAAATCTTAGTAGTCTCATCTTTAAGACGGGCATAATTACTATTCTCCTTCTCTTAACTAACTGCTCCAGCTACATCTACACTGGATACACGCACTTGTCTTTGAAGTAAGCTTTGTTATCTTTGATCTTATAACTTGCACGCTACCTGGCATTTCATACGCTATGTTTACAGTTATTTCTACTAATGCCACATGACTCAGAACTCCCTAATGATTGGTTCAGGAGTGTGCAAACTTTATCTGGTAAGTTAAAAAAAAATTGACCCCTCCTCTCATGTTTTCTCATCTATTATGTCATCAAATGACAGACAGAGATCAGAATGGCCATCAGGTAATTCTCACCCTGACTCTATCATCAATTTCCCTTCTGCTTCTCTAGCTACAAAAATAAGAATTTGGCGGGGGATGTGGGGGGTTGCAGGAATCAAAATTAGCCTCTCATATGGAAACAAAAATGCCCAAGATATTCTACCTCTCTATCATACTAAGAGAAATGCTAAATGGTTTAAGTAGAAACTGCTTGATCCAAAAACATTTTACAATGGGATAGTAATATAGCATTTGTTTTAAAAGGTGTCCTGGAAATAAATGAACAAACTTATTGTTTAGAAGATGACATCACATGTTGAAATATGGCTTTGTTTGAAAGCATCCGTGTTTGAAAATTCATCCCATCTGTTCAACTTTGATTATAAATAACGTGTTTTATTCATAACAGCTTATAGAGCAGTGATATGGACAGATAATAGAACCATATTGTTTACAAAGAAAAATTCCTTTTTAATAGTAGACAATGTGCTTCTCTGTCTGAAATGGAGCAGCATGTGGGAGTCAATAGGATTTTTGTCTGTCTCATTTCTTATCAATAGATTGCAAATGCATTCCCCCTTTTAGGAAGAGTCATGCCTGAAGGAATCTTGTTGAAGCCTGTAGGGGTTGTTTTGATTCGTTTTGGCTTAAATATTTCCTTTTGTAATTATTCTGTGGTCTCCTTGGCATTCACTGCAGAACACAGCTAGGCTAATTTGAGAGCCTTCAAAATGTGTCTGTTCTAACTTTCTTGTAATGAGGAGGGGAAAACTGTGCTTTAGGAAGAAGTACACAAATATTAAAAAAAAAGTCTAAATTATTGTGAACCAACCTTTCTAGTTCCATTCAGTATGTCACAGGATTATACTCTGACTTCTTTATAACTCTAAACCTACTAATGCTAATACCTTCCTGGGTGTCACCCGTGTATCTAAATAAGATCCAGATTTGGACTTTCAAAGAAGTTTTCATGTTTTATTTTTATTTTTTTTTTCCATTTGGAGGAAGATGTGCACAGCTTGCCTTTGTGGTAAATCTGGGGCCTTGGAGGCAAGTGTTAAGGACCCTGGTTTTTTAGTTATGACTTTCTTTCCTGAAACAACCATTAGTCAATGCATCACTAAGTAACCTAATGAAGTAGAACCATTGCAAATTTATCTACTTGAGAATTCTTTACTTGCTAAAGATCGGATGTGAAGCTATTATTTTTATTTGACTCACCAGGCTTCTATTTCACTTATTAAGTGTTACACTGTTACATGGAACCTCAGGGGTTATATGAGGTAAATTTAAATGGTTGCTGGAAGTTAGGTAAGTGGAACCACATCCAAAATATACAAACATATTCTTCTACCATCCTCCATATTTGAAAATAAATCAAGCTACCTTTCATATATATTAAATATTGCTTCTGTGTGGGCATAACATTGCTGAATTAGTATTGAATTGAGTCCCTTAGGTATTAACAACAGACAAGCAGTGATCTAATGAGCCCGGCACCATGTTAGACATAAGGAGATAATTACTGAGGATAAGAAGAGACTTCTGCCTTGAAGGACCCTGTGAGCTGGTTGAGAAGAAAAAAAAAAAAAATAACACACACGAAGTAATTAGACACAAGAAAGTGCAGCAACTTATGTCATTGGTTATTAGTATACAGTTAGGTAAGAAAAAGAAAGAGAATTGTATATAAGTTGCAGTAGATAGAAAATAACTTCAGGAAGAGGCCAACTTTTAGTTAAATTATAAAGAATAAATAAGAAAGGTGGAGAAATGGGAAGAAACTTTTCAGGTTCATTCAATTACTCATGCATATTAATCTAGTACCTATAACTGGCTGAGGAATATGCAGGTAAAATAGTTCTCTGTCCTCAAGGAGCTTCATTTTTGTTCTATGAATCTGACAAGCTCTTTCCCTTCAAAGGATTTTTACACATGCTTCCTTAACTACACGTTTCAGGTGTCAGTGCTTAGCAATGCACCCCACTACTCAGTAGCTTAAACAACAACAACAAAAATCATGTGTTCTCTCTCTGATTCTGTATGTTTATGAGTTCAGCTGGGTGGTTCTGCTTCATGTGGTACTGTTGAGACTGCAGTCATCTGACAGCATAGATGGGCTGGAACCTCCAAGATGGCGTATTCACATGGCTGGCAGCTGGTGTTGGCTGTCGTCTGGGAGCTTACGTGAGGCTTGGACTTCTCAAAGAATAAGTGTTGGGTCTGAGAGGGACTGTCCCAACTCATGAAAAAGGAAGCTACTGATCTCTATGGACCAGTCTCAGAAGTTACATGGGGTCATCCACCACATACTACTGATCAAAGCAAATCACAGGCCAAGCAAAAAGCTAAAGAGAGGAGAAGCAAACAATTTGTGACCATCTTTAATCCATCATACTGCCTAAAGTGCTTCTCAGGCAGGTCTTTACATAGCTGGCCCGTTCATCATATAAATGCCATCTCTTTTGAAAACTCTTACCTCTCCATTCTCTATATTCTCTCCCCACCTTCACCAAATGTATACTCTCTATATCACTCTGCTTATTTTCTTCATTGCTCATTACACATTGTGATGTGTTATGATCATGTTTACATTTTCTTAAGTTATGCATAGTGAGAATCTTGCCTATATCATTGCTGTGTCTTTAGAGCTAAGAATAACACTTGGCACACAGTAGGTACTTACAGAATATATGTTGGATAAATATGTTGAGAGATACAGATAAGAGCAAGGCCAACCCTTATACTCTTGAATAAAACTTTAAGGTTTATTCCAATTTGCAAAATATCATTATAAATACTAAGTATAGATCTTTGTCATGTTCTGTGGATAGGAGTGGAAGGTCATTTGATTCAGATTAGACTATAAGAGGAAGCTTTTCTAGAGGAAGTGACATTTCACCTGGGCCCTTCAAGGCTTGAGCAATGCTTTGATGGACATAAGGACACTTCAGGTGTGCAAACAACTTGAGTAAGGGATGGGGAGGCCTGTAGTAAACTCATTCTTGTGGTGGAGAAACAAGTTGCCAAGGCATTAATTTTTTTTTCCATTTCTTTTTCTTTTAACTTTGTATTTTATATTGGAGTTGATTAACAATGTTGTGATAGTTTCAGGTGTACAGCAAAGTGATTCAGTTATACATATACATGTGTCTATTCCTTTTCAAATTCTTTTCCCATTTACGTTGTTACAAAATATTGAGCAGAGTTCCCTGTGCTGTATATTAGGTCCTTTTTGGTTACCCATTTTAAGTATAGCATTGTATACATGTCAATCCCAAACTCCCTAACTATCCCTTAATTTATGGAGACAGTTTATAGATGGGATGATGGGATGATAGAGACCTATCATTCCTTTGGAGTCTTCCTCATCATGGGCCTCTCCTCTCAGGAGCCAAACCAAAACTTAGAGTGTCACTGTGAGAGCACAGAATTGAGAAGGAGATATCATAATACTTACCCAGTATCCATCTTCTATTTCAACATCCTTCTCAATTAAGAAATATTTCTAACACTAAAGTATTTCCTCAATGACAGAGGGGAAGGACAATGAACAAAGAAGGAAATAGCCAATGAAGGCTTTGATGTTAGTGAATGTTGGGGAAAAACATTAAGAGTGGGCTAGCCCTTCTCAAAAGCCAAAAAATGTACCTATGAATAATATGGTGGTTACCAGGAAACCATGGAATTAATTGAGTGTGGAGAACAGGAATAAAACCAAGAGTGAAATTCATACCAAGTTTGTATGGCAGTCAACCTAGCCTCTTAAATATATTTTACAATAGATCCTCCAAAGTTTTTTCATACATAAGTTCATACTTTTCCAAACAGTAAAACCACCCAAATATCCCATCTCTTCCTAAACGACCTAGAAGTGGCTGTTAGAGCCTCTTTCTTATTTCACTATTTATCGTTACTATTGTTTATCTTTTTTTTTTTTTTTTACGGTATGCGGGCCTCTCACTGCTGTGGCCTCTCCTGTTGCGGAGCACAGGCTCTGGACGTGCAGGCTCAGTGACCATGGCTCACGGGCCCAGCTGCTCCGCGGCA
This sequence comes from Tursiops truncatus, assembly GCF_011762595.2. Taxonomy (NCBI): domain Eukaryota; kingdom Metazoa; phylum Chordata; class Mammalia; order Artiodactyla; family Delphinidae; genus Tursiops; species Tursiops truncatus. The sequence goes on along the minus strand of NC_047037.1, from coordinate 129,322,016 downwards.
TGTGGGATCTTCCCGGACTGGAGCACGAACCCATGTCCCCTGCATCGGCAGGCGGACTCTCAACCACTGCGCCGCCAGGGAAGCCCTGTTTATCTATTTTTATCCCTAAAGTCTTTCCCCCAAACATCCTTACTCCAACCTTTTATTCCCCTTTCTGTTCTATAAATCCCATGACACCAAGAGCTAAGTTTTATTAATTTTTGAATTTCCATCATCTCCACTGGTATGTGTGGCTTATCACGGGGACTCAACAATGAATGGAAGAACTAAATGAATGGAAGAACTAAATGAATGGATAGTAGTGCAAAGAATATGGAAGATGTACCACCAATAGAGGAGTACAAGTTTTTAGTTTTTCTGAATGAAAAATTACATAGTATTTTGATACTATGTTGGGAAACACCAGATTACCAAAGCTAATTAATATCTGTAGTCCTTTGTATCAAGAAATGAGTTCAACTCATGTAACCACTCAAATTCCTGCTCTAGCCAAAGGAGTCATGGTAGAATAGAAAGAGAAAGGAATAGGAAATCAGGTGATCCTGATTCAAATTCCAATTTCACCTCCTATTTACAGGGAAATCTACTTGTGCCTTAACCTCTCTGGACATTGGCTTCCTAGTCTATAAAATGAGGAAACTGGTAATTATTAAACACAATTTTGCATGTAAATATTTCCAACAGAGTACCAGACACATACCTTAGATGAAGCTAACCCTCATGTGGAACAAGAAACTCGTCTACTGTGTGGTCCAGAGCAAGCCTCTCAGCCTCTCTGATCCTTAATTCTTCTTTGAAAACTGAGAATCTTCAGACTCTGGTTCTCACTTTCTTTTAACAACTCTGCCTTGTGGTTGAATTCTAGAAAAATAAAATACCACTTTTAATCCAATTAACTTAATCCTCTTAATAAGCACAAATAAATATACACCCCATAGCATTTTAGGATCAGCAAGAAGGTATCTAGCACTCAGATAAGGCAAATACATTGGCCATTAATTAGAAGAGAAACACAGCAAAGCCATCATAAAGGGGAGAACACCAGCAAAAGGCACAGATGGTTCAGAGTACTTTAAATCATTTTAATTCACTTCCATTCTTTAAACACTTATTGATCTTTACAGTGCATCAGAATCTATGCTGGGTTATAAAACAAATCAGGCTTAGATTTGTCTATAGAAATTCAGTCTTGAGATTATTGTCGACCTGGATGCTTCTCAGAACAAATCACATTGGTATTGCCCAGTGACCCCTGACCCAGGGCACTACCAGACCCCAAAGCCTTGACTCTATATCACCTAACTTTCCTGGACTTCCATCTGCTCATGTATAAGAATGGTGGTCTCCTTTAGCTTCAATGTTTTAAGATTCAGAGCAGGTGACATTTGCTATGTTGCATTACAAGCTCACACATGGGCCTGAGCCCACCTGCTCCCCCTGGATCTACTATCTAGACACTCCTGAGCCCTAGAAGCCTGCAGCATTGTCCTGATTGCCACACATCAGCATTAAATTAGGCATTTATCATATTTGAAAAGACACACCATCTGCAGATCTCCACCATTGTGCAAAGTTGTCATGAACAATATGCTACTTTGCAATCTGCACTTTTAACAACAAATGGGGAAATTCAACAGCAATCGGAAATAAACTTGGGCTTTGGAATTACATTTCTTAGATGTAGTTAGTGCTCGGCCAGTCCCCAGAACATCACCTTCCACTTAGAAGAATGTAGAGCTAAGCAAAATCAAACTGAAAAACATCTTTTAACTTCCTATGTGAACAGGAAGCCAGTGAGAGGATAAAGGTAATAAGGTTCTCTGATCATAAGAAATTGGAATTTGTTATCTTGCTAGACCATTATTCTTAATGCACAGCTGAAGTTGGCTACATTTCCTTGGCAGAGAAATAAAACCATTCTGATTCAAAGTAATAAGAAATGACTTGGTAAAGATTTTTCTAATAATGGCTTTAAAAAAATATTTGCTGACAAAAAAATGATAACTATTTTCTTCTTGTCAGTGCTTAAGGGATATAAATGATATATTCAATAATAAATATGTAAAGTTTATAATTGTATTTAACACAATATTGATTACATTAGAGGTGATGTAGTAAGTAGTGTTATGTTTAAAATACAGTGAAGCATGAGTAATTTTGCTTCCTGATTTGGGTTATTATAAAAATTGTATTGTGAAAATCTAGCCCCACTGCAATATGGAGGCCCCCGAGAGCTTCAGGGAATCATTATTGTAACAATTGCACATGTAAACTCTTTTCACCACTAAATATTAAGAGGTTAAATGTTAATAAGTTTTCAGATTGTTTGCTTGAGGTTTCCTTCATCTCCTATTTAATTTCAAGCATTTATTTTCAAAAAAAATCAAAGAAGTAGAGCTATGTGAAGAGGTTGTTATTACCTCGAATCTAAAGGAAATGAAGACAGTTGCAAAATTGCCTGGCCTTATTATCCTGTTTCTTTTGAATAAAATAACTCTTTAATGAGCTACTGTTTTTTTCCTAAAATACCTCTAGATGGAATACTGGGACTGCTCATTCTTGTATTAGTTTTAACTTTTGAGAAAACAAAAAAAATCATCACTAGCTCAGGAAGCATGAATCAACATTACAATCATCAGTTTTTAAGAAGACGAATAAAAGTCTGGAGCCAACCCTAAACACACATAATTAAAAGAAAAATAGAGAAAAAAACACTTTCTCTTAAAGCCGTCGGATATGCTTAGGCACATCCAAACACACACGAGGCCGTCTGGTAGCTTTCCACGGTGTGTCTTGTATAACTACATGGCTGGTGTAACATAGCGCCTTCTTAATTGCTTTCACTAGCTCTTCTTCCTCTTTGGCAGCTTGCTTTACCCTTAAGCTTCTCCTGGGTACCATATTTTCAGCCTTTGTCTATGTTGATGACTCCCACGTAGATGCCTCCATATTTGTCTTCCCCTGTGAACTCCAGACCACCAATTCCTAGTGTGTTTTGAAAACTTCCAGATAGGGTTTCCTCAAATGTTTCAAACTGATATGTCCCATAGCTGAACGCTCTGTCTTCTATTCAAAGTTGTTCCTTCTATGTTTCCTAATTCTGTTCACAGCATTAGCAGTCTTAGACCCTCCTGTCTCAAATCAAGAACTTCAGGTTCATCATTTTTTTTAACATGTTTATTGGAGTACAATTGCTTTACAGTTGTGTGTTAGTTTCTGCTTTATAACAAAGTGAATCAGCTATACATATACATATATCCCCATATCTCTTCCCTCTTGTGTCTCCCTCCCATCTTCCCTATCCCACCCCTCTAGGTGGTCACAAAGCACCGAACTGATCTCCCTGTGCTAACGAATTTTTTTCTGATCTTCCTTCAACTATTCAGTGGCTGAATTCTGTTGCTTCATCTTTGAAGTCTCATCTTTCTCTGACATCCTCCATTTCACTTTGACTGCTTTTTCTATCCCCTTTCCAGGAGAAGAACTCCTCCTAAATGTTTCTGTGGTACCCTATGCTTACATCCATCATAGCCCCATTCACACTAGAGTGTAATTTCCTTTATCTTCCTGTCCCCATCTCCCAGCACTCATGACAGGCTCAATAAGTGCTTGTTGAGCAAACCTTCCCAGTCACTTCTCAAGTTCACTTCCTTCTGTGTTCTTGTTGAGGCTATAGCTCCTCTCTTGCCTGCTGTCTCTTACGACAATCCAAGAAAACATGGACATTTATGTAATCATTAGTCAAGTTGACTTCCCATTCTCCTACTACTTCTACCCTCTAAGTTTTACTTTCCTACCTCTCTGCTTTCACCTGTTCTAAGGATAAAAACCATACTTCCACATATTCTTATGGAAGTACCCTCTTTGCTTAATACCTTTCTAATGTTTTCTCCAAAAAGCCTTCCCAGAGCATATCTTAGACAGAATTAATCTCACTACATCTCACCTGTATTCAAAAGCATTTTCCTACTGCTTTGATTGTATCTTTAATTGCTCTTTTGTTCAAGATATCTTGCCAGGCTTGATTTTCTTACTTGATCATGGAAGGTACAAAAGGTGACATTCTCATCTCTGTCTCCCATATACTTACTAGGTACAAAGTGCTTTGTGTTCAGTTAAACTGCTCTTGAGTTTGATTTAGTGATTCTCCACTAACTTAGACATAAGTACAAAATAACAAGCTTTAGGTTGAATTGTATAGTGTGTATTCCAATAAACATATTATGGATAAAATCTTGATGTACAAAACAACACTGACCACATAAAATAATAACAGGAAATACACCTGCCACCAAATATTTCTAATATGATTCATTTGAAGCTGTGAAAAGATCTAATTCACAGTCTGCAATGTAGCATGAGATATCACTTGTGGACTGGGTATCATTTAGATTTAATAATTCAACTCTTAGTGATTTATATATTTCATCCTATAAAATTTAGCTAAGGAACTACTTGATACTGTAACTTTCTTACTGTGAATAATAGTAATATAATCCTTCTCATTTTATCTAGAGCTTATCCAAGATTTTGAGAATTAGTGAGAAAATGCTTTGAAATATTTTCTCATTAATCCTCAAAAGACCCCTCTGCAATAAATTTGTAAAAATGATTAATTAAGAATTAAAATTTCCTTCACAAAGAAGACTACATCTTTGTACTATCTTTAAGCTAACTTCAATGAAAATTTAAAGTTATAAAATGTAAAGGAACTGTAAAACATTTTATTTCTGTAGGCTTCAGAGGAGAAAGTCAATACCGCTTTTATTGTAAATGCATAAACAAATATTGATGCTTGTCATGACATAGGGAGATATGTATTTCTAAAAGATACAGTTTAGGAATATTTTAGCAAGTTTTTACTCTAAATATAGTTGAAAGTGTACCTTTTACCATGTATCTTTAGAGAAGGTCTCATTTTGTGTTAAAGAAAGCTTTATGTTCAGAGCCTGTTTATTTATATTCCTTTGAGCTAGCTCTTCTTAATTTTCAGCTTATTAAATAGATTGTAATTTATCATGTGGAGTGTATTCTTGGTTCAGTGATTCCTCTAGGAAGCATAGTTGATGAACCATAATTATTTTCCAAAAGCTAAAGAAGTGATTAAACTTTAGTTATTCAATTTATGTATGTGGTAAAAGTGAAGAATTTTCCAAAATGTCATAGATTCTTTAAAAAATAAATCATGCTTACATGAGTTTCTAATTCTGATTCCAAAATGAACTGCAAAGAAGATATTAGATAAAGTGGCAGAGAAACACATCTATATGATTTAATAGCACTGGGATAACGTTCGTGTAATTCCAAAAGATAACCCTTCCCAGGGCAATGCAAGCATAATAAGATGTGAATTCCAGCAGATATAGAAAAGGCAGCATAAAAAGCACGCATGCTGAATATAATTTTCAAAGAACAAATTGATGAAAAATTCACACTGGTAGGGGGTAGATTCTGATATCGTCAGAGCATCTGTGGAATCAAGATAATTACAGCATTCAAAACTTTGGACAATGAGATGCAAATAAATTGCTGTAGTTTTGGGGGAAATAATGTATTTGATGTAAGGAAAAAGAGAATGGAAGGAGAGATTATTATCAGCTACTGATTACTCAGTGAATGCCAGGTATCACTGAGCACTTTCAATAAGCTATTTTATGAAATGGCTCAATGGTCCTGTAAAGTAGGTATTATTAGCCATGTTTTAATATGTAAAAAACTAAATTCAAATGACTGTTCAAAGCATCCAAGTACCTAGTAGCAACAGCTGCCAGGAGATATAGATAGATTAGATAGATAGATAGATAGAAAAAAACACAAACATGAAATCATATATAAAAAATCATATGTATATCCTATATATATAATCTTATATATATATATCATTTTGTCTCATATGTAGCTCATATATATTTGATGATTATTTTGACTAGGATAAAAGATGCCCAGATAGCTGGTAAAACACTTGTTTCTTGGTGTGTCTGTGAGGGCGTTTCTGGAAGAGATTAGCATTTGATGTATTATAATAGGCTGAGAAAAGAAGACCCACCCTCCCCAGTGTGGCATCATCCAATCCATTGGGGGCCTGATTAGGGCAAAAAGGCAAAGGAAGGGTGAATTCTCCCACTTTCTTCTTGAGCTGGGATGTTGGACCTTTCCTGCCCTTGAACATTGGCTCTTCTGCTTCTCAGGCCTTTGTACCCAGAGACTTACACCTGTGACTCCCTGGTTCTCGGCCTTGTGCCTCAGGCTGAATTACACCATCAGCTTTCATGGTTCTTCAGCCTGCAGAGGTCAGATTATGGAACTTCTCAGCCTCCATAATCATGTGAGTCAATTCCTATAATCTCCTCTTATATATATCTGTATGCATCCTATTGGTTCTGTTTTTCTGGAGAACCCTGACTAATACTATATATATACTTCCACCTTTCCACCCCGCCCTTTGGGACTGTGTAATAGGAAAAAAAAAAAAGGAAAAGATAAAAACCCTCAAGGGTGACACTGTACTTAATTGACAAATGTACCCTTGAAGGAACCGCTCACCATTTCATGGAGCAGTGGCAGCTCAGGTGGGAGTCTGCACTGAGTGGCTGTCCAGGAGAGCTGCATGCTCTTTAAATGACTGAGAGATCAGACATGTGTCCCAGCTTTTTCCAGCAGGGACCCTCACAACACCTCATGAGGAGGCTATCATGTGCTACAAGGAGCCTCCCATATGAGAAGTTGCCCCCACTGTCTTCAGGAGTCAGATATGAGCTTCAGAGTCACCCACGCTCCAAAATCCAAGTGGATATTTCTGAGATTTTGTTTTCTCATATCCAAAATGGACATAGTAATTCCTGCCTCAAAACATTGTAATTGAATTAAACTGAGATAAATACATACAAGGGCTCAGTATGGTATCTGACTCTAAGTATATGGTGGCTTAAAATAATGAAGAAGAGAAAGAAAAAAGAACAGACAAGAAAAAGGAGGACAGAGAAGATGGCGGGGGGGGGGGGGTGATGAAGGAAAGGGGGAAGGGAAAAAGGAGGAGCAGGGGATGGAGGAGGAAGGGAGAATTAAGAGAAGAGGAACTGCTGGGAGTTGCTGTTTCCAGAAGCTACCATAAGTTTCCACTAATGAGACATGATGGAAATCATGGCAGTTGCTGCAACCCATAGAATGCCACTGCAGTTGAGGGCAAAGGTATTTGGGATCTACCAACATGAGTGACAACTAACAGAAAATGGTGCCATTGAGAGCAGCAGAAAATGATTCAAATCAACGCTATGTTGGAGTCAAATCCGGCTCTCACTTCTATCCTAAAATGAGACTCTCTTGACATTTGGGAAATGTGTAGTGATTATTGATTTCAATGCATCACTGAATGAGGATTGACAGTAATAATCTCTACCATAAAACCTGGTGAAAATGATAGCTCAGAAACTCGAAGTGTTTTCTTGAGCCAATTACAGAGGCACTAAACAGTAATCTGGTCCTCAGATGTCCAAGGAACACAGGCTATAATTAGAAAGGAGTATTGATAAAGCAGTGCTAAGGCAAAAATAAATCTATCATTTGAAAGTTTAATTAATTTGAAGGAAACAAGAATGAATTGACTAACCTTGTACATATACATACACGCGTGCGCACACACACACACACACACACACACACTTTGCTTTTATTTTTTAAAAAAATTTTCACATTTTATTTTTTTTTGAATTTTATTTTATTTATTTTCTTATACAGCAGGTTCTTATAAGTTATCCATTTTATACATATTAGTGTATATATGTCAATCCCAATCTCCCAATTCATCACACCACCACCCACCCACCACTGCTTTCCCCCCTTGGTGTCCATATGTTTGCTCTCTACATCTGTGTCTCTATTTCTGTCCTGCAAACTGGTTCATCTGTACCATTTTTCTAGGTTCCACATATATGCATTAATATGCGATATTTGTTTTTCCCTTTCTGACTTACTTCACTCTGTATGACAGTCTCTAGATCCATCCACATCTCTACAAATGACCCAATTTCGTTCCTTTTTATGGCTGAGTAATATTCCATTATATCTATGTACCACATCTTCTCTAGCCACAATTTTCTCTTAAAAACTGATACTATTATATATTAACTGTACAGGAAAAATACCAAATCAATATCATGACTGTTCAAAATAAACAGTAGTTGTGAAAGTCTTATCTGAAAATTTGAAATAGCAGGCTTTTACAATGTAATCATGAATCAGCATATCTGTTGTGGTTTACAAAGCATGGAAAGCAGACAACCCATGTATAATCAACTGCCAGGTTCTCTGTATCTGTAGCTCTGTGGTGTCTATCACGTTCAACCTCATCACCACTTTCTACCACCCCAGTTCTGACTCTTATCTCTGTATAAGGAACTAGCGCACTTACCTGTTAATTGGTTGCCCATATTCCATTTTCTCCCACCCAGGTTATGCTATACACTTTCCTAAAACTCTGTTTCAGTATACATTCCTCCAGTCAGTTGGAAACTTTCCCTTTTTTTATAAGATAAAGTCTAAACTCCTTGTCCTGACATTTAAGCCTTTTCAAAACTGTCCCCACAATTTCTCACAGGCAATATTTAACTACAGCAATGTCTCCCAAAGATAGTCTGGAATCTTTGAACTGCTAGATGTTTCACAGTTAAAATTTTTTTTAAAAATTTAAAAAAGGCTTCCTGATCAACTAAGAATATACTGAATTAATGATCACCAACTAGCTCATATCCATTGGGGATTTCCTTTGTGCCAGACACTAAGACTATATATGCTCTGTATTACTTAATCCTCAAAACTCTACATAGTTGATTAATAGAAGAAAAGAACAACCAAGGCCTAGAACGAGGCAAGGGATCTATCCAAGGTTACATACCTGGCAAGTATCAGAGTCAAAATTTGAACCCTGGTATGTCGGGCTCTGGGACCCGCACTCTTAAACACAGGGTTGTAGTATCCTTTTCTTGCAGCGTCTCAGGGGATTTTAGCATATTGAAATCCCTGAAAGTCCTGACAGGCAAAACTATGTAGAGTTTTGTTTTAACCAGTTAGATCTACTTTGCCATAGGAAGTGCATTTCATGAAATGCCTCTTAACATTTCCATAAACCTGGGTTTCCAAACAGACCTTTTTAGGAAATGCTGATATAGGTGATTTCCAGTCCTCTCTCATCCAAACATGTTTTTTTCCAGGAGTTGCCTACCAATCTCCATCCAATGACTTTCAGTTCATTTAAACAGTTTAGTTTCAAGTCCCTGTATATGCTGTTTTGTCTAACCTCATCCCTTCTCCTTAGAACTCCCTCTACTCTACTCTTATCTAAATCTTTGGTACCCTCAGTACCCCTGAAATCCCATCTTTTCTCTGAAGCCTTTTCCTAACTTCCCACAGATATATCGAGTTTAGTCTTTCTCAGTTTTTCTGTAACACTGGGCTGAGGGGATCTTGAGTTATACTCGTGTACAAAAGAGATGTTCTACATTGTTATGCCAATAATCGGCCTTTGCTAGCAGTCACCTCCCCTCATTTCTTCCCGTGAGCAGATCTTGAGTAAACCCCGAGAGGGATCGTTCAAAATTCTAAGCCTGTGGTCTTCTTCTTTCCTCACAGCAGCATACATTGCCTTGGACCACCAGCAGTATCACCATATGTATGTCTCTCTCCTGATGTACACTGAAAGCTCCTTCATGATGGAGATCAGATGGTTTTTCTGTCCCTGATCCACTTATACGGTGAAAACTTTAGCTCAAAACTCAGTTGCTAACTGGCTATTCCAGTTATAAGCTATATACTTAAACAAGTTGCTTAGTCTCTCTAAGACTCAGTTTCATCACCTGTAAAGTGAGGGGACATAATATCACCTAATTCACTGGATTTATATGAAATGAAAGGACTTAAAACAGATAAAGGGGGCTTCCCTGGTGGTACAGTGGTTGAGAGTCCGCCTGCCGATGCAGGGAACACGGGTTCGTGCCCCGGTCCAGGAAGATCCCACATGCCGTGGAGCGGCTGGGCCCATGAGCCATGGCCGCTGAGCCTGCACGTCGGAGCCTGTGCTCTGCAATGGGAGAGGTCACAACAGTGAGAGGCCCACGTACAGCAAAAAAAAAAAAAAAAAAACAGATAAAGGGGGCTTTGCAGAGTGCCTCACCATTTTTAAGTGCTCTAAGAATTATGGATTTATTATTGCTGTTATTGTAAATTGGTTATCTGCCATGTTCCAGGCATTTCACTATATCACAAAACCAATTGAAGATGGTACAGTCCCTGCCCTCAGGCAACTTGTGTCTGGGAAGAAAAAGAGTGTAAGCGAGGTAGATGAGTTGGGGCAGCTGTATCCAAGAAGAGCAGGAGAAGTGTCGTAGAGAAGGCAGCTAACTGACCAAACCCTGAAGGACAGACTGAAGATAGAGGGCATTGCTGGCAGAGGGAGAAGCATTTGCAGGGGTCCTGGATATGTAGCATGGCTCGGGCACTTGGGGAAATGCAAGTTAGTCCAAGTGTCTAAAATATGGTACGTGATGGCTAGAAAGTGAGCTGGAAAACTACATGAGCCGCTGTTGAAAATCTCACGTCTTAAGGCACTTAAACATAATCCCATTGCTAATGGGGTGAGCGGGAATAGGTCAATGATGCGTTTAAAGCATAGAGAAATACGATCAGATTTATATTATAAATGTAATTTTGGTTATGTTATAGAGATTGGTAGAAGATAAGACTGGACTTAGGGAAGAGATAAGGGAAATATAAGGAGGATCTGAATAGGGATACAGCAGTCTGTTAAATACACATATATTGGAAAAGAAGCACAGGTATGAGTAGCTAAAAAGGAATTACTTTTAATAAAATAGATAACTAATAAGAACCTGCTGTATAGCACAGGGAACTCTACTCAATACTCTGTAATGACTTATATGGGAAAAGAATCTAAAAAAAAAAAAGAGTGGAGATATATATATATGTATAACCGATTCACTTTGCTGTACATCTGAAACTAACACAACATTGTAAATCAACTATACTCCAATAAAATTTTTTAAACGTGAATAAACAGTTTCTTTGAACATAAAATTGTTACATTAAATATATTTTATTTAGTGTAAAATAAGTGTGCTGTTGTTTACCTTCTAAATTGGCTAGGATTGTTAAAAATAATTATAATGTTGGCAAAAGAAAGATGAAAGCAAGTATAAGTTGATAATTGCTAGCATGAATTGAAAAGCTTGTTTTTGCCTTTGGGCCCAATAATTTCATTTCTAGGCATCTCTCTTGGAAAATATTGTAAAATTCAGCAAAGAATTGGAAATACATATTTCCAGCAAAGAGGGAATGGTGAAGTCCTCAGTTATGATATATCAATGTAATCTAATCTTCTGAAGACTTTTAAAATTACAGTCATGTTGTGTTTTAAATGAGGTTGCTAGATAAAACAGGATATCCAGTTGCGTCTGAATTTCAAATGAACAATTGAATAACTTGTTTAGTGTAAGTATGCCCCAAATATTGCATGGAAGATACTTAAACTAAAAAGTTACTTGTTGTTTATCTGAAATTTAAATGGATCTGGGTGTTTTGTATTTCTATTTGCTAAATCTGGCAACCCTAGTTTTACAGGACCTGCAAAAGTGCAGTTGACACTATTTAGAAATGTAAGATAAAATATATTAATTGTACTCAGTTATGGGGGGGCAAGGTGGAGAGGTATGACTTGAGACTGTAAGGAAATACGAAAAAATTAACTCAGTGCTCATTAGCTGTGGTGGGATTTGATTACAATTTTTTTTCAGTTTTTGGTGGTTTTGTTTGCCTTTATATTTTTCTACAGTGAGTTATTTTTATAAGCAGGAAAATGTGTATATGTGCTTTTATATGTTTATGAATAATTATATCCCACTTTTAACATTGGCAGTGGTCCACATTTATGAGTGATGCAAGTTAGGATACATACTGATTCCCAAATTACTATCAGACACAAAGCTTTCTCAAGTAACCCCCAGATCTTATGGCATAAAACCAGGACTACGATTCAGTTTTCAGTGTAAGTGTTATCCCACTGGTAAATTTTTCTCCATGCACCCTCTCTCAAATCTCCTCCAACCCCGCCGTCAATCACCTTCCCATTAGTCCAGACCAGACTGCTTGTCTTCCTCCAAACCACTTAGCAGAACTTCAGTATGTACTTGTTGAAAAGTAGAGTAAACGAATAAAAGAGAGAAATAAGAGCGGGAACATTAGCTGGCATTTCTCATTAGGCTTACCCTGGTATATATGTTGGTCCCAGTTTCATAACTTAATGGCTTCGCAGGATTGCTTTGACAAATACTAGAGTAGAAATTACATGCTTCATAAAAATAGAAATAAAGAAAAATAAAGATCAGTAAAAAAATATGTTTGTAGAGAAACTTGAGTGCACTCGGGAGTCTGGAAAGATCTCTGAAAACAACAAAGCTGGAAGAAAAGATTGCAAAACATCTTACAGTTTCCAGATTTGTTTCCCAAGTGGTCTTCAGTGTTTTTTCTGTAAAGGAGATTTTTGTAGCATCTTATCGCCCACTCAGAGGATGATAGCTATATACTAGACTGTCTTGCTTAAAACAGATTTACTTTTTGTGCCATGGTATTTTTAGTTTTTTTAGACACTTACCATAGAATAAGCATTACACAAACCAACAGCAAACAAACAACCCACTGTCTTTTCAGGTTTGATTTTGAGTAGAACTCTGTGAGAAGCCTATTGAAAAGCAGATGTTTCATGAAGGGGTCTCTCAGGCATTCGTTTTCCCCACACCTGCTTTTCTTTAAGCCCCTCTCTCTCCCCTTCGTTATTTACTCTAGCTTTTTTTCGAAGTCCTGATAATTGATGATGCTGCTGCAGGAGCACTTTTAAAGGGACAAAATTATGTACGTGCCAAGAGCGTCTGTCCTTTCTTCTCTCCAGTCCCCTGCCCACCCCTTCTTATCTTCCCTCTCCTTTCTTTATTTTTCCTCACTTTGTCCTATTTTCTTAAGCTTAGTTTATGTTTCACTTCTTCATCTTTAGTGCATTGCCTCTTTTTCTCTTGTCGTAAGAAACAGCTTTATAGCTTTTGTCCCCAAGGATCTTTTATTCTAACTCACCAAGGCAGCTCCACACAAAGAAGCAAGCAAAGGATCTCGATGTTTTTAAATTCTAACAGATTTAAAAGTCACTCCTTGCCCCAGAAACAAGAAATTGGGAGTATTTTATAAAAGGTTATTGAACATATGTTAACAATGTCATTACACTTTTTGTTCTCAAATGCTTTGTTTGTCATTTATTAATGATGTAAAAGCAAAATACAAATCTATTTACCGTTCGCTGGGTTCACACAGCTGTGTGAAGCTCATGTATGGAATGAATTGGGCAGTTGAAAGAGCCAAAGCGAGCACAGGATTTGAAAGAACGTGTAGATACTCAAGTGCACTTTGTTTGAAGAAATTTATTTTTTTACACTCTAGACACACCTCAACTTCTTGCGATAAGACACGTCAGAACTGATTTCAAATACTGACCTCAAACTTTTCTTTTTCAAGATTAATACTTTGAACATCATTTCAATTATATGTGCCATACTCATGCTTGAATATTCTTCCTAATGGCATGCCATAATGTTTCATGTCTTCATTCCTTTGTATATATTCTGTCCTTATAAAGTGTATTCCCCACTGGCTTTGTTTCCACTCCCAAATTTTAGATCCGTAAATCCCCCATGCTTTCTGCACCACCATCATCACCAAGTTTCCAGACTATGGTTTTCCTTGTTAATAATAAAAAAGAATATTCATTGCGAAAACTGCAAACAGTACCTAAGGGACAAAACTGAAAAGTAAAAATTTTGGCTCCTCCTAACTCGCATTCTCACACCTCAGAGAGAAAAGCAGGTAAAATTTCATGAGCTTCCTTTCAAAAAAAAAAAAAAATCTATGCAGTTAAAAGTAATTAAAAATGCAAAAAAAAAAGTCTCTTCTGGCACTTATGACAACATGGAATGTGCTCCCCTATCAGCACATGTTAATCTTCCTTCTTCTTCTAGATGATTGCAGTGTATGGCATTGCATGCAAGTACCACGATTTGTAAGCTTTATGTAACCAGTTGCCTACGAATGCACATTTTGACTGTTTCTTTCCAGCTTTTGCCATCCATCACAATGGTGAATCTTTATACACATATATTTGCATATTGGGGGGGTCATGCCTATACTACAGATTTGTAAGAGTGGAATAGCTGGATCAAAGAATATGTGCATACTTTATTTTGAAAATCATTATCAAAATATGTTTCAAAATTATGTTGCATTTCTCACCTAATATTATGACACATACTTCCTATATCATTAATTAAAAACTCCATTGTTAATAGCTGAATAACATTTTTTTTGCACATGTGCCCCATAATTTATGCAACAATACCCTCATTTATGTGATTTTTGAGGTTCTCAATGTTTGTAAAATAAGTGTCCTTGCTGGAATCTGTTTCTCTTCATTATGCTGCCATATTTCACTGTGTTTATTGTGATAGAATTAAGAAGGCTGATTATTACTTCTCAAGTTTAAGCTAGAATTTTACATATTTATTTTGGAAAATAACATGAAAGTATTTTCAGAAAAAAAGGTCGAATTTAAAGAATTTATGAATATTTTTAGGTAATGTAGAATGGTAGATGAATAGAGGTACAGAGTGTAGTTGTTTTTATTTGGGAGTGGGAAGGGAGAGAAGGGTGGAGAAGAGAAGTCTACAATAAACAATTATATTTGAAATGAATTATAGTATACAGAATTTTAAATGGAATATTAATATGCTTTATGAATGTTGTACTACTCTCATGGCATTTCTAAAGTATCATTTGACTCAGCTAAGGTAGGCAGGAGTCTGGAGAATTCTTCTTCATAAAAACTGACACGAAGAAAATAAAGTCCTATGCACACTAATATGTCAGAGTACTCGGCAGAATGCCTGGGACCATGCCTCCTCGACACTCTACATTAGGGTTTATCAACAGCGACACTGTTGACACTTGGAGGTGGATAATTCTTTGTTGTGGGTTCTGTCCTGTGCACTGTAGGATGTTTAGCAGCATCCCTGGCTTCTGCACACAGATGCCAGTAGCACCCCCTACACAGCCAAGGCAATCAAAACTGTCTTCAGATATTGGTAGATGTCCACTTTGGGAAAAAAAAATAAAAATAAAAAAACCTTGAGCTGAGAAACACTGCCCTACAAGAAAGTCCACCAAACCTCAGGCTCACAGAGCTGAAGAATAATGGACACAAAGATCAATAGACACTTATGGAAAATTCTACATTAAAGGCAAAGAGCAAAATGAGCAAAATTGCGAAAACAAATGCAATATAAGGAGCAGGAGAAGGGTTCAAACTGTATTGTTATTACTATCTTCAGAGAGACTAGGTTATATATAGCATCTATGAACTAAATGCAGCCTTTTCTTTAAAAATACAAGAATAAGAGATAACTTTTGGTTATCAAAATTATGATGTTTGAAATAATAGAATGACTGAAAGGTAATGTTAATAATTCTTTCAGAAAGTCAACAAAAGGGTAAATAAATAGAAAATGGAAAAGGGTAAGATTTGGGGATCAATTTAGAGATAAAACTTCAGAGAAAATAGGGTGGAGGAAATTATCAGAAAAAATAATAATACAAGAGAGGTTTGCTGCATGCAACGCTTGACAGTCAAAACAGCATCAGACTTCTTGTGGCAAAGAAAAATTAAAAAAATAATGGAATCCTAGCCTTAAAAATTTGGCAAAAGATGATATTTATCCAGATATTTGTAATAAGCCTAGTTGTCAGTCTAGTGTGATGGCAAAATAAAGACATTATCACAAATATGTGGTCTCAAAAATGTATCTTAAATGCACCCTATCTCAGAAAACTTCTGTTGAATAAACTTTACAAAAATGAGAGAAGATCCAAATAAAAGAGAGTGACAAAGAGAATCTTTAAAATAATGTTGAAGGGAGACTTTATGACATAGCAGACCTAGAGAACAACTCATTCATGTTGGAACAGGAGGATGAACGTGGTATATATATAAATGTGGTATCTCCAAGGGGAAAAAAAACAGAACCTATAGATTATTTCATGTGCTTGATCTTATTGAAAAAGATTGTGCAATTCTGTGAGAAAGATGGGGAAGAATGTGTGATCGCTGTCTATACAAAACTAAACAAATGAAAAAAATTATGACCTGCAGAGAAAACAAGTCTGCAAGAGAAATGAAATAGTTTGTTACATGTCTCAGCCGTGAGCAGTATTTAAACAAGTATAATAGTGAAAACACTGACTCCTCATTTCTTAAAAATTGTGATAAAACAACCTTAGAAGAATAACAGGGTATAAGAAAAAGTATGTCAGTGGTTTCTAAGTGAGCTACAGCCTCCTTTGTTCACGAGGCAGTGTTGATGAAAAAACCAAAACATAGTAGTGTAAATGTATTTAGAAATGTGTGTAACTGCCAAATGAAATAGCTAAGAGTTAAAAGCACTTGATCTGGGGATCAGAATCTAGGAGTCTGGAGAGTGGTTAAGAAACTTGGCTTTTGTACAATAAGTTTATATTTTTTGTTCGTTTAACTCATAAAGCACAATTTGATTTTAGAAAATTCTGAGCAAGCACACAGAAAAAGTCTTTAAGGTACAGTGAAACACAATGTGTGATTTTGGACCTTTATCTCAGACTTACTGAATCAGAATTTCTAGCAATTGAACCCAAGAATCAGCATTTTTATAAAGTTCCCCAATTGATGCTTATGGAAATCATTATATATGATGTTCAGGTATTAAAGTTTCAAGATATGATTTATAAAAACAATATCAAAATACTTTTATGGTCCAATATGTGTGGAACATTTCAATACATAGATCCATATATATATTTAGAGAGAGAGAGGAAAAGAGAGGGAGAGAGAGAATGTCTATCATCACTGGCATATATATCTTTATATAGTTGTCCATCATCATTGGAATACTGCCAGCAGACCAAATGTTAAGGTCTATGCTGTCATAAAAAATTTACCTGCTGCGTACTCAGCTTTACTCTGTGCTTAGTATAGCACATAAATCTTCAATTCCAGACCCTGGATAGTTGTATCATAAATAAAAACATTCTGCCTAGGGAGCATTTGACTTATCTGTCTTTACAAACAAGGGATTTATTAAAACGATATGGCATTCCCTGAATATTCGCTTATTGCTGCCTCTCCATCAGTCAGTTCTTTGTTTCTTACAGTAAACAAAAGAACATAAGCACCTGTACAAAGCAGGTGATTTGGAGTCCAGCTGGTGTCATAGTAAGGAAGGTTGTAGAAGGATGAGCAGTGCTACCCACCCTCCATGACTGATGACTTTGGAGAGCCGGGGCAATCCCTAGATACCTTGGATTTTGATCTTCAAACTTTTTTAGGTCATGGGAAGCTAATAAATTGTATTTTATTGTTCAGTGATGAACAATATATTAGATAATAAATGAAACACTGCTAGAATGCTTTTTAAATTTAAACTTCATAAAAGCCTAGAATTAAAAAGAAAAGATTTTATTATAAAATGTGGGTTACAAAATAGCCTAAAACCAAGATTTTGGAGGGAAAAAAAGCTGAAGAAAATTTTTTCATATAAAAATAAATAATAATTATGAGGCCAGTATTAACCAGACAGCAAAACCAAAGACAGCATAAAATACAAAATAACAATAACAAAAACTACAGAACAATATCTCTCAAAGACTTTGATATGAAAATTCTCAACATAATACCAACAAACTAAATCCAACAATATGCAAAACGAAGTATGTAACATGACCGAGTGAGAATTATTCCAGGTGTGCAAGGCTGGTTCAATACTCAAAGAAATCAAAGTAATCCACCATATCAACAGGTTAAATAAGAAAAGACATAGAATCAAATCAATTGATGCAGAAAAAGCATTTGACAAAAACCAACAGTCATTCACGATAACAACTCTCAGCAAGTTAGAAAAAGAGGGGAATGACCTTAACTTGATACAGAACAAGTACAGAAAACCTACAGTTGACATCTTACTTGATGAAGGATTGAAGGCCTTCCCTCTAATATTGAAAACAAGGGAAGAATGGTCTACTCTCATTATTATTATTCAATATATTGCTGGAAGTACTTGCCACTGTAATATGGCAAAGAAAAGAAAGAGGAGGCACACAGATTAGAAAGGAAGAAATAGAACTCTTATCACTGTAGAAAATTCCAAAAAGAAAGCTACACTCTCCCCTCAATCCATCCCCCAAAAGAGCCTTCCTAGAACTAATGAGTGAGTTCAGCAAGGCTACAGGAGAAAGTATCAATAGGTAAATATCTATCACATTTCACTATGCTAACAAGAGACATACAGAACTAAAATTTAAAACAATACCATTTACAATTGCTCCAAAGAAGTAAACTACTTAGGTGTACACTTTAGCAACACATGTACAGGGTATGCTTGCTGACAATGACAAAATGCTGATAAAAGAAACCAAAGAGAACCTAACAAATGGGGGAAGATAATGGGTTCATGGATTGGAAGACTCAAAATCATAGTAAATTGGTCAATTCTTCCTAAATTGATCTATAGGTTTAATGCAATTCTTATGAAAATTTCCTCAAGGTTTTTATTTTTAGACATAGACAAGCTTGTTCTAAATTTCTGTGGGAATGAACAAGCCCTAGAGTAGTTAAAACAATTTGACCGAGAAAAATAGGATGGGGGGGAATTACTGTAATTAGTGTTTGGGAAAGACATGGAAGGGCTAGGAGGAGGTTGGTGTGGTTATAAAAGGGCAGCAGGAAGCGTCCTTGTGGTGTTGGAACTGTTCAGTATCTTGACTGTCACAGTGGATACACAACCTACACAGGTAATAAAATGGTAAAAAAAAAAAATTAACACACATATACACACAAACACATGAAATTAAATACAAGCATAACTGAGGAAACCTGAGTAAGATTGGTATAATGTATCACTGTCAATATCCTGGTTGTGATATTATACTGTAGTTTTGTAAAATGTTACAAAACATTGTAACATTGTAGAGAATTGCACAAAACATACAAGAGAACTCCATATTATTTCCTACAACTTAAGGTAAAACTATAGTGATCTCAATAAAATTTTCAATTAAAAATCAATTACAAGAGTTCAAATTTATGAATAAAAGTTAAAGCAAAAATATAAATTTTCATACTAGTGTCTGAACTTGTAACTTATTAGATGGGAGTGAATGGCATTTTACACACTTCTCAACAATCTTAAGCACAACAGAACACAGATATACACAAAATAAAATAATTACAAAAATATGCAATAACTTAACTAGTTCATAACATACATGGAGTGGTCATCTAGCTTGGCAGAAAATTTGTAAAACACCATATGATTCCAGATATCACTTCTCTGGGCCTCAGTTTTCTCACCTCTAAAATATGGGCTTGAGTCTAGAACAGCATTTTTCAATATTGTAAGAACCACAAAGCAAGTCACATATGTAATTTTAGATTTTCTAGTAGCCGCCTTGAAAGGAGTAAAAAGGAACAGGTGAAATAAATTTTATAATAAGTTTTATTAACCCATTATATCCAACATATTATCATTTTCAACATATAATTATGTTAAAAATCAACATTTTCCTATTCTTGTACTAAGTCTTCAAAATTCCTGTCTTCCACTTACACTGCACTCAATCTGAACTAGCTGCTTTCAACTGCTCAAGAGCCACGTGAGGCTAAGTGGCTACCACATTGAACAGTGCATGTCTAGGTGATCTCTGAGACTCTCTCTCATTCTAAAATTTTTAAATTCTAAAGTATATAAATATTTAATGGTCTGAGGTGCAATTCCTCACCTCCTCCAGATCACACTCATGTTTCAGCTACACGCTTTACATTAAAAGCAATCCAAAGCATCAAGTGTTTTGTCAAGGAGTAATTTGAATACCAAAAGTCACACGTATTACCTCGTGTTGGACACTGTATCTTTGACACATTTGTGGGCATAATTTGTCCCTTGTGGTTTCAGTCATTCAAGAGGGGAGCTCAGGTGAAAGGGCAGGAGCAGGGCTGGTGAGAGGGGAATATGAATTTCTATGAGCCAGACTCTTTGTCTCCTTGACTCTCTGTCCTCCCTGCAGGTGGGCATCCTCCATCTCTCTTGCCTTGAGCCAAAAGACAGCAAGAGACAGATCTAATTGTGCTGTTGCTTCCCCAGGTTGGCAGTGACGACAGCAGCCTGTAATCGTGCCCAAGGCTCTCAAGCTGCATCTGGGAGGTTTCCAGCAGTCAAAGAACTTGAGTAAACAGCCTATTATTTTCTCTGGGGTCCCTGTGCTAACTGGAAGGATTGGTCAGACACGAGTACATCTCACTGGTATTCAACTGGTCTCTTAACAAACCTTCACCTGAAGCAAATATTAGAAGTCCTTGATTCTTATTCTTTGATTTACAACATGTCTTCATGAGACATCAAGTGACATTACTTTATGTACCACACTTTTTCCCTTTGTGAATGAAGAAAAATATATGATAATCACTGCTATCTATTGAATAGCCACGGTGCACCATTATGAACAATGGGAGCTTTCTAAATGGTGTCTCATTTACTTCTCACAACAACACTATGGGTTATGTGTACTTATTTTCAGAGTACATAAAACAGTTGAGATATTCGGAAGTTACTATACCTGGCTGAGCTTTCCCCATTAGAAAAGAGCAGAGGCAGAATTCAAACTCTGATCTGTATGGTGACAAATTTCAAAATATCATGGAAATTCCATAACTCTAAGGCATGATGAGATAATAGTGTAGTGTCATCAGAGAACTGGGGTCTCAGATGATTCTCCCACAGTGCTGACAAACCTAAGCCATCCTTTTCAGTCTAAGGCCCTGTCTTTGAGGTCAGCTAGCCAAGAGCATCAACATTGAACTTGAAAGAATCCTTCCATTCCACCTTCACAGTGTGTGGGGACAGAAGTGACTTCTACGTTCAAATACTTCCAAGGCAATCTCCTACGTTCTTTTTTATTGAAGTATAATTGATTTATAATGTTGTGTTAGTTTCAGGTGTATAGCATAGTGATTCATTTTTTTCATATTATATATTTCATTGTAGGTTATTACAAGATATTGGGTATAAGTCCCTGTACTATACAGTAAATCCTTGTTGCTTATTTATTTTATGTATAATAGCTTGTATCTGTTAGTCCCATACTCCTAATTTGTCCCTCCCCACTCTCTGTCCCATTTGGTAACCACAAGTTTATTTTCTATGTATGTCTGTGAGTCTGTTTCTGTTTTGTATTATTTTTTAGGTTCCACATATAAGTGCTGTCATATAGTATTTGTCTTTCTCTGTTTGACTTATTTCACTAAGCATAATATCCTCTAGGTCCATCTATGTTACTGCAAGTGGCAATATTTCATTCTTTTTATGGCCAAGTAATATTCCGGTATGTGTGTGTGTGTGTGTGTGTGTGTGTGTGTGTGTGTACACATATCTATATTTACTATTATCCCTTGAGCCTATAAGAGGGCAGGAGGGCAGTGGGACTGCCAGTGATTTGAAATACGTTCCTCCAACTAATATGATTCTTGGACCCTTTTAGGGTTAACTTTGTATTACTCTTTTGAGCAAGTTTTGGGTAGCCAAAGCTGTGGCTAGCACCTCTTGGTCCCAGGGGAAGTATGAGAAGAAGAAGTTGTGGGTTTGGTCCCTCGATTGCATGAGTTCTGATACTGCTAGGATGGAATAAAGGGCTTTTCTATAGCAGTAAATCTCCCTTAAGGAGAATAAGGTTTTGTACCAACCAAAGGCCAGACTCTGCCTCTGAGAGGAGCTACAGGTACGACTTGGCATGATGTGGTGTCTCATGAAGCTGGCTGCTTCCCTCCTGCAGCTCTGACTCCTTAAACAAGGTCCTCAAAAGACCTTCATGAAAACTGTTCTGAAGGGCAGTGCTGTGAACTGCACTGATAGTTTAGAACTAAACAGCCTGACTACCACCAGGAGACCTGGGTATTTTTCTAGCAGTGAGAGGAAATAATAAATACCTGAGGCCCCATGGGAGCAACCTCTGGGAAGTCACTTTTTACAGGAACCAGAGCTGACAAGGACAATTTCTAAGTGCTACTATTAAAAGGCTCCAGGAGACACTGGGTGCCCCTGATATGGGAGATGCTGCTGTAAAAGACATGTTGCAGAGGAGGAACATGTGCAGAGTATCATGGCCAAAATGTGCCTTGAAGAATATTGCCTTTTCAGGTTGGAATGGGGTCATTCTCCATTATCTGCCTCTTAGGGGTTGCTGAAAGGTGGTTATTCTGTTGCCTTTATTTTCTCTAAGAATTGAAAAATTAGTACTTTTACAGGACACAAACAATGATGTACATTTAACAATTTGGTTTTGTGGTTAGGGCCTTGCCAAGATAACTCAAATCTTAAATCTTAGATCCATAAGTGGGCAGGTTAGATCCAAAGAAAAGAAATATGTTACAGTATATAATTGTAGGATTATTATTTATTGGTCAATTTATAATTGAAATACCTTATTTATCATTTTACTATGAACATTAATTCTTTAAGTTTTCAATATAAAATGTACCCTTTATTAACAAAAAGATAATTTATTGATGGATAGTGTCTTCTAGCAATGGAAGACTTTGTTATGTTTCTTCTAGAAATCTAACCAAAAAAATTCATAAATGCCCACCTAAGTCTTTAAGTTGTTCCTACTTGTGTTTTAAGCCACCATTTCTATTGTTGTTTCCCAGATAGATTTGATGTAAGCTCCTTATACAAATGTCAAGCTTGTCACATTTATGTATTGTTGTAAGAGAAATTTCTTGGTGACTTGGCATGCATCTACAGAACGGACTACTGAATTATTGCCAAATTGTGATGTATCACTGGGCTTAAAAGGCAGTGTGAAACAATGGAAAAGAACACAGTTTTGAAGTCAGGTCCACTGTGGAAGTCCCCACTCTACCATTTACCACTTTCTTCATTTCTATCACCCATTTCAAGCCACCATATTTTCTTGCCTGGACCACTACAGTAGCATTCTAATCCATCTTTCTTCTTCCACACTGCTCACCCTTTATGATCCATTACCTACAGCGGCACTCATGTTTTCTGAAACTGAAACCAGGTTGTATACATATAATCCCCCGGCTTAAACCCCTCCGATGACTTCCAGTTATACTTTGAATGATAAAATTCAAAGTCCTTCCCATCGTTCTGTACCGTCTTCCCCCCGCTGAGCTCTCTGACTTCATCTCATAATACTCTCCCCTTTGTCTCTCCATCGATTACTTTGGCATGGCCAAAATTTTTTTTAAAAAACTACAGTAGCCAAGGGGCATTGCATACCTCTGAGAGGCTATGTAGCTGTCATGTAGTCATATCAAATGTCACTTTTCCATTCTTATTTCCCTTGACTCCTCATAGACTTCAACATAATTGGCTACTCCATTATCTTGAATTCTCTGATGCTATATGCTGATAATTTCCTCTTAAATCACTACCTGCCCTTGTCAATCCCTTTTGTTGGCTCACCTTCCTCTGTGAAATCTTTGGATGTAGACCATGCATGGGCAGAAGGACTTCTTATCTCCAGCAGTATAGTCTCTCTGGGTGACTTTCCCTGTCCCATGCTATTAAATACTAGTCACTGCTGCTGACTTTTAATCTGTAACTTAGACACGACCTCTCCCAAGAAAATCCAGACTTGTGTATCATGGCCAACTTGGCATCTCTATTCAACGTCCACAAGGAATCAGAAACTTAACATTTCCAAAATTGAACTCTTCCTTTTCTCCCCAAATGTGTTTCCTCATCTCCAGTCTTCCCCACTTCACTAAACGTGTACCACATCATCTAGTTGCTCAAGCCAAAACTTTAGGAGCTGCTCTTGATTCTTTTCTGTTCTTTACCCCTCACATCTAATTCATCAGAAAAGCCTACTGACTCTGTCTCCAAAAATTACCCCCAGTCAATCCACTTCTCGTTACCTTCACTACCACCATTGTCTCTTACTGGTCTCAGTCTCTTTCCTATGCTTGTTCCCCCAGGTGAAACTTTAACCATGATCTTTTTAGAGCACAAACTAGAACATTTAATTTCCCTTCTTAAAAACCCTCCTTCAAGTACCCATTACAGAGAGAGAGAAAAAAAAAACAAAAACCTTGTCATATACTACCAAGGCCTTCTGGCCTCAGCCTACTTTTCTGACTAAATATCTCTACTGACTACATAATTTACCATAATGTACTTGGCCTGAGGCACTGGGTTTCTTTTTTTTTTTTTTTTTTTTTTTTTTTCTTATGTCAAGCTTATTGTTACCTTTGGTCTAGTTATTTCCTCTGCTGGGAAGTTTTTTCTCCTGTTCCTTCTCTTCATTCAGATCTCAGCTTAAATATCATTTCTTGGTAGAAGCTTTTCTTAACTGCCCTTCTAAAGTTGTAGGCAGATGGGCTAGTATATCCCTGTATTTTAATTCTCTCAATAGTGCTTACCAGTAACGAATAGTATTCTCTTTTAATTTACCACTTTATTTTGTGTCTCTTTCGTTCTATAAAAAATAGCTTGGTGAAAGTCTGGACTTAACTTTCTCACCAATACCTCTCCAGCCCTAAAGACAATGAGTGACACATCATAGGATTTCAATTAATATTTATTTAGTTGATAATACAAGATGACTGTCAGTGACCTTAGATCCAGAACTCAAGTTCAAGTCTTGAAAAGATCCAGGTACCTTAAGTACTGGGTTGGCCAGAAAGTTTGTTCAGGTTTTTGTGTAACATCTTAGTTCATTCCCTGGCCTGTTAAAATGACTTCAGTTCTCAAGCTAGTAATTTACTTTTTTAATTCAAAAATCAATTTAAAGAGTCAATTCTCCAAGAGGCTTTCCTCTAAGATGTAAATATCCCTGGGTGAAACATTATTAAACCATTAACACCTTCATATGCATTTTTACATCAGTTAAATAAGCAAGTTTCTTAGCAAGATCTTTTTAAAGTGTTGACCCCCTAGACTGTTTAATTTGGATCAAAGAAGAGGGAAAGGAATGATCAGGAGTGTGGACATTTCTGGGGAAGGTTGTCTAGATTGACATCTTTCCTGGGGTACTTGAACCATCCTGAACAGTATTCTCAATGCAATTGAAAATGAATATAAAATATTTTTCCACTATTTTATATATGATTTTCCATGACAGTTACTTTTCCACCCTTGATAGTGACCTCCAAGGTCTTATGTGATGGCCATGCATGCTACTATTCTCCAGGAATACACCCCACTTCTCTCCCCATCTCTCAGACCCCTCCAAGAACCCCAAATTTTCTGTTATCCTTCATCACTTCTGGCATGTTCTCTTTTCTGGGCCTCTGCAATTGTTCCCTCCGCTTGGAAAGCCATACTGCCAAGTGTTCTAAGGCTCATTCCCTTACCTCCTCCAGGTCTTTTGTTCATCTTCCCAGTGAGGCTGGCCCTGACCATCCTATTTAAAATTATAACCCCAACCTCACCCCCAGGTACTCACTGCTCCAGCAGCACTGCTTATTCCTTGACTCCTTTTATTACTTCTTTAATTTTCACCTTATTATCATCTACCCCTGATATGCCATATATTTTATGTATTTGTTTATTGTCTTGCTTCATCCACTAGAGTGTGAGTTTCAGGGATTTTTGCCTGATTTTATTACATTTCTTTCTGCAGTGCCTAGAAGAATGCATAGCACCCAGTAGAGATTCACTCAACGGACACTCACTGAATACTTACCCCTGGTACTCTAACAGATGAGAAGAATCAGGCATTTCCATGAATGCTATATAGTTGACTAAGGAAAAAGCATAGTGAGGTTATTTTTTTTCTCTGAAAAAATGGAATGGACAGATTAATTAATAAAAACACAACAAGTAGAAGTACTAAATACTTCTACTACTGCAGTGGTACTCAATTAGGGGCAATTTTTTCCCCAAGGAATATTTGGTGCTGTCTAGAGACATTTGTGGTTTTCATAGTAGGAGTTCCTACTAAAATCTAGTAAGTAGCTGCTGCTAAACATCCTACAACGCAGAGGAGAGCTCCCACAACAAAATATTATTGACTGAAATGTCATTTGTTCTGAGGTTGAGAAACTGTGTGTTGCTGTATGAATGTTAAATGTTAAGTCTTTTCTTGTTTTAAGTATTGAGCTTTTACTTACTTGAAAGAAAGATTCATTATGGCAAAAATTTCACAGTCACTTCCTTTGAACTGATAGGGTTTTTAAAGATAATGTAAAATATTTGCCAGTGGAGGGATGAGAAAAAGTAGTTTACTTAAACTGTTCAATAAGGCTAGAATTCCTTTGATATTAAAATATATATATATTTTTACTACTTTTAGAGTGGCACAGAATAGTACTTTAAGAGTGAGAAGATATGTTGATTTTATGCAAATCTTGAAGCTTTAAGATATATGATCAGCATGAATTGTGTTTCCAAAAGGTTTTTATCTAGACACTCAAAATAGTTTATTGATAAATATGGTATATTTATCAGGGAGGCTATATAAATTAAGAAGCACTAAAATAGAAATATATTCCTACTGCAGTCTCAGATCTACAGCTGAAATATAGTAATTTGACACAAGTGCTAAAATTTAAAAAATATAATTCTCAAGATGACAAAAGAAAATATTCTTCTATATCATAAGGTGACTCACACTTTACTTTGTATAAAGCATTCATCAGCTGAGAAATATTTAGCATATGTAAAATTCCCTAAATGACTTGCATAGTTATGTGGTTGTTCCTTCATTCACTTCAACTTCCAGGCCATGTTTATTTAGAGTCTTCTCTGTGCCTACTATGAAGAAGATATGAACTGTGCTCTCAAGTATCCTACAATCTAGTAAGACAGATAAGGTGTATGTACAGAGAACTAAAGTGGACGTGATAAAGGGCAAAAGAGGTTGAGCAAGGGGAGGCAGGATGAGGGAAGTCTGAGGAGGTGGTTTTTAATCCACACTTTGGGGAACGAGTAGAGTTTCCACAGGTAGAAGAACTTCCTGGTAGAAGTAACAGAATGATCAAAGTCTTAATGGATGGAGGTGCCCAAGGTATGGGAACCGTTCAGAAACTGACTATTTGCATTTTTTTTTTAGTGCATCAGATATTTTGAAAGTACTCTTAGGGAGAGAATTGGTTATTTAAGTTGGGTCAGATTCCTGAAGACTTTGAATGTCAAGGTGTTGGCATGCAGAGCAAGATAGATGAGAGAAAAGCACTGACCTGGTAAGAGGTGTTAAAGAAAGTCCTTCAAAAGGAAAGGTATAGATGAGATGATGTGAGCAGAGGCTGAAGTCAGTCAGAGCAGTTGGTAGTCCATCAAAAGAGCTCAGAAAAGAAGTAGCCTATCTGAACTGGGATGCTGACAATGGGAATGGACGGATGGGAATAGATCTAAGAAACTTTGTGGAAGGAGAAACAGTAGGACTTGACAACTTTTCCACGTAGGTAGAGAGTTAGGGAGAGGAGTCAAAGATGGCTCTGATAGCTAAGTAAGTAAGGGGAATGGCACTACCTTTAAGAGAAACCAGGATATTAGGAAACAGAGCAAACTTAGGGCAACAGAAAATATGTTTGATTTTTTAACATGTTGAATTTGAACATGGGACATTTTATCCAAATGAAGATATCAAAATTGATGCTACAATGGGGGACCAAAGTTCAGGAGAGAGGCTGGCCAGTGCTATAGATGCTGTTTTGGGAAATGTCCTAGTTTGCTAAGTTTGGGAAATGTCCTAGTTTGCTAAGTTTGCTGAAGCCTCAGGATAGGGTTAGTAAGCCTAACTTAGATTGGGTTCTGTACATATGGTTTCTTTAGTTAAGTTCAAAGCTCAGTAAGTTAGTCATTAGATACCTGTTTTGCAGAAGAGGAAATGTGTCCCAGGAACTTTAATTAATGTGCTTGGTCACAAATGCTTAATCACACAGCTGGTAAGAAGCAGAATAAGACTCAAGCTAATGTCAGTCCAACTCTGTGTTATTTGGTTAACGGAGGGAGCAAAAGCAAAGGACAGGTTGAAAGTAGAATCCTAGAGGATGCCAATTATGCAAAGAGGATCCTGTTCACATTTGTTAATTTGTTTACCTTTTGTCTCTTACTGTGTTCACAACCAAGCTGCTTGGCACAAGGAATGCTACTCTCTTGTCTCAGAAAATAATTTGTAGTTGAGCCCTTATGATAGAGTCATCTTTTCATTGATATTAAAATAAGCTAAAGGTTTGTACAAACTGACAGTTATACAAAGTACGATTGTATTATTACCATCTTCTAAATTAGCTTGTGTTGATATCATAAGTCGAAATTTGCTTTCAGGTATGCTGTATTAAAATAATAAATTTCATTTGGGGATACTCTCTGGCTTTTATACAAACATTGTTACTTGTTAGTTACCATGTAATATGTATCACTTTTCCTCTTATACTGGTGATTTCCAACTTGGAATGAGCTGGAATATGCTATCCTCAGGATGTGACTGATGAGTTTACACAAAATGAGAACAGTGGTTCAAGTTCTTAATGAAGAGAATTTATGTGCCCGGTACATGGTAAGATCGAAGGACTGTCAGAGTCTGGATGCAGAAAAAAAATACAAGATGTTATAAGAACAAAATACTGACTCAAAAAATTACATTCATCAATAACCTCCTAGTGCCTGTGACCACATTATCTATTCCTAGGTTTAATTTCTTTTTGTGTTGTGGTTGTCATTGTTGTGTCTGTTAATGTTGCTTTGAACAGTAGTGGTCACAAAAGAGGATGTCAGAGATTGGGTCCAGGGTGTGTGTGTGTGATTAGAACATTAAACTAGTAGAACACCTTAAAATGAGTAACACGCATTGCCACATATCTAAAAAATAGAGATTTAAAAATGTACAACCTGCTTAATTTGTATCCGTAAAGGAAAGTTACATCCATTGAATTATGTTTATATCTGTAGGAATTAAGAAATCTTACTTAAGATCCACATGAATATTCATCCTTATGACAAGTAGTAATTTTGATTATGAAAGAAAGATTATTTAAATATTTGAGATAGTTTTTGAGCATTTCCTATTGGCTAAAGTTAATGAAGAGAGAAAAATATTGTGATCTTTCTGAAGATCGGTGATTGAAAAAGAACCAAAAAGAGCAAACTTAAACTTCATGAGAATACACTCTTTTAGGATTAACACAGATTTTTGCACACTAAAACAATGTTTCTGTCGGGGCCCCTGTTTTCTCATTTCACGCAACGTAAGAGCTGCTCCAATAGTAGGACAACCTGTTTGGTTCAGTAGTTCTCCCTTCCAGGCACTAGAGGGCACTAGAAGGCATGGAGACCAGAGGCGCATGCCCCTCCGTACTCTCCACCTTTAGAATAGCTTCTACCATAATTAACACCTGCAGAAAACTGGAGTAGCTTTCTCAACATGCACTTGAAATGCACAAGATTTAAAAAACCCTCGTTGGTACTCACCTTGAATTTAATGTGCATTCTCTCATTAGAGGTAGGTTGAGAAACTGAAGTCAAGGAGGTAAGAAAGGAGAAGGAAGCAAAACAACACTGATGAGTCATTTTTGGTCAAGAACATTGCCAAAAACAAACAGCCTATTTTTAATAACCTTTTATCCTTCCTTCCATCACCCCATACCTATCTTCTCCACATTGATACATAAGAACTGTGCTTGATGCTCTAAGGATGGGCACACGAGACACGATTTTAATATGACAATGAGGCAACAATATGATTTTTAAAAAGAGGATTTCGTATTCAGGAGCTTTTCCCATATTGATGCATGCTTGACTGATTTTATCTCATCATCAACCTTGGAAGTTATTAGCAAAGGAGACTGCCTTTTACCATCTGTGATATCCTGGCAGTAACTTAATATTGTTCTGAAGGTTTAATTCAAATCCATTTAATTCAGCAAACATTTATTAATCTCATGGATGCTTGGCATCATGCAAGGGACTAGGGGATACCAAGATGAACAATAAAAAGTTTCTTACTTTAGTGGACCTAAAACCTTATAAAAATAGTAAGGCAAGTATATTAGAAAGTATAATACGGAGTAGAACATGATAAGAAAATTTATGAACAAAGTGCTTAATCATTCAATCATTCATTTATTTAGGAAATGATGTGTCATTTACATATGTTGAATATACATTGGTTAACAAAACAGATTTGGGTTCTTTTCTGTCTTCATGGACTTGTCAGTCAATTGGGGAACAGATGATAGAGTGATATGACAAAGAATCCTTTGACTTGTGAAGAAGTTCTGAAATTTTTATTTAAAGAAGGTGGGAAAAGAACTCTCTTAAGAGCTGGCACTTAAGAAGGAGCAACACATTCTAATGAGAAGGGAAAGAGAATTCTAGGTGTACTAAAGAGCTAATGTGAAGACCCTGAAAGAGGAAAGAGCTTGGCATATTAAAGGAACCCAAAGAAGGCCAAGCAAGATGGAGTATAATAAATGGTATGCAAAGGACCAGGTCATATAGAGCCTTGCAGATGATGGTAGGGGCTGAAAGAAAGGGCACATCTAGCTACAGGGAAACAAAGGCTCCAGGAAGAAGGTTCCCATTTGAGAAAAAATGAAGGAGAGTTTGAAAAGCATGATAGTGGAAAGCAGGCCTTCTGGATAAAACAACTGTATGAGCTTAGACACAGAAATGACAGTTTGTGTCTGGTTTGTACCCTAACAAGTGGAGGATAGTGCTCTGGAAGTTGAGTGGTACATGTGGAGGCTGGAAGCACAGGTTGGAATACATTATGGAGAATGCAGAGAAATTAACGGTTCATTCCAGGAATGAGGGCAAGTCACAGGCAATATACTACTGCTGAGGAATGATATAGTTATAGTTCCAGTTCAAGAAGTCTAATTTGGCAGCAGCATGTGTTATACGTTGGAAGAGAAGGGAAGGGAATTTAGAGTGAGTCCCAAGAAATCTACAGTGATAGCCAGTAAACAGGGCATTAGTGTCTTAGGGTGGTGGCAGTGGAATGAGAAACAGGACAGATATGATGGTCATTGGCAAGGCAAAGTCTACAAATATTAGAATCTAATTGGTTGTGAGGATAAAGATAGAAGGAAAAGTTCAAGAAAACTTAAGTTTAACGCTGAGTAACTGTGAAAATGTTAATGTTACTGCTAGTTAATTATGGCTAGGTAGGGTGATGGTGAATTCTGTGTCAGAGAGAGAGAGAGAGAGAAAGGAAGAAAGAATATTGAGAACTGAACAAACAAAAAACCAAGTAATTAGGCAGACCATAGAACCATGGCAATACTGTTAGGGAAGGTCATATATGCTCTTGAAACCATTATCTAATATCTAGATGGAACTGATGGAAAAATGAAAGTCCAGCTAAAGATCAAATATAGAAGATAAGATGATAAGTTGTTTTTGAAGATGTTTGATTGGAGGCTAGAAAGACAACCAGCCATTGTAGTGCAGGCATCGAGCTTCGGAGAGATCAAGCTAAAAAATATAAATTTGGGAGTATTCTGCATAGAGCAGTAGCTGGAGTGCTGAGGGAGAGTGTAGAGAAGAAATAGGAGGTGACAGGAGAGAGGAAGACCCCAGAAGACAGAGCTGTTGGAAAGAATAATGAAAGGACAATAATAGTGAAAAAGGGAGCAGAGGACTGAGAATTATGCTCTTAGAAATCCCTAACATTACAAAGAAGAGGAAAATGATTAACTAAAGGAGATGGAAAGGGGAAAGACAAAGAGTCAGAAAAGCAGAAGGAAGAAGAGCCAGTAAAACCAAAAAGGAGTGTTAAGAAGAGAGTAGGGCTTTGATTAAATGAAATCACACTTTTATGCCACATTTTTATTCAAAAAATCAAAAAAAAAGTAAACACACACACACATACATATAAATGGAAACTGGATGCAGAAAACATGTCATTATGAAAGAAACAAGAAAATACAAGGAAATAATTATAACTCAAATCTAGAAATTGTAAAGAATATTTGCCAAGCACCATCAAATCTGAACTAAAATGAAGGAGGATAACAAGAAGAAAATCGTATCTTCTTGATCTTTAAGCAGGACAAAGATTTGCCCCTAAAAAATATGTCACTGTCCTGAAAAGTCATGTTCTGATGTTTTGAGTAAAGCAGAAGTATACAAGATAGGTCACAGAAAAACAAAAAAAAGAATATTCTCAGTAAATCTGGGTACAACTCTGCAGAATGGGAGAGGACACATATGTGAGGAGGAGGTCTGTCTTCCATGTGGTATTTCAGCCAAGTGGGAAGAGGGGGCCCAGGGGCAAAGGAGATTAAAGAAGGGAAAGGAAAGCAAAGACCATCAAAATTACAACAAAAGGGCCTGTGAATCAAGGGACTTTATTCTAACCAATACCTTTTTGAAAGGCAAAGCCAGAGATGTTCCCCTAAGGCAAAGCACATAACAAGGTTAGAGAGAGGGTTTTCAAAGTTTCAACGTGTCTGCCCACTCACTTCCTATCTTGCTGCCCCTTCCCATACAGTTTTTCAACAAACTACTAACCCTTTAGAAAAAGAAAAAATAATCTAAAAGATCCAACATGGAACATAGGTGTACATAATGTGGAGAAACAAAAAGGGAAGAATGAAAATCAGCAAAAGGCAAATGAGTACAAATACTTCAAGAGGAAACTAAAACAGATATTAGACAACTCTTTGTTTTCTCGAATAAATTGTAGACAAGATGATCTCCTGAGGGAAAGGCAGGAAAGATGTAAAGAGGAGATAAAAGCATGCAAATCAGAGATAGAAGGGAAGGCAGCTAACTTAACTAACAAAGGAATGAAAGAGTAAATAAAACAGGATTAACAAGAATGAGAACCATACAAATGTAGTGAATAGGATTGAGAAATCTCACAAAACAAAATGGAAAAGAACAGGGATTTTGTTTTTAATGAATACAAAAATGGTGACAGACACAGAAGAGAGAAAAAGATATACCACATATCTTTTGCTTAATTAGTATTCCTGAAAAAGAAATTTTAACAAACAAAGGAGGGTAAACATCCAAGAATACAAAGAAAAAATTTCCTGAAATACAGCAAAAATCATTCTAGTCAGTCACCCCAATTCCCTGAAAAAAATTAAAACAATCAATTTTAAAATATTCTAGTGACGTTACTTAATTTTAAAGATAAAAAATATTTACATGAACATAAAGAAGGAATAACATGAGTGTCCTTTGAGTTTTCCTTACTATCACTCTATGTCTGAAGACAGTGTACAGCCTTGAAAGTTTTGAAAGTAAGAGAAAGACTATTATTCACGTCTTTGTCCATCAAGTATCAGCAAGTATTCTGGAACATGCAAGAACTCAGAACCTTCCAGAAAATTTAGAGTTACCATATGATCCAGGGATCCCGTTCCTGGTCATATGTCTGGAGAAAACTCTAATTCAAAACGATACAGAACCCCAATGTTCATTGCAGCACTATTTACAATAGCCAAGACATAGAAGCAACCTAAATGTCCATCTACAGAAGAATGGATAAAGAAGGTGTGGTTTATGTATAAAATGGAATATTACTTAGCCATAGAAAAGAATGAAATAATACCATTTGCAGCAACATGGATGCACCTAGAGATTATCATACTAAGTGAAGTAAGTCAGACAGAGAAAGTCAAATATCATGTGATATCACTTATATGTGGAATGTAAAAAATGATAGAAATGAACTTATGTATAAAACGGAAATAGACCCACAGACCTAGAAAACAAACTTGTGTTTACTGAAGAGGAAAGCAGGGGGCGAGGAGGAGAATAAATTGCAAATTTGGTATCAACATTATGTAATGCACACATTACTATATATAAATCAGATTACCAACAAGGACCTACTGTATAGCACAGGGAACTATACTTGAGATTTTGTAATAACCTATAAGGGAAAAGAATCTGAAAAAGAATATATATTTTATATGTATATATATATATATATATATATATATATATATTTATATATATAACTTAATTACTTTGCTGTATACCTGAAATTAACACAATACTGTAAATCAACTATACTTCAATAAAAAAAAGAATATCCAGCTAAAGAATAGGTATATCAAAATAAAGACATAGGGAATAGAAAATCTGTAGTAACAAAGCTAGTTATCAGCATTGAATCTTTTAAGAGTAGCAGAGATCTATCAACCTGTCAAAATAATTTGACAGAATAGTATGTAAATGTTATGAACTTCAACAACGTAAGCGTGATATAATTCACCAAAATGGACAGGTGGCAAAATACAGGAGGGAGGAATATGTGTAAATACACTTAATATTTCTTCTGGATAGTGACAAGTGATGTTGTTAACGATACTTCTGTAAAGCAGCAAGAGATACTGTCTGAAGTTGAAATCCGTAGTTAAAAATCCATAATGATTCCAAACTTTCTGCTTTTCATTACATTTTTCTTAAATCTAGAGGGATTTTTAGTAATTAACTTGTTTTGAAAAAGCATGTACCTAAAATAAACTAAAGCCATTTTTTTAGTTTCAATTCAGCATCTTTTTCCTTAAATGCATCTAAACTTAATTTAAATCTAAATGATTTATTAAAGTGAATGGCCAAATCATGAGTCAAAAGTTGAGGCCTCAGGTATATCCTTACCACTCTATGCAGACCCCAGATGAGGGTGTAATTTTGACCTTCAGGTTTTAGTGCTACTAGGTATTAGGTGATGTCAGATATTTGGTAGCATTGGTTAAATCGTCTGAGAACTGCAAGATTGTATTACTTTCAGAGGTAAACAAATTAAAGCTTGAGATCCTTCAAGTTAAAAAAAATCATATTTATAGGAAATAAAACAAAATTAAGCAAAAGGAGAAAATGGAATGACAGAGGTATCTATTAGAGCAAACATCAAATTAAGACCCATAAACTGCTAAGTGTTTACTTCTGAGACATTATGCCTTTCAAAACAGCATAATGAGGGTGAGTCCAACTCTCACTGTCACTCTCCTGTCAGAAAATGACAGTTGCCTGTATCCTCTCTACTCCCAGTACAGTATCACAGATTGAAAACTTGGACGTGACAGAACCAACTTCCTGCCCTACAACTAGGAGTCTGTGGGGACTGAATCAGTCAAAAGGTAGATTCATCACTCTAGAAAGAGTGAGCCTATAAATTTAAATCAGCAGAAAAGCAGAGCTTCCTCTAAAGGAAGGGGAGCTGGTTCCAAATCCTCTCCCTTAGCTAGTCACCCTTCCTAACCCTGACAAATGAATTAATTTGTAGGTCTATTCCTGAGAAATTAAAATCCATCTCATCTTCTCTCTGGATTTTGCTCCTCCTATAGACATGGAGGTTTCTCTTGTCCAGCTGTCCTCTAAAGCTTTCAGCAGGAACCAGAATTCTAAAATAAGAAATACTTTAAAAAATAAAAAAAATAAAATGCACATTGGCATTTTGAGAATCTTAAATGGCATGTGTTTATCAATCTCTAACATAAGCCATTCTATTAAATGTTTCAAGATAATAAAGAATAAAAAAATAAACATAAAAAAAGAAATCCTTTAAAAAGTCAGGGCCACATCTCTTACACATAAGAAAAATATCTAACGCTTTTCATGTAAAAAGAATCTCACTTTCAACAAATTTCAAAATATTGGCACAAATAGTTATGTAAGTATCAAACATCAGTAAAATATCTCTATGACATTTCATATTTTTCAAAGCATCCATTTGATATTCACTATAGATAAGATTTAAGGTTTTATTTTCCAATTGTTACTAGCATGTAAAAACAATTGTTTTTTTTTTATATATTCATTGTGTATCATGCATTCTCATTAAATTCAACTGTTGGTTCTATAAAAAACAAAAATAAGATACTACTGATCTACATTTTTGAGAAAATTGAATTTAAACCCAAAACAAAACCCAAATAATTAAGTCCTTCAAAGGTCAAGTTAAAATGAGAGCAGAATTAGACTGGACTCAGGGGTCCCGATTCAGATTCTGAGTGTCTGCCACTATTTTGAGCTGTAACAGTCTTTACCTTGGGTCCCTCGAGAGCTTCAGTGTCCCCTCCCATGAACCAATCCAACAAATCCTTTAAGAGTGATATCTTGATAGCATGAGTGTACTCAGAAGAAACTGTTCAGTGATTTATTTTTATGTTCCGTGGATATTTATTGAGCCTAACTACACATATGCCATCCATGAAGCTAAGGGTTTCAAGAAATAGGGATACAGATGAGAAAAGAGGGAAGTAAACAAGGAATTGGAATGTAGGTCAGAAATATATGAGACATTCTCTTAAATCTCCCTTGCTATACCTTATCCTTGTTCTATTTTTCTAAAATTAGCCATTAAATAAAATATATGATCTCTAGCAAAAGGGTCATCCAAGAAGTCTATGTAGATCTTAAGTTGTGAGTGAAACTGAGAGAGAGCTCTTCATAGAAAGTGAAAAATTATTAGCATCCTGGCTGTATTCAATGTCAAAATATTAAGATGCCTGCAAGGTACATTGCAAAGATAAAGTCTTTAATATAATAATGTTATAAAAACTTGAGGTTGACTTGTCCATCAGATAATTTTCAGATATCACTGCCTAATCTTTGCCCTTTTCTTCTTGATTATAATGATGGGAAGGAATGAACTTTAATTTGGATAGACTCTCCTATCATGATCAGATATATATATGAGTATATACATATATTTTAAAATCTAGGGGCTTCCCTGGTGGTGCAGTGGTTGAGAGTCCGCCTGCCGTTGCAGGGGACACGGGTTCGGGAAGATCCCACATGCCGCGGAGCGGCTGGGCCCGTGAGCCATGGCCCCTGAGCCTGCGCATCCGGAGCCTGTGCTCCTCAACGGGAGAAGCCACAACAGTGAGAGGCCCGCGTACCGCAAAAAAAAAGAAAAAAATCTAAGTCCTTCTCTGCTACACACTGAATACAAGATCTTTCTTCTGAAATTAATAGCCTTAAATTGAGCCCCAAAAAATGTGGACAAAACTTTAAAAAATTTCTAGTAAGCGATCAGAATTTGAAGTATATTGACCCATATGTAGCAAAGCAATCCTTTCTTTCTTTTGCTTTATATTACCAGTTCTAACTTCACTCTATGTTCCTAAGAAAAAGGAACATAAGTACCCTTTGCAGTAAATATTCTATTTCTCATTCTCAACACACTTTCAAATCACCCTGACAATAAACAGAAATAGGGAGGTAAACTGTATTACATTTCTGGTTATGTCCTCTCTGGACCATCAACTGAAACCAAAAGATGTGTAATCTCTTGAATGGTCACTTTGGGAAGCAAACAATGGCCTGGGTGATTCAAAACGATGGATGAGTCAAGGTTATTTGTAATTGGCTTTGTAATGTGCTACGTGTTTTTGGCAGATCAGACTGTTACGTTTGCTAAGGCAAAGCACATAGAAAATAAAAGGATCCACTAGAGGTTTAGAACATCCTATAATACTTCACCCAGAAATAATAAAATGTTGAGCCTGAGGATGAGTCAAATGTATTTATACAGAGTTGAGTGTTGGTCATCTGTAGCAGAAGTAAAATTGGACATTTGGCATGAGGCAACAGATCCAAGAAACCACCGGCCTTTATTTCCAGGAAAAGTCTCCAAAAGAAAAGGTCCATAAAAGAAAGTAATTGTAGAAGATATAGGAAGTTTGTTGAAACTATAAGTATAAATCAGTGTAGACCTCGTTAATCTTCTTGTGATAATGGAAGCATGATCCTAGTACAGAGAGCCACATGGAGAGGGACCTGCCTTGTCAGAGGTAAGAGCTATCAAATCATAGCTTATCTTGGCTTTATCTGTGAATAATTTCAACCCATTTGTGAGTCCTGGCCATATGTGGACCTGTTAACTCTATTATGGCCGTAGACGGAATCGTTCTATTTCAAAGGAGATGGAGCAAAAGAGTGAATACAACAGCTCACATTTATTATCATTATTGGAAGAATAACTACTTCAGTCATTAGAAGGTGTCAGAAATATTGTCCTCAAATCAGAAGCAGCTTGCTGGCCTCAGACAGAAATTAAAGTAATTATGAAGCGTTAAAAAAATCTCTGCCACAGAATCTAAATTTGCATCGTTTGTCACAGAAAGAGCAATGGACAAGCTTATATAATTTTGATGCACACTTTACACATTTGGAAGTATTCCATCAGCTAACACGTTCGTTTGGGGTTTTTTTGCTGAATTCAATAAAGGCATTGATTTTCAATTGACAGTGGAAAGTTATTATTGCCATCAGAGTAAAGTTAAATATAACTCACTGTCCAATTCATGGTAGTTATGTTATTTCATAAAAATTAAAATTCACTTGCCATAACTTTCTTATTTGCTTATGCAAGTAACTAAAAAAATAAGAGAAGCCAAATATTGTATGTTTTTGCTAGCTAGCTGAACTATGCCAAACCATCCAGATGTAAAGTTAAATTCAGCCAAACAATGTAATCAGCCACTTGTTAAGCCATATCCTTTTCCTATTTATTCACCACGTCAAATCTCCCATTATGTTTTTTCCAGCTGGTGTTTGTATTTTATAAAATTGTGGCTATCAGGGTGGTTGTATTTGAGATGTTTTCCATAATTCATTACTGTTGGATTCAGCCTTAAGCTTTCTTGTTCTACATTGAGAATCATCTTGATATTTCAACAAGACAATACTAGAAAATGTCATTAATACACAGTGTAAAACAAATTATTTTGAGCCAAAACTATCACTGAAGTGATTTCGCATGAAATCATTGTCTCACTGCTCTTAGTCCCTTGTCAAGCCTGATCCATCCTCTGAGTAACTGTTTTGAAATAATGGTTTCTGCTGGGTGGGTAGTGATTCCTCAAATCAACTGTGGAGGTCTCCCTGGAAAGTGAATTTCAGGAATTCCAGTTGGTTAAATAGCTGTGGTTATGCCTTATCATTGCTCTATTTCAAAGATGTTCAGAGATGATGTAATATGAAAAAAGTCATACATGAAAGAATGGCTATTTATAGACATGAAACTCAAACAGTCCCTTCTGATGTCTTTCTGGAAGTGAAATTGCAAGGGGTGGTTTCTTTTAGAAGGATCTGGCTGACAAAAGTATTAATATTTCTGAACACTTTGAGACTTCAATTCCCCTCTCCTAAAAGTCCTGTCTGCATTGCTGGTATGTCTTCTAATCTCTCTCTCTCTCTCTCTTTTTTTTTCTTTTCTTCTTTTAAGATGTGACTTAGAGTAAGAAATAGGACAGGAATGAAAATGTGTTTCCTCAAATCATAGAATCATCTAATCTCAAAGCTGAAAAAGGACATTGGTTCATGAAGTTCAACATTCCTGTCTTCATTTCCCACTCTACAACATTTGGAAGGCTGCCTTGTACTTCCAAGAAAAGCAAACACATCATTTAAGAACTTCTTGATAATGTCAAGAAACGTCTTTAAGTTTCCACCTTTTGTCTTAATTTAAGGCTTTGGGACTGTAAAGAAGAGTCTAACATCTCTTTCATGTGAAAAGCTTTCACATAAGTGAGACCAAATATAACCTGCCCTGCCACCAGAGAGATGAATTTTCTACATGCCAGATATTCCCAGTTTCATCAACTGTTCCTTATAAGATACAGTGTTGAGGTCTATCCTTGTTGCCTAGCCTACAAATTTAAATTCTTCCTGAAATGCAAAACCCACAGAGTATTACCTTATTCCAGATATGGTCTGAGCAAATAAAGTTGCTGTGGGACTGTCCCTTCCCACGTACTGGACTGTTTGTCTCCGTAACATCTCACTGGTGATTCATACTAAATTTACTGTCGACTCAGATCCCTAAGGCTTACGATGCTGCCAACAAATCTCA
This sequence comes from Tursiops truncatus, assembly GCF_011762595.2. Classification (NCBI taxonomy): domain Eukaryota; kingdom Metazoa; phylum Chordata; class Mammalia; order Artiodactyla; family Delphinidae; genus Tursiops; species Tursiops truncatus. Next base: position 129,282,101 of record NC_047037.1, on the reverse strand, counting down.
TCTTTCCCCTTCTGTAGCTGTCTTCTTGCTTTTGTAATCCAAGAATAGGATCTCACAATTATCACTGAAATTACATTCAGATATAGATCATCTATATAGTCTACCAAAACTTAGGAGATTCAGATCCTTTCACCTCATGTTATCTGCAAGTTGTACAACTATTTTACATAAATTCACAGAGTCTTGAAGGAAACCACAACCAGAAAATTACCTAGAGTATGATATTGATCCACTAATTTGTGCTCTTCAAGTACAGTGGTTTAACTAGTCTAATGATTTGCCTAAACACATCTTGTCCACGTAATTGTGTCAGATTCCTTTATGCAATCTAAATACTGTCAGCTAAATTTCTATGATCTATGGGCCTCATATTTCTGACAGAAAAGGAGATGAGTCTTATTTTCATATTTTTTTCTCAGGCAAACCATGCTAGATATTTGTAATAATTATTTCATCTCAGGAGATCACAGGGCATTCCTTTAATAATCCATTTTAGAATATTTACTGTAAGCAGCATCAAACTCAATGCTTTGGTTTGTAAAATCCACATTTTGCTGAAAACCAGATAGCAGTTTTCCCTTCACCAGCCTTCTGATACCTCTATTATTTGCTGTGATTTCTCTAAGATTCTAGCAGTTCTGCAATTTCTAATTTAACACAGTTAAGCTAGGAGCCGAAACCCCTTGAGAGCAGTGGAGGGGTGTCTAGGTGTCTCCTGGGAGAGGGTCCACTTGTAATATCTGAACCCATCTTGGATTTCAGTTCCCACTTACTAACAACTGTTCTACCTTTGATTTTTTTTTTTTTTTTTTTTTTTTTTTTTTTTTTTTTTTTTTTTTTTGGCGGTACGCGGGCCTCTGACTGATGCAGCCTCTCCTGTTGCGGAGCACAGGCTCCGGACGCGCAGGCTCAGCGGCCATGGCTCATAGGCCCAGCCGCTCCGCGGCATGCGGGATCCTCCCAGACCGGGGCACGAACCCGTGTCCCTTGCATCGGCAGGCGGACTCTCAACCACTGCGCCACCAGGGAAGCCCTGATTTTGTTTTTTAACATAAACCAAAGAGAAGCTAAATGACTATTGAGGAATCCATCTTTATTTCACCATCACCAAATTCTTCAGAGAGCATTGACACTCCTCACACTCTGAAACACAAAACTATCTTTTTGGTTATCTGACTCAGTTTCCACTGCCTCCAGTGGTTGGACGTTCTCTTTGACTTTCTGGCACCCATCCTACAGGCTTATATAAATCTGTGTTCACCCTTGAATCATGTAGTTCCTCTTTTCCTAATATGCCTGGGATGAGCTCTTAACATCCGAGTTCTTTGAATGGGTCTTTTGCAAACATGCTTGCTACTTTAAGCAGTTTCCCCTTTTCTCCTTGATTGAGATCATTTAGGAGCATAGAGACAAATTTTCACTTTTTAACTTTTGAATCATCTTCCTTTCCAGAATCTAATAGTATATAATCAAACCTATTCCCTTTCTTAAATGTTTAAATTCGCATTCCTAGTTAGAATACTGGAAGTTAAATTTTATTGGTCAGAAATATGAGGCTCCTTGGGGTAAAGTATAGAATATTGGGTTTTTTCCATACTCAGGCCATTGGAGGCCGTGTTGTATAGGGCTGTTGTATTTTTATTCCAGTTACTACTGATGTGGAGCAGTTAACTTTTCTCTAAACCATAACTTTTGATATTCTAAATCTTATTACCATAATGGGTCTGCTTTTAATTTGACTTAATTATAAGCAAGTTGATTTACTTTTTGCTTATTCTTCATGGATTTTGAAATACTTAGATTTAAATGTGAAATACATGTCCAGGAGTAAGGCTGACTCAGAAGAAAGTAACAATACATAGGAGGGTTGTCTCTGTCTTCTCAGACCGTCTTATGCTGCAGCCTTCCCCATCTCAGTAGCGGCCTGGCTGCCCTGTTCTTCAGTTTCTCAGTCCTCCCTCCTGTGACTCAACTAAATACAGTCACAAATTTATTTCTTTATTCATAATGAGGTATAAATAGCCAGATGTTACTTTTCCTTGGATATACCTATGTTAACAAGCATCAAATGTTGTTGAAAGCACTACTAACTAGCAGGAGGGAAGATGGATTGGAAGTTCAGTGTCAATTACTCATTTATTCCTTCACTCCACAAACACTTACTGAGCCTTTTCAATGGGCCAGGCCTGGGCCAGGCACAGAAATATGAGGTAATTGCAGAACAAGCCCAGGAACTCCAGAAACTCTCCTTCTAGTAAGGGAGAAAGATATCAGAAAATATGAGATGTGCACATGAGGAATATTAAAATCAGAAGGTTAATTTTGAATAATAGTTTCAAGTCAGCTACTTTTAAAAAATGGAGAAAAAAGCAGTCCATGAATAAAAACATGTGGGAAGAGTATGAAGTAAAATTTCAGGTTTCAAAGATTACAGGTTGTTCTTAGAGCAAACAGTCCCCATTTGCTAGAATGGCTAGAGAGAAAACAGGTGCTGGATCATGAAGACCCTTGTGTCTCAGCTATGAGTTTGGACTTTATCTCTAAAACCATGAGCAGTTTTGAAAGTAAAATTTTCTGTGCTCCTTGCAACAAAAATATATAAAGGTCATTTTCATTTCTATTCCCCCCATCTCTCACACACTCCCAATGATCATTCGGCCCCAGGTGAGTCTTAGAAAAAGACAACTAAGCTTCATGTCTACTGCATTACCAATAAAATTATTGCTTTTTTTAGCATAAGAAAAATGTATGAACACACGACTAGGAGTTTAGCCTAACATTTGTCTGATTGCTCATAATGTGAGATTTGTGAGTGCCTGCTAGTATCAGAGGAAAGATCTCTACATAGATATAGATATAAATACAGATATAGATATAGATACAGATATAGATACATTTACAGATACAGATATAGATACAGATACAGATATAGATACAGATATAGATATAGGTATATATGTATTATTTAGCTATTTATATATACTTATCAATTTTCATGTTTATAAACGTGTGATTCATGTGAAATCATGGCAAATCAGAGCAGATCTTATTTTTAATCTGAATCTAGCAGAGACTTTATTGTTTAATATGTATCTTACTACAGTTATCACAATAACTGTTCCATTGTACCTGGGGATTTTTCATAAAGCAGATTAAATTGGTTAGGAAAAAAGAAGTTGGACTGCATAAAAACAGCCCAAAATTAACATCTGCAAATAAACCAGGGGACACCATATGTCATCATCATTTTTGGAGATTGATAATCTGACTTAGTACTTTTACATAGCTATCCCTTTCCTGGTTGGCCCCAAAAGAATGTTATTTCTCATGATTGGTTCTTTCATTGTATTAAAAATGAAGAAATAATGCAATTCTCTCAAATTTTCCAGTGTTTCAGTTCAATTTTCTGCTGGTTGATATCCACTTCCTACTTTTATTTCTAAGAAATTATACTCTCTACTCTGCAAAGAACAATGTGTTGACTGCATGAAATGAATGTGCATGATAATAGAAGAGTGGGCAGCAGCCTACTGGGGTTGTGAAGGGTGCAACATGCTACTGCCTTCAAGGGGATCAGCTTTTCCTATAGCATTCTTTGACCAAGTGAGCCTGCTCCCATGAAGTGGGTCGGGAACAAACATTCACATGGTTTGGGGAAAACACATCTGCTGTTGAGGAGCAGGTTATTTACCCACAATTATAGAACCAAACAGGACTCAAATCATCAGGTAATCACTAGCTCTTGATTGAGCTTTTTAGAAATGATGACAAAACAGCAAGTTAAGAAGTAAAAAGAAAGGAAATAATCATTCTTCTACTTCAAGCTATTTAGAAATATGGCTTATTAAGGGTTAATGTCTTATCCCTAGGGCTAAGGAATATTACCTGTGTTTAAGGGTCCAGAACCAAAAGTATTTATGAAATAGAAAATGTAGTTTCAAAATTCCTAAGAGGCCCTGACTCCCAAAATTCCTCTCTGCCCTGGTTGTTTTTTTGTACACCAAAATATCTTCATCAAATGATCAATTTTTTGGAGATGTGCATTGTCCTCATCTAGTTTCTGATTATGGGATTCTGAGGCTCTAGAGAACTCTCAAGAGATAATTGCATTCTCAATAAGGTTTTGATGAATTAGATGCTTGGATTTGATGGACAGTTTCAGAACAGTATGAAAACATGTAGGAAACAAAGAGAAAAGACCAAAAACAAAGACAGAAGCCCTGGTAAGGCATGATTTTACCCACAGCCAGCATCTCCTAAAAGAAGTCTAGTATTTCTCTCCTCTCTCACTTGTCCTGGATAAGGGACCCCAGCAATCAACAGGTGTGTTAAAAAATGAGCATCTGGGTGCTATAGGTTAGTAGTTTGAGCAAGTATCCACCCTATTTCAGAAAGGCTGCAAGGCAGCTTACAAAGATATACAAAATACAACTACAGTAGCATAAGCTAAAAGCGAGACAACTAAAGAAGGAATATTACATTGAGTTAAGTGAAGATCAAAGTAAGCCTAAGCAGAACATACCAGCATGCATGTCATGTTACCTGAAGCATTTGTGATCAAAACGTGCATAGAAACACGATGGTCACAGGAAGACTGAAAATCAGAAAAGCTAAACCTATAATCAAGACGAGAGGAAATGAAATTAAGACAAGTGTAATAATAATAATATAAAACAAAGAAAAAACCTCACTACTATTTATTGAATTCTAACTGGTGCCAAAAACTCACTGGGTGGCACAGTGCTGTGGGCTGTCTTTGCTGGATATGGGAGGGCAGAGTGCAGCAGGGCTCAACTCCGACCTCCGTGCATGTACCTTCTGCAGCTGCATGGGCCAGTGGGACTCCAGTCTGGTGCATCTCAGTGGGACAGTGTGTCTGGCACTCTCTGTCACCACCCAGCCAGAACCCGAGACCCAAGCATCCTCAATGATGCAGGAAGCCGGAGGAGAAGCCTGAGCTTCTGTTTGGCTTTCACTGGAAAAGAATTTAGCCTATATGTACTGCTTTAACCACTGGAAAAATGACAGATGACAAAGATGTGCTTCGAGATGTGTGGTTTGGTTTCTTCACCCTCTATCAGGATGAGATAACTGAACGGGAGGCAGAAACTTATTATGCATAATCCAACTGGTTTGCTCTTTGATTTTCTTGCATCAAGTTCAGCTCTTCCTTGGAACATCACAGTACATTTTAAGATTCCACATTAATGTTATAATAAACTATACTTAAAGACAAGATGCAGCCTCATCTACCAGGACACAGGCACTAGTCCCCTCCACCAGGAAGCCTACACAATGCACTGAACCAACCTTACCACAGGGGACAGACACCAAAAACAATGGGAACTACAAACCTGCAACCGGCGAAAAGTAGGCCCCAAACACAGTAAGGAAAGCAAAATGACAAGACAGAGAAATACACAGCAGATTAAGGAGCAAGGCAAAACCCCACCAGATCTAACAAATGAAGAGGAAATAGGCAGTCTACCTGAAAAAGAATTCAGAATTACGACAGTAAAGATGATCCAAAATCTTGGAAATAGAGTGGAGAAAATAAAATAAACGTTTAACAAGAATCAAGAAGAACTAAAGAGCAAACAAACAGTGATGAACAACACAATAAATGAAATTAAAATTTCTCTAGAAGGGATCAATAGCAGAATAACTGAGGCAGAAGAAAGGAAAAATGGCCTGGAAGATAAATAGTGGAAATAAATACTGCAGAAAAGAATAAAGAAAAAAGAATGAAAAGAATTCAGGACAGTCTCAGAGACCTTTGAGACAATATTAAACGCACCAACATTCGAATTATAGGGGTACCAGAAGAAGAAGAGAAAAAGAAAGGGACTGAGAAAATATTTAAAGAGATTATAGTTGAAAACTTCCCTAATATGGGAAGGGAAATAGTTAATCAAGTCCAGGAAGCACAGAGAATCCCATACAGGATAAATCCAAGGAAAAACATGCCAAGACACATATTAATCAAACTATCAAAAATTAAATACAAAGAAAAAATATTAAAAGCATCAAGGGAAAAACAACAAATAAGACACAAGGGAATCCCCATAAGGTTAACAGCTAATCTTTCAGCAGAAACTCTGCAAGGAGGAAGGGAGTGGCAACATATTCAAAGTGATGAAGGAGAAAAAACTACAAGCAAGATTACTCTACCCAGCAAGGATCTCATTCATATTTGACAGAGAAATTAAAACCTTTACAGACAAGCAAAAGCTAAGAGAATTCAACACCATCAAACCAGCTTTACAACAAATGCTAAAGGAACTTCTCTTGGTAGGAAACACAAGAGAAGGAAAAGACCTACAATAACAAACCCAAAACACTTAAGAAAATAGTAATAGGAGCTTACATATCGATAAGTACCTTAAATGTAAATGGATTAAATGCTCCAAACAAAAGACATAGACTGGCTGAATGGATACCAAAACAAGAACCATGTATATGCTGCTACAAGAGACACACTTCAGACTTAGGGACACATACAGACTGAAAGTGAGGGGATGGAAAAATATATTCCATGCAAATGGAAATCAAAAGAAAGCTGGAGGGCTTCCCTTGTGGCACAGTGGTTGAGAATCTGCCTGTCAATGCAGGGGACACGGGTTCGAGCCTTGATCTGGGAAGATTCCACATGCCATGGAACAACTAGGCCTGTGAGCCACAACTACTGAGCCTGCACGTCTGGAGCCTGTGCTCCGCAACAAGAGAGGCCACAATAGTGAGAGACCTGCGCACCGTGATGAAGAGTGGCCCCCGCTTGCCACAACTTGAGAAAGCCCTCGCACAGAAACGAAGACCCAACACAGCCAAAAATAAATAAATTAATTAATTAATAAAAAAATAGAAAGCTGGAGTAGCAATACTCATATCAGACAAAATAGACTTTAAAACAAAAACTTTTAAAAGAGACAAAGAAGGGTACTACATAATGATCAAGGGACCAATCAAAGAACAAGATATAACAATTGTAAATATTTATGCACCCAACATAGGAGCAACTCAATACATAAGGCAAATACTAACAACAATAAAAGGGGAAATTGACAGTAACACAATCATAGTAGGGGACTTTAACAGCCCACTTTCACCAATGGACAGATCATCCAAAATGAAAATAAATAAGGAAACACAAGCTTTAAATGATACATCAAACAAGATGGACTTATTTGATATTTATAGGACATTCCATCCAAAAACAACAGAATATACAATCTTCTCAAGTGCTCATGGAACATTCTCCAGGATAGATCATAACTTGGGTCACAGACCAAGCCTTGGAAAATTTACAAAAATTGAAATCGTATCAAGTATCTTTTCAGACAGCAACGCTATAAGACTAGATATCAATTAAAGGAAAAAATCTGTAAAAAATACAAACACATGTGTGCTAAACAATACACTACTTAATTACCAAGAGACCACTGAAGAAATCAAAAAATACCTAGAAACAAATGACAATGAAAACACAACAACCCAAAAACTATAGGATACAACAAAAGCAGTTCTAAGAGGGAAGTTTATAGCAATACAATCCTACCTTAAGAAACAAGAAACATCTCAAATAAACAATCTAAACTTACACCTAAAGCAATTAGAGAAAGAAGAACAAATAAACCCCAAAGTTAGCAGAAGGAAAGAAATCATAAAGATCAGATCAGAAATAAATGGAAAAAAAATGAAGGAAACCATAGCAAAGATCAATAAAACTAAAAGCTAGCTCTTTGAGAGGATAAACAAAATTGATAAACCATTAGCCAGACTCATCAAGAAAAAAAGAGAGAAGACTCAAATCAATAGAATTAGAAATGAAAAAAGAGAAGTAACAACTGACACTGAAGAAATACAAAGGATCATGAGATATTACTACAAGCAACTATATGCTAATATAATGGACAACCTGGAAGAAATGGACACATTCTTAGAAATACACAACCTTCTGAGACTGAACCAGGAAGAAATAGAAAATATGAGCAGACCAGTCACAAGCAATGAAATTGAAACTATTATTAAAAATCTTCCAACAAACAAAAGCCCAGGACCAGATGGCTTCACAGAGGATGTCTATCAAAAATTTAGAGAAGAACTAACACCTATCCTTCTCAAACTCTTCCAAAATATAGCAGAGGGAGGAACACTCCCAAACTCATTCTACGAGGCCACCATCACCCTGATACCAAAACCAGACAAAGATGTCACAAAGAAACAAAACTACAGGCCAATATCACTGATGAACAGAGATGCAAAAATCCTCAACAAAATACTAGCAAACAGAATCCAACAGCACATTAAAAGGATCATACACCATGATCAAGTGGGGTTTATCCCAGGAATGCAAGGATTCTTGAATATACCCAAATCAATCAATGTGATACACCATATTAACAAATTGAAGGAGAAAAAATGTATGATCATCTCAGTAGATGCAGAGAAAGCTTTCAACAAAATTCAACACCCATTTATGATAAAAACCCTCCAGAAAGTAGGCATAGAGGGAACTTTACTCAACATAATAAAGGCCATATATGACAAACCCACAGCCAAAATCGTCCTCAACGGTGAAAAACTGAAACCATTTCCTCCAATATCAGGAACAAGACAAGGTTGCCCACTCTCATCACTATTATTCAACATAGTTTTGGAAGTTTTAGCCACAGCAATCAGAGAAGAAAAAGAAATAAAAGGAATCCAAATTGGAAAAGAAGAGGTGAAGCTGTCACTGTTTGCAGATGACATGATACTATACATAGAGAATATTAAAAATGCTACCAGAAAACTACTAGAGCTAATCAATGAATTTGGTAAAGTAGCAGGATACAAAATTAATGCACAGAATTCTCTTGCATTCCTATACACTAATGGTGAAAAATCTGAAAGTGAAATTAAGAAACCACTCCCATTTACCATTGCAACAAAAAGAATAAGATATCTAGGAATAAACCTACCTAAGGAGACAAAAGACCTGTATGCAGAAAATTATAAGACACTGATGAAAGTAATTAGAATGATACAAATAGATGGAGAGATAAACCACCTTCCTGGATTGAAAAAAATCCACATTGTGAAAATGACTATACTACCCAAAGCAATCTACAGATTCAATGCAATCCCTACCAAACTAACACTAGCAGTTTTCACAGAATTAGAACAAAAAACTTCAAAATTTGTATGGAAACACAAAAGACCCCAAACAGCCAAAGCAATCTTGAGACAGAAAAACGGAGCTGGAGGAATCAGGCTCTGTGACTTCAGACTATACTACAAAGCTACAAAATCAAGACAGAATGGTACTGGCACAAAAACAGATATATAGCTCGAAGGAACAGGATAGAAAGCCCAGAGATAAACCCATGTACATATGGTCACCTTATCTTTGATAAAGCAGGCAAGAATATACAGTGGAGAAAAGACAGCCTCTTCAATAAGTGGTGCTGGGAAAACTGTACAGCTACATGTAAAAGAATGAAATTAGAACACTCCCTAACACCATACACAAAAGTAAACTCAAAATGGATTATAACCTAAATGTAAGGCCAGACCCTATAAAACTCTTACAGGGAAACTTCAGCAGAACACTCTATGACATACATCACAGCAAGATCCTTTTTGACCCACCTCCTAGAGAAATGGAAATAAAAACAAAAATAAACAAATGGGACCTAACAAAACTCAAAAGCTTTTGCACAGCAAAGGAAACCATAAACAAGACCAAAAGACAACCCTCAGAATGGGAGAAAATATTTGCAAATGAAGCAACTGACAAAAGATTAATCTCCAAAATTTACAAGCAGCTCATGCAGCTCAATAACAAAAAAACAAACAACCCAATCCAAAAATAGGCAGAAGACATAAATAAACATTTCTTCAAAGAAGATATACAGATTTCCAACAAACACATGGAAGAATACTCAACATCATTATTCATTAGAATAATGCAAATCAAAACTACAATGAGGTATCATCTCACACCGGTCAGAATGGCCATCATGAAAAAATCTAGAAACAATAAATCCTGGAGAGGGTGTGGAGAAAAGGTAACCCTCTTGCGCTATTGGTGGGAATATAAATTGAAACAGCCACTATGGAGAACAGTATGGATGTTCCTTAAAAATGAAAAATAAAACTACCATATGAGCCAGCAATCCCATTACTGGGCATATACCGTGAGAAATTCATAATTCAAAAAGAATCATGTACCAAAATTTTCATTGCAGCTCTATTTACAATAGCCAGAACATCGAAGCAACCTAAGTGTCCATCAACAGATGAATGGATAAAGAAGATGTGGCACATATATACAATGGAATATTACTCAGCCATAAAAAGAAACAAAATTGAGTTATTTGTATTGAGGTGGATGGACTTAGAGTCTGTCATACAGAGTGAAGTAAGTCAGAAAGAGAAAAACAAATACCGTATGCTAACACATAGATATGGAATCTAAGAAAAAAAAAAAAGGTCATGAAGAACCTAGGGGTAAGATGGGAATAAAGACACAGACCTACTAGAGCATGGACTTGATGATAGAGGGAGGGGGAAGGGTAAGCTGTGACAAAGTGAAAGAGTGGCATGTACGTATATACAATACCAAATGTAAATCTGATAGCTCGTGGGAAGCAGCTGCATAGCACAGGGAAATCAGCTCCGTGCTTTGTGACCACCTATTGGGGTGGAATAGGGAGTGTTGGAGGGAGGGAGACGCAAGAGGAAAGAGATATGGGAACATATGTATATGTATAACTGATTCACTTTGTTATAAAGCAGAAACTAACACACCATTGTAAAGCAATTATACTCCAATAAAGATATTAAACAATATATATATAATTAATTAATTAATTAAACAAAATGAAGAAAACGGTGATGAAGAACCTAGGGGCAAGACAGGAATAAAGACACAGACCTACTAGAGAATGGACTTGAGGATACGGGGAGGGGGAGGGGCAAGCTGGGACAAAGTGAGGGACTGGCATATACATATATACATTATCAAATGTAAAATAGATAGCTAGTGGGAAGCAGCCGCATAGCACAGGGAGATCAGCTCGGTTCTTTGTGACCACCTAGAGGGGTGGTATAGGGAGGGTGGGAGGGAGGGAGATGCAAGAGGGAAGACATATGGGGATATATGTATAACTGATTCACACTGTTATAAAGCAGAAACTGACACACCATTGTAAAGCAATTATACTCCAATAAAGATGTTAAAAAAAAACAACTCTCTAAGCAATTTACGTACATTACCTCATTAAACACAAGAACCTTGAAGCAGGATATTTATTCCTATTTTATATATTAGGATGCTGAGAGGGAGAGAAATTATAGGGTAGACTCTACTGGTAGAACTATCATTCAAACCCAGGTCTGTTACAGTCCCAAGCTCACTATCTTAAGCACTCTTATAAGGTCAAGTGGAAGGTGAAGGGCCGAGTAAACACATGAATTAACCAAGGATTGAAGAACAAAATGAGGGTGAAAAAAGAAAATCTATCACAATTCCTCCAATTGTTATTTTTATTGATTGTCAGTAGTGGTAATGGATTGTGCAGAAAATTTTTTTAGAATACTGTCACTTCTATTAAGTAATTTCCAAAAAATGTAAATTTTCTTCTGAATACTTCTTTAGACTTTGGTAGAAATTAATATAGTTGTGTAACTTAGGGTTACAAAAATTATCAAATCATTGTTCTAAAAAATATTAAAACTGCAAAATTATTTGGTCTTCAAACTTTATGATAAGGCAATTCTACTTTCCTAATGCTTCATCCTTCCCACTCATTTATTTATTCAATAGACATGTATTAAGAACCTACTATGCGACAAAGCTGCAGTAAATCCTGTATAGTGGGAGAAGCCTATATTATATGTAGATAAAATTATATATAAAATTTTACATAAAATTGTACATCAAATTAATTTTATACAGAACATTGTATTTATGTATATAAAGTTAGGGCTGCCATAAATGCCATGGAGAAGTTCATAGTGTTTTGAGAGTGTATGATGGAGATTCTCCACAATCAACACAGTTGAGGAATGGGTACCAGTGGAAGTAGTGTGTGATATGAGATCTGAAGGGTGGTTGGGAGTTAGCTGGTTGAAGGACAGTGGGAGAATAGAATGAACATCTCTGCAAGATGGCATAGCATTTGCAAGGGTCCTTTGGTGGGTGGGAGCATAAAGCATTCAGGGGACTGAAAGAAGGCCAATGGGGCTGAAGGGGTGAGATGGTGGGAGGTAAAGCTGGAGAAGCAGAGGAGCCAGAGCAGGTGGCACCAGGTGGTCAGTCAGCATTTCTGCTTTTATCTCACTCCTCATTTACATAGCTTAGGCATAAAATATCTGCCTCTGGCAAATACTGTGTGTTTCCATGAAATCTATAACCACTTCGGTATCCATTACCTTTATCTTTTGTGATAAATTGTGGTACTAGAATATTACAGTACACACATTAAAGGAGCAGATTTTCACCATAAGCACATAATGAGTTTTTTTTTTTAATGCCCGTATAGACAGACCTGTGGGAGCTCCCTTTTCTGTCTGTGTTATAACACATCCCCTCCCAACCAAATGGATATGATTTTCTCTGTGATTTAGCTTCAAATTAATGTCATAAATATCTTTGCACCTCTGTTGCATTATTTATTGACCTTGAATTCTTACATTTGTATCCTTATTGAAATTTCTGTGATCATTGTGCACATCACACAATAACATAAATAATTATCTTCCTAACAGCACTTACAAACTTATTAACATCTAAATTTTAAAAACTGAAATTTTTACTACAGCTTTAAGTTTTCCGAGTTCTTCGGATTCATTCAATGTGTATTTGCTTTGCAATTATTATGTGAAGGATTGTAGCATTTTCTAGAACTCTATGAAAATAAATTGTAAGGAGATATATCAGGTTAACTACAGGCTGTGATCAGGGAGACACTAATCTTCATGGAGCAAGCGTTGTATCTATCTTGTTCACTCCTCTGTTCCCAGTACCTCAAGATGTGTACAGCACATATTAGTTTTTCAATAAATAGTTATTTATTCATATAAACAGAAAGGAAATTAAAATAAGAGCTTGAATGGGTCTACATTTTCTCATCTCTGATTTGATTTGCTTTACTTTGTGTAAGCATGTACGTTTGTGTGTGCGTGGGTGTTTCTAATTCAATAGTCCTGGTTTATTTCCTATGGGAAAGACTAAACAAAACACACACACACAAATGCACACACACTGTAATTAATTCAGAACAGTGTTCTTAATTTATACATTTCCATGGTTGGAATGATTCTATGTGTAAATTTTCCAAGCCAGTGCTTTCCAACATTGCCAGCAAACTACCCTATTTTGGAACATGTGGTATAAGATTTCACAATTGATTCATAGTTCTTAAAGCTTTTTGAAGATAGGTGTTTCTATTTTGCAATTACTTATTGAACAATGAATATTTTGACAAAAAGCAACACACTGTTTCTTTCTTCCACCACTTCTCTTGCTTAGATGGGAACTGGAGAACCAATTACCAGTGTGGTTACCCTAAGTGTATACTTATGTGTTTTTCTTTTCTGTGAAATGTTTCCAGTCTTTCTGATTATAAATGTTACAGGGTATGATGCGTGAATTAATCCTATCTGTGCAGGCACAGCAGAATGAAAGGTATAATTATATAGGAGTGAAGAGCCAGTGAATAATTCATATCTGACAGCATGCAGTATTGGATTCTATCAGGCAACATTCCACGGCAGAGAGGTCCTCAAAGGCTTCTTAAATTCATCTGCATTAGCTCATTGTGTTTCTGCTTGAGTGGCAGAATCAATCATTTAGAATGAGTGAAATGACATTCAGTGGCACTGCTTGCTAACATAGATAGAAAAATATGTAGGTATTTGTCACAACCAAACATTCATTCAACAAATGTTGATTGAGTTCCTTCTTGGCTCCTGCAGTATGTTCAATGTTGAAGGTTCAAAAAATAATAGAAAAAGAAAAGAGAGTATAATACAGTGAGTGTCTGACTCTGTTGGTCGAGATATATGAAATAAGTTAATTACATCTCACTATGATCTATGTTATAAAGAGGCCACAAGTTGGCCGAAATACTTTGCCTACACTTCAAGAAGGATTTGAGTAAGAGAGTGTATGGAGGATATACCTCCACATAATGGTCCAGAAACAGGTTCTTTTTAAAATTAGTGATTAGAGCAGTCAGGCATACCTCTTACCAGAGTCTCAGTGAGCTTATTGCAACCTGTGGTGAGATGTTTACCAACTTGTGCCTTTTTTTCACCCAGGAAACCACTTTCTATGAAACTTACACAGCTATGGAGTTTACTTTAGGTGTCTCTTCTTTATTACAATAAGCCACATTGGAAATGGGGTCAATCTAGGCCTAGAAGAGAGAATCAATCAACCAACTTCATGGTGACAGACCCTGGAATTTTGGAAACCAGACTTCTTACACTAAATTACAGCAAGGGGAACTCGTTTAAATGTTTGCTCTGGAGTAAGACTGTTTAAGTTTGAATACTGGCTCTGCTGTGTGACCTCAGACAAGTTTTTAATATTATTAAGCCCATTCTTCATCTTTAGAATGGGGCTAATAATAAAAATTTATCTTATGAGGTGGTCTAAGAATAAAGAAATTATATAAAGTACTTCGCACAATCCCTGCCTTTTATAAAGTGTCAAATAATGTCAGGGATTCTAGCAACATATCGACTTATTTATAATATTAAATTTAATTTAGCAATATTTAAATCTATCTAAAGCACAGGCTTGCCTATACCCAAATCACTTACTAAGGTTTTCAGGCATAAAAGGCTTTGGGCTTGTGGTGGTCTGCTGTGTTGGTGACCTCCAATGAACAAAACCTGCTGGTAATCATGCCCATGTATAGTGAATCTGGGCTGGCTCCTTGACTCACTTTAATTAGTAGAAGTTAGCAGAAAAGACAGTGTGCCAATTCCAAAGCTAAGGTTTAAGAAAGCTTGACAGTGTCTGTTTTTACTCTTTTAAAAAGCCCCAAGCCACCAGGTAAGAAATCCTGTTATTTTGCTTGAGGCAAAGTGCAGAGAGAAAGAGGTCCTGATACTATATTATATATAGCAAGAGACAGGTTCAATAATCTCAGTGTCCCAACTGCTTCAAGCCCCCAACTTACCCACCAGCTAAACACAACCACACAAGTAACCACTGGTCAGACCAGCAGAAAAAACATCCAACTGAGCCCAGCCCAAATTAGGAATAGTGAGCAAATGAACCAGTTTTTGTTTTTAACACTAAGATTTGGGGTGTTTATTTGAACAGCAATAAACTTCTGAAACAGGGTTATTTCCCTTCCTTTCACTCCCTGTCACATGACATGCACTGTTTAGGTTTCTTCCTGCATGTTCCCCTTTCCCTGATTGCCAGTTGGTCCATCCATAGAAGCCCTTGTAAGCTGATCAAAACTACCATTCTTGAGTCATTTATAGCATTTATGATACATGTTAATTAAAAGACAATAGGATTCAGGAAAACCTGAGAGTTCAACCTACTTGACTGTAGTGGCTGAACATTGCATTGAATACAGGTTTATGAGAGCTTTTCTGTTAAGTCCAGTTTCATGAACGTTCAATCACCCCAAACTTTTCATTCTTTTGCAACTTGCTGTAACTCATTATTGATTCATCATTATTTAGGCATTGTAAAATATGATATATATTTGTATTCATAAAATCCCCATTCCCTATTAATCTCTATTTCTGTTGGGTTCTGATATTCTTTAAAGCTGCAAAAAATAACTTTCACCTAGAGCTTTGGTCCAAAGTAAAATCTCCTAAAAATGTGTCGTGTTTTCAGAATTAGCAACTTCAAACCCTAAATGTAAGAATTTCAAATGTTGAATTTTAGTACATCACTTCAAATTGATTCTCACTGCATTTCTTTGTCAGGCTGTTCTGATTATACTTAACCAGTTAAGCAACCCTAAAGTATTGCCAATTTTTTTTCATTTTAATACTTTTTATTTTTATTTTTTTTAATTTTTATTTTATATTGGAGTAGAGTTGATTAACAATATTGTGTTAGTTTCAGGTGTACAAGATGAGTTTGAACAATGCAAACGTTTATCAAAGGGGTAATTTTTTAGCCCCATGATCTAGCTGAATCACTTTAGAACAACAAAATGGTTTGGGGCAAAGGCTACTTAATTTGCCCTTGAAATGAAGGCATGAGTTCCCATAAGAGTAACTCTAATGTCAAATTTGTTGGTACCATGTAGAAAACTTCAGAAATTGCTTAAGTTAAAATATAAGCAATTAATTATCTCATTGATACTTTGAAAACAATATCTGTTGGGATATGAAGAGTTAAAATTATTCAAGTCCTTCTATTATACTATATTAGTCAGGGTTCTCCAGAGAAACAAAACCAATAGGAGATATCTATGTCTACAGCTATATTTATATCTATCTATCTATCTAATACACATACATATATATAATGTTAAGGAATTGGCTCAACAACTCTAGAGGCTAACAAATCCAAAATCTGCAGTGTGGACCAGCAGGTTGATGCTACAGTTCAAGTCCATAGGCCATCAGGTTAGAGACCCAGGGAAGAGCCAGTGTTTCAGTTCAAGTATGAAAGACTTCTGCTACAGAATTCCCTCTTGCTTGGGAGAGGTCAGTCTTTTGTTCTATTCAGGCCTTCAACTGATTGGATGAAGCCCACCCACATTAAAGAGAGCAATCTGCTTTACTCAAAGTCCACCAATTTAAATGTTAATCACATCCAAAAACACTCTCATAGAAACATCAGCATCATGTTTGACCACATAGCTGGACACCATGACCCAACCAACTTGACGCATAATATTAACCACTACACTCACCTTGAGATCTGAGCCCATTGAGAGAAAGTCTCAGGTATCATGGCTTAGGCAAATGGCCAGATGGGCCTCCGACTACTCAAACCTTTCCACATTTGTGACAAATGTACAGACCCATAAGGAAGAGAGAAGATGGTGGGCAGAGTGTGAGAAGGAGATTCAAGCCATGTGCATCACACTTTTCTCAGTCTATCTGAGGCCACTGCCTTCCCGTGGAGAGGAATGATTGAGAAGACAGAGAGGAGGCTGCAAGTCTCTTATTAAAATTATTCTGAAGGAGTGGAATTTCCTATTATATAAGATCATGCAGGTTTGAGCGGGGAAGGAGACGATCATTCCCCAAAATAGTGTTCAAATAAAATGTTTCAGAACAATTCTGGTTTCAAATTTAAAGAATCTTGATCCAGGATATGACTGTATGTGCATTCCAAACTTTAAAATGATGTAAAGGATGCTATTGGAAGTAATTTAGAAAACCCAAACACATTTCTTAAAGTTCTTTTTCTTTAGGCCAACATTTTTTTCTTCAAGAATAATGTGAGATTCTGATCATCTTACAACTTTTATATTTTTCTTTTATGTGATTTCTCAAAATGATTCATGGAAATTTAAAGCCCCACTAGCAAAATATCCCATCACAATTAAGCTTAGCTGCATCATCCTTTTTAGCCAGAAAGCCAATAAACATCATTTGTCATCATTTTGCATATTATTAATATATCCACATAATATCCAAAGATATACTATATCATCTAAAAATTATGCAAATACCAGAATATGTTTTTCTCTCCAAAACCACAGATATCAGAGATTTTGTAAACACTTTTTTTTATAATTTCTTTTTAATTTATGTTTTGGGTTGTATGAAGTAAAAAGGTTTTTGCTTTCTTAACATCACTGACTTTCTAATCATCCTAGTGGTACTCTCAATATCATAATTTACTATTTTTTTAACATTTAGAAATATAGCATAAAGTCTTCCCTGGTTTTTAAAGCCTTTCTTTTTGCAACTGCAAGCTTAGGAGTTTTACAGAAAATCTGGAACTTTTTAACAAGAACCCAAGAAACACATAGCATTATTTTTGCTTTTTTTTGATGACTCTCCATTTAGGAACTGAAACTGAATTATCTCTTTATAATCATTTAAATAATAAGACTCTCTAGCTTTAACCTTGAATCACTTACTTCAATGATTCCTTCTTCCCACAAATTCATATTAAATATTTGTTCTATAATTAGAGATACTAATTTCCAGTTAACTTCAAAATATATCCAGTATCAATCCACTTCTCACCATTTCCACCATCCTCACCCCTCACCTGAGCTACTCCCTGGCTCTATGCTTCTGACCCACTTGATCTATTTTCCACAAAGAAGGCAGTGGGATCCTGTTAAGTAGATTGTTTGTCACTTGCCTTCTCACAACCCTAAACAGTCTTCCCATTAAACTAAAAATAAAGGTCAAACCCTTACCATGCCCTATGAGAACCTTCATTACCTTTCCCCTTTTCATCTGAATTGATGTGCAGTTACTTCTCTCCACATTTACTTTGCTCCATCCCCACTGGCTTACTTGCAGTCTTTTTTAGCATGACTAGTATGCTTCTGTCTCAAGGTCTTTGCTCACACGTAAAGCTCACCCCTTTCTTTATTGAGTTCTTTGTGCATGTGACAAGGGACATCGGGTGAGAGATGCCTTTTCTGAACATTCTACCTGAAAAGCACCTCCTTGCTCACTTCCCATCCACTAACCATGCCTTTCATCTTTATCACCATCTGACATTTTATATATTTAACTTTTGGGTTTTTTTTTTTGTCTCCCCCAGTGAAATGTAAGTTTCATGAGGAAAGAGTATTTGTCTATTTGTACATTACAGTAACCCTTGAATGTAAACAGTGCCTGATGTATGAGAAACACTCAAAAAATGTTTTCAGTGAATGAATGATAAATAGAAGAGGTCTTAAAGGTTTTATTCTACTTGGAACAAAAGCATATAAATAAATGGTTATGAAATTCTAAGACAAACATATTTATAGCATGTGGAAGAATTACAAGAAGAAATATATTCTGCTTGGGAGAGCTGCCAAAGACCTTAGAAAGGGAAACAAGATATTTGAGTTTAAAGATGAGTAAAAGTTTATTAAGCAGGGAATGTCATACATGTTAGAAAAAACAACACAGGTCAATGTACAGAGAGATAAAAGATGTCTAGCACATTCAGGAAATGGTGAGTCATACAACAAGGTTGGCATATATTCAGGTCAGTCTTGTTTGAAAGAATACTTCTTGGTCAAATTCCCTAACACCTCCCTCCTTCTACTTCCTTTTTTCTACTTTATAAATAATAATAATAGTAATAATAATAATAAATTTGCACAACTGATGGATTTTACACTTTGTCATATTCAGTTTCAACAAAGATGAACCCCATATTTGTCTGGTGTTCTAATGGGCTATATTTATATATTATGTTTATTATATGTATATGCTATATATATCAATATATACATTATGTATATGTATTCTTTTTGCTTCCATTTATTATTTTAATTTCTAAATAAATATGCTTATTGTAATAAATACATACATGTATAAAGATGAAGCTTAAAATTTCCCTCACAATAGCTTTAATCTCACTGCTAAAGTAACATGTTAATTATATTAGTGTTTGTCCTTGCTCTTCTTAGTATATTATTTCCATGGTAATACAAATTACACACATACACATTTATTATTTCTACAAATATTGGATAAATATTACCCTGTCACTTTCACACATTTTATTTCATTTTAGCCTCAAAACACCCATGTGAATTAGGTGTAGCCAACTATTTCTACAAATATTGGATAAATATTACCCTGTCACTTTCACACAATTTATTTCGTGTTAGCCTCACAACACCCATGTGAATTAGGTGTAGCCAACTCTTATTTTACAAATGAGGAAGCTGGCAGTGATATTAAAGCAACTTGCCCAGAATCACACAGTAACTTGCAAAGCTAGGTTTTATGACTTCTGGTTCAGATCTCTTTTCTTATGTCACATCACATTCCCATCCTGTCATTTCCCTAGTATCGTGGAACAAGTTCATCTTCTTGATATATATAAGAAAGATACATGACCATTGCACCAGTAGGATTAGATTAGGCTGAATGTGACTGAAATAAGAAGTTAATTAAGATAGAGGTTTATTTCTCTTTCATATAAAAGAAGTCTGGATATAGGATGCCTTGGTGTTCCATGGCTTAAAGAACTTGTTTCTTCTATCTTTCTGCTCCATCAGGCACAGTTTCATTCCAAAGGTGACCTCCTGGTCCAAAATAGCTGCTGGAGCTCCAGATATTTGATCCAAATACCAGCCCACAAGAAAGAGGAGAGTCTCTCCTTTTGCTAGTATTTCCTGGATGATGTACATACCATGTTTGCTTATTTTCCATTGGCCAGAACTTGTCACATGGTCACAGCTTGTTTCAGGTAGTTGGGAATGGGGGTAACTTCTATGCTGGACAGCCATATGCCCAGCTAAAGAAAATACAGATTCTATTTTCAAAAAAGAACATAAGAATGGGTATATTGGTGGCTTCCCTGGTGGCGCAGTGGTTGAGAGTCCGCCTGCCGATGCGGGGGACGCGGGTTCGTGCCCCGGTCCGGGAGGATCCCACATGCTGTGAAGCAGCTGGGCCTCTGAGCCATGGCCACTGGGCCTGTGTGTCCGGAGCCTGTGCTCCGCAACAGGAGAGGCCACAGCGGTGAGAGGCCCGCGTACCGCAAAAAAAAAAAAAAAAAAAAAAAGGGTATATTGGAATCAAGTAGTGATCTCTGCCATGGTCATGAAAGAACTTCGGATTATTTTCATTAAACAGAATATTCAGAATTCAGGAAATTACATGGGCCAAATTCAGTTAACCACCATTTTTTTGTAAATAAAGTTTTATTGAAACACAGCCATGCCTAATTGTTTACATATTGTCTATGGCTGCCTTGGCAGAGCTGTAGTCAGAATAGAACCTGTATGACCCACAAACCGTACAACATTTACCATTTGACCATTTATAGAAAAAGTCTCCTGATCCCTGCTCTAAATCAGTAGGCTCAAGTTTTTTAAATAGACTCATTTTTTTAAAAATTATCCAACTCTATTAACATAATAAGAGAGCCCCATAATGTAAATTATGTACATGAACAGCAGTAATATAATAGGATATACCTGGGTTTACATCTAGCTCTACACTAGCTAGCTATAAGAACTAGAGCAAATTACTTATGTCTCAATCTCCTCATTTGTAAAATGGGGAGTATAATAGTATATAAACCTTATATTGTTATTGTGTGGATTAAGTTAGCACATTTGAAGTGCTTAGAAAATATAGCACACTGTCTGGTACAGCATAAGAACCATATTTTTTAACATCTTCGTGGATCTCAACTTTACAAGATGTTTATCAGAGTGTCCCAGGTAAATGGCCAAGTTGGATGTTCCAAATGCTATGAGCTTAAGAACTATGATTATCCTTCTCTCAATGTCCAAATCCTGGCATATTTAGTCACTAAGTGGATGATCTTGGGTAAGATTTTTGAACTCTCTGTTCCTTGGTTTGTCATTTGTAAAATTGGGATGAGAATCCTGATTGCTTAGGAATAAATCAATTAATGCATGTTATTTAACTTAAAACAGTGCTTGGAACATAAAAACATTCAATAATCTTACCTAGTCCCTCCTACTCAAAAATGTTAATAGCTTTAACTTAATCACCATTAGAGGGAGAACTAAGGCCCTCAGAGTCTATATAACTTTCCAACAAGTGAATGGGATACATGAATATTACAACAATGCTCATTGCTGTCTTGCGGTGATTGCCTGTAGCCCTCACTCGCCACATAGCACCTCAAGCCCATGGTTTCTGTACCTCCATTCTACCATCTAAATAGAATTTCTAAATAGAATGTCTATTCTAAATTCTAAATAGAATTTCTCAGGAAACCTCTAAATAGAATTTCTCAGGAAACCTCTCTTCTCTGGCTTTCATACCATTCTTCATCATCATTATGAAAAATAGTACATCAAGTGCTGCTGACTGGTCAATAAAGATACATGCTGAGAAATGACCACTGGAATTGCTAAGACAGATGTTTCTGATGGACTTGATAAAGGAATTAGAGTGAAATGATAGGGTTAAAAATCTTAGTGGATTACAAGTGAGAATAAGAGGAAAAAAATGGAAACAGTGAGTTTAGACAGCTTTTTCAAGAATTAACTGCATAATAAATATTGTGTCCCACAGTGCCCTGCACATGTGTGCCATTGGTTACTATGTAGCCACTGTTCTTCTTTATATCTGGGATGATGTGTTAAAGCACCACAAACAACGTCTATCATGTGGTGAGCACTCTGCATGGCAGCTTGCAGTTGTTTTTAACTTTAAAGAAAGCTCCAGAAAACAAAAAAAGAAAAAAACAACTTTCTTTTGTCACATCATGTTTCAAAGTCTTGTATATCTAATGTTTAAAAAAAAAGATCGGACTCTGTTGCAGGCTCATCCGAGCCTCAGTGTGTAAGCTACTATTTGAACACAGATGATCAGTTAACTACTTGATGGCGTGAAAGTGCAGTGGCGCAGGGGGATGTTGTTGGAGGGTGATCCTTGTCATTGGTGTCAGGGTCTCACGAGGAAACTTGAGCCCCTGACCTTGCTTACTCTATTAAAGAGTTTTAATTCTCCTCCGAGCTTTTATTTCAAGTACTATTGGCTGCTCCCTTCAAGCCTCTATCCTCAAAATTACTGTCAGATTTTCTCTGGGGGAGGAGGGATAATGTTGACCTTACAGACGTTAGTTCTACATCTTCCATTTAAACCTAGAGAACTGTGGCCCATAACCCATATCGTCCGTGCTGACAATCTATCCATTGTTCCAGGGTTGAATGCAGTTTGATTGGAAATAACCTCAACAGCGAGCTCCAAATATCATGCTATAAAATAAAAGCAGAAAGAAGAAAAATAACCCTCTCACACACTCACATATATATATACAAACACACAAACCATGCTGGATGCCCTAGAATTTATCCTTTCTTATTTTTAATTTCACTCTATTTTTGAAGTAAGCAAGTATCTACCATAAATACTGTGAACTTTATGGAGCATTTTTCTCCCCCGTGGCTCAAGCCACAAGTGCTTCTAAGCAGCCAATCTTCATGCATAAACTGCTCATTCGAAATGGAAGTGGTGCTTTGTGAGATGAGAAGAAGGGATGCATTTTAAACTAATAAATAATCATCATCCATGCTTACTTGGAAAACAGCTTTCTTGTGGAATAATATTTCAATATATAATATCTTGAAACGAGCCTGCCATTACTAATTTAAATGTAGCTTGCCATATAAATCCTGCAAGTATGTACATACATGAGGCCTAAATTATTCTCTGGGACCACCTTTTCTTGCTTAAATTACCTTAAGGAGAAACTCATTTAGGAGATATTAGGGCCAGTTAAGGGGAGGAATAATGACCATGGCAGAGCATGAAGCTTTTCCACGTGGTAACATCTCCCTTATGCCAGGTCAGTGAGCAAAAGCTCCCAGTCATAGTCCACATTCATAGGTCAGTTTTCTGAGGACTGGTGAAGATCTAAAATTAAGATGAAGTCAGGACGTCCCTGGTGGCTGGCACAGTGGTTAAGAATCTGCCTGACAATAGAAGGGACACAGCTTTGATCCCTGGTCTGGGATGATCCCACGTGCCACAGAGCAACTAAGCCCATGTGCCACAACTACTGAGCCTGCATGCTGCAACTCCTGAAGCCCGCATGCCTAGAGGCTGTGCTCCACAACAAGAGAAACCACTGCAATGAGAAGCCCGCACACTGCAACGAAGAGTAGGGCCCGCTCACCGCAACTAGAGAAAGCCCGCACACAGCAATGAAGACCCAACACAGCCAAAAAATAAATAAAATTTAAAAAAAAAAAGATGAGGTCAGATTCATCCTAACTGTGACCCACACCACATTAGAGGCTCCTAGAGTAATCTACTGTGCCACGGTATCTGAATTTCAAGCAGGAAGAACAAATCTCTCAGAATCCTTGTGTATGCCAGTGGTATTATGCTGACCTTTGAATTACAAATAGATACTGAGAAAGAAATCCCAGGAGCAAGCAACATCCATTAAATAACAATTATGAAAATATGTTTGCCTTTTGGAGTGGCTTTTCCCATAATGAGGATATGACCAAGTTGGGAGGCTAAGAAGGCTAAGACCATGTGGGGTTCATGTTGTAGACTTTCTAATTATGAATTATTCATTTCTCAAATGGAGAGAAATCCTCAAAGCTCAACTAGGGAGAGAAAGTCAAGGAGGCCCAGGGGCCTGTGTTAAGGCCAGGGTTATATAGAAAGGGCCATGGAGACTATGCTAAGAATTTAGAAGAATTAGAATAAAAACCTAGCTTCTTTTCTGCAGGAGAGTTTAAGGCATTTTAGTACAATCCAGTGCGGTTTGGGTTGTGTTGGAGTCACCTAAGTAAATCAAGTGTCATAAAAGTTTGGGTCCTAGAAAATTTTGGTTGTTTCTCAACATTTATTATTTACTTTTGAATCTGTTCAGAAAATACTGTGTGTATTGTTTCTCTCTCTCTCTTTTTTTTTTTAATGTATCAAGAATTCTTAGGTTGAACCCTATGGAAAGACTGGGATTTGGACAAGTTTTCCTTTTAAAACCAACAATTTTATAGGGTTTTCCCTAATAGTTTCTGTCCCTAGAATACAGCATACCATGTTGCCTATAACTCCAGTCTTTGCAGTTAAACAGCCCTGAGTTGAATCTCACCTTGGTCCCTAGTAAACTACATAGAAAATTATTCAACATTTTTGGACTCTATTCTTTATCTGCTAAACAGGAATAATAATGCCCAGCTCGTAGGAATAGGGAGAGGATAAAATAAAAGAATATGTCTAATGCTTACCCAAGCACTGGGCACATAGCAAGTCCTCTATAAATGGTTCTACGTTTAGTATTCAGCTTTTGCTTCAACAACAAACAACTCTCAAATCCCAGTGAGTTACAAAAACAAATATTTAATTTATTGTTCATATTTCACAATGGCTGCAATCTGCTGTGATTTTTCCAGGTTCTTCTGGGCTTAATTTGGCTGCATATGACTTCTTTGAATGAGCAGCCATTCTCTGGAGTCTGCTGCTGACATAATGGAGGGCAGAAACTCAAGGGAGCAGCAAGAAGCTGAGATGCCACTTAATGTGTCTGTTCAGACCAGTATATCATCACTTTCACCTACTTTTTTGATCCATTTTTGATCAAAAATGACCTATGGACAAACCCAAAATTATCAAGACAGGAAAGTGTGCTCTACCTCTTGGGAGGAGTGAATAGTTGAGAACGATAGCACAGTATGCATACAATAATTTACTACTATTATGTGATAACAGTGGAGTCATAAAATTTCAGTTTCTTTTCAATTTGGGTGGTAATTAAGACTTAAGAGGTATTTCCCTTTAGTACATTTTAATATCTGTTATTCTTATTCTATAAATATTTGCCAGTGATGGTTGGATATTTTTAATTGTGCTCACAGCAGTAAGCATCACAATCATTCAACATTACCTCTGATCAAGAGATAAGGACATTCTTTTTATACATACACAATTCTTATATGTAGTCTTTTCATGATAGTATTTAAGCATTGTTGGAGGAGGTAGTCAACAGAACACGACCCACGGTTGACCCTTGAGTTGGACATGGGCAATCAGAGGCTCCTCCCCTTCTCCCTGTCCTTGGAATGTATGTACTACCCACTCTTCCCACAGTGGGAGCCATTACAAGGACATAGACTTGAGACAGCAATGTGTCGTTGAGACCATCTGGGCAGTATACGTGACTGAATCCAGTTAAATCCTCTATATAAACCTTTAAGATTCTGGTGGGTGCAGAGATCTACTGGCCTTGTGGCTGCCCAAGACAAGCCACCTGTGTAAGTTCCCTTGTTTATTAAACTTGCTACCTACCAATCCGGAGTGACCTGCCTCTTTCTTCTGCCTCTCTCTGTCCTCCTGGTAGGGGGCCAGTTTCAGATTCTACCCAGGAAGCTCTGGAGGTTGTAAACCAACAAGAATGGAGAAGGGAAAATTTGTGGATTTAATTTCTTTAGTCAGTGGAAACTCTTATTCTGGTACTGCAAGAAGAACCCGGAATTGTATTATACCACAGTGCTATGGCTGGTACAACTATCCCACCCCACTCCTGGTGTCTTGTCACCTCACTAGTCATAGCTTCCTTAAATAATGATGACAGCTTATATCAATTGAGCATTTATAATCCTATGGGCACTGTTACTTTACAGGGATTTTCCCATTTATTCTAAAAGTACCTTATGAAATATCTACTACAAGCACCTCCATTTTACAGATGAGAAAGTTGAGGCTTAGAGAAGTTAAGTGATTTGCTCAAAGTCACACCCCAAGCAAGGGATTGAACAAGAACTGAAATCCAGGCAGTTGACTCCACAGCCTTCAGGTTACACATATACTATATAGCCATCCCCTATATAGGGTTTGGTTCCAGGATCCAGCATGGACAACAAAATCCCCAGATGCTCAGTCCCATAACTGACCCTCCTAATGCACAGATTCCATACTGACAGATTCAACAAACCATGGATCATGTACTAAGGTTGCCATCTGTGGTTGGTTGAATCCGGAAATGCTGAAACCCCAACATTAAGGGGGCTGAATTTATTGAAACAAATCCATGTATAAGTGAACCTGCACAGTTCAGATTGGTGTTGTTCAGCTCCACAACCACCTGTGAAAATTTGGAATAATTATGACAGTCACACATATTGATCATTTACTATGAGTAAGACATTGTTTTCATGCTTAAGTCATTAATCCTCAAAACACACTTATAAAATGGATGTTATCATCATCCCCACTTTACAGATCCAGAGAGTTAAAGTAACTAAGACAAAGATTGCAGAAGTGGTTACGTAGTGAAGACTAGTTTTGAAACAAGGCTTTCTAATCTCAGAGTTTACTTTCTTAGGCTCCATGCACCATTGCCTTTAGAAAAAACGATGGAAAGCTTCATTAATCTAAAAATGTCCACACACATTCTACATTCTACAGCCCAACTATACTTCCTACAGGCTATCCAATATTTTAAACCTATCTCAGGGGCAAACATTTTAGAGATGAAATTCCTGGCTAAATTATTTTCTTTCTTTGCGTGCCAATTTATACCCGCTTCCTGTCACCATAACAACCCACAACCTGCAGTATACAGTTGGAATCGTTATTGATAGAGGCAGAAGGGAGAAGCTTTTGATGTATTTCTTCAAGGGTCCTCTCTGACATCTTTATCTCCTCTTGGTGAACTTTGGGCATCCTGTGATCTATGACACTGCCAAGTAGGTTGTAAATGGTCCATCTGTCTCTGTGCACCCCTGGCTTGTGGGAGCCCAGTAAGACATCTCACATCCATATGTGTGTTCTCCCTCACCCAGAATCCCAAAATCAGAACAGGAGGAGCATCTAAGTTACCTAAAATATTATACAGAGTAAGTAAGGAAAAAACAAAGATGGCATCTGCCTATCCCTCCTTTATCACAAAGGCACCACAAACTACCATAGCAAATGGGAGAAATGACCCTTCTCCTTACTTAAGAAAATGAAGAAACCAGAAATCAGTGCGCTGCCCAGAGTGAAAAACAAAGAAGAGAATAATAACACTTAGCAAAGGCAATCTGGCCCTAGGAAGTTTTGACCCTTAATCAGAGGACCAAAAGTAGCTTTTCCCCCATTTGTATTGAGCACCTTCTTTCATGCTAATTTACGAATTTTCGCCATGACAAAGGGATATGCGTTAACCACTTTTTTTCCTGTGAATAGCTCTGTTTATCAAAAAAGCACATCATAGGCACCAGGTGGAAACACACCAGCATCATTTCCTGAGATGTCACCCATTTATATATCAGATGTTAGGTCTAACCTGTGGCCTCAATGCTCACTATGGGATGGATAGGCAGCTACTTCACTTCTCTGGGTCTCCCTTGATTCATCTGGAATCAGGATTGATCATGAATCTGGTTTGCATTACAGTATCATGTGAGGAGATCAAATCAAATAAGGAAAACCTATATTAAATCATGAGCCTTGCACTCTGGGAGAGAATTATTGCCTTTTGATATATGGGATATATTAATCTACAGGTTACATTGCTTGTCCCATTCTTTAGACGTAGCTGTTTAAGACACATTCCATATTTGTTTAATGCCACACACCCTTGTTTATCTCAATGTCCATCGTACTTAGCTCTACTGGATTCAGAAGTTTAATTTTGTATATTGATACAAAAAATATGTATGAAACCGGGTTCTTCAACAAAACACACAAGTGTATTGTCACTGTCCATCATAATAACTGGATTTTCTCAGAGATTCTGAACCTCCATAGTCTCTGATGCTCCTCAGCTAAGGGTCCCCACCTATTTAGGCAGTAATTTAACTTACATTCTAACGGTAATAAGATAAGAATGAACCAACACATTGTTTGGATAAAGTGCAAAGTGCCCTCTTATGGCAAGAATTAATTTTGGGGGTCTGTACTTCAAACTGTTTATTAGCACCACAATCCAAATCATTCTTAGGTTAATACTTATCATGCTTCAAGTATGTGGTATCAGCAATTCCACAATGCTTACTGTCACCAAAGCTTGGTAACACATCATTCAATAATGCTAGGTTTTACATGGATGTGACAAGCATGTAAGAAGAGAAATTACTCTCCTATGCTTCTGAAAGAGCTGACTAGAGAAACTGCAGACCAGGCAGCCACAGATGATCAGAGCACTGTATTAACTTTACTGACACAAAGGCACAGAAGAGACTAGCCTATCTCCTCCACACAGAATACCTTCCTTTCCTAGGTATAAATTTTTTCTCTGAGAATTTAAAAACCCTTTCCGTTATGTCCATGTACTTAGTCACTAAGAATGAAATGCTTAAAGGAGATGTCAAATGCATCAACCAAACATACTGCTAATTTCTTGCCTTTGGAAATGTTAGCACACTGATCTGGGCAGAACCTTCAATGAGACATGAGGGAACAGACTGACAGCATCCCTTCCACGTTGACTTAGCCTGGCCAAGCATGTTTCAAAATCAGCATATTCACTCATCTGTGTGCTTCCTAGTGGCTTCACAAATGAGCTGGTGGCGGATGTTAGATGTTGACTATTTTATTTGTGAGAATCCAAAGGTAAAGTGTTCACAGAGGTAGAGAATACAAATTTGTCACTCTGATCTAGTTGCAATTGCATTCATACCATGGGGCTCTTAAGACAGACGTTAGAACATGCTGTTATCACTATTAGAAGAAAATCATTACCAGTGAAACTTAAAAAATAAAGTTTGAAATCAAGGTTGTCTTTAAAAAATTGCAGAGGGTTCAAGGATATTCTTCTATTGCTGTCACTTTAATTCACTTATGTTCTGCTTTGCTTTCTTGAGTGAAAAGATAAAAGACAGAGTTAGAGTTATTTGGTTAGGAATTTGATAAGCACCACTTTAAATTTCCAGCTGCTGTACCATGCCTCTCTTTCCCTTATCCATTCCTTGAGCTGCTGAATAAATGAAGAACTCTACTATGTGTCAGGTGCTATTCCAGAAGCTGGGGTTGTAGCAGTTAATAAGACAGGCAACATCTCATAGAACTCATCTTTTGTTGGGAGAAGTAGAAAATTAAAAAATAATTAAATATAGGGATGCATGTATCTTTTCAAATTCGTTTTTGTCTTTTCCGGATATATGCCCAAGAGTTGGATTGCTGGATCATATGGTAACTCTATTTCTAGTTTGTTTGTTTTTTCTCAGTCTCCTCATCTGTAAAATTATGTAAATAAAACGTAGCTACATCATTAAGATGTAAAGATTAAATGAGTTCATTGTTGTTAAGCACATAGAATACTACCTGGCATCTAGTAAGTGCTTGGTAGCTGTTAGTTCCTACCATCTTCATCATCATCATTATCAACATTTTAAAGATGAAAACAACAATGTCCAGGTAGGGAAAGTGATTTTTCCAAATCATACAACTAATATTAAGCACATAGAAGAACTGAGTCTCTTGGCAAGTAGCCTGTGTTCTTACCACGCTGCCATGCTGCCTGTGCTGTTCTATGCTCCACCATTCTATGCTATACTTTCTTCTTCATAAAGTCCTTATCATGAACATAACAAGAAGAAAAGAAGGAGGAAGAGAGGAGGAAGCCTAGAGGTGCCAGTTCTAGAGGTCTCAAGGCAAAACCACATAGGCCAAAGTAGCTGCTGAAACCAGTCAGGTCAGTGTCATTGTTAAAGGTCCCTTCACCCAAGTATCTATCTGCTGCTATCCCTAAAATTGCTTTTTATTTTATCTTATTTTTTATTTTTTTCAGGTACATATATGTTCTTTAATTAATTTATTTTTTAAAATGAAGTATAGTTTTTTTTTAACATCTTTATTGGAGTATAATTGCTTTACAATGGTGGGTTAGTTTCTGCTTTATAACAAAGTGAATCAGCTATACATATACATATGTTCCCATATCTCTTTCCTCTTGCATCTCCCTCCCACCCTCCCTATCCCACCCCTCTAGGTAGTCACAAAGCACCGAGCTGATCTCCCTGTGCTATGTGGCTGCTTCCTACTAGCTATGTATTTTACGTTTGGTAATGTATATGTCCATGCCACTCTCTTACTTTGTCCCAGCTTACTCTTCCCTCTCCCCGTGTCCTCAAGTCCATTCTCTACGTCTGCATCTTTATTCCCATCTTGCCTCTAGGTTCTCCATGACTTTTTTTTTTTTTTAGATTCCATATATATGTGTTAGCATACGGTATTTGTTTTTGTTTTTCTGACTTACTTGACTTTGTATGATAGGCTCTGGGTCCATCCACCTCGCTACAAATAATTCAATTTCATTTCTTTTATGGTTGAGTAATATTCCATTGTATATTTTTAGTTTTTTGAGGAACCTCCATAATGTTCTCCATAGTGGCTCCACTAGTTTACATTCCCACCAACAGTGTAGGAGGATTCCCTTTTCTCCACACTCTCTTTAGCATTTATTATTTGTAGACATTTTTTTAATTTTGGCTCATTTTTTTTCTATTTTGGATCTTTTTTTATATATATACAGCAGGTTCTTATTAGTCATTCATTTTATACACATCAGTGTACACATGTCAATCCCATTCTCCCAATTCATCACCACCACCACCACCCCCTGCTGCTTTCCAGGTTGTCCATTTTATTGGCATATAGCTGTTTGTAGTAATCTCTTATAATCCTTTGTATTTCTGCAGTATCAGTTGTGATTTCTCCTTTTTCATTTCTAACTTTATTGATTTGAGTCCTCTCCCTCTTTTTTGTGATGAGTCTGGCTAATGGTTTATCAATTTTGTTTAACTTCTCAAAGAACCAGCTTTCAGTTTTATTGATCTTTGTTATTGTTTACTTTGTTTCTATTTCATTTATTTCTGCTCTGATCTTTATGATTTATTTCCTTTTGCTAACTTTGGGTTTTGTTTGTTCTTCTTTCTCTAGTTCATTTAGGTGTAACGTTAAATTGTTTATTTGAGATTTTTCTTGTTTCTTGAGGTAGGCTTGTATAGCTATAAACTTCCCTCTTGGAACTGCTTCTGCTTAAGCCCATAGGTTTTGGATCATCATGTTTTCATTGTCATTTGTCTCTAGGTATTTTTTTATTTCCTCTTTGATTTCTTCAGTGACCTCTTGGTTATTCAGTAACATATTGTTTAGTCTCCGTGTGTTTGTAATTTTTACATTTTTTTCCCTGTAATTGATTTCAAATGTCATAGTGTTGTGTTCAGAAAAGATGCTTGATATGATTTCAATTTTCTTAAATTTACTGAGGCTTGATTTGTGACCCAAGATGTGATCTATCCTGGAGAGTGTTCCATACACACTTGAGAAGAAAGTGTGATCTGTGGTTTTTGGATGGAATGTCCTATAAATATCAATTGAATCTATCTGTTCTATTGTGTCACTTAAAACTTGTGTTTCCTTATTAATTTTCTGTTTGGATGATCTGACCATTGGTGAAAGTGAGGTGTTAAAGTCCCCCACTATTATTGTGTTACTGTTGATTTCCTCTTTTAGAGCTGTTAGCAGTTGCCTTATGTATTGAGGTGCTCCTATGTTGGGTGCATATATATTTATAATTGTTATATCTTCTTCTTGGATTATCCCTCGATCATTATGTAGTTTCCTTCTTTGTCTCTTGTAACATCTTTATTTTAAAGTCTATTTTATCTGATATGAGTATTGCTACTCCAGCTTTCTTTTGATTTCCATTTTTATGGTATATCTTTTTCCATCCCCTCACTTTCAGTCTGAATGTGTCCCTAGGTCTGAAGTGGGTCTCTTGTAGACAGCATATATATGGATCTTGTTTTTGTATCTATTCAGCAAGCCT
Source organism: Tursiops truncatus (assembly GCF_011762595.2). Lineage (NCBI taxonomy): Eukaryota > Metazoa > Chordata > Mammalia > Artiodactyla > Delphinidae > Tursiops > Tursiops truncatus. Next base: position 129,249,730 of record NC_047037.1, on the reverse strand, counting down.
GTGTCTTTTGGTTGGAGCATTTAATCCATTCACGTTTAAGGTAATTATCGATATGTATGTTCCTATGACCATTTTCTTAATTGTTTTGGGTTTGTTTTTGTAGGTCCTCTTCTTCTCTTGTGTTTCCCACTTAGAGAGGTTCCTTTAGCATTTGTTGTAGAGCTGGTTTGGTGGTGCTGAATTCTCTTAGCTTTTGCTTGTCTGTAAAGCTTTTGATTTCTCCATTGAATCTGAATGAGATCCTTGCCGGATAGAGTAATCTTGGTTGTACGTTCTTCCCTTTCATCACTTTAAGTATATCATGTCACTCCCTTCTGGCTTGTAGAGTTTCTGCTGAGAAATGAACTTTTAGCCTTATGGGAGTTCCATTGTGTGTTATTCGTCATTTTTCCCTTGCTGCTTTCAATATTTTTTCTTTGTCTTTAATTTTTGCCAGTTTGATTACTATGTGTCTCGGCATGTTTCTCTTTGGGTTTATCCTGTATGGGACTCTCTGCACTTTCTGAAACTTGGTTGGTATTTCCTTTCCCATGTTAAGGAAGTTTTCGACTATAATCTCTAAAATATTTTCTTGGGTTCTTTCTCTCTCTCTTCTCCTTCTGGGACCCCTCTAATGCAAATATTGTTGCATTTAATGTTGTCTCAGAGGTCTCTTAGGCTGTCTTCATTACTTTTCATTCTTTTTTCTTTAATCTGTTCTGCAGCAGTGAATTCCACCATTCTGTCTTCCAGGTCACTTATCTGTTCTTCTGCTTCAGTTATTCTGCTATTGATTCCTTCTAGTGTATTTCTCATTTCAGTTATTGTGTTGTTCATCTCTGTTGTTTGTTCTTTAATTCTTCTAGATCTTTGTTAAACATTTCTTGCATCTTCTTTGTCTTTGCCTCCATTCTTTTTCTGAGCTCCTGGATCATCTTCACTATCATTATTCTGAATTCTTTTTCTGGAAGGTTGCCTATCTCCATTTCATTTAGTTGTTTTTCTGGGGTTTTGTCTTGCTCCTTCATCTGGCACATAGCCCACTGCTTTTTCATCTTGTCTATCTTTCTGTGAATGTGGTTTTTGTTCCACAGGCTGCAGGATTGTAGTTCTTCTTGCTTCTGCTGTCTGCCCTCTGGTGGATGAGGCTATCTAAGAGGCTTGTGCAAATTTCCTGATGGGAGGGACTGTTATTTGTAGACTTTTTGATGATGGTCATTCTAACTGGTGAGAGGTGGTACCTCACTGTAGTTTTGATTTGTATTTATCTAATAGTTAGCAATGTTGAAAATCTTTTCATGTGCCTATTGGCCATCTGTATGTCTTCTTTGGAGAAATGTGTATTTAGGTCTTCCACTCATTTTTTGATTGGTTTGTTTGTTTGTTTTAAATGTTGAGCTGTATAAACTGTTTGCATATTTTGGAATAGCCATGATGTGGAAGCAACCTAAATGTCCATCAACAGAAGAATGGATAAAGAAGAAAGATGTGGCAACAGGGATGGGCCTAGAGATTATCATACTAAGTGAAGTAAGTCAGACAGAGAAAGACAAATATCATATGATATCACTTATATGTGGAATCTAAGAAAATGATACAATTGAACTTATTTACAAAACAGAAATAGACTCACACACATAGAAGACAAACATGGTTACCAAAGGGGAAGGAGAGGAGGGATAAACTGGGAATTTGGGATTAACAGATACACACTATTGTATATAAAAGAGATAAACAACAAAGACCTATTATATAGCACAGGGAACTATATTCAATGTCTTGTAATAACCTATAATGGAAAAGAATCTGGAAAATAATAGATAGATAAATAGATATGTGTATAACTGAATAACTTTTCTGTACTCCTGAAACACTGTAAATCAACTATACTTCAAAATAAAAAAAGTAATTGAAATTAAATATATTGTTGTTTCACAAGGAAATAACTGACACATATAAAATGAATTAGGTGAGCATAAAAAAATGACTTGAGTCTGATGAACCATTTTAAATGGGACAGTTTGGGAAGGCATTTCTGCTGAGGTAACATTTCAACCGAGACCTAGTATATGAAGAAAGCAAGCCATCTAGGCTATGGGAAAAGAGTTTTCCTGGTAGGAGGGATGCAAATAGAATGCAAATAGAAAAGTTTATGAAACCTCAATAAAAATAATCAAAATAGAGAGGAGGATCTGGTAAATAGAAAGCAATGTTTTCTTTGGCTCCAGTTAGTATTTGCTAGGCTGTACTTAAAATCTGCTCATATTAATTGGTACAGTCACTAAGAAGAACAGTATAGAGTTTCCTTAAGAAACTAAAAATAGAGCTACCATATGATCCAGCAATCCCACTCCTGGGCATATATCTAGAGAAAACCATAATTTGAAAAGATACATGTACCCCAATGTTCATTGCAGCACTATTTACAATAGCTAGGACATGCAAGCAACCTAAATGTCCATCAGCAGAGGAATGGATAGAAGATGTGGTTCATCAACAGAGGAATGGATAAAGAAGATGTATATTCCAATATACAATGGAATATTACTCAGCTGTAAAAAAGAACATAATAATGCCATTTGTAGCAACATGGATAGGACTAGGGATTGTCATACTGAGTGAAGTAAGTCAGACAGAGAAAGACGAATATATGATATCACTTGTATGTGGAATATAAAAAAAGATTACAAATGAACTTATCTACAAAATAGAAATAGAGTTACAGATGTAGAAAACAAACTTATGGTTACCAGGGGTTAAGGGGGGCAGGGACAAATTGGGAGATTGGAATTGACATAAACACACTACTATATATGAAATAGATACCTAATAAGGACATACTGTATAGCACAGGGAATTCTACCAATACTCTGCAATGGCCTATATGGGAAAATTATCTAAAAAAGAGTGGATATTTGTATATGTATAGCTGATTCACTTTGTTGTACACCTGAAACAAATACAACATTGTAAGTCAACTGTACTCCAATAAAAATTTTAAAAATAAAATAAAATAAAATATATTTCAAGTAAAGAGAATAAAGCAATTCATCAACTAGCACTATATTTGTGTACCCACAATTGCACAATTTAATGAAAATGTGCTTTCTAAAAGTAAACAGACATGGTGTAAGTATCAATATACTCATTAACTAGTTATTATGGACAGAGTGCACACATGAGTGAAAATAGAATATAAACTTTGGTTTTCTAACCTTGTCTAATGCCTTGAAAACTAAGGATAATTCAGCCAATTTCACATTACTCTCCTCTTGTCCAGCTTCCCCTCCTTGAAAGGCTTGATTTAGTTTCCAAAGAATCTAATTTCACCAAGATTGCTCTGGAATGTCTCTAATAACGCCCTTCACTTACACTTACATTCAGTGCCAGCAAGCAGCATGCCCCACCAAATCATTGTGAAGCTGAATGAAATAGAGTCATTCATCAGAACTAAGTAAAAATAAACAGTCGAAATTGCCTGTCAGTCTCAGGGGGGGAATGAAGGGTCAGCTAAAGATATCTTCCCTTTTAATAAGAAATGTTATTACTTTGGGAGCATGTTGTGTTCCCATTCCCAGAATAAGGCAGCTGCCATATCACCTTTGCTATTGTCAAAGCCTGTAACTCTGGCAATGGGAGTATCCTCATGTGCAGGAATGATAACGGATGCTTAATGAAGACTTCAAGTGGGTGGGGCTGAAACCAAGCATCACAGCAGAATTTTGACTCAGCTGTTGCCACTTCTCTACCTTTTTTCACTCGCTCTCTAAGCGTTCCTGCTATGACACCGATACTGTGTTAAATTCCTGAGATTTCTAACTTCATGTGTTTCTCTCTCTTGGATTCAATAACTGGAAGAAGAAAGCATGAATTAAGAAGGAATAGGGTACTTGTGTTCCGAAAGACTGACATGACTAGCAAAACAAGGTCAACTGAATATAAGAAGGAAAATGGGAACTATATTATCTAATTATGTCTGATTACATTGTCTTATCTGTAACAAAATTGTAGCTTTCAAATATTAGATAAAATTACAATGCTTTTCATAGTGTTTCTTTCCACTTTCCATTATGTTGCTGTAAAGTGCATTGAAAGGGAAGTACTTAAGAAAAAAGTGCATTTGATAAATTAGGATAACTAAGAAAAATTGGGGCTGAGGAAAATGATGGTCTGAGAGAGAGGGAAAAAATGGGAACACAATGGAGAGAGCAATCTTTAGCCAATCCTGTGACATCCAAAGGGTGCATTAGGCTCATTGAACTGGAAGGAGCCTTGACTTTCTCTGTGTGTTTCAAGTATGTACATTGCTTTCCCACATTTTTGTACTAACTCATACAGCACATTGCAGAGGAAGGAGAATGGAGGGTTGAGGAAAATTACGAACTGCACCTTGAATGGCAGAGACCGTTGGAGGTGCTGGCTAACTCTGAAAGCTGAAAATCAGAAAGACACATATTCAAAAGAAACTATGGATAAATACCATGCATTTCAAGCATATAATTCCCTTTAGTGCTTCTGGAAGGAGCCAAAGCATGAATGAGGTACACTGACATTGAATGTTACTAGAACTTCATAAAGAAATTGGCCTTGCTTATGTGACTCTTATTCATCTGCTACTACAAAAACAACACACCTTCTGTTAACAGGTCCTTTCTTTGCATGTCCTGGTAATTGCTCTTATATATATATATATATATATATATATATATAGAGAGAGAGAGAGAGCATATCAGATTGGTGGGAGAATAATCTCCCTCAAAGGCTGGCCCACAGTGACAAGTTCCACTCTCAAGGCTGCCAATCTGTATGTATTCAGAAACTGTATATTATGCATGTGAGCCAGAGGCATGCCCACTCACTTTTCAGCTCTTGCCAGCTTTTGATTCATTTCCAGCCATTCAGTGTGGGAGGAGATCACTGGAACTCACCAATAGGCTCTGCTCTCACGTCTGAGAGCCAAAACCACAAGGGTTGGGGAGAGAAACCAATCCATCTCTGGCTTCCTCCAGGGCATCACGAATTCTTGTCAGTCTCTTCAGCTCTGACTTGAAAACAAAAATTCCCTCCTTTATTCTTGAAATTTCTGTGACAGTGGGAATCCATGCTCTACTTCTTTCCTTTTTTTTGAAATCTGTCACTCCCAGTAGGGCAGCATCAAATCCAGTGGGGAAAAGGCCAATTCTGAGTGCCCAGTGACCCTTTCTTCTCCTCATCCTAGGACTTTAATATATTCCCTTTGTAAGGTCACCCTGCCCCTTACCAAGCCCCCAGATGAAGAGACCTCAGGTGTACCCAGTGCTTATCACCATGGAAACTGGCTAAGCCTTCTGATGAGGAAACCCACAGCCAAAGACAAAGCCATCAGGAATCCATAACTCAACCTAGACACTCACTGCTGTGCCAATGCTCCAGCCCTGGCTTGAGAAAGTAATAAAAATGACTGTTAGTGCTCTCACCAATTCTAAATAATGAGAGAAAAACAGTGGATGGATCTGGTCCTAGGAAGGATCTGAAGATCTTATGTAATAACAAACTACTTGTTTTGTTGTATATAAATATGTAATGATACATTGGTTCTGGAATTCTCTGCTTCATTGCTATGTTTTGTTGTCATTATAGATTTTTTAAACCTATTTTAAAAAGATAATTTAAAAAGTAAACATCTCCACTTGAAAGTCAATCTATTGCTTCTACTTTTAATCTTTAGATTTTGATCATAATTATAGGTACTAACTCTATTGGTTAAGATTACACTAGCTGTTGTAACAAACAAATTCCAAAATATTTAAAGACCAAATACAGTCTTTTCTTTCCCAGCTCCCAGAGGTTCAAAGCAGGTGATACTAACTGACATCTACCTCTCCTTCAAATGTGATTTCCAAATCCTGGTCCCTTCTACTGTGTGTCTCCCACCATTGCCATGCTTCATTAAGCTGGTGGATCATGAGTGGAAAGACTTTAATATGCCAAGGATGGAAGTCGTGTACATCACTTCTGAACACACTACATTCTTCCAGAACTCAACCAAATGGTCACACCTAACTAGAAAGGAAACAGGGAAAGTAAGCATATAGCCTAAATGTCCTGAGATTGTTGACATGAGAAAGGAAATGAGATTGGTGAACAGCTAGCCAGAGTCTGACACAAACTATTAATAATAATTCCACTTTTACATATATTATGCATTTTTCTCAATTCCTTAAACAAAAGTACAATCTCTATCAACCGTTTGAGTACAATAAAGGTCTGTATGAATCTAAATGTCATGGGCAGAAAGGTGAGAATAGCTAATTCATGAATTCAGTTGGAGGGAGGGAGGGAGAGAGAGAGAGAGAAAGAGAGAGAACAAAGGGAAGTAAGGAGGAATTAATTAATTAATTATTGGATAATTTCCTCATAGAATACTCAAAGTTTGAGCTCAATTTATTCAAAAAAAAAAAACTGAGGTTAAGAAAATGTCACCATAGAATAGGTCCTCTACCTTAGAATAAGAACATCACCAGGATCAACTATGCAGGTCACTTGTCTAGCCAAGTGAAGGAACTATTACTATGCGAGCAAGAGAGAGGTACTAGCAGCTTGACTCAACAGAAACATCTGCAAGGAGAAGAACGTAGCCTCAGACGTCAGGGCTCCTTCTGGGATAACTTCCTCTCTTGCCTCCACAGTTCCATCACAACCAAAGATACCACTGCTTAGAAGGATCTGAGAATCAGCTCATAGTTGTGCTGCCATTGGAAAATTGTACACACAGTTACAAATCTTTCTCCCACCCCACGGCTGCCACTGGGAAGTGACACTCTGCTGGCAGTCTATCAGATTACTTCATACATCACTGGATCTCCATAAATACAGTTAATTGCCAGGTCATGAGCAAGAGCTTTTAAAAGAAGCTTGAATTCATCTCTTAAAGAACTGTTGAGACTGTGGACATGTGTTACTCTGCTGTGTTAAAACCCTGCTGAAATGTCCTCCAGAGCAGGAAGGCTGTGAGGACTGGGCTGTGTATCTTAATCTAATGACATGGAAAAGGAGATGAGGAAGCTGCTCAATGAGAAAAGGCGAGAGCTGCTTAAACTATGGTTTGGGATAGTAAAATACATCTCAGTATATCCTTGGTCATGTCCAACAGTAACAGCAAATATTTTTTTCTGAAATCTTCAGAAACTCCAAATGGAGTATGGATAGATATCAGTTATGAAGCTTTGTTGTTATTAACTTTTGTTCCACTGAACAAATATTAGGATAACTCCCATACTGGAAGGGAGTATGTGTACTTTGTTTATTGTTACATGTCCCCAGTGCCTAAAATAGTAGGTATGCACATATGAATTAATGCTGGACTGCTATACTGACTTAATGAAGGACTATGGTGTGCTTCCCCAGAAAAATTGTTTAAAAGACCTTTAAACAGTGATTTGTCAACATATATGATACTCCTTAGGATTGGTATTTGAATTATGTGGAATAGCTACTTCTATAGTTGATGAGACGAGAGGGTCAAAAGAAATTATGTTTCAAAATTATTTTCAATGGAAAATATGTCATGACCATTAGCATAAACCTACTAATCTAAGTATTGCTATAATACCAGGGGAATGATTCTGGATTTGTTTACCTTCTATGGGGTCTTTTTATTGAAAGCTCTGAAATTTAATTGGATAATTAGCTTGTTATGGGCTGATTAGTTAGTTGTTGAATGGCCACCCAATCAAACCAAAAAGCCCTATCTAAATGAAAATATCAATGTCAATTAAAAATTCAGTTAATATTTATATCATCTTACAGATTCATTTTGTGTAAAACTTATGCAATAGAATTATAATTTTATAATCTGAAAGTATTATTCATAGTATATTGAGATGCCTTATAAGATAAATGTATACAGTAAATGTAGGCCCTTTTTAAAGGCTTCAGAACACAAGTTTATTATTTATTTTAAATTATTATAAAGGTTTATAGTTGAGTTGCGTTTTCATGTCACATTTCCCATTATTCTGATTTATAGCATGTTTGCTTCCCTAGATGACAATGCAACTCCCAATTATAGTAGTGTTCTTATGGAGTAACGCTGATTTACAGTGAAGTGCTTTCACAAAATTGTCAAGTTTATGTTGTAGTAAAAATCAGTGATTACCTAGATCAGTGACCACGAGTTTCCTTTACAAACTCTGATCTCCTGATTGTGGTTACCTGAAGCACAATGCTGAGAGGAATGCTGGCTCAGTAGAAGCACTATGGTGGCTGGTCAGCAATGTCTGCTATGGGTGTCAGGAGGGGAAGGGCTGGCACCCTATGCATTTGCCATCTCAAACCTACATTAACAAACATTTAAAAAGCAAAAATGTATGTTACTGACCATGCTACTGACCTGAATTAATGTGGCTTTATAAAGTATCTAATTCTTACTCCACTCACTTCAGTGGAGTTATCATCTAGAACACTACTAATTTCTTCTTAATAATCACAAGGAAAAAATCTAATTCACCTGAATTAGACTACATTTGTTCTGCTCAGACTAGCTTTAACTCTTCAAGGTGATTTAATTCCTCACACAAAACTAGAAACTCTTGGGAGGTCAGACTTCACTGTCAGTTTGATCAGTGGCTCAATGATGTCATGAAGGACATGGTGACTTCTGTCACTTTTCTCTGCCTTTCACACCATCAGCTTCATGCTAGACCAGTTTCCTCATGATGGCAAAGTGGCTGCAGCAGTGCCAGGCTTCATAGACATATACCACACCACGGCTTTTGACTGGGAGAGTGAGGGTCTGCTCCAGCATTCTGACAACAAGGCTGGGATTTGCCCCTGTGTCTCTTTTAGGTCCCAAGACCACTCCAGAACTAATGGCTGTGGTTGGGAGGATGGTGTGTGCTAACTGGATTTCACCATCCAGTTTTCACTCCTGTAGCATGAAGTAAGCTGAGCTTCCCATAAAGTTCGTGTACTGCATACCCTCAGAAAATCTAGGAACTTGTGAGAAAAACAAAGGGTTTGGGGGGAAATGGAACTCTGGATAAGTAGCCAAAACTTTCTATTCCATGACCTAAGAGCTGCCTTTGAGAGGTAAAATCAGTTAGAAGCACAGGCTCTATAGACTCCCTGCATCTGAACATTGCCTCTTCCTCTGACTAGAAACATACTCTTGGCCAACTTAAACTCCTTCTACCTCAGTTCCTTAGTTTTTTAATCTGTAAAATGGGGATAATAATAGTTTACAAGACAGTTACGAGAATAAAATGAAATTATAATGTGGAAAACTTAGAATACTACCTGGTATGTAGTAAATACTATAAAATTCTTGGCTATTATTATTTTTGATGGCCTCAATGTATAATTAACTTCCCTCAGATGCCTTTATTTTTACACATACAAAATGGAATTTGCATGCTAGGATGATAACATGGGGAAGTTCTCAAACTAGTAGCGATTCGTATTCTTAGAACTTATTAGTAGGAATCAGTAATGTAGAATGTGTCATTTCTTTTGTAGAGAAAGACTAACAATTAAACTAAAAGTAATTTGCCTTACTATCATACAGTACTAAACACATTAACCCCATTATCCTGATATTATCATTTGGTGACTTTGTAATTAGATTCAGATTCTATATTCATTCCATTCAAATAATATTACACTTACTGAAGAAAGCTTTGTGTTCTGTTTTTATTATTGTTTTTAATCAGAGTTGAAAATGGGCCATACTCTCTTGTCTAATTAAAGCTGTCTCCTTGAAGCCCAATTTTTTTTCTCATGAAGCACTTTGGGGCAAGCATTTTTAAGGTAGGTATGGAAACTCAACATGCTGATGGAGAAAGATAAGTAGCAAATCTTTGGAATCTCCTTTTCTCAGGTGGAAATTTAGCTTAAAAAATTTCCCACTGGCTTTTGCTAATGTTTTGGACAATTTCTTTTTTTTTATTATGAGTGAGATGTAACTAGGGGGAAACTGGATGTTTGAAGGAGTTATTTTCAAGATAAAGGGGGTAGATCCCACATTCAAAAGAAGAGCTGAGTGGCCAGACTTTGGAAGGACTGAAAGTTTTGAGCATCAGGGGCTCTAATGCTATCATAACCTTCTGTGCATCTCCCAATCCTTTGCCTTCATGTATCAGCTTTGTTCTCCCAGACAAGCTTTAGCCACATGATGCTGGACACATGATAGCAATCAGTTCTTTTCCCTCTCCTCACATTCCATAATGGAAGCAGAAAGTATATCTTTCTTGACAAGAAAAAATTCCATGAGAATTAGTCCCTAGGGCCAGCCTCAATCACATGCACATCCTTGTGGCTGGGAGTGGGGCCTACTGCTTGGATAAAGGGGTGGGGAAGGATGCTGAGTTTAGGAAAATTATAGCCATCGTAGATGGGAATATAGAAGAGATTTTCCCTTAATTTACCAATTCTCTGAGACAGTGAGCCAATTGTGGATTTGGAAAGAGCTGAACAACATCTTCATAGAGGTAGGAAGGTAGCTAACACAACCTCCACAGCTCTGCAGAGTACTCATATAACCCAGTGCAGCCAGATATGTACTGCCCCAAGGCCTGTCCCAAAGAAGAGCCACCAAGATCCCTCTGGCCAACCTACAACCAGCACTACCTTCAGGGCTCACAGAACAGCCCAGTCTCAGAAATATCTCTCAACTCACCACAGAGCATTGCCCTGCAGTTTGTTGATACTTTCCTGAATTGTGCCCTGAGGACGGGAACCTGGAAATGGAAAGACTGTAGTTGTGAGATGATCATTTGCTTATGAGGTGCACATAATTGCTAATTAGTTTGGTACTTAGATGTACTCCTTAACATTTACCTTGTGAAAGATGAATACGTTAGCCTTTCAGGAACCATAACTATGGCATTTTCTGACTTGTGAAAATATCGTATATGCATTTCATAAAATCATTTTTTAAATCAATCAATAAATAAAGGTGGAGTGGTGGACCAACCTCACCTAGAAGACCATGGAACGGCTGGAGGATGGAGTTGTGGTTACTTTACAAGAGGCCCTAGATTCCTGTGCTAGCCTTATCTTACATCTGACCGCAACACTGTCTATTAAGGGGTGGTTTCCATGCATCTATTGGCCTCTTTCCCAAACATCCACATCTCATCCAGTCTTAGGGTCTGAATAAAACTACAGCATTATGTAATAAAATTGTACTGTTTGCTTGAGGTCTTTGATAATCAATTAATAAGCAACCTTCTTATCTTTAAAACTATGCTAAACACTCTGAATGATTTAGTTCCCCCCTTAAGGAGCATTCAACTTATTAGGTGTCACATAAAAAATATTAAAGAAAGATAAGGGACTGAATTCTAAGTTGTAACTGAGAAAATAAGTCAGTATGTACTTTAGGTTGGCTAGATTGGTCAAGATCCATTTCTTGGAAGACCCAGAGCTTGAAATGGATCTCAGATGATGGATAGGCAAACAGGGATGCTTTAGAGTCTCTATTTCTTTTGTTGGTATAGACATGGAGGGTTGAAATTGTATTTCAGACAGTGTGAATAGCTGGAACCAAACCACAAAGATGATCTTAGACGCCTAGGTGGAGTACAGAGAGCATGACGCACAGTAACTCATGTTGGAGAGTGAGTGGAGGATGATGAAATCCTGAGAAAATGATTTTCACTTGATACAATAGTTTGCTGAGCAGGAAAGTAATGAGAGCAATATTATTTGAAGAATGTCATTCCACTGTGTGTGTGTGTGTGTGTGAGAGAGAGAGAGAGACATGGGGTAGGGGAATCAAGTCAATGGTCAAGAGACAAAAGGAACCAGCCTGGTGCTTATTGAAGGCATGTAATAATAAAGCCTCAAGTTAAAGTGATGACAGAGACATAGTCAGGAAGGAAGATCATAAAAATATTTTCTAAAAAGACAATGACAAGGCTTAATGACACTGAGAAAAAGAGGGAGAGAGCTCTGACTCCACAGTCTTTGGATTGGGAGACAACTGAAAATTCAGATTTTGCTGTTCATGTTAGGGTACCTCTTGGTTCGTTCTAAGTGTCTAACAGTTGAAAGGAGCTGTTTCTGCTCATTATGAATGTGACTGGAAAAAAAAATCTCAGTTTCTGAAACGGCTCCATCCATTGTTCCATCAGAGAGAAACAAATGCCAAGATATATGTGAAGAATCCCTTGCACCTTTGAGTTGCCATGTCCAGTTTCTAACATGGTTTATATTTTCTCACAAAGAATGATGATGTGGGACTTGAGGGAATGCTACTTCTAGGGAAAAAAAGGACGAATGAAAAAATTTTTGGTGAAAAATAATGTCTGATAGAATCCTAGGTTGTAATTATTGCTGGGTTATAATTAGTGGAAAAACAACAATTGTTTTCTTTAACTAATAATTTCTGAGTTCAGATTTTTTTCTGAAAAACAAATGTGCCTCTGTCTATATATGAGTAGTTGTAAATATCTCTATGTATATAAGAAAATCAATTGAAAATAGATCCAAACATTTGAAGAACTTTATATCCCCATATCTTCATGCAGTCTTATAAAAAGTGGTTAATCTTAATTGTATTGAAAATACAGCCAATTAGTATACATCAGTAGTCAAGCAAAATGACAATCAGATCCAGGCACCATTAACCATGAGTTTGTTCCATTTCAGGCTTCAGCAAATTAGTGAAGTCTGAATTCAATTTGGGTACTTGACCAAACCCTTGATCAATAGACTAACTAAAATGTATTGACTGTGACTTTTCCACTCTTTAGACCGGGTCAGCTAAGTTTATAAAAAGATAAGTATCACTTAGAAGAGAGTAAGTAAAAGAACAAGTGTTTGAATTGGAGTGCAGTGTGAAGGAAATGGTACACTTAAAAGCAAGAAAGAGTCACTCTGCATGGGTTTCTAAGTCCATTTCTGTCACTAACCAGCTGTGTGATCTTGAATGGGGCACTTCATGCCAGCCTGCTTCAGTTCCCTAACTTGTTAAAGTGGGAGAATTCAAAGTGATGACTGTCTCAGTTAATCCCCCATAATATTCATTTTTATTGAGATTATGGGTCTCCTTTTGCAAACCAGCTGTTGGTCTGAGGGTTGTGGTGTGAGGAAACCAAAGCCATCCTTTGCCCTGTCACATCAGTAGTTTGACTCTCCAGCATGCTCTCTGAGTATCCCATTGTTCTTCTCTCCCTCTTTCCTGCATGGAATCCACTTTTCCAGAAGCTCCAGCCATTACTCAGAGCTCCTTCTCCAAACTCCACCAGCCTCTCTACTCTCCTTTGTCTGCATATGGCATGTTATATATTTTTTGTTTACTACTTTTTTGATAGCCTTTTATCTCCCAATGTATTATAAGATCTCCATGGTATAGACCTTGTCTTATATTTGCCATGTTCTCCACACTATCTGATGTAGTGTTAGGCATACAGCAGGTGTTTAGTAAAAGCTGGGTGGACATATTTGTTTGTTTAGTTAACAGATACTTTATTTTCACTCAAAGAACTTTTGGTCTGATGGGCTAACAGAAATTCCAACAAGAATCCATCAAATACAATATATAAGCCACTATTGACTGGGAACATGGTCCCTTTTTTAAGTTGCAACACCTGAGTACATAGTTTCAAGACAGCTCATTCTGTCATATGTATGAGAATACAATGGCACTGACTTGTAATGTTTACCTGATAAAGGTGACTTCTTTTTAAAATCTTTTAAGTTGGAGTGGGGAAATAGCTGGGTGGACAGGTCTGTATGCACACTCACATATTGGAGAGAGGTTGTCTTCCTTTCTATTTGTACAATCCCTCTCTGCTATTCTCAGAGATCAACTCTGACACATAGGAAAGGAAACAACTGCTAGTATTGAATTATTGCTTGTCTAGAGGGAGCAGCAAAAGAGTCAGTGCCTTTGGCTATGTAGGCTTTAAGGAAGCCAGGTCGTGTATTTCACTTTTGTGACCCAGATAACTTATAAGGGATTTGCTTTGACATATCCACATAAAAAGGAATTGTCTAAATTCTCATGCCATGACATTAAGAGAGTGATGCGCTCTTTTAGCTGGTAGGGAGCTATAAGACTGTCTAGTACAACGACCTTATCTGCAGAAGAAGTTCTACAAGCACTCTTGTGATTAAACTTATCATTTTCCACTTAACGAAACTGTTTCATACTTCAGTGTAGAACAACCAGTGGTTTAACTTTAAAATAACCAGCTTATTATTCCCATAACAGGATTTCTATTCAAATATAAATATTCAGTATGTTTCCAATAAAAAAGAAGCCCTAAATCTTGAGCTCTGTAATCACATACATCTGGGTTCAAATCCCAAGTCACCTAATGTCTTTAAACACTTGTCCAATTTACCCATTAAATAAAAGACACTCTAGTCTCTACCTTAAATGAAATACTGTACATACAGTATAAAATGTGCCTTACTTGTGGTCAGTGCCCATTTCAGCTTCAATATCTTAAGACAGTTGCAGGGTTTATTTTTTCCCTTTTTTTTAACTGATAATAAAAACAAGACAGAATCTAAAATCTAGTAGTTTGATAGCACATCCCCTGTCCAAAACAGGACAGGGAAAAAATGTAACTATTTCTGTGTAATATAACTGATGTGGGGAAAAGGTTGATAACTTTTATTGTAGATTATGGGGTACACCCTATGGATGGTGTTCTTGGAATACAGCAATGTCTGGCAATGTTCGTAACACTCAAGAATTCTGTGAGTCAGTATTCTCTAGAGATTACCTCCATTTGCTGATTGTCAGAAAGGGACAAATGACATTGACTGATCTTTCTCAACTTCTCTCCAACTCTCATCTCATCTCATCTCCACCAAACACAGGATTGAACTAAACCAGTCAAATAAAGCAAACCAGTCTTATGATGGCCTCAGAATGGATGATGACATTTTTAGCTAATGAATGCTTAAAACAAATGACTACATAGTCTCTAGAACTTGTGAGGAGATCAATATCATTCCAAACGCCAAAAAAACTTTGGAAATGCTGAGTTGTATTAGGGAATTGGAACTGAGAGGAACATGGACTTTAGAAATTGTTTCTGTGGATTGTTTCACTCTAAAATTCTTCCAGAGATTCAAGTAGTGAGTGAAGAATTTCTTTTAATTTATTATAGTTATTGTCCTGCTTTTCCTTCTTTAATTTAATGTATACAACAGTAAGACTGGGTCTCTTGCAGTTTTCATATTTATGTAAATTACAGAACTTTAGGGAAGAAAAAAAATCTAAATATCCAAATCATCTTATGGTGCTAATCTATAGAGTTGTAAGAAAAAAAAAACTAGCATAATTAAAATTACACTAAACTACTTACGTATCACTTACACTGAAGGAATGAAAGATAATCTTGGTATTTTAATAGGGTTAAATATTATCAATGCTATTATTAGCTTTTTCTATGCAGTCATCAGGAAAACCTAAATTGAGAATCTAGTTAAGTCATTTCTTTCTGTTTTTCTTAAATCTTTTAGCAATAGTATCCTTGGATATTCTAAGGGGAAACCTAATAAAGCTTATTATGTTGTTGGATCAATACAAGACAAAGAGCCAAGTATATTATAAAAGACAGTAGACAGAAAGGATATTCAGTAATTGTAGTCAATTTCTTACAGTCTGTGTTCAAGGCTCACCATGGTGTATAGATGCAATCTACCCTCTACAATTTGTTTAAAAAATCATTTGGAAGCTCATGAGTACAGAAGCAAAAGAAAACAATGTTTTAGTCATTGGGACTAAAAAGCAACAAACTTAAAAACAGATTTTGTTTGAATCACACTAAAGAAAGACCTGGATTTCATGAAGATTACAGGAGACTATATCTTCTCAGAGGAGACAATATTTAAGGGATGGGTGAACATTGAAAGATGAAACTTCATCCAATGAGAGAAAACCTTGTACTTTTTTGCTAAAAGAGGTCTAGGCAAGACATTGTTAAAGAAAAAGAGAACAAGTTCAAGCAGAGTGTTGCCTTTCATTTAGCATTGCACAGCTTTTAAATGGAACTGTCCTTCCAAACTGATCAAAAAAATTGGTGATTAATTTAGCCCCCTAGCCTTGAAAATTCAACCATCTACTTTATTAGAGTATTGACAAATGTAACTAATTGCATAGCTGTCATAGGTTAACTAAAAAGAGTTCTGAGACTACATGAAGGAATTACTTTGCCCATGCAGAAATTTATCAATGAGTGAAAAATGAAGGTGTGCATATATAATGCACAGCTTTTTCTGTATAGGGCTTCAATGTCACTCCATCTCTACACTCCAGAAATAGATTTATAATATAATCAATGGAAGGCAGAAGCCAAGTAACACTGCTGGTGGCAGACTGTCAAATCAGAAATTCATTTATAAGTGTGACAAGTCCTCCATCTCAGAACTCCTGGGGGGAAAGGCATGATTGACAGCAATTACTCTATGGCCATCAATGCCTTCTGTGTGGCTCCCTCAAGCCCTCCTCCCTTGGACCAAGACATAAAGTCTACTGGAAACATTTTTCACACAGACTTAAGAAAATGATTTCTGCTTTTCCCACACAACACAAAGGGTCGGTATATTCTGGGCTCTATTCCATATTCCTTCTTCATAGGTAACAACACTCACTGCCTTGCTGACAGCTTGATGATAGGCTACCTGACTTCCTGATATTAGGAAAATTTCCTCTTCTACTCTGGCTATTTGGCATGTTTACCTTTACACTAGTACATTAAGAACAAACTAAATTCTGTTTTAATACTAGTTCAGATGCAGTTTTGTTAATTATGTAATAAACAAAATCAGATAAACTGAATTGATTACAATAGAAATCAGATCAATTGTTGAGTGCCTAAAGTTATAAAATAACTTACAATATATGATATGTATTAGAACATATATTTACAGTATATAGTATTTAATTCTCTCAAGGATGAAAATTAGTGAGTTAAAGTATAAGAATAAAGCTGATCTGTACCCATTATCACCAAGTTGATTGGGGAGATTGAACCTTCCTCCAAATTTTACTTGGTTCTCCATCAATAAAATAGACATTAATTGGGACCTGCAATCATCTAACCACACTAGATCTTGGAAGTATAGTGAAGAGTAGGAGGTGGTGATTACCTTCAAAGTTAAATTCTTCTAGAGTCTTAAGAATAAATCTGATATTTATTTCCAAATTTCTGAAATTTCTAGATGTGTGGGTATGTGCTTGCATAAAATTCCTTAATAACTAAGACCACAATTACAAAATTCACATATTTATGCCCGAATTTATGTCTGTTGAGCACTTAAAAATGTTCTGGTTGGGATGATAAATTAACTATGTTGTCACCCTTCCAGGAAAGCGAATGCAGAGGAAGTCTTCTTTCAGTAGTTTTCTCTGAGTAGGATACTCGAATGGCATAATTAGCAGTAAACAAGTTAATTAGTTGCATTAGACACAGATTTCTTTTTGTGCAACCTCTTTACTTTCCATGAAAAACATTAAAGAAGAGCCAAAAAGCCCAGTAAATCTACCATATTTCCATGTCTCTGGAAGAATCATGACATTAAAAAAGAAAATGAGTTCCTGATACATAATTATTTTATCCAAATTCCCAGTGGTTCCACTTTCTTTGTTTTTAACATCTTTATTGGAGTATAACTGTTTATAATGGTATGTTTTAGTTTCTGCTGTATAACAAGGTGAATCAGCTATACATATACATATATCCCCACATATCCTCCCTCTTGTGTCTCCCTCCCATCCTCCCTATCCCACCACTCTAGGTGGTCACAAAGCACCAAGCTGATCTCCCTGTGCTATGCAGCTGCTTCCCACTACCTATTTTACATTTGGTAGTGTATATATGTCCATGCTACTCTCTCACTTCATCCCAGCTTACCCTTCCTCCTCCCCATGTCCTTAAGTCCATTCTCTATGTCTGCATCTTTATCCTGTCCTGCCCCTAGACGTTTCAGAACCTCTCTTTTTTTTAGGTTCCATACATATGTGTTAGCATACGGTATTTGTTTTTCTCTTTCTGACTTACTTCACTCTGCATGGCAGACTCTAGGTACATCCACCTCACTACAAATAACTCAATTTCATTCCTTTTTATGGCTGAGTAATATGGTATATGCCCAGTGGTGGGATTGCTGGCTCATATGGTAGTTCTATTTTCAGTTTTTTAAGGAGCCTCCATACTTTTCTCCATAGTGGCTGTATCAATTTACATGCCCACCAACAGTTCAAGAGGGCTCCCTTTTCTCCTCACCCTCTCCAGCATTTATTGTTTGTAGATTTCTTGATGATGACCATTCTGACTGGTGTGAGGTGATACCTCATTGGAGTTTTGATTTGGATTTCTCTAACAATTAGTGATGTTGAGAAGCCTTTCATGTGCTTCTTGGCCATCTGTATATCTTCTTTGAAGAAATGTCTGTTTAGGTCTTCTGCCCATTTTTAGATTGGGTTGTTTGTTTTTTTGATATTGAGCTGCATGAGCTGCTTGTAAATTTTGGAGATTAATCCTTTGTCAGTTGATTCATTTGCAAATATTTTCTCCCATTTAGAGTTGTTGTTTCATCTTGTTTATGGTATCCTTTGCTGTGCAAAAGTTTTTAAGTTTCATTAGGTCCCATTTGTTTATGTTTGTTTTTATTGCCATTTCTCTAGGAGGTTGGTCAAAAAGAATCTTGCTATGATTTATGTGTTGCTATGGTAGAGTGTTCTGCCTATGTTTTCCTCTAAGAGTTTTACATAGTCTGGCCTTATGTTTAGATCTTTAATCCATTTTGAGTTTATTTTTGTGTGTGGTGTTAGGGAGTGTTCTAATTTCATTCTTTTACATGTAGCTGTCCAGTTTTCCCAGCACCACTTATTGAAGAGGCTGTCTTTTCTCCATTGTATATGCTTGCCTCCTTTATCAAAAATAAAGTGACCATATGTGCATGTGTTTATCTCTGGGATTTCTATACTGTTCCATTGATCTATATTTCTGTTTTTGTGTCAGTACCATACTTTCTTCATTATTGTAGCTTTGTAGTAGAGTCCAAAGTCCGGGAGCCTGACTCTTCCAGTTCCGTTTTTCTTTCTCAAGATTGCTTTGGCTCTTCAGGGTCTTTTGTGTTTCCATATGAATTGTGAATTTTTTTGTTCTAGTTCTGTGAAAAATGCCATGGGTAGCTTGATAGGGATTGCATGGAATCTGTAGATTGCTTTGGGTAGTAGAGTCATTTTCACAATGTTGATTCTTCCAATCCAAGAACATGGTATATCTCTCCATCTCTTTTTATAGTCTTTAATTTCTTTCATCAGTGTCTTATAGTTTTCTGTATACAGGTCTTTTGTCTCCTTAGGTAGGTTTATTCCTAGGTATTTTATTCTTTTTGTTGCAATGGTAAATGGGAGTGTTTCCTTAATTTCTCTTTCAGATATTTCATCATTAGTGTATAGGAATGTAAGAGATTTCTGTGCATTAATTTTGTATCCTGCTACTTTACCTAATTCATTGATTAGCTCTAGTAGTTTTCTGGTGACATCTTTAGGATTCTCTCTGTATAGTATCATGTCAGCTGCATACAGTGACAGCTTTACTTCTTCTTTTTTGATTTGGATTCCTTTTATTTCTTTTTCACCTCTGATTGCTGTGGCTAAACTTCCAAAACTATGTTGAATAATAGTGGTGAGAGTGGAGAACCTTGTCTTGCTCCTGATCTTAGTGGAAATGGTTTCAGTTTTTCACCATTGAGAATGATGTTGGCTGTCGATTTTTCCTCTTTGGCCTTTATTATGTTGAGGTAAATTCCCTTTATGCGTACTTTCTGGAGGGTTTTTATCATAAATGGCTGTTGAATTTTGTCGAAGGTGTTTCTGCATGTATTGAGAAGATCATATGGTTTTTCTCCTTCAATTTGTTAATATGGTGTATCACATTGATTGATTTGGGTATGTTGAAGAATCCTTGCATTCCTGGGATAAACCCCACTTGGTCATGTTGTATAATCCTTTTAATGTGCTGTTGGATTCTGTTTGCTAGTATTTTGTTGAGGATTTTTGCATCTATGTTCAGCAGTGATATTGACTTGTAGTTTTGTTTCTTTGTGATGTCTTTGTCTGGTTTTGGTATCAGGGTGATGGTGGCCTTGTAGAATGAGTTTGGTAGTGTTCCTCCCTCTGCTATATTTTGGAAGAGTTTGAGAAGGATAGGTATTAGCTCTTCTCTAAATGTTTGATAGAATTCACCTGTGAAGCCATCTGGTCCTGGGCTTTTGTTTGTCTAAAGATTTTTAATCACAGTCTCAATTTCAGTGCTTGTGATTGGTCTGTTTATATTTTCTATTTCTTCCTGGTTCAGTCTCGGAAGGTTGTGCTTTTCTAAGAATTTGTCCATTTCTTCCAGGTTGTCCATTTGATTGGCATAGAGTTGCTTATAGTAATCTCTCATGACCCTTTGTATTTCTGCAGTGCCAGTTGTTACTTCTCCTTTTAATTTTCTAGCTCTATTGATTTGAGTCTTCACCCTTTTTTTCTTCGTGAGTCTGGGGAATGATTTATCAATTTTGTTTATCTTCTCAAAGAACCAGCTTTTAGTTTTATTGATCTTTACTATTCTTTTCTTCATTTCTTTTTCATTTATTTCTGATCTGATCTTTATGACTTCTTTCCTTCTGATAATTTTGGGTGTTTTTTGTTCTTCTTTCTTTAATTGCTTTAGGTATAAGGTTAGGTTGTTTATTTGAGACTTTTCTTGTTTCTTGCAGTAGGATAGTATTGCTATAAACTTTCCTCTTAGAACTGCTTTTGCTGAATTCCATAGGTTTTGGGTCATTGTATTTTCACTGTCATTTGTTTCTAGGTATTTTTTGATTTCTTCAGTGATCTCTTGGTTATTAAGTAGTGTATTGTTTAGCCTCCATGTGTTTGTATTTTTTACAGAGTTTTTCCTGTAATTGATATCTAGTCTCATAGCATTGTCATCGGAAAAAATACTTGATGCGATTTCAATTTTCTTGAATTTACCAAGGCTTGACTTGTGTGCCAAGATATGATCTATGCTTGAGAATGTTCCATGAGCACTTGACAACAAAGTGTATTCTGTTGTAAAACTTATTTTTTAATTCAGCTAATTCACTGATGTTAGCTTAACCCTTTCTGGTTAACCTGAATTATTTATCTAACCACCAAGTGACTAAATTATTAGGATATCTCCCTTCCAGTAGAAGGCTTCTTTCCCTTCTCAATTTGTTTTCCTCTACTACCTTCTGTGTCTAATACAGAGGGGAAATCAAACAAATAAGAAAAAGGAGGAGGAAGAGAACCCGGAGGAAACATTAGAAGAAATAGAAAGGAAAGAGAGAGAAGAGTCATCACCAGTGACAACATACTGTCACTGGTGCATTATCTATATCAGGGCTATCATATACGGCTCCAGGAGATGCACTGTAGAACTCCAGAGGTAACCATTCACATGGATTACACTTTGAGTGGTTGCCCCCTGGGGTTGTCCAAGGCTGTGGCCCTAAGAGTAGTATAATTGTAATTCACATTACACACATGCAAAGATGTGCCTCTCAAGGATATCCATAATCAATAGTCTTGTGCTCATGTCATCTGGTTCAATTTCCTTGATCCCTTATATTGTATTGCATGCTAGGTCCGAGTACAATGATGTGGTATGTATATATATTAAGGATAGCTGCCCTCTAACATGCTTCTGTGTGTTGCTTTTCTGGGCCATTTACATAGACCAGCTTTCATTTACAACCTGAGTATAAGGGGGAGAATTGGATGTGCTAATAAGCAAAGGAGGTGCATTAATTGATGTAGAATAATAAGAAATAGTGACATGAAATAGGTTTGATTACACTAAGTGCTACTGAGATAAAAGTAGAAATTATTCCACCCATATCCTAAAGAAACATTAAAAATTAAAAAGCACGTATTATTTTCTCCACAGTAAAACAATTACTCTTTATGCTATATATTTAAGTTTCGTAACTGCTGCTAATGCAGTTGTTTACACCTTTACTGTCGCTTTCATACCAAGACACACCATGAATAGGAATAGATTTGCTTTGCAATATGCGCAAGAACCTTAGCAGTGAGTCTGCACAATGCCTTGGAAGTCTGTGCATTGTATTGCATTGAGCCAAGTGAAGGGAACATTTCAGAGTAGGCTTATTTAATTAACCATAATGGACATTTTGGTTACAGTTAAATCATAATCATCAGCACCAGCTGCTCAAATTGTAGCCATTCAGAATACATTTGTGGAGTTCCTACTGTGTACCTAGGACAAAACTTGCTTTTGGTGATGCTCTAGGATTTCACATGTTGAGAGGGCTGTGCCTTTTAGAAAATTACTTCATAATGTTGTGGAATGACAAACCAGTGCCCTTAAAGAGTAAATGCACCTTCAGAAAGTATTTCTCTCACCTTTCTCCATAAGAAATTTCAAATAATGGTGGTCATGAGCACTTACCTAACACTGACTTCATAATTCCACTATTTTTCATATAATCATTGCAACCACAAGGATCCTTTCATTCTCTTTCAGATGCAACAAAAGGAAAATGCATCTTATTCCAATAAACTCAAAAGTTGTAGCTACCCAAGCCTAAAACTTATACATGTATGTATATATATAAATTTTAGAAATTATAATAAATTTATATTATGTATATATAACTTACATTAAGTTGGTTTCCAATTAACAAATTAATCAAATTCCAGAAAGTATATTAAATTATTTTATTAAAACTTGAAACTTATTTTTCCCTATCAACAATGTTATAAATTAGCAGTTCTAATTTAGGAAGATTATGTTCTTAAATCTGAATATAAAGCAAAAATTGTATATAATCAGTTGAAAAAAATCCCATGAATGACCCAAATATATGGTTTTGCAATATATAATCCAGTCCATTAACATGTGTAAATATTATATTTATAGTATTGTGAGTATGTAGTTCTATGGAGAGAGCTCATAAACAGAAATTAATTTATTTAAGAGTTTTCTGATTAAAACATTTCAACAACACGGGGAGGGGGAGGGGGAAGGGTAAGCTGGGACAAAGTGAGAGAGTGGCATGGACTACCAAATATATATATATTTGGTATATATATACTACCAATATAGTGGTATATACTATATGGTATATATGGTATATATATATACTACCAATATATACACTACCAAATGGAAAATAGATAGCTCGTGGGAAGCAGCCACATAGCACAGGTAGATCAGCTCCCATGATTTGTGTCCACCTAGAGAGGTGGGATAGGGAGTGTGGGAGGGAGATGCAAGAGGGAGGAAATATGGGGATGTATGTATATGTAGCTGATTCACCTTGTTATACAACAGAAGCTAACACAACATTGTAAAGCAATTATACTCCAATAAAGATGTTAAAAAATAATGTTAGAAGACAAACATGAAAGAAATCTGCTATGAAGTAGAAAACAAAAACATTTCAACAAATATATCAAAATTTCAACTTGTCAGTTCTTCCTATTTATGGTTATTTTCATCCTCTCCTGTATAGTGTTTTATCAGGCCTCCAACTCTTCATTATTTAATCTTTCTCCAGGGCTTTCAACTGCTTTTACTAGACTAATACAAAACTATCACTAATCAGTTACCTACTCACCTGAAGAATGAATTTCCCTTCTTCACCAAGGCTGAAAACTCATTAAAATCCTTGATGCTTCCTTTTCAAAGGGTCGACATCATTCATTTATCCTTTCAACCTTATCAATTTACCTGAACCATGCTATTTAAATTGTTCCCTCTCCCTTCTCTAATTTTCTCTCCCCCAACCTTTCCCTTTCCTTCTCCATCTCTCCCCCATATTTGTGTAGAACTGAATCTGATAGGCCTAGGCTGGAATTCAATAGGAGTTATAACACTCACTGAAGTAACTATTCCATTTGTGTAAAGCAGTGTTCTTTTCCCAGTTGCTGGTACCAAGAAATAACCCCCCAACCCTTTTTTTTACTATCTCTGCTCCTGGGAGCAGATATAGGCAGGGAAAATTCTAGTAGGAAGAAGAGTCTCCAGCATCAGTGTCTCACAGATTTTTCTGGCTTTCCATCTCACTTAGAATAAAATTTCACCTCCTTACCATGTCTTACAAGGTCCCACAGGATCTGGACCCAGTTCCTCTGTTTGACCGGAGCTCACATCACACTTTCTTCCAGATCCCCACAATGACCTACATCTTATTCCTGGACTGTATTCAATTGTTGGCCTCTCAAAACTTTCGCACTAACTATTCCAGCTGCTTCTCAGCTCCAGGGTCCCCTACTCCGAAAGGTCTCCTCAGACCAACCAATTTAAATTTGGTCCCCATCCTCCTCAGCTATTATTCTATAACTCTGTTTACTTCCTTCCTACCACGATCTGCACCTCTTTTAAACTGACCAGTTATTTAGAATCCATATCCCTCAACTAGAATACATATCTCCCTAAAGTGTGGGTCTTTTTTGACTGCAGTTTCCTAGAACCTGGGATCTGTAAAAGAGGTATCTACTAAACATTTGTTGAGTAAAAACATATGGTGAATAAGATGACTCTTCTAACTTGGACGTTCATCATGTTGTACATCTTAACTTACATCATTCCCTGGGCCCTCCCACTGAAAACATCAATCTCAAATATGGCAAAAGGAGACTTATGTGAGCATGTCACTCAGCTTGCCTGTTCCACCTAGCAATCTTCATTTATCTATGAGTTCCACAAAAATTTAACTTTTGAGGACTAAACGTAGCCTGTAGGCAGGACAAATTCTTAGCAAACACTGGAGGTTTTATAATTAACCTCGCAAAATTCCTTGGCGTGCAAATAAATTGTAATCTCCCCACTAGCTCCCTTGTGCCTCTATACATTTCTACATACTTTCCTCTACTCAGCACCCATGTTGAGCCTTTATTCATAAACCTCCACTGTCCATGTCCCTCCTCTGCTCAAAACCTCTATCAAATAAAAAACAAATCTGGACTTAAGAAAAAACAATTTTCAAAAAGACGATTGCACTAAAGGAAGGGGGATACTGCTATAGAGGGAGGGGGCTGCTACTGAAACAGGGAGAAAGCCCAGACCATGAGGTATGCAAAGAAATCAAAGTCAAGCAGAAAACGGCTTTTCTTTTTGAAAAGGAATAAATCAGGCAAGAAAGAGGCAGGCCTGAGAGAGTGGGATGAGCAGATAGTTTGATGGGACAGCTGAGCGGAAGATGTCTTTCCTTGTGAGCAATTTTCAGGAGAGATCATTAAGAAGAGATTGTTCTGAATTCCTATGTTTGTTTTGCCTTAGGGGTGAGTCCATGTGATGAAGAGAGAAACTTTAAAGTTTGGTCAACAGACATTTTGTTCCAATTGGTCAGAGGGGACAAATAGTTCAGCAAATCATTTATGAGACAAGGAATGAGAATGGAGAGGGTCAGTATCTGGCCTTTCCCTAAGTAAACAAAGACATCATCCCTGAGTCTTACCTTAGTCATGAGGAGAAGTAAGCCATTCTTTGCAGTAAGCCTTTTCCCAGGATACAAAAGAAGAGGGATTTCTTGAACCATTGCTGATTTCCACGAACACACGGCTCAGGTTAAGTTTAACATGGTCACTTCCAGTGGCTTTCTAATTCACCCAAAGTAACACCTAGTATATTTCAGTGGTCTACAAGACCCTACGTGATCTGACTTGCACCAACTATCTGAGTTATCTCTATCCCATCCCACTTGTGCTCACTGGCCTCTTCAGGCTCCATGCTAGGCATGTTCCCCCTCCAAGACTTCTGGGCTTGCTCACCCTCTGCCTGGACCGCTCTTCTCCAAGATATCTACACAGCTTTCTCCCTCATTGCTTTCGGATGTCTACTTAAATGTCATCATTTCACAAAGCCTATCTTGACCACCTTTACATAATAAAAGAATTACTCTTCCTCATAACAACTCATCCCTCCAAGCTCCTCATCCTGCTACCTTTCACTCCATGGCACTTATCACAATTATAGGCCTTGGCTTGAGTTGGTTTCTACTCCCTTCACTAAAATGTAAGCTCAAGTAGGCAGGGACTTTGTCTCTTTTATTCCCTACTGTACTATTATTACCTTTAATTATTTGTTAGATGACTGAATGACCTAACAAAAGACTGAATGAATGAATGAATAAGACTATACAGTATTATCGCAGACTAGGAAACTTCGCTGAAAAAAAAACAGTAGTGTTTAAGAAGTGGTTTCTCTTAGGAGCCTATGGAAAATTAGAACCAAAGTGAGGAACCCTAAAGCGAAGAGAGTCATCAAGCCCTGCACTCAATTCCTAGCACTAGAAATCACCAAAGAAATCCAATTAAAATTTAAATGAAACTGGTAACAAAATTGATTCAAGTTTCTGATGTTCTACCAGTCTGTGGTATCTCATAGGCAGGACCCATGGAATGGACCTGACCTACTGAAAAGGTATAATGCACATATAGGCTAAAGATGGAAATGTTAAATATATTGAAAACAAAAAGAGGGAATAGTAATTAATTATGTTGTTAGAATAAACACATGGTTTGTGTTCCAAGTCTAAGTAGACTAGATTAATCAAATGTCACACTGACATTTCTAATAATGGTGGCACTGGGCAAATTCCATTAGTGAACTATACCTGTCAAGAGAAAAGTAACAGAAGATCAATTAAATACACAGGAAATTATCTTCCCCCCAGATAGTCCATGGATCTTCTCATTTGTGGTGGTGCTTGGATCCTTTGAAAATTAGCTAGGTGTTTGCATAAGATTAATAACTACTGTTCTTCCTTGCACCCCTAAATAACTTTATGTTGCTTAACACCCTAGAGTTATCTAATATCTTTGAGAAAGAGAGGCTTTCAATGGTAAGAGCAAATTAAAAATGGCTTAATATGTCAGAAAGGATCATGGCATTCTAACACAAAGTCCTCCGTATTAATAAACGCACTTGCAATGTTCCCAAGATTAATGAGAAATATCTTGGCAGAATTCACTTGAGCAATGGATTTGCATGGTTATACTTATAGATCATCTTAAAATCGCCTGCTTGAATGCAGACAATGATATCATAAATATGTATTTGAAACAAAATTTAAATTTTAAGGAATCAATATCCATCCATTAAAGAGGAGGAAACAAATGCATTACAATGAATCTCAGGTAAATGAAAAGGGCTGAATCTAGAGCTATGAGTCTCTTTATATTTGTGACTTTGAGGATATTATTATTCAAAGCAAGGCTATACCTCAATTGATTCCTTCGGAGGCACTCTTATATGACAGTTTAGTGGGAGTGAGTTCAATTCTTATATACCAATTCTCCTAGAACTGAGAAATCTCAGGTTAAAATCCCTAGAGCAAATGTAGGATTTTGCTCTAAGATGTGCTAGATAGGAAGGCTGGACTGGCAAGTGCTCTGTAGAAGTTGCCAGATTTTATCATCCACGGACAAACGGAGTCATCACTGCTCTGTTCAGGTCCTTCTGGTCTCACAGGGAACCAGATTAATTGTAGAGATGTTCCAGAAGTGTCTTCTGTGAAGATTTCTTTTCTAAAAAGAAAACAGTGAAAGAAGCCAGACACAGAGATGGGTATAAGTATTATTCCATTTTTATAAAGTTCTAGAACATCAAAATAAGAGTGCAGTTGGGTTGAAGGTGCCCTCCCCCCAAAATATGTTCACATTCTAAGCCCCAGAATCTTTAAATGTGACTTTTTAATTTTTTTGGAAAAAGGGTCTTTATAGATATAATTAAAGGTCTTGAAATGAGATTTATCTTGGATTTTCCAAACAGGCTCTAAATCCAATGACAAATGTCCATATAAGAGGCACACAGGGGAGAGACAGAAAGAATAGGCCATGTGACGATGGAGGCAGAGATGGGAGTGATACAGCCATAAGCCAAGGGAAGCCTGGAGCCACCAGAGACAAGAGGAGGCCAGGGAGGATCCTCCCCTAGTGCCTTCAGAGGGAGTACAGTACTGACAATGCCTTAATTTTGGACTTCAGTCTTTGCAGGAGTATGATATGTCTGGAAACCAAAGTAAAATAATACAAAATGATGTAATTTTCTAAAAGTGAAAATAAATCCTCAAAGTGAATTCTAATCTATTGAGCAGGCTGAGTATATCCTGATAGAAGGATTTAGGCCAAGTCTCTCTTTAGAAAATGGTATGCTACCAATGTTTTGTTAAGTAGAATTTTTAAAAATATAATTACACATCTTAAAATGGACTAGAAAAATTTCATGTCAGAGGGAATCATTTCTGAACTGGTTGTGACTTGACCATACATTCCACGTTTTTCTTGTTGCAATTCGATGATAATTACTAAAACCATATGTTTTAGTAATTATTGCCAAATTATTATTTGTCCTGAGTAGGATTTATTTGAAGACTTGTTTGTTTACTTTTTTCTTACATGACACTTCTCATATTCTGCTCATGAGATAAAAGTACCTTTTGAGATAAAAATCAGACAACTTGGGAAGATCTTTGATTTATAACCTTTTTTCTTCATTTTCTCTTTGGCATTACACTCTAATTTACTAAAACATATCTAAATTTTAGAGTTGAAACTCACAAAATTTCAAACATTTAAGGCATTGTCAAAAATAATGTATTAGATGTGTGTGAAATAGATGTGTATTAGATAGTATTAATTAAGCAATGGACAGTCCATATTTAATCTTTATATCTGTAAATCATACTAGAAGTAGACAAGATAAACAACTACAGATACTAAAATGAGTGCATACTTAAATTAAAATGAAAATTCAAAAGATTTCCTATGTCTGAAATGTTTCATTAAATAGAAATGTCTCATAGCCCATAAATCTCTGAATTTTCAAAAAAAATCTGCTATTTAATTATGTAATGGTATTTAAAAGTAACCTAGGTAAAAATACAATGCTACCAAATAACAGACACAGCACATGTATGAGAAGATGGAGGTAGACATTTTTATCCATTATTGATAGAATAAACAACTACAAAACAAAACTACTACTAAACAATTACTACAAAATATAGCAACTACTACATAAGTTAGGGCAACCTCTATGGAGGGCCACTTGTCAATGTCTGCTAGAAATACAAATGCATTTGTACTGACGTAGTAGGATTTATTGTTAAGCTTTAGAAAAGGTAAGATGCATAACAATCCCTATAATATACTATTTTTTCAAAAAGAATGGTCAGGGCCCCAGTTGTTTGCTTATAAGACTTGATTGGTAAGGTAATGGGTAACAGGATAGGAAAAACATTTTCCTGTATACCCTTTGGTGTCTTCTGAATTTTGAACCATATGACTGTGTTATGTATTCAAAGTAAAGAAAATCAAAATTATAAGAAAGATAGCCTAAGTAACAGATTAGTGGAAGTTATTATAGAATTATTAAATAGATCCAGTATGCATAGGAATTTAGTATAATATAACTGTGACCTTATATATAAAAGACAGACTAGTCAATAAAAGTGGTTGGAAAAATGTAAACCAAGACCCTATTTCACTAATTTCACCAAGTTCATTCTTCATGAATTGGAAAACTTAATGTTAAAAAATAAAACCACAAAAGTACTAGAATAAAATAGGCCTCAAATATGCTTATACTTTTGGGAATAAACAAGACTAAAATTACATGACAATGAAATATCATAGGGAAAAAGACAGATTATGTCAAAATATATGTAGTTAGAGATAAGGATATGTAGCAAAAATCAACAAAATAAAATTTAAAAGCAAACAATAAAAACTGCAAAAATATATGACAAACATTAATGTTTATTCAATAAATTGTTTATCAAGCAGCTACTAAGTACTAAAAAATGAGAAACTGAGGTCAGTGATATTCGCTCAGCCTTTGCCCACATGGAGATCTTTCAAATAATAATAATACAAGTACCGACATGTACACACTGCTATATTTAAAATAGATAACCAAAAAGGACCTACTGTAAAAAAATAAAATATATAAAAAAATTTACACCATGTGGCCTATAGTTGAAGTCAGATTGCCTCAAATATATAATGCCATCTAAATTTGGTGAAGATCTATCTAGCTGTTTTTGTGTGATAGAATAATGGAAACTGAATTTTACTATATAAATTTAGATCGTTGCAGTTGATACATTTCTGTTTTTTAATGGTAGTTTAGCCTTAGTTCTGTACCTAAGTGGATTCAGTGGGAACTAAGAATTTCTCTCCTTAGATACCCTATTATTGAGTTCTTTATTTTGAATCTTGTCTTACTTGGTTGGATTTTGTCAAGTCACATTTTTGCCTAAATTTTTAAGTGAGATTATGACATATGTACAGAACAGTGCACAAATAAGTGTGGAATCTGAACTTTACAAACTGAACATATGCATTTAAGTGTCACCCAAATCAAGATGTGGATCATTGTAAGAACCCCAGAAAACTCTCTCATGCTCCCATCCCAGCCATCACCCTTTCATTAGGAGTAACCAATATTATGACTTCAAACCCCATAGATGAGTTTGTTATTAAAAAAAATAATAATAATCGTAGAACCATACGTTTTGTACACTTTTGTGTCTGCCTTTCATTCATTTGTATTTCTTTTCTTTTCTTTTTCTACTTTTTATTTTATTTTGGAGTATAGTTGATTAACAATGTTGTGATATTTTCAGGTGTACAGCAAAGTTACTCAGTTATACATATACATGTATCTATTCTTTTTCTGTTTTTTTAATTTTTATTTTAGTTAAGTAGAGTTAAATATTATATTAGTTTCAGGTGTACAGCATAGTGATTTGATATTTTTATAAATTATACTCCACATAAAGTGATTATACAATACTGACTATTTTCTCTGTGCTGTACATTACATCCTTATATCTTGTTTTTTTGTTTTGTTTTTATTCTTATTTTTCAACATCTTTACTGGAGTATAATTGCTTTACAATGGTGTGTTAGTTTCTGCTTTGTAACAAGGGGAATCAGCTATGCATATACATATATCCCCATATAGCCTCCCTCTTGTGTCTGCCTCCCACCATCCCTATCATACCCTTCTACATGGTCACAAACCACTGAGCTGATCTCCTTGAGTTATGTGGCAGCTTCCCACTAGCTATCTATTTTACATTTGGTAGTGTATATATGTCAATGCCATTCTCTCACTTCGTCCCAGCTTATCCTTCCTCCTCCCCATGTCCTCAAGTCCATTCTCTATGTCTGTGTCTTTATTCCTGTCCTGCCTCTAGGTTCTTCAGAAACATTTTCTTTTTCTTAGATTACATTTATATGTGTTAGCATATGGTATTTGTTTTTTTCTTTCTAACTCACTTCACTCTGTATGACAGACTCTATGTCCATTCACCTCACTACAAATAACTCAATTTTGTCCCTTTTTATGTCTAAGTAATATTCCATTGTGTATATGAGCCACATCTTCTTTATCCATTCATCTGTCAATGGACTCTTCGGTTGCTTCCATGTCCTGGCTATTGTAAATAGACCTACAATAAACATTGTGGTACATTACTGTTTTTGAATTATGGTTTTCTCAGCGAATAAGCCCAGTAGTGGGATTGCTAGGTCGTATGGTAGTTCTATTTTTAGTTTTTTAAGGAACCTCCATAATGTTCTCCATAGCGGTTGTATCAATTTAAATATCCACCAACAGGACAAGAGGGTACTTTTTTCTCCATACCCTCTCCAGCATTTATTGTTTGTAGACTTTCTGATGCTGGACATTCTGACTGGTGTGAGGTGATACCTCATTGCAGTTTTGATTTTCATTTCTCTAATGATTAGTGATGCTGAGCATCCTTTCATGTGTTTGTTGGCAATCTGTGTATCTTCTTTGGAGAAATGTCTATTTAGCTCTTCTGCCCATTTTTGGATTGGGGTGTTTGTTTATTTGATATTGAGCTGCATGAGCTGCTTGTAAATTTTGGAGACTAATCCACTGTCAGTTGCTTCATTTGCAAATACTTTCTCCCATTCTGAGAGTTGTTGTTTCGTCTTGTTTATGGTTTCCTTTGTTGTGCAAAAGCTTTTAAGTTTCATTAGGTCCCATTTGTTTATTTTTGTTTTTGTTGCCATTTCTCTAGGAGGTAGGTCAAAAAGGATCTTGCTGTAATTTATGTCATAGAGTGTTCTGACTAAGTTTCCCTGTAAGAGTTTTATAGTGTCTCGCCTTCCATTTAGGTTTTAATCTATTTTGAGTTTATTATTGTGTATGATGTTAGCGAGTGTCCTAATTTCATTCTTTTACATGTAGCTGTCCAGTTTTCCCAGCACCACTTATTGAAGAAGCTTTCTTTTCTTCATTTTATATTCTTGCCTCCTTTGTCAAAGATAAGGTGACCATATGTGCATGTGTTTATCTCTGGGCTTTCTATACTTTTCCACTGATCTATATTTCTGTTTTTGTGTCAGTACCATACTCTCTTCATTACTGTAGCTTTGTAGTAGAGTCCGAAGTCTGGGAGCCTGATTCTTCTAGTTCCGTTTTTCTTTCTCAAGATTGATTTGCCTATTCGGGATCTTTTGTGTTTCCATACAAATTGAGAAATTTTTTGCTCTAGCTCTGTGAAAAATGCCACGGGTGATTTGATAGGGATTGCATGGAATCTGTAGTTTGCTTTGGGTAGTAGAGTCATTTTCACAATGTTGATTCTTCCAATCCAAGAACATGGTATATCTCTCCATCTGTTTGTATCATATTTAATTTCTTTCATCAGTGTCTTATAGTTTTCTGCATACAGGTCTTTTTTCTCCTCAGGTAGACTTATTTCTAGGTATTTTATTCTCCTTGTTGCAGTGGTAAATGGGAATGTTTCCTTAATTGCTCTTTCAGATTTTTCATTATTAGTGTATAGGAATGCAAGAGATTTCTGTGCATTAACTTTGTATCCTGCTACTTTACCAAATTCATTGATTAGCTCTAGCAGTTTTCTGGTAGCATCTTTAGGATTCTCTATGTATAGTAACATGTCATCTGCAAAGAGTGACAGTTTTACTGCTTCTTTTACAATTTGGATTCCTTTTGTTTCTTTTCCTTCTCTGATTGCTGTGGTTAAGACTTCCAAAACTATGTTGAATAATAGTGGTGAGAGTGGGCAACATTGTCTCACTTCTGATCTTAGTGGAAATGCTTTCAGTTTTCACAATTGAGAATTAAGCTGTCTGTGGGTTTGTCATATATGGCCTTTATTATGTTGAGGTAATGTCCTCTGTGCCTACTTTTTGGGGAGTTTTTATCATAAATTGGTATTGAATTTCGTCAGTACATTTTCCTGCATCAATTAAGAGGATCATATGGTTTTTCTCCTTCAATTTGTGAATATTGTGTACCGCATTGAATGATTTTCATATATTGAAGGATCCTTGCATTCCTGAGATAAACTCCACTTGATCATGGTGTATGATATTTTTAATGTGCTGTTGGATTCTGTTTGCTAGTATTTTGTTGAGGATTTTTGCATGTATGTTCATCTGTGATATTGGCCTGTAGTTTTCTTTTTTTGTGACATCTTTGTCTGGTTTTGATATCAGGGTGATGGTAGCCTTGTAGAATGAGTTTGGAAGTGTTCCTCCCTCTGATATATTTTGGAAGAGTTTGAGAAGGGTAGGTGTTAGCTCTTCTCTAAATGTTTGATAGAATTTGCCTGTGAAGCCATCTGGTCCTGGGCTTTTGTTTGTTGGAATATTTTTTTTTTTTTTTTTTTTTTTTTTTTTCGGTACGTGGCCCTCTCACTGTTGTGGCCTCTCCCGTTGTGGAGCACAGGCTCCGGACGCGCAGGCTCAGCGGCCATGGCTCATGGGCCCAGCCGCTCCGCGGCATGTGGGATCTTCCCGGACCGGGGCACGAACCCACGTCCCCTGCATCATCAGGCAGACTCTCAACCACTGCGCCACCAGGGAAGCCCTGTTGGAAGATTTTTAATCACAGTTTCAATTTCAGTGCTTGTGATTTGCCTGTTTATATTTTCTATTTCTTCCTGATTCAGTCTCAGAAGGTTGTACATTTCTAAGAATTTGTCCATTTCTTCCAGGTGGTCCATTTTATTGGCATAGAGTTGCTTGTAGTCATCTCTCATGATCCTTTGTATTTCTGCAGTGTCAGTTGTTACTTCTCCTTTTTCATTTCTAATTCTATTGATTTGAGTCTTCTCCCTTTTTTTCTTGCTGAATCTGGCTAATCATTTATCAATTTTGTTTATCTTGTCAAAGAACCAGCTTTTAGTTTTATTGATCTTTGCTATGGTTGCCTTCATTTCTTTTTCATTTATTTCTGATCTGATATTTATGATTTCTTTCCTTCTACTAACTTTGGGTGTTTTCTGTTCTTCTTTCTTTAATTGCTTTAGGTGTAAGGTTAGGTTATTTATTTGAGGTGTTTCTTTTCTTGAGGTAGAATTGTATTGCTATAAACTTCCCTCTTAGAACTGCTTTTGCTGCGTCCCATTGGTTTTGATTTGTGTTTTCTCTGTCATTTGTTTCTAGGTGTTTTTTGATTTCCTCTTTGATTTCTTCAGTGATCTCTTGATCATATAGTAGTGTAATGTTGAACCTTCATGTGTTTATATTTTTTACAGTGTTTTTCCTCTAATTGATACTAGTCTAATAGCATTGTGGTCAGAAAAGATACTTGATAACATTTCAATTTTCCTAAATATACCAAGGCTTGATTTATAAACAAAGATATGATCTATCCTGGAGAATGTTCCACGAGCACTTGAGAAGAAAGTGTATTCTGTTGTTTTTGGATGGAATGTCCTAGAAATATCAATTAAGTCCATCTTCTTTAATGTGTTATTTAAAGCTTGGGTTTCTTATTTATTTTCATTTTGGATGATCTGTCCATTGGTGAAAGTGGCGTGTTAAAGTCCCCTTCTATTATTGTGTTACTGCCGATTTCCCCTTTTACAGCTGTTAGCATTTGCCTTTTGTGGGTGCTTCTATTTTGAGTGCATAAATATTTACAATTGTTATATCTTCTTCTTGGTTTGATCCTTGGATCATTATGGAGTGTCCTTCCTTGTCTTTTATAATAGTCTTTATTTTAAAGTCTATTTTGTCTGATATGAGAATTGCTACTCCAGCTTCTTTTGATTTCCATTTACTTGGAATATCTTTTTCCATACCCTCGCTTTCAGTCTGTATGTGTCCCTAGGTCTGAAGTGTGTCTCCTGTAGACAGCATATATATGGGTCTTATTTTTTTCTCCATTCCTCCAGTCTATGTCTTTTGTTTGAGCATTTAATCCATTTATATTTAAGGTAATTATCACTATGTACTTTCCTATTTTCCTTTTCTTAACTGTTTTGGGTTTGATATTGTAGGTCTTTTCCTTCTCCTATGTTTCCTGCCTAGAGAAGTTCTTTAGCATTTGTTGTAAAGGTGGTTTGGTGGTGCTGAATTCTGTTAGCTTTTGCTTGTCTGTAAAGTTTTTAATTTCTCCGTTGAATCTGAATGAAATCCTTCCTGGGTAGAGTAATCTTGGTTGTAGGATTTTCTCCTTCATCACTTTAAATATGTCCTGCCACTCCCTTCTGGCTTGCAGAGTTTCTCTTGAAAGATCAGCTGTTAACCTTTTGGGAATTCCCTTCTATGTTATTTATTACTTTACCCTTGTTGATATTAATATTTTTTCTCTGTATAATTTTTTTTGTAGTTTGATTAATATGTGTCTTGATGTGTTTCTCCTTGGATTTATGCAGTATGGGACTCTCTGCACTTCCTGGACCTGATTGACTATTTCCTTTCCCATATTAAGGAAGTTTTCAACTATAATCTCTTCAAATATTTTCTCAGTCCCTTTCTCTTTCTCTTCTTCTTCTGGGACCCCTATAATTCGAATGTTGGTGCATTTAATGTTGTCCCAATCATCTCTGATACTGTCCTCAATTCTTTTCATTCTTTTTTCTTTATTCTGCTCTGTGGTAGTTATTTCCACTATCTTATCTTCCAGGTCACTTATCTGTTTTTCTGCCTCAGTTATTCTGCTATTGATTCCTTCTAGAGAATTTTTAATTTCATGTATCATGTTGTTCTTCATTGTTTTTTGCTCTTTAGTTCTTCTAGGTCCTTGTTAAAGGTGTCTTGTATTTTTTCCATTCTATTTCAAAGATTTTGGATCATCTTTACTATCATTACTCTGAATCCTTTTTCAGGTAGACTGCTTATTTCCTCTTCATTTGTTTGGTCTGTTGCGTTTTTAAGTTGCTCCTTCATCTGCTGTGTATTTATCTGTCTTCTCATTTTGCTTAACTTACTGTGTTTGGGGGTCTCCTTTTCACAGGCTGCAGGTTCATAGTTCCTGTTGTTTTTCATGTCTACCCCCAGTGCTTAAGGTTGGTTCAGTGGGTTGTGTAGGCTTCCTGATGGAGGGGACTGGTGCCTGTGTTCTGGTGGATAAGGCTGGATCATGTCTTTCTGGTGGGCAGGGTCACATCCGGTGTTGTGTTCTGGCATGTCTGTGACCTTATTATGACTTTAGGCAGCCTCTCTGCTAACAGGTGAGGTGGTGTTCCTGTCTTGCTAGTTGTTTGGCATGGGATGTCCAGCACTGGAGCTTGCTGGTCATTGAGTGGTATTGGGTTTTAGCGTTGAGATAGATAAGTCTGGGAGAGTGCTCACCAATTGATATTGCATGGTGTCAGGAGGTCTCTGGTGGAGCAATGTTTTGAACTCTGCTCTCCCACCTCAGAGGTTCAGGCCTGACACCCGGCCAGAGCTCCAAGACCTTGTCAGCCACTCAGCTATGTACATGGGGAGTTTCTTGCCTTTTGGGAAGTCTGAGGTCTTCTTCCAGTGTTCAGTAGGTGTTCTGTAGCTGTTCCAAATGTATATGTATTTTTGATCTATTTGTTGGGAGGCAGGTCATCTCCACGTCTTTCTCCTGTGACTTCTTGAAGGTCCTCTATTCTTTTTCAAATTCTTTTCCCATTTAGGTTGTTACATAATATTAAGCAGAGTTCTCTGTGCTATATAGTAGGTCCTTGTTGGTTATCCATTTTAAATATAGCAGTGTGCACTTGTCAATCCCAAACTCCCTAACCATTTGTATTCTGAATTTCCATGCTGTCCCAAGTAACAAATTTTTCTGTTTTTTTCCTATATAGTACTCTATTATATGACTATACCATGGTTCATTTATCCCTTCTGCTGTTGGTGGATATTTGCATTATTTCCAGTTTTTGGTAATTGCAATAATGCTGTTAAAAACACTCTTATAAATTATTTTAGGAAATGTATACAACTATTTCAAGTTGGGTGTATACATAGTAGAATTACTGGGGTTTAAGGTTTATGTATGCTGAGCTTTAGTAGATACTGTCAAGCACTGTGCCTGGTCTACTCTCCCACCAGCAGCTTATGAGAATTCCACTTGCTTACTGACACTAGCTATTGTGTTATGGTTCATTTTATTTATTTTGTTAGATGTTTACTGGTATTTCTTTGTGGTTTTCATTTTATGTCCTTGAGAATATTGATTTTTTTAAATTGGGGTATATTTGCTTTACAATGTTGTGCTAGTTTCTGCTGTACAGTGAAGTGAATCAGCTATACATATACATATATCCCCTCTTTTTTGGATATCCTTCCCATTTAGGTCACCACAGAGCATTGAGTAGAGTTCCCTGTGCTATACAGCAGGTTCTCATTAGTTTATCTATTTTATACATCACATTGTATATATGTTGATCCCAGTCTCCCAATTCCTCCCGCCACCCGCCCCTGTCCCCAATCGGTGTCCACACATCTGTTCTTTACTTTTGTGTCTCTATTTCTGCTTTGAAAATAGGTTCATCTGTTTGGTGGGAATGTAAATTGATACATCCACTATGGAGAATATTTATTTTGAATAGATTTTCATATGCCTATCAGCCTTGATTATACTCTTTTAGTGAGGTGCATCCAAGTCTTTTGTCCATTAAAAAAAAATTGTGTTGTCTGCTTTCCTTTGATTTGCACAGTTAAGTACTTTGTATGTATACAATATATGTATTGCACATAAAAAATAAAATAATACAAATGGTCTAATAAAAACTATTTGCAAAAGACAAAAATTTATACAAATGTCAGTAAATATATTTATAATATTCATCTTCACTAAAAGAATAACTGTAAAAACTAATATCAGATTACCAAGGATAGATAAATCCAGCATTGTCAAGAATGGGGGAAACTGATATTTCCATACATTGTGTGTGAGGCTGTAGAAAAATGTACAGCATTTTTATAGAGAAATTTGATAATGAAAATCAAAAAGTAAAATGTGTATGACTTTTACTGGAGCAATTTCACATCTAGTATCTTTCACTAAGGAGGAAAAAGATCAAGTGCATAAGAATTTATATGGGTGAGGATATTCACTGCAGCTTTGTTTATAAGAGTACAAAACTAAAACTAATCTTCACTGTGTATCACTAAAGAGTTGAGAAAATGAAGCAAAGTAAAAGTAAATGCAAAGTAATTCTCTGGAGCCATCAAAAAAGGAGACAATTTAGTTATATTCATTAACCGAAAAGATATCCATTCATTTTTGAAGAAAAAATAGTTTCAAATCTATGACCTTACCCGTGGGGAAGTCTTTGCCCATTTTGTGAGAAATAACTCATTCAAGTCTTCAAATGTGTTGAATGGATGACCCAGGTTCTGTCTTCTAGCCTAGAACAGGTATACACTGAACCAGTTAGAGTAACTTGACCACAGTCCCAAGGGGATCACAGAGGGTTGGTGCTCATCTCAGGTGGCTGACCACATCTTGTCCTTCTGAGAACTCTGAATTCTGTGTAGCAAGGCCAGAGTCTCCATCAACATTAGAATCCCTAGTGTTGACTAAGTGAAACTTGGCACATTTAGTCAGATTAAGCATAAACAACCTCTCCATGACTCAGCAGTTCTGTTCCTTATATACACTCCAAAGAAATTTTCTCACAAACCCATAAGGGAGCATCTAAGAAAACATTTGAAATTGGTGTAGGCACTATGAAGAACAGTATGGAGGTTCCTCAAAAAACTAAAAATAGAGTTATCATATGATCCAGCAATCCTGCTTCTGGGCACATGTCAGGACAAAACTATAATTTGAAAACATACATCCACCCCTATGTTCATAGCAGCACTACTTACAATAGCCAAGGCATGGAAGTAACCTAAATGTCCATCGACAGGTGAATGGATAAAGAAGATGTGGTATATATATACAATGGAATATTACTCAGCCATAAAAAAATGAAATAATACCATTTGCAGCAACATGGATAAACCTAGGGATTATCATACTAAGCGAAGTAAGTCAGAAGGAGAAAGACAAATACCATACGATATCACTTATATGTGGAAACTAATATATGACACAAACTTCTACAAAACAGAAACAGGCTCACAGGCACAGAGAACAGACTTGTGGTTGCCAAAAGGAAGGGGAGATGGGGGAGGGATGGACTGGGAGTTTGGGTCTAGCAGATGCAAACTATTATATATAGAATGGATAAACAATGAGGTCCTATTGTATAGAATAGGGAACTATATTCAATATCCTGTAATAAACCATAATGGAAAAGAAAAAAAATAAGAAAACTTTTATTGCAGCATTGTGCAAGGGGTAGTGAGTTGGCAATAACCAAATGCCCATCATGGAGGAATGAATAGAGGATGCAATCCATGGCCCAACAGGCAGCTGTTAGAAACAATGGATTAGGCACACAGATAATAGCAAGGATAGTTCTGAGCAAAAAAAGAAACAAGAATATCTGAAAAACAAAGCAAGAACATTCATGTAAGTGAAAAATGCATGCAAACATACAACTATACACAACTTTCAGATAGGAACAAAAAGATGTGCATTAAACCTGTAGAACATCAGCTTTGGATGAGGAAGACAGTAACGAGAGTGGGAAGTAGGAATAACAATGACATAATCAAATATACATACAACTTATGAAGAGGGATATAGCATGGACTATAATGATAATTATTAATGATTATAATATGCCATGGATGTATGTATATAATTAACTCAACTTTCTGTTCCTGAACAGAGAAATAAAAGATAGAAAGAGAGGGAAGGTAGGATGGAAGAGAGGACAGAATTTACAGAGGGTGAGAGGAAGGAAGGAAGGAAAGGAGGAAGGAAGGAAAAAAGAAAGGAGCATGTTGCAAAGAAGCATATATAATATGATCCCATTTATACATAAATTTGCATATACATCAGTGTCCATGTATGTGCATATAGATGCATGTGTGCATATGTGTACAAAGAGATGTCTGAAACAATGGTCAATAGAAATGTTCATTAGTGTCATGCCCGGGAGTGAGATTGTAGTTTTATTTTTCTTTAATACTTCTTTTGTGTTGCTTGAATATTCCAGATGATGATGTGTTATATCTGTAATTTGAGGTGAGGAAGTGGCATAATTTCAAGTGTGGGAAGAAATAATGCATCCAGGCATAGCAGATCCCCTGACATTACTTTCATATAAACATTGTCTCTAATCATTTCTCCCTCACCCTCCAGTGTGTCAAATATAAGACAGATGTGACAGAAGCAATAGTGATTTAGTTATAAAATATTGAAATGCACTATTAAGATGGACAGGAAATCCATAAGATGCTTCTTCTGTAATTAAAAACAATATCAGAAACAAGTTTCCTGGCTTGAAACCAAGCAACAGAATGATGCTAAGTCCACAAGGGATGCTTGCCCAAATGCTTGCCCTGAAGCTACTTGTTCTCCTGCCTGCTTCAATTGAGCAGCTTCTCTTCGTACTCTCTTTTTTAAATTTTTAATTTTTTAAAATTTTATATTGGAGCATAGTTGATTAACAATGTTGTATTAGTTTCAGGTGTACAGCAAAATGATTCAGTTATACATATACTCTTGCAGGCCGGGCATCCTAGCAAAGGCTCCACTCTTTCAGGCAAGTGTACCCCTAGCAAAGTGAAATGAAGGCTTAGGCAACCTCTGGGACATCTGATCACTGAACAATTGAAGTGAAAGCACCTACTTTCTTTTCTTGAAATGTCTAATGCCCTGAAATTGTCTATGTCACCATGTTTGTAAATATTCCAATAATGTTATTAGAAAATAATGGATAAGCATGCGCAAGATGGGTACATTTAGCTTAAATCCAAAATATATCAATCTTGGAGATTAGAATCTCATGGACATGGTTGAAAAGAGTGGTGTTGCTAAAAAATGGTATTCCCCACAGCTAAGTTTCAGGAAATTCCAAGTAACATTTAGTAATTTCAAAGATACTAGCTAGCCCCTAATAAACGTTTTGCATATTCTATCTCATTGCTTCTTCCTAATTAAAGGTAATATCTACTTATGATATAGGTATAATTAGCCCAGTTTTACCAGAGTAAATGAGGTCATAGAAGTTAGATAACAAAGACTACAAAACTAATGAGTTCCAAAGCTGAACTTCAAATTCAATTATTTCTCAGCATTGAGCTCTCTAAGAAGCAAATCCAGGCATGGGGTTTGTTTCTCTTTGCACTTGCCTTATGCAGGTCACAACCATAGAAGTAATAAATCTTTACCAATTGTAGTACCTTTACTTTGTCAGCTGGATATCTGCAGCAAAATTTATTCCTACACAGATGTAGCTTTTTATGAAGTTACATCCTTAAAAAGATATCCAATGAATGGCAAATTAGTGGAACCTCTTCTAAACTTCAGGTTCATCTATTTTTATCAACAGGAAGTCAAAAGGTTTAAAATAGCCTCCTCTTTGTCACTATTTATAAAACATCATCCACTTGTTCCACACTAAGAAATATTATGGTTCCTATCGTTCCAGTTTTTTCTCTTGTTTTAATTGGGGTGATACATAGCTGTATAGTTTTAAATTTCGACCCCTTAATCAAATTTTGAGAAATATTCCCTCTCTTGGACATGTTTCCCTAGTAATTTCTTCATTGCATATTTTTTTGTTTTGTTTTTTTTTGTGGTACGCGGGCCTCTCACTGTTGTGGCCTCTCCCATTGCGGAGCACAGGCTCCGGATGTGCAGGCCCAACGGCCATGGCTCACAGGTCTAGCCGCTCTGCGGCATGTGGGATCTTCCCAGACCGGGGCACGAACACATGTCCCCTGCAGGCAGGCGGACTCTCACCCACTGTGCCACCAGGGAAGCCCTTCATTGCATATCTTAACTTTATAGTAAGTCAAATTATATGCCAAGTACAAGTACATAAGCAGTGTTTTGATATAAACTATGTTAATACTCATCTTACACAACCCAAATATTTGATCACTCTGTGTTGAGATTTGAGGTAAAATTTCTTATTAAGTTATGTGATGGGGTAAAGAAAAAAAGTTAAATCATGTACAAATTAATTGTAAAACTATTAAAAAGAAGCTTAGTTTCTTTAAATCTAAAAAGCAAGTCTGTTCATCCAGTGAAAGAAGTGAAGCTGGGTTGCCAAGAAGAGCAGTCTTCAAGGAAAAGTTATAAAATGCAAATTTCCTGTTGAAGAAAGGGAAGGTAAAAAATGACTTTGTAGAGAGCAACTCATCACCATGGTAACAGGAGTAAACATGGGACCTATCTGGGAGTAAAATACCACACAGCTGGACAGGGCTCACTGCAGAGCAGAGAGGCAGGAGACCTGGTCTTCTCTCTTCTCCTTTTATATGTATATTTTTTTTTGCCTCCATTCTGGTTTGAAAGAAGGAAAGTTCAAAAGATGAGGCGTGGCAGAGAAATATCACCAAAAGGTGAGAGTCTCCTTGGGCCTTGCCAGGAGCAACAGAAGGCAGCCCCCATAAGCAGACTGGCTGCTGTTATTAACACCTCAGCTGATAGACTGAACTAGTTGATGGCTGGAAAGAAGAGGCAGGAAGAGGTGCCTCTCAGTGAGGTTGCAAGTCCTCCAAAGTGTAGCACCAGGATTCCAAATTTCTCAGTTCCTCCATAGCTTAAGGCTGTCCTTTGTCAGTGAAATTACAGGTTTCAATGGACTGTTTAGCAGCAAAGGCAAAGAAGATACTAACACCAGAACAATATATCAGGGGCAGGACTTGCTATGTAATTCACAGGCCCAGTGCCAAGTGAAAATGTGGGCACATTGTCCAGAAATGATTAAGTTATTCAAGATAGCAACAGTAGAGCTGAACCCAAGTGCGGGGTCCTTCTAAGCATGGGACCCTGTGTGACTACACAATCTAACACCCATGAAAGCAGCCCTGATCAAGGGTTCCAGCTTTGAAAAACAAGGAGATCAAAAACAGCACATTGTTCTATATGTTGACATTCAATAGATGTCTGGTTTCCTTGACTTCTGCTTCAATTGTGATATCTTATTAGAACAAATGTGTATCTAAAATTTATAATGTTCTATTTTGCTAACAGAGTTTGAGTTGCTTAAGATGTTTGATAATATCTTAAAGTTGTACTCATACATTTCAGAAAAGAGAAGCAGGCTGCCTGTTCAGTAACCCAAGAGGACAAAAATGCTTTCTGTTGATAAACCAAGAACCAACTGGGTATAAGAATACTATAATTCACTGCAGAAGACAGAGAGTTGGAGGGGAAAGCAGGGGGAAAAAATGAATGTCCTGCTGGTAGAGTTTATATTTAGAAATATGTAAATCCTCTAAGTAGAAGAAAATGTGACATTCTTGTTTTTGCATGCCTCATCTAGCACAGAGGCATAGAGTCTGGCTATATATAGCTTACCATGTTAGACTGAATAAATGAATGATTTTTCAGATGGAAAAAAAGGATGCACAAGGCTTGAGAAGGTATGTTGCTCTGCTATTATTTCAAGCTGAAGGAAATCAATCCAAAGTGCCTTAGTTTATGACAGAATTCCCCACCAGGTGCGTGCATGCCCCCAGAATATGTTACAAATGTGCTGGGATACTGAACCCATTCTGTCCTTCTTTTTCTGTCTTGGTGCATGCTATACACATTTGTATCATTTTCTAGATGAGCTGTAGTGTGTAAGAGGTTGGAGCACTGGCTATGACTTGTAGAGATATATAGGAACCCAAGTGGGATTATCTAGTTTGATGAAGTAGTGCGTGCTCTTTGTAGGGTGTGATGAAGAGGTGGAAGGAAACATTTCATGACTCTACCTTGGCAAAAGACAGATGGACATATATTGAAAAGAATAGCTTGCACAGCTTCAGCAGACAAGGAAGACAACTTGGGAATACTAAAGGTGATGATAATTACCTAACACACGTGAAGAAAGACCAGCCCTGTCACATGAAATTTTGCCAGGGCTCATTTTGAAATATTTCCAGGATACACTGCCCCAAGCCAAAATGAGTTGAAACCTAGAAGAATCAGGACTTTCTGTGCCCTGTGCAATTTATCTGTTGCCAGTTCTTTTGCAC
Source organism: Tursiops truncatus (assembly GCF_011762595.2). Classification (NCBI taxonomy): domain Eukaryota; kingdom Metazoa; phylum Chordata; class Mammalia; order Artiodactyla; family Delphinidae; genus Tursiops; species Tursiops truncatus. The sequence continues at coordinate 129,205,446 of NC_047037.1, read as the reverse complement.
GCAGAATGTTCAAAAGCAGAACTTACGCAGAGCAAGCAAGAGTCCCATGCTTTACTGCTTTGTCTTAATATAACTAATGCAAAAAGATATTTTTGTAACTGATTACAAAGCATTGGCTTCCCAGGCTTCTTAATGAGGAGTTTAACTAAATGCTCCATCTATATTTTATAAGTACTACACTTTATCTATCTTTATCAGCCTCTCTCCTAAATGAAGAAATATAGGTTTAAACAAAAGAGCAAGGAATACAATCACTAGGAAATTTAAATATAGGACATAAATTTTGACCCAGAAGAATATATGAAATATATAGTGGCAAGACTCATATAAACTAAAAAAAAATCTCGAATATAATATTTATGATACATGTAATTAACAGTGCCAACATAACTCTACACTGGTGAAGCAAGTGGACCCACCTACTGTGCAAGCTTCTTCTGCTTAATTTGTTTGTGTCTCTTTGCACATTTTCAGTACTTGAACCATTTAAGGGTCTCTTCCTTGGGTTTCAAATATGAGAATTTACAACCTGGTTTTAACCAGTGCCCTTTTTTAATAAGGAAAATTTTTATGCCTGAAATTAGTTTTCACTCAAAAAGAAAAGGAAAAAAAAGGAAGGAGAATGACATGTAGTTAATTGTGTTCCTCTCCAAAAAGATAGGAAAGATAAAACTTTGTCCTTGGTTACATGGAAGACCATGTCCTTGTAGCCTGAAAATTTCACCATTGATTTTTTTACTCTGTTGAAATAAAATGTAAAAAGTTATATACACCAGCTTATTGAAAAATTATAAATAAGCTCCAAGATAACGGCAAGAGAGATTCATTCCTAAGAGTGATAATGCTGTTACGGACTAAGCATATACTTTCAAAAACTAGTTTTAATCAAAATATATTTTTTTCATAATTTAAGTATGAAAGGGCAGCAAGCACTTTTGAACTATGACTTAAGGTCTTTTTCGGTAATGAACAAAATTGTATTTGATTGATTTCCTTACCTTATGGACCAAGACATACATTTTGATTAAAAAAAAATCCAGGGTGTTTAAACATTCCCATTTAGAAAGATTCAATGGAGTAAAAGAAATATTCCTGTGAAAAGAAACAGGTCTTCCAAAAAGATTATTTTTTAGACCACAAGACGCCCTCGCCCTTTGAGAATAGGTAAGTCTCAACTAACAAACTAGCAAGATGATATTATGACTCCAGGAGTAATATTCAAAATATTTGACAACTTGGAGGCTTGGCATCAACTAATAAGCATGTGTCTGTTTGTCCCAGAGCTGAAGCAGGAGGCTATCTGTTCAAGTGTTTAGAACTCAAGGAATGTAAGTGACCTCACAGGAGGGATTTGGGGGGCTGGATTAGTGCTGGAGGATGAAGAGAGGGAGCTCCCAGGGGCTTAAATCAGCAGCTAGTACAGAAGTATTTTGATATATTAACTATCGGTAGAGTATCACCCTGCTGATCTTGCAGCAAAAGTCAACCACCATCAAATGAAAATAGGGGTAAATATAATTAGTCCCTTAATAGACTCAGTTTTCCCTCTAAATCTTGTATTTCATATTTTACACTCTGCTAGACACTGAGGTCCTTATATTTATGAATAATAAGAAGGAGTCCCTATTCTACAAAATATTTGTATGCAATTCTCTGGGAGAAAAATGAATAAGTCACTCTTTGAAGGGAATAACACAGTATGAACTTTGGGTTTTGTGCATACTTTACAGAAGCTATACTAATTCAAATAAAAGAAAATGCTGGCATTTTTTTAATTTAAATACTTTGCTAGAGTAAACCTCAAGTGATTAAAAAATGTTGGCATGATTGTGTGTATATTTTGATGGTTGTATGTGGAAATATGTTAATAAAATATCAGAACAAATTATATTATGAAAACATATTTAATTAAATTCTTCTAGTACATCCATATTCATTAAATCATCTTTAATGATTTGGTGTCAGTAATTCCCTCCTGACCCATCCTACTTCCTAATTTAGAAGGCTTATTAAAAAGAAAATAACTATATTTTCTGTTTCATGCTGGAATAAAGTGGTAGTAATTGTTCAATTTTGCATCAACCTCTACCTAGGACTTAGGCATGTAAGTATTTTGCCTTCATGAATTTCTCATGAAAGCATTTTGAGATGATTGTTCCAAAGATGATGTTTACTCAAACCATGAACAAATACTGAAATAAAATACTTCTATTAGTTGTTCTTAATGAGACAAGTTGGAGGAAAGGTGGTAATGAAGATGCTCATCTTACTGTTTGCACAACAGTAAAGAACTAGATATATTTGAATCACATGTTTTAAAAAAGCCTGTTGTTAAGTTATGGGAGTGTGTGTGTATGTCTAAGAAATGAGCAGGTTTCTCTGCTGGCCAGCTGTGCCTGCGGTCAGCTCTCTTTCCAGACTCAGTGATGGCTACATGCACATGTTCTATATAAGTATATATAAATATTAGTAGTCATTTGTCCCAATAACACAAGTGCTGATGAGGGTTATTGTTAGAGCCATCGGCACTCCTGGAACCCTATCATTCATCACACTGCTGTTGGAAATGTTACACAGGGAAGAGAGCAGAGTCTCATACCCAGACATGGACACTAGTTGAGAAGCAGATTTGGGTGTTTATTAACATTCAGGGCGTTTAGTAAGTACCCTAGATGAAGCTGTGGATGACCAGCATATTTCCAATTCAGGACAAAGACTTGCCTATATACTTGGAGCATACATTTTAAAAGATGAGTTATCTAGCCATTCAAGAAAAGTCACAAAACAGTATTTGTATCAAGCAAAATAAGAAGGACTATATATTTGCTGATAAAAGAGTTTTCTCTTAATCTAAATGGTCAGGGAAGGACTATGGAACTCGTGGGAATTTATCTGGATTGTAAAAGATATGTATCAATAGGATGAACCACTACAGAAATGAAATTTACTCAGGTCTTAGCCATTCACCTATCCATTCAAGTTAATTCAAATATTCGTTGAGTGCTGTATCAGTTTCCTAGGGCTGCTGTAACAAAGTACCACAACTGGGAGGTTAGAATAATAGAAATGCATTATCTCACAATCCTGGAGGCTAGAAGCCTAAATCAAGATGTAGGTAGGATTGGTTCTTTCTACAAATTTTGAGAGGGGATCTGCTCCATGCCTCTCTCCTAGCTTCTCAGTTGTTCCTCGCCTTGATAATGGTACCCTCCCTGTGTCTTCATGTCATCTTTCCTCTATATGTGTCTTTATCTGTGTCCAAAGTTCCTCCTTCTATGAGAACACCAGTTATATCAGATTAGGGCCCACCATAATGATCTTATTTTAACTTGATTACCTCTGTAAAGACCCTGATTTCCCAATAAGGTCACATTTTCAAGTACTGGGGGTTAGGACTTCAACATGTCTTTTTGTTGGAGACACAATTCAACTTATAACAAACACCTACTGGCTACCAGGTACTATGTGAGACATTTACAAATGGTTAAGACACATTTGTTGCCCTTATTGTGTTTAATAATCTAGCAGACATAATAATCACTGAGATAAAAATTTTAATAGAACAATAATTGATTTGTTGCTACCTCTATGCCTGAGACTATTCTAAATGCTTTAAAGTATTTTCTCATGATCCTGCAACAACACAATGAGGTAAGCATGGTTTTCTCCTTCATTTAGGAACAGCTCCAAAGAGAGATTATATTTGACTTGGGCTTGAATAATTGATTAGGAATTCTTCAGTCAAAGGAGAAGGCACGTTAGGAAAACCGCATGAGTGAAGTCACAGGGGTGAGGGCAGAAAGGGTGTGTATAGGGAATAAAGAATAAACTAATACGGTTTTAGGAGAGAGAGATGGTCAACCAGATAATTCTTCAGTGTGCCATACACCTCTCACTTCCTGCCTGGGTTTCCCTGATCTGCAGCATGGGATTCAGGAGGCATCTGCCCTATACTCATGCCCATATATCCCAGGAGTAGAAGGATGTCAATACCCACTGATATTTTAAACTGATGGTGATAGAACCTATTAAATTATGCTTCCCCCTTTCATCCCCTGGGTGGACAGTTCTGAAACACCATTCACAGGGCTCTTAGAAGGTCCCAAAGAAGTCAAGCACCAGTTAACCATAGTGGTGGCCAACTCAATAATACCTCCTATTGTCTTTCCCTTCTTCCTTACTTTACCCTCTCGTCCTATCCTACTGCTTCCCAAAAATCACAATCCCAAGTAAACTATCTGTGTGCAAGCCTTGACCTCAGGCCCTACTTTCAAGGGAATCCAGTCTAAGATATTTGATATCAGATTTTATTTTCCCAGTTCCAGAGATGGAAACAACTGATTTATAAATCACTTTTCCAAAGTCATGCACTTTTAGGCAAACCCAGAATTAGCATATAAGTCTCTTGACTTCCTGAAGATCTTCCCTATAAAAGAGGTCATCCAATTTAAAAATTCTCATTTACCACTTTTCAGGTATAAGTACCTTAAAGTACTTTGCATGCAGGAAAGCAGTTCTGATCCTTTCTATACCCTCACCTCTGGCACAGAGGAGGGGTAGCTGAACCCAGCTGCCAGCACCACAGAACAGTTTTCTCTAAGAGGAACATAAGAATAATTTTATCTGAAGGGAAACTATAAAAGCAAGTTATGGAAGAAAATGCAAACGTTCTGTCTCTTAGGGTCTTCCCATTATATAAAAAACAAGAATTTCAACTGAGGAGAAATTAACTAGAACCAAAAAGAAGGGGAAGAAGAGTAGAGACATCTGACTCAAAGGCAGGCCTTCTTGATTGCCTCTGCCACCACCCAATTAAAAGTTGAAGCACAGGAGCCTTTTGAGATCTCAACAATTGTTCTGTGATTATTGCTGAAGATGTTTCTACTGTAGAAAAATAAGTATATTAATGAGGTGCTTCCTCCCACAAAGTCCAGAGCCCTGTATTTTATATGATTATAATTTATAGAAGATTTTTGTCTTGAAATTCTGCTTTTGCACTTTTCTGCTGAACAAATTCCTTTTCTGTGAAGGTCACCCTAAGGTCCATAAGGCAGGGAGGCTGCATTCTCTTAATGGTACTAAAAGCTATACATATGAGTGAATTGCCATCTAGATTAATTATAGAAGACGCTCAGAAGAATTCCATTATCATTGTGTATTCCATTAGGATACTGTAATGTATAGATAATAATCCTGTTTTACCACAGTTGACATCCATAGACATCTTGGAAATATCTAGAATAAAACCTAAAATTACAGAATGTTAAAAAAAAGTATCCTATCCTTTTATATGACTATTTCTCTTGATTCATTAATACTCAACAGTTTTGTGACTCTCATACACTTTATAATTCTCTTATGTTCTTCCTCTCTTTCCCATGGGCTAAATTCTATCTCTCTTATGGATAAAGTGTATAAGAATCACTCAGCCCCATGGAGAAAGGTGCTGTCCAGCTACCTTGGAGATTTCTGTAATTCCACAGAAATTGCCATGGAAAGTGCTATGAGAAGGCTGACCCTGCAAAATGTACTCCTAATGTGATGTTAAGCCAATTAAGACTTGAGAATCCTTAGTCATTGGGGAACAATGCAGTAATACAGCCTTTCACACATTTGGGGAGCTTGTTTCATAAAGAGAGACAGATGGAAGTAACTTCGAAGAAAGTACTCTGTGCTGTAGCCTCAAGAAGATTTAGAAGGGGGGGAAAAGCTATTTTCAAAGAGCCTATTTTCAAAGCACATGCTTCCCTTGGGATAAAGTAAATTTCATTTTATTCTTTTCTCTTATACAGACAAGTTTTCAGAGGAGTCCCTATGATGAGGCATATCCTACCATGCTAATGGACAGCTGCCTTGGTGTATGAGAAAGAGTATTTAGAAGCAGGTAGCTCTTTACTGTACCAATGCTAGTGTCTGCTCTCAAGTCCTTGATGAACTGCTACTTTTGTTTTGCCAGTAAAATAAAATCTAAAACATGATGTTTTCAAAAGATTTGCATGTCTCTCAACAAGGTCTGATCTAATTTCTGGTTTCAAGAGATGAGAGTCAGACCTGTACGCTATGGTTTTTCAACCTCAGCACTATTGACCTTTAGGGTAAGATTGTCTCTTGAGGTAGCGAGAACTGTCCTTTGCATTGCAGGGTGTTGAGAAGCATCCCTATTCCCTACCTACTAGATGCCAGTAGCACCCACCCATTTGTGACAATCAAAGACATTTCCAGACTCTGCCAAATATCTCCTGGGGGTAAAATCACCCCTGATTAAGAACCCCTGCTTTATGTTAACAACATCCTTCTTGGAAGGATTTTGTTTTAAGGCCTGTTTCTGGACGTAAGATATGCCATGAGAATACTGAGTTCTGTAAAGAATAATTTACCTAGAAGAAATTTAGAGCTAACCAGACCAGTAATAAAGGAATATTGATGGAAAATGGAGACGCATTCTCCTGGCTCACACATATACGCAAATCTAATATTTTTTATTCGTGACACTTCTGACATCAAATGTGTGGGTGTTTTTTCTTTTTCCCCCACATCAACCTAGTCCCTAAGTCTCTGGATACCACCTGAGTGTCCTACAATTCTATTCTGACACAAACTACCTGGAATGAATGCAGATCCCACACATTAAGGGCTCAGTCCCATTTTATTTTATTTTTTACTTTTGGCTGTGCCACTTGCAGGATCTTAGTTCCTCAACCAGGGATCAAACCCGCACACTTGACAATGAAAGCACAGTTCCTAACCACTGGACCACCAGGGAATTCCCATTTTAGATGCTCAGTCCCATTTTGGATGCCCATCACAACTCTGGGCCTCCCATACTCCTAACCTAGTGGCTATAAATTGGGAGTCACCTCAACCCCCTCTCAGGTTCAGTAATTTGGGCATCAAATTTTGGATCATTTCTCTGGAAGTTAATTAGCTCTTTTAGGTGGTGTTCCCTTTGAATGACATTCAAGGGAAATAGGAAAGCCTGAGCTGACACAAAATTTTAGATGACTTGCAATAAAGAAATTACTTTTTTATGGATATGGAGATGCTGTTAACTAATATTAATTAACTCTGCCTAGAGAGAGTCCCAGCAACTGTATGAAGTTAGCACAGTGTTATCCTACAAAGCCCCTGCTCTCTTGCCACAATGGTCAGGGAAAGAGGTAGTAAACGTTTCTGAACTTCAATCAAAAAACAGTGCCTTCTCTGGGCTATTAAACTAGAAAGCGGTACTTGATCCTAGACCATGTTTTCACCATCCATGTATCTTTCTTTATTCTGCCAACCCATAAAAAGATAGGAAGCCCTGGTGCCTTGTTGTCTCAGTTCCCAGACACCCAACATGGTCCTCTCAACCAATTCCCTGCATCGTCTTCAGATCCTAGTTGAGCCCCCAGCCATTCCATATTTCCCTCCATCCTTTCTCCCTCCCAGTTATGCTCCTGAAACTATACACATCTCTTTAAGAGAGCAGAAGAACCTAAAAGTAATTGGTTTAAAAATAATAATAAAAAAAGAAAAATAATTGGTGTCTTTCTTGGAAAATTAACCCATTTATTCATTTAACCAACATTTTATTTGGCATCTACCTCATGTTCAGGAAATACATAAATTCTTGAACATCTCATTTCACATTGGCAGCTTCCACAATGAGGGATCATTCCAACTGGAAATCTATCAATAGCCAGAAATTAAATTTAAATCAACTTGTGCATACCTTAGCCATACAACTATAAATTCTATTTACTCAATTGTATTAGCAACAGTCATTCAAAGGTAATGATTTAATGTTATGGGAGGCTCAGGCCCAGTCCAGCTCAGTCTTGCTCTGGTCTCCTTATCATACCTTGTTTTACGGGCTTGGAATTCCAATCATGTAAAGGTCACACTTTACTGAAGCTGCAGTATATATTTGGTTCTTATTCCATCATCAGACTCAATTTACCCTCCTGGCTCTGACACTTCTAGGACAGGAGAAAAGGTAGGAAAAGAGTACAAAGACAGGGCTTTAATACTAACCCCAAGCCCACCTTGCGCCCACCTTGCGCCCACCATAAATAATTTGACCATCACTGAACAGAGAGCCCCAATACTTTGAAGGCTTTATGTTGAAGGCTAGTCAAACCCCTTAGTATATAGGAACCTGACATCAAGTTAGAGGAGGAAAGTCGGTTTACCTTCAGAAGTGAAAGTTCAAGCTAGGAGTCTGGGGGAAATGGGAGGAGAATCTGGTCTTATATTTTCCTTTTAAATCAGAATCTTCGAACTTCAGAAGATAATCTCAGCTATCTCTGTGACACATCACAAACTTACACACCAAGCACTACACCGAACATATTGACGGGGATTGATTCATCTTGAAATGAAATCAAATGACACAGAAAGAAAATTGGGACTGGTTGGTTCTGTGAGGAAAAACATTACTGGGCAGTCTAAAGGTGAGTTTGTAGAGACTCCCAAACTGAATGCAGGATGGCCCTGTCCTCCTGGTGCCACTGCAATCAAATTCTCACTGCACAGACAGACTCACGTGTCATCTTCCTGACTCTTAGATAATCAAAGAAGTACAAATACGTTCCCCTGAAAAGTTATTCATCTCTTTTCCAATCATAGTTGTAGTTCTAGTGGAATTATAGTAGCAATTATTACTTAAATAGCTGCAGTAATTGAAGAGTAGAATGGACAACTTGGAAGTGACCTGCTTACATTCAAAAGTAATTCCCAGCAATTTGCCGAATGAGACAGTGGACCCATTGTTTCTTTTATGATAAATTAATAATTGAAAAATGAAAGAAAGGCTGTAATTTTAAAAATTAACTCTAGTACATGTCTGATTTTTCTTTTAAATTAGCCTTTCAGGAGATCTCAGGATATTATGCATAGTGGCACCTTGTAATGATGATGGTCTCTCGGAAAGTTGTGAAGATTGGCATTTAGATTAATAATTTCCAAAGACAAACTATCTGTTAACTGGAGAAATCATATACCCTTAACTAGGATAGAGCATTACATGGAGGAAGCTGTGAACAGATGAAAAAAGAAAAAAGTCTTCACATTTCAAAAATCTCCTTGTGGAAAAATGTTGAACTGCAGTTTTACTTTATTTCATGTAATAGAAACTTTTCTAAAAGTCTAACTGTACTTATAAAGGCATAAGTGCAATCCACCTTAAAAGACTTACTTGAAGTGGTCATGCAGTGAATCCTCTTGAAAAATAAGAAATTTGGGGTAATGAATATATATATATATATATATATATATATATATATATATATATATATATATATATATGTCTTGTTTTGTTTTCTTTTTCATTTCAGGGTTGGTTTTCTTGTTTAAAGTTATACAATAATATTTGATACGTTTTCTCAACACATGTATTAAATCTTTAATAAGACTAAACGGCAGACCTGGTTTTAGTGCCCCAAAGAAATAAACGGTATTTCACTGTATTCACCTTCTCTTTCTGGAACTCTGAACACTGGGACTATGTTCTTTCTAGCAAGCCGGTTGCAGTGGCAAAGAATGCTGAAGATTCTTACACATCTAAGAATGTGGGTTCTGGTTTCGAGGTCCACATCAGAGCATGAGTTAAATGTGAATGGAATGGGTAAGAAGCTAGTGGAAAAGGCCAAATAGGTGATGGAAAGAGGGGTATGCCTCCAAGGGGTACACACCAGCCTGACAAAGTGCTTATGGGGAAATGGGGAGTTTCTGACAACTTAGGCAAATCCTAGGGCTCACTGTGGAACTGATCATTGCCTAGCCCATAGTACAGTGGATTCCCCAAGGCATGACATTGCTTTGTACTCACGAAGCATCATACAAGAGCTATATAGGAAGGCTGTGTGTTGCTAAACTAAATCAGTCCATGAAATTGTGGAGTCTCCTCCATTGCAATTTCCAAACACAATCACTTCGAAACTGGAATGTTTCTCCATCTGAATTATTAGAATTCCTTTCAAGAGAAATTTGAATCTTAAGGTTGTATGAAGTGTGAGTCACTGACAGATGTAGCTTTCTGTCTGTGTTTATATCCACAACTTTGAATGCAGAGAATGTTTCAATGTATAGCCACTAGGTTTTGAGAAGCCTCCATAGGATTGTACATAAACAAGACCTACTGGAATTACTCCCGATGACTTTCAAATTCAGTAACTGTTTTATTGTTGAAAGCTGTTAGAGAGAATTAAAATCTATGAAGCACCTCAGTACATCATGGTGCCACCCCAATAGTCTTAAAGACTAATTGGATTATGTGCCACCATTAATGGTGAAATGGGAAAGTTTCTAAACACTGTCAGACTCAAAATAACTTCCCTCCCTATCGTTAAACTCACTTGTATTTAAGTTATAGAAAACACCCAGTGTCTCTTATTTAATGGCCTGGCACTCTCTTGGCTTATACTTTAGGGGGCATGCCTGAGTCACAGTTAAGCCACCCAGGGAATTGCCTCCTTTACTCACCGGCCACCTTGTCTCCATCAGTGAGAGTTATCCAGGGCATGTCATCTGACAACCAGGCCACAAATGTGAGCGTGTTGGAGGTGAAAAGAAGATGCGCTGGAACAACATCAGGCCTTAACAACACTGCATGTACCGTGTACCTGAGACAGGCAGGAACCATGTTAAAGAGAACAAGGCAGTCTTTTTTTATATATATATATATATAAATTTATTTATTTTTGGTTGCGTTGGGTCTTTGTTGCTGCATGCGGGCTTTCTCTAGTTGGGGGAGCAGGGGCCAATCTTCGTTGCCATGCGCCGGTTTCTCATTGCGGTGGCTTCTCCTGTGGTGGAGCCTGGGCTCTAGGTGCATAGCCTTAAGTAGTTACAGCGTGTGGTCTCTAGGACGCACGGGCTTCAGTAGTTGTGGTTCACGGACTTAGTTGCTCCACAGCATGTGGGATCTTCCCAGACCAGGGCTCGAACCTGTGTCCCCTGCATTGGCAGGTGGATCCTTAACAACTGCACCACCAGGGAAGTCTTTAAGTCAGAAAATCTAGAATCAAAGATGAATCACTTAATGTCTAGGTTTCCTATTCCACACCCAAAAACAGGAAGGTAATAAATCCCTCTCATGCAGGGAGCTGTAAGAACTGGAATAGATACATAATAAAAATTATTATAGATACATAATGATTATTATAGACACCCAATATATAGGTAGTACCTCTATTACAATTTGAAAAAGTTTGCTTTTTCAAAACTGCTGAAAGTTTTGGTTTGGAGCTACACAGAATTTAAAAATTCTATAGAAAAAAAATGTGTTTATTAAAATTGTCCAGGACAAACCAGTCTTAGCATCTGTCCCTGACTGTCTTCCAAGGTGGAATATGAGTAAATGAAAGAGGAAATGGGAGCTGACCTCACATAGTGATCACATAGTGAGCAAACCAGGTAAAGCTAATGACCTCTTTCTTTCTCAGGATTTAAGAATGCATCCTACTTACGATTAAGCCTGATATTCCATCTCTGCTAAACTCTCTACTAAAATTGAGTTGACTTCTCCATGTGCATTTCTATGCTCTCTTCCTTTGTTCTGGTTTCTGACTTCTAGCCTCTCTCTGTTTCTTCTTCTCTCTATTCTCCTTCTGATTATTCCTGCATGTCTGTCTGTCAGCCTGTAGGTAATATATCATCTATGGTTGCTGAAAAGCAAGAAGTAAATTTAAAAAATGAGTACTGGTGTGCCAGGCACTATATTCACTGGGTGTTTTATATACATTAATTCAACTTAGCTTAACAACAATCTTGAAAGCATAGCATTTTCCATTTTACAAATCAGAAAACTGGAGCTCTTTTTAAGTTAAGAAGATTCTTGAAGGTCTCATAGAGAGTTGTTTCTGAAGCCAGAATCTGAAACAGGTTCATCTATCACCTTCCCAGTGCTAGTGTGGAGAAGCCATCCTAGCAGACGCCCCTAATTTAGAGCCACATGTTTACTATTTTGTTCTGTTTCCTGGTTGTCTGAGCTTCATGTGAATTCAGAGAAAGCAGATCAGAGGCACCACTTTTGATGTAACCCTCTTAGATCTGAGACGGCTTGAAAGACCCAGAGAATGTTGGATTAGAAAAGACTCTGGTACCCCACTAAATGCCCACTAATGACCTGAGCAGAGGCCCTGGCTTTGAGGTCATCCATTCATATTTTTACTCGGTGGTTGAGAGCCATATAAGCAAATACTGGTTTCCTTGATTGGAAGTAAACCTTTCTGATGATGTTTTGTGAGAATCCCTTCCAAAGCCGTCACATTAATGTCTATCTTATTTAAATCTGTCGGCCTCATTTTATTATAATCTGTATGACAGAAACTTCCTATTACTCACTAACCTTTTCCCTTGTCTGCCTTGGCATGCAACTGTTTCCCAGGCTTTGTTGCATTTAGGTGGGTCCACGTGATTAAATTCTGGCCAGTGACCCCAGCAACTGCAAGGTGGAAGGCTTTCTAACAAGGAACATGTTCCCCCTTCCCAGCATAATGACCCTCACTGCACTCTAATTTGAGCAAAAAATAATAATTTTGTTGTTGTCTCAAGCCACTAAGATCTGGGAAGTGTTTGTCACAGATAGCCTGCACTCCATTTCATGTCAAATACCATCTATTTCATGGATTTAAAGCAGTGTTTCTCACTTGGGGGTGATTTTGCCCCCTTGGGATTATATGGCACCGTCTGAAGATATTTTTGGTGGTCACAGCGGGGGGAGGGGTGATATTGATGTTAATGGGTAGAGGTCAGGAATGCTGCTAAGCATGCAAAATCCCAGGACCACCCTCACAACAAAGAATTATCCAGCCCCAAACTGTCACCAGAGACAAGGTGATAAAACCAGGGTTAAAGTTAAGTCCTCTGAAAGAATGATTATCTGGTAGATATTCAATATGTTTTCATTGATTGACTGACTCTTTAAGCAAGAACTTAAGAAAAAATAAGGATGTTATCCTCATACCAACAATCTTTTAAAGAAGCATCTACTAGGGAAAAAAATCAGTGTCGTAGAGTTAGTCACTGTTTCAAATTTTCTATATTTAACAAATTGTGCTAGTTAATCAATTGGCAGATTTAAAAAAAAATCTTTTATTCACAGAAATAGGGTAATCTGGTTAATTTAAGTCTTAGTATACACTTAAATACTAAGTTTAGCCATCATAATATTAGCCTTGTGTAAATAGATACCAATATAGACAGGTAGATAGACAGATAGATGACAGATAGATGATAGATAGATAGATAGATAGAAAGAAAATAGGTAGATGATAATAGATTTAGTATGGAAACTCTCAGGCAGGAACTGTCACTGCAGTCCATAAGCAGAATTTCTCCTTTCTCAGGAAAACCTCTTTTTCTTTTAAATTTTCTCTACTAGTTGGATCTGACACACACAGATTACAGAAAATAATCCCCTTTACTTAAAACCAACTGATTGTGATGCTAATGATGTCTACTGTCAAGAAGGAAGAAGTTTTCCTCTACCCTTCTAGGTTCTTCTGGCTGGTCTAAGAATTAAATTGACATGAGACAGACTAATGAGAAAATCAAACTAAGATTTAATAACATGGGAGAAACCCAGGAAAACTGAGTAACTAAAAAAAAAAAGACTGAAGCCCTCACCTTAAATACTATCCTCAGTTAAAGACAAAAGAGGAAGTTGAGCGTCAGTTATGGAAGGTTACCAGGAAAAGCACAGTAAGCAAGGGTAAGGTTGTTTATGCAGATTTAAGTTTGCCTTCTCCATCGATAAGAGTTCCTAGAGATTTGGTCATCCTCCTCTTCCTGGTACAGTCAGGGAGATACCCTTACAAATGGAGATGTTCCATATAAATGTAAATGTGTCTTACGAAATGGTAATTCCTAGCTGATTTTCAGAGTGTTTCCCGTGTTTCTTTGAAAAAATAACCAGCTTAAAATAATTAATATGTCAAAGAGACATATTTTGGGTTGGCAAATTCCGCTCCCCTACTTTATAAAACACCTTCGCAGCAACATGGGTTAGTGCTTGATGGAATAACTGAGTACTATAACCTAGCCAAGTCAACATACAAAACTGACCATCACACTACCATGGGTTGGACAAGTGCTTTTGTGTTTATTCCTCGTAGAAATCTCACAGGGTAAGGATTTTCCCCATTTCACAGGTGAGAAAACTACATTCTGTAATCTGAGATACTGTGTAACTGAACTTAGTGGGAAGAACTAGGATTTGAACACTTGCCTGTTTGGCCCTGAAACCTACTTTACATATAATTTCTGTAGGACGTTCAGCTTTTCCTTCCACATTCTTGATCTACCTGCACCTTGGGCTCTTTCAGCAGGTATGATGCATATGTATGATCATCTCTTTCTAGGTACATTCCAAAGCCACACATCAGTTATTTTGGACTCCTCCATTGTTTTGTACTGTCCACATCTCTGTTTAAATTCATTAGAGTGGAGTAATCCATGTGAACAATGTCCATTCATTCAAACTTAAATCTGTCTGAGTTTCCAGTTGATATCTTACTATGCAGGAAAGATGATTAATTGAGACTATTATACTAGGCAGACAAATTCATACATTGGAGATGTCACCATATCGGAGTCCAGTTCTCAGCACCTAAGACTTATCTGCATAGGACAGTTGCGGTAATGAGTCAGTTTACCCAGCAAAGTAAACTTGATTTTGAAGGATTTTTCTCCTTGGGGAAAAAAAAAAAAAAAAGGATCCTAACATCTACTTCTGGTTCATCTAGATTTTTGTATATCTAGATCCAAGTGGATTTTATTCGGTGTACATATGATACTATATGCACCTAGGCATAAGTGCACAGATTATCCTATTACCCAATCATGCACACCATTACCCCTTCTGAGATACATGGAATATTCCCCCAGACCCTCATACTGTTCACCTGAAAAATTCCATATACCTGTACACAAAATCAAAAATTCTGTTTAGTAAAGCAAAGGAGTTATTTTTAAAAGTACTTGTTTAAAAAACAGCCTGACAACTTGCTTTTATACTCTAGAACAGCGTGAGTTATTTGTTTTTTATATCTTATTCCCACTTCTTTTTTTGCCCTGAACCTATATGGGGCTTGGTGAAATACTCTGGTTTTCTCTGGTAGGGACAATTTATGGTTATTGACAGTAATAAGAAGCCCATCTACATCAGAGGACTTCACTAAGCTGGCCCACTGTCTGTGGAGGGTCCAATGTTGATGTCTGTGTGGTCTTCATGTCATGCACATACCGTTTGCCTCTAAGACATTTCAGTGCATGGAGAGTTAAGATGTTTTCTTGACAGGAAGCCGAGGAAACCAAGTATACAACTGATTTTTCTTGAAGGGATAAAAGATCTTCCCCTTAATTACCTTTTACCTTTTTGTGTAAGGCAGATGAAGGATTTGAGTTATTTTAGTTCTTTTTTTCAAAGTATATTTTATTATTAATGAAGAAAAGGGTATCTATTTCTCACACTGAACTAGATAATTTATATCATGAAATTGTTATTAGCTCATATACTGAGCCAATATTTTTTTCCACTAAGAATGGATGAAAGAAGATAGTATGCAAATTCATAAACACACACAAACATACATGCACATACATGCACTCACCAGAGAAAGAGGTCTTGCCTCTGGCATGCTGTCCTCTGACAAGAACATAGCGTGCTATGTTCTTTATTTCCAAGTTCAAAGAGGAACTAGAGAAGCCTGTCATCTCAAATATGAACTTCTCCGGCCATCCCGTGCAGAGTCCTCTGCTCCAATCATTTAAGTGACCATCTTCCCTATTATTACTCAGCAACAGATGCATTATACACATGCACTTTTTCTTTGATTTTGCTTTGTAGAATATTTTTAAGTCCCCCTTCTTTTCTGGGTATTTGATCTCCTCCAAGAAAGGATAAGCTTCTCAAAGACAAGGAACAGATTTTCTCTTTTACAAATGGTCACATGTCCTTTGTGCTCACAGCCTACAGCCAAAGATTAAGTACAATTTCCTGATTATCCACCTCAATACAGTAAAGTTCTTTGTTCTTCTAAAGAGTTAAATTAGGGGAAAATTACTAAATGGGGAAAGCTATTGGAAAGGATAAGATTCCAAGGTTAAATGTTTAGACACATGCTAATGAAAGCAAAATAACAGTCCACTGTAGCCCTGACCTCATCTCAGGGAAGTCACTAGATCACTATTTACTGAAAAGTTAAAAGTCCAAGGAGGTCCCAAGGATAATAAAGCCAAATTTCCCTGAAAGAAAGTTCTAGTACAATGAGGTTATCCAATTTATTAGGAGAGAACTGAGCACGTGGGGGCCAGGATCCTTGGTAATTGAAATCCAATTGCAACATAAATCCATAGGAAGAAAAGTTTAAAAATTCTTTCTAGAAATAAAGCCAGAAAAGTGGTTTAAAAAGCAACAAGAATCCATGTTTGAATACAAGGAAACATCATACTAATAGAAATTAATTTGGGTTGGGGTAAATGAGAGCCACAGAGCAAGATGCTGTGATGGAGAAAAATTGAAATATTCTTGAACTCTAAAGATACCTTGGAGTAATTATGGGTTCAGAAGAGCCCTAGCTGTGGTGGCTATCATCTATTGCCAGTACTATAAAAGCTTACCATTTTAATTCAGATTTTCTACAACTGAGACAACCTATGCCAGTCAGTTTGGAAGCAAATAAAATGATGACACCCATTACCATGTGCACGTGAGCTCACTAACTTTGTGAACATGATACCCATAGGTAGGGAGGGCAGTGAAAAACTGGATTTTCCTCCAGTGAAAACCCCCTTAGGTGGCATTGAAATGTGAAGTAATAAGAATAGTCATATGACAAATGTTCATTAGAAGGTCATTAAATAAACTGGCTCAATTGCGTGTGACCTATGTAAAAATCAGGATGTAGCAGTACCCACCAAGTTACGTGCAAAGATTCCTTCCCACTGCAGTAAAAACCCTCTCGCACCTAACATTGACTGGGTGTGTTAAGTTGGCAGGCATTAGCAGAGCTGCTGTGTGCCTAGAAGGAACAAAGAAGGGCTTCTGGAGTGCACAGTTGAGTTTCTCTGGACCCTGGACCATCACATATGCTCATTCCCTGCTCCAGGGGACAAAGATGAAGTCATGATGAACCTTTAGCCTCAAGGGGAAAGGTGGCACCAAGAGGCAGATTAAGGGAGAAGAGCTGGAGGAAAGGCCCAACCCCTGGATGAGAGGGAGGTGGCATAAGTATTGGTGATGTGCAAAAGGCTGAGGTTAGGGTCAGGTGGTGGGAGGAAGCTTTCTTGCCAACTGGTCTTATTTGAAATCAGAGTCACCAGACCAGTGGAAAAGGTTTTCCTTTTCCACTTTCCACCATCTCCAATTTGTGCTTCTCTCCTTCTACTCTCTCCCTGTTCTCTCACTACTGACTCTGGTCAGAATAGGAAGAGTTTGGACCATACCGGCTGGGGTCCTACGTTTAGAAAAAAATTGGTCTCCGTAAGCAGTTGCTCAGAACAGGCTTGGCGCCATATGTTGTCTATACACCCCTGCTAGGTCCCCAAATGTCAGCTCTGGTTCTGAGTCTCAAGTCTTCAAAATTCCAGATAAAATAGCTGCTTCCTTCATCCTTACCAGATGCTTCCTGCAGTCACTCTTGACACAGAGTTCTGGTCCAGGGCAGTGTTTTTACCCTGCAGTCATTTTACCTTTCCCTTAGAGTGCATCAGGGGTTGGAGTTGGTCAATGCAGAGTGGGTGTGTGAGAAAGGAAGGGAGGAAGGAAGGAAGGAAGGAAGGAAGGAAGGGAGGAAGGAAGGAAGGGAGGAAGGGAGAAGGAGGGAAGAAACAAAAAAAATGCTCCAGGTATCTAGTTTATAAATTATACTAGAAACCGATATACATATTTTAAATATATCAGAAAAGCCCTATCTTCCCCCCAGTTAATTCTTTTAACCTGGTTCCTCATTGTGTATGACATGTCATCATTAAAAAATAATTTGGAACTGAATCACTTTGCTGTACAGCAGAAACTGACACACACTGTAAATCAACTATACTTTACAAAATTTTTTTAAAAAAATAAAATATAATTTTGTAGCTCTTATCACTACAACCATTCCTACTAATACTCCTCTATTACTACTACTACCAAAATTCATGAAATCTGTAAATAAATAGTAAAAAATAATAAAATTACAATTTGGATTATGTACTTTATGTAATAAATGTAAATTTACACTTTACATAAATGCTTCACCTTTTTAACGTTATTGCAATGTTATGGACTAGGTTTTATTATATAGATAAAGAATTGAGACTCAGAAAACTTAAATGATTCAATTTAATTCACACAAATAATAAACTGCACAGTTGAAATACACAAGCGGGTTTTCTGACTTTAAAATGTTCTTCCCTCTCCACATATATCAGGTTTCTTTTTCTTTTTCTTTCTTTCTTTCTTTCTTTCTTTTTCTTTCTTTCTTTCTTTCTTTCTTTCTTTCTTTCTCTTCCTTCCTTCCTTCCTTCCTTCCTTCCTTCCTTTCTTTCTTTCTTTCTTTCTTTCTTTCTCTCTTTCTTTCTTTCTTTCTTTCTTTCTTTCTTTCTTTCTTTCTCTCTCTCTTTCTTTCCTTCCCTCTTTTTCTTTCTATTGCTGCCTTTTTAACAAATACAAATCTTTCTTGTCCGG
Source organism: Tursiops truncatus (assembly GCF_011762595.2). Lineage (NCBI taxonomy): Eukaryota > Metazoa > Chordata > Mammalia > Artiodactyla > Delphinidae > Tursiops > Tursiops truncatus. Next base: position 129,186,794 of record NC_047037.1, on the reverse strand, counting down.
GTGCTACATACTAATTCACATTGAGATATCTTCTCCTTTCCTGCTGACAGAGACACCAAACATAGGAGAAAGGGCACAAAAAGAGAAGAAAAGAAAACCAAGGAGAAAGCTCAGTACTCGGCAATCTTGCCAAGGTCAATGATGGCTATAAATTTGAGTGTAAGGAATCAATCAAATAGGAGCCTCATTAACAAGGACACTTCAAAGGCGCTGCAGAGAACACGGAGCTCCAGCTTCTAACTCCATTTTACAGATGGGGATACTGAGGCCAAGGCTGTTTGACATGTCCACTAGTCAATGACAAAGCTGAGTGCCCTGACTTGCAGTTTAGAGAGCCTTCCATCACTGAATTCTATCTGTCTCTACATGGTCAGCTGCATAAATTCTGAGTAGAACAGCTGACCATATTGTCAATATCCTCCATGACATGCAACTTACTAATTGGAGAGTTAAAGCTAACTTTTTCCCAGGTGTACAACAGGAAGGGCAGAAACAAATCATTTTTTAGTAATGATGAAATTCTCTCAGAAGTACCACTCACCTTAAAAATGTGCTTAGAAATTATTGATACACTCTCAGTGTTCTGATTTTCCTGTCTTTCTGAAAATAAGATGTTGCAGGAGTGCCTTCACAGCTTTGATCATGAGCAGTCAAAGGGGACTTTGTGTAGCTTCCAGGGAAATGCTGTTGCCAGAAAAGTCACAGCTCTCTGTCATGCAGAAGAAACCATTACAGAACTTTCCGGCATTCCTAACTCCAGATCAAATTAGGATCAGAAGGCTGTTGTCATTGGCCCCCAGGAGCCTGTGATTTTCTTATTTTCTTATCTGCATTTTTCTTCCCTGCCTATTCCAGGTAGCTGTCACGACAAATATAAAAAGGGTATTAATTTGTTGATGATTCTTTGCTCCTTCTCGCTTTCACATTCACAGCAAGGAAAAGAACAATTGCCTCCACAGGTTGCTTCAGCATTTTGCACTCGTATGCATGCAAGTATCTTGATAGGCTCCAAACATGCAGTCTTACCCAATTTTTGAAATTTGGATTTTATATAAGGTGGATTCTTTTTGTATTGATTACAAGTGCTTATACCACTCTGCCTAGCAGAGTATGGGTCATAAAAGTCACTAAATGTGAAACACTGTACACAGTTGCACAAGTTGTCGTGTATCTGGACAAAATTATGAAAGTGAAAGGAGTCATCCATTTGGGTTATTTCTTACATTTTGGAAACTTCGCATCTTATGTTTTCTTAAGCTTCTTGGGAAAGTTTCAAACTTGAAAATCTAAAAGGATTTGTGCAGACTGACAAAGTTGGCCTAGAAAGGAGACTTCCCTGATAACAAGAGGTGGCAGAACCCTGTGGTGCTGACCCCACCTGGTGATTCTCCCTTCTCTGAGGTTTCACTAATGACTACATTAGTGAAACCTCCTTAATGTGATGTGAAACCTCCTCCTTAATGAACTCTTTGGGAGCTGGTCCTCCTTAAACAGACTTGGACAAGCTTGGACAAAACACTTCTCTTGAATCTGTGTAACACAACTGAAATACCATCAGGAAATTCAAATAACACTTTTCTCAGTGCTATAGAGAAAAAATAAGTAAATAAATCCAAGTTAAGTGAATAGAGTTAATAAACATATAACTTGCTTTCACAGTATTATCTGGGACTGGGGGTGGGGTGTTGTATAATGAACGTTTTATGTTTATTTTATTGTTTAAAATGAGAGAGGATTAAATATGTTTAAGCTTTGACGGTGAAAAGAGTGATCCAAAGTGCAGAGTTAGAAACACTGGCAATAAGTCAAAAAATATTTCTTTGAGAGCTGCTGAAATTGTTGTCTACAACCAATGTTCACACTTTTACATCTTTACCCAATTAACTGACAATGCAACTCTTCCTTCCCCTCTTCTCAGGGTCTGCTTCACTAACATTGACCCACATAGGAAGTCAGACAGAAATTGGAAATTTCCTTACTGAACTTGAAAAGAGAACACAGTAAGAAGTTGGGTGGTTAATCCAATGCATAAGAGCTGAATATATCCAATTGAAAAGGATGGCCTTGTTCACTAGCTAGGATAACGCTTATATAGCATGGCCCATATCGCTTCTGGGACTCTGTTCCTTTATTTTCCCATGGTTGCACAACCACCTGTTGAGCATATGTTCTTCTTTAGTGCATTAATACATTCAGGCAGCTCACAATCAAGTCTTGCAGCACTGGGAACTCTTGACTAAGGTAACTGCGATTCTCTACTTTTATTCATCATTTGTTTGATTCATAGTTTAACTCTCAGGGGGCAATTTTATTTCCATTGTTTCTAAGATCTTGAGAGATACCTTATGGTATCCCACATAGGCTGACAAGAAGGAACACTGTAAAATAGTTTATTGAGATGCAGGATGCAAATTCACTATAAGTAAACCTATGAGAAATTAATTTTTGACCTGAATGGGAAGTAGAAGATGGCTAAATGCAAATGATAATTTTTCCTTTTGATTGTTTTGTATGGCAGCATCTTGACATAGGAAAATAAAAAAGAGAGATTTGTGAGTGTGTAAAAACCATTAGAAGTTACTTTGAACTTCAAGAGAACAACACACTTTAAATTGTTTCTCCAGTTGTTCTCCCTGGTTGGCAATTCTCTGGTTTTTATTGGTGTGTCACCTCCTCTGATGTCAAGTCTCTAAACTGTGTTGCTCAGTGATTCACTAAAATCAATAATGCCCTACTTCAGATCAGCCAAGTAGTTTCACTTGAACTTTTTCTCATAATCACTTTATAATTAAAATCATTGAGTAAAATTCTAACTCTCCTGAATGACTATTTATGGTTTTCTGAATCAGCATGTATGTGTATGTGTATATGTATGTGTGTGTAGACAGAGAGAGAGAAATAGACAGAAACACCAATGGATGGTCACCCTACTAAATTATTGGTTTGTCCTTTATTCCCGCAGTTCTTTGTTCAAACCTCAAATAAGTCACTTATCATGTCACACAATAGTGCCACTATTTGCATTTGGTCTTGCCCTTTACATTGCTCTATCCAATTTTGTATTCCGAGAGCTTGGCACAGAGGCAGAAATTCAGAAGGTATTTAAAAAATATTTGATAAAGGAATTAACAACAAATTAAGGCCCATGTGTGCTCCCTGATCCATATTCTACAGTAGAAAGATGTTAAAACTGAGTTAAAACTGAGTTTGTTACAGTGAGCATGCAGAGTGCATAAACAAATTCCAAACCAGCATATTATGTTATGTGTACCTCTTCTCCTTACCCAGTTTTAAGAAACACAAAGTTGAAAAAAATTTGCTTTGACTGGCTGGTTCATCATACAAGATTTTGTTTTCTATAGACCCACTTTTCATTCCATAATTATTGAAGACACACAAAATACAAGGCTAAATGCTAGGAATGAAAATCGGAATATGTTTAAATGAAGAAGCAGCTGGGAAATAACAAAACAGCATGACAAAGATTCATTAGAGAGTTAGAATTGCCAGATTTTAACCCTGTACTCTATATTTCTACCTGTGAGACTTAAATCAAGGGTATTAGTTATCTATTGATAGCAATCTATAGTTATCTATCTTTACCCCAAAACTTAGCAGCTTAATAGAACACAAATTTATTACCTCATAGTTTCTGTGAGTCAGGAATCCCTCTGTGTCAGAGTCTTTCACACTTATGACTGTGGTCTCATCTGCAGTTTCAACTGTGGAGGGGGCAGCAGTTGTTGACAGGATTCAATTCCTTGGGGATTGTTGGACTGAGAACCTCAACTGCAGTTAGCTGGAGGCCACCCTCAACTCCTTGCCATGTGGGCCTTTTCAACAAGCTATCTTACTTCATCAAAGTGTGCAAGCCAAGAAGGCAATAAAGAGAATCTATTATCAAGGTTAGACATCACAATCATTTATAATCAAGTCACAAGTGACATCCCATCACTTTTTCTATACTCTGATTTTTAGAAACAACTTACTATGTCCAGCCCATATTCAAAGGGAGGGGATTACACAAGACTGAATACCAGGAGGTGGGGATTATTGAGGGTGATCTTAAAGGCTGTCTGTTACAGCAAATAACTAAATTTCTCTAAGCCTACTTCCTTTTTCTCTAAAATAGAAAACAAAATGTCTCCTACCTCATGGGATTGATGTGAAAATCAAATAGTACATTTAAGCCCTGAGCATACAGTGAGAACTCAGTAAATGTTAGTTCTCATTAGGTAATCACAACACACCATGACATGTCCTGTGGTCAGGTTATTCAAAGAACTATGGGACCACATGAGAGGAACACTTAACACCATCTTGAAATTTATAGACAAACTTTTCAGAACGGTTGAAGTCTACACTGAGGCTTGGATATAGGAAAGAAGTAGCCAGCTAAGGGATAAGAAGAAAGAGAATGGGATTCCAGGGAGAGAGAAAGCCCTAGAAACCAGAAAGAATTACATTGCCAGCTAGACTGAGAACTGTGCAGGACGGATTACCCCTCTCCTCTTTGGCATTCCTGCCTGAAAGGTGGGACACAGAGAGAAGGTAAAATTAAAGTCAGAAGCACGCAAATGTATGTGCACATACACCATCAAGCTCCAACACAATGATACTTCGTGCACATGACCTTTAATTAATGCAGAAATGTCTAGAGAGAGAAGGAGGAGAATAGGAAGAGAAGTTAGAATTGTCATCTCTAGGTCAAAAGGACCTGAGTTTCTGGCAATGCCTCTTCTGTAAGTGAGATGCCATCCTGCTCCTGGTCCTTACAAAGCAGTGGTCTCCTGGACCTGGGTGAGCCAGACCACTAGGACAAGCTTCCTTGGCCGGCCCATTCTCAGGGACTTTGATACTGTTTAAATTTCCCAATGCTAAACACTCATAAAGTTTGAAATCCATTTCACAGCTCCCATATTTATAGGGCATTGTTTTAAATTAGACTTTATTGATGTTTTACTTTGAATTGCTAATATATTTATATTGTTCAAGATAAAACAAAATATTATCTCAAAATACCCACTGAGAATTCTTGTTCCCATTCCCATGTCTTTCTACCCTCCCCTCAAAGGTTAATGGGAAATAACTGATTTTCCCCAAAGTTGTTTCTTTGATTTTGTCTCAACATTTTATTTTGAAAGTTTCCAGACCACAAGGAAAGTTACAATAATCCTATTAAAAACACCCAAATGCCCTTCATCAATATTCACCAGGTGATAACATTTTGCTGCATTAGCTTTATCTCTTTCTCTCTGTATGTGTACATATACATATGTTCATTTCAGAGTTGGTTACAGAAATTAAAATACTTTACCCCTAAGTCTTTCTAAATAAACATGCAGAAACAGCTAGAAACACCTTGGCAAAGGAGAGCAGGGAGGAGATTGGGAAAAGTATAGCTTTACCCAGGATTAAACCATACAATAAACCCTCTATAAGTAATGCAGTATAGTACTAGAACATGACTGGGCAGACATACCAATGATACAGAATAGAATACCTAGAAATAGACTCAAGTACATATGAAAATTTAGAAGCAAGAAGGGTGACATCTCAAAACAGTAAGGAAAAGATGTACTACTTTTTAATAGTGTGGGGCAAACTAAATAGCTATTTGGAAAATGTAAACTTGGGTTCACTCCATACATAAAAAGACGGTCCAAATGCATCAGATCTCAGTATGCAAACAGTGAAAAAGTATAATACTTAAAAATAATAATAATAAGTGAATTTCTCTATAACCTAAGTGTAAAAAAATGATCCACGCACAATTTCAAAAACTGACTAATGTGCCTGCAAGAAAAATATTAAAACATCACATGGGGGCTTCCCTGGTGGTGCAGTGGTTGAGAGTCTGCCTGATGATGCAGGGGACGTGGGTTCGTGCCCCGGTCCGGGAAGATCCCACATGCTGCGGAGTGGCTGGGCCCATGAGCCGTGGCCACTGAGCCTGCACATCCGGAGCCTGTGCTCCGCAACGGGAGAGGCCACAACAGTAAGAGGCCCGCACACCGCAAAAAAAAAAAAAAAAAAAAAAAAACACATGGCACAAACTGAAATTTGTTTAAGAAATTCATCCATATACCCACTTGTGTTCCACACTTTTATTGAACCAAGCAGTGAGGTTTATTATTCAGTGGTGACTAAATTTCCATGTGCTCAGGCAGAGATAAGCTCTTTCCTCTGAGATTTCCATTATACATCTGTTGGGTGACTCATTGACATGTAACCTTGTCCTGGTCCCAGGGAACCGATGTTGTACTTGGAAAATCTGTGCATTGCATCTCCAATCCGACTGTTTGACATCCTTCTAAGTATGTCTGTCAAGTTCTTGCTCTTCCTCTGTCTTCATACTTAATTTTTCATTTAATGCATTTCTAATAAAAACGCAAGACTCTGTACTGAAGATATTTGGCATGAATTTGGAAATATGAGAAGATAGAAACCTCTTTTATTTCTAATTTATTTTTTGTTTTGTTTTTGTTTTTGTGGTATGTGGGCCTCTCACTGTTGTGGCCTCTCCCGTTGCGGAGCACAGGCTCCAGACGCACAGGCTCAGCGGCCATGGCTCACGGGCCTAGCCGTTCCGCGGCATGTGGGATCTTCCCGGACCGGGGCACGAACCCATGTCCCCTGCATTGGCAGGTGGACCCTCAACCACTGCGCCACCAGGGAAGCCCTCGAATTTCTTTTTTAATAACAGAAATAAATTAAACTCAATCACGTTTGCATGAATGATTCTATTTTCATTTAAGGGACTCTTAAATGAAAATCCAAAGATTTTGCAGAATTAGGTAAACTCTGTCAGAGTTTTCCTAACTCATTTATTTTTATTTGAGGGCATATGGTAAGATTCTTTCCTTGACAGAATACCATGAAATTAATTTTGACATATCGCCGTAAATGATGCCATTGTACCACCTCCATGATTAAATATTCGCAAAGATCGCCCAGAGCTTTCAAAAGGACTCTGTTTCCTTCCCATAGCAAAGGCCTGGAAAGGCCATTTCCTGGTGATGGGCAAAAGCAAGAAAATATATGAAGATTCAAGAATTTGTCAAATGATACAACAGCAATAAATTTTCTACCAGTCTACCTGTAGAAACATGTAAAATCCCTAATGAGATTTTGCACTAAAAAAGTTAACTGTTGGATAAGTTAAAATATGACAGTTTAATAAAAATGATCATGTTCTAACAGATCATTCAACCAAGCAAGCTTTGAAAACTTCTGGTGTAAAATTAATATATCAAAATGGCTTCTGTATCCTTCAAGAAATGTGTCTTTTAGGAGAACCATAGCCTGCCAAAATTTTATTTTTTTTCATCAACATGACTTTAAAATGATTCCAAGGATAGAAATAGGAAAGGCTTTTTCCCCTCTAGCAATTTTTTTAAAATTTCTCTCTTGGGTGAAATGATACTTAGCAGCAGCTGCAGCCACAATCTTTCAGTTCTGCCCCCCACCATCACTCACTTTTACTCAGTCTGCACCATTTTAAAATGTTACTTCGCTGTTTAACAAGAACAAAAAATGGATCAATACTCCAATAAAACATAAATTAACCTGTCAAGGACTGAACGTCGTTAAGAGATCTGATCAACATAATAAAAATCTGGTCTCTAGTCTCAAATCATGGCCAGAGACAGCCACTGAATACCACAGGGACTCATTTTCCTAAATTGTGAAAAGCACATTTTGAAAAGGACAAGAAGTTTCTTATGGACAAGAAAGGCAACAAGAAGAATAGTTTAGAGAAGCATTGAGCATCCCTTCAAGAGGGCCTTGCCAAAGTGGCAAGGGGAGGGAACAGGACTGACTAGGAGAAGCTGGCTTCTAGAGCTCCAGCTTCCATAATAACGTTTCCTAAAACCGATCTGCCTGCGAATGCAGCACAGTCAAGGTGTCCCCTTGGTGAACTGAACTTCTCTGCCTTAAGAAAAGAAAGGTCAACCTCCGGCCTACCCACTGTCTAGTCTTTCTGTAGTGCTTGAGGCTGTAATAACTGCCGTCACTGGTAACTGTGGTCCTGCGAGTTGGCAACAAATCCCTTCCCAGGTGGGTGCTTTCAAATATTTTGCTACTAAAAAATTAGAGGACCTACTTGAATTAACTAATAGATAGCACTCTTTAATAATGGCTCACCATTTAATCTTGGCATGTAATATTGAAGGTGTTCAAAGGATTGAATAATGTTGCTGTTAATGAAAGTCCCTCCATTTCCACTCCCTGTTTACCTGAATAAGATGTCTGAGCTACCTTACAGGGTGGTTGTGAAGATCAAATTAATTAAGATAAAATGTGAAGGGCACCAGGAACAGTGGCAGGTACATAACAAGTACTGCATGAGGGACTGCTATTATTACTATTGTATTAACTAAATATATTACTTATGTATAATTATAAATGTTCTAAATAAATTATGATTATATACATTATAAAATATATTAGTTATAATGAACTATATTTACTAAAATTAATACTTTATAAATGTTATACTATATACATGTGTGTATATGTGTACATGTTCATTGCAGAAAATACGGAAAGATTATGCATAAAACATTTCCAAATCATAAATATAAGTTATTTTAGAGTAAAATTCTGTGGAACAAGTTGAGGAGAAAGTTAAAGATGCTAATGTAAAACTGTTAAGACTAACTTATTATGATTTTACATGAACGATGGTGGGAAGCAAATCACCTCCAAGTTTATATTCTATTGGATACTTTAAATGGAGTGAAATAATTATTTTTAAATGCCAATATTTTGAGTAGGCTGACAATTATACTTTTACAAGTATTTAAATGCATTATAAACATATTTTTTAAATCACCTACCTCTATCTTGTCCCTCCCCCTTCCCGCTCCCCACTGGTAACCACTAGTTTATTCTCTATATATGTGTCTGCTTCTTTTTTGTTTTATTCACTAGTTTGTTGTATTTTTTAGATTCCACATATGTGACAGCATGCAATATTTGGCTTTCTCTGTTTGACTTATTTCTGTCTGACTTAGCATAATGCCCTCCAAGTCCATCCATGTTGTTGTGAAAGGAAAATTTCATTCTTTTTTAAAGCTGAGTAGTATTCCATTGTATATGTATATTATATATATATATATATATATATACACACACACCACATCTTCTTTATCCATTCATCTGTGGATGGACACTTAGGTTGCGTCCATATCTTGGCAACTATAAATTATGCTGCTATAAAGATTGGGGTGCTTTTATCTTTTCTAATTAGTGTTGTTGTTTTTTTCTGATATATACCCAGGAGTTGAATTGCTGGGTCATGTGGTAGTTCTATTTTTGTTTTTTTGAGAAACCTCCATACTGTTTTCGACAGTGGCTGCACCAGTTTACATTTCCACCAACAGTGTAGGAGGGTTCCCTTTACTTCACATCTTCACCAAAATTTGTTATTTGTGTTCTTTTTGATGATGGCCATTCTGACAGGTGTGAGGTCATGCCTCACTGTGGTTTTGATTTGCATTTCCCTGATGATTAGCAATATTGAGCTACAGTAATCAAAACAGTATGGTACTGGCACAAAAACAGATATACAGATCAATGGAACAGAATAGAGACCCCAGAAATAAACCCACACACTTTGGTTAATTAATCTATGACAAAGGAAGCAAGAATATACAATGGAGAAAACACAGTCTCTTCAATAAGTGGTGCTAGGAAAACTGGACAGCTACATGTAAAAGAATGAAATTAGAACATTTTCTACCATCATATAAAAAAATAAACTCAAAACTGATTAAAGACCTAAGTGTAAGGCCATAAAACTCCCAGAGGAAAACAGGAAGAATACTCTTTGACATAAATCACAAATATTTTTGGATATGTCTCCTAAGCAAAGGAAACAAAAGCAAAAATAAACCAATAGGACCTAATTAAACTTAAAAGCTTTTGCACATCAAAATAAACCATCAACAAAACAAAAAGACAGCCTACTGAATGAGAGAAGATATTTGCAAATGATATGATTGATAAGGGGTTAATATCCAACACATATAAACAGTTCATACAACTCAACGTCAACAAAACAAACAACCCAGTTAAAAAATGGGCAGAAGAACTGAATAGACATTTTTCCAAAGAGGAAATGCAGATGGCCAACAGACATGTTATGAACATTTAAAAATATTTTTCAAAATTACTTTTTTGGGGAGGGAGGTTGTATTAGTCAGGATTCTCCAGAGAAATAAAACTAATAGAATATATAAAGAGAGGAAAAGATTTGTTATAAGGAATTGACTCACATAATTACAGAGGCTGAGAAGTCCCACAGTCTGTCATTTACAAGCTGGAGACCCAGGAAAGCCTGTGGTGTAACTCAGTCCAAGTGCAAAGGCCTAAGAATCACATGAGCCCATGGTATATGTTCCAATTCAGGCCTGAAGAGCCTGAGAACCAGGAGCATCCAGGACAGGAGAAGACCTATGTCTGAGCTTAAGAAATCAGGCAAGAATTTTGAAAGGTGAATTTCTCCATCCTACCCCTCTTGTTCTATTCAGGGCCTCAATGGATTGGATGATGTGCACCCACATTAAGGACAGTGATCTACTTTTCTGAATCCACAGATTCAAATGTTAATCTCATCTGGAAACACCCTCACATACTTGATCAGAAACAATGGTTAATCTGGGCACACCATGGCCCAGTCTTATTGACTCACAAAGTTAACCCTCCTGGAGTGAACAGATATATTCAAAGGCCTCTGGTTTATATTGTATAGAATGAGTACATCATCTTCCTCCACGCTTCCCAGTCTCCATACCACTGCCAGAATAACTGGTGAAAACTCAGCTCTGACTTCTTCTTGTCTCTTCTAAAACTTCTTCAGTTCCCTTCTACCTCAAGAAAAATCCAAATCTTTCAGCCCAGTCTACAGTCTCTTCAACTACAGCCCCCATCCCTTTCCTGCCTCCTCTTCTGCAATTTCTCGACGTTCCATCCACACAGAGCACTGGCCAAAGGAATTATTCTCAGCATACCCTTTTCTTTTACAGTGGTACCTTTGGCATCAGGATTCCACTTCCTAGGATGCCATCCTTCTCATTCTCTTCCCATCAGGGGCCCCGTTTAAAATGGGACGTTGCCAGAGGGGTCTACCTGGACCATCCTATCTAAAAGAGCACCCTTGTCTCTGTCACCCTTGATCCCTCATCTTGCTTTATGTGTAAGCACAGCACTTTACATTGCCTGTCATTATATTATATATTTTTAATGCCTTTTTTTCTCCTACTAGGCTATAGTTTCCATGAAAGCAGAAAGTTGGTCTTACTTATTTTAACACATGTGTATCATTACCTCCAAACAGTGCTGGCACCCTCTAGATATCCAATAAAAGCTGTAAATGGATGCATACATGAACCAGAAAGTGTCATATTCAATTCTGTATCCCTGGCACAGCTTAGTTTTGCAATGCATATGTATTGACTTGAATATAGTACAAAAGTCTGTGTTATTGTTTACAAAAACAATGTCTAGTCTCCTTATCTGAAGATATTTTAGCAATATCTAAATAGCTTTGTTTCTAAAAGAACTAAAGTTACAAGCATGAATTTTACTAGATGACCAAGTTCCCTTTAAATCCTGGGACTTTATAATAATTTAAGACAGAGACATACATTAAAAATAATCACCTTGTACAATCTATATATTCCTATTCTCTCAAATATAACTTTTCTGCAGACACCACTTGGAGACATAAAATCCAAAAGTAAAAGAAAAAGCCATTGTGTTTTTTTTTTCAAATTTAGCATTAATTGTTTCCAATTTTAGAAATTTCTTCAGCACAAAGTATCATTTTTTGCTTTTTAGCAATTCCAGTTTCATTTCTGTGGGTCCTTTAGTAATGCAAGAGACTTGAAAAAGAAATTAACTGTCTCCAAGTGGTTGTAGGAAGATTTGACTGCTGTCCTCTTAGGTATGATGGAGTATCCATGTTTATTTATTCTGAATGTAAATTTGCAATCTCCTCAAAGGTGGAAAAGTGGTACCTGTTTTAATTAATAAAGATGATTTTATAAAACAAACGTGCCTACACACACACACAACGGGGTGAGGGATTAGGAAACAAGACATCACTGGCAAAACTACCAATGCAAGAACCTCTCAGAAATCAATCCATCCAGGCCTCTGTTTCTGCCCAACACAGCCAACATCTGCTTAGCTCTGTCCTCTTTTCTGATTTGCCCTATGCAACTGGCTTCCTGGGCTGTCTCTGTGACTGCTCTCAGCCATTTCTAAATAAGCCACGCAAGCAGTTTGGGTGGGATTGGCTTCCAATGATCAAATGAACAGTGTTTTTTCAAGAAGCAGAAGAGTTTACAGCAAAATCAATGTAGTATGAATAAAGTTATCCTAGTAGGAGATAAACAAGTAGATATGCTCACCTTCAGAGTCATGTTATGGAACTTAAAATACTTCTCAGAACTGTGTTTCAGAGGATTACTTCTGACAGAAATATTTTTTCAGAACACCTATGTCATTCATTGCATGAAAGCTGAAGTCGTTTTATTTCCAGTGTTGGGGGTAGAAAACTTTCCTGTGATCTCCATCTGTGGCGCCTGCCATTAAATCGTAAACACCAATTTGTATTAAAAGCTTGGATTGCCCAGAAGGGCTCCTGAAGTTTTCTTTAATGTAATAGCCTAGGATTTTAAGTTAGAATATGAGAGGAAAAGCTAAAAAAATGACTAAAGAATTTGTTATTTCCAAGATTCGGGTATGGCTCTGGGACAAGGAGAAGCTAGCCAGTGAGCTAAAAACAGTTTTCTCTTTCACTTCTCCTTCTGGAATGTGCCCCTTTTATTTTGTCATTCTTGGCTTGGTTCACCACTTCCCAAGCCTCCTCTGTCGTTTCATTCTGCCGGAGGATTTCCTTTCCAATATTTTGGCTGAATGTTCAGCTTTGTTAGCAGAAATGCAAAGTGAGCGCTTTGAAGCATTACCCACTAAAATCCAATTTTAAACAGTTAGAGCTACAACTTCCCCCATCCTCTGGGAAACGAGCCTTCAGTTTCTTTGTGCTTCAAGGCAGAACAGTCGGAGCTGGATTTATCACCCAGGCCATAGTCTTGCTGAGACCATCAGATAAGCCACCAGAGTGAGGTTTGGCAGGCCACACTTAAAAGGGGACTTCTTGGAAAGGTGAACTGCTTTTTTTTAAAAAAAACTTATTTCATATTGGAGTATAGTGGATTAACAATGTTGTGTTAGTTTCAGGTGTAGAGCAAAGTGATTCATTTATACATATGCATGCATCTATTCTTTTTCAAGTTCTTTTCCCATTTAGGTTATTACAAAATATTGAGCAGAGTTCTCTGTGCTATACAGTAGGTCCTTGTTGGTTATCCATTTTAAATATAGCAGTGTGTATATGTAAATCCCAAACTCCCAAGATGAACTGCTTTTTGAAAGTGGTAAATATTGATGACTTTTATACAGTTTTGGATAAAACATAAAGAGTACATCTGAAGGTATGAACACCATATCCTTTGAAATAACTCACATTTCTTTAAGTGAAAGATAATAAATATTTTGTGAGCAATGCAAGCATCATTAAAATTTTAAGAAAATATACCCTTTCATAAAAATGCCCATTTAATAAACTCTGAAAGTAATTTATGATACATATCCTTAAGCCTAATAATAACAGTTTTCATGTATTATCTGATTTTTATAACTTTTTTCTCAAGAAATAAATTTACTATGCCCACTTCACAGGTAAAGAAACCAAGATCTTGAAGGAAATATCCACAGTCAGCAATTTAAACTTTGGATAAAACTATCCCTTGATATTGTAGCGATGTTGCTATTATGAAACTCTTATGAAATGAATCAGAATGGGGTAGCTTTTCTCTTGCTCTCTTTTTATCCTTCTATGTGATTTTCTGGCCATAGATAAAGTAAGACCATGTTAAAAAAATTGAGACAACAGTAAAATTCTGAATAGGCTGTTTACATATATTCTATGAGTGCAATCATCACAATGAGTTTTGATTGCTTCCTAGGAACTTAGACTTAATTTCATTTCTGGGCCATAGTAAGAATAAATATTTGTCTTGATTCCTTGCATATTTAACTTAACCTTCCTAAAATATCGTAAACAATTATGACCTTTCTTTAACTCTTTTCCCTTGTCATCTTTTCTTAGGAACTAGCATTGTAGCAATCTCTTCACAGATGTTTCCAATTTTTAATTATCCACAGACAATGAAAGTGTCTTTCAATAAAAGTGTGATATTCTGGTTGCTTTGTCATATTCATATATCCTCTTTTCTCCCAGAGAGGTGGTTAGCAAATGCAAGTTGTCCTAAGTCATTAGAAGATTTGGGGTACAGTGAGGAAAGAAAACATTTTAGTTATGAAATAATTTTTTTAATGTACTGAAGATACATTATGACACCATATGACACCTTTGTGAGAACTAGAAACAGACTCCTCTCTGAGGGTACATAGCCTTACATAACTTGTGGAACTTGACCCCTTTCTGCCCCCTCGACCCACTGAACAGCTTATCCTGAGAGAAATGGTAGTGGATTTCACCCAAAATAAACAAATTTCCATGTAAACAACAATGAGGATTCACATATGCTTTCAAAAAATACTTATCAGTGTTTATCATGTGACAGTTTTCTAGGCTCCAGGATGCAACAGTGAATAAAACAAGTCCCTTCTCTTATGAAAAACATGTTTTCTTGGGGAGATGGAAAATAAATGAATGAATATGTAATATAGTAGGTTCTAATATATGCTGTGAAAAACAATGAGACATAGGTAACAGAGGAGAAAACAGACATTCTAGGGACTGGGGAAATGCTTGCTACTGTCAGTTGATTGTAACATTGGGTTAGAGACAAGGCAATTTAGGGAGTGTGCAGGGCGGAGGTCTCTACATGTCAGCTAAGGAAGCAAGGTGTGAGGGTACTAAACTAGGAGCTCTGTGTATGTGGGAGCAACTGCAAGGAAGCTGGTGAGGTGGCAGCCAATGGCAGAGTCACTAGAAAACATGACAAAAAGGTCCTCAATGAGGCTAAGTCAAAGAGGCAGTAGTGGCTAGAATGTTGGGTTAAATTCTGAGTGAGAGGAGAAGCTATTGGAGAACTTTGAAAAGAGGAACTCTATATTTCCCACAGCCATTGAAAGGATCACGCTGGTTGCAGTGTGAGAAGTGGACTGGTAGGTAGGAGGGCAGAGGAAAAGGCAAAGTGAAGGCACGCAGTACTTCTGGGAGGAACATCAGCAGCTTGGAGGGAGTGGCTGTGGTGGCAGAGCTTAGAGGTGGAGTATGTTGCTTTCTTTCATCAATGAAGCCTCTTCAGATTAGGCCAATGATATGCTGAAGCTGGTTTGTACTGGTTCACAAGAGCCAATTGTTCAATATTTGGGAATGTTACAAACCTATTATTAAACACAACTACTAAGAAAAAATTAAATTATATAAATTTATAGTTAAATGTATTTAAAACAAAGGTAATAAATATTAAAATACACCACATCCTAATTATTTTATTGCTTTACTATTACCTAGTCTTTAGGGCTTTTAAAATATCTATAGTATTCATACGGTAAAAATACTGTAAAATGGTGCACATCTCTTCCCAACAGTTTGTTGAGTGGCATCATATCGGTAGATTAAAATTAGCCATGGTCATAAAAAAATGTGGTATTTACCCACAATGGAATATCATTACCTTGAAAAAGAAGGAAGTCCTGCCATTTGTGACAACATGAGTGAACTTAAAAGTGAAAAAAGTAAAATAAACCAGTCACAGAAGGACAAATACTATCTGATATCATTTATAGGAGGAATCTGAAATAGTCAAACTCATAGAAGCAGGGCTGGGGGCAGAAAGAAATGGGGAGGTATTAGTCAAAGTGTACAGAATTTCAGTTATACAAGATGAATAAATCGTAGAAACCTGCACAACATAGAGCTATATAGTTAGCAATACTGTATTGTATACTTAAACATTTACAATGAGGGTAGATCTTATGTTACGTGTTGTTATTAAAAAATTGTTACAAAATTACAAAATAATAATAATAAATAAAGAGTATGGAAAATAACTTTTGAAGGTGATGGATGGTTTATTGCATAGATTGTGGTAATGAGTTCATGTGTGTACACTTATATCCAAACTCATCAGTTTGTGTATATTAAATATGTACAGCTTTTTGAATGTCAATCATACCTTAATAAAATGCTTCTAAAAATTGGTCATGGAATTCCCTGGAGGTCCAGTGGTTAGGACTCCATGCTTCCACTGCAAGGGGCCTGGGTTCGATCTCTGATCAGGGAACTAAGATCCCGCAAGTCATGGTGCAGCCAAAAATTTTTTTAAAATGGCCATGATGGAAGAAGTATTTACCCCATGTAAATCTGTATCTATAAACACTAATATCATAGGTTGATGTATTGTGTTTTTGATTGTCTAAACTTAAAAAAAAAGTGATGGAGAAATGTTAATAATGTAGACTTAAAATGTGCCAGGTCAAAGTCTGAAGCTGCAAGAAACTTCCATTTAATGAATTTAATTTGTGCAAGTGTGAGAAATAGTTTAACAGTAAATCACATATTTAATTACAGTATTTTGGGAGGAGGAAACAGTGAATTGGGATGCAACACTTTCGTAAAATCATGGTTAAATTTCAATTCTTGGTTGGCTACAAATATGAGTTTAGCAAAATCAGCAAAAAATGTACAAAAATCCATTGGCCATATGGCATTTACAATAAATATTATTGTGTATTTCATTATTAATTGTAAACTTTTGTGAAAGTTTATGTAAGTAAGATTTATAAGAAACTTGTGTACATATATACACATATATTTTTTTGAGAACTGGTTGTACCAACAGACCAGCAGACCTCTGGATAAGGCTCCTTTGTATTGGCATTTAGAGTTTGAAAATCAGGCACATAGATTATACATAATAAATCAAAATTCAGAAAAACCTCAGAATATGGGGCAAATGTTTACTTAGTAATAAACAGCAAGCACCCAAGGAGCGACACTGAGGAATGGTCCTCCTCAGCCAAATGTAACCTGCTGTAGGAGTAGAATATGAGCTTCACTCATCTCTTCCACATAAATTAAGTTCAACACCACATGCTTCTTAAATGGAAACACTTCTCAACCTAAACCATGGAACATATTCATAGAGTGCCAACTCCCATGACCATTTTTTATGCATGCCTTGTTTACTAAGAAAATCAGCCACAGATACTGCTTATCAAATTATTATTATTTTGAGCTTCTGTGACCTGCAGTCACACAGAACTAGAATGTGTTTAAAGGAATATATTAACCCCATGGGAAAAGAGACCACATTTTGTTTTGATCCAATACTGAGTGAGGCAAATATACTAGCTCATCTTTCCACTTGCCCTATTCTGTACTTGCATATCCTCAAAGAATTTTCTTTTTTTAAAAAAAAATTTATTTATTTATTTATTTATTTGCGGTACGCGGGCCTCACTGCTATGGCCTCTCCTGTTGCAGAGCACAGGCTCCGGACGTGCAGGCTCAGCGGCCATGGCTCACGGGCCCAGGCGCTCCACAGCATGTGAGATCTTCCCAGACCGGGGCATGAACCTGTATCCCCTGCATTGGCAGGAGGACTCTCAACCACTGCGCCACCAGGGAAGCCCAAAAATTATTTATTTATTTATGGCTGTGTTAGGTCTAAATTGCTGTGTGAGGGCTTTCTCTAGTTGCTAGGGGGCTACTCTTCATTGTGGTGCATAGGTTTCTCATTGCAGTAGCTTCTCTTGTTGTGAAGCATGGGCTCTAGGTGTGTGGGCTTCAGTAGTTGTGGCACGCGGGCTCAGTAGTTGTGGCACACAGGCTCTAGAACACAGGCTCAGTAGTTGTGGCACATGGACTTAGTTGTTCCACGGCATGTGGGATCTTTCTGGACCAGGGCTCGAACCTGTGTCCCGTGCACTGGCAGGCAGATTCTTAACCACTGAGCCACCAGGAAAGTCCCAAAGAATTTTCCAATGGATAGAGGTAATTATCTCCCAATTCTCTGAGAACTCTTTCTTATTTAAATATATTCTTGGTATTCATGGGATAACATCACTTATATATCCCTCTAATTATGATATTTTACATATTTGACCTTTATCAAATTAAAGCTTCTGTTTCTTAATACAAAACACAATAGTTATTCCACTGGCAAAGTCAAATATGGATTATTAATACTCTTAATTGAAATCCACTTAAATTGCCCTCTTAAGACATATCACTTGAAGAGAAGCAACAATTAATGATCCATTACTGTGAACTGCAAATCATGGTGGCCAACTTCAGTGGTCAGAGAAAAAGTAGTGACAGTAATGGAAGGTAGATAATCTGTGCTGTATCCATGTGACACTGAAAAAAGTGTTGCTTTCAGCCCCTAATTTTGGGAGTGCTATACGGGTTTTGTACCTTTCTCCCAGTCTTCTCCAACTCCCACAACCTGACTCTTCACATCTTGAGGAGGAACTTTCCTAGGATGCCAGATTATTAGTGTTTGAACTAGAAGAGTCCCTGGTAAACTGGTATGGTTTGTTACCTTACTCTTGGTAGAGATCCAAAATGAAGTTAAAGTACAGATCACATAGGAGAAAGGGGGAGGTTAGGATATAGTTAATGGCTGTAAACTCATGAAGGTAAAGGAGATCATCCAAGATTTGTGAATAGGAAAAAGAGAATGGTAAAAACAAACAAACAAACATGACACACACCACACAAGACAACCAACGTTACAGAGCAGGCTGAGAAGGAGAAGCTAATAAAATAAACTAAAAGTTAGAGAGATAAAAAGAGAGCCAGGGAACAGGTATGTAAAATTATAGCTAAGTTCTCTTACAAATGGCAACTCAAAGTTTTATCCATGAGCAGATGAAATTCCTCTTTGATTGGTGTAATCAGCTATTTGAAATCTTAGATACAGTTTATAAGAAATGTTTACTTTGAAGAGCTCATTTACATTGAAAAATATTCATAAGAATTTTATTAATACAAATACTTTTCTTCAAAAAAATTATATATCCTTCCTGAGATACTTTTGGATGGTGCTGAGATTTATGTTCCCTCTGCTTACCCTGTTCTACATGTTATCTTAAAACACCTACTTCTCTGTAAGAAACTCTGCATTACACGATAAAAGTTTCTTCAGAACGGTGGTGGAAAAATACAATAATTATCATAAGTGGTTCATTTGGGCTGTAGAAAGTAGAAAAATAAATTTAAACACCTATTATGTTATTTGTAAAATTGAACATCTCCTTCATATATAGACTGGCTAACTAGGGTTTGGGGCAATGTTTGCAAATTACTGGGTGTACTACCTTACTCTTATAAATTCTACTTTCTTGGAAAAGAAGACCATACTTCAAGTAATGCAATAAAGCCATCAAGGAAACATAATGATTACCATACATGCTTGGTATAATAACTTCAAAGCCATGAATCATAGTATTTACCATTTTCTCTCATTTCAAGGGGTGAGTAAAGACTTAAGATGGGTTGTTAAAACATTTTAATTTTTCTTTCTATAGACATCCACAAGCATTTAAAAGCAGCCAAAACTACTCCCCAGAATTCTTAGACACTCAAAGTCATTTTTAAGCTTGTAGTGAAAACTCAATCTTAAATTTACAGAATCACCCTTTATACATAGGTAACACTTCCAGAAACCTCGTCTCTCTTGACTGCAGTTATAGACATGAAAAATACCTCCAAGTGGTGAAAACTGAAGAAGCCCAGGTACTTCACTTCATAGATGAGATTCTCAGGCCTTTGCTCTCTTACTATTACTTAACCCACTGGTCTCACATAGCCTACATATCTTACGTATTTATTGCATTGATTTTCTATTGTCGTATTTACAATTTCTCTTCTATTGCCCTATTAATCTATTGCCTTAATATGTAAGCTCAATCTTGTGTGTTGTTCATTGATTATCCCAAGATGTACCTGTAGGTGTTCCATGATTATTGTTGCATAAATTATGCTGGATATAACAAATAAACAAATAGTACAGCATGACTGGTGGTCTGGCTTGTGTCCCTCCTACATGAAAGTGGGTTTTTTTGGCCATGTGGGGCAGCTTGTGGGATCTTCATTCCCCAACCAGGGATTGAACCCAGGCCCTTGGCAGTGATAGTGCAGAGTCTTAACTACTGGATCCCCAGGGAATTCCCTACATGAAAGTCTTGAGTGGTGGGCTTTGGGAGGGTAGGCAAGGGTGGGCATCCCACACTCCGAACACCAGGCTTCAAAAGGGAGCCACTGCTGCCAAGGTCCTCTCGGGTGGCCTCCCTGTGTCCAGAAGCTCTTTGCAAGATGTCCTTAGGAAGTTGTTTTCAGAGTCTATGAGCTTCCCTCTAGCTTTGATTCACACCCATGCAGTAACTCAACCAGGGCTCCAAGCACAGGAGTCCCCTTCCACCTTCCCTCTTCTCACTTCTCTGTTTCCTCCAAATGTAATGAAATGAGAAATTCCTAGCCTTCTTCATTCACCGGACTCCCTTCTTTCCTCAGCACTCAAGAAACCATCTAGACTTGGGGGGCAGAGAATCTTGAAAGGGCTTAAAGCTCAGGGCTACAAAGGATGGTATTTCCAACACATGATGAGTCAAAGAAAGTTTGGGGAAAAGGGAGGGGTCAGGATCGCCTGGGTCCCCAGTTACAATCACCTCAATTCTTTGGAAAAAAGAACTCTGAGTTTCAACTAATTAAAATGCTGAGGACAATTTGGAAAGTGACATATTCAACCCATTTATAAGTTGTGTTCCACTTATATGGCCTTGTCTCTTCTTTCACATTCTTCTAATTACTTCTTCCCTGTCCATGCTACTTAAAATTGCAAACTGCCTCTTATCTCAATAATCCCTATTCTCCTCTCCTGCTTCCCTAACAGCATCTGAGATATTTTATGTCACATGCATAATTTATGCATTTATTCTGTTTATTATTTCCCCTATTCCATTAGAATATCAGCTCCATGAAGCTAAGGATTTTGTTTTGTTACCCCAGGACCTAGAATTGTGCCTGACACATGGTGAATGTTCAGTAATTACTCGTTGACTGAAGGAGTGAATAATCTAATTGACACACTGCACTCTCCATTTATGAGCTATTATAATACACCTCTTCATCCACAGTGTGATGTAATGATTTACAGCATTGAAATACGATTGACAGGGCTAACTCTCACAGCACTTGCTCATGGATCTTGTCTAGCAGTCCACATCTTTTGGGGCTTCCCTTATCTCCAAGCTTATAAGTCATTATACTCTTACTTTCTTCCTTATTCAACCTAGACCCCACTCTCCTTTGTGTCAAATTTCTACTCCCCAGTTCACTAAACCCTATTAATTTGGGCCTTCTATCACACTTGTCCTGCAGTTTCACTTACATCCTTGAATCTATCTTATATCCTTGAGCAGCCAATCACCATGGGAGAAAATATGACTGTGTGGATACTCTTACAATGTTACAGCTTTGAACTTCAGCTGGGACCTCAATGCTGCTCGGCTGGGTTTGTCACTGATATGTTCTCTGTCCTGTCCTCTATTCCTCTACATGGGCAATTACAGACATTTACATTTCAAGCATCCCAACTATCCCTGACCCCCTTCACTTTTCATTAAGGAAAGACCTCATTTCATATTTTGAAGAGAAAGTAGAAACTATCAGGTGTGAATTTCCTTAACTTTCACCTACCTTCACTTACCAACTTATCTCTCCCCACATCCCCTGCTCATAGGCCTTCTTTGCATTCCCACATTGGGTGGTCTGATCCTCAGATATTGACCAAATGACCCATATTGGGCCTAGAGCAAAGATAGTAGTGTCTACTCCAGACGGCATAGATTAGAGAGGATTCTAAATTCACTGTCAACATGTAGTACCATTACATCATGTTTTACAATTAAAGAAAATTATAATATTTTCTATGACTGAAACTTCATTTTCAAAAAAACAATGTGATAAACAATAACCTCAAAAATTGTCATTATAATTTAGTAAATTATACTAAGACCTAAAAATACGCTCTTATCTTTTGCTGCACTTCTAAAAAGTGATTTCAAAATAATAATTAGAGCAGTAGATAGATTCAGGTAATATGTACACATATATAAATAATGTCAGAAAACTGTAAATAAGCTAAATACTCGTCCATAAGGATTAGATATACTATAATAAATTTATATTGTAAAGTTTTTACACAACCATTAAATGGTATATTAGATTTCTAATTCAATGATCACAATGTAATGCTTTTTGAAAAATAAATTATATAAAACTATATATAGAATTTAACAATATTTTGAAAATATATATCCAAAAGATATACTCCAAATTATTAAAGTTTATCTCTCGGTGATGAAATTATAGGGGATTTTAATTTTATTCTTTATGTGTAATATTATTTCAAAAAAATAATAAATGGTATAGTTTAAAAGCACATTTTGAAGCATACATATTTTGACTTTTAATTTTAGAAAAAATATACATATGCATATATATATATGTGATTATATATAAAGAGTATTTTGGCTTGTTAATGTCATGTGAATTGTATTATCATCTATATAGCTAAGAAAAATCAGAGTGCTTTAAAGAAATCCTAAAAATGGATCAAGAAAGCTGACAAAAAGTTAAATATTATGACATTGAGACCTTGCTTATTTTCATAAAATACAATTCTTAAATGTTCACTTTCTTCTGTTCACATAAAGACTAATAAATCTCATTCAGCCCCACTGCATTGGTTTCATGATCCAAACAGACATTTCCCCTTCCTCATGACAGGAGGGAGCTTTTTAAACCGACCAAGCATATAAGATTTTTCCTCCTAATTTCCCCATCTTGACATGAGTGAATAATAACCATCCTTCAACCTGGAACTAGGTCTCATTCTAAAGGGTATTAAAACCTCTTTTGAAAATGTATTATGCTCCAGTTTGAAGATATCTTAGGGAAAGTGTTATAGTATAAAGTCTGAAAAATCAGAAATCCACCCTTGTTTTGCATGTGGAAATCAGACGAGACAATCATTTACTGTGGAGAAAAAAGGTATGCTCTATTGGCTGTTACAAAAGCTGTAATTTTATTTTGAAGTTCTCAAGTTTTGTTCTCCTGGTTTACGGTTTTTATGCTAAACTTATGGCTTTGTAATGGGTTGTGAGGCATACTTTATGCACTATCATAATTATAAGCTATTACAGTTCATTCTTTGTATCAGGATGGTTTTATGGACATTTAAATGAAGTTTCTGACAATGAAACTAAAGCTCTAATAGTACCACATTATGGCTACACCTGGTGGTATGCATTCTCTCCGTTTTTCGATTATAAACCATTGGTGGGGGAGGAAGGTGGGGCTTAAAACCCCAGCTGCTTGCCTCACAATGTGCTCCAGCAGGACATGTAGATTTATCAATCCATTTGTATTTAAATAACTTATACGCTTTTTGCTTCACTGAGCCACAAAACCACCAAAGAGAAAATATCCCCCTGGTGATTTCAAGTTCTTTTTGCCAAGGAAGACAACTTGAAAGTTTGAAAACATAAACCACAGTGAATCATTCATCCTTTTCCCTTGACGTGGAAAAGCAGCTTTGACCTGTTATTGCTTACTCTCCACTGTTTACTTATTAGAAATGATCTGTTAGCATGTGCTAACATGCAAAAAGGGCCCTTTTTCACAGTATTTATGATATTTACTATGCTTTTGGTTTCTTATTTCTGTGTTGAACGCTGTTGAAAATTGTCAGCTTATTCTCAATCTTCTGCAGCTGAAGCATTTGATGAGAACACATTTTCCAGCTAAGGTGTTGACTGAGTAGACTCTTAAATAAGGTGTAATTAATATTTTTTTTTCTATTGAAATATAGCTGATTTACAATGTTGTGTTAGTTTCAGGTGTACAGCAAAGAGATTCAGTAATACATATATATATATATATATATATTCTTTTTTCAGATTCTTTTCCATTATAGCTTATTAAAATATATTGTGCCACACTGTAGGTCCTTGTTGTTTATCTATTTTATATAGAATAGTGAGTATATGTTAAACATCCTATGTGGCAGTAGAGTTTTATCATAAGTGACAAAGTGGCCAAGGTTTCAGTAGCTGTGTAAAGGAATTCCACTGAAGTCAATGAAGAATTATGTAATGATATGAAAACAGAATTAAATACTGAATGCCATATTTCCAATTTAAATGATCTTCAAGAAAACAAGAAAGAAAATCCAATTGAGAAAAAAAAAATGCACGGAGAAGACATTATGTGCTCCCACAAAGCAAGGATGTGAGAAGAAGCACTTACTTAGGACTCCTGTAGCCCCTTAATTCAGGCCTTATTATGCATAGGAATTAGAGCCCATACGGTCTTCTATCAAATTGTTCCACATCACTGGGAAAGTATTAATTTCATCAATGTGAGTGAAGTATTTTTAAATCATTCCTGAGAAAATGCAGCCTTCTAAAAAAAATACAACGTATTCTTTGAAAAGAAGTCTACGGCATAAAAATATCTCACCCATATTTGGTTGCAGAATCCATTTGGCTTCCATCTAAAGTACTCTCAGTTCTTGCATATTTTAACACTTCCATAAAAGCTGTAAATGGGGGGGTGCAGTCTGTTTTTACTCGATGCTATAGAATTCACTAATGAAGACAAGAATGAGGAATTCCAAATATATAAACAGTGCCCAGTGGATGAAGAAATGAATCCTGCCATATTGATAATTGCCCAGCAAGGCTCAAATCTCAGACACCTGGCCTAACAACACAGGAAGTACCAGTAGGCTTTTTTTTATAGGGTATTATTGCATTATAATTATACACATCATAAAAATGATTCAGTTGCAAAATTTTGGACATTTAAGCAACCACTTTGAATGATTTTGTGTTAGAGGAATTATCTGGTTAATTGCTTAGCCGTAAGTATTGATTTGGTAGTTGAAGTTATATTCACATTAAAGCTATCTTCTGCTGTATATATAGCTCAAGTGAATCTTAAGAACGTTATCTACGTATATCTCTGAAAAAGGGCACAGCCCTTCAAACCAATTAGGCATAATATTTCTGGGCAGTTATTCTTGTTGATTACATTGGTTTGTGTGTGGAAAGTGAAGGATAAGACCTGTGGATCAAACCGTTATTGTAAAGTCTAATTTACACACTAGTGAAACTACATGGCTAAAGCTAAGAAAGAAAGGGCAGTTTCTTTGCTTACGTAAGCTTAGAAAGTAGATGGTGTAAAACCAATATTGTAGTTAGAACAAAAGAAAAGAGTAAAAATATCAGGAATACAATTATCTAGCCCCAGAAATATTTATAAAGGCTGGTCCATTATTCCATATGCATTCATTGTGAATATGCTTACAGAATTATCTAATGTTAGGAAACTTGCACTCTAAAATAAAGTTTCCCAACTTATTTGATAAGAATCAACTGGGGAGCTTATTAAAACAAATAAACAAAAAAAAGCACATTTCTGGGTGGCTCACTCAGAGATTCTTGGAATGTATGTTTTGTGTTTTAATAAGCTCTTTTTTCCCCAGGCCTCATGATTCTTTTGATCTGAGGAATTTGAGAAAAATTATTCCAAAACTACTGATAAGCAAAATGAAGCCCAATATTTTACCAGATCTGTAAAAAAAAAATGAAAAATCAAATGACAATATTTTTCTTAAAAAATAAATAGTTGTAATAAATTTAAGGGTTAAGACTCTATACAGGACACCTGTATAATGAGGATAAATTTTCATTAGCTAATGTTTCAACTTATTTGTTGAAGATTACTTTAGCATTCTCAGATTTCAAAATTAGTTGAATGAATGAATAAGATATATTTTTTCACTTCAAGGAAAATATATCCAACTTATGCATTTACAAGTAAAGATTTTAAAAATATTTTATTACCAAGTAATTGATGTTACTTGAAGAAGAGTCAAGATTAGGATATAAAGGATAAATTAAACATCATCTACAGTCTAATTTCCTAAAATTAACTGTTATTAACACTTCATTGAATATATTTCTAGACAATTTCTAGTCATAGAATCTTAATATAGTTAGGTGGTTTCTCAACATATCTTAATTCAACCTTTCTTTTTTTCTCTCATGCGGTTGGAGGGTAGAAAAGGGCATGTTGGCAAGTAGCAGAATAAGTTGGTGGGAAATAGAGAACTAATATATTTTTGTTGTCTAACTCTCCTTCATATCATTTTCATACAATGTATGTAAGAACATGTAGTTTTCATTCTTTAAACCTTTGTTTCAAATACTAACTAATCTTAGTTTATCTTTATAATGGCTAAAAAGGAATATGAGAGGATGAGTCTTGCTTTTTTAGTTTAGCTTTCTGATAATACCCTCCAACCAGTCTATTGTTTGGAATGAAGCAGCCACAAAGTTGTCACTGGTCATCTATGCCTTGCTCCATGTCTTACTTCTAATTAGAGCAGTTATTTTCAATGAGGACCACAGAAAGAGCATCACATCCCAGAATATGTTTTTGTGTAAGGGATAAGCACTCCCAAGCCCTTCTAAGGTCAGAGATTTATTTTAATTAAACCTAACTATTGACAAGCCTTTTGAGAAACCCAAATTGCTTAGAAAATAAGTGTTTTTTACCTTTTCTATGAAAAAAAAGAAATATCTTTACCAATTTTATCACAGAAAGCCCCTTTTTTTAAAACTTTATTGAGGAATAATTGACAAGTATAATTGTATACATTTAAAGTGTGCAGCATGATGATTTCATATACATATATATTGAGAATGATTACCAAGATCAAGCAAATTAAAACATGCATCATCTCACATAGTTAACTTTGTGTGTGCATGTATGTGGTGAGAATGCTTAAGGTCTACTCTCAGCAACTTTCAAGCATGCAATACTGTATTATTACATTAGTCGCCAAGCTGTACATTAAATCTTCAGAACTTATACTTCTTATAGTGGAAAATGTGTATTCTTTGAACTACATCAACCCATTTTTAATTCCCCCAGTCCCTGACAATCACCATTCTATCTTTCAATCGTTCTATGATTTCTATGAAATCAGCTTTTTTCTTTTTTATTTTTGGATTCCACATATAAGTGATACCATACAGTATTTGTCTTTCTCTGTCTGGCTTATTTCACCTAGCATAATGACCTCCACGTTCATCCATGTTGTCACAAATGGCAGGATTTCCTTTCTTTAATGCTGAATAATATTTTATTGTATAAATATATACTACTGTTTCTTTACCTATTCATCTGTCAAAGGACATGTAGGTTGTTTCTATGTCTTGGCTATAGTGAATTATGCTGCATTGAACACAGGTGTGCAAATATCTCTTTGAGATGCTGATTTCAGTTCCTTCTGACATATACCCAGAATTGGGATTGCTGGATTACGTGGCAGCTTCTTCCACCCTTCCCACTCATACCATGCAGCCCTGAGTTTATCTGCTGTATTCCTTGCAACCAAGAAGGGGAGTCAGGCAGAATGCATGGGCATTTGGAAGGACAATTCAAGGGTAGATGGAAGACATGCCAAATGGCTGCTTGAACACTTGACAATTTCGCTAGTCCTGAGTGAGGAGGGTTTCTTTCTTAGCCCAGTCAGAAGTAGTACAAGTTGTTGAGCCTGGAACACCCTGCTTCTAATGCAATTTTTGTTTGCTTATTTGCTTGTTTTTATATTTTTCATTCAGGAAACATAATATGTGACTTTTTTCTAGCTCTTCTTCATCTTTCTTTTTTTACATATATTTTCTGCCGTTCTCTTTGATTTGTTTTCTACCATGAACGAATTTCTTTTCAGTCACTTGCATCTCTTGCCCATTTTCAACTCAGCTTTCTAAAGCCCTCTGAGTGGAATAAATACTTAGAGGTCCATCCCACAGCTTGGAACACTGTGTGTGTCACCTGCTGTGAACATTTTAAGAGAAGATGGCAGGTCTCTCTGCCCTTTTCATCAAAAATGTTCCCAAAGACTTAAATTTTATCAAGTGTTCTATCTGGTAGATGGTTATAAATTTATATAAACATCTACTAAGTTAACACGCAATTAGTGAAAATGATGAAATCCTTGTAATATCATTGGGATGTGAATTCTAACAGTCCTGGGATGCTCGTGTTTAATTTGGGAAGCAGTGATTTCTCATGGAGGTGGCTCTGAGCCAAATAAGAATGTTCCAGCAAGGGGATAGATAGTATAACTGTCTGAAGATTAATCTTGCATGTGGGTACCAAATTCTCGTCCTTCAGAGGCACCCCTGACATTCCATGAGCTCACCAGCTGTTCCAGGGGCTGCTTGGGAGTTTCAGTCCATTCTAGTAGAATGAGTTCCATACACCACTGCTGTTTACATGTCCACAGTTGTTCTATCAACCTAAAATGAACAAGCTAAATTCAATTTCTTATAGGAAGGATCTGTAGCCCAGAAACATGTAAGTTAGCAGAGACATTAAGAGATAGGAGGATTTTTCGGAATCAAAGTTAGGCTGATGTGACATAATTGACACCAATTTATAAACAAGGAAATATGTCCACAGAATACAAATGGCTGAAAGTAAAAGAAACTATATTTCATACAGAGAAGTAAAATAATTATCTGAGAAATATGTATACACCTTTTTAAAAGACACAAACCATATTTGAAATTAATGACATAACAATTATGACCAACGTAGCTGGGAGACTGGGTAACCATAGTAAGGGCAGTATTATCTGGATAAATAATTTTCTTTTCTTCTTCTTTTAAAATGTAGAAACATGATCAGCAGAAATCTAATTAGAAATCACACTGTCCAAATTTCAGTGAATTCTTGAGTAGCTCAGATTTCTTTTCTACTTACAAGTATTTCTAAATGAAAGAGAAGAAAATTCAGGGATGAATTTCTGATATAATTAGCTTTTAACCTGTATCTCTGAAATAGGCTACAGTTTATGTAATACATTATGTAAGTAAATCAAGATAAATAATCTTTTTTTCTTTAAGAAGGGGAAGAGGAACAGATTGCTTAGAAGTCTTGAAATGTGAATTATGCCAAATGGTCCTATGGGAATTATCTCTCTTAGTTCAAAATGATTCCCTTGGGAAACAGTGAATTTCATTCCTTAATAAGCATAATGAGATTTTTATATAGTACAGAAGCTGTTGTCAAAGGGTGTAGGGACATACTGCAGAGCTTTTTAAGCTAAGATTTATTTTCTTTTTTTTTTTTTTCAAACATCTTTATTGGGGTATAATTGCTTTACAATGTTGTGTTAGTTTCTGCTGTATCACGCAGTGAATCAGCTATACATATACATATATCCCCATATCCCCTCCCTCTTGCATCTCCCCCCAACCCTCGCAATCCCACCCCTCTAGGTGGTCACAAAGCATGGAGCTGATCTCCCTGTGCTATGCGGCTGCTTCCCACTAGCTATCTATTTTACATTTGGCAGTATATATAAGTCCATGCCACTCTCTCACTTTGTCCCAGCTTACCTTTCCCCCTCCCCGTGTCCTCAAGTTCATTCTCTACGTCTGCATCTTTATTCCTGTCCTGTCCCTAGGTTCTTCAGAACCTTTCTTTTTCTTTTTTTTAGATTCCTTATATATGTGTTAGCATACAGCACTTATTTTTCCCTTTCTGACTTACTTCACTCTATATGACAGACTCTAGGTCCATCCACCTCACTACAAATAATTCAGTTTCTTTTTTTTATGGCTGAGTAATATTCCATTGTATATATGTACCACATCTTCTTTACCCATTCATCTGTTGATGGCCACTTAGGTTGCTTCCATGTCCTAGCTATTGTAAATAGTGCTGCAATGAATATTGTGATATATGACTCTTTTTGAATTATGGTTTTCTCAGGGTAAATGCCCAGTAGTGGGATTGCTGGGTCATATGGTAGTTCTATTTTTAGTTTTTTAAGGAACCTTCATACTGTTCTCCATAGTGGCTGTATCATTTTATCTTCCCACCAACAGTGTAAGAGGGTTGGCATTTCTCCGAAACCTCTATTGTTTGCAGATTTTTTTTTTAATGTTTCTCTCTCTCTCTCTCTCTCTCTCACTGTTTGTTGCTTTTTTAAATTTTTTTAATTTTTGGCTGTGTTGGGTCTTTGCTTCTGTGCGAGGGCTTTCTCTAGTTGCTGCAAGTGGGGGCCACTTTTCATCGCGGTGCACGGGCCTCTCACTATCGCGGCCTCTCTTGTTGCAGAGCACAGCCTCCAGACACGCAGGCTCAGTAATTGTGGCTCACGGGCCTAGTTGCTCTGCGGCACATGGGATCTTCCCAGACCAGGGCTCGAACCCGTGTCCCCTGCATTGGCAGGCAGATTCTCAACCACTGCGCCACCAGGGAAGCCCTATTTGCAGATTTTTTGATGATGGCCATTCTGACTGGTGTGAGATGATACCTCATTGTACTTTTGATTTGCATTTCTCTAATGATTAGTGATGTTGAGCATCATTTCAAGTGTTTCTTGGCAATCTGTATATCTTCTTTGGACAAATGTCTATGTAGGTCTTCTACCCATTTTTGGATAGGGTTGTTTGTTTTTTCGTTATTGAGCTGCTTGTATATTTTGGAAATTAATCCTTTGTCACTTGCTTCATTTGCAAATATTTTTTTTTCCCTTTCTGAGGGTTGTCTTTTCGTCTTGTTTATGGTTTCCTTTGTTGTGCAAAAGCTTTTGAGTTTCATTAGGTTCCATTTGTTTGTTTTTATTTCCATTTCTCTAGGTGGTGGATCAAAAAGGACCTTGCTGTGATTTACGTCATAGAGTATTCTACCTATGTTTTCCTCTAAGAGTTTTATAGTGACTAGTCTTGTGTTTAGGTCTTTAATCCATTTTGAGTTTATTTTTGTGTATGGTGTTAGGGAGTGTTCTAATTTCATTCTTTTACATGTAGCTGTCCAGTTTTCCCAGCACCATTTATTGAAGAGGCTATCTTTTCTCCACTGTATATTCTTGCCTCCTTTATGAAAAATAAGGTGACCAAATATGCATGGGTTTATCTCTGGACTTTCTATCCTG
The DNA here is from genome assembly GCF_011762595.2 of Tursiops truncatus. Classification (NCBI taxonomy): domain Eukaryota; kingdom Metazoa; phylum Chordata; class Mammalia; order Artiodactyla; family Delphinidae; genus Tursiops; species Tursiops truncatus. Next base: position 129,155,712 of record NC_047037.1, on the reverse strand, counting down.
CTCCATTGATCTATATTTCTGTTTTTGTGCCAGTACCATACTGTCTTGATTACTGTAGCTTTGTAGTATAGTGTGAAATCCGGCAGCCAGATTCCTCCAGCTTCATTTTTCTTTCTCAAGATTGCATTGTCTATTCGGGGTCTTTGGTGTTTCCATACAAATTGTGAAATTCTTTGCTCTAGCTCTGTGAAAAATGCCAGTGGTAGTTTGATAGGAATTGCATTGAATCTGTAGATTGCTTTGGGTAGTAGAGTCATTTTCACAATGTTGATTCTTCCAATCCAAGAACATGGTATATCTCTCCATCTGTTTGTATCATCTTTAATTTCTTTCATCAGTGTCTTATAGTTTTCTGCATAAAGGTCTTTTGTCACCATAGGTAGATTTATTCCTAGGTATTTTATTCTTTTTGTTGCAATGGTAAATGGGAGTGTTTCCTTAATTTCTCTTTCAGATTTTTCATCATTTGTGTATAGGACTGCAAGAGATTTCTGTGCATTAATTTTGTATCCTGCTACTCTACCAAATTCATTAATTAGCTCTAGTAGTATTTTGGTGGCATATTTAGGATTCTCTATGTATAGCATCATGTCATCTGCAAACAGTGACAATTTTACTTATTCTCTGATTTGGATTCCTTTAATTTCTTTTTCTTCTTTGATTGCTGTGCCTTAAAATTCCAAAACTATGTTGAATAATAGTGGTGACAGTGAGCGACCTTGTCTTGTTCCTTATCTTAGTGAAAATGCTTTCAGTTTTTCACCATAGAGAATGATATTGGCTGTGTGTTTGTCATCCACAGCCTTTATTATGTTTTCATAAGTTCCCTCTATGTCTACTTTCTGGAGGGTTTTTATCATACATAGGGGTTGAATTTTGTCAAAAGTATTTTCTGCATCTATAGACATAGTCATATGGTTTTTCTCCTTCAATTTGTTATTATGGTTTATCACATTGATTGATTTGCATACACTGAAGAATCCTTGCTTTCCTGGGTAAACCCCACATGATCATGGTGTATGATCCTTTTAATGTGCTGTTGGAGTCTGTTGGCTAGTGTTTTGTTGAGGATTTTTGCCTCTATGTTCAGCAGTGATATTGGCCTGTAGTTTTCTGTTTTTGTGATATCTTTGTCTGTTTTTGGTATCAGGGTGATGGCGGCCTCGTAGAATGAATTTGGGCTTGTTACTCCCTCTGCTATATTTTGGAAGAGTTTGAGAAGGATAGGTGTTAGCTTTTCTCTAAATGTTTGATAGAATTCACCTGTGAAGCCAACTGGTTCTGAGCTTTTGTTTGTTGGAAGATTTTTAATTACAGTTTCAAGTTCAGTGCTTGTGTTTAGTCTGTTTGTATTTTCTCTTTCTTCGTGGTTCAGTCTCAGAAGGTGGTGCTTTTCTAAGAATTTGTCCATTTCTTCCAGGTTGTCCATTTTATTGGCATATAGTTGCTTGTAGTACTCTCTAATGATCCTTTGTATTTTTGCTGTGCCAGTTGTTACTTATCCTTTTCCATTTCTAATTCTGTTGATTTGAGTCTTTTCCCTTTTTTTCTTGATGAGTCTGGCTAATGGTTTATCTATTTTGTTTATCTTCTCAAAGATCCAGCTTTTAGTTCTATTGATCTTTGCTATTGTTTCCTTCATTTCTTTACCATTTATTTCTAATCTGATATTTATGATTTCTTTCCTTCTTCTACATTTTGGGTTGTTTTTGTTCTTCTTTCTCTAGTTGCTTTAGGTGTAAGGTTATGTTGTTTATTTGAGATGTTTCTCGTTTCTTGAGGTAGAATTGTATTGCTATAAACTTGCCTATTAGAACTGCTTTTGCTGCATCCCATAGGTTTTGGGTCATCATGTTTTCATTGTTATTTGTTTCTAGGTATTTTTAAATTTCCCCTTTGATTTCTTCAGTGATCTCTTGGTTATTTAATAGTGTATGGTTTAGCCTCCATGTGTTTGTATTTTTTACAGATTTTTTCCTGTAATTGATATCTAGTCTCATAATGTTGTTGTTGGAAATTATACTTGATAAAATTTCAATTATCTTAAATTTACCAAGGCTTGATTTGTGACCCAAGATATGGTCTATCCTGAAGAATGTTCCATGAGCACTTGAGAAGAAAGTGCATTCTGTTGTTTTTGGATGGAATGTCCTATAAATATCAATTAAACCTATCTTGTTGAATGTGCCATTTAAAGCTTGTGTTTCCTTATTTATTTTCATTTTGAATGATCTGTCCATTGGTGAAAGTGGGGTGTTAAAGTCCCTTACTATGGTTGTGTTACTGTCACTTTCACCTTTTATGGCTGTTAGCATTTGCATTATGTATTGAGGTGCTCCTGTGTTCGTGAGGTGCATAAATATTTACAATTGTTATATATTCTCTTGGATTGATTCCTTGATCATCATGTAGTGCCCTTCTTTGTCTTTTGTAATAGTCTTTATTTTAAAGTATATTTTGTCTGGTATGAGAATTGCTACTCCAACTTTCTTTTGAGTTCCATTTGCATGGAATATTTTTTTCCATCCCCTCACTTTCAGTCTCTATGTGTCCCTAGGTCTGAAGTTGGTCTCTTGTAGACAACATATATACAGGTCTTGTTTTTGTATCCATTCAGCCAGTCTATGTCTTTTGGTTGGACCGTTTAATCCATTTACATTCAAGGTAATTATCAATATGTATGTTCCTATTACCATTTTCTTAATTGTTTGAGGTTTGTTATTGTAGGTCTTTTCCTTTTCCTGTGTTTCCTGCGTAGAGAAGTTCCTTTAGCATTTGTTGTAAAGGTGGTTTGGTGGTGTTGAATTCACTTAGCTTTTCCTTGTCTATAAATGTTTTAATTTCTTTGTTGAACCTGAATGAGATCCTTGCTGGGTAGAGTAATCTTGGTTGTATGTAGTTCCCTTTAATCACTTTCATTATGTCCTGCCACTCCCTTCTGTCTTGCAGAGTTTCTCTGAAAGATCAGCTGTTAACCTTTTGGGGATTCCCTTGTTTGTTATTTGTTTCTTTTCCCTTGCTGCTTTTAATTTTTTTTCTTTGTATTTAATTTTTGATAGTTTGATTAATATGTGTCTTGGTGTGTTTCTTCTTGGACTTATCCTGTATGGGACTCTCTCCACTTCTTGGACTTGATTGACTATTTTCTTTCCCATATTAGGGACGTTTTCAAGTATAATCTCTTCAAATATTTTCTCACTCTCTTTCTTTTTCTCTTCTTCTTCTGGGACCCCTATAATTTGAATGTTGGTGCATTTAATTCTGTCCCAAAAGTCTCTTAGGCTGTTCTCAATTCTTTTCATTCTTTCTTTCTTTATCCTACTCTGTGGTAGTTATTTCCACTATTTTATTTTCCAGGTCACTTATCTGTTCTTCTGCCTCAGCTATTCTGCTATTGATTCCTTCTAGAGAATTTTAAATTTCATTTATTGTGCTGTTCATCATTGTTTCTTTGCTCTTTAGTTCTTCTAGGTCCTTGTTAAATGTTTCTTGTATTTTCCTCATTCTTTTTCCAAGATTTTGAATCATCTTTACTACCATTACTCTGAATTCTTTTTGAGGTAAACTGCCTATTTCCTCTTCATTTGTTTGGTCTGGTCATTTTTTACTTTGCTCCTTCATCTGCTGCATATTTCTGTCTTCTCATTTTGATTAACTTTCTGTGTTTGGGGTCTCCTTTTCACAGGCTGCAGGGTCGTAGTTCCCATTGTATTTGGTGTCTTCCCCCAGTGGGTAAGGTTGGTTCAGTGAGGTGTGTAAGCTTCCTGGTGGAGGGGACTGGTGCCTGTGTTCTGATGGATGAGGCTGTATCTTGTCTTTCTGGTGGGCAAGACCCCATCTGGTGGTGTGTTTTGGGGTGTCTATGACCTTATTATGATTTTAGGCAGCCTTTTTGCTAATGGCTGGTGTTGTGTTCCTCTCTTTGTAGTTGTTTGGCATGGGGTGTCCAGCACTGTACCTTGCTCATCATTGAGTGGAGGTGGGTCCTACCCTTGAGATGGACATCTTTGGGAGAGCTCTTAGCCCATTGATATTAAATGGGGCCAGGAGATCCTTGGTGGTTCATTGTCCTGAACTCAACTCTTCCACCTCAGAGGCTCAGGTCTGACATCCAGTTGGAGGGCCAAGACCCTGTCAGCTACATGGCTTATATGTAAATGTGTTAAATTCTCCAATCCAAAGGCACAGTGTGGCTGGCCTTCTGCACTCCACTCAGTCCTCCATACAGGTGTTGTCTTCCAGGCCTGGTTGAGAAGACAGGCTGGAGAGCCTGTTTTGGAACCATGTTCATCTGCATTCTCTAGCATCAGAAGAAGCAGCCATTGCCCCCATCCTCCCCTAGCCCTGCTGCAACTTATCACAATCCTGGAGCACCTGAGCAAAGATAAGATTTCTGACAGGGAATGCAGACCATGCTAGCTGAAGAAAAAGAATCCCTTGAACTCAGTTTCCTATCTTTCTTCTTTGAGACTTAGTTAAATATTTATTGTGTTGGCCAAAAAGTTTTCTTGGGTTTTCCCATAAGATGTTATGGCCTCCTTAATAAAATTTATATATTTTAAGTTTTCCTGAAAGAATGAAGTTCTAATTTTACAAAAATTATACTCTGACAAAGAAACATAAAAACTGATAGAGAGGAAGGTGTAAACTCTGCTCTGTTAAGCTGAAAACTGTGCCTTTATTGATGAGAAGTCCCAGAAGTTTCAGGATCTTGCCTTGTCAATTGACTCTTAAAATAGACTTAGGGAACAATTCCTCAAGTCTTGAGTGAATGAAGCTGAAAGACTGTAAAATACACTATCGTTAAGAAAAAAATTCCACTTGGATAAAGTAAATGCTTTTATATACCTTCCTGCTATAAATACTGGCCCAAAGGTGTGAATTTTGTATCCACTTTTTCCAAAGTAAAATCTATTTTGACTTCAACAGAAGTTGGAGCAAAGTGCAAAGGAAAAATAAATGTTACTGTGAGTTTTGTACATTATAATCTTTTACAGAAACGGGTTTCACAATTTCTCTCTCCCAACTGCTCCATGCAGAAATTTAAAAAGGGGTCTTTGAGTGACAAGAACTGAGATAAGGATTACTATAGAATCAGAGCACCAGTATGCCCAGTAACAGAGCCATTTCAACATGAACTTGGACTATATACTTACTCTCAAAACAGACAACTCACCCACTTCAGGTCTATGTGGTCAATAAACAGCATATGTGATCATGTTTTGCCATTGTCAAGTGCTACTGATATCTGCCACTTTCAAAGCTCTGTCCAAGCCATAATAAAGGTAAAGTTTTTGCAAGATACGTTGTCCATGACATTCCTTTGAGGCACTGTTGAGTCAGAAAACTGGCAATAAAGCTGAGACCCTGAGTTATCCAATCTCTCACCATCACTTTATTAACAATCCTGCCTCTTGCTGTCGCTTTCTGAATAATGACTTACACTAACAGAAATTCTGGTTCTTGCCTTTCAATAAATTCTCAGGATACATTTCCTGGGGAACTATGCTTTTGTGTGTGTTTCTTTTCTTATTCAGGAATTCATATTTTAGACACACATGGGCACTTGCTTGTAGGCTTTTAGCTACTTCATTTAATTCTGTGCTTTTTGGAGTAAGTAGATGAGTAATAAATGAAAGCAAAGGCTTTGTAACCATACTGGCCCAATTCCAAGCAAACTCTAATATTTACCAGCTATGTGGCAGTGGGATAGCTGTTTATCACCTCTAAGCTTTAGTTTGCTCTTCTAAAAAAATAAGAATGGTAGCATCTATCTCATAAGATAATTAACTGGAGGGATTATGATAACCTAATAATATATATAAAGCACTTACCACAGTAGTTGGCACTTACAGAGCGCTCAGCTTATATATATGTAAATTTTTTTAGCGCCTAAGCTATTCTCCACTAAAAGAGAGGTACATTGGGAAGTGGAGCTAACTTTACTACTTCAGCACTAAAGTAGACACACTATGCTCCAGGTGGCTGAATCTACAACCATCATCAACACATTGGTGAGAAGGCTACTCTGTAATGTGGCTGTGGCCCACAGCTCTCTCAGTATAGTGCTGAGCAGAGTCAAGGTTAGGAGCAGGTCAGTGAACTAAGGCTTCAGGTATAGTGTAGGATTCTGATTTTTATTGGAAATTCAGATTTTTTGTTCATCATAGATATTTTTTGCATTCACTTTAGATTTTTAAGATATTGAATTAAAATATTATTTATCCTGATTCCTATCTTTTTTTGTGTCCGCTCAAATTGTATAGCCTAAATGAATACCTTACTTTCCTCACCCTAGTTCCAAGCTTGGCTTCTGAGTCTTATGGTCCCCTCTCTCCTCACCCTAGCACATTTAGAATGGTGTGAGTTCCTTTTCCCCTCAAGTTAGCTTTCATCAGTTGAATATGATGACCCCCGGCTCATTGCTGACTCACCAGACCCACCATCAGCAGTCATTAGTGATCCTCCTGTGCTCTGAAATTGTGTGCAAGTTTAGCTCAATTTATGGTGACCAGTATGAACCAGTGTCTACACCCAGGCATGTATTCCTGAATTCTATCAAGTTATATGACAATGAGAAGGGACTTCTACCCAACTCCATAGAACATTTGTGAGAGATAAGGTTATCAGTGATCTTCAGTCCCCTAGAACAGCTGTCTCCAGCCCTTTTGGCACAAGGGACCAGTTTCATGGAAGACAATTTTTCCACGTACAGGGTGTGGTAATGCAAGCAAGGGGGAGCAGTGGGGAGCGATGGGGAGTGGCAGATGAAGCTTCACTTGCTCACCTCCTGCTGTGCAGCCTGGATCCTAACAGGCTTCAGACTGCTATCGGTCTGTGGCCCAGGGGTTGAGGACCCCTGCCATAGAACCTTTAAGAGTTCATCTAATCTCAGGTTACAATTACTGTCCCTTGTCCTATGAAAATCTGGGCTCTGAATTCTAAGGAAAATAATAAAATGTCTAACTAAATTCCATCCTCAGAGAAGATTAGGCATTGGAAGAAAACTGGCACAATGCTTAGAGAATGCTTTCAATCATTCAGCATTATCATAGCTCTGATTATTGTCACTTCGTGTTATCAGTCCCATTTGATAAGTTAAAAAGTTAAAGGACAGAGAGATTTATTTACAAAGAATCCCAGTGGAAATTAGAATCAAAGATATCAAAAGCATTTATAGCTAGAGCTAACTTTTACATCTAAGATTTTTTAGTCCTTTTCCTAGACCTTGCAATTACATTGCTTGAGGTGCTCTCCAATTTCCAGTGTAGGAAGAATAAAAAGTTATCACAATGCTTTCATGTGGCATGAATTATGCTCCCCAGTCCCACCCACAGGTATCCACCTAATTTTGGCAAAGTCAAAGCTGCTCATATTTGTCAGGTTACAGAGTGACCTACTGTCCTGGTCTTAGCTCTGAAGATCCTGCAACCCAGGAAGGCCGGGATGGTTAGTCACCATAGTTGCTAACAAGAAATGTCCTCCACATTGCAAATGCACATTGATTTTTCTTTCCTCACTATTCTTCTTAGTTAATTCACATTTTTAATGATTCACCCAAAAACCACTTGTTTAATTTCAGCATTACGTATTCAGAAATGAATCAATCGTTACTCTTAGCTGATATTTTGAATTTATGATAAGAGATCAGCCTTTGAAATACCAAAGAAAACCATGGGAAAAAGTGTGGAAATAGCTAATTGTACCTGTCTTGTCTGAAAACAACCACAAAAAATAACACAGCAAAATTTAAAGATGTTCTAAATATATATTATGAAATTATAACTATAAAACCACCAGCTTAAAATGCAGGTTATATCATGTTAACATTCCAGGTGAATCTCTGGGCTATCTCCCCAATGCTGCTCTTGTCAGTTAAAACTCATATTCCATTATTCATCCATTTCTCAAATATTCACTGACCATCTTTTTTCTGTGCAGTGCACTGTACAGTTACAGAGACTATAAAGGCAAATAAGAGAGTTCAGGCTTGTAGCTCAAAAAGGGGGATTAAAATTAATGCAATACAGAGTGAGAGGTGCCATAGTTGAAGTCTGTACGGCTGGAGACAAAAAAGCAGGGGAAAAGTTTAACTTATTTCCAGGAACGTTTGTCCCAATTTGGCCAATATTTTCCAAATTTTAAAGTCTTTTCTAATGCCCTGCCTGTGTTTTCTATACATCTCAAAATTCTATACATCCTTCATAGCCAAACCAAAAGTTGTAGGAAACATGTCTTAAACCCCAATCAAGATTAAATATTCATTTGTCTAAAATTCCACAATTAGAATTTATTTTAGTATAGCATATGCATTAATGTATTCATGACTAGTTATATATTACAAAAAATGATGATTACCACACACAAAATATATTCTAAATACATTAGAGCACTAAATATTTAAAAATCAACAGAAAAAATTAGTAGGCAATATTTCTCTGGCCTTACAATAGAGAGAATATTTTTAAGCATTACAGCAATAAAACAAAAATCATAAAGATAAAATATCAGTTAGAACTCTGGTTGAATTTAGCAAAAAGCCATATAAAATTAGGTTAAGTTGAAAAGGGGAATTTATTATATGTATATTGAGTTGCAGAAGTAAGGATGTGGCTGGACCCCAGAAATAACTAGAAGCAGAGACCTGACCCCATTAAGATATTTTTAATCTCTGCTCTCCTCTGCATATCTCCTTCATTCTAATCACTGCACATCGTCCCTCTGTTTCTCTGTCAATATGGTGAAAGGCAGTCAGTGTGCCGACAGCTGCTGAGCTTCCAGTTTTGTGGGTTGTGTACCAGAAGAGAGATGGACTTACTTTCTCTTGGTCCTCATATAAAAGTCCAGCAAGAGAGATGAGCATATGTTGAAACACTCAGCTGTCACTAGAGCAAAATACGGCCACCTCTATCTCACCACAAGAATGGTATGAAAGCATGAGTGGGAAAGAGTTTCCAAAAAGAAAAGGAGTAAATATCTTCATTATAAAAAGATAGATAAAATTACATTAAAATATAAAATTTCATGATCAGAAAAAAAAGTTAAATAAAATTAAAAGGCATAGCAAAATAGAAAACGTATCTGAAACAATCATGGGAAGATAATTTCTTTCCTTAATACATATATGTATAAGATAAATATAGATACTCCACTCCAAATGGATAAGAACCAGGAATTCATGGGAGAAAGAACACTTACAATGAAATACAACAGGACGTTGTCAGGGGATGTTCAGGTTCATTAATAGTTAATGAAATGTGAATTTAAATAACCATCACTTACAAAGTTTTTGCCAAGGGAATTGATTTTTTTTAAATTTACAACGCTGAGAAATTCAGAGAAATGTGCACTTTTTATACACTCACAGTAGGCACGTGAATTGATTCAATCTTTCTTGAGGGCAATTAGGTAATATGCATCAAGATCTTTTAAAATGAACATAATTGAGGAAATAGATGAGCAAATTTTTTTCACAAGGATGTATTTATTGAAAGATTATTTTTGATAACAAGAATTGTAAATAAAGATATGTCTAACAACAGTTATCTAAATAAACTTTTGTTTCTTGAGATGGAATAGTATACACCATTAAAATTATATTTTACTAAATATTAAATAACATAAAAATGTCATTAAGAGAAAAACACAAAAATCATACATGCAATATGATTCTAGTATTGATTATACATTGAAAAAAAAAGATTGGAAGAAAATACACATGAATCTTGATCTTGTTAACTCTGTGAGTGGTAACATTTGAAATTATTATTTTTTCTCCTTTTTTCTAGATTTTCCAGACTTCCAATAATGTACTTGATCTGCTTTCTTTTAAATTAGGAAAACTAAACATTTGAAGACACTTCAAACTTTGAAATTTAAAAATAACTCTGACTAAATTTTGAGTCAATGAGGATATAATGTATGTATTTTAAAACAATCTTTAAAATAACAAAAATGCAAAAAACACATGTTAAAATGTTATGGAATATTGCCAAAGTTATATGGAGAAGTAAATATGCAAACTCAAATGTTTTAATAAATTTTAAAAAGGTGTAGACATACTTATAAATTTTTTTAACAGCCAAAATGACAGTAAGTACAGTTTGGGTATAAAGAGAGATCCACAAAAGTCACACTGAGGCTATTTTTTAATTACTCAGAAAGGCAAACACATTCCTTGGCATTTATTGTGACAGTGGGAGTTACTGCTTCCTACATTAGATATTTATCGTGTTTTTGCCTGAGAAAGTAGTATGAAAATTAATATATTTCATATACATCCTCATGTTTTAAGAACATTTTAGCTCAAAAGAACACTCACATATTATGTAATAGCTTAAGCCTTTAATTCAAGTATAGTCAGTGTAATAAGCAAAACAGAAACAATGGATATTTGAAGATGATTACTTTATGAGAAAACTCAACATAATAAACAGAAAATTAAATAATTTGGTAATAGAGCAGAAAGGCAAGTTAGATGTAGATACGAGAAAATAAAATCAATTACATCATATTTTGTTAATTATTCCTTGATAAAGTTGGGGGATAAAATAAATAAAAACAAAAAAAGAAAATATTACAAAAGATCAAACTCAACTGTCAAAAAATCTTAACCCCTGAATATACTTAAGAAAAAATATTAATGTGTGACTTGCTTTAGAAAACTATAAAATGAAACTAATAAATATAAACGCCTATGTTCTTAAGAAAGATAGGATTTTTTAATATTTCTGAAAAAATAATTTATACAATTCATGATATTCTCAAAAGAATAAATAGGCAAAAATTTTCAAGAAAAATATTCTATAAGAAGAGTAATTTGGGAAGAAGGGTCATTTCCCTAGCAAGTGTTAAAACTAGTGTTAAGACAGTATGATGTTATCATAGATAAAATCAGAAAGGTCAACCAAACAGAATAGCCTAGAACTTAAATTATATAATAATTCAATATATGATGAATTCAAGGTGATGTAACACATCAGTAAATATATATATATATATGTATATATAATTTATACTTATATGCTTTTCCCCTAATATCATACACCAGAATAAATTGTAAATGGATTAAATAACTAAATTATAAGAAAAAAATTTAATCCCAGCAGTAATTATATATGTGAATATTTATCAATTTGGTGGATAATTGTAAATAATCCAACAGTTTCACAAGGCTCTTCAGTTACTGTTAACAAATGTCTTACCCCCAAAAGAGGGGCTTTAACTAACCAAAGATATTTTCCTGCTGAAATGCCAAAGTGAGTCTGTTGCAGGTTCTGCTCCACTCCTTCCTCTGGATCCCAGGCTGACGGAGCAGCTGTATTGTCCCAGTCACCAGGACAGAGAAACAAAAGAGAGCTCTGGGGTTGCCTCACTGGCCATTAAGCCCTCTGTCCAGGAAGCGGCACACGTAATTTCTGCTCACAAGTCATTGGACACAGCCCAATACAATCCCAATTAGGTGTAATCCATTCATACATTCGGAAAGGAAAGAGCCAGAAAATTTAATAACTATTACAAATGCTTCATGTTTGAAGGAAAAAATCAATATATTTGACATTATAAAAACTTAAAATTTCCTTCCTAAAATCTACTCAGCATTAAGAGCTCAATAATAAACTGGGAAATATTTGCAATAAAAATGTCAAATGCTTTGAATCCTTATGAGTAAGAGAGCAACTTACCTCAGTAACAAAAACAATGATATTTCAAAATATAAAAAGACAAAGGACAGGAACAAGTCATTTAAAATTACAGACATACAAATAGGTAGTAAATAAGTTTTAACAATTAAACTCATCCATATTAAAAAGGATGAAAATTAAAGCAATAATAAATACTTTCTGTCACAGTTAGTGTGTGAAAGAAACCATACAGATTTTCAGTGAGGTTGTCTTTCAGTTAGGCATTTCTACACAGTGGATGCCAAGTACAAATTGGTTAGCCTTCACATCTGCCTTCTGCATGGCAATGTAGTGTTATGTAACAAAAGCGTGAACTGTTTATAACATATGACCTAATAACTACATTTCAAAGCATTTTCCTTTCTCCCAGCAAAATCATGGAAAGCACAAGTTGTCAACCATAGTAGGATTTATAACAGTGAAGAATTAGCAATAATTTACCAAAAAAGTGAGGTTAATTAAGTAAACCATGTTATAGCCAAACAATAAAATATTAGACAACCGTTAAAAATGAAGGCTGTTTTGGGGGAAAGATGTCTATGGTACAGTGTTACGTGAAAATGTTGGGAGGTAATAGGATAGTATCATCTTAATTATTTTAAAAGAATTCAGATATGTATAGGAATAAAATGGAAGGAAATTCACCAAAATGTTAATAATAATTGTTTCACAGTGGTGTGATTATACTTTGTTGTTTTTAGCTTTCTTTATACATTTTACCCAATTTATATATCTCTGTTTTTAAAACAAAATTTTTAGAAAAAATAATGATGCTTGCACACATACCAAACAGTGGTGTCCACTGTGGGAATTCACAGAATGCAGCATATTTTAAAATAAATGTAAATGAGCAACAAAGAGAATTTCCAGGTTTTAGTACTTCTAAAATAAGTAATGCATGTTTTTCCAAAAGTTTCTCTAAGTAACATTCAAAACAGATCCCTCTGTGACATGACATTTAACTATGCTTTATTTTTGATCAACTTGTAGCTCTCCTGGATATGCGTATTAGTCAAGTTTATCTCTCTTCATCTGGGACCTAAATGTTTCACAAAGAGATTTTCTCAGAGAAATAACTTCTATAGACCTTATTCATTATTCATGTCAGCAAAAACTGTGCATTTTGTAGTGTTGGACCTTAGAATGGGACTGAGCCAATCTAGGAGGGTATGCTCAACTGAAAATCTTCTAGACTCTGCGAGACTTGAAAAATAACAAATACAGAATTTCAGTTTGAGACTCTTTAATGGAAGGAGGTTGTAGTAAAATATGTGTGTTTAAACTTGAGATTCTGTAACCTTTTCAGGTGTTCTACATGACTATTGTTTCCTAGTATACCATTTTGCACAGTTTTTTAAATCAGTGAATGAAAAGTTTCATTAAAATGATTTTTTTAACATCTTTGTTGGAGTATAATTGCTTTACAATGGTGTGTTAGTTTCTGCTTTATAACAAAGTGAATCAGCTATACATATACATATATCCCCATATCTCCTCCCTCTTGAGTCTCCCTCCCACCCTCCCTACCCCAACCCTCTAGGTGGTTACAAAACATTGAGCTGATCACCCTGTGCTATGCAGCTGCTTCCCACTAGCTATTTTACGTTTGGTAGTGTATATATCTCCATGCTACTCTCTCACTTCATCCCAGCTTAGCCTTTTTTAATGTTTCAAATAAATATGCAGAAATGTTAAAACCTAATGGAAAAGAATAGAAAGAAAAAGAAAATGTAGTAAAGGACTTTGCATTTTAAAATATTTGCATTAAATATCAAGAACTTGCATCCTGTCTACAACATATCTGAGATGATTAATTAAAAGATGCTTTTTTCATAGAAATACAGACCATCTTCATAGTCAGATTATTTTTGTAAATGGAAAAAGAAGGTAAAAATTGATGGTATAAATCAAATATTACTTTTTCAAAAAGCTGTGTCATAATAAGGGGGTTATATTTCTGATCAAGAACTTGTTTAACTTTTCATTAATATGAGCACAAACACAATATTCAAGACTGCAAATTATTTCAGTCAGTCCCAAGGAAAGCAGGTCACTGGATCAAATTTTTCAAAATGTGTTTCTCAAGATAGCAATTCCACTTCATGTCCCAGTTACAAAGAGAACTGTCCTATAATCAAATGAATTTGAGGGACACTGGATTAAACAGAGTCAAATTGCTTTCTTTACTATAGGACTTCTAAGAGACTTTTATGTGTTATCATGCAGTGTAAATTTCCAAAAATGTGTGGTACTCAGCAGTGCTTCCCAAACATATTTGACCACTGAACTCTCTTTGTGTGCAGCATCTCATGGGTGACTTCTGTGCATACAGATTGGCAAATACTGCTCTGTCGGAGCTGTGAGCTTCCATTTGTTCTGGCTTCAGACATCAGTTCTCATCTTTAACAGCAATATTTCCTTCTCAGCAAGAAGAAATTTCAGCTTGAAAAACAGCAAAAATAAAAGGGGGAGAAAACTAGAAAATTGTGGTGAAATGTATAACACAGCTTCTCTGGAACCACATGTTGTGAACAGGGAGTATTCCATTCATTTAATTAATAAGTAGATAAATGAAATTTGAGCCCTTCTGTCATTTAAATGAGATGTTAAAAGAGAAAAATATAACTGCTCTCAAGAGGCATTAGAATGATCACACTTTCATAAGAATAAAAGTTTGGTATGAATCCTTTGGCAGTATTCTTGGTTCTCACCTGAAATCAGTAGTTGACTAGGAGATGAGCCATTCCTCCATGATGTGAAGGTGCTGGCAGCCTGATGAAAGTGATCGTCTAGAGAGGATCAGAGCTCTGAAAGTGCTTGGGGACAATGGGCCATAATGGTTGAGAGGGAGTGAGCAATCACTGCTCAAAAGGAGTAATGGGGAAAGTTGGAGTCTCTAAGTGTCTCAGCAGCATGCTCCTGCCCTGCCTCTTTCATAAGCCTCTTGGTCTTGGAAGAACTTACCACTTTATCAGGTAAGATGTTAAAGCACAAAGAGACTCAATTTAATTGAATGGTCATTTTTTGGGGACAATGTACTATGCCCAAATCATTGCATTGAACCCTGGCCAAGAGGGCTAGTATCAACATAGTCCTTACTCCTAAGAAACAGACTCCCAGCTTGCAATTTTATACCAAAATGAATTCCTCAAATATGTGCTAGATTGTATGTTATCAAAAGAGAGGGAAGAGTTCACCTCTGGTAGAAGAATCAGGAAAGAGTCCACACTGGAGAGGACAAAGAGTGGGCTTTTTGTTTTGTTGATAGAATAATCAACTGCTGTACATAGTGGGGTTTTTTGTTGTTGTTTTGTTTTTTTCTGTAATCTACCACCAATAGTTCACCCTGTCCCAATAGACTGGAAGCTCTGCTGAGGGCAAGAACCAAGTGCTTTCATCTCTGTATCCCCCACTGTGCTAGCATGGTCTTAGACATGAATTAGTGGCCAATAAAATTTGATGCATTGAATTAAATTTAATATTGTCTGTCACTGGAATAAGAGTACCTTTGGCTTTGGATAATTTTTTTTTTATTTTATGTGCAACTGAAATTAAGAAAAATTACTGGCAGCATCTGCTAAACTGTTCATAACCCATAACGTTTCCCTTACCTGGCCTTTTCCATAACTGGCTACCTTTTCAAGAAATTCCTCACCCCATAGCCATATTTTCTTCTTCCTCAAAGGCCATTCCTACTGAATTCATGCAGCTTTCTCTGAGACATCAAGGAGACAGCTTGGGCATGGTTATTGTCTCAGGGGAGGAACATCAAACCCCATTCTCCCTTTACAAAGGACACTGATATCTGAAGAAACTTGTAGCAGATTTGGGCAACAGCCAGATAATTGAGTCTGTGCCCATCCTTATCCACAGCTCTGTCCTCACCCAGGACACCATGAAAGGTAAAAATCCAGGTATCCCTTGTACTCTAATGCTCCATTAGGTCAAGAAACACCTGCTTCTCCTCCAAATTCGACTACCATGAAAACTTCATCAAGACTGTTTTGGTCTCCAAAAGTAAACAAGAAGAGATAAGCTGAGTGGGAAGAGAATATTTATCTAAGGGAATTTTAGAATCTAAATTTGTAGCCTTGAAACTAAAGGAGCAGTAAATATAGGGTGTAGTAAATTGCTTATGATGTGATAAACTAGAATTATAGATGTGGCAATAAAGGGAGGCAATAAAATATTTTATATTTAAGGAGCAGCTATCAGCAAAGGAATAGATCAAAATGCCATCTTTTGTTTGTTTGTTTTTGTTTTTTTAACATCTTTATTGGAGTATAAGTGCTTTACAATAGTGTGTTAGTTTCTGCTTTATAACAAAGTGAATCAGCTATACATATACATATATCCCCATATCTCCTCCCTCTTGCATCTCCCTGTCACCCTCTTTATCCCACCCCCCTAGGTGATCACAAAGCACCGAGGTGATCTTCCTGTGTTATGTGGCTGCTTCCCACTAGCTATCTATTTTACATTTAGTAGTGTATATATGACCATGCCACTCTCTCACTTCATCCCAGCTTACACTTCCCACTCCCTGTGTCCTCAAGTCCATTCTCTAGGCCTGAGTCTTTATTCCTGTCCTACCCCTAGGTTCTTCAGAACCATTTTTTTTTAGATTCCATATATATGTGTTAGCATACGGTATTTGTTTTTCTCTTTCTCAGTAACTTCACTCTGTATGACCGACACTAGGTCCATCCACATCACTACAAATAACTCAATTTCATTTCTTTTTATGGTTGAGTAATATTCCATTGTATATATGTGCCACATCTTCTTTATCCATTCATCTGTCAATGGACACTTAGGTTGCTTCCATGTCCTGGCTATTGTAAATAGAGCTGTAATGACCATTGTGGTACATAACTCTTTTTGAATTATGGTTTTCTCAGGGTAAATGCCCAGTAGTGGGATTGCTGGGTCATATGGTAGCTCTATTTTTAGATTTTTAAAGAACCTCCATACTGTTCTCCATAGTGGCTGTATCAATTTACATTCCCACCAACAATACACGAGGGTTCCCTTTTGTCCACACCCTCTGCAGCATTTATTATTTGTAAATTTTTTGATGATGGCCATTCTGAGTGGTGTGAGGTGATACCTCATTGTAGTTTTGATTTACATTTCTCTAATGATTAGTGATGTTGAGAATCCTATCATGTGTTGGTTGGCAATCTGTATATCTTCTTTGGAGAAATGTCTATTTAGGTCTGCTGCCCAATTTTGGACTGGGTGTTTTGCTTTTCTGATATTGAGCTGCATAAACTGCTTATAAATTCTGGAGATAAATCCTATGTTAGTTGTTTCATTTGCAAATATTTTCTCCCATTCTGAGGGTTGGCTTTTTGTCTTATTTACAGTTTCCTTTGCTGTGCAAAAGCTTTTAAGTTTAATTAAATCCCATTTGTTTATTTTTGTTTTTATTTCCATTTCTCTAGGAGATAGATCAAAAAGGATCTTGCTGTGATTTATGTCATAGAGTGTTCTACTTATGTTTTCCTCTAAGAGTTTTATACTATCTGGACTTATATTTAGGTCTTTAATCCATTTTGAGTGTATTTTTTGTATGATGATAGGGAGTGCTCTAACTTCATTCTTTTACAGGTAGCTGTCCACTTTTTCCAGCACCAATTATTGAAGGGGCTGTCTTTTCTCCATTGTATATTCTTGCCTCCTTTATCAAAAATAAGTTGACCATATGTGCATGGATTTAGTTCTGGGCTTTCTATCCTGTTCCATTGATCCATATTTCTGTTTTTGTAACAGTACCATACTGTCTTGATTACTGTAGATTTTTAGTATAGTCTGAAATCCTGGAGGCTGATTCCTCCAGCTCCGTTTTGCTTTCACAAGATTGCTTTCACTATTCTGGGTCTTTGTTGTTTCCATACAAATTGTGAAATTCTTTGTTCTAGTTCTGTGAAAAATGCCAGTGGTAGTTTGATAGGGATTGCATTGAATCTGTAGTTTGCTTTGGGTAGTAGAGTCATTTTCACAATGTTGATTCTTCCAATCCAAGAACATGATATATCTCTCCATCTGTTTGTATCATCTTTAATTTCTTTCATCAGTGTCTTATAGTTTTCTGCATACAGGTCTTTTGTCTCCTGAGGTAGGTTTACTCCAAGGTATATTATTCATTTTGTTGCAATGGTAAATGGGAGTGTTTACTTAATTTCTCTGTCAGATATTTCATCATTAGTGTATAGGAATACAAGAGATCTCTGTGCATTAATTTTGTCTCCTGCTACTTTACCAGATTCATTGATTAGTTCTAGTAGTTTCCTGGTAGCATCTATAGGATTCTCTATGTACAGTATCATGTATTCTGCAAACAGTGACAGTTTTACATCTTTTACGATTTGGATTCCTTTTTCTTCTCTCCTATTTCTGTGGCTAAAACTTCCAAAACTATGTTGAATAATAGTGGACAGAGTGGAAAACCTGTCTCATTCCTGATCTTAGAAGAAATGGTTTCAGTTTTTCATCATTGAGAACGATGTTGACTGTGGGCTTGTCATATATGGCCTTTATTATTTGAGGAAAGTTCTCTCTATGCCTACTTTCCTGAGGGTTTTTATCATAAATCAGTGTTGACATTTGTTGAAAGCTTTCTCTACATCTATTGACATGATCATATGGTTTTTATCCTTCAATTTGTTAATATGGTTTATCACATTGATTGATTTGCGTATATTGAAGAATCCTTGCATTCCTGGGACAAACCCCACTTTATCATGGTGTATGATCCTTTTAATGTGCTGTTGGATTCTGTTTGCTAGTATTCTGTTGAGGATTTTTTCATCTATGTTTATCACTGATATTGGCCTGTAGTTGTCTGTTTTTGTGATATCTTTGTCTGTTTTTGGTATCAGGGTGATGGTGGCCTTGTAGAATGAATTTGGGCTTGTTACTCCCTCTGCTATATTTTGGAAGAGTTTGAGAAGGATAGGTGTTAGCTTTTCTCTAAATGTTTGATAGAATTTGCCCATGAAGCCAACTGGTCCTGGGCTTTTGTTTGTTGGAAGATTTTTAATCACAGTTTCAATTTCAATGCTTGTGATTGGTGTGTTTATATTTTCTATTTCTTCCTGATTCAGTCTTGGCAGGTTGTGCATTTCTAAGAATTTGTCCATTTCTTGCAGGTTGTCCATTTTATTGGCATAGAGTTGCTTGTAGTAATCTCTCATTCTCTTTTGTATTTCTGCAGTGTCAGTTGTTACTTCTCCTTTTTCATTCGTAATTCTATTGATTTGAGTCTTCTCTCTTTTTTTCTTGATGAGTCTGGCTAATGGTTTATCATTTTTTTTTATCTTCTCAAAGAACCAGCTTTTAGTTTTATTGATCTTTGCTATCATTTCCTTCATTTCTTTTTCATTTATTTCTGATCTGATTTTTATGATTTCTTTCCTTCTGCTAACTTTGGGGTATTTTTGTTCTTCTTTCTCTAATTGCTTTAGGTGCAAAGTTAGGTTGTTTATTTGAGATGTTTCTTGTTTCTTAAGGTAGGATTGTATTGCTATAAACCTCCCTCTTAGAACTGCTTTTGCTGCATCCCATAGGTTTTGGATTGTCGTATTTTCTTTTTCTTTTGTTTCTAGGTTTTTTTTTATTTTTTCTTTGATTTCTTCAGTGATATCTTGGTTATTTATTAGTATATTGTGTAGCCTCCATATGTTTGTATTATTTAAAGATTTTTTCCTGTAATTGATATCTAGTCTCATAGTACTGTGGTCAGCAAGAATGCTTGATACAATTTCAATTTTCTTAAATTTAACAAGGCTTGATTTGTCCTCCATGATATGATATATCATGGAGAATGTTCCATGAGCACTTGAGAAGAATGTGTATTCTGGTTTTTGGGGTTAGAATGTCCTATAAATATCAATTAAGTGCATCTTGTTTAATGTACCATTTAAAACTTGCATTTCCTTATTTATTTTCATTTTGAATGATCTGTCCATTGATGAAAGTGTGGTGTTTAAGTCCTCTGCTATGATTGTGTTACTGTCAAGTTCACATTTTATGGCTGCTAGCATTTGCCTTATGTATTGAGGTGCTCCTATGTTGGATGCATAAATATTTACAATTTTTATATCTTCTTCTTGGATTGATCCCTTGATCATTATGTACTGTCCTTCTTTGTCTCTTGTAATAGTCTTTATTTTAAAATCCCTTTTGTGTGATATGAGAACTGCTACTCCAGCTTTCTTTTGATTTCCATTTGCATGGAATACCTTTTTCCATCCCCTCACTTTCAGTCTGTATGCATCCCTAGTTTTGAAGTGGTTCTCTTGGAGACAGCATATATATGGGTCTTATTTTTGTATCTATTTAGCCAGTCTATGTCTTTTGGTTGGAGCATTTAATCCATTTACATTTAAAGTAATTATCAATATGTATATTCCTATTACCATTTTCTTAATCGTTTTGGGTTTGTTATTGTAGGGTTTCCTTCTCTTTTGTTTCCTGCCTAGAGAAGTTCCTTTAGCATTTGTTGTAAAGGTGGTTTGGTGGTGCCGAACTCTCTTAGCTTTTGATTTTCTGTAAAGGTTTTAGTTTCTCCATTGAATCTGAATGAGATCCTTGCTGGGTAGAGTAACCTTGTTTGTAGGTTTTTCCCTTTCATCACTTTCATTATGTCCTGTTACTCACTTCTGGCTTGCAGTTTCTGCTGAAAGTTCAGCTATTAACCTTATGGGGATTGCCCTGTATGTGATTTGTTGTTTTTTCCTCATTGCTTTTAATATTTTTTCTTTGTATTTAATTTTTGATAGTTTGATTAATGTGTGTTTTGGCATGTTTCTCCTTGGATTTATCCTGTATAAGACTCTCTGTGCCTCCTGGACCTGATTGACTATTTCTTTTCCTGTCTTAGGGAAGTTTTCAGCTATAATCTCTTCAAATATTTTCTCAGTCTCTTTCTTTTTCTCTTCTTCTGGGATCCATATAAGTTGAATGTTGGTGCATTTAATATTGTCCCAGATGTCTCTAAGGCTGTCCTCAATTCTTTTCATTCTTTTTTCTTTTCTGTTCTGTGGTAGTTATTTCCACTATTTTATATTCCTTGTCACTTATCTGTTCTTCTGCCTCAGTTATTCTACTCTTGATTCCTTGTGGAGAATTTTAAATTTCATTTATTCTGTTGTTTATCATTGTTTGTTTGCTCTTTAGTTCTTCTAGGTCCTTGTAAATGTTTCTTATGTTTTCTCCATTCTATGTCCAAGATTTTTGATCATCTTTACTATCATTACTCTGAATTCTTTTTCAGGTAGACTGCCTATTTCCTCTTCATTTTTTTGGTCTGATCAGCTTTTACCTTGCTCCTTCATCTGCTGTATGTTTCTCTGTCTTCTCATTTTTCTTAATTTACTGTGTTTGGGGTCTCCTTTTCACAGGCTGCAAGTTCCTAATTCCTGTTGTTTTTGGTGTCTGCCCCCAGTGGCTAAGGTTGGTTCAATGGTTTGTGTAAGTTTCCTGGTGGATGGGACTGATGCTTGTATTCTGGTGGATGAGGCTGGACCTTGTCTTTCTGGTGTGCAGGATCATGTCTGGTGGTGTGTTTTGGGGTGCCTGTGATCTTATTATGATTTTAGGCAGCCTCTCTGCTAATGGGTGGGATTTTGCTACTGTGTTGCTAGTTGTTTGGCATAGCGTGTCCAGCACTGTAGCTTGCTGGTCATTGAGTTGAGCTGGAGATCTCTGCAAGAGCTTTTGCCTTTTGATATTACATTGTGTAGGGAGATGTCTGGTGGACAAGTGTCCTGAATTCGGCTCTCCCATCTCAGAGGCACAGGCCTGACACCCGGCTTGAGAACCAAAACTATCAGCCACAAGGCTCAGAATAAAAGGGAGAAAAAAAGGAAAGAAAAATTAAATTAAAATAAAATAAAATAATTAAAATTTAAATTAAAAATTGAAAAAATTATAAAGTAATAAGAAAAAGGAAAGAAAGAAAGAAGAGAGCAACCAAAGAACCAAAACAAATCCACCAATGATGCAAGCACTAAAGTCTATACAAAAAGAAAGAAAAAAAAGGACAGACAGAACCCTAGGATAAATGGTAAAAGCAAAGCTGTACAGACAAATCACACAAAGAAGCATACACATACACATTCACAAAAAGGAAAAAAAAGGAAAAAAAAAAGAAAAAAAATATATATATAAATAAAAAAGGAAGAGAGCCACCAAATCAATAATCAAAACTACCAATGATAATAAACTCTAAATACTAAAGTAAGATAACATAAAACCAGAAACAAATTAGATGCAGAAAGCAAACCCCAAGTCTACAGGTGCTCCCAAAGTCCACTGCCTCAATTTTGGGATTATTTTTTTTTTCTATTCAGGTATTGCACAGATGCAGGGTACATCAAGTTGATTGTGGAGATTTAATCCACTTCTCCTGAGGCTGCTGGGAATGATTTCTCTTTCTCTTCTTTGTTCACACAGCTCCTGGGGTTCAGCTTTGGATTTGGCCCCGCCTCTGCACATAGGTCGCTTGAGGGCATCTGTTCCTGCTTAGACAGGAAGGGGTTAAAATAGCAGCTGATTTAGGGGCTCTGGCTCACTCAGGCCCTGGGGAGGGAGGGGTACAGAATGCGGGGCGAGCCTGCAGCTACAGAGACTGCCATGATGTTGCACCAGCCTGAGACGCGCTGTCTGTTCTCCCAAGGAAGTTGTCCCTGGTTAATGGGACCCTGGCAGTGGCAGGCTGCACAGGCTCCCAGGAGGGGAGGTATGGATAGTGACCTGCACTTGTGCATGGGATTCTTTGTGGCTGCAGCAGCAGCCTTAGCATTTCATGTCAGTCTCTGGTGTCCACGATGATAGCTGTGGCGTGCACCCATCCCTGGAGCTCATTTAGGCATTGGTCTGAATCTCCTCTACTTGCGCACCCTGAAACAATGGTCTCTTGCCTCTTAGGCGGTCCAGTCTTTTTCCCGGACTCCCTCATGGCTAGCTGTGGTGCAATAGCCCCCTTCAGGCTGTGTTCATGCAACCAACCCCAGTCTTCTCCCTGGGATCTGACCACCAAAGCGAGAACCTCAGCTCCCACCCCCCAGCCATTCCAGCAGGTGAGCAGACAAGCCTCTCAGGCTGGTGAGTGCTGTTTGGCACTGATCCTCTGTGTGGGAATCTCTCCACTTTGCCCTCTGCACCCCTGTTTCTGTGCTCTCCTCTGTGGCTCTGAAGCTGTCTCCCTGTCCACCCCCTGTCTCCGCCAGTGAAGGGGCTTCCTAGTGTGTTGAAACTTTTCCTCCTTCACAGCTCCCTTCCAGAGGTACAGGTCCCATCCCTATTCTTTCGTCTCTTTTTTTTCTTTTTTCATTTGCCCTACCTAGGTACGTGGGGAGTTTCTTGCCTTTTGGGAAGCCTGAGGTCTTCTGCCAGCACTCAATAGGTGTTCTGTAAGAGTTGTTCCACATGTAGATATATTTCTGATATATTTGTGGGGAGGAAGGCGATCTCCATGTCTTACTCCTCTGCCATCTTGAAGGTCTCCCCCAGCCACCTTGTTTTCTGTTGATGGCTCTGGAATGGCTATTATTCCACGGGAATGCAAAACAGGAGTCAACAATACTGAAGCTTTCCATTTCTCGATTGTCAGCTAATAGTTTTACCCTTCCTTCCTGGATGACCTCACAATCTGTCACCACAGGCACACAGGAGCTATTTAAGGCACTAAGCAGAGCTCATGGAAACCCACTTTCCATGTTCATTGCATGTCCAAAGAAAATGTAATAAACAAAGAAACCCAACGTGCTGTGTGGTACAGTTACTTAACTTTATTTGCAAAATCAAGTTAGAAATATAGAGATTGTTATTTGAAGTACTGAATAAAGTAACGTTTTACAAGGAGGAAAAGAATACAGTAATTAAAAGCAGCCACTACTGAAACTTTCTTAAGACAATTTGGATACTGTATTCATTTCTTGTGGCTACTGTAACAAATTACCACAAACTGGTTGGCTCAAAACAACAGAAATTTGTTCTCTCACAGTTCTGGAGGACATAAGTCCAAAATCAAGGTGTCAGCAGGGTCTCACTTCCTCCAAAGGCTCTAAGGAAGGTTCAATTTCTTGAATCCTCCAGCTTCTGGTGGCTGCAGACATTCCTAGACTTCTGACTGTACCACTCCAATCTCTGCCTCTCTCTGTCTACACTTGCTCCTGAATGATGTAAGCCAGTCTTGTGACTCTGAATACCACCTAAACATCACCTTTGGTGATAACTCCTGAATTTCTCTCTTCAGTCCAGACCTCTCCCATAAAATCCAGATCCATATGTATGACTTCCTGGTTGACACCTCTGCTTGTAATAGGCATCACAAAATCATCATGCTCCAAATCAAGCACTTGTGCTTTTTTTCATCTTGGTGAATGGAAATTTCAAGCCAAAAACCTGTGACATTCATGACGCTTTTCTTCTCAGTGTTCATCAACAAATCCTGCCAGCTCTTTCTTCAATTTTTATTTAGAACTTAACCACTTTTTGCCACACCTCAATACCTGTATCAAACCATCATCTCTCACCTGGATTATCGTGGTGCCGCTTATTACAATAGCCTATAATTGCACCTGCTCCGGGAGCAGATCTCTCTGATTTTGTTCTTGCCCTTCTCCTTCCTTCAGTCCATTTTTAATACAGAAACCAAGGTGAGTTGGACAAATCCCATCCCCTGTGTTTCTCCTTATATCTCACACTATTGTCACAGTCACAACACTTCTGATACTTCTGGTCACCCAATGTGTGGAGGTTTTCCCACTCCAAGCAATTCTCTGTGACAGCAGCTGGGTGTCCCACAATTTAACTCAATTATGAAACAACTGGGAGATAGTGTCAGATCTCATGGGGTAAGGGCTCAGTCCCATGAGACTGCCCTGCCACTTCAGATGCTAATCGCAAATGGTAGATTCCCAGGCTACCCACAACTTCTGTTCTACTTGGCTACAAATCAGAGGTTCCCATGACCTCTTCCCCCATGAATTTGATTATTTGTTAGAGCAGCTCACAAACTCAGGGAAATACTTATGTTTACTAGTTTATTAAAGGATATGATAAAGGATACAGATGAACAGCCAGATGAAGAGATATCTTGGGTGAGGTTGGGGAGGGCCCCTAGCACAGCAGTTTCTGTCCCTATGGAGTTGGTGTGTGTCACTATCCTGTTATATGAATGTGTTCACCAACCTGGAAGCTCTCTGAACCCCATCCTTTAGGCTTCACTACATAAGCATGATTGATGAACCCATTGGCCAGTGATGATTAATTTAACATCTAACCCCTCTCCCCTTCATGGAGGTCAAGGGTAGGACTGAAAATTCCAACTGTCTGATCACTTGATTGGTTCTCCTGGCAACCAGCCCCCATCCTTAGATATGGTCCCAAAGTCACCATATTAACATAACAGAAGACACATTTATTGCTCTCATCACTTAGGAAATTCCAAAGGCTTTAGGAGCGCGGTGCCAGAAAAGGCGATGAAGACCAAAGAATACATATTTCTTTTATCATAAATCACAGTATCACACAGGGTGATTTTCTTGATATATGTCCTGTCATTTCACTATTCTGCTCAAAACCCTCCAGTGATTTTCCATATCACTCAGTGTAAAACCCAGAGTCTTATTATGGCCTGTAAGGCCCTCTGTGATCTGCTCTAATCCATCACCATCATTGTCCTCAGCTCATCTTCTGCTGGTCCAAACCTGGCTCACCCCCATTCATCCTCACTACTTCTCAAAATTAACACCAGCCAGCTCCTACCATAGAACATTCTGTTGCCTCCATCAGGAATGCTCTCCCATTATCTCCAATGCAGTTTCCTTACTTCCTTCAGGTTTTTACTCAGAAGTTGCCCTCTCCATGAGATCTTTCCCGGGCCTCTCACCCTGACATGCCAATGGCCTTCTTCTTGTTCATGATCAGTTCTCCTTCTAGAATGTAAAGCCCTAAAGTCAGATTTTTGTCTATTTTGTTCACTGCTGTATCCCTGGTGTCTAGTACAATGTCTGGCTCACAGTTGGGTAGGCATTTTATAAATGAATGAATAAATGAGTGAATGAATCATTGAATGAATGAATGAGTTCTTCAATAGATTTATAGACATAACATAAGCAATGACCAGTTGAAGTAAAAAACAAACAAACAAACAAACAAATAAATATATGTGGGGTGTAATTTTACTGCATTTCTGAAATGGTTGTTATTGGAATATATTCACCATTACAAAGTAAATAGAATCAAAACAATATATTCCTTTTACAGGAACAAGATTGAGTGTTATTATTTTTGTGTGTTTTTTTTTTTTCTTTCTCATCATCAAATGAGATGGATTCCCTGGAACAATGAAGTATTGTTTTTCTTAAATTCCTTTTGGGAAGAATAGTGTACATTTTATACTTCCACTCATCATCCAGCATAGGCTCCATCTAGAGGGAGCTGGAGTGGAAACAATAGGTAACAGTAGAAATGCTTCTTTATAAAATATGTGCGTGTAACAAGGTCTTAATTCCCACTGTTTTATACTTACACTGACTCGACTGGGATACCTCCCTGCTCCATAGAAAACTAGGAAATGCCCAGTTCTCTTTCATCAAAGCTAAACACAGCTTTCTTCAGGAAAAGCACATATGTATTTAATAAATATGTGTTGAACTGAATTAAACTACTGTAAGCCATGAAGTTAGAGGAAAGGTCTTTACAGGAAAGCAGTGATTTGAAAGCAGGTTAGGAAGCAGTTTATTAAATATCCTTGGAAACTAAGAAAAACATTTTTTAATTTATAAACATTCAATAAATTGGACCTAGAGCAAGGCTGGGTCCTTTTAAAATTTCAGGACCCTATTGCTTGACATTATGATTCTATTTGATTATGTGTGGAATGGGGTCTAGAAAATGTTTGGAAACCATTGCTTTGGGTTTACCTCAGATATCCTTGTAAAAGCACAGCATTTGGTCTTAGCCTTCTCTAAGTGCTACCTTTTGCCTACAGAGATTATGCTGTTGACCCAACAGTAGTAGGGCTTATGATTATGAACAATTCTCTTGGAAGTCTAGATCGAACTATGTGATGCAAACCACTAGCTTTGACTAGGCCCACATCTCCCCACCACTATACCCCACTGAAAGCAAACTGCTACCTGTGCAGGATGTAGCCATCTGTGGTTACCAGCTGTGTCCCTGTAGTCACAAAATACTACAGTCTATGACTTAGCTTGAACTCATTGGTGCAGGAATCTACGCAATAGAGAGAGAAACACTCTCATGGTAATGGAACTCTGCTACCTAAGTTTTACTGCAATTTCAAGTGAGTTTTTCTCTGCTTACTGTAAATCACTGTGCCATGAATTCAGAATCCTGTTGCAAGAGAATGGTACATGCATAGATGTGATTTCTGTTAAATTGTCCATTTTCAATTTCAAAGCTCTTGAGGTAAAAAATGAAGATGCTGTATATCTTAGTCAGCAAGGGCTGCTATGACAAACACCATAGACTGGGTGGCTTAAACAGCAAACATTTGTTTCTCACAGTTCTGGTGGCTGGGAAGTCCAAGTCAAGATGATGGCAGATCTGGTGTCTGGTGAGGACAGGCTTCCTGGCTTGTAGACAACTATCTTCTCTCTTATCTTCACATGATAAAGATCTCTCTCTCTCCCTCTTCCTCTTCTTATAAAGACATTGATTCCATCATGAGAGCTCCACTCTAATAATCTAATTACTTCCCAAAGTCCCCACCTCCAAATATTGTCACATTAGGGCTTCAACATATGAATTTGGGGGTACACAAATATTCAGTCCATAGCATTCTGGCCTTGGTCCTTCTGAAATTCATCTCCTTCTCACATAAAAATACATGCATTTCATCCCAACAGCCCCAAAGTTCTTAACATGTTCCAGCATTAGTTCTAAAATCTAGAGCCAAAGTCTCATCTAAATTTCATCTAAATCAGATATGGGTGAGGCTCCAGGTAAAATTCTCTCCCCGCTACAAACTTGTGAAACCAAACAAGTTATGTGCAAAATACAACGTTGGGACAGGCATAAGATAGTTATGCCCATTCCAAAAGGAAGAAATCAGAAAGAAGAAGGAGGTGATGGGTCCCAAGCAAGTCTGAAGGCTAGCAATGCAAACTCCAAAAGAGCTTAAGGTTTAAGAATAATCCTCTTTGGCTCAATGCTTTGCCATTTGGACCCACTGGGCTAGCAAAATCACCCCACAGCTCGCTGGAGTGCTCAGTGGCTCACTGTAGAGCCTGGGCCAATTCACAGCTTTTCCCAAGGAGGTCACACCCCAGAGTTTCGCTGGACAGCCCTGCTCCCAGATCTCCAAGTTGTCCCGTACCAAAAAATGTTGGTTTTGACTTTCAGAACTACTCCAGAAGGTAAGCCTACACCTTATTTTTTCACACCCCTTTTTGAGTGAACATGTGTGGTGCCTTTTCTCAGGTGAGGGATATAGAGTGGAAGGGGACAGAGCCTTTCACATTAGCCTTATTTGTGCCAACATCTATTCTTCCCAGCAGAGTATAATGATAAAAACAAAGACAGGGACCCATAGGCCCTTGTAAACCAAGCCTAAATACACACATTCATTAAGAAAAAGTGTTTTTCAGAACGCAACCTAGTTTGCTGTGTATAGGTTATATGATGCTACCCTTATCATTTTAAGTGGCACAAACATTCACACAGGAAGTCAGAGCCTGACTCAAAACAAAAACAACAACAACAAAAACCCTCTTTCACTTTCTGACCTTTTCCTTTTGGTTGGACAATATGTTCTAAATTATCATTTGCCATAACCTCAGCCTGAAAATTGTGGGGAAGATGGGGAAGAGGCTGGGGGTATACATTGATGATGACCTTTGACCCTCATGCAAGCTTCCTATTGGTGATAAGACAGAGGCTGGTCCCTAACCATATTAAGAGGGTTCTGATTTTAGTTCCAACATGTATATTGGGGGAGGAGGGATTTCCCCAACCACCAAGCAAATCTCTGTTGCCAACTGCGTGTCCTACAATTCAACTGAATTTTGACACCATCTAGCTAAAGATAGTGTCAGATTCCAGAGGTTAAGGGTTCAGTCATACAAGACTGCTCTTCACTTCAGATATACCCAGATTATCGTTTGTGCTTCTGACTGACCAGCTGTAGGTTGGAGTTCCAACAGCCCTCTCCTTGGCTTTGATTTATTTGCCACAGCAGCTCACAGAACTCAGAGAAGCACTTGACATACTAGATTACTGGTTTGTTAAAAAGAATATATTTCAGGGACAGCCAGATGGAAGTGATGCATAGGACAAGGTACAGGGAAAGAGTGTGGAGCTTCCATGCCCTCTCCAGGCACCCCACTCTCCCCAAATCTCCATGTGTTCACCAACCCAGAAGCTCTCCAGACTCTGTTCTTTTGAGATTTTATAGAGGCTTCATTACAAAGGCAAGATTGATTAAATCATTAGCCATTGGAAATTGAACTCAATCTCCAGCCCCTCTCCCCTTCCCAGAAGTTGGGGGAGGGGGGACTGAAAGTTCCAACCTTCTAATCATAATCGTTGGTTCTCCTAGCAACCAGCCTCCAGCCTTAGATATTTTCCAAAAGCCATCTCATTAATATAATAAAAGACACCTTAATTGCTCTCAACAGTTAAGAAATTTCAAGGGTTTTAGTTTAGTGCCAGAAATGAGGTCAAAAACCAAATATATACTTCTTTAAAAAATTATATTTACTTATTTGTTTGTTTATATATTTGTTTGTTTGTTTTGGCTGCATTGGGTCTTCATTGCTGCGTGCGGGCTTTCTCTAGTTGCTGCACGCTGGGGCTACTCTTCATTGTACTGTGTGGGTTTCTCATTGCGGTGGCTTCTCCTGTTGCGGAGCACAGGCACTAGGTATGGGATTCAGTAGTTATGGCACACAGGCTCAGTAGATGTGGTTCATGGGCTCTAGAAAGCAGGCTCAGTAGTTGTGGTGCATGGGCTTAGTTGCTCCGCGGCATGTGGGATCTTCCCGGACCAGGGTTTGAACATGTGTCCCCTGCAATGGCAGGCGGATTCTTTTTTTTTGGCAGGCAGATCCTAACCACTGCATCACCAGGGAAGCCCTGTACTTCTTATTATTAATTACAATATCACATATGTCAGTCAATATATAAGGACTGATTTATAATTTGTACTTAGTCTGATTCACTTAAGAGAAAACAGAAAATGTTTTTATATAATTCACATAATTAAAAATAGAAAAATAGTTTATGTAAAAAAATACGAACAATACTTCTTAACTTTGGGTACATATGACGTGTGACTGTGGGTGGTGAAAGTGAACATGGAAAAGCCAGGCACATGGATTTTGAGGTTTATCACCCTCCTGCACTCCATCTGCCATGCTCTACTTCTCAGGAGTTCAGTTAAAAAGAAAAGAAAAGAAAAAGAAAGTTGGGTCTTCATCTTCATTTGGTTCCTTTCCTTCATTTGAGGAACTCTCAAATTCCTGTTCTCTTCCCTCACACACTGACTTGGCTGGGACAATTTAGAAAAAAATAAGATGGTCAGGGGTGGGAGAGGCCACTTAACTTCTCTCCCTTGAGCCTAAATTAGTTTCTTAGTTTTGCTTTTTCTAACCCTTCCATGGCCCATTGAATTTTTAAGAGAAGTCATGCTCAGCTCAGCTTAACTAATAGAAAGAGAGAGAAGCATTGACCTTAGGAAAAAACGGGAAATGGGGAGTAGTGAAGGGAGAGAAAGAGCAGAGAAGGAAGAGGAACAGAAGAAGGAAAAAAGTAGGGATTCCTCCTCTGTAAACCATGGAACCCAGGCCTCCAGAAGTTGTCTATATGGAGAATCCCAAAGACTTGAAATGTCTCATTGACAAGCTCACACCTACAAAACTAAAATAATAATGATAGTAGTAATAATAATAATATATGTGTCATTATGTATGTGTCGTTCTACTCACCTGTCAGAGACACTGAAACTCAATTTTGTAAAACTGCAGCTATGGGGAGGAGAGAGGAAGTGGCTAATGCTGAAAGAATCTGCTTCTGTGTGAGGTCTGACACTTGTTAATAGCTTTCTCCTGTTTCTATCATATTTCACTTTCTTGGCACTTCCCCAGTCTTGTATATATCTCACTTCACTCACTATAGGTTTTTGGTATTTGTCAGCAACCTTCTGTAAAGAAAAAAAGGAGATAGTGGTAGGGTGTTGAGCTAAGGACACCATTTATAATGCTTGCTTGGTGAAGGAATGAAAGAAAGTAACCCCCAAAATGACAAAACACAGTCTACTTACACACCATCTAAGCACGTAACAACAGCACTTAATATTCTCTTAAACCCAGGTATATGCAGCTTTACGTAAAAGACAACCTTATACCAAAGAAACAATTCTGAGGTGAGCAGGCAGTTCTACAAGTGCCAAATCCCTTTTTTATCCCCATTATCCATGTGTAATAATACTTATTTCTGAGGCATGATTGCATGTTCAAGGAACTTTCACTGCATTATATCATTTCCTTTATAGAGCAGTCCTCCAAGGTAATCAAGGCAGCAGTTTTAACTAATATTTAGAGATGAAGTACATCAGAAATAACCTGGTGAAGTAAATATATTTATATTTATAATGAATCAAATACCTGAGTTTGTTAAAGACAAGGCTTTGTGATTTTGAATAATCTGGTCAAAATATGTGACCTCTCTATTTATTTTTTCATTTATAAAAACAAGAACACTACCTCTTACCTGGATTATTATAAGGCTTAAATGAAATATTAATAGTGAAAGAGCTATTTCATACTAACTTTCTTCCTGGTACTTAAAAATCTTTCTCAAAGAGGAAGTAGGTGGACCAAGATTCAGAACTTCATTTCCAATTCAGATATTTGTTCTAGCCTGCCGTATACAGATTAATGGTGCTCACATCTCAGCCAGTGGTTAACTTTTCCCCTAAACAGCTGCAGGCTGAACATCTTAAGATACTTTGGTCTTCATAAGGATGGTGATTCTGAATATGACACAGTCCATCTTCATGAGGGTTCTCACCACGTTCTTGCAAAGATAGACAAGTAAACAAATAATTGCTATTAATTACTGTGGAAGCCGTAACATCAAAGAGTTTCTGGTCTTAAGTAGGGGCTATTCCAATTGTGGGCCAGCTAGTTTGCAGCAGTAAACCCACCATATGTCGATCTTCTTCTGGTGAAAAAGTGTCTGCTGTGTGAGCTTACCACTTCACTGTTGCACATCTACTAACATTTCTGAGAGAAACTGAAAGTCCCCCTACCCCGGGACCTACTTACCATTGTCTGAAAAAAGAAAAAGACAAAATCAAAAAGCAGAATTCTTCCTAAGGTTAATTTCAGAATATATATCCAACATGATTCCATAGGAAGTATTAACATGGTCACATAATATTCACCTCTGGTTTCTCAAAGAACAGAGAAATAATCTTCACATGCATCTCATCTCATCAGTCTATAAAAGCCAGAGACATTTCCAAAAGGAGCCGAAATAGTTTAATACAAACATCTTAGCTTTCGAAAACTGACACTAGTTGGTTATTTAAGAGAGAAATTCAGTTTAGAAAGAAATTGCGGGAGCTTCATGATGGTGGAAGAGTAAGACGTGGAGATCACCTTCCTCCTCAAATATACATCAGAAATACAACTGCATGTGGAACAACTCCTACAGAACACTTACTGAACGCTGGCAAAAGATCTCAGACCTCCCAAAAGCCAAGAGGTTCCCCACAAATCCTGGGTAGGGCAAAAGAAAAAAAAGCAGAGACAAAGAATACGGATGGGACCTGCACCAGTGGGAGGGAGCTGTGAAGGAAGAAAGGTTTCCACACACTAGGAAGCCCTTTCGCGGGCGGAGACTGTGGGTGGTGGAGGGGGGGAGCTTCAGAACTGCGGAGGAGAGCACAGCAACAGGGGTGCGGAGGGCAAAGTGGAGAGATTCCCGCACAGAGGAGAGATTCCCGCACAGAGGAGAGATTCCCGCACAGAGGATCGGTGCCGACCGGCACTCACCAGCCCGAGAGGTTTGTCTGCTCACCCGCCGGGTCAGGCGGGGGCTGGGAGCCGAGGCTCGGGCTTCGGAGGTTGGATTCCAGGGAGAGGACTGGCGACATGAACACAGTCTGAAGGGGTTAGTGCGCCACAGCTACACAGGAGGGAGTCCGGGAAAAAGTCTGGAACTGCCGAAGAGGCAAGAGACTTTATCTTGCCTCTTTGTTTCCTGCTGTGCGAGGAGAGGGGATTAGGAGCACTGCTTAAAGGAGCTCCAGAGACAGGCGTGAGCTGCGGCTATCACCGCAGACAACAGAGACGGGCATGAAATGCTAAGGCTGCTGCCGCCGCCACCAAGACGCCTGTGTGCGAGCACAGGTCACTCTCCACAGCTCCCCTCCCAGGAACTAGTGCAGTCCACCACTGCCAGGGTCCCGTGATCCAGGGACAACTTCCCCGGGAGAACGCACGGCGTGCCTCAGGCTGGTACAATGTCATGCTGGCCTCTGCCGCCGCAGGCTCGCCCCACATACGTGCCCCTCCCTCCCACTGGCCTGAGTGAGCCAGAGCCCCCGAATCAGCTGCTCCTTTAATCCCGTCCTGTCTGGGCAGGAACAGACACCCTTAGGCGACCTACACACAGGGGCGGGTCCAAATCCAAAGGTGAATCCCAGGAGCTGTGCGAAAAAGAAGAGAAAGGGAAATCTCTCCCAGCAGCATCAACAGCAGCAGACTAAATCTCCACAATCAACTTCATGTACCCTGCATCTGTGGAATACCTGAATAGAGACAACGAATCATCCCAAATCAAGGAGGTGGACTTTGGGAGCTGCGATATATATATTTTTTTCACTTTTTCTCTTTTTGTGAGTTTGTATGTGTATACTTCTCTGTGTGATTTTATCTGTATAACTTTGCTTTTACCATTTGTCCTAGAGTTCTGTCTATCCGTTTTTTTTTTTCTTTCTTTTCTTTTTTTCTTTAAGTATAGTTTTTAGCACTTGCTATCATTGGTGGAATTGTTTTTTGGTTGGTTGCTCTCTTCTTTCTTTCTTTCTCTCTTTTTTTTTTTTAATTTTTTTATTACATAAAAATTTTTTAATAATTATTTTTTATTTTAATAACTATTTTATTTTACTTTATTTTACTATATTTTCTTCTTTCTTTCTTTCTTTCTTTATTTTCCCCCTTTTATTCTGAGCCACGTGGATGACTGGCTCTTGGTGCTCAAGCCAGGAATCAAGGCTATGCCTCTGAGGTGGTAGAGCCAAGTTCAGGACACTGGTCCACAAGAGACTGCCCAGATCCACTCATTGGCAAAATCTCCCAGAGATATCCATCTCAATGCCAAGACGCAGCTCCACTCATTGACCATCAAGCTACAGTGCAGGACACCCTATGCCAAACAAGTAGCAAGACAGGAACACAACCGCATCCATTAGCACAGAGGCTGCCTAAAATCATAATATGGCCACAGACAACCCAAAACAAAGCACTAGATGTGGACCTGTATACCAGAAAGACAGGATCCAGCCTAATTCACAAGAACACAGGCACTAGTTCCCTCCACCAGGAACCCTACACAATGCACTGAACTAGCCTTAGGCCCAGAGGACAGACACCAAAAACAATGGGAACTACAAACATGCAGCCTGCGAAAAAGAGTAAGTTAAGCAAAATGAGAAGACAGAGAAACATACGGCAGATGAAGGAGCAAGGCAAAAACCCACCAGATGTAACAAATGAAGAGGAAATAGACAGTTTACCTGAAAAAGAATTCAGAATAATGATAGTAAAGATGATACAAAATCTTGCAAATAATAGAATGGAGAAAATACAATAAACATTTAACAAGTAGCTAGAAGAACTAAAGAGCAAATAAACAGTGATGAACAACACAGTAAATGAAATTAAAATTCTCTAGAAGACATCAGTAGCAGAATAACTGAGGCAGAAGAACGGATAACTGACCTGGAAAATAAAATAGTGGAAATAACTACTGCAGAGCAGAATAAAGAAAAAAGAATGAATAGAATTGAGGAAAGTCTCAGAGACCTCTGGGACAACATTAAACACACCAACATTCGAATTACAGGGGTCTCAGAGGAAGAAGAGAAAAAGAAAGGGACTAAGAAAATATTTGAAGAGATTATAGTTGAAAACTTCCCTAATATGGGAAAGGAAATAGTTAATCAAGTCCAGGAAGGACAAAGAGTTTCATACAGGATAAATCCAAGGAGAAACATGCCAAGACACATATTAATCAAACTATCAAAAATTAAATACAAAGAAAAAATATTAAACACAGCAAGAGAAAAATAACACACTAGGGAATCCCCATAAGGATAACAACTGAACTTTCAGCAGAAACTCTGCAATCCAGAAGGGAGTGGCAGGACATATTTAAAGTGATGAGGGAAAAAACCTACAACCAAGATTACTCTACACAGCAAGGATCTCATTCAGATTTCACAGATAATAAAACCTTTACAGACAAGCAAAAGCTAAGAGAATTCAGCACCACCAAACGAGCTTTACAACAAATGCTAAAGGAACTTCTCTATGTAGGAAACACAAGAGAAGGAAAACACCTACAATAATAAACCCAAAACAATTAAGAAGATGGTAATAGGAACTTACATATCGATAAGTACCTTAAATGTAAATTGATTAAATGCTCCAAACAAAAGACATAAACTGGCTGAATGGATACAAAAACAAGACCTGTACATATGCTGTCTACAAGAGACCGACTTCAGACCTAGGGACACATACAGACTGAAAGTGAGTGGATGGATAAAGATATTCCATGCAAATGGAAATCAAAAGAAAGAGGGAGTAGCATTCTCATATCAGACAAAATAGACTTTAAAACAAAGACTATTACAAGAGAAAAAATAAAGGATACTACATAATGATCAAGGGATCAATCCAAGAAGAAGATATAACAATTGTAAATATTTATGCATCCAAAATAGGAGCACCTCAATACATAAGGCAAATGCTAACAGCCATAAAAGGGGAAATTGAAAGTAACACAATCATAGTAGGAGACTTAAACATCCCACTTTCACCAATGGACAGATCATCCAAAATGAAAATAAATAAGGACACACAAGCTTTAAATGATACATGAAACAAGATGGACTTAATTAATATTTATAGGACATTCCATCCAAAACAACAGAATACACATTCTTCTCAAGTGCTCATGGAACATTTTCCAGGATAGATCATATCTTGGGTCAGAAATCAACCCTTGGTAAATTTAAGAAAATAGAAATCATATCAAGTATCTTTTCTGACAACAATACTATGAGACTAGATATCAATTATAGGAAAAAATCTGTAAAAAATAAAAAAACATGAAGGCTAAACAATACACTACTTAACAACCAAGAGATCAATGAAGAAATCAAAGAGGAAATCAAAAAATACCTAGAAACAAATGACAATGAAAACACAACGACCCAAAATCTATGGGATGCAGCAAAAGCAGTTCTAAGAGGGAAGTTTATAGCAATACAATCCTACCTTAAGAAACAAGAAACATCTCAAATAAACAACCTAAGCTAACACCTAAAGCAATTAGAGAAAGAAGAAGAACAACAACAACAACAAAAAAACCCAAAGTTAGCAGAAGAAAAGAAATCATAAGGATCAGATCAGAAAGAAATGAACAAAATGATAGCAAAGATCAATAAAACTAAAAGCTGGTTCTTTGAAAAGATAAAAAAATTGATAAACCATTAGTCAGACTCATCAAGAAAAAAGGGGAGAAGACTCAAAAAATAGAATTACAAATGAAAAAGGAGAAGTAACAACTGACACTGCAGAAATACAAAGGGTCATGAGAGATTACTACAAGCAACTCTATGCCAATCAAATGGACAACCTGGAAGAAATGGACAAATTCTTAGAAATGTACAACCTTCCGAGAATGAACCATGAAGAAATAGAAAATAAAAAGACCGATGACAAGCACTGAAATTGAAACTGTGATTAAAAATCTTCCAACAAACAAAAGCCCATGACCAGACAGCTTCAAAGGTGAATTCTATCAAACATTTAGAGAAGAGCTAACACCTATTCTCTCAAACTCTTCCAAAATATAGCAGAGGGAGGAACACTCCCAAACTCATTCTACGAGGCTACCATCACCCTGATACCAAAGCAAGACAAAGATGTCACAAAGATAGAAAACTACAGACCAGTATCACTGATGAAAATAGATGCAAAAATCCTCAACAGAATATTAGCAAACAGAATCCAATAGCACATTAAAAGAATCATACACCACAATCAAGTGGGGTTTATCCCAGGAATGCAAGGATTATTTAATATAAACAAATCAATCAATGTGATGCACCATATTAACAAATTGAAGGAGAAAAACCATATGATCATCCCAATAGATGCAAAGAAAGCTTTCAACAAAGTCAACACCCATTTATGATAAAAACCCTCAGGAAAGTAGGCATATTTCCTCAAAATTTCCTCAAAATATTAAACGCCATATATGACAAAATCACAGCCAATATCGTCCTCAATGGTGAAAAGATGAAACCATTTACACTAAGGTCAGGAACAAGACAAGCTTGCCCACTCGCATCACTATTATTCAACAGAGCTTTGCAAGTTTTAGCCACAGCAATCAGAGAAGAAAAGGAAATAAAGGGAATCCAAATCAGAAAAGAAGAAGTAAAGCTGTCACTATTTGCAGATGACATGATACTATACATAGAGAATTCTAAAGATGCTACCAGAAAACTACTAGAGCTAATCAATGAATTTGGTAAAGTAGCAGGATACAAAATTAATGCACAGAAATCTCTTGCATTCTTATACATTAATGATGAAAATTCTGAAAGTGAAATTAAGAAAACACTCCCACTTACCATTGCAACAAAAAGAATAAAATATCTAGGAATAAACTTATCTAAGGAGACAAAAGACCTGTATGCAGAAAATTATAAGACACTAATGAAAGAAATTAAAGATGATACAAACAGATGGAGAGATATACCATGTTCTTGGAATGGAAGAATCAACATTGTGAAAATGACTCTACTACACATAGTAATCTACAGATTCAATGCAATCCCTATCAAACTACCACTGGCATTTTTCACAGAACAAAACCAAAAATGTTCACAATTTGTATGGCAACACAAGAGACTCCGAATATCCAAAACAGTCTTGAGAAAGAAAAACGGAGCTGAAGGTATCAGGCTCCTTGACTTCAAACTATATTACAAAGCTACGGTAATGAAGACAGTATGGTACTGGCACAAAAACAGAAATATAGATCAATGGAACAGGATAGAAAGCCCAGAGATAAACCAATGCACACATGGGCACCTTAATGTTGATAAAGGAGGCAAGAATATACAGTGGAGAAAATACAGCCTCTTCAATAAGTGGTGCTCAGATAACTGGACAGCTGCATGTAAAAGAATGAAATAAGAACATTCCCTAACACCATACACAAAAATAAACTCAAAATAGATTAAAGATCTAAATGAAAGGTCAGACACTAGAAAATGCTTAGGGGAATACATAGGCAGAACACTCTATGACATAAATGACAGCAAGATCCTTTATTACCCACCTCCTAGAGAAATGGAAATACAAACAAAAGTAAACAAATGGGACCTAACGAAACTTGAAACCTTTAGCACAGCAAAGGAAACCAAAAACAAGACAAAAAGTCAACTCTCAGAATAGGAGAAGATATTTGCAAATGAAGCAACTGACAAAGGATTAATCTCAAAAATATACAAGTAGCACATGTAGCTCAATATCAAAAAAACAAACAACCCAATCCAAAAATGGGCAAAAGTCCTAAATAGACATCTCTCCAAAGAAGCTACACAGGTTGCCAACAAACAAGGGAAAGAATGCTCAATGTCATTAATCATTAGAGAAATGCAAATCAAAACTACAATGAGACATCATCTCACACCAGTCAGAATGGCCATCCTCAAAAAATCTACAAAAAATAAATGCTGGAGAGGGTGTGGAGAAAAGGTAAGCCTCTTGCACTATTGGTGGAAATGTAAATTGATACAGCTACTATGGAGAACAGTATGGAGGTTCCTTAAAAAACCAAAAATAGAACTACCATATGACCCAGCAATCCCATTACTGGGCATATATCCTGAAAAAACGAGAATTCAAAAAGAGTCATGTACCACAATGTTCATTGCAGTTCTATTTGCAATAGCCAGGACATGGAAGCAACCTAAGTGTCCATCAATAGATGAATGGATAAAGAAGATGTGGCATGTATATACAGTGGAATATTACTCAGCCATAAAAAGAAGAGAAATTGAGTTATTTATATTGAGGTAGATGGACCTAGAGTATGTCATATCAAGTGAAGTAAGTCAGAAAGAGAAAAAACAATACTGTATGCTAACACATATATATGTAATCTACAAAAATAAATAAACAAAGGTCATGGAGAACCAGAGGCAAGTTGGGAATAAAGACACAGACTTACTAGAGAGGGGACTTGAGGATATGGGGAGGGGGAAGGATAAGCTGGGACAAAATGGGACAATGGCGTGGACATATATACACTACCAAACATAAAATAGATAGCTAGTGGGAAGTAGCTGCATAGCACAGGGATATCAGCTTGGTGCTTTGTGACCACTTGGAGGAGTGGGATAGGGAGGGAGGGAGGCACAAGAGGGAAGTGATATGGCGACATATGTATATGTAAAACTGATTCACTTTGTTATAAATCAGAAACTAAAACACCATTGTAAAGCAATTATACTCCAATAAAGATGTTTAAAATAAATAAATAACCATTTAAAACGTTAGAACTTTGTATATATTTTGACCCAGGAATAAATAATAAATAATAAATATATAAATAAATAAATAACAAAACTTTAAAAAAAAGAAAGAAATTGCCCATCCACCAAATTATTTTAACTTAAAAATTACAGATGAGTATTTATTTACTATTCTTTCAAAATAAGATCAAAGTAAATTTTCTGAATGAGAGTCTGCCAACTCGAGTTCTTTTTCTTAGAAAGAATAATCATAAATCATAACTGTGCCTGTGATATTTGTGACTTTCAGTCTCATTTTTTTTTGTTTTTGTCTTTGTTTTTTTTCGTTTCACAATGTTAATTCTTCCAAGAACATGGTATATCTCTCCATTTATTTGTATCATCTTTAATTTTTTTCATCAGTGTCTTATAATTTTCTGCATACAGGTCTTTTGTCTCCTAAGGTGCGTTTAATCCTCGATATTTTATTCTTTTTGTTGCAATGATAAATGGGAGTGGTTTCTTAATTTCACTTTCAGAATTTTCATCATTAGTGTATAGGAATGCCAGAAATTTCTGTGCATTAATTTTGTATCCTGCTAGTTTACCAAATTCATTGTTTAGCTCTAGTAGTTTTCTGGCACCATCTTTAGGATTCTCTATGTATAGTATCATGTCATCTGCAAACAGTGAAATCTTTACTTCTTCTTTTCTGATTTGGATTCCTTTTATTTCTTTTTTTTCTCTGATTGCTGTGGCTAAAACTTGCAAAGCTCTGTTGAATAATAGTGATGCGAGTGGGCAAGCTTGTCTTGTTCCTGACCTTAGTGTAAATGGTTTCATCTTTTCACAATTGATATCAATGTTGGCTGCGGGTTTGTCATACCTGGCCTTTATTTTGTTGAGGTAAGTTCCCTCTATGCCTACTTTCTGGAGGGTTTTAATCATAAATGGGTGTTGAATTTTATCAAAAGATTTCTCTGCATCTATTGAGCTGATCATATGGTTTTTCTCCTTCAATTTGTTAATATGGTGTATCACATTGATTTGCCTATATTGAAGAATGCTTGCTTTCCTGGGATAAACCTCACTTGATCATGGTGTATGATCCTTTTAATGTGCTGTTGGATTTTGTTTGCTAGTGTTTTGCTGAGGATTTTTGAATCTATGTTCATCAGTGATATTGGCCTGTAGTTTTCTTTCCTTGTGACATCTTTGTCTGGTTTTGGTATCAGGGTGATGGTGGCATCGTAGATTGCGTTTGGGAGTGTTCCTCCCACTGCTATATTTTGGAAGAGTTTGAGAAGGATAGGTGTTAGCTCTTCTCTAAATCTTTGATAGAATTCACCTGTGAAGGTGTCTGGTCCTGGGCTTTCTGTTGGAAGATTTTTAATCACAGTTTCAATTTCAGTGCCTGTGATTGGTCTGTTCATATTTTCTATTTCTTCCTCATTCAGTCTCGGAAGGTTGTTCATTTCTGAGAATTTGTCCGTCTCTTCCAGGTTGCCCATTATATTGGCATATAGTTGCTTGTAGTAATCTCTCATGATCCTTTGTATTTCTGCAGTGTCAGTTGTTACTTCTCCTTTTTCATTTGTAATTCTATTGATTTGAGTCTTCTCTCTTTTTTTCTTGATGAGTCTGGTTAATGATTTATC
The DNA here is from genome assembly GCF_011762595.2 of Tursiops truncatus. Classification (NCBI taxonomy): domain Eukaryota; kingdom Metazoa; phylum Chordata; class Mammalia; order Artiodactyla; family Delphinidae; genus Tursiops; species Tursiops truncatus. The sequence continues at coordinate 129,114,565 of NC_047037.1, read as the reverse complement.
AATTTTTTTATCTTCTCAAAGAACCAGCTTTTAGTTTTATTGATCTTTGCTATGGTTTCCTTCATTTCTTTTTCATTTATTCTGATCTGATCTTTATGTTTTCTTTCCTTCTGTTAACTTTGGGGTTATTTTGTTGTTCTTTTTCTAATTGCTTTAGATGTAAGGTTTGGTTTTTTATTTGAGATGTTTCTTGTTTCTTAAGGTAGGATTGTATCGCTATAAACTTCCCTCTAGAACTGCTTTTGCTGCATCCCATAGGTTATGGGTCATCATGTTTTCATTGTCATTTGTTTCTAGGTATTTTTTTTTTCATTTCCTCTTTGATTTCTTCAGGGATGTCTTGGTTATTAAGTATTGTATTGTTTAACCTCCATGTGTTTTTATTTTTTACAGATTTTTTCCTGTAATTGATATCTAGTCTCATAGCATTGTGGTCGGAAAAGACAGTTGATATAATTTCAATTTTCTGGAATTTAGCAAGACTTTGTTTGTGACCCAAGATATGATCTATCCTGGAGAATGTTCCATGAGCACTTGAGAAGAATGTGTATTCTGTTGTTTTTGGATAGAATGTCGTATAAATATCAATTAAGTCCATCTTGTTTAATGTATCATTTAAAGCTTGTGTGTCCTTATTTATTTTCATTTTGGATGATCTGTCCATTGGTGAAAGTGGGGTGTTAATCCCCTACTATGATTGTGCTACTGCTGATGTCCCCTTTTATGGCTGTTTGTATTTGCATTATGTATTGAGGTGCTCCTATGCTGGGCACATATATATTTAAAATTTTGTATATTCTCTTGGATTGATCCCTTGATCATTATGTAGTGTCTTTCTTTGTCTCTTGTAATAGTCTTTGTTTTAAAGTCTATTTTGTCTGATATGAGAATTGCTACTCCCGCTTTATTTGATTTCCATTTGCATGAAATATATTTCTCCATCCCCTCACTTTCAGTCTGTATGTGTTCCTAGGTCTGACGTGTCTCTTGTAGACAGCATATATACAGGTCTTGTTTTTCTATCCATTCAGCGAGTCTATGGCTTTTGCTTGGAGCATTTAACCCATTTACATTTAAGGTAATTATCAATATGTATGTTCCTATTACCATTTTATTAATTGTTTTAAGTTTGTTATTGTAGGTCTTTTCCTTCTCTTGTGTTTCCAGCCTAGAGAAGTTCCTTTAGCATTTGTTGTAAAGCTCGTTTGGTGGTGCTGAATTCTCTTAGCTTTTGCTTGTCTGTAAAGGTTTTAATTTCTCCGTCAAATCTGAATGAGATCCTTGCTGGATAGAGTAATCTTGGTTGTAGGTTATTCCCCTTCATCACTTTAAATATGTCCTGCCACTCCCTTCTGGATTGCAGAATTTCTGCTGAAAGTTCAGCTAGTAACCTTATGGGGATTCCCTTGTATGTTATTTGTTGTTTTTCCCTTGCTGCTTTTAATAGATTTTCTTTGTGTTTAGTTTTTGATATTTTGATTAATGTGTGTCTTGGTGTGTTTCTCCTTCGATTTATCCTGTATGGGACTCTCTGTCCTTCCTGGACTTGATTAACTATTTCCTTTCCATATTAGGGAAGTTTTCAACTATAATCTCTTCAAATATTTTCTCAGCCCCTTTCTTTGTCTCTTCTTCTTCTGCGATCCCTATAGTTTGATTGTTAGTGAGTTCAATGTTGGCCCAGAGATCTCTAAGACTGTCCACAATTCTTTTCATTCTTTTTTCTTTATTCTGCTGTGCAGTATTATTTCTCCTTTTTTCTTCCAGGTCACTTATCTGTTCTGCCTCAGTTATTCTGCTACTGATGTCTTCTAGAGAATTTTTAATTTCATTTATTGTGTTGTTCATCACTGTTTGTTTGTTCTTTAGTTCTTCTAGGTCCTTGTTAAATGTTTCTTGTATTTTCTCCATTCTATTTCCAAGATTTTAGATCATCTTTACTATCATTATTCTGAATTCTTTTTCAGATGTCTGGTCTCAGTGGCTTCGGTTGGTTCAGTGGATTGTGTAGGCTTCCTGGTGGTGGGGACTAGTGCCTGTGTTCGGGTGGATGAGGCTGGATCTTATCTTTCTGTTGGGAAGGTCCACGTCTGGTGGTGTGTTTTAGGGTGTCTGTGGCCTTATTATGATTTTAGGCAGCCTCTCTGCTAATGGGTGGCATTGTGCTTCTTTCTTGTTAGTTGTTTGACATACGGTGTCCACCACTGGAGCTTGCTGGTCTTTGAGTGGAGCTGGGTCTTGGCATTGAGATGGAGATCTCTGGGAGATTTTTGGCATTTGATATTCCATGGAGATGGGATGTCTCTTGTGGACCAGTGTCCTGAATTTTATTCTCCCACCTCAGAGGTAAAGCCCTGACACTTGGCTGGAGCACCAAGAGCCTCTCATCCACACAGCTTAGATAAAAGGGAGATAACAGTGAAAGAAAGAAGATAAAATTTTTTTAAAAAGTTCTTAAATTAAAAATAATTCTTAAAAAAAATTAAAGTAATAAAAAAAAAGAAAGAAAGAAGAGAGCAACTAAACCAAAAAACAAACCCACCAATGGTAACAATCGCTAAAAACTATACAGAAAAAAAAAAAAGAAAGAATGAAAATGGACAGACAGAACCCTAAGACAAATGGTAAAAGCAAAGCTATACAGACAAAATCACAAATGGAAGCATACACATACATACTCACAGGAAGAGAAAAAGGGAAATATATATATATATATATATATTGTTGCTTCCAAAATCCACCTCCTCAGTTTGGGATAATTCGTTGTCTATTCTGGTATTCCACAGATGCAGGGTACATCAAGTTGATTGTGGAGCTTTAATCTGCTGCCCCAGATTCTGCTCGGAGAGATTTCCCTTTCTCTTCTTAGTTCGCACATCTCCTGGGGCTCAGCTTTGAATTTGGCCCCGCCTCTGCTTGTAGGTCGCCAGCGTGCATCTGTTCTTCGCTCAGACAGGACGGGGTTAAAGGAGCAGCTGATTTGAGGGCTCTGGGTCACTCAGGCCTGGGGGAGGGAGGGGTACGGAGTGCGGGGCGAGCCTGCAGCAGCAGAGGCCGGCGTGACATTGCACCAGCCTGAGGCATGCCGTGCGTTCTCCCGGGGAAGTTGTTCCTGGATACTGGAACGCTGGCAGTGGTGGGCTGCACAGGCTCCCAGGAGGGGAGGTGTGGATAGTGACCTGTGCTCGCACACAGGCTTCTTGGTGGCTGCAGCAGCAGCGTTAGCATCACATGCCCGCCTCTGGGGTCTGCACTGATAGCCGGGTCTCACGCCCATCTCTGGAGCTCCTTTAAGCAGCGCTCTTAATCCCCTCTCCTCGTGCACCAGGAAATAAAGAGTCAAGAAAAGGTTTCTTGCCTCTTCAGCAGGTCCAGACTTTTTCCCAGACTCCCTGCCAGCTAGCCGTGACGCACTAGGCCCCTTTAGGCTGTGTTCACGCTGCCAACCCCAGTCCTCTTCCTGGGGTCTGATCTCCGAAGCCTAAGCCTCAGCTCCCAGGCCCCGCCCGCCCTGGCGGGTGAGCAGACAAGCCTCTCGGGCTGGTGAGTGCTATTCCGCAGTGATCCTCTGTGCGTGAATCTGTCCGCTTTGCCCTCCGCACCCCTGTTACTGCGCTCTCCTCTGCGGCTCCGAAGCTTCCCCCCTCTGCCACCCACAGTCTCCACCCACCAAGGACCTTCCTAGTGTGTGGAAACCTTTCCTCCTTCACAGCTCCCTCCCCGAGGCGCAGGTCCTGTCCCTATTCTTTTGTCCCTGTTTTTTCTTTTGCCCTACCCAGGTACGCGGGGGAGTTTCTTGCCTTTTAGGAGGTCTGAGGTCTTCTGCCAGCGTTCAGTAAGTGTTCTGTAGGAGTCGTTCCACATGTAGATGTATTTCTGATGTATTTGTGGGGAGGAAGGTGATCTCTGTGTCTTACTCTTCCACCATCTTGAAGCTCCCTTATCTTTTTTTTTTTTTTTTTTTTTTTTGAGTGGAGGGAAAACTTGAAGCGCTCGCAAACCAATCTAACAAATATAAGTTTGCTAAAATCCTACAACTGGCCTTAGGTAAGGAATCACTCAGTGGTGATAGTAGATGAAAGTAATCTACTAGTTATAAGTATTCAGCATTCTATGGACACCAATTCATATGTTTTTTCAAAGAAAATGAGGTTTATTGGTCAATCAAGGAGTAAGTTAAGCAGAGGCCAGCTAAGAGCCTCTACTGTATGTTCTGTTTCTGTTGATAATCCCAGGACAGCTCTTAAAGTACATTAAGAATATGCAGTTAATAATACTTAAATTGCTTCTGTCAACAACAAAGCCAGAGCTGAATTCTCTGATGAGGCTTTAGGTGCTGATACTTTGTATTGTTGCTTGTGGAGGTCCTCATTTTTAAGATATCAGAGGCTTAATGCATGTGTTTGTTGAGTGGGGGAATTTATTTCTCCAGAGACAGGATACAGTTTTGCTTTGGGGCAGGACCAGTTTCTCAAAACAAAACAAAACAAATGTAGAACATAGTTTGAACATAGTTTTTTGAATCTGCCCATGCACTTTGGAAAGTTCTAGCATATGACCCCAGAATTCTGAGCCACAAAGAAGAAGAGATATTTTCATTTGAAAAAAATGCCTATATGACTCATTTTGACTCTACTCAACTCTGCATGATGCTTCTGGAGTCTAGAATGTCTGCTTCTGAATAGCAGGAGTTTCATTCTAAGGAAGGATGATCCTACCAGGATAAAACTGAAATTGTGCTTAGGTCAACCACAGAGTGATTCATGTCCAAACGGTAGAAAATCATCCTCCACCATATTATCAGTCATACTTTACATGGTAGTAAATATTTAGAGTTCATTCACCGTCTGATAGGTATTACACAGTCCAGTATTGGATTTGAAATCTTAAGCACATGTATGAAATTTTATCTGCATCTGACACATGCTGATACACTTAACTTTTAACACTGGTTTTGGGATCTGTTCTGACCATTCCTGCTTTTATTCTTTTGGGCCTTTTGTTTGTATCATTTATATTCTTCTTTTTGAAAAATGCACATGAATAATGTAACTAATGCTTCTCATGCATCTCTTTTGCTTCTGCAGGAGGAATTTTTGAAACTGTGGAAAATGAACCTGTTAATGTTGAAGAATTAGCGTTCAAGTTTGCAGTCACCAGCATTAACAGAAATCGAACCCTGATGCCTAACACCACATTAACCTATGACATTCAGAGAATTAACCTTTTTGATAGTTTTGAAGCCTCACGGAGAGGTAACTATTTTCACACTTCTAAAACCTTCTTTGGGTGATATGTCTGCTCTACAAGTCAACTTCTTTTTGCTACCTGCTCTTTTTCAAAGTGGACATCTCTGTGCAAATGGGTTTGCAGGAACTTTTGGTGCAAGATGTCACTGTCCAGTACAATCTGAACCATCCTAATGGATGTTGCCTAGCTCTGTTTTCTGGGCCTTTCTGATTAGCTTAGCCTTCAGTGCCCTCCACTCTATGATTAACTGGTTCAGCTGAGAATGGAAAATGTCAAGCTTGATCTGTTTTTTCCTTCCTGAGGCTGAGACACCACCATGAAATTGTACAGTGCAGTCAAATAAAACTTTGTGGAAGGTCATACGCAATTAGCATGTGGAAATGCCCACAACACACAGAATTCACAACCTGAATCTTAACAGATTGTGAGCTACTGGGTTTACCTACCATCCTCTCAAATAATTTTCTAACCCCTTTCCACAGATCATAGAAATGTGAAGATTATAAACATTGAATCATTATGTTTTACACCTGAAATGTTATAATGTTATGTGTTGATTATATGTCAATTTTAAAAAAGGAAAAAATTAAGAAAAAAATTAATGGAACGGTACAAGCAATCAAGCAAGCAAGGGACTTGGGGTCAAAGAAAATTAAACCTAGGAGAACAATCTCCACATTTGATTCCCTTTTGCATCTGAAAAGAAGACAAGTTCCTAAAAAGTAATCTAATTTGTACGCAGGCTGCAAGGTTTGTCTCATGGAAAGAGTCATTGGAAGGGTGGGGCTTGTTTGCACATCCTTCAGACACTTCCAAGATGACTCTTTGAAGCCACATTTAACATGCTTGAAGGCTGGCCTCTAACTAGGGAGTTGTTGGACCTCCATACAGGAGTTTGTGTGGGTACATCACCCCAGAATAGGAGAGGCTCTTTCTCTCCTAGAGGAAAGCTTTGCCCATCAAACACACACAAGTAAATGGAATACAATGAATGCCATGTTCATGCTGATTTCTAAGTAACTAAATATTGATTGTTTCCACATAGAATTAACCCAGTTTGGATTGCACCTAGTAGACTCTTCTGCAAGATTCTTAGTGTCCCTTAAAAAAAAAAAATGTGAAACTTTTTTTTTTTTTTTTACTGTATGGCATGATCTTAGTATAAGAATATTTTATTTTCAAAGATGGATGGAGTTGTAGGTACTATACAGGTCAGAGTTGTCTATGACAAATAATAAAATGCTATGTTTATACAGCACTTTAAAGTTTACAAGGCATCTTTACATAAATTATCTCTATGTGTTAGATCTCTATCTTCCTCTCTCCATATCTCCCTTTCTGTGTCTCTGTCTGTTTCTGTTTCTCTCTCTCTGTTTCTCTCTGTCTCTCTCTCTCTCTCTGTCTCTCTCTCTCACACACACACTCACACAAAACATTGTTGAATAAATACCCCAGAAAGCCAACCACATTTAAAATCCAAAGCGTTTTTGTGACCTGAAGTACCTGCCATACTTGTAAATTAAACACCCCCAAAACTTCTTAAAACTGGTAATTTGCTGGCAAACAGAATTCAAAAGGATTGCTTTTTTGTCAAGTAATATTAGCATCCCAGAGCTAAATATTAGCAGGAATCTCAATCCACCGCCTACTCTAGATGAAGTAATAGTTCATATACTTTCATGCCCTCATTTTTTCTTGCTAACCAATGAAAGCACATCCAGAAAATGAGCTTCTGAGGACAGTTTTCACTTCTAGCACTTAATACAGAAAGTTATGTCTTCATACCTCATGTGATAATTCAGTACCGAAGAGCACAGTGTCAGAAAGTTCCTTGTGAACATTTGCTGTCCCACAGATATTTGAAATATGGCTCTCAAATATTACTTATTAATTTTTCTCTCTAAATCAAGTCAGATAATTTTGACAAAGCCATATAATTTTTATACTTATTTTTATTTGTATGATGGCATTATGATAAAAATTGACAATTTCATTTAAATATTTTGCTATTATTTAATTCAAATATTCAACTATTGTTTCTTGGCAGTTCCAAATCCCTTTAAACTAGAATTAAAATGTAAATTTGAAATGTTTTTACATTTATATTTAATGCCAGCATAAATTTATGCCAGCATAAAATGAGTAGGCACTATTTTACATTGTCATAGAAGATAATCTGTCCCAACATTTCTGGAAGGAAATTTGGTTTATATGTATCAAGTGACTTAAAAATATCAATACCCTTTAATTACAGATTTCAATCTACTCAAAGAAAATAATGTAAAATTTAGAGGAAAATATAAGAACTAAGATAAGTGCTTATAATATTACTTATAATAACCAAAAATTAGGAGCAGCTTAAATATTCAGTATCATAGGACTAGTTAAATAAGTAATGACATACTCATGGATTAGGCTATTCTATGACACTAAAAATATACTTTTGCAGAATTTGTGATGACTTAGGGGAAAGGGTGTGCTTTTAGCATTAAACTTAGTGTTAAATACAGAAAGCAATGTATCAAACTGTATCTATATCGTGTTCAATTTTTTAATAAATTAGAACACCAAACTATGAATAGATATCCCAGTGATGGAATTTCAGAGCCTTTTTTCTTCCTTATACTTTTCAATATTCTAAATTATCTCAATGTGTGTATATAATCTTATAATGCAAAAAATAAATAAATGTTAAAAATTAATTTTTGTGTACATGTTGGCTGATATTGAAATAGAAAGAAGCCTGTCCTTGAGCTGGGTCCCTGGGCTCTGGTCAGTTCTGCCACTGTCCAGTGGCCCTGACTCACTTCATTGCCTATGATATTAGTGGGTTGGAGAAAATGTCTTCTAAGATCCCTTTAAGCTATGCTAATCTATTATTCTATAATTAATTAGCTATCAGTATCACTTAACATTCTTTAGCAATTTTTCAATATCCTGGACCTCCTTTCTGAGTTTTGGGAAGGACTGGAACTAAAGTACTCTGCAGCCATCCAGAGAGTCTTCTGAATTCTCTGACCCATTAATACCTTCATTGCCACATTGCCAGATGACAGAACTTGATTTATATGACATTCACTTGGCAAATGGCTTAAAGAATAGCTCTGAGTGCTTCTGGGTAACACCACACCAAGCAAGAGATTTAGACTCCATCTGATTAAAAGTAATGAAATGAGGACTTCCCCGGCAGTCCAGTGGTTAAGACTCAATGCTTCCAATGCAGGGGCTGGGGGTTCGATCCCTAGTTGGGGAACTAAGATCCCACATGCCGCGTGGCATGACCAAATTAAAAAGAAAAAAAAAAGTAATGAAGTGAGACCAACAGCTCATTTTTGTTTGCAGGGAATTGGCCTTGTGATGTGTTGCTAATCATTTCTCCATTTACATCTCTAATATTTAGTATCTCAGGAATATTGGAAGCTGGATGAAGCATATTTCCTCAGCATACAGATGGAGAGTGGATAATAGTTTCCAATAGCGAAAATAAGGAGGAACCATGAAAGGGAAGATTAAATTCACAGAACTCTCTCTTTCTCTCCCCTCTTCCCTGCTTTCCCTCTCCACCCCCTCCTTGTCTGTGGACATCAGCATGTGACCAGCTGGCTCTTGGTGTGGCTGCTCTCTTTGGCCCTTCCCATAGCTCCTCTGTCAGTGCTGTGCAGTCTATTTGCAATGCTCTCGAAGTTCCACATGTACAGACTCGCTGGAAACACCCTTCAGTGGACAACAAAGACCTGTTTTACGTCAACCTCTACCCAGATTATGCAGCTATCAGCAGAGCGGTCCTGGATCTGGTCCTCTACTACAACTGGAAAACAGTGACTGTGGTGTATGAAGACAGCACAGGTATGGGACTCACACAAGCCCTCACATGGCCATGTCTGGTCTGGAAAAAGGGAACCAGAATTTGCTACAGGTCTTGACTCATCAGGCAGAGTGCATGAACATGTTATTTTATATGAAGCTAATTGAGTTTTCTAATTGGGAAATGCCATGTGTAGCTAATTCCTTTTCCTTTTGGTGAGTTGACCCTTTCTGATGACCCATTCATCATCAAACTTAAGGCACTTTTTTAAAAGAAATATCACCTTATTAATATATGTTGTAATCCAATCTGAATATTAAAGATGTAATTTAATGTATCCAACTCTGTTAAGACTGACCACGACTCCATTCTTAAATAATGCAGAGAAAGTTTGAAATTGACCATGAAGTATGATTCCAATTCAATAAGTAGCTGCATTAATGCCTTGAAAAGTTTCTAAAGTACATACACAGAGGAATAATGTTAGAGGTTGTATCAATAAAATCTGACCATTTCATGCGAAAAGGACTATGAACCCCAGTAATGAGCCCTTAGTGAAGCTTGCTTTGTTCTGTCTGCTTATTTTAGGATGCAGGACAGACATGGGGTGCTCAGCGCCTCACTAGACATTTCTCTGACTCTCTCCCATTTGAAGTTTCTCTCACTGGCGCCTTCCCCCTTTGCCTCCTGTTTACATTTTGAGGTTTGTTGGAGTTCCAGATCCCTTTTATTCAGTTAAATTCTTCCAGTGACTCTTCATTGTCCACATAGGAAAGTCCAATTCTAATTTAACGCTCTTCACCATCTAATCATTTTCATCTCCATTAACCCAGGCACCAGCTGCTCTACATCCCTGTACTGTTACATCACTTCTTAAATACCCCCAAGTCCATCCCTACTCTTTCTTTCTGAGGCTGGCCCCTAACTTTGGATAATCCTCCACATAACCCCCAAGGTGATAAGCTCCCTCATTCTCCATGATCACACCCAAATATCATTTCTTTTTAAAGCTCACTGAGACGACATTAGGAATTAGTAGCAGGGTGTAAATATAAGCATTATATCACATGCTTCAATTATCTGCTTAAATGTTTTTGAGACTAGGAATTCCAAAAAGTTGGAGTTTTATCTTTTTATAATCTGCTACCTAACACAGTACTGTTTACTTTCTGAATATTTTTTCTTCAAGAATTGAAATTAGCTCCTTTCCTTAATCTACACATTTGGTAATAAGACTAATAAAAGTATCAGTGAAAATTAACAAAGCAAAGCACTTTTGAACTTTTTTAATAGTATTTCATTTTTTTCACTCATTTCCAAGAGCCTCCTCTATTTGGCACTAAATCCTGCTTCCATTTTAAACTGTCAGGTAAAAGTGACTATTGTGATTGGAATTCTTGTTGTTGTTTGTTTGTTATTTTTGTTTGTTCGTTTTTGCCGTACGCGGGCCTCTCACTGTTGTGGCCTCTCCCGTCGCGGAGCACAGGCTCCGGACGCGCAGGCTCAGCGGCCATGGCTCACAGGCCAAGCCGCTCCGCGGTATGTGGGATCTTCCCGTACAGGGGCACGAACCCGTGTCCCCTGCATCGGCAGGCGGACTCTCAACCACTGCGCCACCAGAGAAGACCCCGGAGGGAGTTTTGCCTCACATCTCTCTCTCTGGTGCCTGGATATTCTTCCCATCAGTCATCTACTTCTCTCTGACTCCCTCATTCAGAGGTGACCCTAGGCAATGCGAAATCACTGCTCATTGTTCATCCCCTCTGCTTCTTTAGACCCCTGGTGGAAGCCTGGCTTCTATCCCTTCACACTCTTCAAAAAGAGCTGAGAAGCTGAGCACCAAATGCAGTGTGGAGAATATTCAACAGTTTCTGCTTTCTCAAGGCTAATCTTAGTGAAATGTAGCCATAGCTGATTTTGTAGGGCAGGGACCAGGAAGCTTTTCTCTCAAAAGGGTTACATACTATATAGCTTAAGCTTCATGTGCCATAGTGTCTTGATCACAACTATCCCACTCTGCTGAGGTAGCAAGAACACAGCCACAGGCAAAATATAAATGAACAGGTATGTTGTGTTCCAATAAACCTTTATTTACAACAAACAAGGAAGCCAGTGTGACTGGATCAGACTGAGAGGGGAAGGGTGGTGGGGTCAGAGAGGAGGGTCTTCATGATCATGGAGGGCTTTGTAGATTATTGGAAGAGCTTTTGTTCCTCATGAAATGGGAAGACATTGGAGAGTTTTCAGAAGAGGAGTGACATGATCAGATTTATACCATAAAAAGATCACTCTGGCCCTTGTATTAATAAAATGTCATAGAGAGGGAAGCATAAAATTGGAGGCTACTAGAGAAATCAAGGCAAGAGATGAGGTGATAGCAACAGAGGAGTAAGAAATGGTCAGATTCTGGAAATATTTTGATGTTGAGCTGGAATAATTCTCTGAGGGGTAGAGGCTGAGTGAGAAAAATAGAGGAGTTAAAGAGGACCCTAAGCTTTTTGGCCTGAGCCAAAAGATGGAGTTGCCATTGCCTGAGATGGGGAAACGGATAAATGGACATAGTTTGGAGAAATAAGGCTATCAGGAGTTCAGTCATGAATATGTTAAGTTTGATTTTGCAATGTCTACTAGACATCCAAAAAGAGGCAATGAGTAGGCAGTTAATATATGACTCTAGAGTTCAGGAATGTGGTGTAGGCTGGGGATACAAAATTGAGGGTCCTCAGCATATACATGGGACTAGATGAGGCCATCAGAGAAGTGAGCTGCAGACAGATGTGTTCATAACACAGTACTTAAGAGGGATTTTTTCATCCACGGTTGCCTTAAATCATTTTTCTCAACACACCAGAGCCATGAGATTTATAAAATGCAACCTGCCATAAAGAACTATTATCTGTCACTTACTTAAAACATAGTCTCAAAGCTTTACAATGAGGATTCATTTGAGATAAGATTAATATACATAAAAATGTCAGTGATTGAAAGAAACATTAAATCCAGAAAGAAAACCCAAGAAAAATGACAACCACAAAAATCACAATAACTAAATTCTTGAAGTGCTGACTGATTGCCATGCATTGTTATAGTTATTTTATATAATTAACTCATTTAATATGCTCAACCACCCCATAAATAAGTGCAATAGCTACTCTTTGGGCTATATTTAAATAGTGACTTAGATTTGTTATGCTTATTATATTTTCCTTCATTTCCCCATAGAAAATAGAAAGAATATATTGTTCGGAACCAAGAATCTTGACGAGCCCTAAAATTTAGACTTGAAGAAAATTAAACATTTTGACATAGGTGATTAAGCCAAAATGTAAACAATCAGTGCCAAGTAAAAGAATAAGTGAATCATTTCACCTTAGCAATCACAATTCACACCTCTGTGTTGTTATGATGACTCATGCTAGCCAAAACACTCTACCACATGCCCTCCCAAAATTCCACCTGAAATAGTTGGAGAATGGAAAGTCCTTGGCATTCAGCACCAGCAAGATAATATATTATAGTTCACTTTTTTCTGCCCTTACTCTTTTTTACCCTTCCTATTTACCCACTCCAGTCCCCTGACCAGAACCCTATCAAATTTTCAGAGTTCTGCTCAGGAAATCAATTTTTAGATATCTCATGGTGGTTTATTATTTTTAGCTACCATTGATATTGGCCAGAATTTAGGACCAAAACATACTGATAGAGCTAAATGCAGCATAGTTAATCTAAAATATTTTGACTAGATTCTTCTATGAGGTTCTTTGCGATCAAGGAACACAATTTTTCTTTTGGGAAGTCTTTAGCCTTTTTTGATGCACTTTTGAAAAATCGTATGTATGGAGATCTGCACTTATAAGTGCTGTATTTCCACAGGTAATTCACTCACTTACCCATCTCCTTTTCTCAGTTCTGATTTTTTCCTCCTCTCTGGAGGGTATATAGATCCCCTTAAGAATCCTGTTAGATTTGGATACATTAATATACCAACAGGTTTGTGAAATGCCATTTTGCATGTTTCCAAGTTCAAATGAAGATGAAATTAACATTTAAAATGTGCGATCTTATCTTTGGGTCCCAATGGTTTATTACATTCATTTTTATGACATCAAATCCACTGTTGTGGTACAATGAAAAGGGAATTGGACTAAGACTCAAGAAAACATAGGTACTTTTCTTTTAAACTGCTGCTCATTAAATATAACTAAGACTGTCCAGAAATGGATTGAGTTGCAAAAATTGAGGTAGAGAATTTCTCGAACCAAGAGGTGTTCAGCAGCAGCTGTGTAGCGGGAATTCATGCATCAAGTAGGGGCTTGACCTTTAAGGTCTCTTCCAATTTCTGGCTTCTGTAACTCATTTTCAAGGCCAATCCAAACAATTAACCTCACTGTGCCTCACTTTCCTTACTGTAAAACAGCACTGACACCTATCCACCTCAGAGGTATATTCTGAGGTTTACTGAGCTATTTATAAGACATGCAGGATACTTCATAAAAAAGGGCAATGCAAATAGCAAAGTTTATTATTATTTAAGGAGAAGACAGGGAAATTTTTAAACAGCTACTGGAAATAGCATGTTCTTTTTTTCTCCTCCATATGCTCCACCTGTTCCCAGAGTCTACGTGCATACAATCAGCACTTTTCTGTGTCATATCTGAGTGCGCAGAGTAGATAGATGGCCAAAGAAAGAGTTTAGAATTTGAGCACTTTTGAATGTTATCTTTACATTCAGAGCCCAGATCAAACTCATGTGAAATAAACAGACTCCTTGCTCTCAAGCACTTTTCAAACCAAAGGTGCAATTTCCAATTGCATTACTAGAGGTGGGAGTGGATGCAGGAGGCTCATATTTTGTCTTTTTATTAAGAAAGATTTGAACTTACAGAAAAATGGCAAGAAAGGTACAATGAACTTCTGTACATCCTGCATCTAAGTTCAGCAGTTGTCATCATTTGATCACATTTGCTTTGATGCTCTATGCTTCTCTCAATATAACAACAGCAACAACAAGTAGTAGTATTGTCGATTTGAAAGTAAGTGACAGACAGCATGACCATTTTACCTCTAAATACATTAGAGTATATTTCCTAAGAACAAGGACCTTCCTTTTTATAACCACACTACAGTTATCAAACACAGGAAACTTAACACGGATACAGTTTTTAACATCTATATCAATATTAATGTCTATATAGATATATACGATATTCTAGTTTCCCTAATTGTCCCAATTGCAGTTTTTTTTTTTTTTTAATCCAGGATCACTCACTGCATTTAGCTGTCAGGTCGTTTTAGTCTCCTTTGGTCTAAAACAGTCTGGCCTTCCCTTGTCTTTCATGACCTTGATATTTTTGAAGAGTCCATACCAGTTTTACTGTAGAATGTCTCTCTATTCGGTTTGTTTAGTTATCTCCTTTTCTGCATTTCATTTTTAAAGTGTCTCTCCTACAATGGACTAGAAAATCCATCACCATTGCCAGGTTTGCACACACCCTTACCATTCTCTGCAATTGGAGTCCCATCCTAGAAGCACTGGGTCACTCTGGCAGGGCTGGCATCCACACACAGGAGGGCCATTAGCAAAGTGAGGAATTGTGCCTATATCAATTTTCTTTCCCTGAAGTAACGACTTGTTTAAAGACAAGTTTTAACTTTTTACAATGAAGTGTAATGGATTGCTGGATTGCTGTAAAATGCAAATAAAAGGGAAAGCTTTCTCTAAATTTTGTCTCCTGTGGACTAAAAAGCTTTTCTAATTGTAAATTGTGTGATGTTTGCTAATGAAGGCAGCAAGGCTTCTTTTAAGCAAACAATTGCTTCGAAAGAGAAATGTAAACCTCCCTGTTTCTTGCTCTTTGTTCTTCCTACATCTTGGGTCTGTAACCTTTAAATCTGCTGATCTTCTCCTTTCCTGAGGCCAGTTCACCTGCATATGGACAAAAAGAGAAAACTAGGGCTTAGTAGTGAGTTTTTCTGAAAGGTAAATTTAGTCCAATTAAAAACTAATCTTTTGTACTGAGTTCTCCTTTCTCCTCTATTGGTATTAAAATAAATTTCTTTTGTGAAACAATTGTGAAAGCTCACAGTTACTTTTTTTGAGGAGGGAACCTGTTTATTAACAGCTTCATTTGCCAAATAAAGGCTGAATGTTTTATGCTGGTCCAAATTTTTTAAATTTTTTTCTCTATTTATCCAGATATTTATTTATATAGTTAGTTAGTCATTCAGCCAGTTAGTTAATTGATCTTAAATCTCAAAGTCAGGAGGAGCCGCTGATTTGATGAAAGAGCCCTAGCTTGGGGAGTCAGAGGTGGAACTAGCTTTAAACCCTGGATCTGCCACATGATAGCCTTACACAACCTTGAGCAAGTTGCTCCAGCCCCCGTCAGCCTCAGGTCATAGTTTATCAAATTAAGTAATAAGTGATGCCCCATGCATAATACAAGATGTGTTCATGTTATATTTCCAGCCCTTAACATGGATGGGACTTGGCATGGAGTGAACATCCAGAAAATGTTTTCCCATAAAACTGAATGAATGAAGGGAGAGAATATATTCAACTTTAAATGCCATTAACATGCATCTAAGTCATCATGATAGGAAAATGAACTTCAAGATTGACATTCCATTTAGCAAAGAACAAAAGAGCAGTTCATTGCAGCATATGAAATGTATTTCTTAAATATTTTTCCCATTTTACTTAAAGGCCATGTTGATCTCCCTTGTGGTCATGCTCAAAAAAAAAAAAAAAAGGAAGCGATTGCAAAGCAGGAGGGCGATAGGAAAAAAACAAACAAACAAATAAACAAACAATAAAAACAAGAGAGACTCACAAGCAGCCTGGAGTAAAGAAGAAAGGAGAATGGGTACCTCTTTCTACTCTTTACCTCTCTTATCAAATAATCCAAAGCTATATCTGGTCCTTCAAGCACCAACAATTTGTATTTGTAAGGCATGATGGTGACATGGAAAGATGTAAGGCATGATTTGTAAGGCATGGAAAGACTGAGTGCTAGACTCACAAGCAATTTGAATCCATAGCTCCTCCTATCTTTGTAACCCTGAGTAAGTTACTTAATTGCTCCAAGCCTTGGTTTTCTTACTTGAAATTATGAAGATGATAACCCTTGCTTCATAGGGTTATTGTTAGGATTAACAAATACACAAATCCATGTGCTCAGTTTTCTTCCATTAGGACTCATCAGTTGCTCAGGACAAGTGATTCTGGAAGTAAGAGGACAAGTGACTCACTGGTGCTTGGGAGCCTTCAGTCACATTGGTTGATTTGAAAAGAATCAAGAACCCAGGAAGTCTATCATTCTAACAATTTCTATTTTTATGTTAAAGAAATTAAAAAGGATAATGAGGGCTTCCCTGGTGGTGCAGTGGTTAAGAATCCACCTGCCAATGCAGGGGACACAGGTTCAAGCCCTAGTCCGGGAAGATCCCACATGCCGCGGAGCAACTAAGCCCGTGCGCCACAACTACTGAGCCTGCGCTCTAGAGCCTCCACGCCTGGAGTCCGCACGCCTAGAGCCCGTGCTCTGCAACAAGAGAAGCCACCGCAATGAGAAGCCCACGCACCGCAATGAAGAGTATCCCCCGCTCACCTCAACTAGAGAAAAGCCCACATGCAGCAACAAAGACCCAGTGTAGCCAAAAATAAAATAAATACAATTTTTTTAAAAAAGATAATGAGCACTAAATCTTGATACAGTTCTACAACTCCTTCCTTCCTTGCCCTGGTCCGCTTGACTCTGAAGAGTAGCTTACAAATTTACTGTACTTCAGGACCACACCTACCCAAGGTACAGAGGAATCTTATAACATCTTAGACACAAAAATGTAGCTTCTAGGGAAAACAAATAACTAAATAAATAAAACAAGAAAATTAAAAAAGTGCATCAAGTCCAGAGGTAGCTGGCATCCATGCTGTGTCTTGCACAGTGCATGCCACAATTTCTATCTGAATAGTGACAAAGCTTAATATTTCCTATTGATTACTTGAAGCTGACACATCCTGAAGGCACAGACTGTGTAATAAAAAATATTCAATTTTCCAATGGTCGTCCTTGAGTAAGAGCCAACATCATGCAGTGTAGCGAACACCAGTTAATATTAGGGGAAATAAGATGGAGGCTTCATATAGCTATTGGTCTTGCCCTATTAAAGCACTTCTATTAAAAAAATGGTGCAGTTCGGTGGATTCATATTTGTGGTGAATTAAACATTCTTCATCAAGTTAGTTGGCTGTATACACTTTCCTACAATTACCAATGGTGTATTTTTAAAGAATTTGTTTCTGCCCTTATTATCATAATCTTTTAAAATTCT
Source organism: Tursiops truncatus (assembly GCF_011762595.2). Classification (NCBI taxonomy): domain Eukaryota; kingdom Metazoa; phylum Chordata; class Mammalia; order Artiodactyla; family Delphinidae; genus Tursiops; species Tursiops truncatus. The sequence goes on along the minus strand of NC_047037.1, from coordinate 129,097,176 downwards.
ATCATCTTTTCTTTTAAATCAAGAAAGTATTTTCCCATACGATGTTCAATTATATTAGAAAGAAAATACAATAAGCCATTTATAAATAGCTTATATGGCAGGAACTGGAAGATTATATAGAACAGTCCAACCAATTAGCTGGTAAACAGTATGTTATATATAAACACTTGCTGAAAGGTTTACAGAGGTTTATAACCCCAAGAAATTCTAGTGTTCTAAAGTGAATGGGTGTTATCCATTTCAAAAAGCATCTTTGGAAACTTCAAGCAACTTTTTGTTTACAAAAGTTTTACAGTATTGACTTGATTTGTTAAAGATATGTGGTGAAAGCTGGAGAGGACAGTTGCATTCTAAAAAATTCAGAATCCTCTTGGGAAAATTGTGCTTCCAGCCACACATACCCACAAAAGGAAAATACAGTATAATCCATATAGAAAGAGGAATTTCATAGAAAGAGGAATGACAAATGAGAAGTCAATAATGTAACCTTTAGGTAGATGGTGTCTTGATACATTTTGGGAATTATATGAGTTTGCCTATAAATGGCAATAAACATACTTTGGACAGAACAGTTTGTTGCATGATTGAATGTCATTTTCTAGGTCTCATTCGTCTGCAAGAGCTCATCAAAGCTCCCTCCAGATATAACATTAAAATCAAAATCCGCCAGCTGCCCTCTGGGAATAAAGATGCCAAGCCTTTACTCAAGGAGATGAAGAAAGGCAAGGAGTTCTATGTGATATTTGATTGTTCACATGAAACAGCCGCTGAAATCCTTAAGCAGGTAAGAGGGGTAAGAAGGAGGTGAAAATATTAGGAGATGAGTTCGTTTATCTTTCTCAGACATGCCATCTGCTTTCACTTAGTGCAGCATGATAAAATGCCAGCAGTCCACTTTAGGCTGAAGATTGCAGATTTCAGAACCCTTTTAAAGAGTCATAGGGCTCAGACCTCTTTGAAGCCTCCTGTTCGTATGTAGTTGTAGATGTGTGGTCCTGTGTACATACTCGGAGATATATAGATCCTGCCAGCAGAGATTGAGAGGAGAAGAGTATCATTTCAAGTTGATTAAGCATCTCCTCTTTTATGTCCGTTGAAAAAAAACAAGCTAGATTTCATTTACACAATGCCTTACTTGTCCTAAATACATCTTCCTCATGGCAAGACCTCTTTTGTCAAACATGCAAGATTCCAAGCACAGTGGAAAAGGGGCATGGAGAGAGTCACGGAAAAGATGTTTCTCTCTTCTAATTTATTACAGACAATGAGCTGCCATGCATTAATCTCCACGGGTAATGTGGGTGGAAACAATAAATTGTGAAATCTTATATAAATGAAAGATCTTAATAACATTAAGAATGATAACAACAGTGTTAATACTTTCTGGGCACTTCAGGATATAGCACTGGTCTTATGTCTAAGAAAGAAAACTCAGAATCAAAATAAAAAATAGATTAAAAATAAATTTAAAAAAAAATTAAACCTAGACTCGTAGTTCTCAACCCAGGGTGATTTCACCCCCTCGGAAACTTCTGTCAATGTCCAGAGACATTTCTGGTGTCATATTGGGGATGGTGGCACTTTACTGACAGCTAGCAGTTAGAGGTGCTGCTAAACATCCTATAAGACACAGGATCCCCCACCCCCACCCCACAACAAAGAACTACGTAGCCTAAAATGCCAATAGTCCTGAGGCTGAGAAACTCTAGCATAGACAGAGACAATGGGAGAGGCAAGCCAGATGTTTAAAATAGAAGCACTAATAAAAAATCAGGGGATTGAATTTTGGGGAAAGTAGGAATAAAATAGCCAGGTTATATTTACTTGGCCTAATGGGTGCCTCTCTATATTTAAGTGGTTACTGTGGCATGAGGCAATGTTCTTACCTAAAATGGCACAAGGTGTTATTACACTTCCTAGTTTAAAATGTCTGGGGTGTACTGTTGGGTTGACTGGTAATGGGCACTAATTTCACAAGTATACCAACCCCTCCATACAAATGCAGAACTGTGGATTTCTGAGTCACTTAGAAGAGCTCTCTGGGTGCAGTCATCCAGCCTGACTCTCCAGTGCTATATCTCACACTGGAAGGGCATTTCTCAGAAGCCCCTGAGTCATAGAACATATTATAAATTGTGGTTGCAAACAATCGTAGACGTCATCAAGGCTAATCCTCTCACTTTATAGGAGATAAAATAACTTTCCCAGAGCGACACAGCCAGGAACGGGCACTGAGCCTCCTTTATCCCATCTGATTGTTTCTCCACAGTGACACGTTGCTTCTCTAGTTAGGCAGACTATCTGTTGCTTTCTTCTAGACTATAGTTGCAATAACAAGTCTTTAGACATTATAAGTACCTCTCAGTAAAGAAAGCAAGCATGCTGCAGTGATGTCAGCAACTAAAGAACTTGAAAGGTGAATAAATATCATCAGCTTCTCTTTATCTTAAGCCTTCATCTGAGAATTTAATACAGTTATTAAAGTGTATAATGGAGTGTGGGCCAGAAATGAGAAAAACACCCAGATTTTATGCATAGCCCTCAAAATGCCAAGAAGTATCCCTTCCCAAGAGTCTTTCTTAACAGAATCTAGGGACTTCTGTTACATTTAAGAGAATGATTTGGTGATGAGGATTCTCTTAGTTAGAAATCCACTTGGCTCACATAACTGGTCATATCTCTCCCAAAGGGCAGGCTTGGAATAGGCAAGGGAAGTGCCTGATGGCCATGGGCAGGGGCTGCTAGAGTTTCTCCTGTATTTTGATAAATGTGGATATAAAATTCCTTTGATGTAAGTTGTTCTTTCCTTGTGGCATGGAGATTATATCATTCAAAGGAAAATTAGAAATAAAAAAAAAAAAGACACAGAAAATCATCTAAGAGAAGCCCTCTCAAGAAATGTCTGTCAGGGGCAAAGAGAAGTAGGATTAGTTCCACTTTGCGCAAGCCATTGGCACAAACATTTTTCTCCATCCTGTCTTACCATGTTTTATCTTGTGTTTGCTTTTACTAATCACGTGAATGGTACGATTGGCTGTGAAGCTTGAGGGAAGTGACTCAAAGACTGTTCATCCTGTCTTTGTTCTAGACCCATGATCTGAAAAGATTGGGAGGGGTGGAGAACTTTTTTAAAAGCTTCCAGCATGAAATCCTTACCTTACTGCATGTGAAAGAACTGTTGCTCATTGTGAAATCACAGCAAAGGATCCAGGTTGGTTTAATGGGCTTCATTTGGACCTCCAAGAGGCTCTTATGGTTTGAAAAGTTATAAAGAAGACCATAGGACTTTCTGTTCTAGTCAAGATGAGACACTAGTACTCTGTGTGATTCCATTTTAACTTGCTCCATTAGTCCTGGAAAACAACATGTAGAAACTCTTTCAGAGACCTTTCCTGAATCTGTCTGCGGAGTGTCTCTAGGGAGTCTGAGGGTTCAGGAGTTCAGGGTCCTGTTGCCAGCCACTGCTCAACCACCCTTTCTCCTGAGAGAAAGAAAGGAAGGAAAGAGACTTATATCTTTTACTGAGGTACCAAAGATGGTGTCTCGCACCCTGTATATCATGGTGTCTCGCACCCTGTATATCAGTTTATCCTGAAGTAAATTTGGTATTCTCACTTCAGAGCTGAGAAAACTGAAGCTCAGATTGGTTAAGTGCCTCATACAAGGTCATTCTCTGAATAGCCAGCCTGCCCTATGATCTCAGATCCTGAATGCCTACTTTACCATAACGGGCCCCCATTTCATAATGGATAACCATTCTGAACTAGGCTTCCAGAAATGTCTGGGAACACAACCGCTCGCTGCTGGTCTCCTTTAGATGAAATTAGTATTAATAGCTTTTACTTCTTTGGTGACTAAAATCACTGCTGAGAAAATTTTCTCTTCCAGGTCAACGTATCTTTCTTCTCATGCACATTTCCCATTATTTCCCTGTACTTCCCTGCACCTTCATCATATTTTACTACTTTTTAATGATTCTTAAGAAAAAATAAATCAAATGCACTTTAAGGAAGATATTTGACATTTATCTAAAAGTAAAAATTGGGGAAAAGTCTATAATTATTCTTGGGCATGATAATCACTTCAGCAAAGTGATTATTTCTATTCATATTTAACAAGTACTATATGATGAGAATCTGAAAATTTATTTCCCCCAAATTAGTTAGAAATTCAAATGTCAAGACTTGATTAGGCTACAGGGGAGCACGGCTCTTATAACAAGAAATGGTCTTCGTGAATTTCTGCAGTCTGAGAGTGGCCCCAAAAACCAGCAGCCCACACATGGGACCTGTCAGGTCACTGCATGTCTTCTTCTCTCCCTGTCCATGCATCACCTCCCAGCAGGCATCCTGCTGCTTTTAGAGGATGCTGATCTCTCCTTAGACTGTCTTTAATGTGGAAATCCCAGGTCCCCAGCCCCTCCTCACCCCCACACCCCCCACGTCCCTCTGTCTTCCCACTGATGGCTCACCATCCACCGCACTTGCACCTTCACTCTGAGTATGGTTCTCCCAAGGGAGTGGCTGATGGAAGATGAATTTAAGGCTGAGGCACAGGGGAATTCCCTGGCAGTCCAGTGGTGAGGACTCTGCACTGCCACTGCAGGGGAACTAAGATCCTGCATGCCACACAGTGCAGCCAAAGAAAGAAAAACAAAAACAAAACAAATAAAGGTGAGGCACAGGGTAGGACGACTCTAGGTAGGGAATTCCTAACATGTGCCTAGTGCCATGCTGGGTGATAAGCAACCATCTCCTTTAATTGACATAATAATCATTGATATAATTAGTACTATCTTTTTTTTTCTGGAAATGAAAATTGAAGCTCAGGGACAGCGTTAATTTTATCTACTGAGCATGCTTTTAATGCGAAAATCTGTGGCCTGCATTATGTGACCCATCCGCCCCCTCCAGCCTCCCTGCCAGCATCCAGCTTCCAATACACTATTTCAAGGGCACTCTGCCTGGTCATGTAACATGCCCTCCTTTCCCTACTTTATGGCCTTTGCACTTGCAGTTGCCAACACCTGGAACATTCTTTTCCAAAGTCTGCCTCACCTAAGTCTTCATGATTAACTCTTGGAAGATAAAGGAGAAGAAACTATTTTCTCATTCCTTATGACCTTGCACTCTACTTAGTTGCTCTGTAACCCTAATAAAAATCTATAATTAATTAAGGACATTGATTCATTTGTTATCTCTATCCCCTACTATACTGTAAACTCCAAGAGGATGGGAGCTTTCTTTGTCTTGTTCTCCCAAATCCCCAACATCTATTACATTATTTGACACACAATGAGTGACCAATACATCTATGTTAAATGAATAGTTGAAATGAATGATTCAAGAACTGTGCTTAGAAGCTCTTAATCAGTAATCTCCCAAATCACCTTTCTTCCACTCCACTCAGTATGCTGAACTCTCAACTCTTCCAAGCACATTTGAACAAGTCACCCTTCTGTGCCTCAGTTTCCTCAAAAGGAAGGTTTCATTCAACCCTGAAATTCTGTATTATTAAGAACTGTAATGCATTTGAGCTAATGATTCTCCTTCCTGAAAATAAATTTGCCTTTTTGGAGAACTGCAGAGTCGTTTTCAAATCCTGTAATAGGATTGAGAAAGCAGGTCACTACCTCAAGCATAATGAAACCTAATGGGTCTCTGATAGGGAGGGAAGGGATTCAGTGGTGCTTCATCTAGAAGGGAAGCTGTTTCAGGGCTGGGCCAATTCCCTGAGCTAGAGAGTGGCCAGTGGATGAGCATACTGTTTCTGACTCAGGAAAACTGCTGTCTTGTTTACATAAACAAGTGCATCAGAGGGGAGATGTTTTTCCTCCTTCAACACTCGTGGCAATGAGCATTAAGCTATAATTGAGCCATTAGCCTCCATAGAACATTTTAGTACCAAAATATTTTGTAGAATTATATTGCATTTTCTCCTGTCAACATTTGTGTGCTTTTGTTTCTATTTTGTTTTTTCTTTTGTTTCAATTAACATAAAAACAAGACCAGGCAGAAAATGTATTTCTTAAATGCTTGGCTTCCCTCTGCTAAGAAGTGCAATAGCAATGCTGATTAATCAAATAATTTTGTGCATGGATTTTTGTCCCCATATAAGTTATGCCTAACATCTCTGACCAAGGCAAGCAGAGGTAGTTAGATGGGTTTCATTTCATGTTTTCACAGGACAGAAGTACCATCAGCCTTCATCTCTTAGGACAGAAAACATCAAGTCAAGCAGTACAGCTGTGATGTGCTAAAAGGTTGCAATTCTGTGTTTGGGACCTGTACCAGCTAAGTCAGATCCCCAAGTCTGTTATTTCTAATCATAAACACATAAAATAAGCCAAAGACCTTAGGGCTACATTTTACTCAACACTTATTATGTGCCAGGCACTGTGCTAAGCCAGTGAAATGCATCACTCATTTAATTTTTATGAGAAAATTCTGCATACAAGAAACTGACAGATTTCAGAGAGATTTTGTAACCTGCCCAAAGTCACAGAGCCAGCAAGTGGCTAAGCTGGGATTTGAAACTTATCTCAGGATTTAAAAGAAAAATAAAGTATCCTATTCTGCTACTGTTATGTACACCAAGAAGTCAACTGATTCTCCAAGTAATGGAACCTGGAACACATTTTAGTTAAGCTTCATACTTCTTGGATGTGTTATTTCCTTGATTCTCAAACATCCAATCATCTCTAGTTTACACAAGTTCTCAAGAAATGTTGTTTATATTGAAGCCAAGTAGTGAATGTGATGCGGACATAGTAAGGAAATTCATTTTTTCATTCAACACGTATTTGTTGAGCACTGATTGAAGGTGATAAAGATACAACAATGAAAACAACAACAAAACCCCAAATCTCTGCCACCTTAAGGCAAAAAGAGACCTTGAAACTGCATGTCACAAGAGTTTAGCTATCTAATGACAATTTACTGGTTGGAGACCATGAAGCTAATTTCTAAAGCAGTAGGGGACTGTGACTAGAGTCTTAGACTGAAAGTTGGGAGATGCAGTTGCAAACTCTGCTCTTCCCCTAATAAGATAAAATAAATGCCATTTATTGGGTAGTCATTGTGTGCCAGAATAGGCTATGTATTTGACTGGAGTGTTATCTATTTACTGCCTCAAAATATCCCATGTTACATATGAGAAGAATGAGGTTCCAGAGCATACACTCAATAGCAAGGCTGGAATTTCAAACCAGGGTCTAATGTGCCTCTGATCTGAGTTTCTTAGCCCGTCTTAATATGCTACTTTGAGCGAGCCTGTTTGTTTTTCTGAGACCCAGTCACCTCACCTGTAAAATAGGATTGTTGGATTAGATTCTAACTGTTGCTAAGCTTCCCTCCAGCTCTGAGCTTCCATGCATACAAGGAATCAAGAATCCTCTTACTAACATCTAGACATAAAGAACTTGCACATTGCCTTGTACTTAGTAAGCTTTCAAAGAAATGGGGAAATAATTAAGCAGTTCATTCTTTTGTAAGGTTTTTTAGAGTCCTTTGGTAGTCTTTGAGATACTTAATTGATGAGAAGTTCATTACTTTGGATAAATCCTGACAATGTAATCATGTTGAATCTCAGTTTATACTAACTGGATGATAATTTGCAGTTATATAATTTTTTTGATAACACATTCCTATTCTAATTATGTTTCTCTCAGGCTGATATTAAAATCTCTTTACATTTCCTGAGCACATTGTTTGGATTATAAAGAGCGGTTCATAGATGTGAGTATGTTATTAATATACACAAGAATTAATTGACCTCTATGAATAATCAAAAAGTTACTGAAAGGGTTTGCAATTTGTTTGTATTCTTAGTGTACAGGATGCCCTTTTGAGGATGCTCTAAAACCTCCAATGAGTAGATTTTGAAAAGGACTTAGATTTGTTTCAATCCAAATTGAGAGGTAATAAAAATCACATATGTGCCTCAGAAATGCTCTAATGCTTAATTCCAGCTACATCAAAATTTGGCTGTAATAGGCAATAAGAGAAATTATCTTTGCAAGGAAGGTGGGGGTAATTTAAAAGGAATCATGTAAGGAATTTGAAGATGTGTATAACAAAAAGCATGTCTTAAGCCTGTAGCAGGATCAGTGATCCTCAGCTCTATTCAAAATTTTGAGGATGTCTGTGCCCCTCGGTGTGACTTTCTCAGGGGAAAAGATCCATAGCTTCTATCTGATTCCCTAAAGAAGGCTGAAGACTGAAGCAGGTTAAAAATCACTTCATTATGTTAACCATACCTGCTTCTTCAACCCTTCATAGATGCAAGGTTTTACCAAAAATATCCCTCCACCCTACTTTCCCCGTGACTGTTAGCCACATACTTTCTGTTATAAGCATGATTCTGTAAGATCTAAATGTCACCATTTATTCAGTTGACATGTATTGGCTGTTTTCTATGTGCTAAAGACTGTGCCAGGGTAAAGGGAGAATAAAGTGCTGTGAAAAACTTCAATGTATTGAATGAGGTTATTTAGTAGAGGACTTAGTTATTTGTTCTTTGCTGCATCTGTAAAATAGGAATGTCATAGCCCATAGCTCATGCTGTTTTGAGAAATGTTAAATGTGACAATGCCTATAAGGCACTAAGCAGCCCACCACTGATGCATGAAGTATTCCACATGTTATGGATTAACATCGCCAGTATTATCAGTGATATGGTATCTAGGCAGAACTACAAGAGTGATACAGTGCTTCCCAATCCTAACTCTATCACTGCATCACCTCCTCTATCATATCACAATAGTGGTTCCCAAACCTCCTTTCAGTCTGAATTACCAAGTCTCACAACCTTATGAGGATCTCATCTGATGTCATTAAATCTCCATGCCAGACTTAACATATTGCATCTTCCTACTCATCCTTTCCCCCGCCAACCAGAAATACCATTCGCTTACTCAAGCCAGAAACCTGGGAATCTCCTTGACTCTCCCTCACCTTTCCTATTTATTAGTTACCAAATGCTGTAGATTCTGCCTTCTAAATATGTTTCAGATTCTACCTCCTTTTCTCCATCACTTTCATCATCTTCCTCCTGTGCTAGAACAATTGATCTCTCAGTCACAAGTCCCCTCCCTCTCCTTTTCTCTACCCAGCCTCCATGTGGCCTCAAAAACTGTTCATTTTAAATAAAATATCTGATCTTACACCTCTCAAGTTTGAAATTCCTGAGTGCCCGCCCCACCCCTTTATTGCCTTAAGTATAAGCCCGCATTGTTTAGCATGCCATGCAAAGCCCTAAGCACCTTGTGTCCACTGCCATTATAACATCAAGCACACAAAAATATCTATTATTATGTGTATCACACAATTTTAACAATTGCATTACAATTTTTTTTACAAACTATCCTTCCCTTTTTTTTTAAAGCAGTACTTTTTTTTTTACTTTTCTGAAGATTTAAATTTATTTATCTATTTATTTATTTATTTTTGGCTGTGTTGGGTCTCCGCTGCGGTGCGCGGACCTCTCACTGAGATGCCCCTCCCCTCCCGTTGCGGAGCACGGGCTTCAGGCGCGCCGGCCTCAGCAGCTGCAGCACGCAGGCTCAGCAGTTGTGGCGCAGGCGCCCAGTTGCTCTGCAGCACGTGGGATCCTCCCAGACCAGGGCTCAAACCCGTGTCCCCTGTATTGGCAGGCTGACTCCCAACCACTGTGCCACCAGGGAAGTCCCAAACTATCTTTTCTTCATGAAAGCTGACCCCATTAAAGAGGCCAAAGTTCTTCCTGAAAGATCACTAAAGGGATTTAAAATTGGAATCTAATTAATTCTAATATCTAAAGAGATGTTATAATAGAAGAGCTATGTAGGTTTGAATTCCTGACAGAAGGAGGAAAAGTGAGTAAGGCTCCCCATAATACCTGCAGCATCATCCATGGTACAACCTTTTATAATGGAGGCCAGCTCTCTGAACAAGAATAGAGGGGCAACTTATCAAGCTCTCTTGGCTTGATGGATTCATTCCTTATGATAAAGATCCAATTCCTGTCCTTCTAACTTTGCTCTCACCAAAGAACCATATGTTTTTATTTGGGTTCTCAAAGTACAGAAGGACTTCGTACAAATTACTGACTTTCCTCCCACATATACTTCCTATTATAAATATAGCACAAAGAGCCCAGGATTGAAATCAAACCTGGGTTCAAGTACTATAACTATGCTCACATCTATAAACTGGGGATAACACTTCCCTCCCAATAGTAGATAAAGAACCTGTTACAGCAGTGGACATGTTGTAACACTCATCAAATAGTAGTTTTGATCATTATTGTTATCCCTTTAAAATATGAGTTTGGTTAATATAAATCAGTGGTTCTCAGCTCTGGCTGTATGTAAGTATCACCTGGAGAGTATTGGTGTCATAGATACCAATGCCTAGAACATACCCTAGACCAAATAAATCAGAATATTTAGGGATAGGGTACAGTCATGGGTGTTTTCAAAGAGTTCTTTGGAGATACTAATGCACTGAGAAACACTGATAAAAATAATTGTTTTCTAAGCCTGATAGCTACTAGATAAATTGACAAAATAAAGTCATCTAAAAAACCAAAAATCTGAGAAACAGGACCAAAATTATGATAACTTTATTGTGCTACAGAGATATCATGAGACCAGCAAGACCACCATTTAGTGACTACATGACTAATCTCTCCCTCCAAAGGTCACCCTCAGGCAAATTTGAGGTATAGTTTTTATTACCACCATTACCAAAGAAGCTTATTGCACAAAGATTACAGTGTATGCAGCATATTCTCTGTTAAATTTCCAACTTCAAGATTCGTTCAGTTCTTTGCTGTTAAAACTTTTCTTCTACTGTAGTCTTTCTTATACCTCATATTTCCACCAATTTCCCTTGGATATTGCAGAGAGTTTATTCTTTGGGTTCATGTAATCCTCCAAAAGCTCCACTCTCTCCTATTTGCCACGTTGCCTATTTCATTCTGCTAGGGGAAATCTTTTTTTTCCTGCTCTGTTGTCAGCAAACTGTACTCCTTAAATAGCATAATCTCTTCTGCTGTGCACCTGGATGATGCCATGTGGCTCTTCTAGTAGGATTATCTTCTGAAGCTAAACTAAACCCCATTGGGCTCCACTCCATTTATTAATATCTATTAGTATCAGCTTCCCTTCTTCTTCTGACCATACCTCTGGAGAGAAGCTTATAAAGGAATTAAGACTGAAAGATACTCTCAAATAGTGCAGCTATTCCATTCACTTACACTGTGTGGAATACTCTTTGCTTTCCTTTGATTTCACTTGGAGGCATTAGGAAAGTGGCCTGGGTTTGTAAATGGCATAGCACTATCTTCGAATGGAAGGAAAACCCTAGACTCTTTGTGAGTAGCTGTATCTGTGTACATGCATGTGGTTAGTATATGGACATGAATGGAGGGGCACAAGGAAATTTAGAAAGTTTTCAACTTCAAACAAGTCATTTTTCCTCTTGATACATGCTCTTGATATCAAAACACCAAAATTGTGCAATCTCATAGGCCATAATCCCAGAAAGATGAGCAAATGTGGAGTGTTGGTTTCATATTGCTGCTGTAACAAATTATCACAAATGTAGTGGCTTAAACAATAAAAATTTACTCTTTTACAATTCTGGAGGTCAGAAGTCTAAAATCAAGCTGTTGACGGGGCTATTTTCCTTCTGGAGGGTTCAGGGAATATCTAATTCCTTGTCTTTTCCAGCTTCTAGAAGCTGTCCTCATTCCTTGGCTTGTGGTCCCATATCACATTGCCTTTCATTCCCTCTGTTTCCATCTTCACATCACCTCTCTGCCTTCTGACCATCTGCTTCCATCTTATAAGAACCCTTGTGATTACACTGGGCTCACCTGGATAATCCAGAGTAATTTCCCATAAACTAAGATCCTTAACTTATTCACATCTGCAAAGTTCTTTTGCCATGTAAAGTAACATATTAGCAGATTCTGGAAATTAGGATGTGGACATTTTTAAGGGGGCATTATTCATCTTACTCCATAAGGATATGGGTAGTTTTCTACATGTCAGGGTTTTCAGGCATCCAGTGTTATTTTTCCATACACTCCACTGTTACCTTTGTAGATATGTTACAGTCATTCAGTGTTGTACGAGTGTCTTTTTTTGCATCAATAAAGATTGATCTAAAGGCCTAATTTACCTAGTTAATTCTACTGGTGACAACCATTAAAAACTATGTTGCCAAAGGAGCATTCTGCTCAGAGGATAGTGCAGTTGCAGCCTAAAGTACCACAGTTGGCAGGTGAGAAAAATCTACACCCTAGAGCTCAAACTTTCTTCTTAAAACTGCTTCTCTGAGACTTGATATTATTCAACTGGTTTCCTGAAGATTTATTTTATGCTGAAATAACTTATTTCTATCTTGAGGTAAAAACATTATTTTAGCCACATTGTATGTCACATATTTGGAAGTTGTTCACTTGAAATTATTGACTAGAAATCATGTCTGATGGTTTAGAATTTATCCTGATACTGAGAAGGCTATAAAAGGAGCAATACACTTTAGGTTAGTCAATATAAACTTCTAATACACCTATTTTTCAATGGAAAGATGTAGTAATAAAAACCCTTATAAATATTATAAGAATCCCTCAAAAATGCTTAGGAGCACTCCAGGTTCCATTTCAAGTTTCTTCTACGATGATAGCAGCATTATGCCAATTATTTGTGATGTATGAATTGCTTTTAGCAATGGATGCTGAGAGTTTGTGGAGAATTGCTGTCTCCATAGCTCTGCATTGCCTTCAGGAAAATGATCCTGTTGAAATGTGACATAGGCCTCTTTATACCAGGACATGTTATGGCAAGATTTTTCTCAGAGGCTTTCCAAGTGTCTTATAGACCAACTCTCTCACCAACCATAGGAATTAGACTCCACAAACTCTCTTCATCTAGACTTGGACGAGGGTTCTCAAGACAAACTAAAATATGGTCTTTGTGATGCTCAGGCTGTATGTGATACATTTACTCATCTAAATCCAAAAGACCGTCTTTGCAAAGAACAACAGAGCTCGACCAGGAAGAATCAATACTACTGTGAACAAGGCCATGAGAGTTCTATTGTAAAAGTCCAGAGAACAGCTGGGCAAATGTGGAGCCATGATAGTTAATGAACAACAGTGCTTCAGAGAACCTTGATAACAGTGGGGTCATTAGAGTTGTCCTTCCAAGAGTCAACTGTCAATGAGTTCTTTTTTTTTTTTTAGCATGCTTATTAGAGTATAATTGCTTTACAATGGTGTGTTAGTTTCTGCTGTACAACAAAGTGAATCAGCTATATGTATACATATATCTCCATATCCCCTCCTTCTAGCGTCTCCCTCCCACCCTCCCTATCCCACCCCTCTAGGTGGTCACAAAGCACCGAGCTGATCTCCCTGTGCTATGCAGCTGCTCCCCACTAGCTATCTATTTTACATTTGATAGTGTATATATGTCCATGCCACTCTCTCACTTCGTCCCAGCTTCCCCTTCCCCCTCCCTGTGTCCTCAAGTCCATTCTCAAAACTGAGTTATTTGTAGTGAGGTGGATGGACCTAGAGTCTGTCATACAGAGTGAAGTAAGTCAGAAGGAGAAAAACAAATACCATATGCTAACACATATATCTGGAATCTAAAAAAAAAAAATGGTTCTGATGAACCTAGGGGGCAGGACAGGAGTAAAGATGCCAATGAGTTTTATTCTGCTTTCTGATGATTCATTTTGACTACAAAAGAAAGAAAACAGTAATTATTTTCTAGCCACTGAAACAATAGAATAGTCTGTGGCATTTCCATAATAGCATAATACAGAGAAAGCCTTCACGTAGGTGTCAGCCTCTCCTCCCTTCACTCGTTTAAGGATTGTGTTATCTAGATAGAAAGGAATGTCATACGTATGCAGAGTATGTAGGACTTTCAGTATTTTGGTATTGTTCTCTGTATTAGCCAGGGTTCTCCAGAGAAACAGAACCCATAGGAAATATATATGAAGAGATTTATTATGAAGAATTGATTCACTTAACTATGGAGGCTGAGAAGGCCCACAGTCTGCCATTTGCAAGCTAGAGACCCAGAAATGCTGTGGTATAATTACAGTCTGAAACTATAGGCTTGAAAATCAGAAGAGTCAGTGGTGAAAATCTCAGTCAAAGGTCAGGAGAACGCCAAAGTCCCAGCTTAGGCAGTCAGGCAGGAAGGAAAAGGGGTGAATTCCTTCTTCCTCTGCCTCTTTATTCTAATCAAGCTCTCAGTGGATTGGATGATGCCCACCATATTGGGAAGAGTCATCTGCTCTCTCAAAAGCTTATTTCATCTGGAAACAGCCTCACAGACACATCCATAAATAACGTTTAATCTGGGCACCCCTCGGCCCAGTAAAGTTGACATGTAAAATGAACCACCATCATCTACAAGAACTTTTGAGTTCTTATCATTGATTCTGCAAGGACATAGAATATGATTAACTATGAATGGTATTTTGTTAGAGGCCTTTTTGTTACCCTAACCCAACCCAGCTATATCAGATCTGAATACTTCATCTCTCTTTATGGAAAAAAAAATATTCCGCTTCTCCCAACCATGATAATTTATTCATGTTATATCTTTATTATACAAAGAACTGAAGCAGCCTAGAAAAATACATTTGAAAAAAGTCATAAATATTTTTTAAGAAAGGGACAGAGTTGGTACCAAGGGAAAAGTTAAAGAAAAACATAAAGCTGAATGGCATTAGCACATAGAATATATACCCTATGTTCCTGAGTAGTTGCTAATGGAGGACCCACAATTTTGACCCTAAAGTCTCTAGTAATCAAAAGAAAGTCATGACATACCTTGAAGTATTCATAAAACAGACAATTGTATTTATTCAGAAAAACAAAACAAAAACAAAAAAATGGCTTGTCTGGCACTGATAATCATGGTAGTCACTTGTCAGGGTGAGTGAGATCTCTGGAGGGTGACATATGTCAGTATCTTTCCCACTTCCTTGGCCAAAACCAGTGCATGGCTCCACCCAAGCACAAGGGGCCAGGAAATACAATCACATCACATTGGAAAATTGGAAATGGCACTAATGAAGTCCACGCTATGGGTCTTCCAAAATCAAGAAGACTAATAGGTATTAAATACATCCCTACTATAGATATAAAATGTTATTGAAAGGGCTAGGTTTTTACAGTCTATCAATCTATGTCAATAATAAGGTTTCAAGTGGATATTTAGTAAGAATAATTCTGTTAGGAAACAACCATTATTAAAGTATTGGTGGAAGCAATTAAGGGGAACGTGCCATCAGTACAAATAGTATTGACAGCCACATTTATTACTTATTAGTGTGTGTGATGTGATGTGTTTTGCACCATTAAAAATGATTTAAATAGAGCCAAAACTAGTTCCTAGTAATACTGTCTTGGTAAAGTGTACACTGCCTAAGTCAGTGCCTCCTGGTCAATCCAGCAAAATACAGTAAAAAAAATTCAAACAAGGTAGTGTTTGTTAATAAAAAGTCAGTTTTGCAAAGAACCATTTAAAAATCCCCATATCATGATTACACTATTTGAAAAACTGACATTTATCTTGATATGACATTTTCGTAAACCGTTAATGACTTTTAGCTGAAATACCAACATGCAGAGAGAATCGTGGTGTGAATGCTATAGAGTATAAAGTATACTACCATTTGACAGCAGAGCAGCCAATCCCAACCAGTATACAAACGATTATAAAGAGCTTTGGTGCTCTTGGCTTTATTTCTATCTAAAAATTTCTCATTCACCCATGTCCTAGAGAGTCCATAAAATTGACAGCTCAGTGATCCATGACTATACTTTTTTCTTAATTTTCATTTCTAGGAAATTCAAGGGAAGAACCAGGAAGCACTGACCCAGGCACTAGGTAGGAAAGTCAAGAAGGGGTACTTTTCTAGTATATCAAATAAAAAGTGTATCTGGAAGTCCCAAGGATTCTTTCTGCTACAAAAGCAGGTCCATTAGTTATTTATTCACTGCATCTGCATGACTCTTTTCTAACATTAAGTAACAGACATATCAAATGAATATTTGCTTCCAGAAATTATAAATAATAATAATTAGTTGAATGGTTGCTTAAAAAAAAAAGCCTATACTCTCAAATGGTGATCAAATGCCCCCACAATAAAGTTTAAAAAGAAAAATTAGCCCATGTGAAAAGCTGGAAACTCAGGTGCCTTTGTGTTTTTTCAGCAACAATATTTTAAACCCCAGTGTCCAGGTCTATATCTTGACATAAAACTTTCCAGTTCCCTTTTAAGAGATAGTCTTGCCTGCAATTATACTAACAACCTAAATGAAAAATTGAATTCCTGACTGACCTCAGCAGGTTAGCTCTTTATGCTCCAGTGATATAAGAGACCAGCTAATAAGAGCTCACCATGCATGATTTTCAATGTTATTGATGGCCCTAAAGCAATCCTACCCTTTTAAAAATCCTTTTGTGCACCTGGTCTTGTTATCACCATAGGAATGACTTACATACTGTGGGCTTATGATTCATAGAGAGAGTTTCCTGTCATTTTTCTTGCCTTCATGACATTACAATTTCACCAAATATTCCTCTGGTTTCCATGTTAGCAGAGAGGGCATAAGAAGTGTCAGATCTGTGCTCATGTATGTTACATGCCATCTCCAAATACCCTCTCCATTTTTTATCCCCTTTCATGTAAAATCATTCTAGTTTACATATCTTAGACACCTTATAAGAACTTCAATAACTTGTGTTGCTTTTCTGAAGAATCTTTTCAATCCATCTTTTCAACTGAAGTTATGAAAGTCCTTGTTCCTTAATGCAAATGGACATGTTTTCCATAAAGCAGTGATTATCAGCCACTGCTGTGAAATACAGAAGCTCCACTCTCAGAAATTCTAATTCTGGATGTCTCTGGGATGGAGCCTAAGAATATCTGATTTTAAAACCTCCAGAGGGGATTTTCATTTGCATCCAGAATATATCAGAGTTGTGGGGGAACTGTCTTGAAAGTTTCATTTCTGAGTCTTCTGCATTCATTTCTATGCAAATACCAAAAATACAGCACTTAAACAGTCCTTTGTGACCTGCACCAAGGAAGGTGATACTCTTGATTTAAAAGATTGATGACAATATCTTATCTCCAAAGCATTTGCAACTGTTTCTTCTCAGTGGACACCATTTTCAGGAATCCAAAAGTAAGATCACAGTTTTAAGAAACTATCTCTACCTAGAACCCCTGTCCTTTCTGTCTACCTCCTTCTTGCCCCTCCCCACCAAATAAAGACAATATACACAGGATGTTTGGAACTGTCAGGGTCCCAATTAGGTAACAGACTCAGAATTAAGAGGCAGCGAGACTTGGTATAAAAATAGTCCCCATCCTTCTATCTATAAACAATCCTCTCTTCCCCTACTCACTCTATGGGATAAGATGGAAAAGGGGTAGAGAGAAGGGTTTCCGAGATATACATATTTATAAATCCTCATTCAAATATATCTACATATCAGTATTGCCAATTTAACATTTAATGAGTTTTACTCTGAGGCATTATGATAAGTACTAAAGCTAAGGAGATCAATAAAATATATATCTAAGCATAGGATTACTCAGAAACCCAGGGAGTAGGAAAGGCAAAACTCTCTGCCATTATGGACAACTCCAGATATAAAATTTGTTGAGCATAAACTATTTTTAAATTTGATCGTCAGATCAATTACTTCCATGAAGGTCAAACATAGCATACTGAAAGTGCATTGGATGGAGGTCAGTGGCCTGGATCCTAGCTCCACATCAATAATTGGTTTGTCTCAGGTTTCTGATCTACTTGGTCTATGGATTTCCAAAGCCCCTTCCTATTCTATGCCTCCAAGCTATTGCAGTCAACCTACTAATTATCTATTTCTTATTATAATTCTGTTTCTGATTCTTCTCTTATTTCTCTTTTGCAGATCCTGTTCATGGGCATGATGACTGAGTACTATCATTACTTTTTCACAACCCTGGTAAGCATATCTGGTGGAAATGTATTCCACACTATAAAAAAAATCTTCAGTTATTTTTAAGTCAGCCCCACCAGTGTCAAGGCAAGTTATTGTCATGGAGATTTGTTTTACTTTCCTAAGAACCCTCTAAATCCAGAAATGCTGAACAGCAGGTGTCTTCCTTCCTTTCTTTCTTTCTTTCATTCTTTCTTTCCCTTTCTTTCTTTGTTTCTTTCTTTCTTCATTTCCTTCCTTCCTTCCTTCTTTCTTTCCTTCCCTTTTTCTTTCTTTCTTTCTTTCTTTCTTTCTTTCTTTCTTTCTTTCTTTCTTTCTTTTTCCTTTCTTAACTAGCATCAATGCAAGTGCACCCAGAAAGGAATTCAAATCAAGCTTTCATTAAATAGAAACTGCCAAAGTACAAACTATTAATAAAGAAGAATCATCTACATTTTCTATATACATTAGAGGGCACACTGAAGTGTATCTTGGCATTCTTTGATCTGACGTGATTTCCCCACCTGTGTCCAGTGGATAGCTGGATTAGCCAAGGTTCACCTGTCAGGTGTTTTGAAGACCGTCAAGATAAAGAGCTTGGGAGATGCTTTCCACGTTGAACATTTTTCATCATAAGAAAAATCATGGCTCTAAGCTGGAGAAATTCAAAAGAAACTATACAACTTTAAATTTTGACAGATTATCAGATCAAGGAGAATGATTCAGGCAGTTAACAAATCAAAATGATGTGATAGTTCTCGCCACACACACACACACACACACACACACACACACACACAACACACCTCTCCCAACACATACACTCCACTCTTTTACGTGAGAAGAAAATACAGAGCCAACCTCCGTTTCTAACCTATAAAAGTGTGTCGACTAAAATCTACCCAGATTTTGGGAGATTCAGTAAGAGTATCATTTTACCAAATAAAACTGGCAAGGCAGGCTAGTACATTAGGGAAATCAAAGAATTTGGAACAAGGATCAGGCAGCTACCATACACATACTTCTAGAAGTAGTAAATTCAACTCCTAACTCAAGTATTTCTAAGAGCATGAAGGGTTGCAGAGGATGCCATGAGACAAATGCTTTGGGGCAGTTGTCAAAATTATCACTGCTCCTGAGCTTGGAGCTAGGGAGTGGGATGCAGGGCAGAAATTCCTGAACTAAAGTTTCCGTGGTCTTCCCTCCTTCATTGACATCCTGATCAGGTCCTCTGTCAGAACAGTTGAGGGAGACCCTGAGAACTGGAAAGTATCTTACTCTGATCACAAATATGGTCCTTTCCCCATCACCATGAACACATAGGTCTTACTCAAGGTGAGATTGCCATCTGCCTTAGAACTTCCTATCCTTCCCAGGTGTACACACCAGTTGAGTTAGCTTCATTGAAGTTTGAGAAAAATATAAACAAAGAAACCTAAGAAGGTTGGTCTTCAATGGAAGGACAAACCAGTTGCCCTCACACTCTTTCTTTCCTCAACCTCCACTAACAAGGGGATGTTGAAAATTGGGCCTCAAATTTTCCATATTGTATATTGCATAGAAACAATTTGGAAACCAAGCTAATTTTGCACATGCTTAATGTATCCATTTTAGCACATTGTATTTTTGTACTGTTGAATTAATAAGGGATTCAATATGCATCCTGGAAGTTTCTGTCTGAACCCCCTGTATCTTGAGTAACTTACCTTCTATTCATTGAGTGTGCTAAAGGAATCATTCTTCCTTGGGTCTTATTCTTTAAATTTGCTTCTTTAAGCAATTTCCTTTGGTTTTATCTGCATTCTGCCATGCTTTGCTTTTATATTCCTACCACTCTTGCTCATGAGTATTAATGAAACTTAAAGAAAAAATTAGTTAATGCAAGGGAAATAAATATAACAATTTAAAAGGCAGTATACTTTTTCTTACATGAGCGAGTTCAGAGGTGCATTCTTATAGTTCTACAGTCTAATCCAAAGTTATCTTGGGAAGAACTAGTGATGTAGAAAAGAGTTATTCAAAATAATAAATCTATATGCATCTTCTGCACATATAAATCATGGAGTGTTTCTGAAGCTACTTCTCTTTAGTAACCACTATCATCAGAAATAATGTACTGTTTTGTATTGTTCTTTCATAAAGCAGTTACATTGGTAAGTAACTTTTATGGAAGTTTTTCTCTTTTATTAACTGTTAAATGCTATTTTGAAAGTTTGGTTTATTCATAAATGTGAGATATTTTAATGATATGTTTTAGTGTCTAACATTTCTTTACAGGAAAAAGTTGAAATAATCACTTAAGTCTATTTTAAATATGAGTCAACATAAACTTCTGGTTTACACTCAGCTTCACCTGTAATGGAAAATACTAGAGTGGGTTCAAGTTTTTTCCCTGCATCATTATCTAAAAGGGAACAAATACTACTGTTAAGATACATCAACACAACCATAGGCTCCAGTTTATTCTCTGAAGAGAACACTTTGGTTCTTATTCTAAGCTTGTGAAAATGCTAACTCTTTCTACTTTTATCATTTTTAATATTGCTCAGGACTTATTTGCCCCAGGCATTCTTTATGCTCTCATTATATGGGACATAGGTTATTTTCAGTGAGCAAGGGAATGTTTTTTTTTTCTTTTTTCTTTTTTGCTGAGAGTTATCTTTCCATCAAATGTATATGCAAGTTCCAAACTTCACCTCCTTTGCAAGATTCAAGGCAGCCTGGGGCAGCAAGTTTTGAGGGAGAAGGGTGGTACTACCACTGACAAGTGAATCATTCTCAGACCAGTCACATCACAACTCAGAACCACAGTTTCCTCATCTAGAAAATAAAAGCAGTGAATCAAATGGACACAAAGATCCCTTTCAATTCCCCAAAGACTATATCCTAGGAACAGAATTCTCTAGCTTCTCAGAATGTCACATCCTGTTCCCAAGGGCATACTAATTATTGGCAGCTAAATTCTTGTTCTTGGTTTATACCAACTTTAACGGTATTGCAAAAAAAAAAAAAAAAGAAAAAAGGATGAAAATGAAAACTAATTACTTAGAGTTTGTCAGGCAGCATGCAAGTGAAAAACAAGAGGAAATGTTCTTTTATAGAACCAGTGTGATGATGGCTGCCATTCTTGTTTTAATCATTTGTTGCTTCTACAATCATTAGTTCTCTTTTGCCTAAAGAGCACAGAAAATGTTAACTCTTTCTACTTTTATCATTTTTAATACTGTGCAGGACTTATTTGCTTTAGATCTGGAACTCTATAGGTACAGTGGTGTAAATATGACCGGGTTTCGGCTGCTTAATGTTGACAATCCTCACGTGTCATCCATCATTGAGAAGTGGTCCATGGAGAGACTGCAGGCCCCACCCAGACCTGGGACTGGCCTTTTGGATGGCATGATGACAGTAAGTAGTTTTAAAATAAAATCATTTGAGATGATGTTTGATTTCCTTAGAGGTTAGGTTAAGAATCTCATATGCTTGGGCTTCCCTGGTGGTGCAGTGGTTGAGAGTCCACCTGCCGATGCAGGGGACACGGGTTCGTGCCCCAGTCCGGGAAGATCCCACATGCCGCGGAGCGGCTGTGCCCGTGAGCCATGACCGCTGAGCCTGCGCGTCCGGAGCAAAAAAAAGAATCTCATATGCTTTTCATAGTGAGAGGAAAAGTGTTATAACCTGTGCCTTGACTTGTATGAGAAGAGGAGGAAACATTTTATGTACAGTAAGTTCCCTACATCTGAACGAGTTCCCTTCCAAGAGCACGTTCGTAAGTCCAATTTGTTCGTAAGTCCAACAAAGTTTGCCTTGGTACCCAGCTAACACAATAGGCTATATAATACTGTACTATAATAGATTTATAATACTTTTCACAGAAATAATACATAGAAAACAAACAAACACAAAAAATAAAGGAAACATTTTTAATCTTACAGTACAGTACCTTGAAAAGTACAGTAGTACAGTCCAACAGCTGGCATACAGAGGCTGGCATCGAGTGAACAGGCAAGAAGAGTTACTGACTGGAGATGGGAGAGGAGGTGGGAGATGGTAGAGCTGACAGATCATCAGCAATAGGAGACGGAGGGAAAACTGCAATTTCACTCATGCCTGAAGTTGATGAAACACACATTTGAATCTTTGAAAGTTCACAACTTGAAGGTTCATATATAGGGACTACTATTTTGAAAGCCTGTGCATGGCTACTATCAAAAACTGCTATTTTCAGCTTCCTGAGAGTAATGGCCTCAGATAAAAAAGTTAACAGGTGTAGCCACCACTATCAGCCAAATGGAGACAAAGCATAAACAAAAGCAAGGGTAAGTGGGGAGAGGGTTGCCCCTGGGAAAGTGACCTTGGGAAGGAGGGAGGGAAAGAGAGGAGCAAGCTGCCTATAAAGGTTCTGCAGAACCAGCTTGCCTTCCTCACTTCTGCTACATCTCAGCAAGCAGAAGTGCATGTGGAAAAATCTGGATTTCCATAAAGTTGGTGTGTTCACATTCTTCCCGTCCTGGGTACATGGAGGTACACCTCTGCAGACACTGACAGTGCTTTATACCAGCCATATGTCGCTCTCGAAGCAGATGCCAAGCCTGCCTCCTAAGGAGAGACAGGTACTCTGCTGAACAGATAAATTGCAAACTGCCTCGTCAGAGAGCTTCTCACTAACATCATTTGTCTCTTGTTGTCAAATGCACTTCTCTAATGAAGCTCCCTGTGTGATGGAAGAAAATTGCAGGAAAAAAAAAAAAAGATTTCTGTGCTGGAACAGTGTCATCCAAAGGAAAAGATATTGGGAATGTGGGCAGGTAATAGCATTTCAAATTGACATAGTATTTCATTCTCTGTTCCCATCATCAGGAGAAACACTATTGCTTTTAAGATGCAATTTACTGGTAACTGAAAGGTATCATCGCACATAGAAATAAACTTGAGATTTCTCTTCTTTTTCTACCTTCTTTAAATGAGGTACAAATGACAAAAAAGAATAAATGAATAAATGAAGTGGTTCTGGAAGATCCCATGTTCAAGGTCTCTGTTTTTTTAAACCTGAAATAACTCAAAATACACAAAGAGATCTGAAAGATAATGATAGAAAGCATTTTGGTACAAATGAGTCTTAAGATGATTTGAAACATTGCTTTGAATAAGAGTAAGTAGAGAATACCCAGGGAAATAGTAGACTTCTGAAAAGGAAGAAGAAAAGCTAAAGAAAGAGAGAGAAAAGGAGGGAGAGGGAGCGAGTGAGCGAGAGAGAAAGAGGTGCTAATTTTGGGGGGGGGGTTTCCTGCTGGATTTATAATTCCAGTGTGTTCAAATATGATTCAAAATCTTCTGCCCATACCCCAACCCCACCTCCCAAACAAGATCTCTATCACAGGATGAGGTTTTTACCTATGCTTGGTATGTACGTCTAAAAGAGTTATAGTTTGGAGCTATATTAACACAGATTGTGGATTCGCAACAAACATCAAATATTCATCACAAGTATGGCTTAATGTAGCAAAGAAGTGCCTGTTCCCTTCAGTTATACTGAGCTGACACAACAGTTTGTACATATTGACTGAGATGAGGCAAACCACTGAATGAGGGAGATAGAGCCATTCCATTCTCACCCAATCAGGCCCAGCGGTCCTGTGGACACGAAGCATGGCAGAGCCAAGTTCCCAGTGGATGAGAGATCCCATTCAGTCTAGAGTTTCTCATTGTCTTTTCATCTAACCAGAGGGGTCTCTGTTATTATTGCTGTTATTGTTATTATAATAAACTATAAAAAGGAAATGGGGATTTATTAGGACAGAAGACGGTGGCTCACCAGGTTGCTCTAAAATTGGGTACAGTAGCTATATTAGGGCATGACATTATTAGTCGAAAACAGTGGTAGCACTCAGCTGCCCACTAGTAGTCGGATCCCATCGTCATTTCAAGATAGAGCCTTGAAATTGATCCTGTGAAGCATAGTGTTGACCTTTATTTATCCAAAGAGTCCATTTTGCAGTTCACTGTTTCCTTTTGGCTTCTAGTAAAGGTGGCTAATTTGGGGATATAGAAACAGAGTCACAGAAAGGTTAAAGGACAAGTATAAGGGCATCCAACGGACTGATCATTGAGTCAAGAGAGCACACCTCAAGTCCCCAAGCCCGGGCCCAGCGCTAACAGGTCTTTGTTCTCAAATTGCCTCTGTACTCAAACTCTTTCTTCTCTACCTTAAAATTAAAAAGTCCTTTGCTTTCAATTCCACTGGGCCTATATATCTCAGGTCCAGCATTCCATTCATTTTTGCACCTCCAGGATTTGCTGCTTCCATCGCCTAGAACCTTCCCTTCTTCAGGTTTGCTCAAATGCTACCTCACCGGAGAGCCCTTCTATGAACCTGCTACCTAATATAGTAGTCCCCTTCCTGTTATTCCCCCTCCCCTAACCTGCTTTACCTTTCTCTGTAGCCCTTATGACAATACGTATATTTATATTTGTTCGTTGTCATCCCCTATAACAACATAAACTCCATGAAGCTGGAGATTTTGTCTTTTCATGTTCTGCTCTATTCCCAGCACTAGGAAAGGGCTGGCACAGAGCAGATCTTCAATAAATATGTATTTAATACAGGAATTAATGTGCTAAATAAATATGAATTGAGGTCTACTAAGACTCAAGATATTAAATGAAAAATATTCATGTAGGCCAGAAATAATACTGCAAAAGTTCAAAGAGAGCGTCTATAAATGAGAAATGGACATGATTAGTAAATAGATTATTCTAAAGTAATAATATTATTTGAAAAATTAGCCATAGACTAACCACCATTAATATTTAAGTAATACCCTACTATAATGGAATTTCTTTCTCCTAAATCACACGCATTATCCCACCATTCTCCAAAGTGAATTTCCCTGTAGCCCTTTATAGTCATATTTTTCTGTGTGCCGCATACATACACAGATGCACATACGAATATATAATATAGGAATTTTTCTAACTTATGTATTTTTACTTTCCACCTGCTTATCTATTTTCCTCTTCAAAGTTTTAACTATTAAGAATTTCTTAGAATGTCATACACTAAAAATATCCTCAAAGAATAGTATTATGTCAAAACACATCCAAATCTGAAAATAAGAAGAAGTAGGCCATGTCTAAGCCCCAAAATTTTGACTTCAGATTTAAGAAACATAAATTTAATTAGAGAAAAAATATTGACTTTAAAAGACAGGGTACGGGCTTCCCTGGTGGCTCAGTGGTTGAGAGTCCACCTGCCGATACAGGGGACAAGGGTTCGTGCCCCAGTCTGGGAAGATCCCACATGCAGCGGAGCGGCTAGGCCCGTGAGCCATGGCCGTTGAGCCTGCGCATCCAGAGCCTGTACTCCGCAACGGGAGAGGCCACAACAGTGAGAGGCCTGCGTACCGCAAAAAAAAAAAAAACCAAAAACAGGGTTAAAATTGAGTTAAGAAGACTGTTACCGAGTCAATAGAGTTCAAAAATAGTGAAACTCATTATTTGAAAACATCTTGAGATATTAAAAAGTGTTTTATCAACCAAAATGTTAATTAACTTTCTTGAAGTTTAGAGTGATTTTGTAAAATCTACTTCATTCCTTTTCTCTATGTTTAAATTTCTCTCAGCATTTGGGCTAATTTGATCTATTGGCTTTTGAGGATAGACTAGAGTAATTGAGTGGCCCATTCTCAGATGGAGTCTTCTCTGATTTTGAACCTAAAATTGTGTATGATTCAATACTGCAGTCATGGGAACAGCAAAACATCGATGTCATCTGCCTTCCCAGTTCTTCAAATGCACTCACGATGAGTAGTTAAGTCAGTACCCTTATCTTACATCTAAGTCTTTCCTATAATGATCCACAGAGAAGACCACTTTGAGTGTCCAACTTTAGTGTCCACTCTGAGTGTCCACTGTTACCCTTGTGATGAAAGACAATAGGCAGTGAGATTCAGTAGAAAAAGCAAGATCTTTCCAGATAAGGAAAACCTAGTTTTTAGTCTTTGCTATATCCCTGAATAACTAAATAACCTAAATTATTTAGTCTTTCTGAACCTCCTAGCTCATCTGTAAATCTCTATCATAATACTTTACAGATATCAGATAACATATATAAAGCCTTTAGGACATAGAATTGAATTTACTTGATGATACCTGCTGTTCTGCCAATTTGTAGTCAATCAAAGAAGAACAAAAGACATTCTGAAATACAGAGGCAGAATTATTATTCTGTCTTATTGAAGCCAGAATCCATTTATTTACAAGAGACACATTCCTCAGTTTGCACATATAGCCAAAGGTGGCTTATTCCCTGGGACATATGTGACCTTGTATGACCAGTAGCATCACTCAGGCCTGTTTTCCAACTCCACATATAGTTCTCTTTCCTCTATTCCTGTCTTTCTCAAAAGCTGGTAAATACTCATTGAGGCTCACAATATGCCAACTTCTGGGTCAGTCCTCACTGGACATGTCAGAACTGCAGTCCTAATTACTGAATTTCTAGACTGTGAGTACATGGTGATATCTTTGCTACCTTCTACAATGTGTTTCTAAACCCCAACTCTCTCTTGAGTTGCTCTCCCCTACTTTCTGCGTGCTCACCACCTCTCCTAGCACTTTCATTCCCTCAGAAGCATCCACACCCACCAGCTTTTGCTACCTAGCAGGGCTCATGTAGGCAAAACACTAGTCCTCCCACCCTTATCAGAATCCTCATCAGTTCAAGAGGCATGTCTCAGAAAAGAGGGAAACCAGCTAATTCATACTGAGGCAAATTTCTGTTAGCTCTATGCTGTGGGTGAGATATTTGCATTGTAATAGAGGAAAATGTTAACACCATGAAAGAAAGGAAATGAGGGGGATGAGGTATTATTTTAAAGTATTTCCCTCCTAGAGAACTGACTTGTCTATCCATATCAGGTTAGTGAGAACGTTTCTAAATTTGGAAAGAAAATGGGAAATCTATACTTTTTGCTCATTTGCTTTCCAAAGACTAGGTCTCCCTATCTCCTCTAGCTTTCTCCAACAACAGTTACATACCAGACAGGCAGAAAAATGTGAAGACTCCATAGGGCCATATCATGTTTTTAGTCCTCATCCTTAAGGTGACGTAGCATCTCATTGTTTTGTATTGGGGTCTCCAAGGCCACATTCAGATTTGATGATTTGCTAGGACTCACAGAAATCAGAAGAGATGTTATACTCACAGTTACAGTTTATTACAGTAAAAGGATACAAATTAAAATCAGCAAAGGAAAAAGTCACAAAGGACCAAGTCCAGAAGAAACCATGCATGAGCTTCTAGTGGTCCTCTCCCACAACAGTTGCATTGACAGTGCTTTATTCTCACAGCAAAGATGTGTGACAACATTATGAAGTGTTGCCAACAGGGAAGCTCATCTGAGCCTTGGTGTCCAGGGATTTTATGTGGGGGGAGGAGGGTCAGTCACATAGGCATAGAGCACCTACACAGCTGACTTTAGTTGGTCTCCAGCCACTCCAGAGGTCAAACTGATATGGCATGGTCCAGAGCCCCAAGTGAACAAAAACAGGCATTCACCATAAATCACACCGTTAGCATAAACTATTTGCATTACCCAAGACCCCAGGGATACAACGATACTCTGATCAGGCAGGATATTTTAAGGAGGTAATCTCCCAGAAGCCAGTCAAAGGTCAATCCTTTCTTCGGAATGTGCAGAGATTGAACATCCTGAGCCCTCTGAGTTAATCCTTTATTGCACATCATTGTAATAACCAAAACATTATGCATTGGCAAGAAGCTCACTTTCAATATGCCTGTTTCATGATACACGTTGTTGCAAAAAGGTTCTCTTACAGGCGTTGAGCACTGTGGTCTCTTCCAGGCTTTAGATGCAAATAAAATGTGAACACAAACATATTTGAAACACAAGCCAGTTTTTTTTTTTACATTTACATAAAAAGGCTTGAGAGTTGCTGTAAGCAGGCCTCCAGCATAAAACTGAAAAGAGGAGGAAATTCAGTGGTAGTTCATTTGTGCTATAAAATACTTAAATATCTCCTCAATTTAAGAAAACACTTTATGACAAGGGGAAGCATAGTTTAAGAATAAATGTTTTTTTTTCCTTGAATTTGGAAAGCACTGGTCAGGCCTATAGTTTTGAACCTTGTTATTACCTGGCCCAGTGTAGAGACAACCTTGACAAAGAAAGTTAAAATCCTAGTCTCTACGTTAAGTTTATGAAAAAGTTAAGATCATTGGAATTCCTCTCCTCACACTTCTCTATCAAATCAATCAGCCAGTTATTGAATATATATACAAAAGTGTTTCAAAAAGGCATATTGCACTGCTAAAAAGGTCCAGGTCCCCATAGCTTAGTGGTTAAGAGCATGAGCTCTGAAATCTAAACTTTCATCCTGAGATGGAATCTTCATTCCTTGCTTTACTGGCTACATAACTTTAGGCAAGTTATTAAAGTTGTTTCCTATATCTCCAAGCCTCAATTTCTCTGTCTGTAAAATGGGGACAATACCTACATCAAAGGTTTAACTTCAGTAATTAAAGGAGACAACTTGTAAAATGCTTATAGTGCCTGGCATGTAGTTAATCATCAATGGATATTGACCACTGTTGACTTATTATTATAATCATTAAATCATCAGACAAATAGTTGGTTTAGAAGCAGTTCAGCTTTGTGGTTGAGAACATAAACTCTAACACTAACTTCCTGCATTTGAATCTTGGCTTTCCCACCACTAGTTTGGGGGCAACATTTAACCTTGTCAATTCTTCATCCATAAAGGAGTAGAAGTCATGGTGAAGATTAAATGTTTTCAAAATATTTGAAATAGCACCTGACATATGAGTGCTCACTAAATGCCAGCTACCATGATAGATTACATTTTTAACAGTCTCATTCTGTCAATAGATTAGCCTTAGACTAGTCACTTAATTTCCCTTTCTGATCTATAAAATGGATTATATCAGTCTTGAACTGACATGACCAGAATATTTTTAAGCTTTAACAATTATCACCATCACAACTTCTATATATCACTCATATTAAGTATGAGTGAAGCAATTAATCTTAGAAATACATCATAAAACCTTGGGATTATACAGTTTTCACAAAAGTGTATTTTATTTTAAGCATGAAATAATATTAATTCCTTCAGCAAACATTTATTAAACAACTTTTATGTGCCAAGAACTGTGCTAGCCACTAAAAAATGAAGTTGAGCACTTTTATCAAGAAAGAGATGTAAAAACAATAACTATAAGTATAGTATATGGAAAATGCAGTGATAGAGATTGCACAGGATAATAAGTATTCAAAGTAGAGATATTCTCTGGACTCAAAGATTAATAGAATGCAAGATGTAGTTCCCCTTATTTTCTCTTTCTACCTCCATCAAGACATGTTCAATAAATGATGAATAAATATATGTTGAATAACTCAACTGATTTTGGAAAACTGCATGATAGTCTTCATTATAAGACCTAGATTCTTGGTTTAACTACCCAATTACTGGCTATATGTATGACCTTACACAAATCAATATACTGTCTGGAGGTCAATTTCCTACATAATAAATAGTTTAATCCATCTATTCTGCTTATTTTGTGGGGTTGTTGAGAATTTCAAATGAGCTAATATATTTGAAGTTGCTATGAAAATCCTCAAGTAAAATATGAAGGTATTATAAGATTTTATCCTTAAAGAAAACCACAGGGCAGTATATTTTATAAAATGCTGAGAGCATTATGTGAAATTTTGCAAATGAGAGAAATTTCATGAGGAGTTGAAGAATATGTCCAGCTCCCCAAAGGAATGACTACTTATAATCTCTACCAGGAAAGTAAGTGCTAACAAGAGTACATATTTTCTGAGGAAGTTCCACATGTCTGTTCTTCAGAAGGTCTCTTCAAATCTGCCATTGAATTTCACTCTATGACTACAACCTTCTTGACTCTGGTAAATGGAAGTGTCCTAACATGAGTATCCTTATCTGAAAATCACATGTTAATTTTACTCACAATACTTTCTTTCTACCAAATATAAACAAGTAAATAGACTGATAGATAGGTAAATACTGAGAAACAGAATCCAATATTGAACCTCTAACTCAATGTAGTTGATCTTAACACTGGGCTTACCATAAGACATTCCAAAAATATTTGTTCCCTGAGTCAAGTCTTTTGTGGCTGATCAAAGTTCCGTTTCTTTTTTTCTTTTTAAGAACTTAAAACAGAGCAGAGCCATGACTACAATTTTTTCTGGCATTTGAGATATTATTTTAGAGAAAAATAAGTATTGGAGAATGACAGGTGTTCAGCTGGAGAATAAATGGCTGCTGAGTTCAGAAAAATAGAAGATAAGGAAGCAGGCAGAGTGATTACTCAGGTAAAGGAAGCTAAGCAAAGATGAAATTGAAGATGTGGTGTGTGTCTTCCTCCACAGACTGAAGCAGCTCTGATGTATGATGCTGTGTACATTGTGGCCATTGCCTCCCACCGGGCTTCCCAGCTGACTGTCAGCTCCCTACAGTGCCATCGACACAAGCCATGGCGCCTTGGACCCAGATTTATGAACCTGATCAAAGAGGCAAGTGATGCTTGTTCACAGTTAAGTTCTTCCTTTGGCTTAGTGCTTCTGGACTTGTCCAAGTGGTGAGGTCCTTCCCATTTGGCTCTGTTGGCATTATGTCTATAAGAGATGAGAAGGCATCATCAACCAGTCTGCTGGGAATTCACTGTTAAAAGTTTGTCTAGAAGAACTGTCAGGAACTTTCCAGTGTGATGCTGAGAAGCTTTAAAAAGCTACCAGATCATAACATTCACCACCCTTCATTTCAACTATAACCCCAGCTTCTGCTGGCCCTCCACACATGTTCAAAAATAGCTCGCAGGTGCTTATTCTATGGCCTGTTGAGTCAAGGGGTAGGTTGGTCCATCTCTGAAGAGTACCAGAGATAATTCCCATGTTGTCAGCCTCTAGTGCCTCTAGTCCCAGTGGTTTCCTAAGTCTTGGGTTCTACAGGACTGAACAGAAGGACCTCTTTGTTCTAACGATATACTGATTATTTCTCCATTTGTCAGCTAACTGGAAAAGTCTGGTACCTTTCAAAACCTACCACATGTACTAAAGGATTTTCAAGAGTACAGTGTTTGGGAAAGAAAAGAATTCTCACTGCTATTTCAGGGCAATAGCCCTGAAATCTTGGGCACCCATTCCTTTCCTCTAAGGCTACTTGACATCCCTTCACCAGACCCTGTTCTAAGATCCTGAGATGCCTTATAGACATGTATTCTTGGATTATCTTTGACCCCAACACACATTTCAGAGTGTGTCTGGACTTGACAAGATGAAATAAGGTACTTGAGGGCAGCCGGGCCTGACTGAGGATACACCATACGCTGTGATGCTGTTCTAATGTTTTCTCTATGGGATGCAGAGATTTACCTCTCAAGTGAAGAGTATCTTTATTCCTTTCTGTACTGAAGTAGGATGGGGTGAGACAAAGCCATAAAAGAGAAGAGTGGCAGGGAACATAGTGCAAGAGAAGAATGCCCAACCAAGAGCAAGGGAGAAATCTAAAGAAAGTTACCTACTTAGGTCTTTATCTCTGCTAGTCTCTTCAGCACCTACAGACCCCTCTTCAGGCTCTTCAATCTACTTCCTCATTGAAGGCTGGCTCTGATCCGTAAGGGTCAGGACCAGAGAGACAGGCAGTATGAAGGTTAATACTACCCAGGCTCCAAACCAAGGTTATTTACAAGGCTGGGACTGAAGTATGGCTAACAGCAAAGAAGTGCCTTGGGCACACAATTTAAGGAGGCACTTATTCTCAAGCTTGAACCCTGCATTTCCAAAAGACTGAGAGAGAGTGCTTCCTTAAATTATGTGCCCTGGGTCCCTCTCTTACCTCATCCTATTCCTGGCATTGTTATTTGGGTTTAAATTCCAGCTCCACCAACACTTATGAGCAATGTAACCTGGATAAGTTACTAAAACTCCTTGTGTCTCAGTTTTCTCACCTGTAAAATAGGAATAAAATCTTCTATCTCACAGCATTATTGTGAGGATAAAGAGTAAAGTTAATACTTGTGAAGAGCAGTGCAGCAACATAGTAAGAATCTGAAACATTAGCTATTCTCTTACCATTGGAATGCACCACTCATAACAGCTCTTGTTCAGTTCTACTGAGGATGATGCCAGGAATTTAAAACTGGCAATAGAAACAACAACAGAGAAATCACAAATAGGCATAAAATGACCCGTTCAGACAACTACATACATCTGACATACTGTGCCTAATAGGAAAACATCACACAGCCTCTCCTCTCCCTGCAGCGATCATAGTTATGTCCTGAATCACCATCCTGATCACCTTGATCTTTAACAAGAAAACAGCTGGATTCCTTTTATCTCATACCAGTGCAAGGAGAGGCATGAGACAACATGAAAGCTTGGGATCAAACACTCTGGAACACCCTAAGCACCTTTTTTCTTGTACTTAAGTTGCATAAGAAGGTGAAATTACCAAGTGATCTTTAGATACGTTTAAAGAAATAATGAGCTCTAAGATGAGGGACCACATTGAAAGCATTTGACATTCAGTTACTCCAAAAAACAGATTCCCCATTCTCAGGCTCCACAGCTGGGGGTAGAAGGGGAGGTGCATTAGAAACCTTGTGTTCATCTTTTCTTTTGTCTCCTGAGTCACGATGCCTTATACTGCCTTTGGCAGGGTGTAGGCATCTGCAGAGAAAATGGGAAAACTGGTTAACCAGGAGTAATGCCCCAGCCTGTTGAAAGACTGGCACTGAGGGAATTCTGAGACAAACTAAAACATGCAGAAGTGAGAAAATGCAGATATTTCTTTCAGTGAGTACCTAATACAACAAAACTTTGAAGCTAACAGGTTTTATTAGGAAACATGAAATAAAGCACTTGGTCCTAAAACTTCCCCTGGTCCTTTCTTTTAGTAACTATCGTTTTCTAAATGATTTCCAAAACTATAATCAGAAATAATGTAAATAAGCAAGTCAGCAGATTGAATTTATGGGGTGAAGATCAAATTCGTCACAGGAGGTAAGACTGAATTTACGGGATGAAGATCAAATTCGTCACAGGAGGTAAACTTCCTGAGCAGAGAGGTATTTGTGTGTGCACTAACCCCTGATAATTCCACACATCATTTAGAATCAGTAAGCCTTTCAGACAGATCTCTCAGGCTACCTACTTTTCAGTGTTTTTAGGCTGACCAGAAAGAGAGAAAGACTTAAAGAATATTTCAAACATGATAGGGTGTGTTATAGTGTTATCTCTCTGGGCATTTGCTAAGCAAATACATATTAAGAAATTATAAATTCCCATTCAACAAGAATTACTGGGACTCCATTATATAAGTAATATTAACTTGGTGCTCTAGGGGATATTTCCCCAAAATTACAAGATGTGGTTTCTACTGTCTACTAATATAAAAATTCTATGTAGTGGAGGAATAGCAGGCTTCATCTGAAGATTTCATTTGAACCCACACTCTTCAGCAGGATATGCAAGGTCCCTAGTGATCTGGTTCCTGACCTCCTGTGCCATCTCTCTCATCTCCTGCCTTAATCCCAGCACTTGCTGAACCTATTGTGGCTCCCTGAACTTGTCATATGCTCCTTCCAAATTCTCTTGCCTCTGATTGAAGTGCCTCCCCTGGGTCATCCTTTATGACCCAATTCAAGCACTAGCCCCCGTCTGCTGGCCCTGACTCACAAATTCAGGCTCCTCTCCTTTATTACATCTGTTGTTAGACCATGGTATTTGATTGCATGTCTGTCTCCAAGCTGTGCTTTTCTAGTCTCGATTCCCTAGTCCTTGCACAATGCTGAAGGTAGAATGAGCACCCGATAAATAGATGCCAAACAAGTAGATGAATGGATAAGTGAATGAGTGAACAGCAAAGGAACTGAAGACCATATACAATCTATGAGCAAGTATTATAGCTCAAACTCCCCGTATATGAATATCATACTCAGACACAATTCAATAAGGCAGAAACAAGGGCCTGGGCTAGACTTGTCCACTGGGGTCCTAGGTTCTAGTGAGAGAGTAAGGCAGGGGTCCTAGGAATAGACCAGCCTATTTAACTGTGAACTGAGAGTGTAGACCCTGAGATTTAATCAGTTTGCTCTCTGTGTAAACCTAGTCATTTAGCCTCTTTTTTTTTTTCTCAGTTCCCTCTTCTATAAATTGGGGATAAAATACCTACTTCACATGTCTGTAAGGATTACATTTAATATATGTACAGCCTAGCAAAATGTCTGGCTTACAGTGATTGCTCAAGAAAGGGTAGCTACCATTAAATGGAAGGTCCTTGTTAAAATGTATCTCATATAAGGTGGCGGTCAGGAAGAAATGAGGCAACACGTATAAAACTTTAAGTGTACTGCCTAGCATATGTAAGCAGTGCATTCTTGCTGTTGTTATTTGACAGCATCACTGTTATTATTGAGCCTAAGATGAAGTAGCAGTGCTTATAAAAAGAAGGACAGGACCTGGCAGTGGAAAATCAGTCGTTCAATGGAGACAGTCATGCAGCATACAAGCAGCCAAATGCAGTGATGCCAGGGATGGAGGGAGCTTTCAATCATCAAACACACACGACTGTTCAGGAGGGACCCAAAGACATTAGGTAACAATCAGCCATGCTGAGGTAATAGAAAACCCTGGCAAACGACATCTCAGGTCAGTCCGGGAAATGATAGCTGAATGTGGGGTGAAGAAGCTGAAACACTTCTTGTTTGTAGCCAGAGTTACTCTGGACCCAGAGTAAGTTCAAGCTGGCCGTGGGGAAATCAGTGGGAATAGCTGGTAAAGGAGCAAAAAGCACATCAGAGCATCTGGGAGGAAGAGAGTCTGAAATCACAGGTGTTGGGAAGAGCAGTAAATGGTGGGTACGGCAAAATGAATCAGATTTTAGGTTAAATCAGGGGTTCTTAACTATTTCCTGGGTTACAGACCCTATATTAAAACTGATTTAAACCATGTACCTGTTATTCCCACAAAAAGATTTGTTTGCAATCTCAGGGGCCTTACAAACATGCTGGTCTCCTTGAAACTCATGTTATACACACACAATGGAATATTACTCAGCCACATAAGAGAATGAAATAATGCCATTTGCAGCAACTTGGATGTATCTAGAGGTTATCATACTAAGTAAGTCAGAAAGAGAAAAACAAATACTGTATGATATCACTTATATGTAGAATCTAAAATATGACACAAATAAACATATCTATGAAACAGAAACAGACTGACAAATACAGAGAACAGACTTGTGGTTGCCAAGGGCGAGAAGAGTGGGAGAGTGAAGGATCGGAAGTTTGGGATTAGCAGATGCAAACTATTACATATGGGATGGATAAGCAACAAGGTCCTACTGTATAGCAACAGGGAACTATATTCAATATCCTCTGATAAACCCTAATGGAAAAGAATATGAAAAATATATGAAATATATATATGTATAACTGAATCACTTTGCTGTACAACAGAAATTAACACAACATTGTAAGTCAACTATACATCAATGAAATGAAAAAAAAAAGTGTCTGAACTGAGTATTTAAGGCAGAATTTGCTTAAAATCATGTTCCAGTTTGGTGACCAGAAAAAATATAAATGAAACATAAGGAGTTCTGATGGGCTCAGATGGAGTGGTCCCATGTGGAAGTGGCGAGAAATGAGTTTACATAAATATGGAAAGACAATTGGTTTCCACCTGAGAAATTCTGCTGAGAATTTCTAATTTTATTGATGATTTATAAAGAAGTCACTGTTCTTCAGGCAGAAACAAAATGATATTTTAGACAGTTTATATTCGTAGCTATGTGTAAGTTTGATTGAAACAGAAAAACCCACAATGATTATTGAGGAATTGTGGACATCTTTGTTCAGAAGTAATCATCACTCATAAAGAGCTAAAAGGGAAAAAAATGTTCAAGAGAAATAAACAAATGTTTCTTGAATTAGCCTTAATTTCTCTCCAAAATTTAGACCAAAATGAACTTAGGTCTAAATTCATTCATTTTCTTCCCTGTTGGAAAAATCCATCTGGATGTCCTGCTGCCACCCACATATCAACAAATTCCCAAATAGAACCCATCAGTTTTATCTATTAAAATTATTATCACTACTGTAGGCCCAATGTCAATGAATGATGATGTAACCAGTATATCAAACAAACACAACTAGTGGGACAACAAACAGTTTATTTTGTTCCTACTGCCCATTTAAAATTATTTAGTGAAAATTGCATAGAGACTATGATTTTTTGTTTACTAAGGTAACGGCAGTCCTAGAGGTTCTTTCAGTTGAACTTCAACTTATGAATTATACTATGTAGTCTAAGACATTAATCAAAAGTGCAACTTGATATAACATCATATTTCTCCTCTCCCTGAGCTCTGCTGGAAGACTCTAGGGAAATGGAGAGATGGTGGGCTCTCCTCTTTCTCCTTTCCTTGCTGACTTCCTCACCACACCCTTAGCTGCTGGACCTCCTACCAGGCTCAAAAAGTGTTAGGACAACAGTCCCCAACCTTTTTGGCACCAGGGACTGGTTTGGAAGACAATTTTTCCACGGATGGTGGAGGAGGGGGATGGTTCAGGCAGTAATGCCAGTGATGGGGAGTGGCAGATGAAGCCTCCATCACTCACCCTCCGCTAACCTCCTGCTGTGTGGCCCGGTTCCTAACAGGCTACAGACCTGTCTGCGGCCTGGGAGTTAAGGACCCCTGTGTTAGGACACTTCCTGCTTGGCTGGGCTGCTCAGTGTTCTCTAAGCTTAGCAGGAAATTCCTACATTAAGCGGGTGCCCCCGTAAGCCTGGTAGATTTTTAAAGCTTAGAGTTCCTATTGGGCAGGCTCTCCTGATGTTTCTTTGACTCAGACCAGTGGATCCCTGTTTCAGATGGAAGAGTATGGAGAGTTCTCAGCCCCTTGAAATCCAGTAGTACACCTCTTGCTCTTTCTGCTGAAGTCTCCTCACCCTTCTAGACAGTCCTATTGACTA
Organism: Tursiops truncatus; assembly: GCF_011762595.2. NCBI lineage: Eukaryota > Metazoa > Chordata > Mammalia > Artiodactyla > Delphinidae > Tursiops > Tursiops truncatus. The sequence continues at coordinate 129,060,135 of NC_047037.1, read as the reverse complement.
TAACCCAAGCCTATCCCACCCAGGTACCATGGATACAAATCTGGTCCACAGGAAATACCTACTCATTCTAATTCAGGGAATACCTCTAATTGCAATGCAGCAGACTTCTGCTTGGCCCATCATTTCAACTGGTCAACTCTATATAGACTTCTTTTGTCACTTGGGAGTCACACCATAGTCCACCTCCACTTTCTCATGTTTGCGTCAACCATTGCTCTTCTGCATCTCCAACTGTAGCCAACCTATTTCAGATTTCTCCAAATGGCTCCCTGGAAGGAAGCTCCATTCACCAAGAATGGAATTAGAAAACAGTATCCTAAAGGCAGAGGGGTGTGAACTCACAGAGAGGCAACAGCTCTGTCCAGAGAAATCTCTTCAGCATCCACCTCTACCACACATGTGACCCTTTGTATAAATCCTTGATCTAGAACAGTCTCTGAGGGGGCTTCCTCTGTACGTATGTATAGGAAACTTGGGAGTGTCTAACTACCTACTCTAGTATCCTGATATCCATCATCTGGGCACCTGACTTGACACATCACAGTAAGATAGGACATATCACTCAAACCAGACCTCTACAAGTTTGTCTAAATTTCTTCATCCAACTCAGCACACTCATTGCCTTAATTCCCATCAGACTTTCTATCCTAAATATTTTTTAACAAACTTCCTTACCCACTGCCCTCATCATTTCTTCCCTGGACCATTAAAATAGCCTCTAACTAGGCCCCATATCTTGACTGTCAGCCCTCCTACAACTGTCGTCACCATATAAGCAAAGTGATGTACAAGAGTGCATAGTAGGTATTCTACCCTTTAGAAACACAAACTTGCTTATAGTTTCCTGCATTCACCATGCTTTTCTCATACAGTAAAGATAGGTGAGTTTCTCTTTTCCTGGCAAAACTGACCTCACAACACCACTTTTGTCATACTCCTTTCAGTCTGAAAAGCACCGCCTCCCATTTTTCATGTAGCTGACTCTCTCTCAGAGTTAATTCTCCTAGTCCAGTAAGCCTCTCTCTAACCTTTATTTGGGGATGGATTCTCCACTGGACTTCATAGCTCCTGTACATCTCTATGTTAGCATTTCACATGCTTCATTCAGACACTGTAAGATCTTTCCCTTGGACAAGGACAAAATCAATTTATCTTTGTGTCCTCACGTTGCTGTGCAGTACACGGCAGGCATTTAAAAGATGCTTGTTGAACTGAACCCAGGAAGCTAAAATCTAGCAAACTCTTATTAAATTTCACTGAGCTGATACTTTATTTTAAACCATGTAAATAGTTCCTAATTGATCTGGTCCAAAATAAATTTCCTACATAAGAGTGAAACATTATTTACAAATGCCAAAGTATATGGTATATCACTGAGAACTATATAAAATATGGACAGCTTTCTGCCACTGTTTGGTTATGAAAATGTAATTTATTGATTTATGTTGACGGAATGAAGATTAGAAATTTGAATACATAAACAAAATATTCAAAGTCAAGCTTTTAAATATCAAAGAGTAAAAGTTAAAATTCTCCACTGAGGCACCTATATTTGCTTTGATATTTATTTGGACTTTTACTTAGTATGTCAGTATTGAGAGGATTTTGTGGGGTTTTTTAATGGGATCCAGGTGAAAAAAAAGTCCCTAGAGAAACATAGGCTTTGCCATGATTTTATCCTGCTGTGGCTCCAGTAACACTTCCTGTTATGCATACAATTTGATTTTGATTGCCAGGACAGGCTGTCCCTTGAATTAATTAGATGACATTGGATCTGGCAGCAAACTCAGTCAAATTTCCACTCTTCAGAAAAATTTCCATTTATATTTTTCATTCCACACCTATTGAAAATTACCTGCATTCTGACTCCTAGCTTGCACTGTGTACATGAAACCCATTCATCCCAGCATTCTCTCATATTTAGGACATTTAGACCTAAAGGAAGAGAGAATTCTTCAGGTCTTGCTTCAGTTCCCTGTACAACTCTGGACAAAGAAATGACATCCGTTCCTAAATGTTCGAAGTTTACAATTTTAACCAATTATATGCATTGTCTCATTTATAACTAAGGTGCTAAGATATCTGCCCCTGAAATATTCAGTCAGTGGCTAGGTGAAAAATCACCTGTCAGAAATGTTGAAAGGGGATGTCAGCATAAAATGGGAGGTCTGCCAAGTTCTCCTTAGTTTATATGATTCTAAATAACATTTTTATTTATGAGAGAGCATTCAAAGACTCATGTCAATTATCATCTTCCTTCCATTCATCTACTAATGTCCTGGCTCTGCAAGGTTGATTGAAGAATTTGCTTTCTATACTACAGTCTGTTATGTAGGTGTGTACATGTGAATATGTACACATGCACACATGTGTTTAATCTATTTAAATGAATGCCATTTTATAGATGCACATATGTGTATATTGTGTGTATGCACATACATATATGTGCATGTATGCACACATTCATATACATGTGTGTATGTGCCTATACATATATATGCATGTATACATATCCACACACACATAGAGAGAGATATGGGGATGTGTGGGTGTGTACATTTTTGTATGGATATATACAAATTTTGTGTGTGTGTGCCTACATATATTGTGTGCATATATATTTCATTCATCAATTTTCTTTTCCAGTTAATCTTACTTAACTTTTGGAATATATCTAAGTTGATGCATCTTTATTATTTATCCAGTTCATTCATTTTTGTTGAAATCTAGTATTCCATCATTCATTCATTCAGCAAATATCTCCTAAATACTCAATATGTTGCAACCACTATTCTAGACACCAAGAATGCAATGGTAAGCAAAACAAAGCCCTTGCTCTCATGAAACTGATACTCTAGTGGGGGGATCAGACATATATAAAAGGCAATATTGTACTTCAGATAATGACAAGGATTATCAGAAAAGCAAAACTCAGGAGAGGTAAGCTGTGCAGGAGGAGTCCTTGAAGACAGAAATGGGCATTACTGTGTTATATAGGGTAGTTAGAAAATACTTCATAAAAAATGTGAAACTTGAGTAAAGTCCTAAAAGAAAAGAGGGAGCAGGACATGTAAATATTAAGAGAGTAAAGGATGCAAGCAGAAGGACAACTTATGTATTAAATATACTTCAGGGTACTTATCCATTTCCCCACGAATGGATATTTTGGTTGTCTGCTTTTCTTTTACACATCCAAACAATGCTGTGATGGACATCTAAGTAATAGCCTCTATGCACAAATGCAAGATTTGCTCTAGAGCAGCACTGTCCAGTAGAAGTACTATGTGAGTCACATAGATTTTCTAGTAACTACATTAAAAACTTAAAATAAACAGGTGCAATTAATTTTAATAATGCATTTTATCTAACCCAATATATCTAAAATATTAGTACTTCAACATGTAATCAATATAAAAATTGCGATTTTACTTTTTTCATAAGTCTTTTAAATTCAGTTTGCATTTCAAACTTATAGTCCTCAATTTATACTAGCCACATTTCAAGTCCTCAATAAACTTGGTGACTAAATAAATAAATTTTTAATAATACAATATCCCACCCAATCAGGCTAACTAGGGAAAGATGTGAATTCAACCCATGTGGAATCCACATTTTTGTCTTCATAAACAAAGAACATATTGATTAGCTATAATAAGTATATATCCAACAAAGACAAAATTTGATTAACGTGACCAAAGTAATATAAGTAATTCAAGACAGAATGATTTGATTTCCAGATTAAATTGATCACATAATCTAGATAATTAGACAAGTGCCTTATTCCCACCCACTTCACACCCCCTGGGTCTCAGATTTGTATTTCTGCCCATTTAGTTGATTTGCAAGTACAGAAGCTAATTCATTCTATTTTGGAAAACATGCCATCACACAAGCCAATGCCAAAGCAAACCAGTTTATGATAAAAGAAAAGGCAGGTGCACATTCTAAGATAAATCCTTAGGAAATAAAAAAAAAGTTTACCCAGAGTTCATGGCAAAGATATAAAGTCAGCAGATTTAAAGTTGGAAATCAAATATTGGCAAGAAAAGCCACTATATTTTTAAATTATGCAGTGATCCATGTAAGCTGTTATTGCAAGATAATGGGTTATAAACAATACACATAATAGTTAAAATAATTATATATTGAACAGATGAGAATATGATAAATGCATTATTTCAGTTCCTGAAATAGTTGACATCCAAAGAAGTTATGTGGTCTAAAGATTATGTTTATCATTTCTTCCTTTGCTTAATGTTTATTTTCATAACCACTATTATGTATACTTCAGATTTTGTTTTAAATAGCTTTTCTGAGAACTGGCTTAAAATTGCGGGTGACTGGACAGAGATCACATTGCTTAGATAGAGGATGAATTTCAGATATTTGTCATTGTGTTATACTCCAGGGACCTGAGTAAGACAATAATTGTACAGTTAGTCCATCAGGGCTATGTTTATACCATGGATATAGAGTGGGCCTCCTTTAATTAAAAACAAATGAAATAACACCGCAATGAATCACATTTGTTAACTTTTCTATTCAGGAAACAGAGTCAGGTGCAGACAAGTTTTTGAAACACATAAAATCTTTTCTCTGTTCTCTTTTCTCTGCACCATCTCCCCCAAGATAACTTTATCTCTTGATCTTACTCTTAGTAATTTCATGATAAAGTGTTAACGAAAAGAAGGTTTGCTAAATGAATGAATGACTGTATTAATTATGGAGTCAGTAAATGCTTAAAAGTGTCATTCCCTTCATGTCATTCCCTTCAGGCCAATTTCTAAACTTGAAAAGCCTTCAAAACTCAAACAAAAATCTCCTTAGAATTGAATTGCTGTATAAGAGCTGATTTTGGTGGTGCAAGTAAACTAAATCTGACTGCCCCTCCAGTCTCACCACCATAGGCACCATGGCCTTGAGAGGGTCACATGATTTCACTTCTTTGACCTGCAGGTCGTACAGTCCACTTGTCCAGATCTTTCTAGAAGAAGAAGAAAGGGGACAGGAGAATGGGGTGAGGCATGAAGATATGTTTCTCCTCATTGTAATCCTGTAACTCCTCCTAGGTCTCACAGCCGGTAGGAAGAAAATCCTAATTCCCAGTCTTGCTACATTCCCACTGCATTTCTTCTGCTACTTGAAGTGTGTAACGTTTGGAAGTGTGTAACTTTTGGAAGTGTTACTTTATTCAACCATACTTTCTACATATATTTTGGATATCTATAAAATGCAGGTGTTGGACTTCAAAGATGAGTAAACCATTTCCTGCCATCAAGGAATTAACAATCAATTGAAGAAGAGATAGTTAACACAAATAGTTAACATAATATACAAATATTATGTATAAATACCTAAGAAATACACAGTTGATAAAATACAAGTAGTTAACAGTTAACATAATACAAGACCTAATAAAGTATACTAGAGAAGTATCCTTCTACAAGAACAGAGACCATAACCATATTTTTCTCTGTTAAAAGATTTGCATCCCCTAACTCCAAATTTTTCACGATTCCAATTTGAACAGCAGCATATTTTAGAATAACCCCCCTAATGACTGCAACACTTCTGAAATGTGACTGGGTAGCCATTTCAATATGCAGCGTTTGTTTTCAAATACTGCATTGCTAATGGAACCCATTCTTCAGGTAATCAAGGCAAAAAGGGAGACTCCTTGCCAAAGGTTAACATTGAAAATGTGCTGAGTGATTCACTTAGTATAATTTATTGATTGTTTTTCAGAATTCCCAGACTAGAAATAGTGTGCTCAACATGCATAAAAAAATTGATGGTGCTAGACATTGATATCAATCAATAAAATTAAGAACAGGGTATATGAATCAATTAATGAAAACTAGAGAGAGGATTGTCAAACACTACCCTACTAATAAAAATCCTACTGGACTTACAAATAAAAAGAGAAGTAATGCTTTCCAGTTGTGTTCAGGTCTGCCGAGTACTGACACCTACAACTCAGTAATCAGTCTAAAGCAGCCATAGTTTAAAGCTAAGTTTCCAACAATAAAATTTAAATTCAGATTCTTTTTAACACAGATAACCAGTCAGCAGCACTATTTTCCTTTATTAGATTTGCGTGTTTGACTCAGCAAGTCAATTGCTTTTCATGACTTTGAAGCAGAATAACCCATTTAAAGAAAGAAAGATTAATAATGTGCATTGTTATATATGTATAACAACTCTCCATTTACTCTTTATCATAATGTGTTAAGGTGCTGTGTTTCTAATATATGTACACACACACACACACACACACACACACACACACCAGTACACGTCAGTCTTGGAATTCAAGAAAGAGTCCAGTGTCAACTTAGTCCTATCATTCATGATCTATGTAACTTTGAGTAAATCACATCAACACTTTGTCTCCATGAGTTCAAAATTCTATTAATATGCCTTTTAAATGTCCTAAAATGTGGGAGATTGATCAACTACTTTTCCACTCGAATAGTTTCACCAACTCCCTGAGTACCTTCCTCTGTGCCTCATGTCAGACAACCCAGGAACATTGTACAGAGAGAAAAACTCACAACCTGTGGGCAGCCCACTGGAATAAAGTCTACATAAACTTGGTGGTCAGATTTACCCTAGAGTATTTACCTGTTCAGTTATAAGAATTGACCTATTAACTCAGCTCACAATTTAGAGTATTAGAATATAAAGTTTCTCTTCTCTATTAACTAAGTGGTTTCAAGTGCTTGTCTTGTGGGGAATGAAAAGATCACTGTGGTCCCTGCCAGCGAGGTGAAGGGGGACAGCCTTGAATGTTTCACAAGAGCCTAGGACAGTGGCAAGGCGAGGATACCTTTGAGGATTGAAAGCCAATTGCACTGGGAGCCCTTTGTCCACCCAGATTGGATTAAATTGAAGTTATCAGGAGCAAAAATAAAAGAAAACAAAATCACAGACATGCAATAGGAAGGAAATATGAAGAAAGAAGAAGAGATCTTGCATCAGTGGTGACTCATAGGTGCCTCTAGATGAACCAGGGGTCTTTTTGGTGCCCACTGGTAGAGAATCCTCCTCACTTAACTGCCCACCCAAAGTGCAGGAGGGATGTAGGGCTAATCCTTCCAGGTACCAAAGGCTGACTGTTCTAAGAAATCTCATGCACTGCTCAGAAAAAGGAAACTAACGCCAAAACCTACTGTTGGGTCAAGGTGCAGACCTTTTTCAGTTACTCCCAAGTCAAGTGTTAGAGAGTGTTCAGAAGCTTAACAAGGAAATAATAATTATTGGAAAAGAATAAATAGGAACATACATGGTTTAAATGGTTTATATCTATTTGCTCACTTGATCCTCACAACAGCCCTATGAGTGTTATTTTCATTTTATATAAGGAAACAAGAGACTTAGCAAGGTTGGATAATTGTCCAAAGGTTACAAGCTAGATCATAATCCATCCAGGTAGAACATGAGCAGGCCAATGATCTCAATCTCTGTACTACACTGCCTCTGTAATCTAAGATTTCAGAATTTTGACATGGCTAGATAGAGCCTTAATCTCTACCCAGTGATATCCAACTAGCATTCCCTCAAAGCCTTGACTATACTTTATTCATATCTGTGCTTTTGTTTATTTTAAAATATATCTGATAATCCTGTGATATTCAAAGCATTCAGCAAAGTTCCTCAGAATCCTCTGTGGCACAGCTGTGCTTCTACCCCATGAGTGCCTGAAAAGGCACAGATGCCGATGGTCCAGAGTTTGCTCTGCCCTGAATAATAAAATGATCAGGGGTTTTACTGCATCTGGTTCTCTTTGAACAGTGAGGATTCAGACTTCTTTGATGCAAAATATGACTGTGTCCATTACAATTCTTATTACTCTCATTTACACTTACAGAGTACTAAAAAAAAAAAAAATTGGAAAAGCTTAGACTGAAAATATAGTAACCCATAACTTCTCTGAAAGTTCAGTGATTCAGCAACTTCACCTCTCTGGCAGAATTACTTTATATTCCCTACCTGGCAGTATAGAATGATAGGATGTTCAATTCCCTCATACTGAAGTTGGGGAGATTGAGCTAGAGGGGTAGGCACAGCAGTCTCAGAGCACCAAAAACAGATCAGCAAGAACATTTTGGGTACTCATACACTGGTTATGTGTTCTTTCTTGGATACTATGCTAATACACTGGGTCATCTTCTCAGCTGAGTGCTGTCTTTGGAACCAGAAAGTATGGATCTGAATCCTCACACCCTCATCTCATAAGACAAGGCTAATGATTTTTACACAGTTGCAAGAATGAAAGGAAATAGCATTTGTGAAAGTATCTAGTACATTTGACAAGAGATGGAGAGAGTGTTTCCCAAAGATGAGATATTTTATAGCATTGTCTGTACGCTGATTGGAAAGACCCAGAGAGGGACAAGTTGCTAATGAAAGAGAGAGAAACTGCTGGAACAATGTCATTGTGTAGGTGAGGGGAGAGAGTCTGGTGCACACATGCATATAAACACGAACTGTTCATTTCTAGTAACAGGAGGGAAAGCAGAGAATACAAGCATAGATGCTGGGACATAGCGGTGAAACTTAGTGCTTCTGCTTCCTCAGTAAGACAGAGAGCAAGATCATCACTGAGACTGAGGATGAACAGTTAGGATTTCTTACAGCAATGAAAGAAGTGGATGTCAGCCACATTACCTATATTTGAGAATTCTTCCAGAGTAGAACCATTTAATAAAATAACAAATACTAATATGTACCTTTTACCAAGATTGCTCTGAAACGTTTATTTTATAATCAGTACTGAGAAAGATGTATCAATACTAAGGACTAGGAATTGTGACAAGAACTGTATCCATAAACAGGTGAGACCCGGTCCCTGACTTCAAGAAAAGCAGATTCCAATATAAAGGTAGACATGAAAACAAATATATGCCTTAGTCTGGACTGAGTTATAGGTTAGAGGCATCTTTAAGGTGCAGAGGGGGTCACAGGGCAATAGTGTTCTTCCATCTGAGTGGCTTTAAAACCTTTCTCAGAGGAAATGAAGGTAGGCCTCATTTGGAGGACAGTGGCAGGCAGCATGGTGGGGAAGGGCATTCCATTCTTGGAGACTGGTTGGTGGCTGAGAATGAATTACGGTAGGAGGTCAAATAGTAGATGAGGAGTAGAGACTGGTTCACGAAGTACCTTCTCAGCTGTGCTAATGATTCCTAGCAATTCTGTAGGCTAGAGATTCTCAAAATGTAGTGCACACAAAAATCACCTTGAAGAAATTGCCAAGAAAATAATTATTTCCCTCATTCAACCTCCAGAGACTTAGACACTTCTTATGCCAGCTTGAGAAAGATGGCATTTGAGGTATCAAGATGAAGTTGAACTATGTTGCCCATCCTCTGTCCCCTGTGACTTGTATAATTCATCCCTAACCAATGATGTTAGGTATAGTCATGCTTTTTATACTGTACCATTATTCAGAAGTAAACTTTCATCAGTGTTCACAATAAAGAAGAGACTGAAAGAGACATTAGTAGACCAAAGCCAAAATAAGCATAGCCTCTTGCCCTCCAGTTATCAGATCTAAGTGAAGATCTAATAAAGCAACACAGAGCAGCCATGAACTCATGCTGAGGAAGAGAAAGTAGGAGGAAGGCAAGAAGGAAGGCCTGTGTCCAACCTTTCTTTTTCCCTAATTTTCATAACAGCAGGAGAGGTGGGGATATGAGGAAAGGCATGGGTGCTGCAGAGGGGCAGGGCAGGCCCTGTTCAACATCCTTCCACCTTTCCTTCCCAGTCCTATCAGGGCCAAACAGCAAGTTCAGCCCACGGCCAGGCTACAGTTGTCGACATTACTGAAATTACAAACCAGTGATTTCAAGGTCAAGCTAATTATCACTGGAAAATAATATGTGAATGCTGGCTCCCTTTGGGTGCAGCCTACGAAAGAACACTCGGAAAAACAGGAGGCAAATGTTCATTTTTGGCTTTTATGTTAGTTGATGATCCTAAGGTTTGCCTGGGCAAATCAGGTTTTGACACTAATAACTGGAACTGACCTTTTGGGTATAAATGTTAGAGGTTTTTTTTTACTCATTCATTCCTTTCATTGATTCCATGGTAAATACAGCTTTAAAGTTTATGTGGTATGATAAGTCAGAGTAAAGGCAGTGTCTTTTAAGGGAAACAGTTTTTAAAAAAATTCATTCTAAATATCCTATACCCTTTTAAAGTAGATATTCTGAACCAAAGTCAGACAGGCTGATAACAACATCATCTAATTACCTAAATTCTAGACTTACTCAAATAATCATGATTTATGACCAAAAAAATGAAAGAATCTAATCAGGGAGTGGCAGTATTTGTGATTAAAATTCTTCTGAGGCAAGGAACTGAAAAATAAACATTTTTTTCTTAATCAATATATGTGATGAGTGTGGTTACTGTCAAATATTTGAAAAGACAATTCCAACAATTGCAAGGGATTTACTTTTAAAGAAATAATGTGGCAGTTGTTGATGTAATTTTGAACCTCAACTAAGTTTGCTCCATTCAACCATTACACATTTTCTTTTCATCTTGCTATTATTAGAAATGGAAATAGAACATCTTTACACAAAGCGACACATCTAGCCAAGAATTGCAATTACCCTCACAGCTCTCACATTTTATCGAGAAGATCTGCCAACAAAACATTTTGAAAATAAAGACAATAAATGAAAATCTCCCTATGAAAGGTTACCTGAGCATTAGACAATTATTCTGCATATGTTTAGCTTGATAGAATTCATACTTCAGACTTTTGTGCATAATATGTTGATGATTACATAGGGTCAAACTTACCAACTAAATTATACAAGTGCTTTTTATTCATTCTATTTTTATTATTTCAGATATGAATTTTTAAATTAATCATAGCTTATGAAAAATGCAAGTCCAACCATTTTTACTTTGACTATTGATGAGATTACTGGCTATTAGGGAAATAAATGTACTTCAATCATTTTTAAACTGACATTATAAATTGAGGAACTGAAGAAAAAGGAAAGAGAAGTAAAGGAAGACAGAAGAATAAACAAAACAAAAAGAAACAAGAGTCTTTGAAATGAGACAAGCTGAATTAAGCTTGGATTCCCCATTAACTAATGATTCTATCTTGACTTAGCTGAGACTCAGTTTCCTGTGGATAACAAAGGAGATAAAAATGCCTGCCTTGCAGAGTCTTGATCATGATTAAAGGAGATGATATAAATTAATAGACAGTCAATATGTTAATTCCCATCTTCCTACCCCTCTATGACCTAATGGAAAATTTCTATGTTATCTTGAAGATATGAATGGCCAACTAAATGGTAGCAATCTTTCCAGTTTTAGATAAAATTATAGTAAATTACAGATTGATATAAGTTACAGTAAAGTTCCGTTGCCCTGGAAGCACAGCCTAAGATGGGGACACTTGTATGATTTATTGAGAGAGCATTCTCAGGAGAGGCAGGTAATGGAGTGAGGGAAGATAAGACAGAGAAAGAAACTAGGAGGAATCTACCTTCATTCTTATCCCACCAGGGGACTTTTGGAGCATGCATTTCACCAGCGTGTATGGGCCCTCTAGGAGTCTAACACACCCCAATATTACTCACTCATTGGCTATAGATCACCACCCTCCTGCGAGTTTGGGGCATATCCTCCCCAGCATTTCCCAGCTAGTAAGCTCCTATAGGACTAGGGCACCCAACACTCCCTGTAACAAGGCACCAGGGGAATTGGGTGGGACACCAATCACAACCACCATAGGAAGGAGGAAAAAGACTGAGTTCAATCACATAGATTTTATTCTAAATCATGCACTCCAACATAGGCAACTTAAACAAGAACTATATGACAATTCAGTTTTTCAAAACCAAATGCAAGAACAATTATGAACTCACGTTTAAGAAAAGTTAACTATAGGATTCTTTGAACAGAAAATATTCTTAGAACATCTCACATTGAATTTGATTTATATATATTTGATTTCCCTACACATTTTAGTAATTTTATCATCCCTGAGATCTCCAGCTCTATGATCTTATGAATCCATCAAGTGCACTGTATTGCAGCTATATTGTAGATGCTAAATTTTATTGATTCAGGAATTAGGACAACTTATGTATATATCTATCAAATCATCAAAATGTACACCTTAAATATATACAATTTTCAATTGTCATATTACCCCAATATAACTTTAAAAAATAAAATACATTGAAACACATGACTCAGAAAGAACTTTCTTAGTTGAGTTATATAAATAAAGGACATTTTGCAACTTTCAAAAAAAAAAAAGTAGGATGCCTTGACTGATACCATGAAGCTACTTACTGGGAAAAAAATTCAGTATTGGACTTGTCCTGTAATTAGGCTGAACAACCATCCTGGTTTGCCTAAAACTGAAGGTTTCCCCTGGATATGAGACTTTCAGTTTTAAAAGCCAGACAATCTTGAGCAAACTGAGACTGATTGGCCACCCTACCTGAAATTTATAGCAAGAGGTTTCCTTATACATATGAATTAAGATATTACAGTATTTGGTTGTTTAGTTTTGGCTTACATCAATAGATACATAATTTGCCCCCTCTCTATTTTTTTCTTTTTTTGCCATGAGATATGTCTTTTTTATTCTTCCAGTTTTATGGAGATATAATTGACATACAGCACCGTATAAGTTTAAGGTTTACAGCATAATGATTTGACTTACATACATCATGAAATGATTATCACAGTAAATTTAATGAACCATCATCATCTAATAAAAATAAAACAATTAAGGAAATTAAAAAAATTGTTTTTTCTTCTGATGAGAACGCTGAGGACTTACTCTCTTAACAACACTCATATGTAACATACAGCAGCATTCATTATACTTATCATGCTGTGCTCTACACCACTAGCACTTATTTATCTTGTAACTGGAAGTTTGTGCCTTTTAACTGCCTTCATCCTATTCTGCCTCCCCCCACTCCCACCTCTGGTGACCACAAACCTGATTTATTTTCCTCTCAGTTTTTGTTTGTTTGTTTTTGAAGTATAATTGACCTACAACCCTATGTTGGTTTCTGCTCTACAGCATAGTGATTTGGTATTTCTATACATTTCAAAATGATCGCCATGATAAATCTAGTTATAGTCTGTTACCATGCAAAGATGCTACATAGTTATTGACTATGTTCCCCACACTGTACATTTCATACCTGTGACTCACTTGTTTTGCAACTGGAATTTTATACCTCTTAATCTCCCTCAACTATGTTTTACTCCTTCCACCCCCCTCCCCTCTGGCAACCACCTGTTTGGTCTCTGTATCTATAACTCTGTTTTGTTAGCTTTGTTCATTTGTTTCTTCAGACTCCACATGTAAGGGAAACCAGAGAATATTTGTTTTTCTCTGGCATATTTCACTAAGCATAATATCCTCTAGGTCCATCCATGTTGTTGCAAATGGCAAGATTTCATTCTTCTTCGGCTGTGTAATATTCCATTGTAGATCAGATATAGATATACATATACATATACATATACCACATCTTCTTTATCCATTCATCATTCCATGGACACCTAGGTTGCTTCCATATCTTGGCTATTGTAAATAATGCTGCAGTGAACATAGGAGGGCATATGTCTTTTCTAATTAGTATTTCTGTTTCCTTTGGATAACAACCCAGGAGTGAAATTGCTGGATCATATGATAGTTCTACTTTTAATTTTTTGAGGAATCTCCATACTGCTTTCCATAGTGCCTACACCAATTTACATTCCCACCAAGAGTGCACAAGGATTCCGTGTTTCCCACATCTTTGTCAACACTTGTTATTTGTTGTCTTTTTTTTATAATAGCCATCCTGACAGGTGTGAGGTAATGTCTCATCATGGTTTTGATTTGCATTTCCCTGATGATTAATGATGTTGAACATCTTTTCATGTGTATTTTCTTCAGAAAAATGTCTATACAGATCCTCTGCCCATTTTTTAAATCAGATTATTTTTTTTGATGTTGAGGTGTATGAGTTCTTTGTATATTTTGGATATTAATCCCTTATCAGATATATCATTTGCAAGTATCTTCTCCCATTCAGTAGGTGGCCTTTTTGTTTTGTTGATAGTTTCCTTCATTCTGCAAAAGCTTTTTAGTTTGGTATAGTCCCATTTGTTTATTTTTGCTTTTGTTTTTCCTGCCTGAAGAGACATCCAAAAAAATATTATGAGATCAATGTCAAAGAGCTTACTCTCTATGTTTTCTTCTTGTTTTATGGTTTCAGATCTTACATTTAAGGCTTTCATCCATTTTGAATTTTTTGTGTGCATGATGTGAGAGTCCAGTTTGATTCTTTTGCATGTGGCCGTACAGTTTTCCCAACACCATTTATTGAAGAGGTTATCTTATCCCTGTCATATATTCTTGCCTCCTTTGTCATAGAGATTAATTACCCATAAAAGTGTGGGCTCTTTTCTGGGCTTTCTATTCTGTTTCATTGACCTACATGTCTGGTTTTGTGCCAGTACCATAGTGTTTTGATAACTGTAGCTTTATAATATAGTTTGAAATCAAGGATCTTGATACCTCCAGCTTTGTTCTTCTTTATCAAGATTATTTTGGCTATTCAGGGTATTTTGTGTTTCCATACAGATTTTAGAATTATTTGCTCTAGTTCTGTGAAAAAATGTCATTGGTGTTTTGATAAGGATTGAATTGAATCTGTAGATTGCTTTGGGTAGTATGGTCATTTTAACAATATTAAGTCTTCCAATCCATGAACACAGTATATTTCTATCTGTTTGTATTGTCTTTCATTTCTTTCATCAGTATCTTATAGTTTTCTTATAGTTTTCTGAATACAGGCCTTTCACCTCCTTAGGTGGATCTATTCCTAGGTATTTTGTTCTTTTTGATGCAATTGTAAATGGGATTGTTTTCTTAATTTTTCTTTCTGATAGTTTGTTGTTAGTGTACAGAAATATAGATTTCTGTTTACTAACTTTATATCCTGCGATTTTACAAATTTCATTGATGAGCTCTAGTAGTTTTTTGGTGGCATCTTTAGGATTTTCTATGTAGATTATCATGTCATCTGCAAACAGTGACAGTTTTACTTCTTCCTTTCCAATTTGGATTCATTTTATTTCTTTTTCTTGTCTGATTGCTGTGGCTAGCAAATTCCAATACTATGTTGAATAAAATTGGTAAGAGTGTACATCCTTCTCTTTTTCTGATCTTAGAGAAAATGCTTTCAGCTTTTCATCATTGAGCTTGATGTTAGGTTCACCATATATGGCCTTTATTATGTTGAGATATATTCCCTCTATACCCACTTTGTGGAGAGTTTTTATCATAAATGAATGTTGAACTTTGTCATAAACTTTTTGTGCATCTATTGAGATGATCATATGATTTTTATTCTTAAATTTGTTAATATGGTGTATCATATTGATTGATTTGCAGATACTAAACCATTCTTACATCCCTGCAATAAATCCCACTTGATCATGGTGTATTCTCCTTTTAATGCATTGTTGAATTCTATTTGCTAATATTTCATTGAGGATTTTTGCATCTATGTTCATCAGTGAAATTAGCCTGCAATTTCTTTTTTGTTGTTGTTGTGATATCTCTGTCTGGCTTTGTATCAGGGTGATGCTGGCTTTCTCTGCAATTTTTTTGGAATAGTTTAAGAAGAACAGGTGTTAACTCTTCTCTAGATGTTTGGTAGAATTCATTTGTGAAGCCATCAGGTCCTGGACTTTTGTTTGTTGGGAGGTTTTTAATTACTGATTCAATTTCATTACTGGTAATTGGTCTGTTCATATTTTCTGTTTTTTCATGGTTCAGTCTTGGGACATTGTACATTTCTAGGAATTTGTCTATTTCTTCTAGGTTGTCCATTTTATTGATGTATAATTGTTTGTAGTAATCTCTTATGATTCTTTGTATTTCTGTGGTGTCAGTTGTAATATCTCTTTTTTTTTTTATTTCTGATTTTATAGGTTTAGCCTTCTCTTTTTTTCTTGATGAGTATGGCTGAAGCTTTATCAATTTTCTTAATCTTTTCAAAGAAACAGGCTTTTTTTTTTATCTTTTCTATTGTTTTTTAGTGTCTATTTTATTTATTTCTGCTCTGCTGTTTATGATTTCTTTCCTTCTACTAACTTTGGGCTTTGTTTATTCTTCTTTTTCTAGTTCCTTTAGGTGTAAAGTTAGGTTATTCATTTGAGATTTTTCTTATTTTCTGAGGTAGGCTTGTATCTCTATAAACTTCCCTCTTTGAACTGCTTTTGCTGCATCCCATAGATTTTAAATCATTGTGGTTTTGTTTTCATTGGTTTCTAGATTTTGTTTTTTTATTTCTCCTTTGATTTTTTTCAGTGATCCATTGGTTGTTTAGTCATATATTGTTTAGCCTCCAGTGTTTGTGTTTTTTGTCATTTTTTTTTCTTTAGTTGATTTCTTGCCCACAGTGCTGTGGTCAGAAAAGTTGCTTGATATGATTCAATCTTTTTAAAGTTACTGAGACATGTTTTGTTGCCCAGTGTGTGATCCACCCTGCAGAATGTTCCATGTACACCAGAAAAAGGATGGAATGTTGTATATGCATCTATTAAGTGCATTTGATCTAGTATGTTGTTTAAGGTCAGTGTTTCCTTATTGATCATTTGTCTGGATAATTGGTCCATTGACCTTAAATGTAAAATGTAAAGTAATTAATGTATTTTGTATTTATTCAGCCCCTCTATGTCTTTTGATTGGAGCATTTAATCCATTTACATTTAAAGTAATTATTGATATGTATGTATTTATTGCCATTTGTTAATTTTGTGTGTGTGCTGGACTGGGTGCTGGGCCCTCTGATGGACAGGGTCGCATCCTGTGCGCCCTCTACATTTAAAATTTGGAATGAAACAAACAGTAGCAGATTTTAGATCTTCTTCACTGCCTCCCCACCCCATACCTAATCCCTGAAAAGTTGTTTTTAGATGAAGTTCCAAATTAAATGACAGGATTTCTGTCAGGTGTCTCACTTGTTTGTTCTTAGGCAGGAAGTAAAATTTCTTACCAGTTTCTATAGGTCATCCCTGATTTCTCTTAGTAGGTATCTAAGAAAAGCTTTATCTTGATTCAGAAGTAATTTTTTATTCATTCCTGCTTCTTTCTCTTTGTGGCTGTTGTGAGGTTAGGATTTAGTCCTCTCCCAATTTGAAAGCTGGTTTTCTACTTTTCAAAATTTAGGAAGGTATGTTGTTGGCTAAATCAATTTACTATTGGATTTGTCAGTACACCCAAAGCTTGTAGTCATGTGAAGTCAAGAGAGAATATAGGATTGTAAGTGATTTGCTAACTTTCATAACATTTAAGTAACTTATGCTTAGCCTAAAAAAGGAGGTAAGCACCTGGCTTTATCTCAACTTCAGTGTCTTTCCCAAGAACATTGCCAATTTCTGGTCACAGCCTAGGGCCTGGATCATGTTGTGAGGTTCCTGTTTTACTGCTTTTTCTGATCCAAGAAAAACTGCTGACAACGCTCTAGCTAGAGTGTAAAGCACAAGTAAGATTTACGTTCAGAAAAGACTAGACTATGCACAAAAGAATGAAAATAGGTGGTGATCTCTCTGGAGCAAGTCTGACAAAGTGCTTGTCCTCAAAGGGTAGGGCATGTCCTCTATTTCAAGGGAGTTTAAAGAAGGACCATGATAGAAGCAAGTCATCTCTTTCAACAAATTGCTCGATTGGGTTCCAATTCCAATTTTATTCTTACCTTGTAGCACTTTCACATGTGATACCCTTGTCCCATTAAAACTGCTGTAACCCTTGCATGAGATCACTTAGTGATTGCCTACAAGAAAAATTCCACTCAGAGCAGAAGTACCTGCTACATCTCAGTTAATATCCAACACTTGAAAACTACAGAGCTGATGCTTGCTTTTACCTGGTGACCTACTCAATATTATTGGGGCCCCTATCCATATCCAAGCTTGTTGTTTGCAGCTGGACATCTCCTAAATTAATTGGCAAATAATTTCATAACATCACATGCTTTCTACATATTTCATAAATGTGTGTCTTTCTAAGGAGATTTACTTTACAGAAACACAGAATCTCTAGAGACAGAGATTGAATTCAATCCCTGCACTTAATGGAAATCTCTGAGGGGTAAAAAGAACCAGACCCTCTCTGGTCATCCTTTGGTGCTTGGATATGAAAATATTTTAGGTGTCAGGTTAGGTTATTAACCTCTCAACATTCCTGCAAGATATATTTTTGTATTCCCATTTGACAAATGAGGAAAGTGGAACTCAGTTGGTTTAACCAACTTGTCCAACTGGTAAAATGTAGAAAGGATTTGACCCTTGGGTTCTATGATGCCAAAATCCATGCTGCTCTTGTTATACCAAAACTGCCTCCATTAGAGAAATTTCCATTCAACATATTTAACTGACAATTCATAAATGGCACGGTAAGAACATGTAAGTCTTATGAAGCACTGATACCCTGCATCAGTAGTAAAATAGCAGAGGAAGACAAGTAAGCAATCGATCCAGTCCAATGCATAGTTTCATAGCGAAAATTACAGAACACTATGGGGAAACTTTGGAAGAATTCCTAATCCAGTTTTTAGGTTTCGAGTTTCTTGGAGGAAGGAACATCAAATATAAAATTTAAAGGGCAGTTAGAGATTATCAAGATGACACTGGGGTATTAGGTTATCCCAAGCATTCCAGACAGGGTAAATGATAAACTGTAACTGAGAGGTAAATGAATATATGCAGAATTAAGCCAAATGCCATGGTATAATGAAAAGGAATGAAAATGCAAATGATCATGAAGCAATAAAGAAGAAACAGGTTTGGAATAAAGATATTCTAAAACAAATAAGCCCCTGCAAATTCTCAAACACTAGGCTATGCAATACCAGCCCCAAAGGGTTCTCTGAAGGCACTTTGGTTTGAATTACACAAAGGATACGGGAGGAAATACAGCCATCCCTCAGTATCCATGTGGCATGTGTTCCAGGACCCTCGTGGATACCAAAATTCGTGGATACTCAAGTCTATTACATTAAAAGGTGTAATATTTGCATATAACCGATACACAGTCTCATCTATACTTTAAATCATCTTTAGATTACTTAAAGTACCTAATACAAATTAAATAGTATGCAAATCATTGTAAATACAATGTGATGCTATGTGAATAGTTTCCATTACACGGTATATTCAAGTTTTGCTTTTTGGAACTTTCTGGAATTTTTCCTAATATTTTTAATCTGCAGTTGGTTGAATCTGTGGATGCAGAATCCATGGATATGTGAATCTGATGCCACACTTCAAGCCTTTTCCAGTATGTAATTTTTTTCATGCTAAGCAAAATACTGATGGCAGATGTGTGATGATCATTTATTCCCTATGCTCAGTGAATTTACGTTAAATGGAAATCAGCAGCCTGTCTTAGTAATTGGAGTGTGACCCCTTTGCAAGCAGCTTTCGACAACATGTCTGTCCAGGAGTGTTTCTAAGGCCATTGACCCAGGGGAACTGTGCACTGGGTGGCGTTTGGGTGGAAGCCATGCAGAGGTGAGACCACCAGTACCTGGTACACATCTTTTAAGAGCATCTTTTTATGAACTATTTGATTGTGTGGATTTTTTCATGTCTCTTCCAAAATCAGTCATGTTTAGTGTCGGTTGCTCAAACTTGCCTGGCGGTACAACCTGACAAAAACTTAAAGTGTACTGTTGTTAATGTCACACATGTTGGACAAAACAAAGAAACTGACTTTTGGCAACTGTGTTGTTGAAGGATGAGGTTTCACGCTGTAAAAAAAACAAATATACTTCTGCATTGTCAGTGCTAAGCAGCAGTGACACTTCCATTGCTCCTGTGTTGCTGTGTTCCCCTTCTCAGAAAGGTGTTTTATGTATTTTTAATGCGGTGGTAATAACATTATTAAAAATTAAACCACAGGTGTACTTTCATTACTATACTTTCAAAGTAGTTTGCTAATTAGAGATCTGGAAAGCCCATCTTTTATAATTGTTTTTTCTTATTTTAAAATATTTTATTCAGTGATGGCCTATAGTAAATTTTGCTCCATACAAGAAGAGAGAAGGAAACTAAGCTGATCTAAATGAGGCCAAGTCCAACCTGTTCTACTTAACATGATTCAGTTGAACTGTAATGGTATCAAAACAACTGACTTCTACCATTCAAACTTAATTATTCTATAATAGGGTGAGTAATGCGTGTTGCTTCCTGCTTAAAGCAATTTCGGAAATGACATCTTTGAAGTATGGCACCAAGCAATCTTCTTCTCACCCACGATTTGTGAATATTGTTTCAAAACATCGTTAAGTCAACTAACCATAGTCTAATTAAGTCTTTTGTAGTTTTGAGGCAGTTTCATGAAATGCCATGGGATTTATTTGACTCATTTCTTCACTTGACTGAAAGTTCTTGACGCTGAGTGAATCTAAACCCCAGAATCCTCATCCTGAGGAAATAAATGCTGCAAAGCATTTGTGTTGAAATAGTATTGCTTAATGTGATGTTAGAAAAACAAAGCTGAAGGACTTACTCAGCAGTTCTGCCAAAATATCATGATATTGCTTTAGGCAAGTCCCACTTACTTCTTTGTGTTCTGATGGGCACAGCCTCAAAAGGGTTAGTTAAGAAGTTGTAGGTAGGTGAGCACTTGGGATTTAAAGTATAAGACCCTGTCACAGAATAAGAAAAAGACTCCTAGAGCTAAAATAAAAAATATTTTTTCTTTTTTTTATTAGTGTATACATGTCAATCCCAATCTCCCAATTCATCCCACCACCAGCCCCTCCCCCACCCACCTCTTTCCCCCCGTGGTGTCCATACACTTGTTCTCTACATCTGTCTCTCTATTTCTGCCCTGCAAACCAGTTCATCTGTACCATTTTTCTATGTTCCACATATATGCGTTAATATATGATATTTATTTTTCTCTTTCTGACTTACTTCACTCTGTATGACAGTCTCTAGATCCATCGATGTCTCTACAAATGACCCAATTTCATTCCCTTTTATGTCTGAGTAATATTCCATCGTATATATGTACCATATCTTCTTTATCCATTTATCTGTCGATGGGCATTTAGGTTGCTTCCATGACCTGGCTATTGTAAATAGTGCTGCAATGAACATTGGGCTGCATGTGTGTTTTTGAATTATGGTTTTCTCTGGGTATATGCCCAGTAGTTGGATTGCTGGGTCATATGGCAATTCTATTTTTAGTATTTTAAGGAATCTCCATACTGTTCTCCATAGTGGCTGTATCAATTTACATTCCCACCAACAATGCAAGAGGGTTCCCTTTTCTCCACACCCTCTCCAGCATTTGTTGTTTGTAGATTTTCTGATGATGCCCATTCTAACTGGTGTGAGGTGATAAAATAAAAAATAATCTTTAAAGAAGATAAGTTTATTTCCTCAATGGATAAGAAAGTGGTATGTCTGGCAAGTAAGGAGTAAATTCAGCAAGTCTCCTGGAGCTGAAAGGAGTAGGGTAAGTAGAGAGACAAAAGACAGGACTGGATTTTGTCCCATGTTAGAAGGATTTCTAAGCATTACATTCTGATCGATTAATTAGAGACCTGGATATTCCTCTACAGATTGGCCATCTTTCTTGTTTGACTCTCAAAAGCGCAGTGTTAGTTTTCAAAGAGGTCCGGGATGGATTCCTAAGACTTGTTGCACTCAGGCTTGTGTAAGCATGTGCTGAGAATTTGGGTGAATTTCCAAGCCAGACAGAGGAAGTAACAGAATGGTTGAATCTCAGAGATTGTTCCATTCAACATCTTCTTTTATAGAAGACACAGAAGTCCTGTGAGGTGAAATGATTTTTCCAGAGCAACAGAAATCTTGCTACTTGCAAGGAATCCAAAGTTACAGGGGACTGAGGTTGAGCAAAGTAGGGCTATCATATTGTGATCCAAGTAGAACCACAAAAAGTCTCTGACACTGGCAGATTTAACAGAGAGGGGCTCAAGTTGCTTCCAAATAATTTCTAATTAAAGTATTCATTTTTGCATCTTCTAAAGTTGTAGTATTAAAGATAAGTTTTTATGGAAGATCTTAGTCAGAAATTCAATTTAATTCATAAGCACTAAGTATGTACTAATAATGCAGCACTGCTAGGTGTAAGAAGTATGGTAAGCAATGAAAGTAAATGATGAATACAACATTGCCCCTGACTCTAAAAAAGGTATAATCTGGAGGGAAATACATACACCTGATTGTAATACAAGACTGTTGTGATGTGGGCTGTGATAGAATAATAAGTATAATACCATTAAATCCCAGAGGAAAGGTTATGTGTTCTGACTGAAGGCATTGGGAATGGCTTCAGAGAGGAGGTGATATTTGAACTGATCTTGATAGATTCTTTTGCTCATTCAACAAGCATAGAGTGAGTACTACTTACTAGGTGTCAAGCACTATCTTTGGTGATTGGGTTATATCAGTGAACAAAACAGATGCCCATCCCTACCCTTGGGAGGCTTATACTCTAACAATAAACAGTATGTCTAAGAATATGTCAAGGGAGAAAATTCCAAGTAAAGAAAGTAGCAGGAACAAATTCATTATGAATACGCACAGAGTCCACAATTGAAACATAAGTTTCATGGTAACCATTGGGGTAAACATGTCCATAGATGGGGGTGAAAAGGAAACAGTAGGGAATAGCAGTAAAGAGTATGTTAGAGAGGCAGGGTTTTGTTCTCTAGGCAATTGAAAATATTGTTTCAAGGAAGTGCTCTAATGAGGATTCTGAAACACCTGGGTACATATATACAACTTCTATGATTGCTGTTTTTCAGTAGCATTGGGAAATGCCTGGAGATCAGTGTAAATGCTTCCAGGACTGGCAGCATGCAGGAGTCCCTGGACCATGGGCAAATGGCTGAAATTTCCAGGTTTAGCTCAGCTCCACATTAATGTATGAGCTTTGGACTGTGTGGCCATGCCAGGAATCTAATCTATCACTAGGATAGTACTCCACTGAGGGAACACTGGCAAAAAATAAACTGGTTTGGGTCCATGCTAAGGATTGATGCTAGATTCTGAAAGCGGATGTATGAGGTCAGTGTGACCCCAAGAACAATGATAACAATCAGGATCTTTGGGGACAAATCTATTTTCTCAGCAAGCACAAACTTTGAAAAGACTCAATGTATCTCTTTTGCCTACAATACACCAAAAAGTCTTGTCCCAGAGAGGTCTGTATAATTTCTAAAAATTTCTTGGAATATAAGGGTATAGGATGCAATCAATACATGCCGAACTGCATGATGACAGTATTTTGCTAGATCAATACTGTACTGAGAGACTTAAGAATATGCAGTTTTTCAAATGCTGCTTATCTTCAATGACTAGTTCAATCTCCTTCTTCTTCTAAAACCTGCACTGGCCATACCAGCCACAGCTTATTTTTTCAATTCTGTAAAACTTTTATCAGTGCCACTCATTTACTTTTCAATTATACACTATATTCTCCCCCCACATAAATAGATAATAGATAAATACAGGATAGATAGATAATAAATAGATATCTTAATCATCAGAGTGTAAAGTCTGTCACTGAAATCAGACTCTGTAATTGTTTGATGACTGACTGGTAATTGGTGAGATTGTTCAGCAAATACAGGTGGCATTGGGTCTATGGAGTTGACAGGCTTTGAACCTTGTTTCAGTGATTCTCAGAGTATAGTATGAGGACCTTCTTCATCAAAACCAAGTAGAGTGCTTATAAAAAAAATGCAGATCTCGAACAAGTATCCCAATGATTTTGTGCTCATTAGAATTTGACAGCCACTGCATTAATGTAATTAATGATGTAGGAAGGCAGTTAGTTTTTTACTGACAAGCAGCATAAAGGAAGGCTCTGACAAAGAGCGAGGATCATTGCAAAATGGTCTATGAGTGATCTTGCATCTGTAAGGAGAGCTGAGGAGTTTCTACCTAGGTCAAGATAATAAAGAAACTGGATTTTTATTGAGCTTCCCACTGATGGTACTGTTAGAGGCTTTGAAGAATTATCTCTCTTAATCTTTACAACAACTAGTCAAAGACAGTTTTAATTTTTGCAAAAGGACCTTGAAGAAGTTAAGCAACTTGCTCATAGTCACCCAATTAATCCCACATCATTTGATCCCAAAGTCAAGCCCTTCCTAATACACTATGCTCAGACATCAAAACATGCTAGCAATTAAAATTAATATCACTGTGTTGAAAGGCATCTTGTTTACAATGCCAGGTTTATGACAAAAATTTGTTTGTGAACAACACTTGAAAACCAACGAAGTGCCTTTTAGCAGTATTTTTTTTAATTTTTAAATGCAATATGTGATTTGTTGTTGTTGTTGCTTAGGCTGCTAAAAGCACATTAATTTATGATTTTATTAAGTCTTCCTGCTTTACTTAAAAACTTCTCATTTTCCATGTAGCTTTCTGAACCACAAATTGGTTCTGTCATGTGTTGCCATGTGATGTGCTTTATAAAAGTCAAGGCATTATTGATATCTCAGGATAACAGAGAAAGAGGTATTTTTAGCTTGATTAAAAATAAGGAAGACAAGGTACTGAAGAGAAGGGAATCAGAGGGATGTCCAGGAAGAAGGTTCCAAAGGAGGAGACTCACTGTGACTGGAGATAAAGGACTTTAAAACATGTTCCCCAGTCTTTCAATTTTAAGTCAGCAAAAGTTACCAACACTTACAGTAAAGAGTCAGTGAACAGCCACACACAAGTAAATCAAAATGGAAATCCTAGGAAGTAGGACCATCCTGGGACCAATTTAATCCACCATAGACAAGTAGAATGAGGTTCAGAAGAGCAATAAATGTCAGTGATAGAGGGAAAATTAGGGGCATTTCAACCAAGCTAGCATTAACCCAAGAGTTAGACACTTTCTAGACATTCCTCTTGCCTTGAACCCTGATGGCCATCAGAATTCTGTGTGTAAATTCCAGTTGCCCCAGGACTCCTATGGAGGGAACTGCAAAAAAGAGGCTGACGACTTCTTTTATTTTGACTCAGGCTGACAGCACTCTCCAGCTATGCTATACTGACTTTCAGGAGAGGCTGCTCTGCATAGATGAAGCACAGAAACTGAGAAATAGGATCCTGGGAGCTAGGGCAGAGGCTTTTGTCTTTCTAATTAAACCCAGCAGATTCAAGTTGGGTCAGCTGAGCAACTCAGGCTTCTAACATGTCACTGAGTTAGTGGGAAGTCAGGATTTGGGGGCTGATTTAGTTTGCATTTATATTTCATTTTTTATTTTTAAATTTTCTTGGTGTAAGAATATCTTCTCCTTTTGACACATGTAAAATCCATTGTGAGGATTTTAGATGGTAGAGATTAACCGACTCATCTTCATTTTCTTTCTCATGACCTTACCTTGGGGAATACAGAGTGGTGCAGGAGAAAGAATGTGACACACACACACCTGGTTCTGAATCCCTCCAGTGCATCTTTCTGACTATAGGATCTCTTTCCTCTTCATTAAAGTAGGAACAATCCTACTTCCCTTATCTGGCTCCTGTGAGGATCAAGTAAGATAG
Organism: Tursiops truncatus; assembly: GCF_011762595.2. Taxonomy (NCBI): domain Eukaryota; kingdom Metazoa; phylum Chordata; class Mammalia; order Artiodactyla; family Delphinidae; genus Tursiops; species Tursiops truncatus. The sequence continues at coordinate 129,034,551 of NC_047037.1, read as the reverse complement.
TACAAGCATACCACTTAGCAATTGTCAATATATAACTTTGTAAAGTTATTAAATGACTCTCATGCAAATGTAAAGTAAGCATGTGCCATAAATACACTGATGGAATAATAATGATGGAAATAAACTCCTTAATGATGGAACCAACAGGACAGTAAAACTGGTTCAAAGAAGAGTTAAAGGAACAGTGATTATATAGTCCACCCAGAGAGGTTAACTGAAATAAGAATGCTGAATTAGAGATGAAACTGATTTTTGTCCTACAGAACAATAAAACCATAATTTTTGAGGTTGTCTTTTGTACCAGACATAAATTATTTGCATCTCTATTGGACAAAAAGTCTACAAGTTAACATATAATTTCATAGTCTTGACCCTGAACAATAGGAAATAGTAAAACAAACAAAAGTACAATCTCCTAGAAAGTTAAATCATCCTTGGGTGGGCCAGTTAGACAATGATCCCAAATGACCTTAAAAACACATGCATTCATCCTCTTGTTTTATTTCCAAGTGTTAGATAATTTTCTCAACAATCCCTCTCGTATCATAAGTAATCTCTGAAGATTATTTATGTTACAGAAAATCTGGTGTCATTGTGTTGGACCTAATTAATGTACATGGGTGCAATAAGAGCTTTGATTAACTGCATAAGTTTCTTTGAGTATGGCAAACAAATTCAGAGATTCTGTTTAGCAGCTACTAAGGTTAGAAAATTAACTTCCATATGGAAATTTCAAAAGAATCACTGATTGCATTTTCATAAGCCTCTCTTGTTCCAGAAGTGTTTTTGTGGCCCTTATTGGTGTATTAATTTCCTATTGCTGCTTAAACAAATCACCATAAACTTGGTGGTTTAAAACAACACAAATTTATTCTCTTACAACTCTGAGGTCAGAAGTCTGACAAGGGTCTCACTGGGCTAATGTCAAAGAGTTGGCAGGGTGGGTTCCTGCTGGAAGCTCTCAGGGAAAATCAGTACCCTTGCCTCTTCCAGCTTTGGGAGGCCTCCTGTAATCCTTGGTTTGTGGACCCTTTCCTCCATCTTCAAAGCTGGTAATGAGCATCTTTCAATCTCTTTTGCTCTGTCCCTCTCCTTCTGTCTGTCTGACTTCTCCTGGATCTCTCTTATAAAGACCCTTGTGATTATTTTGGGCCCACCCAGATAAAGCGATATGATCCCCCCATTTTAAGATACTTAACTTGATCACATCAACAAGTCCGTTTTGCTACATTCTAGGTTCTGGGGATTAGGACGTGCACACTTGCAGTTAGGGAACCATTATTCACCCTACCAAACAAGGGTAAGAAACTAAACACAAGAAACTCATCTGCACAGTATTCTTATACTACCTACACATTTTGGTGAATTTCTCTCTCTTTGAGGGGCCCAACCTCTGGTAGATTTCCTGTCCTGCCAGTAAATGACCTTCCTCATGAGATTTATAGAAACCATAGAACAAATAACAGACAAGTTTCCTAAGAGAGCTTTCTAGATCTTGGTTCTAAGTATGAGGAACAACACTTGTTTCTTCGGTGTGGGTTTGCTATACCTGATTAAATGAGATTTATTCTCAGATGTGGCAATCTTGGTATGACCTTATTGACACAACAAATTTGTCCAACTGTGTCCTGGTGAAAACAGAAGACAATTGTTTGTTTATCTTATGCAAATAACCACATTGCCATAAAAACTAGTGTGTTGTTACTGAATTTTGAGTAGTCAGGGAAAATAAATTACCATATAAAGAATGTGTCATTTACAGGAGACTACATTGAGGGTTAAAGATAAAGGATAACTTCACTTCCTTAATAGAACATTTACATATCAGCAAAACTCAAAACCCAATAACCTCAATTAGATTTCCCCCCACTATTCATTTAATCCTACTTAAGTCGTGTACATCCGGACGTTGGGTCAGCATTCTGCATTCCTAAGGTCTTCTACTCCAGACCTACTAAAAAGAGTCCTGGAAGTCCTGATTCAGTGCTGTGCTACAGTCACAGTTGTCTAAGTGATATCACTGTAGCTCCAAAGTCTATACCAGTGACTTGATTTCTTAAAGTACCAACAGTAAGAGTATCAGGTACTGATCTAGGGTGGCCTTGGCCTGCAGCAGCTTGAAGCAGGGTTTCAGTTCCCGGCCAGTCATTGAGGTCGGGTCTCGGCGGTGAGAACACCAAAACCTAGCCACTAGACCAGCGGTCAGTGCCAGGGCCCTGGCCCTATGGCTTTGCAGAAAAAGAATTCCACAAGGATGGAAAGTAGCGGAACAAAGTATTTATTAAGGGAAAAAAAGAGTACAGGACGTGTGGATAGACACACGGGTGGGCTCAGAGAGAGAGTCGTGCCCTCATGGCAGTTTGAATCACATTTATGGGGTGTTTCTTCTGTGTTTCCTTTGACCAATCATTTTGATTTGCTTGGTTCAGAATCCATATTTGGTGTATCAGGATTTTCCCAGGTGTGTGCGTGCATCTCTCAGCAAAGATGGATTCTAGTGAAGAGGCCTATGGGTAGACTTAGCCACTTAGCATCACTCCTCTTTTGACCTCCAGGGAGTCTTTCTGCACATGTGTAGTCGGGGAGGTCTCCTGACTTCGAGAATGAGGAATATGTGGTCTCTTATCTTCTATCTGGGCAAGACCCAGCCTCCTCTCTCAATTGTCCTGGACAACATATATACAGGTCTTGTTTTTTAATCCATTCAGCCAGTCTATGTCTTTTGGTTGAAGCATTTAATCCATTTACATTTAAGGTAATTATCGATATGTATGTTCCTATTACTATTTTCTTAATTGTTTTGGGTTTGTTATTGTAGGATTTTTCCTTCTCTTGTGTTTCCTGCCTAGAGAAGTTCCTTTAGCATTTGTTGTAAGGCTGGTTTGGTGGTGCTGAATTCCCTTAGGTTTTGCTTGTCTGTAAAGGTTTTAATTTCTCCATCGAATCTGAATGTGATCCTTGCTGAGTAATCTTGGTTTTAGGCTTCTTCCTTTCATCACTTTAAATATGTCCCTCCACTCCCTTCTGGCTTTCAGAGTTTCTGCTGAAAGATCAGCTGTTAACCTTACAAGGATTACCTTGTATGTTATTTGTTGATTTTCCCTTGATACTTTTAATATTTTTCTTTGTATTTAATTTTTGAAAGTTTTATTAATATGTCTTGGCATTTTTCTCCTTGGCTTTATCCTCTATGGGACTCTCTGTGCTTCCTGGACTTCATTGACTATTTCCTTTCCCATATTAAGGAAGTTTTCAACTATAATCTCTTCAAATATTTTCTCAGTCCCTTTCTTTTTCTTTCTTCTTTCTGGACCCCTATAATTCTAATGTTGACGCATTTAATATTGTCCCAGAAGTCTCTGAGACTCTCTTCAATTATTTTCATCCTATTTTCTTTATTCTGCCCTGTGGTAGTTATTTTCACTATTTTATCTTCCAGGTCACTTATCCGTTCTTCTGCCTCAGTTATTCTGCTATTGATTCCTTCTAGAGAATTTTTAATTTCATTTATTCTGTTGTTCATCATTGTTTGCTCTTTAGTTCTTCTAGGTCCTTGTTAAAGGTTTCTTGTTTTCTCCATTCTATTTCCAAGATTTTAGGTCATTTTTACTATCATTACTCTGAATTCTTTTTCTGGTAGACTGCCTATTTCCTCTTCATTTTTTTGGTCTGTTGGGTTTTCACCTGGCTCCTTCATCTGCTATGTGATTCTAGGTCTTCTCATTTTGCTTAACTTACTGTGTTTGAGGTCTCCTATTCACAGGCTGCAAGTTCCTAGTTCCCATTGTTTTTGATATCTGCCCCCACTGGATAAGGTTAGTTCAGTGGGATGAGTAAGCTTCCTGGTGGAGGGGACAGGTGCTTGTGTTCTGGTGTATGAGGCTGGATCTTGTTTTCTGGTGGGCAGGATAGTGTCCTGTTGAGGTGTTTTGGAGTGTCTGTGAACGTATTACAAATTTATGCATGCTTTCTGCTAATGAGTGTGGTGGTTTCCTGTTTTGCTAGTTGTTTGGCATAGGATGTCCAGCATTTTACTTGCTGGTCGTTGATGGAGCTGGGTCTTAGCATTGAGATAGTGATCTCTGGGAGAGTTTTCACCATTTGATATTACATGGAGCCAGGAGTCTCTAGTGGACCAACGTCCTGATCTCAGCTTTCCCTTCTCAGAGGCTCAGGACTGACACCCGGCCAAAGCTCCAAGACACTGTCAGCCACATGGCTCAGAAGAAAAGTGAGACAAGAAAAAAAGAAAGAAAAAATAAAATAAAATAAAGTTATTAAAATAAAAATTTAAAAGATATATTGTTAAAAATTAAAAACTAATAAAAAGAAAGAAGAGAGCATCCAAACCAAAAAACATAACAAGCACTTAAAAACTATACAAAAAAAAAGGTGGACAGACAGAACCCTCAGACAAATTGTAAAAGTAAAGCTATACAGACAAAATTACACAAAGAAGCATACACATACACACAAAAAGGGGAAAATATATATATATATATATTTTTTTTTTAAAAAAGAGGAAAAGAGCAACCAAATCAATAAACAAATCTACCAATGATAACGAGCTCTAACTGGTAAACTAAGGTAAACATAAAACCAAAAACCAATTAGATACAGAAAGCAAACCCCAAGGGTACAGTTGCTCCCAACATATACGGCCTCAATTTTTGGATGATTCTTTGTCTGTTCAGGTATTCCACAGATGCAGGGTACATCAAGTTGATTGTGGAGATTTAATCTGCTGCTCCTGATGCTGCTGGGAGAAATTTCCCTTTCTCTTCTTTGTTTGCACAGCTCCTGGGGTTCAGCTTTGGATTTGGCCTTGCCTCTGCATGTAGGTCACCTTTGGGCATCTTTTCTCCTCCCAGACAGGACAGGGTTAAAGTAGGAGCTGATTAGGGGGCTCTGGCTCACTCAGGCCGTGGGAAGGAAGGGGTATAGAATGCAGGATAACTGTGACAGCAGAAGCCAACATGACATTGCAACAGCCTGAGGTGCACCATGTGTTCTCCTGGGGAAGTTGTCCCTGTACCACGGCACCCTGGCAGTGGCGGGCTGCACATGTTTCCAGGAAGGAAAGTGTGGATAGTGACGTGTGCTTGCACACAGGCTTCTTGGTGGCTGCAGCAGCCTTACCATTTCATGCCCGTCTCTGGTGTCTGCCCTGATAGCCATGGCTTGTGCCCGTCTCTGGAGCTCATTTAGGCAGTGCTCTGAATCCCCTCTCCTTGCACACCCAGAAACAATGGTCTTTTGCCTCTTAGGCAGGTCTAGACTTTTTCTCGGACTCTCTCCTGGCTAGCTGTGGTGAACTAGCCCCCTCCGGGCTGTGTTCACGTAGTCCACCCCAGTCCTCTCCCTGGGATCCGACCTCCAAAGCCTGAACCTCAGCTCCCAACCCTCACCCGCCCTAACAGGTGAGCAGACAAGCCTCTCAGGCTGGTGAGTGCTGGTCGGTACTGATCCTCTGTGCAGGAATCTCTCTGCTTTGCTCTGCAACCCTGTTGCTGCACTCTCCTCCATGGCTCCTAAGCTTCCCCTCTGTCCACCCTCCCACCCACCTACACCCCGTCTCCACCAGTGAAGGGTCTTCCTAGTGTGTGGAAACTTTTCCTCCTTCACAGTTCACTCCCAGATGTGCAGGTCTCATCCCTATTCTTTTGCCTCTGTTTTTTCTTTTTCTTTTGCCCTACCCAGGTACTTGGGGAGTTTCTTGCCTTTTGGGAAGTCTGAGGTCTTCTGCCAGTGTTCAGTAGGTGTTCTGTATAAATTGTTCCACATGTAGATGTATTTCTGATGTATTTGTGGAAGGTGATCTCCAAATCTTACTCCTCCGCCATCATGAAGTTCCCTCTAGCTGTCTTTATATATACAAGGTTGTTTTAAGTTGCTGATCTCTTAATTTCAAATGAAATTCCCATTTCCTTCATTTGTACTCTCCTCATGGTTGCTGGTTTTGATATCATATTTGGATGATATGTACAAAGTCATAAGTAGGATGACTTCCTACTTTTACTGTGTATTTCCCTTTACGGGTGAGCTTTCCCATTTGTGATTTTCTAGTTTCTAGTTGTGGTTCCTTCACCCCACCACACCCCTGCCTAGAGAAGTTCCTTTAGCATTTGATTCAAAGCTGGCTTGGTGTTGAATTCTCTTAGTTTTTGCTTGCCTGTAAAGATATTAATTTCTCCACTGAATCTGAATGAGAACCTTGCTGGGTAGAGTATTCTTGGTTGTAGATTTTTCCCTTTCATCATTTTAAATATATCATGCCACTCCCTTCTGGCCTGCAGAGTTTCTGCTGAAAAATCAGCTGATAACCTTATGGGGATTCCCTTGTATGTTACTTGTTGCTTTTCCCTTGTTGCTTTTAGTATTTTTTCTCTGTATTTACTTTTGTTAGTTTGATTAATATGTGTCTCAGTGTGTTTCTCCTTGGGTTTATTCTGTATAGGACTCTCTGAACTTCCTGGACTTGGGTGACTATTTCCTTTCCCATGTTAGGAAAGTTTTCAATTATAATCTCTTCAAATATTTTCTCAGTCCCTTTCTCTTCTCTTCTTCTTCTGAGACCCTAGTAATGTGAATGGTGATGCATTTCATGCTGTCCAAGAAGTCTCTGATACTGTCCTCATTTCTTTTCATTATTTTTCTTTATTCTGTTCTGCAGCAGTGGTTTCTAGCACTCTGTCTTCCAGCTCACTTACTCATTATTCTGTCTCACTTATTCTGCTATTGATTCCTTCCTTTTTTTTTTTTTTTCAGTTATTGTGCTCTTCATCTCTGTTTGTTTGTTCTTTAAGTCTTCTATCTCTATGTTAAACATTTCTTGTATCTTCTTGGTCTATGTCTCTATTCTTTTTCTGAGATTTTTGAATTATTTTTACTATCATTACTGTGAATTCTTTTTAGGTAGATTGCCTGGTCCTTCTTCATTTAGTTGTTCTTGTATGTTTTTATCTTGCTTCTTCATCTGCAATACATTTCTCTGTTATCTTATTTTCTCTAATTTACTGTGTTTGTGGTTTCCTTTCTGAAGGCTGCAGGGTCGTACTTCCTCTTGCTTCTAGTGTCTACCCCCTGGTGGTTGAGGATGGTCCATGGGCTTGTGCAGGTTTCCTGGTGGGAGGGACTGGTGCCTGCCTTCTGGTGGGTGGAGCTGGGTCTTGTCTCTCTAGTGGGCAGGGCCATGTCAAGGGGTGTGTTTTGGGGTGTCTATGAGTTTAGTACAACTGTAGGCAACCTGTATGCTCATGGGTGGGACTGTGTTCCTGTCTTGCTGGTTGTTTGGCCTGAGACATTTCAACACTGGAGCTACAGGCTGTTGGGTGCGGTCAGGAATTAGTGCCAATATGTGGACCTCTGGGAGAGCTCATGCATATTAATATTCCCTGGGACTTCCACTACCAGTGTCCTTGCCCTTACAGTGAACTACAGCCAACCTTTGCCACCCCAGGAGAACCTCCAATATCCCTAAGTAAGTCTAGCTCATGTTCTTACGGAGGTAGTGCTTTGAGCTGGGTCCTAGTGTGATGAGACCTTGTGTGCACCTTCTAAGAGTGGAATTTCTGTTTCTCCCAGCCCTGTGGAGTTCCTGCATTCAAGCCCTGATGGCCTTCAAGGCTAAATGCTCTAGGGGGTTCTTCCTCTCAATGCCAGACCCTCAGACTGTCTTGGAGAGCTATTTTTATGTGGGAACATTTCTGTGTAGCCTGAGTGGGTTTCTTTTCTTTCTTTTTTTTTTTTTTTTTTGGTGTGATGCTGCTTTTAGTATGGATGACTGCCACCTCTTTCCTCAGTGTATGCTGGCCATTATCCCCTTGATAGGGGGTTTGACTATCATTGTGGTGACCAAAACCCTAGATATTGAGAAAGACCTCCCCTTTGTTCTGTCAGGAACAGGGTCTGCTCCCTAGTTGTTGGAGTGGAGGTCCCCATATCTGCTTTTAGCTGTGTTTCTGATCTGTGGTATGAGGTAGGTGGGATTGGAGCACTCCCACTGTGAGAGAAGCCAATGTGTATTCCTCCTCTGGAGGTGTTCACCTGTGATTGTGCTCTGTTGTGTCACATTTCCCCTGTTGTGCAGGCTCACAGAGTACACAGTTGTTGGCACTGCTCTTGGCTCCACCTTAACCCTGGGTAGGCCAGCTATTGGCCCTGGTGACTCTCACTCATTGTTTTCACCAGCCCAGCACAGTTCCACTGAAGTCACGTCCTAGGACTGCAGTAGTTGTGCACCTGGACCCGCTGTGAGAACTATGAAAGCAGCTCAGACTCTGGCTTGGCCCAACCCCCAAGTGTACGTGCCCACAAAGCCCACAGCTGCTAAAGCCAGACCTATCTCAGCTGTGGGAGAACTTGTCTGTTTGGTAGTTCCACAGGCTCTGAGTTTATGAAGCCATCACTGGAGATGGAAATCCATGGTTCATGCAGCCGTGAGGAGAGATTTCACCTCTTCTTCCTTAGCCACATGGTCCCTGGGCTCAGCTGTGGTTTCAGCCCCACCTCTATGTGTGGGCCACCTACTGTCTTTTGCTCCTGAGGCTGCCAGAGCACACAAGCCTGCCAAGCAATGCTAGCTTTTCTAATCAGTAAACCTGTGTACAAAGTTTAGAATGCTCAGTTTAACTAGCTTCTTCATCAGAAAACAAAACAATCTGTAAAAACAAAATTTCACTTGAACTATAATTTTCAGTGATACAATTAGGCCTGAAATGGCCTTTTAGCCTATTTTTAATTCTTTTTAAAATCAAATATGATCAAAGGTGCATTTTTGTTATAGGAACTTAAGTTTTTACATAAAAATGCTTCTGAGCTAGGAATTTCTGTAATTTTTTTAAGGGTAGCACATCAAGTATACTAAAATTTCAGTTTCTCTATATTATGGTAAGCCTGGGAATAATAATATAAACAATCAAATATGTAAACAAAAATAAAATGATCCTTTACTTTGTAAGGTTTTATAATTTAAATTGTTAATACTTTCTGGAGCTAGGATTAAATTTCACATTTACAGAATGAGGTGAAGAGCCTTTTCTCATCTCTGGACACAGCACACAGTCACTGAGGGCTGTGGCTTCAGTTCAACAACCTTAGCCATGGGTTGAAAGTAAACACAGAACATAAAAACTCATGGGGACAGAAGTTAAAGGGTAGTTCTGATAAATAATCCTACTCAAACAAAATAAAAAGGCTAAGAAACCAAATTATTGGTTATCTCTCACCCTAGAGATGAAGAATTAGATGACTTTCATCTACCTGACTGGTCACCATATAATCAGAACAAAAAGTCAGATTCCCAATTGTTGTTGCCACCAATGGAGAACACCTTGTGCAAATCAAATTCACATACACATAGGGCCTTTGCCTTTGTTCTTAATCCCCATTAGTCCCTAGACTTGGTCATGGCTCAAACTGAGAGGTTCTGAGACACAAAAGGCTTCCCTGACTATGCACTGGAGATGGCACTGGGGAGATGGCCCAGTGGTGCACGACTAGATGTGGATCTACTGGTCCTTGCAGCCAGTTTTGGAAGAGAAATAGCTCAAACTATGAGTTAGGCAAGATATTTTCAGTTTGACATACTTGAGGAAAAATCAGATTCAAAACATAGAATCAGAAGAAAAGAAACTGGAAAAAATAACAAAAACAGAAACAGAGAAAAGCACAGTCTTTCCAATTCTCAAAAAAGAAATCTCTGGAGAGGAGCTTCAAGATGGCGGAAGAGTAAGATGCAGAGATCACCTTCCTCTCCACAAATACATCAGAAATAAATCTACATGTGGAACAGTTCTTACAGAACACCTACTGAATGCTGGCAGAAGACCTCAGCCTTCCCAAAAGGCAACAAACCCCCATGTACCTGAGTAGGGCAAAAGAAAAAACAGAGACAAAAGAATAGGGATGGGGCCTGCACCAGTGGGAGGGAGCTGTGAAGGAGGAAAGGTTTCCACACACTAGGAAGCCCCTTTGTGAGCGGAGACGGCCGGTGGCGGAGGGGAGAGCTTCGGAGCCGCGGAGGAGAGTGCAGCAACAGAGGTGCAGAGGGCAGAGCAGAAAGATTCCCGGACAGAGGATCGGTGCCAACCAGCCCGAGAGGCTTGTCTGCTAACCCACTGGGGTGGGTGGGGGCTGGAAGCTGAGGCTCGGGCTTCGGTCAGATCCCAGGGAGAGGACTAGGGATGACAGCATGAACACAGTCTGAAGGGGCAAGTGCGCCACAGCTAGCCAGAAGGGAGTCGGGGAAGATGCCTGGAGCTGCAAAAGAGGCAAGAGACTTTTTCTTGCCTCTCTGTTTCCTGGTGCATGAGGAGAGGGGATTAACAGTACCACTTAAAGGATCTCCAGAGATGGGCGCGAGCCATGGCCATTAGCATAGACCCCAGAGACGGGCATAGGATGCTAAGGCTACTGCTGCCACCACCAAGAAGCCTGTGTGCGAGCACAGGTCACTCTCCACACCTCCCCTCCTAGGAACCTGTGCAGCCCGCCACTGCCAGGGTCCCGTGATCCAGGGACAGCTTCCCCGGGATAACACACGGCATGCCTCAGCGGTTGCAATGTCACTCTGGCCTCTGATGCTGCAGGCTCGCCCCACATCCGTACCCCTCCCTCACGCCCAGCCTGAGTGAGCCAGAGCACCCGAATCAGATGCTCCTTTAACCCCGTCCTGTCTGAGTGAAGAACAGACGCCCTCAGGCGACCTACATGCAGAAGTGGGTCCAAATCCAAAGCTAAACCCCAGGAGCTGTTCGAACCAAAAGAGAAAGGGAAATCTCTCCCAGCAGCTACAGGAGCAAAGGATTAAATCTCCACAATCAACTTGATGTACCCTGCATCTGTGGAATACCTGAATAGATGACGAAACATCCCAAATTGAGGAGGTGGACTTTGGGAGCAAAGATATATATATTTGCTTCCCTTTTTTGATTCTTGTGAGTGTGTATGTGTATGTTTCTGTGTGTGATTTTGTCTGTATAGCTTTGCTTTTACCATTTGTCTTAGGGTTATATCTGTCCTTTTTTTTTTTAACTTTTTAAAAATTTTTTCTTAATAATTATATTTTATTTTAATAACTATTTTATTTTATCTTCCTTCTTTCTTTCTTTCTATTTTTTCTCACTTTTATTCTGAGCTGTGGGGATGAAAGGCTCTTGGTGCTCCAGCCAGGTGTCAGGGTTGTGCCTCTGAAGTGGGCAAACCAAGTTCAGGACACTGCTCCACGAGAGACCTCCCATCTCCACATAATATCAAATGGCAAAAATCTCCCAGAGATCTCCATCTCAATGCCAAGACCCAGCTTCACTCAACGACCAGCAAGCTACAGTGCTGGACACCCTATACCAAAAAATAGCAAGACAGGAACAAAACACCATCCATTAGCAGAGAGGTGGCCTAAAATCATAATAAGGCCACAGACACCCCAAAACACACCACCAGACGTGGACCTGCCCACCAGAAAGACAAGATGCAGCTTCACCCACCAGAACACAAACACTAGTCCCCTCCACCAAGAAGCCTACACAGTGCACTGAACCAACCTTAGCCACTGGGGACAGACACCAAAAACAATGGGAACTACAAACCAGCAGCCTGCTAAAAGGAGACCCCAAACACAGTAATTTAAGCAAAATGAGAAGACGGACAAACAAACAGCCAAAGAAGGAGCAAAGCCAAAACCCACCAGACCTAACAAATGAAGAGGAAATAGGCAATTTACCTCAAAAAGAATTCAGAATAATGATAGTAAAGGTGATCCAAAATCTTGGAAATAGAATGGAGAAAATACAAGAAATGTTTAACAAGGACCTAGAAGAACTAAAGTACAAACAAACAGTGATGAACAACACAGTAAATGAAATTAAAATTTCTCTAGAATGGATCAATAGCAGAATAACTGAGGTAGAACAATGGATAAGTGACCTGGAAGATAAAATAGTGGAAATAACTACCACAGAACAGAGGAGAAAAAAGAATGAAAAAATTGAGGACAGCCTCAGAGACCTCTGGGACAACATTAAATGCACCAACATTCGAATTATAGGGGTCCCAGAAAAAGAAGAGAAAAAGAAAGGGACTGAGAAAATATTTGAAGTAAAGTTGAAAACTTCCCTAACATAAGAAAGGAAATAGATAATCAAGTCCAGTAAGCACAGAGAGTCCCAAGCAGGATAAATCCTAGGAGAAACATGCCAAGATACATATTAATCAAACTATCAAAAATTAAATACAATGAAAAAATATTAAAAGCAACAAAGGAAAAACAACAAATAACACATAAGGAAATCCCCATAAGGTTAACAGCAGAGCTTTCAGCAGAAATTGTGCAAGCCAGAAGGGAGTGGCAGGACATATTTAAAGTGATGAAGGAGAAAATCCTACAACCAAATTATTCTACACAGCAGGATCTCATTCAAATTTGATGGAGAAATTAAAACCTTTACAGACAAGCAAAAGATAAGAGAATTCAGCACCACAAATGCTAAGGGAACTTCTCTAGGCAGGAAACACAGAGGAGGAAAAGACCTCTAATAACTAACCCAAAACAATTAAGAAAATGGCAATAGGAACATACATATCCATAATTACCTTAAATGTAAATGGATTAAATGCTCCCACCAAAAGACATAGACTGGCTGAATGGATACAAAAACAAAACCCATATACATGCTGTCTACAAGAGACCCACTTCAGACCTAGGGACACATACAGACTGAAAGTCACGGGATGGAAAAAGATATTCCATGCAAATGGCAATCAAAAGAAAGCTGGAGTAGAAATTCTTATATCAGACAAAATATACTTCAAAATAAGGACTATTACAAGAGTCAAAGAAGGACACTACATAATGATCAAGGGATTGACCCAAGAAGAAGATATAACAATTGTAAATATTTATGCACCCAACATAGGAGCACCTCAATACATAGGGCAAATACTAAGAGCCATAAAAGGGGAAATTGACAGTAACACAATCATAGTATAGGACTTTAACCCCCCACTTTCACCAATGGACAGATCATCCAAAATGAAATTAAATAAGGAAACACAAGCTTTAAATGATACACTAAACAAAATGGACTTAATTGATATTTATAGGACATTCCATCCAAAAACAACAGAATACAAATTCTTCTCAAGTGCTCATGGAACATTCTCCAGGATAGATCATATCTTGAGTCACAAAACAAACCTTGATGAATTTAAGAAATTTGAAATCATATCAAGTATCTTTTTGACCAAAACGCTATGAAACTAGATATCAATTACAGGAAAAGAGTCTGTAAAAAATACAAACACATGGAGGTTAAAGAATATACTACTTAATAACCAAGAGATAACTGAATAAATCAAAGAGGAAATCAAAATATTCCTAGAAACAAATGACAATGAAAACACGAAAACAAAACCTATGGGATGCAGCAGAAGCAGTTGTAACAGGGAAGTTTATAGCAATACAATCCTACCTTAGGAAACAAGAAACATCTCAAATAAACAACCTAACCTTACACCTAAAACAATTAGAGAAAGAAGAAGAACAACAACAAAAAAACCCCAAAGTTAGCAAAAGGAAAGAAATCATAAAGATCAGAACAGAAATAAATGAAAAAGAAATAAAGGAAACGATAGCAAAGATCAATAAAACTAAAAGCTGGTTCTTTGAGAAGATAAACAAAAGTGATAAACCATTAGCCAGACTCATCAAGAAAAAAGGGAGAATACTCAAATCAATAGAATTAGAAATGAGAAAGGAGAAGTAACAACTGACACTGCAGAAATAAAAAGGATCATGAGAGATTACTACAAGCAACTTTATGTCAATAAAATGGACAACCTCGAAGAAATGAACAATTTCTTAGAAAAGCACAACCTTCAGATACTGAACCAGGAAGAAATAGAAAATATGAACAGACCAAAAACAAGCACTGAAATTGAAATTGCGATTAAAAATCTTCCAACAAACAAAAGCCCAGGACCAGATGGCTTCACAGGTGAATTCTATGAAACATTTAGAGAAGAGCTAACACCTATCCTTCTCAAACTCTTCCAAAATATAGCAGAGGGAGGAACACTCCCAAACTCATTCTACGAGACCACCATCACCCTGATACCAAAACCAGACAAGGATGTCACAAAGAAAGAAAACTATAGGCCAATATCACTGATGAACATAGATGCAAAAATCCTCAACAAAATACTAGCAAACAGAATCCAACAGCACATTAAAAGGATCATACACCATGATCAAGAGGGATTTATCCCAGGAATGCAAGGATTCTTCAATATATGCAAATCAATCAATGTGATACACCATATTAACAAATTGAAGGAGGAAAACCATATGATCATCTCAATAGATGCAGAAAGCTTTCGACAAAATTCAACACCCATTTATGATAAAAACCCTCCAGAAAGTAGGCATTGAGGGAACTTTCCTAAACATAAAAAAGGCCGTATATGACAAATCGACAGCCAACATCGTCCTCAATGGTGAAAAACTGAAACCATTTTCACTAACATCAGGAACAAGACAAGGTTGCCCACTCTCACCATTATTATTCAACATAGTTTTGGAAGTTTTAGCCACAGCAGTCAGAGAAGAAAAAACATAAAGGGAACTCAAAGTGGAAAAGAAGTAAAACTGTCACTGTTTGCAGATGACATGATGCTATACATAGAGAATCCTAAAGATGTTACCAGAACACTACTAGAGCTAATCAATTAGTTTAGTAAGGTAGCAGGATACAAAATTAATATACAGAAATCTCTAGCATTCCAATACACTAATGATGAAAAATCTGAAAGTGAAATTAAGAAAACACTACCATTTACCACTGCAACAAAAAGAATAAAATAGGAATAAACCTACGTAAGGAGACAAAAGACCTGTGCAGAAAATTATAAAACACTGATGAAAGAAATTAAAGATGATACAAATAGATGGAGAGATATACCATGTTCTTGGATTGGAAGAATCAACATTGTGAAAATGACTCTACTACCCAAAGCAGTTTACAGATTCATTTCAATCCCTGTCAAACTACTACTGGCATTTTTCACAGAACTAGAACAAAAAATTTCACATTTTGTATGGAAACACAAAAGACCCCGAATAGCCAAAGCAATCTTTAGAATAAAAACGGAGCTGGAAGAATCAGCCTCCCTGACTTCAGACTATACTACAAATCTACAGTAGTCAAGAAAGTATGGTACTGGCACAAAAACAGAAATATAGATCAATGGAACAGGATAGAAAGCCCAGAGATAAACCCACGCACATATGGTCACCTTATGTTTGAAAAAGGAGGCAAGAATATACAATGGAGAAAAGACAGCCTCTTCAATAAGTGGTGCTGGGAAAACTGGACAGCTACATGTAAAAGTATTAAATTAGAACACTCCCTAACACCATACACAAAAATAAACTCAAAATGGATTAAAGACCTAAATTAAGGCCAGACACTAGAAAACTCTTAGAGGAAAACATAGGCAGAACACTCTATGACATAAATCACAGCAAGATCCTTTCTGACCCTGCTCCTAGAGAAATGGAAATTAAAGCAAAAATAAACAAATGGGACCTAATGAAACTTAAAAGCTTTTGCACAGCAAAGGAAACCATAAACACGTTGAAAAGACAACCCTCAGAATGGGAGAAAATATTTGCAAATGAAGCAAGTGAAACAGGAATAATCTCCAAAATTTACAAGCAGCTCATGTAGCTCAATAACAAAAAGACAAGCAACCCAATCCAAAACTGGGCAGAAGACCTAAATAGACGTTTCTCCAAAGAAGATATACAGATTGCCAACAGACACATGAAAGAATGCTCAACATCATTAATCATTAGAGAAATGCAAATCAAAACTACAATGAGATATCATCTCACACCAGTCAGAATGGTCATCATCAAAAAATCTACAAACAATAAATGCTTGAGAGGGTTTGGAGAAAAGGGAACCCTCTTGCCCTCTTGGTGGGAATGTAAATTGATACAGCCACTATGGAGAACAGTATGGAGGTTCCTTAAAAAGCTACAAATAGAACTACCATATGACCCAGCAATCCCACTACTGGGCATATACCCTGAGAAAACCATAATTCAAAAAGAGTCATGTACCAAAATGTTCATTGCAGCTTTATTTACAATAGCCAGGACATGGAACAACCTAATCGTCCATCAACAGATGAATAGATAAACAAGGTATGGCCCATATATACAATGGAATATTACACAACCATAAAAAGAAAGGAAATTGATTTATTTGTAGTGAGGTGCATGGACCTAGAGTCTGTCATACAGAGTGAAGTAAGTCAGAAAGAGAAAAACAAATACCATATGCTAACACATATATATGGAATCTAAGAGAAAAAAAAAAAGGTCATGAAGTACCTCGGTGCAAGACCGGAATAAAGACACAGACCTACTTAGAGAATGGACTTTAGGATAAGGGGTGGGGGAAGGTAAGCTGTGATAAAGTGAGAGAGTGGCATGGACATATATGCACTACGAAACTTAAAATAGATAGCTGGTGGGAAGCAGCCGCATAGCACAGGGAGATCAGCTTGGTGCTTTGTGACCACCTAGAGGGGTGGGATAGGGAGGGTGGGAGGGAGGGAGATGCAAGAGAGAAGAGATATGGGAACATATGTATATGTATAGCTGATTCATTTTTTTATAAAGCAAAAACTAGCACACCATTGTAAGGCAATTATACTCCAATAAAGATGTTAAAAAAATGAAAAAGAAAAGTAGGCTCCTAAAATGGTACAGATGAACTGGTTTGCAGGGCAGAAATAGAGACACAGATGTAGAGAACAAATGTATGGACACCAAGGGGGGAAAGTGAGGGGGTGGGTGGGTGGGATGAATTGGGAGATTGGGATTGACATGTATACACTAATATGTATAAAATAGGTAACTAATAAAACCTGCTGTATAAGAAAGAAATAAAATAAAATTCAAAAATTAAAAAAATATACCTGACTATTACTAGAGTTAAATGCTAGCCACTTACTTCCTCAATTCTAAAATATATATATTTTATTTGGACCATAAATATCATCTTGGGAAAGAGCATAGAAATGAAACATTAATGAAAACTTTTATTTTTCTTCTTTTATCTCTTAATTTTTGTCTCTTGGCCATCAAATTATGTGTCTGATAAGAGAGAAGAAAGTCACACCATTTGACTCACTTGCTATTAAGCAGTTGTTGTCAAAAGGTCTAATACAGAGTAGAAATTAAAGCTATTTCCTAAAATAGGGACAATAGTTTAAGTATTGTTTTCAGTTAAGTATACTATAATTGTCCTCTGTGCAAATGCTTCTACATAAGGCAAGCAAATTGTAATTATGACTAATATAATTATATATCATTATCTAAATTGTGTATGCTTCAGCCTTGGCCCAGAAAATGGATTCCTTATGGACCTTATTCATCATATCCAGGAATTAGTCATTGTCTATTCACCCTGATCAATAATGCATTGGTGATTTCATAAAAGCTTATCAACAATTAATTTTTGAAGAAAGAACATATAAAAAATGTTCATCTAGGGCTGGGAGGAAGAAAGACAGAGGTAATTGTGTCAGTTAGGGAAACCTGATTTCGAAGGTCAAAAGATATTTCAGTTCAGTAAAGGACCAGGCAGGGTGTCTTTGTAGATATTGAGGCAGGAAAAGAAGCATTGTTAGAGCATGAAAAGGGGACTTTTTACCACTTGGATGAGCAGGGAAGAGAAACGGGAAGTGGGAGTTACTCTGCACCAGTGATTGGAACACTAAATCCAAGAATAAAACTAGCACAACAGGATCCAAACAAAGGGACACAGTAGACACACTTAGTGGAAATAAAATTGGATTTCTGACCTGGGTTTTAAGACCTTGCTATGAGCTATATGCTACATCAAGAGATAAATGCTACCAATTTCTGTACATTTTCAGAGAGCTCCATAAACTCTGGACAATGTATCAAATTGACTCACAGCATGACCCCCACAAAGGAAAAGTTGCCTTTAGGAAAAAGCTTTCTGAAAATCCTATAGAACTTAATGGAGATAACTACTTCTTTCCAAACATATCAGGAAGAGGGTTAGAACTGCACATTTTTAGAAGCATGAAGAAAGGATTTGAAAACTGGCTTAGTCCAAACCCTTAACCCAGTAGAGGTTTCCACTGAACCAAAGTCATAGACAAATTGTTCTCCACTCTCAGGCAAATGCTATAACCTGAATGCAGTAGCTTATTTATTTATTTTTTTTGTTTAAACATCTTTATTGGAGTATAATTGCTTTACAATGGTATGTTAGTTTCAGCTTCACAACAAAATGAATCAGTTATATATATACATATGTTCCCATATCTCTTCCCGCTTGCATCTCCCTCCCTCCCACCCTCCCTATCCCACCGCTCCAGGTGGTCACAAAGCACCGAGTTGATCTCCCTGTGCTATGCGGCTGCTTCCCACTAGCTATCTACCTTACGTTTGGTAGTGTATATATGTCCATGCCTCTTTATCGCTTTGTCACCGTTTACCCTTCCCCCTCCCCATAGCCTCAAGTCCATTCTCTAGTAAGTCTGTGTCTTTATTCCTGTTTCACCCCTAGGTTTTTCATGAGATTTTTTTTCTTAAATTCCATATATATGTGTTAGCATATGGTATTTGTCTCTCTCTTTCTGACTTACTTCACTCTGTATGACAGACTCTAGGTCTATCCACCTCATTACAAATAGCTCAATTTCATCTCTTTTTATGGCTGAGTAATATTCCATTGTATATATGTGCCACATCTTCTTTATCCATTCATCCGATGATGGACACTTAGGTTGTTTCCATCTCTGGGCTATTGTAAATAGACTGGCAATGAACATTTTGGTACATGACTCTTTTTGAATTATGGTTTTCTCAGGGTATATGCCCAGTACTAGGATTGCTGGGTCAAATGGTAGTTCTATTTGTAGCTTTTTAAGGAACCTCCATACTGTTCTCCACAGTGGCTGTATCAATTTACATTCCCACCAACAGTGTAAGAGGGTTCCCTTTTCTCCACACCCTCTCCAGCATTTATTGTTTCTAGATTTTTTGATGATGGCCATTCTGACTGGTGTGAGATGATATCTCATTGTAGTTTTGATTTGCATTTCTCTAATGATTAGTGATGTTGAGCAGTCTTTCATGTGTTTGTTGGCACTCTGTATATCTTCTTTGGAGAAATGTCTATTTAGGTCTTCTGCCCATTTTTGGATTGGTTTTTTTTTTTTTTTTTGTTATTAAGCTGCATGAGCTGCTTATAAATTTTGGAGATTAATCCTTTGTCAGTTGCTTCATTTGCAAATATTTTCTCCCATTTTGAGGGTTGTCTTTTGGTCTTCTTTATGGTTTCCTTTGCTGCACAAAAGCTTTTAAGTTTCATTAGGTCCCATTTGTTTATTTTTGCTTTAATTTCCATTTCTCTAGGAGCAGGGTCAGAAAGGATCTTGCTGTGATTTATGTCATAGAGTGTTCTGCCTATGTTTTCCTCTAAGAGTTTGATAGTTTCTGGCCTTACATTTAGGTCTTTAATCCATTTTGAGCTTATTTTTGTGTATGGTGTTAGTGAGTGATCTAATCTCATACTTTTACATGTAGCTGTCCAGTTTTCCCAGCACCACTTATTGAATAGGCTGTCCTTTCTCCACTGTACATTTCTTCCTCCTTTGTCAAAGATAAGGTGACCATATGTGCGTGGGTTTATCTCTGGGCTTTCTATCCTGTTCCATTGATCTATATTTCTGTTTTTGTGCCAGTACCATACTGTCTTGATTACTGTAGCTTTGTAGTATAGTCTGAAGTCAGGAAGCCTGATTCCTCCAGCTCCATTTTTCATTCTCAAGATTGCTTTGGCTATTCGGGGTCTTTTGTGTTTCCATACAAATTGTGAAATTTTTTGTTCTAGTTCTGTGAAAAATGCAAGTGGTAGTTTCATAGGGATTACATTGAATCTGTAGATTGCTTTGGGTAGTAGAGTCATTTTCACAATGTTGATTCTTCCAATCCAAGAACATGGTATATCTCTCCATCTATTTGTATCATCTTTAATTTCTTTCATCAGTGTCTTATAATTTTCTGCATACAGGTCTTTTGTCTCCTTAGGTAGGTTTATTCCTAGGTATTTTATTCTTTTGTTGCAGTGGTAAATTGGAGTGTTTTCTTGATTTCACTTTCAGATTTTTCATCTTTAGTGTATAGGAATGCCAGAGATTTCTGTGCATTAATTTTGTAGCCTGCTACTTTACCAAACTCATTGATTAGCTCTAGTAGTGTTCTGGTAACGTCTTTAGGATTCTCTATGTATAGTATCATGTCATCTGCAAACAGTGACAGCTTTACTTCTTCTTTTCCGATTTGGATTCCTTTTATTTCCTTTTCTTCTCTGATTGCTGTGGCTAAAACTTCCAAAACTATGTTGAATAATAATGGTGAGAGTGGGCAACCTTGTCTTGTTCCTGATTTTAGTGGAAATGCTTTCAGTTTTTCACCATTGAGGATGATGTTGGCTGTGGGTTTGTCATATATGGCCTTTATTATGTTGAGGAAAGTTCCCTCTATGCCTACTTTCTGCAGGGTTTTTATCATAAATGGGTGTTGAATTTTGTCAAAAGCTTTCTCTGCATCTATTGAGATGATCATATGGTTTTTCTCCTTCAATTTGTTAATATGGTGTATCACGTTGATTGATTTGCGTATATTGAAGAATCCTTGCATTCCTGGAATAAACCCCACTTGATCATGGTGTATGATCCTTTTAATGTGCTGTTGGATTCTGCTTGCTAGTATTTTGTTGAGGATCTTTGCATCTATGTTCATCAGTGATATTGGCCTGTAGTTTTCTTTCTTTGTGACATCCTTGTCTGGTTTTGGTATCAGGGTGATGTTGGCCTCCTAGAATGAGTTTGGGAGTGTTCCTCCCTCTGCCCTATTTTGGAAGAGTCTGAGAAGGATAGGTGATAGCTCTTCTCTAAATGTTTGATAGAATTCACCTGTGAAGCCATCTGGTCCTGGGCTTTTGCTTGTTGGAAGATTTTTAATCACAGTTTCAATTTCAGTGCTTGTGATTGGTCTGTTCATATTTTCTATTTCTTTCTGATTCAGTCTTGGCAGGTTGTACCTTTCTAAGAATTTGTCCATTTCTTCCAGGTTGTCCATTTTATTGGCATAGAGTTGCTTGTAGTAATCTCTCATGATCTTTTGTATTTCTGCAGTGTCAGTTGTTACTTCTCCTTTTTCATTTCTAATTCTATTGATTTGAGTCTTCTCCCTTTTTTTCTGGATGAGTCTGGCTAATGGTTTATCAATTTTGTTTATCCTTTCAAAGAACCAGCTTTTAGTTTTATTGATCTTTGCTATCGTTTCCTTCATTTCTTTTTCATTTATTTCTGATCTGATTTTTATGATTTCTTTCCTCCTGCTAACTTTGGGGTTTTTTTTGTTCTTCTTTCTCTAATTGCTTTAGGTGCAAGGTTAGGTTGTTTATTCGAGATGTTTCCTGTTTCTTAAGGTAAGATTGTATTGCTATAAACTTCCCTCTTAGAACTGCTTTTGCTGCATCCCATAGATTTTGAGTCGTCGTGTCTCCATTGTCATTTGTTTCTAGGTATTTTTTGATTTCCTCTTTGAATTCTTCAGTGATCACTTCGTTATTAAGTAGTGTATTGTTTAGCCTCCATGTGTTTGTATTTTTTGCTATAACCTGAATGCAGTAGCTTATTTAGCAACTCTCAGTTAACCCATCAACCTATGAAGCCAGCCTTTGACTTGCAAAATAAAGAGGAGTCACCTGCATACAAAAAGTATGACTGGGGTACGATGAGGAGGAAAAGGAAATTACAATATTAGGAGATGTACCTAAATATACCCAAGAGGATGCTCCCTACTTGCCTTTGATATTGATTTGATTTTTTTTTGTCCCAATGCAGAGAATGCAATTACCTATATCTCAGAAAGTGTAACAACAGGTGTTACTATTGACCATAAAAATATGCCATCTCGGGTTTCCCTGGTGGTGCAGTGGTTGAGAGTACGCCTGCCGATGCAGGGAACACGGGTTCGTGCCCCGGTCTGGGAAGATCCCATATGCCACGGAGCGGCTGGGCCTGTTAGCCATGGCTGCTGAGCCTGCGCGTCCGGAGCCTGTGCTCCGCAAAGGGAGAGGCCACAACAGTGAGAGGCCCGCGTACCACAAAAAAAAAAAAAATGCCATCTCTTTTTTAAAGGTGGTGCTAATGTTTAACATTATGGCTTCCATTGGCAATAAACTCTGAAGGCAAAGTTCTAGGATTTATAAAAAGCCTTTCTCTACATGTGTCACAACACTTTAACTTACATCTAGTTTGACCATATAAGCTGCTTAGATGAGACTTGTAATGTCATTTCCTGACATTAATTTGATTTAACTTCCAGTATTATCAAGTGATAAAGTGTACTTCTGTCATAATATCCAGTCCATCTGTGTGGTAGTTAGAAAATAGTTAGTTTTATGCTAATTGTGTTGGTTCCTGAAAAATTGGTTCCATAACATATTCTTTATGTGGGAACTTTAATAGCAATGCTTTCATCAAGAAACTCTGTCCATCCTGCTGTGGAACTCATTCTATTAATACTTAATGGTGTACAAGTTGTTGGGACAGGAAGATGAAGGAACTATGCTGTCCCTATGTTCATACATAGACATGAGAATACATTTCCGTAAATTTTGTTCTATGAGAACTACCTGCTAACCAACCTTCTGCTTACAATCTTGACTTTCTCTGAGTCATCCTCCTCAATTCTGACAAAATGATCTTCCTGTAATGCACACCTGCCCATGACACTCCTAGGCTTGAAACACTCCAATAATCCCCAAATGTCTATAGAGCAAAGTCCAAGCACATTAGTATGATTCACAACACCATTATGAACAGAAACCTATTCTCCTTCCCAGGCTCATTTCTCATCATTCCTTACCTCACATGATGGATCCATGACAAACATAATTTATTTTGTGTTTCATGCTTTTACTCAGTCTATGAGTCTTTGCTTGGTCAACTAACTTCTCATCCTTTGGGAGTTCAGGCATTCTTTCCTCCAGGAGCATGTCACTGCCTCTCTTTTTTTCCTTGCAGTTGGGATAAGTACGATCCATACTTCTTTCTTTAGTTACTATGTGCGAATTTTTATCCTCACACTTGGGTGCTTCATTGAAATACATTAATGTGTTTATTCCTACTAAACTATAAACTACTAGGTGTCGTATTCCCAGATATTTCCTGGCACCAGGAAGATGAGATCCAAGAGCACCAATGGGATAAGTCCCAGTCTTAGCAGTCAGGCAGAGAAAGCAAAGTTTCCCTTCCTCTGCCTCTTTGTTCCTTTTTTTATTCAGGCCCTCATTGCATTAGATAACGCCCACTCACATTGGAGAGGGCAATTGCTTTATTGATTCAAATGGAAACACCCTCACAGACACACCTGGAGATAATGCTTAACCAGAAAACTGAGCATCCCATGACCCAGTCAAGTTGACACATAAAATTAACCATCACAACTGCAAATGTAAAGTCAAGCTTTAGACTCATTTATAGGTGACATAAATTCAGTATGTACTTTATGTGTTGAGGGAAATTGAATGAATATGAAATTACATTTCAGGACAATGAATCTGATATTGCTTTGTAAAATGAAATACAGAAGAGACCAGAAAAAGCTACACATATGAGTACTGATATTGGAGGTAATAAAAGCCAAATTCTAGAGTTATGAACGTGGGGAAGGAAAATAAGAGATAGTTATAAAAATAATCACTGTTAAACTTTTAAATGTATTCAATGTGTTAAGAATTGTGTTAAGTGCCATTTAAATCTCTCAAAAACCCTGCATGGATAAACACTGAAATCTGAGATAAACCAGATACAGGTTAAATAACCTTCCTGAAGTCATACTTCAGAGATTTAAAAGCAGCTCTGTGATAACCTCATACTCTTTCCACTGCATTGCTTCTGCCTCTTGGCCAAATGGGTAAATATATTCAACATACACACATGGTGTGAACACTGTGGATATAGTGTAGCTCTCAGGATCTTTTTCACATCTTACACATATCTGATGAATTTGGTAAAGTCAGGAGAGAGAAAATAGCTAAGTGAATACAAAGGACTGAGTTCTCTTTTATCCTCATTTGTAAGTCAACTCAAATAGGCAAGCTTACCAAGAATCACCTAATGATTGAAGCTCAAGACCCTCTGGGGCCACTATTTTTTATTTAATGAAACTACCAAAGATCTCCAATGTCAGTTCTGTGAAGGGCAGACTACTGTGATTCTTAGTTCCTCAAATGATGTTGATACATGTGGTAGGCTGAACAGTGGTCCCCCTGCAAAGATATACATGTCCCAATCTCTGGAATTTGCAACTGTTACCTTATATAAAAACAACGGCAAAAAGATTGCATATGTGATTAAATGAAGGATTTTTCTTTTTTCTTTTTTTTTTTTAATTGGGTTATAGTTGCTTTACAATGTTGTATTAGTTTCTACTGTACAACAAACTGAATCAGCTATATGTATACATATATCCCTTCCCTCTTGGACCTCCTTCCCACCCACCTATCCCCCCAAATCCCACCCATCTAGGTCACCACAGAGCACCAGGTGAGCTCCCTGTGCTACACAGCAGGTTCCCACTAGCTATCTGTTTTACACATGGCAGTGCACAAACATCAGTCCCAATCTCCCAATTCATCCCACCCCCTCCCTCTGTCCACACATCCATTCTTTATGTCTGTGTCTGTATTCCTGCCCTGCAAATAGATTCATCTGTATCATTTTTCTAAATTCCACATATATGCATTAATATACGATATTTGGTTTTCTCTTTCTTACTTCACTCTGTGTGACAGTCTTTAGGCCCATCCACATTTCTAAAAATGGCCCAATTTTGTTCCTTTTTATGGCTGAGTAATATTCCATTGTATATATGTACCACATCTTTCTATCCATTCATCTGTTGATAGATATTTTCTTTAAACAGCAAACATTTATTTCTCACAGTTTTGGATGCTGGAAGTCTAAGATCAGGGTGCCAGAAATGTTGGGTTCTTGGTGAGGCCTCTCTTTCTGGTTTGCAGATGGCTGCCTTCTTGCTCTCACATGGCTGAGAGAGATCACCTCTCTCATATATCTTTTTGCCCTCGTTTTTTGAGAAATAATTGTCATACATCACTGTATAAGCTTAAGGAGAAGAGCATGATGGTTTGATTTACAGATCTTATGAACTGATTACCACAGTAGATTCAGCTAACATCCATCTTTTTATGTTTTTATGATATTTAGCATTCTCTTTTCTCGACTCAAAGAACTCCCTTTAGCATTTCTTGTAAGGCAGTTCTAGTGGTAATGAACTTCCTCAGATTTTGTTTGCTCAGGAAAAGTCTTTATTCCTCTCTTGTTTCTGAAGGACAGCTTCACCAGGAATAGAATTCTTGGTTGAAAGTTATTTTCTTTTTTTATTTTGGGGTTTTATTTGCAATACACAGGCCTCTCACCGCTGTGGCCTCTCCCGTTGCAGAGCACAGGCTCCGGACGTGCAGGCTCAGTGGCCATGGCTCACGGGCCCAGCCACTCTGCGGCATGTGGGATCCTCCCAGACCGGGGTATGAACCCGTGTCCCCTGCATCGGCAGGCAGACTCCCAACCACTGCGCCACCAGGGAAGCCTGACAGTTATTTTCTTTTAATATTTTGAATATTTCATGTCATTTTCTCTTAGCCTGAAAAGTTTCTCCTGAGAAATCCACCAATAGTCTTACAGGGTTTCCCTTGTATGTAACTTCTCTCTTTCTCTTGTTGTTCTTAAAATTCTTTGAAAAGAAAAACACTAATTTGAAAAGATACATGCATGACAATATTCATAGCAGCATTATTTACAGTAGCCAAGATATGGAAACAACGTAACTATCCATCAACAGATGGATGGATAAAGAGTATTACTCAGACATAAGAAAGAATGAAATCCTTCCATTTGCAACAGCATGAATGGACCTAGAGGGTGTTATGCTTAGTGAAATAAGTCAGACAGAGAAAGACAAATACTCTACATTATCACTTATACGTGGAATCTAAAAAATAAAACAAATAATGTATATAGCCAAACAGAAAGAGACTCACAGATATAAAGAACAAACTCGTGGTTACCAGTGGGGAAAGGGAAGGGAGAAGGGGTACGATAGGGGAATGGGATTAAGAGATATAAACTACTATGTATAAAATAGATAAGCAGCAAGGATATATTGTACAGCACAGGGAAATATTGCCATTGTTTTGATATTACTTTAAATGGAGTATAATCTGTAAAAATACTGAATCATTTTTGTGCACCAGAAACTAGTATAATATTGTAAATCAACTATACTTCAACAAAAAATGAAAAATACAAATTCAATGTAGTTATTTAATTCTTAAATATAACTTGAAAATAAGATAATGAAAGTTACCAACAAATAATAAACCATTCTGAAGAGAATCCTATTTCCAGGAGGAAGAAAATGAATATTGTTATTTTTTTGAATTGACAGCCTTATTGATCAAATTAGAGTACATTTATAGTGATTTATATACATCATTATTAAGTTCTTTGTATTGGTTGAGATCATGTTTGAAAAGATTGAATCAGTAAAAATGAGTGTTCTTAGAAAGTGTTTCCATAAGTCATCTGCACTGTGTTTGGCATGAAAACTTTTGTAATTATTCAAATATTATTTTAAATCTTTATGCTTTATGTTATCAGAACCACTAAAAGTATTGTCTTGAATATATGTGTGTGTATAACCATATTTTATATATATACTATAATATATATACAGACATATAATATAAAAAAAACTATATATATTCCATAGTTATGTATCTATAAAATAAAACATTCTCTCTCATAAAAAAAAATCCATTTTTTCTGACTTTTGAGAATTTAATTATAATGAGTCCTATTTGGGATCTTTTGGGCCTCATGGATCTGGATGTCCATTTTTCTCCCCAGGTTCAGGAAGTTTTCAGCCATTATTGCTTTAAATATACTTTTGGTCCCTTTCTCTTTCTCCTTACCTTCCTAGATTCCCATAATGCAAATATTGTTTCTTTTCACTGTGTCCCATAATTCCCAAAGGATTTCTTCACTTTTAAAAAATGCTTTTTGCTCCTCTGACTGGGTAATTTTGACTGTCCTATCTTGCAGACCTTTCTTCTTCTTCATGGTCAATTCTACTTACGAAACTACTGAATTCTTCAGTCCAGTTATCGCATTTTTCAACTCTAGGATTTCTGTTTGGTTTTTTGTTTTGTTTGGGTTTGTTCTTTTTTTTTTTTGATAGTTGCTATTTCTTTATCATATTTCTCATTTTGTTCATGCATTGTTTTCCTAATTTCATTTAGTGTCTGTTCATGTTTTCTTGTAGTTTACTAAACTTGCTTAAGAGGATTATTCTGAATTCTTTGTCTGACAGTTCACAGATCCCCATTTTTTAGTTATTTGTTTCCTTTGGTGGTGTCATATTGACCTGATTTTTTGTGATCCTTGATTCCTTACATTGGCATCTGCACATTTGGGCATTTGGGTTCTTCTTCCAGACTTTACAAGTTTGCTTTGGCAAAGACAGTTTTTGACCAGTCAGCTTAGTTTTAATTTCTGGGTGTGTCTGCTGGTAATGTCCTTGGGCAGGTGGGGCCTGCTATTATGGTCTATTCTGAGGCAAAGCAACAATTCAGACTCTAAGGACGAGGATGAGGATTGTGACACTGCCTGGGAACAGTTGGATGGGACTGCTGGCTTGGTTTCCTACCCAAGTAAGGCTATAGGATGGGCTCCATGGTTGCCTGGATTCTCTGGTAAGGCTTACTAGAAGGTTGGGACTAGGTACTACGTACAGTAGTAGATGGGGCTACAAATTAGCTTCCTTGTCCTGGCAGGACAGCACGATGAGACCCAGGGCTTGGGTTCACCCTCATTATTTGGGGATTCAAATAGTATGCACTGATTCCTTGGTCAGGTGAGGCCACAAGTTTTGCTCTGCAGACTGGGAAAGTCATAAGCTCTGCTTTCTGTTCCAGTACCACTGTACATAAGGCTGATGGATGGGCTATTTCTGTGTGCTACAGTTCTGTTCCCTGTCCAGACAAGATGAAGGCTGTATTCCGCAATGAGTAGAGCTATGAATTAGATTCCTTGTCCAGGCACAGCAGGACAAGCAACTCTAAATCCAGTAAAGCTGTTTGTTGTCTTAACTGAAGCTGACCTACATTACAAGTTCCCTAACTGAACAGGGCCACTGGCTTTGCTCTGCAAACTCTTGGCTCTGCTCACCTCTTGGTTCATGTGCCACTGGACCACATAGCTTCCTGGAATTGTCTCCAGCCCTTCTGGTCAGATGGGGTCACAAGACAATCTTCACAGCAGGTGGGGCTGTGATTCAGCTCCTTGCCTGGATGTGGGCAAACCAGGCTCCAACGCTGGCAAAACTCCTTATTTGAGGATCTGAATCAAGTAGATCTATAGCCTACTTAGTTCTCTGGTCAGAATGTACCTCCAACTAGATTTTTCAGATAAGTAAAGCCTCTGGTTAGGATTACTACTTGGGAACTGCAGGAATGAACTTGGTCTGCCAAGATCTGTGTGGTGGTCACTGCGAACACCTCCCTGCATCTCCATCACTGTCAGATTTCCAGTGGTCCAGCCCCACACATCCCCAAGCAATCCCTGAGGGGTGAGATCAGAGTAGGGGCTCCTGCAATGTTACCCACAACGCTGGGAGAGCTGGTTTTCCTCTGGGTTCTCTTTTCCCCCTGGAGGAACCAGAGGCTCAGGAGAGACCTATCTGTGTGTTGCTGTGCTGGCTTGGGAAAAGGGCAATGCAGTCAACGTGTAGCCACCTCTCTTACCGTCTAATGCAGTTTCTCTTGGTCTCTGTGTTGTGGAGGGCGGGGGTGGGGGGTGGTGCTTCAGCCTCTCCCCCATGTTCTAGGATTCTCTCAGTAGTGTCTTGTCCTTGAATAGTAGTTAATTTTCTCCTTGTGAAGATGAGGGAAGCCAGGAAATTTCTGTGTCACCGTCTTGGTGATGTCACTCCAAATGAAGGATTTTTGAGATGGGGAGATTATCCTGGATTATTTGCATGGGCCCTAAATGCAATCACAACTGTCTTTATAAGAGAGAAGTAGAGGAGATTACACAGAAGAAGAGGAGAAGGCAGAATGACCACAGAGGCAGAGACTGGAGTGATGCAACCACAAGACAAGGATTGCTGGCAGCTACCAGAAGCAGGAAGAGACAAGGAACCGAGTCTCCCTTGGGCCCCCAGAGAGAGCATGGCCCCACTGGCACTTTGGTTTCACTCAGTGATAATGATTTTGGACTTCTGCTCTGGCCTCCAGAATTGTGAGAGAATAACTTTCTGTTGTTTTAAGCCACCAGCTTGTAATAATTTGCTACATCAGCCACAGGAAAGTAATATAATACCCAAATGACATTGGAAAGACTAAATCACAAACACACTAAAAATTTGATAATACGTCACTGGATTATATCATTTTCACATAGAAAAAAAGGGAGTTACTTCCCTTGAGAAGCACCTTGAAAAGTATTTGGATTGACCTTAGAAAGCTGAATATTATGACTTCCCAGATTTTGTTTACTCCATGTGCAGACAATTTTACAGTCATTCTTTCCAAACTCCCCATTTAAAGTGCCACTATTACAGATTTGACTGATGTTAAAATGTTAGAACTGACGAAATAAATGAGTGTTAATAAAACAGTGAAATGTTCTGGTATCAAGTTACTGAACCAACACAATGGTTTATAACACCATGATGAAACCAAATAATTGGATACTGTGATGAATTTGAGGTATTACAGTTTTAATGGTGTTAAGCTTATGATAAGTGTTAAACAGTAATGCTACGTTCCTTTTGTTCATAGGCTCAGTGGGATGGCTTGACTGGGCGTATCACCTTCAATAAAACCGATGGCTTGAGGAAGGATTTTGATCTGGACATTATTAGTCTCAAAGAGGAAGGAACTGAAAAGGTAACCTCCTCAATAATAAATTTGAAAATTAAGAAAAAGCACTGCTCATACATTTTTACTTGCACAAACAAGTAGGGGAATGATAAAGTGATTCTCTCAGCATGTTCATTTACGTCCAGTTTTCTAGATCTCTCTCCCTGATAATGCAGATAGATGTTGATGTGCTAGATTCTTAAATTGTGTGTGCTATTAATAGCAGTGCTAATGGTTATATAGTGCTTCCTTTATATACAAGTATCATTATATTATCACATATATAGAACCTTAGGGGTGGATGTCATTAGCCTCATTTCTCAAAGGTTTTAAGAAATTGAGTTTAGACTTGGGAAGTCAGAAGATGTCGATGATTTATATTTGGAATGGCATCCAAGGGTTACTTAGAAATGAATTTTAATTTTACTCCATTTTGAGACTGGTGACAGAGGGACAAAATTAAGTAGGATAGAAAAGGCTTACTGAAGCAAACTAACTTTGCATCCCTAATTTTAGGAGGACATATGCCAAAAAATGGATTTTAATGTTGAGTTCTTATTTTAGGCTTATTTAGTTATAATTCTCAACCTCTCAATGATTTGAGTTCCATTCTTGTTACTATTTAGAGCAATGC
Organism: Tursiops truncatus; assembly: GCF_011762595.2. Classification (NCBI taxonomy): domain Eukaryota; kingdom Metazoa; phylum Chordata; class Mammalia; order Artiodactyla; family Delphinidae; genus Tursiops; species Tursiops truncatus. The sequence goes on along the minus strand of NC_047037.1, from coordinate 129,003,852 downwards.
AAATGTAAGCTATTTAATTAATAATAATAAAATAATTTGCCTCCTCTTTATTATACCAATTTTCATATTCACAGCTATGCATTGGGATAATCAACACTTATAGTGTGAAGACTTTGCCCTTTAGAACCTTAAAAAAAAAGATTTGAAGCCCCCAGAACAACTATCTGAACACCAAAACTCCATAAGCCAACATTTTTTTCACTATAGGGGACAAAAAGCTTAATGTAAAAAAATGGCTTTGGGAACAATCAGTTTTACTTAGTTGAAATATTTCCATGATTTTTAAAATGAGATAAGGTTTCTATTTCTGTTTTGTTGCTTTTGTTAACTGAGACACATTTTTTTTAAGGTCTTAACTATACCTCACCCCCAAATAGCTTAATTAAAATAAACAAAGATTAATTAGGCTGAATGTAAAAGGTGACCACCAGTGCTGAAATGTCTGAGGAAAATAATTAGTTCACAGCTTTGAGAGTTCACACTAGTCACGCAGATTTCCCCTTTTAAAAATGCCCTCTCTCTTCATCTCCTCTCTTCCTCTCTCTCTCTGTGTCTCTGTCTCTCTGCCTCTCTCTTCCTCTCTCTGTCTCTCTGTCTCTCTCTCAGGCTTCTTCACTCTGATTTCCTTGTCTGTTGGGTTAACATGCTCTGACAGAGCACAAGGCATCAACGTAGCCTCCATAATGGATGTGGAATTTGGGCTACAGGGGACACAAGGAAAGAAAATAATATTGTTATGGACTAAAAGCCTATAATGATTTTTTTAAAGAAAATGTCTTCTTCTCTATACATGCTTCTCTCTCCCTCTCCACTCCGTTTAATGTACAGAGCTGAAGAGGGAACAAAACCTGTTAAAGAAACATCTTTTTGGCTCAGATGTGTGAGGAAATAGATGAAGCTATTGTTATGCTTTTCCAGCTATTTATACACGTCAATATTATGCACATTCTATTGGTGTTTTTCCAACAAAAGTAAAATCGAGTTAGATGAAAGTGTTTTCTCAATTTGTTTCTTTTTCTCTTCGTTGTTTGCAATAACATTTCTTTCTTCAGGTGACTTGGGCTCAATTCCTGAGAAGGCTGATTAAACCTTAAAGCAATGGGAGAAGCCAACCTATCCTTCTCAGGCGTCAAGGGAGGAAATGGCCAATCTTTTCATGTCAGCCTTTTGCAGGGTCCACAGGGAAAGTTGTTAGAAAAAGCCTATTTTCTCATTGGTCGATTGACTAATCTTTAACATGTCCTTTAACATGTCTTCTTAAGGAATGATAAAGACCTTTTAATTCTGCAGCATAGATGTGCATATTCAAAAGAACTTTAAGGCATTTATTTGGTGTGCAAAAGGAAAAGTGAAAATCAGGTTGTACCACCTAGTAGAAGTAACTTCTGTGGGACCCAGTACTTGGTTCATCGTTTTACTGTACCTATTCTCAGGCTTTATATTGAATTAAGATGCAAGATTCCCAATAATGGGTGGGGAATGTAATGCTGTGAACACTTAATCACCATGATACCTTTTGGCTTCCATGCTCCATTTTAATTAAGTGCTATTTTTATTTTTCCCTCTGAAAACCAAGGTTGCTGGCGAAGTGTCTAAACACTTATATAAAGTGTGGAAGAAGGTTTGTACACGGACAAAAACTGCAGGAAATCTGGGGGTGGAGTGGGAAATACCAAAGGAAAAACCTGCATCCTTCCAGTTTTCCCAGACCAGTAGCTCTCCAATTGCAGTTTAGAGGCGATATTCCATATAAAAGGAGAATGGGGATGATTGAATATGTTGTCTCTCAACAACATTGCCTGTGAATTGAAACAGGTTTGAGGTGGATTAAATAATGATGGATTAAATATTTCCCCCTAGATTATTTTTGTTTCTCCCGGGTAGGATCCGTCCCTGTTAGGACTGAAAGCAGGTAACTGCAACAGAAGCAGACACTGGGTCATTGATATTCTTTCTCGAATCACTAAATATTTTTCCCTAAAGGGCATAAAAACAGTAGATTTGATCCATCAGACTAGTCAGATAGGCTAAGGCTCAGAAGGGCTGGGACATCTCCTTCAATGTCACCACCACAAAATACGAGCCATTTTTAGAAATTCCCTTTTCTTATGTACTATCTTTTTTTATGCAGTAAAGCAAAAATTGTCAGTGCATATTGCTTTGCAATTTGTTTTAGAACACCAGTTTCCAGAGGACAAAAACATTAGAGGTTTTGAAAGGGAAATGAGATTATCTTGTAAATCATAACACCTAGTATCATGTTGTCAAAGAATGTGCACAGATTTATTACAGAAGCAAATGTTAGACATTACAAACATTCAGATCAGGAAAATGCCCCAGTGATATGCAAACATTGTCTTTCATTCTCTCTCTAAAACCACTTGCTAAACTATTTGTTGATTGACAGATGGACCTTAAATTACTGTTCAACTTGAACAGTTTTGTCAGGTTCACTTTCATCTTTTGAATTATCAGTTAAGTCATAGAAAGTGTAAACAGTTTCTCCCTGTAGTCAAAAACCTTGTCTCCCTTTTGGTAGTACTCAGATGAGCTCCAAAATGTCCTGCTTTTAAGTTTAAAAAAAAAAGTTTAAAAACGGGTTTAATAACCTTGTTTTAATCTTCAGTGAATCAGGCTACCAAAGGCACAGGGAAGGCAATCCCATCTCTTCTCTGATAATAAGTAAATGAACCTAACTGGCACCCAGAAAGAAGCTTATTAACACTAATCCAGCTTGAGACTCCAGGCACTTTATGCAATGTTGAATTAATTCAAACCAAATATCCTAGGGAATGAAATCTAAGCCCTGAAATTTTACTCAGAGGAGGGGAATGTCCTTTATTTGTCACTAAACTGCAATAATCGCCCCCACTTCCCAGGGTTGCACTTCTTGGCTTTCCTCCTACCTCCATGCCGTTGTGCCTCTTCCTTCCTGCTGACCTATCGTTGCCCACTTTGCAAGTTGTATACACTGTGATGTGGTGTTTTGTGTTATGCCTGCTCATCAACAATTTACAGTAACCTGAGTGCTAGCACATGAGACCTATTGAGACCCAACAAACACATTGGCCTTTCCCTACAAGACTCCATCTTACAAGAGAAGGATTCACCCCCATTGTCTTCAAATTCCAAAAGCTCTTCTCTGCGCTCTGACGTTTTTCAGTAGAGAAGAGTCTGCCTGAAATTCTTTCCAAAAGACGGATATAGCAGTCTTTACAAAACCCATCACTAAAAATGTGTTCATAAAGCTCATGATACACAAAACAGATACACTTTTTTTCACCTAGGTGCTCGGTTATTTCACTCCGAAATTTTGGATTTTGAGTTTATGTGAATCACATACCAGGTTTGGGAGATAGATATTAGTCACTCTCTGAGCATCCTTTTGTTGCATTACATCTTTTAAAAAAGTTTGCTTAATGGCATTTGGGCACTCATTTTAAAATGCTTCCCTCTGTTGTCTGAGATAATAAATGGCTGCTCCCTCATGCCAGTTTACAAAGTGAAAGAAGGCAGGGCCCGACAATTTCGCTTTTGAGCCTTCCTCCCAATAATTGGTCCACCGTCCACTACTTCTCACTGGTGAATTGCTGCTGACTGCTTTTGCTACAGTTTGAAAACTGAGGTTCTGCTTCCTGGAAGCCCTCCTCCAAGGTCGGAGAACAGGACTGAAATGCTAAACACCCTGGCATCTGGGTAACTGTGTCCCTCTCCCTAATACACATGAATCATGGAATCTTGCTTTTTCAGAAAGAGACATTCATTCACGTGTTCATTTACTTCAATTAATGGGTAAAATCAGTGGACAACTTAGGTTTAAAAGACACACACATGCATGCACGCACGCACAAACACACACACACATACGCGCACACACACACACACACGCACTCTACTGCTTTGATGATTAAAAGGTTTGAAAATAGAAGGCTGAGGTCATTCAAACTCCATACGTACTCCAAACTCCAAACTGTCCACTTCCCAGGAATAGCTTGATCGTTACTATACTTTGAAACTCTTTTAGTCTAGATTTGAGGAAACTTCTGTTACACAGATAGTAGGAAAAAATAATCTCCTTTTTCTTATTTTATGGAGGAAAGTTTACATTGAATGGGACTTTGGGAATCATTTGATTAGAACTACATCAGCAATGATATCTGACCTTCCACACTTTTAGTGAGGTTAATAAAAGAAAAAAAAGCCAGATGTTAAGCTGTGGGGTGTATTTGTCTACAATTTCAAGTTTGTATTTTAAAAGGGAGTGATGTTGCAAGGCCATTCAACCCTGCCATTTGCAAATATTAGTATAGGTCCTTTAAACACTTGACATTAATAGAAATAAGAGTTACAGAGAACACATTTCATTACTTAACAAATTGGCTAAAAACACAGTTATTTTCTCCACCTTTCAATACTTAATTAAAAATTAGGTTCCATTCTCCCCAGTGCCTAAGTCAAGCTTTAATTAAAAGCACAGCCAGGGCCCAATTTAGACACAGTCTTCATAGAGTTAGAAGTCAACTGTTCACAACCTAAAGCATAGCTTTGGATGAAAACCAATAGATTCCCAGTTGTGGTTAGCCTGAGATACGTTTCCTGGAAGCGAGGGTCCCTGCCCCAAAACAGTGAGAGTAGGGGTGGAGGTTAGAAGAGAGGAAAGAAAATATGGTCCCCCTTTCTTGGGTTTAAAGCCAGACAAAGAAAAGATTCTTTAATCAGCAGACATGTGTTGTGTGCATTCTAAGTGATGAACATCGCTCTTGATCCTGGAAAGACTGAATGGTTATTAAAGGTGTTAACCTACAGCTTAATCCTACCTCTAATACCCTCTCTATAGACAGGATGGAATACTTTCAAATGCAAAAAATACCCCAAACTCCCATTTATCTAGACCTGTCTCCTATGTCACCAACCAACTAGCTCTAATTAAGTATAGAAAGAAGACAGTGAAACTGAAATAGTTCGCACTGATGTGTGAATGTGTGATACAGTACTTGCAACTTCCTCAAAGAATTTATATTTCTAAAAAGAATACTTGTCAAGCTAAATGAATTATCAGCTGCTGCATTTAGACAGTAAATCAAAGTAAATAAATAGAAAAGGAAAGAAGCTTAACATTCCCACAGGTAAAACTTTATTTAAATATCAGGAAAGCTCTAATGTCTCCATTTCGCTGGTGAGGAAATTGAGCCACAGCAGGGTTAATTTAACTTGCCCACGGTCACATTGTTGGTAAATTGCAAAATTAGAATCTGGACAAGAGTATATCTGGAAAGCTCATACTCTGTCCAGCTAGCCAGTGTCCTCCCATTGGAAGAGTATATTTAGAGATCAAGCATAGGTCACCCTGTCCATCCCAGAGTATGTCCGAGTGTTGGTGTTCCTAAACTGACCCTGTTTTTCATAGTTCCTTTACTTTATCAGCTTATAAATTTCAAAAAAATAATTTCGCTAACAATTCCAAGTTCTTTCATAACAGGACAAGCTTAAAGAAATTACTGAGGCAGTCATTCAGATGTCCTTCGTTAATGTTTGTGCAGTGCTTATACCAACACTTTCACATGCATCTGCTCATTTGATATGCTCAGCATCCCTATAAAATATTTTATAGTTAGAGAACGAAAGCTCAGAAAGTTTAGTATCTTGTCCAATATCACACTGCAACCAGGTTTGCATCCCATCTCACTAGGCTGGCAGTAAACGCCTACAGAAGGCTTCAAAGAACTCGATTCTCTGAGGCTCTTTTCCTAGGTTATCCCCAGAGGCAAAACAAATCAATATACTTCTACAAGGTCTTATAACCCAGAAATGACTTTGCCACTGGAGGAAATTTGGCTTATTGTTTCTTAAAAGAGCAATGGGCTTCACTGACTGCCAATCACAGTGATTGCTTCTGTGATAGATAAAAAGATCAATAAGCAATAAAAGTGAATACCTTCACTGAAGGCATTCATGGTCAAGTGAACAAACAAGACAGGTAAACAGATGATAATAACAGAAGAAGGTCCAGAACAGAGGTACAAGGAAGGTATGAACAGAGTACTACTAGTTTTCACAAGAGGTACCCCGACCCAGCACTGACTCCTCCAGTAAAATAGGCCTAGAACTTAGTTTACTGCTCATCCACACTTTTTCTTCCATTTACGTTTCCCTTTTAGATGCCTGATCTCTCCACTATCCATCCTGCCTCCTCCATCCCATTTCTTATAAATTTTAAAGGCATTGATAGTAATACTTTGGTAACACAAGGTTTGTATCAATAAAATGTAAGCTCCACAAGACCAGAAATTTTTATCTCTTTTGTTCACTGCATGCCCTCTAAGGCCTAGAAGAATCCCTGTCATATAAGTAGTTGTTCAACAAATACATATTGGAAGAAAATCCAATACTAATTTAAAAATTCTTAATTTAAAACAGAACATTGAACTTAATAAATTAAAAACAAAAAGACCTCCCCCTACTCCACCCCACATAGCACAAATTTTCTGTTCCATCTACACACTCATTCTTCCATTGTTTTGTTTTCCCACATTTAGTAGCTTCCACTGTGATGCCCTGTTGTCTTCTTCCCAGACTATGAGCTTTTGTGCCTCTTCCTGGTGTACCAGGGACCTCTCTTTAGCATAAATGCCATCACTGACTGCCAGCAGCCTCTGATGTAATGTGTTCTGTGTAGATTGGGATTTGGAACTCCAACAGTGGGCTTAACATGACAGACGGCAACAAAGACAGGTCCAATAATATCACCGATTCACTCGCCAACCGAACGCTCATCGTCACCACAATTCTGGTAAGTTGACTATGTGGAATTCAGGGCATCTTCTCCAGACTCTTACTCTAGAGCTTGAAGGATTCCTCAACTATCCTTTTCATGCCAACAACTCTCTCTGTAAATGTCTATGTTTAACTGGGACACTAGAAGCTTATGTTTGTGTGTACCTATAATAGATTGAATTATCAGCTTCCAACATTGTTCTGAAGATTTCCTACTTCCAATCCATTCTCATCTCTGTTTTGCTCCACTCTCTAGCCCCACCCAGCTGGTCTCCCTTGCTCTCTGGCTGCTGGTTGGTTTCAACCAAGGAGAGACTAAGACCAGGGAAGTGGAGGAAGAGACCCAAGGAGATTTCTTCCGCTGTTTCCCAACAGTATTGTCAGAACCTCTGTCCTTCACAGCCACAGCTTCTACCCTGTCAATGATCCTGCCTCCATATGCTAACTGCACTGGACTCCTGGAACACTCTTTCCTCCCTCTCTGCCTCAACCCTAGCTTCCTAATTATGTTGCTCCCTGGGTGTCTATATCCCAGTACAATTCTCACCACCATCCCTGTTGCCTCCCTTTGTCTTGCTCATTCCTCTGTAAATAGCCCCTTTATTAACTGCTCTTCAAAAGCCCAGGTAAAAGTACCTCCTACTCTGTGTTGGAACCCCTGTCATGCCCCCATCTAGCAACTGTGCACTCACAAGTTGTTCGTTCTCCCTCTTTGCTCTATCCTAATCCAAGAAGTAAAGGGAGTGGCCACCTCTAAAATCTTCACTTTTGGACCTTCCTGTTTTGATTTAGTCCATGATGTCAGGCCAATTTATTTCTGAAACAGTTAGCTTCAGAGAATTATTCATCCAAAATGAAAACCATTTTGTTTTCCTGGTGTCTACTTTCTCTGAAACTTTCTCATGGAAATACAGAGTTTTCTACTTCTATCAGTTTGTTTGAGGATAAGCCTAAACACAAAGGACAGATCAGTAATGTAGTAACTATTATGATTGTATAAAATAAAATACATTTTTATTTATTCAAATGAGAATAAATAATAAATAAAAATAAATTTTTATTTATTCAAATTAATTAATAAGATTATAGATACACAGACTTAAGGAAATGTCCATTATTCATAGGATAGGGGATTTATCACATAAGCATATAAACAAAGAATTTACCAGATGTGAGCTCTAAGATGCATTCAAATAAGAAAGTGGAATCGATGATAAAAGAAGACACTGAAATGGCCTTTGAATAAGATATCCTGAATGAAACCAAGAAAAAATAGGTAAGTAATAAGGGAATAGTGAAGTTGAGATGCAATTTAGCTGAGAAATGAGAAAATTAAAATATTCAGAGTATTTAGTAGACAGGAAGTTTGCAGAACAAGGGAATATATTTGCTGATTTAGATTTCCCTTTTATAAGTAGGTGAAGCTCATAGATAAAAGCCAGGAGGGAGGGTGGGTCTAGCACTAGAAGCTTGGGTGTGGGCACAGCTGCATGCCAGACATCCAGACATCAGATCAACCCCTGCCTTCTCTGCCAGACCTAAAGTTCAAAAATGATTGTGTCTCTATGACACCATTCACTCACAGCTCTGCCCTCAGCAGTGGAGGGGAAAAACTCTCAATCAAAGAGAGAGGAGGGAGTGAAATAATATATGAAGTGTTCTATATTTGTAGAGGAGGTACAAAAGATGAGTTTAGCAAAGGCAGAAGGGAAAGTGACTTTCTTTAGTATTCTCAAATCTTAAAAATAATTTTCAAATATTTTATATCTTCTGGCTGTTGATAGAGCTTGTGTAAGTAAATTCTGCCTTTCATTATAACAGGGTTTCATATGTGATTTGTTTCATATAGGAAGAACCCTATGTGATGTACAGGAAATCTGATAAGCCCCTGTATGGAAATGACAGATTTGAAGGATATTGCCTGGATCTATTGAAGGAATTGTCAAACATCCTGGGTTTCATTTATGATGTTAAACTTGTCCCTGATGGCAAATATGGAGCTCAGAATGACAAAGGAGAGTGGAATGGAATGGTCAAAGAACTTATAGATCATGTAAGCAAAACTATATCTCCTACATAGGGGTCTTAAATGTCAAAAAAAGTGCATAATGAGAAGAAGTAAAAGAAAAGAGAAAAAATGGTTGAGTCAGTGTCAGAAGACATGTATTATTTATTTATTTTTTTAAATCATAAAAATGGCTTGAAAAGTGGGAGGAAACAACCTACCAATGTAGTTTCCCCACTTAGAAGGGCAAGTAATGAAAAATTGAGGATAAAAATTTATGGGCCCATCCCTCCTACTGAAGAATAACCTTGAATGATTCTTAGATTAGATAAAGAGTTCTGAAGTTTGCAACTCAGAGCAAAATCTCATCGACTACTTTTATGATCTAGTTGCTCATTTCTTACTTTTCTCACATGCCCTTTTTTAAAGGCATTCTTCTGCAGTTTTCTTTCCCCCATTTAGTTCCAGAATATGTATGTGTATATATATATATATATATGTCGTGTGTGTGTATGTTTCACACTGTCTGGTTTCTTTTTGCTAATGAATACTATTTTGTAAACATAACTGTGTAAATCAACTGTTTTTATATTAGAGTCAATCAGCACAGAAGGTTTTTGTGTGAGAAGCATTTGGAGTTGAGAATAGGAATCAGGAGAACCAGGAAAAGTCTAGACATTCACCAGGAAGGTAGACAACTAAGGTGACAAGTTCAAACTTGCTTTTGCAGAGGGCTGATCTGGCGGTGGCTCCTCTTACCATCACTTACGTGCGGGAAAAAGTCATAGACTTCTCCAAACCCTTCATGACCCTGGGCATCAGCATTCTCTACCATAAGCCCAATGGCACCAATCCAGGGGTCTTCTCCTTCCTCAACCCTCTATCTCCTGACATTTGGATGTATGTGCTCTTAGCCTGTTTAGGAGTCAGTTGTGTACTCTTTGTGATCGCAAGGTAAGTTAGAGAACTACTAAACTTACAACAGATCTATGTCAGTCTCAGGTTGACCTGTATGCTCTAGAGGTAGACAGAGTTCAAGAACTTCAAAGTATTCTTTTAGTTTTGCCTGGTGTTCTATTCTGTCAAGTTCTCCCTCATAAAAGCCACTCTATAAATGAATATCTTCTAATTATTCATAAAGGTAATTTTAAAAGATAATAGGAAGACAATTTTATATATTATATTAATTTCATTTTATCAGTACTTAAAGCAATGTAAAATGGTTATGTACCCATTTTTCCCTGAATTATATTGCCACAAAAGCAATAGCTCAGCTAATAAATCTAAAATGTTTCAACAGGAAAGAGAAAAGTTGTGTCCAGATTCTTGATCCCTGGAATATTCGCAAATATTAAGCAAAATAGAAAAAGTTAGCTAGGAATTGTTGTAGCAAATAAGAAGCACTGGATTAAACAAGATTTTGAAATCCTCAGGAATAAAAACAAATACTTTGAAAATTTTATAAAATTTATTTTTTTAAAAAATTAGACAGTTAACAAGAGAATTCTGGAAATAACAATAAAAAGAAAGAGTAGTTATATATCCAGTCTGGAGGCATGAAATCTTTATGCTACCCTGATGATTCAGTTTAGATTTTATTTTCTGAGATAACCCTACATTTAACCATTCTGCTCTACACAGTTTTTCAAAGGATTGTTATACCATTCAGTAGATCATATTTTCTAAATACCTTTGATACTGAATTGGAAACACAGCTGCTTTATCTTTCTGTTGGCTTAGACAGTAGATATCCCTAGACAAACCCTGTAAAAAAAATGATTGCTTTGTTATGTCCTCTATTCATTTTCAATCTTTTTCATCCTTCAACAAAACTCAGTGAACTTTTTCTCTAATCAATTTGTGTTTTCCCTCCAGGAATTTCTAAGAGAAATCTTTCTTCATGCTAGTTCTTTGTCATTGTTCACTGTATGGTTTTGATTAATGCCAGGTAACTCTTTCCCTAGCATAATTATAAAGAAAGCTGGGAAAAATAATCTAGTTTGGAAAGGTCTTACAGATCCATAAAGCAGACATAGTAAAAGCGAATAAATGTGTGCTCTCACGTGTGGGTGAGTCACATATGTTCAATATGAAATGAATATTTCGAAGTTCTCTATACTTCATAAAGTGTACCATTACCAAATCCTAGACTGTTTTCCAAATTTTGTCCAGATATTAAATTACTTTTAAATAATGACCAAAGCTTTCTTTCCATGTGTCTTACCTCATAAAATAGTATATTGTCAGTATGTAGAGTCATACTATCCTTTGATACATTAATACTCAATCAGTGGTTCTCAATTAGGAGAGATTTTTTCCTCCAGGGAACATTTTATCCTCCAAACATTTCCAGCAATGTCTGGAAATAGCTTTTGATTGTTACAACTGAGGGTGGAGGTTGCTACTGGTATATAGTAGGTAGAGTCCAGGGATGTAGCTAAACATCCTACAGTGTGCAGGACAGCCCTCCCCCTACAACAAAGAATTACCCCAAAATGTCAATAGCACCAAGTTTGAATAACCATGCTCTAAATAATTAAAGATGATAGTGCTTTGAGTATCAAATTTTCAAAGATGAATAACTCACCTTTGGAAGGGCATTTCTCATTACTGGCTCATAAGTGAAATGAATACTGCCCTAGAATGGCCATTGAATAATGACCACCCTAAAGTGATGTACTCTCTAACAATAAATTAGAAATCTTGTGTTGACTTGTTGTTCCATTCCTCTATTTGGGGCCCACACCTGCTGGGTGATTCTAGGGCTAGTAGAGCAATCCAAGCAGCAGAGGGCAACAGAGAAGTGAGTTTCCATATTCCCCAGCTCACTGCTTTGTCTAAACAGTGATGCTAATGAGTAGAATAGGCAAGACAATGTTGATGAGCAAGTAATTACATCATTTATCACACTGACTTGACCAAAATCACTGAAAGAAAAAAACATGTCAACAGCAACCAGAAATTCTCACAAGCCTACAGGTTGAAAGTTCTCTTTTACATTTGACACCAAGTGTGCCTTTAAATGGCCTTATTTTTACCACCAGAATATGTCAAAATAATGTAGCATTCAGTAGTTTTCCCCTCCTCATTTTGTCTGTTCCTCTATAACCTCCTGATGAACCAGAGCCCTACCTTTTCTAACTTCATTCTGTTTCAGTTAAGAAAGTAACCTCCTTTGTCCCCTAGTCAATACTATCCACTCAACATTCCTACTCACCAAGTATCATTTATAAACCAGCTCTTCTTTATTTAGCTTATTCTCCTTGTCACTCCCTTCTCACTGTCTTTCCTCTCACTCTGGGTCTTGGGGAAGTGGAGATGTCATGCGTCAAATGCAAACTTGCAAACAGCATGGTGGTAAAACATAGAAAATATAAAAATATAAAAAATAACTCCCTGCAGTGTACAAGTGCACTATCATGGGGATTGTACTCTCAGCTACATTCAGCTTCTCCATACCTTTGAATCCATTCCTGCCTCTACGTCATAAAGCCACTAAATATATTTTGGAGGTGATTCCTAAAGACAAAATCCTGATCGAATAAATGTGCCAATTCACTTTTACTTCCCACCATCATAGCTTGAACTTGGTCACTCTGCATCCATAAGCTAATATGTAAAATGACTTTCTGTTAACACCTTAGTGGTTTGCATTCAAAGTTAGTGAAATAGAAATGAAAAACAGCTAACCTCCTAATCATCTTTAGCTCTAGAGAGGCTTTTGAATTTGCTTTTTGAAATATATCCTTTCTTGTCTTTTTAAAGGGGAAAAATAAAGCCCATCACTGCATTTAGGCTAATGCTCTCACTAGACAGAGACTTACAAACCATTTGCTGAAGTGAATTGAATTTATAAAGTTAGACAAACTAAGAAAAGCCATATAAATTTTTTAGTTACTATGACTTGTTACAAATGTGCATGTCAGTGTTTTTGTTTTGTGGTTGACATTTTTTAAATTACTTTTTGTAAAGTATTTAATCCCAAGGAATTATAACCACCATGAACACAAAATTTAGATAGACCAAATATCCAAATATAATGTCTGATTACATCTTATAATTTATGCTCATCTTCTTAAAATGAACATTTTTTTAAGTTGGCTTCTGGCAAAGAAAAATCAAGAAAACCTTTGACTATAACTCTACAGTTATAATACCAACCCAACAGTTATGCTACAAGGTCGAATAGAGCTTCCTCCATTAAAAGATGAATAGATCTCCCTCTTCTTGATACACCCTAATATCTATTCTCAGCCATAAAAAGAATCTCTTAATTAGAAATCTTCAGTATGACCAGCATTTTATATCTTCCATTCAAGTAAAAGTCTGGCATATATAAACATAAAACCTAAATTAACCTCTGTATTTCAATATAATGCTACTCTTCTATGTGCAAATTTTAACATAAATTTTAAGCATATTTGTTCCTTTCTCTGACATTTCACTAAAAATCAGTATCAGTTGAAGATAGCAGCTTCAGAATATCATTGGTGTGGGTCATGTATTAATTTTTCTCCCAGACTTCCTGGTGCTGACATTACTGTCACACTAGCTATCTTTAAGCAGGCATTAGGAATTTCAAGCTGAAATATCTACATCCGGTAGGCAACAGGTAGGTCTATTGCATTACGAAAAGTCAGTGTCTTACAACACAGCATCAAATCACTATTTAATATTCCTCAGTCCACACACTCCCCAAGTCACTCAGAATCTCAGAAAGAAAGGATCTAAAATATCTCTGCAGAGCAGGCAGAATCACATTGCTGTTTAGACAGTTTTCTTTTTTGCCATAGAAAATTAGATTAATTGTTCACTTAGAACTGCAAAGTATGAAATACTGAAAAAAGACCAAGTTAGATGCAGCATTCCAAAGAGAAAAGTGGTGATCTCATTCATCAGAGCATATACAGGGGAGAAATGCCAGAATATCAGGGGGCTGGTGGTTGCCAGGTTTTATGATCTGTTTAGAAAAACTCCTTCCTTTGAATGCATAATCTGCCTAATTTATTGCACTTAATATTTTTTAATTATTGTACAAGTGACAATGATATTGTTTAAGTAATTGCATCTTTACTCTGTACTGCTTCAATTAGTAGGTTCATTAATATTGGTATTCAGTTCTTCAGCTCAGCAAACTACTATGGTTATAAGAGAGTATAAATTCATAACTTAATTATATTGTTGAAACAGTAATTAAAATGCATTGGCATGGCATTGTCAATTAAAGCTATATTCATAAGCTTCACAGGAACCTGCACTGTGTGCCCTGCAGCTGTGGAGAAGGTGTAGTCACGATTCAGATGCCATTACTGGGGGATAAACTACAAGGCTGTTATCCCAGTCTCCCTAAGACTTGATGAGGAGATGCTGTATACTTTTCAGAAGGTGTCTGGGGGTTTAGAGAATGGTTTTTCATTAAGAGGAACTGTCTGCCCAGTTCCTTGTGCATGATTCACAGTGTGCCCTGCTTTTCGCTTTAGATAATGTATTCACTTTAATACTAACTCTCCCCAAGTGTCAGCAACCTGCTATTGTTTACTGCTGAAACCTTATGGCTGGAGAGCATTCCATATGTTCTCATTGGCTTTATGGTGTTTTAACATTACTCCTGCTTGCATTAAAAGACCCAATGGCAAACAGCAAAGATTCCAGTGCTAAGGACTACTGCATTTAATCATTTCCAGATCACTTTACAGAGCACCTGCTAATGTCTTTTTGGAAAAATAAGTGCCCCTTGGAAAGATAGTCCTAAAATATAACCACAGAGCAGGGAGCTCCTTGGGCTGTAGAGATCAGACAGATGTTTAGAAAACAGAGGAAGAACCAAAACTCTTCAGTTCCTCAAATTTTTATTTTAACACACCCTAGAGATATCTGGATTCCCTCTTCTTTAAAAATAAGGAAACTGAAGCCAGTGAGCTTAAGTTACTTATTCAAGGTTGATTTCCTAACTAACGAGGGTTGGTGATCAGGTGACCACAATTCATAGTTCTAGAAACAATTCAAAATGAATCTAGAGTGTCTGAATCTAAAACTCTCCATTGAGACATGCTGTGTCCTTAACACTAATGAACCCCTGTGCCTGGGCCAGGATACTTCTAAGTTTGAACTTTATCTCTTCATTTAAGGATTGTGATTTTTATCCCCATATACAATCATAAAAACATTAATACATCCCAATCCAGACATTCTTTTTGTTTATTAATTGTTTCAAACTTGCAGCTCCTTTGATTCATTATGAAATCACTAGACTACATAGACTCCTTTAAACTTCTATCCATAGATACCTCTTGAAGTCCAGTCACCCCTCTGTTTTTGTGCCTTCCACAGCACCTAGCAACACAGAATCTTGATACTGTAGCTGGTATACAACAGTGTGTGTGTCACTGTCATTGCTACTTTGTGGGGTAAATACTCGGGATGAGTGAACCTCTCTTTAACAGTCCATCTAGTTGTTCAGTAAAATGGAAATGAGTGAAAACTCAGAACAATTTAGTAGACATAGATCTGTGGAGTACAGTTCCAGACAACCAATGGGCTTTGACTACAACTCAGAAGTCTGATAAATATAATGCCTAAAGTCTCCTTTGCACTTTGCCCACCAAAGCTGTAAGTTTATGAATATGGCCTACTGTTTGGTTTGATGTGTCCATCATTAGCTGTTGGGTGTTCTGCATTGTTCAGCGGGTTTTCACTGGTGCCACATATATTTATCTCATGTTTACAGACTGTTTCTGTTAACTACCACAGGTTTACACCCTACGAGTGGTATAACCCCCACCCATGCAATCCTGACTCAGACGTGGTGGAAAACAATTTTACTTTACTAAACAGTTTCTGGTTTGGAGTTGGAGCTCTCATGCAACAAGGTACAAGGTTGCGCATCTTTGTCACACACATCCCACAGTCTGCTGACAGGTTTTCATGCTGGTAAATTCCACCAAGAAGATAGAGGGTAGGCTAAAAACTATCTCAGGAATCAAAAAAATAGAACCCGGCTTCCTAGACAGTTCTAAAAATAAAAAAAATATGACAGAAATGAAACTCCTTTGCTATATATCTAAAATAAGACTTACTATCAAGCAATGAACACAAATTTTCCTAGAGAGAAGGAAGGGATAAATTATCTTAGAAACTGTTTACAAATTGGCATAGATGGAGATATCAGTCTTTTCCTAACTTCACAAGTTAGAGGTTGAAAAGGATTAAAGTTTGAATCCTTTGAAAATTAGGTTGACTTACATTCTTCCAATAGCTCACAGTACCTAAAACTGTCAACTAATTACCACTCTGACAGACCCTACAGGGATTCATCTTAGCTTCCCAGTAACCTTTTACGATCTCCATCAGTTGGTAACCATAGCAACAGTAAACTGGAGAAGTTGGGGGAAATGAAATTCAAACCATAGGAATGTAATATATTTTATACATTTTCTATGATTTGGAAGATTTTGATTTTGGTGGGGAGGGAGGAGTGAGTTGTTTTAACCTTTGGAAGAAATCCAACTCTTTTGTGGATATTCCTCAGCTTTGATTCCAGACGTATGGTATAGAAAACCATTCTCAAGATAAGTGCACTTATTTAAGAAAATCATAAGTCACAGAGGCTGTTGTGTTTGGAATATCTGCTCATTTGACAACAAGTTGCAAAATAAATTGGCAAAGGAAATTTCAACTAGGATATATATTAAAGATGTTTGTTACTTAGGTGTGAACCCTAAGGCTTTTCATGAGGGAGTTGTTATCATCTACTCTAAATGTATATAGTCTGTCTCTAAAAATTCCAGGGAGAGAGAGCAAGGGTTTCCAGTGTGGAAATACAAAATAGTTGAAGAGAGTGAGTAAAACCTCTCATCATGAAATTAAGTGTAGTTTATTCAGGCACTGCCAAATAGGTGTAGACACAGCACCTGATTTATTAGAAATCACTTGCATGAGTTTAGAGCATAGCACAGAACTATAAATCCTGCAGGAAAACTCATTAGATGACATATACTGCTTTACCACTGCATTTACTTTTTAAGGCATTTATCTGGTGAACAATTACTTTCAAAGAGTGAGAGACTCCCCTCCTTCCCTATAGCTTGCCTTCCTGTGCCATTAGAATAGAAAAATATAGACTTGGGTTTCATAGAGCACACGGCAAGTCTGTGCATGTACATATGACTGTGACTGCCTTCTGTCATATGAGTGTTCCCGCCCCTAAAATTTCTCTTTTATATTCTACCTGTTTGGAGTTTCCCATCATCCACAGCAAACCGTGGGATGCAGTGTCTGCTAGTTACCACTACCTTGGGTACGTGACAGTCAACCTCAACCAGACTCTGCTTGTTTTTCAAGAAGTTTTAAATATTTGTCAGGTGAAACATATATTGAAATGTAAAAATTTGCAGTACTGGTGACTGTTAGTGCATTTGTCCTTAGCATGTGGCATTGGACCAGGTAGCTAACTTATGTATTGACTGTTGTGCTCTTGTTAGCAGAAGCTTATCACTGTACTCACTTGGAAATCACTTTGTTTAATTTCTTTTTTAATGTGATGATCAGGCTTTCTCTTTTCTACAGAGCGTGAGCAAAGTCTGGATCAGGATTGGCTGTCATGTCTGCCATAAAAGGCAGTAAAGAGACTTCAGCAAGTATTGTCTCTCATCCCACATATTTTCTAATGATGTTTTATTCTACTTTTATTACTTTCATAACTTCATACTCTAGAATTCTGAACTTAGAAAAATCATCTCTACTTGAGCGAAGTCGTTTCTAAGTATGTAAATTAATGTTGAGAGTCATGAAAGTCACAAAATTGTGTGAAATTTTTTAAAAAGATGAAATGTTGAGAAATATAATTCATACCGTCTACCAAGGGTTTGAAATGTAACCTGAGTAGGTTTCTACAAACTATTTTTAAGTTCCAAGACCACTTCATCCAAAAGTATAAATATGTATTAGTTTAAAGTGTGATAGATGTGAATTTATCATTACATGTCAACAGCTGGTTATCCGTCTGTCCAGTTTTACTGCCATATAATACATAATTATACAAATAATAAATTAAAATCTGATCTTTTCACAAATGCAGCCAAATAAAATAAGGATAAATTTACAGCAGAAAATCTATACCTATAAGCTAAGAAAATATATCTACTAACTATATTACCTATTTCCCACGGCTATTTTATGAAATAAATTGTATTTTAATGATAGCCAACGAAAAATCTAAAATAATATCACACTACCACAAGGCTGCTAGATCAATGAAGTACAAAGATATGAAACAAACTTGGGCATTAAACACACACATACACCCACAGACATATAAATCCCATTAAACTGAAAGATTAAAACAAGAGAGCAACAAACTATTCTACTAAATTCTTAGAGGCAATTTAATGAAAACTGTTATAAATCTGAGTATTATTACACACCCAAATTCAAACAAACAAACAAAAGAAGGAAATAAAAACCACAGTGAAGCCATTAACCTCATTAAAAGACAATAAAGCACAAAGATACCTAATAGCTTTAGAAGAATACATCTAATTCAAGGCCAAGAAACTCTGCCGACCTTTATCTGCTTACCATGAGCTGGCTTTGATTTCATGAGCAATATTTGTATCTGTTTATAGATTAAACTTGAGCATAAACTCATGTATTTGTAGATTCGTAAACTCCAATGTCCCTTTCTATCTTAAGCCATTAACTACAAAACTTCAAAACACCCAATCAGAAAAGTGAAAGACTCCTTTAAACCAGGTAATTCACCTGCTGAACTTCATACTTTGGATTTTTTAACTTAGGGTTTTTCCCTTTCACTTTTTAACTGGTCCCATAAACTCTAACATTCCTCCGACTTCATGGAGGAAATGCTAAGTACAGAACCAATGGTGAATTTCAAGCAAGCAGATTAACCAAAAATCCATCCATGAATTGATCAAATTGGGGTAAGTGCTGCATATACCCTTCTGTCCCTTTTGATTCTACTGTTGGATTTATGGCCTTCCATAAGTTTGATCAAAAGTTTTGAGCTAGAGAGTTTTCACAGATGTTTGTCCTTTGTGTAGGTAAACTTCACACATGTACCCTTTCTTTAAGAGAGAAAGGTTTTTTTTGGTAAATACATTAAATGCCTCTATATTACCTTTTTGCAAATAATCAGGAATCATCTGATAACATCTAAAATGTATGTTCTTAGCAGAAAAGGCCCCTTTCCACCTGCAAAACAGCCAGTCTTTGAAGTAGAATTAAAAAATAGTACTTTATTTGAGGACAAAATTTGCCTTTTCAGTGAATATATTATTTTCAGTTAAATAAGAATCTACTTTAAAAAAATAATTTTGACTTCAAAAGTAACATAAAGCAATAAAAAATGATTCATCTACTGTCAAATATGGCTGCATCCAATTTCATTTGATTTGTGAAACTCCAGTGTTTTATTAAAGTACATGTGATAATGACATGATATGTTAATCTTTTGAAAGTCTCTCTCATTCTTTAAGATTAAATAAAAGTAAGTTAGCATTTCAAAGCTTTCACAGTTGTACAACCTAGAACATTTTATTTCAAACAATAAGATGCATATCAGACAGTAAGAAAAGTCCAGAAGTCTGGGATTGACTTTTCAGCAGAAACAAGCAAACAAACTCAAATCTAAACAACTAAACTATCTATAAATTTTAAACATAGAATAACTTAGGGTTAAAATCATTTAATGCCTTCAAATGTCAATAAATCACATTTTAAACAGCAGCATTGATAAATGATAAAAGATCACTTAGATTTTGCTTCATTTTCTAAAAAAATGCGTCTATTCACCTACATGCAAGAGAGTAAAACCTTGATAGATTTATAGTTTTGTGTCACAAAAATGCATTATCTCTCTAGGTTAGTGTCAAATCACGGGTCTTCCCTTCTCTCCTAACTGTTTAACTCTCTTACTCTGGCGATACCATCACAGGATCAGAGTTGATGCCCAAAGCTCTATCAACAAGAATAGTTGGAGGGATATGGTGGTTTTTCACACTAATCATCATTTCATCCTACACTGCCAATCTGGCTGCCTTCTTGACAGTAGAGCGAATGGAATCCCCCATTGATTCAGCAGATGACCTGGCAAAACAAACCAAGATAGAATATGGGGCAGTCAGAGATGGATCAACAATGACCTTCTTCAAGGTAAGGAACTGACAATATATTCTCAGTGGTTATCTCATACTGAGGGGAGGAGGTTGTGGAATGAGAGTCTGTCCAAAAAAACCCAAAAAAATGTTAGGCAACTTTTTTATAAAATAAAATGTCTAATGGCAAAATCTGATTGCAAGGGACCTAGGTACCCTCAGCTGTCACATAAAACAATTTCTTCAGTGCCCATCTAGGTATCATTCCCTCTATCCCCAATTGAGTACACTCAGATCCACAGGTCAGTATCTTCAATATCTTTTCTTGTCTTTATACCCATTAATTAATCACTCATGTATAGAAGCCACAAAAGTAAAGATTACTTAACCTGAAATTATGACAATCAGAATGCTTGAATATCTTTGTTTTGTTCTTCTTGTTCTGTACTGGATGAGGCAGGAGCAGATGATAAGTAAATGTGTTGATACTGGTATTTATTTGGAAAATTAAAACCAAAAGTATCCCAGGGGACTCCAGTCTAATATTGCATTTGCACCAATGGGGACAGTGCTCCCAGAGCAGCCTGAAGCCTTCCGATAGCCTGGAGTGTCTCCCGAGGTACCAAAGGAGAGTTAAGTTAGAATCAATATGGTTTTAGTGTCAAGTGCATTTTGTTGTTCAAGTCTTTTTAATTACTTACCCAGAGTAATGAAACTGATTTCCACCTTGCTTACGGAATAAGCTGCAGTACTTTTATTATCAAATCTCAGATACTATATCTCCCATGGGGGGGAAATGGATTTTAATAGATCCAGGGACCTTTAGAGATGACAAAAAACCTTAGAGATCAGAAAGTTCAGCCCTTCACCTTACTCATGAAGAGAACAAAACCCACAGAAGCTAAATTATTTGCTCAAAATCACACACTTGGTTTATGACACAGCCAGGCTAGAACCTTCTTGTAAGAGGTACTTGTGCATGTGAAAAAAAGGAAAACAGCAACTGTAACCAAAATAAACTCTAACAACACCTTTGTCAACGTTTCACATCCAGATTACTGAAAATGAAGTTGTCACCCAAGGTTTGAGAGGACTACTTTGACTTGTGAAGAGTATTTATTTAGAGACAAAAAACTAAGGGTAAAAGAAAAGGGAACACTTCTTTGTATAACAGTATTATTTCACCAAAATATGTATTACTTATGCAGTAAATGCAGTTTAACATTAAAATAATAATAAATAAACAAATAAAAACTTACTTGTTTTAGGAGTAAACTATACCCAGAGTTTTATAAAAAAGAGTAATGTAAAAAGTTAGGATTTTTCTCTTCCTCTATGTTAAAAAAAAAGATGATTTTAAACTTTTTTTTAATTTTAAGAAATATGACATTGATTTAATGAAGGTATAAAGTGTGGTGATTCTTTCTTCTTTGGACAAGTGTTGTTTTCAGGACAAATTACATTAAACGTATGGCTTTCCAACTTTCTGAAAGCTTGAATTTTCCTAAAATCAGTACTGTGAAGAAACACGTTACCCACAGCTAGTAATTCATCACAACACTTGTCAAAAACTAGGAAAATTACCTGCAAGGCATATAGGACAGAGAGACACTGCCAAAGAGAACTGAGTATGTCTGAAAAACATATCTGAAATGATTTACCTCTTTCACCAGTATCAAAAAGTTTTAAAGTATTGGGAAATGGGCGAGTAGAGGTAGAGAAGATTCTACTACTACTAAGATGCACATTATAAATATAAAAGAGGGAGAGGCTACCCTTTGAAAAAGCCATAGATCTGACTTCGCCACTGTGAAAACAATCAGTGTATTCACAAAGTATCCTTTAATCTCATTTTAATTTGTCTCTGTTCACATACCTTTGAATATAAAGAGTGCTGGTTCCCACATTTCCTGGCAGGACCCTAGAGTGACTTGGGTGTACTTGGATATTGCATTTCCCTGAAATAATTCTATGCTAATCTCGCAACTGTACTAGTTCATAACTGCACACTCTGTTCCTAAATGCTTTACATACAGTATTTCATTTTATCCTTATCAAAGCCAACTGAGTTAAGAGCTAAGATTATCCCCATTGTATGATGAGGAAAATGAGGTATAGCTCAGTTAAATAACTTGCCACAAATTTATAAAGCTACTGATGAAAGAGTCAGTGTTCAGACAAACTTCAGGGAGTTCTAGAAGTTCTACCCTCCTTGAGGGTAGACAATTGGTCTCTTTTGTCTGTCATTATATCCTCAGAACCTAAAACAGTACCTGGCACATAGTAGGTACATAGTAGAGATAGTAGGCACTCAGAAAACATGTTTTTAATAAATGAACAAATACACTACTGAAATCTAAGAGAGATGGGTTCTATCAGAGGAGAAAAAGAGAGAAGGAGGAAAGAAGGGAGGTGAGGAGGTATCTTTGTTCAGGCTGCTATAACGAAACACCACAGACTGGGTACTTTATAAATAACAGAAATTTATTTCTGACAGTTCTGGAGGCTGGAAGTCAAGATCATGGTTGAATGAGGGCTCTCTTCTAGGTCGCAGATTTTATGCTGTGTCCTCACATGGTGGAAGGGGCATGGGTCTCACAGGACCTTCTTTTATAAGGGCACTAATCCCATTCATAAGGGCTCCATTCTCATGACTTAAACACCTCCCCAATGCCTCATCTCTTCATACCATCATTTTTGAGGATCAGGATTTCAACATATGAATCTGGGGGGACACATTCAGACCATAGCAGGAACGATACATAGAGATCCACAGAGGAAGAGACACTGTCCTATGTTCCTCGATTTAAAAGTTATCTTGTAGCCTAGCAACAAGAAGGAATTTATTTGCAAAAAGAGAACAAGGACTAAATCCGATTTAATTTTCCCCTTGAGGGAGGCAAGCTGTCAGAAAGCTTCAGAGGGATACACACTCAGCATTTTTAAGCTGGATTATTCTGCAAGGGAAAGAAATGTTCCAGCTTTTTAGCTCTCAGGGTAGTTCTACCCTGTCACTGAGTGACAGCAGTTAAGGTCACAAGGACTCAGTTTTGACCTGGCTCTACATTAATGTATCACTGCCATTGAGGCTTCCCTCCCTCCCTTTCTCTCTTAATCAAAGACAGTATCCTCTCTTACGCTGTTGAATCAATAAGGAAAGCTGCCTTTGCCTGGTCTAACCTAGCACATTCTGATCTACTATTGGGGCATAAGCCTTGCTCACATGGGTCCCAGCTGCATTCAATCACAAGGGAACTTCTAATAAGAAGCACTTTTCCATCACACAGTGTAACTAAAGTGCTTTTGTCCCCCCAGTACCCCAAAAATATCCCTTTGGCACATCCAAATGGTGAACCTGTCTCTTTGCTTTCAAGATGACTCTAAGTTGTTTTACAGCTGAAGAATAGGCATTCGCAAGGAGGAAAGGACTATGGAAGTTACCAAAATCCATAAACAAACAAAATACACTAACTCCTCATATGTGGTCTCTTGGTCACAATTGAGGGATGTTTTTAGTGAAAGCTCTGCTTGAAAAGTGTGACCAGAAGTTGCTCACTAAAATTTCCATCCAAAGCCATTGACTTTTTTTTTCTAGACTTCGTCATTCTTGCAGAGAACAAGACCTTAGATTTCAGATTTGGATATTTGATTTTCAACATAAAAAAAGTTGTTGTTGTTGTTTTTTAAATAGCTCAGTTGAGGTTTCACTATCCATCATCTGAATTCAGGCAAGGCTGAGGGAATAAACTGACATTTATTAAGCAACTGCTGGGTCAAGGTACTACATGTCTGAGACAAGGGAAGCTGAAACAGTTTTCCTTCATTGAGTCATTTGTATGTAGAACAACACAGTGATCACCAGGGACTGTATTTACGCAAAGAACTGAGGTTAAATCGTAAATTCAATTACACATACATTCACAAAGTTTTACAGATGGACACCTCAAGATCCTGGCTGATGCCCATGAAGAAAAGAACAATTTTAAGTTTTGTGGCCAAGGGCACTTAGTCAATGATGCTTATTAAACATTACACTTCCTCAAGGTCATCTGCACCCTATGGATGATAACGTCTATTTGGTGAAAGGGTGTCATTCACCAGTAGACCAATTACTGGGTCAAAGTTAAAGAGAGGCAGAGTGTTTCATCAACTGTCCAAGGACTGTTGAAGATATTTTAGGAGATCCTCCAAATATCAGGGGACCATTTATTTGTCCTTGGCTAATAATTTTAAATAGAATATTTTTATAAATCAGTATACCAATAATTCAGAACTTCAAGAGACTTCATTTAAGAGAATTTTTAACAAACTCCCTTTGATTTTCTACTCAGGATAATACTAATTAATAATATGATATTAATTATATTGGTTTTTCATCTCTCTGCTGCTGAATTGCTTGGTCCTTTCAATTGTTTCAAAATCTTAAATGATAAAGGCTTTTCCTGCCCTCCGCACTGTCTGAGACCACCCTCAGCATCTTAAGAGATACAAAGAATAGTCAGGTCACAGTCAAGTTCTGTGGACACAACTTGGGGACAGATTTCCTAAGGCCATTTCCTCTTTTATACCCAAGAACATTGACAGCAACGGCATCCAACTACAACTTTTGCTTTTAATATGGAGCACTAAGGCACTGATTTTCTCCACGTCTCATAAAAAGTAGGACATGTGCAAAAATTGTTTTTTCTCTTTGTAATTCTATTAATTACCCTTATGGATAAATGGAATAGCCCAAACTTTGATTTCACAGTGATAGTTTATCAACTCATTTTTTTTTCCCAGCTGAAGAAAGGATTATCATGTAAAAGCTTAAGAACCATTTGAGGCCTGAAAAAAGAGATTTCTCAATGTCTCTTGCAAACCATCATCCAAGTGAAATAATGGTTTTGGTTCATTGTTCAGAGATTAGGGATACCAGCCAGTCTTCTCAGGAGTTATGACTATAATAAAATGCTGTGATATAAATTAAAACTTACAGTAAAGTTTTGTTCTAGAACATGGGTTCAAATTCTGACACTACTGCTTATTAGCTATGTAGGCCTTGGTAAGTTATTTAAACCCTTTGTACCTCAATTCTCCTGTCTGTAAATTGAAGATAATATCTAGCTCAAAATATTATTTTAAGAAATAAATAACTTAATAGAGGTAGTGTGTTTATAATACTATATGGCAAATTGCAACAATAAAAATGTTAAATAAAAAAGGGAAAAATGTTAAATATTATTATAATTCTCACCAAAAACGTCATCACCATTAACATCCAACCCTTACTCTTAGCTATTAGTCCTACTTTTTTCAACTTTCTGAATTAAGGAAAAAAAAAAAACTCTAGTTTGGTCTTTGTTCAGCTTCCTTACTGATCCTGGGAGGTGTGCCTTCTGCTACTGGACAGAAAAGTCCAGAGAGAGTGCCAGTGCCCCAAATCTCAAAGACTTTCAGAGGCCAAGTCAGACAAAGACCTCAGTCCTTGGAAGCTTTGCTGAGCACATATAGGAATTAGCAGAAGAACCACTTCCAGATGGTAGATAAGCAACAGATGGTGAGGCTGCCCTCAGAATTCAGCTGAGAAGCAGAATAAGGCAGTTCAACTCAGTTCAGTTTAATTTATATTTTTTCCAGGATCTCCAATTTGACCAGTTTTTGAGGTTGTCACTGTAAGAGATAGGAAGGGGGAGATATAAACTTTTTCAAGGCTTGAAGACCTGAATAGCAATAAAGAAACAAGATGCACACAGACCTGTTAAACACAATGCAACATGTGGTTAAGTAGCATGCCTTGTGCAGACAGGAAGTGGTGTGAACATCAGAAGTCCCCGTGAGCCAGAATGGTAGAAAATACTCATGTAAGAAATGCTTCTCAGTAGAAACTTGCCCTGTAAAAAATCACTATCCTCTCAGACCCAAGTCAGAGGATTACACAGATTAGATCATGATTCAGTCTAAAATGACTTGAATAAAATAGGTTTAAAAAAATCGTAACAGACTTGCCATTACTGGCTTTCATGGTCTGGGGACTTTGGACCAGCTGTGGGAATGGACTCTCTAACCTTTATAACCTCCTTCCAGAGAGTGGTTAGGTGCTATCATTAACCCAAAAGACATTTCAAGAAAGTTACTGAGCACTGCACCAGTGGATGTGAAGCAATGAGCCATTATGGGGAGACAAGTTTCAGACAAAAATAGTCATATAGTGAAGCACAAAATGAAAGACATTTCACAAACTTCTCTGTATAGGAAGGCACGCTTCACATAAGAGCTATTAGCTGATGTTTGAAAGATCTAGCTAATTTTACCTTCAGTGTCCAAAATGTTAAGTCCCTATAGTTTAAAAATGTATTTGTTTAGGGAGAAATCCATGAGGTCAATTAAAGTTAACCTTTTTCAAAGCCTGTTATATTGCCTGTAATGGACCAATCTTTAGACAGGATAAAAACATGAAAAATGTTTTAGCAAAGGTGTTTAAATCCCACTGAGAGAATTTTTTTAAAAGGGAACACATGAATTTATAGCCTAGGAAATTCTGCAAATGTCATAACTTTCTATCAATTCAAGATAAGAGCAAAATCAGCTGCAATGATCATATTATATACATTTGAAAGACACAGGCCCCTCAATATAGTATAAATGCTTTCATCTGAGAGTCTTCCTTCAAAGTGATTTTTAAAAATTAAATCATATTTTTTTAAATCCATGAGAATTTTTTTTAACATCTTTATTGGAGTATAATTGCTTTACAATGCTGTGTTAGTTTCTGCTGTGTAACAAGGTGAATCATTTATACATATACATATATCCCCATATCCCCTCCCTCTTTCATCTCCCTCCCACCCTCCTTATCCCACCCCTCTAGGTGGTCACAAAGCACAGAGCTGATCTCCCTATGCTATGTGGCTGCTTCCCACTAGCTATTTTACATTTGGTAGTGTATATATGTCAATGTCACTCTCTCACTTCGTCCCAGCTTACCCTCCCCTCTCCCCAAGTCCTCAAGTCCATTCTCTATGTCTGTGTCTTTGTTCCTGTCCTGCCCTTAGGTTCTTCAGAGCCTTTTTTTTTTTAGGTTCCATATATATGTGTTAGCATACAGTATTTGTTTTTCTCTTTCTGAATTACTTGACTCTGTATGACAGACTCTAGGTCCATCCACCTCACTACAGATAACTCAATTTCATTTATTTTTATGGCTGAGTAATATTTTATTGTATATATGTGCCACATCTTTATCCATTCATCTGTCAATGGACACTTAGGTTATTTCCATGTCCTGGCATGTAGAAATCCAAACTTGTAAAGCAGATATATCAGAGGTGAATAGTTGCCTTAAAAGCAACCATTTCCTCTAACACAAGATTAGATCTATCATTTCATGAAATAATAAATTCTCATGGACACTATTTACAATAGCCAGGACATGGAAACAACCTAAATGTCCATGAGAATTTATTATTTCATGAAATGATAGATCTAATCTTGTGTTAGAGGAAATGGTTGCTTTTAAGGCAACTATTCACCTCTGATATATCTGCTTTACAAGTTTGGATTTCTACATGGCTGATTTCCATGTCTTTGACTGATTTTTAAGGTGTGTTTTTTTTTTTAAATCGGCATTTATGTAAAGTAAATTGGAGATCAGATT
Organism: Tursiops truncatus; assembly: GCF_011762595.2. Classification (NCBI taxonomy): domain Eukaryota; kingdom Metazoa; phylum Chordata; class Mammalia; order Artiodactyla; family Delphinidae; genus Tursiops; species Tursiops truncatus. Next base: position 128,976,326 of record NC_047037.1, on the reverse strand, counting down.
TTAAAATGTAATTATATTTGATGTTTTATTTGTTCAATAAGCATATATTTACCATATTTATATGATCATTTTTGACAAGATAACAAAAATCAAATATCAATAATCTATCTTCAGTGTATATGTGTGGGGTATGGATATATGTAAAAATAAACATATAAACAGGTATCTATATAAAATCTTTAAGCATGTTGGTCTGAAGTAGAATTGCACAGTTGTTCATTCTACTGAATAATAGGATTATACATCTTTACTGTAGAAGCCCTATAACCTGGTTGAAGAAATAATGTGTTAAATAATGTTTATTTCAGTAAAAATGAAATATTAGAGGGATATGTCTATAAAATGCAGGTTCTATCAGTCTTAAGATTGTATTACACTCCAGAATTTACACATACTTTTCCTGTTATAGCAGAAACCCTGAAACTGAAAACAATGGAACTATATGAAATACAAAATAAGGAAAAATATAAACAATGTCTACATTTCCTTCCAGGTTCCAACTGTTGCACTTCCTAAAACACTGTCTAATTTTTTTGTCTAAACAAATATAAGCTGTCTAAATTCATATAAATTGTTTCCATGCATTGTGTCATGACTACAAGATTTTCAGCAGCTCTAGTTATAATAGAAAAGATGCCACAGCTATTTACTGAAATTATTTCTTAAGAAAATGTGTCAGTGATGTTAAAACATTAGCCGAGTCATAAGTTTGATGTTCTGTGTATTAAAACAAACAGTTGATTCCCTATTAGTTAAGAACATAAACCCTGGAGCCAGATTGCTGGGATCAAATCCTGGCTTCATCATTTCTTTATGTGGCATTCTGTTTCTTCATCTGTAAAGGAGAAATAATAATGGTATCTTTCTCATATGAACACTGTGAAGGTTAAATAGATTAATACATGCAAAGTGCTTAGAATAGTTTTGGGCACACAGTAAACACTGCACATGCTGGTTATTATTACTATTTTCAATAAATAGTTTTTAACTGCACAGAGACCCGTTGTAAATTATTTCCCATTGAGTGTTTAACTTGCATGCATTATGGGAGAAAAAAGAGAAATAAACAACAGTCATCAGATGGTGATACAGTAATACTCCCTTATAACAGATTTTAGATGAAAAGAATGCTTATTCTTTGCCAACATTTCATCAGCATCAGAATAGCCACATAATCAGGTTTAACCAGACAAAGTAAATGCATTTAACCTTGACTCTCCTCTAGGATTAAAAAAAAAAAAAACCTGGATGATTTCAGATTTAATAAATGAGGACTTTTCAGTTTTTGTGACTTTTGATAAGAAGCTCAGAGTACTTTACAAATATTCTAATTCACGTTTGACATATTCAGTGAAATAAGTTGCAATCACTGTTTCTTCTTTTTAAATATATATCATTTAGAGCAATTTAGCAGGCTGAGACTATAGAAGATTTACAAGTGCAGAAACATCCACACTGTCATTCAAATGGTTTGCTAAGTCTTTTAATATTTATGATAATGTCCCATGAAGTACGCTTCTATTTTTAAGAATTATTAAAATCTGTCTTAAAAATAGTCTATTAAAAAGAAATAAATCTAATTTAACTACTCTTAGAATAGTACTTTTTGACCAAACAAAAAATAAACATTACAGAACATGGTTTGACAGTGGATGGAACTCAAGAATAAGGAGGAAAGAGGCCATGACTCTGTATTGGTTCTTTCACTAACCAATATGACCCCTGGGTGACACCTAACTGTCCTTGAAGTCAGGACCTGCATAAGTAATATGAAAAGGTTGGTCTAGTGAGTAGAACCTGTGGGTTGAAGGATCCTTAAGTGAAACTCATCCATCCATGAAATTCTTCTTGTACGTTTCCAGTAGTAGAAAACTCACCATATCCTAAGCCATCTACAGATATTTTTAACTGTTAAAAAGGTTATTCCTTAGCCACATTCTGGGTCTTCCTATTTATCTAAGCTCCCCAGCTTGTCAAACAGTCTATAATTTCAAATGTAGAATACAATGGATCCCCACAACAGCAAACTTTCTAAATGATGAAAGAGAACTTTAAATAAAAGCAGAAGGGTGCTATTCTCTGTCCCATTATGTTTACCATTATTAGACTGGAGCAAAAATAATAGGAGGGTGTCAAAGAAATTTAGAATGTTCCCTATACCTTCAACTTGAGCAAGTCCCCCAAGTGATCATTTTCTTAGAAAAAGTTCTGCTGTTCAATGGTTCAAATTCCATGCCTGCTAGATTTCTCTTCCAGTACCTCAGGCAGTTCAAGCCAAGAACAACCTTCTACTCCAAAAAAGAAGAAGTAAGTGTGGTTGAATTAAATCCATGACCTTCAGCTCCACAGAGCAGTGCTAGTTAACGTGTGGTGGTCAACACAAACGTGTTGACTCAGGGAACATTGTGTTACTAAGCTGTGATGAGATAAAAGAAATTGAGAGTAAGACTTTAGAAGTTCTGTAGCTCTTGGATATTGTGGTGGCACCAAGAACATGATTAATGAGGGACTTTCCTGGTGGCACAATGGTTAAGAATCCGCCTGCCAATGCAGGGGACATGGGTTTAATCCCTGGCCCTGGAAGACCCCACATGCTGCAGAGCAACTAAGCCCGTGTGCCACAACTACTGAGCCTGTGTTCTAGACCCTGTGAGCCACAACTACTGAAGCCCTCATGCTCTAGGGCCCACATGCCACAACTACAGAGCCCAAGTGCTGCAGCTACTGAAGCCCACATGCCTAGAGCCTGTGCTCCACAACAAGAGAAGCCACTGCAATGAGAAGCCCGTGCTTCGCCACAACTAGAGAAAGCCCATGCGCAGCAACAAAGGCCCAACACAGCCAAAAATAAAATAATAAAAAAAATTAAAAAGAAAAAGAACATGATTAATGGATATGGTTCCAAGAATGTAGACCACTTTGAGGGCTGTCAAGTGCCAACATGGTGAGCCACGTCTGGTATGAGTGCATACTAATCCCACTTGGTAGCACTACCCAAAATCAGCATAGTACAGTGGAAAGAACATTGAATTAGATGTCAGGGGTCCAGAGGTCCAGTATTAGCTCTGATACTAATGAGTTTTGTGATTTTCATGAACTCTCCAAATCTTCTGTACCAAAATTTCCCCCTCTGTGTAAACAGCATGAATGAGCCAATTTCTAAAGTTTCCATCAACCATAAAATTTCATAATTCTAAGAAAATTATTTTCCCTTAAGGTAGTTTCCTGGTAGAAGAATAATTTTCCCAGCAGTGCGTTTACTGCCAAAAGACAGACTGACCTCCGTGCACTTGTACAAGTAGCTCTTTATTATAAATTTAGCATTAACAGACTCTTCCAGGCTAAAATTACCCAACAAATGAGGCATTGAACCCTACCTCAAAAACATACCTTTTCAATGGAGACATGAACCTCAACTTTCAGATATCTGTGGGGATGAGGAGTAATTCACAGGGGCCTAATCATGACAAAATGGTTTCCATAAAATACCAGTATCTATAAGGTACTGTATATTGAATTGCTATTTGTCTCACAAGACCTTTCTCAAGGGGTTCTTCAAATACCTAACAATCCAAAATAAAGCTATCTGCCCTCCCTTAACTCATAAAGCCTACAGCGTTAACCCAGGTCTTAAATAGAGTTCGGAACTGAATGAGCCTTCAGGAACACTTGACCATGAATAACCACACTATAGTTTATTCCACAGGTATTCCATTTATTGCTGTGGCCCCAAATCATGTTTTAAACTTCCTTGCACTCCTGAGATGATAAGCTCTGTGCCTTCCAAGGAAGCTCGTGTGTGTGTGTGTGTGTGTGTGTGTGTGTGTGTGTGTGTGTGTGTGCGCGCGCACGCGCGCGTGTGTACCATATACAATGCAAGAGCTGGAGTAGCTTGGAATTATCAGTAATTCTCATAATCTCTTCCATCTTCCAAATAAATGGAGGGGAGTGTTGATGCAAATGAAGACAAATACAGAAAAAAATTAGAACAATATGGAAATTACAGAATTAAATGTAAACTATTTACAGATCACTATTCAAAAGAATAGAAAATTTATACCTAAGCAATATGAAAACTTAGGCAGTATATTTTAACAAAGAAAGTAAGATAATGAGATAGTGGAAGGTATAGATGCATATGTAATATATACCATATATATGGCTTATTACTGAATCAAGAAGCTGAAGAATAAAGGAAAAGACAAAATCATGAACACTTTCAAATGAAAATTCAGTCCTCATTATCTAAAATATAATTGCAATTTAAAATTGAATGTATATATAAAAAGGCTTATAAAAATATAGTAGGAAGAGTTTTCTGATCTGAATTTAATATGAAAAGAGCATTTGCACTCTAAGTTTTCTAGAAAAGATAAGAGTAATTGGCAGTTCTTTCATAAATAAAGCAGAGAAGGTATGTGATTTATCCCAAGGCTGTCCCCTGCAAAGGAATGTTGGATCAGGTATTAAAACTTACATACAAGAAAAAAGCAAAACAATGTCTACTGAAGTTAAGTCGTTGAAGGCAATGGAAAAAATGAGTAGAGTCTTAGGGTGATCTAGTCACCCCTTGGCCTAGTGGGTCTTGAGGACTTGTTCTTAAGTGGCCAGAGTTCCTTAGGCAAATGTTGTCATTGATACTAATCTTCTTTCTTCCCTACTGAAATCAGCCAAAGGATCTTGAGGCAATGTCTTACATCAGTTGGGTAAGATCTCTTTTTCCTCTACAGCTGCCTCAGTGCCTCCAAAGGTTTTCCTATAGTGAATTGGGCTCCTTTCAACTACCAAACTGAAGTCCCAGGATCATCAATACCGGTTTCCTACCTAAAGAGAAAGAATCCTCCCTATGCTATTTGAACCCCAGGAGTTTTGAATAGCTTTAGGACATATTTTCTCAGCACTCTCTGCTGGTGGGTGTGCTTTCTTTCCCTGCAGAAATCGAAGATATCCACGTACGAGAAGATGTGGGCTTTCATGAGTAGCAGGCAGCAGACTGCCCTGGTCAAAAACAGTGATGAGGGCATCCAACGTGTGCTCACCACTGACTATGCCTTGCTGATGGAGTCCACCAACATTGAGTATGTGACGCAGAGAAACTGTAACCTCACTCAGATCGGGGGCCTCATTGACTCCAAAGGTTATGGAGTGGGAACACCTATAGGTAAGAGAGACAAGGCAGTAGCAAAGACTGAGATGGGCAATGTCAGTTACAAAGTATAGAAAGGAATGGGCTCAGAGATATCTACTCTACATTCTGAGAAAGTCTACAATGTCTTCAGTGGACTAATAAATAAGGGAAATGACAGTACAGATCATAGGCATGCTCTGAATTGAAGATTCCAAGATATTTAACCTAATAAACTTTTAACTCATTGTTTCTTTCAAGTTCTACCATTGCATATACATTTGAGTACATAGATTTTATTTTACCCCAAATATTGTTAAAAGAATATCTTCCTAATTAACACTCTTCTCATTATTTTCTTCAGTTCCTATATATGCCTGTATAGTTTTTTCTATCTTAAATTATATTAGAATACAACAAAATTAACTATACATATAGATGACAAAGTTAAAGAGCTAGTGTTCTATGTAAATAGATAGAAAAGCAAAACTATATCTGTCAGAAGAAAAAGGATTAAGATTAAATTATAATTTGCTCAGGCAATATGTCAGATTCAATCATTAATAAAATCTCCAAATATTCCTAGTCCTTGATTTTGTACCACTGCTCAATCTAAGGATATTATTACCTTGTAGGCATACAGACCCACACAGCTAGTTCTTCTTGCATGTCTGGGATATAGAACTATATTCTGTATTCAAGGGACAATGACCTCCCTATAGAAAACTCTCTATTTCCCTCACTACAGAAACTGTATTGTATAAGGTTCTGATATGGTAGCAATCTGCTCTTCTCAAGTGAGTCATCAGTAATTTTCTGATAAGCATTCCCAAGGGGAGGAATTGGAGGCCATCTTAGACCACTGGGTTAGTCCAGTAAGAAATCATAGTTACGGTTAAATCAGATAATTAAGGACCCAAGGTATATTATTATTTTCACCTGTTGAAAGGGATTATCCAGTTCCCTCAACACTAGACAGGGATCGCAAACTCAAATGCTTACAGAAGCCAAGCAGGTATAATTGAATAAAGCTTGTTTGTTTGAAGAAGCAGTAGGGAATGGTAGCAAGTATGGAGAATTAGAGACAACATACTCATCTAAAGGGGGCAAATGCCTTTCAGGTCAGTAGCTGTGGGAATTAGAGCCCAACATTATCAGATCTTCTATTTTTCATGAAAAAAAATCAGATTTTACATGAATACTCCTGATGGCTTAATTTGGCAATAAATTTACTTTTTAAAAAAGAATATGTAGCCCATATTCAACTTTTGATCAATACTAATTTGATTAACCAGGTAAAGAAGGTCAACTCTCTCCACCTTTGAACATGAATACATAACTAATTTGACTCCATGTAATCTATCTGATGCTAGAAATATATGCTATAAAGAAATTAACTTATATCAATTGGGTAAAATCTCCTTTTCCTCTAAATAAGTTGTTATGTATGTCCTCTAAATAAATCTTCAGAATGATTGGGCTAGGCAACCTGTAACTACCTTCTTGCCCCTTTATTTCCAATAATTTTTCCTGATGAAAATGTCAGTATTGCAAATGAAGTGTGCATTTTTTTCTCAAGTGGTAAGCTCTCCTAAAACTAAGTCGGTGTGCTCTGCAGAGAACTCAGTGTGATTGTTAGACACTAACTAAAAGGTTACTATGCTTCTTTTTGATTTGAGAAACAATGTCCTATCTCCCTAACCAGGCTTTACCACCTCATTTTATTTTTTATTTTTTTTTATAACCCTCCTTCCACCACTTCACAATAGCTCACAAGCAACAACCCTTCTCCTTTTTTTTTTTTTTTAAGACTGGAGAAAGAAGCTAGACATGTTATTTTTTAATATCCCATCACTGCTGATTTTAGTTAAATGAACCATGAGTCAGACAAGAACACCAGGATTGGGTGCCTTTTCCTGAATCTTTTCCAAATCAAGACCTTATGATTGATTGTAATATATTTTGTGTCTTAGAAAAAACAACTATAGTTTCTTAATGGAACCATCTTTAGATTAAATTATAAAGTTGAAAACTGTACTTTTACCATTCCATCCTCAGCTCCATCTCCACCACCTTTTAATTCCCCTCTTTCCCACCAAATTTCCAGTCTGGTAGTAACAATAGAAAATTACAATGTGTACCACTTCTTCTGAGAATATTTACACTATAATATGAGACTTTTAATAGGCATTTCTTCTACTGAATGAAATACAACTCTAAAGTTAAAATATTGGAATATTGGTGAGGAATGGGGAAGCATCAAGGGGTCCTTTCAGAAACACTCCTAAATTAATGCAGCACTTTAAAAATGACTCTGACTCCATGTGAGTGAGGCTGACCCTGTGATGAGTATCACTATATTTTATATAATATGATATTAAGAGATTTGAATATTCCAGTTCAGTCTACATTTTGCCAACGTCATGCATTCTCTGACATACAAATTCCAAAGTTGAAGAGTTTTTCCCCCTCCCTAGATGAAAAGAAATACACTCCAGGAATTTTTCATAGTGGTTATAAACCTGTCATCCTTTTAAAACTAAAACAATGAAGGAATAATTGGAACAGATGGCAGACCTCAGAGAGAATACATCCATTGGGAATACAGCTGTTGGATAAATTTGTGAGATGTTTCTTCTATGATGAATTGACTCTTTAAGAAAGATCAGCTGCTATTCAGGAAGATCCGTGATATACATATGTATTTTTTTCAAGTGACTTGTAATAAATCACTTCCAATGTCATTCAGTCCATTTAAGCAACAACAACAAAAAAAATTGAAGCTAAAATATATTCAAATATAAACAATTCTCCACATACTTCTGGTCTTGCCCTGACTCCCTTAAGGCTTAAAATTCCTTCTCACAGTCAAAGATTGGCAAAGTTGCTCAGTCACAACACAAAATCGAAGACTTTGTTTCTTAGAGACTCTCAGGACAGAAGCTCTGGAAACGTGCCTCCTGAGGGACTTAAAATAAAACTTGAAGAGAACGAGAGCAGTTAAGGCTTAAACAGGTTACCAGGAGGCTGGAAATTACCTTCCTTAGAGACCCACCTTAAACAGAGAAACAATCCCCATCTGCCTGAAATATTTTAGGTATTGTACAGCCTGAAGGCAAAAGGAAAGCATCAGTCAGCATTTACTGAGTACCCACTGTGTATACTGCTATGATTATTGCTGCAATTGTTACCCTATGGATCATTCTCACACTCTTCAAAGCACTTTCTCGTACATTAAAGCAAAGCTCTCTTGATTCACTTAATTGTTCACATATTATTGTTAATGGTGCTAATTTTGACACTAACCATTATTCTGAAGTTGTTTAAGCAAGCAGCCAATATCTTTTAATTTGGCTGTCAAGAGCCATTTTCTCACCAAAAATCCATACTTTTAATTGATAAGCCACAATCTAACGCCAAAACATTTTGCTCTTCTTTTACACTTGATCTTGAGGGACTGATAATGACTTTAGGAAGTCTTGGGAGGAATGGGGAAAATGACACATGTCACAATATTAATCTTCTGCTTTTCTAACCATGCCCTAGAACATAAGGTATACGGGGGAGGGGGGAGATGACATGGGGGTGAAGGGAGAAACTTTAATGAAAATAACACTAAGAGAGAAGTTAGGAGAATTGAGTTAAATTCTTGGCTCTACCAGCAACTATTACTTTCACCCATATCTTCACATCCTCAATTTCTTCAATTCTAAAAATAAGTAGACTGGGACTATATGGTTCCTAAGATCTCTTCTGGTTCTAAGATGCCACATTTTTCTATTTGCTACTTTTTTTGCATTTTTCTATTTCCACCAAGAAGAACGTTAAAGTTTACAAACAGAAAAAGCTAGAATGTATTGCTTTCCTACTAAGTAGAAGAAACACTTACAAAAATCCTTAGTGTCCAAGGAGAAATTAGGGAAAGAAATCTTACCATCTTTTTTTTTTAATTTCTTCCGTTGCTTTAATTAACATAGGAATCCAGTGTTGGACAAGCTGTGGCTGCAGGACCATGTTGATGCTCTCTAGCCCTAACATAATTAAAAGTTCAAAGGCATTACTAGAAAATAGAGTATAAATAATATCATTAAAGTGCTTGCAAATTTTCTAAACCTAGCTGAATGTTGTTTAAATTATTCAAAACCTACTCATAAGAGTATCTTAATAGGTGTATTAGTCAGTATAGACAAATTACTATAACCAACATCTGCAAATTTTTAGTGGCCAACACAATACATATTTATTTCTTGAACTTGTCATGGTCCAACAGTGGGTTGAAACAGAGATTCTGCTTCATGCAGTCATCCTTGGACCCAATCCCTTTCTAACTGGTGGTTCCAGTATTCCTAGTGACTTAAAATCCTTTCCCCCATGCTGAGTATTTGAGGAAAGAGAGGGAAAGAGTAGAGGATCATGTTGGGAGGATTTATGAGACAGGACTGGAAATAGTCATACATCACTTTAGCTCCCAATGGCTAGCAATCGGTCAATCACCACAATGAATTGTAAAGGAGACTAGGAAATGTCTAGCTACTCCCATAGGAAGAAGAGGAAATGGTACTGCTGATCATTTAGCCAGGCTGTCAAAATATTAGACATCCAAAAACCTAGAAAAAGTGGAATCTAAACAATGAAATTCCCTAATGTGGGAAAAGATTCATAAAAAACTCACCAGAAGCAGCGGGATGTCATGGAATTTCCAGCTCAGCTTTCCCTTGTTTAAAAGGAACAGACAGTGTGGCTAAGAGTTAATCTCAACATGTCAGCCTTTTGCTGTCCAATTATTTAGATCCTTCAAAATATAGGATTGCCCTTTGCCAGTCAAATTATGGATTGGGGTTTTCCAACAGCCATAAAGTAGTTACCCCTAAGACAGTAATCCTTCTTCACATCTTCTTCAGCCTTTGGGTGACCAATATCCAAATTACCTCACTTACAGGCTCTCCTTACCGGGATAAAATTACTATTGCTATTCTTCAATTACAAGAAGAGGGGAAACTGCATATGATGAAAGAGAAATGGTGGCGGGGAAATGGCTGCCCTGAGGAAGATAACAAAGAGGCCAGTGCTCTGGGAGTAGAAAATATTGGGGGTATCTTCATTGTTCTGGCTGCTGGACTGGTCCTTTCTGTATTTGTAGCCATTGGAGAATTTATATACAAATCACGGAAAAACAACGATATTGAGCAGGTGAGTCATCTCTTTCTAGGACCGGGTGGTTTTTGGTTTGTATTATCTGTTTTAAGTTTGGGAGTTTAAAGGATGCTTGCCCTTTTTTTGTAACAGTCTATTGAACTAGATGCCCAGAATGGCCATTTTTGAGTTAGAGCTAAGAGCTATTGAATCCCTGCCAGGTGCTGCTGGTACTGTAGCCGCATCATTTATTAATGAGAAGAAGGAAGCACCTTATACACTAAATTCAATTATCACTATTTGGAATGACAGTGCAAAAATTCCAAACTCAGTTAATTTCTTTAACAGTTATTTACCCTTAAGATAGAAACCCTAGATAGAGCAAGGAAGAAGTAAATCCAAAATTGGAAAATATATAAAAAGATCTTTGAGAGAAATGTTACATCTCCTAAGTGTAGGTACTAAGCACATGTACTAATGCAAAGCAATTTAGATAAAGATATAAATGTAATATTTTGAAACTGAGCATTTACCTCTATCAAAGTACATTTTGTAAAAGAATAATTCACAAAAATATTTGCCAGAAAAATGATGAACAGTACAGAATGATGATAAAATATATTAAAGAATCTATTTTTCCAAATTTTAGGATTATCGTTGATTTCAACAGTCAACCATTTTTTGCCTGTTACTTTTAGTTTTGATGAAAATCACATCAAGAGCTTACACTATTCTGAATAAGATGACGGTGATTAAAGATAATTCCTTCATAGGCATATGAGAATAAACAAAACACAAAGCTCATGCCCATTATAGAGTATTTGGTTACCCAAACAATTTAAAAGTATTGTTAGAATTTTGAAACTATGAACTATTAATAACAGGCCTACTTTAATGCTCAGCTATCAATGTCTTAAAATTCTTAATAATTTTAGAAAAAGGGGCTCTACATTTCCATTTTGTTCTGGACCCCACAAATAATGTAGTCAGTTTTCATTAATAATCTCATACGAGTCCCACTTCCTTTAAGTCGAAACTCTCCTTAAGTTCCCAGAGATGGAGATGATTGATTATAACCTGGCTTCATCCTGAAATTTTTCCCAAAATTACAAGGCAATTGTAAGAACATTAAGCACCATTTTCAGAGGCCTTGTTAGAGAAAACTGTCTAAGTAAAAGGGAGAATGGACTGATCTGCTTTAACTTTCGATTTGCTCTTGAGGTGTCTTGTTTTATGCAAATAATTTGAAAACTAAAAGCTTGTATATGTTATGCTTTAATGTGCTTCTCATAATTGCCAGCTTCATTTGATTTAAATTTTTGTTTAAACGCCCATTTTTGCTTCTGATTTATTCATTTTTTCTATATTTTTCTCATTTCTTTTGCATGCAAGCCTTTTTGTTTCTTTTATGGACTGCAGTGTAAGCAAACCCATCCAACCAGCTCCACTTCCGGAACCACTTTATCTACGGATTTAGAATGTGGCAAATTAATTCGAGAGGAGAGAGGGATTCGGACACAGTCCTCAATTCACACTGTGTAATCATTAAAAAAAAAATAAGTTGTGCCAAGTAGAAACTGCTTCTGCTAATTGGTGGTGTTGATGATGTCTGTATCTACTAAGCATAAATAGCCATAATCCCTATCCTTGTTTTAAGATAGCAAAACTCATGTACTCTGAACATTGAATTCAATGCACTGGAGACACATGTGCATTTTATATTGAAACAGCAGCATATTAGGCGTATACAGATTCCAAGATATGTGTGTTTACAGGAATTGTCTATACCATCAAGAGAATGGTTATCTTAGTTGTATTTTCATGTATTAAAAATAAGCACCTCTTGCCTCATGCAAAAGTAGATTCAGACTTTCAACAGTGCAAAGCATGAAAACAAAACGATATTTGGAGGAATTCTTTTCATCTTTGTGAACATTTTTTTCTCCTCTTTTCTTCTCCCTGTACCATACACTCTGTAGATCCACACTTTCCAAGTACCCAAAGCCCCATCTTTTTATAATAACTCCTTAACAATGTTAATTTTCATTCAAATTGAGTCTACTATTTGAAATGTACTATTTACACTGAGATTCCAAGAAGTCTTAGATTTTAAAGATTCAAAAAAGTGACCCAGAAAATGAAAACTAAACTTGAAACCTCTGGTGTCATGGAAGAAGAGCATTAGCTAAGGTGAACATCACTCAGGAAGACACAACAGAGTCAAAAATGATCCCTGCAGAGAAATTCATTACCATCAAGCTCTCAAGTAACATTTACTTGTAGAGCTTAACAATCTTCTGTAGGTTCAGATAGGTAGTATGCTCAGAATCTTTAAGGAACTGTGATTTTTTTTTTCAAGTTATAGATTATATTTTGCAAGCTCCAAGCACAGTCCTAAGGTAGAAATTAATGCCTAGCATCTTCTATTTTCCACTCACTTGCCCTCATTCTTTGCACTGAAGAACATCTTTTCACAAGATGTTATTTCATTCCTGTCCTAAGAGAGCGGTTGTTTTTGTAGCAATCTTTTCTGAGCCTCGACACTTTCACACTCATTCCTCTGGATTCTTTGCCATTTTCAATTCATTCCAAGTATACTGGGGAGAAGGACAAGGAGGAAAAAATAAATAGACGAAAGAATTTCCACACACATTAGTTACGGATCTTTGTAGATTTATTTCCCACCTGCATTCAAAATGCTGTAAATAATTTTCACTCTAACTGAGTTTGTGACATAGAAAGCCAACTGTATACTTAATTTGTTGTGACAGGATGTCTGCTGTCCCTCTGAGCTCTTTCCCTCTTCACAGTGAATAGGGGAATTGAAGATGCCCTTCATCTTCCCTCAATATGGGATAAGTTGATCTTTGTTCTCCTTAATGGGGTTACCTTTTGACATGTGAAGTGATCCCCAAAAATATATTTCTCAGAAGTAGAGATAGGCCATCTGTGCAATCATGTAGCATTTTGCCTTCTCTTTGCTTAGCTTTAAATGGGTTCCAATTTCTGAATCACGAGTCTCTTCAATCAACTCTAGATTTCTCCAGTAAAACATGTTCAGGAGAGTTGACTCTTGCCCTGATTGTTTCTCAGTCTTGGTTTCTTCTTTAAACAAATATACTTTTAAGGAAATGTCTATAAATTACACTGACATTTATTAGCTGTTATTGGGGTAAAAGCAACATACTGTTTGCCCTAGATCAGAGTTCACATCCCCATAATCAAAAACATCAGATGGGGCTTCCCTGGTGGCACAGTGGTTGAGAGTCCGCCTGACGATGCAGGGGACACGGGTTCGTGCCCCGGTCCGTGAAGATATCACATACCGCGGAGCGGCTGGGCCCATGAGCCTTGGCCGCTGAGCCTGCGCGTCTGGAGCCTGTGCCCCACAACGGGAGAGGCCACAACAATGAGAGGCCCATGTACCACAAAAAAAACAAAAAAACAAAAAAAACAAAAAAAACCCCCATCAGATGTTGAAATAAATATTACATAATTCATTGATTCTATATATAGAAAACACAAATTACATAAATTTATATTCCCAAGGACTCTTTAATAAATCAAAAATGCTACCCAAAAAGTTCAATGGTGATTGATGAGGTATAGATGATCAGGGTTAATGGTAAAAAAAACTTGTCTTTCTATAGAGAGTATCCTTTAAAAGTGTCATTCAGAGGTTTGGATAAAATTAATATTTATGGACTACTTTAAACTGTATACTACCTAATTCTGATAGTTACATATTATTTTATGGTTTCAAAGTGTTTTAACATACAGTACAGTAAGTCCCCTACATACGAACCTTCAATTTGAGAACTTTCAAAGATGCAAACGTGCGTTCTCATGTCCAGTCATGTAAGTTAACTCCCGTATCCGGTGTACATTGTCACGTGCGTACATTCTCTACAAGTGGTTGTGCTTTTGTGGACTTTGCTGTACAGTACTGTATAGAGTACAGTAGTATAGTGTCTTTATTTCAAGCCCAGGATGTCCAGAAGCAAGCATAAAAGCAGCGGTGATGTAGTTGGTACTACTGTACTTTTCAAGGTACTGTACTGTAAGATTAAAAACGTTTATTTTCTGTGTTTGTTTGTTTTTTTATGTATTATTTGTGTGAAAAGTAAACCTATTACAGTACAGTACTATATAGCCGATTGGATACATAGGCTAACTTTTTTGGACTTATGAACAAATTGGACTTATGAACACGATCTCGGAAGGAACTCCTTTGTATGTAGGGGACTTACTGTATTACATTTAATCCTTTCCACAATTTTATTTCAGCCTTACTAACAGGTGACTCCAAAATAGATATCAGAGTCAATGACCCAGAGTCCTAGACTTAGAATCAAAAGAGAATTTTCTAAATCAGCCAAATTTAGGTTCAAGTTCTAGTGGAGTCACTTGCTGAATGTCTGTAGACAAATAACTGAATTTCTCAGAGCCTTAGTTTTTTAATATGTATTTTAATTTCATTCATCTGGAGTGGGGGCAGAACAATAGCAGTTTTTAAGGTACTCTGTTGATTCTAGTGGGTAGTAATGACCTAAAGCATACTCTTCTGTGTATAATTGGCACTCAATAAGTTGTTGCTATTTACTGAGTGATTCTAGAGGCAGGATCATTAATTTCAAGCAAGATATACAGCATATATTTAGCATCAAATATTTAATAAACCCTCTCTAAGGAGAATTCAAGAAGAATCTGTGAACATCTTTGAGATGGAAATGTCATTATATTCAATTGATAATCTTCCTGTTCAGCCATAAGTGGTAGGCCTACTCAAGATACTCAAGTAGGTAGTTTTCTGCTCTCTCTCTCTGTGCTTTCTTCCTCCCTTGAGAAATCCGCCATTCATTTCAGACCCTGAGTTTCTTATACTTTCCTCTTTCTCCTTTTATATAATATATGCTCTCAGACAACCAATTCTTGCCATCAAGTAAATGACCACTAAGACCACAGTGACCCCAAAAGGAGCCATTGCACTTTAAGTGAATTTAGGAAAAAAAAGCGTCTTGAACATAAAAGAAAAATTTTCAAACTCTATTTTTTTATGTCACTGGTTTTTGGACTTCAGTGTACATCTGAATTACCTGGGGAAATTATTTAAAATACAGATTATTGGCTGTAACTCCAGAGGTCCCTCCTCAGTAAGTGTAGTCCAGGAATTGGAATTTTTAACTAAACCTGAAAATGAATGCTTAAAACTAGTTGTGCACATTGATTTGCATAAAAATTAGCTTAAATATAGTAGGTTTTTTTTCTAAAATTAGGTCATGTACATGACTTTTCATTAAAATTATCTTCAATACAGGATTTTTTTAAAATAGTTTTTCTTACATGAGTTTTCTCCCAACAATCCTAAATACCATTGTTTTACTGAAAAGTAGTTGGTAAACATGAGTTTTTATTAAAATTAACTTGAATACAGCAGTGTGACTTCAAATTAGGTGTTAAGTGTGAGTTTTTATTAACACTGGCAGATTATCTGTGGATTATACTCTGAGAAATGTTGTTTAAATTTAGGAAGAGAGCAGAGGGGTATGAAAAGATTGAAAAATACATCAACAACTATGGAGCATGTAATGTCTAATTTGTTTCTTAACAATGCTGTATAACCTAATGTAGTAAGGGAAAAACTATAGCTTATTTTGTTTTAGACTAAAATTATAAATTGAATTATTTTAAAGTTTTTCCAGCAAAATTAGAACTACCTGAAGAATACATGTTGGATAGAGATTGTGCCCTTAGGAAAATCAACTGGATTATATGATTATAAACCAATCCAAGGAAAATTATTTCTAAATACCTCACTGCATTTGCCTAGCACTATATTATGTTCTATATGAGCCATCTGTGGCAAAGCAGAAAAATAATGGATCCCAATTAGTTTCAAAGCCCATGACCCTTATACCCTAAGGTCTACTTCCTAGTAAGCAATTTAAAAGTAGCCTGAACAGCCTTGAAAAGCAAAAGGCAAGCAAAGCATTCTTACTTCCTACACTATTTTCTGCTCATCTCACTGTACCAAGTGGCATTATTAATTAATTCTTATTGATAATGAAAAAATTCTGCTCGATGCTGCAGTTTTAACTTGCCTTTAGGAACCATCTCATTATGCTTCTCACAGTTATGGAATTTTATGTCCAGATGCACAAGCATATTAAAATCATTTTTGCTTTCAAAATCCTTTCCACAGAGACTGGTATCATGGAAAATGGGATTCTCCTTTAAATTTTCAAAGAAATTTTCTTTGCAAAGAGAAAGGCATTCTTGTGATAGAAAACCAACATTACAAATGTTTTATGTGGTTTCAGCACCCTGCAGAATCTAAGCTTCATAGTTGTCAGCCCAAACATGGCTAATTGGCCGTACTGCACAGCAATGATTTTCCACATTACAATGTATACATCCAAATACACACAAAAATAATGAGTAAAACCAGAGTGATGTAAAGAAGTTACTGTAGTTCTCCTTAGTGATTAAAAATTTTAATTTAGCTTAGCCAGAATTTTTTGTCTTTTTTCAACTGGAGGGTTCTGACTTAAAATATTAAAATATTCCAATTTTCCAACTTCAAAAACGAATGTTCTCTTGATCACTTAGACTTTACCAACCATAAGAACTAAAAAACTACTGTCTATAGATAGCCTGCTCTCATTTAGTATTTATCTTTCCTCACGGTCACTTGGCACATTATCAAATATCCAAGTGTCCTTGGCTTTATTTCTTCTGTAGTCTGATTAACTTATTTAGCAAATGATTTGGAAAAGTCTCTCTAATCAGGTTATTTCTGTAATTGTGCAAAGAGGCTTTTCTTTGCCTGGAAACCCAAACATTCATTAATTAACAGAGAGGCCAGAAAGCAATTAACATCCATTTAGAAATAACTTTTCAAATGTTCAAGTTGGCACCACCATGTAAACCAAACTCTGAAAGATGTTTGTGGCCCAATGGAAAGGTGACTTGGGAATCACAAGCCAAGAATCCAAGTCTCTGTACTGCTGCCAAATGGCTATGTGTCTTTAGGCAAGTCATTGTACTTCCCTCATCCTCAGTTCTGTCATCTGTGGAAAGAGGGGGTTGCAGTTAAAATTCTTTTCCAACCACGGTATTTTTTAATTCTAGTAGAAAGTGGGAAAAAAGTTAAAATGTAGAAGCAGTGAAAAAAAAACTTGGAGAATTTATGTGTATTTATATATATATATATATATATATATATATATATATATATATACACACACACACACACACACACACTTAAGCATATATGTATATACATTAACATATTTGTATATATATATTATATATATATTTATTTATTAAGATTGTGTGGTTATGTTGAACACATTAAATTCTTATGGTAATAAACAGAATTACCTTGCCCTGCCAATACTTAGGATAGAATGCTTGGCTCTGGATATAGAAAAAAATAGCTATCATGGCATCAAAGACTGAGAGGGCTCCCATCCAATAAATCATAACCAAATCATTACAAACACAGTGAAGATTTCTGAAGTAGAATAATTTTTGACTTTGGTGAGCCTATAGACTAGGTATAAAAAAGTGGGGGGATAAACTTAGGAGCTAGTCGAAGCTATGAAACCAATTAATCACAATTCCAGAATGAGGGAGATCAACGGGGCTGGAGTGCTCTGGAAACTATTCTGTAAGTGGAAATTAAATAATTCTGCTAAAGAGAGACAAAGGGAAACAAAGGAAAAGGATGATGTGCTTTTATTCTCCATTGATTTTACCCCTACCTTCCTCCACCATCAAGCATCAAGATTTTTATATGCATTGCTTCCAAGCTAGAGATGACTCAAACTCCTAGCTTTTCAGTTTTAAGTGGATTTTACAAACTTGTAGCACAGACAAAAATCTTAAAAACCATGGCTTTCAATCTCAACAGCTAAGTGCTTCGTTAAATAAGTTAGTTGTTTTCATTCAAAAAGTTTATCTCTAATTAGCAAAAGCTAAAACCCAGAGGGTCAAGGTTGAGGAAATATACATAATAATGTTCTCCTACCTCTTTTTCCAATCCCTGACACATTTTTGACCACTAGGAAAGAAAGAAAATATTAAAGGGAAATCATTAAGCTTAAATGCTAGCCGAATCCCTGAGAAGGCCTAAAGACCATCCCTGAGCCAAGTCCTAACTTAGAGGGACAGGAAAATAGAAACCTCAGAAAATTTCAGGGTGGATCCTGAACAGAAAGTGCCATTGTTGTGTTCACAGTTTGTAACCCAGGAGATGGCAAGACTTGTAGAGATATCATACATCCAACTGTCTCCTGAATGGTAGAATATCAATGTCTAGGCAGTGATCCTTTGAACAGCTTCATAGAGTCTTGCTTAACCCCAGAGCATTCCAGGGAAAGCATCTAAAAGTTCATGGCCTTTCCCAACAAAGAGCTTTGTGGAAGGGCTGAGAGAACCAGTGGATTGGAAGACTTGAGACCGGAAGGGAAACGATTCAAAGTGTAGACCTGACATGGAGACCATGGTGAGACCACAGGCATCTCAGAGGATGCAGCAGAGATACAGCATCCATGGCCTGGCAGGATGTCACACCCCACGGGGAATCAAAAGGATAGAGGGTGGCCATGGACAAGCTGTTCCCACTATCACCAATGCCAAGACCCTCTATCAACCTCTCCTAAGCCCAGACACCCCTGGAAAAGAAAAAAGGAGAAGAGAGATGAGAAGAGGCATGTATTAACTGAGCCATTAACCAAATGAAAACTTAGTTTTAAACCAAAAGTGAGTTACCTTGAGTTGACAAGATCCACTAGCAGATGGGGACCGATAAGCTACGGTGAATTCTGTTATTTTTTTAATGGCATCGCATAGTTTTTTTGTTTTCTGTATACCTGGGTTTGTAGCTTGAGAAAAAAGTGTATCCACTACACGTGGGTATAAGGTGGTAACCCAAGGACTCCCTGTGCTATGTCCACAGGTACTATGGGGATCTGAAAACCTACATCAGAGTCAATTTACCTCTAAGGCAGGGCCATTCTCTGCATGAAACGAGGCATGCAAAGAATTTATTGGAATTTTATTTCTATGGCCCTAACTCAGCCTCTGAGTTGCCAGAAGGACCAGGCCCTCTCCTCTGTGAAGTGAGGGAACGCCAGTCCCCATGGTACTAACTCAGGCTATCAGAACAGAGCCTGGTCACGTTCATATGAGACCAAATCCAGAGGAAGCATGCAGGCTCCTAGCTTCAAGAGGGGCTGATGCAGGCTTTGGAGATGTAAGGAAGACAAAGAAAAGCTAGAGGGCTGGAGAAGAAAGTTACATTGGCCTCTGGCTATGACTCCAGAGAGGAGAAGACACTGTGGACACTTTGGTTTGGCATGCAGACCAACATTTCTGCCACTTTTAGGCAAAGAGAGTTGCTTACCCTTGGGTATGTGAGCCCACCTGAAGTTTATCCTCACTGCAGAAACAACTGTCTGTTCTTTGGCCATCAGGCTTGAATGGGATACCCGTCTGCCACTTCTGTGCCCTTTCTGGGGCAGCTGCTCTTGAGACAATTCAGAGGCCATGGGAGACAGAGGACAGTTCTCCACTCAAGTGACTGCTTCCTCTGAGAGTCTAGAACAGAGAGTGGACACAATTTCCCTGTGTTCTTAGGTCCCCTCACCTACCGGGCTATTTTCCTTGTCCCACCTCTTGGGAGTTTAACCCCAGAAGTGGCAAGTGAGGGAAGATTAACCCCAGAAGTGGCAAGTGAGGGAGCCCTTCTCAGGTATTCCTCAGCGTCTGGGATGTGTCATCACCTGGTTGGACATTTCTCCTTGAAAGCAGACACTGAACAGTCCTATCTTCACCACTATGCCCAGTCCTATATGCTGGATCCTGAAGGCTCTAAGGCAAATTTACAATTCAAAGCACTATCTTTTTTCTTCTTTCAAACACCTGGCTGTTGTAATTAATTGCTTCAAAGATGGCAATAGCTTCCATAGGTCTATACAGGTTTATTTAAAAACTCAAAGCTGCAAATTTACCTCTTTTTTTTTTCTCTGTGTCATCCTACCCTGTGGGCAATGCATATAAAAGCTCCTGTTGTAACTGTAAAAATAGAAAAAAGAGTTGAGATTCAGAAGAATTGGAAAAAGTACATAGATCAATATCAAAATGTTCTGCCTCAGTGTTAACTTCACATTTCAAAGTTTTCTATGAAATTATCACTAATGTTAGAAGAGAATAAATTTTCCTATACCCTAAGAGCTTGGGGGTATAGCGCTGGACAGCCACCCCAAGTGAAAAAATGTAAGAATTCTTTAAAAAATATGTATATATATATATATATATATATATATATATATACATATATATATATGTATATATATATATATATAGAGAGAGAGAGAGAGAGAGAGAGAGAGAGAGAGAGAGAATAACATTCAACATTATAGTTACATTTAATTTAATGGAAGAAAAATTTTCTAAATAAAATTTTTAAATAAAAGTGAACCCAAGAAAGATGATCCTTGTGTATCTGGCCCCATCAAGTAAACTTGTGCCCCCCATAGATATATTTTTTGGTTTAAAGACCTCAGATAGGAAAACAAAGAATTCTAGGGCATGCCTTCATGCAAAGAATTAGAAGCTTAAATATAGAATCTGAGAGAGCTAAAATGTCAGCATCAAGCCTTAGGTGTGGGAACAAAAATGAAATAGGGAAGAAAAGAGGTGAAAGGACATAAAGATGGTGAAAACACGGCATTAAAAGGAGCCAGGAAAAATCAGTTAGGGATGTCTATGTGCTATAGCCAAAGGAAGGCAAGACAGGGCTGTAGGGAGTGGTTACCAATGAAGAGCCAGTTTAAAGCATCAGCAGGGAAATGGTCTGTGAAAGGAAGACCATTGGGTCTGGGTCACAGGTGAGGATAAGCGTGGGAAACACACTTTGACATTTTTGTTCAGTGTCGAAATTTCCTCTACCTGAGATTTTTAGCACAGACTTAGGAGATGAGAATCAGCTTCCTCATTAGCTACTGGGTACAATTCATCATAACCACTATTCTGAAAGCTAATACGGTGACTAACTCTCAACCTCTCAGATCCATTTTTTAAAAATCCTAAGGATGGTTACATGAAAGATGACCAGGGATTCTGAATAAACCCAGAAAGTTGGTAAAACCAGAGTAAATGATGCCTAAATTCTGAGTTCTGGAACACGAGAACTGCACACAAAGATGGTGCCTGTATAGTTACTCCAAGACTCCCCTTCCTTATTCCTTTCTGTAATTAATGCAGGATGATTAAAGTCTGATCTCTGTTCATAGATTATCAATTATCCTGTGAAGAAGTAAAACACTTGTGCGGATAGGTGACCAGACTGTCCAAAGCCTTCAGGTAGCAAACATACGAGTAGGATTCTTCATTGAGACACTGTCTCCGCACAGCTACGGCAATAATTTGACAAAACCAAGGAAATAATAGTAATAGTAGTAATAATCGCATTATTTCTCAGCAACCTATCCCCTCTATATTTACTGATATTCTATATTTTACTGAGAACGGTCTTTACAAAGACTTTAAATCACAGCCTGCCTTTAAGTTAAAGCAGATCTATACATAAAATGAAAGATTTTTATACCTATAAAATGACATTAATGTTATCTATATCCTTCTTCTAAGTATAATGTGAAAATTTACTAGACAATGTCACAGATCACTTCAAATGTCTTTGAATAGGGAGCCTAATAAATTAAAGGGAGAAAACTGTAAAATCTGTATTATATTCTTGGCTAGGCCAGACCTTCTAAAAAATAATTTGTCAGCAAAACCCTTAAAATTACGTATTCAAAGTAGTTCTCCTAAATTTACCAGTGAATGAAAGCTCTGAATGCATAAATGTTAAATATACAACGAGAATCAATCTGATACTCACATCTTGATGCCAAGTTTGCAACCAGTATGAAAGCTTAGCCTCGGTTCTTTCAATATTGTAAACTACAATCAAATTCTAGCACACAACTTTTCCTACAACATAAAAAAAACATTCTCCACCCTAGAATTTTTTTTCCCTAAGGCAGCTTATTTTAAAACAAGAAGAACTTGATTAGCTCCCCCCAACATTTCAAGGGCAGTATTTGCAATAAAAGGATGAAGGTGTCAGGAGAGGAGAATAATTTATGTTCAGGTTCACTCTAGTACCAAGAAATCAAATATTTGGGGTTAATCCAAAGGAGATGTCATGCAGTCAGCAATTATAAAGAGAAACAAGCCAAAGAGGGATGTAAAACAAGGCAGGAGAAAGGAAAGAAAGGGGGGCTCATGAGGGACACACCACAGGCACTGAAGAAGTGGAGAAGAGGGATGACATTCTGCAGAATAAAGAAGCAGGTCCTTCTCCTTTTAAAGCCAAGAGAGCTACTCCTTCTCCTTTTAAAGCCAAGAGTGTTAGTGGAAGTTTCAGCCACAGTCTCTAACAGACTAACTTCTATTTCTCAGTTTCCTTTCTTCTATGAGAGAAGTCACACACACACACACACACACACACACACACACACCCCTCACTTTATCTTTGGATAGTGCCAGGAAGAGCAAAACTGGCAGTCGTCACATTGTTTACTACTGTAAATTCATTTATAAGTGAATTTTCCTATCAAACTTATCATCATGGGGATTCACTGTAAATGGGTCCTTATGCACAAAGATGATAATACTTTTAAATGGCAAGGAACTGCAGTTAGTTTCCATTCTCTTCTTATAGATGACCACCTATCATGCGCAAGATACAAGCTGTCATAAAGCCTATTATTACATAAACACCAAAACATGTTATGGGCTGTGTAAAACAAATAATAATAGACACTGAAAATTCTATGCTTTAAACATGTATAGCGCCTACTTGAACTAAAACACTGGTATAAAAAGTTCAAAGGAATTGGTGCAGAGAAGGGCATGCAAAGGTTAAAATTAAAGAAGCATCAAATTGTCACTGTTTTTCCACTTCACTAAAAAAAAAATAGATAACGACAGATAAATAGATGATAGATAGATAGATAGATGATAGATCAGCGAGTGCTGTAGACTTAAAATATTTCTAGTGATGTATAACATTCTATTTTAAAGAAAGAGAGTACTTACTATGTGCCAGGTATTATGCTAAGTGTTTTATGTATGTCAACTTGATGATTCTCATAATAGCTCTACGAAAAGGACTCTACTATTGTTTCCATTTTACAGATAAGAAAACTTGAGTCAAAGAGAAAATAAACACCTTGTTCAGTGTAACACAGCTACTAAGCAGCATAGCTGAAACTTCAACTCCACCATTCTGACACCAGGAGCCAACTCATAACTATAATTCATGGTTATATATGTAGATCCACTAAAAATATGAATTCCATCCACCAGAGAAAAATAGGAGGACGTAGGATCCAAGCTACCAGGGGACTTTAGAGTTTGCAAAGCACTGGAGGATACTGCTGCAGTATCCTACCCCTAGTTTCCCTGCCTCTAGAGCAAAGCAGCTAGGTCGACATCATTATGCTTGATACTCTCTAATGAAGGAGTTTAGAAATTTAAACCTTCATGCTTTAAATATAGCTTTTCTGTGGCTGTATGAACATGAAGGGGTTCATGAAAACCAAGTCCAGAAGTGAAAATTGTGGAAAGCAACTACAATTTTGATCCTAGTTCAGAAGCTCAATCTTTATATGTTATATGTAGTTTTAGTTCTTAGATTATAATAGGCAAATTGATTAATGAATATGAGCCCTTCCCATGCCACTCTGTGCTGAAAGATAACCTTCACAGTTTCATTTCCTGTGGATATGAGAGTGTGTTACTTGCTCAAGTTCATGGCTTGTAGGGGCCTTAAAGGTCATCTTTCTTTGTGACTACAGCAAAAACTTGGAAGCAGAAAGGTCAGCCCCCATATCTTGCCATTTTCTTTTTGACAGCTGGAGACAAAGCAAGAATCAAAAAGAAATCACAGTTTGTGACCAAAGACAGAGAAACCAGACCACTGATAAAACTATATTTATATTCACTCTCACACAGGCAGCAAGAAATAAATACCCAGGGTTAATCAAAAAAAAAAAAAAAAAAACGAAAAAAGAGAAGAAGAAGAAGTTTGTTGTATTTTAAGGCAATAAAAAATTTGGAGGAGGATTTTGTTTTTAAAGAAAAAACAATACATATTGTCAAGATAAGATCTATGACTGCCCCTTTACCCAAAAGAGGTTAAGGAAGGATTTCAAGTTGTGTTGTAAAACTGGTTGTGTCTTCCACATGAGTCACATCTAGAGACCCATTTTTGTCATTTCAGTGCAAAACAAAGTGAAGAGTCTAAAATCAAACATTTGAGAGTTCAAATAAAACAAAAAGATTATAATTTCTTAACATATTTTATGGGGAAAGAATCCACAGAAAGCATTTTATAATAATTTAATAAAAAGAATTAATGATGGTGTGGCAGATTTCAAGTGAAAGCAATTAAGTCTGGGGAGTCAGACAGGCTGAGTTCAAATGCAAGCTCTTTATCTTATGAGCCATATTTCTTAGGCAAGTTACCTAAATCTCTAATAGTAAATTTCCCCATCTATATAATGGGCATAATAACTCTTTCTTTATAAGGCTGTTGTGAAGTTTATGTGTAACAGCGTATGTAAAATCCTTGACACTCCTTCCTTCCCTCTCTCCTCTCCTTCCACTTTAATGAACTTTCTGAAACCAGAAATGTCCTGTGCAAAAACATTTTCTTCCATTCAGATAAATTTCTGAACAAAGTTTGCAAAACCCCAATACAACACTGTCTACCACAGTGACACTATAAAATATCCATTCCATCTTAGCAGCAACACAAATTTCCCATCACGTAATGTTACAAAAATTATATCTCATTCGTGACATACTTGCTGTAGCATTTTTTGAAGTATAATTCATGGAAAACATTTCTGAATTTTCCTTTGCGCGGTCTGACACCCTCTCAATTCACTGAAGCTACAACTTACCATTTGAAAGAAAATTAACATGTGTGACCTGAATTTTCATTTTTTCATACCATAGGAAAGTGGAAATTAAATTCAAATCCTATAAACACTTAGGTGCAAAAGAGACAAGAACTCATATGCAAACAGCTAGGTTTTTTTTAGAGGTGTATGTCTGGTAAGTGGATAATTTATACCTAGAATCTAAATTTGTAAGTCTGGTTTTCAAATCAAGTAGATAAATTAAAACTACTACTTATATCAAATACATCAGCTCTTTTATAGAACAAAATGGAGTGTAAATTTTCAAAAAAGAATGTTGCATATTGATACCCAAGGACCACAGAAGACATTCCATACTCTGCACACATGGGGCACCAATTTCTTCCTATCAGGCACTCACATCCTAAAGAAATCACCTGGTGACATGTTATCATTTGGCTTTCAACTATGTCTATTTTGTGAGTTAATGGTAAAGGAATAATGCTTGCACTTCCATAAACTTTACCAAAGCCTTTGGGTTTTTACAGAAAGTTTTAGGAGCAATCTCATCAAAAACAACACTACTTTGTAGAAATCTCTATACAAGCAGAAATTTGTCACTCAAAGATCTTATCTTGGCTGGAAGAAATGACAGCAAATTATGTCTTATTACACCATTTATATATTGTGCATGTGAACAGACATAGTGTAATTGTAATAGATATGTATGCATATATATGCCATCTGCATATGCATAACATTTTATAATCATAATTCCATTTTTGTTTTGTATTATGCCATCATCTTTGCTGTGCAGTTCAGTACCATATTATTTTCATTTCAACCACAGCTGCATCATTGCTGCTGCCAGATCTCTCTGATTTTTTGGAGAAAATATACAATTTAAAATTGTTTTTTTTTTCTTTTTTTTTATCAGAAAGGAAAGTCATCAAGAATTAGATTTTATTTTAGGAACAAAGTAAGGTTTCATGGGAGAAAAAAACAAAGCCTTGGTGTAGAGAAGGTTTGTTCATTTTCTATAGCATTACTGAAGTGTCCGTATGCCTTGATAATCCTATCAATGTTTGGATCATCTCACTGGGGGAAATGACTTAATTTAACTCTATTTTGGTGTCTCCGCAAAGGTAAGTTGTCTATTTTGAGAGCCTACCTGGGTAGTTTTATGCTACTTCATTTGTGAATAAAACACCAAAGTTTGCCCAGCTCACTTGTCGAATCAGTTTCCACAAGTAGAAAAGGTGGGGGTGGGGGGCAGTGGGTGGAGGAGGTGGTGTGGGAACCGGCTGGGGATTTACCTGTGGCACAGTTGTCGTAGACCAATATCTCATAATCATAAAAACCTAGGCAAGAGACAGATCAACGAACCACAGAGATAGTAGGTTAAACTGATCTCTATTATTTCATGTTCTCTAGTGTCTCTCTTTCAATGCCATCATGGAAGAACTGGGAATCTCACTCAAAAATCAGAAAAAGCTAAAGAAAAAGTCAAGAACTAAGGGGAAATCTTCCTTCACAAGTATCCTCACTTGTCATCAAAGACGAACTCAGAGAAAAGAGAGTGTGGCTTGAGCCAGGAAAACACCTGTAGGAAGCTTGCAGGAAGAAAAACACATGCTCACTACAGGTTTTTGGAGAAAGGATTTCTGACACCTGTGCTATGTGTTTCCATATATCTATATACATAACTCGATTATGCATACAGATATAAGAAATACAAAAGTTTCAAAAGCTCACATAGACCGAGATTACTTGGGAAGCAGCACGGATTCTTTTGAAATTAATTTGTATGCTCACTTATTTCACCTTTTCTCTTTCATCCCAATAAATTGCTGTGTGTTCTTTCTAAATAATAATAAAACAACAGGGGTTTTTTTCCAGAATAATTTTGAGTGTTGGTTTGTTCCCCATTACTTGCTCTTATTCACAATGTTTGGTTTCCAAGTGTCATCAGCTGTCTACTTTGCTATTTTGATGAATCCTCTTACATTTTCAGCCTGATAGAACAATTTCTGACTGAGTTCAAAAAATTCTTTTAGTTTATACCAAATACCTAGTGATTATAGTAAAATGAAACCATTCATTTTTGTGTTTTAAAATCTAATTTTATAAATAGTTTAATTGGTACTTGGAACATCTGTGAATATAAAAGGATACTAAAGAGGGAAAATTCATTCAAAAAAATAAAAGTGTCCACCACATTTGAGGCACCATTCTAGGTTCTGGGGATACCACAGTAAGGAAGAGGGATGTGGTCCCTGCCCTCGCATATATTATAATAAAATGAAAAAAAAATTCTATTACCCAAAGGAGGATTAAGCACTTCCTCAATGGAGGTCAGAAGCTGCGGGAACATGCAGTAGTATTGAACCAGGGATGGGACAAGGAAGTCTTCCTGGAGGAAGGTACGGCTAAGATCTGAAGGAGAGTGAGTTAATCTAGTGAAGAGAGAGACATCAGATGGAGAAGGCAAGCATTCCAGTTGAGGAAGTAGTTATTCTAAGGCACTGTAATAAGAGAGAAATAGGGCCAGAATGACGGAGGAAAAAGGAGTTTGGTAGCTAAAATGCATGGAGGTACAATGGGGCTAAGCAGTAACAACCACTCTGGCTGAGAATAAAGAACTGAGAGAAAGAAGACTGAGAGGAGGAGAAGAGAGAGGTTCCCTTGCTCAGTAACCCAGAGGAAGGATATTATAGCCTGGGCCAGTGGAGTACCAGAGAGACTGTTACATGACAGAGGTAACTTAGAGGCACAAGTCACACAGCCAGAGATTCAGAAAGTGGTCATGAGGGAAAGAAGAGGGGGTTCAAGGAAAACACCAGGATTTGGGTGTGGAGGAGTGGGTGTGGAGGAAGGGATGCTTAACTGGGGAGCTGAGGTATTGGGAAAAAACACTGGGAAAGGAGCAGGCATTGGATCAATATTTCATATAATTAAATCCCATTGGTTTCTGTAGGATTATTTTACAACTAAAAGAAACTTTTAATCTAGTCTCTCTAGAATTTAAGTACAAAAATAGTTCCAGACCTAAAAAGGAAAAAAAAAAAAAAGACCTTTAAAATAGCAATAACAGATACTGGACAGATATTTTTCAGTGATTGTAATCAACACTCAGATTTCGGATCAATTCGAGTTTTATTAACAACAAATAGAAGACAATGTAGCTCATAAAACTTCATTAAGATGCTTATATTTAAAAATTACAAATAGAAATATGATGAATCCAACTAGCTGAAAATGAACTAGAATGATATGAAAATATGACAGGGCAAATATGCAGTTTATTTAGTTCATTAAAAATTATACCAAAGGAATTCTATTTTACATTTTCTAATTTAACAGTACAATATTTTCTCTCATTTCAGAAAATATTACAGTGCTGTATCCTTTCACATACAGTTATAGTAATTTGTGGGAAAAAAAGTATATCAACTTCTAATATGTAAAGTGTGTGTGTCAATCTGGCTTCTAGGTATTTTAAAGCCCGTTAACCATATTCCTCTTCACTTATCAGTAACTGAATTTTTATTCAAGGCATAATATATTGAACTAGGCAAAACTGCAGAACAGGGCTTTTTTATATTAACTACTAAATGTAATATATAATCACCTTCCTTTCCCCCCAATATTTTTATTCTGAAAACTCATTTGATGTGTACACATGGGCATATGTTTCTGTGTGTGTCTGTGTGTGGTGGGGTGAAGAACAGAGTAAGCTAATGAGTTCAGAGGAGAGAATAAGAAGAAACTACAGAATATCTGGAACCTGGTCCAGAAAAAATTCCCTGAGATCAACTATTAATCTTTGAGATTTTCATCCCTTCCTCTGAAGAACAGTGACTCATACACAGTTATGTAGAAATCAATGGCAAAGTTAATTAAAAACTGGATCTAACATTTCTTCCTTCAGCAATTTCTTGATGTTAATAGGAAAAGATGGCTCAGGTGAAGTATTCAAGAAAAGAAAGGGAAGTCAGTGTTGATTGAAATACGATGTTCACAGTTAAGATTTATTTTCCTTTCAAGTTTCAAATCTGAGCCTTTCTTGCCTTCAGTGTAGAGAAAATGGAAGAGAAACTATTAACTACTTGCATTGGCCCCATGGGGTTGCTGATACATATGGAGCTCAGAGTTTTCCATTCTTAGTCTAGAAGATGCTGGAGAGAGACAGAAATAAGAAGGAAGTAGGTTAAAGAAAACTAGGTGAAGATAAACTATATTTGACCAGCATTCTTTTCTCTATCTCAGCAGTTACTGCTTTAGTTTAACTCTTTGTCTGACCTAAAAGGACTAAATAGTTTCTTAATTAGGAAGCTCCTGCGATTGTTGTTTTAAAGGAGGAATACAATTAAGAGTGTCTATTCTGAGAAAGGTATCCCTAAGAGCTATATATGCAGTGTGATTTTTACAGAAACATGAAGTCTATCAGTTCCAAAATGTAAAGCCCACCAGAGTCTCTCGAACATCAGAGGATCCAATGCATCAAGTAACAAACTGGCTCAAATTATAGTCTACTTGCTCAAATCATTTATTATTTGGATCCTTCAGCTTACAGCAAGGAGAGGACAGGCATTCACTGATGAAGGAGAGGACAGGCATTCACTGTCAGAAGTGCACAGGGTTAGGGCGAGTAAGCCATTCCACCTAAGGTAATGGAGTGCTTAGAGAAGGTGCCTACTGGGGTGGGGAAGAGGTGATAAAAGGTGAGGCTGGGACTTCAAAGGCACCCTCAGTTCTCAGGTTTGTTCAGGTCTAGTCCTGTACATGGAGGGAAACTTTTTTCCAGTCATATTTTTTAAAATAATGACCATGTAGAAGGAAGAAGCAGGACAAAATAGGAACAGTAAATCCTCCAGAGTGGAGACATATATACTACATTTACAAGTAGTAACTCAAAGTCCCATAAGCCTTGGGAGTGAAATGACCATCTTGACGTGCTGATGTTTAGAAATCCAGAAACAGGCTGGCTTTGCAGGTGAGTGTCCTCATAGTAAGTCACAGGCTCACTAGAGAGACTTGCTTTTAAGCTTTGTCCATAAGATACCCAATTAAAGAAGTTACTCCATTTTTACACAGCCTAGTAGGTTAACTGAGACTCTAAAATGGATTCGTGGACATGTATTGTCTGGTTTGTTTGTTTATTTACATTCATATCCTTCTTCCTTCCTTTCACCCCTCATTTCCTATCCCTTTTTCTTCATTAATAGAGTGCCTAGACATCCTAGTTTGCCCTGAATGATTCTGCATTAAGCCTGAAATTGTGAAGTCCTGTAGTTTAGGCTCCCCCCGCCCTTCACATGCGTATCTTAATTTGGACAATAAGTCCTAGGACATTTTGCCCATTGGTCTCAAGCTTCCTCTTCTTGACAGCCACACAGTTTCACTAACAAAGCTGAAACCTCTACTGATGTTAAAAAGGAGCCTCATCCAAAGGAGCCAACAGAAGGCAAGGGACCACTACCCTCCATCAAAGTAATCCAGTATGACCTGGAGGGAGTCAGATTGACTTTGACATTTCATTTGGATATTATGAGAAAAATTTTACACATATAGATATATGGCAATATAGATATAGATAGATGGTGATAGATGATAGATACATAGATACATAGATAGATGATAGATAGATAGATTAGATAGATAGATAGATAGATAGATAGATAGATAGATAGATAAAGATAGATAGATAGATCCCATTGTTTTAGTCTGACCTGGTCTATGCTCTCAGTAAATGTCAAGGTCATGTCATCAGATGTTAATGATTGTTATAGGCAGCTATTATTTAACAAGGATGAGCTAAATCCAGGTACATTGTATGTACTTCACAATATTTGCTCATGTAATAGTCATAGTAAACCCTAAAGGAAATATTTTTTACCAAGTTAAAAACAGAAATTCAGAGAGGTTAAATATCTTGCCCAAAGTCACTTAACCATGAAGTGGCAAACGGTGCAGCATAACCCTGCTCCATCATCGCAACAACAGTGGTTCTTTCCTAACTTTTGGAGGCTAAGTACCATTGACTAAATTCAGGCTTTGTCCCAAGCATACATGATCTCATAGCATCCTCTCAACAGCCTTACAAAGTTAGTACTCTCCCATCACAAAAAAAGGAAACTGTAAGAAAAAATGTTAAGTAGCTCCCCAAATTCAGACTGCCTGCTGTTTAAAGAACTAAGATTCTAACTTCAATCTCTCAGAGTCCAGAGGCTCTTAGCCACGGCACTATACAATCTTGTCTTTTTGTTTTAATGCAAACCTTGACTGAATTTTTAAAGAACTATCCATGGAGCAATTTTTAAAGAACCATCATTTAATAGAGCAGATAAAGAATTTCCTCTACTTATCGATGTTTGCTATTGTTGTTTCCTAGAAGCAATATTTAAGCATTCTAACCCTTAATACAAGACAAAATGAACTCTCCACCGAATCTGTGAATTAGTTGTATTACAGATTTAAAATTACTCTTTGAACACTTCTCATTCATAAGGCAAGTCATTCAAATCATAGTAAAAACATGTGAATGGCATGATATGATAATTACTGTATTTCAAGGCTCATCATGTTTCCAGTAATCTCAAAGGACACCATTAGATTGTAAATTCCCAGCTGATTGTAAACTTCTAGAATAAATGAGCATATTTCTTTGAAATATCAATCACTCTATAGAGGATTTTTAGCCTCTTGCATATAGCAAGTAATAAACAAAGTCTTCCTGAAAAATGAATGACAATCTTTGGAGCAAGTTTTGAAGAAGATATAGTCCTTGCCTTTGAGAATATTGGAATTGAATAGGTCAAATTTCAGAGGTGAAATTTTGTTGGGACACTTGATTTTTAAAGACTATGACTGCAAATGCCATTGAGTTTTCTAGGATTTGAATTCCTATCTAGCCACAAGGAGCACATTCTGGCAACTTCTTCAGTAAGAGACCAAAAAATATAACAATCTCAGAAAACACACACACACACAAGATAAAGATTTTCAAGTAACCAACATAAGAGAGAATTTTAAATGTGTCGATAATGTCTTCACTACTTTTATATCTGTCATTAAGCTACTTCCAGACTGTCTCTGAAGTTGCAGGCTGCTTTTTCTTGTCTTCATGATGAATTCTGTACCTAGAGCAGCAAATTTAAATGAGACCATTTTTAATAAAGCCATGCCAAGATTTAAAAGTAATTTAGTGGCATGAAGCATAATAAGCCAAATTATAGTGATGAAAGAAACATTTTCATTAAAGCTTTAAAAAATGACACTCTGAACTCCAATGTAGGGATGGAATTGAGTCTACATTGTCTCAAGGGAAACAAGGTAACAAATGACAGCTAGAATTTTAAGCTCATCATAATATATATATAATTAGTTTTGACCTTTCACAACATTCCAACAAATAGAGTGATTCATAAGCATGCAGGTTGCAAATGAAATAAATTGCAAGGGTATCTTTCCCTGAAATGTTTAATGATCTCATCATAGATTTCCGGGATGATTTCCTTCTGACTTCCTCTGGAAAATAATGCTATTAGGAGACACACACCAGGTTAATTTCATCGACCCAGAACCAACCAACATCTACAACTTTCGTGTGGATCATGTCTTCCTGTTTATGTGGAAACTTTTTATTTCCTCCTCTCTCTCACCACTTCTGTCTCTCCAAATCCAAACCTGACTTAAAGACTCAAGTCAGATGCCACTGATTACAGCAGTTCTTTGGTATCGCCAAGAGATTGTTTCCAGGAGCTGCAGCAGGTACCAAAATCCACAGATGCTCAAGTCCCTTCTGCAAAATGGCAAAGTACAATGAACAGAGTTGACCCTCCATATTCATTGGTTTCACAACCGCAGATTCAACCAACCACAGAGTGAAATTTCCAGATGCAAAACCCACATATACAGAGGGCCGGACTAATTCTGTACTTGAAACTTTCCCTAATTTCTTTCTGTCTCTCTCCAGTGACCTTTATCTGCACTCAATCACTTTGACCTTAAAATTATTTCGTCCATGTTGGTAACTTGTGCAACATTTTATTTTCCCCTTATTATCAGCCTCTCCACCACTGCTCCCAATGACTGGCTCACACAGTTTAGGATGTTAGCCCTATTAAATGTGTAAATGAATCCAACCGAGGCCATGAAATTATCCCCAAAATACAAAACTTTACTCATGTCCTCCATTCTTAAACTTTCTTGGAAAGAACTTGGATTAATACTTTCCCTCCTTACCTCCTCCTTTCTGTTTTCCAGATCTTATTTTTCTCCCCAAAGATATAACAAAATATTGCAAGTTCCCAGAAACTCACAAAGTACATCAGATCTTTCAAACAAGTGTCCATATTGAAGAGATTCTTCCTGGATATAAATGTTTGCATTTGCCTTGGCAATCTCAGAAGTCATTTGTAATTTAAAAGACACAAGTGTAACCCAGACCCTAAAAAAAATAACATGCTAAAAAAGAAGATTATACACCCACAAAATGTATTAATTCAAAAATTTAGGACTAATAGACTAAAAGAAAGGAAGGGAAGAAGGAAGGGAGGGGAGGAGGAAGGGTTCCAGGGTTCAGCTAAACAGCAACTATGTTCGCATTTATAAGAATGCTAGACTGGGGATGTGGAGATGGGAGGTTCTATTCCTCTACAGAGGAAGTAGGAAAGAGGGCCTTATGCTATAACCTAAGAGAGGTAGGTTGTAACTGAGTTGGACACTCCTGACAGTAAAAGTAAAATGCTAGCATCAATTATCAAAGGATTACAGGGGTTCTAATTTGTCTGAGATAGTTGATATTTGCTTATTTAAAGTAGAAAGATGGGCTATAAGATGGACCAAACACCTAGCCAGTTTTATTGCTCTATGTGGCATTAAAAGCCATTTAAATTTTATCAAATGTGATTGTTCTTTTTACCCCTGAATTAGCAATGAGTGCTGAAAACTTCTAACCAATGCCACAGAACATGCAACCAGGTACACCATTCAGGTCTCATTAACAATCACTCCAATCATGCTCTCACTGACCTTTCCTACTCCTCAACCTATGAAAACAGAGGTCTACAAAGGGTAAAGTGTGAGAGACTTTTCAGATTATCCTACTTTTTTCTTATGAGGGAGAGGTGTGCTCCCATCACCAACCGCATAAAGACAGGCATTTCACCCCCTCACCAAATACTTCTGCAGGTGACTTCCTCAGATGACCTTGTGCCCATCTGAACAGATGAAGTAGAAGATTACAGAGGAGATGGCCTTTGAACTTGCTACTCTTTAGTATGGGGACACACCAGAGCAGTTTTGTGATTTACACAGAATGAACAGCTGAATCAGAGAAAGAGCTGGTCCCCGTCATGAGTATTTTCTCTCAAACTATCATTTTTAAGACAACATTATTCTTCACTTCAGATCTTTCAAAGAATACTTTGTTACCTTTAATCACAGCATCAATAGAATCCACAGTGGCATTTTCTACCTCACATTTGTTCCAGGGTTTAGAATATGGCCCTAAGACAATGGGTTGGGCTTTCTTGAGCTGTGTCCTAAAATTTTCATTCCAAATCACATTGCTTTTGTAGTTTAAAATTATTTATTTAGCTATGAATCATGAAAAGATGGTGATGTTAAGTCGAAATAAAAGGATTTCTTTATACTGACAGTATATTTAGGACATTGGAGAGTTTTAGTGATAACGGGGGAAAGATGGAATCAATTTATGATCAGAATATTAAAACTCTGCTTTTCTACAGGTAAGATTTGGTGTCAGTTCTATGGGTGACTATCTAAAAGAAGTCCAAGATCATCAGCTCAGGTTTATTGGTGGTTCTCTGAACATCTTTAGAGGAACTGGATAGAAGATGATTCAGAAGCTGGTTGGTGAACCACAGAAGGGCTTTTGGTGCTTAGGTGGGATTTTTGCCTTTATTCCTCCCAACAGAATTTTTACTTTAAGTTTGGCTAGATCCCTCCAGTTTCCTTTCAAGGACCCAAGATGATTCTTGAATCTTGGTTTTATTCTTTCATTTACTCATTGTTTACCTTTGGGTAAATCATAAACTTTTCTCACCTAAGGGTCAAGGCAGGAACACCCTGGCACTCTCCATTGGGGCAATGAAGGCAGTTTCATGAGGCCTATTTCCTGAGTAGTGGGCAGAGCTAGAGGTGGCAACAATGGGGAGCTATTACCACCCCCAAGTCTAAAGGACCAGTTACCAGAATCTGTAGACCCCCTTAAAAGGTCATCCAACAGGAGCTGTGGCCTTCAGGGTAGAAATACATTCATTGTAAACCTGAGGTCCAGAAGGAGTGGAGCCAGTGGAACCACGATTACACTTTTTCAAGATTCTGATTTTCTGATGGCCTCATATTGGCTCAATCCAGCCAGAACCCATGTTTGATCCATGAGTCATGAGAGTCCACTGATTCTGACTCCAAAGGTCACTTCCTAAACTAGGGAGCAAGCTGAAAAATGGTCATGGAGGTGCCAAGAGAGACTTCCCAACACAATATTTTTCTTCTATATTAAGATTTATATGGATCAATAAGTAATAATTACCTTTCAAAGCTCGAGGATTATTAGGCATTTCAAAGTGAAATCCAAGGTCTCCTGAAATATACTTTAACTCATGAAGACACCTGATATTATAAGTTGCTTCTGGGAGAGAAAAAAAGAGTGGAATAAGATCAGTATAGGGAATTCTAGAAGACGAAGGAGGCAACCATATTCAAGGTGCAGAATTGGAGTTAGACTAACCTGGGGTGAGTCTCTCCTGGGCCACTTACTACATGTGTAAACTTGAGTAAATTACTTCACTTCTCCCTAGACCTCAGTTTTCCTAATATCAACAGTGTGACTCTTAAGAGTATGTACATAATGCTTGACCGAAAGTATTATTATTATTGGTGTTATTATTATTATTAAAGTCTGAAGTTAAGATGGAGAGACTGAAACTCTACTAGGGAGTCATTACGTGGTTTCAAAACAAAATCATGGGGAAACACATGGGCAGCCATGGGTTCCATGTGCAGCTATAAGTTAAATTGTGGTATTCACTGGCAAAAGGACCTGCACACCTCCAGAATCATAAAGTGGTGCTTCTGGTTTACACTGTTGTGTTAGCTTCTACTGCACAGCAAAATGAATCAGCCATACATATACATATACATATATCCCCTCCCTTTTGTATTTCCTTCCCATTTAGAACAACACAGTGCATTGAGTAGAGTTCCCTGTGCTATACAGTATGTTCTCCTCAGTTGTCTATTTTATACTTAGTATCAATAGTGTATGTGTGTCAGTCTCAATCTCCCAATTCCTCCCAGCCCACCCCTTTTCTGCTTTGCATCATACATTTGTTCTCCATGTCTGTGTCTCTATTTCTGCTTTGCAAATCTATACCATTTTTCTAGATTCCACATATATGCATTAACATACAATATTTGTTTTTCTCTTTATGACTTACTTCACTCTGTATGACACTCTCTAGGTCCATCCATGTCTCTACAAATGACCCAATTTCGTTCCTTTTTATGGCTGAGTAATATTCCATTGTATATAGGTACCACATCTTCTTTATCCATTCCTCTGTTGATGGACATTTAACATTGTCATCTTTAAATTGCAACATTCATTTCTGGGGCACATCAAAGCCAAACAGGCTGTAACTTGGCTCCAAAAGACAGGAAGGTTTTGTCCTAAGCTTATAATATCCCCCAAACTCCAAGATATACTAGTCTGTGAGACATGACTAGGCCTTTCTACAAGTGTCTCAGTCAGGGTCCAAATATTTTTAAAATGTCACACTCAAGGAATTAATAAAAGAGGAATTATGGAAGGGACTGTTTATAGAAGTGAGGGCAAGAAGGAGAAAAGCCAATAAGGACTGACATTGTCACCCTTAAGCCAGAAAGGGCATTGGGAATGAATAAGTTATTAGAACTCAGCTTTAGCCATAGGAGAGGAACCACCTAATAGGAGCTGTGGCTGTAGGTAAAAGAACACAGCCTCCGTTGACACCATAAGCCACTGTGAGTGGGGGAGTGAGGGTATTATGGAATATGGTGCAACATGACCTCCCATTGGACAAGTCCAACTAGAAGGCACATGGCCAGGGAACCTGAGTGAGTGATACACTCTGAGAGGTCAGCCTCCTTCCAGTACACAGAGCAGGGCAGAGAAGTGTACAGAATAGATCTGCAGGGATGACAGAGAATAACCAGCACAAGTTTTGTGAATTCAAATTAAAACTAAGACCAGATGTAAAATTATCCTTAAGAAAAGATGGATTCCATATTCAGACCAGAGAATTATTGCCAGTTCTTGAGAGAACACAAGGAAATGAAAGCTACCCAACACGTTTTAACAGAGCTGGTTGAAGCACACAGCCAAGCAACAGAAACACTTCATAATATTCTGCCTTTTTAGAATATATTTAAAAATATTCGGGGCCTAGCTTCAATGCCCATTCCAGAGCCCCAGCTCACTGCAGGCCTCACCAGCTGGTCTATGTTTCTTTTATTCTCTACTAGAGTACTTGAGAGATATGTTACTTGAAGTTGAGCCTAAACCTCTCTGGCTACTTGGCACCATAACTAGAAGGATTGTTCTCTGCTTGTATCATCACAAAGGTAATACCCACAGCTTCTGCAGGATTTCAGCAAATGGCCCCTTACCTGAAGTGCTCATAGATGCGGTGAGTATTGGAGTCTGGCAGGTTTTCCATATTTAGTCATCCTTCTGTATAGATATAGTTCTTCTGGAAAGGCATTTCATGCTGTAGCAACCTGAGCTCAAATGTTAGGAGAGGTTATCTCTAGATAACAGTGGTTTAAGTGATTGTTTCTCTTCCTACTTCTCTATATTTTCCAAAATCTCTGATATTCAATATTTTTTTTTATGTCAGAAAGTGTTCTGCCTATGTTTTCCTCTAAGAGTTTTATAGGGTCTAGTCTCACATTTAGGTCTTTAATCCATTTTGAGCTTATTTTTAAGTATGGTGTTAAAGAATGTTCTAATTTTATATTTTTACATGTAGCATTGAAGAGATTGTCTTTCCCCCATTGTATAGTCTTACTCTTTTGTCAAGATTAATTGACCATAGGTGTGTGGGCTTATTTCTGGGCCTTCTATCCTACTCCATTGACCTATATCTCTATTTTTGTGCCAGTACAATACTGTTTTGATGACTATAACTTTGTAGTATAGTCCGAAGTCAGGGAGCCTGATTCCTCCAGCTCTGTTTTTCTTTCTCAAGATTGCTTTGGCTATTCAGGGTCTTTTGTGTCTCCATACAAATTTTAAGATTTTTTAAAGCCACTACGGGGAACAGTATGGATGGTCCTTAAAAAACTAAAAATAGGGCTTCCATGGTGGCACAGTGTTGAGAGTCCACCTGCCAATACAGGGGACGCGGGTTCGTGCCCCGGTCCAGAAGGATCCTACATGCCGCGGAGCGTCTGGGCCCATGGGCCATGGCCACTAAGCCTGCGCGTCTGGAGCCTGTGCTCCACAACAGGAGAGGCTACAACAGTGAGAGGCCCGCATACCGCAAAAAACAAAACAGAACAAAACAAAAAAAACTAAAAATAGGGCTTCCCTGGTGGCGCAGTGGTTGAGAGTCCGCCTGCCGATGCAGGGGACATGGGTTCGTGCCCCGGTCCAGGAAGATCCCACATGCCACAGAGAGGCTGAGCCCGTTAGCCATGGCCGCTGAGCCTGTGCGTCCAGAGCCTGTGCTCCGCAACGGGAGAGGCCACAACACTGAGAGGCCCGTGTACTGCAAAAAAAAAAAAAAAAAAAAAAAACTAAAAATAGAGTTACCATATGATCCTGCAATCCCACTCCTGGGCATATATCCAGAGGAAAGCATGGTCCAAAAGGATACATGCACCCAATGCTCATTGCAGCACTGTTTAATATAGTCAAGACATGGAAGCAACCTAAATGTTCATCAACAGAGAAATGGATAAAGAAGATGTGGTACATATATAAAATGGAATATTTCCCAGCCATTAAAAAGAATGGAATAATGTCATTTGCAGCAACATGGATTGACCTAGGAATTGTCATACTAAGTGAAGTAAATCAGACAGAGAAAGAGAAATATAGTATGATATCACTTATATGTGGAATCTAAAAAGAAATGATACAAATGAACTTATTTACAAAACAGAAACAGACTCATAGACTTAGTGAATGAACTTATGGTTACCGGGGGAAGGGTGGAGGAAAGGGATAGTTAGAGATTTAATACTGACATGTACACACTGCTATATTTAAAATGGATAACCAACAAGGGCTTACTGTATAGCACACGGAACACAGTTCAATATTATGTAACAATCTAAATGGGAAATGAATTTGCAAAAGAATAGATACATGTATATGTATAACTGAATCACTTTGCTGTACACCTGAAACTATCACAACATTGTTAATTAGCTATACTCCAATATAAAATAAAATGTTTTATAAAATAGATTTTTTTTAAAAAAATAATCTTTTTAACTGGGGCTTAGTGTTTTAAAAAGTTTCTTAATGGCAAAAAAACATAACTTTGTATGCAGAGAAAGGTGGAGGATAAAACAAAAGACTGGATAAACTGAGGCCTTCTTTTTATAGGCTTGATTTTCAGTAGTCCTGCATCCAGCAGCAATACCACTTGTTTTATCTTTGAAGTTCATAATATATCATGAACAAGCTGGGTTTATCTAAGGAATACAAGGAGTTTTCAAATATAAAATAAATCAATATAACTTACCATATTAATAGACTAGTGAAAAAATAGATATATTAACAACCCAAGTAATGCAAAATAAAAGCAATGAATAAGATTCTATTTTAGTATATTTTTAAAAGCCTCTTATATGAGAAAAATAGGAAGAAACTCTATGTTTAATAAAGTTTAAATGCCAAGACTACAGATGTCAAACATTATGCTTAATGAGAAACTTTACGTATTTCCTATAAGAATGAGAACAAACAAGGGTATTCACTAATAGAATTACTATTTAATCTAGTATTAAACAGCAAAAAATATAGAAAAAGTGAGAGAGAGTTAAAGAGCTTATAAGTGTTATGGAAAGAAATAAAATGTTATTTGTAAATACTGTAATCATCTACCTAGGAAAACCATCAATCTCAATAGACACACTATTAAAGTAATTAGAGTGAATTTATCATGACTGCCAGATATGTGGGCAAACTACAAAAATCAGTAGTATTGTTCTACACCAACAATAATTACTTAGAACATGTAATACAGATAAGATTTATTCATAATAACAATAAAATTATAAACTATCTTGAAACTAAGTTAACCAAAATTTCACAAGAAAATAGATAAAATTTTTAAATGCTAATAAAGGACATAGAAGGTAAGTTCTATGGAGAGAGAGTTCAGTCTCCTAAGTAGGAAGACTTAATATTATAAAGCTGTTAATGGTCTACAATTTAATCTACAAATATAATAGCATCCAACCAAAATTAGATTTCTTTGAAGAATTGAATAGACATATGCCTATTTATGTGGGAGAATAAAAGCCCACATGTAGCTAAGTCAACCTTTAAAAAGAAGAGGAAAGAGGAAACTCAATGTACCTGATGTCGACATACCTGAAAGTCACAGTTAGAAAAATCGGGATGATATTGGCAAAACAGAACAAAACAAAACAAAAATAAAGCAGGAAAAGAGAAAGGTGCACATTTATATGAGAAGTTAATATATGATAAGGCTGGAACCATAAATTGATGGGTAAGGATAAAGGAAATATTGTTCCATAGATGATGTAGTCAAAAATTATTCACTATGTGGAGAAAATAAAAGTGAATCTCTGCATACCAACACTTGAAGGGTGGAGTCTAAATGTTAAAAGTGTGATCTTGAAGAGAAGAAAGACTCCTTAATAGCAGTTTTTTAAAAAGGAATAGGGAGCTTCCCTGGTGGCGCAGTGGTTGGGAGTCCGCCTGCCGATGCAGGGGAGGCGGGTTCGTGTCCCAGTCCGGGAGGATCCCACATGCCGCGGAGCGGCTGGGCCCGTGAGCCATGGCCGCTGGGCCTGCGCGTCCGGAGCCTGTGCTCCGCAACGGGAGAGGCCGCAACAGTGAGAGGCCCACGTACCGCAAAAAAAAAAAAAAAAGGAATAGGGACTTCCCTGGTGGTCCAGTGGCTAAGACTCTATGCTCCCACTTCAGGTGCACGGGTTCAATCCCTGATTGGGGAACTAAGATCCAGCATGCCATATAGTGTGGCCAAAAAAAAAGAGAGAGAGAGAGAGAGAATAAATAAGCAAATTTAAATCAAAAATATTTTTCAAGCCAAAAAAGGGACAAGAACCACAATGGAAAAAAAAAAAAAA
Source organism: Tursiops truncatus (assembly GCF_011762595.2). NCBI lineage: Eukaryota > Metazoa > Chordata > Mammalia > Artiodactyla > Delphinidae > Tursiops > Tursiops truncatus. Next base: position 128,934,767 of record NC_047037.1, on the reverse strand, counting down.
AGCAAAGAATACAGCTAGGCAATTTACAGAGGTGGAAACCCAAGGGTTAACAAGCATATGAAGAGATGTCCAAAATCATTAGACATTGGAAAAATTTAAATTACAATGATATATTTCTGTGTACATATTAGTCTACCAAAAAGGAAAGCTGAAACAAGAAATATTGACGGAGATGTGGGGATAGAGTCATCCTTATTCACTGCTGGTGAGAGCAGACTGGTGTTGATTGTCCAGAGTACAAAATGACACTTCTTGGTCAAAAGGAGCATAGACATGTCCAATGACCTAGCCATTCCATCCCTGGGTTTATAAATTAAAAATATTTTCGCACAGAGTATAAGAAAGGGGATGTTAACTGCAGCATTATTTTTGGAGGCAATTGGCTGTCAATCCTTTAGAAAGGAGATACATGTATAAGAAACTGCTGGCTTATCACCAAGCCTTTTTCTTCATCTTCCAGTAGAAAAGAAGCAATTTCTTCATCCCCTTGAGATTAGGTGTAAACCCATGGCTGAATTCCAGAAAAAGGAATGCTTGGCCAGAATTTAATAGACCACTTTCAGACCCGGCCATAAAAACCTCCTCAGTGCAACCTTTCCTGCTCCTTCCTCCAGCCAGCTGGCTGGAATGAGGAAAATCCTTAGAGCAGGATGGGATCCATGTGTTGAATATTGTGGAGCTACAAGATGGAAGGAGCCTAGGTCCCTGAATCACCCCTTGGAGAAAAACCACATGACTAAGAGCACCAACTTTGGACTATTAATTCAGTTTCAACTTCATTAACTAATCTGATATTTTGTTAAGCCCCTGAAATGGGAAGAGTTTACTGGTTACATGAGTAGTGTTACCTTAACTAATATAATAGATAAAATGTGATAGATGCACACCACTGAGTATGCAATAGACTAAATGCATGTGTCTCCCCAAAATTCATGTGTGAAACCTAATCCCCAATGGGATAGTATTTAAAGGAGGGGCTTTAGGGAGGTAATTAGGTCATGAGGGCAAACCCCTCCTGAATGGGATTAGTGACCATGGAAAAGAGATCTCAGTGAGCTTCCTCATCTCTTCCATTGTATGAGGACACAACAAGAAGATGGCTGTCTATAACCACGTGCCTTAAACATTAAACATTTTACAATGTGAGGCTGTAGAGGAAGAACGAGCAGAAGAATGAGACTGTGTATGGGGTAAAAGGAAATAGATAAATATGTGACTGAATAAGTAAATTAATAAATTTAGAGAGTTTCATGCATAGGCTAATAGTGATAATTGTAACATGTACCAACAGATATTTATTTCTTATAGTTCTGGGGGTTGGAAGTCTAGATCAGGGTCCAGCATTGCTGGGTTCTAATGAGGGCTCTGTTCCTTGCTTGTAGATGGCTACTTTCTCACTGTGATCTCAGATGGTCAGGCGGGGGGAGAGAGAGAGAGCAAGCTTTCTGCTGTTTCTTTTTTTATCCCCAGCTTTATTGAGCTATAATCGACATATAACATTGTGTACGTTTAAGGTGTACAACTTGGGGTTTAATACACTTAAATATTGGGAAATGATTACTGTGGTAGCATTAGCTAGCATCTCCATCACATCACATAATTTCCATTTCTTTTTTGTGATGAGTACATTTAAGATCTACTCTCATAGCAACTTTCAAATATATAAAACTGTATTGTTAACTATAATTACCTTGCTGTACATTAGATTCTCAAAATGTATTCATCTTATAACTGAAAATTTGTACCCTTTGACAAACATCTCCCCATTTCTTCCTCCCAGACCCCAGGAACCCCCATTCTACTCTCTGTTTCTGTGAGTTTGGTCTTTTTAGATTCCACATATAAGTGATACCATGCAGTATTTATCTTTCTCTGTCTGACTGAGTTCACTTAGCATAGTGCTCTCAAGGTACATCCACATTGTTACAAATGGCAGGATTCCCTTCTTTCTCATGACGGAGTGATATTCCATTGTATATATACCATATCTTCTTTATCTATTCATCTGTATACAGGCATGGGTTTTTTCCATATATTGGCTATTGAGAATAATGCTGTAATGAAGATGGAAGTGCAGCTATCTCTTTGAGCTCCTGATTTCATTTCCTTTGGAAAAATACCCAGAAGTGGAATTGCTATCATATGATAGCTCTATTTTTAATTTTTTGAGGAAACTCCACACCATTTTCCACAGTGGCTATACCAATTTACATTTCCACAAAAGTACCTAAGGTTCCCTTTTCTCCACATTCTCACCTACACTAATCACTTGTCTTGTTGATAATAGCCATTCCAAAAGGTATGAGATGGCATCTCATTGTGGTTTTGATTTGCATTTCCCTGATGGTTAGTAGTGCTGAACACTTTTTCACGTGCTTGTTGGCCATTTGTATGTCTTCTCTGAAAAAACATCTATTCGGTACCTCTGCTCATTTTAAAATCAGATTATTTGGTTTTTTGGCTATTGAGTTGCATGTGTTCTTTATATATTTTTAATATTAAGCCCAATTTCTCCCATTCCATAGGTTGCCTTTTCATTTTGTTGATTGTTTCTTTTTCTGTGCAGAAGCTTGTTAATTTGATGTAGCCCCACTTGTTGATTTTTCCTTTTGCCTTTCATGTCATATCCAAAAGATCATTGCCAAGGCCAATATGAAGATGCATTCCCCCTGTTTTCTTCTAGTTTATTGATTTCAGGTTTTACGTTTAAGTTAATTCATTTTGAGTTCATTTGTGTGAGTAGTATAAGATAGAGGACGAATTTCATTCTTCTGCCTATGGTTATTTAGTTTTTCCACTACCATTTACTGAAGCAACTATCCTTTTCCCTTGAGTATTCTTGGCTCTTTTGTCAAATATTAGTTCATCCTATATTCAGGGTTTATTTCTGGACTCTAGATTCTGTTCCTTTAGACTATGTGCTTTATTTTATGATAGTACAATACCATTTTGATTACTATAGCTTTATAGTATTGCTTGAAATCAGGAAATGTGATGCTCCAGCTTTGTTCTTTTTTTCTCAGGGTTGCTTTGGCTATTGGATTCTTTCATGGTTCCATACAAATTTCAGGATTATTTTTTCTATTTCCATGAAAAATGCCATTGGAATTTTGATAGGACTTGCATTGAGTCTATAGATGGTTCTGGGTAGTATGGACGCTTTAATAATATTAATTCTTCTGATCCATGAACATGAGACATCTTTTCATTTATTTGTGTTTTCTTCAATTTCTTTCATCAAAGTCTTATAATTTTCAGAGTACAGATCTTTCACATCCTTGGTTAAATTAATTCCTAAGTATTTTATTGTTTTTTGATGCTATTGTGAATGGGATTATTTTCTTTACCTCTTTTTCATATACTTCACAGTTAGTGTATAGAAATGAAACATTTTTCTCTATATATTGTTTTTGTATCCTGCAACTTTACTGAATTTGCTAATTAGTTTTAACAGATTTTTTTTGAGGGGAGTCTTTAAGATTTTCTACATATAAAATTATATCATCTGCAAACAAAGACAATTTAACTTCTTCCTTTCTGACTTGTATGCCTTTTATTTCTTTTCCTTGCCTGATTTTTCTGGCTAGGACTTCCAGTGCTATGTTGAAAAGGAGTCATGAAAGTGGGACCCTTGTTGTGTTTCTGATCTTAGAGGAAAAGCTTTCAACCTTTCACCATTGAGTATGATGTTGGCTGTGGGTTTGTCACATGTGGTCTATATTGTGTTGAGTTATGTTATTTCTATAGCCAACTTGTTGAGTTTTTATCATGAAAGGATATTATATTTTGTCAAATGATTGTTTTGCATATATTAGGATGATAATATAATTTTATCTCTCATTCTATTAATGTGGTATAGCACATTTATTGATGTATGGTGAAACATCTTTGCAGCCCAAAGATATATTCCTCTTGATCATGGTGTATGATCCTTTTAATGTGCTGTTGAATTTGGTTTGCTAGTATTTATCAAGAATTTTTACATTCATATTCATCAGGGATACTTAGGTGCTCCAACATTGGGTACATATGTATTTGATTGCTATATCCTCTTCATCATTAAATAACAACATTCTTTGTCTCCTGTTACCATTTTGTGCTTAAAGTCTATTTTGCCTAATATAAATATAGCTACTCTTGCTCTCTTTTGGTTTCCACTTGCAGGAAATATCCTTTTTTCATCCCATCACTTTCAGCCTATGTATGTCTTTAAAGCTGAAGTGAGTCTCTTGTAGACAGAATGTAGCTGGGTCTTACCATTTTATCATTTACAGTAATTACTGATAGGTAAGGACTTATAATGCCATCTATTGTTTTCTGGCTGTTTTACAGTTCCCTTTTTCCTTTCTTTCTCTCTTATTGCCTTCTTTTATGAACTGATGATTTTCCCTTGTGGAATCTTTGATTCCCTTCTCTTTATCTTTTGTAGATCTACTATAGGTTTTTCCTTTGTGGTTACCATGACGCTTACATAAAACATCTTATAGATATCACGGTCTATTTTATGCTGACAACAACTTAACTTCGATCACATGAAAAATTCTATCCTTTTGCTCCCCCTTTTAGGTTTTTGATGTTACAATTTACCTCTTTTGATATTGTGTATTCAATCACACATTATTGTAGCTATAATTATTTTTAATGCTCTTGTCCTTTAACCTTTATACTAGAGTTAAGTGGTTAACACACCACCATATTGCAGTATTAGAGTATTCTGAATCTGACTATGTAGTCACCTTTAACAGTGGTGTTGTATATTTTTATATATTTTCATGTTATTAATTACCTTCCTTTTATTTCATCTTGAAGAACTCCTCTTAGCATTTCTTGTAAGGCTGACCTAGCAGTGATAAATTCCCTCAGCTTTTGTTTTTCTGGTATAGTCTTTATCTTGCCTTCATTTCTGAAGGATAATTTTACCAAGTAGATTGTTCTTGGCTGGCAGTTCTTTCTTTTCTTTTGTCTTTCAGCTCTTTAAATACATCATCTCATTCTTTCCTGGCCTGTAAGTTTTCTGCTGAGAAATCCACTGATAGCCTTGTGAGGGGTTCCCTTGTAAGTTACAAGTTTCTTTTCTCTTGCTGTTTTTAAGATTTTCTCATTATCTTTTATTTTTGACAGTTTTACTATAATGTAGAGAGAATCTCTTTAAATTGATTTTGTTTGGTGACCTTTATGAACTTGGATATCCCAATTTCCCTCCAGATTTGGAAATTTCTCAGCCATTATTTCTTTAAATAAGCTTTCTGCCCCTTTCTCCCTTTTTTTCTCTTTCTGGAACTCAAATAACTTGCAAATTGGTTCTTTTATGGTGTTCTATAGATCGTGGAGTCTTTCATCACTCTTTTATTCTTTTTTCCCTTTTTCTCTTCTTAATGGATAATTTCAAAAGTCTTACCTTCTAATTCACAAATTTTTCATCTGCTTTATCCATTCTTCTGTAGATGTTCTACATTACATTTTTATTTATTTCATTTATTGTATTCTCCAGCTCCAGAATTTCCATTTGGTTCTTTTTTATGACTTCTATTTTGTTTCCGTATTGTTTTCCTGATTTTGCTGAATTGTATTTCTGTGTTATAGCTCATTGAGTTTCCTTAAAACAGCTACTTTAAATTCTTTATCAGGTAAATCAAAGCTCTCCATGCTTTTCTCATCAGTTACAGAAAGATTACTGTGATCATTTGGTGGTAACATGTATCCTCGATTTTTCATGTTCCTTGAAGTTTTGCATTGTTGTCTTCACATTTGAAATAGCAGTTACCTCTTCTAGTCTTTACTATGTGCCCTCTCCAATGTGTCTAAACTTGTAAATTTTTCCTCCAACAGTGTGCTGAAACTTCTCTGGAAACCTGGGTTTCCACCAAGTGTCCCTCATTCATTTGTGATTGTCTAAAAGAGTGTTTTCCAGGGTCTCCTGGACCACAGCCAAGAGGGGCTAGAGCCAGATCAAGGGCCAATGAGGGATCCTCAACAGGGATCAAGATCTGTATGCCTATTACCAGCTACATAGGAGGGTGAGATTCCTCCTGGATCCCTTGCTATATAGTTCTGATCTCACAGTTCTCACAGAGGCACTATTGTCTATTGATAGATGCTGAATTAGTGTTGTTGTGGGGAAGACAAAAATGAGTGATGTCTTCTTGACATCAAAGATGAGTGATGATGTCACTCCTGATGTCCCTTATAAAGGACACTACTTCCATCATGAGGACTCTACCCTCATGACCTTATCTAAACCTAATAACCTCCTAAAGGCTCCATCTCCAAATACTATCACATTAAGGGTTAAGTCTTCAATATATGAATTTTGGGGGACATAATTCAATCCATAGCATCTGGTAAAAATTATTCTCAAATTCTACTCAACCCCACAAAAGTTAGATCAACCTACAGAATTTTGTATAATGTCACAGCAGGAAGGCCACTCAGAAGCAAAGGAAGAACAAGACTCAAAGAGTGGAAAGGAAATCTCGTCTAATGCCTGCAAAAACCCCTGAAACTAGTTACAAAGGAAATGCTAATTAGTCCATAATAGCACCCAGAAATGGGCCGAAATACCAGTTCCAATTGTTGAAAGGAGCATGGCAGTTCTTTGCAAAAAGTCTAATCTCTTTTGTTTTTTGAATAGGGATGAGTACCTGGGACAGTGCTGAACTGATGTATGCTGTTGTCTTAGTCCTGCACACCTTACTATAGAAAAACAAACAAACTGCATCAGAAAAGCCATAGGCACATATACACTCACATACACATAGTCTCAAGCAGCACTAAACTACCTGAAAGTGTCTCAATTAAAGAGAATTACTGCCTCCTTTAAGTTGCAATCATAGCCATTATGTATCATCGGGCCTAAATCAGTTCCCTGGGAGATGTCCTGATTAAGCGGATTTCCCAATTAAACCTGTCCCAGTTAAGTGGAGCATACCATTCTGATTAGATTCCTAATTTATATGGGAGGCTATATACTTTATATAAAGGGGAAAAGGGAGCTGAAGGAAGTTGTCAGCCTCTGAAATTTCTCCTTGTGCCTTTTTTCTTCCAATAACAAACCTTCCCCCTTCTCTGACAAACAGAGGCACTTACTACGCAAAGTAGTTCTAAACCTCTTAAATAAAATGTGAAATATTGCTTATGGAGTCAAAACTGCCCTTCAAGAGCTGTCAGAAACATCACAGTCATCCCCAGTGGGACAGACCCTTTGATGGGTCAGCAGCAGAGACACAAACATAGAGGAAACGAGTAACTGTAATGTCCAGGATGGGACACACATAGTCTTTTATACGTTTAAAAAATTTATATTTTGCAGTGTTCTTTGTCACAAACACAAGTTAATAAATAAATTCATGAATAAGTGAATGGCACACCTGACCATGGGGGCAGGATGAAAAGTTAAAGCATATCACTGTTGTACTTGCTGACACCCCAAGCCACAAAATAAGGGGAAATTTTGGCCTTGAAACTACACTGAAATTCTGAAAATATATTTGGCTTCACTGTCAGCCAAATCACAGTGGACACAGTGTCAAATGAAATGACAAACCCATGAATGCCCCATTGGAATAGTGTCATGCAGGACTTTCTGGAGAGGTTCAAATATAGTTCTATGAGGAGACAGTGACTGGTATGAGCTTGAAATTGTCACCTAATGTCTTCAACTTTCAGTTTCCTCATCTACCATATGTATTATTGAGCTTAAGCTGTTCCCTGGGAGATGTTTGGACCAAATAATTTCACAGGTCATAGCCAAACTTTACATTCTGTAGAATTCAAGTATCTACTAGAAGGAGTCACAGAACTTGGCAGAATTGTTATACCCATAATTATGGTATATTACAGCAGAAGGATACAGATTAAAACCAGCAATGGACAAAAGGTGTATAGGAAAGAATCCAGAAGGTGCTAGGGACAAGCTTCCAGTTGTCTTCTCCCAGTGGAGTCATGTGGACAACACTTAATTCCAGCAATGTTTGGCAATACTCATGAAGTATTGCCAACCTGGGGAGCTCACCTAAGCCTTGGTGTCTGGTATTTTTATTAAGGATCAGTCATGTTGGCACGAGTGACCATCTGCATGGATGACCTTAGCTCTCCAGAGCTGAGACTGCAGCCCAAGGTCCCCAGCATAAATCACATTACTGGCATTAACTACCTGGCATAGCCCAAGACCCAGGTAAACAAATATAATCTTTATAGGCAGGATAGCCCAAAGACTTAGAGGTTACCTCCCAAGAGGTAAGCAGAGGGCAACTTTTCTTTCCAGTGTTCAGAGTTTGGAAAACTGGACCTGCTGAGTTAATCCTTTACTACGCAATGTCTCTTCACATTGTCTCAAAATAGCTGAAGACTCCCAGAGCAACTGTCCCAAAAAGAAACCACAAAAGCCACATGGCACTATCCTAGGCTTGGAATTCACACAGCATAACTCTGTTCTATTCAGCAATTCAGTCATGAAGCTCTGCTGATGTTCAAGGGTTCAGACAGAGACTCCACTTCCTGATAAGAAGAATATCAAAGCAATTCTAGGTGGATTTTTAAAACCACTCAGTCACAAAGGCACAGAGGAACATCTTCCTGTCTCTCCTGACTACTATGAAGTATTTTTTTTTCTTTTTGCCTCAGCCTAAGGAGAAAGCACTGTCAAGTCAAAAGAAATAAGCACATAGAATTCTTTCAAAGCAAAAATGCAAAGTCTAGGCTCAACATAGAAACTTCTGTTGGCCTGAGGAGACGATTTATCTGAGTGACTTAGCCCTGCTGCCTGATGTGGGCAAGGCATCCTAGAGACCCCAGTGCTCCCCAGGTGGCCCTGAAGCAGCTGTTGTCCCTTTCACCAGATTTGCCTGAAGGAACTGCATCTGTTCATAAAACCTGCCGAATAGACTTCCTTTTTTTCACCTTTTCCTGTTTCTTCCTCTTACTAATTCTGTGTATAGAATTCTGTATGAATATCTTTCTTAAATGCTATCAGTTGTTTCTGTTAAAGAAACATCTATATAACACACATGATGGATTTTTATACAAGAAAGTATTTATTTTTGTGTGGATTATGGGGGAAGAGAGACTTGAGACCTTTACCTCACAGCCCATAATATTTATGACCCGGTTATGTCCCCCATGAAAACATGACTTTTTACTTATTCCATTCAGCGTTTTACATTTAGCTCAGTCCCTTAATTTCAAACTTTTGGAAATTGACTTTTCCTTTGGGGAATGACCCTAAAACTTTCAGAAGACAGAAGGATTCTTGGCCTCGGAGAGAAAGCATGGAATTTCCAGACCAATGAGCCTCTCGCTAATGTAAGTCCCAACCTCCCTCCATAGAGGAGAATTTTTACAGGTGGTCTCTGACTCAATGGATAAAAGCTCAATTGTTCAGAGAAACATCCTGCCCATTCACATCCATCTCCTGACTGGAAATCAGTTACACAACTGTGCCAAGGAAAAACAGTCTACAGAAATGTTTATTGAACACGTAAAGCCAGAAAACAGTGAAGAGAAATCCTAATGATTCCCTTGCAGATGTCTGTTTTGCAAGATAGTTCTCAATGTAGCCACCTAACAAGTGAAAGCACATCAATCTTGGCTTGAAATCTTTCTGCAAACAAGATCTCATTTTGGAGAAGGCCGTCATTGGCAATGGTCACCATGGCTTAGAAACTAAACTCTTCCTAGGTAGTTACATCATGTTCCTTTGGATCTTGGTCAAACTTTTATTTCAAAGTGAACATGTGCAGAGCACGTAAAGGAAGAAGATGAAGTCAGGGGAGCTTTTTGTATTGGATTATTTTTCTAGGCTTCCAAAGAAAGTAGACTTATTTGTAGTGCTAAGAACATCATAGATGGTTAAAACACAAAATGATTTTGAAGCTTAATTTAAATTTTACCCGTCTGGCTATTTGTGTTTGCATTTCATTTCACTTAAACAATAAAGTAGCTTGGACAGTTTTGGGTGTGTGGTTAAGCCTTTTAATTTCCTGGCCCTCATGCACTACTGTTCACAGAGCAAGGTGACTGCCCTTTGCACAGCAGCTGAATTTTTTAATTGTTCATTGATATCTTTGGCTTAACATGAACAAACTATTTTGTGTACATGTGCTATTGCTACCTCCATCCAAACCAAATTTTTATGACATATGGGTCCCTTCACTATGGTAGCAACTGCTCTTATATACTGTTAACCACCCCATGACAACCTATAGATAACAATTCTTCAAAGACATGACCCACATCTTAAACAGAATGAGAGGAGAACTGAAGAAATTCTTTTTTTTTTTTTTTTTTTTTTTTTTTTTTTTTTTATAAATTTATTCATTTATTTATTTATTTTTGGCTGTGTTGGGTCTTCGTTTCTGTGCGAGGGCTTTCTCTAGTTGTGGCAAGTGGGGGCCACTCTTCATCGCGGTGCGCGGGCCTCTCACTGTCGCGGCCTCTCTTGCTGCGGAGCACAGGCTCCAGACGCGCAGGCTCAGTAGTTGTGGCTCACGGGCCCAGTTGCTCCGCGGCATGTGGGATCTTCCCGGACCAGGGCTTGAACCAGTGTCCGCTGCATTGGCAGGCAGACTCTCAACCACTGCGCCACCAGGGAAGCCCAGAACTGAAGAAATTCTAAATCCTTTTATACTTCTGAATAAATTCTTTCTTTGCTGATGCTAGGACTCAGACATTGCAGAAGAATATTTGCCAAATAACAAGGAAGTCATTTTAAGTATTTGGAAAAGTCTTTTTCTTTTCAGTGGACTGAAGATCTTTTAGCATCAAGAGTAGTTTCTCTGGAAGTAGATCTTTGTAATCAGAATGCAATGGCACCATAAATTGACCACTGTATGAATTAGCCTGAGCGTGTTTCACCCTTTCTTTACCATCTGATTGTGTGTTCTTTCACACTCTGGTTTGTCTCAGGACCAGCTGGGTTTTTTTTTTTTTTTTCAGATTAGCAGAGTGTAGAGCCAGTATGATGAATGACTCAAGGCTGAGAGAATGAAGTCTTGTTTCCCGAAAGCAGTATGTTCAAGTGCAGATATACCCATTCTTGCTTTTTATTATGAATTGGGTCAAAAGTGTGTGACACATGAAAACAAAACAGAGGGAATAGTATCTCTATTTATTTTTGTTGGGTCTCAACTTCAACATGTCATTTTGGAGGAGAATTTATATGTAGGTAACATTCATGGATCTCCAACTATCACTGTGATAAGTGCACACAAGGGGCAAAGATTACTGATTCCTTGCTCTCACTTTTCAAGGACCTTACATTCGAGTGGGAGAGAGCAAAGAGGCAACAATGTACAGAAACAATATAGGTGCATATAGGAGAAGAAGTGGGGAGAAGCCCGGGAGCAGGGTGGATGTCAGAGTTGAACAATGATATGGAGGCAGAAGAATAAACCAAATGGAAAAAGGGCTGTTTTAAAATCTCAACAGGGAGACCTTCAAGATGGCAGAGGAGTGAGAAGTGGAGATCGCCTTCCTCCTCACAAACATATCAGAAGTACATCTACATGTGGAACAACTCCTACAGAACACCTACTGAACACTGGCAGAGGACCTCAGACCTCCCAAAAGGCAGGAAACGCCCCATGTAATTGGTAGGGCAAAAGAAAAAACAGAGACAAAAGAATAGGAACAGGACCTGCACCAGTGGGAGAAAGCTGTGAAGGACGAAAGGTTTCCACACACTAGAAGCCCCTTCTAGGGCGGAGACTGCGGGTGGAGGAGGGGGAAGTTTGGGAGCCGCGGAGGAGAGCGCAGCCACAGGGGTACGGAGGGCAAAGCGGAGAGGTTCCCGCACAGAGGATCGGTGCCGACCAGCACTCACCAGCCCGAGAGGCTTGTCTGCTCCCCCGCCGGGGCGGGGTGGGGCTGGGAGCTGAGGCTCAGGCTTTGGTCGGATGCAGGGAGAGGACTGGCGCTGCTGCGTGAACACAGCCTGAAGGGGTTAGTGCACCACGGCTAGCCGGGAGGGAGTCCGGGAAAATGTCTGGACCTGCCTAAGAGGCAAGAGACCATTGTTTCGGGTTGTGCGAGGAGAGGGGATTCAGAGCACCGCCTAAATGAGCTCCAGAGATGGGCAGGAGCCACGGTTATCAGTGTAGACATGAGAGACGGGCATGAGACGCTAAGACTGCTGCTGGAGCCACCAAGCAGCCTGTGTGCAAGCACAGGTCACTCTCCACACCTCCCCTCCCAGGAACCTGTGCAGCCCGCCACTGCCAGGGTCCCAGGATCCAGGGACAACTTCCCTGGGAGAACGCACGGCACGCCTCAGGCTGGTGCAACGTCACGCCGGCCTCTGCCGCCGCAGGCTCGTCCTGCATCCGCACCCCTCCCTCCCCCCGGCCTGAGTGAGCCAGAGCCCCCGACGCAGCTGCTCCTTTAACCCTGTCCTCTCTGAGCACAGAACAGACGCCCTCAGGCGACCTACACGCAGAGGCGGGTCCAAATCCAAAGCTGAACCCCGGGAGCTGTGCGAACAAAGAAGAGAAAGGGAATCTCTCCCAGCAACCTCAAAAGCAGTGGATTAAATCTCCACAGTGAATTTGATGTACCCTGAATCTGTGGAATACCTGAATAGACAATGCATCATGCCAAAGTTGAGGCAGTGGATTTGGGGAGCAACGATATACATATTTATTTCCTTTTTCTCTTTTTGACAGTGTGTATGTGTATGCTTCTTTGTGTGATTTTGTCTGTATATCTATGTTTTTACCATTTATCCTAGGGTTCTGTCTGTCCATTTTTTGTTGGTTTGTTTTCATTTTTTTTAGTATAGTTTTTAGTGATTGTTATCATTGGTGGATTTGTTTTTTGGTATGGCTGCTCTCTTCTTTCTTTCTTTCATTTTTTATTACTTTTAAATGTTTTTATTTTTAATAATTTGTTTTTATTTTAATAACCTTATTTTATTATATTTTCTTCTTTCTTTCTTTCTTTTTTCTCCCTTTTATTCTGAGTGATGTGGCTGACAAGGTCTTGGCGCTCTGGCCGAGTGTCAGACCTGTGTCTCTGAGGTGGGAAAGCTAAATTAAGAGCACTGGTCCACCAAAGACCTCCTGGCTCCACGTAATATTAAATGGTGAAAGCTCTTCCAGATATCTCGATCTTAGGGCAAAGACCCAGCTCCACTCAATGTCCAGCAAGCTATAGTGCTGAACACACTATGCCAAACAACTAGCAAGACAGGAACACAACCCCATCCATTAGCAGAGATTTTAGGCAGCAGAGGCTGCCAATAATCATAATAAGGTCACAGACACCCCAAAACACACCAACGGACGTGGTCCTGCCCACCAGAAAGACAAGTTCCAGCCTCTTCCTCCAGAATACAGGCACCAGTCCCCTCCACCAGGAAGCCTCCACAACCCACTGAACCAACTCTAGCCTCTGGGGGCAGACACCAAAAACAAAGGGAACTAAGAACCTACAGGCTGCAAAAAGGAGACCCCAAGCACAGTAAGTTAACCAAAATGAGAAGACAGAGAAACACACAGCAGATGAAGGAGGAAGGTAAAAACCCACGAGACCAAACAAATGAAGAGGAAATGGGCAGTCTACCTGAAAAAGAATTCAGAGTAATGATAGTAAAATTGAACCAAAGTATTGGAAAAAGAATGGAGAAAATAAAAGAAATCTTGAAAAAGGAACTAGAAGAACTAAAGTGCAAACAAGCAATGATGAAAAACACAATAAATGAAATTAAAAATTCTCTAAAAGGAATCGATAGCAGAATAACTGAGGCAGAAGAAAGGATAAGTGGCCTGGAAGATAAAACAGTAGAGATAACTACTGCAGAGCAGAATAAAGAAAAGGGAATTAAAAGAATAGAGGACAGTCTCAGAGACCTCTGGGACAGCATTAAACACACCAACATTCGAATTATAGGGGTCCCAGAAGAAAAAGAGAAAAAGAAAGGGATTGAGAAAATATTTGAAGAGATTATATTTGAAAACTTCCTTTATATGAGAAAGAAAATAGTTAATCGAGTCCAGGAAGTACAGAGTGTCCTATATAGGATAATTACAAGGAGAAGCACACAAAGACACATATTAATCAAACTATCAAAAATTAAATACAAAATATATTAAAAGCAGCAAGGGAAAAACAACAAATATTATACAAGGGAATCTCCATAAGGTTAACAGCTGAACTTTCAGCAGAAACTCGGCAAGCCAGAAGGGAATGGCAGGACATATTTAAAGTTCTGAAAGGGAAAAACCTACAACTAAAATTACTCTAACCAGCAAGGATCTCATTCAGATTCAAAGGAAAAATTAAAACCTTTACAGACAAGCAAAAGCTAAGAGAATTCATCACCAACAAACCACCTTTGCAACAAATGCTAAAGGAACTTCTCTAAGAAGGAAACACAAGAGAAGGAAAATACCTACAATAACAAACACAAATCAATTAAGAAAACAGTAATAGGAACATACATAGCAATAATTACCTTAAATGTAAATGGATTAATGCTCCAACCAAAAGACATAGACTGGCTGAACGGAAACAAAAATGAGACCCTTACATATGCTGTCTACAACGGGCCCACTTCGGACCTAGGGACACATACAGACTGAAAGTGAGGGGATGGAAAAAGGTATTCCATGTAAATGGAAATCAAAAGAAAGCTAGAGTAGCAATGCTCATATCAGAAGAAATAGACTTTAAAATAAAGACTATTACAAGGGACAAATAAGAACACTACATAATGACCAAGGGATCGATCCAAGAAGAATATATAACAATTGTAAATATTTATGCACCCAACATAGAAGCACCTCAATGCATAAGGCAAATGCTAACAGCCATAAAAGGGGAAATCGTCAGTAACACAATCATAATAGGGGAATTTAATACCACACTTTCACCAATGAACAGATCATCCAAAATGAAAATAAATAAGGAAACACAAGCTTTAAATGACACATTAAACAACATTGACTTAATTGATATTTATAGGACATTCCATCCAAAAACAACAAAATACACATTCTTCTCAAGTGCTCATGGAACATTCTGCAGCATAGATTGTATCTTGGGTCACAAATCAAACCTTGGTAAATCTAAGAAAATTGAAATCGTATTGAGTATCTTTTCTGACAACAATGCTATGAGACTAGATAACAATTACAGGAAAAAATCTGTAAAAATACAAACACATATAGGCTAAACAATACACTACTTAATAACCAAGAAATCACTGAAGAAATCAAAGAGGATATCAAAAAATACCTAGAAAGAAATGACAATGAAAACACGATGACCCAAAACCTATCGGATGCATCAAAAGCAGTTCTAAGAAGGAAGTTTATAGCCATACAATCCTACCTCAAGAAACAAGAAACATCTCAAATAAACAACTTAACCTTACACCTAAAGCAATTAGAGAAAGAACAACAACAACAACAAAAAAACCCCACAAATTTGGCAGAAGGAAAGAAAGCATAATGATCAAATCAGAAATAAATGAAAAAGAAATGAAGGAAATGATAGCAAAGATCAATAAAACTAAAAGCTTGTTCTTTGAGAAGACAAACAAAATTGATAAACCATTAGCCAGGCTCATCAAGAAAAAAGGGAGAAGACTCAAATCAATAGAATTAGAAATGAAGAAGAAGTAACAACTGACACTGCAGAAATATAAAGGATCATGAGAGATGACTACAAGCAACTATATGCCAATAAAATGGACAACCTGGAAAAAATGGACACATTCTTAGAAAAGCACAATCTTCTGAGACAGACCCAGGAAGAAATAGAAAAAATAAACAAACCAATCAAAAGCACTGAAATTTCGACTGTGATTTAAAATCTTCCAAATGAACAAAAGCCAATGACCAGTTGGCTTCACAGGCGAATTCTATGAAACATTTAGAGAAGAGCTTACACCTATCCTTCTCAAACTCTTCCAAAATATAACAGAGGAAGAAACAATCCCAAATTCATTCTACAAGGCCACCATACCCCTGGTACCAAAACCAGACAAAGATGTCACAAAGAAAGAATACTACAGGCCAATATCACTGATGAACATAGATGCAAAAATCCTCAGCAAAATACTAGCAAACAGAATCCAACAGCACATTAAGAGGATCATACACCATGATCAAGAGGGGTTTATTCCAGGAATGCAAGGATTCTTCAATATACGAAAATCAATCAATGTGACAAACCATATTAACAAATTTAAGGAGAAAAACCATATGATCATCTCAATAGATGCAGAGAAAGCTTTCAACAGAATTCAACACCGATTTATGATAAAAACCCTGCAGAAAGTAGGCATAGAGGGAACTTTCCTCAACATAATAAAGGCCATATATGACAAACCCACAGTCAAAATCCTTCTCAATGGTGAAAAACTGAAACCACTTCCACTAAGATCAGGAAAAAGACAAGGTCGCCCACTCTCACCACTATTATTCAACATAGTTTTGGAAGTCTTAACCACAGCAATCAGAGAAGGAAAAGAAACAAAGGGAATCCAAATCAGAACAACAGAAATAAAGCTGTCACTGTTTGCATATAACATCATACTATACATAGAAAATCCTAAAGACGCTACCAGAAAACTACTAGAGCTAATCAATGAATTTGGTAATGTAGCAGGATACAAAATTAACACACAGAAATCTCCTGCATTCCTGTACACTAATGATGAAAAATCTCAAAGAGAAATTAAGGAAACACTCCCATTTACCATTGCAACAAAATGAATAAAATACCTAGGAATAAACCTACCTAAGGACACAAAAGACCTGTATGCAGAAAAATATAAGACACTGCAGAGGGACGAGGGGAAGATGGCAGAAGAGTAAGATGCAAATATCACCTTCCTCCCCACAGGTACACCAGAAATACATCTACACGTGGAACAACTCCTACAGAACACCTACTGAACGCTGGCAGAAGACCTCCCAAAAGGCAAGAAACTCCCCACGTACCTGGGTAGGGCAAAAGAAAAAAAAAAAAAAAAGAATAGGGACGGGACCTGCACCAGTGGGAAGGAGCTGTGAAGGAGGAAAGGTTTCCACACACTAGAAGCCCCTTCACGGGCGGAGACTGCGGGTGGCGGAGGGAGGAGCTGCGGGGCCGCAGAGGACAGCACAGCAACAGGGGGGCAGAGGGCAAAGCAGGGAGATTCCCGCACAGAGGATCAGTGCCGACCGGCACTCACCAGCCCGAGAGGCTTGTCTGCTCACCCGCTGGGGCGGGCGGGGCTGCGAGCTAAGGCTCGGGCTTTGGTCGGAGCGCAGGGAGAGTACTGGGGTTGGCAGCGTGAACACAGCCTGAAGGGGTTAGTACACCACGGATGGCCCGAGGGAGTCCGGGAAAAGGTCTGGAGCTGCCGAAGAGGCAATAGACTTTTTCTTCCCTCTTTGTTTCCTGGTGCGTGAAGAGAGGGGATTGAGAGCGCTGCTTTAAAGGAGCTACAGAGACGGCCGAAGCCGTGGCTAGAAGCGTGGACCCCAGAGACAGGCGGGAGACGCTAAGGCTGCTGCTGCCACCACCAAGAAGCCTGTGTACGAGCATAGGTCACTATCCACACCCCCCTTCCGGGGAGCCTGTGCAGCCCGCCACTGCCAGGTTCCCAGGATCCAGGGACAACTTCCCCGGGAGAACGCACGGCGCGCCTCAGGCTGATGCAACGTCACAACGGCCTCTGCCGCCGCAGGCTCGCCCCGCACTCCGTGTCCCTCCCTCCCCCAAGCCTGAGTGAGCCAGAGCCCCCGAATCAGAGGCTCCTTTAACCCCGTCCTGTCTGAGTGAAAAACAGACGCCCTCCAGCGACCTACACGCAGAGGCTGGGCCAAATCCAAAGCTGAGCCCCTGGGAGCTGTGAGAACAAAGAAGAGAAAGGGAAATCTCTCCCAGCAGCCTCAGAAGCAGCAGATTAAAGCCCCACAATCAACTTGATGTACCCTGCATCTGTGGAATACCTGAATAGACAATGAATCATCCCAAATTGAGGAGGTGGACTTTGAGAGCAAGATTTATGATTTTTTCCCCTTTTCCTCTTTTTGTGAGTGTGTATGTGTATGCTTCTGTGTGAGATCTTGTCTGTATAGCTTTGCTTCCACCATTTGTCCTAGGGTTCTATCCATTTTTTTTGTATTTTTTCTTAATAATTATTTTTTAATTTAATAACTTTATTAAATTTTACTTTATTTTATTTTACTTTATCTTCCTTCTTTCTAACTTTTTTCCTTCCTTCCTTCATTCCTTCCTCCCACCGCCCCTCCCTCCTTCCCTCCCTCCCTCCTTTCTTTCTTTCCTTCCTTTCTTCTTTTCTTCTTTCTTCCTTCCTGCCTTCCTTCCTTCCTCCCTTTTTTCTTTCTTTCTTTCTTTCTTTCTTTCTTTCTTTCTTTCTTCCTTTCTTCCTTTCTTTCTTTCTTTCTTTCTTTCTTTCTTTCTTTCTTTCTTTCTTTCTTTCTTCCTACTTCTACTAATTCTTTCTCTCTACATTGTCTCCCTTTTATTCTGAGCCATGTAGATGAAAGGTTCTTGGTGCTGCAGCCAGGAGTCAGTGCCTTGCCTCTAAGGTGGGAGAGCCAACTTCAGGACACTGGTCACCAAGAGACCTCCCAGCTCCACATAATATCAAATGGCAAAAATCTCCCAGAGATCTCCATCTCAACGTTAGCACCCAGCTTCACTCAACGACCAGCAACCTACAGTGCGGGACACCCTATGACAAACAACTAGCAAAACAGGAACACAACCCCACCCATTAGCAGAGAGGATGCCTAAACTCATAATAATTCCACAGGCACCCCAAAACACACCACCAGACGTGGATCCGCCCACCAGAGAGACAAGAGCCAGCCTCATCCACCAGAACACAGGCACTAGTCCCTTCCACCAGGAAGCCTACACAACCCAGAGAACCAACCTTAGCCACTGGGGACAGACACTAAAAACAACGGGAACTACAAACCAGCAGCCTGCAAAAAGGAGACCCCAAACACAGTAAGATAAGCAAAATGCGAAGACGGAAAAACACACCGCAGATGAAGGAGCAAGATAAAAACCCACCAGACCTACCAATGAAGATGAAATAGGCAGTCTACCTGAAAAAGAATTCAGAATAATGATAGTAAAGATGATCCAGAATCTTGGAAATAGAATAGACAAAATGCAAGAAACATTTAACAAGGAACTAGAAGAACTAAAGATGAAACAAACAATGATGAACAATGCAATAAATGAAATGAAAAATACTCTAGATGGGATCAATAGCAGAATAACTGAGGCAGTAGAACAGATAAGTGACCTGGAAGATAAAATAGTGGAAATAACTACTGCAGAGCAGAATAAAGAAAAAAGAATGAAAAGAACTGAGGACAGTCTCAGAGACTTCTGGGACAACATTAATCACACCAACATTCGAATTATAGGGGTTCCAGAAGAAGAAGAGGAAAAAAAAGGAATTGAGAAAATATTTGAAGAGATTATAGTTGAAAACTTCCCTAATATGGGAAATGAAATAGTTAATCAAGTCCAGGAAGCACAGAGAGTCCCATACAGGATAAATCCAAGGAGAAATATGCCAAAACACATAGTAATCAAACTGTCAAAAATTAAATACAAAGAAAGCATATTAAAAGCAGCAAGGGAAAAATAACAAATAACACACAAGGGAATCCCCATAAGGTTAACAGCTGATCTTTCAGCAGAAACTCTGAAAGCCAGAAGGGAGTGGCAGGACATATTTAAAGTGATGAAGGAGAAAAACCTGCAACCAGGATTACTCTACCCAGCAAGGATCTCATTCAGATTTGATGGAGAAATTAAAACCTTTACAGACAAGCAAAAGCTGAGAGAGTTCAGCACCACCGAAACAGCTTTACAACAAATGCTAAGGGAACTTCTTTAGGCAAGAAACACAAGAGAAGGAAAAGACCTGTAATAACGAACCCAAAATAATTTAGAAAATGGGAATAGGAACATACATATCGATAATTACCTTAAATGTAAATGGACTAAATGCTCCCACCAAAAGACACAGATTGGCTGAATGGATACAAAAACAAGACCCATATATATGCTGTCTACAAAAGAGCCACCTCAGACCTAGAGACACATACAAACTGAAAGTAAGGGCATGGAAAAAGATATTTCATGCAAATGGAAACCAAAAGAAATCTGGACTAGCACTTCTCCTATCAGACAAAATAGACTTTAAAACAAAGACTATTAGAAGAGACAAAGAAGGACACTACATAATGAACAAGGGATTGATCCAAGAAGAAGATATAACAATTGTAAATATTTATGCACCCAACATAGGAGCACCTCAATACATAAGGCAAATGCTAACAGGCATAAAAGGGGAAATCGACAGTAACACATTCATAGTAGGGGACTTTAACACCCCACTTTCACCATTGGACAGATCATCCAAAATGAAAATAAATAAGGAAACACAAGCTTAAAATGATACATTAAACAAGATGGACTTAATTGAAATTTATAGGACACTCCATCCAAAAACAACAGAATACACATTTTTTCAAGTGCTCATGGAAAATTCTCCAGGAAAGATCATATCTTGGGTCACAAATCAAGCCTTGGTATATTTAAGAAAATTGAAACTGTATCAAGTATCTTTTCCAACCACATGCTATGAGACTAGATATCAATTACAGAAAAAGATCTGTAAAAAATACAAACACATGGAGGCTAAACAATACGCTACTTAATAACAAAGTGATCACTGAAGAAATCAAAGAGGAAGTAAAAACCATACCTAGAAACAAATGACAATGGAGGCACGATGACCCAAAACCTATGGGATGCAGCAAAAGCAGTTCTAAGAGGGAAGTTTATAGCAATACAAGCCCACCTTAAGAAACAGGAAACATCTCGAATAAACAACCTAACTTTGCACCTAAAGCAATTAGAGAAAGAAGAACAAGAAAACCCGCAAAGTTAGAAGAAGGAAAGAAATCATAAAAATCAGATCAGAAGTAAATAAAAAAGAAATGAAGGAAACGATAGCAAAGATCAATAGAACTAAAAGCTGGTTATTTGAGAAGATAAACAAGATAGATGAACCATTAGCCAGACTCATCAAGAAAAAAGGGGAGAAGACTCAAATCAATAGAGTTAGAAATGAAAAAGGAGAAGTAACAAATGACACTGCAGAAATACAAAAGATCACGAGAGATTACTACAAGCAACTCTATGCCAATAAAATGAACAACCTGGAAGAAATGGACAAATTCTTAGAAATGCACAACTGCCAAGACTGAATCAGGAAGAAATAGAAAATATGAACCGAACAATCACAAACACTGAAGTTGAAACTGATTAAAAATCTTCCAACAAACAAAAGCCCAGGACCAGATGGCTTCACAGGCAAATTCTATCAAACATTTAGAGAAGAGCTAACACCTATCCTTCTCAAACTCTTCCAGAATATAGCAGAGGAAGAAACACTCCCAAATTCATTCTACGAGGCCACCATCACCTTGATACCAAAACCAGACAAGGATGTCACAAAGAAAGAAAACTACAGACCAATATCACTGATGAACATAGATGCAAATATCCTCAACAAAATACTAGCAAACAGAATCCAACAGCACATTAAAAGGATCATACACCATGATCAAGTGGGATTTATTCCAGGAATGCAAGGATTCTTCAATATACGAAAATCAATCAATGTGATAAACCATATTAACAAATTTAAGGAGAAAAACCATATGATCGTCTCAATAGATGCAGAGAAAACTTTCAACAAAATTCAACACCCATTTATGATAAAAACCCTGCAGAAAGTAGGCATAGAGGGAACTTTCCTCAACATAATAAAGGCCATATATGACAAACCCACAGCCAACATCATCCTCAATGGAGAAAAACTGAAAGCATTTCCACCAAGATCAGGAAAAAGACAAGGTTGCCCACTCTCAGCACTATTATTCAACATAGCTTTGGAAGTTTTAGCCACAAGAATCAGAGAAGAAAAGGAAATAAAATTTATCCAAATCGGAAAAGAAGAAGTAAAGCTGTCACTGTTTGCAGATGACATGATAGTATACATAGAGAATCCTAAAGACGCTCCAGAAAACTACTAGAGCTAATCAATGAATCTGGTAAAGTTGCAGGATACAAAATTAATGCACAGAAATCTCTGGCATTCCTATACAGTAAACATGAAAAATCTCAAAGAGAAATTAAGAAAACACTCCCATTTACCACTGCAACAAAAAGAACAAAATATCTAGGAATAAACCTACCTAAGGAGACAAAAGACCTGTATGCAGAAATTATAAGACACTGATGAAATAAATTAAAGATGATACAAATAGATGGAGAGATATACCATGTTCTTGGATTGGAAGAATCGACATTATGAAAATGACTCTACTACCCAAAGCAATCTACAGATTCAATGCAATCTCTATCAAACTACCACTGGCAATTTTCACAGAACTAGAACAAAAAATTTCACAATTTGTATTGAAACAAAAAGACCCCGAATAGCCAAAGCAATCTTGAGAACAAAAAACGGAGCTGGAGGAATCAGGCTCCCTGACTTCAGACTATGCTACAAAGCTACAGTAATCAAGATAGTATGGTACTGGTACAAAAACAGAAAGATAGATCAATGGAACAGGATAGAAAGCCCAGAGATAAACCAACGCACATATGGTCACCTTATCTTTGATAAAGGAGGCAGGAATGTACATTGGAGAAAGGACAGCCTCTTCATTAACTGGTGCTGGGAAACCTGGACAGGTACATATAAAAGTATGAGATTAGATCACTCCCTCACACCATACACAAAAATAAGCTCTAAATGGATTAAAGACCTAAATATAAGGCCAGAAACTATCAAACTCTTAGAGGAAAACATAGGCAGAGCACTCTATGACATAAATCCCAGCAAGATCCTTTTTGACCCAACTCCTAGGGAAATGGAAATAAAAACAAAAATAAACAAATGGCACCTAATGAAACTTCAAAGCTTTTGCACAGCAAAGGAAACCATAAACAAGACTAAAAGACAACCGTCAGAATGGGAGAAAATATTTGCAAATGAAGCCACTGTCAAAGGATTAATTTCCAAAATTTACAAGAAGCTCATGCAGCTCAATAACAAAAAAGCAAAAAACCCAATCCAAAAATGGGCAGAAGACCTAAATAAACATTTTTCCAAGGAGATATAAAGACTGCCAACAAACACATGAAAGAATGCTCAACATCATTAATCATTAGAGAAATACAAATCATAATTACAATGAGATATCATCTTACGCCAGTGAAAATGGCCATCATCAAAAAATCTAGAAACAATAAGTGCTGGAGAGGGTGCGGAGAAAAGGGAACACTGTTGCACTGCTGGCGGGAATGTGAATTGGTACAGCCACTATGGAGAACAGTATGGAGGTGCCTTGAAAAACTACAAATAGAACTACCATATGACCCAGCAATCCCACTATTGGGCATATATCCTGAGAAAACCATAATTCAAAAAGAGTCATGTACCAAAATGTTCATTGCCGCTCTATTTACAATAGCCCGGAGATGGAAACAACCTAAGTGCCAATCATCGATGAATGGATAAAGAAGATGTGGCACATATATACAATGGAATATTACTCAGCCAAAGAAAGAAACGAAATTGAGCTATTTGTAATGAAGTGGATAGATCTAGAGTCTGTCATACAGAGTGAGATAAGTCAGAAAGAGAAAGACAAATACCATATGCTAACATATATATATGGAATTTAAGAAAATAAAAATGTCATGAAGAACCTAGTGGTAAGACAGGAATAAAGACACAGACCTACTAGAGAACAGACTTGAGGATATGGGGAGGGGGAAGGGTGAGCTGTGACAAAGCGAGAGAGAGGCATGGACATATATACACTACCAAATATACGGTAGATAGCTAGTGGGAAGCAGCCGCATAGCACAGGGAGATCAGCTCGGTGCTTTGTGACTGCCTGGAGGGGTGGGTTAGGGAGGGTGGGAGGGAGGGAGATGCAAGAGGGAACAGATATGGGAACATATGTATATGTATAACTGATTCACTTTTTTATAAAGCAGAAACTAACACACCATTGTAAAGCAATTATATCCCAATAAAGATGTTAAAAAAAAAAAGACACTGCTGAAATAAATTAAAGATGATACAGCAAATGGAGAGATATACCATGGTCTTGGATTGGAAGAATCAACACTGTGAAAATGACTATACCACCCAAGGCAATCTACAGATTCAGTGCAATCCCTATCAAACTGCCAATGGCATTTTTCACAGAACTAGAACAAAAAATTGCACAGTTTGTATGGAAACACAAAAGACCCCGAATAGCCAAATCAATCCTGAGAAAGAAAAAAGGAGCTGGAGTAATCAGGCTCGAGGATTTCAAACTATACCACCGAGCTACAGTAATCAAGACAGTATGGTACTGGCACAAAAACAGAAAGATAGATCAATGGAACAGGATAGAAAGCCCAGAGATAAACCCACACACATATAGTTACCTTATTTTTGTTAAAGGAGGCAAGAATATACAATGGAGAAAAGACAGCCTCTTCAATAAGTGGTGCTGGGAAAACTGGACAGCTACATGTAAAAGAATGAAATTAGAAAACTCCCTAACACTATACACAAAAATAAACTCAAATTGGATTAAAGACCCAAATGTAAGGCCAGACACTGGAAAACTCTTAGAGAAAACATAGGCAGAACACTCTTTGACATATATCACAGCAAGATCCTTTTTGACTCACCTCCTTGAGAAATGGAAATAAAAACAAAAATAAACAAATCTGACCTAATGAAACTTAAAAGCTTTTGCACAGTGAGGGAAACTATAAACAAGATGAAAAGACAACCCTCAGAATGGGAGAAAATATTTGCAAATGAAGCAACTGACAAAGGATTAATCTCCAAAATTTACAAGCAGCCCATGCAGCTCAATATCAAAAAACAAAAAATCGAATTCAAAAATGGACAGAAGACCTAAATAGACATTTCTCCAAATAAGATATACAGATAGCCAACAAACACATGAAAGAATGCTCAACATTACTAATCAATAGAGAAATACAAATCAAAACTACAATGAGGTATCACCTCACACCGGTCAGAATGGCTGTCATTAAAAAATCTACAAACAATAGTTGTTGGAGAGAGTGTGGAGAAAAGGGAACCCTCTTGCAATGTTGGTGGGAATGTAAATTGCTACAGCTACTATGGAGAACAGTATAGAGTTTCCTTAAAAAACTAAAACTAGAACTACCTTACAACCCAGCAATCCCACTACTGGGCGTATACCCTGAGAAAATCATAATTCTAAAAGAGTCATGTACCACAATGTTCATTGCAGCTCTATTTACAATAGCCAGGATATGGAAGAAACCTAAGTGTCCATTGACAGATGAATGGATAAAGAAGATGTGACACATATATACAATGGAATATTAGTCAGCCATAAAAAGAAACGAGGGCTTCCCTGGTGGTGCAGTGGTTGAGAGTCCGCCTGCCGATGCAGGGGACGCTGGTTCGTGCCCCGGTCCGGGAAGATCCCACATGCCGCGGAGCGGCTGGGTCTGTGAGCCATGGCTGCTGAGCCTGCGCATCCGGAGCCTGTGCTCCGCAACGGGAGAGGCCACAACAGTGAGAGGCCCGCGTACCGAAAAAAAAAAATAATAAAACAGAAACGAAATTGAGTTATTTGTAGTGAAGTGGATGGACCTAGAGTCTGTCATACATAGTGAAGTAAGAAAGAGAAAAAAAATACTGTATGCTAACATATATATGTGGGATCTTAAAAAAAATGGTTATGAAGAACCTAGGGGCAGGACAGGAATAAAGACACAGATGTAGAGAATGGACTTGAGGACACTGTGAGAGGGAAGGCTAAGCTGCGCTGAAGTGAGAGAGTGGCATGGACATATATACACTACCAAATGTAAAATAGATAGGTAGTGGGAAGCAGCCGCATAGCACAGGAAGATCAACTCAGTGCTTTGTGACCACCTGGAAGTGTGGGATAGGGAGGGTGGGAGGGAGACAAAAGTGGGAGGAGATAAGAGGATATATGTATACATATAGCTGATTCACTTTGTTATAAACAGAAAGTAACACACCATTGTAAAGCAATTATACTCCAATAAAGATGTTTAAAATAAATAAATAAATAAAATAAAATCTCAACAGTTTATGTTAGAGTCCTTGATGGATTTTAGGATAGGAGATTAGACAAGATCGAGGGTGAGACACTACACACATCTGGCCCTTCAATTATGATAATATCATACCAGCCTATTTCAACTTATCATCAAGATATAATCCAGGAATAAGTTACAGAATATTAGGGTTGCCACGTCTGGGATCAGCAAACTACAGCCTACCACATGTTTTTGTATGGCCCATGTGTTAAGAATGGTTTATAAATGTCAGAAGTATCAAGAGACTATTTCAGGGCTTCCCTGGTGGTGCAGTGGTTGAGAGTCCGCCTGCCGATGCAGGGGACACGGGTTCATGCCCTGGTCTGGGAAGATCCCACATGCCGCAGAATGGCTAGGCCCATGAGCCATGGCCGCTGAGCCTGCACGTCTGGAGCCTGTGCTCCACAACAGGAGAGGGGACAACAGTGAGAGGCCTGCATACCGCAAAAAAAAAAAAAATATTTCATGTCACAAATTACATGAAGTTCAAAGTTCATAAACAAAGTTTTATTAGAACACAGCCACACATCTATTTATTTACATATTGCTTATAACTGCTTCTGTGATACAACAGAGCTGAGTAGTCATAACAGGACTACATGGCCTGCAAAGCCTAAGATATTCACAACCTTACCCTTTAGAGAAGTTTGCCTAAACCAGCCCTAAATGGTAGGCTCCTCAGATGTCCATGCAAAGAGTTGCTGGCAGAAAATAAAGATTATCCTCACTATATATGTTGAGATCCAATAGCCAATAAATCACAGAGTTTTCCCCAGATATTCACTACATTTTACTTTGTGTACAATAAGCAAAATTGGCCAAAATTTCTCTAGTCACTGAAATCATAAATGCTATCATTTAGATAGTAGAAGGTGATTATTTGCCATCTTCCCAACAAAAGAACTAAAGAAAATGGACTCAAGGAAGTAAGTATTTCAGATATATCCAAAGAGAAATTTCCTGGCAAATGGAAGAAGGTTAAACACACATATGAAAGAAAGATGGGCATCCATTTTCTCTTGTTACTAGAGCCTCCTGCCTTTCTAGCTCAGGGAATAAAATAAGATCTTGTAACCTGGAAGAGTCAAATAAATATGGCTCCAAACACTGTACCTGTCTTCCAAGTAGGATTCTGTATGTAGGACAAGGAGGAAGAGGACTCCCACTATCTTGTCCCTGATGCTGACTACAGTATAAAGTAGGACACTTCCTGCAGCCTCCTTACCAAACCCTTGGGCCTAAGGAAGGATACATCCACTGCCTCCAGCAAAAGGGCACAGAAGCCAGTCTGCCTCAGTCTGATGTGAACATTGCCACTTACCATCCAGCTGATGGGAGGCTGATTAATGTCCCTCAAAGAGGTCCACATCCTAATCATCAGAATCTGTGAACATCACATTATATGTCAAAAGGGACTTTGCAGTTGTGACTAAAGGGGCAGACCTTGAGATGCTGGAAGTTATCCTGGATTATCTGGGTGAGTCCTCAATGTAAACACAAGTGTCCTCATAAGAGGGAGATTTGACTACAACAGAAGAAGAAGACCATGTGTCAACTGAGGCAAGATGCTATGCCCTTGGCTTTGAAGCTGAAAGAAGGGGTACAGAGCCCAAGCATGCAAAGAATACAGCTCTAGAAACTAGAAAAGCAAAGAAAGGGCTTCTCCCTTAGAGGCTCCCGATGTATCTTGACCCTGCCAGCACCTTGATTTTAGTCTAGTGAAACTGATATTGGACTTCTGACCTCCAGAACCGTAATAGAATAAATGTGTGTTGCTTTAAGTCACCAAGTTTGTGGTAATTTGTTACAGCAACCATTGGAAACTAGTACGTACCTTCCCTATGCTTCAGGTTTTTTCACATGTGAAAACATGGCTAACAAAGGACCTGCCACAGTGGGTTTAAGAGGGGTTAAACAAATTCTTCTACACAGAAGTGGCGGGAAGAGGGGGCAAAAAATAAGGCACTCTCCTTAGACACAAAATTGGCAGGGATGCCAAAAATTCGGTAATTGAGATAAATAATATTTGGGTACCTTATATTTTTAAAAATCACAATTAGGGCTTCCCTGGTGGCGCAGTGGTTGAGAGTCTGCCTGCTGATGCAGGGGACGCAGGTTCGTGCCCCGGTCTGGGAAGATCCCGCATGCCGTGGAGCGGCTGGGCCCGTGAGCCATGGCCGCTGGGCCTGCGCGTCCAGAGCCTGTGCTCCACAACGGGAGAGGCCGCAGCAGTGAGAGGCCCGCGTATCACAAAAAAAAAAAAAAAAAAAAAAAATCACAATTAATGTAAAAAATCCTTAACAAAATATAAAAATTTAAATAAATAGCAGATCAGTGTTACTAAATTTTCCTTTTGCCTCAGGCTCCAACATGGCTCAGCATGGCACTTTTAGTGATGCTATCACTACTTAAAATTTTGGCATTTAGTTCATCATGGGTTTTTTTGGTATTAATTTTAGTATTAATTCACCCAAGCCCACACTAAGTACAAAGTACTTAGAATAGTGCCTGGTACCTACCAAGTACATCAACAAACTTTAGTTATTATTACTACTTACTTCTTCCAAGACCTCCACCAACTTATTCAAGAAATCTAGCTGACAATCACCTGACAAGAACAGACTTCTCTCTAAACACATGAGCTCACCCCAGTCTATCCTATTTTTATAATGGAGAGTTTAATTCTCTATCTAGCACCACTGAGCAGCAAGTCCCTTCTATTCCCTTCCTCTACACCGTGACATCAATCCTAGGGGCTAGATCCTTACAGTAGTTAGAAGGTTCTCAACAGAGGCAATAAAGAGAGAGGAAAGACCACTTTAATCCCCATCTCCTTCACTATCTTATATTTTTCAGTGAAAAGCACAGCTAACATTTATTGAATGCTTAGTGCGATGTTAAATGCTTTACGTGAATCCAAAATTCTGAGAGGTTGGTACTACTATTAACCCCATTATACAGATAATAAAAGTGAGACTTAAGTTAAATAATTCACAGCTAGAGAATGAAACACGAAAACTCATCTTTCTCTGTGTCTACACCCTCCTCCCATGTTCCCACTCACCCCACTTTTATAAGAATGAATATTTTGGCTTTTTTTCACTCATTCCCTTTGCCCAGGAGAAAAATGGCTCTTTCATCTGGCTCTTTTGTCAGTTCCTGCAGGGCAACACATTCAGTTTTTCACCAAAATATTAATTTATACTAAGCCCCAAAGATGTTGCTGTCAACTCAGTGACACTTTCTCATTAATCCAAGCCACCACCTCCCTTTATCAGACTCAATAACTGGTAGAATCTAGAAAACTTGGGCTCCATCAGAAGCATTCCTCTTAGCATGTCCCCACTTTTCATCTGTTGTAGGGGTAATCAATGTTTCCTCTACTTACTGATCCATTTTCTCCCATATTCAGCAACAGCATCTCTATCCTTGATCTAAATACAGACACTTTGGCTCCTACTTGATGAAATAGCAAGAAAGGAGGAGATTCAAGATGGTGGAAGAGTAAGATGCGGAGATCACCTTCCTCCCCACAAATACATCAGAAATACATCTACATGTGGAACAATCTATACAGAACACCTACTGAACGCTGGCAGAAGACCTCGGACCTCCCAAAAGGCAAGAAACTCCCCACGTACCTGGGTAGGGCAAAAGAAAAAAGAAAAAACAGAGACAAAAGAATAGGGACGGGACCTGCACCAGTGGGAGGAAAGGTTTCCACACACTAGGAAGCCCCTTCACGGGCGGAGACTGGGGGTGGCGGAGCGGGGGAGCTTCGGAGCTGCGGAGGAGAATGCAGCAACAGGGGTGCGGAGGGCAAAGCAGAGAGATTCCTGGACAGATGATCGGTACCGACCAGCACTCACCAGCCCGAGAGGCTTGTCTGTTCACCCGCCGGGGCAGGTGGGTCTGGGAGCTGAGGCTCGGGCTTCGGTCGGATCGCAGGGAGAGGACTGGGTTTGGCGGCGTGAACACAGCCTGAAGTGGGATAGTGCGCCACGGCTAGCCGGGAGGGAGTCCGGGAAAAAGTTTGGAGCTGCCGAAGAGGCAAAGACTTTTTCTTGCCTCTCTGTTTCCTGGTGCGCGAGGAGAAGGGCTTAAGAGCACCGCTTAAAGGAGCTCCAGAGACGGGCGCGAGCCGTGGCTATCAGCGCGGACCCCAAAGACGGACGTGAGATGCTAAGGCTGCTGCTGCTGCCACCAAAAAGTCTGTGTGCAAGCACAGGTCACTCTCCACACTTCCCATCCCGGGAGCCTGTGCAGCCCGCCACCGCCAGGGTTCCGCGATCCAGGGACAACTTCCCCGGGAGAACGCACGGCACGCCTCAGACTATTGCAACGTCACAGTGGCCTCTGCCACCACAGGCTCACCCCGCATCCATACCCCTCTCTCCCCCCCAGCCTGAGTGAGCCACAGCCCCCTAATCAGCGACTCCTTTAACCTCGTCCTGCCTGAGCGAAGAACAGATGCCCTCAGGCGACCTACAAGCAGAGGGGTTCCGAATCTGAACCCCAGAAGCTGTTCGAACAAAGAAGAGAAAGGGAAATCTCTCCCAGCAGCCTCAGGAGCAGTGGATTAAATCTCCACAATCAACTTGATGTACCCTGCATCTGTGAGATACCTGAAGAGACAAGGAATCATCACAAAATTGAGGCAGTGGACTTTGGGAGCAACTGATTGGGGTTTGCTTTCTGCATCTAATTTGTTTCTGGTTTTATGTTTATCTTAGTTTACTATTTAGAGTTTATTATCATTAGTAGATTTGTTTATTGATTTGGTTGCTCTATTCTTTTTTCTTTATAATATATATATATATATATATACACATATATATATATATATACATACTTTTTCTATTTCTGTGATTGTGTATGTGTGTGCTTCTTTCTGTGGTTTTGTCTCTATAGCTTTGCTTTTACCATTTGCCCTAGGGTTCTGTTTGTCCGATTTTTGTTTTTTGTTTCTGGGGGTTTTTGTATAGTTTTAGTGCTTGTAATCATTGGTGGATTTGTTTTTTGGCTTGGTTGCTCTCTTCTATCTTTTTTCTTTATTATTGCGTTTTAAAAAAATTTTAATAATATATTTTGTATTTTTAATTGAAATAAATTAATTTATTTTACTTTTTTGTTCCTTCTTTGTTTCTTTTTCTTGCTTTTCTTCTGAGCCATGTGGCTGACAAGGTCTTGCTGCTCCTGCCGTGTGCCAGGCCAGAGCCTCTGAGGTGGGAGAGCTGAGTTCAGGACATTGGTCCACCAGAGACTTCTGGCTCCATGTAATATCAAATGGCAAAAGCTCTCCCAGAGATCTCCATCTCAATGCTAAGACCCAGCTTCACCCAGTGACCAGCAAACTACAGTGCTGGACACCCTATGCCAAACAACTAGCAAGACAGGAACAAAACCTCACCCATTAGCAGAGAGGCTGCCTAAAATCATAATAAGTTCACAGACATGCCAGAACACACCACCGGATGTGGTCCTGCCCACCAGAAAGACAATACACAGCCACATTCACCAGAACACAAGCACCACTCCCTCCCAAAAGGAAGCCTACACAATCCACTAGGCCAACCTTACCCACTGGCGTCAGACAAAAAAAAACAATGGGAACTACGAGCCTGCAGTCTGTGAAAAGCAGATCCCAAACACAGTATGTTAAACAAAATGAGAAGACAGAGAAATACACAGCAAATGAAGGAGGAATGTAAAAACAAACCAGACCAAAAAAATGAAGAGGAAATAGGCAGTCTACCTGAAAAAGATTTCAGAGTAATGATAGTGAAGATGATCCAAAATCTTGGAAATAGAATGGAGAAATTACAGGAAGCGTTTAACAATGACCTAGAAGAACTAAAGAGCAAACAAACAATGATGAACAACTCAATAAATGCAATTAAAAATTCTCTAGAAGGAGGCAATAGCAGAATAACTGAAGCAGAAGAATGGATAAGTGACCTGGAAGATAAATAGTGGAAATAACTACCACAAGGCAGAATAAAGGAAAAAGAATGAAAAGAATTGAAGACAGTCTCAGAGACATCTGGGACAACAATAAACATACCAACATTAGAATTATAGGGATCCCAGAAGAAGAAGAGAAGAAAAAAAAAAGGACAGAGAAAATATTTAAACAGATTATAGTTGAAAACTTCCCTAATATGGGAAAGGAAATAATCAAGTCCAGGAAACACAGAGAGTCCCATACAGGATAAATGTAAGGAGAAAAATGTCAAGACACATATTAACCAAACTATCAAAAATTAAATACAAAGAAAAATATTAAAAGCAGCAAGGGAAAAACAACAAATAACACTCAAGGGAATTCCCATAACGTTACCAGCTGGTGCTTCAGCAGAAACTCTGCAAGCCAGAAGGCAGTGGCAGGACATATTTAAAGTGATGAAAGGGAAAACGCTAAAACCAAGATTACTCTACCCAGAAAGATCAGATTCAATGGAGAAATTAATACCTTTGCAAACAAGCAAAATCTAAGAGAATTCAGCACACCAAACCAGATTTACAAAAAATGCTAAAGGAACTTCTCTAAGCAAGAAACACAACAGAAGGAAAAGACCTATAATAACAAACTCAAAACAGTTAAGAAAATGGTAATAGGAACATACATACCTATAATTACCTTAAATGTAAATGGATTAAATGCTCTAACCAAAAGACATAGACTGGCTGAATAGATACAAAAATAAGACCTGTATATATGCTGTCTAGAAGAGACCCAGTTCGTACCTAGGGACACATACAGACTGAAAGTGAGGGGATAGAAAAAGATATTCCATGTAAATGAAAATCAAAAGAAAGCTGGAGTAGCAATACTCATATCAGACCAAATAGACTTTAAAATAAAGACTATTACAAGAGACAAAGAACACTAGGGACACATAACACTACATAAGGATCAAGGACACTATATAATGATCAAGGTATCAATACAAGATGAAGATATAAAAATTGTAAATATTTATGCACCAAACATTGGAACACCTCAATATATAAGGCAAATGCTAATAGCCATAAAAGGGGAAATCGTCAGTAACACAATCATAGTAGGGGACTTTAATACCCCACTTTCACCAATGGACAGATCATCCAAAATGAAAATCAATAAGGAAACAAAAGCTTTAAATGATATATTAAACAAGATGGACTTAATTAATATTTGTAGGACATTCCATCCCAAAACAACAGAAGACACTTTCTTCTCAAATGCTCATAGAACATTCTCCAGAATAGATCATATCTTGGGTCACAAATCAAGCCTTGGTGAATTTAAGAAAATTGAAATCATATCAAGTACCTTTCCCAACCACAACACTATGAGACTAGATATCGATTACAGGAAAAAAAAACTGTAAAAAATACAAACACATAGAGGAGAAACCTACTGAATAACCAAAAGATCACTGAAGAAATCAAAGAGGAAATGAAGATATACCTAGAAACAAATGACAATGAAAACACAACGACCCAAAACCTATGGGAAGCAGCAAAAGGAGATCTAAGAGAGAAGTTTATAGCAATACAATCCTACCTCAAGAAACAAGGAACACCTCAAATAAACAACCTAACCTTACACCTAAAGCAATTAGAGAAAGAAGAACAAAAAAACCCCAAAGTTAGCAGAAGGAAAGAATTCATAAAGGTCAGATCAGAAATAAATGACAAAGAAATGAAGCAAACGACACCAAAGACCAATAAAACGAAAAGCTGGTTCTTGGAGAAGAAAAACAAAATTGATAAACCATTAGCCATACTCATCAAGAAAAAAAGGGAGAAGACTCAAATCAATAGAATTAGAAATGAAAAAGGAGAAGTAACTAACGACACTGCAGAAATACAAAGGATCATGAGAGATTACTACAAGCAACTATATGCCAATAAAATGGACAACCTGGAAGAAATGGACAAATTCTTAGAAAAGTGCAAACTTCCAAGACTGCACAAGGAAGAAATAGAAAATATAAACTGACCAATCACAAGCACTGAAATTGAAATTGTGATTAAAATTTCTTCCAACAAACAAAAGCACAAGACCAGGGGACTTCACAGGTGAATTCTATCAAACATTTAGAGAAGAGCTAACACCTATCTTTCTCAAACTCTTCCAAAATATAGTAGAGGGAAGAACACCCCCAAACTCAAAATTCAACTCCCATTTATGATCAAAACTCTCCAGAAGCAGGCATAGAGGGATATTACCTCAACATAATAAAGGCCATAGATGACAAAGCCACAGCCAACATTGTTCTCAATGGTGAAAAACTGAAACCATTTCCACTAAGATCAGGAGCAAGACAAGGTTGCCCACTCTCACCACTATTATTCAACATAGTTTTGGAAGCTTTAGCCACAACAATCAGAGAAGAATAAGAAATGAAAGGAATGCAAGTCAGAAAATAAGAAGTAAAACTGTCACTGTTTGCAAAGGACATGATACTATACATAGAGAATCCTAAAAATGCTGCCAGAAAACTACTAGAGTTAATCAATTAATTTGGTAAAGTAACAGGATACAAAATTAATGCACAGAAATCTCTTGCATTCCTACACACTAATGATGAAAAATCTAAAAGAGAAATTAAGGAAACACTCCCATTTACCACTGCAACAAAAATAATAAAATATCTAGGAATAAATCTACCTAAGCACACAAAAGACCTGTATGAAGAAAACTATAAGGCACTGATGAAAGATTAAAGATGATACAAACAGATGGAGAGATATACCATGGTCTAGGATTGGAAGAATCAACATTGTGCAAATGACTATACTACCCAAAGCCATCTACAGCTTCAGTGAAATCCTTATCAAACTACCCATGGCATTTTTCACAGAACTAGAACAATTTATATGGAAACACAAAAGATCCCAAATTGTCAAAGCAATCCTGAGAAAAGAAAACGGAGCTGGAGGAATTAGGCTCCTGGACTTCAGACTACACTACAAAGCTACAGTAATCAAGACAGTATGGTACTGGTACAAAAACAGAAATATAGAGCAATGGAACAGGATTGAAAGCCCAGAGATAAACCCATGCTCATTTGCTCACCTTCTCTTTGATAAAGGAGGCAAGAATATACAATGGAGAAAAGTCAGCCTCTTCATTAACTAGTGGGAAAACTGGACAGCTATATGTAAAAGAATGAAATTAGAATACTCCCTAACACCATACACAAAAATAAACTCAAAATGGATTAAAGACCTAAATGTAATGCCAGACACTAGAAAACTCTAAGAGGAAAACATATGCAGAACAGTCTGTGACATAAATTACAGCAAGATCCTTTTTGACCCACCTTCTAGAGAAATGGAAATAAAAACAAAAACAAACAAATGGGACCTAATGAAACTTGAAAGCTTTTGCATAGCAAAGGAATCCATAAACAAGATGAAAAGACAACCATCAGAATGGGAGAAAATATTTGCAAATGAAGCAACTGCCAAAGGATTAATCTCCAAAATTTACAAGAAGCTCATGCATCTCAATATCAAAAAACAAACAACCCTGGCTTCCCTGATGGCACAGTGGTTGAGAGTCCGCCTGCTGATGCAGGAGGCACGGGTTCTTGCCCCGGTTCGGGAAGATCCCACATGCCGCAGAGTGGCTAGGCCCGTGAGCTATGGCCGCTGAGCCTGCACGTCCAGAACCTGTGCTCCACAATGAGAAAGGCCACAACAGTGAGAGGCCTGCATACCACAAAAAGAATTAATTAATTAATTAATTAATTAATTAAAAATAAAAACAATGCAAAAATGGGCAGAAGACCTAAATAGACATTTCTCCAGAGAAGATATACAGATTGCCAACAAACACATGCAAGAATGCTCAACATTACTAATCATCTGAGAAATGAAAATCAAAACTCCAATGAGGTATCACCTCACACCAGGCAGAATGGCCATCATCAAAAAATTTACAAACAATAAATGCTGGAGAGGGTGTGCAGAAAAGGGAATCCTCTTTCACTGTTGGTGGGAATGTAAATTCATACAGCTACTATGGAGAACAGTAGAGAGTTTCCTTAAAAAACTAAAAATAGCACTACCATACGACCTAGCAATCCCACTACTAGACATATACACTGAGAAAACCATACTTTGAAAAGAGTCATGTACCACAGCGTTCATTGCAGCTCTATTTACAATAGACAGGACATGGAAGCAACCTAAGTGTCCATTGACAGATGGATGGATAAAGAAGATGTGGCACATATATACAATGGAATATTACTCAGTCATGAAAAGAAACAAAATTGAGTTATTTGTAGTGAGGTGGATGGACTTAGAGACTGTCATACAGAGGGAAGTAAGTCAGAAAGAGAAAAACAAATACTGTATGTTAACACATATACATGGAATCTAAAAAAAAAAAAAAGGTTTTGGAAGAACCTAGGGCTAGGACAGAAATAAAGATGCAGATGTAGGGAACGGACTTGACAACATGGGGATGGGGAAATGTAAGCTGAGACGAAGTAAGACAGTGGCATGGACATATATACACTACCAAATGTAAAATAGATAGCTAATGGGAAGCAGCTGCATAGCACAGGGAGATCAGCTTGGTGCTTTGTGTCCACCTAGAGGTGTGGGATAGGGAGGGTGGGAGGGAGACACAAGAGTGAGAGATATGGGGATATATGTATACATACATCTGATTCAATTTGTTATACAGCAGCAAATAACAACATAGTAAAGCAATTATACTGCAATAAAGATGTTAAAAAATAAATAAAAAATTAAAAGGCAGTTTTCTGCCTAAAAATTTTTTTTAACATCTTTATTGCAGTGTAATT
Source organism: Tursiops truncatus (assembly GCF_011762595.2). Classification (NCBI taxonomy): domain Eukaryota; kingdom Metazoa; phylum Chordata; class Mammalia; order Artiodactyla; family Delphinidae; genus Tursiops; species Tursiops truncatus. The sequence goes on along the minus strand of NC_047037.1, from coordinate 128,897,763 downwards.
GTTTTACAATGGTGTGTTAGTTTCTGCTTTATAACAAAGTGAATCAGCTATACATATACATATATCCCCATATATCCCCATGCCACTCTCTCACTTCGTCCCAGCTTACCCTCCCCTTCCTCATGTCCTCAAGTCCATTCTCTATGCCTGTTTCTTTATTCCTGTCCTGCCCCTATATTCTTCAGAACCTTTTTTTTTTTTTTAGATTCCATATATATGTGTTAGCATACAGTATTTGTTTTTCTCTTCATTCTTACTTCCCTCTGTATGACAGACTCTAGGTCCATCCACCTCACTAAAAATAACTCAATTTAATTTCCTTTTATGGCTGAGTAATATTCCATTGTATATATGTGCCACATCTTCTTTATCCATTCATCTGTCGATGGACACTTAGGTTGCTTCCATGTCCTGGTTATTGTAAATAGAGCTGCAATGAACATTGTGGTAAATGACTCTTTTTGAATTATGGTTTTCTCAAGGTATATGCCCAGGAGTGGGATTGCTAGGTCATATGGTAGCTCTATTTTTATTTTTTTAAGGAACCTCCATACTGTTCTCCATAGTGGCTGTACGAATTTACATTCCCACCAACAGTGCAAGAGGGTTCCCTATTCTCCATACACTCTCCAGCATTTATTGTTTGTAGATTTTTGATGATGATGGCCATTCTGACTGGTACGAGGCGTTAGCTCATTGTAGTTTTGATTTGTATTTCTCTAATGATTAGTGATGTTGAGCATTCTTTCATGTGTTTGTTGTCTTCCTAAAAGTTTTTAAATGTCATTCCTTCTTTGGACACCCCACTATGACTTTTACTTTCTCTTAATCTTTAAATATAGATGTAGCTTTTTGTCTGAGCTGGTTGAAGTATTATTCTGCCTTTGAGCTTTATATTAATTACATTATTCTCTGGTTCCATGATTCTGGCCACATGTAGAATACTGTCAGCATGGATTTTCTATTGAAAAGGCAAGTACTACAATTCTACCCTTTAAAGAGAAAAGTATATTTCTGGTATCCTCACCTCTCAGTTTCTTCATGGAGGAGCAGAGAGTCAGAAGTATTTTCTAAAAAGTCCCCTAGGGTCAGTTTGGGACAGACTCAGGCCTCCAGAATGATACCACTGTGGTCCTTTACCCACTAAACAAAGTTGTCTTCTTCCTTTGAAAATGAAAGAGATTAAGAACAAGACAAATCTTCAGGAAGTTTACCATATCTTCTGATCTCTTGAGAACATACCCCTACACTTGTCCCTATCCTCAATCCTCAATGTACACTACTATATATGAAGTAGATGGCTGGTGAGGGCCTACTGCAGGAAAAAAAAAAAAGAAGGTACAATCTGTTTGCAGAACATATATTGTTAACCTTAAAAATGCCTTCCAATATACATTAGGTGCAGAAAAATACTGTTTGATTCCACTTATATGAGTTAGCTAGAATAGCCAAATTCATAGAGTCAGAAAGTACATTGGTAGATGCCAGGGGCCAGGGGCTGGGGAGAGTGGGGAGGGGGAAAGGGGAGTTAGTGTTTAATGGGGACAGAGTTTCAGTTTAGGAAGGTGAAAAATTGGGGAGATGGATGATGGTGAGAGTTGTACAACAATGTGAATGTATTTAGTGTCACTGAACTATAGAGTTAAATATGGTTAAAATAGTATGTTTTATATTATGTCACTTTTATCACAATTAAAAAACATTAAAAAAATAAATAAATAGGTAAAAAATTTTAAAAAGTGATTGTGAACATTTACCCCATCACAAATTACTATTTGGAAAACTTGATTTTCAAATTTAGACAGTTTCTGCAAAGCAGGAGGGCACATTTCTATGCTAGATGTCTTATCTCCCAGAACACTATGCCCATTTATTAGAAAAGAAGCCCAGCTGGTGTTCTGAAGAGCAGAATCTTTGGTGGTTCCTTTTGCCAAATTACAGAGCAAAAAAATAAAAGATCTATACAAATAAACATTATAAATAACTAATGAAGAAAGCCTAAAGGCAAGATATGTCAACCACTTGGGAAATGCCCAAGTCTCTCCTTTTTCAGCATTGTTGGAAAGCTGTTAAAAACATTACGTCTAATTTTGTTTTCACCATTTGCTTAACAAAAATGGCAGCATTGTATAACATCCATTATTTTTCTACTTCGAGTACAGTAAGTCAAAAACATCTCCAGTTTCACCCATCACCTAAGGAGTTAGTTGTCTGTGATTTTTAAATATGGTAGTATATGTTTTTATCTAATATAGCATCTTTCCTACAAAATTCATTTAAAAATATGACTAGGTTAAATAAATAATACTGATCAGAGAAAAATGAACTGGTGTTAGACAAGAAGGGAAAAGATAATCTCAAGCTGAGTTCTCAAAAGAAATGTGGAGTTAATGAGGCAGATATGTGCAGGAGGATGATTGCAAATGACAAGTGTGACAGAAAATACTTCTGTGCCAACAGATTTTCTCAGGGAAAGAAAACTACAAGAAAATAGGAAAAGTTTAAAACTAACATCCACATCCTTTCATGCACAAGGAAGACCCAAAGAACTTATTTTCATGGGAGAAATATTGATGATGAAATAAAAATTAAAAATGGATAGAGTGGGAAAGATAGGATTCCAAGTCAATGTTATCCTGGACACACAGAATATTTCAAGAAATCTGTTCCCATTCTCTCCCAAACATACACAATGTTTGTTCCCCATAAGGTGGCACAGAGAGAAAACTCAGTAGAAGCCTCGTTGGTGCCAGAAGGAATGTGAACTTCACTCTGAGGTGCAATTAACAGTTTCTTATTGTTCTTCCCCAAACCGACCTTCATTGTAGCTATTTTCAAGCCTTCTTTGCAAAAAGAATCCTTTGCCATCTTTGCCTGTGATGTCTCCTCATATGTGAAAATGTGTGATGGGTGAATATCATTCCATCCACCATGAAAGCATCTTCCATTCCTCTCCATGAGGAAAAATGGGATTGGTAACTTCACAGATGACCCTTTATGACACAGATATATTAAGTGCCACATATTTTAAATTGGCAGAAATTGACCAATTATTACCTAATGGGCTAGCAAAGTTTATGAGTTATTATTATTATATCTTCTTCCTATTTACCACACTGAAGTCTTCCCTGCTCAATAGTATATCAGAATATGACACCATTGCACGGCTCTCTAGATGTAAGGAGGCACTGAAGTGCTTAGGTCTAACTCATCTCTTTTTAAGAATATCTATAGTTAGTTAGTTTTATTCTTTCTATCCAACTTGATCAAGATGTATCATGGATATCTGAAAGAATTTCTGATCATAAATGTTAGAGAAATACTGTGAAATCTAAAATTGATTACCAGTTCATTCATCCTTTTTTTCACTTCACAAATATTTATTGAGCACTTCTTATGTGCCAGGAATAGTGTTTGAGGCTAGAAACATAAAGATGGGTACTAAGGCCCTGCCCTTGAGCAGCTCCAGTCAGGTGGAGGAGACATCCTGTATATTAATTATTGTGATAGCAATGTGTTGAGTGCTTTTGGACATGGGGACTTTTCAGAGCCTTCAGAAGGCAGCAGGAGTGGCTAGAAAGATAGCAGGATCACAGATTCTCTGCTTATCCAAACTCCCTTGCTCTGCCGTCTTGTCCTCTTTGGAGGGCGTCCAGGCTCCCTTCATCTGGAGCAGGGATGGGGATGCAATGTTTCAGAGCTGCCTAGGCAGCCCTGCCTGACACCTGCTCTCTGCTGCTCCCTGAAGGACTCATGGTGAACTGACTCATTTATTCCCAGGGAAGTTTTCTTGGCCCTAACAAGGTCCCATCTGCCATCATTTAAAAGGCAATTCCTGAATTCAACCAACTGCCATAGGAAGCAGAGACTGTACCCCCAAGTCAGGATCTGTAGGAGCCCTAAGTGGCTCACTGAACCAGTCATAGATGAACTCTGACCTCTTTGCCTAGGTGTGAGCAGGGAGTGATTAACAAGTGACCAACTCTATTTTACTTGTCTCTACAGGAAAACATTTTTCTGAACCACACTAGCATCCTATCTCAAGACCCACAGATCTTTTGTTCACCTCTTCTGAAAAGTGACAGCAGAGGTTTAAAAATAAAAGAAAAAATGCTGTGCTGATGCTTCTTATTTTTTCTGCTGAAAAAGTCAATTACGTCTTCATCTCTTTCCTGCTTGAAAGAATAAGGAAAACAACCAGGAGTGTGGACACTGGGGCAGTGAAGGGGATCAGCCTTTGGGGAGGGAATGAGGCCCTGATGGGGGACATTATTGTCCAGTTAGGGAAGGTTTTCCCTCAATCATCACCCTTAGTCACAGTCTTGAGAAGAGCTGTACAAAAGCCACACTTGCTGGTCAGCCATAGACTGTGGCTCCTTCTTTTTCTCATGGCTGGTACCAGCCCAAGGAAGTCAGATCCCACAGTGTTTCCTTCCAAATGTGCCCCCCACATTCCCTGTCAATCCATTAACATATTCATTTACAGAAATGTGTGTTTCTTTTAAATCACATAATATTACTATTTCTAAAATTATTTCTACTTTTAATTTTTTTCATTCCTTTTTTTTATTTTTCTCTTCCCTCAGTCAACCCCTCAACTTCTCCTACAAATTCCTCCAAGGATCCCATCAGCTCTGCTTGGACCTCTTCTCACCACAGGCTTCAGAAGCTGTTTACTCCTGATTTTCCAAATGAGCCACAATGAAGCTTCAAGCTCACAACCAGCAGCAGCCCAATGTTTGCTTCCCCACATACTATTCATATGTGATTTAAATCTTTCTTTTATCTTTAGAAGCTGACCCTCCAAGGCTTCTGTAGCATGGGAGAGCAAATGTGGCTTTATTAAAACTCACATCTAAATCGCAATAACTCTTAGTTCCCACTTGCTTAATGGAAGAACCAAAGGGAGTTCCGCAAAGCTTCCTCAGTTGTTTCAGAAACTCCAGAATTGCCTCACATGACAGCAGGAAACGAATCTGCTTGTGGACTTTGATTTCAGCCACATGTGCCATCCACTGCCTGTACTGAAGGAGGCATCTTGAAGAGTCCCCTCCATGGCTTACAGACTTTCTCAGAGACCAGGGGTTGAGGATATTCCCACTGCAACTCTGGGTACCACATTGCTCACCCAGTGGCCATCCTGAGGTCCCAGTCTGCCTAATTTACTAGGGTGATGGTCTCATTCACTTTTGCTACCTGAGTCCCAAAGTTGCTCTGCTTTTGCTCCAATTCACAAAAAAACCCTTAAGCTTCTGGCTTAAACTCCTCCCTCATTAGGCTTGAGAACTGGCTCTGCCAAACTCTGGAGAAGGGGTGGGACATATAGGCCACCCCTCCCTTACATACTCCTCTGATCTTTCTTTGCTCCTTGCCAAATGACTTAGCCCACATTAGGATGAATGGTGTCCCAAAAAAATATATGTCCAGGTCTCAACCTCTGCTACCTATGAATATGATCTTATCTGGACATAGAACATTTGTGGATCTTTGCAGATGTAGGAGAGAAGACCATGTGAAGACGGAGGCAGAGATTGGAGTGATGCTTCCATAGCAGGAGCCACCAGAAGCTGGAAGAGGTGAGGAAGGATCCACCCCTAGAGACTTTGAAGGGAGTGCAGCCCTGCAGACACCTTGAGTTAGGACTTCTGGCCTTTAGAACTGTGAGAGAATAAGCTTCTGTTGTTTTAAGCTGCCAAGTTTGTGGTAATTTGTGGCAGCCCTAGGAAATGAATACAGTTCTTGTTCCTGAATCCTCAACCTATTCTTCCCCTTACTTCAGCCAAAAATTTTAAAAAAGCTCAGGCAAATAAAAAATAGGGAGGAAAGTTGTCACTTGTAATCACAAATAGCTGAGCACTATCTGAGCACAGTCCCAGGTTTCAACTGGTTTCTCTTGACAGACCACTTTGTTTACAGTTAAAGACTGTATTTCTTACAATTCTGCTTGCTAATATTATAGATACTTGTTAAACTGCCTATGATTATACTTAAAATTAATAGATTTTCTTTCACTCTACCACTCATTTTGCAACTCAATCCACTCTACCCTGACTAGCAACATACAAAACAACCATCCGTAGGGTGAAAAGAGTAGGGCGCATTGTTCTAGTTTATGTCTGAATTCTCAAAGTAAGGATTATTAGGTCTTTCCAGAGTTTTAGAATTCCAAATGCTCTCAGCATTCTGACACCAAGCCTCAGTTCTCAGGCTCTACTCTGGAACAAAAACATATTTGAATTCCTTCCAGCCTAAAAAAACACCACCAAAAACAAAAGTCTCTCCCTCTTCCAGGTTCCCCCTTAGTCATCAAGAGACATAATCTTCTGGGGCTGTAGTTAAAAGCATATATTTTGGCATCAGAAAGACCTGAGTAGAATGCCAGCTCCATGACTTAACAGGCTACCCTCTCCCGGTCTTGCTTTTCTTCAATTGTAAGATGAGAGTCAGAGAGTTTATAACCCAAGAACACAATGAGATGAGACAGAGTAGAGGACTGAGTAGCAGACAGAAGGGCCTTTAAGGGACACATAGGGACTAGAAAGGAGCCTCTGTGAAGCCTGCAAAAAGGAAAAGAAGGATTTGGAGTCCAAGGAAACACCTGAAGCACTCCTGGTCCTCTAGCGGGGCCAGCAAGGGATTGCTTGGTCATCAGCCGTAGGCAGGAGTTGACTGAGTAGCCACTGATCCTGGCCCTATGTGTAACAGATCACAGCACAAGCACCTAGAATCCAGTTGGCAGTCCCAGAGACATAGCAGGTCCCCAGAGACAGCTTTCTTCCTGCATCCAGAAAGCAGAGGATACAATGGCCGAGGGCAAGAAAGACACATCCATGAATAAATGCTCTGAGCACATTCAGGAGAGAAGCCAAGATAGCACATCCAGGTTACTTGACAATAACAGAAAGATCGCTCCATAAGGCAGACACACCCTGAGGTTTCCTGAGTTTGTAAACAAAGGTTCCCTGGGAATTCTCAATGGTCATAATATAGTCCACATTTATATTTGTGTAATTGTGTGCCCTATATGAGATTACTCTTCTTCTTCAGCAAAAGCAGTTTCAGCATCTTTTTATGTAGACTGGGACAGAAGGTCTCCTTGGGCCAGATCTCAAGAGGGACCTTTAAGATTCATAGATGAATATCAGGTAACACTGGATCATATTATTTGTCCCCCAGAGAGACAAGAGAGACCCCTAATTGTACTTAATGCACATAATATACACTCTTTTATATTAATTAAACTTATAATACAGAATTGTTAAAAGACTTGTGTTTTTATACCTGTTCTTGCTATTTCTAGGCAGGCACAGAAAAGGAGAGATGGTATTGGCAGTATGTTAGGAAGTGAATCACCTGGGAGAAATTTTGAATGACAGCATGCATGATGGTTCTACCTGAGGACAGTCATTCTTGCTTACTTGCTCCATGGAAGTGTTATGAGGATTAAAATCAAAAGATGTGGTACATATATACAATGGAATATTACTCAGCCATAAAAAAGGATGAAATAATGCCATTTGCAGCAACATGGATGGACCTAGAGATTGTTATACTGCGTGAAGTCAAACAGAGAAAGACAAATATCATATGATATCGCTTATATATGGAATCTAAAAAAAGGCTACAAATGAACTTATCTACAAAAGAGAAATAGAGTCACAGATGTAGAAAATAAACTTATGGTTACCAGGGGGTAAGGCAGGGGGAGGGATAAATTGGGAGACTGGGATTGACATATACACACTACTATTGGGTTGGCCCAAAAGTTCATTCAGGTTTTTCTGTAAGATGTTATAGAAAATCCCAAACGAACTTTTTGGCCAACCCAATATATATGATAGATAACTAATAATAGATAACCTACTGTATAGCACAGGTAACTCTATTCAATGTTCTGTAATGGCCTATATGGGAAGAGAATCTAAAAAAGAGTGGATATATGTATATGTATAAGTGATTCACTTTGCTGTACACCTGAAACTAATGCAACATTGTAAATCCACCATACCCCAATAAAAATTATTTTAAAAATGAGATCAGAAAAATGAAAATATGACCAAGATTCACAAATTGAAGATAACACAATTATTATTTTTTTTTTAATTCAAAGTCATTTACATGGGAACTACATACTTAGGTCGCCAATTCTGTGACCAGGCTCTCAGGTACACGGAAGATTTCTCATTAAAATTTTAATAACCATCTCACTGTTTGTAGGAGGTTTCTCAACAGCAAATTAACAAATGGCTATGACTGTTGGATTCTGCTGATTCCCAGTTTTTCTCATTCCAGCTTCCTCTAAGCCCTTTCAATACACACACACACACACACACACACACACACACACACACACACTTTACAGGAGTCCCTGGGTATTCATCTGTTTTACTAGAGCAGCCCTAAACAGAACACTTTGGTAAATTTTAGTACCTTTAAAACAAGAAAAGACTTTTTGTCCTCTTCTTATAATCCCTTCTGAATAGGTTTTTGCAAGAATGCTACTACTTGTGTCTCAAGGCAGTATAAATCCTATTTTACCTTTTCTTTCAATATGCTTTTAACAAAAAATCAACGAGGGGCTTCCTTGGTGGTGCAGTGGTTGACAGTCTGCCTGTCGATGCAGGGGACACGGGTTCGTGCCCCAGTCTGGGAAGATCCCACATGCCGCGCAGCGGCTGGGCCCATGAGCCATGGCCGCTGAGCCTGCGCGTCCAGAGCCTGTGCTCTGCAACGGGAGAGGCCACAACAGTGAGAGGCCCACGTACCGCAAAAAAATCAACACAAAGAAAAAATAAATCATGACTGATGAAGAAATACACCTGACATGGTTGTTGCACATGGACCAGCATGTCAGAAATGACCAATTCTCCTGAAAGTAAGATTACAAAATCACAACCAGAAAATGACTTTTGTAATTAGCCTCGAAAACTAATACCCAACACGTGGCACCTTCTACTAAAGCTCCTGGAAATCTTCCTACATACTATAAATCTGCATTTGTAGACCCTCCATCAGGAGCTAAATTTGTGTTCTATCCACTGTTTTTGGTAGATTTGTGAAGAGCTAAGCAGGAAGTTTTAAGTATAGTGTGGCTGTCTAATGAAATGCCAGTGTAAACAGGACAGTAGCAGAGAGAAGAAAGGACAAGAGGAATTCACAGATTCTCCATCCACTTAAAGGTCTCTCTCCCAGGCTTCTCACTCCAAATTTTGTGCACCTACTCTGAGCTCAACATTTGCCAGATACTGGAGGGCATATGGAATAAGCCAGATTTCTGCACTTAAGGGAACTTAAAATCTATTTGAAGGAATAAGACTAGCACAGGAACAATTACTTTGCAAAACATACCAGTATAAATTTGTTGAATTTTAAATGTCTTAAAATATCATCAAAAAGAATTTCAGTGAGAACTCCTGGAGTAATCTGAGAAAGCTTCAAGGTAAAGTGAGTGACTTAGGATGAGTCTTGAAAGATGTGAAGCCTATAGGTTGGAGACAAACATAGAACTTCCCAACTGAGGGGAACCACATCAAAGAAGGCAAACAGTGGTCCTCAGATTTTAATATATGCCTACATATGTGGGAGTTTTTTATAAGGATAGTAGATAATGGATAAGTAATTAAGTAGGTAAGAAAAAGATAGATACATAGATAGATAGGGATAGATAGATAGAGACAGATGATAGATGGATAGCTAGATAAGGGAAACAAACAAATAAACAAACAAAGAAGAAAGGAAATAGATAGATGATAGATAGATAGATAGATAGATAGATAGATAGATAGATGATAGATAATAGATAGACAAACAGATGATAAATGGGAGAGAGAGAGAGAGGGAGGGAGGGAGGGAAAATGGGAGGGAAGAAAGAAGGAAGGAAGGAAGGGAGGAAGGGAAGAAGGAATGGAGAGACAGATTTCCCTGGGATCCACTATCAAAGACTCTAATTCAGAAAATCTTCACAGGAGTTCCAGTAATATGGGTTTCTAATTATCTCCCATACACCCAAATGAAGAGGTGGCCACAATCCACACTCTGAAAAGCATTGACTATGAGCAAGACCGACAGCTCCCACTTGCTTTACAACAGGGATGAAAAGAGATACTGTGAGTTGAGATAGGCTTGCCCCAAGATAATTTTATTAATACAGTGCCTTTCCAGTTTTTAAGTACTGTCATAATTGTAATTTTACTTCAGAGAGGAAGATGGTAAACATTTTATTTCCATTTTAAATGTTGGATACCAAGGGGTGAAAATGTTCTGTGACTTAACCAAGATCAGAGCTACTTAGTGGTAACACAACCCAGGTCTTGTGATAACTAGACAAACACTCATTCCAGTAGATATAACTGACTTGCCATAATTTCCTTGCCCGAAATGGAAATTTTTATTTTGGCATTCATTAAATTGAAGAAATATATAGATATATAGATGACCTTATATCTAATCAGAATGTTCAATTGCCTTTCCCAAAACCCACTTTATATTTCTTCTTTCTGTTATGCATTCATTCATTCCTTCATTCATTTCACAAAGTTACAGAGCATGCCCGACCAGATTCTAAGTTTGGGTGATAGAAATGGTCTCTCCCCCTACAATAACGAACCCAAAAAATTTAGAAAATGGGAATAGGAACATACATATCGATAATTACCTTAAATGTAAATGGACTAAATGCTCCCACCAAAAGACACAGATTAGCTGAATGGATACAAAAACAAGACCCTTATATATGCTGTCTACAAGAGACCCACTTCAGACCTAGAGACACATACAGACTGAAAGTAAGGGTATGGAAAAAGATATTCCATGCAAATGGAAGCCAAAAGAAAGCTGGAGTAGCAATTCTCATATCAGACAAAATAGACTTTAAAATAAGGACTATTAAAAGAGACAAAGAAGGACACTACATAATGATCAAGGGATCGATCCAAGAAGAAGATATAACAATTGTAAATATTTATGCACCCAACATAGGAGCACCTCAATACATAAGGCAAATACTAACAGCCATAAAAGGGGAAATCGACAGTAACACATTCATAGTAAGGGACTTAAACACCCCACTTTCACCCATGGACAGATCATCCAAAATGAAAATAAATAAGGAAACACAAGCTTTAAATGATACATTAAACAAGATGGACTTAATTGATATTTATAGGACACTCCATCCAAAAACAACAGAATACACATTTTTCTCAAGTGCTCATGGAACATTCTCCAGGATAGATCATATCTTAGGTCACAAATCAAGCCTTGGTAAATTTAAGAAAATTGAAATTGTATCAAGTATCTTTTCTGACCACAACGCCATGAGACTAGATATCAATTACAGGAAAAGATCTGTAAAAAATACAAACACATGGAGGCTAAACAATACACTACTTAATAATGAAGAGATCACTGAAGAAATCAAAGAGGAAATCAAAAAATACCTAGAAACAAATGACAATGGAGACACAACGACCCAAAACCTGTGGGATGCAGCAAAAGCAGTTCTAAGGGGGAAGTTTATAGCAATACAAGCCCACCTTAAGAAGCAGGGAACATCTCGAATAAACAACCTAACCTTGCACCTCAAGCAATTAGAGAAAGAAGAACAAAAAAACCCCAAAGCTAGCAGAAGGAAAGAAATCATAAAAATCAAATCAGAAATAAATGAAAAAGAAATGAAGGAAACAATAGCAAAGATCAATAAAACTAAAAGCTGGTTCTTTGAGAAGATAAACAAAATAGATAAACCACTAGCCAGACTCATCAAGAAAAAAAGGGAGAAGACTCAAATCAATAGAATTAGAAATGAAAAAGGAGAGGTAACAACTGACACTGCAGAGATAAAAGAGATCATGAGAGATTACTACAAGCAACTCTATGCCAATAAAATGGACAATCTGGAAGAAATGGACAAATTCTTAGAAATGCACAACCTGCCAAGACTGAATCAGGAAGAAATAGAAAATATGAACAGACCAATCACAAGCACTGAAATTGAAACTGTGATTAAAAATCTTCCAACAAAGAAAAGCCCAGGACCAGATGGCTTCACAGGCGAATTCTATCAAACATTTAGAGAAGAGCTAACACCTATCCTTCTCAAACTCTTCCAAAATATAGCAGAGGGAGGACCACTCCCTAACTCCTTCTACGAGGCCACCATCACCTTGATACCAAAACCAGACAAGGATGTCACAAAGAAAGAAAACTACAGGCCAATATCACTGATGAACATAGATGCAAAAATCCTCAACAAAATACTAGCAAACAGAATCCAACAGCACATTAAAAGGATCATACACCATGATCAAGTGGGGTTTATTCCAGGAATGCAAGGATTCTTCAATATACGCAAATCTATCAATGTGATAAACCATATTAACAAATTGAAGGAGAAAAACCATATGATCATCTCAATAGATGCAGAGAAAGCTTTTGACAAAATTCAACACCCATTTATGATAAAAACCCTGCAGAAAGTAGGCATAGAGGGAACTTTCCTCAACATAATAAAGGCCATATATGACAAGCCCACAGCAAACATCATCCTCAATGGTGAAAAACTGAAAGCATTTCCACTAAGATCAGGAACAAGACAAGGTTGCCCACTCTCACCACTATTATTCAACATTGTTTTGGAAGTTTTAGCCACAGCAATCAGAGAAGAAAAGGAAATAAAAGGAATCCAAATCGGAAAAGAAGAAGTAAAGCTGTCACTGTTTGCAGATGACATGATCCTATACATAGAGAACCCTAAAGATGCTACCAGAAAACTACTAGAGCTAATCAATGAATTTGGTAAAGTGGCAGGATACAAAATTAATGCACAGAAATCTCTGGCATTCCTATATACTAATGATGAAAAATCTGAAAGTGAAATCAAGAAAACACTCCCATTTACCATTGCAACAAAAAGAATAAAATATCTAGGAATAAACCTACCTAAGGAGACAAAAGACCTGTATGCAGAAAATTATAAGACACTGATGAAAGAAATTAAAGATGATATAAATAGATGGAGAGATATACCATGTTCTTGGATTGGAAGAATCAACATTGTGAAAATGACTCTACTACCCAAAGCAATCTATAGATTCAATGCAATCCCTATCAAACTACCACTGGCATTTTTCACAGAACTAGAACAAAAAATTTCACAATTTGTATTGAAACACAAAAGACCCCGAATAGCCAAAGCAATCTTGAGAACGAAAGAAGGAACTGGAGGAATCAGGCTCCCTGACTTCAGACTATACTACAAAGCTACAGTCATCAAGACGGTATAGTACTGGCACAAAAACAGAAAGATAGATCAATGGAACAGGATAGAAAGCCCAGAGATAAACCCATGCACATATGGACACCTTATCTTTGATAAAGGTGGCAGTAATGTACAATGGAGAAAGGACAGCCTCTTCAATAAGTGGTGCTGGGAAAACTGGACAGGTACATGTAAAAGTATGAGATTAGATCACTCCCTAACACCATACACAAAAATAAGCTCAAAATGGATTAAAGACCTAAATGTAAGGCCAGAAACTATCAAACTCTTAGAGGAAAACATAGGCAGAACACTCTATGACATAAATCACAGCAAGATCCTTTCTGACCCACCTCCTAGAGTAATGGATATAAAAACAAAAATAAACAAATGGGACCTAATGAAACTTCAAAGCTTTTGCACAGCAAAGGAAACCATAAACAAGACCAAAAGACAACCCTCAGAATGGGAGAAAATATTTGCAAATGAAGCAACCGACAAAGGATTAATCTCCAAAATTTACAAGCAGCTCATGCAGCTCAATAACAAGAAAACAAACAACCCAATCCAAAAATGGGCAGAAGACCTAAATAGACATTTCTCCAAAGAAGATATACAGACTGCCAACAAACACATGAAAGAATGCTCAACATCATTAATCATTAGAGAAATGCAAATCAAAACTACAATGAGATATCATCTCACACCAGTCAGAATGGCCATCATCAAAAAATCTAGAAACAATAAATGCTGGAGAGGGTGTGGAGAAAAGGGAACACTCTTGCACTGCTGGTGGGAATGTGAATTGGTTCAGCCACTATGGAGAACAGTATGGAGGTTCCTTAAAAAACTACAAATAGAACTACCATATGACCCAGCAATCCCACTACTGGGCATATACCCTGAGAAAACCAAAATTCAAAAAGAGTCATGTACCAAAATGTTCATTGCAGCTCTATTTACAATAGCCCGGAGATGGAAACAACCTAAGTGTCCGTCATTGGATGAATGGATAAAGAAGATGTGGCACATATATAGAATGGAATATTACTCAGCCATAAAAAGAAATGAAATTGAGCTATTTGTAATGAGGTGGATAGACCTAGAGTCTGTCATACAGAGTGAAGTAAGTCAGAAAGAAAAAGACAAATACCGTATGCTAACACATATATATGGAATTTAAGAAAAAAATGTCATGAAGAACCTAGGGGTAAAGCAGGAATAAAGACGCAGACCTCTTAGAGAACGGACTTGAGGTTATGGGGAGGGGGAAGGGTGAGCTGTGACAGGGCGAGAGAGAGTCATGGGCATATACACACTAACAAACGCAGTAAGGTAGATAGCTAGTGGGAAGCAGCCGCATGGCACAGGGATATTGGCTCGGTGCTTTGTGACAGCCTGGAGGGGTGGGATGGGGAGGGTGGGAGGGAGGGAGACGCAACAGGGAAGACATATGGGAACATATGTTTATGTATGACTGATTCACTTTGTTATAAAGCAGAAACTAACACACCATTGTAAAGCAATTATACCCCAATAAAGATGTTAAAAAAAAAAAAAAGAAAAAAAAAAAAAGAAATGGTCTCTCCCCACATAGAGATGATATTAAACAAATAATTACAATTCTGATTACAAGTCTGACAAGTGGGGAAATACAGCTTACTATAGGGAGTAAACAAAGGGAGTTCAAAGAAGTCCACCAGGCAAGTCAAGGTATTAAAGTTAAGAGTTAATTAAGATATGAAAGGTGACCAGTAGCTTCAATGAGAACATCTATGTTTGAGCAAAACAACAAAGCATCTTCAGGAAACAGAAAGAGAGTTAATGGCTGCAGCAAGTGAACAAAGAAGAAAAGAGAATTTGGTGAAGGTAGACCATTTGGCTGAGGCAGGATTACTGGGCATTCCACACTGCTGTGTCACAGATGGTATCCACTCCAGGCTCCACAGGAAGTGAGTCTAGTGAGCTAGAAGGTTCTCATAAGCTCTGGCAAGAACTTGTTCTTTTTCCTAAGAGTAATAAGAAGCCATTAAAGTTCTTTAGTCATGAAATGATGTGATCAGAACCAGGCTTTGAAAAAAATCAGGATTTCAGCATGGTTTCCTTTACAGAGAAGTTGAGTGAAAAGGGTAACCAAGAGTCCAGTTATGAGGCCATTGCAGTGATCTAGGAAAAAATCAGTGGTAGCATGGAATAGGATTGTGGCAGTGTGGAAAAAAGCCAAGTGGATGAACAGTGGAGATGTCTAGAAGGCAGAGCCTACAACCCAGCAGTGATGTTTGGATTCAGGGAGAGCGAATAGTCAAGGTTGACTTCCAATTGTCTGACAAATAGAAGGATGGTGTCCGCCATTCCCTGAGACAGGAATGACTGGGAAAAGAGCAGTTTTGAAGGGGGAAAGGAAGAAGGAAGATAATTAATCAAGTTTAAACTGGGTTAAATTTTTTTTGCATGAAAACTTTCTAAATGGAGATGTTAAGTGAACAACTGGATATTCCAGTTGGGACTCCAGAGATCTGGACTAGAGGTGAAGTTTCAGGAGCCATAAGTATGAGAGTAAGCGAGACCTCAGAGAAAAACATATGGAGTGAGAGGAGAAGAGACCTTAGAAAAACCCCTCAGGCAATCCAGTATCCAAAGGTTATGTAGAGATGAGTGGTAGCAAAGGATGAAGAGAAGCCATGAGAAGGGAAGAGAAAATCAAAGCCAATGGGGTCTCATGGTTGCTATAACAACATGGTCTCATTAACGACAGTCTTTTAAAATCATCTTTAAAATATCTAAATTCCTATACCTCTGATAAGATAGAACCTAATATGGCATGACAGAAAGTACTCACTCACTGGTGGTGGTTAGGGAATCTCATCTTGCATTAAACCATAATATTCTGATCTCTTTATTTTTCAACCACTGGCCAAATGTACAAGGTTCATTGTAAGACATTGAAAGCAAATATAACTCCTTATTTTTAAAAAATAGACTATTGCATATAACCCTGCATTCCTCGGAAGTTGATCCCGAATTTGATCATCGATATCCTTTGTTTCTTCACTTACTAATTTTTGGCAATTTCATTCAGTAAAATAAAGCGTGTCACTATATGATTCCAATGAGATAATTTTCCTCCAAGGAACTAGTTCTGGCTAAAACTTCAGCAAAAGAAAAGAGTAAAACTGTTTGAATTAAGGCTTTTTTTTTTTTTAATTATCCCTGGGTTTTGTTCTTTTATATGAACCCAGGTAGAGATTTGTCTTCTTTCCAAGGAGATGAGTGAGGACAATTTGCCACCAAGGTTGATTTGCCTGGTCAGTTTCACTGATCCTTTTTGCCTTTCCATGTGTGTTTTCACAGAAATAGTGGGTGTAAATGAACAACCTTTCCAGAAAGAGGACAGTTTTTCCAAGAAGAAGGAAAAAGGAACTAACCCTCCAGACAACTTGTACATTTTGCAGCAGTTAACAGAGAAGGCTCTGCCCAAAGATGAGATATCATAGGAATATTCTCCTCCTTCCGTCTGTCGCAATCATGCAATCATGGGTTTAAATTCAAAATCTCAGAATGCTAGTATTTCTGTAGAGTGTTTTCCTAACGTACTCCAGTGCTCTTCTCCACATTGCCCTAGAGCTTGTGAGGCAGCACTGTGTCCTGAGTACCTTGTTTCAAATGTTCTCTCACTCTGGGTTACTTCATTTCAGCAAGCATTTAATGCGCACCCTCTGTACAAAGCACCGGGCAGAGGGTCATCGATGATATAAAGATATACAAAGATTAAAGGATAGGGTGAGGCTTCAGAAAGATGTATAAACACCATGAGCTCTGGAATCAAACCATCAACCTCTTTGAATCTTTCAAAACTCCGGAATAATTATGAAAACCATTGCCGAGGTATGAAAAATCTTGGCCATGACCCCAAAGGCACAGAAAGCTGGAAGTTACTCCAAAAGGTGTGTGTTTTGGGGGAGGCAGGGGCGGGCGGGGAATGGGAGTAAAGTCGAGAGGAGACACGCTTAAAATACACTAAGGCATAAGCTAAAAATAAGATAGCTCACATGTATTGAATGTTCACTGTGAACCAGCAACCATGTTAAGTGCTTTATATGAATAATCTCATTTTCCTTACAAGCAATCCTATGAGTATTTTATAGGATTTTATACCCCGTTTTATAAATGAGTAAGATAAAGTTTAGAGACATGAAATAAATTATGCAAAATCACTCAGATGGTAAATGGCAGAGCCTAGGATTTAAGCCAGAACCTGGGTTCTACAGCTCTCTCTAACAACCGCACTGCCAGCCTGACTCTAATCCTCAGGACCCTTTTATCTGATAGGTACACAGTGCCCAGGGCCCATGAAACTTTTAGGGGCCCACAAAAATGTTTTAATTTTATTTCTTTTAAATCAGAAGACAATATGAATATAATAATAACTTTATAATAATAATTAACCCAGCCTTGATTGTGTTCCTCTTTATACTAACATAATCATAAAACATATATATTTTTTTAATGCAGGAAGGGATTCTCCAAGGCAAAAATGTCCAGGACCCAGGAAAATCAATAAAGGGGGTACCATCTCCTGCTCAGTGAGAACTGTACGTCCTCCCTTTCTAAGCCCCTTCAGGCTGAACCCTTAGGTAAGTTTTTCCCTTCACTGTAATAAAATAATAATAACCAACACTTATATAGCTTCTACCATGTGCCAAGTATGGTTTTAAGATCTTTATATACATTATTCACAAGACACTGTGAAGGAGATGCTATTATTAGCTTCATTTTAAAGAGACAATTTATGTTTCTTTGACTCGTATCCCACCCACATAAATATACTAAGGCTCATTTTGAGATGTGTCTCCATGCCTAGAATCCTCCCAGAATGTCTTCACTCATGCAGTCATGCAGTCATTCATGTATTCCTTTAGCATGCCTGTCTTAAGAAAGATACTCTACTAGGCTCTGTAAATATGAGAAGAGAAAAAAAGCATCTCTGTTCATAAGTTGCTAGTCTGATGCTAAGCTCATGAGGAGTATTTAAAACATACCTCTTGTTGATTCACCTACTTGGATCCTTAAAAAAAAAAAAATCTCTGTTATCTGTGAGATATTTGGGACTTGGTTTTGGTTTGCTGGTGTTTGGTTGGTGGTTTTTAGGTGTCCATGTGTTTATTTGTCTGGAAAGGTGTTAAAGATTGTGCAGGAATTTACTTCACTTTTGCCATTGCATAAATAGAGCATAAATAGCTCTCTTCCAGAAGTTTCTACTCTGTTTAATACAGAATTAATAAGAACTTTCTGCAGAGGATTACCTTCAGTACAAGTCAGTGAAATTTTTAGGTGTAACTCATATATATAATAATACAAAGTATTATTTCAGTCTTTTGCAAGATGTAAAAATCACCCAGTTTTCTGTCATGAAAGTGGTCCCTCTGTCACTGCAGGCATTTAGGATTAAATCAGTTTGATTGTTCTACTGTTTTTACTTTTCAAGCATGGAAAAACTGCACACTCGCCTGATATCATTAAGATAACTTGAGGATGACTAGCCATACGTTGACAAAAGGAGAGATTCGTTATTGTGATTAAATAAAGCAACCACGCTATTGTTAAAATTCCAACCACTTCTCTCACAGCTCACTGCTATTAAAACATTCTTTCACAGAAATTAATACATTGCCATGAATCTCATTTCTTTTTTAAACTCTTTTTACTTTGCTGTTGAAACCTTGAAGCTCTTCTTTGGGTATATAAAGGAGCTCAATAAGTGGGTCCTTCATTATTATTATTAATATCAAGAGTTTCAACCTGGTTTCCATTTGCCCCCAGCTTTTGCAATCATTTTTATGCAGTCTTTAGTTAAATACGACTAGACTAAATGATAGTGGATTATTTTTCCACAATAATACTTATTTAAAATGTTTAAATATAATTTGCAGGAAACTTTTACCTTCACAACTGACTAATTATCATATTTAACAAAGCCTTTTTTTTTTTTTTGTGAAAGTAAAAGAGTGAAGCAATTACCATCATTTGCATGCACACTAAAACTAGCACAGGGAATGTGACCTTCATTTAGGCGTTGAATAATGTTCTAAGCTTTATCCATCCTGCCTGCTAATCACCACAGCGCAAGACAGTCCTGTGTTGGACAACTGAATTGTTTTTGTAAAGAAAAAGTAAGTTTTCTATTAACTTTACACATTTTCTGGCAACAGATGACTAACATAAGGAAAGGTCATTGAATGACACTGAGTTCCAGCTAGATGTTATTGGAGGGAGGGAAGACAGAGTCTAGTGATAAGAAAAATTACTAAAGCTTTCTCTCTTTGTGTCTTATTTGGAAAATAGAATCTTAAAATGGCTTCGTTAAAACTCTCCAGCAAACAAAAAGCAAGAGCCTGCTAGATACATTTTTATTTAAAAAAAAAAAAAAGAGATCTACACTACTATTACCATTGAAAAAAATGAAAAGATATTCAGATTATAATGCATAAATTTTTACTTATTATCACCAGTCCAGATGGAGTATTGTAAACTTTCTAAGGAACCCCTAAAAGAAGTAGGAAAGAGATTTGAAATTTCTGATAATTGAAATAAATCCTTTTGTGTACCTCTAAGGCAGATGGTAGGCTACTCTCAAGAAATAAAACTTGACAGGGAGGGTTGGGGTGCGAAGGTGATTCTGGTCTATTGAACTCAGAAAGCATGTGTCTTGCAGCAGCTGCTATTAAATAAATATTCTGAATCTATAACCACTCCATCTCTGGTGACCATTTGCATGGTAAACTTAGGAAAGCACAGTTTTAGAATCTCTTATTTATGTAGATTAGAAGGAAAATAATAATCCAAGATTCTTTCCTGCCCAGAGGTTTACATTCTCTACTCCAGAAAGGAAAATTTTATATCATAGCAAATATATAATGAAGAGCCACTTAAAATTCTGGGGTCATTAATCATCACATGCATTTGCTTTTCTTTTCCAGTTTTTTGCAAACTCCAGTGTATGCACACGCATTGAAAACATAAACAGATAGATAATATAGATATAGATATTTACACAGAATATGTGTATTTATCCTGTGGCTGGTGGGCTCAGCTGATTACAGCCCTGTTCTAAAGCTTCCAAGGTCCAGACTTTGGCTTTGCTGTGGCAGGAATTGCACTCTGTGATGCTGTGATTTCTGATAAGAAATCTCTATTTGGCCTTCAACCTTTTTCTGGCACAGAGCTCCTAAAACCCTTGGAATTTCCTAAATGATGAGAGTGAGCAAGCTGCCTTTTGTTATGTTAATGAGGGGAACTGGGGAAAGCCTCTAGGTAACCTAAGCACAGGGGCTTAGGTTGCCAGGAGAAGCAACTCTGTGATTTGAGAACTGTCAGTCTCACTCCCCACCATCCTCACCTCAGAAAAGGGGAGAGGGGCTAGGGATTGAGTTCAATCACCAATGGTCAATTGTCCCTATGCAATGAAGCCTCTATAAGAACTGAGAAGGACAGGTTTGCAGAGCTTCTGGAATGGTGCCCATGTGGAGGTGCTGGGAGGGTGGTGCTCTGAGAGGGCATGGAAGTCTCCTGCCCTTTTCCTATATCTCATTCGATGGGTCTGCTTCACCTGGCTGTTCCTGAATTATAGCTTTTCATAATAAACCAATCATCTAGTAAGTAAAATGTTTCTCTGAGTTCCGTGAGCCACTCTGGCAAATTAATTGAACCTGAGGAGACATTCATGGGAACCTCCAATCTATAGCCATGTGGGTCAGAACCTCAGGTGACAAAGGGCATCTGAAGTGGGGAGGGGCTTAATTTATGGAAAGTCCTGGTAGATAGTATCGGAGTTGAATTGTAGGACACAAGCTGGTATTCTGAGAATTGCTTCCCGTTGATGTGGGCAACTTCCCCCCACACACACGTACACATACATACACACTGGAATTTTTCTCAGAACACCTTTGGACACCCCCATCTCTAGTTAGCCAAGTTCTAAAGGTGCACAGTGAGTCGCAAGATGAAGCAGGTGAGAAACTGCCCATCAGCACAAACAATCCTCATGACTGAGAGAAAAAGAACCAATCACAAGCCTTGCTGAAGGTACGTTAAAAGATCTGTCTAGACAGGTAATATTTTTATTTGCAAGCGTGTCTATCCAAGACATACAGTGTGATTTAAACAACTAACTTGCAGCTTTGGTAACTAAAGAACAACCAGAAGAAAATGTCCTGGGTGTGGGTCTTAAAGAAGGATAAATTGCATTTCTGAAATCTTTCTTATGTCATCTCCTCTGGGGTTTTAGAAAGTAGGTTGCTTAGATTTTCAGATTACAAAGTCCTTAGCTCAGAAAGGTCAAAGAGTCCCAGACAGAAAAGAGAACGGGCCAGGCTGGGCTCTGTCTGGGCTTTAAGGGACGAGATCTTAGAGAGATGGTTTGTACCTGTGTATGGTGTGGTCGAGCTTACTAGGGAAGAGAGCTAGAGGAATCTGGGGGAAGAAATCTTATCCAAGAACAAAAAGTGTCCCTTACATCAAATTTCTCTGGAACCCTAGAATAGCTACAGGACCAGGTGAATGTCCAGCAGAGGAAGCAAGGGAAAGCCATCCATGTCAGGGATGCACCACTAACAATATCTTAGTGAAGGTGTGGATAGGTATGGTTCACCCTGGAAATCTCTGGAGACCACAGAGGACTGCATCCCCTTCAGTGAGGTCTTCAGAGATGAAGGGCTAGGAGTACCTGAGAGCTGACCACGGCAGGCCAAAGTAATTAAGCGAGAGAAGTTGTTCCCAAAGGCACACAAGTCAAGAAGTGCTTGTGGGATAGCAGGAACTGGAAGCCAAGGAGGCAGTTTGTATTCAAAGACCCAGTTGTACAGACGTAGAGATGTTTGGATACCCGTGGGGGGGAAGGGGAGGTGGGATGAATTGGGAGATTGGGATTGACACATATATACTACCATGTGTAAAATAGATAACTAATGAGAACTTGCTGTATAGCACAGGGAACTCTACTGAAGGCTCTGTGGTGACTTAATGGGAAGGAAATCCAAAAAAGAGGGGATATATGCACACGTATAGCTGATTCACTTTGCTGTACAGCAGAAACTAACACAACATTGTAAAGCAACTATACTCCAATAAAAATTAATTTAAGAAAAAAAAACTTTGCTGGCAAATCATAGGTAACTTGTTAAAAGTGTAAAAATAAAAGGTCCAGTTGTGGCTAAAGAGGGTGTCACTGTTCCCAACAATACTCTACACAAAAGTCTATTAAGAAAACTAGCCCTCCATTGCTTGTAGAGCCAGTGGTAACATATGGGAACTCAAAGCATTCTGGTAAGGATCGTAATAACTAAGGAGAACAGCATAATATCATTTAGGAACTTGCATTCCACAACGGCCTCAAATAACTGGCGAACTTCTGAGAGGCAGAGATATTTTAGCTTCCCTGCTGTCCTGAACAAGGAAAGACTCATACTGATGGCAAAAGCTCTTGTACAGTCTGGGCAAACACATCAAGGTCAAGAGATTTGCCTTCATGTCCATCCTGCTTGGGTCTAACACGTTAAGGTCATTGGCGGTTGTTAGCCTCAGCCAAGGAGTTCGCCACCACCAGTCACACGAGTACTTTCATCCACAAGCTGGCTTGAGTCAGTGCCAGGGCAACAGGTTCAGTACAACTGGCTGAGGCGATAGCTAACAGATAGCATGACGGGTGCAGACCCCTAAACACACCAGAAGCTTGTCCCAGAAGCCTCAACAGCTGGCCAGTTGTGAGCTGCCAAGAAAGGGACAGAAGAGGAGTACGTAGTGGTTAAGATTCTGATGCTACAAAACAAGACAGCAAGAGGAAGCAGGCTTGGAACTTGAATTCCAGTTCTGACTATAGAAGACCTGGCCATAAAATTGGGGAGAGTTGTTCTTCCCTGAAAGGGAAATCCAAATAATTGAATAAGGCAACTGAAGAAAGCAATTAAATGCAATGCTTCAGGATAGATATCAAGGCCATTAATAGCAATTAATGCCTTCTGTTCGCAGTCTTATGTATGGAGTATTGTAATTTCTGCAGAGTAAAAAGATCTATTTTTCACTTCATTAATCAGAAAACATTATCATTGTGATAAAAAAAAGTGGCCTCATTTTACTTCCCAACCAAGATTTAACTGCAAGTGCTTACAATGAGGTCTCATTTTCTTAAGACTTTATCTCAGTTAAAAGACATAATACAGCCCATTAGTCCATAGACTGTGGAATATTATAATAAATACTTAAAACCACTTATCAAAATAAAGAGCCAAAGCACCCTCTGCCATGCACTGGGCCTGATTGTTTAATCGGAGTCTCTCACTCACTAATTGGAAGTACTCAGGACTCCAAATGATTCATCTTGTTGAATTAAAAAGGTTTTACACTGGAGAACTTTAGCACTTCTCCCAGCTAGGTCACCCTCATTATACTAGTTTTAAATCTTCCATTACATTTTCTTTTTTATATGTCAATGCGAAAAAAGGACAATAAATCTGGCCTTTGAAGCCAATGACGTACAAAGTGGCTATTCCACATGAAGGCCACTGTACATATAGCCACGTGCCAAAGGGAAAGAAAATCAATTTCTTCCAGAAGATTACTAAAATCATTTGATTTTATTTATTTTACAATCTACAAATTCCTGCCCGAAAAGCAGGTTGGTTTATTTTATCTGTTTAGGAACTTATTTATAGGATATTAAAGAGCTATTAGACACAACAGAAAGATTGTCAGCAGATGTGTTTGCTTTATGTTTTTTCCTGTAGAATTTTGCTGGAATGATAATCAGGCTGGGGAAACACCATCCTACCCAGAGGACCAGACCTTGCTTTCTGCACGGGATCTTTCTCTGAGTCTCACAAAGCAACAGCAGCCAAGAATGAATACATGAAGGGCCTGTGGTCAGAAGAGGAAGTGGACAGGGTTCCCTGGGAGGTGACAGGAAAATATTAATTTCCTCTGAGGGCAAAGGGGCAGAACTGTGAACATTAGCAGCATCCAATGGTCGAGTAAGTCTCTATAAACCAGGTAATTGAAGAGCAAGCCTATTCCCTCCAACACAGCGCCTTCTGTTGCCTTGGACTGCCACTTCTCTGAGTGACCTGTGAAGATGGCTAGATGGTTAAGTGTGCAGTGATAGACATTTAAAGCTAACCCTTTACTTTCAGTAAACATTCTCTTTGAAACTCTGAAGAAAATCAGCTTCAACCCACCATCTGCCAGTCCTTTAAATGAGGGCAAAGGTAGCCCACTCTGTGGGCTCAGATAATTAGTTCTTAAGGCTTAGTTAATTAGGACAGTTGTCTCATTATCAACTAAGTGTCTTTCATACGGCTCAGATGAACTGAGTAGGAAGATTCATCTCAGAAATGAGGCCAGGGCTAGAAAATCCAAATACTGCTAGTCAACGTTTCCATTTTTAGAAATGTTTATGAATGAAAGGCAAAGTCCTGATGTTTACTATAGACACAGCATACTCATAGAGCCAAAGGAAGAGAGTAAATAAAGAAAAATTCAGTGAAAAATAGTGCTAATCTTTGGCAACGTTTCTGTTCTCCTATTTGAACCTAAGATGTATATACATTCCTTCTCATTGACTAATCTGAGGCTGCTACATTCCTGATCACCTCCACTGCAACTGCCCATTTGTGGACCTCCTACTAACATTTCCCCATGGAGCACGGCAGTTACAAAGGGGACAAATAAAAGGGGCAGCATTTGTTGTCTCTGCAGAATCAAAATGGAAGTAGCAATTGTCAACAGAACACTGCCTATGGTAGTGAGAAATATACAGCCTTCTGTCCTTTTTGTCTCTATCCCTTGACTATTCTCGTCTGTAATTCTGCCTTGGTTTTATGTGTTAGGTTTCATTATAGGGTTTTGCCATGATTCCACATCCATTGTGTCTTAAGAGACCCAGAAGAGAGAGCCAATACCAACATCAAACTCTGATCCAACGTAGTAAGGACTCTCACTCATCTCCTGTCTTCCTTTCCTCTTAAAATTGTCTTTCTCTTTATTCTTCTCAGCCAGATGCTGGTTCCTCTATTTTTATTGCTAAAAATTTGCTTGCCCCCCTTATCCACCTATACTTTCTCATACTTCTCACCACTGTTGACTCATATTTTTATCCTAATGAGGCTTCACTACACATAGATTCTCTCTGTTCCCATAATGTATTTATATATCCCTAATAAAAACCTTTGTTATCCATGTGCTTAAAAAGTCTTTTTCCTACATCCCTCCTCCATGAAGCTGAAGCATCTTGAAGACAGGGATTCTGATATGATAACACAGTACAGTGCCTGGACCATAGGAGGTACTTAATGTGTTTATATTGAATGAAAAAATAAAGGGCAGCATATGGAAGGTGGAATCTGTTCTGTCTTCTTTCATTTAGATGTCTTTCCCACTCCTTGTGACCAACCATCAGACAGTGATTTGGTTAAACTCTCCTCTTTTAAAGTAAAGAAAGAAAAGGCTGCATGATTGTTTTCTTCTTAAAGAAAGTGCAAACTTTTGGACATTTGGGAAAATCTTAGGAGTGGAAACGTAACTGGGGAAATGGAGTTTGTTCATATAAGTTTGGCTCTGAAGCGAGAATGTCTGGATTCAAACCCAGCTTTGCCACTTAATCAATGTAACCTTGATTATAGTATATAATCTCTGTTTTCTCATTGCTGAGATGGACACGAAAATAGATCTGACCTCTTAGGACTCTCATGGGGTTCAATGAGATAAAGCATGTAAAGGACAGTGATGGCCTACTTCCACCTTGTAAGCACAATGGAAGTACTCAACCTTGGTTCTTATTACTATTATTAAGCTGTAGCAACATTCCTCATGTCACTAAGGAAGGCCCATCCAAAGAGACACAAAGGGGTATAAACATTTTTTGTTTTTTGGGGTTTTTTTGGCTGCACCATGCATCTTGTGGGATCTCAGTTCCCTGACCAGGGGTTGAATCCGGGCCACAGCCGTGAAAGCCCAGAGTCCTAACCACTAGGCCACCAGGGAACTCCCAAAACTCATTTATTCTTCCACCTCACCATACAAGCATTAACACCCGTACCCTCCTCTCCACTCACTACAGAAAAATTTCCTTTGTGTGATGCAAAGTGCATCTTTAGGAAACACTGGCTTTCACCTCCCAGTACCTTAAACATACTTATAACTTCCATTGCTTCAGTTCTAACTGTATCTCTGGGTCCCACAGTCTGTTACTCTTCCCCATCCCATAATAATAGCTAATAATCATAGCTAATGTTTCTTGCATGCTTATAATGCACTTTACAAGTTTTTAACTTATTTAATTCTCAAAACAACCCATTAGAAAGCCACAATTATTATATCATTGGATTATTAAACTATTTTTCAAATTAAGAAACTGAAACAAACAGGTTAAGTAATTTACAAGAAATCATGCTATAAATTATTTAAAGTTAAAGGATGCAGTGAAATACAAAAATGTAGAGTGAAAGATGCATTAAAATAAAAATATTTTAAAGCTGTGGCAAATTACTAGGAGAGCCAGGGAGCTTATCTTTCAGAAAAATTACTGAATTATACCAAAATATGTACAAATGCTTTCCGAAAATTCTGGAAATGATCATAGAGTTTCAAAACGTAGAAAAATTTGAGACTTTCTGTAATTAAACTTGAGCAAGTTTAGATAAAATTCTGCAAAGGGAGGAAGGAAAAAAATTAAAAAGAAGGAAGGAAGAAATGAGAAAACGAGAGAAAGCAGGTCAGGGAAGGAAAATAACCATTGTGGGCAAGGCACCTTTTCCGGAATAGTTTAATCTTGTGATTTACTGGTATCCTACACTCCTTTGTCTTTCTGTCTCTTTCCATTGCACCCTTCTGGTGAGATCCCAATCTTTCCTTATTCCTGTGTTATAGGTATCTGAGTCATGTTTCACCCTGGAATCTGTCTTCATCCTCTGTTCCTTCATTTATTGAAAAGATTACCAAACATTTGGTACTCAAGTCAGACGGACCTGTGGCTTCCCTGTTCCTGAATATCTCCTCCCCATTCAGCTCACCTCAACGTTCAGACCCATTTACATTCCACCCATCTCCTGAATCCAGTCTCTTGCCTACTGGTCCTCTCTCCTCTGGTCCACACTCCCCTTTCTTGTGCCAGGATTCACACAGCTGCACTTCTGCTCTATCAGAGTCCTGGGCACCCTTCACTTCCATGCTCCACTGCTACAGCCAGCAGGCTATTTTCATGTTTACACACATCATGGCCACCGCCATCACCAACAGTTCTTCCACCCCTGCCATGTGTCTCAGGGTCCACCCATACTTTCCTCTCCCAGCCTCATTTCACAACTCTCTCCCTTTCACTCTGTGCTCCAACTTCCAGAACCTTCCTTCCATGGCTCAGACACATAATGCTCATTCCCACTTCTGGCATCTGCAGGTGCTCATTCTTTTTCATCCACACTGCCCCCTCTCCACTCCACTGCCCTTTCTCTAGTCAACGCCGACTACCTTTCAGATTTCACTGACGTTTAACTTCTTAGGGAGACCTTGCCTGACCTTCCAGCCTAGATTGGGCTCTGTTGTTAGTTGTCTGTTCCATTTCTACAACACATTCTTTTCCTTCTGAGCACTAACCTGAGTCTGTGATTATACATTCACT
Source organism: Tursiops truncatus (assembly GCF_011762595.2). Taxonomy (NCBI): domain Eukaryota; kingdom Metazoa; phylum Chordata; class Mammalia; order Artiodactyla; family Delphinidae; genus Tursiops; species Tursiops truncatus. Next base: position 128,869,843 of record NC_047037.1, on the reverse strand, counting down.
TCTTTGAGTGTTTCCTTTGAAGTCATGCCTGTTCCATCCACTAATTGTAGGCACTATGAACGCAGGGAACACATCTGGCAGTGCTCATTATGTCACTCAACTCTGTACCTGCCACATATGCAGCGTTCACTGCCTGAATGAATGGGTTCATCTCAAATGCACAGCAAACCTAATTGTTCCTGTGCCTGAGGACACACAGCAAGTGTAGCCACAAACACTGGGTCCAGCTTTAGAAACCAGCTTGCTCAAACCCAACTGGCATGGTTTACTATACTCACCATACCACCACCTCCATCTAGACTATAGCCGACTTTCATTTCTACAGAGTCATAGAAAGGTAACTAGTTTGCAAAATCAAAATTTCTTCTGCATACTAAAGACACACTTGGCTACTGGGTCCTTGTAAATGAACTTTTGTTATTAAAGAAGTGAGCCAATTAGAAAAGATTCATTTTTGATACATTTTAATGAAGGAAATTTCTACGTCCCTTCAAAAAAAAAAAAAATCCACCATCTGGTACAAATATAAAGAAAACTCACCCTGCTAATGCCATGTGCAAACATGAATAATACAACCTAAAGGGCAACAGAAAGTCTTCTGTCTCTGATGTGTGTAAGGATTTTTAGGAAGTCTGCGTTATTTGAGGAAAGTTTTCCAGGAAAAAGTAAGAGCAGCTTTTCATTCTCAGTGCCTCAATCAGCATTTGAATTAAACAAGAAGACAAAAGAAGATCCTCCAAACCAATAGAGATTTCAAACTGCTAAATTTCCTCCAAACTGCATTAACATAAACAGAACCAGAATATATGATATTCAGAAAGCATCACAAAAGTTGGCCTCGCTGAGCCAAAGAATACGCCATTAAAAAGCAAACATTGTCGGGGAAAACAGAGCTTCTACCAAAAGCAAGAAAAGACACCGTTCTGGAGGTTCTGAGACAAAAAATGCTATTCACACAGAAGCGCAGGGTTTCTAGGGGCAGCGAGCTGGACGCAGTTTTCGTGGACGGCTGCCACCAGGCGGCCACTCTGGGTATTACAGCTACTTGAAATGTTTTAATTCCAAAGATTCCCCCGGAGAAAACTACCTGTGAAAATTCTCAAATATAGAGATCACGTCCTGGTATTTTTCATCACTCTACCTATCAAACCATTATTCTGAGAAATTATAGTTTCCCCTTAAAATGGATTGGGAGGTAAAATAGAGCTTATAACTAAGTTGAACAAGCATGCCGCATAAAATGTAACTCTATTTATGTCCCCCGCCCCCCCACCCCCCCACCCCCCGCCGACTGTCCCTTGGAATTTATTCAATGAAGTTGGTTTTTATTTCCTCGCTTCAGGAGGAAAATGCATGCAGCCTCTCACACTGTTGGTGGGAATGTAAATTGGTGCAGCCACTATGGAAAACAGTATGGAGGTTCCTTAAAAAACTAAAACTGGAACTACCATATGATCCAGCAATCCCAGTCCTGGGAATATATCTGGAAAATATGAAAACTCTAATTCAAAAAGATACATGCACCCCAATGTTCATAACAGCACTATTTACAATAGCCAAGACATGGAAGCAACCTCAATGTCCGTCAACAGATAAATGGATAAAGAAGATGTGAGATTTTATATATATATATATATATATATATATATATACAATGGATATTACTCAGCCATATAAAAGAATGAAGTAATGCCATTTGCAGCAACATGGATGGACCTAGAGATTATCATACTAAGTGAAGTAAGTCAGACAGAGAAAGACAAATATTATATGATGTCACTTTCATGTGGAATTAAAATACGGTACAAATGAACTTATACAAAACAGAAACAGACTCACAGACACAGAAAACAAACTTATGGTTACCAAAGGGGATAGTGGCGGGCAGGGGTGGCAAAGATAAATCAGGAGTTTGAGATGAACATATACACACTACTATATATGAAATCAGTAACCAACAAGGACCTACTGTATAGCGCAGGGAACTATTCTCAACATCTTGTAATAAACTATAATGGAAAAGAAACTGAAAAAGAATATATATACATATATAGACTATATTCATATATATATAATATACATATATATATATATATATATATATATATACACAAAAGAAAATGAATCATTTTGCTGTATACCAGAAGCTAACACAACATTGTAAATCAACTATACTTCAATTAAAAAAACAAAAATTTCGGGCAGCCCAAGTCTTTTTTTTTTTTTTTGCGGTACGCGGGTCTCTCACTGTTGTGGCCTCTCCCATTGCGGAGCACAGGCTCCGGACGCACAGGCTCAGCAGCCATGGCTCATGGGCCCAGCCACTCCACGGCATGTGGGATTTTCCCGGACCGGGGCACGAACCCGTGTCCCCTGCATCGGCAGGCGGACTCAACCACTGTGCCACCAGGGAAGCCCTCAAGTCTTTTTTGATTATAAGAAATACTGTTGCAACTTGGTGATCAAATAGTTGGTCCCTGGTATTGGTCAGAATTTCAATCTAGCATTAAAGGTGAGTCAACTCCAGTTTAGGACAGAATCTAGCAGAAAGCTGATGTTAGGGAAGCGGAGGAGGTGAGTTGTCTCTTTTCTAGCTTAGTATTTCTAACCCCTAAATGAAGATATTTGGAGATGGAGCCTTTGGGAGGTAATGAGGGTTAGGTGAGACCATGAGGGTGAGGTCCTTACAATGGGATTAGAGCCCTTCTAGGAAAAGACACCAGAGAGCTTGCTCACTCTCTTTCCATGAGCAGGCTCTGAGTAGAGGCCACATGGGAACATAGCAAGAAGGTGGCTGTCTGCAAACCAGAAAGAGGGTCCTCACCAGAACTTAACCATGCTGGTACCCTGATATCAGATTTCCAGCCTCCAGAAGTATGAGAAAACAAATTTCTGTTGTTTAAGCCACCCAGTCTACAGTACTTTGTTATGGCAGCCTGAGCCACTAAGACACAGGGTGAGTGGCAAGCCCCTTGGCATGTAGCAGCTGTCAAAGTAGCACAAGGGACCCAGTTCACACCTGCGGGTGGAGAGCAAGCTGCTCTGACAAACAGCACAGCAGGCATGCAGAACTCTAATGATGCATAATCAAAGTCCAGTGTAATTGGTTAGACCAGCCATGACTGTCTTATTTCCTTCGTTCATATACTCCCTTTTCCAGCCTCTCTTGCAGTTTTCAGAAACAGGTGGCCAGGTCACAATGTTCTAGCCACAGAAGTGAAGAGGGGCATCTTTTTGGAGTAATGTTTCTTCCCTAATGAAAAAAAGATAGAGCCACAGGAGGATTTCTCTCCCTCCCCCTTTCTTATCCTCAAGTCCCATCTTGATGCCTAGAATACTGCAGTAGGATAGCAGGTATCTTGCAACAAATAAGTGCTAAGTCAAAAAGCTTATAGACTGAAGATGGAGAACTAAAAGGATAGAAATCGTCTCTGTCCTTACTGACATTTCTGAGCAGCTGTCCCACATCTGAATGCACCTGTGTCTAGATTAGTTGTTGTGGGAGATAACTACATATGCTTATTGATCAGATTTTCAGTTGCTTACAGGGGAATGCATTTTCATCCGCGTTGGAAAGGACAAGCAACAATGTGCACACAACAAAAATACATCACTCCAAGCTCCATTTTGCATGAAGCTAAAGAAAGAGAGACACATGCAGGCCCCATTGTTTGGTAGTAAATCTGACCACTCTTCTTGGCATCCCCCAGCCCATCTTGACTTCTGGTGGAAAGACAGTAAACAACTTAGTAAATACTTCAAATAACTTTTAATGTAGATGTTCCTACCTTACAGGAAAGAGTTGCTAAGTTATCATTTGCACCTCATAACATACCTGCTGGTATGCAAATATCCAAAAGAAAGGGAAAGTGTAGCAAAATACCAAAAACAACACTGATAATAACAGTGAGAAAAATGCTACTAGCTCATGAGTTGCAAAGATCCCCAAAGTACAGAAAGTACTTAGGACCTTATTTCTATCATCACACTATATCACATTGAATCAGGTTTTGCTAGGGTTGAGGTTTCATATATTGGCAGCTCCTGACTTTTATGCATTGGACTTAACCTTCACTTTCATGCACTGTGTATTGATCTGACTAGATAAGCTTTTATATGACACATAGGGACTCTCCTACTTCTACTGATCAGTGAGCACATGGCTTGAGCCTGTCTGCCAACAGGTCAGTCTACCAATAGCACCCTCTTGATCAGAACTACAAAGGTCATCAGAGTAGCTTGAATTCTACTTTATTGCATTTGTTACATCATGAATTGAATAGAAAACATAAAAAAATAAAAGTTCCAACACTAAAGACAAAAAGTGCAGTTCTCCTCAATGCAAAGACGAATGAAACAAAGATGAGACTCACTTCATATAGAAGAAGTAGCATATATTTAGCCTCAATCCACCTCATATTGGATGCAAACCAGTTAACAGCATCCTTAATGTTATATAAAAAGAAAAGAATTAAATAATTTGTACAAAGTACTAGAAACATATTGTCAAATACTGAGGCTAAAAGGCTAGGGAAAAATCATGGTTTTATAATATTTTCTTTATCCTGGCAAATAAACCACACCACCTACCCACCACTCATAATATCTGAATCTATTGTTCTGACTCTATACATAGATCCTAATACACATCTTTGTCAATACATTCCATAAAGTAGGAGACTGCTTATACTATGCATTGTGCTCATCAAAGCCTTCAGTAAAGGAATAATATACCATCTCATTAGCTCTTCCAAATATTTGCAGTTAAACTAAGTCCTACTCCAATATTTGCTGTCCTTTAGAAACCAGACTACAAAGGAGACACAGGGTCTTTCAATCATTTCTCCCTGCTTCCCTAAAAAACAGAACTTCTACAAGTATTGAAATAGGATATCTGATCCTGTAAGCAATTAATGAGCCCCGCATGAGTCAGTGTCTGGCCTTGGCAGTGTTTTCCTCCTAACAATCTCCCAGGAGAATTACATACAGAGACCAACCTCTGATTGATTCTAGACCGATGATGGGAACATTACCACACTCTCCATGTTATTTCCTAATAAGTGCCCTCAGCCTTGCACTCCACCATAAATTCAGCTCATTATAGAGATACTTGAGAGTGTCCACTTTTGCCAGTCTTTCCCTTCCTGCATCCAAGAGATGGATCATTCACTCATGGGCTGCTTGTAGTATTGCTTTCTGCCTCTACATATTCCTCTACTCACAAGGGTCAAAACTGCCTTCATTTTTGTGTGAAGTCCACTTCCTCTTGTGAATGATGATGATCTTGAAATGTTTTTTGCTTCACTTTAGTCCCTTCAATCCAATTACCTCTTTACTTATCTCTTCTGTGTCAATGACTCACCTTCCTCCTCCTTTTAATAGAGCCATCCGTAGTCTTTCCTCAACCCAGTCCCACAGAAATTCCCTTCAACCAGACTCTGCTGTAAAAGTTCCTTCTATCAAAATTCTACATTCATATCTTTGAACAGCATCAGTCTAAATATTTTATAAATAATTGTAATGAAATATTTATAAATATGGCCCTGACTCTAAAACTTAAGTAATAAAGGATCACTTTAAAGACACTGACTTTTTAAAATGATAAAAGACAACCTTTGTTTGATGAACTTAGTAAAAGACTCATAAAAAATGACAAAAAGTATTTCAGTTGTATTATTTGTGAGAAAAATATCCTGACATAAAATGTTGTTAGACATTAAAATCAGTTATCAAAGGAGATTGTGAAGTCCCTAGCCTTGAGTAGATGAAATTTCAACATGAATTCTTATTTGCCTGAAAGGAAGCTGGGATGATTTTGATGACCTCTGCAAGTCTAATTCTATCCAATATTATGCCCAAGCTGTATACAAGTTGTTTTTTTTTTAAGAATCAAAATATGTAGTAGAAACACAGATGTGACAGAATACAAATGTTAACTATCTTCAGGAAAATATACCTCTTGATAAAATGCTGCAAGAAACTCACATAATCCTCTTTACATGTCAGTAATGATTTCTGTTTGAGATTCATTCTGGTTATACATCCATGAGGAATGGTACAGTTTATTTAGGGGAGTGATAAAAAATTAACAATCACTTCTCATTTTATTAGAGGAAAAGAATCAAACATTTTAATGTACATGATTGCAAAGACTTAGAAGCAAATTAATGAAATATTCTCTTGTTGTTCATTCAGAAGTATATTCTACTCTGTTGGGGATGTATTTATTTCACTTAATGAAATAGCCAATGAAGATTCAAAACTGCTTATAATCAAAAAGCAGCAATTTGGGATTAGGGAAGGATGCTGTGTGAATATGCGGAAAGAGTAGGAGAAAAAATCAGAGAGTAATTTATAGGTGAAACAAAAATGAAGAGAAGTTGAAGGAATCAGAACCTGCTACATTGCCAGCTGTTTCTCTCTTAGTCACTGATGGGTTCCAAAAGCTCATTTTGAAAACCCTCCTTTAGAATTTAGAGCACATGTATATTCCCACACAATCATAGCATCTATGGGTTGTAAAGAGCCTCACAGATCATTTAAATCAAGTGCTGCTCTGAGACTTAATCACCTCTTACATCATCCCTGCCAAACAAATAAGGTTATAAATGGCAACTAAGCCTTCAGATTACATAACAAAATTGTGTTTATATCATAAAGTACCCTAACATATGCAATAAACACATAGTAAACACATACTTCATCATTCCACTTCGTATTATAACGTCTTTATTTAGAAAACGGGATCAAATCTTAGTTCCAGTTTTGGGTGTCAGCTACACAGACACATCTCCTGTAGGCCCAAGACCCAAGCAGGAACATTCCCTGTCTCCACCCCATGTGCAGGCACCGGAGGGTTGAGGACTAGACCCTAGAGCGGGGCTGTGAGAGAAGGGTCAGGATTTATGTTGAAGGGCAAGAGGAGAATGGGCTATTTGCAGCTCTTGCTGTTCACCATTGAGCCAAGAGTCCCTGGAGCTCACTATATTGCCACTATATTGCACATTTCTGGATACCCAATGCCTATCCATGACTGGCTCACAGAATGTGCTAAAATATGTGTTTATGGGATAAGTATTTTTAAATAAAGGGAAAAGAAAGGGATTAGAAAGAGGAGAAATAACTGAGGTCTTTTAAAGGCAGTAGAATGGAACTCTCTCTCTTATCTTTAATCTCCTTCCCACTTACAACAATCAGCCAGAACTGGGCTGTGAGGGATGGAGATGGGAACCAGCAGTAGAGATATGAGAAGTGACCGTTGAAGGAATGTCCCCTCACTTTTCTCTCCACTTCCTACTTTTCCTCCTCTTCATCCACCCTCCTAGACACCTCCTCTAGTCTGAACTGAGTGCTTGAAAGGGGGGAATCTGGAATCATAAGGGTATTGTTTCATGGAACAAGAGGTCTGAAGGAGTAAGAAGAAAGATAGGAGGAGAGAAATTCCCAGAAGAAAGCACTTATTCCTTATGTGGCACAGATGGTCACTGCTCACTAAATATCCATGTGTTTCTCCATGTTTCCCAAACCCATACATCAGAGTAGTGGCAGGTGACTAATTCTTACCAATAGAACATGAGCAGAAACAGTATGCCAGTTCCCATCTGAGAAAAGTAAGAACAGCTGTTCCTTCTCTGAGATTGCTCTTTTCCCCTGCTACATTGACCTTGAAGGCCATTTGCTCCAGGGGACATTACTACAAGATGGAAGAGCTGTCAGACACAAATGAACTTTATATAAGGGTAAATAAGAATTTTTGTACAAAGCCACTGCAGTTCAGGGAGTTATATGTTACCACAGTACAGCATAGCATTACCTAACTGAAACACCTTTTCTCACCCAACTGGTGCAGCCTTTAATTGGAAAAGAAAGTTTACTAGTCATGCTTACAGGTCAAGGGCTGCCAAACTTAGGCATTGTTATCTCAACCACAGTTTCCAATCCAAAGTTTGAAACCGTATCAAAGTCACACTTCCTAGTTCTACCTGTCATTTAGTTAGAAGATGCACCATTTTTAAAGAATTCTCTACAGGATATTCAAACAGTGTGTTCTTCCTGATACTCCTAAATCCACCCCTGAGTGAAGCCTTGACAGAAGAGCTTTATTTATTGCATTGTCCACCTTGTAGAATCATTCTGAGCTCAGCAAGAGGCCTTTAGATCAAGGGACGCTACAAAAGACAGATGTGAAACTCACTGCAGTGAGATATTGTGAGCAGTACTGCTCATTTATTGCACAATATCATCTTTATAAGAATCTTCTCAATAATTTCCTTTCTTGTCTTAATCAGTAATAGCTTTTCTTCTTCTATACCTTAGAATTATATTAATGCCTATCATTAAATATGTGTTGCAAGGACTAAATTAAATTAATGCATTTTAAAAAGCTTAACATGGTGACCGGAACAGAGTAAGCACCAAATGTATTTTTGCTATTATTATGAATTTTTTAAATCTTAATTGAACTGTAAATTGTGTTAATGCTCAATATGTTTTCTAATAGATAAGAGCCCAAACTGGAGCCTATTGGTAGCAAGTTTATCATATGTCTCCAACTTTGTTTTGTACTTCATTTCTTTCTTATACTTTTGTAACATAGGTAACTTTGCAGCACTTTATATATTCCTTTAAGTTGGTCTAAATTCTTTTCCGATCACAAAGACTATAAATAAAAAATTAACAGACTAAACCCTAGGTTCTTGACTTACCTTTTATTAATATTCAGAGAGGGAAAATAAAACAACAATGAAAGGCCTATGATATAAATAGAATTCTTTCCATTAGAGCATCCTCTTTCTTTTCTACTGGTATAAAAGATGTAAACCTTACCATCTGTGATTGCAGAACACACAAGCTCTAACTAGGCTCCATAAACTACTTTGACTTTGACACCTCAGTCAAAACTTTACAAAGGATGTATCCCTTTCAGCAAAACCTGTCTTCAAGACACTCATGCTGAGGATGAGAGTCTACTCTGCACATGGACCTGAGACATGTAAAGATTCTTTGGACAAAAGCTATAATTGTGGTGGCCAATTTCCAAACAAATTCTTAAGACCCATGGTGTGACAATATATTTATAGAAACAGAGTATTTAAAATATGAAATTGTTTGAAAAATATGGCTGTATGGTCATCATGATAACAGACTTAAAACATTATTGCCCCTAAGCTCAAAGTAAATGAGTCCTATTCAATTCAAGAAACATATACTGCCTTTTGTTTCCTCGTCAGGGTACTAGACTCTGCAGACCTAGAGATAAATAAAGCATGGACCAAACCCTCAAAGTTTCTGCAACTGGGAAGGATACACTTAAATAATTATTCTTTGTTACTAAACACTCTTCATTGTCTTCTATAGCATTGATCACAAATAGCCATTGTACATTTGTTTGTTTGCATATTTACTTTCTGCCTCCTCCACTAAACCATTAGCTCACTAGGGGCCATGACTTTCTTGTACATTATGAATTCAGCTCTTGTACAGAAGCCATTACATGTTAGACACTCAGCAAATATTTTCTAAATAGTAATGTAGTCTTATGTAATATAAATAGAAATCCATAGCTTTCATACTTACAAACAACAACACTTAGAAGATGTAATGGAAAAGATCCATTTCTAATGACAACAATAATTCTGAAAAAAAGATAAAATACTTATGTGTAAATCTACAAAAGATAAAATACCTATGTGTAAATCTACAAGGGATGTGGAAAAACAATTTGAGAAAAAATGGATAGATTCCTGAAACATTCAGAAGAAGAACTAAATGAATGGAAAGATACACCAAGTTTATAGATAAAAAGACTTAATATTATAAAAATGTCAATTCTCCCTAAGTTAATTACTAAATTTAACAATCCCAATAAGAATAGTAAAAAAGAAATTTTGTTCTGAAACTAGATAAGCTAATTCTAAAATTTCTATGGAAAAAATATACTAGCAGTTATAACCAGGAAATTTCTGAAGTAGAAAAACCTTACTAGCTAATAAATGCACTATAAAACTTCAATAATTAAATCAGTGTAGTATTGGGACATATATAACAGACAAAATAAGAGAAGATAAATTCTCTTCTCTTATTTGGTCTGTTCCAACTTAAATGGGAATTTAGTACATGATAAAAGTGGTGTTCTAATCTGCAGTGATAAACATGAAATTTAATACATTATGTTGTGGGCAAACAAATAGCCATCTGGAAAATGATGCTTTTGAATTCATAAGTAACACCATATTCAGATTCCAAATGGAGTTAGGATTTAGGTACAGAAAAATAAAACCATAACATGGTAGAATTCTTTTAAAAGCCACGAAATGGAAGTAGCCTTTATCTCAATGACTCAGAAGCAAGAAGTGGAAAGAAAAGGTTGATAATCTCAACCACATAAAATTCATAAACTTTACATTCAAAAACAGCATAAGAATAAGCTGGAGGAAAATATTTGCAAACCATATCACTGTCAAAGGACTACACTTACTAATATATAAAGAGTCCCTAGAAATTCAAAAGAAAAATAACAAAAAACTAGGAGAAATATGGACAAAGAACATAAACAGACAGTTCACAAAGAAAAAAATACAAATGGCTATTAAACATATAAAAATACTCATAATTTTAAAAATGCAAATTAAAACTACATTTCTCACTGTGATGGGTATAATTCTATGAAGGCCTCATGATTTTTATCCTCTAGTGTTAGACGCCATGTAATCCCCTTCCCTTGAGTGTGACTGGGACCTATGACTTGCTTCTAACCAAAAGAATGAGACAACAGTGTTGGGCTGTCACTGCCTTGATTAGGTTATGTTATGTGGCAAATGGGATAGGATGACACTCTATGGTTATGTTACATAAAATAAGATTGCATCTTCACAGACTATACAGACTTAGACTATACTATACTTAACAGCAAGAGAATCTCCTGCTGGCCGTGAAGAAGCCACCTGATGTGATGTGAACTCTCTGTAAAGAGGGTCACATGGCTGAGAACTGTAGGCAACACTGAGATACTAAGAGCATCATTTCTACAAATATAAGATACTGACTTCTTCCAACAACCACACGAGCTTGGAAGAAGGCCTCAAGCCTCAGATGAGATTGCAGTCCCAGACAACATTTTAATTGCAGCCCCAGTCCCTGAACAGAGGACCCAACTAAACCATGCTTGGGCTGCTGGTCCACAGAAAGGGTGAGATAATAAATGTGTATTGTGTTAAGTCACTAAGTTTGTGGTAATTTGTTATGCAGCAATAGGAAACCATTGCATTCATCAATCATGTTGACCAAAATACAAGAGTGCAATACTGTATGTTGCTAAGTTATGCCCACAGGCCAACTTATACATTGACAGTGGGACACCAAATGGTTCAATGTCTGTGGGGGGAAATCTGGCAATCTCTAACATAGTCACATTTACACTTGCCATTTGTCCCAGCAATCTCACTTCTGGAAATCTATCCTACACTTGCATACCTATGAAATGATATACATACAAAAGTTTTCATTAAAATATTATGTATAATAATAAAAAATGGAAACAAACCAAGGGTCCAACAATTGGGGGTTGGTTAAATTATCCAAGGTCATCTACTTAGTGGAACATTATGTATCCATAAAAAAGAGGAATGATGAAGATTTCTATACAGTGATATGGAAAAAAATCTCTAGGATATGTTACTAAGTGGAAAAAAGTAAGGTTCAGAACAATATATGTAGTGTGCTGCATTTTGATAAGGAAAACTTATGCATAAAGAAACAAATTATTTTAAAACAATTACCTGTAGGGAATGGGGAGAAACAAGATGGATGGGGATAAGAATAGGAGCAAGTCTTCTCCATGAATACTTCTTAATTATTTTTATTTTTGAAACATACACATGTATTACCTATTAAAATTAATTTAATTTTTTTAATTATTGAATAGATAGATGTAAAAAAGCACTGTGTTATATGGGTGTATATTCAAGATGCAGAGGTGACAATGGATAAGGAGGGAGTGACAGAGTAACATCAGTTTCATAGTTGCATGGGGACAGGGATTCTAAGATTTTTTTTTTTTTAAAGAAGATGTTGCGTATAGGAGTTTATTAATTTATTTTTGCTGTGTTGGGTCTTCGTTTCTGTGTGAGGGCTTTCTCTAGTTGTGGCAAGTGGGGGCCACTCTTCATCGCGGTGTGCAGGCCTCTCACTATCGTGGCCTCTCTCACTGCGGAGCACAGGCTCCAGACCCGCAGGCTCAGTAGTTGTGGCTCACAGGCCTAGTTGCTCCGCGGCATGTGGGATCCTCCCAGACCAGGGTTCGAACCCGTGTCCCCTGCATTAGCAGGCAGATTCTCAACCACTGCGCCACCAGGGAAGCCCTAAGATTTTTGAAAGATGGTCAAGAGTTACAACAGATGGACAAGCCTTAGAAGGACATTACAAATAACAAGAACTGTGTTCAAACGTACAGTGGGATGAAACTGACAGTACATCTAGGGAACAAAGGAATCTGATCTCATTAAATGAAACAGGGGTACCGAGAGCTCCCTAGGGAGAAAGACAGGCAGAGACCATATCAAGGGGTCCTTGGAAGCTCCTCTAAGGAAGTTGAACTTTACACTTTGCATAAGGTTTATGTCTTAAATAAGATCATTCTAATAACGGTTTGGAGGATGTATCAGAGGAGATCTGAATTTGTTTCCTGTGGCTGCCATCAAAAATTGTTACAAACTTGGTGGCTCAAAACAACAGAAATGTATTCTCTCACAGTTCTGGAAACCTGAAATCTGAGCCAGAAGTCTGAAATCAAAGTGTTGACAGGGCCACACTCCCACTGGAAGCTCTAGGGGAGAATCCATCCTTTGCTTCTTCCAGGTTCTGGTGGTTGCTTGGCTGTGGCACTCCAACCTTTGCCTTCATCTTCATGTGGACTTCTCTGTGTGTCTGTGCCCTCGCTTCCGTCTCTTCTAAGAAAACTTGCCATTGGATTTAGGGCACACCTGGGTAATCCAGGACGATCTCATCTCAAGATCTTAATTATATCTTCAAAGACCTTGTTTTCCAAATAAATTCACATTCAGAGGTCCCAGGGATTAGGACATGGTCATTTTTGGGCAGCCACTATGGTCAGTGCTAAGGACAGGAGACTATTTAGAAGTGATTGTAATTGACCAGATAAGAGATGTTTAACAAGTATTCAGCCTTTTTGATTAAAAAGTTCTAAGGGCAAATATCCCACAAGCCATTTAAGTTTTCCAGAAATCCATTCCACATATTTCTTTCTAAGCCCACCCCTCTTGCCTTGATTTTTATTTAAGCAGTTGAATGTATGTTTGCAGCTGTCTCCTTATCTCTTCTAAGTCTCCTTATATCATAACCACTGTGTAGCATTTTCTACTATAGGGACAATTCTGGGCTTCCTAATCTGGAGTGGCAGTTCTCAGGGAGATTCTCTCCCTGATAAATACAGTTAGCTAGAGGCAAGAAAGCCTGAGACATATAGGATTAAAGTTTCTGATAAGGCCTATGTGGAAGCATACCAACCTTTATAAAATCTAGATATGAGAATTTCTAGAGTAGGTAGTAGCATATTAAAATAAGATGCGGAAGAAGAAACAAATCTTTAAACTTCACAACTTTCTCCTTCCAAATGAAGGGGAAAGACGAGAAGTCAAAGCTCCCATCTCCCCCTTCAAAAATGTCACTTTCTGCCAGCTTTAGGTCAAGAATTAAGCATAAAAGAGCGATCCTCCAGAACATGAGCTGGTCGCTCCCTCCTTTTGCCTCATTTTAGTTATTGACCCTTGACCTAATTAGCCAATGCGCCAAGTGATCCCTTACTTTCTAATCAGAAATTATCACTTTCCAACAGTGAAGGCTCTGACTCTAAACCACTCCTGTCCAAAAGAATTTTCTGTGATGATAGAAGTTTCTATATCTGCGCTATCCAATATGGTGTCCACTAGCCAGATATGGTTACTGACCACTTGAACTGTGGATGGTATGAGGGAGGAACTAATTTTCCAATTATCATTCATTTTTATTAGTTTATATTGAAATAGCCATGTGTGGCTATTGGCTACCATATTGGACAGCACAACTGTGAACGCCACTGGACACAGGACCTGGCCCATCTTCCTTTTAGGAAGTCAAGTTCTACCTTGGTATCAACCTTAGTCTTGGCCTATTTTTATACTTACTCCCTGTTCCCAGAAAAGCATCTAGCAAACCTACTGGCACTCATGGCCATCAATTATATTTCAATGACACAAGTTAGGAGGTTTTCTTCTCCCTTATATTGGTTCAGGATGTTGCAAGAAAAGACCTAAAGATGCTGACTAGATATTTTCAAAGACATGAGCATAACTGTGGGACCCTTTAATAGCCAGAGCCTCACTTTGTGGTTGTTTTTGTATGTGTGTGTGATAAACTCACTCTTTCTTTCTAGCCTCTCTTTCTAGACAAATTAACAAAGACTTCTTCAGCTCTTGGGTTTAATTGCACACGTTTCAATCACGTGTGATTGAAACATGTACATTTACATACATTATCATTGTAAGTATAAAGTTGCAGTAGTTTTCTTTTTTTTTAAACATCTTTATTGGAGTATAATTGCTTTACAATGGTGTGTTAGTTTCTGCTTTATAACAAAGTGAATCAGTTATACATATACATACGTCCCCCTATCTCTTCTCTCTTGCATCTCCCTCTCTCCCAACCTCCCTATCCCACCCCCCTAGGTGGTCACAAAGCACCAAGCTGATCTCCCTGTACTATGCAGCTGCTTCCCACTAGTTATCTATTTTACATTTGGTAGTGTATATATGTCCATGCCATTCTCTCACTTGTCACAGCTTACCCTTCCCCCTCCCTGTATCCTCAAGTCCATTCTCTCGTAGGTCTGTGTCTCTATTCCCGTCTTGCCCCTAGGTTCTTCATGACCTTTTTTTTTTTTTTTTTTTAGATTCCATATATATGTGTTAGCATACGGTATTTGTTTTTCTCTTTCTGATTTACTTCACTCTGTATTACAGACTCTAGGTCCATCCACCTCACTACAAATAGCTCAATTTCGTTTCTTTTTATGGCTGAGTAATATTCCATTGTACATATTTGTATATATGTGCCACATCTTCTTTATCCATTCATCTGTTGATGGACACTTTGGTTGCTTCCATATCCTGGCTATTGTAAATAGAGCTGCAATGAACATTTTGGTACATGACTCTTTTTAAATTATAGATTTCTCAGGGTATATGCCCAGTAGTGGGATTGCAGTAGTTTCTTACACTGTTTTCCTGTTCCCAACTACCAGTGTCTATGTGGAGTAAAATTGGCAATTCATTGAAAGGGTGTGTTTAAGGCATTTAGGTCCAGACTCATTCTCTTTCTCAGAAATCCTACAGATGTCTCCAAGAAAACCAACAGGAAATCATTTTTTCAGTGGATGATTTTTACCACATCTAACTATCAAGCGTTAAAAGAACACTGAAGTTTTCAGTAAGTAAACTAGGCTGAATAAACCTGAACTCTTCATTTTCGAAGAAAGGAGAACATTTTAACAAATCCTCTGTCCCTTTATTCACAGTGTTAAAGGGAACTTTCAACTCTGAGATGCTGAAGCAACAGAGATGGTTGTGACAGTGAATCCACTGGTAGGGAAATCTCATATACAAAATATCACTAGATTACACGATGGTAAGCCTACCATTAAGAGAACATAAGAAAGAACAAGACCAAATCTATAAATAATCTATAAATAATAAAGATAACATAAGAAGGAATAAGATCAAATTTCTACAGCTCTCAGAGCCTCTCAGAGAAAACAGTTTCAAAACTACATGATATTATTACACATCGTTAGTGTTTTAATGGAGCTGATTGCCCTGCCATTCTTTTTGATGTTGTTGTTTTCTCTTCTTAAATAAAAGTTATTTTTGTGACACCAACAGCCATTAGAGGAAAAGTGATTCAGTGGAATACATCTCAGTGGTGGTTAGCAACAGGCTATAATTATTCATTTCTATTAAGAGCCATCATTTAGGTACTAGAATTTTGAGAGCAGCTTGAGCAAATTGATTCCAAGTTATCTTAAAATAGACGGTAGATAGACAATAGATAATTAGATGATATAGACAGGTATTTTTGAAACACAAAATATTTATTTATGATTGTGTTTATTAAATAGCCTTTAAGCTCATTGGAATACATTGGATCACCTATTTTTTCACAGATGTGAGATTTCTATAAAATAGAATCCTAGACTTTAAAGGAACTTTAGCCATTGTCAAGAGCAAGAGCCCCAGGGCAGGTCTACATGGTTCTAACACTGTCTTTGATGTGTGAACTTAAGAAATAAAAATATATGCACCCTTTTTTTGTCTCAGTTTCTTCATCTGCAAAATGATTTAAATAAAAAGTAGCTACTTCATTAAGATGCTGTAAAGGTTAAATGAGTTCATTGTTATTAAGCACATAGAATACGACCTGGCATCTAGTAAGTGCTTGGTGGCTGTTAGCTCCTATCATCTTCATCATCTTCATTTTAAAGATGAAGACAACAATGTCCAGGGAGGGAAAGTGATTTTTCCAAATCATACAACTAATATTAAGCACACAGAAGAACCTGAGTCTCTTGGCAAGTAGCCTGTGTTCTTACCACCCTGCCATGCTGCCTGTGCTGTTCTGTGCTCCACCATTCTATGCTATACTTTCTTCTTCATGAAGTCATTATCATGAACATAACAAGAAGAAAAGAAGGAGGAAGAGAGGAGGAAGCCTAGAGGTGCCAGTTCTAGAGGTCTCAAGGCAAAACCACATAGGCCAACGTAGCTGCTGAAACCAGTCAGGTCAGTGTCATTGTTAAAGTTCCCTTCACCCAAGTATCTATCTGCTGCTATCCCTAAAATTCCTTTTTATTTTATTTTATTTATTTATTTTGCACGTACATACATATTCTTTAATTAATTTATTTTTTAAGCTGAAGTATAGGGGTTTTTTTTAACATGTTTATTGGAATATAATTGCTTTACAATGGTGTGTTAGTTTCTGCTTTATAACAAAGTGAATCAGCTATACATATGCATATATCCCCATATCTCCTCCCTCCTGCATCTCCCTCCCACCCTCCCTATCCCACCCCTCTAGGTGGTCACAAAGCACCAAGCTGATCTCCCTGTGCTTTGTGATTGCTTCCCACTAGCTAGCTATTTTACATTTGGTAGTGTATATATGTCAATGCCACTCTCTCACTTCGTCCCAGCTTACCCTTCGCCCTCTCCCTGTCCTCAAGTCCATGCTCATCATCTGCATCTTTATTCCTGTCCTGCCCCTATGTTCTTCAGAACCTTTTTTTTTTTTTTAGATTCCATATATATGTGCTGGCATATGGTATTTACTTTTCTCTTTCTGACTTACTTCACTCTGTATGACCATCTCTAAGTCCATCCACCTCACTACAAATAACTCAATTTCACTTCTTTTTATGGCTGAGTAATATTCCATTGTATATATGTGCCACATCTTCTTTATCCATTCATCCGTTGATGGACATTTTGGTTGCTTCCATGTCCTGACTATTGTAAATACAGCTGCAGTGAACATTGTGGTACATGACTCTTTTTGAATTATGGTTTTCTCAGGGTATATGCCCAGTAGTGGGATTGCTGGGTCATATGGTAATTCTAATTTTAATTTTATAAGGAACCTCTATAATGTTCTACATAGTGGCTGTATCAGTTTACATCCCCACCAACAGTGCAAGAGGGTTCCCTTTTCTCCACACCCTCTCCAGCATTTATCGTTTGTAGATTTTTTGATGATGGCCATTCTGACTGGTGTGAGGTGATACCTCATTGTATTTTTTGTGTGTGTGTGGTATGCGGGCCTCTCACTCTTGTGGCCTCTCCTGTTGCAGAACACAGGCTGCGGACACGCAGGTTCAGCGGCCATGGCTCACAGGCCCAGCTGCTCCACGGCATGTGGGATCTTCCCAGACCAGGGCACGAACCCGCGTCCCTTGCATCAGCAGGCGGACTCTCAACAACTTTGCCACCAGTGAAGCCCCCTCATTGTAGTTTTGATTTGCATTTCTCTAATGATTAGTGATGTTGAGCATCCTTTCATGTGTTTGTTGGCAATCTGTATATCTTCTTTGCAGAAATGTCTATTTAGGTCTTCTGCCCATTTTTGGATTGTGTTTTTCTTTTTTTTTGATATTGAGATGCATGAGCTGATTGTAAATTTTGGAGATTAATCCTTTGTCAGTTGTTTCATTTGTAAATATTTTCTCCCATTCTGAGGGTGGTCTTTTCACCTTGTTTATGGTTCCCTTTGCTGTGCAAAAGCTTTTAAGTTTCGTTAGGTTCTATTTGTTTATTTTTGTTTTTATTTCCATTTCTCTAGGAGGTGGGTCAAAAAGGACCTTGCTGTGATTTATGTCATAGAGTGTTCTGCTTATGTTTTCCTCTAAGAGTTTTCTAGTTTCTGGCCTTACATTTAAATCTTTAATCCACTTTGAGTTTATTTTTGTGTATGGTGTTACGGGGTGTTCTAATTTCATTCTTTTACATGTAGCTATCCAGTTTTCCCAGCACCACTTATTGAAGAGGCTGACTTTTCTCCACTGAATATCCTTACTGCCTTTATCAAAAATAAGGTGACCATATGTGTGTGGATTTATCTCTGGGCTTTCTATGCTGTTCCATTAATCTATATGTCTGTTTTTTGTGCCAGTACCATACTTAAAATTCCTTTTTATGATGAACAACTTTTCACTGCATAATTTAAATACATAATAAATAGTATTCTTTTAATTATAAAAAACACACATTGACTTATATTTATGTTATTCATATCAAAATATTACTTTTAAGAACTTTTAAAAATTTACTTACTCTTAATACTTTTAATAATTGTAAGAGAAAAGATACTAATATATAATAATAATATTCACATAGTAAATAAGAACATAAGAGCATTAACCATAGAGCAGGAGATGTTGAGGCATGAGATGAAATGGAACATATTGGACGCTCTGCATATGGAAATCAAACTTCACTTTCTTCACCATTTTCTGAGAGCTAGGAGTGGAGCACAGCTCCATCATGAGCCATTTCATAAACAATGAACAAGGACGCACGAAAGGCAAGAACTTCTCTGCTCCTTCCACAAAACACTAATGCCACTCCAGATGCAAGTCAAAGTAGGTCTATTGCCATGAAGAAAATGATTATCATGGGGACCCTAAAGGAGAGCCAACAAAACATTTGGTGTCACATTTCCTGATCCCTGTGGACATTCGGGGAAAAAAACAGGCTCCTATTATGTGTGTTATATTGTTATATGTGTTATAATCCAAATTTTTACATAGCATGAAAAAGAAAAAAAAGAAGCCATCAACAAACTTGCCATTATCCCTATATTCCACAGGAATAATACTTTGCTCTACCCAAAATGCTTTAAACATAATTCCTCTTTGTATTAGAGGCTTAAAGTGTAAAGGCCAACTTGACTATAAAAGCTTCAGGAAAATCCATATATTTAAGTTCAGAATGGCTTTTCTTTATTCCCGTGTAGTGTCTGCAAACCACATTGATGCATTTTATCAGGAGTCATACTGGCTCAAAGTAGAGCGATAAAAACCCTAAGAACATAAAATCTTATTTTTTAAGTTCTTAGCTTTAAATATGCATCAGCAGGATGGAAGCCATTATTTTCTCCACATTAGCCTTAATGACTGTGCAAAGGATTTGAAGATCACTATTCTTGAAAAGTGGATTTGGCCATTGTCATACAGTCTCTGTCACCAAAACTCTGTTATTAAAGCTTTCTCTCTTTTGTAAAAACAAATTTTTATCTGCTTAGCACTTTTCCCACATGCCACTATATGGAACATTCCAAATCATTGATTAATTAGGGCAGTTGTTTTAATGAAAAAGATTGATTTTTTTCTATTTGCATTTTCTTCTCTTTTCTTGACCTCATTCTCCTTTGGGACATCAGTTATTATTCAAAGTCTCTACAGCTGGCTTGAAACTCCCCTGGGAATGCCAGTTTAACAAACTGTCTCATGGAAAATTATTGCTATCTGCTTTACCTCAGATATATATATACACATACATAAGAGGTGTCAGTCCATTTGGGCTACTGTAACAAAATAGCTTATAAACAACAGAAATTTATTTTTCACAGTCTGTAGGCTGGATCATGGTGTCAGCATGGTTGAATGAGAGCCCTCTTCCAGCTTGTACACTTTCTGTTGCATTCTCACATGGCAGAAAGGGGAAGGGATCTCTCTGTAGCTTCTTTTAAAAGGTAGTTTTGTAAGGGCTTCACCCTCCTGACTTAAGCACCTCCCAAAGGCTCTACCTACTAGTACCATCATCTGTGGGGATCAGGATTTCAATATACGAATTTGGGGGGAACACAAAGATTCAAACCATAGCAGGGTGTATGCATATACACGTATATAGGATGGCAATTTGCTCTACTCTAAATGTATCCCTTCCTTCTTGCTTTCCTCACAGTCCATCAAAGCACCCACTTCTTGAATGATATGTACTTTTCTAGCTGGAAGGAAAAACCCTGATGATTAAATAGGCACTATTTCATTTGCCCACAGAATAGCCAATTAATACACGAGAAGTAGCAGCGAGGTTAAAGAAACATGAAGCATAGATAAGGACCACAGAGTAAACCAAGTAAAGTGTCAACTCAGAAGGATAACAAAGGACTAAACATAGAGTAGATAGTCAATAAATGGTTACTGGTCAGCTAATTCATTTTGTTATTTAGCCAGGAGCAATTTTAATTTTCTAAGAGGACTTATAATAAATTCCTACTGGTAGAATTTAAGATATTGCAGGAGACAATAAGGATTTTGTTTTAGTTTTGTACCCATTAAACTGTATCATGTAGTTGATCACTTAATTTTATCTAAATGCAAATTTGACCTTATGTTTGTCTTTTTGTACCATATAATTTTTAAAAATATTGATATGAAATGAAGTGGATTCTCAGATGTGGTCCCTGATTTAGTATTGTTCTGGTCGATACTGGAATAAAGCATTCTTGGACGGATGTGGAGAGTGAAAATCTTTAACTTTCTCATTGTTTCATCTAAACTTGAACTGGGTGGAGACAGAAATTAAGACTAACCCCAGCTAGTTTGTGAAAGGCCAATAGATTTCTTTACAAGTCTTAGTTTCCCTTACTATTATCAACCAAGGGAAGGATAAATGAGGTTAAAAATTTTAAGAATAAAGGAAGAACTAATGAACAAACAAGCAAAAAATAGTAGAATCTCTGGGGGGAAATAGTTTTTTATAAAGATGTTCAGAAGAAGTACAGTATAAATATCTGAGTTTTGATGCACTGATTTGATGTGTATATGCACCTACACACTGAGATTAAGACGCATGTTTCAATAAACATCAAGATTTATTATGCATTTTGAAAGTATTGACTGAGGTGAAAGTCAATACATCTTGATGTTCACCACAACAAAATCAATAGTTGCTTAATAATTTACCAAGATTCAGTGGATTTAATGTATCTGATGGCTATGAAGTAAAGTAAAACCACTACACTTCTTTCAGGAACACTTGATGAAGGATATAATACCAGCATCAAACATTTGGAGCCAAAATTTATACCCTCTCCTTTTTGAATGAAGGTAAGTGAAACATCACCTTTCCCAGAACAGCAGATGTGAACTCTGAAATTAGAGCAAGGAGAAAGGAGTAACAGGAAGGATCCTCAGAGAAGACAACACTCATTAGAAAACAGATTCAGTGTCACAGATGAATGCGGGCATCTGTGCCTGTGAATTAAACAGCAGCATCCTCCTGTTAAATATAATTCGATCCACTTTGTTAGGCCCCAAACTTGCTTTATGTTGATTGCACATTTGTCTTTTCCTAGTTTCCCACTTATCTCCAGAGATTAATACATGCAGTTAATTCAAATGCCTTGACAATCTAACCCCAATTCAAAAGGGTCTTAGTGACAGACTTAGAAAAACAAAGTGATGGCACATTTGATCACCTTACTATTTGTTTCCACTTCAGGAATGTGGAAATTAGAAGATGGCCAATCCTCTGCAGAGCTGATATAATGATTCATCTATAATCAGAAGCCAGACCAATATGACCAGTCATTAACATCATTCAAGTTAAGTCCAAAACAGGGAAACTCTATACACTGAACTGTGGGAAGGCATGAATAGTCTGTTACACATGCAGAATGGAGGTTTCCTAGTGCTTCTAGATGGTATTAATAAGTCGAATTTTGGAAATAAAAATGAATGTCAAAGAACCAGCAGATTAAGCAAAATCTGGGCTCCCTCCAGAATAAATTTTTAATGATGAATTTCTTTAGAAAATTGTCATACTACCTTTAGCTGAAAGCACAGAAAAGAGATCTGGCAGCCATTTTGTAAGAACCACCAAAGGAAATAATAAACAAGTGTGGGCTACAGAAAATAATGGCTAAAAACATTCCCCTGAAGAGAACAGAAATGTGAGTTGCTCTTTGCAGGCATTGCCAATAGATAAGGCAGGACATGTAATAAATGAGTGAAGCGGGGGGAACAGATACAGGTACAAAGATTAAAGATTGCAAGTAACCCCAACTTATCAATCTTTGAAATGGTTCTAAGAGCGAAATTGTCACATATGTCTTGCATTCTTGGCAGGGAACATCAGTGATGGGTGAACACCTCTAATGTATCACAATTTATGTTTTTCAGAGAGCTTGTCCGTGAACTATCATGAATTACCATAACTGAGCCTCACAAAAAATCTTTTAAATGACCTGGAAAGGTGTTCTAATCCCCTCTTAACAGACAAGGGAACCTACAACAAGAAACATGTAACTAGTCTCAGATCACACAATCATTAAGGGGCAGAACTGAATTTGAATCCATATCTTCTAATTCCAAACCCAGGGCATTTCTTTGGATGTCAAGAAGAAGCTTTTATAGAACAATAATAAAATTTGTTACTACTTGTGTTAGTTAGCAATCTCCAGAGAAACAGAAGCAATAGGGGATATGTTTGCGTGTGTGTGTGTGTGTGTGTGTGTGTGTGTGGAGAGAGAGAGAAAGATTTTAAGAAATTGACTCACAAATGTGGGAGATGACAAGTCTAAAATCTGCAAGGCAGTTGAGGCTGGGAACTCAAGCAGTTTCTATGATGCAGCTTTAAGACAGACTTTCAGGCTTCCATTGTGGCTCAGTGGATAAGAATCCACCTGCCAATGCAGGGGACATGGGTTCGATCCCTGGTCCGGGAAGATCCCACATGCCATGGAGTAACTAAGCCCGTGCGCCACAATTACTGAGCCCGTGTGCCACAACTACTGAAGCCCATGTGCCACAACTACTAAAGCCCACGTGCCTAGAGCCCATGCTCCACAACAAGAGAAGCCACTGCAATGAGAAGCCCACGCACCACAACGAAGAGTAGCCCCCGCTTGCCACAACTAGAGAAAGCCTGCGCATAGCAACGAAGATTCAATGCAGCCAAAGATAACTTAAAAATTAAATCTTTAAAAAAAAAAAGACAGAAGTTCTTCTTCAGGAAACCTCAGTCTTTGCTCTTAAGGTCTTC
This sequence comes from Tursiops truncatus, assembly GCF_011762595.2. Taxonomy (NCBI): domain Eukaryota; kingdom Metazoa; phylum Chordata; class Mammalia; order Artiodactyla; family Delphinidae; genus Tursiops; species Tursiops truncatus. Next base: position 128,846,252 of record NC_047037.1, on the reverse strand, counting down.
AATTGATTGGATGAGCCCCACCCACATTATGGACAGTAATCTGCTTTACTTAAAGTCAATTAATTATAAATGTTAATCAAAACTAAAAAATACCTTCACAACATCAGATCTAGTGTTTGACCAAACAACCAGGTACCACGGCCTAGCCACGTGTGACACATAAAAGTAACCATCACGCCACCATTTCTAGGGAAAAAAATTAAAATTTTTGTTTTCAATAATATTCTTATATCTGCCTTTGCACATTTTCCAGAACAAGCTAGTGAAATTAAGAGCTAATTAGATAAAATTATTCATTCAAATGTCTACCTCTAACATTATTATCTTAAATCTCACATTCTCCTTTTATGCAACTTACAGCCCCATTTTGTATCAGGTTTCTATTCATTACAGCAATTGTGAAACATGAAGAATAGCTACTTCTCTAGTAACCAAACTGGGAGAAGAGCTCCTTGGTTGAACAAATTCTAACTATTAAGTGATCTAAAGTGGTGTTTCTAAAACTGTGGGTGATGGACTATCTTCCTTAGAAGCATCTGGGAACCTTGTTAAAAGGCAGATTCTTAAGTCCTACTCTAGTGCTTTTGAATCAGAATTTCTAATGGTGGGTCCACACTATACTTTAGCAAGCATCCTAGGCAACATTTGGGTCCCTTGTAGTATAAGAACCACTGAACCAGAAGATTAAAGCAGTGAGTATACAAATAAGACTCAGGCACTAACACAGAACCCTCTACACATTATACAAAGGAACAGCCAAGTAGAGATCAAGAGAAGAAACAAAAACAAAACTTCCCAGCTTTGGCAAAAATAAAAACATTGTTTTTGTCATATTCTCACAAAAAAATGTACCAGTGCTCAGTAAAAGTGGGAAAAAAAAACACATAACTGCCTGTAGAAAATGACTTTGGGAAAATAGGAATAGATCCAAAACATAGAATGATCACCACGGGCTGTAAACAGAGAAAGAGATTGTGCCGTGAGTGGTACACACTGTGTGAATCAGAAGGTACTTCATCAACACAAGGCACAATTTCAGGTGGTCAAGTGCCCTGAAATTTGTGGAGCTTTTGAACTAGAATCTGTATAAGTGAATAAATGTGAAGAAACAAAAAACAGTATCACTCTGAGAAGTGAAAATCTAAAATCTTGTGAAGTCTCCTTTTAAAGGAATTATAGACCTAGGACAAATCAGTATTATTAAGTCCATTTCTTTGGCCTTCAGTTTCCCATAAACCATTACAGCAAGATGAAATTTCATCCTGGTTTAAATTCTTTCAAAGGAGGTTTTGCAAAGCCTTTTCATAACTTCTGATATAGGTGTGCTTCATTCTATAAATAAAACAAATGGCATATTTTAAAAATCAACTTCCCAAAATTTATCAATTTATCAAATATTTTCTACAGGATTATTTTAAATAGTGAGCCCATGGTAAGGGTGTAGGGAAAAGGGAAACTTAGTGCTCTGTTGGTGGGAATGTAAATCCATAAAAATCATTATGAAAAACAGTATGAAGTTTCCTCAAAAAATTAAAACTAGAGCTACCATATAATCCAGCAATTCCACATCTGGATATTTATCCAAAGGAATTAAAAACATGTTAGAATAGAGATACCTGCACTTCTACGCTCATTGCAGCATTATTCACAATAGGCAAGATATGGAAGCAACCTAAGTGTCCATTAACTGATGAATGAATGAAGAATCTATAGTATATATATGCAATGGAATATTATTCAGCCATGAGAAAGGAGGAAATCCTGCCTTTTACAACAACTTGTATGAAACTTGAGGGCATTATGCTTAGTGAAGTAAGTCAGACAGAGAAAGACAAATGTATCACTTATGTGTAGAATCTAAAAAGCAGAGTAGGGTGGTGGTTACAAGGGCTGGGGAATGTGGGGAATGGGGAGATATTGGTCACAGGGTACAAACATTCAGTTATAAAATCAGCAAGTTCTGGGGATGGTGATGATAGGTAATACTGCATCAGATACGTGAATGTTGCTAAGTATTCTTTTCACAAGAAAGAAATGGTAACTTTTTGATGGGATGGAGGTGGTAGCTAATGTTACCATGGTAATCATTTTGCAATATATAAATGTGTCAAATCAACAAGTTGTACAGTTTAATTTTTTTTTTTTTTCTCGGTACGCGGGCCTCTCACTGTTGTGGCCTCTCCCATTCCGCACGCTCAGGCTCAGTGGCCATGGCTCACGGGCCCAGCCGCTCCGTGGCATGTGGGATCTTCCCGGACCAGGGCACGAACCCGCGTCCCCTGCATTGGCAGGCGGACTCCCAACCACTGCGCCACCAGGGAAGCCCCGTACAGTTTAAATTTATACAGCGTTATGTGTCAATTATATCCCAATAAAGCTGGGGAGAAATAAATATGTAAATAAGTAAATAGTGACAACAGTGTGCGTTTTAAATATACCATCTAGAAGAGTTAATTTTACACACAGCTGTTTGGTAATGTGTCTATTGAACAGATAGAAATAATCCTGTAGTTCTTTTCCAAAGGACCCTTCATCCTGTAATTGAAATCTTTTAAAAACGCGTCAAGCATAGTAAAACAATGTGTAAATATTTATATTTTAATTATATATATATATATATATGTTTAAATAATTAACAAATTAACTTGATGTTTAGGGGACACATATAAGAAACAATGGTCTGGAATGGAAAGAAATGGGTTTGATGTTGGTCCTTCCACTTATTAATTTATATGTTCACAAGCATATTATTAACAACTCTGGGTCGCTCTGCAGGCTGGGTATATACCCTCTTCCCAGCATCACGATTAGCATGTTTAGCAGGACTTCTGGGTCAACGCATCAAATTTAAACTGCAACACAAAACTTCCCTCCACTGATATCTAAGCAACTGAGCAAAAAGAATTGCATCAACCAAAAAAAAAAAAAAAAGAAAAGAAAAGAAAAAAAAAGAATTAAACTAGGAATGTACATTTTTTAAAGTAATGGAAGGAAAGTTACAGCTGACTCTAGAGTAGAGAGTGGGACACAGGACAGTTTCATTCCTAACCACACCCCTCCTACCAGACTGCACCGTATCCCAGGAGTTCAGTGAGTTTACAAAGTCCTGAAATATTTCACTAATACCCCCAAACCTGAACAGAAGCAGACTGAACACACATTTTTATCCTTTTCCTCTTTTAACAAAGGAGTAATGGAATGTTTCATGGGGTGAAGCAGGTTAAATGAAGAAAAAAGTCAATGTGGGTGTAACTCTCTGATGAAAACGAAGGTTCCAGAGCTACATACTGAATTGAAGAACAAGCTGAAGTTCAAGGATACCCCTGTCCCATGAAAATGTGAATGCCTCCTAGCTAGTTGTATTGAACATACATGGTTAAAAAAAACTGTGGAAGCAGAGCAGATCCTAGGTATCCTAAAACAGAGCTCCTCAGCTGACCAAATATAATGTCAACATAGAACTGCCAAAGCATAAGCAAGGTGAAAAGAAACAGCATGGCAACTCTGCAAACACATGACAGCAAAAAGGGTGGGAGTAGTAAAAGGAGCAGAATATCAAAAGGACAAAGAACCAAGCCCAGGAGGGAAAAATTACTCAGTGAACAGAAGGAAATTCCTCTATAAATTGTGTTATGCTATAAAACAGGTTAATTATTTAATGGATGCAGTGAGATGATAAAAGGATAGAATGAGATGAAAGGGGAGATTGCATAGTTAAGGCAATAAATTGATACCCAAATTAAAATCATTCCTGAACTAAGAAATATATTAGAACTAGCAAGGAATTGAATAGACATAGGTAAAGAGCAAATTACCGGCATGTGAAAAGTTGAAAGTAAAGGCAATGAATGTAGCTAAAAAAGACAAAAACATTCTAACAACTAGAAAGGAACTAAATTTTATGGTGGAGAAAAGCAATCCATCCTACAAACTGCTGCCTCTGAGGTAGAGAATCCAACAAATTAACCCAAAAACTATGTTGTGTTACAGTACAAGAAAAAATAAACCCTGAGATTCCAAGAAAAAAACTGATGTGGGGCTTCCCTGGTGGCGCAGTGGTTGAGAGTCCGCCTGCCGATGCAGGGGATGCTAGTTCGTGCCCCGGTCCGGGAAGATCCCACATGCCGCGGAGCGGCTGGGCCCGTGAGCCATGGCCGCTGAGCCTGCGCGTCCGGAGCCTGTGCTCCGCAACGGGAGAGGCCACAACAGTGAGAGGCCCGCGTACCACACACACAAAAAAACTGATGTGTTAGAGTAAAAGAGCATATCCTGATTGGGCATATCAAATGTGATAGAGGACCTTCAACACTGACAGACTATCAAACATCAAGAATAAAGAAATAAACAGGAATCCAGGTAAATTGTGAAAATCACCCACAGCAGTTAAAAAATCACGCTGGCCTTCTATTTATCCACCGCGTCAATGAATGACAGATGATGATGGAATAATGTCTATTATGTTCTAAGAGAAGGAAAATGGTTTCCCAAGAGTATTATCTCCAGCTAAGAGGTTGTTCACATTTAAAAGCATCAGGCAGACTTTCTTGAACATAAAAGAAATGAGGCAATAGAAAAACCATGAAGTCTTTAATCTGGCCAATAGATAGATGAATCAAATTTTTAAACTTGAGAAAGAAGAAGCCATGGCAAAAATACAGTGGTGTTAAGCCTTAAATCTATCTTACCATCCTTCCAGTGTCCCAATATGTTAGAAAATGTTCATATTAAGAATTTGGAGAAAAATAAACTGAGCTATCACATGTGATAATGTACATTTTAATTACCATGTTTTGTAAAGATGGTTGAGCTGTCAGTGTCATTGCAAAGGTGTCCAAGCCCACTTCCTTGGCAGTAATACAGAGCATCAGGGGGTGGCGAGAGGACCATTCAGCAGGTCCGCACACCACCAGGCTGCAGGCAGATATTTATCTGAAATATATGTCTGAATCACAAGCTTTGATAAGAGAGAAAGTTGAGAATCCATGACAGAATCAGGACCTTGGCATCAGATGGGACCATCAAAGGGACCATTAGGTTACTCAGTGATACTAAGTAGCATAAAAATAATTATTAGATACATCATAACAAATTTATAATTCTCTTCTCCCCTAGGAAAAATAAGAAAGACATGGTCTCTGTTCTTTGAAATATTGTACAGCTCGCATTGTATGGTGTGATGAAAAGATCATTTAACCAAATGCCAGGAAAATTTAATTTACAGTTCAACATATTTGATTATCTATAGATGTAATAGATGACATATAGATTAACTAAGAAAAAAATGCATGTGTGTTGAGAGTTTAGCTGAGCTATTCCATGATATTGCTGCCTCAGCATCCATTTGGTTCAGCCTGCAGGGATTTAAATGGACACCAGCCCCTCATGCAAGTTCATGCCCTATATGGCCACCCAGTGGGTGAGACACGAGTGAATGTAAGCTCGTGAAATAATTCCCCACTAGCCCTTGTTCAACAGCCTCCCCTGTCTCTCACGTGGATTTCCTCTTGTGCACCCCTTAGATAAGACCCCCGTGGAGCTTACCAAAATGCTGCTTTTTCCTTTTTCATTGACCAATTTGGCCTTAGCCTAGGAACCCCAAAGCACTTCACCCACAGACCCTAACAAAGGCATGTGCCCCAGGTCCTCTGTCTCCCTCTGTTCTGCACTCTGCCTTGACCTCTCCCCCAACCCATTGGATGCTGGAGGCGCATAGGGTGTTTCCTCCAGGACGGTGAGTAATAAACTTCTCTATTTCAATTTCTCTTGTGATCTGTTGTTGAACTAGGATTCACCATCCAACACCCTGTGCTCCACTTAACAAATGTTCATTTAACTAAGTCAAAACGATATGACAATTTCAACAGAAGTCCCCACATCTAATAAAAAATATTTTTAAAGTAACAAAAGGAATACACCTTACTATAAGTGTTTATCTGAAATCAAAAGTTGAAACATGTGGCATTCATTTTAAAAATAGGGAAATAATAAAGATATCCATTATCAGCAATGTCTTAAAGGATTTGGGGTTGTGAGAAACAGAAACCCACTAGAAACAGACCACAAAAAGGAGGGTTTGTTATAGTAGAATCTAAAGTCTAAAGGGGAAACTGCTCCCCACAATAGGTTGAAAGATAACGAGCAGCATCTGTTTCTGTCTTTCTGATGCTAGATGTCGTGTTGGATTGCTTTCAGTGGGTTGAGGGTTGTGTGTGTGTGTGTGCGCGCATGCATGTGCGAACTCCCTGCAGCCTGACTTTCTACAGGATGGCCAGTTCCTGCTCCTGGGGTTTACAGGAGGCTTGGGGTTGCCATAGTGTCAACTCTAGCCTCCTCGGTACTTACTTCATGGCTCCCGTGGAACACCATCTAACTCCCAGTCTTGCTGATCGCTGACTGTCCAATGAACTACCTTTCTCTGAATCATGTGCCCATTTTTTTAAGCAATCAACCATGACTGGGCTGTACTCAAGTAGTGCTCAACTGTCAAGCAGAACTAAATCTACAAACAGAACAGTTAGGAAAGGGAGGTTGAACAGACAGGGAAACTAATCAATGTCTCTTCTACAGTTGTTTTTGTAATAAAATTATAAAAATAAGTAAGATTTAAATAAGAAATAAAAAATATATTGGGAACTGAAAAATCATTATGCACAATTAGAATAATTACATAAAGAAAAGACCAAATAAATCTGCTATTAAAAATAAATTATCAATTAGAAATAATAAAATAGTGAAATGGAAAGATAGAACATCTAAAAAGTTTATAGAAGTTTTATATTCCGTAACAGGTAGCTAAAACATAATGATAAAGGAGATCATTTCTCAATAACAATAAAATTATAAAATGTTAACAAAAGAGTTTAATGAAAGCTACACAGAACTTTCACAATGAAAAAATGTTGAGTAGGAAATATAAAGAAAACCTTTAGTAAAGGAAGAGTTACAATTTAGACCTCAATAAAGAGATTAATATTTTCTCAAAGTTAATTTATATAGGTATTATATAGGTATTATAATCCCACTCAAATTCTCAATTGGAAAGATAAGAAGATACTTCTAAAATTGATTTTGGAAAAACATTTTAAATAATTGGAATATTAAAGAAATATTTTAAAAAAGGAATTATCACAGATTTTTTAGATATAAGAAAAGGAACGTGTTACTTTAGGAGAACTGAGTTTTATCAGATATTAAAACCTTATAAAACATCAAAATTAAAGGTTTAGTTCTGCAATAAAAATAGATAAAAGGAAAAATAGAACAAAATAGGTCAATCAGAAATTGCACCAGCATTATATTAAAACTTCAATGGTTAAAAATAAAGATTATTAATAAATTATATGGATAAAAGATATTAATTTTAAAAGAAATTAAATTAGATATTTACTTTACATTATCCACTAAAATAAATTCCAGGTCTATAAAAGAATCATTTTTAACAAATTCATAAATATTAGAATAATTAAGATATCTATTATATCTGCAGAAAAATGATAACTTTCTTAAGGTTAAAGTACCAAGTAAAATCACAAAAGAAAGATTAACAAATTTATGTATGCAAAATTCTAAACTTTTATTTAAAAAGATTTACCAAAAATCTCCTCAATTGAAAAGGAAAAAGAAACAAGTAGATAGGAGTAATATTTGATATCAAATATTTTGTCCTATAGCATATAAACTCTCACTAAAATGTACAAGAATAGCAACAAAACCATTAAAATTGAAATAGAGAGCAATTTGTACAAGAAAAAACACAAATACATTTAAACAAATGGAAAAATGTTCATTCTCTCTAAATAAAAAAGATATGCACACTGAAGCAAACTTGAATACTCTCATGTAGCTACAAAACAAGAAAATATTTCTGGTAACAGTGGACAAATCTAATGAAGATGTTATCACACTAGAACTTTCCAGCACATTGCAAACTGGTAAAACTGATCTGGATGGCAATATCACAAAATGAACACCAAGGGAAATAAAACATTTTTTCCATTTTTACCACACAAAAGAGACAAAAGAATGAGCATAAGCTTTGAGGCCAAGCAGACATGGGCTCCATTTCTGATATCACATCTCAGCTTCACTTTCTTCATTGATTAAAAGATGATAAAAAAGTCCAGGACCAGATGGTTTCACAGGTGAATTCTATCAAACATTTAGAGAAGAGCTAACACCTATCCTTCTCAAATTCTTCCCCAAAATTGTAGAGGGTGGAACACTCCCAAATTCATTCTATGAGGCTACCATCACCCTGATACCAAAACCAGACCAAAATATCACACAAAAAAGAAAATTACAGGCCAATATCACTGATGAACAAAGATGCAAAAAACGTAAACAAAATGCTAGCAAACAGAATGCAACAACACATTAAAAGGATCATACACCTTGATCAAGTGGGATTTATTCCAGGGATGCAAAAATTCTTCAATATATGCAAATCAATCAATGTGATACACCATATTAATAATTAAAGAATAAAAACCACATGATCATCTCAATAGATGAAGAAAACGCTTTGACAAAATTCAACACCCATTTATGATAAAAACTCTCCAGAAAGTGGGCATAGAGGGAACCTATCTCAACATAATAAAGGTCATATATGACAAACTCACAGCAAACATTATTCTCAATTGTGAAAACTGAAAGCATTTCCTCTAAGATAAGGAACAAGACAAGGTATCCACTCTCACCACTATTATTCAGCATAGTTTTGGAAGTCTTAGCCATGGCAGTCAGAGGAGAAAAAGAAAAGGAATACAAATTGGAAAAGAAGTAAAACTGTCACTGTTTGCAGATGACATAATACTATACATAGAAAATCCTAAAGATGCTACCAGAAAACTACTAGAGCTAATCAATGAATTTGGTAAAGTAGCAGGATACAAAATTAATGCACAGAAATCTCTGGCATTCCTATACACTAATGATGAAAAATCTGAAAGTGAAATTGAGAAAACACTCCCTTTTACCACTGCAACAAAAAGAATAAAATACATAGGCATAAGACCTGTATGCAGAAAACTATAAGACACTGATGAAAGAAATTAAAGATGATACAAACAGATGGAGTGATATACCATGTTCTTGGATAAGAAGAATCAACATTGTAAAAATGACTCTACTACCCAAAACAATCTACAGATTCAATGCAATTCCTATCAAATTATCAATGGCATTTTTCTCAGAACTAGAACAAAAAATTTTACAATTTATATGGAAACACAAAAGACCGCAAATAACCAAAGCAATCTCGAGCAAGAAAAACGGAGCTGGAGGAATCAGGTTCCCTGATTTCAGATTATACTACAAAGCTACAGTAATCAAGACGGTATGGTACTGGCACAAAAACAGAAATATAGATCAATGAAACAGGATAGAAAGCCCAGAGATAAACTCACACACATATGGTCACCTTATCTTTGATAAAGGAGGCCAGAATATGCAGTGGAGAAAAGACAGCCTCTTTAATAAGTTGTGCTGGGAAAACTGGACAGCTACATGTAAAAGAATGAATTTAGAACACTCCCTAACACCATAGACAAAAATAAACTCAAAATGGAATAAAGAGCTAAATGTAAGACCAGACACTATAAAACTCATAGAGGAAAATATAGGCAGAACACTCTATGACATAAATCACAGCAAGATCTTTTTTGACCCAACTCCTAGAGTAATGAAAATTAAAACAAAATTAAACAAGTAGGACCTACTTACACTTAAAAGTTTTGCACAGGAAAGGAAACCATAAACAAGACCAAAAGACAACCCTCAGAATGGGAGAAAATATTTGCAAATGAAGTAACTGACAGAGGATTAATCTCCAAAATACACAGACAGCTCATACAGCTCAATATTAAAAAAACAAACAACCCAATCAAAAAATGGGCAGAAGACCTAAATAGACATTTCTCCAAAGACATACGGATTGCCAACAAACACATGAAAAGATGCTCAACATCACTAATTATTAGAGAAATGCAAATCAAAACTACAATGAGGTAACACCTCACACCAGTTAGAATGGCCATCAAAAGAAATCTACAAACAATAAATTCTGGAGAGGGTGTGGAGAAAAGGGAACCCTCATACACTGTTAGTGGGAATGTAAATTGATACAGTCACTATGGAAATTAGTATGGAGGTTCCTTAAACTAAAAATAAAACTACTATATGAGCCAACAATCCCACTACTGGGCATATACCCAGAGAAAACCATAATTCAAATTATACGTGCACCCCAATGTTCATAGTGGCGCTATTTACAATAGTCAGAACATGGAAGCAACCTAAATGTCCATCAACAGAGAAATGGATAAAGAAGATGTGGTACATATATACAATGGAATATTACTCAGCCATAAAAAGGAATGAAATTGGGTCATTTGTAGAGACATCGATGGACCTAGAGAGTGTCATACAGAATTAAGTAAGTCAGAAAGAGAAAAACAAACATCGTATAATAATGCATATATGTGGAATCTAGAAAAATGGTATAGATGATCTTATTTGCAGAGCAGAAATAGAGACACAGACGTAAAGAACAAATGTATGGGAACAAGGGAGAAAGGGGTGGGGTGGGTGGAATTGGGAGACTGGGATTGACACATATATATTATTGATACTAAATAGACAACTGATGGAAACATACTGTACAGCACAGGGAACTCTACCTAATGCACTGTGGTAACCTAAATGGGAGGGAAATCCAAAAGGAGGGGATATCTGTATGTATATGGCTGATTCATTTTGTTGTGCAGTGGAGGCTAACACAACATTGTAAAGCAACCATACTCCAATAAAATTTAATTTTAAAAGAGAGGAAAAGAAATAAAAGATGATAACAGCAACTATCACTAAGATTTCCATGAAGATTAAAGATGATAACAATGCCCATAAATGCCTAAGACTTTATAGACACAAAATAGCTTTTACTACCTATGTTTCCTTCCTGCTGTCCCCACAAAGCACATACATGACCAGATACACACATAAAAATGAACACACTTGATGGAAATGTAAATTGGTGCAGCTACTGTGGAAAACAGTGTGGCAGTTCCTCAAAAAACTAAAATTAGAATCACCATATGATCCAGCAATTCCACTCCTGGGTGTCTGTCCAAAGAAAATAAAAACACTAGTTCAAAAAGATACCTGCAACTTAATGTTCATAGCAATATTATTTACAATTGCCAAGACGCGGAAGCAACCTACGTGTCCATCAACAGATGAATTAATAAACAAAACATGGTATATTTGTGTGTGAGTGCATGTGTGCACACAATGCAATACTACTCAGCCATAAAAAAGAATAAAATTTGCAGCAATGTGGATGGACCTAGAGAATACTATGCTTAATGAAATGTCAGACAGAGAAAAACAAATACTGTATGTTATCACTTACATGTGGAATCTAAAAGCTAAAACAAACCAGTAAATATAACAAAAAAGAAACAGACTCACAGATATAGAGACAAACTAGTGGTTACCAGTGGGCAGAGGGAAGGGGGGAGGAGAAAAATAGGGGTGGGAGATTGAGATATAAACTACTATGTATAAAATAAATAAGCTACAAGGATATATTGTACATCACAGGAAATACGGCCAATATTTTATAATAACTATAAATGGAGTATAATCTTTAAAAATTGTGAATCACTATCTTATATACCTGAAACTTATTTAATACTGTAAATCAACTATACATCAATAAAAAACAGACACACACACACACACACAGATACATACATAAACCTGAATGCACATACACAAATATACACATACATGAAATTTTAGTTTAGGGAAATATTTTAATCAAAGCCTAGTACCATTGAGATCTGAAGGGAAATGGCAAGTCATTCCTAAACCGTTAAAAGGGCTTGGGAGTTCTCCAGCTACAAACTTGTCAGTATGAGGAAGGCAGGATCCAAAGGGACCAAAAAGAAAAAGACAGCATTCAGGACAGAATCAAGGACCAGCCCAAACGAGCCCTCACCCATTGCCAAGGGCAAATGGCCTCCCTCCATACACCTGAATTCCATCTTAGGAAGAGAAGCGTCTCTTAAAATGCTGAAAACCACCACACAACAGTGTCTGAGTGTTGCTTGGAAGGGCTGTTTAATTTATCCACTTGGTCTTAGCTTTAAACTGCCTTGCACATTTAGGTAATTTTTTCCCCACTAACCAAAAGATGAGCTCTCCAGAAGAGAAACAGATCAGTTGCAGAAAAAAATAATTACTTTCCTCTGCACTTCACAATTGCAATGTGAACTAAAATTTGTAGGTGTTGCATGTGAAAACTCAAAAAAAAAAAAAAAACTCATGGACAAGCTAATTTCATATATTCTTATTATTAGACTTATAAATTCTTACTGCTAATAGCAATTTATGTCATTATTCTTGAAACGGCAGCAAAAGATTCTTTCTAGAGGTCCTAACTTATAATCTATTATAGTACGTGAAACAAGATGTCTACAAGTCACATGGATCCATACATTATGGAGGGTCTCTTTTCTCTCTGCTTACACAGACCATTAGTAAATACTTAAAGATCCCAGTTTTGAATCTACTGCTGATGTTTTTCCAGCCTCTATTGTTGCCTTCAGTTTGTTCCTCCATTTCCTAATTGCTCACTTGTTTCTTCATCCTATTTATAGCTCTATGTTTTCCCCACACTGTCGGAATGATTTCCAGCTGCAACAGTCTTTCAAATATTTCTGGGGGAAAAGAAATCTCATCTTGTACAGAAATAACCAACCTCAAAGGGATTCATTTTATTGTCCAGGCCTTTTTACGATTAGAAAACCTTTTCATATTATTCATGAGTCTAAAATGACTCATTCATATAATTTAGATTTTTAAGCTTTTAGTTTAAGGACTACAATTTCCTAATGACATCTTCAGTGCTAGGTAGACAGTCTGCACTGAAATTTATGTTCTTTCTTAAAAAAAGAAATGTTAGCACTTACCCCACCTTTTAACTTAGGCTGCAGAACTAAAGAAATAGGTTTATATTCTTTAAAGTGGGAAAGATTCTTAATAACTGCCTGAAGTGACACACTATAATAGGAAGTGAGTTTTGGTGCTAATGGATTTCTGCTTAATGAAATCACACATTTATGTAAATTTAATACAGGGAAACCATTATGTGTGGGTGTATTACTTTTGAAAACTTTCTTGTTTTGTCCATCTAAAACGAATAGATGCTCATTGTGGAAAATAGGAAAAAAGGGGAGAAAAAAGTCAACCATACTCCCACTATACAAAATAATATCAAGGTTAACTCTTGGTGACTTGATTTTCTTTTTAGTGTGGATCAAAACAGAATTTGGGGTTTTGTTTTATTCTTTTTTTTTCTTTTGGTTTCATGTAATTATGTTCATTCTAAATATGAAACTTCATAAATATATGTCTATACATATATGTATGTATATATAAATGTATTTATACATAAAATACCTTGCCTTTTTACTATGGCATTAATATTTCTCCTATTATAAATTTTTACAAAAGTACCTTAAAACAATTACATAGTATCCCATTGAACGGTAATACCTGACTTTATTCAACATTTATATTATGTGGCATGTTAAAGTGGTTTCCAACTTTATTACATAAAGCATGAAAAGAACATCTTTAAACAGAAAGCTTTTTAATTATTTGGGCTTAGTGCCTTAGGACTGATTCTCAGAAATGGAGTTATTAGTTCAGAGAAGAAATATGTCAAGGTACATGTTACCAATTTTTTTTCCAAAAGATTTGCAAGTTTGCACTCCCTCTTACAATGTATGGATATACCCATTCCATTGTACCCCTACCTTACTAGCAATTAAGTATTCTCATTGAAAACAAAGTATGTTTGTTAATTTGCTGGGAAGAAATGACATTTTATTGTCATCTTAATTTGCAAATAAACTCATTATCTACACTTTTATAAAAGTTAATAGTTTTTCATTTGAGTTTATTAGGGGTTTCTAATAATATAATATAATCCACATATAATTATAAATAAACATTTCATATAAGTACATTAATATAACAATCCCAATATATTTAAAGTTTCTAATACTATCACTTGCTTCATTCCTTCATTATTCATAACCCTTTATGTATATTTAATATTTCACAGTATTAATTAGCTATTCCAGATTGCTAGATTTATAGTCCTGAGGTTACAAGTTAATCCAATAGAAACTGAATTATTTAAGGTTCTCAAAAAGCAAGTTATTTCAAATAAAATCAATGATAAATCTCCATTAAGATGCAAAATATCTTGGAGTAAAGCAAAAAATTATTTTGTAATTCATAAGTCCCATATTTAAATAGTGCTTAAAATGAACGCCATTTGTGATACATGTAAAATGCCATTTATCAAAACCATAAATAAATTCTTAAAATCAAAAGTACAGTTTCAAAGTCTTTCTTGAGCACTTTGATTCTAGCTGGCTAGCATCTTTACTATGTATTAGATTATGAAAATTGGCAGTGGTAGGAGCTTGGGAAAATACCCCTGTTTTAACTTATTATGAATTGTAACATATACAAAATGTACAGAGCAATAACCTATTATGTCAAACTTGGTTTTAATGTTCTTGAAATCAGGTGTAATTTATAAGAGGAAGCAAGTACTCTGGCAACCCCAGGGTATAGGCCAAAAATAAAGTAGATTTTTAAAAAAGAACACATTTTTAAATAAACCAGAAAACAGATATATTTGGTAAATGTTGGAAGTGCTGCAGAAGGTTGGCACTAGAAAATAATTGTAAAGACACAAAAAGTCACAGAAGGGAATTAGTCTAGCCAGATAGAAGAATTTGCAGAATACAGACTTAATAAGGAAGTTTTTGGTAGGAAAGGCTGTGTGGCAGAATATTAAAACACAACCCTCCTGTCTTACATTTTCACCTGAGACCCCAAATGGAGAACATTCCCTGCCAAGCATCCTCATAATTTTTAAGTGACATCTATGTAAGATTTGCAAAGGGGTGGCTAAAACCAGTTCTAAGAGCTTTTGTCAAACAGCACATCCCCCCTAGAGTATATAAAAGAAAGCAAGAAGGAGAGAGATAAAAAGAACACGTTTGAGCAGAAAGCTTTTTCATCATTTGAGCTTTCTTTCATTAGGATTGATTACCAGGAATGGAATTATTAGTTCAAAAGGAAAAACTATTGGAAGGATGAACCTCATGAGGACCTTAGAGAGACCGGAGATGGAGGAAAGCACCACATGTTCTGTGCTGTGGCACTTATCTTCCCACCCACAGAGGAGTGAGGGGTACCTCCTTAAGCCAAGTGAAGAGAACATGGTATAAGAAAGCCACTCTGAGGACATATGTCTCTCAAACTCATGGGGACCCTAAAGGAGAAAGAGGCTGCTCTACCTGCCGGGAGACAGAACCAAAAGGCAGTATCTTATTGGAAGTAGCCTGTATGTCTAGAGTAGAATGGGACAAAAGTGAATCAAGAAGCTAGATATAGGGGCTTCCCTGGTGGTGCAGTGGTTAAGAATCCGCCTGCCAATGCAAGGGACATGGATTCGAGCCCTGGTCCGCGAAGATCCCACATGCCGTGGAGCAACTAAGCCTGTGTGCCGCAACTACTGAGCCTGTGCTCTAGAGCCCGCGAGCCGCAACTACTGAAGCCCACATGCCTAGAGCCCGTGCTCCGCAACAAGAGAAGTCACCGCAATGAGAAGCCCGCACACCGCACCGAAGAGTAACCCCCGCTCGCCGCAAGTAGATAAAGCCCATGTGCAGCAACAAAGACCCAATGCAGCCAAAGATTTATGAATTAATTTTTTAAAAAGGAAGCTAGAGATGGAGAGTCAAACTCTAGGATCTGAGGGAAAATAGGAAGCAACCACCTGGAAAAGGTATCTCCAGAAAACTGGAATTGGAGGACTTTAAGGGGAATCTCCAAGGAAGCCATAAAAATACCCCCCAAGAGAAAGAGTCTGCCATGGACATCTGTCATCTCTACCTCTACCAACCATACCAATGAAATAAGACCTGCTTTCCCCCTTACCAGCACCCTCCACCACTACAGTCTTTAACCCTGGAGGAACTAGAAGCAGCATGGTGGTCACAGGTGTGGAGTAAAAGAAAAGTAAGAACTAGTAATGAAACTGACTACAGGGCTCTTCTCCATGGCAGGACTCCAGAATGGCAAAAGCCCAGACTGGAAGTTGGAACAGATATTTTCATCTCCATCATTTTTGGATAGTGATAATAATAATAGCTAACACATATATAGTACCTACCACTTGTCATCACTGCTGCAAATCCTTTATACATAATAACCCTTTAATCTTAAAAAGACTATGAAATAGGTGCTCTATTATTTTCTCCATTTTTCAGATGAGAAAACAGAGGCATGGAAAGGTCAAAGTCACATGGCTAAGTAAATGGCAAAGCCAAGATTCAAAACCAGGAAATCTAGCTCCAGAGTCCATAAGCTCTTTGCTAGGTCAGATTAAAAATTATCCAAAACAACAGAGAAATTCAACATCCCTTACAGCCTGACCAGATTGTAGACTATTGGCTCACATCAATAAAGTCAAGTTGCAATGGACTGTGAACAAATATTTCTGATTTTCCCAGCATGCTAATTCTGAAAGGACCCCCTGATGTCACCTGGACCTGGGGTAGAAAACAGGCAGCAGGCCCCAAGCACCAGGCCAACCAGCAGCCTCTTTTACATGAACAGTACACTGAATAGATATTTTAATACTAAGATTTACCAGAAAAGTTGTGGGGTCTGCCTGAGATTTCTTACCAGGAGGGGGAAAAATGACAAAAGTTTTTTTTTTTTTTCTTTAAGATGCAGCGGTGAGTAAGAATAAATTTCTTTTCTCCGTGCACCATGCCAACCACCGTTCTCAATAAATTAGTTAGAGGGAGAACCAGTGGGATACTGGAGCCAGCTAGGAAGAGCCAGTTCTGTGCATCTCTTCCCAAATCTGAGTTCAGTGGCACCCCATAGGTAGTTTGAAATCAGCCACAGTGGGAGTATTTACACCATGGAAATTGCAAATGCTACAAGTCAGATTTTTCTTCTGCTTCTAAGAGCTGGCTGTTAAACATTTACCAGCACACCAATGGAAAGAACCTCTCATTTGGAATTCAGACGGGATGTAAAGAAGTTTTGACCTGGACCAAGGAGTGGAACTCTGGACAGGAGTCAGCAAGAAAGCAGTGGCATCCCCAAAGATACCCAAAGATCAAGACTAAGAGAGGAAATAATAACCTGAAAATAAACCCAAGCATGATAATGTTATAAAGGCCACCTCACCTCTGGATACACCATTTGGACTAAAGGTCAGTTTTAAAAAATAGCCTAAAGGTTAAGGAAGGAATATCACAAAGAAATACAGGAAGGCAGGAGCAGCACAATGCAGAGACCAACAGTGCCAGAGCTACCGGACCTTAGGCTGACTTCTGAGCATCCTGGGCTAGAACCCAATGTAGACAGGACTGGTAGTCTGCAAAAGAGGCTGCCAGAATGTATATGTAGCCCTGTTTACATTTCAACGAATTCTAGAGACTTTGTATATTATGAGAGTCTTTCTCTAAGATTTGTTACCGCTTTTGATCCCACAGTCCTTAGCAATATAAACAAATAGCAGTAAAAAAAAAAAACAAAACACAAAAGTTATTAGGCTTGCCTCAAATACAGCAGAGCAGGGGAAAGTTAAGGGAAATATGTGCATAAGAGCATCCTGGGGAGAAAGCTTGACAGAGGAATGTAAAAATAAAGAAGCAGAACCAAGTATCTGAGGAATCTGTCAGCTAGTCTTCTAGTAGATTAGCCAGCAGGAGGGTTGCAAGACACTCATTGTTTCTCTGAGATTCAGATGAACATCGTTCACAGAGACGGTGTTTCTTAGAAAATATATATTTATGCATCAGGCATCTCGTTAGGTTGAGGATTTGCTGCAGGTTCCCTTCTCTGATCTTATGGTGATTTTTGAGCCTCTGACCTTTCTCTTATTGTTAATTATGATTTGATGTGGAATTATAAACCCCACTAAAATGATTTAAATCCCTTAGAAAAGATCAAAAGCTACAGCGATGATACCATTTGAAGGTAATAACCAAAATTTTCCAGAATGACTAAATAGTCCTTTGCTTATGCATAAATAAATCTTGGTATAATTGATCTTTCAGGGATCAATTTATTGCTAATCATTCTGTCAGAACCATTTTGGTTTTGCATTCCCCAGCAAAGATAAACCATCCAACTTAGATCTTATGTCCCATAGATGTTGTATCTTGTACCATGTTGAACTGGAAGATCATCATAGAAGTGTACTGTTGGAAGATGATCTAATTTAACCTGTCTATTCTATAAGAAAGTAACCCAATAGTCAGAGAAATTAAGTGACTTATCTCAAGATCATACAGTTCAGTAAAAGAATTCCATTGACCTATGCATCAATTAAACACTTAACATTTGGTTACTTCAAAAGGTGATAAACTGAGAGGCACTGAATGTTGGAGTGAATGCTATCCTATTTTTCTATTCCTGAATTCATCTAATACCTCTTTGTAATGATCAATAAATGTCCCTATTGAGGCACAGATAGTAGATAGTTGCATGTTTATGTGATTTAGGGTATAAGAGAAAGGACCCCAGCTGTTACAGTACCAATCTCGTGCCCCACTGCCCACAGCCCACAAGGAGCTATTAGTTACTGAGAATGAAGTTGCCATACCTCTAAGCGGTATTATATTAAAACCCTCAAGATTGTGTGATCCTGGGAAATAGCCATAACTTATCTGAGCCTTGGTTTTATTATCATTTTTTTAAATATTGGAAAATAGAACTTTAAGCTATCTCCCAATTATAAATGTAATGGGAATGAAACTCAGCTGTGCAAAAAAAAAAAATACTATCCATCCATTCTAGGCTACACATTTTTAATTTACATCTTTACATCTCTGAAATTGGAACGCTTCTTATAAATCAAAGGTGTCTTAGCATCACTGTCACGGGGCAGTTATGGTGGAGCTGTCACTTCCTGACCAAAAGAAGTGGAAAGTGGCTTGGAAGAATGTCCCAGAGAAAATAGTGGACACGCATTCTTTTCCTCTCATTCCTACCTATTTCTTTTTTTAATCAAATTTTAATTGACATGAAATATTATATTAATTTCAAGGAACATGTTTTTAATAAATGCTGCATGTCCAGTGCTTTCACAGCACAGAGGAAGATACTGAAAAGAAACTATGAACATTGACAAGTCTGAATCAAAAAGGAGATTCAGAAGAGCATGACTCCAAATGGGAAAAACTATTATGAATATGGGTTAAAATAGATTTTGCTTATATTTTTCCTTTTTATTTGTGTCCTGGGGTAGTACATGACAGAAGTCTATGTCTAGAGAAATCTAGAAAAACGGTTTCATCAGTATAAAATAAAAACACCGAGAGAAATGATAGCAGTATGTCACAATTTAATGGCAATTTGTTTTCTTGGTGGAACATAACATGATTCAACATCTTGGAGTAAATGGCGTCTTAGAGTTCATAAAATATGATATCCCATTCCTCAGTTGTCTATAGATCAAGTGCATTTCAATTCCGAGCCCCTATTCTGACAGCCTGATGGTAAACTCAACTTCAGTTAGATGACCACCTCTAGCCCATGTTTTCATGTGTGTTGATATTTGGAAAGCGGATAAGTCAGGTGCCTGGGGTTCTGCCTCTTTAAACACACACAAACAGCCATTTCTTTCTCAGTTCTTCCAGAAGTGCAGCCAGGAGCTGAGCACAGATCTCCTCTGTTCGAACAACCATAGATCTCTCCTTCTGCCTCCATGGGAATCTTCTCAAAATCATTCTTTTTCATGAAGAGATTAATTCCTCCCCATAGAAAGGGAGTCCAATAGATAACACTTCTGGCTATTTCCTGTGATCTACCTATCCAACTTTTCATCAAATGCCACAAGAGCAAAGGGCAGGCAACCTTCCTTTGCAGGCTCATACTTCTCACCTGTGGCTCTAAGGCTGCTTTACTGACTGACTGAGACATTAAAGCTTTGTCTTCAGTATCTTGCATGCTAGGTTGGCAATAAATATTTCCATCCAGTACAAATTACCATCCAGGACAATACTGCAATTCCACTTCTCTAGAGGTGATAGATGACTTTCCTTTTAAAGGTGAGCCAGTTCCTAGTTCCTGAAAACAAGCATTTCTCTTCACATTCAGCTTTCACACATTTTCAGAAACAATTTTTGAGGTTTTTGTCTTTCTTTCCAAGTCCATTAGGTGACAATTTTCAAATGCAGAGCACACCCAAAACTGAGAAGTGGGGAAGATTTGTATTCTTCGCCCTCAAAACCACCATTTAACCCTTCTTGTACTCTCCCCCTCAAATCAGTCCATGCCCTCTGTAGTGGCTTTTTTGATGTCTCAACTTGGCTGAGCTATAGTTCCCAGTTATTCAATCAAACATGAATCTAAACATTTCTATGAGAAGATTTGTGCAGATTTAATTAAAGTCCCTACTCAGTTGACTTTAATTAAGGGAAGTTATCCTGGATAATCTGGTAGGCCAAGCTTAATCAGTTGGAAGGCCTTAAAAAGCTGGGCTGAATAAAAAAGAATGGAATAATGCCATTTGCAGAAACATGGATGGACCTAGACATTATCATACTAAGTGAAGTAAGTCATACAGAGAAAGACAAATGTCAAATGATATCACTTATATATGAAACCAAAAAAAATGATGTAAATGAACTTATTTACAAAACAGAAACAGACTCACAGACATAGAAAACAAACTTATGGTTTTCAAAGGGGATGAAGAGAGGGCAGATAAATTAGGAGTTTGGGATTAACACATACATACTACTATATATAAATAAGATAAACAACAAGGACCTACTGTATAGCACAGGGAATGATATCCAATATTTTGTAATAACCTATAAGGGAAAAGAATCTGAAAATGAATATATAGATAGATAGATACATAGATAGAAACAGGTGTATATATATATAGAAATATAGATATATAGATAGGCTGAGGTAGATATAGATATAGATAGATATAGATATAGGTATAGACATAGATATAGATATAGATATATAGTCTGAGGCTTCCCTGAAAGAAGAAATTCTACCTGTGGACACCAGTTTTGGCCAGTGCCATTGAGATCCATCCTGCCCATGTCCCTCCCTTCCTACTGGTCCCAATTCTCTGGCTGAATTCCAACAGATACACCCTCCCCCACCACCATACTTGTACCCACCTGGGACTGTCTTTCTGGAGGCCCCCTGCTTTGGACCTCCCTTTCCCTCTTCCTTTACTCAAGTTTTACTTGTGTGCCATAGTCATGGTGTCCCTTGAACAAAAATATTGGGACTTGTTGTCTTATAATAGATTTTTTTATTCTATGAACATGTTTAAATGAAATATCTTAAGAGAACAAATATTAAATTCCACTTAATTATGTACATAATGACCCACATTATTCACAAGAATTTTAAAAGTTCCTTGAAATTGGTGTATCTGAGATATCCAGAGCATATGATCACCACACCTATACCCAAACTAGCTCTCTTCCAGTTGGAAATGAATATTATTCCATATATACTAAGGTGTTAGGTGTTTGGACATTGGATGTTTTTGCCATACAAGCATAAACTATTAAGTGTAATGCATCTCTCGATGTATTTTGTTTTTACAGAATTCTTCCAAAGTTATTACTTCATAAATCAGTGGTTCTGAAAGTGTGGTTCCCTGACCAGCAGAGTAAGCATTATTTGGGAACTTGTTAGAAATAGAAATGTAAATTCTTATCCCCACCCGAGACCTGCTGAATAAAAACCTCTGCAGAGAGAAGTCCCAGAAATTTGTGTTTTAATAAATCCTTCAGGGCTTCTCATGTGATCTAAAGTTTAAGAACTACTTCCTTAATCTAAGAGAAAGAAGCACAGTCACAGTACTGGTAACACATGGGATATTTTTGACAGGCAAATTTTTTTGACAGGGGAGTTAATTAGCTAAGGTATAAAAGAAAACAACTGGAAATTGTAAAATGACCATCAAAAACAAATTTATTAGGAAAACACTGGCAAATACAAGCATACCTCATTTTATTGCACTTCACAGATATTACATTTTTTACAGATTTAAGGTTTATGGGAAATCCTTGTCAAGCAATTCTATTGAAACCATTTTTCCAACAGTATATGCTAACTTCGTGTCTCTATGTCACTTTTTGGTAATTCTTGCAATATTTCAAACTTTTCATTATTATTATATTTGTTATGGTGATCTGTGATCAGTGATCTTTGATGCTACTATTGTAATTGTTTTAGGGCACCATGAACCACACTCACATAAGATGGCAAAATTATTGGTAAATGTTGAGTGTGTTCTGACTGCTCCACCTACTGGATGTTCCCCTTTCCTAGGACTTCCCTATATCCTGAAACACAACAATATTGAAATTAGGCCAATTAATAACCCTACAGTGGCCTCTAAGTGTTCAAGTGAAAGGAAGAGTCATATGTCTCTCACTTTAAATCAAAAACTAGAAATGATTAAGCTTAGTGAGGAAGGCCAAAAGCTGAAAAAGGCTGAAAGCTAGGCCTCTTGCAGCAAACAGTTAGCCAAGTTGTGAACTCAAAAGAAAAGTTCTTGAAAAAAATTGAAAGTGCTACTCCAGTGAACACAAGAATGATTAAAAAAATGAAATAGTCTTAATGCTGATATGGAGAAAGTTGTAGTGGTCTGGATAGACGATTAAACCAGCCACAACATTCCCTTATGCCAAAACCTAATCCAGAGCAAGGCCTCATCTCTGTTCAATTCTATGAAGGCTGGGAGAGTTTAGGAAGCTGCAGTAGAAAAATTTGAAGCTAGCAGAGGTTGACTCATGAGGTTTAAGGAAAGAAGCCACCTCCAAAACTTAAAAGTGCAAGGTAAAGCAGCAAGGGCCAATGCAGAAGCTGCAGCAAATTATCCAGAAGATCTAGCTAAGGTCATTAATGGCGGTGGCTACACAGGTGTTTACAACAGACTTTCAATGTAGGTAAAACAGCATTATACTGGAAGAAGATGTCATCTAAGAGTTTCATAGCTGGAGAGGAGAAGTCAATGCCTGGCTTCAAAGGACAGGCTAACTCTCTCATTAGGGTGTAATTCAGCTGGTGACTTTAAGACATTTACCATTCCAAAAATCCTAGGCCTTTACAATTTATGCTAAATCTACTCTGCCTATACTCTGTAAATGGAACAACGAAGTCTGGATGGCAGCACATCTGTTTACAAAATGGTTTACTATTTTAAGCCCGTTGTTGAGACCTACTGCTCAAAAAAAAAAAAATTCCTTTCAAAGTATTACTGCTCATTGACAATGCAAATGGTTATCCAAGAGATCTGATGGAGATGCACAGGACACTATTGTTTACATGCCTGTGTCAGGGAGGAAGAAATTTTCCTCTACACTTCTAGGTTCTTCTGGCTGGTCTAAGAATTAAATTGGCATAAAACAGATTAACAGGAGAAAATCAAACATAAGTTTAATAACACATATACATAGGAGAGATGCAGAAAAACTAAGTAACTCACCAAAATGGCTGAAACCCTCACCTTAAATACTGTCTTCAGTTAAAGACAAAGTGGTTTGGGACTTCAAAGGAAAGTATGCAATTCACATGGAGATGGAAAAGCAAATGTTTGGTAAACAAATATTTGGTAGGCCATGTAGAGACAATGGGACACAGAGAGGAATTTTAATAAACAGACTTTGCTAGGTTCCCTGTCTACCATACTTAGTTCATACTATAGTTATCTATGATGATAGCTCTCTTCCTGGAAGAGGTCCGCTATCTACATTCTTTTAGGCAGTTAGGGGAATGTCAAAGTTTCTTCTTGTGTCCTTTGGACCTTGATTGTTGTCAGCTCAAAATAATCTACATGCCAAAGAGACATGCTGGGGTAGAAAATTTTGCTCCCCTACATCTGCTAACACAACATCCATTCTGCAGCCCAAAGAACAAGGAGTCATTTTGACTTTCAAATTTTATTTAATAAATATATTTGGTAAGACTATAGCTGCCATAGATAGTGATTCTTCTGATGGATCTGAGCAAAATCAATAGAAAACCTTCTGGAAAGGATTCACAATTCTAGATGCCATTAAGAACACTTGTGATTCATGGGAAGAGGTTAAAATACTGACACTAACAAGAGTTTGGAAGAAGTTGATTCCAATGCTCATGGATGATTTTCAGGGCCACAAGACCTCAGTGGAGGGAGTAACTGTAGATGTGGTGGCAATAACAAGAGAACTAGAATTAGAAGTGGAACCTAAAGATGTGACTGCATTGCTGCAATCTCATGATAAAACTTTAACAGAGGAGGAGAAGAGCAAAGAAAGTGGTTTCTCCAGATGGAATCTACTCTCGGTGAAGATGCTATGAAGACTATTGAAATGACAACAAAGAATTGAGACTATTACATAAACTTCGTTGACAAAACTGTGGTAGGTTTTGAGAGGATTGACTCCAAGTTTGAAAGAAGTTCTACTATGAGTAAAATGGTATCAAACAGCATTGCATGGTATAGAGAAATCATTCATGAAAGTAAGAGTCAGTTGATCCAGCAAATTTCATTGTTTTATTTTTTTTTAATTGCCATGTCCACCCCAACCTTCAGCAACCACCATCCTGGTCAATCAGCAGCCTTCAAGATCAAGGCAAGACCCTTCATCAGCAAAAAGATTACACTCTCTGAAGGCTCATATAATGGTTAGCATTTCTTAGCAATAAAGTATTTTAAATTAAGGTATATACATTTTTTGTCATAATGTTATTATTGCACACTTAACAGACTATGGTATAGTGTAAACATAAATTTTATATGCACTGGGAAATCAAAAAATGTGTGTCTTGCTTTATTGTGATATTCACTTTACTGCAGTGGTCTGGAACTAAACATGCAGTATCTCCAAGGTATGATGGTACCACCAAGTCCAAGGGTTTAACAGCCAATACCCAGGATATAGAGAACAGGAGCTCCAACAGCTTCCAGCCCAGCGTTTGTGAAACTTCCTTCTAAAGCATAGCCACAGGCAATGCAGTTCCCATCTTCTGCAGTTATCGTGTCTTAGTTCAAACTATGAAATTCCAGGTATTCAGGACCAGGAAAGCACAGTCTGAGTCAGAGTTTCACCCTGTAGCCAGGCAGGGTCACAGAGTAGGAACACTATCCTGAAAACCTTTCATCCCTGGGTCATAACCTTCATCTGAGAGAAAGGAGAAAGCTTGTGAGCTGAGAGTCACCCTAAGCTACACCTGCTACAAGACATCCTTATATTACCTTGATTCTCATACTATATGGACTACAGGTATAGTTAACCTCTCTCAGCATGACAGCAGATTATAATACTCCGAGTCATCTTCCACAGTTCATTTCAAATGTCCTCTCTAGGAAGCCCTCCATGGCCCTTTGAGTTGGAATTGGTGCTCATATCACTGGTCCTGAGTTCACATCAGCTCTTTTTCCTCCACACTCTGCCTCTGCCTCCAATCTCTTGCCATACCATCCCACTGGATGCTGTTTCGGAGTTTCTAACAGAGATAAATTCATTTAGAATATGGGGTTGAAAGTCGGGAAAAGGAGATTGTGTCAATATATTCCAACTGAAAATT
The DNA here is from genome assembly GCF_011762595.2 of Tursiops truncatus. Lineage (NCBI taxonomy): Eukaryota > Metazoa > Chordata > Mammalia > Artiodactyla > Delphinidae > Tursiops > Tursiops truncatus. The sequence continues at coordinate 128,820,581 of NC_047037.1, read as the reverse complement.
GAATATATCAGTAAACACAATAGATAAAGGAATTATATAAGCTTCCACTCTCTGGACAAAATTGAAATGGGCAAAGTATTTGGAAAACAGTGTGAAATTCAGTGTTGAATACATTTACCATTTTATTTGGATATTAAGTCCAATGTATATATGCTGGGATATATTGTGAAGTATTAACTCATATTCTCCCTACCTCTATCATGTTGCACCCCTTTTATTCAGGCTGCTGGACAGGAGGACTACAGGGACCATGTTCCATGTATGTATGTCATTGCAGCTCACTCAGAGAACTAAGTGGCCATATTTTACCTTTTGATTTTCAAAAAGTTCCTTTTCCATGTTACCATCACACACACACCACCATTTCCCATCTTCAGAGTCAGTAAAAACCTCTCTGTCTGGAAGGGAGGGAGAAAAGATGCAAAGTCATTTAAAACATCGGTCAACAAAATAATGTCTTTGTCATAGGAGACAATTTGGGGGGATGTAGACAATCTTAATCTACAGTTAAAAGACAAGGAAAGAGAGAAAGAGGAACAGAGAGGGGAAAGAAGAGGGAGAAGAGAAGGAAAGGGAGAAAAAGAACAGATCTTAACCCCCTCCCACAGGATACTAACAGGCCCAGCAACAACAGATAAGCTTTCCAGCAACTCTCCCATCAACATGCAAGTTGCTCTTTTATGTCCAAACACTCTAGAACAACATGGAAAAGCAACATGGAAAAGCAACATGGAAAATTGGAGAAACAAGAACCAAGTTGAGAAAATCTGTGAGAGTGAGTTGACCTCAGAATAATGACCTCATGCTTGAGATTTTCTCACAGGATGACAAGAATTTGATTTCCCTCCTTGAATAAATGTTATTTCTAGACACCCTTGGGCTGTCTGGAGATTCCAAGTTGCCCAGAACTCAGTTTTTTGACCCCATAAATGTGGTAACATTCTCTTTAAAATGAAGGATCAAACACCATGAGTGTTCATTCGATCTTTCTCTTCTTCCCTCCCCACTGCTCCCTTCTTATCTGGTTTCCATTCCTTTCTTCTCTTCCCACTTCAACTACGATTTTCCCCTTTTATTCATAGTTCTTTATTTCAGCCATATCTGGAATATTAGAAATGTCGAGACTCATCTCTTATTTGCATAAGAAACAGTTTCACCTGTCACTCTCTCTTCTTTGTACCAATGTTTTAGAACCTGCTATTGAACAGATGTATTCATACCTTTCCATGCCTTTAGAAAGAAGGGGGCTTAGGACTATTAGAATCAGAATTAGGACACCTATTTTCTAGCCCCATGATTCCATCCCCTAAATAACTTGGAAAATCACTTAATTTTTAGCCATTAGTCTCCTTATTTGCAAAATGGATGAGTTCGGCTAAATTTCCATCAAAGTTCCTTCCAGTTTTAAAATGCTACAATTTCCAGTGGAAAAAGACTCATATCTAAATTCAGGTTATTCAGGGGAAAGGAATTAATTTTGTTCCAGGCACCAGAAATATTATTCCATGTTATGAGAAGAAATAATATAAAATGCTCATACAAGTATTCATTCAGAACCACTACAACTAAAAATAAATTCTTCTTTATTGTCTTCTGTTTCACTTTCTCACTCTAATGCATTAATTTCTCCACTGATGGGTTTTTTCCCATACTTTCTTTCCCCTTTCTGGCTTACAAAATGGGAAACTGGTTCAGCTTATGTTCAAACCTTGTCTCCTTGACTACACTCCTAGAGGATCCTGTTCTCTTCTCTTAAACATCACCTGATGCCACTCACTGTTTTCAACTTGTACCTCACTTCTTCCTATCTTCCTGGCAGTGTCACTGTCCAGTGATCTGTCTCTCTGCCAGTTTCCATGTAAACTTCATATGACCACAGCTGTTTCTTATTTGTGCTTGTGTTTCTGGTCCCAGCTGGTACCAGACCCAAGTATGCATCTAATAATGAGTGGTCAAATTAATTAATCATAAAAATTGACATATCAAGCTACAAAAAGACACAGGGGAATCTTATATGTGTTTTGCTAAATAAAAGAACCAGTCTGAAAAGGCTTTATATTATACGATTTCAACTATAGGATATTCTGGAAAAGGCAAAACTATGAAGATAATAAAAAGTTCAGTAGTTGCCAGGGGATGGGAAGAAGGAGGGAAAAAGAAAGTAGGGGGAGCACCGGGAATTTTCAGCTCAATGAAAACAATTCTATATGCTATTGTATGATGGATATGTGTCATTATTCATTTGACTAAACCCACAAAACTACACAACACAGAATGAACTCTAATGTACACTATGGGTCCTCAATTAATAATAATGTATCAATGTTGATTCATCAATTGTAACAAAGGTACCACACACTTACAAGATGTTAATAATAGGGGAAATTGAGACAGAGAGAGGAAGTATATGGGAACTCTGTACTATATGCTCAATTTTTAAACTTAAAACCGCTCTAAAAGATAAAGACTATTAATTGTTTAAAGGATGAACCAACTTCCAATTCTCGGTCCAGCACATAAGGGCCTTGGAAATTGTCACTGTGTCCTAACAAGCAAAAATCTGAACAAGCTGAAAAATCAACAAGTCTTCTCAGATCTGTGGGAGAAGTAAGGTCACAGGGCAAACTATTGTCTCTACAACTGGAGAAAATAATAGATGAATGCAGAAAATCGCTACTTACTGGAGCAGCAATCCATGAGCAGACACCTTCGCAGGAACCAGAGCCAGGGTAGGAAAACATAAACTGTATTGATGAATTGCTGGAAGCTCAGTGTGGACAAGTCTGAGTTAAAAACTCCAGGAAGACCCAGTCAGAGGGAGCTCCCACACTTTTATGAGTTTTACCTCCAGGAGCTCTGTGAGAATCTTCTGGTTCTCACAGAGAATATAGAATAAAAAGAGTGAGCAGTGAGCAAATATAGGAGAATAATGAATAGAGGAGAAAAATCTCCTCCTGCTTTCATTGGGGTGAGGAGAAAAGTAACAATTTTGAAATATGCCAGAGCACTCTGCTCTTAATAAGACCAGCCATCAAGAGAAACTATCTTACCAGAACCTAAACTCCTGGGATTTTTTGAAAACCTAATCAACCTGAGGAAGAGAAATACCCAACTCCATCCTTCTCCAGACTTTCAGATGGGGGAGGAAGGAAAACACCCAATTGCAGCCATTTTATCCCACCTAAGTGGGAGACTGAGAACCCTTATGAAGTTCACAGTCCAGAAGCACAAGCTCATAAAAAGACTAAATCATAGCACAATAGAGCATTTCCCACCCCATACACACACCTTCCCACCGTATTACTAAAGGTCTATTTACACCAGTTTATTTAACTCAGACCATGGCGTCTGGCTATCAAGAAAAAATTATAAGACTAAACACACAGTATGAAGAGAAAAAGCAAGCATCAGAACCAGACTCAGATATGACAGGGATATTGGAATTATCCAACCAGAAATGTAAAACAGCTATGGTTAATATGCTAAGAGTTCTAATGGATAAAACTGACAGCCTACCAGAACAGATGGGCAATGTAAGCAGAGAGATGGAAATTATAAGAAAGAATTAAAAATAAATGCTAAAGGTCAACATACATTGTAACAGAAATCAAGAATGCCTTCCATGGGCCTATTAGTAGACTGTACACAGCTGAGGAAGGAATCTCTGAGCTTAAGGGGATGTCAGTAGAAACTTTCAAAACAAAAAAGCAAAGAAGTAAAAGACAGGAAAAAAAATGAAACAGAATATTTAAGAACGGTGGGACCACTACAAAATGTATATCATACCCTTAATGGGAATACTAGAAGGAGAAAAGAATGAGGAACAGAAGAAATATTTGAAGCAATGATGACTGAGAATTTCCCCAAATTAAGATCTGCTGTGGTCTGAATGTTTGTGGCCCCCAAATTCATATGTTGAAAACTAATCCCCAATGTGATGGTGTTTGGAGGTGCTTAGATCATAAGGGCAGAGCCCTTATGAATGATATCAGTACCCTTATATGGACCTGTGAAAGTTCCCTTACCCACTTCTGCCATGTGACATTTCAGCTAAAACATGGCCATCTGGGAAGCAGGCTCTCACCACTCACTGACTCCACTGGCACCATGATTGCATTCCTTGGTATTTACCCAAATGAGCTGAAAACTTTCATTCACACAGAAACCTGCATGTAGATGTTTAGAGCAGCTTTATTCATAATTGCCAAAACCTGGACACAACCAAGATGTACTTCAATAGGTGAATGGACAAACTGTGGTACATCCAGACAATGGAATATTATTCAACGCTAAATAGAGCCATGAATAGACATGCAGGAAAATTAAATGCATATTTCTAAGTGAAAAACCTACGTACTGTTTAACTGCATGACATTCTAGAAAGTGAAAACTGTGGAGACGGTAAAAGGATCATTGTTTACTAGGGGTTGGGGGAAAGGAGGGATGAAGAGGTGGAGCACAGAAGTTTTTCAGAGCAGTGAAACTAGTCTGTGTATTAGAAAGGTGGAGGTATATCATTTATACTTTGTCAAAACCCATAGAATGTACTAAAACAAGAGTGAACCCTAATGTAAACCATGGACTTAGGATTGCAATGACATATCAATGTGGTTCATCCATTGTGAAAAATACACCACTCTGGTTTGGGATTTTGACAGTAAGGGAGGCTGTGCATATGTGGAGGCTGGGAATATATAGAAAATCTCTGTACCTCTCACTCAATTTTACGGTGAGCCCAGAACTGTTCTAAAAAATAAAGTCTACCTTAAAAAAAGAAGAATGAACCCACATCAGACTCTCCAGTTCACTTGGTTTTGTCCACATAACAAACATGAAGAAGGTAAAAACAGCTGGATAGGCTCTCACATTTCATGCTGACATTAGAACTAGTTGCTAGGCCTCCTATTTTCAAGCCTAAGGAGTTTTTCTATAGCTGGCTTGCTTTTCATTCAGGTCTTGTTTGCCTTTTAGTTGTTTCTTTATCCACCAGCTTTTACCTTTTTTCATAGCTTTTCCTGCAACCTGGGCATTGCTTATATCATTTTCTTGTCTGTGTCACTAATTAGCAATTGAATTCTAAAAATTCAGCTCATCATAAATAAATGTTGCTACTAAGTAGTCAATTAGAAAAAAACATCTCCCAGAGATTTATGGAGTTATTAAGTCTCAAATCTAGCTTTGGTGAACTTATACATTAAGACCTCATGTCCCAGGAGGATTATCTGTGGCGACAGCAACAAGAGGTGAACCTGCTCAACTCAGCTGGAAAGTTCAGCATCAGGCTGGTGAATCCATCTTCCCTGGACCCCATGGTGTCACAGCCAGCTGACTAATGCTCTAATTATGGGCTCCACTTTTGCAACCTGTACAGTTTAATGGGCATCACATTTGCTTCGGGTCTAACGTCCATTTTTAAATTGACTGTCATGCCATTAGCTTTTGGTTCGGGGGACTTGCTTCTTCCTAGGAAGGGAGTTTGGCAATTATATCCATCGACCTGCTCTTGCCCTAATGTATTAAGGAGAGCTCCTCAATCTTGGCTTCCCACAAATGCAGTAGCACTTTGTTCCCTTAGCAAAACTCTTTTTTTATGAAACTGCATTAATCACCTACATAAACCTACCTCCACATGTATCCCTGCCTTCGTATTCCTCCTCTCTGAAGCCCTCCCCAGTTGACAATGAAAGGAAGTTCAGACAATGAGCTGTGTTCTCTGGAAGGGCAAAGGCGACTCCTCAGCCATGTTCTGATAAATGAATACAAGAATTCATTGTGCACGGCAGTGAAGAACGTTTATGTTGATCGGATAACTGCGACTTAAAATGCCCCCAGATGATATACACCAGGCAAAAATCAACACAATTAAACACACAGCCTGGATCTGAGCAACAGCATCAGATGTATTCATTTTAAACCAGGATACACTCTGATTCTCTCATCTCTCTCTCTCTCCCGCCCTCTCTCTCTCTCTCTCTCTCTCTCTCTCTCTCTCTCCCTGAAAGTCTATGACAGAGTAGGTAACACAAAGGCAAGATATGAATACTTTATGTAAAGAAAAAGACAACCTGTAGATTATTTTCTCTGGCCAGGTAATAACTCAATAGTACAGAGAGAATGGAATTGTTGAGGAAAAATCGTTCAACAGGCAACAATGGTTATTGGTTACGACGGTACAGAAAACCATTTATCTCAAATATATTCTGGTGGAAGATAACCCCAACTACTAAAAATCATATTTTAAAAGAATATTTAAAAGATTATGAAGAGATATCACTACACCCTTATCAGAAGAGCTCAAATAAAAAACAGTGACATTACCAAATGTTTATGAGGATGTGGAAAAACTGTATCTCTAATACCTTGCTGGTGGAAGTACAAACTGGTACATCCACTTTTATACCATATGATTTGGCAGTTTCTTAGACTCATCAGTTTCTTAAAAATAATGTGGTAGCTTCTTTAAAAAAACAAAATTAAACTCAACTTATATTTATCATATGACCCAACAATCACACTCCTGAGAATTTATCCCAGAGAAATGAAAACTTAGGACCACAGAAAAACCTAGACATGATTGTTCATAGCAGCTTTATTTATAATAGCAAACAGCCAGAAACTCCTCAGATGTACTTCAACAGGTGAATGGTTAAACAAACAGTGATACTTCCACACCATGGAATACCACTCAGCACTAAAAAGACTGAACCTGAAACATGCAACAATTTGAATGGATCTTAAGAGGATTCTGCCCAGTAAGAAAAAAAGCCAATCTCAAAAGGTCACATACTAGATGATTGCATTCATACAGCATTCTCAAAATGACAATATAATAGAGATGAAGAAAAACTAGTGTTTAGCGGGGGTAAAGAATGGTGCGGGCCAGAGAGACGGGTGTAACTATAAAGGGGTAGCATGCATGAGATATTTATTGTGATGGAATAGTTTTGTATCTTAATTGTGATGGTGGTTACACAAATCTGTAGCATGGGATAAAATGACATACACACATTGTACCGATGTCAATTTCCTGATATTGCCATTGCACTGTAGTTATGGAAGATGTAACCATTGGCAGAAACTGGATGAAGGGTACGTGGAATTCTCTTTTTCTCTGTGGATAAATAGTTAATTCAAAATTAATGCTTAAAATAATATTTAATAACAAGAAAATTCTCACTATAAACAGGATACCTAATACATATACAGAAAAACCATGCATACTTATACCACCCCCAAAAAAGTGGTTTAAAATAAAAACACCTCTACTGGTATAGTAATGATTGTGCTTGGGTATCAGAATTTATATTTGATGTTTCTTTTCTTTACATAGTTTCTCCATTGAACGCCTATGAATTATATAATTTGTTCCCCAAATTCTATTTTCCTGTGCTCCACCAAAAGGGCAGACCTTTAAAAAACATTAAGTTATACATACCCTACTAAAATGAATGAACCAGAAGCTGTTCCTGGAAGAAAACTGCAGAAATAAAAGTCCTCCCCCAAGAGGATCAAATAGTTCCTCCAAATAAAAATCAAGCAGAATCTCATAAGAACTCTATTTGTGTGAGATATATTTTTTAAGCTAATACAGACCCCAAATTAATAAGACAACCAGATACCATGCATGCTTATAACACTTTAACCAAATACATTAATTTTATAACTACTAAAGCAATGGTGATGATTTGATTGCAGTGTATTTCCCTACCTCAACAAGGTAACAATCAGAAAGGATGTGTTACTCATTATGCTTAATATAAATCATCCATTATGACCACTGGAAGAACACCGACCATGTGGTAACTGGTAAATCAATCTGAGATGCACATAAATACTAAAGTCTTTATTGAAGTGTCTTATATTTGGTAATTACTGTATGCTGTACTCTATTTCATGCTTCCCTTGTGAGCTTCTTTGGTATTCATATAGAACAAATAACTTATTCAAAGTCTCTATATTTAATGCTTAATATTTTCTCTTTGGATAATCTACATTTATGAACTAATTTTTGTAAGTATTTCTAGAGTAGACTCCACACATCTCCAGGATGAGTTTAATGACAGGAGATAACTGGGCTTTATGCTTTTCTCCAGCTATTTATGAAAACAAAGAACAGCCTATTTATTATTCAAATGTAAAACCTCTATTCATCAAAAAGCCATTGATTTCACATTTTCAACTAAAAGAATCCTGAATTATTTTAAGTCATGAAACAAATGCCATCCAAATTGGAATTTCAAGATAGGCTCACAATCAAAAGGAACATAACCTGAAGCTGAAATTCAAATAAATGCTTAGTTTTATCTCATTTTTTCAACTTGAATAACAGGAACGTAAAAGAGAAAAATACACACATAAATACAAACAAAGAAAAATTATCTTAAAGCAATCGACATTCAAAAGAAAATCCTGTCCACTGTTGTGTCAGAAATAGAAACAGACATAAATGTGAGTATCTGAGCTGAAAGAATAAAACAAATATACACATAGATATAGGCAGTGTGGTGTAAAGATAAAGAACAGATGAGCACAGACTGGGGACCCCTATACCCAGGATGCTCACAGCTGAACAATGACCAAGCTCAGGGCCAGACCAGGGAACCTTTCAATTTCAGGTTACAGCCTCTGTTTGGAGCTGTCCTCCTCCAGTCAGCTCCACCATACCCCAGTACAGAGATGCACAAGTTCTTGGTGCCATTCACACAAGTGCTACACTTTTGCCTTCAGACTTCAACAGAATATTGTGGATTTTTCAAAACTCCTGTCTCATATCTGTGCCTTCACCTGAAGCCTCCCTGCATCTGTGGAGTAAAGTAAGGGGTAGACCCTGGGGCTGGCGGTCATCCTAAGTGTCTTCTCTTTCCACTCCTTCCTTGAAACCCTTCTAATATCCTGGCTAAGAGAGAGAACTCATCACCCAGCCTCTGCTAGGGGTCACCACACAGGAAATACTCCATCCTCAGGTGGGTCTATTCAGGCCTAGTACCAGTCCTGTCTCTGCTTCTGGGACCACATAGAAAAAGCTACATTTCTTTGCTGCAGCAGTATCATCCCCGTTATTACTAATATTTCTTGGGCCATCATTCACGTTCTAGGCATCCTACTAACAACTTTAAATGTATTGCCTCATTTGATCCATTTAACACCTTTAATCAGCAGGTGCTAATATTTTGTTCTATTTCACAGAAGAGGAAGTGGAAGTGGAAGGCAGTTAAGTAACCAGCCCATGACCACCAGACTAGTGAGTGGCACGATCAGAATTTGAACGCTTTATTCTTAATCATCCACCACCCTCAACATATTAGCCAACAACTTTGTACTCTCCCTGAGATGGCTCTCATGCAGATGAAACAGTCTCATTTTCAAAGCAAAGAAATCATAAGGTTCTCCCCAATGCAGTGACCACTAAATGGACATTGCCTCAGAGATCCTAGCTGGAATGCAAATAGTTCATTAGACGAGCTGGTCAAATTCAGAATATGGTGAAAATAGCATAAGGAACGCAACTGAAAGGTGTTACATGTTTGCAGTGTCAGAAGTGCCATGGAGATGGTTATGTTGAATTGCCTACAATACCGCTGCTCACAACACCCCATGGTGCCCTCGTCATTCTTCCTTCTTCCTAAGATTTCAAGAGTTATGGAAGCGTCTCAAAGAACTTTGCAGTATATCTGTGACAATAAGCTTCTATGGATTATATAATCTTCTCAATTTATAAATGCTTTGAATGTAGTGGCAGCATCTTACTTAGCTTTGTGTCATTTACACATACTTTTTTGTTTTTTTTTTATTTTTTTGTTTTAATTTTATATTGGAGTATAGTTAATTAACAGTGTTGTGTTAGTTTCAGGTGTACAGCAAAGTGATTCAGTTATACATATACATGTATCTATTCCTTTTCAAATTCTTTTCCCTTTGATGAAGAGAAAAATCAATAAGCAACAGTCTACATAGAACCAGGAAAACCTCAGAAGTAGACACTAATTCAATCTCACAGCCCAAGGCACAACTTGTCATAATTTGGTCTCCCCAAGAAGCAAACCCTAAGACAAGGACTTGGTGAACAGCCAGGAGTTAATCCCCAAAAACAGAAGTAAGGGAAAAGTAGATGGTGATGGAGGAAAGTCAGTACATGGTGTGTTAACTGGATAACATGGTGGGCAGCTGTGGCTCAGTCTCTCTGGGGATCCTCTGGGAAACTGCAGAACATTCTTCAGAGTTGTCACACCAGGTAATGGGAAGCAGAGGTATTATTCACCTTGAAGGTAAAGACTGCCTCCATGGGTGCTTACTCTCCTGAAAGTCTGAATTGCCCCTGGCCAAGTTTCAGCAGCCTTCGGTAGCTTTGGAGAAAACAACTCAGAGAAAACCCTTGGCACAATCTTGGTGAAGGACCCTGGCAATGGTACATGGGGCAGCTACCCTAAAATCAGGTGGGCTGAGGGCATATGCAGAGTACATCACAGCATCTGTTCTACCATCTTCATCCAGACCTTCTAAAGTAAGCTTGGAGTAGAATGTCTCCTGTGGTCTCAGATCTTCAAGGGAAGGCCCAAAGTTTAAGACAAGAGGCATCTGAAGAGAGAACCAAGAAATGGCCTGACACATCCCAATTTATAGAAGTGGGGGAACGAAATGAAAATGGGTACCTATATTAGTGTGCTAGGATTGCCGTAACAAGTATCACAGACTGGGTGGCGCAGACTGGGTGGCTCATCGTCAAGGCGTCAGTAGGGTTGGTTCTTTCTGAGGCCTCTCTCCTTGGCCTTTTTCTCCATGTATCTTTTCTCCATGTATCTTCCCTCTGTGTGTCTGTGTCTTAATCTTCCCTTCTTACAAGAACACCAGTCACATTGGATTAGAGCCCACCTCAAGGACTTTGTTTCATCTTAATTACCTCATTAAAAATTCTATCTCTAAGTACAGTCACATTCTGAAGTACTAGGGCTAAGACTTCAACATATGAAGTCCCCCCATTACAATATTTCACTCCCCAGCTGGAGGTTTGCTAAGTGGCAGGAATTCTTACTTCCCTGGAGAAGCATACGGTGTAATTGTACTCTGGAGTGTTTGACATGGATGCACTAGAGTCTAGGGGTATTTGTGAATATAGAGTCTGGTGTCTGCCTCCCGCTGGAGAATATAAAAGATAGAGATGCTGACAGGAGAGAGGAAAAGAACATCAGAAGCAGCCTGAATTTGGAATGGCAAGGACCCCTGCCTTTCCCATGGGTTCAGTGAACACTTGAAGGTAGCCAGGCTTGCACCATCTTGATGCGGAAGGATATGCAGGGCAGAAGATGGTAGAGGGAGGGTTGGAAGAAGACAACCATAGAAGAAATTTCTTGCCACACAATTCAGAGTCCACATGGAACACACAACAGACCACACAGCACCCCACAGATGAGCCAGAATTTGGAGGTCTGCCACACAAGTCATTAACAGCCAGAAGACACCTACAAATAACATGAAGTAGGTAAAAATCTCTTTCTCCCTTTCATTCTAACCCCTTCTTTCCCATGCTCTAATCCTGGAGGAGCCAGTAGCAGGAGGTAGGAAAAAGAGAAAAAAAGAAAGGAATAGAAAAGGGAAAGACTGCACCCCTACCTTAGATGATAGGTCAAACCTGAGCTGGGGGGAAGGAGAGAACCTCAGAACTGGATATGGAGCTGAAGTTTTTGTTAAGACTGGACTGAACTGTTTAAGACTGGACAGTAGAATGGGACTCTTGTCCAATGAGGCAAAAGGACAAGAAAGCTATGAGATCTTGCCCAGATTTCATCCAAGGGTAAGGGGAGAGGATTGGACAGAGTATGCTTGAATACAATAGATGAAGAAAAATAAAGTCTCTTATTTCTCTCCTTGTTGAGCTCATCCAACACACCAATAGTATTTCATGTTCTCAGACAGATTACTGAAAAAAATATTCTGAACTAGCCTCTTTCCCAGATATCCTTCAAGTTATATTGTACCCAAATCCATATTTTTTAGACACCACTTCTATCCCATTATTCCTCTGTCCAAAATTCTCCATTGACTAGGTGGTTTAAAAGATAAAGCCCACTATTTTCTACTTGTCCATAAAGGCCTTCTCCACTAATCCCCATTCCCAGATGCCTGAGGATTTTTCTTTCTACATTCCAAACTTAGAGGTTGGAAGGGCTATATCATTAGTTTCTCAGGGATCCTCCCATCATGCCCTGCAGACATTTTGAAATAAAAATGCTATCTCAATGATTTGAGGTCAGGCAATCCAAAGCATCCATTCCTTCATTCAGTTATAAACAGCCAGTGTTGGCTGCCACATGTCAGAGTCTATGGCTCTCCCTTATCCCAGGCTCCCTAAAGAGTTCACGTTAGCACTAAATGGAGTCCCATTATCTTTATATCTGACATTTTCCATTTTGTGAGATTGTACATCAGGACCCGATCATGAGTTCTCTTTTGTGTTTTTGAACCTTATGTAAGAACCTAAGGTCTGACTCTTTACATTTCTCCTCATCTTCTTTGGTACTAAGTAAGTCAGAAAAAGGGTGGAGGGATGATATAGGCCTTTTTAAATGACCCTGATTCTCTGAACTCATGGTCCCCTCCCACAGAGGGGAAAGGAAAACTTACATGATTAAGCATGATATCTTACCCCTTGAAGAGGTAGGACCATATCAAATATGGACCGTCAAGAGTTCGATGTCCTTAGGAAATTTGGGGGCAGGTTTTGAGCCATAAGTAGCAAAGTCTCTATAGAATTTCCTTGGACTTTTACATTTTCTTGCAACCAGTGACACATTTAAAGGGCAATGGCTCTTATTGTTCATCAGTCAAGAAAATATATTTGCAAAATCTAGAATCCAGGCACAGTTAAAATCCACATTTTTCTTTCTGGTCCTTTTATTTATTTCTTTAAAATTGTTTTATTGTTACCATGCAAGCCTGTGCCTGAATTACAACCTTTAATAAAGCAATGGCAGTTTTATTTCTTGGGTGCCTCATGACCACATTAACCTCTTCTCAGTGGAGTTATTAATTGTGCATTCTGCCCACACTCCTTTGGCGTGGCTTCCAAGGAGAGAGTCAGAAGTCTCCTCGGGAAGGGAAGGACATGTTTATAGCCAGTCCCATGGGAGTGTTTGCATAATTACTGGAATGATTAAGGAGGTGTTTTGGACACAGACAAGTGTACTAAGTTTTAATATGTTTCGTGACAATGCATAAGACGAGTGCATGATACAGGACACTGCAGGTCACCAAAATAAATAAATATGTGCAGAGGCACTAGAATAGATTCAGGCCTGGGTATAAACAGAAACTTCAAGGGGAAATGAGCTTTGATTCTTGACAAGAGAATTGTTTGTGATCTGAATGAGGACAGCTGTACAGAAGAGGTAACAGAGAGCCCGGGGACGCAAAGTCTTAGATGGTTTTCTCTAATCCCCTGTTGTAAAGACAGCTTAATGTGAGCGAGGGGGTGGCAGGGGGAGCTTTGATTAATTCTGAGATTGAAGTTAAACCTTTTCTAATTTGACTCACCGATTAATCTTGTAACTATGCATCCTTAATCAAAACTCAGAAGGAATCTTTAATCTTGTGGATATAAAACACAAGACGATTAGAGGCCTTTGACCCGCCCGTGCTTCCCAGCTGCTGCCTTCTTTTCTATTTTCTAGGTACTTCCTACTGCTCTTCATATCTCATTCTAGTTATAGAATACAGGACTGGTATTCTGTAATGTTAGAAGAATGACTATGAAGAACATAACAGTTAAAGTCCCATATTCAATCTGTCATCTATTCATTCATTCATTCTTCTTTTCTTTCAGTGGGTAAAGAGCGTGTATTATGTGGCAGGCATTGTTTTATATATTAATAAAGAGTGTGAACAAGACTGTCACATCTACTTTTACAGACCGCACCTAACAAGGACTTTTTCATTCATTCTTTGCTAAGTAACCAAATGCACGTGATCTAGGAAAATAAATATGCTTCTAAGAATTAAATAATACTATAGGAAAGCGCTTCTCATTCAGATGACTGCAAAGTACAAATTATTTACTGGAGAAATCCAGTCATATGTCTGGCAAAATGTTTTTGGATGCTGTTAGAAGATGGATAACCAGGTGATAAAATTCACCATTCCAGCATCACAAGATTTAATAACCGGACGAAGGCTTTAAATGGTGCCTAAGCCATCTTTTATGCACAATAAACAGGGTTCCAGGGGAAAGTCCTCCCACCCATGCCCATCCTAATCACATCTTTTATAGAGGAATATTCCTGCAGACAAGGAGAGTATTCAGATCACACCTGTCCCTTGAGCCAAATACTACCATATCCAGGCAATACCTCCCTCCTATTACCACTTTATAAAGCCATGTATTTTAAGAATGTTATTAAAATCTTTCAATTCTTCAGCTCCAGATTCAATTTCAGTAGGCGGACCAAATTTAAACGAACAGCAATTGGCAAAACCAAACAAAAAAATCCCTACAACAATAAAAAATACTAAATTCTCTGGAAGATAATTCCCTGCCACTGTGACCAAAATAATGATTATTATGAAATGTAAGTTTTCAAGGGAGAGAAAGCATTGATTTTGTTTTTCCAGTTTTTGAAAGAGTCTTCTAGGTTGGATCCTTCTGAATTCATGTAAACAAAGCGGTTGACTGGCTGCATTTTATTCCTCCCCATTGGTCCTTTGCAAATAAGAAAGCACCCACGGTGCTGGTAAGGGAACAACATCATTGAAATAATACAAAAAGAGTAATACCTGCACTCAGATTTGTTCTACCCGTTATACTAAAATACTTGGGCAAAACTCACTGTGGCAAAGTGTTAAGTGACAACACCTACAGCCAAAATGATATTTTCTGTTGACATTGCTGAATAGAAGAGCATAGGAAATGCCAAGATTATTAATTTGTGTGAAATACACGTCCCTCTTTTCAGCTTTTCCTCTTGGTTGAGACCAAATGGATTCCCAGAGATATGCTATAAGGCCCTCCAGAGGCACCAGACACCAAGCTCTTTGATTCTTATTTATTGCTTGTCTAGAAGACACTTTGGTGTTGTGGAGGAGGAATATTAGCTGTACGTCAGTCACACTTTATTTGTGAGAGACTTTGCTTACTTAGAGCATGTTAATCAAAGGCACACTAGAAAACATTAAATCAAAAAGAGCTTGTCAAACACAAAAGACTAGAAACCACAGCGACTCTGCGAAAAAGCAGTACTCATGCCAAAAAGAATGCTCTTTACCCAAACAGTGCCCTATCCAACCAAGAGGAAGGGACCAAAATATGAAGAGCCTGGACCTCAGAAAAAAGAAAAAAGACATTTTTCCAGTGTTTCTCTTTTCTGACCACCATTCTGGAATAAGAGAGCAAGAGTGAGGGGGAGTCAGAGGAAGCAAAGACTGTGGCCACTTCCTGCCTCTTCTGACTTGTAGCCCCAACATTTGACATTCAGATGACTTGCTTGCTTCTTATAGCTCTCAATAGCTGCCAGATGATCTTTTTCTTTTTAAAAAATTTATTTTTGCAATATTTAAGACATAGAAAAGGAAATAACAAATAAGTCCCTATGCACCCACCCCTACTTTAAGAGATAAAATAGTACTAATCCATTAGATTTAATGCCCTTTGTTTACTCATTACAAATATACCTTCATTCTAAAGGTAAACACTGTCCTGAATTTAGGGTTTGTCTTTTCCAATCTTTTTGTTGTTGTTGTATTTTTATTCTGTCTCTATGTAGCCCTTAACAATTTTTGTATTGTGTTGTATGTTTTAACCTTTATATACTCTTTTTTTAAATTTGTTAACCTTTATATATTTTTAACATTTATAAGATTTGCTTATGCTTTTAACTTTTACACATTCTGTGATTTTCTTTTCTCAAGACATCATTATGTTTATAAAGTTCTCCTATAAATATATTTGGCTCTAGTTTATTAATTTTCAGTGCTGCATAGTAGTCCATTATATAAATACACCACCATGAGTTAATTCACTTTTCTGTTGACAACTTAGGTGGTTTCTAAGCATTTGCTATTACAAACTATTTTGCTGTGAACATGTCTCTTGTCTCCTTGACTATATGGGCAAGTTGCCCTGGAGTATATTCCTTTGGACTGCTGAGTTATAAGGTGAGGGAATCTTCAACTTTACTAAATATTGTAAAACTGACCTCCAAAGTGGCTACACCAATTTACATTCCTCCTGCTGTGTACAGGAATTGCCATTGCTTTATATCCTTATCACAATATAGTGTTGGCAGGTTTTTTAAATTTCTGCAAATATGATAGGTGTGAAATTATAATCATCTTTTCAAGTGATTATTAGTCATTTATGTTTCCTCATCTGTGAGGTTCCATGTTGCTGTGTGTGTTTTTTATGGACCTCGTTTTTTATTGTGTTGTTTGTCCTTTTCTTATTGATGTGCAGAATTTCTTACATACACGGCATTTTAATCCTCTGTTGATTATACGTGCTGCAAATATTTCTTTTTCATTCTTATTATGATGTCTTTTGATGAACAAAGTTTTTATTGTAGTATATGCCATCCATATTTTTTATAATTTGTATTTTTCCTGTTTTATTTATTTCATGCTAGAAGCCGTAAAGATATTCTTTGTTTTCTTCTAAATTTTTTTGGTTTTATTTTCACTGTCAAATTTTTAATATACCTTGACTCGATTTCTTTATGAAGTGTGAACTAGTATGGCATAGTGATTGAAAGCATGGAGTCTGAAGCCAGACTGCCTGAGTTCACATCTCACCTCCATCACATTTTAGCCTGTCACTTAACCTCTACATGCCCTAGTTTCTTAATCTGTAAAATGGGTATAAAAATAGTAGCATCTATTGATAGATAAGTGTGAAGTTGCAACTAGGATATACAAAAACCTCTTAGAACAGTACCTACTAAATGCATTTAAGTGATTACTATTATTATTGTTGTTGTTATTATATGAAGTAGGAATCTAATTTTATTTTTGTATATGGATAACCAAATTTCCTACCCCTATATACTAGCTGACCTCTTTCTCACTTTCTAACAATGCCATTTCTGTCATACATCAGCTTTCATGTAGGGGTGAACATTTTTCTAGCTTCCTTATTCTTCCGTTGGACTGTCTATCCTTTAGAAAAATTTCAAGCCTACATTTAAAATTCCCTGAGTTCTAGAAGTCCCTGAAGTTGTCACTCTGGCCTCTTCTTCTTTTATCTATAATCCCACCTCAATAATATATTTTTAGTTGTTTGATAAATAACTGAAGGACAAGGGCAATGTTTGTTCCCTAGGGCTGCCAAAACAATGTACCACAAACTGGGAGACTGAAAACAAGAGAAACTTATTGTCGCTCATTTCTGGAGGCTCGAAGTCCAAAATCAAGGTGTTGGCAGGGTCATGGTCCCTCTGAAACCTGTAGAGGAATCCATCCTTGCCTTTCCCTAGCTTCTCGTGGTTTGCTGACAATCTTTGGTGTCCCTTGGCTTGTAGATGCAACATCTGATCCTTCATCTTCACATAGCATTTTTCCTGTGTCCCTGTCTTTACATGGAGTTCTTTTTGTAAGGACATTAATCAAATTGGATTAGGGATACAACCTATCCCAGTAGGACCTCATCTTAACTAGTTATATCTGCAACAACTATATTTTCAAACCAGGTAACATTCTGAGGTACTGGGAGTTGGGACTTTATTTTTTTGGGGGGGGGGTACCATTCAACCCATAACAAGGGCAAAACTAAAACTACTAACCTTTGGCTTCAATCAAATCTTCCAACCCTCACCTGAACATCTCAATCCACCTGCTGAGGATCCTTGCCATACTGCCTTCAATTACAGTGGTTCAATCCTCCTAGACCCAGTTGTCCTAACCCAGACAAATTTAAAAAAAAATAATTTCAAACTTCAAATAGCCAACTACATCAGGAGTTTGTAAAGAAGGAAGATTTCAGAATCCTACCCTTAGAGATCCTGATTCAGTGGTTGGAGTTGATCAGTGCTAATGCAGGTGGTCAAGAGAACACACTTTGGGAAACATTAATCCAGACAACGTGTTAAAAGGCACATTTCTAAAGAAGGGGAAATCTGCAGAACAGCCCACCTCATTGCTCAACACTCAGGCAGCTGCTCATCAACCCAAAGGTCTTGGAAGAGGCTGTCTGCAGAGAAATGGAGTTTTCCTGATAAGCAGTCTAGAAAATTAGATTAATACTACTTCAGAGTTTAAAACCCACTCTTAGAGGATTACAGAATTGAACTGGTTCCATTTTTTAATTAGCAATTCAATTGTGTCTTCAATTTTCACAGGCTGCAGATTCCCTCAAAGTCCAAAGTAGGACACTGCAGTAATCTATTCTACATTAATAAAGCTTGGACCAGAGTTTGCTTTTTTATTTGGAAAAATGAAATTAAAAGACAACAGCTGGTATTTGTTGAAATCCTACTATTTGCCAGCATTTTTCTGGGCAGTAGTGAGACAGCATTAAACAAAACAGACATAATCCCTGTTATCACAGAGCTTTTATTCTTGTGGATGGGAGATGATTGAGAAGCAAGATAAATTAATAAAGTATGTGAAAACTCCAGGATGATAGAGATTTTTGACTGTTTCATTTAACACTGCCTCTCAAGTGCCTAGAAGAGTCATTGGCACATAGATGAGGGTCAGCAAATGTATATTGACTACCAAATGGTGATAAGCGCGATGGCAGAAATAAGGTAGGAACATGGACTAAGGAGTGGGATGGGTGCAATTTTAAATGGGAGAATCAAGGAAAGCCTCATAGAGAAAGGGTTTTTGGAGTAAAGATCTGAAGGAAGTGAAGATGGGAGTCATATATGTATCTGAGAAAGAAAGGGACCAGAAAACAGCCTGTGCAAAGGCCCTGAGATGGGAGCAAACTTGGTGTACTCAAGGTAGCATTGAGAGAAGGAAAGGAGAGAAGGAAAAGTGGGAGCATGGAAAGTCAAGGGCATTAGGAATGGACAGATCGAGAAGAGGTAAATGGGCCACTATAATACCCTTGGCATTTGCTCTGAGAAGGGCAGCCACCAAGGGTTTAAACAGTGGAGTGATAGAAACTGCTTATACTTAACAAGTGTATTTCAAGTGCTGTGTTTTGAACACACTGAAGGGCATAAGCAGAAAGCCATTGAAAACACCCAGTGAGACTGTCTTCTACCAAAATGGTGGCAGTAGTAGGATGAGAAGGAATAGGATTCTAGGTGTATTTTGAAGATTTGGGCAACAGGATTTCCTAATAGATGGAATTTCAGATTGGATGCGAGAAAAAGAGAGCAGTTGAAGATGTAGCCAGACAAGGATGTGCAGGAACTCATACTTTAATACACTGCTGGTGGGAATATGAAATGGCACAACTACCTTGGAACACTGTTTGACAGTTTCTTTAAAAGTTACCCAATACACCTACCATTCTACCTGGACATTCTGTACCTAAGTGATTTACTCAAGAAAACTGAAATCAAATGTCTGAACAAAGACCTCTACTGAATGTACATAGCAGCTTTATTCAGAATAGCCAAAAACTGGACACAACCCAAATGTCCATCACTTGGAGAAGACATAAACAATTATCCATATAAGGGAACATGAATCACAACAAAAAGAAGTGAACTACCAACACACACGACAAAAATGGATCTCAAAATGTTTATTCTAAGTAAAAGACACAGACACCAAAAAGTACACATTGTAGAATTCTATTTATATAAAATTGTAGAAAATGTAAAGTAACCCCACAGTGACAGAAAGCAGACCAGTGCTCTTTAGGGGACAGGGGAAAAGAGAGGAATGGGTGACAAAGAGAGAGAGAAATGTTCTGTATATTGATTGTGGCAGTGATTTCCTGGTATATACATCAGTCAAAATTCATTGAATTGTACACTTGAAATGGGCAAAGTTTACTGGGCATAAATTACACTCAAAAAGTTGATTAAAAAAATTTTAAAGAGGATAAAGCTAAGGTTTTTAGCCTGAGTGACTGAAAGAATGGAATTGCAGTTTACATAAATGAGAAAGACTAGAAGAGAAGGCTATTTTGTTGATGGGGGATATCAGGAGCTCAAACTCATGGTGAGTTTGAGACACCAATTAGATATCAGAGTAGAGATGTTAAATGGGCAGTCAGATATAAAAACCTGGAGTTCAGGAAATGGCCTAGGGTGGAAATATACATACTGAAGTCATAACGTACAGATAAAGCTCTAAGGCTATATAAGATCATTACAAGACAGAATGTAGACAGAAAATAGGAGAGATCTAAGGACTCATCCCTGAGATAAAGATGAACAGCAAAGAATCTGAGAAGAAGCAGCAGTGATTCAGGAGGGAAAGAAGTAGAGTCTAGTACCCAACAAGGCACATGAAGGAGGGTTTCAGGGAGAAAGGAATGATCCTGTGGCAAACGCTGCTGATAAATCAGACTAGATGAGGACTGAGAACTGCTCATTCATGTAAACGACCTGGAGTTCATTACTGATGGGGTGATAGTGAAGAAAGAATGGGAAAAGAGCAATTAGAGTTAGCCTAGAAAGCTAATTCATTCATAGAGTTTTACTGCAAGAAATGGGGAATGAGTGGTAAGCGCAGGAGGAAGTGGGGTCGAGGGAGAGCTTTCTTAAGATGGGAAAAATCACAGCATGTTTGCTCACTGATGGGAATGATTCAATGGAGGAAGAAATGTTAGTGCTTTGAAGGAGCTAGGGGAGAATTGTTAGAGCAATGTTCCTGAGAGTATGAGACAATGGAATTAAGTGCACAAGCAGAAGGGCTATATTGTGTCAGGAGCCCAGAGAGACCCTTAGCTATAGGGACAAGGAGGGGAATTCAGGCACAATAAATAAGGCAAGGGGAACTGCTGCTACATCTTTTCTGATTGCTTCTATTTTCTCAATGAAAGAAGAAGCAATGTAATCATTGAGAGTGAGCATGAGTTAGAAGCTGCTGGAGACTTGAGAAGAGAGAAGAAACTACATAATAATCAGCTACTGTAGGGGCTGGCAAACTCCAGCCCCCTGACCTACCTGTTTTGGTATGGCCTGTGAGCTAAGAATAGCTTTTACATTTTTCAAAGTGGTCAGATAACTATAGCTTTTTAATGAGAACAGGTTCTTAAAGAGATGAGGATATTTCCTCTTGGCTAACAAAGCCTGAGATATTTACTATTGGCCTTTTAGGGAGAAGTTAGCAGTCCCTTGATGTAGGAGAAAGAGAGGGTGAGTGGGCTGAGACCATACAGCACGATATGCCAGGCAACAGGAAGGTATTGGGTGGGAGCTTGATAGAACGTCAACTCACTGAATCCTCGTACAAGCACTGCAAGTTAAATATTAATAACCCAATTTTAGAGATACACTCATTGGGTTTCTGGGAGGTTCGGTAACTTTCTCAAGTCCACACAAATAATAAGTGCTGGAATATACGTATTTAGCAAATATACAACTATCTCAAATGTTTCCTTTCCACTCTGCCATGCTGCATTACAAAAGACTGTGGCCTCTGTCTTTACCTTGAATCCTCCCATCTGCAATGGCAAGGTGATACATAAAGAAGCAGCACATGCAGCAAATGAGCCACCTCTTGAGCTGGACTGATGTAGGGGTAGACCTCACCCTGCTCTTGGCTTTGTGGCCTTGAACAGGATATATCACATGTGCAAGGCTCTGCTTTTCTCATCTATAAAATCAGATTAATAATAAATGCACCATTTGAAGTCGCTGATATTCAACCATTTTTAAACAATAAAAATGACAATTTCATATGTTTCAAACTAGTACCTACCATCCAAGGATATTGTGTGGATTAAAGTTAATTAATATACATATAGCACAAGTACTATGCTGACATTTAAAGAACAGGTATTCTATGGACAATAATAATAGGAGCAGCCTTATGCCTAAAGAAGTCATTATTTAGAGAGAAGGGGCTGTGAAATGATCTCAACTATGTACACTTGGCCCAGAGGCACAGGGAAAAATGAAGGGAGGAAGTCTGCAGGAATCCTGGTTGTGGCCAATCAGCCTCAAGTCACTCAAACTCTAAGTCCAAACCCAACTGATAACATTTGGCCTGGAGGAGCCCCGAGGGCAACTTGATGACCAAATACCTGGAAGACTCATGGGGTGGACTGAGACATCTCACTCTGTTTGGTTGCAGGGGATGGAAACAGGAATAGTGAGTGGAAGTTACATGGAGACAAATTTATATGCCATTAAGCTAAAACTTTCTGGTAATTAGAATTATTAACCATGGAATGAGCTTCAGTGGGAAGTAGAGAGTTCAAGGGTAGACTGGGAGAGCACTAGATCACGTATTACTAGAGGAATTTCATAATGGGTACATTCATTACAGTGAAGATATTCAGATCACTTCACTCACAGATGGATGGAATAGAAATTCTACCTACTTTAGTTAGACTGGATAGAAAAGGTATCTGCAGAAAAGACAATATTTAAGTTGATTTCCAACAGACAAGAAGTCAAACAAGGCAACAGTAGAGAGAAAAGAACAGCGGGAACAGCATGTATGAACATCCTAAGGTGGGAAAGATGTGGATGTATTTGAAAAAGAGTGGCTTTGGTGTAGTGATGGAGTAGTGCAGCCTGAGGTTGGAGAGATCAGCAGAGACAAATGTGGTAGATCTATAGAGCCATCCACCTCTTGTAAAGAGTTTGAATTTGTTACAAGTATAATGAAAAGCCACTTACAGTTTTTAAGGAATGTTTAATTTATGTTCTAGAAGATGATCACTCTTGCTTGTGATGTGGAAATGGATTGTAGAGGAGCAAATGTGGAATCAGAGAGACATCAAAGAGATGTCAACATAGTCTGTGAAGGATGGGCTATGACCAGGAGCCAAGAAGATGGAGAAAAGACAGAGTCAAGATATTTTGGGGAGTAGAATCAAGTGAAGATACCAATGCTTTGGATAAGGGTTATGGGAAAAGAAAATCAGGACTGACTCAGGTTTCTGAATTGAGCAACTAAAGGATAATGTGCCATTTATTTGGATAGAACAGATAGGGGAGGGATTCACTTTCAGAAGAGAAATGAGAAGTTTTATCTTAGATGTATATGATTTAAGTGTCTGTAAGACATACAGGTTGAGCTATCAGGTAAGCAAAATTGTAATGGTGCTCAGAAAAAAAATTATCTAGGTTGGAGATATAAACTTTGGAGTCTTTAGTCATACTGATTTTTTAAAGACTGGGAATTAATAGGATCACTCAGGGAGAAAAAGCAAAAGAAGAGAAGAGGATCCACAACTTAAACCAGAGGACTGCCAATACTTCAGAGGAGGTGTAGGAGCCAGCTGGAAAAGGAAACTGATGTAATAAGCCAGTGCATTTGGAAAACTAGGAAACAATAGTGTAATGATAGCCAAGAGAAGAGAGTGTTTCAGGAAGTAAATGGCCAATCCCATCAAATGTTCAAAGGGTGGATAAGAGGACAGAGATGTGTAGATTGCAAATGGCTGTGTGACCATTGTCAGTGATCCTGAGACAAGAAATTTCAGTATAGTCGTGGGGCAATGTGGAAACCATATTAGAATGGATTAAAGAAAAGTTAAGGAGGTGGAACTAATACATTTAACAACTCTTGAGAAGTTTGGTTATGCAGGATAATGGGGAAATGAGTGAAACCAATCTTCAGGGAGCTATGGAACTAAGGTTTGATTGTTTGTTTTTGGTGTTGTTTCTAAGATAAAGTTGGAAAATTAGAATATGGTTACAAAACTGATACGGTGAAGAATGGAAAATTTGATAAAAGGAGAGTGGATAACCAAAGTGAAGTGTTTTTAAAGGTCAAAGAGCACTGGATCCATAGGATAAGGGAGGGCCTGGAATTGGCTAAGATGAAGAAAGGGCTCTCCATAATGACAGAAGGGAAAAAGTGAAGATAACTGCTGATGAGGGTAGTCTTTGTTAAGTTTGCATTAGAAATTTTAGAGTTATCATCTGAAGGCTTTTATTTCACTTAAGTATGAGGCAAGGTCAACAGCTGAGTGAGGGTAAAATAGGGAGGAGTTGTGGGTGGTTTGAGGAGAACATATAAAATCATTCTGGGAAATATAAGTGGGTTTCTGGGTCGTAGTATGTGCAAGTTGTGATTTTAGATAATCAAATTAAGGAAACATCAATTCAGTTATATATTCTCCAGTAACATTCAGCTACTCAGACACAGGTGCAGAGAAGATGGGGGGGGGGGGTTGAGGTTTTACTAGACATGTGTGATGAAGGTAAGAGTAGTAGAGGGGTTGAGACTACATGTGAGGGGGTGATTATAATGGCAGACCATGGAAGTTTAATGATGTACCTAAGAGAAAAAAAATAGAAGGAAACTCAACAAAATGTTTAAAGGGTACTTCTGAGTGGGGAGAATACAGGTGATTTTCATTTTCATCTTTATGTGAGTCTTTATTCTCTAAATTTTCTATAAGAAGCATATTTTAGTTCTAAGTACATTATTTTAAAAATAACCAAAATGATATAAAAGCAGTTATATACTGAGCTTAAGAACAATCCTCTTAAAATTGAGATGGGAATCAGAAAACAAGTAACAAAATGGCAATAAGTACATACCTACCAAATGCTAGTGGACTAAATTATCCAATCAAAGGCATAGGCTGGCTAATTGGATTAAAAAAAAAAAACAAAAACAAGACCTACCTATATGCTTCTTACATAAGACCCTCTCCAGAGCTAAAGACACATACAGACTGAAAATGAAGGGATGGAATAAGATATTTCATGCAAATGGAAATGACAAGAAAGCAGGGGTCGCAATACTATATCAGGCAAAACAGACTTTAAAATGAATTCTGTAACAAAAGACAAAGAAGGGCATTATATAATGATAAAAGGATCAATAAAGGAAGAGGATATAACACTCATTAACAATAAAGGAAGAGGATATAACACTCATTAACAGATATAACACTCATTAACAAATATACAAAAAAATTCTGTATTATACACATAATACAGAAGTATGTAAATATATAAAGCAAATAGTAACAGACATAAAGGGAGAAATTGACAATATTACAATATTAATAGGGGACTTTAACACCTCACTTACATCAATGGACAAATCATCCAACAGAAAATCAACAAAGAAATAATAGTTTTAAACGACACATTAGTTCAGTTGAACTTAATATATATCTATAGGACATTCCATCCAAAAACAGCAGAATACACATTCTTTTCAAGTGCATGTGGGGTGTCCTCTAGGATAAATCACATGTTAGGTCACAAAACAAGTCTCAACAAATTTAAGATGACAGAAATTATATCAAGTATTTTTTCTAATCACAGCAGTATGAAACTAGAAATCAATTACAAGAAGAATGGGAAAAACACAAAATGAAGAGATTAAACATGTTACTAAAAACCCCTCAATGAAGAAATCAAAGATAAAATCAGAAAATACCTTGAGGCAAATAAAAATGGAAACACAACTTTCCAAAACCTATGAAACATAGCAAAAGTAATTCTAAGAGGGAAGTTTACAAGGATAGAGGTCTGCCCCTAAGAAACAAGAAAAATGTCAAACAACCTAACTTACCATCTAAAGGAATTAGAAATAGAAGAACAAATAAAGCACAAAGTAAGCATAAAGAAGGAAATAATAACAATCAGAGAGGAAATAAATTAGAGACTAAAAAAAATAGAAAAGATAAAGCCAGGAGCTGTTTTCTTGGAAAGATAAAATTAATAAACTTTTAGCTAAAGTCATCAAGAAAAAAAGAGAGGACACAGATAAACAAAATGAGAAATGAAAGAGGAGAAATAATAACTGGTATCACAGAGATACCAAAAAAAAACATAAAAGAATACTACAAACAGTTATATGCCAATGAACTGGTCAACCTAGAAGAAATGGACAAATTTCTAGAAACATACAACCTTCCAAGAATGAATCAGGAAGAAATAGACAACTTGAACAAACCAAAAACTAGCAATGAAATTGAATTTATAATAATAATAAAAATTCCCAGCAAACAAAAGTCCAGGAGTGGACAGATTCACAGGGGAATTCTAATAAACATGTAGAGAAGGGATAATACCTATCCTTCTCAAAATATTGCAAAAAATTGAAGAAGAGGTAACACTCCCAAATTCATTCTACAAGGCCACCATTAGCATAATACCAAAATCAAACAAAGACACTACACAAAAAGAAAATTACTGGTCAATATCTCTGACAAATATAGATGCAAAACTCTTCAACAAAACATTAGCAAACCAAATTCAACAGTATATAAAAAGGATTATGCACCATGATCAAGTGGGATACAAGGGATACATTCTAGGGATACAAGAATGGATCAACAGTCACAAATCAATCAGTGTGATACACCACATTAACAAGAGGAAGGATAAAAATCACATGATCTTCTCAATAGATGCAGAAAAATTCAACATCCATTCATGATAAAAACTCTTATCAAAGTTGATATAGAGGCAACATATATCAAAATAATAAAGGCCATTTATGACAAACGCACAGCTGACATCATACTCAACAATGAAAAGCTGAAAGCTTTTTATCCAAAGTCAAGAACAAACCACACATGCCCACTCTCACCAGTTCTATTTAACATAGTATTGGAAGTCTTAGTCACAGCAATCAGACCAGAAAAAGAAGTAAAACGCATCCAAATTGGAAGGGAAGAAGTAAAACTATCACTATTTACAGATGACATGATACTATATGTAGAAAACCCTAAAATTTACACCAAAGGACTATTAGAGCTAATAAATGAATTCAGTAAAGTTTTAGGGTACAAGATTAATACATAGAAAGCTATTGCTTTTCTATACACTAATAATGAACAATCATAAATAGAAAGCAAGAAACAATCCCATTTAAAATCACATCAAAAAGAATAAAACACCTGGGAATAAATGTTCCAAGGAGATGGAAGACCTTAACTCTGAAAACTATAAAACATTGATGAAGGAAATTGAAGATGATCCAAAGAAATGGAAAAATAGCCCATGTTCATGGATTGGAAGAACTGATATTGTTAGTGTCCACACTAACCAAAGCAATCTACAAAAATAACACAATACCTATCAAAATACCCATGACATTTTTCACAGAACTAGGACAGATAATCCTAAAATATATATGGAAACACAAAAGACCCTGAATTGCCAAAGCAATCTCGAGAAAAAAGAACACAACTGGAGGTATCATGATCCCTTACTTCAGACTATACTACAAAGGCACAGTAATCAAAACAGCATGTTACTGTCACAAAAACAGACACATAGATCAATGTAACAGAATAGAGATCCCAGAAATAAACGTATGCTCTTATCGTCAATTAATCTGCAGCAAAGGAGACAGAACGTAAAATAGAGAAAAGACAGACTCTTCAAGTAATGGTGCTGAGAAAACTAGACAGATACATGTAAAGGAGTGAAATTAGAACATTTCCTCACACCATATACAAAAATAGATTCAAAATGGTTTAAAGACCTGAAACCATAAAATTCCTAGAAGACAACATAGGCAGAACACTTTTTGACATAAATCATAGCAATATTTTTTTGGATTTCTCTCCTAAGGCAAAGGAAACAAAAGAGAAAATAAATAAATTGGACCTAATTAAACTTAAAAGTTCTTGCACAGAAAAGGAAACCATCAGCAAAACGAAAAGACAGCCTACTAAATGGGAGAAAATACTTGCAAATGATATGACTAATAAGAGGTTAATATCCAAAATATATAAAGAGCTCGTACAACTCAATATCAAAAAAAACAACCTGATTTAAAAATGGACAGAACCTGGAGGCCACCACCGCCATTGCTGTGCGGTCAAAGCACCAGCCTGCACCATGATCTACTGCCAGCAGAAAGGGAAGGATTGAATCATATTTGTCACCAAAGAAGACTATGAAACTCCAAGCAGATTGGAGCTGGTGGCCAATTGGAGCTGGGGTCTCTTCTCCTCATACAGACCCCAATGATCTGTATGAGGAGAAGAGACTGATCCTGCCAAATGGAGATATCAACTGGAACTGCCCATGCCTTGGGCGGATGGCCAGTGGTCCGTGTGGGAAACGTTTCAAGGTGGCCTTTTCCTGATTCCTCTACAGCATGGAGGATGTCAAGGGGTCAGACTGTGTAGACCAGTTCCGGGCCATGCAGGGGTGCATGCAGAAGTACCCGGACCTCTATTTCCAGAAGGAAAAGGAGAAGCCAGGGGATCGTTTAGAGGAAACAGCTGCCTCTGAGGCCACTGCAACCATAGAAGAGGAGGGGTCCAGCTAATGATGGCTCTGGGGTGCTGGGCTCCAGCCTCCTTCAGAGCAATATGAACCTCTCTGAGAAAGTGTCTTTCCTTCTGTTTTTCTGTGCACTGTAATGTACAAAATAACTTATTGTGCTGATCGGGGTCTTGGCCCCTTGACACATACACTGAAAAATGGGGTTGTGTGTCTGTGTGTCTCACATGGACATATCAGCAAATGTAGCTGCCACTTTTGAATTCTTTTCTCAGATTGTCCTGAATTTTGCCACTTTGAAATAATATGCTGAATAATCTCAGCAACCAAAAAATCATTATCTGGGAGTGTCTCTTGTGAGTGAGCTGATTTATTTTATTCATTGTATCCCTTTTAGTAGATTTTACACCCAGTTGGAAAGTGAAACAGAAACAAAACATCTTTCTTTAAAAATGTTGGAGTGGGACTATTTCTTGTAGAAGAGGAGGGATGATCAGAACTTGAGTATCTGAGGAAGCACTATGCTTCATTTCTGATACATTTTGCTTTCCAATTTTGCATTGAGCTCCAGGTTTTCTAGTTTGGAAAGCAGAGCTTTGGACCCTCTGAATGACCCTTTGTAAGTGAAGAGAAAGGCTAGTTTTTGCTCTTCTTGTTATTCCAAAAGCCCTGGTTGGGGGCCTGTGTTCACACTGGCTCTGTCTCAGCCTGTTCAGATGCAATGTTCTTGAAGGGTGGGGACCTAATCATTACCAAAGTAGCGCCGAGAGAGGAAACTGTGTCAATTAAAAGGAAAACGTATTTTTTACCTGAAAACAAAAATGGACAGAACCATAAATAGACATTTTTCCCAGGAAGATATACAAATGGCCAACAAGCACATGAAAAGATGTTCAACATCGTTAATCATCAGGGGAATAAAAATCAAAACCACAATGAGATATCACCTCACACTGTCAGAATGGCTATCATCAAAAAGAACACAAAAAACAAATGTTGGCAAGAATGTGGAAAAAGGGAACTCTCATACATTGTTGGTGAGAATGTAAATTGGTGCAGCCACTGTGGAAAACAGTATGGAGGTTTCTCAAAAAACTAAAAATAGAACTACCATACGACCCAGCAATTCCACTCCTGGGTTTATATATCCAAAAAAAAAAAAAAAAATACTGAAAACACTAATTCAAAAAGATACATGCACCCCAATGTTCATAGCAGCATTATTTACAATTGCCAAGATGTGGAAGTAACCTAAGTGTCCATCAACAGAGGAATGGATTAAGAAGATGTGGTACACATAAACAATGGAATACTACTCAGCCATAAAAAAGAATAAAATTTTGCCACGTGCAATAATATGGATGAGTTGGAGGGTATTATGCTAAATGAAATTAGTCAGATAAAGACAAATACTGTATTATATCACTTATAAGTTGAAACTAAAAAATCAACTAGTGATATAACAAAAAAGAAGCACATTCACAGATATAGAGAACAAACTAGTAGTTACCAGTGAGGAGAAGGAAGGACTATATAAGGGTATGCGATTAAGAGGTACAAACTACTATGTATAAAATAAGCTACAAGGATATATTGTACAAAACATGGACTATAGCCAATACTTTATAATAACTATAAATGAAGTATAACCTTTAAAATTGTGAATCATTATATTATACACCTATAACTTATATAATATTGCACATCAACTATACTTTAATTAAATAAAAATATATGTGTGTATATATATATATATTGCTGGGCTCATTATTCTGAAATTAGATTAAGGTACAGAATCAAGCATTTATCTTGCCTCTCCTTTATAAACTGTTTTTCATATTAACCAGATAAAGAAGTCCAACTAATTCAGAAAGAACGATTGACTTAGAAAAATGTCATTTTGCAACCCCAGTGAAATAATGGATCTATACAATAATCCTCAATGGCTGCTAAGACCATTAGGAAAAGGTTGACACCTAAATCCCACTGATCAATCTTAGCATCACTAAAAGTGGGACAAACAGGTATTACATCCCTCTTGATGTAATACAATAGCAAGTACCCACACTGCCTGTGAAATATTCTTGCCTCCCCCAGCATAATTAAGCCTAAATTTCATGTTTTAGACTCAGCTACAAGTTAACAAGAAATATAGGACTGTAGAAACACGTTAAACAATACCACAGAGATATAACCAAAACAGTCCAGGATGCAGAAAATCAACAGGAAAAATGACTCATTTTTTCAATAAATAAATGTCTTGGTTAAAAAAAAAAAGAGAGAGGAAACTACTAAATGATAATAGAGACATAAGAGATAAATCAACAAATTCTATAAAGGACCTTGTTTGGGTCCTGATTGAACAAATAGGACAATTAACAAATTTTGAGACAATCGAAGAAATTTGAACACGGATTGGAATAATATTTCAAATAATAATTTTGTTAGGTGTGATAATACTATCGTGGTTATATTGTTCTAAAGCCTTTATCTGTTAGAAATGAGGTATTTATAAGTAAAATTTCTGTGGCCCAGGAGTGCAGACTGGTTAAACACAATTGGCAAAATATCAATAATTATTGGGGCTGGGTGATAGTACCATCACGATCTGCTTCCCTCTAATTCTGGATATGTTTGAAATTTTCTGTAATAAAATACTTTAAACAAAGTTGAAATGAAAAAGACTATGTGCCATGAAAATCTGAGTGTTGAGACCTGAGGCTTATAAAGTCCTGTCAGAACCTGAAATCACTTGCAATTTTATACTATGCAAGATCCAAATATCAATGTGTATTGTTATTCTGCTGAACTAACACTTGCCCGTTTGCCGTGTCTTTGTAAGAATCCATAATAACTGGAGCCATCCAGCAATCTGTGAAGAGCTTCTTGTCTTTACCATTTGGGAGGGAATAAACAGATTACTAGACGTGCTACGTCATCCACACACCCCCAGCTTTAAGCAGGTGAGTGACTATGACGATGGGATTAAGCTTCACAACCAATTACACCATCTGACTCAGATTTCTTGAGACAAAACAGAAGAATAAGGAAACATAAGTAGTGTCTGGGTGCAGTCAAATGTACAAATATTTATCTAGCTACTCCACCACCGCACAGAGTTTGAATATGTAGTCTGAGAGCATAAACTGCAGATGTCAATATTGTATGTGTGTCTGAGACATGACAATTTAGCAGCCCCTCTGGCACTTAAACCATTTAGGAGTTTCATTCCAATGAAATCCAAATGGGAGAAGCATCCAGAGGTCAGGAATACATCAGGCTTTCTCTTTCTCAATTCCCCTCTCACACCTTTGGGACCTGGGCTCATTCCAGAACACCCCGCAGCTTCCTCACAATGATCTACACCTGCAAGCTTTCCTATGTCCATACTCTGCCCCGGTCAAACTGTACCCCTACTACCACCTCCACCACCACCATTGCCACCACCTCTGACACACACACACACACAGCGGAATTCTTACTTCTTGTAATAGCAGTAGGTATCAATGTGTGGTCCTGAGACACACATTGGGAGCAGGGAGCAGCTGCATCACGTGGGAACTAGTTAAACATGCAAGTTCTTGGGCCCCATCCCAGACCTATGGAATCAGACGCTCTAGGGTAGCACTCCAAGTTTTAATAAGTCCTCCAGGTGACACCTGTGCACAGGAAAGTTTGTGAAAAGTAGAGGAGTGTCATGCCCACAAACGAAGGGTAAATTTGGGGGAACACTGCAGGTTCTTCTAATTCTTAAAAACCTAGGGCTGAGTGAGTAGGAGACATTCTCATTTTACTCAAGAAGGAAAGTGAATAATTAAGAAATCAAAAGACACACAGTCAATGTGAATTCATTACAGAAAACATGGAGGTGGGGTGAAACAGGACAGATAATACAAAACAAGTGTTAACAAAACAAGTGTTAAATGACTGTTATTGTTTCAGCACATCTTCCAAATTGAGGTTAATTGAACATTGGTTTGCGTTGAGTCAATCTGTCAACAAGCGCTAATTGAACACCTTTGATGTCCTTTTCTTCAAAGCACACCAACCAATGGAGACACCCAGAAAGAGAGTATTTGGGGAATTCTCTGAAGGATTTAGGATTTAAATCATAATATGAGTAATGTATATGTATCTACGTGATACTACAGTTAACTTTAAAGGGGTTACTAGAAAGTGAAAAAATTACAAGGGTATTCTCTCCTCTGCCTCTGTCTAGAGTATAGAAGAAAAATCTATATTTTTAAAGGAACAAACATAAGGGAAACAATGTCCAAAGACTGAATTTCTACTCTGCATCTCGGTTTAAATGTGAAATATATTGTTGCTAAACTTGGACTCAAAATCAGGTATGCCTCTTACTGAGCTCTGTTTACTGGGTACTGCAGAGAAGCCAGATCATGGAATCCAGTTCTTTGGAAAATCTCCAAGGAAAGAATTTCTAGAATGAGGATTCTGAAGTATGAATATGTGTGTTATGTTTCTAATTTCCCAGAATACATGTGATTTCTCATAATTAAAATGCCCAGGATTTTTCTTCTACTATGATTTTTATTAGGTTATAAAACTGGTGGGACAATTGTTCATGTTAAAAAGAATTATTTTCAGTTTTAAGCTATCACCATATTTCAAACTCTTTTCAATTTCTCGTAATTGTGGTGAGACTGTATTTATAAATGTAGAATAAAGTCCCTCAGATGATAATATTTCAAATACTCCCTGCCTTCTTTTTAATTAATAAACCCAAAAGTCATCTTTTGCAGAAATAACTGCCTTAAGCTTCAAAAAAATTTTCAGCTTAAAAGTAACAAAGTTCAACATTTTATGGTCAGCTGTTTTATTACAAATTTAGGTGGTAGTAGGAAAAATCAGAAAATTGAACCCAAGACATTCAAAAGATGCTAAAGGGAACATTCTCCTCCCTCCACCCCGCCCACCTTAAACTTTTACGGAATACAAAAAATTCTTATTTTCCCTCTCTACCGTAACTTACTTACATTTTATTGAAGGCCTTTATTATTATTATCATATCTAAATAGTTAGAATTGACTTTATTTCTGTGGAAATAAAGACCAACCAAATGAGAAAAATCAAAGGCTATTTTTTCAGAACCCGGATAAGAAGTGAGTCAGCCACTGTCACTTGCATCTTGGCAAAGATGCAAAGGCAGGCAGAGGAGTAGGAAAGCTTGATTGTACAAAAAAGGGAGCCTTCACGTGTACTCTGATTGGAGGCTGTGGGCTTGGGGAAGCTGGAGGCGCAATAACTCATAGCAAGGTATCTTATGTGATTGGTTGGGGGTGTGCATATTTGTTTTTCTCTAGTTGGTCCTAAGTTGGAAGGATTTAATCAAATCCTGCCCATTTGGGGCTGGCTGTTACAGAAGTTACTGTTTAGCTTCTTAGATTGTTATTAGAGATAGTAGTCTGAATTCTAACAAGTCTGACTTATGGCAGGCTGGCTTCCTGGACTGTTTATTGTCAATGAAAGGGTTGGTTTCCTTGGCAGGTTGCTGTAGGTTGTGGGTCAGAGTTCTATTTTTATATAGGGTCTGGCCGTTGTCTGTTTCTATGTTTAGTCTCTCATTTCCAAGTTAATTATAATTTAATGAGTAGCTGCAATATTGATGTAGTTCAGATCCAGAATGGGGTGCCCACCTCTGTGGAAATTTAGGCCCAGCAACCAGAGGAGGTATCGTACAGTTCCCACAGGTATGAGGGCCTCTCCAAGCAATGACAACCTGGGATCATTTAAGAGACAAATTGGAGTGAATAGCCCCTGGACAGAGACGGGACCACAAGGAAAGGTTTGAAAAGAGTAAGGCACAGGCAGATGCTTTCTAGGAAGCAACAGTAAGATAAATCAACAAAGCCAGCCATCTTACTCTATTTTTTTATACTGCACAGTTTTCATTATTTTATTTTTTTCATTACTTTTTATTGGAGCCTAGTTGATTTACAATGCTGTCTTAGTTTCTGCTGTACAGCAAAGTGAATCAGTTATACATATACATATGTCTTCCCCTTTTTCCAAAGAGCTGAGGCAGAAGTACAATGTTTGCTTCATGCCCATCTGAAAGGACGAAGTTCAGGTTGTGCGAGGGTGCTACAAAGGGCAGCAAATTGGCAAAGTGGTCCAGGTTTCCAGGAAGAAATATGTCATCTACACCATACGAGTGCAGCAGCAGAAGGCTGATGGCACCACTGAGCATGCGAGTATCCACCCCAGGAAGGAGGTTATCACTAAACTAAACTGGGCAAAGACCAAAAAAAGATCCTTGAGCGTAACGTCAAATCTTGCCAAGTAGGAAAGGAAAAGGGCAAATATAAGGAAGAAACAATTGAGAAGATGCAGAAATAATCTTTTATATGACTTTCATTAAAAACTGTTAAAATGAAAAAAAATTTTAATTAAAAATATAGTGAGACATTTTAAAAAACAAAGCAAACAAACAAAGCCAGCAAAAACTCTAAGACATGAGACAAGATAGCAGACTGAAAATGGGAGAGTGCGTGCCTAGATCAGAAACAGTGCCTAGTGCGTGCCTAGGCTCAGAAACAGATTTCAAAACCACTCAGCATACCCAACAAAACTAATCTACCAGCAAAATGGCCCAGAGGTCTGCCTGTTTGGGACCCCTGTCCAATCTGATATTCAGCCTGTATGCACTGGTTTGACCATACCAATTGGTCAGTTCCCCATTCCATCATGGTGCCCAAGACAACTGGTCATTAAATATGTATTCTGAATATTACCCCCACCTGAAAGTGCGAGAGTCTGGAGGTACCCCCAACTAGTGGTTACGAAGAATAAACGATTTCAGATGTAGTTTTGCAGGTATGCTGTTTCCTTTCAGTTTAGGTGCTGGGTAACTTGTCTCAAGCTTGATCTGAGCTGGGAAGGCATGAAAACCTGAAAGAAGAAATCAAAGAAAAGTACCCCTAGTGAGAAGAGGGTACTCTTCTCTTCATGAGTGAGGGCCATGAGGAAGCTATGAAATCACACATCTATGTCAACTGCACAGGTTGGAGGGCAAATCACTGGGGTCTGTGGCCATGGAAGGGAATATGTCAACACTGCAACTGAAGCTACTGCAGGAGCTTCAGAAATGGGAGCCCAGGACAGAGCAGAGAATAAAGAGGATAAAGAAGGGCATTAATTTTTTTTAACATCTTTATTGCAGTATAATTGCTTTACATTGTTGTGTTAGTTTCTGCTGCATAACAAAGAGAATTAGCTATGTATATACGTATATCTCCATATCCCCTCCCTCCTGAGTCTCCCTCCCACTCTCCCTATCTCACCCTTCTAGGTGGTCACAAAGCACTGAGCTGATCTCCCTGTGCTATGCGGCTGCTTCCCACTAGCTATCCATTTTACATTTGGTAGTGTATATATGTCAATGCCACTCTCTCACTTCATCCCAACTTACCCTGCCTCCCTCTCCATGTCCTCAAGTCCATTCTCTACATCTGCATCTGTAAGGAAGGGCATTAATTCTGATAGCTTCAGCAAGAGAACTGCCACCCCCACTGATAACGTGAGTTACCCCCTTGACTCGGCCAAGAGGTCATGGTGATGGACATTCCAGGGGTACTTCTGGGTGTGTGGTCAGAGCAGAGACACTGTTCTTACCATTTCATATGTTAATTTGCCCCTGCCCCTGTCCAGGGTAACATCTGCTTTAGGTTAAAAAAGAGGGGTGGACATTTAATGTACCTTTTTTACCATTTGAATTTTTCACAATAGTTAAGCCTATTTCTATGGTGGTAAATTAACAGATGCTATTTGGGGAAAAAATATCTAAAATTCACATATGACATACCACAGGTATGGTAAATTGTTTACTAAAATGGCTAAATAATATAAAGGCAGGTTTTTTTTAATATAGCAGGTTCTTATTAGTTATCTATTTTATACATATTAGTGTATGTATGTCAATCCCAATCTCCCAATTCATCGCAAGTGCCCCCCTTCCCCCCCTTGGTAACCATAAGATTGTGCTCTACATCTGTGACTCTATTTCTGCTTTGCCAGTAAGGTCATCTGTACCATTTTTCTAGATTCCACATATAAGCAATATTATACAATATTTGTTTTTCTCTTTCTGACTTACTTCACTCTGTATGACAGACTCTAGGTCCATCCACACCTCTACAAATGGTACTATTTTGTTCCTTTTTATATCTGGGTAATATTCCATTGTAAAAAAATGTGGAACGCTTCACGAATTTGTGGGTCATCCTTGCGCAGGGGCCATGCTAATCTTCTCTGCATCGCTCCAATTTTAGTATATGTGCTGCCGAAGCAAGCACCCAACTTAACTCTTTAAAGTACGGCTAGGGTAGGTGATGTGGATCTCTCGTCCCACGTGCAGTGGGGTGTCGATGATACTAATTCTGTTGTCTCAAAATGGGCGACCAAGACCTGGAGCAGAAAGCGAAGACACATCAAGCACCTC
Source organism: Tursiops truncatus (assembly GCF_011762595.2). Taxonomy (NCBI): domain Eukaryota; kingdom Metazoa; phylum Chordata; class Mammalia; order Artiodactyla; family Delphinidae; genus Tursiops; species Tursiops truncatus. The sequence continues at coordinate 128,783,852 of NC_047037.1, read as the reverse complement.
CCATTCTAAGAAGAGCTGCCAACAGCTGGAGGCATGAACCCCTCCAGGACGTTTTAATAGACCAGACTTAACCAACTGTACTGCTTTCAACCATTCCCCCCACCCCAAACAAGCAGAAAACCAGGAAGAGGAGAAGAAGAAGAGATTTCTTATTGTGAGTCATCGGTAGAGAGTTGAGAGCCTCGGTGTTTTCCATGGAGGAAGAAAAAATGGGGAGCTCTCATAGACAGTAGGGGTGTCAGAAACAAAAGGAGACAGGCATCTCGAACCACAGGGAGACATCAGCTCATGGAGCAGACATGCTGATCTGCCCACTCTCTGACCATCTCTGAGCAGGGGAGAAGAGAGCCAACAGGGCAGAGAGAGAGACCAGCAGTGGGGAAACCAGCCCTCCTACCACTTGGTATTTGAAGGAAAGCTGACTCTTCAGTGACTCAGGTGGACACTGCAGAAGGTAGCTGGGCTTAAGCTGTCTTATTGTACCCCAAACAAGAGGGCCACGTACAGGGTGGATGTCCCAAGCAATGGGAAACAGCAGGGTGTACTGCTGGTGGTGAAAGCTGCAGTGGCATTCAAAGAGGCTGAGCTAGAGTTAGTCTCCCTTGTTAAGGCATTGGATGGAAACAAGATGTGGAGCCCTGTCCCGATTCTGAAAGGTTCATGAAGAACTCACACATGTACCTCAAGAAGGAAGCAGCCTGGGATGCCTGCCCTCAGTGGGCATCTCTACTTGGTCCATTTCAGCCTAAGAAGCAATAGCCAAGAGATGGCCAATGCACACCAGGAATGACAGATTCATCCCTTTCCATCTCCCCTCTGCAATCAAGGAGAAAGGTGCCCCAAGAAATCGGGGATAAGGAGTGAAAAAGCAGACCAAGCTTTCTCCCTCCTCTAAGTCTCCTTGGGAAAGCATGGCCAGTGCTGGGAGGAGGGGAGGGGATAGATGGATCTGAAACGGATATTTTAAACTTGACCTGCTTTTTTTTAATATTCAGAAGTAAATAGAAAACGTATGGAACTCTGTGAGTACAAGGTAGCATTTTCCTCCCAAAATGAATAAATATTTGCAGGTTTTAAATTGCAAGAAGAGCCCTCCTGCAGTGAGGGATATGGCCCTGAGGTCAGGGAATCACAGTGATAAACCAGGAGCATCTAGGAAGTGAGCCCCGCACAGGATTTCCATTCCAGGACACTCCTTCCTTGGACTTCAGGAAAAGTAAAGCAGCAAAGTTTAAATAATTTCTCTCATAGTTTCTCCAACACTTGAATAAAAAGTTTGAAATAAGTGAGGGACTGAGTCATAAAAACAAAAACAGAGGGGAACAGATCCCCATCATGCTCACCATCATCTCTGGGATTTTGCAGAAGTGGGAAGATTGCATTAGAAGGTGTCCTGAGCCCCCAGCCCCACTAGGAGGGCAACAAGTAGGTATCTGCTTTGGCTCAGAAAAGTCTGGGGAGAAAAAAGCAGCCTGGAGAATAGGTAAGAGGACCCTGCAAGAGCAGAGAAAACTCCCCACCCCAGTGAATACACTAGAGCAGTGACTTTCAAACTCCTTGTACCAAAAGCCACAGTAAGAAATACATTGTACATCATGACCCTATACACATGTATATGCATAACTGAGCAAAGTTTTATAAAACAATATTACTCACCACGTGCAATGAATGGACACAGGTTGTTTATATTCTATTCTGTTTTGTTTTTTTTAATGCTGGTCACAGATCATATAAATTGATTTCTGTGGTTCTGAAGAACCTAGTGACAGGAATAAAGACACAGATGTAGAGAATGGACTTGAGGACAAGGGGAGGGGGAAGGGTAAGCTGGGAGAAGTGAGAGAGTGGCATGGGCTATATACACTACCAAGTGTAAAATAGATAGCTAGTGGGAAGCAGCCGCATAGCACAGGGAGATCAGCTCGATGATGCTCTGTGACCGCCTAGAGGGGTGGGATTGGGAGGGTGGGAGGGAGGGAGACGCAAGAGGGAGGAGATATGGGGATATATGTATACGTATAGCTGATTCACTTTGTTATACAGCAGAAACTAACACACCATTGTAAAGCAATTATACTCCAATAAAGATGTTTAAAAAAAATTGATTTCTGGACCCTAGTAGTCTACAAGCAGCAGTATAAACAACTCTCATTAGAAGGAGATGACCCTTAAAAGGGAGGGGAGAGTTTAGGTAACACAAGCATGAACATTTGTTTTTTCTCTCCCAAATATGCCTCCCACATTCACAGCTCCTTCTATATCATCAGATTGGAATCATATATTCCTGATAACCTACTTTCCAGATGAGCTCTCTCCTCTGGAGTTCACATCTCTCTACTTGTTCTCTTATCTAACTATCCTCCATGCCTTTCTAGCTCTACCCACTGTAGATGTGGATTGGACCCCTCAATACTATCTCCACTAATTAAATACTTTGCAATCCCTTAAATATCCAACATGTACAAATAATTCACAGGGCATTCTTAACAAGCATGTCTGAACATGCTGAATTCCAATGGTTGCCTAGAACAATAACAGTAGTGAGTAACATTTACAGAACGCAAGGATGTGTCAATCACTGCTCTCAGCTTTATCAATCTATATCTCTCTATCTGTAACCCTTATAATCATCCCACAAATAAGGAAACAAAGGCCCAGGAAGGTTAAGTAAGGACACAAAGCTGTCAAGTGGTATACCTATGCTTTGAATACAGGGGTTCTTGGAAAACTTGCAGGTCATAGAAAAGCATGGACACAAAGGATAAGTTTGACCTTTCAGTGGGGGGGAAGAGGGTCATGAGACATGGAGCATTGGTGGGTCTCATGCAGAGCCTCGTCCGGGTTTTATGCTCATGGTAGAATAACCCTCCTGTACCAAAGGGTTCCAACCAAGAGACTTCTTGCTCTCTCATGAAGACAAACATTGGTTTCAGTTTCAGTCACAATTCCTACTTTGTAAGTCAAATCTTGAAATAATTTTATCCCCACACAACAGAGAAGCAAGATACACATCCTGATAGCATTTGGATTTGTTAACGACCTTCTCCTACCATTTTCACTTGTTTCAAGAATTTTAGGACCTGGGTTACTTGGAATATTGACTAGGAAAACCTTTCTCAAGGGCAGGCCTCTCTGAGAGAATATTCTCATAGGTCCCTGGGACTGGTCCTCAGTTTTGCTAGTTTAATGGGAAAGGAGTAGACTCCAGGGGCGCATAAATCATGTTTAACCAACAATGCTAGATCCTTCACTTAGGAGGATATTCTTTTCCTCTCCTCCAGGGGGCACCATTTGCACAGAATTCAATATGAATGGCACCCGCAGGGATTAGGCAAAGCGGTGGTCCTGAAAAATAGTCCTGCTTGAAACCATCCTTCAGATATCAGACAGCTGGAAAACAAAATAAGTTAATCAAATAACCTAATTGAATTAACGTTCACGAGGTTGCCTGGTGTCCAGAGAATCAGAAGGAAAGGTAGAAACTGACCCTTTCATCACTTCTTGCCTTCAGAAGGAAACTGTCAGATATATTTTCTGCCCCATTAATTAATGCCTCCCTTCTGACCAACCGCCTATGATAGGCATATTCTCTCTAGACTGTGTTAGTTTTACTATTAGTCAGGACTTATTCTGAACCATTCTCTCTAAGGTGAGTTTGTAGATATCTGATTTCATTCTCATTATGCTGATTTTCACAACAAATTCTGAGGTCCCGAATGTAGCGGTGGTTCTTACAGTGTGGTCCCTGGGTACCAGCAGCAGCATCACTTGGGAACCTGTTTAGAAGTGCAAATACTTGGGCCCAAACCCAGACCCAAATCAGACAGACTTCCAGGTGTGGTACCAGACATCTGTGTGTTTACAAGTCTTACAGGTGATTCTAACACATGTTAAACTTTGAGAACCATTGCCTTAACATACAGTTTCCAGTCCAACCGATACCAGAAACAACTATGAGCTTTTAAAAAATATAGGTGCCCTGGATTCTCCCAGAGCCACTGGGAGAGTAAAAAGAGCTTTGGAATCAAAAGGATCTAGGTGGAAATTCTAGTTTTGTCACTCACCAGTGTGTGCCTGGTTGATGCTCCATTTTCTCATCTCTAAAGCAAGGGTAGTAGGACCTTGCCTCATAGGAAGGTATTGGAGGTAAGATGCAACACATGCCTCATATAGAGACTGACAGCAAACCTCCTTCCTTGGCCTCCATCACGACTGGAATTGCCTTTGCCCAGCCTGTGAGGTTGCAGGTCAGGTCTCATCTCACCCAGAATCACAAAACAAGAGCTGCCAGAAGCTGATTTCCAAAGTTTCACAAATAGCCTAACATTTTCACAGCAGTTACTGGGGGTTTTGCCATGACTCAGTGGGAACAACACGGCCCTGAGATTCCCATGGAGCTATTTCAAACTCTAGATTGATGAGTACAGGAGGAGTCCCTATGAAGCAATATTTACCAACTGAGAGCAGTATAATTGTTAAAGTAGCTCTTGTGAGCCAGATCACATTCCTGCTGACAACAGGGAGGCAAAGAATTCCAATGGTTGCCTAGAAAATTGAGTGGAAGTTCCCCAAGTTACCTGCCACACACAGGTTTGTTTTTCCTTAATTATCTAGGTAATTGCTTTGGTTCCTCTACTTGCCTTTACCAAGAGACACCTGGGCAGAAGAGCGAGTATCTGTGGGGCTGCCCTGCTGGGTAAAGGTTCAGGTTGCTCACCCCAGTGCAGAGACCTCCTCCAATGTCAGTGGGAGTGCCTATAAACTCCCCCTCCACTGGAACTAATGAGGCCTTTCTAGTCAATCTGGGTCCCCGCTCTTGTGCATTTTTTTTTTTTTTTTTTTTTTTTTTTGCGGTACGCGGGCCTCTCACTGTTGTGGCCTCTCCCGTTGCGGAGCACAGGCTCCGGACGCGCAAGCTCAGCGGCCATGTCTCACGGGCCCAGCCGCTCCGCGGCACGTGGGATATTCCCGGACCGGGGAACGAACCCGTGTCCCCTGCATCGGCAGGCGTACTCTCAACCACTGCGCCACCAGGGAAGCCCTGCCTTTCATCTTTTTAAGCACTATGACCCCTTGCCATGAATTAATAAGAACAATAGATGTAGTCACGGTTCTCCAGAGAAACAGAAACAGATTAATAGAATATGTGTGTCTACATATATATACACACAGGTTGGGACCCATTTCTATAGATGGAGTGGGATCCATGTCACCCACAGCACCTGGTTTGTGAATAGGGGAGGAGGGAGCTTCTGCAGTGTCCGCAGAAAGGTACCTTATGTGCTGGAGAGACAACCAATAGAAGCGCACTATTGCCAGATGGCAAGAAAGTGTCAGGGTCTTTTCCCCTTTGATTCATTTCCTTCTGTGAAGTGGGGAGCCCAGATAATTAAAGGGAGAAGAAATGAAAATAATTTGAGAAACACTTCATCCCACCTACAAAACACTCATTCTCATCTATGCAGTTATGTACAGTTTTCAAAGCACTTTCTCAAACAGCACTGGACCTGCGTTATAGCAGCTCTAGGGAGACAGCCTAGTGGGTAATATTATCCCCGCTAGAGACCTGAAGCAAATCAGCCTTCTTTACTCACTGCTCAGGATGTGCCCCTCTCATGCTCACTGAAGGGGAAACTCCCAGCCTGTCTGCATGGGAGCGAAATACTAGGAGATTCCATGAGAGGAGGCTGGGAGGCTCAGTGGTGAGAACAGAAGGGAAAGTGCAGAAAGAGGAGAAGAGGTTCAAGGTAGGAAAAGAAAAGCTGCAGAGTGATGGAACAAAGTGCCCACTACCAACAGCAGGAACTGTATTTCCTTCCACAAAATGGGTGACTTAAGCAACAGAAATTTATTGTCTCACAGTTCTGGAGGCTAGAAGTCCACGATCAAGGTGACAGCAGGGTCAGTTCCTTCTGAGGGCGGTGAGGCAGAGGTGTTTCACGCTTCTCCTCTAGCTTCTGGTAGCTTGCCAGCAATCTTTGGTGCTCCTTGGCTGGTAGGCCCATCACCCCCTTCTCTGTCTTCATCTTCCCATGGCGCTCTCCCTGTGCGAGTCTGTCTTCAAATTCCCCCATTTTATAAGGACATCTGTCATACTGGATTTGGACGCATCCTAACGGTCTCATTTTAACTTGATTAGCTCTGTAAAGATCTCGTCTCCAAATAAGGTCACCTCCTGAGGTACTGGGGGTTAGGTCTTCAACATCTGAATGTTGAGGGGACACAACTGAATCCATAACAGACACTAAATCTCTAGAGCTGAGCTGGATATCACAGTGCCCACTGGCCACACGTGGATATCAGGCACTGGACATGAGGCTAGTCTAAACAGAGATGAGCTGTGAGTGTAAAATAGACACCAGAGTTCAAATACTTAGAGTGAAAAAGAGAATGTAGGATACCTCCGTTGTCTTTATATTGATTACCCGCTAAATACTTTTGATATATTGGGTTAAAGACACTACAATACAGAATTAAGATTAATTTCCTCTCTTCTTGCGTTTTTCAATGCAGCTCCTAGAAAATTTACAATTACACATACAGTTCATGTTTGTGGCTTGCCTTATATTTCTGTTGTACAGCACTGTCCTAGAAAGAGAAATTCACCAGGTCCCTGACACCTGATCACCTCGTGAGAAGATTTTCTGAACTTCTCACATAGTTCTCTGACAATGATGGCAACATTAAGCATTTGAATCACTCGAAATGTGACATAGAGTAGACGGTAAACATCAAACTTTATACCTGTACAGCGTACTCTAAATGTGAAATAAGTTTTTGTCTAGCCTAAGTGACAGAAGATATATTTGATCAATAAGGATCACACTTTATTTTTTATTACTAAGAACTCAATTTGGAACAGGCCACCCAATATCATCTTATAACAGTAGCTCCTGCTTAAGGTATTCACTTTTTCATTTACCTCGTGTGAGAAAAATGAGGCTGCATAGCAAGGGTGCCTTTTATTAACGATTACATCGGAATGGTACCAGTCCTTATTAAAGATGGTTTTCCAAGTGAGGTTTTGCATATGCTCCATGCAGATCAATCATGGGTACCTTAGTGAGGTCACATCAGTGTAGATGGATTTTGCTTTATGAAATGCACTGGGTTATAAATACTCTGACCTTGTTTATAAAGGAAGCCGGTTAGTTCACTTAATGAAGACATTAATTTGCCAATCAGCTTGGACTGATTATTCATTAGCTGCTATTTCCTGACCAACAGCTCTGACTTACAAACGCAGCCGTTTGTAGGCAGTGGTGTGCTGCCACCTACGGCTGGAAAGAAAAAAGGATAAGGTGCAGAGAGTTCTGAGAAAGCCACAACTATTGAAAAGAGTCAGAGTATGAATAAAAAAAGGCTAGAACAAAGTATACTACTGTGGACCTTTCCCCATGTTAAAATCATTGTAAGACATTGACTTATTTGCAAGCAAAATAAAACCTAGATGAAGTAAGCCATAAATGTCACAACTGCAAAGTCTTAACCCAATTATTCTTGGTGGGGCTGGTGTCATAAGATCAACAGTACTGATAAGTCAAACAGTGTAAGATCTACTATAATCACTTTCCAAGTAGGCCACTGCTTGTATTTCCCAGAACTCACCTTGGGATCATTTTTTTTTTTTTTCACTCTTCAGGCCTTTTCTCTACTCTAGGACAGCACCTTTGGCAACACTCCACAAATATTTTTGGATTCCAGGCATTGTCCTGGATACTTGAGATGCAATGTGGACGAGGATTTGTGTGTAAATCTCCTGCCCTTGAGATGCTTACATTCTAGTGGAGTGAGACAGGTAATAAACATGAAGCAAAAGAAATAAGCCAATTCTCTAGTATGTTGGAAGGTGACAGGTGATATGGAAAGAGAAAATGAAGGACAAGATACAGAGGTTGGAGGTGGGATGGTAGGATGGAGGTAGGGTGCAATCTTGACTAGAGGAGCCTCACTGAGAAGGTGATACTGGATAAGTGTCACCTGGAAAGGTGTTCTTAGAGGTAGCTGCAAGAAGAGAATTCTGGGAAGAGGGACCCCTTGGACCAAGGCCCCATGGAGTGGCAGTGTCTGGTGTGCTGAGAAAGAAGAGGCTTGTGGAGCTGGGGACACAAAAGAGGAGGAGAGCTGGGGGATGAAGCCAGAGGGGAGGGGAGGGAACCCATCACAGCAGGCCTTGGGGACCACCATCAAGATCTCAGCTTTTAGCTGAGTGAAATATAACTTTCTGCTTTTTTTACATTTCTGGCTGACTTACCCTTAAATTTTTCTCTTTCTGGTTTTTGTTTTTAAAATCATGTTTGATAGTTTTATAGTGGTGGTGGTGGTTATTGTCTCAAGATTCATGCGCACCCATGAAAGCAAATTGGAATAAATAAGAATGTGTTCACCTTTCACGGACTTCTTTTCATTATTTTCTATTCTATTCATTATTTTTCTATTCACATTATTTTTCTATTCATATTTCTTATGCATGGCTATAATCATTCTCGATACATGTGTCTTGCTTTTATGTTTAGTATGTCACGAGCACTTTTCATGTTATTCTATGTTTATTATAAACAGCTTATTAGCTTACTAAAACTCCTAAAAGAGGATAATATCTACCTTTTGAGGTTATTGTGAAGATTAAGTGAAAAAAATCATGAAAAGAGCTGAATGTAGTGTCTGGCACAGAATAAACCCTCAATAAACTTAGCTTTGAGTAGATGTACAGGGATTCACTTTTTTTCCATTTCTAAAGGTTTATTCACTACTATTTACTAGGCTAAATAATGCTATGATGAACTACTTGGTCCACAGAGGAATTTGTAGGATTAATTTATGGCTAAAGTCTATTAGATCGCAAACTGCTTTCCCAAGCCTTCAGGACCTTGAGAAAATAAATTTCTGTTATTTATTTTTATTATTTATTTATTTCTGTTATGTAAACCTCCTACTCTGTGGTCTTTTGTTATGATAGCCCAAGCTGACTAATACACACTTCTTCCCATTCAGGAATGTGGTACAGTGCTCCATTTATTTAAATTTTCCTTTACAACTCTCTAAAACAGGTTTTCAATTTATTTTGAGTAAGTTCCAGCCATTTCTCACCAGAATTTTATTTCTAGAAATGGCTATTTTGCTTTTATCATTATGTATTGGAAATCCTTTTTATCAGGATATTTTCTAGCCAGTTACTGGAGATAAATAGAAAACCTTCTCATTTAATATATCTCATATCTAGCCAGCCACCTTACTGAACTATTATATGTCATAAATTCCTGTAAAAGCTAACAAGGAATTGGAGAATAAATTATTTAACAGAAATTATATTAAAAGCACATTGCTCTCTACAGTTCTATGTAGTCAGAATTAGGCCTCAAATTTTCTCTTACAAGCAAAAAATATTAAAGGAGGAAACAAAATCCATTCTAAGTTAGTATAACTAGTTGTAATTAATTCTTCCTACTTCTAAAATCTTCCTTACTACTGAAAAGCAATTTCTCTAATAGAGCCTCAATAAGAGGACACAGCTTTCTCATAAAAGAAACTTTTTTTGTTTGTTTATTTGTTTGTTTTTTTAGGTGTTCACTGTGGCATTGTTTAAAATAGAGAAAAAACTGGACACAATTTATATATCCATCCACACAACTGCATAATTTAAATACAAAGTACAATGTAATATTATGAAGCAGTTGCTTAAATTAGATCTCTCTATGTAATATGTATATATCTTTATAATATAATGTAGGGACTTCCCCGGTGGCACAGTGGTCAAGAACCCGCCTGCCAATGCAGGGGACACGGGCCGAGCCCTGGTCCAGGAAGATCCCACATGCCTCGGAGCAACCAAGTCCGTGCGCCACAACCACTGAGCCCAAGCACCACAACTACTGAAGCCCGCACGCCTAGAGCCTGTGCTCCGCAACAAGAGAAGCCACCGCAATGAGAAGCCTGTGCACCACAATGAAGAGTAGCCCCCGCTCGCCACTAGAGAAAAGCCTGCACGCAGCAAGGAAGACCCAACGCAGCCAAAAATAAACAAATTAATTAATTAATTTAAATAAATATATATATATATAAAATGTAGAATGAAAAAAAGCAACAAGCAGAACAATAAGAAAGAAACTGTTTTTTAAGAGCCCATGACCTAACCCCTTCAAACCAAAGGACTACAGTATTTCTTTTTGAAATTTCTAGTTATCTTGGAGTTTCCGGGGAAAAGCTAAATTCAGAATCTTAATTCAAAACAAAGTTATGGTATACATATACACCACCCAATTTTTCTGTAATAGGAGGTTTTTCTGTAACTTGGGCTCAAAATATTCAACTTACTCAGCTCCTACATAAAGAAATGCCTAGAAATTTTAGCTAATTCCTCTACCAAATCAACTAGTCCACATTTCAGTTGCTTTCTCCTGTGATGATGCAGTTAGTAGACATTCCATCAACTCCCTAAAACTACACCCACACTCCCTCATTCCCCCAAAATGGAAAGCCCAGTCTTACAAACATCATGGTGGTTTCCTGGAGTCATTCAGCTCTCTTCCTCCTTCCAATGTCATGAGTCCATGGGATGGAGAAGCACATCCATGCAGGAGTCTTCCTACAGGGACTTGTCTATGTTTGCAGCAATTGCAGTGCCTAAAAGTGGACACAAATCCCCTCTCCTGAAAGGATGCAGGAGTTAGTGGATAAGAATACATAGCAATACAGAAGTCAATGGAGAAATACACGTAACTGCTTTTCTCCTTATTTTAACCCAATAATTCACCCTGTATATTCATTAAATTTACTCATCTGCACCCCATATCCCCCCAAAAAACTATATTAATTTGGATTTTATTTATAATTCCCTATGAAAGACATACTGATGTTTTTGTTTTGTTATCTATACTTGTAACAGTAAATATATCATAATTTTTTAAGTAATTAATACTAGAACCACCCTTATTTTAAAACCCCATTGAAATAGGAGAGAAATAGGTGAGGGAGATTAAGAGGTGCACACTTCCAGCTACAAAATAGATGAGTCATGTGTATGAAATGTACAGTGTGGGAAATACAGTCAATAATAATGTAATACCTTTGTGTGTTGACAGATGGTAACTAGATTTTCATGGTGATCATTTTGTAGTGTAGGGGAATATTGAATCACTGCTGTACACCAGGAACCGTGTAGTGTTGTAGGTCAATTATACTTCAAAAACAAACAAACTCGTAGAAAAAAGAGATCAGATTTGTGGTTATCAGAGGCAGGGGGCTGGGGGTGGGGGAATTGAATGAAGGTAGTCAAAGGTATAAATTTCCAGTTATAAGATAAATAAGTACTAGGTATGTAACGTACATCATGATAAATATAATTAACAGTGCTGTATGTTATATATGAAAGTTGTTAAGAAAGTAAATTCTAAAAGTTCTCATCACAAGGAAATTTTTTTCTTTTTCTTTTCTTTTCTATCTCTATGAGATGATGGATGTTCGCTCGATTTATTGTGGTGATCATCCCATGGTGCATGTGGGTCAGGTCATTATGCTGTGTACCCTAAACTTACACGGTGCTGTATGTCAATTATATCTCAATGAAACTGGAAGGAGAAAGAAGGAAGGAAGGAAGGAAGGAAGGAAAAAGAAAGAAAGAAAGAAAGAAAGAAAGAAAGAAAGAAAGAAAGAAAGAAAGAAAGAAAGAAAGAAAGAAAGAAAGAAAGAAAGGGAAAGAAAGAGAGAAAGGAAGGAAAGAAGGAAGAAAGAAAGAAAGAGAAAGAAAGAATGAGAGAGAGGGGAAGGAAAGAAGGAAAGAAGGAAGGAAGGAAAGGAAAAACTCCTCCACTGAAACAAATGAATGGATAAACAAAATGTAATATATACATACAGTGGAATATTATTCAGTCTTAAAAAAGGAATGAAGTTCTGAGACATGCTACAACATGGATGAACCTTGAAAACTTAATGCTAAGTGAAACAAGCCAGATACAAAAGGACAATTACATGATTCCACTTATATGAGGTACCTAGAGTAGGTAGTCAAATTCATAGACAGAAAGTAGTCAAATTCATAGACAGAAAGTAGAATGATGGTTACCAGGGCCTGGGAGGAGAGGAGATTGGGGAGTTACTGTTTAATGAGAAGAGGGTTTTAGTTTGGATGATGAAAAATTCTAGAAATGGATAGTGCTAATGGTTATACAACATTGTAAATGTACTTAATGCCACCAAGTTGTACACCTGAACATGGTTAAAATGGTAAATGTTATGTATATTTTACCACAATAAGAAAAATGAATTTAAAAAGTGAATTCATTGTAATATACAGGGAGTCCCCTATGCTAAGCCCTTTGGCATCCTACCATGATACCACCATCAAATACATTTTTAGCCAAGTGTTTCTAACTAGACCATAACATCTTGAAAAATGTTGTGAATAAATCTTTAGATGTTATCAAAACACCACTAGGAAGTTTGTACCAATTTACCTCTCAACTGGTAGTGTTCACTTCTTCACTTACTTGTTGACATTCAGTTTTGATTGGCAGTCATTTAAATCTTTGGCTGTAAGACTATAGTTTTATTTCAACTTCCCTTATTATTAGATCAGTTGGAAGATGTTTTCACAAGTTTATTGGCCATGGCAGAACAAGCATTCTCTACACAAGCTGTTTTTGCTTTTCCACCTCTCACTTACCAGGTCACCTAGCCCCCTAGACTTGGTCATGATCAGACTCACCCTGAGCACCTCATCACCAGTGGAGATGTTCGTTCCTTATCTGACAGAAGGAGTGCATCTCCTTCCCAACACCACTCTTCCATGTTACTCTTGTCTTTCGATTTTCCTTCTCCTCTGGTGTTCCTTCTTGTCCCCTTCTTAGTTTCTTCTTTCTTAAACATCATTATTCCTTTGGGGTATGTCCGGGACTATCTTCTCTGCTCACTGTACACACTCCACTCACATGGCTTCAAAAGTAGATCATATGTTAATGCATAAATGTAAAGCTTGGGTGCAAATCTTCCTCCTGGGTACAAGTCTTATATATCAACTACCAAATCGACCTCTCCACACAGAAGCACACGTTGTGCCTCACATGCTGTACATTCATCACAGAAATCAGCATCTGTTCCTCAAACCTGCTTTGATCTTGTCTTCACCACCTCATTGAATAGCAACATCTTCTACTCTGTTATTCAAGAAAGAAATCTGGGAATAGTACATGATTCTTCTGCCCTTTTTTTACCAATCCTTCTCCCCACCTCAAGTCGGTCACCTTTTTCCTACCTGTTTCATGAATCTGGCTACTGTCTTGTTTTCCCACTAGCACGTCCTTAGTCCAGCCCACCATGATCCCTTGTCTGACTTTTATTTAGCTCCCCAATTCCACTCTTTGACTCTACCATCTACTCTATTGGCCACAGCCAAAGCAAACTTCCTAAAACACAAGACTGATCATATCACATCTTTCAGAAGTTTCCCATTGTCTTTAAGATAAATTCCAAATCCCATAATATACCTAAGGAGGGCTGGACTCTTCTCACCCTTCTCCATCTCATGCCACTCCTCCAACCTAGAGTCATCATCACCCTGACCACACACACAGAGCACTCAATCATGCTAGACACATTTCAGGTCTACAAATAAATCAGGCCCTCTCTTATCCCTCAGCTTTTGCACATGCAATCATTTAGACTCAGGACACTCCTCCCCAACTCTTTACCCAACTTCCTGCTCATCGTTCAGACGTCTGTTGGTTGGCTATTTGCAATCCCTCATCAGCTCCTGTTCCTGAGGGTAAATCTCAGCTTCTTCCTTTTAAAGCTGCCTCACCACCTGGCAGAAGCCCTCTTGCATAGGATCCCTTTGGAAATGACCCCAGACAAATACCTCTCCCTTGGATTCCACATTTAGCAGCTAGAACCCTACAACTCTGACCCAGACCAAACAGATCCCACTTCTTCCCAAATGCAGCCCTCTAGTCTGCTGCCACAGGTGTTCCATCCATCTTCCACCCCAAGGTTATTTTTGCTTTTTGTTTTCATGAGTAAGATACCAGTCCTTTGCATCCCCCAAACTCCAGGTCACTTATGTCAAGGTTTACCTGGTGGGTCCCTCATAGTCCCTCTCACTAAGCTTAAGATGGTCAGATTCCCAACACAATAATAACATTTTCTAAAGAAATTCTCTATCTTCTCAAAAAAATTCCTGTCAGTCTTCTCAACCATCTTTTTAGGCTGGAGGTGGGTGGTCAGCTAAGGGTACTTAAACCAGTTCTTGGCCAGCTCCTTTCAGATGCTGCAGAGGAGAAGGAGGAAAACTTTGGCAAGTTGAAAAAACAGAGAGAGGACCTCTCACTGAAAGGTAATGACAACAGAGGGGAGTGATATGAAATGTAATCAGTGGGATAGAAAGGATGCAAGACCATGGTAGATATATATATATATATATATATATATATGTATATATATATATATATATATATATATATATATATATATATATATATTTTAAAGGGAAACCACTGAAGCGTTTTGAGCAGAGGAGAGACATGACCTGCTCATATGTCATAAAAGCCACTCTCTTTCCTTTGTGTAGAATGTAATGTAAAGGAACAAGAGGGAAACTAGGAGACCAGTTAGAAAGCATCTCAGTGCTCAGTGGCTCAGTGGAGAGATGGGAATGGCTCAGGTGAGACTGTTGACATCAGGTAAGAAGACCACTCAATCAGATTAAAGCTACTTTGTGTCGGAGAACTAACAGGTATTGCTGGTGGATTGGATATGAGAAATGAAGTAAAAGGAGAAAAGAAGGATGGTTCTAAGGATTTTGCCTCCAGCAAATGGCATAATTTACTGAGGTGGAAATGACTGGAAGGGGAGCAGGATTCTGGTCATAAAAGAATATGTATTCAAAAGTCTACCTTGGTTATGTTAAGTTTGAGATGATGATTAGATATCCAAGTGGAGAGATCAGGAGGGCAGCTGGAGTCTAGAGTCCAGATGTTCTACCATTCCAGTAATCTATTGCTATGTAACCACCCTCAAACCTTCGTGGCATAACTATCATTTTTCTTTATGCTCATGGAATCTGTGAGTCATGGACCAAGATGGCTTGTCTCTATTCCTTGATATCTGAGACCTCAGCTGGGGAGACTCAGACAGCTGGACATGGCTTGAATGACTGGGGATTAGGATCATCTGGACGCTTCTTTACTCACATATCTGGCACTGAGCCTGGGATGACTTGAGGGCTGGGCTCAGCTGGTACTGTCAATGGACATGCCTACACAGGGCCTTTCCATGTGACTTGGGCCTCCAAAAGCAAGTATCCTGGTAAAAAACAAACAAGCAAAAAACCAAAAACAAACAAACAAACATCCACAAGACCTTTTGAGAGCGAGGTTCAGAAACCTCAGAGAAAGAGTTCTACAGTGTTGTTCTATTGGTGATGAATGCAGTCACAAGTCCACCCAGATTCAAGAAGAGAGGACATAACATAGATCACACTTTTCAATGGAGGAGTGTCAAAGAATCTGTGGCCATCCGCAGGATACTCTCAGAGTCCCTGTTCGATGGTGGAGACCTTGAAGAATAGGGAAGAACAGATAATTGTAGAGTGAATCTGAGAAACCAGTTTCACGAGAGGGAGACGGAGAGAAAAGTCAGACCACAAGGGCTTCCCTGGTGGCGCAGTGGTTAAGAATCCGCCTGCCAATGCAAGGGACACGGGTTCAAGCCCTGGTCTGTGAAGATCCCACATGCCTTGGAGCAACCAAGCTCATGTGCCACAACTACTGATACTGCACTCCAGAGCCCGCAAGCCACAACTACTGAGCCCGTGTGCCACAACTACTGAAGCCCGCGCGCCTAGAGTCCGTGCTCCGCAACAAGAGAAGCCACCACAATGAGAAGCCCTCACACCGCAAGGAAGAGTAGCCACCACTCACCACAACTAGAGAAAGCCTGCGTGCAGCAAAGACCCAACACAGCCAAAAATAAATAAATTAAAAAAAAAAAAAAAGTCAGACCACAAGACTATAATTAGGGAAGAGAGAAAAAAATCTGCACATTTAACTAGCAAATGCCTCTGTGCAACAGTATATACTGGACCTTGAAATAGAAACTGAACCTTTCAGTTATATATTGTACATACCTACTGTATTAAATGGGCCAAATCCCATAATAGTTTGGTTTTTCTTCCATTGCTTCTGATATTCTCTGATGTCTCTTCCCTACCCTCTGGTGGTAGCTCGGGCAAATCTCAAAACTTTACCATTGTTTGTGACTAAAAGAATAGTTTTATTTTCAGGTGTTCAAAAACCAAGAACAGAATCTGTTCAAAATATGTACTGTATTTTGAAAATCGCATAGCTGCACACAAAAATCCAGCAGTCTGGCTTCTTTTGAAAACCTGAAGATCTGGTAACACCGGACCTGCACTGCAACAAATGGTAGAAGCTGAGTAGCACCTGTCCCTTTTTGGACAAGGTGAGTGCCTCTGGCCCACAGCCCTGCTCGTCCTGTTTGTGAATTGCATTAACCTCACCTGCTTGGTCTCATGGCTCTGGGACCCGCCCCAGGGACTGGTCATGTGGTCTGCTCTTTCACTCCCTGTCTCTGCTTCCTCCTCACTGGCCCCTAGTTTAATTTTCTCTTTACTGTTGATCCCTTTCGAGGCAGGCAACCAGATGTCAGCCTTCCCTTGGGAGGCATCTCTGTGGTCTCCTCAGAGATCTTCCACAGCGACATGCCTGAGGCACATTCCAACTGACATCTGACTCCACCCAGACACTTGCCTTCGCCATACAAACAAAGACTTTGTCCCTTGTTATGAAGGCACGTCCTTACATGGCTTTAGCCTACCTACGCACTGTGACACATACTCGGCACCAAGGTGGGCTCCTCTGCTTGTGGTGGCCACAAGCAGCGGGGCAGGCTGTTCTGCTCTCTCTCCCCAACCCATTCTCACAGGCAACGCAGCCAGCCTCCCCATGATTAGACCTCTCCACTGAGGCGCAGTTACCTCTGCGTTCACACAGAACCCCTCAAATTCTTAAGAACACAAACCAGGTTCACCCAAGAACCCTTTCCTACTTGCCTCTGAGAGCAGCCAAGGGGGGGTCACACAAGTTTCTGCAGCTCAGACACATCTAGCCGGGAGTGGATGTCAGACTCCCCTTCCACCAGACACCATATCTCTGTGTGAGGTTCTCCCGGCAGCCCTTCACTTGACTTGTAGGATCAGAAGCTCCCCTTCTACACTCCACAGCACTCTCTGATGAATTCACTGTAAAGAATCTAGTCTCTCAATGAACCCTGAGGCTTCTCTTATCCAGGCTGGAGACCAGAGATTGTCTGGCCAAAAGCCTCATTTGGCTTCCACTAGTAAGCCCTGCACAAATGTGTCTATGTTAATATCTCTCTTTCATATGTGGGAGCACTTGTCTCCCATTGCCCTCAGCTATGAGGCTTGAGCTGAAATTCTAAGACAGCAGAGTCCCATGACACTCCTGTTATATATAAAACTGTATTTTCTTTGATTTATCAACGTTAGATAGTCTATTTAGCACTATGCCATAGAGCTTTCTACAATGATAGAAATGTTCCACGTCTGTACTGTGCAAAATGTCAGCCACCAGCCACATGTGACTATTGAGAATTTGAAATGTGACTAGTGAGACTGAGAAATTGAATTTTTAATACTATTTAATTTGAATTAATGTAAGTTAAAATAGCCTCTTGTGGCTAGCAGGTACCGTATTGGAGGGCACCAGTCTATATAAGACTAAAACTTATTACATGCTAGCTATGTACTAACTGGTCTTCTGAAAGGAATTATTCCATACATTGTTTCATTGGATTTTTACTATAGCCATACTAGATTGGTATTTTCTCTAATTTTTCTTTATAACTTAAGCCAAAAATAATCTTCAATGTATAACCAACTAAAACTCACTTAATGCCCTTCAGTTCTTTTTTCAAATGTCATCTTCTCGGGTAACTTTCCGTTGTCAACCTGTGCAAATCTGCCACCCTGCTCTTCCTTCTGTGCTTATTTTTCTCATGCCCCTTTTCATCATCTAATACACTCTGTGCTTTATAATTCTGTTTATTGTCCATCTATCTGGACTAGAATGTAAACTCAGTGAGGACAGAGGTTTTCATCTCTTTCTCTGATGGATCCCTGGAGCCCAGAACAGTGTTTAGTCATTCCTCCCGGAGCTTTCTAGGTTTTTGTCGGGTGAATGAATGAGCTGCCTTCTAGACGAGACACATCCCGCTCCACGAAATGCCCTCTGTTCTGCTGAGCCCTTGTGTGGCTTTGTAAGTGGAGATGGTCCAAAGCCATCCTCAGAGGCTGAGACTGGAGAGAGCTGAATGGGGGCTCCCCAGGGCAATCAGGAGGAGAAGGAAAGAGAGGGGAGCCAGGGGTGGCATGAGGCTGAGACCCAACATGACGCTGGGCAGGCTGTGAAAATCCCCCAGTGGTGGGGAAGACCTCAAGACAGAGCTATCTCACAGCGTTCACACTGAAGCTGTCTGTATTGCTGTGAAATAAATGTATTTCCCAAATTTTCAATAAAGCCTACTCTACCCATACAAGTCTAGAGCTAGAGGTAATTTTTTTATTGAAGTATAGTTGGTGTGCAATACTATATGCTACAGGTGTACAACAGATTCACAATTTTTAAAGGTTATACTGCATTTACAGTTGTTATAAAATATTGGCTATAGTCCCTGTATTGTACAATATATCCTTGTCTTTTATTTGATACATAATAGTTTGTACCTCTTAATCGCCTAGCCAAGAGGTATTTTCTTTGTTTGTTTGCTTACTTTACTTACCTGCTTCCTTATTCATTGGGGTGAAATTAAAGGAAGTTATTGAGTTTAATGGTTCCATCAACAACGTGTAAAATGCAGCACAAGAAAAGATAAGCTGAACTATTTGGATGGAAGCAGGTGCCTAAGACAGGGTGACCATGAGACTCTAAGCCAATTCAACCACAGATACCCACGCTCACTCTCCAGAAATCCACCCCTCCTTCCCAATTTAAGGACAGCATTTAATAAATATGTGTTGAATAGCTGATTAGGACTTCCATAGGGTGTGAATGAGTTGGAGTCAATCTGACTTTGATCTCAAGGGCCAGAAGACGCACAGATAAGGAAACTATGGGAGAAATTAAGCGCAATTTCCTATGGCTGTTCAGTGATGAAGTGTCAAAACCAGGCTTCAAAACTATGTGTCTTAACTCCAGGTCCATAATCTTTCTATTCGTCCCCATTGTCATCTTTCTGAAAAGGCCTGGATCTGTGCCTGAGTCATTGCCTAAACTTGTGCAATTCCTTTAGTCGTTAAGTGCATACTTCATTTTTTAGCCTATTTAAAGTATGTTTGCAGCTGTTGGCTTTCCCAGACCCTAGTGAACACAAGGCCAGTCTATGAAGTGCTTGGAGTAGCCAAATTCTCTTGCTTATCTTAGCAGCTTGATCTCCTTAACTTATATGTGCTCCACTACTCATTCTTTTAAGTTTCAAACCCCATCCTTGATTCCACAACAAGCTTCCCTCCCAGAGGCTACTCATTTATCTGGTTGGCTGAAACAGGGATGTCTGAGCAGATACCCAGATTTCTAGGAATGGTATGGAAGACTTCTTGGCCGGTTAAATTTTTCACAATTTCCCACAACAGACACCTCAAATATCAGGTGTTGAGCACAGTAGGTGAGGTCTTCTAAAAACACAGATAAAAATCTCTGACAAGCCCAAAACATGGTGTTTAAAAAGTTATTTTTTTTAGAAAAATTTATTTTAAAGGCACTAGTAGTCGCCCTGTTCATTTAAGGTTATCATTTAAATCAAAGCAAGCAAAACAGAGTATACTTATTTCACAGAGGAAAATTCTTTGAAATTAATAGTCCAAAGCAAAAAGACTCTAAGTTTCTGAGATGGATCAAAGAGGTCATTACTTCAGGAAGATTAAATTATAGTGGATAGTTCCATATTTAATAGTGCTCTGGGTATTATTCACAGGATTTCCTTGCAAGAGATTAATACCACACCAGAAACCTGCTTAACAAGACAGTATCTAGAAAATTATTTAGGTCTAGTCCCCTGAAAGAAGGAAATTAACTGTTTAGAAAACAGCTGGCTTTCTGGACAGTGAGTAAATGTAAACTAAGCGGGGAGAAGGAAAACAGTGTCTGCTGGAAAGACAGTTATTTTTAAATGAAAAAGAAATATGCGATCATCAATTTTTAAAATGTTTTCCATTCTCTTTTCTTTTAAACTTCTAGAATTGTGCAAATAACAGAGGTGAAGGAGAGGAAAAAGAAGTGTTTGGGCTTAAGCACAAGGTAATACTTTGTTTTTATTTTTTAATTTTTTAACATCTTTATTGGAGTATAATTGCTTTACAATGTTGTGTTAGTTTCTGCTGTATAACAAAGTGAATCAGCTATACATATACATATATCCCCATATAATACTTTGTTTTTAAACCTGAACCTATGTTCCCACTAGGGGTGGAGTGGGAGGCTGGGAGGCTGGGAGGCTGGGAGGGTGAGTTCATGACCTTCATCACAGCCTGCTTCTCTTTTGGATACCTTGCTGTTTCTCTCCTTGTAAGCTTTCCAAAGCCCAGACTCACTGCCTCCATGTAATTCCTCTCCACATTTTCCCCTTAACCTCCTACGCTCTGGCTTCTGGGAGACCCTCCCTTAACCTCTTTACTCACTCTGTCCCTGGAGAGGTGGGAGCTGATTGATGAATTTGGGAAAAAATAACTGGCTGTTCTCCACTCGGCATGGCCCTTCACCCTCTTGGGGTACACCTGTAGCACCACTTGTACTCATCCCTGCCACCATGCTGATAAGAGTAGAGGCAGTATAGGTGATGTGGTGCTGCTTAGAGGAAAATCTCTCTTCATGGAAACCAGGAGTAGGGAAACGCTAATTCCCTCCAACAGGAAACAAACTAATAACATAAACGTGCCTCACTCTGGAGTTCACATCAGGCTCTCTAAGCTACTCCTTCGACTACTCTTTACTGAGGTTTTATATTAGTTTTCCACCCACCATTCCTTCATTTTATTGCTCATAACCCAGGAAGGGAATATGAAATGTTCCTCTGGAAACCCAGAGGAGCAGGGCAGGGGGTTGGAGGGGGGGAAGTGTTTAGAGATACTGAGAAATCAAAACCATAAGAACAGAATTTGGTAATGAAGCATACATGTGATCTGGAACTTCGTGGCCCCATGGTACACACTGGAAGCCAGGGAATTTTAACTTTGGTGTTGCCTGGAGGCTTGGACTAGGACCAGTGGGTTTTCACAGTAGCACAGGTGGCCTAGGTGAGAGGTATTAAACCAGCCCGTGAGCCTTTTGAACCTGGAGGGTCATTGTGGCTTACGGTATTTTACTCATAAAACGTGACTTTCTGTGGGGTCCCAACTGCCCTTCTCGGGCTTTTGAAAAGGCTGAGTGGGCATCTTTAAGCCACAGGCGCTAGGGCCTCAGCAGAGGTGTGGGTTGCCCCTCACAGGGTCAACGTCATTCCTTCAGGGACTCAGAAGTAATGGCTCCATGCCAAGAGCCTAAAGTGACTCAGTTAATAAGGACACACACATTATCACAGTACTTGTGCCACCTGGTTTGAAAACAAGCCAACATCCAACCATCAGAGCAGTTATCCCAGGAAAAGTCACATGCCCAGAACACAGAACCCAGTGTACCCAAAGGCCGTGGAAGATGCTCAGTGGCCCGCAGAGATTCCTTGCGTCAGTTTTCCCGATTCCAGTCAATGCCCACTTGCCAGAATCCCCTGCCTATGACCTTAAAGTCAGTTGGCAGAAACACCCTGGCACACGCACTCCGGTGGACTGCAAGAGGCCTTGGAAAATGGGCGCAATGTGGCATAAATTAACTTGCAGGCAGCAGGCCTGTGGGTTCCTCTCCAAACAGCTGCAGCACTGCAGCCTTACAAGCAAAAGCCCAGCAGCAGCCAGCCTTCAGCCCAGGCAGGTAGCCTCAAGGCACCACTGCTGAGTTTCCAGGGAAAAGGACTCCACAGCGCTGTTAGGCATAACTGGGAAGAATATGTGTTGCTTTCCTGCTTTTTTCAAGGCATCTGGGTCCCAATGCCCTAGAGAGTACTGGTAAGGTTCTAGCTTTTAACTGGTAGTGCCAGGCCAGTGTCACCCACACTGCACTTACTGCCCCAAATTCCATTCTACATGCAGGCCCAAGGAGGGAATGCAGAGGGACCAGCTTTGGATCCACGTGGCTTGTCTTAGTTGCCTCTGGATTGCTTAAGTCCACGTAAAGGAAAAAATATCCCTGGGAGGCAGCTTTCTTAGGTCTAAACATTGCTTTGCAAGGGGCAGCCTGCACATCACTGAGGCTCAGGGCTGAAAATGCTTGTTCACACAGGAGTACGGCCCCGGAGCCCCTAGAGGGAGCCCTCACTCAATCCGTCCTGGGTGCCAGAAGTACCACTGGAAGGGGAAATGTAAATGAAGGCATTATGCAATGGTGAAGTCTCTCCCCCAGAAACGATCAATGCATAAGGCCAAAATTAAGCCTCCACACAGGATGCAATATCACCCCCAGATGAGACTCACAATTATGGGATCAGAAGACCCTGATCTGGATGCAGATAGCTCTGGGCAGTTGCTCGAAGCTTGATTACAAGGGCCTGGATAGAAGTTGAATGTAACATGGTAGAACTGACTCCACAGATAAATTTTTTAAAACTGAGGACTGAAAAAGATACTACCCCTTACAAAAACCCTACAGCTCTAGCCAAAGACTAAAATTAAATCAGAAGCAAGGCTAAAATCTGTGCTTCCTTTAACACCCAACTGCTGGGAACTTTCTTTTCATGCATGATTATCAACTAATGAAAGACTCTCTCATACAAATGCCAGAGTCATACTGTTTACTGATCAAAAGACCAAAATTAGTAAACTCATATGAGAGATGAAAAACTGGAAATGGAATGTACAACTCTAGTCAATCAGAAGCAATTTCAGAGAATTTTATTGAACTGTCATTTTATTACCAACATCTAACATTTCTAACTTTGCTACATTTGGATAAGCACATTAGGAAGAAAATGTAAATTAAATACTATGAAAGTTCACTTTTAATGAAACATGATCTTAACAGATATGGATATATTAACTTAGTGGTTTCATTGCATCGTTAGAAAATTATATTATGAAAGATACAAAAAAAAAATCAATAGCCGTTATTATTTCTGTTTATTTTACAATCAGTATGCCATCTTTGCCATTACGGCTTTAAAATTTCATTCTGCCCAACAAGTTTCAAAGAATAGTTTATTACATGCCTTAATAAAACAGTTAAAATATTTACAAATTCAAAATAGATGTTCCATAACTGAAAAAAGTTCACCTGAGAATTCATTATAACATTGCCATTTTTAAATTTTTTTTCCAAGTTGTTAATGTGGCTGAGTGTCCACATGCAACCTGTATCGTCTACTGCACCAAATATATTTGATTCCTTATTTTAAATTAGTTAAGCATTAAGCTATAGTAAATTATGTTATAAAATGTACAGATGGAGAACTTAGATTTATATCCATATTTGTCTTGAATATAACAATTTAACGACAGATTATTTGCTATAGCTGCAGGATTCAAATAATGAAAAAAACTTTAAGGTATGGTTATTTTATCAAGTTAGACCTAACAGCTTTTGAAAAATCATCAAGCAGTGAGAAGGCTAACTCATAAAATAAGGAACAATGATCATGTAAATATGCAATATACAAACTGAAAAACACTTCGCCAAAATTCTGCATGAAGGAAAAGATATACACTGTATACACATAATCCTGTCATTTGTCTTCGGCAGCCTCAAAAAAAAATGAACTTAAAACAAATTTTCTTAGAAAAAACTTCTTTAGAAGTTAATGTTAAAATAGGCATAAATGCGTAATGCTATGCAATATATAAAAACTTCCCCACTTTATGGCCAAAAGACAAAGATAAAAAATTTTTTTATCTATCTGTCCCTCTGGATTACAACTTGAAAACGATATAGGTATGAGGTAGTGTAGTTACTTGTATTACATGCTGGCTATTAAAAGTAATGCTATATTTTACAAAACATTACACTTGGCCAATAATCAGAATATCATTAAAATAAACCCTTAATGCTAAACTTTATATGTAGAGAGAAATTTAAACCAAGTGCCTTAAAGATCGTATTTAAACTCTGGAGACAACTAGGTTTATAAAATAGAAAGTAATCTTTCAAAGCAGTTATTTACAGTAGCAATTAAAGCAAAAGATTGACATTTGCACATACACAAACTGATGTGACAAACAGTTGAGTGTACACTGAGGTAGGAAATCAAGGAGTCCATTGGCTTGTATAAGATTTTGCATTTTGTAAACCAGAAAAGGTTTTATATTATATTTTGAAGTTAAAATTTAAAATTACAAGTATCAAAGAAATAGCTACATGGGGGTATATATATATATATATATATACACACAAACACGTACACATATCATTCTTTTGTAGTACGGGATGCATTACCATTGAATTATCATTCTCCCTGACAAATTCTTGAGTGTACTTATAAAAGCCTCTAGAAAATAAACAAGTCCAACCAGTTTTCTCTTACAACAACTAAGCTGATAACAGAGATAACATACAAACCACTGAAGATACTAGCAGTATCTTCCCAACGCCACCCGCCCCCATGAAAAAGGGTAACATTTGACAAATTGCTCTGAAATATGAAGTCTGGTCCCCACATCCCCTCACAGCAGAGGCCTACTGGTTTGAGACCCATTCCTACACAGCAGATGACGGTCTCCCACATCAGCTACACAAGCCCTTCACTAGACTCAGGATGCAATCTACAAAAGTCTCCTCTCAGGTGTCTCATCTTGGTGAAATGAAGTACTTTCTAATCCAAACACTAAAAATCACTCTCTGTACCCTTTCAAACTGGATTCTGCAAATGTTTCTGTGCATGTGAATATGAAATTTTGTTTTCATCATTGAGAGGTCCATAGCTTTCGTTTGACTCCCAACCAAGCCTATAACAGCAGCAGAATGGCTAAGAACCACGGTAAAATGTTATGGGGTAGGGGCTCAGATTATCAAAACACTATTGTAAAACAGGATTGAATAAACACAAAGACTGATTTTAAAATGCCCAAGTCCAAAATGATTTGTGCGCCCTTATATACTAGATTTGGGAAAGAGAACAAGATTAAATCTGGCTTCCAAATTCAAACCCACAATGGAACAAGATCAAGTTTCATCCTATTTCACAAACCTGCATGGTTGCTGTAGATACATTTTTATCTATCATAATGCTTTTACAAAGAAACCACAGGACTTCAAAAAATAGGACGGAAAATGAACTGCCACTCCGGATCAATGTAGGCAATCTTCTTACCCCACGATATCTGGTTTCCTTGCATGGGTGACTTATGGTGGCAAGGCCGACAGCCTTGTATCTGAGGAGCTAGCTCTCCAAGATTCTAGGGAGGCTAAGACAATGCTCCCAACACATGAGCTCATGCCACTGTATCCTGAGTCTTATTTCTTCTTCCAAAGTGACAAGAATGTCAGGAAACAGAAAGATCATGATGGACTCAGATGTGGAAGAGACTGAAGAGAAAAGAGGGAAATGACACTTATCTACCGCTGACGCAGCCAGACCTCCTTGAGAGCCGACACTGAGGAGGAACAGAAGCCTCTGCCTTAGCCCACCGTTTGCCCGTTTCCTAACCATTCCCAGCGTAGCTCAGGACTCACAGTGCAGGCCAACCAATCTCTGGTTTTAACAGGAGCTGAAGAGCAAAGTGCTGGGATTCAGGCAAGAAGATTACGTCATGTTTTCACACTGCGGTTCTACACCAATATTCCCAAGGAGCTGACACCCTACTTCTCAGTAGAACTGAACCCTATCAGCGTTACTTGGGGAGACATTTTCTTTTAAACCAGTATGTTGTAAGAAGGTCAGATGATTAAACTTTTGCAGGCTACTTCTTGATAGTAAGAACTATCTGCTGACGTTTCAAGGTGTTTAAATGTTGTCTGATATGCTACAGTTTTCATTTTCTTATTTATTTTTAATACTGGGAAGAGTCATTACTAATAGTTATTATTCTTTAAAACATGTGAGTTTTCAAAGCCTTACTACATTTCCACATATGATTTTTCGGTATCCAGGAGGCAAGTCATTTCTGCATCTCCTGCGGAAATCAAGGAAAAGTCAAGGGTTGACTTCAGAGGAATTCCCTTAACGGCAAACCACAAGGGGAGAAAAACGATATTGTTAAGAGACAGATGGCTATGGCTATGTCAGGCTTTCAAGACAATGTCAAAATTTCAGTAGAAAATGAGACGGTCTGAAGGAAGTGGAAGCAAGTTTACTCATCAGTAGTACATTTGTCGGTCATCTGCTGACAGAAATCGGAGATGCCACCACTCTGGCGACACTGCTCCCCGGGCCCGGCCTGCTCTGAGGGGGCGCTGGCAGCTGCCCGGGACTCCGGGCCCCAGGCACCACCCGCCTCACCACCCTTGGCACTGGGATAGCGAGGGCTCTGCTCCCCAGCAGGCGGCCCAGCTGCAGGCCCTTCAGGCAAACTCAAAATCGACGGTAACGTGAGCTCACCATCAGGAGTACTCTTTCCTTTCTCAGAAATTAAAAAGGAAAGTGGGCAATCGGAGGCCGAATACTTGGCGAGTATCTGTATTTGTTCTTGACTTAGAGCTGCTTCTTTACAGACTTGCTGGCAAAGTCCAGTTAGGTTCTGCTTTGTCTCGCCCAGAGTGGACAAAATATGATCCCTTTCCTTCAACAAGCTCTCCTTTTCGTTTTGCTGTGAGGGTGAGAAAGAGAATACAGTGAATTGTGTTTATGAGCTCAATCAACAATCCTAAGGTGAGCAAACATTGATATCCACAGTGTCTTCTCATTATATAAGGTCATGTGGAATTTTTCCTGTCAATTCAATTCAAAAATATATTTAATACCTCAGGTCCATAAGCCCCCATCCAAAACTCTTAGGCCTACATGTATCTTGGGATTCAGAATTTTTCAGATTTTAGAAAGAAAATAGATGCACACATAATTCCTCTAGCAGGGTCTGAGGTAGCACCCCACTATCAAATGTCTTCACATTTCTAAATAAAACACATGAAAGTATCCATGCACAAAGTAGGTTAAATAAAGACTCTACATACCCTGTCAGCTTGTGTCAGTTCTTTGGCCAAAATAGTTTGTGACAAACTTACATGATTTTCAGAGCTTTTTGGATTTGTGGATTGCAAGTAAATGAGTGTGAACTTTTTGGATGGAATGCAACCAAAAGAAGTACAAACACAGTGATCATAACTCCTGCAAGATTCTAGTAATGACTGACATTAGTTGGGCATTTACTTTGTGCCAGATATTGTGCTGAATGTTTTGAAATACGTAACCTCAGCTACGTAATCCTCACAATGACTCTGTTGATTTCAGTAATACCAAACCTATTTTATAGATGGGATTCAGAGTTTAATATGCCCAGAGTCAGAAAGCTAGTGGGTGAGTTACTAAAGTGTGAAGAAGGGAGAAGGGGAGGGGACTTGTGTTTGTTAATTATTATTACTACTGGTGCTGTTATTATTTTCATTTAAATGTTTATCCCTACAGGAAAGTCAACCATGGAATTTTGTTCAAGTTTTCCTGGTTCCGGTCTTTCTGTCTGCCATCACTGGTTGCTGCTGATGGTGTGTCTTTTTTCTATCATTGCCCCACCTCATCCTTCCTACTCTACCACTGCATTGCTCCTAATCTAGTATGAGCTAGAAAACCAAATAATCAAGCTGTTTATAAGGTAAGAGTAAATAAATATTGATAGAGAGTCAAAGATTTCTCTTGTGAAATTTATGACAACTCTCTTGGCCTTCTGCTCATTGGCAGCTTCAAGAGAGCTGAGCTGTTAAATGTTGCCAGCTAACATTTAGACAGGTTATTTCATAGTAATCATCTACAGTGGTCAACCTTTAAATAGATGCTTTTATGGGACAAAAATAGCTAAAAGGTTAGAAAGAAATCTGCTTTGCACAAACGTACTGTTGCGGTTTTAGGTAAAAGTTTTTCTACAAAACTGTGACTCCAACTATTGGTAGTTAGTTTTTAAATATTTCAAGGCCATCTAATATTTTGAGAAAATCTGCAATGAATACAAAACACTAAATTTTTATACTGCAAGGTATTCTCCAATTTGTTGTGGTTTGAAAAAATAGGTATACGCCAAGAAAAGATATATATATATAAAATAAATAAAAGCAAGATCAATGTTCAGGAAGTACATTTTTTTCTTACAGAAGGTTTGTCAGTTGTAGCCTTGTGATAAAATGAGTCTGCTGGTACCTACAGGGAGAAAACAGTGCCTACCACCTGACCAGAGAAAGAACACATTTAAAGCAATCAGCACCCACTTCTCTTTATGGCCCTTCAGAAGCCAATCCAAATGAGTATGGAAACAAAGCTTCCAGAAGAAAATGAGAAACCTTTTTCCTTAGTCATAACAATATCAGCCACCGACTCCTCTATCAAAGTTAAGATAAATCTCTGTTCTAAATAGCAGCAGACAAAATTTCAACTGTTGGCTGGTTTTTTAAATTAAATATGGTTAAGGAAAATAATGAATATTTGACCTTCCTCCCAGAAATCAGAACTACTACTTGACCTACAGATACTATGAAGATGACAAATATTTTATAACTTCCATATCTTTTGATAAATATCAATACAACCTTAAATATTCTCACTATTACCTCACTAAATAAAGGATGACAGGACTATAAGTATGTCCCATACAAGATGGCTTGCTTCTTTACAACAATTAAAACCAATAGGTACAACCCTGAAACTCTACCATGATTATTTCTAGAAATTAAATGTTCCCTTTCTGTTCCTCCATACTTTAAGCTAACTCTTACATGGGTAAGTTTCCAGGAAATTAGCTGATTTTTCCATTTCACTCTCATTTTAAAACACAAATTTACTTCAATAGCACTCAGTTTAACTAAAGCAATTCAACTTAAGAACTTCATGATATCATTATTAAAGATACCTCCCAAACCTACTACCAGTATCCTGCTACCTATTTCTACAATATACTTTAATTTTCTTATAATGCAACTCTATAAATCCTAAGTGTGAAGTGCTATGGCTTTAATCACAGATCTATTTTTAAAAAATGAATCCTGGTATTATTCTGAATTTTATGGGAAGAAAACAAATTTACATCCAAATCCACATTTTCAACAGCTAGTGTACAATATTCATTCAATATAAGAAGTTTAAAAAAAATCAAAATATAACTCACCCAGTAAAGATGAGTGGAAGAATTTGGCACCAAAAGAGCCAGGTGACAGTGACAATTAACTTTATTTTATTTATTTATTTATTTATTTTGCGGTACACGGGCCTCTCACTGTTGTGGCCTCTCCCGTTGTGGAGCACAGGCTCCGGACGCGCAGGCTCAGCGGCCATGGCTCACGGGCCCAGCTGCTCCACGGCATGTGGGATCTTCCCGGACCGGGGCACAAACCCGTGTCCCCTGCATCGGCAGGCGGACTCTCAACCACTGCACCACCAGGGAAGCCCGACAATTTACTTTAGATTAAAGGGTACTCACTGCTAGAAAATGGTGACTAATGGTCCCTTATGATTCAAAACCTCTGAATAGACAGTTCCTAGAAATATAAAAATGAGCCTTAAAAATATGAATACAAGTGCTCAGTTTCACTCATAAGAGACAGAAAAATAAAAGCTACCATGAGATATCAATTCTCACAATTAGATTGGGAAAAAAACAAAAGCTGACAACAAACTCTCTGCTGAGGTTGTGGGCAGACAGACAGACTGCTGGTGGGAAAGCAAAATGCCATAAACCGCTACTGAAGGGAATTCAATAATATCTAACAAAATTACATATGTATTTACTCTTGATCCAACAATCCTACTTCTAGGAATCTATCCTGAAGACGCATCTTCTCAAACATTAGAGAAAACAATGTTCAAAGTTCTTAACTATGGCATCCCAAATGTCCACTAATAAGAAACTGGTTTGGATTAACTGTGTATGCTACAGACAGCCACAACTGAGTACTATGGAGCTTTAAAGCAAAATGACAACCACTGTGAACTAAGGAAAACATTTCCTGGAAATCACTTCTTGAGCAAAAACAGTAGAATACAGAATGGTATATACAGAATACTGCTCTGTAGCAGAAAGGGTAATAAAAACACATACAAAACATGAACCTGTTTTTAGAAAAGAAACACAAGGGAAAAAATCTAGAGATTAATGGTAATAGTTACCTACAGGAAATAGCTATGAATAGGGTATAGGGAGAAAATGGGATCAAGACTTTGGAGTAGCTTTTTTAAAACATAGTTTTAACTTTCAAACTAAACAGATGTTTTTACATATTCAAAAATTAAACTTAAAAAATGTGAAGAGTAAATCCCAGAAACAGAAATAAAAACAAATTAAATTAATTGTATATAAAATTGCTAACATAAAGAACTACTCTGAATAATTTTTAAATTTTAAACTTCAGTACTATGGTATATATTTAAGGGCAAAGAAAAAGCAAAGAAATTTAAAATTTTACTTAATCTATTATTGATAGTAATATTGACATTATAATTTTATGACATATATTTCATATGTATGTATTTATCAAATAGTAAATATAATTGGAAGCCAAGATTTTCCCTATAATGAAAAAAGATAAAATATAAATACAGGGACTGCCCTGGTGGTGCGGTGGTTAAGAATCCGCCTGCCAATGCAGGGGACACGGGTTCGAGCCCTGGTCCATGAAGGTCCCACATGGTGCGGAGCAATTAAGCCCGTGTGCCACAACTACTGAGCCTGCGCTCTAGAGCCTGCAAGCCACAACTACTGAGCTCGCGTGCCACAACTACTGAAGCCCGCATGCCTAGAGCCTGTGCTCCACAACAAGAGAAGCCACTGAAATAAGAAGCCCGCGCACTGCAGCTAGAGAAAGACCGCGTGCGGCAATGAAGACCCAACGCAGCCAAAAATAAATAAATAAATAGGGCTTCCCTGGTGGCGCAGTGGTTGAGAATCTGCCTGCTAATGCAGGGGACACGGATTCGAGCCCTGGTCTGGGAGGATCCCACATGCCGCGGAGCAACTAGGCCCGTGAGTCACAACTACTGAGCCTGCGCGTCTGGAGCCTGTGCTCCACAACAAGGGAGACCACGATAGTGAGAGGCCCGCGCACCGCAATGAAGAGTGGCCCCCGCTTGCCACAACTAGAGAAAGCCCTCGCACAGAAACAATGACCCAACACGGTAAAAATAAATTTAAAAAATAATAATAAATAAATAAATTTATTTCTTTTAAAATATATCTATATAATCGAAGCAAAAAGACAAAAGTTCTAAACTACTAAATTTTGACTAGAAATATCTGCATGAACTCAAGATTTCTAACATACTTTTATTTATTGAAGGATAATATACATCCTGAATGCACTCATGATTTTACACACACACACACACACACACACACACACACACACACACACACACACACACACATATTTCCCAGAAGAAGCAACACTCCAGCAGCAAGCATGCTTTCTACAATCTAATACTTGCTATAAGAAACCAGGGATTTTTAGAGAAAGGGGTGATTCCCAAATCTTCGAACAAGAGAGGTACAAGGTGAGCCTATGACATGCTGTTCTAAATGGCACAGAAGCACTAATGGGGTCATGTCAAAAGCACACAGCACCTGGCAGAGGAGGCTGGCTCTCCCCACGCAAGTCTGAAAAAATGTCAACATCAAGAAGACCAATGACTACTATGGGTTCTAAGAAATTAAATTAGAAAAAAAATAATCCATGAGTCTACAGTGATACTAAAGAGTTGTGGGGGGAGGGAGGGAAACAGGAGGGAAGGAAAGTTCTTTTTATAGAGGAATACCAATAAATGTAAGTGCAATGACAGAATTAGAAAAATCATGATTTTGCAACCCCCATTGCAAAGGCCATCAAAGTATGCTTAAAACCAAAGGACATAGAAGTGTTGGGGAACTGGATATTCGTAAAGTGCCTAATAAACACTCCACAGATTACTAAACAATTACAAAGGCAAAAAAAAAATTTTGGAAATGATCTGGCAATTCCCATGCACTCAGGTGGGACACCCTGACATTGCGCCTCCCCAACTGATGCAGAATGAAGGACACAAGGATGAACGTTTAATCTCAACCTAAGAACTCACACTTCCACAGTTTACGTGAAATACAAGGAGTGAAGGAAGGTGTTAAATAAAACCAAGGGGAAACAATCAGACTTTAAGAGTAGACATTTTATGAGAACACTGGCCTAGACTCTTCAAAAAGTTACTGTCATTAAAAAAATAAAGGAGGGGGCGAGAAGGAGTATTTGTTCTAGATGAAGAGACTAAAAAGACAGAAACAAACGCATCATGTGAGGATAGGATCCTAGTTTGAAAAGGAAAAAAAAGCATATAGATGAAATACGTTTGGGGAACAATTAGGGTAATCTGAATAGGAACTATATATATTGTTTAAGATTTATTAATTTTCTCAGGTGTGACAAAGATATTGGTAAATATATGTGATAAAGATATATAAAAATGTCTATTTCTAGAAGATTCATGTTTAAGCATTTACGGGTGAAATGTCATAATGTGGTAGGTTTCAAATGATTCAGAAAATAAAAGTAGAGCAATAGAGACAGAAAGGCACTGAGACCAAGATAACCCAACTGCAGTTAGAAAGAGTCCAAAACTGACTAAGAGGGACAGAGAGAGAGAAAGACCTATAGACCAACCAAGCGGAGCCGGGGGACACACACCTGGCCAGAGAGACAGAGACTAAGACCCACAGAAACAAGGAGACAGCAAAGGTGGCAAAATGTCAATAACTGTTGAATCTACCCAGGGAGTACATGGTTGCTTACTGTACCATTCATTTAACTTTTCTGAAAGCTTGAAATTTTTAGAATGGGGAGGAGGAAAATGAATCTCAAGAAAAAAATGAAAACACATAAACCTGGCTTCCTATGACACTACAAGCATTTTACTGACAAGGACTATGTCTCATTGATCTTTGATTTCCTGGTACCCAGTACATTTAATATGGAGTGACCAGCAGATGCTTATAGAAAACACAACTACTAATATTTCTTGAGCCCTGAACACATGCTGGGCAGTACAAAGAGCTTTCCATCCTTGAAGGTATCAGATCCTCACACCACACCTGAGGGAGGTACTATTCTTATCTCCATGTTATCAATGAGGGGATTGGGTATTGGAGGTGAAATTATTTCTCCAGGCCACAGAGCTACCAGTGGCCAGGCAGAGTTTCCAGCTGTTTGACTCCAAAGCCTCCAACTGACTTTTGTGTGCTAGTGCAGTAGGTTCTCAAAATTTAATGTGCATAATAAAGATTTACCCAGGAAACTTTTATAAAATGCATGTTCCTGGGCCCCTCCCACAGGTCTGGGATGGGGCTAAGGCAGGTGCATTTTGAGGGGGCACCCCCGGGTAACTGATGCCAATGGTAAACAGACCACATTTCAAGACAGGCTGCTAAAGGGCCTTACAGAGTGGCAGAGGGCAGGTTCCAGAAACCCATGGGAGGGTTTGGAGACAACAGTGCACACGTGACTAGAGCAGCCAGTAAAATGTGACTAGAAAAGGTTTATTTTTAATAAAATACAATCTTCACAACAAAATTCTAAACACTAAAGACAGATGAGGTCATTTTACTCCTACACCATCATAATGGACAAGGGCAATGAAACAAAATGGTGTGTGATCACCTCAACCCTGAGTTCCAGAGCTTTGTGAATATTGTGATTTCTGATCACTTATAAGTTGATATCAATCAATATTTGATATCTTCTAAGAGAAATTACATTTTGGTAATTTAATTTTTTTTCTTTAAAAAGGAAGTTTCATTTCAAGGTTATCTTTGTTTCAGGCCAAAATGGTATCAGAGACACACATATTCTAACTTCTGAATTAATCTTACAGAAAAGAATAAACATGGACCTTGTAAAGAATCCTACAGAGACAAGAGCCTTGTAAGACAAACACATAACAGAAGTTGAATGATTCCTGAACTTTGTTCAAGATCTTATATTTATTGGTAAAAAGAAAAGTTATGTTTTTGGTTTATAGATTATGCATATTCAATCCTTATAGTCAAAGCAATACTGAATTAATGCCTAACCTCTAACATATTATCAAATTTCAAATAAACATTAAAAGTCAATGTCATCGATTTATCAACCAAATAAATACACACCTTTCCTTTTCTTCAAAGGTTTTGTTTTTGATTCTGATAGAACTTCTTGTTGAGAAATACAACTCATTAATTTATTGAATTCGAACTAACATCTCCCTTTGGCTTTCCCAGCACGTAAAGACTATAAAAGCACCCTTTACACATGATAACTATACTTTTTTTCATGTGCTGATCCATCCACAGTCTATTAGGCTATTACTTTTAGGACCAACTACAAAAAATTCAAAGTCAATAGGTCAAAGACCAAAGCTTACAAAAATAGGGGACCCTTCACCTGAATATAAATACCAAATGGACATACTGTGAATTTACTAATATTTAATTCAATCAATCACTGGCTATATTAAAATGGATGTTTCATTATGAAACACGTAATTTCCCTTAAATAGGTCTGCTAATTCCACCCACACCATAAAGACTGGGAAACACTGCTTGTCTACTACTTCCAAAAAGTGACATCCCGATAAAAAAATTAAAAAAACCTGTCCCACTCTACCATATTGTTAATTCTCCATACTACTAAACAGGAACATGTGATGGAAGCACGGGGGTAACTTCTCTCTCTACAAAAGACAACAAGGTCCATAGTATCACCCAAAAACCAGGGTCTAAGTTCTATGTAAACTTCTTAATGTAATAAGTATCTTAAGCATTAAACTCTTTTACTTCTGGAAAAGGGCCAGCCAGCTTGTAATTCTAATTAGCTAATAAGTAGCATATTTTCTGCTTATTTTCATCTGAGACAAACATCTGCGGCAGGACAGAAATTTATAGCATGCCTCTTATAATTTGCAACTGGAGTTTGCCTGTATAAATCACTAGAACCGAGAGCAGTATGAAGGACGGAGCAGAATTCAAGGAAGCCGAAACACAAAGTAAATCATTCTGATTTAAAAAAAAAAAAAAATTACTGTGTCTCCCCTGGGGATATTCTAGAAGAGGAAAGAGACCGAGTTCAGCCTGGCGCACATCTGGGTAATGAGACCCCTGTCGGGCTATCTGCTCTACCTGCCCAGATGTGAGCTCCTGGCAACCACATTTTCTGTTTCTGCTGTTTGTCCCTGCCCTCTAGTCACAGAAGAGGACACCCAAACCCAAAATAGGCCAACAGGCTAACTCCTTGGGAATTTAGAACTAACTAGAACTGTAGTCTCTGCCTGGACTGGTCTCTGGAGGAGAGGGAAACTATTCTTGAGCTGTGCTGTGGCCACTCTTCTCATACACACTTGGTGGCACACACAGCCAGAGAGAAGGTTCTCTGGGTTCCTGGCAGTTTTCTACTTTCTTGTTCTACACTATTTACAAGGCCTGGCTCCATTCTTTGGCTTCTAATTGAGACACACGTAAATTCTTACAACAAATTCAGTAATTCATGTTTCAGATGGTTTCTGTTTCTTGCAACCAAAGAGTCCAAATTAATACAATAGGTAAATAGGGTACTGGTTTCTCATTTCATAAGAACTGCAGGAAAACCAAATATTCCCTTCTCTTGGAAATTAACCAAGAGTTATTCCACTGACCATATGAAAGGAACCTTTCCATAATGAGAGAGGCAATATAAGGGTGAGGTCCAAACCCAGAATTTACAGTTTAGGCAGAGACATCAGGAAAGGAGCAATTAAGGGAGAGAAAACTGAAAATTGATAAATAACAGTATAGCAATAATAATAAGAAGAAAAAGGTAATATTTATTGAGTGCTTATTATGTCCAGGCACTCTTCCAAGTGCTTAGATGTATTAACTCATTTAATCTTCAAAAATGAATACCCACTCTATAAAGTAAGAATTAGTATTATCCCATCGTAAAGAGGAGAAACCTGAGGGACAGAGAAATTGAATGGCCTGCCCAGAGTTACAAAGTACCACAGACAGGCACAGAATCCCACACTTTTAACCACTGTATCTCCCACTGCTCTCTGTTGAAGCAAAGGCAGAGGGAGCAGAAAGTCCAAAGAAAGTCGCAAGACCTCTTCATCCTAGATACCTGAAATTCAGTAAAAACATCAACTGTCCAGCAATCCAACATCTGACTGCAATCAAAAAATACAAATAAGACCTATGAGTCATGAAATAGACTAGTTCTAAAGGATAATAGCTACTCTCCAACATATTTGCATAGTACATGTCTAAAATAAACTTACTGATGAAACAAACTCAATCGATACAAAGGGGTTTTTTGTTTTGTTTTCATTTTTGTTTGTTTTTAGGAGGAAGAAAACCATATAAATTCTACTGGCAGATAAAAATCATCACTAGCTGAGGGTGAAGACAAAACTAAAAGAAGCAGGTATAGTAGTACTCCAGTAGTGCAAGTTTATTCAATGTTGATTTCAAATAGCACTATACAACCCAACAGTCTAGAAAGCATCTCTGTATTACAGTACAGAATAAAAACTAAAGCTAAAATGCTGTACTCTGTCTAAAGGCAGGTAAGTGTTTAATCCAAAGTTGGATAATAAGAAAGGACACTAGTGCTTACAGGTATGGACGGATACACACCCTAAGAGTACTGGGTAAATGTTACTGAATTTGTCACTTTTCTTCTTTGGTCTTAACAACTCTAATCATTCAGCAATATCATATAGGTTTTTTAATATCTCTCACGCCTCTATGTGTAAAACATATGGTTTCTTTTTCATCTCCTTATACAGTTTGCTTCATCTTTTTATATAGTTAAACATCTTCATCTTTTTGCCTAAAGTATATCACAATACTATACAAATAACAAATTTTTATTTTTCCACTTTTCTGAAGGCATATAAAGGCAGTGTCTTTTTTCTAAATTGTTGCTGTTTACTTAATATTCATAACTAGGAACATTCATGTTTAAAGATTTGCTACAATTGCAATTTTAAACTTTTACCAATAATTAACAAAGACCCAAAACCGAACATTCAATGAATGTTTTTACTACTTCTAGGCACTTTTTCCCTGATGTCTCTAACCTTATTTTTAGCTTTAGCTGGCCTGCACTATCAGTTATCTTTTTTCATACAATGTTTCCTTCTATCAACCACTAGGGTGCAGAAAACATGGGTGGAAATTAATCTACTTTTGGGGTTAATTTGTGTTTTGATGCTGGAATAGAAGATAAGATTCAATAAAATAAGCATTCTTCTCACTTAGGATCTCATTAGATCTTAAAATTTTCAATTTATACCAGCACGTGAATTCTTTCCCTTAGATGAAAGATCCAAGTTGGCTGGTTTGTTTTGGTATCAACCAAAACAAGTTACTAGTTATTAAAACTAACAACTGGAACATCAGCTTTTATAGACACCAAACACAGCACAAAGAGATTAAAGTGCTTTATTAATATCTTTAACCCTTACTCAACCACCAAGAATTAGGTAGATGGTAAAATTATCCTTAATCTATAAATCATTTTTTTAAAAGCACACAGAAATAGTCCTCAACTTACATATGGTTGTATATCATGCTAAATATGTAGAACACTTACTCAAGTAAAATAGTCTATGAAAACCCTCATTGTTTTTTATTTCCTAAGCTTTCTGAAAATGTCATATAACTTTCTTAGAATGATAATTGGTAAATTTTTAAATTAATGTATAATTGAGCATTATATCTGACTTAGGAATTGAAATAGCTATTTTCTGTCTGAAAAAAAAAGAAAGAATGAATTGTTGGAATTAGAAGAAGAAGAAACTTGCATACTTACCAGCTTCTCAATTTCTGACTCAAGATTCTGTATACAATCAAGTTTTCTCTTGCGACAGCGCTGTGCAGCAATTCTGTTTTTACTTCTTCTCCGAATATCATGGATGCAATCCAGTTGTTCTGGAGTCAACTTGTGCATTTTCAACAAGGATTGAAAATCATTTCGAGAGAGCGAAATTATTCGTTGTGCATTAAATGGTAGTTTTACCTAGAAGGTGAAATAAACGTTAGTAGTTGCTGTATTTTGTAGTTTCTACTTAAATCTAGGAAGAGAAAGATATGTACCTATGTTTTCCAAGGAACTTCATTTAGATGTTAAAAAGAAAAAAGATCCCTATTTCCAATTTCTATACAATCCTTTACAAAAAGACTGATAATTTAATTGATATTCTGATTCTATTTTAGAGAGGGTTCAGAAGACAAATTGAGAAGCAGATTTTTTTCAGCAAATCAAACATTATCAACACAAATATTAATGTAGTTAAGATGAAAAAACAGAATTTATTTTACTAGGGCATGTTAATAACCCATAGATATCTTTATCTTTAAGGCTCTTTCTAAAGTATTTTTAATGTATTTTTATCCAAACCAAAAAAAGAAATCTATTTTATTCTTTGATTTACATTACTGTGTACCACTGATTTAATACTGGTATATTAACACTAGTAATTTCTAAAGCATTTCAGAAAATTTATTTTTCTGTCAGGAAAATGGCAGTTTCACATAACTCATTTCACTTGCCAATGCAGAAATGGTTAGAAAAACCTTATGAATATATATATATATTTTTTTGCGTTAACGCGGGCCTCTCACTGTTGCGGCCTCTCCCGTTGCGGAGCACAGGCTCCGGACGCGCAGGCTCAGCGGCCATGGCTCACAGGCCCAGCCGCTCCGCGGCATGTGGGATCTTCCCGGACCGGGGCACGAACCCGTGTCCCCTGCATCGGCAGGCAGACTCTCAACCACTGCGCCACCAGGGAAGCCCAAACCTTATGAATACTTTAAAGTCATTTTCAACATACTTAAATTTGAAAAAAATAAGAAGATAATTTAAAAACATAACAAAACTGTGGGACAGTTTAATTGTATTAATTATCAAAAACACAAATGAAACATTGGTCAGCTTCTGTGGTAACTTAGTTTTTCAAGCTAACAGAAATTAGTTACACAAAACACTCTCAAATTTCTTAAATGTTTTATTTTTAACATTCTTTTAACAGTTCCAAACACTGGATTTATAAATATCATATAAAAATCTATAGATGTAACTCATGCATACATATTACTTCTTAAATTAAACCACCAATCACCTCCTTCCACAGCCAAGGGAAAAAAAAAAACCTCTTTCATTGTTTCAAACTATGTCATCCAACAGCTATCAAACCAAAGAACATGATAAAGAATTAACATGCCCTTATTATTACTGGAACTATAGTAATGTTTTACAAAAAAGCATCTATCAAATACAAACATTTGTACACAAAGTACACAGATCAAGCTTAGTATGATTAATACCATACCATCTACACGTAATTCATGCTAAATTATTAAGACATTCTTTAAATTAATAGGTGAAATAACTAAGGGAAAATAAGAAAAAAATTCATAGCTCTGAGAAAACAGTGTAAAGAAAACTCTGTGGGGAGAGGGATAAATTGGAAGACTGGGATTGACATATACATACTACTATATGAAAAAATAGATAACTAATAAGAACCTATTGTATAGCACAGGGAACTCTACTCAATACTCTGTAATGACCTATATGGGAAAAGAATATAAAAAAGAGTGGATAGGGCTTCCCTGGTTGAGAGTCCGCCTGCCGATGCGGGGGACACGGGTTCGTGCCCCGGTCCAGGAAGATCCCACATGCCACGGAGCAGCTGGGCCCGTGAGCCATGGCCGCTGAGCCTGCGCGTCCGGAGCCTGTGCTCCACAACGGGAGAGGCCACAACAGTGAGAGGCCCACATACCGCAAAAAAATAAAAAGAATGGATATATGTATACGTATAACTGATTCATTTTGCTGTACAGAAACTAACACATCATTGTAAATCAACTATACTACAATAAAAATTAATTTAAAAATTGTTAACTAGTTCTGTACTCAAATAAAAAAGAGGGACGATAAAATAAAAAAAGAAAGAAAACTCTGGATCAGAAGCCACATTCTTACAACCAGCCACTGCTAAGTTATTGCCAAGTGACTAGTCCCACGTCTAGACATCCATGTGGCAGTGAATAAGACTGAATATATGCTGTATTTAACCAGAAGTTATCACATAATGTTACAGAATCATTTTTCTTTTTCCTCTCGGGACCTGGCATTTGATTTAAACAGTTAAACACCCAATGTGTGAATCCATAACCTGGTTAACAAAATAAATACACCTACTTGAAATAAATGAACACAGAAGTCCTTCAAACTTCATCACGCACTCCTGGTATTTATCACATGGTTGTATAATTAACTGTGTATGGGCTTCCTCCTCCCTCTCTGAGCCAGCTCACATCCCCAGTGATGCAACAGGAGCTGACACATTAATCCCAATTAACTGTGGTAAAATAAAACAATGACTTAACAACACACTCATTTTCCGCTCACCTCACATTCTTGTTCTCTGGCTGAACAGGGTTCACTGTCTCCTTCAGTATCCGTCTCAGAGTCATCTCCCAAGCTAATCACACAAGCATAGGGACAAGGTTCCTGTTGGGGCTCTGAAACATAGTCATCGTTTCCAATTTCCAAATTGCTAGAACAGCCTTCGGTACTCAGAGTACTTATGAAAGGGCAATTGACAGAACTCAACGTTGTGAAAGTCCTCTGACCCGGTTCTGGGCTCTCACTAATCCTGATACCTAACCAGGGACACTCAGACCGTTTCTGGGAGTAGATCTGTTCTGAGCCATCTTTGGCCACGGCAGGTGATAACTGCATTTGGCAAGGAGAGTCCGTGCTGCAAATGTCACTCCAGAAGCCTTTCGCTAGGTGTTCGGCCACTTCTCGTTCCACGCTACTCAGATCACTCGAGGCGAGGCTACTATCTTCCCTGGGGCCAGAGTCAGATTTCAAATCTTGACTCTCACCGAAAGTCTTCTCCTCTCGAACATCTGAACCTGACAAAGGCTTTTCTGTTAACACTGTCGTGTTTTGCATACCAGCAAAATTCAAGTCACCATACTGGTCATACGTGTGTAAAAGAGACAGAGAATAGAGCCCATGGGGATCTGTAGAAGTGGGGGGAAAAGGAGTCGCTTCTGTTTTTCCTGATGGGCACTGAGAAGCAGGATCTTTCTTCTTGGCTTCTTCATGTTCCATTGCTAATTTTCCTTCTTCACATTTTAAAATCACCTGCAAATCTGCACAGTCCTGGATTCCTCCCAGACACTCATTTTCAGACGTCTCATTTGGCTGAGTAGAAGAAGTGTGAATGTCTTTGACACTGGATTCCACAGTGCGGACTCTGTCAGTTCCAAACGCTTTTTGGAATTTTCGGTATTTGGGGCATAAAGATGGCAGAGCCAGAGCAGCATCCTTTGCTAAGCACATGGATTCACATGTTTGACTGGCACTGTCTTGTAGAGGGGGAGATACTTTTGCACTGCCTTGATACCTACGCAGTTTACAGTGAGGAGTCTGAACATTTTTATTTTCCAAAAATTCCTCCACCTCATCAATTTCTAAATCCCTCTGGTCCAAAAGTGAAAATCTAAAATCTGGTTTCTGACAGGGTGATGAGAAGCATTTTTTTCTTGGGCATTCTTGCTGGTCTGCAGTGGAGTCCAAAAACTTGTATTTGAGAAACTGAAAGCAGGATTCCTCAATATCAGGTACACCTAAAAATTCCACACACTTGTACACTTCATCCACATTGTCCTTACTTAGTATCAGTTTAGCAGTGTAGGCAAACTGAATTAAAGGTTCAAATCCTTTAACTGTCACCTGTTAATATACAAAATAAAAATAAATGCATCACATGAAAGCCATCTAGTAGATAAGTACAAGAGAAGTAGGAGGGTGGCAAGATGAGTAACCTCTTTACGATATTTACAAAACGGGTATTTTAATTTGGTAAGAAAAAATATTCTTCTAGGAAATGTAAAGCTAAGGGAATCTAGAAAAGCATGCTTCTCACATCTTGTTCATTGGGACCACACCCTTCACTTTATAGACTCCACTCTTAATGACCCATGGAGTATGATTTACTCATATGAGGTAAAGATATAAACATTACCACAATTTTCCACATTAGCTGAAAGAAATCATCTATGGAATAAAGCAGCATGGATACAATCTGCAACACACAGTCAAGTGCCAGGTGTCTGTTGCCATCCCAGCCCCATGTGGTCACTATATTCCAAACAACTATAAACTACAACTGCTATAAACTACAAAAGTGAAATTTTTAAGGATGGAAAACAATATATCCAAGGCACTTAAAGTAGTCCTGGTCCATGGTGAATGCACAGTAAATGGTAATTATTATCTTTATTTCATGCCAAAAATTTCTAATAAAACTTTTAAAGATTCAGATTTAAAAAATGATCTAAGTGAAGGTCTAAAACTCATGCCCAGTACTGTTTTAGCAAAGATCCATGGACTCTAGGTAATAAAACTTTTCAGCAGAAACTTGCACATTTACACTGAACCTGCCTCTGCAAAGTGAGGGGCAAATGAAACCAACTGTAGTGCAGGGAAAGCCTCATTCTGGGCACAAAATACAAAATTAATATTAAAACACTGAATTCCCATAAGAGTGATCAATATATAATTTTTTGTGATCTTCTTAAAATACTGCTAAACTGGGAGTACTTAATTAGCTTTTACATAGCTAAAATAAAAAATAGCAACACCAAATACTGATGAAGATGTGTAGAAACTGGATCACTCATGTATTGCTGGTGGGAATGTAAAATGGTGCAGCCACTTTGAAAACCAGTTTGGTAGTTTCTTTTAAAACTAAACATGCAACCACCCTATGTCCCAGCAACTGCACTCCTGTTCTTTTATGCCAGAAAAATGAAAACTCATGTTTGTACAAGTGCTCACAGCAACTTTATTTGTAACAGCCAAAAACTGGAATCAGCCTGATTTCCTTCAGTAGGTGTATAGCTAAATAAGAACTGGTACACCCACCCTATGGAATACAATAAAAAGGAACACACTACTGATGCATACAACTTTGATAAATCTCAAAGGAATTATGCTAAGCGGAAAAAGGCCAATCCCAAAAGGTCACATACTATTATGATTCCATTTATATAACATTTTTGAAATGACAAGACTTTAGAAAAGGACAGATTAGTGCTTGCCAGGGATTAGGAGTGGAGCAAGGGGGTAAGGGAGAGCAGACAGAGGGCAGGAAGGAAGTGGGTGTGATTATAAGAGGGCA
The DNA here is from genome assembly GCF_011762595.2 of Tursiops truncatus. Classification (NCBI taxonomy): domain Eukaryota; kingdom Metazoa; phylum Chordata; class Mammalia; order Artiodactyla; family Delphinidae; genus Tursiops; species Tursiops truncatus. The sequence continues at coordinate 128,740,439 of NC_047037.1, read as the reverse complement.
ACACAAGGGATCCTTGGGTGGGTGCTGAAACTGTTCAGACTGTGGTGGTGGATACATGGACCCACCCAGAAAATGAAACTGTATAGAACTTCATACACACACACAATTTAGTACAAGTAAAACCAGGGAAGTCTGAATAAGATGGGTGAACTGTATTACTGTCAGAATCCTGACAGTTGTGATATTGTACTATAATGTTGCAAAATGTTACTATTAGAAGAAACTGGACAAAGTGCAACAAGGGATCTCTCTGCATTATGTCTTACAGCTACATGTGAATTTATAATTATCTCAATAAATATTTCAATTAAAAAATTTTTAAATAAGTTAAAATAATCAAATTAGGCTTTTAAGACAGTGAGTTACACAATGATCTTTTCAATTTGTCACTATGATGAAACACTTCAAATATATGAAAATTTGATTTACATTCAAATTAGAATGAATGAATGCATATACACACACATGCATGCATATACCTTTCCTTCCATGCACATGAATCACATTTTTCTCTACTTGGAAAGTCATATTAAGTAATTTGAAACTACAGACCATAATAAGGATATCTCCATTATGATACGTGTTGCTACTTTTTAAAAAACAATGGCTAACCTATAGTTGGCCCTTCCTGTCGTTGTCTTGGTTATCATATTATTTGCTCTGACCTCTGCCACAGAACTGACAACCTTTTGCTTCCCCAAACTGTAGCTACAATTTCATGTATGTACGCACGGCCAGCGATAAGGTAAACTGTAGACTTAGTGTCATCACAGAGCAGCCCCCACACACCTGTCGTACACACAGAAGTTGTACATACTTTGTCCAAATTCCTTTTAACAGCTTCTAATGTGTGTCCCAATGCCACAAGGCTCAGCATTCTTCTAGCTGTAGTTACTAATGAAATCAAGCAAGCTGTTATAAGAGTCAGTGTATACCCAGCACTCCTGCCCCAGAGAGAGGTCTCTTGCAGGCAGGATGGTAACAAGGACTTAAATATCTAGGTGCGTGAGCTCCACAACAGCTGCTGGGCGAAAGGTGTGTAAGGGCAAGGCTCTATAAGTATGACACAAAATCACCTTTCTTCTACCAACGCACAGCCACAATCTCAAGAAGAAAGGGAGAGAAAGAACACTTCTGGAGTACCTAACAGCCACATGTAGACAAAATGAGGAGGCTGGAATGCATAATCTTTTAGGTTTCCTCCAAATTCTAAAATCCTTAGCTAACAGCTGCTTGAAAAACTAACAGATCTGACAACTCTGACCCATAGTGAAAACAATAAAACTAAGCATCACAGGGAGGCTGTCACCTGCAACTCACTCCCAACCCATATCCATGAGGGCGGGTCCTAGAGAAATGGATGTTTTAGAGAACCCTAATCCCTGTCAGTTTCCCACCACAGAAAAAGGTCCGAAGGGAGAGAAGAGCACATGGTATGGCCTCTCCCAGCATGGCCTCTCTGAATGTCTGTAATCCACTGGCTGGGTCGTTTCATTAAAAATAACAATGGGGTGGAAGTTCCCTGGCAGTCCAGTGGTTAGGGCTCTGTGCTCTGCCGAGGGCCTGGGTTCTTTCCCTGATAGAGGAACTAACATCCCACAAGCAGCACAGCACAGCCAAACAAACAAACAAATAAATAAAATTACAGGGGGTCAAGTTATTCAACTGCTCAACAAATATTCACGCACATCCAAAGTTAATCGTTTTACGTGTAAAACGTCATCATTTCTAAGAAGAAAGTTAAAGCAATGTGCTGTTGCACAAGCCGGGAACTGCTCCTCGGCCTGAGGACGGGGAGACTGGGTCTTCTTTTAACTTTATAAACCAGGAGAGATTTAATTAAGTTAAATTGAAATCAGGACGACCTCTCCTACCTCTTCCGGCAGAGTGATGCGCAGGTCGGCGTCGGCCTGGCCCGCGAGCCTGGAGTGGAAGTAGGCGCTGCAGGCAGCCAGCACGGCGCGGTGGGCGCGGAAGGGCTGGCCCTCCACCAGCACCGTGACGTCACACAGCACGTCCTTCCGGCGCTGCTCGTCCAGGCTGCGCAGCACGTGGCCGCTGTGCACCGACGACTCGTAGGCGAACACCGCGTTCTCACCCAGCGACATTCTGCGTCACAGGTGGCGTCGGGAGGGTCCGAGAGAGCATGCTTCTGACAGTCATTAATCCTGCCAAGACACAGGCCAAGTGTCACTTGCAGAAAACCTTGGTAAAGAGGTTTGTTAAAGTGACACTAGCAAATAACGATTAAAATACTCATCACTAAAACCCAAGTGAAAACAACAGCCTCTCGAGAGCCTGGAAGCATTTATTCACTTTACCTCATTTAAAATTGGTTCTTGATAAGGAGTTTTCCTAACTAATTTTAGGAAAAATGTTCTTAGGGTGAGGGAGGGAAGACCTTTCTGAAGCAAGGATTTCAGGGCTCTCTGAAAATGAGACATTTTGTACGGAGAAAATAGCTCCAAAGAGCAAACAGGGCAGCCGAGAAATTTCTAGGTGGCATCCCAATCCTGTTGCTTTAAGACATTAATGGGCGTGCGTACAGATCACCAGAGGTCACACTTTGGGCTTCAGAACAAGGGACATGTAATACAAAAGGTAAAGTCCCTCCAACATGAAGAAGAAAAGGACTTCCCTTGATTGAAAGCCTCAAATCTGTCAGGCCAGATCTTAGTAATGAGTCTTTTTCACACAACAAGTCTTACTTGACACGACAAAATGTAGGCAACAAATAGGACTACTCTACCGTTAAGAACATAGTTTACCATACACAGAAACTCTTGGTTTTCTCAAAATGCTAAAACATAAGAGAAAGTTATCAAAAATGTATATTTTTTAAAATACATACTAACATACAGTAGCCTCCAAACTTTTTTTGATCCATACATACTACTGGCAAAAAAAAAGGGCAGCCCCAATATATGTATGTTTGTCCATATATTTCAGACATGTACCATTCTTATATATTACATATGTTATAAAACACACAGAGGCTGAATGTAAGAGGTTGAAAGAGAAGCTCTAATATTTTCTTCCGGCCCCCAATGGCCAGCAGTGAGCACCCCGAGGTGTGTGTGCACACCCCACCATGGCATGGCAACCACAGTGGAGGCTGAAAAGCTCCTCACAGGGGTCATCCCTGTGTCGTTCACTTTTGCTCTTCTGACACCTTATTCACTGCCTGAAACGTGAAGGTCCACACATGTTCAGTGACTGAATAAATGTTACTGTTTTCAGTTGCTATACTCCAAACAAAAATGAAAGGAGAAGTAAGAACTACTAAAGTTCAGACAGACCAGGCCCAAATCAAGGGTGAATTCCACCTCAAAGACAGGGTGTCTTAGTAACAAACACATGAAGTGCATCCATGAATTCTATTTCACTTATGTGTTTATTTTTAAGGTGCTCATTATAGCTGAAATGTTGAGTTCCTCAGAAATAGTCAACTACAGTAAAATCTCTCACTATGTGGTTAAACTCTACCGAAGGTCAAGAATCACAACCTATCATTTACTGATTCAGCATACCACATGAAATCATAGCAACTCTAAAATCATGTCCTAGGACTACCTCGACTTTTGGGTTGTGCTCATAGGAGAGGGTAGTAAATTCCCTTTAGCAATGAGTCTTAATATTTCATCTATCAACACAAGGAATTAGTGTTAGGAGTAGTGGGGAGGAACCATCATTCAAAGAAATTATGTATCTTGTGTGTGTGGTACCACACAGACCACTGCCCTCCACTTTATCTGAAACTGTATACCCTCCCCAGGCGAGCCAGATTCAACAGCTGACCACATGCCTTGCTATGTCCCTGCACAAGTCCCCAGCCTCCTTATTCTTTCCTATCCTCTGCCTTGCAAACCCTTAAAACTATACAAATCTTACCCTCCTACTCTGTTGGTGGTAATGTAAATTGGTGAAGCCACTATGGAAAACAGTGGGGAAATTCCTCAGCAAATTAAGAATAGAAGTACCATATAATCCAACCATTCCACTTCTGGGTATTTATCCAAAGAGTACGAAAACGCTAATTGGAAAACATATACACACCCCCATGTTCAGTGCAGCATTATTCACAATAACCAACACATGGAAACAACATAAATGTCCATCAATGGATGAATGGATAAAGATGTGGTATATATATATACAATGGAATACTACTCGGCCATAAAAAAATGAAATCTTGCCATTTGCAACAATACAAATGGACCTTGAGTGTATAATGTTAAGTGTAAATAGTCAGATGGAGAAAGATAAATACTGTATGATCCCACTCATATATGGAGTCTAAAAGAAAACAAACAAAAACAAAATAAAATTTGTATATACAGAGAACAGACTGCTGGTTACCAGAAGGGAACAGGGTTAGGGATGAGCAAAATAGATGAAAGTGGTCAGCTGTATGGCTGGTGATGGATGGTAACTAGAGATTTAGCAGTAAGCACTTTGTAATATACACAGATGTGGAATTATAATGGTAAACACCTGAAGGTTATATAATGTTTATATACCAATTTTACCTCAATTAAAAAAAAACTATATTGAAAGACACTGAGGAACACCTAAATAAATGGAGAGATATGTTCACATAAAACAAAGACCAATTCCTATACCTTCACTCTAGAGCTGCTGTTAGGCCACATGTGTTTGTGTGGCCCACTGCCACCAGTTTGCTCACTACTTGCCTCAAATTCAAGAGAGAGAATTTACTCTCGGCTCAACCCTCCTGTTGAGCCGTTTTCTGTGACAGGTTCGCTCATAAGTTGGTCAGCTTGCAGATCTGGGCCATATGCCAACACCAAGTCCCATCAGCTGCAGCTGAGAATCGGGCAGTTAACAGCCACCCGGGACGTGGGACTCATCGCTGACACCTCCCACACTCGGCCCCAGTGTCCAATCTCTTACCGAGACCTGGTGCCTCGACCTCTTACAGCTGAGACCCATTTGTCTCCGTCTACACTGCCACAACTCCAGTCCAAGCCATCACACTGGCTCTTGCCTAGACAAATGCTGTTTATCCTCTTGCAATGTCTTACAAGCTCACACATGTACAAATATATAAAATGAAAAGTGGCACAAAATTTCACATATCAATATTTTATCCTTACTAGTGCAAAGTAGTCTAATTTCTACTCTGTTCTATTAAAAAAATAATTCCAGTTGTGATCCACTCAAATTTCAAGAACCAATAATGGACCATGACCTCATACATTGAAAACACAAGCCCACTGGCTAACAGAACAGGGTCTAGAATCATACGCTGTCTGGGTTCAAATCCCAGCTCTGCCACTTACTCACTATACGGCCTTGGACAACCTGCTTAACCCTTGCTGGGTTGGGTCTTGTTTTCCTCACCTGTAAAACAAGGATAACAGCAACACTTCACTGGGTTGTTGTGAGGTTTACATGAAGAAAATGAGGGTAAAGGGTTGAACACAGTGGCCCAAAGCAAACAAATTATAAATATTAGCTATTAATTATGATGATAATACAAATAACAAAAGCCTCAGCCCCCTCAAGCCCCTCTTGATCCTCTCCAATTTATTCCCCTATATCAGTGTCTCCCTTGCTGAAAACCCCATGTCTTCCAAATTTCTTATGATCAATTCTAAATCCTTAGCATGCCCTCCAGACCTGCCTGGTTGGGTTTTCTATTAATCCAGCCTTGCCTCAAAAGCCTTTGTCTCTCTCTCTCACTATTCTCCAGCCTGACCTTCCTTCCTTCTCGCCCAAAGGCACCAAGCTCCTTCTAACCTCAGGACCTTTGCACATGCTCTCCCCACTCCCTGGACTTCTACTCTTCAGCTGACTAACTCCTCACCTTTAGATCTCAGAGTAAATGTCAAAACCTTGCCTGACTTGTTCTCTGCCATAACTCAAGCATGTAACAGAGTACCTGGCCCAATGCAGGTACTTGCTTCTGAACAAATGACTTGGCATTTTTAGTATAAACCCAGAACCCCAATCACCTACATCTTCCAAACACAGCGCAGTCAGCTATCCCAATACATAAGGGAATAATGCCGCTGAGCCACGTACTCAGAGAAGATTCCTTGGATAGGTTTTCCAGAGTCAGGAGGAGCAAAAGGGAGGCCCAGCTCTGGGAGCAACTGGCCAAAGAAGAGCAAAGGTTGGCAACTATAAACACAGCCAACACAACTACCCGAACTTGGCCTCATTAGCATGGAGCACTACAAAAAGTTGTTCTGAAATTCCATTTTCCTAATTCTGAAAGCCATCCAAGTGGTCAATAATCCAATTTTACCAAATAACAATAACTAAGTAATGACTAAACCAGGTAAGAATGGCACACATCCTTCTAACATCTGTCACCTTCTATCATTTTTCAAACCTAAACAGTAAGATATAATACCCCCCCAGAGCCTGCCAGACCTAAAATTCTGTTAATTTCTTAACACCAAATTCAGATTCCTATGTCACACATGAATTTTTCTATATTCTTGGAAATAGAAACTATTGTTACAGTTCAAAATAAAGTTCACGGACCTGAGCAAATTGCTGATTCATTCAGTAATGCTGATAAAGGATGAACAGGCATTTTAAAGCTTCCTGCATCTCAATTTGGAAATAACTTCTATTCTCTGCTCAATATACACAATATAAACTTAAGTTTTAATAGTTACTTCTTAATGTTTTTGCTTTCAAAATCATTTTTTAAAAGAAACAAGATGATGTTGCTTTATCACATTTCAATAACTTTAAAGATAATGTACTTAAAAAAAAAACTTTTAAAATCCTGAGGTGAATATTGGATCATGGAGCCAGACCTATAATGCTTCATAACAGAAATTCAGAATAAAGATGAAGTTCCACGTATACAGAAGAGCTGGACGTTTATTCATCTCAAGTCTCACAGGACTTCATTGTTTTTTAATTCTCAATGTAGCAGGGCACAGGGAGTAACCTAACACCAAGGATTCATATAAAAAAGACTATCACCTGAACATCCTTCATCTTCACTGAACGATGACAAATGTTCTTTTGACAAGTGCCTACCTGTGCCACATAATAAACTAGATGCCGTGAAAACACTAACAAAAGACAGTCCCTACGTTCAAGAAGAACACAACCTGGAGATGTTCAAAATGAAAATGGTACTTTGGGGTGAAAGAGACGACAATGATCACTATAAACAACTTCCACAGGAATGTAGGCATTCCTAAAGGTATTTGCAGTAAGACTTCAAATAAAAACTACTTTTTGGTCAATTCTCATTTAACCATAATATTCAATTAATGAGAACGACTATTTTCAAAATAGTTGTTAGCCAAGGAGGTGCGTGTGTATGGCTGGGCATGAGAGACTGGTGACCCTGGACATCAGAAATGGCACAACAGGCAAATGTCTCGGCCTTTATATAAAGGCAGTGCCCTTCATCTGCAGCCTGGGCGAATTCCTCCCAACTCTCCTCCTTCTTTCTTGTGGCCATTTGGAATTTCTGCCTTTTTCTCCTTATTGCTTCTGCCTGCCACCACCCATTATCCTGTCAATTACTTTTGCCTCACTCAATTTCAGGGCAGGGTCTTTGAAAAACAGGCAAATTCTTCCTACCACGCCACCCTTCTTGGCTCCCTCTTTAGCTTCAAAATCTGCTAAGCCAGTACCTGTTACAATATACCCAAGATACCAAGAGTTTAAGTGTTCTTAAATTAGGTGAGCCTTATCTTCTGTTTTTCAAGAGGATGGCAAAGACCAAACAGTATCGTGTGTTTACACCCTCAGTCCTTTATCTTTTCTTTAAAGGCCTTTAAAAAACGTTTTTTAATTTAAGGTGGAGATGCTCGTAGGAAAGAATCTTCTTAAAGATAAGGGCTCTTCCTGTTATTATCCCCAATTTTGAAAGAACCTTAGCACCAAAAATTCTATGGGAGCTGAAATCACAGACAATAACTTAAATCTGCATTCTTCCAATGTTCTAAGACCTGACTTACCAGCCAGAAAGAGCCAGTAGGAATAAATCAGAACCAAGATTTGCTCTTTTCTTTAATCATCTGCAGATCCTAAATATCACGCTTGTTTAAAGTGTATCTGATAATCACATTTTCTAAATCCACTTCTCTCAGCCTTATGAAAAAAATCTTAAGTATGACTGGATAAGGTACATGGATGCACATACCAAAAAAAGCTAAAGGAAAACAGAAAACGTAAGTTTGAATTAAGGTAAATAGCACAAGTGCTTATAGCAGCACCAAAAACGATGACATTGTGTTTTAAGGACTTCTACAGTGACATATGGGAAAACAACCTGACAATCTATGTTAAAATTATGTAACAAAAGATGCTATAGCTTTTTTAAAAATGGAGGTGATGGGGTGAGGGAATCACTACAACTTTTGCAGCTCATGGTTATTACAACAAATGTGAAGTTCCATAGAGAGAAAGTTGGATTTTTTTCCATTTACTTTTCCTATTATTGAAAATTACATATTTAATCATGGATCTTGTTATACTTACTTGGTCTAATTCCATATGTGAAATTATGAAGGTAAAATTATACTTAGAAGGGAGAAGTTTGAATGGTTACAGAAGTTTACAGTTGTTTATGGACTCACCTGGTAACAGATCAGAAACAAAAGGTTTTTTTACTTCCCAAACAAATTCAAATTTGTTAACTTCTGGGTAATAAGTTTAAAATAGCTTGGAAGGGAATAAAGGAAGAAAAAAGGAACACAGGAAATCCAAGTACCAGAACTAAAACAAGAGTAACAGATTGTTCTGTTATACCTTCTTACTACAAAAAATTTAAGAAACAATGAAGTCTTTTATTTGTTTAACAGATTTGGCAGCGATGTGATTCTTAGTAGGACTGTTACACCTCAATGGAATATGACTATGTTATGAAAACATGAACTAGCAACTAGAATTGGCTTATACCGGTACAGCTTATTTACTGAATTATATATTTTCTAACATGCACTTGTCAGTCACTATTTCATTTATCAACTTAGAGGTATGATTTTCCTTGAATGAACTGCACTGTTTAAAGCAGAGCATTTAATGAGTTTTGACACTTGTATATGTGAATAAAACCACCACCACAATCAAGATAAATTTCCATCACTTCTCAAAATTCCACATGCCTCTTTGAGGTCTCTCCCTCCTTGTTCCCCTGGCTCCAGGTAACCAATGATTTGCTTTATGTCACTGTCGATCAGCATGCATTTTCTATGATTTTTATATAAATGGAATCACACATTATGTACTCTGGCTTCAGGTTTCTTTCACTCGGCTTAATGACGATCAGGTTGCGGACATTAGATGTTTGGGTTTTTTATTGCTGAATACTATTCCATTATATGTATGTACCACCATTTGTTTATCCATTTAATGGTAGATGGACTTTTTATTGTAATAAAGATGGAGGACAACTACATTGTTTCCAGTTTGGGATTATTGTAATAAAGCTTCAGTGAACATCTGCATGGACATTACTTCATTTCTCTTGGGTAACTAAATACCTAGAAGTGGAGAAGCGGAGTGATATGGTGGGTTTCTGTTTAACTTCTGAGAAACTGCTAAACACTTTCCAAAGTAATTGTATCATTTTCATTGCTACCAGCAGTGTATGGCAACTCCAGCTGCTCCACATTCTCACCAACCTTGGTATTGTCTGTCTTTTTAATCTTAACTAACCTAATAAATATACAGTGGTATAGAGCTGTGGTTTTAGTTTGCATTTCTTGATGGCTAATGATGTTCGGCATCCCTACATATGCTTACAGCCCATTTGTATATCTTCTTTTGTGAAATTTCTGTTCAGTTCTTCTGCCCATTTTTAACTGGGCTGTCTACTTCTTGAGTTGTAAGAGCCAGTAGAATTTTGATTAGAATTGCAATGAATCTACACAGCAATTTTAGGAGAACCAACATCTAACAAACTGAGTCTTCTGATGCATGAACATGGCATATCTCCCCATTTACTTAGGTCTTCTTTAATTTCTCTCAGCATTATTCTGATGTTTTTTAGTAAAGAGGGCTTGCATATCTTTTGTTAAATTTATTCCTAAGTATTTTACGGTATTTTGTAGATACTATAAACGGATTTGTTTGTTAAACTTCATTTTCTGGTTTTCTGCTGCTACTATGTAAACATAGTTTTTTTTTAATATTAACCTTAAATTCTCTGCAACCTTACTTAATTCTTATTAGTTCTGACAGTTTCTTTGTAGATTCCTTAGGATTTCTATGTACACAATCATGTCATCTGCAAATAGAGACAGTTTTACTTCTTTCCCATCTTTACACTTACTTCTTTTTTCCCCTTATTGCAACGACTGAATAGTGAGAGTGGTGAGAAAGGGCATCCTTGCCTTCCTGTAAGGACATTTTTCAATGTTTCACCATGAAATATGATGTTAACTGTAGGTTTTCTAAGCTGAGCAACTGATGGGCAGAAAGGGGGGGTGTACTAGTTACTATCCCAGTTAACTTAGGACTCCTATAAGAAACTCAAAGGGGAAAAAAAAAAGCAGAGTGAAAACTTCCAACAATTCCCCTGAAGAGTAAAATTCCCCAACTCACTCAGCACCCGCATTCCCACACCACTTTCAAAGTATTCACCCTAGACATCTATAAGATCCCACAATCAGGGGCTAGAGATAAGAAGGACAGAGATTAATCATCAGAGAGCACACCTAAGACTGACTCTCTCAGAACCTCACAAACATGGCAGCTGGCTGCTCTAGAGAGCTCGAGAGGTGGACAGCACATAATAGTATTTTACAGCTTGATGGCAACCCTGCCAGTTGGGCAAATTACTTTACATCTCTCTGACAATTCCTTTTTGGGGGGTGGGGAGAAGTAAGGGACAAGAATAGTACTTTTTGTTGGGAAGATCAAATGAAATAATATACATAATGTCCTTAAGACTGTGCCTGACACACACAAGTGTAACTGTTAACTATTATTTGAATTTGATGTTAGAAATGTTTCTGGAAACACAAAAGATCCCAAATAGCCAAAGCAATCTTGAGAAAGAAAAACAGAGGTGCAGGAATCAGGCTCCCTGACTTCAGACTATACTACAAAGCTACAGTAATCAATACAGTATAGTACTGGCACAAGAACAGAAATATAGATCAATGGAAGAGGATAGAAACCCAGAAACAAACCCAGGCACCTATGGTCAATTAATCTATGACAAAGGAGACAAAAATATACAATGGAGAAAAGACAGCCTCTTCAATAAGTGGTGCTGGGAAAATTGGACAGCTATATGTAAAAGAATGAAATTAGAACATTCTCTTACACCACACACAAAAATAAACTCAAAATGGATTAAAGATCGAAGTGTAAGAACAGATACTATAAAACTAGAGGAAAACACAGGCAGAACACTCTTAGATATAAATTGCAGCAATATCTTTTTGGATCCATCTCCTAGAGTAATGGAAATAAAAACAAAAACAAACAAACAGGACCTAATGAAACTTAAAAGCCTTTGCACAGCAAAGGAAACCATAAATAAAACAAAACAAAATGACAACCTACAGAATGGGAGAAAATATTTGCAAATGATGCAAACAACAAGGGATTAATCTCCAAAACATACAAATAGTTCATACAGGGCTCCCCTGGTGGCGCAGTGGTTGAGAGTCCGCCTGCCGATGCAGGGAACACAGGTTTGTGCCCCGGTCCGGGAAGATCCCACATGCCGCAGAGCGGCTGGGCCCATGAGCCATGGCCACTGAGCCTGCGCGTCCAGAGCCTGGGCTCCGCAACGGGAGAGGCCATAACAGTGAGAGGCCTGTGTACCGCAAAAAAAAAAAAAAAAATAGTTCATACAGCTCAATACCAAAAAAAAAACCCAATCAAAAAATGGGCAGAAGATCTAAACAGACATTTCTCCAAAGACATACAGATGGCCAAAAGGCACATGAAAAGATGCTCAACATCGCTAATAAATAGGGAAATGCAAATCAGGATTATAATGAGGTATCACCTCACACCAGTCAGAATGGCCATCATCAAAAACTCTAGAAATAATAAATGCTGGAGAGAGTGTAGAGAAAAAGGAACCCTCCCCTTCACTGTTGGTGAGAATGTAAATTGGTACAGCCACTATGGAGAACAGTATGGAGGTTCCTTAAAAAACTAAAAACAGAGCTACCATATGATCCTGCAATCCCACTCCTGGGCATATATCCAGAGAAAACCACAATTTGAAAAGATAAATACACCCCAATGCTCATGGCAGCACTATTTACAATAGCCAAGACATGGAAGCAACCTAAATGTCCATTGACAGAGGAATGGATAAAGAAGATGTGATACACACACACACACACACACACACACACACACACACACACACAACCATGGAGTATTATTCAGCCATAAAAAAGAAGGAAATAATGCCATTTGCAGCAACAAGGATGAACCTAGAGATTATCATACTAAGTGAAGTAAGCCAGAGAGAGAAAGACAAACATTATATGATATCACTTATATGTGGAATCTAAAAAAAAGAAAAGATACAAATGAATTTATATACAAAACAGAAATAGACCCACAGACATAGAAAACAAACTTATGGTTACCAAAGGGGAAAGTTGGGGGGGAGGGATAAATTAGGAGTTTGGGATTAAGAGTGTGTATCTACACACTATTACATATAAAACAGATAACCAACAAGGATCTACTGTACAGCACAGGGAACTATACTCAATATTCTCTAATAACCTATATGGAAAAAGAATCTGAAAAAGGATACATAGATATAGATGTATAACTGAATCACTGTGCTGTACACCTAAAACTAACACAACATTGTGAATCAACTATACTTCAATTTAAACAAAAAAAAAATGTTTTTGAGTAGCACAGGGTGACGGTGAAACCGTAAAGAAAAAAGTGTAATAGCATGTTACTTAGCTTTCCAGTGCCCAATATGGACATAGATATAATAATATTAACACTGTTAACTGGTTTTCAACTTTCAGAACAAATAATGGAAGACTTAATTATGGTTATTAAATGAAATGTAATTATTAACCTTAGTAAAATAAAAGTGGCCAGTTGAGAGATGGAATCAGACAGAACTGAAAGGAAAGGTAGTATTTCTATATAACTTATAATGTACAGAGTCAAACGATACTGCCTTAGATTAATGAGACCAAATGTTAAAAAAGGTGGAGGGGGGATTGTAGAGGTGACCAAGAACAGAAATGGAATGATTATAAATACAGCTGATGGGATGGCAGAAGCAAACAAAATCAACATCTATGGTAACAGAAAGTAAACAGATAACATCTTAGGTTCATAAATAAAATGAGGTATAAAACATCTTAGAGACACAGAGGTCTGTGTCTCTAAAAAATTAAATAGCAGAAATGGGTAAAGATGAATATTATCTTTGAAGCAGAATTAGGTGTGCAACAGATGAAGGTGCTTTATGATAAATTTATTGTTTTTAAATCAAAATATGTAATACTTCATAAAAACATAACCTTAAAAGATGTTTAAATAGACAGTAAACAAAAAATAGTGAAACTCAGTTAAGTCTAAACTGTTGACAACTTGGCTGTAAGTCTTAATGCAACTTTTCAAAGATTCTTCAAATAGAAAAGGAATTTGATAAAGAGAAAAATCAATCGTTAACCAAAATCTTAGATTATTTTAACAAAACTAGGTGATAGGAAGGGTAGAAAAATATAGTAAGATTTCTTCTTGTTTGGGAACAATGCTATACATACTGTTTAACATATCATATTGACAAAGATATCAATTCAGATAGAATCTTTAAAAATGTAAGGGTATCTTTTAGGGAAACAAGCTGTTAAATCTTCCAAACTGGAGCGTTCGTTCTCCGACTTACAGAATCTAATGAAATCTACTGTATTTACACCAAGAAAACCACTCACATAATAAAATTTTGCAGCTATTTTCGATAGAACTGATGACTTAAACCATGAGCTGATTTCTTTTAATTTTTATTGGAGTATAGTTGCTTTACAGTGTTGTGTTACTTTCTGCTGACAGCAAAGTAAATCAGCTATATATATACATATATCCCCTCTTTCTTGGATTTCCTTCCCATTTAGGTCACCGCAGAGCACTGAGTAGAGTTCCCTGTGCTATACAGTAGGTTCTCATTAGTTAGTTATTTTATACATAGTTTCTATAGTATGTATGTCAATCTCAATCCCTTCCAATCCCCTTTTCCCCCCAGGAGCTGATTCTTTAAGGAAACCAATAAAATTGACAAACTTCTGCAAAGTCTCACCAAGCAAAATATGAGGAAAAAATGAATACATACATTCCCATTGGCATACAAAAATACTGTAATGGCTCTTTTCTTGAAATAAAATTTCTTGACCCTCCCCACATCCTTCTAACTACAGTAAAATTCACTGCTCTTCTTTATAGTAGAACTCCCCAAAAAAGCCGTTTATATCCACAGCATCTCCACTTCCCTCTCTCCCAATTTCATTTGAGCCCACTGAAATCAGACCTTTTCCCCTCAACTCCATGGGAATTACTTTGTGAGGATCTGCGGCCTTCACATTGCCAAATGGCAAATTTTGGGTCTTCTTAGACAGCATCTCAGCAACATTCAACAGGGTGATCATTCCCTCCCTGAAATCGTTTCTTCACTTGGCCTCAGATTTACCACCTCACCAGCAGCCCCCTGTCAATTCCGTGGATCCTCCTTCTCCTCCAAACCTCTAAATCCTGGAGAGCCAGGGCTTGGTCCTCAGATCTCGCCTCCTCTTTGTAACACTCCCTACGAGAACTCATCCAGACTCACAGCGTGGACACGATCACTCATGGACTTACTGTACACTCTCATATTTATATTTGGTCTAATCTCGACTATTCTCTTGAACTTCGTACTCATGTATCCAACTGCATACTCAAATTACTACTTGTTTGTCTAACAGGCATTTCACATTTAACATGTCCAGAAACCTTGGTTCCTCCACCTCTAGTTAGGATATGTATCAAAATACTAACAATGGTTACATCTAGGTAATTTTTGTTTGCCTGTTCCTGCATTCAAATTATTAACCATAAACACATATTACTTTATAATCAGAAAAATGTTCAAAGAGACAACAAACCATAAACAAAAAAATACGCCTTCGGAAAAAATGCAATTCACATTTCTTTTGGCTGTCTTGAAGGCTCCCAAAGGATGTCAATTACTTTTTCCCCCCTTGATAATGGATACTTCCTCCACTAGTCAGGATATTGGTTTGTCACTATCTAGAAAATTCATGGGCAACTCTAAAACACAGCAGCCTCCACTGATATCTTCAAAGTAAACACAAAAGAGTAAATTAAATTTTATAGAAATTTAAAATAAAAAGATGCTGTGATGTGGAAAAAGAGAACCCTGTTACAGGAAAATAAGGAGAAAAAACCCATCAAGTCAGGTCTAGCACTGTGTACCCTTGAGACTTAAGGAGGGAGCCCCTGCCCTACTTAGGTCACAAAGCCCTTCGAAAAGGATAAAGTGCTAAACACCAAATATACATAATTATGAAATGCAAAAGAAAATCAATTTTAGGTATTTTAAAACAACCAGCAGCATGATATTGGAAAGAACGGGAAGTACTGGGATATAATTAAGGTTCTACAGACATTACCAACGGTGTGATCTATAAGATACCTGACCTCACCCTTTAGGTTCCCCATAAGGAAAACAACATCAACACTTACTCTAAGGATTGAATGGCTGGGCGCATTTAATAGCACAGTGCCTGGCATGAGATCATTAACATTTTATTATTATTATTGCCATCTTTATCCAAAAGATGATGAAAAGAATACTGCATTTTCAAAGGTTCTACAAACCCAAGAGTTAAACTACAAAATACAGAGATTCCTGAACCTTTAAGAATGAAATGTCAGTAAGCCTAATAAAGATCTCAACAAGATAAAAAGAAAATATTAAAATTATACAAGTCTGCTCAAGAAAATTGATAATTTCACAGACCCAAAGAATTAGCAACTGAAAGAGCACACTCACCCAATACAACCCACTTCCACACTTTGGTTACAGATGAGGAAACTGAAGCCCTTAGAGGGTCAGTCACTTAGAGGTTAAAAAGTTCCTCTGCCCCAGGTCCAAATATTACATTTCAATTCATATGACATGGCCTGAATAGCAAGGTTGTTTTGAGGGTGGGGGTAAAAGTGAGGAGGATAAAAAAAACAAGACTAGAGGGAAATGTCTCAAGTATCCTGTGTGTGTGATGAGAACGTTAGACAAATTAAAAGGGGATTTATGGAATAGAAATTTTTCCTTATTACTCAATATTTAGTTTATTAATTTCTGATTAACACTTCTTGGATTACATAATCTCATATATCGTTAAAAAGAATCTGACACCAAACTATGCTGAACTTAAATCAAAGTTTGTAGTTATACCCAACTACATATGGAAAATTAAACGAAGGACACACAGCTCGAGATATTTCACCAAAAGTCACTTTCCATATAGAATAATAAGTGTTCATATTCATAATGAAATATTCATAATGAAATATTCATATGTTATTTTGTTTTCAAACTGTAAAAATTATAACCGTGATTCACATTATTTACTTCTGATTGCCGAGAGGAAGTGAAAGCCCTAAAACTAGATCTAGGTCAGAATGATCCTCTGTAGGTCTAAGACTTGACAAATATAGCATGCAAAGTAACTGAAAAAACAAGCAAACCACCAAAAAGGTGCCCTTCAAATTCCCAACCATTCCTTAAACACCTTCTCACCCCAACTCATAATAAATTTGAGTCAAAAAAAAGGATTAAGAGGAAAAAATGTTAAGTAACAATGTTAATTAAATAAGGCAGCAGTTACAGTAGAGCAATTAGAATATGAATCACAGATATGAAACTTTTTAATTTTAGTAGAGGTACTAAATTGAAATGCTTTATTTAAAGATAACCTAATCCACTAATCCCTGGTAGGCACTATAGTACTAGGTATCTCAATATACATAGCTAAAACTAAAATTTTAAAATCTATTTCTTGTTATTGATGTTAACTTGGAAGTCAAAATTACCATCTCTAAAATGGAGATTAACGAGCTGTAGACTTTCCACCTGAGCCCTCAGATAGCTACTTTCCAATATACAGTCACAAGACTTAGTTAAATAAGTAATAATTTGAGGCCTGTAAAAAAAAAAAAAAAAAAAGCTGAAATATTTCTCAGTTCAAATATTATTTGAGGAACAACTGAGTAGGTAAATACTATTGATTTTTTACCTGAGATGAAAATTATTTTGGCAGTATTGTCTTTCTAAATTCTATCCAAAAAAGTAACACCATTTCAGAAGCCTACCCTAACCATCTATCACAGCTATTCGTTATTCTCAAATAGAAAAAAAACTATTAGTAATTATTTTCTATTTTATGAATTTACAACACTAAGTATTTATGTATTTACATTATTTGTTTGCCTTTCTCATCCATACAAAGCACCAAAACTTAGGATTGAGAAGAAGGAACAAGAATGAAACACAAGTCCTTTGAACATATCAAAGTGCAGTAAACAGTTTAGGAGTGCTACAGGAACACTGTATAAAATTAAAGTGGAATTATTCTTGAAGTCTGAAAGGAATGGCAAATAAACTAACCACAGGACAGCTTTCCCTCCTAGAAGAAGAATGAGTGTGTAAAGAGGGAGTGATGTTCCTGTTTGTATCCCAGATTCAAGAATGTGGGTTCCAAAGAATGCTGGCCTATCCAGGCAATGAATCAACCATTCCATTCAAACCAGACTAGCCTCACCACTCACTGAGAGCCACAGACATCACAGATGGGCATGCCCTACAGAGTAAGAGAGAGAGTGGTCCTCTTGGTATAGACACAATCAGAAGCTACAAGATATTATTATGTATTCTTCTTTCCCTGAAAGTATTAGGAGAATAACAGAGAACCTTAGAACTATTTAGAGTAGCAGTCCCCAACCTTTTTGGCACCAGGGACTGGTCTCATGGAAGACAATTTTTCCACGGATGTCAGGGAGGATGGTTCAGGCGGTAATGTGCACGATGGGGTGCAGCAGATGAAGCTTCGTTCACTTGCCCACTGCTCACCTCCTGCTGTGCAGCCCAGCTCCTAACAGGGCCCAGTACCAGTCTGTGGCCCGGGGGTTGGGGACCCCTGGTTTACAGTACTGAAAGAAATGTATTCCTACTACATGTAATTTTTTGGATAGAACAGGCAAATTTTTAATTTTAAAATCATTTTAAAATAAAACATTTATTTGATCTGACTGTAAAAATAATACTTGATCATAGTAGGATACATAAGAGGAAAAAAATCACCAAAAACTCCAAAGACAATCACATTTTCTTTTTCTACTCAGAAGTATGTGTCTGTGTGTAGTGTTGATATAAGTAGCAGGCAAGGATGACACTGTTGGCCATCGAGTTCCATTCGCCCCCTCATTTTCTAACCACATCCTGATTGTGCCCACAAATCTGCTCTCTACCTGAGGCCATGAGTTTCTGGGGTAGCAAACCCTAGTCCCAACCCAAGATGAATCCCAATCCATTTAAGCCAATCACAGTGGTCCCACTTCTCTTGACGTTGACTGATTTAGGCGTAAACTTATGCAATGCTGGCCCTAGTCCCAACCCAAGATGAATCGCAATCCATTTAAGCCAACCACAGTGGTCCCACTTCTCTTCACGTTGACTGATTTAGGCGTAAACTTATGCAATGCTGGCCCCACAAAGGAGAGGCTAGGGTGGTATTCACTATGAGGTCTTTGGGAAAGGCTTTTATCACTAATAAGGAGACATCACAGAAAAAAAAAGTCTTCTTCCAAGAACCTCAGTTATATTTACTGGTACACTTGAACTTGTGCCAGTCATCTTGCAACCATAGGAGGAACTAGCCACAGACAAAAGAAAGACATATCCTGCACTTTCAACCTTTTCCCACTGACCTTATTTTTAAATACATACAGATGCAGACACACAACCTTCTTGACCCAACCTGCCCCAACTAAAATCTCTCTCTTCCCTACTCTTCATTGCTATGCTTCTTCAAAGAGTGGTCAAAACAAGCTGCCTCCTCCACTAAATTATGCATTCATCACTGACATTCCTAAGGCTTTCTTAATTTCCCAAAACTTAGGCTTCTCATATCCTATGGTTTCAAGCCACATCTTACATGTTGCTATTTTAGCAATTAACACATGCTATAGTAATGGTCTGCCTGTCAGACTGTAACCTCTGAATAATTCTGTATTGCCAACATCTAGAAAAGTTCCTGGCATATCAAGGCACAAATATTTGTTTCATAAACCAAATGTACACCCAATACCTAACACGTAGGCATACCATGAATGTTGAAATAAGTTTAGCAACCCTACTATCTACTCACACCAGAATATGTGTTTGAGTGTAAACTGGGGAGAAGAACAACATGCACAGGAAGATAAGAGACCAAAGTGCCTTGAAACTTAAAAACACAATTATTCTTTACTCCCCAGGGATCAGAGAGCTGGTCAAAGTTAACTCAGTAGGAGAGAAGAGGATGTTTCCACACTGGTGTATGAGAAGCAATGGCAGGGAGGTGTGCTAGTATCTGAGCAGCTCTGCCACTGGTGAGCACTGTTGCCAACCTGCTCCAGAGAGGAAAAGGTGTCCCAGACCTCCTGGGGTCTGGAACAGGCAACAAACCAGGCCAGTGACAACAGACATGCGCTCAAAGGCAAAACACGTTTTTTTTAAAAACCCAGAGAAATATATCTAGAGCTTGAACAGTACTTGCAACAGTCCAAGAGACAATGAAGCAGGCAAAGTTGGTCGTAGCTAAGACTCATCCCTAAGCAGCATTTCCTTTGATATCTCTGGATGACAACTGGGAATGAAGGAATGAAGCAAAGATCCCTATTCAGCTGGGCAAAATTCTTTTCTACTTCAAAAGTCTCTTACTAATGTAGGAAAACTGATTAAAAGGGCAATGTCTTTTTTCTTACTTCCCCTTCTAATTTTAGTAGTAAATCCTATCTAGAGGAGCCCTGCTGGGAACACTCCTCAGAAAAACAGAGTAAATAGAGACATCAGGTACTCTGAAAATGTAAAGTGTCTTGGGCCAAGATTTGACAACCACTTTACATTTTATAAAATAACAGTTCAGTGCAAAATACTCAGTAATGAAATTACTGATCTTACCAAAACGCACTTACTCCAAATTTACAAACTAATAATTACAACCTAATAAGTTCATTGAAAGACTAATAAATCTTTTATAGCCACCTATTTTATAGCAAACTCTCTGATGGATAAGTACATCTCCTCACTGATTTAACTGACTTCCAAAAGACGCTGGCACATTTTAGAGAAGGAATAAGGCATTAAGGATATGAAGAAACCAGCAAGTAGGGTCTTCCCATTTTTTCAATAAGACCCTAAGAGTTCATCTCCTTAGGCCAAAAACATCTCCCCTGGGAATCCTAGAGGATGACCAGTCAGTAAAAAGAAGAGATTAATGACAGGGGGAAAAAAAAAAGGCATAAGAGGGAGGTAAGATATTCCCCATACCAGGTTTAGTCTATAACCTTAGAGGTGGGATATTGACAAGGTCCAGGCACAAAGGAACTGAAAAAATGACCCCACTATATAAAACACTTTTTAATGTAATTCCACTTTAATGGGGGATGGGCAAGTGCAGTAAAGCTAACCACTATGACTCTGATTCAATCTAAGAAATGACCAATTAAAAAAGTGAAAATGACTTTACCAGATAGAAGCTAAGAACAGTTATTTTCTTACAAAAATATCCTTTGGGGACTTCCCTGGTGGCGCAGTGGTTAAGAGTCCACTTGCCAATGCGGGGGACATGGGTTCGGGCCCTGGTTGGTGGGATCCCACATGCCGCGGAGCGGCTGGGCCCGTGCGCCACGGCTGCTGAGCCTGCGCTCTGGGGCCCGCAAGCCGCCGCTGCTGAGCCCATGTGCCGCAACTGCTGGGGCCCGCGCCCCTGGAGCTCCTGCTCCGCAACGAGGGAGGCCACTGCGGTGGGAGGCCCGCACCGCAGCGAAGAGTGGCCTCTGCTTGCAGCAGCTGGAGGGAGCCCACGTGCAGCGGCGAAGACACAACGCAGCCAAAAGTAAATAAATAAAATACATAAATTTATAAAATATATATATATCCTTTGATTACTAACTTTCCTAAGGCATTAAGAAAATGACTTAAATTTATTTTTAAAAGACTATGATTTGCACACAGCTTCACCTGCACTGATGTAACATTTTCTAAACGGTGCCAGTACTGAGAAAGGGGCCAGCAGCCCGCCAACTCCACTGCATGCCCACAGTGCTCCTAGGACAGTTATTAACAACCAAGATCCTGGCAACTACTATTTCTTTGTTCCTTATATTTGCTTGGGGACAATTTTTATGATCCTACTAATATTCTATAAATTGTCCCTGATCCTAAATAAAACAAAGGATCTGTTCCCGAGGAGTGATCATATTAAAGAAAAGTATTAGATGTATAAGAGGTTTAGCATCTAGACAACCCAAATTATATTTTGCTCAATCCAATTCTAAGTCAATTACAAGGAAAAAGAAGTCAGAAGACAAATTTTCTTTCTATCTCAGGAGATGAACTAAATGATTTAAATCCAGGTGCTTCCTCAATCCTCACACCAATGATGGAAACAGAAAGTAGAATTCTAAATGATCAAGGGTTTCAATTCGGTGCATATTTAAAATAACTTAAGAGGTACAACATATACCGTTTTCTCTTTCACTCTTTAAAAAACCCCAAGTTTCAAAACCACAGAACTAAAATGAATCCATATTATACTAGTGCAGCAACTGACAGTTTACTGAACAAACAGCCAAAGCACGTTCACTGTTCCATGGAGATAAACAGAAGACATGTATCTTCATTAAGAAACTTACACTTTAGTCAAAAGGATGGTCAAAATGTTTGACACAACCTTTCTGAATTACTAACAGGTGCAAGAAGCCACATGACAAACATATTTACTGTTTATCATGGATAATTTTTCTATATTAGCACAAACATGTCATTTAAAGAAAATACAATACTTAGAAGTAACTGGCAGGTAAATTTACATTCTAAATGTTCACTGCAAGTCAGTTAGGAGAATCAAAAAATGAGTTCTGTCCTGATGTTAATAAGCAGGAAGGGGGTAGACAGGTTACTAACCCTGCTGGACCACAGTGCCCTCAATTATAACATGAAGAATAGATTAGATGCAGGATGGCAGATGTTATTTCTTCAAAAGCCAATTCCAAATAACTGGTGAAAACTGCCTCTAGAGCATTTTGCTGGGACTGTTAGATTCCTTTACTAAAAAGCCATGTCCTATGTTACTTGCCCTCAGAAGTTGGGTGTTTGAGATGCTGCTACTGATTTGTCAGAATGTTCACTTGAGTTGTTTTCCCAGTAGCAGCCACGTGCTGTACACCCACGCTTCTCCTCACTCTCTCCTCTGATCAGTCCGTGAAATGCAGCTCAGGGAGGCTGCAAAATGTGGCTGTGTAACCAAGCGCTTCCCTGATTCTGAAGAACAGACAATAACAACTAATGCGTACTGATGTTTAATATGGAGCCAGCACTGTTCTAACTGCTTAACACATATTAATGCACTTTACAACAACCCCTATGATATAGATTCTATTATCATCATCCCATTTTACAGATGAGAAAAAGAGGCACAACTAAGTGAAGTAACTTGTCTAAGGCTTCACAGCAGGTAAGTAACAAAGCAAGAACTTGACCTTCGGCAGTCTGGCTCCAGATGGCCCACTTTTAACGACTTTGCTTACTGCTTCTCTGTCAACTGTACAGTGATCAAATCTACAACTTCAGTTTTCTTAATGCTATGCACTAAGCCAGAAGCCCAGGTTTCATGGTGGTATAAGTCTATATTTTATCTGCAGTCTTGAAATGTTTACTTTCTCCAAGGGGCCTGGATTCTGGCAAATAATGCTCAAATTACCCATACCTTGAGCTTCGGCATATTATCTTGTTTGGCATATTTTAAAAAATCGTAATAGTTTTCTAAGTCACCTATTCAGCCACACAAAATACACCCTCCATTTAGTAGAACCCTCAGAAAATGGAGTTTAGGGTTAAAGTAATTCTCCCATTAACAGAACATTAGTCAGAAAATTGGGAGGACGAGATGATTCTTAAAACGTAAGTCTGGGAGAGGATCAGCACTGTGAAGAGAAGTAGCCAGGGGAATGCCACTTCCCAAGTGATTTGCTGGATGTGAAGTCTTATTAATCCTTGTTAAAGGGGCCCCTTGTAAACCTGGCCCCCAAAAATGCAGACTTCAAGGAGTAACAGTGATCTTTCAAAGAACTTGTTATATACAAACTATACTCCAATGTGCAGATTATCTTCTGGTGGTCCCATTATACCCTTTTTACCTATTACTACACTTCAAATCATACCCATGAAACAAACCAACCGTCTGGCTTGTCTCCAAATTCAAAATACACGGTATTATATGTAATAGGCAACAATGTATTTTTTGTTATTTCCATTCTCCACATCAACAATGCAATAAGAAATTTACACTTAAGCTTCTAATCTTTAAAATACAGCATAAAAAGAATAGAACTACATGTGAAATAAAAATTAAAATGAATTAAGAACATGTGAAAGAATGACAGCTTTCAAGAGGAAATCACGTTTTAAAAAAAAAGTACCCCAGTTGTTGAAAGAGTGTTACTGGCAGTGGTTAACAAACTCTTTATGTTCCCCAACAGAAAAGGGGTGGCATAAACCCAAGTTATATAACATGCAGGTACTACTGTTACCCTATATCTTGAAGATGAATGTCTTTCTGATTTTATATAAAAGTGAATTTTCAAAAAATCAAGGGTTT
This sequence comes from Tursiops truncatus, assembly GCF_011762595.2. Classification (NCBI taxonomy): domain Eukaryota; kingdom Metazoa; phylum Chordata; class Mammalia; order Artiodactyla; family Delphinidae; genus Tursiops; species Tursiops truncatus. The sequence goes on along the minus strand of NC_047037.1, from coordinate 128,716,569 downwards.
ATTATTTTCTTCCAAATGAATCATCTTGCACTCACCTTAGACGCCCTAATCCCTAAAAAATTCATGATTTTTAATGTCTTCTAGTCCCAAACGTAAAGCATCTTTTTCTACTACAGAATGTTTTAATGAGCTACCGTCAATAAGAATCAGTCATTCTTCTGACCACAGATAAGGGTCAGATCCCCCCCACTCCACATTTCCCTTCCCTAAACTCTGTTAGCAATAGGGACTGTATGCTTGGGTCCTGTGCTCATTTTTAAAGCAAGAAGTAATGATCCGAGACGGAAAGACACCAGCGCCATCACTAAGACAATGATCCATATGGTTTGCCTTTCACCCGACAGTGCTTTCAGACAGTGCTTTCAAGACTTGACCCAAAGAGACTTGTTAATTTCACCCACATTCTCCCTCCCCTCCTCTCTGCCACCAGAAACAACTAGTGTATGTATGAAAAGCCAGGGGCCATGAAAACCACGAGGAAGGCTCCTTTTGTGTTCTCCTAAAGAAATCTTTATGAAGAACAAATTAAGTTCACTTTCTGAAATGTATAAACCACAAAACAACAAAACCACAAAAGGGAAACTAAGTACAATAAGAAGAGTAAATATTTTTGTTACAATACTTTTAAGAGGTGACTCCTAGCTGCAAATTTCTTCCTCAGTTTTAGCTCTCTCCAGCACAAACTTCTCAGGCAGTAGGTCACGAGGCTGCTCTGTGTTTACCCACCACCTCAGCGCTCCTTGGCCACTTCCTAAGAGCGCTGGCACCTCACCCACTGATTACCTGTATCAACACAGACAACCCCAGCTTCAGGCCTCTGAAGCAACCCCTCCTGAGTGCTCCTTGGCCTTTTACAGTGGAGGCATGTGATGAGAGTATCTGCACCAGCTGTTCCTAATTACCTCTCAGGCTGGGGCGAATGACTCAGCAACCCAACTTTTTTTAAGGAGTCATCTACCTTGTCAGCCAACCAACATATTGAACAATGGTAAACCACTTGACAGAGCCACAGGTTAAACAACAATAATGCACGATGCCATGCCATCACTTAAACCAAGGCCATCCTACTCCCAGCTGACTCACCAAGTGTTTTTTCCCCAGGCTTCTTTAATCCAAAGGCTGAAGTGGCAAGCGCCTTCAAGCCCAGCCCAGCCCTTGCACCACTACCCAAGACCAGGAAGAAGCAGCCGGCCTCTTCCCACTTCTCTGCTTGACCATGTGAAGCGCTCAAGCGCTCTGACACTAACACCTCCGGTGTTTCCACCCTTTATCTTTCGGAACTGCTTGAAATGCAAACCCTCCTGGATATAAGCAGTGTTATACTACATGAACAAAGACCTAGTCGTGGCACCCTCCAGACCCAATACTGATAGAATTCTCCCAAAAGATAGGCATCCCTACAAAACAGCCTTTGTTCCTTCAAGCGTGACATTGGAGCCTGTTTTTCCCACACACGTTCTTTCACAATCACTACTACGCTATACCTTGAATCAGCCCGAATTCAACGCAGAAGGCTCACTGCACAAAAACCTTCTGTACAATTCTACTCAGTGACATTAAACTACCGTGCAAGAAAGAGAAAGCCATGGCACTCGCGTTTCATTAGACAAGCACAAAGCTGGTGTCTCTACGATCAACACCCACTCTCACCCGACTGTGGGAGTCTTTAATTACAACGCGCGGGCAAAACTCCAACAAAGGGAGCCCTGGGATCTCCGGGCCCCCAAACCAATCTTCGCTAAACCCAACCCCGCAGGGTGGTATTTTTTGCTCCAGCCACGAACTCGGCCTTTCTTACGTGATTACACGCGCGACCTACACCCAGGCTGGGCAGACGGGAGGCAAACAGCTCGCCGGACGCGGCGGCTAACGAGGGTGGTGGGAGAGGGCGGAGGGACGATACTGAGCCGGGCCGGCCGCGCGGGCGGTGCTGATGTGTCACAGCCCCGGCGGGCCGCGCGCCGGCTGGGGATTGGGGGGGGGGGGTGCCGGGCTCGGACCCGGGTGCCCGAGAGGCGGCGGAGGGGGAGCGGGCGCCCGGGCCCCAGTACCTCCCGGCCCCCCGCCGGCCGGCCCGTGACAAAGTACAGCGCGGGCCCGTAAACAACGGCGCCGGCCGCGCGCGGGGCCACGGGGCGCCGACCCGTCGCCCCTTCCGGCGGACGAGGCCACTTCCAGGAAGGGGAGCTGCAGCCGCCCCCCGCGGGCCCCGCTTAATGCCCCCCGCCCAAAAAGCAGCAGCCCCGGTCTCCCTCACCGCCTCCCCAGGACCTGCCCGCGGACCGCCCCTCACAGGCCGGCGGCCCAGACCGCGCGCGAGACGCCGCCGCGCGGACCCTGCCGGGGAAGGGCGCCCGGGACAGGCGAGCCACTCACCAGAGCCGAGGCGCGACGCAGCCCGACTGACGGCAGCGAGCGAGCCTGGCGGGCCGCGCGGGCAGCTATCAGGTGACTCACTCCGTCTCCGCGGCCGGCCGCCCCTCCCCTCTCCTTCCTTTCCCTTTCCTCCCTCGCCTCCCCTCCCTTCCCCTCTCGTTCCTCCCCTTCCCTCCGCAGCCGCGGCCTCCGCCCCCTCCCGGCGCCCAAGCCCCGCCCGCCTCGCGAGGTCCCGCCCCGTAGGCCTGCCTCGCGAGACCCCGCCCTTCCCGCTCTGTAGCGCCTAAACCCCGCCCTCACTAGAGGCCCCGCCCCGCCAGCCAGGAAGCCTCGGTACGCGGATCCCTGCGGCTTCCTGCGCGTAGCCGAAGCCCACACGAGGGGATGCAGGGAGGTATCGCGCAAGCCCTGGGCAGGGCAGGCCTCGAGGAGGCGGCGGCGGGGTCCCGCAACCTCCGTGGCAGCGCCCCTGTGCGAGCGCAGGCCGCAGCCTGAACGAAAAAGCCACCCGAGGACCACCTCCTCCTTTCCTGCTGAAAGCAGAAAGGAAAAGCCTGCCGGCCTGCTCGCTCTAAGTGTTGCCGGGATACCCGGAATCGAGTGCCAGCGGACACCAGGAGGGAGGACGAGAGCCGGCCACGTCCCTCCCCAGACCAGACCCCCTCAGGGGTAGCTTCTGGCAGCCCCCGCAGCAGAGCTTCTCCTCTGCCTTCTCCTGGGGGTGGCGGGGCGCCCAGGTTCGCAAGGTTCTTGAGCTTCTTGATAGGGATGCATCAAGTGCATCCAGGATTTTGTAGAAAGCATCTGGCAGCCCTACTTTTGTCTGACAGTGAAAACAGTGGCGTCAGCTAACAGGTGTTCCCTTTACGTGGTGGCCGCCAGGAAACTTGGAACCAGGTTGAGTGCCCAGTGGTGTCAGCCGGCTCATCTTAAGCCCAGGTCAGGCTTTCATCTTCTGCTGCTTATTCCGGTGTTCATCCAATTGTTGGTGTTAAAATTAAGTTCCCAAGCCATTTAGCATCTCTGGAGTTCAAAGCACTGACTGTGCGAAAAGATGTGCACCTGGCAAAGCCTACGCTTATCAATCTAAAGGGAGACCCGAGCGCTCTGGCACTGTGCCAGCCGACCTGATTGGAGTTGGGATCTTGTGAAGGGATTTTGCCGTTGGTTTTTGAGTTCAGGTCGAAAGACAGAAAGAAGTCGATGGCTGGACAGCATCAGCACCAAGATGTGTGGGCTCATTCTTGCACACCGGAAGACAGCCCTGGACCTCTCAGGGCAAAAAAAGACTGCCACGTTAATGAAGTCAGGTATTATCACTAACATGACTGCGTTTGTATTCACAGGCGGTGAGACTTAGGGACATTTGAGTTACATCCAAAATACACGAGAAAATAATGAGTGAAATCGTGTGGGAGTCCAAGGGGTAAAGTGATTCACTGTGACCTAGAATTTGGGCAGTAGGTAACATTTGCATTGGGTCTTAACTGGGAAGAATGGGGCCCTGCAGTCCAGGGAGGGAAGAGCGTATGCAATAGTCCAGACGTAGGAAGCAGATGGCATTTCAGGCTACCTGAGTTCATGGTGGGGTAAAAATATTTAGTTAGAAAGGAGGAAAGAACAATTGGAAATAGACATGGAAGGACTGGGGTTCTTACATGCACCTGAGCATTTTTGAGGCTTCACTCACCTTCCACCCAAAGCCAGTGGAATTCTAGTCTTCCTTCATCCCACACCTTTGCAATTTCTTCAAGAGGAAGAACAGACCCTTCCTCTTTGCGAGGAACTCTTCCTTCTGTACTCTCAATAAATGGCAGTGAAAGTTTCTAGCATATGCTCTGATATGTTAAATTATTTGAAAAGTCTTACAAAGGTATATCAAGGTGTTGAGAATATCAAGGCTGTTAGGAGTTACTCTCAAACTTTAGTGTTCATAAGAATCTCTGGATAGCCAGGACATGGAAGCAACCCAAATGTCCATCAACAAAGGAATGGATAAAGAAGATGTGGTACATATACACAGTGGAATATTACTCAGCCATTAAAAGGAACAAAACAGTGCAATTTGCAGAGACATGGATAGACCTAGAGACTGTCATACAGAGTGAAGTAAGTCAGAAAGAAAACAAATATCGTATAATATCGCTTATATGTGGAATCTAGAAAAATGGTACAGACGAACTTACTTGCAAAGCAGAAATAGAGACATAGATGTAGAGAACAAACTTACGAATACCAAGGGGGGAAGGGGGATGAATTGGGAGATTGGGATTGATATATATACACTACTATGTATAAAATAAATAACTAATGAGAACCTACTGTATAACACAGGGAACTCCACTCAATGCTCTGTGGTGACCTAAATGGGAAGGAAATCTAAAAAATGAGGTGATATATGTATATGTATAACTGATTCACTTTGCTGTACAATAGAAACTAACACAACATTGTAAAGCAACTATATTCCAGTAAAAATTAAAAAAAAAAAAAAAAGGATCTCTGGGGTACTTGTTAAAAATGTAGATTCCTGGGCTCTGCCCCCAAAGATTCTGGTTTCATAAGTCTGAATGTGACCCAAGGATCTGCATTATTTTTAATAGTTAAAATCACATCACTTGAGAAGTACTGAGTTAAAGTTTAGGTATATATTAGGTACAGGGCAAAAAAACAAAATTAGAGAATGATATAAAACCAAGTCAGAATGGGAAGGGCCTCATGCACTGTGCCTACAGTTTGAACTTTATCCCATGGGCTGAAGGGAGTGTGTAGAGGTATTTAAGTCATGTGATTGTTTTTAGAAGCTAATTCTAGAGAACCTCATTCACTCCATTTCCATTGCCTTAGCTCCTTCTGTCTCTAAATATTCATTCACTCATTAAATCAACGATATTTGGAGGTTGAACAAATTGTTTTAAACTGTAAGCAATTACCAAGATAAAACAAGAATAGGTCGCCACAAGTTGAAAAACTGCCAGTTCACACTTCTTCCCTCAAAAATGATTATGAATTAAAGCCCTACCACCCCTAGCCCTAGGTTGAAAGATTTTTGTAAAAAATGAACATATTTCATTAGAAGACAGGCTTCCTTGAGCAGGATGGGCAAACATACCCCAGTGTTTACCTGCTATCTGAAATGAAAGGTAAGGTGAAAGGAATGTAGCCTCTGACTTGGGATATTCACAGCTTCTAAGATTTAAAAAAGGCAGAAATTATAAAATAAGCTACAAGGATATATTGTACAACACAGGGAATATAGCCAATATTTTATAATAACAATAAATGGAGTATAACCTTTAAAAATTCTGAGTCACTATATTGTACACCTGTCACATATAATATTGTACATCAGCTATACTTCAATTTTTTTTTGAAGGCAGTAAAAGAGAAAAAAAGAACACAATATTGGAGCAGTAGAACTTAACGTGACAGGGGCCAAATTGGTGAAAGAGGTGCTACTTGAATACCAGATTGAATGACAACCAAAGTGGCACAGTGTAGGGTCCAAGTAGGGAAAAATTCTTGTGCCTCCAAAAACCAACTGGAGTAACTCTTTTGTCACTCTCCCCATTGAGAAGGGGAATCTGTTGTCCATCCACTCGAATCGGGGTTGGCCCTGTAACTGCATAGCCAAGAGAACACTGCAGAAGTGATGCTCTGTTAGTTCTGGGTCTAGTCTTTGGATTGGCATCTCCCACTTCCTCTTTCTTGGACCCTCCCTCACAGACAAGTCACCATGCTGTGACAAGCCCAGCATGGGACATGTGTAGCCTCTCCAGGCAACAGCCCTAGCAGAACAACCAGCCAATAGTTGGCATTAAATGTGTCATGTGAGCGAGCCACCTTGGTTGTTCTGTTCTAGTCAAGTTCATACATGTACATCCAGCCCCAGCCAAAAGGAAAAAAAAAAAATACTCCGAATGGAGCCCAGTCAACTCATAGACTTATAAGATAGTAAAATGATTGCTGTTTTAAACCACTAAGTCTTGGGGTGGTTTGGTTAAAGAAAATATCTGATAATGAAGTAGAGCCTGAAAATGTAGTTAAATTTTGTGAGAAGACCCACAAGCGCGATGGTCAAGGCTTAGAGGAAAGTTCAGATAAATAAAACAAAATATGTAGAAGAGACTGGTTAATTTTAAACTGTGTTAAGCTCCTTGATCTGAGGTGACACTTGAGATTTTCCTCAATTACAAATTAATTGTGCCCCCAATTTCTCTCACTCTGCTGTATATATTTATCTAATGAAGTACAGAAATTGTTATTCTCTCAGAAGCTAATGCTAAAAGTCATACTCAAAAAATATATATATATGTATATGTATATATACATACACACATATAAATGCTTATGGGTAGAAGGTGAGACCCTCAGGATTCTGAGCGTAGCCTGACTTCTCTGCACAACTGGGGAGATAAGAGAGTTGGAAGCAGCAGACTGCACAGAGTTTGATGTAACCAGTCCCTCAAGCCCAAAGTTAAAGTCACTAAATATTTGGTGCACGTGCCCTTCCTGTGGAGCCAGTGATGTTTGTACTTGGTACTGAGTCAGAAACAGCAAGTTGAGCCTTCAGGCACAGTCACATGTCTGCAAAGGGCAGAAAGATCCAGCCTGATAGCTTTGTTACCTGTATTTGTTGAGGTTTACACCCAGAATTATACCTGCAGCTCTTGGTCTTTTATTTTCAAAATTCATGCAGGTGTTAAATTCTACTTCATAATATATTTGTCTTCACAAAATTGTTCTCAAAAAAATTGTTTTTGGGCTTCCCTGGTGGCGTAGTGATTGAGATTCTGCCTGCCGATGCGGGGGACACGGGTTCGTGCCCCGGTCCGGGAAGATCCCACATGCCGCGGAGCGGCTGGGCCCGTGAGCGATGGCCGCTGAGCCTGCGCGTCCGGAGCCTGTGCTCCGCAACGGGAGAGGCCACAACAGTGAGAGGCCTGCGTACCGCAAAAAAAAAAAAAAAAAAAAAATTAAGTAAAACTGACAGAACTAGCAGAGGTGCCGTATTTTAACTCATAGTTTCTTTCACCTCTGACATGCACTGTTTCATTCACCTAGAGCAGCGGGTCTCCACAGAGGCCGGTTTTGCCCCCCAGGAGATATTGGTATTGATATGAGACAGGGGCGGCAGGGAGGAATGCTACTGGTATCTAGTGGGTAGAGGCCAGAGATGCTGCTCAACAACCTACAATGCACCAGGGAGTCCCCATGGATAAACTGCACTGTGAATATAGACTCCTTATTCTCCATTCACAGCAAAGAATTCTCAGGCCCAACACATCAATAATGTCAAGGTCAAAAAACCCTCAATTAGATGTACTCATGCTCCAATATGAGAAATGTGTACATAAATTAAAAGAAGGAATAAAGGGAAATAAATAAGTAGAAAGAAAATACAATGAAACCAGGGAAGAAGCTAAACGTACATATCATAAAACAGATATCCTTGACAAAGATGACCTCCAGAATTCTCTGCCGTCTCCTAGCAGTCAGGTAAAAAGGGAAACCTGTTAAGTCAATAATGAGCTACCTAGGGGTTGGATAGGAGTGATCACCGTGGGAGGAAGAAGTACTGAACTCTGAGAGAAGACGAAAAAATGGGCACGGGCTATGACCCCCATCACAACAACACATTTCCTGGACTGGGGTGCCAGATGTAGGAAGTGCTTTGGAAATAGTAACCTCTGAGGCTTAAAAGTTATCAAATAAGATGGACCTATGGGGTCAGAGGAGAGATACACATACTGCCATAAAGAGATAGAACCGTCACTCGGGGGTGCTGGATTTTCTCCACTGGACACTCCTGATTCCCTGTACAGTCTTCCCCACCCTGCTCTGTGCCCCAGGAAGCTGTTCTCTAGGTGCAGCATCCAGAGCGTCCCCTGCTTCCTCACTTCTGATCGTACTTGGATAACCAGAGGTGTCAGCAGGAAGGCAACTGTCTCCCATCCCAGGCGGTAGGTTGGCTCTAGCTATGTTCCTCTAACAAAGGCCCAGCGGCTCTCAGGCAACCTCTATGTAGAGCTACAGCCGAAGCAACACCTTTCTAGGGGTGGTGATAACTCCCCACCTTGGTTAGCCCCAGGGTGCGTCGCTGTCCCTTGGCAGGTTACTTGCCCAGTCCTATCTGTTTCCTGCCACTTCTGGGACTTATTCACCAGGTCAAGACTTGAGGATAACCAGAGTGAATATATTAATACATACAAGGAAAGAATGTGACTGCCAAGAAGAGGAGTTCATCAAAATCTGAAGCCAACAAGAGGGGAGCCAGAGGTGCAGACACAGGCAACACATCCCTGGCACTGTGGTGTGAGAGTGAGGGTAGGTCAGCCAAGGACACGGTAGAGGTAGACCCTGCTTTTCAAAAGTTCATTTTACACCACTTTGATTTTACAGAATACCTACATTAGTACTTATTTTTGTTAACCAAAAGAAATCTAAAGAGGATTTTTATTTTTGCAAAAAAGGAGAAAAATGAAAATAGCATTCAGCTTCTGTTTTGCAGTGAGCCTTTATAGAGGCAGTGCACATCCTGAATGTCAAGAGTGGCGCCACCCAGCCCCTTCCCCGGGAACTACACTCAGCCTCTCAACATTAAGCTACCATAGCTTGGAACTATGTCTGAGCATCTGTGTTTTATCTCAGTTTATTTTGTGCATTCATTAGCAAGATGTGTCCTAAAGTAATTACTTCTTCACTTTATGCCATTTCAGCTTATGAAAGGTTTCATAGAAACACTCAACTTTCTCAGAAAGTGAAGAAACCTGCATTTTATTCCCAGGCAGGACATGGGGAGGATGGAAGCTGAGGGCTACCCGTGTCTTGGTTCCATTAGATTAGGCACCTAGGTCACCACATTAACATCACTCTTTGATTTCTTTCTAATGATTTGCTTTGCATATACATCTGCCTACAGAGAGAGATCATCTGATTAGTGAGCATCAACATTTGGTACATTTGCTGGCAATACTCTCTTCATAAACTAATAAATCATCTTTCTGGTTATCTTCCTGCCTCTGTAGCTTTGGGTGAGTGTGCATCTGAAAGACAGATCACCACTGATATGTCCACAGTTCAGGTTTCTGATCTGCAAGTACAGAATCGTACTGAATGTGACAAGGTAAAGCCCCAGGTGACCTGGTCTAGGTGGTACCTCCTTCACAGGAATTCTCCTGGTATTCATCACTAGTAACCTTTAGATAAGGGGCACTTTATTCCCCCATTTATGTCCCTTTCTCTAAATCCCTTTTTGACAAACACTGCTAGTTGTCTACTCAATATCCATTCCCCCTTCTTCCTTTCTATTATAATTGAATGTGTGCTTAAAAACACTTGAAAACACCTCCCCAGACTCCCTTAGTCATGTGACCTAGTTCTGGCCAACCAGATATAGGTATATATGCACTCAATGGAACTTCCAAGAAAGCTCTTACTTTCCTGATAACAAAAGACCAAATCAGCCAGTATGCAATTTTGCCTTCTGCACTCTCTGCCTTGTATGATTGAGGTGGGGCTCTTTTCTCTCATCCTTGAGTATGAGAACCACACTCTAAGGATAGCAGGCCAGGAAGCTAGGAAACAGCTCAGGTCCTTGACAGCTTCCTTGAGCAGCTGACCAGCCCTGGTTGTGGGGTTCACATCTCTTATCATACAGGGGAAAGAAAACCCTAGTCAGTTAAGGCTTTCAGAGTTGGGTGTCTATTACATGAAGCCAAATGCAGCCTTGACTGATAAGTTTTCTTAATTTCAAGGCTTTGCCAAGTCCCCCATATCATTCTGTTTAAATGCATGAACTGAGAACCCTGAAGTCATGCATCCTAGGTTATGTGGGAATAAATGAGTTGTTATGATCATAGGCAAACTATGCATATGACCCCGGAAGCTAGAACAAATAGCAGTGAATAGCAGTATAATCATGTTGAGAGTATTAGAAGAACAAAGAATTGATATTATTATGAAATTACAAAGAATATTATATGTTATTGACTTCTGGATTGCCATATCCTGTTAGGTATAACTAGGTCACAAATAAGAAAACAGAGATGCAGTTAAGTCAGTAAAAATACTCTGATAAAATTCCAGGAAATCGCTCTTTTGAAACATGGGACAGCTGCCAAAGGGGGGAAAAAAAGGAAGTTAAAATCTTTCAAAACAATTTCATGGATTTTAGCTCTGCAGAAACATTGGAAAGCATAAGAAATTGTATGGAATTATTCTGATAATTTAAACTCTTCCTCTTTTATTATGCATTTTATAACTGGATGATCAAAGTCTGCATCATAATTAGATTACACGAATTGAAAGAGACATATCCACTTACAGCAGCCAAAATAAAGAAGTCCAAGCACTGCAAGCAGCATGAGGGGTAGAGACTCAGGCACTCCAGGATCATGACAACTTGAGGTGGGGATACAGGAGGATGGGGGCTATGGCTGCTGCTTCTAGACACTAGGGAATGCAACTGGACCTGGATCCAAAGCAGGCTCTCCATATCGACCAGGCCCGGAGGACAACGCCCAGCTGGAGGACAAAGCGGAGTACAGAAGGCTGACCACCCTGTGCCTTTGGATTGGAGAATTTAACCCCTTTATATGTAAGCCATATAGCTGACAGGGTCTGTGCTCCAGCCAGGTATCAGGCCTGAGCCTCTGAGGTGGGAGAGCCGAGTTCAGGACATTGGACCAACAGAGACCTCCCGGCCCCACATAACATCAATCGGCGAGAGACCTCCCAGAGATCATTGTTTCAATGCTAAGACCCAGCTCCACGCAACAACCAGCAAGCTCCAGTGCTGGACACCCCATGCCAAACAACCAGCAAGACAGGAACACAACCCCACCCATTAGCAGAGAGGCTGCCTAATATCATAATAAGTTCACAGACACCCCAAAACACACCACCAGATGCTGTCCTGCTCACCAGAAAGACAAGATCCAGCCTCATCCACCAGAACACAGGTACCAGTCCCCTCCACCAAGAACCCTACACAACACACTGAAAAAACCTTACCCACTGGGGGCAAACACCAAAAATAATGGGAACTATGAAATTGCAGCCTGTGTAAAGGAGACTCCAAACACAGTAAGTTAAGCAAAATGAGAAGACAGAGAAATACACACCCAATGAAGGAGCAAGGTAAAAACCCACCAGACCAAACAAATGAAGAGGAAATAGGCAGTCTACCTGAAAAAGAATTCAGAATAATGATAGTAAAGATGATCCAAAATCTTGGAAATAGAATGGAGACAATGCAAGAAACATTTAACAAGGACCTATAAGAACTAAAGAACAAACAAACAATGATGAACAACACAATAAATGAAATTAAAAATTCTCTAGAAGGAATCAATAGCAGAATAACTGAGGCAGAAGAATGGGTAAGTGACCTGGAAGATAAAATAGTAGAAATAATTACCTCAAAGCCAAATAAAGAAAAAAGAATGAAAACAATTGAAGACAGTCTTAGAGACCTCTGGGACATTAAACACACCAACATTCGAATTACAGGGGTGCCAGAAGAAGAAGAGAAAAAGAAAGGGTCTGAGAAGATATTTGAAGAGATTATAATTGAAAACTGCCCTAATATGGGAAAGGAAATAGTCGATCAAGTCCAGGAAATGCAAAGAGTCCCATACAGGATAAATGCAAGGAGAAACATGCCAAGACACATATTAATCAAACTATCAAAAATTAAATACAAAGAAAACATATTAAAAGCAGCAAGGGAAAAACAACAAATAACATACAAGGGAATCCAACAGCTGATCTTTCAGCAGAAACTGGGCAAGCCAAAAGGGATTGGCAGGACATATTTAAAGTGATGAAAGGGAAAAACCTATAACCAAGATTACTCTACCCAGCAAGGATCTCATTCATATTCGACAGAGAAATTAAAAGCTTTACAGACAAGCAAAAGCTAAGAGAATTCAGCACCACCAGACCAGCTTTACAACAAATGCTAAAGGAACTTCTCTAGGCAACAAAAACACAAGAGAAGAAAAAGACCTACAATAACAAACCCAAAACAGTTAAGAAAATGGTAATAGAAACATACATATCAATAATTACCTTAAATGTAAATGGATTAAATGCTCCAAACAAAAAACATAGACTGGCTGAATGGATACAAAAACAAGACCCATATATATGCTGTCTACAAGAGACCACTTCAGACCTAGGGATGCCTACAGACTGAAAGTGAGGGGATGGAAAAAGATATTCCATGTAAATGGAAATCAAAAAAAGCTGGAGTAGCAATATTCATAACAGAAAAAATAAACGTTAAAATAAAGACTATTAGAAGAGACAAAGAAGGACACTACATAATGATCAAGGGATCAATTCAAGAAGAAAATATAAAAATTGTAAATATTATGCACCCAACATAGGAGCACCTCAATACATAAGGCAAATGCTACAACCATGAAAGGGGAAATTGACAGTAACACAATAATAGTTGGGGACTTTAACACCCCACTTTCACCAATGGACAGATCATCCAAAATGAAAATAAATAACGAAACACAAGCTTTAAATGACACTTTAAACTAGATGGACTTAATCAATATTTATAGGACATTCCATCAAAAAACAACAGAATACACTTTCTTCTCAAGTGCTCATGGAATATTCTCCAGGATACATCATATCTTGGGTCACAAATCAAGCCTTGATAAATTTAAGAAAATTGAAATCCTATCAAGTATCTTTTGCGACCACAATGCTATGAGACTAGATATCAATTACAGGAAAAAATCTGTAAAAAATACAAACACATGGAGGCTAAACAATACACTACTAAATAACAAAGAGATCACTGAAGAAATCAAGGAGGGAATCAAAAAATACCTAGAAACAAATGACAATGAAAACATGATGACCCAAAGCCTGTGGGATGAAGCAACAGCAGTTCTAAGAGGGAAGTTTATAGCCATACAATCCTACCTCAAGAAACAAGAAACATCTCAAATAAACAACCTAATCTTATACCGAAAGCAATTAGAGAAAGAAGAACAAAAAACCCCAAAGTTAGCAAAAGGAAAGAAATCATAATGGTCAGATCAGAAAAAAATGAAGAAAAAAATTAAGGAAACAATAGCGAAGATCAATAAAACTAAAAACTGGTTCTTTGAGAAGATAAACAAAATTGATAAACCATTAGCCAGACTCATCTAGAAAAAAAGGGAGAAGACTCAAATCAACAGAATTAGAAATGAAAAAGAAGTAACAACTGGCACTGCAGAAATACAAAACATCATGAGAGATTACTACAAGGAACTATATGCCAATAAAATGGACAACCTGGAAGAAATAGACAAATTCTTAGAAAAGCACAACCTCCCGAGACTGAAGCACAACCTTCAGAGACTGAATCAGGAAGAAATACAAAATATAAATGGACCAATCACAAGCACTGAAATTGAAAATGTGATCAAAAATCTTCCAACAAACAAAAGCCCAGAACCAGATGGCTTCACAGGCAAATTCTATAAAACCTTTAGAGAAGAGCTAACACCTATCCTTCTCAAGCTCTTCCAAATTATATCAGAGGGAGGAACACTCCCAAACTCACGCTACAAGGCCACCATCACTCGGATAACAAAACCAGACAAAGATGTCACACAAAAAGGAAAACTACAGGCCAATATCACTGATGAACATAGATGCAAATATCCTCAACAAAATGCCAGCAAACAGAATCCAACAGCACATTAAAGGATCATACACCATGCAAGGAATGCAAGGATTCTTCAATGTACGCAAATCAATCAAAGTGATACACCATATTAACAAACTGAAGGCGAAAAACCATATGATCATCTCAATAGATGCATAAAAAGCTTTCGACAAAATTCAACACCCATTTATGATAAAAACGCCACAGAAAGTATGCAGAGAGGGAACTCACCTCAACATAATAAAGGCCATATATGACAAACCCATTGTTCTCAATGGTAAAAAACTGAAACCATTTCCTCTAAGATCAGGAACAAGACAAGGTTGCCCACTCTCACCACTATTATTCAACATAGTTTTGGAAGTTTTAGCCACAGCAATCAGAGAAGAAAAAGAAATAAAAGGAATCAAAATCAGAAAAGAAGAAGTAAAACTGTTGCTGTTTGCCAATGACATGATACTATACATAGTGAATCCTAAAAATGCTACCAGAAAACTACTAGAGCTAATCACTGTATTTGGCAAAGTAGCAGGATATAAAATTAATGCACAGAAATCTCTTGCATTCCTATACACAAATGATGAAAAATCTGAAAGAGAAATTAAGGAAATACTCCCATTTACCACTGCAACAAAAAGACTGAAATACCTAGGAATAAACCTACCTAAGGAGACAAAAGTCCTGTATGCAGAAAACTATAAGACAGTGATGAAAGGAATTTAAGGTGATTCAGACAGATGGAGAGATATACAATGTTCTTGTATTTAAGAATCAACTTTGTGAAAATGACTATACTACACAAAGCAATCTATAGATTCAACGCAATCCCTATCAAACTACCACTGGCATTTTTCACAGAACTAGAACAAAAAGTTTCACAATTTGTATGGAAACACAAAAGGCCCCAAATAGCCAAAGCAATCTTGAGAAAGAAAAACAGAGCTGGAGGAATCAAGCTCCCTGACTTCAGACTATACTACAAAGCTACAGTAATCCAGACAGTATGGTACTGGCAGAAAAACAGAAATATGGATCAATGGAACAGGATAGAAAGCCCAGAGATAAACCCCCGCACATATGGTCACCTTATCTTTGATAAAGGAGGCAGGAATGTACAGTGGAGAAAGGACAGCCTCTTCAATAAGTGGTGCTGGGAAAACTGGACAGCTACATGTAAAAGAATGAAATTAGAACAGTTCCTAACACCATACACAAAAATAAACTGAAGGTAGATTAAAGGCCTAAACGTAAGGTCAGACACTATAAAACTCTTAGAGGAAAACATAGGCAGAACACTCTACGACATACATCACAGCAAGATCCTTTTTGACCCAACTCCTAGAGAAATGGAAATAAAAACAAAAATAAACAAATGGGACCTATGAAACTTAAAAGCTTTTGCAGAACAAAGGAAACCATCAGCAAGACGAAAACACAACCCTCAGAATGGGAGAAAATATTTGCAGACGAAGCAACTGACAAAGGATTAATCTCCAAAATATACAAGCAGCTCATGCAGCTCAATAACAAAAAAACAACCCAATCCAAAAATGGGCAGAAGACCTAAATAGACATTTCTCCAAAGAAGATATACAGATTGCCAACAAACACATGAAAGGATGCTCAACATCACTAATCATTAGAGGAATCCAAATCAAAATTACAATGAGGTATCACCTCACACAAGTCAGAATGGCCATGATCAAAAAATCTGCAAACAATAAATGCTGGAGAGGGTGGGGAGGAAAGGGAACCCTCTTGAGCTGTTGGTGGGAATGTAAATTGATACAGCCACTATGGAGCACAGTATGGAGGTTCCATAAAAAATTAAAAATAGAACTACCATACGACCCAGCAATCCCACTACTGGGCATATATCCTGAGAAAACCATAATTCAAAAAGAGTCATGTACTACATTGTTCATTGCAGCTCTATTTACAATAGCCAGGACATGGAAGCACCCTAAGTGTCCATCAACAGATGAATGGATAAAGAAGTTATGGCACATATATACAATGGAGTATTAGTCAGCCATAAAAAGAAACGAAATTGAGTTATTTGTAATGAGGTGGATGGACCTAAAGTCTGTCATACAGAGTGAAGTAAGTCAGAAAGAGAAAAACAAATACCGTATGCTAACACATATATATGGAATCTAACAACAACAACAAAAAGGTTCTGAAGAACCTAGGGGCAGGACAGGAATAAAGATGCAGACGTAGAGAATGGACTTGAGGACACAGGGAGGGGGAAGGGTAAGCTGGGACGAAGTGAGAGAGTGGCATGGACTTATATACACTACCAAATGTAAAATAGATAGCTAGTGGGAAGCAGCTGCATAGCACAGGGAGATCAGCTCCATGCTTTGTGACCACCTAGAGTGGTGGGACAGGGAGGGTGGGAAGGAGACGCAAGAGGGAGGTGATATGGGGATATATGTATACGTATAGCCGATTCACTTTGTTATACAGCAGAAACTAACACAACGTTGTAAATCAATTATACTCCAATAAAGATGTTAAAAAAAGAAAAAAAAATCCACATCTATGCAATGAAGCTGTAGAAATTAGGAGATGTTGAATTCCATCCAGTAAAGGGAAATATCATTTTATACTAATAATTTGAGAAATTTTTCCTAAGTAAAAGGAGGCTTTAGAATTAATGTTAAACTTAGAGTTCTAAAAGCATCAATTTAAATTGATGAGAACATTAAAAAAAATTGCCTCCTGAGTAAATAAGATTTCCAGAAGAAACTCTATTGGGATTTTTTTTTATAGCCCTTAGGATAAACAAGGAAAGGAAACCTAGGGCACATGTCTAATTAACTACATGTGCCCCTTTGGTTTCCAAAAATAAGCTCTAACATAATTTGATGCTTTATCCTTAGCAATGAGAAGTCAAGCATAGAACCATTTGCAAGTGCCACATGATGTGTCATAGAAAGGAACCAAAAATAATCATAGACATTTTTATCATTTTTAATAGACAAAAATCCATATTTCTGTTACCAGATCCAGAGAGATCAAGCTTTGCCTTTCGTACTTCTCTACTTGGTGCCTGAAATCCCTTGGAGATTAATTTTGGGGGATAAAGGTTTTGCATATTCAGAAGTTCTCTGTTAAAATAAAAATTGTTTCAAAGGCAAGTACATTAAGCCACCTTCAAGGACAGTCACAATTACTCTAGTGAGGATAAGCTTATAAAAATAGTCATAATGAATGAGGTTCAAATGCATATTTATAGGAAAGTGGAAGTAAGTAGAAGAAAGTTGGAAGCTATACTTGGGAGCCTTGCCACGTAAAGAAGTATGATGGGGCCAGGAAGGGTAGTAGAGGGCATTGAATGCTAAATAGTAGGATACGGACAGAGACTTTTTCAGAATTATTGCAAAGAGCTGGCACAGCTTTTGGAAACAAGTGTTACCTATTCAGTAAAATTTTTATTAAAAGTCCATCTTTAAGTATGATGCTGAAAATAACATCCTAAGAAGTTATAAATTCATCATGATCAGTAGAAAAATAAAGGACAACAAATGTCATACAAGTATAAAAATAGGAAAGATTCAGCTCTATCAGTCAATATACTAGTGTGTGTATTTAATACTGGATAATTTACAAAGCATTTTCATGGATTTTGTTTCATTTAATACACCATCCTCTAAGGTAGATAATACAGTAATTATGCCTTTTTTTTTTTTTTTTTTTTTTTTTTGCGGTACACGGGCCTCTCACTGTTGTGGCCTCTCCCGTTGCGGAGCACAGGCTCCAGACGTGCAGGCTCAGCGGCCGTGGCTCACGGACCCAGCCGCTCCTCGAATTATGCCATTTTTGAAAGGAGGAAGCTGAGTTTTCAGGCCAAAAGCTAGCAAAGAATGCCCTGCAGCTCTTTGGGCTCCTTTACTAAGAGCCCTTCTCCTCTACCTGAGTTTCCCTGAGGATCCCCTAAATTAGTACAAGTAGATAAATTTGAATCCATGGATTTCAATATTGTCCTCTTACATTGATTTATATGCATGTTTAAAAGCTTTACATTGTACAATGTGCAGCTATAGCCTTTATTTTTTAAGTACGATTTGTGATCATTTCTGTAAAAATTGTCTATCAACTCTATTATAGAATGATTTGTAGGAGATCTGTAAATCAATTTTACCTATCATGGTCAAAAATGGCAAAATCTTGGCCTCTGTGGAGTCCTGCTGGAAGGGTGTATGGAGTAAGCCAGGGAAGGCCTAGAACAGAAGCTGGGAGGAAGCTAAATTGGGCTTCCCGCTACCTACCAAGCTGCTCTTCCTTGCTAATGACCAAGTTCAGGCACTAATTATTTATTAGTCTTGAGTTCTTATTAGTCCAACTCAGATTGACAGAGAGTCATTGATGAGAAAGTGGATGGAACACAAATCAATGTAGGCTGCTTTTGGAGGGAATCCTGTCCTCATAGGAAGGCATTTCAGCATAGAGGTTACAAGCGTGGACTCTAGAGCCAGACTGTCTGAATCCCAGCTCTACTCCTTAACCATTTGTCCTTGTTTCTTCAACCATAAAGAAGGTAATGCTCTTAGGATAGTTGTAAATACTAGATGAGTTAATGTACAGAGAGCATTTAGAACAACACATAGCACAAGCTGCATAAGTATTAACTTTATTATTCTGGAAGCCAAGAATATTTAGACATATAGACAATTTGCTGATTCTGAGAAAATAATAGATAGCTTGGTGAAGTAGGAAGGTGATGACACAGAGGATTTTGTACTTGCGCAGTTATATGATGGGAACACTAATTTATTAGTGTGCAACTATCCAAGAGCTTTTTACCCTAACTTAAATTTAAATCTCGGTTATTAACTAGCTAGATTCTAGTGGTCAGGGTAGGGAATGTATGTGTACTTTGAGAGCAGCCTCTTCTAAGGTAAAAACAAAACCACAGGAACAACTTCTCCAGGAGTGGGTTGGGGGTATAGTGGACAATGTTGGTGACCCACCCAGGCCCTTTGGACCCCTTTACCATCATTGTGCATCTCTCCAGCTTCCATGTGCTTTTGCTCTCAATGGCCAGCACCTTCAGCCCTTCTTTAGAAGACTCCCCTTAGTCTACTGAAGCTACTTCCCCGAACTCCATCACACATGCAGATCCAGAAATGCCTCAAATTGACCTCCCCTGGGTCGTAGTTAGCTGATGGGCACAGGAGTAGGAAAGCCCAGCTCCCTTGCCTCAGTTGGTACAACTCCACAGTCCAACTTGATCTCCACATTTCCTCAAGGAATCAGGCTGACCCCACTTTCTGCAGAGCTTTTGCCTGAGATGCCACCCTTGTCTTCCTCCCCTTCCCTATTCTTCTTCCTTCACTTCCTTTCTGAATTTCCCCGGGAGGAAATAATAAATAATAAATAAATTGCTTACACACGAATCCTTGTCCCAAGGTCTGCTTCTGGGAAACCTGACCTAAGACCTAAGTGAAGATGCTTTTTGTCTTATTTTATAAATAAATGCTTGGTAATTGGGGCAAGCTCAGAGTTTAACTCTTGCCTTACCACTTAGCTGTGCTAACTTCTATGTGCCTGCTTCCCATCTGTGAATGTTTTCAGCTTAAGTAGTGTTTCAGTTCTTCTTAACACAACCAGAACTAATTTAGATTTTGAGTTGCCTAGGTAGAGGAACACACCAACAGTTGCTGAATGCTGGGCACAGAGCTAG
Source organism: Tursiops truncatus (assembly GCF_011762595.2). Classification (NCBI taxonomy): domain Eukaryota; kingdom Metazoa; phylum Chordata; class Mammalia; order Artiodactyla; family Delphinidae; genus Tursiops; species Tursiops truncatus. Next base: position 128,696,818 of record NC_047037.1, on the reverse strand, counting down.
AGTACATTGATACATTACTGAATTTAACCTTCATGACAACCAAAACAGTGGAAGTATGCCCATCCCTGTTTTCATGATGAGGAATTTGAGGGTCAGAGAAGTAATTTATTTGTCCAGTATTACACTGAATGAGTATTTAAGTTCAAGGAAGTGTATATAGAATGTAGAGTTATAAAAAGGAATCACAAAAATGTAAAATTCTATTATGCATAACTTTGTTGCATTAAGGATATCTGCATGGAAATTCTCAAAAGTAGACTGCAATCAAAAGTGACTTCCCGGGCTTCCCTGGTGGCGCAGTGGTTGAGAGTCCACCTGCCGATGCAGGGGACACGGGTTCGTGTCCCGGTCCGGGAAGATCCCACATGCCGCGGAGCAGCTAGGCCCGGGAGCTATGGCCTCTGAGCCTGCGCGTCCAGAGCCTGTGCTCCGCAACGGGAGAGGCCACGACAGAGAGAGGACCGCGTACCGCAAAAAATTAAAAAATTAAAAATTTTTTTAAAAAAGTGACTTCCCTCTCAAGGGTCTCTCTCCTACTCTCACCTCCTCACCACCTGACATAACTACACACACAGTAAACAATGACAGTGTGTTGACTGAATGAGTACATGAGTGAATCAGCAAAGATCAAGGAGGTCACATATTCTATAGCTTTTATTGAACTATAGAATTCAACAGACAGCCTTCTTGCCGCTGCAGTAAAAAAGTTCATTTATTAATTTTAAATATATACCTGTATTTGGCGGCTATCAAAGAAAGGCATAATTGGGAAATTCAATCTCAGTGTTTGAATTTTTTAAGGTCATTTTTCCCCGATGGGGATTTTTTATTTTGTCAGTTATGTGTCTGGTGTATTTTTTAGAAGACAAACCTCTTTCCTAGAGTTTACAGCAAATGGCTAGCTTTAAGTGGAAATCAATTATATTAACATATGTGCATATGTATTAAATATGTAAAAATAGTAAGGATGGAGAGATATCATTGCCTGTGTTTTCATAAACCCTTTCAACTCTTCAAAACAGTGGAAAAGAAACATGCTGAGAAATAAAACTCTTCAATCACATTTTTTTTGGAAAAGTTGAGAAAGCGCAGAGGTTTAGGAAGCAGACCCCACTGAACATTCTGCTAAAGGATCGCAATTCGAGCATTCTGAAGAGAAAACGGAGCAAATGGAGAAGGGTCTACTAAGTATAACGTGAAAGAAGGAAAATCAGAGAAGGCTATGTTTGGGGGAGGGGGCTCTCAGTGTTAAAATATGGTGGGAAATTAAATGAATGAAGTCAAAGGAACCAGTGCAGGAATGGAGAGAGACTTCTAAGGAGAACAGTAGTGATCAGCTCCTTGAGATTGGGGCCAGAAAAAACTCTCTGCAAGTTATGATTAGCATAATTACCAGGGTAAACCAAACAAGAACTCAAGTGTGTTGTTGGTACAAGCCCTCCAAAAAGCAGGCTCCAAGATGAGATTAAACATGCAAGTATTTGATGGGGAGGAATGCCTATGTGAAAGGAAGTGAGGAGGGAGCCAGAAAAGACGGGCAGAGTCATAACACTCCAAAAGTGTGACCTTAAGCAAAGGAGAGTGGGGGATAAGTTTGCATGGAAGTGTCTTAGGAATGGGGTGCAGCCTAATGAGGGTTCAAGCAAAGGCATCAGGATGTCCTTGGGCCTAAACTGACACTGGTAGGAGTCCAGTGGCTCCATGAATAGGTATGCCTTAATATTCCCCACGTACTCCATCACTGGCTTTGAACAAATGTACTTTTGCATTCCAAAGCTTAGCAGGTGGGACCTTTGGTCCATTACAATTATATCCAAGTTCAAGGTCTAGGAGGTACACTCTCATGGCCACTTTATTGAGTTTCTAAAATGTCTGTGAATATTATAAAGTAAGATCCCTTTTATTTTCAGAGTTTCACAGAAAAGTAATGCAACTAGTCACCTTTTATTGAGCACTTGTGTGTACCAATCACTGTGCTAAATGCCTTATATTTCTTTTCTCTTATAGTCCTCAGAGCAGCCCTATGAGGTTAAAGGACTTGCGCAATAATACAAAATTAGTAAGGGGTAATGCCAGGATTCAACTCAGGCATTTTCACTCTTGATGCTGATCACCATTTTGTAACTTACAATAATAATACCAACTTTGGTATTAGGTAGTGTTGTCGTGAGAATTAAGTGAAATAATTCATGTTAAAGCCCTCAACATGGTGCCTAGCCAGGTATTAAGAGCTCAAGGAACATTACTGTTATTGCGTAGTTGAGCCAGGACTCAGATCCATCTCTGACTGATGCCAGTTTCTGTACTCTTGGCCACTCCATCAGTGTAAATTCAGTATTTCAATCAGATAGTGTCAGAAGCACCTGGAAAGGCATTAAAAAGAAAAAGGAGGGCTAGAACTAAACCTTCTTTCAATAAATAGTATCAGTCACACAGATAGAATTCAGTGATAGGAGATACTAGAAATGCAAGGTATGCTTCCTTTGGTTCCCCAGGGAAGAAAGGCAGATAGGTGTGGCCTGTTTACTGCTTATTCATAAATAGAAATATGTAAGATTTATGAGACTGCCATTGGGAAAAGGATGAGACAAGTAACCCTCCACATTCTTTTTTTTTTTTTTTTTGCAGTAAGCGGGCCTCTCACTGTTGTGGCCTCTCCCATTGCGGAGCACAGGCTCCGGACACGCAGGCTCAGCGGCCATGGCTCACGGGCCTAGCCACTCCATGGCATGTGGGATCTTCCCGGACTGGGGCACGAACCCTTGTCCCCTGCATCTGCAGGTGGACACTTAACCACTGCGCCACCAGGGAAGCCCTCTCCACATTCTTTTAAAAGAAAGCAGAAAGGAAAAAAGTGTTTGCAAAAGAAGGCATCTGAATTTCTGCTATGACCAAGATGAGTAATAGGGACAAGATTTACCCTCCTACCAGAAACAACCAAGAAATACAAAAACAATATGAAACAATGGTTTTTAGACATTGGATTCTGACGACATAGGACAGTGTTCCCTGAGAAAAGAGAAACACATAAGATGAGTCCTATGAGTGCCCCAGACTACTACCTAGATAGAGTGAACCCAGGTGGAGCCTCATGGTCAACTTAGTTGAGGAGATGGAGCTGGACGTATATAGGCTGGAGAAACCAAGGCAGCTGGAATTCATTCTTCAGCAGAATGCTGAAGAAAGGGAGCTACACAGAGGGAGAACTCTAGCAATCTATATATAATCCCCCTCAAGTCCTCAGTTTAGTAATGGTCAGTGCATGCTGTGAGGAAAATGCTGGAGGATGGGGGAAAGCCACCTAAAAGGACCAAAAGAGCAAATACTGGAGCTCACACAGGGCTGAGAATAGTTCAGGCTTCTACAAGCCCAAGTAGAAAATCTCATAATTCATGGGGCCTTGAATAGAGCACTCAGGAAGTTATTGCCTCAATAGTGGGGCAAAACTAGTCGTAAGCTAAAGACTGCTCTTGTCTCACTTAACAAAGCTTAAAAGCAAGACTTGAAAAGATCAGACTGTTTTCATAACTTCATCTTAATAAAAATCAAGAATATTTATGAGAATAAAAAAATATCCAGGACTCTAACATGGTAAAATTCACAATGAACAGCATCCAATCAAATATTACCAGGAATACAAAGAAGCAGGAAAATATGAATATCCATCATAAAAGAAAAACCAATCAATAGAAACAGATCAAGAAATAATAATTCAAAAAGAGGGCTTCCCTGGTGGTGCAGTGGTTGAGAGTCCGCCTGCCGATGCAGGGGACACGGGTTCGTGCCCCGGTGCGGGAAGATCCCACATGCTGCGGAGTGGCTGGGCCCGTGAGCCATGGTCGCTGAGCCTGCATGTTCGGAGCCTGTGCTCCGCAACAGGAGAGGCCACAACAGTGAGAGGCCCGCGTACCACAGAAAAAAAACCAAAAGAGTCACATACCAAAATGTTCATTGCAGCTCTATTTACAATAGCCAGGACATGGAAGTAACCTAAGTGTCCATCAACAGATGAATGAATACAGAAGATGTGGCACATATGTACAATAGAATATTACTCAGCCATAAAAAGAAACGAAATTGAGTTATTGTAGTGAGGTGGATGGACCTAGAGTCTGTCATACAGAGTGAAGTAAGTCAGAAAGAGAAAAACAAATACCGTATGCTAACACATATATACGGAACCTAAGAAAAAAAAAGATCATGAAGAACCTAGGGGTTAGACGGGAATAAAGACACAGACCTACTAGAGCATGGACTTGAGGATATGGGGAGGGGAAAGGGTAAGCTGTGACAAAGTGAGAGAGTGACATGGACATATATACACTACCAAACGTAAAATAGATAGCTAGTGGGAAGCAGCCACATAGCACAGGGAGATCAGCTAGGTGGTTTGTGACCACCTAGAGGGGTGGGATAGGGAGGGTGGGAGGAGGGAGACGCAAGAGGAAAGAGATATGGGAGCATATGTATATGTATAACTGATTCACTTTGTTATAAGCAGAAACTAACACACCATTGTAAAGCAATTATACTCCAATAAAGATGTTAAAAAAAAGAAATAATAGATATACAAATGATGGAATTAGTAGACAAGGACATTAAAACTGTTATTGTAAATATATTCCATATGTTCAAGAAGGTAGAGGAAAGATTAAACATTTTAAGTAGAGTTATTGGATATATTGAAAAGACCCAAATCCCACTATTAGAAAAAAAATAGTGTTTTAAATGAATACTCCATCAATTAGATGGGATTAACAGCAGATTAGACACTGTAGAGGAAAGGATTAGTTAATTTAAAGACATGGCAATAGAAACTGTCCAAAATAAAATAGAATAAACAACTGAACAAAGAAAGAAAGAAAGAAAGAAAGAGAGGAAAGAAAAGAAAAGAAGACAAAAGAGCATCAAGTAACTGTGTGACAACCACAGCAGCATAACGTACGTGTTATTGGAGTTCCCAAAGGAAGAGAGGAGACAGAAAAAAAAAATTTAAGATATAATGGCTGAAAACTTTTCCAAATTTGATGAAAACCATAGACATATATACCCAAGAAACTCAACAAACCTCAAACACAGAAAAAGGCATTTTACCACACAATGCAAACAAATTTAGAATGGACTGGTTGTGCTACCATAAAAGTTGCCAAGATAACGAAATAACACCCAAAATCATATTTAAAACAAACAATTAAGAGCTCTTATATAGGAAGTCAGGTGAAGTGGGAAACCTCCATCCAATCAATTCAAAAACAGATGAGGTTATATATAAGGAAGGAGCAATTAGAAGAGTCAAAAGAGATACATTTACACACCATGCCACAGTGTGTAATAAAGTCAAGATGAAATCCACAAAAAGGGGTAACCTAAATACCTCATATAATAATGATGGAGAGACTTCCCTGGTGGCCCAGTGGTTAAGAATCTGCCTGCCAATGCAGGGGACACGGGTTCGATCACTGATCCAGGAAGATCCCACATGCCGCAGAGCAGCTAAGCCAGTGTGCCACAACTACTGAGCCTGAGCTCTAGAGCCCAAGAGCCACAACTACTGAGCCCACGCTCTGCAACTACTGAAGCCCACATGCCTAGAGCCCGTGTTCTGCAACAAAGAAAAGCCACTGCAACGAGAAGCCCACGCACTGCAACAAAAAGTAGCCCCTGCTTACCACAACTAGAGGAAACCTGCACACAGGAATAAAGACCAAACACAGCCAAAAATAAATAAAATTAAAAAAAATAATAATAATAATGATGGGAAAACTACCTCATACGATAATGATAATAGGACAATATCTCTATCCCTAACCTATTTCTAACCTTTAGATCTTTATTTTCAATTACCCCTGGGCATATTCATGGTCCCAAAATTTCTTAACTCAGTACTTCCACCTTATTATCTTACTACACACATATCCCTCCTCAATTCGAACTCCTTGTTGTTTATATGTCAACTTCCATTAATAGTATCAACGGCCTTCTGCCAGTCTACCTTTTTCTCTTCTATGATTCCTCTGGCTTCCTCAAAACCAATCACCAAATCCCGTGGATTTTTCCTCTGTAATATCCTTAATATCTGGTACTTTTCTCCCCTTCTCTCTATTCCCACTGCTTCAGGCCTTCATCATTTCTTTTATTTTAATAAACCTTTTATTGAAGTAAAGCACACATACAGAAAAATGAACAAATCATAAGTGTACAACTTAAATTTTTTAATTCACATGTATGTGAATACATGTATTTAACCACAACCTAGATCAATATATCAAATTTCCCATTACCCCAGATGAATCCCTGGTGGCGCCTCCCAATAATTACCTGTGTCCCTAAAAGATAGCCACTATTCTGAAACTAACACCATAAATTTTGCCTGTTTTTGTAAACTTCATGTAAGTGAGACTGTATGGTATACAGTCTTGTGTCTGGCTGCTTTAGCTCTACATTATTTTTGCAGAATTCGTCCCTGTTATTAGGAGTAGCCATAATATGCATATTTCATTGTTGTGTATGAATATACTACAATGTATGTATTCATTTTACTATTGGTGGGCATGTGGGTTGTTTCTATTTTGGGGCTATTATGAATAAAGTTACCATGAACATACAAATGTTTCTGGTGAATGAATATACATGTATGTATTGGGTATAAAACTAGGAGTAGAATTGCTAGGTCAAAGGGTATGCAGATGTTCAGCATTAGTAGATACTGCCTAACAATTTTCCAAAACGGTTGTTTAAAATACATTCCTACTAGTGATGTATGAGAGTTCCAATTGTTTCACATCCATCAAAACAATTGGCATTGTTCATTTTTAAGTTTCACCCATTCTGGTAGTCATGTAATGATATTTCACTGTGGTTTTAACTTACATTTCTAAGATATTAATCCCATTTCATAAATATAATCACCATTTCAAAATCCTATTATAATATAATCACTATTTCAAAATCCTATTATGTAAAGTCTTACTTTAGTCTTTTGCCATTTTCTATTGGATTGTCTGTATTTTTCTTAATGAGTCCCAAGAAGATATTTTTCAAGTATACATTCTGGACATATGTCCTTTGTCAGTTTTTTTCTCATCCTGTGTCTTGACTTTCAATCTCTTAATTGCATTTGGTTTTGTTTAATCAACTTTAAGGAGATAAAATTTATGCACCATTAGCTGCACGATTTTAAGTGTGCAGTTCTGTGACTTTTGACAATGTAGACATATGTGTAATGCCAATCACAGAGTACAACATTTCCAGCATCTCAGAAAAGTCCCTCATGCCCCTTTGCCTTCTCCCCCTTCTCCTCCTCCAGGCAATGCTGATCTGATTTCTATTAACATAGTTTAGTTTTGCCTGATCTTAAGGCTTATGTAAAGGAATCAGAAAGTAGATTCAACCATGTTATTTATTGCATGTGTGAGTAGTTCATTCACTTTATTGCTGAGTATACATTTGTATGGCTGAAACACAATTTGTTTATCCATTCGCCTGTTGAAAGACATTTGGGTTGTTTCAGCTTTGGACTGTTGTAGATAAAGCTACTATAAATATTCTTGTACATGTTTTTTGTAGATATATATTTTTAGCTCCCTTATTTCCCTAGAAATGGAATTGCTGGGGGTCATATAGGTGTATGTATAACTTTATAAGAAATTGCCAAATTGTTTTTCAAATTTTGTAACATTTTACACTTCCATCAGCAATGTGTAAGCATTCCACACATGCTCTCCAATACTTGATACTGTCAATCTTTTAAACACTGAGGTGTATTTCTATTTCAGTGACAACTAATAATAATCTTTTCACCTTTTCAAGTGTCTATTTGCCATCCCCATATTTTCTTTTGGGTAGTATCTATTCAAGTTTTTGCCCATTGTCTATTGATTATTTATACTTTTATTACTGATATCTAAGAGTTCTTTTATGTGTTCTGGATACAAGAGGCATATACACATATAGTGTAAGTGAGAGTGAGAGAGAAAGACAGACAGAACATTTGATCCCAGTCTTTTCTGTGGCTTGCCTTTTAATTTTTTTGTTGGTGTATTATTCTGAAGTCCCCCCTATCAAGTTTGCTTTTTATGATTAGTGTTTTTTGAGTCCCATCCTAGAAATCTATGCCAATTGTAAAATCTTGAAACTATTCTCCTATGTCTTTTCTGGGAGTTTTATCATTTTAGCTTTTACATTGAGGTCTATTTTCCATCTTAAATACATTTTTGCAGGTGGCATGAGGTAGATATCAAGGTTAATTTTCTTCCTCATATAGGCATCCAAATTTTCCACACTATTTATTGAAATTATTTCCCCCATTGATTTGACTTGGCATTTTGTCAAAAATTGATTACCGTGTAACTGTGGAACAATTTCTGGGCTATTCTTTCCTTTGGCTCTTTTGGTCTATCCTTACACAGATATTATACTATCTCAATTATGGTAATTTTAAAGTGTGTTTTAAAATCAGGCATGTAAATTATCCAATGTTTTTCTTGTTTTTTCAGAATTTTTTGGCTATTCTTGGTCCTTTGCAGTCCATAAAAATTTTAGAAACTAAAAAAATTCTTAAAGCATTCTGAGATTTTATTCTGAATAGTGTTGTCTATAGATCATTTCTGGGGAAATTTATATCTTAATCTTGAATCTTCTAATACTTGAATATGATATATTTCGTATATATTTCACTATTTCTCTGCAATGTTTCTGTCATTTACAATATACTGGAGGTAATAGCCAGTTCCATAAGGCAAGAAAAATAAATAAAAGGAATAAAAAATGGATAGCAGTAAAATGTTATATTAACAGTTGATATGGTTTTCATGTAGAAAACTGTAAGAAAAATATTTTAGCTTACCAGAAACTTAATTAAAATCTAATGCTTATGAAGTACTGCATAAGAAAATCATCAGTTTTAAAATTATATTAAATTCAACAAGCATTTAAAAACATTTTTATCTGTATATATTTCTAAAACATGTATACTTTTGTTTTCACCTTTATTAAAAAAAGGTAGCAAGCTGTAGATAATCTCTTGGTACTTGGTATTTTCCACTTGATATTGAATATGTAACATTTATCCTGTGGTAAGTGTTACAGTATTTTATTAGTTAAGAATGCTGTATAATATTCTACTGTGTGGTTATACAATAGTTCTTTAATCCACTCTCCTGTTGTTTAGCATTGGAGTTTTTTCCAGGTTTTTGCTATTGTGAACAATACTGCTATGAACATTCTTACAGGGTGTTCTTACCTTGCCCATTATACATTGGCAAGAGTTTCTCTTGGATATATTCCTAAGGGTAGAATTGCCAGGTCACCTGATATATGAATATTCAGCATTAAGAGATAATGGCAGTCTATTTTCCAAAGTGATAAGTTCTATTTATATGCCCACTAGTAATACATAAAACATTCAACAGCTATTCAAGACTTTTCTTTTCTTTTTTAAATTAAAAGCTACTATAACCTTAGTACTATCCTTACATACAAATGAGAAATATAACCCTGTCCTGGAGAAGAACACAATCTAAATGAGAAGAAAAATTGTATCTAAAACAATTAGAAAGCAATTCCAAAATATTATATAAATGTCATGACAGCTCCTTATAGGGCGATAGTAAACCTCAGACTTTTTTGTGAATGTACGTACCCCTTATGCTACAAGAACTGGAACTTGCAGTTAGTCCCCCTTACACCTCTTTCCCAACTCTCCTTATCAAAGCTGGGGACTTGGTACAAACTTCAAAATTCATTTGAAGTTTAACATTTCATTGTAATCTTTTGTCATTACTCTAAAATATAATCATTTTATTACAATATAAAGTAATATTTTTATCGCTGATCTTTGAGTACAATTGATAGCCCAAAATTATGTGACACATTTATCTTGTGTTAATCTGCTCTTACTAGCACATTCATAAGTATATATATATATATATATATATATATATATATATATATATATATATCTCAGTTTAAGAAACACAGTTATAAGTGGTGGGTATGTCTTGGATTTTCTTGCATGATCTCAATATCCATTTTTGGATTTCACATTGGAAATGTTTTCAAACTGTTTCAAAAGACTTTTTGCATACCACATGTTTCTTTTGAAAAATAAATACTTTCTTAATGTTGAAATGTCGTATTTACTTTGAAGGGACAGATTAAGTGTGTTTATTTGTCAAAAATCTGTGCTATACAGCATTATTCTAACTACCATTTATCTTTACAGGAAAAGTCAGTGAAACTATATTGCTTGAATTATGCGTGCCATCTTTTAATACATCTTTTAATTACTTTGGCAAAAATTAAGTCAGGAACTTCTGTGTTATTAATCTGTATATTACATATGAATAAAGCTGAGTTTATATTTTTCAGTTTTAGGCAAATTAAATGAATAAAGCTGGAATCTCTAATATTTTCTTAATTTACCTCTATTTTGGAGCCCAATGCTCTGGTGAATAATGAAAGTAATGCTTATTGTTCTACTTTCTTTTCTTCTCTTTGTCTCAAACAGGCTACACCACAATATTGAGAAAGGGAAGAAGGGGATAGCAATTTCTATATTTTTTCAAAGATATCTGTTCTATTCATCTGATACTATTAAATTAACATTTGATACTATGTGATGTTGTTGAATTTTAACTATCTTTTGGAGTTTTCACTGAAAGTAGAAAAATAAAGTACAACATTGTGGTCACAATTCTGTGATTGTTGTGTTGAAATGCATTTTTAGTTTTTTTCTTAATTGGTCTTTACTGACCTAGAGTGACCAACTGTTCCAGTTTTCCAGGGACTGAGAGGGTTCCTGGCATTTGGGACAATCAGTGCTAAACCAGGGAAAGTCCTGGGTAAACTGGGATAAGAGGGTTCCCCTTCACTGATGCCCATTCAACTGACTTTCAAATGACATGAGTACATTGTACTTCTTTTTGCCCAGTGGCTTTTGTCTTTTTCTATATGAAAGCTTGGAGGAAACTGAGCAGCGCAAAGAAGAGGAATGTTGGGTAGTTTTCAGTTTTCTAAATGATTTTGATAAGAAACATGTCACAAACCTTTCCTGAAATAATACTTCCGTATTCTGAGTAGTCATTTCTTAAAACCCTAAGGTAATTGGTATGATTCTGAATGTTACTTGTTATAGGGAATTTCCTCAGGAAAAAAAAGTTGTATAAGCATAAATAAAATTGGATTTTTTTTAAAGTGATCTGGAAAATTATGAATCTTCCCTTCAAAATGCAAACGCAGTCATCTAATTAAATGTTTAAATGATGCTTCAAACTGGCATACTAATTTAGAGCACATTTATATTGGAGTCATATTTTTATACACTGCATATTTTTGCAGCGAATTGAAGCTCTTTATATAATTAATGTTATATTTTTATTCATTTAATTGGAGTTGAAGCATTAAATTGCCTATTTTAAAGGGGAATATAGAAATTTTACTTACAGCTTTTCTTTTATGATGTTTTTAGTCAGAGCTATGAATCGTTTCATGTTGAATCAGCATCAGTGTCACTTGAGAGCTGGTTGCAAAGACAGAATCTTGGCAACCAATTATATCATTAGTCCTATGACAAAATACGGTTTTTAAATGATGACGTTTCTGAGAATACATTGCAAATAGAGTAAGAATGTTTTTTGGGGTTTTTTTTGTTTTTTTTGGTTTTTTTGTGCGGTATGCGGGCCTCTCACTGTTGTGGCCTCTCCCGTTGTGGAGCACAGGCTCCAGACGCGCAGGCTCAGCGGCCATGGCTCACGGGCCCAGCCGCTCCGCGGCATGTGGTATCTTCCCGGACCGGGGCACGAACCCATGTCCCCTGCATCGGCAGGCGGACTCTCAACCACTACGCCACCAGGGAGGCCCCAAGTAGGAATGTTTTTATATTATAATATGATATTTCAAAATGCAAAGTCTATATTATTCACTTATATACACATAACCAGAGTGCGTGTGTGTGTGTGTGTGTGTGTGTGTGTGTGTGTGTGTGTGTGTGTGAATGGGAGGGGTGGGGGGAAAATGAATCCTGACCACTAAGCAACAGAAACCTGCTCTCTGTTTCTCAGTGCTCTCAAGCTTAACTGTGCACACGAGTCACCTGGGGAGCTTGTAGAAGTACAGATTCTGATTCTGGGGTAAGTCTGGGTGGTTGCCAAGATTCTGTCTTTGCAACCAGCTCTCAAGTGACACTGATGCTCCCAGCTGCTGACACCCTTTGAGCAGCGAGGTCTAGTAAGTCTATATGAGGTAGAATGTACCCTCCCCCCAGTCACTCTTACAGCTTTACCCTGCGGTACATTCTTAATAGCATTATTCCTACCCCAATCATCTTATTTCCTTATTTATTTACAGATGTGTCTGTCTTTCTACCAGGGTCCATGAGGGCAGGTACCTTTTCTTTCTTATTCAGTCCTGTATCTCCAGCGTCTACAACATGATAAGCCATTACTTCTAAAGATCTATTGGTTAAGTAATGTATTTGCAAAAAGATATAGTATATATGCCGTGTAGGTTACCAGATACACACCATGTATATATCAGGCAGGGGACTGGTGATTAAGAGCATGACTCTTATCTGCACTCCCTGGCTGTGTGACACCAGCAAGTGACATAATATCTCCTGCTTCTATGTCCTCAACCATAAAGTGAGTGTAGTAATAACCACAATCACAATACTGTTGTGAAGATTAAATAAGTTGCAACCTGTGACATACTTAGAAATGTGCCTGGAGCATAATAAATATAATATAAATGTGAGCTCTTGAGCTATAATGTTTTACCACTGATAGGTAATTTTATTTACAAAACCTAGAAGCTTCCTGAAGGCAGTAGGCATGCCCTGTGTTCTGTCTGAAAGGGATCAAGACTAGATGGGTGATTTTTAAACTGTGCTTCTCAGAGACACAGAGGATCTGTATAAATCTCCAAGGGCTAGCTCTGAGGGGAAGGCGGCTGAAAAGCTGGGCAGGACACAGCTGCCCATCTGCCACCACCACCACTCAAACAAAGCAACGCCACCCTCTCTTTCATTATTGACATTTCAAATAAGCTTCCCAAATAAAGGGATGTGTTGCTTTAAAAAACAAGCAAACGACTAATTTGAGAACCAAAGGATAAGGTGGTGTCCAAAGCTTTATTCAGCTCTATAATCGTATCAATCCCTAAAAAGTAAGGCATTAAAATAGCACAGCTTATGACCCATAGCAGTTTTCAGGTAGGTGTTCAATGTATATTGATATTATTGTGTATTATGTTTTGATTATATCATGTATTATATTTTATTATTATATCTAATGTATTGATGATATATTAACATGTAGTAAATCAATTAGTGGTGGAAGCTCAGTTCAGGTTCAGCAGGTTGGAGATCGTGGCTGCTGACTTGAGATGCATCTAAAAGTGAGGAAATAGGATAGGAGCAGCCTCTGCTCTTTAGAGACAAGTATCTGAGGGAAGGCAATAGCACCTGAAGAGGTTTCAAGATCAAAGGAAGATTCTTTAATGGATGCTGGACAGATGTGGGCATTGATTTTGGTTTTTAGCCCCATGTACTTAATTCATTTCATCAAATATTATGGTCCTGTTCAATTATGTGCTCCTACTTTTCCTTCAGACAAGACTGTCAGCCCTGACTGCCCATTAGAATTACCAGGGGGAGCTTCCAAACAATGCCTATTCTCTGACGGTGAAAACATACACTATGGAGGAGGGTCTCCCGTGTGCTTTTGTTGCTGATGTCCTGTCAAAGCTCCCCAAGACAATTCTAACGTTTGAATTGTTTTAGACTTTGTTGGAAAACTGTTTTAGACTTTTAAGCTTTGTTTCAAATCAAAATGTCTAGGATTTACATCAATAAGTTTTTAACTTGTTAAAATGTATTCAATTTGCCTCTTAAATAGTTGCTGTTTACAGTTTTGTCGCTGTTTCAATGTGATGTATATTAAATCATGTGGTCAGAATATTTAATGAACAGATTACCAATTTTATAATGAAATTCCAAGAAAGATATAATTTGATATATGAGAATTTACTTTAATGAAAGTATATACTTGCCTTTGGGCCAAATAGAAGTATTGATATATATAATGTGAATTCCAGCTTATTAATCAAGTTATTCAAATATAAAACCTGGAAACCAGAGGTTGGACAGAAGAATGGTTTTCCATGGCCTCCTCATACTAAAGTCCACTTAGCCTCCTTTGGAATTCCAGAAATCAGCAGGAGAGTGACTAAGAGGTATGGAGGAAAGGACTCCAGTATTGGACCAATCGGGCTTAAATGCTGGCTCTACCCCCTACCCTCAAGAACAAACTCCTGAATTTTTCTGAGCCCCCTGAGAAATGTCACCTATTTCTCATCATTCTTTTGAGTTGTAGATGTGATAATAATTATAAAGGACCCAGCAAAGCATCCAACATATTGCAAAGATAAATATCTCTACCACTGATGATAACAGTAAGAGCAAAAAACATGTCCATTGATCATTTTCTGTGTGCCAGGCTCTGGGTTATGTGCTTTTTATATACCACCTCATTTACTTAGAATTCAGCTTGGTCCCTCTTGTAAAACTTAGTCTTTTAGTAGGAGATGGAAAGAAGAATGAGATAATGAGATAAAGTGAGGAAAAGCTTTCAGACTCCTTGCCATGGCAATGTCTGGGGTCTACCTTACTGCCTGGTGTGAAACTACACAATACTTTTAACATATCACATGATTTTAAAATAAGTCCCATACCTAAATGGCCATATGTGCTTCAAACTTCTATTAAATAGGAAGAGATCATCACAATTATGACATGTACAAAATTGGGTATATCTTACGCTTAGCTTTATAAATATATCATTAGTGAAGTTAGAAGTGTCCCTTTAATTCATTGCCTTGCAGTAGGACATAGACCCAGGCCATTCGACTCAGCTGTATTTAACCATTGGCCAGTACTGCTTCAAGGCAAGTACAAGATCTCTTACTTGTTTATTCATGGAGCTGTTCATTCCATTGAACACGGCCTTCCTATCCAAAAAGCTGTTTCCTACAGACAGACGTAACTAAACCCAAGAAAATGTAATAGAGTACTATTTTCATTTAGTTGATGTTTTTCCCAAAATAACCAAAATATAAATTTTAAAGAACATTACACTCAAACATCCAGTATCATCTACGTTATTACCTAGGTGTAGTTATCTCAGTTACTAACCTCTAACATTTCTGAATCACTGCTGAGTCAAATCCTGTTTTTTTCCTCTGGCTTAACTAATTCAAATTCATGGCGACATCTCTTAATTTGGAAAACGAGTTTCCCAGAGTTTATCTGGCTTCTCGGCGTCTGTGTGTTCAGAGACCTGGCAAGCACTTTCAGCCAACATATGATCGCCTTAAAAAGTGTGGTTTATAGCTAGATCCTACAGCTTACGATGAAAAATATAAAATTCCTTCCAGGTCTCTCTCGCTCGCTCTCTCTTTCATTTGTCTCTTATTTCTGCACCCAGTAAAATGAGAAATATTAGTCACATAGTCACACCATCACTCTTGACTTCAGTGAAACATGATCTTTCTCCAATTTATGAGCTGCCTGACAGCTTCCCTCTAAGTCTTCATCAATGTTTCATATCTGAAAAATTCCGTACCTTCCTCTAGCTAAATTTTGATCAGCATCTCAAATACAGTTTTTAGAGAAAGACCTCTAATATGTACTTCTTTCTGCCATCAAGACTGTGTTACTGTAGTTTAGCGTATGAAAGATCTTATTCCTTAAATCATATTTAACCAGTACATGTTAAAACTTAAGGGGCTTCCCTGATGGCACAGTGGTTAAGAATCCGCCTGCCAATGCAGGGGACACGGGTTCAAGTCCTGGTCCTGGAAGATCCCACATGCCGCAGAGCAACAGAGCCTGTGTGCCACAACTACTGAGCCTGTGCTCTAGAGCCTGCATGCCACAACTACTGAAGCCCGCGTGCCTAGAGCCCATGCTCCGCAACAAGAGAAGCCACTGCAATGAGAAGTCCGTGCACAGCAACAAAGAACAAATGCAGCCAAAAATAAAATATAAATTAATTAATTAATTTTTAAAAAACTTAAGCAACGATATGATATACCTTCTCCATAATTATAATATAGGATATCTACATCATATGTTATCTACATCATAATATAGGATATCTACATCATATGTCACAATCATTTGCAGCATTTTTGTAAAAATCCAGCATTTTATAAATCAATTCTTGTGAATTCTCTTCCTGAGCTAAGTAGACAATTCCTAATTGACCATGCCAGATGCTGTGCCTTCTACTTTGGCTACTAAGTTGCCAGAAGAAAGTTAGGGAATAATAAATAAAGCTAACATGAACTGAAACTGTATCATGGGCAGTTACCATTCTATTTACACATATTAACATTTAATGCTTATGATAATCTGACCAGATGGTTCCTATTCTTATCCCTGTTTACCATTAAGAAACTGAGGAGCCTCAGCAAGTGCTAGCCTGGTGAAGAAGCTCAGGGTAGAGGCACGGCCGCCAAAGCAGGAGTGAGAGCAACTTGACACGGGGAGGGAGACCCCAAAGAGGCCGCAGCCGCCGGAGGCCGGAGACATGGCCGCTGCCGGCCTTCCCCGAGACTTCGACCGGGCCCCTCAGGCCATGTAACGGCGGAGCCCCACCCACCTCACAGACCCCGTCCTGCCTCGCATCGCTGACCCAGTCGCCCTGTTGCCAGAATGAGCTGAAGTCTGAAAATTGCTCAGCAGTACCAGGCATAGCACGGGTCTCTTCTCTTGTGGTTTCACTTGCCAATGGCCACTTTCTTGATAATTCTGAGCTCTTCTCACAAGTGTCCATCCAGCGGCATCTACCCCAGCTGCGTGGCTGATGAGGTCTTGGTGCTCCACCCTTGGTGCTCCAGTCAAGCCTGAGCCACTGAGGTGGAAAAGCCGAGTTCAGGACATTGGACCACCAGACGTCCTGGCCCCAAGTACTATCAATCGGTGAGAGCTCTCCCAGAGATCTCTGTCTCAACACTAAGACCCAGCTCCACCCAATGGCAAGCAAGCTCCAGTGCTGGACGCCCCATGCCAAAAAACTAGCAAGACAGGAACACAACCCCACCCATTAGGAGAGAGGCTGCCTAAAATCATACTAAGATCTCAGTCATCCCAAAACACAACAATGGACACGGCCTGGCGCACCAGAAAGACAAGATCAAGCCCCACCCACCAGAACACAGGCATCAGTCACTTCTAAAAGGAAGCCTACACAAGCCACTAAACCAACCACACCCACTGGGGGCAGACACCAAAAACAACAGGAACGATGAACCTGCAGGCTGACAAAGAAGACCCCAAACACAGTAAGATAAACAAAATGAGAAGACAGAGAAGTACACAGCAGATGAAGGAGGAAGGTAAAAACCACCAGACCAAACAAATGAAGAGGAAATAGGCAGTCTACCTGAAAAAGAATTCAGAATAATGATAGTAAAGATGATCCAAAATCTTGGAAATAGATTGGAGAAAATACTAGAAACGTTTAACAAGGACCTAGAAGAATGAAAGAGCAAACAAACAATGATGAACAACACAATAAATGAAATTAAAAATTCTCTAGAAGGAATCAATACTAGAATAACTGAGGCAGAAGAATGGATAAGTGACCTGGAAGATAAAATAGTGGAACTAATTACTGCAGAGCAGAATAAAAAAAAAGGAATGAAAAGAATGGAGGACAGTCTCAGAGACCTCTGAGACAACATTAAGTGCATGAACATTCAAATTACAGGGGTCCCAGAAGAAGAGAAAAAGAAAGGGACTGAGAAAATATTTGAAAAGATTATAGTTGAAAACTTCTGTAATATGGGAAAAGGACATAGTTAATCAAGTCCAGGAAGCACAGAGGGTCCCTTGGATAAATCCAAGGAGAAACATGCCAAGACACATACTAATCAAACTATCAAAAATTAAATACAAAGAAAACATATTAAAAGCAGCAAGGGAAAAACAACAAATAATATAAAAGGGAATCCCCCTAAGGTTAAGAGCTGATCTTTCACCAGAAACTCTGCAAGCCAGAAGGGAGTGTCAGGACATATTTAAAGTGATGAAAGGGAAAAACGTACAACCAAGATTACTCTACCCAGCAAGGATCTCATTCAGATTCAACAGAGAAATTAAAAGCTTTACAGACAAGCAAAAGCTAAGAGGATTCAGCACCACTAAACCAGCTTTACAACAAATGCTAAAGGAACTTCTCTAGGCAGGAAACACAAGAGAAGGAAAAGACCTACAATAACAAACCCAAAACAATAAGTAAAATGGTAATAGGAACATACATATCAATAATTACCTTAAATGTAAATGGGTTAAATGCTCCAAACAAAAGACATACACTGGTTGAATGGATACAAAAACAAGACCCATATATATGCTGCCTACAAGAGACCCATTTCAGACCTAGGGATACCTACAGACTGAAAGTGAGGGGATGGAAAAAGATCTTCCATGCAAATGGAAATCAAAAGAAAGCTGGAGTAGCAGTTCTTATATCAGACCAAATAGACTTTAAAATAAAGACTATTAGAAGAGACAAAGAAGGACACTACATAATGATCAAGAGAACAATCCAAGAAGAAGATATAACCATTGTAAATATTATGCACCCAACATAGGAGCACCTCAATGCATAAGGCAAATGCTAACAGCCATAACAGGGGAAATCAACAGTAACACAATAATAGTTGGGGACTTTAACACCCCACTTTCACCAATGGACAGATCATCCAAAATGAAAATAAATAACAAAACACAAGCTTTAAATGACACATTAAACAAGATGGACTTAATTGATATTTATACGCAATTCCATCCAAAAAAACAGAATACACTTTCTTCTCAAATGCACAAAGGACATTCTCCAGGATAGATCATATCTTGGGTCACAAATCAAGCCTTGGTAAATTTTAAAAAATTGAAATCCTATCAAGTATCTTTTGTGACCACAACACTATGAGACTAGATATCAATTACAGGAAAAAATCTGTAAAAAATACAAACACATGGAGGCTAAACAATACACTACTAAATAACAAAGAGATCACTGAAGAAATCAAAGAGGAAATCAAAAAATACCTAGCAAAAAATGACAATGAAAACACGACAACCCAAAACCTATGGGATGCAGCAAAAGTAGTTATAAGAGGGAAGTTTATAGCAATACAACCCTACCTCAAGAAACAATAAACATCTCAAATAAACAACCTAACCTTACACCTAAAGCAATTAGAGAAAGAAGAAGAACAACAACAAAAAACCCCTAATGTTAGTAGAAGGAAAGAAATCATAAAGATCAGATCAGAAATAAATGAAAAAAAAAGAAATGAAGGAAACAATAGCAAACATCAATAAAACTAAAAGCTGGTTCTTTGAGAAGATAAACAAAATTGATAAACCGCTAGCCAGACTCATCAAGAAAAAAGGGAGAAGACTCAAATCGATAGAATTAGAAATGTAAAAGGAGAAGTAACAACTGGCACTGCAGAAATACAAAGGATCATGAGAGATTACTACAAGCAACTATATGCCAATAAAATGGACAACCTGGAAGAAATGGACAAATTCTTAGAAAAGCACAACCTTCTGAGACTGAACCAGGAAGAAATAGAAAGTATAAACCAAACAATCAAAAGTACTGAAATTGAAACTGTGATTTAAAATCTTCCAACAAACAAAAGCCCAGGACCAGATGGCTTCACAGGTGAATTCTATCAAACATTTAGAGAAGAGCTAACACCTATCCTTCTCAAACTCTTCCAAAATATAGCAGAGGGAGGAACACTCCCAAACTCATCCTACAAGGCCACCATCACACCCTGATACCAAAAGCAGACAAAGGTGTCCCCCCCCAAAAAAAAAAAAACTACAGGCCAATATCACTGATGAACATAGGTGCAAAACTCCTCAACAACATACTAGCAAACAGAATCCAACAGCACATTAAAAGGATCATACACCATGATCAAGTGGCATTTATCCCAGGAATGCAAAGATTCTTCAATATATGCAAATCAATCAATGTGATACACATTATTAACAAATAAAGAATAATAAAAAGAATAAAAACCATACAATAATCTCAATATATGCAGAAAAAGCTTTCGACAAAATTCAGCACCCTTTTATGATGTTGAAAAACTCTCCAGAAAGTAGAAGAGGGAACCTATGCCGATAGAGGGAACCTACCTCAACATAATGAAGGTCACATATGACAAACCCACAGCCAACATCATTCTCAGTGGTGAAAAACTGAAAGCATTTCCACTAATTTCAGGAAGAAGAAAACGTTGCCAACTCTCACCACTATTATTCAACATAGTTTTGGAAGTTTTAGCCATAGCAATCAGAGAAGAAAAAGGAATTCAAATCAAAAGAGAATAAGTAAAACTGTCACTGTTTGCAGATGTCATGATACTATACATAGAGCATCCCAAAGATGCTACCAGAAAACTACTAGAGCTAATCAATGAATTTGGTAAAGTAGCAGGATATAAAATTAATGCACAGAAATCTCTGGCATTCCTATAAACTAATGATGAAAAATCTGAAAGAGAAATTAAGGAAACATTCCCATTTACCATTGCAACAAAAAAGAGTAAAATACCTAGGAATAAACCTATCTAAGGAGACAAAAGACCAGTATGCAGAAAACTATAAGACACTGATGAAAGAAATTAAAGATGATACAAACAGATGGAGAGATATACCATGTTCTTAGATGGGAAGACTCAACATTATGAAAATGACTATACTACACAAAGCAATCTACAGATTCAGTGCAATAACTATCAAACTACCAATGGCATTTTTCACAGAACTAGAACAAAAAATTTCACATTTTTGTATGGAAACACAAAAAACCCTGACTAGCCAAAGCAATCTTGAGAAAGAAAAACAGAGCTGGAGGAATCAAGCTCCCTGACTTCAGACTATACTACAAAGCTACAGTAATCCAGACAGTATGGTACTGGCACAAAAACAGAAATATAGATCAATGGAACAGGATAGAAAGCCCAGAGATAAACCCACACACATATGATGGTCACCTTATCTTTGATAAAGGAGGCAAGAATATACAATGGAGAAAAGACATCATCTTCAATAAGTGGTGCTGGGAAAACTGGACAGCTACATGTAAAGAATGAAATTAGAACACTTCTTACCACCATACACAAAAATAAACTCAAAATGGATTAAAGACCTAGATGTGAGGCCAGACACTGTAAAACTCTTAGGGTAAAACATAGGCAGAACACTCTACCACATAAGTCACAGCAAGATCCTTTTGACCCATCTCCCAGAGAAATGGAAATAAAAACAAAAATAAACAAATGGGACCTAGTGAAACTTAAAAGCTTTTGCACAGCAAAGGAAACCATCAACAAGACTAAAAGACAGCCCTCAGAATGGGAGAAAATATTTGCAAATGAAGCAACTGACAAAGGAATAATCTCCAAAATATACAAGTAGCTCATGCACCTCAATATCAAAAAAAACATACAACCCAATCCAAAAATGGGCAGAAGACCTAAATAGACATTTCTCCAAAGAAGATATACAGATTGCCAACAAACACATGAAAGGATGCTCAACATCACTAATCATTAGAGAAATCCAAATCAAAACTACAATGAGGTATCACCTCACACCGGTCAAAATGGCCATCATCAAAACATCTGAAAACAATAAATGCTGGAGAGGGTGTGGAGAAAAGGGAACCCTCTTGTGCTGTTGGTGGGAATGTAAATTGATACAGGCACTATGGAGAACAGTATGCAAGTTCCTTAAAACACTAAAACTAGAACTACCATATGACCCAGCAATCCCACTACTGGGAACATACCCTGAGAAAACCATAATTCAAAAAGAGACATGTACCACAGTGTTCATTGCAGCTCTATTTACAATAACCAGGACAAGGAAACAACCTAAGTGTCCATTGAAAGATGAATGGATAAAGAAGATGTGGCACATATATACAATGGAATATTACTCAGCCATAAAAAGAAACAAAATTGAGTTATTTGTAATGAGGTGGATGGACCTAGAGTCTGTCATACAGAGGGAAGTCAGTCAGAAAGAGAAAAACAAATACTGTATGCTAACACATATATATAGAATAAAATAAAAATGGTTCTGATGAGCCTAGGGGCAGGACAGGAATAAAGACAGAGACGTAGAGAATGCACTTGAGGACATGGGGAGGGGGAAGGGTAAACTGGGATGAAGTGAGAGAGTGGCATGGACATATATACACTACCAAATGTAAAATCGATTGCTAGTGGGAAGCAGCCGCATAGCACTGCTATGGGAGATCAGCTCAGTGCTTTGTGTCCACCTAGGGGGTGGGATAGGGTTGGTGGGAGGGAGATGCAAGAGGGAGGGGATATGGGGATATATGTATACATATAGCTGATTCACTTTGTTATACAGCAGAAACTAACACACTATTGTAAAGCAATTATAGTCCAATAAAGATGTCAAAAAAAGAAAAAAGAAAGAAAGAAATATAGGAGAGGTAACTTGCCAGAGATCACACACCTAGTTAGGTGTGGAGCCAGGAGCCAGACTCAGGTCATCTGACTCCAGCTTCTTTACCCGCTGGGCCACACTGCCTCAAGACAGTGTCTTTATTCATTCACTCATTCATGTAACAAATATTCATTTAGTGCCTACCTCATAAGGCAAGGCCCCTACCCTGATGGGGCAGTCAAATAATTTGAAAGGAGTATGGTGTCATGACAGGCACAGACAATGGGAGTAATGAAAAAATACATAAACCAGTCTGGAGGACACGAGAGAAGGTCCCCAGTGAGAAGTGATATCTAAGTGGGGTCTTAAACAAGCAGGCAAAAAAGAAGCTGTGGGGTAAGAATGAGCTTCCCAAAGGAGAGAGAATTACAGGTGCAGGGGGCAGGAGGAGAGAGAGAGAGAAAAAGGTCTACAGGTAACTCTTAAGTGGGCAATGTAACCAAGACATAGAGTAGAGGTGAACGTGTATGAGAGGGGCTGGAGGGCCAGGCAGAGGCCAGATCATGCTCCCCGAGTCTGAGGATGCCCTTGAAAGATATGAAACAAAGAGGAGTAGCTTTCTCTTGAGAAAAAGATTGCTCTGGCTTAAGTGTGTTAAAAGACTGGAAAGTGAGGACCAAGAAGACTAGACAGGAGACTGATCTGGTCATTGGAACAACAGATTTTGATTGTCTGAACTGAGCTGACAATGGAGGTAGTAAGAAGTGGCAGATTATTGTCTTGTGATGTAAAGCTAGGTCACACAAAAATAATGAAGCACAAATACTATATGTATGTTGAACAATACTTATAACACACACACACACACGCACCACAGATATATTTTTAAATAATTACTCAAAAGCATCCAAGACAAAAACATCCAGGAACAAAGGGGTTATATTTAAGAATGAAAAAAGAGGATAAATTAGGAAGAAATCATTAAGAATTCATTAAATTGTAGTTACTGCAAATAATCATGTCCCAGAGTAAATCTCAAGGGATCAGATTTTCCTGCCACTGATAAGTAAAGGAAATCCTAACAAAAACAAATAAGAAAGGATTGCACAATTTGGTACAATGACAAAAAGAGAGATGATTGATTCGAGGTATGCAACAGCCAAAATCACATAGGCACAGCTTCCAGAAATTGAAGCACAGGATAAACACGTGCCAGGAGGCTGCACCCAAATTCCAACTGCTCTTGTTACATAAATTTTCTTCCACCTTCCCTTGGCTCATTCCAGCAGAAAACAGGATTCTGGAAATCAGTCACAGGTCCTAAATTTGCCCCATCCTCTGTCATCCATGTCTCTTCATGCCTCTTCCTTCCTACACTTTTGGAACTGTGTTTTAAATACTTACTAAATTTTATTGATTTAGGGTGTCTCTCATTTGTGAATACCACTGCACAGCATCACTTTATGTATAAATGGTCAAAACAGGAGTAGCTCCATTTTTTATCTTTAATAATATCTTCTTTTTTATTAATTTTTATTGGAGTATAGTTGCTTTACAATGTTGTGTTAGTTTCTTGCTGTACAGCGAAGTGAATCAGTCATATGTATACATATGTCCACGATTTTTTGGATTTCCTTCCTATTTAGGTCACCACAGAGCCCTGAGTAGAGTTCCCTGTGCTATACAATAGGTTCTCATTAGTTATCCATTTTGTACATAGTATCAATAGTGTATATATGTTAATCCCAATCTCCCAATTCATCCCACACACCCTTCCCCACTTGGTAACCATAAATTTGTTCTCTACATCTGTGACTCTATTTCTGCTTTGCAAATAAGTTCATCTCTACCATTTTTCTAGATTCCACATATAAATGATATTATATGATATTTGTGTTTTTGCTTTGTTTGTTTGGCCATGCTGCGCGGCGTGTGGGATCTTAATTCCCTGACCAGGGATTGAAAAGCAGGACTAGCTCTTAGCATCTTTTCTTTGTGGTCCATCCTCATTCTCACTGGAATGCCTCAGTGTTAATGAAATAAGCATGGCTACAAAAGGAAAGGCAGTGGAAGGACTAACATTTACTGAATATCTCCTATGCACTAGGCTCTGAGATGCATGCACTTCATACGGTATCTTGTTGTTTTAGTTCTCATATCCCATGAAGGAAGTGGGATTATCTCCATTTTACAGTTAAAGTTACCATTTAGAAACTTTCCCCAAAGTACTCAGATCTTTACTACCAAAGTCAGGTCTAGAACCTCAGTCTGATTCCAAAGTCTCCATTTTTTCTGCTACATCACATTCTAAAGTCCTTTAGTCTGAAGTCCTCAGGAAAAAAAGAATGATATTTTCTCCCTTCGTACTTTGTAAGGACAGCAATAGGATTAAAGAAAAATTTTAAAGAAACTGGTCCCCTGAAAAATGGCCAAATAGGAAATATTTTATGAAGGTCACTTCCTTTGAAAAATCCCAAGAACTCTGCATTTTGTTCATGTTGCAATTTAAGTAAAAAGGTATTTTTTGAACTTTAATTAAGAATTCATTAAGGTATTTTTTAAAAACCGTACCCATATGGAAAACTATTGGTATTCTTGAACACAGGCAGTGGTATAGAAATATGAAAAGGGGTTCCATAGTCAGACAGAAATCCTGCAATCCTGACTTTGCAATTTATGAACTACATAGCTTTGGGCCAGTTATTCAACCTCCCTGACCATTAGTGTCCAGCTCTGACAGACGTAGGTAATAGAACTTCTTTGTGTGAAGAGTAAATAATAGAAGTAAAGAGCATAGCATAGTCCCAGCATATTATAGGTGTTCATAAATTATAGGCATAAGTTGACTATCATTGTTTTTTAACTGCGGGTGATTCAACTGTGCAGCCAAGTGTAAAAAGTGGCAGTCTGAACTATTACACATAGAATGGATGGATAACAAGGTCCTACTGTATAGCACAGGGAACTATATTCAATGTCCTGGGATAAACCATAATGGAAAGAAATATAAAAAGGAATGTCTATATGAGTCACATTGCTGTACAGCAGAAATTAACACTGAAATGAAATATACTTCAATTTAAAAAAAAGAAAAGAAAAGAAAAAAGAATTTCAGTAAAAAGTGGAATCTCTGCTCAGTGGTTTTAAAAAATACTGATGCCTTGGTGCACATCCAAGAAATGTTGATTCAATTGTTCTTAGGTGAGGCCTAGGTCCTGAAATCTTGAAAACCTCCGCCATGTGATTCTAATGTCCTGCAAAGTTGAGGCTGTCTGGGATAGAACAGTAGTGGTGGTAAATCGTGGTGGCAGCAGGGGATGGAATGAAGACTCCAAGCCCTCCTAATAGCTTTGACACATCATAGGGAAGGTAGCATGTGGCTACCTGTTACACAGGAGGCATTGTTTATTGGTCAGTGCTGGCCAGACATGCTGTGGCAATCTGCCAAAAAGAGGTCTGCAGCCTACCTCCACCCCATGTAGGGAGACTCCACTCTCCCTTCTTGCTAGCCCATACCAGAGCGAAGAACAAGGTAGCGGGAATTTTAAAAATTTTGTTGGGGAGAAGAGTATTTCCCCATTTCTTCCTCTAGGCCATAAAGAAACAGGCTTATCCATACCAGGGAGAAGGTAATCTTTTCACCAAATTTGAAATTTTAAAATGAATAAGACTGAGTTTTACATACAATTCTGATTACCTACCGCTGTGTACCATATCATTCTAAAATGTAGTGGTGTAAAATAGCAACTATTTTATTATGCTTGCCTCCGTGGATCAAGACCTCAGAAAAGCATAATGGGGATGTTTCTCTGTTCCACAGTGTCTGGGGCCTCAGCTGGAAAGTCTCCGTCAGTTATTTTCACTAACATAACTGATACCTAGCCAGGGATAATTTAATGGCTCAAATTTTGACCAGAGTTAAATAAGACTTCTGCCTGTTACTTGAGCTTCCTTGCAGCATGGCAGCTTCCAGCTAGTCAAACTTACTATGTGGTCTAGGACTCCAAGAAAAAATGTCAGCTGGTATTTTATGACCTCAGAAATCACATAGCAACTACTTCTGTGATTCTCTGATGGTCAAAGCAGTCCCAAGATCACCCAGATTCAAGGAGAGGGAACAGAAACAACACCTGTCAATGGTAAGAGAGTCTTGGAGAATTTTCCGATACCTAAATAGGTCTGAGCTAATGCCCAGAGTGACAGGAAGTTAGAGACTCTGGCCAAGATGTTGGTAAGAGACAACATACCAAGCAGGAGGTAAGATGGTTATACAGTGCATTTGGGAAGGAAGAAGTTATTAAAATAAAAGTTTTATGTTTATGCCATATCCCTTTGAGAATCCTCAATAAACCATTTACAACAATATTCCATATGCAAGAAGAAACCAGAATCCGTACACTTATGTGAAGACAAAAACCAAGAAATCTATCATTTAAATATGACCCGTTGCCACATGCTTGCCTCTCGGCTTAAGAGTCAGCTTCCTCTGAAACATTGATTAATTAAGAATATTCTGAATTAGGTATCTTTTCAAAGTTAAAATAAAAGTTAGAATTTTCAGTTATAAACCTCTTTATAAATCTTATTAGTACATAACCATGCCAAATATACTGCAATGCATTAGCATAATTTACCCCTTGTCTCAAATTTTAGGAAAATAAATGTCTCTCTCAAGATCACAAAATGAATGTATGCAAGCCTCATATTTTAATGTATGGCTCAAGATAGGTGCTACTTGGAAAGCAATGGACATTTCCTGAAATAGTATATCTTGTTAAAAAAACGTTTTGAACAGTCCTTTACAAACTGAAATAGACAGTTTGTATGTGATTGCATGCCTTCCCCTATAGCTGGTAGTTCCAATATGCTGCACTCTTTTTCCTAGAGAGATACTAACTGTGAATCATACCAGCTCCTGCTTTGAACACAGTCCACAGACACTGTGAACAGATGGGCTTTTTGGCAGTAGAACCACCCTTTGCTGTCTACCACAGGTGAGTATTAGGTACCGTCTTAAATAAGCTACAACTGCTAATTCAAGAACTAGCCAATTCTGAACATGATAGACAACTCATGGCAGCATGCTATACATATTTAAGGAAAGCTGACAGTCTCTGAACTCTACTTAAAGTAGTTTACACATATTAGAAAATGGTAGCCAATCACTGTATCAACAATCATGCCAGTTTTCATAATTGTATGTTACCTACAAAACAATTTAGGAACGCTTTCTTCGAATAGGTAAACATTGCAAATGAGATCGTAAGATTTTCAGTTACAATGGTAGCAGAAAACACTGTGCTACAACAAATGTGGGAATTAAGAACATGAGAAAACACTCAAAGAGATGACAGGCTGCACTAATTTCAGCCAAATATGTGTGAAGAACTCCAACCCATATGTAAGGAGACATGAATTCCCCTTAAACCTCAAAACCCCCATAAGGGGGTTGAAACTACAGACAATTTCAGACCCTGTGTAGTGTGTGTGTGTGCACACAGTGGGATGGAAGTCTAGGGTGGGAGAGAAGAGAAGGAAGAGTATTCATTTTTTGTGGGACACACCATCCATAGCTTAAAAGACTTCTGAAGGATGTGGGGAAAATGGAACCCTCACACATGCTGGTGGGAATGTAAAATGGTTTAACCACTTTGGAGAAACAGTCCTGCAGTCTCTTAAACCATAGGCCAGCAATTCCACTCTAAGGATTTACACAAAAGAAATGAACATATGTGTGAATATTCACAACAGAATTACTCATAAGAGCCAAAAACTGGAAACAACCTAAATGTCCTCCAAGTGGTAAATGGATAAACAAAATTTGATACATTCATACAATGGACTACTACTCATCAATAAAAAGAATGAACTACTGATACATGAAAAAACATGAAAGAACCTTAAAAATATTATATTAAGTAGAAAAAGTTAGACACAAATGACTACATAGTCTATGATTCAATGTACATGAAATTTTTAGTGAGGGCAATATTTGGAGACAGAAAACAGACAAATGGTTGCCTGGGGCTAGGAGTCGGAGTGGGAAATTACTGCAAACGGGCAGCTGTGAACTTTTTATTGTTTGACAACAGTGTTTTAAGTGTCCAGGTTTTCATCAAAAATTACAAGTCATACCAAGAACCAAAAAGACCTTCAACCAAATAAAAATGACCATCAGTAGATGAAAACACCGAGATGACAGAGTCTGAAGGAGTTACTTAAAATTTTTCAGTAATACATTATATATTTTTAATAGGATGGTGGCTTGGTGACTTTAGAAATTAATAAATCACTTAACAATCCACCATTTGAGACAAATGGATAAACAAATGGTAGTAAATCTGTACAGTAGGATATACTTAACAATAAAAGGGAACAAACCAGTGATATATCTGACAATGTGAATGAATCTGAAAAACATTATGCTGAACAAAAAACTCTGGATGTAAAAAAAATACATACTCTGTGATTCTATTTAAATGAAACACTAGGAAAACTGATCTACAGTGATAAGAGAATTATCAGTAGTTGCCTGGGAAACTGGAAGACTGGAAGACAGTTTTGGATGTGATGGAAATGTTGTAGATCTTGACCGTGGTGATGGCCACTAATTTGTGACTAGGCTCAGTCTGCCAGATGTGCATCTGGGCTCTGTCATTTACCTAGGCAGGTTAGTTAACCTTTCTGGGCCTCAGGTCCTTCACCTGTAAAATGGGCATCATAATAGTAGTGTCTAGTGCATAAGGTTGTTGTAATTGTTAAGAAATGGGTTAATAAATATGAAGATGTTAGAGTGCCTGAGAGATAGAAATGTCTAGATGTGTTAGCCATTATTGTTGTTAACAAAGAACAAAGTTATATAGGTGTAAGGATGTTTGTTACAGTGGGGTTTTAAAAAGTAAAAACTGGCTTGCATAGAAGTGGAAGCTATGATGCTTTCACCTGATGGAATATTTTGGAGTCATTACCTGCACTGCTGAACATTAGAGAACCTGTTAGTATAACTTATGGTGTTAATAGTTCACATGAGAAAAATCAGGTAAACATCTCAACAAATGCAGAAAATAAATGACATAAAATCCAACATCCAATCCTTATATAAAGCAAAATAGGTCAGTTTTTATAATCACATCAAAAGCCAGCATCAAATTTAATGATAAGACTTTAAGTTTTCCATTCAAATTACGCAAACAAAACAAAGGTGCTATCACCACTACTACAATTCATTGTTCTGGAAGCAAAATTCAATGTAATCAAATAAGAAAAATAAATAAGGACTCTACATACAGGAAAGGAATATACATAATTGTCATTATTAGAGATTATATGATTGCATAAAAGGTTGAACTAAAGTGGCTGGTTAAAAATGTCATTTATTGGGCTTCCTTGGTGGCGCAGTGGTTGAGAGTCCGCCTGCCGTTGCAGGGGATACGGGTTAGTGCCCCGGTCCGGGAAGATCCCACATGCCGCGGAGCGGCTAGGCCCATAAGCCATGGCCGCTGAGCCTGTGTGTCTGGAGCCTGTGCTCCGCAACGGGAAAGGCCACAACAGTGAGAGGCCCGAGTACCGCAAAAAAAAAAAAAAAAGAAATGTCATTTATAAAAATGAATAATTTTCCCACATATAAGAGATATTTAGGGAAAAATAATTAAACAATCTCTCAAAAGAGCAAAACAAATAATTAGGAATCATCTTAAAAGTGAATATGCAGAATACATATGAAGAAAATATTACAACTTTGCTGCAGAGACATAAAAGGAAAGTTGAATAAATGTTCCTGTATTATTATCAATTCAGTCTTCAAAGAAAATCAATCAAAAAAGGAACAAGACTTTGGGAGGTATTTGACAAAACTATATTGAATTCATCTGTAAGATTAAATACGCCAGAATAACCAGGGGAAAACATTTTGGAGAAAATAAAATGAGAAATGACTTATTTTATCAAAGGTTAAAACATAAAATTCCAGGAGCTAAAACATTTAGTGGCAGGAGTAGTATATTAGTGATCTATTGCATAACGAATGTCCCCAAAAGATCAGCTTACACAACTCAAGATTTTATCTCATCATTTTTGTGAGTCAGGAATCTAGGCACGGTTTAGCTGGGTTTTCTAACTCTGGGTGTCTCACAAGGCTACAATCAAAGTATTGTCCAGGGACATGGTCATCTCAAGACTCAACTAGGGAAGGATCTGCTTCCAAGTTCACTCATTTGGCTGTTGGAAAGATTCAGTTCCTCACAGGCTGTTGACCAGAGAACTTCCTCATTTCCTTGCCATATGCCCTCTCCATAGGGCAGCTCACAACATGGCAGGTGGCTTCACCAAAGCAAGCAAAGAAAACGGAGAGGAAGGGAGGGAGGGGAAAAGTGTCAAGGAAAAAGTGTATCACTTTGAGTCCTAATAGGAAATTGATGGTGCACTCAAACTGGGTAATTTGAGTAGAGTTCAATAGGCTGTTCACAAAGGTAGAGCACAGTGTAGAGAAACTAGCAAGGCTAGTTCAGTATCCTAGGACTCAAATAGCAAGAAAGGGAACAGATATCAGAGGAGAAAGGTAGGAGCTTGGGAGAGAGAGAGAAAGTTTGAGAGAAGAAGCCAGCCTCCAGCAAGCAGACCAGAAAGAGCCTGGGGTGTAAATACCCCAACCTCTTACTGCTTCCTCTTTCTAGCTTCCTGCAGCTGCTCCCATTGGCTGAACCCAGCAAAAAGCTAGAAACACATTGATATGATCCACATGCAGATCAGTCTCCCAGGGAACAAGCAAGTTGGAAAGTGGTAGAGAGTGGAACTGGAGGGGCCTATGGAAAACATTCTTCATAGCAGCGTGTCATTTTCTAATCCACACAAAAGTGTCACAGAGTTGGCAGCTGTCTTAGTACCCACATTTTATAATTGCAAGAAAACAAATAATTTAAATGTTCATAACTGAATTAATGTACATGATACAACAGAATGCTATTGAGCTTTCTTTAAAGAAATTAGTTTATTTTATTTTCTTTATTTTTAAATTTTTATTGAAATAGAATTGTTCTACAATGTTGTGTTAGTTTCAGATGTATAGCAAATGATTTATATATATATATATATATATATATAAATCTTTTCAGATTCTTTTCCATTATAGATAATTACAAGATATTGAATATAGTTCTCTGTGCTACACAGTAGGTCCTTGTTGGTTATCTTTTTTTTTTTTTTTTTGCAGTACACAGGCCTCTCACTGTTGTGGCCTCTCCCGTTGCGGAGCACAGGTTCCGCGCAGGCTCAGTGGCCATGGCTCACGGGCCTAGCCACTCCGTGACATGTGGGATCTTCCCGGACCGGGACACGAACCCGTGTCCCCTGCATCGGCAGACAGACTTTCAACCACTGCACCACCAGGGAAGCCCGGTTATCTATTTTATATACAGTACTGTGTATATTTTATCCCAAACTCCTAATTTATCCTTTCCCGCACTTTTCCCCTTTGGTAACCATAAGTTTGTTTTCTATGTCTGTGAGTCTATTTTTGTTATATATACAATGGAATATTACTCAGCCATAATAAAGAATGAAATAATACCATTTGCAGCAACATGGATGTACCTACTAAGTGAAGTAAGTCAGACAGAGAAAGACAAATATCATATGATATTGCTTATATGTGGAATCTAAAAAAATGATACAAATGAACTTCTGAGCTTTTTAAAAAAAAGACAAATGAGGGAAATGTTTACGGACTGGTCTGAAAAAGAAACCAAGACATTTTAATATGTTAAATAAAGTATGAATGATTCTCTCAATGTATGTGTGCACTTCTAATAACATGTAATGTGGAAAATATTACATTATATAAGAATAAACTTTTATACACCTGGAAATTTCTAGAAGGATACCTGAAACTCTTAAAAGTGGTTCACTCTAGGGAGTGATGGGAAGGGGGAAGGGACTGTTGGAAGGAGCAGAGAATAGGAGACTTCACATTTTCATTTTATATCACTCATAATAACAAAACAAAACTTAAAAGTTTACTTTGGCAAAAACTCTTTTTAGTATTCTTTATCAGAGATGTAATAATATTGTGAAAATACAGATGATATAATATTAAGGCATGGCAAAATTTCATACACAATATGATTATAAAAATATATTTTTAAAAATATACAGGCGAAAAAACATTTTTAAAAAGGAAACACCAGACATTACCAGTGGTTGGGTGTAGGTGGGATTATTGGCATGTTTTAACTCTTTGTATTTCCTAAATATTTTTAATGAGAATATGATACTTTTACCGTGGAGAAAGGAAATATTCTAAAATCATGGTTTTAAACTTTTAAAGAAGTGGAAATCACTTTCAAATGAATTCTTAGGCAGAACCTCAATCATAAGAATAATATTTAAATCTTTTCTAGATGAATTTTGAATGTTCAAAGTTAAAAATATTGGGGAACATCAAATATAATAAGATATTAAAGTATCTTCAATCTCATCACATAAAGATACAGAAAAGTGGGGCTTCCCTGGTGGTGCAGTGGTTGAGAGTCTGCCTGCCAATGCAGGGGACACGGGTTCGAGCCCTGGTCTGGGAAGATCCCACATGCCACGGAGCGACTAGGCCCGTGAGCCACAACTACTGAGCCTGCGCGTCTGGAGCTTGTGCTCCGCAACAAGAGAGGCCGCGACAGTGAGAGGCCCGCGCACCGCGGTGAAGAGTGGCCCCCGCTCGCCGCAACTAGAGAAAGCCCACGCACAGAAAGGAAGACCCAGCACAGCCAAAAATAAATAAATAAATGAAATTAAAAAAAAAAAAAAAAGATACAGAAAAGTGGGTATTTTTATCAGTCATCACTGAATGTTTTAAAAAAAAAAGTACAAACATATTATTAGTACTTTTTTAAACCAAGTTCTGATTTCTTAGTTTTGTTCTTCATTGGACAAAGAAACAGATTATAGGAAAAATTTGAGATGGAAATGTCAAGTTTAAACATGAGAATAAATAGAATTTTTAGTCCTAGCTTAAGCTGAATAGGTAGTTTAGTTCTAAAAATCTCTACATATAGTCTTCTTATCTGGAGAGAAAAGATGGTTATAAATTGTACTATTTCAAGAGTTTGGATGGAACCCCAGATTTCTAGAATCTGGAAAAGGAGAAAGACAAAGGAATGATTGTCTTTTTCTTTAGTGATACTCACTCCCACCTACATAGCTCTCCACAAAGAATGAAAGTCATGTTAAAATTCTTTTTCTCATTTATGGCTAAATGAAACCTTAGAACACTTGCTGTAAGATATAATTTTTAAGGGAAGGTTAGCCAGTCTTCTTGGAAGAAGAAATGAAATCATCCAAAAAAAGCACTTTGGAAACTATGATGAAAATGGGGAAATAAGCCCTTCCTCTTGTGAATAAAGATTCAGTGTTACTGTATCTAGTAGTGAATAAGCTGAAAATAGAAACTGTTAAACAGGGAGCTTAATGTCTGTCGATACAAGAAATATAAGTTTACATGAAATTTACTACCCAAATTAGAAGTTCATGTTACCAAAAGACAAAAATTCTATTGGAAAAAAAATAATAATCATTCAGTACTATGCATTCTACTATTTGCTATTTCCTTTACATAAACAAGAATCATTGCATTGTAAAGGGGAAATGGCTAACTGGGTGCTGCGTGAAAGAACATTGGATAATTTTTATCTTTTATTAACTCAAGAACTGTAGAGTTATAAGGGATTGAGATGTACAGCATAAAACTAAATTTTTCCATTGGGAGATTGTAAAACCCACATTCTGAACAGAGGTCAAAATAAAGTTCACTGCCTACATTTCCTCACCTTCTTTAACATAAGGATTTTGAAGTATGAGAAAGCTTCATGTGGACATTCTTAGGAAAGATGAAAAAATGTTTTTCATTTTTCCCCTTGTACAATCAATTAAAATATGAATTTTAAATGTAAAGTGTGAATATAGCTATAATTTATGATTTTTAAAAAATTATTTTAAGGCTTCCCTGGTGGCGCAGTGGTTGGGGGTCCGCCTGCCGATGCAGGGGACGTGGGTTTGTGCCCCGGTCTGGGAAGATCCCACATGCCACAGAGCGGCTGGGCCCGTGAGCCATGGCCGCTGAGCCTGCGCGTCCGGAGCCTGTGCCCCGCAACGGGAGAGGCCAAAACAGTGAGAGGCCCGCATACTGCAAAAAAAAAAAAAAAATATATATATATATATATATATATATATATATATATATATACATTTTTTTAATAGGCTTTATTTTTTAGGGAAGTTTTAGGTTCAAAGCCAAATCAAGAAGAAGGTGCAGATATTTCCCATATACCCACTGCCCTCACTCATGCATAGTCTTCCAGCTCCTCCATTATCAACATCCCCCCTCCCAACCAAGAATGTACATTTGTCACAATTGATGAACCTACTTTAACACATAATCATCGGAAATTCGCAGTTTACATTAGGGTTCACTCTTGGTGTTGTACATTCTATGGGTTTGAACAAATGCCTAATGACATGTATTTCCCATTTTAGTATCATACAGAGTAGTTTGTCCTAAAAATTCTCTGTGCTTCACCTATTCATTCCTCCCTCCCCTGATCCCTAGCAACCAATGAACTTTTTGTTGTCTCCACAGTTTTGCCTTTTCCAGAATGTCATACAGGTAGAATCATACAGTACGTAGCCTTTTCAGGCTGGCTTCTTTCAATCAGTAATATATATGTAAGTTTCCTTCATGTGTTTTCATGGCTTGATAGATTTTCTTTTCTTAACGCTGAATAATATTCCATTGTCTGGATGTACCATAGTTATTTATCCATTCACCTACCAAAGGACATCTTAGTTGCTTCCAGTTTCGATGGTTATGAATAAAACTGCTTTAAACATCTGCAGTTTTTTGCGTGAATGTAAGTTTTCAGTTTCTTTGGGTAAACACCAAAGAGTGCAATTCCTGGATTATATAGTAACCGTATGTTTAGTTTTGTAAGAAATCACCAAACTGTCTTCCAAAGTGACTGTACCATTTTGCATCCCTACCAGCAAAGAATGAAAGTTCCTTTTGCCCCACATCCTTGTCAGCATTTGGTGTTGTCTGTGTTCTGGATTTTGGCCCCTTTCAAAGGTATGTAGTAGTATCTCACTATTGTTTTAATTTCATTTTCCTGATGACATATAATGTGGAGCATCTTTTCTTATGTTTATTTACCATCTACATATCTTCTTTGGTGAGGTGTCCAGTGTTAGTTCTTTTTTTTTTTTTCTTTTTAATTGACATATAGTTGATTTACAGAGTTGTGTTAACCAGTGTTAGTTCTTGGGAAAAATACTCCTCAGAAGCATAGTCAAATCCTTTTCTGCAAAAGCACAGCCTCAAGAGTGGTCAACCTCAAATTGATATCCCTGCATAAATTTCACAAAGCTTTCAAGTGAAGAAATTCTTTCCCTTAGAAGAAACTCTGGGGTTTGCTAAGCCAGCAAATGGCTTGAAATAGGAAAACCTGGATTTCAGACTCTGCTCACTCTTACAAGCTTTGAGTAAGACACAACTTCACTTGACCTCAGTTGCTTCATTTCTAAATCAACAGGTCCCAGCTGACTATCACATCCCATAATTCCCACTGACATCATCCCATAAATACTTGTTCTAACAAATCCAGGTTCAGGTGAAGATTGCTCTGTAGCCTGGTTCTGTGTTTCCTCTCAACATCTTTTCCCGCAAGATCACTTATTTCAACATTTTAGCTTGTTCAAGATAATGCCCTATGATAAACCTCTAAGATAATTATGTCTCTTATAGCTAAGCATTCTAAACAGATACCCTTTAGCTAACAGTGTAGCCTACACACTGTTCTTAATAAATATTTGCTAAAATGCATTAAAAGAGTATAATCTGAACCGTTTGTCTTCATAATTACTAAACAACATCAAATAAAAATGTGGGTTATACTTTCTTAAACCATTTCTCATGAATACAAAATTTGAACTGGGTAGAAATAATAAATTTTAGGTATATTCATGAAACATTCCTCAAAATCATTGGCAAGTCACAACATTATATCTCTGCAGCATACTACTATATTACGTTACTACTCAGCTGTAGTAGCATAATATGACCTTTAATAGGAGTAGTATTCTCATCATAAAATTTGACTAAATATCTACCCAAAAGCTCAAAATCCTAGGTTTGAAAGAAAAGATTAGTAGAGGTAAATTTGTGTGCATATTGTTAACATTTGACTGACACTCTTTGGGATGAAAGAATATAGGATTTACAGGCCAGCTCTGTACCTGTAAGCTGTAACTTTGGGCAAGTGATTTTAACCGATGACCATCACTTAATAATGGTCCTCATAGTTTGGTGTGTGGAGAGTAGAAAAAATACACGGAATCCCAACTGAACTCAGATTTTCGTGCTGATGGCACAGGAAGCTTGGTTCTTGTGGCAGTTAGCTTGATGGCTCTGAGAAACAGCTTGGGAATGGCATCGAACCACCACAATGTGTTTTGTTGTAGTGGAGGTGGTGGAGGTTGTTGTGGTTTCAGTGGCTGAGTTTGCAGAGAGTGGGCAGAGAGCAAAATGTCACCGAAATTTATCTGCCCATGCTCTGCTATACGGTGAAAGTGTGAAGTTTCTCTGAAGTTGCAAGTGTGAGATCATGTGCAGCTTCAACAACCCTAGGTCAGGTCCATGCTTCCAACAGTGGATCTTTTGGATGTTTACAGACACATATGCCTAAAACAAGTTCACCCTCTTCGGCTGCCAGGATGAATGCCCCCGTGGAGCAGGTCTGAGCTGTTTTTAGGGGCATGGCTTGAGCAAGCTGTTGAGAAATGTGGCCTATTATGTACAGGATTCCTGACATAGGTAATTAGGGCTGATGGTCCAGTTTTCAGAACTCTCCCAAATTAGAGGAGGCTCCTGCTAGGTCTGGTCTTGCCCAGCTCTCTCATCATTGTTTCCTGTCTCTCTGGTAAGGGTCCTGAGGAGATGCTTGCCAAGACGAGCACATGGAGAGACCCACTTACCCTAGTAGTTGGCAGATCAGAAACAGAAACGCAGTTGCCTGAGTCTTCGTCTAGCGTATTTCACAACCACACTTGGGGAGGGTAAATAAACCATTACTATTTATTCATTTGACTGCGAAAATAATATTTTAACTCTTCTGCTGGATGGAGTATACATCAACACAGAACCCTCTGCCGTATGCTCTGCTTTGCGTACAGTCTGGCCACAGACTTCTTTTGGAAGCTCCCAGTTTAGCTTCTTTCAGTTTACAAGACATCCACGTGGAGGTTCCTGAGGAACGATGTGTTAAAATACTTGAAATACCCTAGGCCTCATCTTCCTAATCTTTAACACACCACTTTTAACAAAATTGATTTATATTTTTCAACCATGAAAATACAAGAACTCAATGTGGTTGTGAGTTCTGGAAACCATCCTTCTTGAAAGTACTTACTTTTTTTGAGTCTTTAAAATATTCAAGAATAATTACAAGACATGAAATCCTAAATATCAAGCAATGGGATGCTACTTTTGTCCTCCACAATTTTGGGATTTCTCGCTCTTTCATACAACTGCTGATTGATTGAGAGAGGAGTCCCTTGACTTTCTAATTTTTTATTAATAAAGCATGAAAGAATTGTTGCCATTAATGATGAATCCAAACCCTTAAAGGGATGGTAAGTATGGGCAGAGACATCAAAAATATGGGAAGAAATGGGACCCCCTCCACCTTCTAAAGTTCAAAAGGACCCATATGGGCTTCCCTGGTGACGCAGTGGTTGAGAGTCCGCCTGCCGATGCGGGGGACACGGGTTCGTGCCCCGGTCCGGGAAGATCCCACATGCTGCGGAGCAGCTGCGCCCGTGAGCCATGGCCGCTGAGCCTGCGTGTCCGGAGCCTGTGCTCCGCAACGGGAGAGGCCACAACAGTGAGACGCCTGCGTACCGCAAAAAAAAAAAAAAAAAAGGACCCATATGAAATGGAAACACATAATGTTAGAACAAGAAGGGACTTAGAAAATATCTACACACACCCCCACCCAGCTTTCCATTTCATAGAGGAGTACACTGAGGGAAGCAGTTTGGCCCACGTCAAAAAAGCCCTTTGTGACCAAATTAGAATGAGAAAATAGATTGCCTGTTTCTTTCCATTAAACCAGACCTCCAT
This sequence comes from Tursiops truncatus, assembly GCF_011762595.2. Lineage (NCBI taxonomy): Eukaryota > Metazoa > Chordata > Mammalia > Artiodactyla > Delphinidae > Tursiops > Tursiops truncatus. The sequence continues at coordinate 128,658,149 of NC_047037.1, read as the reverse complement.
TACCTAAATTAAGGTAAGTCAATGGTGTTCTAGAAGAAAATCTGCATTCCACTCCACCTTTTTGTTCATAGCATTCAATCTTGTCCTTTGTTTCACAATGTAGAATGAATAAAGGGGAGATAAAACAAGGGAAATATTGGAACTGGTGGGACATGGTTACTTCCTTATTGCAGTGGGTATAGAAGTAAAATATAGGGTGTTCCACAAAGTCAGGAAACATAGGATAAAAAACTCACTGTCAAAAATGCATCAGTTATATTGTCAAAGATCTTCGTCTGTATTTCTTCCATTTTCAGACCCCTTAAAAAGTATAATGATTAAGCTAATGCCCTGTACTTCCAGAATTTTGGACAATCTTAGAGTTTTTGGGGGTTGTTTTCCATTTTAGCAATTAGGCCCATTGCTTTAAATCTAGAGCAAATCCACCTCACTTGGAAGCATCTTGAGCCTACTATTTGAAAATATAACTAACATAGTCTTTAAAAGTGTATCCTATATTTCCTGACTTTGTAAATACAATATAGAATGGGGACCAAAAGACAAACAGCAAAAATTTATTTGTCAAGAGATGCTGTAGATGAATAATGTAAGCTGGCTTATATAAGTGCCTACGACCTTTTGGAAAATGCTGAATATGTAAAACTATGCTCTGATACTTTTGAACTACTTAAGCCTTAAAAAATACCAAGCTCATTTTTTTTTTTTTAGAATGTGCTGTCTTGATGCTAGGGTTTAAGCTCCCCAAGTGTAGAGGGATATATGTCAGTTTCATTCACTGTGAGTTCCCAACACCTGGAAATGTGTCCTGGCACATAGAAAGCATTCAATAAATATTTTTAAATGAATGCTACCATAACACGGATAAAGGATTACTTCGATTTGGCTAGTGAAACAAACAGCAACTCATCTGAACATGGAGCAGTAGAGCAAAATCCGCAGCGACTCTTGCTCAAGGATGAGTTGCATAATGAGAATCTCTCTGACCTTGTAAGTTATCTAGAAATTAAATCAAATATGTCAGCTTAACAAAGACATCGTGGTGAGTTATCTTGCAAATTCATCTTCTGCATGTCTAAGGAAATACAGCCCCTTTTGACAGAGAGTCACAATTCATGGTTTCATGATATAATTGACATAATTGCAGCACTTAAAATAAGTTTTTCTTACTCTTGGATAGCTCTTACCATTCTCTAACGCACAGAGTATATTTTTAGAAGAGGATATAAACAGTGTAGAACAAACATCATAATTATACCAAGTGTGTTCACATCATTCTTTTTTATTTTTTTCTTTTCTTTTTTTTTGCTAGCCTCTCACTGTTGTGACCTCTCCCGTTGCGGAGCACAGGCTCCAGACGTGCAGATTCAACGGCCATGGCTCACGGGCCCAGCCGCTCCGCGGCATGTGGGATCTTCCCGGACCGGGGCACGAACCCGTGTTCCCTGCATCGGCAGGCGGACTCCCAACCACTGCACCATGAGGGAAGCCCACATCATTCTTTTTAAAGGAAAATTTCCTCATTGTAAGTTATTATCGAATATATTTATATTATAGAAGCCTAATTCTGAGAGGCTGCTACTTTCATTGGTAGGGTGAAAGAAAGGCACTAAGGGAACCTAATGATTTACAAAGAAACTGAGAAAGTGGAAAATATTGGGAATTAAAATGAGACAGATGAACCAAGCTTTGAGTTTTTATGGTACCAATAACTACCACTTTGCAGTTGGAGTTGGAATCTCTCCTCCACCTGCCAGACATACTTTCTGGAAAAGCCTAGGTTGAGGTGTGAGGTATGTAGGCAGGGGCTCCAGAAAAAAATTATGAAGAAGAGTTGTGTTCATTTTGAAACAAAGCAGCGTGTAGATCATAGAAGAGCTACTGCTGGAGGCGTGGGCAGAAAACCCAGGCAACTTGACTGTGAAAATGCCAACCCGAGTGGCTACATCTCAAGAAAGAGAATTTTATGCTAAATCAGTCTCTTTGGGGCATGAAATAGAGTCTTTTTTTCCCTAGCAATATCTTTTTTCCCAAGCATGATTTGTAGAATCAAAGAACCATTGTTCTCACCACTGGCCAATGGTGGGGCGCTGGGCAAGTCTCTCTCTGGTCCTGTGTTCTGCATCTCCAAATCGGAGAGAACAGTTCCTCTTATGTCTGGAGGGGCCTTTGCACAGGGTCTGGAATACAGGAGACCATCAATCAGTGGTGGCTACTCTTTTTCATCTTTTGTATGAAGGGGTACGGAAATTGTTTTTCATTTCTTTTTGTATTTTCCCTTGGTATTTTAATCAAGTTCTTTTTGAAAATATTGAGCTCTATGGGAATTCCCTGGCAGTCCAGTGGTTAGGACTCTGTGCTTTCACTGCTGAGCTCACAGGTTAAATCCCTGGTTGGGGAACTAGGATCCTGCAAGCTGTGCCGGGTGGCCAAAAAAAAAAAAAATTGGGCTCTACCCAAAGTGCCAACGTGGAGTAAGAAAAGGTGATATTGTCATTGCTTGGATTTGAAAGAGAGTGGCAAATGCAGGGAGTCCTGGCACAGGAGCTGCAGTTCCAAGAGGTGTCTCAGCATGAAAGGCAGGGACACCAAGGAAAGAAGCTGGGGAGTCTGGGACAGTTAGTTCTCTCCTTATTAACTGGTCTGCATTAGATATTCTTTTCTTTTCTGGCACTAGACTGTGTGTTCTGTTCATTTATGTGTTTAGTTACTCATTCCATTCAACACAAATGCCAGGCATTGTACTAAATGTGGGGGAGGGGATAGATAATGGCTGGGAGCCCAAGTGAACTCTTTCAAATCCCAAGATCCAGGAGGGGAACCGACAAGGCAACTGACAAGTGTAATGCTGGATGATGAAAGAAAAGGGTTTAAGGAAATGTTCCCATGCAATTCCATTTCTGATAAAAGACCACTAGTTTTGGTGCCAAAACACATGTAGATACGGTAAAATACTTTACTGACATTATGTATTACAATATTTATTGTCCTTCAAAGAGACCAATAAAAATAAATAATTACAGAAGGGTTTATTTTACTTTATTAGCAAAGATAGTTTGCATATCCAGGAACCATTTTATTTTTTGAAAGAGAGGGAAATTCTCTGATTATTCTACACTGAAATCAGATTCTTCTCCCATTTCAAGTTTTATTATAAGAATTCATCATCATGAAGAACCTAGGGGCAGGACAGGAATAAAGACACAGATGTAGAGAATGGACTTGAGGACACGGGGAGAGGGAAGGATAAGCTGGGATGAAGTGAGAGAGTGGCATGGGCATATATACACTACCAAATGTGAAATAGATAGCTAGTGGGAAGCAGCCACAGAGCACAGGGAGATCAGCTTGGTGCTTTGTGACCAGCTAGAGGGGTGGGATAGGGAGGGTGGGAGGGAGACACAGAGGGAAGAGATATGGGGATATATGTATATGTATAGCTGATTCATTTTGTTATAAAGCAGAAACTAACACACCATTGTAAAGCAACTATACTCCAATAAAGATGTTATTTAAAAAAAAAAAGAATTCATTATTGCCACAGGTCAGAAGCACCCATCCTCCAAGAAAGTCTAAAAGTGAAGAAAAATAATTCTTAATTAATTAATCAACCAATCAAGTAATTCATTAAAATCATACAAATAGGGGCTTCCCTGGTGACGCAGTGGTTGAGAGTCCGCCTACTGATGCAGGGGACACGGGTTCGTGCCCCGGTCCGGGAAGATCCCACATGCCGCGGAGCGGCTGGGCCCGTGAGCCATGGCCGTTGAGTCTGCGCGTCTGGAGCCTGTGCTCCGCAACGGGAGAGGCCACAACAGTGAGAGGCCTGCATACCGCAAAAAAAAAAAAAAAAAATCATACAAATAGATGCACTTATTCTTACATCTCACTTCTCTTCCATCTTCTACTTCTTGAACTCGTCTCAATGCCCAGGCCTCTGGGTCTGTTAATTCCTGCATCTTCTGGCCTGGCTCCAAACCACAGTGATTTTGCAGCTGCAAGAGCACTGCTACAGAGTCAGCCAAAAGAAGAACAAAGTGGACTTTTATAAACACCAAAGCCACCAAATGAAATAAAAAGATGAAGTCAAACATAGAAGCAGCTCACAGTATAGGAGACATGGTCTAAGGCAGGAACCGGGGAACCTCAAGGGAGTTAGTTAGAACAGAGTCAGACTTCATCTTATAAAAGGAATGCTGGTATAGGCCTTTCCTGATGGGAAAACCAAAGAGACCTTCTCTGTCTCTTTCATATGATAGCCCTCAAGGATAGGAAAGATAAATCTGGGGATCAGAGGCTTCTGTAGATAGCCCTGCCTTTCTCATGAACTTACATGTCTGGCATATCAGCCTGATGTGATGAATTACGCTGTTCTTCCCCATATTGGCTCTCTTCCCTGTAGGGTGATTACACATCCCAGCCCATTTCCAGGTGACTCAGAGTGCCTCTCTATAGGTGGGGTGTACTTCTCCGTCATCTTACCAGGTTTGACCATACGACTTGTCTGAGCCAATGAAATGTAAGCAGAGGTGAGAGTGTGCCGGTTCCAAGCAAGCACTTTGAAGAATCACATTTTTCAGCCAATTCTGTTTTTCTCTCTGCCACTAAAACAGCACATCCCAACTAAGCACTGCTCTTTTCCTGGTTCCTGGAAAGAAGGGATACCTGGAGCGGAACTGTAGCCACTGATACACCACTACCACCATGTAATGCAAGTTGGAAATGAAAATGTGTTCGTGTGAGCCCCTGGGATTTGGAGACTGTGTGTTACTGCAGCTAAATTGACTAATATATCTGATACCACAGAGTAGTAGTACAACTCCATTGGGATAAGCATCTCAACTCTAAGGGTATCCCATCCCTTAAGGGACTTGGATTTTATTCTAAAGATGAGCCAAAGGAGATCAAATAGGATTGGTTCAAGCCCTATGTCATCTGTAGTCTGAAAGTACCAGGGATAAAAGAACAATGGTTGTACCACGCTAGAAGAGCTGGGTTGCTATAAGGTTAAGTCATAGTTATCCTGGCAAGTCATAATTAACTGTTACACATTTCTGGGAGTGGCCGTGAACTAGATCAATCTTGAAGGAATGGGGCACAGAACAGGTTTACATTTGCCCCACTACAACCCATTTCTTGGAATCCACAGCAAATTAATTTGTCCTCCATTCCTGGAATCCAGAGAATAAACACACACAGTCAGGGCTATTAAAGGGCCACTAGACAGAAACTACTTGTTTGGGCTTCCAGTTCTGCAACTGCCTTTATGGCCCCACCTCTTCTTTTTAATTTGTTTGTTTATGGGCTGTTTGACAACTCTACTGCTAAGCCAGTGGCCTTGGCGTGCAATTCCAAATACTTTAAAACTCAAAGTTAGCATGTATTTTTGTTTTCAAATCAATTAAAAGCATTTAAAAATATCTGGAGCAGAAGCCAAGAGCATCCAAAGTCCTAACCACCTGGACAGGCCCACAGGGACTTACAGGGCCTGACAAACACCATCCTGCCAGGACCAGCAGGGAGGGGAGAAGAACTGTGATTCAGAAAATGAGTTGGATGGCAGAAAAGCAGGGCTAGGCAGAGGGGATTTGTTCCTAGAATGCTGCTGCCTGATCCAGGAAGGACAGACAGGCCTGGGAAGCCGACCACAAGCATAGGTACTCCCAATTCTTGGCAAGCTTAGCTTGGTGGAGGGGCCCAGGCCTCAGGAGAGCAGCAAGCAACGAGCTGACTGGCGCAATCAGAGATGACATCTACTGTCTTTGGAGTGTTTCTTCAGAAGATTAGTAGCAAAGAGGATTCATTCTCTGGCTACGCCCACTGGAGGGGATGACTCACCCTCCGGGACATAAAAGTCTGGAAAGGATCAGCAGAAGGAACTCAGGGAAGGCAAAGCTCGACGGAAGCAAAACAAGTATTTTCCACGGAAGTTCTACCATGGAGCAGACACAGCTGGCAAGGACGTTAGAGCCAGTTTCTTCCATCAGGCCAGTCCCCTTCTTTTACAGATGAGGAAGCTGAGCCCAGAGAGGTGAAATGACCCACCTAACACCATAGCCAGTGAGAGCACGGCAGAGACAGGGCTGAGGGCCCACATTCCCATCTTCTGGTGAGAGCTCTTTCTTAGTCCCCACACTGGCCTGTCTGCAATAAATATAAGGGCTTTGCAGGAACCCTTCATGTCCAGTCCAGGTCAGCAATGAAAAGGTGTGACCACAACAGGAAGGGCTTATGAATCTTGTTGCAATTGACAACTGGTCAGCCCAGGACAATCACCTTTCTACTCTACATTTCCAAAAAGGATAAGGGTATAAAGTATTGTTGTATGGATATTATCTACATATTGTGGAGGTGAAAATCAAACCATGTGACCTCCACACCACTGAAACTTCATATTTGAGAATTCTGCAAGTCAACCACATTGTCAGAGGTAAGGAGCCTCCCTAATGAGAATTCCATAAAGCATAAGTAAGATACATCACCCTCCGCTGGGGCGGGGGATAGGGAAGGTAGGTGGGTGGAGAGGAAAGGGCCTAGAAGAGGAAGGAAGATGAGGGAAGTGCTTAACAAAAACATTTACTGACAAATAATGAAAACAAAGAACTTGGCTGGGGTGGGTGCTGTTAAATTAGGTCTTCACATGAGAAACGAAGCAAAGGACTCATCTGAAATCTTTGTAGGGAGAAAAGAGAGCTGTTTTAAAACACTGGAGTGACAGAAAGATCTTAGAAATATACAGAAAAATGCAAATTTCTGTAGATTTCCCTCACCCTTGCCAGTTGCCATACTTTCATTTCCTCCCAAATCAGATTCTAAACAAACATTCAGCAAAATACAATACATGACATCCTAAACAGACAACTTCAGCTCCCAGAAGAGCAACTTAACTTCATTCTACAGTCATTTTCAGGCTTCAGTGGAAGATGCTCTTCCCTTTATCAGTTGCTTGCCTTCAGATGTCACCAAATGGTGAAGTTTACAGGAGGAAACACTTCTCTGGTACTTGCTGGATTCGTTTAGTCACTTCATCGAATGGCCTCTCATGGTGCCTGTTTTTGCTATGTGGGACAGACTGTAACCAGAGTTTCTCCTTGCATAAATCACACGATGACCATCACCTCAGAATAGCTTTCAGGGAGTACTGAGCTGTGACAAAATTCAAACAACGGTGTGCGTTAAAGGGTTTCAAAGAATCACTGAGGCATCTGAATCCTTCTGAAAGTGATTCTATCACCAGGTTACCCAATAGGGACCAAAACCTGTTTGAAAATTAAGAGGGAATGAGAAAATAGATAGGCAATGTGATACCATGTAACTCGGGCTTTTCCTCTGCGAAGAAAGCTAAAGCAGACACAAGAGGGCACTTGAGCCCATACTCATTTTAGAAGCAAATTCTTTGTAATTCCCTCCATTCTCCTAGTCCCCTTACCTCAGGTCCCCACCTGCCACCCTGAACCTGTTCCTTAAAGGAACTAAAACCCACCTACAAAAGGGAACATATTAAGTGGATTGATTTTAAGCTCCACACAATAATGCATCACGTCTCAGAGCAATACTGATGCTAGGATTGCTATTAGAATAGAAATTTAGTCTTTGTCCAGAGTAGTAACTTTATAGCCAACTCTTGATCACAAGGCATGATGGGGTCACAGGGACAGCATGACTCACACTCAATCCAAAAGCCTTTTCTAGTTTCAAAATCACCCTCCCCAAGATGGGTGAGCAAGGCTGGTGTGAGAGAAATCAAATTGGTCAGTTGGAGTTTCATTTCCCTCCATTCAAGTAGTCATGATGCAATGCCACAAAAGTAACTGCTTTAAAAACCACCTAGATTCCCCAGGTTATTTTAGATTACCTCATGGGAAATAGCAAAATATATGTGTGCTTGTTCATACACACACAAAAAACTTTAACAAACATTAAACTATAGATTTTTATAGGCTACATTATCTGATCCTAATTAATAAAATTATAAGTAAATAATAAAAAGATGATCAAAAATATCTGAAATACCTGAGCTTTAAGAAATAACCTCCAAACTAATCCTAGATTCGTTTTTTTCCCACTAGTTAAGACCTCAGGTAGGGTATACAATGTGAGCTGAATTGTGTCCTCCTCAAAATCCGTATGTGGGAGTCCTATCCCCTAGTGCCTCAGAATGTGACTGTTTTTGAAGAAAAAGTCTGTAAAGAGCTGATTAAGGTAAAATGAGTTTGTTAGTGTAGGTCCTAATCCAATATGACTGATGTCCTTATAACAAGAGATTAGGACACAAACCCACACAGAGGAAAGACCACATGGAGACGCAGGAAGAAGACAGCCTTCTACAAGCCAAGGAGAAAGGCCCTAGGAAAAACCCACACTGCCAACACTTTGATCTCAGACTTTTAGCCTCCAGAACTGTGAGGAAACAAATTTCTATTGTTTAAGCTAGCTAGTCTTGGGAATACCCTGGCAGTTCAGTGGTTAAGACTCAGCGTTTTCACTGCCAAGGGCCTGGGTTCAATTCCTGGTCGGGGAATTAAGATCTCCCAAGCTGTGAGGCGTGGGTAAAAAAAAAAAAGCTAGCTAGTCTTTGCACTTTGTTAGGGCAGCCCTAGCAAACTAATACAGTATATTAACTCTTTCACGGTTTACATACATACCCCAATGCATACATTAGTAAGTCCAAAATTCAACATTAAGAAGTCACTTAAAAACTAAATACAATTTGTCTCTCACATTTAATGTTTTGTTAATGTGCACAGTTCACCAGAACCGTGTCTGAATAACTGAAATTACGACAAGGTCAGCCTGGAAATTTAGGCTATAAATCCTTAACACTTTATCCAACTAGGTTACTATCATCTCCATTTTAAAGATGTGAAAAATGAAGCCTTAAAAGGCTAAGCAACCTGTTCATGTTGTGCAACTGGAAAAGGGAAGGGCTGGTATTTGAACCTAGGTAGCCAGTCAGAAGTTGTGGTTTTGGGATTTCCCTGGTGGCACAGTGGTTAAGAATCCGCCCACCAATGCAGGGGACACGGGTTCGAGCTCTGGTCCAGGAAGATCCCACATGTCACGGAGCAACTAAGCCCGTGCACCACAACTACTGAGACTGCGCTCTAGAACCCACGAGCCACAACTACTGAGCCTGCGTGCCACAACTACTGAAGCTCACATGCCTAGGGCCTGTGTTCTGCAACAAGAGAAGCCACCGCAATGAGAAGCCTGCGCACTGAAACGAAGTATAGCCCTGCTCGCCGCAACTAGAAAAAGCCCACACGCAGCAATAAAGACCCAATGCAGCCAAAAATAAATTAATTAATTTTTTTTTTTAAAAAGGAAGTTGTGCTCGTAACTATTGTGGGACACTACCTCCCCAAGCAGGGAGAAAAGAGACTGTGATAAATTCTGAGCTTTAATGGCTGTCAGAAAGGCTGTATCACTGGCAGAAACAGAGAATATCCCAAAGTTTTGTTTTGAGGAAAAAGCTAATGAGTTGAATGTTAGATCTGCTAACTCCCACAGGGACACCGAACAAAGAGCTGGGAGGAAAATAATGGGGCTCCCATTATTTCTCCACTCTCCCAAGTGGAGAAAAGGGAACCCTCCTACACCCTCCTGTTGGTGGGAATGTAAATTGGTGCACCCACTATGGAGAACAGTATGGAGGTTCCTTAATAAACTAAAAATAGAGCTACCATATGATCCAGCAATCCCACTCCTTGGTATATATCTAGAAAAATTAAAAACTCTAATTTGAAAAGGTATATGCACCCCAATGTTCATAGCAACACTATTTACAATAGCCAAGACATGGAAGTAACCTAAATGTCTATCAACTGATGAATGGATAAAGAAGATGTGGTACATATATACAATGGAATATTATTCAGCCATAAAAAGAACAAAATAATGCCATTTGCAGCAGCATGGATGGACCTAGAGGTTATCATATTGATTGAAGTAAGCCAGACAGAGAAAGACAAATATTATATGATATCATTTATATGTAGAATCTAAAAAGTAATACAAATGAATCTGTATACAAAACAGAAACAGATTCACAGACACAGAAAACAAATTTGTGGTTATCAAAGGAGAAAAAGGGGACAGGGATAAATTAGGAGTATGGGATTAACAGATACACACCACTATGTATAAAATAGATAAATGACAAGGATTTACTGTATAGCACAGGGACGAATATTCAATATATTTTAATAACTTATAATGGAAAAGAATCAGAAAAATATATATACATATATATGTAAACTGAATCACTTTGCTGTATACTTGAAATTGTAAATCAACTATACTTCAATAAAAAAATAATAATAATGGGGCTCCTCCACAGAAGGTGTGGAAGTAGATAAGACCTCGAAGAAGATCATGAAGAGACAGGAAAATGACAAGGACTTCATCTGAGTAGGGCCACAGTTAAGGTGAGAATGAAAAAGAGGCATCTGGGAAGAAGCCAGAGAGGGAGAGCAGAACCAGAGATCAAGGGTAAAATAATGTTAAGAATACGTGGTAAATACATGAAATAGCAAACCGACGATTTGTGTTGTTAGCACATTGAAATGTGTTACATTAAACTATTATGACGGCAGGCAATAGATTGGACTCAACTTTCTAATACTGAGTTATTTGGGTTGCTATATGATAAAAAGCATTTTTTAAAACAGCTGTCAGTGTTCTCTTAAGTATGAAAAAATGTAAAATACATAGAAACAGAAACATACTGTTGGCCTTGCAAATAATCACAATGATCTGAATATGAAAGAATGCTGTAAAATCACTTTTTAAGTTCAGAAAAATATTTAAGGGCTCAAAAAACCAACAGAAAGATAGTTACATTTTGACAAGAGAATGTATATTAGTAATGGAAATATCTAGTGATCCCTAATTGAGAAAATAAAGCTGTAGTTTACTAAGAAAAATATAGAAACCCTGTGGCTTGGCTAAATCCATGAAGAGAAAAGATATTTTAGTGAAGTATTGTTGTTAATAGAAAAATACATATATTCCACACATTTATTGTCATTTTTCAAAATAATTATACTAAATCTTACTACCTAACATAGAAACTCTTAGTTGGAAAGGTCATTTAAGCTAAATCAGCACAACATATATATCAGCAGGAATTCCCTCTCCTACATTCTTAACAAATGGTCATTCAACAGTCCATATCTTTGCCTCCATTAATTATAGAAAGTTCTACTTAATATTGAGTTTAAAGCTGCCTCCCTATAACATCGATCAAATTCTTCCTTAGAGACAAGATAAAACAAGTCTGGACCAAAATAATTAGCCTGTTTCTCATTAACCTCCTCTTCTGCACATTCCTAATTCTTCTATTTGATCTACTAAAACATAGTTTTCAGACCCTCCCTGCTGGGCCATCATTATTTGTGTGCATTCCAGCTTAGCCACTGACCCTTAAAATGTGATGGTCAAATTTTACCACAATACTACAGCTATGTCTTGACCATTATAGTTGTTATTCAGCAAACAATAAGTGAGAATCTATTAAATGCAAGACACTGGGAATATAAAGGGGTATAAAACACAGCATTTACACCTCAGATCTTCTGGGGAATATCTGCAGTATAAGACAGGGTTAAGTTTTTGGCAGCCATGTGGTATTTTGGTCTCACAGAAAATTCACAGTTGACTGATTTGTCCATGTTTTATTTTTGTTTTCTCAAAAACTGCTGTCAAAAAAGGTTTGTGTATCTTATCACTGTAAAACTGACCGTTTGAAGCTGACAATAGGAACTAACATATTTCATGTCATTTTATAGCCAGTTGTCCAGCCTGTTGAGATCATTTCAAGCCTCTCATCCCAGCTTTGTAAACTGGACATTTGTAAATTTTATACATAAGGCTTTTATGTTGATGTCCAAGTCACTGACAAAAATTTTCACAGGAACAGTCCAAGAACAAAGAACAGTGGCATGCCTGGAGAAATTTACTGCCAGGTTAAACTCCCTTGATTTATAGCCTCCCATGTGATTGTCCAAATACCTGAAACGGCATCTATTTGTAGCATCAGCCATCCTGCATGCCTCCATCTTGTTCTTAAGATTATTCAGATAGCCTTTATCCAATGCAGTACAATAATAAAGATTGCTAAGGGTTTATCTGTGCTATTTATAATTACTTCTATCGGAAGAAGAAAAAGAACTGTACAGATAGCTAACTGATAAGAAAGACAAAGGAGGACTCAACCACACAAACAACAGCAGAAACAGTCCATAAAGAAACCACAGGGCTCCAATAGTGGGGCACACCACCAAATCATGTGTAAATGGTCCTGAGAATGCAGAAATCTTTATCCCATTAGAAAATGTCCATGTTTCTAGGAAACATGCTTCTTCACTCTCCCAGGAATATTGTGAAATAATTTGGAGTGTGAGAAAGGAACACATGGTATAAATGTTATAGGATGTAGATGAAATGATTATAGACATGAAGGGCACCTGCCTGGGTCATGGAAGATAGTCTTCATGGACTCTGACAGGAGCTGATCATTCTTTTGGACAGTACTGAGACTTGTCCTTTTTGGTTATCAAAGGCAGTTTTAATTTGAACTTGTTTCTTACTTTATCTTCTTCTATGTGGATTTTGATCCAATGATGACAACTGGAGTTCCCAGAGCTAATAAGTATATACTTTGTCTGCTATTTTTATGATGATCATAAAATCTGGGATAAAAGAAAATGGGAGTTTACTTTGACCTATTCTTAGTAAACATACGTTAGTCTTTTATTGATTACCATCTTCTGTTCCAAGAGTTCATCAATCATCTATCTAATAAATGGTTCTAGACTTCTCAAATCTATTTTGTAAACATTTGCACATTGCCAGGTTTCTCTCCCTTCTCCAATTCCCTAATGTCTCTGACAATACATCCTGAAGACCTTTATACTCTGAGAGGCAATTTATACTGGAGGCATGACCACATTTAAGATCACTTGAGGCTCTCTTCCTCTCTCTTTCTAAATCCCAGGCTTGGTGACAAAGAGGAAAGAAAACAACTTTGGATTCAGAAAATCAAATATCAAACTCCTGGCTCTGCACCTATTAGCTGTGTGATTTGGGGCAAACTGCTAACCCTAACAAGCCCCACTATGTTACTCTGTAGATTGTAGATACCTCATAATTCACAGGGTTACTATAAGAACTAAATGAAAATATGCAAGCAAACCAAATAAATTTTTAAAATTATCAAATAAAATCCAGCAATATATAAAAAAAGAGTTATATAATATGACTAAGTGGGGTTTATCCTGGAAATGCAAATCTGGGTCAGTCAATGCAATCATTCTATAGAGAGCCTACAGAAAAAAAAAAACCACATGATCTTATCAACTGATGAGAAAAGGATTTGAAAAAATTCAACATCCATTCTTGATTAAAAAGACAAAAACAAAAACTGCTCTGCAAACTAGGAATATAATCAAACTTCCTAAACCTGATAAAGGGCGTCTTTGGAGGACCTTCAAGATGGCGGAGGAGTAAGACGTGGAGATCACCTTCCTCCCCACAATTATATCAGAAATACATCAACATGTGGAACAACTCCTACAGAACACCTACTGAACCCTGGCAGAAGACCTCAGACCTTCCAAAAGGCAAGAAACTTCCCCACGTACCTGGGTAGGGCAAAAAAAAAAAAAAAGAAAAAACAGAGACAAAAGAATAGGGATGGGACCTGCACTGGTGGGGGGGAGCTGTGAAAGAGGAAAGGTTTCCACACACTAGAAGCCCCTTCGCGGGCGGAGACTGCGGGTGGCAGAGCGGGGAAGCTTCAGAGCCACGGAGGAGAGTGCAGCCACAGGGGTGCAGAGGGCAAAGCAGAGAGATTCCTGCACCGACCGGCACTCACGAGCCTGAGAAGCTTGTCTGCTCACCCGCTGGGGCAGGTGGGGGCTGGGAGCTGAGGCTCAGGCTTCAGTGGATCCCAGGGAGAGGACTGGGGTTGCTGCGTGAACACAGCCTGAAGGGGCTAGTGCGCCATGGCTAGCCAGGAGGGAGTCCGGGGAAAAGTCTGGACCTGCCGAAGAGGCAAGAGACCATTGTTTCGGAGTGCGTGAGGAGAGGGGGTTCAGAGCACCACCTAAAGGAGCTCCAGAGATGGGCACCAGCTACGGCTATCAGCACGGACCCCAGAGATGGGCATGAGACGCTAAGGCTGCTGCTGCCGCCACCAAGAAGCCTGTGTGCAAGCACAGGTCACTGTCCACACCTCCCCTCCCGCGAGCCTGTGCATCCCGCCACCGCCAGGGTCCCAGTATCCAGGGACAACTTCCCCAGGAGAACACACGGCACACCTCAGGCTGGTGCAACGTCTCACTGGCCTCTGCCACCACATACTTGCCCCGCATTCTGTACCCACACCCCCACCCGCTGGGCCTGAGTGAGCCAGAGCTCCCTAATCAACCGCTCTTTTAACCCCGTCCTGTCTGGATGAAGAACAGACACCAGAGGGCGACCTACATGCAGAGGCGGGTCCAAATCCAAAGCTGAACCCCAGGAGCTGTGCGAACAAAGAAAAGAAAGGGAAGTTTCTCCGTGCAGCCTCAGGAGCAGCAGATTAAATATCCACAGTCAACTTGATGTACCCTGCATCTGTGGAATACCTGAATAGACTGTAAATCATACTAAAATTGAAGCTGTGGACTTTGGGAGCAACTGTAGACTTGGGGTTTGCTGTATAAGACAGACTAGTTTCTGATTTTTAATCTATCTTAATATAGTTTTTAGCACTTGTTATCATTGGTGGATTTGTTTATTGGTTTGGGTGCTCTTTTCTTTTTTTATTACATTTAATTTTTTATTGTAATAATATTTTTTATTTACTAACTCTGTTTTATTTTATTTTAATTTATTATTATTATTATTATTTTCTTTCTAATTTTTCTCCCTTTTCTTCTGAGCAGTGTGGCTGACAGGGTCTTGCTGCTCTGGCCAGGTGTCAGTCCTGAGCCTCTGAGGTGGGAGAGCTGAGTTCAGGACATTGGACCACCAGAGACCTCCCCACCCCACATAATATCAATTGGTGAGAGCTCTCCCAGAGATCCCTGTCTCAACGCTAAGACCCAGGTCCACTCAACGACAAGCAAGATCCAGTGCTGGACAACCCATGCCAAACAACTAGCAAGACAGGAATACAACCCCACCGATTAGCAGAGAGGCTGCCTAAAATCATAATAAGTTCACAGACACCCCAAAACACACCACCAGACGTGGTCCTGCCCATCAGAAAGACAAGATCCAGCCTCATCCAGCAGAACACAGGCACCAGTCCCCTCCACCAAAAACCCTACACACGCTGAACCAACCTTACCCACTAGGGGCAGACACCAAAAACAATGGGAACTATGAAACAGCAGCCTGTGAAAAGGAGACCCCAAACATAGTGACTTAAGCAAAATGAGAAGACAGAGAAATACACAGCAGATGAAGGAGCAAGGTAAAAACCCACCAGACCAAACAAATGAAGAGGAGATAGGCAGTCTGCCTGAAAAAGAATTCAGATTAATGATAGTAAAGATGATTCTAAATCTTGGAAATAGAATGGAGAAAATACTAGAAACGTTTAACAAGGAACTAGAAGAACTAAAGAGCAAACAAACAGTGATGAACAGCACAATAAATGAAATTAAAAATTCTCTAGAAGGAATCAGTAGCAGAATAACTGAGGCAGAAGAAAGGATAAGTGACCTCGATGATGAAATAGTGGTAATCACTACCACAGACCAGAATAAAGAATGAAAACAATGGAAGACAGTCTCAAAGACTTCTGGGACAATATTAAATGCACCAACATTCAAATTATAGGGGTCCCAAAGAGGAAGAGAAAAAGAAAGGGTCTGAGAAAATATTTGAAGAGATTATAGTTGAAAACTTCCCTAATATGGGAAAATAAATAGTCAACCAAGTCCAGAAAGTGCAGAGAGTCCCATACAGGATAAAAGCAAGGAGAAACACGCCAAGACACATACTAATCAAACTATCAAAAATTAAAAACAAAGAAAAAATATTAAAAGCAGCAAGGGAAAAACAACAAATAACATACAAGGGACTCCCCATAAGGTTAAGAGCTGATCTTTCAGCAGAAACTCTGCAAGCCAAAAGGAAGTGGCAGGACATATTTAAAGAGGTGAAAGGGAAAAACGTACAACTAAGATTACACTACCTAGCAAGGGTCTCATTCAGATTCAATGGAGAAATTAAAACCTTTACAGAAAAGCAAGAGCTAAGAGAATTCAGCCACCAAACCAGCTTTACAACAAATGCTAAAGGAACTTCTCTAGGCAGGGAAACACAAGAGAAGGAAAATACCTATAATAAAAAAGGTCTATAATAACAAACCAAAAACAATTAAGAAAATGGTAATATGAACATACATATTGATAATTACCTTAAATATAAATGGATTAGATGTTCCAACCAAAAGACATAGATTGGCTGAATGGATACAAAAACAAAACCCGTATATATGCTGTCTACAAGAGATCCACTTCAGACCTAGGGACACATACAGACTGAAAGTGAAGAGATGGAAAAAGATATTCCATGCAAATTGAAATCAAAAGAAAGCTGGAGTAGTAATTCTCATATCAGACCAAATAGAGTTTAAAATAAAGACTATTAGAAGAGACAAAGAAGGACTCTACATAATGATGAAGGGATCAATCCAAGAAAAAGATATAACAATTGTAAATATGCACTCAACATAGGAACACCTCAACACACAAGGCAAATGCTAACAGCAATACAAGGGGAAATCGATAGTAACACAATAATACTAGGGGACTTTAACACCCCACTTTCACCAATGGACAGATCATCCAAAATGAAAATAAATAAGGAAACATAATCTTTCAATGACACCTTAACTAGATGGACTTAATTGTTATTTATAGGACATTCCATCCAAAAAACAGAATACACTTTCTTCTCAAGTGCTCATGGAACATTCTCCTGGATAGATCATATCTTGGGTCACAAAACAAGCCTTGGTAAATTTAAGAAAATTGAAATCCTATCAACTATCTTTTGCAACCACAACACTATGAAACTAGATATTAATTACAGGAAAAAAACTGTAAAAAATACAAACACATGGAGGCTAAACAATACATTAATAAATAACTAAGAGATCACTGAAGAAATCAAAGAGGAAATCAAAAAATGCCTGGAAACAAATGACAATGAAAACACGAAAACCCAAAACCTATGGGATGCAGCAAAACTAGTTCTAACAGGGAAGTTTATGGCAATACAATCCTACCTCAAGAAACAAGAAAAATCTCAAATAACAACCTAACCTTACACCTAAAGCAATTAAAGAAGGAAGAACAAAAAAATAACGCAAAGTTAGCAGAAGGAAAGAAATCATAAATATCAGATCAGAAATAAATGAAAAAGAAATGAAGGAAACAATAGCAAAGATCAATAAAACAAAAAGCTGGTTCTTTGAGAAGATAAACAAAATTGATAAACCAGTAGCCAGACTCATCAAGAAAAAAAAGGAAAAGACTAAACGGAATTAGAAATGAAAAAGGAGGAGTAACAACTGACACTTCAGAAATACAAAGGATCATGAGAGATTACTACAAAAAACTATATGCCAATAAAATGGACAACCTGGAAGAAATGGACAAATTCTAAGAGAAGCACAACCTTCTGAGACTGAACCAGGAAGAAATAGAAAATATAAACAGACCAAACAGAGGCACTGAAATTGAGACTGTGATTAAAAATCTTCCAACAAACAAAAGCCCAGGACCAGATGGCTTCACAGGTGAATTCTATCAAACATTTAGAGAAGAGCTAACACCTATCCTTCTCAAACTCTTCCAAAACGTAGCAGAGGGAGGAACACTCTCAAACTCATTCTATAAGGCCACCATCACCCTGACACCAAAAACAGTCAAAGACATAACAAAAAAAGAAAACTACAGGCCAATATCACTGATGAACATAGATGCACAAATCCTCAACAAAATACTAGCAAACAGAATCTAACAGCACATTAAAAGGATCATACACCATGATCAAGTGGGGTTTATCCCAGGAATGCAAGGATTATTCAATATACACAAATCAGTCAATGAGATACACCATATTAACAAATTGAAGGAGAAAAACCATATGATCATATCAATAGATACCGAAAGAGCTTTTGACAAAATTGAACACCCATTTATGATAAAAACTGTCAAGAAAGTAGGCATAGAGGGAACTTACCTCAACATAATAAAGGCTGTACATGGCAAACCCACAGCCAGCATCATTCTCAATGGTGAAAAACTGAAACCATTTCCTCTAAGATCAGGAAGAAGACAAGGTTATCTACTCTCACCACTGTTATTCAACATAGTTTTGGAAGTTTTAGCCACAGCAATCAGAGAAGAAAAAGAAATGAAAGGAATCCAAATCCGAAAAGAAGAAGTAAAGCTGTCACTGTTTGCACATGACATGATACTATACTATACAAAGAGAATCCTAATGATGCTACCAGAAAACTACCAGAGCTAATCAATGAATTTGGTAAAGTAGCCAGATACAAGATTAATGCACAGAAATCTCTTGCATTCCTATACACTAATGATGAAAAATCTGAAAGAGAAATTCAGGAAACACTCCCATTTACCATTGCAACAAAAAGAATAATATACCTAGGAATAAACCTACCTAAGGAAATAAAAGACCTGTATGCAGAAAACTATAAGACACTGATGAAAGAAATTAAAGATGATACAAACAGATGGAGAGATGTACCATGTTCTTGGATTGGAGGAATCAACATTGTGAAAATGACTCTACTACCCAAAGCAATCTATAGATTCAATGCAATCCCTATCGAACTACCAATGGCATTTTTCATAGAACTAGAACAAAAAAATTCACAATTTTTATGAAACACAAAAGACCCCGAATAGCCAAAGCAATATTGAGAAAGAAAAACGGAGCTGGAGCATTCAGGCTTCAGGATTTCAGACTACACTAAAAAGCTACAGTAATCCATACAGTATGGTACTGGCACAAAAACAGAAAGATAGATCAATGGAACAGGATAGAAAGCCCAGAGAAAAACCCAAGCACATATGGTCACCTTAATTTTGATAAAGGAGGCAATAGTATACAATGGAGAAAAGACAGCCTCTTCAATAAGTGGTGCTGGGAAAACTGGGCAGCTACATGTAAAAAAATGAAATTAGAACCCTCCCTAACACCATACACAAAAATAAACTCAAAATGGATTAAAGACCTAAATGTAAGGCCAGACACTATAAAACTCTTAGAGGAAAACATAGGCAGAAGACTCTATGACATAAATCACAGCAACACACTTTTTGACCCACCTCTTAGAGAAATGGAAATTAAAACAAAAATAAACAAATGGGACCTAATGAAACTTAAAAGCTTTTGCACAGCAAAGGAAACCATAAACAAGATGAAAAGACCACCCTCAGAATGGGAGAAAATATTTGCAAATGAAGCACCTGACAAAAGATTAATCTCCAAAATTTATAAGCAGCTCATGCATCTCAATATCAAAAAAACCCAAACAACCCAATCCAAAAATGGGCAGAAGACCTAAATAGACATTTCTCCAAAGAAGATATAAAGATTGCCAACAAACACATGAAAGAATGCTCAACATCACTAATAATCAGAGAAATGCAAATCAAATCTACAATAAGGTATCACCTCACACCAGTCAGAATGGCCATCATCAAAAAACCTACAAACAATAAATGCTGGAGAGGGTGTGGAGAAAAGGGAAGTCTCTTGCACTGTTGGTGGAAATGTAAATTGATACAGCCACTATGCAGAACAGTATGGAGGTTCCTTAAAAATCTAAAAATAAAATTTCCATGTGACCCAACAATCCCACTACTGGGCATATACACTGAGAAAATCATAATTCAGAAAGAGACATGTACCATAATATTCATTGCAGCACTATTTACAATAGAGAGGACATGGAAGCAACCTAAGTCTCCATCAACAGATGAATGGATAAAGAAGATGTGGCACATATATACAATGGAATATTACTCAGCCATTAAAAGAAATGAAATTGAGTTATTTGTAGTGAGGTGGATGGACCTAGACACTGTTATACAGAGTGAAATAAGTCAGAAAGAGAAAAACAAATGCCGTATCCTAACACATATACATGGAATCTAAAAAAAAAAAAAAAAAAAAAAAAAGAATGGTTCTGAAGAACATAGGGGCAGAACAGGAATAAAGATGCAGATGTAGAGAATGGACTTGAGGACACGGGGAGGGGAAAGGGTAAGCTGGGATGAAGTGAGAGAGTGGCATTGACGTATATACACTACCAAATGTAACATAGATAGCTAGTGGGAAGCAGCCACATAGCACAGGGAGATTAGCTCCATGCTTTGTGACCATTTAGAGGGGTGGGATAGGGACAGTGGGAGGGAGACCCAAAGGGAGGAGATATGGGGATATACTTATACATATAGGTGATTCACTTTGTTATACAGCAGAAACTAACACAACACTGTAAAGCAATTATACTCCAATAAAGATGTTAAAAATAAAGGGCATGTTCAATAAACCTTTAAATATCATCACACTTAATGGTAAAAGAATGAGTTCTTTCCCCCTGAGATGAGAAATATGCCAAGGATATAAACTCTTATCATTTTTATTCAACATTATACTAGAAGACTAACCTGTACGATAAGGTAATAATCAAAAAAGCATACATATTGGAAACAAATACATAAAACTGTCCCTATTTGCAGATGATATGATTGTCCACATAAGAAATCCCAAGGTGTTTACAAAAACAACAGCAACAATTACAACAACAGCAACAACAGTAAAACTCCTGGTAATAAGTAAATTTATCATTGTCACATGATACAAGATCACCACCCAAAAATCAATTGGATTTCTATCTTCTAGCAATAAACAATCACAAGCCAACATTAAAATCACAACACCAGTTATAATAGCTCCAAAATATAAATAGGTATAAATCTAACAAAACATGTGCAGGATCTGTTTGCTAAAAACTATAAACACTAATGAAAGTAATCAAAGAGGACCTAAATAAATTGAAAGACTTACTATGTCCATGGATTGGAAGACCCAACACTGTAAAGATGTAAATTCTCCCTAATTGATCAATAGATTCAATCACGCTACTTTATTCTAATATTTCCTAAGAATTTATGGTAATCAAGACAACGTGGTACTAGTGAAAGTTTATACATATTGAAGGATAAATTTCCATTAAGAATGCAAAATTAAACCTACACAAATTAGTTTTGACAAAATTTCAAAGACAATTCAGTATAGAAAGGTAGTCATTTCAACTAATGGTATTGGGATCATTGGACGTTCATATGCAGAAAAAAGTACAATAGGCTATACTCCAATATAAAATAAAAAGTTTAAAAAAATACAAATGAATTTATTTACAAAACAGAAGCAGACTTATAGATATTGAAAATAAACTTATGGTTACCAAAGGAGAAATATGGGAGGCAGGAGGGATAAATCAGGAGCTCAGGATAAACACATGCATACTACTATATATAAGATAGATAGAAAACAAGGACCTACTGTATAGCATAGGGAACTCTACCCAATATTCTGTGATAATCTATATGAGAAAAGAATCTAATAATGAATGAATATTTGTATATGTATAATTGAATCACTTTGCTGTACACCTGAAACTAACACAACATTATAAATCAACTAAACTCCAATAAAATTAAAATTTTTTAAAAAATTTTAAAAAGGGAAAGCAAAGCATCTTCTGGCTAGAGGAGTTGAAACTCATGGCCAACAAAAAGAATGAATGATATTTTTAAAAATTAAGAAATGGTATGACAACAGTGAAAAGAAACTATCATATAGGAGAAGAAGAAAGAAAATATAATATGTAAATATTAAAGAATCTAACCTAGAGAAAACAAAGCAAATAAGAAACAGAGGGAAATTTTTCAGAAGAGCTTTAAGTAATGAATAAGTCAACAACAACAACATGAATTTGACAATATAAGAGCACAAAGATTAGAATATAAAGAACAGTATAATATGAAAACGGAAAATGCTTTTCTTGGAAATAAAATGAGGATAAAAACAATGTCATTAAATATAAGCAAGATAAGAACAAGAAACAAATAAATAAGACTGAAAGAGCAAGAAACAAAATCAACTTACTTATCTTTAGAAAAATGTTATGATCACCACAATAATGTAAAGGAGAATGGGGTACTTAAAGAAACACAGAGAAACTGCTAATATAGTTTCTCTATATAGGCCCCCAACAAATGTATAATTGGTGTCCTAGAAGAATAATAACAAGTGGAACAAGAAAAGAATGACAGAGATATTATTACAAGACAGTATCCCTGAAATGGAGAATGAAATCTGCACAATGAATGAACATGAAAATTAGGTATAGCATTCTTTACATTGATATATGTCCCTTTAAGTTAATGAACTTCAAGAATGAAAAAATAATTACTGAGGCATCAGTAAAAGCTAATCACCTCCAAGGGGAAAAAAAATCAAGCCTCAGACTTGTCGACATTTCATGCTCAACTGTAAATGAGAATTGTCTGCAGTGTGCTGTCCAATATGATAGCTATTATCTGCACATGGCCTTTGAGCCTTGAAATGTGACTAGTTCAAACTGAGATGTGCTGTAAGTGTAAAATACATGCTTGATTTTAAAGACTTACTGTGCAAAACAGAATTTAAAAATCTCATTAATAATGTTTTATATAGATTACATGTTAAAATGACATTTTGACATATTGGGTTGAATAAAATTTATTATTAAAACTAATTTTACCTGTTCTACACATTATTTTTGTTTTGTTTTGTTGGGGTTTTTTCAATAGCAATTTGTTTTATTCTCATTAAATTTTCTTTTTTTTAAACATCTTTATTGGAGTATAATTGCTTTACAATGTTGTGTTAGTTTCTGCTGTATAACAAAGTGAATAGGTATATGTATACATATATCCCCATAACCTCTCCTTCCCACTCTCTCTATCCCACCCCTCTATGTTGTCACAAAGCACCGAGCTGATCTCCCTGTGCTATGCAGTTGCTTCCTACTAGCTATCTATTTTACATTTGGTAGTGTATATATGTCAATGCTACTCTCTGACTTTGTCCCAGCCACCATGGAGAACAGTATGGAGGTTCCTTAAAAAACTAAAAATAGAACTAAAAACTAAAAATAGAAAACTATAATTCAAAAAGAGTCATGTACCACAATGTTCATTGCAGCACAATTTACAATAGCCAAGACATGGAAGCAACCTAAGTATCCATCGACAGATGAATGGATAAAGAAGATGTTGCACATATATACAAGGGAATATTACTCAGCCATAAAAAGAAATGAAATTGGATTATTTTTAGTGAGGTGGATGGACCTAGAGTCTGTCATACAGAGTGAAATAAGTCAGAAAGAGAAAAACAAATACTGTATGCTAACACATATACATGGAATAAAAAAAAAATGGTTCTGATGAACCTAGGGGCAGACAGGAATAAAGATGCAGACTTAGAGAATGGAAGGGTAAGCTGGGACTACACATTATTTTTAATGTGACTACTAGAAAAATTTAAATTATATATGTGGTTAACATTATATGTCTATCAGATAACATTGACCTACACAGTTCTTTAGGAAAGTATATAATAACCACCCAAGATGTTTCAAAGTAAATTTTAACAGGCATACATTTTTTAATATAAAAAAGGAAATTCAGATCTTATAAAACTTTACTGAAGAAACTCCTTGATGAAATTCAGAGAAGAATCAAAATAAAGGACTCAAAATTGAAGAAGTCATGGTAAAGAGGGCTAGTGATGAGCACTGTATCCATTTAAATGTAATAATACCCAAAAATACAGGAATTATGGTTACAAAGCAAATTATAAGTATTATAAATCTTGATAATATAAAAAATAACAATATAACAGGAGTCAGCAAACTTCCTGAAAAGGGCCAGATAGTAAATATTTTAGGCTTTGTGGGCCATATGGTCTCTGTCAAGACTATTGAATTTCACTGCTGTAGCTCAAAAGCAGGAATGGGTCATATATAAACAAATGGGTTTGGCTGTTACACTAAAACTTTACTTACAAAAACAGGGACATCTGTCCCCATCAAGACTACTCAGTTTCACTGCTGTAACCCAAAAGTGAGGCTAGACAATACAATAAAATATGAGTATAACATTTGAGCAACTTACAATAAAACTTTATTTATAAAAACAAGCAGACCGCCAGATTTGGTTGTAGTTTCCTAACCTTATAACAGAGGGAAGGGAGAAGAAATGTGGTACAATAAAATCCCCATCTTCATAGTGAGTGTTTAAAAACTATCATCTAAAATTGAAATATATTGTTTTTTTAAACACATAAAATCCATTTTTCAATTTTATATAATTTGCTTTAAAGAGGACTTTTTACAGAAAATAATATCTTTGGAGATTAAGAAATCAGTCTAAAATTCATTTATTTCCTCCGTTTCACCTAAGTTTGATTTTATCTATCAGTTCAATTCAAATAACGTTGAAAAAAATTTCTTATTTAAAAAAATTACTCACAGATTCTTTTCTATGTCACAGGATTAATCTATTCCTTCACTGTTGCTGTTTAATTTTTTTTATAACCACATCCCAAACAATGAGTATGATTACATTTCTTTAAAATGGTCATTGAAAAATATTTTTACCCATCAATTTCACTTGGAACTGAAAAATTTCAGAGTATAAAATAAGCAATTGTGTTACAATTATGATCTGCCATGTGGGTTTAACATTCTCCAGATTTGACCCATCAGAACCCCCCCTGCTTTTTCTCTGAGCTCCATACTGTTTTTCTGTAAAGTGTTAGCTATACTTTAAAATAAGCCACTGTTTTTGTTTTTTCAGCTTAGGCTCATTGGTCATCTCAGGTCAAATATCCTGATACTCTGTGATCCCCTCTCATATCATCTGACCCTAAAAATATATCCCTCCAAAGTCAAAGAATGTGTTTTTCTCTTCAAGTCATTTTGACAGGTATCCAATTCCTAAACTAAAGAATTATAACAAGTGGAATTTGGGGCATGAGGACCACTGAGGGGAAAATCATTTCATCAAGACCATTGTGTCCGGTCACCATTTCTGCTGTAGTTTTTGTCCTTTAGTTAGGAAAAAAAAAAAAAAAGCCCATTCTCTGATGGTAGAGTCCTGTTCATAGAACACACCTAAAAGCAAAAGGGACTTCCCAGTTCTCTGAGAAAAACAGCAACTGGAGCTTCATAAGAAAGTGCCAGTAACTCATAAACAACTCAGATATCTTTTACAAGGGAGATTAATTTCCAAAACGATAAATCTTTTGTCTGATACTTGTTCAAACATGAACTCAAACTGCCTGAACCCTTTATCAGATACTGTCTTTCAGGATAATTTCTTTTTTTAATACTTGAAAAATCTTACTACAATTCTATGCATGGCTAGAGCAACTTGAGCAAGGTTGCCAATCATTAATTAAATGCTAACTATTTAAATGTTAATGCTTTTAATAACTTCTACCATGTATTTGAACATTAATCCAAATACAATGGTTCAGGCCTAAAAATAAAAAAAGGAAATCTTTTTAACCTGAATAATCCCAATAATCCCTCACAAGTAATCTCATCTCAATAACCATCGATTTTCTGAAAATCGCCCTCACTATGATAGAACCAGCTTATCGTAGAAGAAGAAAAATGAAGTTACCCATACTATCCCAATTATATCTATTTTCTTCTGATCTCATCATGGTTCCTAGGCTTTGTCGTCTTAGTGACAATGTATATTGTGTATTGTAAATTTTTATGATAGATATATTTACTCAAAGATCATTCAAATACTTAAAAACAATTCACTCTTGAAGAGAAAAATCTATTCTGGACTTCAGATAGGATAATTCTCCTGCACTCCTTAAATAGTAAGGTACATCATCAAACCCAAAGTGCCAAACATTCAGGGTCCCTACAGAAATAGTCATTGTGTTTGTTCAGCTGCACATAACCCCACCTATCTCAGCCCCATGCATGCCTGGTATATTTAGTAACCGTTCAAGTTGCTTATCTTTCTTTAGCATATTCCTTAATAATCCTAAGTAAGAAACTTCTGCCACTCTCAAAATGTTTGTCCATTTTGCTTAGAGTCAATGAGTCTTTTGGTTTGATATTCTTTCACCCATGCTCTAACTCAGAGGAGTTTATCACTTCTCCACAAAATTCCATTAAAGGAGTTTAGATAAGATATGACATTGTATTAGCAAAGTAAGAATCACCAGTGTCTGCATCCACAGGAGTAGCATTGCGGTAACCACCCGAAGGCAATATGAGAGTCAGAATGGCTGGGCCAATGAAGCCCGCTGCTTAGCTGCAGGATGTCTTGATTTTTACATCTTAGTCAGTGATGAGGAGAGAAGTGAGTAAGGGCCATGGTGAATTTGTATTAATATAACCAAAATATTGGTAGGTGCTTTCTGGATTCCAAAGAAAATGGATGAACTACTAAATAATTTCTAATCAAGCTTCAACAAATTTTTGTTCCAGGAAGACAAGGAGAAGTTGCTGTATTTGTTCTTTTTTTTTTTTTCAATTATGAATAAAGAAGGAAATAAAAAGGAACACAGGTATTTAAACAGCAACATCTGAGATCTAGATTCAATTCTGGAAGGATGTTTAGATCCATCAGTTAAATATAGAAATGATTTACTGGATGAGTTTGTAAACTTCCCACATGGCAGGGTTTTAAGATCCTGAACAGTCATTAGAAAACAACCATTTACTCTGGACTTACAAATAATCACTTTCAAAAAAAAAATCATGGGTCCAAAAACTTTAATATGTCTCCCTCACTAGTACTGACAATCTCTCTAATACTATGGTTACAAGCACGGCTTCTGAGCCAAACTACTTGAGCTCAAATCCAAGCTCTGCCATTTATGAGTTTGGTCAAGTTAATCTTTTGGTGACTTAGTTTCCTTGTCTGTAAAAGTATCCACCTCAAAAGACTGTTGTAAAAATTAAATGTGTTAATTTAATGTGCCTGGTGCATGGTGAGCATTACCTGTGATGGTTGCTATATTTTTATTGCACATCTCACCTTTCACTTCTCACCAGGATAAAATACTTGGTTTAAATTTAATTTGTTTAATGTTTTTATAGATGTAGCCTACTATGGTAACCTGACATAAAGGCAAAGAGAGGTGAATTCTTAAATTCTATTATTCCTCATTTATTCACTCACTGTATGTGTTCACTCATTTATTCATCTGGCATGTATCAAACGTCTATTATGAACCCTGTAGAGTGTAGGACCCTGAGGACACAAAGGCAAATAAAATATAATCTTCAGGGAACAAGAGCAAGGCATGTATGCTACTAAGCACATCAATGTCACAGGTCTTATGATAGAAGAATGAACAGTGCACAGTGGAGGTACGAGTGAGGGAAAGAAAAATTCTACCCTGGAGAAGGTTTAGGAAAACTCCGTCGAAGAAGGGTCCTTTGAGCTGAGTACTGAAAGGTGAGCAAAGTTTCCCGGGGGTATGGGTCAGTTTGAGAACAGATTCTTCTACATGCTCAATACAGTAGTCTTAAAAAATAAAAAAACATAGCCCAGCTTGAAAGAAGGAAAAGGGAACAAACCCATAGGTTCAAGACATGAGAGGTAAATCAAATGCAAAGAAGTCAATCGAGCTGACTTAGCAGCCTCCCAAGGGGTTGTCAGCCCTCCTGAAGAATGGAGACTGAACTTTAATGTCCAGGCAAGAAAAAGAAAAGGATACAGCCCATGTGAGGTGGAGAGCTGAACTGAGATCTCTGCACTTAGCCAGAGCCATCTATGAAAAGGCAACTAGAAATACTCTACCCACAAGCCTAGAGAAGTAGCAAGTACATTTGCCATCTGCCTGAAAGTCAGAGTGGGGAAAAATTTGAAAACCCCAAACCCAAGCTACACATGTATGTGAGGGTCCAATTTATATTTTCCCCATGGTATCAAAATCCCAAGCTAAGACATTAGCATAAAGCTGGTCTAGGACCCAAGAAACCACTAGAAAACTGGACAAATGGGTACTTCCACTGCCTAAAGCACTACTCCCATGGGGGAAAAATCAACCCCTACTGAAGATGATCTCAAAATAAAATAAAAATAAAACATATCATACAGGGACTTCCCTGGTGGCGCAGTGGTTAAGAATCTGCCTGCCAATGCAGGGGATACAGATTCAAGCCCTGGTCCAGGAAGATCCCACATGCCACAGAGCAACTAAGCCCATGCACCACAACTACTGCGTCTGCGCTCTAGAGCCCTCACGTCTCAACTACTGAGCCTGCGTGCCACAACTACTGAAGCCCACGCACCTAGAGCCCATGCACCACAACAAGAGAAGCCACTGCAGTGAGAAGCCTGCACACTGCAAGGAAGAGTAGCCCGCACTCACCACAACTAGAGAAAGCCCGCACGCAGCAACAAAAACCCAAGGCAGCCAAAAACTAATTAATTAATTAAAAATAAAATATCACACAGAGACACACTAGGAATCAATCCATCATCACAAGAGAGAGTCAGTAAATGTAACAAATGGAAAATTCACATCACAAAGACTAGATATAATAGATCTGAGCAAGACTTTAAAATAAGTATGTTTTAAATAACCAAGGAGATAAAAGAAGGGATAGAAACACTGAGAGAACAGGATAATGATGAAAAAAGACAAAAAGCAGAGGTTAATGCAGCATGGTCCCTTTAGATAATTACTTGGAACTCAGCACCTCTAAAGTGGGTAGGTGAGTGGGGAGTAGAGAGATATGGGGTGATTTTGTGTACTGGTGGGGGAGTGGACGGGGGAAAATGGAGAAGATGCCTCAAGAGATAACCCCTGAGAGGTGGACAGGATCAAGTTATGCAGGGTCTTGGATGGCATCCTAAAAAGTTTAACTTTACCCATTAGCAAAGGGAAGACTTCGAAAAGTTTTAATCAAGAAAGTAATGAATAGATTTCTTTTAGAATGTTCTCGGCAGTAATTGGAGAATTCTTGAAGGGAGATAAGAATGAAAAAATGGAGACTACTCAGAGGGTTTTTTACAGTAGACCATATGTCTTTAGTTCCAAGCTGAATTTACAGGCCCAAGGAACATTCATATATGCTAACCAGAGTTCCAAACTTGGATTGCCCTGCAAGCACCAGCAGAGCCCCAGAAGCTGCAGGACTGCTCCCAGTTTTAACACACATGGAGCACTTATGCTTTCAAACTTTCCAGATATTGGGGGTACAGAGAGAAATAAAACATGAGCTCTGTGTTTCTCTCCTCCAAGTTCTCACAAACTAACAAGAGAATGAGACATGAACATAAATAATTATTACACAATGTTATGTATATAAGAGAGGTACAAAGAGAACACTATGGAGGCTGGGGCAGAGGGGTGTAGACAAAGGCATTACAGAAGACATTGGAGTTGAACCTTGAAAGAAGAATAAGAACATTCAAGGCAGAAGGAATTTTGTAACTGCAAAGGCTCATCAATATGATGTTGTTTCAGGAAGACTTCCAATGAACATCATATAGTGGTGATATTCTGTCATATGAGTCATCATGCTGTGTAAGTGAAGAATAAAGCTTTACCCTCAGGGAGCTTCTAATGTAATAATAATTCTTTTTTTTCACTTTTTAATATTTTTAATTATAGTTAATTTACAATATCTTGTTAGTTTCAGGTATACAGCACAGTGATTCAGTTATGCATATATTTTTTTCCAATTCTTTTCCCTTATCAAAATATTGAGTATAGTTTCCTATGTTATACAGTAGGTCCTTGTTGATTATCTATTTTATATATATAGTGTATATATGTTAATCCCAACCTCCTAATTTATCCCTCCCCCTCCCCCTCCCCCCGCTTTCCCCTTTGGTAACCATAAGTTCCTTTTCTATGTCTGTGAGTCTCTTTCTGTTTTGTAAATAAGTCCATTTGTGTCATTTTTTTTCTAGATTCCACATATAAGTGATACAATATAATATTTGTCTTTCTCTGTCTGACTAGTATGATAATCTCTAGCTCTATCCCAGTTGTTGTAAGTGGCATTATTTCATTCTTTTTATGGCTGAGTAATAATTCATTGTATATATGTACTACATTTTCTTTACCCATTCATCTGTTGATGGACATTTAGGTAGCTTCCATGTCTTGGCTATTGTAAATAGAGATGCAATGAACATTGGGGTGCATATACCTTTTCAAATTAGAGTTTTTGTATTTTCTGGTTATATACCCAGGAGTGGGATTGCTGGATCATATGGTAATAATTCTTTATTTTGGTAAACCATAAACATTTTACAAGCATTACACACATTCTCTTATTTTATCCCCACAATAACTCTGCAAGGTTGGTCTTATTCTACCCATTTTGAGGTGAAGAAATTTATTAACAGAAAAGTAATTAAAAACAAATGTGTGTTATCATGGTAGTGGGTCCACAGTAGTTCCAGCTCACAGAGAAATTCACAACTGTTTTGGTCAGTTGTGAATCTAGGCCAGGACACCATGTTTTTCTTTCACTCTTCCTGCTCTGACAAGGTGACTATAGGGTGGCAGAATATGCCACCCCAAAATATGCCACTTCTGGCATAAGGATTATTTTGAGCTGAAGGCAGTTGAGAAGAAGCAGATATAAGAAAAGTTCTCTGTAATCCTCCTATTTGCCTAAAAGCAGGACATAAATTTACAAAGGTATCCCCTCTCCCTTCTCTACCAGGAAGGACAAAAGTTAATCACCAGAGATAAGTTAGGTTCTTATCAGCCTGGAGAAGGCATCAGAGGAATCCACATAACAAACTTGACTAATTAGCCTTTATCTACCATCAGTTCCCCATATATTTGCCTTCCTACAATTTACTGCCCTAGAAGCTTAAAGTCCTTCTCCTTTGTCTTGTCATGTTTCTAAAAATGCAGTTAATGTTCCTTTGCTAAGATGCCATATAAGCCCAAATTCTACCAGCCTTTTGACTTACTCATCTCTGAATACTCCCATGTGTAAGTGTGAAACACATGCAAATAAATCTGTTTGCTGTTCTCTTGTTAATCTGTCTTTTGTTTGTCCAATTTACAGAGCTCCAGGCAGAAAACCCAGGAGAGTAGCACAGAAAAAAAAAATTCCCCTCCCCTGCAAGTACTCCACCTCTGTTCAGCGGACAAATCCAGAACTTTTGGACGGTGGGTTGTTCAGGGACAACAGATTACTGAGGGCAAGTTGATCTCAAGAAGAGTGTGGCATTGACACGCTCCACGTCCTGGTCCTTCCTTCTACTCCCTGGTTCCACTCTGATGATTCTGCGGCCTGCAGACCTTCCTCTCATGTACCAATTGCCCTTTTGCCATGTTCTCTTCATGGTCTCAGTCTCAGACTTACACAGTGTTTACAAGCAAGCATCTGAAACTGTTTACGTGGGTGTTTGATTAGTCTGGGAGTGCCCCTGGGTTTAAGTGAAGGTAAGACAGGTGGAAAGGGAAATACACAGATATCAGGTTAATATTCAAAATAACCTCTTCATTTTTGTTGCAGCCTACAGAGGAAATTGGAGATCAGAAAAGGAACAGCTAATTTAAACTTAGGAAATGTGCCAAGACCAGAGCTGGGCTGGGATGGAAAAGAGGCATTTGGAAAGGAGAAAGAAGCTTATAACTCTGAGGACTGGATGGGACCTGAGAGATCTTGGGAGTCTGTCCTCCTGTCACCTTTGCATCTTGACCTGATGGGAACAGACACATAAGCAAAGAGCCAGCTTGGACCAAATGGAGCCCTGGGAGGAGGCCGACCTAACAAAAGATGTCATAAATGTCAGGAAATGGTGGGAGAACAGGAGGACTCAGAGAAGTATAAATCTGTGAATAATGAGAATTTCCTTTGATAAACAGAGCCAGTGTTAAAATTTTATTAAGTACATAATTCTTGTCCATTAATGAGTCCAATCTCTTGATGACCTGGGAGACCCTAGGGGAACAAATTGTTCTTAAGAATGTACTATTTTTTTGAACAGCTGATATTCATTGTATCCTTCTACTCACAAGCACATTAGAGTTAGTGGGACTTAAACTGCTCTCTCTTCGAGGGGAAGCTACCTCTTGGTTGTAAATTACACATCTTTGATTGAACATCAAATCTGCTAGACCACTAGCAAACTATTGAGAAAATTAATATTCCACCAAAATAGACTATCATTTAAATCTGTAAAAATACTTTGAGTTCTGGGGAAGAACAGCCATATACAAATAAACTCTAGGTGTGGAATTAAGTCAAGTCAGTAAACCACTCTTAGTTTAGTGCAGGAGCTGGCAAACTTGAAATCCCTAAGAACAAATCTGTGTGCCACCTGTTTTTGTAAATAAAGTTACATTGGAACACAACCATGCCCAATCATTTATGTATTGTCTGTAACTACTTTCCTGTTACAATCGCAGAGGCCGGTAGTTGTGAAAGAGACTGGATGGCCTGCAAAACATAAAATATTTACTACCTGGCCCTTTACCAAAGAGTTTGCCAGCTCCTGGTGAGTCGTAGATTTGTTGATTGCAATATGTGATTAGGAATACATCCCGATTCTACTTATTTTCCTCTCCCCAATAAACATTATTGAGCACCTATTCTGTAATACGCAGTGAAATAGACACTTCAGGGAGAGGGGTACAAGGATGAAAAAGAAAAGGTTCCAGCCAGGAACACTCTAAAGGCTGAGAAACATGAGTTATTTCAAAGTGTGTGCTAAGTACTGAGATAGAAATATGTGCTGATATTATGAAGGCAAAAAAGGAGGAGAACTTACCAGAAACTAGAGAAGGAATTCTGGAGACATCAGACCTCAGCCAAATGACAAAGGATGAGTAGAAGTTAGCCAATGAAAGGGCTAAAAGGAAACAGACAGCACAAGAGCCTATTGTGACCATCAAAAGCCAAAATTTGTCTCTTTGCATTTCTGCTGTAACAATCTTTACTGAGATAATAGATACCCCAGGCTGGAAGTGGGTGGGAGGTGTCTTGTACATTTCATAGTTTGCATAGTTGACATCATAATGACTACTTAAAGACTAACGAAGAAGAATGAATGAAAAGCTTTAATATTAAACTTGTGTAAAAAGAAGCTCTTATCTCCACAAAACTCTAGTTTTATTTTTAAAAGCCACTTAGAACTTATTGATAAATAATTCTACTTGCAAAAAATATAAACAGCGTATTTTTTTAATGTGCAAAAGTCTGGACAACATCCACTATTGTAACGGAGTACGAAATAAAACTTTTTCTACCTCATTTTTTCCCAAGCCCCCAAAACCAATTCAATAGGTGACACAAAACCTCTAGAAGAAATTCTTTGTAAACTTGTCTACATGGTATGAATTGGAGAGAACAAAGAAGGTCCTAAGCACCAAAAGTATCTCTTCCACCAGCCACCATAGTGCCTTAAATTCTGGTTATTAGAGGCACTCCTGTGGATTAACACAGTAAATTTCCAAAGGCCGTTTACTGTTCAGGTGTGTACATTTGGTACCCAAGAGGCATCACATACAAATGTCTTTTTTCACCAAAAACACTAGTGGGAATTTTTTTTTCTGATTAGCAAATGAAAAGGAAAACCAAAGACAAAAGACACACAAATCCTGACAGGGTTTAGGAGGCTAGAAATATCTGTAGCTTGAGATACTGCATTGGAAGATGTAAATGGATTATACATTATAGAAAAAGGACCAGAGAACAAATAGTAAGCATAAAGACTAAGGGCTTGTTTTTCTATATGGAGTGTCTGTGAATACGTGTCTGTGTGTTTATGCTTCTGTGTCTCTGTGTTTGGCAGGGGTAGAGGTTACAGAGGGAAGGAAGGTGGATAAATATATCCTAAGCCTAGTGAAGCTATTTCCACATATTAGTGTACAACATGGACTATTTGGAGGTGATTCATGGTTAACAAGAGATGAATATTAGTATTTTTCCATTTTGAACATCATTCGCCAAGGGTTAGGAAAAGTTTTTTTATGCATTTATAGTTCTTGCTCTTTATGAATCATGTACCCCATAATTTTGGGATTGCTTCCACCAAATGCCCTTTAACTCTCTCCATTTCGTGAGGGCTATCACAGTGTGTTATGTCTCAAGTCCTAAAGAGAAATGTTAAATGAGTCACTGAGAAATGACTCAAAACTCATCTACCCCACATTCTTTCAGCTTCTCTACAGGAGGAGTAAGGAGATTAATAAGGATGTCCTTGCATGTTTGTCCTACCTCTCCATGGGAGAGTGCTTCTCTCTCTTTCTCAATCTGTCTTAGTCAGTTCTGGCTGCTATAACAAAAATACTGTAGACTGGGTGGCTTAAATAGCACATATTTATTTCTCACAGTTCTGGAGGCTGGGAATTCCTAGATTAAGGTGGCAGGTAATTCAGTTCCTGGTGAAAGCTCTCCTCCTAGTTATGTTGTAGACAAAGAGACAGGAAGCAAACTCATTTGTGTCTCTTTTTATTCAGGCATTAATCCCATCACAAGGACCCCACCTTAATGACTTAATCACCTTCCAAGGGCCCCACCTCCTTATATCATCACAATAAGGATTAGGGCTTCAACATGATGAATTTGGGGAAGACACATTTAGTCCATAGCACACAAAAGAACAACTTATAGAGACTGGGGTGTCTTGCAGGAGGGATTATGACATCTCACCACCACTACTCTCTCCCCACTGAACCCCACCCCCTGACAGCTGATGCCAACTAAGTTGGAGCAACTCCTGGACCCCACAATGGCATGGGTCTTGAGTGGAGTTTCTCAGGGAAAAATGAACTAGAGTTTCCTGGATTTGTGGGGAGGGATACAGGTGACTGACTCACACCTGTCAACATCTAATGAGAGGCTGGGCTAGGGCTCCCTCCTAAGTGAAGTGAAGAGACAGCCCACACCTTCAGACTCCGTCTGGAGACAGGTGAGGAGTGTTCTATGCATTAAATGGTCATTCTGGAAGGTAACCATCTTGAGAAGACTTGAGTGGACCCTATGAAGGGAGTCTGCTTGACAGAGCAAAGAAACCTCTGTAGAAGAGGCTGTGGGAGGAGCTTCATCAGAGAGGTTGCTAAGCACAGCTCATAAGCAGTCATCCAGACACAGGGTTTACTTCATAACCGGAAGGTCTTGAACTCAAAGCCAGAGAATGAGGCAGTGCCTGAGGGCCCTTTGGACATTCTCACAAACCACTGCAGGAGAGAAAGTGTTGAGTGTGCATTTGGGCATCTGTCCCCAGAGGGCCCAAAACACCAAACTGCAGCAGTGCCTGCCAGCTAAGCTTTGCCTCTCCTCTGGCACTCCCCACCCTCTTGCATCCTACCCTGGAGGCATAAGAAACAGCAAGTAGTCAGAGAAAGATAAGGTGGAGGTGGAAGCAGACCACACAGCCCTGCCCCAACTGCAGACCTCCAGGCCCAACAGACCTGAGCTAAGGGGGGGCGGGGGAGGGGGCAGGGGTTGAAAGAAGATTATTTTCTACTTTGCCTCCTGAAAAGTCCAGCCCATTCAAAACGGGTTCTATATCCAAAGCACAATTATCAAGCAATGGGACAGGTCCCCTTATGTGGTATATAAACTAATCCAGAAGGAAAGGCCCAAGGAAGATGATGTTTAAACACCATTAGCATTCCATTTAAAGTAAGGAAAGAACTCGCAAGGAGCCAACCACTCCTGCTAGTTCATTTTCTGAGGTCTTTACTGGGGGGCCAATAAGCAGTGTACACATCTGAAAACTGAGTCTCTTAATTAGTCTAATTTCAAATTTTAAATGCCAGCTAGAAAAGGACAAAATATACCAAAGGTCTTGGTAAAGTCGTTCAAAAGTAGTATAAACAGAAGCAGAAGATGGAAGAGTTATGGTAGCCGCAGTGATTTCCCATCACCACACTCGTGTGATTCTCAGTGTACTCAGATTTTCCTCCGTCCTTTCTCTGGACAACAGTAAAGCGTTCCCTAGAGACTACAGGTGTGAGGGTGTCTTGGACTTTATGTCAAGCACTTCTATCATTTGTATAGCATCATCTAATGGACCACTTATGTTATTATTTCCAAGAATATAACTTTAAACAATGGTTCTACAAATATTATGAAATTTGTTCTCATCTGAGGTAAAAAAGGGCTTTTTCCCTACATATCGATACATAAACTAGAGAATAGCATTAAAAAATTAAAATGTTGCTGTAAATTTTAATTTAACAAAGGAAAGAAAATATTCCTAGGGCTGCATTGTTCAACATATTACATGTAGCTATTTAATTTTGAATTAACTAAAGTTTAAAAAATTAAATAAAATTGAACTACCACATGATCTAGCAATTCCACTTCTGGGTATTTATCCAAAGGAAATGAAATGTGTCTCAAAAAGATATCTGCACTCTTGTGTTCAATTGCAGTGTTGTTTGTAATAGCCAAGACATGGATCTGTAAATGAATGGGAAAGGAAGATGTGAGATAGATAGATAGATAGATATACATAAAGATGTAATATACACAATAAAATATTATTCAGCAATAAAAAAGGAGGAAATCCTGCCATTTGCCACAACATGGATGGACCTTGAGGGCATTATGCTAAGTGAAATAAGACAGAGGAAGGCAAATACTATATGACTGTAGAATCTTAAAACAAAAATTTATATGTGGAATCTTAAAAAAAAAAAAAAAACACTCATACATACAGAGAACAGACTTGCAGTTACCAGAGGCAGAATGTGGGAGGGGTAGGCAAAATGGGTGAAGGTGGTCGAAAGGTACAAACTTTTAGTTTTAAGACAAATAAGTCCTGGGGATGTCAGGTATGGCATGGTGACTATAGTTAACAATACTGTATTGTGCATCTCAAAGTTACTAAGAGAGTAGATCTTGAAGTTCCTATTGTAAAAAAAAAAAATTGTAACTATGCAGTGATGGATGCTAACTCGATTTATTATGGTAATCATTTATATATATATATATATATATATATATATATATATATATCACATCATTATGTTATACACCTAAAACTAACACAATGTTACATTATATTCAATTATATTTCAATTTAAAGCAATAAATTAAATAGTTTTTCGGTCGCACAAGTCATGTTTCAAGTGTTCACAAACCACATGCGACTAGTGGCTACCACATTGGACTGTGTAGATATGGAACATTTTCATCATTACAGAAGGTTCTATTGGACAATGCTATTTTGGAGTTTCAGAGCCAATCATTTTTGACACTGAGAAAACACTCCTTTCTCCTTTGCAAGACTAGATTCTTAATATTTTAATCCTCAGTGAATTGAGCTTTTATAAAATATGAAGGTACATGATATCAGAAGCTTGTAAGAACAGAATATTATTTCTTATTTTAGAGACAGGCCAAGTTCCCTTGATAACTCTATTTTTAAACAGCCTTACTAGGGCCAAAAGACATGTAGAAGTCCAAAGCTGCAAAACTTTTTCCTAGAAGCCTTAATGCCTTTCACATTGCTTACAAACCATAAAATTTCAGCACTGGGAGATTTAAAATGTTGAATTAATAACCTCATGCATTCAGCTTTTTCTCAGAAGTTTTCATGGCTTCTCTACTAAGCATACAATGCACATCTTTGTATTACATTCTTTTCCCATATTGGTCATTTTCACTTCCCTTTTGCATGATACATATTTTAATGTATTAATGCTACATTATTTGCTGATGTGGATAGATATTCATGTGAATATTACAGAAAAGAGAACTTTCAGGAACATTTTTGGAATTCTGTCATCTTAGAGTCTGATAAAACTAGAGACTTTTTATTTGCTTGGAACAAGAAAAATTATGAGTTTTGAATATTTTAGAGTTCATTATACAGCTCTTCTTCTCCACCAAAGAACAAGCTGAAGAAATCTTTGTCAGAGTTTAAATTTTTCTCTAATTACTTCCTCCGGAAAGACTTGGAAGATTGGGTCATCAAAAACAACATTCGTTGTCTAAGGAAGACATGTTCAAATCTCAGAAATTTTATCTAATGTTTAGCCAGAATATGTTATTTAATCTGTCCAGAGTGGGAAAATCTGTGTTTAACCTATAAAGTCTCATTATGATTTTTTTTGAACTGTCAGCAGATTATAGGGAGACTGAAAAGACATAGCTTCTTTATAAGCAATATGGCCGCCAACACAGAGCAACACTTCCATGTCCTCCTGGAGCACTGAAGCCCACAGGGAAACAATCTGGCTAGAGAATTCTACAAATGTACTTGTGTGATGTTTACTGTGGCTACCACTGCACGGTTCTGGCGCCAGACTTCTGAAAATAAATTATTGTGGGAGGACGAGGGGAAGATGGTGGAAGAGTAAGACACGGAGATCACCTTCCTCCCCACAGATACACCAGAAATACATCTACATGCGGAACAACTCCTACAGAACACCTACTGAACGCTGGCAGAAGACCTCAGACCTCCCAAAAGGCAAGAAACTACCCACGTACCTGGGTAGGACAAAAGAAAAAACAGAGACAAAATGATAGGGACGGGACCTGCACCAGTGGGAGGGAGCTGTGAAGGAGGAAAGGTTTCCACACACTAGGAAGCCCCTTCGTGGGTGGAGATGGCGGGTGGCAGAGGAGGAAAGCTTTGGAGCCACAG
The DNA here is from genome assembly GCF_011762595.2 of Tursiops truncatus. NCBI lineage: Eukaryota > Metazoa > Chordata > Mammalia > Artiodactyla > Delphinidae > Tursiops > Tursiops truncatus. The sequence continues at coordinate 128,619,429 of NC_047037.1, read as the reverse complement.
AGGAGAGCACAGCAACAGGGGTGCGGGGGGCAAAGCGGAGAGATTCCCGCATGGAGGATCGGTGCTGACTAGCACTCACCAACCTGAGAGGCTTGTCTGCTCACCCGCCGGGGTGGGTGGGGCTGGGAGCTGAGGCTCGGGCTTCGGTCTGAGCGCAGGGAGAGGACTGGGGTTGGCGGCCTGAGCACAGCCTGCAGGGGGTTAGTGCACCACGGCTAGCCGGAAGGGAGTCCGGTGAAAAGTCTGGACCTGCCGAAGAGGCAAGAGACTTTTTCTTCCCTCTTTGGTTCCTGGTGCGCGAGGAGAGGGGATTAAGAGTGCTGCTTAAAGGAGCTCCAGAGACGGGCACGAGCCGGGTCTAACAGCACGGACCCCAGAGATGGGCATGAGACGCTAAGGCTGCTGCTACCGCCACCAAGAAGCCTGTGTGCAAGCACAGGTCATATCCACACCCCACTTCCGGGGAGCCTGTGCAGCTCGCCACTGCCAGGGTACTGGGATCCAGGGACAATTTCTCCGGGAGAACACACGGCGCGCATCTGGCTGGTGAAACGTCACGCCAGCCTCTGCCGCCGCAGGCTAGCCCCGCACTCCGTGCCCCTCTCTCCCCCCGGCCTAAGTGAGCCAGAGTCCTCAAAGCAGCTGCTCCTTTAACCCCAACCTGTCTGAGCGAAAAACAGACGCCCTCCTGCGACCTACATGCAGAGGCGGGGCCAAATCCAAAGCTGAGCCCCTGGGAGCTGTGAGAACAAAGAAGAGAAAGGGAAATGTCTCCCAGCAGCCTCAGAAGCAGCGGATTAAAGCTCCACAATCAAATTGATGTACCCCGCATCTGTGGAATACCTGAATAGACAATGAAGCATCCCAAATTGAGGAGGTGGACTTCAAGAGCAAGATTTATGATTTTTTTCCCCTTTTCCTCTTTTTGTGTGTATGTGTAAGCTTCTGTGTGAGATTTTGTCTGCATAGCTTTGTTTCCACCATTTGTCCTAGGGTTTTATCCGTCCTTTTTTTTTTAAATTTTTTTTCTTAATAATTATTTTTTTATTTTAATAACTTTATTATATTTTATCTTACTTTATTTTATTTTTATTTTACTTTATCTTCTTTCTTTTTTTCCTTCCTTCCCTCCTTCCTTCCTTCCTTCCTCTCTCCCTCACTCCCTCCTTTCTTTCTTTCTTTCCTTCTTTCTTTCTTTCTTTCTTTCTACTTCTACTAATTCTTTCTTTCTACTTTTTCTCCCTTTTATTCTGAGCTGTGTGGATGAAAGGCTCTTGGTTCTGCAGCCAGGAGTCAGTGCTGTGCCGCTGAGGTGGGAGAGCCAACTTCAGGACACTGGTCCACAAGAGACCTCCCAGCTCCACATAATATCAAATGGCAAAAATCTCCAAGAGACCTCCATCTCAACACCAGCACCCAGCATCACTCAACGACCAGCAAGCTACAGTGCTGAACACCCTATGCCAAACAACTAGCAAGACAGGAACACAACCCCACCCATTAGCAGACAGGCTGCCTAAAATCATAATAAGTCCACAGACACCCCAAAACACACCACCAGACGTGGAACTGCCCACCAGAAAGATGAGGTCCAGCCTCATCCACCAGAACACAGGCACTAGTCCCCTCCACCAGAAAGCCTACACAACCCTCTGAACCAACCTTAGACACTGGGGACAGACACCAAAAACAACGGGAACTATGAACCTGCAGCCTGCAAAAAGGAGACCCCAAACACAGTAAGATAAGCAAAATGAGAAGACAGAGAAATACACAGCTGATGAAGGAGCAAGATAAAAACCCACCAGACCTAACAAATGAAGAGGAAATAGGCAGTCTACCTGAAAAAGAATTAAGAATAATGATAGTAAAGATGATCCAAAATCTTGGAAATAGAATAGACAAAATGCAAGAAACATTTCACAAGGACCTAGAAGAACTAAAGATGAAACAAACAATGATGAACAAGACAATAAATGAAATTAAAAATACTCTAGATGGGATCAATAGCAGAATAACTGAGGCAGAAGAACGGATAAATGACCTGGAAGATAAAATAGTGGAAATAACTACTGCAGAGCAGAAGAAAGAAAAAAGAATGAAAAGAACTGAGGACAGTCTCAGAGACATCGGGGACAACAGTAAATGCACCAACATTCGAATTATAGGGGTTCCAGAAGAAGAAGAGAAAAAGAAAGGGACTGAGAAAATATTTGAAGAGATTATAGTTGAAAACTTCCCTAATATGGGAAAGGAAATAGTTAATCAAGTCCAGGAAGCACAGAGAGTCCCATACAGGATAAATCCAAGGAGAAATATGCCAAGGCACATATTAATCAAGCGTCAAAAATTAAATACAAAGAAAATATATTAAAAGCAGCAAGAGAAAAACAACAAATAACACACAAGGGAATCCCCATAAGGTTAACAGCTGATCTTTCAGCAGAAACTCTGCAAGCCAGAAGGGACTTGCAGGACATATTTAAAGTGATGAAGGAGAAAAACCTCCAACCAAGATTACTCTACACAGCAAGGATATTATTCACATTTGATGGAGAAATTAAAACCTTTACAGACAAGCAAAAGCTGAGAGAGTTCAGCACCTCCAAACTAGCTTTACAACAAATGCTAAAGGAACTTCTCTAGGCAAGAAACACAAGAGAAGGAAAAGACCTACAATAACGAACCCAAAACAATTAAGGAAATGAGAATAGGAACATACATATCAATAATTACCTTAAATGTAAATGGAGTAAATGCTCCCACCAAAAGACACAGATTGGCGGAGTGGATACAAAAACAAGACCCATATGTATGCTGTCTACAAGAGACCCACTTCAGACCTAGAGACACATACAGACTGAAAGTAAGGGGATGGAAAAAGATATTCCATGCAAATGGAAACCAAAAGAAAGCTGGAGTAGCAATTCTCATATCGGACAAAATATACTTTAAAATAAAGACTATTAGAAGAGACAAAGAAGGACACTACATAATGATCAAGGGATTGATCCAAGAAGAAGATATAACAATTGTAAATATTTATGCACCCAATATAGGAGCACCTCAATACATAAGGCAAATACTAACAGCCATAAAAGGTGAAATCAACAGTAACACATTCATATTAGGGGACTTTAACACCCCACTTTCACCAATAAACAGATCATCCAAAATGAAAATAAATAAGGAAACACAAGCTTTAAATGATACATTAAACAAGATGGACTTAATTGATATTTATAGGACTTTCCATCCAAAAACAACAGAATACACGTTTTTCTCTAGTGCTCATGGAACATTCTCCAGGATAGATCATATCTTGGATCACAAATGAAGCCTTGGTAAATTTAAGAAAATTGAAATTGTTATCAAGTACCTTTTCCGACCACAAAGCTATGAGACTAGATATCAATTACAGGAAAAGATCTGTAAAAAATACAAACACATGGAGCCTAAACAATACACTACTTAATAATGAAGTGATCACTGAAGAAATCAAAGAAGAAATAAAAAAAATACATAGAAACAAATGACAATGGAGACACAATGACCCAAAACCTATGGAATGCAGCAAAAGCAGTTCTAAGAGGGAAGTTTATAGCAACACAATCCTACCTTAAGAAACAGGAAACATCTCGAATAAAAACCTAACATTACACCTAAAGCAATTAGAGAAAGAACAACAAAAAAACCCCAAAGTTAGCAGAAGGAAAGAAATCATAAATATCAGATCAGAAATAAATGAAAAAGAAATGAAGGAAACAATAGCAAAGATCAAGAAAACTAAAAGCTGGTTCTTTGAGAAGATAAACAAAATTGATAAACCATTAGCCAGACACATTAAGAAAAAAAGGGAGAAGACTCAAGTCAGTAGGATTAGAAATGAAAGAGGAGAAGTAACAACTGACACTGCAGAAATACAAAAGATCATGAGAGATTACTACAAGCAACTCTATGCCAATAAAATGGACAACCTGGAAGAAATGGACAAATTCTTAGAAATGCACAACCTGCCAAGACTGAATCAGGAAGAAATAGAAAATATGAACAGACCAATCACAAGCACTGAAATTGAAACTGTGATTTAAAATCTTCCAACAAACAAAAGCCCAGGACCAGATGGCTTCACAGGCGAATTCTATCAAACATTTAGAGAAGAGCTAACACCTATCCTTCTCAAACTCTTCCAAAATACAGCAGAGGGTGGAACACCCTCAAACTCATTCTACAAGGCCACCATCACCTTGATGCCAAAACCAGACAAGGATATCACAAAGAAAGAAAACTACAGGCCAATATCACTGATGAACATAGATGTAAAAATTCTCAACAAAATGCTAGCAAACAGAATCCAACAGCACATTAAAAGGATCATACACCAAGATCAAGTGGGGTTTATTCCAGGAATGCAAGGATTCTTCAATATACGCAAATCAATCAATGTGATAAATCATATTAACAAGTTGAAGGAGAAAAAACATATGATCCTCTCAATAGATGCAGAGAAAGCTTTCGACAAAATTCAACACCCATTTATGATAAAAACCCTGCAGAAAGTAGGGATAGAGGGAACTTTCCTCAACATAATAAAGGCCATATATGACAAACCCATAGCCAACATCGTCCTAAATGGTGAAAAACTGAAAGCATTTCCACTAAGACCAGGAAGAAGCCAAGGTTTCCCATTCTCACCACTCTTATTAAACATAGTTTTGGAAGTTTTAGCCACAGCAATCAGAGAAGAAAAGGAAATAAAAGGAATCCAAATTGGAAAAGAAGAAGTAAAGCTGTCACTCTTTGCAGATGACATGATCCTATACATAGAGAATCCTAAAGATGCTACCAGAAAACTACTAGAGCTAATCAATGAATTTGCTAAAGTAGCAGGATACAAAATTAATGCACAGAAATCTCACATTCCTATACACTAATGATGAAAAATCTGAAAGTGAAATCAAGAAAACACTCCCATTTACCATTGCAACAAAAAGAATAAAATATCTAGGAATAAACCTACCTAAGGAAATAAAAGACCTGTATGCAGAAAACTATAAGACACTGATGAAAGAAATTAAAAATGATACAAACAGATGGAGAGATATACCATGTTCTTGGATTGGAACAATCAACATTGTGAAAATGACTCTACTACCCAAAGCAATCTACAGATTCAATGCAATCCCTATCAAACTACCACTGGCATTTTTCACAGAACTAGAACAAAAAAATTCACAATTTGTATGGAAACACAAAAGACCCCGAATAGCCAAAGCAATCTTGAGAAAGAAAAACAGAGCTGGAGGAATCAGGCTTCCTGACTTCAGACTATACTACAAAGCTGCAGTAATCAAGGTAGTATGGTACTGGCACAAAAACAGAAAGATAGATCATTGGAACAGGATAGAAAGCCCAGAGATAAACCCACAAACATATTGTTACCTTATCTTTGATAAAGGAGGCAGGAATGTACAGTGGAGAAAGGACAGCCTCTTCAATAAGTGGTGTTGGGAAAACTGCACAGGTATATGTTAAAATATGAGATTAGATCACTCCCTAATGCCATACACAAAAATAAGCTCAAAATGGATTAAAGACCGAAAGGTAAGGCCAGAAACTATCAATCTCTTAGAGGAAAACATAGGCAGAGCACTCTTTGACATAAATCACAGCAAGATCCTTTTTGATCCACCTCCTAGAGAAATGGAAATTAAGAAAAAATAAACAAATTTGACCTAATGAAACTTCAAAGCTTTTGCACAGTAAAGAAAACCATAAACAAGACCAATAGACAACCCTCAGAATGGGAGAAAATATTTGCTAATGAAGCAACTGACAAAGGATTAATCTCCAAAATTTATAAGCAGCTCATGCAGCTCAATAACAAAAAAACAAACAACTCAATCCAAAAATGGGCAGAAGACCTAAATAGACGTTTCTCCAAAGAAGATATACAGACTGCCAACAAACACATGAAAGAATGCTCAACATCATTAATCATTAGAGAAATGCAAATCAAAACTACAATGTGATATCATCTCACACCAGTCAGAATGGCCATCATCAAAAAATCTAGAAACAATAAATTCTGGAGAGGGTGTGGAGAAAAGGGAACAGTCTTGCACTGCTGGTGGGAATGTGAATTGGTACAGCCACTATGGAGAACAGTATGGAGGTTCCTTAAAAAACTACAAATAGAACTACCATAGGACCCAGCAATCCCACTACTGGGCATATACCCTGAAAAAAACCATAATTCAAAAAGAGTCATGTACCAAAATGTTCATTGCAGCTCTATTTACAATAGCCCGGAGATGGAAACAATCTAAGTGTCCATCATCAGATGAATGGATAAAAAAGATGTGGCACATATATACAATGGAATATTACTCAGCCATAACAGGAAACGAAATTGAGCTATTTGTAATGAGGTGGATAGACCTAGAGTCTGTCATACAGACTGAAGTAAGTCAGAAAGAGAAAGACAAATACCATATGCTAACACACATATATATGGAATTTAAGAAAAAAAAATGTCATGAGGAACCTAGGGGTAAGACAGGAAAAAAGACACAGACCTACTAGAGTATGGACTTGAGGATATGGGGAGGGAGAAGGGTAAGTTGTGACAAAGCGAGAGAGAGGCATGGACATATATACACTACAAAACCTAAGGTAGTTAGCTAGTGGAAAGCAGCCGCATAGCACAGGGAGATCAGCTCAGTGCTTTGTGACCGCCTGGAGGGGTGGGATAGGGAGGGTGGGAGGGAGGGAGACGCAAGAGGAAAGAGATATGGGGACATATGTATATGTATAACTGATTCACTTTGTTATAAAGCAGAAACTAACACACCATTGTAAAGCAATTATACTCCAATAAAGATGTAAAAATAAATAAATAAATTGTGATGAAGAATGTTATTTTTCATATATGCAGAATTTTTTTTAACTCTTACGAAATTTTTTAAATGGAAAGGGATGATTCATACACCCCTCCACCCCCGTTTCTTACAGTTAAAGAAAGACAGAGAGACTGACTTTGGAAAACTAACGGACAATATTCAACAATTTGCAAAATGTTTATTAATTTTCTAAAGTTTACTGCAGTCCTGTTAGTATTATCGCAGACCCGGCATGGCTCTATATAAAATAAACCACCAATGATATTAGAATCCAGAGGAAGGAAATAGTATCAAAAGTTTGGATTGAAATGAATGGTCAAGGTTTTGAATTTCCAGGAAGGGCAGCATTGCAATGAATTCTAGATGGAGTAGGCAGGGAGAGAAGGAGGTGACAGGAATGAGCTAACCTCTGTCAGGAAGAGTAATAATGCAAAATGCTGTCATCAGTGATTTCAGACTTTAGAGTGCAAAGGAATCACATCTTTCCAAAATGTAGCTTTTGATAAAATAAGTCTGGTTTAGAGCCTGAGAGTCTACATTTCTAACAGACTCCCAGGTAATCCAGTGCTTTGCTTCCATAGACCACATTTTGAGTAACAAAACTGTGATAGATTCAACTACCACAGTCACTAAATAACTCACATTTATATTGATGCTTTGTTGTCTAAGATCGGCTTTCACATGTTTTACTTCATTTGATTCTAAATGAATGAAACAGGATTCTGTGAGTATCTGCTCTTATACGTCACCTCAAATCTTCTACATTGCCTTTCCCAAACTGGATGTGATTAGATATACCGGCAATAAAAATGCTCCACACTCAAAGAAGTTTGAAAAACGTTGAGTTAAACACAGTTAGATAAGTTCCCTCACTACAAGCCTTTCAGAGCCTTAAACACAAATGTACATTATGAATCTTCAAGAAAGAAAATTGATCACACATAATGCTTTCTTCATCGTAAGGCTATTAATACTTCATGGAGTAGCTTCCCTATGCTGTGAATAATGAGGTTTTGAATACAAGTTCTGAGGTCTCATTGGTTCTTAAGTTCGTAGATACTACTTTGCTCAGTGCAAGTGGTGACCTATACTGAAGTGAAAGTCACTGATAAGAGAGTTTTCAAAGATGACCAAAGCATCAGGTTAGAAATAATGATCACCTTCGGGCCAGTCAGAGCAATCTTTGCAATCAATCAGATGAGGTTGAGCAGAGAGCGACTTCTGTAGAAAATACTGGAAAGAGCATGATGCTGAGAATGTACAGAAGACATGTTACAAAATTAGGATGTTACCATTTCATAGGGTACAACATAGCTAGAACCTGTGAAGAAATGATGGTAGCAAACAGAACAGACCAGTCTTCTGTGTACCAAACAGAAATGGACTGACTCATGAAAAGTAAGGCAGGAAGTGCCCAACCCAGGGATATGGTTTAAACAGAAGTTTTCCAATTGTGCTGCATAGTGCCTTGTAATCATTGCCTTTGCAAGCGAAGACTAAGAGCAAACGCTTTGCAGCACGAGATTTGGGAAGTCTGATCTCACCCCTGCCCACTATGATGACTGGATAAGAAGCTTCTAACTATATAAAATATGTGAAACCCAAAGCTTCAAGAAATACTCCTCTGGCATTTTCTTGGACTGGTCATGTTGAACTAAATGGTAGATTGAGGGTTTGCCTACAACAAATGGACACAGGGTGCTGATGGGCCACTTCCTTCAATGAATTCTGAGTAAGCCAATAATGAACTTGTTCCTTTTAACATAAAAAATGAAAAGAGCTTCAACCAAACTGGCTTTATCTTTTCTGCGTATGTAGAATTTTATGCTTTCAAACTTCAGGAGGAAGTAGCAAATATACTCTCATGATAGCTAATGAGGATCCCTGATGTCAAAGTCTCATCTATATGGGACTAGAATGTGATGATTCTCAACATTTAACTGCATCAGAATCACCTGGAAAATTTTTTAGACACAGAGTACTGCAGCCCACCCTAGAGTTTCTGATTCAGCAGGATGGGGATAGGGCCTGAGAATTTGAATTTATAACAAGATCTCAGGTGACGCTGCTCTGCTGGTCCAAGACCCACACTTTGAAGAAGACTGCTGGAATGGAAGGAGCCTTAGTGATCACCTGGGCCATCCCCTTTACCTTACAGATGCAGAGTCTGAGGAACATAGAAGAACTTAGCACCCAAGCTGGGGCAAGAAACCATCCCCTTGACCACAAGTCATGTGTGCCATCCCTGCAGTATACCCAGATCTCTGCTGCTTCAGTCATGTCCAGTTTCTCAGAATGTCACACAGCTCCTGCCTACACTCTCCTTCTCTCCATTCCTGTATCAGGAAAAATTATGAAAGACTTTGATGTGGGCAAAAAATTACTGGGTGTCCTGTTCATCTACCTTTCTAGTCTATCTTTGCCTTTTAATGTCTTTCTGCTATTTTATGACTCTAAAAGTTGCAGAAAACTGATGATAATGCAAATGATTCTTGTCTGTAAAAATGCAAGTGAACTGGGCCTTGTGAAATAAAATTGATCATTGTGTTATTAACCAGATATGCCTCTATTTGTAAAATTATTTCAGCATTCTCAGTTGCCTGTGTGTATGTGTGTGTGTGTGTGTGTGTGTGTGTGCGTGTGCGTGTGTGTGTGTGTGTGTGTGTGTGTGTGTGTCTTTTAATTCTCTCTTGATTCTGTAACACCTTACTGGGTCCCACATTAAGTAATGAGTTAAGTAAAATCACTGGCATGTGCTCATTTCATATTTGTATGATTTGTGTATCACAATTTTACTTTTTTTAAAAAAAATCTTTTAACATCCTAAAAAGGGGGAGTCCTCTTGAATGACAGATTAAGGATCTTCAAAAATAAACTACTTCATAGAAGCAATAAAAGCAGTGGCAAAAATTGTCCAAATCAACTTTTTCCGGAAGTCTGGAAATTAACTAAAGGATTGCAAAATTCTAAGGAGTGTTTATCGAGAAAAATCGTTGAATTTTGGTAAGAACAGCTAGCTGCTTTGTGGCATTTTAACTTGACCTAATCCCATCTTCCTCTCCCCATCTCCATGGTAGCCTTGAAAACAAAAGGCATCACAACTATGGTAGTTGTGCAAACTAGCAGTCTAGCAACCACTGGACAGGGTAGAACGGATTTAGAGCTTCCCAAAAGCCCTGTAGTTGTTAAGATTTGACCAGTGCAGCAGCTCATTGAAAATCCCCATTCTCAGGGCTTATATTTATTTGACCTGACTCAGGACATGCTCCGGGCCAACAGTCCCATCTCTAGGGAATTTGCTGGAAGAAAACAATCAGTGACAATTGTTTAACAGTGCAGCTGCCTGGGATGATGTTACTGGGTAGAGTTAACCAAAACACTTAAAAAGAACAACTGGGGAATGAGAGGTCCATGTAGGACTTTTAAAAGCTCACGCATATTCTTAGGAATCTAGAAGACCATCATAGGGCTGTGTGTTTGCACAGGAAAGACCAAAGAAAGTTCTAAACTCTCATTGTTAGCTTGCCTTGAGGCTCTGCACAAGCAGAAAGTAAAGACTAAGGTAGAGTTGTAAACTGCCTGTAGGATCATTGAAGACATACCCCAACACACACATATAGCCAATCAACAAAAGCTGGGAGAGTTACTGGTTCAAAGCATTTATGAGAATCTCTTCTAATCATTAGCTGAGACTTCAATGGCCACACATGACAAAGAATACAGACTTTATAGAATTAGTCCAGGAAAGTCACAAACAAATGAATAAACAAACAGCAACAATAATAACAAAAACAAAACTAGCAACAACAACAAATCCTGGGGACAAGACAGTGTCTGATTGTCAGAGTCACAGCAATACATTATTTTAAATGTTCAGTTTTCAACAACAACAAAAAATGAGATACACAAAGAAATACAAATGCATAGCCCATTCAAAAAAAATAAATAAATAATCAGTCAATTCTCCCTGACAAAGTCCAGATTTGGACTTACTAACCAAAGACTTTAAGATGATTTTTTTTAGTGAACTAAAGGAAAGCATGTCTAAAGAATTAAATGAAAGTATAATAATTCAAAAATACAATTAAGAAGACAATTCCATTTAAAAGAGTATAAAAAATAAAGTATTTAGGAATAAGTTTTTTTGAAGCATAAAACTTGTACTGAAAATCTGTAAAACATCATTGAAAGAAATTAATATCTAAATAAATGCAAAAATATCCTATATTCATGGATCAGAAGACTCTATCCTTAGGATGGCAATATTCCACTAATTGATCTATAAATTCAACTCAATCCCTATCAAAATCCCATCTTCTCTTTTTTGCAGAAATTGACAAGTTGATTCTAAAATTTACGTGGAAATTCATGGAAACTGAACTACACAAAGCAATCTTGAAAAAGATGAAGAAAATTGTAAGATTTAGACTTCCCAGTTTCAAAACTTACTACAACATTACAGTAATTTAGACAATGTGGTGCTGGTGTAAGGATAGACATATAGATTAATGGAACAAAACTGAGTTCAGAAATAAACCCTTACATTGATGGTCAATTGGTTTTCAGCAAGACAATTCAATTGATAAACAATAATCCTTTCAACAAATGATGCTGAAACAACTGGATGCAAAAGAATAAAATTGAACCCCTACCTAAACACCATATATAAAAATTAACATAAATTTGACCATGACATTGGGTTAGGCAATGGTTTTTTAGATATGACACTAAAAGCACAAGCAACAAAAGAAAAAATAGATTAATTCAATTTCATAAAAAGTAAAACCTTTTTGTGGTTTTATTTTACAGTAAAGAAAGTGAAAAGACAGCCCACAGAATTATAGAAAATATCTGTAAATCATATTATATATCTGATAAAGGGCTTATATCTGGAATAAAAACAAAACAAAACTCTTACAACTCAACAATAAAAAGAACACAACAAAAAAAGGAGGAAGAATTTCCTCCTTGTAAATGATACTCATGAAAAGATACTCACTATTAGTCATTAGGAAAATGCAAATCAAAATCATAATTCGATACCACTTCATACCCACTAGATGGCTGTAATCAAAAAGACCAGTAAGAACTATTGAGAAATATGTGGAAAAGTTGAAACTGTCAGACATTGCTGGAGGGAATGTAAAATGATGCAGCCACATTGGAAAGCAGTTTGGTAGTTCCTCAAAAAGTTAAACATAAAGTTGACCCAGCAATTCCTAGCTATATACCAATTCCTACTCCTACCCAAGAGAACTGAAAACATAGGCTCCCCCCAAAATTTATAAATTAATATCCATAACAGCATTTTCATAATAGCTAAAAAGTAGAAACAACTCAAATGTCCATCAACTGTTGAATAGATAAAATGTGGTATATCCATGTAATGGAATATTATTCAGCATGAAGTACTGATACATGCAACAACATGGATGAAACAATATTTTTCTAAGTGAAAAACCAGATTCAAAAGGCCACATATTATATGATTCCTTTTATATGAAATGTCCAGAATGAGAAAATCCATGGAAACAGGAAGTAGATTAGTGGTTGCCAAGGGTTGAAAAAGGGGGAGTAACAGCTAATGAGTACCAGGTTTCTTTTGGGGGTAGTAAAAACATTTTGAAACTGAGTAGTGGTGATAGCTGCATGACTCCGTGAATATACTGAAAATCACTGAATTGTACACCTTATTTTTTCCAGGTTTATTGAGATATAATTAACATATAGGATTGTTTAAATTCAGGGTGTACAGTGTCATGATTTGATACAACTATGTACTGTGAAATGATCACCACAGTAGGCTTAGTTAACACCTCCATCACCTCATAATTATCATTTCTTTTTGGTGATGAGAACACTTAGATATACTCTCTTAGCAACTTACAAGCATATAATGATACTGTTAACTATAATCACTGTATGGTACATTAGATTCCTCAAAACTGATTCATTTTATAACTGAAAGTTTGTGCCCTTTGACCAAACTCTCCCCATTCCCCCGCCCCCTGCCCCTGACAACAATTCTACTCTCTGTTTCTATGAGTTTGATTTTTTTTTTTAGATTCCACATATAAGTGAGATCACACATATTTCAAGGTCCATCCATGTGGTCACAAATGGCAAGATTTCCTCCCTTCTCTGGATAAATAATACTATATATTACAGCTTCTTTATTCATTTATCTGTAGACAAACACTTGTTTCCATATCTTGGCTATTATGAATAACGCTGCAATGAACGTGGAAGTGCATATATCTCTTCAAGATCCATTTCCCTTGGTTATATGCCCAGAAGTGGGATAGATGGATCATATGATAGTTCTATTTTTAATTTTTTGAGGAACCTCCATACTATTTCCCATAGTAACTGCACCAATTTACATTCCCCCTAACAGTGCAGAGGGATTCCCTTTTCTCTACATCCTTGCTAATATCTTATGTCTTTTGATAATAGCCACTCTAACTTGTGTGAAGTGATACCTCATCGTGGTTTTGAGTTGTATTTCCCTGATGATTAGTGATGTTGAGCGTCTTTTCATGACACTTTTTGGAAAAATGTCTATTCTGTTTCTCTGCCCTTTTTCTTTCTTTTTTTTTTTTTTTTTTTGCTATTGAGTAGTATGAATTCCTTATATATTTTTATATGAACCCCTTATCAGATATATGGTTTGCAAATATTTTCTCCTACTCTATATGTTGCCTTTTTATTTTGCTGAACATGTCCCTGTTAACCAAACTGGAACACTGAATGTATCTTCCCCACAGAAATAATACTACACGTACTTCAGCCACTTGGCAGTAGGATACGCTTGGTGGGCTAACCCTGGAGCCCTCCTAACAATCTTAGAGGATATGTAAGAAACAGAAACTGCATTTCCACTTCCAAACAACCAGTTTATAAATAAACGTTTAGATCAAACTCATTCTTCTGTTCTTCAGCCAAAGATTTTTTATGTCTGACCTTCTTTCTGTTTGTAAGCAAACTGATGCTGCAGTTCTACAGGAAACTCCTGAATATATGTTCTGAAAACTTGGCCAGAGAGAGCACAAGAGGAAGATGGAGCAGGGGTTTTCCTGAGGGTGTGGCAATAGTAATGACTCATGCTACTTCCTTATTCTAACATTTTCCATCAGTGGGGTGGAGAAAGCCCAGTCAGGCCTGGGGGAAGCCATCTTTATTTAGAGGGTGCCCTTTGTATCATGACTGCTTTTTGTTTTCCTTTTGCCACAATGCAAAGCAGGGAAATTAAAATGCAGAACAAGATAGAGTTTAAGATGACAAGAAGAGTCATCTGTTAAATAAATGCAACATACACTAAAATTAATTCCCTAGTGTATGCAAAAAAGAAAGGCAAACTCAACATATTTTTGTGTGTGTGTGTGTAGTCAGGTACTAAATGACTCTTGAATCATACAAAGCCAATAAAGAGAAAAGAGACCAAGAGGAAAAAAGAAGAGAGAGGAGTGCAAAGAAGAGGATAAGTGTGAACATAAATTAGCTTTCCAATGTGGGTAGTCTAGATAGTATCTCAGTTCCCCAAACGATGTTTGTTTTGTAATTTCACTGCATTAGTCTTTCAGATGTTTTCTCTCTAGATGGCTAGAGGTCCACAGTTCCAGACTCTAAATCTGTCTGTTAAAGTAAAGCACTCCTGTCCTTTCTAGGTCACTCCACTCATAAAAAGAGGTTTTTATACCTTGAGAGATTGAGGTTTTTATACCTTGAGAGATTTTTATACCTTGAGAGATTTCTCAAAGTATTGCACAGAGATTAAACATCAGCAATTATATAATGCTATCCATAGCTTAAAACTGAGGGGAAAGAAGCCAAGCTGTTGAAGAAACCAAAGCCAAAAAATGATTGCCCTTTTGTTCATTGAACCATACTGGTTTTGAAATACTATAACTCAGATCATTCAGTGAAAGAAATGTTTGCTTAACATTTTTTCTTCTTTATTAAAAAGAGAGACAGAGTAAGGAAGGCATGAATTGCTGTTCCATAAAACAGGTATAATTACACCCACTGTATGTGATGTTATAAAAATTAAATTTTAAAAATTATAGGTAAAAAACTACAGATAAAACAGTGTCTGACACATGTATCAGTAAGACTTGTCTGTCATAGTTTTTACTTTTATTGTTCTTACTCATTGTTATTATTATAGAGGTGGATCTGAGAGTGACAGAGTGCCTGCAGTAAATGGATGACTGATCCAAATCATTCAGAATGCTTGTGTTGTATCTCATGGACCATGTACAGAAAAGAGAATGATATTTCAGTTTGTATTTGAAAGTATAATTAGTTGATACCAGACCCTCAAAAGAATCCTTAATGTTCATGTTATTATCCAAAATGAGTTTCAGAGCCAAATTCCTGTATGTGAATCTTTGACCGCCCCCAATAATGAATTGTATTCACTAGCTAGTTTCTGAATCTTGAATTATTTATAAATACAAATATGTAAGATGCACCAAAAGCACTTTTTAAAGAAAAAATATGAGAAAAAAATTGTGAAAGATTTTGAACTTTACTAAGTGTCCTGTCCAACTCATATATCTGGGTTATTTAAGCCTTTGTTTGCCTCTAACTAGGCTATTTCACAACCTTTTAGATACAGAAGTTAACTTAGAGAAAATTAATTGTAGTGCAAGGAATGCCTGTCCATAGAAATGCAAATTGTGTTCCTGTGGATATTGACCAGTTTTACCAATTTTGCATCTATTTATAAATTCACATTCTTTATCTGACTATAAATGGGTGCTTCTCTTTTGCACTGCTTGTAGAAGCTATTGGTCTCTCATTAATTCCTGAATTAATATTTGATACATGTACATTTTATATTGTATGAAAGTCATGATTTTATCCTCATTGAAAATTTATCCTTTAATATGTATAAGCTTCAAATTTATATGACTCTCTGAGGAGCACATCTGAAATTCAATCAAGTTACCTCCCTTGCAAACTGGCTAGCCAAGGTCAGAATTATCTTCTTGTGGTTCCTGAACAGTCATTGTTAGAAAATCAGTAAGTCAAACATGGTTGTCTGAGCTTACTAAGTAAAGAGCAGTGCTCTGGGCATTTTGGGATAGCTTCTTCTACACACACACACACACACACACACACATACACACACACACACACACACCTGCAAAGTTTCTAAGGCAACATACAAATAGTTTAACCAAAATGAGTTAAGATCTGTCTAAAGGACTTCCTGGAGAGAAGATGTGGAAGCTACATGTAAGTTAAAAGAGGACAGCAATATTTGCCCATCTCACAAGACTTTATTCAAGGCTACTACTCTTTGATGTTTTAAATTAAATTTTAATTAGTGTCTTCTGAGATAGAAAAACATTGAAAACATTTTGTTCTCATATTTTATTATTATAGTTGTATTTTTTTAATATAAGAATAGAACTCTTCAGCCTTTCTCTAGGAAATAGGTTGCTAAAACTTCAGACCTTTCTTTTTACTTATTTTAATCTTACATAATTACAGAATTGAATATTTTACAACTATAATACAATTCCAGTTAAGTAACATTTTATATAATTGAAATAATTATATGGGAGGAAGTTGGTCAACCCAACTATATAACTATTCCTGTAGGTTAAAGAATTGTAAAGACATTTAAAACATATTTCTATGGGAAGGTGTAGTGTTTCTAACAAAAGTGGTATCAAACTATAATCATATGAGTAGCTGAAGATTATAAATAATGACCTTTTAATGATTATGACTAATGATATTAGTGGGTGTTTAATAGAAAAAGGGAGAAAGTATGAGAATTTAATTTTGTGTCATCGATGTGGAGCACTTAATAAAAGATTACAGAAACCTAGAGAGAGCTTTTTAGAATGAGCTGCAATATCTGTTTCTAAAATTATTAATACTTCTTTTACTTGTGAGTATTCTTCATGCATTGCCTGTTATTAAACTTATTAGAAGGTGAAATAATTTTGTCAGTCACTACTCAGGCATCACTTCCCCTGCAAAATAATCCTTGATGTCTACAAGACAGAAATGTTCTTTCCTTTCTGCTCACACAGTGTATATGCCACAAGTGCTCAGTAATTGCTATTTATACGTGGGTCTATATCTATAAGCGTGGTATAATGGAAACAACATAGAAGTTGGAGTCAAGTCAGAATGAATTCCAAAATAATTGCTAGTTGAGTGATCATAGATGAGCAAATAAACATTATGAACCTCAGCAAGATGTGCATAACAATTGTTATAGTATTATTGTGTATACTTATACATATATACATATATACAATAGTATTATAGTATTATCGCCAAGATTAAGGGAAATTACATATGTTGTTACCTGGAGCATAGTGAGTGCTCAATAAGATTATACAAGTATTTCCACCGTACTTATTTACATCATAAATAAGCTATTTTTGTCTGTTTCATTATATATTTTCCATAGAGCGTATTACCATATTTACTATAAAATGCTAAATAGATATTATAATAGAAAATTGGAAAAACCTAACATTACAACATTACAATACTAACGTTGTTAGTATTGTTAGTATTTCTCACACCATCCCTCTTGTTTTGATAAGTCATCATTAGTATTCATTTTTTCCTCGCCTTCACTAGAAATGGTGTTTTGACACCAGTGTTTGAAACAAATGAAAATGGTTGAGAAATTCATGATCATTGCAAAATGCTCCTGGTGTTTCTTCTTCATTATTTACAGAGAGAGACTAATGCCCAACTTGCTGAGCTGGGTAAGGATGAAACTTTCACCCAGGCTCCATCCTGCCTGTTCACAAACTTTGGCCTAGGTGAAGGGGGCAGGGGTGGTCAGAGGAGTGAGACTCTGACATGTGAGGAGTCACCCAGCCTGACTCAGCCATCTAGCTGGGTGGTGTCTCACCACCCAGCTCATGCATTCTCATAATGGTCAAACCAGATTCCAGCCAGTCCTGAACCTGCCACTGTCTTTTCCCCTGAGATGTCGTCTACCTGAACTCCATTTCCTCACATTTCGGCCTGCGTCCTTTGCAGCTCAACTTACTTTCCATCTTTTCTAGAAAATCTTTCCTGAATTATCTCCCTTTCTCTAATAACCCCCTTGCACTCCCCACCCCACCACAAGAAACAAAAATAATCTCTTGTAGGCCATATTCCTTTCTCGTAGTGTTGACAGAATACAGGAAGTCCAGTCAAATCTTAATTTTAATAAACAATTTAAAACTTTTAGTATTAGTATGTCCCCAATATTCCATGAGATGTATATATACTATTTGTTGTTTATCTTGAATTCAATTTTAATCGGGCACCCTGTATATTTGTTTAGTAAATTGTGTGCCCCTACTCTCCTGTCTTGCACTATAGTATGGTACTATGTCACTTGTCTTGTATCACACCATGAGTCATAAGTGTTATCCAGGCTGCAGGCTCTTGAAGGCCAGGAATAGTGTCCAATTCCTTTGTGTCACCACCACTTTTACCTCACCCTTCCTGATGCTTCACACCAGTGTCTTAAATGCCACTGAGAGAGCAGGACTAGGATCCTCATTCATTCTTTCATTCCTTCCTTCAGTTAACAAATATCCATTAAATACCTACCAGCTGCCAAGCACTGAAGTATATTCTGCAGATACAACTTTAAACAAGATACAACAACTGTCCTCAAGGAGCTCCCAGCTCATTCAGGCAGACAGGCATGTCAGGAAGCCATTTCAATCAGTACGATAAATTCTAAAATAGGGTAAGATGTGAACACAGGGGAAAGGCACCAAACCCAGTCTTCAGGGGTCCAAGGAGACGTCTGAGAGGAAACAGCAGGGAGGCGGAGACCTAATCATTAATAAGAGTTAACCAGGGGATGGCAAAGAAGGCTTTCCAGACAGAGAGAGTGGCATGAACAAAAGCTGAAAGTAAGAAAGAACATGGCATCAATGTTTAATCACTTAATTAAATCTTCCTTTTAGTTCAAGTTTTTTCTGACCCATGGATACCACTGTCTTTTGAGGACTCAAGCCTCTTAACAGGTTTTCTCAAGGAATTCAATGATGACAGCTTTTCTTTCTCTCTTACCTCATCACCTCTAGGCTGGTTTCTTTTCTCCTTGTAATCCAAGCATTTTGTTCAGTAACGTAGAGCTAAAAGTGACCAACTGTCTTGGCTTCCTCACCTTCCTTTCATCAGTCTCACTCTCCCTGCTCCATCCAAGGTTCTTTCTTCTTTTTCCCTCTGTTTACTCCTTCCAGCTCTTGTTCTCCCTTGGAGACTGATGCCTGTAACCATGCTACTTTCTAATCCTCTTTAGGTGATTCCACTCGCCCCTCATTCTCTCTTTTCTACATAACCCGACCGTACTCCATATAGTAGTGGTGAGACATTTGTAGGGTTCCAACACTAAAAGTGCAATCACAAGAGAAAAGAAAATCACATCCCAGGTGAGAGGGATAAAAAAAAAAAATGAAGAAAGGAAGTTTTCAGGTGAAACCCATTGAAGTCAAGCTGCTTCTTGACA
The DNA here is from genome assembly GCF_011762595.2 of Tursiops truncatus. Taxonomy (NCBI): domain Eukaryota; kingdom Metazoa; phylum Chordata; class Mammalia; order Artiodactyla; family Delphinidae; genus Tursiops; species Tursiops truncatus. The sequence continues at coordinate 128,600,028 of NC_047037.1, read as the reverse complement.
ATGCCTTTTGGATTAATCAGCTGTTCTTAGGCATTTCCACAACCCTAGCTTGTAGCACAAAGCAAGCACTCAGTAAACTGTTGATGTGAGAATTTACCTTTTTCTAATTCTCTAATTTACCTTGTTCTAATTAAATCTTCAGTTATGGCAAGTGGTAGAATTGAACAAATATGATGAACAGTAGCTAGCTGTCTGTATAAGTGTGAAGCTAGGAATTTGAATATAGAATTTGTGATGACACGGTATTTGTGATGGTTAATTTTATGTGTCCATTTGACTGGGTCGCAGGATGCCCTGATATTTGGTGAAACATTATTGTGGGTGCTTCTATGGGGGTGTTTGGGGATGAGAGTAACACTTAAATTGGTAGACTGAGTAAAGGAGATTGCCCTCCCTAATTGGGTTGGCCTCGCTCAATCACTTGAAGGCCTGAATAGAGCAAAAAGGCTGACCCTCCCCCAAGTAAGAGATTCTTCCTGCCTGAAAGTTATAAAATTGGGACATCAGCCCCTCCTATGTCTCAAATGTGCTGGCCTTGGACAAGAACTACACCACTGGCTCTCCTGGTTCTCAGGCCTTCAGACTCAGACTGGGATGTACACTACCAACTCTCCTGAGTCTGCAGCTTACAGACTCACCCTGAAGATCTTGGAACTTACCTGTCTTCATAATTGCATGAGTATATATATATATATATATATATATATATATATATATATATATATCACAGGAAATAAGGTAATCAGAAGCTACTTTGATTATAATACCTGCCTCTAATTTGTCTTATAAATTTTTCATGATCCAGGTACATCCCTTCTCCCTGGGTAATTAGATCACTCTTTACTACATGTGGGTGATTTGATTCTTATAGGCCATTTTTCCATACTAAATGTCAAGATCCTTTGAAGAATATTCTGTTTATTTGGCAGGAATCGATCCCTTACAAACAGCTCCACAATGTTTGCCACTTGTGTATCCATGACAATAAAGCTGCCTCAGGTACCGCATCGTATAAGGGGTGGTCAGAAGACAGGGAAATGTCTGTGAGTTCTGATATTCAGGAATAGAAGGTAAAAAACTAGGTTAAAACCAAGTAATGCTTTCTCATCAGACACTCTTCTGTCCCATACTGTTATACAAAAGTAAAGATTGCAGAAGTAATAGAAGATGCAAGGACATGGGATGAGGGGATGAGGTGAGAGTTTAGTGAGGACTTCAAGGACATCAAAGTGCTAAACGTACAATGCTAAGCAGGGCCAACATCACAGAAGTGCCATCTGCACAGATGCTCAGAAGGGCCCTGCACTGACTTTAGTGCTCTACTGTCACCATCTTGAGACTCTTAATAAGTTTTGAAACAAGGAGCCCCAAATTTTCATTTTGCACTTGGTCTTGCAAATTACAAAATTGGTCCTGATGCTAAGTAAATCTTCCTTTAAGTTTGGTAACCAGTTATAAGTTCAAAGTAAATGTTTATTCAACTTTCCACCTACTGATTATTCTAATGGTCTTATGTTAGGATCTAAGAATAATAGCAAACCAAACTGAAATCCCATCATCCCATGCTCTACCCACAGATGGAAAGAACAGCAGGCAAGAAAAATCCTTGAGCAACAGCCATGAGGAACTACGTAACAACCAGTCCTCATGCAGAGCTTGAGAAGAGATGCAAGTTAATTAGCAGTATTTACAAGAGCTTGGATAACTGCTTCTAAAATCAAGGACTGAACCTCCAATAATGGGATGATATTGGCCCCCCGCCAGTGAAATAGCTTCAAAATGCCCAGTCGAGGAACTGAGTAAAATAATTTGGCACCATTGTCAAAACCTTCTTTTGCCATCCTTCACTCTTGACAAACTTCCCTCGGTGTAAGAAAAAAGAACTGCCTACAATCTGCAAGTGTATTACTTGCTATACAAAAATAATCACCCTGACTTCCATTTCAGGCATTAAAAGAGACCAAATATCGTATTTCCAGGTTTTAGACAACACATTCATATAAACACAAATGTGCATCAGAGCTTTCCATTTGTTGAAGCATTTGTATTTAACATACTCTGCATAGGCATTAAAAGTGAAGGAATTTGTATATGATTAATATCTTCCAAGAACTCTCATCTGGTGGGACAGAGGATGGCACTGCCACCCAATTGGATAAATGGAGAACTTGGCCTGCTGATTTGGCAATACTTCTGACCAGCTACCAAAATAAAAGACAGCACCAACATCACTGCTGACTCACAACTGTCCTGAAGGTTTGAGTTTCCCTCCTTTGGCAGAATATCCTACTTGTACCCTACATGTTTCACCCTCTATACTTCTCTCCTTCTTCAATGCTAAGTTCCAGGCAATAAGATTGTATTAGTCAGAGTTTGCAGAGAAACAAAACTAATAAACATACATATAGAGAGAGATTTATTAAAAGAAAATGATTCAAGTGATTATGAAGACTGGTAAATCACAAATCTGCCATCTGCAAGCTGAAGACCTAGGAAAGCCAAAGATGTAGCTCCCATCTGAAGACCAGCAGGCTTGAGACTCAGAAGGAGCCAATGTTTCTGTTCTACTCTAAAGGCAAGAAAGAACCGTTGTCCCAGCTCAATGCAGGCAGGCAGGAAGTGTCCTCATAGAAAAGTCAGCCTTTTTGCCCCATTCAGGCCTTCAACTGCTTGAGTGAGGCCCACCAACATTAGGGAGGGCAATCTGCTTTATTCAGTCTTCCAATTTAAATATAAATCTCATGCAAAAGCACCCTCACAGACACACACAGAATAATGTTTGCCCAAATATCTGGGCACCCTGTGGCCCAGTCAAGTTGACACATAAAATTGACCATCTCAGGAAGGTCATTGGAAGCATATTGCGGCAGCTCCCAGGATAATCAGTCCACTCCTAGGCTGCTCCCCTTCTTTGTCTCTTCCTCCTCCAGCTGCCACCATCTTGGACCATGACAACAAGGGACATACCTAAATAACGGCAGAAAAATTGGGGGCCCTGAAGATTGTATGGAGCAGAAACACCATGTCAGCCCAGGACTCTATATCCCCAGTCTTCTACATCAGAGAAGAAAGAAACTTGCACCTCGTTTAATCTGCTGTTATTTGGTGATGATGTTTTGTGGAGAAGGAGGGGATCTGTGAAAGCTGATGCTAATCCTAACTGATATATCTCCCTTTTTCTCCCATTTCACACTGCAGGAGAGAATGATGGATTGGGCAACAAATTAGCTAAAATACCTATGACTAGAAAGAGAGAAAACCCTAAGACCTGTGTAGCCCTCAGCTCTACAGTGAAGGTAACAATCAAACTTTATACAGCACAGTAAAGCTTTTGTGCAGCCTTTCATGACATTATATCTTTCCAAAAATAACCTTGTGAGGCAGAGAAGCCTTATGTTTTAATCCTCATTTTTCTCTCTGAAAAACCTAGGATTGTCCTTGCTTAGATGATAATTTGGTTTTGAATTCTTCATATTAAGCTAAGCAAAACCATGCAGTATCAAGTGGGCAACAATATCTTATTCAATAGAATTCTATCCCTTTACAAACATTTATGGGGAGCTTTAAAACTTCTTTATAAATGCAAATTAAGTCTTAAAGCAAGATTATAACAGTGAAATTCTGTTTTAACCTGATGGACACCAAAATGACTTTGCTAAATTTAAACTGCATTTCAATGGAAACCCATGGTCACTGTGGAACCAAAGGGTATTGAGCCTATTGTTTGTTTGCTGTGATCGTTTGCAGATAAAGCAAGGGAACACTATTATTTGTGTCACAGTGCATGTTAGCCTTAAATCCTGGGAGAAATCCTACAGCTGCAAGAACTCTTTAATTGAGCCCAGAGTTTCTCAAACTTGTGTGACCATGAATCAGTTTTTTGTTTTTTATTGCTTTTTTCTTTTCTGGTTTTGTTTTTTATAAATACTTTACATTTCAAACACTGGTGTTGCAAGAGCGTGTTTTCGGAAGCACTATACCACTTTCTACTTTGAGAACATTTTCTTCTCACTAAACATACTGCAGGGTAGGACAGGGTTGGAGGGGGCAGGGGACGGAGGATTACGTGGCTGCACTTGCGGATTTTTCTCCATACCACCCTCCTTAATTAGGATTACCAGTATTAGCCAATAAGAATACAGGATTCTCAGTTAAAACTGAACTTCAGATGAACAGCAAAAATGAATTTTTTTTTGTATAAGTATGTCCCATGTGATGTTTGGGACCTACGTATACCAAAAATCTATTCATTGTTTACCTGATTTCTGAAATTCAGTTTAACTGGGCACCTTGTACCTTGTCTGGCAACCCTACCCCTAATCCATCGCCAGGGAGGAGGAGCTTCTGGTCGTCCTGGTTCATATTTCGAGGCATTTAATGGGGCTTTATGACTAAGAAGGAGTGCTGGAGTCAAATCACAAGCCTCTGCCTCCAAGTTTGTAAACAGTCTCTCCATGATGTTCTCTTATTTCGGCCTCTTTTTGTGCTACGCTTCCTTACAAGGACCCTGAGTAATATCCTGTAAGACTAAGATTTAGGACAAATGGAGATGCCTTGCCTGAGCCTTAATCCTAAATCTCAAACTCAAACCTAGGTTTGCAGAAAGTCTTGCTTTGGGGGTTTTCGCACCAACAATAATGAGGTGCCTTTTTTCTTATTTCTGGACCAGCTAGCTATAGGTCAATGCATGCCGTTCAGTAGGCTTAATATAAGCTATTGCAATCCCTACAACTATTATTCTTATTAGCACCCTAAATATCTGTATTGACAATATTGCAATGGTTGTGTAACGGTTTGGGGGTGGGAGTCAGTGTACTCAAATGCCATCAACACTCATCTCTCTCTACTTTAGAGAAAAGGAGAACAGACCACCAAATAGAGATTTGCACACAGACCACAATGACCCCGTGGTAAGTCTTGGGTCTTCTTTCTTGCCTGGGATCTGGGAATTGACCACTGTGTTCACCGTGTTAATTTCTAGAAATCATAAAACCCCAAAACTTGATTGACTGACCAGATGTTCTAAGAATACTTAGGGCTGGACACAGGAACAAGTTAATATTTTTTTTAATCTTAAAAAAAGAAAACACCCCAACTTACCCATAATCGATTTCTTACCTTTTTTCCCAGCTATTTTTAAATAATCAAATCACCATAGTCTCTATAGCATTCTGGAGATTACAGGGCTTGTGAGTCATATCCTTATTTACAGGAATGATGGGGGAAAGTCAGCACTTCAGCATTTACTCCATTTTTGAGAAGTGAACAGGAATTAAAAAGCTCAGGGTGGCAGGAGGAAAGCTGTTTAATACATAATTTTACCTTGTCCTACTATTTCTTTATCTTTCCCTTTTCAAGACTCAGACCTGAGAGAACTGCCACTGCCCAGACACGTCCAGTGACAGATACAATATGTTAGTGTAGCAGATGGCAGACACATATTCTTCCTTGTTTGGCTGTTAAAAAACTTGATTCCTCCTTTTTTTCACACTAGCTCAGTCCTTCTGCTCAGAATTTCTTGTCTTAAACTTCTTAGTCCAAAAGAATAAAAAGTTTTTAAAAGAGAAACTCCTTGGGGAAAACTTTATTTTCCAGCTTGTGTGACTCAGACCATCACCTCATGGCCGTTACTTACTGTAGCCTCAATAATCTACTCTCATAAAAGCCTCTTCTTTTATCTCCCTTCCCCAGAGCTGTCTGAGAAATGTGAAAATAGGAGGACTGATTAGGAACATTTTCAAAGTTTCAGGGAGCAAATTGAAATCGATATGATTTTAACACTAGAACTTAAAACCCCCCTGAGTATATAAGACACTTTTCTTTTGGGGAGCATTTGTTTCTAACCATGGGAAATAATATATTCCCCGTTAATTAAAACATAGAAGGTTAGAACTGGAAGGGTGTTCAAAGAAGCTAAAGTTTAAGGCTATCAGCTTTGTGGGTGATTTCATCTCTGCCTTGTGAACATTTCACATGTGTGACGTGATCTGCACGTCCATCTTTGATTATTCCCATTCTTTAAAAATAACATGGACAGGTGGAAAATATTGTCTCAAAAGTTCTAACTGCTTAAGAATATTCTCTTACGAGCTGTGAGTTTGGCAACTTTGAAACATGAAATAAACATTAAAAAACAGATCATAGAAATCTTCATTAAAAGGCAGGATTATTAGTGTCACTCAATTAAATATGTTAATGATGACAGCGGAGGTAAATTCTGTCTTCTATTCTAAGCCAGGCCACATGATACAATTAAGGGTTTACCTTCTCTCTAAGGAGAAAAATAGTCACTAAAATGACTTCTCAAGTAAAATGTATATAATACCCTATACAAATAACCCTATCAACTGTATAGCTAGCTAAATCTGTATAGTATAAATAACGCCATACAGTATAGCACTCTAAGCAACTTAAAATGAAGTAACTTAACAAAGAAAACCCTTGAAACATGTTACCCTAGAAGATAATGTGTTAACATGTTGTCCCTGTCCTTGAAAGTCTTCAGTGGCTTCCTATTGTTTCTAGGATTAAGGCCAAAATTCTTAATGTGATCTTCAAGGTCCTGCCTTATCCTGCAACCTCATCTTGTACCACACTCTCCATACCTCTTCATGCTCAGCCACATGGGCCTCCCTCCAAGTCTTTGAACATGCCCCAGGGCCTTTGCACATGTTTCACTCTGTCTAGACACCTTCCTCCTCCTGCCTTCTTTGCCTCTTTAGCTCTTACTCATCCATCAGATCTCAGCTCAGTAGTCACCACCTTGAGAAAGTCATCCCAGACTCTAAATCTCAGTTAGATTCTCTTTTGTATATGAACTCATAGACTATATTTCTTTTCTGTTTGGCACTTACCTCATTTATTTGTTGTATTTTTTTATCTATTGCCGCATAACAAATCACCCCAAAATTTAGTGGCTTAAAACAGCATTTATTATCTCAGAGTTCCTGAGACTCAGAAACAGGAGCAGCTTGGTGGGTGGCTTTGGTTCAGAGTCTCTCATGAGGCTGCAGCCATTTGCAGCTTCACCTGGGATTGGAGGACTTGCTTCACAGTTCACTCATGTGGCCTCAGGTCCTTACCACATGGGCTTCTCCGTAGGCCTGCTGGAGCCTCTTCAGAACACGGCAGCCAGCTCATCCAGAGCAAGTGATCCAAGAGAGAACGGAGGAGAAGGAAGCTCTGTGTCTTTGTGACCTGGGCGTAGAAGCCACATACTGCCACTTCTGCTTTATTCTGTTTGTCACAAACAAGTTAAGTCCACCCCACACTAAAGGGGAAGAGAAATAAGCTCTACCTTTTGAGGGGATTTTTGGATATATTTAAAACTACCCCAGGTAGGTAGTTAAGTAAATGTTTACCTTCCCTACTAGACTAAGGATTCCTTGACTACTAGACCCACATTCCTGTTGTGCACTGTTGTGTCTCTGACATCTTCCAGAATGCCTGGCAAAGTACAAGCATTCAGAGAAAGAAAGAAGGAAAGAAGGAAAGAAGGAAGGAAGGAAAGAAAGCAAGAAAGAAAGAAAGAAAGGAAGGAAGAAAGAAAGAACGAAAAGAAAGAAAGAAAGAAAGAAAGACAGAAAGAAAGAAAGAAAGAAAGAAAAGAAAGAAAGAAAAAAGAAAGAAAGAAAGAAAGAAAGGAAGGAAGGAAGGAAGAAAGAAAAGAAAAGAAAGAAGGAAGGAAGGGAGGAAAGAAAGAAAAGAAAGAAAGAAAGAAAGAAAGGAAGGAAGGAAAGAAAAAGAAAGAAAGAAAGAAAAAGAAAGAAAGAAAGAAAAAGAAAGAAAGAAAGAAAGAGAAAGAAGGGAGGCAGGGAGGGAAGGTAAAAAGTCAATTTGCATTTGAATCCCAGCCCTGCAAAACACTGTACAAATTATGTAACCTTAGTTTCTGGCTTTGGGGAATGGGGATAATTATAGCTACCTCTCAGGCTGTTCTGAGAATTAAATAATACAGCCTATATGATGAACCTGGATTTTTCTGGTACAGAAAGAGCTCATTAAACATTACTTTTATTCATCTTTTTGCTTCAATGACACCTGCCATCCATCCCAAGGCACATGGATTCTCCTTCTCATTTTGTCTCTCCCAACCCTACTAGTCTGTTCCTCCAATCCAGTTGCTGCCACTCTCCCTTGTTGCACAGTCCTTCCTATTAGCCTGACAATTTCTGGTATCCATCCATCCTGTACACCACAACCCTATTCATTGTCTTCAAGACCAGCCCTGACCATTCACTCCTCTTTTCAAAATGTTTATTTTGTCCAAACTCTCCCACAACCAGGGCCCAGTGGAACTTCTCAACTTAATTTGTCACTATTCCCCTACATATACCCTCTGAGAAGACTATCTACTGCCTCCCAAAGTGTGGAACACTGGGATTGTGTCATTCATTTTTGCTGTTATTCTGCCTTGCACTTGGTAAGTAAATAGTAAACTTCTGTTGAATTGAATTTGAATTCCAGATCCCTTTTAGTTCCTTGTTTGTACTGAGTTAATGATACATCCAAGCCCAGGTACCAGAATGACATCAAGATACCAACATCAATGAGAAGAGAGTGGGCTTTTAGTCACCTGTAACCACATTCTTTTATGTCTATGTAAACTAAATGGCCCACAAATAGCAAATTCTTTAACAGAGCAGTTACACAGTATAATGTGGGTTACATTTTCTTAAATTCTCTAAAGCAAGCACTTCATCTTAATACTAATAGAACCTCTGTGCTCATTTTTAATGCTCTATAAATTTTTCATTATTGCTAATAGCAAGAACATTGTAAATATATTTGAAGATATAAAATTCTTAAATGATTCTGTGTTATACAGACGATAGGCAGCGGTAAATAAGATTGGAGGAAATTTGTCAAATGAATGAAAAGATGAAACTGACAATATAAGAAATTTTGCCTTTAGGTTTCTCTGACAATGCTACAAAAGTAGATGTTTTTATATTTTTAATGAATAAAAGTCTGCTTAAAACTCACCCTCCTATGTTGAATCACTATGCTGTATACCTGAAACTAATATAATACTGTAAATCAGCTATACTTCAATTAAAAAATATTAAAACACACACACACCTATAGAAATGCTTACTTTTGAGTTATGAATAGATATCTTTTGGAAACAGTAAAATTCCAGGCTGAAACTAGAACAGATATGAAAACTATTTACTCAGTGTCTCCTTGACATAATAACAGAGTGTTCAAATATTTTGACCTTGTAAAATTATTTTCATTCTAGTAGAGCAGAGAGATTTTGCAACTATATTTCCATGCCCTCCCCTCCCATTTTCTGTAAGGTGCCATGACTGCTTGAATTCTGTAAATACGTGTAACCCTCTTCAGATGGGCAGTGATCAACAACTAATCGTTGTATTTAAAGCTAGGTAACTTACCCTTCATCCTTCCATTCCATTGGCCTTAGATTTATATAAATTTAGTCAACAAGTCCTTCTTTATATTAGTATATATAAGCCTTGGGGTTCTTTTAAAAAGAAGGCGCTACCAGGATAATAGGGACTTTCACCTTTAGTTAAATGTTAAAGCAGCTGAAAGGTGAATAGGCTCACATAACATTCAAACGTTGAGAGCTATTGAAAAGGCTTCATTTTACAAATGAGGAGACTGAGGTTAAGGATGCTAAGGACCTTATGGACACACACCACATGACAAGAAACCCATGGCCCTGCATCATGTTTCCGCTTGGCATTTGCCCAGCTGCCCAGTGATTAGTCTAACCCAAGGTGCATCAACCTCTGTGCCATTGGCATATTGGGCCAAACAATTCTTCTCTGTTGTGATGCTGTCCTGCGTATTGCAGGATGTCTAGCAGCATCCCCAGCCTCTACTCTCCAGATGCCAGTAGCACCCACCCCCTCATCCTTGTCGTGACAACAAAAATATCTCTAGACTTTGCCAAATGTCCCTTGAGGGTAAAATCACCCCCAGTTGATAACAACCAGTCTATCCCAGGCCATCTTATTGCTTTAATCAGCTATTCTCTTTTATGTTTTCTGGGCAAATACTTTAAGACACTAATGACCATATTCAGTATAGAGCTCTGAGTTATTTATATGAGAAACCACAGTCTTACAAGAAAAGGGACTTCACCGCTTTTTTGGCACTTCCAAATACAACTAAGAACAAATTCTGACTAGGGTTAACCCATCCCAACTTTTAGCATAAATTGAGGTTAAGAAAGAGACAAAATACAGACTGAGGGTTTTGATCTATGTTTAATGAAAAAGAAGTTACAGGAATAGAAATAGATATAAAACAAAGAGATCAATTTGGAAAACTATGGTGATAGATAGAACAAGGGAAAAAATCATTTTAATCTTAAATTTACTCATATATTCTTATTAATCATTGATCCAAAACATCTCCTTAAATCCAAAACAGAGTAATAGTTAGAATTTTACTGTTCAAATTACTGGGCTGTTTTCATGGGAACTCACCAAGGTAATGTCCAAACAATACTTTTCCATTTCTCCCAGAACACACACAAGCAAAGGCAGAGATGTTTACCACGAGGTAACGTGGCATGGAGAAAATACAGCCTTATCAGCTTTTTATTACAACAGCAAGTTAGCACTGGCAAATGTGCTTCTGGCACAAACATGCTTTCCGCTAATATTTTCATGAGAAAGCTTTTATGATATGCAACCATTTATTCTTAGTACAATCAATCATTGAGGGATTAAACCTAACTCTGGTGAACATAAATATATTTGGAGAAGTTTCTGACAGTTCAGATTAGAGCACCGTAGAAATATTGAAGATGTGAAATTTTAAAATACACAGATAAGAAACTGCAGTGAGCATCTTACTAGTTTGTTTCATGGCTGAATTCTGTTCATGATTCTTAGTAGAATCAGTCAATGTTCTATTTCTATCATTTTCTACCGAGATCTACAGTATGATCGTATCTTGCTAAATAAGAAAAAAAAATATCTTTGGAAACGAATTACGATCTCTGAAAACATCTGGTAATAGGTTTGTTTCAATTACCTTATTTAAAATAAAATAACCCTTCTCTCAAACTATATCAGGCAAGCATTAAACTCGTTAGTATAGACGTTGGCCATGTGGGTAATAAGGAGAAGCAATAGATTTTATTCACTATCCCTTTAAAATAAAAATCTTTTGGCCAGTGCATAGCAGCCACCAACCTCTTATGCTCACATTGAATAATTTCAAGTTAGGACGAGCCCTGTCTCTTCTGATACTGTATTCTAAGTTTCTCCAGTTGTTCTATACATTGGGACTGGGCCAGCTTCAATGTCCGATTCTCCTCTGTCAGTGCCTCAAATTCCCGAGCCAGCTGAGCGGCATCCAGCTTCTCCTTTTCTGCCTGATCCAGCTTGGCAATGAGCTCCTTTCTGAAGATTCAGGGGGGCAGGTGAGGAAGAAGCATAAAACATAATGCAAACAGATTGAATTATACAGCAACAGCATAATGGAAGTCGAATATGTCATTCTACTCTTCCAAATTTTACCCATCTCTGCTTGCCTCCTTACTTTTATTTTTCCAACTTCACAAATGTTAGATGCCTTTATTTTATTCCAGCACCTCGTCTAGATATATCCAAAATATTAAACATATACCAGCGCAGATACAGAGAACAAATGTATGGATACCAAGGGGGAAGGGGGGCATCAGATGAATAGGGAGATGAGGATTGACATATATCCACTATTGATACTATGTAGAAAATAGATAACTAATGAGAACCTACTGTACAGCACAGGGAACTCTACTCAATGCTCTGTGGTGACCTAAATGTGGAGGAAATCTAAAAAAGAGGGGATATAAATACACATAAAGCTGATTCACTTTGCTGTACAGTGGAAATTAACAAAGCATTGTAAAGCAAATATACTCCAATTAAAAATAAATAAATAAATAGAAATAAAATAAACATATACCAGCAAAAGCTCAATAAGTCCTTTGACAGTCAAAAGGGGTGATCTTTTAAAGAGTACAACAAATTATAAAAAATTATGACTATTTTGTAGGAAAAGAACAGAAAAATTTGTTTATAATTTAAGATGCTATTGTCTTACAGGTAGGTGAATCATAGTTTGTCCCTTACCTAAGTTTTGTCCTTCAAATTCAGTTATTATCTTCTTTTGTTTTCTATTTCTGAGTTTAACAAATCTTTACTAGGCAAAGTAACAAATCTTTATGAAGAAATTCCAGTTGCCTCCTGCAGATATTATTTTCCATGTCTTTCCCTAGCCCTTATATATATCTTGTCGCCCTAACTAACAAAGCAATATCTCTATGTTTGGTGCTGTCCTGACTCCTGAATTTAGGAAGTAAGCTAAGGTTATTGGAGGGAATTTGTAGTGATAACGCCTAAAACAATAAATATTTGTAAATAATTCATTGATGTAAATACACATAATAAGGAACTAAAGATTTGCAGTCTATATTTAGATTTAATAAACATGACAACCCAAAACAGGTCCATTCCCCTTATATGTGTCAGTTAATCCTAAACTAGACTTAACTGAATTTTCCTTTGCCTCAACATAAGGGTATGTCATATTTCTTTCTCCTCTGTATGCAAAAGTGCAGAGACCTGGAAGACCACTTGAACCAAGTGATTAAACTTGACATCATTAGTAATGAGACCAATAGATGCCCCATGCATCACAAAAGACACAACATCTTTTCTGTGGTATTCCTGCCAAAAAATGCACACATCAGACAACCTCAAATTGAGGGAAATGTTACAAAAGCATTTGAAGCCTGTATGCTTCAAAATGTTAAAACTGCTTCATATTTAGAAAAACTAAAGAGAAATGGCAATGAAATGCAATGTGCAATTCTGGATTGGAAAGAAAAAAGCTGTGAAGGAAATTATTGGGAAAGTGATGCAATTTAAATATGGCCTGTGAATTAGATAATACTACTGAATCAACGCTAAATTTCTTAATTTTAATTATTGTATTGATGTCAAGTGAGAGAATGTCCTTGTTCTTAGAAAATACTCCCTGAAGTATTTAGGGCAATGGAGCATGAGATATATATATATATATATACACACATATATATATATACACACATATATATAATTGTATATGTGCATGTGATATAGATAGATGGATAGACACCCCATCTCTCTAAGAGAGAAAGAGAGAGAGAGCCCCAGTAGTATGTAGCTTTGGGAGAGGGAGAATAAAGCACAACTGGGGAAATTCTTCATAATTAATGAATGCAGTAAAGGAAGTATGAGGGTTCTTTTTACCATTTTTGTAACTTTTCTGTAAATTTGAAACTATCACACAGTTGCCCCAGGAAAAGGATAAAAAGCAAATCAGAATAGAAGTTCTAGTATTTTCTTCCTGCATTCAACAGACTGCTTTGTGTACACAATTTGGTGACCACTGAGCAAAACCAGGCACGGGAAAGAAAGTGCCCAACAGGGACAAAGGGAAGATAATCTGGAACATTCATATGCATATACACAAGGTTCCTTTGGGCTCTTATTGATCTTTGAATCTTCCATAGTATTTGGAATATAAAGGCTCCCAGAGATAAATTAGAAGTTTGGGATTAACATATACACACTACCATATATAAAATAGTTAAACAACAAGGACCTACTGTATGGCACAGGGAACTATACTCAATATCTTGTAATAACCTATAATGGAAAAGAATCTAAAAAAGAATTTATATATATATATATATATATATATATATTTGTATAAAACTGGATCACTTTGCCATACACCTGAAACTAACACAACCTTGTAAATTAACTATACTTCAATTTTTTAAAATGGTTTAAAGAAAGAATATAGGGAATTCCCTGTTGGTCCAGTGGTTAGGCCTCCGCTCTTCCACTGCAGGGGGCATGGGTCTGATCCCTGGTCAGGTTCAGTGCGGCCAAAGGGGGGAAAAAAAAAAGAATATAAAGTCTCCCAATAAATACTTATTGAATAAATATAATTGAAGAGTAAGGTACCTCAGAGACAACGTATATTTTAAAGATGAGGAAACAGAAACTCAAAGTGCTTAATATAATTGGAAAAAGTCACACACCTAATAAGAAGCAGCCATGAATCGAACCTATCCTTCTGATTAAATGCTTAAGGTTCTTTGCCTCTAAACATAGTTTAAGCAATAAATGTCAATAATTAAATATTAGTAAAGTTTCTTACGTAACTATCTTAAAGAAATTGATTAGGAAAATTTATGTAAGTAAAAAGAGACATGCCTCTAAATCCCTCACCCATCAGATCATCTACTCCTGTTCTTTTCTTCCTTTCAAATTAACTGTGTCACACAAATAATGGCTACTGTCCAGGCTCCATATCTGACCTCATTTAAAATTCCTGAGGATATCTGTTATTAGTTTTGACTAACAGGGAAAATAATCACAGATTTTACAACTGAAAGGAATGGTCATGATTGTCTAATCCAATTTTCTTGCATTGGAGAAAGTCAATAATAATTTCTTCCTTACTGGAATCAAGAAGACTCAACTGATAGGTTTCTAAATTAATTTCATGTATTTGATAAGCAGTTACACATCTATTTAATGAATACTGTCAAAACGTCTGTTGCCTCCTGTCCAAGACCTATTTATATAGAAAAATTGATGCTCATTCATTAGCAATTCATAATTAAACCCCAGCACATCAACCTACAAAGATAATCTTATAAATAGATGATCTGGGGAGCAAGTCAATATGTACAATTGGCTAGAATGTGGTCCTGCCTTTGATTTCTTGTTTATCATTTCCCTTCAGCGTAATGTGATAAAGGTGTAGAAGATCATCATTACAGGAATTTTATTTATACCATAGTTTTCCAGATGATGTACCTCAACAGTGAAAAGGTCATAACCTTGGGTCCACCATAGATCATCTGCTGGCCCCATCCTAAGCCACATGCCTGGATAAGTTTTTATTTGCTAAAACAAATGGGGGAAGGGGAAATCCAAGTGAGTCGGTAAAGAGAACTAAAACTTTCTGCAAACTAATTTCAAAATTAAGGAGATTCTTTATGTTGTAGGAGGTTGGGAAATGGATTCATCATTAGTACAAGTATTTCTCTGTTTCTGGAAAGACCAGAACTCTTGGAACTTTCTAAGTTAACTAAAGACTTTTATTTGGAAAAGACAAAATCCTAGGCAGTTTAGTCCCCAGGAGCTAAAGCGTTTTGAATAATAATGTAACAAAGGGTCCTCCTTGGTGGCACAGTGGTTAAAAATCCACCTGCCAATGCAGGGGACATGAGTTCGAGCCCTGGTCCAGGAAGATTCCACATGCCTCAGAGCAACCAAGCCTGTGTGCCACAACTACTGAGCCCGTGCTCTAGAGCCGCGAGCCACTACTACTGAAGCCCACGCACCTACAGCCCGTGCTCCTCAACAAGAGAAGCCACCGCAATGAGAAGCCCGTGCACCACAATGAAGAGTAGCCCCCGCTCGCCACAACTAGAGAACACCTGCGTGCAGCAATGAAGACCCAATGCAGCCAAAAATAAATAAATTTAAATTAATTAATTTAAAAAAATAATAGTGTAATAAAATACTATCTTCATCATAGGAGAATTTTAGCTTAAATTGTGATTTAGCCTGTACTGTTAGTGGTTCTTGAAAGATGTGTGTTCTAGCACCAACATTTATACACAGGAGAGGAGTAGATGCTTCAAGATGACATAAAGGATGTGAAAGTTCACCTTCATCTTATGCAGGTGAAGGAACAATAAATGGTATTGAAATGGAATTTCCAAAACGCAGTCTAGACTTTGGTATTGAAGCCCTACAAATGAATGATGCAGGAAGAATAAATTTACCCTATCTTCTGGGAGCCAAAGGGCAACACCTTACCTTTGCAGGAAGAAGTAAGATTTGCTCTAGAGTTTCTCAGCCTTGGCACAATTGATCTTTTGGGCCAACTCTTTGTTGTTGGTGGCTGTCCCAGACATTGGCATTATAGAAGGTTTAGCAGTATCCTTGGCCTCTACTCCCCAGATGTCAGTAGCACCTCCCCTCACCCCACATCATCACAACCAAAAATGTCTCTAGACATCGCCAATGTCCTAGGGGTAGGAGGCTGAGGAATCAGTCTAGTTAAAAACCCCTACTCTATAGCAAATGGAGATTTCCACTATCAATCACCCGAAAAAGAGTTAAATTCTGGGTTAGGAATAAGGGGAAAGGCAAAATGTTTTCCTCGTTCTGTTTTTTGTTTGTTTCCTTATTTTAATTAATTAAGTAATTTTATTAAAGTATAGCTGCTGTACAATATTATATAAGTTACAGGTGTACAATACAGTGATTCACAAATTTTAAAGGTTATACTCCATTTATAGTTATTATAAAATATTGGCTATATTCCCTGTGTTGTACAATATATCTTTGTAGCTTATTTTATACCTAATAGTTTGTAGCTCTTACGTGCCTACCTCTATACTGCCCCTCCCCTTTCCCACTCCTCACTAGTAACCACTAGTTTATTCTCTATATATGCTAGTCTGCTTCTTTTTTGTTATATTCTCTAGTTTGTTGTATTTTTTTAAATTTCACATATAAGTGATATCATCAGTATTTGTCTTTCTCTTAGACATAAACTTAAAATAACTATGATTAATATATTCAAGAAATAGAAGAACAGATGATATATTTCAATAGAAGACTGGAGTCTACCAAAAATATCAACAGAATACATTAATTGAAAAATTAGATGAATTCCAAGTAAAATCTAGAGTTTGTTAATAGTAATATATCAATGTCAGTTTCTTAGTTTCGACAAATGTACCATGGTAATGTAACATGCTAACGACTGGGGAAACTGGCTGAGGGAAAAATGTTTCCTCATTCTGCTCCCCTAAAGATTGGAGTTTCTTTCCTTAGCAAGAGAGACAAAATTAAAGGCACTCTCACTGAAGAGAGGTAAATATTCTGTCCCTTTTAATGTGGTTCCAGGCAGAGAGGATTAGGTGGAGAGATACCTGGGAATGAGATTCCAGTTAAAAGACTGGACTGCCTATAATTAGGTATAAAATGCCCAAATCATTATGACTGGGGCATAAATGGAAAGTGTAATCTCACAGTCTAATGAAATCTGGTATATTGGGATTTCACATAAAATTAAATCCTCAAACAAAAGAATCCCCTTGTCCACACGGGGATGGGGAAGGGTAAGCTGGGATGAAGTGAGAGAGTGGCATGGACATATATACACTACCAAATAAAATAGATAGCTAGTGGGAAGCAGCCGCATAGCACAGAGAGATCAGCTCGGTGCTTTGTGACCACCTAGAGGGGTGGGATAGGGAGGGTGGGAGGGAGACACAGAGGGAAGAGATATGGGGATATATGTATATGTATAGCTGATTCACTTTGTTATAAAGCAGAAACTAATACACCATTGTAAAGCAATTATACTCCAATAAAGATGTTAAAAAATAAAAAGAATCCCCTTGTCCACACCTCTGCCTCTGAGTGAAGAGCCAAGACAGTTCTTTGGTCCTTCTACTCATTCACTTGACAAGTATTTGTTGAAATCCTATTGCAAACCAAACCAATTCTTGATAGACTGTTAGTCTCGGGGAGTGTATCTCCACTGTTGGAAAATGAACTCAAAACCTATAAATTATACAGAAGGCATCTTATCCATATTAGACATCTTAGGAATGAGGATAGAACTTTCCACACATTACTACATATCCTGCAAACACTTGTGGAGAAATACCTCAATTTATTGTTTCTTTATGACAGTAGAAACCTGCTTTCTGAGGGCTGTGTAAAGATTTAAGAAAAATGTACCTGGAATAAAAAAGTGAGGTTTGGTTTTCAATGTTTTCTAACTGCGGTATCGTTTTGCAAAGAAAATTGTACCCTGAAGTGAAGCAAATAAAACACATAAAATTGAACTTCCCCTGTTTGGCCCTTGTACAGTACCCTGCCCCCCCATCACCCTCACCATCCCCAATCTCTGAGAGGTTTCCTAGAACCCAGTTTAAAAGCCTCTGCCTTCAGAAATGCCCATAAAGAAATAAATGTTTCTGATTAATAATAAAAACCTCTTGTTGGAAATTTCAGGATAAAGTAAATACCATGACTAAAAACAAATCAGAATGAGGCTATTTCTAGACTATGCCTTTACAAATTACTTATGCTCCCTTTTCCCCCATCCTGATATGTTCCCCTCGATGAGATGTTGCTCCCTCAATCATCATTTTGTGTATCTTAAAAAAGGCATGAAAATACAGGTCTTATACTGATTGTGGTACTCTCATATGAAAACAGTTTTCTAATGTTTTGCAACTAAAATTATATACAACATTTTTAACTCAATAATAAAAAGACAAATAACTCAACTTAAAAATGGGCAAAGGACCTGAATGGACATTTCTCTAAGAAGTCATAGAAATGCCAAAAAGCACATGAAAAGGTGCTCATCATTTTTAGCTATCAGGGAAGTGTAAATGAAAACCAGAAAGAAACATCATTTTACACCCACTAGTGTAGCTATAATCAAAAAGACATAATAGGTGTTGGCAAAATGTGGAGAAATTGGAAACTTCATACATTTCTGTTGGGAATATAAAACGGTGCAGCCACTTTAGGAACAGTCTGGCAGCTCCTCAGAAGGTTACACATTGGGTTATCATATGACTCAGTAATTCTACTCTTAGGTACACACCCAAGTGAATTGAAAAGATACATCCACACAAACACTTATACATAAATGTTTGTAGCAGCATTATTCATAATAGCCAAAAGTACAGACAACTCAAATGTCCATCAACTGACAAATGGCTAACTAAAATGTGATATAACCATATAACAGAACATTATTTGACAATAAAAAGGAATGAAGTACAGTCATACCTCATTTTATTGCACTTTGTTTTATTGTGCTGCACAGATATTGTGTTTTTTTACAAATTGAAGGTTTTTGGCAACCCTGCAATGAGCAAGTCTTTGGCACCATTTTTCCAACAGCATTTGCTCATTTCATGTGTCTGTGTCACATTTTAGTAATTCTTGCAATATTTCAAACTTCTTCATTATTATTATATTTGTAATGGTGATCTGTGATCAGTGATCTTTGATTTTATTATTGGAAAAAGACCACGATTCGTTGAAGGCTCAAATGATGACTAGCATTTTTTAGCAATAAAGTGTTTTTTAATTAAAGTTTGTATGGTTTTTTTTAGACATAATGCTATCGCACACTTAATAGATTACAGTATAGTGTAAACATAACTTTTGTATTCACTGGGAAACCAAAAAATGTGTGTGACTCTCTGTTGTAATACTCGCTTTATTGTAGTGGTCTGGAACCAAACCTGCAGTACCTCTGAGGTCTGCCTGCACTGATGCATGCCACAGCAAGGATGAACCCGGAAAATATTATGCTAAGTGAAAGAAGCCAGTCACAAAAGACCACATACTGCATGATTCCATTTATCTCAAATATCCAGAATAGGCAAATACATAGAGACAGAAAGTAGACTAGCGGTTGCCAGTGGCCGGCGGGAGGGAATGGGGAGTGACCACTCAGGGGTACAAGGTTTGTTTCTGGGGCGATGAAAATGTTCTAAAATCGTGATGGTGGTTTCACAGCTCTGTGAGTCTACTGAAAACCACTGAATTATTTTTTAAGCCCCTGAATTATTTCTTTTAAGTTATATAACATTTTTCAACCTGACTTTTCTAAGATTTTATCTTTTTCTGACAGTCTAAGTCAATCTTTTAAACACCGGAACACCTCGCACAATTTTTCACATATAAGGCAGAAGAGTGGTCTCTCCTCTGAACAAGTTAAAACACAAAGCAAGTTTTACTAATGGTAAATCTATTTGTAGAACTAATTATAGTTTAACCATATATTTTTTAAACTGCCAGACAATTCAGTGATAAATATCAAATGCCATAAAATATCTGTACCTCACTTCCATGAGTTTCCATTACATACACAAAACCTATATGTGTTCTATAAAAATGCTTAGAATATTTATTGAAAAAAGTATGTATACATTTTATGTTACTATATAAGCAATTATATAAAAAATACCTATTCACATCCAAAAGGCCTAGAAAAAATAGACAAAAATGATAGTAGGAGTTCTGTAAAGTTGTCAGAATTCTTGGTAAATTTTTAAAGCTTTCAATAAAATTGTCATTTTTTTTCAGTTAAGAAGAGAGAAATTTCCAATGAAAGTAAGAACAAGCTTTTTGCATATCACTGGTCAATAAGCCAGAAGCTATTCTTTAAATTAAATTCATCCCATGCTGAATTTGTAATCCCAGATAATGTTTGACTGTCTTTATCCACCCAACAGACATGATTTAAAACAATAGTTATAATCAACTCTTCTCCCCTCCCCTCTGCGAAGTCTCCCAAACTAGGTCCAGGGAGACCCCCTCTGGAGATGAGAGAGAAGTTCAGCTTAACCTTGCCCACATGGCTCCAATATTCAAAAACTCTCTTTTAAAATACCTGATTTAGTGACTCTCTGTGTGTCCAGCGTATGCTAGCCAATCACTGGAAGCAACATAATCAGCCACACTTTATTAAATGATGGGGAAGAAATTCTCATCCAAATCATCAAAAAAATGGAGAGTGAATTTACTTGGGTCAAATCCATTTGGCCCAATTTATCTTGCTTGAACACAAAGACTGTTCAGGAAAATACCTGTTGTAAGATGAATTTCTGCTTCAGTAAAGTGTTAATGAAAACACGGATCACCCATAACCCTTGGAGGACCAAGTTCATTTATTTATAGATATAAAATATCACCCTACTTTGAATTTTAACAATTTATCTTAGCAATTCTTTATTGCTGATATTGACTCCATATTTTAAATACAGACAATACAAATTACAAATTTAAAAAATGCATACATGGAGGATATAACAGTTTCCTATCATCAGCTACTGTAAATCACCCCTATTCGTATTTTACCCTACGTGCAGCTCCCTATTCAGTGATTACGATCCAAAGAGATGTTAAAGGTTATCCAGGTCTGCAGAGAACTATA
The DNA here is from genome assembly GCF_011762595.2 of Tursiops truncatus. Lineage (NCBI taxonomy): Eukaryota > Metazoa > Chordata > Mammalia > Artiodactyla > Delphinidae > Tursiops > Tursiops truncatus. Next base: position 128,579,007 of record NC_047037.1, on the reverse strand, counting down.
CATAGTCAGAAAGGACAGAAACTTCAGTGGATAGCTATTGATAACACTAGCCCACAAAAAGTGCCCAAAGAATCATTCCAGTGAATTTTCCTTCATCCAGGAAAAGCACTGATCACTGTGGGGTGGTTGGGCTAGGGATACAGGCTAAGCTCTTTTCAAGGATAGCATTTGGACAGGTGAAGAGGAAGGAGGGAGACTATACTGAGAGCCTGGTGTGAGCAAGGGCACCGAGGTGGACAAAGTGAATAGGTCAACATAGCTGAAGACCAAGGATGAGCTAGAACATTCTGCAGAAGTACTAAGGCCCAAGGTAGATCTTTCAATCCAGGCCAAGCACTGGGTGCCCTTCTCTAGCAATAGGAAACCATAGGCAGGGAAAGCAGTTATAATATTACATTGATCAAGATTTGAAGTAACAAGTCCTGATCCCAAATGGCAGAAGTGGGAATGAAGAAAAGGAACTTGAGAGACTTTATAAAAAAGAAAGGAAAAAAAAAATCAAAGAATTTGGTCTTTGTCTCTTATCTAGTCAATTACTAGGAAGAAAAGAAAAAAAAAAGACAACATCATGGTTTCAAGAAAACTCCAAAGTTCAAAGAGGTTTAGGGAGGAAGTAAGATTAGTTTTGCAGAAACAGCAGGAATATGTTTTAATAAAAGAGCAGGTGAATCACTCTCATATTGTTATCCTATTGTGTTTTTTAATGCAATATACAAAAATATAAACTTACAAAATATATAATTTAGTGGGTAAGTCTTGCATTGCCCCCACCCAAAAAAGCTACACATGGGGTTAATTTAAATGACACTGTACTTCCAGCCTAAAGTGTTTACAAATAAATACATAATTACCTGCGGCTTTTTTTCCTGTCACAACACCACAGTTCTCACACACACACACACACACACACACACACACACACACACACACGTACACCCACTGGAAGATACCTTTATAGGCTACTGATTATACAAGTCCTCCTTTAACTTAATCACTGGTCACATTATTAGTAAGCTTCCTCTCTTCCTTCATGAAACTGTTTCTAGGGCTCATACTGTGTGTAAATGGACAATCTAAGCATTCCGACCAATTTATGAAAACTCTTAGACCAAAAAGAAAGTCTCAGACATACAAAGGAAAAGTTGTATTTCTGATTTCCTCATAAGCATCCTTCAATGCCCTATAACCAAAAGTCCAGGTAAGACTTTATGTTTGAAGCAAGGAAGTAAGAAAATAACTTCTACAGTGAATGTAGAAGTCTGACCCTAAAACCCATGCTGCTCCCTAGCATATTATACTGTGCAACCACTATTCTGGGGAGTCTCCAAAGAATCCCACGAATTTCATAAATCTCTCAAAACAAAATATATTTCATTTATATTCATTTAAAAAGTAAGTTTTATATAAATCTAAATACAAAGTATAAATACTGATATAAATATGGAGTGATACCATGTATCACTCCAGTAAGAAGAAGGGAAGAAGCAGAAACTTACAGACTCACAGTATGTTTGGATTACGTGTCACTCATTCAACAAAAATTTATTCAGTATCTACATGCCATGCACTGTGCTAGGCTTCAGAAATATGATGGTGAGAGACATCTGACTATCCTCCCTCTTATGACACTTACCACTTGGCAGGAGATGCAAATATTCATCAAAAGATCTCCCTAATAAATGTGTAAGTACAAACCGACCAGCGCTATGATGTTTTGAAAGTATGAAAGAATGGGAATCACTGGGTAGACATCAGCAGAATTTAGTGCAATCAAAAGGAGAATTCTGAAGCATAAAGTTATGAGTAAGTAAAGTGATAGCGCTTTAATTAATAGAACTGCCTAATTCCCTATAGCAGAACTGTAATGGTAATAGAAGCTATCAAGATAAAAACTTACTGGACTATTGGGCTATAAAATGTAGTTAGGCAACTAATCCTTTTACATTATTTCAAAGTGCCATCACAGTGACTTCTTTACTTCATGTGGGTACTCCACCATTCAAGCATTAATTAAAATTCACCCCAAGACAAAGTGCTCTGGGGCCTTTGGGCACATTCACATGGAACATAATGTGGCTCTAGGTGGTATTTTGGCATCTTTAATTTCCTGAACTAAAGAATGCTTATTAAAAAATTAAATTTGAGTAGGAAGCACTCCTGTGGTTCCCCTCACTACTCTGTAAAGCCTTTCATCTAGCGCCGTTCCATTTGGATCATTTCTAGAATCAAACATGACATGCGTGTAACCTCTGAACTACAGAATGTCAGTTCTCCTCCCTGTATGTCTCCCTCCCTCTTGCTCCCATGCTCAGCCTTTTCCTCCCCTGCCACTCCCAATCCATGACCCCTGGTCCATGAGCAGCAGTCAGGATTCAGGGCTGAGGGTGCTCAGGGGGACAGTACTTACTTTCTTTCCTCAAGCAGGGCGATTTCCTTTTTAACTTCACGGTATTCTTCTGCTATCTGGCAGTGCTGTTTGAACACCTGCATGGATTCCATGGAGTCATGACAAGGCGGCAGAGGCTTCACAAACAACAAGAAGAAGAAATCAGTCCATTTCCTTGTAGCAGAATAAATTACCAACCATCGTGCTCTACAGATGTTCTTTAGAAGGAGAGTTTTTGCATGAGAATAGCACTGTCAACCCTCATTGGACAGAGTTCAGCTGATTCTACTTGACTGCAAGTAGAGAAGTGGTCTGATCCTCCCCACATGTATCTTTCTGTGTTATTCCAGGGCATTCTCAGGCCCAAGCCAGAGCCATAAGACCCATTACAGATCAGTTACCTGCCATGCGCTGGAGGAAAAATAAGTCCCCTAATAATTCTGTACTTTTCCCCAGAAATCTTAGACTCTGCTTTAGAGAATTAGTGATGGGGAAATAGTTCAGTCGTCTGTTTCAATCCCCCCTTGTTTTCTGTTCCTGTAGCTCTATCAAATCTTGTAGAGTGGAGGAGCCCTACAAGAAAGGAATCCAATGAACTTATTCATAAAACAAAAATAGTCACAGATATAGAAAACAAACTTATAGTTACGAAGGGAGAATGGGGGGGTAAATTGGGAGATTGGGATTGAGATATACACACTACTATATATAAAATAGATAACTGGGCTTCCCTGGTGGCGCAGTGGCTGAGAGTCCACCTGCCGATTCAGGGGACACGGGTTCGTGCCCCGGGCCAGGAAGATCCCACACGGCGCAGAGCGGCTGGGCCCGTGAGCCATGGCCGCTGAGCCTGCGCATCCGGAGCCTGTGCTCCGCAACAGGAGAGGCCACAGCAGTGAGAGGCCCGCGTACCGCAAAAAAAAAAAAAAAAACGATAACTAATAAGGACCTACTGTATAGCACAGGGAGCTCTACTCAATACTCTGTAATGACCTATATGGGAAAAGAATCTAAAAAAGAGTGGATATATTTGTAGTATAACTGATTCACTTTGCTGGACACCTGAAACTAACAAAACATTGTAAATCAACTATACTCCAATAAAAATTATTTTTAAAAAATGAAAGGAATCCAAACTGAAAAAATGATGCTGGCCTGGAAATAATGCTTGCAAGAATTAACAAAGCATATGAAAGACCAAACCCCAAATAAAACGATGCTTATAAAGCGTGTGGCCAAAGAGAACAAGGCTTCCTGTCTTTGCTTCTCTCCCATCCATGAGGGAAACAGAGGCCAGCATTCAAGCCTTTCTAACCGAAATATGTTGAAAATCTTCTTTCCAGAAATTATTTTTAAAGAACTAGCTTTCCCTGAGTTTGTAATCCTTAGTTCTAATTAGTGGCACATTATTTCTTTTTTTAAAACATCTTTATTGGAGTATAATTGCTTTACAATGGTGTGTTAGTTTCTGCTCTATAGTGGCACATTATTAAAAGCATTACTTGGAGAAATATTAGCTAATAGTCTTTTAAAGAGTGTTTTAATCACCTTTTTCAATTATTTATAGAAAAATGTTATATAATATCTGAGAAATATGACTTAATTGTTAAATAGGCTCTTCTGTCTAATCCTCTCTTCCCAGTAGTCTTTATATGTAAACTATGTGTCTGACTAGGTCATAGTCTCACTAATTTTATATTAATTAATTTATACTAATGAATTTCTTACTACTTGCTCCTCTCACTATATATTCTTCCAGGACACGGATTTCTTTGGGTGTCATATTTAGTGACCTCACCCAGGATGCAAAAGAAATTCTAGAAAGTTCTACAAAATTCTATAAAATCTGATTGATAAGTAAGATGACCCTTCCTATTTATCATGAAGCCTCTGAGTAGAGATTTTCTAAAGGAAATAAAATTTGAAATAGACTTGGATGAAATTAACCTTTATGTGGAACATCTGTTGTGTTCTAATCCATGGAAATTCATCTAATAATTATATTATGTAGCATCTTTCCCTACTGCCCCATGAACATATTCACAGCATAAACTCAGCCTGTTGGAGCCATTATCTCTTTCTATAGTGAAATAAATTAAAAAGTAGTGCCCGGGAGTATTACAGTACAACTCACCGCAGGAGATAAAGACATTGCCAAAGGCATTCAGAACTCCTGAGTCCTCCAATTCTAGAAATCACCACCCCCTCATCAATTTTCACCTGTTACACTGGCAAATGACCAGGTATAATAGTAAGGGGAATGAAAGCAATTTACTCTGGGCACCCTCACCAAGCTGCTATTAAACCACCTGTGCACTGTTAAAGGACTTGCATACTGATAAGCCCCAAGACTCAACGTATCCTATTTCCTGTCCTCATGAACACTCATAAGCTACACCCAGTTCAGCCCATAACTTGCCACATGGAGGTACCTGAACCACGAATTCAGCATAGTTACCTATGCGACAGCCAGAAGATTTTAGGAGTCTGTGTTTGCATGCCTAAGAGGATACAGATGAGAGCAGCCATGGAAAGGGAGAAATACCCTTTGCTGCTATAATTTAAAAGAAAAACTGAAAATTACAGATAATAATTTTCTTAAAAAGAGAGAGTCCTCTTTTCCCCCTTGGCTTGCCAACCTGCAATGCTTTTTACTAAGGGGGAAATGTTTTTCATGACTTCTTTTTTCATTGGCACTATTTAATTGTGGGAAATTTGAAGATGTTTTTATGTACAGGTAACATGATCATGCTAAGGGGACATTAGGATATAGAGTATTTCAGGATATATTCAGTATCCTCCTATGTTCTCAGCAGGAAGATCATGCTATACGTCACAATATTTTCAAGATTGCCCACAATTAAGAAGTAGTGCCAATTTTTAAAAAAGCCAAAAATACTTAGTGTTCAGTGTTTCAGGGAGTAAAAGGATGCCAGGTGTCACTTCAGTTTCCGGCTCCTAAAAGCTCTGTCTATACCCAGCCTGACATGTAACTCAGCAGCAGTACATACATGTTCTTCCAATTTGTATGAAAGCATTAAAGAACAAAATTAATTATTTTTTAAGCAAGAAGGGAAGTTATATTGCACAACACACCACAACACTGTAAAATTATCTAATTAGTTGCCAGGGGCTGGGGGTGGAGGGGAGGTGAGTAAATGAGGAATTATTATTTAATGGGTATAGAGTTTCAGTTTTGCAAGATGAAAATGTTCTGGAGATTGGTTGCACAACAATACGAATAAGAAAAAAAACAATATGAATATACTTACCACTACTGAACTGTACACTTAAAATTAAGAAGAGAACATTTGTGTTATGTGTTCTTACCACAATAAAAAAAAAGTTTAATGCAAAAATAAGTATCATTAGATCCTTCTGCTGCCCCCAGCCCATCTTCTAAGCATTGCTACCAGGATTCCCTATCTGAGACTCACTTCATTCACACCCTACCTTTCTCTCCTTCCCAAATTTCTCCCCAGGAAACTTAAAATTTCTCACCCCTTTATAATTCGGAGCCATGTACCACTAAACCCAAACGTTGTTGGACAAATCAAAGTGCCCTCTGGTCAGCAGGACCCACTGTTCTTAGAAAGCCATTTGACATCATTGGATGTTTACTCCAGTTCAGGAAACTCATCAAAGAATTTTTTAAGCACATATTGTTCTCATCCCAACAGGAATTTACCTGATATAAAAAGTAGAACTACAGAGTAATGAAATGTATTGTCCTGCATGACATAGAACACTCTCATTGTTTCATGATATAATGTGGGTTTGTGTGTAGCATCATAAGGTCCTCACTGAGAGTGACTCTCTCTTACCTTCTTATAAGCCCTGAAAACAGGAGAAAATATATGACCAACAGGGTTCACTGAATAAAGTGTTTACCCGAGGAAATAGATTCCTAAAATTTAAGCACAAGAATCAGGTTTCCAATTTAAAAATGGAACTACTAGTAGGCTTACATCATGTGACATTTAAAACACTGGCACCCATGAATTAATCAACTGTACATGGATTTAAGATACTATTTAACATGTGTTCACATTAAAAATAATAATAATAACGTAAAAGAATGCCTGTGATAACCCAGATGAAAACAGCTATTAACATCTTGGAATAAAAATTAACACAGTTTTAAAAAAAATTTTTTAAGTATAGTTGATTTACAATATTTTATTAGTTTCAGATATGTAAAGCAAAGTGGTCTGGTTGGTTGTATATATATATATATATATATATATATATATATATATATACACATATATTCTTTTTTAGATTCTTTTCCATTATAGCTTATTAAAGATATTGAATATATTTCCCTGTGCTATACAGTAAATCCTTGTTTATCTATAAAACTTTTTATTTCAGTTCTCATTGCTTGATTTTGACTATTTCATCCAAGAGATTTTCATACTTATAATCCTGTGCTGGGAATGGGCAAGCAATAAATAAACTCCATGTTGATAGTGAATTTCTTTTCTCTTCAGGAAGAGAAAGTTTCCTTGTTATTTTCTCCACAATTACCCTACATCCTCCCATGGTTTGTATGCATTTATTACACGCTCTTGCTTAAAGGATGAAATATTGAATTTCAAAGAAAAGGAAGCCAAAGATATTTCATGTGAAAATGAAAAGGTAAAAGTATTCTTCAGGCACTAGGGGACAAACTCTGTAGGGTCACAGAAACAAATTTTCCGGTCCACTCGATGCCATGGTATCTGGTCTACTCACAACCCAGCCAGTTCTAAGAAGGTTAAATTAAGACCTTCCCTTAACAGTGTCTCAAGCCAACTTTGAAACACATTTTCCCAAGATACAGATTGGGGTTTGGATGAGCTCAGAGCCCAGGAGGAGGCACTTCCTCCACACCCCCTTTCCTCTATCCCCCCTTATCCTGCTACTGCCTGAGGATGGAGCTTGCAAGGGCTTTAAATTACATGGCAGTGTGAGAGAGCCGCTACTATCTCTGGTATCCACCCCAGTCATCTGGACCAATTTAACAAGATGAAGTAAGAGAGAAACCACAGGCTCCTGTTCCAAGAATGCAGGCTTGAGCCACACCATCCCATCCACCGGTTTATAGCAAGCTCCTCCCGAAATGGACTCTGTCCTCTGGAAGGAGCCCCGTGGGAAAAGACCCAGCCAAGCATCTCTCCGCAATAGGCAAAGCCAGCTTAAGCGTTTCCGTTTTCTACTTGGCTTCTTCAAATACTACTGGCCCCATCCACTTCAAAAATGTAAGAATTTAATTTTCCTCTCCCAGCTTCCCACACAGAAGATATATTTAGGAAGCTAAATATTCTACAGTTGCTGAGCAGACTGTATTTGTATTTATTCCTTGATTCTCAGTGTTATCTTTATTTTGGAGGCAGAATGGGGGTGACTGGCTTAAATTCATGTTGCATTTTAATGTCCCCAAATTAACAAGCATAATTTGCTAAAACTAAATGGAAAAACACAGACAGGACTAATTGCAATATTTGAAAACTCTGTTATCAAGAACTGTAAATATTTTTAAAATATACTATCTACATTATGGTCAAAGTCAGCACTAGTACTAATTATACTACACATCTTATACATTATATAATATTGGAATGAAGGTTTTTTTTTTTTTTTTTTTTGCATTATACGGGCCTCTCACAGTTGTGGCCTCTCCCATTGCGGAGCACAGGCTGCGGACATGCAGGCTTAGCGGCCCAGCCGCTTCACATGTGGGATCCTCCCGGACCGGGGCACGAACCCGTGTCCCCTGCATCGGCAGGCGGACTCTCAACCACTGAGCCACCAGGGAAGCCCCAGAATGAAGGTATTTAAGTCATTTCTATCGATGTAGGCAATATTAAAGGGAGCAAGAACTCGAGCGCCCCAAACGCTTCTAACAATGCATATCCTAATGAACTGGGCTTCTCAAAAAAAAAAAAAAAAAATTAAAGGGATCAAATTAAGCTCCAAGATATCTATATATGTTTTCTGTGTGGTCCCAGCAGCCAGAAAAACAACTGTAAGATACTTTTCAACGTGTGCCTCAGAGAGAAAATGGCAGACATTTTTTCAGTGTTTTCTCTGGATGTTCAAGACTAGTGCAGTAGAATCTTAGAATGCTAAGACTCCTCCATTTTCTACCATTTTTGTTTCCCAGATAGCAAGTGATACACTGATGCAAGACCTAAAGGAAGTTTCTGGAGTGACTGCTCGGACAACAAGATACTATAGTACACAACCAAAGCTACGAAATTGTTTATTTGTGGAGGTGACATCAGTTTCTGGACTTACCAAACTCTGTCTGAGAAAAAAGCAAGTTCAATGTGTACCACGGAGACACCTGTTACTGTCTTCTCAGATTAGATGGGAGTACTTTAGGAGGGATTGAAGCTATTGCTCAATTTGGTTTGAAAAAAGAGTCGTATTGTTTTCCAAGTACCTTAGCTTAAAGAAGAGGGCATCAGCATCTCTGTTCCTAACCCAAGAATCCAGAGATGTTTCTCTCATTTCATTTTACACATATAAAGATACTAGTGCTTAAATATTTCATTCAATAAACAATTTCACTAGGGAAGGAAATTGACATTAATTGAGCAATTATTTTGCCAAGCACCATGCTCGATCTGTTCATTATCACATGTAATTCACACAACGATGTGAGATATTATGTCCACTCTGCAGGTCAGAAAAGTGAGGTTTACAGAAAGTAAATAACATGCCCAAATCACAAAACTAGTAGGTGCGGAGCTGAGGTCCAAATTCATGCCAGCCTAATGCCAGTGCCTATGCCCCAGTCACTGTCACTCCCATTAGATTTATTACAATCTAGTTATCAGCATGTCCTCCACCTGATTACAAATAAAACATATTCTTTCCGAGGCAACAAAGACCACAAAGCTTAGCTTTGGATCATCTATAGGTCAAACCACAACCTCCCAAACATTACAATGTGGTTAAATTTTAAGACAAATTTGGTTCTGACCCAGACCTTGAGCCTATTAAAGGATTGTGCTATCCTTCAGAAAAGGGAGGGAGGTCCATCATTACCTCTTCTTCAAATAGAAGGAAACGGAGGCCTAAAGAAAAGTAGTGATTTTTCATTCATTCTTACAAATGGACATAGAATTGAACCTCCTTTCTTTTGACTGTATGGTCTAAACTAGCTCTACCCAAACATGGCCCCTAATGGACATGAAGGATTTAGAAGCCAAATTCCAGGAAAGGAATCCGCACAAAATAGAACCAACCTACCACCTGCCCCTGGGCGGAGGCCTATAAGGAGAGGTTCAATTTAACACCTACCTTAGCCCAAGGTCTCTTGCCCAACATTTTGCCTTAATAGAGACATCGAGAAAAATGTTTGTCACTGCTATTCTTGCCCAAGGCTTTTTTTGGCTTCTGTGAAAATAGAAGCCCCACGAATTACATGCTTAAACATGTCCACATTCTTGGCAAAGCAACCGAAAACTCTGGGGGGGTCAAAGTGGTGATAGCGTACCTACCAAACAGATACTTTATAGCTGCATTTTATAAACTATGAAAGAACGTGTAACGGATATCAGGAAGCCAGAATAGATTTTACTAGGTTGTTCTATTAACCACATTATGGCAACTTCGCAAGCCAGAAACCAAAAACCCTCCACCTATCAACATAATTTAAGCAGGCCATAGGTTCCACCAAAGCTGTAAGGAAATGAAGGCTACCTAGATTCAGAATCAGGGATCTAGTCTGAATTAGCAAATTTATGTAGACCAAACTTTGACCTCATATTTCTCATCCCTAAAGTGGAGACATAATAGTTAGCTTACACAATTGTTGCGGGGATCAAATGAGGTCATTTGTGGGGAAACCCCCCTTGCCTAGCAGTACTCAATATGCATGGGTAGGATTTAAATCTGAGGGTATTCAGAGAGGAAGGCCAGCAATAATCAACTGGCCTTCAATTATTTTTCACTGCGCACGTTTCTAAGGCTCTAGCAGAGATAAGTAAGAGTCAGTTCATCCTCAAGCAAATAGTAACAACCACAAGGCACTTCATATGCCTTTGTAACCTAACTTTTATTTTTCTGTAGAGGATTATGATGGTTGGTTAAATCCCAAGAGTCATTATTATGTGATAAAAGCACACTGGATTGACTGTAAAGACAGCTTGCTCCATGGAATGGATTGTTCCTTTCATACATAAAGCATCTTCATTGCTTTCAATAGAGACTTCCTGCTGCAGAATGTCTTAAATTTATATGCTTATGCTAAGCATGGAAACAAGAGTCTGCTTTCAGATGTAGCTTTCTGTGTTATCTTTCCCCTCTCAATCCCCTCCATCTTATATTTTAGTTACTCACACCCTGGAGTGTAGAATAAAGGTAACTGACAACAGCCCTAGACAGAGGCAACCCTAACCAAATGGCTTGGCCACTGGTAAATGTTTATAACAAACTCAATCATATCGTTCAACCAGAAAAACAAGCCCTTACTGAAATGCTTTTAGTTATAGTGCTGGGAAGGTCCTCTCTGTTCATGAAGAGGCAAAGCAATACCATATTTTAGGGTGGGGAAGTTGGGGGTATCATAACCCCTGAGTCTGAAATCAGCTTCTCAACTGACTAATTCATTAAGGATCAATGAAGATGAAATAGTCTCATTAGATTAAAATAATTAAGTAGACTTAATTTCTAATATATGTCAAATGGAATTAAAGCTATAAAATTCAAAGGGATCTTGCAATGCTTTAACAGAAAAATTATCTGGATAATTGCCAGAGGTGCCATGAATCCTGGGAAGAATGATCCATGAGCCAGGGAAGACCATTAATGTTCCCAAAGGAAAAAAACTGTCAGCACAAGAAAGTAGAATTAATGATCCATAATAGTGGTGGGGGAATATGAATCTAAACATGCTTTCCCTCTTTTATTTGCAAAACGCATTAACTCCTTATTTTCAGCTGACTCCTAAGATAATAAAATAGCTTTTGGTGACAGTAAAATAAAGGGGAAAAACTGTGACTGGGAAAAAAATATAGTTATTATTTTGCAATCCCAACTACACCATGAGCAGCACACATACAGCCCATCAGTGAGGACAGAACCCAAGCAAGGAAGGTTGCACGTCATGTAAGCACACCAGACGGAAAAGCAGAGGAACAGCTGAGTTGTCCTCCATGGTGAGAAGAAGAGAGGTTGGGGGATATGGTTAGACAGCAGGAACCAGAGAGCCGGGCTGAAGACCCTGCATGGGGGACAGGAGAGGAAGGAGATACGATGGCTGATAGCTGCAGAGGAAATTTTACAGGAGAACAGAGCTGTCTTTTGACAGCTGCAAGGTCATTAGTATAACCTCCTGAACAGTCTTCAGAAATCTCTACATTACTGATATTGCTCTGTTGGCAGGCTTTCTGTCGGAGGGCTGTGACGATGCCCAGGCCTGCACAGAGATGAGACAAGAGCTCCTCCAAGAGGTCTGGTCACAACTGAGTTGTATTGGATAGATCTTCAGGGGACCACCCCAGCAGTGAAACACCAGCTCTTCAGACCCAACCTAGTTGCTTCCAGGTTTTAATTCAGTGCACTGGGCACAGAGACAAGAACTGGAGCCAAAAAAAAAGGATTCTATCTTAGGTTGCATAAGGGCTCATTCTTGGTTCTTCCCACCTCTGTCAAGGGCTGTTCTGGTCCAGGGGCCCCAAACTCAAATGACTTCAGGACGCCAAGCACACCCACACATGGGAAATGCTACCAAGTGTAAGACAAGAAGAAACATCAGTTGGGAACTGGAGGTGGCACACCCCTCCTAAAGGCTTTCAGAATCAGTATTTAGAGAAAAAAGTGGTGATTAAGAAAACATCTGTGCACAGGATTCAAAACCCCTATTAGACTGGTCTAAATGTGACAGCAAAGTGAAGTACTCAGGTGAACATTTGACCCAAGGCCAGTATCCAGGTATTTTAAGCAGAGCCTCTTCCTAAAGCCATCTTTCTGGGATCACCATATATCACCTAAAGAAAATGAAAGGGTCATAAATTATCTTCTTTCAAATAATTCTGGTGTATTAAAATTAGATATCTTTGATAGGTCATCCATAGACTACACATACAAAATATTTTTCTCATAGGTCAAACCAGACAGGATTCAGAAGGCTTAACTTAAAATAATTACCTTCTACTACAAATTGTCAGAGAACTGGGGAGAGGGTGAGCATGGAGTAGAGAAAGGAAGATTATTCTGAAGTCTCGCCACACATGACAAGTGTCCCTTGTAGTTTATCACTAAATCACTAATCCAAAATGGGCCAAAACTACAATAGCCCAGAAACGTCCATAGCTAAGGAGAGCAGGGACCAGCCCTGTCCCCAGGCTCCAAAACTCCTTAAAAGTAGGAGCTTACACCCTAAGTTCTTTTTTTTTTAATTAATTAATTAAATATTGGCTGCATTGGGTCTTCGTTGCTGCATGAGGGCTTTTCTCTCTAGTTGTGGTGAGCAGGGGCTACTCTTCGTTGCAGTGTGCAGACTTCTCATTGCAGTGGCTTCTCTTGTTGCGGAGCATGGGCTCTAGGCGTGCAGGCTTCAGTAGTTGTGGCACATGGGCTCAGTAGTTGTGGCTCGTGGGCTCTAGAGTGCATGCTCAGTAGTTGTGACACACAGGCTTGGCTGCTCCGCAGCATGTGGGATCTTCCTAGACCAGGGCTTGAACCCGTGTCCCCTGCATTGGCAGGCGGATTCTTAACCACTGTGCCACCAGGGAAGTCCCCTAAGTTCTTGCTATTCTCATGCTATAGCCACATAAACAGACAGGGGCATTACCTGAGGGCTTCATGACCTTGAAACCCTAGAAATGCAAACCTTGATGACGTGAAATGTCTCCCACTCTGTCTCCAGGTCAATCTTTCTCAATTAGACCACTTTTCCACTCACTGTATTTTGTGAAACTAAGGAGGAAAGAGTAAAGACTGCAGAAAAATCCTTACCTGTAGCTGCTGGTCTAATTCTGGAAAGACCAGAGGAATGGCGTCTTCAGGAGGTGTATCATCTAAAACATGAAAATAAAGAGATTCTTCACTATTAGAGGCCTTTCTCTCAGGAGAGTTCTCTTGCTGTTACCATCTTTGGACTTGCACCATCAGTATACATCAGTTAGGGACGGAAAGAATGCAGAGGCAATTTGGCTCATTTTTTGGTACAAACAGAAGCACAGAAGGCGTAGTTGGTTTGACCAAAATTTTGCAAACAAGTATCAGAATCCTCAAATGTTCAGTCTAGTAGTTCTCCAATTAAAAAGTACTGCTTATCTTTCAATACTCCTACGTTAGCCAAAACCAAAAAATATGATATTCAGGAAAGTGCTTTATTTAACCAGGTAATAATGAGGTGACCAGAACAACCTCACTGGGACAGAAGAACGTGTTAGTGAAAAAAAGTGTTAGTTCTGCTCTGAAAGACTCCAAGGGTGGCAAGCTTTGATGGGTTTGCCCTCTGCTCTTACCACAAACCACCACTGACAGGCAGTTGACCAGAGCTTCCTCTGGGTTACAGTGGGTGACAGGCAGTAACCTAATCAGGGCGTTTCTTCCCAATGCACCAGGCAGCAATCCCAACCCGAGGCCTATACACTGTCCTGATGCGGGAGAGCCCGCAACTCTGTCCTCAGCTGCCTTCATCTGGCTGACTGGCAACAGGCAGGTGTTGCTGGATCAAAAGAGGTGGTTCACAGAAGCATCAGAGGAAACCTGAGAGAAGTTTATCCGAATCTCTTCAAGAACATACTTCTGCTATCCTTGCCATAGCCATAAGGCTCACCTCCTTAGACTAAAAAGATGTTGAGAATCGTACCATTCAATTATTTGGCAAGGAGGAGAGTTTTTCTACTGCAGAATTTCTAATGGAATTCATGACAATTGAATTCATATGGTAAGAAAAGGTAAGAAACTAGCTTAAGAAATAAGGTGAGTGGAGACAACTCTATTCCCCTTCTACCTCTTCATGTTCAGAAGTAACCACTATCCTGATTTTAGAGGTTATCATGTATATGTATGTATTTATATTTTTATTATGTATGTATACACCCACAAACTATGTAGGTAATATAGTATTACTATGCATGGATGATTTTAAACTATAAATTGAATCACATTGTAGATATTCTTCTAAAATTTGTTCTTTTTTTTTGATTAACATTATGTGTTTGAGATTGAACTAAATAAACTTAGTTTTAGTTTGTTCATTTAACTGATATACAGTATTCACTCATTCATTTATTATTTGAATGTATTTGTCCATTTTCCTATTGGTGAATATTGAGTTCCAATTTTTAGTAATAATAAATAATGCTGCAATAAAAAAAAAGGAAGAAAAGCTGTGCATACAGTCAGAATAAAGTGCTTCTCAAGAATAATATGATCTTGAAGTAGAGCATTTTGACCCTCACTAGGAAGTTTAAAGAGTTATGGGATCTAGAGCAGTGAGTAGCTATTGGTGTTTATTCCATTATTTTCTACAGATAAAGATAGAAGTGTAGCAGTTCAGGTTGGAGTTTAACTAAGTAATTTTAGCACTAATAAAGACTGTCCTTGGAAGTTTAAAAAAAAAAAAAAGAACATACTGCTGACCTAGCCCTGGTACTAGAGGACAGCCCTCTTGTCAGCAGAACCTCTGTATCTGGCTCTGTGGGTCCACTGGCCATAGATTTCCAATCCTCTCCTTGTTGACAACAACAGGTACCACAGGTATGACTATGAGACTATGATGAAATACAGGCTACATGAATAATTTCAATACCAAATCTATTTTAAATTATAAGAAAGAAAGATCATGCTTTTTATGTTCTCACTACTATAAACAAATTTATTTATAAAAACTGTTGAAGTCCTCTTTGAATGAGAAGAAGTAATACAGGCCATGCACAATGCAGAAGTAAGCATCCTCTCCCTACTCACTGACAGTACTATCCATAATAAAACACAGCACACGAGGAGCTCCTGGCTTCTAAGAGACTACGTTTCTTCGAAGGCACCGAAGATAATCACCAGAAATATCATTCAAACAAGGACAGTATTCACCTCTTCCAAACACCTTAAGGGTCTTTGCTATAATTTAGTCAAGAGTAGTGTAATAATACTCCCACTTGAGTGGCTTCAGACAATGGCAATGGGGCACCAACTGTGAATCCATTTGTTCCTGTACCTGCCAGACAATGGATGCCCCCAGGTTCACCGACGTTATGTAGCTGCAGAGAGCAAGTAGCAACAGGGAAATCTTCCCAAGACTCTCGCTGCAGGTTGAAGTGCCATCTCACAAGGAAACAAGGAGAGTCAATCCCTTGGCCCTTGGAATGCTTTCTTCTACTCGGAGGTGACAACTTCTGCCAAATACTGTGGCTTTTTCAATCCACCCCATCATTTGCAAAGAATTGCACCAAAAAAACAGAAAAATTTTTTTAAAAAGACAGAAATAACCATTTGTTTCTACTGACCCTTTGGAGATAGCCTTTATTATAAAACCTATAGTTTGTATACAAAATGGACTTTGGTCTAAGGTGCATTTCAATTTACTTGAATAAAATATCAACAACCCAAACATCATGATTATTTCCACTCATTGAGTTCAAGGCTGGAACAACTTGGTACGGGTAAATGGGAACATATTATACTTTGGCACCCCAACCTTAATAGTCACAGATGAGCAGCCACTTTTTAGAAGGAGAAACCACTTCTACAAAGTACAGAGCAGATAGTACATTCTAGAATTCTAAAGGACAGCCAGGAATGGAACTCAAGTCTTCCTGGGACTTAATCCACCTTGTTCCCCATGAAGTCACGCTCCTTCCTGCTTAATTATAAAAAATTTAAAATAAAAAGGAAAAGAGTTATTCATTTGCATTACTATAGTAAATAGCAAATATCTGGTATGACCCAGAATAAAGCCCATTATAAAAATCTGTCATTATTGATAGTCACACCATGTAAAGGCATATATATGGGACCAAGCTGATAATTTTGCAGATAAGTAAAGGCTTAAGATTAGATTCCTCGAGTTGGAAAAAATAAAAGTCTAATTGATTGACATAGAAATAAACATATAATAAATATTTTAGAAAGGCAAAATAAAAGCAAGAGTTTTGTTAAAGTTGATTTAATCCAAGCAGGAAATGGCATTGGAAACAAGAAAACCAAAGACAGATGTAAGGAGATGACTGAGTTTGAAAGCCAGTCCGGTATTTCACTGCTTGATGCCACCTGGTTTAGCTGGCATCCCTGCCAGCCAGAAATTTCAGGGCTTGCAAAGCTGCTTACAAAGCTGCTCCAAGTTGATGTGTGGTGTGTTTACTTTTAAACAGTGGCTGCCTTCTTTGACTGGTTTTAAAAATAGGCAAATATTCTAAAAGCAGAATGATGAATCACAGGATTGGGCCAAAAAGAAAGAAGGAAAATGACTTAGGCAGACTAGTAGCACAGCTGTTCCACAGACATTTGGCCAAATCGTTGTAAAACATTTTGACAGTGATATCAGATCGGAGTTCCTAAGAGCAGTTAAGTTTGTTTTGACAATTCCAGAAGCACAAAGTAAATTGTACAGTAGCTATGCAAGACACCCCCTTGGAAAATTTGGCTTTTTTTAAAAAAGGAGAGCAGTTGCTAGATATGTTTATAATGTGATAAAAAATCAGAATGCAAGTACTTTTTTGTTAAAATTTATTTATCAATCAAATATTTATTAAATGCCTATTACATTCAAGGCAGGGACTGAGGTTCTATGCCAAACCGGCAAATCACTTTACCACACTTTTTAATGCATTAAGAAAATAATTCATAGGCTTCCTTTCCAAAATGACACTGTGGGCTTGATGGACCAAGAAAAATGTATCCTCAGGAATTTGTTAAAGGACGAAAGATAAAGGAAAGAATGAAAGAGGAATTTTTTTTTTTTAATAAGCAGATGTTCACTGCTTGTTTTGCAAACACAATGTGACTAAGTCAATGGTACTTAATATAGAACTTTCTGATTGGTATCCCAACCATTATGACATACCATAGTACATTTTATGATGGGCTTGTCTCAGTGTCTATTTAGCAGCTGTTGGGTTGCTTTGGTGGTTATCCTGCTTCAGGTTTCCTTAAATTGTCTGCTTTGTGCTTCTCCATGAATCAGATAAGGGAGGCCCATTGGGTCTGTAATCCAAATCCTCACTGTTATTTAGTAAGTATGCAGCCAGAGCTCTACAGCTGGAAGGAACTGCTGGTCATCTGGTCCCAGTCTCTCAGAGCAGAGCTGAGGACAAGGGCCCCGCGAAAGGAAGAGTCTCGTAAGACTAAGGGGTGTCTCCCCGCCCAGGGCTCTTCTCATGCTGCCCTGTGCTTCTTCACCTTCTGCTTCATGGGTTCCCGTGCACTTGTATTTCATGAGCCAGTAAAATTTTCCCCCAAACATTGGGAATCATGCCCTTAGACTGTCCAAATTTTTATTCAGCTAGTGAAGATTCCAAAACAACGACCACGTATCTTTAACATCTCTTTATGACAGAGAACATTTTAACACCAAAATTATAAGACAAATATAATCTGAGAATGCAAGTGTATCCATCATAATGGATAAATTTAGCTTTATAGACAAACACACACACACAACCTCACTGTGCTGTCCTTATTTCTTTTGTTTTACATCAGAGAGGAAAACTTCATCAGAACCAGACCAGGTCTGGGAACCAGTATTTGAGAACAACTGCCCTAGACAACATCTTGACTGGACTTTGGAGTCAACTCTCTCCCCATCCCACTGTGCCCTCCATCCTAAATATTGTACAACTGGGTCTATGCTGGGAAACTCTAAATCCTTGATAGAATGAGTGTCGGTTTCCACACAGAGAAGAAGACCTCGGGAGAGGGAGAAGTCACGCTCAGAGAACATCCCCAAACCTCACTCCACTCCCCAACCAGGAACTTCGAGAGGCAGCTGGCCCAGAATCCATTCAACCCGTCTACGCTTCCGGCAGTCAAAGCCGGCTTCGTGGGAATGCACCTGCGCAGTCGCAGGAGCTCTTCGCAGGCGGGTCCGCGCTTGGTTTAATGATCCGGGTACACTGTCTTGAAATTTTTAATAATTTTTTAAGAGCCCCAGAATGTTTGCACTGTGCCTCTACACATTATGGTCCTGCCTCCAGGACAACCCCTGAGTGCTGGTCTCCTGGAGACTGTCCAGGGCACCAGGGGCAAACTGACACTTAAGAGGCAAGTGAGTTGGGCAGTGGCTACACTGCAGAGACTCATGAAAAACCTTTCCTGGTAACTGTTTGCCTGTGAAGGCTCCTAACCACTAAGGACACAGCAGGTTGGTGCCATTTGGTAGGATGGATAAACCTGCCTTTGAATCTCTGGGTTGACCACTATTTTTTTTTTTTTTTTCTTTTTGCGGTACGCGGGCCTCTCACTGTTGTGGCCCCTCCCGTTGTAGAGCACAGGCTCCGGACGCGCAGGCTCAGCGGCCATGGCTCATGGGCACAGCCGCTCCGCGGCATGTGGGATCCTCCCGGACCGGGGCACGAACCCGTGTCCCCTGCATCGGCAGGCAGACTCTCAACCACTGCGCCACCAGGGAAGTCCTGGGTTGACCACTTTTTAATTGGTGAATGTGGACAATCAACATAATCTCTTTGAGACTCAGTTTTCTCCTCTGCAAAATGGACGTGACATTCTCTGTCTCAGAAACTTATTAGTAAAGGAATGCATATGTCAACCATTTCGCCTAAAGCCTGGCACCTAGGAAATAATCAGTAGTAACAATGAATGCTTAATATAATCGAGTTTAAATTCCTTTTCACCATAAACTCAATCAAGTGGTAATGGGGAGGCAAGACGTGTGTGTGTGTGTGTGTGTGTGTGTGTGTGTCCGCATGCGCATATGTATGTGTTTAATGATGGGGGTTAAGGGTATCTTCCTCATCCGAATAATCCAAAGAGAACAGCTAGGGTCAAGATCACTGACTCTAATTACTGAGTTTTCCCCAGGCCAAGTTAAGGGAGATTTCCCTGGTGTGGCCATAACCTCAGCTCTCTTCATTTAAGTCTGAATTTTAAAAGTGTTTCTCTTTTACTTCCTTATCAAAGCACTTTCTATATAAAATATTGTAAAAAAAATTTTTTTAACTTACACATGAAAGGTTTTTGAGTACTTTTCCTTTAAATCTAAATCAAGATTCACATTTTATTTTTAGAAATAAAATAAGTGACATAAGTTTGCAAATCACATTACCAATACATCAAAAAAACTATTTTAAACTTTCTGGATACCTTGGTTCTTGTTAGAGCATCATATCATTTTGAAACACATCAAAAGCTTTTTTAACCTTTGCTTTCTGCTTGTTAAACATTAGAGATGCGAAGCTAATACACATTGAATTTTCAGGGCCCATAAACTTAAAACTATAGATATGGACATGGATAAAGGGAGAGCTTTCGTATGATACCTAGCAGATTGTCAATTGTTTATAATTAATAAAAATCACCATGTTACCTTAACCAGTACCTAAAACGATCAGGCAAACAAGATCATACATCAAATAGACTGAATGATATTTCTCTGCATGGAGAGACCTGATTCAGTTTAAAGACAGATTTTTTGTTTCTTTGAAACACTCATCTAGTCACTATTATTGTAGCTATAATTTGGTGAATCTTATTGATTTATCCTTTTGTAAGAATATTTTGACTTATTCAGCTTAAAAACATACTCCCTCACCCAGAAACATCTGCTTCAAGATGAACTCGTTGGAAGTATATTTATTTGTCAGACACCACTAAATAAAATTTACCTCTCCCTTTCTTCTTTCCTACTCTATGAAAACATATCAGAACTAACTTTCCTCCATCATTTCCCAGGATCATTGGGGAAGCTATTTGCTGACAGGAACAATCATTCTTTTCTCTTATTACTTGGATCCTGCCTCCAAATGGGCAATAAAGTAAAAACAGCCCCAAGAGCCTGGCTTTGAATCCCTTCCCATTATTTATTAACTGCTTGATTAGAGGCAAGTTATTTAACCTCCCTTAGCCAATGTTTCCACATCTGTAAAATGGGTATAATAACATCTTCCTGCAGAGTTATCACCTATACTAAATTGATGAGATAGTACAAGTAAAAGCACCTACGGACTCCATAAGCATTCTTTTCCTTTTTGACCTTTCTTTACAGCCTTAAGCAACAGATTCCAACCAATAAATCCAGTTGTATCTCAAAGAATCTTCACCCGATACCAGAATAACAAACTCAAAGGGGTTATAGATACTGTATTATTGATTTTATAGTATTTGATAATTAAGTTCTACTGTGGTTCTCAACTCTGTAAAGGATGTAAATATAGAAGACCCCCCCACTCCCACCCCACTCTTGAGTGGTTTTCAACTTATTGTTATCAATACATGCTGAGGCAGCCCTCAAGGAAGGGTCAGAGTTGGGACAGAATGCCACCTGGGAGAGTTCAAAGAGGCTCACCCAGCCCATGTCCCCAAACGCCATCCTTACCAAGTTGGCTGGTAGAATTCCAGGGGGAACTTTATCCCTAGACCTCCTACTGATACACAAAAATACACCCTGAGAGAGATAAAAAGGTAAACCTCGACACTTATTGCTTAGCGTGAATGAGGTTTTCCAGAGTCTTTCCCAAAAGCAAGGATTGAGACTGCGAAGAGAAGAGAGTACAGAAACTTTTGGGCCCTGAAGAGGGAGAGAGAAATAACACCAAAAGGTACCACAGGGAGGAAAAAGTTGAAGGAAGGGGACAATGACAAGAGACATTTCACCTGCATCACAATTTTGCTGAGAGCCAGTTTTGCATATGTATGCAAAAAGACATTCACACGATACCCAGTTAAACTAGATTCAAGGATAGCTATTTCAGCTATTCCACATAGTTCCCACTGCCACACAAAACACCAGATGTGTGAGGACAAAATAGTATTACTTAAGCAGAGTGGGTCTTTAGTTTTTTTAAACTAAAGGTCCTATGATTAATTCATGCCCAGATATGAAAAATTCTAATAGCTTGAAAAAAAAATTTTTTAACAAATTGTTTAAAGCTACCAGCTAAGGCTGATACCACTATCCTTGATTCTAAATAACAACCAAAATTTTTTTTAAAAAAATCCAAGGTCTAGATTTACACAAGAATGTGCCAGATTTTGGCTCTGCTGAAGATAAAGAAAATTCTCAAGTAATTAACATCAAATCCTCACGTCTGTCTAACTCTAAATTCTCTCTAATTGGAGAAGGGCCAGTGAGTCTCTAATAACCCAAGAAGTGGGATTCCTATTTCTCTTCTGCACATTTTCTATTGAGAAAAGTAACTTCATGAAGGTCCCAATTTAGAAAGTCAACTCTTTGGAATTCCCAGTTTGGAGGTAATACCAGTCATATCATAGTTTATTAAAGACAAGCATTGCTGGGAATTTCCTGGCGGTCCAGTGGTTAGGGACTCCATGCTTTCACTGCCGAGAACCCGGGTTTGATCCCTCGTTGGGGAACTAAGATCCCAAGATATCGCAAGCCTCTCGGTGCAGCCAAAAAAATTAATTAATTAAATAAAATATATTCTTAAAAAAAAGAAAGACAGGCGTTGCTGCCTCTGGGAGGTATGGCTAGCTAAGTGTTACTTAAGGATGGGTTCTAATGGTAGGCTAGAAATGGTGATTGTATTTTAGAAGGCTTTTTTTCCCTCTAACAACTTGCTTCCTTTATTTAAGCCCCTAGAGGTCCCCAGTCTTTCTGAAAACTTGTGGCTCATTCTGCTATCAATGATCAATTCCCCATCTCCCAGGTCAGTCTGTCACCAAGTCCTTTCAACCCTTCCTTCCAAATGTACTCTGAATTCAATCATCCCATTCCATTCTCTAATCCAGGCTTTCATCACTTTGTCTGTGTACCATGATAAAAAGCCCCTTGCATTCTCTCATCTCCCCACATTCTAGACTATCTCAATTGAACACTCATCATTTTCATCATATTACTCCCTTGCTCAAGGACTCTTGAAACTCTATCGCTTCTGATCAAATCCAAACTCTTTCACTGAACTTTTAAGATTGACTTGGTAACTCTAGTCTACTGCTATCTAAAATACACATTCTACCTAAGACTCCAGCACAATGCCCAGCTCAGAGAGGGGCCAAGTAAATGGCAGGAACTCTTCCACAGTTCAGACCTCTGTTCCAGCTGAAGAGAGTTTTAGTATTTCCTGAACAAATCGTGCTCTTCCTGACTTAGGATTTGCTCACACTTTCTGTTTGAAGGGAAAAGGAAGAAGAATTGTTAGAAGATGTGTAGCTTCCTTTTCTTATATGTGGTATCCAGAAATGGCACCTTTCCTACACTACCCGCCTTCAAGCCCAGGATGACTATTACATCTTCCAAGAAGCTGTTCCCATCTGCTCTGGGGGACAGATTTTTCCCCACAGGAGAGATCATATTGTACTTCTCTTTGCACATATCACCAGCCTTTGGCAGAATGCTAGAAATATAGAAACTAAGTAAAGCTCAGCTAACTGCTAAGAGCAGAAGGAGAGGTACCCACAATCCAGCAACTGGATAATTACTCCCTAAATAATTACAGCTCAGTTATACTATAAACCCTACCTTGACAAGAAGTAGAAGTGTGAGATGTAGGTGAAACACAAAGCTGCTTCATGCTTTATACTTTCCTTTATTTTCCAGAATCAGTCATCATAAACACAGGGCCTAACTGAGTCCTTAATTTATGTCAAGTGCTATGCTACATGTTTTATCTATATAGTGTCATTTAATTCTCACAAGAACTCTGTGAGTTATTACTATACACATCTTATGAGAAACTGAAGTTCAGCAAAGTTGAGTGACTTACCCAAGATCATACAAACAGTGATGGAAATGGATCTAGAAACCACAGCTCACTGATTTCAAAGCCGTATTCCCTTAACCTCTACACTAAATTGTCTCAGATAAATATGCAAAAAAATAAAAAAAAGAAAAGAAAAGAAACGGTCCTAACATGACCAGAGGAATAAGCACTGTATTAGGCTCATAAGAAATGAACAAGTCAACGTTCACAGGCAAAGACATCTCCTTTTATCATGGACTCTGCTTACTCCTCAAGAATAAATTCAATAATAAGGAATTACTCCCTAAAAGTTTACCTTAGTTTTCCCATTTATTGTAAAAGTCTAGGATTTTTCCTTTCTTTTCCCCCTAAGTGTGTGGTCTATGGACCACATGCACTGGAATTCAAAAGGCATGCATAGTGTGTATGATGGCAAGTGTTGCTTGGTGTGACACTCCACACACTCCTTATTTGAGAATTCAGAGGGAGTGTCCCCAGATATCTGCAAGGCATCTTTCTGTGCACTTGTAAGCTCAGGTGCATGGGAAAATACAGATTGCTGGGCTTCAGTCCGAGCCTACTGCAGGAGGAGTAGGGCCATGGAACATATGTTTTTGATAAGTGCTCTCTGGTGATTATTTTAAGAAAGATGGAGAAACACAGAACCCCAGCTCCTGTCTTGGATTCTCTAGTTAGGTGCCCTTTCGAGAGATATGGGGACACACTGATCATTTTACAAAATTTAGTTTTAGAAGGTTCTTCATAAGGCTTCATGAGCATCTTTCTGTAGAACTGGAAGTCAGGAATTAACTTGAAATAAATGACAACCCTTATTTGAAGCTACTGTATCAAAAACTGTGAATTTCAGAAGTGGGCATTCTTGGGACATTTGAAAGAGACTGGAACAAACCAATCGAAAATGACTGATGAAAAACATGCAGGAATTCCCAGTCAGGGGCCAAGAGGGTTCAAAGGATGGTGGCAAATTAATTACAAGTTGTACATCTTGTACTTCAAGGAAGAGTCTTTCATGTAGCCCAAAGAGAAGATCCACCTCTCCATGGTTCTTTTCTGTACATAAATTAAATTTTGTTAAAATGAATATGAGGGACCAATGTGTTTATTTGTGTTGCCCAAAATTATGATATAATAATATTGTTTGAAATAAACAAGCTTTATATACTAGATTTTTTCTGTAACACTGTTGATTGCGACAGGACTTGTCCTGCTCATGTGGGACACGAGCACAGGGAAGAAAATTGTACATCTTCTTTCTCCCTTGGGATTTTGTGTTTACATGTGTCTGTCTTGAGAGCTAGCCACTCAAGCACTGATTATTCCTCAAAATCTTGTATTTATGAAATGCGTAAAAACAGAAGGAGCGGGCTTCCCTGGTGGCGCAGTGGTTGGGAGACCGCCTGCCGATGCAGGGAGCACGGGTTTGTGCTCCGGTTCGGGAAGATCCCACATGCCGCGGAGTGGCTGGGCCCGTGGGCCATGGCCGCTGAGCCTGCGCATCTAGAGCCTGTGCTCCGCAACGGGAGAGGCCACAGCAGTGAGAGGCCCACGTACCGCAAAAAAAAAAAAGAAGGAGCTTTTCTTTTTTGTTTTGTTTTTAATTATTGACTTTATTTTTTAGTGCAGTTTTAGGTTTACAGATAAATTGAGCAGAAAGTACAGAGAGTTCTTACATACTCTCTTTCCCTACAAACATAGCTTCCTTTTCTTCCTAGAGATGCATGATGGGATAATGAAGAGTTCAGACAGTCCAGTCTAGGGACCTGAGTTTAAATCATAACTCAGTTACTCACTAACAGTGGGGTCTCTGGACCTTGATCCCTGTCTCTGCAAATTGGAAATAGTAATGCCTACATTGCATGGTTATTTTAAAGATCAGAAATAATATAAGTGAAGATCTAATGCAAAGACAAATGCAATTAGTGGTAGTTGTCATTTCTTAGTTGAGACGGATTGGTTTGCCTTTTGGGAGGTTTCCCCTTCATCATTGTCTTGCAAGGCAACCTTGATTGGGAATATAATATAACAGCGGCCATGGGAAGAGTGTTAGAAGAACAGATGATGAAGAGTCAAGGCTTCACCTCTTCCTACTCTAGAACGAATTCTCCACTGGGGGCTGCATAGTCCAGGAACCCCAGGGCAGAGGTGTCACCACCATAATCACTTGGTATCGTAAAGTCTAAATGGGTTGTGTAGTGTCAGACTTCACAGAGCCCAGATCCTTACTTTGCATTATTTGGGGGAGGAACCTGTCCCTTTTCAATCATTACTTTTTAAAGCATTCCTTCCTACAGGAGCATTGTAGGAGGGAAGGAAGGAAGGAAGGAAGGAAGCAAGGGAGGGAGGGAGGGAGAGAGGGAAGGAGGGAAGGAAGGAAGGAGGGAATCAATGCTCAGAAGATGCAAGGTTTAAATGATAATGTTGTTTAAGCGTGTGACTATGTGATTTTAACAGATGACATTAGACTGAAAGCAAAAGATGACACCAGTGGAAGAGATCCAAGCCTTCCCTTCCTCACTGCTGTGACCTCACACCACCTGAGGTCCCCTGTCAAAAACGGTGGAACTGAGTATGTGTGTTAAGAGGTCATTGAAGGAAGCCATGACAAAGGGCTCTATGTATGACAGCCTCACCTCAGACCATACTATTTCAAGAAGGTCTGCCTCACCTGTCTCATTCATCACTCCCGCTGAAGTCTGTTTATTAGCCGGAAGTGTGGGAGCACCAGTGAGAAACCAGCATTTGGAACTTAGGCTTCAGGAAATGCTGCTGGAACCGGGACAGTGATATTTTTATATTACCTAGCCAACTGCCAGCTCTTAATAAACATTTCCTCGTGCAGTTTTAACAATGACATAATTTGTTCTCATTAGAAATTGTTATAGCTCCATGAATTTTATAATAAAAGAAAACTAAAATGGAAAAAGTAAAAAAATAAGAAGAGGGACTTCCCTGGTGGTCCAGTGGGTAAGACTCCGTGCTCCCAACGCAGGGGCCCCAGGTTTGATCCCTGGTGGGGGACCTAGATCCCGCATGCATGCTGCAACTAAGAAGTCCACATGCTGCAACTAAAAATCCTCATGCCACAAGGAAGGTCCCGAGTGCTGCAACTAAGACCCAGCACAGCCTAAATAAATATAAATAAATACTTTTTTAAAAAAGAAGAAGAAGAAATGTGCTCAAACGACCAAAGGTTTGGAGATGGAAGCGTCACCAGAGGCATTTCTGGAAGCCACTCTCCAACGATGCATGATGAAGAATCACTCTCCCCATCATTGGCTCATGCCAGGCATGCATTTTTATTTTTTTGGCCACACAGCCTGCAGGATCTTAGTTCCCCGACCAGGGATCAAACCCGTGCCCCCTGCAGTGGAAGCTCGGACTCCTAACCACTGGACCACCAGGCAAGTCCCCAGGCATGCATTTTTAAATGCCCTTTGTGGAACTAGAAAACATGATGGTAAGAAGGCGGCAGGCTGAGGAGGCAACACTTTCCCTCAAAGCAGAGCATACCTGAGGCATTATCGAGGCTGAAGGCAATGCGTACTGGCTTATCTGCAGGTACCCTGGCTGTGCTGATCATGTGGGCACCTGAGCCTTGGCCTTCCTCCTGGTCTTCCAGCTGTAATGACAAGAAAGAGCCATTGTCACTTTACCCAACATTACCCCTCGAATACTCAGAGGCCTTTGGAACTTAGAGGGGAAAGTTAGTAAGCACTGCTTTCTTATTTTAAAGATATTCCTAGCTCCTAGCTTGCTTTCCCTACACCTGTCCCATTTATAATTCTTTTTCTGGCTTATAAAAACATTTGCTTTGGAAATACATCTAGAACAAAATATAAAAGATGGGGCAAAATCTCCACCCACCTCACTTTTTTAGTATCCCTTACACTGACCAGTCCAACCCTGGCCCTTTGAGGTCTTATATAGTATTTTATTTTTAATTGAGGGGGATAAAGAAGTCTTAATAAGGCAACAGACATCTTTTCACACTCAAAAGCCTAAATTGGATCTGAATTATTGATCTGGGAGTGGTAACAAATACCTATCATGGAATTATTTCAAGAATACCAAAGACTATTTTAAAATATCCCCCAGTTATATTATGAATAGTATGCGCTTTAAATATCTGATTAACTACCTATTAATCTACCAAACATTTCTAAGGTTGTGTGATATGAGCAAAAGACACATCCTAAAAACATCCTATTGATGATCTACATCACCTACTAATTTATCATTTAATAAACTAAGATAGAATGAATGGAAAAGCATGCTACAGATAATACGGGTTGGGGTGGGTGAAAATACATGAAAATTTCTTTGTATAATAATTTAACCAAGATATTTGATAATTTTTGTTCAATGGGTCTGGGAAAAGATATAATTATAAACACAAGATATCTTTGTCATTTAAATCCATATATTTAACTTTTCTATTTTTAGTCATGCTTTCCCCTAAGCCTTCTACTTTCCTTCTCATGGAGACAGTAAACCAAAAACTCTGAATGATGTTTTAAAGAAAATGTCTCTAAAAATGGCAAAATATAAATCATCTCTTTAACCATCCTTAGCGAGATTCTGGGAACTGCTTTAGCAGGACATTTTCTCACAGCAAGGTTTCTGATTCTTTCCCATAACTTTTCTCTATCTAAAAATAGTGTCTAGAACACTGAATTTTGTTTTTACAATTATTTATAGAGCCAAAGCGAATGCATATATACATATAATATATATATTTAGACATACATACATATGGAATCATCTTATCACCAGTATATGAAAAAAGAACATGCTTATATTAAACACCTAGTATAGCTTTGGAGAAAAACCAGCAACTGTTCATCACCCAGTTAGAATCATATTTGGCCCATTCATTGAACACTACAAGTAGCAATGAACCATAAAGCACTCCAAGTCATGTCATTCTAAGTTAGAAAAGAAGTATTAATGTGAAACATTCGACTCAAGAAAAGGGTAATATAAAATCACTGTTACTTGACTCAAAATTTGTTTTATCTTAGCTCTGACATACATTTCTGTGTAGTCTCGTCTGCTTAGAATCAACCATCTTGTTAGCCACCTGTTCCTAGGGAATAGAACAGACTGTCTCAAATTTAACAAAACAGACAATAAAAAACCCCTTAAAGTTGTAGCGAAAGGAAAAAAATCTTATTGTTACGCCCTGTACCATCACCAAACCATTTTATCATAACATCTAAGGATGAAAAGCTTCACTCCTCTTTTGGCTAAATCTCCCAATGCTCTCCTGCACCGAGAGATAAACCAGAAGAGGTGGAAGTTTGCCTCCTGGGATTTTGTAAATAGATCTCTGGCAGTGTTTCCAGCCACGAGAAATGGAATTAATCAACACAGCTAATTAGAGTCCCTCCCCTCCACACAACAGAGAACATCTGTCCGCCTCCCAAAGGATGGCGGCGGCAAAGTTGGGTGGATTTTGAGTTCCACACAGTGTCAGCCACAAGAGCCCCTGAACCAACTTGCCTTTTCATCACACCGCCTGGGGAAATGGGCCACTGATTCCTCCTCTCGGCGGTAGCAGAGCTTTGGTTAAGTTGCTGGTGCTCTGAGCATTTAGTTGGGTTTTCACACCTGTCGCCTTACCTCACTTAGTTGAGTGTCTGCACTTGTGTAATCGAGGGCCAGCCACTGCCTTGGCCGGTCGTTGCCTTTGTGGAGTACAGACCTAGTGGCAGAGCAGGCTGCACCTGCCGCATAGCAGCCGCTGACAATCTGAGGAGCAGTGACAGCTGGGAGGGCGGCTCGCTGCTACCTGCTGTCCCCCAGACTCCGGCGTCCCACGGGGCCTCCCTGTTGCACTTCCCTCCACGACCCCTCTCTCTTTTCCTTGTCTCTCCAACAGCCAGGATGTTGTCATGCTTCTAGAAAAAGCAAGAGCAAAAGAAATCCCTCCTCCTGTCAGAGGCATTGATAAACAGCAAGTCGTGGAGAGTCCAAATGTTTTAATTCATTAGTCCTGGCAAACCTAAAATACAAACAGACTTGCTTCACAAGACAGGAATGTCTTCAGCGTGACCCAATCGGTGTCTGTGTCTATTCCAGCAAACTGGCAAAGATAGCATGACTCCAGTCAGCAAAAATGTCGGCCGCTCCAGTCAGCTCCCCGGGACCCAGCCAACTTGGACAGGCCACAAGCCGACTCTCAGATGATGGCAGCGATGATTCGGCTTAAGAACGTGAGGTCTGAGGTTGAGCTGCTGTTGGGCTTGATGACTTGATCCCATCTATGATGCAACCGACCGCAAACTGAGTCAATGGTAAACAGGAAGGGAAAGTTCAAACTGTTCAAACTTTTTAATAGCTATCAACCTAAAGATGGGTAGAACTTTAAAAGAGTTGGATGTTGATGTTGAGGTTAAATAATTAAAGATAAACAAGTATCCAGAGAATGCACAGACTGGGAGAAAATCTTTGCAAAATACATACCAGGTAAAGGATGGCTATCCAAGATATAAACAGAACTCTTAAAACTCAACAGTAGGAAAACAACCCAATTTAAAAATGGGCAGGGCTCCCCTGGTGGCGCAGTGGTTGGGAGTCCGCCTGCCGATGCAGGGGACACGGGTTCGTGCCCCGGTCCGGGAGGATCCCGCGTGCCGTGGAGCGCCTGGGCCCGTGGGCCATGGCCGCTGAGCCTGCACGTCCGGAGCCTGTGCTCCGCAATGGGAGAGGCCACAGCGGTGAGAGGCCCACGTACCGCAAAAAAAAAAAAAAAAATGGACAAAAGATATGAACAGACACCTCACAAAAGAAGATATAGAGATGGCAAATAATCATATGAAAAAATACTGAACACCACACGTCATGAGGAAATTGCAAATTAAAACAACATTGATATTCCACTACATCCCTCTTAGAATGGCCAAAATCCAAAACACTAACAACACCAAATACTGGTGAGGGTGAAAAATGGTGTGGCCACTTTGGAAGACAGTTTGGCAGCTTCCTACAAAACTAAATATGTACTTACCATTATGATCCAGCCATCACACTCCTTGGTATTTACCCAAAGGAACTAAAACTTATATCCACACAAAGACTTACACACAGATGTTTATAGCAGCTTTATTCATGATTGCCAAAACTTGGAGGCAAACAAGAGGTCCTTTCATAGGTGAATGGATAAACAAACTGTAGTACATCCAGACAATGAAATATTATTCAATAATAAAAAGAAATGAGCTATCAAGCCATAAAACACATGGAGGAAACTTACATGTATATTACTAAGTGAAAGAAGCCAATGTGAAAAGGCTACATATTGCATGATTCCAACTATACAACATTCTGGAAAAGGCACCATTATGGAGACAGGAAAAAGATCAGTAGTTGCCAGGGGTTTAAAGAGAGGGAGAGAGAGATGAATAGGGAGCATAGGATTTTTAGGGCAGTGAAACTATTCTGTGTGACACTATAATGGTGAATATATGTCATATGTTTGTCAAAACCCGTAAAATGTACAACACCAAGAGTTATAAACTACAGACTTTAGTTAATAAGACTGTGTCTATATTGACTCATCAATTGTAACAAATGTACCACGCTAGTGCAATAATTGGGGAAATAGGGGAGGAGAAGTGGGGGGGAGGGAATAGAAGGGAACTCTGTGCTTTTCACTCATTTTTTTTTTCTGTAAACCTTAAACTGCTCAAACAATGTTAAATAAGTAAAACGATTTAGCAGGTTTCCTTGGTCTAATGAATAAAAGGTTAATTTGTTATGTTATCCACAGTAATAAGGGGCATAGATTCAGATGATTAAAAACATTCACATATAAACCTATTTGCATTTCTAACTGCAAATCTTTCCAGGAATTATTATTACTGTTTGATGTTATTTTATGGATAATAATATCGTCTTACGTATTGCATTAAAATTGATTAAAAAGACTCTTGTTTTAATAAATTTATTTATTTTTATTTATTTATTTTTGGCTGTGTTGGGTCTTCATTGCTGAGCACAGGCTTTCTGTAGTTGCGGCGAGTGGGAGCTACTCTTCGTTGGGGTGCCCAGGCTTCTCATTGTGGTGGCTTCTCTTGTTGTGGAGCATGGGCTCTAGGTGCACGGGCTTCAGTAGTTGTGGCTTGTGGGCTCAGTTGCTCCGTGGCATGTGGAATCTTCCTGGACCAGGGCTCAAACCTGTGTCTGCTGCATTGGCAGAAGGATTCTTAACCACTGCACCACCAGGGAAGCCCCAGAAAGAATCTTATTCAAAAGAGTTTATCTTCATCTTCCCAATAATCCTATGAAATAAACATGGCCAATACTGTCAGCCCTATTTAACAGATGAGGAAACTGAGACTCAAACAATTTAAGTAAAAGGTTAAAGGATAAATGATCATTATGGAATAATGACCCAGATAAGATCCAGGTTTTCCAATTTTTAGTTCATGCTATTTCCACTATACCAGGATGCACTGTGTATGAAATATCAAATTGAGTTGTTTCATTATCGATGTCTGACACTCAACTTTTGGAGTGAAGGAGACAAAGTTATAACTTTCTTCATGATCTGTTAGCATCCAGGTTCATCCGACACCAGCTATCTTTACCGTGACACCTAAATTCAACCTCAAGGAAACCGAAGTTGTGGATCTTGTGTGTGCTGGTGGGGAAGTGGATACCAATTCTGCACTGGCTCCCAAATCAGCCCATGGGTGTGACTTCAGAAAAGCTGGTGGTGACAAGGACATTGCCAAGGAAATCCATAACTGGAAGCATCTGGATTCCAGTGAAACTGACCCTTCAGAATGGAAAGGCCCAGAATGAGGTAGCACCTTCCTCCTCTGCCCTGATCATAAAAGCCCTTGGCGAACCAACCAGAGATAGAACACGACAGTTATATATTAAATACAATGGAAATATCACCTCTTATGATATTGTCAAAAGCACCTGACAGATGCAGCATAGATCTTTATCCAGAGGATTCTCCAGCACCTTTACAGCAATCCTGGGGACCATCCATTGTGTGGGCTGCAATGTCAGTGGCTGCATCCTCATGACATCAACAGTGGTATGGTGATGCCAGTTGGTAAAGAGATACAAAGGAAAAGATGTCATTAAAGGATAATATGACAACAACAACAAGAAAGAAACAAAAAGAATACATCTAAATAGTCTAAATGTGCTCTGTCCAAGCCTGATCACATAAATTCAAGGCTTTAATAATAATATTCACCAGTTCTTCTGTTCCCATGGGAGCAGTGATGTATTTCTTGGCTCTTTATCTAAACACTTCCAAGAGGATAACAAATCTGAAACTCAAGTGAAATCCCTTCCCACAAATGTAACCCAAAATAACTACATGGTATTTTAAGAATTCAATAGAATTATACTAATTCAATCCAGAAAGGACAGTATGTGTACATCAAAATATTAACAGATTAACAGTATGTCTCTGGATAGAAGCAATATGTAAACTTTTTATTTTCTCCTTTTCAACAGTAAATGGATTTTTACTGTTACATGGAAAGTTATTTTTAATGGAATTCAAGGAGCTTTTCAAATGATGAATCCTTGACTTGCTTCTGAATTATGGTCTATAATACACACAGCAGCTCATGGTACAGACTGTTATCACAATTAATGTGATCTCAATTTCTTGGTACAATTCAATAAGCATCTTGGGAAGACTTGGTATGTGCCAGTCTAGCATTTCCCAAATTTGCCTCATTGTGGGTTCATGCCTTTTAAAAATACCTATTCCCAGGCTCTGCCATGGGGGTGACTCAGTAGGGCTGGGGTAGGTCCAGGGTTTTATAAATTTAAACAAGAAGTGCTAATATTTGTGTACAGCATTTAAAGAATGGTTTAGAAGACATTTTCATCAATACTTTAAAGTTAGCTCTCCACTGCTGCGTGATGTAGGTAGCCTATAATCTCCAAAAGAAATGTTTCACCATGGTGAAGTAATGAGTTTTCCCTTATAACCGTCAGTTTTTATAAAAAAAAAAAAAAAAAAAAAAAGTTTTTATAAAAAAAAAACAGCAGTTTTTTTTTCTGTAAAGGATCAGATACTAAATGTTTTACACTGAATGAGCTCTTACAATCTCTCTCAGAATTACTCATCTCTGCCATTGTAGCACAAAAGCAGCCACAGACAAGATGTATTTGAATGGAGGTGCTCCAACTTTATTTACAAAAATGGGAAACAAACGGACATGTCTGTGTTCCAATAAAACTTTATTTACAGAAACAGACAGCATCCTGGATTTGGCCCACAGCCATAGTTTACCAGCTCCTATCTCACCTCACCACAGTCTGAAGCTCCAGTGGACATACCTCTCCCAGAGGGGCAGGGCAGAGTCTCCTTGGAGAAAATTAACTTTTCATTTTTTGCCGCTCTCAGTTGCCTCTCTTCTATTCATCCCTCCCAACTCCATCCCCACAGAAAAACTCTTACATGTCAGACTTTCCTTCACAACAGCCCCAAAGTTCTTCCTTTCTTTCTTTTAACATCTTTATTGGAGTATAATTGCTTTACAATGGTGTGTTAGTTTCCGCTGTATAACAAAGTGAATCAGCTATACATATACATATATCCCCATATCTCCTCCCTCTTGCATCTTCCTCCCTCCCACCCTCCCTATCCCACCCCTCTAGGTGGTCACAAAGCACCGAGCTGATCTTCCTGTGCTTTGCAGCTGCTTCCCACTAGCTATTTTACATTTGGTAGTGTATATATGTCCATGCCTCTCTCTCACTTCGTCCCAGCTTACCCTTCCCCCACTGTGTCCTCAAGTCCATTCTCTACATCTGTGTCTTTATTCCTGTCCTGCCCCTAGGTTCATGAGAACCATTTTTTTAGATTCCATATATGTGCGTTGGCATCTGGTACTTGTTTTTCTCTTTCTGACTTACCTCACTCTGTATGACAGACCCTAGGTCCACCCACCTCATTAGGAATAACTCAATTTCATTGTTTTTATGGCTGGGTAATATTCCATTGTATATATGTGTCACATCTTCTTTATCCATTCATCTGTCGATGGACACTTAGGCTGCTTCTAGGTCCTGGCTATTGTAAATAGAGCTGCAATGAACATTGTGGTACATGTCTCTTTTTGAATTGTGGTTTTCCCAAAGTTCTTTCTTAACCCTGCTGTTCTATAAAGCACAGATACATCTGTTTGAAACAAACACAGGGGAATAAATACTTAAATAAGCAAATAAGTACAAGGACTTAGCATGTTTCCTTGGACTAATGAGGGGAAGGCAAACTTTTATGAGATGCACCACAATAAAGCTGTGGAGATTCAGTCGATGAGATGCTTCCCTTTGTTCACAGGACTGCAAGTGAAGGGCGGGAAAGCATTGTGAGGACCTGTTGTGTGCTGTGAGATGGTCTCATGCCACTGTTCTTTTAAGTGGCCTCTTCCTCTCCTCCTGACCCCAGTCAGGCCTCAGCTAAGATTTCCCACGGTCCCAAAGAAGTCTCTTTGCAATTCTTACTTCCAGTGGCGTTGCCATTCCTTCCCAAACCTCCTTGTCAGGGTAATACAGTGAAAGATCACAAAGCGAGGACTGAAGCTCCAAAGCAAAAACAAGGTAGCCCTCCTCCAAGAACTTCTGATCATACACTACCACAGCCTTTCATTTTAAAGGTGACTGGGAGCCACTTTCGTAGTCCAAGTTTGCTTCAGCCTTAAGATAGCAGAGCGACCAACTTTCTATCATTTTTGCCCTAAAGCTCAAGAGAGGTGTGAGTAGGATTAGAACCTTTAAACCACTCGAAGAGTTCTATTTCTAAGTAAAGTACTTACAACAATGCCAGAAAGACAATAAGCACTATGTAAGTAGAAATTATGAATTCATGGGGGCAAAAAACATAGGGAAAACCACACCCAACAGTATTAGAAGAGTTAGAAGATCTAGGTTTGAATTATGATTCTGCCTTCAAAAGCTGTGTGAGTTTAGAACAGACACTTTACATCTCTGGGACCTGTTTTTTCATCTATACCAGCGGTCTGCAAACTTTTGCTGTAAAGGGCCAGAGGGTAAATATTTTAGACTTAGGAAGAGGTACAATCTCTGTGGCATTTCCAGTGGACCCTCCATATCTCCGGGTTCCACATACGTGGATTCAGATGCAGAACAAGGAGATACAGAACCCGTGGATACAGATGCTGTACCACACTATTTTATATAAGGGACTAAAGCATCCATGGATTTGGGTATGGGGGGGCTGGTCCTAGAACCAATCCACTGCTGAGGGATAAGACTATACTCATCTCTGCCATTTCTATTGTGGAAAGCAGCAATAGACAATATATAAATGGATGGATGGATGCCAATAAAACTTCATTTACAAAAATAGTAAATAAATGGGCACATCTGTATTCCAGTAAAATTGTATTTATAGACACTGAAATTAGAATTTCACACAATTCCCAAATGTCACCAAATATTATTCTCTTATTAATATTTGTCAATGGTTTAAAAATTTAAAAAGCATTTTTAGCTCATGGACCACACCAAAAGAGATAGTGGGCCAGATCTGAACCAAGGTCCATAGTTTTCAGACCCTTAAACTATAGAATTAGCCAACAAGCAAGCAAAGGAAAAGTTAAGGTTTCCCAAATTGGAATAATATAGTGTGTGTGTGTGTGTGTGTGTGTGTGTGTGTGTGTGTGTGTGTGTAGCCATTGTTTTGCCTTTTAACCTTATGTAGAATTTGTATGGTTTTATATTATAAGCATATCATATATAGTTGATTAGATTTGACTCACATGTTCCTATTTCTAAAATAACTTAGACATCAGGCTCTTGGAGAGACAATGAAATTTCCTTTAATATTGTTGACTATGAGAAATCATATTTATCTTATATATCAACATTTGCATCTTTCCCAAGAATACAATCTGGAAGGATTACTAAAACCAAGTTTTATAACTTGCCACTATAGTACAGATAGATTTAGCTTATTGTTTTCATGTTATCCTAAGGAAAACATAAACTTATTATTTGTAAAATTCCCATCGTGCACCCCAACAGGCGAGACCACTCCCGTCTTTAACACAACCAAAAACACTGTCATACCAAACAACAACTACCACAGTCATAACTCTCCCCAACATCATCGAATATCCAAACAACATTCAAACCTCCAGTTTTCTCACAAATGTCTTAAATTATTTTTTTGGGTTACCGTTTTTGTTTTTAGTATTTTTTTTTTTGCTTTTAATTAATTTTTATTGGAGTATAGTTGCTTTACAATGTTGTCTTAGTTTCTACTGTACAGCAAAATGAATCAGCTATATGTATACATGTATCCCCTGTTTTTTGGATTTCCTTACCATTTAGGTCAATCAAGGCCCAAACAAGTTTCAAATATATAATTGATTCCTACTATTCTTACATTTTTAAAAATCTATAGGCACCACCTCCAACTAAGTTTTTGGAAATTTATTTGTTTTAAAAACCATAGAGTTTCCCACAATTGCACCCCCATCATGTCATTTAACATGCCTCTCTGTCCTCTAGATTACCTGTAAATTGACAATGAGATCCAGAAACTTGATCAGGTTCAAGCCTGATTTTTTTTTTTTTTTTTTTTTTTTTTTTTTTTTTTTTTTTTTTGCAGGACAACTTCATAGGCAGTGAATAATATTCTTAAAAGAAAACAGGGGACTTCTCTGGTGGCACAGTCGTTGAGAATCCCCTTGCCAATGCAGGGGACACGGGTTCGAGCCCTGGTCCGGGAAGATCCCACAGGCTGCGGAGCAACTAAGCCCGTGCGCCACAACTACTGAGCCTGCGCTCTAGAACCAGTGAGCCACAATTACTGAAGCCCGCACACCTAGAGCCCGTGCTCCACAATAAGAGAAGCCACTGCAATGAGAAAACCGTGCACCACAACGAAGAGTAGCCCCCACTTGCTGCAGCTAGAGAAAGCCCGCGCACAGCGATGAAGACCTTAGGTGATTTTGATAATAATGTTATTTAAGTAAGAACAGCATAAAACTATGTGTAACCTTCTTACAAAACTTTTATAAAACCAAATTTATAAGGCTCTTATAAAACCAAGTTTACAAATTGAATACAAATAAAGCACCAAAGCTAAAATAGAATTTGACCACATTAATGTAACATGACAGAATGCTTTCCTGAAAATAAGCAAGTACACACAGCTTGAACATAGGACTCCTCGAGTGCTGATACATTAGGGCTCCTCCTCTCCACCCTGACATGGGCATGATGACTGGTTCCTTGTGGGACTTTTCTTCTGTGACCTGCTTTGAAACCCATGTTTGAGTGGTACCCATGACATTCTTGGCCTTCATACAACAAGCACACGTTTAAGGAAAGTGCTGAACACCTGGGGTCTGTAAACGTTGGCCTCCTTTATTGTACCACATGTATTTACTGTACCTTTATTGTACCACATGTACCACAACTGCTTCATTTGTACCATATTAACGCATGAACACAAGCCTGTTAAAATCAAAAGGCCTAAAGCGATGTATCCCAAATGCCTTTCTGACATTTCTCAAATGAGCTTCAACTTTAAGGTCACATTTTTACTAAAATTATTAAGGAAACTCATTGAACTATTTCTAAAAATCCCAAATACTGAGCTGCATGATCCATTAAATATGGTGGCTTTCTGCCCTTTTAGTGTAGGTCTTTACTTCAAAAACCTTCTGTGCAAGAGAGAACCAAATGCCAGGCAAACCTCCCGTGTGAATGAGAGGAAAGAAAAAAGTTTTAGATCTGATTTAGGATTCTTTTAGTTGCAAGAGTCAAAAGCCAATTCAACACTGGCTTGAATAACAAAGAGTATTTACAGGCTCACATCACTAGGAAATCCGGAAGGCTTCTTGTTTCAGAAATGGATTTATTCAAAGGCAAAAAGACATCAGGAATCGGTCTTTCTCCACCTCCTGGGTCAGCTTTCTCCTATGTTAACTTCGTTCTCAGATGGAGTGTCCCCATGAGGTAGCTACCAGCTGCCTAAACTTACATACCCCCAGCTCAAAAGCCCAACAGAAGGAGAATATCATTTCCCTCAGAACACTTGGTTAGAATAGTCACTGGTCAAGCTTGAGTGCCATGTCCATTGCTGTGGAAAAGGAGTAGAGCACTTGGACAGTGTCATGAGTAGAGAGAGAATAATTCTCCAAATTGATAAATTAATGTTGGGCATATGAAAAAAAGAGAGAGAGAGAGAGAGAGAGAGAGAGAGAGGGAGGGAGGGAGGGGGGAAGAAAAGAGGGAAAGAAGGAGGGAGGGAAGAAAAGAAAAGGCCACTTAAAAATCCTATGCCCCAGGACATGGAACCAACCTAAATGTCCATCGACAGATGAATGGATAAACAAGATGTGGCACATATATACAATGGAATATTACTCAGCCATAAAAAGAAACAAAATTGAGTTATTTGTAGTGAGGTGAATGGACCTAGAGAGTCTGTCATACAGAGTGAAGTAAGTCAAAAAGAGAAAAATAAATACTGTATGCTAACGCATATATATGGAATCTAAAAAAAAAAATGGTACTGATGAATCGAGTTGTAGGGCAGGAATAAAGAGGTAGACACAGAAAATGGACTTGAGGACATGGGCTGGGAGGGTGAAGCTGGGGCAAAGTGAGAGTAGCATCAACATATATACACTACCGAATGTAAAATAGTTGGCTTGTGGGAAGAAGCAGCATAGCACAGGGAGATGGGCCCAGTGCTTTGCGATGACCTAGAGGGGTGGGATAGGGAGGGTGGGAGGGAGGCTCAAGAGGGAGGGGATATGGGGACATGTGTATGCATATGGCTGATTTGCCTTGTTGTGCAACAGAAACTAACACAGTATTGTGAAGCAATTATACTCCAATAAAGATCTATTAAAAAAAATCCTAGGGCTTCCCTGGTGGCGCAGTGGTTGAGAGTCCGCCTGCTGATGCAGGGGACGTGGGTTCGAGCCCTGGCCCGGGAGGATCCCACATGCCGCAGAGCGGCTGGGCCCGTGAGCCATGGCCGCTGAGCCTGCACGTCCGGAGCCTGTGCTCTGCAACGGGAGAGGCCACAACAGTGAGAGGCCCGAGTACCGCAAGAAAAAAAAAAAAAATCCTATGCTAATATCCTCATAAGTAGGATGTGTCTGTGTCCCATGAAAATATTCTAGCTCCAAGATGATGATTAAAAATGACCTTGATGGGGCCAGACACTCAGCTAAGCTCTTTTCATACATATGATACCATTTAATTCTGAAAACATCCCTTTAAAATAGCTACTGTCATTCCTGTTTTATAGAAGAACAAACTGAGATTCAGAAAGTTTTCGTAATCTCTCCAGAGTTCCAGAGCTAATAAAGCATTGGAGCCAATTTGTTTGCCAAAATAAATCTCTTCATCTACAAACCAAAATCTGTTTAAAGCATACGGCTAAAACTGCTTTCGTAAGAGATACCTTTTCCTATTGCCAGACTGGGAGTCTCAAAAAGCAATGAGGTGCAAAGTCTCAGGAAATACAAAGAGATTTGTTTATTTTAGTAATTTAATACCGGTAGGTACAAATCTGATCACCTCATCCAATGAATAAGACCATGAGTTATTCCTTGTGCAAGGAATTAATATGAAGTCCATATAATTAGCAATCAGAAAAACACAGAATATTAGAATAGAATAGGATCTTAATCCAACTCCTTCTTGAGGAAACAGGCCCAGCAAAACTGTTATGCCTTTGAACTGGAGAACAAAAAGGGAAGAGATTAGTGCTAAAAGTTTATGCCTGTTGCAGCAGCATCATTCTCCGTTTTTTAGCTTAATTTATACAGAAGTACAGTAATACTATCCAAATAATACCTTTGAAAGCAGAATGAGACTCTGAGAAGGCAGGGATTTATAACATTTAGATTTTGAAAGAAAGGTAGAAGTGAGGTAGGAAAAATTCCTAATCTCACCAATCCTTCTCAAACAGGACTTCCCCTCCATCATCTCTGCATGCAGAATTGGCAACCAAATGGGGTGAATTCTTCCTCAAAGATCTTCACAACATCCACGTGATGACTTCATCACTAAACTACCTTGACTCTCTTCTAGATCATTCTCCCCACAGCCACCACTGTTTACCTTTCTTTAAAAAGAGAGGACTGGGTCAATATCATTCGCTGTGGAAAGCATCTCTTGAGCAGAGGCAGCTTTCAGGGACCCTCACTCACACAGACCACTTCCAAAGCCCTGGGTGGGACCCTTACAGTGGGTTCATATGGTCATATGTCTTTGTAAACTTTGCAAAAGTAAGATATTTTCATTGCATTGGTTAAGACTTTTGTCTCTTACCATTCCAACTTCCCCTCTGTCACACTTCCACACCCGCACTGGGTGAAAATGGAGAAGGTGTGAGAATTTGGCTAAATGGAAGTTGAGTTGGGGATACATTAATGTCCATATATTTATGTGGTTCACTATCTCAATATAGAGTGTGTTGCTGGCCAAGCCAGTGTAGAAATCCCTACCAAAATTACCCCACTGCCCACTGTGCCAACTCACACAGCATGACAGCACAAAGGTTCAGGGCCATCAGTCAGCTCAACAGTATTAATGTGTCCTAGAGGGCATTGGTGATTTCGTTATAGTTTGAACCCTTTCCCCCCTTTGAGTAACCTCTTTTGTCTCCCCACACCCCCCTTATAGGTTGGTTGTGGGGAGACAACAGAGGTTACCCAAAGGGCACAGTCACTTTTAGGTATGACACGATTCCTGAATAGTGTCACAAAGACCAATAGCATGGTGAGTTGCAACAATCACCTAAATAAGAAGATGCTGGTAGGGAAACATTTTATCGTTGAGGCAGTGGTATTTAATTCATCAAATCACTAACTCAAACTTTTCCGTTTGATTATCAGTTTAGATATACTCCATGTTTTCAGAGGTAGGGTCAAAAGCAAAACAACACAGAAGTGCAGTGGGTGGAGAGTGGGATGTGGTTTAGCAATTCATCTATTTGTGGGAAAAGTCACAAAACACAAAGACAGAAGAAAGAGAAGTCTAGATCCATAAATGGCATCAAACTGGTTTAGTAATCTTTTCATCTTGGTTCTGTCTCTAACTCATTTAGCCCCATCGAGATTGTCACTTTATGTCTCTGGACAACAGTTTCTCATCTGGAAGCAAAAGATTTAAAACTGATGCTCTGAAATTCTTTACAGTTCTAAACTCTTTCATTTTAGGAGGTGGAACAGCCCCTAATTGAAAAAGGAATTATCCTCAGAATTCTTTCCCTAGTTTTGATTTAGTAAAGAGTCAAATGGTTTGTAATAAACCAAAAATACATTTACAGCAATCATCCAGAAAAGAACAGAATGAAGATAATCCTTCTTCCTTTTCCTGTTGAAGCCGGTTACCAACACCACCCCCAATTTTACTGCTAAACTCCCTTAGTCATCAGATATTTCATACCCGAGCAAAATCCATTTAGTCCCTGATTATACTGTGAACCCCGAGGACTTCCAGAAGAGTGACACGGAAGAGATCATGTTTTGTTCATCAAAACATTTTTCAAATTAAACCATCACATCCTAAAATAGTGGATTAGAATCACCCAGCAGGACTTCTTCCTGAAAGCATGCAAATGCACACTCCTAGTTTAGAAGTGGAGTGTCAATTACTTGTGCAGATACAAAAATGACTAATAGCTAAGGCCTAATAAGACACCTGTCAATTTCCCTTTTTTTAGCTTAGCTACTTTCAATTCATAGGAGTTGCTCAACACAAACATTTTGCTGACAGTTCTGTATGTGCTTGAGCAGTGATAGCATTCAAATTAAAATGGAGTTTCAGTTATTTCCATCCCCTTCTTAAAAATACATTTTAAGAATTACAGTACTAACCACAAATGAATGGCTGGCCAGCCTCTCAAATGAGTTGCAGAAATAGCAATGTTAAGTCCATCAGAGAAGGGGCAGTTTCCCATCATTGCTCCAGCTAAAGGAGAATGAAGATTTCCTATAAGAGTCTACAAATAGAAACTGACATTTTCTTGGAACAGAAAAATCCCAGTGAACGACAGGAGATCACCTCCTTATGAGATTTAAGAATACATTAAATATAAGAAATCTATCAATAGTTAGGACAGAGTTCACAAATGCTTTTGCGATAAAATGAGAGCTTGTATTATTAACCAACAAAATGCCTTCCTTAAGGTGAGCATAACCAAGATAAGAATCAAAGTGGTACTTCACAGACTGCCAAATTAATCCAAACAATTCACATTAGACAAGTGTGTACTACAGGGCTCTGTATGGTCTGAGTTCCACACAAATGGCAGAAAAACACTCCAGAACATGAAAAAAGTCTATTACTTTAAAAAGCCCGCTAGACTAACTATAGCCAATTCACACTTTGAATGGTCAAATTATTTATATATTCAAAATCTTAAAGAACTCTCTTCAGAGTCTAATTAGCATGCCTTTAGAATTCTATTTCCAAATTTAGATTCTGAAATTCACAATGAAGAAGAATGATATTCCCTTTTTACCAAGAAAAAGTAAATGAAGATAAATAAGAATATCGACAGAATAGTAATTTTTACTCCGTTTAACTTGGTTTTTTTTCTTTCTTTTTTTTTTTTTTGCGGTACGCAGGCCGCTCACTGTTGTGGCCTCTCCCCTTGTGGAGCACAGGCTCCAGACGCGCAGGCTCAGTGGCCATGGCTCACGGGCCCAGCCGCTCTGCGGCATGTGGGATCTTCCCAGACCGGGGCACGAACCCGTGTCCCCTGCATTGGCAGGCGGACTCTCAACCAATGCGCCACCAGGGAAGCCCTCGTTTAAGTTTTTAAACTAAGATTTTAAGAAAATTTTATCTGCCATTGATCTGTTTATAATAATTTTCTTGAAGGGCACATTAAGAACAAAAAGTAGAGTAATTTCAACTAGGCCTTTCCACTGTGTCTACATGGGCAGTAAGAAAGAAGAATTAGGGTACATGTAAGTATATTACTAATGTTAGAACTAGAAGATTTCTTTTATTTAAAAAAAATTCTTTTAACATCTTTATTGGAGTATAATTGCTTTACAATGGTGTGTTAGTTTCTGCTTTATAACAAAGTGATTCAGCTAAACATAAACATGTATCCCCATATCTTCTCCCTCTTGCAACTCCCTCCCACCCTTCCTATTCCACCCCTCTAGATGGTCACAAAGCGCTGAGCTGATCTCCCTGTGCTATGTGGCTGTTTCCCACTAGCTATCTATTTTACGTTTGGTAGTGTATATATGTCCATGCCACTCTCTCACTTCGACCCAGCTTACCCTTCCCCCTCCCCACGTCCTCAAGTCCATTTTCTACATCTGCATCTTTATTCCTGCCTTACCTCTAGGATCTTCAGAACCTTTTTTTTTTTTTTTTAGATCCTATATATATTTGTTAGCATACAGTATTAGCTTTTCTCTTTTGGACTTACTTCACTCTGTATGACAGACTCTAGGTCCATCCACCTCACTACAAATAACTCTATTTCGTTTCTTTTTATGGCTAAGTAATATTCCATTGTATATATGTGCCACATCTTCTTTATCCATTCATCTCTCAATGGACACTTAAGTTGCTTCCATGTCCTGGCTATTGTAAATACAGCTGCAGTGAACATTGCAGTACATGATTTTATGGTTTTCTCAGGATATACGCCCAGTAGTGGGATTGCTGGGTCATATGGTAGTTCTATTTTTAGTTTTCTAAGGAATTTCCATACTGTTCTCCATAGTGGCTGTATCAATTTACATTCCCACCAACAGTGCAAGGTTCCCTTTTCTCCACATCCTCTCAGCATTCATTGTTTGTAGATTTTTTGGTGATGGCCATTCTGACTGGTGTGAGGTGATATACCTCATTGTAGATTTGATTTGCATTTCTTTAATGATTAGTGATGTTGAGCATTCTTTCATGCGTTTGTGGGAATCTGTATATCTTCTTTGGAGAAATGTCTGTTTAGATCTTCTGCCCATTTTTGGATTGGGTTGTTTGTTTTTTTAATATCGAGCTGCTTGAGCTGCCTGTATATTTTGGAGATTAATCCTTTCTCCATTGCTTCATTTGCAAATATTTTCTCCCGTTCTAAGGGTTGTCTTTTCGTCTTGTTTATGGTTTCCTTTACTGTGCAAAAGGTTTTAAGTTTCATTAGGTCATATTTGTTTACTTTTGTGTTTATTTCCATTTCTCTAGGAGGTGGGTCAAAAGGATCTTGCTGTGATTTATGTCATAGAGTGTTCTGCCTGTGTTTTCCTCTAAGAGTTTTATAGTGTCTGGCCTTACATTTAGGTCTTTAATCCATTTTGAGTTTATTTCTGTGTATGGTGTTAGGGAGTGCTCTAATTTCATTCTTTAACATGTAGCTGTCCAGTTTTCTCAGCATCACTTATAGAAGAGGCTGTCCTTTCTCCATTGTATATTCTTGCTTCCTTTATCAAAGATAAGGTGACCATGTGTGTGTGGGTTTATCTCTGGGC
This sequence comes from Tursiops truncatus, assembly GCF_011762595.2. Classification (NCBI taxonomy): domain Eukaryota; kingdom Metazoa; phylum Chordata; class Mammalia; order Artiodactyla; family Delphinidae; genus Tursiops; species Tursiops truncatus. The sequence continues at coordinate 128,534,305 of NC_047037.1, read as the reverse complement.
TTTCTATCCTGTTCCATTGATCTATATTTCGTTTTTTGTCCAAGTACCATACTGTCTTGATTACTGTATCTTTGTAGCCTAGTCTGAAGTCCGGGACCCTGATTCCTCCAGCTGCATTTATCTTTCTCAAGATTACTTTGGCTATTTGGGGTCTTTTGCGTTTCCATACAAATTGTGAAATTTTTTGTTCTAGTTCTGTGAAAAATGCCATTGGTAGTTTGACAGGGATTGTATTGAATCTGTAGATTGCTTTGGGTAGTATAGTCATTTTCACAATGTTGATTCTTCCAATCCAAGACCATGGTATATCTCTCCATCTGTTTGTATCACCTTTAATTTCTTTCATCAGTGTCTTATAGTTTTCTGCATACAGGTCTTTTGACTCTTTAGGTAGATTTATTCCTAGGAAATTTATTCTTTTTGTTGCAATGGTAAATGGGAGTGTTTCCTAAATTTCTCTTTCAGATTTTTTGTTGTTAATGCATAAGAATGCAAGAGATTTCTGTGCATTAATTTTATATCCTGCTACTTTACCAAATTCATTGATTAGCTCTAGTAGTTTTCTGGTAGAATCTTTGGGATTCTCTATGTAGAGTATCATGTCATCTGCAAACAGTGACAATTTTACTTCTTCTTTTCCGATTTGGATTCCTTTTATTTCTTTTTCTTTTCTGATTGCTGTGGCTAAAACTTCCAAAACTATGTTGAATAATAGTGGTGAGAGTGGGCAACCGTGTCTTGTTCCTGATCTTAGTGGAAATGGTTTCACCATTGAGAATGATGTTGGCTGTGGGTTTGTCATATATGGCCTTTATTATGTTGAGGTAAGTTCCCTCTATGCATACTTTCTGAAGGGTTTTATCATAAATGGGTGTTGACTTTTGTCAAAAGCTTTTTCTGCATCGATTGAGATGATCATGTGGTTTTTCTCCTTCAATTTGTTAATATGGTGTATCACATTGACTGATTTGCGTATATTGAAGAATCCTTGCATTCCTAGGATAAACTCCACTTGATCGTGGTGTATGAACATTTTAATATGCTGTTGCATTCTGTCTGCTAGTATTTTGTTGAGGAGTTTTGCATCTATGTTCATCAGTGATATTGGTCTGTAGTTTTCTTTTTTTGTGACATCTTTGTCTGGTTATTGTATCAGGGTGATGGTGGTCTCATAGAACACATTGGTCTCATAGAACTCCCTCTGTTATATTTTGGAAGAGTTTGAGAAGGATAGGTGTTAGCTCTTCTCTAAATGTTTGATAGAATTCACCTGTGAAGCCATCTGGTCCTGGGCTTTTGTTTGTTGGAAGATTTTTAATCACGGTATCAATTTCAGTGCTGGTGATTGGTCTGTTTATATTTTCTATTTCTTCCTGGTTCAGTCTCAGAAGGTTGTGCTTTTCTAAGAATTTGTCCATTTCTTCCAGGTTGTCCATTTTATTGGCATATAGTTGCTTGTAATGATCTCTCATGATCCTTTTTTTTCTGCAGTGTCAGTTGTTACTTCTCCATTTTCATTTCTAATTCTATTGATTTGAGTCTTCTCCCTTCTTTTCTTGATGAGTCTGGCTACTGGTTTATCAATTTTTATCTTCTCAAAGAACCAGCTTTTAGTTTTATTGATCTTTGGTAACATTTCCTTCATTTCTTTTTCATTTATTTCTAATCTGATATTTATGATTTCTTTCCTTCTACTAACTTTGGGGGTTTTTTTGTTCTTCTTTCTCTAATTGATTTAGGTGTAAGGTTAGGTTGTTTATTTGAGATGTTTATTGTTTCTTGAGGCAGGATTTTATTGCTCTAAACTTCCCTCTAGAACTGCTTTTGCTGTATCCCATAGGTTTTGGGTCGTTGTGTTTACATTGTCATTTGTTTCCAGGTATTTTTTGATTTCCTCTTTGATTTCTCCAGTGATCTCTTGGTTATTTAGTAGTGTACTGTTTGGCCTCCGTGTGTTTGCATTTTTTAAAGATTTTTTTTCCTGTAATTGATATCTAGTCTTATAGCATTGTGGCCAGAAAAGATACTTGATACAATTTCCACTTTCTTAAATTTACCGAGGCTTGATTTGTGATTCAAGATATGATCTATCCTGCAGAATGTTCCATGAACACTTGAGAAGAATGTGTATTTTGTTGTTTTTGGATAGAATGTCCTACAAATATCAATTAAATCCATCTTGTTTAATGTATCATTTAAGGCTTGTGTTTCCTTATTTATTTTCATTTTGGTCCATTGGTGAAAGTGGGGTGTTAAAGTCCCCTCTTATGACTGTGTTACTGTCGATTTCCCCTTTTATGGCTGTTAGCCTTTGCCTTAAGTATTGAGGTGCCCCTATGTTGGGTGCATAAATATTTAAAATGTTTATATCTTCTTCTTGGACTGATCCCTTGATCATTATGTAATGTCATTTTTTTGCCTCTTATAATAGTCTTTTTTTTAAAGTCTATTTTGTCTGATGTGAGAATTGCTACTCCAGCTTTTTTTGAGTTCCATTTGCATGGAATATCTTTTTCCATCTCTTCACTTTCAGTCTGTATGTGTCCCTAGGTCTGATGTGGGTCTCTTGTAGACAGCATATATATCGGTCTTGTTTTTGTATCCATTCAGCCAGTCTATGTCTTTTGGTTGGAGCATTTAATTCATTTACATTTAAGGTAATTATCAATATATGTTTTCCTATTACCATTTTCTTAATTGTTTTGGGTTTGTTTTTGTCAGTTTTTTCCTTCTCTTGTGTTTCCTGCCTAGAGAAGTTCCTTTAGGATTTGCTGTAAGGCTGGTTTGGTGGTGCTGAATTCTCTTAACTTCTGCTTGTCTGTAAAGGTTTTAATTTCTCCATCATATCTGAATGAGATCCTTGCTGGGTAGACTAATCTTTGTTGCAGGGTTTTTCTCTTTCATCACTTTAAATATGTCCTGCCTCTTCTTCATGGTTTGCAGAGTTTCTACTGAAAGATAAGCTGTTAACCTTATGGGGATTCCCTTGTATGTTATTTGTTGCTTTTCCCTTGTTGCCTTTATTTTTTTTTCTTTGTATTTAATTTTTGATAGTTTGATTAATATATGCCTTGGCATGTTTCTCCTTGAATTTTCTCTTTGTGCTTCCTGGACTTAATTGACTATTTCCTTTCCCATATTAGGGAAGTTTTCAACTATAATCTCTTCAATTATTTTCTCAGTCCCTTTCTTTTTCTCTTCTTCTTCTGGGACCCCTATAATTTGAATGTTGGTGTGTTTAATTTTGTCTCAGAGGTCTCTGAGACTGTCCTCGATTCTTTTCATTCTTTTTTCTTTCTTCTGCTCTGCAGTAGTTATTTCCACTATTTTATCTTCCAGATCAATTACCTGTTCTTCTGTCTCAGTTATTCTGCTATTGATTCCTTCTAGAGAATTTTTAATTTCATTTATTGTCTTGTATCACCTTTACTATCACCTTTTCAGGTAGACCACCTATTTCCTCTTCATTTGTTTGGTCTGGTGGGTTTTTACCTTGCTCTTTCATCTGCTGCATATTTCTCTGTCTTCTCATTTTGCTTAACTTACTGTGTTTGGGGTCTCCTTTTTGCAGGCTGCATGTTCATAGTTCTCATTAGTTCCCATTGTTTTTGCTGTCTTCCCCCAGTGGGTAAAGTTTGTTCAGTGGGTTGTGTAGGCTTCCTGTTGGAGGGGACCAGTGCCTGTGTTCTGGAGGATGAGGCTGGATCTTGTCCCTCTGTTGAGCATATCTGCATTTCGTGGTGTGTTTCAGGTGTCTGTGAACTTATTATGATTTTTTAGGCAGCCTGTCTGCTAATGGGTAGGGCTGTGTTCCTGTCTTGCTAGTTGTTTGGCATAGGGTGTCCAGCACTGTAGCTTGCTGGTCATTGATTGGAGCTGTGTCTTAGCCTTGAGATGGAGATCTCTGAGACAGCTTTTGCCATTTGATATTACGTGGGGCTGAGAGGTCTCTGGTGGACCAATGTCCTAAACTTGGCTCTCCCACCTCAGAGGCTCAGGTCTGACACCCAGCTGGAGCACCAAGACTCTGTCAGCCACCCAGCTAGTCTTCTAAAGCCAGGCCGCCAGCAGCAGCCTGACCAATGGAATATTCAAATTGAAAATGTTGCCTTAGCACTAGGTGCTAGAGGAGATCTCCATCGTTCCATACCAGAAATAAAGAAGGAAGGACAGCTCCCTTATATGTTCTAAAGATTTCTGACCAAGGCAAAAATCAATTCAATGGGAGGAAGGAAAGCCTTTTCAACAAATAGAGGAGAAATAATTGGCTATTCATAAGGAGAATCTTGATCTTTACCTCCAAGCTTGGGTTTTTATGAATCTGAAGTGGCTCCTCCACTATCTCTTTCCCTTTCTGCCAACTGAAGCAGAAAACTCTGAGGCTTTAGAACAGAGCAGTACTCCTCAACATTGTCGAGGTCATCAAAAATGAGGAAAGTATGAGAAATTGTCACAGCCAAGAGGAGCCTATTGAGACCTGAAGACTAAATGTAATACTGTATCCTTGGCTTCCCGCGGCCTCCCAGGCCCACGTCCCCGGCAAGAATTGGCTCCCCAGCCCGAGGTTTCCAGGTACCGGGAAGGGGGAGGGGGCAAGGCGGCAACAACTGGGCAGGTAAGGGCGAAACGCACACCCAGGAGCGCCAAGACTCTGAGAGGCGGCGAGTCCGGGCCAGGCCGCCATGCAATTGGAAGATTTCTTTTAGATCGCCTAAATTACCCCCTGGTTTAACCCATGAGAAAACTCATCCATAATTTATATTTATATTTTTAAAATAATTTATACTCACAACTTTTGTTCATATTTTAATGACAAGATCCCAATGTCATTTCCTTGACTCTTCTAAATTCTTATGGCATAATGAGGTAAGAATCTCATGGCTTGTCCAATGACAGAGTTAGAATAGCTTGAGGTCTAGTCTAGAGTTCTGCAGCACTGTCAATAAAGAACAAATACCCAATAAATTTTAAAAATTCATGAGCTACATATTGTCACTTTCTACCACTGTGCATGGAACATTAAAAGCATTCAAAAATACTGATTGAAGGACTGAACTTCACTGAAGAAAGCATGGAGTATATGTAAATAAACTAGGCAGGGAGCCATAGCACAGACCCTGCTAAGCCTCACTTTACCACCAACTCACTGTTTCCCTGAGCTGGTAACAAGCTCTTCAGTTCCCAGATCAACCCACTGCCATTTTTTAGATTTAACTAAGATTTACATAGATTGCATATGTGCCAGACACTACTCTAAGGACTTTAAACACAATAATTCATTTAATCCTCACAACAGTCCTAAGAGCAGGGCCAGCTCCCTGGGAAGCAACACCAGGCCTCATGCTCCAAAGGACCCCACACTTGGTTTAATGCTCTGTTCCCACCATCTTGAAATTGGATCAATGGGCACAGCATTTTCATAACACTGGAATTTGAACAAGGGGCTCTGCAAGTTATATAACCAGTCCTGTCTAGAGGATTAACACTATTCTCGCTCCCATTTTATAGATCCAGAAACTGAGACAAAGAGAGGTTAAGTAACTTGCCGGCGGTCAAAAAGCTGGTCATCACTGGAGCCAGGATTCATACCCTACATGCCTCTGAACTCAGGGGGGTGACATCGGAAGCCATTATGCTCAGTTCCCTGCTAGTTCTACAATTCCAACCAAAGTGATTTACTGAAAGGAATGTTGATTTCACTCTCTCCTCCTTCAGTCAATGCTTTTTATAGATGCAGAATTGCAGTGGATAAAGAAAAAGAGATGCTGCATTCACAAAAAAGCCTAATTTGAAAAAAGAACTGCTTAGCTAAATGAAAGGTGAGAGGGTTTTAAATGGCCATGGCAGGGACTTAGCTATTTAAATGACCAGCTAAACAGGATACCTTTTGGCTATTTCCAGCTCTGATCCCTAAATTAGAGCTTTTAGGAGTAGGATCCAGAGCCCTACATGGGGAAGACCAAGTTAGCTGAGAATGGCGATGCCACAGCAGGGGTGGGTCAGATCAAAGGAAACACTCTGCGCTTCCTTTTATAGAGGTGAAAACAGCCTAACTGCCCTGTGGTCCAATGGACAAACATAAATAAAAGTCTTGCGTCAGCTAAGGATCAAATACTAAAGAAAAGAGTCAAGACTGCCTGAGGGCTCCGAGTCAAAGAGTCAAAGGTCAAGTAACCCGTTGAGAGAAGCATTTGCATCCTTGGGCTTTCAGTTTCCTGCCTGACCCTTTCCATCATCATCTTCTATCTAAGGGAACTGTGGGTGTTTTGCTTTGACTAAAATCTATGAGCTCAAGGGAATGGACTGCAGACATTCCTCATGAGTCCAGGGCCTGACCCATATCACGTAAGCTCTGAAAGTTATCATCATCATCATCATCATTTGCTAATGTTTAGCTTTCTATCTGCATTCTGCTTCTGGTTTTTTTAAATCAAAATAAAAATCTTTTGTTTTATTAATTGTAAAACTAACTTCCAAATATAGTCCACTAAAAAAAAGCCACCCCAGTTTTTAAGTAAAAAATAATTAATTTAGTGTAAAAAAAAAAAGCCCCCCAAGTCGTAAAAAAAAGCGCCCCAGACTTGGACAAGAATGATATCTCCAAGGAGAACCACTGAAGCTGCTATCCTATGTTCCCTCTCAGGACTTTTTTTTTTTTTTTTTTTATGTGGTACGTGGGCCTCTCACTGTTGTGGCCTCTCCCGTTGCGGAGCACAGACTCTGGACGCGCAGGATCAGTGACCATGGCTCATGGGCCCAGCCGCTGCTCGGCATGTGGGATTTTCCGAACCGGGGCACGTACCCGTGTCCCCTACGTCGGGAAGCGGACTCGCAACCACTACGCCACGAGTGAAGCCCGGAAGCTGCTATCCTAAACCGAGTATACTCCTCATTGCCAAATGCCCTTGCCCAGTGTGGACTAGAACCGTGTGAGCAACACTGAACAGACCCAGAAATTGATGGTGTAGTCTTATAAGAAACGAATGGTTTTGAAGAACCTTAGCGTTCTCTGATAAACCATATTAAATAAATAAATCCAATCATGTTATTTTCTGATTGGATTCGGTAAAGGCAATGGAATCCCATAGTTCTTAGACTATTTTATGATTTTCTGCTTAATTGATATGAGCCTCTATGACATTTTTTTTTTTAATAAATTTATTTATTTATTTTTGGCTGTGTTGGGTCTTCGTTGCTGTGCACGGGCTTTCTCTAGTTGCGGCGAGTGGGAGCTACTCTTCGTTGCTGTGTGTGGGCTTCTCACTGCGGTAGCTTCTGTTGTTGCAGAGCATGGGCTCTAGGCGCACGGGCTTCAGTAGTTGTGGCACACGGGCTCAGTGGTTGTGGCTCGTGGCTCTAGGGCACAGAGCCTCTATGACTTTTAATATTTAGTCAATTAACCAACAGCAGTGTCCTTTAGGAGGTCTCCCAGCCTGCCTCCCTGCTTGGAACTACCAGGGACCAGGTAAGGATTCCGGAAGTGTCTTCTCCAACCTCAAATCCATTCTTCATTTGTCTTTTGTGAGACAACCTGTCCCTCCAATCTGGCCTAGAATTCCTTTTAGTGACATCATTGCTCTGTGTGCAACCAAAAGTCAGAAACACTGACCCTCAAAGAGCAGAGCTGAAGACACACCTGTGAAGGCTGTGGCTGGTAGCAGACAAGCATGGGAGAATGGTTGTCTGATCTTGACCCCTGAACCCAGGAACCATCTGCAACCACACATCTTACTATCTACATTAACATCACTCTACTATTCCAGGAAACTTGGAAGATGAAGTTGCAAATAACTTGAGCATTTCAGGAACCTCCTCAAAAAATTCATTTATCCAAGCACTAAACCTTTCACTGGTCCTCTTCAGAGCAAATATCCCCTTCTCAGAGCAACAGTTCCCTTAACCAGGTTTATCAGATGAATGTTTATGCTTCCTGACTGTTTTCACAACTCTCTTTATGTCTCCCAAGTCTCAGTTACTATATTACAAACTTTGCCCAAGCCCAGTCAACCCCTGCCGCATGGAAAGACCCACTTTACCCCAGACCCCCTAAATATCCCACCTTTACCATCTTACCCCCAGGAAGCTTCTTAGACTCTGCTTTGCTTTATCCACATTTTTGGAGGCTCCTTTCAGGGAGTCAGTCATCAATATTCCCTTCCCTTCCACTACCAACTCCAACCCGTTTTTCTCCCCTGCTCACACAATGCCGAGTAATGAGCAACCCAAGGAAAGCCTTGGGCTCTGTGGGGGGTTGCAGAGGAGAGAAGTGGTGCAGGGCTTTCTTCCTGTGGGTTGGAAGAGGACTTGGCAATCAGAGCTGGAGAACCCAGCTTGGCCTGCAGGGATCTATGGACCCCAGGGAGACCGTCTCCCTGGCCCTCGAGAGATGAGCTAAGCACTCACAGATCACAAAGCTGGGAAAGCATGAGACAGGAGGAAACGAGACTGTCCCAGGTGTCTCAGCAATGGGCCAGTGGTTTGCCTGCATTTATTCTGCTTTCCTAGGAGGCTTGGCTGCTGCCATTTGGAGACCTCCACAAGCCGAACTACGCCACAGCGGGTAATGAAGAAAAACTGACACACGTAAGAGGCTTAGTGGTCAGAGAAAGAGAGAGCAATCAATTGGATTGTTCCGATTCAGCACAGGCCAGGAGAAATAGAGGTGGAGGAGAATGCCTAGGGGAAAGAAATGAAAAGTCCCAAATCAGGTTCAAAAACAATCTGAAGCTAAAAATGATCATTTCCAGCTGACATTTCATGAGACGAGTTGGAGGAAAAGAAAGCCATGTTGAGATTCAAAATAGTGGTATAAAATATCTAATGGAATAAAAATCTTAAAGCACAAAGCAAAAACATAAATAGGTGGAACTCATGAAAGAAAAATAAAGAATTTGGAGAGAAAATGGCTACAATCCAAGAATTCTATAATCAAATATCCTGCCAGTAAAAGCAATAACAGAGGTTCCAAGATACAGAGGGAGACAAAAAGAGGAAAAACAAATGAGTAATAAACTATGAATATATACATACATACATACATAATATAGATAGGTTAATATAAGCACTAAAACATTATATATATGTATCTGTATATATATATATATATATATATATACACACACACACGTAGTTACATACATATATATCTTGATAATATATATGTAAATGAACAATGATTTAATATCTAAGAATGAGTTAAAAGTATTAATAAGTTAACATTGGGCTTCCCTGGTGGCACAGTGGTTAAGAATCCACCTGCCAATGCAGGGGATATGGGTTTGAGTCCAGGTCTGGGAAGATCCCACATGCCACAGAGCCACCAAGCCCGTGTGCTGCAACTACTGAAGCCTGTGCTCCTAGAGCCCGTGCTCTGCAACAAGAGAAGCCACCGCAATGAGAAGCCTGTGCACCTCAACAAAGAGTAGCCCCCGCTTGCTGAAACCAGAGAAAAGCCCATGGGCAGCAACAAAGACCCAGCACAGCCAAAAATAAATAAATAAATAAAATAAATTTATTTTAAAATATAGGTTAACATTTACTTAACTATGAAAGAGGTGCTGTTTTAAGTTCTTGTCACGCAGTAACTAAACATTTGCAAAGTCCCTTATGAGGACAGCACTAGTATCACCCCCACTTCACCAAGGAAGAAACTGAGGCACAGAGTGATTAAGTTTACTTAACTTGTGACTTTTACCACAGTCACAAAACAAGGAAGGGGCAGAACCAGGATTCAGGCTCCGGATCCCAATGTTTTTAAACACAACAACCCTGCATCATTCTCAAAAAGGGACACTTGAAGAAGAAATATATGGCAAGGAGAAATTCTAACAGGAGTGTAAAATCAAAAGTTCTCAACTATTTCACCCCAAAGTAGTGGAGTTGAGAATTAAAGCTGGGAGGTAGGGAGGATTTACAGTAAAACTTCCAGAGGTCTCATTTGCTGGGCTGGAAGGTGGAAGGAAGAGTAAAATATTCCGGAGGAGTCGGCTAATCAAGATGGGAGGGATGTATGGTAAAGTATAAAGAACAACTTGATAAGAGAAATAAGTGATATCTTGTTTCCAGCAATGGTAAAGAAGTACATATATAATTATGAGGACCACATAGAGAAGATACAATGGAAAAGTATAGTCATTATCAAAGAAAAAGGAATGAATTGCAATATGATCAGATCTAACAAAGAAACAAAAAAGAAAAAAATAGAAATCTAAAATAAATAAAAAATATAAAATTAGGTGTGGAATAAATAGAATGCCTCGATCATTAAACTACAAAGCAGAGATTGTCAGATTGGGTTAAAAAAGAAATCCTAGCTGTATACTAATTATAAGAAAGACACACAAAGCAAAGTGATTAAGAAAGGTTTGCCTCTATAAGGATAGAGGATTGCATCTAATTTCAATTCTTCCAAAACTACAGCAAAAGGTCTTGTAATGAATGAGCACAGAACCTTAAGGAGATGGAGAATTGGAGAGGCAGCAACACAAAGTTTGGGTTTGGAAGTATCCAGATGTGAGAAAAACAGATGGCTTGGCTCACCGGAAGTGGTAAGCCATCAGCAGAGAAGGTCAGGAACCAACTTGAGGACTTTCCTGTTGGCACAGTGGTTAAGAATCCAGTCGCTGGGGCTTCCCTGGTGGCGCAGTGGTTGAGAGTCTGCCTGCTAATGCAGGGGACACAGGTTCGAGCCCTGGTCTGGGAGGATCCCACATGCCACGGAGCAACTAGGCCCGTGAGCCACAACTACTGAGCCTGCGCGTCTGGAGCCTGTGCTCCGCAGCAAGAGAGGCCGCGATAAGTGAGAGGCCCGCGCACCGCGATGAAGAGTAGCCCCCGCTTGCCACAACTAGAGAAAGCCCTCGCACAGAAATGAAGACCCAGCACAGCCAAAATAAATAAATTAATTTAAAAAAAGAAAAGAAAAAGAAAGAAACTCAATGGACGGGATATAGGTTCGAGCCCTGGTCCAGGAAGATCCCACGGAGCAACTAAGCCCGTGCGCCACAACTACTGAAGCCCGCATGCCTAGAGCCGGTGCTCTGTAACAATCACAGCAAGAGAAGCCACCGTAGTGAGAAGCCCGTACACCGCAACAAAGAGTAGCCCCCGCTCGCCGCAACCAGAGAAAGCCCGCGCGCAGCAACGAAGACCCAACGCAGCCAAAAATAAATAAATTTATTTTTAAAAAAAGAACCAACCTGATACAATGCAGAATCCTCCAAAGGCTCAGGAATTGGTGGCAGCAGGTACCTCTGGAAGTGGGGACAAAGCAAGAAACTAAAATAAGAGGATGTGTTGAAATCTGCTTGAGACACAGGCAGGCCCTGAAGTCCCTTTTCTACTCCACACTCCTATCCCTCACCCCCCCCACCAGTGGAAGAGTGGGGCTTTGTTCTCTGGAGAAGGGGGAAGAGAGGCTATGTGGGTGCACGAACTGGAAACGGAGGGATTAAGTCAAAGTACACAGTGTTCCTGCCCTTCTCAACTTCCACAATGCTGATGAGCCCTTGCTCTCCAGACAGGCAGGAGACTGGAAGAGTCTTCTCAGGGGAACCTGATGGGCCCAAGAAGACAGATCTAAAGATACTGATATAGGAGGAGGGAGAGTTCCCAACAAATTCCACAGCTAGATCACCTCCAGCCTGCCAGCCTGAGAGTGCACTCGGAGCTGCCCTCCAGGATTTCAGCTCCCCACTTTTAAACAGGGGCAGACCACGGAGGATTACCAGATACCGGAGGAACATCTCTAATGTGGAAGACAAAGATCAAATATGGATATGTATAACTGATACACTTTGCTGTACAGCAGAAACTAATGCAACATTGTAAATCAACTATACTCTAAAAAAAAAAAAAAAATCCCACAAAGAAGGCATCTTGGAAGAAACAGAGACTGATGAGTGATGAGAGAGGAAAAAATATTTTAAAATATACATATATATATATATATATATATATATATATATATACACACACACACATTCAGGTTATATTTATAGAGAGAGAATATTCTCTCTCTATATATATTCAGATTTAAAAGAAGATAATCCATCCATGAAACAAAATGGATAGCATAAAAAAAGAAACATTCAGAGAGGAAAAGAAGTTCTTTGAAATTAAGAACATGAAAGTAGAAATGAAAAAACTATGTAGAAAGGGTAGAATAGAAAGTTTAAGGCCTACCAGCAAATAGAGGAAAAAGACACAGAGAAGAAAAATGAAAAGCAGAGGTGGGGGACATAAGAAAATCTGAGAACTAGTGCCACCAACTTTGAATAAAGGAGTTTCAGAAGGTGAAAAAGTAGAAAATGTACCTCAAAATTAATGACTTTAGTTAAAATTTGTAATTAATATGGGTGATTGAAGTATATAATTGCAGAGAAATATGAATATATGTTCATATAATGAATGTGGTTTTTTATGAAGGAAAAACTAGATTAATTTTGTATTTAAAGTAAAATGTCTCATCCCATAATTTAATGGAAGGTAGCAAAAGAAAAAAAAAAACTTGAATGGATACAAGTTGTAGAAGGTTTGAAGTAAAGTAAAAATATGCTCAAATTTACTGAGTCAAGGAAATGCAAATTAAATGCACAATACAATACCACTCTATACATCACTGGACTGATAACCTCTGAAAACAGATAACATCTCTTGTTAGCAGGGTTACAAGGAAAACACACAGTTATGCATTGACAGATTAATGTCTTCTTGGAGAGCAGTCTGACAACATCAATTAAAATTTAATTCTCCATACCCTTTGGCCCAGAAACCTCACTCCTGGGAGTCTGAATTATAAAATCAGAAAGCTGCAGTACAGAGGATTTATGTGAAAGATAGCTTATTGGACCACAGCACATGATGGCAAAAATAGAAACAAAGTGAATGCCCATCAGTAACAGAACGGTAGATTCACTCATATTATTTTTATATGAGGGAATGGTCTATAGCCATTTGAAAGAATGGATCCAAGCCATGGAAACTGGTTTGGAGGGACCAGTACCTGGAGCTGTTGAGTGAAAAGCATGTATAGTATGATTGCTTTGTATAAAATACATGCATAGAGATATGTGGGCTTCTGCATGTATATATTTGAGTAGGACCGTGTGAGGTTGGAGGAAAATGTGAAAGGACACTTGTTAACATGGATTGGGAGAAGTGGGTAATGTGGGGATACTAGTGAGGGGGAGAGGGGAAACTAAGCAAAAAAGAAAAGAAATTCACTTAAAAACAGAAGCAATCTTTGATCACCTTTATACATTTATGCACAGGTGTATACATTTTTTTAATTTATAGGGAAAAAAACTGCTTTATTTTCAAGAAAGGGAGAGACTGATTCGATAAGATGAATTCACTGTCACTTTGTGAAGCACAGAGAATCTCATGATTTGACATCCTGACTTGGTAAGTTTCGATTGTGAGGGCAAAGGTTGAGGATTTGGTTTAAGTGTCATGTCTCAGATGACATTTTAATATTGGGATCTAGAGGATTCCCTGGGCATTGTGCAGAAGAGGAATTATGAATAACAGAAGAGGTGTAGAAAAGACAAGGAGAAAACTAAAGCTGAAGGAGTTTACCATTTTGCATAGGGCCAGCTTGAGGCACAACTGTTTATAAAGTTGGCTCTTCAACAACAGGAGCTGTTGAGGGTCCACTGTGCAGGTCCACTTATACGCAGGTTTTTCTCAATAGTAAATACTACATTAGTATATATGATCCGTGGTTTGTTGAATTTGCAGATGCAGGACCTCAGATACAGAGAAATCTCAGATACAGAGGGCCAACAGCGAACTTTCAACTGTGCAGAGGGTTGACCACCCTAACCCCGGCATTGTTCAAGGGCCAACTGTATAAATTGCAGTTTATCCGCAAATTCAGGGTACTATCACTTATAAACACACATGATTACTATACTAATTCTGTGTGTAAAGGAAAATTGCGTCATTTAAGTTAGATATGCAATTTGTAAATCAAGAAATGGATTTCAGTAAAGTGAGAGTCTTATGGAATCACCAGTCAAAATCCATTCCTAAATTTATGTCTACACCCATTGACCAAGAGAGAACAATTGGTAAGACCTTTGACCAAGGTCTCACACATATGAAAACCTTTACACCTCCTGGCCAAACATTTTTTTAAATTTGTAAGATTTCTCTAATTTCAAGGGAAAATAGACTTAGCCTACCTTTCTATTACTAATCAAAATTAAATTAATTACTAGAGGAAATAGTAATAATGACATTAATTAAATGGGTGTAAAATAAGCATTACTCAAATGTGCACTGTCATTGTGTATAACGGGATTTCTTCTTTCTTGGAATTCACAGCACTTAATACTCATCCAGACCCCTTCCTAGGTCCACAGAGCTTTCTCTAGGAAAGGTCTAGAGCAAAAGAGGTTAGAAAAGAGGAGGGAATAAGCATCCTCTCCCAGTCCCAGTGGTGGTTGTAATTTGGAGATGGGATGACAGATGAAGCTTCTCGGATGGGGTCCATGGAGGGTAAGAATGTCAGCCTCGAAGGAAGATACAAACTAGCAGCACAGGAATATAATTCTTCAATGAAGAAAGGGAAGTTCTTGGACTCTTGAGCTACACTTCTGGAATCAGAAAATGGTTTGGGCCAGCCTACATTGAATTCAGATTCATCTTGAACTTTGGGACCTACCTAAGTATCTTTTCATGTTTCATTTTGACTAAATTTCACACAATTTGAGTCAATTAAACACTGCAGTATTATTTCAGACTGTTTTGTTTGACCTCCAAAACATTCTGTGGTTTGTTTACTGAGGCAGTAAGATGAATTAATACAACCACTATCACAGGTGTTTTACTTTACAGTTTACAAAATGTCTTCTCATTCTTTCTCTTGTTTACAGTTTACAAAATGTCTTCTCATTCTTTCTCTTGTTGGCACTCTCAATGGGCCTGTGAGATGGCACTAATAAAGCTGGGATAATTATCGATATGTTAATTTGACAAATGGGAATACTGGGACTCAGAGGGGAAAGTGACTTGCCCAAGCATACCCAGGTGCTGGAAGGTTGACTGCCATTCAAATTCAGGTCTTCTAAGATTACATGCAGTATTGGTATAAGTACAGGGAATGTGTATTTTTGTATGTTACTGATGTGGCTGCCAATTGCTACAATGTTTCTGGAGGACAATTTGGCAATAGGTATCAACATCCTTAAAATGGGTGTCTAGGGAATTCCCTGGTGGTCCAGTGGTTAGGACTCTGAGCTTTCACTGCGGGGGCCTGGGTTCCATCCCTGGTCAGGGAACTAAGATCCTGAAAGTCATGCAGCAAGGCCAAAAAAAAAAAAAATTGGTGTCTTAACTAGAGCTGTCATAACAAAATACCATAGACTGAGTGGCTTAAACAACAGAAATTCAGTGTTGTTGGGAAAAACACATTATATTTCTGAACTTCACATCCAAAAGGAGAGATAATAGCAGTACATACTGCTTAGAGTTGTTATGAATATTATGAAGCTCTAGTACAGTACCTGGCAAGTCATAGTTTCCTTATCAGATATTTTCACTAGCCATTAACAGAACACTCAACAAAAATGGTTTAATCAATGGACATTTATTCTCTCAAATAACAAGAAGTCCAGAAACAGGATTAGTTAGTTTAGCATCTCAGTAAAGTCAAGGCTTTTTATTAGCTTTGCTGCTGTTTTTAATAACTTTATTTCTTCATGGCCTCAAGATGGCTGCTGCAGCTCTATAGCCCACATCCCCACATGACAACTTCCAAAGTTAGGTGGTGAGGGAGGAAAATCCTCCCCAGAAGCCCTCAGCAGATTTCCCCAGAATTGGGTCACACACCTACCCTAAATCCTAGTGCAAAATCCTGCTCAAAGCTGGGGCATCAGACTAGAGGGGAACTAGTGGGAGGGGTGATTCGATTACAAACAAGTCTTACAATTCTGGACTCTCCACCATAGATCATGCTTCAGAGCTGCCTCTTGTAGTTGTGCAGACTGTGATCAGTACAAGGGCCCTAGACCAAAAGAAGTGGATAGGGACCAAAACCCAGCTCAGCTCTGCTCTCTAAGCCATGACCCCACTGCTGAGCTCCTTCTACCTGAAGAAGGGAGCATCTTCTTCTTCAGAAGGGCCACCTTTTGGTGCTCACAAAGAAGGCTTAGGCTTGCTAAGCCCTGGACCACCCACAGGAAAGTGCTTCTTTCTAATACTAGTGGAGATTCCATATGGGCTACCTGTAGCCCTGTCTGGCTTGATCCTAGAGACTGGGGACTGGCATGTGCCTACCAATGGGAAGACAGAGAGATTCAAGGGACCCCAGTGGTGGGAAGAAAAGGTCAGGAGGCAGGCAAGGACTGTCTAGAGCCTACTTTCAGAGAGCTACCTTCAGCAATATTTTAAGGAAAAAAATTTCTTTCTGTGCTACCATAAAACAGAAACTCCCTCCATGTAGCCTCCTTCCTCCAACAAAGCTAGAGTGCAGGGCCATATGCCTTCCAGCCAAGGGGTAACTCTGGACAGGACACACCCTCAGTCCTAGGCAGCAATGGGTAGGTGGTTTAAAGCACTCTTGAACGTCACCACCCCTATTCCTCCGCTGGCCCATCTACACTGAACTTCCAGAATAAGATCTATGAAAAGAATGTCCCTGTCAGGGAATTTCTTATAGCTTTCCTGAGTGTACCATGTGTTTTTGTGCCCCTGTACCTCTATATGTGATGTTTATCCCCATGGCCTGGAATCTCCCCCTACCCCACTTCTCCAGGTAAACAATTACTTGCTCCTTCTTTAAGGATTCAACTTGAATGTCCTTTAGCTCATTAATCAGATTTCACTGGGATTATGAGTTTACAGGTATGACTCAGCAACCAAGCAGGCCCTCCTCCCGGCCAAAGACCTCATCCTTATCATTTCAACTTTCAGCTCAGAGCACAAGAAGCTCCATGGATTGAGCCAGGATCAGAATGAAGGGCAGCACCTGACCTGTTGAAGGTTAATAAATTAGCATGGTGCGGGGGGAGGGGTGGAAGAGAAGCTACAAACCACCTACAGGAGGATTGAGAAGGATCAGAGAGAAAGGCCTCTTAAACCTAAAATCCTCCAGGGCAAGCTCTACTTCCAGTGTTGGGATCCTAGAGGCAAAGCAGAAGATCAGGATTGGCCCAGAAGTTAATCAGACTCTAATCCCAGTGGACCTGGATACCTGGGTGGAAATCAAACGGCTACAGGTTAGCTTCTTCCCTCCCCCTCTGAACACATTTTTCTCAGTGTGACAAATCATACCTGGGGCTCTCTAGGGCCCTGTGCATGGCACTTCAATGGGACCCAGTGTTTGACTAAGGAGAGCTGGTTATTCACAAAAGCTATCGAATAACTATTGAATGTATCTGATCGGGGCAAAGCTAGGCCCATGTGCCCCCAGAGGATGGCCAGTGAGTCTCCAAGGCATGAAAAAAGACTGCAGGAAGGATATGGTTTAGAAGACAATACAGGCAGAAAGAGAATCTCCACCTCAGTTAATGAGGATGAACCAGAGTTCATAGCAGTCGTACTTTGGGGGTGATGCTTCCTGGAGGGCTGTAATTAGAGACGGCCACACACACATTCTGTCATGCAGGCAGGTCAACAAATACACAGCCCTTTCCTGTGTGTGATTCCAAATACTGCCGGCCCGGGACAGTGTCAGGTTTCTACACAGGACTTTTCTAATCCAGACAAGCTTTCCCTTTGAGCAAAGGAGGTTCTCAAATTAGCATATGTGGGTAAGTCTGGTCAGCGCAGAGTGGAAAACAGCAAAGCTCGCCTCCATGTGGAGAATTTGCTTATGGGTCAGTCTGCGGTGCCGTTGGAAATGCAATGACTACTGTGAGCTTCCCAACTCACGCTTCTTATGACGGGGTGGGGAATAGTGAACACATTTAAGGGAGTGCAAAGGGGTTTTTCTACTGGGACAGCAATAGTTTAAATGTAAACCATAGCTCTGGTTGAGAGGAGACGTGGAGAATGTTTCTGAAAGTAGAACAGAAGGAAACTTGACAGGAAAAAAAGTTTTGGTTTTTTTTTAATTGAGGTGTAATTGACATATAACATGATATTAGTTTCAGGTAGACAACATGATTCGATATTAGTATATGTTTTGGAATGGTTACCACAGTAAGTCTAATTAACATCCATCACCACACACAGTTACAATTTTGTGTGTATGAGGAGAACCTTTAAGACCCACTCGCTTACCAACTTTCAAATATACAGCACAGTATTATTAACTACAGTCACTATGATGTACATTACATCCCCAGGACTTCTTTCTTTTTTTTTTAATTTATTTATTTTATTTATTATTTTTGGCTGCATTGCGTCTTCGTTGCTGTGGTGGGCTTTCTCTAGTTGCGGTGAACAGGGGCTACTCTTGGTTGTGGTGCATGGGCTTCTCATTGCGGCGGCTTCTCTTGTGGAGCACGGGCTCTAGGCACACGGGCTTCTGTAGTTGTGGCACGTGGGCTCAGTAGTTGTGGCTCACAGGCTTAGTTGCTCCACGGCACGTGGGATCTTCCTGGACCAGAGCTCGAACCCATGTCCCCTGCATTGGCAGGCGGATTCTTAACCACTGTGCCACCAGGGAAGCCCCCCAGGACTTATTTCTTTTGTAACTGGAAGTTTGTACCTTTGACCACCTTCACCCATTTCACCCACCCCTCTCCTTCTGCCTCTGGCAACCACCAATCTGTTCCCTGTATCTATGAACTCAATTGTTTTTTTGTTTTTTGTTTTTCGTTTTAGATTCCACATATAAGTGAGATCATACAGTATTTGTCTTTCTCTGTCTAACTTAGTTCATTTAGCATAATGCCCTTAAGGTCCATCCATGTTGTCACAAATGGCAAGATTTCTTTTTTTTCTATGGCTGAATAATATTCCATTATATGTATCACATTTTCTTTATCCATTCACCCATCAATGAACACCTAGGTTGTTTCTATGTCTTGACTATTGTAAATAATGCTGCAATGAACTTGGGGGTACAGATATCTTTTTGAATGAGTGTTTTCATTTCCTTCTAATAAATACCCAGAGTGGAATTATCTGTTGTTTTTACAGGATCATTTGACTTGATGTTGACACTCACCCTCTGAGTAGCATGGCCTTGGGGGATACAAGGTCTGAGACTGGTTTGCGGGGGGAAATGTGTATCAAGAAGGAAAAAAAAATGTAAACAGCATCATGGCAAGAGTTTGTGCTGATGGGAACGCTCCACATAAATTAGAACCGCTGCATGGCCAGACGGTTGGAAACCTGGGAAGGATGAGGACCTGTGTAATACAGAGGAATTTGGCAAAGGGGCCTAAGAGAGACATACAGAAATATCCTCTGATATCCTTAATATCCTCTGATATTCATGTATCATATGACCCCTGGAACTCAGGGTTTCTTACTGGGAAAACAAGCAAGAGATGTCTTTTGTAAGAGAAAGAGCCACAGAGCTGTTTTGAGTTAAAATCCAACCCAAGACATGAAGTCCAAGACCACTGAGTCTTGGGAATCTCCATTGTTTAAGAAGCTGATGCAGACAGCTTCCCGTACATCCCAACGTTGCCACTCAGAGGATAAAATGGGGGTGAAGTCTGTTTCTTAGGAGAAAACAAAGAGCCTCCTACTCTGACCAACTGCTGTGTTGCAGTCTCTTCACAGCAACAGCAAAGATCCCCCAGCAACAACAAAGATAGTAAAAGTAATAAGACTTACTCTTGCTGTGGCATGCATACTCTGAACACAGTGATGTGACAGATGGAACACGTAGTCCAACGCAGAGAAAGAGGTGGCATAGTGTCAAAGAGGGACGCCATGACTGACAGTGTGATAGTTGTGGTTGTACTTACATATATTGAGATGTTTTACTTTATTATGCTCCATTATCATTTTTACTGGCTTTCTGTGTGTATGTTGTTTTTAATCTCTCAACTTCTTTTTGTATGCTTTCAAAAATTCTAGTATACCTCAAACCCAGAAAAGTGGAGAGCCACTGCTTTAAACCCTAGGATGATGTCAGGGAGAGAACCCTTTCAGTATAAGTCATGTCAAAACTCTGCCGGTCACTTTGGCATATTTGGAAGTTAAAGGAATAGAGACCTTCAATTCTAATCTGATCAAGAGACTGGTGTTCTCAACTAAAGATGCAAAGTCCAGATAAATAAAGATATACAGTAGATAAAGATACAAAGAGTCCCTCTCTTCCTCAAAAGAAAGAAGCTCAATAACAAATCTCCTTTAGGGTTTAACAACGTTTGGCAAGTCAGTCTCATTGGAAGCTTGTGGACTTTGCTGTCTGATCATTCACTCATTTCTTCAACAGCTCTGCCACTTACCAGCCAGGTAAACACACACAAGTTATTTGCCTTCTCTGAACCTTAACATCCACCTTTGCAAGAAGAAAGAAATATCTCCCTCATGTATTATTGTAAAGATTAAAGAAGATAGTTTACTTAAAAGAACAGCGCACAGTGGTGCAAATAATGGTAATTCAATAAATGTTCAATTTCCTTCTTTTGCATTCCTTTTTTTAAAAAAAAATTACATTTGATCTTTTTTTTTTTTTTTTTTTTTTTTTTTTTTTTTTTTTGCCGTACGCGGGCCTCTCACTGTTGTGGGCTCTCCCGTTGCAGAGCACAGGCTCCGGACGCGTAGGCTCAGTGGCCATGGCTCACAGGCCCAGCCGCTCGGCGGCATGTGGGATCTTCCTGGACCGGGGCATGAACCCGTGTCCCCTGCATCGGCAGGCGGACTCTCAACCACTGCACCATGAGGGAAGCCCAGCCCTGATCTATTTTTAAAAAATCACCCTGCTGGTCTATGGTGACCACATATAAATGGAATGAATGGAAACCAGGTGAGTTCAGGAGGCAACAGCAGTTGTGCAAATGGGAGTTAATAATGATTTGGACTCAGAGGATAGCAGCAGAAGAGGAGAGAAGGGGCTTCCCTGGTGGTCCAGTGGTTAAGAATCTGCCTTCCAGTGCAGGGGACATGGGTTCAATCCCTGGTTGGGGAACTACGATCCCACATGCCGCAGGGCAACTAAGCCTGCACGCTGCAACTACTGAGCGCGTGTGATCTGGAGCTCACGTGCCACAATGAAGACCCAGTGCAGCTAAAAGAAAATTTTTTTAATTAAAAAAAAAAGGAGCGAAGAGGTTAGATCTGGGAGTGTGTTTTAAGGTGGAGCTGACAGAACTTACTTTGGGGCACGAAGAGAGAGAAAAATCCCTTTTAAAATTTGTATTTGGCTTATTTCATCCCAAAGAAAGGGAACTTGACCCATTGATGGTGTCGAGATTAGTGTTGTCCAGTAGAACTTTCCATGAAGATAGGAATGTTCTTTACAGGTGTTGTCCAATATGTTAGACAGTAGCCACATATGCCTATTAAGCACTTGAAGTGTGTCTAATGTGACTAAGGAACTGAATTTTTGATATTATTTAATATTACTTAATTTAAATTTATATAGTTACCATATTGGACAGCACAAATCTAGGTAATAGACCCACTAGATTATGTTTTCCTCCATAATCCCTTCAAGTTACACAGACACAATTTACAGAACCTACAATTTGTTTTCGTATACATTTTTATGATCTTATCTAATCTTAACTGCTTGACCAGTTTCTGTTGACTGAGCTAAAACCTGAAAAACACTAGCAAGACTCTTCTGCTTATGGGACTTCCTTGGTGGTGCAGTGGTTAAGAATCCGCCTGCCAATGCAGGGTACATGGGTTTGATCCCTGGTCTGGGAGGACCCCACGTGCCATAGAGCAACTAAGCCAGTGCACCACAACTACTGAAGCCCACGCACCTAGAGCCCGTGCTCCACAACAAGAGAAGTCACCGCAATGAGAAGCCCACGCACCGCAATGAAGAGTAGCCCCCGCTCACTGCAACTAGAGAAAGCCCGGGCGCAGGAACGAAGACCCAACACAGCCAAAAATAAATAAATAAAATAAATAAATTAAAAAAAAAAGACAATTCTGCTTCTATTAATCCCAATATTATAACATTAATGGGTAATCCATTTTGACATCATCATATAAATTATATCCTTGCATGTTTTAATTAAGTTGGAATATTGCTCCCCTGCCTAATTCATGTGAACTCAGTTGCTGTGGTAACTACATATCATGTGGTTGACCATATGCCTATAGGAGAAACGATTAATTTCAAAACGATTCAGAAGGAAGGCTATGACCTAAACAAACGGGTACTAAATCTGACTGTTTTCTAGCCTAAGAACTGGAGTTGTCATCAAACCACAGGTACTTAGTGAACATCTCAAGGTCAACATAAGGGGATTGCAGTGGTGTTATTAAAATTGAAAGCAAATTTTAATTTTGTTCTATCTCATATTTTGTGTGCAATAGTAATATTTTCAATTTATTTGAAAATCTTTTCTTTTTCTTTTCTTCCTTTCTCTTCTTTTCCCATTCTCCTTAGGTGAGCTCCAAATATCTGCTGGCTACCATACAGTTCACATACAGTTCAACAATGTATTCAAAACTAAACTTTTCATCTAAGCTACCTTTAGGGAAAAGTTCAAGGTCTTATTGTGCTATGTATACTCCCTCCATATTCCTACTAGATATTTCTAGTGAATATCTTTTGGTTCTGTCTGCTCAGCCTCCCCTTGTCCTTTTTTTCTAGATAAAAGCAACTCTTTTCTCCCTAAGGTAATATCCCCTTCCCAGTACCTGTGCTTTTGGTGGACAGACAATCACAGTAAGCCTTCCATCCCCAGCCACAGTCATTGGCTAGAATGGCATATGTTGCAAATAGAGTTCTTATCTGGGATTTTATACATATTCTGGAAGAAAGAAGACCTCCCTTTCCTTTTTAGTAGCTAAACTGGGATGCTGTAAACCTTGAGCTGCCTCTAATCATGCCCTGCCATTTCCCATCCATATGAAGGACATACCTCTGAAATGGAGGAGAGTAAGACTAACACACAGAGGAAAGTAGAGTAAGAGAGCAAAGAAACAGACCTGATGGTCTCATTTCACTGCCCTTGAGGCCAGCTCCACTCATGGACTTCAACCAGCCAACAATTTCCCTTTCATACTTCAACTCCTTAAGTTGGGCTTCTACTGCCTGTAACCAAATGAGTCCTGAATATAGTACCTGTCCAGATTCATAAGAATTCACACTTTCCTCCACTCTCCAGGCTCCAGCCATACTCAAACATTCTGTTTGAGTTTCCATGCTAAAAATTATAAGCTCCTCAAATGCACCTGGGTTGAGCACCACTGTTCTAAAATCACCTCATTTTTTAATATTAGAAACAGCTGATACCACTGAGTGGCATCACTGTCGTTGTTTTGTATGTCTGTGTATTTATGGTAATTCTCTTAATGAAAGCATTACTTCCTTGAAACTTTAGTCTTGCCACTTAAAGTGTGGTCCCTGGACCAGCAGAATTGACATCACTTTGGAGCTTTGCAGAAATGCAGAATCTCAAGCCCCACCTCAGACCTACTGAGTTAGAAACTGCATTTTAATAAGATCCCCAGGTCATATCAATGTACAGCCAAGGTTGAGAATTGCTTCTCTGGAGTAGGCAGTGACACCACATATTTTTACTATAACATTTGTATTGACAGCACATGGGTTGAGGGGAGACTACAGGTAAAGGAAAATACTTAATACTTACTGTTGAACAATCAGGTTTCAAGGGGGTCGATTAGGACGATGAGTCAAACTGAGAGTAACAATCAAGGCTTTATTCACTTACTATGACAGTGCAAGTAAGAGGCAAAAGAGAAAAGCTTCAGCTCCCCTCTGTTCCATTTTCCGCCAGGAAACAACACAGGTGAGGCTCATACGACATGCAGGACAGTCAGAGAAATCAACTCACAAGCAAAAGAAGCCCTAAACCAAAGGCTCCTCCCTCTTTATGGACCCCATAAGCTGGAGAAAGGGGGAAGGGGAAAGGCTAGGAATGGAAAGGTGAGTCGAGGGGAGAAGTGTCTTAGCCAAGACCCTCAGTAAAGAGGCAGTAGAATGGAGGCACCTGGGCTAGGAAGGCAGCTATGTCTATGATCATGGAGAGGTGGGGGGACCTGAGTCCTTGCATGCAACTCTCTCCAGAAAACTGTCATGCACCAAGTCTGGAGTGGGGAGGGCAGCTTCCCTCCATGAGGCCTGCCAAGCAAAGCTTTGTAATTGCTTCTAGTCACACAGAGATCACACAAGGGATTTGGACCTGAAGCCAGACTCCTCCACTAGCTGGTACAAATTTTGTACCTTTTAACAAGGAAAAACACTAGCTTACTTGGTAGGCTCAGCAAAGCAGCCTCTGAAATCAACCAGTGCATATTGATAGAATCATCTCCAGCAGTGGTTCTCAGGGTGTGGCTCCTGGACCAGAGACATCATCATCACCTGGGAACATCTTAGAAATGCAAATTCTTGGACCCCACCCTGGACCCTCTGAATCAGAAAATGTAGGGATAGAGTCCAGCAATTTGTGTTGTAACGAGCTTCCCAGGTGACACTGATGGATGCTAAAGTTTGAGAAGCAATGCCCTAAAGGAGGGTTTCTCAAACAGATAATTCTTTGTTGTGGGAGCTAACCTGCGCATTGTAGGATACGTTTAGATGAGTCTCAGGCCTCTACCTACTAAACTTCTACACCATCTCCCTAAAGTGACACTCTAAAATATCTCCAGACATTGCTAGATATCCCCTGGGATACAAAATTGCCCCCAGTTGAGAACCACTGCCCTAGAGTGATAACTATGACCTGGACTGGTCCAAGTCTACATCATGACATATAAACAATCATGTCCACAACATATATGTATTCACATGTTCACAGATACATGAAAATGTGACATAAACTAAGGTTTGAATAGTTTGTACTTTACAAAGCACTTTCATATGTGTCATTTGTTCTTCATATTAATCCTATGAGGAAGGTAATTATCATCAGTCTCATATTACTGGTAAGGAAACTGAAACTCATAGAGGTTACTCGATGTGCCCAAGGTCATTGCCTGCTAAGTGGCAGAGCTGGAACTTAAACCCAGATCATCCTTTTTCATAAAGATAAAGAGAATTATCTAATTAAACAGGTTACGGATGGGATATTTCTAGCCTTGAATAATATCGTCACTCTTGGAACAAATTCAATATTAGCTGAGAAGTAATAGTTGGAGGAATACTTAAATATACTGTTTAATATGAAAAATGTGTTGTATATCCAAGATTAGAGGAAGCCTATTTATACATGTTGGCATGAACTATTACTTGGAAACAAAATCTTTATGAGAGCTATCATGAGCCTTTGGCAAGATGTTGGGGAGATCTGTACTCAAATCAGAGAAGAAAACAAAATAGCACAATTAACAAATTCAGGAATAGTCTTTCTCCTCTAGACCACAGCCCCTGATGAGAAAGTGAAAGAGAATCAGAATCATTGACTGAATGAGAGAGAAGGAGGATGCCCAGAACACCAGAGAGCCATCCACCTGCCGCGACCCAGGTCCCAGCAGGATGAAGTGCTGATGGCCAGCGTCAGGCTCCCAGGGAGCAGGGTGCGAAAAGCCTGCAATGCCCACAACTTCCAGAGAGTGGACACAATACTCCTGCAGAGGTGAGCTGGGGATTTCCACGGCACAGTTATAGACTTTGGCTTCTGAGGGAGCATCCAATCGTCAGCAGCCAGCTCTCTGACCTTTGGACGGTCCTCCGACATGGCCAAACTTGTCGCAGAGCATAAAACTGAAATGCTAAATAAAGACCAAGGCCAAATCAAAGTCATGATGAAACAAATGACCCCAAACAAATCTTTTGATGTCAGTTCTGTTTTGCCCTGAGAAGAATTTGAAACCTCTTGCCTCATTTTTAGAGAGGACTGTTAATGGTCCTATAAACTGGAGTCCAAATCTGGAAACATTTCTAATCAGAGGAAAGAGCGCTGGGCTTGGAATCAGAAGGCCTGGGTTCTAGACCTGAATATTCAAAGGAGAAACTACTCAGCCTCCCTCAGCCTCAGGTTTGGTTTTGTGTGTGTGTGTGTGTGTGTGTTTCCTATAAAACAGAAAGGTGTGATTACAGGAACTTTAGGATTACTTCCATTTGCAGAATTCTACTCTTTACTGACATCCTAAACTTGCAGTTAATATACTCACAACTTGGGAAAATACCATGCATAAAGTTAAAGAAGCTGGGATTTGGAGCCCTGCAGACCCAGCATGAAAGCTTTCCTCTGCTGTGTTCTAGCTGGGTCACATTGGACAATTCCCTAGCCCTTCCCCTCCTCAGTTTCCTCATCTTTAAAATAGAAGTGATAATAATAGTAACTAACACAAAGGGCTATTGTGACAATTAAATGGAATCATCTGGGTAAATAATTAGCACACAGTCCTCGGCATATAGGAAATACACAGTAGATTGTAATTATTATCACGTATTTGAAAACAAAGTCAGAAAAATAAAATTGAAAGTTTTGAGTCAAATCTACACCTCCTATTGTGCTAGAGAGAATTAGAGCCACTTAAAAATCAACAGGCTAAAAAATATTATTACATTCTATTAAAAGATCTCAAAACTGGTAGATGACAGTCTCTCAAAGCAATGCAGGTCATTTGTCATGTTTCCTTCATGATCCAAATTAGTAGATAATTAGACCTAAAGAGTCCCTGCACACATAGCATCATTTTGTAATACACTGATTTCTGCCAGTTTAGGTAGAGATGGGGAAATGATGAAAGAAAGGGGGGAGGTGTAGAGCTGACTGTCCAATACTGTAGCCATTGGTCACATGTAATTATTGAGCAGTTGAAAGTGACAGGCCAAGTTGAGTTGTGCCATTAACTTGTGCCATAAAATACACATCGAATTTCAAAGACTCAGTACCCAGAAAACCCCGGAAAATTTCTTATTAATATTTTTATTTTGGCTATACATTAAAATGATGAAAACTAGATACACTGGAGTAAATAAAATATATTTAAAATTAATTTCACCTGTTTCATTTTACTTTTCTAATGTGACTACGAAAAACTTAAATTACACGTGCAGATTGCATTATATCTCTATTGGACAACGTTGGTATAGAAAGAAAGGAAGAATACAAACACACACACACAAATTGAGGAAAAAAGGAATCTTCAAGAATGTAGCAAACTGAAAAAAACATCAGTTCATGAAGGAGGATACAGGCTTGATAATCCTAGCTCCACTAAAGAAAGGAAGGCATCAAGATTAGATTTTACTATTAGCAAAAAAAGCTGAAAGAGACTGCATCCCCTATGCCTTTTACATATTCCGTTTTGTAACATTTGGAAGAGGAAAGAAAAGAGAGGTTACAGGTCCTTCAGCTCTTTTCACTGGATAACAGTTTTTGATCTCATAAAAACAGCTTGTTCCCTTTTGGGAAGTGGTTGGAAAGACTTAAATTAAGGAAAGAGCACCCTCTGCTGGCTACTTAGTAACATTTTAAGAGAAAAATAGGCACAGAGGGGTCTCTAAAAATAATACAGAATAAACAAATGAATGAATGAGTTACATTTCACATTGTTGAACTTACAGCTTTCACCATGAATGCCGTGATATGGAAATTAGGGCAAGGAAACAGGTTTAATAATGTGAAAACTATTATTAGGCCATGTCCAACTCTTTCTTTTTTTCTTCCCTCCAACTGTCTTTTTCTTCCTTCCTTCCTTCGGTCTTTCCCTCCCTCCTCCCTTCCATCTTTTTTTTTCTTTCACCCTTTGAATAGCTCAGACCCTTTTTGTAAGTCCCTTTTTGTAAATCCTATGTAAAGACAGAAAGTATGAGGTTTCACCTTAGAAATCTATGCTGCTTATTTCAATACGATTTCTTTATGAGGTTAATACTTTGTTCCTGTGTCTAAGACCAACCTGGCAGACAAGGCCAAGAAATTAGAAGACCACTTAGGACTTCCCTGGTGATCCAGTGGTTAAGACTCCACGCCCCCAATGCAGGGGACCCGGGTTCAATCCCTGGTCAGGGAACTAGATCCTGCATGCTGCAACTAAGACCCAGCGCAACCAAATAAATAGTTAAAAAAAAAAAAAAGAAATTATAAGACCACAAACATTCACCAGCTACAAACTTAATGGTGTCAAGTGCAGAATGACAAGCAGCCATCAACTTAGGAAAGGGTTATCTTCCCAGAGGAAGTTTATATGCTGGTTGTTTAGAATTAGACATCTTTTTCTCATTTGTTCCTGGGCCAGTTTGCAAATATACAAATACACATTAACCTAGAATGTATTTGAGGCAGACTACTAACACCATTATTTCTACTCTCTCAAAATAATATACAACAGTATTTTTATGGCAAAATAAAAGTCCCAACGTGGGATCTAAGGAGCCCATCCTACTTTCCCCAAGCAGTATGAGCAGCCGTCCACAGCTTCTTCATTTAGGGAGGAGAGGTATCTCTGGGAGACATACGCCCAATACTCCAATATCTTGTTAGTTCCCTCTGCACCAGCACCAGTTTCTTGTTGGTTCTCTCTGTTGCAAAAAAAGGTAGCTAACTCACTGGGACAGTTGCACCCCAAGATTCCAAGCTGAAGAACAAGGAAACAAAGGAAAGTTCACATCATCATGAGATCAGAGAAAGCAGGACCACAAAAGGTGGACTGTCCCTACCTTCCTCAACACACACACACACACACACACACACACATACACACACACATGCTTTCCTCTGTGTCACCAAAACTCATTTCCTAAGTTGATCAATTGTAGGCTAAGATTGCCTGTAATGATAATAATAACTGGGCTTCAGCAGCCTCAAGAAATATAGCGTTAGTGTTATGGAATACATTTCCTATTAGCATTTATATTATTTGCAGCATAATTTATTTTAAAACTAATTTAATTCCTTTTAACCTATCAAATAAAACTAGCATGCTTAAATTAAACTTTGCAGGGTGTGAAATAACTTAAGGAGAGCTTATGACAGGGCACTTACAGGAACCCAGAAATTACATTTATTCCTTACACATAATTCAAAACAAATTATTTTCAATGACACAAATGTAATGCAAGCCTGCAAACTTGTGTGCTTTTTGTCAAAAATGGATTACATATTTTAAAATAAACACTTGCAGGAAAACATAACAAAAAGTGACAGTATTTGTTATTTGCTGTTTATGCTTATGCTTAAACTTCTTAATCATATTTAGAACAGCCTAAATTGTGTGTCTATTTAAGCTTCACTTTTCTTTTTCTTTTTTTTTTTTTTTTTGCAGTACGCGGCCTCTCACTGCTGTGGCCTCTCCCGTTGCGGAGCACAGGCTCCAGAAGCACAGGCTCAGCGGCCATGGCTCACGGGCCCAGCCGCTCCGTGGCATGTGGGATCTTCACGGACCGGGACACGAACCCGTGTCCCCTGCATTGGCAGGCGGACTCTCAACCACTGCGCCACCTGGGAAGCCCCAAGCTTCACTTTTCATAGTTAAACTGCTGAAGAAGATAAAAGCATCTATGTTGATCAAAAGTATTAGAACAAAATTGAAATATTTTTCCAGCTCTGCTCTTTCCTGAGTGCATAGTCTTGAAATTCAGCACTTTTGAGAAATATGGGCACTATTTAATGCATAGTGGTTCAATAAAGTGGTTCAATAAGTTAACTAATTAACTTAGTTAGTAGATTACAACACAACCAGAATCCCTGTCCTGGGCATCTAAGTTTAGTTTTCAGCTATTACCTCTACATGAGTCCAGGTTTGATGTAAAGAGATCTCTTAATCAGTGTCTTAAAGCATGGTGGTTAAGAAAATGAGCTTTGGGATTAAGCCTGAATAAATACTGCATAAGCCTTTAGAAGCTGGGTGGCCTAAAATAGGTAACCTCTCTGTGCTTCAGCTTCCTGATCCAAACATTGGGGTTCATTGATTTATTGATTGAATACCTTCTGTGTGCCAAGCACTGTTCTAAGAGCTGGAAACATAAAAACAAAGAACATGTTTGGTACAAATTCTCAGGAAGATTACATGCCTGAGAAACTAATTCTTACATTACATTGGTAGAGATAGTTTTAATTAAGCAACATGAAAATTTTCAGGGACCATTAGGTGTTGTGATGAAAATAAAACAGAGTGATGTGAAGGAGGTATAGAGGAGATGCTTTAGATTGGAGTTGTCAAGGAAACACTTTCTGGGAGGTAAGATTTAATCTGGGACCTGAATGACAAGTGGAGTCATCCATGCTTAGGTCTAGGAGAAGAGACGTCCAGGCGGAGGGAACAGCTGGTAGAAAAGCCCTAAGGAGGGAAGGAGTTCGCATGTTCCAAGAACAAAACAGAGGCCTATGTGTCTGTGGCAGAGTGAGTGAAAAAGAAGCAGGACGGGGCTTCCCTGGTGGTGCAGTGGTTGGGAGTCCGTCTGCCGATGAAGGGGACACGGGTTCGTGCCCTGGTCCGGGAGGATCCCACATGCCGCGGAGCGGCTGGACCCGTGAGCCATGGCCGCTGAGCCTGCGCGTCCGGAGCCTGTGCTCTGCAGCGGGAGAGGCCACAACGGTGAGAGGCCCGCGTACCGCAAAAAAAAAAAAAAAAAGAAGCAGGACAGGCAGTAGATGGGGACCAATCATGCTGGGCCTTAGAAGCCCTGGTGTAAACCGTGGTTTTTATTTTAAGTCCAATGTGAAGTCATTAGAGGCTTTCCATCAGGCTGGCTGTGAAGATTAAACGAGACAACAAACATGAAGGGCTCAGTACAAGGAACGCATGGCACAGAGTAAACACGCAACAAGAGGTGACCTCATCATCATCACCCTTAAACCCTGACATATAATATTGGAAGGTCCAAAATATTAATTCTTATAAAATTCAGAGTCAAGATATAGGAAGATTAATGTAGCAAGAACAGGGCTCAAGCAGGGGATAGGACTCCATTGCCAATCACCATAAAGCCAAATTCTCATCACTGTGGGGCGTGTTTTACTGTACTATCTTTATTGTCATCATTATCATCAACCAAACTGAAGTCAAATCTTAGGCCAGCACTCTCCACCATTCTTGATTTTTGCCATCTGCCTATGGCAAAAGGAATATGAAGGAACAATCCCAAACACAGTGGTCACTATGAAATGACACAACCATTTCTTAATTTCTCCTACCACCTCATCGGGTAAGTGGAATTTCTATTTCCCAGGCTTGGTGAGAATTCTTCCACCCACTTCCCAAAGCAGGTGGGCAGCAAACACTAGGCTGGGAATTTTCAGAAATCCATGTCAAGTTGGAACTCACATGGGTGCGTCAAGGATTTTTTTCCTGGCCACACTCGATCCTCTGTGCCTTCTGTTTCTGTGAGAACACCATATAAAGCAATCCTTACTCCGTGGATCACTCTGTTTACTAAATCATGGTTTATTTTTTCCTCAGGATATCACATGCTATTCTAGAGTCAGTTTTCAAAAGGTCTTAAATGGCTTGGCTCAAAATTGGTTTTGTATTAAGGGAAAGAACCAGTCCCAGAGTTTCAATCAGCACATCAACAAATAGGCGACTGACCTGCCCCAGATGGCCCAGAGGTTGCCAACAGCAGCAGTTGACTCAGAGACTTCCAAGGTTCATTTCCCTCTGCTAGTTTTCTACATTTTCCTTACCCTATTTCTGATGAAATACAGTTGTCAGTCTTATAGGAAGAGGTTGGAGAAGGGCATGGGGTAAAATCTGTCGCCACCTCCCACATAACTACTGAATACAAGTATCTGAAATGTTCAGTTACCTTGCAAGGAAGCGATTTAACTACCTGAGGTGTCTTTCACAGAGAGTGATAAAGAGTTATGATTCTGCATCAAAACCATCACGACATTGCTTCGAACAACACACTAACCGTGTCACTAGCACTCAATTAATGTTAAATATAATGGCCATTCAGTCGTAAATAATATCGGAGGAATGAGTTGTTTTTATAAATGAATTTTCCAGACAACTGAAGCTCCCCCATCAAGAACCAAAAGATGTTCAAATTTTGCCATCATTTTTGATAGAACTTAAATATGTTTCACATATTCAATGACCACTTAAACAAGATGCAAGCATCATTATTTATTTTGCTTACTTATAGCCAATGATCACCATTTTTAAATGCAAAACACTGATACACACAGTGGCTTCTCTTAACAGCACCGATTATGTTGCTCTAGTTCTTCAAGTCTCCTTTAAGTATTTCAGGCCCTTTTTCTGTCTGGCTATTATCTGTTGGTCTGACTGTTCTTAGGTTGTGCTTTCTCACACCTGTTCCCATTTGCTCTATCTGAGAAATCAGATGATAAAGTTTATGACAATGAGCTGCATTATTTCGCAATTCTCAGTCCAAAGGCCCCAGGTAAGGGCCTAAGAGTCATTCCATATTTCAAATAAGGAGAAAGTGCATGGGCTTGGAGACAGGTATTTTCCTTGCTAATTTTTTTTTTCCTTTTTCCTTTATAATTTTTTGCAAAGTTTGAGAGTCATCTTGAGATAAGTGATTGCGTATTTTCACATTTTCTAAATTGTGCTAATGTTTTTTTCCTTTTTCCTTTGTAATTTTTTGCAAAGTTTGAGAGTCATCGTGAGATAAGTGATTGCATATTTTCACATTTTCTAAATTTTGCCTTGTATTTTCTAATACATATTGCCTTGTATCTCTTCTTTCTAAATAAACTTTCTTATTCATCTCAGGAAGTTAATTTCTAACTGTTGTTCGACTGTTTTCCTAAGTTGTCAAAAGCCCTGTTATGATGATATATGGGGATAAAAAGATCTCTTGGAAGGGATTTTTGGTAGCCATTCCCCTCTTTCTTCATCAGGATTCCT
This sequence comes from Tursiops truncatus, assembly GCF_011762595.2. Lineage (NCBI taxonomy): Eukaryota > Metazoa > Chordata > Mammalia > Artiodactyla > Delphinidae > Tursiops > Tursiops truncatus. The sequence continues at coordinate 128,501,482 of NC_047037.1, read as the reverse complement.
GAGGTAGCTTAACTTTCACCTCTGCAGTGCAGTTTGGAACAGAGTCAGAGAAGTGAATATCTGTTAAGGAACAGAAAACAGCTCAGATAGCAATGAGAAAACATAATTGCTCTAGCCAACCATTACATAAATAGACATGAAGATCCTTCTTAATTTAATTCCCCTGAGACTAATGACTGACCCTATTGAAAATCCTAGTAGAAATCATTGTAACAAAAATAGCCAAAACATTAAGAATAGGACAAGTGAGAATGACAATGGCTGATAAACATTTGAACCATCAAGCATCCTTGCTAATCCAACCACAGAAATAAGTACTAGCTCATGGGCTAAATAACTAAAAGAAATCGGGGACCATCTTACCTGAATCAGTTAATGTGTGTACCTTAAGGAAAAAATTTCTACAACAATCTTTGATTCCCCTTACTGTTTTTAATGGAATCAATGTATAGTAATATAATAAGGTCTCAGACTTTTTTTTTTTTTTTTTTTGCCGTACGCGGGTCTCTCACTGTTGTGGCCTCTCCGGTTGCAGAGCACAGGCTCCGGACGCGCAGGCTCAGTGGCCATGGCTCACAGGCCCAGCCGCTTTGCGCACGTGGATCCTCCCGGATCGGGGCACGAACCTGTGTCCTCTGCATCGGCAGGCGGATTCCCAACCACTGCGCTACCAGGGAAGCCCTCAGACTTGTTTTATACTTTGGTTTTGTGTTACTTTCAGTGTGGTTGTGCTTCTAGCAAAAATGTAAACTCCTCAGTTTAAATTAGTAAGAAAAGAAAGAATGAAAGAGAAAGAAAGAAGGAGATAAAGAAAGGGAGAGAGAGAGAAAGGAAGGAAGGAAGGAGGGAAGGAAGGAAGGAAGGAAGGAAGGAAGGAAGGAAGGAAAAGAGAGGGAGGGAGGGAAGGAGGATGGAAGGGAGGGAGGGAGGGGAAAGGTCACTCTACAGAAAAGCTTCTAACCCCTTTAATTATCCCCAAACCATCTGTAAATCCACAAATTAGCACTTAAAAAATATATTTATACCCCATCTCATTCCATAAAGAATTTGATGTGACTTATAAAACAAATAAAATTGATAAAAAAATTTTTTAAGTTGAGATGGTCTGGACAAAATAAGAAAGAAGAAGCAAGAAAATAAAACAAACTAGTGAGTAGTACACAGAAATGTCACACCATAGTCATATAGGTGGTAGAGCTGGGCTACACATTGGCTCAAAGTTTCTAGTAATTTAAGAGAGAAACAAAGAAGTTGTAAGATTCATAGAGATCACAAAATAAAGACAATTGTTGGATGGTAAGTTTTCCCCACAGGTCATATAAAAAGGATACTGTGTAATGAAATGTTTGACATCCACAAAAACAGGCCTAGAGTAAAGATAAGAGTCCCTTACCTCTGGCCATTCCTTTAATATTCCTTGTTATAAGACAATGGTAAGGTATCAAAATGCATTTTTTCAAACTCAGTTCTCCAAAGAACTAGAATGTTGATGCTCTGGCTTGATCCAAGGGCAAAATTTATTATCTAAATGAGAGTGCATGGAATTTAGGGAATTTCCCTCAAATGTTAATTTTTGCAGTTAGGCTTTTGATAAGAACTTGATAAGAGATGGTTAAAAGTTATATTCTCAAACTAGAATCCAGGGTGCAGATATTCTGTAAAGTCGAGAAAGTTGAGGAAGTAACTGAGGCAAACACCTAAATATCTTTAGAAAGTACCAATTTGTGCCTTCCCAAAAGTTCTTCATTTATTTCAAAATACAAATAAAAGGAAAAGTAAGACACCAAAGCTCTACAACGCAAAGAACGACCACACTGATTTTTAGCCTGAATCTTTTCAATATAGATATTACCAGCCATTCACTGTGGCTCAAGGATTAAAAAAAGAAAATCTCAGTAGCACACCAAAAGAAAATTTTAATTTAAGTAATGTTGCTTTCTAGTGAATCCTACAAGGTAAATTGGTTCTGATATTTTCCTAAGATAACTTTCTGAGTGGAATTGTTGAATACAAAGAAAATCAATATTGGAAAACTTGCAAAAAGGATAGTTGGGGTTGAATAGCTATGGTAGATTGACTGCACTATTGTCCTCAATTTTCATGCTCCTTGTGCCTGCACTCTTTGATACTGCCCTCCTACACTGACTCTGGGCTTGGCCTTATGACCTACTTTGGCCAACGGGATAGTAGCAAATTTGACAAGGTACTTGCACATTTCTGCTTGCTTTCTTGGAACCCTCATTTCCATCAGCACCAGTCGAGGTAGCCTGCTGAAGCATGAGGACTGTCCCAGTTGAGGCCTCCTAACCTACCAATGCTCAGTCCACCTGCCAGCTGACTGCAGATACATAAGCAATCCCCACCTAATACAGCAATATCTGGTCCAGATCAGCCAAAGTGTCCAACCAGTCCTAGGTTTGTGAGGAATAATTAGTGGCTGTTTCTTTAAGCCACTAAGTTGTGGAGTGGTTTGTTTTTGCTAATTGATACAGCAGTTGCTAACAGCTACAGTGCCTGAACTTAAGCTAATCCTTTAGGTAATGGAAAAGAGAATCAAGAGCTGGTAAAGTCATTTCTAGAGCTTGATGGTATTAGCAGATAATATGTATTACTTTTACTCTCAGGGGGAGTAGGGAGGGATTCAACTGGCTTATCTAAAAGTAATACTGAATCTTAAGAAACAAGTAAAAGGAAAGGGGGTAGTCAAAAATCTCTATTTTACTCATCTTGAAATAATTACTTTTCAGGAGACTGTCCTTCCAAACCCAGATCTTTGCACTGGTGTTAAAGATGTAAATTCTACATAAGAATCAGGACTAAAAGCTCAATGTTACACAGTTTAGGCTACACCTGGTTCCTAACCACAGAGTCAAATACTGAGTAAAGAGCAATAAAAACTATAAACAATCTTATCTTGTTCTTGAAAATTTCTGCATAAAACATACAGAAAGGAAAAAGTAGTTTACTGTGGAATAGCCTTGTCAAAATCTTGCTCCTTGCTTAAAATACTAGCTTGAGAAATCCGGTTTGCAATTTGTCATGGGAAACCGGCTAAAATGTAAAAAAAAAAAAAAAAAAAAAAAGTGATCTGATAAAGCCATAATTCAGATAATAAATAATCTATTTTTTCCAGAAGGGGGGAAGGTGGGGAGTGATATGCTATACTTTGATCCATTAGAACAAAGTTAGAAAGGCTAGTTACTAGCAGACCATAAACAATTTTAATAACAGAAAATCTTCACTGGGTAGCATATTTAATTTAACCTTTTTAATCAGTAAGACTATGAAAAGAAATGTTTTCTGCATGTACTAGAGAGAAGCAATTTATTTCAAATTATAAACGTGAGAAAAAGGGTGGTCTCTCATATCACTTGATATTGGGCCTTCTTCAGTCTTCCTCGATATTGAGCCTTCCTCAATCTTCCTCATCAGGTTCATCTCAAAATCTTTTCTGACTCTCAGTTCTGGGCCAGCCAAAAAGAATTGATTTTTAAAAACCATTTTTTTTTTTTAAATCAAGAGTAAAAATTAGTTTTGGCAAGATCCTGAATGACTTCTGAATTTCATCTCACATGTTAGCTCACAAGCCTGGCCGTGACTGTTTTTAGCTTCCTAACAATCATAAACACAGGAATTGTCTCAATCAGCATCCCGTGTAGGAAACAGAAACCACTCTAGGTTTTAGAAGCAGAAAGGGTTTTCATACAAGGAATCAGATGCTTCAGAAATCTACCATGGGGGCTTCCCTGGTGGTGCAGTGGTTGAGAATCTGCCTGCTAATGCAGGGGACACGGGTTCAAGCCCTGGTCTGGGAGGATCCCACATGCCACGGAGCAACTAGGCCTGTGAGCCACAACTACTGAGTCTGCGCGTCTGGAGCCTGTGCTCTGCAATAAGAGAGGCCGCGATAATGAGAGGCCCACGCACCGCGATGAAGAGTGGCCCCCGCTTGCCACAACTAGAGAAAGCCCTCACACAGAAATGAAGACCCAACACAGCAAAAATAAATAAATTAATTAATAAACTCCTACCCCCAACATCTTCTAAGAAAAACAAAAAAATCTACCATGGATGGATGGAGAAACAAGTTCTCAGGTGGGCCTCCAAGAATAAACCCCAGATGTCACAGAACTGACCCACCTTGGGAGCCATACTTTCTGTATGATCAGAAAGGTGGGAATGAGGAATCACCACTGGACAGCCTGAGATCAAGAACACACCACCACAGCTGTGATGCAGAGAGCAGGAAGACAGGATAAGAAGCCTTCGCTATCACCACAGCTGCCCCTCCACACAGAGTAACTACTGGAATAGTAATGCCAAAACAGCATCCTCTCATAATTCTGCTTGCTGGAAGAACTACCAGAGCAGCTTGAAAATAGACTTTGTCTCCCTACCACCTTCAAACCCTCACATGAAGGTATCTTACTGGTGGAGACTTATTTCTATCCTGAACCATAACAGCAAGGGAACCTGGGAAATAATTTCAGCTCTCTGGCCTCTGCAATACAGGACTGCACAAGTGTGCCAGTCTAGCACATCCATCAGAGGAACTAAGGCAGTAACTTCTAATTTTACTAAAAGAGGGACTGATAAACACAGTTTTAGTTTATCGACAATCCATTCATAACAGCTGAAGGGAAACTTCTCTCTGAAGTCCTCTATGAGATTTCATCAATCTTCAGAGATCTAAGGCATCACTAATAGAATTTAAATGCACTGTCTCACTCCATTTCACCTTTCTCATCCCCATAACCTAACCAGCTCAATCATGGCCAGGCACCAATAGTCACTGGGACAACTAAGCCAACATTTAAAGTGAGGGGGAAATGATCACTTTCATCCTGTCCAAGATCTCCATTCTCAGAATGGTAATAACCAGGGAGTAATTAACTAACTATACAGTTCATTACTTTTTACTTTGCCCTAATCCAGAAAGCTTTAGGAGAGCTACTAACTACAGCATAGCCTTGGACAGACTGACTAGACTACTGATGAAACTCTGAATGTTGGCCACGTGTACAGCTCATTTTCATACAAAACAGCCACAAGGCATTCCTTACACTAAGGTCACAGATGATCCTGGCCCCCTGGTCAACATTAAGTGCACCAGGAATTCTTGCTTCATGCAAGGCAGCCATAGAGATTTGTAGTATCCTTGATGAGAATTTGACAGGACCTGGGGGCTTTTTGTTAGATGGCAATAAATTGAATGAACCAGATCTTTTTTCTTGGTATGTTTAAGTATGAAACACACTGAGGCCCACCTGAAGGGGGTCAGGAAACTAAGAGACACAGAGAAAAGGATGCCAGCCAAAGCTAAGATGTAGAAAGAAGAAAAAGCAGTTGAAAGAGGTAGAGAATCAGGTGCCACCTTGGTGGAAGCCATAGAAACAGAGATAAACTAAGATATGAAAATGGTAACTTAGAGACACCCAACCTATGGCCATATACATGAAAAGTCATCTGGCTCTAGGATAGTTGTGCAATTTTGTACTTTTTTTGTGATCCTTAATAAACCACACCCTCTAAAGTGATCTCAGCATTTCTTTTCCTTGCAACCTCAATGATCCTAACTCATATACCACTATTCCCAGAGTAGAGGGAAGTGACCTCTCCAGGTTTATCCCATTCGAATGAGCAGTCTCTGTATGCAAATGAAGTTGGTGAGGAATTTACCATTCAACAAATCCCCATAGAAGTGGCTCATGGGAAGGTAAATCTGTCATTTGGTACTTTGAGGTTTAAGGAAAGTCTTCATCTGTTCTTTAACAGACCAGGTGTTTAAATGTTCTTCTTGCTATGGGATTCACAGAATAAATTCCCCAAAAGACAGAAATGTGGTCCAACACCTAAGCAGACAGTGGGTGATCGGATAAGGGTAATATATTCATCAAGGCAGATCTCATCGATTTATCAGATAAATTAATCAGGACAAAAAAGCTACTATGAGCATGTAGAATACGAGGGATGAACTGTGTCTCCTTGGCCTTTTGCAAACTCCTGGGCAAATCATCTTGATTGCTTTGTGTTGTTCCCTGATTTTATAGCAAGTACATCTGGAAGGGATGAATAGAGACCTCATCTCCCAGTTCTTGGTCTTCTTTTCTGACACCCATTTTGTCATCCGTTAAGTCTCCACTTCATGCAATGCCCAGTGATAGATGCTGGCAATACAGCACCTACCTACCAGCTGGGAAAGATTGCAACTAATTTTGTCATTATAACTATGGTAAGTGCTCTGAAGGAGGAGCACAGAAGCTGTGAGGATGACTAACAGGGAATGTCTTGGGAGTCATCAAAGGTTTTCTAACCTAAGTGTTTGTTTACTGGAGTAGAACTAACTCAGCCAAAAGGGACCAGAAGAGCTTTCTAGGTAGACAACAGCAGAGGCTAAGACCCTGAAGCAGAAGAGGTAAAGCAGACAGGATGAACTATTCAGGCTATTGCAGCCAGAAGACAGAGAGGAAGGCCAAGAGGGCAAAGATACATGTGCTGAAAACAGGGACCAGAACCTAGTCCTTGAAGCCACATTGAGGATTTGTGTTTATTTTCTATTCTGGGTGAGGAATATTTGACCTACTATTTGGAGCCAGTGGAAATTTTGCCCTTGATGTTTTGATTCTGTAATTATGAATACACCATCTAACCCAAATAATACAAAATAAATGAATTTTTATCTAAAAAGCAGTCTTCTTAGCAATTAAATCAATTTAATTCTTGATAAATTACCATACAGATTTCCATTTCCTTTTTAATTTACTAAAATTAAGATCCATTTTTTATTATAAATTTTCCATGGAAACTCGATTCACCAATAGTTTTATCTTCAATGGTCCTTATCAAGACTTGAGACAATCATTTTTATTAAAATTTCATCAAGTGTCATCTTTAATCCCTTTCAGTTTTTGTTGTTATTGTTGTTGGTTATATTTATAAGCAATGCTCTCTTTGAGTTAGATGAATGAGTTTTTATTTATTTCTTAGCTAATCCATGAGAAAATCTTGTATTGTCCCTTTGAGAATCACTGATCTCTTGCATTGTTTCCCAACAGGTGGTTCACATACCACTTGCTTTGAGGTGGCAAAAGTATTTTTTTAATAATTATGTATTTTAAGTGCTCATTAGAATGTTATAATACATTTGACACGTGATTATTCCTTAAGACACATTAAATCTGTCCCAAGTTAAGGAAAATAAGTCATTTGCAAGTGTCCAATCAAAGAACAAAAGACAAGTCAAACGTTCTGCTCAAGTTTTCCATATTTTCTACAAGGAGAGTGGATTACTTTCACCGTGTGAAATTATTCTTTAAAGTATTCTATTACCATTCAATTCTTTTGAAATCAGTCACGTGCTGATGTGGGATGACATAGAGGTCAGGTTTCAAAGGATTCTGGGAGAGTAAAAGGGAGTTATATTTCCAGGAAAGAGGAAGGTAGTTGGTTAACAACGTGCATTTTGCAGTCGATCTGATCTGGGTAGGAATCCTAGCTTTAACATTACTAGCGCTGTGATCTTGTACAAATTACCGTTTGTAAATTGCAAATTCCCCTTCTACCAAATGTAAATAATAAGAATTAACTCGTAAGATTGACCATTAGCTAAGATACCGCACATAAAACAAATAACAGATTCTGGCACATAGGAGTACTCAGTATACAGTTATCCTTACAGATTTTAATTATCACCTTCAAGTCCCCAGAGCTGCTACAGCACCCAAGTCAGAGCACACGCTCAACGAATAGATTTTGGGGATGAAGGCAGGTGCCCTGCCTTGGTTAAAAAAAAAGGGGGGGGGGGGCGGCGCACACCTGCCCCAATGTTATGCGAGGGTCTGCAAGATTACAAGTAAGGTAATCTTGGAAGGTGTGGCTTCCAGGTCAGAACCAGCAGAATTCAAACGTCCAGAGCACCGAGCCTAGTCAAAGGGAAAAATCGCCAGCGTGCCACAACGGCCCGGCTGGCTGCGCGTGCGTCGGCCGGAAGACAGATGGCGCGCTCCGCGACCCGCCCGATCGATCGACCAGATCGAGGATCGTCAAGTCAGTTCTGACTGCTCAAAGTGCTCCTTCTCGCGAGGCTTCAGTCCAGGCGGCTGGGGGAAGGGGCGGACTCGGCTGGAGAGAGAGGAGGAGCGTGAAGCCGCCGCACGCTGCGTTCCCAGGAGGCTGTGCGCGCTCCTCGCTTTCTCCCGGATAGTCTGAGCGGGCGCGTGAACTGCTCAGTGCGTAGTGGTCATGGCTCTCCACGTGCCCAAGGCTCCGGGCTTTGCCCAGATGCTCAAGGAGGGAGCGAAGGTAAGGAAAGGAGAAAGGAGGAGTGAGGTGGGAGAGTCGGCGTAGGGCAGCGGCGGCCGCGGCGAAGGAGAAGGGTGTACTAACGGGCCGGGCGTGCTCCCCCGACACTGCGGTCGGAGGGAGAGAAGATTCCAGAAAGGGAGGTGTTCTCGGGAGGGCTCTGCCGCGGAGGCCCGCGGGCATTTTGGTTCTTTACGGACGCCGGGGAGGGTCGAGCGGGCAGAGACGGCGAGTGGGGGACGAGGCCGCAGACACCGCGTTCTGTACTTGGTTGTCGGACAGATGTAAGGCCGCTCCTGCATTTTATCTCCATCCGTAAAACGGGGGTGATGAGTCTCTCCTTTAGAAGGCGACACAGGTGAAACAACGTAGGTGAAATTGCTTTGGGAACTGCGAAGCTGATTGCCACAGTTCGGGGAGTGGGTGGTGCGGTTAAGAGAGGGACAAAGGCCTGTCTTGGCAACTTTTTTCTAAATGAGAAATAGCAGGCTCCCCATTTAGTTCGCAGAAGCAGTGCGTTATAGTAGGATAAACAGTGGTTACAATGCGGATGGATTCTGGTCGCAACTTAGGTTAGCTAGCTTGATGTAAAACTTACCCCTCTGGGTCTTGCTTTTCTCATTATTAAATTGAGCAGATTGGACAAAAAGGGTTGTAACGATCACAGTTGTAACCCACAAGGTAAGTGACACCCTGGCCTAAATAAAACTGCTTTGTTTTATGGCGAGATCTTGGACGTAATTTCAGAAGCTTAGTTTTTTAAAAATATCTTAAAGCACTACTGATAAATGTGTCTCTTGTGTTCAAATGGTAGTGTTCCTTTATTTGTCCCCCATATTTTCTGTGCTTAGTTAAAGGTATGTAGATAGTGTGGTTCCATTTATGGTAACAGGTTTAGGGAACTAGGTTCTTGTTGGCATGATGCACTTTTGGGATGTTGTGAATATAGTAAATATCAAGGTTTAACGTAAATATTGGTGAAAGAGCTTCGCTGAAAATGACATTGCTCACTTTTTTAAAAGGCTGAAGAACGTCCATGGTTTTTATTTTTCTGAGGCAGAAATAATAAATGGCCAAATGAACAAAAAGGATAATTTCAAATAATGATAAAGGAAATAAAATCTGCCTCGGAAAAAAAAATTAAAAAGCAAGGGTTGGGGTAGATAGAACGATTAAGATGTTCAGGAAAGAACTCTCAGCTCTGTGCTTAGTGGCGAAGATTAAAGGCAGAAGTGTTCCAGGCTGAGGGACCAGTGAGTACAAAGGCCCTGAGGATGGAATGAGTGTCACCTGCTAAAAGAAAGCAAGAAAGGTAATAGGGCTGAAGCTTACCAACGGAACGGTAAGAGATGAATTGAGAAGAGTTGTAGGCAAGGGTTAGAATGTGCCTACACATTTATCCCTGACAGGGGCTTTACATTTTTTCCTAAGTGATGGGAAGTCATTAAAGGGTTTGACAGGATCTAATTTATGATCAGAGATGACTGTTCCTCAGAGAATGGGGATGGGGGAAAAACAATGTAAGGCAGGAGATCTTTAGAACAGTATTGTCTGTCTGCTGTGATGGAAGTGTTCTATATCAGGACTGTCCAGTATGGTACCCACTAGTCACAAGTAGCTACTGGGCACTTGAGTTGTGCCTAGTGCAATTGAGGGACTGAATTTTTAATTAATTACTTAAAATTTAAATAGCCACTTGTGGCAAGTGGCTACTCTCTTGGGCAAAGCAGCTCTAGAAAAATGTTCACATGAACAGTAGGCTCTTGAAATTTATCTGAGACCACGGGTAAATTCTAAGTCTAAAAGAAGTCCAGTGTAAAACTTGAGAATTTTAGTACTGTGACCAATTCAGTAGTTTTCAGTGTGTGCATGTTGGAATTATATTGCAGTTCAAATGAGCATTCAAAATCTGTATGCTTTGGTTCCTAAAAATTTATGAGGCAGATATGTTAATTCCCAGTGAACATAGAACTGCTGGATTTACAGTGCTCAGGTTTTAACACAATAAATATTCATGACTACATTTCAACTTTTAGAAAGTACTGATAAACTCTGAAAAGGTATTTTTATCTGCAAGAGCTCATTTGCTTTCTCTAATCAATCTTAGCACTCTTCCCTGCACTTTTCACTACATTTTAAAAAAATTACAGGTTTTATGTTTTGATGTGTAAGTAGGTACCTGTGGTCCCTAAAAATGTCTTGCTTTATTCATTCAACTAGTGGACAAATCTATGGATCATTTGTGAATACCAGGCATCATACTTTACATATATAAATCTTGCTTGATAGTTTTAACAATCCTCTGAAACAGGTACTATTATATTACCCCATTTTACAGATGAAGAAATTATTGAGATTCACTGTCCTGCCTAATCAGAAGTTTTTTTTGACAGCATTTTTCAGGGTTGGAAGAGGCTGTGTACAGGAACATACAGGCTTGCAAGGAGCTTGCCCAGACAACTCGTACAGCATATGGACCAAATGGTAATTTCTAAATTCATGTTTTAAAAGATACAGTACTGTAATAGAATTTTGTGCACTAGCTCTTTCAAACTTGTTCTGAGGATATTATATGTAAATTGAGAGTTTTCGCCATAATATAGTATGGCATTGAAATTTATTTCATAGCGCAGTGACACCAGTACAGTGTTTCTAATCTTTAGTCAGCAATTCATATCTTTTTAGAAAAGTTGGAATCCAAATGTTACGTTTTGTCCTATTGAGAGGATAGAAAAGTTATAGTGCTTTCACCATTGAGGCAGTACCTAGTGTTCACGGTTGTAGATGTGGAACAGATCTTTTACATAGAGCGACATTGTAATTTAAGGGAGAAAAATTCTCTCTTGTCTCCTACCATCGACTGAATTAATTGATACAGATTTATGGAATAAGCAAAAAAATAAGTGTACTTTTAAATAGATTATTTTAGTCTTTTTACATGTTAATATGCTGTGTTGATTGAATAAAAATATGACAAAATTGGCATCCTCGCTAATAAACATTATCAGAGATTAAAAAGGAAAGAGTACAGGTGTGCAGTCAGGCAAAGCCATAGGGCTATGAGATAACCTTAAAGAATAGATAATATGTTTTGAGTTCTTACAAAGTTATTTTTAGGAATGGATATAAATTTATATTTCTTGACTAGATTTTCCCAGTATTTGGAGAAGGGTTTGAGTAATAATGGATTTCTTTTTCTAATTGTTATTTTTGAGGAATGAACAAAATGATTATCAACCACCTGGAGAAGTTGTTTGTGACAAATGATGCAGCAACTGTTTTAAGAGAGCTAGAAGTAAGTTATTTCTTTAAAAAAGCCAAGAAATGTTTTGGTGACATCAAAAATTCAGTATATTTTAATGTAAAAGAACCTTTATTTCAAATTGAATAATAAGGGATTTTTTTATTCCCAACTTGAAAATTCATTATACAGATTTTCCTAATTATAAAGAGTCCTTTTTATGTTTAACATCTTAGCAACTCAAATTTTAAATCTCCTAAATTATTAATTTATGGAATGATTGGTTGTGATAAAAAATATATTTGCTCATAATCATATCAAATTGAATATGTTGTCTTGTTCTGTAGAGTGTTACACTGAAGTGAATTATTCCATAATGTAGAAACATCTGATACTTGAAAATAGTGGTGTGTTTTTTTTTTAATTGTCTTTGTGAAGATAAAACAATCAGTTTGTGGAATTTTGCTTTGTTCACCTGCAGTTTTGATGTTATAGAATCTGTAGAATAGATACTGCCAGCCGAGGTATGAGGACAGCCTGGCACCTGAACACATAGAGCACCATTCCTCAGCCAGCTGCTAATTGAAGCATATGTTCAATCTCAGGGAATTTTCTTGAACTTAGCTCTTAAAGCACCAGAGCTTAATGCTTTTAGACAGAACTCCATAGATAAGTTAACATTTCTTCAACTTCTTAAATAACAGTATAGTCTTGAAGTAATAATATTGAACAAAACAAATTTAATTCCACAAGATATTTATAGAGGGGCTTATTGTGAATGTGAATGTTGTACTCTGTGATGTTCTCAGGAGTTCAAGTGTGACGGGGATACTGTCCTCATAATAAACTATAATGTCAGCTTTTTAGTTTTCTCAGTGCTATCAGCTGTTACTCTGATTATTTCTTAGAAAGCATGTAAATCCTAAGAAACGATCACTTAAAATTTTGATATGCTGTTTTTAAGAAATGTTTTATATTCCCCTCCTTTTAAACCATAATTGATAACCCCTTACAAAAAGAATACATAAAAATTGAGACTTGTGATGAAGTTAAATGACATCTATTTTAGCACTTCTGAAGCCTTTTTTAAAAGTGCCTTAGGTTTAGTGGTTGGAATTACTTTGTTTTTTAATTTAGTGAATATGTAATAAAGTTATGAACCTTATGTATGCAGGTGTACATACTGGGTGACTGACCATTAAAAGAAAGTGCCTGTGAAGTTATTGTCATTTATGGTGATGCATTCGTGTTCATAGGCCTAGGTGGACTTGGATTGTCTTCTTGTGACCACACTATAAGTAGTGTGTAGCAGTGTGATCACATGAGTTACCTGTCTGACAGGTAACTGTTACTTGTCAGACAGTTACCTGTCTGTCTGACAGGTATCACCCATAGGGAGATTGGAGTCTATTAATTTAAGAAGAAATGGAAATGAACAATTTTATTTTGCTTTAAGGATCAAATGTTTTAGCTTGATATTCAAATTCAAACCCCTTCTGTCAGGTACAGCATCCTGCTGCAAAAATGATTGTAATGGCCTCTCACATGCAAGAGCAAGAGGTTGGAGATGGCACAAACTTTGTTCTGGTTTTTGCTGGAGCTCTTCTAGAATTAGCTGAAGAGCTTCTGAGACTCGGCCTGTCAGTTTCAGAGGTGAGTGTTCATTTTATAATCTACCCCTGTTTCATATTTGCTTATGTATATATACCTACTAAATAAAAGTCATTAGTAATAGCTGATTTTGAGCAGTTTTCTCTGTGCCAGGCATTGTAGTACATATGCTTCACATGCAGTATCTCATTCTATCCTTACAAGAACCCTATGAGTGGGGCCTATTAGAAGTAATCCTGTTTTGTTTCAGATAAGGAAAGTGAGCCTTAAGTTAGAAAAACCTTGCGCAAGTAGCTAGTGATGGCAGTTAGGATTCAAATTTGGGCTCTCACCAAAGCCTGCACCCTTAAATAGTAGGCTGTGCCGTGAATGTTATTCTGGAAGTGTGCTTTGTTTTTTTCTATTGAAAATAAAGATTGGTATTCATTGGGTTACCAAAATAAGCTACCTTATTAAGTCATGTCAAAATTACATCTTTTGAAGAAACATTTTTGCTTTTTACATTTAAGGTCATAGAAGGTTATGAAATAGCCTGCAAAAAAGCCCATGAGATTCTTCCTGACTTGGTGTGTTGTTCTGCAAAAAATCTTCGGGATGTTGATGAAGTGTCATCTCTACTTCATACCTCCATAATGAGTAAACAATATGGTAATGAAGCATTTCTGGCCAAACTTATTGCTCAGGCATGTGGTGAGTAAATATCAGTAAATGAAAAGATCCAAAATTAAAATGTCTTAATGTGATTAAGATATTTTCTCTGTTGTCCCAACATATCTTTTGATATGTCTCGTTTTCTTAACAGTATCTATTTTTCCTGACTCTGGCCACTTCAATGTTGATAATATCAGAGTTTGTAAGATTCTGGTAAGTTTAGAAAATGCATTAATGTTATCTAGATAGATCAGATTTTTTTTTGCAAAAAAAAAAAATTTCTGTTAATCTAAATTTTATCTTGTGGGTTTTAGGCACTTAGGACTTCCTGCCTTTGTTGTAGCATTTGGATATTGCTAGATTGTAATACACCACTTGTTAAATTTAAAAGGATATCAACATATTATCTTCTTAAGTCATCATTTTTCCATGATAGCTGGAAGGTTGAGAATAGTGCATAAACAAAATATTATTTGCAATCTTGATATATGCTGACTTATAAAAATGAGCTTAGAAGGCAATTTTGAATGAGGTTCAAGTTTTTCTGTTGCTCTATAATAATAAAATTCATACTTTTAATATTTAAAGAGTATGTATTTGATAAAAATATGGTGCTTGATGCAGTAAAACCTATAACTGTAGTGATTTTACACATGTGATTGTTAATGTAGCTGAGTTTAGCTTACATTAGTACATGTGTTAGCTGTAAATGTGTGTGTATTAATATACGTGCTGGGTGTTTTCTGACTTTATCCATGCACTGCCTTCCCCTTCGCCATTACATGGTAAGCTTGTGAAATCAGAAACTTGGCTTTGATCCCTATTCTGCCTGGTACATTGGTACAGAGTGAGTGAATGGCTTAGAGCAGTTGTTCTTTGATTCTTCCCAGTACACTGAAGGACCCCCGTCCATAACAGTGGCTCGTTGCCACAGTGATTCCTGCATTGAGCAGACTGGTATGCTTTATGTCCACCACCCTACTCATCCCCAGGAGTCACTGCCTTTGTATATTATATTATTTAGAAATGAATATTTTTGGTGCATGCAGAATCAACAAATTAGCCCTGATGTTATTTTCATGAAATCACTGGTGATTTTGATATCCAACTCCTTAGGGCTCTGGTATCCATTCCTCTTCAGTATTGCATGGCATGGTTTTTAAGAAGGAAACTGAAGGTGATGTAACATCTGTCAAAGATGCAAAAATAGCAGTGTACTCTTGTCCTTTTGATGGAATGATAACAGAAACTAAGGTATGTAGATTTCAGAACCTTAAAGGTAAAAATTTGCGGTTATCCTTTCAGATAGTTTTAATGATTCTAAAATTTTGAGGTAGAGTTTCCTCTTAATCCAGTGAATACTGCATAATTATTGAAAATTGCCGGGTCATGTTTATTTTTTAATCAGACTTATATTTGAATATCTAATTCAAATACTAAGTACAAAACTTGGAACATTAGATGATGACAGTATTGTTTATATTCTAATAAACAGCTCTTGACTTCTAGTAGAACTTACACAATTCAGCAGGTTAAATGTTCAGTGAAGAAAATGAGTGTGTGCTGTTCATTAAAATTTTTTTAATAACAAATTTATTTTTATTTTTGGCTGTGTTGGGTCTTCATTGCCGCGTGCGGCCTTTCTCTACTTGCGGCGAGCGGGGGCTACTCTTCATTGTGGTGCACAGGCCTCTCATTGCGGTGGCTTCCCTCGTTGCGGAGCATGGGCTCTAGGTGCGTGGGCTCAGTAGTTGCGGCTCCCGGGCTCTAGAGCGCAGGCTCAGTAGTTGTGGTTCACGGGCTTAGTTGCTCCTTGGCATGTGGGATCTTCCCGGACCAGGGCTCGAACCCGTGTCCCCTGCATTGGCAGGCGGATTCTTAACCCTTGCGCCACCAGGGAAGTCCCTGAAGTTTGTTTTTAAAAACACATGTTAAGAAGTTTGAAGCATATGTTTATAGGTCACTGTTGATTGCATCCCTAGAATTCTTGAAATCTGAGTTGTGGACGGTTTTTGAAGTTTTGCAGGGGTGGGGTGGGGTGGGGCTGGTCACTTAGTCCACGTTTTAGAAAAAGTTTGAGAACCACAACATTCTTTTGGTTGACATTCATCAGAAGACAGATGTCAGGATACCTGTCTAACATCTAAAAGTACAGTGTATTTCTCCAGTTTTTCCATCAAAGTGCCTGTCAAAGAGCAAATGCATCAGTGTTGGGGGCAGGGGCATTGGTCTAGGAACAAGCTGAATTTGTTAATTTCATACAAATTTTGTATTCTGCTTCATGTTTATATTTATCTTCATATTTTTCTCCCAAATCTTTAAATTATTTCTTCAATAAAGTGTTATTCTGTGACTTTGAACAGCAACGTGGTGAAATGGTTTTAAAGAAAATCCTTACTTATTTTGCTAGGGAACGGTATTGATAAAGACTGCTGAAGAATTGATGAATTTTAGTAAGGGAGAAGAAAACCTCATGGATACGCAAGTCAGAGCTATTGCTGGTAGTGGTGCAAATGTCGTCGTAACAGGTGGCAAAGTGGCAGACATGGCTCTTCATTATGCAAACAAATACAATATCATGTTGGTGAGGTAAGAGGGGACTGCATTCTATTAACCTGGATTGTAAATGGCTTTGAGTGGTGAAACACCAAGCAGATAAATTCCACACAACATGAAGACTGTTAAAAGGGGGAAAGTATGAGGTATTAGATTGCATGGCAAGAGGACTTAACTTGATCTAGGGGAACAGGAAGCAGATCTGAGAAAACTTACCTTTAGGCCGAGAGCTGAAGGACCAGTTAGCAGATGTTAATTGAAGAGGGAGGGGGAGGAGCTTAAGAGACCAGACACAGACCTGGTACACACTGCCAGCTGGAGCGTGGGGTCAGGAACATAGCTTTAAATTTATGAACACGTTTGTGGCTTACACTAGACAGTTCACCCACCCGTTCCCACCTCTCCGAGCACATAATATAACGTGCAGAGTAAATCACTCTTCTCCTCACGGAACGTGCAGTTGCCCAAAGTAAAGCAAAAGTTTTCTGTGTACCAGGGCTTCCTTAGTATTTCAGAACTATGAACCCTTGACATCCTAAGGAGACTGGAACTCTCCCAGTTCTAGAATAATGCCCTAAACACCTGTGACTGGATTGCACAGTGCAGTCCAGACCCATTCTGAGCTTGAACCTTCAGGGTCAAAAGAAGGTGACCTGAGGCCCAATGTACAGTTTCCTGTTTAATCTCTTGTGTTTTACTTTGGTATCTCATGGAATTAAAACTTCTGTTAAGGTCTTTGTTTTGTTTTTTAAAGGCTGAACTCAAAATGGGATCTCAGAAGATTATGTAAAACAGTTGGTGCTACAGCTCTTCCTAGATTGGTATGTATTTTGGACAATATTAAAAGAGAGTTGAACCTATTTGAATTATTTTTATTACAAGAGTCATTTTTTCGCAGACTCCTCCTGTCCTTGAAGAAATGGGACATTGTGACAGTGTTTACCTCTCAGAGGTTGGAGATACGCAGGTGGTGGTTTTTAAGCATGGTAAGTAGTAGTGGTAAACTATATGTATGTGAAGTGTGGGGAGTTCATTTGCTTTTACTAATCCCCAAATATATTTAATTTATTGACAGAAAAGGAAGATGGTGCCATTTCTACCATAGTGCTTCGAGGCTCTACAGACAATCTGATGGATGATATAGAGAGGGCAGTAGATGATGGTGTTAATACTTTCAAAGTTCTCACAAGGGTCAGTATCAGCGTTCATCTTAATTTAGTATTTGTAAATCCTCAAAAACACAGTTGGCAGACATTCTGAGAACTTGAAAATGAATGGCTTGTGTAAAGCAAAGCACCTTCCTCCTTAAGGCTCCACTTAAGTATTTGTTGCTGATGAATTTTCTAAAATGAAATGAAAAGGAGTAAATAGCAAATCAAGGCTTCTTTTTTTTTTTTTTTTCCTGCGGTACACGGGCCTTTCACTGTTGTGGCCTCTCCTGCCGCGGAGCACAGGCTCCAGACGCGCAGGCCCAGCGGCCACGGCCCAAAGACCCAGCTGCTCCGCGGCATGCAGGATCCTCCCGGACTGGGGCGTGAACCCGCGTCCCCTGCATCGGCAGGAGGACTGAACCACTGTGCCACCAGGGAAGCCCAAGACTTTTTTTTTTTATATATAACTGTTTTAAAGAGATGGTTTATGGTGGTTTTCAATTATAATATACCTTCAGTTGCTTCAGCACTATTCTTAGTGCTATATCTGGAAATACAGATAACCACATAGTGATGTTCCCATTCTTAACTTTGGTCCTTTTTCATATACCAGACACTATGGTGCAGTAAGGTAGTTGGTTCAAATCACGCCATTTTTATGACATTCATAATTGGAATTTGAATTTTATAAAACTTGTAATTGAATCTGATTAAAATCTCTAGTCTGGTGGAGTACTGGAATCTGAAAAGATTTAAAAAACTGGAAATTGCTTCTTGGTGACTTCTGTTGTTTTTTTGTTTAAACTACGTATTATAGGATAAACGTCTTGTACCTGGAGGTGGAGCAACAGAAATTGAGTTAGCCAAACAGATCACATCGTATGGAGAGGTATATGGCTTTCTATGTACAAACTGACTTTGTTGTCATTGTTCGAATAAAATTGAGTAATAAGCACATTTTTGTTTTAGACATGTCCTGGACTTGAACAGTATGCCATTAAGAAGTTTGCTGAGGCATTTGAAGCTATTCCCCGGGCACTGGCGGAAAACTCTGGAGTTAAGGCCAATGAAGTAATCTCTAAACTTTATGCAGTACATCAAGAAGGAAATAAGAATGTTGGATTAGATATTGAGGTATTTGAAAAAAACACTATGAACTTGTTTTATTTTGTGAATGCACAACCTAAAAATAGACGTATTAAGTTTAAAAGGAAAATCAGAAAATGTTCTGATTTGTGAACAAATGATTTTCATAACAGTTAGCTTTTTCATAGTTTATCTGATAGAGAATTTAGTATTTTATTAAAATTTGTTTTATAGTGTAGATGAGGTAGTACTTTTTCCTAGCTACTTATTCTAGTTTTATTTAAGTAGCCATGTTTCTATTGAGTACAGATATTTTCACATAAACATTTAAAGTGAAAGAATAAAAATAGTTTTGTGTTGACAGGCTGAAGTTCCTGCTGTAAAGGACATGTTGGAAGCTGGTGTTCTAGATACTTACCTGGGAAAATACTGGGCTATCAAACTGGCTACTAATGCTGCTGTCACTGTACTTAGAGTGGATCAGGTGAGTGAGAAGTGAAATTTTGATCTTTAAAAATACTAATTTTTATGTAGTTGGAAGTATATTTTCATGGAACTAGAATATAGCACAGTTATCATTCTATTCAAAGTACCCCCCCCCAAAAAAAATTGTTTTAATTCTATTACAGTTTTAAATTGTTTTGAATGTATTTCAGCTAATTTAAAATGAAGATTTTGCCAGTGAAAGAATCCTTTGCCATTTGGGAACTGGAGTGGGTAAAATCTGATACAGATTCATAGTTTTCAAGACTTTTTAGACTAAGAACGCCTTTGTACACATAATCTAGAGAGGAAATTTAAGATGGAATATGGAAGGGCCATAAAGATCTGAGGCGGATATTGCAGACTACAGTATTCCCTCCCTTATATGCAGTTTTACTTTCTGTGGTTTCAGTTTACCCACAAGTCACCTGCAATCCTAGAATATAAGAAAGAAAATCCTAGAAATAAGTAATTCATAAATTTTAAATTGTGTGCCATTATAAGTATACTATGTGATGAAATCTCACACTGTCCTGGTCCAGGACGTGAATCATCTCTTCGTCCAGCATATCCACGCTGTGTGCACTGTCTGTTAGCCATTTCGATTATCAGGTCAACATATTTTACTTACTGGTCCCAAAGTGCAAGAGTAGTGATGCTACCAATCAGATATTCTCTTATTGTGCCTAATTTATATATTTTATCATAGGTATGTATGTATGGGAAAAAGCACAGATATAGGGTTCATTACTATGCTCAGTTTCAGGCATCCACTGGGATTCTTGGAAGGCATCTAAGGGGGAACTACTGTATCACCTTCAAGGAAGTGTGGAGATGATAGGACCTGGCATTTAAATTTTTTTCTTCTGTGACAGATTATGTCTTGGGGTACTAAGATCTTAAGGTATAAAAAATCATAGTATTTCTGCCAATATTTTTGAGGAATTATGGCAGAGAAGAAAAGTGGTGAAGACTACTTTGGATTCACAGATAAACCAGAATTCATAGTTTTTCAAAAAGGTGTTTTCTAAACTTAATGAAATGTATTTTCCTACAAAATTCTAGAAGTGATTATTAACCAATGAATAATTTTTAAATACTGAGTAGAAAATTTTAATTGCTAGGGGCACAGTATAAGTCCATTAAATGAAAATCATGCCAAATTAATAGAAGCAAGTTTTAGGTAGAAATGGAAAGGAAATTAGACTTATTCTCAGATCGGTTGGTTGTAATTATAGCAAAACAAATTTCACTTCGGTAAAGGAAGAACTTTTTCTTAGGTAAGATGACCAAAAATGGAACCTGGAGATCCAGTTTCAACACATTGAAAATAATCAGACTGGATATCTATGTACTGGATTTATTAATAGTGTATTTTTATATCAGTGCCTCAAATAGTTTTTAGTGGAAGAATATGTTTTTGGAGTTTTTAAACAAGGATAATGTTTAAATGCCTTAAGGAAATGTTTGTTCTATAAGTTAACATGTGGCTAAGAATAAAAAGGAGGACCAAAAGTATAAGGGGACAGGAGAAGCTAAGTAGACTGAAGCATGAGGTAAGCAGAAATTCTAATAGTAGAAGTTCCTAAGGAACTTTTTGAATGTCAGTGTCCAAGCAAGACAGTAATGTTAATAACACAAGTAAGTGCCTTGCTCACACAGGTACTTCTGAATTTCGGTTTTAAACTGGGAAGGCTGTGTTTTGTTTTACCCTAGGGGAGGATGTTCATTGTTATGTGCCCTTAGCACTCTGTACATGAAATATGTATCTGAAGAACCCATCCAACTGTCTAATGAACACTCTTCAATATAGTTGTACCTATTTTGCATAGTACATATTCTGGAAAAGGACTTGTAAATCAAGTTTTAAGCATTGGAAAATGTAGTAGGGCTGGATTAATCTTGTTCAAGTGTTTATTTCACTAGTTCTCAAATTGCCTCCTAGTCAATAGCATCAACATCACTGAAGAACTTAATAAAAATACAAATTCCCAGACCCACTGAGTGAAACTCTGGAAAGAATCAGTCTGTTTTAAATAAGCCCTTCAGGTGATTGTGATGCCCACTAAAGTTTGAGAACTGTTTTTAGGTACTTTTTTCTTAAACTATACTTGGGTTCTAAAATTATACTTACTGCCTTTAATTCAATCTGAATTTATCCTCATTTGGTAAAATGTTCCTCCAAGAATTTCAGGTTAGGTTGTTTTATGAAAGCAGCTTCTGAAAAGGGGTGGGAAATCTATTGAAGGTGAAGATATTTTACGGTTTGTGTTGCATGAGACTCAAGCCAAACCCCTTGATGTTATACAGAAAGATCTCTTAATTATAAATTTGGGAAGCAGTGAATACTGTATCCAATTTTGAGATTTAGAATGTATATCAGAGTTTTACAGTTCTACTGTGGGGAAAGCCAACTGACTTTAACTTCTCCCAAATTTATTTGAGCCCAAAGCTACCACGCACCCCCAACACCTTTTTTTTTTTTGCCCAAACATAAATCCTTTAAACATGCTATATGATTATACTTGGAAAATGCTGGATTAGTGCATTCTAGATAAATGAGGCTTCTAGCATGTTTCCAGGCAACTAGGTGCTTGGATTTTTTTGTTTATGAACACACATTTCCTGTATTTGAATGGCTCTCATTTATAGGTACTAGAAAATGTCATTGTTGAACTTTATATATATTTTACGTATCGACCACTTTAGATTATAATGGCAAAACTGGCAGGTGGACCTAAAGCTTCTAAACCACAAGGAAATTGGGATAAAGATGGTTGGCAAGACGAATCTCATATATAAATAGCAAATCAGGTGCCAAACTGACTGATTTATGCCAGTGATGCATGCAGATATTTTTCACATTCCGAGCATTGGGTTGTTGAAGTGCATGTCTTAGAATGCCCCTCGCTAATGTGTGTGAATTTTGTTGCTATTAATGTCCACAAAAGCGGAAAACTCACCTGCTGGACAATAACAATATGCTAGTGTTTCATATGCAGTGTAATAACAGATTGCTCATTGGTGATGATTGCCTAATAATGAAGCAGGGTAATAGAGAAATATTCTTTCTCTTCACTCTGGAGCTTGAGTTTATAAGTATACTCGTGTGGATTTTGTTTTGCAGATCATCATGGCAAAACCAGCCGGTGGGCCCAAGCCTCCAAGTGGGAAGAAAGACTGGGATGATGACCAAAATGACTGAATGGCTAGATTTTTACTGTAGGTGAAGGCTGTGTTTGTAGTAGTACTCTAGGAATTGCCTGATGTTTTCATATTCTCCTAAATTAAGAAGTGTTTTGTGTTATCTTGTATTCTCGGCTGGATGATACAATAAACATGTTGTTACTATCAAAGCCTCTTTGTCTGAGGACCACTGTTCTTGGATCTGGATGACCTGTTTTGTCTCAACCTTGTTAATGAAATGAACTGTGGCACTTGAGGCAAGTCACCGAAGTTATGAGGGGCCTGCTGCCTGTTTTTATACATAAGTTTTATTGGAACACAGCCATGATCAGGTATATTTATATATTGCCTATGGCTGCTTTTTACAAGGGAATGGCAGAGTTGCATAGCTGTGACAGACCAAGTGGCCTTCAAGGCCTAACACATTTAGGCCTTGACATTTACTTAGGCCTAAGACATTTACTACCTATAGGAAGTCTGTCAGTCCCTGGACTAGATGTATTTTTTCACAGCTCTGAAAATCCCTAAGACTGAGGTGACTTGTTTCAGTAACATTAAATGATGTGTTAAATAGCTGACTTAAAATACATATATTCTGGTAGCAAAGAACAAAGATACTTGTGATGCAGCTGAAAACATGCCTCCTGGCATATAAATGAAGCAAGTCAGTTTTTATACAGTGGAGTTTTGAAAAAAGCAAAGACCATAGTAAAAAGTTAATTTAACTTACTTTACAGAACATGTGCTACTGTATGTTTTGGTTATATAAGGTCTTTGAGTAACATTTTGAAATTTTATACTGTTTTTGGTATTTCAAAGGAATTTGGATGCAGTATGGCTGACTAGGTCTTAGGTAAACTCATCAAGGAATTCCTAATAGAGAACCTTACAGGAAGTTTATACAGGTTTGGTATTCTTAAGGCTCTTAAGGTTGTTTGCAACTTGGAAACAGTGGCTGGCTTGGGTTAAAAAAAAAGGAATTTATTAGGACAGTTCACAGACTTTCTGGCCAGAGGCTGGCATTAAGGGGATTTCAATGAATGTCTTCCTTGGGTCGATTAACAATTGCACAGAACAAGTGCAGAGTTCAGCTTACACCCCAGCTTATGCACACTGCATGGCATCAGAAGCATTATATATGTTACCACCAAGGTCAAATACCTATGCTTATAAAATTAACACTTTTTTGCTTTAACGAACACACTTGAAGTTTCAGTCTGAAACTTTTTCTTCTAAATGTTTTCTAGTAGTGTATGTCAGTACAACTTAAAATCTTCTAAGTAATAAAACAAGTTTTGGGGGTAATTCATTTTATTGATGTGTTGCAAACCACCACCCAGACGTATTAATAAGCACAGAGGACTTAAGTAATTCAGAATCCTTTCCAGAAACTGGAAGCAGGAATAAAAACCACTGTGACAATACAAAATCACTGTAAATTTTTAGGTATTTTCCCTTCAGTATTTCAATAAACATGATTTCTTCTGGCATGTATTTAATTTTAAGTTAACATGACTTACAGTTAGTCTTTACTTTTTTATTACTACAGCCATTATAAAAGCCATAAACATGTTTCCAGAGAAAGCACTTTTTGAAATTGTTACAGTATTCTCTCATAAAATAGGAGGTAAGCCTGTGAATTTAGTACTTTAGTTGTAGGCACAGCTTGCACATGTGTGTCGCTGATGTGAAACCACTGTCCTTTGGTTGAGTCCATTTCAAAATCTGTCAGGAGGAAATGTAAAATTAAATATATAAATGGAAAGATTCAAGTTCATCCTTTTTTGGTTTTGCCATAAATATCTGCTGAATACCAGAATTCTATAAGACCTCTTTCTTACCCTGTAGAATATCACCGTGGAGAACAAGATTAGAGAGATGACTGTTTGCAGATCTTGCCTTGGCATAGGCAGTGTAATGCCCCGACCTCATGGTACCACTGTGTTCAACGACTCCATATAAGGAATATAGTACCCTTTTATTTTCTTCAGCAACATTCTTTAAAAATGAACAGGAGTCAAAAGTTAGTTCTAGTCCCATTTATACAGATGCCATCAACAAGACAATTTTCAACTATGCAGAGGGTCTCTAACCTTCGAGAATGCAGAAGTCCTGAGTCTGAAATGGACTATTATTTTCTCCCTACCTTTTCTCAGCCTACTGAGTGGTAGCACGCTTATGTTTTTAGTAGAAAGTTGCCATTGCTCTTGCCCTGCTGGAAGAACCATAAACCAAGGTCTACCTGCTATAATCACAGTTTCCTGGCCCAGATACTTAAATAACTGAACTTGCCAAAGCTTCTTTAGGAGTCTGGGATCAGATAATACCTCAACAACTCATCATCCTATTTCCAGCCCAAAATGTACGCCTTTAACAGCAAGAGGATAGCATTTAGGTCACACCCAAGACCACCCCTTAACATTTTCAAATACCCCCTGCAGATTTGGTGAGAAGGACATGTGACCTCTCAGAAGCTCACATTCCCCATCTAACATGGAGGCTGCTTATTTTAAGATCACATGTGCTGTAGGGCTGGTCAGCAACAGGGACAGGTGTTCCAGCTGGGGGCCACTCGCAGACAACTACCCCACTTGCGTTCTCTTGTAAAGTCTTCCTGAACAAGCATCACTGCCCTTCAACAGTACTGTCACTACACTCTCTAATCTTTGCCTCCCTATTTGCTAAAGAACTCTTATTACATCACCCCAAATCCTGTCAGCTTCCTCAGGGATTTCAGTGGCCAATGAACCTCACAGAATTTTCCCTGCCATTCCATTTTAACCAACCACAGCCAGGACTACATTCTGGAATTGGTCATCACTCAGAACTCTTTAACTTCAAAAATCTTACTAATTTTCTAGTCTCAGTCTACAATTCCATTCTTCCAACTCTCACCTCACCTATACTAGTCAACCTAACAGGATCCTCCAACCCTCGTTTTCTCCTGGCCTATGAGGCCTCTTTTGGCCTCATTCCCAAAAAAAGCCTCTTCACTTCTCAAAATGTAATGGAACAGCAACATCACATTACCTGAGAGCTTACTGGAAGGCAGAGTCTCAGACCCCGCCTCACACCTACTGATTTCCATGTGATTTACATGCACATGTCATTCTTACAGACAACCTCTCAACACCCACCACATCCAGCTCATCACATAACCCAGCTCTGAATTCCACGACGCACCTTCCCCGACCCCATACACAGACAGCTGCCATTGCTAGGAAACAATTCTGTAACCATGCAGCCTCGAAAATTCATGATTTTCTACCTCACCAGGTCCTCGATGTGACTGTATAATTTATAATGTGTCCTCAGCTGCCTCTTCCATGGATGTCCTTCACAGCAACTAGACCAAACTTCCACCGCTCGCCTGTAGCCTCTCCTTAAGAGGTGACCTCACCTCCCACTTCAGGAAAACTGAGACACCACCCACCCAGCTGCATGTTGCCCGCTCTCAGGAATGTGAAGTCTCCTCTCCCTTTGGTTCAGAGATTCTCCAACTTCGTGTCCTTATCCCAGCCTTTCTGGTCTTCTCCAGGATCTTTGCTCAGTTATCTCTCTTTTCTGTATCTTTTACTTCTAGATTTTCCTCTTTGCCTACAAACCTAATTAAGTCTCCTACTATTAAAAAAAAAAAAATCTTCATTGATGCACCACGTTTCCTTTTCAGCAAAAGCTCTAATGTATCTATATGCTCTATCTCCAATATTCTCATTCATTTCTCAACCTACTGAAGTTACCAACACTTCTTAAAAAATTTACCATGACCTCTATACTGTCTAACACGTTCTAGTTTTTTTCTCTGATATTCTGACACTGAGGCCACTTAATCCTTTCCTTGAAACCTGAACACAGGACAATGGCATTTTAGGCAAAAGATGGATTCCTGATGACCCCGTATTCAAAACTAATCCAACCAGAGCTATTTCTATTTACAGGCATATCTCATTTTATTGTACTTTGCTTTATTGTGCTTCACAAAGACTGCGTTTTTTTATAAATTGAAGGTCTGCGGCAATCCTGCACTGAGCAAGTCTATCGGTGCCAATTTTTTTAATAGCATTTGCTCACCTGGTGTCTCGGTGTCACAGATAATCCTCAAAATATTTCAAACCCTCCATCAGCAAAAAGCTTACAACTCACTGAACGCTGAGATGATGGTTAGCATCTTTTAGCAATATTTTTTAACTAAGATATGCACACTGTTTTTTTAGACACAATGCTATTACACAGTTAACAGGTTGCAATACAGTGTAAGCATAGCTTTTATATGCACGAAACCAAGAAATTCGTGTGACTTGCTTTATTGCAATATTTGCTTTATTGTGGTCTGGAACGGAAGCCAAAATATCTGAAGTATGCATATACCAGCAAAAGTGGCCCTGGCCTATGGTAGTAACATAAAAAGAATGACAATTCACTGAAGTATTTAAAATCTGGATAAAGAACAACAGTATAGCTTCTTTTATTCTCCAAATTCTTCAACATGGAGATTCGCTGATATCCTCGGTGGTGTCTTCTTCCACCTACACCTCTTACACTCCGATGCTCGCCAGAGTTTTGTCATTAAGCATCTCTTCTTTCTCCTTGTTTACACAAGAGATCCTATCCTCTCATAGTTTTAACCACCACCTATTTATTGATTTCCGAATCCTTATCTCCAGCCCTAACCCCTCTATTCTGGCCCTCAGACATGTACATCCAAATGTTTTCTAAACATAGCCACATGAATATCTCAAAACTATCTGAAACTCAATGTTTCCAAAACTGAACTTATTATTATTCCTTTCTCCGCCTCCCAACCTGCTCTTCTTCCTGTGTTTCTTACCTCAATTTATGGCACTCCCAACTGCACAGACACTCGAATCAGGCCCTGGGAATCATACTCAACTCCTTCTGTAGCACCCTCAGCATCCATTTAAAGGCCTCTGCCTCATCTTCCAGAGGAAAGAGATCAAAAGTCTTAATTTCACCTCCTGAAATATTCCTTCAATCTCCCCATCTCCAGCCCTAGTTTAGGCTGTCATCATCTACTGACAATTAACAGCCTCCTAACTTCCCTGCCTCTACTCTTGTCCTCCTAAAATCCAGCCTCCATTGCTTCAGCAAGTAACCTATGTAATATACAGACCTGGCTGTGTCACCCTGTTGCTTTAAGTTCTTCAGTGGCTCCCCACCGCATACCTAATAAAGCCCAAGTTTCTCATCACGATAATCTTCCAAAACCTCATTCCTCTCTCACTTCTCTGGCTTCATCTCCTAACGTTCCCAGACCTTGTACTGTAAGCTCTAGACCTGCTTATACAGACAGTCCCCGGCACCCGCCGTGCCACTTTACATGCCCTGCCTTTGCTCCTGCTGTCCCCTCTGCCTGGAAAACGTGCTTCCTCTTGATTCATTATACTAAGTCTTACTCCTTGAAGTAGCAGTTGAGGCAGAGCCTCCGAGGCAGAGCCTCCAGAGCCTTCCCTGAACCACCAACATGCTGGGTTAAGTGCATATCACCCCTGCTCTGTGTATACCAATCCTATCACTCAACCATATTAAACTGAGATTATCCATTAATATATCTGCTCATCTTTAGTTATATGCCCTCAGCTCCCAAGACGTCTGCCACAATAATGGGGGTTCAAAAAAATGTTGAACCGAAATAACCACCTAATGTTCAACATGATTCATCACAGATCTTGACATTATAAAGGTACAAAGATCAAAGACCCAGTCTACTCAGTAGTTCCTATCAACTTCATATATATGTGAGTTGCTGTTGGAGTATTTGGTAATAAGCTATGATTTCCCTTTAAAGGATTTTCCCAAAAAGGCAAGTTCCACCTACCTTACATTTAAGGGTACAAAAAGGAGCCAAATCTAAGATTTCTGGAAATTTTATATGTCTGTTAACTTTGCGTAGGTTAAAACCAGCCTATAAAAGAAGGATAATACATTAAGTTCTCTTCCTGGAAAAGCTGTACATGTTATGTAAAAACTATAGTCCCACCCCAATGCCCAGAAGAACACTAACATCTAGCCCTAGTTCAATCTGCTTAGAAGACTCTATCCCCCTGACTACTAATTGATTTCCAGTTGATTTGTTTTTGCTAAGTGCAACAGACACACACACACACACACACACACACACACACACACACACAGAGTCCAACACGTTGAGATACCTGCTCCTATAAGAAAACTCTCAATGTTTCTGCTTTAAGCATCTGGAAAAGCCAGATTAGACAACAGGTTTTGAGTGCTTAAAACTCAGCAATAGCAGGAACTTCCCTGGTGGTCCAGTGGTTAAGAATCTGCCTTCTAATGCAGGAGACGCAGGTTCCATTCCTGGTCGGGGAACTAAGATCCCATAAGCCACGGGGCAACTAAGTCCGCATGCCACAACTACAGGGCCCATGTGCCACAACTAAGACCCGAATCAGTCAAAAATAAAACAAATAAAAAATAAACATTAAAAAAAACCCAACTCGGCAACAGCAGAATACTCTTCTGTGAAGCATACACTTTCAGCCTCACTTTCTAACCAAGCTTGGTGAACTGTTCATAGAGACCCACCCAATTAGTCAAACTCATACAGAAGAGAAAACACTACAAAGGTACTTTGGGACTCGAACTGAATTTACAACTTGTACTGCTCATAGGAAAAAGTCTTCCAGAAAAGATGGAGTCACCAAAATGATGAAAAGCCAAGGTACCAATCAATGCCTTTTTATCAAGGGTCAGTAAAAATAAGATACCACACAGATCACTAAATTTCCCAAGTGTGAGATATAACTAGTAAACTGGTCTTCTTTCTCTAACCTGAAAATAAGATTAAAGTAAAATGCTAATATATCTAAAAAGAGCAACATGAGTTCTAGTAAAACTGAGGCGTGATTGTGCCTAAATTTCTCTTCCACCTTGACATGCATCTTCATCAAACCCCTTTTGTGTGGTAACATAAACATATGTATTATTTTACTTTCCTACTTCTTTGAAGTTAGAATTAAGAAATAACAGAAAGCCAAAAAATATAGTAATATGTTGAGACAATAACAAATAAAGCATGTGTCACATATTTAAAACAAATTTTAGGTAACGAACAAGGGGTACCTGCTGAAATCTCTTTAAGTGAAGAGTGAGAACAGGAGGAGCAAGGGAAATTAGCATCTGCTTCTTAGCATTGGTGTAAACGTGTTTCTTCTCACCTACAGAAAGAAAGCAATTTTAGCAGTGTGAGGATCATTTTAGACCTCTATATAGCATTCACATCTGCTATAAATCATTCCAGGGGCTTCCCTGGTGGCGCAGTGGTTGAGAGTCTGCCTGCCGATGCAGGGGACACAGGTTCGTGCCCCGGTCTGGGAGGATCCCACATGCCATGGAGCGGCTGGGCCCGTGAGCCACGGCTGCTGAGCCTGCACGTCCGGAGCCTGTGCTCCGCAACAGGAGAGGCCACAGCAGTGAGAGGCCCGCGTACAGCAAAAAAAAAAAAAAAAAAAAATCATTCCAAACATCTAAAGCAAGGATCAGTACGCTTTCTGGAAAGAACCAAATAATAAATATTTTAGGCTTTTTGGACCAAGAGGCAAAATCAAGGATATTTTGTACGCATTAATACACAAATTTTATAGAATTCAAACTATAATAAAATAATTGAGTATGATTGCAATCTACTGAAAAGAAGAATGGAATCATTTTTGGAGAGGTAACAATTAGGGTTCAAAGTTCATGTTTTCTACTATAAAATCATTTTCAAATGTTCATCTGTAAAAAATATTTTTAGCTCGGAGATCACACAAAAACAAGAAGCAGGCCAAATTTAGCCTGCAAACCACAGTTCACTTACACCGGCTCTAAAGCAAACAGAAATGCTATAAAATCAACACGATTTACTTTTTGTATCAACAAGTAAATAAATAAAAAGCTAGACTTTCTAAATGTTTCAGCAATTCTAGTAAGAATCCTTAGGAATCTATGATGCCTCCCTATCCCACTTACCCAAGATCAAAAAAAAAAACAAGGTGGGGGCAAGGGTAGGAGGGGGATTATTAATATCTTTCTGTTCTGTATTTGAAGAAGATGGTAAGAAAGCACTGTCCTCCCAGTACCTTGCACTGGGCACGTCACTTCAGCACGCTGAAGAATTAAAGTGTGGTTTTCTGGATGCAAGAGAGATGAGGCTCATCACAAATGACAGGAAACTGAGGATACAAAGAAACAGCCCCTATCTGTTAAGGAGCCTGCTGTGATAACATCTCACTGGGATGATTTCCCTACAGGGAGTGGTATCAGAGAGCAAACTGCCCCACTTTAACTGCTGCTGGGATGCCACAGAGTACTAGCCACATCAACAAAGTTCTGCTTATCCATCCTTCTATTAAAGTATTTACACAGGGGGCTTCCCTGGTGGCGCAGTGGTTGGGAATCTGCCTGCTAATGCAGGGGACACGGGTTCGAGCCCTGTTCTGGGAGGATCCCACATGCCACGGAGCAACTAGGCCCGTGAGCCATAACTACTGAGCCTGTGCGTCTGGAGCCTGTGCTCCGCAACGAGAGGCCGTGATAGTGAGAGGCCCGCGCACTGTGATGAAGAGTGGCCCCCGCTTGCCACAACTAGAGAAAGCCCTCGCACAGAAATGAAGACCCAACACAGCAAAAATAAATTAATAAACTCCTACCCCCAACATCTTCTAAAAAAAAAAAAAAAATTTACACAGTATTTTGGGAAAAGGGAACTTATTGACACCATCCAAACCCTGATACAATTAAAACAGTAGTACTCTACTGATACAGTGCAAAATGTACCCCTAAACATTAATTTTACTTTCTGTGAAAAAATCTGAATACCTTTTATATTTGCCTTTGGTCCACTATATTGTCTCCGTGTGCACACTTCACAAAGCAGTTTATTAGCATCTCGAAGTTTCTCATTTCGGGTGAACTGATATAAACAATGTTGGATTGAACATTCATCAGTACTGAAAGCTTCCCTGTTTGCAAGAGTACAGAAAGCAGTTTCTGGATCTTCGTTTACAACCTCATATACTTTCGTCCCGGGAGTATGATCGTCATTCAGAATCTCTAAATTTATTTCGTCAGGTTGAAGAGCAGCATTCAAGTTAAGGTTCTTAAATCCACTGGAAATGTCCACTTCTCCATTGCTCCCTTCCTTCATGTAGGCACCATTTAAATTCCTAGTACATTCAGCAGGAGATGCCAAAACCTTCAGATCATTATCCATGTTGACATTTTTCATATCTACTTCCTCTGTGGATTTTTGATTGTCAGTTACACTTTCTATCATTTTTTCATGGCCATTCAAATCTTTCTGATTAACACAATATTCTTTATGTATAACTTCCTCTTGTGAAATATGGTTGGATTTAATATCCACTTCTCGCTGAAGTGACATTTCAACTTCACATTCATTACCTTCAGGATGGTCAATGGCATAGACATCATTTAAATGAAGAACCTTTCCTTGAATTTTTTGTTGCCTTCGTTGGTTCTGTGTAAAAAGTACAAAACATTAAAAAAAAAACAACGAGAGAGAGGAAGAGAAAAAGCGTACACGTATCACATCAGGTTTTCCTGTTTATCAATCAAAAATAAATAAGTTAATAAGGAAGAGTTCACTCCCAGAATTCCAACCCTAAAAGTTCCTTTACAATCAGGGGTCAAATAAATTATAGAGAAAAGTTCTTTGGGGCTTCCCTGGTGGTGCAACGGTTAAGAATCTACTTGCCAATGCAGGGGACACAGGTTCGAGCCCTGGTCCGGGAAGATCGCACATGCCGCGGAGCAACTAAGCCCGCGTACCACAACTACTGAGCCTGTGCTCTAGAGCCCGCAAGCCACAATTACTGAGCCCACATGCCACAACTACTGAAGCCTACATGCCTAGAGCCTGCGCTCTGCAACGAGAAGTCACCACCACAATGAAAAGCCCGTGCACCGCAATGAAGAGTAGCCTAGCCCCCGCTCGTTGCAACTGGAGAAAGCCCATGTACAGCAAGGAAGACCCAACGTAGCCAAAAATAAATAAATTTAATAAATAAATTTAAAAGAAAAGTTCTTTGATTGAAAGCAGGGATAAAACATCACCAATCATCAAAAAATTGTCACATGGGGGCAAATAAAAATGTGCAAGACATGGTCTCTGATCTAGACAGAGCAGTAAGGCTGTTGAACCCAAGTAGCCATGTATTAAAGCAGGGGGCGAGTGTCTACACACACACCAGGAAGGGATATATCCATGTGAGTTATAATAAAAATAATAAAATAAAAATAAACTGAAAACACAAGGATGTATAAAAACAAACCAAAAATTCAAGGATGGGCAGAGGGATGGAGGAAAACATTCCAGGAAACAAATGGCCCAAAACTAGAGAAGCAAGGAAGCCACATATACAGAGGACAATAAAATACTCTACCCACTTAAAACACGTTCTTTGCCATTTGCTGCCTATGTCCAAGTGCGGGGCAGGGGAGTTGCATTTTATCCAGATTTCTGTTACTGGAATGCCTAAAGACTCAAGGGGTTAGCATTTTGAGTTGTCACTAAAAGGATAGTCCCTGTGAGGCTAATTCGTAATACCAGAAAGCTGAAGGGCAGCACATAGGGCTCTGGACAAAAAAATTTTCTGATATGCTTCAGTTAAAAATAGTACACATGAAAGAAAAATGGGGTAAGGATATAAGCAAATACTTCAAAGGAAAGGAAATACAAACAGCCCTTAAACATAAAAACATGCTTAACTTCACTTACATTAAAATAAATAGAAAATAAAACTGCACTGAGATACTATTTTCCATCTATCAGACTGGCAGAAATCTAAAAGTTTAATATTCTGCTGTCAAGGATCAGGAGAAACAGCAAGTCTCATATGTTGCTGGTGAGACTATAAATTGGTACAACTTTTGTGGAGGGCAATTAATTTATCAAACCACAAATACAATCCCTCTTCTCAAAATATGCCCAATCAATGACATATGTATAGGGTGATTCACAGCAGCACTGGCCATCATAGCAAAAGACTATAGGTGTTCGTATACCTAAATCAAAAGAGAAATGGTTACATGAACTATAGTACATCTATTATACTATATTTAGTAGTATGTTTACTACTAAAATAGAATACCATACAGCTGTTAAAAAAGGAATCTTTGTGTCCTGAAATGTAAAGATCTCCAACAATCTAAGCAGAAACAAACAAAAAGCAAGGTCCAGAACACTGTGCATAATTTTTAAAAGGAGTGAAAAACAAGACTACATATTTGTATTGTACTTGATCATATTTTCCAAAAAAACCTAGAGGACACGTAAGAAACTAATGAAAGTAGTATCTATGTCACACAAGGAGGGAGATTTTTATTGTACACATTTGTATTATATATTTAAAATTTTTTGAATGTCAATGTATTAGCAACTCAAAAAATTATTGAAAATGAACTAAAGTTTTTTTAAAGTTGTCACAAGTAATGCAGAATTTTTTTTAAAAAGCACATTTTCTTCACATATACTCAGAGAAACTTCACTGCAGAGAATACTAAATGAGCTAATTCTGTAATTGCCCAATGAAAGTGCTGTATATAAAATAACAGACATGTCTACCAATGTCACTCAGACTTTAAACTCAATAGTTCAAAAAATTAAAATGAGAAAAGTATGGTTTTCCTCCTAATTACCCACCTTGGCTTGCTTTTTGGCTTGCTTCTTTGCTTTTTTCTGTAAGTGCTTACTTGTTCCTGAAAGAATATCATTTCTCTCCTTTATGTAACTGTCATTATCTTTTTCTTCCTCACTTTCTTTATCTTCATCATCCATGGTCTTTTTCAGATTTTTATCATTTATACTTTTCTTACCACTCTTAAAATATGGAGAGAATATGGGCCAAAAATAAAACTTTACTATTGTTGGTGAAGAGATTTCATGTTACCTAAATAGTTTTCTACTCCTATTTTACACCAGATTTATTTTTCACAATGTTTGGAAACATGTCCAGGACAAAATTCATTCATCTCAAACACCAGAAAGCAATCTTCACATACTGAGAAAACAAGCAAACAAACAAGTAAAACAGTGAAAAAGGCAACTTAACATATGAGTGTAATAGAAAGGAATTTAATGAGTTGTATTAGACACATGCTGTATCATGCTGTAATTACGTCTATTTCTAAATGCACTCTCTGTTGGTAAGTGATTTACATGTCCCACTACAGGTATTCCTTTTCATTCTTTTCTTTCTTTGAATGCAAATGACAGTTTTAAAGAAAGAAAAAACAGAGCAAGTTTAGTAAGACTTTAATCACTAAGTAACAGTGATTTAAAGGGACCCCCAATTCATATTAAGTTGAATAACGATTTATCCAATACTCATAATATGTTCTCTTTTTCCTATGACTACTTGATAGGAACTAAATTAATATGGCTTAAAACTGAGATACTCTCTTAACATTTATAAACTTAAGTCTATAAGGGATTTGTGGCTAATCTTAAATAATGAAAATAAATAGTAATTTATATGAAGTAAATATTTCCTGATATGTAAACTAATCAAGTTAATTATCTATAAATAATTCCAGACACACTCTTTAAATATATATATATATATTTATCCCATTCTCTTTTCAAATCTTTAAAATTCTTCTGCCTCATATACACTAAGAAAAATTTCTCCATGCTTGGCCTAGTAATGTACAGCTTGGAAAAGGTAGCAAGCCCTCCCCCATAAATCTAGCTCAGGAAAGAAAAAAATCTACTTAAATAAAATAAATGTAAGTCTTACCTGATCGTCTAAAACCGGTAGAGACAAATCAAGGAACGATTCATGAACCAAGGAGACCTTAACCAACCAAAAAAGAAAACGTAAAAAGGAGGAAAAGATTCATTTTAAACATTATATAGTAAAATCATGGGGGGGTGCTAAATTTTAAAATAAAGGCTTAGGAAAATGAAATGAAAAATTACACAGTGTTGAGGACTCTGGATTAGGGGAAATCAATTAAAATATTAAATAACTTCTTCCTGATATAAGGAGTGCTCATAGTTCCAGGAAAAAACTATGCATACTTGGACAGTTCAAAAAGAATATCTTATAAAACTAACTGGACATTTCTGTTTTTGAAAGAAACAATTGATAAACTGTACATTATTAATATTAATGCATAAATCCAGTCTGCACTACATCTACTTACAGTTCTGCATTCATCACACATGATTGTACTAGTTAGTTCACCACCAAATACTCGGTCCACGAAACTTGGTACTGATTTTTTCTTTTCATAATCTATAAGGGGAAAAAGTCTATCAATTATCCTTATATAATTAATGAAATAAATCAAAACTACTTACCAATCTAACTCTAAAATTTAATTTTAATTTCCTATCCTATTGACTTTTCTCTATTCATAATTACCACAATTTTATTTTTATGCTACAGTCAGCAGCGTATACTCCACTTCTAAGCATAACACATTTTAACATAATCACATCTTGTGAAAAAGAAAAAAAAAGTTCTTATCCAAGATCTAGTCAGTGGAAAATAAATTTTGCGAGTCAATGAGACTTTCTGTATATCAGTATCTTACCTAGTAAAACAAGCAGATCGAGCTACACACAGAATGCTATTTTAGCTCGCTTCTAGCTCTAACATTCTAACACTGGCAGCAAGTTTGGGAGTAACTTGCTTTGTGAACTCCACTTAAAACAAAAACAAAAAGCCCTCAGGAGAGTATTTCAGACAAAATCCTCCTTTTATTTTTCTATGTTCCCAGAAATAACCTTGATAAGTTTAGCATAAGGTGACATAATTTAACTACCTAGTAGTTCAACTTTCTAATCACATGAAATGTGTAGGCCTTATTCAAATGACCGGTGTCATTTATACAGAAACACATTTTATGACAGACAGTGCAAACAGGCTTGATTCCCTCTCTGTTGCTGGCCAGGCCAGCACCAAGGGCACCAAGGAGGTAAACAGTTGCTATGTGTTGATTCTGAACTGTGCTTTACAATACAGTAGTTGCTAGTCATTGGGGCCACCTACATTTAAATTAGTTAGAATTAAATGAAAATAAAATTTAGCTCCTCAGTTGCACCGGTCACATTTCAAGGGTCACATAATAAGAAAAAAGTTATCTCCATGATTAATAAACGAGCTGACAACTCTCAAAGACAATCACTGCTAATTAAAGTCTAAGCTTTTGAGGGAATTCCCTGGTGGTCCAGTGGTTAGGATGAGGCGCTTTCACTGCCAGGGCCCGGATTCAATCCCTAGTCAGAGAACTAGCTGTTCCGACTAAGATCCCACAAGCCATACGGTGCGGCCAAATAAATAAAGTCTAACTTTTTGAAAAATAAAATTGTGATGTCATCTTAGCTCTATGTTTATAAATTTTACCATAATATTGCATAAAAAGAATACACCAGAAGTTAAATTTTTCTAAAGTATTTACCTTTGGAGTATTGAATAATTGTTTTAAATCAACGAAGATAAAGAGAAATTATAATAACTGTGGATAATATAAATAATATAAATTATTAATAACTGTGGATTGGAAATACATGTGTTAGCGATCTTGTCCTAAAGTACAGAGGAATTCAACTATAGTGCTTTAGTTCAAAAATTCAGACATTACCTTTAACTTTATTTTTTAGCTCTTCATCCAATTTTTCAGTAGAATTACCAAATGCTTTAAGAATTCCTTTACTCACTCTCTAAAAGTAATAAAATAGATATATATACCATTAAATTTTATAGTTATTTTCCTTTAAAAGTATGTAATCAAGTCAAGAAAGTGATCAAGAATTAATTAGCTCTCCAAACTTACTGAATAAAACTTAATATTTCTAAAATCACATTTTCAAAATTAATTCCAGGAGCTAAAAAGAATTATACTTAAAAAAACAATCAGTAACCCCTGAGCAAAGGCACCATCTTATCATTTCAAGATTTTAACCTACTCAAACCAAAGCTTTTCAGAACATGCCCACCTCCTTTGAAAAGACCACTGAAATACCATGTCCTAGAAGCAGAGTGGATAATGAGAGCTACAGGGACAAACTCCAGTGCTCAAAGTCTAGCTCCATCACTACTGGATGACCCTGAACCAGGCACTGAACTTCTCTATACTCTAGTTTCATAATCTGTGAAGTGAGAAAATGACTCACAGAATGGTTGTGAGGACTGAGTAAGGTAATGCTTACAAAATACTGAGAACAGTGCTTGACAAAAAATAAGAGCAACATAAATATTAGTTGTTATCACTGTGTTATTACTATTATTAATTATATCCACATCCCCCCAAATTACTTTATATCCTGGTAATTAACAAAAAAATTAAAATACAAATGTTCCCTGATTCTTACAAAATAAAAATACTTCTTAGATTCAAAAAGCAGTGTTAAATCACACTCAGAATGAAGAGTAAGGGTGCGCTGCAACTGGGAATCGTTTGGGGGACACACATTTTCCAGTACCTTATAGCTCTCCTGGTATAGGCTAGTACAATAGAACCCTTAAAGAACAATAACGCTGTAAACATCAAGCAAAGTAGAGCATTATGAAAAGGAGACTCATTTCTAATTCCCTTCATTCATTCTAATAATTAAAATATACTGGTTGAAAAGGCTGGTGAAGAAAAAAAAAAATTTTAATATAATGGCCTCAACTAGTTTTCACTGCTCTAATAACTCTTAAGACATCAAATGACAAAGAAGTTAATGAAGATCAGATTATAAAATACACTGGTCAAAATATGCTAACTTGATGTTCTTCTGCTCTCATTCCATCCAATAAATAGCGAAGCAGCTCCTGGCTGTCTTGCTGCTGATAGCCTTTAAATCGCACTGCTCTACAGAAAAAAGAAAAAGAAAGAAAAAAGAAAAACAATGGTGAGTCTACTAAAAGGAAACTATTTTTTTATAAAATCTCAGGATCATATCCCAAATCTTGGAGTGTTCACTAGTTTCTCAAAAGTTTGTTTAGTCCAACAACATCCTTAGTAGATTTAATTTTCATACAAAGTATGTATTTTTTAATCCAAATGAAATAAACCATGCTTTAATATAACTACTGAATTAACTCTAAAGCTAATAATTTTTTCATATTATTTCCCAGCATTCTACTGATGCACTGAAAGCACAATCAAAACAGATACTCACTTTTTACAGACCTGAGAAAAGAGTTCTCTAGGTGTCACGATTCCCTTTTTGGTCTCTTGCATCTCATTAAGAAACTGGCTCATGGCTAAAGTAAGAGGGCCTGGAGGCTCAAGGTTTATTTCTAAGGGTTCCTGAATATGGGAATAAAAATTACTTTTTTCAGTCAAATTTTGGAATCATTTATTTTATCAAAATGTAACTAGTCAACCTTTATTCCTATGTTCCTGACAGAGCTGTCCCAATTAAATTCTCAAAATGTACATCAAAAGATGGAGAAGGCTTCTGGTCATAGACTTTGATAAAGAATTCAGTTCTACTGTTTTAGATTATCAGGAACTTACTACCTAGGAACTGAAAGAGCCAAAGCAAAATGTAAATAATAAAAATGGATAAGGTAAAATTCATTTGGCTCTATAGCATTTAAGTCACCTGAAAAGATGTCAAAAATAAGAATGCATGCCTAGGGCTTCACAAACATCAACAGCATTCCCAAGAAAGAAGCCAAACACTCAGCACAGCAGTACATGGCATACATAGAGCAAATAAATGTAAAGGCCCCTTATAAATTTCCAATAGCCTGAAAATCCTTAACTTGGTAGCTTAAAACCAAATAAACAAAAGAGGTGAAAATGAGCATCAATTCTTAAAAATAATTTAAAATGCTGCTATTCAGAGAGGAAAAGTACTGAATAAAAGAAAATTTTAAAGTACGTACTGTTAATGCCAAATCAGGTGGTTCAATTTTTACAATTGTTCCAGACATTTTTACTTCTTTTAGTAGTTCTCTAAGCACGGGTGTTTGTGACAAATTCTGGAATGTAGTATGGAAAAGAAAGGGAAAATTATTTAAAGGCAAACCAATTCATTCAAATGTTTTTTAAGTGCCTATTCTACCAAAACAGAAAATCATTATCAACACTGCAATTTTTATTGCGACTGTCAAACAAAAAGTAACTTCATGCTCTTCCCCCCACTCTAATTGGTTCATAAATACTTCAGTTCTGAGCTGCTTCATCACCTCAGAAGGTCATTCTCCCAACCACCCAATATGAAGTAGCTACCCTACCACCACCACTACTTACCACTACGTGCAACTAGGCGTTTGTTTCTGTACTTGGTTCTCCTGTTTCCCCCACCCAAGTGAAAGTTCTTTGAGGGCAAGGGCCATGTTTGTTTTGAGCCCTATTGCACCCCAGTGCTTAGCACAGTGTTTTACTGTCATGCAAAGTAAACATTCCCTTGAGTTTTTTTTTGAAAACATAGAAATAAACTACTTACAAGGGAAAAGCTCAAGCCTACAAGTAGCAAATAAGCAAAAACACCCTATGAGGAAAACACTAGATTTCCTTAAAGGGGGAAAAATTAATATTGGCACCTGCATAACTGCATTGAAGAAACATGTATTTCCCAAATTACTGAGTCCTTTCACAGTTATTTGGGAAGTAGAATTCATGGAAGGATTTTCTTTAGCCACGTTTTCCTTTTTTTCTCTCTCTTGTTCATTTTTACTCTCCTTTTCTAGTTTTTTATTTTCAAGTTCAATATTACCACTATCTTTTGCTGCTTTAAAAAAAAAGAAGAAGAAAAGACTTATTAGCAAAATGTATAACACAGCCATACCAAATGCAAAGTTATACTGGGGACCAGAATTTGTGAATTTTACCTAATAACATGATTTGCCACCTGTTTGATTTTAAATGTTTTCTTACAAATATAAGTAAATTACCATCAAGAGAGAAAAACCAATAAACAAAAAATATTCAGAACTGATGTAAGCATTACTTTGACAAATGAAACCAAACAGTATATGCTTCAATATAAATCCCTTTTTAATGCACAAATGTTTTCTACAAATGAGCATATATTACCCTGTGAAATCAGAGTATAAAGCAATCAAATAAAGAATGTGGACATGAAATAAATTTTTAAATGAAGTCTGAGGGTCAAAAACCAATCCTGAAGTTAGGAACAAACAATTCTGGCTCCACAAAAGATACCACTGTGACAGTAAAAATGTAAACAAGCTTTTAAAGCAAATGATGAAAGCCAACCCAATTAATTTAATTATGTATGAAAAAAACCTGAGAAGTATCTGGCCTTTTGAAGGAGTTACAGGCACTTTACTTTCACATCATCCAAACAAATGTAACAAAATAAATTCATTATAAGGTAGGTCTCCCTTAAGCCCCTGTGCCAGGGTATGGGAATAGGGTGTTACTGCCCATTACTTAGTCCAGACTCTACATCACATTTGACTATTGTTTCTCAGATTCCCTTCTAACTCCTTATAATTATCTATATTCTCACTGTTTTACATTCTTAACCAAAAATAGTTTGAAATCAATCATAATTAATGTTATTCAGCTATATGTAATGCTATGGTATGTTAAACTAAATATCAGCAGATTATATAAATCAACATTACAGTATATATTAAGAAACAAATGATTTTACCTGATTTTGGAGCTGTAATACCGGCTTGTTTTCTAACATAATCAACCACCTGACCCAATCGGTTTGAATTACAATACTGGACCTCATCATCACATAGGTAACACCTGTGTCCCAAAAGATCCCAGAGAAGAAAAGTAACAAACTGACAACCACAGAAGGGCACTAATTTTAATTCATGGAACCCAAAGTGTGTAACCCTCAAATTATTCTACTAAAGAAACTGAAAATTCTGTTTTGAAGGAGACTATACATATTAACTCTGGTTTACTGTTAAATAAGGTTAGCCTGAATTATAGCTACATATAAATACTGTGAAAATACTCCAAATATTTTACTGAAATGGCTATTTATAACATTAAAGTGAAAGTTTTTTCTAATATTTCAAATCACAGACCTACATCATCAAAATTAACAAATTTTACAACTGACAAATGTTCAGTGAACACTGCTATGTAAATGGTTTTTAAAGATGTAAAATTTTATTTTAATGAGGTTAAAAGAAATACCAGCTTGACATTTTCATGCAAATTCATTGCCAAAATTTACTATATTCTCAGTTTATCTGGAATTTGTTCTTAGTGTCCCAATTTTTAAAAACAATCTACCATACACTTTGTAATATCACAAGAAAGAAAAACAAGTGTGAAAATTCCTATGTCTTTTCCATGCTATAATTTTTGTGTTTGTACAATACTAAGCAAAAGCTTCTCATAACATCACATTCTCTAGCCTTCTGAAAGTGATGGTATTTAAACAAATACTACAAAAATTTTAACCTTCTTGCTCTTTAAACATTTCAAACACCTCCATTCTCCAACATTTCAAATGATTTCCAGCAAATGGGCACAGGAGTTGAAACTCACCATACACTCCAGTTGTCCAAACTAAGAACCAGACAATGAGGTTCAGATCTCGGAGTCATATAGTGCTTCAAGGCATGCTGCTCCTGAGAATTTCTGCCGCAGCCCTAGAGAATCATAATCATAAACCTCAAAGCCACAAAAATTCACCAGGAGAGAATTCATAATCTACAATGAATAAGGAAGTGGGTCAAGAAATTCTGCCATTCTTATAATATTGAAAATAAAACTTTAGACTCTAGAGAGTCCAGATTTTGTTAAAACTTAAATATGAATAGGCAGCTGAGGACATTTAAGGAAGAAGGTATTTATAAACCCAAGCACTAGAAGGACTCTTCCACTCCAACTTGTCATTTCCAGTCCCAACTAAACCATGCTAATGTAGTCATTCACTAGTTCTAGTTTAGACTCCTTAACATCTTCCTAAGTATTTTCCTAACTTCAACCTTTCTTCATATACATATTTTTTTAGTTTAATATTCCTAAAACAAAGCTCTGTTCATATACTCAATTCAAAAGTGATGAATTGCTCTTAAACTCCTACTCACCAAACCTGATACCCTCTGATCCCAATCCACCTTTTCAGGATTATCCCCCATAATCTCCTATTTGAATATCATCTACCAGCTAAAACCACAGCCCTTCCACAATACAATTTTGTTCACATTATTCCATTTGCCTTGAAATTCTTTACTGTTACTGCCACTGATCAAATCCCACCCAGTCTTCAGGATCTTGCTCAAAGGTCACTTCCTCTCAGAAGCCTGTGCTTATCCTTCAAGATAAGAAAACACTATATTCTTCCTCTAAACACACTCCTACAAAACATGGTATAAATTCCTGGTGGCATTCCTTATTTTCTACCTTATATTAAAGTTGTTAATGTTGATATCCTTCCTCCCCTGGAGTGTAAGTCCTGAAGGCATGAAAAACAGAATTAACCTATTACCAAGAACCTAGCAAAGTGAAGGAGGTCAATAAGCATTAATTGAACAAGTAAGTGGGAGATTTTCACCTACATCTGCATAGGCATATTCATAAAAGAACACGACCATATTGTGTGTCTCCAGGTGATTAAATCACAGCTAAGAAATACATCTTCACTGTGTATCTATCTGAACCAGGCTTCCAACTCTCTTGGATAGCACTACAATAAGTGGTCCTGTTTCTATTGTAGCTACTAAAAATATCCTTCAGAGGGGAAATATTTATCAATGGCTTCTAATCCTTCAACTGTGATATCAAACCTACTGACTCAATTTATCCTGCTCAACATTTAAATCTAAAATAAACTAACATTTGATATTAATTTTGAAAATTTTAACACCATTTGAGATTATCTGAAACTTAAACATGACATGAGTTATCATAAGACAACAGGTGAGAATCCCTTGCTAACAGTGCAAAAGATAACTCTACTGGGATAAAAGTTAACAGTTAATACTGACATTGTCTTACCCTTAGGAATTAAAAAGATAGCAAAATAGATAAAATTTATAATAAGAAATGTATTGTGGAAAATTTGAAGTAGTAAAATATATTCACCCTCATCATATGTATCTAACAGGTTAAATGAAAACTTTTCAAATATAAATAAACAATAAATATGTTCTTTACTAGCATATAAAATTTTTTTAACTGTCTGACCACAATAAGGTACCACCTATCAGAATGTTTAAAATAAAAAACTGTGACAATACTAAATGCTGACAAGGATGTGGAGAAAGTGGATCACACATGCTACTGGTAGGGATATAAAATGGTACAGCCATTCTGGAAAAGTCTGGGAGTTTCTTAAAAACTAAACATTTAAGGGGATTTCCCTGGTGGTCCAGTGGTTGGGACTCTGCACTTCCACTGCGGGGGGTATGGGTTCAGTCCCTGGTCTGGGAACTAGGATCACATGCTACGTGGGGCAGCCAAAAAAACCCAAAAAACTAAACATTTAATTATCATATCACCCAGCAATTGCACTCTTGGACATTGTCCCCAGAGAAATGCAATCTTAAGTTCACGCAAAAACGTGTACACAAATGTTCATAGCAGCTTTATTCATAATCACCAGAAAAGTGAGATAAGCCCCAATGTCCTTCAACAGGTGAACAGTTAAGGTGTGGTACGCCCATACCATGTAATACCACTCAGCAATAAAAAAGAACTATTGATACACACAACTTGGGTAAACCCTCAGGTGATTAGGCTAAGTGAAAAAAGCCAATCCTAAAATGTTGTATATTACATGATTCCATTTATATAACATTTTTAAAATGACAAAATTTTAGAAACAGAGAACAGACTAGTGGTTGCGAGGGACTGGGGGGAGGGATGGCAGTAGAGAAGTGAGTATGATTTTAGAAACGCAACACGAGGTCCATGTAATGTTGGAACTATTCAATACCTTGACTGTGGTGGTGGATACACGAAACTACATAGGTGACAAACTGTACAGAACTTAATACACACATACTCACATGCACAACACACATATACCCACACAAACGAAGAGAAGTAAAACTGGGGAGACCTGATTAAGACTGATGGATTGCAACAATGTTAGTATCCTGGTTGTGATATTATACTATAGTTTTATAAAATGTTACCACTGCCCAGTAGTCCAGTTTCCTAACATA
The DNA here is from genome assembly GCF_011762595.2 of Tursiops truncatus. Lineage (NCBI taxonomy): Eukaryota > Metazoa > Chordata > Mammalia > Artiodactyla > Delphinidae > Tursiops > Tursiops truncatus. The sequence goes on along the minus strand of NC_047037.1, from coordinate 128,457,116 downwards.
TAAACTTACCACCACTAAGGCTGACTAAGAGGCTCTCCTGACCTCTAGTACCAAGGTAATACCTGTGAGCTGTTCTGCAACCCAGATACCACCCAACCCCAAGGTATTCATTCCCCCAGCAGCCAGAAATGTGGCCTGGTGACAGCTCACAGCTCAGTCCGTCGACCCCCAAGAATTATCCTCAGTGGAAGGAAGCCGCCTTGCCCAAGGTTAGTTCCCCTCCCCAAGGTCAGCCCATATCCAATGGCTGGTCTATGTACAAGTACAAAGGCCTGGCCTCTTGCCTCAATTCAGGACCTCTCTGAAGGCCAGAGTTCACTGTGGGATCAGCTGAGACCCCGTAGCACTGCCTCTTTGCTCTCCCTCTGCCTAAACTTGCTTCCCTCACTGTTTTCCTTGGGTGGTACCTGAGAACACCCCCCAATAAACCACCTACACACAAATCTCACTCTCAGAATCTGTTCCCCAGGGAACATGACCTATGCCAGCTAGCATTCTGGTCACCCATACTGTACTTTTAGGTAATATCTTCTAAAAGAAGTTCATACTTATATAAATTTGTAAGTTCATACTTAAATAATAAAATTCCATATCAATCAAAATCTAAGCATACCTGATGGCCACATTTAAGACACAGCCAAACTGAAGAATTTTCTTCCGTTTCTTCTTCAGATTTATCTTTTACTTTATTGTCTGTCTTACAATCTTGGCAAATGTTCCATTCCACATTCACTAAAGCCTTTTTCAAATTACCTTGTTCCAATCCTTTTCTAATGTGTCTGCACATAGGTTCTATTAAAACAAATAATAAAGGAGTACGTGAGGTAAAATATGTCTTTCTTCAGTTAATCTCAAAACTTACACTTGATTTGAACTTCAAAAATGAATTTATAAACAAATTTTTAGATAACCTGAAAAGTTAAATTTTTGTTTGATATTTGATTATAAGACGATTACGTAAGAAAGGGATGTTATACAAATTTTGAAGTCCTTGGTATAACTACCGCCACCCCAAATCACTTCAATTTATTTATCACATCTATTATTCTCTTTATTTTAAAAGGTTTGTAGAGAAAGTCCCTCATTCAGTCAACAATACAACTACTGCACACCTGGCACTGTGACAGATGCCACGGAACCTAAAAAGTGACCAACTCACAGCTCTTTCTTTAAGCAGCACACATTCTGGCAGGAGAAGCAAATAAATAAATAAATGTACAAGAATCTCTGAAACATGCTATAGCAGCACGAGAAGGTTGATGTCAACGAAAGTTTCACAGGGGAGGTAATGTCTGTATAATCTTGGAAGATATTTACAGTAACAAAAACTCATATTAATTAAGCACTTAACTATGAGTGTGACACTGTGCTACATTATCTCATTTAATCCACACAACCACCCCAGAAGGAAGACTCTACTATCCCCAATGACTGATAAGAAACCTCAAAGTTAGTGCCCAAGGTCACATAACTACTTAACAGCTATGCCAGAATTTGGATTCAAGTCTTTCTTATTTCACGCTCATACTTTAAACTATGACCTCATGGAGTAAAGAACAATCTGAAAAGGCCACATCTCATGAACAAAGGGATGGCGGCGTAAAATGTAAAAGTGCATGCTGTCTCCTGAGAATGGCAGTCACGCATGTTTAAAAACGAGCAGCTGGACCTGAAACTGAAAACCCCCGCTGGGGCTAGATCACTAACAGGCTTCACAAGCCACTCTAAAGGGCTTCAGTTCTTTGAGGGCCCCTGGAGGTTTAGAAACTCATCAAGTGACACAATTAGCTTTATGTCCAATGAATGTGCACCAAGAGAATATAAATGCAAGTGAGATCATATGAAAAACTACTAAATCCAAGTAAGTCATCAAAAAAACACAGACTGGAAAAAGAAAATACTCTTTTTCAACTAGCAAATCAGGAAAAGATTTTTACAAATGATACTAACCTGTGTCAATAAAGGTTCAGAGAAATGGGCACTGTGTTACGCTGCAAGGGGGCCTGTAAATTAGTAAAACATTTCTGAAGGGCAATTTGGCAATAGATCCAAAAGAGCCTTGAACACGTTTACACCACTTAATTCAGCAATTCTAATTCTAGGATCTGTACCAAGAAGAAGATAACCAGATGTGCACAGTTTTAGCTACAAAAATGTTTACTATGACTCTATTCATAACACTGAAAAGTTAAAGATTTATCTACATTTGTAACAGTAGGGGATTACCTAAATAAATTATGAAATGTGCAACCATGGTCTTTTACATCAATGGAATAAACATCACGCCATTAAAAATGTTGTGCTATTAAATGACATGTCTATACAAAGATTAAGTTAAAATGCAAATTACAGAATAATGTACACTTTGATCCCATTTTTGCATATTAAAATAGATGTCCATTTAGGGATACAAACAGTACTTTAAAGATTTAGTTTGTGAAATATACCTAAAGATTCAGAAGAATCATCAATTGGAACAGTTTTTCCCTTTGTCCGTTTCTTTCCCATGTTGGCACTTTATGGATTACTTACTGACACAAAATAACAATCTAGAAAACAAGATAAAGTTAGCTTGACAAAAAAAAAGTATGTTTTACAGTTCTCTTGGAGACAGTAACATAACTAAACCACATAATTTTGTGTGTCTATTAAGTTACAAAAACCATTCACATGTATCATCCAGTTTTCAGTAAGAACCCTGAAGTAGGGTATTACCTCTGTTTTTCATAGCCTAGGAATCTGATTCTTAGTAAGGTTAAAAGGTTTTCAATAAATGTAAAGGTCAGGAGAGAACCTACACCTTCTTACACAGATCTTGAAAAGTCTCAGCCCCTTATATTATTAGGAATTCAACTTCTCACTAGATAAATGTGGAATGGTGGTGGCACTTTGAAACAAGATAATTTCTCGTCCTTCAAAGCCATCTTTCTTAGCTCCTGCAGGGAATGCAATTCGATTGATATTTCTCAAAGAAAATTAAAAATAATTCTGAAAACAATCTCCTAGAGGGAGTTAGAAAATTCACAAAATAATTCAAAGCCAAATATAAAAAGTGACACACGGTTCTGCATTTTTCCACACCAGGATTTCCTACGGATGTTAGCTGAAAATCGATTACATCTGCATTCTCAACCATTTACATTATATTCTTGACAAAATCAGTTTGGACTATTATGATAAATCTAGTTCATATCAAATCACCTCCTTAGTCAACAATTAAAAATTAGAAAACATGAAAAATACTGAAAGTACATACATGTCTACCTAATAGCGGTTTTGAAAAGTATATTTTACATACATTAGAATAACTTAGTGTCAAAATCACTTAACTGACTAAAATAATTATTTTACCTGGGATGCTTATTAAAATTCTGATTGCATAAATGGAAAGTAGGACCTGGGACATACGTTTTTAAAACACTTGCCAATTAATTGATACTTAGCTGTCATCGTGCTCTGGCTTAGAGTATTAGAAGTATTGCTCCTTTAGCTCTTAATGGGTTAGGGTAACTAAAGGTAATTCCAAAAGGTTTGTATGAAGAATGAGTGGCAAATTAAATAACTGTTAACCTTTTCAAAGATAATATAAAACGTAACAAAGTTTCATGTTTACAAAATAAATTAACTACTAACAAAAGAACACAACTATATGGGTATATATAAAATGAGCGTATATTTTATGTAATTTTCTCACCCCAAGATAATATTTAACATAATTTCTCTTATCTAGAATTGCAGATTTTAGGAGAAAAAAACAGCATCCAAGTTCTTGCCTCCAATCCAACTCCCTCTAATCTGTGCTGCATGCCAGTACCAGACATATCTTCCAATAATGCCATTTTCCTCATATCACCCTCTTTTTTTTTTTTTTTGCGGGGTACGCGGGCCTCTCACTGTTGTGGCCTCTCCCCTTGCGGAGCACAGGCTCCGGACGCGCAGGCTCAGTGGCCATGGCTCACGGGCCTAACCTCTCCGCGGCATGTGGGATCTTCCCAGACCGGGGCACGAACCTGTGTCCCTGTGTCCCATGCATCGGCAGGTGGACTCTCAACCACTTTGCCACCAGGGAAGCCCCATCATATCACCCTGTTGATTCAAAGTATTTAACAGTTTTTCAACCCACCCTCCTATGCTGTGCACTCATGGTCCCTTATAAATTGTTCCCACCGCTGTGGTAATCCTTACTCTCATTACTTCTCAACAAAGAACCACTAATGTTTGATCATATAGTGCTTCTGATCTTCAAAACCTTTTCATAAGTATTATCTCATTTGATTTTCACAAAACCCTTTAAATGGAGCATTTCGCTAAAGAAGGAAACTCAAGCAAAACGATGAAAGATCACAGGGTGGCAGAGATGGAACTAAAACGCCAATATTTTGGTTCCAACACAGAATCAAGCCAGTCTCTTCAGCATCCTTCACTCCAAAACACCCTGCCCCTACCTCTAAGCCTTTGATCTCCAGATAGTTCTCTCCATCTATCCAAATCTTCCCAATTTCTCCAAGATTTCCACTTCAATGGAGACTTAGGCAACCATTCTACTCTAAATGAACCACTCAACTCTACTTCCCCAGCTAGTGTGCACTATTCATCTTGTATCCTAATCAGATACATAAATGGGCTGCTTCTTAAATCTTTAACCTGGACATGTGTTATTTCCCTATCTGGAATCTAAAGTTCTAGAAGCAAGAAATGGTTTTCAGTGTTACTTCTGAATCGCCTATAGCATTTAGCATAGTGTTAGTACATAGTAGGTCAAGAAATACTTCTTGCATTGAAATAGAAAAAGATAATAGTACCTGAGGAATTAAGGATGATTATAAGGTGCAAAGGTAGGTACATAAGAATGAAGCACACAAGTTCCAGTGAAAAAGAGAAAGGTAAAGAATGAAGAAATCTGCAGTAATGAAGACAGCACTAGCAAATCTGGTTTGAGGACTGCAGTAGCCCAGACTCCAAAGTAAAACTTGAAAGACGAACTGTAATTGCTGCAGGCAGAGGACAGTAAGGGGGTTGCTTCAATGATGTGGAAAAGCTCCAATAAATTATTTTTAATTTATTTTATTTATTTTTATTTTTTGGCTGTGTTGGGTATTCATTGCTGTGTGCGGGCTTTCTCTAGTTGTGGCGAGCGGGGACTACTTTCCGTGTGGTGCGTGGGCTTCTCATTGCAGTGGCTTCTCTTGTTGCGGAGCACGGGCTCTAGGCGCGCGGGCTTCAGTAGTTATGGCACGTGGGCTCAGTAGCTGTGGCTCGCGGGCTCTAGAGCGCGGGCTCAGTAGCTGTGGTGCACCGGCTTAGTTGCTCCGCGGCATGTGGGATCTTCCCGGACCAGGGCTCGAACCCACGTCCCCTGCATTGGCAGGCGGATTCTTAACCACTGCGCCACCAGGGAAGCCCCTCCAATAAATTTTTGACAACTATAAAGGGCATCTAATGAGTCGTGAGAAGAGAGTACTGTGAGTACCATCAGCTATAATACATCAATAAATCTATACAATTTTTCAGACGAGTCTTCAGATGAGCGTTACTTTTTGCAGGACTCCACACAAAATTTAAATCAGAGCTGGTTTTGCCGGCTCTCATATTATCCAGTTCCCTTCCCTCTCCGCCCTCCCAGTCTTCCCTCGGTTCCATTAAAAATGCAAACGTCTGGAAAACTTTGCAAGACTAGAACACGGCTTTCAAGTTTTGCGTACATTTATCCTACCCTGGGAGCACTGAATTGGTTAGGTGACAGATGCTGCCTATCCTACTAACCACCACACGGACGCGGCAGCCAACTCAGCCCCAACCCATAAGGTGCCCCTAGCCGCGCGGCGCTCGCCACACCTCCCTTTCCCTTCCAACTGCTCCGCACCCACTGGGGAACCTCGGGGTCCACCGGGTCGAGGAGGGCGCCAGCACCAACAACTCATTGGTCAGCTCCTGGAACGGACAGGACACGAGGCCAATGAGAACGCGGTACCGGGCCGAGGCCAGGGAACGTGCTTAAGGACGAGGGCCTTCAAGAGGAGAACGAAGTCGGGCAGGAAATTCGGACTCCCGGCGCGCAGGAAGTCGTGCGAGCGGTGACTGCGAGGCAGTGGGAGCAGAACTCACCCACGGCGACAGCGCCCATAACTGCATCCCTTAATGGGCCCTCGGGCTGGGCAGCCTGCTCCGTCTTCCTCCGGGTGACGAATTGAGAGCGACAGAGCGGAAGCCAGCGTGACCCCTAGAAAGCAACAACTTCCGTTACGCAGCATTATGGGAAGTGGCTTTGGCCCCAGGGTCCGGCGGCACTGACGACAGTTAATCAGCGCCTGCGCGGGGCTCACACCGGAAGTCTGAACGCGGCAGCCCCTGGAAGCTTGGCTGTCAATGAGTATTTCCCGCTCGCGTGTGAGTCTGGGGTTATTGAAATACTTCTAAAGTATGGGTACCAGGTGGTGGTGGTCAGCCCTTTGGAGTCTCCTGGATAGATACCTTACTCAAACACATCGCATCTGAAGGCTGGCTAAGAGGGGACATTTAAAGTTCACGCTTTTTTCCCTAATTCTGTCCAGTCGACTTCTAAAGTTGAATATGTAAATAGTCTTGAACTAACCTTGCCGACACAGGGTAAAATTTACAAATATTTACTGTTTACTCGTTAGAAATAGGTAAGTGCCAAGCCCTCTGTAAAGTGAAATAAACATAGGCCTCATCGCCCTGGACTATAGTCTTATGCAGAAGACACAATAATTGCTAGGAAAAAAAGATGCAGGTGGCAATAGAAAAGCAGGCAAGGGATATAAACAGGTAATTCACAATAAAAGAGCATGATATGAAGAAATATTCATCCTTATTAGTAATCTGATAAAACTAGGTTAAAGTGGCATCCTAGGTACTTCCCTGGTGGCGCAGTGGCTAAGTATCCGCCTGCCAATACAGGGGACACGGGTTCGATCCCTGGTCTGGGAGGATCCCACATGCCGCGGAGCAACTAAGCCCATGAGCCACAACTACTAAGCCTGCGCTCTAGAACCTGTGAACCACAACTACTGAAGCCCGCGTACCTAGAGCCCGGGCTCCACAACAAGAGAAGCCACCGCAATGAGAAGCCCAAGCACTGAAACGAAAAGTAGCCCCTGCTCGTTGCAACTAGAGAAAGCCTGTGCGCAGCAAGAAGACCCAACACAGCCAAAATAAATAAGTAAATAAATAAATAAAAAGAAAGTGGCATCCTAATCTGTCCAATCGGCCAGAGTAACGGTGGTTAAATTTGGGGGGAAACTGGCTCTCCTGCTCTTTACTGCTATAAGTTTTCTTCATTCAGCACATAGGCTTTTTTTTTTTTTCTATCCTAAAACAGGCTTAGGGCCATTGTACCACCTGCTTCCTCTTCCTAGAATGCTGTTCCCTTTTGATCTTATTCTAATTTTGTTCACACTTTAAAAGTCACTTCCTCACAAAGAAATTGGCTGCACAATCTAGGAAACATAGCTACCCGATCACTCACATCACCTTATTTTACTTCTCTACCCAGCAATTATCACTATCTGGTATTTTTCTTTCATAGTTACCTACATTACCTCCTCCCCCAGCCTATCCCCTTGCCTCCATAGATACACAGAAACAAGGAGATATAAGCTCTTTGAGAAATGGGACATCTTTGTCTTGTTCATAGCTGTATCTCTAATACCTGGAAGTGTTTGGAACACAGTGCTTAATAAATACTGAAGAAATATAGTCATGAGAAATGCTTGTACAAGAATGTTCATAGCAGCCTTATTCATAATAGTTTAAAAACTGCAAACAGCCCACATTTCCATCAAAAGAGGAATGGAAGAACTGGTATAGTCACAGTGGACTACAGCAGTCACTGTGGTATAGTCACAGTGGAATACAACTAAGCAAAAAAAAGAAATTACTGATACACACAAAAACATGGATGAATCTTTATACTGAAAGAAGCCTTACACGAATGTACCTACTGTATAATTCCATCCATATGAAGTTTTGGAACAGACAAAACTAATTGTGGTGGGAGAAAAAATCAGAGTAGTGGTTGCCTCTTGGGTTGGGTGGGGACTGACTGGGAAGGAGCATTTAGGAACTTTCTGGGGTGCTGGTAATGTTCTATATCTCAATAGGATTTGAGTTACAAAGGTGTTTGCGTTTGTCAAAACTCAGCAAATATACATTTAAGATGTTCATTTCATTTTTACTTCAAAAGAAAAAACTGATAGGGATAGAGTAGGATAATCAAATAGCTCAGAAATCCCATTAGGGGATTGCAGATAAAGAGGGAACTTTAGGGGGCTTTGGGAGACCACAGTAAGTTAATGATCACTCAAGAATGCAGGTTTGCCTAACCACAAAACCATACAACAGAAGTATGAGGCATGCCTCAAAACAATAAAACAATGGTAGCATGAGACTCACATCCTGCCCAGTGAGCTCAGTAAGTTAATGACTCCTAGGACATGCTCTCTGCACACATAAAAAACAATAATTTATGGAAAGGTGACACTTCAAAGTGAAAGACCCTCATTGTACTGAGACCTAAAATAATTTTCCATAGTGCCATAACAGTCCCGGCTTGACCATGTAGGGACAAGAAAAACTCCCCTGCCCAACCTGGAGGAGGAGCTGATGATGGAAACATGACATCTACTCAAGAATGAGGAAGAAGGTGGTCTTTTTCCCCTCCCCACTTTTCCTTTGATTATAAAAATGTAACCCACGAAGTACTCGGGGCAGCACAACGCTCGCCTGCCCGCCTGTAAGCCTCACAAGCATCCTATTCTAATAAGTCACTTCTTATCCATCACTTTGCCTCTGGCTGAATTCTTTCTGCCCTGAGACATAAAGGAGCAGAGCTCCTGGGAGCGCCCCCCCCCAAAAAAAAAAGAAAACGCCACCTAGCAGTTTCAGTAGTACCTGACATCAATGGATATCAGTTTACAAACCTCATTTATGAGATTTCTACAATGAATATGTAACATAAAGGAAAAAGTGCATTGTGTATATTTAGTTCGTGAAGAAAAACATTTTTAATTACTCTCGTGTTGGAGTCGCGTTCAAACTGTCCTTTTATTAGCCGGGACAAGTTTCTGTGCATGCACAGGGTCCTTCCTAAGGTCGCCAAGGCCAGCATCCACGCTCAACTGTTCCTATTGCCTTGCTACTCAGCGTCCTTCAGGGACCAAGAGGATCGTTACTGCTCGGGAAGACCTTAGGAATGCAGAAAGTGGGACCCCACCACTACCTACCGAATCCCGAGCTGCATTATATACCAAGATCCCCGAAAGATTCCGCTGCAAGTTCAAATTTGAAGAGCGTTATTTTAAAGGACCATTTCCTGACTCAGGAAACTTGCCGGCTATGCTTCTCACTGACAGTGGCAGCAGCTGGGAAACGCCAATCCGGGAGAACAAAAACTCCGCAACCGAGAAGTAGTAGGCTGGGCCCAGGAATCCCACTGGTCTCTGCTCGGGCTTCCGGGAAGAGCGGGCCTACAAGTGCGCATGCGCCAGCCCCGGAGGCGTCGGTCTCGCTCTCCCAGGCTGCCGGGCCAGAGCGGTTCGTAGACTTCCGGTTGCCTAGCCCTAGAATTTTGAGGCTCCCTCCGCATGCGAATTGAGCTGTCCGTACAGCCAGGACACTCGGGGTTACAGCACCGAGGGGGTCCATGGCTCGAGGTGAGTCCCTGTCCACTGGTGCTCAGCGGGATTGGAGGGGTCCCTCGCCGCAGCGGCCCCTTCCACGTCCCGGGAAGTTGGCTACCTGGTGGCACCCCCTTCCCACGACCTTCTCACCGCTCATTGGTTAGAGCTAGCTTCGGGGTTTCATGGCCCCGCCCACCCTCCCCGCACCACCCCGCTACCCTCGCCCTTCCCCTCACCCCCGCCTCCGGCCTGGTCAGTCGTTAGGGGCGAGGGTGCCTGCGTATCTGGCTTCGGTAGTGGCCCTGGCAACTTTCTGAGACGGTTAGGACTCGGGCAGCGAGACGCGCTCCTCCCTTAAAAAAAAAAAAAAAAAACTTGGTGGGGGGGTGAAAAGGATTCCGCTCAGGAAACTCAAGGTTCATTCTGCGTTCTTACAACATTCATTAAAATCTCGAGTCAGAAACTTCTCATAAGGGTGTTTCTGGGACTGAAATCTCATCTACGAAAATAATTTGACAAATCACTTATTGTGACATCACTCGCGTAGTTGTCCACCCGTAGGTCTATTAGTCCCAAACTTTACTGGTTCCATTTCATCTTCCAGACCTCTAAACTCAATGAGGCCTCCTCCCAAATTCATTCACTCCCTGACTGAGTAAACAAACGTGCCTTTAAATAAATGTCGATTACTCCCCAAATTATATCTTCAGCCGGATCTCATAATTGTACATCTAACTGCCTGCTGGACATCTCTGCTTATAGGTGTCCTGATCGGCACTTCATTACCTAGTATGTCTAAAACCAAACTTCAGATTTCCATCATCTTCCCCATCTAAGTAAATGGCAGATCCATTCTTCCAGTTTCTTAAAGCCTTCGAGTTATTCTTACATATCACATATAATTCATCAATAATCCTATTGGTTCTATACGAAATCTATGTCCAGAACATGAACAGTTGCTTACCACCTCCATCGCCATACCTTAATCCAAGCCACTATCCCCTCTCCTCCTATCATTGTAGTGCCTACCTGGTCACCCTGCTTCCATCGTTGTTCCCCTACCCTCTTCCCAGCAGTGAGTGCGGGCCTCTTCATAAGTAAGTCAGACCCCTCCAGTGGCCTTCCATATCAGTCAGGATAAAATCCCAAATCCTAGCCATCCCTATGAGTTCCAACATGAACTGCCCCATATTTCCTTTCTAACCTTGTGTCCTTATAAAACCCTGCCCCTGGCTCATTCGGCCCCAGCCGCCTGGTGTAGCACCATCCTCTTTCATGGACTTTGGACTTGCTGTTCCTTTTGCCTGGAAAACTTTTTGCCCAGTTAAACACATGGCTTTCTTCTTCAGTGCCTTCAGGTCTCTTCCCTGCAGTCACCTTAGCAGAGAGGCTGTCCCTGACCACCCCGTGTAAAATTCAACCACCCACCCTGCAACTTGAGCCTTATCTTCTTTATCTTCTTCATAACCGTTATTCACTGGACATACATATATGTGTGGGTTTTGTTGTCATGGTCTTCTCCCACTAGATTAAATCTCTGAGAGCGGAGTTTTTTTTGTTACGTTTATCCATTGTTATAGTCTTAGTGCTTGACACACAATAGGTGCTCAGGAAACATTTGTTGGGCTTCCCTGATGGCGCAGTGGTTGAGAATCTGCCTGCTAATGCAGGGGACACGGGTTCGAACCCTGGTCTGGGAGGATCCCACATGCCGCGGAGCAACTGGGCCCGTGAGCCATGGCCACTGAGCCTGCGCGTCTGGAGCCTGTGCTCCGCAACGGGAGAGGCCACAACAGTGAGAGGCCCGTGTACCACACACACACACACACACACACACACACACAAAAATATATATATACAAAGTCTCTAGTGAGTAAAGCAAACATTATATTTAATGGAGGGAGGCATGTGCAGTTCTAACTGTGTAGAGAAGAGCAAATATCATTAGGTCTGGAAAAAATGTTTGGGGGTCAGATAGGTTGGGATACTATGCATACTAAACCCTCTTGTTAGAAATTCATGGTGCATATTGGCATCTAACAATAAAGACTCTGAGAAATCACACACAAAAAGTGTGCCATATAATTTATTGTCCTAGACTTCTCTGGTGATCCAGTGGTTAACACTCCATGCTTCCAATGCAGGAGGCACGGATTCAGTCCCTGGCTGGGGAAGTTCCACATGCAGCGAGGTGTGGCCAAAAAAAAAAAAGAGTTTATTGTACAAATGGGGTCACTTTTGTCTAGGATAAATACTAAACCAGTCAGGACAAGAAGATGACCCATGGTCACCCTAGAGAAACCTATTGAGCTTTGTGTCATTTAGCATTTCAAGAACTTATTTAAGAACACAATGCTTTATGTATTTTTTTTCCCCAGCATGGCATTGACACCCTGGTAAGGCATTTTAAGGACATGAGTTGAAAACCACTGGGATTGGGAATGATTAGGTGGTGTTGGCATTGGTTTATACTCTGATCTGTGGAGACTGCCTATAGTATACAAGGCATTATTTTCATATTTTCCTGATTCGTGTCCAGTTAATCCTAATGAAGTCAACACCCCACCACATTAATCATTCCCATAATCTTTGGTGTTTTTGACAGGACCCACTGCAGCTACTGACCTGACACCTCTGAGTAGTTTGCATTTCTTTTTAAGTGGAAGAACTTTTTTTGCTCTTTAAAAGTACCATAGAGTGAACTAGCTAAATTGTTGGCCAAATACCATTTTCTGATGTTAAAGAAATGACCCAACTATATTGGATGAAATAAAGAAGACTTGAATAAATAGACGTGTTCTTAGAGGGCTTATAATGGATCATGCAAGACACCCTTTGGGAAGTGGATCCGCTCTCAATACGCTGGCATTTTGTGATACTGTGTCTTTGAAACTAACAGCCAGATGGTGAACTGGGATAAATTCACTCTGTTACTGACCAGGGTTCTTGGCTTCCTTAATCAATAGAAATTGATAAGAGGCCAGACAAGAAATTCAGGCAGGGCTTTATTGGAACCCCTGCTGCAGCAGGAGGGAGTGAAAACAAGTAACAAGTTCCCTTGCTCACTCCGGGGGCAGGGGGAGCTGTTTCCTTATATGGGGTGAGGATAGGGGTGGGTCCAGGGGTCGGGGTGGTCTGCCTATCCCCTTGGTGGTGCTGTGTGGCTTTTTGGTCTTTTTGTATGTTGTTCATAATTTGCCCCAGTTGCGCCTGCATGTAGTCAAATTTTTAGTCCCTTATAGTTTCTTTGTATTTTTTTGCTCGAGGAGACATTTGTCCGCCTGCAGGCACTGCAGCAAAAGGTCCCAGGTCCCAGCCTGTCTCAACTCTATTGGGTAGCTGTCAGGGTTGTTAGCCAGTATGCCTTTCCCCCCATCCGCCGGGAACCTAACACACCTCCACCCCATTCTCCCAGACCACAACACTGTTGCCCAATCACCGATTATGTGACCTTTTCCCTAATAGATAGTTGGCGCCCTCTTGCTTGTTTCAGTATACTTCTATCAGACACTGCATACAATCAGTATAATGACAATGTGGAGTGTGAATTGATGGTTGATGGAGAGATTAGAGGCGGAGGCCAGGTAAGAGGAGTCATGGTTCTGGAAGGAAATAGATGCACACTCAACTTTGAAACTGAATAGGCTGTTTCATAAAGGGGCTATTTACAGAGGTGTGGCCACGTTTAAAGGAACCATGACTATCCCTTGGCTGAAAGTTCTGCTGGAGCTAAAGAAGAAGGGCTGCCTGCAGAAGCTTGGTCATAGAGGGTCACAGCCATTGTCAGAATACCACCAAAGCAAGGAAGGAGTAGTGAGGAAATACCCTAGCCTCTTTCTCCTCCCATCCTCCCACTTCCTGCCGGAGCATTGGCTGAACCCAACCACAAGGAAGGCAGAAGACTTGGGTGCTATAGGCTATAGAGGTCAGCTGTCCAGAGTCCAGGGCAGGGAAAAGAAGGGCCAAGAATGGATTTAGAGGATAATCAGAAAGTAATCAGCCCAAGAAGAAATATTCCAAACGATGTGTCCCTGAATTAGACCTTGGTAGTTGAGCTTGTGAAGAAGGGACAGGTTCCGGCCTATGCTGTTTTTCTCGTGCTTTCCTGCCTTGCACACCTGTTCTCTCTCCCCACTATGCCTCCTCCTCCCTTGTCTAAGTCTTACCCTTCCTTCAAGGCTCAACCCATATCTTGCTGCCTTCCTCAAATCTTTCCTGATGACCTATTTCATTGATTATGCTCTTATCTTAATCCTCGTGATAATACCTATACTGGTCATTAAGCACTTGGCCTTTTTACCTTCATTGTTCTATATTTTATTAGATATAAGTCCTGATCTTTGAACTAAATAGAAAGTTCCAAGAAGGAGTGAAGGATGAAGCTCTACATATAGTAGCTGCTTGATAAACCTTTACCAAAGATTAAAAGGAATTCCATGAAGACACCAGTAGCTGAAATAATGGTGTTTGATTTCACGGAGTAAATTCTCATTGAGAAGGTAAGCCATGTTTTCCTGTGCAACAGTGGGATTGAGCTCTTCTTTTCCATTCGGAAGAGTAACCCTTATTTTTTTTCTGGTGAGTTTAGAAGTACTACATGATAATCATAAAACGTCAAACAATATAGAAGCACACAAATTAAAAAGTGAAAATCCTTCTCTTCTTCCCTCTACCCACATTTAGCCAACTGTTAATAGTTTGGTGAATTCTCTTTGTGATTTTTTTTCAAGTATGTGTGATGGTATAAGAATGAATAGTAATATCATTATTTATTGATTAAGATTATTTATATTGCTCTACAATCTACTATTTTAGGTAACCATATAAAATGAACATCAGTGTTAATATCCATTTTTAATATTATCTCATAATATTCTACTGTTTGAATATACAGGCATACCTCATTTTATTGCACTTTGCAGATACTGTGATTTTTACAAATTGAAGGTTTGTGGCAACCGTTGAGCACATCTATTGGTGCCATTTTTCCAACAGCATTTGCTCACTTTGTGTCTCTCTGTCATCTTTAGATTGGTATCCAGAAATCCAAGGGTACCAACCAGAAAAAAAAAAAGAAAAATTTAAGCCCTAACAAAAACCTGCTGTATCTAATAAGGTATCAAGAAAAGTACAGTCTAGCAAGACAGAAAACATTTAAATAATAAATACTGTATACCAGGCAAATCCCACAAAAACACTGTGGCCTCTCCCCTACTAACACCAGCAAAGGGAGCCTAGATTCCATCTTCACTGAGCTGTAATAAGCACCTAATGCCCACCCCTTGTCAGAAAGGTGCCAAAAATGTCTGAGTTGGGACCCAGGACTTTCCTCCCTGCTAGGCAGTAACAAGGACTGCACTACAGTGTCAGTGTCAGCCCCATGTCAGGTCCATGTCAGACCACATGAAGAGTTTGTATGTCTGCGTGATGCAGCAATAACAAGGGACCCTCTTTTATCCCCTTCTGGGGTGTTGTCAGAGAGGTCTAGTGGAAAGTCAGAGCTCTCAACACCACCTACCATTAACAAAGCCACCCCTAACCCTGGTGTTAGTGGAGGCCACCTGGGGAGCAATAATGAGGCACTCCTATCACTCCCAACCAGGGAGGTATCCTTAGAGGTCTACAGTGGCACTAGAACTCCCATCCTCACCCAGCAGTAATGAAGAAGTCTCTCCACTCCCTGCTTACCTTAGATGTCAATAAAAGCTGAGTAGGGAACCTGGATTTCTATCACACTTGGTAGTAATGAAGCAGCACCCACCTCTTCCCCTCCTGAAGCAGTATCAGATAAAGCATGCTAAATTGGAAGATTTAAATAATATCCAGAGTCTCTTAATACCCCATATGTCCAAGTTTCAATCAAAATCGCTCATCATACCAAGGACAATGGCAATCTCAAACTAAATGAAAAAAGAAAATCAATAGATGCCAATACTAGAATGACAGAGATGGGAGAATTATCTGACAAAGATTTTAAAACCCCTATCATAAAAATTTTCAACAGGCAATTACAAACACACTTGAAGCAAATGAAAAAAATAGAGTCTCAGTAGAGAAACAGAAGACAGAAAGAAGAACTAAAAAGAAATGTTAGAAATGAAAAATATAACAACCAAAATTAAAAACACAGTAGATAGAATCAACACCAGAAGGAAAGGAGCAAAGGAAAGAATCAGCAAACTGGAAGTTACAACAAAAATTACCCAATCTGAATAACAGAGAGAAAATAGACCAAAAATAAATAGAGTTTTAGGGACATGTGAGACTATAACAAAAGATCTGACATTCATGTCATCCGAGAAGGAGAGGAGAAAGAGGACAGAACTGAAAATGTACTTGAAGAAATAATGGCTGAAAATTCCCCAAATTTGTCAAAAGGTATAAACAGATTCAAGAGACCAGATTAATGTCAAGCAAGATGAACCCAAAGAAATCCACATTAAGACACATCATAGTCAAAGTTCCGAAAACTAAAAGAAAGATATCTTGAAAGCAGCAAGAGCAAAATGAACCTTAGCTATAAGGGTAAACAATTCAAATAACAGAGCATTTTTCATCAGAAACTATGGAGACCAGAAGGAAGAGGCATAATACTGTTCAAATGCTGAAAGTAAAGAACTATCATCCCAGAATACTTATATCCAGTGAAAATATGCTTCAGGAATGAAGGAGAAATCAAGACATTCTATGATAAAGGAAAACTAAGAGAATTTGTAAGACTTACCCTAAAAGAATGGCTAAAGTAAGTTTTCTAAACAGAAAAGAAACAATAAAGGAATTATGGAGGAAATATCATGACTGAGCAAAAATATAAATGAATAAAATGGATTTTCCTTGAGTTTTCTACATCATATTTGATGGCTGAATCAAAAATTATTACACTGTTGTTCTAAATATATGTAGAAGAAAAATTTAAGATCACTATATTATTATTTTTTTAACATCTTTATTGGGGTATAATTGCTTTACAATGGTGTGTTAGTTTCTGCTTTATAACAAAGTGAATCAGTCATACATATACATATGTTCCCATATCTCCCTCTTGCGTCTCCCTCCCTCCCTAAGATCACTATATTATTAACGGAGGAAGGTAAAAGTAAAAGTGACATGAGTTTTCTGTATGTTACTGACACTGGTAAAATATGATACCAGTAGACTGTTATAGTTTGTATATACATATGTGTGTAATTATATATATATAATATTATATATATATAATTTAGAGTAACCACTAAAAAAGCTATAAAAAGAAATACATGCAAAAACATTATAGATTAACCAAAATGGAATTGCAAAATATTTTCAAAAAGGCAGGAAAAAACCCCCAAAGAAATAGAAAACAAAATGGTTGACTTAAGACATAACATATTAATATTGCATTAAATGTAAATGTCTAAATACTATAATTAAAAGATAGAGATTGCCACACACATACACACAGAGTTATCTCATCCAAAATGTCAATAGTGCCAATATTAAGAGATGCTGAACTGAGTCTAATTAAAGTCTAGACCCTAGACTTTCAACAAATTCATGTTTTCTACTGCATACACACTGCTGCTTTCCAAGGTAGCTGGTGTTGACAGTACTGAGCCTTTCTGAAGTTCTGCAGCTCCCTTCCCCACCTGACCAAGTTAACAGAGGGAAGAAAGCTGAAATCTGTCAGTTATAATTCATTCACCCCTTTCCATCTTCCAGAATTTTGTTGACAGCTTTTATCTATTATTTCCTCTCCCTTTGTCTTTAAGAATCTGTTCCTTTACTCTAGTTTAAATGGGGGAAAAATAGAGAAAGAGAAATAAATACCTGTGCTCAGCCTTCGTGTTTTATTAGAAAGCCCCACAATTTTTCTTGCAAATGAAATTAAAATCAATTTATCAAATTCTAAAAAATTTTTTTAAATCATATTTTAATTAGCAGATTGGTAACCTTTATAACCTTGGAGTGGGGAAGACTTTTCTAACAAAGATTCAAAGTCCAGAATCTGTAAAAGAAAAGGCTGGTGAGTTTGCATCCTTAAAAATAAAAACTCATGAATGGCACACACAGACACAAAACACCATAAAAAGACTATGTATTAAGAATTTTTTTAAAGGAGGGGACTGTGTAAAAATTTTAAACTTCCATGTAGCAACTTTCTGGAAGGCAACTTGGCAATATCTACCAAAATTTTTAAATGCTGTATCAACCAGCCACCTGTACAAACTGATTCTTGAATATATAGTATTCACAGTTCAACATGCAATATATATAAACTACCATTATAGAAGTATTCATAATAGAAAAAATCTGGAAGCAACCCAAGTGCCCATCAGTAGATAACAAACGCAATAAATTATGACATATCTACATGATTCAGTATGACAGTCAACCACTAGAAAGAATGAGATAAAACAATATGTGCTGACAGTGAATAGATCTGCAAAATATATTTGGGGGGAAGAGGGATAGGAAGTAAGGAAAAAAGATGTGCATATATGATCCCCGTAGATACATTTTAATTATATATTTATTTACACATACCAACATGTGTTTTCCATATATGTATAATGCCTAAAATGTTTTCTGTTTCTGAAACACCTAAAACTCTGCCTTGGATCGGGGACTTGGACAGATAGGGGAAGCAGTCACCAGCAGCAAACTGTATCTTCATTTTATAACCTTTCTCTGCCATTTAAATTTTATAATCTTGTACTTTTTTTTTAATGTTAACATGGGTTACTTGAGCTGTGGGATAATTAGCCTTTATTCTCCCTTTTTCACATTCTTCTACTTTTTAAAAAACTAACTAATATTAAGAAGGAAAAATTAACCGTCCACATAACTAACTCTCTTCCTTATTCTTTTCATTCTAATTTTCCAAGGTAACCAGTCAGAGCCTCTGTCCTTGTTATATCATTGATATGGTGTTTGACTACATAATTAGTTTACTTCAATGTAATTGCTCATTGTGGCAGCTCAAGATGCCACATCAACTATCTAGAAACAGAGGAATTTGGTGCCTGCTTATTATTAGAGTTTTATGGCTCACATTGGATTGTCCTGTTCTTTGGGTCCTTAGCATATTACATCTGAAAGTAGAATAGCCAGAAGGTATTCTGATTAACTTTCATATTTTATGAAGAAATCAAATTTTCAATAAGTTTCCATATTCAGTAAGTACCCATATTGAGTTCTCCCAAGATTGTATAATACTTGTAAATGTCTCTATTATCCTATCTTCCTAGAACCCTACAGATATCCAAAAATGATTGAGATTGAACAGGCAGAGGCCCAGCTCTCTGAGTTAGACCTGCTAGCCAGTATGTTCCCCGGTGTGAATGAGCTCATAGTGAATGACCAGCTGGCTTTAGCAGAACTAAAAGATTGTATTGAAAAGAGGACAATGGAAGGACGATCTTCAAAAGTTTACTTTACTATCACTATGAACCTGGACATATCTGAGGAAGCAGTGGTAATTCAGTTTTACTTTTGGAAGCATGTTTCATGTTTACTTTTGAAACATGTCTCAACTTAAAACAGCCCTTATGGCATTTTTTTTTCTCTCTCTTTTTTTGTTCTTTATCAGGTGATGTTTTCTCTGGCCTGTGTTCTTCCCTTTAAATACCCTGCAGTTCTGCCTGAAATTACTGTCAGGTATGTTACAGAAACTGGCCAATTCTAGAGGTCAAAACTAATCTGAGAATAAAAGCAATTCTCAAGTTTGTTTTCTGTTCCAAGAAAATTGATTTAATTTTTTAATCCCATATCTTTTCCATCAGATCAGTATTATTAAGTAGATCCCAGCAGGCACAGCTGAATACAGATCTGACCACATACCTACAAAAGAATTGTCTTGGAGATGTCTGTATATTGAATGCCACAGAGTGGGTTAGAGAACACGCTTCTGACTATGTCAGCAAAGACAACACACCTTCCCCTGTTCCAGGAAGTACAGTCCAGCCAGTTGACCTCATTCTCACAAGACTCTGGATCTACAGCCATCACATCTACAACAAATGCAAAAGAAAGAACATTCTAGAGTGGGCAAAGGAGCTTTCCCTATCTGGGTTTAGCATGCCTGGGAAACCTGGTATTGTTTGTGTGGAAGGCCCACAAAGTGCCTGTGAAGAATTCTGGTCAAGGTTGGCTTTCACAACTTTTGTATGCCTTGTCAATAATTTTAGTACTAAGCACGATACTAGAGATGTGGAAATCAGTATGTATGGGGACTCAGTCTAAAACAGCACTCACATATGATCAGCATCACTCCCTTCACCTGATACAGGGCGCAAAGAAGATGCTCTGTAGATAGATGTTAAGTCGAGCCCCTGCCCAAGATGGTGTCTACTGTTCTCTCCATGTCTATGGATCTGATTCTCCCCTCATCTTAGTGATGCTGTAAATTGTGAACCCTGTGAAACAAGGGGGTTTCTAATCTTCTCATTTCTGAGAAGTCCCTTTGGGAGGTCGAGATTCAGCAATTTCCACATTTCTAAAATGCTAATACAAGGCAGTGATAATGGCAATAAGTGAGTTTGGGGGTGGGATTATAACCAGAATCATATTTGATTAAAATAAAATCCATGTGAGATAAAAGTAGATTTCTTTACTTCTAGGAAAAGGCACTGAGAAATGTGTTTCATAACTTCTATTTTCAGTGCCTTAGAATACACAACACATTTTCAAAATTTCTACTCTGAAAATTTCTTTCAGACTCAGAAAATTAAACTGGAAGAGAATTTTAATTCGCCATCGAGAAGACATTGCTTTTGATGGTACAAATGAGGAAATGGAAAGACAAAGAAAATTTTCAGTTTTTGAAGAAAAAGTATTCAGTGTTAATGGAGCCAGAGGAAACCACATGGACTTTGGTCAACTGTATCAGTTTTTAAATGCCAAAGGATGTGGGGATGTTTTCCAGATGCTCTTTGGTGTGGAAGGACAAGGAGCAGAAGAGTAGTTGAAAGTGTTTTGCTACTGTTGGTCTTTTGACTTTCTCCCCAACTCTTTCTTGAAAGATTAAGTAATTTCCCTTTAGTCCCATTCTAAAATGTTAAGGGGGAGAAAAAGAGGAAAAGTAGTATAGCTGAAATGCATCTGTTAAAAATATTCATGATTGAATGCGGAACTGAGTTTGGTTTTTTTTGTTTGTTTGTTTGTTTTGCGGTACGCGGGCTTCTCACTGTTGTGGCCTCTCCTGTTGCGGAGCACAGGCTCCGGACGCGCAGGCTCAGCGGCCATGGCTCACGGGCCCAGCCGCTCCACGGCATGTGGGATCTTCCTGGACCAGGGCACGAACCCGTGTCCCCTGCATTGGCAGGCGGACTCTCAACCACTGCACCACCAGGGAAGCCCAGAACTGAGTTTTAAATTATAATCTTAAAATTGTTTATAGACATGTCTTGACATATAAACTACCTATTTTGAAAGAGAAGTTAATTATATTTGAGGACGATAGAGTTGGTGTTAACTTGCCACTTATTCCCAATCCCCTTCCCCTTTATCTGCCTCCACTAAGAACCTGGGAAAGCTTAATGCTCACTCTCTCCAGGCTCTCTTGCAGCTGGTGGGGCGGCCAGAGAACCTTTGGGAAAACTTTTGCTTCCCTGATTAAAATGATAGTTGCAGCTAGGGCACCTCTTCCCTCTCCTTCTGTCCGAAATACCAGAGTGATGGCTGGAGCTGCAGTAGTCCTTTCAACCACGAGGGAAGGAAGGGCCAAAAGAGCCACAGAGATGCCAGTCCTCAAGCTGTTAAACTACTGATCGGACACTAGCCGCTGCCTATCTCTAGACAGCTTATTATGAAATAAAACCAGTTTATTTATATTTCTGTGTCTGTTACTAGCAGTTAAAAGCGAGTTTGCCAAATAGATTTTTTTCAAAGCATTAGTTTTGCATCTGCCCCAGGCACTTGATACAAAGATTAGTGAAATTTTTCTTAAACGGAGTTTTCAGTTCATCTCTATTTTTGTATACTCATGCTCTGCCTCTGCTCCTTGGCTCACCTCACAGAAGGCTTTGAAGCACGAGCAGAGCTCAGACTTTTTAATAGGCCTCAACTATTCATCAAACTGGTAATTTAAAGCATTCGTTTTTGGAAAATTGGATTTTGACAAATTTTTCTCTCTGGAAGTGGCTTTCTGTAAATTTATTTTCAGCAAATTGACTTAGAGTCAAATAAACACACTATCTGGATTTTTTTTTTTTTTTTTTTTTGGCGGTACACGGGCCTCTCACTGCTGTGGCCTCTCCCGTTGCAGAGCACAGGCTCCGGACGCGCAGGCTCAGCGGCCATGGCTCACAGGCCCAGCCGCTCCGCGGCATGTGGGATCTTCCTGGACTGGGGCACGAACCCGTGTCCCCTGCATCGGCAGGCGGACTCTCAACCACTGCGCCACCAGGGAAGCCCCACTATCTGGATTTTGAGGCCCTCCATAAATCAGTTTCCAAAATGTTTATTAAATATTTACTAATTGCTAGCACTCAGCTTGGTACTGTGTGTTGGGTATTCCTTGAAAAGTCAGACTTGGATAGAGGAGTGGGCATGGGGGACATAATGCATTGTTTATCTTAGTAAAAAGTTGGAGGCAATGTACCGTGCCCATCACTAAGTGAATTAGTAAATACATTATGCTACATACTATCCAAGTAAAAATCAAAAGTAATAAAGTGGAACTAACAAGGCAATGTGGATAGATCTTAAATATAAACACAAATAAGAATCCGAGTGGTATTCATAGCACAGTGCCTATATTGGCTGCATATCTCACGGTGGCTCCTCAGATTCCCTCCATGCTGCCCACCTCCCCAGTGCCCTGTCAGTTGGCCTGGAAATACTAGTCCTTCCTCTGCTGCCACCACACAGCCAGCTGGACCAGCTGGACGTTTAGTTTCTGACTCCCTCCAGCCACTTCCAGATTTGGGTGAAATACCCCACAGCGCGTGAGACTGACATCCCTAGAGGCCACCAAAGGGGCCAAATGATGCACATGTTACTTTCAGTAGGACTAAATTGCTATAATTTTTTAGTCTTTATACATTATTTTAATTAAAAACACATTGTTATGTGTAAATATATAGATCTCAAGTATAATATAAAAACATAGACTACAATAATGTAGCATTATAAGTTTTCTTCCCAGACAGACCTGTCAAATTTAGACATTGGACTATCAACACAGTGACCAAGAAAAGTACAGATTTTCCAACCTCATGATTAATAAATTTTTTTGGAGAGTGGATGGAAGTATTAGAAAACAGCAAATTAGATGGTCCTGCCTACATTATATAATGTAAGAGACACAATAAAAGCTGTAAGAAACTATAGTTAAATGTTAGAGGCAACATAGCTTTCTTAGACTTTTACCAATGATTATGTACTTCATATATAGACATCCTTAAATGTAAAATTGTTCAGTATGTATCTTTATTCCACAGTGACAGTTTGTCATGTATTAATCTGAAAAATATCTTGAACTGGAATCATCTATAAAGAAATAATGACAAACCTTTAAAAGAAACTTAGTCCCAAATCAAATCATGTTTAAAAATTAAAAGATCTATAGAAAGCAAGAGTGGAGGCAGGAAACATTGGCTACATGTCCATTTTTTATTTGTAAAAGTAATTCCTGTACAAACAATAGTATTATTGAGTCGAGTAAAACAAAACAAAATTTAAACATTCTAAAATTAATCCCACAAGCCCAAGTGTTCAGTTTGGAGTAACAAAGTCAAAGCCAGTCCTACCATCTGCACATTAATTTGATAAACTGCATTAAAACAACAAAAATACCACATCTGCTGTGGTGCACAACGGATGATTACTTTCGGCACTTGTATAAAAATAACTGTGACACCGTTTTGTTTTTGGTTTTGGTTTTAGCTGTGTATCAGGGAAACCCAACATAACGTATCATTCGTGAAATTCCATTAAAGCTACAAGGCAGCCAAGAGTTAAAGGCATATAAGGGCAGGTGCACATACATAACTTGCCAGTCCGCTGCCCCCCAAAACAATTATTACAACTACATAGTACAAACTGGGCCCACAAAAATTCTGCAAAAGGGGGTACAAGGAGCATGTGCTTCCACTTAAGCACAATCTGGCAATCTGATCCCACCGCGTCGAGGAAGGATGGAGGCCTTAATGACCTTTGCGGACCACTTCGAGGAACAGGGCTTGGCGAGGGAAGATTCCGGCTCATAATGAAAGGCAGGTGCCTGGCTACCTACGGAAACCAGGGTCCCGAGCGGCTCCCAAGAGCGCTGGGCCTTAACGGACACCACGGCCTTCTCCTACAACCCCGCACCTCCCCCGTGCAGGACCGCCGCACATGCAGCTACAGAACGCAGCTGGGAGGGGCCCTAGGACTCTTCACGCATGCGCCCCGCCTTCGTCGGCGCGCCCCAGAAGCACTAGCCCGTGAGGGTGGGAGACGTGGTGAGCGCAGGTAGCGTAACCGCAGCTGGGACAGCTGGATTCGGGTCTGGTGAAAGGATTCTGACCCTGGCTTGAGTCCTGCGCTTGTCTTTCGGACGGGGTTCCTGCAACCGTGCCAGTTGCAGCCCTGGCACTGAGATACGGTTTTTGTTGGGTTGTTGTTGTTGTTGTTGTTTTTTAATACTTATCTTTTACTCTCTTGGGATTTCCCGGATGTTGCTAACAGCTGGGATGATTGGAGGAATGATGCTCTCTGGGACCTGAGTGGCACCTTCGAGGTTCAGGGTGTCCCCCGATTTTAACCAGGGAATTACTGAAATGAAGGATTAATTTTTTTAATATTAAAAATATATATATTTGGTTTTAAACTGATATATTTTTTTGAAAGAAATTTAAGTAGTTTCAGAGAAGTTTAAATGACATGTGTTCTCAACACTATTGTCTTCCTGAGATAGTTTGAGGTTCTAATTTATGATTCTTTAAATAACACTAAGTTTAACCCAAAATGCAAATGATAGGAAAAAGTGATTTTTTTCATAAAGAAAATTCTTAAGTTCATTGGCCTAAAGTTCTTATTTTACCTGAGTTCTTTTTTAAAAATTTATTTTTTGAAGTATAGTTGATTTACAATGTTGTGTTAACTTCTACTTTACAGCAAAGTGATTCAGTTATACATATACATACATTCTTGGAAAAAGTAATTTTTGATACACCATCACTTTTGTTCTTAAAATATTTTCAAATTATCTATTTTCAAATAGTTCCTAAATAATAATTTGCTTTGGATGATTGAATATAGGCATTTTGCTCATACCGTATGGAGGCTTAATTCCCCCCCCCCTCCCCAGGGTGTTTGGCATTTTGGATCTTGTAAACTTGTTCTCTTGCTTTTCCCCACCCCCCAAAATATATGTAAATAAGTGTAAGCAATATATTTTTACTAGAAAAGATGACCATTGTAGAAAATGTACAAATAACTGGATGTAAAACTCACCCATAATCTCCTGCCTAAGAAGACAAATTTTCGTTTTATGTTTTATTTTTTAGTATATTACTTTTGCATATATGTGTATGTCGTCTTCCTTTTTTAAACAAGTCATACTGTACATGCTGCTTTGTATCTACCTTTAATTAAACAATAGGTTGTAAAGATTTCCATTATATTAAATATTTTCAAGACTGTCTTGTATTCGGTTGTCTGAGTGTACCGTAATTGATTTCAGCAGTTCACTGTTTTGGTCGTGAGATCGTAACATTTTTGGTTTGGTTTGGTTTGGTTTAGTTTAGTTTCAAAAACAAAGCTGCTCTGAGCATCCATTATTATCCCTTCAAGTTAGATTTCTAGAAGTGGAAATTCACTCTTAAACTCTGGATTTGTCTTGCCGATTGCACTTGTGAAAGGTTGAGAAATGAACATTGCAAGACCTCTAAAATTTACTTTGCCCTAGATTTTTACCAACACTGATTATTATTTTGCCAGTTTAATAGATTGAAAAATCTACATTGGTTTATGTTATTTCAGTTGACTTTTAGAATGGGCTAATACTTTTTACACGTGTACTGGTCAATTATATTTCCTCCGTGGTGAATTGCCTGTTTATGCCTTATTTATACCTAAATGAGAAGCCTTAAAATATTTATTTGTAAGAACTTTTTTTTAACAGTAAGCATATTAACACCTAGTTAATGTTGCAGATGTTTCCCATGTTTGTCTATTTGTTTTTTCTGACATAGAAAAAAAAACTTTCAAATTAATGTTACTGAAATGTATCAATCATTTTCTTTATGGTTTTCTGTCTTTGGAGCATTGACTGGGAATGCTTTCCCTACTCCAGGATAATTTTAAAATATGCCTATATAACCTTATAACATTTTTTGTTTTAAAAAATTTTATTGTGAAGTAGATATGTAACATTCATACTATTTATCTTACTATGAATATTTACCTTATACAAAAAGGTAAAAAGAAGTAAAAAATGAATAGTCATAATCTTACCAACTAGTTTAAGAAAACTTTACCGACAAGTAAAACTTTACCACTCTACTACACAAGTGTGGTTGAAATCCTCTTGTGTACTTCTGCTGATTACAGTTCTGTTCCTTAGCAGTATTAACCCCACCCTAAAGTATTTATCATTCCCATATATTTCTTTTTTTTAATTAATTAATTAATTTAATTTTTGGCTGCGTTGGGTCTTCATTGCAGTGCATGGGCTTCCCATTGTGGTGGCTTCTTTTGTTGCAGAGCACAGGCTCTAGGCACGTGGGCTTCAGTAGTTGTGACACACAGGCTCAGTAGTTGTGGCTCACGGGCTCTAGATCGCAGTCTCAGTAGTTGTGGCGCAGGGGCTTAGCTGCTCCGCGGCATATGGGATCTTCCTGGACCAGGGCTCGAACCCGTGTCCTCTGCATTGGCAGGCGGATTCTTAACGACTACGCCACCAGGGAAGTCCCCCCATATATTTCTTTGTACTTTAATGACGTGTGTGTGTATCCCTGTACCACATCTTATGGCTTCATTTTTAACGTTCAGTCATCAGCAATTCATTTCAGAGTGCTGCATGAAGTAGGTACTAAAGTTATTTTCTCAGAAGGTAAGCAGTTGTTCCAATGATATTCGCTGGATAATCCATATTCTTCAGACATTTGAGATGCCACTTTTATCAGAGCCTGAATGTGGGTTCTGGATTTGCCATTCTATTTCAGCTTATTCCTAACAACACTGTTAGGATTGTTACGGCAATATCTTGAGTTTTGAAGTTTAGAAGGACAAATCATTGCTATGCCTGCTTTTCAAAATATCTTTAGCTATTCTTTCATGTTATTCTTTCATGTGAACTTTTGAGATAGTTTTGTGATATCTGAAAACAAAATCTTACTGAGAATTCTTTTGGGAGTACATAAGTTACAAACTTAACTTTCAAGATTTGACATCTCAGCTATTGTAATTTCCCATCCTCTCTCTAGTTATAACTCTTTAAATTTTTGTAGCTTTTTTCCTCTACGTACTGCACATATATATTGTTTTAATTTTTATGTATTTTGGATTTTATAATTATCTTTAATTAGGTCTTTTATTTTAGAACTTGATGTTACAATCAGATAGGACAGACTTCTCTCTTCATTGTTTACCAAAAATATCCTTTTATTCTTCCAGATAAACTTTTAAATCATGTGTCCAAAGTTCATTAAGACTTTGGTTTACATTAGAGTTATGGATATTTTGATTAGAATTGACATAACATTACCACTTTGGTAGGCACTGTTTAGAGTACTCTGGTTTACGAGGGTCTCATCTTCAAAAGAGACAACCACTGAGAACTGTTACGTAACGGAGACTATTTTCGAATGCCCAAACCAATTATAAAATGGTGTTCTAAGGGGCTTCCCTGGTGGCGCAGTGGTTGAGACTCCGCCTGCCGATGCAGGGGACACGGGTTCGTGCCCCGGTCCGGGAAGATCCCACATGCCGCGGAGCGTCTGGGCCCGTGAGCCATGGCCGCTGAGCCTGCGCGTCCGGAGCCCGTGCTCCGCAACGGGAGAGGCCACAACAGTGAGAGGCCCGCGTACCGCAAAAAAAAAAAATTACATAATAAATACATGAATATATTCTCCTTGTATAAAATAAAATCTTACAGGGAAGGCTTAATTTCCTTTGACTATAATTCTTAACCCTAATCTCTTTTCTTGCCACCTCTTTCCCCTAAGGATTAACTTCAATTATCAGATTGGTATGATCCTTGCAGCCTTTTTTTCTGTGTATTTACATAATATATATGTATCCATATAATACTGTTTTATAAATTTTTTAGACACAAATGGTATTATGCTGTACATATTACTCTATTTGCTTTCAATTTAAGAATGTCTTAGAATTCTTCCCATGTACGTACAGATAAACCTCTTAACTGCTGCCTAATAGTCCATAGAATAGATATAATTTACTTAGCCATTCCCCCAATGGATAGACACTAGGTTGTTTTCAATTATCTTGCTATTATAGTGTTTTAGGGAACATCCTGCAGCATGTCTCTGTATGTTTTTTTTAATCAGGGTCCAGTCAGGAAAACAGAAACTTCACTACTTATTTAAAGAGAAAAAAATTTAACATGGGAGATTGGTTAAAAACGAGTATAAAAGCAAAAGGAGAATCCTGAGGTAACAGAGGTGATTACTGCACAGCAGTTACTATCACTAGGGCTAGTAAAGGAAAGAAGGAAAGAAGAGGTTGGGGTAATTAGAATTTAGAAGTTTGGAGGAGGGCCTGGAAAAGCTGGGGCTCAGTTCAAGCCTCTGAAGAGAGGGTGGTGCCTGGCTGTAGTTGCTCTCCGGAGCTCAAAGAAGGTACTCCGTGATGCTGGGCCTCTGACTTCTGAGAAGGGGGCACCACTGGCCGTCTTAAGAGCTCAAAGGAGAGGGCCCATGGAGCTAGGACTCATACTTCGGAGGGTAAAGGTCCTGCCTGGCTGCTGCTGGTACCCCTGAGGTGTGCAATTAGGTTGACTCTGGTGGTCGAAAAAAAAGATGGAGACGGAAAACAATTGCTGCCTATACCAATTGCTGCTACCAGGGCAAAGAGCTGCTGCTGAGATGATGCTAGCAGTATGCAGAAAGTCGCTTCTTCCTCTTCTCTTTCCGTCTCCTTCTAGTCCATTGTCCCTCGCCCCGCCCCCCCCCCCCCCCCCCACGTTGAAGGAACCTAACAGGAAGACGGCTGACTAAAGGAGAAATAGTCTGCAGAGCCTCCGTGTCATGGAGTCGATTATAATAGGGTGAGTGTGTGCGCATGAGATAATAACCAGCAACATGTGCTTATGTTTCTGTGCTGTGATTCTGAGGAGCAAAATCAGTAACTACAAAACCTGTAAACTTCAAATTTTAAGAGAGACTACCACACTACCCTCTTTTCGAAAAGCTGCACTAACACTTTTGATATGGGGGGAAAAAACGCGGGGGGGGCGGATTTAGAGAATATTGCCTAGAGCACTACTTTGCAAATTTTAACAAAACCTGGGAACATTGTTAAAAATGCAAAATCTGATTTAATAGTCCCAAAGTGGGCCTGACAGTCTGCATTTCTAAGAAACACCCAGGTGATACCGATAATTGCTTTTTTGGGGGGCGGGGGCTGCGTTAGGTTTTAGTTGCGGCACGCGGGATCTTCCTTGAGACGTGCGGGATCTTTTCGTTGCGGCACGCGGGGTCATCTCCAGTTGTGGCCTGCGGGTTTTCTCTCTAGTTGTGGCTCGCCAGCTCCAGGGCGCGTGGGCTCTGTGCTTTGTGGCACGCTGCCTCTCTCGAGCTCAGCGAGCTCAGTAGTGTGGCACGAGGGCTTGGCTGCCCTCTGGCATGTGGGAATCTTAGTTCCCCGATCACGGATGGAACCCTCGCCCTGTGCACTGGAAGGCGGATTCTTTACCACTGGACCACCAGGGAAGTCCCGATAATTGCATTTTAAAAAGTCTAACATTGTCCCATCTTCCTTCAGCCACTACTGTGTCATTCTATTGCTACCCTTCTATGAAAACACCTCCCTTATGGCCCATGCCGATTTCCTACCCGCTAAGCAGGGAACAAATCTTTGCGGCAGGAAAGGGAAGAAGCAGGATTTAGCGCTATGCTTGGCTTCCTATTGGGCAGGGGTCACGTCAACTCAGATGGGCGTGGCTCCAAGTGCGACATATCCCGCCACGGATGGCCGGGACGCGGCAGAAGGCGGGAGCGGAAGTGGGGCGGCATGTGGGCGGGTGGGTGACGGAAGGGGAGGGCCAGGGGAAGGCGTTCCTATGGGCCCTTTTCCGGTGCAAGGGGCCGGAAGTTGTGGCCCGGCCGTGTCAACTGGGGGGCTGAGGTTCGAGAGTGCCGCTGAGACCGCGACCATGGGCGGGAAGAACAAGCAGAGGACCAAGGGGAACCTGAGGGTGAGTGCGGGGTGGCCCAGCCAACCTAGGAGTCCTCGCCTCGCAGTGGCTGGCTCCGCCCGGCGCAGGGCCGGAGGATGTGTGCAGCGCGGCAGTGGGGAGGCGTGTGTTTGCGTGTCGAGTGTGACCTCTCTGTTGTGTGTGCGTCCCCGCGGGCGGGGTGGATTATCTCTGAGCAGATTGGGGAGTCGTAAGAGAAAAGATGTTCCGTGCCAGAGCTGTCCCCACCCGAGCACATCCCCCCCGCCCAACATTTTCATTAAGAATTGGTTCCGTATCGGCTTCAAGAGGAAGGTTATCTGCCCAGGGTGGCAGGGGTGAACAAGGGAATGGGGTGGGAAGCAGTTAAGGTGAGCCTGGTGTGCAGGGTATCTCGGATCGTGTCGCTCCTTCGCTCATAAACCTGCTGTGGCTGCCCACATCCCTCGGGGTAAAGGCTAAAGCCGTTACGACGATACATACACGGTGCATGGTCTGCTGCGGCCCCTTTCCACCTCCGACCCCATCTTCAACTCCCTCCGCCTCGCTCACTCCATCTGGCCACGCTTATCTCATCACCGAAACTTGACCTTGCCTGGCAGGCTCCCCGACGCTCTTTTGTTAGGTGCCTCCAAATTTTGCCCGAGATATCTCAGTGAGGTCTCCGGTGATCACCCTATTTTAAGTTGTAGCCCTCCACCCCGCTCCCTTTTCTCCTTTCCTGCTTTATTTTCTTCCGTTGCATTTATGACTTCTAACATATTAGTTGACTGTCCCGCTTCATTTACTGTCTTGCTTCACTAGGATATTAGTATAGGATATAAGTATCATGAAGGCAGGCGTTTTTATCTGCTGCTGTTATCCTCGGAGCCTGGAACAAGGATTAGCATATAGTAGAAGTTCACTAAATACTTGTTTAAACCCCAGAGTGGACTAAACCTACAAGATTGGGGAT
Organism: Tursiops truncatus; assembly: GCF_011762595.2. Lineage (NCBI taxonomy): Eukaryota > Metazoa > Chordata > Mammalia > Artiodactyla > Delphinidae > Tursiops > Tursiops truncatus. The sequence goes on along the minus strand of NC_047037.1, from coordinate 128,426,200 downwards.
GCCGTAATGATATTTTTTATAGTACTAGGTTTATTATGGCACAGTCTAATTTTATGAGGATGCTTTTTTCCTGTTTGTGAAACAATTCTTGTGATTCCAGTACCACATTTTCTTAGATCTGTCACTTAATCTGTTTTGGAGGTTAATAATAGTAACAGTGATAATAGTAACTTACCTTAGTACTCTCCTAAATGCTTTACTTGCATCCTCATTTAACTTTAAAAAATGTTCTCAATGTTTACTTTTGAAATATTCCAAATATTAGCAACAACTCATAATTCTTTACCTAGAATTACCAATTGTTAATCTTTGGTCACTTTTGCTTTTTCTTTCTAAATATATGTATTTTGCTGAACCGTATGAGAAGTAGTTGCAGAAATCATGACCCTTAACTTCTAAATACTTCAGCATGTATATTCTAAAAACAGCGCCATTCTTCTACATAACCGTGAGCAATTATAACATGCAGAAAATTCAACTTCAGTATAATACTATTATCTAATAGTATACATTATTGTATTCAGATTTCTGTAGTCATCTCAATATTGTTCTCTATAAGTTTTATTTAGATATAGCATTTAAAAATTTTTTTAAATTTATTTCTGGCTCTTGGTACACGTGGGCTTTCTCTAGTTGCAGTGAGCAGGGGCTACACTTCGTTGCGGTGCACGGGCTTCTCATTGCAGTGGCTTCTGTTGCAGAGCACGGGCTCTAGGCACGCGGGCTTCAGGAGTTGAGGCACGTGGGCTCAGTAGTTGTGGCTTGTGGGTTCTAGAGCACGGGCTCAGTAGTTGTGGTGCACGGGCTTAGTTGCTCTGCGGTATGTGGGATCTTCCCGGACCAGGGACCGAACCCATGTGCCTGCCCTGCATTGGCAGGCGGATTCTTAACCTCTGAACCACCAGGGAAGTCCCTAGATACAGCATTTTAAAAAACATCCAAGATCCATGAAAGGATCACTCATTCCATTTAGCTATCATTTAGATCTAGGCAGTTTTCCTAGTGCCTTTTTTTGGAGGAAGATTCTTTTATGACATGGACAATTTGGAAGAGTCTAGGCAATTGATTTCCTTAACTTAGATTTGTCTAATTGTTCCTTATAATTACATTCAGGTTAAACAGTATTTGACAGAAATGCTTCATAGATGATGTGTAATTTCTCAGTGCCTCTCACACCACGGGGACACATAATGTCTGTTTATTAATGAGACACATAATCCCATTATTGGTGGTATATGTGTAATCACTTGATTAAGGTGATGTCCATTGTATAAGTGTCTCTTTTTATTGGCTATTAACAAATAATATGTGGAGTAGTAATTTCAGAATAACCTGTTCTCTCATAAACTTTCACTTAATGGTTTTTAGCATCCTTTGATAATTCTTGCTGGAATCAATTATTATTATGGTGGTTTGAAAACTTATGTTTAATCTTGACTACACCTAAGTAATGATTTAGTGACTGTTGTCTCATTTTAAAGATGATGATTCTGAGGCTTTGAGAATTAACTTGCCTAAATTCATGTAGTCAGGAAGTTGTGGAGTTGGGATTTGAACTTCAGAGTGGCAGTCATTCATTCAACAGAAGAGTTTGAATACTGAATGCCGTGTTTTCAAAGATGACAGAGAAATTTTCTGTTCTTGAACTATTAGTTTGATGATAGATAAGTAAGCAAATAATTATAATATATTAAAGAATTATGATACAGGTATCAGAAGCAAAGTGAGAGAACAGAAAAGAATGGTGATTGACCGGAGAGGCAAATGTTGAAAACATGAATGTGTTTTCAGGGATAAGTGGGAGTTTGTCAGGGAGAGAAAAGATTACACAAAGACCAAATTGTGGATAACTAATAAGAACATGCTGTGTAGCACAAGGAACTCTACTCACATACTCTGTAATGGCCTGTATGGGAAATGAATCTTAAAAAAAAAAAAAAGTGGATATATGTATATGTATAATTGATTCACTTCGCTGTACACCTGAAACTAACACAACATTGTAAATCAACTATACTCCAATAAAATTTTTTAAAAAAAAAATGTGTTTGCTGTTTGAAAAAAATGAATAAAAAGACCAGATTGTGAAAAGGCATGACATATTTGGGGAACTTTGTATTGAGTTTGGAACTAGAACATAAATGGTGGGAACAAAAGGGAGCAGGGAGGAGGAAGTGGGACAAGGGAAGAAAAAAGTGTTAGAAAGATGACTGGAGAGGTCGAGGCCAGATGGTGAAAGATCCCGAAAGCTTCCTGAATTTGGTCTTTAAACTGTAGACTCAGGATTGCCACCTCAAATGTTATACCTCTAGAAGCCAGGCACAAAAGAATGAAGTAGGTGTAGTATAAGAAAATTAACTAAGGGCTTCCCTCGTGGCGCAGTGGTTGAGAGTCCGCCTGCCGTTGCACGGGACGCGGGTTCATGCCCGGTCCGGGAAGATCCCACATGCCGCGGAGCGGCTGGGCTCCTGAGCCATGGCCGCTGAGCCTGCGCGTCCGGAGCCTGTGCTCCCGCAGCGGGAGAGGCCACAACAGTGAGAGGCCCGCGTACCGCAAAAAAAAAAAAAAGAGACAATTAACTGCCAGAAATAGTATCGAGGTTCTTAATTTTTGAACTGTGGGTATGAGCATCTAACGTACAGTGGAGAAGGTAACAAGAAACAGTAACTACATTTTAAGTTCAAAGTAGACATTGAAAAAAAGATACAATTAGTTGAAAATAATTTGTTTCTGTGAAACTGGACATCTGATATCTTTTCTGTACTTAGTTATCACTGTCAGTTCTGGTCTTCAGGTCAGTTCAGAATTCAGCCTTGACTCCTTTAGCTTTTAGCTTTTTATACTATTGCATTATTCTGTTTCATAATAAAACTGTTTACACATGAGATTATAGGTAAAACTCCAATGTCTTAATGTCATCATAGTTTTCAGAATTATAATTCACTAACTTCCTTTGTAGCTCTTTATTCATGTATCAATATTGAGAAAGGTAAACTGAATAATGTTAGTTCATTTTAATAAAGTTTTAAAATAGAGAACCTTTTTTGAAATTAGGCCAAGTGCCACTGTTTTGAAAAAATATCTAGTCCATCATTTTCATTTCTGGTCACTCATTTCAGTTTAGAAAGTAGTACAGATTATTATTCCTTGATAAATGATTTTCCCAAACACAGTTTTGCTAGGTATGAACAAGCTGAATCACACATTTGGATTTTCAGACATTCTTACGGAGGAATAAGAAATAGGTGAGTTTAGATGGGTTGTGATGTCATCCTGGACATTGAACTGAGACATTTTCCTATTAGATGACAATGAATACATTAATTTCTTTCAACAGTTCAAGTACTTTCTTTCTTTGTCACAAAGAATCCTTTAATGTTTAGTACTGGAAGCTACTATATTGTGTATCAATCAAACAAGCCACTGACTGTTTCAAAACAAAGGAGTGTATCTTATATCCTGATCATTGTATTGATTTTTATGTACATACTAATGTAATTTGTAACCATTTTAGCCCAAAGAGACTTGGTTAGGCTTTGGGTATGTGGAAATGAGTGTGTCTGCCCACAAGGAACTCCTGGTCTGGAAGTTGCTATCATTAGAGTTGTCCTAGGGTAGTTGCTTAATAAATATTTGTTGAATGAGTGGATGAATAAAGAGATATCCATTTATGAGTTAATTTTGCATCACTACACAGTATACATATATGTGTATACATACTATTTATACAAAAGTTGGAAATAAAAAATTTCATAAAACAGTACTTATTCTTACCATATGTGATGCATTCTGATTTTTAAAATTTTGTTCTATTTCTTTAAAATGTTGTCATGGCCCATGAGCCTCTAATGGCTTGTAATCGCAACTTTAAAAACATGGTTCTGATGTTTAGGAAACTAGGAAATAGCTCCTAGGATCATTATTGTTAAATTCTTGGTGACAAAAATATTTATCTTTGGCAGACATTGCAATAGATGCATAGGCTAGGGGGAAAAAGCCCTCAAATAGAAGTTTGCTTCATTGTGGGAATTGTCAAGTAATTACTCCAAAGAACTCAAAGTTAAATTTTGAACTTTTCCTTGACTCTAACTTTTTTTCTCCCTACTTTCTTACCAGCCTTCAAACAGTGGCCGAGCTGCAGAACTCCTTGCCAAGGAACAGGGAACAGTGCCTGGATTTATTGGTTTTGGAACATTTCACAGTGACCTAGGCTATGTTCCTGCTATTCAAGGAGCTGAAGAAATAGACAGTCTTGTGGATTCTGATTTCCGAATGGTGCTGCGAAAACTTTCAAAGAAAGATGTCACGACAAAACTAAAAGCAAGTTTTATTGTTTTCATTAAAATGATCAAGAAAATCTTTTTGTTAAAATGTCATTGGCATATTTTATGTAAAGAAGAATGAAGAATCATCACTAATAAGTACTTTTAAATGAAGAATCATCACTAATAAGTACTTTTACAATTGTACTTTTTGCTGATACAGACTTTAGGTTATACTTATCTTCTGGGTTATAAGTTAGTTTGTTGTTCTGCACTTTTTAGAATCACTGGAATTCTGGCTTTACATTTTTTCCTATTAAGTAATGTAATTTTGACTCTATAATTTTAAATGGGGTTTTTTTTGTTTGTGTACGTTTTATATATTTTTTAAAACAACTGAAAAGTTTCTACCATAGTAACCTATAAAGAACTCTTCGGATTAGTCCCATGTGACACAAACAGGGATGGTGTATTCTCACGTTACATAAAATAGACTAAGCTTCTAGAACAGCATAAATATAATCAACAGCCAATATTATGGCTGTTGATCCTTAATGATTTTAATAATTTATTTTAGGCTATGCAGGAATTTGGAACCATGTGTACAGAGAGAGACACGGAAATTGTAAAAGGAGTTCTTCCATATTGGCCAAGAATTTTCTGCAAAATTTCACTAGTAAGTATTAAGACTTGACTAGTTTATTTCTGTTGTGGTTTTTTTGTTTTGTTTTTTGTTTTTGTTTTTGGTTGAAGTTGTGGGGACTGTCAAATTTATATGATTCATTTTTGGTGAGGGTTATGGAATGTTATGTCAATATTATTATGCAGATTGGATCATGTTGGGTTGTAAAAAGGAGTCTGTTAGGTCCTTACAATAGAATTACCTAGATACTTTTAAGCCATAGTAAATTTTGACAATGTAATTTCTTTGTATACTTGCTGCAGAAGAATGAGAATGAATTGCTTATTTATTCCAGGTTTAGCCCTGACTCTTTGAATACAGTCATTTTTATCTCATTGGGAAAAGGAAAAATTAATCAGTTTTTTAATATAATTATTGATTTTAGTTTAGCTTTGTGCATAGGTGAATTCTTATTAATGGGTCTTCATCGCATACCCAGAAATGTCAGTATTTATTTTTATGGGTTAGAGCTGTTTTAAACCATATTATATTTTCAATAGGATCATGACCGCCGGGTTCGAGAAGCCACACAGCAAGCTTTTGAAAAACTTATCCTTAAAGTTAAGAAACACTTGGCTCCTTACTTAAAAAGTTTAATGGGCTATTGGCTAATGGCTCAGTGTGATACTTACACACCAGCTGCATCTGCAGCAAAAGATGCCTTTGAAGCAGCTTTCCCTCCAAGCAAGCAGCCTGAAGCCATAGCATTTTGTAAGGATGAAATTACAAGTGTAAGTCCTTGGAACCTTTCTGTATCTATTTTTAAAGTATTTAAGGGATATAAAGCGTATTACAAAGGCAGCTCTTTTACCTAGCATTGTGAGGGTATGAGAAGTGAAATATTTTCAGTGGAAGATTGCGTTTTTTAAATGGTGTTTATCAAAGTTGACCATTTTGGCTTTTTAAAACATAATTAACTTTTTGGATTGGATCTTTCTAAATGATTTAAGTTTTCCCTGTTTCTTTTAATGTTTTAATTTACTGTATCTAAAAATATTTAGATATGTGCTTTGTAATATATAATCTAAAAAAAGAATACATCTATAAATCAAATCTAAACTTTTTTCCCCCATATTTTCAAATCAATACATGTATACAGATCTGTTTCATCCTGGTATTCCTTTGTATATATAGATATACAACAGTTTATTTAACTTCTTTCATTTTAATACACATTTGGGATTTTTCCCCAGTTTTTTTTTAAGAATAGGTTTATTTATTTATTATTTTTTAAAATATTTATTTACCCGGTTTTTTATGATACTCCCATTAACAGATATACGTTTCTCCAACACTTGGCCAGCAGTTTTGCCAGACCGATATCAGCCATAACTTTTGTGGCTTTTAGTTTGTACACAATACTGTCCTTCTTCATTTTTTCTCTCCTTCTTTTCTTCCTTATATATGGACTGGAAAAAACTAGACGCCAATTTGTTAGTATTATACCAAGAAATAAAAATAGATGGGCTGTGAGTCCATTGAGGAGAAGTAAAAATTTTTTTAAAAAAGATAATGCTTGCATTTATTTCTCTATTTAGTACTCTAATATTTCCATAGCACCCTATGTATAATCCTACTTAAACACCTTCCCTCCTCCTCCCTTGTTTTCTCCCTGCTTCCCTCCTTTCAGTTAGTCGACCTTTCTGTGGCTTCCCATTATACTTACAAGTCTAGATTTCTTATCTTGGCCTACAAGGCTCTGCATGATATGGTCCCTTCTTACCTATCTGATCTCTTCACCCAACATCTCTCTACACACACATGCACTCTAGTTCCCCTTTAAGTTCTTGGTTCTTACATTCTTTATTTTTCTGTTGTACCAGAGTTGTTTTTCTAGGGTGATGGTTTGTAGTTGTGTGGGTTTTTTTGGCCACACTGCGCGGCTTGTAGGATCTTAGTTCCCGCACCAGGGATTGAACCAGGGCCCCAGCCTTGAAAGCGCTGAGTCCGAGCCACTGGACTGCGAGGGAATTCCCTAGGGTTTGTAGGTTTAATCATACTCTCAAAGGGAGTTCTCTATCCCAACTATAAATTAAATATCATTGGTTTCTTTAAAATATCAAGTGATGAATGTTATGAGTGAAGTATCATGAATTTGGACACTTAAGAGTTTTAGAAAATGGATTTTGAGATAATTAATTTGGCTATTCATAGTTTTGTTTATTTGGTTGTTTTTTTGTTCTTGGTTTTATTATGGATGGGTAACTGATCATTGGATATGTGGATTATTTCCTCCATTATTTTACCTTTAGTTGGCTGTGTCACAGATATACAGATACTGGGTTTGAACTTTCCTAAGTTCAAAACAAATTTATTAGAGAGGAGTTAGGCAAATGAGATCAAAATGTCATAGTGTCTGTAAGAGAACATGGGCTCTGGGTCATACCACTGGGTTCTAGTCCACTCTGCCATTAGTTGGGGTCTTTGACCATGGGCAAGTTTCTGTGCTTCCATTTCCTCATCTGTTAAAGTAGGAATTAACTTGTACTTCATCGAGTTGTTTTGAGGATTTCATTAATGCATGGAATGTGCTCAAAGCAATACATGGTAAATGGAAAAACTCAGTAAATATTGGTTATTATTATTGCTGATAAAATTGATACTGGAACAGTGGACTTGCTAGTACTGTACCCCAGAAGTAAGCAGACTTACTCAGCATTTCAAATGGAGCCTTAAACCTTCCTCCATGATGGAGCAGAGCACAATGTGTGTACTCTGTGAGCAGGGAGGTGCTCAAAAAAGAGGGACGAGGAAAGCAGAGCCTAATTCACTCCCAAACTTACTAATCGGACATCCCATTCACTTCACTGCTGTGTGCAAGAGGAATGGAGAAGCAAGAGGCCAGGAGTATTTAAGGGAAAATTCCTCTCAGTGGAAACTGGAGGTGTTTGGAAGAAGTACCTTATCCTTCTTTACCCCAGCAGGTGCCAACCTTGGGGATTGATAGGGGAAAAAAATTGGTAAAATTCAAACCTTTTAGTTTTGCTACTTAATTTTGCTACTTTTGTGAGAAAGGGGATAAGAACTTTTAGTTAAGATGAAGTTTATGTTCTGTCTCTTCACCACTGACAATTCAATAAAATCTCAAGTCTATGGCATTTTTCCCCTCATAGGTGCTGCAGGATCATCTTATAAAAGAAACACCTGATACACTCAGTGACCCACAGTAAGTTGTATTGTTTCTGTGTAACTCAGGTTAAGTGAAACTATGTTTCTCTCATAGGTAATAAGATGATAATTTCAATGTGACATTTTTTAAAAAAGGGATGCTAAATGTAGAGGTGAAAATACTTAATATAGTGTTATTTTCCAGGTGCTGTTTTAAGTGCTTTTACCTGCAAGTTGTCCCGCTATTTAACTTGAATTATCTGGGAGCACATGTGTTTGGTTCTTTTACAAAGAGATGTTTTTAGGTTTTTTCCACATTTGCCTTTTGACAGTCATAGCAGGAACCATTTTAAGGTCTGGATGAAAATAGTTGAAGAACTATGAATAGTTCTATTGTAAGAATAGTAAGATGTTCCATTTACTTTTTACTCTTGTGTTCTAATCAAACTATTAAGAATCTGTAAGGGAAAGTACTCTTAGGTGCAGTGTTATTTATTCTCTAATCATCCAATTAACTGCTACTGAGAGCAGTGTACATGCACATTATTTCAAGCCACAACTCTTGATTTACTTTCACCTTTTATTATTCGAATAATATGTGATTAAAATTCTATGTATATTGGCATTTTGTGGGGGTTTGGCACAGAGAGAATGAATATAGAGATAAAGCAACTTTGGTAGATATTCAACGATAAAACGTTTAAAATAGAAGTTTGTCTTATTCTCAATCCTTATATGTATTTATTTTCTTTTTACATCAAGAACTATTCCAGAGGAAGAAAGAGAAGCTAAATTCTATCGGGTTGTAACTTGTTCCTTATTGGCATTGAAAAAATTGCTTTGCCTCCTACCCGATAATGAGTTTGATTCTCTGGAGGAGAAATTTAAGTCTCTTTTATCACAGAATAAGTTTTGGAAGTATGGAAAACACAGTATACCTCAGGTATCGTAATCTTTTTTTTTTTAAGACATTCCTCTGATTCCTTTTTCTCCCCTGATCTTGTTATTTTTTATTTAGGCTTCATGTTTATTGTTTATGTTTAAAATTCTGCAGACACATTTTTGTGGTGGGACTGAATTACCTCTCTTACTAGAATGTTCTTGTATTTTCATTTTTTTATTTAGTAGTTTGGACCTCAGATTCAGAGTTGAATCATGATCTTCCTCTGTTCATGGCACCTTAAAACTGCTGGGTGTGTGCAAGTCTCTTCCTTTTAATGTATTTATTTTTTCCCTTTTGTCTGTCTGTCTCCATTTTCCACCTCCACCAGCTGCCCATTCTAAGTGTGATTAATGTATGTGCTTTCGTCTGTGCAGTCGATTCTCATTACTTACTGTGATTATATTCTGTGAAGTCCATGAACACTGAATTAGTGAACACCAAAGCATTGCTCTTAGGGGAAATGCAGGCTTAGGCTCCTGTTAGTCTCTTGTCACGACATTTTTGACGGTTAGTACATAACCTTGTTTTATGTGTATCTGTTTAAAGACACCTTATTTAATGTATATTGTTGATTCACTAACTTTGAATTCCCACACAACAGCACTAGACATCATGCCTGAATGAAGTTTATCTAATTTTCTCTGTTAGGCATGTCACAGCCTTTTTGCATGTGTTTTTAATTCACATAAATGATACTAATGATACTGTGTTATATTTCATCCCATTTATTGCTTTTTACTTAGTAGTTTTTTTAATTTTTTTTTTTTTTGTGGTACGCGGGCCTCTCACTGTTGTGGCCTCTCCCGCTGCGGAGCACAGGCTCCGGATGCGCAGGCTCAGCGGCCATGGCTCACGGGCCCAGCCGCTCCGCGGCATGTGGGATCTTCCTGGACCGGGGCACGAACCCGTGTCCCCTGCATCGGCAGGCAGACTGTCAACCACTGCGCCACCAGGGAAGCCCTTTAATTTTTATACATGTACTTTTTGTTTGTTTGTTTAAAGAAATATTTATTTATTTATTTAGGCTGCGCCAGGTCTTAGTTGTGGCATGCGGGATCTTTTTTTAAATTAATTAATTAATTAATTATTTTTTTTGCCGTGTTGGGTTTTCTTTGCTGCGCGTGGGCTTTCTCTAGTTGCGGCGAGTGGGGGCTACTCTTCCTTGCACTGTAGGTGCGAGGGCTTCAGTAGTTGCGGCACGCGGGCTCTAGAGCGCAGGCTCAGTAGTTGTAGCGCACGGGCTTAGTTGCTCTGCAGCATGTGGGATCTTCCTGGGCGAGGGCTCGAACCTGTGTCGCCTGCATTGGGAGGCAGATTCTTAACCACTGCGCCACCAGGGAAGTCCCAAGCTCACAGGGTCTTTTAGTTGCAGCATGTGAGCTCTTAGTTGTGACATGCATGCAGGATCTAGTTCCCCGACCGGGGATCAAACCCAGGCCCCCTGCATTGGGAGCACGGGGTCTTACCCACTGGACCACCAGGGAAGTCCCAGTAGTTTTTTAAAAAGTACTAAGATATTTAAATCCATTACATTCCTGTATGTATATCTGGCCCATGGCTTCTAACTGATGTGTAGTACTCAGAAGTTTGCATACATTCCATTTTACCTGTTCATTCCCCCAGTGGTAGACACCCTGATTGCCTTCGACTCCCTGCTCTCACAAATAAGGCAGCAGTGAGCATCTTCATTCATGTATCCCCAGATCTGTGAGAATTTCTTTTTCTGAAATTCTCTTAATTTCTGAATTGCTGAGTCAAAGAGTATAGGCGTACTTAATTTTCTGAAGTAGTGCCAGATTGCTTACCTGATTGGCTGCATTAGTCTAGGCTCAACTATCAATACATGATGACTACTATATATCCTTATACTGTAGCCAGGGCTGGGCATCATTCAACTTCCTATTTTTCAATAGTCTAATTAGGAGTTCAAATGATACCTTTCTTTAATTTTAATTACTCTGCTAACTAGTGACTTTTAACATCTCTTCATAAGCTTTTTAGATTTTTATGTTTCCTCTGTAAACTATTTATTCATATCTTTCACCCCTTTTTTTCTGTTGGAGTACTCTTTTTCTTATTTTACTGGAGTTCCTTGTATATTTTAAATATTAGTCCTTTTGTCATTGTTAGGCATTGTAAATAATCTCCCACTCTGTCACCTTTCGTGTGTCCTCTTTTATAAAGAAATCTTAATTTTGATGTAATCAAAACCACTGATTTTGCCTTATGAAGGCCTTTCTCACTTTTAAACCATAAAAATATTGTTATATTTAATAGTTATATCTTTTTAAACAGCTATATCCTTTTTTAATAGTTATATCTTTCTTAACAGTTATATCTTTTAATCGCTTTAGTTTTATCTTTCATATGAAGTTTTTAATCCATCAGTAACCCACCTTTTTATGTGGTGTTAAGTGGAGATCTATTTACATTTCTCTTCATGTACAGTGAGCCACTTTTCCTAACATCACCTAGTTAAACTGTTCATTCTCTCCCTATTGATTTATGGTCCTGCCATTACGGTATATTAAGTTCCCATATGTTCATGAGTTTTTCTCAAAACTCTGTCTTCTGATCTATTAGTCTTTGTTTCTTCTTACACCAGTACCACTGTTAAAATGACATTATGATATGTCCTAATAATTGCTCAGGGGAGGCACTCTTTTCTTCATCTTCAAGACTAAGTTGTTTTAGAACTTTATTCTTCTGTATAAATTTAAGTAAATTTATTGAATTCCTCAAAAAGAACATCTAACTGGAATTTTGATTGGGGTTCCACTGAATGATTTGGGGAGACTTGCTGTTTTTAGGTTATTGAACCTGATGTTAAAATTATCTCACAATTTATTCAGGTATTTAAAAAATATCCTAGAATATCTTTTTAAACAACTTTTATTAAGGTATGATTTACATACAATAAAACGCAGTCATTTTAAGCTTACAGTTTAAGATTTGACAGATGTATATACTCATCTTCATGTACATACCCACATAACCACTAAAATCAAGAAGTAAAACATCTTTATCACTCAAAAATTGGTTCCTTGTGTCCCTGCAAGTCATCCTCTCCCTTAACCTAGGCAACTATTTATCTACTTTTCTGTCACTTAGAGATTCGATTTGTCTTTTTTAGGTTTTCATATAAATGGAGCCATATATTACTCTGTATCTGGCTTCTTTTCTTTTCTTCTCTTTTCTTTTTTCTTTTCTTTTCTTGCCGTGCTGCACAGCTTGTGGGATTTTAGTTTCCCAACCAGGGATTGAACCTGGGCCCTCGCCAGTGAGAGTGCAGAGTCCTAACCACTGGACCACCAGGGAATTCCCTGTATCTGGCTTTCTTTTGCTCAGCGTAATGTTTTTAAGATTCTTTGTTGTTGCTTGTATCAGTATTTCAAAGTGGTTATACTATTTTATACTCTTAATCAGCAGTGTATGAAATTTTTAGTTCCATATCTTTACTTCAATATTGTCCGTTGTTTTAAGTCATTCTCTTGGGTGTGGCATCGGGGATCGGCAAATTACAGCTCATGGGTCAAAATCTGGCACACCTGACCTGTTTTTTTTTGTTGTTGTTGTTGTGTTTTTTTTGTGGTACACGGGCCTCTCACTGTTGTGGCCTCTCCTGTTGCGGAGCACAGGCTCTGGACGCACAGCCTCAGCGGCCATGGCTCACGGGCCCAGCCGCTCCGTGGCATGTGGGATCTTCCCAGACCGGGGCACGAACCCGTGTCCCCTGCATCGGCAGGCGGACTCTCAACCACTGCACCACCAGGGAAGCCCCGTGACCTGTTTTTGTAAATTGTTTTTGTATTGTATGTGGCTGCTTTGTGCTAACATAGCAGAACAAAGTAGTTGCAACACAGTCTGTATGGCTTGCAAAGCTTAAAATATTTGTTTTCTGGCTCTTTAAAGAAAATGTTTGCTGACCTCTGGGGTAGAGACTTTACATTGTGGTTTTAATTTGCATTTCCCTGATGGCTAATGGTATTGAACATCTTTTAATGTGTTTATTGGCCATTTGTATTTCTTCTTCTTTTTTTTTTTCATTTTTATTTGGGCGCACCACTTGGCTTGTGGGACCATAGTTCCCCAACCAGGGATTGAACCAGGGTACCAGCAGTGAAAGTGCTGAGTCCTAATCTCTGGACTGTCAAGGAATTCCCTATCTTCTGTTTTTTTGAGGTGTCTGTTTAACCCTTTTGCTCATTTTTAATTTAATATGTTGTAGTTTTTATATCTAAAATTTCAACTTGGTTTTTGTATTTTCTATTTCTTTGATGAAATTTTCTACTTTTTTAAGACTTCTTTTAAGAGCAGTTTTAGGTTCACAGCAAAATTGAGGAAAAAGTACCAAGATTTCCCATATATCTCCTGCCCCTCACATACATAGCTTCCCCCATTATCAACATCCTCTCACCAGAGTGGTACCTGTGTTTTTTTTTTTAAACAATTGACGAACCTATGTTGATACATCATTATCGTCCAGAATCCATAATTTACATTAGGGTTCACTGTTGATGTTGTATATTCTGTAGGTTTGGACAAATGTATAATGACATGTATCTGTTCCCTGTTTTTTCATTCATTGTTAGCATATTTTTCTTTACTTGAGTATAGTTATAATAGCTGCTGTAAAGTACATGTCTGATAATAACATCTGAGATCACATTTTCTTGGCTTTCATATGTTGAGGGATTTTAGATTGTATCCTACACATAAATATTTAGATTGCATCCTAGACGTATATATTTAGATTGTATCTTGGAATGTTATGTTTTGGAGACAGGGTTATTTTATATTGCTCCAAAGGGCGTTGATGTCTTTGTGTTAGTGGGCAATCAACTTGGTTAGACTCAACAAACTCTCATGCCTGCAGCGGGCATGGTTCAAGTGTCAGCTGTAGATTTAGACTGTTTAAACACAGAACGTGGGGGTTCTTTTCTTTGGTTCTCTTCTTTCTGGAGTTCCCTACTACTCTCTTGCCATCTTGGTTACCCTGGGCTCCTTTTCCTGGTTCTTTCAGTTCCTCCAACCAGAGGGATGTCAGGCTTTCTGTTGCAGTTGTAGCTGCCCCAGTGCCTCTGTGGTGGTGACTGCATCCACCTTCAGGGCAAAACTGCACAAAATGGGAACTCAGTATGTGTGATTGCTTACTCCAAGTTATGATACCGGCTCCAAAATGTGTATTTCAGTCTTCAGAGCCCTTGGATAGTTTTTTTGTGTCGGGTTCATAGAGTCTATAGTTGTTCTTTGCAGGAAGATCAATGTATCAGTCTGTCACTACTTGATATTCTTTTGCCTATTTTTAAGTTGGGTTTTTGGTTTTTGTGAGTTATGAATATGCTTTAGTTATTCTGGATACAAGTATTTTGTCAGGTAAAGTATCATGAATGTTTTATTATAGTTTGTGGCTTGCCTTTTCACTTTTTTCCCATGGTTTTTGGAGAGTAGGTGTTTTAAAGTCCCAGTTATCAATTTTTTTTTTTTACACTTCATACTTTTCATTTCTTATATAAGGAGTCTTTGCCTACTTGAAGGTTGCAAAGATGTTTTTATATTTTATTCTGGAAGTTTTATATTTTAGGTTTATTTAGAGTTAATTTTTGTGTATGGCATAAAGGTGAGAGTCAGATTTTTTTCACATAGGTATCCATTTCTTGAAAGACTATCAGCTCCTCCTCACCCCACCACCCTGGCACCTTTGGCAAAATTAAGTTGAACATACGAGATTTTAATTTTGGACTCTTACTCCCTTACATTTTATGTCTATCTTTACACCATTACCACACTTTCTTGATTGTTACTGTTTTACGGCAAGTCCTGAAACCCTCCAACTTGGTTCTTCTTTCTCAAAATTATTTAGCCTATATTAGGCCCTTGCCATCCTGGAATAGTATTTTATAATATACTGCATACTGAACATGACTTTATGGTTTCTGTTACTATTGCGAAATGGGGTTCCTTTTTTGATTCCATTTTCTATTTTGTTTCTACTGTGGTATAGGAATGCTATGCTTTTGTGCATTAATTTTGTATCCAGCAACTCTTCTGAGCTCCTGTTATTTCTTTTTTTTTTAATCCTTTTATTATTTACAACAATCTTTTGATAATTTCTGCCAAATTTGTTCTGATATATTCTTATTTTTTTTACATCTTTATTGGAGTATAATTGCTTTACAATGTTGTGTTAGTTTCTGCTTTGTAACAAAGTGAATCAGCTATATGTATACATATATCCCCATATCTCCTCCCTCTTACATCTCCCTCCCTCCCACCCTCCCTCTCCCACCCCTCTACATGGTCACAAAGCACCAAGCTGATCTCCCTATGCTATGCGGCTGCTTCCCACTAGCTAGCTATTTTACGTTTCGTAGTGTATATATGTCCATGCCACTGTCTCACTTTGTCCCAGCTTACCCTTCCCCCTCCCCATATCCTCAAGTCCATTCTCTAGTAGGTCTGTGTCTTTATTCCCATCTTGCCCCTAGGTTCTTCAGAACTTTTTTTTTTTTAATATTCCGTATATGTGTGTTAGCATACGGTATTTGTTTTTCTCTTTCTGACTTACTTCACTCTGTATGACACATTCTAGGTCCATCCACCTCACTACAAATAACTCAATTTCGTTTCTTTTTATGGCTGACTAATATCCCATTGTATATATGTGCCACATCTTCTTTATCCATTCATCTGTTGATGGACACTTAGGGTGCTTCCATGTCCTGGCTATTGTAAATAGACCTGCAGTGAACATTGTGGTACATGACTCTTTTTGAATGATGGTTTTCCCAGGGTATATGCCCAGTAGTGACATTGTTGGGTCATATGGTAGTTCTGTTTTTAGTTCTTTAAGGAACTTCCATACTGTTCTCCATAGTGGCTGTATCAATTTACATTCCCACCAACAGTGCAAGAGGGTTCCCTTTTCTCCACACCCTCACCAGCATTTATTGTTTGTAGACTTTTTGATGATGGCCATTCTGACGGGTGTCAGATGATATCTCATAGTTTGGATTTGCGTTTCTCTAATGATTAATGATGTTGAGCGTTCTTTCATATATTTCTTGGCAATCTGTATATCTTCTTTGGAGAAATGTCTATTTAGGTCTTCTGCCCATTTTTGGATTGGGTTGTTTGTTTTTTTGATATTGAGCTGCATGAGCTGCTTGTAAATTTTGGAGATTAATCCTTTGTCAGTTGCTTCATTTGCATATATTTTCTCCGATTCTGAGGGTTGTCTTTTCGTCTTGTTTATGGTTTCCTTTGCTGTGCAAAAGCTTTTAAGTTTCATTTGGTCCCATCTGTTTCTTTTTGTTTTTATTTCCATTTCTCTAGGAGATGGGTCAAAAAGGATCTTGCTGTGATTTATGTCATAGAGTGTTCTGCCTATGTTTTCCTCTAAGAGTTTGATAGTGTCTGGCCTTACATTTAGGTCTTTAATCCATTTTGAGTTTATTTTTGTATATGGTGTTAGGGAGTGTTCTAATTTCATTCTTTTACATGTAGCTGTCCAGTTTTCCCAGCACCACTTATTGAAAAGGCTGTCTTTTCTCCATTGTATATTCTTGCCTCCTTTATCAAAGATGAGGTGACCATATGTGCGTGGGTTTATCTCTGTGCTTTCTATCCTGTTCCATTGATCTATATTTCTGTTTTTGTGCCAGTACCATACTGTCTTGGTTACTGTAGCTTTGTAGTATAGTCTGAAGTCAGGGAGCCTGATTGCTCCAGCTCTGTTTTTCTTTCTCAAGATTGCTTCACCTACTCAGGGTCTTTTGTGATTCCATACAAAGTGTGAAATTTTTTGTTCTAGTTCTGTGAAAAATGCCAGTGGTAGTTTGATAGGGATTTCATTGAATCTGTAGATTGCTTTGGGTAGTAGAGTCATTTTCACAATGTTGATTCTTCCAATCCAAGAACATGGTACATCTCTCCATCTATTTGTATCATCTTTAATTTCTTTCATCAGTGTCTTATAATTTTCTCCATACAGGTCTTTTGTCTCCCTAGGTAGGTTTATTCCTAGATTTTATTCTTTTTGTTGCAGTGGTAAATGGGAGTGTTTTCTTAATTTCACTTTCAGATTTTTCATCGTTAGTGTATAGGAATGCAAGAGATTTCTTTACATTAATTTTGTACCCTGCTACTTTACGAAATTCATTGATTAGCTCTAGTAGTTTTCTGGTAGCATCCTTAGGATTCTCTATGTACAGTATCAGGTCATCTGCAAATAGTGACAGCTTTGCTTCTTCTTTTCTGATTTGGATTCCTTTTGTTTCTTTTTCTTCTCTGATTGCTGTGGCTAAAACTTCCAAAACTATGTTGAATAATAGTGATGAGACTGGGCAACCTTGTCTTGTTCCTGATCTTAGTGGAAATGCTTTCAGTTTTTCACTGTTGAGGATGATGTTAGCTGCGGGTTTGTCATATATGGCCTTTATTATGTTGAGGTTAGCCCCCTCTATGCCTACTTTCTGAAGGGTTTTTATCATAAATGGGTGTTGAATTTTGTTGAAAGCTTTCTCTGCATCTATTGAGATGATCATATGGTTTTTCTCCTTCAATTTGTTAATATGGTGTATCACATTGATTGATTTGCGTATATTGAATCCTTGCATTCCTAGGATAAACCCCATTTGATCATGATGTATGATCCTTTCAATGTGCTGTTGGATTCTGTTTGTTAGTATTTTGTTGAGGATTTTTGCATCTATGTTCATCAGTGACATTGGCCTGTAGTTTTCTTTCTTCATGACAGCTTTGTCTGGTTTCGGTATCAGGGTGATGGTGGCCTTGTAGAACGAGTTTGGCAGTGTTCCTCCCTCTGCTGTAATTTGGAAGAGTTTGAGAAGGTTAGGTGTTAGCTCTTCTCTAAATGTTTGATAGAATTTGCCTGTGAAGCCATCTGGTCCTGGACTTTTGTTTGTTGGAAGATTTTTTTTTTTTTTTAATTTTTGGCTGTTTTGGGTCTTCATTTCTGTGCAAGGGCTTTCTCCAGTTGTGGCGAGCGGGGGCCACTCTTCATCGCAGTCCGCGGGCCTCTCACTGTCGCAGCCTCTCCTGTTGCGGAGCACAGGCTCCAGACGCGCAGGCTCAGTAGTTGTGGCTCACGGGCCTAGTTGCTCCATGGCATGTGGGATCTTCCCAGACCAGGGCTCAAACCCATGTCCACTGCATTGGCAGGCAGATTCTTAACCATTGCACCACTGTTGGAAGATTTTTAATCACTGTTTCAATTTCAGTGCTGGTGATTGGTCTGTTCATATTTTCTATTTCTTCCTGCTTCCGTCTTGGAAGGTTGTGCATTTCTAAGAATTTGTCCATTTCTTCCAGGTTGTCCATTTTATTGGCATAGAGTTGCTTGTAGTAATCTCTCAACCTTTGTGTTTCTGCTGTGTCAGTTCTCCTTTTTCATTTCTAATTCTGTTGATTTGAGTCTTCTCCCTTTTTTTCTTGATGTCTGGCTAATGGTTTATCATTTTCATTTATCTGCTCAAAAAACCATCTTTTAGTTTTATTGATCTTTGCTATCATTTCCTTCATTTCTTTTTCATTTATATCTGACCTGATCTTTATGATTTCTTTCCTTCTGCTAACTTTTGGGTTTTTTTGTTGTTCTTTCTCTAATTGCTTTAGGTGTAAGGTTAGTTTGTTTATTTGAGATGTTTCTTTTTTTTAAACTTTATTTATTTATTTATTTATTTATTTATTTATTTATAGCTGTGTTGGGTCTTTGTTGCTATGCACGGGCTTTCTCTAGCTGCGGTGAGTGGGGGCTACTCTTGAGCGGGGGCTACTCTTCATTGCGGTGCGCGGGCTTCTCATTGTCCTGGCTTCTCTTGTTGCAGAGCACCAGCTCTAGGTGTGCAGGCTCAGTAGTTGTCGCGCTTGAGCTTAGTTGCTCTGCAGCATGTGGGATCTTCCCGGACCAGGGCTTGAGCCCGTGTCTCGTCATTGGCAGGCGGATTCTTAACCACTGCACCACCAGGGAAGCCCCTGTTTCTTGTTTCTTAGGTAGGATTGTATTGCTATAAACTTCCTTCTTAGAACTGCTTTTGCTGCATTCCATAGGTTTTGGGTCATCGTGTTTTCATTGTCATTTGTTTCTAGGTTATTTTTGATTTCCTCTTTGATTTCTTCAATGGTCTCTTGGTTATTAAGTAGTGTATTGTTTAGCCTCCACGTGTTTGTATTTTTTACAGATTTTTTCCTGTAATTGATATCTAGTCTCATAGCGTTGTTGTCGGAAAAGATACTTGATACAATTTCAATTTTCTTAAATTTACTAAAGCTTGATTTGTGACCCAAGATATGATCTATCCTGGAGAATGTTCCATGAGCACTTGAGAATAATGTGTATTCTGTTGTTTTTGGATGGAATGTCCTATAAATATCAATCAAGTCTATCTTGTTTAATGTATCATTTAAAGCTTGTGTTTCCTTATTTATTTTCATTTTGGATGATCTGTCCATTGGTGAAAGTGGGGTGTTAAAGTCCCCTACTATGATTGTGTTACTGTCCATTTCCCCTTTTATGGCTGTTAGTATTTGCCTTATGTATTGAGGTGCTCCTGTGTTGGGTGCATAAATATTTACAATTGTTATATTTTCCTCTTAGATTGATCCCTTGATCATTATGTAATGTCCCTCTTTGTCTCTTGTAATAGTCTTTGTTTTAAAGTCTATTTTGTCTGATATGAGAATTGCTACTCCAGCTTTCTTTTGATTTCCATTTGCATGGAATATCTTTTTCCATCCCCTCACTTCCAGTCTGTATGTGTCCCTAGGTCTGAAGTGGGTCAGACCTAGGTCAGACAGCATATATACGGGTCTTGTTTTTGTATCCATTCAGCCAGTCTGTGTCTTTTGGTTGGAGCATTTAATCCACTAACATTTAAGGTAATTATCGATATGTATGTTCCTATTCCCATTATCTAAATTGTTTTGGGTTTGTTATTGTAGGTCTTTTCCTTCTCTTGTGTTTCTTGCGTAGAGAAGTTCCTTTAGCATTTGTTGTAAAGTTGGTTTGATGGTGCTGAATTCTCTTAGCTTTTGCTTGTCTGTAAAGGTTTTAATTTCTCTGTCAAATCTGAATGAGATCCTTGCTGGGTAGAGTAATCTTGGTTGTAGGTTTTTCTCCTTCATCACTTTAAATATGTCCTGCCGCTCTCTTCTGGCTTGCAGAGTTTCTGCTGAAAGATCAGCTGTTAACCTGATCCCTTGTTTGTTATTTTTCCCTTGCTGCTTTTAATATTTTTTCTTTGTATTTAATTTTTGATAGTTTGATTAATATGTGTCTTGGCATGTTTCTCCTTGGATTTATCCTATATGGGACTCTCTGTGCTTCCTGGACTTGATTAACTATTTCCTTTCCCATATTAGGGAAGTTTTCAACTATAATCTCCTCAAATATTTTCTCAGTCCCTTTCTTTTTCTCTTCTTCTTCTGGGACCCCTATAATTCGAATGTTGGTGTGTTTAATGTTGTCCCAGGGGTCTCTGATACTGTCCTCAATTCTTTTCATTCTTTTTCTTTATTCTGCTCTGCAGTAGTTATTTCCACTGTTTTGTCTTCCAGGTCACTTATCTGTTCTTTTGCCTCAGTTATTCTGCTATTGATCCCTTCTAGAGAATTTTTAATTTCATTTATTGTGTTGTTCATCACTGTTTGTTTGCTCTTTAGTTCTTCTAGATCCTTGTTAAATGTTTCTTGTATTTTCTCCATTGTATTTACAAGAGTTTTGATCATCTTTACTATCATTATTCTGAATTCTTTTTCTGGTAGACTGCCTATTTCCTCTTCATTTTTTAAGTCTGGTGGGTTTTTGCCTTGTTCCTTCATCTGCTGTGTGTTTCTCTGTCTTCTCACTTTGCTTAACTTACTGTTTTTGGGTTCTCCTTTTTGCAGCCTGCAGGTTTGTAGTTCCCGTTGTTTTTGGTGTCTGTCCCCAGTGGCTAAGGTTGGTTCAGTGGGTTGTGCAGGCTTCCTGGTGGAGGGGACTAGTGCCTGTGTTCTGGTGGATGAGGCTGGATCTTGTCTTTCTGGTGGGCAGCTCCACGTCTGGTGGTGTGTTTTGGGGTGTCTGCGGCCTTATTATGATTTTAGGCAGCCTCTGTGCTAATGGGTGGGGTTATGTTTCTGTCTTGGTAGTTGTTTGGCATAGGGTGTCCAGCACTGCAGCTTTCTGGTCGTTGAGTGGAGCTGGGTCTTGGTGTTGAGATGGAGATCTCTGGGAGATTTTCGCCGTTTGATATTATGTGGAGCTGGGAGGTCTCTTGTGGACCAGTGTCCTGAACTTTGCTCTCCCACCTCAGAGGCACAGGCCTGATGTCTGGCTGGAGCATCAAGAGCCTTTCATCCACACGGCCAGAATAAAAGGGAGAAGATAAAAGAAAGAAAAAAAGAAGATAAAATAAAGTAAAATAAAATAATTAAAATAAAAAATAATTATTAAAAGAAAATTTAAAGTAATTAAAAAAAAAGGAAAGAAAGAGAGCAACCAAACCAAAAAAAATTCACCAATGATAACAAGCACTAAAAAATATACTTAAAAAAAAAACAAAAACGGACAAACAGAACCCTAGGACAAATGGTAAAGGCAAAACTATACAGACAAAATCACACACAGAAGCATACACATACACACGAAAAGAGAAAAAGGGAAAAAAAAAATATATCGTTCCTCCCAAAGTCCACCTCCTCAATTTGGGATGATTCGTTGTCTATTCAGGTATTCCACAGATGCAGGGTACATCAAGTTGATAGTGGAGCTTTAATCCGCTGCTTCTGAGGCTGCTGGGAGAGGTTTCCCTTTCTCTTATTTGTTTGCACAGCTCCCGGGGCTCAGCTTTGGATTTGGACCCACCTCTGTGTGTAGGTTGCCGGAGGGCGTCTGCTCTTCGCTCCGACAGGACAGGGTTAAAGGAACAGCTGATTCGAGGGCACTGGCTCACTCATGCCGGGGCGGGGGTGGGGGGCGGGAGGGAGGGGCACGAATGCGTGGCGAGCCTGCTGCGGCAGAGGCTGGCGTGACATTGCACCAGCCTGAGGCGCTGTGCGTTCTCCCGGGTAAGTTGTCCCTGGATCACGGGACCCTGGTAGTGGTGGGCTGCACAGGCTCCTGCGGTGTGGGGAGTGACCTGTGCTCGCACAGAGGCTTCTTGGTGTCAGCAGCAGCAGCCTTAGCGTCTCATGCCCGTCTCTGGGGTCCGTGCTGATAGCCGCGGCTCGCGCCCGTCTCTGGAGCTCGTTTAAGCAGCGCTCTTAATTGCTTCTCCTCGCGCACCAGGAAACAAAGAGGCAAGAAAAAGTCTCTTGCCTCTTCGGCAGGTCCAGACTTTTTCCCGGACTCCCTCCTGGCTAGCTGTGGTGCACTAACCCCTTCAGGCTGTGTTCATGCCGCCAACCCCAGTCCTCTCCCTGCGGATCTAAGCTCCGAAGCCCAAGCCTCAGCTCCCAGCCCCGCCCACCCCGGCGGGTGAGCAGACAAGCCTCTCCGGCTGGTGCGTGCCGGTCGGTACCGATCCTCCGTGCGGGAATCTCCCCGCTTTGCCCTCTGCACCCCTGTGGCTGCGCTCTCTTCCGAGGCTCCGAAGCTTCCCCCTCCGCCACCCGCAGTCTCTGCCCGCGAAGGGGCTTCCTAGTGTGTGGAAACCTTTCCTCCTTCACGGCTCCCTCCCACTGGTGCAGGTCCCGTCCCTATTCTTTTGTCTTTGCTTTTTCTTTTTTCTTTTGCCCTACCCAGGTACGTGGGGAGTTTCTTGCCTTTTGGGAGGTCTGAGGTCTTCTGCCAGCGTTCAGTAGGTGTTCTGTAGGAGTTGTTCCACATGCAGATGTATTTCTGATGTATCTGTGGGGAAGAAGGTGATCTCCATGTCTTACTCCTCTGCCAATTTGAAGCTCCTCTTCCTCCTGTTCTTATTATTTGTCTTTAGCTTTCCTTTTCCTAAATTTAAAAAAAAAATACTAATTAATTTATATTTTGGCTGCTTTTGGTCTTCATTGCTGGGCGTGGGCTTTCTCTAGTTGCTGCGAGCGGGGGCTATTCTTCATTGAAGTGCGCGGGCTTCTCATTCCAGTGGCTTCTCTTGTTGCGGAACATGGGCTCTAGGCACGCAGGCTTCACTAGTTGTGGTGTGCAGCCTCAGTAGTCATGGCTCACAGGCTCTAGAGCGCAGGCTCAGTAGTTGTGGTGCACGGGCTTGGTTGCTCCATGGCATGTGGGATCTTCCCAGACCAGGGCTCGAACCCATGTCCCCTGCATTGGCAGGCAGATTCTTAACCACTGTGCCACCAGGGAAGTCCTGTCTTTAGATTTTTTGGAATATTTTTTATAGCCTTTTATTTTGCTATGATTATAAACAGTAATTTGGGTTACTTTCTAGTTTCTTTTTTTCCCCTTTTCTCTGTATTAATTAGGTTCTCAGTACCACGTTGAATAGAAGTGGTGGTAGCGGGCTTCCTTTTCTTGTTTCTTACTTTAATGGAAATAGTTGTAAACTCTTAATGTTGAGTATGACGCTGTTAAACTATGAATTGTGCTCTTATTTATTTGTGTATTTATTATTAGTTTAGGAATTGTGCTTGGTTCTTTTTCAGATCTGCTGTGCTTTTTCTAAGATCGTTTTCCGTTCAAATTTCTTTAAACTTTTGTTTCTTTAAATATAATAAACATTGTTGATATGGAGCTTGTAACTGATAGATAATTATAAGATTTAAAGCCTCAGGTCTCTGTGTTAATCTTTTGTTTCTGCATAGTGGCTCATGGTGTCTTATTTTT
This sequence comes from Tursiops truncatus, assembly GCF_011762595.2. Taxonomy (NCBI): domain Eukaryota; kingdom Metazoa; phylum Chordata; class Mammalia; order Artiodactyla; family Delphinidae; genus Tursiops; species Tursiops truncatus. The sequence goes on along the minus strand of NC_047037.1, from coordinate 128,402,426 downwards.
TGTTTGGCTGTATTTAACTTTGTGCTGACTAGTATATTCATAGGGGTAATTTGAGCCCCCAGATGAAGGCTTCTTACACTAGAGAGGATTTGTATTTGCTTGAGCCAAAGAAATAGAAAGTTGAATTCTTTCTGCCTTCACTTTTGGCTTGGTAATTCCTAATGTCTTTTAAGCTCTGTGGTGTCCTTCAGATTTTTAAAAAGTATTTTTTCTAGCCCCTTTAGTTTTATTAATGGAAGGGTTAGTATGAATAGCCTACCTGCCATTACCATAAATAAAATTTTATCATACCTTGACTAGGCTTTAGTTTAATTCAGCTTTCCATTTTTTCTTTCAGATCCGCTCAGCCTATTTTGAGTTAGTTTCTGCTTTGTGCCAGCGTACTCCACAGTTGATGAAAGATGAAGCATCCAAAGTGAGCCCATCTGTCCTTCTTAGCATTGATGACAGTGACCCCATTGTATGCCCTGCTCTCTGGGAAGCTGTGCTTTACACACTTACAACTATTGAGGTAGGTTAAAGAGGTACATTTAGTACAGCTGGGAATATTTGTCTTCTTAGTTGTATTTTAGAAGCCTTAGATACCATGTGAGAGAGCCTATCAGATTGTAATATTTAAAACTTGCTAGAAAAATGCTTTCCTGGGAATAAAATATTTAATCCAAAGCTTTGTATAAATCTTAAACTGACTATAAAATGGTATAGCATTTTTATTTTACTTTCAGTTTAGTCAATATCAATATCCTTTAAAACTTATATGGCCCAATGAAATCAACATATCTGAATATTATATTTAAGATTAAATATTGCTGTCCCTTTTAGAAAGCAGGTTTTTTTTGTTTGTTTGTTTAGAAAGCAGCTTTTATAGAAGTCTTTTCAGTTAAATATTACTTCTTTTTTGGCTGCCTCAGACCTTAGTTGCAGCACGTGGGATCTTCATTGAGTCATGCAGGATCTTTCATTGCTATGTGCGGGCTTCTCTCTAGTTATGTCGTGCGGGTTGTTTTCTCTTCTCTAGTTGCGGTGCGCAGGCTTCAGGGCACGTGGGCTCTGTAGTTGTGGCACACGGATTCCAGTGTGTGCAAGCTCTGTAGTTTGCTGCACACAGGCTCTCTAGTTGAGGTGTGCGAACTCAGTAGTTGTGGCGTGCGGGCTTAGTTGACCCGCAGTATGTGTGATCTTAGTTCCCTGACCAGGGATCACACCCACGTCCCCTGCATTGTAAGGTGGATTCTTTACCACTGGACCACCAGGGAAGTCCCTAAATAGTTATTTCTGATCAATATTGTCCTGGAAGTATGTTGTATACACAATTACTAAATATAATAAATTTCTTATAATTTCAGACTTTTAGTTTTTAATGGTGGTGAGAGATTTTGACCCTCTTTAGTTAGAATACTTGATTTTTATTTTTGAGAGTCTATATGTCTTCTCTCTTAATTGGGAAATGTATGTTTATTATCTCTAATTATTATTATAATCTTTTTTTTTTTTTTTTTTTTTGGGAAGGACTGTTGGCTTCATGTAAATGCAAAAAAAAGTGTGTTTCCCAAGCTGTCAGCTATGGTTCGTGAAGGAGGTCGGGGTCTGGCTGCTGTCATATATCCTTATCTTCTGCCATTTATCAGCAAACTCCCTCAGTCTATTACAGATCCAAAGTTGGATTTCTTCAAAAATTTTCTCACCTCCCTAGTTGCAGGGTAAGGAATTTAAATTCTTGACCTTTAAAGCAAAATAGATTTTTTCTTATTTTCATAAATGGGCAGAACGACATACTTGTTATTATCATATGTAAATTTCCCCAAATTGTTTTGCTGTTCATTAAACACTTTTAAAGTTTTCAGAGAATTACAATTGGAATTCTTTTTTTGGGTACTTTCAACACTTCAGTGGTAGTATGCAGCAGAAAGTGAGATAAATTATGGCAAGGCCCTTAGGTGGAAATAGGCTCTTTTTCAATGACCCATTTTTTGGTATGTTGATAAATACAAATGCCCAAGTGCAGAAAATGAACCAGTGGACTTTTCCATTAACTTAAATATAATAGCTGTTTAAAGTCACACTTAAAACGTCATTTCAGCGTATTTGTTGAACTTAGTAAAAGATACCCAGTTTTATTAATGATTAAAATTTTTTTTTCCACTACAGTATTATCTTTATTTGGTTAAGTCCTCTCTTTGAAATTTGCACATGAATTGGTCCATGAATAGAAAATAAATATGTTATCTTTTGTTGATACATTTTTGAAGATATGCTATTTTTCATAGTTCTTCAAGTTTATATTCTAATCGGGCTGTATTTTAGTTGTTCTTAGTTTTTCATTGAAGAAATTATTTTTAGAAATTCTTTTTCATGCCTTTATTTTGGTATTTTTGTATTGCTTATTTTCTTTTTCATGAAGGAATAAGCCACAGGTATTTATTATTTCTTAGGCTATCAACAGAAAGAACCAAAACCAGCTTTTCAGAGTGCTCAGCAGTAATATCTGCTTTTTTTGAATGCTTACGTTTTATAATGCAGCAAAACTTAGGTGAGGAAGAGATAGAAGAGATGCTCGTCAATGATCAGGTATTTATAATGTAAAAATCATCAGTGCCTTTGCACACTAACTATAAAGAATCAAGCTCATTGTGTCTTGTTGCCATTTTTATCAATTAGCCTTCCTTGTAAAGATTTCATTTTTATGATTTACAAATTAGGTAATGTGTATTGCTGACCAATAAGCGAAAATTTCTGTATTGTTAGTTGTTATCATGATACCATAATGCCTAAGTACTTGTCACTCTCTGGTTCTACAAACTCTGTTTTAGAGAGTCGCAATGCAAAACAATTTAGAAGATGCAATTTTCAACATTTTGTATTTTAGTTTATATTATAATCATCTTGTTCCTTCTAAAATATGTAGTACATTTATCCTTTTGTGAGCAATTGTGCTTGGCTTTTAGAACTAGTGATGAGAGCGGGTCCTGGAATATGGTTCCTTATGGTAGGAAATTAATATGATTACATAAGCCTAGATCCTAGTTGATGTCTCAGATAGTTAATTTCTCTTATCTTTGTAATTTAAGAGAAAGCATTCTGAATTCTGTGGGTCCTATATGTCTTTCATATTGGTTTAGAAAAAAGCAAAACACTTTGAATAAGTTCAGAAGATCCGAAGAGTTGATGACCAATGATCTTCGTCAATTATATCATAAAAAAGAAGTAATTCGGGGAGATACAGTGAAATCGTTAGGCTCTCTGAATGATATGGAGATGATTTTCAGGTTCAAATTAACTCTTTTCATAGTTCTGGGGAAAAATTCATGTTTTTCAGTTATTAAATATGAAAATTTATAATGTTTTACAAATACCTTGTTTAAATTTCATTTTCCCTGACAACTGAACTTTAATATGTCTACCTTCTCTTTTAGTTGATTCCTTTTATTGATGCAGTTCTCAAAGACCCAAGATTGCAAGATGAGCAGCTATTTAACCATTTGGCAGAAACTTTAAGTTCATGGGAAGCCAAAGCAGATTTGGATAAAGATGATAAAACAGCTTACAGTTTGGAGAAAGTGCTACTGAATTTCTGGGAAAGACTGTCAGAGATCTGTGTTGAGAAAATCAATGAGCCTGAAACCGATGTTAAGTCAGTTTTGGGTGTTTCTAACCTATTACAGGTCCTTCAGAAGCCAAAGAGCTCCTTGAAGTTAAATAAAAAAAACGTTGGTAAGGTTAGATTTGCTGATGAGATGCCTGAAAGTAATAAAGAGAATGAGAAATATGTCTCCTCAGAAGGAGAGAATAGTGGAGGCTCTGAATTAATGGCTGAACCTTCTCTCACTCACAGTTGCTCAGACCTTATATCACCCCTAAGGAAAAAACCTTTGGAAGACTTAGTCTGTAAACTAGCAGAAATGAGTGTTAATTATGTCAATGAACAAAAGTCAGAGCAACATCTAAGGTTTCTTTCCACTCTGCTCAACTCCTTCTCTTCAAGCCAAGTATTTAAAGTGCTGTTAGGTGATGAAAAACAGAGTATTGTCAAAGCCAAACCTCTTGAAATAGCTAAACTGGCACAAAAAAATCCCGCGATACAGTTTTTATACCAGAAAGTAATAGGTTGGCTAAATGAAGATCAAAGGAAGGATGCTAGTTTCTTGGTGGACATTTTGTACAGTGCCCTTTGTTGCTGTGATAGTCATATGGAAAGAAAAGCTGTCTTGGATGATCTAATTGAGGTATTACTGTTCTGTATCTTTTTATTTTCATTTATTCATTCATTCATGCATGCCTGCATGCAGGGTCTTTCTTCCCCGACCAGGGATCAAACCCGTGCCCCCTACAGTGGAAGCATGGAGCCCTAACCACTGGATCATCAGGGAGTTCCCTGTATCTTTTTAAACTATAATGGTTTACACTGGCACACTGATTATGGATGAGTAGAACGAGACCTGTATGGGAGTTATTTGGGGACTGTTTCTTAACTATGAATGTCAGTTTAAAGACAATATATTCTTGATTGGGATTGGGAAGTATGTGAGACTTCTGGGTAGCTGTTCAGTAAGAGTAAATATGTTAAGATGACAAAAGCTTGGTAATAAAAGGGTAAGTTCTTTCAGTCCATACTTTTTAAAGCTGGACTTGCTAAAAAAATGTTTTAGTTTTGTAGTGGTTCCATGGTCACTTCATTTACTTATAAAAATTTTTACCAGTTACTGTTTTTTCTAGCAGATTGTTTCTCTTTTTCTTCTTTTAGGTGGATCTGAAATGGAATTCTATTCTTCAGGTCATTGAAAAGGTATCTTAGAGATTTTTCGCTTTTTTTTTTTTGTATTTATAGGTATACAAAAATTAAACCACAGCTATATTCACATAATGGTATGTGATTAGGTGTCTCTGTTAGAGAACTTCCTTATTATTGTAACTTTCTTCTCATAATTTGAGAAGCCATGGTGTTCACCTTTCTATAGTATTATTTTTCTGGTTAGGAGTATCAGGGAAGAATGAACAGGTTCTGGAAGATCCAGCGTCTCTTCCCTAGTGGGTAACAGAGGAAGAGTTAAGCATTTATCTTAGTTTATCTTTTAAACTAAGGTTTCTGCTGTTATCCTAGTTATTTTTTCTTCTGTAGAAATGGATTGAATGGTTCTAGCTTTGAGTAGAACGCATCAGGAAATGAAGTTTGTTTTACCCTGGAATACTGTACAGGCAAACTAAAGTCTTCCCACCTTTATTTAATTGCCATTTGACTAAGTAAGAAAATTAGTGATGAAAATGATACAAAGAAATCAAGAAACATAATTCAGAAAAATTTTTAAATGGCTTAAGTATTCTTTCCTAATGAAGATGTAAATGATATAATGTAACACTTTTCCAACCATAGAAATGTTATGGCTAGCTGCCTAAAAGTCTTCCTTTTCTTAAAGAATTTTTTCATTATTTTAAAATTTTACTTACATAACTCTAATTTACAAGTTTCTTTTTTTCTGTCTTTTTAAATTATGTTGAAAAAAACATAATTTGCCAGAGTAACCATTTCTAAGCGTACAGTAGTGTTGTTTATTCACATTATTGGTCAACCAATCTCCAGAACTTTTTCACCTTGTAAAATAGAAACTATACCCATTAAACAATAACTCCCTATTTCCCCCAATAGTTTATTTTTACAAAATAAATACAGAGTATTAATTTACTCTTTTTCAATGGGAAATATAACTTACTGGCACACCATTTTGAATTACTTTATTCAGTACCTCCTCTCCCTATAGGCAGGCTACGTGAAAAGCCAGATTATGAGAAAGCTGCTTGATAAGTCTAGAATCAGAGCAAAAGTATATAGTTAATAATTTGATAAGATAAAGATGGATATATCCATTTCCAACTTAGGAATGTACCTGCCAGGTTCAGGTACATCTGTAGTTCAGGTACATCTGTTTGGAAGACTCTTCCTGGGCAGTGTTTGGAAGTTCATAGCCAGTGTTTGCTTCCTGTACTTCTGTGACTAACTAGTCTCCCTAACCCCTGTTAGATTCTTTCTGTGGATATGTTAAAACATTGAGAAGTTGGACTTCATGTCTTCTTAACCTGAGAGACATTTTATTCAGAAGTTTGCTTTTTGGATTCTGTAGGATTCTATAAAATAGATTGGTTTTATTTGGTAAGCTATCGTAGGAAAGCCAATATTATAGCCATCTAAGTTCTAGTTTTTCTTGTTTTTATGCAACATCAGACTTTATGAGCAGAGTCCTAAAGTCAGCTTCCTTAAAAACAAACCTGACTTTTGTAACCAGAAAGAACCTTAGAGATTTTCTAAGTTAACCTTCATTTTTCAAATTAGGAAATAGGCCCAGGTTGGTTAAGAGCTTTGGTTAAGAGCTTCGTCTAAGGTCATAAAGCCAGAATAGTGGTAAAGCTTGGACTAAAATAGAAGCTCTCATTACCTACAATTTTTTAAATAAGGAGATAAAACAGTTTTGGGGGCACTACCCAATCTGCACTTGGATTTTTTTTTTTTTTTTTCCAGATTGCTTTGAAATGAGCCAAGTTGCAAATTCCTTTCTTCTCAGCCCTTAAACCAAAAGAAGCTCTGGGAACATGGATCACCATGCTTTTGGGGGTGGATTTACAGTTTTTTTCCTTGCTTCCCCACCCCACGAAAATAAACCAGTTGCTGTCAGCTATCTACCCCAGTAACTATTTCAGAAAATTTGGGCAAATGATAAGTCCCATTGTTCATATTGAAGTAATTTACCACTATTATATGTTAATTGTTCTTTAGCAAAATTAATGAACAAAAATTTAATATTTGTAGAGCATTTTAAAATCTGTCTTTAAAGTTCATTCATTATTCATTGAATATATCTGCAGTGTTGATAGCAGGTATCAAAGAAGTTTAAGACAGTCTCTGCTCTCAAGGAACTTACAGTTTCATTGGAAATAACACATACACAGATGAAACATTATAAATAATAATACAACCTAGTGAGTGCTCTAGAGATTCAGAGAAAAGCAGTGATGAGTATGGGCTGGCATGGATGGGGGAGACTTCACAAAGCAGGTGGGATTTATACTAAATCTCAAATAAGGGATGTGATTTTCATAAATAAAGAAGAAGGGGAATATTTATGGTTGGGAAGATAGAATGAACAAAGCATGGAAGCATACATAAGCAAGGCTTAGTGGGGAATAGGGAAGATACCAGCCTTCTTAGAACTTGAGGAGGAGGCATGGGGGATGATGTTGAGGCCACGATGATGAAAGGAGGTAATATGGTACAAGTAATATTTTGGCAAGTCTACTTTTTGATCTTGCTTCTAATCTTTGCTTTAATTTTATGGTTTTAGGCATGTTCTAGTTCAGATAAACATGCTTTAGTAACTCCTTGGCTAAAAGGAGATATCCTTGGCGAGAAATTGGTAACCTTGGCAGATCATCTTTGTAATAAGGACTTGGAATCCACAGTACCTTCTGAATCTTACTTCTCAGAAAGATGGTCTCTTTTAAGCTTGGTATTATCCCAACATGTTAAAAATGGTAGGTAAAAATATGGCTTTTGTTTTTTAGTACGGAGGGAGTAGTTTTTTCACCTTTTGGGAGGATACCATGCTGCTCAGTTTGCATAATATTAGTTGAGAATAACAAGATTTAGTTCACTCAAATATCTGAATTTTGTAAGCACCCTAAATGTTTATAAATCTCTGTAACATGACTTGGAAGATATTTAATACTTTTAGTTTTATATTTTAAAGGGTTTTGAATTTAGCCATTCACTCTAATTTTGTCTAGCATTGCTTTTTTACTTAATTTAAAATAGCTTTTTTTAATGTGAGGGCTTTTATGTGTGGGGAACAGATTGATTTGTTGATGTGATTTTCTTTTATATAAAACATAAACAACTTTTAAAAAAAAAAAAACAACACATGGCGAGACCAAGATGGAATGTTAACCCCAAGTAAAGTATTAAAATACATTGGTTAAAAAACTAAAAACAAAGATTAAAAAAAGGAAAACACACTGTTAATATTTCTTGTATTTTGTCTGTTTGAATTTTTTTCTGTAGATTACTTGATTGGAGAAGTATATGTTGAAAGAATTATTGTTAAACTTCATGAAACTTTATCCAAAGCAAAGAAATTGTCAGAAGCTGAAAATAATGACTCATCAGTGTCTTTTATCTGTGATGTGGCCTATAACTATTTCAGCTCAGCAAAAGGATGCTTGCTAATGCCATCATCTGAAGATTTATTGTTAACTCTCTTTCAGTTGTGTGCTGAGAGCAAAGAAAAAACACATTTGCCAGGTAATAGCCTACTGCTCAAATGTTTTGTTGGGAATCTCCGGCTCTGATCTTCATAGTGTAAGTGCCCAGGCTTTATTAATTGAATCATAATGTGTTTGAACTTTGAAAGCATTTTGAGTAAAGGACTACAAATCTTAAACACTTTCAGCTTTAGAAACCAAGTTAAAGGTGTATGTAGACATTATGTCTAAAGTTTTTACTTGATATCAAGGAAACGGTTTTGAAAGGGGCCATGATAGGTGAGTTAGCATCTTAGCTCCTTCACTCAGTAGCTCTCACAAGTTGCTTAATTTCTTGTTGCCTCAGTTTCCATATTTATAAAGGGGGACATTAATACCTTCTTCTCTTATAGTTAAAGACATTCAATCTTGGTGTATAGTAAAATGAAATTGAGATTCCCTTTTTAAGGACTATATTCCTGTCTTATATGTTAATTCAGACTTATTTGTGAAAGGAATGTAAAAAATACTCTTAAAAAAAAAAAGGTTTTAATGGAAAAGCCTCCTCCCCAACCCTTTCTTTAATACTAACTTTTCTATTTGAAAATGGTATAATATTTTTTATATCTCCAAAAGGTCAACTCTCTTATAAATAAGTTCAGAGCAGAAAAAAGCTGACTTTAAAAATCTTAGCATTTTTACATTTATATGGCATGAGTTAGCTTACATTATTGTGTATTTATGACATAGTTATTTTGTTTTAGCCATTGAATAGTAATTTTATGTTTTCTTAATGGTACCTTACAAATCTCAGATCTGCAATGAGTTCTTTCAGACATTTTGTACTGATTATAGTTACTTCATAGGGATTATGAATCACTGTTGACATCTTGATTTTAGACTTTCTTATCAGTAAACTGAAAAATACTTGGCTCTCTGGTGTGAATTTATTGGTCCATCAAACTGGCGACACATATAAACAGAGTACCTTCCTACGTTTATCTGCTCTGTGGCTGAAAAACCAAGTTCAGTCTTCATCATTGGATATCACAAGGTAACCTTTTTTTGTGCTCAGTTGCAGAGTGTCTCTTTAGTAATTGATCATTGTCCTTAATAAGGTTCCATGATTAGTGTGAATGCCTATGAAAAATGACTTGTTGGGCTTACCTGGTGGCACAGTGGTTGAGAGTCCACCTGCCGATGCAGGGGACGCGGGTTCGTGCCCCGGTCCGGGAAGATCCCACATGCCGCGGAGCATCTGGGCCCGTGAACCATGGCCGCTGAGCCTGCGTGTCTGGAGCCTGTGCTCCGCAACGGGAGAGGCCACAACAGTGAGACGCCCGTGTACCGCAAAAAAAAAAAAAAAAAAAAAAAAAAAAAGACTTGTTATGTAAGAAATCTACAGGATTCTAAGGGAAGATCCAAACAGATTTTTTCAAAAGGATTTTGTTTTAATGATCATGCATTTAAGCTCAATTAATTGGAGAGTGATTTGTTTTGACCATAATAATTGATGGTTAGTGATGTGATAGGGGTGCTGTCCTGTGTCTTAGGCTGGTATGGATTGTAACCGTAAACTCTTACGGCCACCACGGACAATGATTGTCCTTCATTGTTTATTTTTTGGGGGAGTCTGGTAGCCACTGTTGTAAGGCATTGAATTGCAGATGTATTTCACATTTCATGCCTAAATCCATATATAAAAATGAAAACTAAGAGAATGCATCCAGAGCTACTGGGGTTGGGTTAAATCTTTTTCTGATTATCATACTCTTTTAATGGAATAAAGTAGCTATATTTCAGAAATATCTGATCTGAAATAGGTCATTCACCTTCTTTCTGAACTAGAAGCAGCACTTGATTTCAATTATAAAATGTTGGATAAAATCCCCTGTTTGATTGTGTGTAAGTCACGAGGGGAGGGTGGAGAGAGAGACGATTTACTTTTATTTTGAATTGTCTTTTTTGTTCATTAAATACCCTATCTTCTGTAGGGTATTTAATGTATACCAGGGTATTCAAATTGGTTATAACATAACTGTAGTGGTTAAGTTATTTGCATTATTTTCAGTCTTCAGGTCCTCTTGTCTGCTGTTGATGATTTGCTAAATGCGCTTCTAGAGAGTGAAGATACTTATCTTCTGGGAGTTTATATAGGAAGTGTAATGCCAGACAACAGCGAATGGGAAAAGATGAGACGGTCTCTTCCTATGCAGGTATGTTTGAGATTGGAGAGTACTTATTTTATTCTGAAGTTTGGATTTCATGCAAGCTTAAATATTTTAATTTTATTCTGGGGAAGAAAAAAAGTAAATGAAATGAGTATCTTACTTTGCGTTTCTGCCTTTGAATGCTCCTGTGTTGGGTGTTTGCTGTTTGCAAGTTACCAGTTGACACTTGGCAGTTGCCATGGTACAAGGTAAATAAGACCTTGTTCTGTCCTGAAGGAATCCTAAAGAAACACACACGTTGATAATTTCTGTTCGTAGAAACCAAACTTCTAGGCTTCTGTGGTTTTACTAGTAAACTAGCAATAGCTTCATTTTTGAAGTTATTCTAATAACATTTTGAAGATATTTTAATAACTTTATTTTTGTTCCCTTCTTAATTGCAGAAGTAGTAATTAATTGAACTATTGAATGCTTTTGTGTATAATTTAATGTATTCTTTTTTTATAGTGGTTGCATAGACCTCTTTTAGAAGGAAGACTGAGTTTGAATTATGAGTGTTTCAAAACAGATTTTAAAGAACAAGATACAAAGAAACTTCCCAGCCATTTGTGTACTTCAGCATTATTGAGCAAAATGATATTAGTTGCACTGAAAAAGGAAATAGTCCTAGAAAATAATGAGCTTGAGAAAATAAGTAAGTATATATGAGCATTCAGATAAATACATATAAACCTTGAAGTAATTAAAATGTAATTTTGAAATAATTTTGATTATACTTCAATCTAAATCTTTAAAGAATCAAAAATCCTCAGCTCCTTTTAATTATTTTAGCAATGAGAAACTTGAGGACACTTAAGAGATGAATGTTAAATTGCAAATCAAATGGAATCATACTGAATATCTTGCTGTAGTCTTGTTAGCAATAGAGCAGAATTTGATATAAGATGCTACTCTAGTTGGCATGACATCAATATAAGCGCATCCTATGGCACATAACCCTAAAGAAAATGGTTAAGTGAGTCTTGTGTTTCATCAAGGATTCTGAATTTTCAATTAACTTTGAATCAATCTACCTTTGTATAGGGCAATAATTTTTTTTCCCAGCAAGTGGAGCTTCAAATGTTGAATTTCAAAAGGATTTAAAAATTCCCCCATTCCAGGAAATGGTGTAGAATTGTAGGTAGCAGTGTGACCTGTACAAAATGGCCTGAAAGGACTTGCATAATTCCTGTATCAGTTTTGATTGTGAGCCCTCAGCTGAGTACAGTTACTAGCAGAGGAGAATATTGTGCTCTGTGGAAGAAAGCTGGAACACCTCTCGTGGTGAGCGAACTCCACGTGCCGTTGAGGTCGAGGAGATTAGCCTGCTCTTTACTTTACTCATAGAGTGAATCTGTCCAAAAACAACAATGGAAATTAGAGTAATAATTTTTGTTGTTTTTCTTATCTGGAACTTGCAAGGGATGGGATTTGATTTTTGAACCAGGTTTCAAGTCTTCTAACTCCAAAATCCATACCTGGCTTTATAAAAGAGAGTTGTGACTAATTATGTATTGAAAACCTGTGACATGCCAGGTTTTGTGATACTTGGTCATTTACTTCTCACAGTAGTCCCGTGAGGTAGATTTGTATTATCCTAGCTGATAACGATGTGTGCAGCTCATTTGAATCCAGACTAGTCTGTCACCTAGGCCCATGCCCTGTGTACTAGATCGTGCTCTCTCCCATTTCTTTTTTCTTTTTTTTTTTTTTTGCGGTACGCGGGCCTCTCACTGTTTTGGCCTGTCCCGTTGCAGAGCACAGGCTCCGGACACGCAGGCTCAGCGGCCATGGTTCACGGGCCCAGCCGCTCCGCAGCATGTGGGATCTTCCCGGACCGGGGCATGAACCTGTGTCCCCTGCATTGGCAGGCGGACTCTCAACCACTGCGCCACCAGGGAAGCCCCTCTCCCATTTCTTAACACATTGACTTGAACTTCTCAGGTCTTGGGTCACTTAGTTGTTTATCCTGGATGCAACTTCTTATCATTTGTGGCAAAAATAGTAGGAAGATTCTTCCAGTATCTCTCTCTGATAACTTAGGTTACTGTCACATTCTTAACTAATCAGAAAAGGGACCAAGTAATGTTTGGGAGAGGAGTGATATTTTGTATTAGGTATTCTCAGCTTTCATTATAGTTGAACATCAAATAGTTGAAAATCAGTTCATAGATATTGATTGATTGATTGATTGGCTGTGCTATGCGGCATGTGGGATCTTAGTTCCCCGTACTTGAACATCAAATAGTGGAAAATCAGTTCACAGATTATTGATTGCTTGAGTGCGCTACGTAGCATGTGGGATCTTAGTTCCCCGACCACGGATCAAACCAGTGACCCCTGCATTGGAAGTGCAGAGTCTTAACCACTGGACCACCAGGGAAGTCCCAGTTCATAGATATTTTGAAATTAGTGGGCATAACAATGTTAGGGAATGGGGGGGACAAGTGAAAACAGTTCAAAGGTCTGTTCACAAAGTATACTCAATAATGTGTTGTCCATTCTGTTAGTTGCAGAACTGCTCTATTCATTGCAGTGGTATGAAGAATTAGACAATCCACCTATTTTTCTAACTGGATTTTGTGAAATGCTTCAAAAAATGAATATTACATATGATAACTTATGTGGACTTGGTAATACTTCTGGCCTTTTACAGCTGTTATTTAACAGGTAAGAATCTCTTTCAATTTCCATTTTTTTATGACTGTTTTGCTAGTTTATGGCTTGTGTCTTTAAAATGTAAGCCCACTTCATGCTAATCTTTGAATCAGAGAGTTTATCTAAATTAATCCCAATTCTTAATGATAAATACTTTGTGGATACTAAGTACTTGATTTACTCTTCTGGTGAGATATTTGGACTTTGCCTGTGTTATTAAATCCATAAATACATTCAAGGGCCAGATGACAGTCCTGTAGAAGTTATTTTAATTTGACATATGTAACCCATCCTTCCACTACTCTAAATTTAACCTTTTACCTTGCATGTTGTTGCAGGTGTGTCTTAATATCATAACCACAACACCCTCTCCCCTAGACGAGGAAGTAGGTATGAAAACAGAGTTATTGTAGAGGTTATAGCAGTTTGATGGTTAGCTCATTGAAATTACTGTGTTGAACTGCTCTCTTGAAGAGTTTTTCACTTGCCTGTAGTATTTTTCGTATGCTTTGCAGTATCAGAGGCCCCAGGCTGAACAGGTCTTCCTTTCCAGTCCCACTCTACATACTTGACACTCAGAACTTTCCTCAGTGGATATCAATACCTCCTTGCTTTCTCAACTTCAACAATCCTCGGTGTCCTCTGGGATATGTCCTCTTTCCAGCTGCAACCTCTGGTCCTCAAGCTTAATCTTTAAGGTCATCTCCCCTATTGGAACTTGAGGGGCTTTGGGATTGCCTTGGATGAGAGCTCAATATCAGCTGTAAAGGAGTTTCAGAAGTTAAGTTCCCAATCCTTTTGGTAACAGCAGTTGTTTGGGTGCAGAAGTGCTGTGTGAATTGATACCCTTACAAGGTGATTTATTTAGTTCTGTATAAGGAATCCAGGTAAGCATTGTTTAAAACTCTTAAGTACACTTTAAAAACGGAATTTTTTTTCCTCTTTTAGATCCAGGGAAAATGGCACCCTTTGGTCTCTTATTATTGCTAAGTTGATCCTTTCCCGAAGTGTTTCATCTGATGAAGTAAAACGGCATTATAGGAGAAAAGAAGGGTATTCTTATTGAAAATACTTTTACTTTGAAATTTATTATGAGTGGTCACTTTGGCAACCCCAAACTAACAAACAGTCTCTAATGAGTCAGGAAAACAAGACTTAGGAAATGAGGAAATTAAAGAAAATGAGACTTAACAATTTAAATTGCATTAGGTTGCGACACGTCTTTTTTTTAATAAGCATTTTTAACCTTATAACATTTTGTTGAGGAATTTTATACGTGCTTTAAATAATTAACATTTCATAAACATGTTCTATTTTCCCCAGAAATCTCTCTGGTAAAATCTATCTTTTCCCCTTCCCTATCCTTCTTGCATCATTTTATTTTCTAAATGGAAATGATAAGGAAAGTTACTTACTCTTAACTTTATTCAATATCCTGTGATAAGCCATAATGGAAAAGAATATGAAAAGAATGTATATATATGTATAACTGAGTCATTTTGCTGAACAGCAGTAATAAACACAACATTGTAATTCAACTGTACTTCAATAAAAAATAAATTAAAAGAACTAAATTAAAAAAAAGGTTACTTACTCTTAAATAAGGATCATCCTATTGAAGAATATTCTAAAAACGCAATAAATGTGTTCTTAAGACAAATAATGAGGTTGGACATACTAGAGATGTACTAGAGTTGATCATACTAGAGAAGCTGAACATTCGGATTAAACACCTAGCTGAAATTTACCAAGAGGCATTTTGAATTTACTGATTTACCAAGAAGAATTCAGAAATTATGTGTGTGTGTGTGTGTGTGTGTATGTATTCTGGTGCAGTAGAGTTGTAAGCTAAATTTTGATATTTTTAATCTTATTTAAAAATTTAAAACTATATTTTAGAAGAATTTATATATATATAAATTTATTTATTTGGCTGCATTGGGTTTTTGTTGCTGCACGCAGGCTTTCTCTAGTTGGTGATGAGCATGGGCTACCCTTCATTGTGGTGCACAGGCTTCTCATTGTGGTGACTTCTCTTTTTGCAGAAAACAGGTCTAGGTGCACAGGCTTCAGTAGTTGTGGCACGTGGGCTCAGTAGGTGTGGCTCGCCGGCTCTAGAGCATGGGCTCAGTAGTTGTGGCACATGGGCTTAGTTGCTCCGCGGCATGTGGGATCTTCCCGGACCAGGGCTCGAACCTGTGTCCTCTGCATCGGCAGGTGGATTCTTAACCACTGTGCCACCAGGGAAGTCCTAAATATATTATTTTGAGTTCAGTTATTAATGTGGATTATAGGTTCACATGCAATTATAAAAAATACAAAGAAATTCTGTGTACCTTTCATTCAGTTTCTTCCAGTGGTACCAGTTTGTATAACTTTAGTACAATTTCACAACCAAGAGAATGGCATTGATACAATTCACTGACCAAGTTTACTTGCACTCACGTGTTTGTGTGTGTGTTCTGTGTGGGTTACCACCACCACATTACAAGCTACAGAATAGTTTTATCATAAGGATCCCCTATGTTACCCTTTCTTGCCTCAGCCACCTCCCCTCTTACCATTCTCCTCACCTCTGGCAAACAATAATCTGTTCTCTATATAATTTTATCATTTGGGAATGTTATATAAACAGAGTCATATAGCATATGATCTTTTGATGTTAGCTTTTTTTTTTAAGTAATTTAATTTATTTTTGGCTACGTTGGGCCTTCGTTGCTGTGCGTGGGCTTTTTCTAGTTGTGGGGAGCGGGGGCTACTCTGCATTGCGGTGCGTGGGCTTCTTATTGCAGTGGCTTCTCTTTTTGCAGAGCACGGGCTCTAGGTGCGTGGGCTTCAGTAGGTGTGGCTCGCAGGCTCTAGAGCGCAGGCTCAGTAGTTGTGGCACACGGGCTTAGTTGCTCCACGGCATGTGGGATCTTCCTGGACCAGGGGTCAAACCCGTGTGCCCTGCATTGACAGGCAGATTCTTAACCACCGCCACCAGGGAAGTCCTGATGTTAGCTTTTTTTATTCAGCATAATTTTTAATATTTTTCTGATTATAAAAGTCATAGGGAATTAACTAAATAACTATTAAAAGTAATTGCAAATGAGATGGACATATACTTGACATACAGAAGTCAATATCTTTCTTATTCACCAGTAATAATCAGTTAAAAAAGGGCATAGGAAAAAAGAAATTCTGTTCACAATGACAACAAAACTGTAAATACCCAGAAATAAATTTAACAAAAATTTAAAATTGTAAAACTTAAGATCACAAAAGAAGGTGGGAAGATACATTATAAAAATTGTTGTATCTATAATTTCAGTGTAATGTCAATCAAAATTTCAGCACCATTTTTTGAAAAACTTGACAAACTGTTCTAAACATAGTATGCATTTGAAGGAAGAAAATGCTTAAGAATAGCTGGGACATTTATGAAAGAGAAAAGTGAAAAGGACTTGCCCTACCAAAATAATAATTAAGCACTATGAAATTGGTGAACACGCAGATCACTGGATCAAAATAGAGTCCAGAAACCAGTCCACACATATATGAAAATTTAGTTTTTGATACAGGTGGTCTTTCAAATCAGTGAGATGAGTCAATAATAAATGACATTAGGAAAATTGGACATGTGTTTGAAAAAAATTGTGAGACCCACTCCCTTACATTATACATAAAAGTAAAGCCCAGATGAAAACTAAATGTAAAGAACAGACCTATAAAAGTATTAGGGGAAAATGAGACTGTATAATCTTGGCATGGGTAAGATCTTAAGCAAAGCACAAACCCAGAATCCATAAAAGAAACAATAGATACCTGATTTTGTAAAAACAAAAACCTTTGTGCCCATCAGCAGATAAATGGATAAACAAAAATGTGGTATATACATATAATGGATATAGTGGAATATTATTCTGCCTTAAAAAGGAAGGAAATTCTGACATGTTAAAATGTGGATGGGGAGGGTGGGCGGGAGACGCCAGAGGGAGGAGATACGGGGATATTTGTATATGTATGGCTGGTTCACTTTGTTATACAGCAGAAACTAACACCATTGTAGAGCAATTATACTCGAATAAAGATGTTAAAAAAAATGTGGATGAACCTTGAGGACATAAGCTCAGTGAAATAAAACAGTCACAAAAAGACAAATACTGTATGATTCCACTTATATGAGGTACGTAGCATAGTCAAATTCATAGAGACAGAAAGTAGAATGATGGTTGTCAGGGGCTGAAGGGAAGGGAGATGGAGAGTTCTTAATTAATGGATAGAGTTTCAGTTTTGTGAATGAAAATGTTCTGGGGATTGGTTGCACAACCATGTGAATGAACATAACACTGCTGAACTGTACACTTTAATATGGTAAATTTTACATAATGTGTACTTTACCACAATTTAAAAAGAAAACTTCTGTATGATAAAAGTACAGTAAGCAAAGGTTAAAGGGCAGGTCGCAAAATGGAAGAAAACACTTGCAAATTAATAAAGAATTAATATTCATAATATATAAATAGCTTCTATTAATAAAACTATTCAAATTGAAGAATGTGTCTAGGACTTGAACAGGTAATTCATAGGTGAAATAGGCAAAGATAATTCATTTATGAAATGTGAAATACGAAAGAAACACAAATTAAAAGTAGTACATTTTATCTACCATATTGCCAGGAATTAAAAAGAGTCATTAAGTGTGTAGCAAACCAAGCTTGTACATTTTTAGTGAAAATGTAAATTGATTATGCTTTTTTGAAAAGCAACTTGAAATTATCAAAATATAATACACTCAAATCCTTTGATTTTGCAATTCTACTTCCAGGAATCTAGCCTGAAGAGGTATTTGCACATATGCAGAATAGTATCTGCTCGAAGACAGTTATTACAGCATTATTTGTAAGAGCAAAAATTTTGGGGGAAAAACCTAAATGTCCACTAACAGGGAAATAGTTAAATTATGATAGTGTGGAATATTGGGGGGTTTCTTTTTTAATTTATTTTTGGCTGCGTTGGGTCTTCATTGCTGCGCACGGGCTTTCCGTAGTTGCGGTGAGCGGGGGCTACTCTTCCTTGCGGTGCGCAGGCTTCTCATTGCAGTGGCTTCTCTTTTTGTAGAACACGGGCTCTAGGCACTCGGGCTTCAGTAGTTGTGGCACGCGGGCTCTGTAGTTGTGGCTCACGGACTCTAGAGCGCAGGCTCAGTAGCTGTGTTGCACCGGCTTAGTTGCTCCGCGGCACGTGGGATCTTCCCGGACCCGGGCTCGAACCCGTGTCCCCTGCATTGGCAGGCAGATCTTTAATCACTGCGCCACCAGGGAAGTCCCTGGTTTTGTTTTTAATCTAGTTATATAGCTTTAAAGTGGGAAGAATGGACTTCCCTGGTCCAGGGAGGATGGGAGGGAGGCTCAAGAGGGAGGGGATATGGGGATATATGTATATGTATAGCTGATTCACTTAGTTGTACAACAGAAACTAACACAACGTTGTAAAACAATTATACTCCAATAAAGATATAAAAAACAATCTACAAAGTATATAAGTGGCAAATAATACAAAACTTAGGTAAATAAAACCCAACTATATATGCACATATATGAATATCAGTTCATACAAACAACATGCAACTGGTACTCTTTAAATTGAATCAGTAGACTCTTAAAGAGAGCATAATCATGTATAATTTGAAAAAATTATACATGGTGAAAGTTATTTTAAAAATTAGAAACATGTGAAAAAGAGAAAGAAGCAGCAAAAAATAATTATCCACAGTTCATCATCCAGACTCAGCAAGTGTCAGTCTCTTTCCTAGTTTCTTTTTTTTCTCTACAATTATTTTATATAGTGGAAATACTAGTCTTTCTGAATAGTCTGAATAAGAAGAATTTTCTGAAATAACTATTTAGGATAAATATAATTCATACCTTTTTTTTGTTCTTTAAACAGTTTTTTTCCACTAACAGAAGGTAATATGCATACCATTCAAAGTCTCTGTCCATTTTTGTCAAAAGAAGACAAGAAAGAATTCATTGCTCAATGTATACCTGCCCTTTTGGCCTGGACCAAGGAAGATGTTTGCAGTATTAATGGTTAGTTGCTTGGTAATAAATATTTCACTAATTATTGCTTGAGATGAAAGAAGTGTTTCTTAATATCTAAATCCAAATCTAGCAGAGATGAATTATAGTTAATTTTTTTCCTAGTTTATACTTTTGCTATATAACAAGTTGACTCAGTAGGACGAGTGTCATTGGAGAGTGGCTGTTACCATTTTGCAGGTCAGAAATGCTGCTGCCTTACGGGAAGATTCATAACCACAGATATCCTCTAATCATTTCTTTTCCATGTATAGCTTATTTTAGCTGTGCGTCATCTCTCCCTAGTCAACCAGTGATTGAACTTACAAAGGCAAAAGAGGGAACAGCTTTTGTTATGTTTTAAACTTTTCTGACATTCTGTACTCTATTAGTTTATTTGCTTATTAATTTAACAAGCACTTACTGACCCTGGCTATGTGGCAGTTCCTTTTGTAGAGAAGGTAGACATAAAGTTGTATGATAACTGACGTAGCAAAAAGATGTCATATGTGTGGAAGTGCAGAAAAGGAGTTTTCCACTTTGCTTTGAGGTGTTCTGGCTATTTCACAAAGAGAAATATTTCAACGGAGTGATGAAAGATAGTTTTCCGTATGGACACGACTGGGAAAGGTATTCCAGGTACACAAAAACATAGGAGAATGTAGATAGTTCATTTTGGTTGGCATTTAAGGTAGAAAGTTGGGGACAGAGCTGTTAGGGTTCACAAGAATATGGATTTTTGAAGAACAGATCATAAAGGCCTAGTTTTGTCAGTTATGGAGTTTGGACTTTAAGTGGTAGGAGGTAAGGAGCTATTGGCCCAAGTTAGATAGGAAGGTAGTAAGACTATCACATTTACGTTAGAAAGATTATTTTGACAACTGTGTGAAGGGTGAATGTGAGAGAAGAGAGATTAGGGGCAGAAGACTAGGTAGAGAGCTATGGGAATAATCATGATGAGAGATAAGAGAGCTTGAATCAAGGCACAGATGGAAAAGAGATGGAAATGAAAGATGCAGGAAGTAGAATTGATGGGGTTCTGTGATTATATTTCTGGATTGGGTATATGGAAGTACCTTTAGGCCTTATAGGAAACCCTATAGGAGACTTGAGTATTGGAAGGAGCATGGGGAAGGAGTATACAGGGAGCTAATGTTGAGTTTCAGACACATTAGGTTAAGGGGTCTTTGGAATAAATACTAAAATGGAGATTGTCAGTAAGCAATAGACTATTGGCTGGATGGAAATACTGCTTTCAAAGTTCATGTCATGTAGGTGATAGTATAACCTGTAAATGAGTATGAGCTTGTTTAGGGAGAGTGAAGAGTGAAAAGAACATCAAGGGAACACCAGTACATAGATTTAATAGGTATGTGGATGGAGGCACATTTGAGAATAAGGACTAAAGATAAAAAAAGATAAGCAAAAGCAGAGTTTTACGTAATATTCATCACCCGTTAAATGCCACAGTTCAGCCATTGGCTTTGGCATTGTTGGAATGAATAGTGGTGAGAAAATGGGAGCAGATAGTCTGTTCTGCGTGTTTGGCAGAAAGGGACGTTGAAAGAGGTGAAAGCTGGAGATGAACACAAGGTCAAAGGGGAAATACATGTTGTGGGGACGGAGGGGGAATAGAAAATAGAGACGGAATAACTGATGATAGCTCCCACTGAGAAGGTGAGAGGGGAGGGCATGTAGGGCTGGATCTAGAGCAGTTAGAAGATACCAACCACGTATAGGTGGAGACAAGATAAGGAGAGGTGTAGGATGGACGCACATGTAGGTATAGAGGGGGTTGGGAACTTCATGGCTTCATGTCTCTTTAGGTCATTTAATAAGTAAAAACTGGATTGTAGATTTTAAGAAGGGTAGGGAAAGTTTGAAATAGTGGAAGAAGAATATGTCCATCAAAGAGCATAATGAAACAGAATTGCCTTGATAGCACAAAGGGCCAGCCGGTGTCAAAAATAAACTTTTGTGGCATTAAGCTTTACCGTTGAGCTCCCTTATGTAGTTAAACTGTGGGATTAGGTTGGGATTTGCAGTTCTGGAACAGGGATACAGTTGAACTTATTGTGCATGGAAGAGAGGATTACCTGATGGAGGTGTAGGTTATTTCTCCAGCATGGGTTATAACTGAAGGATGGCAGAGAGGGGGAAAGGGCAGGAGGAGACAGGACCGCGGTGCCACACAATTATGTGCTGTTCGCACAGACCAGAGGTACCCAGCTGTGCAGAGGCCAACAGGAAGGGGAATGTTTTTAAGATTTGACAGTCAATTTTGCTCTTCCAGCCAAAGTGACAAAACAGAATTAGCTAAGAAATGCTTTTCAGTTATTAGAAAATCAGTTGTTTCTGATTGAACTTGAGCCTCTTCTATTTTGTCAGGAAGATTTTTTAAAAAAATTCTTCCTCAGCCTTTAAAGGAAGATTACGTTGTTATTAATTAATTAATTTTTGCTTTTTTCCTTGGTTCCCATTTACCTGCAGGATAAAAACCTAAGTCCTTAGTTTGGCCTATAAGACATTTTACAATCTTACTGCAACTGATTTCTCCGGTTTTACCTCTTTTGCTTCCATCCTGGACCCTGACCACGCTAAATTCTCATGAATTTTGAACACTATACTTTCTTACAACTTTGTGCCTTAGCATTCCTTGGAGTGTCCCTTTTCTAGGCTTGCAGACTTTGATCTTTTGATAAATCCCAGTTCACACACCAACTTTAGGAAGCCTCTTCTGACTCAAATCTGATTTCCTGTTCTGGGCTCTCAGTTTGTGTCCATATTATATTCTAATTTGTTTTTAAGTCTGCCAATACTGCTAGATGAGTCCCTTCAGAGACTGGATTTTGTTCAGCTTTCTCTCCCCAGCATCTAACAGTGTACCTTGTATTCACTCATTTATTTGTTCTTCTTCATTTAGTCAGTCAAAATAAATGTCTCTGGATCTCAAGCATCATGCTAGGGGGACATAGGCTAGTGGTAAGTAAAACAGACAAGGTTCCTGCTTTCACGGAGCTTACTTTCTAATTAAGATAATAAATAAGTAAACATGTACAGCTAGGGAATAAGGTCAATAATATTTTAACAACCTTGTATGGTGATGGATGGTAACTGGTCTTACTGCAGTGGTGATCATTTTATAATGTATAAAAATATCAGAAAAGCTATGTTGTATACCTGAAACTAATATAACATTATTAATTTTAATAATAAAAAAGTAGAGCTCCTCCCCCCAAAATAAATAAATAAACAAACAAGTAAACATTAGTGCTATAAAGGCAACAAATAAGGGATATTAGAGAAATGAGTAGGTGCATACTTTGTATACTTGGGAATTTCAGTGTGGAGGCAGTATTTAAGCTGAGAGTTGAAGGATAAGGAGCAACCAGGGATACTAACGAGTAGGGAACCCTTAAGAACTTTCCAGACATAGCAGATGGCTTACTGAGTGAATGTATGAATTATGAAATAGGATGTTCTATCTTCCAACTTTATTTAACTTAGCACTCTATCTAGGGTTTGTTTGTTTTTTGAGAGGTAGGTATGCTGAATAAGTACTATACTTAAGAAAACAAAAAAGTAGCATAGGTTAGTTTAATGCACAGTATCATTTACTTGCTTCCCAGCTTCCCCTCCACACTTTCTTTTCTGCACTGGGTGTGGAGACAGGGTCCCTGCCCTGTGGAGTTTATAAGCTCATTTGTTGACTCTTTCATGTAAGCCCTAATTTTCAGGGTTCTTAACCTGGACACTTCTGAAGAAAGTTTTTAACCTATCTCAAAGTAGACTTTCTTTTTTATAGTAGCAATACAATTTAAAACATTTTTAATTTTTTATTTTGCTTTAGGAGGTTTTGGACATCTCGCCATTTTCAATTCTTGTCTGCAAACCAAAAGCATAGATGATGGAGAGCTATTACATGGTATATTAAAAATTCTGATAACCTGGAAGAAAGATCATGAAGATATTTTTCTTTTCAGTTGGTAGGTAATACTTTATACAGTTTTTTTCCCTCTATTTATGATGTGGACTGAGATTATGTATCTTATAGTCACAGTTTTGTAGAGCAATAAGATGGTAGACATTTCAGTCAGTCTATTGTAAATATATGAGATTTAAATGTTTCCAATTGAATGTCTATATAATTCTTCAGTGTTTTGTTTTGTTTTTGTCTTTATCACAGTAATCTGTCAGAAGTAAGTCCAGAGATACTCGGTGTAAATATAGAAATAATCCGGTTCCTTTCCCTATTTCTGAAATACTGCTCATCTCCTTTGGCAGAGAGTGAATGGGACTTCATCATGTGCTCCATGTTGGCTTGGTTGGAGGTAAATTAACCTGCTGGGTCGTCACAGCTACTGGGTCTTCGTGCATATCTGTGTACCAGAACTATTCGCTAATCTTCTTCAAGTAATGATTGTAGTTAGCTCCTTTGCAAATGTTTAAACACTTTATAGATATGTTCCACACCAGCTACTACTTGACAGATCAGTAAAATGATTGAGGTTTAATGTCTGTCAAAATCATTCAGTAACAAATCTGCTAATTGCTTTTAAAATGTTCTCTCTGTTAGCTCATCCTGGTATAATATTTGCAGTACAGCCCATTAAGGTTTTATCTTTTCATGACAAGTTTTTAGGTCTTTTGGTTCTAATTAAATTATTCTTAAAATGTACTGTTTCAGTATTGCCAGAGTAATGCATTAAAGATTAAGCAAATTCAGAGGGAATTAGTGTTCTTTTTATGACCCAAAGCAACCAGATGTGTAATACTTATGGGCTGTCACATAGCAAGTCAGTCAGAGTTGAATTTGTCTGAATCTCTGCTTTGCCTGCTGTCAGCTGTGTGGCTTAGAGTATTAAAGTTTACCTAGTTGAGCCTCAGTTTCCTTATTTTAGAATAGTTTAACAATACCCAATTACTAGGGCTCCTATAGGGATCCTGAGAAGATTATAAATGTGCTTTTAATGTACTCAACTTGGTAAATGGTAATTGATAATATTTTCTTTCATAGTTTTAGAAATAAAAAACATTTTAGAATAAATGGATTGATTCTACCGATAATTCCTAATATTTAGTTTTGAAACGAAGTTATTTTGATGTAAAATATATAAATGTCTTCTGAGACTATGCATTTCACCTGCTTCTTTTCAAATTTAGAGAAATGAAAGGGACTTTTCTTTATTGCCTTGATTTGTAGTATTCTAGAAGTCTGCTTACTTATTTAATTTTTGTTTCTTCAGACAACAAATGAGAATCAGACATTGTATTCTGTTCCACTTGTACAACTGTTTGCCTGTGTCAGCTGTGATTTGACCTGTGAACTCAGTGCTTTTTTTGATTCCACAACTCTGGATACCACTGGCAGTCTTCCTGTAAATCTAATCAGTGAATGGAAAGAATTTTTTTCTCCAGGCATCCACAGTTTGCTTTTACCTCTTTTGGTGACTGTTACAGGCAAGTGAAAAAGGGAATAATAGTGAGATTCATTGAAAATGACTTGTTGAATAGTTAAAAAAAAAAAAAAAAAAAACTCTGGATGTTTAAGTCACACAGTACAAAATAGTAAAAGAGCCAGAGAGAAAGCTTGGCATCTCAGAAGCATCGTATATGCTTCTGCTTTACAGACAAGAATTGAAAAATGGCAAGACATCCGAAGACCATTGAAAATTAAAATAATACTAATTCAGATAACAAGAATAGATTTTTTTAACTCACATGCCTTTTTTTTTTTTTTTTAGGGATGAGATAATAGAAGTCATTAAATAGTTGAGATTATCTGAAATATATATTCAGTTCATGTTTCTAGTTAGGACTGCTTTAATGTTTGTCAAGTTTTTATTTCATTTTCTTAAGTAACATTTGGTTGTCTGTGAATGGGTCAAGCTGTATTACTCACTTTGTTTTGGGGTATGAATATTTCTTTCCTTTTTGTCATCAGGAGAAAGCAAAGATACATCTGAAACATCATTTCAGAATGCAATGCTGAAGCCCATGTGTGAAACATTAACTTATATCCCAAAGGATCAGCTATTGAGTCAAAAACTCCCTGCAAGATTGGTTGCTGGCCAAAAAACAAACTTGCCAGAGTATCTCCAGACTTTGTTAAATACATTAGCCCCATTACTCCTTTACAGAGCTCGGCCTGTGCAAATTGCTGTTTATCACATGCTATACAAGTAAGAATTCTTTCAATTGAATCAGTGTCGTGGTGTTCTAAAAAAATGGAATATATATTTAGCTTTAACTTTTAGTCATTAAAAAAAGTCACAGTTAAAACAACAACAGAGTAAGCTTGACTATGCATTTCAATAACAGGGATGCCAAGTTTTTGATCTTTTAGGTCACTGTTCTCCATGCACAGTTTACATTTAGATAGTCCTGGCCATAATGGGTTATTTCAGAAAAAACTCAGTAAAAATACTCATTACAGAATAAGTATTGGTCTTTTTGCTTTTAAGCATGATTTAACAATGAACCATTTAATATAATTTAAATATTCTAACTTCCAGATTGATGCCTGAATTCCCACAATATGATCAGGATAATCTAAAGTCATATGGAGATGAAGAAGAAGAACCAGCCTTGTAAGTTTTTTTTAATACAAAGCTTCTTTGACTTACGGGGTTATATCCCAATAAAGTCATTGTAAGTTGAAAATTGTGTTGAGTCAAAAATGCATTTGAGGGCTTCCCTGGTGGTGCAGTGGTTAAGGATCTGCCTGCCAATGCAGGGGACACGGGTTCCAGCCCTGGTCCGGGAAGATCCCACATGCCGTGGAGCAACTAAGCCCGTGCACCACAATTACTGAGCCTGCGCTCTAGAGCCCGTGAGTCACAACTACTGAGCCCGTGTGCCTGGAGCCCGTGCTCCCCAACAAGAGAAGCCACCGCAATGAGAAGCCCACGCACCGCAGCAAAGAGTAGCCCCCACTTGCCGCAACTAGAGGAAGCCCACGCGCAGCAACGAAGACCCAACACAGCCGAAAATAAATTAATTGATTAATTAATCTTAAAAAATTCATTTGACACCCCTAACCTACCGAACATCAGCTTAACCTCACCTACTCAGCCTCAGAACACTTTACATGAGCCCACAGTTGGGCACAATCATCTAACACGGGGACTTCCCTGGTGGCGCAGTGGTTAAGAACCCACCTGCCAATGCAGGGGACACGGATTCAAGCCCTCGTCCTGGAAGATCCCACATGCCGCGGAGCAACTAAGCCCGTGCGCCACAACTGCTGAAGCCCGCGCGCCTAGAGCCCGTGCTCCACGAGAGAAGCCACTGCAGTGAGAAACCTGCGCACTGCATCGAAGAGTGTCCCCCGCTCACTGCAACTAGAGAAAGCCCGCACGCAGCAACGAAGACCCAAGGCAGCCAAAAAAAAAAAAAAATCATCTAACACAGAGCCATCTTATAAAGTGTTAAATATCTCATGTAATTTATTGGATACAGAAAGTGAAAAGCGGGTAAGAATGGTTGTGAGCGTATTGGTTGTTAACCCGTGTGATCGCGTGGCTGACTGGGAGCTGTAGTTCGCCACCACTGCCCAGCATCATAAGAGAGTAGTGTACTGCATATCGCCAGCCTGGGAAATGACCAAAATTCTTAGTATGGTTTCTATTGATTGCTTATTGCTTTCACACTATTGCAAAGTTGAAAAATTGTAAGTCAAACCATCGTAAGTTGGGGACCATCTGTAGTTTGCTTTATTAAATTCTCATAATCCATCATAATGACTTTAGAAGACTGAGGCAATACAAAAGCTCTAAATTTAGAGTATATGTTCCTTCAGATCTTGTAAGTTTATCTGTGAGATACAAATGAAATTTAGAGTTCACCCAAAGAGATAGTTACTCTCTCTTCTTAATTGTTCCTAAATCATTTTCAGTTTGCTACTGTTTAGTAAAACTGTCTTTGGCCACATGGGAGCTGTGGAAAGAGTATATCAATTCAAAAATCCATTGTGCACCCCTTTGTGCAAAGTATTAATTAAACATTGAGGGGAGAATACAGTGTTAGGTAAACAGTATTTTTCTTAAAGAGTTTATAATCTAATTTAGATGATATTACCCTATAATAGAAGACAGTGTATGACAAGTGCTAAGAAAAAGGATGATGTTAGAGGGACACAACTGCTGTGCCAGGAAGAGAAGACATTCTTGTGAGGAAGAGACATTTATGCTGGACATTTCAGATTAGGGAGCACTTTAGTAGGGCAGGGAAAAGTTGTGTGAACACCATGTGCAAAGGCATTGAGGCATGAGTGTTCAGGAAATGCTTGGGGAATATTGAGTAGTTGCCATTTAATGTATTTTTTAATTGTCTAGATCTTCTTCCACTGGAATATAAGCTCTGTGCAGGCAGACATTTTTGTCTCTTGTTCCTGACTGTATTCACAGACCCAGGTTTTTTGGCCTAAAACAGTCATAAATAGTGCTCATTTGTTGAATAAAAGTATAAATGAATATGTGTGGAGTAGGCAAGGAGGGTAGAGTGGAAGATGAAGCTGGAAGGGTAATGAAGGGCCTTCAAAATGACATTTTCTAGGAGTCGGGGCATTGTTTGGTAGAAGATGGGATACTACCAGCTGATTCTGGCAACAGTATAAAGCCTAAACTGTACGAAGAAGCAAGCAGAGGGGGACGCCATGCCAGAAGTCGCAGCAGTGCATGGAGGTTAGTGTAGAAAGTGGAGAGCTGTTGTTTGTAAAATCTAGTGACGGTTGGTATGGAATGGAAAAGGGTTGGTACATGAGATGGTGGTATTGAAGGTAAAAACTTAAGGGTAGAAGCTTAAAGAAGACTTGTTTATGGACTGGTAGTAGGAAGCCACAAGGGAAGAAAGATCACAGAGGTGAAAGGAGAGAACCAAGCTAGAATGTCAGAGAGAAGAGAGTTTGACAGGAGATGCACGCAAGTATTTCACTTTTTGAGAATCTTATAAGCTCATCTGTAAGTGTTAATGAGTGCAGTACTTCCGTAAAGAAGAAAATTACTTCACATTGTCATGAATTAATGTGAATGTTAAAATTTACTTCATTGAAGAAACATAGAGTCTTATGATCTTTTTACCCTTTATAGGATGATAAAGGACCTGATAGAATTTGTTAGCCCTAATCATTCCCCTGACTAGCCAAGGGACTTCAGACTAATAATTTAGCTTCTCTGGGTATCTGATTTTTTTTTTCATCTATAAAACAGAAGGTTGAAATATATGTTTTCTAAAAGGGTCTTTCCTTTAAGTGCTAACTTCTAGAGTTCATATTTTATAGCATATTTTATATATTTATAAATATAAAAATTATATTTTAATTTTTTTATATTTATAAATATGGAAATGTAGGTATATATTTATATAATACTTTATGTCTTTCAAATTCTGTAACTGCCTCTATGTGAATTAGGGGTCAAAACTGAATCTATAAAGGGGGACTTTTAAAATGTTTTTTGGAAAATAAAGATTTTTTTTTAAATGCTTGAAATTCGTACGTGCTGTCAATTTGTTAAGGGACAAGTTATGAAGAAAATTGTGGTGCTTAATCATTGATTCTTAGGTCACCACCAGCAGCACTGATGTCTCTTCTTAGCACTCAAGAAGACTTACTAGAAAATGTTTTGGGATGTATTCCTGTTGGACAGATAGTTACTATTAAGCCACTGAGTGAAGACTTCTGCTATGTTCTGGGATACCTCCTCACTTGGAAATTAATACTTACTTTCTTCAAAGCTGCTGCATCTCAGGTAAATAAAATGAGACGACTTTTGGCAGTTCTGTCCTATATGTATTTCTCTGTTACTGTCCTAAACCCTTTTCTTCCCCTCCTTTTGGAAAAAAAGGGGAAATGCCTCACATTTTAATCTAATCTTATCTGGCTAATTTCAGACATTCTGCTAAATTTATTTCTCTCTCTGCTTCCTCATCCTCCTACAGGTTTTTACACACACACACACACACACACACGCGCACACACACACACACACACACACACACACACAGTTTTTTTGCAAAAGTAATTAATCTCTGGAATGTGCTTAGATTATTTTTTTTTTTCTAACTGAATGTAGCCACCAAGTCCTTTTATTGCAGGAAACCAGATTTCTATAATTTAATTTTGTGCTACCACAGTAAAGAGTTTCAAAAGAATCGGATCTTGCTATTCTTTTTCCTTTGGTCAACTTCTGACTCTTGTGGAGATGTCAATTACTACATCATTGGAAATTGCCTTACTTGAAAATCAGTGTTCAGAGAAAGATCTGTGAAATACTACCTTATATAATTCAGACTATTATTGCTAAATATAGAAAATATCCTATTGTAATTATTTTGACCAAATTATTTTAGCAGGCACTAGGTGTCTCTGTTGTCTCATGTTTAAGAAGGAAGTTGGAGAAATCTACTCCATTTTTAAAAATTCTTTTGACAGATTCCCACTTTTAAAAAGATTAACACATTGATTGAATCAGTTTAATAAAGTAGGTGGCTTCTTTGACAGGTTAATACAAAAAGACTTAATTATTACATATTTAAAGTGTGACTAAACATCTTGGCATTCATTTCCAATGTAATTTTTTAGAATCCTTAAGTTATAATTTATGTTGCTAATAACCCATACCTTGGTATAAATATAGAAACATAAGCACTTTTGCATTTTTTTAAGGGGAAAATCAAATCACAGAGGCAGCACTGATCTAGATGTTCAAATTATTTTATTTCTTTTCAGTCCTACCACTTACGTTTGTGATTTGAGCTAATTTTAATTCGCTGTATGATGTATTTCAAGAGCTCCTTGTTAAGCTTTTAAATTTGTTTCTTAAAATATTATTGGTCTCTAAAAAACTACAGCAAATTGAAGTTTTTATGTGTAAGAATTTCGTTCTCGTTATCGTATATTCAGAAATTAGGAATCTGGCCACGCCTCATCTTTCCCATTAGGCCAGAGTGGGGGAGGGGGAGGGGGCACAAAGCATTACAGCAGCATTTACTGAGCCTAGAAATTGAACTGAGCTGTCAACAGATAAACCAGCATAACCCAGTAAATAACACTAATTAGAGGAATCCTTAAAACAAACCGAAAAATTTTTAAAAACTTTGGTCCTTAATCTGAGTTGTTTTTAACGTTCTTCTTAAAACTAGTGAATCAGATTGCATTAGAAGCAAAGGTGTGTGTGTGTGCACGCACGCGCATGTGCACGCACCTGTATGTATGTTTTTTATAGTTTTGTTGAGATATATTTCACATATCATCAAATTTATTTAAGGTGTACAGCTTGGTGTTTCTAGTGTATTCACAGAATTGTGCACCTATCACCACTATCTAAATTTAGAATAGTTTCAACATCCTTCCACCCCCCAAAAAAATCCCTTACCTATCTGCAGTCACTTCCCATTTCCTTTCAAACTCCCCAGCCACTGGCAACCACTAATCTATTTTCTGTCTCTATGGATTTGCCTACTGTGGACCTTTCACATATGTGGCCTTTTGTGTCTGGCTTATTTCATATGGCATAATGTTTTCAAGATTCATTCGTAGTATAGCATGTATTGGTATGGCATTACTTTTTATGCTTAAATAATATTGCGTTGTATGACTGTACCACATTTTGTTTATCCAGTCATCCAGTGGGCATTTAGGTTGTTTCCACTTTTTGCCTATTGTGAATAAAGCTGCTGTGAGCATTTGTGCATAAATTTTTTTGGTGTACATATATTTCTCATTTCTCTTGCGTTGTATACCTAAGAGTGTGATTGCTGGGTAATAGACATGTGTTTTTAAAAGCCCAATGCTATATGTATTAAGTTTTTTAAGAAATTCTACTTTGCTTCCAACTTTTTATTTTGAAAAATATTCGGATTTACAGAGAAGGTGGACAGCAGACATCATGATGCTTTACAAAAAGTATTTAAACATATGTCTCCTAAGAACAAGACATGTTTCAACATAAATGTAATATAAATATTACACTCAAATTTGATTTCAATGCAGTAATATTATCTAATTTGTATTTAAATTTTCCCAGTTGTCAGATGTCCTTTATAGTTTTATTTCCTTCTATATTGAGGTTTCAATCAAGGGTCATGTTTGCATTTGTCTGTCATATTTCTTTAGCTTATAATCCTTTACTTTTCTTTGGTGTCATTCACCGGATCAGTTATTTTGTAGACTGTCTTCCAGTTTGGATTTGTCTGGCAGTTTCCTCAACATTAGATTCTGGTTGCTTTTCATCAAGAGTATTTACTGCACAGTGGTGATGTATTCTCAGTGCCTCACCTCAGGAGCACAGAATGTCATCTGTCCTTTTATTGGTGATGTTAAGTTTGGTTACTTGGTAAAGGTAGTGTCCTCCAGATTTCTTCGTTGTAAAGGTTCTTTGATCATTTTTTTAAGAATCAGTTCCAAATACTATGGCTTGATCTTTGTATTTGACCATTCATAGTGTTCAGAAAATGGTATATTTGTACTATGAAGAAACATAGTGTAAGAAATAATTTTAAAACGGGTACAAATACCAAAGAGCTACAAGGTAAATGTTAATGAATGAAAACTACATTACTGAGGAACAAGTCTAAAGCACATGTCTCACATAGATACCTGTAGTACACCCAACGGTGCCAAATTTTCCTGTTTTTTAAAAAGAAACCAGAAAAAGAATCCATATTTTTTGTGAAATGTCCTGATTTATAAAACAACTAATGAGAAGACCCCAAGACATTTTGAAATACTAGTTTGTGCTGTCATAAAGGGATGCTGAAATGTTTGATATAGCATGAGGTCAGCCATAAAAATGGGATTCGTTTTAAGCAGAATTTTGAAAGATTAGGGATTATGTTGCGGAAGGAACTTGTGGAAGATTTGGGAGGAGAGTGAGCAAATCGTCTCTGGGGAATGGTGAATAGATTTTTCTCAGCTCAGAGACTCCAAGTGGATGTGAACTTATCAACAGGGAGACAGTTTGAGAAAGATGTTAGAGGCATATGTCTGATAATGAGGGGATAGTGAAAACTTCTGCTAGTTTATGAGAAGCGGGAGCAGTGCCTTCAAATGACACAACTGGAAAGTAAAACTGTGGCATATATTTTATAGGACTCTTCCATGTCATTCTCAGTGTTCAAATGAATTCATTTTTGTATTGTGTTCTTGTACAGTCTGTTACACGTTAGTTTGTTCATATCTACTGATTTTCTTCGTTTAATTGGGTTTCCTAACAAAAATTGTTTACTCTCCACCAGCTTCGAGCTCTGTATTCAATGTACCTTCGAAAAACAAAAAGCTTGAATAAATTGCTCTATCACCTGTTCAGGCTTATGCCAGAAAATCCGACCTTTGCAGAGACAGCTGTTGAGCTCTCCAATAAGGACCCTAAAACATTCTTTACAGAAGAACTCCAGTTGGGTATTAGAGGTCAGTATGATGTGTGTTTGTGTTCTTTCTTAGAGACTAGGTTCAGATCAGGTTATCCTGAGGGCATGGAGAATAATCCCAGATGTGTGTCCTGGCTATGAGAGTGTTGAAGTGCCAGATTTTCCGTATTTCTCTAAATAGGACATATAATTAGATTTTGTGCATAAGGTTGTTAAGAATTTAATTAATTTTTGAAGTTTACTTTGTTGAGACTATTATCTTTTACTAAGTAAACAAGTATTTGTTACGCAGTATGTTTTGTAGGCCTGTAAATAAATAGTCTTCAGTTGGGGAAACAAAGATAAGTAAAATTTATTTTTCACTCCGGGAGCTCACATTTTAGCTGAAGGAATAGACATGCATGCATCTAGCTGGGCCGCAGTGTTCTAAGTGATTTCCTGAGAATAGGAATTTTTTAAATGCCTTGGAGATCTGAGGATGGGACTTTGTCTTGTGAGTACTGAGGTGGGATTCTAGAACTTTTGCATAACACATCAGTGAGCTCTGGGAAAAGTAAAGGAGGCCAGACTCTTTTTCATAATTTATAAGAAAAAGAATCTTTATAATTCTTCCTCCTCTTTGAAGTGTGTGTGTTTCACTGTATTTGTGATCTTTCATGTGAAATAAAGAGTGCTATTTCTAAGCAGATTTTTCAGTGTCATTCAGGATTTTCATTATTTTTACAATTCTGATTGTTCGTTTTGAATGTGTGAGAAAAAGCTAATACTCGAGTTCTGGTTTCTTTGGTATGTTTGTTTTATGAGCACTAGTGTTAAGGAATTGAAAATGATTTTCTAAGAAAATACTAATATTAGTCTGTTATTCTATGTAAGAAATATATGTTACTAACTAAGAATTTGTTTTTTCCTCAGATACCTCAACTCTTCCATACCATATTCCACATTTGGCTTGTTCAGTCTATCACATGACATTAAAAGACTTGCCCGCCATGGTTAGGCTGTGGTGGAATAGTAGTGAGAAACGTGTTTTCAATATTGTAGATAGATTTACAAGCAAGTATGTTAGCAGTGTTCTTTCTTTTCAAGAAATATCTTCTGTGCAAACAAGTACACAGCTATTTAATGGCATGACGGTTAGTATTGTCTTGGATTTTTTCTAGAAAAGTTGTTTCAGTATTGGTTATGTCTATCAGTTGTAGTGAGTATCATCACAATTGTAACTCTTGGTTCAGAATTTACAGAAATTGTCCACTTTATTTTCGGATTATTGGATATCAGATCTCAAATTAATGCATAGGTTAAAATGATGTTATAATTTTATTTACCCCCACCAAATAGTTTTTGGACATTCATTAGTTAATTCAAAATATATATTGGAATGCTTACATATGCCAGGCACTGTGTGCCAGTCACCTGCAAAATGAACAGTTTAGAAGGGTCAGATTCCTGTCCTGTAATAACATACAGTCTAATAAAGGGAAAAGAGCGATACTGATAATGGTTTTTTTGCATTGGAAACTGGAAAGTGGCACATTAAGAGGAATAATGCTCTGCGGTCAGAGTGGGAAAAGTTCATCTGGCTGAGGGGATTAGGTGAGACTTTATGGAGGAATTTTATTTTGAGATAGGCAGGATTTTCTTATGAGGAAAAGCATTTAATATAGAGAAAACAGTATGGTAAAAGCAAAAAGCTTGAAGATGGGAATGTAATTTCTGTGATGGCCTAAGAAATGATGAATAGCCCAGTATTCATATGGAGTAGGATTCATGAAGGTAAATAGAGAACAAAC
This sequence comes from Tursiops truncatus, assembly GCF_011762595.2. Lineage (NCBI taxonomy): Eukaryota > Metazoa > Chordata > Mammalia > Artiodactyla > Delphinidae > Tursiops > Tursiops truncatus. Next base: position 128,368,115 of record NC_047037.1, on the reverse strand, counting down.
TGCTTCTATGATGAATTGGGGGCATACTGGGAAAGGCCTCAAGTAACAGTCTAAAATATTTGGGCCTATGTAGCCACTGAAATTTTTCTTTTCTTTTTTTTTTTTTTCCTTTGGCTGTGTCGCATGACTTATGGACCTTAGTTCCCTAACCAGGGATTGAACCCGTGCCCTCAACAGTGAAAGTGTGGAGCCCTAACCACTGGACCACCAGGGAATTCTCTGAAATTTTTCTTTTGGGGGCAGTGACACTGTCAGAGTTATAATCTGTGAAATTTCTGTGACTGAAGTCTTATAACATGGGCTGTTGGCATGGAGCTTGGGTTCAGGTGAATAGTTAGGGAGACTTGTAATGTGTAGACATTATGAGGAGGGCCCGGGGAAGGCAGTATCAGTGAGAATAGTCCTTAAAGGGGGAGGGATGTGAGAAATTTTGTGGTGATTTATCCAAACTTGCGACTAGTTAATATCTGGAATGTGGTAGAAGGAGAATTTTAAGAAGATGCTACGGTTTTTAGCGTGGAAATAGGAAAGCCAGAGGAATAAATCTTTAAAGGATGATAATTTGTGTTTTATGTTGAGTTTGCAATGCTAGTAAGAAAATCAAGATCAGGTATAAATATTCTGGCAGTTGCTGGTTGGCTCTAAAGCTCAGGAGAATTCTGTGGTAGAGAAAGACTTGAAAAACATCTAAATAGAAGTGATATTTGATACGTTAGCTTTGGAAAAGAAAAAATAATTAATAATAACCCATTCTGTTATTGGTCTATGCAAAAACTATGATGTGACAAGCCTAATATACTAAAACATACTTTTTAATGAGTAGTGCATTTCTTTTTGAAACATCTTTGAATGTCATAACATCACTATAAAACATTTCAGGTATTTGAACCTATTTATTAAACATCTCATGTCAGATAAGTGAACACTGTTTACCTGTGTTTTGTTTGAATGAGGACTGGCTGCTAGCAGTCAACCTGTCAAGATGGTTTTTGAATGAAAGGGAAGAAAAGAAATTTGGCAAAAAAAATATTACCTTCCATGTGTTGCAGGTTAAAGCTCGAGCTACTACTCGAGAAGTCATGGCCACTTATACTATTGAAGATATAGTTATTGAACTTATAATACAGCTGCCTTCAAATTATCCATTGGGTTCAATAACAGTAGAAAGTGGGAAAAGAGTTGGAGTAGCTGTTCAGCAGTGGCGAAACTGGATGCTGCAGCTAAGCACTTACCTTACCCATCAAGTAAGTGTCTGTGTACACATTTGGCTTTCTAAACTAGAGAAAGATTGCTGATTTACTATTTGAAAGGGCAATAAAACAAAAATATATCTCTTCTGCTTAAGTAGAAATAGATACTGTATTTTGTTAGATAAACAGATACATGCCTAAATGATTTGAATCTGCCAAGCTGGTGGGGTTTTTTTTGTTTTTTTCCCGCTGCTTTGGGTCTTCCTTGCTGCGCACGAGCTTTCTCTAGTTGCAGTGAGTGGGCGCTATTCTTTGTTGTGGTGCGTGGGCTTCTCATTGTGGTGGCTTCTCTTGTTTCGGAGCACGGGCTCTAGGTGCGTGGGCTTCAGTAGTTGCAGCACGTGGGCCCTAGAGCATGCAGGCTTCCATAGTTTGTGGCACATGGGCTCAGTATTTGTGGCACATGGGCTCAGTAGTTGTGGCATACGGGCTTAGCTGCTCTGCGGCATGTGGGATCTTCCCAGACCAGGGATCAAACCCATGTCCCCTGCATTGGCAGGTGGATTCTTAACCACTGTGCCACCAGGGAGGTCCCCTGCCAAGCTGTTTTAATTTTTCAGGCTCTACAGCTTTTTCTCTTCTGGTGTTTGAGAAGAATTGACTTCACTTCATTGACATTGTAGATGATACAGAACAATACATGGTATTAAAGTTTGAGAGGGAATCATTTTGTGAGACATGGGACAGATGAATGTCTTCTGAGCTACTTTACTTTAACATTTCAACTTTCCTTCTGTGGTTAGAGAAATCCCAGTACTTTCAAAGACCTTTGCCTTTTAAACAAATTGTAAGTTTCTAGTTTTGTTTGCACATTGTCATGTATCTCAGACATTCTACAGTAAAGAAAAATTATTTTAAAACAAGTATATTCACCAATATTGTAAAGCTGGAACAAATCAGCATTTGAGTAGGTGAGATAGTTAATTTCATCATTTTTAGTTAAAAGTTAGGAGAGCTGATCCAAATGATTTAATTATTTAAAAAGTTTCATCAAACAATAAGCTAAGATTATAAAACTTGAAAATTGGGGCAGGAGCCTTTCTTTCAAGTCTGCCTTTAATGTAGAAAAATTACATCTGGTTCCTAAAACCTGGGAGGTCATTTTAAAAACGAGTATTCTTAAAACTTAGAATCGTGAATATAGCCAAGCAGATTCTCTTCTCTCCAAATTATAATACAACTTTAAAATTTGTGAAACTGAATAAAAATAATACTGGTGGTCTTCAGTGTGTATTGACTTTATTTATCTATTTTTCTTGTTAACAGAATGGCAGTATTATGGAAGGCTTAGCATTATGGAAAAATAATGTAGACAAACGTTTTGAGGGTGTTGAAGATTGTATGATTTGTTTCTCAGTCATTCATGGTTTCAACTATTCTCTTCCCAAAAAAGCCTGTAGAACATGCAAGAAAAAGTTCCATTCAGCCTGCTTGGTAAGCTAAAGAGAAATTAACTTATTTATATCTTATATATAATATATATATATGATATCTAACCTTGGAAAACAGTAGATGTTAAACTCTTAATTGTGGTTAATGGGAGACATATTAAAAATGATTTTTCAAAATTTGTGGAAGATAGTTAGTAATTTACTGAGACTGGTGGCATCAAAGCCCTTTAATAAGTGGATGTTTCTAAAATAGCTCTCGGCACTCAAAAAATAGATGGTCTTGTAAGATCTACACCGTAAAGGAGACTGAAAATATTGGAACTGAGAGCCATCTGGCATCAGAGCTTTTTGCTCTTTTTAAACAGCGTATTGGAAAGAAAGCCACCCTATGTTCAGTTCCTTCACAGGAGGTCTTCCTCACATATCTTCGTGGTTGTGTGCATGAGCCTAGGTGGAAAGCGTCACAGTGTGGCCTTTGGAAGGAATACTGAGTTGTGTTGATTTTGGGGATGAGCGGAGGGGAGCAAACATTTCAGTATTCTCCCTTGTCTTACTTTATCATTTGAAGGTAACTTTAGATGTGTATGTAAAATGGCAATTTTAAAAGTTTTTAACATTTAAATACACTTTTCTTTTTCAGTACAAATGGTTTACGTCTAGCAACAAATCCACTTGTCCTCTCTGTCGTGAGACCTTTTTCTGAGATTTTTTTCTTTTCCCCATTGGAATTGATCCCTGAAGTAAATCAAGCAAAGGCAGTGGATTTGGATTCATCTTGAAGTGTTGATGTGAGAAGGCCAGTGAGCATTCTTTCAAATAGGACCTTCTCTGGAAAATTATTTTGGTTAATGTAATGATCCTAAAATCAGGTTTACTTACCTTTAGATTGCTTTGTAAATGTTCGGAAACCTTTTCTTTTACATAAGAATATTACATACTGGAGAGAAAATATTTATATTAATAGTTTAATCTCTTTGTACATTTAAAAATAAACAGGGAAAAACCCTAAATTACAGAACTGGAATTTGTGAAAGCGTTCTACAACTGTATTATACTGATAAACCCATTCAGTTTGTTGATCTATGTTCTAGAACAGTCTGAGTGAGGTAAATGAATTGAGAGGGTTGATTTACATTTACAGATATTTTAAGACTTATTTATTAGTTATGACAACAAAATTAATTAGTATTCTGATATTTATAGATTATTTTAATGATAAAATGACATTAAGCTATTAATATAGCTTATCTTAAGCTATTTAAAGCATGCTCTGAAATCCTATATAAAAGAGTATAAACTGAACTTTAAGGTGCCTCCATTTGTAAAGGGTTATGAAATTCAGAAAATTAAATTCACAACACGGACCTTTTACTGTAGAAGAAGAATTTCCTTGTACTAGTGAAATTTGAATTGCAGACTTGTCAGTGAATTTATTACTCAGTTGGAATGAGTCTCCAGAGGGTGAGAATTTGAGAGAAACAGGAGTTAGATTATTTTATTCGTGAAGCAGAGTGGTAGTTATTCCTCTATCAAGAGCAAAGAAATAAATGAGTTATTTCTGAAACTTAAGTGGTGGAAAAAACAAAAAATATAAAAATGTAGTAGGAGCCTTTCAATTTTGTAAGCAAATTTTGCTATTCTTACGGGTCAAAGTTACACTAAATTAGAGAGTTGCGGGGAGGTGATTTTTTCTAGCCTTCCGAAGTACAAGTTAAGAATTTTAATACCAAGTAAAATTCAGTTTAACAGGCTGAAATGGGGTAGGTGAAAACCTGCCTTTTGCCACAGCACTATTGCCCTTAAAAATCGTGCCCAAAATATAAAAGTGTGGAAGTTTGGAACTTGGAATAATTTTATTGCAGTCTTCCATTACATGGGAAATATTAGCATCTTTACTAGCAAGGTTACTTGAAGAATCAGCTAATCATCTCTGTTGCAAATGTTTAATTGGCAAAAAGCAACTCATGTTAAATAAAATTACTGCTTACCATCAACTGGGTAAAATGGTTATTATTGAAATAGTATGAATGTGGTCAGAGTATCGTAGTGGAGAGTGAAGTATTACGTGTGAGTTAAAGATCTCGAGTTGTATTTGTAGACGCAGTGTCCGGCCCAGTTTTGTCTGTCTCCTAAATTTTTCTCTGTAGTATTTATTATCTTATAGTCTTGAGGCTCAAGGAGTCAGTAAGTGAAGTACAGATAGCAAAATGCTACTACCTCTTCTTAACCCCTTTCTTAAAATATTCTCTCTTTTTCTGTGTCTCTCTCTGACATGGTAAACCCAAAGGATTGTGTTACTCCTCTGTGAAAATTACACACTTTTCCTTTAAAAATTGTTTTATAGTAAGACTTTGTTTATAACTTTTCCAGGATTGGTGCATCTTGATTTCTGACCCAAACCCCAAGTAGAAAAGAAAAGGGAATAATGGAGCATTGTTTTTCCACATTATTATTTAGGGCATCAGGTTCTTGGTGAAACAGTATAATTAAGTGGGATACCTACTCTTCATACTTAGGACTCTTAGCACATTTCTTTGAGACTTGTAAATATAAATGTAAAGCTTGTTATTGTTTATATGCTAAAGAAAAAGCTTTCCAAAATAAGACTGAAATTCAGAATATCACATTAATTAAAGTTCATTTATATATCTTTGTTAACTCGAGAGCATCCCTTAAAATTCTGGCATAAGGACATTTTAAAATTGCATGAGATTCAAAGCTCATTAGGAAAATTATTAATTTAAAACCCTAATGTAAATTGCAAATTTTAGAATTTATTTTTAACTCATATTTATCACATGCTGTAATGTATGTACGTAAGTTCTGTGGCTTAAAATAATTAATATTATTACTTGACAAGTTTTTGTGGTGTGAATACTTAATGTTATTATTTGACTGTTATACCATATGTGCCCATTAAAATTCTTTTTAATTGCAAAATACTTCAAATATACATAATAATAATAATATAAATGCCCTTGTACTCTTCATAAACTATTTTGCCATATATGCTTCTGATTTTTAAAGAAATAAAATGTTACTCTTTTGTACTCTTCCCTGAGGCCATCTCCTCCTTCCCTCCATAGAGCTAACCCACTATTCTGAAGTTGGTGTGACTCCTTTCTACTTAAGATTTTATACTTTACCATGTGTTTACATCCATAAATAATATATAGCAGCTTTTTAAAAGTTTATGATAGCCTATCACAAGTGCTCTTTTGTAATTTGCCTTCTCATTCAACATAACTGCTGTTTAGTATCATTATATCAGTTTGCTTACCATTTCCCTCACTAATGGTCATGTCAATTGTTACTGTTTGCCATTTTGAACCGTGCTGCAAGTGTACATTCTTGATAATATTTTCTCATGCAAATGAAATGTGCTAGATATTCTGGACATATGCACCCACATGGAATTTAAGGTGGTAGATACTCTATGATTTTAGATGTATGCTCTGTGACTTTAGATGTTGTCAAGTTGCTCTCCAAAGTGGTGTGCAAGTTTGCACTCCCAGTGGTAGTGTAAGAGAATTCTGGTTTTCCTAAGTCATCACTAAAACACTTAGTCTCACCACTTTTTTTTTTTTTTTTTTTTGTGGTATGCGGGCCTCTCACTGTTGCGGCCTCTCCCGCCGCGGAGCACAGGCTCCGGACGCGCAGGCCCATCGGTCATGGCTCACGGGCCCAGCCGGGCCCAGCCGCTCCGCGGCACGTGGGATCCTCCCGGACCGGGGCACGAACCCGCGTCCCCTGCATCGGCAGGCGGACTCCCAACCACTGCGCCACCAGAGAAGCCCTCACCACTTTTGAAGTTTTCCAGTCAGAGATGTGAGATAGTAGCTGTTTGTTTTAGTTTATATTTCCCTGGCTACCATGAATCTTAGCTTTATTCCATATATTTATTGGTCATTATTTTGTGAATATATTATCTATGTGCCTATTTTTCTCATGGATTTTATATATTATTATTTTGATCCTAATGCTGTATCTCTTACAGGGATTCTTCAAGTAGGTGCCTTGACTTTAACATGGTCTGTAGCTGTCTTTAATTATACAGAATTTTTCAGTTAAATTGATCATTCTTTTCCTTTACACTTGAGCTTTTTCTGTGTTAGGTTTAAAAAATTGGTTCCTTCCCTGAGGCTTAAAAAAATTCTTTTATACATATTTTGTTCTAAAAGTTATGAATTTCAAAATATACCGAATTCACCTGAAACTAAATTTTGTGACTGTTGTAAGGTAGAAGTCCTGCCCCATATTGATAGCCAGTTTTCATAATATTATTTGTTAAATAGTCCACCCATTGCCCATTGACTCTGTAGTGCCTCCTCTCTTATATTACCGAATCTTGTATGTGTATTGGTTTCTGGCCTCTGTATTCTATTCCATTGGTCTATTTATCTGTGTTAATTCTACACAAATTTTTTTTAATTTAAAAAACTGCTTTATAATTAATCTTGAAGAGTAGGCGAGTAGTCTTTTACTCTTGCTCTCCTTTAAGACTTTTCTTGGATAGTCATATCCTCTGCATCCAAGAACTCCCTTTCCTTCTGCTTGTTTCCTATCATGGCCAATTTGTCCTTACTACAATGAGTTGTCTTATGGAAGATTTTGGCAGGTGTCCATCCTAGGTTTTATCTGGTGGAACTTAGGAGGCTCTTTGGGCTTCACCAGATTTTATACTTTAGGTTTTAAAGTCCAGTTATTCTGTTTGCTTGTTTGGTTTTCAAAAGTAGAGGCCCAAATTTTGTGTATTTATGGTGGAATCCTTGAACCTCTCCATGAATTTTTCTTTCTGTTTTGTAAAAGTTCCTTGCAAAAAGGACTTTGGACTGAGCAGAGTGTTTGGCATGTGGGTCAGCTATTTGCAATTAAAGTCTTTTTTTTTTTAATCTGTGGTTTTCTTTTTAAGGACAGCAAGTTCTTTGTGTAGCACCAAGGCATCAAATAATTTGTATATTTGTTGTCCAGATTTTATAGGCGTACCTGAGGAGGTTAAGAAACTTCAGTTTCCATGGCATTCCAAATTGATGTGCTATTTCAAAAAAGTAGCTACAGTATATCGATTTACTCTTTTATTTTTAGTAATGTGATGTACCCTATAGAAGACCATAAGTTGGACCACTTGAGCCTATCTGGTTAAGTCCTGGATACTATTATATAGCCAGATAACATTCATTCTTTAAGATAAGACCCATTAACGATCGACATCTGTAGGAACTTAGTAGTGGAGTATTCAAAATTTCTGTTCTGGGCACGGACTTCTTGAACTGCAGAATCATAATCGTGGGAATCTCTTTTATCAGCTAAAGTTAAGAGACTTTCTGGATTTGAGAAGGCATACAGTTCTGGTGTACAGTTGATAAAATGAGAAGGAGAGGGCTTCCCTGGTGGCGCAGTGGTTGAGAGTCCGCCTGCTGATGCGGGAGACACGAGTTCGTGCCCCCGGTCCGGGAAGATCCCACATGCTGCGGAGCGGCTGGGCCCGTGAGCCATGGCCGCGCTGAGCCAGCGCGTCCAGAGCCTGTGCTCCGCAACGGGAGAGGCCACAACAGTGAGAGGCCAGCGTACCGCAAAAAAAAAAAAAAAAGAGAAAGTGAAAATATACATTATATAGTATCATCAGATTTACTTTTGCATATTGATCTTTTACCCTGCAACCTTGCTGAATTTGTTTACTAGTTCTAACAGTGTGTGTGTATTCCTTAGAATTTTCTATATATAAGATCTTGTCATTGGCCGTAGAGACAGTTTTATTTCTTTTCCATTCTGGATGCCTTATTAGGCATCTGGCTAGAAACTCCAGTGTTGAATAGAAGTAGTGAGAGCAGATATCTTTTTTTTGTTCCTGATCTTAGGGGGTAAGCTTTCAGTCTTTCAGCATTGTGATGTTAGCTGTTATTGATAAAGTCAGATTTAAAGGTGAACTAAGTACAAATTCTGAAGATACTTCAACTAATTACTCTAGGCTGCAGTTTCTCAGTGCAAGAGAAAGTAAGCTATTGTATCAAAGGATAGGCTGTAAGAGGCAACAAATTTTTGATGTATGTGATGCTGTTGAAAAACCATTAAAGCAGAGTTTCTCAACCTCACTACTGTTGGCATTTTGAGCTGCAAAATTCTTTGTTCTGGGGACTGTCCTGTGCATTGTAGGATGTTTAGCAGCATCCCTGGCCTCTGTTTACTAGATGCCAGTGCAGTATCCCAGTTATGAGAACCAAAGATGTCCAAACATTGCTAAATGTCACCTAGGTGATAAAATTGTCCCCAGTTGGCAACACTTACCTTAGAGCATGGACTAATCAGGCACCATTCAATAGAAATATAGTGTGAGCCACATATGGTATTTTAAGTTTTGCTAGTAGCCAAAAATGTAAGAATAGGTGAAATTTTAATAACAATTTGTTTAACTTGGTATCCAAAATACTATTTCAACATATAATCAACTAAAAAGTTTAGATATTTTACATTCTTTTTTCATATTAAGTTTTTGAAATCCAGTGTACTTTAAATTTATAGCATTTCAATTTAGATAGGAAATTTTCATCAGAAATACTTTATCTGTATTTAGATGTCAGGAAATTTACTGTTAAAAAAGTAAATTCATATACCCAAGTTTTCTTCAAACACACTTAACAGTTTTCCAATAACTGGATCTATTTTGAAATTTTAATTAATAAAAATTAAATAAAAATTTGAAATTTAGTTCCTTAGTCACACTTACCACATTTCAAGTGATCATTAGCCACATGTGGCTAGTGGCTATTGTATTGGACAGTGCAGGCCTAAACTTACATGTACATAAAAAAAGAAAGGTTCTTGATAATCTAAGAAGAATCACTCTGGACTCAAACTCAGCTACAAACACTTTTACTTATGTCTTGAGAGCCTTTTGCCCGTAAAATTCTGGGATCATAGCTTATCCTTTGGTTAATTTTTGAATCACACATAGTGTAGTCATATGTCAAAATCAGCTATACTTTTGTCACATGTAGCATTTTCCAGAATTTTAAAAAATAATTCTGCAGTAAATTTTAACTGGCAGTTCCGTTTATTAAATGGTTGTACCATGAGGAAAGTACTATATTCTGATAATGGTCCTGAAATAATAGTTATAGATTATTGGACATTTCCATTATTTGAGTGGTTTTAATACTCTGATGGGTCTGATGTATTATGGTAATAGAATTATTAGTAGGTAAAGTTAGTAGTAGGTAAGTTACCCATATCAGTATATTGTTGTCCATCTGTATTTATAGATCTTACTCCTTAGGGGTCTAGAAGAAGGTCGGGGAATTGTTAAGTGCTAGTGTTTACTGGAGTAACATTACTAGAGAGGTTTTGGATAGTTGTCCTGTTTCTTAGCCATGACTGTACATTAATTCTTTTCCTAGCCTTTCTGCTTATGGTATTCCTAACCACAGCTGCCCATTTCTCATAGAACAGAAAACGTTTTGGCCTTATTTTTGTTTTGATTATCAGTTGCTTTATCTTGAAGGTCAGAAGTTTGTTTTGATTTCTAGATTTTTGAAATGTTTAACGACGTGTTGGAGATCATCTAAATTGGCATTTCTGAGCAAACCCATGCCTTGGGCAGTGAAAGCCCTGCGTCCTAACCACTGGACTGCCAGGGAATTTCTTTTTCAGACAGAAAAATTCAAGAAATGACCTTGAAAGGGTAAGCAAACAGGAAATGCACTACTAAGGCCATTTCAGATGCCTTTCCCTTAGGAAAAGTCTTAACAACTCAACGGCAACAACAAAAATTCAAAACTATGAACAAATAGACTTGTCCTTTTTTTTTTTTTTTTTTTGAAAATGAAAAAAAAGAAAAAAAAAGGACAAGCCTGTCTGTCTTTACATTAGCTTTTTAGGATACTCCAGAATATTGTTTGAAATTTTTTCTGGGTTTGTTTTGGAGTCTGCTACTTATTCATCTTTTTTGTTTGTTCATAGTTTTGAATTTTTGTTGTTGCTGTTGAGTTGTTAAGACTTTTCCTAAGGGAAAGGCATCTGAAATGGCCTTGGTAGTGCATTTCCTGTTTGCTTACCCTTTCAAGGTCATTTCTTGAATTATGAAGAGCTGAGTTATTTAAACCATCACCTAATTTTTTGTGTTTTTTTATTGTCATTGTTTTTGCTGCTTTTAAGCTTTTTACCCTCATCTGAGGGGCTGACAATTAAGTGAACTGGTTGGTACAAACCTGGTAGTCCAGGACAATAAATATCAAACAAAATTCTGGGGCTTCCCTGGTGGCGCAGTGGTTGAGAATCTGCCTGCCAATGCAGGGGACACAGGTTCGAGCCCTGGAGCCCTGGAGCCTGTGCTCCGCAAGAAGAGAGGCTGCGATAGTGAGAGGCCCGCGCACTGCAATGAAGAGTGGCCCCCGCTCGCCACAACTAGAGAAAGCCCTCGCACAGAAACGAAGACCCAACACAGCCAAAAATAAATTAATTAAAAAAAAAAATACGGGAGTCCATGTATTTAAAAAAAAAATTTTGAATTCTGCATAAATTTGTCTTCCTAAGGGTAAGAAAATTCTTGATTGAAGCTCTCAACTTGACTCTAGATCAAGGTTCAAATATCAGTTTGTTTAGATCTGCATTCTGGTCTAATAGTTTTGAAGGAATATATATAATGTAAATGATCTGTGTTAAGAAAACCTTTGAGGAAAGGATTACTTGTTTGGGAGGTAAAAGAAGGTGCAGAAGGATAGAAGGGGTTTTAGTGGATGGTAAAGCTACAGCTGGGTAGAGAGAAAGGTGCAAGCAGGATGGGTTTAGAAGGTTTGAATGGGAACAAACTGGTATTTCTTTCACAGAGGCTTTCTAAGAGTCATTGTTTCATTTTGAGGCCACAGCATACCAATCAAAAGTTGACTGTTGAATGCTTTAGGCTTTTTTCCCCCTAATTTCTCTAGAGCTCCTTTGAAATGTATTAATTTTGATATATCAGAAGTTCCCTATAATGGCTATTGTAATTCTAAGACATTTTTAGCAAAAAAAATTGCCTTTATCAAGTTAAGCACAAGAGTTAGGATTATAGGGAAAATTGTGCCAGGAGGAGGTTGTGTCTTTGACACAGACAAATCAGTGACAAAAAGAAAAAGGAACTATGTTCATCGAGTGTGTTTGTTAATGATAGATGAGGTTCTTCAAGGAAGCAGAGGATAGGAAGGAGCCAAGTGATCAGTGACCCCAACAACTGATCCTGAAATATGGACTAAACAAAGTGAACTTCTTTCACAAATTGCCAGGTCTTGGGGAGAACTCTTAAGAGGATCTCACAGGGGACCCAAAGCAAAGTTTGACCCATCATTTTAACAGCCAGTTTTCATCAGTCTAATGAATCATTAGTCTTTAGGGCCAACTTGTGTTGATTTGGAGACTTAGTTTATGCCTCCATCTGTTCCCTATGAAGTACTTCCTTATATGTTCAACAGACACAAGACAGTAAGGGACAAAATAAGAAAACATAAGACAAGAATTTGTATAAATAGATGAACAGGAAAGTGAAAGCAAACCAAGCAGTGGGTCTGATTATCATAAAGACAGAACTAAGTGTACTAAGTAACCTTATATGAAGATCTATTTGTTTAGAACTCTTAGATAAAATAAATTCAGCAATTAGAGCTCAGTGAACCCTAGTCAAAGTTCAGATTGTTTTTGAGAAACTCACCTGGCAACAGATGTGAGGACTGTTGGAGTTTGGGACTCAAGAGGCCGCTGATCTTTCCTGTTGGTCCAGGGGTCCACTGGGATATTGCCAAGTGAGGTATTATAAATAATCTTGATGTGAGAATTGTCCAAGGAAGAGATCAAGATTACTACTTGATATCTGAAACAAAGCCTATATTACTTAAGAAAGGGAGAGTTATGCTGGTTTGGCCCGTCATTTTGAGTAAATCCAATTGCTAATTTTACATAAGGTTTTTGACTCGGGTATTGTTCTGGTGTTGTGTTGGTTACAGAGGTGGAGTGGGTTGATGTCACTCTTACAGTCATGGTTATTCTGGCCAGCTGGCTTTCAGAAGATTTAGTGATAAGTTTATTGTTGACTGGTTGACCTTCAAAAGTGTGAGACTGTCACTGAATGATTGGCTTGCAGAGGCAAGGTTGCTGAATCAAGTTATTGTTGATTACATAGATTTTGAATTGGTTCTAATTTACTTGTTACTGGCTGTAGAACAGTCAGTCTGTTATCAAGACTGGAGAGAGAGGCTTTTTTATTCCTAACAGGTTTGTTGGTTGTATAGTTTTTTTTTTAATTAGGTGAAATCCACATAACATAAAATTAACCACTTTATTTTAGTGTTTTAAAGTTTAGTTTTCATTTTTGGCTGCGCCATGCGGCTTGTGGGATCTTAGTGTCCCAACCAGGGTTTGAACCCAGCCCCTCAGCAGTGAGAGCGTGGAGTTCTAACTACTGGACTGCCAGGGAATTCCCAAAATTAACCATTTTTAAGTGGACAGTGGGAATTCCCTGGCAGTCCAGTGGTTCGGATGCAGCGCTTTCAGTGCTGTGGGCCTGGGTTTGATCCCTGGTCAGGGAACTAAGATCCTGCAGGCCTTGGGGCATGGCCAAAAAATAAAAAAATAAAATAAAGTGGACAGTTCAGTAGCACTTAGTACATTAAACAGTGACTTCCCAACCTCCCACCCTACCCCTAGTAACCACCAACCTGCTTTCTGTCTCTATGGATTTACCTTTTCTGGACATTTCATACAAATGGAATTGTATAACATGTGACCTGTTATGCCTGTCTTCTTTCACTTAGCATGTTTTTGAGGTTCCTCCACATTGTAGCATGTATCAGTACTTCATTCCTTTTTTATGGCTGAAAAACATTCCATAGCATGTATATACCACAATTGGCTTGTTATTCTTTTGTTGATAGACGTTTGGGTTGTTTTCACTTTTTCACTATTGTGAATAGTACTTCTTTGGATGTTCGTGTACAATTATTTTTATGAGTACTTGTCTTCAATTATTTTGGGTGTATACATAGAAGTAGAATTGCCGGTGATTCTGTGTTTAACTTTCTAAGGAAACACCAAACTGTTTTCCACAGCAGCTGCCACGTTTTACATTCCCACTCAGCCAGGTATGAGGGTTCCAGTTTCTTTACAGTCTCTCCCACACTTGTTATTTTGCATTTTTAAAAATTATATATAGCCATCCTAGTGGATATGTAATATTATTTCATTGTATTTTTTTTTTTGCAGTATGCGGGACTCTCACTGTTGTGGCCTCTCCCGTTGCGGAGCACAGGCTCCGGACGCGGAGGCTCAGTGGCCATGGCTCACGGGCCCAGCCATTCCGCGGCATGTGGGATCTTCCCGGCCCGGGGCACGAACCCGTGTCCCCTGCATCGGCAGGCGGACTCTCAACCACTGTGCCACCAGGGAATCCCTCATTGTGGTTTTGATTTGAATTTCCCTAATGACTAATGATGTTGAGCATCTGTCTATTCATATACTTGTTGATTGTATATCTTCTTTGGAGAAATATCTATTCAAATCCTTTCCTCATTTTTAAATCAGGGTAAAGTTTTGTTTTTGTTGGTACTGAGTTGTTAAGACTTTTTAATATATTCTGGATACGAGACCAAGATCTAGCTTAGAAGGATGTTAATATTCTTTAATTTTGGGAGAAGTCCTTGAGAATTCAGTATTGATCAGGTTTGGCTCTGAGTGACAAAAAATTCAAAGTAAATATGGTTTACACAAGAAAGAAATTGATCTCTTTTGTAAATGCAGTCTAGACATAAGCAGTTCGGGGACCTAGGTTTCTTATGTATGTATATGGACCTTGGCTTCTTATGTCTATATGTGGACCTAGGTTTCTTATGTATGAATATAGACCTAGGATTCTTATGTTGTTGCTCCACTATTCTCAATATGTGACTCCACTTCATGGTCCAAGGTGACTGCTCAAGCACCAGCCATTTTGGGTACTTTACACTCAGCACAAAGGAAGAAAGATGAAGAGGAGCATGCTCGCTTGCCTTAGGGACTGTCCTCATAAGTCACACACAACACTTTTATTTATTTCTCATTGGAAAGAATTTGTTCTTATGTTCACCACTAGCTGCAAGAGAAGCTGGAAAATATAATCTTTATTCCAAGCAGCCACATATCCAGCTAAAAATCAAGAGTTCTATTGTTGAGGAAGATGGGGAGAACAGATATGGGAGGACAACTAACAGTGTCTCTTGCAGCTCCTCTGGTATTTGTGTAAGCACTGTTGTTGCATATGCCATTAAAATGTACAATCTTGGGCTTCCCTGGTGACACAGTGGTTGAGAGTCTGCCTGCCGATGCAGGGGACACGGGTTCATGACCTGGTCCGCGAAGGTCCCACATGCCGCGGAGCGGCTGGGCCTGTGAGCCGTGGCCGCTGAGCCTGTGCGTCCGGAGCCTGTGCTCCGCAACGGGTGAGACCACAACGGTGAGGGGCCCGTGTACCACAAAAAAAAAAAAAAAAAAAGTACAATCTTTTCTATCCAATTTAAGTCTTTGTTTTTTAATTGTAGTATTTAGCTCATTTACATAATACAGTTGTGGATATATTTTATAATTAGTTTTCTGGTTGTCTCGTCTCTTGTTCCTTTGTCTCTCTTTTTCTGCCTTTTGGTTTAATGAATACTTATTTTCATTGCCTCCTATTGTCCTATTTTACATTATAAATAAAATCCATATTAGCTTATTATTTAAGGTCATCCTAGAGATTATAATGTTCATACTTGACTTAACAACATCTCATATATTAATACCTTTACCGCTTCCTGGACAATTCAAGGACCTTTATATAACTTCAGTACTATTGTTTTCTGTACTGCTATTTTCAAGTATTTTATTTTTCTTTATGTATTAAAACTAATAACGAGAATTCCCTGGTGGTCCAGTGGTTAGGACTTGGCGCTTTCACTGCCATGGCCCAGGTTTGATCCCTGGTTGGGAAACTAAGATCCTGCAAACTGCATGGCACAGCCAAAAAACAAAACATAAGATGTTATTGTTTTTTAAGTCTGTATATTAATTTATATGTGTCATCATTACTATTTGTATTGCTTTTCACTCTTTTCTGCATCTTTGGCAGTTCTTTTCTTTCATCACCTTGACAGTATCATTCATTTGTCTTTTGGAGTTCCATTGTTCTGTTGCAAAAAATCTGTAAGTGCTATTATTCGTTTTAAAGAAATGTCACCCTTGCCCCACCCTACCCCCAGCTGCTTTTAAGATTTTTCTCTTTGTTTTGTTTATGGTGTCAGATCTTTTCTGCTAGGAGTTGCAAATGTACTTGAATCTGCAATTTGATTTTTTTAGTCATTTTGGGACAATTCTTAGGCATGAATTCTTCAAATATCATGTTTGCTCTATTCTTCTTTCCACTCCTACTTAATTAGGACTTTCACAATGAACCATATGTGTCTTAGATTCTCTTCTGTTTTGTTGTTGTTTTATTCTTTTTCTTTTCATGTTCAGCCTGGATTTTTTTCTATTGACCTATCTTCTAATTCACCAGTCTTCTCTTCAGCTGTGTCTAATCTGCTGTTTAACTCATCTACTGAGTTCTTAATTTCAGTTGCATTATTTTTCAATTTTATAATATCTATTTAATTCTTTTATTGATTTGAACACTGCTAAAATTCTTCATCCTGTGTCTTTTCTTGAACATATTACAGTTACTTAGAAGTTATTTGGAAGCCCATGTTTGATAATTCTTAATGCCAGTTTCTCTTTTTCTCTTGATTTTCAATCATTTGTTGTTGCCTCCTGGTATGGTAGGTAATTCTTGCCTGAATGCCTGACATTGTACATGAAAAATTATTGAGATGGTGATATTAACTCTTGATGATGTTATCTTCTTTCACAAAGGATTTACTTTTTTGCTTCTAGCAGGCAGTTCGTATAAGAACAGATCAGTGTAAGAATTAGCTGGTTCAAAGCTGATCTTTGGCCCCCTTTTTTTTTTTAATTTTATTTTTTCTTTGGCTGCATTGGGTCTTCATTGCTGCATGTGGGCTTTCTCTAGTTGCGGCGAGTGGGGCTACTCTTCCTTGCAGTGCGCGGGCTTCTCATTGCGGTGGCTTCTCGTTGCAGAGCATGGGCTCTAGGCACGTGGGCTTCAGTAGTTACAGCATGCAGGCTCAGTAGTTGCGGTGCATGGGCTTCAGTAGTTGTGTGAGGGCTGAGTAGTTGTGGCTCGTGGGCTCTAGAGTACAGGCTTAGTAGTTGTGATGCATGGGCTTAGTTGCTCTGTGGCATGTGGGATCTTCCTGGGCCAGGGATCGAACCTGTGTCCCCTGTATTGGCAGGTGGATTCTCAACCACTGTGCCACCAGGGAAGTCCGATCCTCAGTCCTTTTGAGGGTTGGTATATTTACATTTCATCTAGCGCTCTTTTACCTTGGCTGATCCTGAACTCCAATTTTTATATCCCCACACCTCTAAGAATGCCTTAAACTCTACTTACCTTTTCAACCTCTGGGCTGCCACTTTCTGCTCAGCTTTTCCCACCTTTAGCTTTTCAGCCTTGGGCCCCTGCTTATGAATAGGCCGTTGCCTTAAGGGGAAAACAAATGCTAAATATCAGTCTCACTTCCATGCTTCCCTTCTGCACATGATCTGGATTCTTCAGGTCCTTACTGCCTTGGTGGCCCTGGTCTTTTCAAGCAGACCACAGAGATCTCCATCTTTATATCTGTATCTATAATTATATCTAATTTTTGGCTAGGGTAGTTGGCCTGATAAAAGTTAGTCTACTGTAGCCAAAAGCAGAAGTCCCCATAATCTGTTCCATGACAAAAACTCCTACTAGAGGAAAGCAGGTACCTAGATTATTCCTAGAATATCAACTCCATTCATTTTCTCCTCTCTCTTCTTTTAAAAACTTTATCGCCTTCATAGCAATACTCTATACATATGCAATATTTGGGTAGCTCTGCTTGAGCACGCTCTGGAACCCTTTACCCCTCTACGTCATGTCTCAGTCTATGTAGAGCTTTTATATACTTTCACCAACTCATGCTTGGATGGAGAGAGGCTGTGATGCAGAAGCACTGGCAAAGCCAGCTGCAGATTACACTTTCCGTTTTCATTTGATCTCAAACTAGAATCCGATCTGTCTTGGTTCAGGAACTTTCACTGTGTGTTTTACTTTGCATTTAGCTTAGTCTTTTCGCCTGGTGTAGACTCTATATCGATTTTAGTTCACAAAAGTGACTCACCCTGAGAGGCTGTATATATTCAGTTTGTTGCCGGGAAGAACATAGATATGCCAAGTCAATCCTTGAGTTAAACCTTTTTTTTCTTTTTTTCCTCCCAAATGCTCACCAGTGTGAAAAGGCTTCCTGAATGATGGGTGCCTTTCACTGTCCACCTCCTCCATCTCTCCTTCAGATAAATTTATCAGTATAACTTGGGACAATATGCAGAAGTGGCTGCATTTTAATTCATAAGCAGAGACCCTCATTGATACTACATTTACTCCTAAATCCGAGATACAGCAATTACCCTAATTTTACCTAAAACAGAATTTAACAAATAGAACACACCAAGACTTTTCAAGAGGTACTTGTACATGGAGAATTTTAAATGAATCTATTTTCATTTTCTCTACTCCCATGTACTCTCCAAAAATCGATCTTCCTGTTAATATACCTGTCTCAGACTGATTCTCTTTCCTGCCATCTCTTGGCATATTTGTCCTTCTGTTTACAGAATTAAGAAATAATTCTCACCCATCTATCTCTAATTTTACAGTGGCCAAGGTAGGGAAAACAGAAAACCCCCGGGAGCCTAGAGAGGTAATTTTAAATATGTTGAGAAAGATGTTTGTAAGGGCTAACAAATCCTTTCTTGCAACTCAGTGGTTTTCAGTTGCTTACTTTTGATAAAATAAAAGCCTAATAGAGGGACTTCCCTGGCGGTCCAGTGGTTAGGACTCCGCACTTCCACAGCTGGGAGCATGGGTTTGACCCCTGGTCGGGGAACTAAGATCCTGCGTGCCGCCTAATAGAGCTGTCAGTCAATACATCATTAGAAATTATTTCATGTTTAGCATATTACTCAGAAAAATTTAATGAATGCAATGACATTGAGTAACAAAGACTGAGTTACTATAAAACTCCATTTTCATCTACTTATTGACATGAAGAGTTTTCTCAGTGATTTTATTTATAAATAGGAAAAATAGGGATAGAATTTATGTCAACTGCTATCTTAGTTATATATTTATAAGTAATTATAGTAATATATAGTTATAAGTAATATATATATATATATATATATATATATCTGTGGAACTATGAACTAAAAAATATAAAACTACAAACCAGTCTCAACTCTCTAATAAGAGATGAATTTCCAGTAAGATTTAAAATATTTTATGCTTAATTACCTATAAAATTTTTAATGTTTATGTTTTTATTATTTGTGTTCTAATAGTTATTTAATAACAATCTAGAAAAATATTTTTAATACCTATAGCTTAGTCACAGGAAATCAATATTTAAATTTTTAAATTTATATTCATATTTTTACTATACAGCAGTATTATAGGGGGATAAAGAAAATATTTTAAGCATTCCAAATATACTATAATTCTATAAGGGAAATGGAGTAAAAATACAGATCCAGTGAATGATGTTAAATGTCTGACTGTTGAAGAGTTTTCTTGTATTATTTTATTGATGATGGGAATCAAATTGCTATAGCATTTAGATTCTATTAGGTATATTTAAGAGAATGATATAACAGTTTCTATTTTTAAAAATGCAAGTGTTTATAGTATGCCCCTGAAATTATCTTATTTATACCTATTTAAACTTACGATGATAAACTTTAGTTACCAATTTTAAAATATGTGAAGTGGTACATACTTTCCCAAAATTTGTTTGGGAAATTCTGTTCTGGCAGATGGAAACAGAAAGGTTGGCAGCAGGTTCCCATACAAGTTAAACAGACCTACACAGACAGCTCTTTATTGATAGTTTTAGAGACATTTTAAAATGTTTCTTAATTTTAGATTTGGTGCTAGAGAGTTTGTCAGGAATAGCATGTCACACTATCTTCCAGGTGAGCCAGTCAAGTCATGGTGCTAGAAATGTTGAAGAAACTTCTGTACTGCTTGGGTCAGATCTTTCAAAGGCTACATTGCTAAGATTCTAGCCGTTGCCTGAAAAAAAGAGAAATCAAACAGAACTCTATGTAGTCAAAGCCTAATTCTTCCATAATAACAGAACAGACAGCTCTTACAAAGTGAAAAGTTTACATTTTCTTTTTTTTAAAAAATACATATTTATTAATTTATGTTAAATAACAATAGCAAATCCATCACCTGTTAATATAGAACTGGCATGTTTTTATGACAAATAATTATATTTTCCGAAATAAAATGTTTAGTGAGAGAGCAACATAGTTTTACAATTTTTGCAAATTTCTTTAATGTCTGACTTGTTAGAAGGCAGCTGGATTCTCATGTCTGCTTCTGCTTTCAATTGGCTGCCATCTGTTGTTTTGGTTGAAGTATATTTAAAAAAAAACAAAACAAAACTAGCCCCACACAGGTATGTAAAGGTTACATTTTCTATCAGCAAAAGAGTATACATTTTGACATGTCTTACTAGAAGTGAGTTTTTAGTTGTCACAAGATTACAATTAAGTAGTTACATTTTTTGGAAAGCACTTTCCTTAATTTAATACCCTTTCATGCCTGTGTAACTCAAGATTTGTCATAATCTGCTTGACAGTAGTTCTGAGAACAGTCCTATAGAATTTCACATCTTGTTTCCTCATCTTAAGTCCTGAATGGATGGTGAGTTTAAGCAAATACTTTTCTACATCTAATTAAATGACAAGGTTTTCTTTTTTCATTCTCTTTATCCTTGTGGTGATTACCTAAATAGATTTTCTAATCTTGAACCATCCTTGCATTCTTAGTATAAACTCTACTTGGTCATGATCAATACTATTATTACTAATAATATATTTGTGGATTTTAAAGATATTTTTTCAAAGTCTGCTTCTTTGTTCACAAACCACCCTATGATAATCTTTATTGTACTGTATTTATATTCATAAGTGAGATTAACCTATAATTTTCTTTCTTATATTGTTTCTGTTTGGTTTTGGTATCAATGATATACTAGTATATCAATGATATAATAGCTCATATTAAAAAAATGAGTTAGGGTTCTTGAGTGTTTGATAAAACTCACTTGTAAAGTCACCTGGGCCTGGTGCTTTTGTTTTGTGGAGTGGAGTGGGCAGATACTCAACTAACTTTCTCTAATGGTCATAGACTCTTTAAAATGTTCTATTTTTCCACAAGTTAGTAAGTTTTATTTTCTTAGGAAATTATTCATCTGTTTTTAAATGGATTGGTATAAAGTTATTCATGGTATTTTCTTATGATTTTTAGTATTTATACACTATTTGTATGATTTTTCATCCCTAATATTATTGATTTGTGCCTTATTTCTCTTTTTTCTTTCTTTTTTCTTTTTTTTTTTTTTGCGGTATGCGGGCCTCTCACTGTTGTGGCCTCTCCCGTTGCAGAGCACAGGCTCCGGACGCGCAGGCTCCGGACACGCAGGCTCAGCGGCCATGGCTCACGGGCCCAGCCGCTCCGTGGCATGTGGGAGCCTCCCAGACCAGGGCACGAACCCGCGTCCCCTGCATCGGCAGGTGGACTCTCAACCACTGCGCCACCAGGGAAGCCCTCTCTTTTTTCTTGATCAACCTAACTAAAGATATATCTAGGTAATCTTTTCAGAGAACAGGTCTTTGTTTTGTTTAACCACTCAGATTCTTTTATGTTTCATTAATTTTTTTCTGTTATTTTGTTATACTTGTAATAGTTTATTCTTTTTGTAACTTCTTGAGTTATTCATTGATCTTCTATAGTTTTTGTTTTCTAATAGATGTATTTGAGAGATATATTTCTCTCTTTATATTACTTGAACCCTTTTCCACAAGTATTGATATGTGGTACTTTTTCATTTCATAATTTTCAATATGACTGTTAATTTGACTCAGTTATCTAAAAGTGAGAGTTTAAATTTTTTTTGTTGTTGTTTAAAAAATATACAAAGCATTTTGGCCTTCATTTTTATTTTCACTTTTTGAAATAAATTTCTATGTATACTTCATTGTGTTTATTATTTCTACTTTGTTGTGGTTACTGTTTTTCCCTTTGCATACTCTAATCCTTAGAAGTGAATCACTAAGACCAGCTCACACTCGAGGGGTTAAAAAGTAGACTCCACGTTTTGAAAGGAGGAGTGTCAAAGAATTTGTGGACATACTTTAAAATCCCCACAGTGGAGATAATGCACATACAGATTTTGGTGGAGCACAATGTTGTGCTAAAAACAGTGTTCTTTCTAATTTATCAAAGCTATGAAGCAGAAGTGAATTTGAAATTGGTTGCAGTGACTGTATTATTTATTATAACAACTAAAGTGTGATATACTGCCAAATAGCCCTGTAGTTAATTTACACACACATACACTTTACACTAACTGAACTATTAAACATTTAAGCTAATATTAAAACAAAAAATAAAAATTAATTTTAAAAATATGATATTTACAATACACTGTGGGAGCCATCCACCTACTTCAAAAATGTATAATTATTTTAAAGTGACTGCTCATAGACAATTGTTTTATTACATGCTACTGCAAAAAGTGCATTTATATATCACTCAGTCTGTGAAGCATGACTTTCCGTTTAAATTAAGTGATTATTCTCAAGTAATTTCATTATTTTCTGTTCTCATTTTTATTTCACACATGAAAAGCAAAGCTATCATTGTTGATGTGTTGCAGTTAAATAATGTCAATATCATCAGCTATGTCAAAAGAAATCAGTTAAGTCAATGCCAAAATTGGTCCAAAAATTTTAAAACTCAATTCAAGGAACTGAATAAACCTCTTGGATATTCATTCCGTTGAAGATACAACCAACATCTGACAACATTGTGCATGTTACAAATTAAGTTAAAAAGCTCCACATTGAATAGAAAGCTGTTTGACGGTTTTATTAGTTATTACTGTGTAACAAATCACCCCAAACCTTAATTTAAAACAAACATTTATTTTCTAACACAATTTCTATGGGTCAGGAATTTGAGGCTGGCATAACTGGGTGGCTCTATTTTGGGGTCTGTCATGAAGCTGAGGTCAAGATGTTGGCTGTGGCTGCAGTTATCATCTGAAGGCTTGATCGGGGTCTGAGGATACTCTTCCAAATGATTCACTCACATGGCTGTGGGCAGGAGACTGTGGCCTCTCACCACTTAGGTGTCTTCAAGGGGTTGAGTTTTCTTACAAACATGGCATCTGAATTCCTCCAGAGAGAGTGACCCAAGACAGTAAGACAGAAGCTGTAATACCTTTTATGGCCAACTCTGAAAAGTCTACCTCATCACTTTTGGGCTCTCTAATACTTACACTCCTAGCTGTGGCATGTTTAGCCCCACTCTGCACTAGTGCCATGTTACACATGCCAGTCACTGTATCTTGTGCCCTCCATTTAAGCATACTTCACTAATGATTACTTGTACCTTAGATAGAATAGGTCTACCAGGTCATCAAGGACTGACTTAGCCCATCAACGTAGGTTATGCCTTCCTTCTGAAAGCAGAGGTTGGCACAATCAGCCAGTTCTCTGACTCTTGTGTAAACTGCTCTAGTGAGATGCTCAGCTAGCACTGAAGCAAGGGATGTAATGGCCACTGGTTCATGTTCTCTTCTTAGGTCCAGTGTCTGTATTCCTAGGGCCAGTTCAGGGTAAGCCCAGCCCTTGCCAGTGTAGGGGCCCCCTTTTCCTCTGCTGAGACAGGGGAGTTGCTCAGACTTCTACAACCATTACTGCACCTATGAAGGGGGATGGGCATCCCTTACCAAAGCCTCTATTCCTGTGGTTATCAATCCTGGCTCCATATTAGAGTCATATGGGGAGTTTTAAAAATATACTGATATCCAGCTCTCATCCCTCAAGATTCTGATTTGATGGTGTATGGTGGGGCTCCTGGCATCATTATATTTTGAACTACATTCAGGCAATTATAGTCTGCAGTGAGGGTTAAGAAGCATTGATCGATTTTCTCCCTGGTTAACTCGAACAGGGGTTGTCAAACTTTCTGTAAAGGGCCAAGTAGTAAATATTTTAGGCTTTATGGGCAACTATTTAACTCTGCCAGTGTATCGCAAAAGCAAATGAATGAATGAAAAGCTGTGGTCCAATAAAACTTTATTTACAAAAGCAGGTAGTGGGCTAGATTTCACCTGTGGGCTGTATTTTGCCAGCCCTTGAACTAGATCAACACAACATGAATAGCACCCCAAAGCTGTTAACAGAAGCCTCTGTCAGTGCCACCAAACTTCAGGAGGCTCACTAATGTATTCTGAATTCTGGCAATGGTGAATGGTTAAATTTCACTGGTTGTCACCTGTTTGAAACCAGCTGGTTATCATAGCCCTAGCTGTAGTGTCTTGAATAGGATTGGACCCGTAGGACCTAACCTTTAACCAAAATCTCAACTATCACCGTATTGTGGCAGTTATGCTCAGGGGCTCTGAGCCAGAAGACCCAGTCTGTGGGACTCTTTTGTCACACGAGCTATGATATTCACTGCAGTGTCTCAGCAGAAGGCCCTGTGGACATGCAATCACTGTTCTTAGTCCCTGGTATCTCCCCCACTTGGCTGAAGATGCATGTTGGAAGATAAATCTTCATGGATCTCTTGTGTTTCTTCATGTCTTGAAATTAAGGCACTAACTTCCCTTTGTTCTGGATTATCTCTTCAATAATATTTGTATAGGGCTTCCCTGGTGGTGCAGTGGTTAAGGATCTGCCTGCCAATGCAGGGGACATGGGTTCGAGCCCTGGTCCAGGAAGATCCCATATGCCATGGAACAATTAAGCCCGTGTGCCACAACGACTGAGCCTGCGCTCTAGAGCCCACAGCCACAACTACTGAGCCTGCGTGCCACAACTACTGAAGCCCGTATGCCTGGAGTCCATGTTCTGCAACAAGAGAAGCCACTGCAATGAGAAGCCCATGCACTGCAATGAAGAGTAGCCCCTGCTCACCGCAACTAGAGAAAGCCCGCGCGCAGCAACGAAGACCCAACGGAGCCAAAAATAAATAAATAAAATAAATAATTTTTTAAAATACATTTGTAGAGCGACAATCCTTTAGAAAATAGTGATAGTGTCTCTCTCCAAAGCAGAGAGAAGACATTTCTCAAAGAGCAGTTACTCTTACCGTCCAGTCTAATAAACACAGTGTCTCCACAGCAAAGGGAAGGCATGCTTAATGCCCACACGGAAAAATTGGGGTTCCCTTAAGTTCAGGGTTTCTCTTCTATAATGCAACCCACTGTGTATACTAGTTATCCTTCTGGGTCCATCCATGTTACTCCCATAGGACTCCAGGGCAAGGAGAAGCTGATGAAAATATGCTGATGCTCATATTAATTGATAAGCTGAGTAGTAAAGTTCTCTGTCTCTGATCGAGAAGCATTCTTTCTTCTGCCAACAGTGAGAGTGTGTCAGGTTAACCTGTTAGCTTACAAGTAGGGTAAAATCTCAGATCCTTTACATTTCTTGACAGTGCCATGTCCTGCAGTGTTTTCTGTGGAACCGCCATTAGTGCTGGCTTACTGGAGCCAATGGGCCTTCATACGGTAATTCACTCCCCAAAATGTTATGGCACGTTTGCAAAATTACTGTCATAGGACCCACAGCCAAGGGCTATAGGTTGGAAACAAGTCTCCCTGGTGACCTGTACTTCACACTCCTTTCCCACTCTTCACTTAAATCATGAGGTTTTTCTTACCAATTCTACTGCCTATGCCAATGAGCTAAGCCAATCTAGTTGGAGTTTATAGATCTGTGAGAATGACAGTGAAACTCAGCCTAAGTTGTTTTCACTTTGCCATTTGGAGCAAAAATCAAATTCATGGCCTAAAGATGAAATTAAAGGTATGACTATAAAATCCTTCACTAAGACCTCGGAAAGATCAAAGGTGGTGTCTTAGAGCATTTTCAGTCAGAATAAAGGCTCTTTAAATATTTTAAGGATGAGCCTCACAGATTCTCTTAAATAATAGGGCCTCTAGGAAGCTTAAGGGCATTAACCCTAAGATATCTCAACAGAAGCCCAAGGTAGAGCAGAGCTTATCTTGAAAAGATTTATGTGTGTGGCATATATCTAATCGAGTTAACCCCAAAATGATTTTCAGGAGAACTTAAAGTTTTAAAGAGAACTACGTCAGTGGAAATACAACTTGGACTGAGACCATCCAAAATGAAAAGAGATTTTGGACCTCTAAACATCTATAAGCAGGGACCAGCCTGAGAAAACGACTCAGATGCAAACATGTGCTACCTTTATCTTGTGGTTTAACAACCCATGCAGGATATTGTAGTGAATACTGAAGCTTGAGGAAGTTCTAGGAAGTGGTCCATTTCATCTCTATGTAAAAATTAGTGGCATCCAAGTGTTCATATTTTTCATTTGTGACTTCTCTTTTTCATTATCAATATAATCAGAATTTCTCATTTTTCAGATATTTGTCCTTTGATATATTATTGTATCTTTCTTTTAAAATCAATTTTTGGGAATTCCCTGGCAGTCCAGTTGTTAGGACTCAGCGCTTTCACTGCCGAGGGCCTGGGTTCAATCCCTGGTCAGGGAACTAAGATCCCACAGGCTGCACAGTGCGGCCAAAATAAATTAATAAATAAAAATGAAGTCAATTTTTGCTCTCATCTATATCATATTGCCAATTTTCCTACTTTTTTAGAGAATTTATTCTAGCTTCTCAAATTGGATACCTAGTATATTAATTCTAAGCCTTTCTTCTTTTCTTTTATAAGCATTTAAGGCTGTAAATTTCCTTCTAAGTTTTACTTCCACTGAATTCCCTAAGTTCTGATGTTGAAATTTTCATATAATTCAGTCATTTAAAAAATGCCCATTATCACTTAATTTTGACCTATAAATTATTTAGAAGCATGTTTTAAATTTTGCAAATGTATGAAGAGTTTTAAAATTTATCTTTTTCTTAGTGATTTATAACCTAATTACTTTATAATCAGAGAATATGAGCTATATGATACTGATTCTTTGATTATTACAGGGACTTGCTTTTGGCCTAATAGGTAATTATGTTTGTAAACATCCCATGTATGCTTATGTATTCTCTAATTGTTGGCTCCAGAGCTCTATTGTACGTTAGTCTATAAATCAAACATTTCTATTGTTCAAATCTACCTTTATGTTTTTTGTAAATCTTGATGTTGTGGTAATTGAGAGGGGATTTGAAATCTTCCTGTATGACTGATTAGTCAGCTTAAACTTGCATTTCTCTTTTTATTTTATATAGTATGAGGCTCTTTTACAGTTACATTCAAGTTTATAACTGTGAATATCTGCCTGTACACCTTTTATCATTCTTTAGTGTTCATTTCTATCCCTAGTAACGCTTGTAACTTATTGTCAGTGTATTAGCTTCCCAAAGCTGCTGTAACAAAATACCACACAGCTGGGTGGCTTAAAACAATAGAAATTTATTCTCTCAGAGTTCTGGAGGCTAGAAGTCTGAAGTCAAGGTGTCAGCAGGACCATGCTCCCCATGAGGGCTTTGGGGAAGAATCCTTTCTTGCCTCTTCCAGCTTCTGGTAGTTGGTGGCAATCCTTGACACTCCTTGGCTTGTAGACTCATCACTCCAATCTCTGCCTCATCTTCATGTGGTATTTTCCCTGTGCCTGTGTCTCTACATCCAAATATCCTTCTTCTTACAAAGACAACCATCACATTGGATTTAGGGCCCACCCTAGTCCAGTATGATGTCACCTTAATTACATCTGCAAAGACCCTATTTCCCAATAAGGTCACACTCACAGGTTCTGGATGGACGTGAATTTTGGGGGGAACACTATTCAACCCAGTATAGTCAACTATTAATGTAGCTATCTCAGCTTGTTGATTTGTCTAATATATCTTTTCCCATCCTTTTATTTCCAATCTTAAAATGTACTATACTTCAGGTAAGTCTCTTAGAATCACTGTATAATTGAAATTAAAAAATTATAACATTTTCTTTTAGCTAGTGAGTTTAATTCAATTACTTGGATAACTGAGATATTCTAAATTATATCTCATTACCTTGATTTACCCCCTTTTTTGGTCTTTTTTTTAGCTTAAAAAAAATTTTTTTTAAATTAATTTATTTTATTTTTGGCTGTGTTGGGTCTTCGTTTCTGTGCGAGGGCTTTCTCTAGTTGCGGTGAGCGGGGGCCACTCTTCATCGCAGTGCACGGGCCTCTCACTGTCGCGGCCTCTCTTGTTGTGGAGCACAAGCTCCAGATGCGCAGGCTCAGTAGTTGTGGCTCATGGGCTTAGTTGTTCCGCGGCATGTGGGATCCTCCCAGACCAGGGCCCGAACCCGTGTCCCTGCATTGGCAGGCAGATTCTCAACCACTGCACCACCAGGGAAGCCCTATTTGTCTTTTTTTTAATTGAGTCTTTTTGTTTTATAATTTTCTGTTTTTCTCTCCTGTTTCTAGTATTTTGGTGGTTACCCTTGAACTCTGACCATACTGTATTAGCTTCCTATGGCTGCTGGAACAAATTACCGTAACCTTAGTGGCTTAGAACAACAGGAACTTATTCTCTTGCAGTTCTGGTGGCCAGAAGTCTGAAATGGGGTTCTCTGGGCCAAAATCAAGGTGTCAGCAGGGTCTCACTCCCTTGGAAGGCTTTAGGAGAGGATCATTTCCTTGCCTTTTCTAGCTTCCAGGGCTGATTCCTTGCGATCCTTTAGTTCGTGGTCCCCTGTTCCACCTTCAAAGCCAGCAGCATCGTCATAATAAACTTCTCCTCTTTTGTATTAAAATATCCCTCTGCCTCTCTCTTTTGTTTTTCTTGTGGTACGCGGGCCTCTCACTGTTGTGGCCTCTCCCATTGTGGAGCACAGTCTCCGGACGCGCAGGCTCAGCGGCCATGGCTCAAGGGCCTAGCCGCTCTGCAGCATATAGGATCTTCCCAGACTGGGGCACGAACCCGTGTCCCCTGCATCAGCAGGCGGACTCTCAACCACTGTGCCACCAGGGAAGCCCCTGCCTCTCTCTTATAATACACTTGTGATTACACTTAGGGCCTACCTAGATAATCCGGGATAATCTTCCCATCTCAAAATCCTTAATCACTTCTGCCAAGTTCCTTTTGTTGTATAAAGTAACATTCAAAGGGTTCTAGGGGTTAGAATATAGATATCTTTGGGGACCATTATTCAGCCTACCACACATACATATTAAGTACTACTTTTACCTCCTGAACATTGCAAAGAATTTAGAACACTTTCACCCTAATCAAAATGCCCTACCTAATTTAACACAGCTGTTCAATATTTATTATTTCTATTTTCAAACCAATTAAATCACACTGTAATTACTAGTAGTATTTTATATAATGTTTGTTTGCATTTATGTACATCTTTCACATTTTATTTGCTATCAGTTATTTTTTCCATTTGAGACCCCTGGGATGTTTTTCCTTTTTTTCTGAAATACGTTTTTAGAAGTTCCTTTACTGTAGATCTCTTATTGGTAAACGCCTTCATTTTTACCTGTAAATGTTACTTTTTAAAACCTCACTTGTAAGAGTTTTGCTGGAAACACAATAGGTGGACCACTACTCTCAACATTTTGAAGATCTTACTCCACTGGCTTCTGGCTTCCACTGTAGCTGTTTAAGAATTCTGTTGTTGTTTCAATTATAGTTCTTTTATAGCAGGGGTTGGCAAACATATTAAAGGAACAAAGAGTAAATATTTTGTGGTTTGTGGGCCATATGGTTTCAATGGTAACTGTTGCAGTTACTCAGTTCTGCCACTGAAGTCCAAAGCAGCCACAGGCAATGCAGAAATGAACCGGAGTGGCTGTGTCCTAACATTTTATTTACAAACACAGTTTGTCAACATCTGCTTTATAGTGATGTGTACCTTCCTTCTCTTTGATTGCTTTCTAAAATCTCTTTGTCTTTGGTGTTTTGCAATATCACTACTATATGTCTAGGTGTGGATTCTCCTTTATCCATTTTTTGCTTCCAGGATTCATCTTCTTTTTAATTAATTAATTAATTTATTCTTGGCTGTGTTGGGTCTTTGTTGCTGCGCAAGGGCTTTCTCTAGTTATGGCAAGCAGGGGCTACTCTTCGTTGCAATGCGTGGGCTTCTCATTGCGGTGGCTTCTCTTGTTGCGGAGCATGGGCTCTAGAATGCAGGCTTCAGTAGTTGTGGTGCATGGGCTCAGTAGTTGTGGTGCATGGGCTCAGTAGTTGAGGCTCACAGGCTCTAGAGTGCAGGCTCAGTTGTTGTGGCACATGGGCTTAGTTGCTCCACAGCATGTGGGATCTTCCCGGACCAGGGCCTGAATCTGGGCCCAAACCCATGTCCCCTGCATTGGCAGGGGGATTCTTAACCACTGTGCCACCAGGGAAGGCCTATAATTTCTATCACTTTGAAAAATTTTGGCTATCAGCTCTTTAAACACTTTTTTTTCAGTTCTCCTACTCTTTCTCTTCTCTTTCTGGGAATTTGACTGCATATATACTGTCCTGCTTTATATTGTCCCACAGATCACTGAGGTTTTGTTCCTATATTTTCAGTGTTTTTTGTTTGGTTTTAAATCTCCCTTTTTGTATTTGGATCATGCTGTCACTGTTTTCTCATTCACTGATCTTTTCCTCTGCTAATCCCTTGTAGTGATAATTTTACTTCAGATATCATATTTTTGATCTTTAGAAGTTCCACTTAGTTCTTTTAAAATGTTTACTTCTCATTATATTCAAGTTTTTCTTTATATCTTTGTACTTATTCATAATATTTATAATAACTATCTTAAAGTCCTTGTTTAGTAGTTTATAATCTATCATTGTTGGGTCTGTTTCTACTGATTGATTTTCCCCTGGTTATGGTCTATATTTTCCTGATTTCTTCACATTGTTGCAGGAAAGAATCCAAGAGCGAGCCATAGTAAAGTGAAAGGTTTATACAGGGAGATACACACTCCAAAGACAGAGTGTGGTCCATCTCAGAAGATGAGAGAGGCCTCATCTTCTTTTTAAAAGGTCAGTTCAGGAAAAACATTAGCCATTACCTTTCCAAACAGTGTCTTTCTTACATTCTTTTTGGGATTCTTGTTTTGCTAGACCTTTGCATTCTATCCTCCATAATCATTATTTTTCTTCATGTTTTCTTTTTGTCTCTCAGAGCTACATTCTGTGAGTTTCTTTCAGTTCATTAACTCTCTTGTTAGCTATCTTTTTTACCCTCTCCACAGTAGCTTCTTTAAAAAAAAATTATTTTTGGCTGCATTGTGTTTTTGTTGCTGTGTGCGGGCTTTCTCTAGTTGCAGCGAGCAGGGGTTAAACTTCATTGCAGTGTATGGGCTTCTCATTGCGGTGGCTTCTCTTGTTGCGGAGTACAGGCTCTAGGCGCGCAGGCTTCAGTAGTTGCAGCACGTGGGCTTAGTTGCTCCATGGCATGTGGGATCTTCCCAGACCAGGGCTTGAACCCATGTCCCCTGCATTGGCAGGCAGATTCTTAACCATTGCACCACCAGGGAAGTCCCCATAGTGGCTTTTGATTTCAGGAATTCTATTTCTCATTTCTAAAAGTTGCCTTGAATTTCTTCTTTCCAAACAGTATCTTCTTGTGTGTCTCCTTCGTGACTATGTTAGCTCTAAATATTTCAAATATTCTATATAACAATTCCAGTATCTGCATTCCTTGGGTGACCAATTCTGAGTTAATTTTTTTCCCTCCGCTCTAATTGACTGTTTGCAGAATATGGGTATTTCCCTGGCTTTGGCTATTAGCTTGCTAGGGTTGCCATGACAAAATAACACAGGATGAATGGCTTAAACAGCAGACATTTATTTCCTCACTGTTCTGGAGTCTAGGAGTCCAAGATCAAGGTAGAAGCAGGTTGTTTTCTCCTCAGACCTCTTTCCTTGGCCTGAAGGTGGCCACCTTCTGTGTCCTCACATGGTCTTTCCTCTGTGTGCAAGCATTCCTGATGTTTTTTAATCTCCTTTCCTTAAAAGGACACCAGTCACACATGCATCCCAATGTTCACTGCAGCACTATTTACAATAGCCAGGTCATGGAAGCAAATGTCCTTCATCGACAGACGAATGGATGTCCATCGACAGACGAATGGATAAAGACGATGTGGTGCATACATACAATGGAATATTACTCAGCCATAAAAAGGAGCAAAATTGGGTCATTTGTAGAGACGTGGATGGACCTAGAGACTGTCATATGAGTGAAGTAAGTCAGAAAAAGAAAAACAAATATCATATATTAACACATATATGTGGAATCTAGAAAAATGGTACAGATGAACCAGTTTGCAAGGCAGAAATAGAGACACAGATGTAGAGAACAAATGCATGGACACCAAAGGGGAAAGGGGGGGTGGGATGAATTGGGAAATTTGGATTGACATACATACACTAATATGTATAAAACAGATAACTAATGAGAACCTGCTGTATAGCACAGGGAACTCCACTTCACTGTACAGTAGAAACTAACAACATTGTAAAATAACTATACCCCAGTAAGAAAAAAAAAGAACACCAGATTGGATTAAGGCCCACCCTAATGGCCTTTTTATTTAACTACCTCTCTTAAGGCCCTATCTCTAAATACAGTCATATTCTGAGGTAAGAGGGGATTAGGGCTTCAACACATGCATTTGGTGGTGGTGACAGGGGTGGGGTAGCGGGGGAGACACAATTCAGTCTGCAACAGCTATGTATGTGAAGTCCTTGGTGTTTTATATAGCATTTCTATGTTTAGTTTCCTATGTTGATAGAAGTCCTCTATACTCATTTAAAAGTATTTCAAACATTATTTGAAAAAGTATTCAGGACCTCATTCCCCAAAACTATGACTAAGAGCCCACAATAAAATTCTAAGGTTAATTTTTTTTTCTCCTGGGATACAAGAGGTTATTTACTATAAGACTTCATTCAGATGGCACTGTTTCTGGGAATGGAAATTTATTTACAGATATCAGATTTAAGATAATACTAATTTTGACATTTTTGCTGCTTAAAGCAGCATAAGCAAAGAAAAAGACAGCTTTTGGAGTCAGATCTGTGTTTGAAATGTTGCCATACTGTTTTCACTCTTTACTACTGTGCTTCTTTGAACAAATTATTTAACCTTTCTGAACATCAAAGGTGGATAATTCTATTCTTTCTGTGGATTATCCAAAGGATTAAATGAGCATGCCATCTAAAGCAATAGTTCTAAAATTTGACAGGGTGACTAAAGAATGTTGAGAGGTACATTTTAAAAAATACAGTTTTAAGGTCTGGTCAGCAGAATATTCCATGGGTTTATGGTGGGGCTTAGGAATGCATAATCTTTAACTTCCTCAGGTGATTCTGAATGTAGCCAAATTAAAAAATTATAGATTGCTCTCACTCTGGTCCTACACAGTCCTGCTAATTGATTTTGATAAATACAGCTGACCCTTGAACAACACCGGGGTTAGGGCACTGACCCCCCTCACAGTCAAAAATCCACATATAACTCTACAGTCAGCCCTCCATGGCATCCATGGCTTTAACCAACCACTGATAGTGAAATACTGTAGTGTGTCTTTATTGAAAAAGATCTGTGTATAAGTGGACCCGTACAGTTCAAACCCATGTTGTTCAAGGGTCAACTGTATATTTTAAATGGTGGGGAAGTTACAGAAGAGGTTCCTAAATTTAGTAAAGGTAATTTGACATTTCTTGAAAGATACATGTGGGCTCTTAAAAATGTGATTAATTTGAGTGCTGGGTTTATTTACATACAACTCTCCGGGACCTAAGAAAAAAATGAAAGCAGTCTGCAATATATATGCAAGAAGAAAACAGAAATATATGATAGAGGATAAAAAGTAGGAAAAACGTGACCAAGAAGAAGAATGGAGGAAGAAGCCATTCTAAATAATAGAAAGAGAATGGAGACAATAAGTAAAGGTAAACTTAAAACATTTTAAATAAACGATTGTGTTTAATTACAGAATACACTATGATTGTACAAATGCCAACACAAAAGAATGAAAGTTCCTCTATTCCCACCTGTTATTTACCTTTTGAGAATTTCTTATACACACATACACACAAACTTTCTTTGTTAGTTTTTCAAAAATATACATATAGGTTAGTACTATTTTGCAACTTGATTTTTTTCACTACTCAGTAGCACATCATGAACCTCTTCTGGTTCAGTATATACAGAACTTACTTGTGTTTAATGGCTGGATATGTCACTCATGTTCAGTAACATGAACATACTGTAATTTATTTTACCAATCCCTTTGCTGATGGACATTTAGGTTAACTTCATTGCTTTGCCATTACAAGTAATGCTGAAATGAACATCCTCTTCATATACAAATATACATATATATATATATATATATATATTTTGCGATACGCGGGCCTCTCACTGTTGTAGCCTCGTCCGTTGCAGAGCACAGGCTCCGGACGTGCAGGCTCAGAGGCCATGGTTCATGGGCCTAGCCGCTCCGCCGGCATGTGGGATCTTCCCGGACCGGGGCACGAACCCGTGTCCCCTGCATCGGCAGGCGGACTCTCAACCACTGCGCCACCAGGGAAGCCCTACAAATATAATTTATTATATATTCTCCACATATATATAATATATAAAATTCAAATTATATATATATTATATATATTTACTTGCATTTGTGCAAATATTTCTGTAGGCCTGATTCCTGGGCAAAAGGAAATGCCTTACTCTTCTGCCTTTTTCTATATGACAAATTTCTGACTTTATTTGTTAACTAAGAAATGACTTCTGTTTCAAAATATGCCAAATGCATGCAGCTTTCAGTAGCACACACTATAGATTAGGACTTGGTGAACTTGAGGACTGAAAGGATTTCTTGGCCTGCTTGCCTGGAAAGTGCAGTGGTCCCTTGTAGACCTTTTGTCTTCATTATTTTCAAAATTTCTTCTAAAACGAAAATTAAAACAAAAGGTAAAATCCAATTAAATCATATGGTGAAGTACATATTATCACTAAACAGTTTAATAAGATGATAGACAGACTATTTACAAATTCTATTTATCTAAGAAAATAGCATATACCATGTAATTTCTATTGAAGTGAACTTGGACTTCAGACAGATGAGAGCACCTTGGATTTTCAGGGTGTTGCTGAGAATTCTAATCAGACTGAATAACTGCTTTGCAGTGGTAGCCTACTCTGGACTCAACAGAAACGTTAGTTATACTTACTATTACAGTAAATGATTCATTTTTTAGTTGCTTGGCTCTAATCTCTGCCCTATATCCTCCCTTTTGGATGAAAAATGCCAACAAGCGTGTGTGCAAATCATATACTGACATTGAAAAGTGGTAGTAAATGAAGTAGCTTATTTCTTTAAAGGTACTGAAAAAAGCAAGACCTTCTCTTTCTAAATAACTAACACTAAAAAGATGAAACCAAGAAACTGGGGTCACAAAAAACAAACCCTCAAAACCAAACAATCCGAAAACCCTAGTTAATTATGATGTGATTTGAGGGGCTGAGAATGTAACATATAAGATAATAATCAAACCTGAGATGTACAGAAAAGAGAAGAGAGATTATGGTCGATTTAGTTAACCAAGTAATCTGAAAACCAAGATATAAAAATCCTATCAGGAGATACCTTTCATGATAAAACTTCAGATGAACTAAAGAGTATGCAGCAGAACTGCCAAGACATGAAGACTAGAATATAGAGAGAAAATTCACAGAGTGAACTGAGGGTGAGGTGTTTTAAGAAGATTATAGATTCTGTATTTGAATATTAGTTGATAAATTAGGGAAAAAAATCTCCCTCACTCCAAAAAAGACAATACTCTTTAAAATCAGAAAAATCTACCTCTAAAAAATCTCTCTCCTCTTTCAACATGAATGTTATGTCTGTATTATCTGTTGTCAGTGATTACATTCATTAACATTCTGGGTTACTACCATCTTTGACATAATTAGCCTTGATTTCAGCAAAGTAAATGGTTAAAAGATAAACTGGTCTGTATTACCTGGATTGTTTTCTTTAATGGTGACTAAATAGAACAATCCTCTTGGTGAAAGGAGCTCTGGAGCCAGTGGAAACAATCTGTCCATGACTTCACGACCATTTCGGCCACCAGCCCAAGCTGCCTCTATCCCGTGACTCCTTACCTGTGACCAATTAGAAAGATTGTTCTGTTTTGACTTAAGTTACATTAAAAAAAACTGAATCTTTTTGACAAGTAACGTTCACCAAACAGTAATGTACTTTTTATTTTACTGCTGATGAGGAGGCAGCAGTAAAGCTGAATCTGAGCCCCATCATTTCCTAGCATGTGTGACCTTGCATAAGCCTGTAATCTTTTTTTTCTTTTGCCCTTGGGATAAATCTTTGTGTGATTAGCAACATAAAGCTAAAGGTCCTAAATATCTGTCACCATTTCACATTTAATTATGGCAGCTGGCACTACAGGAGAAAACTCCCTTACAGAACCCTTCATGTCTCCAAATCTTATATAGATAAGTCTGTAATCTTGATGAATTAGTTTCCTCTCTTACCTGTAAAATTAGAAAAACAACAGTTTTATCTGTAAAATTAGGAAAATGGTAAAAACTTATTTTTGTCCTTTAGGAATAAATGAGGAAGTATATTTAAAGTTTGAGAACAGTGCTCTGTGCATAATAATGTGGTTTAATAATAGTTGATACTATTAATACAAGGTTTAAATTCTTAATATAGAACAATTAGGAAGAAACTAAAAGGGAGAATTTGTATTATAAGAGATCTACTTTGCAGAAACAAAGTTTCAAAATGTCCCACTGTATCTGGCTGTCTTCTAGATTACTGAGAGTACTACAGCCCTTTTTCAGGAACCCACTTATTACATAAAAGTACATTGAAGCATTTTTTCCTACAATGATCTAATTATAGTATAGAAACAAAACCCATGAGTTTATATAGCATTAAAAATCTTTAGATGCTTAACACTGTATATTGTTTCTAAAACTTAAGAATACATCGAGAGATGAATGGATAAAGAAGATGTGGCACATATATACAATGGAATATTACTCAGCCATAAAAAGAAATGAAATTGAGTTATTTGTAGTGAGGTGGATGGACCTAGAGTCTGTCATACAGAGTGAAGTAAGTCAGAAAGAGAAAAATAAATACTGTATGCTAACACATATATATGGAATCTAAGAAAAAAAAAAAGTGGTCATGAAGAACTTAGGGTCAGGACAGGAATAAAGATGCAGACCTACTCGAGAATGGACTTGAGGACACGGGGAAGGGGACAAAGTGAGAGAGTGGTAGTGTATATATGGACATATATACACTACCAAATGTAAAATAGATAGCTAGTGGGAAGCAGTCACACAGCACAGGGAGATCAGCTAGGTGGTTTGTGACCACCTAGAGGGGTGGGATAGGGAGGGTGGGAGGGAGGGAGACGCAAGAGGGAAGAGATATGGGGATATATGTATATGTATAACTGATTCACTTTGTTATAAAGCAGAAACCAACACACCATTGTAAAGCAATTATACTCCAATAAAAATGTTAAAAAAAAGAATATCTTGATGAAATCACTCAAAAACTACTTAAACCCTAATACAATTATTTTCTTCCTAATCCCTTTAATGGTTTTTGTCCACATTTTAGTTTAAATTATTTACATACAATTATACATTCTGCTTTTATTCATTTATCATGGCATATATTTCCCCATTCAAAATAATTTCTTGGGAATTGCCTGGCGGTCCAGTGGTTAGGGCTCCACACTTCTGCTGCAGGGGGCATAGGTTTGATCCCTGGTTGGGGAACTAAGATCCCACAAGCCCGTAAAAATGAATTTCTTTATACCTATAACCATATACATGTACAATTAAGAGAAATATGTTCGTATACCTCCTTTTAAAAAAAAAACTGTACTTTTCCCTTTTCTGTTTTGCTTGTCTGCTACCCTCCCATCTTACATACACACACACACGTTTTTCTTTTTTGTCCGTGTTTTACAAAAAAAGGATTATATCTACATTCTTGCCTGTATCTTGCTTTTCTCAACAGTACCATATGGAAATCTCTTCATGTGATCAGGTATAGTTCAATTTCCTTTTTAATGGCTGCATAATATTTTATTGTGTTAGAGTATCATTTCTTATTTAGCTATTGATGGGCATTCAGCATGTCCATTTGCTTAATTTTTTTGTATCTAATTTAAATTATTCTCATATTTATCATAAGCTCCTCAATATAATTTCCCACATAGTTAATAATACTAGGGAATTTATCAGTTCCTCTGCTTTTTTTGTCATGCCTTTCATCCTGGAGACTTCCCTTTTCTAACATTCCAAGAATTCCCTTTTTCTGGGGCCCATATCTTCCCGTTTCTTGGCTTACTCCCTTATTTTGGTGGAGCCCATTCTCTGGATGTTTCACAGGGTTAAGTTACCCATGGAAAGAGTGCATGGTGATGACAGCTTTTGCCAAGCCTGTCCCTTGTCACTTCTGTTTCAGTGTGGACTAGGAGCCCTCTGTGCTGGACCCTGTTTACACGCCCCCCAGGGATGCTCAGCCAGGTTTGTCTGCTTGCACTAGAGACCACCCTCCAGGAGGATCTCCTGGCGACAAGCACATTCTCACAGGCCATGGAGGGGAAGTTTTCATCTCTGGAAGGAGTCACGTTCGGTGGTCTGCTGACTGCCTACTACCTGGGCTTTGCTGTGCCTTCCCCTGATCCTTTGTAAGTCACAGGTACAAACCAACAGTACCTAACCTCATGTTGAGGGATGTAATAGTAAGTATAGCCACAACTTTTTACAAACTCCTATTATTTGTATGTCTCCTGGATCTAACCTCTAAGTCTCTTAACTTTTACCTTCATTGTTTCCTTTTTTTTATCTTCATGCTCAATGCACTGAAATATTTTCATTTGGTTTCCATACCACTGATTCAGGTCTTGACAGAGACTACATTATCTTTAAATTCATTTCCTAATGTTTTACATAGTAAAACATATTTTCAGGCTCCAGAAAATCTTTGTTGTGCTGTATTTAACCCTGCTCTCCAGCTAATTGCTCAGCTAATGGAAATTATGACACTAGCTCTCTCTGTTGCAACTGTGACAAAGCCCAAGTCATTGCCCACACTCAATTACGTACATAATTACACACACAGCTTAGGAGTAGGAATGTGGGAGAAAGGAAGCCCATTCATCTCACCATGTTCCCAGAATCTCCTCCTCATTCACTAGTCTTCCCAGTAGTCTGTAGACCTGATAAACCATGATTTACTTAACTGTCTCTCTTCTGTTACATATATAGGTTCATATTACTTGTTATCATAAATAAAGGTGCACTAAACATATTTTTGTAAATTACAATTTATATTCTATTGTTAATCATTTTCCTAAATTAGATCTCAAAGACTGAGATTATTGGTCACGCTTGATATTTATTTCCATAGTGCTTTTCTAAAGAGTTTTATTAAGCTGCAGGGACTTCCCTGGTGGTGCAGTGATTAAGAATCCTCCTGCCAGTGCAGGGGAGACGGGTTCAATCCCTGGTCCGGGAAGTTCCCACATGCAGAGGAGCAACTAAGCCCGTGCGCCTCAACTACTGAGCCTGCGCTCTAGAGCCTGCAAGCCACAACTACTGAGCCCACATGCCACAACTACCGAAGCCCACGTGCCTTGAGCCCTTGCTCTGCAACGAGAAGCCACCACAATGAGAAGCCCGCGTACCACAACAAAGAGTAGCCCCCACTCGCCGCAACTAGAGAAAGCCCGCGTGCAGCAATGAAGACCCAACGCAGCCAAAAATAAATAAATTTATATATTAAAAAAAGTTTTATTAAGCTGCATTTCCCTCCACTGCTGTTCACCTTATGACAATGACTTTCCTTCTCACATGAGTTCATATGTCAGGGGAGCAACAACGTCTCAGTAGTAACAGCAGCAACATAGACCCTTCCCATCTTGGTAAAGGTGAATGTAATATTTATCAGCCTTGCCAGAGAGTGATCATCAAAGAATAAAATAGGTACAATAATTCAGAGGAAAGCTAGCTAGTCCATCACTAAACTTTTGTCTGCTTTGACCATTCTTTCTTTAAACTGGGAAATGGTTACTGCGGTTTTCCTCTTCATCACTGGAAATACTACAGCAATGCATGTCAGGGTTATAGCTTTTTCCTACCTGAGATGAGGACTGCTTTCCCCCACCCCCACTTCCTGACACCTGTGAAAGGAGGAAAGCTAAGGCTTTCAGAAATAATTCCTATGTGAATTTAAGGTGATTAAAAATATTTTTTTTTTGCAAATTTGTTATTCATGATAAAGGTACACACAGATACATGAATTTAAACACCATGGCTTGATTTGGATGGGATTTTAAAGAATAGATATGGACCACAGTTTGTATTTCCATTAGTTTCAGGTTCCTTTCCTATGTCTACCAATAGTATCCAATAATTGACAATTACAAGTAAAATGAGAGCAGTCTGTGTTATTAGCGGCTGACTGATGTCATATGATGAAGTATGTTTGACTTTTAGATAGAAAAAAGCTGAAAATATTAGTAATTAAATTTTGTTGTATGTCTTACCTCTTCAGGTGGAGTCACTACATAGGGAGGATTAAACACCAGAAGATCAACTTTTTCCTTCAATCTTGGTAGCAAGCCTTTGACCTAAAAAATGTTCAAAATAGTCAGAATTTTAAGCTGGACCCAGAAATAATAAATAAGTAGATGGATAGATAGATATCCATCTAATCAATCTTTAAATATACTCCCTCATGTTTTTAGAAAAAATGTGTTAGAGAGCCAAATTTAAGACAGAAATGGAGATAAATATCTTCACACTTTCATTCAGATAAAGATTATATGCATTTACCTAAAAATAGGGAAAATAAACTATTTATCAGAATGAACACTCTGCTCTTCAACAGCTCACATGTTTACATTCTGGGCTCACTTTTAGAAGACGGAGGCAAGCTCTCACATATTCTGCATAGATTTGTGCACAACTTTAAAGTTATAGCTGCTAACTTAAACATTTATTTTCTATAACCAAGGGAAATATTTTACAAGATGACAGAAAACATACATGAATGACAAAAATATCAGAAGACAGAATTTTGTTTTTCTTTCTACGTCTTTAATTACTTGTATATGTATTGGCTAAAACAATTAGATATCAAAGAAACAAAGGACTAAAAATAGTGGGAAGAGACCTGAAAACATCAGTTGTTTGGCATTTTATAAATATTTGAACTGATACAACTTTCTATAGAATAAGAAAAATGTCTTTTTAAAGAAAGTATATTTAGGGCAAAATGTCATTTAAAGCATCCCTCTGATTGAATTAAATAACTAAGTATTTAAAAAATTATGTCTGATGATGTCATCCTATACCTTCGCAGGCACAGTAAAGTAAAAATGCTGTATCCGGATGAGTTCTCACCCCTAAAGCCATTTCCTTCAAATATTACTTCACACTGACTCTCACTCACGAATTCCAACCCTGTTATTCTTCAAAGGTAATTTCTTTCTCTACTCATTTAAAAAGAGAACAGATAACTATTTTGTGGAACATAATTCAGGTGTATCTTCTGCAAGTAGAAAGGCGACTAGTTAATCTGCTGTTCTTTCTAGTAATAACATTGGTGAGGAAGTACATTTGAAATAACCAAAAGCTTTATTTTCAATTCCATAAAGAAATTAAGTTTCCCAATTGTAAAAAGAATTCAAAAATGTAATTTTCAGGAAATGCTGAGTAAGGAAATTAGAAAAGAATTTGCTGTGTAATTACTTATGATGGCCCTGAGGTACTATATACTAATAATCATTTCAGTACTGGACTTCAAATAAAGGAACAAATTGATACTAAAAAAATAGAAAATTACGGAGTTAAAAAGAAAATGGATTTAAATGAGAAGTCACTGTGGACTGGATATAAAATCTAATTACAGGCAACCCTCACTCATCCATATCTACCTTTTGAATAGTCTCACAGCACTAGAATAAACCCAAGAATTAAGAAGTAAGCAAAAAAGGCCTCTGACAGCAAGTTTTAAATCCATACAGCAAAAGGTACTCTGTGTGAGAAGCACTTATTCAGAATCCCTTAACTCTTAGTTTAAATACAAGTCTAACTAAATTAATTGTTTGGTATTCTAGCACAAAGCACATGAAAAGAGCCAGGAAAGTGCTATCAATGGGTAGCAGTGAAACATGACAACATAAAGCAAGTGAAAAGACAGACAAAGAGGAGAGAAAATAAAAACTCAAAATCACTGCAGGCTATAGCTACTTAATGTAAAGGCAGAAACACCTGAATAAACCTTAGTCATTATCACGTATAGTACAGAATAATAACTGATATTCATATTAATGACCCTGAATCACTAAAAGGTAAAATTATGTTCATTTTGTTTTAAGAATGTAAGGAAATGCATAAGACATATTTGAAAAAGGTTTTTTTTCTAAAACTACAAAAGAAATACAATGAAAGTACTACTTTGTGAACAAACTCAGTTAACCAAAACAATGATTTTCTTTTATATGATAGCTGTGACACCCTATGTCCAGTGTTCTGAATACAAGCAAATGTAAAGAGTTTTGTAATCTGATCACAATACCTATGCTCATACCTATCTCTTCCTACCTTCTTTGCCACAAGTCAACACTCCGCATCATGGTCAGCTTTCGTTACTGAAAGAATGGATTCTGACAGCTTTAGAACTGACTACCACCAGTCATGTTATAAAACAGCTGTGAGACCTCTCAACTTTGATTCAGAAGATGTGGGCTTAAATTCTGGATTTATCACTTTATTAGTTATGTGACTTTCAAAAGTGTCCCTTACCTCTGTTAACAAAAATAGATATTCTGAATTTCTTGTATCTCTAAAGTTTTATTGTTCTATCAAAAAAAATATAATACTAATTATGGACACATTAAAGAAACAACTTTAAAAATTTAGGGACTTCCCTGGTGGCACAGTGGTTAAGAATCCGCCTGCCAATGCAGGGGAAATGGGTTTGATCCCTGGGTCCAGGAGGATCCCACATGCTGCGGAGCAACTAAGCTCGCAAGCCACAACTACTGAAACCCGCGTGCTCTAGGGCCCATGTGCTGCAACTACTGAAGCCCGCATGCCTAGAGCCCATGTACTGCAACAAGGGAAGCCACTGCAATGAGAAGCCTGTGCACCGCAACGAAGAGTAGCCCCCGCTCGCTGCAACTAGAGAAAGCCCGCGCACAGCAACAAAGACCCAACGCAGCCAAAAATTAGTAAATTAATTAAAAAATAAATAAAATAAAAATTTAAAGAGTAAAATCACCACATTGATTATCTTTCTTGATAGTCTAATTTTTAATGGCAGTAACAACTTCTAGTGGTATGTATAGAACTTCTTAGATCTTTGGCTTAATTCCTTCTAAGCTGCAAAATCATTTGTGAGTTTAAAAAAGAGAAAAGCTCAATACCCTTACCAGTACAAGAATAATACATGTCAAGAAGCATGGAAAGCATTTTATATTTCTTATGCCCACCTGTACATACTATTATGATTTTTGCTTATAAAAAGGCATTCACATTTATAACTGAAAAAAAGTTCAGAATCATCCAAATCTTACTAATATAATGTAAAATGTTTTAAAAACTGGAACTGAAAAACGTACGATGTGTAACTTAAAATGATGGTTCTGTAGTCGTCATTTGTTGTTTTTACCTGCCCAGGACCCATTCTGCCTTTCATCTGATTACATGTCCTTGACTTTCATTGGGGAAACTCTACCTCCTCTCATTCTCAATCCAAGTGGCTTGGATTATCCCAACCGAGCTGCTGGAGTGGGACTATGACTCAGGCTCAAGCCAATCATGTGCATATTCCAATCCCCCT
Source organism: Tursiops truncatus (assembly GCF_011762595.2). NCBI lineage: Eukaryota > Metazoa > Chordata > Mammalia > Artiodactyla > Delphinidae > Tursiops > Tursiops truncatus. The sequence continues at coordinate 128,324,442 of NC_047037.1, read as the reverse complement.
TGAGAGATAGGCGTATGACTAAAGCTGATATAAATGGCACTCATTCTGGGGCTTCTGCTAGAGTAACTGAATAGAAAGTGTTTCTTTCCCTGTGAAGTTGCTGAGAAACAAGATACATACATGCAAGCATCTTGTTACCATGAAGGGAACGACTGCTGAGGAATACAGCCACTAGAGAGAAGTTTACAGTTAAGAAAAAGATGCCTGTAACATCATTTGAGTTCCTGAAACTGTTCACTCTTTATTAAAGCCAGTTTGAGCATTCTTCTGACTGAAAGATACCTGATCTATACAGGCCAAGAGAAAGTTCCCTTGAATTGTGGAAAAGATGGATTATCTCAGTCAAGAATTTACTTTGTTCAGCGGGTTAAAAGTTAATTAATGACTCAAGTTTCTTTGACCTAAATCACCTTGACCTTAACTTACTTGAAAAGAAAATTAATTATTACAGTACTGGACAAGGACTAACAGCTTACCAAATCGGTAATTATTGGTTGAATGTGGACTTTGTTACAGCGTGCTGTCTCCAGGGTACATGCTGCTGCCTCAGGGTTGACATCAGTGCACCTATAAACAGAAAAAAACCAACTACATCCTGTGTCTACGGACAAAAATTCAAGGAATGCTCTACTCCTTTTACATAAAGTAGATCTATAAAAAAAATTGGAATGCTTTAATAATGGTGAATTAAAAAAAAGAACTCAGGGGCTTCCCTGGTGGCGCAGTGGTTGGGAGTCCGCCTGCCGATGCAGGGGACACGGGTTCGTGCCCCGGTCTGGGAAGATCCCACATGCCACGCAGCGGCTGGGCCTGTGAACCATGGCCACTGAGCCTGTGCGTCCAGAGCCTGTGCTCCGCAACGGGAGAGGCCACAACAGTGAGAGGCTCACGTACCGCAAAAAAAAAAATTGTTATATTGATATAATGTCCAAGAGTAGAAGAATACACTTACATGCACACATATCTGAAGGAATTTATTAAATTATGAATCCAGCAGGAGAATACTATGTAGCTACCAAAACTGAAATTTAAAAGGAAAATGCTCATCATACAATATTAAATGAAAAACATGGGAAATGAAAAAACAATAGAGGAAACACAGTTGGACCATGTGTGGTAAAATTTATAGGTGATTAAAAAAAATTATTTGGTTGCACCTGGTCTTAGTTGTGGCACGTGGGCTCCTTAGTTGCGGCAGGTGGGTTCCTTAGGTGTGGCATGCAAACTCTTAGTTGCGGCATGCAGCTGGGATCTAGTTCCCTGACCAGGGATTGAACACAGGCTCCCTACATTGGGAGCGTGGAGTTTTAAACACTGAACCACCAAGGTGATTTTTATTTTCTTCTTTATATTTTCTATATTCTCAAATATTCTAAAGAGAAATTTTATTAACTTCCAATTTTTTCTGATAATCAACTTATTTATCTGAAATAAGATTCATTTTTTATTCCAATAATTTAATAGAAAATTAAAATAATATATAATATGAAAAAAATTGAGAAGATGCTGAGCTGGTGCAGGCCCAGGCCGGCCTAGTACAAAGTTAAGGAGGTAGGGAGGAAGGTGGGGAAGCAGGAGGGAGGCAAACTGCCCTGCACAATGGTGAGGAGGCAGCTCAGAATGTGGTGGGTGTTATCAACGGCTGGCTTGACACTTTGGTGCGTACAATGTACTAAAAAAAACCAAAGGGAATTCTAAATCCTTCTAAACCAGCTGGTGAGGGAAGAGGGCAGGACAAGGATGGGGATGAGGGAACCAGTGTAGGCCTTCTGAAGGCCTCTGAGGGGAGGGGCTGGAATGTACTGTGTGGTTAGCAATGAGGTGGGAATGGATGGAAAAGGGCCAAAGTGAACTGTAACATGCAATGAAGGGATGGAAAAAAGACCCACGACTTGGCCAGCAAAGCTGGGGCAAAGGTCTCGGAAGGGGAGGAAGAGAGCGAGGGACTGGGTCCCAGTAGCTTGGGTGCAGTGGTTCAGAATCCACCTGCCAATGCAGGGGACACGGGTTTGACCCCTGGCCCAGGAAGATCCCACATGCCGTGTAGCAACTAAGCCCATGCACCACAACTACTGAGCCTGCTCTCTAGAGCCTGCAAGCCACAACTACTGAGGCTGCATGCCACAAATACTGAAGCCCACACTCCTAGAGCCTGTGCTCTGCAACGAGAAGCCACTGCAATGAGAAGCCCGCGTACCGCAAGAGTAGCCCCCACTCGCCACAACTAGAGAAAGCCCATGCGCAGCAACGAAGACCCAATGCAGCCAAAAATAAATAAATAAATTTTTAAAAAAAGATTCAAATTTAGAGATGACCTAAAATTATTATGCTTCTTATATAATTATGCAGTATGATGGAATGGTTTTGAACACGCAATTATAACTTTTAGGGAAGCATAACTTGCATCTGAATACTTACTACGCTTAAATAGACACTATCAGATACATATTATTTACTTACAAAAATGATTTAATTCAAGCAGTTATCTCCATAGTGAATCTCTTAGACCAAGATGTGGATGAATTTGTATACTTACATGTACAAAGCTTGAGGACCTATCATAGAGGCTAGGAATGCAGATACCACTCCAGACCCTGACCCTACTTCAAGGCATATTTCCACTCTAAAAAAACAAAATAAAACAAGTATTAGTAGTGGTATTAAAATACACATCTCGGGGGGCTTCCCTGGTGGTGCAGTGGTTGAGAGTCCACCTGCCAATGCAGGGGACACGGGTTCGTGCCCCAGTCCGGGAAGATCCCACATGCCGCGGAGCGGCTAGGCCCATGACCCATAGCCGCTGAGCCTGTGCGTCCGGAGCCTGTGCTGTGCAACGGGAGAGGCCACGACAGTGAGAGGCCCGCGTACCGGGGGAAAAAAAAAAAAAAATACACATCTCGGAAAATAACTCATGCTACTTTTATGTCTGTTTCTCCAGCATCATCCCTCACCTACAAATATATGGAAATATAAAAGAAATTTATAAATAAGCTGATTTCCAACAACCACTTTGTGCTTAATATTGCATAATTCAAAACTGTTTGGGGGTATGTAATTTATTTTAAGTCTGTAAAATAGTAATATAACAGGTAGCTTTCAATTAATTTCTATAAAACATTACATAAACCATGGAATGTTAATTTAGGGTTGGAAATATTAATATGGAAGACATCAGCCCTTCCCACAAGGAGCTTCTAGTTTGGTATTTCCTAAAATGATAGGATATTATTACAATATTTATTTATGAAAAACATTTTCTCTGTCACTTTGAAGTAATTCATAAGTCCATCAGCATATCCCAGGGAAATAAAAGTTCCCCCATTCTACTGATAATAGATGTGGAGCAGCAAAGAAATTCCATATTTGTACAGCTCTACACTGAATTGGGAAAATATCTGAGTATCTGATCTTAGAATATTAATAATACTCCTAAGAATGCTATTGAATATAATAAATTCTTGATTCTACTGTATTTGTCCTTCCCTATAATCATATATATACATCAAAGGCACGAATTATCCCCATTACAGAAATAGGTTTGATGGGATACAGGGGCCTCTCTAGCACCTAACTTTCCAAACAACTATTCAAAAACAACAAACTCCAGGGGTTTCTCACTTTTGGAACCATTTCTACACATCTGACAAGCCTTTACTGTGCTGTAGGAAGGTCTGTTGAATCTTACCAGGCGGCTTCTACTTGAAAATAACTATTGTGGCCTCATAAATAATTAAAACTCCAAGACCAGAAATACCCAAGACTTTAAAACAAAATCAGTTCCTTTTACAGCACACTTTGCAAGGCACTTTGTGCTTGTAAATCTTTCTGTGATATCTTGATAGTAAAAGACAAGTTATAAAACAGTACTGTTCCATTCTATATTCCAGTAAATCCAAAAGTTCCATCGTTCACAATGAAAAACTAGTTTAATAATAGTTGGGGCATTTTACACGTGGAAAAATCTGACCAAGAGGGAAAAATAAACACAATATGGATCTTTGAAGCCTGACAACTCTGTTTCATCCTGAGAAAACCCATTTCAACTCTTGATCTTTACATAAATCTAATTATCCAAATTTCCTTCATTTAAAAAATGACAATGTAAGTATTCACTCTTTTTATATTATTAATTTAAAACTTATATGAGCACTTCAAAAAATCAATTTTAATACTTATTAGGAGCTAGGGTATATTCTATAGGCAGCTAGCTGCACGTAACTTTAAATTTTTTACAGTTAAATGAAAAATTCAGTACTAGTCACATCTCAAGTGCTCAGTAGTCACATGGGGCTAATGGCTGTTGCTAGATAGCTGAGTATGCTATTCAGTGGGTTTAAATACACTCCCCTACTCCAATATTTTACAACTTCATTTCCTTTTTGTGCCCTTCCATTGCTAGAGGATGCTTTTATGCACTGAGTAAATTAATGCCATGCGACACTGATATCTACTAAAAGTTGTAATATTAAGACGCAGCGTTTTCAGAATGTTTTGCTTTTGAACGTGTTATAATATCGCTACTCTCAGGGGCTTAGGGTCCTCAGTTAACAGCTGATAGGAAAAGATACATCCCGGCGTGGTGAGGAAGCATGGAGCCCCTGAAACCAAAACACCACCTTGGCAACTGCGGACAGATCCCCGCTAAACTGACTACGTGTATCCACGGAAAAAATCCTCAGTTACGGTGTTCTGGTGTCAACTGTCGCCAAGTGGACCGACACCGCCTCCTCTCGGGGACGGCGGCGACAGTCCTTGCCTTGATCGCCCGCGGCCGCCTCTCCAGGACTCCCGAGCCCTCTCCCGCGGGGACCCTCGCCCTCCTCGCACCCCGTGAGTTCGGCTGCCGCCGCCTCGAGCGCGTCCAGCAGCAGAAATGTGTCCTCCGCGGGCTCGTACACGTCGCTGAAGGAGCCACGGCCCACATGCCTGTGCAATGGCGTAGGGAAACAAGGCGCCGCCATCTTTCGCTCCTCCGGCCCACGCTTATGCGCAATGCGCATGCGTACGTGCAAGGGCGCAGGCCCAGCAGTGGGGGCGGGGCACCGGGGGGCGGAGGGTCACCTCGCTTACAGGTTGTCAGCAGATGCACCTGGAATGTCTAATTAGACGGTTATATAATCTGCAGCTACTAACATTTACTTTCTTCTTTAGAGTATTAAAATTTGTTTTATTTTGTGGACTAGCACCGGATAGAGGCAGCGTCTATTGTTTTTGATTAAGGGGAATGTTTTCTCTCTCTATTCTACACTTAGAAGTTTCCTTCTATTCCTAGTTGGCAAAGATTTGAAAAAATACATAATGTAATGGTTACTAAATTTAACCTTTTTTTTTTCTTTTACATCCATTGAACTTTCAACGTTGAGCCTTAAGATTAAGATTTGTTTTCCTTATTTCATTTTTTAGTAGTGCAATATAGTACAGAAATTGCCTTTCTTATGTTGAATCATGAATGCTCTCTTTTTATAAACCTCACTCGAGCAAAACGATGCATTTTTCTTTTATTTAATACACTGTTAAATTTGAAATGCTAATGATGTAGCTCTGTTTTGTATCAGGGTTATGCTTCCTTAGGACATCGTTTCTGGAGCATTTGATAGAACTACCCATAAAACTGATTGGGCTTGGTGCTTTTAGTGGGTGGTTCTCTGGTGTTTGGGGGAATCTTCTATAGGTTATTAGACTATTCAGGTATTTGCATTCTTTTCGAGTCAGTTTTTGAAATTTCTTTCTCACTAAAATATTTAAATTTGAGAAATAAAAATACAAAGTACTTGGATAACATTTTTTAAAAACCTTGAATATCCAACACCCAGAATTGACAATTGGTAGTATTTTCTCATGTTTCCTTAAAATAGTTCTAAAATATAAGAACTAAAATATTACAAGTGACGTGGGTGTTCTTTCTGTACTCACCTTCAGTTCCATTTTGTAATCCTCAATCCAAAATAACTTATTTCATGGATTTAGGATCCGTCTAACCCATGTTTTCATGCTTTTATTCATACATTCATAGACAACATCTGGTTTATGTGTTTTCATATTTGTGTAACTGGTGATAGGTTGGATGTATTGTTCTTCAAATTTCCTTTTCACTCAACATTATCTGAGATTTGTGTTTTGGTATGTAAAGTTAGTTTACTGCTCTTAATTGCCACATAGTTTTTTGGAAATTATAAAACAATTGCTACCTGGCATGGATAAATATCAATTGGTAAACATTTAGTTTTTTCCAGGTTTTCACTGTTATGAATGACACTGTAATCAACTTTCTTAAACATGGCTTTTTCTGGTCTTTTACAGAAATTTCCTGGGATTCAACCCAGAGTGGATCAGCAGGGTTGTAATGTGTACACATTTTAAAATTTACTTGACATTTTCAAATTTCAAAATTTCTCCCCAAGCTAATTGTACTTATTTATATTTCTGCCACCTCTTTGTGGCAGATTTTAATATTGTTAGATTTATTTTTTTGTTTATTTTAAATTAAATTGTTCTAATTGGTAACTGAGGTTAGGCATGTGTTCATATTTTCATCATTTGAGTTTCTTCTTTTGTGAATTGTCTGTTCATTTTTGCATATTTTTCCTTTTTGGTTTTGTTTTTATTTTAAGAACACAACACTGCTTTCTTTTTGTTTCCATTTTCATACTATGCCTTTGTCCTTTTTTCACTGTAATTTTTTCACCCTTAAACTTTGAAACACACACATGCACACAAAGACATTATGTTCTCACGGTGTTCCCACTGATCAGCATCATATCCTCTCTTAATAAAGATAAAAATTTTAGCATGTTTTCACTGGTTTCTCCTAATGTCTCCCAACCCCATTTCCCATGTTGAGATCACCTGAGAATTTAGATGATACTTTTGTTTTTTTAAAAACAGCTGACAGTGATTTTAATTTAATGACTCTACTGGCTCTCTGATCCACATATTTATAGTATCCCATGTTTTTTCCTAGGACTCATATTTAGCTGGAATACATCCTTTATTAATTATTGGTAATTAATTATTGGTAATTTCCCAAATATCTTTATTTTACTCTTCAACCTAAGAAGTAGTGTGTGTGTATAAAGAATTCTAGGTTGAGAATCATTTTCCCTTAGGATTTTGAAAATATTTCTCCAGTGTCTTCCTAACATCCAGTGCTGATGATGAGATGTAGTGCCAACCTGAGTCTTACTCCTTTATGGAAAATTTAATTTTGGCCCTGGAAATGTATATTTTTGGTTTTCTGAAAGACTCAAGGTAGGAGATGCATATCTGTAAGTAGATCTATATGTGTGATGGTTAATTTTATGTGTCAGCTTGGTTGAGACATGGTGCCCAGAAACTTGATCAAACTTTATTCTGGATGTTTCTGTGAGGGTGTTTTCAGATGAGATTAATATTTAAATCAGTTCACTTGTATTAAAGCAGATTGCTCTCCCCAATGTGGGTGGGCTGACACCCAATCAGTTGAAGGTCTGAATAGAGTAAAAGACTGACCTCCCCAGAGCAAAAGGGAATTCTGCACCAGATAACCTTTGAATGTACACTACCACATCAGCTCTTCTGGGGTCTCCAGCTTGCTGGACCACCTTGGGACTTGTCAGCCTCTGTAATTTTGCAAGACAATGCCTTGAAATAGAACTCTTCCTATATATACACACACTGGTTCTGTTTCTCTGGAGAACACCAACTAATACTATATGTGTATATATACTTTTCATCTTGTTAAATACTTGGTGGACTCTTTCAATGTTATCAGTCTTTCTTCCATCAGTTTTGGGAAGTGTATTTCTATGTTTTCTTTGATTTTCCCTCTCCTTCATTCTCTGTTCTTATCTCCTGGAAATCCAGTCATATAGATGGAGATACACCTAGGTGTCTTCAGGTCTTTTTATTTTTCTTCTTTCAATCTGTCTTAGATTGGGCTACCTGAAATGGACTCTGAGGTGTGTGTACAGGAAGTTTACTGCCAAAGTTCTCTAAGAAACAATATCTGTGAGGGGGAGAGAGGCAAGGTAGGGAAAAGGGAGAAGTTGAGCCATGATGCAGTTGCACTAAGACCTCAGCTGACCTTACATGGAGCTCTGGAGCTGGGATGACCCTTCAGATTGTCCCAAATTCAAGCAAGGGGACTTGTGTGCCTTTGGGGAAAGGACATATAACCTTGGGCAGGCAGTTCTCTTTCCTAAGGACAATTCCTGCAGAGAGACTTGGCTGTGAGCTGTCAGCAGCCAAAGGTGGTGGAGTGCCTTGGTCCCTAAGGGGGAATCTGGGTGACATACTACAGCACTCTCTACACCATCTCTGTCATTTTGAGGGAAATTTAGGCTTCCAGCTAATGTGTCCTCTCTTTAGTTGAACGTATTTTGCTTTTTGCCTTCTCTAGTGAGATTTTTATTTGGTAAGCCTTTTTCTTCCTAGTATAGGGTTTTAAAAAATTATAATCTTTTGTTTCATGGAGGCAATATCTATTCTCATCCCTTTGAGATTTACTTTTTTTTGAAGTTTCCATTTGTTTGCTGTATAAATTCGAATTTGGTGAAGTTTCCTCTTTTCATTATGTTGTATGTTTCTCTTTCATGGTGTTTGTTTACCTCAGTTGTTTAATTTTCAGTTGCATGCTCATCTTTGTAGTTGACGTTCTGTTAGCCCACGTATGAAAGCAGTATGCATACCACAGTTAGCCTCCAGGGATTTTGAGAAGATGAGGTGTTGTGCTGCCAGGCAGGGCATACCAGTAACTTCTCTTAAGGAAGTGGAGCTCCCTGTTTCTCTTAAGCATGGCCTCTGGCCCAACACTCATACCCAATACTCCAGTCTGTGTCTGTTATCTACTCAACAGAGGGAGTTAGAGGGGAGTTAGAAATCGCCTGCCTACTGCTCTGATATTGATGGAATCAGCCACCCTGGTGGTTGCTCCAGGATTCCCTCCAACTCCTAGTGTCCACAACCTGTACACTTGGCATTCTCTAGTCACTCCTGACTTTCCTCTGACAGTCACATCCTTCCTGCTCCCTTTTTAGGATGAGTGGGACACTGTGTCACCTCACTCCCTGTATCCTTTCCATCTTCCTTATAGTAAGTCTTCCTGGATTACTGAGGCTGCAACCCTCAAAAACTACATTTTTTAGATTCCCCTGAAGCTCCAGTTTTAGATGTGATTTAAATGCCACCAATCATTTACAACCACGTAAGTTTTGGAAGGAAGAGTGGAACACTCTGATGTAGAGGCTGACTTCTTGCCTGTGTTATTTCTGCTGGCAAGCTGAGTTGTAGAGGAGTTTGATTTTTTTGCAACAACTGTGACAGGATTCTCAGTGTTAGGCCTCTAGCTTCATGGGTGTCGAGAGGCAGAGCACAGTTCCTTCATTTGGCAGCTGTAGATGGGGGTATATGTGAGTTGAGTCTGCAGTTAGCAGCTGCAGCAGCTGATTCCTGATTCCATGGTTTCCTGACTGTGGCAGGGCCAGTAGCTCAGTTCTGTAATGTGCCTTTAGGAGGTGTTCCTGGAAGTTCAGCTCAGAGCTGATCTTTAAGCCTTTCAATGATTATAATACCCATTGGATATCATATTAAAAAAAATTCCTTTTAGCTTGAACTAACTGGAGTGGATCCTATGGTATGCAACAAAACCCTCACTGATACATGGGGATTCCCTGCATTTTCTGGTATGTTGTGATAATACCTTCTTATTTCAGAGATGTTTTACATTTGTTATTTTAAGGATATTTGGTCCCATCATTACTGGTGGTTTTGGTGGTATGGTAGTAAAATCAAATGCTTAGGCATTTTGATTTCATCTTCTTAGTGAGAATTCTTTTTTCTCAGTGGCAATGGAGTCTAATAGCATATTGCAACAAGGTATATTTCTACTCTTAAAAAGGCTTTGGTATAAGCCTCTTACATAAGAGAGAATATCTCCTCGTTTTTTCTGGCAAGATATATTTAGCTGGTTCTTGTCTCATCTTAGCCTGGCTTGCATTTTAATAGAAACCACAAGTTGCAGCTGGCTCTCTTCATGATATCCAAGAGTGGAACCAACCTTGATTAGTTTACAAGTCTCCTCTTGGTGTAAGGGGGTTATGTAGATTATTTAAGTTAATTCCACTATAGTTTAGTAGTTAGTGAAATAACACACGAGTCGAAAATAGAACATTTTTAGTGCATCTTCAAGAATGACTCTAAATCTTTCCAACAAAAGAATTCTTTTCAAAAATTTTTGTTTGTTTGTTTTCATAAAGCATCAACATTTCAGGGTTGTTCACTACACTTAAAACACTATGACACAGACTGGGAGAAAATATTTGCAAAAGACACGTAAAGTACTGTTATCCAAGATATACAAAGAACTCTCAAAACTCAACGATAAGAAAACAAACAACCTAATTAAAAGCTGAGCAAAAATCTGAACAGACACCTCACCAAAGAAGACATACAGATTGTAAGTAAGTATAGTTAGGAAATCTCAAATTAAAATGATGAGGTATGAGTATACACCTATTAGAATGGCCAAAATCCAAAACACTGATAACACCAAATGCTGGTAAAGATGTGGAGCAATAAGAACCTTCATATGTTGCTGGTGGGAACGCAAAATGGTACAGCTACTTTGGAAGACAGTTTTGTGGTTTCTTACAAAACTAAACATACTCTTACCATATGATCCAGCAATCATTGATATTTATCCAAAGGAATGGAGAACTTATATCCAAACAAAAGCAGCTTTATTCATAATCGCCCACATTTGGAAGCAACCAAGATGTCCTTCAGTAGGTGAGTGGATATATAAACTGTGATACGTTGCAGACAATGGAATATTATTCAGCTCTCGAAAGAAATGAACTATCAAGCCATGAAAAGACATGGAGGAAAATTAAATGTATATTTTGAAGGGAAAGAAGCCAAACTGAAAAGGTGATATATGGCATGATTCTAACTATATGACATTCTGGAAAAGGCAAAACTATAGAAACAGTAAAATATCAGTGGTTGCCAGGGTTTAGTGGGGAAGGAGGGTGAACAGACAGAGGCTAGAGGATTTTTAGGGCAGTGAAACTATTCTGTATGATACAAAATGGTGGATACATGGCATTATACATTCATCAAAGCCCATAGCATGTGCAACACTAAGACTGAAGCCGAATTGTAAACTATGGACTTTGGGTGATAATGTGTCAGTGAAGGTTCATCGATTGTAGCAAATATCTCGCTTTGGTGGGGGATGTTGATTGTGGGCAAGCAGTATGTGTGTAGGGGAAGGGGGTATATTTAAACTCTGTACTTTCCACTCAATTTTGCTGTGAATCTAAAACAGTTTTAAAAACATACTATGACACACTAAAATACATATATATATATATATTTGTTATTGGTTAGATTTAGAAGTATAATTTTAAATATTTTAATGAAAATTACAGTTAAATGTGGAGTCAAAGATAAGCATGCTTTAATTAATGAAATGCCTTCTATTATTATTACTATTATCATAATTATTATTGACTTAAAAATCCTCAGTAGACCTTATAAATTTAGTGATCAATGATGTTCATATTGAAAAATACATATATATATACTTGACAGAATTGGTTTTTGTTCTTCTGACATTGCTGTTGTTAATATTCTTATGCTATAAAAATCTCAGTTAAAAATGTTAAAAAGAATCTCTCCAATACTGCACAGCCAGCACAGTAAGCGGTATGGTTACCTGCCAATACAGCTCTTTTTGCATCAGCCAGTTGAACTGTTAAGATGGTTACTCATCCACTGGATAATTTCACAACCCTCTTCTTAAATTTGGTTGCTTTGGACACATTCTACCCTGGAAACAAAATCTAGGCTCCATAATACATTCAGAAATAGTAGATTCACGTCTCTTTTCCAGCTAGTCAGTACCAGGGTTGACACATTTACTTCTGCACCATAGGAACGGCTGCTAGAAAAGCTCAAGTATGCATTCAATTCCGTTACTTTGGCACAATGCAAAGTCACGTAGAAGAGGGAGACTCTCTCAGCCTCTCTATGTTGGAAAATTAATTCTTTTAACTGCTTTAAAAAATCTCTACATGTGCTCAGATCTTATGAACTTAGGATCAGCAATGACCTCATCACCTTCAGCTGGTCTAAAAATTATCTTTGGCTGCTGTGTACTTTATGAAATCTTGTTAATTATGACTGTTTTTCCTAGTTATAAGTCCTTCTGGGTAAATTTTTATAAAACATTCATTTTTATCACTTACATAACCACATAAAATATTTTCATTGGTGTCAAAATGTCATGTTATTGCCAAACAGATTCCATTTCAATTTCTAGAAATTATTGGAAAGTTAATATTCACATTTTAATGGCACCCTTGCTGTAGTCTTAAGTCATGTTTTATTGAAGTTCCCAACAGAAGTCATAATTACATTGTGTTTATACAGGATAAAGCACAGAAATAGACAACATTTCCAGTTAATCTCTGTGGTTAATGATTACCCTTTCCTTTTTTTGTAAAAAAAGACAAATCATGAATAAAATTCAGGGTCTTTTTGAAACTAAGTTTTCATGAAAATGATCATCATGGATACTCATCATTCACTTCTCTTTTCTGCACAGTGATATTTTAGTTTAGGAATCATAAACTGAATCTTTCCCCTGGCTTATGAAACTTTACCCCATCCATTTCTATTTAAAGTGAGGTTAGGTAAGAAAGTCATATTCCTACCTAGGCTTTTGGTTTCTCCGTAGAGATGTCAATTCAAGAAAACTCAATCTCGACATTGTTACTGAGTCCCAAGCTCATACAGTTCACTGCATGACAAGCCAATAAATCTAGAGAAGAGTTCAGGAATAGCAGCTTTATTCAGAAAGCCATCAGTCTGAGAAGATGGTGGACTAGTGTCCCAAAGAACCATCTTACTTGAGTTAGAATTCAGGCTTCTTTTATAGTAAAAGCGAGGGGGTGTGACTGATTGTTGCAAACTTCTTGGTGCTGTAATTCTTTGTTCTTGCGGCTGTCCATGGTAGGTCTGGTCACAATGTTCCTAAATCAAGACAAATTATTCTTTGTTCTGCAACATTTTTTCTCTATATGAATGAAAAAGTGTTATACATTGTCCCCTACATATGAACCTTCAAGTTGTGAACTTTCAAAGATGCGAACCTGTGCTCCCATGTCCAATCACGTAAATTAGTTCACGTGTCTGGTGTACATTGTCACGTGTGTGCATCCTCTCCAAGTGGTTGTGCTTTTGTGTTCTTTACAGTACTGTGTAGAGTACAGTATCTTTATTTCAAGCCCAGGATGTGAGTGAGTGAAATTGCAGCTTGCCTTCCATCTCCTATTGCTGACAATCCTTCAGCTCTACCATCTCCCACCTCCTCTCCCTCCTCCAGTCAGTAACTCTTCTTGCCTGTTCACTCGATGCCAGCCCCTATATGCCAGCTGTTGTACTGTACTGCTGTACTTTTCAAGGTACTGTACTGTAAGATTAAAAATGTTTTTTTTATTTTTTTGTTTGTTTTTTATGTATTATTTGTGTGTGAAGTATTATAAACCTATTACAGTACAGTACTATATAGCCGATTGTGTCAGTTGGGTACCTAGGCTAACTTTGTTGGACTTACAAACAAATTGGTCTTAATGAATGTGCTATCAGAATGGAACTCGTTCATATGTAGGGGACTTACTGTACCTTTAAAGATTAGAGCCTTGAGAATGAGCTATCCTGTATGTTTCAGGCTATAGGCAACTTTCTTTTACAAAAGGTGCAGAGACAGCATGACTAAGCACAGGCAACAGAGCACAAAGATTAGAGCTAAAGGAATACATCCAATATGGAGTCAGGTTTGTTCTTCTCTGTTACAACCTCATTTCAAGAATGTAATTGTTTAACTGCAAAGCTACACATTTTTTTCCTTTTTTTTGCAGTACGCGCGGCCTCTCACTGTTGTGGCCTCTCCCGTTGCGGAGCACAGGCTCTGGACGCACAGGCTCAATGGCCATGGCTCACGGGCCTAGACGCTCTGCGGCATGTGGGATCTTCCCAGACCGGGGCACGAACCTGTGTCCTTTGCATCGGCAGGCGGACTCTCAACCACTGCGCTACCAGGGAAGCCCAAAGCTCCACTTTTGGGTAGAAAACACCCTTTGGAGGTTGTACATTGAAGCCATGTTTAGAGATCTGGAGAAATGAGTTTTTAGCAGTAATCACATTTACTTTGTCCCCAGTCTGGAAGAAGTCCCCACGAGAGCTGGAGGATGACTAAAGGGCTGACTTTGATCATGGTTGCCAGAACATGTACCATCACTCTGAGACTTTTCTCTGCCTGGATCTTGCACATCCCCTCCTATGGACCAAATTGTGGTGCCCCCTCCCCACAATTCTTAGGTAGAAGCCATAACCCCCAATGTGATGGTATTTGGAGGTGAGGCCTTTGGGAGATAATTGGGCTTAAATGAGGTCAGAAGAGGGCAGGCCTTCATGATGGGCTTAATGTCCTTGTAAGGAGAGACATCGGAGAGTTTGCTGTCTCTCTCTCTCCCTGCCATGTGAGTACCTCGTGAGAAGTCAGCCATCACAAGCCAGGAAAACGGCTCTCACCAGAACTCAACCATGCTGGCACCCTGATCTCAGACATTCAGCCTCCAAAACTGTGAGAAATATGTTGTTTAAGACTCTCGGTCAGTGATATTTTGTTATGGTAGCCCTAGCTTACTAATATGTCCTCCAAGGGTAAGATACTTGGAGCCAGAGCACACACAAAGGGTCTGGTGGGGAATTCAGGTGGTGTTCCAGGCAGTTCAGGAACACATGTTTTACAATTTCAATTACTGCCTCTTTTAGTGTATAAATAGAACCTCAGAAGATGGTTAAGCTGAAGAGAGAGCCTTAAGAGGACAGCATTCCAGCAGGATCAATTAACAGTTTGTAAGTAAAATTATCATTTTTGCCTATACTGATTGCTAATGAAATTCTTAAAGTAGTTGTTATTCTTAAGAAAGTTGAATTGATAGTTTAAGTTATGGAATGTTCTGAGCTGGGCCCTATGCCTTCCTCATATTATTCTCATTAAATATTTGTTGATTTTATTAAAAATGTTTTCTACTTCATGGCATAAATTTAGCAAAGAATAGGAGGCCTATTCAGAAACTTTATTACATTCTTGTGAGAGAGTATACCTTTATGGCTCACTTATACTAGAAGTGGCACTAATTACTTGGGAATGTGAGTGAAAATTTTCCCTGGCAAATTTGGAAAAGCAGGTTAAAATAGCTCATATAGGGACTTCCCTGGTGGTGCTGTGGTTAAGAATCTGCCTGCCAATGCAGGGGACATGGGTTCGAGCCCTAGTCCGGGAAGATCCCACATGACACAGAGCAACTAAGCCTGTGCGCCACAACTACTGTGCCTGCATGCCACAACTATTGAAGGTCACGCGCCTAGAGCCCATGCTCCACAACAAGGGACACCACCCCGGTGAGAAGCCTGCACACTGCACTGAAGAGTAACCCCCGCTCACTGCAACTGGAGAAAGCCTGCGCATAGCAACGAAGACCCAGTGCAGCCAAAAAAAAGAAAAAAAAAAAAAAGCTCATATACACATGGAGAGTTTTTCTCTCCAGTCTTGACTCAGGCACTTATTATCTTGACTTTCTGTAAGTCATCAGAGCATAAATGTAAATTACTTCTGTTTTCCCCCAGTTTTACTGAGATGTAATTGCCATATAACATTGTATAATTTTAATGTGTACAACATCATAATCTGATATATGTGTATATTGGGAAATGATCACCACAATAAATGTAGTTAACATCCATCACCTCACATAGTCACACATTTTTTGTCTTGTGCTGAGAACTTTTAAAATCGACTCTCTTGGCAACTTCCAAATATACACTACAGCATTATTATCTATAGTCATCATGTTGTACATTACATCCCAGAGCTTAAATGCCTGGCATTTGTCTTTAATAAGTAGGATTTGGCAGTTTTTAGAAGTAATTTAAGGTGGAAGTTTGCACCTTTTGACCTTTTGTACCTTTTAAACTGGGTGAAGGTGATCAAAAAGTACAAGCTTCCAGCTTAAGTTACTTCTAGAAATTGCCAAATCCTACTAATTAAAAACAAATGTCGAGCACATGTCTAATATTTATTGTACTACATATTTATGCTTTTGAAATATTGCTTGAAACAGCTATCTAGGACATAGCTAGTTTTTGTCACATGTAGATCTATGTCACAACTAAATGTGTTGTGACAGAATTTTCCCTGTAGGCCTGAGTTGCCTACATTCAATTGTGGTGGACAGAATAATGGTCCCCCAAAGATGTCAACATCCTAATCCCCAGAGCCTGTGACAATTTTAACTTACCTGGCAAAAGGGGACTTTACATATGTGATTAAATTAATGATCTTGCAATAGGGAGATTATCCAAGTGGACTTAATGTAATCATAAAGCTCCTTCTAAGAGGGAGGGAGCAGAGTCAGAGTACAGGTAGGAAATGTGGTGATGGATGTAGCAGTCAGATTGAGAGAGATTTGAAGATGCTGGTTTTGAAGATGGAAGAAGAGAACAAGCCAAGGAACATATGTGGCCTCTAGAAGCTGGGAATGGCCAAGAGATGGATTCTCCCCCGGAGCCTCCAGAAGGAAGGCTGCCAACCCACTTTAGACTTCTGATCTCCTGAATTATAAGATAATAGATTTGTGTTGTTTTAAGCCACTAAGTTTGTGGTAATTTGTTATAGCCGCAATAGGGAAATAATACATCAATTACCATTGATTTTATTTTCTTAGTGTGGTACAACTAATAATTAAAAGCAGTTTAAACTTTAGACCCTATTTCGAACCTCTAAAGACACAAGCATGGCGGATGTAAAAGACAGGCTAATCTAAAGTTCTAACATGTACTGGCCCCCAGTTGAAAGCTGGGGGAGATGGTAGTGGGTATAGTGTGCAGCCCTTTAATATCCAGCACACTTAGACCTGCACCGTCTACCCACCTGGGGCTACTGAGCCCTGAAAATTCAGCCAGTGTGAAATGAAACGTGCTGCAAGTGTAAAATACACCATGAATTTTAAAGAAGACTGTAACATATTTCATTAATAATTTAAAAATATTGATCACATGTTGAAACATTACTGTTTTGAATATATTGGGTAAAATATAGTATTAAATTAAACTTCAATTTCTTTTTACTTCTTGATTGGGAAATGAAAACATTTTCATTACAAATATATGGGTGAGTCATATTTTTTTTTTTTTTTTTTTGGCGGTACGCGGACCTCTCACTGTCGTGGCCTCTGCTGTTGCGGAGCACAGGCTCCGGATGCGCAGGCTCAGCGGCCATGGCTCACGGGCCCAGCCGCTCCGCGGCATGTGGGATCTTCCCGGACCAGGGCACGAACCTGCGTCCCCTGCATCGGCAGGCGGACTGTCAACCACTGCGCCACCAGGGAAGCCCGAGTCATATGTTTTTATTGGATAGTGCTGCTCTAAACAGATAATGCTATTAATGATGTAATTAACAAGATATAGATTATTTACATGCCAATTAATGTATTATTGAGTAATGAATATGCAAATGCAGTCGAGAGTTAATAGGTTTATTTATATACATTTAATGCATTTTACAATTAATATCTCCATTTTTTATAGTCACATCCTCCTAGAGTCTGATCTCCATAATCAGATTCGACATTTGGGATACATGCGCCTTTTTACCTGCAGGCAGTAAGGATAGTTTTGAATCGCTTAGATTTTTTTTTGTCTTCTCCCAAAGACCCCATGGACATCGCATCTTTCTTTTTCTGAAGAAATAGAATTTCTTTTGAAATCCAGTCAATGTTTCATAAAGGCATCTAGCCAGTGTAATTTCCTGGACCAGATTAATGTTTGTAGGATCAAGAAATCTTAGGAAACTAAACAGAATCTGTAAGCAATTATATTTTGGGTGATGATTACCTTAGAGTTCAGTGAAGAAAAAACTATATATGTGTGTGTTAAGAATATATATGTAATGTATATAAATACATATATTATGTATATATACATAATTATGCATAAAGAATACATGTGTTATGTGTTATGTATATGTGTTATGTATATATATATATCAGTATATGTGTTATGTGTTATGTAACACATGTGTTATATGTGTTATGTATATATATCAGTACCTATATATTATGTAATATACATATATTATGTGTATATATACATTATATATACACACACATATTCCTAATACACATACATATATAGTTATATGAATGCAAAACCAAAGTGATGAATATTTGATAGAAGGCAAAGACTTTGCCTTCTGGGCACTCCATGACATTTTGGGGTGCCAAATATCACCTAGGACAAGATGTTCATGGTTTGACCCTCAACCTGAGCAAATCTATGTATTAAGGAAATTTATACAAACATTACAATTTCAATAAGTGAGTAAATGTTGTAAATGATTCTTAGTGGGTTGATTTCTCCTTAAATTACTTGGATAATCCTTCCCTACCTCCAGTTCTCCCCTGTATTTTGTAGGGGCTACCACACCCAGTATCTCCTGCTTGGTGTGAGTATTGACCATCTAAAGCGGTCTGTAATGAAATGGTAACCTTTGAAGGGGTTTCCCCACTTTCTGATAATATTCCTGTGTACGCTTATCATTGTGGTATATGTTCAGGAAGTAGGGAAAGCTTTTCAAGGAATACTTGTATTGGATGGAAGTCAACTACCAGAAGCTAACATCCAACTGAAATTCTATTGGCAAAAGGTCTTGTTTCTTTCCCAGTGAAAAGTGGAATGTATATTTCTTGGCTTGCCAAGAGTACAAAAACATCTCATTCATTAAAAGAACTTAGCTTTCATGTTTTAAATAAATAATTCTCCTGATTTCTTAGATAACACACCAATTAAATATAAATGCACTTATGAAGAACCTGGTGCAAGGAGTTATCCCAAATAGCACTTCAAGTCTAAGTGCCCTTGGTTAACGTTGTCAAGGCATGAGGCTGAGTGAGGACACTGCAAGTTTACCTGCCTTGGGGCATTACTGAGACCAGCTGGCTCTCCTAGAGCCATAAAACTTTTTACTATTTTTTCTGCATATATTATGCCATGGAACTGTGTGACCTTCTGGGACTTCTGCTCCTTGTAAAAAGGCCGAACATTTTTGTTGGCTGAAGTGCAGGGTGAGAATTGCTCATCATCCTTGCAGAGCAACTGGAGACCTCTTTCGGGGTTCATTGGTTAACCTGCACTGGAGGGCAGTTAATGAGCCAATGAGGGAAATGTTAACATTAAATTAAAATATGTGAAGAAGGTTCCTATGAACATCAGAAGAGCTAGATGCATTAGGGGCATTGAGAGTCAGAATTCAGGGAAAGAACAAAGTGTTTTGTTCTTTTCTAAGTCATGCAGAGCTCATTATTCTTGATGGAAATGAAATTTACAGGGCTGAGTGCCTTGAATAAGTCAGAGGCTGGAAACCCTTTGACTCAACTTTATTGGCCAAAAAATTTCTCTAAAGAGAAGCTTGCTTGACCTACTGTGAGAATATTTATTACTTTCATAAATAATCAATACACATATTTCTACATATAGTTTCATCACATTTGAAAAAACTTCTTATTGGTATAGAAGGTATAGATGAATTAAAACCAAATGCCCAAAATTTGCTCCCAGAGATTATGGAATTGGCCTTAGAAGAATGTGATCTTTGGGCTGATAGATAAAGCATGGTTTTAGATGTCTCTTCCTGGTATATCCTACTGAATTCTTAAGAATCTCAATGGTTATCATTGAGCCAGTCCGATCAGCCCAAAGAATGACAAGGCAGTATAATGCAGCAAATTAATTAGGCCTTGAAATCAGCAAACCGGTTACCAAATCCCTGTTAATTTCTGTCTTATTTGACATAGCAGAATTTAGTAGTATAGAGTATAACAAAATAGTTTACTATTCTACCCAATAGACTTTATTCTACTAAATAGAATTCTATTCTACTAAATAGAATTTAGTAGTATATAGTATACTAAAATAATTGTGCAGAGTTTTATTCAGCTCTTTTGGTTGTAAAGACTAGAGAGTCATCTATTCCAATAATATAAAAAGTTTTAATGTAGCAGTACACATATATTGTTTAGAAAAATAGCCTCTCAGAAACCCAAGCACAGGGTTCACAGTAGAAGAATCTCTATAGAAAATGGAAGAGGAACTGGGAAATGATTTGGAACCTAACACAAGTCTGGGATTCTCAGAACAGATCCTGGGTCTGTTCATTTCGATCTGGGTGCCTAAGTTTTTTTTTGTCTCTGGCTCCCTCTGCCCAGATGGAGCACCCATGACTTTCATTTGCATTGTGAACGCATCTCCTTTCACAGGCTATGGAACTGGTGTGGTAATCTGCTGGGGGCTGCAATTCTGGTGTGGGTAAGTGGGGGCTGGGACCACAGTTGGTACCAGTGACCCAGGATGCACAGGACAGTTATGTGGGTATTGCCATGGCCATCGTCTGCCAAGGCCCAGGAACTGTCTAGGGAGCACAGCCATGGGGAAGAGGCTGTGGACCTTCAGCAGGCCCCACCTGCTTGGCCAGAACCGGCACCCCAGCTCCTGATGTATTTTGTTGGGTGTCCAACTTTAATATGAAGGCACCATGTGTCCATATGAAGATACTCTATATCCAGTACCTTCTCTATGGCTACCAAATGACCTACTTTTTCTGTATTTCACTACTCAGATTCCTAGAACAGGCATTCTGTTCTGGATAAGCATTTACTGGCCAGGCCATATTGTAGTCCAATGACAAGACTATGGATTGGCCAGCCATAGGACAGGTCTTTGCCCCAAACTTGGGTGGTAATTAAGGGACGATCCCTTTAGCAGGGAGAATGGGTGGATATCTTACTTTTGCTGGGGTTGTTGGTATAACTGGCACAATGACTGTTATGTCTGATGGTTCCTGGGAGATTGTTATGGTTGGATTTGATCTACATGCCATCCTGTTTTCTGATTACATTTCTCCACCATCACTGGGGCACAGGTGGAAATAAGGCAAAGGCCTTTATTTGAGAACACATCTTCTGAATGTCCATTCAGTGAAACTCAGAGACCGTCTCTAGGTAAGACTCAACTTTTTAAACTATTCACTTCACAAATGTAAAGCATAGAGGTTTTCCTACAGGGAAGTGACAGAGCAGAGCTAATCCTGGGCAAAAGGGTCAAGTGGGCAATGAAGTTTTGTTATCAGGAACCTTCTTTCTTCTCCAACCCAGAGCCATTTTATACCCCATTACATTAAAGGCAGCTGTAGCTTGGTAAGAAGAGGATGTGACTTAGAATCAGAAGATATGCTTAAATCGCACCTTTGACCCATATCCTGTGCCTTGGGTAAATAAACGAGCTTCTCTGAGCCTTAAATTCCTCATTGTAAAATGCAACTATCATACAAGGTTGTTTTTTCTACCGTGTGAAAGTGATGGGCATACGGTACATGATTGTTTAATAAATACTTTAAAAAATCAGAGGTCGAAGGGGCACCTAAGAGCTCTTATTTTATAGATGTGGGAACTGGGGTGCAGAGATGTTATTTCACTTGTTTAAGTTCAACCAGCTACTTAATTGCAATCAAAACTAGACCCCAGGTCTCCTGATTTCCCAGGCCAATGTGTTTGCAAATTCCCTCTAAGTTTCTCCACAATTCTCAAAACTTGCTCTTTAGAAAGACTGTGTAGGTGTGCAAAGTTATATCTTCTAGTTTCTTAAATGAACAAAACATATTTTTATAATTAGAGTAGAAATTCCCAAGGTTATTTTTTTTAAAAAAAAGAAAATATCTGATTCTTATTTACTGTGAAGAATGAATTAAAGTTAAATAAATTACTGTCCTAGGTGAACATGTGTTTAGTAACTCAAGTCTTAGAGAAGTGAAACTCCTTAACTAGGCATTCCTGGGCCTCCCTGGCCTCTTACAGTCACTCTGGCCACATGATTTCCTCCTGTGGCTCTAAGGCTGAGAGCAATGCCAAGCCTTCTAATTGACAGTCAGATGCTTCAGACTGAACGACCACAAAACCCAAGGTGATCTGGGCTCACCTGGCCAAAGTGTGCTCTGTGCCATGCATTCCTTTGTCTTGTGAGCAAAATGTGGCATGGTTCAGTGGAAACTTCGTGTAATCCTCTATATTTTCAATTACCAAGGAATTCTTTTAAGAAATGTTAAAGGACTAGATTCCAGAGTTTCTTAGCAGAATACAATTGGTTTGTCTATACATAATTGTTATTTTCTTTGTCCAGGAGTGCAAGATTTTCAAAGCATGTCTTTTTTCTTCCACTGATTATAATTTCCTCACAAACACCTATTGTCTATTTTGTGCAAAGCACCATGGGATATACAAAATGGTATTTGATACTCTCTTTCCTAAAGGAACCCATTTCCTTGTTGAGATAAGAGCAGAAGCTCCATGGGACCTTATCTGTCTTATTCACTGTTGGAGTTCAGTGCGTAGACCATTATCTGGCACAGAATAGACACTCAGGAAATATTTGTGGAATGCATGAACGAATATACCTATATCAAACGTTAATTATAGCTAATGCTTATGTAGCTAATATTTACGCCCACTAGTTTTCCAAGTACAATTGCTACTTCATTTGATCTTCACAACTCTATGAGGTAGGAACTATTAATACACCCATTTTGAGGATGGGGAAACTGAGGCTTAGAGAGATTAAGTAACTATGCCAAAGTTTCACACTGGTGATGCTGAGATTTATTTCAAAATCATCTGGCTCTGAAGTCTGTGTTCTTAACCACTATGCTCTGTTGCCCCTGCATGTTATGCTTCCTTAGGGCTAAAGACACTCCTTCCATGATTTTTAGAACTAAAATCAAGGAGTGTTGTATGGGTGAGGGATAAATCAGGAGCTTGGGATTAACATGCACACACATATCTATCTGTGTAAGATAGATAACCAACAAGGACCTGCTGTATGGCACAGGGAACTCTACTCAGTATTCTGTGGTAACCTACATGAGAAAAGAATTGAAAAAGAATGACTATATATATATGTATGACTGAATCACTTTGCTGTACATCTGAAACTAATACAACATTGTAAATCAACTATACTCCAAAAAAATTTTAAAAAATCAAAGGGTATTTATAATGGAATCACATATGCAGCATTAACAACAAGAAAGCTGGAAAGTTTTGTAGAGTAAGAAACAGATGTAGGACCAAAGCCTAAGGGGTAAGAAGGATTTAAACAGATGAGAAGTAGAATTCATCTCTCTTTGACTTCTAGGAGAAGATGACCTTGGAAATTCTCTTTATAATATGGTTATGTTATAATCTTATACAATATTATAGTATTATTTAAAAATTTTAACCAGTTTCATCATCTTAACTAGTTAGCGTGGGTGAGAATCCAGTCTTGTTCATCTTTCTATGCCCCCTTAGTGCTAGGTTGGGTCCCTTCCCATTGATTTGAAAGAAATTGAATTATCACTAGGTGGTAACTTGATGGGCTGGAGAAAGCTAGCTACACCAAAATACCCTTGCCAAATTTGAATTCTGATAAGCTTGCCTCTTTCATGCTTTTCTCCAACTCTTCTTTTTAAGAAATCCTCAGAAAAGAACACAAACACAATTACTCATATGAAATCATTTTTGACATCTTCAGAGATTTCTCTAGGTTCTGGCCCAAGTCTGACTGTTGTTCTCTTCTACCTACATTCTTCCTACACTTGAGGGATTTCAAAAAATGTGCTTAATGATTGGACCTTGTTTTAATTTTCTCTAACTTATTTATTTTCTCTTGAGGTTAAGAACATTTTGTAAATTTGCAAATACCAAAAGTATTTTGCACACATGTAATAAGTTTAAGAAAACAATCAGATCAGATTCAGAATATCTCCCCAAGGAAAGGAAGTGCACAAAATAGTCAAATGAGTAATTGAAAAACAAAGCAAGGGGACTAAAATATCTCCCCGAACTAGTTCCTAAGATATGCCTTTTTTCCATTATGAAACACTGACTAGTCTGCACTGTTTTTTTTAAAAAATATATATATATATTTATTTTTGGCTGCATTGTGTCTTCGTTGCTGTGCGTGGTCTTTCTCTAGTTGCAGCGAGCAGGGGCTACTCTGTTTCAGCGTGCAGGCTTCTCATTGCGGTGGCTTCTCTTGTTGCGTAGCATGGGCTCTAGGCACGTGGGCTTCAGTAGTTGTGGCACGCAGCCTCAGTAGTTGTGGTGCACGGGCTTAGTTGATCCGCGGCATGTGGGAATGTTCCCGCACCAGGGCTTGAACCCGTGTCCCCTGCATTGGCAGGTGGATTCTTAACCACTGCACCACCAGGGAAGTCCCTGCACTGTTTGTTTTTTGAAGTGAAACTTTGACGGGAAAATTCATAACTGAATCCATTGTGTATTTCACACTACCATTAATATTCTTTTTCTTGCCAGATATTTTGCTATGAACTTAGGCATTTGTCCTCGATATGTTTTCCAGCTTCTTCAGGTGTTCATTTTTCTTGTTGCCAATAAATATTCCACTAAATTTTCAAGGCACACTTCCTGAAAGGTAGGACTGGTTCACCATATCTCTGTAGAGACTAATAATAAAAGCATATTTTCTTTTGTTAATCCATAATGAATAACACAAGCTCCTGGTTTGAATTTTACTCCACTGAGTATGATCTCCTTAGTCTGAAGGTTTGATGTTGATAAACAAGTCAGTTTTGGAAATGCCTGGGATCTGAAGAAGAGTGGCAGGCTATGTATGACGTAACTGACAGGTTGATAAAATGACTGAAATTGCTAAATTGACAGAAGGACCAAAGTTGATAAATTGATAAATAAACATTTCTTGAGCACCGACTATATGCAAAGCCAACTTCAACTTGAGATTTGCTATCCATTAAACAGAGGTGAGGATGTAGGGGCTTGATGTACAGACCTCCTTAGTGATGTGTTTCCTGATTCCCTACCAGCAAATCACGGACAAGAATGAACTCTTCTCAGCTTGCTGTTCTAACTTACTTCAACTGGGCAAGAATTTGACTTCCACATGCAAATCAGTGGGTCTTTGTAACTGACACTTTAATGCATTCTGCACCACAACGGTGCCACCATGTACTACTTCTGGCTTACTTTGGAGTTCACACAAACTTTTTTCTTGGTCTGGATCTCATCTTGCAAAGAGCCACTCCCCATGTCTGCAAGATCTAATTATACCTATTTGCGTAAGTCAGGCTAAAACAAATATTGATAGTCTTATCATGAGTTTGTTCATTATGTCTGGGATTCAGGAGACTATAAAGAAACATGAATAATGGGAGTAGAAACAGTAGTAAAAAATAATAGTAAAAATTGGTAGGAATGGTAAAAGATGTAGTTAATGTTTACTGAATGCCTAACCCTGACATTATGCTAGTTTCTTTATGTGCAATAACTTCCTTTTACAGAAGAAGAAATTAAAACTCAGAGAGGCAAAATAACCTCTCCCAAAGCTCACACAGTCCCAGTGGTGGAGCTGGGAAATGCATTTTTATTTAAAGTTTAGCAGAACTCACCATCTGGGTGTGTTTTTTTAAGAGGGGAAGCTTGTGAATATCATTTCAATTTCCCACTTTCCATTGGATACATTGAGTTTTCTTCTCTGTGCTTAAAAGCTGTACATTCATAGGGAGGGTGGGAGGGAGGGCGACGCAAGAGGGAAGAGATATGGGGATATATGTATATGTATAACTGATTCACTTTGTTACAAAGCAGAAACTAACACACCACTGTAAAGCAATTATACTCCAATAAAGATTTTTTTTTTTTTTCGGTACACGGTCCTCTCACTGCTGTGGCCTCTCCCGTTGCAGAGCACAGGCTCTGGACACGCAGGCTCAGCGGCCATGGCTCACGGGCCCAGCTGCTCCGCGGCATGTGGGATCTTCCCGGACCGGGGCACGAGCCTGTGTCCCCTGCATCGGCAGGTGGATTCTCAACCACTGCGCCACCAGGGAAGCCCCAAATAAAGATGTTTAAAAAAAAAAAAAAGCTGTACATTCTATTTTCATTCTTATGGTGGTTACTCCTTTGCCTAAGCTTATTGTCATATTTATTTATCCTTTTATGGACATGTGGCTTGCTCGGATCTCCCCAACCAGAGATTGAACCCAGGCCATGGCAGTGAAAGCCTGGAATCCTAACCACTAGGCCACCAGGGAACTTCCTGTCATATTTATTTTTTTCTATTGAGTGCTGAAAATTTTCAGTGTCTGTATTTCCCCTGAACCAGACAAGTAATGCTCTCATGTCACTTTGTTCTCTTCCCCCATCACTACCCCACATCTTATGCTGATATTCTCTAGAATAATTCTAGGTCACTAAGGGCAAATATTATCTTTTTTTCTTTGGTTCTAGCCTTTTTTTTTTTCTTTCTTTTGGCCACACCACGCAGCATGTGGGATCTTAGCTCCCTGACTAGGGATCAAACCTGGGCCCTGGCAGTGAAAGCACTGAGTCCTAACCACTGGACCACCAGGGAATTCCTGGTCCTAGCCTTTTAAAGACAACTTTCATGTTGTTTAAGTCTTCTCTGCCCTGATTGTTTTTGTCTGCTTGTTCTATCAGTTATGAAAGAGGTATGTTAAAAATCTCTCATTACGATTGTGAATATTCTATTTTTTGTTTTAGATTTTTCAATTTTTGCATTATAGATTTTCAACCTATGTTAATAGACAACCAAGTTCAGAATAATTATGTATTCTTGGGGAATTGAATCTTTATCATTGTGAAATGTTCCTTTTCATCTTTGGTAAAGCTTCTTACCTGAAAGTCTGTTTTGTGTGATAGTAGTATAGCTACACTAGGCTTTGTTTGGTGTTTATCATGTTTTAGCTTTTGTCCATCATATTACTTTTACTCTTTCTGCTTTTTTTTTTTTCTTTTTGGTTAAGGTGTATGTCATGGACAGAATGTTTCTTCCTCCCACCCAGAGACACATGCTGAAGTCCTAACCCCCAGTGTGGCTGTACTTGGAGATGGGGCCTCTAAGTGATGTTGAAAACTCTGTGACCGGTGGCGAATCGAATCTCGCAGACAGATTTTTGGGTGAAGTAAAAAAGAATAGCTTTATTGCTTTGCCAGGCAAAGGGAGACACAGCAGGCTCGAGCTCTTGAAAAACTGTGTGTCCCAACCCGGGAGGTTTTGGTGAGGAATTTTATAGCAATGGTTCAAGGGAGGGGTTGCTGATAAGATTAGGGTGTGTGCAGGGCCTGCAGTCCTCTAATCTGGTCTCAGGTAATCTTTTGATGAGCTTCTCTGATTCCTTTAATCTGGCCTCAGGTCGTCTTCTCTGGAATGAAGAATGCTACATCTTCCATTTGTTGGGGGTTTTAGTTCTATAAAGAGCTCAAAGGTATTGATATGTGTATCCCTTGAGGCTGAACCAGGACCCTGCCCCAAGGCTGCACTATTGTTTCTTGGCTGTTCCTCCCTTGTCTCTGCATTCACTCCCTTCTCTGATTGGCAACTGTTCAAATCTGCCCTTTGGAACTCAGGGAAGGTCATGGAGGCTGGAGTCTGCTCCCTACAAACAAGCAATGTGGGACACAGAAAGGCTTCCATGCCCAGGAGCCCCACAAGGTCCTGCTCATTTTCATAAGGAAGTAATTAAGGTTAAATGAGGTTTTAAAGGTGGGGCCCTGATCTGATAGGATTAGTGTCCTTATAAGAAGAGACCTCAGAGAGCTTGCTCTCTTTTTCTCTGCTTGTACCCAGAGAAAAAGCCATGTGAGGACACAGCAAGAAGATGAAAATCTATGAGCTAGGAAGAGAGCTATAACCAGGAACCTTACTCTTGGACTTCCCAGCCTCCAGAACTGTGGGAAAATAAGTTTTTCTTATTTAAGCCACCCAGTTGATGATATTTTGTTATGGCAGCTGAAGCTGACTGATACAGATTTTGGCACTGTGAGGTAAGGGTGCTGCTGTAACAAAAACCTGAACATGTGGAAGTGGCTTTGGGCCTGGGTAGTAGTCAGAGGATGGGAGAGTTTTGAGGTGCATGCTAGAAAAAGCCTAGATTGTGTGAATGGAGGGCTGGTATAAGTACAGACGCTACAGGCAATTTCAGTGAGGTCTCAAACGCAAAGGAGGAACAGATTATTAGAAACTGGAGGCAAGGCAAACCTTGTTATAAAGTGGCAAATAATTGGCTGAATTATGTTTCCGTGTGAGCAATGAAATTGGATATTTAGCTGAGGAGGTTTCTAAGTAAAGGATTGGGAGAGCAGCTTGCTTTCTCTTTACCACGTA
Source organism: Tursiops truncatus (assembly GCF_011762595.2). Classification (NCBI taxonomy): domain Eukaryota; kingdom Metazoa; phylum Chordata; class Mammalia; order Artiodactyla; family Delphinidae; genus Tursiops; species Tursiops truncatus. The sequence continues at coordinate 128,296,146 of NC_047037.1, read as the reverse complement.
TAGTAAAATCGGAGAGGACAGAGATAAACTTAAGGAATTGTTAAGCAAAAAGCAACCAGAACTTGAAGACTTGGAAAATCTCAGCTTATTCATGTTGCAAAAAATGAGGAACTGCATTCTGAAAAGAACAATAAGTGTGTGGCTGAACAACCATTTGATAAAGAGATAATGGGTGCCTCCGGATTTGATCAACTATCTCAGCAGAAGACAGGAATAGCGATGAGATTATACTAACAGAGACACTGCCAGTTTGAACTAAAGGGGACAGAGAAAGTAAAACAGAACGAAGGCTGTTATACTTCTAGGATTCTACAGGACTGGATGATTCAGTGGCAAACGTGGTTTACTCTTCAAGAAAAGGGAAGTACAGTTGACCTTGAACAACATGGGGAGTTAGGGGCACTGACCCTCCCTGTAGTCAAAAATCAAGTATAACTTTTACAGTGGATCCTCTGTATCCACAGTCCTGCATCCTCGAGTTCAACCAACTTCTGATCATATTCAGTGAAAAAAATCTGCGTGTAAATGGATCCACGCTGTTGAAACCCTGAAGGTGATTCAGAGACCATCAGGGCTGCCACTCCCACCACAGGACCAGGGGGGCAAGGCTGCTTCCTCCTTGGTTTCAGAGGGTTGGGCCCCCTCCTTGTTTTCAGCAGGCCAAAATGTGGACCTTAAATCCCGTAACAAGTGTCCTTATAAGAGTGAGACAGCAGGAGATTACACACAGACACACAGAGGAGAAGGCAAAGTGGGCATAGCAGCAGAGATTGCAGTGATTGATGCAGCCATGAGCCAAGGAATGTCTGGAGCCACCAGAAGATGAAAGAGGTAAGGAACAAATTCACCCCTAGAGGCCTCAGAGTGAGTATGGCCCTACTGGCACCTTGATTCCAGGCTTCTGGCCTCTAGAATTGTAAGCAAATAAATTTCTGATTTTGGCAATTTGTTGTTAGAGGAAACTAATACAACAGGAAACTAATATAACCCACTACCTTTTCTAAAGTGATTCTCCCCTTCTCTCCCAGCCATTTGAAATCCCATTATCTTGTTTATTTCACCTTGAGTTTAACCTCACTTCTCTGAGCCTTAGCTTTCTTATGTATAAAATAAGGGGGTTGACCTGGATATAGTACAATAATAACTTGTGTATCAGACAGAAGGCATGAGCTAAAATAAATGACCCCTTCAAACTCTATCTTTATTTTGTCAGAATATTCTAACCCCCCAATTCAAATAAGTTTACAAATAACCCATTCATTTTTTTAAAATTTATTTTATTATTTATTTTTGGCTGTGTAGGGTCTTAGTTGCAGCACGTGGGATCTTCGTTGAGGCATATGGGATCTCTCCTTCTGGTGTGCATGGGCTTCTCTCTAGTTGTGGCATGTGTGTTCCAGAGAAAATGAGCTCTGTAGTTTGCGGCACATAGGCTCTCTAGTTGCAGTGTGGGCTTAGTTGCCGCGTGGCATGTGGGATCTTAGTTCCCCGACCAGGGATCAAACCCGCATCCCCTGCATTGTAAGGTGGATTCTTTACCATTGGACCACGAGGGAATTCCCATAGCCCATTCATTTTATATTAGGCAGTTTTTTGTTTTAAGTTACACCCAGATAAATGGAAGCAGTGAGAGAAAGAAAGAAAATGCAGGGAAAGCAGTTCTGTTTTCCCAGCTTCTGTTTGTTGATTCCAATTTCTGGCTCAAGGATCATCAGCCTCTGAAGCCCCAAGGATCCCCTTTCAGGAATTGTTCAGTATTTCTGGGTGCTCCTGGCAAGCTTATTGCACAGACAAGGATAATTGGAGAAAAGTTGGGAAAATGGAAATTGGTAAAGGGAAGGAATAATCAATAAAAGAGATAAAGGAGAGAGAAATAAAGGAAGGCAGTACGCTGAGGAGAAAGAGATTGGAAAGTAGTATTTTGCGGAAAGTAGCATGTGATGACCCCACCTCAGAAATGCAGTTTACTTCATTAAAAACAGCACTGTCACATTAAATTATATTATGAAAAAAGGGCATTTCAGGTTGTTGAATTATGAGAAGTACAAATGGTTTAACTCTTAAGGGCATGGCTTGGATGAGAATCCACCCTCTTCCTAGCTCTGGTACCTTAACTTCTTTAAACTGTCATTTCCTCATTTGTGAAATGAGTGTCATAATAGTAGCTACATCCGTTGGTGTTCTTGGGATTAAATAAAATATTCATAGTTAAAATCCTGGGGACTTCCCTGGTTGTCCAGTGGTTAAGAATTCACCTTCCAATGCAGGGAACTCGGGTTCGATCCCTAGTCTGGGAGCTAAGATCCCACATGCCATGAGACAACTAAGCCGTGTGCCGCAACTACTGAGCCCACGCTACACTGGAACCCACACACTACAACTAGAGAGAAGCCCGCATGCCACAACAAAAGATCCCACGTGCTGCAACTAAGACCCGACACAGCCAAAAAAAAAAAAAAAAAAAAATCCTGGCACATCGTAAGTACTCAGTAAGTGTTACGTACTTTATTATTATTATTGTTATAGTGATTATTATTGGCATACTAGGTCAGTAATAGAGAATTATAAGCCTCAAATTTTAATTCAGTCCTAACTAGAAATTATAACTCAATCTAGCAGCTATGTGTCAGTTAGTTTAATGAATCAATTAGTTTAATGTATGAAATCTAAATTATATCTATCTGTATCTAGTTTCTTTTTATAATAACATTGAATTTTCTTTTTCAAGTCTGTTTGCTAAGAATGGAAAAGAGCTTCCCTATAATAGAAAGAAGTTTTGTTTAATAGTTTTAAAGACCAATAATTTCTAAGTTTGTGAACTTCTGACTTTAAATGTGGTTGTAGAATGTAACCTGTGTGTTTATCATCATGGTTTGTTATGTGGCGTTGCATATGTTGGTTAAAGTAAATTATATTTATTAGAATGTGTTTGTTATAGGAGTTACATTTATCCACCAAACCTTATAATATACATGCCAGCACTATAATCCTTAGCTCACTATCCATCATTTCTCATTTGAATCTGTGACTTCATTAGAACATCAGTGACCTTTGTCTCTACAGGCATATTTGTGATAAACTTAATTATTCTAACAGATTTAATTGACAAAATAAATGCAAGACTTTCTCTGTCATTAGAAACACAGAATTCTAGAAAGAACATTATGTCTTTAGGAGATGTCTTCCAGGAAAGACAAATCTGTAAAAATTCTTCATGTCATCAGAGTTTATACTATTATTCTGGAGTGGGAGGTTATTATTCCTATTTTGCCAAAGAGTACAAGGGGATCAGTAGCTTCATGAAGGCCAATAGCTACTCTCTGGTGTGACCAAGACCATAATCGGAATCATCTGTTACAAATTCTCCTTCTAGTCCATAACATTACTGTACAAATTGAAATACTTAAGTGACACCAAAAAAACAAATAAATCTTAAATCAGATGTAAACTCTTTAAATAGTCTCTGGATACGAGAGCTACTTAGAAACTAACAAAAATTATTTTCTTTATTGGATGGAATGCTAATAAGTCATTTTGGTTGTGAAAATTCATTAAAGTCTCTATGTGAACAGCATTAAAAGTGTACTACCTATTAAAAGTTACCTATTTGCTTATTTTGCCCCCCATTTTCAGAAATGAGCTTTGGCATTTCAACAAAATTAATGACCAACTCATTTTAGGTCACCAATTCCTTGCAGTTGACTATTATTCCCCAGAAATTTCCCTGAGCCAAGTCTTATAGCCAAAGTAATTCTTCAACAAAAAAGTCATAATTGTGAGTAGGCATAATAACTCCAAAAATTTACATGAAATAGATGGAGCTGCCAATGTTCAACAAATAAACAGGATAAATGAATGGTTTATATGTAAAAGAGTAAATGAATAAGAAATAGTACACTCACATTTTCATCTGCCAAAAATAATCGACTTTGGTTGTTTTGGGTAATGTCAATTATTGAAATAATTAAGGGAATATGGAGAAATCCAGAGACTAAAATATTGAATGACCAATCATTGTGTAAATGTCTATTCTGTATATGACATTTCCATAGATTCTGTGGCAGATAAAAACAAGTGTAAGGCACAGCTGCTGTTTCCAAAGACTTCACAATTTGATTTGCAAAACAATATTTGATACAGAAATAACAGAACTTTAGAGCATGAATCAAATACAGCAAGTTTTATAACTGAAAGACATCTTAGAGATCACCTACCTAATCTTCATTGTTAAAAAAGCAATTTAGTGAAAACTTAAAATGATTCAGCTCCTTATATTTGTAACTGACATGACAGGCTCACTCCTTTTATATGTTTTATTTTCTCCCTTCATACTGAATGCTATGGTGTCAGTTGACCATATGAATTAAAACACAAATTGAATGAATAATTCATTGACTTATGAATAAAAATTGAGTTTTCAATTCATATATTGAAATTCTGACTCACAAGGCAAAGGTGTCAGGAGGTGGGGCTTTTGGGAGGTGATTAACTCATGAGGGTGGAGTCCTCATGAAGGGGATGAGTGCCCTTATAAAAGATCTCAACCTTAGAGATCTCTTAACCTGAAGTTCATGTACTTCTAGAGATCTGGTGACCATCTGAATGTCCAAGAGGGCATTTTCTTCTAGAGAAAGAGTGTCTAGCTTTGTTCAGTTTCTCCCTGATGCCTGTTATCCTCCAGAAGTTAAGGACCCTTTATTTCCCTAAAGCCTGGTGATAGAGGCTTATTGCAACCCAGTGTTGCAACCCAATAGAATAAAGTGGAACCTCAGTATACCTTTTTTCAAAAGCTAAAGTTCAAAGAGTTCATTTATTAATACATTAAAAACAAACAAACATTGAGGAAAAGGATAGATAGCAGTAGGGCTTTTGGGGACATGGTGACATGAATTTGGTTCCTTTTCTCTCTACAAGGAGACACTGTGGGGGATAAGAGGCTGAGGTTTCCACATTCAGGCCTAGGGGGCCAGAGGATGCTTCTCCTTCCAATACTCATGAGAGTCCAGCCATTCAGAATTCTCCACACCATGACTGGGGTCCCAGTGAACTGTCAAAGATAAAGAACAACAAATCTAAGGTTCTCATAAGTGAGAGAGAAAAAAATATCAGGAGGAAAACCTAGAGCACAAATTCAGCAGAAGCGAATTGTTGGAAGAGCAGAAGAATAATTAAATTAAAAAAGGAAATGTGCTTAAGAGCAGCAGATAAAAGGCTTCTTTGAACTTGACAACATGATTTCTGAAATAAACAATTCAGTAGATGAGTTGAAGATAAGGATGGTTGTTGTGGATGTTTGAATTGGTCAGCTGATGATCAGCTGAAAGGACTCTCTCAAAGCACAAATGAAAGCCCTAATTGAAAATGTAGGCAACCTGGATATATAATTTGAGGATCACTATCATGGAAACAATCAACATTCCTAAAGGGAAAAAAGAGCAGATGGAAGAAAAGCATAATTAAACAAATACTAGTAAAATATTTATCTGAAATAAATAAAGTCTTGAGACTGTCAGTTGTAAGGACTGCCCAAATTACAGGCTTTACTGATGAGAAAAGACACAATTACTGATAAAGAGAGAGACACATATACTGATAAAGTCCTCCCAACTTTAATAATGAAGAGAATATTATAATGTTCTAGGCAGGAGGAACAAACAATCAGCCAAAGCAAATATCCAGGAAGCACTGGACAAATGACATCCTTTATTTATATTTCAAATTAATTTACTGAATGCTGATAGATAGTGGAGTAGCACCAATCAAAGAGTTGCAACCCAAAGTATTCTCAAATAAGATATCATTGGCCTGTCAGAGTGAAAGAAATATATGTGAGCATAAACAAGAATTCAGAGAGTATATCAACCATACACCTCTTTAAGAAAAGTACTTGTGGAAATCCTCTAACTGAACAACAAATGAACCACAACAGAAGTCTTAAGATGGAGAAAATATAGCGGCAAGGTAACAGTGGTGAGCAGCAGTAAATGTCTTTTTCCTTCCTTCCTCCCTTCCTTCCTTCCTCTCTCCCTCCCTCCCTCCCTCCCTCCCTCCCTTCCTTCCTTCCTTCCTCCTTCCCTCCCTCCCTCCCTCCCTTGTTTCCCTCTATACATCTACCTGAATAAGAATATGATAGCTCAAAATGTGATCCATATGTACCATGCAAGGTCTTTGAAACAGGAAGAATAAGCTTTAAGTAAATTTCCTTTCTTTTTTTTAAACCACTTTATTGTGTATACACATTTAATGTATAAAACTTGATGAGTTTGGAGATACATACTTGTGAAACCATCACCGTAAAGAATACCATAAATACATCCATCACTTCCAAAAGTTTCCTCCTGCCCCCTTTATTTATTTTTATTTTTTATTTTTGTGATAAGGACACTTAGCCTCTTAGTAAGGTTTCAAGTAGAGAATACAGTATTGTTAACTATAGACACAATGATGTACAGAAGATCTCTAGGATTTATTCATCTTGCATAAGTGAAACTTTGTATGCTTTGACCAGTACCTTCTTGTTTTCCCCTCCCCCCAGCACCTAGTGCCACCCTCTGCACTCAGCTTTTATGAGTTTGACTATTTGAAATTCCTCCTGTAAGTGGGATCATGTAGTATTTTTTCTTCTGTGTCTGGCTTATTTCACTTAGCATAACGTCCTCCAAGTTCACCACGGTGTTATGTGTGATAGGATTTCCTTCTTCTTTTTTTATTTTTTATAAATTTATTTATTTTATTTTATTTATTTTATTTTTGGGTGTGTTGGGTCTTCGTGGCTGCGTGCGGGCTTTCTCTAGTTTTGGCAAATGGGGCTACATTGCGGTGCACATGTGTCTCATTGCAGTGGCTTCTTTTATTGCAGAGCACGGGCTCTAGGTGTGTGGGCTTCAGTAGTTGTGGCACTCGGGCTCTAGAGTGCAGTCTCAGTAGCTGTGGTGCACAGGCTTAGTTGCTCCATGGCATGTGGTATCTTCCTGGACCAGGGATCGAACCCGTGTGCCCTGCATTGGCAGGTGGATTCTTAATCACTGCGCCACCAGGGAAGTCCCAGATTTCCTTCTTTTTAAGATGGAATAACATCCCATTGTGTGTATATACATTTCTTTGTCTATTCATCTGTTGATGACATGCAGGTTGTTTCCATGTCTTGGCGATTGTGAATAATGCTGCAATGAACATGGAAATGCAGATATCTCTTTGAGATCCTGATTTCAATTCTTTTGGATATATGCCCAGACATGAGATTGCTGAAGCAAATTTATTTCTATTTTTAACTTTTTGAGGAACTGCCATACTGTTTTTCCATAGTGGCTATATCAATTTAAATTCCCACCAACAACATAAAAAATTTTCCTTTTCTCCATATCCTCACGAATACTTGTTATCATTTCTTTTATTGATAATAGCTATCCTAACATGTGTGAGGTGATATCTCATAGTGGTTGTGATTTGTATTTCTCTGATGATCAGTGACGTCGAGAACATTTTCATATACACATTGACCATTTGTATGTCTTCTTTGGAGAAATGACTATTCAGGTCATTTGTCCATTTTTAAATTGGATTTTTTGAGGGGTTTTTGTTTGTTTTGTTTTTTGCTATTTTGTGCTTTGAGTTCCTTATACATTATGGATATTAACCCTTTATCTATAAGATTTGCAAATATTTCCTTCCATCCTATAGATCGCCTTTTCACTTTGTGGATTGTTTCCTTTGCTGTGTAGAAGTTTTTAAATTTGAAATTTCTAGTATGTATGACACTAATGCAGAAAGACCTAGGAGTTTGGGACTGTGGAGAACAGTGGGAAGTAGAAGCACTCCAAGGTTCTCACTGGAGGCAGAGGGTGCAGGAGGAGAGGAGTGAGGGGAATGAAGATATTCTATGGGCCTCATCTTATCAGGGTTGAGAAGGAAGTAGAGATGAGCTAGAGCATCCTGGTGGGGGAAAAGAGCAGTTAGGGACATCATTGACAGAGAGCATAGATTGGGGTAAAAATAACACCTAGTTATATGCTATTTACAAGAAAATAAAACCTCATTTAGGCAGTGTTAATGGCTAAAATTGAAGACTGAACAAAGAGATATGAGACAAATTCAAATAAAAGGAAAGGAGTGTGTGGTGGAAATTTGCAGCTGTTTTGTGGTCCAGTTGCAAGAAGATAAGAACAAAGATAGAGGGTCTTAATAGTGGGATTACAGGCTGAGTTGTGTCAGCGTGACCTGTAAAACAAGAGTCTGTTACTGTCTAAAAGTCAAAACCAACCACAATACCTGACACAATCTGAAAAGTTTTTAATGAGCATCTGACCATTCAAGAACACTGTTTCTAGAACATATATAGCTTTGTGACATGAATGCAGGCTAAAGAGTATAAAGACTTAACATCGACAGTATCTCATAGAATCCTTTTTCCAAAAGGAGAGCGTTCTTTGGCCATTCTTTACAAAACCCAGAACATCTATTTTCTGACACAAGTACAATTTATTTTATGCAACAAATGGCAATATTAATGACAGACAAGGTCAAATTTAAAATTAAATGCATGGAAGAAGTACATTATGTAATAATGTTTATGAAGAGTATATTACACCAAATAACATAGCAGCTAACTATACAAAGTAAAATATTTTAGTAATAAAGGCAAAATTTGAAAAAAATAAAATTATTTGGAAGACAAAATATTCATCTTACATACTGGGACAACTCTAGTTAAAAACAGAAAAAGGACATAGAAAGAATGATACAATCAATAAACTTTATTTAATAGATGTGTATTAAACCTTACATACTTCTAAGGGAGAATAAATATTTTTCACATATTTACAGAACATTTACAAAGTAGATCTTGCTCTTGTACTGTACTTGGTCTCAGAAAACTTCAATAACTTTATTTTTTAAAATTTTTAATTATTTATTTTGTAGTGAAACAAGAAAAGTGTTTATTAGGAGGAAAAAGAGTATGTGTGAATAGGCACACACTGGCAGACTCAGAGAGAGAGTCGCACAGTTGTGGTAGTTTAAATCACTTATATGGGGCATTTCTTCTGGGTTTCCTTTGGCCAATCCTGAGTTCGTATTTGGTTTATCTCAGGGTCCTCCCCTGTGTGCATGGGAGCATCTCCTAGCCAAGATGGATTCTAGTGAAGAGGCCTATGGGTAGGTTGACATCACTTACTATGGGGTGGTGCCTCTTCCCTTTTGACCTCTGAGGAGCCTTTCTGTGCATGTGTAGTTGGGAAGGTCTTCTTGACCTTGAGAATGAGGACTATGTGGTCTCTTTATCTCTTATCTGGGCAGGGCTCAACTTCTCCTCCCTCCTGCTATTGTCTTTGTCTTGGAGTATCTGTCCCCAGGGGACAACTCCAGCTGCTCAGCCTGGGGCCCATCCATCTCCTGCCTCAAATCCCCCTGACAGATGTAGACAGACGCAAGAAATATTTATTGGGAAGATGAAGGCTGAAGGTCTGTCTTCTGTAGCTTCTTTAGGCTGGCATGGGCCTCATAGACCCTACCTAGCTGGGGTCATGGAGCTATCACCCTATCTCATTAAGGGGCCCCAGGGTGACTTCCATTGTTAGCTCATCAGTATCTGCTGTGGGGAGTGGCTGGAAGTTTTTAAAGTTCAATACTTTTATTTTATTTATTTATATTTTTGGCCACACTGTGTGGCATGTGGGATCTTAGTTCCCTGACCAGGGATTGAACCCGTGCCCCCCGAAGTGGAAGTTTGGAGTCGTAATCACTGGACAGCCAGGGAAGTCCCTAAACTTCAATAATTTTAAAGTAGAAATTTTGTAGTTCAAAATCCCTGATCAAATTCAATAAAATTGAAAAACAATTATAAAAAGTTGGCTTAAAATTTCAGTTTCTTTGGAAATTGAAAAGTATACTTCTAGATAATCTTTGGATCAAATAAAATATTAAAAGTGAAATTACAGACTGTGTTGAAAACAGTGTAAAGGAGAACATTTCATATCTAAACCTTTGAAAGCTATCAAAATCTGTAATCAGGAAGATTTTTACTTTCTTTCTTTTTTTTAAAGGGCTTCAAATACTTGGCTTTTTATTTATTTATTTATTTTTGGCTGTGTTTGGTCTTCATTTCTGTGCGAGGGCTTTCTCTAGTTGTGGCAAGCGGGGGCCACTCTTCATCGCGGTGCACAGGCCTCTCACTATTGCGGCCTCTCTTGTTGGGAGCACAGGCTCCAGATGCACAGCTCAGTAGTTGTGGCTCACAGGCCTAGTTGCTCCGCAGCATGTGGGATCTTCCCAGACCAGGGCTCGAACCTGTGTCCCCTGCATTAGCAGGCAGATTCTCAACCACTATGCCACCAGGGAAGCCCAGATTTTTACTTTTAATGCCATCATTATTAAAGGAGAAAACGAAACAGATGAAAATAATAACTCCACTTAAGAAATTAGAAAGAGAAGTCCAAAGTAAACCAAAAGATATAAGTTATAAGAAATGAAATCTAAAATTAATGAATAACAAATAAAAAATTAGAAAAAAGAAAAACAAATCCAAAAGAAAATTTAAAAATACCCATAAAATAGATGAGCACCTTATAGCACTGATTAAGGAAGTTAGAAAAGGAGTAAATATTAAGAACAAGAAAAGAAACATAAACACATATAGAGAGAAATTTAAAATAATTATAATATAAAAATGTAGAGAAAAACAAATACCATATGCTAACACATATACATGGAGTCTAAAAAAAAAAAAGGTTCTGATGAACGTAGGGGCAGGACAGGAATAAAGACGCAGACATAGAGAATGGACTTGAGGACATGGGGAGGGGGATGGGTAAGCTGAGACGAAGTGAGAGAATAGCACTGACATATATACACTACCAAATGTAAAATAGATAGCTAGTGGGAAGCAGCCATAGCACAGGGAGATCAGCTCAGTGCTTTGTGACCACCTAGAGGGGTGGGATAGGGAGGGTGGGAAGGAGACACAAGAGGGAGGGGATATGGGGATATATGTATATGTAGCTGATTCACTTTGTTATACAGCAGAAACTAACACAACATTGTAAAGTAATTATACTCCAATAAAGATGTTAAATAAAAAACAAAACAAACAAATGTATGCACTCTAGAGTAATAAATTCGAAAAACCTAGAAAAAAATAAAGGATTTCCTAACAAAATAAAAGTTAACAAAACTGACCTAAGATTGGATTAAATTTTAAAGGTAATATAGGAAAGATGATTATAGCTTTAACATTGAGAAAGGCACCATGATCAGACGTTTTCATAACAGATTTAGCTAATCTTTAAAAAGTAGATAACTGCAGTATTATTTGAACAGTTGAAGGAAGTCTTTCAAATCCACTTTTTCAAGCCAAAATTACTTTAAAATTAACTTGCTAAAGATGGCCAACCAAAAAACCCATAGATCACTAAGTAGTGTAGAGGGTAATTCTTTTTCTTTTTTTTTTTTTTAAATTTTTTGCCACACTGCGAGGCATGTGGGATCTCAGTTCCCCAACCAGGGATTGAACCCTCGCCCCCTGCATTGGAAGGCAGAATCTTAACCACTGGACCACCAGGGAAGTCTGAGGGTAATTCTTAATAAATTTTACCAAACAGTATCTGCAATGCATTTTACAGAGCAGATTCCCCATCCCAGATTTTCAGGAGTTCTTCAGTATCAGGAAATCTATCAACATAATCTATTATATCAACACATTGAAGAAAAAAATGAAATTTTATCAATAGATGCTTAAAAGACATTTGATAGAAATCATTAGTTACTTCTAATAAAATTATTAAGGAAGATAGATGATGAAATAAGAAAATATAAACCACTCAGCAAATGCTTTAAATTTTAAAACACAAAAACTATTTTAATTAAATTAGTTACTAGATAGGGATATCCACTATCACCATCATACTTAACATTATCTTGGAGGTGCTAGTGGATATAGAAGGTAAGAAACTAAAATAAATGATATATTGAGAGTTCCCTGGTGGTCCAGTGGTGAGGACTCAGCACTTTCACTGGCGTGGGCCTGGGTTCAATCCTTGTTCGGAGAAATAAGATCCTGCAAGCCATGCAGCGCAGCCAAAATGAAAAAAAAAATGATATGAACTTTGAAAAAAGTAATAAAATGATTTTTTTTTTTTTCGGTACGCCTCTCACTGCTGTGGCCTCTCCCGCTGCGGAGCACAGGCTCCGGACGCGTAGGCTCAGCGGCCATGGCTCACGGGCCCAGCCACTCCGCGGCATGTGGGATCTTCCCAGACCGGGGCACGAACCCGTGTCGCCTGCACCAGCAGGTGGACTCTCAACCACTGCACCACCAGGGAAGTCCAAGTGATCTCTTTTTGATGATGATATTGTATACCTAGAAAATTCAAGATGCCCTAGTAAATATCACCAGATTTAAAAAGAAGAACTTGGTGAGGGCATGGATACAAGATAAATTTTTTTTAAAGCAATAATTTTCAAAATGTACTTTAACAAAATACTTAGAAACAGAAATGGGAAAGACTTCCTATTTACAGTCATTGAAAAATGTAAAATACTTAAGAATTAACTGAATAAGAGACAAATTTTTTCTGTAAGGGAAATGATAAAACCTTACTGAAACAAATTAAGTAAGATTTGAACAATGGAAAGCATACCTGTGGAACAGGAGTACTTAATAACACAAACATCAAATACATACACCTAATAAATGTGTAAGCATAATGCACTAAAATAAGAATTGGTGTTTTTTGGGAGGATCATTCGTCAAAGAAGGTTAAAGTCCATATTGAAGAACAGATGCACCAGAATAGCTAAGAAAATATGCAAGGGAGATTTGTGAGAGCTCTTATCTTACTGGTATTAACATGTATAATAAAGCTACTGCACCTCAGTCATGTGGTATTGGTAAAAGAATAGAAGAAACAATGAAGAAGTAGAGTCCAGTGTAGATGATAGTTGAATATATTTCTAAAGTGGTAGATCATTTTAGTGAGAAATCAGTCAATTATTTAACAAATGATGTTTAGACAACAGACTACCCATCTGGAAGAAAAGTATGTCCCTATCTTATTCTACATTTAAATTTAAATTCCAATGGCTGAAAAGCTTACCTGGTCAAAGTAAAATTGCAAAAGTCATGTAAGATGACCTAAAAACTGAATGTGTAAAATCTATGCACTGAGGAGCTATAGAAATCCAGAAGCTATAAAAAGAGAGACATGTTTAAATTTATAAAAGCTAAGAACCTTGATATGACAAAAGATACCATAAAAAATAACAGATGAACATTCAATTTAGAATAAAATATTTGTAACTGATTTGTCCAAACAGCTAAATATTTGACAAAAAGAGAAACAACCCAACTGAAAAATGGACAAAGAGTAGTGAATCCAAATGGCCAATACATTTATAAAAAGATTCTCAAATTCATTATTAGCAAACAAAGTTCAAATAAAAGTAAAAATAAAATGTCATTTTACACCAGACTGACAGGAATGGAGGAGAACTTTGATAACTATTACTGGTGGTGATTTAGGGAAAGGATTACTCTCATGGTCATGGCTGGTAGAAATATGAGGTGTTATAGGTTTGGAGAAATCCATCTGCCAACATCTATTAAATTAAAAAAAATATGTATGCTTTTTTTGCCCAGTCCATGGACTCTGTTCCACAGAAAGAAATGCATCAGTGTGTAAGGCTTTATGTTGTAGTGGCAAAAACCTCATTAGAAATAATGCATTAGTGTTATATCTCTTGACCTATAGTATTTTCCACAAGGTATTTAAATTTTTTAAAAATTTATATTGAAGTATAGTTGATTAACAATGTTGTGTTACTTTCAGGTGTACAGCAGATTGATTCAGTTATACATATACATGTATCTATTCTTTTTCAAATTCTTTTCCCACTTAGGTTATTACAGAGTACTGAGCAGAGTTCCCTGTGCTATACAGTAGGTCCTTTTTTGTTTTCTATTTTAAATATAGCAGTGTGTACATGTCATTCCCCAATTCCCAATGTATCTCTCCCCCTCCACCCTTCTCTCCCTGGTAACCATGAGTTTGTTCTCTAAATCTGTGAATCTATTTCTGTATTGTAAATAAGTTCGTTTGTATCATTTTTTTTTGTAGATTCCACATCTAAGTGATATCACATGATATTTTTCTTTCTCTATCTGACTTACTTCACTTAGTATGATAATCTCCAGGTCCATCCATGTTGCTGCAAATGGCATTATTTCATTCTTTTTAATGGCTGAGTAATATTCCATTTTATATATGTACCACATCTTTATCCATTCATCTGTCCATGGACATTTAGGTTGCTTCCATGTGTTGGCTATTGTAAACAGCGCTGCAATGAACATTGGGATGCATGTATCTTTTTGAGCCATGTTTTTCTCTGGATATATATATATATATATTTTAAAATATTTATTTATTTATTTATTTGGCTGTGCTGGGTCTTTAATTGAGGCATGTGGGATCTTCAGTTGCAGCATGTGGGATCTAGGTCCCTGACTAGGTATTGAACCCAGGCCCCCTGCATTGGAAGCATTGAGTCTTAACCACTGGACCACCAGGGAAGTCCCTGAATATATTTCTGAGTGAGGAGAGCAAGGTATAGAAGTTATACGATCCCCTTTTGTAAAATAACAATGCTCATATATGTAGACATATTTACATGTACATTTCTGTATAGGATTATATGGTCAGGGATTATATGGAAGGTTAAGCTAATGTGAGGAGTGAAGAGAAAGGCAATAGGTAGCTAGAGAAAACTATCCCTTTTTCAGAGAATGAATACCAGCCATGGTTAAGGGTATTTAAAATTGCATAATATTGACTATGAATAAAATTCCCAATGAGGAACTTAAAAAATTAAAGCCTGTCAAATCAACTGTTTTGGAAGATATAGACTTTGTGATATTTGTGAATGAATATGTACCATGTATATGTATGTATATATATATATATAATTTTTTTGTCATGTTTATTTATAGTCTCACATTTTTGTAAGTAGGTGTTATACCATACCATATTATGTTAAACCATAAATAAGCAATAGATTTTTAAAACCTTTTTTTCAAAAACAGTCATGCCTATAACACCCTAAATAGTGCATATGAACATACATTTTATGTTTTATTTTTAATAGCTGATAGAAAAATAAAAATAAGAAATTTACAATTTTTTTTTTTTGGCCGTGCCACATGGCTTGTGGGATCTTAGTTCGCTGACCAGGGATTGAACCTGGGCCATGACAGTGAAAGCTCCAAGTCCTAACCACTGGACCATCAAGGATTAATCTCCAAAATTTACAAGCAGCTCATGCAGCTCAATAACAAAGAAACAAACAACCCAATCCAAAAATGGGCAGAAGACCTAAACAGACATTTCTCCAAAGAAGATATACAGATTGCAACAAACACATGAAAAAATGCTCAACATCATTAATCATTAGAGAAATGCAAGTCAGAACTACAATGAGATATCATCTCACACCGGTCAGACTGGCCATCATCAAAAAATCTAGAAACAATAAATGCTGGAGAGGGTGTGGAGAAAAGGGAACCCTCTTGCACTGCTGGTGGGAATATGAATTGGTACAGCCACTATGGAGAACAGAATGGAGGTTCCTTAAAAAACTACAAATAGAACTACCATACGACCCAGCAATCCCAAGGAATTTACTCTTGATATTAGAAGACACTCTGTTTCAGACAAATAAAATAAGTTTGTTTGCTTCATGTTCTTTTACTTCCGATGTTTGGAAAATTCTCTATTGGGAATTAAAATGGGACAATAGAATGCTTTTCAAGGAATATGAAGAATGAAAGCAAGGAATTTCCTAGGGCAAAAGTATCCTGCCAGCATCAACTTTGGAAGATCTTCTATGGAAGAAAAATTAAGGATGTTCTTTTGCTGTCTGTCCACTAATTATTTAAGGTATGTAAGAAATCAGCAGAGTTTCACCTCAGAGAGGTTTCACCACTTAGATCTGGCAATTCTCAACTTCATATTCCAATTTCAGAAGTACTTTTAACTCAAGTTTTGGACTAAGGTATGGGATGGAGAATTTCTCTTTATATTCATATAGCATCAAGTTAAAATCTTGGGTCGGGGAGGGAAGGACTGGGAATGTGGGATTAGCAGATGTAAACTATTATATATAGGATGGATAAACAACAAGGTCCTACTGTATAGCACAGGGAACTATATTCAATATCCTGTGATAAACCATAATGGAAAAGAATATTAAAAAAAGAATGTCAAAAGAATACATCTTAGAGTATATTGGCAGAAAGGTGGCAGGGTATTTATAATAAGTATATCCATGTGAGTTTGTAACATCAACTAGTAGTTTCCTTTTTCTTTTATAAATTTATTTATTTATTTATTTTTGGCTGCATTGGGTCCTCGTTGCTGCGCGTGGGCTTTCTCTAGTTGTGGCGAGCGGGGGCTACTCTTTGTTGAGGTGCACGGGCTTCTCATTGAGGTTGTTTCTCTTGTTGTGGAGCACAGGATCTAGGTGCGTGGGCTTCAGTAGTTGTGGCACGTGGGCTCAGTAGTTATGGCTTGCAGGCTCTAGGGGGCAGGCTCAGTAGTTGTGGTGCACGGGCTTAGTTGCTCTGCAGCATGTGGGATCTTCCCGGACCCGGGCTCAAACCCGTGTCCCCTGCATTGGCAGGAGGATTCTTAACCACTGCGCCACCAGGGGAATCCTAGCAACTAGTACTTTCAACCCTAGCAGTGCATTAGAATCACCTTCAAGTACTTATTAAAAATGGGAATCCTTGTTAAAAATACACACACACACAAAAAGTCAAAATCTTGTCAAGCCTCTTTTGAGGTAGTGTGACATAGGTATAGATGTCTTCCTCCTCACCTGTAACTCCTCATGATAGGAATGAAAAATGTAGGTACTGATACATTTTTCTTTAATAAATGCCATGAATTTATGCTCAGCAGCACTGAATTTCAAAGAAGCATGTATTGCCAATTTCAACTACTAAAGAATAATCTACAGGAGAACCAGCATAAGTCTTCTACAAAATTCAAGTATCAATAACCATCTTTGGAGCAGGTGACCTAAAGCCAATTTTGAAAAGGAAATTAAAATATGTAAACATTGGAAATATACCCAATTCACTCATAGGTTAAATGCAAATTCAGATTATAATAAAATGTCATTAGTATTCTCCTACTAATTTGGCATTGAAAAGTGCATCTTGACAAAGGTATTGAAAAGCAAAGACTCTCATGTTTTGCTGGTGGTTAAACTCGCTCAACTTTTTAAGAAAGTAGTTGGCAATATCCATAGTAATTGAAAATACACAGAATATTCAACCCAAAATTCACTCTTCTGAGAGTTTTCTACAGATAAGCTCTCACATGTATGCACAAGGATGCTCATTATAATATTGTTTTTTAGGTAGCAAAATATTGGAAACACCTTAAATATCTGTCAGTAGGAACCTAGTTAAATAAATTATGGTATATCCATAAAATAGAATATTATACATCACTTGTAGAAGAATGTGGCAGATATAAATGTGTCAATATAGAAATATCTTCAAAAATATTTTAAAGGAGAAAATCAACATGTGTATGGTGTACTTATATTTGTGAAAAAGTAGAACATGCACGCAAGTCATATGCACATTATATATAAATGTGTATACATAAGTATATGTATTTGTGTCTGTCTGTGGCTGTATAAAAGCATACTTCAGAGATATTGTGGGTTTGGTTCCAGACCCCTGCAATAAAGAAAATATAGCAATAAAGAGAGTGGCAAATTTTTTGTTTCCCAGTGCATATAAAAGTTACGTTTGCACTGTAGTCCATTAAGTGTGCAATAGCATTATGTCTAAGAAAACGATGTGTATACATTAACTAAAAATACTTTGCTAAAAAATGCTAACCATCATCTGAGGCTTCAGTGAGTTGTAGTTGTAACATCAAAATCACTGATCACAGATCACTATAACACAGATAATAATATAATATAATAATAATGAAAAAGTTTGAAACATTGTGAGAATGACTAAAATGTGACACAGACACAAAGTGAGCAAATGTTGGAAAAAAGGTGCTGATAGACTTGCATGAAGCAGGGTTGCGTTCAATTTGTAAAAAACGCAGTATCGGGCTTCCCTGGTGGCACAGTGGTTGAGAGTCCCCCCTGCCGATGCAGGGGACACGGGTTCATGACCCGGTCCGGGAAGATCCCACATGCCGCGGAGTGGCTGGGCCCGTGAGCCATGGCCGCTGAGCCTGCGCGTCCGGAGCCTGGGCTTCGCAACAGGAGAGGCCACAACAGTGAGAGGCCCGCGTACCGCAAAAAAAACCCAACCAACCAACCAAAAAACCCCCTCAGTATCTGTAAAGCACAGTAAATCGAAGCATGATAAAACGAGGTATGCCTGTATACGTAGAATAACTACGTATACATAGATTCTCTCTTTATCTGTCTCTATCTATACCCATCTCTATATCTATCTATCTATCTATCTATCTATCTATCTATCTATCTATCTATCTATCATTTATCTACCTAAACTGATACTACAGTTTATCCCAGGGAAGGAGAACTGAGAAACTGGAGGACATGGATGGGTTTAATTGTATATTCCTTTATACTAGTAGAATTAAAAAAAAAAAGGGAAGCATTTATTTAGTATATTCCAGATTTTGTTCTAAGCACTTTATACCCATTTTATGGATGAGGAAGCTGAATCCCAGTAAAGCAATACGCTTTTTTCCATAACCACTAGGTAATAGAGCCAGGGTTTGAATCCAGGCAGTCTAATTTCAGAACCTATGCTCTTACCTAAACATGTGTATATGGCCTCTTTCCACAAATTAAAAAGAAAAAAATAAAGTTAAAAACCTCACCGAGTTAGAAATTTCAAAATAATGGAGCCAAGAAAGAGGTATAATTAAATTTGTACTTGTTTAATTGGGAAATGATTTCTTTTTGATTATCCTGTTGGGATGAACCTGGTAAATCATTCTCAGTCTTGGACAAGTTGTAAGAGTCAGTTAGAAAAATCTAGAAATTATGTAACTGCCATTTCTGGAATATGTCACATCCATCTGTTTATATGTCTCTGCTGCAGTTATAAGTAGCAGCCTTTGGGCACCATGCTCCCAAGAACTGAAAAGATTTGATGTGTGCCATGTCTCTGGGGTTTGTGTTTGCTTGAGGTGGTGTGAACTAATCTATCAGCTCATGGGCAAAGCTGATTCCAACAGTTAGTGGTTTCATTTCTTCCTGATCAAAGTATAAGTGGCTTTCTTTCTTCCTGATCAGACACCCTTTTACATAGAGCAAGGATGTTAAGGCAGGATCATGAGACAGAAAATATTACCAGTTGGAAAGAGCCAGAGGACTTAGGGCTAAAAGACCAGTTTTAAAGCTTGGATGTTTATATGACTTTGGACAAGTCACTTAACTTTTCTGAGTCTCAGTTTGCTATCTGTAAAAGAAAAATGCTAGTGCCTACTGCAGAGGTTGTTATGAACAGATGAGATAACTCCTTAAAGTAACTAGCTCAATACCTAGCATGTGATCAGTGCCTACATAAAGTGTTCAGCTCAATACCTATTAAATGGTGGATACTCAAAATATATGAGCTGAATCTGCATTTCAGTTCCTTGTGAGCAGGCACACAATTCAGTCGTTGCTTGAATGTATGAATCAATGAATGAATGATTATGATTAACATAATCTTCTGCGTGTAGTGTAATACCTGTATGTTGAATCTTCTAATGATGGAAAAGTGAGTCAGATCAAAGATCCAGAGTGTGAATATCTGTCACCCAGGTGTGAAAACCGGGGAGTTAATGGTTCTTAGGTGGAGCAGGATGTTTTGAGAGAGTTTTAACTCTGAGTATAGTATATAGTTTAGAACAATCTTCTTAATTAATATCATAGTACAGGTTCCTTGGTGTAATAGAATCTGCCCTCAATTCAGTGATTCTTTTGTGAGTTTATTACTATTATTACATTGTGTTCAAAAGAGCTCAAGTGTCCCAAAGCTTTTGCTTCCGGCTCTTATTACTAATTATTCCCATCAGTGGTAAGTGAGACTTGCAGAGTTAGAAAGGAAAAAGAGCAGGGAGACTCCAGGTATTGGGAACACACTCAAGACAACTGATTGTCATTTCCTCTCTTAACCTAGCCTTGTGATCGTATCACCTTTGGCTGAAACCACATCCTGCAACATGACTGTGCCTCTTTGTACTTGTTCCAGAATGTTTGTCCTATAATGTGAGATTTTGTGCCCCTTCCAGGGAAGGATACTTAAGTCCAGCCCTGATAATAAGGCAAAGTGACTCCAGGGAGAAATGCCCAGTGTCTGTGCCTTGCTATGTGAGGTTTATGCTGAAGAACTGAAAATCAAAGGCCTTAAGCACAATAATTTGTGCTTTTAGAGTCTGAAAGAGCTGCATAATATATGAACCTTTTAAAAAAGAAATCGTGTAGTTAATAAATTCCCCCTAGCAATTTGCTAATAAATTAAGCCCTATTCCCCCTGCAAAAAATTTTTTTTAAAGTAAACATTTATACAATGCCGATTGCATTAAAAAAGAAGAATCTGAATTAAACAGTGTTTTTTTGTTTTCCATTAACTTGTGCCCAAACACTGAAAATGACATAGAATACCTACACCCATGGACATGAGTCTGACAATACTTGGCATGTAGATGTCAGGGACCAATTACTATTTGAAAGGTGATACTGTTCTTTTCTGTAACTTTAAGTTATCAACCTGCTGCTGTTTGTGTAGCCATGACATCATGTTGTATCCCTTCTGTCCCCACAACTTGATGTCTATTAATATACTGAATACCAGTGGTTATTGGCTCGTGGACCCATAAGTTGCATCCAAAAGAAATCAGAGTAGAAGACAATACACATTTTCAAAGGTTTTTTTTTTTTTTTCCATTGATGGATGGAATATTTGTTTTTCCCTTCCTTCTGCCTTCTTCTCTCACCCCTTTCTATCTTCTACCCACCCATTAAAAAATATTTTGAAGATATTTTCTCCTATAATTGTGTGGATGTACCATACCCAGGATTCTTGGTTTCAAATACAGAAGTTGACTCTGGTTAACTTAGGTTTTAAAAGAAGAATTTAATAGACCTACATGGAGGACCACCCTCTGGCAAGAATTCAGGGAGGCAAAGTCTGGCTTAGACCTTGGCGGAGGAAAGGCCTACTCTCTGGCTGGGAGCAGGCAGATCTTCTGCTCGTAGGCTTTTCCATACTGGGAGGTGGGACTCTGCCAGCCACCTGTCCAGGGATTTCCTCCAAATGAGCAGAAAATTTCATTTTCAATGTCCAGTAACTTCTCAATTTGGAAGAAAAACAAAACAAAACCCTTAAGCTTCCATTTTTTCCCCCAAATGTATTGTTTAGAACTAGCATGGCTATTGTGAGCGTTCACCTAGTAGGTTGTAGAGCCTAGTAGGTGTTAGAGCCACCTACATCCTTTACTTCTTAGTGGTACATTAAACGTGAAAGCAGCACATTCAATGTCTGATGAGGGCCTGTTTCCTGGTTTGCAGATGGCCACCTTCTCACTGTATCCTTACATGGAAGAGAGAGAGAGAGCAAGTTTGCATGTGTTTCTTCTTATAAAGGCACTAAACCCATCATGTGGGCTCTACCTTCATGACCTAATCACCTCCTAAAGGCTTCACCTCCTAATACCATCACATTGGGCATTAGGGCTTCAACATATGAATTTGGGGGAGACACAAGCATGAATATCCATAGCACCTCGGATCTGGCATATAGATGCCACTTAATAACTATTTGTTGAATGAGTGATTGCATGAGTGAGTAATCTCATGTTTACCTGGCGTTCTTTCCAAGATTATCTGGGAGATTTTCAATCTTCTTGTCTGCTCTGAACTCTCACTAGGGCTCTGTGAGGGCGTCTTCCTTGGGTCCCTCTGTTGCAATTTATCAGACGAATGGCTCGTCCAGGAGGAACATACTTGCATTTTTTTTAAAGAGATTGGTTTTTTTCCTTGAGGTGGACCATTTTTAGTCTTTATTGAATTTGTTACAATATTGCTTCTGTTTTATGTTTTGGTTTTTTGGCCCCGAGGCATGTGGGATCTTAGCTCCCTGACCAGGGATCTAACTGGCACCCTCTGCATTGGAAGGTGAAGCCTTAACCACTGGACCACCAGGGAAGTCCCCATACTTGCATTTTGAAGACCTTGGTTATATCAATTTCTTCTCAATCCATGAAAAATCAGCATACTGGGGCACTCTTCTTCCTCATCCATTTAGGCTGAAGTTCATCACCATAGTGACTATTTTAAGTATGACTGAGGAGATTATTTCCATGTATGCAGCATTTAGCAAGGTTTACTTGGTCACTGGAAAGATGGGTTAGTTCAGCATTGGCTTGTGGATTCTTTATGCTGGTTTTGGTACTTTCCTTAGTGATGATCCTTGTTACAGTTGGAAAATTTTCTGTTGTCAATTTATTTTTATACAGTTTGTGGATGACCTTCACGAAGAACAACTTAAAAATCTATTGTTACTCGTAGGATGTGCTGTTGTCCATAGTGGCCTCGTGCTCGCCATTCTGATGGAATGTTAATTAATATTCAGTCCTGGAGAGATTTGAATGGCTCTGGCATGCTAGCTGATTGCACTAAGGATCTTAGGTAAAATCACTTTTCAACCAGAGAGACTCTTTTCCTAGATTTAAATATTCTTTCATGTTTCAGTCATCTTGAACTGTGTTTACTTAGCTAAATTTTTTTTTTTTTATGGTGGGGACCCAAAATAACACGGGATACCTGCCAATATTTACAAAAATTTTTCCCTATTGGAGTGTGTGTGCACATATCAGGGCCCTTTAAGGTTATACTTACAGTGGGATCTTAAGTGTGTGTGATGATTGTCAAAAGGCAGTGAGAGTGACTTCCATCTATGGGGTGTCTGGATTATTCTGTTTGTGCTGAACTTTTCCCCTTTCATGAGTTTAGGAAAACTGAAGGCCTGTGGAGTCATTTAATGTTTTTTGACCATTTAAAGCAAATGCATTTCAACATTTATAGACTACTTTCCTGGGTGCCCTTTTTCCCTCTCTTGAAGGCCATGGGCTGAAATGACCATCCTTGTTCTGTGCCTCTATCTCCAGCTGGCCTCTTCTCTTCCTACCTGTGCCTTCCTTTCCTATGGCTGCAGCCATCTGACCAAGAGATGGAGGTGGACCTGGGCTCCAGTCTCCTGAGATCAACTGTCCTAGGACCGAGGAATTACCCAGGCCTTGGCCTTTCAGTGCTAAAATCAGGAAAGTCCTGGGCAACAAGGATGGTTGGTCCCCATACTTTTATTCTTGTTAGGGGATCTTTAAGAATTCCTAATCAATAGCTTCACTGACTGGACATTAAGTCTGTGACCTTGCATTGTTGCCCCGGAACTGAATTTTGCCTTGATCTAAGGTTGAGGAGCCACCTTGCACCTACATCTAGTAGAAAGGTCTTGGTCATACTTCTTTATAATGGAGGTCCTCTTGTCATTATCTGTCTAGTACTCCAGGTCCTTATAGCCTGGGTCCTGCCATGTTAGCCTTGGCCCCCAGGCTACATCTCTACCTAATGTGGTCTGCTTCTAGCTCTTTGGTGCCAAGACACCATCTATACTGCCTGTTACCTATGCTCAACTTGAAGTCTACCTAGCACCTCTAGTACTCGTTCTCAAAGTATGATCTTGCATCCCATCTATACATTAGCATCACATAGGAACTTTTAGAAATGCAAATTCTCAGGCTCCATGATCCTTAAAGCATGGCTACTTCCACTTTTGATAGAGACTGTCCAGGTTTGTCCAGGACTGAGTGGTTTACTGGGTATGGGACTTTCAGTACTAAAACTGGGAAAGCTCTGGGAAAACTGGACAGGTGAAAACCTTAACTGAGTAAGCCCATTAGTTCACTCAATGCTATTGACTTATGGGGACAGTAAAACAGGGAAATAAAAAGATTATCAAACCTTCAGGATATCCCCTCATTTACAAACAAAAGAAAGAATGCCAAAAGAAAGACAGTCTATTATGGGATATGCATGTGCAAAATGTATATTTGAATAATTTTCAGAATTGAATAGGTTCATTTCAACCAGCACTGTTTAAAGACTATTTTTTTTAAAAAAAACTTTTCTTGGAAGCAAACTCAGTGGAGTCAGGTTTTTAGAATGAACTTGCTGTGTAATCTCGGGCAAAGTACTGATCTTCTGCTTTATTTGTATTGGGGACAGTAATAAATTCTTCTTCTAATTACATTACAAGGGATGAATTGAGGATAAATGAGATTAAGTAGTGTCTATAAAAATACTCTATTTCTTAGATGGATGCTGTATAAGTATTTCATTTTATTAACGGTAATAAACCCATACACAGACACTTTCCAAAGAGAACATAATGTCTCTTACAAGATATGAGAAGAAACTAAAGGTAGCACCCGCCTTCCCCAGATGGGAGTCATTTCTCTCTCTTGTGAATTCCTGTAAGGCTTACTGTCCAGGCTTCTTCTCAGCCTTGACTGCGTACGGGAATCACTCCAAGAGCTCTTAAAAAACAAAAACAAAAACAAACACAAACTGATTCCAGGAACCCTCTTCTCTCCAGAGGGCCTGATTTAATCCATCTGCTGTGGTACTACGTCTTTGGGTGGTTTTGTTTGTTTGTTTTAAATTTTAGAGTTTTATTTATTTTTTTATAGAGCAGATTCTTATTAGTTATCCATTTTATACATATTAGTGTATATATGTCAAACCCAATCTCCCAATTTCCCAGTTCACCACACCACCCCTTGGGTGGTTTTAAATTCACCAGGTGATTCAAATATTTAGCCAGATTTGAGAGTCATGGGCCTAGAATAGTTTTCAAACATTAGTCATAAGAATCACTGGGGAGCATGTTAGAAATACAAAATTAGCCTCCCCCTCAGTCTGGTTAAGTAGATCTAGGGTAGGATTCAGCAA
The DNA here is from genome assembly GCF_011762595.2 of Tursiops truncatus. Lineage (NCBI taxonomy): Eukaryota > Metazoa > Chordata > Mammalia > Artiodactyla > Delphinidae > Tursiops > Tursiops truncatus. The sequence continues at coordinate 128,271,147 of NC_047037.1, read as the reverse complement.
TCTGCTTAGTATATAAACTTGTCTGAGAGTTCTGATGGAGCTGGTTGGAGATCTGGTCATTTTTAGAAACTTTTAACTGGATGTTTATTTATTTTTTTGCACAACATGGGACACATGGTTAGTAGAGTGTCTAATACATTACAGGTATTTAATAAATGTGTGCTGAATGAGGCTTGCTGATTTGTATCCATCGAGTGACATTGATTTTCAGCTCTTAGATTTTCAGCACTGGGCCTCAGGACTTGGGGCTACTTTTTAAATGATCTGTGCCTCAGTTAAGCTTGACACAGATGAGGTAATGTAAGCGCTTAATACACATCTCCACAATGTCGAGAACCTTGCCGAGCTGGAGAATGCCCCGGCAGTAGAAAGATAACCCCACACTGCTCTTCACCTTGAAACTCAGCCTTGTATTCTGGTTTCTGAAACGATTCAGTGGAAACAGAGATCCGATGTCCAACTCAAACTTTAAAAAAGTACCAGCCAACAGAAATTAGCAAAGCCCACTGTCGTATCCAAATCAATGATTTTATTCCATTATGTTTTCCTCTTAGAACCCCATTTCTGAGCCTGCATTCAGCAAACAACAATCACCTAGTCTGCTAAGTGTTATCACGGCCTCAGAAAAAAAAGTCCCAGAGCACTTTGAACTTTGCTGTTGAAAAATCACAACAGAGAAGCAAAGCCTGATATAAAATGGTCAAAAGCCTTTGGATATAAAATTTTGGAACTGGCAGTTTAACAAGGCCCACCCTGCATGCAGCAAAAGGCTGAAAGTCCAAGACAAGCAAAGGCCTGTAGCGGTCGCTTAACAGAATTAGCCCTGCTGCCCTGTTCACATTACACTGCATTTGTCAAGCTGGATAGCCATCTCTTTCTTCCTGGAAGAACCAACTTTTTTTTTTTTAAGTTGACTTTTGTTTTCTGAGCCATGCCAACATTCCAGCCACATGAGAAAGCCTGAAGAGATCTAAACCCCAAATTCAAAGTACTGTTTGTACTACAAACATGTTACAGTTGTCATTGAACAGTACACAAACACATTAGGAGGAGGGAATGGAAACTGAATGGACATTAATTTCTGGGGTTAGCTGCCCAGGTGGAATGCTATATTTCAGAGGGCCCATCCAGATGGTAACAGCCTTCCCTAAAGTCTAATTCAAGTCACCATAGGACAAAGTTTGTGGATACTAATTACAGCAGCTCAGCTAGATAATTAAATCAAACATTCAGTAACAATTGAGGACAGAATCCAGCTGGAGTTCTTTAGTTCTTTCATAGCAAAACTAGTCTACCGACAATTAAGAGGGCCCAGGGATATATTTACATATATAAAAGTGTGTTGTAACCACTTTTATGGTGTGGCTCATTTGAAGGAAATAAACTAGAGAAATTCTTCACATATTTCATTCCACAAATGTTCTATAAAATTCCTGCTGTAATCGGTCCCTTATAATATATTTTTTTTACAACATAGGCCAAGAAACCCAGCATTTTTAAAGAAAATGACTATTTCACATGATTTGTGATTTAAATTATGGGTTTCTTAATATTGTCAGTAGGACTTAAAACACAAATTGCCAAATGTTTAAAATAACTTTACCTTATTCTCTGCTTAATTTGGATTGATACCATTAGGTAAATTTGTAACTGCTAAGGAAAATAAGGAAAACCTTATTTCCTTTCTTTCTCTCTCTCTTTTTTTTTTTTTTTTTCTGTACGCGGGCCTCTCACTGTTGTGGCCTCTCCCGTTGCGGAGCACAGGCTCCGGACGCGCAGGCTCAGCGGCCATGGCTCACGGGCCCAGCCGCTCCGCGGCATGTGGGATCTTCCCGGACCGGGGCACGAACCCGTGTCCCCTGCATCAGCAGGCGGACTCTCAACCACTGCGCCACAAGGGAAGCCCGACCAGGTTTTTTTAAAGCTAATAAACTGTAGTTTTTATTCGGTTCAGATGGCACATTTTGACTCCACAACATAAAACACTATGTGTATCCTTATGTCATGCGTACCCAATAATACCCATCTAGTTTTACTTGAGGCTTTTCTGTACCCTGTTATTTGTTGACTCTCTCTCAAGCAACTACCAGAGCTTCAAGAATTCCCAGTTTTGGTGGAAAGCAACAGCATAGCACAGGGAGATCTGCTCGGTGTTTTGCTATGACCTAGAAGGGTGGGATAGGGCGGATGGGAGGGAGACTCAAGAGGGAGGGGATATGGGGATATATATATGCATATGGCTGATTTGCCTTGTTGTGCAACAGAAACTAACACGGTATTGTGAAGCAATTATACTTCAATAAAGGTCTATTAAAAAAAAAAAGAATTCCCAGTTTCTTCAAATATTCACCAGCTGAGGGTAATGAAAACATTAAAGGCTGATTATAGATAACACACAGTTCTTAGGTTTGAAAATGGTAAAGAAAAGACAGATAAGGAGGAACATTTAAAACAAAACTACAGGGCTTCCCTGGTGGCGCAGTGGTTGAGAGTCTGCCTGCCGATGCAGCGGACGTAGGTTCGTGACCCGGTCTGGGAAGATCTCACGTGCCACGGAGCGGCTAGGCCTGTGATCCATGGCCGCTGAGCCTGCACGTCCGGAACCTGTGCTCTGCAACGGGAGAGGCCACAACAGTGAGAGGCCCGTGTACCGCAAAAAAAAGAAAAAAAGAAAAAACAACAACAAATATAGGTGAGAATTTGACATACCGAAAAGCAACTTTTAAATCAGCAAGAACATGCCTCTGTAGTTCTATTACTTTTGGCGTTAAGAAATGAATCCTAGAGCTCTTCTCTGAGGTCCTACCCACTGAGGAGGTTGTGAAAACAATAGTTCTTTGCCTCAAGATTGTGGTGACCAGTGGCAAAGCTAAGCTGAAGCTACCAGACCTTTACACTACGTCCTCCGGGCTGTGATGAAGCTCTTGAGGGGTTCTGGGGAAGATAAAGTGAGGTCCGGCTGCAGCTAGCCCACCATGAAAATTTCTCTGCACAACTGTCCCAAAGTTTGGATCACTGAGAATTCCTAAGGAGAGTGAGGAAAAAGAAGAGGAAGAAGGGAAAACCAGAAGGTTGTTTGGAGTGGGGAGGGTCTCAGGCTCTGTCTAGACATCATTCTATATTCCTGTCCAGAAGTGCACATGGTTGGTCCCCAAGAGAGGCTTATATTATTTTATTTATGCAGCAATTTTACGTGGTGGTATCAATTTCACTTTAACAATGGACAAACCATAGTTCTGGGAAGGTAAGTATGGTGACTAAGCTCACACAGCTAATAAATGGGAAGCTGGGACTTAAACACTATACTTTTGTCCAATGCACTGTCCATCTCCCAAAACATACAGCCAAGGAATGGAAGGGGCAATTAAGGAAGGTCATTGCTCTCTGTTCCTCTCATAGGCCCATTTTCTTCACTCCATCAGACATGTATTAGTAGCTACTTGGTGCAATTAGTAATCTTAGTAAGGCCCCTTATTTCTCTTCTTTAATTACTCCCTCAAGGTATATATTTCTCAAAAATGAATACTTATGAAATGAACCATTTCAAACTTATGTTTTTCAAGTGAAGTCTAGAGTTAATAAGTATCTAAACATTACTCCCAAACGAGATGTGCACTTTTTCTTTCTCCCTCTTTGATTAACCCCATACGTACCTAACATGTTGAGGTTTCTTGTAATTTTGGTTATAAATGGTTATTAAATTTTAAAAAGTCAATGATTTTTGAGATAGCTACTGTTTTCTTTGTTGTCTACAATGTATTGTATTCCAAAGCTTCCTCTTTTTATATTTACTTTAAAAAATTTTTGGAGTAAATCTTGAAAAATTATTTCAGAAAGGATGAACAATTAAGTTTTCTGAGTTCTTCTGTATCTAAAAATATCTTTCTATTGTGTTTGCACTTGAAATTTGGCTGACAGAATTCTAGGTTCAACTCTTAATTTTTCTTAGAATTTTGAGCATAGTATTCCAGCATTTTCTCACACCCAGTGTTGCTGGGTCTGAGAAATGACAGATAGGTAGTAATCTAATTCTCATTCCTTAGTTGATAACCTTTTCCACTTCTCTGGAAGTGCTTAGGATTTTCATTTTATCACTGGAGTTCTGAAGTTTCATGTGGATGTGATTTACTGTTGTTCATTCATTCATTCTCATAGGCACTTGATGGACCCTGTGAATGAAAAGATGCATATGTTTCTTCATCTCTGGCGAAGTTTCTTCAATAACTTCTATGTCGTCTCCTTTTTTCTGTGATCTCTGTTTTTGCTCTGGGATACCTATCAGACAGCCGCTGAAACTTCTGGATCTGTCCTCCAAGTCTTCTTCTCTTCCTTCATGCCTTCTGTCTCATTTTTCTTTTACACAGCATTTTGGGAGACTTGCTCAGCTTGAGCTTCCAGCTCGCCAATTCATTCTTCAGCTATGTCCATTCTACTTAGATAACTTAAAAAAATTCAACAATAACATTTTAAATTTCTAAACCCTTTAGTTTGTTTTTCTTTTTGGCTATATCCTCTGATTTCTGAGAATATCACTATTGTATTAATTTGCTAGGGCTGCCACGACAAAGCCATAGACATGGTGGCTTAAACAATAGAAATTTATTTTCTCATAGTTCTGGAGACTGGAAGTCCAAGATCAAGGTGCTGAGCAAGGTTAGTTTCCTCTGAGGCTTCTCTCCTTCACTTGCAGATGTCCATCCTCTTGCTGCCTCTTCAAATGGTCTTTCCTCTGTGTATGCACATATCTGCTTTCCCTTATGTGTCCTAATCTCTACTTATATAAGGACTCTAGTTTTGGATTAGGGACCACCCAATAACCTCATTTTAACTTAATTACTTTTTTAAAGGCTCTATCTCCAAGTATTCTATACAATCACATTCTGAGTTACTAGGGGGTTAGGGTTTCAAGATATAAATTTTGGGGGAATTCAGCCCTTAATGACTATATACAATTTTTACTTAAAGACATTTCCCTCACCTTGTTCTATTAATTCTCTTTTCTCAGATGTTAGTTAATCAGTTAGTTGGATTTGGTGCCATTCTTTAGTGGTATTGCTTTAACTCAAATGTTCAGTAATTTTTAGTTGTTTTCTTATCTTTGTCCTTGTTACTTGTATGAAGATGCTGATTGTAGTAACTGTAGATCACCTTTAATGATAGCATGGGAAGGGTGGAATGCTCTGCTGGATGAGAGGTAAGGAGGTTCCCTGCTCCTCCTTGGGTCAGTTTCTTTTATTTTTTTATTAGAGTGTAGTTGATTTACAATGTTGTGTTAGGTTCAGGTGTACAGCAAAGTGAATCCGTTATACATATACATATATCCACTCAGAATATTGAGTAGAGTTCCCTGTGCTATACAGTAGGTTCTTATTAGTTATCCATTTTATATATAGTATTGTATATGTTAATCCTAATCTCCCAATTTATCCCTCTCCCCGCCTTTTGCCCCAGTAACCAGAAGTTTGTTTTCTACATCTGTGACTCTATTTCTGCTTTGTAAATAAGTTCATTTGTACCATTTAAAAAAATTCCACATATAAGCGATATCATATGCTATTTGTCTTTCTCTGACTTACTTCACTCAGTATGACAATTACTAGGTCCATCCATGTTGCTGCAGATGGCATTGTTTCATTCTTTTTTATGGCTAATATTCCACTGTATATATGTATCACATCTTCTTTATCTGTTCCTCTGTCGATGGATACCGCCTGGGTCTTGGACCCTGGAGCGGACATCAGTGCTTTACCTCAGTTCCCAATGTTTCTCCTGGCAGCTGTTTAGCAGGATGTGGGAGGGACTAACCAGTTTAGCATCTTCAAAGCTGCCTTCAGACTCTTCCCTATTATTTTATCTGTTGACTGTGGAACTCCCAGAACTGCATGCCACCTTCTTCTGCATGTGTTTCACACTGAGGCTTTTTTCAGTTTTGTGACTCTGCAGATATGATTCTGTCTGTTTGCCACCTTTTAGAGATTCCTCAGAAATGTCTTTAGATGGCACACTTTCTTTTCTTCTAACATGTGGTGAATTTACTGTCTTCTATTTTTAATTGATTTGCTTTTCATGAAATTTGGGGTAAGAGTGATAATATGTATAATTGCTTCTAAATTTTTACATTATTATCAAGTAAATCTGGAAATGCCATTATATTATCATTCAGTATCAGTAGATATTCAAATATGTTAAAAATGCCCTCAATCCCTCTGGCTAGATCACAAATAGTTGTTGTCTAATGCCCAACAATCTCCATTTCTATCTTCCTAGAACATTTTTACTCCTTCCATTTTTCTCACGTCTTTTCTAAAACGTCTTCAACAGCCATGTAAAACCATAAAACATCTTGACCTTAGGATTTACCTACCTTTTTGATGAACTATATCATTAAAAAAATCACTATTGACCTGTTGAGAGGAAAAAGATTTAAGGAACAGATGGATTTTGTTTTGGATATGTTGTGTTTGAAGTGACTAAGTGATATATACATAGGAACATTGAGCAGCCATTTGGAGATACAGTAGAAAACTTTTCAAGCTCCAGCTTACTGCTCCATTTATTCAAGGAAATCCTACTATATAAGTATTATTATATTATGTACCAGAGATACAAAGATTAGCAAAGCATGATACTTACATTCAAGTAGCTGAAAATCTAGTGAGAATTTCTATAAAAGAAGTGTGTACAATGGATACAGAGAGTGAGTGGAGTAGTGAGGACAAGCCAATCCCAAATCACTACCCACTCTGTAGATTCTCTTTGGGTTGGAATATGCCAAAGTTAAGTACTGTACACACTTTTGTTTTTGTATGTGCTTGGCTGGCTAACTGGGGCACTGTTCAGTGTGTATTGTACAACCTATCCTTTTCATGTTAGAGGCTTAATCTTGGGTTTAGTGAAAGTCTCTCCACACCATTCCTCCTCCACCTCTTCACCCACAACAATGCACAAACTGTTATTCAAACTCTGGAAAAGTGGCTCTTTGGAAGATGAGGTGTGGTTTTCAAGGGGGAGCAGAAGGCTCAGCAGAACATAGACTAGGGAAGAAGGAACACCCAGTTGAGTCTCTGGAGGGAAATCATCACAATGAGAATACGGTGGGGGGAATGAGTCTTGATTTCTTGGGAATGGTTTTATTTATGGGTTGTCAAGAGAAGAAAGGTGTGCTGGATGTTGTTTATTGGCTTTCAACAACATCCTTGCCCTTCTAAGCTCCATCCTGCCTTATAGGGCTGAAATGTTAAAAATTATATACAATGGAATATTACTCAGCCATAAAAAGAAGCGAAATTGAGCTATTTGTAATGAGGTGGATGGACCTAGAGTCTGTCATACAGAGTGAAGTAAGTCAGAAAAAGAAAGACAAATACCGTATGCTCACACATATATATGGAATTTAAGAAAAAAAATGTCATGAAGAACCTAGGGGTAAGACAGGAATAAAGACACAGACCTACTAGAGAATGGACTTGAGGACACGGGGAGGGGGAAGGGTAAGCTGTGACAAAGTGAGAGAGTGGCATGGACATATATACACTACCAAATGTAAAATACATAGCTAGTGGGAAGCAGCCGCATAGCACAGGGAGATCAGCTCGGTGCTTTGTGACCCCCTGGAGGGGTGGGATAGGGAGGGTGGGAGGGAGGGAGATGCAAGAGGGAAGAGATATGGGGACATATGTATATGTATAACTGATTCACTTTGTTATAAAGCAGAAACTAACACATCATTGTAAAGCAATTATACTCCAATAAAGATGTAAAAAAAAAATTATATTTCCCAGTTTACCTTGTCAGCAGGTTGTAGTCTAGAGTTCTCCAATGTGAGGCTCATGTGTGAATTTGGAGAAGTAGGAAAGAAGGAGGAGCTGTTGATCTTTGGTTGTCGTGACAGGCAGGTGACTGAGCGTCAGCAGAGGATGGAGGTAAGATTTTGCAAAAGGCTACTGGGTGTCCTGAGAATTACTCACTCTGATGCTTGTGGAAATTTCTTGGGATTCCTGCCCTTTAAGACATAAATTATTTCTTGAAATACCCAGAATGGCTTCTGTTTTCCTGACTGAACCCTGACTGACTAAAGGGAAATGACTGCTGCCTGAACTGGCATGAAAGTTGCGTGTACAATTTGGGGAGCCTAAGTAATTGTCACTTACACAGATGGTTTCCCCAAGAACCAGAGGCATGGATGCTACTGAATAGATAGGACTGAATTTCTGGCAGGGCAGGGCCTGGCACTGGCACTGGGCTAAAGGGACTCTCAGTTTTTCCCATGGCCACAGGGGATCCAGACATTCAGACTTTTTGGGCTTTTTCATATCCATGTGCCTTGTAGACCATGAAACTATGTGGGAGATCAAGGTAATGAGAGAATGCAAGGGAATTTATACTCAGATATTGATAATCCTCCAAGGTTTGTATCAATGGTTACTTATTCCTTGAGGCATTTCCCTGAGTTATTTCAGACTTATTTTTGTATTTCAAAAATGAAACTCCTTTTAGATGCACTCATGATAGGTCCAACTCCTTATGAATTCTGTCTGTAATTAGCAGCCTTACAATGAGTTTTCAGCATAATATATTGGAGTATTTTAAGAAAAGTGTTATGAATTGGGAAATTGGGATTGACATATATACACTAATATGTATAAAATGGATAACTAATAAGAACCAGCTGTATAAAAAAATAAATTTCTAAAATTCAAAAAAAAAAAAGAAAAACGTTAGAAAGACTTTTTTCCCGAACAATTATATCCACTGTAGCAGAAAGTGCTTCCCCATTTTACAATATTGAATGGATATTAGGCTTGCATTAGGTCTTCTTTTCATTTTTAAAAAATATCTTTATTGGAGTATAACTGCTTTACAATGGTGTGTTAGTTTCTGCTTTATAACAAAGTGAATCAGTTATACATATACATATATCTCCATATCTATTCCCTCTTGCGTCTCCCTCCCTCCCACCCTTCTAGGTGGTCACAAAGCACCGAGCTGATCTCCCTGTGCTATGTGGCTCCTTCCCACTAGCTATCTATTTCACATTTGGTAGTGTATATATATCCATGCCACTCTCTCACTTTGTCCCAGCTTACTCTTTCCTCTCCCCGTGACCTCAAGTCCATTCTCTACATCTGCATCTTTATTCCCGTCTTGCCCCTAGGTTCTTCATGAACTTTTTTTTTTTTTTTAGATTCCATATATATGTGTTAGCATACGGTATTTGTTTTTCTCTTTCTGACTTACTTCACTCTGTATGACAGACTCTTCATCCATCCACCTCACTACAGATAACTCAATTTTGTTTCTTTTCATGGCTGAGTAATATTCCATTGTGTATATGTGCCACATCTTCTTTATCCATTCATCTATTGATGGACACTTAGGTTGCTTCCATATCCTGGCTATTGTAAATAGAGCTGCAATGAACATTGTGGTACATGACTCTTTTTGAACTATGGTTTTCTCAGGGTATTTGCCCAGGAGTGGGATTGCTGAGTCATATGGTAGTTCTTTTTTTAGTTTTTTAAGGAACCTCCATACTGTTCTCCATAGTTGCTGTAAAACTTACATTCGCACTAACAGTGCAAGAGGGTTCCCTTTTCTCCACACCCTCACCAGCATTTATTGTTTGTAGATTTTTTGATGATGGCCATTCTGACTGGTGCAAAGTGATACCTCATTGTAGTTTTGATTTGCTTTTCTCTAATGATTAGTGATGTTGAGCATCCTTTCATGTGTTTGTTGGCAATCTGTATATCTTCTTTGGAGAAATGTCTATTTAGGTCTTCTGCCCACTTTTGGATTGGATTGTTTGTTTTTTTGATATTGAGTTGCATGAGCTGCTTGTAAATTTTGGAAATTAATCCTTTGTCAGTTGCTTCATTGCAAATATTTTCTCCCATCCTGAGGGTTATGTTTTCGTATTGTTTATGGTTTCCTTTGCTGTGCAAAAACTTTTAAGTTTCATTAGGTCCCATTTGTTTATTATTTTTTTTAAATTTCCCTTTCTCTAGGAGGTGGGTCAGAAAGGATATTGCTGTGATTTATGTCATAGAGTGTTCTGCCTATGTTTTCCTCTAAGAGTTTGATAGTGTATGGCCTTACATTTAGGTCTTTAATCCATTTTGAGTTTATTTTTGTGTTTGGTGTTAAGGAGTGTTCTAATTTCATTCTTTTATATGTAGTTGTCCAGTTTTCCCAGCATCACTTCTTGAAGAAGTATACTGTCATTTGAAACCTTCTGTCATTAGGTTCTAGTACTCCTCACAGCAGTCTGATTTGGTCTCTGTTTCTACCTTTGAAACATATTTTGTGAATCTCTCCTTTGGTACCCTTATTTACTCTATTCCTGTATCCTGCCTACCATTAATCTGAACACTACCTTTTCTTCAAAGGCCAGTTCAGATGTCTTGTTCTCCAAAAACATTTCTTCAGTTCACATTACTTATCAGCAATCCCTTCCACCTTTTGAAGTCACAAATTACATGTCACTTCTATAGGAGTACTGTCCATTACATTAGGACAATTCATCCAGGACAGAATCTTATTCTACTTTATTACCATACTAGGAAGAGAGTACATAAACATTTGATGAATAAAAAAAAAACAACAACAAAAAACATTCAGCCACAACCTCAGTGATGCTTCTGTAATTGATTATTTTTGGTACACGAGTGGTCTGCATAAATGGTTATAATGATCTTGAGACACTTAGAATATATCGTTCAGCTGCAGGGACACTGGTATGCACCAAAGTAAAGCAAAATAACCTCATTATTAACCCAACAGTGGAGCTGGCTCTTGATTCCAAACAGGCAGTAGTATAATGGCTCTTGCTGTCACTAACCATTTTGGGAAACCATCATATGAGCAGAGACTGTCGTTCCCTACAAGGATTCAGATAAGTGGTGGTTGTCACCTTCCTTCCAGGATTCGAGAAGTCAACATGCCTGTTTTCAGCTAGAAAGTGATTAGAGGTCAAGAGAATTTGGAATTATCACCATGGAAGAAGCCCACATGGTGCCAACAGTAACGTGATGGTATCGTGTGTGGGAACGGTGAGCTCAAGTGTTGAGAAACGTGAGCTGGGTAGAAATACAACTACTAAGAGGTAATTTCAGTTTCATAATTTTTTTAGGTTGAGATACATTTTTTCATAATGTTTTAATATCTAGTGAAGTAATACACATACAGCAAAGAAAAACAGGAAGGTACATGAATGCACAGGGAGAGGCACAGTCCCTGCACACCTCAATTCCCTCCCCAACTCTTTAACTTTCTGTTTTGAGTTCAGGTTGTTACCACCAAAATGCTCATTCAAAGCCTATTCTGCTACTTCTTTCATCTTAAAATAATTTTCACACAGTTTCTAGTAATCTTCTGATTTGAAATTTTAAAATTTAGGTCACCTGAACCAACTCCCTCTCTTCTCTCTAACCTCTTCCCAATTTTAGACAGTCCTTCTGTCAGTTACAGTGTAAATATGTCATATAATTAAGTGCACATTTTTAAAAATCAGATTTATATTTCTTGTCATCTCTATTTCTACACTCACTCTCCAAGAGCTGTTAACTGGGCCTTTGTTAGGGGAGATAATGTTTATTTTATATTCTGTACCATAATTATGTTTTGTCTACTTTGATTGTAGGTTGATTTAAGAGTTCAAAACAGTACAGTTCCTTAACAAAACTATGATAAAGTAAATGTTATTTGTCCAAAGCCAAAAAAAAAAAAAATGACAGTTTTAATCTGTTGTCCTTGAGTGCTTTAAAAATAACATCTTGGCAAACATTAAAAATAACATTTTCATAATTAAAACTATTAAATTCAAATCAGTTAAAATACATTTAGGTAAAAGACTAAGATCAGAAGGAAGAAGTAGAACCATCTCTGAAGATAACAGGATTGTTCACATAGATAATCTTAAGGAATCTATAAACTAACCATTAGAATACATAAGTAAATTTATCAAGTTCACAGGATACAATGCTAATGTTAGCAAATCAATTTTATTCATATATAATAATAGCAGTAAATAATCGGAAAGTGAAATAAAAACAATTTACAATAACACCAAAAAGCATAACATATTGAACAACTAACTGTTGTTCAATTTGTTTGCCAACAAATCAGATAACCTAGATGAAATGGACAAACCCCTAGAAACACAAAACCTACCAGGAATGAATCATGAGGAAATAGAAAATGTGAATAAATCTATAACCAATAAGGAGATTAAAAATGTAATAAAAACCTCCCAACAAAGAAAAACCTTGGATCTTATGGCTTCACTGGTGAATTTTACCCAATATTTAAAAAATAGTTAACATCAATTCTCCTCAAACTCTTCCAAAAAATTGAAGAGGAGGGAACACTTCTTAACCCATTCTGTGAGGCCAACATTACTCTGATATCAAAGCCAGAAAAAGATGCTACAAGAAAACTACAGAGCAGTATCCCTTATGAACATTGATTCAAAAATCCTCAACAAAATACTAGCAAACCAAGTTTAGCACCATATTAGAAAGATCACACACCATGACCAATGGGATTTATTCCTTGAATGCAAAGATGGCTTAACATATGAAAATCAAGCAGTCTCTTACACCACATTAACAGAATTAAGCAAAGAAATACATTATCATCTTAATTGAGGTAGAAAAAGCATTTGACAACATTCAACACCGTTTCATGAGAAAAACATTTAACAAAATAGAAATAGAGGATAACTACTTCAATATGATAAAAGCCATATATGAAAAATACACAGTAAATATACTGTAAATACCAATGTTTTATAAGATCAATGTTGTAAAACTGAAAGCTTTTCTTTCAAGCTCAGGAACAAGGTAAGGATGACTGCTTTCATCATTTCTATTCAATGTGGTAGTGGAAGTCACAGCCAGAGCAATTAGGCAAGAAAAAGAAATAAAAGTCAAGCAACTCAGAGAGAAGAAATAAAATGATCTGTTTGTAGATGATATGATCTTATATGTAGAAAACCCTAAAGAGTGACCAAAAAAATGTAATAACTAATAAAATAATTCAATAAATTTATTGGATACAAAATAAACATACAAAAATCTGTTGTGTTTTTATACAATAACAGTGAGCAATCCCCAAGGGAAATTAGGAAAACAATGCCATTTACAAAAGGATCACAATAATAAAATATGTAGAAATAAACATAACTAAGGAGGGGTGCAAGCCTCTAAGATAGCCCCATCCACCAGAGGGCAGAGAGCAGAAGCAAGAAGAACTACAATCCTGCAGCCTGTGGAACAAAAACCACATTCACAGAGAGATAGACAAGATGAAAAGGCAGAAGGCTATGTACCAGATGAAGGAACAAGATAAAACTCCAGAAAAACAACAAAATGAAGTGGACATAGGCAACCTTCTAGAAAAAGAATTTAGAATAATGATAGTGAAGATGATCCAGTACCTCATAAAAAGAATGGAGGAAAAGATCAAGAAGATGCAAGAAATGTTTAACAAAGACCTAGAATAATTAAAGAACAAAAACCTAGAAGAATTAAAGAACAAACAAACAGAGATGAACAATACAATAATGGAAATGAAAAACACACTAGAAGAAATCAATAGCAGAATAACTGAGGCAGAAGAATGGATAAGTGACCTGGAAGACAGAATGCTGAAATTCACAGCCATGGAACAGAATAAGGAAAAAAAAGAAAAAAAAAAAAAAAGAAAACAAATGAAGACCTCTGGGAAAATTAAGTGCAACAACATTTGCATTATAGGCATCCCAGAAGGAGAAGAGAGCGAGAAAGGACCTAAGAAAATATTTGAAGAGACTGTAGTGGAAAACTTCCCTAACATAGGAAAGGAAATAGCCACCGAAGTGCAGGAAACACAAAGAGTCCCAGGCAGGATAAACCCAATGAGAAACATGCCGAGACACACAGTAATCAAATGGACAAACATTAAAGACAAAAAAATTATTGAAAGCAACAAGGGAAAAATGACAAATAACATACAAGGGAGCTCCCATAAGGTTAACAGCTGATTTCTCAGCAGAAACTCTACAAGCCAGAAGGGAGTGCCATGATATATTTAAAGTGATGAAAGGGAACAACCTACAACCAAGATTACTCTATCTGGTAAGGATCTCATGCAGATTTGACAGAAAAATCAAAAACTTTACAGACAAGCAAAAGCTAAGAGAATTTAGCACCACCAAACCAGCTCTACAACAAGTGCTAAAGGAACTTCTCTAAGTGGGAAACACAAGAGAAGAAAAGGGCCTACAAAAACAAATGAATAACAATTAAGAAAATGGTAATAGGAACATACATATCGATAATTACCTTAAACGTGAATGGATTAAATGCTCCAACCAAAAGACACAGGCTCGCTGAATGGATACAAAAACAAGACACATATATATGCTGTCTACAAGAGGCCCACTTCAGACCTAGGGACACATACAGACTGAAAGTGAGGGGTTGGAAAAAGATATTCCATGCAAATGGAAATCAAAAGAAAGCTGGAGTACGAATACTCATACCTGATAAAGTAGACTTTAAAATAAAGAATGTTACAAGAGACAATGAAGGACACTACATAATGATCAAGAGATCAATCCAAGAAGAAGATATAACAATTATAAATATATTTGCACCCAACATAGGAGCACATCAACACATAAGGCAACTGCCAACAGTTATAAAAAAGGAAATCAACAGTAACACAATAATAGTGGGGGACTTTTACACCTCACTTACACCAATGGACAGATCATCCAAACAGAAAATTAATAAGGAAACATAAGGTTTTAATGACATGACAGACCAGCTAGATTTAATTGATATTTATAGGACATTCCATCCAAAAACAGATTAAACTTTCTTCTCAAGTGCAAATGGAACATTCTCCAGGATAGATCACATCTTGTATCACAAATCAAGCCTTGGTATATTTAAGAAAATTGAAATCATATCAAGCTTCTTTTCTGACACAATGCTATGAGATTAGAAATCAGTTACAGGGAAAAAAAGGTAAAAAACACAAACACATGGAGGCTAAACAATACAGAACTAAATAACCAAGAGATCACTGAAGAAATCAAAGAGAAAATAAAAAAATACCTAGAGACAAATGGTAATGAAAACACGATGATCCAAAACCTATGGGATGCAGCAAAATCAGTTCTAAGAGGGAAGTTTATAGCAATACAAGCCTATCTCAAGAAAGAAGAAAAATCTCAAGTAAACAAATTAACCATAGAGCTAAAGGAACTAGAGAAAGAAGAAAAAAAAAAACACCCCAAAGTTAGTGGAAGAAAATAAATCATAAAAATCAGATCAGAAATAAATGAAAAAGAAATGAAGGAAATGATAGCAAAGATCAATAAAACTAAAGCTGGTTCTTTGAGAAGATAAACAAAATTGATAAACCATTAGCCAGACTCATCAAGAAAAAAAGGGAGAAGACTCAAATCAATAGAATTAGAAATGAAAAAGGAGAAGTAACAACTGACACTGCAGAAATACAAAAGATCATGAGAGATTACTACAAGCAACTTTATGCCAGTAAAATGGACAACCTGTAAGAAATGGACCAATTATTAAAAAGGTATAACCTTCCAAGACTGAACCAGGAAGAAATAGAAAATATGAATAGACCAATCACAAGTAATGAAATTGAAACTGTGATAAAAAATCTTCCAACAAACAAAAGCCCAGGACCACAGGGTTTCACAGGTGAATTCTACCAAACATTTAGAGAAGAGCTAACACCTATCCTTCTCAAACTCTTCCAAAAAAATGCAGAGGGAGGAACACTCCCAAACTCATTCTATGGGGTCATCTTCACCGTGGTAAAAAAACCAGACAAAGACACTACAAAAAAAGAAAATTACAGACCAATAAAACTGATGATTATAGATGCAAAAATCCTCAACAAAATACTAGCAAACCGAATCCAATAACACATAAAAAGGATCATACATCATGATCAAGTGGGATTTATCCCAGGGATGCAAGGATTCTTCAGTATAAGCAAATCAATCAAGGTGATACACCATATTAACAAATTGAAGAGTAAAAAGCATATGATCATCTCAATAGATGCAGAAAAATCTTTTGTCAAAATTCAACACGGATTTATGATAAAAACTCTCCGGAGAGTGGGAATAGAGGGAATCCACCTCAACATAATTAAGAGCATATATGACAAATCCACTGCACACATAATTCTCAATGGTGAAAAACTGAAAGCATTTCCTCTAAGATCAGGAACAAGACAAGGATGTCCACTATTGCCACAGTTATTCAACAGTTTTGGAAGTCGTAGCCACAGCAATCAGAGAAGAAAAAGAAATAACAGGAATACAAATTGGAAAAGAAAAAGTAAAATTGTCACTGTTTGCAGATGACATAATCCTATACACAGAGAATCCTAAAGATACCACCAAAAAACTACTAGAGCTCATCAATGAATTTGGTAAAGTTGCAGGATACAAGATTAATGCGCAGAAATCTCTTGCATTCCTATACACTAATGATGAAAAATCTTAAGAGAAATTAAGGAAACACTCCCATTTACCATTGCAACAAAAAGAATACAATACCTAGGAATAAACCTACCTAGGGAGACAAAAGACCTGTATGCAGAGAACTATAAGACACTGATGAAAGAAATTAAAGACGATACAAACAGATGGAGAGATATACCATGTTCTTGGATTGGAAGAATCAATATTGTGAAAATGACTATACTACCCAAAGCAATTTACAGATTCAATGCAATCCCTATCAAATTACCAATGGCACTTTTTACAGAACTAGAACAAAAAATCTTAACAGTTGTATAGAGACATAAAAGACCCTGAATAGCCAAAGCAGTCTTGAGGGAAGAAAACAGAGCTGGAGGAATCAGACGCCCTGACTCAGACTATACTACAAAGCTATAGTAATCAAGACAATATGGTACTGGCATGAAAACAGAAATATAGATCAACGTAATAGGATAGAAAGCCCAGAGATAAACCCAAGCACCTATGGTCAACTAAGCTATGACAAAGGAGGCAAGGATATTCAATGGAGGAAAGACAGTCTCTTCAATAAGTAGTGCTGGGTAAACTGGACAGCTACATCTAAAAGAATGAAATTAAAACCCTCCCTAACACCATACACAAAAATAAACTCAAAATGGATTAGAGACCTAAATGTAAGACTGGACACTATAAAACTCTTAAAGAACACTCTGTGACATAAATCACAGCAAGATCTGTTTTGATCCACCTCCTAGAGAAATAGAAATAAAAACAAAAATAAACAAATGGGACCTAATGAAACTTAAAAGCTTTTGCAAAACAAAGGAAACTACAAACAAGACGAAAAGACAACCTCATAATGGGAGAAAATATTTGCAAGTGAATCAGTGGACAAAGGATTAATCTCAAAAATATATAAACAGCTCATGCAGCTCAATATTAAAAAAATAAACAACCCAATCAAAAAATAGACAGAAGATCTAAATAGACATTTCTCAAAAGAAGATATACAGATGGCCAAAAAGCACATGAAAATCTGCTCAACATCACTAATTATTAGAGAAATGCAAATCAAAACTACGATGAGGTATCACCTCATATCAGTTAGAATGGGCATCATCAGAAAATCTACAAACAACAAATGCTGGAGAGGGTGTGGAGAAAAAGGAACACTCTTGCACTGTTGGTGGGAATGTAAATTGATACAACCAGTATGGAAGTCCCTCAAAAAACTAAAAATAGAACTACCTTATGACCCAGCAATCCCACCACTGGGCATATACCCAGAGAAAACCATAATTCAAAAAGACACATGCACCCCAATGTTCATTGCAGCACGATTTACAATAGCCAGGTCATGGAAGCAACCTAAATGCCCATCGACAGATGAATGGATAAAGAAGATATTGTACATATATACAATGGAATATTACTCAGCCATAAAAAGGAACAAAATTGGGTCATTTGTAGAGACGTGGATGGATCTAGAGACTGTCATACAGAGTGGTGTAAGTCAGAAAGAGAAAAACAAATGTTGTATATTAACGCATATATGTGGAACCTAGAAAAATGGTACAGATGAACCGGTTTGCAGGGCAGAAATAGAGACACAGATGTAGAGAACAAATGTACGGACATCAAAGGGGGAAAGTGGCAGAGAGCGGGGGGGGCTTGATGTTGTGATGAATTGGGTAATTGGGATTGACATGTATACACTAATATGTATAAAATGGATAACTAATAAGAATCTGCTGTATAAAAAAATAAATAAAATAAAATTCAAAAATTCAAAAAAAAATAATATAGAACATTTCAGGAGTATTCGCCATTTCCATATCGAACTATCAATCATTTACAAGCATCCCAATCATGTTGATTCATAAAATACATTAAAAGAAGCCCAATGTTCAGTAAATACCAACTGAATTTGAGACCTACTTTTGGGAACTTAGAGGCTGATCAAGAAGGAAGTTTCATTTAGGATTTTGTAATGTTTAAGTATTTGACCAAAATAAGCTACCCTCAAGTGGTATTGAAGGTTTACTTGAAATGTGATAAAAATATACATATATATATATATATATATATATATATATATATATATATATATATAAAATAAACCTGATTTAGGAAATGATGAACAGTTTGGTTAAAGGTTGGTGGTTACCTTGGATGTGAAAGATAATATTAAAGACTCTTCCATATAAACTTTAGACAAAGTTTTGGGGTTTTTTAGTTTTTAAATTTTTTATTGAAGTATATTTAATTTACAGTTGTGTTAGTTTCAGGTATACAGCAAAGTGATCCAGTTATACACACACACACACACACACACACACACACACACACACACACATTCTTTTTCAGGTTCTTTTCCATTATAGGTTATTAGGTAAAGTGTTATTTTTTGGGAGCATAATTAGTACTTTATTTCACTTTTTCCTTTACATTGATGATTTTTAAATTGGGATTTTCTTTTTGAAGATTAAAAATTATAGTGTTACAGTTTACACAGTTCCACAAGAGAGCTCTAATTACTTGTCATTGCCCTGAAAGAATTCCTGCATCTCTTTTTTTTTTTTTTTTTTTTGGTCTTTTCTTTTCTTCTTTTTGACCATGCTGTGCAGTGTGTGGGAACTTAGTTCCCCGACCAGGGATAGAACCCAGGCCCTCAGCAGTGAGAACTCGGAGTTAGACAAAGTTTTCTTTTAAGTGATTTAAATTTTTTTCTATTTTATTTATTTATATTTTTGGTTTACCCTGAGTTTTGTTGTGGCCCCTAAATATTCCCTAGGCCATTGTTTGGTCCTTCTGAAATTTCCAGGTTGAAAAATGTATCTTTTTCCCAGTAGAGCTGTGGAGTTGGTAAACTGCCTTGGAAGTCAAGATAGTGTTGTTTTATGCACTCCTTGCAGAAATCACCACCAACAATCTGTGGACACTAACTCTTCATCAAGGCCAATGCCATCCTCACTGTCGAATGCACATGGTGCCCCTGTCCTGAAGGGGCACAGGAAGGACAGGAGGTGAGCGATGGTGTCAGGCAAGGGAGTCAGCTAGGAAGAGGCTTTCATGATAAGTTTTAAAAAGAAAAAGAGGAACTTAGAGACTTAAAAATCCAATTCTGAATATTAAAGAGTTTGGGAGAAATGACTTGAGTGAGAGCTAAAAGCTTGAAAGAGACACAAGAAAATAAAAGCCAACTTCATAAGACTGAAGAAAAATGGCTAGTGTAATGCAGGATGTGATGGGTGGCAGATAAAAAGGCACTGCCTGATAGTCAAGGTAAAATAAGGGATTCTGTGATGTGTGGGTGCAGAAGGAACTACTGAAAGCCTTCAAGGAGCATTTGGACCTGATATAGACAACCAAGAGTTCTGTTGACTTCTATCTGTGTTCTTTTTTTTTTGCGGTACGCGGGCCTCTCACTGTTGTGGCCTCTCCCGTTGCAGAGCACGGGCTCCGGACGCGCAGGCTCAGCGGCCATGGCTCACGGGCCCAGTCGCTCCACGGCATGTGGGATTCTCCCAGACCAGGGCACGAACCCGTGTCCCCTACATCGGCAGGCGGACTCTCAACCACTGCGCCACCAGGTAAGCCCTTCTATCTGTGTTTTTAACCTGATTGATGCCCAGCAAACATTTCCCAGCTCCCATTCTTCGTGGCTTTCTGCCTGGAGCACCATGAACCCCGCCTTCTCTTAGGCTTAGTTTCTGCCAAAGGCCAGTCCAGAGGATCACTCACCAAGGAAAGCGAGCCTGTTTTTCTGGAAACCATCTGGAGCATTCCAAAACCATTCTTCTGCTCTCCCAGCTTGAGTTGCCTCCTCTTTGCTCATCAAGCCGCAGCTTCCCAATGCCAGAGCTTCTCTGCACACTTGGGATAGAGAGGTTCTTGAGTGTGTAAACCTCAGGGCACGGTTTTGGGTGAGGTGTTAAAAACCACCATCTCAATCCCTCTTGACCCTTTCTGGATGAAATCCCAAAACAATCACAATATAAACAGAATGCTTAGTCCTACTTTTTTCACTTGGTAGCTCTGTGACTGTGGGCAATTTAATTGACCTCTCTGGGACTCGGTTTCCTCATCCTTAAAATGGGGATAATAAAAGTACCTACCTCGTAGAGTTGCTGTGAGAATAAGGTGAGATACTGTATGTTCAGCAGTTACTTTACAGGTAGACAGAATGCTAATAACTGGACAGATGGGACCAATTATTCTTATTCATTTATTTTCATTGCTGTATCAGCAATAAATTTTGGAACTTTGGAATGTAGATGGGAACTAAAATAAGGGGACTGGTGTCATTTTTCCTTTTGATCTCACTCTTTGCTTTTGGGGGGCCTGGACAGGAAAACAATGGCAGTGGCAGAGTGATGGCAGTCATAGCAGCAATAGTAATAGCTGATTTTTGTGGATGGCTTTGTGCCAGGGACTGTGCTGAGGACACAAATCTCCATCACATCTCTCATTGCCACTGCTCTTATAGCTAGAGGTGCAGCTGGTCCTGGAGCCAGCGTATCTCTTCCAGCAAAAGGCTGCCTAGTCTCTCACCCAGTGAGTTGAGATGCTTGAGCTTTTCCTTAGAGAATCTTTTAAGATGCTTTGCCTAACTGCTGGACCCCTAACTTGAGTGCTGTCCTAAGATTGTAAACGCTGAACTAGAAGTTCCAAATTCCATGGCATCTCCTGAGAAATGGAAGAGCAAGGTGGCATGACCAAGAACCTGGGTTCCAAGACCCAGATCCCTTCATTCAGAGTAATTCATTTTGGTCTATTTTCTGCATTGATACCCCCCACCCCCTGACCTCATTTGTAAAGCTTTTTAGACAAAAGGCTCATAGTTTTCAAAAAAAAAACTGTGAAAGCCACTGCACTAAACTTGGTCTCCTTATGTAAAATGACAGTTCTAAACTCTCTGCAGTATTGTGATAACCAACTCGGTGTTGAATTCTTGAAGGTTTGAAAAGCCCTATGAGGTTTTCAAAGGTGTTTTTAATGTAGAAAACATCATTTTTAGGTGTCATCTCATTTCTATGTTGGTAGCTTTATTTATACAAAACTGGACAGCTTGATTTTGATCAAGTATAAAGTTGTGCATGCCCAGATTTGGAATATTCTCTTGTGAGTCTCCTTCTTTTGTGGTTCAGTGATGAGAAAGCCCAGTTTCAATCAAATAACCTGACACTCATTTTTCTTGATTCTTCAAGTGATAGTATTTTCCAAGAACACTTGAGTTTAGCAGTGTACCCTCTGAGATTCACATCATAGCTTTGTCCATTGCGTTTTATGCATAGCATGCCATGGTTATGTACAATAGTATTTTCCAAGACAGGGAAACTCCTCATGGTTGTATTCATTGGTCCAGACCTACAATTGGTTGGGAAATCACAACACTATCACCATGTATGAGTTATCTGCCTCTTGCTTTCAAGCAGGCCCCTTTGTTTTAAAGCAGTGGCACTTATATAAACACCAGACTTACGCATCTTATGCTTACTTACATGTGAAATTCTCAAACTACACAATCTTGGATTGCTCAGTGTTGTGACAGACAAACCAATGCAAGCACTAAAAAAGTCTAGATAAAACAAAGCTATAATAGAATCTTTTTTGAAATTTGGTAGAGGCAGGGAGAGGACCTGGAAGGTCTGTGTTCGGGACCCAGAACTTACTCTATGTGTCTCTTCATTTGGGTGGTCCTGATCTGTACCGTTGATAGTAAAACTGTAATCACATAGTAAAACTGACAAAAATGTTCTGAGCACATGGGGTACATTCTAAACATTCATTAATCAACTGAACAGATGGGGGCATGGCACTAGTAGGAAATATTAGGTTTCTTTAAAGAAGTCTGATCACAGCTTTCTCTTAGTTCCCTCAGTGTTTCAGTCAGGAATCTCCAGAGAAGCAGAATAAATAGGATATATATAGACAGAGAGATTTATTTTCAGGAACTGACTCATGCAATTATGAGAGCTGGAAAGTCCAAAAGATATAGGGCAAGCCAGCAGGCTGGAAATTCAGGTAAGAGTTGACATTGTAGTCTTGAGTCCAAAATAGGGCAGGCTAGACAGGCTAGAAACTTAAGTAGGCTTTCTATGTTGCAATTGTGAGTTAAAATTCCTTCTTCTTGGGACTTCCCTGGCTGCACAGTGGTTAGGACTCCTCGCTTCCACTGCTGGGGGCACAGGTTCGATCCCTGGCTGGGGCACGAAGATCCTGCATGCCGCATGGTGTGGCCAAAGTAAAATAAAATTCCTTCTTCTCCAGGAAACTTCAGTCTTTTTCTTAAGGCCTTCAACTGATTGGATAAGGTCCGCACACACTATGGAGGGTAATATGCTTTTCTCAAAGTCCACTGACTGTAAATGTTAATCACATCTAAAAACTACTTTCACAGCAATGTCTAGACTGATGTTTGACCAGACAACTGGGGACCATAGAGTAGCCAAGTTGACACATAGGATAAACAATTACACTCATTATTCTCTTTCTACTTTCTACTGCTATGAGTCAGCGTCTACCAGAAAAAAAATCTTTACACAAATCTGCTCACACTGTACTTTTATGTCCTTAACTGAAGCTATCAGGACATTAAGACAAAAAGATTGTCCTTATTGGCATGGATTTTTCTTTCTTGCTAGATGTTGTTGTGGGTCATGGGGTTGATCTTAATAATTAAAGCAGTAAGATATGAGCACAAGAAGAAACAAACCCATAGATGTGACTAGAAAGTCTCAAAATAAACTCAAATTAACCTCCAAAAATATATTAATTTGCTGAAGAGGTCATGGCACTTGATTGACCGGTAGATCATAAACCAGTAACCCTATCCAAACATTTTATCGCTCAGAACACTTGATAATTAGGAGTTAGAGAGATACTGATAGAATGATTCCACTACCTTGCTCAGCTGTGACCACATTACGTGACACATTTCCTTCATCTTTACATACTTGATAAGGGAAGAGGTGGAAAGATAACCAACATTCACTGAGTGCCTGTTATGCCACATGCCCTATTCTAGGTACTTTACATACTGCATGTAATTCATGTTTCTCAAACTACTCTGTATATTTAGTGACAACCAGGGTTGGGGCCCAGGAATCTGTGTTTTTAATGAAATTTATTCTTGGTTCCAATGATGTAAAAAGATTGTCATTGTTCTCATCTTGCAAAAGCAAGAAAATTGAAGCACCAAGAAATTAAACAATTTGTTAGGACACCCAACTGACACAAGGTAGAGCTATGTGTTCAGTCTCAAGGAAGTTGGCTTCAAAGCCAACTTCATTCCTAGGTGATGCCACGGGCCAGTGAAACTCTATTTGCACTCTGTGCTTGCAACAGTGGTTTCACTGCCATGTCCATAGCAGCTCTAGCTCCCCGATGCCTTTTTTTTCTTCCCATCACCTGCCTCTAGGACCCAGCATCATAGAGTCTCTTGAATTATACTATTGATTATTATATGATAAGATTTTGCTCAGTAGCTTGAGCAAAAAGATGAACTAATGAGTTCCATATCATATTTCTTAATAATCTCTAGCCATACCTCTATAAGGGAAAAAAAGTTTGGGAATTACAACTAGCCATTTCTAATCAACAAAGCTTGTCAAGACTTTGGAGGCTTCCATCAGCTGAGGTGTTTCTCAAACAAAACACGGTCCCAAGTCCTAGAATCTTTCAGCTCGTTAATGTCTCCATGGACGCTTCTACATGACTTTACATTGTTTTATTTAAAATTTCTGCTTCCTTACCTCTGAAAATAGTGTATTTAGAGGTGCTACATGCTTTAAAAGTGTACAACTGTGAAAAATGACATGACGCCGAAACAAGCAAAACCTCTGGCAGAAAGTTGAAATTGAGGAGACCCAAGATCTCAGCCAGTACATAGTGTTTCTGCCTACTCCAAATCTTCAGCAGTTTTGTGAGCTCTTTTCCCTCATTTTTTTTTTTTGAGTACATACATCAATATGTACTGTGGCATAGTGTCTGGATTTCCAAAAATCCAGAAACATGAGTCAGCTCTTTGACTATTTTCTACAAATTTGGTAAAGTACTGTATTCACGGAATCCAAGTGTGTTTTTCAGGAATTACATCCCTGTGCCTCCACACTGAGAGTCCTGATCAGTGTGTGATGTTCTGAAGTGTTCTGCATTTACTTTCTAAGGGCAATGTTGTCAGGATAGATAATTATTCAGAACAGGTGAATAATGCAATGGTTTAATACATTTAATATTCCTGTTAATGTAAAATGTCATATACAATCATATATAATATGGTTCCAACTTAAGAATATCCTTTTAACTCTGTAAGACTGGTAGAAATCCTTGTAGGAGCATGTTATGAGTTGAATTGTGTATCCTCAAGAAAGATATGTTGACATCCTAACTCCAGGTAACTCAGAATGAATACGACTTTATTTAGAAATAGGGTCATTGAAGACATAGTTAGTTAGGTTAAGATGAGATCACACTGGAGTAGGGTGGAACTGTAGTCCAATATGACTAGTGTCCTTATAAAAAAGAGAAACTCAGACATAGACACAGACATGCACAAACAGAAGATTCTGTGAAGAGACATATGGGGAGAAGATGGCCATGTGAAGATGGAAGCAAAGATTCAAATTATATGGTCACCAGACAAATAACGCCTGAGACCATGGGAAACTAGGAAGAGACAAGGAGGGATCTTCCCCCAGATGGTGCAGAAGGAGCATGGCCCTGTCATCTCCTGGATTTGAGACTTCTAACCTCCAGAACCATGACACAATAAATTTCTGTTGTTCTAGGCCACCCAGTTTGTGGTACTTCATTATGGTAGCCTTAGGAAGCTAATACAAAGCCTTTGCTGGTATTTGCAGCTGTGACTGCCAGAAAATGTGTGAGGAGGCCAGAACTAAACTGAGGTCCCTGATTAAGTAAACTTATCCAGCTCAGGGCTCTAAACGTCATTTGCATCTAAGATTTCCAAAGGTAGTGTCTATATTCATGACTTCTCCCCGAGCTACAGGATCAAATCTCCAACTGCTCACTGGATAGATTTCTAAATGACATCTCAAAACTAGCATGACCAAAGCAGGACATTGAATTCGATGCCCACCCAAACTTCCCCTAGTCTACCCTATCTAAGTGAATGACACCACCATCTAAGTTATTCAAGCTCAAATCAAGAATCTTCTTCCTTCTTCCCTGCCACCATAAACAATCCATCTGTGTGTCATCTAAGTTCTACCTCCAAAATGAATTCCAAGTCAGTAGATTTTACTACAAATCTACTTCTCAGACTTCCTCTAAGATGTAGATTTGTAATAAAAGAATGAAAATATTTTTTAAAAAAGAATTAATTAAAAATGCCATTGGGAATTTGATACGGATTGCATTGAAAGTGTAGATTGCTTTGAGACATCTGGACATCTTAACAATACTAGGTCTTACAATCAATGAACACAGGATGTCTTTCCATTTAT
This sequence comes from Tursiops truncatus, assembly GCF_011762595.2. NCBI lineage: Eukaryota > Metazoa > Chordata > Mammalia > Artiodactyla > Delphinidae > Tursiops > Tursiops truncatus. The sequence continues at coordinate 128,245,164 of NC_047037.1, read as the reverse complement.
TTGTGTCTTCTTTAATTTCTTTCAGCAACATTTTATAGCTTTCAGTGTACAAGTTTTTACCTCCTTTGTTATGTTTTTGTTGAATTTTATTTTATTTTTTATACAGCAGTTCTTATTAGTTATCCATTTTATACATATTAGTGTATATATGTCAATCTCAATCTCCCAATTCATCACACCACCAAACCCCCTGCCACTTTCCCCCCTTGGTGTCCATATGTTTGTTCTCTACATCTGTGTCTCTATTTCTGCCCTGTAAACTGGTTCATCTGTACCGTTTTTCTAGGTTCCACATATATGCGTTAATATACGATATTTGTTTTTCTCCTTCTGACTTACTTCACTCTGTATGACAGTCTCTAGATCCATCCATGTCTCTACAAATGATCCAATTTTGTTCCTTTTTATGACTGAGTAATATTCCATTGTATATATGTACAATATCTTCTTTATCCATTCGTCTGTCGATGGGCATTTAGGTTGCTTCCATGACCTGGCTATTGTAAATCGTGCTGCAATGAACATTGGGGTGCATGTGTCTTTCTGAATTATGGTTTTCTTTGGGTATATGCCCAGTGGTGGGATTGCTGGGTCATATGGTAATTCTATTTTTGTTTTTTTAAGGAAACTCCATACTGTTCTCCATAGTGGTTGTATCAATTTACATTCCCACCAACAGTGCAAGAGGGTTCCCTTTTCTCCACACCCTCTCTGGCATTTGTTGTTTGTAGATTTTCTGATGATGCCCATTCTAACTGATGTGAGATGATACCTCACTGTAGTTTTGATTTGCATTTATCTAATAATTAGTGATGTTGAGTAGCTTTTCATGTGCTTCTTGACCATCTGTATATCTACTTTGGAGAAATGTCTATTTAGGTATTCTGCCCATTTTTTGATTGGGTTGTTTGTTTTTTAAATATTGAGCTGCATGAACTGTTTATATATTTTGGAGATTGATCCTTTGTCGGTTGATTCACTTTCAAACATTTTCTCCCATTCTGAGGGTCGTCTTTTTGTCTTGTTTGTAGTTTCCTTTGCTTTGCAAACGCTTTTAAGTTTCATTAGGTCCCATTTGTTTATTTTTGTTTTTATTTCCATTTCTCTAGGAGGTGGATCATAAAAGATCTTGCTGTGATTTATGTCAAAGAATGTTCTTCCTATGTTTTCCTCTAAGAGTTTTATAGTGTCCAGTCTTACATTTAGGTCTCTAATACATTTTGAGTTTATATTTGTGTATGGTGTTAGGGAGGGTTTTAATTTCATTCTTTTACATGTAGCTGTCCAGTTTTCCTGGCACCACGTATTGAAGAGACTGTCTTTTCTCCACTGTATATACTTGCCTCCTTTGTCATAGCTTAGTTGACCATAGGTGCATGGGCTTATCTCTGGGCTTTCTATCCTGTTCCATTGATATATACTTCTGTTTTTGTGCCAGTACCATATTGTCTTGATTACTGTAGTTTTGTAGTATAGTCTGAAGTCAGGGAGTCTGATTCCTCCAGTTCCGTTTTTTCTCTCAAGACTGCTTTGGCTATTCAGTATAATTTGTGTCTTCATACAAATTTTAAGATTTTTTGTTCCAGTTCTGTAAAAAATGCCATTGGTAATTTGATAGGGATTGCATTGAATGTGTAAATTGCTTTGGGTAGTATAGTCATTTTCACAATATTGATTCTTTCAATCCAAGAACATGGTATATCTCTCCATCTGTTTGTATCATCTTTAATTTCTTTCATCAGTGTCTTATAGTTCTCTGCATACAGGTCTTTTGTCTCCTTGGTAGGTTTATTCCTAGGTATTTTATTCTTTTTGTTGCAATGGTAAATGGAAGTGTTTCCTTAATTTCTATTTCAGATTTTTCATCATTAGTGTATAGGAATGCAAGAGATTTCTGTGCATTAATTTTGTATCCTGCAACTCTAACAAATTCATTGATGAGCACTAGTAGTTTTCTGGTGGCATCTTTAGATTAATCTATACCATTTTTCTAGGATCCACCTATATGTGTTAATCCTGAATCTTTAGGATTCTCTATGTATAAGATCATGTCATCTGCAAACAGTGACAGTGTTACTGTTTCTTTTCCAATTTGTATTCCTTTTATTACTTTTCCTTCTCTGATTGCCGTGGCTAGGACTTCCAAAACTATGTTGAATAACAGTGGTGATAGTGGACATCCCTGTCTTGTTCCTGATCATAGAGGAAATGCTTTCAGTTTTCTACCGTTGAGAATGATGTGTGCTGTGGGTTTGTCGTATATGGCTATTATTATGTTGAGGTAGGTTTCCTCTATGCCCACTTTCTGGAGAGTTTTTATCATATATGGGTGTTGAATTTTGTCAAAAGGTTTTTATGAATCTATTGAGATGATCATATGCTTTTTACTCTTCAATTTGTTAATATGGTGTATCACATTGATTGATTTGCATATACCAAAGAATCCTTGCAAAACTGGGATAAATCCCACTTCATCATGGTGTATGATCCTTTTAATGTGTGGTTGGATTCTGTTTGCTAGTATTTTTGCATCTATAGTCATCAGTGATATTGGTCTGTAATTTTTTTTTTGTATTATCTTTGTCTGGTTTTGGTATCAGGGTGATGGTGGCCGCATAGAATGAGTTTGGGAGTATTCCTTCCTCTGCAATTTTTTGGAATAGTTTGAGATGGATGGGTGTTAGCTCTTCTCTAAAAGTTTGATAGAATTCACCAGTGAAGCCATCTGGTCCTGGACTTTTTTTTTGCGGGAAGATTTTAAATCACAGTTTCAATTTCATTACTTGTGATTGGTCTGTTCATATTTTCTATTTCTTCCTGCTTCAGTCTTGGAAGGTTATACCTTTCTAAGAATTCGTCCATTTCTTCCAGGTTGTCCATTTTATTCACATAGAGTTGCCTGTAGTAGTGTCTTAGGATGCTTTGTATTTCTGCGGTGTCTGTTGTAACTTCTCCTCTTTCATTTCTAATTTTATTGATTTGAATCCTCTCCCTCTTTTTCTTGATGAGTCTGGCTAATGGTTTATCAATTTTGTTTATCCTCTCAAAGAACCAGCTTTTAGTTTTATTGATCTTTGCTATTTTTTCATTGTTGCTATTTCATTTATTTCTGCTCTGATTTTTATAATTTCTTTCCTTCTACCTACTTTGGGTATTGTTTGTTCTTCTTCTCTAGTTCCTCAGGTGTAAGGTTGATTGTTTATTTGAGACTTTTCTTGTTTCTTAAGGTAGGCCTGTATTGCTATAAACTTTCCTCTTAGAACTGCTCTTGCTGCATCCCATAGGTTTTGAATCATTGTGTTTTCATTGTAATTTGTCTCTGGGTATTTTTTGATTTCCTCTTTGATTTCTTCAGTGATCTCTTGGTTATTTAGTAATGTACTGTTTAGCCTCCATGTGTTTGTGTTTTTATGTTTTTTTCCCCTTTAATTGATTTCTAATCTCATAGCGCTGTGGTCAGAAGAGTTGGTTGATATGATTTTAATTTTCTTATATTAACTGAGGTTTGGTTTGTGACCCCAGATGTGATCTATCCTGGAGAATGTTCCATGGGCACTTGAGAAGAAAGTTTAATCTGCTGTTTTTGGATGGAATGTCCTATAAATATCAAATAAATCTAGCTGGTCTATTGTGTCATTAAAAGCCTTTGATTCCTTATTAATTTTCTGTTTGGATGATCTGTCCATTGGTGTAAGTGAGGTGTTAAAATCCCCCACTTTTATTGTGTTGCTGTTGATTTCCTTTTTTATAACTGTTAACAGTTGCCTTATGTGTTGTGGTGCTCTTATGTTGGGTGCAAATATATTTATAATTGTTGTATCTTCTTCTTGGATTGATCCCTTGATCATTATGTAGTGTTCTTCCTTGTCTCTTGTAACATTCTTTATTTTAAAGTCTACTTTATGTGATATGAGTATTGCTACTCCAGCTTTCTTTTGATTTCCATTTGCATGGATTATCTTTTTCCATCCCCTAACTTTCAGTCTGTATGTGTCCCTAGGTCTGAAGTGGGCCTCTTGTAAACAGCATATATATGGGTCTTGTTTTTGTATCCATTCAGCGAGCCTGTGTCTTTTGGTTGGAGCATTTAATCCATTCACGTTTAAGGTAATTATCGATATGTATGTTTCTATTACCATTTTCTTAATTGTTATTCGTTTGTTTTTGCAGGTCCTTTTCAACTCTTGTGTTTCCCACTTAGAGAAGTTCCTTTAGCATTTGTTGTAGAGCTGGTTTGGTGGTGCTAAATTCTCTTAACTTTTGCTTGTCTGTAAAGCTTTTGATTTCTCCATCAAATCTGAACTAGATCCTTGCCAGGTAGAGTAATCTTGGTTGTAGGTTCTTCCCTTTCATCACTTTAAATATATCATGGCACTCCCTTCTGGCTTATAGAGTTTCTGCTGAGAAATCAGCTGTTAACCTTATGGGAGCTCCCTGTATGTTATTTGTCATTTTTCCCTTGTTGCTTTCAATAATTTTTCTTTGTCTTTAATTTTTGTCCATTTGATTACTGTGTGTCTCGTCATGTTTCTCATTGGGTTTATCCTGCCTGGGACTCTCTGCACTTCCTGGACTTTGGTGGCTATTTCCTTTCCCATGTTAGGGAAGTTTTCCACTACAATCTCTTCAAATATTTTCTCACATCCTTTCTCTCTCTCTTCTCCTTCTGGGACCCCAATAATGCAAATGTTGTTGCGTTTAATGTTGTCCCAGAGGTCTCTTAGGTTGTCTTCATTTCTTTTCATTCTTTTTTCTTAATTCTGTTCCACAGCAGTGAATTCCACCATTCTGTCTTCCAGGTCACTTATCCATTCTTCTTCCTCAGTTATTCTGCTATTGAAGCCTTCTAGCTTATTTTTCATTTCAGTTATTGTATTGTTCATCTCTTTTTATTTGTTCTTTAATTCTTCCACTTTTTTTTTCTTTAATTCTTCTAGGTCTTTGTTAAACATCTCTTGCATCTTCTTGATCTTTGCCTCCATTCTTTTTTTGAGGTCCTGGATCATCTTCACTATCATTATTCTAAGTTCTTTTTCTAGAAGGTTGCCTACCTCCACTTCATTTAGTTGTTTTTCTGAGGTTTTATCTTGTTCCTTCATCTGGTACATAGCCCTCTGACCTTTCATCTGTCTATCTCTCTGTAAATGTGGTTTTTGTTCCACAGGCTGCAGGATTGTAGTTCTTCTTGCTTCTGCTGTCTGCCCTCTAGTGGATGAAGCTATCTAAGAGGCTTGTGCACGTTTCCTGATGGGAGGTACTGGTGGTGGGTAGAGCTGGCTGTTGCTCTGGTGGGCAGAGCTCAGTAAAGCTTTAATCCACTTGTCTGCTGATGGGTGGGGCTTGGTTCCCTCCCTGTTGGTTGTTTGACCTGAGGTGACCCAACACTGGAGCCTACCCACTAATGGCGGACTCTGGTAGGGCTCACGCCAAGGAGTACTTCCCAGATCTTCTGCTGCCAGTGTCCTTGTCCTCATGATGAGCCACAGCTACCCCCCACCTCTCCAGTAGACCCTCCAACACTAGCAAGTAGGTGTGGTTCAGTCTCCTATGGGGTCACTGCTCCTTCCCCTGGGTCCCGATGTGCATACTACTTTGTGTGAGCACTCCAAGAGTGGATTCTCTGTTTCCCCCAGTCCTGTTGAAGTCCTGCTGTTGATCCGATTTTGAATCCTAAGGTAGAAGTTGAGTGGTGGCCCTAGACATGATCATGGCATGTTCATGGAGAGAGGAAGGAGTCTCCACTTCCCAAACCTATTAGCAATTGCTGCATGTTCTTCACTCACTGCGCCAAGGAGGAACCTTCCACTGCAAGGGATAGTGGGACATCCATGTTAGTCGGTAAGCATCTGGGAGAAATCCAGCATGCACACCCACAATGTCCGGCCAAGCGAGCCTCTCCTCCAGTCGGACCCACAGGTTGCTGAACTGCTGGATCCGCTGCTTCTGCTACAGCTGCCTCTGCTTCTTCCAGAACTTTCATCGTGCCTTGCCTGGCAGGTCAGCACTTCTGGGTAGAGACACGTGGAGTGGTGATAGTTAGGGTCCTGCAGACCTAGCTTCTGGTACCAGAGTTGTTCTATATTGTTTTCCCCCAAATCCTTCTCTTTTTTTCTGTACCTTTTACGTGTTCATTCAGTAAACACTTGCTGAGTGCTTTATTAGAGGATGATCCCCATGCTAGGTGTTGCAGATGTAAAGATGAAGAGACACAGTCCCTGGCTTTAATAAACCTCTAGAAGAGTCAGTTGGAACTGGAGAGGGGAGGCTCTTAGCCAATAGTCAGTAGATGAGAAAACCTTTTATTTGAGGTATATATTAGGCAGTGTTTTGCCATCAGCCAGGCTCTGGAAGAGAAGGACCTTTCTTATGATTACTTATTATATAATGGGGGTGGGGGAAGTTCCTCAACCATTCTGAGCTTTAGATTTCTCATCTATTACATCAATAATTATCGTGGATTTATAAATTAGAGCCACCGTTATCTGAATAAACCTCTTGCTCTCTTCCATCTTTCTCAGTGTATCTAAAAATTTTGAAAACAACATAGATGAAGAATAATGGAATGAATTCAAGAAGGACAGAACTCTCATCTCCTAGGGGCGGTGCTCATTCTTTGCCAAAATGCTCCAAGGACACTATAGGATAGTTCAATATTTCATGTAGTGTTATGTTTGGATATGCTTATGCAGAAAAATGGCAGAACTTAACTCTTTGACACATCAAAGTGCTACAGAACCAGGTGTGGCCCTCAATGACACCTATTATTAGACACTTGGGCTCCAGAATTCTATCAGCACATTTAATGGAACCATTTTGTGAGCAGACCACAGAATCTGCACTTCTTACTTGAATCATATTACATGGAACCTCTCATGCCCTAGAGGAAAAATAGCCTTCATTGAATCAAACATCAAACAGAGGCACTTAGTGGCTAATCCCATGGTTCTTCAGTGCTTACTTATCAACTCCGTAGTCAGTGAATAATTTAAAACAGACTTCTTCATGCATTATTCAGTAAAACCAAACCTGTAATACAATGTGTGGATACCACATTTCCTGAAGGGAATTTGATGCCTTTGATTATTTGTACATTTCCTTCCCCCAGATTCCCAAATATTCAGTTACAAGATTATCCACTGATCTGAACGACAGCTTTATTAATGTGCCAGTTCAATTGTATTGACATTGTTGTTTTCTGTGTTCACATACCTTCCAAATACCTCACATCATGGGCAGTTCATGAACATTCCTGTTGAATTTACAATGTTGTCCCAACTGGACCTGACACGTGAGTTATTCTGATTATACATCTCTATATTTAGGCAAAAGTCTTGTTGCTTCACTTTCCCTCTTAGGAAAGAGAATTTTAGTTGACAAATCTTACAGCTTCAGTATTTTTAGTGGAGTACTTCTGAAATGGAAATTTTGATATCCAAAATACTTTTGGAAATAATGGCTAGGCAGTGAAGTATTCATGCTACTGATTGGATAGCATTCTGTAATATTGTAGGCTGATGAATTTACATGTATTGTGTTTAAAGGTGGCTCTTTCTGGAAGCCAGTCCCAGGTTTGGGTGAGGGCTCCCCAATCCAATTGGGCAAATGTTCATGAAAGTTTATTCTCTGCTTTACTCTTTTTGCCTTGACTTCTGTTGGAGCAAATCATTAAGTCATTTCTAATTCTATGTGTTGTTGGCCAAAAGGTAATACTTCACCTGGAGGGGCATCTCCAAGTCAAGCTCACACGCTCTCCTGTGTAAACAACAAACAAACAAAAAAACAAACAAAAAGAGCTTTAGGTACCTAGGTCATTTCCAAACATGTTAATTTTGTTTCCTGGAAAAGTATACTGAAGAGGAAGGAAGAGTAGCTATATTAGTTTCTGGCTGCTAGAACAAATGACCACAAACTGGGTGTCTTAAAAGAGCAGAGATTTTTTTTCTCTCACAGTTCTGGAGGCTAGAAGTTTGAAGTCAAGGTGTCAGCAGGGCCACATTCCCTCTAAAGGTTCTAGTGGGGAATTCCCTGGTGGTTCAGTGGTTAAGACTCCGTGCTTCCACTTCAGGGGTCATGGGTTCGATCCCTGGTCGGGGTAAAAAGATCCCACATGCTGTGCAGCACGGCAGAAAAACCCAAAGGAAAAAAAAAAAAAACCAAAACAACCAAAAAAGGCTCTAGTGAAGATTCCTTCCTTGCCTGTTCCAGCTTCTGGTGGCTTCAGGCGTTCCTTGGCTTGTGGCTGCATCATTACCTCCAATCTCTGCCTCTGTCTTCACATGACCAGTTCCTCCTTCTTCCTGTATCTTCTCTTCTTTTTTGTGTGTATCTTACAAGGTCATTGAATTTTGGGCCCACTTGGATAATTCAGGATGATCTCATCTGAGGATCCTAACTTAATTACATCTGGGGAAACCTTTTTTCTTTTTTAACATCTTTATTGGAGTATAATTGCTTTACAATGTTGTGTTAGTTTCTGCTTTATAACAAAGTGAATCAGCTATACATATACATACATCCCCATATCTCCTCCCTCTTGTGTCTCCCTCCCACCCTCCCTATCCCACCCCTCTAGGTGGTCACAAAGCAATGAGCTGATCTCCCTGTGCTATGTGGCTGCTTCCCACTAGCTAGCTCTTTTACAGTTGGTAGTACATATAAATCCATGCCACTCTCTCACTTCGTACCAGCTTACCCTTCCCTCTTCCCATGTCCTCAAATCCATTCTGTACGTCTGCGTCTTTATTCCTGTCCTGCCCCTAGGTTCTTCAGAACCACTTTTTTTTTTAAATTCCATATATATGTGTTAGCATACGGTATTTATTTTTCTCTTTCTGACTTACTTCACTCTGTATGACAGACTCTAGGTACATCCACCTCACTATAAATAACTCAGTTTTGTTTCTTTTTATGGCTGAGTAATATTCCATGGTATATATGTGCCACATCTTCTTTATCCATTCATCCATTCATCTGTTGATGGACACTTTTGTTGCTTCCATGTCCTGGCTATTGTAAATACAGCTGCAATGAACATTGTGGTACATGACTCTTTTTGAATTATGGTTTTCTCAGGGTATATGCCCAAGGGTGGGATTGCTGGGTCATATGGTAGTTCTATTTTTAGTTTTTTAAGGAACCTCCATACTGTTCTCCATAGTAGCTGTATCAATTTACATTCCCAACAACAGTGCAAGTGGGTTCCCTTTTCAGCACACCCTCTCCAGCATTTATTGTTTGTAGATTTTTTTTTTTTTTTTTTTGCGCTACGTGGGCCCTCACTGTTGTGGTCTCTCCCGTTGTGGAGCACAGGCTCCGGACACAGGCCCAGCGGCCATGGCTCACGGGCCCAGCCGCTCTGCGGCATGTGGGATCTTCCTGGACTGGGGCACGAACCCGTGTCCCCTGCATTGGCAGGCGGACTCTCAACCACTGCGCCACCAGGGAAGCCCTGTTTGTAGATTTTTTGGTGATGGGCATTCTGACTGGTGTGAGGTGATACTTCATTGTAGTTTTGACATGCATTTCTCAAATGGTTAGTGATGTTGAGCATCCTTTCATGTGTTTGTTGACAATCTGTGTATCTTCTTGGGAGAAATGTCTATTTAGGTCTTCTGCCCATTTTTGGATTGAGTTTGTTTTATTGATATTGAGCTGCATGAGCTGCTTATAAATTTTGGAGATTAATCCTTTGTCAGTTGCTTCATTTGCATATATTTTCTCCCATTCTGAGGGTTGTCTTTTGGTCTTGTTTATGGTTTCCTTTGCTGTGCAAAAGCTTTTAAGTTTCATTAGGTCCCATGTGTTTAGTTTTGTTTTTATTTCCCTCTCTCCAGGAGGTGGGTTAAAAAAGATCTTGCTGTGATTTATGTCATAGAGCCTTCTGCCCATGTTTTCCTCTAAGAGTTTTATAGTGTCTGGCCTTACATTTAGGTCTTTAATCCATTTTGAGTTTATTTTGGTGTATGGTGTTAGGGAGTGCTCTAATTTCATTCTTTTACATGTAGCTGTCCAGTTTTCCCAACACCACTTATTGAAGAGGCTATCCTTTCTCCATTGTATATTCTTGCCTCCTTTATCAAAGATAAGGTGGCCATATGTGTGTAGGTTTATCTCTGGGCTTTCTATCCTGTTCTATTGAGCTATATGTCTGTTTTTGTGCCAGTACCATACTGTCTTGATTACTGTAGCTTTGTAGTGTAGTCTGAAGTCAGGGAGCCTGATTCCTCCATCTTTGTTTTTCTTTCTCAAGATTGCTTTGGCTCTTCGGGGTCTTTTGTGTTTCCTTACAAATTGTGAAATATTTTGTTCTAATTATGTGAAAAATGCCCTTGGTAGTTTGATAGGGATTGCATTGAATCTGTAGATTGCTTTGGTAGTATAGTCATTTTCACAATGTTGATTCTTCCAATCCAAGAAACTGGTATATCTCTCCATCTGTTTGTATCATCTTCAATAGAGACATTTTTTCTAAATAAGATCACATTCACAGATTCTGGGAATTAGGATGTGAACATGTCTTTCCAGGGTCTGCTGTTCAAACCGCACTATAAGTCAAGGTTTTATTGCTAGCCATTTCACTTGGGATGTACATAAACCATTTAATAACCACCATTTGTTTCATCTTATCAGTCACATAACCTCTCAATTCAGTGAAAAACCCTCTTATTTGACAGAGTGAAGAAGTTGGTTTTCCTTTACAAGTACAGTTCAATATCAGTAATTTATCCTGGAGATATTTACACACACAGCTTGAAAATAGCAAAGCTACTTTTACCAACAGGTGCATATTGTTTTAGGCAGATGAGTTATTGAAATTGACCAGCCACTCCCCCAGGAGCTTTGTTAAAAGTTGAGAAGCCTGGTATTTGCAATTCACTGGAAGTCACCACTAGATGGCAGTCTTGGCTCATTAGAGAGCATCAAGCTTGCCTAATAGTTTCTCCAGGAAGTTATTGCACTGAGACCACCACTTCCTAAGGCAGTTTTTGCTTCCCTTTAAATATAACACAGTTAAAATACTAATATACATGTGAATAAATTTATTTTTTAAAATTTATTTATTTATTTATGTTTTATTTTTGGCTTCATTGCAGCGAACGGGAGCTACTCGTTGTGGTGCACGGCCTTCTCACTGTGGTGGCTTCTCTTGTTGCGGAGCATGGGTTCTAGGTGTACAGGCTCAGTAGTGGTGGTGCATGGGCTTAGTTGCTCCGAAGCATGTGGGAATCTTCCCGGACCAGGGCTTGAACCCGTGTCCCCTGCATTGGCAGGCAGATTCTTAACCACTGCGCCAATCAGGGAAGTCTATGAATAAATTTATACTCCATAGAAAGAGAAATGAGACACTGAATTAAAAGAAAAATGCGAGGAGAACAGCAATCTCAGGCATTTGGAGAAAACATCTTCAAGTTTTCTTTATTTTGGGCTAAAGCTGTAATCATAAATCCAGTTTGCTTTACACATACTCCCTGTTTTTTGGTGCCATGGTTCTCCACTTTGGCTGCACACTGGAATTCTCTGGGGAGTTTGAAAAGTTACTGATGCCTGGGTGCTACATGAGAGATTCTGATTTGCCTGAGCTTTGGGAGCAAAGGCTGAAAAGATCCAGAGAGAGATAAAAAGCAGCAAGGTTTATGGAGAGGCATAGGGAAATGTGTTCTGGAGTAAACATACATAGTGAGGTAGAGAAAAGATGCAGTACTGAAGGGAAGAAGGCTGAGAAGGTAGAAGCCGACACAGGAGGAATAGCCATGTTACCCTAGCGACAGAGGTTTGATATCAGCTGTTGTTGAGTGGGACCATCTTGTGATTTGGAATTGACATTTCTCTTACTGCCCCAGGTGTCCATCTAATGAGCCCTCATGACTTGAGACAACCGGTGAGACTCTGTTTCTTGCGACCACAAGAGCAGAGGCACAGAAGATCTTCCACTGGGTAGGATGTGAACTCCCTGAGCTTTTCCCTATTTTGTCTCGTCCCTCGTATGTGGGTGCTCAGGGGACTTGAACACAGTGGATCTGGCTCATCTTCCTCCTGTTGATTAATGCTACCGGGTGACTGACTCATGGTCAACTCAGGCACCAATAGATCCAGAACCACTAGAGCAGTGGTTCCAAGCTCTGCCCCTGTCTGCCCCAAATTGAGATTTCCTAAAAGTACTTTTGTGTTTCTTTTAAACATTAACTTTTATAAGTTTATGTCAAATAGAGCATCATAAGAGTAATCTCGTCGGAAGAGGAAACATAGATTGCTCAACTTCCCCTTCTGCCCCTCACCCTTTCTGGGGAATTATATCATTTGTGTGACCACCAGTTGGGAACACAGTGCAGGAGATGAATAGTTCTCAGCCAAGGAAGGACAGTGCTCCAGAGTCTCAGAAATGGAGGCTGGGTTTTTATTCATTCTTTGTCTAGAGCAAAGTAATATGCACGCTCTTCTTGGGCAAAGAGGAGAATCAGAGTATATGCCAGTCATTCTCAGCCTTGAATACATGATAAGATTCCTTAAAAAAAAAACAAAACGATGTCTGATTCTAGTTACACAGATTTTGATTTAATGGGTGTGCGATGTGGCCTGGAAATCAGAATTTTAAAAAAGTCTCTGAGGTTATACTAATGTGCAGACAAGACTGAGAACATTTGGTGTGCACACTCTTCCTAACCCACACAATGACAGCTATCATTCTCTTTTCTTCTTTTTTAAAAAATTTTAATTGAAATATAGTTGATTTACAATGCTGTGTTGGTTTCTGGTATACAGCAAAGTGATTCATATATATCTATATCTATATTCTTTTCCATTATGGTTTGTTACAAGATATTGAATATAGTTCCCTGAGCTATATAATAGGACCTTGTTGTTTATCTATTTTATATGTAGTACTTTGTACCTGCTAATCCCAAACTCCTAATTTATTCCTCCCAGCCCCCTTTCCCCTTTGGTAATGATGTTTGTTTTCTATGACTGTGAGTCTGTTACTGTTTTGTAAATATGTTCATTTGTATCATATTTTAGATTCCACATATAAGTGATATTATATGATATTTGCCTTTGTCTGATTTACTTCACTTAATATGGTAATCTCTAGTTCCATACACATAGCTGCAAATGACATTATTTCATTCTTTTTCATGGCTGAGCAGTATTCCGTTGTATATATGTACCACATCTTCTTTATCCATTCATCTGTCGATGGACATTTAGGTTGCATCTATGTCTTGGCTATTGTAAATAGTACAGCTATCATTTTCTACATCCAACCAACACTCACAGATAGGAATGCTATTTAGACAGAGGAATTTCTTTTACCTTATTTTCAAAATGTTCTTTAGAAAGAACAAAAATGCATTTAGAACGTACACATATACAATGTCCCTTAGATTATTTCCAGAATACACTTAGAGTTTATTTTTTCTTTCATTAATATTTCTTCCTAAAGTTAGAGGGAAGATAGAGAAATATTTATTGATTTAATGAGTATTTATCTATCACCCACTCTGTGCCCAGCACTGTTCTATCAGCTACTCATGCTGTGATTTTTTGCACCACCGATGGTGTCATCTTATGCTCTGTTTTCCATGGTTAACGATAGATGGAAACTGCTGTACTCAGAACAGTCGCACAATGTCCAAAACAAAGAATCAGTAAAACACCTGAACTTCAGTATCCCCTATGGTGGTCCACAGGGTGCTTGACAAGTATGGGTTCACTGACTTAAGTTCTCTCTGAATAATACAAAACATTTTAAGCAACAGTAAACACCCTCCCAAACCTAATCACATAACATTTTGATGTTCCATGGAACTGGGAGAATGGTTTGGAAAAATGTTCTTAGTTTATTGCAGGTGTTTATCATCAAAATGGAATCACATTTCCAAGTTTTTATTTTGAAACCTGGTATTCAAAAAGATTTCAGAGATGTTTTCTGGTGTAGTTCATTGCTTCACATTACCAAAATTCATTTACACTTCTGTAAACGTATTTTGTTATAAAGTGATTAGCCAGAGTGTTTGTAAAATGGTCAAGCTTGTTAAGTCATCAAGGAAGCAAATACCAAGTTAAAAACTTAGTTAACTAAGTTAAAGTGAACTCACAAGGTATTGGGTTGGCAGTGCTATGTTGGTGTTTAACCTTTATAGCATTAGGCCAATATTTCTTAATAATAATAATAGTAATAAAATCCTTGTAGAGGTACTGTTGTAGTCTTCTGTGGGTAGGGTATCAGTGAAGCCCTTGTCTATGAGTGGTTAGTTAATGATTTTAGTCTGGTCTGGGTCCAAACTCCTTTTTATACATGCTCACGAGCTATCATCCACTAGCCCTAAGCAGAACCTTCTCTGTTTTAGCTCACATTTAGTCACGTCGGGTTTACAGACCTGCCAGTCTAGAGGCTGTTGCAAACATATGCAGACTTGCTGTTGCTTAAAGAGTCTCTCCAATTATTCATTTCATCCGTATGTTGGCTGATTTGTGCCAAACTTTAAGTAGGAATTGACCCTTTAGTAGCAAGAAAGAATGTACTCTAGAAACAAACTCACAGACATAGAGAACAGACTTGTGGTTGCCAAGGGGGAGGGTGGGTGGGGGAGGGATGGAGTGGGAGTTTGGAGTTAGCAGATGTAAACTATTTTATATAAGATGGATAGACAACAAAGTCCTACTGTACAACACAGGGAACTATATTCAATATCCTGTGATAAACCATATGGAAAAGAATATGAAAAATGTATATATATATATATATATATATATATAAAACTGAGTCACTTTGCTGTACAGCAGAATTAACACAACATTGTACATTAACTAGATTTCAATAAAAAAAGAAATAATTCACTCTAGAAGGAACTACTTACACCTACCCCCATGCATTGTGAACAATGTAGATTTTACTGATGCATTTGTAGAGGAAAAGGAGGAGGATTTTACACTTCAGGAAAATGTCCATAACATTTCATACATGTCCCTTCCTTGTGTCCTTTCTCTCAAGCCCCTCAAACCTCTGCCAAGTGGCTTGTCTTCCTGCCCTCACCTAGCTAGCAGTAATCTTCCCAGCTTTACCCTGGGCATCCATATCTCTCCCTTTCATGTGAAGAGCAATTTAGTCTTAGCACCTCACAGCTAAACCCTCACCCTCAAAACCTTATAGAGCAGGAGAGCAGTAAAAACAAAAGTCTCCTATCACCAGGGTTGCCATATTTAGCAAATAATACTCCTGCCAATGTGGCATGGGACATGATTACATTAAAAATGTATTCGATATTTGTCTGAAATTCAAATTTAGCTGGATGTTTTGTTTCACCTGGCAACCCTAACTGTAGCCTTCAGAGCTTTTCTGATCTTTCACCACTCAGTATTCTTCTGGAGTTAAAAGCTGACCAAATTAGGAGCTTGGGATTAACATACACACAGTACTATATATATAAATAGATAACCAACAAGGACCTACTGCATAGCACAGGGAGTTCTACTCAATATTCTGTAATAATCTATATGGGAAAAGAATCTGAAAAAAATGAATATACGTATATGAATAACTGAATCACTATACTATACACCTGAAACTAACAAAACATTGTAAATCAACTATACTCCAAGAAGATTAAAAAAAAAAAAAAGCTGTTGAGTGTCATGAAAATTTGCCCTGAGCTACAGTTTTGCTTTTTGATAGTTCCAAGTTTAGTACACAGGAGTTATGGTTTTATATCTTTTTGGCCCCTCGTCAAACTCTGCTGAAAATCATCAATGTCCAGCCTGACCTGGCTCTTTTAAGAAATGGGAACATGCAGCAATGAATATTCCTCTGTACATGGACTGAGGCCCATCTCTACTAAGCCGCGGACACCAGTGGGACCCATCTTCCTGCTCTGCTTGACCACATCCTTCTGATTTTCGGCATATGTTTGAATAGATCGAATGATAACAAACTGTTAAATGCAAAATTTAGTGGGATAACCCTGGGTGTCTTATCTATAGACATTCAAGAGCTGGATGTTAGATATCGATTTTTTTTTTTTTTTTTTTTTTTTTTCGGTACGCGGGCCTCTCACTGTTGTGGCCTCTCCCGTTGCGGAGCACGGGCTCCGGACGCGCAGGCTCAGCGGCCATGGCTCACGGGCCCAGACGCTCCGCGGCATGTGGGATCCTCCCAGACCGGGGCATGAACCCGTGTCCCCTGCTTCAGCAGGCGGACTCTCAACCACTGCGCCACCAGGGAAGCCCAGATATCAATTTTGAACTCATTTCTCCAGTGTTTAGAATTGGATATCTGGTAGAACGTAGACAAAAAGTTTAAACATATCTTGTGGGGCTGCATCTGCATCTGGAATTATCTGTGGAATTGGAAACTGTAAGCATTAGACATGGCAACTTATTTCTCAGACTTTTGTTCAGACATTTGGCAGGGCAGCAAGAAAAAGCTTGAGTGTAAGTTTTCATAAAACTTTCTTGCAAAAGAGGGCTTTTGGTTCAGGTCTCATTAACTGATACTCTGTAAAATTCTTATGAGGGCTTGACATAAACATATTCACAATCACTAAGTTAAATTATGTTATCAATTACTATTTTTAAGGTGTGGATATAAGAGGCACAGAAATTGGGATCTAGGCATGCTCTGAATTTCTGCAAGGATCCTATTGATTGGGTTTTGGAAGTAACGACATTTAAGTTGATCAATTAGAAAGTCAATTTTAGTTAAAGGCAGTGGATATTTGGCCAATGTGTAAAATCCCAGCAACAAGTAGATATTTAGATTCTTACCAAAATGAATCAAGAAGTTGTCTTTCACAAATCAACACAAGGAATCCTTTTGTCTATATGCTGATAAGCTGTGATTAATCACAAAAGGAAATCAAAGTATGCTTTCATAGCCATGTGGCAGAACCATAACTTGGTCTTGGGGTAAAGGGCTGGCGGGCTGTTTCCCACAAGGCTGGTAGGATGGCATCATTGCCTTGGTAGATGTCATGTTTGGTCTGGCCTCTGTCTTAGAGGCTCTTAAATTGGATTTTGGCAGAACATTGAGAGCTGATCCATCTCTCATGAGCAGACTTGTTAAATAAGCTCACGAGACAGAGGAATAAAATCAGAATGTCTCTGCCTACAGCTCCAGCTGCATCTCCAGGCCTCTCCCCCATTGTTCCTTCTGTTCCAGTGACAGGAGTTTTCCTTTAGTTCTTAAATGTTCTATGCTCTTTACTTCCTATCAATTTATTTGTATGTGGTTCCCTTTTCCAAGGATGTTGATTTCTGCTATAAACACCCCCCATCTCTCTTTCTCTGTCTCTCTGTCTCTCTGTCTCTCTGTCTCTCTCACACACACACACACACACACACACACACACACACACACACACGAGCTTGGGTAACCTCTTCTCACCCTCTAACTTTTCAGGTTTAATCTTAAACTTACTTCCTTAGGGAAACCTTCATGGATACATTACCCCTGCCCCCTCACCCCTGTCCCAGGTTGTGTTAGGTCTCCCTGCGCCATAACTCTTCTCATGCATGGCATTTATTGTCCTTATAATTGTTTATTCAGTGTCTACCTCCCCTGCTAGGTGGTAATGTCCACGCGGGCAAACATGATCTAACCCTGATGACAGCATTGTGACTACGGAATTCCTGTGGTGCCTTTCCTCCAGAGTCCTCTATGCCCCTTGGCAGGTTTGGGAACTCAGATCTCACTTCTGTGAGACGAATATTTTGGCCATCAGTGGGCATCTATCTCAGTGAGTCTCAAGAAAGATCAACATTTTGTTTCTTGTTCAAATGTGCTCATTGAACAATTTCTGCTCATGCCCAAGCAGAGAGAGGAAGTAGCAGCTGGCATCAGGACTTAAGTTCCTGATTATCTGCCAAATTATAGACTCTGGGGGTGAATGGTATCTAACATAGGTGCCTCCTGTCCTGGACTGGCTCAGGTCTGAGCAGCATGACACATGCCTGCTAACGTGATTGAGCATTGTTACACCATAAACCAACTGGCCATCTGATTTTTTTTCATTAAAAATTTTTTAAAATTTTATTTTTAATACAAGTTTTAAAGGTTACACTTCGTTTACATTTATTACCAAAAATTGGCTGTATTCTCCATGTTGTACAATATATCCTTGCAGCTTATTATTTTTTTATTTTTATTTATTTATTTATTTTTTTGTGGTACGCGGGCCTCTCACTGTTGTGGCCTCTCCCGTCGAGGAGCACAGGCTCCGGACGCGCAGGCTCAGCGGCCATGGCTCACGAGCCCAGCCGCTCCGCGGCATGTGGGATCTTCCCGGACCGGGGCACGAACCCGTGTCCCCAACATCGGCAGACGGACTCCTAACCACTGTGCCACCAGGGAAGCCCCCTTGCAGCTTATTTTGTACCTAATAGTTGGTACCTCTTACTTCTCTACCCTTATATTGCCCCTCCCCCCTCCCCTCTCTCCACTGGTAACTACTAGTTTGTTCTCTTTATCTGTGGGTCTGCTTCTTTTATTGTTAGCGTCAGTACTTTGTTGTATATTTTAGATTTCACATATAAGGGATATCATACAGTATCTGTCTTTCTCTGTTTGACTTATTTCACTTAGCATAATGCCCTCCAACTCCATCCATGTTGCAGCAAATGGCAAAATTTCATTCTTTTTTATGGCTGAGTAGTCTATGCATCTATTGATGGACACCTAGGTTGCTTCCATATCTTGGCAATTGAACACTGGGGTGTATGTATCTTCAAATTACTGTTTTTGTTTTTTCAGATATATACCCAGGAGTGGAATTGCTGGGGCATATGGTAGTTCTATTTTTAGTTTTTTGAGAAGCCTCCATACTGTTTTCCAGAGTGGCTGCACCAATTTACATTCCCTCCAGCAGTGTAGCAGTTTCTCCACATCCTCGACAATATTTGTTATTTGTAGACATTTTTGATGATAGCCATTCTGACAAGTATAAAGTGGTATCTCATTATGGTTTTGATTTGCATTTCCCTGATGATGAGCGATGCTGGCCATCTGATTAGGAAAAAAAAATTCTTAGGGGACCTTTTCACAGACTTCCCTTTAACACCTTTATTTTTAAGTAACTTCCTTATAGTGCCTCTTCTTTCTAGGATGAGAAACCTTTGTTTTGAAAATCAAGTTAATGTCAAAAGGTTTGTTTTGGTGAGGATGGAATAAGACAAAGCAGATCTCGCAGACTTCATTCTGGCTTTGTGGGGAGCTAGAAGGACCACTAGATGAAAGTAGACAAGTTCTGCCACTGATGGCCTGGTCTTGTCTGGATCAGTTTCCTCTTCAACATGGTTTCTACAGTTCATTCTCATTTGAAGTTTTTCATTTAGTATAGTGGGAAGAGCATGTGCTATGAAGGAGTCCAGGGTTCTTGAAATCCCAGCTCTACTGTTAATGTATATATGGCCATAGACAAGTGACCTCAACATCTGAGCCTCAACATCTGAACCTCACTTCTGTAAAATGGGATAATGTTGGCACTCACTTAACAGTTTTTGTGAGGCTTAGATGAGAAAGATAATCCATGAGAAGTCTTAAGCGTAGTTTCTTCATACGAGAAGCACTCATTAAATTGTTACTCATATTTGTAAAATGGGATCAGTGATGTCTTCTACTGGGGTTGTTATTGGGATCAGATAAGAAAGTACATGTAGACGCTAAGCTTCACGTCTGGCCATGTACCTTCCAATAAAAGTAAGTTCTCTTCCCTTCTTGTCCCACTTCCACTTCAGACAATGATATATATTCCTGGAAAGTAGAATGGGCCTCCTTCTTGCTTAAGATAGTTCCAAGAACACAAAACATTTTCTTCTTTTCAAAATTACTTTTCTTCCTTCCATCGAAACTGGTAAGTGATCATTATTGCCCAGATGTTTTAATGACCAGCCTGTAACCCATACCCTATGATTTTACCCCATTTCTTCATCCTTTCCACTCTCGTATATTCCTTGTAGTGATTTTGGTCTTGAGTGATTCTGAGTTATTTTATTTGTGGGTCTCACCTACGTTATTAAGATCTCCCAAATCCCAAAGACAGTGATGGCTATTCTGATTTTTGCCTCGCTCTTCTGTCATCTAGTTAGGTGGGTGCTCCTCAATTTTTAAACACGCTACAGGGACTTCCCTGGTGGCGCAGTGGTTAAGAGTCCACCTGCCAATGCAGGGGACACCCAGTACAGGGTTCGAGCCCTGGTCTGGGAAGATCCCACATGCTGAGGAGCAACTGATCCCGTGTGCCGCAACTACTGAGCCTGCGCTCTAGAGCCCGTGCTCTGCCACAACTACGGAAGCCCGCGTGCCTAGAGCCCGTGCTCTGCAACAAGAGAAGCCACTGCAGAGAGAAGCCTGTGCACTGCAACGAAGAGTAGCCCCTGCTCGCCACAACTAGAGAAAGCCCAGGCGCAGCAACGAAGAACCAACGCAGCCAAAAAATAAATAAAGAAACTAAAAAAATAAACATGCTACATTTTGAAATTTCTTTGATTGCTTTAATTAAAAAATGACACTGACAATTCATTTGGTTGTTAATTTGATTCCCTTTAAGCAGAATAAATTTGAATTCTGGGCCCCCTAGAGAAGTTCCAGATCAACCTCCTCCTTATGTTTCATTAATTGGAAAATGAAGAGCTTTATAGTACAAAAGCTTCTTTTATTATCATGGGTCTTTTAGTAGAGGACTAGCACTGATATTATTTACATCTGTATCTGTGACAGCAAAGATGTTACTTGCAAGTTTTTTATTTACTCAGGTATATTTGTTTTGATTGAATATTGTTTCTCCTAATAAGTTTCATTACCAAAAGCCACTGCCAGTTTATAGTGTATTTTCCAAGAGAGGTTTTGTTTTCACTTTTTATAGAATTTGAGTTCTTATTTTCTAAAAGGAAGTTATAGGGAATACCCTGGCAGTCCAGTGGTTAGGAGTCTGTGCTTCCACTGCAGGGGGCATGGGTTCGATCCCTGGTTAGGGATCTAAGGTCCCACATGCTGCATGACGCGGCCAAAAAAAAAAAAATAATAGTCATTCCTTCCCTTCTCCCACATTTGTTGTTGTGTTCATTCCTCTCTCTAAAGACTTTTAGGGTCATGACTCTGGCCTCCAGGAATCCCACTAAGATTGACTGTGGTCCCATATGGATTCATTCTTTGATTCTGACACCGTGCTCCCTTCACTCAGAGCAGCTTCCTGTTGCAAATAGAAAGAAATCTGGTCATCTTGGAATAGATTGTAGTCGACGGCTCTCTGAACAGCTTTCCTCTACTTCTTTGCTTATGTAAGTCTGTAGACATACTTGCTCTCCAGTAAAGTTCTGTTCTTCTCAACCGCCTCATGACAATAATTTTTAAAAGATTAGATCACTGGCTTTTTCAAATTCCACCTGGGAAAGATTTTTTTCTAATATTATGCTGTTCCCCATCCAAAAATAAATGGATGCAGCATCAAGAGAAGTCTAAACAAAAGAACTATCTACATTTTCATTTTATATGTTTTTCTTTAGGTAATTCAAGCTTCTATCAACAATTGAAAGGCTTATGAGATGTTCTTTTTTTTCAGCTTTTTTGAGTTATATTTGACAAATGAACTCACAAGATATTTAAAGTATACAATGTGATAATTTAATATATGTATACATCATGAAAAGATTGCCCCCACTGAGTTAATTAACACATCTATTACCTTACATATTTCCTTTGTTTTTTTTTTTTTTTTGGCAATAACATTTCAGTTCTATTCTCTTAGCAAATTTCAAACATACAATACAGTGCTATCAACTATAGTCACCATGTTGTATATTAGATCCTCAGAACTTTGCATCTTATAATTGAAAGTTTTGTAACCTTTTACCAATCTCTCCCTATTTCCCCCACCCCTCAGTCCCTGGTAATCAGGTTTTTTTCTTCTTTTTAATTTTTGAATTTTATTTTATTTATTTATTTTATACAGCAAGTTCTTATTAGTCATCCATTTTATACACATCAGTGTATACATGTCAATCCCAATCTCCCAATTCATCACAACCCCCCCAGCCCCCCGCTGCTTTCCCCCCTTGGTGTCCATACGTTTGTTCTCTACATCTGTGTCTCAATTTCTGCCCTGCAAACCGGTTCATCTGTACCATTTTTCTAGGTTCCACATATATGCATAATATACGATATTTATTTTTCTCTTTCTGAGTTTTCTACTCTTTGTTTCTATGAATTTGCCTTCTTTTTTTCTGGCTGCACCGCATGGCTTTGTGGGATTTTATTTCCCCAACCAGGGATGGAGACTGGGCCCTCAGCAACTAGAGCATGGAGTCCTAACCTCTGGACTGCCAGGAAAGTCCTGTGCTGCTCTTTTGTTAAAATAACCATTATCTTCACAGAAAGATTTTGAAAATTAATTTTGATAATATCATCAGTTTTTCTTACATCAAAGTAATGTGTATCTGGCAACAGAGAACATCAGTATTTCTGTAAAATTACAGTTATATAAAGGGATATTAGATTAATTTTATCTTTTTGTATTTTATTTTATTTATTTATTGACATATAGTTGATTTACAATATTATATTAGTTACAGATGTACAACATAGTGATTCAATATTTTTATAGATTATACTCCATTTAAAGTTATTATATTTAAAATTATTATTATTATAATGGTTATATTTCCCTATACTGTACAATATATCCTTGTTGCTTATCTATTTTATGCATAGTAGCTTGTGTGTCTTCATTCCATAACCCTATCTTCCTCTTCTCTCTTTCCCCCTCCTTACTGGTAACCACTAGTTTGTTCTCTGTATCTGTGAGTCTGTTTCTCTTTTGTTATACACATTTGTTGTTTTATTTTTGATTCCATGTTATAAGTAATAACATGGAGTATTTGCCTTTATCTGTCTGACTTACTTCACTAAGCATAAGACTCCCTAGGTTCATCCATGTTTTTGCAATCGGCAGAATTTTACAGGTTAAAAAAAAGATACAGTTCCCTGTGCTATACAGTAGGTCCTTGTTGTTTATTTTACATATAGTAGTATATGTTTGTTAATTCCAAACTTCTAATTTATCCTCCTCCCCTCTTTCCCCTTTAGTAACCGTAAGTTTGTTTTCTATGTCTGTGAGTCTATTTCTGTTTTGTTAATATGTTCATTTGTATTGTTTTGCAGAAGGCAGAATTTCGTTCTTTTTTGTGGCTGAGTAGTATTTCATTGTATATATATACCACATCTTATTTATTTATTTATTCATCTGTTGATAGGCACTTAGGTTGCTTCCATATCTTAGTTATTGTAAGTAATGCTGCTATGAATATTGGGGTGCATGTATATTTTTGAATTAGTGCTTTTGTTTTCTTAGGATATATACCCAGCAGTGAAATTCTGGATCATGTGGTAATTCCATTTTTAGTTTTTTGAGGAACTTCAATACTGTTTTCCATAGTGACTACACCAATTTACATTCCCATCAACAATATACAACAATGTACATGTTCCCTTTTCTCCACATCCTTGTCAATGTTTGTTATTTGTAGGCTTTTTGATAATAGCCATTCTGACAGATGTGATGTGATACCTCATTGTGGTTTTGAATTGAGTTCATCTGATTAGTCATGTTGAGCATCTTTTCATGTACCTGTTAGCCATCTGCATGTCTTTTTGGAAAAATGTGTATACAGGTCATCTGCCTATTTATTCATTGGGTTGTTTGTTTTTATGATATTGAGTTGTATGAGCTATTTATATATTTGGAACCCTTTTATCAGTCATATCATTTGCAAATATTTTCTCCCATTCAGTAGGTTGTCTTATAGAAAAGATAGATATCAATTATATTTCACTAAATTTTTTTTGAAGTTTTCTTGTGAATTTTTTATAAATTAAGGATATTAAACTTTTTTCTATCACTTGTATGACAATTATTACCTAAGTTTTTTCAAACTATTAATTTCTCCTTTTATGACATGCAAAAATTTAATTTTTCATTTAAGTATCCACATTTTCCTTTTGGATAGGGATAAGTTAATGTGGTTTAGTGAAAGCACAATGTAATGCATTTATTATATTATATATATTAAATATATTAAACTAAATGCATGTATATATATATAAAATAAGGTATTGACTCATGCAATTTTGGAGGCTGAGTAGTCCCATGATCTGCCATCTCAAGCTGGAGACTCAGGAAAGCAGATGGTATAATGCAAAGCCCTGAGAACAACAGAGCCAATGGTATAGATTCCAGTCTGGGTCTGAAGGCCTGAGAACCAGAACTGCTGAGGGAAGAAAAAGATTCATGTCCTAGTTTAAGTAATCAGGAAGAGAAAGAGAATTCAAACTTCTGGCTTTTTGTTCTATCCAGGCCCTCAATGGATTAGATGATGTCCACCCATATTTTTTTTTTGAACATAAAACAACTTTTAAATTTATTACTTTACACTTAAAGCATAAAGTATAGTATGCCATAAATAACATGAAAGGAAAATATAAAATTACAAAACACCCAAACACAAACAAAGACGGGGAAAGGAAAGTAAATTTTAAGTGGGGGAGCAGATCGATGGTGTACATCAGGAGTTGACAGCGATGGTAGCTGCAGAGCTGGCTCTGCCCATGGGGCTGGTGGATTTCTGAAAGAGCTCTGGGTCTCCTGCAAGAGCCTGAACAGGCTCTCCCTGTGGGGGAGGAGGGGTGGTCGTTGTGGTGGTGGTGAATTTTGACCTGGCTTTGAAGCTCCTGCAGGACCTGGTGCAGGCTCTCCCTCCTGTGGTAGTAAGTCATCATCTGCATGTGGGTCTCCTGCAGGAGCCAGTGCCAGTTCTCCTTGGAGGGGTGATGCCCATCCATATTGGGGAAGGCCATCTGCTTGGCTCAGCTCACTAATTCAAATATAATCTCTTCTGGAAACATCTTCATAGACACACCCAGAAAAAAATGTTTAATGAGTTATCTAGGTATCTCTTGGTCTAGTCAAGTTGACACATAAAATTAAACATCACAAGGTCCATTTCTTTGGCCTAAAATGCTTATAAATGTTGAGCATCAAACACATGTATCTTGGACCAAGATATTTGGGAAATATTTTGATCATAGATATTTTCCTAATGTTATATATAAATTATGATATGCATATACCTTGATTATTAGATGCAGTTCAGTTCTCTATGTGTCAAGTAAAATAATTGAAATAAAGAAGAAAAATCACCAAAGGAATAAAGTCACTCTCAATTGAGACTACATTGCAAAGATTAAGACTATTCAATTTTGAAAAGTCAGAAGGGAGAATGATTAGGATGTGATAAACACAGATATTGATGTTTGAGCACCCTTTATATTTTGAATAAGGTAGTTTTTGTATTGAGAATCTTAGGTGATCTGAATGGAACCGTACAGTAAAGCAGCAGTCCCCAACATTTTTGGCACCAAGGACTGGTTTCATGGAAGACAATTTTTCCATGGACCAGGGTGGGGGATGGTTTTGGGATGATTCAAGCACATTACATTTATTGTGCACTTTATTTCTATTATTATTACATTGTAATATATGATGAAATAATTATACAACTCACCATAATGCAGCATCAGTGGGAGCCCTGACCTTGTTTTGCTGCAACTAGATGGTCCCATCTGGGGGTGATGGGAGACAGTGACACCTGAAGTGTGTTGCTTATGTCTAGTCTACTCCGTAAGATGTAGCTTAATTGTCACTTGCCACTGACTGATATTGTTTTGATATGAGTCTGCAAGCAATTGATTTATTACGGTCTCTGTGCAGTCAAACCTCTCTGCTAATGATTATCTGTATTTGCAGCTGCTCCCCAGCACTAGCATCACTGCCCCAGCTCCACCTCAGATCATCAGGCATTAGATTCTCATAAGGAGCGCGCAACCTAGATTCCTCACATGTGCTGTTCAAAGTAGGGTTCGAGCTCCTATGAGAATCTGATGTTGCCACTGATCTGACAGGAGGCAGAGCTCGGGTGGTAATGTGAGTGGTGGGGAGTGGCTGTAAATACAGATGAAGTTTTGTTCGCTTGCCTGCTGTTCACCTCCTGCTGTGCAGCCCTGTTCCTAACAGGACACAGACGGGTACCACTGGGGACCCTTGCAGTAAAGGATTAACTTAGCAGATTGTCCACACCCTGTACATTCCAAAGAGAGGTTGACCTCTGCCTTGTCCTTGGGTGGTAACTTCTAAACCCTTGGAGTATCTTGCTTGATAAGAGCATCTTTGTTCCTCTGGAAGATGTATTAGCTCAACCTCTAGAGGGACTGGAGACTGAAGGTCAGCCCAGTGAGCAGTCAGACTGGACACAAAGGCTCAGGTGAGCTTCCCTGTTTGGTAATACTCTGTGCTTGTTGTCATACATTGCTGCTGGGAGAATTAAGCTGTCCACGTAAATCTACTGCAAGAGGACAACTGGATGCTTATACCTAGTTTCTCCTGGAGTTTACCTTTCTCCAGTGCTGATTTTAATCTGAATCCTCTTGATATATGATAAAGCATAATTGTGAGCATAACAGTTTTTTTGAGTTGTGTCATTCTAATGAATCACTGAGGACCTCTGAACACAGAAACATACCTTGAAAACTCTAGCATGGCTTCATGAGTGGCCACATGTTCCATCTAAATGATGAAGGTGATCTTAGGGCTGGATAAATAGGTTGCAAGGCCCTAAAGTTAAAATAAATAGGGAATTCATCTTTAAGTAAAGGTCAATCAGTGGAAGGGGGCTTTAAATTATAAATTATGAAATTTTTCTTTAATATCTGCTAAACTGGCCTTCAGTGAACATAACCTGTGTTCTTTGAGATAGGGCCTTGGGGAAAAAAACCCTGAAAAGTGAGCATAATAAAAGTTGTATTAGTAGAAGTTATTTAGGAACCAGAGAGTGAAAGGACCATGCTTTCGGGAAACTCTGAAGATCCATAAACATGATGATAAACTGCCTGCTGTGTCAGTGAAAAGCCTCGACTGCAGGTAAGTGTAGCCTGTCTGGAGGTCCTGCTGATGGATGAGTGACGTCCTCAAGCAGTGATGTCACAGTCACAGCTCAGGAGCAATATTGAGAGTGGATCAAGAGTCAGAGCAGCAGGGGCAGATAAAGGTCACCAAGAGGGGAGGATGCTGTCAAACAGCCACAGAAGAATGGTAATGGTGGCCTAGAGGAATTCCTGAGTCCCCCAGGATCCTTCCAGGGAGTTGGGACTCGAGGGATTTGAACAATTAACTTCTTTGTTGCATAGACATAGAGTACTTGACTCACTACTTACTATTTTAGTGAGTAAAACCTTAGTTCACTAAGTATTACTGTTATCTTTTTGAACCTCAAGGTTTGAAAGGGCTTTAAAAGTTTTCTAGTCAGTCTTCCAAAGTTACCCAAGCAGAAACCAGTGAGGGTCCCAAGCTTGTCAACTAAAGATTAGCCATGTAGTGTATTGGCAAGTTTCAGGCAAGCCCATGTGAAGAGGATGAAAAGATAAGCTATAGACTGGGAGAAGACATTTGCAAACCGCATATCCAACAATGGCTTGTATCTTCGAGTTTTGAGAATATTAAAATTCTCAAAACTCAACTAAATTCAAGTTAAAAAAATCCAATTAGAAAATGGCAAAAGACATGAATATTTTAGTGAGGAAGACATACAGATGACAAATGAGCACATGAAAAGATATTCAACATTAGTAACCATCCAGAAACACAAATTAAAACCACAATGAGATACCAATACCTACTTATCAGAACGACACCACCAAATGCTGGTGAGGATGCAGAGAGACTGAACCATTCATATGTTGCTGGTGGGAGTGGCAAATTGTATTGTGGGAATGTCAAACTTCTGAGAAATTTGGCAGTTTCTTATAAAACAAAACCTGTAATTACCATATGACTTAGAAATTACACTTTCAGGCACTTATTGCAGAGAAATGAAATCATATTCATATGAAAATGTTTATAGTTTTAATTGTAATAACCTAAAACTGAAATCTGTCCACTTGTCCTTAACAGGTGAATGATTAAACAAAATGTGGTCCATCCATACCAAGAAATACTATTCAGTAACAAAAAGGAACAGACTGTTGCTACGCATGACAACTTGGACAAATCTCCAGGAAATTATGCTGAGTGAAAAAAGCCAATCCCCCAAAGTTGCATACTGTATGATTTCACTTACACAGGCAGACCTCAGAGATATTGTGGGTTTGGTTCCAGACCACAGCAATAAAGTGAATATCACAATACAGTGAGTCACATGAATTTTTAGAAAGTTATGTGTACACTATAATGTAGTCTATTAAGTATGCAATAGCATTATATATAAAAATGTACATACCTTAATTAAAATATTGCTAAAAAATGCTAACCATCATCTGAGTCTTCAACAAGTCATGGCAGTAATGTCAAAGATCACTGATCACAGATCACCATAACAAATATAATAATAACAAAAAAGTTTGAAATATTGTGAGAATTACCAAAATGTGACACAGAGACATGAAGTGAGCAAATGCCGTTGGAAAAATGGTGCCGATAGACTTGCTTGACACAGGGTTGCCACAAAATTTAATTTGTAGAAAACAGTATCAATGAAGCAAAACAAAGTTAGGCACATAAAATGAGGTATGCCTATATAGTATTTTGAAATTAACAACATTTTAGAAATGGAGGACAGACTAGTGTTTGCCAAGGGCTGGGGATGTGAGGCGGAGGGCAGGGTAAGGGAGGTGAGCGTGGTTACATAAAGATGATATGAGAGATCCTTGTGGTGTCAAAGCTGTTCAGTATCTTGAGTGTGGTTGTATATATGACTACAGAGGTGATAAAACGATATAGAACTACACATACACATATTCACACACGAGTACAAATAAAACTGGGGAAGTCTGAATAAGACAGGTGGATTGTGTCAGTGTTAATACCTGGTTGTGCTATTTTACTGTAAGTTTGCAAAATGTTTTCATTGAGGAAAAATGGACAAAGTGTACAAAATATCTCTCTGTATTATTTTTTATAACTATATACATTTATAATTATCTCAATAAAAATTTCAGTTAAAAAAAGTTCATCTTTATTCCCACTGATTTGAGATTCTAACTCTGTAATGTATTACATTTCCTATGTATTTGTGCCTATTCCTACACATTCTATTTTATTCTTCTACTAATTAGTCTTATGTCTAGACAACATGAAGATTTTGAACTTGCTGTTTCTGAAAGATGGCTGATCTCTACAGAGAAATTTTGAAGACTCATCACATCACTACCGGAGGAAGATTGTTTCAAAAAATGGCTCCAATCATCTGTTTCATTCTACCTGCCCTTTTCTTCTCTCATCAAGAGGTGGTGTCTCTTTCTCTTCTCTTTGTGTCAGTACCAGCCTTGTGACTTGCATTGGCCAATAGAATGGTGGAAATCATGCTGTGTGATTTCTAGTCCAAGGCCTTAAGAGGTCTTGCAGCCTCCTTTTTGCCTTGTTGGAGACAAGTCACATGTGAAAGGGATCAAGATAGACTACTGAATTATGAGAGGCCAGATGGAGACAAAGTGGTTCCAGCCTTCCATCCATTTTTGCTGAAGCCCAGATGTATGAGTGATGCCATCTTGAACTTTACAGTTCAGCCCAGTCACCAACTGAATGTAGTACCAGCTGAGTCCAGGTAAGGTAAGCAGAAGAACCACTTAGTCAATCTATAAAATTATGACAATAAAGAGTATTCTTTTAAGCCAATAAGTTATGCAACAATAGATATTTTATATATGTAAATATAAAAGACATAATTAATAGGCAAAGGTGAAAAGTCTTTTTCAATTAAATTAATCTGTATTGAATACCTACTATGTGGCCAGCCAGAACACAGGCAATTTAAGAGACACATTAAATGAGATAATATATGTGAAGAATGTGTTTTAGGTAGTAAAGAACTTTTCACATCTAAGGTCATTTGCACTGGCATCACTTGTAGTAGCAGGACTAGTTAAGGGAAAATAAGGATGGAAGAGGAGTGGAGATGGAATAAAGGAAAAGATAGAGACAGGGAGATGGGAGAAGGTCAGAGCAGAGAGCAAATGGTGCAAAATTATTATGAAAAATGGTGAGGAGTGGGGAAAGAAGAGAAACTAGGAGAAGAAAAGAATGAGAAATGTGAGAAAATATTGAGGAGGAGAGGAGGACAGCTGCAGATAAAAAACAGGGGAAGGTGCTGAGATGAGCTTGGCAAAAGAGATAAACTACATTTCTCACATCTTGCATTTGTTTTGTGGATTTCAGAAAAAGTGTGTTTTGCCTTTTGAAAATTTTATATTCAAGAAAATTATATGAAATCTAGAAATTTAGGACTATTCTTTTGTACTATTGAAATCATTTTCAAACATTACAATTTTTTACTTATTTTTTAATTGAGATATGTTATATTAGTTTCAGGTGTACAACATAAGATTCAATATTTGTGTAAGTTGCAAAATGATCACCATAATAAGTCTAGTTAACATCCATCCCTGCACATTGTTACAAAATTTTTTTTTGTGATTAGAACTTTTAAGATCCACTCTTTTAGCAACTTTCAAATATACAATACAATATTATTAATTATAGTCACCATGCTGTACATTACTTCTTTAGGACTTATTTATTTTATAACTAGAAGTTTGTACCTTCTGACCACCTTCACCCATTTCATCCACCACCACCCCTACCTCTGGCAACCATTGATCTGTTCTCTGTATAAAATTTATTTTTTAAAATAAAGGTTCTCATGGGATTTTGGAAGCCTCGTCCACAAGTAAAAATGCTATTTAGAATTTGGAAATTTGCTTTGGAATTTTAATGGTGTTTTATAAATGCAAAAGTCTCATTAATTTTGGTGAGTAAATAAATGAATTCACTGGCTAGGCTTTGGAAAACCTCTTTGAAATCAAACACTGTTTGGTGACCTTTTCTTTCATCACTGGGAGGTCAAGTTTGGTTCGTACTCTAATAGAAAAGTCCTTCGTTTGTAACCAGTCTCCTTCCCCTGCCAAATGTGTTCTTTAATTCTGTTGCGACAGTTATTTGCCTACCCTAAGCCATCCCATCTCCTTTCCCTTGAGGCTTGATTTTGTCCTGGTGTCACCTTCTCATGAGTGCAGGATAGGTGACAGTCTCTATGGACCCCAGGGAGTGAATTATGCTTGGTTTAAGGCAATCATAATAAATTCATTCCCTTCACAGGTATTGATTTAGGGATGGGCGTGTGACTAAACTAACCAATAAGACTTTATTAGACGTCAATTGGGGAGCCTCTGGAAATTTCCTCTCACTAAAAATAATTAAGACACAGGCGGAAACTCCCCTCCTCTTCTCTACATATTGCTGTGTTTAAAGCTGCCATCTGATGCTGCTGCAGCCATATTTTGACTGTAAAGGGTGTCAGGTGACATACTGAGGATGACAAAACTAAAATATAGAAAGTACCAGGGACTTTGATATTATTTATCCACTGAATTAAAGAACGCTGCCTTGCCCTATCACAAGTTTTCTTACTGTTTGAGCTACTTCAAATTGTGTATTCTATGACTTGCATCAACAACATTCTAACAGATATACCTAATGCTTACAGAAAACCAAAGAAGCACATTTTAGTGAAAAATATTCAATAATAAACAGAATAACCACAGTCCACAGTCCTTTGCCTACTCTTTCTACACTTGTGTGAGTTTCTCCCAGAATAGGGTTATACACAGCAACCTTGGGTATAATGGGCAATTATTCTTTGAACTGCATCTCATTATGTCCCTACTGTGAGGTGGGCTGAGGCAGCTGAACACTGCTGTGGAAGGTAAGCCCCTGGCTCTAGCCAGAGTTGCAGGGTTAACAATGCAAATGAATAAAGAAAATGTGGTGTATAAACACACACACACACACACACACACACACACACACACACACACTGGAATACTACTGGGCCATAAAAAAGAATGAAATTTTGTCATTTGTAGCAACATGGATGGACTTGGAGGGTATTATGCTAAGTGAAATAAGTAAGAGAAAGACAAATACTGTATGATATTACATATGTAGAATCTAAAAAATATAACAAACTAGTGGATATAACAAAAAAGAAGCAGACTCACAGATATAGAGAAAAAACTAGTGGTTACCAGTGGACAGTGTAGGGAGGGGGAATATAAGGTTAGGGGATTAAGAAGTACAAACTACTATGTATAAAATAAGCTATAAGGATATATGGTACAACATGGGGAATATAGCCAACATTTTAAAATAACTATAAATGGAGTATAAACTTTAAAAATCGTGAATCACTCTGTTGTACACCTGTAACTTATATAATATTGTACATCAACAATACTTCAATAAAAATAAATAAATAAAATGTCATAAAATTAAAAATGCAAATGATAAGGAACACTTGGGAATTTGCTCTGATTTCTTCTTCTACAAAAATAATCTCATAGCATCTGAAAGATTTGTATGACTCTCGATATTTGTAAGCAGAATCCCAGCCACAAATTGCAGCCTGGGAGTGGTTTTCTTGATCTACAACATCAGGTTTCAGGTCATAGAAAAACAAACATCAAACCAGATTGGTGAGGCCTCGGCTTTGAGGGAGACGTGGTGGAGAGGCTGGTGCAAACTTGGTACAGTATGGCAACTGGGATTTCCCAGAGATGGTCACTGTCTCTGGATACATGCCTGCAATTACTCTTGCCTTGCATGGTTGGTGACCTTAGTCTGAATTATTTACATGATCCCAACAGCACAATGTATATTTTGAAATGCAATTACTAAAGTAGTCCCTGTCTTTGCTGAAAAACAAACTCTTCTTTCTCACCCAGGGCATATTCTGGATGAACATTTTCTGTTAAAACAATCTTTTAGATTTTTGAATATTAAAAGTTTGAATCTTCTATTAATATGCCCCTCATTTCTTTATAGGAGTTCAGTTCTATATCCTTATTGAACTCTGTAATTCTAGTTGCTAAAGATGCCTAGTATGTACTATGGGCTCAAACATCATTTGTTGATAATAAATGAGGGAGTTACTGAGTGAGAGAACAAGTGGGCGAGTTTGAAACAAAGCATTTATAGAACAGTTTACCTTAATTAATTATTAGCTAGCTTGCCCGCAAGCACCTGAAGTCAGGCCAAATTGCCATTGCATTATTCACCCACTTGGACTTGTATCTGGTGCGATTCCAATCTGAGACAGCATGCATCAGAAAATGTTTTGCTTATCTCCTGGCACTTACTGGAACTCAAAATTAAGACAAGAGAAGAGAAGGCACTAGAAGTATTTGTCCTAACTGATTGAAGTTTGGGTTTCATAATTATTGAAATGCACAAACTGCTTCAAACACATGAAGAGAACAAGCTGAAAAACAATTTCTATCAGATCAAACACGTACAGTTCAATTTCATGTAATCTAACCTTTGTTGGATGCTTACTAATTCCAGGCACCTTATCAGTTTCCTGGGATGCAAAATGTGTAAGATCCTGTCTGTTCCACTGAAGATATTTAAACTCAGGAAGACAGATGTAGGCAAGTAACTATAACATAAAGCAAAATGATCATTATAAAATGCTGAGTGAAGATAGATGCATTGTCTTTGGAGCAAAGAGGAAGGTTTGGTTAATGCTGATGAAGAATTAGGAACAGTTTCATGGATGAAAGTGGTATCTGAATTAGGTCTTGAATGATAAGGAGAATTTGCGGAAGGGGATAAAAGGACATCCCAGGCTCAAAGAATTATATGAGCAAAATTTCCCAAGACATTATAATTTAGAAAGATATTAAATTAGGTCATAATTATAACTCATTCCAGATTTTTTCCTTTGACATGAAGCTGTTAAGAACAGCTTATTCTAAGGTATAAATAACCTCTACCCAGAATTGGATAAAATCTGGAATGATTTTTTAAAAACTGACATAATGATTAATAATTCTTATGGTGTTAAGACACTCTAACGAGCTATCATAACCAGAGACCAGTCAGGAAACATTTTAAACAAGCTGAATTTGCCCCATAAGAATATTTTAAAGGCCAATTAAAATATTTTCTTCAGTCGATAGAGTGCTTTCAAAGTTTACCTATAAATCCTGTAATGGAAACAAAGATGTTCTCGACTGCAGTTGCCTTATGGTCTATCCTTTTCTGATGTTTAGGGCTTGTTTAATAAGGCATGGTTGGGACATATGTTTTATTACCGAAGTCTCTTGGATTTATCTTCTGACTAATTGGGCTTTGATTTCAGAACCACAGAGCAATGCATATTCTCCATATTGTCTTTTCTGTTCCTGCAAACCCCAGAGTACACGCTGTTTGAGTGTGATGGAAATTATTTCACTTTCTCTTTTTTTCTTTAATTAATAGTAATCTTTTATTTATTTATTTATTTTTATATTTATTTTTGGCTGTGTTGGGTCTTCGTTTCTGTGCGAGGGCTTTTTCTTTACTTGCGGCAAGCGGGGGCCACTCTTCATCACAGTGCGCAAGTCTTTCACTGTCACGGACTCTCTTGCTGCGGAGCACAGGCTCCAGACGTGCAGGCTCAGTAGCTGTGGCTCACAGGCCTAGTTGCTCCGCAACTAGGGCTCGAACTCGTGTCTCCTGCATTAGCAGGCAGATTCTCAACCACTGCGCCACCAGGGAATCCCCACTTTCTCTCGATTTATGGTTGGTGGAGAGTATTTGAGACTGGCATCAGGTTACAGGCTTTTTTTTTTCCTCTTTCAACACTTCCCATTGCAACAGCATGCTCTAGGGTAACAACTCTCCCCACCCCCAAAAGCTTTCCTGGGATTAGATTCCCGGAAGAACCAGTCCTGAAATTGACGGGTGTGGAAGTGACAGACAGTTGGCCTGCTGGGTCACTGTTCCCAAAATAGTGCCCTCAGAACATTTTGTTCCAAGCCTCATTCCCCATCCTCTTCCCTTTGCCTGAAAAGAGCTAAAACTGAACAGGTGAGAGAAACAGAAGAAGAGCCTGAAGGGAAGGGAATAAGGCACTTAAGGAGACTGGGTGACCATGGGATGTAGGGAAGAGGGAAAGTTCCCTCTTCCCTACATCCCAAAGGGTTTTTTCCTGTCAACTCTGAGCTCAGTGGCCCACTGAGGAGTAGGATATGGAGGAGGGATTGTGGAATGCACAAGAGTGGAAGAGCTGTCCCCAAACTCTGCCTCTTGTAGAATCCCTTGTAAGCTGGACAAGCCTTCTTCAACAACAGAAAACCTTGCTGCAGGCATGGCAAATAAAAATCACTCATTTAGAGCAGGGGTCCCCAACTTCCGGGGGGTTGAGTGGGGGACAAGCGACCGAAGCTTCATCTGTATTTAGAGCTGCTCCCCATCACTCGCATGACTGCCTGAGCTCTGCCTCCTGTCAGATCAGTGGCCGCATTAGATTCTCATAGGAGCTCGAACCCTACTGTGAACTGCGCATGTGAGGGATCTAGGCTGCGTGCTCCTTATGAGAATCTAATGCCTGATGATCTGAGATGGAGCTGGGGCGGTGATGCTGGCGCTGGGGAGCGGCTACAAATACAGATTATCATTAGCAGAGAGGTTTGACTGCACAGAGACCGTAATAAACCAATTGCTTGCAGACTCATATCAAAGCCCTATCAGTGAGTGAAAACAAGCTCAGGGCTCCCACTGATTCTACATTATGGTGACTTGTATAATCATTTCATTACATATTACAATGTAATAATAGAAATAAATTGCACAATAAATGTAATGTGCTTGAATCATCCTGAAACCATCCCCTGGCCCCCTGGGTCCGTGGAAAAATTGTCTTCCACGAAACTGGCCCCTGGTGCCAGAAAGGTTGGGGACTACTGATTTAGAGTATACTCTAAAGATAAGTTCAGTGCTCAGACAGTAGTTACTCTTGCCTTAGAAGTACTGCCCCATGGTGCCCAGCATGCTGGATGATAATTTTGATTCATCCAAATTTAATTATTATTCAACCCATTAGCCCAAAGGCAGAGGATATTTAGTCCAAATGTGACCCTTGTATGCAATTCATTTAGTGAAAACTATTGCTCACACAAGAAGTCTACATAGAAATTATTCTGAATCAGAAAACTTTACAGCTCTGATTTTTTGTCCTTGGAACTGGACAGCTGTAACTTGAGCAGAATAATTTTAGTATGTGCAGACTTTTTCCACATAGGACAAGAGAGCCTTAGTTCATGGATTTTGTGGAGAAATCTTCAGTTCACTTGGTCTCTTGTTTGAATCATTAGCGCCAAGTGAGAGAGAATGAGAATTTATTTCAATGGGAAATATTTAAATTAGGAAGGGATTAAAAAATATCTACAATTATTTTGTAGCATCTCCAAAGGAACTCACAACCTCACTTTAATGATATGCTAGGAAATTTCCATCTGGAATAGAAAACACTATGGAGTCCAAATATGGGTGTCCTAGTGCCCACATGTGGTGCTATTTGGAGCCAAACCTCATGCTTTGTTTTACTTTGTTAAATGTCCTAGTAGATCCTGACCTTCATTTTGGGGAAAAAACCAGGAGAACTTGGATATGTTACTGAGCTAAAATGTAACTTCAAATATTATGTTAGCTAACTCCAGCCCAGAATAAAACTTTTGCAACTTTTCAATTTTTCCTAAATATTTTCACATCACCAAGGAGGCAATGCCAGAAACTTCAGGTCAGAGATTGGGTCTTGTTTTGGAACTTGGGGGTCCAAGATGGGCTTTAGATAATTGACCTCTGGAGGCATATCATACCTGTTAGTGGACCAGTCAGGATCCTTGCCAGTGTATAAAATGCAACTGGATCTTACAGCAATGGCGCTCACTCTGTCAAGAAATTAGTGGGGGAAGGAACATGGCCCACCAGCTTTGGTACCTATTAAATGTACCAATGTACATTGGTTGTGCTCTAGAAGAGACTTAAGACTGAGGCTGCATCTTCCCTTCCCCTCTACCCCCACGTAGGAGTGGGTGGTAGGCTGAACATGAGAAGGATACTTCTCGTATGAAAGATGGAAAAAGAGAGAGCAAGGCCCAAGTACCTCTGAGCTAGGAAGTGGGTGTAGTTGGATGATCTTTTGCTTCCATCAATCTCCAAAGCATCCCACACACCCATCGAAGCTTGGTGCATGGGTAACAGAGTGAAACACAGGGAAAGAGAAGTACCTGCTATTTCAGTAGGGGAATGCCACATGGGAAATGTAATCTAAGGGGAGGTCACCTCTATCTGTGAAAGGACCCTGTCCCTTGGAGATACAATGAGAGACAGATTCTCTTCTTCCCTTTTTCCACACTTTACTGACACCCTGATAGCTTACTCCTCATCCATAAAGGAAGCGTATGGAACAGACAAAAGACAAGCATGTTGGAGGCTGGGTGAATAAAAAGGAGGACACTGGGCAGGGCACATAAAGGGAGATGAAGGGCCTGAGGGTCCCTGGGAGAGATCATCCCCACCAGCTTGAGACAGGTGGCCATGGGGGGAAGTCTCGTGAGCCAATACCAAAGAATCCGTGTATGTCAAGGAGTAGGGAAGGATAAATTCAAGAAAGGAAAGAAGCCACTTCTGAGCCCTTGAACTATTGCATATGTACCAGCATTTGTACCAGCATTAGAAGATATGATTTGAATATGTAGCAATGCCTATTTTATATGCTTTTCTAGGCTCTCTGTGTGGTTACAACAGATTACAATAAAGTCATTTCATGATGAATTTTACAACCCCTTTCTTTCATTGTTGAAAGCATGACAACAATTAGCACTATATCATGGCTTTTGTCAGTTCTTTGACAACAACCTTTATTTAATCAGATAGGTTTACATGCAGGCTGAAGTCCTGAGTTCTCCTTACTTCTGGTCACTTCATGCTAATTTCACCGAATTTTCAAGAACATGATGCTTTTTTAAATCTCATGCCTTTGTTTCAAATCATGGCTCTTTAACTTGTCATTGTTCACACTTCCAGCTTTTTCTAATTTTTCCTGAAGCTCAAGTGTGAGGAAAATAGAACTCAATGCATTGATATTTCCTTTTGTTTGGAGGTTGATTCTTACCCACATCAGGCATAACGGGACTTTTCTACTTCTTCAGATCTGGCCATTGTCAGCGTTCCTTTTATCACCCACCCAAGAAGTTATGGTGGAAATCTTTTTGGTCAGTTTGACAGACCCCACATTCACTATAATGGGTTTTTGAATGGCAACACAACAAATTCAACAATTTGCAAATCTCAAGGTTTATTTATTAGATCTTATTCAAGATAAACAGCACAATCCTTAGGACTAAGAACCTATAAAAGTCAACACAAAATTCTAGTTAGCACGTTAATTATCTATTGCTGGCTAATAATATTACCACAAATTTAACAGCTTAAAACAACATGGACTTATTATTTCACAATTGCTATAGGTCAGGAATCTGGCATGGTTTAGCTGGGTCTTCTAGTCCTCTGTTTACAAGGCTGCCATAAAAGTGTCAGCTGGGGCTGCAGGCTCATCTGAGGCTTCACTGGGGAAGGATTCACTTCCAAGTTGGTGTGGTTGTTGATAGAACTCAGTTCTTTGTGACATGTTGCTGGCTGTTGGCTGAAGGCTCCCTCCAGCTCCTCGGCACATGGGTCTTCGCAACATAAGTACTTGCTTCCTCAGAGGCAGCCAGCGCAAGAGGTTCCCTACAAGACAGATGTTATAATCTTATGTAATGTAATCACATATATCCCACCATCTTTGTCATGTTATATTGGCAAGGCCCGGGCCCCACCCACACTCAAGGGGAGGAGATCACACTATGCATTGAATCCCAGAAGGATACTATGATTGTCAGGTGGACCATGAAAACCAGCTTAGAGTCTCTCTGCCAGTTAGCAACACTTAACAATGAATAATACTCATGGCCGGAATGAGAAGTAAATGTAGCAGTCATTGCACACTCACGCTTTGCCAAAGCACATGGGGGAAGAACGTGGAATTATCATATTACCTGATCCTCAGCTACTCGGGAATGGCCCACCTGGAATGGTGAGCCTGTCCCCTCTGTTCCTTGATGGTCACAACCTATAAGAGACGGCATCTATTTGTATCTGCAAGTACTTCTAGGAAGGGCAATTTTGACTGGGGAATAAGCTGCCCTCTGCATTCTCCCCTAGCAGGTAAATGCAGAGCCCAATTGGCAGACTCCCAATGGGACTCATTTCTTTATCTTTTAAAGGACTTGTGTAGGGGACTTCCCTGGTGGGGCAGTGGTTAAGACTCTGCCTGCCAATACAGGGGACACAGGTTCGTGCCCTGGTCCGGGAAGATCCCACATACGGCGGAGCAACTAAGCCAGTGAGCCACAACTACGGAGCCCACGTGCCACAACTTCTGAGGCCCATGCGCCTACAGCCCGTGCCCTGCAACAAGAAAATCCACCGCAATGAGAATTCCGTGCACTGCAACAAAGAGTAGCCCCTGCTCACCGCAACTAGACAAAGCCCACGTGGAGCAACAAAGACCCAAAACAACCAAAAATAAAAAATAAATAAATAGAATAAAAATTAAAAAAAAAATAAAGGACTTGTGTGTTATTTGTGCATGTCCTGATAGAAGATAGATGTGTTAGAGGTTAAAATAGGTTCCATTGTTGCTTCTCTTTCTGTCCCTTACATTTCTTATTTATTGCAATGGGCTTTCCTGATATGATCTTCTTTTACTACCTGTTGGGCCTCTGCACAAATATTTCCTGCTCAAGTTCTCTCTTGCTCTTAGAAGCTTCAGCCTTACTTTAGAAGTTTTCTATTTAAAGTTAACTTGCTCTAAACTCTTTTCCACACAGTACACATGCATACACAACAACTTGCAAATACGGTGTGTCCTTCTGACATAACTCCCAGGTTTGCATCTTGGGCTACGTGCTGGGTATTTCTGGGTGGCTGTCTTGGGTTAGAGCCTTTCAGTAGCAGATTCTAAAACAAGGATTTGAGTATAAGTAGTTTATTTGGGAGATGATTCAAGGAAATAGCAGCAGGGAGTGGGGAGGTGAGACAGGAAAGAAAAGAAAACTATCAAAGGGTGTGATATCAAACAGGTTACTGCTGTGTGTGGCAGAAGTTCA
Organism: Tursiops truncatus; assembly: GCF_011762595.2. Taxonomy (NCBI): domain Eukaryota; kingdom Metazoa; phylum Chordata; class Mammalia; order Artiodactyla; family Delphinidae; genus Tursiops; species Tursiops truncatus. The sequence continues at coordinate 128,205,101 of NC_047037.1, read as the reverse complement.
GTTCTGTCAGGTGACACTCTAGAACTTGCTTCCAGAGTTGTTGCCCTTGCTCTCACTCCCAGGGCAAGGGAACAGGGATTCTTCAGTCATTGGTTGAGGACTGCCTTTGAGGTGTATTAACTCCCTCTCATTTTTGGTGTGTTCCATGTGGTCTAAATGGGCTACAATGGCCGGCAATCACCTTAGGGAGAGAGAGGTTGGTGCTTGTAGTTGAAAGCCATTGGTTTAGAAGCACCTGTCACATCTGCTTAACTGTTTCTCAGTTTGTCCCCTGAAAAGAACATGGTCATTCTCATCACCTTATTTCTTTCTATGTCAACATAGCTCCCCCTCTTAATGCCTCTGTCTGTCAAGCATCACTACTCCTTGGTTATTGAGGCTTGAGCTTACTGGATTATTTTCACTTTTCCAATGAGGAAGCTGCGGCTCAGAAAGTTCAAGTGACTTGCCTAGAGATGGAAAGGGGCCGATGCACCTTTGCTTGCAGAAGCTCTGACTCTGAGAAAGTCCATGACCTAATCTAAGGCAACAGGGGTCATACTCTTCTGTGGCATTTCTCTCTGGGCTTCCTGTTCGTGAACTTCCTTTTTCCCCCAAGCTGAAATTGGTGCACTAGCTCTCTCTAATTACATAGATGGTTTAATCATTCTTCTAAATCTTTGCTGTGCTACGAATTCCAATTCATACTGGAACCTCAGAACAAGCACATGCCTTCTTTAGATCTTATTTTTCTCACTCAGTGTATTTTGGGGACACTTTAAACCCTAACAATCTGAGACAGGTGACAGAGGACTTGCTTTTTATAGTGGGCTAGATACAAAGGAAAAAATCAGCATTACTTATTTTTCAGATAGACTGTGGTTTGTACAACCTTCATAGGTCAAGCAGAAAATATTGTAGACCTTTCCAAATATTCAAGGGCATGTTCTTTGTCTTCTTGTGCAAAGACTTAAAAGTGTGACAGGAATAGCTACTCATGTGACTAACTAGGGCCATAGCAGTAAAGGCTTGTGAAGCGTAATGTACTAGAGATAGCATCTCCATGACAGAAGCTGCATTCCTTTCTTCTTGCGTGAGTTCCCAAAGGTTGTCAGCAAGCTGAGGGCAACATCTTCTCTTAGGACAAGCTAAGATATTCAATTTTACCCCAGAGCAGGTATCAAATGATCTGGGAGTGTAAGGAATACACAATGTAGAGATTTTATTTCTAATGAGAAGACACTGGAAACACATTTGGAAGTCGATCATGATGTTTCTTTTCCTACCTCAGTCTAGTGGTGTCATTGGGTTGAATTCTCCGTGGTTTGGTTTCAAACTCTTTTCATTCCCATCTTCGTCTCTTTCCAATTTGCCACCCCATTTTATGGTCTACATCTCTCCTTCCAAGTTCTTGCTCCTTTTTATCTTCTTGATTCCTCATCTTTGTTTTTTTCTTTTTAATTGAAATATAGTTGATTTACAATGTTGTGTTAGTTTCAGGTGTACAGCAAAGTGATTCAGTTATATATATTCTTTTTCATATTCTTTTCCATTATAGGTTATTACAAGATATTGAATATTGCTCCCTGTGCTATTCAGTAGGTCCTTGTTGTTTATCTACTTTACATGTAGAAGTTTGTTTCCTCATCTTTTACTGTAATCTTTGATACAATGAGATGACTCTTCCTTCTAAAGGAGGGGTTGTAAACTTCAACCCCTGAGCCAAATCCTGCTCACCACCTGTTTTTGTAATTAAAGTTTATCAGTCTATAGATAGGCCCACTTGTTTACGTGTTACCTACTTCTGCTTTCATGTGTTATCACATGTTACCATGGCAAGCTCAGCTGTTGCAGCAGAGATCCTATGAGCTGTGGAGCCTAAAATATGTACTCTCTGGTCCTTTATAGAAAAGGTTTGCTGACGCCAGAAGGTTATAAAACTTTGCATATCATGGGGTGGGAATTTCTCATAATTGGCTCCAGAATGTAGTATAAAGCTTAATTAAGGCTTCAGTCTACTTCTCTTGCCTTCAAGAAAGAAAAAGAAAAAAAAAAGGCAGGTCAAGATGGCAGAGTAGAAGGACATGCTCTCACTTCCTCTTGTGAGAACACTGGAATTACAACTAACTGCTGAACAGTCATCAACAGGAAGACACTGGAACTCACCAAAAACTATACCTCACATCCAAAGACAAAGGAGAAGCCACAATGAGGTGGTAGGAGGGGCACAATCACAATAAAATCAAATCCCATAATTGCTGGGTGGGTGACTCACAAACTGGAGAACACTTATAGCACGGAAGTCCACCCACTGGAGTGAAGGTTCTGAGCCCCACGTCAGGCTTCCCAACCTGGGGGTCTGGCAACGGGAGAAGGAATTCCTAGAGAATCAGACTTTGAAGACTAGCGGGATTTGATTGCAGGACTTCGACAGGACTGGGGGAAACAGAAACTCCACTCTTGGAGGGCACACACAAAGTAGTGTGAGCATCGGGACCCAGGGGAAGGAGCAGTGACCCCAAGGAAGACTGAACCAGACCTACCTGCTAGTGTTGGAGGGTCTCCTGAAAAGGTGGGTCTGGCTGTGTCTCATCGTGAGGACAAGGACGCTGGCAGCAGAAGTTCTGGGAGGTACTACTTGGTGTGAGCCCTACAAGAGTCCACCATTAACCCCAACAAAGAGCCCAGGTAGACTCCAGTGTTGGGTTGCCTCAGGTCAAACAACCAACAGGGAAGGACCGCAGCCCCACCCATTGGCAGACAAGCAGATTAAAGTTTTACTGAGCTCTGCCCACTAGAGCAACAGCCAGCTCTACCCACCACCAGTCCCTCCCATCAGGAAACGTGCACAAGCCTCTTAGATTGCCTCATCCACTAGAGGGCAGACAGCAGAAGCAAGAAGAACTACAATCCTACAGCCTATGGAACAAAAACCATATTCACAGAAAGATAGACAAGATGAAAAAGCAGAGGGCTATGTACCAGATGAAGGAACAAGATAAAACCCCAGATAAACAACTAAATGAAGTGGAGATAGGCAACCTTCCAAAAAAAATAAATACAAGCTTTAAATGACACAATAGATCAGCTAGATTTAACTGATATTTATAGGACATTCCATCCAAAAACAGTAGATTACACTTTCTTCTCAAATGTGCACAGAACTTCTTCAGGATAGATCACATCTTGGGTCATAAATCAAGCCTCAGTAAATTTAAGAAAATTGACACCATATCAAGCATCTTTTATGACTACAATGCTATGAGATTAGAAATCAATTACAGGGAAAAAACTTAAAAAACACAAACACATGGAGGCTAAACAATATGCTACTAAATAACCAAGAGATCACTGAAGAAGTCAAAGAGAAAATCAAAAAATACCTAGAGACAAATGATAATGAAAATATGACGATCCAAAACTTATGGGATGCAGCAAAAGCAGTTCTCAGAGGGAAGTTTATAGCAATACAAGCCTACCTCAAGAAACAAGAAACATCTCAAATAAACAATCTAACCTTACACCTAAAGGAACTAGAGAAAGAAGAACAAACAAAACCAAAAGGTAGCAGAAGGAAAGAAATCATAAAGATCAGAGCAGAAGTAAATGAAATAGAAACAAAGAAAAAATAGCAAAGAGCAATAAAAGTAAAAGCTGGTTCTTTGAGAAGATAAACAAAATTGATAAACCATTAGCCAGACTCATCAAGAAAAAGAGGGAGAGGACTCAATAAAATTAGAAATGAAAAAGGAGAAGTTACAACAGACACCACAGAAATACAAGCATCCAAGAGACGACTACAACAGCTCTATGCCAATAAAATGGACAACCTGGAAGAAATGGACGAATTCTTAGAAAGGTATAACCTTCCAAGACTGAAGCAGGAAGAAATAGAAAATATGAATAGACCAATCACAAGTAATGAAATTGCAACTGTGATTTAAAATCTTCCAACAAACAGAAGTCCAGGACCAGATCGCTTCACGGGTGAATTCTATCAAACATTTAGAGAATAGCTAACACCCATCCTTCTCAAACTCTTCCAAAAAATTGCAGAGGAAGGAACCCTCTCAAACTCATTCTATGAGGCCACTATCACCCTGATACCAAAACCAGACAAAGGTACTACAAAAAAAAAAATTACAGACCAATATCACTGATGACTATAGATGCAAAAATCCTCAACAAAATACTAGCAAACAGAATCCAAAAACACATCAAAAGGATCATACACCATGATCAAGTGGGATTTATCCCAGGGAGGCAAGGATTCTTCAATATATGCAAATCAATCAATGTGACACACCATATTAACAAATGGAAGAATAAAAACCATATGATCATCTCAATAGATGCAGAAAAAGCCTTTGACAAAATTCAACACCGATTAATGATAAAAACTCTCCAGAAAGTGGGCATAGAGGGAACTTACCTCAACACAATAAAGGCCATATATGACAAACCCACAGCAAACATCATTCCCAATGGTGAAAAACTGAAAACATTTCCTCTAAGACCAGGAACAAGACAAAGATGTCCACTCTCACCACTATTATTCAACATAGTTTTGGAAGTCCTAGTCATGGCAATCAGAGAAGAAAAAGAAATAAAAGGAATACAAATTGGAAGAGAAGAAGTAAAACTGTCACTGTTTGCAGATGACATGATACTATACGTAGAGAATCCTAAAGATGCCACCAGAAAACTACTAGACCTAATCAATGAATTTGGTAAAGTTGCAGGATACAAAATTAATGCACAGAAATCTCTTGCATTCCTTTATACTAATGATGAAATATATGAAAGAGAAATTAATGAAACACTCCCATTTACCATTGCAACAAAAAGAATACAATACCTAGGAAAAAACCTACCTAGAGAGACAAAAGACTTGTCTGCAGAAAACTATAAGACTGATGAAAGATGTTAAAGATGATACCAACAGATGGAGAGATATACCATTGTTCTTGGTTTGGAAGAATCAATATTGTGAAAATGACCATACTACCCAAAGTAATCATGAGATTCAATGCAATCCATATCAAATTACCAATGGCATTTTTTACAGAACTAGAACAAAAAAATCTTAAAATTTGTATGGAGACACAAAAGACCCTGAATAGCCAAAGCAGTCTTGAGGGAAAAAAGCAGAGTTGGAGGAATCAGACTCCCTGACTTCAGACTATACTACAAAGCTACAGTAATCAAGACAGTATGGTACTGGCACAAAAACAGAAATATAGATCAATGGAACAAGATAGAAAGTCCAGAGATAAACTCACACACCTGTGGTCAATTGATGTATGACAAAAGAGGCAAGTATATACAATGGAGAAAAGACAGTCTCTTCAATAAATGGTGCTGGGAAAACTGGATAGCTACATCTAAAAGAATGAAATTAGAACACTACCTAACACCATACACAAAAATAAACTCAAAATGGATTAGAGACCTAAATGTAAGACTGAACACTATAAAATTATTGGAGGAAAATATAGGAGGAACACTCTTTGACATAAATCACAGCAAGATCTTTTTTGATCCACATCCTAGAGAGAGGGAAATAAAAACAAAAATAAACAAATGGGACATAATGAAACTTAAAAGCTTTTACACAGCAAAGGAAACCATAAACCAGATGAAAAGACAACCCACAGAATGGGAGAAGATATTTGCAGATGAATCAATTGACCAAGGATTAATCTCCAAAATATATAAACAGCTCATGCAGCTCAACATTAAAAAAGAAAAAAAAAAACAATACAAAACCAGGCAGAAGGTCTAAAGAGACATTTCTCCAAACAAGACATACAGATGGTCAAGAAGCATATGAAAAGCTGCTCAACATCACTAATTATGAGAGAAATGCTAATCAAAACTACAATGAGGTATCACCTCACACCAGTTAGAATAGGCATCATCAGAAAATCTACAAACAACAAATGCTGGAGAGGGTGTGGAGAAAAGAGAACCCTCTTGCACTGTTGGTGGGAATGTAAATCGATAGAACCACTATGGAGAACAGTATGGAGGTTCTTTAAAAAACTAAAAATAGAACTACCGTATGACCCAGCAATCCCACTACTGGGCATATACCCAGCGAAAACCATAATTCAAAAAGGCACATGCACCCCAATGTTCACTGCAGCAGTATTTACAATAGCCAGGTCATAGAATCAATCTAAATGCTGACAGATGAATGGATAAAGAAGATGTGGTACATATATATATAATGGAATATTACTCAGCCATAAAAAGGAACAAAATTTGGTCATTTGTAGAGATGTGGATGGATCTAGAGATTGTCCTACAGAGTGAAGTAAGTCAGAAAGAGAAAAACAAATATCGTATATTATGCATGTATGTGGAACCTAGAAAAATGGTACAGATTAACCAGTTTGCAGGGAAGAAATTGAGACACAGATGTAGAGAACAAACATATGGACACCAAGGGGGGAAAGCGGCATGGTGTTGGAGTGGTGGTGTGATGAATTGGGGGACTGGGATTGACATGTAGACACTGATGTGTATAAAATGGATGACTAATACGAACCTGCTGTATAAAAAACAAAAACAAACAAACAAACTAAAACCTCAAAGGCCTCAAGATGGCAGCCGCAGAGTGCAGGACCCATCTGAGCACAGAGCCCCATGCAAATGCACAGGTTGTGTCCAGGAAGCTGGCCTTGATCCTGGGACTTTGGAGCGCAAAACAAAATCACAGGTCACCTATTCATAGATGATGACTGTTGCAGTTTGAAAACTGGCTATGCCATACTTCTCAGTTGAGTACCTGGAGTAAGCATGCAGCCAAATTTGACAGCCATTGAGAGAGGCCCCACCAGGAGTGCATGCTTCTCCGACTTGGCATGACTTGCTGCACTGTGCACTTTCTGGATCTAAAGAGCATGTCTGGATCCACAAGCCATTCGGCTCTAACCTCCTTCCAGCTCTCCCCAGTACATGCGAATTATTTTTAGGTGGCCTGTGGTGGAGAGGTTTGGCTTGTAATTTTCATGCCTGAGCTTTGGGTTTCACAGGAAATGGTTGAAAGAATTTAATATTGACACAATGCAACACACACGTGTTAACAAGGGCATATTGGTTTTGTTCTTGTTGACTAACCATTAAGAAATTCTATTCTTAGTCTTTTTCTCTTCTCCCTGCTCCTTATCAATTCAATCTTCTCCACCTTCACAATTCTCTCATTTGCCAGTTTCTGAGCCTCTCACTGACACACGAATTTCCTTTTCCTCATCTGCTGTCAACCCCTCTGGTTCTCTATGATGAATGAATTCTTGTTGTTGCCAACTTCCTTTCAGTATTTTCCAAACTCTTTTCTTCTTTTCTCTGATCAGATTCTCCTCTGAAATTTTAGACCTGGAATCTAAGTACTGACTTTCTCCATTTGTCCCTCTGAGCTGATAACACAATGCAACTCATATTTAATCATTGCTCTTGCCTTCCCTGTCCCTGTCATTTCCTTCATTTTCTAGACCTTCTCTTCAATCTTCCATCTTCACTGGATGGCTAAAGTATCAAGAAATAAGTGACCGGCCAGTCTGAATGCCCTAGTTTATTCACCTTTTGTCTTTGTTGTACTTACCCTCCCAACTTCTTAGAAACTTACTTAGTCTATATGTCCAACACTCCCATACTGTTCAGAGCAAAAGCATCCACTAGACCCTCCTGCCTTAAGTTAAAAAAAACTGAGCACATGGTATATGCAAGATTTACCTGCATTGGAAGGTGCCATGAGGAAGAGATTGGAAGTTAAAACACGTAGTGGTTTGGGCTTCCCTGGTGGCGCAGTGGTTGAGAGTCTGCCTGCTGATGCAGGGGACATGGTTTCGTGCCCCGGTCCGGGAGGATACCACATGCCACGGAGCGGCTGGGCCCGTGAGCCATGGCCACTGAGCCTGCGCGTCCGGAGCCTGTGCTCGGCAACAGGAGAGGCCACAGCAGTGAGAGGCCCGCGTACCACAAAAAACAGAAAAACAAAGAAAACAAACAAACAAAAAACACATAGTGGTTTAATCACCAGGTGGTTCTAATGGCAAAGGTCAGCTTCGTTATGGTGTTAGGTGGTCCCAGGGTGGGCAGGTAACCAGCTCATAGGAAATGCATGATTGAACAATACATTTGTTGCTCGGAATAATTAGGTAAAACACTATGGGCATTGGTAATGAATCAAATGCCAAATTTGCCTTGTGTCCTCTTGAGTTATGGACAATATTCCTGTAAACTGTGCCAATGATCAGAATTTACTTGATTTCTTTTTCTTTTTTAATATCTTAATTGGAGTATAATTGCTTTACAATGGTGTGTTAGTTTCTGCTTTATAACAAAGAGAATCAGCTATACATATACATATATCCCCATATCTCCTCTCTCTTGTGTCTCCCTCCCATCCTCTCTATCCGACCCCTCTAGGTGGTCACAAAGCACCTAGCTGATCTCACTGTGCTATGTGGCTGCTTCCCACTAGCTATCGATTTTACATTTGGTAGTGTATATATGTCCATGCCACTCTCTCACTTAATCCCAGCTTACCCTTCCCCATCCCCGTGTCTTCAAGTCCACTCTCTACATCTGTGTCTTTATTCTTGTCCGGCCCCTAGGTTCTTCATAACCATTTTTTTTCTTTTTAGATTCCATAGATATGTGTTAGCATACGGTATTTGTTTTTCTCTTTCTGAATTACTTCATTCTGTATGGCAGACTCTAGGTCCATCAACCTCACTACAAATAACTCAATTTCGTTTCTTTTTATAGCTGAGTAATATTCCATTGTATATATGTACCACATCTTTTTTATCCATTCATCTGTCGATGGGCACTTAGGTTGCTTCCATGTCTTGGCTATTCTAAATAGAGCTGCAATGAACATTTTGGTACATGACTCTTTTTGGATTATGGCTTTCTCAGGGTATATGCCCAGGAGTGGGATTGCTGGGTCATATGGTAGTTCTATTTTTAGTTTTTAAGGAACCTCCATACTGTCCTCCATAGTGGCTGTATCAATTTACATTCCAACCAACAGTGCAGAGGGTTCTCTTTTCTCTACACCTTCTCCAGCATTTATTGTTTCTAGATTTTTGATGATGGCCATTCTGACTGGTGTGAGGTGATACCTCATTGTAGTTTTGATTTGCATTTCTCAAATGATTAGTGATGTTGAGCATCCTTTCATGTGTTTGTTGGCAATCTGTGTATCTTCTTTGGAGAAATGTCTATTTAGGTCTTCTGCCCATTTTTGGATTGTGTTGTTTGTGTTTCTGATATTGAACTGCATGAGCTGCTTGTAAATTTTGGAGTTTAATCCTTTGTCAGTTGCTTCATTTGCAAATATTTCCCCCCCATTCTGAGGGTTGTCTTTTCATCTTGTTTATGTTTTCCTTGGCTGTGCAAAAGCTTTTAAGTTTCATTAGGTCCCATTTGTTTATTTTTGTTCTTATTACCATTTTTCTAGGAGGTGAGTTAAAAAGGATCTTGCTGTGATTTATGTCACAGAGTGTTCTGCCTATGTTTTTCTCTAAGAGTTTTATAGTGCCTGGCCTTACATTTAGGTCTTTAATCCATTTTGAGTTTATTTTTGTGTATGGGGTTAGGTAATGTTCTAATTTCATTCTTTTAGCTGTGCAGTTTTCCTAGCACACTTATTAAAGGGGTTGTCTTTTCTCCATTGTATATTCCTGCCTCCTTTATCAAAAATAAGGTGACCATATGTGTGTGGGTTTATCTCTGGGTTTTCTATACTGTTCCACTGATCTATATATCTGTTTTTGTGCCAGTACCACACTGTCTTGATTACTGTAGCTTTGTAGTATAGTCTGAAGCCAGGGAGCCTGCTTCCTCAAGCCCCATTTTTCTTTCTCAAGATTGCTTTGGCTATTCGGGGTCTTTTGTGTTTCTATACAAATTGTGAAATTTTTTGTTCTAGTTCTGTGAAAAATGCCACTGACAGTTTGATAGGGATTGCAGTGAATCTGTAGATTGCTTTGGGTAGTATAGTCATTTTCACAATGTTGATTCTTCTCATCCAAGAATATGGTATATCTGTCCATCTGTTGGTATCATCTTTAATTTCTTTCATCAGTGTCTTATAGTTTTATGAATACAGGTCTTTTTTCTCCTTAGGTAAGTTTAGTCCTACTTATTTTATTCTTTTTGTTGAGGTGGTAAACGGGAGTGTTTTCTTAATTTGTCTTTCAGGTTTTTAAGCATTATTGTATACGTGTGTAAGCGATTTCTGTGCATTAATTTTGTATCTTGGTACTTTACCAAATTCATTGATTAGCTCTAGTAGTTTTCTATTCATCTCTTTAGGATTCTCTATGTATAGGATTATGTCATCTGCAAACAGTGACAGTTTTACTTCTTTTCCGATTTGGATTGCTTTTATTTCTTTTTCTTCTCTGATTGCTGTGGCTAAAACTTTCAAAACTATGTTGAATAATAGTGGACATAAGAGTGGACATCCTTGTCTTTTTCTTTATCTTAGAGGAAATGGTTTCAGTTTTTCACCATTGAGGACGATGTTGGCTGTGGGTTTGTCATATATGGCCTTTATTATTTTGAAGTACGTTCCCTCTGCGCCTACTTTCTGCAGGGTTTTTTTTATCATAAATGGGTGTTGAAATTTGTCAAAAGCTTTTTCTGCATCTATTGAGAGGATTGTATGGATTTTCTCCTTCAGTTTGTTATTATGGTGTATCACATTGATTGATTTGTGTATATTGCAGAATCCTTGCATTCCTGGGATATTCCCCAGTTGATCATGGTGTATGATCCTTTTTTTTTTTTTTTTTTTTTTGTGGTATGCGGGCCTCTCACCATTGTGACCTCTCTCATTGCGGAGCACAGAAGCCGGACGTGCAGGCTCAGCGGCCATGGCTCACAGGCCTAACTGCTCTGTGGCATGTGGGATCTTCCCGGACCAGGGCATGAACCCGTGTCCCCTGCATTGGCAGGCGGACTCTCAACCACTGTGCCACCAGGGAAGCCCTATGATCCTTTTAATGTGCTTTTGGATTCTGTTTGCTAGTATTTTGTTGAGGATTTTTGCATCTATGTTCATCAGTGATATTGGCCTGTAGTTTTCTTTCTTTGTGGCATCTTTGTCTGGTTTTGGTATCAGAGTGATGGTGGCCTCATAGAATGAGTTTGGTAGTGTTCCTCCCTCTGTTATATTTTGGAAGGGTTTGAGAAGGATAGGTGTTAGCTCATCTCTAAATGTTTGATAGAATTTGCCTGTGAAGCCATCTGGTCCTGGGCTTTTGTTTGTTGGAAGATTTTAAATCACAGTCTCAATTTCAGTGCTTGTGATTGGTCTGTCCATATTTTCTATTTCTTCCTGGTTCAGTCTCGGAAGGTTGTGCTTTTCTAAGAGTTTGTCCATTTCTTCCAGTTTGAATGTTTTATTGGCATATAGTTACTTGTAGTTATTTCTCATCATGAATTTCTGCAGGGTCAGTTGTTACTTCTCCTTTTTCATTTCTAATTCTATCGATTTGTCTTCTCTTTTTTCTTGATGAGTCTAGGTATTGGTTAATCAATTTTGTTTATCCTCTAAAAGAACCAGCTTTTAGTTTTTATTGATCTTAGCTATTGTTTCCTTCATCTCTTTTACATTTATTTCTGATCTGATCTTTATGACGTCTTTCCTTCTGCTAACCTCGGTTTTTTTTTTGTTGTTGTTCTTCCTGCTCTAATTGCTTTAGTTGTAAGGTTACATTGTTTATTTGAGATGTTTCTTGTTTCTTGAGGTAAGATTGTATTGCTATCAACTTCCCTCTTAGAACTGCCTTTGCTGCATCCCATAGGTTTTGGGTCATCTTGTTTTCATTGTCATTTATTTCTAGGTATTTTTGGATTTCCTCTTTGATTTCTTCAGTGACCTCTCAGTTATTTAGTAGTGTGTTGTTTCGCCTCCCTACGTTTGTATTTTTTTTTTTGTGGTACACGGGCCTCTCACTACCGTGGCCTCTCCCATTGCGGAGCACAGCCTCCGGACGTGCAGGCTCAGCGGCCATGGCTCATGGGCCCAGCCGCTCCGTGGCATGCGGGATCCTCCCGGACCGGGGCACATACCCACGTCCCCTGCATCGGCAGGCGGACTCCCAACCACTGTGCCACCAGGGAAGCCCCGTTTGCATTTTTTTAAATAGTTTTTTTCCTGTAATTGTTATCCAGTCACAGTGTTGTCGTTGGAAAAGATATTTGATATGATTTCAATTTTCTTAAATTTACCAAGGCTTGATTTGTGACCCAAGATATGATCTATCCTGGAGAATATTCCATGAATACTTGAGAAGAATGTGTATCCTGTATTTTTTTTGGATGGAATGCCCTATATATATCAATTAAGTCCATCTTATTTAATGTATCATTTAAAGCATGTGTTTCCTTATTTATTTTCATTTTGGATGATCTCTCCAATGGTGAATTTGGGGTGTTAAAATCTCCTACTATGATTGTCTATTTCCCCTTTTATGGCTGTTAGTATTTGATTTATATATTGAGGTGCTCCTATATTGGGTGCATAAATATACAATTGTTATATCTTCTTGTTAGATTGATCCCTTGATCATTATGTAGTGTCCTTCTTTGTCTCTTGTAATAATCTTTATTTTAAAGTCTATTTTGTCTGATATGAGAATTGCTACTCCAGCTTTCTTTTGATTTCCATTTGCATGAAATATTTTTTTCCATCGCCTCACTTTTAGTGTGTATGTGTCCCTGGGTCTGAAGTGGGTCTCTTGTAGACAATATATATATGGGTATTGTTTTTGTATCCATTCAGCCAGTCTATGCCTTTTGTTTGGAGCATTTAATCCATTTACATTTAAGGTAGTTGTTGATATGTAAGTTCCTATTATCATTTTCTTAACTGTTTTGGGTTTGTTACTGTAGGTCTTTTCTTCCTCTTGTGGTTCCTGCCTAGAGAAGTTCCTTTAGCATTTGTTGTAAAGCTGGTTTGGTGGTGCTGAATTCTCTTAGCTTTTGCTTGTGTGTAAAGCTTTTGATTTCTCCATCAAATCTGAAAGAGATCCTTGCTGGGTAGAGTAATCTTGGTTGTAGATTTTTTCCTTTCATCACTTAAATATGTCCTGCCACTACCTTCTGGCTTTCAGAGCTTCTGCTGAAAGATCAGCTGTTAACCTTATGGGGATTCCCTTTTATGTTATTTGTTGTTTTTCCCTTGCTGCTTTTAATTTTTTTTCTTTGTATTTAATTTTTGATAGTTTGATTAATATGTGTCTTGGCGTGTTTCTCCTTGGATTTATCCTATATGGGACTTTCTGTACTTCCTCGACTTGATTGACAATTTCCTTTCTCGTATTAGGGAATTTTTCAACTGTAATCTCTTCAAATATTTTCTCAGTCCCAGTCCCTTTCTTTTTCTCTTCTTCTTCTGAAACCCCTAGAATTCAAATGTTGGTGCATTTAACGTTGTCCCAGACGTCTCTGAGACTGTCCTCAATTCTTTTCATTCTTTTTTCTTTATTCTGCTCTGCAGTATTTATTTCCACTATTTTATCTTCCATGTCACTTATCCATTGTTCTGCCTCAGTTATTCTGCTATTGATTCCTCCTAGAGAATTTTTAATTTCATTTATTGTGTTGTTCATCATTGTTTGTTTGTTCTTTAGTTCTTCTATGTCCTTTTTAAACTTTTCTTGTATTTTCTCCATTCTATTTCCAAGATTTTGGATCATCTTTAATATCATTTCTCTGAATTCTTTTTTAGGTATGCTGCCTATTTCCTGTTCGTTTGTTTGGTCTGCTGGGTCTTTACCTTGCTCCTTCATCTGATGTGTATTTCTCTGTCTTCACATTTTGTTTAACTTACTGTGTCTGTGGTCTCCTTTTTGTAGGCTGCAGTTTTGTAGTTCCCATTGTTTTTGGTGTCTGCCCCCAGTGGCTAATGTTGGTTCAGTTGGTTGTGTTAGGCTTCCTGGTGGAGGGGGTTGGTGCCTCTGTTCTGGTGGATGAGGCTGGATCTTGTCTTTCTGATGGGCAGGACTGCATCTGGTGGTGTGTTTTAGGGTATCTGTGACCTTATTATGATTCTAGGCAGCCTCTCTGCTAACGGGTGGGGTTGTGTTCCTGTCTTGCTATTTGTTTGGCATAGCGTGTCCAGCACTGTAGCTTGCGGTCGTTGAGTGGATCTTGGTCTTAGCGTTGAGTTGGAGACCTCTGGGAGAGCTTTCACCATTTGATATTACATGGAGCCAGGAGGTCTCTGGTGGACTAATATCCTGAACTCGGCACTCCCACCTCAGAGGTACAGGCCTGGCACCTGGCCAGAGTACCAAAACCCTGTCAACCACATGGCTCAGAAGAAATGGGAGAATAAAAGAAAGAATAAAATAAAATAAAGTTATTAAAATAAAAAAAAAGTAAAAATTAAAAAATTAAAAAAAATAATACAAAAGAAAGTAGAGAGCAACCAAACCAAAAAACATATCCACCAATGATGGATGTTTTTTTAGCAACAAGTGCTAAAAAAGTATACTAACCACCACCACCCCCTGCCAAAATGGACAAACAGAACCCTAAGGCAAATGGTGAAAACGAAGCTATACAGAAAAAATCACACAAAGTCCACCACCTCAAATTTGAGATGTTTTGTTTTCTATTCCAGTATTCTAGAGATGCAGGGTACCTCAAGTTGATTGTGGAGCTTTAATCCACTGCTCCTGAGGCTACTGGGAGAAATTTCCCTTTCTTTTCTTTGTTTGCATAGCTCCTGGGGTTCAGCTTTGGATTTGGCCCTGCCTCTGCTTGTAGGTCACCTGAGGGCTCTGTTCTTCACTCAGACAGGATGGGGTTAGCATCGCAGCTGATTAGCGGGGAGGGAGGGGTACGGAATGCCGTGCGAGCCTGATGTAGTAGAAGCCAGCATGACGTTGCAATAGCCGGAGGTGCGCCGTGTGTTCTTCTGGGGAAATTGTTCCTGGATCACAGGACCCTGGCAGTTGTGGGCTGCATAGGCTCCCAGGAGGGGCAGTGTGGATAGTGACCCATGCTTGCACACAGGCTTCTTGGTGGCTACAGCAGCAGCCTTAGTGTCTCATGCCCATCTCTGGTGTCCGCACTGATAGCCACGCCTCGCGCCCATCTCTGGAGCTCGTTTAGGTGGTGCTCGGAATTCCTCTTCTCGTGTGCCCCCAAACAGTGGTCTCTTGCCTCTTAGGCAGTTCCAGACTTTTTCCTGGACTCCCTCCCAGCTAGCTGTGGTGCACTAGCCCCCTTCAGGCTGTGTTCACGCAGCCAACCCCAGTCCTCAACCAGTCCCCACCTGCACCAGCAGGTGAGCAGACAAGCCACTCGGGCTGGTGAGTGCTGGTTGGCACCAATCCTCTCTGAGGGAATCTCTCTGCTTTGCCCTCTGCACCCCTGTTGCTGCATTCTCCTCCGTGACTCCAAAGCTTCCCCCCACCCTCCACCCATCCCCCGTCTCAGCCAGTGAAGGGCTTCCTAGTGTGTGGAAATCTTTCCTCCTTCACAGCTCCCTCCCTGAGGTGCTGGCCCCATCCCTATTCTTTTGTCCCCGTTTATTCTTTTTTCTTTTGACCTACCCAGGTACGTGGGGAGTTTCTTGCCTTTTGGGAGGTCTGAGGTCTTCTGCCAGTGTTCAGTAGTTGTTCTGTAGGAGTTGTTCCACATGTAGATGTATTTCTGATGTATTTGTTGGGGGAAAGGTGATCTCCACTTCTTACTCCTCCACCATCTTGAAGATCTTGACCTGTTATGGCCTACTTAATTTCAGTTGCTACAATTCAGGCCTTAGAAATGTAAGAATTGGACTTACACATTTATTTTAATATTTGGTTCAATGATATTTTTTTGCTAGAACATATCATTTGTTTTCTTTCTATCACTTTCTTTCTTAGTCATCTTAATCCATTAATAGATGGACCAATCCTTTCTTCATAAAGAAATTTAAGCAGTGCCATTTCTTCACAAAGAAAGGTCATTGCTCTGGGAAGAACATTGCTCTTATTTCAGTCTTACTAGCTAATTTCCAGCCATGACTTTCATCATCTCATATGTGTATAGACACAGGGTACTGAGTCACTGATTGTGGATTGACTATGTAATTGTCCTTCATAGTGACATCTATCTGGTGTTGTCAAAACTTGGCAATCCACTCTCTTCATAAACCCTAGGTGGTTCTCTATCATTTTACAGGTAAAAATAAAGGTAATTCCTAGGCAAATCTCTGACCACCCAAGATATTTTACTTCTTGGGTTTACTCCCCTGAACTCCATGGTAGAAACATGGTTGAAACCATGAGTCGCAGCTTTTTGGTAAATCTCTTAGGGGTGTGAGATACCTAAACTAAAATTCAGGACCAAGTGGATTTGGGCTGCTGAAAAAGAAAGAATGACTGTGAGGCAAAGTACCTAGAGTAAGATGTACATACATTTTCATTTCTGTGTACCTGTAAATGATACCCAGAGGACAGCTCTTTAACTTGTCCCCACGTTAGGGGTAAGCCTTGTTTACCTCCAGTATAAATCATCACTCTTATGGTTTTGGCCATTTTGCAGAAATTATATTTTCCCTCTTGTTTAGAGACGGCTCCACTGTAGTACCTTCCCTTGATTGCAGAGATTGTGGGAGCTATGATTCTGGTGCCATTTACCTTCTCATTTCAGGAAAACTTATCCCCTGTGATAAGGAAGAAACTTGAAGATTTCACGTGAATTTTTCTAATGCCCTGTGCTTTCTATATTTGCATACTCATGCTGTGCCTTCCTCAGCTCTGCCTGAGTAACTCTCCCTACTCTTAAAGGACCAGATCAAAATGCCTCTGTCCTCAGGCAGCCTTTGCCAACCCTCGCCAAAAAAATCAATCTCTTCCTTGACTCTTCTAGCTCTTAGTTTATGCCTCTTCTAAAGCATGGATAATGGTTTCGTAGCCCAAGAGCAGCTCATTCCCAGGAAAGGTCTCAACTTTTTCTGCATTGCAGGCAAACTCAAAGTGAGGATAATTACGTTTGACCTTATATTCCCCATGGAGCCCGTCAGAGTGCCTTGCATGTAATAGGTTCTCAATAACTGTTGAATTAAATTAGATTACATTTTATAAATGTTTGTAAGAGAGCATTGCCTTACATGGCTTACAAAAAGAATCTGTTGGGATAAAAATAGACAAATAAGAACTTAAGTTGAAGGGTTACATGTTACACAGTGAGGTTGTGTCATTTTGGATTTTTGGAAAACCTCTCGAATTTATGCTTCCTAAAGATCCTGCGGCTTTAGCATTTTACCCACAGGCTAAAAGGCAATCAGAATGGATATTGATAAAATGGAATATTTTTATCCATGCTAATCAGCCTGGCTCTGGCCAAATTTTTGGCCTTCAGTATGTGCTGCTGAGTAATGTCAGATGCTCACAAGTACACACACTGACATTTACAAGGCATGAGATGGGCTCAGCCAAGTTCAGAAACACAACACCCCCCCTTTTGATTGGTTCACCAGAACTTCGAAAATGCCAGATAAAAATCCAAGAGGCCTACTTTCTTCTTTCAGAAAAAATACTATCCTATAAAGATAAAAAAAAAGCGCTACTTTACTTTCGTGCTCCATAAGAATATCAGAATATATTTAGTAAAGTGTAATTCCACTGCCTTTTTTAGATGGATCCCACCAGGCAGGATCATAGCTCCCCAACCAGGGATTGAACTGCACCTCCTGCAAGTGGAAGCACTGTGTCTTAACCACTGTACCTCCAGGGAAGTCTGAGGCTCTGTCTTTAGATGGGGTAGATGCACTCAGGATCATGGAAGCATGTGTCTCTAATTGAAACACTTCCTTTTTTTATAATAGAAGAAAATATGTATCTATATTGCAAGAATAATAATTTTCTAGACTTGTTTCTGGAAGAATCTTCAAGATCATGATGATGATAATGATTTTTATTGACCACTTAGATTACTTCTGTTTTTTTATTATTATAATAATGCTATTAAGAGCATCTTTATATGTAAATCTTAGTCTACATTTCCTATTATTTCCTTTATATAGATTCTCTCTCTCTCTTTTTTTCTGAAGCTTCAAGATTATTACAGGGCATTTCTATGTCCAAGTTATGATTGGAACCCAGTCTCACAACTAACTTAAAAATGTCTTCTAAGGACTTTATGACATCAGAGACAAGGCACAGCCTGGGGAGGGGTTATTTACTGAAAAAGCAGCTGTTTATTTGGTCCTTTTAACTGTCATGAGGATCAGAGGATTCATTCCTGGTTGTTGAGATGACCCAGGTAACCAGACTGGTGATGCTACTTTCAGTTATTTCAAATTCTATTTGTTTCAGCTCTGTAAGAGTGAACTTTTTTGCTTAGCCTATTTACTGGCAAATGGGAGCTGAGAAAATGTTGATTAGAAACTGGTTTCAGGAGTTAAATGCAACAATTTAATTTTAGAGATTAAAAAATTTGAGCGGGAACCAGTCATTTTCCAAATAAGATATCAGAAACTGTTCTTAGACTTAAAGAATTTTATGTTCTGTTCTATTTATTACTTTTCTATATCCTTTCTATGAACTAAAGTTTTTTAAACAAAACTTATGCTCATGGTGGTCATAAACAGAACAGAGGTGTTAAAAATTGGCTTTTTAATTTTTTCTGTTTAAGTCTTGAGTGTAACATCTCTCCGCTCTTAACTGATGGCTGGTTTTAGTCACATGATTTCGACAGGAAAAGGAAAAGAAACATATTTTTAGTCTACTCCTTCTAGAATAATCTCTGGTGGAGTTTTTAATTAGTGCATGGTACCTATAATAGTCTTCCTCTTTCAATCATGCTAAGCTCAACCAAGTCCCTTTGAACAGCAGATATTTTTACAAGCGTCATCCAAAATAAGGGCTCGTTCTTTTCAATAACATTTAAGCATTCGTAGGTCTGCTAGGAAGCCAACAACCCTTAGAAGTATTAGGTGAAGAGTGTCTCAGGATTTCCCTGTGTCAAGATAGTGAATTAATGTATCTTAAGACTCTATTTTTTTTTTTTTTTTGCGGTACACGGGCCTCTCACTGTTGTGGCCTCTCCCGTTGCAGAGCACAGGCTCCGGACGCGCAGGCTCAGCGGCCATGGCTCACGGGCCCAGGCGCTCCACGGCATGGGGGATCTTCCCGGACCGGGGCATGAATCCGTGTCCCCTGCATCGACAGGCGGACTCTCAACCACTGCGCCAACAGGGAGGCCCCTTTAAGACTCTTTGAAGTCTCCAAACATGGCGAGTTTGGAAGAGCTGGCTGAAAAGTGGTGTAACTAAGAACTAAGGGTCGGCTACATTTCAGTTGTCAAGAAGTCTTTTGTTTTTTTATAAGAGAAACTGAACCAGATTCTAGTCTTAGCCCTGATACCAGTGAGCAGTAATGACCTGAAAGTTATGTAATTTCTCTGAGACTTTGTTTTCTAATCTGTAGAATGGGTTTGGCCTAGTGGACATCAATGGTTATTTCCACAGTTATTAATCTATTAAATTGTCATATACTGTACTGTGTTGTTCTATACAACATTGGTACACAAAGTGAGAGCCTTATAGCTAGAAATGAAAAAAATATTAAGGGAACCTAAAATAATACTTACTTAGAAAATTTTTTTTTTCCAAAGCGCATTCTATAAGATTTCCACGTGCTTTTCTTTTTCTTAATTTCACATAATATATGCCTGAATCCCTTCATATATTAATGTATTTCTTCACTGGGTTTTAAATACTGTAAGTTCATACACTGTCTGTTTCAGAAATATTTACTTAGACATTAGTCCTTCTACCTTCAAGGTGAGAGTAGATTATCTACTTCTTGGCAAAGCAACAGTTCATTCAACCGAGTTAGTTAAAATAGCAGTGACAAAATGACTGACTTATTGATTATTTCTATTTCTCAACTAGTTATTTTTGTGTGTAAACATACAGTTTACTATTTTGTTAGAAATTATGCCAATTTTTGGAAGAAAACATCAATGTTATGAAGCCATAAAAACACCTTTGATGCTCTTGTAAAAGATGCACAATCTCTCTCTTGACATACTCTTTCTAATTTCTTGGTAGACAGAGCAGTTAAATTGGCTGAGAGCCGTATCCTCTTAGCCATTCTCTGTTTTAATCATCTCGCTTCTGAAAATACCATCCTCTTGGTACTATGAACAGAGACCCTGTTATAACAGTAAGATTGCCTCTTAGAGGGTCACACTCTGAAGGTAAAGTTCAAGGTTGCCAAGTGCTTAACAATATTAGTATTCACACCTCTTGACTGGAATCTTAAACTTAAAAAAATACTAATTTGTTTAGAGCAGTTTTAGGTTCATGACAAAATTGATAGGAAAAAAAGAGAGAGGTTTCCCATATACCCTCTGCCCCTACACATCCATAGCCTCATCTGTTAACAACATTCTCTACCAGAGTGGTATGTTTGTTATCACTGATGAGTCTATGTTGGGAGGTCATAATTATCCAAAGTCCATAGTTTACCTTACGGTTAACACTCCAGTTTCAAAAATGAACAGATGATGCAAAATGAAAATAAGTAAGGAAACACAAGCTTTAAATGATACATTAAACAAGATGAACTTTATTGATATTTATAGAACCTTCCATCCAAAAACAACAGAATACACTTTCTTCTCAAGTGCTCAGGGAACATTCTCCAGGATAGATCATATCTTGGGTCACAAATCAAGCACTGGTAAATTTAAGAAAATTGAAATCGTATCAAGTATCTTTTCCGACCATAATGCTATGAGACTAGATATCAGTTACAAGAAAATATCTGTAAGAAATACAAACACATGGAGGCTAAACAACACACTACTTAATAACCGAGAGGTCACTGAAGAAATCAAAAAGGAAATCAAAAAATTCCTAGAAACAAATGACAATGAAAACATAACAACCCAAAACGTAAGGGATGCAACAAAAGCAGTTCTAAGAGGGAAGTTTATAGCAATACAATCTTACCTTAAGAAACAAGAAACATCTCAAATAAACAACCTAACTTTACACTTAAAGCAATTAGAGAAAGAAGACAAAAAACCCCCAAAGTTAGCAGAAGGAAAGAAATCATAACGATCAGATCAGAAATAAATGAAAAAGAAATAAAGGAAATGATAGCAAAGATCAATAATATTAAAACCTGGTTCTTTGAGAAGATAAACAAAATTGATAAATCATTAGCCAGACTCATCAAGAAAAAAAAGGAGAATACTGAAATCAATAGAATTAGAAAAGAAAAAGAAGTAACAACTGACACTGTAGAAATACAAAGGATCATGAGAAATTACTACAAGCAACTGTATGCCAATAAAATGGACAACCTGGAAGAAATGGACAAATTCTTAGAAAAGCACAACCTTCTGAGACTGAACCAGGAAGAAACAGAAAATGTAAACAGACCACTCACAAGCACTGAAATTGAAACTGTGATTAAAAATCTTCCAACAAACAAAAGCCCAGGACCAGATGGCTTCACAGGTGAATTCTATCAAATATTTAGAGAAGAGCTAACACTTATCCTTCTCAAACTCTTCCAAAATATAGCAGAAGGAGGAACACTTCCGAACTCATTCTAAGAGGTCACCATCACCCTGATACTAAAACTAGAGAAAGATGTCCTTAAAGAAGAAAACTACAGACCAATATCACTGATGAATATAGATGCAGAAATCCTCAACAAAATACTAGCAAACAGAATCCAACAACAAATTAAAAGGAGAATACACCATTATCAAGTGGGGTTTATCCCAGGATTGCAAGGATTCCTCACTATATGCAAATCAATCAATGTGATATACCATGAAAAGAAATTGAAGGAGAAAAACCATATGATCATCTCAATAGATGCAGAAAAAGCTTTCAACAAAATTCAACACTCATTTATGATAAAAACCGTCCAGATAGTAGGCTTAGAGGGAACTTACTTCAACATAATAAAGGCTAAATATGACAAACCCACAGCAAACTTCGTTATCAATGGTGAAAAACTGAAAACTTTTCTTCTAAGATCAGGAACAAGACAAGGTTGCCCACTCTCACCACTATTATTCAACATAGCTTTGGAAGTTTAGCCACAGTGATCAGTGAAGAAAAATAAATAAAAGCAATCCAAGAAAAGAAGAAGTAAAACTGTCACTGTTTGTAAATGACATGATCCTATACATAGAGTATCCTAAAGATGCTACCAGAACACCACTAGAGCTAATCAATTAATCTGGTAAAGTAGCAGGATACAAAATTAATGCACAGAAATCTCTTGCATTCCTATACACTAATGACAAAAATCTGAAAGAGAAATTATGGAAACACTCCCATTTACAATTGAAACAAAAAGAATAAAATACCTAGGAATAAACCTACCTTTGGAGACTAAAGACCTTTATGCAGAAAACTATAAGACTCTGATGAAAGAAATTAAGGATGATACCAACAAATGGAGAGATATACCATGTTCTTGGATGGGAAGAATCAACATTGTGAAAATGACTATACTACCCAAAGCAATCTACAGAGTCAATGCAATCCCTATCAAACTACCAATGGCATTTTTCACAGAACTAGAGCAAAAAATTTCACAATTTGTATAGAAACACAAAAGACCCTGAATAGCCAAAGCAATCTTGAGAAAGAAAAATGGGGCTTGAAGAAACAGGCTCCCTGACTTCAGACTATACTACAAAGCTACAGTAATCAAGACAGTATGGTACTGGCACAAAGACAGAAATATAGATCAGTGGAACAGTATAGAAAGCCCAGAGATAAACCCACACACATATGGTCACCTTATTTTTGATAAAGGAGTCAAGAATATACAATGGAGAAAAGACAGCCTCTTCAATAAGTGGTGCTGGAAAAACTGGACAGCTACATGTAAAAGAATGAAATTAGAGCACTCCTTAACACCATACACAAAATAAACTCAAAATGGATTAAGGACCTAATTGTAAGGCCAGATACTATCAAACTCTTAGAGGAAAACATAGGCAGAACACTCTATGACATAAATCACGGCAAGATCCTTTTAGACCCACCACCTAGAGAAATGGAAATAAAACTAAAAATAAACAAATGGGACCTAATGAAACTTAAAAGCTAAGGAAACCATAAAAACATGGAAAGGCAGCCCTCAGAATGGGAGGAAATATTTGAAAACGAAGGAATTGACAAAGGATTAATCTCCAGCATTTACAAGAGCTTATGAAGGGCAATATCAAAAACACAAACAACCCAATCCAAGAATGGGCAGAAGACCTAAACAGACATTTCTACAAAGAAGATATACCGATTGCCAACAAACACATGGAAGGATCCTCAACATCACTAATCATTTGGGAAATGCAAATCAAAATTACAATGAGGTATCACCTCACACGGGTCAGAATGGCCATCATCAAAGAATCTACAAACAATAAATGCCTCAGAGGGTGTGGAGAAAAGGGAACCCTCCTGCACTGTTGGTGGGAATGTAAATTGGTACAGCCACTATGGAGAACAGTATAGAGGTTCCTTAAAAAACTAAAGATAGAATTACCTTGTGCCCCAGCAATCCCACTCCTGGGCATATACCCTGAGAAAACCGTAATTCAAAAAGAGTCATGTACCACAATGTTCATTGCAGGTCTATTTACAATAGCCAGGACATGGAAACTACCTAAGTGTCCATCGACAGATGAATGGGTAAAGAAGATGTGGCACATATATACAATGGAATATTACTCAGCTATAAAAAGAAATGAAATTAAGTTATTTGTAGTGAGGTGGATGGACCTAGAGACTGTCATACAGAGTGAAGTATGTCAGAAAGAGAAAAACAAATACCATATGCTAACACATATATATGAAATCCCCCCCCGCCAAAAAAAGGTTCTGAACAACCTTAGGGGCAGGACAGGTTAAAGACAGAGGTAGAGAATGGACTTGAGGACACGGGGAGGGGAAAGCGTAAGCTGGGATGAAGTGAGCGAGTGGCATTGACATATATACACTACCAAATGTAAAATAGATAGCTAGTGGGAAGCAGCCGCATAGCACAGGGAGAGCAGCTTGGTGCTTTGTGAC
The DNA here is from genome assembly GCF_011762595.2 of Tursiops truncatus. Taxonomy (NCBI): domain Eukaryota; kingdom Metazoa; phylum Chordata; class Mammalia; order Artiodactyla; family Delphinidae; genus Tursiops; species Tursiops truncatus. Next base: position 128,181,046 of record NC_047037.1, on the reverse strand, counting down.
CACCTAGAAGGGTAGATAGGGAGGGTGGGAGGGAGACGTAAGAGGGAAGAGATATGGGGATATATGTATACATATAGCTGATTCACTTTGTTATACAGCAGAAACTAACACAATATTGTAAAGCAATTATACTCCAGTAAAGATGTTAAAAAAAATGTGTCTATCCGTCCACAAGTGGATGACACTTCTGTTGTCTAGAGGGATTTTCTCTCTAACGTTTTCAGAATTACATAACTTAAAAATTCATTTTAAACCAGTAATGTGGTAGCAGTATTGTGACTGTAGAATGTAACTTCATTATGGACATTTCCTTTGAAGGTTAAATACAGTTGTGTGGTGTGTGTGTGTGTGTGTGTGTGTGTGTGTGTGTGTGTGTGTGTGTGTTTACGTGTTTACACAGGATCACCCAAAGTAAGCTAATGTGTAGTTTTATCATTACTCATGGGCTTGTAAGGTTTTAAACCCATTCTGTACAAACTGCAATACATCCCACATAGACTCAGAGAAGCTGTGCACAGGGGTCTGGTCAGCACTTTTACAGGTGAGCACAGTGGGGCTCAGCGTGGTTTAGTAGCTTGACCACAGTCACATGATCAGAAAGACGGAATGGGCTTCCCCACCTGGGTCTTGCAACATAGCACTGGGTTTACTGCCCTTCCTCATAAAGTTTTCCTCCCCAGGCCAAAGCAATTCCCTATATCCAAGCATATTTTCAATTTGTCTCGTCCCCCTTCACCTCCATATTGAAAGCACCAGCTACACCTGTAGACTCCATGGCCACAACATATGTGACAGATCCCTCTTGAAGTGTCCATCCTCATTACTAGTTGAAGGCATCTTCACATCCTGATGCACTCTTGCAAGTGATTTTTGACTGGGTATCCTGCTTCCTTCTATTCTCTGCTCCTTTAAACCTTTCTCCACAGGCAGGCTGAGTATTCTCTTCTCCTTCACACCTTTCTCCACAGGCAGCCAGGTGATTTTTATAATAGTCTTGAAGCCTTCCAAAAGCTTGTCTTCTCACCTACTATAAAATCCCCATGTGTGAAATATTGCAGATCCTCCATGGGTTAGCCTGCCTGGCTCTCAGACCTCTGTCCTCCACCCTCTCCCTCCCCTTCTTCACTTCTAACAGTGGGGCTTCTTTGTGCTCTTCAAGCAAGTCGAGATGCTTCCCTCCCTCAGGGTTTTTGTACGGGCTCTTACATTTTTCTGGAATGCTTTCTCTAATTCCGTAGAATTTCATATAGTGAGATTAAATTTTTAGATTGGCTCTAGCTTAATATTACCTCTTTCCGACAGCCCAATATAAAACAGCTTCTCAGACACTTTCTATCACATCACTCTACTGTGATTCTCAACATAGCTATTTTATAAGCTATCCTTATCACACATACATTCCTTTATTTTAAACGTCTATTTTCTGTTGATCTTCTTCATATCAGCATGTATGGTGGTGAGCAAGGCTTTGCTTATCTTATTCACCTCTGCTTTCTCAGTGCCTAGCAATATTTATGAATGAACACAGGGGTGATGCTAGGTCTAATTTTTCCTGTTTAATACATCATGCTTTCTCGTTATAATACAGCTTACTGAAATGACAGGCGTTCACCCCGTGGCGAGGAATGAGGACTCTGAAGGCAGATATACACGGCTCAAATCCAAGCTCGATTAGTCACTAGCAGGGGAACTTTAGACAAGTGAGTTTCTCAGAATCTCAGTGTCCTCCTCTGTAAAATAGAGAGAGCTAATAATAGTATCCACCTCATGGAGTTGTTGAGACAAACGTGTAAACATGGCAACAATGATAAAGTACAGAGAACCCTGCCAGCCACATAGTAAACCCTTATGTGTCAGCTGTTCTTACTGTAGGATGTGTATATATAATCTAGGTCATATAGTTTTGTTATATATAAAAAACAGGACATTTATATTCTTTTATTACTTATATATATCTACATTATAGACGTAATGTTAGCTATTTTTCTTATTCTATTATTTGATAGAGTAGCAAATAGAAAGTGTTACAAGATTTGTGAAATACCATAAAATAGATGCCAGCCAGCCACTCTTTTCTTAGCTGGCTCTGTTACAAGATTCAGATAGGTGCCGCCTGGTAGCCAGCCTTCCTTCCTTCCTTCCTTCCTTCCTTCTTTCCTTCCTCCCTCCCTCCTCACCCTCCCTTTGTCTCTCTATTTCAAATAGCTTTTATTTATTTATTGTAAGAACACTCAACATGAGGTCTACCCTCTTAACATTTATTGAAGTGCACAACACAGCACTGTTAACTATAGGCACGATGTTGTACAGCAGATGTCTAGAACTTAAAACTCTGTGTAACGGTTTTGATGAAGTTAACACCTCCGGTAGAACGTGCAGTTAGACAAACTTCCTAAAGGTGACAGCAGAGGTCTAAGGTTTGGAAAAAGCTCCAGGGTCCTTGCAGACACCCTGTATTATTTGAAGGGGGGAGAAAAGTTATCCCATGGGTCTGCTTTCGTATCTTAAAATTCCCTTTCATTATTATTGCTGGGAAGGGGTGTGTCATGGTATTTCGGGAAGCTTCCCTAATGCAAATATATCTGGGAGGCGGGAGCTTTCTGTTATTCATCAAAACCTCAGGCAAAATGAGAGCACTGGTGCATTAATAGGATGCAAGGAAGTGGAACTGGGGGTGGACGTGAGATAGCGGCGGGTAGCAGGAAGAAAAAGGCTTGGGTTTGGGCGCGTCCCAGAACGCCTTGATCTGCAGGGAGGGGCACAGCCAGGAAAAGCCAGAGCTGAACCCTCTCTAAATCACGGGGCCAAGCAGTTCCCTCTTGGCCGGGTCTAAGGTTTGAACACCTAGAAAAACGTCATTTATAAAGTTTAAATAACATGTAGATTCCACAGTGTTTATGTGTACATATCAGGTTCTCTGTATTTATTAGAGATCAGAGGAGTAATAAAATGGATGAAGGAGACCAGGAATATTGTCAAGGGTTCAGATAGTAGTGACTCTTTGCAATTAAATGTGAAGTACTTAGTATGCACCACTAGAGAGCGGTATTACCCCACAAAATGTTTACACCAAAAGGTTCCATCTTGTAAGCTAAGTGGACCGCCTACTACCACGCGTGTTTCCCGTTTGTAGCAGTGATTGGAATTATGCCTATAAGGAGCAATTATTCTTTATTTGCACTTTTTTCCATAAATGAAAAATACACCTTTTTCTGGGTTGTTGTTGCTAATAGTGGCTGCTTTAGGTATACTTCAGTTGTTGTCTGGGATTATTAGATGGGGGCCTAAATGTTGTATTGTCTGTGACTCTATGCATTTTATGATTCAAAATTATCAGCGAAAAAAACAACAACAACTAAGCAACATGTGAACTGATGTCTAAAACCCTCACGGCCAGAATATATCAACTGCTGCAAAATTGCAAGACAAAATAACATAAAACTGTTTGGTTCATAATTTACTCTTTTTGATTTGCAGTCTATGGCTTTTCCTAATAGCATAAAACAAAATGGTTACAAAATATCGTTCGTATGGTTTACGCATTTTATAACCATTTGTGTATAAAACAGCCCTCTGTAAGTGCATTTAGGGGTTGAAGAGTTTGCCAAGGTGATTATCAAATAAGATAATGTATGTAAACTATCTAGCTCAAGTTGTACACATAGCAGGGATCATAAAAAATGGAGGCTGCTGCTCCATTTATTAAGAGAAATAATAGATTAGGGAATAGGTACAACAGTCCTTTAATAGGTACAACAGGATCAGCCAAACAGTGAAATATCAGGCCGATGCTTTAGTGGAAACCACTATATCAGGGCAGGAAAAACAACAAAACATTCTATCTTCAAGAGACACTCCAGACCACAGTGTTCAGCAATGAACCGTTAACACCTCTTGAGAATAGCAAATCCATATTTTTCTATTTTGCTCGATTTGGATTAAATCTCCAGGGAAAACTTAAAAGAACACTTCTGGGGGCAGTTTTTGCTGGCATCTGCTGAGCGTCTGGTTTCTTGGACAGCTTCAAAGCAATAGAATATTTGGTAGCCATAGTGACATTGCAGCTTCAAGACACTATTGGACTGTATAGAGCATAAGAGGCAAAGATGAGTGGCCTTAATGGCTGGGATCATCCAATTTTCACCGTCTTCTCTTGTTTTAGACTTCTTCCTCCTCCTAGTAGGTATAGATGGGGCGAATTCCTTAAGTAAGGTCTCTTGTTTGGACTGCTTTAGACTCTAGCCATTCTTCAAGCTTTTTCCTCCCTCCCTCCCTCTCTTCTTTCCTTCCTTCCTTCACCTCCCTCTCTCCCTTCCTTTTTTCTTTCTGGGCATCCTAATGCCTTGTTTCTTATTGTATTCTCTTCATTTTAGATCCAAACATTAGAAGCAAATACTTTATTTAACCTATTTCCTGTTATGGAATGAATTGTATCCCCTCTTTCCATATACATGTTGAAGTCCTCAATCCCAGTAGTTCAGAATGTAACTCTATTTGGACAGGTCTTTAAAGAGGTATTTAAGGTTAAATGAGGTCATCAAGGTGGCCCTAATCTAATGACTGATGTCCTTATAAAAAGACATTAGGACACAGACACACAGAGGGGAGACCCTGTGAAGACACGGAGAAGACGGCCATCTATAAGCCAAGGAGAGAGGCCTCAGAAAAAAAAAAAAAAACCTGCTGACATCTTGATCTTGGACTTCCAGCCTCCAGAACTGTGGAACAATAATCTTCTGTGGTTTAAGTGGCCCAGTCTGTGGTACTTTGTTACAGCCGCCCTAGCAAATGAATACATCCCCTTAGAATATACATAAATAATGGAACACTTCAGGAATTTGTGCCTCATCCCTGCTCAGGAGCCGTGCTGATCTTCTCCATATCAGTCTAATTTTAGTATATGTGCTCCTGAAGATAGCACTCCCTGTAGATTCCTTAACCCCCAAATTTACCAAAGTTTTTTTTTTTTAAAACTGGGCTTTGCTGGAGTTAGGGTCTCACCCCTGCTGTGGCCACATCCCACCCATTGCTGCCCACTTAGCAGTTGCATGAGTGCGAGCCGACACCGAATCACAGTATTTCTGAGCAGTTTCAGGGCCCCTCTACTAGGTACAGCATGTTGATTCACTTTCAAATTTAACATCACCACATGTGCAAAAGCATCATCAAGAAACGGAACAAACTTAAAAATGTGCATGTGGGTGGGAAGGAATCGGGACCGTGACTAAAGGGAAAATATTGGTCAAAAACTTTCTCTTACTGTTGTGCTGGCAAAATGTTTCTCCCTCAATAGAATGACCACATGTCTATAGAGCTCATTAAAATTCCCCTGTTTGGGTGAAAATACTGAAATAAAATACTGCAGATGGCAGCATGACATTACACATGATGATTTTGGAGCAAAGCCACTGCATCATTGTCCCACTTTCCTTTTTTTTTTTTTTTTCCTAGTGGGTAAGTTACTGGAACCTTTTAAAAAATGATTATTTATGGTGAAAACTTGGATAGGCAATTATGCCTGTTTTTCAAGTTCACTTCCATGGCCTGTACGACAAAGTACCAATCAGCAACATCCCCTTGAAAAGACTCTAGGCAAATGCATTGTTATTCTAGCTACCCACCAGGAGAATCCCAAGTTTAGATTTCAACCTATTTTGAAATTCAACTTCAGAGATGTGCCCAACCTTCTTTGAAGTTCCTAAAGATAAGTTTACCAAATGTTAACAAAGAAATAATTGTTCTCAGAACTTATGGCAACAAAGTGATGAGACTGAGAGCTGCCTTTTAGACTGATGCACACATGCTACTCTGTAAGGGACATACAGACACAGTTCAATGTTCCCCCATTCAATTTTTTTTTTTTTTTTTTTCGGTACGCGGGCCTCCCACTGTTGTGGCCCCTCCCGCTGTGGAGCACGGGCTCCGGACGCGCAGGCCCAGTGGCCATTGCTCACGGGCCTAGACGCTCTGCGACATGTGGGATCCTCCCGGACCAGGGCACGAACCCGTGTCCCCTGCATCGGCAGGCGGACTCTCAACCACTGTGCCACCAGAGAAGCTCCCCCCGCCATTCATTTTTAACCAGAAAAAATCATTGCTTTGGGAACTCCAATAATGACTGTTTTCAGAAAAATCTCTAAACACCAGGTCAGCAAATTTTTTCTCTTCAGGTTCAGGCAGTAAATATTTTCAGGTTTTGGGCCACATGACCTCTATCATAACTCTGCCTTATACCCGAAAGCAGCCATGGACAATATGTACACCAACTGGTGTGGCCGTGTTCTAATAAAACTTTATTTATAAAAGCAGGTGGACAGATTTGGCTGTACATAGTTTACCAATGTCTGCTGTAAACCTGGGCTTGCTAACTCTCTGTGGAAGACTCCCTGTATTAAGTTTGAACTCTTCTGTGGACATTTTGCCCTCCCTCATCTTTTTTTTTTGTTTGTTTCCCACACTTACATGCTGCTACAATTCGTATATATTTCAAGCATGACCCTGTGTCATTTTTTTTTGGGCTAAAATGTTGAGCTTGAGACACATTTAATCATAGTGTTGGCCTGGGCTTATTACATTTTTTCTTATTTCTTCCCATGGGGCCCATCTGGCTTGGGTTCAACCTTAGGAATAAGGGTTTGGATTTGTGTCTGCGCTTGTTTTGAAACTGGCCCAGTAAGTATGAAGGTAATGGAGCAAATGCTCTTCAGGTACCTTGGAGGTAAAGCATGTGTCTAGTAAGCAAACAACCAGCTTAGGGAGTTATTTACATTGGTAATTATATTAGAGGTCACATAAACATGCATTTATGAACAGTGCCCTGTACGTAATAACATGCATCAAGCAATTTTCAAAAAGGTGATGTGTTTACTAATATGCTTATCAACAGTCAGGTTCCATAAGAGGCTAAATCCAATTACAGTTCACTCAAGGCCAATGTCTAATCTCTGGCCGAAGATGGTCCAGGTGTTGATAATGATGATGAGTTTGTGTAAGTCAGCAAACATGATCTCCTCAAGTCTACCTTAAGGCAGACCTGAACCCTGGTTGGCCCCAGACTGTCTTCCTTCTTGAAGGGATTCCCTTGAAGGGAATTGAGCTGTTAGGCTGTTTCCCACCTGCCCACACTGGAGCAGACCCCAGAAGAGTAAAGCAAATCATTTCCAGGAACTTCTTCTGTGGAAGGTATATATGGAAGGATGCTTTTTTTTTTTTTTTTGCGGTACGCGGGCCTCTCACTGTTGTGGCCTCTCCCGTTGCGGAGCACAGGCTCCAGACGCGCAGGCTCAGCGGCCATGGCTCACGGGCACAGCCGCTCCGCGGCATGTGGGATCTTCCCGGACCGGGTCACGAACCCGTGTCCCCTGCATCGGCAGGCGGACTCTCAGCCACTGCGCCACCAGGGAAGCCCGGAAGGATGCTTTTGATAGCTTCTGGCGTCACTTTAATTCTAAGGTTATAAGAACGTTATAGAAGTGATGACCTTGAGCATGAAACTGAAGCTAGTTAAGGATATCTCTTCTGTCACATAAAATCCACACATACTATACTTGATATACATTGTATGGATTAATTTTTGAATAAACTCCATCATACATATGTGGACTATGGTACCCATGGGCTGAAAAGTGGCCAGAAATCTGTGGTTGGTCTTCAAATCTTGACCTGGAGTCATCTGAATTCCTGCTTTGTGTCAGCTCTCATAGGAAAGTAAAGACATTCCAGAGGCTTACCTGTACAATAAAGGACTTTGTCTGTTTTTATCTTTCTTGCCAGTTTAGAAATCTTATTGCGTGAGCTGAGTTGCAGAAATAGACAAAACTACGTAGAGAAACCTGCTTCATGGAACAGCCTTGGAAAGTGTGGTGACTAAGATATAGATAGGCTTTATGTAAGGGGAATTTCCATTATAAATATACTCAAAGGACCAGAGAAATGAATTCACATGAAAAACATACATTGGGTGCTTGGAAAGTGTACTTTCTATAGATAGGTTGTGTAAAATCATATCAAGGGAATTCTCCAGGGGAAGACTCAAAAATTTGTTCAAGGCGTTGGTATCAAAAATTCTGCTAATTTGTTTTAATTATTGGCTGAAACTTGATGGAAAGGGGAAAAAAAATCCTCCAAATGATACAAAGTGGACCTTTTTTCCTCATGCTCCACAGAAGTTTTTTGGAAACATTTTCCATTTCCACCCTTATTTGGCAAGCTTTGAATATGTATATTCAGTGCATACCTAAATGTCTTTCCTAGATTCTGGAACTGTGCTGTCCAATAATGGTAGCCACTAGCCAGGTTACTCTTAGGCACTTAAAATGTGACCACTGCAACTAAGGAACTGAATTGTTAATTCTATTGAATTCTAGTTACTTTTATGGAATTTCACATGTGGCTGTTGGCCACCTTATTGGGACATCACAGGTATAGAACATTTCCATCATTGCAGAAAGTTCTATTTAGATCTTGCCCAGTTCTAGAGTGTGACAGGTCAATATTTTGCTCATAGAGTTGTTTTTAATATTAAAGACTTTGTTTTCTACCAACTGACAAAGTTTAAAAAAGAGTGTTGTGGAAAAGACAACTTAACTCCCATTTTATCCAAACCTTCTTAACGTTTGCTCAAACTGCTTTTCCCCCCACTATTCTGAGTAATTCTGTTTGTTCTTGTCTGTAGCATTTTATATTTAGTTCATTCTAATGTAGTTAAATACAAATATACAAATATCAGGAAACACTTCTTTAATTAGTTGTGCTTGAAATGTCCTCACGAATCCTTCCTGCAATAACTGAGTGACCCATTCCATATTCTCAGTGGGAAAAACAAAAAAGAGAAAGACCTGTTTTCTTCATTCATGCCAAACAGGAAAATGCTGTGGTTTGGCAATAGAAAATTAAGAGAGAGGAAGCTTTTTAGATCTTCAAAATGGAGTAACAAAACATGTCTGTCAACTTATTTTGCTCTTCTTCCTAATTTCTCAAGAGAGCATCTGTGAATACCTAATTTAACTTTTTTTGGGTTCTCACTTTAAGACACATTAGCTTCAGGAAAAAAAGACCTTTACTTATTTTTAAATCATGGTTTACAACCTAGTGTGGGTATATTTCAGGATGTGGCTGATGTTCCCAATAAGGTCGTATACCATCAAAATGGTCATTTTCTGATAATGCTATCAAGAAAAACTAATGGAAAGCAAGATGCGTTAAAATTACTAGAGCCCAAGATCCTTGAGGGCACCAATCCTGTCTGTTTTGTCCCCATGGTAAACCCAGGTGCCCCCAAGTGCTTGTGCTATATGGAGCTTCTATGCCATTTCTTTTTCTGTTTCTTTCTTTTTTTTTTTTTTTGCGGTACGCGGGTCTCTCACTGTTGTGGCCTCTCCCGTTGCAGAGCACAGGCTCCGGAAGCGCAGGTTCAGCGGCCATGGCTCACATGCCCAGCCGCTCCGCGGCATGTGGGATCTTCCCGGACCGGGGCACAAACCCGTGTCCCCTGCATCGGCAGGCGGACTCTCAACCACTGCGCCACCAGGGAAGCCCTGCCATTTATTTTTTTTAATAATTTTTTTTTACATCTTTATTGAATTATAATTGCTTTACAATGTTGTATTAGTTTCTGCTGTACAACAAAGTGAATCAGCTATATGTATACCTATACCCCCTCCCTCTTGAGCCGTTTAAATGTGAGTCAGTTTGTATACTATTACGGGATAAGAAATGTTATTACTGCAGAAATTTGGGAAACAGGGTCATCTTGTAATGATTTTCTTAGGTCCTAGGCCCTCCTGTTTTGGGGATCAGGCAGAAACTTGGGATAAGTAGCCCCAAGGGTAAGGGCCCAGGCTCCTGGCCTCTCCATGTAACTGTTTCCTGTGTCACAGAAAGGTGTCTCTCTAACACAGACCCAAGTGTTAGAGATGGACAGATTTAACTGTCCCAACTGGCATTTACACTTTAAAGAAATACTTAACTTACTGTCTTTTTTTCCTCCCAGATTTACTGAGCTGCTATTAACATACAACACTGTATCAGTTTCAGATGTACAGCGTAATGATTTGACTTACATATATCATAAAGTGATGACCACAGGCAGTTTAATGAACATCCATCAACTCATACAGGTACAAAATTAAAGAAATAGAGCAATTATTTTTTTCTTGTGGTGAAAACTCTTAGGATTTACTCTCTTAAGAACTTTCATATATGATGTGGAACCGTACTCATCTTTCTTTTTTTTTCATAGTTTCAACTTTTATTTTATTTTTAACATCTTTATTGGAGTATAATTGCTTTACAATGGTGTGTTAGTTTCTGCTGTGCAACAAAGTGAATCAGCTATACATATACATATATCCCCATATCCTCTCCCTCTTGCGTCTCCCTCCCACCCTGCCTATCCCACCCCTCTAGGTGGGCACAAGGTACTCATCTTTCTGACTGATGTGAAATAGGAAGACAGGGAGAGGGGAGTCCTCCCTAGGCCCATATCAACAAACAGTTTCCCTTTCCTTTCCTATACTGTCTCATCCTTGAAAAATACATCAGCAATATTGCACCCTACTAAAAGATTGCCAACACCTTTTCCACGTAATAGCTATCAACATACTTAATAGACTTCAGCTGTCTTTTTGGGCGATCTGGCAATAAACCTAACTAAAAAAAAAAAGTCAGATTTTTAAAAAGAAATTCTGCTTTATTGCTTAAATGTGGAAATAATACAGACCACCAGCTAAGCTAATAGATTTTTGAGAACGAAAGTTGAACACACACATAAAGGGAAGGTGACAAAATAGATTAATGCATAAAAAGGGGCCCAGATCTGCTGGCAAGTCATTGCTATTCTGAACTCTCCACCCTCAACAATGGTCTGAAGAAGCTAAAAAACAATCTGTAAACCCTCTAATAATGCTATCTCCAAGTAAATAAAAACACAGTGCAATTCACTTCTCCATGTCTCTCCAGCTGCTCTTGACTGCATTTCTCCCTGCAAAGGACTCTTTACTTTGAGCACCCCTCTTAGTCTTCTTGGATGCTGGGTGTACATTACTGGCTAGAGTCCAATCAGCAATGGAAACTTCTGAGCACTTTGGCAGACCTGGATTGAGGAATTATGCATAGCTTGGTAAATTTAGCCATTGAGCTGAGTTGTGAGAGCTGTAAAGTGGTGTATATAGAGAAAGACACATTCTCAACAGCTGTTGAAAGTCCTTAAAACAAATATATGTTCCCTACAAGCTTTTATTCTAAAGTTGGTGCACATTTCCAAGGTGGCCCAGGAATCACACAGCAGCTCATCTTTTTCTTTCTTAACATTCTCTGAACTAATTAAGCTCTGAAAAACCATTTAAACACAAGTAGGCCAGGATTTCAACACTTCCAAAAATTAAAAAAATAAAGAAGAGGCTGATATTTGAAATCTTGTTTTCCCTGGCCCTGCCCCCAAAGCCTCAAAAACATTTAGTAATAAATAGAGGACCGAGGACAGAAAATCCTTTTTCCCTCCTAAAAAACTTTTTGTATTAGCTTTGTATTAGTAGGGACTCTTGTCTCTTTCTACTTCTGAGTTTATGGGTAGCCTGTTCAAAACATCCTTAACTCCTCAATTTTGCACATGGAAGGGAGATGAGCATTCTGAGGACTTATTATAAAGATAAGATTTAAACCTCCGTGAATCTTGAAATATCAGTAAGGGAAAGGAAATCTATCTGCCAGTTTTGACTTTCTCATCTGGACTGGTTGTGGCTTTTATTTCCTTTGCATCTGCCTCTCTCAGTCTTTTCTTTGGGAACAAACACAATCAGCAGGATTTCTAGAAAGGATATTAGTGTACTCAGGTTTCCGGTTTGGGAACAGCAAGTTCCCCCTCTTGGTGCCCCTTGAAGTGAGGTGTGAAAGCATCCTGGTGTTTTATTGCACTGATGAGAGATCAGGAGGCAAAGATAGACTAGGCTTTGTGGAATGGAGTAGCCAGAAAATAAAGGTGGCTGATCTACTTCTAGGGGCAGTGTGGGTCTGACATTTACTGCCTGCCCATCCATATTCTCATGCTTGGAATTAGAAATAGGCTTGCTCTCTAGGTCACGTCGTTGCAGCGAGAGCAATTGAGGTGTTGCTGCTAGACTCTAAGCAAGACTCATGCATGCTGTCTGGGACAGATTGCAAGAGATGGTCTCAACCCTTCACCCCTCCTTGTGTCTATGCCTCCTTGCAATATGACTTTGCAGTTCTTTCCATCAAAAGGTAGCATCTATTTCCCCACTGTCTGCATTTGGGCTGACCTGCTTTGGTCTTTAGAATCTGGTAGATGTGCTGATGAAGCAGTGGAGCCTAGGCCTGTACCATGGGCAGAATTCCAATGTGACCTGCAGCGGCCCTCACCCTTGTGTAATCCTCTTGCCTTGACTGCTTTCAGCACCTGTGAAAATGATGAGCCATCGTTCTTGTGATTGATTATAAGAGGGATTTTGCAGATATAATTAACTTCCTAAATCAGTTATCCTGAAGAGGGAGATTATCCAGGTGGTCTTGATCTAATCAAGTAGCCCTTAAAATCTGGGTCTAGAGATCAGAGACAGAGGAAGTCAGAGATCTGAGGCATGAGGAGGATTTGAAGTGTCCTGGCTGGCTGGAGTGAGCCTTGTGGTAAGGAGTGTGGGTAGCCTCTACTTGCTGGGAGTGAATTCTGGCTGATGGCTAGCAAGGACACAGAGACCCCAGACCTACAACTGCAAGGAACTGAGTTTTGCTGACACCAACAATGAGATTGGAAGCAGACATTTCCACAGCCCTCCCCGCCCCCACCCCCAGAGTTTCCAGACAAGAACTCAGCCTGGTTAGTTTTCAGCCTTGCGATGCCCAGAGCAAACAGTCATGTTGTGCTGAACTTCTGATTTACAGAACCATGAGCTGATAAACAATTGTGTTAAGGTGCTAAGTTCATGGTAATTGTTACGTAGCAATAGAAAGATAAGACAGTCTCTAAAGACCTGTGCACTTCTAGTCTCTCCTGGAAAATTGCCAAGGTCATGAGACCATGCCTGGACTAGCCTACCAGAGGCTGAGAGGCCCCCTGGAGCAGAGCTGAAGAACCCCTGCTGACAGCTGGCCGACGTCTAGAAGCAGAGCCATGTAACAAACCCATATTTGACCCCAGGTGTCTGAGGCAGCTCAGCCCATTGTAAAAACATTCAGCTTATCCTAGTCTAGGTCGCTGTCCTGCAGACTCATGTGTACTGTGGTCTGAACATCTATGTCCCCACCCAGATTCACATGTTAAGTCCTAACACCCAGTGTGATGGCATTAGGAGGTGGGGTCTTTGGGAGGTGATTAGGGCATGAGGGAGGAACCCCCAGGAATGGATTAGTGCTCTTATAAAAGGGGATCCAGAGAGATCCCTTGGTCCTTCTGTCATATGATGCAATTTATGAACCAGGAAGCAGGTCCTCACAAGATACCAAATCTGCCAGCACTGTGGTCTTGGGCTTCCCAGCATCCCAAACTATGAGAAATAAGTTTTTGCTGTTTCTAAGCCACCCAGTCTGTGGAATTTTGTCAGAGCAGCCTGAATGGATTAAGACAATGAACTATATAAAGGATTGCTGTTGGACCATTCTGTTTTGGGATGGTGTGTTACATAGCTGTGTCTAATTGATACGTTGGCTACCCTCATGAGCAGGCACTATATTTTTGATGTCTGCACTTAAAGCTAACATGTATATTATTACATTAGAAAGGATGGAAGCTGCTGTGCTGAAGATATGCAGCTTTTCTCTGCCTGGCGATGAGACCTCATTTCAATGAGCCATTCAAGTGGCATTCTACCTTAGAGCAGATGAAAACGGTGGTATGGTTTGATCAGGATTACTGCACAGGCTATGCCAAAATTCCTCATTGTCTCTCTAATTCATGGTAGATACATGATCAATTTATAAACATTCGTTATGATCAGGAGCTCAGGGTACATTATTTTAACAACTCAACTTTTTTTCAATTGTAAATATGATTGCAAATTGTAAATATGTGAAAAAAAGCAAATTGTCTTGCTGAATTTCTGATTATTGTCTAAAACAGACAGGCTACTGCAAAAATGTAAAAGAAATGTAGAAGATGAAGATGAAAAGATTTCAATGGTGCACTAATATTGGAGTTTAAAGTTTATGGACATTTAAAAATAAGTGCAGCGTCTCTGTGTGTGAGTCAGAATTGTCCTCAATAAACTCAAGCACGCTGTTTTGCAAACTTGGGAGTCTTCTTCCAAAGGACACAAGCCATTTTGTGTTCCCTAGATGAACAGGTAGGTCTGTGAAACAAAGATGTGGGTTGCTCAATTTCATTTTGAGCTCCTGATATGGATATCTTGGTTTCAGAAATTGCCATTTGTGTAGTATTTCAGTAATAGGAAGACTGCTACAGCATCTAATGCAACTATCTCCATCAAGGAGATATGATCACGGCTCACCGCAACCCCCAAATTAACTAAGAAATGAGAGAACAGGCATCTGTGGATGGAGGTTGCTGTAAGACTAGTGTGAAGGAGGAAATAGATCAGCAACAGGGCTGCCATTGCTGGGGGATTGGGTGGGGAGAGTGCTGTGACACGGGAAGAATAAACAGTGGCTTATGAACAACAACAAGCAGGCTATTAAAAGGTTGAACAGGGAAAAATGTCTGTGTGTGAGAAAACTGGGGGTGGGGAAGTGGGTAGGGAACTTAATTCAAAACATTAGTGACTCATAGAGAAAGGAGAACAAAATGTAAGGTGACAATAGAGGATATGTATTCAAGTTCAAGTTCAACAGCAGAGAAGCTGTGATTGCATCACTGATTTCACTCGTACGGGGACTTGCAGGGGTGCCCCAGGGAAGGCTATCTACTGGATGCTTCATGTGCTTGATGGGATATTCAAATGGAGGCTGCTGTGGAGGCTTAGATGAGAAACGGAGTCAATATTACCTAAGAGGAATTCTGCTACATCCAGGTAAATGAAGACTGTGGAATTTGTATAAACACTGTTGCTGCCCATTTGTACCGTTTGTGTCAGTCAAGGGGGACGTAATGAACAGGGGGGCAAACCAACCCCTAGGAAGGCCTCCATCTTGCATAGACCCTATTCTAGAAGAATCTGGGTATTGCCAAGAAGCAACATTTGTTTTTGAGGGAGAGATACGTTTCTGGGGGACACCTGGAAGAGGGGGATAATGACTAGGGCTTAGCTAAAGTCTAGATTTTGCTTGTGCAGATGGACTCTTTCTCTCTGGAGTGTGGAGAATCTCAGAGGATTTGGGTGTATAGGAAGGTTGTTGACGGTCATCCATTCCACTGGTCTCTCTAGGAACCATTATTCACACAAGCTCCTTTATCTTGACCTGTGGACCCCCGTCTAGTCCCTTTCTGCACCCCAAACCTCATGCCTACAACCTTCTTTTGTTCTGGGCAAGGGAAGAGCAGCTTATTGAACTGGGTCTCAGAGAGATGCACAGGTATGTCCATGACTCAGAGTCTTCTGCCTCTTGAATCCCCTTCACACGTAGAGCCCCTCCTCGAAGACCCCAGGTGACCTGAGACATCCCTTTACGATAGCACTCATTGCATTGTTTTTGGCAATCCACTTGTTTTTCCCCCACACTGGACTGTGTTCCTGGCACACGAATTCTCTGTTTTATGTATCTCCTACCCTCATCACACATCACAGTGCCTGGCACACAACGAACACTCAAATATCCATTGAAAAAATCAGACTAAATATGGAATTACACATATGACCATAATTTGGTTAAAATTTTTCTTTTTGTCCATTTCCTTAGGACGTGAAATCTTGAAGACACAAAGGTCTACATGGATTATATTTCTGTGCAGCATGTAAGGCTAGAAATAGCTGTTGTACAGACCTGGTACTTCAAAGGCAGCAGGAAGTGAAGTGTCGCCATCTTTGATCTACAGCCTATATCAAAGAACAAAAGGGCAGGGGAGACTGGGTAGCTGATGAAAGCAATTATCTTGTTTCAAGTTCAAAGCAGAGCTTTTGTGACATGTTATCAGGAGTGACACATCCCACCCATGCACTCTGGACAAACCTTTGGATGTCACCATCTTTGTCCGGGCTGCAAGCTATTGGTGAGTCTCGGGCTGGAAGCACCAGCTGTACGGTCCTGAGGTGTTCTACAGCCTTCCCTGGCAGAAGCTGTTGACACCAGTGACTGCTTGCTTCTAAGCCAGGTATGTATTTTATTTTCTGGCAGAGATATTGTTTCATCACTGTCATAAAGCTTCAGATTTAGGGGACATTTCAGGACACGGAAAGAACAATCAAGTTTCATTCCTGAAAACTTTTCACTGACAAGTATATCTTCATCAAATAGTTGGTTCCAATCAGGTTCTGAATATGAGGAGGTATAATTATAGGTCGGAGTAAGGCACTTTTTCAGGGATTGGGTATTTATAGATTCTGGCTCCATCATGTCCTATCTACATGACCTTGGGTTACTCAGTCTCTCTAAGATTCAGTTTCTTTGTATGTAAAATGGACATCATATATAAACAGGGTATTGTGAGTGTTGGGAACTGCTTATTCCTTACTCCTGATGTTTCTTGCCATTTGGAGTGACCTCCTCCTTCCCCTTCCTTCCCTCTCCATGATTAGCCCAAGGCTTATAGCCTCTTTCCACTACTCCTTACTCATTCAGAATTTATTGACCCAATGGGTAGGTGTGAAAGAACATGTGTAGTATACCCCTTCCTCTATCATTTCTCCTGGGGGCAAGCTGCTTATAGGGAGTGGATGTTTTTTCTGCTGGGATGGTGGAGAGAGACCTACCGCCCACCCACAGTGCTGTCTGATGTGTCTGTCAATGTGGGCTGTTTCTGAGAAGGTTCCGTACGATCTCTGTCTCATGGTACTCATGCCCTTTTTTAATCTCTCCCCCTTGAGTGTGTGCTGAACCCAGTGACGTGCTTCTAACAAACAAAATATGGCAAAAATGATGGGATATCACTTCTGAGATGAGGTTACAAAAAGGTTGTGACTTCTGTCTTGCTGGCCCTCTCTTTCTCTTGTGGAGCCTTGCTCTGGAGGGAAGCAAGCTGCTATGTTATAAGTAGCCCTGTGGAGAGGATCATAGAGCAAGGGACTAATGTCTCTGGCCAGTAGCCAGTAAGGAACTGAGACCCTCAGTCGAACAGGCTGTGAGGAGCTAACTCCTGCCAGAAGCCAGGGAGCCTGGAAGCCAATCTTTTCCCAGGTGAGCCTTTAGATGACCACAGCCCTGGTCAACACCTTGGTTGTAGCCTTGTGAGAGACACTGAGTCTGATGACCCAGCTGTGCTGCACCCAGATTCCTGATCCACAAAAACTGTGAGATAATAAACATTTGATGTTTAAAGCAGCTAAATTTTGGGGTTATTTGTTACACAGCAATCAGTAACTGATACAGCTGGGCAGGTCTGTCTAATTCTTGTGTTCAGTTTTAGGAAGCCCTTTGTCCCTCACATGTAAGTGTATTCTCCAGCTTAGCCTATATTGGTCATAAACATGACAGTTTGCTCCCCATCTGCATTTTTCTTTTTGCCTTATTTCCCACGTGTTTATTAATTAGAAACCTGGACAAAGGAGAGGTGGGTTACTTATTACCTGCCACACCCTCCTGTAAAAACCTCAACATGAAAGCTCTCCAGAGATGTCACTTGCCTTTAAGAACTGCTGTAGGGTTTGCTGCAAGTGAAGTAGGAGGGGTCCAGCTTTGCCTGAGACACCATATTCCCAATGCTATCAATAAAAATGCATGTACTCTTTCTAGGAACTGCTCCTAGACTTGACAGAGGCGTATGTACTTTGAAGTCCCTTCATTTCCAAACCCAATTCACTAACTTTGCATGGCCTCTGTCTTGGCCTTGTCATTTGCTCCCATCAAAAACATCCCCACTTGAAGCCTAAATCTTAGGAGTAGAAATCTCAAGTTCATGGGAAGCCCATGTAGGTGGGATGTGGAGGCTTAAGCAGCTGCTTAACTTTGAGGTCACTTCAGGAGAAGGACTGGCTTTTCCCCACCTGGTCATTGTGGCCCATGTTACCTTGGGGAGAAGCAGAGGGGGAAACTGAAATTATCATTGAATAAAGACTTTCCAGAAAGTGTTAACAATGACACAAACATTTGGCATTTGGCTCCCTTGGCTTTTTCTCACTTGTTCTTTTTCAGTTCAGTGAATTTAAATGAGTGCACACTTAATTCCAAGGCTTTGACCACTCCTGGACATTTTTTAAACATGGTCTAGGACTGGACACTGTGTGAATAGCCTCTCCCTAAGAGTCCCAGCTCCCTGGAAGGCAGGGAGTGGGCACCTTTTGGCCCTCTCTGGAGAAGAGGGAGACATACGTGACCTGGCAGCTTGAGAAGGTTAAAATGTGCTGTTTCAATTTCTTCCCTTGTGTCCTATTTCAGATTCTATTATTTTTTTAAAAGTATTTAAAAACAGAAAAACAGCATTTGGATTTTATAAAATACAACAGATCAATTCCTACTTGTGGTTTTTCCCTGGAGCCTGGCATGAAGAGCAGTCTTAACAGATATTTTTCAAAAATCATTAGGCTCTCTAGAATTCATGCCCATGACATTTGGATTGGATCCATTTTTTTTAAATCTAATACTTTTCTACCCCCAGTGGTCTCTGGCCTTTCATCCTGCTCTTTACATCATGAATTTAGGAAAACACAAGTATTTTCCTACTGAAAATATATGAGTTCTTTCATGTTCATTGATTTCTGGGCAAACAGGACTGCCTGAGTAGGAAAGAGAAGCATAGCTGATAAATTCTCTGCCCTTTCGGGAGGCTCCATGATTTTTAATAACCCCCAATTTCTGCTCCCCACCTCTCTCAATTTCCTTTGTACCTACTCTGGTGATAAACTTACTTTCATATCTGCATTAGATTACCTACGATTATCAAAAGTCATAAGTGATAATTATTTAAGAAGGATTTTATTTTATTTATTTAAAAAATTAAAAAAATACAATTTTTAAAGGTTACTTTCCATTTACAGTTATTACAAAATACTGCTATATTCCCCATGTTGTACAATACATCCTTAGGCCTATCTTACACCCAATAGTTTGTACCTCCTACTTCTCCACCCTTATATTGCTCGCCCCCCACCCCGCCAACTGGTAACCACTAATTTGTTCTCTATATATGTGATTCTTTTTTTGGTTATATTCACTAGTTTGTTGTATTTTTTAGATTCTACATATAAGTGATATCATACAGTACATGTCTTTGTCAGATTTATTTCACTCCGCATAATGCCCTCCAAGTCCATTCATGTGGCTGCAAATCGGAAAATTTCATTCTGATTGAGAATGGTTGAGTAGTTGAGTAGTATTCCATTTTACTACTTTTATGGTTGAGTAGTATTCAACCATATGGTTGAGTAGTATTCCATTTTATCTATCATCTATCTATCATCTATCTATCTATCTATCTATCTATCTACCACAGCTTCTTTATCCATTAATATGTTGATGGATACTTAGGTTGCTTCCATACCTTGGCAATTGTAAATAACCTGCTGTGAACATTGGGGTGTGTGTATCTTTTTGAGTTAGTGATTTTGTTTTTTTCAGATATATACCCAGGAGTAGAATTGCTGGGTCATACGGTAGTTCTTTTTTTTTTTTTTTGAGAAACCTCCATACTCTTTTCCACAGTTGCTGCACCAATTTACATTCCCATCAACAGTGTACAGGGATTCCCCAAAAGGATTTTATTTTAGAAGTCATTATATGATTTTAGTGTACAGTTAATATGCGATATGCCTACATAGGTAATTTGTAAAATACCTGTCATTTCACTAGGAGACTGTATTCATTTCCTATTGCTACTGGAGCAAATTACCACAAAGTTAGTCTTTAAAACAATATACATTTAAAAAAATTAATTCATTTTTGGCTGCATTGGGTCTTTGTTGCTGTGCACGAGCTTTCTCTAGTTGCGGAGAGCGGGGGCTACTTTTTATTGTGGTGCGCGGGCTTCTCATTGTGGTGGCTTCTCTTGTTGCAGAGCACGGGCAGCTACTGAGTGCAGGCTCAGTAGCTGTGGCACACGGACTCAGTAAGTGTGGCTCATGGGCTTTAGAGTGCAGGCTTAGTAGCTGTGACGCACGGGCTTAGTCACTCTGCACGGCATGTGGGATCCTCCCGGACCAGGGCTAGAACCCGTGTCCCCTGCATTGGCACCACTGCGCCACCATGGAAGCCCAACAATACACATTTTAAATCTTACAGTTCTGGAGGTCAGAAGTCTGAAACGGGTTTCACTGGGCTAAAACTAAGGTGTCAGCAGGGCTGGCTTCTTCTAAAGACTCTAGGGGGAATCTGTTTTCTTACCTTTCCCAGTTTCTAGAGGCTGCGTGCATTCCCTGGATTGTGGCTCCGCCTCACTCCAGTCTCTGCTTCCTTCATCACACCTCCTTTGACTCTGACCCTTTCACTCTTTGCCTCCTTCTTTCACTTTTAAGGGCCTTTAGTGATTACATTGGGTCCACTCAGATAATCCAAGAAAATGTCCCCATCTCAAGGTCCTTGACTTGATCACATCTGCGAAGTCTCTTTTGTCCTGTAAAGTTAACGTATTCATAGGACATCTTTCTGTGAAAAAGGGACAATATTCTCTTTACCATAGGAATTTTCAGAATACTTATTTCTGTGCCATGATAGAAAAGGGTCCCATACTGTCTCTATCTGTTTGTATCAAGGCCAGGATGAGACAAAAAACTACAGTCTTTATCATTATTATTGCTATTGTTTAGAAAAGATACAAATTGTATTGCTGTTCTTTTTTGAATTCCCTGGTAAAACTATGGTAATTCAACACTAACAGACCTCTTGCCCTACTATGGGAGGAATCACCCTGAATTCAATAAATAAACCATTCAGTAAAGAAATCATTAGTTTAGGAACCAATTGGCTCAGACTGCGTGAAACTACACATGTATTGTTATAATTAAATCGCTGCATATTGTTTTAGATTATTATATGTATGCATACACATTACACATAAAATAAAGGCGTTTTTAACATTCACACAAATCTAAACCAATCACTGGAAAGTTTACACAAAGGTTAGTCCTGCCAGGCTGTTTTTTTGAATTTATCTACCTGTGGATTTTATTTGATTCCCTGACATAGGGCAAGTGGAATAAAATCCAGACCACTGGTCCAAGTTTCATCAGCCATAATGAATGATACAGGTCATTAAAGATGGCCATTTCATGCGATCCCCTGACCCAGAAATCTCCATTGATTCGTCGCTGCCCCCTTTAACTTTTCCTGTATTGTCTCCACCTTGTCTGTTATATGAACATCACCAAAGCTGTTCTTTCCACTTTTCCCTGACATCCTTAGTGATTTCCAGTATCTCTGTCTTTTGTTATCTTATATTGCCCTCTGCTAGAAGACGCTCCCCTTTTCTTCTCCATTAATCTTAAATCACCAACAAATCTACCCACAAATCAGATTATTCTGACTTGGTGATTCCTATAGCACCCAGGATGCACCTTATTCACTTGTAATTTTGAGCAAGCTCTTTTTATTTGTGGCAAGGCACAACTTTATTTATTTATTTATTTATTTTTTTGCAGTACGCGGGCCTCTCACTGTTGTGGCCTCTCCCGTTGCGGAGCACAGGCTCCGGACGTGCAGGCTCAGCGGCCATGGCTCATGGGCCCAGCTGCTCCGTGGCATGTGGGATCTTCCCAGACCAGGTCATGAACCCGTGTTCCCTGCATCGGCAGGCGGACTCTCAGCCACTGCACCACCAGGGAAGCCCAAGGCACAACTTTGAAATGTTAACTAATGTATTTTTTTCCTTTTCTGGTAACTATTTGCCCCCTCCTTTTGAGGCAGCTGCCAGGGCATTAAAGTTTTATTAACTTGTCCAAAGGGTGCAACAGCCAAACTGAAGAGTTAGTTCTCAGTTTTGGGGTTTCAAAAGCTTGGCCTTTGAATTTCACACAGCAAGGTTCAGAAGGACTTGGGGGTCAGAAAGTTATTCCAAAGCCAGTGAACTGTAAACTGGTGTGGGTGTGTGTGTATGTGTGTGTGTGTGCGCACCCTGGGGGTTCACAGACTTCCAGATCTTTTAATTCCCTAGGTCCTCTTCTCAAACTGATCTGTCTATAGACACACTTACCATCTGCAGGGTTTCTTGTTTACTTTTCACACTTGTTCTTTTCCCATTTCCCTTCTTATTCACATCTATTCTTGCTATGATGGAAAAACTCCCGAGAGCCAAAGCAAGGGACCCTGTGAAATACTGATGTTGAGAAAGCAAAGTGCTCTGATGACTGGCAAATACATCCTTTTCAACTCAGATGTCTTCTAATTCTTTACCCCAAACAAAATTGCTCTAAAATTATCATGAGACTTACTCAAGATTATTCCAAATAATCTTTGATGATAGACTACTATGTTATGTTTAGAATGTGACTCCGGAAAAGTTCAAAGAACTGAAGGCTGTTGCTATAACAAAATCTATTCCATTCCCAGCTACTTATTATTTTTTGAAAAGTTCTTTCAGTGCTATTTATTAAGATGAGGAATAACACTAAAGATGACTTTTGTCTCATTCTAGTAATAAAATAATATTCCTGTATGAAGAGATGAACTAATTAGGAAAAACAAACCAATCCTGTCCATTTTATTAAGACATGAATTTCTGCTAGCATTTGAATTATTCTGTTTATTTATCAACATTAAAATATATTTGTATGTTTTGCTTAATTGTGTACTAAATGAGAAGTGTTAGAGAACTCTTCAGAAGAAAAATTTTAAAAAACGTTTGAACTGTATGGTCACAGGAAATTTTTAAAAATGTCAATTTATATCCTTCTTTTGAGGGAATTATTATAAGTGTATTTAGCAAAATTCTTTCAATTATAATGTTATTGTAGTAGGATAAAGTTCTATGGGGATAATAGAATGGAAATAAGACTTCAAGGAACATTATAAAACAAGATACACATACATTTATATTTTTAAATGGAAAATGGTAAGTAAAAAATTCCTTTGGAATTTAGATTCCATTGGAAACTTTTAAAAGAGTGGAGTAACAGTTTTATTTTGGACTTTCAATATTTACATTTCACTGAAAGTCACATCTAGCAACCACTTAAACTTTTGATAAAAACCATATAAATAACTTAAAAATGAGTTGTAACTAGTGGGTATAATGTCTTGAAATTATTTTAGGGACTAGATGAGCAAAAAGGATTGAAGACCAGATCATAAGAGTCATTCATAATGATTTAAAAGCAAGATCTCCCATGAGATTAACAACCTATAGGTTGTGGGTAACAGAGAATGCTGATTTGAAGAGTGACAGTGCCTGGACTTGCCTCTGACAGTAGGTGGGAACTGGGGTCAGGAGATGATAGAGTTTGCAGTGTCCAACCTGAGAATTGGCAGAATCTAAGTCCTTACTCTAGTCTGCAATTCCTGGGTAGCCAGTGATGGGTGGATAAGAGCAGGAGAGTAGAGATGGCTGCGTGGGAGAAACACCTAGGATTTATGAAGTTCCATTCATATGGTTCTTCCTAGCGTCCCTCTGGGTCTGGAGCCCAGTTACCCCACAGCACTTACCCATCTCATTGATGCACCCTGTTTAGCTCACCTCCCTTCCCTGGCTCACTTTCCACACTGCCTGACTTGTGCTTCCTGAGACCACCCCCCAAATACACTACCTGCCCCCAAGCTCTGTTACAGGATCTGCGCCCAAACGAAGATATGTGCCATAAGTTACTTTCTTAAATAGAATAAAATTAATTTCAACTCAACTTAGCATGCATTTATTGGGTGCATGCTAGGTTGTCTCTAGGGATACCCTAGAACTATTAATTAATTAATCAGAACGGAATTGTCAGGAGTATCAGCCGATTGATTCTCTGTACTGTGTGTACGTAAAGATATTTGGGAAAAACTGACCTTGAAGAAATTAATCTTAAAAAGAGATGAAATGTGTAGTGAGAAGCTGCTCTGTCAAAAGCCAGAAACCAGATGCAGAGACATAATAAAAGTTTGAATATTTAGTGCACTTCTTTTGGAATAACCACAATTTTTCATTAAATATTTTTTCCTTATGAAATTTGCTGCTGTTCCGTCATGGCAATGAGGAACCATAAAAGAACCCAAGTGTAGTGTCTGGTTTTAAAACAATGGTTAAGCTTTATTTGTAAGGGCAAATGAGAGTCATGTTGTATTATGGAGTTAATAGGAAATAAGCAAGATTTCCCTCTTAATTTCCATTATGGCTCATACGAATGCTAGTAATGCAATTATGTAAATGTCTGGCTGAGGTTTGGAGTGCTGCCTTTATTATTTAGCTGTAAAGTTATAAAATGTCTAATTTACATATTACTTTTTTTTTTGCAACCGTGGTCTAAAGCCTATAAACAAGGCTTTATTTTTCAGAGAAGTTTTTTAAAACAGAGGCCTCTGGCAGTGAGAATATATAGTCTTACCCTGCATTTGGCCTTGAGCTTTGAGCAGGGAGATATGTTTATAACTCCAGTTGGAGAAAACCAAAATTAGAGAGAAATAATAAGCATGTTAATAACTTTATAAGTTATTAATGAGTAGAGCCAGAGGGCTTGGAGGGGGACCTCAGTTTCGAAACTCTCTTGGATAGTTTTTCTACATGTGTGATCTTGAGCAGAAAACATGGCAGCCTCTTGTGACACTTAGAATCATCACTGAGGCATTAGTGTCAGTTGGTTTGCTTTTTGATGCTCGAAATTACTAAGTTCTTCCTTCACTAAAACACTGCAGTGTTTTAATAAGGAACAGACGTGGGTCAGGAAAACAAAAAGACACAGCATGGAAGACAGTGCTGGCTGCTTATATATCCATAGACTGTCTAAGCTGGAAAGAAGCTTTAGTATCATCTACTGTTTAAAAAAATCACTTTTTGGCTCTTACTAGGCACAGTACTAGACAGTTACAAAGATGACCTCATTCTATTGTTTTATCTGTCCTATGAAGTGAGCATGATTATCTCCATCATTTTAAGAAAGTTTTATTTTATATTGCGGTATAGTTGATTAACAATGTAGTGTTAGTTTCAGGTGTACAGCAAAGTGATTCAGTTATGCATATACATGTATATATTCTTTTTCAAATTCTTTTCCCATTTAGGTTATTACAGAATATTGAGCAGAGTTCCCTGTGCTATATGGTAGGTCCTTGTTGATTATCTATTTTAAATATAACAGTGTGTACATGTCAATCCCAAACATCCAATCTATCCCTCCCCCTACCCTTCCCCCCTAGTAACCATTGATCCTTCTCTAAGTCTGTGAGTCTGTTTCCATTTTGTAAATAAGTTCATTTATATCATTCTTTTTTTTTTGATTCCACATATAAGCTGTATTATATGATATTTGTCTTTCTCTGACTTACTTCCCTTAGTATGATAATCCCCAGGTCCATCCAAGTTGCTGTAAATGGCATTATTTCATTCTTTTTAATGACTGAGTAATATTCCATTGCATATATGTACCATGTCTTCTTTATTCATTCATCTGTTGATGGACATGTAGGTAGCTTCCATGTCTTGGCTACTGTAAACAGTGCTGCAATGAACAGTGGGGTGCATGTATCCTTTTGAGCCATGTTTTTCTCTGGATATATGCCCAGGAGTGGGATTGCTGGATCACATGGTAGCTCTATTTTTACTTTTTTAAGGAACCTCCATACTGTTCTCCATAGTGGCTGTATCAATTTACATTCCTGCCAACAGTGCAGGAGGGCTCCCTTTTCTCCACACCCTCTCCAGTACTTATTGTTTGTAGATTTTTTGATGATGGCCATTCTGATTGGTGTGAGGTGATATCTCATTGTAGTTTTGATTTGCATTTCTCTAATAATTAGCGATGTTGAACATCTTTTCATGTGCATCTTGGCCATCTGTATGTGTTCTTTGGAGAAATGTCTATTTAGGTCTTCTGGCCATTTTTGGATTGGGTTGTTTGTTTTTAAGATATTGAGCCACATGAGCTGTTTGTGAATTTTGGAGACTAATCCTTTGATTATCTCCATCTTATAGACTGCCAGAGGTAATGTGGCCAAGGTCTTAAACAAGAAATCAAAGAGCAAAGATTTATTGTTTTTTAGTAGCTTTTGCTTAATTTTTGTTAGATAATTTTATTAATTGATATATAACTGTAGGGTGAATTTTTATTTCATTTCATGGTGGTAAGAACACAACATGAGACCCAGCTTCTTAAGTTTTTAAGTGTATAATACATTGTTGTATATCACTATAGGTATAATGTTGTGCAGCAGATCTCTGATTCCTCTTGCTTACCTGAAACTTTATGCCCATTGATTAGGAACTTTCCATTTCCCTCTCCTCCTTGCCTCTAACAACAGCTATTCCTTCCACTCTTTGATGCTATGAATTTGACTATTTTAGGTATCTCATATAGATGGAATCATGCAGCCTTTGTTTTTCTGTGACTGGCTTCTGTCACTTAATGTCCTCAAGGTTCATTCATGTTTTTGCATTATTGCAGAATGTGCTTTTTTAAGGCTGAATTACTATAGCATGTATTGATATATACCACATTTTCTTTATCCATTCATCTTTGATGGACACTTGGGTTGTTTCCACATCTTGGCTGTTGTGAATAGTGCTGCAAAGAACATAGGAGTGGCAATATATTTTTTGAGATCCTGGTTTCAATTCTTTTGGATAAATACCCACAACTGGGATTGTTGAATTGTATGGTGGTTTTATTTTTCATTTTTGAGGAATCTTCATACTGTTTTCCATAGTGACTGCACCATTTTTTTTGCATTCCCACCAACAGTGCTCAAGTGTTTCAATTTCTCCACATCCTTGCCAACACTTGTTGTCTTTTGTTTTTTTGCTAATAGCCATCCTCACTGGTGGGAGGTGACATCTTATTGTGGTTTTGATTTGCTTTCTCTGATGATAATCATATTGAGAATTTTTCATATACTTGGCCATTTGTATGTCTTCTTTGGAGAAATGTCTATTCAAGTCCTTGACCCCTTTTTTATCCAGGTCATTAGCCTTTTTTTAAAGAAAAAACTATTGAGTTATTGTTGTCTGATTTTTAACCACTATATATATGTCTTCTTTTTCTTCTATGCTCTCTTTTTTGATATGAAGCCTTTGGAAACTCTGTGATGTTCCAAGATCCCCAGGGTTACAAGTGACAGAGAAGGACTTAGAATGTAGTCTTTGCCTCCCAGGCAAATGGCTTGGTGCTGTACCACCTACAACCACCCCAGGCTTCCCTGTATGACAGAGGAGATAGCTGAGATGCAAGTGTGTAGTGACATGTAGACCAATTGTTGCCAGCATTTAAAAATAAAATCTCCAAGACTTGTAGCAGGTTTTGGAGATGCAGATGTCTGGAGTATAAAAGGGAGTCGAGCCTTCTTCATTACCTCTCATGGACGCCTTCCTTCCCATAAATAACCAGGACAGGAACGATTTTAATGTCCTTTGGCTGATAAATGGAAACTCACCCAAAGACTTTTCAGATGACTTTCAAAAAAACAAACAAGAAATTTTATACAGGTAGCCTTGGTAGTTTTGTTTTACAAATGCCCATTTCATTCATTTAGCAATTTTCTGCTTTTTCCATCAGACTCCTATTCTTGTTGACTTAGCTTTTCATTTACCTAGAAAAGCTTAGTTCATCTAAAATTGTGGGACTTCACAGTACACTAGTTTTTAAAAGTTTTTGTTAAATATTATCCTTAAACTTCACTTCTTTAAAAGTTTTATTTAGTATTCTCTTTTACTATTATTATTATTTGCTCTTCTTTTTTTGCTGTTTCTTCTTACTTTTTCTTGAGTCCAGTTTTACTTTATTATTATTGTTTAAAATTTTTTATTGGAGTATAGCTGATTTACAATGTTGTGTTAGTTTCAGGTGTACAGCAAAGTGAGTCAGTTATACGTACACATATATCCACTCTTTTTTAGATTCTTTTTCCATATAGACCATTACAGAGTACTGAGTAGAGTTCCCTCTGCTATACAGTAGGTCCTTATTAGTTATCTATTTTATAAATAGTAGTATGTATATGTCAATCCAAATCTCCCAATTTATCCCTCCACCCCTCACCCCCTGGTAACCATAAGTTTGTTTTCTACATCTGTGACTCTATTTCTGTTCTGTAAATAAGTTCATTTGTATCTCTTTTTTTTAGATTCCACATATAAGTGATATCATATGATATTTGTCTTTGTCTGACTTACTTCACTCAGTATGACAATCTCTAGGTCCATCCATGTTGCTGCAAATGGCATTATTTCATTCTTTCTTATGGCTGAGTATTATTCCACTGTATATATGTACCACATCTTTATCCATTCCTCTGTTGATGGACATTTATGTTGCTTCCATGTCCTGGCTATTGCAAATAGTGCTGCAATGAACATTGGGGTGCATATATATTTTTGAACGATGTTTTTCTCTGGGTATATGCCCAGGAGTGGGATTGCTGGGCCATATGGTAGTTCTATTTTTAGTTTTTTGTTTTTTTTTTTTGTGGTACACGGGCCTCTCACTGTTGTGGCCTCTCCCATTGCAGAGCACAGGCTCCGGATGCGCAGGCTCGGTGGCCATGGCTCACAGGCCTAGCCGCTCTGCGGCATGTGAGATCTTCCCAGACCGGGGCACGAATCTGTGTCCCTTGCATCAACAGGTGGACTCTCAACCACTGTGCCACCAGGGAAGCCCTATTTTGAGTTTTTTAAGGAACCTCCATACTGTTCTCCATACTGGCTGTACCAATTTACATTCCTACCAACAGTGTAGGAGGGTTCCCTTTCCTCCACACCCTCTCCAGCATTTTTTGTTTGTAGATTTTTTTGATGATGACCATTCTGACCAGTGTGAGGTGATACCTCATTGTAGTTTTGATTTGCATTTCTCTAATTATTAATGATGTTGAGCAGCTTTTCATGTGCTTTTTGGCCATCTTTATGTCTTCTTTGCAGAAATGTCTATTTAGGTCTTCTGCCCATTTTTGGATTGGGTTGTTTGTTTTTTGTTATTGAGCTGCATGAGCTGTTTGTGTATTTTGGAGATGAATCCCTTGTTGGTTGCTTCATCTGCAAATATTTTCTCCTATTCTGAGGGTAGTCTTTTTGTTTTGTTTATCATTTCCTATGCTGTGCAAAAGCTTTTAAGTGTTTCTTCTTACTTTTTGACCTCTGCTTCTACACTAGTTCTAGACTGAAGATGAACCGATACCCTAAAACTCATGATGATTCAGCATTTTCCCCTTGCAAAATCTTAACTTTTGGAAGTTAATGACTTTCTTTTCATCTGTTTATATCTTCAGAGAATGCCACTGAAGGCATAAACCATTTTTTCTTTCTACCAATAAGTAATTTTTATTTCAAGGGTTTGATGATCGTATCAAATAGATATTTATGTGTGTGTGTGTGTGTGTGTGTGTGTGTGTGTGTGAATGCAGTGGTTAAGAATGTGATTGCTGATTACCTGAGTCAAATCTGGCTCAAATCTGGTGCTACCTAGGGCAAGTCACCCAATCTTTCTTTGCCACAATCTTCTAACCTGAAAAAGGAGGAAAGACAGTAGTATATATTTCAGGGAGTTCCGGTGAAGATTAATTAAGTTGTACTTGGGACAGTGTTTGGCTCAGAATAAGTAGGAGACAAGTGTTAACTACTATGTAGTAGTGTAAATTCTCACAACATGGCTATTGGTTCTAGATCAGCACTGTGTGATGCAAGCATAATGTGGGTCATATATGCAATTGATTGATTGATTGATTGACTGATTGCTGGGCAGGGTCACAGGCCCATAATTCAGGCTTTATTTGCATAACTGAATCTCTGCATCTTCTACCTTTTGGTAAGTGAGCTATTATTTTTGGCAGAGGGATCTTCAATAGGAGTCTTGGATAAGATTGATCATTTTTTAACCATCAGGCAGTCCAAGGAACTATGTTAAAAGGGATAATTGAATATCTTCATGCATACATTATTAAGACACCTAAATTTTTGGTATTTACAGTATATAACTTTACTGCTACATTTTAGTCTTTTTTTTCATTTTGCAAAACCATGGTATTAGATATTAAGTGACATAATTCTTTCTCTAGTAATGAACTGGTTTATCCATTTTGCAGACTCTAAATTGAGATGTTGTGAAAAGGAAATAGATAATGTGGGAACACAGAGAAAAATATATTGAAAATCAATGGATGTATTGTTAACTACAGTATCATAAAATGTAAAAAGGTTCTAGTAGCCACATTTAAAAAAGGTAAAACATAAACTGGTGAAATTCATTTTAATAGTACATTTTATTTAACCCACCATATAAAAATGTTCCAATATGTAATCAATACAAAAATTATCACAAGATATTTTACTTTTTACAAAAAATAAACTGTGCCTTTGAAATCAGGGCATATGTTACATTGCCAGTACCTCTTCATTTGGACCAGACAGTCTTGTGCTCATTGACCACATTTGGCTGGTGGATCCTGCACTGGGCAGTGCAGGTCTAGATTGTCAAACACTAAGATGAAAATTCTGATGCAATGCCTCATTTGCCATGGATATTTTATGTAGCATAGTGGCCAGACTAGTAATACTATTAATCTAGGAATAGGATTGGGCTCAAGAAGTGTTGAGAAGAACTCAAAGTTTGTATCCAGAGTTCCAACTCCCAAGTTCAGGGTCTTCCTCCCATCTGGCACAACACTCCCCACCCCAGGCAGGATCTCATGGGGAAGCTCACCCAAACCTACACTCCAGGGCTTTAGGTTTTGACATTACTGTCCGTTCTGTGTCCTAATCCCCAAGGACTTGAATGTGATGAAGTTATAGTTGATTCTTGTTATTTATGGTAGTTATGTTTTATAAAGTCTCTGAGAACACCGGATTAGCAAATACTAAAGTGTTGCTCCTGGGGACGAACAGGGTTAAGTTCTTGGACCTCTGGTCACCATATTTTCATCAACCATCCAACATATAACCTTTTAAAATGTATTTCTGTTTAAGTATACCTTATTTACCATATATTGTTGATTCTTGAACATTGAACTCATGGCCAACAGCACTATAACTCATGCTTAAATGAAATTTATTCAATACACATACTACACAGTACATCAGTACTAAACTTGGGGATCCATTCTATATATTTATTGATTGACTGATTTCAGTTTTATTGATATATAATTGACCTACAGCACTGTATAAAATTTAAGGTATACAGCATAATCATTTGACTTATATATATCATGAAATGATGACCACAGTAAATTTAGTGAACATCCGCCATCTCATATAGATACAAATTAAAGAAATAGAAAAAAAATTTTCCTTGTGATGAGAGTTCTTAGGATTTATTCTCTTGACTTTCATATATAACATATGGCAGTGTTAATTATATTTATCATGTAATAAATTATATTCCTAGTACTTATTTTCCTTATAACTGGAATTATGTACCTTTTGACCAACTTCATCCAATATTCCTAATCCCCCACACCCCCTTCCCCACCTCTGGTAACTATAAATCTATTCTCTTTTTCTATGAGTTGTTTGTTTGTTATTTGAAGTATAATTGACTTACAACATTATGTTAGTTCCTCGTGCACAACATAGTGATTTGAAGTTTCTATACATTTCAAAATGATCACCATGGTAAGCCTAGTTACCATACAAAGATTACATTATTATTGACTATATTCCCTATGCTGTACATTTCATTTTAAATGGTGAAATCACCAACCAAAAGCACAAAAATACAAAAAACATGGCAGTAACTAGACTGCGAAAGGACACTTGTTTTATAGTATGGTAGTAACTAGACTGTGAAAGGACACTTGTTTTATAGTATGAGAGCTTAAACAAGAAGGCAGAGTATTGTCTTGATTGACCTCAGTTGGGAAGGTATATGTGGGGAAACTCAAATTTTTTGCTGCTCTGTGCATATCCATGAATGGCCACAAAAGTTCCACGAATATTGATTTTGATGTTACAAATAAATTTTAGTGCATGGGCAAATTTGGGAATAATTGAGATTGGCTGTATTCCTTTTTTGACAGCATCTGCATTTTCAGAGATGCTTCTAGTGGATGTGGGTGGGCAGTTGGGAAGCTATGGTGTTCCTTCAAACTTCATTACATGGATGAGGGCTCATACATGGTGAACTGCCCACTCCCAGGGAGTGGAGCAGCTCCTAAGTGAGAGTACCCTGGGGCTTGATTGGGCAGAGTCAGCTACAAGCAAATAGAGCCAGAGAATGAGCAGAGCTGCACCTTGGGAAAAGGTAAAAACACAGGAGCCCCAAGTCTAGTGATCTTCAAGAGCAAAGCAAGGGCAGAGGTGGGAGATAAAGTCAACTGATGAGGAGGCCATAAGAGAAAGTGAGATGAAAATGTCAGGACTCTTGGGTGAGTAAGGATGGGATGTCTAGAGTTGCCTTTTTTGGGGAACCAGCTATGTGGGGCATAAGTAAATTTCTCTGGGATAAAGACACAGGGCTTTGAGTGAGCACAGTACCCTGGCTCACACCTAAGCTTACTGTACATAGTCAGTGACAGATTATGCAAGAAGTGTTGGTATTTCCATCTACTCTTTTGTCTCATCATTAATCAAGTTGACCTGATTTTCTTAATTTACTGGACCCTCACTCTTTGTAGCTTCAAACCACCTTTTGTTTGAAACAAACAAAGTATATGTACATATTGTAAGTGATTCTAAGTTCATCAAGAAAACAGCAGCACATTTAAAATATATAGTGATTCTGTTATTATACAAGTTTATCCATTATATGGAACTCTCTTTTGGGTAAGTCTTCTCAAATAATTTATTTTCTTTTCTAAAATAAAGATTGTGTTTAGCCTCTTGTGTATTACTCAGTCCCATGTCATAGTAGACATTCTTTAACCATGTTTGTTCTTTCAACTAGGAATATTATCTGGTTTCATTGTTTCCAAACTGGAACTGATTTTTCCTAGTCTTTATTCTACATAAAGTTCAGCCTCATCACATCACCTCTTCCTGCCCTTATTCCAAAACACTCTCCACACCCTACCTGTCCAGGAAAATATATTTTGAACAAAACTGACAAGGCTTAGGGTTTTTTTTTTTATTTTCCTACTTTATTTCAGCTTTGTAAAAATTAGGAGATCACATAAGCAAAGAATAGGAAAAATGTATCTGGAATGACATAATATGGTACAGTGGGAAGCCAAATAACCAAGTTGGAAAAGGATGCTAGGAAATTAATCAATAAACTAAAATCTGGATAAGATAAAGCTTAGGAAACTTATCCATCAAGTAGAAACAGTTTTGTTGAAGAGGCGTCAGGACAATGATATAATGGAAAATTTCGAGAAATAGAAAAACGATCCAATAACTCAATACTAACACAACTCCATAAATGTTACCTATTATTCTATTTTTTTTAAATTGAAGTATAGTTGATTTACAATGTTGTGTTAGTTTCAGGTATACAGCAAAGTGATTCAGTTATTCTTTTTCAGATTCTTTTCCCTTATAGGTTATTACAAAATAATGAGTATAGTTCCATGTGCTATATAGTGGATCCTTGTTGGTTATCTATTGGTAGTAGTAGTAGTTGGTAGTAGTATCTGTTAATCCCAAACTTCTAATTTATCCCTCCCACCCCCTTTCCCCTTTGGTAACCATAAGTTTGATTTCTATGTCTGTGGGCCTATTTCTGTTTTGTATATAAGTTCATTTATATCATTTTTTTTTAGATTCCACATAGAAGTTATATCATATTATAGTTACCTACTATTCCGCCTTGCAGTATAGGGTGGTGGCTAGGAGTGTCAGCTGCAGTCAGACAGACTTGAGAATAAATTTCAGGTCCATCATTACTGACTGAAAAAATTATTTAAGAGTCTCTCAGCTTTAGTTTTCTTAGCTGTATATGGGCATAAATAAAGCATCTAAAATGATTAACAAGATACCTGGGGCAAATTAACTTATTAAAATAATTTTTTAAACACATATTTCTTAAGCCTCTGCTATGTACCATCTTCATAGAACTTATGGTCAAGAGAGGGAGGCAGGCAATCAAATACACACACATAGGTAATGGCAGATGGAAAAGGAAAAATACAGAATGTTAGGAGAGCAACTGACAGAGGGATCTGGCCTGATCTGGGGGGCCAGAGAAGGTTTCCTGAGAAAGTGATGTTGGGCTGAGAAGTAGAGAACAATTGGGGGTTAAATAAGGAAAGAAGGAGGGGCATGTGGGATGTATATATCAACAATAATTTAAAGTTTATTCCAGATCTAATTCAGGTTAATCTGATTTTAATGTAGCATCACATGGCAACTTTCTGAGTTCATTCTTGAGATTACTGTTGTACTTATCTCTGTTTTATAGATCTGTGTAATTTCTGGCCCTAGGGAGTAATCTGGGTTTGGATCACAAAGCAGTGAAGAAATGAATATATAGATCCTTTTTGACTCACCTGCTAGAGAAATGGAAATAATGACAAAAATACACAAATGAGAACTAATGAAACTTAAAAGTTTCTGCACAGCATAGGAAACCATAAACAAGACGAAAAGACAACCCTCAGAATGGGAGAAAATATTTGCAAAAGAAGCAACTGACAAAGAATTAATCTCCAAAATATACAAGCAGCTCATGCAGCTCAATATCAAAAAAACAAACAACCCAATCCAAAAATGGGCAGAAGACCTAAACAGACATTTCCCCAAAGAAGATACACAGATTGCCAACAAACACATGAAAGGACGCTCAACATCACTAATCATTTGAGAAATGTAAATTAAAACTACAATGAGATATCACTTCACAACAGTCAGAATGGCCATCATCAAAAAATCTACAAACAATAAATGCTGGAGAGGGTGTGCTGAAAAGGGAACCCTCTTGCACTGTTGGTAGGAATGTAAATTCGTACAGCCACTATGGAGAACAGTATGGAGGTTCCTTAAAAAACTAAAAATAGAACTACCATATGACCCAGCAACCCCACTCCTGGGCATATACCCTGAGAAAACCATAATTCAAAAAGAGTCATGTACCACAATGTTCATTGCAGCTCTATTTACAATAGCCAGGACATGGACGCAACCAAGATGTGCATCAACAGATGAATGGATAAAGAAGATGTGGCACATATATACAATGGAATATTACTCAGCCATAAAAAGGAACGAAATTTAGTTATTTGTAGTGAGGTGGATGGACCTAGAGTCTGTCATACAGAGTGAAGTAAGTCAGAAAGAGAAAAACAAATACTATATGCTAACACATATATATATATGGAATCTAAAAAGAAAAACAAATGGGTCTGATGAACCTAGGGGCAGCACAAGAATAAAGATGCAGATGTAGAGAATGGACTTGAAGACATGGGGAGGGGGAAACATAAGTTGGGACGAAGTGAGAGAGTGGCATTGACATATATACACTACCAAATGTAAAATAGATAGCTAGTGGGAAGCAGCCGCATAGCACAGGGAGATCAGCTCGGTGCTTTGTGACCACCTAGAAGGGTGGGATAGGGAGAGTGGGAGGGAGACTCAGGAGGGAGGGGATATGGGGATATATGTATATACATAGCTAATTCTCTTTGTTATGCAGCAGAAACTAACACAACAATGTAAACAATTATACTCTAATAAAGATGTTTTTTAAGAAAAGAACTTTACAAATAGTTAAAGCAGGAGATCACTGTGATTTTAGACTAGCAAGACAACTGCTGCCATTATTTTTAATATTTGGATGGTACATTCTTACTGTAAATGCAACCTTAGGTGGTTTGAAGGGGTAGTCTGCAGGAAATGAACTGTCAACAAGAATACACCACTTTGATATGGGCCATGATTAGGTCCCATAGTGGCTTGACAATGACACATATGATCCTCAACTGGGCCAGCTGTACAGGCAAAGCCCTCGAGGCACTGGGGGATCAAGGGTTTTTCTGGGGAATTGAAAGTTGGCCAGTGTGGCTAGATGGCATTGAAAGAGATGAGCCTGAATAGGTGGGCAGAAGCCACATCAAGTTGGACCTTTATCCTCAGAGCAGTGGGGAGCCAATGAAGGACTGTGAGCTGGGAAGGGAGACATGATGGGCTGTGAGAACAGAGTGAAAGAGGGGCAAGGGTGAATGTTTGCTCCTTCTGTCCTTACAGTGAAAGCTGATTGATGGTGGCTGAACCGAATGGTGACATGTACAATTGAGAAAAATGGAGAGATCTGGGAGGTGAAACTGACAGGACTTTGATGGGCTTGGTGTGGCCACTGAGGAAGAGGGAGATGTTAAGGATGAGTTCTGGTCTTCCGACTAGAAACTGCATATGTGGTGGTGCCATTCATTTCAGTGGGCAATACCAGAAAAGTACCAGATTTATAGAGTAACCTGCTTATTTACAAGCAGACATAGTTCACAAATCTGAAAACACAATGTACATTTTGCCTAACATAATGTACATTTTGCCTAACAACTTACTTTTGTTAAAGTAAGTATTAACAAATACTGTTGATTCTTGAACAACAGTATACATGTATCTATGCAAACACATACACAAAAATATTAGCTTTGCCACAACTGGTCTATACTAGCCCAAACCTTCATTTAGCTGTATTATAAATTTAAGAAAGGTGAAAATTTTACACTATATTACTTCTGAAAATCTGTTTTGTATGTTTTGCTCTTAGGTTTCTAAAGAACTGCAATGTATTCATCCCCTGGTCAAACAGTTATTTTTCTCCCCAGACAGTGAAATTTATGTTTTGAGGATTTAGCATCATATTCAAGATTCTGAACCACTTTCCTGCCTCATGTTCATTATTTTCCTTCTCACCCTGGGTGTATTGTATTTTTTTATTTGTTTGTTTTTATTCTGTTGGTCCTTCTGCCTCGAATGTCCTCTAAACACTTCTGCCCCAGCTGAACTCATCTTCATCCTTCAAGCCCTCTTTGAAACATTACCTTCCCTCTGAAGCTTTTCTGGATCCCTGTCATATTGTTTCTAACCTGCCTCGTTCTGGTGTGAGTTTATCTCATAGACAGACTTGCATTAAAGTGAAGTCGTTCCTATCAGTCTTCTCCTTTAGGTCAATAGTTTCTAACACTATTTGGATGATACTTTCTGATTTAAGTTCGGCTGTCCCAGAAGCAGATCCTGAGATGAGGATCTGAGTGCAAGTGATCTATTTCGGGAGGGAATGGAGTGGGGAATGGAGACAGGGAAGGGAAGAAAGCTGGTATGAGGTATGTTACTGAACAGGTAACCCCTGCAGGCACCCAGGGCTCCTTCTCTCTGGGACCTCCGAGAAGCTGTGTAGAGAAGGGGTCCCCAACCCCCGGGCCATGGACCTGTCCATGGCCTGTTAGGAACCGGGCTGCACAGCAGGAGGTGAGCCTCTCCCCATCACCCACATTACCGCCTGAACCATCCCCCCTCCCCCTCCCCCCCCACCGGTTAGTAGAAAAATTGCCTTCCATGAAACTGGTCCCTGGTGTCAAAAATTTGGGGACCGCTGGTGCAGAACAGTTCTCAGGGCTATTGCACCTGAAGGCAAGGATGCTGGAGAGATTTTCCTCTAATGTCAGTTAGTCAGTGGTTGGTTGAAGACAGCTCTAAGGGACCTTGACTCCCCAGTGCTTCTGCTCTGGCCTGCTCTGCTTCTGGGCCAAATACACTCCAGCAGCCAGAGGACCCCTCATACAGAAGTTGCAGATATTTGCAGTTGGTGAATAGGGAAAAGTGAGTGTTGAAGGCACTGATGACATCTGCAATGCCCTCTGTATATACATGGAATATTTTCTTACTTCTAAGTCATATGCAACAGTGAAAGCTTCTCCCTTCTCCCCTGAAACAATTAAGAGGACATGTATCTGAGAAGGAAAAGAGGCTACTACAGAGGGAAGAGTAGTAAGCACCTGTTTTTTCTTTCTTTTTTTAAATTAAATGTACGTAGCGTTTTTAGCTAATATATTTGAATATGAACATATTAAAAATTAGGGTCTAGAGTTTATAGTGGCTGCAGAAGAAAAGTGAAAAATAACAAGGCTCTGGAGTCTGAGTGTTTTTAGTGTGAAAGTGCCACCAGCACAAGGAAGGGGTTATAAAATCTTATCATGAAGTATGGGAAGCATTAACCACATAGTTTAAAAAAGGTTAAGAAAGGAGAATTTTCTCATGAACAATATAACATAAAGCCTGTTTAATGAAGAACTTGGATATGGCTTTGGTTTAGGAATGTGTTATCTGAAAGCCTTAAAAAATAGCAAATGTATTTTGTGTGAAGGATACACATGGAAGCAAGCTTATTTGATTTTTTCCCAGCAGAAAAAAAGAGAAAACTGGTTCTTTTCATTCCATTTTCCATATGTTTGTAGCACTCACTATCCTCTGATTCTTTTCCATTGTGTTCTCTCTTCAGTCCTACTCTTTTTTTTTTTTTTTTCGTCAATGTGGGCCTCTCACTGCCGCGGTCTCTCCCGCTACGGAGCACAGGCTCTGGATGCGCAGGCTCAGCGGCCATGGCTTACGGGCCCAGCCGCTCCGTGGCATGTGGGATCTTCCCGGACCGGGGCATGAACCCGTGTCCCCTGCATCGGCAGGTGGACTCTCAACCACTGTGCCACCAGGGAAGCCCCTCTTCACTCCTACTCTTATTCCTCCTCCCTGGTACTGACTGCTTTTTAAGGTGATGTGATTTCTGGATTTGCAAAGTATATTAATTTTTCAGGAAACGAATCAGTATGGAATTGCACAGTGTCCAAATTATTGGGGTGGTCAAAAAGTTCCTTCAGGTTTTTCATAAGATGTTATGGAAAAACCTGAATGAAATTTTCGGCCAAACCAGTATAAAGTATTTAGGTGATTTGTCATCCATACACATATGGAGAAAACATATATAGATTCTCTTATTTGTTTGCATGGTTCCTATCACAAGTAACATTTTAAAAGCAAAGGGAGGTGAAAGTCTTGGTTGACTTGTGTTACTTTATATTACTTTCAAGAACAAAATCAGACCACTCATTGGCTGGTTTTCCTGTTTCCAAATCATATTCCCAGCAGAATGCCAATCCAGACCAGCAGTTTAATTCATTATTATGCAAAGTCCAAGTGAGTGAAATTTTAACCTCTGTTTCTAACCACTTCATGTTTGTTTTATCTATAATTAACTTAGTGAAAGGCATCTGATGACAGATTCTTCCTTGTGCTCCAGTTACCTAACTTATGAGGCTCTCCAAAGAGTTTAATTTAACCACTTTCTACTGAAAAGTGTCGTGTGGTAGAGCAGGAATATTAACCAAGAATTCTAGGTGTTTTAACAAGGAATCCCAAGGGGCATTATTGGATGAGCCCACAGGGAGAATGTTTGTAAAATGTGGTTGGTTATGTCTGAGGCATATTGTGGTCAAAAGAACACAGTACCAAAACCAAAATTAGCTCCAAAGTAACTTAAATCCCTTACATCTCTGGAAACCAATGCTTTTTAAAATTCCTTTTCCCACCCTTCTCCCATCCATGATGCATCGGCCTTTATTTTTCAAATGTCCTTCACCTGGGAAAACTCCTCCCCTAGCCCCAGACACTCCAATTTCCCATGCTCTTCTCCCATGCCACTCACCTGATTCTGTCTAAAGAAAGCCCTAAAGAATCAGTTTAGTAAAAGTGAGAGCTCCTTAGAGAGCTGAAAAGAGGAAAACAGACTAGGTAAATCTAGAACCCTTTTTATAGGGCAGTTTTCAGAATTGCTCACAATATTCCAGGTGTATGAGCCAGTTTTGTATGAGGAACGACAGATTTCTATGACTTACTTTTAGCATTCCACCCCCCCTTTTAAAAATATTTTGGCCATTTTTTTTCCCACTGTGCAGTGCGGCATGCGGAATCTTAGTTCCCCGACCAGGGATCGAACCCGTGCCCCCCTGCACTGGAAGCACGGATTCTTAACCACTGGACCACCAGGGAAGTCCCAGCATCCTTTTTTGATAATTCCAGAATTATTTTTGTTGTTATAGATTCTCAAAGGACTAATATCTTTATTTTATTATGGGTTATATCAAGTTTATTCTGTAACTCTTCTTTGTTTTGTAAATTTTCCTTTACAGATTTATTGAGATATAATTGATATACAAAAACTGCACATCTTTAATGTATGCAATTTGATGAATCAGACATATGCATGTACCCATGAGATCATCACCAAACTTAAGGTAACAAGCATACCCATCAACTCCAAAAGTTTCTTTGTGTCCATATGCTTTTTTTTGGGGGGGGGGTAATATAGGAAGAAATCTTTATTTACATGGAGTGATTCTCCTTCACGCTGTCCTGACTTATTTTGACTTAAGGAAGAGTCACAAAATGAAAGCTTGAGTTTGCTTATCAAACCACTGAAGCTAGCAGACTATAGAAGTGGGATTTAAAGGGTGGTCTGGGAACTCCAGGGGTTCTTGAGAGAAATTCAGAGGGTCTGGGAGGTCAAAACTATTTTCATAATAATACTAAGACATTATTTACCTTTTTTTGGTTTACATTCTCTCATGAGTGCACAGAGTATGCAAAGTTCATTGCAACTAACCTTTGAAAAATACACTTGCTGAGTTTTGGTGTAGTAACAAAGAAGAATATCCACGGTTATCTGAAAAGGTACTAAAATATTCCTCCCATTTCCAATTACATCTCTGCGTGAGACTGAATTTTCTTTGCATATTTTAACCAAAACAACAGATTGCAGCAAATTGAATGCAGCAGCAGATATGAATATAGTTGCTTTCTGTTAAGCCATGCATTAAAGAGATTTGCAAAAATGTAAAACTATGTTACTCTTCTCAATATATGTTTTTGAAAACTATAGTTATTTTCATAAAATATCATGTGTGTTAACATTTAATGAGTTTATTATTATTTTTAAATGAATAAATATATATTAAAAATTCTCAACTTAAATTTCTAATACAAGGAATATCAATTAACATAACCCATATAAACAAAAACCCCTTGAGATCTTCAGTGATTTTTGAGCGTGTAAAGGGATGCTGAGGCCAAAAAGTTTAAGAAGTGTTGGACTTTGGAGAATCCAGATATCATTCTACATTCTTTGTGCACGTGATTAATAACTTCTTCCAAGGGTTGTGTTATATTTCCTTCACTCACTGGGGTATTTATATTTATTTTAGAGCATAGAGTAATTTCCTACAGGCTTAGAGTTCCAAGGTAGAATAGGGTACATATAACAGCAAGAAAATACAGTAGTAATAGTATGGTACAAAGAGTAATGTCAATTTTAACATTTGTGGTTCAGGATAAGTATCTAAAAATTCAGTATTTAGCCACCAAATAATAATTTTTTAAGCTGGGCTAATTATCCTTAAAATACAAACCTTTCTTTTTGTGTGGTGGTAATGGCCATAAAGAGAAAAAAATAGTGTGAAGTCTGGGAAAGTCATCTAGTTCTTAAAAAGTTTAGAAAATTCTGAACTTTCAAAGATGAATGAGACCTCAAAATTTTAGAGAAAATTTAACAGTGTAAGAAAGAAAATTTATGAAAGTAGCTAAATTTTCCTGCTTCCAGGATGAGTAAAATTGACAACCGTGGAGACATCTGATGGCCAAATTGTACATGTATTTTGCTGAAAGCCTTGCTTTCCATTTCAAGGTTCGTAAGATTTGCTGGCAAAATAACCACTCTACACTCAGTTAAACAAGAATTTAGAGAGAGTTTATTGAATTAACAAAGATAACAGAATACTGTAATAATTAAGAAAATAGTATAACTAACTGAGAAAGAATAGTAAAGACAGAGGTTTATTATACATCACTGAATTGGGGAATCACCTACATCCAGATCCAAGCAGTGCTGGGAATTCCCTTGAACGGCAACCTGGAGTCCCAGTTGGGAAGGTCCTGGGCTGTGCGTCCATCCCATGGGTGAGACTTCAGTTTGACATTCGAAGGAGGCCGGGTTTTAGCACCAGGCTGCAGGCTGATAACAATCAGCCTACTTGCAAGTTTGCAGCTCTGGTTGTTGTCATAAATGCCTTGGTTTTAACTCGTAAGCTTTGGAATGTTCTTGATCTCTGGGGTCTGGCCAGACCCTCAAGGTGCAAGAAGTCCCATGACTGACTCTCTATCTTATCTAGCATTTTATCTAGTGGTGTCCACACGTTTGTTCTCTACATCTGTGTCTCTATTTCTGCCTTGCAAACCGCTTCATCTGTACCATTTTGCTAGATTCCACATACATGGGTTAACATACAATATTTGTTTTTCTCTTTCTGACGTACTTCACTCTGTATGACAGTCTCTAGGTCCATCCACATCTCTACAAATGACCCAATTTCATTCCTTTTTATGGCTAATATTCTATTGTATATATGTGTGCTGGCACCATCCCTTGCTGGCCTGGGTGTAGCTCAGCAGTTTGGCATGCAGCCAGCTTTAGCGTCATTGTCTGGTCAGAGAGAGGCTTGGTGCCACCTCTGAAGCCTGAACAAGACTACTTTACTAGCTTCCCCAACAATATGTACCTCTCTTCAGTCTATGCATGAGGTAAGACATGAGCAGCATG
This sequence comes from Tursiops truncatus, assembly GCF_011762595.2. Taxonomy (NCBI): domain Eukaryota; kingdom Metazoa; phylum Chordata; class Mammalia; order Artiodactyla; family Delphinidae; genus Tursiops; species Tursiops truncatus. The sequence continues at coordinate 128,138,429 of NC_047037.1, read as the reverse complement.
TGATTGAGAACTAGAAAGCACCAGCAATTTCTCAGAAATACAACCAGTTCCTGCAGTCTTTAGATATTTTTCAAGTGGAAACCAAACATTGCATAACAGGTTAAATGTTATTGTGGTTGCAACTGCCTGCTTTTGAATGCTCAAAGGTATACCCCAAGGAACTCTTCTATGTGAAAATAGATGGCATTTAGAGACAGATTTGAGATTTCCTATGAAAAGTTAGATTTACTGCAAAGTAAAACAATTAACCTATGACTTTGCCTGTAGGGAATGAAGCACTGATAGCTGGTGTGATAAGCAGAATAACAGCCTCCCAAACATATCTATATCCTAATATCCAGAAAGAACCTGTGAATATGTTACCTTACACGGCATAAAATAACAACAACAAGAAGAAACCAAAAAACCTTTGCGGATGTGATATTAAGGATTTTCAGACGGGGAATTTATCTTGGATTATCCAAGTGGGCCTAAGCTAATGTTTCTAAAAAATTAATTAATTTTAATTAATAGGTTTAAAATTATAATTAATTAGGGCTGTTTTTTTGTTTTATATTTTTATTTACACTTTTACTATTTTTTATTTATTATTATTTTTTTATTGGGGTATAGTTGTTTTACAATGTTGTGTTAGTTTCTACTGTACAGCAAAGTGGAGTTCCCTGTGCTATATTGCGGGTTCTCATTAGTTATCTATTTTATACATATTAGTGTATATCAGTCTCAATCTCCCAATTCATCCCAACCCCCTTCCCTGCCCCCCTTGGTGTCCATATGTTTATTCTCTGCATCTCTGTCTCTATTTCTGCCTTGCAAACTGGTTCATCTGTACCATTTTTCTAGATTCCACATATATGGGTAAATATACAATATTTGTTTTTCTCTTTCTGACTTACTTCACTCAGTATGATAGTCTCTAGGTCCATCCACATCTCTACAAATGACCCAATTTTGTTCCTTTTTATGGCTGAGTAATATTCCATTGTATATATATACCACATCTTCTTTATCCATTCACCTGATGATGGACATTTAGGTTGCTTCCATGACCAAGCTATTGTAAAAAGTGCTGTGATGAACATTAGGGTGCACATGTCTTTTTGAATTATGGTTTTCTCTGGGTATATGCCCAGTAGTGGAATTGCTGGGTCATATGGTAATTCTATTTTTAGTTTTTTAAGGAACCTCCATACTGTTCTCCATAGAGGCTGTATTAATTTACATTCCTGCCAACAGTGGAAGAAGGTTCCCTTTTCTCCACACCCTCTCCAACATTTATTGTTTGTAGATTTTTTTGAGACTGGCCATTCTGACTGGTGTGAGATGATATCTCATTGTAGTTTTGATTTGCATTTCTCTAATAATTAGTGATGTTGAGCATCTTTTCATGTATTTGTTGGCCATCTGTATGTCTTCTTTGGAGAAATGTCTATTTAGGCATTCGGCCCACATGTGATTGGGTTGTTTGTGTTTTTGGTATTGAGCTGCATGATCTGTTTATATATTTTGGAGATTAATCCTTTGTCTGTTGATTTTTCTGCAAATATTTTCTCCCATTCTGATGGTTGTCTTGTTTATGGCTTCCTTTGCTGTGCAAAAGCTTTTAAGTTTAATTAGGTCCCATTTAAAAATTTTTATTTCCATTACTCTAGGAGGTGGGTCAAAAAAGATCTCACTGTGATTTATGTCAAAGAGTGTTCTTCCTATGTTTTCCCCTAAGAGTTTTATAGTGTTCAGTCTTACATTTAGGTGTCTAATCCATTTTGAGTCTATTTTCGTGTGTGGTGTTAGGGAGTGCTCTCATTTCATTCTTTTACATGTAGCTGTCCAGTTTTCTCTGCACCACTTATTGAAGAGACTGTCTTTTCTCCATTGTATATACTTGCCTCCTTTGTCATAGCTTAGTTGACCATAGGTGCATGGGCTTATCTCTGGGCTTTCTATCCTGTTCCATTGATCTATATTTCTGTTTTTGTGCCAGTACCATATTGTCTTGATTACTGTAGTTTTGTAGTATAGTCTGAAATCCAGGAGCCTGGTTCCTCTAGCTCCATTTTTCCTTCTCAAGATTCCTTTGGCTATTCGGGGTCTTTTGTGTTTCCATACAAATTGTGAAATTTTTTGTTCTAGTTCTGTGAAAAATGCCAGTGGTAGTTTGATAGGGATTGCATTGAATCTGTAGACTGCTTTGGGTAGTATAGTCATTTTCACAATAATGATTCTTCCTAACCAAGAACATGGTATATCTCCCCATCTGTTTGTGTCATCTTTGATTCTTTCATCAGTGTCTTATAATTTTCTGAGTACAGGTCTTTTACTTCCTTAGGTAGGTTTATTCCTAGGTATTTTATTTTTTTTGTTGCAATGGTGAATGGGATTGTTTCCTTGATTTCTCTTTCTTATCTTTTGTTGTTAGTGTATAGGAATGCAAGAGATTTCTGTGCATTAATTTTGTATCCTGCAACTTTTCCAGATTCATTGATTAGCTCTAGTAGTTGTCTGGTGGCATCTTCAGGATTCTCTGTGTATAATATCATGTCATCTGCAAGCAGTGACAGTTTTACTTCTTCTTTTCCAATTTGTATTCCTCTTATTTCTTTTTCTTCTCTGATTGTTGTGGCTAGGACTTCCAAAACTATGTTGAATGAGAGTGGCAAGAGTGAACATCCTTGTCTCGTTCCTGATCTTAGAGGAGATTCTTTCAGTTTTTCACCATTGTGAATGATGTTTGCTGTGGGTTTGTCATATATGGCCTTTATAATGATGAGGTAGCTTCTCTCTATGCCTACTTTCTGGAGAGTTTTTTTTTTTTATCATAAATTAGTGTTGAATTTTGTGAAAAGCTTTTTTTGCATCTGTTGAGATGATCATATGGTTTTTATTCTTCAGTTTGTTAATATGGTGTATCACATTGATTTGCATATATTAAAGAATTTATTTTTTGTTATTGAAGTATAGTTGACTTACAATATTAGTTTCAGATACAACATAGTTATTCAAAATTTTTATGGATAATACTCAATTTAAAGTTATTATAAAATATTGGCTATATTCCCTGTGTTGTACAATATATCCTTGTAGCTTATTTATTTTATACATAGTAGTTTGTACCTCTTAATCCCTTCCTCCTATCGGGCCCCTTCCCCCTTCCCAGTACCGGCTGGTAACCACTAGTTTGTTCTCTATATCTGCAAGTCTGTTTCAGTTTTGTTATATTCATTCATTTGTTTTATTTTCTTGATTCCACATATAAGTGATAACATACAGTATTTGTCTCTCTCTATCTGACTTATTCCACTGAGCACAATACCCTCCAGGTCTAGATAGATAGATAGATATGGTATATATATATATATATATATATATATATATATATATATACACCACATCTTCTTTATCCATTTATCTGTTGATGGACACTTGGTTGCTTCCATATCTTGGCAATTGTAAATAATGCTGCTATGAACATTGTTTTGCATATATCTTTTCAAAGTAGTGCTTTTATTTTCTTCAGATATATACCCAGGAGCTGGATCATATGGTAGTTTTATGTTTAGATTTTTGAGGAATTTCCATACTGTTTTCCATAGTGGCTGCATTCACACAGGTTTTTAAAAGCAGAGAATCTTTCCTGGCTCTGGTCAAAGCAACAGAGATGTGGCTACAGCAGAATGGTTAGAGATGCAATATTGCTGGCTTTGAAGATGGAGGAAAGGACCATGAGTGATGGAATACAGGTGGCCTCTAGGAGCTGGAAAAGGTGAGGAATGGATTTATCTCTAGAGCCTCCAGAAAGAAATGCAGGTCTGCAGACACCTTGATTTTGTTGCTGATTGGACTTCTAATGTAAGAAATGCTAGATAATACTTTGTGTTGCCTTAGACCTAACTTTATAGTAATTTTTTACAGTGGAAAATGAACATAGCAAGATTGAAATTGATAACCTAACCACCAGCTCTTTATTTTCTCTTCAGATACACTATTGTGTGGGCTAATAATATTCCATCTAAATCAGCTGTCCAAATAATAAAATAGGAGGTCAGAGAGACACATGTTGCCTTTCTATTTCTTTCATGAAGTCCTCTTTGGAACCAATTTTTAAGTCTATATCAGAGTGAGTGAAGAAGAAAATCAGTCTTATGGGAAAATCATTCTAAATTTGTGCCTTTCTTTTGGTGGAAAAAGGGAAGAGAAGTAATGAGAAGTCTTAAAAATTACTTATATCAACTAAATAATTTATTGTGGTTATTTAAGATCAAGATATAATAAATATTAGTTTACAAAAAATAAAGTTACCATATGATCCAGCAATCCCACTCTTGGGCATATATATAGAAAAGACAAAAACTCTAACTGTAAAAGATACATGCACCCCAATATTCTTTGCAGCACTATTCACAATAACCAAGACATGGAAGCAACCTAAATGTCCATCAGCAGATGAATGGATAAAGAAGATGTGGCATATATACAATGGAATATTACTTAGCCATAAAAAAGAATGAAATAAATACCATGAAATAATACCATCTGCAGTGACATGGAAGGACTGCAGTGACATGGAAGGACCTGGATATTATCATAGTAAGTGAAGTCAGACAAAGAAAGACAATATTATATGATATCACTTCTATGTGGAACCTAAAAAAAAGATGTAAATGAACTTATTTACAAAACAGACATAAAAACCAAGCTTATGGTTACCAATGGGGAAGGGAGGGGAAGGGATAAATTAGGAGTTTGGGATTAACATATACACACTACTATATATAAAATAGATAAACAACAAGGTCCTACTGTATAGCACATGGAACTATATTAAATATCTTGTAATAACCTATAATGGAAAAGAATCTGAGAAACAATATATATTCTTATATATGTATATGTGTGTGTGTGTGTGTGTGTGTGTATATATATATATATATATATATATATATATATATCTGAATCACTTTGGGTACACCTTAAACTAACACAACATTGTAAATCAACTATCCTTCAATTAAAAAAATTTAGTTTACAGAGGAGAATGGATCTGAAGAAATATTAAAAATTATTTGCTAATTTTAAAGCTTTGGCCCCATAGTAGGACAGTGGTAGAGGAAAGGTCAAGGTGGGACACGAAAAAAGAAAAGAAACAGCAATTTCTAAGCTGCTTGGAGAGAGAAGAGCTGTTTCTTTTTCTTTACCCTTAGGGCCAAAGATGCCTAAGAGAAGACCAGAACATACAAATGGTAGCAGCAGTGAACAGGGAATAAGGCAATGACTCTGGGTGTAAAATTAGAAGTACCAAAGCAGTTTGAAGCCAGCCATGAAGTTTGCCAAGATTTGAAAACATCAGTGCTTACTGCCTTTACACGTTCCACCTGGTATGGGGACCAGGATAATGTTTACATTTAACATTTTTATTTTGAAACTTTGTATACTTTGTCACTGACTTTTATTTAAAGCCATTTATTTTAAATGATTGGCATTCATTACTTAAGAGTAATTTTTAGTGCCTCTTAGGGCCAAGAGTTTTCCTAGGAGATGACAGCTGGAAGTGGGGGGAAAATAAGGCTTACCTGAAAGAATTTGATTTTTTAGACAACTTTTCCCCACTGTGTCCATTCAAAGCCTACTTGCATTTCATAACTGTAGTGGAAAGGGAATAATTATTTGCCAAAACCTCCTAGAACATGCTGAACATCATGGTAAAAGGAATATAACATGTAGTAAAATTGCTAAGCAAGGAGTTTAGAGCTACATCCCTAATCAATTGTGTTATCCAGATGGTGTCCCAGATGCAATATAAATTTCCAATATAAATTTTGCAAGGAAAGCAAAAACTTTAAGAAGCTGCATATTGTATTTGAAGTCTCAGGGCACTTAGAAATTGCCTCATGTGTATAAGGAGGTTTAATTGCAAGAGGGATCAATTTGGAGGACTGACAAAGAACCAGAACAGGAAGGAAAAGAATTTCTATGTGGTCTGAATTATACTCCCCAACTAGGTTTAGCTTATAGAAAGTCAGCATTTTAACATAGTCCTGTCTTCCTTCTACTGTTCTAGGAAGATTCCGTTAACTTAGTTAATTTCCAAGACATGAGAAGCTTCCATGAGTTCAGTCCTCCAGGTGACGTTTGTATGTGGAGGGTTCTTTTTCTTCTGTCTCTTAAAGACCCAAATAATACTTTGGAGAGTATTTTTACTGTAAGGTGACATTGGCAGACACTGTTTCATAGATTCATGATGTCAATTACCATTAACCATGACCAAATAATCCACTGACCCATGAACATGGGGTAAAATACCGATGTCCTGACCTAGGAGAATAATGCCTGAAATAACAAGAGAAGGATGAAAAAGATGTAACACCTCATTAAATATAATGTTATTACACTGTGATTTTTTTTTAATGTAACTAGCTCTGAATCAGAGTATCCAGTAAATTTTACACAGGGTGAATGTACTTCTATAAAAACCATGTTTGTTCTGTGCAGGAGGATGCTGACTAAAATGCAGGGGGTGGGGAATGTAAGAAGTGCAGTGTAGCGGAAATTGCCACAGAAAAGAGCTGTCTTTAGCTTGGACCCATGGATAGAGCAATAAAACAGAAGTCAGGAGGTTTGGATGTCAGCTTTTCTTCATTCCTAGCTGAAAGATGAGTAAGGTACTTAATTCCTCACTGGGCTTCTTCCTCTGTAATGTGGTGTCAGTAACACCAACACTTAGGATTATTGTAAAGACTATATTAGAAACAGAAAGCAAGACATCCAATATGATACCTGACACACTGGTGCTTAATGAGGTGGGCTTTCCTCTTCCTTTAGCCTTAATCTAGAAAACAAGGATAATAATGCATATTTTATACCTTACCCTAGGCACTCCCTCTGTTCAGCCAGAGATTCTTCAGGGTAATTCCCCCCATGCCCACTTTTTTTTTTTGAGAAAGCTAAATATAATCAACACTTCAAATACGATTGATCATAATGAGGACAGTTGTCTTAACAGTGGAAGAGTTGAGAGAACAAAGTCAGGGGCAAAGGAGGAATAGGTCAGGAAAAGGTACACCCTGGAGGTGACGCTGCTCCTCCGGTGGGAGGAGATGGAAAAGGGCTACAGACACCCTAGGGACAACCTTCTCCTCCATGATGTTTTTCTCAGGCTTGAACAGTTTAGTGGCCAGGAGCTGGTGGCACTACTTCTTTCTCACTTTAAGGATCAATGACTGGTTAATTTAGCATTTAGATGTTTTGGGGGAAAGAAACTGGTATTAACCTATTAAATACAGTTAAATAACATGGAGAACCTGCTTAGTATTTTAGGGATGTAGCAGGAAGATTCTATGAAATTAATTTGAGTGAGGATCCCTGGCACATGAACCAAGTGTTTACAGTTCCTGTTTCACTGGGCATGACAAACCCTATCTGACCTATCTGGTCCTGCACAGTGTGAGCAACCTCAGACTTGAAAAGAGGACAGATGTGTTTGTGCTTGCAAACTTTTCCTTCAATACATTTAACGAAAAACTTACATGCCTGCCTTTGGCTCTCCATCCTTTTACTGATGATATCTTTTTGGCAGACAAATTTCTCTGAAATTTGATAAGACCTGAAACAGGACTAAAGTTCAGTGTATGCAATTTTATTTTTACCTTTCTCAAACCTCAAAATGTTAATGGTACTTAAACATTCATTCTTTTCTTATTTTTGTTTGGTACATATAAATCCTTCTAAAAAATACTCAAACTCAGCAGGCTTATCCACTTAGCTGTAAATTCTGGCCAATTTATTACCTTCAGAATCTTCCTTGGAGAAATTTTTTGTATTTCATATTTTTCCTAAAGGTGGTTGTAGGGTCAGCCACAGCCATCATAATCTTTTTTTATTTCACTGTGTTTCAGGATTCTCTGTGGTAAACATCCATTGACTTTGACTTCATAAGTTTCTTTCAGCTTTGAGAAATGAATTTTAAAAGAACATTTCCAACACTAGAGTAAGCGTACTCCTTGTGAGTGTGTGTACTTTCTTGAATTCAATTTATCTGAGATCTGTTGATTCACTCTTCCATTTAGACTGAAAATGCTTCACAGCACAATTACATCACTGATCCTGATAGAGCTGGGTGTTTGTTTTTACTTTCCACTCCCCATAACTCAGGTTATTATGGTGATGATATATCATCTGCCTTTAGTTACCTGCTTATCCATTGAGAGGACTAGTGTATATTCTACCACATAGAGATAAAATGTTCTGTATAAATAATAAGAAGAATTGTTCCCTGGAGTCAAAGAGAGAGGAGTGGCATGAATCCTAAATATTGAAGTTATAATGAATTGGTTTCACTTTCAAATTATCCATTCACTTTAGTTCTTTTTTCCCCTGGCTCAAAAAGTAGCATTTTGGTCAGTTTAGACCATGTTATAAAGCAGTAACAAACAAACCTAAAATCTCAGAGGCTTACAATAACAAAGAGGTATTCCTCAGTTGTTTAACATATTGGATGTGGCTTGGTTATAGCTCTGTCCCATGTCTTCATTCTGAAGGAGGAGAGAGCATAGACCAATGGCAGAACCACGCAATGGCATTGAAAGGATTTGTTCAGAAGTGAACCATGTTACTTACACTCACATTTCATTGGCCATTGCAAGTCACATGGCTAAGCCTGATGTCCATAGAATGAGTAGTGCAATCCTCCCCCAAGGAGAAGACCAATAGGGAGGGAGCCAGTAGGAAGGAACTGGATGAAGAGCAGCAAGTATTTTGAAAAAGTAGTTCAATGCACTCTCTAATGCTTGTTAATATCTCCTTATATATATATATATACACGGATAACATTTACAAACAGTGTGGGTGTAAAGTAATGAGCACGATTTTCCTTAAAACAATTTTATCTATATTTTTAGTCTCTGAGTAACAGATGTCTTTTTGACAATTTTTTCAACTTCTCCAACATTATTCAAAGGTCTGTGAACATTATTTGTAGTCTCAGTCCTTTGAGGGTGGTTTGAAATTTGGAAATGCCTAGCACTCATTTCTAGTCAATCTGTGTAATTTACTTTAAAGTACTTACTGCCTTTGTGACATTTGGTACGTGTCTGTTAGTCAAGCTTAAAATTTTTTTTTCAAGCTTTAACTTCTCAAGAGTATAGGATGTATCATATGCTATTTTATTAAATAGTTCATTTTAACTAAAATTTTAGATTTTCTTCTGTTGTTTATAAAGTTATACTGAAGGCCATTTCAAAAAATGAATTCCAACAATATTCTGAGCAATGGTTGTATGGATTAAAATATGTGCCTAATATTAGGTGGTGAACACTTCAGAGGTAAAAAAAACTCACTTGGATACTTACACTTTGGTTGACTTTATAAAGAATACAGCAAAACCACGAGACAGTAAGTTTTGGCTAGGGCCTCTCATTCTCCACCCATGGGGTGGGGTTTGGTTGGTATAAGTATATAAGATTCAGTGCCTTAAAAAATAATTGGTCTGTTTATGACACATCTAATAAAATAAAAATATTTTTGTTCAAATGGTTACTAGAAGATAAAGTGGAAAAATTGGTTTTCATTAACTTTGCAATAATTCAATCTTAGCTTTTGTGAGCTTGCAATTTTTGGATCCTACTTACAGCTTTTGGTTCATTTCCTGTATTAGTTACAACATTTTATAATCATTCCTCATTTGTTTTTGTCTTCCTTTTTCTTTTTTTTACAAGAATTTTAAGTTCCTTGAGGAGATGAAACCAAGTCTTCATAGTCCTGGTACACACCTTACAATACTAGTAATTATAATTACAATACCAATAAGTCTAACATTTATGAATTATTTATAATGTGCTCAGCATAACTTTGAGCAATTTCTCATTTAAACTTATTTAAAGCCATGAGACAGTCAATTTATATTATCTCCAGTTTATAAATGAGAAAATTGAGTCAAAGAGAGGTGAAGAAACCTGTTCTAACAGCACAGCTAGTAAGCATTTAAGTTCAGTTGGTTCCAGAGCCCATGCTGCCACTAAAACTACATATGCTACTGAATATATGTTTGTTAGTTCATTATTCATTCAATTAGAAGAAATATTAAGCACAAGCAGTATCTTGAGCAAAGGAAAGATAAGAGAAAAGATTGTGGTATTGGCCTTCATATCTGACTCAGACCAGCTAATTAGGAAAGAAAGATGAATGAAGTTTTCCAATGTTGCATCTTGAGCAAGAAAGAATTACTCAGAGAACCGGGAAGAGATAGATGTCCCAGCAGAGAGAAGAAAATATTAAAAAATTAGAGAAGGGAGATTAAACATTTGAGAAATGTGAGTACAACTACATTCTAGAGTGTGTCAAGTAAAGTGACACGAGGACAAGAAAGCTAAGCAGAGGCCAGAGGATCGCTGGTTTGAACCATGCTAAGGATTTAAGACTAACCAGAAGTGGTGGAGGGAGGCTCTGGAGAATTTTAAGAAGAGCTTATAATGTGGATGACTTCTTTTTTTTTTAAACCCCACATTTGTTTATTTATTTTTGGCTGTGTTGGGTCTTCGTTTCTGTGCCAGGGCTTTCTCTAGTTGTGGCAAGCGGGGGCCACTCTTCATCGCGGTGCGCGGGCCTCTCATTGTCGTGGCCTCTCTTGTTGTGGAGCACAGGCTCCAGACGCGCAGGCTCAGTAGTTGTGGCTCACGGGCCTAGTTGCTTTGCGGCATCTGGGATCTTCCCAGACCAGGGCTCGAACCCGTGTCCCCTGCATTAGCAGGCAGATTCTCAACCACTGCACCACCAGGGAAGCCTGGATGACTTCTTAGTGCCATCTTAAAAGATCTCCTGTACCTTTCATTGTTGTTTTCTGATAGTACTTAGAGTATTCAAGGATGAAGTGTATGCTAGTTAAACAATATGGTGGCACAGAGACCTAAGACATCCCTGCAAGCTAGGTCAAAGCAAATTTTGGAGGTTGGACAGTCTACAATTCAAGGCAAAGATGTACATTAACCATCAAAAGAATGGAAAGAAAACAGAAAATGAACCACAGCACATACCTGGTATAAATGTTCAACAGGCTTGAGGAATGGAATTACTCAAGAAATTGTTGACCAGGCCGACGGCTGAAAAAGTGCATCCTTTGTTGAAAAATCTACCTTTGGAAATACATTTGTAACTGCATCGTAATAGCTGAGAAGTTGTATTTTTGGTAACAATTCAATGTTTTGTTCATACCATCTACTACCTCTAGGTTTGTAAGTCAATTTTTAAATGGGCACACTTTCTGAAAATATTTTGAAAAACATTTCACTTTTGATTGTGTGGATGAAGAAGTGAAAAGTCCATGTTGAATTTTACTTGAGACAAACACCGATTAAAAGAGACAAAATTAGAGCTTTTCTTCATTCTTTCTAACAGCGTATGAAAAGTGATTGATACATGTGCATCCGAGATGGATGAGATTGCAAACATGTGGCAGCCATGCTCAAGGCAAATTCCATTATGTAAACCAAGTGGACTGCTGAAGGCTCACTGTGCTTTACATGATAAAGAAGGCATGCTTTTCTGCACGTTCTGCTAAGACAAAATGATGTGATTTCCAAAAGATAAAAATGCATTTACACTCGGCAGGCTTTGGCATGCCTGGGTATCATTTTGACGTTACTTCTGTGCAATGGAAATTTAGAAGGAGAACCAGAGATTTGGGTTAAGAAACAGACATAAAATGTACAAAATTCCTCATTTCTTGGGGGGGCTTATCAATACCTGATATTTGGCAGAAAGTTTTAGCCTCGAGTTGGGTTGGCTTAAAAGTGAATCCTTCTTAGGTTAAAAATGTTACAAATCATATTAGCCAAGTCCTTATTGCTATTATGACATTAGCTTTAGTAATTTGCCATGCTTGCTAAAATTTGGGGAGCTGTTGCCATGCTTTCACATTGAAGAGCCCTCACAAATGCTACCTTCTCTGTATACTTTGTAGATTCCTTCCAACTTCTCATTTGTATAGATCTCTATAAAAACTACACATTTGTTGAATGACTTATTTACTGCTCACAGTAAATATGATATGCATATCTTTTCATTTTTAATGGAGAGATATAATTCACTACCATAAAATCAGTGTACATTTCAATGGTTTTTAGTGTTTGCACAAAGTTGTGCAATCATCACCACTATATAATTCCAGCATATTTTCATCACCCCACAAAGAAACCCAGTACCCATGAGCACTCACTCCCCAGCCCTCTTCCTCCCCAGCCCCTGGCAATCACCAGTCTACTTTCTACCTCTACGGATTTGCCTATTCTGGACATTTCACATACATAGAGGTATGTAAAATGTGGCCTTTGTGACTACCTTCTTTCACTTAGCATAATGTTTTCAAAGTTCATTAGGTTGTAACGTGTATCAGTATTTCATTGTTTTTTATTGTAGAATAACATTCTATGGTATGGATATACCCATTTTATTTATTCATTCATCAGTCGATGGATATTTAGGTAGTTTGCACCTTTTGACTATTATGCATTATGCTGCATAATATGAATGCTATAAACATTCATGTACAAGTTCTTGTGTGGAACATGTGATATATTTAAATATATTGTATTAGAATGAAATATTTACTTTTAATATTTATTTTTATACATTTAAGTATAGTTTATTAAAATTAAAACATTATTCACATTTAAAAATTTATTAAAGAATTAATTCAACATTAAAATATTTAAAGTACATAAAAGCATACTGTTAACATTTTGGTTTATCTTTTAGACTTCTCTGGTTACTTTTATGATGGCTTTGTTTAAAAAAGCCAATTTAGTAACAAAATATGCATACTGTTTGATATTCTACTATCTTTACTTTCCCTATAGTAAAGTATGTATGGTATATATATTTCTAGGATAGAATTTTTAATAATTATATATATCTCTATATTTTATTTTAAATATTAGGTTATCTTTCTGTACATTATAACTGCAATTCTTTTTTAATTTTTTTAAAATTAATTCATTAATTTTTTTATTTTTGGCTGTGTTGGGTCTTCGTTTCTGTGCGAGGGCTTTCTCTAGTTGCAGCAAGCGGGGGCCAGTCTTCATTGCTGTGGGCAGACCTCTCACTGTTGTGGCCTTTCTTGTTGTGGAGCACAGACTCCAGAAACGCAGGCTCAGTAGTTGTGGCTCACGGGCCCAGTTGCTCCGCGGCATGTGGGATCTTCCCAGACCAGGGCTCGAACCCGTGTCCCCTGTATTGGCAGGCAGATTCTCAACCACTGCTCCACCAGGGAAGCCCCTATAACTGCAGTTCTTGAGGGCAGTTACTTTGCTTTATTCTTCATCCCTTTTTCTCCTTCCAGTAGTACCTAGCAAGTATCATCTAAAGTAGTAGTCTCTCAAATGTTTGCTGAAATGAATTTAAAATATATATGGAGTTCTAGAATTTCAGGTTTGAAAAGAGTCTTAGGGGTCATCTGGTACTATGAATAATATGGATGATATGCTTTTTGAGTTAAAAGTGGATTTAACTAGTGACTATAATTTTGACTTTTTAATTTGCATATTTAACCTCTATACTATGTTCTTTGATTAAACCATTTGGGAAGACTGAAAGAAGAGTAATAGGAAATTTGCTCCTAAGTCAGATCATGAGTAATGTTTAGCAACATCCTGGATTCCTGTATGATAAAATTTGAAACTTGGAGAGAGTTGATGAATGATTTTTTTTTTTGCAAATTTAAAACTACATTGGTAAAAATAAATATTATTTTTTAAAAGTATGAAATGTTCAACAAAGTCATTAAAAAATCTCAGCCACCTCCAATGTTGTCTTGTCAGATATTCACAGGTTGTTTCATAAAAGCAAAATGTATTTGTTTTGTATGTTGGGTTCAAACTTCATATTCTAACATCACTGTTGACACTTTATCTATTATTGAATCACAGTAACATCACTAACTGTATATTGCCAAGTTGAACTTGTTACAATTTTTAAAAAATATCATTAATCCCAGCACCTAGATTGTGGTATTGAAATCCTACTTCTCACTTTAGGAATCTAGGGCTTCTTGGAGGAATAGATGATTCCAGGTTCTGAGGCAGGATATGCACAAAATTAGCCAACTTGTGCCAAATTCAAGGAAGCCATCAGGGACCACCAGGGCCAGAGACCACCAGGAGCCAACTTGAAGAGGCCACCTCACTAGTAAAGGATGAGACAATCTGAGCTTTAATAAAGGTTTAAATTGCCATAGAGTGAACCTCATCAAAATATTTCAATCCTTAAATTCATAATTAAAAAAAATTGGTCATTTTTGGAAGATAATAGAGAATCAATTCGTTGTCTTGAAAACTCGTTTAAAAAAGGGAAGGATCAAGCATTTATTGTTTTTACCACATGAAGTGTTCCACTCGATAACAAATAGTAGATGAGAAGCATCTCTTTATAAAGTGTATTCAGTGAAAAAACAAAAAGAACTGATAGAATTATCACCAGTTAGCAACACATATGAAATACAGATCTAAGCATTGAGTTGCTGTCACAAGAGAGAAAGCCAGACATGACAGACCTTCTGATGAAAGAATTCATCACCACCTATAGTCTTGCCAAATGGCTCGAATCTGAGTTTGATCAGGGCTCTGGACCCCGCTGCTAATTTGCAGGAAGTAGAGGGCAGAGAAGCTTGGTGAACTGCACTGTGAATACGCAATCAACATAATTCAGACTGAGGGAAACTCTGCAGGTTAAAGTACCTGTGTTCTTCACAGATAAACTGAAAGGAGAAGAAGAGGATGAAGAGGGACACTGTAGATTGGAAGTGACTTAGCAGATATGTTGGTTTTTAAAAAAATTTGCTAAGACTAAACTATAGAAAATATTTAGAACTTATCACGTTCATGATAAGACTCTAAAATGCAAGGAGGCAATTACTGTAAAGGCAAGAGAGAGGTGGCTGTGTTCGGGTTGGGCCACATGGAGGGGCTTTTAGATGGCTGGCAAAGCTCTATTTCTTGACTCAAGTGAGGGTTTCAAGAATTGTATTAGTTTCCGATTGTTGCCATAGCAAATTACCAAAAAAAAAAAATTAGTAGCTTAAAACAACAAAACTTATTATCTAACAGTTCTGTAGGTCAGAAGTCCAGGTGAACTTGACTGGATTCTCTGCTATGGGTCACAAGGCTGAAATCAAGTTCTTGGCCAGCTGTGCTCTTATCTGAGGTCTCCAAGCTGATTCACACTTTTGGCAGAATTCAGTTCCTTGTGGCTGCAGGACTGAGGATCCTGTTTCTTTTCTGGCCATCAACCATGGGACCCTCTCAACTTCTCAAGGCTACCCCCTTTCCTTATTCCATTGTCCCCTCCATCTTCAAACAGTAAGAGTGGGTTGCATTCTTTTTACACTTTGAATCGCTCTGATTTCTCCTTCCCCTGCAACTCTTCCACTTTCCTCTTCTGTTTTTAAGGGCTCATATGATTATATTGGTCTCACCTTGATAATCCAGGATAAGCTCCCTATTTTAAGGTCAGCTGATGAGGAAACTTAATTCCATCTCTAAAGTCACAGCAGCACCTAGATTGGTATTTGACTGAATAACTAGGGGACCAGAATCCTGGAAGGATATCTTTAGAATTCTGCCTGCACAGGTGTTTTTACCTTATACATTTGTTCTGTGTAGTTTTTTTGTATTTGTCTTTTATTTTACAAATATAAAGGCTAATGAGTCATTGAGACAGGCAAACTGGAGCCTTCTTGTGATATTAGAAAGATACCAAAAATGTTTACCTTTCTTTAGAGAAAAAACAAAAAAATATATATTTTTTCTTAGCAGAAATAATTTGAACTTTCACTTTGTCTAAGAATAGTAAAACATGTAGATATGGAAAAGTAAATTCTGGAATTTGCTGCTTTTATTAATGTAAGTGACTCTAAAACATCTGCAATAGAAGATCATGTCTTAATAAAACATGATTTGGAGTAATTAAGAGTGGTTTTAAAGGTGCATTCTTTATAGTGGGTTATGGATTCTTAGGATATGACTGCTTGAATCCACTTTGGCAAGAGCTTTTATAACAACTGATACTCTGGTTTTCCTGCCATTTTATAATTACCTTTTGGTATAGTTACCATTACATTTTTTGCTAACTTAATTGGTATATCAAAGTTGATCTACACTACAGGTGGGTAAACTTTGTTTTTTTTTTAAAGGACAGATAGTAATTACTTTCATTTTTGTAGGTCATATCACCTCCATATTCAATTCTGTCACTGTAGCCCAAAAGAACATAGATGATACCTAAATTAATGGGCATAGCTGGATTTGGCCCATGAGCCATAGTTGGCAGAGCCCTGGTGTGTGTGTGTGTGTTCAGTATTTTGCTAGTGAGATTATTTTCACTGTATTCATTTGTATGAGTATATCAGACAAAAATAAACAAAATAGAGGCAGCCACAAAAACCTATATTTTCCTTTAATTGTAGCATAAAGATTTCAGTCTTAGAACAAGTTTTACGAGTATGTGTAATGCACATATCTGGATTCTTCTCTGAGATTTGATAATAAAGCTAAGTATATTTGTATCAACCTTCTTATTCATTAATCCATTTAACAAATATTTATTGAGCATATGCTATGTGCCAGGCACTATTCTAGCTGCTGGAGATAAGCAGTTAACCAAAGTCCCTACCATCAGCATTCTAGTTGGCCTGATGTTGATAATGTCAAGAGTCCAGGATATAATAAGCTAACAGTTTTTAATAGTTTCTCCCCGACTTGCAATAGAGCTGTATGTGAATACAAATGTTAACACACTTTTATTATTGTATTTAAATATTGTTTGTAGGACTTCTCTGGTGATGCAGTGGTTAAGAATCTGCCTGCCAACGCAAGGGACACGGGTTTGAGCCCTGGTCTGTGAAGATCCCATGTGCCACGGAGCAACTAAGCCCATGTGCCACAACTACTGAGCCCATGTGCCACAACTACTGAAGCCCGTGTGCCTAGAGCCCTTGCTCCGCAATAAGAGAAGCCACCACAATGCGAAGCCTGCACACTGAAATGAAGAGTAGCCCCCACTCTCTGCAACTAGAGAAAGCCAGTGCACAGCAACAAAGAGCCAACACAGCCAAAAATAAAAAATAAATAGATAAATAAATAAATTTATAAAAAATTAAAAAAAATATTGTTTGCCTATGCTCTTCTATAAATTGACTATTCAATTAATGTTGAAAAATATCTGTGCACCCCAGTGTTCATTGCAGCGCTATTTACAATAGTCAAGACATGGAAGCAACCTAAATGTCCATCAACAGATGAATGGATAAAGAAGATGAGAGATACACACACACACACACACACACACACACACACACACATACACACACAATGGAATATTACTCAGCCATAAAAAAGAATGAAATAATACCATTTGCAGCAACATGAATGGACCTAGAGATTTCATGCTAAGTGAAGTAAGCCAAACAGAGAAAGAAAAATATCTCATGATATTGCTGATATGTGGAATCTAAAAAAAAAATGGTATGAATGAACTTATATACAGAGCAGAAATAGACCCACAGACATAGAAAATAAATTTATGGTTACCCAAAGGGAAAGGGGGGAAGGGATAAATTAGGAGCTTGGGATTAACATATACACACTACTATATATATAAGCTAGATAGCCAACAAGGATGTACTGTATAGCACAGGGAATTATACTCAATATTTTGTAATAACCTATAAGGGAAAATAATCTGAAAAAGAAAATATATATTCAGTTATATATAACTGAATCACTGCTATACATCTGAAACTAACAACATTGTAGATCAATGATACTTCAATTAAAAAAAGAAAAAGAAGAAGAAAATCTGAGACTCTATTTTATATGTTCACTGTACTTTGTTTCAGATTTATTCTGGAGCACGTTAGGATTCAAAATTATTTTGCAAAATTTTACTGTGTAACACCCACTGAAGTCCTGGGCAATGTACCATCACACTTTGTTGTCTTCAAGATGTATTGTATAAATTTGAGAGATGCTTCTTTCATTGGACATACTGCTGTGATTGAAACCAACCCTAGTTGAAGAATCAGCTGGTGTTAATTGGACATGTGGACAGTTTAACTTGAGAGTCATCAATTTATCATAGCCATCAATAACTTTTATTTTTAGCTGGTGATGCATATCCATTTTTGGTTTTAGAGGAATTTATTCTTCTTACCTGGGGAAAAGAAAAAGTTCACTAGGAAGACCCCAAGACTTTTAATAACTCTATAATGAAAATAAAAAGTCAAACTTTAGCTAGAACTTACAGCAAGTGCCAAAGTGTTGGGCATTCACTTTCTCTTGCATAACTGACAGTTATGCTGTGGTGATACCCTCTCTATCCTTAAGCCTTTCCTGGCATCTGAGTGAATTACATGTGTTCTGCAGTCATGTCCTTCCTAACGTACTCTTACATGAGTTAACATGCATAGTTCTAAATTAAAAAAAATGTTGAGCTACGACTTATCTCCTCAATCACGTTTACAATATATTTATATATCATTTACAGATATGGTTAGAGAAACTTTATTCTAAGATCTGGATAAAAACAAGTTATTCTGGTAGCACTAGTTTCTACTCTGTTTAATTTTGGTGGATGTGTACATGCTTGTGGACACATAGTATTTTCTTTTCTTTCTTTCTTAAAAAATATATTACAAATAGCTAAACTACATGAAAATATGAATCACAAGTTTATAGAATTCCTGGAGCTCCTCCATAAAACCCTAAGGTCCTGTAGGACAAATCTGAGACATTCAATCTATCAATTCCTTTATTTTTCTGCATAAGAAATAGAAGCCCAAAGAGATGGTGCATCCAATGTGGCAGCTCTGAAATCAGACCCAGGGGGCCTACGCCCTGGTGCAGTGCATTCTCTATTGCTATGGCATGAATTTGCATTAATAGGCATTACAATCTCTGTAATTTACTTTAAAGTATTTACCATTCTTGAATTTGGTATGTGCCAGTTAGTTAGCTTTTAACTTTAGCCCTGTGGTCAGGTACACTGCTAGAAGGATATCCATAGTGACAGGTGGTGTTATGTGAGAGTGGATCCACTCTGGAAGCAGCTTCTATACACCCTTTTGTTCTATATCCTTTTTAAAAAAATAATCTGTAAATGATTTTAAAAAAATTTTTTTGGAGTATAGCTGATTTACCATGTTGTGTTGGATTCTGGTGGACAGCAAAGTGAATCAGTTAAGCATATACATATATCCACTATTTTTTAGATTCTTTTCCCATATAGGCCGTTATAGAGTATTGAGTAGTAGAGCTATACAGTAGGTCCTTATTAGTTATCTATTTTATATATAGTAGTGTGTATATGTCAATCACAATCTCCCAATTTATCCCACCCCTGTCTTACCCTCCGGTTTGTTCTATATCCTTTTGATTAATTGTGGATGCTTTATGAATTAGCACATTGATTCCAAATTTGGGTTTCCATTGCTGAGTCCTGTGTTTGTTCATTAGCATGATGTTTGTCAGAAATAGACTTTAGTTCTCACGGATGAAATCAAACATATTTTGAACATATGGATTGGCTTCCACTCTTTTGAACAGGGTATAAGCCTCCATAGATGTCTGCACTAGTCTTTTTGGGATGACAATCATGTCTGATTCCTTAATGGGTTCTCAGTCCAGACACTGGTTTAGGAGGACTTCTGACTGTATGGTGCCCTCTGGACATAAAATCCTGCCTCCAAATCTTGCTGAGTCTGCTTCAGGTGAACTTTTCATAGTATGACCACTAAAAGGGCTTTATCCAGTGTGTAGAACAAGTTGTATAAACCCTTTTACACTTTCTGTTGGTAAGTATTTATTAATAGATGTCTGTCTGTATGACGGAATTTGGACTGAGATTTGTTTTCATTAAAATAACATAGCCATGGGACTTCCCTGGCGGCCCAGTGGTTAACACTCTGCACTTCCACTGCAGGGGGCAAGGGTTTGATCCCTGGTCGGGGAATTAAGATCCCGCATGCTGAGTAGTGTACCCCCCCGACAAAAAAAATTAAAAATCGCATAGCCAGGTGTGGGAGAATAGTATACTCTTGCTGTCTCAGCCTTCTTTTGTATCCAAGAATCTAAGAGTGCAGGACCTAACTAGCTTAAGTAAGTTTGCAACTACAGGTGATGCCTAATTTTGAGAGTCAGTGGGTTCTTAAGTCTTCTGCTCCCTTAGTATATTTTTTCTTTCTTCCCTTTACCACAGCGTTTTGCTAAATTTACAAGAAAGTGGGAGTTTCCTCTCTGGCTCTTTGTGACTTCCTGGGAAGTGATTGATTTTGTTGTCCTTCAACTTCCTTCCCTTGCTGGTACAATTGCTTTTGGGACACAAAGGCCATGACCAGTCAAGTTCCCAGCACCATTCCTTGTAGAATTGAGTCAGATCCACAGGTAGTTTGTCATCGGGGTGGGGAGGGAAGTTGACCTGGGGACTTAGAGCTCTGGTGAGTTAGTGGCCCACTGGAGATTCCAAGTGCTATGGGCTGAATTGTGTTCTCGCAAAATTCGTATCTTGAAGTCCTAACAGTACCTCAGAATGTGACTGTTTTGGAGATAGAGTCTTTAAAGGGATAACTTAGTTAAAATGAGGTCAGTAGGGTGGGCCATGGTCCAATATGACTGATATTCTTACAAGAAGAGATTAGGACACAGACAGTTATAGAGAGAAGACCGTAGAAAGACACCAGGAGAAGGCAAACATTACAAGCCAAGGAGAGAGGCCTCAGAAGAAACCAACCCTGCTGACATCTTGATCTTGGACTTCCAGCCTCCAGAATGGTGAGACAATAAATTTCTTTGGATGAAGCCATGGAGTCTGTGGTACTTTGTTAAGGCAACCCTAGAAAACGAATGCAACAGGTAAGTTTGTTCCCGAGTCTACCTGCCTGACTCCTCTCCTTGATCTGTTGCTGCTGCTTCGGACCTGACTCTGAAAGCTCACACACTGGAATTGGGGTTAAGCGTTGTAACATTCCATTTTGTGTTAGAGTGAGTTCCAGAAGGCAGTGTAGTGTCCAGCCGACCCTGCAGGAGGAGCTGGCTTTGGAAAAAAAGGCACTTCAGACTCGCAAATGAGAAACTTCCCGCTGCAGCTCCAGGCCCTGCAAGGAACTGCTAATAGAGATGTAACATTCTGTATTATTTTTATTCTCCTCTCTGCAGGTGAGGAAAACTCTCTCTGGCTCCAAGTTAAAAACACATGTTCCAATACCACAGAAATAAGATGAGTATTCAACTTTCTGTTGTCAGTCCCCAAGGATGGACTTATGTCCAAGGTTTGTGCCTTTTCTGGCTCTGAACTAGATTATCCATCCCTGAAAATCAACCCGATTAGTTGGAAAGCAAGCCATAAATAAACCCCAAATTGATACTGAGATTGGGAGGAGAAAGTTATATATACCTACTTCCTTTAAAATGCATCATCAATCGTTTTAATCCTTTTTTTCTTTTTCCTTTTTGCCTGCGCAGCGCAGCATGCGGGATCTTAGTACCCCGACCAGGGATCGCACCCGAACCCCTGCAGTGGAAGCATGGAGTCTTAACCACTGGACCACCAGTCTTAACCACTGGGCCATCCTTATAATTGTAAAGTCACGTCCAGAGCGAGATTGGGAATGTATTACGTCTGTTTCTGTTTTGTAGTATTTGTGTTCAGCTTGCTCTCTGTTCTTTGTCAGTGATGGATACCTTGCCCCCACCACTGACAATTTTGTTGGCAGTCACTTTGGATATTCAAGACACTGAAAAACAGCTAAATAAAACATAGGTTTTCTGAAAGATGGACCCTGGGGTGGGATGAATCAGACTATGGTCTTCCTGACATAATTTGTACATCTGCCAATTTGGGACCTATCAATTTTCTGTCTGGAACATCACATTTAGAGAAATATATTGGTTATGGCAGTAAAAGTTTACTATTTAACTTCTGTGAACCTTGCCTATAAAACTAGAGTAACCACCTGTTCTATCCTCTTACACGTGGAAGACATGGAGGAACAGCCAATTGTTTTGAAGCACTCGATAAACAGGCTAAAATCACACATAGAGTGTAAGCTTCCTATAATTTATCAATGCAGTCTAGTTCCCAGGGCCCTATGTTGTTAGTGACTCATTCAGAGTTACTGGGTATCGTAAAGAATTCCCAAGTGCTGAAATCTGGTGATAAAAAAGACTCCAAAAATGTAAGTGGGTAAACAAGGAGCTACATGGTAGATGAGCCTCTTGTTTATCTCTAGAGGGGCCTGACAATCTTACTCAGAGAATCATTCTGTTCTCCTACCTGAATGAGTTAGGCTCCTGTGAATCCTACATATTTGAGGTCACTGGTCAGAGGTATCCTTCAAGTTATCTGAGTGGGTAAGGCTAATGAAGGTTTTCTCTTCAAGTCTTGAAAGACATTAGCAATCATGATGCAAGAGACACCTTGCATTTTCATATTTTTTTCCCGCTTATCTAGTTTCTTTAAGTGATATAAATGGTTTGTATCTGAGCTAAGCGTTTGAGTTAGGGCTGGTGCTGAGGGTAGCAGTGTATCTTAAATTCATTTTTGGAGTGAGAAAGGGGATTTAAATCCACTTACAACAATAGAGAAATAGTGCCAGACAAATTTCTGATTGGAGAAAATAGTAATGAGGGATCTGACTTAAATGGTAAAACACTTAGATGATCTTTATTTTTTCTTTTCTTCCCTTTTCTTTCTTCTTTTTTTCCCCTCCTCCTCCTATTCCTTCTTCTTTGCCTTTAGTGTGTGGAAGGAGCAATGAAAGAGCCAGGGTCAACTAGTTATAAAGGAGATAGCTTTGTTTGCTCAGTTGAATCAGGAAATGTGAGATTAAGGGAACAGCTGAGATTTAGTACACATCTGTGAGAGAAGCTTTGGGGTTTTAATTTCTTTAATTAAAAAAAACAGGGAGAAATGGAAAGAGAGAGCAGGAGCCAAGGAGAGAAAAAATAAAACAGGACATCCTGGTGCCTTGAACCACCTGGGTGCCCTGGACAGGCTGGTAATGTGTCACCTTGCACCACTCATCTTTAAATATTTGTCCTATATTTATTTTAGAGGAGGGGCTGAATACTGCTTGGGGGACGACAGAGGAGGAGGGCTACCTCGTGGCAGAGCTCACTCTTTTCTCTATTGGTAGGGGATTTAACTCTGGCCCCAAACTTCTTTGTCCTCCTCTACCAAACGAGAACCCTGCACCGCCTGGGGCACA
Source organism: Tursiops truncatus (assembly GCF_011762595.2). Classification (NCBI taxonomy): domain Eukaryota; kingdom Metazoa; phylum Chordata; class Mammalia; order Artiodactyla; family Delphinidae; genus Tursiops; species Tursiops truncatus. The sequence goes on along the minus strand of NC_047037.1, from coordinate 128,115,190 downwards.
GTTGAATAAGCACTGAGAACTGAAATATTGCCTGCCATGTCAATAAACAAAGGATGTTGCAGTCATCAAGCCATCATATTACAGCCACCTGGATGGTGAGCCCTGAGAGAGCTCAGGATAGAGATAAATGGGCTGTCTACTGCCAAGCCCATCTGGCAGTCAGCCACTGCAGCCATCCCCAACGGTGCCCCCGAAGGGGACTCAGGATGAGAAAACACAGGATACTGCCCTCAGATAGCTGAGGTGCATATCAAAAGAATGATTTCAGTGAGCCCAGACTCTTGCATCTTCCCAAACACAGAAAAGTGCTAAATTCCTTAACTTGAGAGATATACGATATTCTTTTTTTTTTTTAAAGAAGATGTTGGGGGTAGGAGTTTATTAATTAATTAATTTATTTTTGCTGTGTTGCGTCTTCGTTTCTGTGCGAGGGCTTTCTCTAGTTGTGGCAAGCGGGGGCCACTCTTCTTCGCGGTGCACGGGCCTCCCACTATCGCGGCCTCTCTTGCTGTGGAGCACAGCCTCCAGACACGCAGGCTCAACGGTTGTGGCTCACGGGCCTAGTTGCTCTGCAGCATGTGGGATCCTCCCAAACCAGGGCTCGAACCCGTGTCCCCTGCATTAGCAGGCAGATTCTCAATCACTGAGCCACCAGGGAAGCCCTATGATATCCTTTTATTAATAGTAATCTTTTGACTACCTGGTTTTGTTGCAAAAACTCCTATATATCCTGATCCCTTCCTCTTTGGAGCAGCTTCTCAAAGTTATTTGAGACTCTGTCTCCTGGGTTTGAAGTCCTAAGAATGTGTGCTAAATAAAACATAACTCTCAACTTTTAGGCTGTGCATTTTTTTTTTCAGTTGACAGCACCTATGTCTAATTCTAGGACTCACCTAGAGCCTTCTTGGCCACAAATAATACAGTTCATCTAAACATACGCAGTCCTCTCCTTGGAAAATGCTGTTTTTTCCATCTTCTGAAATTTCTAGTGGAGATTTAGTGTCTCAGTGATTTATAGCATCTCCTATAGATTGCTACATGGGGCACTTGTCAATCTGAGTGAGGCTGAAGGTGGGAGAAAGCCAGAGGAAGAGACTTTGTGGAGGACAGGACTCGAGGAAAGGAAGTTCCAAATGATTTAAAATTTGTTTTAAAGAGTGAAAGAGAACTAGAAAATGTTTAAAATGTAATAGTAATAAGAATGGTAATAATTTGAACTTCTGCTTCCATCTTGGGAGTTTGCTTTGCAAGAGGGACTACTCTAATGTCTGTGCTCTGCTCTTTGAAAAACAATGTGCACCTTGAAAAATGGATGTGAATCATTTTTTTAAAGATTCAACATATAAGCAATATCGTATGATATAGATGAACTTATATACACAAAACAGAAATAGACCCAAAGACATAGAAAACAAATTTATTGTTACCAAAGAGGAAAGGAGCGGGGGATAAACTAGGAGTTTGGAATTAACATACACACACTACTGTATGTAAAATAGATAACGGACAAGGACCTGCTGTATAGCACAGGGAACTATACTCAATATTTTGTAACAACCTATAAGGGAAAAAATCTGAAAAGGAATATATATATATATATATAAAACTATATATAAAAATATAAATATAAATATATATATAACTGAATCACTTTGCTGTGTACCTGGAACTAACACAACATTGTAAATCAACTATACTTCAGTTACAAAAATGAAAAATGGATATGACTGCTCATATGATTGATGGACCTAGAGTTTTTATGGTCCACTGTAGAATGAGTAAGTCACAGACTTGAGCAATTTTCTGATTTCCAGTGAAATGATAGAAAAACCATCTATTGGCTTAAAGATTTTGCAAATTAAATTATAAATATTAGTACTAAGACCAAATTTGTGTGACATTAAAACCAACATCTTCAGAGAGTGGAAATGATTCAGAGGATCATGTTTATGATTGTGGAAGCAGCTGTCATATGTAATTAAAGAAGCCAAGGGTCCTAGTGACTAAGGGCGTAAATGAGATTTATGAAATGATGATGTCCCTGGCACTGCTGTACCAAACTTAGCCTTTTGGGAAATAGCATTAAGCACTCTGAGTCTTCTAAGGACATTGTAAACAGTAGGTAAGTCACCTTCTTCCCCCCACTGCCAGTCTTCTAGGTCAGGGGTCCCTAACATCGGGGCAGCGGCACGGACCAGTAGTGGTCTGTGTCCTGTTAGGAATTGGGCTGCACAGCAGGAGGTGAGCAGCGGGTGAGCAAGTGAAGCTTCATCTGCCGCTCCCCATTGCTCCCCACTGCTCCCCATTGCTCACATTACCGCCTGAACCCCCACCCCCAACGTCCAAGGAAAAATTGTCTTCCATGAAACCGGTCCCTGGTGCCAAAAATGTTGGGGACGGCTGATTTAGGTGGTATTTATCACCACAGCATTTCAGATTGGGAAATATCTTCATCTAATCCCATAAATTGTTGATTTCATGTAGAATGAATACAGAGTTGGTCTTTGTTACCTCCAGGGCTGGGCACCTACAGGAGATTCTTCCTTTTCCAGTTACCAGAGGAAGAGTTTGCCTGCAAAGGGAGGAAAAGTGCTATAATTAACCTGCTGCCTTCCACTCATAATTAGGGCTCACATTTTGCCTTGAGTTTTGAGACAGGATCTGTTTAGACCTTTATTCTTCTTTACTCCAGCCCTCTATTTCCCTCCCTCTTTTCCTTACTCCAGTCCTTTATTTCCCTCCACTGCCTGTTTTCATTTCTTTCCAAGATGTGCTTAATAATTCCCACATTCTGGTGGGCCCCTCAAAGGGCAAAGGTGAAGCACAGGAGAAATACATGAATCACTGGCAAGACCCAAGCTGGCTGCAACCCCTGAGGCCTCAGTCTCTTCATGAAGGTTCCACCTTGGTCCATATGATGATGCTTCTCCCTCTTCCATAGCGAGGTGCTCCCACAAACCCCAAAAGTCCAGAGAGAAGCTCAGACACAAACGGCAACTGGTTATGTCACTTTCTAACAAGAGAGATTTTCCATCACACTTACTGGACTCACTAGCTTAGTAGAAAGATCATCACAATATAATGTCAGCTTCCATGAATTTTGGGGTGATAAAAACCTGTCTATATTTGAGAAGTTTTTCATGAGTAGTTTTATTGAATAGAGAGAAATCTTAAGACCTGAAGCTATTAGACAACAGCAAGAAAGGAAAATACACTTGGGAGTTTTAAAAGGTATCCCACTTTTGGCAAAAGTGCCAGGTTGTGTATCCCACTTTTGGCAAAAGTGCTAGGTTGGGTGGGGGAATAAATGCTGCTTTAGGTTTTTATTTCTTTTTAACAAAATAATTTTTAAAAATCATGTGGGACCAAGTCATTTGCATCAGACTTTTGCACATTTAGATGGCAGGCACGGTTTCTCAAGACTATAAATTCTGTATTCAGTTTAAGAAAGTGTATTTTTGATTGAGGTTAACACAGTATTTAAGTTAATGGAAAACATGCTTCCATTGCAGAGTATTTCCACCAGAATTGCTGGATTCTGTACAACAATCTGTTTCTATTTTGAAAAAATATGTGGTGCTGTTGTATGACCTAAATATTCCTTTCCCCCCCTCTTATTTCACTGTTCTACATTCACGTGCTTTCTTCTTCAGGTATATTCAAATAAATAAATGGCATAATATGAATTCAGAAGAAAATGTTTCCTGGTTCTATACATCTTTAATGTTTCAGAGAAAAAATATTTAGCTTATAGTCTGAGCTTCATTTCAATATAGAGAGGCATGATTCCCACTACTGCTACCCAAATGACTTTGGAATTGGGAAGAGAGACGTAGTGTCAGAAAGTGACTCTTAAACTCTGTGTGAATTAAATTTTTCTGAGTAACAAACCACTCCAACATGCACTGGCTCAAAATAGCAATCATTTTTTTCTTGCACACCTATGATTTTCAGGTGGAGGTTGGTGGATCTGACTTGTCTAGGCAGCTCTGATTCATTTTGGGTTCAGATGGGCTTGGGTTCTTGCTTGGGCTTAGTCTGTCAATGAGTGCTAATTCTGGGGTTCAGTCTGGAGAGATAACAGCTACCGGGGGATGCTCTTCTCCAGCATGAAATTCAGATGGGCAAGGAGGGACATGACTTAAATTTGGAACTGACACTTTGTTATTTTTTTAAAATTTTAAAATATTTTTTTATTATATTTTTTACATCGAGCACTTCAGGGAAAAAAATAATTACAATGATTCAAATGTATGAATGTTTCAAAATCAACATGCAATCCCTGGATTCAATAAATATCACCGCCCAAACTGGCACTCTGTTACCCGTATATCACTGCCCAAAGTAGGTCACATGGCTAAGTCCTACATCAACAAGGTGGGAAAACTTAGTAGGAGGAACTGCAAAGTCAAGTGGCAGGGTGGGGGAAACAGAGAGGAGAAGAATTGGAAGCCAATAATTCAATCCATCAGAAACCCCAATTCAGTCTCTTTTCTCTGCAGGTGGGAATGTTGCCATTGTGTTATCCTTCCTTCTCCACTGGGGCAGCAAGACATAAGAGGGAGGCAACTTCAGTCAGTCATGACTTGCTCTGATCTCCATGTACAGCTTTCCCTGGGATTCTCAAACTTTGGTGTATGATGTGATTACTGGTGAGGTTGGTAACAATGCAGATCCTGAGTCCCGTTTTCAAATTTATTAAATCATAACAGGTGGTGGCAGGGCCAAGTCATTTATATTTTTAATGAGTTCCTCTGTGATTTTGATGCATTTTGACTTTTGAGACTCACATCGGTATAATAAGGTTAATTGAAGTGGTCAGTCTGGGTCTTGAACTTGATGGAACCCTAGCAGTTCGGCAAATGTGATAGACTTCATTATTGTTCAGCAAATACTACATCCTCTGCACAGGAGGTGATTACTTCCTTGTTCCAAAGTTGTTGGATGTAGTTATAATATTGATTTTGGCCAATGGGATGACATACTTCCTGTTCAAGTAAGGTTTTAACTTTGTTTATATTGTTAGACTTTATCTCTTGTGTTCCTGCCCTCTGCCATGAGAAGAACTTATCCCAGGCAGTTATGGGTGCATCAGCCTGTGAAGGATGTTGTACATCTAGAATGAGGGAACCAGATGTATATTCTGGAACATAGTCACTGCAGCTGCCTCATAGACTCATATGTGAAAAATACCTGTTAGTTGTTATAAGGCAGTGAGATTTTGGGACTGTATCTTATACAATATTATTGCAGCAAAAACTGACAAATACAAATCAACCAAACAAGGTAAATGAGGCATATATTAAACTGGGACAAAAACATACTACTCTCAGATTTTTAAATGCCTTTTGAAGACTTATTCGAGGCTATCTTTAGTGTTTGTTTTATTTTGACTTAACTTACATGAAAATGCTAGAGAAGGAGAAAATTGGCTTATAAAGAGATTTAGTCAGGATCTAGAACACTCTCAGAATTGGTCTTGATTCTGAATTTTCTTCCTTAGGGTCTCTATGTGTTTTCCCCAGACAGAGTAGGAGGTTTTGCACTTTTTCTGTTTGTTTGATCAACAATAATAACAACTAATAATAAATGTTAGTATATGCCAAGTGCCATCCTAATTACTTTCTATGTATTAATTCATTTAATTCTCCAACAACTCTGTGAAGTAGAGACTATTATTATCCTCATTTCATGGATGAAGAGCTGGGCTCACATTGACCACACAGCCAGACGACATAGCTCTGAGAAGTCTAACTTCAGAAACTATTCTCTTGACCACTTTGTTGTTGCCCCTATAAGTTTTCAACACATGCTACCATTTTTTATTTAAAACCACATTAATGCTCCTCCTAGAAAAGCAAGTTGCCTAATCTCCATCTAGAACAGAAAGATTTCAGATGTCAGCAGTAAAATGTGGGTACAACATTTCCTTGAGAGAAGACTATCTGTTGCAATATTTGTTCTTTATTCCACTGCCACCCCCGTTTTGGTCTAGAATATTTCTTTTTCCACTTTCTAATTCCCTCATCAGGGAAACAGAAATTATGGCTTTTCATTTCATTTTAACCAAGAAACCTGAAGGCAGATTATACAATTTCCAGCAAAGCACTTCATTAGAATAAAAATTCAACAAAACAACACATTTTTACATATTCCATGAGTTCATGTCAATGAGATGCAACTTGCACAGGGTAAAGTTACCATTTAAAAATTGTGTAAAATAATAGCATCTGTTTATTTAGGACTTACTCAGAGACATTTTCCAGATATTAGCTTTACTTCTAATAACAAACCTGCAGATAAATTATGATTATCTTCTTTTGTGGGCAAGGAGGTTGAATCTTAATAAAATCACAGAGCTATGTAATGGAACAACAGTGGAGACAGATTTTTATGATTACAAATTGTGTTGTCTGGTCTCCACACCTCATCACTTCTCTTACTTTGAAGAAATACTATTTTTAAAACCCTTAAATTACTGCATAAAAACTAATTTTTCCGATTTATTCTCATACTATTTAAATCTCTGAAATGGATTTAGATCTCAGTCTCTTTTCTACATAGCAAGATCAATTGATTGAATGAGTACTAATAAATATAATCTCTCCTGAGTACACATTATTATTAGATGAGTGGTAAACAGGATTTAAATACAGCGAGAGCTCCCATTCCTAAAAACAAAATCAAAAAGCAAAAAAAATCCTGCTCTGCTTTTTACTGCCCATTTAATTTTTGTTACATCCTGGGCAAATCTATTCTACATCTGTGGGGCAATCTGTTCTCTGCTTCCCTTAATGGTTAAGTGGAGGACAGATTCTTAGCTATTTCCTCTAGCTGATCTTATCATTTCATGTCTCTATTTAACACAGTGTAGAACAGTTGTTTGATCTACAAAATTGTTCCTAAATCTGTTTACCTATCACACTAACATTGTAAGAAGACAATATCCCTAGAAGAGAATCCTTTTATGTTTGCATACCAGATTATTCAAAGACATATATTAGCAACCTCAACTCTTTTTCTGGTATAAAGAGCACAATAAAAATTGCTTGAAAAAAGTTTCTTTGAAGAATCTTCATATTATACTCTGAAGGGAATAGAACAGTTAAATGCAGAAAGTGTATTCTATAATTTTCTCACAAAAATCACACATTTTCCTACATATTAAAAAAAAAAAGATAGATGGGAGGCAGTGTAAGAAGAAATTGATTTCCAATCTGTTTCTATTCAAAGCTCAGACAAATGGAAACAACCTCAAAGATCCAGGGCCATAGGGGGAAAAACATGGGTGTATCAGTTCTTCAGAAAACCAGGGCGATCAGGATGTGTATATATAGAGAAAGAGACTTATGATATGGAATTGGATCATGTTATTATGGAGGCTGGCAAGTCTAAAATCTGCAGGCTGGGCCAACAGGCTGGTGACCCAGTAGAGTTCCATTCTGAGTTCAAAGGCAGTGTGCAGTAGAATCAGGAAGAGCTGAAGTTGTAGACAAATTTCAAAGGCGGTCTGATGGAGAAATTCTTTCTTGAGGAGTGGAGTGGGGCAGAACCAGTCTTTTGTTTTATTCAGGCTTTCAACTGATTGGATGAGGTCCACCCACACTAAGGAGAGCAATCTGCTTTACTCAGAGTCTGCTGACTTAATCTCATCTAAAACATCCTCATAGAAACATCTAGAATAATGTTCAGCCAAATATCTGGTCACCCTGTGGTTCAGCCAAGCAGTCACATTAAATTTACCATCTCAGTGGACATAAAGAGGATCCAGTCCTTCTTTCTTTCTCAGGTTAAGAAATCACAGTAAGCTGAGAAGATATCCTGAAATATTACTGCAGGAGATAACTTCAAAAAATTTTGAGATGATTAGTTATTCAGTGGGCAAACACCTTTCAGGCTAAGAAAAATTTAGAATTAAGTATAGAAATGTTTAATAGGGCCAAGTCTACAGTAAATATTGCACTTGAGAAGACTGTTACGTTGGTATTATAAGTATTTATAATAGTTAAGAGAATTTGGTCTATATATTACTCAGGATAGGTGTGGTTATGCTATGATAACAAATAACTCTCAAATCCTCAACGATATGTAGGAAAATACACTTTTATAAAGTTTAATTTATTCCAGTTTCACTGAAATACAGTTTACATATAACATTGTGTAAGTTTAAAGTGGACAGTGTGATGATTTGATACACATATATATTGTAAAATGATTACAACAAAAAGATTAGTTTACGCCTTCATCACCTCACAAAATTAGCACTTTTGTGGTGAGAATACTTAAGGTTAACTTTCTTAGTAACTTTCAAGTATACAATTCAGTATTCTTAACTATAGCCACCATGCCGTATATTAGATCCCATAAATTATTCACCTTATAGCTGGAAGTTTGTACACTTTGGCCAACATGTGCCATTTCTCCCACCTTCCTGGCCCTTCACAACTACCATTCTACTTTCTAATTCTATGAGCTTGGCCTTTTTTTTTTTAAACATCTTTATTAGAGTATAATTGCTTTATAATGGTGTGTTAGTTTCTGCTTTACAACAAAGTGAATCAGCTATATGTATACATATATCCCCATATCTCCTCCCTCTTGTGTCTCCCTCCCACACTTCCTATCCCACCCCTGTAGGTGATCACAAAGCACCGAGCTCATTTACCTGTGCTATGCGGTTGCTTCCCACTAGCTATCTATTTTACATTTGGTAGTGTACATATGCCCATGCCACTCTATCACTTCGTTTGAGCTTACTCTTCCCCCTCCCCATGTCCTCAAGTCCATTCTCTATGTCTGCATTTTTATTCCTGGCCTGCCCCTACGTTCTTCAGAAACAGTTTTTGTTTTTGTAGATTCCATATATATGTGTTAGCATACGGTATTTGTTTCTCTCTTCCTGACTCACTTCACTCTGTATGACAGATGTTGGGTCCATCCACATCCGCATCACTACAAATAACTCAATTTCATTTATTTTTACGGCTGAGTAATAATCCATTGTATATATGTGCCACATCTTCTTTATCCATTCATCTGTCAATGGGCACTTTGGTTGCTTCCATGACCTGGCTATTGTAAATAGAGCTGCAATGAACATCATGGTACATGACTCTTTTTGAATTATGGTGTTCTCAGGGTATATGCCCAGTAGTGGGATTGCTGTGTCATACGGTAGTTCTATTTTTATTTTTTAAAGGAACTTCCATACTGTTCTCCATAGTGGCTGTATCAATTTACATTCCCACCAACAGTGCAAGAGGATTTCCTTTTCACCACACCCTCTCCAGCATTTATTGTTTGTAGATTTTTTGATGATGGCCATTCTGGCTGCTGTGACGTGATGCCTCGTTGTAGTTTTGACTTGCATTTATCTAATGATTAGTGATGTTGAGCATCCTTTCATGTGTTTGTTGGCAATCTGTATATCTTCTTTGGAGAAATGTCTTTTTAGGTCTTCTGCCACTTTTGGGTTGTGTTGTCTGTTTTTATTTGATATTGAGCTGCATGAGTGGCTTGTATATTTTGGAGATTAATCCTTTGTCAGTTGCTTCATTTGCAGATATTTTCTCCCATTCTGAGCATTGTCTTTTCATCTTGTTTATGGTTTCCTTTGCTGTGCAAAAGCTTTTAAGTTTCATTAGGTCCCATTTGTTTATTTTTGCTTTTATATCCATTTCTCTCAAAGGTGGGTCAAAAAGGATCTTGCTGTGATTTATGTCACAGAGTGTTCTGCCTATGTTTTCCTCTAAGAGTTTTATAGTGTCTGGCCTTACATTTAGGTCTTTAATCCATTTTGAGTTTATTTTTGTGTATGGTGTTAGGGAGTGTTCTAATTTCATTCTTTTACATGTAGCTGTCCAGTTTTTCCAGCACCACATATTGAAGAGGCTGTCCTTTCTCCATTGGATATTCTTGCCTCCTTTATCAAAAATAAGGTGACCATATGTGCGTGGGTTTATCTCTGGGCTTTCTATACTGTTCAATTGATCTATATTTCTGTTTTTGTGCCAGTACCATACTGTCTTGATTACTGTAGCTTTGTAGTATAGTCTGAAATCCAGGAGCCTGGTTCCTCTAGCTCCATTTTTCCTTCTTAAGATTTCTTTGGCTATTCGGGGTCTTTTCTGTTTCCATACAAATTGTGAAAATTTTTGTTCTAGTTCTGTGAAAAATGTCATTGGTAGTTTGATAGGCCTTGCATTGAATCTGTAGATTGCTTTGGGTAGTAGAGTCATTTTCAAAATGTTGATTCTTCCAATCCAAGAACATGGTATATCTCTCCATCTGTTTGTATTATCTTTAATTGCTTTCATCACTGTCTTATAGTTTTCTGCAAGCAGGTCTTTTGTCTCCTTAGGTAGGTTTTTTTCCCAAGTATTTAATCTTTCAGTTGCCATGGTAAATGGGAGTGTTTTCTTAATTTCTATTTCAGAGTTTTGATCATTAGTGTATAGAAATGCAGGAGATTTCTGTGCATTATTTTTGTATCCTGCTACTTTATCAAATTCATTGATTAGCTCTAGTAGTTTTCTGGTAGCATCTTTAGGATTCTCTATGTATAGTATCATGTCCTCTGCAAACCATGACAGCTTTAATTCTTTTTTCCAATTTGGATTCTTTTTATTTCTTTTTCTTCTCTGATTGCTGTGGCTAAAACTTCCAAAACTATGTTGAATAATAGTGGTGAGAGATGGCAACCTTGTCTTGTTCCTGATCTTAGTGGAAACGTTTCAGTTTTTCACCACTAAGAACACTGTTGGCTGTAGGTGTGTCATATATGGTCTTTATCATATTGAGGTAAGTTCCCTCTATGCTTAGTTTGTGGAGGGTTTTTATCATAAATGGGTGTTGAATTTTGTCAAAAGCTTTCTCTGCATCTATTGAGATGATCACATGGTTTTTATCCTTCAATTTATTAATATGGTTTATCACATTGATTGATTTGCATATATCAAAGAATCCTTTCATTCCTGGGATAAACCCCACTTGATCATGGTGTATGATCATTTTAATGTGCTGTTGGATTCTGTTTGCTAATATTTTGTTGAGCATTTTTGCATCTATATTCATCAGTGATATTGGCCTGTAGTTTTCTTCCATTTTGACATCTTTGGATTTGGTATCAGGGTGATGGTGGCCTTGTAGAATGAGTTTCGGAGTGTTCCTCCCTCTGCTATATTTTGGAAGTGTTTCAGAAGGATAGGTGTTAGCTCTTCTCTAAATGTTAAGTAGAATTCGTCTGTGAAGCCATCTGGTCCTGGGTTTTTTTTGCTGGACGATTTTTAGTCACAGTTTCAATTTCAGTGCCTGTGATTGGTCTGTTTATATTTTCTATTTATTACTGGTTCAGTCTTGGAATATTGTGGTTTCCTAAGAATTAGACCATTTCTTCCAGGTTGTCCATTTTATTGGCATATAGTTGCTTGTAGTCATCTCTCATGACTGTTTCTATTTGTGAGTGTCAGTTGTTACTTCTTTTTCATTTGTAATTCTATTGATTTGAGTCTTCTCCCTTTTTTCTTGATGAGTCTGGCTAATGGTTTATCAATTTTGTTTATCTTCTCAAAGAACCAGCTTTTAGTTTTATTGATCTTTGTGATTGTTTACTTCATTTCTTTTTCATTATTTCTGATCTGATCTTTATGATTTCTTTCCTTCTGCTAACTTTGGGTTTTTTTGTTGTTGTTGTTGTTCTTTGTTAATTGCTTTAGGTGTAAGGTTAGGTTGTTTATTTGAGGTGTTTCTTGTTTCTTGGGTTCGGATTGTATAGCTATAAACTTCCCTCTTAGAACTGCATTTGCTGCATCCCATAGGTTTTGGATCATCATATTTTCATTGTCATAGAAACATTGTCATGTTTCTAGGTATTTTTTGATTTATTCAGTGATCTCTTGGTTAGTTAGTAGTGTATCATTTAACCTCCATGTATTTTTTACTGTTTTATTCCTGTAATTGATATCTAGTCTCACAGAATTGTGGTCAGAAAAGATGCTTGATACGATTTCAATTTTCTTAAATTTACCAAGGCTTGACTTATGATCAATGATATGATCTATCCTGGAGCATGTTCCATGAGCACTTGAGAAGAAAGTGTATTCTGTTGTTTTTGCATGGAATGTCTTATAAATATCAATTAAGTCCATCTTGTTAATGTATCATTTAAAGCTTGTGTTTCCTTATTTATTTTCATTTTGGATGATACATCCATTGGTGAAAATGGGGTGTTAAATCCACTACTATGACTATGTTACTGTCAATTTCCCCTTTTATGGCTGTTAGCATTTGCCTTATTTATTAAGGTGGTCCTATGTTGGGTGCATAAATTTTTAATTGTTATATCTTATTCTTGGATTGATCCCTTGATCATTATTATTGTCCTTTCTGTCTCTTGTAATAGTTTTTATTTTAAAGTCTGTTTTGTCTGATATGAGAATTACTACTCCATCTTTCTTTTGATTTGCATTTGCATGGAATATCTTTTTCCATCCCCTCAGTCTGTGTGTGTTCCTAGGTCTGAAATGGGTGTCTTGTAGACAGCATATATACAGGTCTTGTTTTTGTATCCATTCAGCCTGTCTATGTCTTTTGGTTCAAGCATTTAATCCATTTGCCTTTAAGTTAGTCATAGATATGTATGTTCCTATTCCCATTTTCTCAATTGTTTTTGGTTTGTTATCATAGGTCTTTTCCTTCTCTTGTGTTTTCTGCCTAGAGAATTTCCTCTATCATTTGTTGTAAAGCTGTTTTGGTGGTGCTGAATTCTCTTAGCTTTTGCTTTTCTGTAAAGGTTTTAATTACTCCATCAAATCTGAATCAGATTCTTGCTGGGTAGAATAATCTTGGTTGTAGGTTTTTCCCTTTCTTCACTTTAAATATGTCCTACCACTCGCTTCTGGCTTGCAGAGTTTCTGCTGAAAGATCAGCTGTTAATCTTATGGGGATTCCCTTGCATGTTATTTGTTGCTTTTCCCTTGCTGCTTTTAATATTTTTTCTTCATATTTAATTTTTGATGGTTTGATTAAGATGTGTCTTGGTGTGTTTCTCATTGGATTTATCCTGTATGGGACTCTCTGTGCTTCCTGGACTTGATTGACTATTTCCTTTCCTGTATTAGGGAAATTTTAAACTATAATCTCTTGAAATATTTTCTCAGTCTCTTTCTTTTTCTCTTCTTCTTCTGGGACCCTTGTAATTCGAATGTTGGTGCTTTTAATGTTTTCCCAGAAGTCTCTGAGACTGTCTTCAATTCTTTTCCTTCTTTTCTGTTCATTCTGCTCTGTGGTCTTTATTTCCACTATTTTATCTTCCAGGTCACTTATCCTTTCTTCTGCCTTTGTTATTCTACAATTGATTCCCTCTAGAGAATTTTTAATTTCATTTATTGTATTGTTCATCATTGTTTCTTTGCTCTTTAGTTCTTCTAGGTCCTTGTTAAACATTTCTTTTATTTTCTCCATTCTATTTCCAAGATTTGGGAATTTCTTTTCTGTCATTATTCTGAATTCTTTTTCAGGTAGACTGCCTATTTCCTCTTCATTAGTTTGGTCTGATGGGTTTTTACCTTGCTCCTTCATCTGCTGTGTGTTTCTCTGCCTTCTCATTTTCTTAACTTACTGTGTTTGGCATCTCCTTTTCACAGGCTACAGGTTCTTAGTTTCCATTGTTTTTGGTGTCTGCCCCCAGTAGGTAAGTCTGGTTCAGTGGATTGTGTAAGCTTCCTGGTGTAGGGGACTCGTGCCTGTGTTCTGGTGGATGAGTCTCGATCTTGTCTTTCCAGTGGGCAGGATCACATCTGGTGGTTTTTTCTGGGGTGCATGTGACCTTAGTTTGATTTTAGGTAGCCTCTCTGCTCTTGGGTGGGTTTGTGTTCCTCTCTTGCTCGTTGTTTGGCATAAGTTGTCCAGCATTGTAGCTTGATCGTTGTTGAGTGGAGCTCGGTCTTAGCCGTGAGATAGAGATCTCTGGGAGAGCTTTTGCCACTTGATGTTACATGGAGCTGGGAGGTCTCTGGTGGACCAATGTCCTGAACTCTTAGAGACATAAGCCTGACACCTTGCCAGAGCACCAAGACCCTGTCAGCCACACTGCTCAGAAGAAATGGGAGAAAACAAGAAAAAAGAGAGAAAAAATAAATAAATTGCATTTCTTTTTAAAGAAACCACAGTTTCTTTAAGTAATTCTAATTTAAAATGTGCAATCAGCATAATCAATTTAGACTTGTGATTTTCAGGTCAAAGTTTAGAGTTTATTGATAATATTGGAAAATTTAAAAGAACTTGATATCCATAATATGTATAAGTTTAATTTGTTACATACAGAAGAATTACTTAAACGTTTAGAAAGTTTTTTTTTCTATAAATTGGAAAATTAGGTACCTAAATATACAAATGCAACTAAGAAATATTTAAAGAAATCTAAGTAAATTAAAAAATGTGATTATAAATTAATCTCAGTCTCTTTAAAAGTGACTTAATTTTTTTGGAGTTATGAATGGAGTAATAAGCCTTTTATGTTGAATTTAAAGATATAAGAAGGAATTAGGTTTTTGAATTTATTTTACTCTAATAAGTAAATATTAATATTTAAAACTTAAGTATACTTTTGAAAATAAGTTTATCTTTTTGGGGTATCAAAATCTCCCATTCAATATGTAAATCTTACTATAATCTAAAGGTCTACTTTTTTTTCCTTTCTGAGCATTTAAGCCTTTGAAATGATTATTATTAGAGACTTAAACATGAAGGATCTACTAAAATGTAGAGCATAATAGAGGAAAACCTGAAGATGCAGTCTTCTAGGTTTCTAGCAGAGTGATAATCTCCTCTCTTTAGCTTACAAAAATAAATTTAAAAAAAGACAAATTTTAGGAGGAAAAAATCATGTTTTCAATACTCTCTAATGTTCCTCTTTTACAAGTACAAACTGCTGTGCAGGTAAAGTTGATGATAGTTAATGTAGGTAACGTACTTACTTGAATTGGTTGGAAGTAAAACCAGAAGAGAAATATTGTATTTGATGAAATCCACTGTTTACAGTTCCTTCAAAATGTGGGTCTATGTAGTGATTTATTCCTGATGAATAAGAGCAAGTAAGATATTCAAAAACATATGACAATTTATACAATGTATGTACATATATTTATTTATGGCTTCATCTGCACCACACAAGAAAATACAATGGCTTTCCAAAGACCACAGATTTTTTGCATACAAGTCAAAGTGTCTATTCCATGTGGCTTAGGAAAATGTGTACAGCTTCCATATGGGTAAAAAAAGATTTTCTGACACTCAAACAAAAAGAATCAACCATCAAAGAACCTACTGAAACATTTGACAAATATCACAGCACTCTGAATTCTAGTTTTAATGTCTACATATTTTATTTTGCAATATACTTTGTCATTTTGTAATAGAGCTGTACAGAAGTTTCTGCCAAAGACCATGGGATTTAATGGATTATTATACTATATGTAGAACACATACATGTATATGTGTATATATATTGATGTTTATTTCAATTTGTCTCCAGTTTACATAGCCTACTAGATATCCCAATGATTGACCATTTCTCTCATGGTGAAACTAAAGAGGTGCTAACTCTCTTGAAGTAAATTCCCAAACTTCAGAATAATGATTAAATATTTGATTTATACAGTTTATTTCTCCCAGAGTGTTCATTTTAAATTAACTCCACTTTGAAGGGAGTGATCATCTTAGTGGTCGACAGTGATAGGTTAGGTTGACTTGGTCTTAATGTCATCAATGACCATAACCAAAAAAATAAAGGAAAGGAAACAAAAGAAAGAACAGAAAAAACCTTACATGAGAAGCCAACATTGCATTAAAATTTGGGTTATCACATAATGTTGAACTAGGCTGTTCTTTCCTGTGGGCCATGTGATGTGATACTTGAGGTCCCTATATTCCCGCAGATCCCCTTTCGTCTGCATGCTGCACTGCAGAAGTCCCAAACCACAGCCACAGGCTAGATTTGGCCCATCTCAGTGTTTCATTTGGCTTATACAGTGTTTAAAACTTCTGTGAGCCAACATTTTGAAATTGGAAGCTTTCACATAAAAATCCAGATTTCTGGCATCTCTCAGAAAATTAGGATATCTGGGAAATGGACTCATATTACCACATTGCAGTCCCTGGCTGGTTGGGCAGCTACTGCCCCCTTTAGATGGGCATGTACTTTCCATGGTCCCCGCCAATTCCTGCTGCTTCCTAACACTTTAGGTGTCAGGTGTCAGTCCCCACTTACTGCACTCACTCTGTTTCTTTTTCAGTAGAAAATATTTTTCTCTACTGGTATCTGTATAAAAAGTATGGTACAACTGAAACTAACACAACATTGTAAATCAACTATACCCCAATAAAAATTTTTTTAAACGTATGTAAAAATATGGCAGTATTTAAGTCAGGTTGTTCTTTGTGGATTCTCTTCTCCTTTTCTCTCACCTCCATTGAGGGCTAATTTCTCTCCCCTATCTCTCACTGGAATTGAAACAAAGATTTAAGAAACTGTTGATTAGTTTAAGTACTGAAAGTTTTGCAGAGGCATATTTGCTGGTTTGCTTTTTCTCTCAAAGGCTATATAAGATTGGGCTTGCGGAAAGTAAGAGAGACAAGGAGAAGGGAGAAGCAAATAAGAGAGTGTGCCAGTTTTGGCTCTCAGCTTGGAAACTACCTTCCTCTATAGTAGGCTAGGCTTGGTGATGCTGGGACCTGGACTCTGCAAGCCACCTTTTGCTTGTGCTGTTAGGCTTTGCCAGCAGATAGCACAAAGAGGGACACAAGAGGGACCACAAGGCTGGAGGAGGCTGAAGAGGTTTTCTTCTTGTTGGTTCCCGCCAGTTTCCTGTTTGCTTGAAGTTCTTTTGAGCATGGCCTAAGCAACACTCCTTCACCCTGACAGCAGCACTTCCTTCATGACATGACAGTGGAATACGATTTGAAGTTTTTCCCACACTTGCTAAACCAGTTTCATCATGTGGTCCCCTTATGCCCACCCCTATTCCCTCTTCAGAAGTCTAAGTCTTAGTTCATGGGGGCCTCTCCTCCAAACTTCTAAGTTTACATATTCTGGAGTCTTTTTGTTGTTTTTGTTGCTCCCTCAGTTGTAAGGAATGGAAGCTGCTTCCTGCAGTTGCTACTTTTTTGTTGCCTTAGAGTTCTCTTTCTTTCTCTACTTAACAAATTTATAGTTAATTATTTATGCTACTTTCTCTCTGTTCAGATAACTCCTTCCTGACTGGATCCTGACTAACAGACAGAAAAAAAGTTGATTGGGTGTGCAACCCAATATGGTAGCCACTAGTCACCTTAATTACTTAAATGTAAATTTAATTAATTTAAAAATAAATATAATTAAAAACACAGTTTCTCAGATTTATTAGGCACATTTCAAGTGTTTAATAGCCACATGAGGCTACTGGTTGCTGCATTGTACAGTGCAGATATAGAACATTTCTGTCATCACAGGAAGTTCTCTTGGGTAGTGCTGGGCTAGAGAAATGAGGGGTCCTCAAAGTAGAGGGGAAACATGAATGGAAGATCTTCTTTAGAACCAGGAAATAACTGGAAGATACTGAGGATGAGCTCTTCTCAAAAAAGACTGAAAAATAGAGATTCTCTGATCACAATGCAATTAACTTAAAAACCAATAAAAAAATAGAAAACCATCATATATTTGAAAGTGAATGATATGATAATGAAATTATAATGAAACATTTCATAGCTAAATTGAAGGTTATTAGTGGCATATGTAGAGACAACTAAATATTTTAGAAAAGAAGAAAATATGAAAATTAATAAATTAAGCATCATCTCAAGAAGCTAGAAAGAGAACAGCAAGTAAAAGGCAAAGATGGTAGAAATTCCAAAAAAAAAAAAAAAACCAGATAAGAACAGAAATTAATCACATAGAAATATAATAGAGAAAACTAAGAAAGTCATGAGTTAGTTTTTGTGACAAGATTAATAAAGTTGGTAAATCCCTCAGAAGATTTATCAGGAAAAATTAGAGAAGACACAAATAATAAATGTCATATAAGAACAAGAAAATATTACTATAGATCCATCAGACATTAGAAAGGCAATAAAAATATTTTGAGTATATCAAGATCAATAATCTTGAGAATTTAGATGAAATCGGCCTATTCCTAGAAAAAACAATTTACTAAAACTAATCCTAAAAAAGTAGAAAATATGAATGGTCTTTTAACTATTAAACACTTGACTCAGAATTATACTTTTTTTCCATCAAAGACAACTCCAGGCTCACATGGCTTCCCTATTTCTGTCAAATATTTAAAAAAGACTTAGTTGCAATCATTCATAAATCCTTCCAAAAAATAGTAATGGGGAAACTATCTCATTTTATGGAAGTTTTCCAAACCTTGTTACCAAACCAGTCAAAGGATGAAAATGTACAGTACAATTTTACACTAACAAATGACCAAAAATCCTAGACAATATAATCACTAACCACATCTAGCAATATATTATACCATGACTAAGTTTTTTATATTCCAACTTCTGGCATTTTGTGAAATGTCTTGGACAATGATAGAGGTGCTAAAAAACTAGAAATGAGTGAACGCTGACAAAATAGATACTGACATCCTGAAATGAAAACAAATAGATTTTGAACACTATGGACTGATGAGCTTGGTTATCAATTTGGGACAAAATATTCCAACAGATTAACTCAAAGATTTCTTTTGAGCCCTTTGGAAAACCGGAAGTACTTGCTACAAGTGATTATGAATTCACTTAGAATAAGCCTTTCAAATATCCAAAAGTCATTTTTTTAATAAAGCTTATAGGTTGATTAATGAGGAAGAAAATGTTACAGATAAGGATATCCCTGGTGGCACAGTAGTTAAAAATCCTCCTGCCAATGCAGGGGACACGGGTTTGAGCCCTGGTCTGGGAAGATCCCACATGTCACTGAGCAACTAAGTCCATGCACCAAAACTACTGAGCCTGCACTCTAGAGTCCATGAACCACAACTACTGAAGCCTGTGTGCCACAACTACTGAAGCCCATGCACCTAGAGCCAGTGCTCCACAGCAAGAGAAGCCACCACAATGAGAAACCCGTGCACTACAACAAAGAGTAACCCCTGCTCGCCGCAACTAGGGAAAGCCCGTGCCCAGCAACGAAAACCCAACGCAGCCAAAAATAAATAAATAAATATTACAGATATACCACCTTGTTATGGTTTAGAGATAATACCTTTGTGGACAAAAAAGAAAAATGTGGTCAGGATCTTTGAATACTAGGTTGACCTATGAAAAGTAATCAGTATCTTTGAATGTCAGAGTCTCTGGTTACATGCCACAGGTTTTTAAGACTCTGCCTACTCAATATTGTGGATGTGCTTAGGAAACACGAAGTTAACATGGACTTTGGAGGTTTAGCTATTGTATTGGATGACAGAATCGGGATCCCGAATCAGGTTGAAATAAAGGACCAGGTTTAACAAGATGAAATGTAATAGGATTAAAGAAAGATGTTACAATGATTTCAGAATCAACTGAACAAATATAGACTAGCCAAGATGTACCTTAACATTAATTTCTATGAAAAGGACTGAGGGTTTTTTGTCAGCCATGAACTCATAAGTCAATAATGTAATGGGTCTGCCTAAAACCTAATTCAACGTTAGATTTCATAGGTAGTTAGGTAGCCACAGTGACAAGGAGGTGACAGGTAGAGTAATAATAACCCACTAACCATATCTCACATCGTTTGTCACACTATTTGGATGCCACACTGGGAAGGTGATACTGATAAACTGAAAGTTTTTCAAGGAAAGGCATGCAGAATAAAGAAAGGATTTGAAACCTAAATAATATTAAGAAAAATTGCATGCGTTTAGTTTAGATGAAAGAAGACATGGTGTCATTTCGGGAGTTCTTATCAAATAGAAAAGTACTTTTATTCAGTTTTCCAGGAAGTAAAATTAGAAACAGTGGTGGGTAGATATGCATGTCTTTGCTATGGATGGAAAAGTTTGCAGCCATTAGAAATGTCCTAAAATGAAAGGGTTTCGGTTACCATAGGAGAAACTCTGGTTTCAAAGTGTTTGGGTTAATATTATTTTTCTCATAAGTCCTGTTATTTTAATGTTAGAGCCAAATGCCATATTGAGGTTAGGTGATATTTATTTATACAGTTTATATTTTTGCAACCTTGATTTTTTTTGAACGATAAACATGATTTTAAGCATTCTACACTTTCCAGGATTTTTGCACACAGAGCACACATAGCAAGAAATGGCTTAACTCAAAGAACTGCTGTTCAAAAAGTCCATGTCCTCATTTATTCAAAATTTGAGGTATTTGAAGAGTTAATCTAATTCACTTACATTTTGTGTTTGCCTTTCCCCCCTCAGTATGCCTGTTACACAGTCAATAGCCCTAGGGTAAAGAACTGTTTCAATCCAAGTCTGTCTAGGAAGTTTGGCCTAAGATAATGTCATTTATGGTTAAGAAAGATCTTTGTTGTGCTAAGTAATTTTTTTGTGGTTGGCAGCCTTAGAAGTTGGGATTGCTGGCTGCTTTTTTGGATATTATATCATAAGTATGGATGAGTTGCAGTACAAACATTGAAAAACCTTCAGTATGCTTTGTCCAAATAAAAGAATAACCATCCAAGCTATGAAGAGATACATCTCAAATATTCTGATTGCCACAGATTTTTTTTTGGTCTTTTTCTCCAGTTATAATTTTTCATGATGTTGTAGCCTGCCAGTGTAAACAAATTTGTGTTTTCTGGTAGGATAATTGAGTTGAGATTTTTCTCCTCTGACATGAAGTCAGAGCATTAAGTTACAAACCTATGGGTTAGATCTTTGTAGTAGGGAAAGTTGATTCCTCCCTGAAGTCACCCTTGCCATAATTTAGATACAATAGGACTGCTGATTTTTTGGGTAAACAGTTAATTTCTTATTATTCAGGAGCTGATCTTGCAATTTGTATATGATTCAGATCTTTAGCCTTTCCTTTTCTTAGATTTTGCTGCCAACTCTTGACTGTTTAATCACACTCTTCTGTATCTTTATATTTAGACTACCTAACCAGGAACAAGAAATTGATCATTTAACTTTGGAAATTTCATCAAATGTTTCTTTTAGAAAGTTTATGCAATATGCAAACATATACATAGTTGGGTATGAAAACAATTTAATATACTGTTGAGCATCAGGAAATGTTATCAGCGAGAAACGTTTACTTATCCATGCCACTTAAATATTGATAAGAGCTAATACTTGCTGAGCACTTATTATGAGCTAGACATTTCATGTTTGATAATACAGTAGTCTTAGAAAATAGGTTTTCTAAGTTTTCAGCTGGAGAAGTTAAGGCTCCGAGAGGTACAAAATTTATCAGAGGTCACACAATGGTCAAAAAGGAGTGCCAGGATTTGAACTTAAAAAGTCTTTCTTACACAGAAGTCCTTGCTTTACATTGCCTCTACTTTGTATTTCAAAAGAATGAAATTAGAACACTCCCTAGCACCACACACAAAAATAAACTGAAAATGGATTAAAGACCTAAATGTAAAGCCAGACACTATAAAATTCTTAGAGGAAAACATAAGCAGAACACTCTTTGACATAAATTACAGAGAGATCTTTTTTGACCCACCTCCTAGAGAAATGGAAATAAAAACAAAGGTAAACACATGGTACCTAATGAAACTTAAAAGCTTTTGCACAACAAAGGAAACTATAAACAAAACCAAAAGACAACCCTCAGAATGGGAGAAAATATTTGCAAATGAAGCAACTGACAAAGAATTTACCTCCAAAATATACAAGCCACTCATGCAGCTCAATATCAAAAAAACAAGCAACCTAATCAAAAAATGGGCAGAAGATCTAAATAGACATCTCTTCAAAAAAGACATACAGGGCTTCCCTGGTGGCGCAGTAGTTGAAAGTCTGCCTGCCGATGCAGCGGACACGGGTTCGTGCCCTGGTACGGGAAGATCCCACATGCCGCGGAGCGGCTGGGCCCATGAGCCATGGCCGCTGAGCCTGCGCGTCCGGAGCCTATGCTCCACAACGGGAGAGGCCACAACAGTGAGAGGCCCACTTCAAATAAAAAAAAAAGAAAAAAAAAAAAAAAGACATACAGATGGCCAACAAACACACAAAAAGATGCTCAACTTTACTAATTATTAGAGAAATGCAAATCAAAACTACAGTGAGGTAGTTTTCATAGGTAGTTAGGTAGCCACAGTGGTCAGAATGGCAATCATCAAAAAATCTACAAACAATAAGTGCTGGAGAGGTTGTGGAGAAAAGGGAACCTTCCTGAACTCTTGGTGGGAATGTAAATTGATACAGCCAGTATGGAGAACAGTATGGATGTTCCTTAAAAAACCAAAAATAGAACTATCATATGACCCAGCAATTCCACTACTGGGTGCATACCCTGAGAAAATCATAATTCAAAAAGACACATGCACCCCAATGTTCATTGCAGCACTATTTACAATAGCAAGGACATGGAAGCAGCCTAAATGTCCATCAACGGATGAATGGATAAAGAAGATGTGGTACATATATGCAATGGAATATTACTCAGCTATAAAAAGGGATGAAATTGGATTATTTGTAGCGACATGGAAGGACCTAGAGACTGTCATACAGAGTGAAGTAAGTCAGAGAAAAACAAATATTGTATATTAATGCATATATGTGGAATCTATAAAAGTGATATAGATGATATTATTTGCAAAGCAGAAATAGAGACACAGATGTAGAGAACAAACATATGGATACCAAGGGGGAAAGGGGAGGGTGGGAGGAATTGAGAGATTGGGACTGACACATATACACTATTTATATTATGTATAAAATAGGTAACTAATGAGAACATACTGTATAGCACAGGGAACTCCATGTAATGTATGGTGGTGACCTAAATGGGAAGGAAGTCCAAAAAAGAAGGGACATATGTATATGTATAGTTGATTCATTTTGCTGTACATTAGAAATGAACACAACATTGTAAAGCAACTATATTCTAATAAAAATTAATTTAAAAAAAGTATCAGCAGTGATGTGGACCTTTTGTCTATCTCCTCTTCCATTAGATGATTAGAATGTCATTGATTGTATGAAGATTAGTTGCATTAGTTTAGGTGGAAGCATGATGTCATTTTCTTCATTTGGAAGTTTAAGATAGTTATAGTGATAGGATGGATGATGAGTTAATCAGTTAACAAGGATACTGTATGGACCGTGCTGGGTTTGTTGTGGTTGTTTCAACTTGGCACCATCACTAACAGCCCCTTCTGAGGCAGTGAAACACATTTACCTGAATCCCTTTACCTGGTGCTGGGTTAGAATTTACCAATAAGAGGAACTTGAGTGATATTTGGAAGGTATAAGTGAAGTAAAACTTTTATCTTGGGAAGGTCTTGATGGTTAGATGCAGCTGGTGTCTAGACCTTTCTACAAGCTTCCACTTGGTCGTTCTGGAACATTTTTTGACTTCTCTAGATTGTGATTTCTCTAGGTTGTGGCAGAGGAAGTGGTTTCCAGATCTCTCTACAAGGTCCCACTTCATAGCTGTGGCAGCTTCTCAAATTTCCTAGGGATTGATGGCTTTCCCCACCATCTTCTAAAGCCTTCAATGCTGCATCATTTTATATTTGTGTACTCTTAATTTCTATATTTCATTTATTTCCTTGTAATGCTGCTGTTGACCTTGTTTTTCTGACTAAACCAAGATTGGTATATAAAATGTGACTTTTCATACATTTAAAAAGATTGTAATGATACACTAATTTTCCATTTTGATGTAGGAGTGAGTGGGAAGATAGAATAAGTACAAATGAGAAACTGGAAGCAATCTAAAGTTTAGAAGAATCTAAAGTTGAAAAAAGCCCCAGTAATTGTCATAATTCCTTATGTAATAGTACATATTTCACAGCGTGGATATAGTTTCAATTTTATTTTGTTCAGGAAACATCCATTGAGTAAGAACTATGTAAAACCCTGAGCTGGGGAATCCATAGAGAGCAAATACTTCTTGAGAATTTACCATGAATCAGATGCTTAGATTTTCAATTCACACCAAAACCCTCATCAGATAGATAGTATTATCCTTATCTTACAGATGGGAACTTCACGCCCAGAGAGAATAAGTTACCTAACAGAGCTAACAAGGTGGTTTAAAACCTGGGCTACTATTCTTATCTATTTTCAAATTTGTTCTATCCACTGGTCTAAGCTGCTTCCTGTCCGCAAAGAATTTTTAATTCAATGGATTTGGAAAAGAAAACATATCCCCTACTCTCCTTGATGAATTCAAATGGATTATTTTAAAAACAACTTAGGGTCAGATTCACTTTTTTCCTTATTTATAGCAAATTTTTATTCATTTAGGCACTATCTTGCTTCCAAGCAATTGCATCTAACCAAATAGTTTTTATTCATTCATTTTCCTCCCTGTGTTTGTTTGTCAAAAACAAATTTCAAGTGAAGAACTTTTGTACTCACTGAAATGGGTGAAAAATAGAGGAGACAAGTACAGGAAGGCAAAGAACCTATGTATTTCCCAACATAGAACATTTTGACTCAATATTTCAAAAAAGAAAAAAGATATTTCTAAGGCATATTAGGTCCAAAATGTGCTTTAGGAACACCTGTAATTTTTCTGTAGTATCTGTCTACTGATTGAAGTTCTTTGGCAAATGTTTGAATTCAAAATGAATTAGCTTCCAGGTGAGTTCAGTAAACTCTAAAGATAGATATTTATACAGCATGAGGTGAGTGATGAGAGTAAAAGACAATGTTTTCATCAAGTACATATCTTTTACATATGGGCCAAGTAGATAATGAAGTAAGCAGTTGGAAATTGGCTTATATACATTAAGCATTTCATATCCTTGGTATAAGGAATTTTAGGCTGCCAAACTTGTGTTCTCAGAAACCTACAGTAATTCTGTTGCAAAGAACATATAACCTAGAATGTCAACCTAACATGCAGAAACACTTTTCTAAAATTGGGCATTTTATACTAAAACTATGAATTGCAAGCAGATTTTATTTACTTGTTCTAATATGTCTGAACCTGTGGTACGGTTTTGGTTTGGGCAAACCTGGGTTTCTAGAAAAATGGAAGGTTAAGAGGAGTAGGTTAAAAAGTGTATATTATATTTTTCCTTTTTTAAAAAAATATCTTTATTGGAGTATAATTGATTTACATTGTTGTGTGTGTTAGTTGCTGTTGTATAACAAAGTGAATCAGCTATTTCTTCTAAATGGATGGAAGGTGGTCCTGACAAATTCTACTTGAGAGACCATCTGTTCAGGAAAAATTTTCAGGATTTCCTTGATGTGAGGGTGAAAAAAATAGTTTCAGGGATCTCTATTTTTTATGCATATTCCATTATTAAAAAGATCCTCATTTGTCTGAGGATAACATTCAGTCTCCTTCCCTTCCAAAGTGAGTAGTGAAGCAGAGAAAGAAATCGCTGCAGATAACCACGGAAACAGTTACTGGACATATCTGCTTTTCAGAGTGTGTACAGGCAGAGATGATTCCTACTTGCACAAAATGTCTGGCTCTTTTTAAAATTACTAAATTGATGGCTTATAAAGATAATGATCATGATAGATAGCTAACCCGATCCTCTTTCACTATAAGGACCTGTTTTGATTGCCTTAGAGTAAGACAGTGAGATCACTGCAATCTTCTATGAAGTAAACCCACATATTTTCACAGAGTTTCATCTGATCTTCCTCTTCATGGTTGCTCTACGTTCTGCTCACTCCATAATTATGACATGATTTTTGTTAATGGCTTTCAAATACCATTCACTGGTCAACAATAACTCCAACTGGTGAACACAGTTCCAATGCAAGTCAATGTCTGGGGCTATCCTATCTCATTGGTCTTTCTGACTTAAAGCTAATGACTCCAAGGGATAAGCTAGTTTGAACATTTGTTTTTTCTTTTAATTTTTCTTTTTTTTGTTAATCATGGTAACATATTTTCTAATGATCATTTGGGCTTAGGCATTTTTTCCCATGATATCTGATTCTATTGTTGGTACATACATTAGACTGAGTCCAATGACATTTGGGATTTCCAAACTCATTATCATATGCCTGAACTAAGCACAAAAGAGTACATTTACCTGGGCCTAAGATATATACTGAAGCAGGGATGCTTTCATTTATTTATTAATTTAGTCAAATAAAATACTAAACAAACAAGAAAATTGTCAAGTGGTATGAAGGTTTATGCAAAAGTGATAAACAGTTGGCTGAGAAATTATTTTGGCTTGGGTGATTGATGGAGGCCCCTGTGAGGACGTTTTATTTAAAAAAAAAATGATTGGGACCACAAGTCCCTCCCAACAGGAGACTTGCACAAGCATCTTAGATAGCCTTCATCCACCAGAGGGAAGACAGCAGAAGCAAGAAGAACAGAAGCAAGAAGAACTACAGAAGCAAGAAGACAGCAGAAGCAAGAAGAACTACAGTCCTGCATCCTCTGGAACAAACACCACATTCACAGAAAGATAGACAAGATGAAAAGGGAGAGAGCTATGTACCAGACGAAGGAACAAGATAAAACCCCAGAAAAACAACTAAATGAAGTGGAGATAGGCAACCTTCCAGAAAAAGAATTCAGAATAATGATAGTGAAGACGATCCAAGACCTCGGAAAAAGAATGGAGGCAAAGATCGAGAATATGCAAGAAATGTTTAACAAAGACCTAGAAGAATTAAAGAACAAGCAAACAGAGACGAACAACACAATAACTGAAATGAAAAATACACTAGAAGGAATGAATAGCAGAATAACTGAGGCAGAAGAACGGATAAGTGACCTGGAAGGCAGAATGGTGGAATTCACTGCTGTGGAACATAATAAAGAAAAAGGAATGAAAAGAAATGAAGAGAGCCTAAGAGACCTCTGGGACAACATTACACACAACAACATTTGCATTATAGGGGTCCCAGAAGGAGAAGAGAGAGAGAAAGGACCTGAAAAAATATTTGAGAGATTATAGTTGAAAACTTCCCTAACATGGGAAAGGAAATAGCCACCCAAGTCCAAGAAGCACAGAGAGTCCCATCCAGGATAAATACAAGGAGAAACATGCCAAGACACATAGTAATCAAATTGGCAAAAATTAAAGACAAAGAAAAATTATTGAAAGTAGCAAGGGAAAAATGACAAATAACATACAAGGGAACTCCCATAAGGTTAACAGCTGATTTCTCAGCAGAAACTCTACAAGCCAGAAGGCAGTGGCATGATATACTTAAAGTGATGAAAGGGAAGGAACTACAATCAAGATTACTCCACCTGGCAAGGACTTAATTCAGATTTGATGGAGAAATTAAAAACTTTACAGACAAGCAAATGCTAAGAGAATTCAGCACCACCAAACCAGCTCTACAACAAATGCTAAAGGAACTTCTCTAAGTGGGAAACACAAGAGAAGAAAAGGACCTACAAAAACAAACCCAAAACAATTAAGAAAATGGTAATATGTACATACATATAGATAGTTTCCTTAAACGTGAATGGGTTAATGCTCCAACCAAAAGACACAGGCTTGTTAAATGGATACAAAAACAAGACCCATATATATGTTGTCTACAAGAGACCACTTCAGACCTAGGGACACATACAGACTGAAAGTGAGTGGATGGCAAAAGATATTCCATGCAAATGGAAATCAAAAGAAAGCTGGAGTAGCTATACTCATATCAGATAAAATAGACTTTAAAATAAAGAATGTTACAAGAGACAAGGAAGGACACTACATAATGATCAAGAGATCAATCCAAGAAGAAGATATAACAATTATAAATATATATGCACCCAACATAGGAGCACCTCAATACATAAGGCAACTGCTAACAACTATAAAAGAGGAAATTGACAGTAATACAGTAATAGTGGGGACTTTAACACCTCACTTACAACAATGGACAGATCAGCCAAAGAGAAAATTAATAAGGGAACACAAGCTTTAAATGACACAATAGACCAGCTAGATTTAATTGATATTTATAGGACATTCCATCCCAAATCAGCAGATTACACTTTCTTCTCATGTGCACACGTAACATTCTTCAGGATAGATCACAGCTTGGGACACAAAGCAAGCCTCAGTAAATTTAAGAAAACTGAAAACATGTCAAGCATTTTTTTTGACCACAAGGCAATGAGATTAGAAATCAATTAGAGGGAAAAAAACGTAAAAATCAAAAACATATGGGGGCTAAACAATACGTAACTAAATAACCAAGAGATCACTGAAGAAATCAAAGAGGAACTCAAAAAATACCTAGAGACAAATGACAATGAAAACACGATGATCCAAAACCTATAGGATACAGCAAAAGCATTTCTAAGGGGGAAGTTTATAGCTATACAAGCCTACCTCAAGAAACAAGAAACATCTCAAATAAACAATCTAACCTTACACCTAAAAGAACTAGAGAAAGAAGAACAAACAAAACCAAAAGTTAGCAGAAGGAAAGAAATCATAAAGACCAGAGCAGAAATAAATGAAATAGAAGCAAATAAAACAAAAACAAAGATCAATAAAACTAAAGTCTGGTCCTTTGAGAAGATAAACAAAATTGATAAACCATTAGGCAGACCCATCAAGAAAACGAGGGAGAGGACTCAGATCAATAAAATTAGAAATGAAAAAGGAGAAGTTACAACAGACACTGCAGAAATACAAAGCATCCTAAGAGTCTACTACAAGCAACTCTATGCCAATAAAATTGAAAACCTGGAAGAAATGGACAAATTCTGAGAAAGGTATAACCTTCCAAGACTGAACCAGGAGGAAATAGAAAATATGAACAGACCAATCACAAGTAATGAAATTGAAACTGTGATTAAAAATCTTCCAACAAAAGCCCAGGACGAGATGGCTTCACAGGTGAATTCTATTAAACATTTAGAGAAGAGCTAACACCCATCCTTCTCAAACTCTTTCAAAAAATTGCAGAGGAAGGAACACTTCCAAACTCAATCTATGAGGCCACCATCACCCAGACACCAAAAGCAGACAAAGACACTACAAAAAAAGAAAATTACAGGCTAATATCACTGATGAATATAGATGCATAAATCCTCAAGAAAATACTAGCAAACAGAATCCAACCACACATTAAAAGGATCATACACCATGATCAAGTGGGATTTATCACAGGGATGCAAGGATTCTTCAATATAAGCAAATCAATCAATGTAATACACCATATTAACCAATTGAAGAATAAAAACCATATGATCATCCCAATAGATGCAGAGAAGGCTTTGACAAAATTCATCACCGATTTATTATTAAAAACTCTCCAGAAAGTGGGCATAGAGGGAACCTACCTGAACATAATAAAGGCTATACATGACAAACCCACAGCAAACATCATTCTCAATGGTGAATAACTGAAAGCCTTTCCTCTAAGATCAGGAACAAGACAAGAATGTCCACTCTCACCACTATTATTCAACATAGTTTTGGCAGTCCTAACCACGGTAATCAGAGAAGAAAAAGAAATATAAGGAATACAATTTGGAAGAGAAGAAGTAAAATTGTCACTGTTTGCAGATGACATGATACTATACATACAGAATCCTAAAGATGCCACCAGAAAACTATTAGATCTAATCAGTGAATTTGGTAAAATTTCAGGATACAAAATTAATGCACAGAAATCTCTTGCATTCCTGTACACCAATCATGAAAAATCTGAAAGAGAAATTAATGAAACCCTCCCATTTACCATTGCAACAAAAAGAATAAAATACCTAGGAATAAACCTACCTTGGGAGAAAAAAGAAATGTATGCAGAAAACTCTAAGACACTGATGAAAGAAATTAAAGATGATACCAACATTTGAAGAGATAAACCATGTTCCTGGATTGGAAGAATCAATATTGTGAAAATAACTATACTACCCAAAGCAATCTACAAATTCAATGCAATCCCTATCATATTACCAATGGTATTTTTTACAGAACTAGAACAAAAATTCTTATTATTTGTATGGAGACACAAAAGACCCCGAATAGCCAAGGCAGTCTTGAGGGAAGAAAACAGAGCTGGAGGAATCAGGCTTCCTGACTTCAGACTATACTAAAAAGCTACAGTAATCAAGACAATATGGTACTGGCACAAAAACAGAAATATAGATCAATGGAACAAGATAGAAAGCCCAGAGATAAACCCACACACCTGTGGTCAACTGATCTATGACAAAGGAGACAAGTATATACAATGAAGAAAAGACAGCCTCTTCAATAAGTGGTGCTGGGAAAACTGGACAGGTACATGTAAAAGAAGAAATTAGAACACTCCCTAACACCATACACGAAAATAAACTCAAAATGGATTAGAGAACTTATGTAAGATCAGACACTATAACACTCTTAGAGGAAAACATAGGAAGAACACTCTTTGACAAATCACAGCAAGATCTTTTTTATCCATCTCCTAGAGTAATGGAAATAAAAACAAAAATAAACAAATGGGACCTAATGAAACTTAAAAGTTTTGCACAGCAAAGGAAACCATAAACAAGATGAAAAGACAACCTTCAGAATGTGAGAAAATATTTGCTGACAAATCAACGGACAAAGGATAAATATCCAAAATATATAAACAGCTCATGCAGCTCAATATTAAAAAAAACAAACAACCCCATCCAAAAGTGAGCAGAAGACCTAAAGGGACATTTCTCCAAAGAAGACGTACAGATGACCAAGAAGCACATGAAAAGCTGCTCAACATCACTAATTATTAGAGAAATGCAAATCAAAACTACAATGAGTTATCACCTCATACCAGTTAGAATGGGCATCATCAGAAAATCTACTAACAACAAATTCTGGAGAGGGTGTGGAGTAAATGGAACCCTCTTGCACTGTTGGTATGTATATAAATTAATACAGCCACTATGGAGAATAGTATGGACGTTACTTAAAAAATTAAAAATAAAATTACCATATGATCCAGCAATCCCACTACTGGGCATATACCCAGAGAAGACCATAATTCAAAAGGACAAAAACACCCCAATATTCATTGCAGCACTATTTACAATAGCCAGATTGTGGAAGCAACCTAAATGCCCATCAAGAGAAAAATGGATAAAGGAGATGTGGTACATATATACAGTGGAATATTATTCTGCCATAAAAAGGAATGAAATTGGGTCATTTGTAGCCACGTGGTTGGATCTAGGGATTATCATACAGAGTGAAGTAAGTCAGAAAGAGATAAACAAATATCGTATAGTAACACATGTATGTGGAACCTAGAAAAGTGGTACAGATGAACTGGTTTGCAGGGCAGTAGTTGAGACACAGATGTAGAGAACAAACCTATGGACACCAAGGCAGGGAAAATGGTGGGGGTGGGGGTGATGGTGTGGTGAATTGGGAGATTGAGATTGACATGTATACACTGATGTGTATAAAATGGATGCCTAATAAGAACTTGCCATATAAAAAAATAATTTTTTAAAAAATTAAAAAAAATCAGAATTAAAAGAAGACATTAGCTATGAAAAGATTATGTGTTGAAATTTCCAGGAGCGATGAATATCTATGGCAAAGGTCCTTAACTTGGATACAAGGGGAGAGCATTTGAGGCACAGAAAAGAAGTCTAGTGTAGCTGGGGTCTAGTGAGTGTGGAAAGAGTGTTCGGACATGGTCCAAGGGGTAGGAAGGGAACAGACCACTTAGGTGTTTGTAAACCAGGGTAAGGGGATTGGGTTTTATTCTGAGTGTGATGGAAGACATTAGAAGGTATTGAATAAGTGATATGATCTTGTTTATGTTTTAGGAAGGTCATTCTGGCTGCTGTGGGAAGTATAATACAAATTTTAGAGACAGCAGCACTAGAAGCAGCTAGAAGATAATTATAGGGATTCAGGTGAGGGATTATTATGGTAACTTGGATTAAGGTGATACTAGAGGAATATTGCAAATTAGAGGAGTTTGGGATGCTTGTGAATGTTAAATCTTATTGATTGTGAGACTAAAATTGTGACTGGTGCCATAAGGAAATGACATATCTTAAAGGAATATGTGTTGTTGGCATGTTAGGCCCTGGGAATTTTAATCATAACTTAGTTAGATTATATTTGGTACATAATTTGGCTTTAGCATGCCTCTATATCCTCAAATACATTAGAAATATGTCACCTAAATATGTGAGGAAAGAATAAAGTGAATACACAGTGTTGTTTTAATTTAAGAGTTTAGGTAAATTACAAAATTACTTGAGATGCTTTTGGCTGTATATAGCAGAAAATATCAAGCCAAATATATTTAAACAGAAAGGACATTTATTTTCTTCCATTTTTGGTAATCAAAAGGGTTAAGTGGGGTCCAGGTATAATAAACCGTAGTTCAATGGAGTCATTGAAAATTCAGGTTTTTTTTCTGTAACTCTGCTCTGCCATTCTTGATCTGAAGTATGGTTCTCAGGGGAACCAAGATGGCTCTCTGTGACATTTGGGAGATTATTTTCCTTGCTGGTGTCTATTAGGGGAAAGATGGAGAGTATAAGCCTTCTCTCCAGTTTGATTGGGCCATCTTAGGTCATAGGCTCATCCTGGGACCAATATCATTTTCCTGGGCAATGATAGGCTCACCATTAGGTTAGGCTAATTAGGATTTCTCCAGGGAAGAGGGGAGGGTGAATGGCTGAATAAAATCATGGTTCTTATAGGAAAGAAGGAAGACTTGTTGGGTAGGTAATCAACAGTATCTATGACAATTACCTAGCATTCATTTTAATGCTTTAATAAAATCAGTAAACACTATTTGCATTTTAAGATCTTAGAGGATCAAAAATGTGGTGTGAATAATTCTTGAAATAATAAAAAAGCTTTACCTTATTAGGAAAAAATGTAGTGAAACAACCTCAGAGACACAGTTATTCAAATCAAATTCAAAGATCTTAAATCACAGAAATGTGGTAACTTAATTTTCTATCCCAAGCTAAAGGAAAATTTATGAGACAGGTATAATGTACTGTGTTGTGGACTGTTGGAATCTGAACAAGTTGTCTTCCTTGATTTTCACATTTTGATATGTTTTTCTTCCCATTCCCACCTACCTCTTTTCTTTAAATTCTTGTTAGATTTTTCTCTTTTGCAAAATAATGGCACATTAATAACGTGGCAGACCTTATTTTCTATGTCTCTGTAATGACATTAGCAGAGGTCCTCTGAAGTGATTGATGTTAAGATAGAGTCCAAGGAAAATGATGTGTTTGAAAGACCATGGTCTGACCTTCATGATAACATGCCATGCAAGGTACTACGTCAATGTGGTAATTATACTGTGCAGACAAAAATGAAATCTATTGTTTTGATAGGTATTAATTTTGATTGAGCTCAGATTGCAACTTGCAATTAAAAATTCATAGATGATCATCCATTCAGGTAACAATGGTAAGAAGCTAAATAACACTACTTTGTATCAATTGTATACATAAGACATGCATGCCGCTTTCTATTTTGTTCAAAGTACCCTATTTTTAGTAAACTAGTAAACTCCTCTTATTTATCTCCTTCATTTATTTCCCTAAAAGCCTTAATTTGACTAAACATAAGCAGAATATTTTTATAGTGTTTCTTTAAAATCACTCTTCTGGTGGATTCCTATTAAAGGTAAGTTCAAAAGTACAGTTACTTATTAAATTGCTACATTATTTATTCATCATTTACATGCAATTGGGGAAGGGAGGGAGGAAGGAATACTTCTAACTGTGAACTTGGTCCTTATTTTAATTTAAAAGTGCTCATATTTGAAAGTGGGCAAAGCTTTCATTGGAGCAGAAAACTATGCACTTTGGCACAATTTATATTTATTTTCAGAATAGCAATGTATCCTTAACTATCCTTCTGGATAGAATTTGGTCAATCTACAGAAATAATAATTATAAAACTCCAGCTATGGTCTACTCTCTTCTTGACAGTATTTTTGACACTTTTGATTCCCTTCTTTTTTCATCCAATTACTTCTGACACAATACTTTCTTCTGATTTCCCTCCTACCACTCTACATCCCTTTTTAGTACACTTCACTGGCTCTTTTTTGCTCGGTTACACCTTAAATGAAATTGTCTCCTAAGGTTCTCTTCTACTCGTCTTTACTGCCCTCTTCTCCTCAACGTTCTCTTTCTTCAACCCCCTTCCTCTTCTAAGTAACCTCATCCATTCCCACGGATTTAACTCTCATTTATATGCCTATGACATCCACAACTGCATCTTTACCCCTTCCTTCTCAAAACCAGACCTCATCTCCCAATAGCTGGCCAGACAGCTCTCCTTGGCTATTCCACAGATGTCTGACCCTCTAGATATGACCTGCACTGAACTCATCTCAAATAATTGCTCCTATGTATGTTAACTACTGGTTCCCCCTCCACCACTACCCAGAAACCATAAAGTTTTCTGATCCCTCCCCTCCCTCAACCCTTACATCTAATTGGTACCTACACATATTATAATCCCATCCCTGAAATGTCCCTTAATTCTCTCTCCTCGTTTCCTAGACCAGTGCCACTCTACTACTTCTGCTTCCCAGTATTAACTGGACCATGTTAATCAATATCTTTTATCTGTACTCCTTGCCTCTAGTCTCTTCATGCTTCCACCCAGTGTCTGTTTTCATCCATTCCAACAAATCCCTTTATTTCCTATTATTTGAAGAATAAAGTCTAGACTCTCAAATGCCCTTCACTGCTTCTCAGCCTTGTTTTCAGTCTCATTCCCATCCATATCCTATTTCAGCCACATCAGAATTGCTTGTTTCCAAACATGTCATGTATTTTCATACTAAAAATTTTATTATTGTTATTATATTGCTTTTTCTCAAGCTCTTTCCCCGCCTCCTTTTCTCTCTTCATTTTCCTCAAAATCATACTGCCTCTACTTCTTTGTACTTGCTGTTCCTTTGGCTCGAAACAATATTTCCTCAGCACTTAGCATGGCAAGTTCCTTCTTATTGTTTAAATCCCAGATGAAATATCACCTCTTCATAGGTCGTTCCTGGCCATCCACACCAAAGGAAACTCTCATCCAGCAGTTGTCCCATAACCCAGCATGATATTGCTATACTTCAGATTACTCATAACTCTCAGAAATTCTCCTGTTTGTGTATTTACTTCTGCCTCCCCAACTAGAGTATAATGTACTTGAAGAAAGGACTTTGTCTTATTTGCTGCTGCTCCTCAACTCCTAAAACAGTGTTTGGCACATAGTAGGTGGTCAATAGATATTGTTGAATGAATAACTGAATTTAGATATTTTTCAGTGAGGTGATATGATTTGTTTCTTTGATATACCATGTACTTATTGCTAAATCAGGTCAGACAAGAACCCCCTTTCTGCCCTTATTTCTTCCTTCTAGATGGGTATAGTTTTTGTGGACATTTTTTTCTACTTATGAACCTTTTCTTTTAATTAAATTATATGCCTTTGAAGTGAGAGGGGAAAAGCAAGGAAATATTGTTGATATTAACTTGGAGACACAACCAGACTGAACCCATGTGATTAATACCCAGTTCTCCTCGGTCACCACAGTGTGGAGAAAGAAATGTACTTGGTTGGGAAACCCCAGGATGCAGAGACAAGAGACATGTATTCCTGTCCTTGCTCTGACACCAACATTCATCATTATGGTGAGTAGGTTCTTCAAGCTCTATTGAATCAGAATCATAATTTGGGAGATGAAGGTTGAATTAAATGGTCTCAAAAGTCTCTTTTACCTTTAGAGTTCTGTGCCTCTTTGACTCTTCAATTCAACTCAATCATTCACTCAACAAATACTGAATACCTTCCTGTGCAAAGTACCATGTTGGATGATAGAAATACAGTCGATGGTCTCCTGCCCTCAGGGAGCTTACAGACTAATGGCAGGGGCAGACATTTGTAAATGACCACATGGCACTATTCCTGGATTGAAACAGGTATCTCTATGGAACCAAAAACACCCCACATTTCACATCCTTTTTGCCAGAGAACCTGCTCTGACATAACAATTAGGTCTAATTTTCAGGATCTTCTTATTGGAGGGTAAGTCAAATTTTTTATTTCAAAGAAGTATTTGCATATAGAAAGTTTGCTTGAGCATTTTTATAGTACTCAAACATGGAGTGGATTTTTTAAGCTGTTATTATAATTTTTCAAGTTCACAACCCCTTGTTCCTGCCTTTAGGGGGTAGGTGGGGAGGAGGTACATAGAAGAAAAGTATAAAATACCATTAAGGTATCCATGCTGATAAATTCAACCTTGAATAGTGCTTTGCATTCTAATCTCATTATTAAGCTCTCAGTCTCATGGAAGCACATATTCATTCATATTCAAGAATCACTGTCTTCTGTAACTATCTTCTGTCCAACTTCAAGGAACTTAGTAGAGAAGAAGGAAAGGCAATCTTTCTCTTTCAGTAACTCCCTCTTATTCTTGCCCCTCATGTCTGTGTGCATTCTGGGCACTTCCCAGTGCATCCCATCCCATGCCTGAGGAGGAAGGATTGTTTGAGAACATTTGTGTTGTTCTTTGTCATCAGCATGGGGTATGTGTACATATAGTTGTGCTGTCTATTCACTCCATGTGGAAGTGGTGCAGTGTGGGTTTCTGCACCCCCCCCAATCCTCACCCCTGGCATATTTTTATAGGTAATGAATACTCCCTTCCTTTGTTCCCTCTTTTGTAACACCAAGGCACGCTGAACCACAGGGATCTGGGCTTGGCTGGCCTCTCAGAATTTCCCAATGCTACCTTCTGTATAACCTACTGGGCCTATCTTATCCCATTCCCAGAATCCTGGATACCTTCTTCATTCCCTTCCAAGTTCCCTTCATAGAAAATAGAAGCAAGCTCTGTACCATATTTCCAAGCCACCCTCTATGGAAGATTGTATTTTCCAAAGACGGCTGTTAGATTATCTCCCACACCTCATGTTCTTCTTTAATGAGACCTTATCACCACCCACATCATAACAAGAAGACTATTTCCATAAGTGACTTGCTCAAACAATAGAATGAATTAGAAGGGATGTTCTGGAACTTCTGAGGCTAGTACATGAGAAGTCTTGCAGTTTCTGCCTGGAATGCTTGCTCTGGGATGACCAGTCCTTCTCAGACCTCCCACACCATCTCAATGCTGTGAGAAGCCACAAGTCACAGAGAGAGGCCACACTGAGCTCCAAGCTGACAACCAGCATCAATTTCTAGCCATATGAGTGATTTTGCACACCTGTCCTGTGAACCTTCAGAAATCTCCAGATCCAGTTGCTACCTGATGGATACTGCATGAGAAATACCAAGCAAGACTCTCCAGCTGAAATTACTCAACCGATAGAACCACGGAGATAACATATTGTTAAGCCACTAAGTTTTGAGCTAGTTTGTTATGCAGTTGTAGATAACTAAAACACCTTATGAGAGAGTCTATTGGGTCAAACCTTTGAAGGAGGAAGGACAAGTTCAATGTTCCTTTTCCTCCCCCACCCCCACAATCCAGGGAGGGGTTAAGAAAGAGGCAATAGCTTCCTCCTGTCTTCCTCTCCCTCTCTAGTCTTCTACGAAGAAAGTGAGGTGGAGATGTCATGGTGCCTTCAGGATATTCTTGAATGAATCACCCAGCTCAATGATTATGGTGTATCTATTTGGACATCAGCCTTTTGCTGGGGTAAAGGGTAAGTGTGAGATGGGGAGCACTTAATTTTCCTTCATAGTCATCATTATGCTACTCATATAATAATAATATAGACAGGTTGCAAATCTCCATAAATATATACTGAACTTTTTTCTTGAGATAAGATAAATGTACTTTATCAAGGAACCTAATTATCCTTTAGTTTAGTAAATCTTAGTTTTAATGTGAATTAGAATCACCTAGGAAATTGGCTTAAAAATTCTGAATCCTGACTCTATCCCTTGGAAAGTCTGAATTTGTAGGTCTCTAGTGGGGCCCAGAGATCTGCATTGTAAAATAAAAGTAGCCCAGGTGATTTTTTGTAGACATTCAGGGGACCACATCATGAAAAATTCTTTTTGATCCTTTCTCCTTTGAAATTTGTGTCAACTTTTCTGAATCCCTAAACCTTTTAAAATGTCTCTGAAACTTTTAAAGTTATTTTTACCTCATGTAAGACAGCCTTTAACAGAACAGGATCTTGGACAAAAATTGACAGTGAGATAAATGGAAAGAATTGAAATATATTTAGAGATGAAGGAATTCATTAGAAATTGGAGGCTGACTGAAGATAGACTGAATTCATAGAATATTAAGAAAGAGAAGTTTTATGTGAGACCCTCCCTAAACTAATTTCCTGGTGTAGCCTTGTGGGTGAATGTAGTCAGTAAAAGGGCAATGCAGTGTGGAATATTGGAAAGGGAGTCTGGCAGGAAAGTGTGCCCTGTCTCCAGCACTTCCAAGGGGAGAACAAGTAGATTACCTGTCTAGCCTCATAGACTTACTTCTCAGTCTTCCACAGAAGGCAGGGACTCAGTAGCCTCCTTGATGAGGACACTCCCACCCCAAGCATATGCATATTCAATTCCATTCCCATAACTCACTAGGGAGCATTCAGATCTGCGGTTTGGCCTCCTGAAGCCAAGTCTCCAGGGCCATAGCAGTGACCTCAGCCTGGAGAGGCTTTTGAGTGCAAATGCCAATCTCCCATCGCATTAGTAAAATTATGGAGCAAGGCAATGTTTGTACCTTTCTGAGGAACTAAAAATTAGATTTCCTGTATTTTACATTGCCTGGTCACCATATCCACCAGAATAAATTAGAGAATCACCATGAAATAATTATTAAAATAAGGAGTTGATCCATCTACATATTTCTAGAATTTAACTCTCACACAAAAAATTAAGATTTTTGTAAATTGTTGAGGCCATTGGAAAATAGTCATAATTTAAAACTTTCTTCTGTGATTTCCTCAGTCAGTAGCACATCCAACCCAGGAAAATGGAGAAACATAAGGAGGGAAAAAGAGCTATGATTCCTGTGGCTTAGACTTGAGACTAGCTAGATGTTTACTAAATTAATTTCCAGTGATTCCTGGGCATGCATTTCCCAGCTTTCTTTGCAGTGAACAAAAATGTGTGGGGACCATGAGCTTGAATTTGTCATAGTGGAATTTGGAGATAAGTGCTACATGCAACTTCAAGCCTTGGTCCATGGAACATTCTCACATGCTCTTGTCACATCATTGGCTTTCACCCTATCACTGGCTTCATGCAGAGAAGGATGAAGCCTGGGAAGATGGTGCTACTACAATGTGTCAGAAGACTGCATCCCCGAATGACTGTATGGAGCAGAAACCCTTGCTGATTCCATCTGATTGTGATGTGAGCAAGTAATAAACTCTTAATGTGTTTATTCACTCTGATTATGGGCTTCATTTTAACATTTGGCAAATTCTAGTCCAGGTTATAAATATGACCTGTTTACTAATATGTTGGGGGACCTGACTTTTTCAGCTTCATATTTCCTTTGAGAACCAGCATGAGGGTTTGAGTCCCATGTGTACCCACCTCTGGAATTCAGAACTCACTGGCCACATTTGGGTAAAATATGACAGATACATTAGAGATCTATTTGCACTAGACATTGTTCAATGTTCTGGGAGAGAATTTATCCTCAGGCACAGAGATCCAGGTAGATGGCTTGGTGTGATAACAAAGAGGTGGTTGTGTGAGGGAAATGGTTGCTGCGAATATGGCTTAATATTTGGTTTTGAATTCTTCCCTGGCCCAGTGCCAGCTGCCTGGATCCTAGGGAGAGAGAGAGAAATTTGGTGATAAAAACTGAAGAAGTTGTGTAACCTGTATTTTCTTCACTTGTGTGTGAAAACCACTACATTTGCTTTGCTGAGTGAAGTAAATCAATCTCAGTTTCTATCCATCCAGGTTTGCAGGATTTTCAAACTCGGTCATGGTTTGGTGATTGTTCACCCTGTGCTAGGCTCTTTACAGCAACCAAGATGCTTTCCCATGTTAGAAAGGATGGAAACCCTTCAGTCCATCACTGACTTTTATGAGATGCTCATGTTTAAGGCTCCCTGTTCCATTAAAAAGTGGGTGGCTCTGTGATCTGGTTAGGAAGACTTCTAAATGATCAGTCCTCAAGCCTTTATCCAACCTTTTCCCAGAGGTCCTGCTTCCCTTGAGTATGGGTGGAAGGTGGGGGGGGGGGCACAATTACATTCCTCAAGGAAAGTAATCACTGAATTCCTTCTAACTCAGGGAAGCCACTAGAGATTGGGTAATTCTTTCTCTTTAGTTCAAACATCCCTTTTATCCCTCTTCCTGACTTATTCTATCTTTGTGGACCTGAAATATAAAAGCTGTGTACTCTCCCCCAAGTTGTGGGAGAAGGAGAAGTTATACTTTTAAAAACACAATTTGTGGCGTCTTCCTCTGGGTTGGTGAAGGTGGAGGTTTTTATTCATTTGTAAGTTTACATCAGCAAAAACAAAATAAACAAGAAAGCTAAAAGCAAGAACAAACAAAAAGAAAGCAAAAAAAAAAGCAATAAATAAAAATAAATAAATAAGAACAAGTTTTTCTTTTTTCACATCTTTATTGGAGTATAAATGTTTTACAATGTTGTGTTAGTTTCTGCTGTACAAAAGTGAATCAGGTATATGTATACATATATCCCCATATCCTCTCCTTCTTGAGCCTCCCTCCCACCCTCCCATTCCCATTCCTTTAGGTCATCACAAAGAACAGAGGTGATTTCCCTGTGCTATGCAGCAGCTTCCCACTAGCCATCCCCTTTACATTTGGTAGTGCATATAAGTCAATGCTACTCTCTCACTTCATCCCAGCTTCCCCTACCCTCACATGCCCTCAATTCCATCTCTACATCTGCGTCTTTATTCCTGCCCTGCTACTTGGTTCATCAGCAACACTTTTTAAAATTCCATATATATGCATTAGCATATGGTATTTATTTTTCTCTTTCTGACTTACTTCACTCTGTATGACAGATTCTAGGTCCATCCACCTCATTAAAAATAGTGAGTTACATTAAAAATAACTCAATTTCATTCCTTTTTATGGCTTAGAAATATTCCATAGTATATATGTGCCACATCTTCTTTATCCATTTACCTGTTAATGGACATTTAGGTTGGGTCCATGTCCTGGCTATTGTAAATAGTGCTGCAATGAACACTGTAGTACATGTATATTTTTGAATTATGGTTTCCTCAGGGTATATGCCCAGTAGTGGGATTCCTGGGTCATATGGTAGTTCTATTTTTAGATTTTTAAGGAACTTCCATACTGTTCTCCATAGTGGCTGTATCAATTTACATTTCCAACAACAGTGCAAGAGGGTTCCCTTTTCTCCACACCCTCTCCAGTATTTACTGTTTGTAGATTTTTTTGAGGATGGCCATTCTGACCTGTGTGAGGTGATACCTCATTGTAGTTTTGATTTGTATTTCTCTAATAATTAATGATGTTGAACATCTTTTCATGTATTTGTTGGCTATCTGTATGTTTTCTTCGGAGAAATGTCTATTTAGGTCTTCTGCCCATTTATGGACTGGGTTGTTTGTTTTTTTGATATTGAGCTGCTTGTATATTTTGGAGGTTAATCCTTTGTCAGTTGCTTCATTTGCAAATAATTTCTCCCATTCTGAGTGTTGTCTTTTCATCTTGTTTATGGTTTCATTTGATGTGCAAAAGCTTTTAAGTTTCATTAGGTTCAATTTGTTTATTTTTGTTTTTATTTCCATTTCTCTAGGAGGTGGGTCAAAAAGGATCTTGCTGTGATTTATGTCATAGAGTGTTCTGTCTATGTTTTCCTCTAAGAGTTTGGTAGTGTCTGAACTTACATTTACGTCTTTAATCCATTTTGAGTTTATTTTTGTGTATGGTGTTAGGGAGTGTTCTAATTTCATTCTTTTACATGTAGCTGTCCAGTTTTCCCAGCACCACTTATTGAAGAGGCTGTCTTTTCTCCACTGTATATTGTTGCCTCCTTTGTCAAAGATAAGTTGACCATATGTGCATGGGTTTATCCTTGAGCTTTCTATCCTGTTCCATTGATCTATAATTCTGTTTTTGTGCCAGTACCATACTGTCTTGATTACTGTAGCTTTGTAGTATAGTCTGAAGTCAGGGAACCTGATTCCTCTAGCTCAATTTTTCTTTCTTAAGATTGCTTTGGCTATTCGGGGTCTTTTGTGTTTCCACACTAATTGTAAAATTTCTTGTTCCAGTTCTGTGAA
The DNA here is from genome assembly GCF_011762595.2 of Tursiops truncatus. Taxonomy (NCBI): domain Eukaryota; kingdom Metazoa; phylum Chordata; class Mammalia; order Artiodactyla; family Delphinidae; genus Tursiops; species Tursiops truncatus. The sequence continues at coordinate 128,072,890 of NC_047037.1, read as the reverse complement.
ACATGCCATTTGATAGGTATTGCATTGACTCTGTAGATTGCTTTGGTTAGTATAGTTATTTTCACAATATTGATTCTTCCAGTCCAGGATTGTGGTATATCTTTCCATCTGTTTATGTTATCTTTGATTTCTTTTATCAGTATTTTATAATTTTCTGAGTACAGGTCTTTTTCTTCTTTAGGTAGGTTTATTCCTAGGTATTTTATTCTTTTTGTTGCGATGGTAAATGGGATTGTTTCCTTAATTTCTCTTTCTTATCTTTCATTGTTAGTGTATAGGGAAGCAAGGGATTTCTGTGCATTAATTTTGTATCCTGCAACCTTACCATATTCACTGATTACCTCTAGTAGTTTTCTGGTGGCATCTTTAGGATTTTCTATGTATAGTATCATGTCATTGGCAAACAGTGACAGTTTTGATTCTTCTTTTCAATTTGTATTATTTTATTTCTTTTTCTTCTCTGATTGCTGTGGCTAGGACTTCCAATATTATATTGAATAATAGTGGTGAGAGTGGACATCCATGTCTTGATCTTGACCTTAGAGGAAATGCTTTCAGTTTTGAATCACTGAGAATGATGTTTGCTGAGGGTTTTTCATACATGGCTGTCATTATGTTGAGGTAGGTTCCCTCTATGCCGACCTTCTGGAGAGTTTTTTTTATCATAAATCGGTGTTGAATTTTGTCAAAAGCCTTTCCTACATCTATTGAGATGATCATATGGTTTTTATTTTTTAATTTGTTGATATGGTGTATCACATTGATTGTTTTGTGTATATTGAAGAATCCTTGCATCCCTGGGATAAATCCCACTTGATCATGGTGTATGATCTTTTTAATGTGTTGTTGGATTCTGTTTGCTAGTATTTTGTTGAGGATTTTTGCGTCTCTCTTCATCAGTGATATTGGTCTCTAATTTTCTTTTTTTGTGATATCTTTGTCTGGTTTTGTTATCAGGGTTATGGTGGCCTCATAGAATGAGTTTGGGAGCATGCCTCCCTCTGAAATTTTTTGGAAGAGTTTGAGAAGGATAAGTATTAACTCTTCTCTAAATGTTTGATAGAATTCTCCTGTGAAGACTTCTGGTCCTGGACTTTTGTTTGCTGAAAGATTTTTAATTACAGTTTCAATTTCATTACCTGTGATTGGTCTGTTTATATTTTCTAATTCTTCGTGGTTCAATCCTGGTTCAACACTTTTCTAAGAATTTGTCCATTTCTTCCAGTTTGTCCATTTTATTCACATATAGTTGCTTGTAGTAGTCTTTTATGATCTTTTGGATTTCTGCAGTGTCAGCTGTAGTCTCTCCTTTTTCATTTCTAATTATATTGATTTGAGATCTCTCCCTTTTTTCTTGATGAATCTGGTTAAAGGTTTATCAATTTTGTTTATCTTCTCAAAGAACCAGCTTTTAGTTTTATTGATTTTTGCTATTGTTTTCTTTGTTTCTATTTCATTTATTTCTACTCTGATCTTTATGATTTCTTTCCTTCTCCTAACTTTGGATTTCCTTTGTTCTTCTTTGTCTAGTTGATTTAGGTGTAAACTTAGATAGTTTATTTGAGATTTTCTTGTTTCTTGAGGTGAGCTTGAATTGCTATGACTTTCCCTCTTAGAACTGCTTTTGTTGTGTCCATAGGTTTTGGATCATCATGTTTTCATTGTCATTTGTTTCTAGGTATTTTTTAAATTTTCCCTTTGATTTCTTCAGTGATGTCTTGGTTATTTAGCAGTGCACTGTTTAGCCTCCATGTATTTCTGTTTTTTACTGTGTTTTTCGTGTATTGATTTCTAATCTCATAGCATTGTGGTTGGAAAAAATACTTGGTAAGATTTCAATTTTCTTAAATTTTCCAAGGTTTGATTTGTGACCCAAGATGTGATCTCTTCTGGAGAACGTTCTGTGTGCACTAGAGAAGTAAGTGTATTCTTCTGCTTTTGGGTGGAGTGTCCTAAAAATATCAATTAAGTCTATCCGGTGTATTGTGTCATTTAAAGCTTGTGTTTCCTTATTTATTTCCTGTCTGGATGATCTGTCTGTTGGTGTAGGTGGGGTGTTAAAGTCCCCCACTATTATTGTGTTACTGTCGATTTCTCCTTTTATGGCTATTAGCGTTTGCCTATGTGTTGAGGTGGTCCTATGTGGGGTGCATAAATGTTTATAATTGTTATGCCTTCTTGGATTGATCCCTTGATCACTATGTAGTGTTCTTCCTTATCTCTTGTAACAGTCTTTCTTATAAAGTCTATTTTACCTGAGATGAGAATTGCTACTCCAGCTTACTTGTGATTTCCATTTCCATGGAATATCTTTTTTGATCCCTCACTTTTGGTCTGCATGTGTCCCTAGGTCTGACGTGGGTTTCTTGTAGACAGCATATATAAGGGTCTTGTTTTTGTATCCCTTCAACCAGTCTATGTCTTTTGGTTGGAGCATTTAATCCATTTACATTCTTGGTGATTATCAATATGTATTTGCCTATTACCATTTTCTTAATTGATTTGGGTTTGTTTTTGTGGGTTTTTTTATTCTCTTGTGTTTCCTGCTTAGAGAAGTTCCTTTAGCATTTGTTGTAAAGCTGGTTTGGTAATGCTGAATTCTCGTAGCTTTTGCTGGTCTGTAAAGGTTTTAATTTCTCTGTTGAATCTGAATGAGATCCTTGCTGGCTAGAGTAATCTTGGTTGTAGGTTTTTCCCTTTCATCACTTTAAATATGTCCTGCCACTCCCTTCTGGCTTTCAGAGTTTCTCCTGAAAGATCAGCTGTTAACGTTATGAGGATTCCCTTTTATGTTATTTGTTGCTTTTCCCTTGTTGCTTTTAATATTTTTACTTTGTACTTTAATTTTTGATATTTTGATTAATATGTGTCTTGGCATGTTTTTCTTTGGATTTATCCTGAATGGTATTCTCTTTGTTTCCTGGACTTGATTGACTATTTCCTTTCCCATGTCAGGGAAGTTTTCGACTATAATCTCTTCAAATATTTTCTCAGACCCTTTTTTTCTCTTCTTCTGAGACCCCTATAATTCGAATGTTGGTGCATTTAATGTTGTCCCAGACATCTCTGAGACTGTCCTCAATTCTTTTCATTATTTTTTCTTTATTCTGCTCCCTGGCAGTTATTTCCAGTATTTTATCTTCCAGCTCATTTATCCATTATTCTGCCTCAGTTATTCTGTTATTGATTTCTTCTAGAATATCTTTAATATCAGTTATTGTGTTGTTCATTACTGTTTGTTTGCTCTTTAATTCTTCTAGATCCTTGTTAAATGTTTATTGTATTTCCTCCATTCCGTTCCTGAGATTTTGGATCATCTTTACTCTCATTACTCTGAATTCTTTTTCAGGAAGTTTGCCTACTTCATCTTCATTTATTTTCTCTTTTGGGTTTTTTTTTGATGTGTGGGGCTGTATTCCTGTCTTACTGGTTCTTTGGTTTGAGGCATCCAGCACTGGAGTTTGCAGGCATTTGTATAGAGCTGGGTCTTGGTGCCAAGATGAGGACCTCTGGGTGCCCTCACTCTGATTAATATTCCCTGGGTTCTGAGGTTCTCTGTTAATCCACTGGTTTGAACTGGGAGCTCCCACCACAGAAGCTTGGGCCTGACCTCTGGCTTGGGAACCATGATCCCACAAGGTGCATTGTGTGGTAAAAAGGAAAAAAGAAAAAAAAAGGAGCAGTATAATAACAAAGAATAAAAAACAATATAAAATTAGAAAGATGAAAAATATATTAGGAAAAATAAAAATATAATTGAAACAACTGCAAGAAGGTAAAACAAAACTACAACAGAAAAAAAAAATAGGGCAACAAGAGAAAAGGAGCAGAACAATAACAAAATATGAAAAATAAAATAAAATTAGGAAAATAAATGATTTAATAGAAAAAATAAAAATATAAATGAATCAACAACAATGAATCAACAACAAAGTAAAACAGAACCACAATCTAAAAGAGAAAAAAAAAAAGCCTTGGCTATCTAGGGCAGAATTTAGGCGGGGGTGGAACTTAGGCAGGAGCAGAGTTTAGGGTGGAGCAGGGCCTAGGCTCAGAACCCACACAACAAGAAAATGCCTTGCGGGTGAGGCCTAGGTGGCGTGACATTCAACCATAGGTCTGGGCCTCTGCTTAGGACCTGCACAGAAAGAGAGAGGCAGCACATTCAAAGGGCAGCCTCTGGAGTGTGGAGTTCCAGAGTTTGGAGGTAAGGTCCTGGGTGAGGGTGTGTGGGTGGGATTTAGGCCCAGAACTTTGGAGGGAGTCTCCGAGTGTAGAGGTAGTGCTCTGGGTGTGGGTGTAGGGTCGGTGCTTGGGCTCTGCGTGGCAGAAGGGTGGCTCTGAGGGCAAAGGATTAGACCCAGGAGTCCAACAGGCTCCCTGGTGCCTAATTAGACAGGGAAAGTGCTGGCCACATTCCCTTCCATTCCTCTGGGCCCCCCTCCAGGGTCTCCCCCAGTGTCTTCCCTATCCCCCCACTGGACCCCTAACTGTGGGTGGGTTCCGCTGGGTGTAGGAACCCCTCCCCTCCCCCAGCCATCCCTCAGGGTTGCCGGTCCCAGAGATCTGACCTTTACTTTTGATCTCCCTTCCCTCCCTCCCCCTCCCTCAGGACCCACTTGGCTGGAGGGGGCCTCGGTGGGCAGAGGATCAAGCCCAGGATCTCAACAGGCTCCTGCGGGCTCAAGTGGGCAGGGGAAACCTGGCCATGCTCCCTTTTGATCCTCTTCCCTCCCAATGGTCCCCTAATTTCCCCCTTTGGGTGTGGGATCCCTTCTGCTCCCCTTTCACTCTCTCAATGCCCCACATACTACCCAGGTGCTGGGGGTTCCTCCTGTCCCCTTAGGTGTCTGTGGTCCCCCACCAGTGCTGGTAGGTGCCCTAGTTGTGAGGAGACGTGAATTTCCCGTCCTCCTAGTTTGCCATCTTGACTCCACCCCCAGTTTTTCTTCTTTATAGTGCAAACAAGTCAGTTTTTCTTAATATTACATTCTGTTACAAATATTTTCAATAAAATGTACAATATTTGGAGGTAGAGTATAAATCCTTTAGTATCCGCCTGAGCATATCAAAGAAATGGAGGTATATCCTCCCCAACTCTGTCAGAACATCATATATATTTGGCATTGTGATTGGCCTTGGTAGAAGCTATAATCTTCAGTGGAGATATCAGGTAGAAGCTGAAATGTTAATCATAAATGGATGTACCCAGAATAAAAGGCAGGGATGTTAGAGGCTAGCATGTTACTTAAACCAGAGGCAGCTGGGGCAGGTAAAATAGAAATATCCAATGAATACCAAGTGAGTTCTAGCTGATTGGATTTGTTTTTGAGCCCTCATGAGACACCTGCTAGGGACTCCCAGAAGTGCTTGGTAGTTGTGGTGATGGGAGAAGACATTCCAGGCAGCTAGATTTCTACAAAATCATGGATCCTGAGATACATGAATTAAATTTAGAGTGAATATGTTTCCATTGGATGGTGACAGCCCTTGATTCCACTTTAGCTTGATTCCGATGGTTTCCAGGGTCTACATGCTGATTCAACCCTTTCTCAAATCTATGAATCATTTCATGAACAATTCCTTTCCTAGATACCTGAAAGACTTAGAAATAGTCATGTCATTTTCCACACTGTGTGCTTCAGACTCAAATGACCTGGTAGCTTTTGTTCTCGCTGACCTGGGAAACCTAAGACCACTTTGTGAATGAGCCCAAGCTAGTAGGCTGGTGGATGTGAATCCACATGGAGGAAAACCAAGGAATGTGCAGATAGCTTCCGTCCATCATGTGAGTGATACCATCCTAGATCATCTAGCTTCCAGTCAACTTGCCAGCTAACTCACAGACATGGGAGAGACAAGTAGAATCAGATGAGCTGGCTTGGCCAGAAGAACTGCCCTCAGGATCATGAACCAAATAGTCATTCATTTAAATAACTAGGTTTTGGGGTTGTTTGTTGTGCATCACAAGCTAACTGATACATTATTAAAATCATGAAGAAATTGAAACTCTGTACAGATCTATAAATAGTAAGGAGGTTGAATCAGTAATCAATTACATCCCAACAAAGAAAAGCTCAGGACTGTGTGGCTTCACTGGTAATTTCTAACAAATATTTCAAAAGACTTAACACCAATTCTTATCAGACACTTCCAAAAAATTGAAGAGAAGGAAACACTTCCTACACTCATTTTATGAAGCCAGAATTGCCTGTAGAAGATCTTACACCATGAACAAGTGGGATTTATCCCTGGGATGCAAGGATGGCTCAACATATGCAAATTAATAAATGCAATGTACCACATTAACAGAATAAAGGTTAATAGCCACCTGATCACCTTAATAGATGCAGAAAAAGAATTTGACAAAAAATAAAATTAAACAAATTTGACATTTCTTTTCCTTTCCTTAGAATCCTAAAATGTTTTCTATCATCTACTGTAAACAGGGCCCTCAAGATCTGGCCCCCTCTTCTGACCTCTCAGGCGTATTTCTACTTTATAGTTTCCTCTACAGCAATGTGGAAATGCTTTCATTCTCCTTGTGCACCATGCTCCTCCTTCACTTCCCTGTGCTCTCCCTCCACCTCTTTTCCACATTGTTACTTTCTATGTAGCCTTCCAATCACAGATCAGATTCCACTTCCTCCAAGAAGCCTGATGGGTCAGATGTCTCTCTGTGTTCTCTGATTCTATCCCTATCATTGCACTTAAGACTTTAAAAAAGTATGTTTACACCTCATAAGTAAACTGTGAGCTTCTTGAGGGCAAGGTTTATAGCTATTTTTTTCTTGTATTCCCACTACCTATCAGGTTGCCTGCCTGTTGAATGAACACATGTTCTAGATTTCAGGAATATCAAAATAAATAAAACATGGCAGAAAATAGCACTCAAAACTTGTTGCTACTTTTTATTGTTTCTTAGAGATTAATAACAAAAATCCATGTTTTTTAATCAATTAATTTCTGTCTCTGAATTCTATTTCTCTCCTACCAAGGAGTTGCTTTCTGATTGATATGGAGGGTACTGATACAAACCAAATTAGATCAAGAGCACAGAGGATGTTTTTTCCACTAACAGTAATTATAAACAATAATGCTTACATTAAAATGCTTCAAACTAAAACACTTGAGGGTAACACTGATATCTTTCTTTTTCATAATTTTGAACTCACATTAGATGAGTTCACCTAGTTTAGCTTCCCAGACAAATTCTACAGTGTTTTAAAGTTCACCTCTACCTACCCATACAAACCCACCGAGCAGGAACGTTCATCAGCTTTTGACATTTATGAGTTACAAATGCAAGTTTTGACTGAAAGTCTTTGCTAACCTCAAGCAGAGGACAGAGGCATTTGTGTGCATGAAAGGAGCTTGGTGGCAGCCAGATGACAAGTATTACACTGATGATGGGGTTCTCGGGTATCTTGAGAGCTCCATAGTGAGCTTCATTTTTTGTTTTTTAAAAACTTTCATTTAATTTTATTTATTTTTCTTTCTGATAAGTGCTAGCCCAAGTGCCCTCTATTATATCTATGAAAACAATTTGTGTATCACAATGATCTGTTAATCCCTCTGATTCACTGTGTCTCAAAAATCACACAAATGATAACCTATGAACACATCAATAGGAATGAAGGTGGGAGAGAAGAGAGAATCCAGAGAAAACAAGAGTAATGAAAAGCTCTCAAAATCACCACCCTGATATCATTAAAAATTAAGTAAGATAAACCCACAATACACATACCCACTTTGCCCACAGAACTGTGGCAAGGCTGAGTCAGTGTGTTAAGAACAAGATATGAATATTCTGCTTGGATATCCAATCTGAAAACAAAGAGAGGAAATGACTTAGCAGGAGATTTGCTCATGAACTTCTCTGTTGATTCTGAGCACAGCAACGCAGGCTGAACTACCTGGAGATGCCACTGACTTCTGTTTGAGAAATCACCGGATAACCATTAATACCATATTTTAAAAGTTTGTTTAGGATTTCAAGTTTGTGTCATGTGTGATCCCAGTAGTGATTTTTGGAAATGCAGTTTTGAAAATGCTAATTATGAGTGGTGTTATACTAGGGATTTCGGTAAAAGTGACAGATTCATACTCTTAGTCCAATTTATAAATGGAACAGTGCTTGTTTGGATAGAGCACAGATAATTGAATAAAACGATGAAGCCAAAATAAGACTGGGCAGCAAGATGCATAGATAATCATTCAAATGAATTTTTTTCTCCATTGCAATATAAATTTAACTCAGGGGAAAAATGTGCTCCTCTTTTTGATTTTTTTCTGAGTCTCTCTGAACTTGGACAGGTCACACTTGGCTAAATCACAGCAGTGGGGATAAAGAGGTGTAGGTTGAGGAGGTGAGGACTGGTCATTTGCAATCAGACAGGTATGTTCCGGGAAGCCGATTTTATGATATAGAAGCAAAAGCAAGAGCATAATTTGGAGGATCAAAGGAAAGTCACATTTCGTGGTGTTACATAGAGAGTCATGATGTCTGTTTCTGTCCATCAGCTCTCCATTTTCAGTTCAGACACCAATCAGGAAGTTACTAGTTCTGCAAAAGAGAGCAAAATAGAACTCCTACCTTACCTAGAGAACAGGCGATGGGCACATGCAGAAAACTGTCCTCAAAGTAGCTGAAGATTAGTGCCTGGCATTGAGCAAGCACAACAAAAAGTCATTCTCAGAGCAAGTGGTAAAAAGGTAAACAATGAGCCATTATTAGTGGGTGTTTGGGAGGCAGTGTCTCCATTTACTGAGGATAATTAGTGTTATCAGAAAAGTCCAGTTTTTTAAAAAGAAGATATTTAATAAAGCTTCTGAGTCAAGGAACTGAAACCAGTGTACACAAGTGTAGAAAAAAAAAAACAGTGTGGATAAGGGTCTCCACTAGCTTCTTTAGTGGAATTAACCCTTTAGTAAAGTAATGCAACATGGTGGTCTATGCTGTGCTCTCCAATATGGTAGCCACTAGTCACAGGTGGCTATTTAACATTAATTTAAATTAATTTAAATTACATAAAATAAAACTTCTTTTCCTCAGGCACATTCACCACATCAAGACCTCAATTGCCACATGGGCTCAGTGATACCAGTACTGGACAGCACAGACAGACCAGCTCCTTTATTGTGGAGAGTTCTACTGGATGGCTCTTGAAGAGCATTGTCTTGGGAACCTAGTATTGAATTTTGAGTCTGCAACTTGGCAATGGCATGGCTTCTGTTTCCTCATATTTAAAATAAGGTGAAATAATAGTACTTGCTTCCTGGAGTTGTTAGGACGACCAAACAAGAGATTTCTTTAAAAATAAAGTGTGAAGAACCATACCTGGCCCAGAGTAAGTGTAATATCAATAGTTTTAAAATGCATGGGTGTCTACTGCCTATATTCTATAGTTTGTATACATTCATGCTTATGTTACTTTTTAGTAATAATGATGGTCAACATTAAATGCACACTTACTTCTTGTGGACTAAGTGCTTTATCTGCTTTGCTTGACTTAAGTGCCAATAAAATCCCAGTAGGAAGCACCTGTTAGTATTACTTAATAGTTGAGGACACTGAGCTCAAGGTCACTCAGCTAAGAGACAATTTTTGAACTTGACTGACTTGGAACTGCTACAGTATTTTCCAGTATGATGAGCTACCAGACTCCAAAGTCTATGCTATATTGTCTTTTGTTCTGTAAACTAAAACCAACACATGTTTCTTCTGGCTTAAATCTGAGTTAAAGAGATGATTCACAGATAACTTATGTAATAATAAGAACTAAGCATCACATAGTACTTAATACATGTGACACACTGACCTAGGAACTTTACTTGTACTATGTTAATTCATTTAATCCTCACAACAATTTTGTGATAAATGCCGTTACCACCCCATTTTGTCACTGGGCAAATTGAGGTTCAGAGAGTCTCAGTATATTGCCTAAATTCACACAGCTAGCCCATTGGGACTCAAATCTTATTTTTAATGTCTTTTTTTTCATAATCACTATGTTTACTGCCTAGGGTTTCAGTACACAGTACAAGAGTACAAAGATTGTTGGCCTAGGGGTACACTGCCTGTCCAGTGCAGAATAGATTTTGGTGCTCGAAATGGACAAAGCCAAGTAACCTCACTAAATAGCTACTGAACTACTTTAATCAAGGCTATTTCAGTCCTGCGTGCTATGTGTGCATATCCTGACTCGCCCTTTCCTTGGGGAAAATAGGGAGAAAAGTACACACACGGAAACGTACTATTAGCTGCTGCACCAAATTTGGCAAGGACTGTGGATCACAGCCTTTCAGCAGAGGTGCATTCTTCTGCTGACAAATGTTTGTGGTTCCAAGCTCTGATCCACAGGATCTCCCCCTGCACACTTCCCAGTCTCTCTCCACATCAGGTGGATCCCTGTGACAAAAGACAAAGTGATGTCTTTTGGAAATCACATCTAAGCAAAGACCAATTCTCTGCTTGCAGTTCTTAAAATAATTTTCAATGAAATAAAGCCTTCTGAGTCAGAGGATATGACATCCTCATTTGCATGATTCAGAATGGCAATGACGCCACAGATAGTGATTGAGAAGTAGTTCCCGAACTTGGAGACATTGAACAATTAAACGGGTACTGTTGTTGGCACCAAATGAACTGTCTTGGATAACTGAAGCCTGGGCCATTGGACCCAGCACAGGAAGCCGGTGGCTATCAGAACTTCACAGTAGGTGATTCCTGTTACCTCCCCAATGTTTTCCTGGAGTGGGGGGCTGACAGCCGACAGTTTTTTGAGTGAAATAGAAGTTGCTGGACTTCTTACCCAGAGCTTACAGGGTTTAGTATATGCATCGCTTTCTTTGAAAAGGCTCAGAGAATATCTATATTGTATTAGAATAGGAATTAGTAACCTGGTAGCCATGTACAGGAAAAAAATCTTGAGGGCATCTTATGAACACCTGAAAGTTGTATGCAGGTTATTTTTGTGTCCTGGGAAAAACGGCCCACAGATGCCATTATATTTTCAAGGGGATCTCTGGCCTCTAAGAGATTAGAACCGTGTTTTGATAATTGCACAGTTAAGAGATCACAGAGAAACGTTTATTACAAATTATAGTGAAGTAGAATTTTAAAAGCTGGACCACTGCTGAAGTAGCAGGGTCCATTGCAAGTAGCATCTTCATCTCTCAACATAAAAAAACCTCAAAGTTCTCATGTATGGATATTTTTAGAATGCATGAGAATGTGGACATGACTGTCATGCTGGACTTAACAAATAACAGCCCTTGTAGACTTATTATTACATCTCTTTTATTCCCTAAAATGCTTGCCATGATTTTGAAGGGAATTGCTCTGTGTACACTAGAGTAACACTTTTCATCTAAGTAGGAGTTTAAAGTCTTGGATGTGAATTGTCAGTAGTAAATGATGTCCTTTACAGATGAGGCATTGAGCGTTCTGGCTCGTAATGAGAGCCCAGCTATGCTCACCTGCTCTGCATGGTTACCACACGGGCTGCCAGAAGGCTTACTGATGATGAAGAGCTGCGTTCCTAAACTCTATAGAGACCAGCCTCTCCCTCCCTGCATGTGGGTTCAGACTTGCTTCCCTTCAGGCCACATGGAGCAAATGCTCCTTCTGTAGAGATACCAGTCCCCATATCCTGTCCAATGTGTGAACATATCGTGATTAGAGCATGCTTGCTGGTGCTAGAGTCACGCCATGGATTGCCAAAAATATGTCCAATCAAGTGTCAATCATGATAGGAGACATACAGAGGGAGGAAATGGGACTCTGATTAAAAATTTCTTTTGTGAGGTATTGACAGTTGAAATAAACCACTTGCAGTAAGAGCAAACCTGCTTCTACTTTCTTTCCTCATCCTACTGTTAAATTCCACTGCTTTCTTTCCTAAGGTGATTCATCAAGGAGATATTTACTGCCAAGAAATCACTGATTTTGGCTTTGTGTTAGCTACTCTCACTGGCTAAACCCAAACTGTACAGCAAGTATTGGAAGACAGTTAGAAGAAGGTATCCTGGTGAAGTTTTATATAAATAGAATTTCCTTGCCTGTAAGCCAAAACTTACAAGAGCAAAGAGTTGAATTTCTATTTCACTGCGAGGACAAAAGAAGAGAATCGTTAATGTGGACATCAACAGAAAATGAAAACGCATTTTGCTACTGCTCCCTAAAAGTTCTTTCTGTTAAACAGAAACTTTAGTCCCCACAATAGTTGGGGAAAAAATCATGATATTGAAAATGATTTGTTCATAAGCTCTTCTGTTTAAGGTAAGTTATTTAATATTATTAACAAGATTTAAAAAATTAGAGTGTAAGAATATCCACTTTCAACTACAATTTTGCTGCCATACTGACTCTCTCTCTCTCTCTCTTTTTTTTGCTATTCATCAAAAACTTCATGTGACATAATAAAAATCTCATTTAAAGCATCTCCCTCAGATTGCCAACAAGCTAGGAGCTTGTTAGAAATTCAGATTCTTGGGCTCCAGCCCAGACACACAGAACCAGAATCTGCATTTTAGCAAGACTCTCAGGGGATTTGGATGCACATTCAAGTTTGAGAAGCTCTGGTTCAGGGTGAGATTTCCCAATCTCAGATAATTGTCCTAATCACCTGTGTGTAGAGCTCATAAGAAATACTGTAGAGATTCAGTTAATGAGTTTTTACTCACCTCACTCTCTGGTTTAAAAAACTTTCTCATTTACTTCAGTAAAACATCCTGGCTAGTGACCACAACAAGCTGACTACTCTCAGCTTGTAGCCCATTCTCGAATATTCCAAAGCTTTTCCGCACATGCCATTTGATGTATGTGCTTTCCAGAGCTGTGCTGTTAGTTCCTAATCCTACTAATGATACAGTGTCAATAATGTAAACTGATAAAATATGACTGAGGAGAGAGTCACAATGTTTATTATTGTATGTGCATAAGGAAATTGTGATGGAAAATATTGTAACTATCTAAAGGCGTATGTTCAGATTTCTTTCCAAATGTCTTTAAGTCCTTGTTCTATTTTAAAGAAACTAAAACCAGAAAGTGTACACCCTGTCTTGTGGGTGTGAAATGTGCAAGAAAGATGGTTTTACTCTTCATTCAGGAGGCCTATAGGAGAAAAAAATTCTTTACTCCACAGGTGTAGCAAATGGATATGTTTATATATTTTAGTTTCATTTTAAACTGTTGTACCTTAAAGCTGTCCACCTGCCATATCTTTTCTGATTCCTTAATTTCTGCAACTTTTGCATTGAACAAATCAAATGCCAGTTATAATTTTGTCAGGTTAGAGGATTTTTATTACACATATTCCTGGATCTCATCCCAGACCACGGAATTAAGGTGGGACTTGGAATATATATTTTTTAAAAGATCTGGCAATCAGTTAGGCTTGGAAATTATTGAATTAGAGAATTCTGACTAACCAACAATTACAGAAGTAGGAAAAATTCAACAGGTTTAGATATTTTAAAAAATGTCACTAACACATTTACTGAAGAATTTCCAGAACTTTTATAATAAAAATGCCTCAGCTGATTCCACAGATAATATTCTGGATATTGTCTACATTTCCTGGTATGATGTTTTTGAAGTTTTCCCAGGACTGGACCAGCTGGCCCCTCTGAAACAGTCCATCTGTAAACCAGGAAAAGGGAGAGCTTGGATTGTGGTCAAATTTTTCCTATGTCAGTTTCAGAGTATTCAAATTTCCTTCTGCACTCCAACCCCACTGACACTGGTCAGAATGGCACATATATTTTCTTTGGAGAGACTTAATACTTTCTAGTGACTTCCTGTTTCCTTATTCACTGGTAAACTGACATAGGAAACTGATTACAGGTGATTTGGGGGAGACTAAGCTGTATTGATTCTCACTGGACTAGTGGACTAAGTTTGACCCTCCCTGATTTGGTTTACCTGCTCACTAATATGCCTTCCAGACCTCTGAGGAAACCTGGATGCTGCTAGGTCATTGATTTATGAAAAGATAAACAACCGTCAAATGACAGGAGGGCTGTAAAATGAGGTTACTGCCTGCCTCTTAAATTAGAGATAAGCTACCGTTATTACATTTGAGTCTTGTCTTTAAGCCTTTAAGCATGTTTTAAATGAGCCATCTTCTGGACCTGTCACTCAGCCTGCAGTAGCTGCTCTGCAGAGCTCTAGCATTTGGCTATCAGATACACATCCAACATCTGCCAGCACATTAGGACCCTTGCTTTGGAAACTCAAATTCTGGATATTTTGAGTGAGAAATGCCATTGATACCAACCAGGGTTCTTGGCCTTCCCCAATCAATAGAAATTGACTAGAGGCCAGACAAGAAATTCAGATAAGGCTTTACAGGGGCTCCTGCACTGGCTGCAGGAGGGAGTGAAAACAAGTAACAGGTTCCCTTGCTCACTGGCTGGCTGAGGAGGGGCAAGCTTGTTCCTTATATGGGATGAAGGTAGGAGTGTGTCCAGGGGTCAGACCAGAGGGGTGGCTTACATGTTTTGCCGACCCCTTAGGTGATGTTGAGTGCAGGGGCCATGCTCAGTACACTGCTTTTGCTCCCAACACCATTTTTGTTTGCTCCTGGCTCTTCAGAAGTGACAGGGGTTTTTTTAGTTGCTTTTTTTTTTTAAGTTTTTTGTATCTTTTGGTCCAGAATTTGCCCCAACTACACATGCACACAGTTATTTTTAGTCCTATATAGTTTCTTTGTATTTTGTTGCTTGAGGAGAGGTGTGTCCAGGTACAAGCATTGCAGCACTGCAGCAAAGGGTTCCAGGTCCCAGGCCTGTCTCACCATGATTGATTTTGATTTTCAGGGTCCAGGTTGGAATATCTGCTCGATGTGGAGGTGATAGCTTGATAAAAATGGCCCCAGGTACACTTATGTGTAACACAAAACAACACCATGGTAACTTCACCCTTGGCCTCAGAATCTGGCTATCTAGTTATAATCTACCGCCCATCTCCTCTTCTCTAATTACCAGTGAGGCTTGAGAGAAATAGACAATCCAAATCTGAGCCCACTAAATTTGTCAAATATTCTGGGAAGTGAACCGCTGAGACTCAAGTAAATTCTGTGGCTTCTCATGATAAGCCACTGTTTCCTGCGCTTGCCTGACCTTTACAGTTCCTGTGTGGGGGGTTGGGTGACGGAGGGTTTTGCTTAAATATATAGATCCCAGTCCTTATTTCCAGCGATTTCCATTCACTAGGTCTGTTGTGGGAGGGGGCAAGTGATTCTTATAAACAAGCAAGTTCGGGCATCACCACTTTAATGTTCTGGGATTCATTTCATTCTGGTGTCTTATGAATTGTGTCCTCAGTAGACTAGTGATGGTAGTGAACACGTGTAACACCAAAGTACCAGGGTGAAGTGTGCTAAATATTTCTTGTGATTCTGAAAAGTCAATGGCAGCATGTGGTGCTTGCTTATTCTAAGCAGCAGGACTGTTCAAGAAGATTGTTCTAGCCAAGACATGGAAACAACCTAAATGTCCATTGACAGATGAATGGATAAAGAAGATGTGGTACGTATATACAATGGAATCGTACTCAGCCATAAAAAATAATGAAATAATGCCATTTGCAGCAACATGGATGCACCTAGAGATTAGTGAAGTAAGTCAGGGAAAGAAAGACAAATGCCACAAGATATCACTTATTTGTGGAATCTAAAATATGACACAAATGAACTTATCTATGAAACAGCAACAGACTCACAGACATAAAGAACAGACTTGTGGTTGCCAAGGGGGAAGGGAGTGGGTGAGGGATGGATTGGGAGTTTGGGTTTGGCAGATGCAAACTGTTATATAGAGAATGGATAAACAACAAGGTCCTACTGTAGAGCACAGGGGAACTATATTCAATATCCTGTGATAAACCATAATGGAAAAGAATATGAAAAAGAATGTATATGTATAACTGAATCACCTTGCTGTACAGCAGAGATTAACACAACATTGTAAGTCAACTATACTTCAATAAAATAAATTAAAAAAAGAAGACTGTTCTGCAGAAAGTATGATCTCATTTGGACTCATAAGGATACTAGAGGACCCCAAATTGGTCTTATTAATAATAACACAGTAACAATAAGCAATTCTCAACTCACAGTAGTTGTGAAGATCACTTAACATTATGGCAGCCTCGAAACTATGAAATAAAAACTTTTTTTTGTATTTTAAAATGTAAATACCATTAAGTTAGCATGTCAGATGAAAAGGCAGCTTCTTATACTCTGTGTGTATGTGCGTGCGTGTGTGTGTATGTATGTCTAGGTACACAGATAACTTCTAGGTACAGGAAGTTTATGGACTATACTTAAATTGATTTTAGCATTTGAAACTGTTCAAAACTGTCCAAATGGAAGGGACAAATCACTGATGCTTCATTTTATACATCAGGACAATGAAACTTGAGGAGGCTAAAATGATGCAGTTATTGTTGGAGCATGGATAAGAATTGTTACTATAAATATCTGGTTCAGGGCACATTTTTACTTTAAAATCAACTTTATCAAAGTATAATTTACATGCTATAAAATGCATATGTTTTAAGTGCACAGTTCAATGAGGTTTGACAAATCTAACCATTTGTGTAACCGCGGTCTTTATCAAGCTGTGTAATATTTCCACAACCCCAGTAATTTCCTTTGTGCTTATTTGCAGTCAGTAACCAGCACCCTCAGCTCCAAACAACTGCTGCTCAAATGTCTATCATTGTAATTAATTTTGCCTGTTTTAGAATCTCACATAAATGATATCACAAAATATGTGCTCTTTTGTGCTTCTTTTATTCAGTATAATGTTGCTGAGATTGATTCTTGTTGCTGCACTTTTCAGTTTTTCTTTTTTTTATTGCTGAACAGTATTTTATTAAATGAATATACCACAATTGGCTTATCCATTCCCTCATTAATGTATATATGGGTTATTTGTAGTTTTTAATTATTATGAATCATCATTCACATGCAAGTGTTCCTGTGGATATATATTTTCTTTTCTTTTAAGTATCTAGGAGCAGAATTTTGGGGTCACATATTAGGTATATGAATGGTTTGAAGTGGTATATCATTGTGATTTAAAAAAACTGAGATATATTGGGCTTCCCTGGTGGCGTAGTGGTTGAGAGTCCCCCTGCCGATGCAGGGGAATGGGGTCGTGCCCCGGTCCGGGAGGATCCCACATGCCGCGGAGCGGCTGGGCCCGTGAGCCATGGCCGCTGAGCCTGCGCGTCCGGAGCCTGTGCTCCGCAACGGGAGAGGCCACAACAGTGAGAGGCCCGCGTACCGCAAAAAAAAAAAAAAAAAAAAAAAAAAAAATTGAGATATAGTTGACGATTAAGACATGTATGTTTAAAGTGTACAATTTGATAAACATGTATATTATAAAATAATCACTACATTCAAGCTACTTAACCTATCCATCATAGATAGTTAGCCACTGCCTTTTTTTTTTCCTGATAACTAGTGATCTTGAGCACATTTTCATGTGCTTTTTGGTCATTTGTATTGCTTCTTTTGCCTGTTCAAATACTTTACCCATTTCTTTTTTGAATTGTTTGTCTGATTATCACTAAGTTGTAAGAGTTCTTTATATTAATATTTATGCCCTTTAAAAAAAATACATATGTATTGGAAACATGTGCTTCCAGTCCATGGCTTCTCTTACTATTTTCTTAATAGTGAGTTAACCAAATATTTTAAAGTATCTATTTTATGTGCTCTCTTGGCTTCTTAGCAGTGCTTGTTTTTAGTAATTTTTAGTAGTTGCTCTAGGCCTAAAACTTATCTAAGTCTATTTAGAATCAATGTTGTACTACTTCACATGTCACAGTTCCTAGTTAACACTTACCACTTCTCCTAGCAATAACCTTGAAGTAGTATAATTGTGCTATCCTTTGTGCTATTTTGTGGTACCTTTTACTTTTAAAGTAAAAAGTTCCCCTTTGAATGCTATTATTTTTACTTTAAATAGCCAGTGGTCTTTTAAGGAAGTTACAAGAATAACAATGAAAAAGTCTTTCATATTTACTCCCTTTTTTTTTTTACCATACCCAGTGGCCTTCAATTCTTGCAGATTTAAATATCTGTCTTATATCACATTTTCCCCCTGCAGATTGAAGAACAGCCTTTGACATTTCTTTTAGTGCAGATTTAGTGTTAACAAATTCTTTCAGCTTTTGTTTATCTTAAAATGTCTTTTTTTGATCTTTGCTTTTAGAAGATATTTTCAAAGGATATACTTATCCTTGTAGTTATACTTCTTGTGCTCTTCATTCTTCTGTGTAAATCCATATGTCCATCTGGTATCATTTTCGATCTACCTCAAGAGCATTTCTTTTAGTGTGGGTCTGCTGGTGATGAATTACTTCACTTTTGTATCTCTGAACACATCTTTATTTAGTC
The DNA here is from genome assembly GCF_011762595.2 of Tursiops truncatus. Taxonomy (NCBI): domain Eukaryota; kingdom Metazoa; phylum Chordata; class Mammalia; order Artiodactyla; family Delphinidae; genus Tursiops; species Tursiops truncatus. Next base: position 128,054,474 of record NC_047037.1, on the reverse strand, counting down.
ATCATCTTTGAAAGATATTTTTGATAGGTACGAAAGTGTAGGTTGACATTTCTTTTGTTCAGTACTGTGAAGATGTTTATCCTTACTTTTCTCCCCTCTGGAGAGAAATCTGACACTAATTTTATTTTGGTTCCTCCGAATGCAGTATTTTTTTTTCTCTGGTTGCTTTTCAAAAATTTTTTGAATATCACTGGTTTTGAGCAATGTGATTATGATATGTCTTGGTGTAGTTATTTATTTATTTTTGCTTGTGCTTGAGGTTTGTTTAGTTTTATTTTTTTCTTTTTGGATCTGCTGGCTTATAGATTTTATCAAATTTGGAAAAAACTTGGCCATTCACTCTTTAAATATTTTTTTCTATCCTCCTCTCACGCTCTTTTACTTCTGGGTCTCCAATTTCACAAGTACGAGGCCCCTTGAAGATGTCCCTCAGCTCACTGATGCTCTGTTCATTTTAAATTTTTGTTGGATTCTTTGCTCTGTGTTTCATGTTGGTCATTTCTATTGGTATGGCTTTAACTTTACTAATTTTTGCATCGGTAATATCTAATTTGCTGTTAGTTTCATCCCATACTTTGCTGTGTGGAATAGCTGCTTTGCTCTTCTCAGACTCTCATCTCTGTGTCCTCAACTCAGGAAGTCTGATGGTTTCTGCTATGTTCCAGCTCACTGTGATGTGATCTAGAACAATCTTTCAAGGCAGTAAGCTGGGACAGCTGTCTTTCATTTCTCATCTCTCATTGTCTGATAGCCAGGTCTTAAAAAACTGTTGTTTCACATATTTTTCTGTTTTTGGTTGTTTTAGGTCGGAGGATAAATTGGCCCCTACAATTCTATCTTTGCTGGAAGTGGAAATCTCTTAAATACTTTTTCGTGTGCTTTTTCAATTTGACCACCCTCAAACTATTTATATTTTTATTTCTAATTATAGATAGTAATAATAATATACCTTATATTTGTATAGTGCTTTTTGTGCAAATTTTATTTATTTGACAAATAAAATAATAGAAAGACACTCTTTGAACTTCAGTTTTCTCATAAGCAAAATGAATGATTGAACTGGAATATATTTAGGGTTCCTACATGTTGTAATATTTAAAAAAAACTTTCAAAAGTAAGTTTTTATTGCTGGGCTTGTTTTAATATGAGTTCCACAAGTATCTGTTAAGAACTATTCTCTTTTGGAATAGCCAAACTTTTTATTCATTGAAGACTCTGGAATAATCCTTTTCCTGAAATAAACCTTATTCTGGAAACAAGACAGCTTTGCAAAAAAAAAAAAAACCTTACCTTTTTGTTTTTCAGTCTAATGTTTCTTATTATTTTTTAACGGTTGTATGGCCAGAACTCAGTGGTGATGTCACTTCTTCATTTGATTTTAGTAAGTTAGGTGAAAGGCTTAGCAAGTGGCTTTCTAAAAGGCTAAGGCCCATTTTAATAATGAACTAAAATATGATAAATACAAATCAATTTACCTATTAGACAAAAAGTCTAGATCCTGCCTTTCCTCTCCAGTTCAGCTGACCCCTGGCATCTGCAGGTTTATTCTGTTTAGTACAGGAGAAGCCCATACTTTCCACACTGTGTGGTCTATAGCTGGTCGCTTCAGTACTTGGTGTAGTCACACTGAATCATGGGCCAGTGTGAGTGCCCCAGGTGCAGAAAGCCCATACACCCTCTTGTTGCTTCTGTTGGTATACCTGACTTTCTGCCTTGGGCTCCTGGTTAGTGTTCCTAGTCCTTATAGGGCCCTGTTCCAGACTCTAGCCCATTGAGTTAGGAAATTGATAGTAACCACAGCTCTTTCCAGAGTTCTTCTTTGGAGTCTCTAGATTCCAAATAATCATAGTCATCTGTGAGGAGCTTGATATAAAATAGACCATTGTCTTGGAATGGTGATGTCACCAGATACATGATGGTGAGTTTGGTCACTGCCTAGAAACCACTGTGGCCACCTTTCCTTAATTAGATTTGTCCCCTTGGATGTCAGCAACAAACACACCCCATAACTTTGTTTTGTATCTGTGCTTTCTTATCCATTATATTAGACAGGAATGAAAGAATGTGATTTCTTACATCTTATAGAGAGAAATGATTTAGAACTGTGTCAAATACCAAAATTTGTGGGTAAGAGGATGGGACATTTCAATGGACAGGAGAGGCTACTTCATCGTGGCATTGAGAATTCCTGTAGTTTACTTTAACATACTTTCTTTAAAATCCTGGATAAAATCCTACTGTAACTTTTCCTATGTACTTTTGGTTTTACAAAGACTAAAACTGAACAATTTGTTGTCATTGTTTGCTTCCTTTTGGAAGAAGGATCATACATTTTAGTTCATACAGATAACAAACACAAATTAAAATAGTTTGCTGATAAGACAATAAATTTTTCTGAGTTTTACAGACTTCTAGTTTTTCCCTTCTCATGTGTCTGAAACTGCTGGCATTTGCTTGGCACTGCAAGTTGGCATTAGAATTTTAAGGGACATATCCTTAGATTTCCTGAGACATACAGTGTTTATTTCAGATTATGGTTTGTGGGAATCATAGTTCTTTAAAGTTCTATTGATTTTTATGTTATCCTTAGTTCTTAGCAACTCAAACCAGAATTAAAACCATATTACTTTAATAGGATCATTAATTATTTATCTTATTATTATTTTTTTTCAAATAAGAAAAGACATTTTCTTCTTTATATTTTCCTGTACATCTTTATTGGAGTATTACTGCTTTACAATGGTGTGTTATTTTCTGCTTTATAACAAAGTGAATAAGCTATACATATACATATATCACCATATATTCTCCCTCTTGTGTCTCCCTCCACATTCCCTATCCCACCCCTCCAGGTGGTCACAATGCACCGAGATGATCTCCCTGTGTTATGTGGCTGCTTCCCAGTAGCTATCTATTTTACATTAGGTAGTATATATAAGTCTCTGCCACTCTCTCACTTCGTCCCAGCTTACCCTTCCCCCCCCGTGTCCTCAAGTCCATTTTCTACATCTGCATCTTTATTCCTCTCCTGCCTCTAAGTTCTTCAGAACCTTTTTTTTTTTTTTAGATTCCATATCTATGTGTTAGCATATGGTATTTGTTTTTCTCTTTCTGACTTACTTCACGATGTATAACAGTCTCTAGGTCCATCCACCTCACTACAAATAACTCCATTTCATTTCTTTTTATGACTCAGTAATATTCCATTGTATATAGATGCCACATCTTCTTTATCCATTCATCTGTCGATGGAAACTTAGGTTGCTTCCTGTCCTGGCTATTGTAAATAGAGTTGCACAATGAACATTGTGGCACATGACTCTTTTTTTTTTTTTTTTTGCGGTATGCAGGACTCTCACTGTTGTGGCCTCTCCCGTTGCGGAGCACAGGCTCCAGACATGCAAGGTCAGTGGCCATGGCTCATGGGCCCAGCTGCTCTGTGGCATGTGGGATCTTCCTGGACCGGGACACGACCCCATGTCCCCTGCATCGGGAGGCAGACTCTCAACATCTGCACCACCAGGGAAGCCTCTTTTTGAATTATGGTTTTCTCAGGGTATATGCCCAGTAGTGGGATTGCTGGGTGGTATGGTAGTTATATTTTTTGTTTTTTGAGGGACCTCCATGCTGTTCTCCATAGTGTCTGTATCAATTTACATTCCCACCAACAGTGCAAGAGGGTTCCCTTTTCTCCACACCCTCTCCAGCATTTATTATTTCTAGAATTTTTGATGATAGCCACTCTGACCAGTGTGAGATGATATCTCATTGTAGTTTTGATTTGCATTTCTCTAATGATTTAGTGATGTTGAGCATCCTTTCATGTGTTTGTTGGCAATCTGTATATCCTCTATGGAGAAATGTCTATTTAGGTCTTCTGCCACTTTTTGGACTGAGTGGTTTGTTTTTTGATATTGAGCTACATGAGCTGCTTGTAAATTTTGGAGATTAATCCTTTGTCAGTTGCTTCATTTGCAAATATTTTCTCCCATTCTGAGGGTTGTCTTTTCATCTTGTTTATGGTTTCCTTTGTTGTGCAAAAGCTTTTAAGTTTCATTAGGTCCCATTTGTTTATTTTTGTTTTTATTTCCATTTCTCTAAGGGGTGGGTCAAAAAGGATCTTGCTGTGATTTATGTCATAGAGTGTTCTGCCTGTTTTCCTCTAAGAATTTTACAGTGTCTGGTCTTACATTTAGATCTTTAATCCATTTTGAGTTTATTTTTGTGTATGGTGTTAGGGAGTGTTCTAATTTCATTCTTTTACATGTAGCTGTCCAGTTTTTCCAGCACCACATATTGAAGAGGCTGTCTTTTCTCCATTGTATATTCTTTCCTACTTTATCAAAAATAAGGTGACCACATGGGTGTGGGTTCATCTCTGCGCTTTCTATTCTGTTCCATTGATCTATACTTCTGTTTTTGTGCCAGTACAATATGTCCTTGATTACTGTAGCTTTGGTGTAACGTCTGAAGTCTGGGAGCCTGATTCCTCCAGCTCCATTTTTCTTTCTCAAGATTGCTTTGGCTATCCGGGGTTTTTTCTGTTTCCATGCAAATTGTGAAAGTTTTTGTTCTAGTTCTGTGAAAAATGCCAGTGGTAGTTTGATAGGGATTGCACTGAATCTGTAGATTGCTTTGGGTAGTATAGTCATTTTCACAATGTTGATTCTTCCAATCCAAGAACATGGTGTATCTCTCCATCTGTTTGTATCATCTTTATTTTCTTTCATCAGTGTCTTATAATTTTCTGCATACAGGTCTTTTGTCTCCTTAGGTAGGTTTATTCCTAGGTATATTATTCTTTTTGTTGCAATGGTAAATGGGAGTGTTTCCTTAATTTCTCTTTCAGATTTTTCATCATTAGTGTATAGGAATGCAAGAGATTTCTGTGCATTAATTTTGTATCCTGCAACTTTACCAATTCATTGATTAGCTCTAGTAGTTTTCTGGTAGCCTCTTTAGGTTTCTCTATGTAAAGTACCATGTCATCTGTAAACAGTGCCTGCTTTATTTCTCTTTTGTGATTTGGATGCCTTTTATTTCTTTTTCTTTTCTGATTGTTGTGGGTAAAACTTCCAAAACTAAGTTGAATAAGAGTGGTGAGAGTGGACAACCTTGTCTTGTTCCTGGTCTTAGAGGAAATGGTTTCAGTTTTTCACCATTGAGAATGATGTTGGCTGTGAGTTTGTCATATATGACCTTTATTATGTTGAGGTAAGTTCCCCCTATGCCTACTTTCTGGAGGGTTTTTACCATAAATCGGTGTTGAATTTTGTCAAAAGGTTTTTTTTTTTTGCATGTATAGAGATGATTATACAGATTTTCTCCTTCAATTTTTTAAAGTGGTGTATCATATTGATTGATTTGCATATATTGAAGAAATCTTGCATTCTTGGGAAAAATCTCACTTGATCATGGTGTATGATCTTTTTTAATGTGCTGTTGGATTCTGTTTGCTAGTATTTTGTGAGGATTTTGGCATCTATGTTCATTAGTGAGATTGCCCTGTAGTTTTCTTTCTTTGTGGCATCTTTGTCTGGTTTTGGTTTCAGGTGATAGTGGCCACATAGAATGAGTTTTATGAGTATTCCTCCCTCTGCTATATTTTGGAAGAGTTTGAGAAGGATAGGTGTTAGCTCTTCTCTAAATGTTTGATAGAAGTTGCCTGTGAAGCCATCTGGTCCTGGACTTTTGTTTGTTAGAAGATTTTTAATCAGTTTCAATTTCAGTGCTTGTGATTGGTCTGTTTATATTTTCTATTTCTACTTGGTTCAGTCTCAGAAGGTTGTGCTTTTTTAAGAATTTGTCCATTTCTTCCAGGTTGTCCTTTTTATTGACATATAGTTGCTTGTAGTCATCTCTCATGATCCTTTGTATTTCTGCAGTGTCAGTTGTTACTTCTCTTTTTCATTTCTAATTCTATTGATTTCAGTCTTCTCCCGTTTTTCCTTGATTAGTCTGGCTAATGGTTTATCAATTTTGTTTATCTTCTCAAAGAACCAGCTTTTAGTTTTATTGATCTTTGCTATTGTTTCCTTCATTTCCTTTTTATTTATTTCTAATCTGATCTTTATGATTTCTTTACTTCTGCTAATTTTGGGGTTGTTTTTTGCTTCTTTCTATAATTTCTTTGGCTGTAAGGTTAGGTTGTTTATTTGAGATGATGTTTCTTCTTTCCTGGGGTAGGATTGTATTGTTATAAACTTCCCTCTTAGAACTGCTTTTGCTGAATCCCATAAGTTTTGGGTCGTCGGGTTTTCATTGCCATTTGTTTCTAGGTAGTTTTTGATTTCTTCAGTGATCTCTTGGTTATTAAGTAGTGTATTGTTTAACCTCCATGTGTTTGTATTTTTTACAGATTTTTTCCTGTAACTGATATCTCGTCTAATAGCGTTGTGGTCAGAAAAGATACTTGATACAATTTCAATTTTCTTAAATTTATGAAAGCTTGATTTGTGAACCAAATATGATCTATCCTGGAGAATATTCCTTGAGCACTTGAGAAGAAAGTGTATTCTGTTGTTTTTGGATGGAAGGTTCTATAAATATCAATAAAGTTCATCTTGTTTAATGTATCATTTAAAGTTTGTGTTTCCTTATTTATTTTCATTTTGGATGATCTGTCCATTGGTGAAAGTGGGGTGTTAAAGTCCCCTACATGATTTATTACTGTCGATTTCCCCTTTTATGGCTGTTAGCATTTACCTTATGCACTGAGGTGCTCCTATGTTGGGTGCATAAATATTTACAACTGTTATATCTTCTTCTTGGATTGATCCCTTGATCATTATGTAGTGTCCTTAGTATCTTGTAATAGTCTTTATTTTAAAGACTACTTTTTTTGATATGAGAATAGCGACTCCAGATTTCTTTTGATTTCCATTTGCATGGAATACCTTTCTCCACTCCCTCACTTTCAGTCTGTATGTGTCCCTAGGTCTGAAATGGGTCTGCTATAGACAGCATATATATGGGTCTTGTTTTTGTGTCCATTCAGCCAATCTATGTCTTTAAGTTGGAGTATTTAATCCATTTACATTTAAGGTAATTATTGATATGTATGTTCCTATTCCCATTTTCTTAATTGTTTTGGGGTTGTTATTGTAGTTCTTTTCCTTCTCTTGTGTTTCTTGCCTAGAGAAGTTCCTTTAGCATTTGTTTTAAAGCTGGTTTGGTGGTGCTGAACTCTCTCAGCTTTTGTTTGCCTGTAAAAGTTTTAATTTTTCCATCAAATCTGAATGAGATCCTTGCTGGGTAGAGTAATATTGGTTGTAGGTTTTTCTCCTTCATCACTTTAAATATGTCCTGCCAGTCCCTTCTGGCTTGCAGAGTTTCTGCTGAAAGTTCAGCTGTTAACCTTATGGGGATTCCCTTGTGTGTTATTTGTTGTTTTTCCCTTGCTGCTTTTAATATGTTTTCTTTGTATTTAATTTTTGATAGTTTGATTAATATGTGTCTTGGCATGTTTCTCTTTGGATTTATCCTGTATGGCGCTCTCTGTGCTTCCTGGACTTGATTAACTATTTCCTTTCCCATATTATGGAAGTTTTCAACTATAATCTCTTCAAATATTTTCTCAGTCCCTTTCTTTTTCTCCTTTTCTTCTGGGACCCCTATAATTTGAATGTTGGTGCATTTAATGTTGTCCCAGAGGTCTCTGAGACTGTCCTCAGTTCTTTTCATTCTTTTTTCTTTTTTCTGCTCTGCAGTAGTTATTTCCTCTATTTTATCTTCCAGGTCACTTATCCGTTCTTCTGCCTTAGTTATTCTGCTATTAATCCCTTCTAGAGTATTTTTAGTTTCATTTATTGTGTTGTTCATCGTTGCTTGTTTCCTCTTAGTTCTTCTAGGTCCTTGTGAAATGTTTCTTGCATCTTCCCTATTCTATTTCCAAGATTTTGGATCATCTTTACTATCATTATTCTTAATTCTTTTTCAGGTTGACTGCCTATTTCCACTTCATTTGTTAGATCTGGTGGGTTTTTATCTTGCTCCTTTATCTGCTGTGTTTTTTTCTGTCTTCTCATTTTGCTTATCTTACTGTGTTTGGGGTCTCCTTTTTGCAGGCTGCAGGTTCGTAGTTCCCGCTGTTTTTGATGTCTGTCTGCAGTGGCTAAGGTTGGTTCAGTGGGTTGTGTAGACTTCCTGGTGGAGGGGACTAGTGCCTGTATTCTGGTGGATGAGTCTAGATCTTGTCTTTCTGGTGGGCAAGTCCAAGTCTGATGGTGTGTTTTGGGGTGTCTGTGGCCTTATTATGATTTTAGGCAGCCTCTCTGCTAATGGGTGGGTTTGTGTTCCTGTCTTGCTAGTTGTTTGGCATAGGGTATCCAGCACTGTAGCTTGCTGGTCGTTGAGTGAAGCTGGGTGTTGATGTTGAGATGGAGATCTCTGGGAGATTTTTGCCATTTGATATTACGTGGAGCTGGGAGGTCTCTTGTGGACCAGCGTCCTGAAGTTGGCTCTCTCACCTCAGAGGCAGAAGCCTGACACCCGGCCCGAGCACCAAGACCCTGTCAGCCACACGTCTCAGAGAAAAAGGGAGAAAAAAAAGAAAGAAAAGAAAAATAAATAAAATAAAGTTATAAAAATAAAAAGATATATTAAAAATTTAAAAATTGAGAAGTAATAAGAAAAAAAAAAGAAACGTAGAAGAGAGTAGACAAACTGAAAAACAAATCCACCAATGATAACAAGTGCTAAAAGCTATACTAAAAAAAAAACAAATAAAAAAACCGACAGACAGAACAAATGTCAAAGCAAAGCTCTACAGACAAAATCACACGAAGAAGTATACACATACACACTCACAAAAAGAGAAAAAGGAAAAAAAAATCTATATATTAAAAAAAAATGAAGAGAGCAACCAAATCAAGAAACAAATCTACCAATGATAATAAACTGTAAATACTAAACTAAGATAAGCATAAAACCAGAAACAAATTAAATACAGAAAGCAAACCCCAAGTCTACAGCTGCTCCCTAAGTCCACCGCCTCAATTTTGGGAAGATCTGTTGTCTATTCAGGTATTCCACAGATGCAGGGTACATCAAGTTGATCTTGGAGATTTAACCTGCTGCTCCTGAGGCTGCTGGGAGAGATTTCCCTTTCTCTTCTTTGTTCGCACAGCTCTCGGGGTTCAGCTTCGGATTGGCCCGTCCCGCGTGTCCGTCGCCTGAGGGCATCTGTTCCCGCCCAGAAAGGATGGGGTTAAAGAAGCAGTTGATTCGGGGGCTCTGGCTCATTCAGGCCTGGTGGAGGGAGGGGTATGGATGCAGGGCGAGCCTGCAGCAGCAGAGGCTGGCGTGACGTTGCAACAGCCTGAGGCACACCCTGTGTTCTCCCAGGGAAGTTGTCCCTGGATCATGGGACCCTGGCAGTGGCAGGCTGCATAGGCTCTTGGGAGGGGAGGTGTGGATAGTGACCTGTGCTTGCACACAGGCTTCTTGGTGGCTGCAGCAGCAGCCTTAGCATTTCATGTCCGTCTCTGGTGTTGGAGCTGATAGCCGCAGCTCGCGCCCATCTCTGGAGCTTGTTTAGGTGGTGCTCTGAATCCCTTCTCCTCATGCACCCTGAAACAATGGTCTCTTGTCTCTTTGGCAGCTCCAGACTTTTTCCCAGACTCCCTCCCGGCCAGCTCTGGTGCACTATCCCCCTTCAGGCTGTGTTCACATCACCAACCCCAGTCCTCTTCCTGGGATCTAAGCTCCGAAGCCTGAGCCTCAGCTCCCAGCCCCTGCCCATCCCGGCAGGTGAGCAGACAAGCCTCTCGGGCTGGTGAGTGCTGGTCGGCACTGATCCTCTGTGTGGGAATCTCTCCGCTTTGCCCTCCGCACCCCTGTGGCTGCGCTCTCCTCCATGGCTCTGAAGCTTCCCCCCTCCGCCGCCCGCAGTCTCCGCCCACGAAGGGGCTTCTTAGTGTGTGGAAACTTTTCCTCCTTCAGAGCTTCCTCCCAGAGGTTCAGCTCCTGTCCCTATTCTTTTGTCTCTGTTTTTTCTTTTTTCTTTTGCCCTACCCAGGTATGTGAGGAGTTTCTTGCCTTTTGGGGGGTCTGAGGTCTTCTGCCAGCATTCAGTAGTTGTTCTGTAGGAGTTGTTCCACATGTAGATGTATTTCTGATGTATATGTGGGGAGGAAGGTGATCTCCACGTCTTACTCCTCTGCCATCTTCAAGAACATTAATTATCGTTGGTGATGCAGAAGAAAGGAGCGCACTGAATCAATACTTCTCTTCAGCCCTTTTGTAATAAGATGTTCTGTCCACACAGTGTTTTAAAGGACCCAGAGACAAAGTATAATAAAAAAGGGTGGGGATAAAATGAAGATTTTAAGGGTAGCCAATGGGTAGGAAAGAGTAAGAGCTCCTTTATTAGTTTATGTTAGTATCGCTGGGAGGAATGCTAATGGGTAGTAAGATGAATGTTTCACAAAAGTCATCTCTTACAGTATCATGTGATTTGGTGAAAGTGAAAATTCACAGAATGGTAGTAGATTTACTATGGCTTTGATTTATCCCAATTTCTCTATGCTGCCTATGGTATTTACTTTATGTGCTTTTAAATATATGTAGCTAGAAAATGACTTATCATAAGACATAAAATTCTATGAGCTATCTCTAGTCTTCTTCACAAATGCTTATCTGAGACCAGTGTATTGGTTGCCAGGGCTGCCATAAAAAGGTACAACTGACTGGGTATCTTAAATAACAGAAATGTATTTTCTCACAGGACTGGAGGCTAGGAGTCTGAAATCAAGGTTGGTTCCTTGTGAGGGCTGTGAGAAAAAGATCTGTTCCAGGCTTCTCTTTCTTGGCTGAGAGATGGCTGTCTTCACATGGTCTTTCCTCTGTATGTGTTTATGTCCAAATTTCCTCTCCTTATCAAGATATCAGTCATACTGGATTAGAGCCCACCATAATGGCTTCATTTTAATGAAATTCCCTCTGTAAAGTCACTATGTTTAAATACAGTCATATTCTGAGGTGCTGGGGGCTAGGACTTTACATAAATATTTTTGAGGAGACACAGCTTATAATAAGCAGTATACATGAAATATAACCAGTATACATGAAATACCCTACCAGAAAGTTAGTTTATGATTATTATATATAAACCTAAGCCCAGAAATTTTAAGCACTGAAGTCTAATTTTCCACTGTTATACTCATGTGTTAAAAATGGTCACTAGTCTTGAGTGAGATGTGTGCCGATATATGGTTAAAAAGTAAAAGTACTCACTTGAAGGGGAGTGTTCTCACGCAAGTGCAAAGATGAGTTATGGGACAGTGTTTATAAGATAAATGAAAGATTTAAAACTAGTCTTTCCAACCATATCACTTTACACAGTAATTTAAGCGAAAAAGTAGATCAATCCAAAACATACATTTAGAGGAGGTTCACTTGTGAGTCACCAGCGTTTAACCAGAGAACCTAGCTTTTCTAATAGTCAATTCAAAATAAGATTCCAGGTTGTGTTTTGGCACAAATATTTTATTTATAGTGGAGAATGATTTAGAAGTATAAAACAAACTATGAGTTATGGATCAACATATAAGCCATTAATCAAGGGACGAGTGCACAGTCATTATCAGAAAATAGGCCATCAAATTCCTCTTGTAAGAAGTTCAAACAAAAAACATATTTGTTTTTGTGGATATAGGGTTGCAAGTCAGGAAAACCTGAACATTTTATTTTTAAAAGAGAGGTGGCAGAGACAAAGACTTATGAGAGATTAAAAGTCTTGAGTGATGTTTCAAGCAAAACTAATTTTAATATGTTTATTGTACCACTGATACTATAAAATTTAAATTCCTGTTCTGATTTTGATGCCACTTGGTTTTGTTCTTCCTCTTATTCTTTTTGTATTTAAGATACTCAAGAATTTCAAATAATAGAATATTAGACATTGGTTAGGCTTTTCTATTTTGCCATTTCCAGGAATAGCCTACAATTTAAATTGAAGACCTTTAGAAATACTATTTTGTCCAGGCATTGATAGGCAGTGAGGGAGACATGAATCAACAGATTCTCTGGATCACGAGGAATGGCTTTTGTCTGCCTCCATATGGCAATGATCAAATGCTTTGTAGTGCAGAGAGAAATATTATAGCTAGATAATATATTATATATATATATATATTATATATATTATAGGTCAATAATTGGCTGATTGAGAGCCCAGCAGTTAATAGTTATAGAATGTGAAATGGAGGCAGTGAGAGATTTGTTAATTATTTGACACCCTTAAGGATCTTGAGTATAAAATCAGCATAAAATTACATATTCTTAGCATGGCATACAAGGACCTTCATTATTTGGTTTCTGTTTGCTTCTCCAGCCTCATTTTGTGTTGTCCTCCCTTCTTCCTCTAAGCCTTTCTTCAATTCCTCAGTGCTAAGCTACTCCTTACCTCATGGCCTTTGCACAAGACTTCCCAGCTCCACTTAAAAACAAATGGTGAGGACTCTCACTCAGCGTTCATTGATGTTTTGGTCTGGCTATTCTGGACCCAATTAAAATTAGCCACTAAGTCACTCTCCATGTTATCTCCTTGCTGTACTTCTCTCCCTGGCTCTTATGTCCATGTCATATTTTTCTTGTTTATTTATTTATTTTAATAGCTATTTGTCTATGGCCATCTGACTGGAGTCTAACCTCTATGAGAGCAGGAGTTTATCTATCTTGTTATCACTGTACCTCCAATGCTTTGAAAAGTGCTTGGCACATAGTAGTTTCTTATTTAATATTTGTGAAATAAATGAGAAAGGAAGACAATTATTTACTCCCTGCCACACTGGGTAGATACCATCCTGAAGGATGTTTTGCATTCTACATCATTTTTGAGGTAAATATTTACTGTAATGAGCAGAGTTTTAGAGCTCAGTCCAGTCCTGTTCTGCTGACTCTTTGGTGCTGATGCTGGAGTGCTCATGGTCTCCAGCACTATGACTCCACATTTCCTTTTAATTGTCCTGCATTCAAATCTCAATGTTTGAGGGAGAGAGAGGAAGAGGGAGTGAGAGGGAGGAAGAGAGAGGGAGAAGAAGAGAAGGAGAGGGAAGGAGATGAAGAGGAAGAAGAGGAAGGAGGAGAGGAAAAGATGAAGGAAGAAGAGGAGGAAGAGAGAAAAAGAGGGGAGAGGGAGCTATGACTCTAGTAAAATCCTGAGGAGTATATTTTGTAGCTCTTCCTCCATCCCAGCATCTTCCTGCTCCATTCTGGGTCATTACCTACAGGTTTTTCTAAGAGTCACCTGAATGCAGTCACTCTGGGTGGGAATTTAAAGTGGCCAATAGGAGAGCCAGTTTTGAATGAGAAAAGGGAGAAGACTCTTTTATCACCCTTACATCTCCCCATACTAGGGCATGCCTACTCCACGTTTAAGATCTGTCCCTGTAGACAAAAAGAGGCCTTCCCAAACTGTATATTCTAGAGAAACACTCAAAGGTTAGGAAGGAGTTAGCAAAGGCTGGTTACTTTGTGCTCTAAAATGGAATTCTGTATAGGATGGAAAGACCTCACTGAAAAAGCAATGCTTACAAGATTGAAAAATATCACTCACTGTCCAAAAGTGTTTTCAAAACTCAAAACGAGAATCACTTTTATGCTGTCTTTAGAGGCTTCTGTATTAGCTAACTCGCTAGGTAAGGCTGTGCCATGTGCCCTGCGGAGACGCTTATGCTACTTCCGATAACAACTTCTTGGATGAGATTTAAGTCAGATGTCACCTATTAAATTTCATATTCCAGTGGCTCATGTTTCAGTGAAATGTTACTCTAATCTAATTTATCTAAGGGCATTTTCTTCCAAAAAATATGTCATTTAGTTTAACAAATTGCCTATCATGTTTTTCTTAATAGCCTCAGAATCCAAGAAAATGGTGAAAACTCAAGTTGAAATCATGGCTTTGTCTTAAGTCATTTGATCATATTTTTCACTCTAAAAACTTCTGGAAAACTTTTCACTTCAAGGTTTTGTTAAATTGCAAAATGTTTGATGAGTGGGTTTCAATATTTTTCGTGTGTGTGAAAACCAGAAAAGTGAATTATAAACAACAATCTTGACCAAAAATAAGCTCCTTCACTAATAGTTGAAAAAAAAGTAAAAACACTATAATAGAAATTGTAAAAAATAATATTGTGAGAATCTGAATATAGCTTAAAGGATATATATGTTCATAGTTCACAGATAGCAATTGACATCTTAAGTAGTTTTGATTTTATAAACTGTTCATGATTCCTCTTTTCTGAGACAGTTATGTGACTTGTTTAAAAAATTGTGGACATAGCATCATGATTTTGGATTCAATTCCTGGAGAGAGAAAGATATATATATATATATATATATATATATATATAGAGAGAGAGAGAGAGAGAGAGAGAGAGAGAGAGAGAGAGAGAGAGAGAGAGAGAGAGAGGAGAGAGAGAGAGAGAGAGATTGCAAATTTTACTTTCATCCATACACGTTTTGTCAGAAGGGCCTCTTAATGTGTGTATAAAATAAGCATTAATTTGCTGGCTTTTCATGAAAATGTTTCACTGTGAAGAAAACACTGCATTGCATTGTCAATACTTGTCCACAGGAGGAAAGTCAGGGTTATCTTCCTTTCTGAAGAAAGTGCAATTTTATAATGATGCTTTACAATGGAAGTGCAAATACTAGTAAGAAAGCTTAGCTAGCATAGGAACGCTACAACATGGATTTGAGGACATTGCCTACATTACTAACTCCATTTCTTTTAGTTAAAAATAGTATTAGCCTTGAAACTAATAGATTTTAGTTTATTGGATATACAAATTGACAAATTCAATTGATACCTACCTTAAAGTAAACTTTTAATAATCGGAGAATGAACACATGTTTTTAAACTGGCCTAGTTTTCACTTGAAAGCTTCTCATGATTTTTTTTTTTTTTTTTTTGGTACGCGGGCCTCTCACTGTTGTGGCATCTCCCGCTGCGGAGCACAGGCTCCGGACGCGCAGGCTCAGCGGCCATGGCTCACGGGCCCAGCCGCTGCGCAGCATGTGGGATCTTCCCAGACCGGGGCACGAACCCGTGTCCCCTGCATCGGCAGGCGGACCCTCAACCACTGCACAACCAGGGAAGCCCTCATGATTCTTAAAGACTGTAAGTTTATATTTCTAGACCCACCCTTTCACTTGAGTGTTCCATGTGTTTGATTGAATAATAGACATTTACATTTCAGTATTCTGCCTTTTTTCAAACTCAACTTGACCACAACTGATTTATCAAATCTTTGAAACCCGTGCTGCAACTCAAGTTTTAGGTTTTGTCAATGGTATCGACATATTTTGGCTATTTGGGATTGGAAATATGGGATGGAGTAGCTCAAAATTGTTGTTTGTGAAAGCACTTATGTGAATTCTTAAATTCTGTCCAAATGCAGACTATTAATATTTTTGTCTCAGCCCCCGTTTGCATTTTCTATAGAAAATCATGCTAGTCTAACTTTCCATGTTTCAGTATCTTTCTCTATCAGATCTTCTGTTTAAACTATTGTTGCCATTCAAATCTTCATTATCTCATGGGCCTGTATTCAATAATAGCTCCGTTCATTTATTTATTCTCTTATTCAGAGCTATGTATTGCCCAACTATTCTGCCAGGCAATATGGCAGGTGGTTCAGTGGTTACAGTGATAAGAGAGAAATAGTTCCTGCCTCCATGAAGTTTACAGTCTAATGGTAAACGTAGACAGAGAAGTGGGTTGAAGCATGGTAAATATGATGAAGAGGAGCAGAGTCCTATGTTTGCATACACTGGATAACCCAGTCTCAACTGTCAGAAAACCTTCTAGTTGATCTCTTTCTGGTCTGCAATGATGACATCAGTTTTCCTCAAACACCATTTATACCATATCATTCACACTAAAAAACTGACTAAACCTTGATCCCTAGTCCAATCTGAATATGTTTAAAAGCCTCCATAATCTGGCCGGTTCCTACTCACTGACATATGTTTCTCAGGACACTTGCTTCTAGTCAAGAAGGTTTTCTCACTGTTCCATGAATATATCATACTTTCCCCAGTCTCTATGTCTCCTTTTCAGACATCACCACCTTTGTCCTTGATCCACACACAGTTTTACCCAGTTAAAAGCCCTGGTCAGAATGAATTCCTCATGTTTTGGATTTGAATGGCTAACCACTTTGCAATACTATCTCTTGTGTATCTCTTACAACTCCAAGTTTACCTTCTAGATTTGTACATTTTTGGATATTCCAGTTGGCACCTCCAACACTGCTTTCTAAGGTGATAAGCAATTTCTTTTTTTTTTAATCTTGAAACAAGTTACTTGAGTGTACATATGTGTGTGTTTTCATGGAGATTTTGCTTTAACAAGTTGGCCAAAGAGAATTCATCATACTTGACAAGTCACTAATAAGTCAAGATGACAATTTTCTTTGTCCAAAATATTGTAAATACCTTTAATAGAACATAATTATAATTTTATTGCTTTTCTATTTTGGCATTGAAATAGAAATATTCTAGTTATGGTACTTATTAATGAAGTATTTGGAACTTTTCATGTAAAACTGACCTTAGGATTAACACTTCCCATACTTGTTTTTGATATGCATATATACATACATAAACATACACATTATGTATACATTTACTCACACTGTTAACATATATACACATATACAGATTACATATTTATATATGTATATATGCATTAGGACATTTAAACACGGGGAAATTTGGATTAGCCATTCATGAGGAGGGAAAAATGTGGTATTTATAATTGAAAAAAAGCTTCCAGATGCACTCAACTGTGTTTAAAAATTAGCTTAGTTAAAAAAAAAATCCCATCTCGCCATGGCCTTTAATTCTTAATTAGAACAAGTGTCTTTGACATATTTGAAGACACTTGACTTAAAAATAGCCAAGTTGAAAGTATGTAAGAGTGACACGTGAGCACCATTCTTGACTGCACTTTGCACTCTATATCTGTCGCAGGCATCCATCTCCTTGACTTCAAAGAGAGTCCTCCTTCCCATGAAACCACTACACAGTGAAACAATCTGTCCATCTTCAACTTCCATTGTTTTTGAAACTCAGCATTAATATCTGTACAACTGAGCTCAGTGAAGTCTTGTGTCTGACAAAACATCCAGCACTTTACCACATGTCAATAAAGCTCCTTTGCAAATCTCCTGGTTCCCAAATGGAAATCCTGCTTTCACTCTGTGGAGATGATGAGGCTATGAGTAAGAGCAGACCAAGGTCTGTATGTTTAAAATTATGGGTGTTTCGTTAACATAAGTGCATCAACATATGGATCAATCCTGCATGATCTATGCCTAAAAATCAAGGGGAAGGATGTATTCCAGGACATATCCTATGGTCAGTATGGACAGATTTAGGGCAGTCCTCTCCTCTTTAAGCAGTTACATGCACAGACCTGTACAAGACAAATTCATGCTCAGGAACAACAGTCCTGAGGCATGTTGTGGTCCCAACACATCAAAGAAACCTTCAACTCTGATCAGTCCACTGTACCACAAAAGCAGGAAAGAGGACAAAGACATTTCAGAAAGATCTGTGCAGAACTGAAAAGGAAACGATGTGAGGCTTTGGGGAGGTGGACTGGTATATAGAGTCCAGGCTTTGACAGCAGACAGACCTGGGTTTGAAACCTGGAAATATTCTTTACTTTGAAGTCTTGAGATAAGTCATTAAAAGTTATATAGCTTCTGTTTTCCCGTATGCAAAACAGGGAGAATAATATGTATCTTATTGTTTTGTTGTGAAATTAACAATAATTCCTGGCACATAGTAGGTGCCTGTATTAGGACTCTCCAGAGAAAGAGAACAATAGTAAATTTATCTATATCTATCTATATCTGTATGTCACATGAGCCAATCCTATATACATAGATATTTATATATTATATAGATGGAATTGGCTTATGTGATTATGGAAGTTGACAAGTCCCAAGACCTGTCATCTGCAAGCTGAAGACCCTGAAAGAGCCAATGTTTCAGTCTGAGTCTGAAGACAGGAAAAAATGATGTCTCAGCTCAAGACAGTCAGGCAAGAGGAGTTCCCTTTTTGGGGGGAAAGGTCAGCCTTTTTGTTCTGTTCAGGCTTTCAACTGATTGGGTAAGACCCAACGCGTTAGAGAGGAAAATTTACTTAGTCTATCAATTCAGTTGTTAATCTCATCCAGAAACACCCTCAGAGAAACACCTAGAATAATATCTGACCAAATATCTGAGCACCCTCTGGCCCAGCCAAGTTGACACATAAAATTAATCATCAGAATGCTTTATAAATGATAAATTCTATTAATTGTAATGACCAGAAATGCAGTTTATTCCCTTTTCTTAGCCCTACTTCTGTTTAACATTCTGCTGAAATTGAAATCTCATATTTTGCTTTGAACTTGATCCATTTAAATAATCAATACTTATTATTTTATAAATATTAATAATAACTATTTATTACTAATAAAAATGGCTACTTAAAGTCGAGAGCACTAGAACTTGGAATAAGGAAAATCATCAATGTGGTCTACTGTTTATAAATGTGTTCTTTTAATGAAAGTTTTTTTAATGACACTTTCAATAGTAAAAGAAAAATTATAACATTGCCATTAGTACAGGGCACAGGAGTATAATTGGCTATGTAACCGTAATGCCGTAGAGTCAAAGACTTTCCATTTTATAACTTTGGGTAGAAATGCCTACCAATCTCCTCCTCCTTGCTGAGCATTATTGTACACCAGGTCGCTCACTGGTCAGCATGGTATAAAATAGACATGTCTAACTTCACTCACTGTAGACATTTGTTGAATGAAAAGCCAAAGCTGTGATTCATCTGGAAGAGCTCCATCTGTCTTTCTCATAGAGGGAGTGGTAAAAATTACTACTGTCACAGGCAGGAACTTGAAGGGGCCTTTTTCAAGGGAAAGGGACAAAAACATAGTCCTTTCCAGCAGTGGGGTGGCCAAGAAGTATGGACATACTGGTTCTAAACTAAGAGCCAGCACCAACACCTCACGTGACCTTGAGCAGCCTCAGTTTCCTCATCGGAAAGTGAAGTCTTGGACTAGATGGTTTACATGAACTTCCAGCCACAGATTCCTTTCCTTCTAAGGGCACTGCTCCCTGTGGCAGTCGGCCTGCCTGGACCAGATGAGTGAATGAAACTTGCTGTATCGACGAGCTTAGACAGGCCACCTGCAGGGCTCACCTCCGTCCTCTGAGCAGACACGCATCTTGGAGTGAACCAGGTGGAATCTGAGCCCTGCCATGAAGACAACATTGCTGTCATCCCATCTTTGAACCAAGAAGCAAAGTACATTTTTTTGCAAGTGCAGGCTCCGACTGAGCTGCTGAAACTAAACACCACAGTGAGAGTGATATCATGGCATTATGAGCTCATTCAGAGAACAAGAGTGAGACAAATAAAACTGCCCTGAGGCTGCAGAGTCATGCAAGTATAGAGAAGGAAATATGAAAAGGAGATCACTTCTCAATAAAAGCAATTAATATTCCAGAGCTTTAAAATGTTTTATCTCATTTCCCCCCTGCAATTTAAAACATGCACAAACACATGTGTATATTTCCTCAGTATAAAAGTATTTTGGAAGAGAGGAAGCTCTGTGGGCTATATTCTGGAAAGCGATATTGTCATTGACTAAGTGTCACTAAGGGGTTGCCTATTACTATAGAATAAGAAAAGGTGATCTATTGGGGTATGCTTGAAAGTGAGACCAAGAAGGGTGATTTAGTTTGAGTTCCCCCAAAGTGGACTTTGAGACAAGCATTAGTGGTAAATGATTTATTAAGGAAGTGTTCCTAGGAGAAATCTGTTAGAAGGCAGGAGAAGAAAGACAGAGGTAGAGATGAAACTAGTAGATCATGGAGGAGAGCAGAGGATTCCCCTGATTCTGCAGGGGAAGTCTGGTGTGTGGCTTAGCCTCAGTTTGTCTCTGCT
This sequence comes from Tursiops truncatus, assembly GCF_011762595.2. Lineage (NCBI taxonomy): Eukaryota > Metazoa > Chordata > Mammalia > Artiodactyla > Delphinidae > Tursiops > Tursiops truncatus. Next base: position 128,034,508 of record NC_047037.1, on the reverse strand, counting down.
GGAGGCCAGGGAGCTGGGCTTTCTTAGTCGCTTGCCTGGCAGTCATTGGCTAATGCTGCACCTAAGGGATGAAAGCTTCCCAGTACTTGGGAAGCCTATAGGCAAACCTGGAACCCCTGAAGGCAGTTCTTCAAAGAACAGTGTCAAATGCTGACCACTGGGAGAAAACAGGCACCAAAGTTGGGGTGGGGCTAACAGAAACAGAAAGGAACTCAAGGAGATCTGGGAGGAGCCCTAAGTGTCACTGAGGGGCACGCCTCTGTGGCTCAGATGTACTGCATGAAACCCACTACATCCAGCCACGACTTCAATATGGTGGCTGGAGGATTAACGGGATGAACTCTAGTCATTCCTCTCCTCTGATTAGTTCCAAGGCTATAACTGATATCTATTATCTCCTTCACTACCCATCCAAGATTCCTCTCATTCTCTTCAGACTTATGGAGCTTGCCTTCTGATGTGACCCAGATTTTCCTTCCTGAGCTATCTAGCTCCTGATTTCTATTCCATTTTCAGGCTGTAGTTGTTGTAAATTGTCCATTCACAGTAAAAGTTTAGCATGGGGACATGAAGAGATGCCTAGTGGATACCGAGAGGCACAGTCTTAGAGTAGCATGCAGTGCACCATTATTCACTTTCAGGATTAATACCTATGAACAAAATGTAGAATACAATGATTTTAAATTCTAAAATGTTCATTATTTTATTTTATATAATTTTCAGCTTTGTTGTGGTTTAATTGACACGTAACATTATTTATATTTAAGGTGTACAACTTGATGTTTTGATATACGTGTACATTGTGAAATAATCACCACAGCCAAACATATCTGTCACCACACAGAGACACCATTTTCTTTTTTCTTCTCTTGTCTTCTCTCCTTTCTTCTCTTTTCCTTTCCTTTTCTTTTTTTTGTGGTAGGAACACTTAAGATCGTATCCTCTTAGCAAATTTCCTGTATACAATACAGTATTGTTAACTATAGTCACATTGCTGTACATTAATTAGACCTCCAGAACTTATCTCACATAACTGAAATTTTGCTGCATGATCTCACTTAAATGTGTGTCTTAGTCCATTCAGGCTGCCATAATAACTACCACAGACTGAGTGGCTCATAAACAACAGAAATCTGTTTCTCACAGTTTTGGAGGCTGAAAGTCCAAGATTGGAGAACCAGCATGGTTGGGTTCTGGTGAGGAAACTCTTCCAGTTTGTACATGGCCTACTTCTCATTCCACCTTCAAATGTCAGGGAGCAGAGAGAAGCAGGCTTTTTTGGAACTCTTTTTTGGAAGGGCAATAATCCTATTCATGAGGGTGCTGCCCAAGACCTCATCTAATCCTAACTACAACCCAAGAGTCCCTCTTCCTAACACCATCACATTGCGGGGTAGAGTTTCTATATATGAATTTTGGGGGATGGAAACATTCAGTCCATAGCAACATGTAATCTAAAATGGTCAAACTCATAGAAGCAAAGAATAAAATGCTGGTTTTGAGGGACTCAGGGGAGGGGGAAATAGGGAGATGCTGGTCAAAGGGTAAAAAGTTTCTGTTATTTTATATAATTTTTATTGTAATGAAAATTTTTAAGTCCAGTAAAATAAATCTGTCAATTTTATTGAGTTGTTTTGCACATTCCTTGTCACCTATTAGGCACCTAATACCTATTTGATGATTAAATAAATAAATACATTGTAAGATTTCAATAAATATATGTACAATGGAACAATAAAGTAATTTTAACAAGATACAGCCCACAAATTTAAGTTACCAATAAAGTCCAGTTTTCTAGGAAGAAAAAAGTCCAAATATACTCTTTTTCCTTTGTAGTTAAAAGAGCATCAAGAAAAAAAATGTTTTCTTTTTTGGGAAGCCAACATTCTCTCCACAAAGAGAAAATATTGGGCTTGCACAAGACATTATTTGATGGCAATGAAAGATTGGAACATTGCATGCTTCACTAGAAGCATAGTGCTCTGTTGAGTATGTTTCCCTTGATCCTCACACTTCTGCTTCCTGACAAGGTAATGGAAGGACGTGTCTGAAGACTGGGTTTAATGGTATGCCTGCCAGTTATGAAATGAGCAGCCATGCTGCCCTCTTCTTTGATTTTCAAACAATCACTAATTCAATGAATTCAGTATCTGTTGAGTACTTAGTCGGAGCCAGCTTCAGTTCTTGGGACTAGACAAGTAGCAGTGGAAAGAAAATCTCTCTGCTCCTCTGGGCTTACACACTAAAAAAAGAAGAGTATTCATCAACAAATTTCAAAGAAGAGAGAGATATCAAAAGGTGACACGTGCTAAGGGGGAAAACAAAAAGTGGGAGGGGATGGAAATTGCCAGGGGCTGAGGTGGGTGGTGCAATTTTAAACAGTAAAATGTGTTGATAGAGAAGGTCTCAGTTGCAAGATGATATCTGAACAAAACCCTCAAAAACCTGAGGTTGAGAAATGTGCTATCCAGGGAAAGAACAAGTCCAGGAAGAGGGAACAACAGGTAGAGAAAGCCTGAGCATGTTTGAGGACTGGGTCAGGAAGTGTAGGGCTTTGAAAGCCATTGGAAGATTTGGGCGTTTACTCTGAGTGCTTGGATGACACAACCTGACTCGTGTTTTAACAGGACCATTCTGGCTGCGGGGTTGAGAATAGACTCTGGTAGAATAGGCCATGGTGCAGCATAGGGGTGGAGGAAGGGGACCAGGCAAGTGGCACTGGTGTCTTGGATTACTTTGGTAGCACGAAAGTGGTGGGAAACAGTGCATTTGAATACATTTTGAAGTAGAGCTGACAGAATATTCTGGAAGATTAGGTATGTGGTTTGAGAAAAACCTGTCAAGAATAACTCCAAGACTTTTGGCTTAAGCATCCAGAGGAATGGAGTAGCCATTAACAGACCTGGATTATTATGGGGAGTGGAGGTCTGTGGTGATCAAGAGTTTGGTTTTAGACATGTTAGGTGTCCAGGTAGAGGAATCAAGTAGGCAGTTGGAGCCTAGTGTTCAGGTGAAAGTGCCATATTAAAAACTTACTTTGGGGAGTTATAAGCATATAGATGATACTTTAAAAACCATGAGACTGAATCAAGAGAGAGAGAGTACAGAGAGTAGAGGGCAAAGTTCTGGAACACTTCAACACTTAGAAGGGGAAGAAGAAGAGAAGGTTACAAAGGCAGTTGAGTACATCCTATGAGGTAGGAAAGGAAACTGGCAGAATCAAGTGTAGTTTTCTGGAAACCAATTAAAAACTATTTTAAGGAGGGAGTGTTCAACCATGTCAAGTACTGCAAAGAAGTTAAGATGAGAACATTGACTTTTGGTTTTAGCAACATGGAGGTCTATTACCTTGACAAGCGTATGATGAAGTGGTAAGAGGAAAAACTGATTGGAATGGGTTCAAGAACAAATGGGAGAAGAGAAGCTGGTGGAGAGTAAGCTTGGGAGTTTTTCTATAAAGGGGAACAGGAAAACCACACAGTAGCTGGAAAAAAGAGTAGGATTAAGATAGAACAAAACTTATTTTTTAAATGTGGGAGAAATAATAGCATATTTGTATGCAAATAGAAATGTGTCAGGAGAAGGAAATATATTATTGGTGCAGGACAGAAGGAAGAATTATTAGAGCAATGTCCTTGATTTCATGAGAGGGGATGTACATGTGGAGAGTTTAGCTCTCTACAATTTCTCACTGAGGTTGGACTCCATCCACCCTCCTGAACCCCAAATGTAGGGGTAGCATATCAAATTTCTGAGTAACTCTGTAAGCCTTTCCCACATATTGCTGGTAGAATATCATATCCGATGTGTTGTGATGCCTAGACCACATATTCTACCACACAAGAAATTTTGAATTTCTTTTTTTGACATTAGCCGTTTGCATTTTTTTTTTAAGGAGAAGAAATTGCGTTGTTATAAGACCAAATCACTTTCTAAGCCTAGAATATAAGGATCATGAAAACGAATATGGTATCCCTTCCGCAAATGATACTTCAATTTGTGATTTGTTCTTGTTCTCTGGCAATAATAACCTATTTGGCAAGCTCAGCAGAAGAAATGACACAGAGGACACTACTCCATCATCAAGGCCATTGATACTTCTTTGTTTCGAAGTCAGCCTCTGTATTGCCTGTACTTGCATTCCCTGGGCCATGTGACCCTCATGGTGTCTTAATCCTGTCATCTATATTTGCTTTCACCGTCACTTGCACCACCCCCAGGAACACAAACCAGATTGGTTATCCTCTGCAACTTTACCCATCATTTCTGAAGTGCTAAACTCTGACATTCCATCTCCCACTACCTTCAATCTTTATTGCCCCTGGGGCTCTTTCTGACCTTATCAATAATCACAGGGACTACTATCAGAAAAAACCTGGTTCCTTTTATTGGAGAATGGTATTAGAAACTAAGGTCAGCACTATGCCTACTGCTATTAGGGTGTTGTTGCCTCTAGATTCTCTCAACTGTCAGAGAAGGAAATATACTTGTATACCAATCCATATATCTATGCATATCTATAAATATTTCTATATGTATCCATCTTTATATTAAGCTAAGCATGAGTTCATATGGATGTCTCCAATTCTACCAGTATACACGGGGATCATTCCAGCATTTCCCCCTTGCTTGTCTGTAACTTTTATGACAACATTGAGAAATCTGGCCCCCACTATCCACCATCAAATACTTAATTGTTCAGTTTCACATGAAATTGAAACATGAATAGTGGTTTCAGAATTGTTAGCCCATGTACCCATGAGAAACAACTTTACTAACTAAAGCCATGCATAGTACTTTGCCTAAAAGTCTTATAGTCTTTATTAATTTCCAAAATTATTTAGATCAGTACCTTACTTCCTCATCCCTTTCAGTGATGTTGTTTTGTATACTTGTAATACAGTTAGATTGTATTGTCACATCATGGTATCCCTTGACCTCTTAGATTGTTTTACAAAAATTTACGTACATTAAAATCCACTCTTTTGCTAGTACAATTCTGAGTTTTCACAGATATAGAGTGTCATATATACACCACTACAGACTCATACAGAATAGTTTCACTGCCTTAAAAAATGACAGTGAAGCTACTGGTAAAAATCTCTCTACCAACTCTAAAGTTTTGCCTTTTCCAGAAGTTCACATAAATGAAATCATATAGTATATAGCCTTTTAAAACTGGTGTCTTTCACTTAGCAATATTTATTTAAGATATTTTTGCATGACTTGATAACTTATTCCATTGTATGGATATACTGCAGTTTGCTTATCCGTTCACTTATTTAAAGACACTTTGGTTGCTTCTAATGTTTGGCAATTATAAGTAAAACTGTTATAAATATTTGCGTGCACGTTTTTGTGTGGAAGTACTTTTCACACCTGTTAGGTAAATATCTAGAAGCATGATGGCTGGGTCATATGGTAATGCTATGTTTAGCTTTGTAAGAAACTTCCAAACTGTCTTCCAGAGTGGTTGTACCATTTTTATTCTGCCCAGGAATGAACACATGTTCCTGTTGCTCCTTATATTTGTCAGCAATTGGTATTGTTAGTTTTTGGATTTTAGCCATTCTAATAGGTCTGTAGTGGTATCTCATTGTTATTTTAAGACTGGTTTGTTTATTTATTTATTTGTTTGCTTATTTTTTTCCTTTCAGTTTTATTGAGATATGGTTGACATACAGCACTGTATAAGTTCAAGGTGTACAGCATAATGATTTGATTTACATACATCATGAAATGATGACCACAGTAAGGTTAGTGAAAAACCATCATCTCATACAGATACAAAATAAAAGAAATAGAGAATTTTTTTTCCTTGTAATGACAGCTCAGGCTCTACTCTTAACAACTTTCATATATAACATACAACAGTGGTAATTATATTAATCATGTCTCTGGGTTGGGGCCTGGGGCTCTTGGAACTGGTGCCAGCCTGCTGGTGAGTGAGGCCAGGTCCTGGGGTTAGTGCTTGCTCACTGGTGGGAGGAAGTGGGCCCTGGAACCTCTGGCTTTGGGGGCCAGGGTTCCTGGAAGCTGATGTCAGCTCATTGGTGGGTAGGGCTGGGTCCTGGGGCAGCTGGGGACTCAGAGAGGTCTATAGCAGCTGGCCTGCTGTTGGGTAGGGCTGTGTTCCCACCAATCTAGCTGCTTGGCATGGGGAGTACAGGCCTGGTGCCAACCGGCTGGTAGGTGGGACCAGTCCCAGCACTAATAAACTAGAGAGAGGACTCCAAAATGGCCTTTGCCAGCACCAGTGTCCTTATAGTAAAAAGAGCTCCCCAAGTGGCTGCTTCCAGTGTCTCTGTCCCCAGGGTGAGTTCCAGTTTTCTCCTGCCTCTCTGGGAGGCTTTCCAAGATGAGTGGGTCTGACCCAGGCTCTTTTCAAATGACTGCTTTTGCCCTGGGTCTTGGAGTGTGTGACTTAGCATGCACCATTTAAGGGTGGAGTCTGTTTCTCCTACAGCCTTCTGCCCTCCTGAAACCAAGCGCTGGTGGCCTACAAAGTCAAATGTTCTGGGGGCTCTTCTCCCAGTGCAAGACCCTTGTGCTGGGGAGCCCAGTGGGGCTTGGAACCTTTGCTCTCTGCGGAAGACCTCTGCAATTGTGATTATCCTTCCATTTGTGGGACGTCCACCCAAGGGTATGGGTCTTGATTCTACCACATCTCCACCCCTCCTACATGACTCACTGTGGTTCGTTCTTTATATCTTTAGTTGTAGAAGATGTTTTCTGCTAGTCTTCAGGTCATTCTCTTTGATAGTTGCTCTGTAAATAGTTGTAATTTTGGTGTGCCCATGGGAGGAGGTGAGTTCAGGGTCTCCCTACTTGGCCATCTTGGCCACTCCCCAAGATTGTCTGGCTTTGCATCCCTGGATAGTTACTAGCTGTGTGCCCTTGGCCAAATTACATAGCTTGTCTAAGCTTCATCTTTAAATAGAGATAATGACAGTATTGATCTTCTAGATGGTGTTGGAAGGTGGTGATTAATGCCATATGAATAGAACTTGGTGTGTACTAAGTGCTCAATAAACATTGTCTCCCATCAGACTAAGAAATAATTTCCCTGAATGAAAGTACACAATGGTCAGAAGTTAACTGATATTAACTGTTTATTTTAAACCTCTCCAAATTCACCCCATTATTTAATACATACAAAAGTCTGCTCTTTATATTTTTAGAATAGTTCCCTGAAATTTTGCTACATATGGTATTCCTCATTGTCCTCCAGTAGGATTATAATGTCTTCATATATAAAACTGACTTTTACTTTCCAATTGCTGTACCTCTCTTCACGCCACCTTTTTGACATCTTTTCTTTCAAAATTCAAGCCAGATTCCACTAAACCCAAATAATATGTCATTTTACCCAAAGAACCCTTCCTTAATGCTCTGGCTAGAAGAAGACTCTTCCTTGTTTGAAATAGAAAGTTTTAAAAATCTATTGCATATTTATGGTTTATATAATACCTACTTCCAAAAATGTGAGACTATAAATAAACATGACAAAAATTATATACATATATACATAATGTATATACATACATATTAGAAAGTATATATCCTTCAACGTGGTTGATTTGACAGGCTTCACTTATTTAAATTCCTCATTGGCAGTTTTATTCACAGCCAATATCCTGCAATGTTTGAATATCCTCAATTGTGGCTAGCATTCATCCTTTGTAAATTCTCTTTAGCTGCCTATCCTCTTTCTCTTTACTTCTCACATTAGTCTATTCAATAATCCCTGACTGTGTAAGCCTATACAGAAATATACATGGAAATATGTCTATATATGAATATTGCTGGTTATTTTACAACAGGGGATCTTACAATAGCTCTTTTCACTCAAAAATTCCTTGTTGGAAATCACTACAAGTCATTAGGTATAGCACTAATTTGTTATTTTTACTGTGCTTTCTGCCACTGTAAATACATGGCCTTATATTCTAGGGGTTTGGACAAATGTATAAATGATGTGTACTCATCATTATAATATCATACAGAGTATTTTCACTGCCCTAAAAATCCTCTGTGCTCTATTTATCTGTACCTGCCTCCCAGCTCCCCTGGCAACCCCTGATCTTTTTATTCCATATTTTTTGCCTTTTCCAGAATGTTTTATAGTTAGAATCATATGTTATGTAGTCTTTTCATTTTGGTGTCTATCACTTAGTAATGTGCATTTAAGCTTCCTCCATGTCTTCTTATGGCTTGGGAGCTTATTTCCTTTTAGTGCTGAATAATATCCTATTGTCTGGCTGTACCACAGTTTATTTATCCATTCACTTACTGAAGGACAGCTTGGTTGCTTCTAAGTTTTGGAAATTATGAATAAATCTGCTATAAACATAAGTATGCAGATTTTTTTGGACAAAAATGTTCATCTCATTTGTTCACCTCATTCAGATAAAGATCAAAGATTGTAATTGCTGGATAGTATAGTAAGAGTATGTTTAGTTTTATAAGAAATGGCTAAGCTGTCTTCCAAAGTGGTTGTACCATTTTGCATTCTCACCAGCCATGAATTGTTGCCAGAATTTGGTGTTGTCAGTGTCTGGTTTATGGCCATTCTCTTAGGTGTGTAGTGATATCTCGTTGTTGTTTTAATTTGCAGACCATAAGGTTTTCAAAGCTATGGACTGGTTCTTATTTGTTTTGTATCTCCCTAAGTGCTTTGATAAATATTTGTTTAATTAATGGCTTTATCATATAATACAATATGAATATTCTATTTACAATGATGAGCATTTGAACTGCTGCTTTTTCATCATTTGATACATATTCTTAAAGCACCTATTAAGTGCAATGCACTTGCTTTATGTAGAAATATAGCATAAAAGACATAGGCTTGTGGGAGAATATCAGTAACTATATGGTGACAAGTCATGTGATGAGGGTCATGGGAGAGTTTTTTGTTTCTGCATTTCTGGAATGGTCATATTGGTCTCTACATGCAGAAATTGACCAGAGGTGGTTGCTGTGGTCATGACTTTCAAAAGATTAGACTTTGATGGTTAAAGCCAATATTTCTAAGTATAGGAATATGAATTAGGTGGTTTTTCATGCCTGAGAAATGACACCTCAATCAAAATAGTGTGGTCATTAATTATGTCTTTTGAAATCATTTTTAGAAAACTACCTAGTGTAATTTATTCTATAATTTTTAAACTCTTCTATTTAATTATGTTCAAAAGCATCACTTATTCAATTCAGATGAGGCATGAGACATTTTTCTCTCCAGTATACTTTTACTATAATATATATCAAATGCCAGTTAGATACCTTTGAAAGGAACTTATTTTTGTACTCATGAAGCACTACAATTTTCAAGTAGGAGTGTACATTACAAGGGGATAATACGTTGAGACTTTAGCCATTTGAGCAATGACTTAGGAACTTTAGAAATTTGATATTAAAATTTAAGTCTAATTGTTTCAGCATCTCACCTAACTGGACATTGAATGTTCACACATATAGGCTTTACAGACCAGGTCAATGCCTAGGGTAGTTCCTCTTTATAAATCTCAGAGAAACACCTTGGCAAAGTCAAAAAGAGAGTATGGGCGTAAGATTTGGACATAATTCTGTGACCTTAAGCAAATTCCTTAATTTTCCTATTCCCCTGTTTTGTTTTTAGTTGTAAAATGAATAAAATATTAGTTACTCATCTGCAAGGATTACATGAGATACTATGAGAAAATGTCTCAGCATTTATGGATTGCTCCAGAAATGGTAGTTATTATAATTGCTGCTTCAAGCTGATTAGTAAAACATCCAAAGTGATATTATAGAATTAATGATATTGTTTTTAAAGTTAAACAAAAATAACTATGGAGAAGTATTGATTTTTTTTTTTGTCTGGAGCCAAGTTCAAGGTGATCCTGGGTCATCTTCATGTGCCAGAAAACAAGAAAAATCTTGAAGACTAATGGGATCACTTCAAACGTGGGCATCTTAGAGAGGATACCAATTTCCAATTTTGGGAAAATAAAAAGCACCGAAAAGAATACTGACAGTGTATTGATTATAATACACTATTTTAAAAGATCCATGACTAATTAGGCACAATAAAAGAGAAAAGGAGGAGGGGGCAATAAAAACACTTACTTTTAAATCAAGGCAATATTCTAAAGAACAAATGTAGGGAGAAATTAGATAGTGAAATAGTTAATTTGGTAAGTATCAATGTGGATATTATAATCATTGGGTTATATAAAAAAAATCATGAGGCACAGTGTTAAACTATCACCCCACAATTGCAAAAAAAATTATGTGTCTCTGTAACAGTAGATGAAGTTGATATTTAATCAAGGGATAAAATTCAATATCATTATTAGTGGGATAACTTGATATTATATGTCTTCTGAAGTGATGCAATATGGAATGTACAATCCTACCTGTGGAATATTGTTTCAAAAAATGTTCACCTGCATTTAGTCAAGTGTCTAGACCTAATTTCCTGGTCACAAAAAATAGAGGAGCAAATAAATAACTCCAAACTCAAACAAGAGGAAACATCCAGTATGTGGGATATTGTATGACTGGCCAAGACTCTTTGGGTGACTGTCCCACACAAAAAGATACACATCAACAGTATTCAGTACATGACTCAATTGTAACCTGGATTAAAAAAAAGAACAAAAGAAAACGAAAGTCATTATATTTTTTAGCATATTTTATGTGTTATATGTATAATATATATATGTAAAATATTACTTGTGTTCTTAGGTGCAAGAATGGTACTGTGGATGCTCTTATCTATATGATCTCATGTATGAGTATGAATATTTGCTTAAGTATTTACAGTGAAATGTCACATTGTCTCAAACTTACTTTCCAATGTGGAAGAATTTTAACACTTGGTGAATCTAGGTAAGGAGTATACGCTGGTCATTGTATAAGCCTTTTATCTTTTCCAAAGTTTTCGTGTTTCTCAAAATAAAAATTTGAGTAAGAAAAAACCCCAAAATAATCATTTTATTTTTTCAAGATTTAAAATTGTAATTATTGAAAAATTTTCCTTCATGAATTAGTTAAGGTAGACATAGATAATTATGCTCATTTGTGTCATCATAGAAGAAATTAGCTCTATTTACCAGTAAGGCAGACAGTGTCTTTTAGTGGCAAGGATAACTCTTTCAGATTATCTCAAGGCACTTTAATGTTTTTAAGTTTTTAAAATAAAGAGTCACATGGAGATAGAGAAAGCAGGAATCAGCTTCACAGCCCGGTTTAAGAGATCTGAGGAAGAGCTGTAGGACAAGCCCTTGTGGTGATAGCCCTAGTTCAGGAAGCCGAAGTGTCTAGTGTGGTGACTTTAATAGACAGAGGCTCTGGTGTCTTCAGCAACAGGAGCTTGGTGCTCTTCCAAGATGCTAGACTCTCTCTACCACTCTTGTTGCTACCACATTACACCTCTCTCCCAAATTCTGTGACTCCCCCCATCCCCCATTTAGCTTTTTTTCTTCTTTCTCACCCATGGCTTTTTTTTTTTTTTTTGTATCATGGCGTCTATGCTGCTCATTCTTTGTATATCTTTCAACTTCTTCATCTTCTACCAATTGACTGACTTACCTTTTGTATTTCTGGTTTGAATTGTCCCCAAAAGAAAAAAAATCAATCAGCTAAGTTGATTATCGTCATCTCTGGTTGGATGTAATTTTGTTTATCTCAGGTCACCTACTGGATGTGATGGCAAGCCTTGAGATTCTCAGTCCTGATGCTTTGGCTTAACCAGGTGTGTTGGCTCACAGAAAACCTATGTGTTAATGGATGTTACATAACAAAGCCATCTATGTGTAAGGAACCCCTTAGCGTTGCTTCCTAGGCAGAGCCTGTGGTGTGAGGGTAGCAGTTTTCCACAGCGTTAAGCAATGGGTGGACAAGAAGCTTGATAGGCTTTTATGGTACACAAAGTCAGAGTTCTTCTTACATTTGGTTCACCTTGTCTAAGTATGACTTCAAGAAAGTAGAATCTCTGTTTACAATGCGAGAATTTTATTTGCCATGTAATTCGTGAGTCCATCTTTCAATGATCTAAGAGATGTTTTGAGATCTGTGAACTTTCAGCTATTGAAAAGCTTGTATTACCCTCAGATGTCCATTGGGATGGGAGAGAGTACACGCTGCATTTAATAGTCCTGACCTTCTTGCCAGCTGATGTCTCGCAACATCACAGTTTCCTTATCTTTTGACTGAAATGCTCCCTGTGCATATCCTGCATGCAGAGAACACCAAAGTAGATAGTATCTAATTGCCACAAGCAGATGACTCACCTCTAGGAAACTTGTGATAGTCAACAAAACTTGGACAATTTGTTTATCTATTTGGGCTCAGAAGAGTTTCCAAGCAAGTTCTATTTTGGATTTCTGGAATACTTATTATATAGCAGGTGAAGAGATGCTAGGCTGCAAATAAAGGTTTTTTTTTTTTAATGAGAAAAATCCAAATCCATTGGCATTTATGGATAGTTGGAAATGTCATTTACTGGGGATTACAGTAAATTATAAAGAAATGGATGGGTCTGCACACACCCATTAGTAACCGTAATTGGGAGCTTGTGGAGAGGAAGGGTGAATAATCCATGCCAGAAGGAAAGAAGAGTTATGCATGTAGTAAATCAGTTTTGTAGGTCACATGCTACCAGTGAGTGTCCTAGCAATTTGCAATAGTAATTTCACATTATTTCTGTACCACTAAGGAATAGATTTAAAGAAATCAGTCAATTAATTTCATATCTATTAATACACCATATAATAAATCATAGCTATTATAAGGATTAGAATAAGATAATAATAAATCAATTTAGCACAGAACCCAAGTTTATTGAATGTCTCTAACATGAAAAGCATCAAGCTTGGTAATAGATGGCTTGAATAGTTCAGAGCAAGAGCTGTGGAGTCAGAGAGCCTGGGTTTGAACCTCAGCTCATGTTTTAGCCAGTGTTGACCTTGGGCAAATGATTTAACCTCTGTGAATTCCGGTTTGCTCATCTGTAGAATTAGAATAATACTGAGGATAATCTACTTCACAGGGTTGATGTGAAGTCTTGATATGTAAGCAAGGCGCTCAGACCCTGGCTTTTAGTATGTGATCAGTAAATACCAGCTGTATCTTATTGGTAAAAAGAGTGATACACACACAAACACCTACCTTACTGGGAGGAAAAGGAATATAACAAGTGCTATGAGGCAGAGTAAAATAAGTACAAACAAACTAACCATTAACTTCCTTAAGTTTATGGACAGGGAGTGATTAATTCCAACTTGGGTGACCAGAGGAAATTTAATGGAAATTTTGGCTGTAACTTAGAAGGCAGTCCTATAAGGCCTACAGATTTTGGTAAATCTATATTTTCACAGTCCCCCAAAGACTCTCATTTTGCAAATGAAAACAATGAGGCTCAGAAAGGTTAAATAACTAATGCAAGGTCACACAGGTGGTAAGCAGAAGCACACCAAGAAACCTAAATTTGTCAGATTACAGTGGTCTAAGTTTAAAAAATGGCCACATTAAGATTTTTTTTTTATATATGATATATTAAACATTTTTTCCCTAAACATTTTCTCAAGCTATAGAGATGGATTTTACTACAGTAGTTGTTTTAATTCATATAAGGCAGATTTCTGTACATAAAAGAACATATTTTGAGGCCAAATCAATATTTTTACAGTTTATATAATAACTTTTCTCCTCACTTATTTTTTTCCAGCATTATTGAGATAAAATTGAGATGTAACACTGTATTAGTTTAAGGTGTACAATGTAATGATTTACCATGTATAAACATATATTTTGAAATGATTATCAAAATAAGGTTAGTTAACACATTTATCACCTCAAAAAATTTTTTTATGATGAGAACTTTGAACACTTCCTTTTTAGCAACTCCCTAACATGAAATACAATATTGTTAACTATAAATATCATATTGTAATTACATCCCCAGAGCTTAATAATCTTTTAATTGGCAATTTGTAAACTTTGAGCCATCTTCACGCATCCCACTTCTCGAAAGATCACATTTAAATAGTCCTGGAGAGATAACGCATAAAAACATATTTATTTTACATATCCTCATTACAAATAGGGTTTTCCTTGTGTTCTGTACTTAATAAGATAAGCCAATTCAGACTTACAGGTGGGGTCTGAAATAAATCCACAATTTGGAATTTGAAAACTGTTAGAAAAAATACTCTGAGAGTCAAACTTGTCTTAAGAACCATTTGGAAAAAATCTTGGTTCCCATTGTTTTGTTCATATGTTTGGAAAAATGTATATAAGTAATAAAATATCAAGTATACTTAAAAATATGTTCCGTTAGGTCCCTCTACCTCACTACAAATAACTCAATTTTGTTTCTTTTTATGGCTGAGTAATATTCCACTGTATATACGTGCCACATCTTCTTTATCCATTAATCTGTCGATGGACACTTAGGTTGCTTGCAGGTCCTGACAGTTGTAAATAGAGCTGCAATGAACATTGTGGTACATGACTCTTTTTGAATTATGGTTTTCTCAGGGTATATGCCCAGTAGTGGGATTGATGGGTCATATGCTAATTATATTTTTAATTTTTTGAGGAACTTCCAAACTGTGCTCCATAGTGGCTGTGTCAATTTACATTCCCACCAACAGTGCAAGAGGGTTCCCTTTTCTCCACACCCTCTCCAGCATTTATTGTTTATAGATTTTCTGATGATGCCCATTCTAACTGGGGTGAGGTGATACCTCATTGCAGCTTTTTCTTTTTTTTAACATCTTTATTGGAGTATAATTGCTTTACAATGGTGTGTTAGTTCCTGCTTTACAACAAAGTGAATCACTTATAAATATACATATGTCCCCATATCTCTTCCCTCTTGCATCCCCCTCTCTCCGAGCCTCCCTATCCCAACCCTCTAGGTGGTCACAACGCACCCAGCTGATCTCCCTGTGCTATGCGGCTGCTTCCCACTAGCTATCTATTTTACGTTTGGTAGTGTATATATGTCCATGAAACTCTCTCACTTTGTCCTAATTTACCCTTCTCCCTCCCCATATCCTCAAGTCCATTCTCTAGCAGGTCTGGATCTTTATTCCCATCTTGCCCCTAGGTTCTTCATGACCATTTTTAATTTGTTTTAGCCTCCATATATATGTGTTAGCATACAGTATTTTTTTTTCTCTTTATGACTTACTTCACTCTGTATGACAGTCTCTAGGTCCATCCACCTCACTACAAATAACTCAGTTTCATTCCGTTTTATGACTGAGTAATATTCCATTGTATATATGCGCCACATCTTCTTTATCCATTCATTTGTTGAAGGACACTTAGGTTGCTTCCATGTCCTGGCCGTTGTGAATAGAGCTGCCATGAACATTGTGGTACATGACACTTTTTTTTTTTTTTGTGGTACGCGGGCCTCTCACTGTTGTGGCCTCTCCCGTTGTGAAGCATAGGCTCCAGACACGCAGGTTCAGCGGCCATGGCTCACTGGCCCAGCCGCTCCATGGCATGTGGGATCTTCCCGGACCAGGACATGAACCTGTGTCCCCTGCATCGGCAGGCAGACTCTCAACCACTGCGCCACCAGGGAAGCCCCATGAATCTTTTTGAATTATGGTTTTCTCAGGGTATATGCCCAGTAGTGGGATTGCTGGGTCATATTGTAGCATTATTTTTAGATTTTAAGGAACCTCCATACTGTTCTCCATAGTGGCTGTATCAATTTACATTCCCACCAACAGTGCAAGAGGGTTCCTTTTTCTCCAAGCCCTCTCCAGAAATTAGTGTTTGTAGATTTTTTGATGATGGCCATTCTGACTGGTATGAGGTGATACCTCATTGTAGTTTTGACTTGCATTTCTCTAATGATTAATGATGTTGAGCATTCTTTCATGTGTCTGTTGGCAATCTGTATATCTTCTTTGGAGAAATGTCTATTTAGATCTTCTGCCATTTTTGGATTGGGTTGTTTGTTTTTCTGATATTGAGCTGCGTGAGCTGCTTGTAAATTTTGAAGGTTAATCCTTTGTCAGTTACTTCATTTGCAAATATTTTCTTCCATTCTGAGGGTTGTTTCTCCCATTTTCATCTTGTTTATGGTTTCCTTTGCTGTGCAAAAGATTTTATGTTACATTAGGTCCCACTTATTTATTTTTGTTTTTATTTCAATTTCTCTAGGAGGTTGGGCAAAAAGGATCTTGCTGTGATTTATGTCATAGAGTGTTCTGCCTATGTTTTCCTCTAAGAATTTGATGGTGTCTGGCCTTACATTTACATCTTTAATCCATTTTGAGTTTATTTTTGTGTATGGTGTTAAGGAGTGTTCAAATTTCATTCTTTTACATGTAGCTGTCCAGTTTTCCCAATACCACTTATTGAAGAGGCTGTCTTTTCTCCACTGTATATTCTTGCCTCCTTTATCAAAGATAAGGTCACCATATGTGTGTGGGTTTATCTCTGGGCTTTCTATCGTGTTCCATTGATCTATGTTTCTGTTTCTGTGCCAGTACCATACTGTCCTGATTACTGTAGCTTTGTAGTGTAGTCTGAAGTCAGGGAGCCTGATTCCTCCATCTCCGTTTTTCTTTCTCAAGATTGCTTTGGCTATTTGGGGTCTTTTGTGTTTCCATATTAATTGTGAAATTTTTTGTTCTAGTTTTGTGAAAAATGCCAGTGGTTGTTTGATAGGGACTGCATTGAATCTGTAGATTGCTTTGTGTAGTAGAGTCAGTTTCACAATGTTGAGTCTTCCAATCCAAGAACCTGGTATATCGCTCCATCTATTTGTATCATCTTTAATTTCTTTCATCAGTGTCTTATAATTTTCTGCATACAGGTCTTTTGTCTCCTTAGGTAGGCTTATTCCTAGATATTTTATTCTTTTTGTTGCAATGGCAAATGGGAGTGATTTCTTACTTTCACTTTCAGATTTTTCCATCATTATTGTATAGGAATGCAAGACATTTCTGTGCATTAATTTTGTATCCTGCTATTTTACCAAATTCATTGATTAGCTCTAGAATTTTTCTGGTAGCAGCTTTAGGATTGTCTATATATAGTATCATGTCAACAACAAACAGTGACAGCTTTACCTCTTCTTTTCCAATCTGGATTCATTTTACTTCTTCTTTTTCTCTGATTGCTGTGGCTAAAACTTCCAAACCAATGTTGAATAATAGTGGTGAGAGTGAGCATACTTGTCTTGCTCCTGATCTTAGTGGAAATGGTTTCGGGTTTTCACCATTGAGGACGATGTTGGCTGTGGGTTTGTCATGTATGGCCTTTACTATGTTGAGGAAAGTTCCCTCTATGCCTACATTCTAGAGGGTTTTTTTATCATAAATGGGTGTTGAAATTTGTCAAAAGCTTTTTCTGCATCTACTGAGACGATCATATGGTGTTTGTCCTTCAATTTGATAATATGCTGTGTCACGTTGATTGATTTGCATATATTGAAGAATCCTTGCATTCTTGTGATAAACGCCACTTGATCATAGCGTATGATCCTTTTAATGTGCTGTTGGATTCTGTTTGCTAGTATTTTCTTGAGAATTTTTGCGTCTATGTTCATCAGTGATATTGGCCTGTAGTTTTCTTTCTTTGTGACACCTTTGTCTGGTTTTGGTATAGGAGTGATGGTGGCCTTGTAGAATAAGTTTGGGAGTGTTACTCCCTCTGCTATATTTTGGAAGAGTTTGAGAAGGATAGGTGTTAGCTGTTCACTAAATGTTTGATAGAAATCACCTGTGAAGCCATCTGGTCCTGGGCTTCTGTTTGTTGGAAGATTTTTAATCACAGTTTCAATTCCAGTGCTTGTGAGTGGTCTGTTCATATTTTCTATTTCTTCCTGTTTCAATCTCGGAAGGTTGTGCATGTCTAAGAATTTGTCCATTTCTTCCAAGTTGTCCATTTTATTGGCATATAGTTGCTTCTAGTAATCTCTCATGATCCTTTGTATTTCTGCAGTGTCAGTTGTTACTTCTCCGTTATCATTTCTAATTCTATTGATTTGAGTCTTCTCCCTTTTTTTGTTGATGAGTCTGGTTAATGTTTGATCAATTTTGTTTATCTTTTCAAAGAGCCAGGTTTTAGTTTTATGAATCTTTACTACTGTTTCCTTCATTTCTTTTCCATTTGTTTCTGATCTGATCATTATGATTTCTTTCCTTCTGCTAATTTTAGGGGTTTTTGTTCTTCTTTCTCTAATTGCTTTAGGTGTAAGGTTAGGTGGTTTATTTGAGATGTTTCTTGTTTCTTAAGGTAGGATTGTATTGCTATAATCTTCCCTCTTAGAACTTCTGCTGCATCCCATAGGTTTTGGGTCTTCGTGTTTTCCTTGTCATTTGTTTCTTGGTGTTTTTTGATTTCCTCTTTGATTTCTTCAGTGATCTCTTGGTTATTAAGTAGTGTGTTGTTTAGCCTCCATGTGTTTGTATTTCTTACAGGTTTTTTCCTGTAATTGATATCTAGTCTCATAGCATTGTGGGCAGAAAATATAATTGATAAAATTTCAATATTCTTAAATTTACTAAGACTTGATTTGTGAGCCAAGATATGATCTATCCTGGAGAATGTTCCATGAGCATATGAGAAGAATTTGTATTTTGTTGTTTTTGGATAGAATGTCCTATAAATAACAATTAAGTCCAACTTGTTTAATGTATCATTTAAAACTTGTGTTTCCTTATTTATTTTCATTTTGGATGATCTGTCCATTGGTGAAAATGGAGTGTTAATGTCCCCTACTATGATTGTGTTACTGTTGATTTTCCCTTTTATGGCTGTTAGTATTTGCCTTATGTATTGATGTGCTCCTATGTTGGGTGCATAAATTTTTACAATTGTTATATTTTCTTCTTGGGTTGATCCCTTGACCATTATGTAGTGTCCTTCTCTGTCTCATGTAATAGTCTTTGTTTTAAAGTCTGTTTTGTCTTATATGAGAATTGCTACCCTAGCTTTCTTTTTATTTCCATTTGCATGGAACATCTTTTTCCATCCCCTCACTTTCAATCTGTATGTGTCCCTAGGTCTGAAGTGGGTCTCTTGTAGAGAGCTTATATACAGGTCTTGTTTTTGTATCCATTCAGCCAATCTATGTCTTTTAGCTGGAGCATTTAATCCATTTACATTTAAGGTAATTATCAATATGTATGTTCCTATTACCATTTTCTTAGTTGTTTTGGGTTTATTTTTTTAGGTCTTTTCCTTCTCTTGTGTTTCCTGCCTAGAGAAATTCCTTTAGCATTTGTTGTAAAGTTCGTTTGGTGGTGCTGAATTCTCTTAGCTTTTGCTTGTCTGTAAAGGTTTTAATTTATCCGTCAAATCTGAATGAGATCTTTGCTGGGTAGAGTAATCTTGGTTGTAGGTTTTTCACCTTCATCACTTTATATATGTCCTGCCACTCCCTTCTGGCTTGCAGAGTTTCTGCTGAAAGATCAACTGTTAACCTTATGGGGATTCCCTTATGTGTTATTTGTTGTTTTCTCCTTGCTGCTTTTAACATTTTTTCTTTCTATTTAATTTTTGATAGTTTGATTAATATGTGTCTTAGCATGTTTCTCCTTGGATTTATTCTGTATGGGGCTCTCTGTGCTTCCTGGACTTGCTTAACTATTTCCTTTCTCATATTAGGGAAGTTTTCAACTATAATCTCTTCAAATATTTTCTCAGTCCCTTACTTTTTCTCTTCTTCTTCTGGGACCCCTATAATTTGAATGTTGGTGCATTTAATTTTGTCCCAGAGGTCTCTGAGACTGTCCTCAATTCTTTTTTTTTTTCTTTATTCTGCTCTGCAGTATTTATTTCCACTATTTTATCTTCCAGGTCACTTATTCATTCTTCTGTCTCAGTTATTCTGCTATTGATCTCTTCTAGAGAACTTATAATTTCATTTATTGTGTTGTTCATCACTGTTTGTTTGCTCTTCAGTTATTCTATGTCCTCGTTAAACGTTTCTTGTATTTTCTCCTTTCTATTTTGAAGATTTTGGATCACACTTTACTATCATTATTTTGAATTCTTTTTCAGGTAGACTGCCTATTTCCTCTTCATTTGCTAGGTGTGTTGGGTTTTTGCCTTGCTCCTTCATCTGCTGTGTGTCTCTCTGTCTTCTCATTTTGCTTAACTTCCTGTGTTTGGGGTCTCCTTTTCGCAGTCTGCAAGTTCGTAGTTCCCAACGTTTTTGGTGTCTGTCCCTAGTGGCTAAGGTTGCTTCAGTGGGTTGTGTAGGCTTCTTGATGGAGGGGACTAGTGCCTGTGTTCTGGTGCATGAGGCTGGATCTTTTCTTTCTGGTAGGCAGGTCCATGTCTGGTGGTGTGTTTTGGGGTGTCTGTGGCCTTATTATGATTTTAGGCAGCCTCTGTGCCAATGGATGGGGTTTTGTTCCTGTCTTGCTAGTTGTTTGCCATACGGTGTCCAGCACTGTAGCTTGCTGGTTTTGTGTGGAGTTAGTTCTTGGTGTTGAGATGGAGATCTCTAGGAGTTTTTCGCCATTTGATATTATGTGGAGCTGGGAGGTCTCTTGTGGACCAGTGTCCTGAACTTGGTTCTCCCATCTCTGTGACACAGCCTTGACACCTGGCTGGAGCACCTAGAGCCTGTCTTCCTCATGGCTCAGAATAAAAGGAAGGAAAAAATGAAAGAAAGAAAGAATAAGATAAATAAAAGAAAAGAAAAGAAAGTTTTTAAAATAAAAAATAATTATTAAGAAAAAAATTTTTTTAGTAATTAAAAAAAAAAAAAGGATAGAAAGAACCCTAGGACAAATGGTAAAAGCAAAGCTTTGCAGACAAAATCACACACAGAAGCAAACACATACACACTCACAAAAAGAAAAAAAGGGGAAAAAAGTATATATCGTTACTCCCAAAGTCCACCTCCTCAATTTGGGATGATTCATTGTGCATTCAGGTATTCCACAGATATAGGGTACATCAAGTTGATTGTGGAGATTTAATCCGCTGCTCCTGAGGTTGCTGGGAGAGATTTCCCTTTCTCTTCTTTGACTGCAGAGCTCCCAGGGTTCAGCTTTAGATTTGGACCCGCCTCTGCGTGTAGGTCGCCTGAGGGCTTCTCTTCCTGCTCAGACAGGATGGGGTTAAGGGAGCAGCTGTTTCGGGGGCTCTGGCTCACGCAGGCCAGGGGGATGGAGGGGTATGGATGTGGGGCGAGCCTGCAGCGGTAGAGGCGGCATGACATTGCCCAAGCCTGAGGTGCATCGTGCGTTCTCCCGGGGAAGTTGTCCCTGGATCACGGGACCCTGGCAGTGGCAGGCTGCACATGCTCCCGGGAGGAGAGGTGCGGATAGTGACCAATGCTCACACACAGGCTTCTTGGTGGCGGTGGCAGCAGCCTTAGCGTCTCATGCCTGTCTCTGTGGTCCATGCTATTAGCCGTGGCTCGCGCCCATCTCTGGGGCTCCTTTAAGTGGTGCTCTTAATCCCCTCTCCTTGTGCACCAGGAAACAAAGAGGAAAGAAAAAGTCTCTTGCCTCTTTGGCAAGTCCAGACTCTTTCCCGGATTCCCTCCCGGCTAGCTGTGGCACACTAACCCCTTCAGGCTGTGTTCACACCGCCAACCCCAGTCCTCTCCCTGGGATCTGACCTCCGAAGCCTGAGCCTCAGCTCCCAGGCCCCGTCCTCCCAGCGGGTGAGAAGACAAGCCTCTCGGGCTGGTGAGTGCTGGTCGGCACTGATCCTCTGTGCGGGAATCTCTCCACTTTGCCCTCCGCACCCCTGTGGCTGCGCTCTCCTCCGCGGCTCTGAAGCTTTCCCCTTCCGCCACCAGCAGTCTCCACCCGCGAAGGGCCTTCCTAGTGTGTGGAAACCTTTCCTCCTTCACAGCTCCCTTCCCGAGGTGCAGCTCCCGTCACTGATCTTTTGTCTCTGTTTTTTCTTTTGTCCTACTCAGGTCCTACGAGTTTCTTGCCTTTTGGGAAATCTGAGGTCTTCTGCCAGCGTTCAGTGAGTGTTCTGTAGGAGCTGTTCCACATGTAGATGTATTTCTGATGTATTTGTGGGAGGACGGTGATCTCCACGTCTTACTCCTCCGCCATCTTGAAGCTCTCCCTGGTATCGTTCTCATTGCAGCTTTGATTTGCATTTCTCTAATGATTAGTGATGTTGAGTATCCTTTCATGTGTTTGTTGGCAATCTGTATATTTTCTTTGAAGAAATGTCTATTTAGATCTTCTGCCCATTTTTGAATTGAGTTGTTTGTTTGTTTGATATTGAGTGCATGAGCTGCTTGTATATTTTGGAGATTAATCCTTTGTCAGTTGCTTTGTTTGAAAATATTTTCTCCCATTCTGAAGCCTGTCTTTTCATCCTGTTTATGGTTTCTTCTGGTGTGCAAAAGGTTTTAAGTTTCATTAGGTCCCATTTGTTTATTTTTTATTTTATTTCTATTTCTCTAGGACGTGGGTCAAAAAGGACCTTGCTGTGATTTATGTCATAGAGTCTTCTGCCTATGTTTTCCTCTAAGAGTTTTATAGTGTCTGGCCTTACAATTAGGTCTTTAATCCATTTGAGTTTATTTTTGTGTATGGTGTTAGGGGGTGTTCTAAATTCATTCTTTTACATATAGCTCTCCAGTTTTCCCAGCACCATTTATTGAAGGGATTATCTTTTCTCCATTGTATATTCTTGCCTCCATTATCAAAGTTAAAGTGACCCTAAGTGCATGAGTTTGTCTCTGGGCTTTCTATTCTGTTACATTTATCTATATTTCTGTTTTTGTGCCAGTACCATACTGCCTTGATTACTGTAGCTGTATAGTAGAGTCTGAAGTCAGGGAGTCCGATTCTGCCAGCTCCATTTTTCTTTCTCAAGATTGTTTTGGCTATTCGGGGTCTTTTGTTTTTCCATACAAATTGTGAAATTTTTTGTTCTAGTTCTGTGAAAAATGCCATTGGTTGTTCGATAAGGATTGCATTGAATCTGTAGATTACTTTGGGTAGTATAGTCATTTTCACAATGTTGATTCTTCCAATCCAAGAACATGGTATACCTCTCCATCTGTTTGTGTCATCTTTAATTTCTTTCATCAGTGTCTTATAGTTTTCTGCATGCAGTTCTTTTGTCTCCTTAGGTAAGTTTATTCCTAGGTATGTTATTGTTTTTGTTGCAATGGTAAATGAGAGTGTTTCCTTAATTTCTCTTTCAGACTTTTCATCATTAGTGTATGGGAAAGAAAGAGATTTCTGTGCATTAATTTTGTATCCTGTTACTTTACCCAATTCATTGATTAGCTCTATTAGTTTTCTGGTAGCATTTTAGGGTTCTCTATGTATAGTATCATGTCATCTGCAAACAGTGGCAGATTTGCTTCTTCCTTTCTGATTTGGATTACTTTTATTTCTTTTTCTTCTCTGATTGCAGTGGGTAAATCTTCCAAAACTATGTTGAATAATAGAGGTGAGAGTGGACAACCTTTTCTTGTTTCTTAACTTAGAGGAAATAGTTTCAGTTTTTCACCATTGAGAAAGATGCTGGCTGTCGGTTTGTCATATTTTGCCTATGTTATGTTGAGGTAAATTCCCTCTATGCCTAATTTCTGGAAGGTTTTTATCATAATCGGTGTTTAATTTTCTCAAAAGCTTTTTTTGCATCTATTGAGATGATCATATTGTTTTTATCCATCAGTTTGTTATTATGGTGTATAACTTGATTGATTTGCATATATAGAAGAATCCATGCATTCCTGGGATAAATCCACTTGATCATGGTGTATGATCCTTTTAATGTGCTGTTGGATTCTGTTTGCTAGGATTTTGTTGAGGATATTTGCATCTATGTTTATCAGTGATATTGGCCTGTAGTTTTCTTTGTTTGTGGCATATTTGTCTGGTTTTGGTATCAGGATGAGGGTCGCCTCATAGAATGAGTTGGTGGAGTTTTCCTCACTGCTATATTTTGGAAGATTTTGAGAAGGATAGGTGTTAGCTCTTCTCTATATGTTTGATAGAATTCGCCTGTGAAGCCATCTGTTCCTGGACTTCTGTTTGTTGGAAGATTTTTAGTCACAGTATCAATTTCAGTGTTTGTGATTGGCCTGTTTATATTTTCTGTTTCTTCCTTGTTCAGTCTCGGAAGGTTGTGCTTTTCTTAGAATTTGTCCATTTCTTCCAGGTTGTCCATATTATTGGCAAACAGTTGCTTGTAGTAATCTCCCATGATCCTTTGTATTTCTGCAGTGTCAGTTGTTAATTCTCCTTTTTCATTTCTATTTTCATTGATTTGAGTCTTCTCTGTTTCTTTCTTGATGAGTCTGGCTAATGGTTTATCAATTTTGTTTATCTTCTCAAAGTACCATCTTTCATTTTTATTGATGTACACTATCATTTCTTTCATTTCTTTTTCATTTATTTCTGATCTGATCTTTATGATTTCTTCCCTTCTGCTAACTTTGGGGTTTTTTTGTTCTTCTTTCTCTAGTTGCTTTAGGTGTAAGGTTATGTGGTTTATTTCAGATTTTTCTTTTTTCTTGGGGTAGGATTGTATTGCTATAAATTTCCCTCTTAGAACTGCTTTTGCTGCATCTCAGAGGATTTGGATGGTCGTGTTTTCATTGTCATTTGTTTCTAGGTACTTTTTGATTTCCTCTTTGATTACTTCAGTGATTTCTTGGTTATTTAGTAGTTTAATGTTTAGCCTCCATGTGTTTGTATTTTTTACAGATTTTTTTCCCTGTAATTGACATCTAGTCTCATAGGATTGTGATCGGAAAAGATATTTGATGTGACTTGAGATTTTTTAATTTTACCAAGGCTTAATTTATGACCCAAGATATGATCATCCTGGAGAATTTTCCATGAGCACTTGACAAGAAAGTTTGTTCTGTTGTTTTTGAATGGAATTTCCTATAAATATCAGTTATGTCCATCATGTTTAATGTGTCATTTAAAGGTTGTGTTTCCTCATTTATTTTCATTTTGAATGATCTGTCTACTGGTGAAAGTGGGGTGTTAATTAATGTGTTATTGTCGGTTTCCCCTTTTATTGCTGTTAGCATTTGCCTTATGTATTGAGGTGCTTCTATGTTGGGTTCATAAAGATTTACAATTGTTATATGTTCTTCTTGGATTGATCCCTTGATCATTATGTAGTGTCCTTTTTTGTCTCTTGTAATAGTCTTTTTTAAAGTCTATTTTTTCTTATATGAGAATTGCTACTTCAGCTGTCTTTTGATTTCCATTTTCATGGAATGTCGTTTTCCATCCCCTCACTTTCAGTCAGTATGTGTTCCTAGGTCTGAAGTGGGTCTTTTGTAGACAGCATATATATGAGTCTTATGTTTGTATGCATTCAGCAGTCTATGTCTTTTGGTTGGAGCATTTAATCCATTTACATTTAAGGTAGTTATCGATATATATGTTCCTTTTACCATTCTCTTAATTGTTTCTGGTTTGTTATTGTAGTTATTTTCCTTCTCTTATGTTTCCTGCCTAGAGATGTTCCTTTAGCATTTGTTTTAAAGCTGGTTTGGTGGTCCTGAATTCTCTAGATTTTGCTTATTTGTAAAGGTTTCATCTTCTCCTTCGAATCTGAATGAGATCCTTGCTGGGTAGAGTAATCTTGGTTGTACGTTTTTCCCTTTCATCACTTTAAATATGCCCTGCCAATCTCTTCTGAATTGCAGAGTTTCTATGAAAAATCAGCTGTTAAACTTATGGGGATTCCCTTGTATGCTATTTGTTTCATTTCCCTTGCTGCTTTTAATATTTTTTCCTTGTATTTAATTTTTGATAGTTTGATTAATATGTGTCTTCTCATATTTCCCCGTGGATTTATCCTGTATAGGACTCTCTGTGCTTCCTGGACTTCATTAACTATTTCCTTTCCCATATTAGGGAAGTTTTCAACTATAATCTTTTCAAATATTTTCCCGTCCCTTTTTTTTTCTCTTCTTCTTCTGGGACCCCTATAATTAGAATGTTGGTGTGTTTAATGTTGTCCCAGGGGTCTCTGAGATTGTCCACAATTCTTTTCATTCTTTTTTCTGTATTCTGCTCTGCAGTAGTTATTTCCACTATTTTATCTTTCAGGTCACTCCTCCATTCTTCTGCCTCAGTTATTCTGCTATTGAATCCTTGTAGAGAATTTTAAATTTCATTTATTGTGCTGTTCATAATTGTTTGTTTGCACTTTATTTCTTCTAAGTCGTTTTTAAACATTTCTTGTATCTTCTCCATTCTATTTCCAAGATATTGAATCATATTTACTATCATTACTCAGAATTCTTTTTCAGGTAGCCTGCCTATTTCATCTTCATTTGTTAGGTCTGGCGGATTTTTACCTTACTCATTCATCTGCTGTATTTTCCTGTCTTCTCATTTTCCTTAACTTACTGTGTTTGCGGTCTCCCTTTCACAGGCTGTAAGTTCATAGTTCCCATTGTTTTTGTTGTCTGCCCCCAGTGGATAAGGTTGTTTCAGTGGGCTGTGTAGGCTTGTTGGTTAAAGGGACTGGTGCTTGTGTCCTGGTGGATGAGGCTGGATCTTGTCTTTCTAGTGGGCAGGACTATGTCTGCTTGTGTTTTTCACGTGTCTGTGACCTTATTATGATTTTAGACCACCTTTCTGCTAATGGATGGGGTTGTTTTCCTGTCTTGCTAGTTGTTTGGCATCGGGTGTCCAGAACTGTAGCTTGCTGGTTGTCAAGTGGAGCTGGGTCTTAGCGTTGAGATGGAGGTCTCTGGGAGAGCTTTCACTGATTGATATTACATGGGGCCTGGAGGTCTCTGGTGGACCAATGTGCTGCACTCGGGTCTCCCACCTCAGAAGGTCAAGCCTGACACCAGGCCAAGACCCTGTCAGCCACTCAGATCAGAAGAAAAGGGAGAATGAAAGAAAGAAAGAAAGAAAGAAAGAAAGAAAGAAAGAAAGGGAAAGAAAGAAAAGAATAAAATAAAAATGTTATTGAAATAAAAAAATTAAAAAGTATTAAAAAAGAAATAGAAACGTAGTAAAAAAAAAAAAGAAAGAAAAGAGCAAGCAAACCTTAAAATAATTCCACCAATTATAACAAGCACTAAAAACTATATGAAAAAAACACAATAATGTGGAGAGACAGAACCCTTGGAGAAAAGCAAAGCTATACAGACAAAATCACGCAAAAAAGTATACTCATACACACTCAGAAAAAGAGAAGAGAAAAAAATATTTATATTAAAAAAAAAAAGGAAGAAAGCATCCAAACCAATAAACAAATCTACCAATGTTAATAAGCTCTAAATACTAAACTAAAACATAAAACCAGGAACAAATTAGACGTAGAGAGCCAGTCCCAATTCTACAGTTGCTCCCAAAGTTCACCACCTCAATTTTGGGATGAGTCGTTGTCTATTCAGGTATTCCAGAGATGCAGGGTATATCAAGTTGATTGTGGAGATTTAATCTGCTGTTCCTGAGGCTGCTGGGAGAAATTTCCCTTTCTCTTCTTTGTTCGAACAGCTCTTGGTGTTCAGCTTTGGATTGGCCCCGCCCTGTGTATAGGTCACCTGAGGGCATCTGTTCCCGCCCAGACAGGATGGGGTTAAAGGAGCAGCTGATTAGGGGCTGTGGCTCACTCAGGCTGGGGGGAGGGAGGGGTACGGAATGCAGGGCGGGCCTGCAGCGGTAGAGGCCAGTGTGATGTTGCAACAGCCTGAGGTGCACCCTGTGTTCTCCCAGTGAAGTTGTCCCTGGATCACCGAACCCTAGCAGTGGCGGGCTGCACAGTCTCCTTGGAGGGGAGGTGTGGATAGTGACCTGTGCTTGCACACAGGCTTCTTGGTGGCTGCAGCAGCAGCCTCATCATTTCATGCCCGTCTCTGGTGTCCGCGCTGATAGCAGCAGCTCGCACCTGTCTCTGGAGCTCGTTTAGGTGTTGTTCTGAATTGCCTCCTCTCGTGCACCCCTAAACAATGGTCTCCTGCCTCTTAGGCAGTTCCAGACTTTTTACTGGACTCTCTCCTGGCTCGCTGTGGTGCACTAGCCACCTTCAGGCTGTTTTCATGCAGCCAACCGCTGTCCTTTCCCTGGGATCTGAACTCCAAAGTCCGAGCCTCAGCTCCCAGCCCCCACCCGCCCTAACAAGTGAGCAGACAAGCCTCTCAAGCTGGTGAGTGCTGGTTGGCACTGATCCTCTGTGCAGGAATCTCTCCACTTTGGCCTCTGCAGCCCTGTTGCTGCGCTCTCCTCTGTGGGTCCGAAACATCACCACCCCGCCCACCCCCTGTCTCTGCCAGTGAAGGGCCTTCCTAGTGTGTGGAAACTTCTCCTCCTTCCCAGCTCCCTCCCAGAGGTGCAGGTCCTGTCTGTATTCTTTTTTCTCTGTTTTTACTTTTTTCTTTTGCTCTATCTATGTATGTGGGGAGTTTCTTGCCTTTTGGGAGGTCTGAGATCTTCTGCCAGTGTTCAGTAGGTGTTCTGTAGGAGTTGTTCCACATGTAGATGTATTTTTGGTGTATTTGTGGGGAGGAAGGTGATCCTCTTACTCCTCTTACTCCTCTACCATCTTGAAGGTCCCTCTTTCTAGTATATCTTTAAAAAATCATTTTCTAATTTATGTCTGGGGTTTATCAAGCTGTGTTATAGCACATACTTTAACAATTATGCTGAGAGGCATAGAATTATAGAATGTTAATATTAGAAAGGATATTAAAGGTTATTATTATTATTTTTAAAAACCCATCTATATAATGCTTGGTTGTTGCCAGGCATAATTTAACATGCTTTACAAATGTTAACACATTTGAACCTCATAGCAACATTACGAGTGGTAAGTAGCATCATTACTTCCACTTCATATATGGGAAAATTGAGAGCCATAGAAAGGGTAAGTGTGCATATTTCTACACTAACTACCCAGAGTTAGTGCAGACTTCACAGGTTAAGGGCACAATATTTAAACAGACTGCCTTTACTTTGTTTACCAGCTGCAAGCTCTGGGGATTCTCAGGCTACTCATGCTTTTGACAAATGGCTACAAATCTGAGGGTTCACAGAACTCAGGAAAGCACTGCAACTTTATTATAAAGATACAAATCTGGACCAGTGAAATGAAGAGATGCACAGGTCAAGGTCTGGAGGGTCCCAAACGTAAAACTTCCATGTCATCATGACATATCACCATCCTGGCACATTTGTCTCACCAATCAGGAAGCTCAGCCAAACTCTGATGTCTAGAGTTTTTATCTGGATTTCATTATCTAGGTGTGATTGATGAAATAATAAGCCACACAATTGAAGTCAATCTCTAGCTCTTTTTTCCTCCCTGGAGGTTGGGCAGAAGTTATCTGGCTGAAAGGCCCAACCCTCCAATTGCATGGTTGGTCTTTCTGGCATGACATAGCCCACCCCCATCCTAAAACTATTTTGGGACCCACCAGGAGTCACCTGGTGGGTGAGTCAGCAAATGCTCTTTATCTGTAGACAATGCTGCTCTAATATCAGACTCATTCAATTCTCTCATTGAATGAATTTTATCTCGTTTAATCACTACAAGAATTCCTGGGGGAAATGTTATTCTCAGTTGATGGAGAAGATACAAAATGAGATTCAGATAAGTTATATTTCCACTTGTATATGGAATCATAACCCAGGCTCTCATTGTTTAATGGCAGTACCCAGAGAAAATATTTGTTTCTTTTCACCATCAGTTGATAGCACAGGTCATTGAAAACATTCTAAAAAGTTAAAATCATGACTCTCATACAGATATAAAATGAACACATATTAAAGATTTTTATTTATCTCATTATTAATGAGGGTCCCAGGCAGAAGATACAAGTAGTTCAAAGAAAAAGTAAAATAGCAGAGATATTTATGAATCAGAAATACTGAAATGAATTGCAAATCTTTGCAAAACTGGATCTCTTTTGGATGTGGGGAGAGTTGTCTCTTCAAATGAGAGAATTTGTTTACATGTAGATAGACAAGAATTATTTGTATCACCATTAGTTATCTACTAAAGGCAATGAAAGATCAGGAGCTTCCTTAGAATCAGAATCAGATAACAGAAGGTTGTGCTCTAAAGGATGAGTAGCTTTACATGTAACACATTTTCCTACACCATCAAACTAAGATTGATCAGGTTATCAGTTTGAGATGCCTTATCTCTTCCTACAAATAGAAACATTTAAGACCTTAACTACCTTCAAGTTTTTAAATTCTAGGATATCTTTGCCTATATCTTAATTGCAGAGACTCTCATGTTTGAAAAGCTTGTTTGGCTCCCTGGAATTCTAAATGAAACGTCCCAAGAAGCCTGGGGAACTTCTAGGGATGTATAAAGCTAAAAGAGAAAAACTTCTGCCATCTAGGAATAGTCCTAATATATTATTAAAAGAAATAAAACTGACCCAGAATTGCATTTGCAAGAGAATATCTATATGAGTAAAAAAATTCATGCAGTATGGAGAAGTAAAAAATTAAAAAGTAAAGGACATTTTACCCACCCCCAGGTGGCTCTCCAATATTATCTACTATTAGCAATGTTTATGTCTTTTTTATTACCCAAAAGAAAGTATATAATACAATGTTCTGAAACTTACATTAAAAAAATATATCTTGGAGAGTTTTACATATATGTGAACACAAATCTACTCCATTATTTTTACCACTGACATAGAATCCCATTGTAAGATGAACCATATACATTGTGGAAATAAAGGAAGACCACCCAAATGAGAATGGAGAGAGGTCATTTATTCAGAGTTTACCATAGCAAAGGAGTCATCGACCATTGCTTGTGTTTGGTAGATACTCAAAGGTTATCAGGGAACTGGGAAATCTTTATAGTGAAAAGGGGAAAGGTTTAGGTATGTACTATTTCTGTTTCATACATTTTTATTGCTTCCATATCCTCTTTCCCAGAGGCATTATTTAACTCTATTTTCTAATTGCTTCTCCTGGAATTTGTGCATCTCTGTAAATAATGTGCATCTCCATAAATAATGTGTGTATCCTGCCATGTTATAATTCATGAATTTACTTACTGGATGTTATGGTGACTCAGGATTGAACTTTCTTATACTGTGTCTTGTGCTTTCTTCCCTCTTCTCAATATAGTTATATTAGTGTTTATTCTATTTGACATTCATTGGACTTCCTTTACCTGAGGAATCATGTCTTTCAAAACTTTGGGAGAAATCTCAGCCATCATCTTTTTGAGTATTGTCCTTCCCCTTCTCCCCATAATTTACCTCTAGAGCTCAGAATAGACATATTAAGACTTCTTACCCTTTTCTCCATGTCTTTTAACCTCATATTTTTCATATAATTTTTTCAGATGTATCATCCAACTCACTGATGCTCTTTTCAACTTTGTCTATTCTTCTGCTTTACATTTGTGTTGTTTTAAATTTTAATTACTATATTTTTTCACTTCTAGAAATTCTTTATTTTTCAAATCTTCTTTGTCATTTTTATAGTTTTGCTTCAATCCCCTCTTTGATTTCCTTGCACATATTTCCTTACATATATTTGATTTCCTTACACATATTTCTTATTCCTTACACATATTTGTTTATACATAATTACTTTATGCTCTTTATCTAATATCTCAGATCTTTATGGATATGCTTTGGTGTTACAACTGATTTTCACTGAACATAGTTTATTACTTTAGATTACTTCTGACTTTTTTTTTTTAATGTGAGCATATGCTTATTGTAACCACCTTTGGGAATCCTGTGAGGTTTGGGTGAAAGGTAATTTTATTTAGAAGGGAATTGCCCTTGTTCCTATGGAATACCCAGGGGTACCATCAACTGGTGTCCATTTTTAACTAAAATTCTCACCCTGGGCTTTTGCATTTATGCCATGGTGGGTGGCTTTGATTTTGGGTTTTGAAGAAATGATAAACTTTCTTTTCTTTCTATCTCTGTTGTACAGTTTTTCTTCTTTTTCATTATTTTTTCCAGGGTGTGGCTCTCCTTCAGCCTCAGCTTTAGGTAGGGTTGTCATTAGTCTGGTTCTCTGCTCTACCCAGATCCAAGGCTTAGTTGACTTAGTACTCCAGGCCTCTCTACCACCTACCCAAGCCTCTGACCACCAGACCACCAGACTCTGATGATGTTCTTAGGGTATGGGACAGTTATCATTCCTGGAGCAGTGTTTTTACCTTAATGAGATGTGATTTCTCTTATTTCCTTGTATGTTCTACTTATTTCAAAGGTTTTATTTTCCTGACATTTTTTTTTGGTGATGTATTTCAGGAGGATTTTGGAATCTTTAGTCCACGAAATTACTGGAAAAAAATTTTTCAGTTGCCTTTATATATTGTAATAAATTCATTTAATTTTCTTCCTCAACCATATGTGGAAGATGCAAGGCAGAACTATGTTTATTTTACTAGTAAGTACTGCTTCCATTACTACTGGCATGGGTTTGCTGAATAAAGCAAAGTCTTTACAGGTTAGACCCAAGTTCCTGAATCCTAAATCTATTGAGAATTCATATAAAATATTGTGTTGAATGGCAGCTCCACCAAAATACCACCAAATTGTTGATAAAACAAAGCTGAGTTTATTCTTACTGTGGAAAAGAGAACACTACTTTGAGAGAACCTTGTTAGTATCTCAGGTGGAGGAGGACAAAACTGAGATATTTGTGAGATTTTGAACTCTGGTTTAAGGCAGGTCTTTCAGTGCAGGGACTTGGTTGTGATCGGGTAAGAATCATAATATAATTGTTTAGTTCTGTTGTGTATAGCAAAGATTTTGAAATAAGGGTTTCAAAGAGTCTTGGGCTATATTTTTTCTTTTGGTTCTTTCTATTGAAGATTTGAGGAAGATCTTGGAATGAAAGAAGGAAGATCTTGGAATGAAAAATAAAGTGATTTGCAACTGTTATATTCCTGGGCAAATAAACTTTTATATTCCTGGAATAGTAAAGTCCTGTTGATGGAAACAGTAAGACATATGAGTGTAGATGCTTTCAGTTTTCAAGTGGAAAATAGTAGCTGTTTGAGAACACTTTATAAAATGGTACAACTTAATGATAAAAGGAACATCATTCACAGAACCATGCATTGCTGCACAGTTTGAACAAAATATGGCTATGGTGTTAAATGCACTTTTCTCAACAAAACTTTCAATTGTTATATAATGATAGATGTGATCTCTGAAATTATATAAAGTAATTAAAGTGATGAGACAATTTTCAGCACTTGGATTTGTAAAATCTGAGGTGACATGTTCAGGAGACTACATTATTGAGATGTTCATTGTGATGCCTTTAGCCCTATTGTAAGGATCTTCTTTCTTCTGTAATCCCATCAACATTCTCAGACTCCCTTACACAGGGACAACCAGATGGCAGAAAAGCCTTCTTTGAGGGTTGCATGCTTTGGATGAAAGAGAAAGAATTCCTAAGGGGGTCTTCTGGCTTGAATCTTGCTTTTGTGCCCAATAATCTAAAGATATTGTATATCATTTAATCTAAGACACCGTCAATTGGAAGAAGATCCATTGTTTTATGTACTACAACAGAGGAGCCCTACCAATTGAACTATGTAGTAATGCTCTCTTATAACCTAGAATTTTTATTTTATAGTCATTAAAATAGTTCTTTTATATCTAGAGATGTATTTTTATCACATATCATTCTTTAGCATAGGTAAAAAGAACATATGCCAAGTAAATTGTTTATTCTTAAGATGCTTTCACATAACATCTCTTCAGAAATGCTTTTTGACTTGGAGGCATTGACGTTAGTGCTTTTCCAACAATATCATCATCTGTGCCGTTAAGAATGTTGGTAGCACAGCATTTCTTAAGAATATTCCTCTGCTGTTTCTGAAATTCTCTTCCAATGACACCTATTCTGTAAACCTTGATGCAATATGTAAACTCTCTGGATCTTATGAGCCAATATCAAGGGAAGATTTTCAGGTAACAGTCAGGATTCACATTTCTTCATCAAATTGTCCTTAAATAGTTTGCTGGCTGATAGTTATACCACCAGGAAAAATATCAATTTGGCTTGTATGAGGTAATGGCAATTATGGTATGACAACAGCCTGGCTACTAGCAATTATAAGATCTCATTAATTGTGTATCTTAGAATGAATGAAATGAAAATTTGTATTAAAAAAGCTACCAACTATATTTTTTCCTCTTAATCCTTCCTAATTTATTCTCTACTATATAATCTTGTTAACTTGATTTTCTTAGCCCTCTGGGGGAACTTCATTCTTACTTTAAATATTTACTTCTAGGACTGAGTAAGCTGACAAACCCTCTGCAGAGCCTTGGAGGGCTGGTCCCCTTTCCTTTTCTTTTTTACAATAGGAATAGAAAAGAGTTTTATTTGAGCCAAACTGAAGACTATAGTTTGGAAGCCAGCTTCCCAGATTACTTTGAGAAACTTCTCTAGAGAAGCCTGGTTTTCAGTACAGTTTTATGTCTTGTGAGAACAAAGAACATCAAGCAAGTGAGGGATACATTCCTTCAAGGTTTATAAAAACAGATCAGCTCATGCACAATTAGTCAGTAATGCCTTGGCACCTGGTAAGGGAGTCTTAGTATGGAAGGAGTACCAGCACTGGCATCCCAGGAAGGGAAGCATTTAATCTTTATTTTTAGCATGGACATTCTTTACTTCTGGTCAATGCACACCTTTCTTTAATAATTAAAGCAGATGTACAATGTATGTTTGATAGCACAAACAGGCTATTTTAGTTAGCATAAAATGCAAGTTAACTCATGTATAAGCCAGAATGACTTGCCCATATCTCAATATGTGAACATTTCTTTTATCACAGGTTACCAGAAACTTAGTATCTTAATCTCACCCTGAAGGCTATAATGTACAATTTGCAGAATGATATTTTACTGGTATAACATATTTGATTCCTGGGTGGTATAAGAGGAAGTTTCAGTTGCAAGCTAGAATATGACATCAAATTAAGGAACTGGCCTTGGAAAGTTCACCATCTGAGAAACAGATGTGATACTAATATGTCCATTTTGGATTAAGTTATATAACCCAAGGTGTCCATGTGTGTGAGATGGACTACCATCTGGTCCTGGAATGAGGTAAGACTAATAAATTCACTTAAAATGTCAGCTTCAGTTTAAACTATAAGAACTGAGTGGTCCCCAAATAGAAAACCCAATAACTAAGTCCTTTGCTATTCAAGTTTCTTTAACACTCAGCAATAAACTAATCCCCAACTGCTGGAGTAACCTCAGTGGTTCTGACTCCTTTTTAGTGAATTTGTATTATATGGTGCTGATTATAATATTTTAAGGGAAAGCATAAAAACGGTTTACATATTTTGGAAATATATTCTCTAGTCTTTAGGAATGTAGTAAAGAATTATATCTACTCTACATCATCAACAATGACTTTTAAGGCACTAAAAAATTGTTTTTCTTTCTTAATGTATCAGCCATTCCAAGCTTCTATGAAGCTTTTTTGCATTTCAGGGTTTCCTAAGACCACTGGACCCAGCTCAGTTTTCTTTTCTAATTCATAAATATAAAAGATTTATATTTTTGGTATGGAGGGGCAAGGGATTTACCCTTGTCCTTCTTAAGTTAACATAACAAGATTCATTGGTTCCAGAGCAAAGGCTGTAATCTACCTTGGGTATCGAGGTATGGGGAACTCATTATTATTAAACTCTTATATACTTAAGTATAAATCCTGAGCTTGCTTACTAAATACAAAAGGCATGGCCCATGGTTTCTCTTGGTTTCTTTCTTAGTTTAACTTTCTAGTTGAGGAAGGAAAACTTGTACACAAATTTGAGAATAACAGCAGGAGCAGTATATGTACACAGCAGAATGAGGGGCAATGGCAATAAATGCTTACAGGTGTTGAGGGGGAGGGGTAATTTTTGGCTGATGAGTTGGAGAGAGTTTAGTGAAGGAGGCATAGTTTGTGGTGAGTTTCAGTGACATTATCTTTTCACTGGTTTTACAGGGAACACGGCAAGCACTTTGCTTTTGCATGTGAAGGCTTTCTTTAGTTCATTAGAGTTTCTTGTTGTAGCAAAGCCAGTTGGACTTGGTAAAAATGGCTGGGATGGTGCACCAGAAGCCAGGAATGCTGTCATTTTTTGCTTAAATGGGTGGGGAGTGGGGCGGGAGACTAAACAGGATTCAGCAAGCAACTTGTTGGGGAGCTCTGCCCATCCCATCCTCCCTCTTCCCCCAGGTTACATTCTTTTTCTGAACCATCTGACCTTGCAGGGCCCAGTACATAACTGCTCCCTGCCCTGAGGTGGAAAAGTATAATTCACTGGGCCCATCGTGATGGGAATGGGTCCAAGAGAAAGTGTAGTGAGAACTTTTCTAGGGTCTTCCTTTTTACTTTTGTTCAGATTTGGGAGAGGATGGTGGTGGAGAATCACCTGCTTCTTTCGCAAAGAACCTCTCTGCCCACCGGTTTCCTGCAGCCACTGCTTCTCACCAAGCTCATTTACATAAGAAGTGCATCAAATGGTAAAAGCCAAGTCACATGTAAACTATATTCGGAAATTAATGATGTTCACTTTTAGCAACAAAATCTCAGTTTTTGCATACTGTCAGGTTTCTTAATGATGTTTCAGAGATTCAGAATTATCATTTAGCAACTGTTTGTATATGAAAATTTGCTGCCAAGCCACTTTTATGCTTTGTCAGTCAAAATGACACTTGCAGTTGTCAGGTGTGACCTAAGCTACTTTAAGGGTAAGGGGAGTTTTGGAATTAAGCTTTTTCAAAGAAAGTTCAGTCACCAGAGTGAACAGCCAAACTTTGAATTTGGAAGAAAGCAAAACTGGAACCTTCTGCACTCCCTGAGGGTGAAACATTCTTCAGTATTTCCAAGCAAAGGATTGGACCTGGGCTAATGCCCTTAGTGTTAGACTAAGGACTAGAGAATATGCATACTTTAAAATAAATAAAAATTGCTACACTTTTTAAATGGGCACATATATCTTTCCTGTCCCATTTTATTTTATTTTTTTGTGGTATGTTTACTTAGTTCTCTTAAATATTTATCATTTTAAATTCACAAATTAAATAAAATGTAAAAATCTAATAAAAGCCTATTATTTAAAAAAAACTAATAAAATTTAAAAAAATCTTAGTTTCACTGCCTCATTCAAGACAACATTTACATTTAAGTATGTTTGTATTTCCTTTACTAAGATATATTTTTTTTCTTTTAAATCATGGTTATCTTCATTGCTAAGATATAATTTTCAAAAAGGTAAAATCATGACTCATGAAAATGTAAACATGTATCAAAGATGATATTAAACTCCCTAATTAATGAGAGAACCAGGAAGATGTTCAAACTTGTTCAAATGAAAATTTGAAGAATATATAAACATATATACACACACATAATCAGGAGTGCTGACATGAATTTACTAATAGGTGGAACAAAACTGATTAATATCCTACAGGATGATAAAATATAATCTCATGATGTATGTTTAGGGTCATCTGCAGGCTGGGGATAAATATTTCTACTAACAAACTTCATTTGCAGTGATATAAATAAGAATCATTTACATTACCATCAGTTTTCTGCAATGTGACTTCTACCTCTGCAGAGCTTTAAAATCACCTAATCATTAGAAATAGAATCAAATGTACATAGTTAAAAAGAATCAGATAACCCCTGGCTTCCATAACTCCACTGAAAGGACAACCAGTAATCTCTTTTGCCCATTTTTAACTGTTGGACAATTTTCCTGACATTACATTAAAAAAAAAATTGGAGTATAGTTGATTTACAATGTTGTGTACTGCAGGTGTACAGCAAAGTGAATCAGTTATACATCTACATATATCCACTCTTTTTTTTAAGATTCTTTTCCCACATCAGCCATTACAGAGGATTGTGCCCTGTGCTATACAGTAAGTTCTTATTAGTTATCTATTTTATATATAGTGGTGTGTATATGTCAATCCCAATTTCC
This sequence comes from Tursiops truncatus, assembly GCF_011762595.2. NCBI lineage: Eukaryota > Metazoa > Chordata > Mammalia > Artiodactyla > Delphinidae > Tursiops > Tursiops truncatus. The sequence goes on along the minus strand of NC_047037.1, from coordinate 127,996,606 downwards.
CAATCTATCCCTCCCCTCCACCTTATCCCCTGGTAACCATAAGTTTGTTATCTACATCTGTGATTCTACTTCTGTTTTGTAAATAAGTTCATCTGTATCCTTTTTTTAGATTCCACATATAAGTGTTATCATATGATATTTGTATTTCTCTGTCTGACTTACTTCACTCAGTATGACAATCTCTAAATCCATCCATGTTGCTGCAAATGACATTATTTTGTTCTTTTTTATGGCTAAGTACTATTCCATTGTATATATGTACCACATCTTCTTTATCCATTCCTCTTTTGATGGGCATTTAGGTTGCTTCCATGTCCTGGCTATTGTAAATAGTACTTCCATGAACATTGGGGTACATGTATCTTTTTGAATTATGGTTTACTCCGGGTATATGCCTAGGAGTGGTATTGCTGGGCTGACATTACATTTAATTACATTTCTGACTTTGGTGAGAGGTAAATCTAATCCTTTTCAGGTGTCATTTTGGATGGAGGCATGATATGTTGTACATCCTTACAAGTTCATTAGTTATGGTGTAAGGCCTAAAATTAAGGTCCAATATTATGTGCTGCCTTGACATCTGAGGAAACTGAGAGGGCCTTGAATGGTCCAATCGCAAGTTCTCCTCCCCACTCTTCTCCCATTGATATTGACCTTTAGTCAAACAACTCTTCTTATCAAGGGGACAAGGCACATTTCCTGCTTAATCCTGAGTAGAGATGGTGTTCTCTGCCAGCCCACATAGTAACTCAAACAAGCCAATCACATCCTCCTGTGGTAACCAGGGGCACCTCACCCTCTTGATACTGCAAAGCCTGCCTCCCACAGACCTTGGTTGTTCACTCTGCACCCAAGTGCAACCCTTGTGTGTCTCTGTGCAATGTCTTTGGCTCCCAGGCTATGAGTATCTGTGACTAATGCTACTGTCAGTCTTATCTGTCCTGTGTTGGGTGTCAGGGTTCAGCCATCACCATAGTTGGAGGGTAGGAATCTCTCCTTCATCAATAGGTAAATAGGGGGTGATTACAACATCAGTTTAGAGAGTTGAATAAGAGCAGAGCAGGGGAAGGGAAAATAATATATCATCTAGGGGAAAACAGACCAAGGTCCAGCAGAAATGGTGAGTGAGACTCATGGGCTGAAAGAATGCTCTAGGTAGAAGAAAATTCATGTGTGAATATTAAAACCAAAGGGTCTAGCTTCTTCAAGAGACTGAAAGTTTTTTCAAAATGACTGGAATATATGGAGAATACAAGATCATGATTGCTTAGAGATAACCTGGACGGGTAAGAGGTAGCAGTGAAAGCCAAGTTTAGGAATTTGGACTTTATCTTAAAAGCAATAGGAATGATTGAAGAGGGTGTTATGTGATCAGGGTTGTGTTTAAAAGAATCTTTATGGCTTTAACAGAGAGTGAAGAATGTTTAGAATAGAGATTGGTAGCTAGTAAGGAAGTCATTAAAGCAATCTGGGTATAAATATGGTGTCTTTTCCAAGAGTACGAATAGTAGAGATGGAAATAAATGGGCTTAATTTAGGAAATATTGAGAAATTAGGATTTAGTGGGTTTGGTGATGAATTGGATGTGGGTAGAGTTGCCAGATTTAGCAAATAAAAATACAGGATGTTCACTTCCATTTGATTTTCAGATAAACAACAAATAATTTTTTTAGTGTATGTTACAAGCAATTGTTGGATCACATACAAATTATTAATTGTTTAACTGAAATTCAAATGTAGCTGGGTGACCTGTATTTACTTGACAATGCTAAATGTGTGGTTGAGATAGAAGGAGGAGTTAGATGACTCCCAGGTTTTTGAAGTATGAAGTTGTTAGAAGAGTGAAACAAGGATTTTCTATTTACTCAGAATATGAATGCTTATTACAAATCAAACATTCCACAAAGAAAACCCACTTCAAAAACACATCTTTGGGAAGGGGATTTTACATTTTGATCTTCTTCATAAAACATGGTATATTTTGATTTTTTTTCCTCGGGAGGAAAGGAAGAACTGTCAGAAATAGAATAAAGTAAAAGATGGGAGGATAAAGTAGCAGTATATTGTGAAAGGGAGTTCTGTTTAGGGGCAGATGAGTGGGGTCTAAGGTGAGAAGACCCTGACCTTGGATTATTTTGATGTCAGGTGACTATAGTTATGCTTGTTTCTGCTTTTCATTGTGGTTTTATATGAGTTTCACTTTATATTAAGGGAGGTTGTTCTACTCAACAAAGTAGTAGGGTTTATTAACTTTCAAGGTCAAATAAGTGAGATTCTGGTTATTAAATCTCAGCGTCTAAAGGTAATGAATCACAAAGATTAATTTGGCATGAATCATAAACCAAAAAGTAAAAGCTAAACCTATAGAACTTCTCAAAGAAAACATAGTGGATACCTCACAATCACAGGATAGACAAAGATTTCTTAAATAAGATGTGGAAGGAAAAAACCATAAGAGAGGAAAATTGTAAGTCAGATTTTAGAAAAATTAAAATTCTGTTTATCAAAGACATTGTTAAGAAATTGAAAGGACAATCCATAGATTGGGCAAAATATTCAAAGTACATATATCTGACAAAAGACTTGTATTAAAAATATTCTTAAAACTCCTAAATCTCAATAATAAAAGACAAACCTCATATAAAAGACAAAAAACAGAAAGATATTTCACAAGAGAAGATACATGAACAGCCAATAAACTCATGGAAAGATAATCAACTTCGTTAGTGTTCGGGGAAATGTATTTTCCTGAAGTCTACAATGAGATAGCACTTAACACCCACTTGAATGGCTAAAATTAAAAAGGCTGATGGTACTGTTGGCGAGGATGTGGAAAAATTGGAACTCAGACATGCTGGTGGGAGAATAAAATGGTACAACCTCTTTGGACAATGGTTTGGCAGTTTCTTATAAAACTAAACAAATATCTATCAGAAATTCCTCTCCTATGCATTTATACAAGAGAGATAAAACATACACCCACAAGAACATTTATATAAGAAAATTCATGGATGTTTTATTCATGATAAACTCAAACAGAAAAGAAAATCCAAATACCCATCAACCAGTGAATAAACAAGTTGTGCCGTGATCATACAATGCAGTAACAGTGAAAAAAGAAACAAGCTACTGATACACAGAACAACATGGGTGCATTTCACAACTTTAAGTTGAGTGAAAGAAGCCAGGTGCAAAAGAGAACATACCGTATGGCTCCTTTTATGTGACTTTATATGATATTACAGAAATCTAAACAATGGTTGCACAGAGGTGGTATGGAGTGGGATAGGCTGGAAAAGGGAAGAGAGGGAACTTTCAGGGGTGATGCAAGTGCTCTGTATCTTCATTGGGTTGTGGTTATGTGGGTGTACACATTGGCCAAAGTTAATTGAATTCTACACTTAAAAGCTGGGCATTTTTCTCCATGTAAATTATGCCACAATTAAAAAGATAATAGAAAAATAGACAATGATAGAACTCTTTCTTATTTTGTGAGTAGAATAAATTACACAGATGAAAATGCAAAGGCAACACAAGTCATCATTGGAGAGAAGGGTAAGAGGTTCAGGTTTGCACTCTAGATTCTCTTGATATCATCCAAATGTCTTAAACTCACCATCCTCTCTGAGACAATCTGGATAAAATTACACATGTAAATGATCTTAGTAGAAACCCAAGTGGTAAGTACGTATAGGGAAATATCAGTCTTTTTCTTTTTCTCATATGTGTTACTCTCCTGAGTGGTGACTGATGAATAAGTTGAAGAGTTTGTTCAAATCAGTTCACATAGTGTTGGTCTCATGCACACAGAATCAATCAACAATATCTAAAAAGAGAGAAAGTCTTGAGAGAAGATTTATGTATTTTTAAAGAACATATCATGTTTGCAAATTATATAACATTGTTTTCAAATATTTTGCTTGTTTAATCACTGGGAAAACTTTTTAAAAAAGAGCTACTCAAAATTATTTCTTTTTAAGAACTACTTTCAAACATATTTTTCTCTAGAAAATATTTTTCCCAAGAATGAATCTCTGTCCTGTGTCTTATGGAACACATTTTGAAGACACTATTAGTAATTTAAAATATTCACAGATTCTCAAGTAATGCTGAGATGACAAATCAGCTTATTAAGATAACTGAAATGAAATAAAAAAGTACAAGCTTTGTAGCATGCAAGTTAAAACTAATGAACTAATGAAATTATGATCATATTATTTACAGGTTAAACATTCAATTCAAACATCTCTCACATCTGTAGTGAGAATTTTCAAGAGGTATAAAAGGGAAATCTTGTCTTATGGAGATTCCAGTAGCATGCTGTTTCTTTAAGAGAGTTAACAAATTTCTTCCTCTCAGTAAATTTAAGATTTATGAAATAAACACTCTACTGAATGAAGAATAAGGGACATACTATTTCAATTTAAAATGTTATACCATTTCTCTTTCAATAAACAATCAAAAAATGAAGAGAGAATATATTTTGCTTCTTTCTTTAACAGGTTTATAAATGATACCTGATTTTAACATGGGTGAAAAATAAGTACATGAGTACTGTTTCTGTATACAATTCTACTTTAAAGCCTATATTCTTACTATTTAATACAATTTTCTAACACAAGAGACATAGCCCATGTCAAAACAGGAGCGCAGAGCCAAATGTGCTTATGAGAACACAAGCCTCCTGGAAATTAAAAAGAAATGTTGAGGGGCTTCCTTGGTGGCACAGTGGTTGAGAGTCCGCCTGCCGATGCAGGGGACACGGGTTCTTTCCCCGGTCCGCGAAGATCCCACATGCCGTGGAGCAGCTAGGCCCGTGGGCCATGGCCGCTGAGCCTGTGCGTCCGGAGCCTGTGCTCCGCAACGGGTGAGGCCACAACAGTGAAGAGGCCCGCGTACCCCCCGCCCCCCCAAAAAAAACAAAGAATGTTGAGGATGGCTTTGAACTTCCACAGTGCATAGAATGCCTCATATTAACTAGACTTCAAGAGACTGGAATACTCCAACTAACTGTTGATTTATAGGTATTTTAGTTTTACAATTCGTCACCTTTCTGAGTTTACTAATTTTCCAACTGGGGCTTCTAGATATAAAATTATATCACCTGTAATAATTGTAGTGGTGTTTTCTTCCCCTTTAATATTTTCACATTTCATTTATTTTTATACTGTATTTCATTGACTGGTACTTACAGGAAAATAATTATGGAAAAATGAGCATCTTGCCTGTGACGGATTTTAATAGAAATGCTTTTAAATTTCACCATTAGACCTGATTTTTGCTTATTTTATTTATATATACATAAATGTGTATAATTTTCTACATTAAATTAATAGTCATCTATTCTTATTCTAAGTTTAAAAAAAAACAATCAGGAATAGAAGTTAACTTTTACAAATTAAGTTTTGGGTACCTATTGGGAAACCATATGATTTTTCTCCTTGGACTTGTGATAAATTATACCTATAAAGTTTTACTGTATGACTTTTATTTGCAAATATTTTATTTAGTACCTTAAAATCTATACTCATTAGTGACATTTGTCTGTAATTTTTTGTGATATATAAAATTTTGTTATTACTAATATGATTATACATAATGAATTTTTTTTTGTAAGATAAGGGATAGTTTGAATAACAAAACATTATATATTAAACATTTGAAAAAATTCACCCCTGAAACCATCTAGGCCTTTGGAAGGTAGTCTTTGAAACTATTTCAACTAATTCTATGATTATATTATTAATTGTCAATGAATTCATTAACCCATTTTATTCAACAGAGATTGAATTGTTTATTAGTTGAACTTTTTCCCACAAAGTATTTAAGATGGCTAGTGCAAACATTAAAAATAGGAATTTGATCTTAAATTGCATGGTATATGCTACAATTCAATTTTATTAATGAAAAAGCTATAGTTCTATTATATTCCATATTTATGTTGAGTGGAACAACACCTTGTGTGCGATATAAAATAAAAATAACTGATTAATGTAGCATGTCGAGAATCTGTTTCTGCCTGAAACTTGAGTCATAGGTTCTTCTGAAATAAGGGAGTATGTTTTACTCATATAGGAATATATATTTTATTATCTGTATCCATACAGTGCTCTGGCATATAATGAGTGTTCAATAAATACTTGCTCCTTTTAAAAAAACATGAATGAATCAGCCAATATAAACACACCTTTTTTTTTCTTCTTGTTTTTAGGATTGGCAGAGCCGTGCTGAGCACCATGGCACACGGACTCCTACTGGTGCCATCCCAGCCCTGGGAGCTATAGCATGGTCAGAACAAGTGTTTCTGTTCCTTTTTCTCTTAGAAACTGCAAAATACATCAGGCTAGCAGCTGGTGCTGGATTTTCCCTCATATATCCTATTGGAGGTTAATCATTAGGGAGAGGAAGAAATACGTTGTTTTGTTAGGATTGGTAGAAACAAAAGGAACGTTAAACGATGCGACAAAATGTTAAGATTTGCATTTGGAAGGAAAATATGTTATATATTAGTTGTTAAATGCAGGTTTTATAAAAAATATTAGCCAAGGAGGTGAAACACAATATCCTGTTTAGACATTTTGCTTTCAATTTTCGTAATAAAGTTACCATTTATTATGCTTATGTAACAATTAAAACTCATTTACTCTAACAACAATAATAAGTAGTTGCTAGTTGCTTTTCATTTTTATCTCACTTATTACACATACCAATTCTATGAGCGAGGCAATCTTTTAATCCCCAGCTCACAGAGAAGTAAACTGAGGCTCAGAGGGAATGCATTCGTAAGTTATGTGTGGAGTAAGTGGGAAGCCAGGCTGTAAATTCACACTTGTCTGGCTTCAAAACCATGCTCTAAAATACTAGACAACATCACCTGACCATTTCACTTTAAGTTATAAAAATGTTTTAAAGTATTCTCTCTGGGTCTCTTCTATATCACCCCTGTTCCTTCACCATATTTCATTGCTTCCTGAGAAATCAAGTGGACATACATTACTTCAGCAAGCTGACTCTAATATTCCAGTCTCTTCAGCTTTTATCACCCTATATGTTTCAGCTTGCGTATTTACATGACCATCAGAGCCAAAGTTTGTTCATATGACATAAAGAGCTATGCTTTTTTTCTTGAATAATCAATCACTAATAATAGTCTGGATGCTTTTTACAACTAATTTTTGCATATGGAAAACATTTTAACAACCTGATAGATAATACAGAGAAATTATATGAAAACTATCAGCATGTTCAAAATAAAGTTCACATGCAAGGCATTTCAGTAATTTGATAAAACTGTCATAAATTTATACAGCCATCATCTCCTTTTGCAAATCTCTGGAGCAGTAAATGATCTTCTCCAACCTGTTAGTTTAGTTTCAGTTTTGGAATAGTAACTATTTCTCTTGTTTACGTTCAGAGACGTTTTAAGCTAGCAACCTTCCCAAGAATTGAGTACATAAAAGGTCACATTGACCCTGACTTATCTGAACATTTCCAAGTTTTCTGGCTCACCCAACAGGGCTCTAGATAACCCAGTGGCTACACAGCACAAAAAAGGTCACTGCCAAAGACATGTCTTGCAACATTAGGGCGGGTTTGCATTTTTTTTTTTTTGGAGTGAGTTTCTCTCCATATGAGATGAAGCAATTTTCATTTCTTCCAGATTAAAATTTCATTTCCTATAGAAGCTATCTTCTTTAGCTAACTCACCCTAAATGCATGCATTTTGGGATAAAAATATTGAAACCTATGAGGACTATTATAGATCAAGCAAAGGATAAATAGGGTGCATTAATACAATAGAATAATAAATATTAATTTATATAAATATAATAGTATATAAAACAATTATGTATCATAATTATAAAATATTACATTTATACATAAAATACGTAATTGCAAAATATACCATATATTATATAATATGTATTAATTATGTGTTATAATAATATAAATACTAGTAACTATAATAATAAAAATAAAAATAGAAAGAAAGCAAGGTAAGAAAGTTTGATGGCCCAAGTAGTGCTTGAGCTCAGAAGAGTACTTTGCATGGTAGAATGGCTGTAAGGTGGAAGTGACACTCTCATATAACCTTTCTTATGTAATATTTTGCTGACCCTGATGATACTAATTCAATTACTCTATTTTAAAAATACATTGTAAATCAAATATACTTCAGTAAAAAAAAATAAAAACATTAAAAATAAATTAAAAAATAAAAAATACAGAAAAACACACAAAAAAAGTAAAAATCACTTTAATTCTACTATATTTAGCCCCATGAATTTATAAAAAGAAAGGCATGAAAATATATCTTCTATCTCTCCAGTTCTTCCTACTGAAATAGCCACTGTTTCTCGTTCGTTTTTAGTAGTTTCTAACAATGCATCTTGAAGTGGCTGCCACCTCATCACCAGAAGCTCTGGCTTTCCCATGACCTACCAGTCTATCAAGAAGTACAGCCTGAGCCATAAATGGGGCTCAGGAACAGTGCTCTGCTATCTATTCGAGTCACTGCTTCCCTGTCACATGTGAGGGAGCTCTGCACACAACCACTTTTTAACTGCTTGGCATCAGGGCTGCCTCTTAGACCTGGACCTACTCCTTGCTTCTGCTTCTTTCTAGAATCAGGTGCCCAAACAGCCTGATGCGTGCTCATTTCTGCTTGGGAGCGCCTCTAGTTCTTCTCTCCATCCCCTGGCTTCAATGTGAGATGCAGCTCCATAAACCCCTACTTCTTAGATGCCTTCATTGAAACACACAGATTCCTTCTGCTCCAGAATTTTATTGCAATTTACTGTGGGGTGTACAGGATGTTGTTATACATTACTGGGTGCTCCCTTTAGCACTGAAGACACTCATTCTTCCTGCTGCAAAGAATGTTACCTGCTGACAGCGCACAGCTGAGTCCACCTTCAGGAATTGCCCGCTGCCAAAGGAAACAACATTGCCCATGGTTATGGTTATGAACCTTAAGGGTGGAACAGCCCACCTTCAATGACTGGTTGATGAGAAGGTGCAAAGGTGCTAAGAAGATGGCCCCCTTTACCCATCATTAAAGGGCCAACCAGCTTTAGAGCTCCCTGAGGCATCACTGATAGCCTCTACTGCAACCACATCATGGTTCAACCTCTCCCTCTGATCAGTCCTGCTGCCTCCTCCCATCTCCCTTACAGGTGCTCCTGAGGACTGTCCTTAATTAACACCTGCATACACATCCCTGTCTAGTTTGTTTCCTGGGCAACCTGACCTATGGCATGAGGGTAAAAAGAATAACATTAAAAGCTGCACAGGTTTTAAAATTATGGTCCCAGGCCTTTAATTTCTGACTCCTGAAATTGTAAATTGTTACTCTGATGGTATTCTGCCCTCCTCTATAAATTGGAAACAATAAAAGAGCTATATGAAATCTATTTTCTAGGAAGATTATCTAAAGGTAATCTGAATAATAGTTTTCCTTTGCCTTGTGTTCGGTGACAAGTTCTCTAGGACCCTGTCCTACCCAAGAATTGTCACTTCTCAGATGTACTTATTATCCCACCTGACTAGTAAATGGTCATGGAACAATAGATTTATGTATATGATAACAGTGGGGAGGCTGACCAGTAAGTTGTAGTTCCTGGGCAGCAGAACCAACATACATACTAGCTGGTTGTGAATTTACTTGTAAAATGTGAGTGTGATCCAAGTCCCATATTAAGCAAGCCCTGGAATTTACAAGACTGAAAACTCCTTGAGGGTAGGGCCAATTTTGATGGTAGGTACTCAACCTATATATGCTTTATTCCTGAATTAATATTCCTCTTCTACATGGAAGTAATAGTCAAATACAACCTGTAATATATTGATGAATATGTTAACCGATAAAGCATACAAACAATAAGTGGATATTTCTTTCATTCCTTAGCATAGAATTAATTTGACATTAGGGATATTCTGAACATCAACAATATTCCTTAGGATTTGCTATATATATAATCATGTCTGAATACACTTTTATTTCCTTTTTTCCAATCTTTATGACCTTACTCAATTTTTACAACCTTATTTCATTGGTTAGAACCTCTGGAACGATACTAAATAAAAGTGGTGAAAGTCAACATCCTTAATCTTGAAAAAGTGTTCAATATTTCACTGGCAGTAGGTTTCAATAGATGTCTATTATAATATTGAGTTAGTCCTCCTGCACTTTTAGTTTACTGAGATTTTTTTCATGAGTTTTTGTTGAATTTCTCAACTTATTTTACATGCATTGATATATGCACATGATTTTTCTCCTCTATTCTGTTAATCAATTACATTGACTGATTTACAGTTGTAAAGTCAGTCTTGAATACTTGGTCATGATGTATTGTCCCTTTACATATTGCTGGATTTGACTTATTAATATTTTGATAAGAATATTTACATGTATATTCATTAGGGATTTTGTTTCTTGTAATGTCCTTCTTAGGTTTTGGTATTAAGGCTGTGTTGATCTCATAACATCAGTTGAAAAGTTATTCCCTCATCCTTTATATTCTAAAAGGGTTTATTCAAGACTGGTATAAATGTTTGATGGAATTCATCAGTGAAACCATCTTGGTCTGAAGCTTTCTTTGTAGCTTTGTGGGAAGGTTTCAAATTATGACTTCAATTTCTTTAGTGCTATTCAGATTTTTCTCTTACTTTGCATCAGTTTTTGTGAGTTGTGTTTTTTTTTTCAAGGAATTTATCTATTTATCTCAGTTGTCAAATTTACTGAATTATTTTGAACATAAATGTCTTCAAAATATTTCCTTAATAACCATTTGATGTAGGATCTGTAGTTATGTCCCCACATTCATTTCTAATGTTGGTAACTGGTTACTGATGTTTCCTTCCTTCCTCCTTCCCTTCTTCACTTCTTTCCATTCTACCTTCCTTTCTTTTTAAAAATTAGTCTTTTTAGGTGTTTATATACTTTGTTAATCATTTCAAACCCAACACTTGGGCTTTGATTTTCTCTGTTGTGTTTTCCTGTTTTCATAATATTAATAATTTTTTTATTCTGTGTCCACCATGTGCATCATGCATTTTATAACATTTATCTGTAATTCTCAAGATAATATTGCAGGGAAAATATTACTTCTCTTAGTTTAAATGTGTGTAAAATAAGTCACAAAGAGGTTAATTTTTGTTTGTGTGTGTGTGTGTATCGTATAAGTATATTTGAATTTAGAACCATATGATCTCAAAGATGATGTCTTTTACTACATTATAGTGTCTCACAGCAAAGTTGTAGAGTGTTTGAATATATGAATTATGATTCTAAGTCCAGTTCTTGCCTCAGTAGTAATCAACACCACTAAACTTATCAGCATCAATACATTAGGGATGCCTAGTTTGCATAGCAATACGATAAAACCTATAACCACTTTTGATGAGGTGGTCAAACCAGCATACATACTAATCACATCTAGAAACAACATATTGGTGTTTTATAATTTGCAGACAGGTAATCTTATCAAGGATATAAACAGCAAAATTCCTGGAGGAACCAACCACAGAATGGGAGTATTACCTTTTATTTCTCCATCCAGTTACTCTCACTGAAGCACAGTATTCTCTCCCTCTGCTTTCCTCCCTCTAGAAGATCAAGTTTTTGGAGTTTGCTCTAATGAGTGATTTCCTATTGGATCCAGGCCACAGTGATGGTCTAGGAAGATGCCAGGAGAAAAGATTCAACCACACCTGATGGATTGCAAAAATGACCCCAAGTCTTTATTCCTTAGAGACTAGTGGACCATGTTAGGAACATCTAGGTGCTTTAACCTCTACCCTCAAGGTATATGTGTGTTAAGGTGAAATGTGTATCAATAAAAATATGTGGTCTGCAGGCTTACATGATTTTATTTTGGAAAATCATCTGAGATGTTGGAGTAATCCTACAGTATATATAAGTAATTTGAAAGGCTACCTCAGATCAGCTTTCTGTTTATTACATCAAAGTCAGTGGAGTAAATGAAAAAATGATTTACTTTAGGTCTTAGACCTCTGCAGTACTGGTTAAAGACAATAAAAATGACTACCAGGATGACCACATTTTTTCTTTGAATGTTTCATCTGCTCACAAACATTTCTTTGAATGTTTCATCTGCTCATCTGACTGCCCAGATTTCTTCCCTTTACTACTTATAGTAAGAAGCATCCAATCCTGAACTTTTAGTGACTTTTTCTTTCTCTGCTTTCTTTTTTTCTAATGAAATGTATTTATCTGTTTTCCCATTCATGCAAGTTCTAAGATGAGAGAAGGTAATCAGATAAGCAAATTCACTTTATTGATGACCAATAAAGTCTTCACATAGGTCATTGATACACTTACCCAAATATAAGAAAAGGTAATAATAAAAATATCATAAACCCTAGGTGGTGGTTAATTCTGCCAATACATGAGTCTGTATATAAATTGTACAGAATGTTCAAACCAGGCTAATAAACTATGAATTAGTCTCCTGTTAATTGGACTTCCTCATCTGTGAAATTGACACAATGATAATATCTCTCTCTTAAGGTTTGCCATAGTGATAAAAATGAGATGAAAAAGTTTTCAGTTTTGTGCTTGTGCCATATTAAATCTCTACAGAATATTAGCTACATAATAATTATTATTTCTAGAAATTTAGCAGCTTAAGAATATGTAGATTTAAAAGGATCATAGTTTAATCTTTTTGTGAACACCTTACTTAGGAGAAAAATGTATTTCTAAAATTAAATTTGTACAGCAGTGGTTTTTCCATCCATTCCTTTTGCAATTAGTACTGCCCCTTTGGACAGTGTATAATATTTACACATTTCAAGAGTACTTTATAGCATTGATTGGTCGTATTTCATTAATAAGGGTATAGGTTTACCAAAAAACCCTCTGACTTGAGAAAACATGAAGGCAAGGTCATAAAGACGAGCAGGGACCAGCCATAAATCAAATAATAGTGACAGTTGGGCAAGTGGGAACCAGATGAGGGGAAGTGATGGACTCTATAAGGCAGACTAAAACATTTCCAAATACTGAGTAATCCACCCTTCAGTTCTCTCAAATGGCACATACTAATTTTTATAAATGACATGTTTATAAATGCCTTTATTACAAAATAAAAATTTCTAGACTATCATCATGAAGGGATAAAACACACAAGGAATTAATAAGGTCCCAAATCTACATGAGACAGCCAGACACATAATCATATTAAGACAATACAAAGTGGCCAACATTCTATTACAGCCTGGAGAAAGAAGTTAAACTTTGCTTGGGGGTCTTGGCAAGGACCGTAAAAAGGCAGTGACACTGCATAAGGATTGCAAAGCATAAATAGGAGTCACTGAGTAAGAAATTAGGGGTTCTGGGGAAATAATTCCTTACTGAACTTGCCCTACATCTTATTCTATGATGTAGTGGTAAGTGTTTCATGAATATTTTCTTACTTGAACTGTATAACCACCATATAGAAGGATATTCTATATCTCTATTTTACAGGTCTTGAAATTGATGGTCATAAATAACAAATGCTCAAGTTTACACAGTTAGCTAGAGGCAGCTGTCCTCCAAATCCAGGACTGTATGACTTGATATTTTTTTCATTTCAAAACCTACCCCGAGGACATTCCAGGAAAAGATCCTTGAGTGGCAAAGTTATGGCATTTTGGGACAGAATGGTAAGTTGGAGAAAATGTAGGCCAGTGTCACCAGTGTGTAGCTCTGGGAAAGGGAAAATGTGCTATAAGGAAATAAAGTTGAAGTATTGTCTTGTATTCCATTCTCTTTAAGGGTTATCCTGTAATTTCAATGTTTATATTCACTCACATCTACTCACTTATACAACTATCACCCTTACTTCTCTGATCGTCATATACATGTCATCATATCAAACTACAAACCCATGTTTCTAGGTTTATTCTGTCTCTGTTTTCTTTTACTTTCAGTATTATCTCCATCCTTATGAAAATAAAAATACACAAACATAGATCCAATATTTAGACCAAAAGTGTAGACATTCTGTTCCCCCAAGCCCCGGACTCCATCTTATTATCTTGAACTTAAGAAAGAAAGAACTTTAAATGAACCAATTGTAACTGACCTGTAACTATTCATGTGTTTTCTGAGGTAACTTTTTAAAAAATATGATTTACACTTCTGTTGGAAAGCACGCTGGCCAAAATAAAGTAAAGGCCAAACTTTCTAGTTCAAAATTCACAAGGCTTTAAGTTTGCAGTAGTGTTTCATTTCAAATAAAGGTGGTTTGGCCAGCTCTAGTCCTATTCTAGGCTGGTCATCAGAAGTCCCATGACATCATTCTTGAAATAATTAGAAGTGTTAAGCTTCGGGTTTTGGCCAAATTCCAGGTTAGGTCATCATGTTCTGCCTCTTAAATCCTCTCTTTGGATTGTTAGGAAGCTACAAATGAGGTATCTCCTCACTCTGCTCAGAATGGCCATCATCAAAAAGTCTACGAATAGGGACTTCCCTGGTGGTCCAGTGGTTAAGGCTTCACCTTCCAATGCAAAGGGTGCGGATTCAATTCCTGGTTGGGGAGCTAAGATCCCATATGTCTAGCAGCCAAAAAAACCAAAACATAAAACAGAAGCAATATTGTAACAAATTCAATAAAGATTTTAAAAATTGTCTACATTAAAAAAAGTCTTTAAAAAGTCTATAAATAATAAATGCTGGAGAGGGTGCAGAGAAAAAGGAACCGTCCTACACTGTTTGTGGGAATATAACTTGGGGCAGCCACTATGGAGAACAGTATGGAGGTTCTTTAAAAAAATCTAAAAATGGAGCTACCATATGATCCAGCAATCCCACTCCTGGGCATATATCCAGAGGAAACTATAATTCGAAAAGATATATGCACCCAATGTTCATTGCAGCACTATTTACAACAGACAAGACATGAAGGCAATCTAAATATCCATCGACAGATGAGTGGATAAAGATGAGTGGATAAAGAATATGTGAGATATATATATATATATATATATATATATATATATATATATATATAGACACACACACATATACATACATACACAATGGAATATTACTAAGCCATAAAAAATAATGAAATAATGCCATTTGCAGCAACATGGATGGACCTAGAGATTATCATACTAAGTGAAGTAAGCCAGACCAAGACAAATATCATATGATATCACTTATACATGGAATCTAAAAAAAAAAAAAAAAAAAAGATACAAATGAACTTATTTCCAAAACAGAAAGAGACTCATAGACATAGAAAACAAACTTGTTACCCAAACGGGAAAGGTGGGGGGATGGATAAAATAGGAGGTTGGGATTAACATATACATACTACTATATATATAATAATCAACAAGGACCTACTGTATAGCACAGGGAACTATACTCAGTATTTTATAATAACCTATAAGGGGAAAGAATCTGAAAAAGAATATATATATATAACTGAATCACTATGCTGTACACCTGAAACTAGCATGACACTGTAAATCAACTATACTTCCATTTAAAAAAAAATAGTCAGTTGACACACATGCTTGTGTATGGTAGTAAGATACAAGTCAGTAGGTTAGTAGGTTTGGGAGATTCCTACAAAATTCTTTTACTGTAATAACTGAGGAGTTTTTATATTCTAGCAATCTATTGTTGTGTTACTAATACCCCAAAACTTAGTAACTTAAAACAATGACAGCATTTATTTTACTTATGTTTCTGCAATTTAGGTGGGGCTTGTGGAGACAAATGTTTCAATTCCACTTGTCATTAACTGGACCAGCCCAAAGGCTGGGGATGAGAATCATGGGATATCTTGATCATTTGCATGTCTGACAGATGATGCTGGCTGTCAGCTGGGACTACTGCTGGGGTTAAGGTCAGAACACCTATATATGACCTTTCCATTTGGCCACTTGGTTTCCTCATATCTTGGCAGTTAGGTTGTGAGTACCTGAAGAGAGAGTCAAGTTGAGGCTGAATCACCTTTTTCTAACTTATCCTTGGAAATTGTGTAAATGCCACTTCAGCATTGTTCTATTCCCTTGGAATGAGTCACCTTGTCCAGTTCATATTCAAGGGGAAGGGAATTAGATGTTATTTTTTTGAAAAGAGACACGTCAAAAACTTTGTGGACATATTTTACAACACTGTACTTATCTTTATATCTTCATTTAAAATGAGGAAATGGAGCATCAGAAAGTGCTAGACTTGAGATTATATCTTAGGCTATCTGACCCCGACATTAATTTTTTTCTCCATGCTAAATGTATTAATGAATTTTTAAAGTGCACTTTTTATGATAAAGAACTTGTACTATTTTGTCTAAATCAGGTACTGGCAAACCATGGTCAGTGGCTAAATCTAACACATCATCTGTGTTTATAAGTAAAGTTTTATTTCGACACAGCCATATTCTTTCATTTATGTGTTGTCAATGGCTAGTTTTGCTCAACAATGGGGGCTGAATAGTTGTGACAAAGACCTTATGGGCTACAAATCTAAATTATTTACTATCTGGCCCTTTATAGAGAGCATTTGCCACACTCTGCTTTAAATTGCCCATTTTTGTAGACATCATTTCTCAGCTTGAGGAGATGGACCACTAGCTTAATGTTAAAACTGAACAATGGTGCCCTAGGCTGGTGGAACCATAAAATTTTGACGTTTTGCCCCAGGGGCCAAAGTGTCTGGAGCATTGGACTATGTTTTCAAAGCTGTGTACAATGACAAAGCAGTCTATAAAAACTACTCTTGTTATGTCCATCAGGGTTTAATCAGAGAAGTAGACCTAATAGGGATTTCCTATAGAGATTTGACCTTATGCAATTTTGGGAGCTGGTTCACAGTATATCAGAGGTTCTTCCTTCTGTATCTGGTACTGCAACCTGAAGTCATCAATGCAGGCATTCAAGAAGGGAAGCATGGACAAGCTGTAACCTCTGATGATGAGGTAGAACCTTTGAGGACAAACTGGAGCCAATGAGATGAGTGGACACATGCAGATGGAATGGGACTCTCATCAGTCTCCTAATACCGCTAAGCCTCCTACTTTGATAAGGGGGGTGTCCTGTAGAAGAATTTGGCAATTTGTGATTCACCTGACCCAGGAGTCAAAGATGCAGTGCTGAAGAGGGGTCTACAGTAGGGACAGGAGATTATGCAGGCTCGAATGCTGCCACCATGATTAGTTACCAGGTAGAACATGGGTATGTAGCTACAGCATCTCATGTCCAGTTACAACAACTACAAAGGAAAAAAATCTGGTTGATACTTCACTTCTGTCTTTTAAATCCTATGCAAGGTGGCTCTTGTCACCTACTCTCACAAGAAGAGAAGAAAATCTGGGATATGGAGATCCAGTCCACTTGACAAAATACACAACCACCATATCATGAAAATACAACTTCACAAAGTGTGTTCCAGGGCTCCCTGGAAGAATGTTTCACAGACATCTCAGAGTCTACACATCCTTACCAAACTGACCCTCATTTTCTATGTTCCACTCTTGTTGATGACACCACATCAACACAGATGTCCAAGCCAGAAACCTGCTACACTTTGTAGATTTCCTCCTCCTTTTCAGGCAATCTGGTTCAAGTGCCCATTCTACCCCATAAATATGTATCTAAATCTTTTCCCTTTTTGCACTGCCATTACCTTAGTCCAGGCATCAGCATTCACTATGAGATTATTGCAATGACTTGATGGGAGAGGATCTCTCAGCTGCTAACCTTAAACTCCTTCAATCATCTTCCTGGCTGTTATATGAATAGGATTTCTAAAACTCAATGACCTCCCACTAAGTTGAAAGTCATTTCATGTCTCCTCGTATTATTGAGGATAAAGTCTCAACTCAGCATGGCATACAAAATCATTCATAATTTGAACAAACTCCTCTTTCACTACTCTTCCACATTAAGATGATGCCCTGGCCCAAACACATTTGTAAGGCAAACAACATTCCACATTATTTCACATTTCCATAGCTTAGTTATGCTATTTCATCTCTCTTCTCTTCACTTCCTGATCAATGCCAAGAGTTTTTTTTTTTTCTTTTGTGGTACGCAGACCTCTCACCATTGTGGCCTCTCCCGCTGCAGAGCACAGGCTCCAGACGTGCAGGCTCAGCGGCTATGGCTCACGGGCCTAGCCGCTCCGCGGCATGTGGGATCCTCCCGGACCGGGGCATGAACCCGCATCCCCTGCATGGGCAGGCGGACTCTCAACCACTGTGCCACCAGGGAAGTCCCCTAGCAAACTTTTAATGGGAGGCTTTGTATCTCGTTCTATCCACTTGGTTGGATAGAATACAAACTCCCCAACGAAGGGCAGCAATTCTCTTCTCTTAGCTGGTCTTAGAATAAATGCAGGGGAGTTAGCAACTGAAGATACTTGAAGTCTGAGCTGAGAAAGCACCAAAGATTGTCATTCCTTGTGCCAGCAATTTTTGTTTTTCATTTGCCACGTGTTCTTAAAGCACAGAGAAATGTCCTTCTTGCCTCTGTCATATCTTATTTAGTTCAGGGATTCGATTAATTTATAGATACTAAACCTCATGAACAAACTTTTAATCCACCCTACCCATGTCTAAAATATTGACCCAATATTGTGTGTATTAGTTTGCTAGGGCTGCCATAACAAAGTATACTGTGTACTAGGTAGCTTTAAGAACAGAAATTTATTGCTTCACAGGCCTGGAGGCAAGAAGTCCAAGCTCAAGGTGTCAGCAAGGTGGCTTCTCTCTGAGGGCTCTGAGGAAGAATATGTTCTATCCTCACTCCTAGATTCTTGGAGTTTATTGGCAATCTTTCGTGTTCCTTCACTTGTCAACACATCACTCAATCTCTGTATGCATGTATGTGTTCCCCTTTTTATAAGGACTCCAACTGTATTGGATTAGAGGACAACCTTACTCCAGGATGACCTTAGTTTAATCAATTACATCTCAAAACAAGGTTACATTCTGAGGCACTGGGGGCCATTATTCCAACATGTGGGTTCTTGGGGGACACAATTCAACCTACAACAATATAGGTTGTAAAAAAGTGATTTATTTTTCCGTTGACCTTTTATATACAACACTGGAGAAGAATGTACAAGGCACTCAGCTGCATTAGTAACCACAATGGAAAGATGAAAAATCATCTTGAAAATGATGATTGTTAACAAAATATTCATTTAGAAGATGAGCAATCAAAAATATTTCTGTTAGAAGTAATTTTCTGTGAAATTTTAACCACTTTCTCTACCACTAGTCTTTTGCATTTACTATCAGTGTGTCAATGTTATTTCAAAACTAGCCAACTGGACCACAGTATAAATCCAAGCTCTCATTTTCCTTCATTTAACTTTTCTATATTTCCCTTTTCAATCATTAATCACTATTGCTGATGACAAAGTTCTGAACATGCAGAGTTCAATTGACTTGACAACATGGATGAATTATGAACCAATTTGTGCTTAATTTTCTAGCTGTTGTTTTCCATCCAATCAGTTCAATCAAGCACCTTACCTAAATAACAGGGAATAACAATTAGTAAATCATTGAAATTCAACTTATAATTCTGAGAAGTGAGCATATGTTGGCTTAATGGACATTGAGACTCTGGCAACTCTAGGCTTACAGCTCCTAGCCTTTTCTCCTCTAAAAACTTTTCTTCATTTCACATCAGTAATTAATTTATATTATCACACCTTGGAAATTCTAAGTGGAACTGGGTCTTTCCTGAAGTTGAAAGCTGGAATTTCCCTATTTTAACATTTGGGTCCTTTATTTTATTATTCTAATTTTCTCACTACCTTCTTGCTTGTTCTTCAACTCTTAACCATAATTGTCAGATTCTTGGACCTGCTGTGTTCTCCAGATCAAACATCCTTCTTTTGGTTTCATTTTTCTTTCCTGCCATTCATGGAATTTATGGTAAATCTGTCACTACATCTCAACAATCTTCAACTCTGGCTTCTTAGTAGAACTGGAGAAAAATCTGTACCTTACAAGGCTCTTTTGTTCACTATAAAAGGTCACTAGAAGGCAAACATAGCTTAAATTCTAGATTTAATAGTCATTGTTCTACAAATGCTTTACTGACATTATAAATGGGTGCTGTGGTGATTTGTAACACCTGTTCACAATATTTTCCAT
Source organism: Tursiops truncatus (assembly GCF_011762595.2). Taxonomy (NCBI): domain Eukaryota; kingdom Metazoa; phylum Chordata; class Mammalia; order Artiodactyla; family Delphinidae; genus Tursiops; species Tursiops truncatus. The sequence goes on along the minus strand of NC_047037.1, from coordinate 127,976,471 downwards.
GTCAAAATACTTGTAGCCATGGTCTATAATGGATGACTTTGGGACCTCAGTTGCAGCTGAGAACTAAGTAAAATGTTAGGTCTTCCCAGAGTCACTACCTTGGATCAAATCCATGCAGTAGTTGGATGAGAGTCTATTCAAGCCTGAGTCTTGGTTGGGTTTCTCATTTTAATAAGGGATGTCAGTCTCCCTATGGGCCCATTAACGTATAAAACTCTGCTAGCTATTGCTTATGTGCCTACATGCCATATGACCTTCAGGTTTTAGTCAGAGAATATAATTTAAAATTCCCTGCTATGCAATTTTTTATCAAAAAAGAGTTGGGGGTAATAATATTCATGGAGAATTGACTAAAGAATTTGTAATCCATGTGCTTCCAGAAATATTCTAAATTCCACCCTAGATGATGATGAATTAAGCCATATTTTTTGTTTGCTCATAAAATTATTTTTATGGAAATTAGATGTTGGAACTTCACCATTGGTGTTATTTAGAGAAGCCAACTGGTAGGTTGCTTACTGTACTGCAAAGTGCCCTTTTCATCAGGATCCACAGGAAATATTTCTCTTAAGTTTCTCTATTAGAAAAAAGTTTTTCAGAGGGAAAGTCTATTTCATTCCCTGCTTCGTTAGATAGAAAACTTAGAATATAATTGTAGACCAGCTATATAAATATGATTTCATATTATGCATTTAGGGGTATAACTTTAAACTTGGCCATTTGTGATGGTTAATATTATGGGTTAGCTTGGCTGGGCCACAGAGCCCAGATATTGGATCAAACATTATTCTGGCTGTTTCTGTGAAGGTGTTTTTTGGATGAGATTAATATTTAAATTGGTGAACTTTGAATAAAGCAGATTATGCTCCATAATGTGGGTGGGCCTCATTCAATCGGTTGAAGGCCTGATTAGAATGAAAGACTCTGCCAGCAGATGATTTTTGGGCTTGCACTGCAACATTGATTCATTTTAGATCTCCAGTCTGCTGGTCCACCCTGCAGATTTTGGACTTGCCAGTTTCTATAATCTTGTGAACCAAATTCTTAAAATAAATCTCATTCTACTTATATATACATCCTATTTGTCCTGTTTCTCTGGAGAACCCTGTTAATAAATCATTATTCCTTCTACACTAATTTCTCTTTGCCTTAATTTCCTTACTCTGTTTTTTATACTACATATTTCTTAGGCTCTTACAACTCCTTTTAAACATTAAACATGGAATAAATATATAACTCAACAAGTAATACACAGAAAGCGTGACTTCTAAAAAATATTTATAAAAAATGTTTATAGTGTCTTTTAAAACAAGGCTATTCTGTTGGCCTTGAAGGAGCAAACTTCCATATTGTGGAGAGAGCCACATGGCAGGAAATGATGGATGGCTTCTTGGAGCTGAGAGTGTCCCCCAACTGACGACCATCAAGAAAGTAGAGATCTTAGTCATTTAGCTGTATGGATCTGAATTCTGCCAACAACCAGCGGGCTTTAAAGAAGACCACGGGCCTCAGAAGAGATTACATCCCCTGAAACTTCTTGATTTCATCGCAGTGAGACCCTGAGCAGAGAATCCTGCTAAGTTCCTGGGTTCCTGATCCATGAACACTGAGAGATAATAAATTTTATTGTTATATTTAATAAATATAAGCTACTATATTTGTGGTAATTTGTTTCACAGCAACAGAAAACTGATACAGAGAAAATCAACCAGACTTACCAATATCAAGACAAATTTTAGTAAAACAAATTAATCATGCAAATAAAATCAGATTTTCGTATGACTTGCTTATGTCAATGCTTTATGCCAGAAGGCAATGGAGTAACACTATTATGATATTTGAGAAAAAAATATGAGCCAAGGGCTTTATATTCAGCCAAACTACCTTTTATCTATAAAGGCTGGTAGACAAACTACTATGAGCATATGAGAACTTAGAATTCATTGTTTTCATGAGTGCTTCCTGAGGAATCTACTAGAGAAAGATTTTTCAGACAACCAAATGACTGGAAAAGTGCTGAAAACAGGATTACTGTGAGCTTAAAATATATACTGACCTGTATAAGTCACATAAAATGATGACTATAGCAGAGAAGCATACATATGTAATAGCTATATTCTCTGGCAATATCAACATAGTACAAATATAAAAAATGGAGGCAAAGTGGAGAAGCCATATAAAATACAGAATACAAATTATTCACCTTATTTTTAATAATTGAAAACAAAAGATAATACTTCAAACCAAATGTGAGATAACAGGAGAAGAAAGGGAAAAAGAATATACTAGTTAATTTTAATACTGTTTGTAGTAGGAAATTCATAACCAAAATATACATAATTTATATGCATTATATTTGTATGGTATATAGTAGAAAATCAATTGATAATTGACCAAAAATGGAGCCTAATATAATTATATAAATATAAAGATATTGTATTCAGGTTACCCTTTGGAAAATCAGAGAAACTTTTCTATGTAGTCTTCATACACTACTATGGAACAATTGTCTGGATAAGTGAAAATATGAGATGAAACCAATTTTGTAATATGCTACAGTTTATTAATTGTGAGAGAAAAAGTGTTATCCATATATACATCTTCTTTTATTAAAAAAATTAAAGGATAAACCATAAAATTAAAGAAGTTACATTGGAGATTGGAGGATAAATTAGGCTTTTTTAAGTACATGTCATTTTGCAGATATAATTTTTGCATCCTGTAAATAGTTTATATAATTATAAAACAAAATTCAGTTAAAATTGGTTCCTAATCAATTAAAAATCTAAAAATTAAAAATAATATGGAATAAATGACCATAAAAATGTGTCCAGTTAATGCATAATTTTACAGAGAAGATCTTTTGCATTTGGGTTTTAAACATCTCAGTTGTTTCCACAACCCAGCTGGTTTTCTACATCCCTCATGGGATATAGCCTGAGGACAAAAAATTCCCCTGCAAAATAAATTTTCTCAAACTTTTTTCTGTCACCCATCTGTGGTAGCTTTGGTAGTATTATTTGGTGCCTGTTGGGTGTGGCCTTATACCTCAGCTGGCTTTATACATAGTTTGACTTAAGAATGAAGTACTAGATTCAAATAAGTGAAATTTCTTTTAGAAGATCTTTTTAATAAAGAGAGTAAAAGAAAAAAAGTAAATGAAATGGGAAATGAATTATATCTACCTGTCTATTTATCTATCTATCTATCTATTATTTCTCTCTATTTATTCCTTTCCTGTCAACTTTCAATTTCCCTTCCTTGGTTTGGGAAAAAACCTAGTCAAGGCTTGTGACCTTAGGAAGAAGGGTCTTCTATTGGTTTGGTTAGGAGAGTTCTGCAGTGAGAGGGGAAAGAGAAGGATGTAAAATACAGCACAAAGCTATTTAGAAATATTGGTCAAAATGTTCCCAGTGAGTGGTTTTCCATGGAAGTTCCCGAGAGTTTTTCTTCCTTTTCCCCACACATTTCCCCTTCACACTATAGTACCACATTGAGAAAATAAAATAAAAGGTGTTTCTTTTTTGGTGTCAGCAAAAAAAAAAAACCTTCACCCTCTTCCTTTCTCCCCCAAATCTCTTAGCCTTAGAAGGTTTTGGAGACCCAGTCTGCCTTGGAAATCAACTGATGAGATATCTCATGCCAATCTCTCTGTACTTTTATTCCTTCATAAATTGTCTTAGAGATGCATATTACATTGCATTATGAAAATCTTGCTTATTACCTTGTCCTTGCATAACATATATCAAATGTGGTTGATTTTTTCTTTCATAAAATAGTGAATTTCCTGACCCAATGGGAAAAAAAATTGCTAGAAACTATAATTACGTGTTCAGAATAGTTGTGAAATGCAGATGCTAGAGACATAACAAGCATCTGAAAGTATTATTGCAGTTTGTACAGTTGCCTTTTTGAAAGGCAAGTGCTGAACTTCATCTTCTTAATTTTTATTTTTCAAGCTGAAGCTTGCAGAGAGTGACTATACTGGAAACTGTCACTCCCTTGGATTAGGACCAGTGCCAATGATGTAATTGAAGGGGATAAGGATAAAGATAAAGGTTCCCCACTTAACAGATGATTTATCTCATCAAATGGGATAAATGTAAAAGTCTATCATCTCTTTCTTCACCTTACAGCCTTCATTACTCATCCTGGACCCACCCCATGTTCCTTCAAGTGAGCTATTTCAAGGTTTGCACTCCATGCCCCAGCAGCCTTTCTTTTTACTCTCTCCCATTGAAGCCTTTCACAAACTCCAAACTTTGATCAACCGTTTTTTTCTCCTCCATCTAAGTGTGGGATATTCCCATGAGCACTTAATAACACTAGGTGATCAAGATACTGGGAGGTCTTCAAGGTGCTGGGAGGGGAGTGAGAGGGTTTTACATGTGGGAAAGATGTGAATTGTCATGGTAGGATGTCTGCAAATATGGCTGCCAATTCTTCCCATGTCTGTTGGTTATGTGCCACTCCATTCTCAAGAAGGGGAGCCTATTTCCCTTCCTACTGACACTGTGACTTGCTTTGACCAATAGAACACAGAGAAGATGCAACTGTGAGATCTCAGAGTTCGTTTTTTTTTTAACATATTTATTGGAGTATAATTGCTTTACAATGGTGTGTTAGTTTCTGCTTTATAACAAAGTGAATCAGTTATATATATACATATGTTCCCATATCTCTTCCCTCTTGCGTCTCCCTCCCACCCACCCTCCCTATCCCACCTCTCTAGGTGTTCACAAAGCACTGAGCTGATCTCCCTGTGCTATGCGACTGCTTCCCACTAGCTATTTTACATTTGGTAGTGTATATATGTCCATGCCACTCTCTTCCTTCGTCCCAACTTACCTTTCCCCATCCCCGTGTCCTCAAGTCCATTCTCTAGTAGGTCTGTGTCTTTATTCCTGTCTTGCCCCTAGGTTCTTCATGACCTTTCTTTCTTTTTTTTTTTTTTTAGATTCCATATATATGTGTTAGCATACGGTATTTGTTTTTCTCTTTATGACTCACTTCACTTATGACAGTCTCTAGGTCCATCCACCTCACTACAAATAACTCAGTTTCGTTCCTTTTTGTGACTGAGTAATATTCCATTGTATATATGTGCCACATCTTCTTTATCCATTCATCTGTTGATGGACACTTAGGTTACTTCCATGTCCTGGCTATTGTAAATAGAGCTGCAATGAACATTGTGGTACATGACTCTTTTTGAATTATGGTTTTCTCAGGGTATATGCCCAATAGTGGGATTGCTGGGTCATATGGTAGTTCTATTTTTAGTATTTTAAGGAACTTCCAAACTGTTCTCCATAGTGGCTGTATCAATTTACATTCCCACCAACAGTGCAAGAGGGTTCCCTTTTCTGCAAACCCTCTCCAGCATCTATTGTTTGTAGATTTTTTGATGATGGCCATTCTGACTGATGTGAGATGATATCTCATTGTAGTTTTGAGTTTCATTTCTCTAATGATTAATGATGTTGAGCATTCTTTCATGTGTTTGTTGTCAATCTGTATATCTTCTTTGGAGAAATGTCTATTTAGGTTTTCTGCCCATTTTTGGATTGGGTTGTTTGTTTTTTTGATATTGAGTTGTGTGAGCTTCTTGTAAATTTTGGAGATTAATCCTTTGTCAGTTGCTTCATTTGCAAATATTTTCTCCCATTCTGAGGGTTGTCAGACTTAGGTTTTAAAGAGCATTATTGGCTTCTTGAAATCCAGCATCATGCAAGGGAGCTTGAGCTTCATCAGCTCCTAGAATTTTTAGTCACTGTGGATGTCACCAAATATTGAGAGTAAAGCCATCTTAGAAGTTCAGCTCCAGTCCAACATCCTGTTAAATGTACTGTAATATCATGACCAGCAAACCACCCACCTAGCTGAGCTCAGCCAATCCACGGAATTAAGAAAACTATAAAGCTTGTTGTTGTTTTAAGCCACAAAGACTTGGGATAGTTTGTTAGGCAGCAATAGATAACTGATACAATCACCAAGTCTAAACATGATTTTGCTTGCACATACACTTCCATTCTCAGAGGTGAAATAGAGTGTGGTTTAGTGAAGTAGTTGTTGGGGATGATGGAGCCCTTCTTCAGGTTTTCCCCCACTTACTCCCATACCCTTGTTCAAGAAAAACTGACTGTTAAATGAGGCAAAACTGACTGTATTCAGAGACTCCAGTATAAACTGAGTTTCACTCCAATTAAGACAACATTGACTGAGGTTTTTAAAGGGAGAACAGATAGGGAACAAAAAGGGACCATAGGGAAGTAAAATGGGAAGAGACTAGGGGGGAAAGTGGAAGTAGAAAAATTACAGAAGGAGATAGGCAGATAATTACTGAAAATGGTTTAGCAAGGTGGGTTGGGACAATGTACTTTTTTGCAGTTTGGCAGCTTTGTGTTTTCTTGAGCAAAGATAGCCTGAGGGTTAGGGTTACTTTTAGGATTATGGTCTAGTGCAGGTGGAAGCCAAGTTGAAGTTTGGTCAAGTCTCTTAGCACAGTGTTTAGGCAGGTCCTCTGTGCCATGTGGGAGTTCACAGTTCACATCCCTCCATGCAGATGACCTCAAGTCCTTCTTCAGAGATGAGATAGGGCATGAACTCTGCCTCCACACAGATACATTCTTCATGGGAGGATGAGGTGTTCCTCTATTTAAATTTTCCATCTCTTCTCTTTGCTATCTCCCACTTTATTTCCTTATGGATTTGCTTCATAAAATAGCACTTCTTCCTTCTCTATTTTCTATCATAACCTCTGCAATAGCTCCTCCTCAATATTTCAAGTCTCTCCACTATTATATGATTCTTCTCTCACCTTGAACTCTTTCTAAATTCTTTTCTTTTCTTTGCTTCATGGCTGAGTTCTATGGGTATTATTTACACACACTTTCCTCACTTTTTATCACCTACTCTAAGTAAATTTCCATCTCAATTGAACTTTTGCCAGAACAACTCACCCATGATTTTTGAACTTCCAAATCTAGTGAGAATACTCACCTCACCTGTAAACTTATTTTTCCCAGTGCTTTTGTGGTTTTTCCACTCATCTTTCTCACTGTTTGTTTCCAGTCATGTTTTAACTGCTCATCAATCACTTTTTTTTTTTTAATCACTTTTTTTTTTAATGTAGGGTTGTGGACCACTGTTCTTTATTCAAGCCTCTTTTCTCATTAGACTTTCCCTGATTTAACTCATTTATTATGTTACATGCCGAAGATTATTAATGTATGTTTTTGTTCTAGTCCCTGTTATTGAATTATCCTACTGTCTTTTGAAGCTCTCTGCCTGAATATGTGAGAGGTAATTCAAACTCAGTAATTTCTTGCTACCACCCCTGACACTCGCTAAACCTTGGCTCCTGTGTTTTGTTTGTTAGCATAATCATTTTGCCAGGTCAGAAACATGGGCTTGATCCTACTCTTCTGGACTTCCCCTTACCTTCTGAATCTTATCAGTTTCTGTGTCTTAAATATATTATGATTTCCACCTCTGCTGGTCATTTCCAATTCCACGGCCTTAGCTAAGATCTCTTGCCTAGACAGTTTCAAAAGTCAGTTTTTGAAGTTGCTTTTCTCTTTTATTAATTTTTAATCTCTCTGTATTCATACCAATAATTTTTTTGAAATGAACATTTGATTACATAGTACTTTACACTTCAGCTATACTCAGGGCTCAGCTGAAGCATCATTTCCTGTATGAAGCCTCTGTAGTACTTTCCTTACCACTCTTCACTCTCTTTGCTCTTCCTACTCTACCTTGCACAAACCTCTAGCAATGCACTCAGCCCACCATTTTGCAGTTTACATGTTTTAAGGTCTTAAGGATTGCAGCTTCCGTTGTTGACCTCTAGAGATCTGTGTAAAGAAGCTTGGGCTCAGTCAGCCCCCAGATGTTTCAGTCACAACGGGTGAGAAACCAGATCAGAGTGTGAAACCATCTTAGAAGTTCCAGCCCCAATCAAGCACCCTGAAAGCTAAGTTTCTAGTTTCTTTTGTGAAGGGACTGTTGTTCAATTTTTGATTACCTATCATTTATCAGAGGGGTTGACAAAGTACACCATGGGCTAAATCCAGCATTTCTCCTCTTTTTGTAAATAAAGTTGTTTTGGAACACAGCCATGCCTGGTTGTTTGATGGATTGTCTGTGGCTTGTTTCATGCTACAGTGACAGAGTTGAACAGTCACAACAGAGATCCTATGGCTTACAGTGCCTAAAATATTTACTATTTGGCCTTATAGGGAAAAAGTTTGGTACTTCTGTTTGTGAATGAATGGACATAAAGTGCCATGAAAAGAATAGGTCATATTATGAAAAAAAGAATTGTGTATTATTTTGCAATCATTGTTGCTTTTGTTGTGGTCATCCATTTACAATGCTTGGTGTCAGTTTATTTATCTCTTATAAAAATAAAATACAGTGTGTGTGTGTGAGTTGAAAAAAAAAAGAATGATGTATTACTTAACGGTAACTATAGCTGTTATACAAATTAACCCCAATATTTTTGAATATAAACAAAGTCAAAGTTTCTGTGTAGTGCATATTAACAGTTAACAGGTTAGCAAGATGCCCTCCTCCACACAGTCATTCAGGGAACCTGGTAAATGCAAGTTCTTCAACAGGCAGCTTCCAAAGTAACCTTGGATATGAAGTAGGCTGTGTTCCCAGGAAGGAAAATAGAACAGAATATTATGGTAAGCAGATAGCAAACTCTGCCACACATAGTATCATCATCACTGGTATAATTTTATTAACAAGTGTCTCCTTTATGCGAACACTTGTTCAAGTTAATTTATTAAGCTAATGCTCTTTCACGTTAATTGCTTTAGTAGAAATCTTCTACCAGATATTACGGTGAGGTAAAGGACACTTTAGTGAGAGTGGTGACATTGGTAAGGACTCAGTCGGGGAAGAAAGCAAGTAACTTTTGGAGTATGGAACATTTTGAAGGGAAAGTAGGTGGTTTATTGTAGGGCTTTTGTCAGTCAGAAAAAGAATGGAGGCCTTGAGTTCCTAGGAGGTTGAGGTGAGAAAAGAGAGAGACAGTAAAGGAAATGTGAGGATCTGGAACACAAGCTTCACATCTTTGTCTTGGGCTTCTCAGAACACAAGGTTTCAGGGTACATATGGCAGAGATGATCAGGCATTTTGGGATTGTTTTTGAGGCTACCACAGAGCAGGATCCAATCTCTCTTCAGGCATGACTCACTTTTTTTTTTTTTTTTAGAAATTTCATGTAATGTCTGAAACATTTATATTAACATATTTCCATACAAATAACCCAAAGAAAGTTTAGTATACGTTGTTTTTGTTTGTTTATACTGCAGGTTCTTAATTAGTCATCAATTTCATACACATCAGTGTATACATGTCAATCCCAAACGCCAAATTCAGCATACCACTATCCCCACCCCACCGTGGTTTTCCCCCCTTGGTGTCCACACGTGTGTTCTCTACATCTGTGTCTTAACTTATGCCCTGAAAACTGGTTCATCTGTACCATTTTTCTAGGTTCCACATACATGCATTAATATACGATATTTGTTTTTCTCTTTCTGACTTACTTCACTCTGTATGACAGTCTTTAGCTCCATGCACATCTCAACAAATAACTCAGTTTCGTTCCTTTTTATGGCTGAGTAATATTCCATTGTATATATGTACCACACTTCTTTACCCATTCGTTTGTCGATAGGCATTTAGGTTGCTTCCATGACCTGGTTATTGTAATAGGGCTGCAATGAACATTGGGGTGCATGTGTCTTTTTGAATTATGGTTTTCTCTGGGTATATACCCAGTAGTGGGATTACTGGATCATATGGTAATTCTATTTTTAGTTTTTAAGTAACCTCCATACTGTGCTCCATAGTGGCTGTATCAATTTACATTCCCACCAACAGTGCAAGAGGGTTCCCTTTTCTCCACACCCTCTCCAGCATTTGTTGTTTGTAGATTTTCTGATGATGCCCATTCTAACTGGTGTGAGGTGATACCTCACTGGAGATTTGATTTACATTTTTCTAATAATTAGTGATGTTGAGCAGCTTTTCATGTGCTTCCTGGCTATCTGTGTGTCTTCTTTGGAGAAATGTCTATTTAGGTCTTTTGTCCATTTTTGGATTGGGTTGTTTGTTTCTTTAATATTGAGCTGCATGAGCTGTTTATATATTTTGGAGATTAATCTTTTGTCTGTTGATTCATTTGCAAATATTTTCTCCCATACTAAGGGTTGTCTTATCATCTTGTTTATGGTTTCCTTTGCTGTGCAAAAGCTTTGAAGTTTCATTAGGTCCCATTTGTTTATTTCTGTTTTATTTCCATTACTCTAGGAGGTGGATTAAAAAAAGATCTTGCTGTAACATATGTCAAAGTGTGTTCTTCCTATGTTTTCCTCTAAGGGTTTTATAGTGTCTGAGTCTTACATTTAGGTCTTGAATCCTTTTTGAGTTTATTTTTGTGTATGGTGTTAGGAAGTGTTCTAATTTCATTCTTTTACATGTAGCTGTCCAGTTTTCCCAACTCCACTTATTGAAGAGCTCCACTTATTGTTTTCTCCATTGTATATTCTTGCCTCCTTTATCAAAAAAAAAGAGGTGAACATATGTGTGTGGGTTTATCTCTGGGCTTTCTATCTTGTTCCATTGATCTATGTTTCTGTTTTTGTGCCAGTACCATATTGTCTTGATTACTGTAGCTTTGTAGTATAGTCTGAAGTCAGGGAGTCTGATTTCTCCAGCTCCGTTTTTTTCCTTCAATATTGCATTGGTTATTCAGGGTCTTTTGTGTTTCCATACAAACTTTAAGATGATTTGTTCTAGTTCTGTAAAAAATGCCATTGGTGATTTGATAGGGATTGCATTGAATCTGTAGATTGCTTTGGGTAGTATAGTCATTTTCATAATATTGATTCTTCCAATCCAAGAACATGGTATATCTCTCCATCTGTTGGTATCAACTTTAATTTCATTCATCAGTGTCTTATAGTTTTCTGCATACAGGTATTTTGTCTCCCTAGGTAGGTTTATTCCTAGGTATTTTATTCTTTTTGTTGCAATTGTAAATGGGAGTGTTTCCATAATTTCTTTTTCAGTTTTCTCATCATTAGTGTATAGAAATGCAAGAGATTTCTGTGCATTAATTTTGTATCCTGCAACTTTACCAAATTCATTGATTAGCTATAGCAGTTTTCTGGTGGCATTTTTAGGATTCTCTATGTATAGTATCATGTCATCTGCAAAGAGTGACAGTTTTACTTCTTCTTTTCCACTTTGTATTCCTTTTATTTCTTTTTCTTCTCCGATTGCCATGGCTAGGACTTCCAAAACTATGTTGAATAATAGTGGTGAGAGTGGATATCCTTGTCTCATTCCTGATCTTAGAAGAAATGCTTTCAGGTTTTCACCATTGAGGATGATGTTGGCTGTGGGTTTGTCATATATGGTCTTTATTATGTTGAGGTAGGTTCCCTCTATGCCCACTTTCTAGAGAGTTTTTATCATAAATAGGTGTTGAATTTTGTCAAAAGATTTTTCTGCATCTATTGAGATGATCATATGGTTTTTATTATTCAATTTGTTAATATGGTGTATCACATTGATTGATTTGCGTATATTGAATAATCCTTGCATCCCTGGGATAAATCCCTCTTGATCATGGTGTATGATCCTTTCAATGTGTTGTTGGATTCTGTTTGCTCGTATTTTGTTTAGGATTTTTGCATCTATATTCATCAGTGATATTGGTCTGTAATTTTCTTTTTCTGTAGTATCTTTGACTGGTTTTGGTATAAGGGTGATGGTGGCCTCATAGAATGAATTTGGGAGTGTTCCTTCCCCTGAAATTTTTTGGAAGAGTTTGAGAAGAATGGGTGTTAGCTCTTCTCTAAATGTTTGAGAGAATTCACCTGTGAAGCCATCTGGTCCTGGACTTTTTTGTTGTTGGAAGATTTTTAATCACAGTTTCAATTTCATTACTTGTGATTGGTCTGTTGATACTTTCTATTTCTTCCTGGTTCAGTCTTGGAAGGTTATACCTTTCTAAGAATTTATCCGTTTCTTCCAGGTTGTCCTGTTTATTCGCATAGAGGTGCTTGTAGGTGTCTCTTAAGACGCTATGTATTTCTGTGGTGTCTGTTGTAACTTCTCCTTTTTCATTTCTAATTTTATTGATTTGAGTCCTCTCCCTCTTTTTCTTGGTGAGTCTGGCTAATGGCTTATCAATTTTGTTTATCTTCTCAAAGAAACAGCTTTTAGTTTTATTGATCTTTGCTATTTTTTTCTTTGTTTCTATTTCATTTATTTCTGCTCTGATGTTTATGATTTCTTTCATTCTGGTAACTTTGGGTTTTGTTTTTTCTTCTTTCTCTAGTTACTTTAGGTGTAAGGTTAGATTGTTTATTTGAGATGTTTCTTGTTTCTTGAGCTAGGCTTGTATAGCTATAAACTTCCCTCTTAGAACTGCTTTTGCTGCATCCCATATGTTTTGGATCATCGTATTTTCATTGTCATTTGTCTCTAGATATTTTTAAATTTCCTCTTTGATTTCTTCAGTGATCTCTTGGTTATTTAGTAACGTATTGTTTAGCTTCCATGTGTTTGTGCCTTTTACATTTTTTCCCCTGTAATTCATTTCTAATCTCATAGCATTGTGGTCAGAAGAGGTGCTTGATATGATTTCAATTTTCTTAAATTTACTGAGGCTTGATTTGTGACCCAAGATGTTATCTAGCCTGGATAATGTTCCATGTGCACTTGAGAAGAAAGTGTAATCTGCTGTTTTTGGATGGAATGTCCTATAAATATCAATTAAATCTATCTGGGCTATTTTGTTATTTAAAGCTTCTGTTTCCTTATTTATTTTCATTTTGGATGATCTGTCCATTGGTGTAAGTGAGGTGATAAAGTCCCCCACTATTATTTTGTTACTGTCGATTTCCTCTTTTATAGCTGTTAACAGTTGCCTTATGTATTGAGGTGCTCCTATGTTGGGTGTATATATATATTTATAATTGTTATATCTTCTTCTTGGATTGATCCCTTCATCATTATGTTCTGTCCTTTCTTACCTCTTGTAACATTCTTTATTTTAAAGTCTATTTTACCTAATATGAGTATAGCTACTCCAGCATCCTTTTGTTTTCCGTTTGCATGGAATATCTTTTTCCATCCCCTCACTTTCAGTCTGTATGTGTCTCTAGGTCTGAAGTTGGTCTCTTGTAGACAGCATATATATGGGTCTTGTTTATGTATCCATGCAGCAAGCCTGTGTCTTTTGGTTGGAACATTTAATCCATTAATGTTTAAAGTAATTATCGATATGTATGTTCCTGTGACGATTTTCTTAATTGTTTTGGACTTGTTTTTGTAGGCCCTTTTCTTCTTTTGTTTCCCACTTCGAGAAGTTCCTTTAGCATTTGTTGTAGAGCTGGTTTGGTGGTGCTGAATTTTCTTAGCTTTTGCTTGTCTGTAAAGCTTTTGATTTCTCCATCGAATCTGAATGAGATCCTTGCCGGGTATAGCAATCTTGGTTGTAGGTTTTTCCCTTTCATCACTTTAAGTATATCATGCCCCTCCCTTCTGGCTTGTAGAGTTTCTGCTGAGAAATCAGCTGTTAACCTTATGGGAATTCTCTTGTATGTTATTTTTCATTTTTCCCTTGCTGCTTTCAATAATTTTTCTTTGTCTTTAATCTTTGCCAGCTTGATTAGTATGTGTCTCGGCATGTTGCTCCTTGGGTTTATCCTCTGTGGGACTCACTGTGCTTCCTGGACTTAGGTGGATATTTCCTTTCCCATGTTAGGGAAGTTTTCAACTATAATCTCTTCAAATATTTTCTCGGGTCCTTTCTCTCTCTCTTCTCCTTCTGGGACCCCTATAATGCGAATATTGTTGCATTTAATGTTGTCCTAGTGGTCTCTTAGGCTGTCTTCATTTCTTTTCATTCTTTTTTCTTTATTCTGTTCCACAGCAGTGACTTCCACTATTCTGTCTTCCAGGTCACTTATTCGTTCTTCTGCCTCAGTTATTCTGCTATTGATTCCTTCTAGTTTTTATTTCAGTTATTGTATTTTTCATCTGTTTGTTTGTTCTTTAATTCTTCTAGGTCTGTGTTAAACATGTCTTGCATCTTCTCTATGTTAAACATTTCTTCATCTTTGCTATCTTTGCCTGCATCGTTTTTCCGAGGTCCTGGATCATCTTCACTATCATTATTCTGAAATCTTTTTCTGGAAGGTTGCCTACCTCCACTTCACTTAGTTTTTTTCCTGGGGTTTTATCTTGTTCCTTCATCTGGTACATAGCCCTCTGCCTTTTAATTTTGTCTATCTTTCTGTGAATGTGGTTTTTCTTCCCTAGCTTCCAGGATTGTAGTTCTTCTTGCTTTTGTTATCTGCCCTCTGGTGGATGAGGCTATCTACGAGGCTTGATGGGAGGGACTGATGGTGGGTAGATCTGGGTGTTGCTCTGGTGGGCAGAGCTCAGTAAAACTTTAATCCACTTGACTGTTGATGGGTGGGCCTGGGTTCCCTCCCAGTTCGTTGTTTGGCCTGAGGCAACCCAACACTAGAGCCTACCTGGGGTCTTTGGTGGGGTTAATGATAGACTCTGGGAGGGCTCACGCCAAGGAATACTTCCCTGAACTTCTGCTACCAGTGTCCTTGTCCCCATGGTGAGCCACAGCCTCCCCCACCTCCTCCCGTCTCTGCAGGAGACCCTCCAACACTAGCAGGTAGATCTGGTTCAGTCTTCCCTGGTGTCACTGCTCCTTCCCCTGGGTCTCAATGCACACACTACTTTGTGTGTGCCCTCCAAGAATAGAGTCTCTGTTTCCCCCAGTCCTGTCAAAGTCCTGCAATCCATTCCCACTAGGCTTCACTGTCTTATTCTCTAGGAATTCCTCCTCCCATTGCTGGACCCTCAGGTTGGGAAGCCTGACTTGAGGCTCACAACCTTCACTCCAGTGTGTGGACTTCTGTGGTATAAGTGTTCTCCCGTCTGTGAGTCACCCACCCACCATTTATGGGATTTGATTTTACTGTGATTGTGCCCCTCTTACTGTGTCATTATGGCTTCTCCTTTGTCTTTGCATGTGAGGTATCTTTTTTGGTGAGTTCCAGTGTCTTCCTGTCAATGATTGTCCAGCAGCTAGTTGTGATTCTGGTGTTCTCACAAGAGGGAGTGAGAGCACGTCCTTCTACTCCGCCATCTTGGCTCCTCTCCTCCTCACTTTTCTTTTGAACAGTTCCCCAAATAATAGCAATAGCAAAAGTAATGGAGAAAGCAGATTACAGAGTTCTAGAATTTCGATGATGGGAATGTGAAAACTATTAAATTGAAAATGCTTTCTTCTGGCAGATCAGGCCATTGTTGTATGCTGTATGATCAGGCTGTTGTATGCTCATTGAGTTCTGGGGCTCACTGAGGTTGAAACTTGGAGAAAAAAAATGCAGGAAAGATAAACTAATTCCTCAAAAGGGAAGTTCTCTCTCTTTTGACATTAGCGGGGAAAAAGAGGGTGAGGTAAGAAATAAGGAATTTTAAAGAATTCTTTTCTGTCTAGAAATTTCAGGTTCCCAAATGTTCCATGAACTAATTAAACATGTACTGAACCATAAAAGAAAAGCTAAGATATATTCCCTCAAGTAGTTTAAATTTTTTATTTTATTAAAAAAATAAAGTATAGTTGATTTACAATATTATATTAATTTCATGTGTACAACAGAGTGATTTAATATTTTTATAGATTATATTCCATTTAAAGTTTTTATAAAATATTGGCTTTATTCCCTGTACTGTGCAATATATCATTGTAGCTTTGGCTATTTGAGGTCTTTTGTAGTTCCATATAAATGTTAGAATTATTTGCTCTAGTTCTGTGAAAAATGTCATGGGTATTTCAATTAAGATTTCATTAAATCTAGATTACTTTGGGCAGTATAGATATTTTAATAATATTAATTCTTCCAATTCATGTACATGGGATATCTTTCTATTTCTTTATATTACCTTCAATTTCCTTGATTAATGTTTTGTAGTTTTCCGAGCATAGATCTTTCACCACCTTGGTTAAGTTGATTCATATATATATATATATATATTTTTTTTTTTTTGATGTGATTTTAAATGGGATTGTTTTCTTGCTTTCTCTTTCTGATGGTTCCTGTTTAGTCTGTGGAAAAGCAAAACATTTCTGTATACTAATCTTGTGACCTGAAATTTTACTGAATTCATTTATTAGTTCTAATAGTTTTTTGTCAGAGACTTTAGGTATACTATATATAGTATCATGTTATCTGTAAATAGTGACAGTTTTACTTCTTCCCTTCCAATTTGGATTCTTTTATTTCTTTTTCTTGTTTGATTGCTGTGTCTAGGACTTCCAAAACTGTGTTAAATAGAAGTGACAAGAGAGGGTATTTTTGTCTTGTTCCTGATTTTAGAGAAAAAGCTTTCAGCTTTTCACCATTGAGTATGATGTTATCTGTGGGTTTGACATATATGACCTTTATTATGTTGAGATATATTTCCTGTACACCAACTTTGATAAGAGTTTTTATCATGAATGGGTATTGAATTTTGTCAAATCCTTTTTCTGTGTTTATTGAGATGATCATGTGATTTTTATACTTCATTTTGTTGATGTGGTGTATCATATTGATCGATTTGCAGATATTGAACTATGCTTGCATCCCTGGAATAAATCCCACTTGATCTTGGTGTATGATCTTTTAAATATATTGTTGAATTCAGTTTGCTAATATTATGTTGAGGATTTTTGCATTTATATTCATCAGAGATATTGGCCTCTAATATTCTCCTTTTTATAGAATATTTGTCTTGTTTTTATGTCAGCATAATGATGGCCTTGTAGAATGATTTTGGGAATTTATTCATCCCAATTTATTAATTTCTTCTAGCTTTCCCAATATGTTCATATACAACTGTTTGTAGTATTCTCTTATGATTTTTTGTATCTCTGTGATATTGATTATTGCAGTTTATTTGGTTTATTTTCTTATTTTTTTTTATTTGTGTCCTCTCTATTTTCTCCTGGTGAACCAGGTTAAAGATCAATTCTGTTTATCTTTTCAAAAAACCAGCTCTTGGTTTCATTGATTATTTTCTGTTAGTTTTTTGGTCTCTATTTTATTTATTTCCTCTCTGATCTTTATTATTTTCTTCCTTCTGCTGACTTTGGATTTTGTTCTTCTTTTTCTAACTCCTTTAGATGGTATGCTAGATTGTTTGTTTGAGATTTTTCTTGTTTCTTGACATAGACCTCTATTGTTATAAACTTCCCTCTGAGAACTGCTTTTACTGTGTCCCACGGATTTTGGAAGTTGTGTTTTTACTTTCATTTGTCTTGAGGTATTTTCTGATTTCTTTTTTGATTTCATCATTGATCCACTGATTTTCTTCAGTAGCATATTGTTTAATATCCATGTGTTTGTGTTTTCCCCATTTTTCTTCCTGAAATTGATTTCTAGTTTCATTCCTTTATGGTCAGAAAAGATGCTTAATATAATTTCTATCCTCTTAAATTTGTTGAGACTTGTTTTGTGACCTGGAATGTGATCTACCCTGGAGAACTTTCTGTATGCACTTGAAAGGAATGTGTATTCTGCTGTTTTTGAATGGAATGTCCCACAGTCATCTATTAAGTCCAACTGGTCTAATATGTCATTTAAGGCCACTGTTTCCTTATTGATTTTCTTTCTGGATAATCGGTCCACTGATGTAAGTGGGGTGTTAAAGTTCCCTACTAATATTACATTACAGTCAACTTTTCCCTCAATTTCTACCTTTATATCTGTTAATATTTGCTTTGTATATTTAGGTGCTTTTTTATTAGATGAATATATATTAATGAGTACTATATCCTCTTCTTGTATTTATCCTTTATCATTATATAATGCCCTTCTTTGTTATATATTTCTTCTCTTGTTACAGATTTCATTTTAAAGTTTATTTTGTCTGCTGTGAGTATTGCTAGCCCAGTTTTCTTTTCATTTACATTTTCATGGAATACCTTTTTATATTCCCTGACTTTCAGTTTGTGTGTGTCTTTAGCTCTCAAGTGAGTCTCTTGTATGTAGCATATAGATGGGTCTCTTTTTTTTTTTTTATCCAATCAGCCACGCTATGCCTTTTGATTGGAACATTTAGTGCACTGACTTTTATTTTTTTTATTTTTGCAGTACGCGGCCTCTCACTGTTGTGGCCTCTCCCCTTGCGGAGCACAGGCTCTGGACACACAGGCTCAGCGGCCATGGCTCACGGGCCCAGCCACTCCGTGGCATGTGGGATCTTCCCAGACTGGGGCACGAACCTTTGTCCCCTGCATTGGCAGGCGGACTCTCAACCACTGCACCACCAGAGAAGCCCTGCACTGACTTTTTTATTGAATTATAGTTGATGTGTAATAAGTAACAGGGTACAATATAATGATTCATAATTTTTAAAGGTTATATTCCATTTGTTGTTATTATAAAATATTAGCTATATTCCCCATGTTGTGAAATACTTCCTTGTAGCTTATTTTATACCTAACAGTTTGCACCTTTTAATCTGCTACCCTTATATTGCCCCTCCCTTTTCCCTCTCCCCACTGGTAACTAGTAACTTGTTCTCAATATCTGTGAGTCTGTTTCTTTTTGTTATATTCAGTAGTTTGTTGTATTTTTTAGATTCCACATATGTGCTATCATACAGTATTTTTCTTTCTCTGTCTGACTTATTTCACTCAGCATAATGCCTTCCAAGTCCATCCATGTTGCTGCAAATGGCAAAATTTCATTTTTTTTATGGCCGAGCAATATTCCATTGTGTGTATATATATATATATATATATATATATATATATATATATATATATATATATCACATCTTCTTTATCCATTCATCTGTTGATGGACACTTAGGTTGATTCCATATCTGAGCAATCTTAAATAATGCTGCTATGAACATTGGGATGCATGTATTTTTCAAATTTGTGTTTTTGTTTGTTTCAGATGTATACCCAGGAGTGGAATTGCTGGGTCATTCATATGGAGTTTATTGACATTTAAAGTGATTCATAGGTATGTACTTATTGCTATTTTCTTACTTGTTTTCTGGTTGTTTTTGTAGTTCTTTTCAGTTTCCTTTTTCTTCTTTTAGTCTCTTCTACTGTTTGATGATTTTCTTTAGTGATACGATTGTATTGCTTTCTCTTTTGTTTTTGTGTAACTGTTGTAGATTTTTGATTTGTCGTTACCATCAGGTTCATATATGTTGATTTATAATTATATATACTTATTTTAGACTGATAGTCATTTAAGTTCAAACATGTTCTAAAAGATCTACATTTTTTATTCCCCCCCCCCACATTTTGTGGTTTTGCTGTCATTTTTCACATCTTCATGTTTATCCCTTAACTGTTTATTCTAGTATAGTTGATTTTTGCAATTTTTATTTTTACTAATGGGATTTTTTTTCTTTCCTATAAATTTTTATTTCTTGTAGCTTTTTCTCTTCTATTAGGGAAGAACCTTTAACATTTCTTTTGGGGTCAGTTTAGTATTGATGAACTCTTTTAGTTTTTGCTTGTCTGAGGAGTTCTTTATGGTCCCTCAATTCTGAATGATAACCTTGCTGGATAGAGTATCCCAGGCTGTAGGTTTTTTCCCTTTCAGCCCTTTAAGTATATCATGCCACTCCCTTCTGGCCTGCAATGTGTCTGCAGAAAAATCAGCTGATAGCCTTATGGGTGTTCTCATGTTACTCTTTGTTTTTCTCTTGCTGCCTTTAGAATTCTCTATCTTTAATTTTTGCCATTTTTATTATTATATATCTTGGTGTGGGTCTGTTTGGATTTATCTTGTTTTTGACTCTCTGTACTTTCTGTATCTGGATATACATCTTTTTTTCTTCAAGCTTGGGAAGTTTTCAGCCATAATTTAATCAAATATATTTTTGGCCCCTTTCTCTCTCTCTTCTCCTTCTTAGATCCCTATCATGTGAATATTAGTATGTTTGATATTGCCTCAGAGGTCCCTTAAACTATCCTCATAAAAAAAAAAAACTGTTTTACTTTTTGCTGCTCTGATTGGTTGATTTCCACTATTCTATCTTCCAGACTGCTTATGCATTTTTCTATATCACCTAGTCTGCTGTTAATTTTTTCTAGAGTATTATTCATTTCAGTTATTGTGTTTTTTAGTTCTGTTTCTTTTTTGTATTTTCTAGTTCCTTGTTAAAGTTCTCACTTTGTTCATTTATTCTTTTCCTGAGTTTGTTAGCATTTTTATTACTACTGCTTTGAACTCTTTATTTAGTAAATTATTTATCTCTGTTTCATTAGGGTTTTTTTCAGGTTTCTTTCTCATTCTCTTGTTTGAAACATTCTTCTATCTTCTCATTTGTTTAAATTTATTTGCCTCTATGAAATTAGGTGAAAGAGTTACCTGTCCTGGTCTTGAAGGGTTGTACTTTGTGGGAGCATCCCTATGCGGTCTGTATGTGGCCAGTGACTTTGGTGGGAGAGCAGAATCTTAAGTGAGCATGGGTCATGTCTTATCCCTGGGTGTGCTGACAGCTGCCATCTTGATGTGAGGTATGGCTAGAGCCAGATCCAGGTGTGAACTGAGGCTTATCCTGTGCTCAGTGACAGTCACTGCCTTTTGAGGTGGTTGGGGCCCAAAGGGTTGGAGCAAAACTCCTGAGGGTTGGATCCAAGCAGGTTTCATTTCCTCTATGTATATGTGTACCCTCTTTGGGAATGGCAGCATCCAGCCTAGTGGAAAGCAATGTTGGAGCAAGAGAGGCTGGAGCAGGCATCTGGTGTGAGCTGGGCTGCAGGCTGGTGTGGTCCCAGCGAGCCAGTCAGAGCTTCAGGCAGTTTTCAATCTGCTTCCTCCATGCTCTTCCTGGGAGTAAGCAAGCATGTACATACACTCTTGCATGTATGAGCAGAGTCTCACTTTCTTATAGTTGTTTTCAAACCAGCTAAGTGGACC
Organism: Tursiops truncatus; assembly: GCF_011762595.2. Classification (NCBI taxonomy): domain Eukaryota; kingdom Metazoa; phylum Chordata; class Mammalia; order Artiodactyla; family Delphinidae; genus Tursiops; species Tursiops truncatus. Next base: position 127,955,472 of record NC_047037.1, on the reverse strand, counting down.
CCTTTTCCCAGCATTGAACCCCATGGTTGTGGTGCCCAATATGTAGCTTGAACCATTCACTCCCCAGGGAGGATCTCTGAGCCTGTGGTAGCCACCCACCACTTCCACTGATGTGGGTCTCAATCTGATTGCTTCTCTACCCTTCTTACTCGACTCCAAGTGGATCCTTCTTTACAGCCTTTGTTGTAGAAGAGCTTTCCTGCCAGTCTTGTTTCCAGTGAGAGTTGCTTCACATGTAGATGTATTTTTGATGTGTTTTTGGGGGAGGTGAGCTCACCATCTTTCCACTCTGCTATCTTGATCTTTCTCCTCCTTCAAGCAGTTTAGAGACATCACTTCACAATATAGGACAATATATAATGAAGCATAAATGTGTGGGATTCATTGTAAATATATGGTGAATTCTCTGCAGAAATAAGAGGAGGAACAAATCGTTATTTATTGCAAAAATAATGTTGAACAGGAAACCACCCCAAAACTTATTAGCTCAAAACAAAAATTATTAGTTCTCAGAAATTTACAGTTTGGCTGGGTATCTTTTAATCTAGGCCAAATACATCTGCCCTTGGCTGGGCTTATACAAATAGTGGGTCAGCTGATTGAGGATGGCCTCAGCCAGAAGAACATAGCTCTATTCCATGTGTTCTCTCAACCTCTAGCCTCCTTTCTGAGCTTGTTCTAGAAGGAATTTATCTATTACAGCCATTGTCAAACTTTTTGATCTCAGGAACCCTTCATATTCTTAAAATTATTGAAGATCCCAAAGACCTTTGATTTAGGTTGGTTATAGCTATCAATATTTACTGTATTATAAATTAAAATGGAAAAATTAAAAGTCTTTATTGCTACATTACAAATAACAATAATAAACAAAAGTAATAAAAAGCAATAATAAAAATTTTTAACATAAATGACACATATTTGTGAAAAATAACTATATTATTCAAAATAGAATATTGAGAAAGTGGCATTATTTTAAATTTTCCACAAATCTTTTTATTGTCTGGATTAATAGAAGTTAAACTCTCTTATCTACATCTGCATTGAATCTATTATGATATGACTCTATGCAGATCTTTAGATGGAAGGGGGAGGAAATTGTAGACTCTCTAAAAGGGTCTTGGGGACCCCTAGGATTCCTTGGGCCATAGTTGGAGAACTGCTCTATTCAAGTTCTCTATAGAATTTATCATGGGAATCTTTGGGAAAAGAGTTAAAAATGTAAAAAAAAAAAAAAAACATATAACAAATTCCCCACCCCCAAAACTGGCTATTCACGGTGAATGTTTTAAAAAAAAAAAGTTTCCTCTAATTTGTTGTAACAAGAACAACAAAAAAAAATCTATGATGTTTGGGCCAGTGCCCCAAATCACTTAGTCTTCATGCCAAAAATGCAACAAATAAGAATTTTAATCATGGGAAAAAGTTTCAAAGGATCTGACTAAATGCCTAGTTTGAATTTGATAAAACTGTGATCTTAACTCCCATATACCATGCTTTATTGAAGGGATATTTTTTTCGTCACTCAAAAAATTCCAGCCAATTTCATTGAGATTCTTCATGTTCCAGAAACTTCCTCAAAGCTGACCTTTCATTCTCTGGTGAGCTGGGCAAGAATTTCTCAGAAATCAAAAGCCTGACTGCTCAGTCAGATTGGGAGTGGCATTTCCTAACATTTTGATTGGAAAAGAAAACTTGAGTTCTAAAAAATTCATTTCAGAAAGAATGAGCTGAAGTTTCTTTGCCTGATGCCATTTACAAAGCTCATTACAAATTCTTAAACTAATGCAGTTGATGAAGAAAGTGAATTATTAGTTCTGGTTTTATAATTCCATTACAGTATCCATATCTTTCTGTTCCATTTCAAAAAATAGATTCTAATATTAGTATGCAGCCCAACCCTTATTTTAAGTTACGGATTATAGAATAAATGAATTTAAATAACAAGTATCTTAAAATCTAATTTTAAAGCATAGAAAATTTTAAAATTAAAAAAGCACACAGAAGGAAAGATAATCACATACAATCTTACACAAAAGCTACCACTGTTACCAGTTGATTTTTTCCCCCAATATTATTTAATTTTTGCTGGTATCATTAATACAAAGTTATTTTACATTAACTTTACACCTTTCCTTTTTACTTAAAATACATGATGGTCTTTTTTCCCTTTCCTCTATGAATAAACACAGAGACAGTTTAAAAAAAAAAACAACAAAACACATATACAGCCTACTTACTAAGAGGAGTTCTATCTTTATATGTAAACAATGACTTGTAAAAGGCATTAAAAGTGACCTCAGAGGAAGAGATATGAACAGTCCCTAGGAAGCCTTAGATCCTCCCAGGCAACGATGGCTGTGCGTTTCCTTCCTATTACCCTTGAGAGGGACGTGTGGTTTGTGCAGTCCTCCGGGTTGACCCCTCCTGGGAGAATAATTCTGTCATTTCCATTAGGAAGATGATTTATTGAGGGCAGTTCCTTTTTAGGATTGGACAGGAAAATCACCCTTGCAACCTGATGATGCTTATTTCCTCTGCAAAGCCCTTCAATGACGAGGTTGTAGCAATTACGTTGGCCTTAAACGGAATCACAGGCACCTCTCTAATTCCTTCTGTAATCTTATCTGGTAACACAAAGGTAACCACTGTGTCTTCGTGGTTTGGGGTGGATGTAAAGCAGGGAATGTAGCTCCCAGATTTCTCACAAGAGAGCATCCAGCCCAGTAACAGATATGCCCTTAGGCCATGCTGGAAAAGCCAGATGCTGGACAGTGGGTATTATAATTGCACATGCCCTTGTAAAAGTGAATATGGTTACAGCTGGAAAATAATTTTCTATCAAGGCACATGGCCAGACATTTTGCTTCCATCTACTGATATCTCCACCTATTCCCTTTATTTCTCATTGAACTTCAGGGAACTCAATGATTCAGTCCCCGTTTTTCAAAAACTGTTCCTTTAGGTACAGTCAAGGGATGCCCCTCTGCATCCCAGTAGAGGGCAGTTTCCTCAAGCCTACAGTAGTACATCATTGCTAAGCTCCCCTCACTTCTTGGATGTGGTTGTTCAGACCTTGTCCTGGAGAAAAGTAAACTTGTAGTCAGGTTACATGATTACACTGGCTACACGGCAGCTTGGGTTGTGCTAAACTGGTCATTCACACAGATACTTGCCTTAAAAAATAAAAGTGAATGCAGTTGTGGTTGTGAGGAATGAGTGCTGCAGGGAGAGTAAAGAGATCTGGGTCCTGGTCTTGGATTTGTCACTAAATAGCTATGTAATATTAAGCAAGTCACTTTAGTTCAATTCTGCATCTGCAATGAGGCATTTTGAACAGTATGACCTAAAATTTTTAGATACGGGAGAATTTTCCTATAATATCTTTAAAGCTCCAATAAAAATATATTTCAAGGCTGAGAGTTTGAAGTTAAAGAAATGACGCTATATATTAAGTAACATTAATTCAAATAGTTTAACTGATTCACAATATCAACTTTATAGATTGTCACCAGTCTATGGGAGTCAGACTAAATCATCTTTTAACTTAGGAAAATTCAACAGGGCATGACATTTGGGAGTGAGAAGTGTTTTCTGACCCTGCATTGGCTTCTCCCTAGCTGTCGGACTTTGGGTGAATAACCTTAACTTTCTGATTCTCAGTTTTCTCATGAGCAAGATGAGTGGGGTGGGCTAGATCAACATTTGCCCAAAAAGGACCAGTAGTTGAATAAGTTTGGGGAAAGATAAGCAGGGGTCTATACTGCAGCAAGTCTTGAACTCTTTCCACAGGGTCATCTAACACTTATTTAATGGGATCCCTTTCCCAGAGTGACAGTCGGAACATTGAACAACTGATCAGCCTGTCACTGATCCATCAGAATGAATTCTGGCAGCTCTGAATCCACTCTGGAGGCCCCCAGTGGAATCTGCCAATTGTTGCTGGGTCCTGGGGAGGCCTAGAGAGAAGCTGGATTACCAGGGAGAGTGGGCCCTGGTCCAATGCCTGTTTATTAGTCTCTATGGAATTATGTCAGTATTTTCACAATTGACATGGCACCATAGTAAGTACACACTATCACATTTGCACTGCTCTAGGGTGAAGTGGCCTCTCTAACTTTTTCTCTCAAAACATGATGGCTAGACAAGCAGCAGCAGCAGCAGCAGCAGCCCCTGGGAGCTGCTTAAAAAGGAAAATTCCTGGGTTCCACTTGAGATCTCCCAAATCCAAATCTGCATTTTGACACGATCCCCAGGTGATCAGTGTGCCCCTTACAATTTTGGAAGTGATGGTATACAAAATAGGCCTCAATTACTTATAATGCACAGAGATTTTGGCTGGTGCCCACAGGCAATCACAAAAGAGTGCAGGTTTTCACTGAGAAGGAAAAGACAAATAGTTTCTGCTGAATCCGAGGACTCCTTTCCCTGCTGGTTGCCAGACACTGAGAGCATGTTTATTTTTTAGTTTCCTCTGCTGTCCCTGGTGACTGTGTACCATTGGCTTCTCCTCTGTTTCCCTGTGGTTATTATTAACCAGGCAAGTACTCCTGAGTCTTTCCTTCTCATAATTAGATGGGTTCTAGGTGGGTTCTTGATGGGCTCAAGGCTCTATCTTCTCAAATTCTAAGTCTAGGAACTGACTCTCCTTAGCTGGCTTTGGGATGATGGCCAAGCCATTTAACCCTCCTGGATTTTAGTCCTCTCAATTGTAAAATGGCCTCTCAGGCAGGGATGTCTATGTCATTTTCAGGACACAACTGAAAGTGAAAATGCAGGGTCCCTCATTCAAAAAAGAAAATTTACGAAGTTCAGTTGAAAGAGTAAAATATACAGCTTTTTCCTTAAAAAATATTCTGTTACTTATAAAATGAAATAGGAGTAATAGTGATAAATGTATAACAGCATGAACTTGCAAATATAAAATACAGTATTTCTGTGCCAGAATAAAATAATAATACTACATCTTTTCCATGAAATGTGATGATCTTTAAATTTCCCTTCCGAAGCCTGCAGATACCTGCTTTGCAATGTTGCAGCCGTTTTCAAAACCAGAGGCTCTAAACTCTGACAAATCTAATAGCTCCCTGATATGTCTTATTGCAATGTCCACTTTGACTTTGTAATAATTTACTGACAAAGTTTATTGCTTGTGTACTGGAAGTTTCTGTCCCTATGCTAGTCCAGAGAGTTAATAGCTGTGCAGATGCTGTGAGGATGAGCTCCAGGCAGGGTCAGACCAACTGCTTTCCCACTGAGGGTCCTTCCCCTGTGGGAGGCCCTCCTTTCCTCCAGGGCTGCAGCCACTGCTGTCACTGCTGCTATTGCTGCCACTGTCAATGCCAATGTGGGTCCCGATCTTACCACGGCTGCTCCTGGAGGCCCTGAGGAGCCCAGAGCTACCCCAGGTGTGCACAATGATTAGCCAGGCCAGATGCTCCACGCTGCCCACTTCCAGCAGTGATGGGCTGAGCTCACCTCCTAAGCCCGCACATGTGCTGGCTGCTTCCCAGTGGGTTGTAACTCCTCTGCTCATGCACATGCTTCATGGTCCCAGTGGGCTCAGCTTACACAACTCAGGTTCAAAGTTTGGATTATTAATAATTTCAAGAAGGCAATAGCAGTATATTAAACCAAGTGCTGGGCCTCTTCTGAGAGTGAGACCCCGTGTAACTACACAGGTATAACACCCATGAAGGCCGTCATGCTGGAAGGTGTGATGGAAATTATGCTTCCAAATTGGATCTGTATCATTATTTTTTTAACATCTTTATTGGAGTATAATTGCTTTACAATACTGTGTTAATTTCTGCTGTATAACAAAGTGAATCAGCTATACATATACATATATCTCCATATCTCCTCCCTCTTGTGTCTCCCTCCCACCTTCCCTATCCCACCCCAAAGAGAATCCTCTGTATCATTATTGATTCAAATAAGCCATTCATTATTTATTTATTTATTTGGTTGGGGGGGGGGGGTGCTGCACCGCATGGCATGCAGGATCTTAGTTCCACCACCAGGGGGAATCGAACCCATGACCTCTTCATTGGAAGAGCAGAGTCTTAACTGCTAGACTGCCAGGGAAGTCCCTCACTCTTTATTAATGTACCATGTTTATAACCTTTCTTATGGAGCCATTGATATTCATAATGATGGATTCAAATGAAACATTTAAGAAATTGCTTTTGCCATTAGAAATTTATTCTAAAGGAAAAATTAATCAAATTTTAATTAATAAAATTAAAAATCCATGATCTGAAGAATATATTAATTTCTTGATTAAGCAAGTACTTTTCTGTAGGAGGTTAAAGACACTTAACATAATTAAACTCAGGCTAATTTTCTTTGTGAATCTGGAAGTCTGAACCAGGCCTTTAATAAATAGTGAATGAATGAATAAAAATCTTGAGGAAAATGTGGAGAAAACCTAAGTTCTAGGAAGTTAGAAATTGGATCAGATGTTCTAGAATGGTGGTTTTCAAACTATGTTTTGCATTGAGAAATCACTTTGGGAGCTCAAGAAAAAGGCAAATATCCATGTCTCTGCTCCTCAGAGAGTTCTTATGGAACAGGTCTGGGATGAGACCCTGGGATTTGTATATTTAATAAGGATGCCAGGTGATTCTGACTCAGGTGGTCGGTGTACCAGCAAATTGAGTGTTTTAAGTCAGCATAGAGGTTCTGGATTTTATACCCTAGCAAAACCAGACCAAGAAATTAATGGAATTGGGCAGACCATGATGGATAGGGCAAGAATTTTCCTGCCTGGCTCTGAACTAAAAGAGTACCTACCCCTTTAGTTATTTTTATCTCCAGATATTGATATTTTTATGGCCTTCCAATTTTATCTAGGAGCTTGAATTCATCTAGAAAAGGTATCTGGGAGGTGGGCTATGCTTTTGAAAGACATATGCTTAAATCGGGTAATGGTGTGAGAAGGAGGTGAAAGGAAAGAAGAATGAGGAGAAGAAAGGAGGAGAAATGAAACTCAAAGATTGGAAGAAAACATTAATTCCATTATGTATATTTATTGTATGTCTGTTTTGTTATAAGAACTATATTAGACCCTGGGGAATTATAAATTGAAAAGACCCAGTTCTTAGAAGAAGGTGCCCATGTTATTTTCCTTCCCAGCAATTCTGTCTACTCACCCCCACTCCCATCTTACTGCCCTTCTTCCCATCTTAAGAGAATCAAGATTAATAAAGGAGAGAGGAAGAAGATGAAACAAGGGCAACGAAAAATTCTGTACAAGTTGTTCTTGCCTGTTGTTGTGTCTCATCCAAGTTCAAACATTTTTGTATTTCCATTTTTATTTTGAGCTACCAGGAAAGAGGTGAATTTTTACATCTCTTCCTTCATCTGGACTCTATTTAGTTGCTACAAATTGATATTTTCTGATTTGAATAAAGCACATATAACTGTTATCATCTTATAAGTTCAAAATTTTGGTTTGAACTTCCCGTTTAGTTGATGGTTTCTAGACAGTTAAATATGTTTAATTTTCTGAGCTTTTCTTTCTGTTGAAATGATTTGTAACATGGATAACTATTTTAGTGGGCTCTAGTGGCTAAAAAGAAAAAAAAAGATTAAGGAATGAAGTATTGCTGTTTATATAATAGGATGACTTTTGAACATTTCAAGAACTTTAGATTTCACTGAGTTTCCATTTCTGGTGAGATATTTGAACACTAATATCTGAGTTTTCAGACAAGCCACAGCTTAACTCTACTGCCATATTTATCTAAAATTGATTTTTCAACTATTTATAGTTAAAAGCTAATTTAAGAAATAATACTTGAAATAAGTTTCATTTAGAGGGTTATATATATATGCCTTTACTATAAAAAACTTTATAAAATTACCATTTGATCTAGACTAAAATTTATTGGTCAACATGGTACTCTATTTAAAGGGCTTTTAGGATAAATGTTTACCATATTTGTGAAATTTCTTTATAGTAAGGTACACAAGTACCTTATGAAGGATTCATCTGAGACTCCTGAATATGTGTACATATATATTTTAAGGTGGGATCTGGAGAGATTGAAATGGGTCTATTGAACGACAAGATCTCATTGTTGGTGATGTTTATCTTCATGGCTCCAAATTCTAGCACGACACCCTAACATGTTTATTAAATAAACTTTTATGTCCCTTTGATTTAATATTGAGTATATTTTGAATTTGATACTAAAATTGGGCTAAGAGGCAGTTCCAGGCCTCCCAGCAAAAGGCTAGATGTTGCCAAAGTTCTTCAGAACACTGCTGGAGTGTTAGCATTGTGTTCACAGCTCACCCGGGGTGTTTGGAGAAAGGCAAAGATATAGAGCTTTAAGGAAATTATCTGGGTAGTTCATGGAAAAACAACAACAAGGAACAATGATATTGAGGAAAAGAAAGGTTAGGGCCTGAATTAACTAGTCTATATGTAATTTATTTAATTTAGTGATTATCAATTTTATTCTTTATAATAATTTAAATGATTTAAAGTGATTTAAATCACTTTAAATGATTTTTTTTACACAAGTTTTATCTATTCACAGCTAGATACAAAGACTTCAACATCACCGATCCTATTAATTTGGTTAAACCCAAGCCATATAAGTGACCTATTTATTTCTTCATTTTTTTTGCAGGCACAGAGCTAATCCCAGGGCAAAGCAATGCCATTAGGTAAGCCCTTATCCTTCTCTTGTGACTTTCCTCCCTGCCCAGTTTTCCAGCCTGTTACATATGTATTTACGTACTTGGTGGTTTGCTCCTACTAACATTTCTAGCACTTCTGCTTGCTTAGTCTCTCCTTCATATGGAGATGATGAAGGTATAAAAATACTGTCCCTGTGAAAAAGCCCATGCTTCAGGTAGTTTGGGCACTTATGCAAAGAACATTGAAAATAACAAGATCAGTAGTAACTCTATATGTTTGTGCTCTATACATTTCAAGATACTAGGTTCTTAACTCTGGAAGAGACATAAAGATCATATAGTCCAGTTGCCCTTTGGTAAATTAACTTTCTCTTCAGCTCCTATAATAACGTTTGATGTCTATTAACTTACATTTGAACACCTCTGGTGTAGGGAAACTCATACTCCTCAAAGTTCTTTAGAAATGTCTTCCTTTCCATTGACTCTAACCCATTTCTCTGTTAATATATATCTATTAGTTTTTGTGTGCATGCACACGTGCATGTGTGTGTGTGTGTGTGTGTGTGTGTGTGTGTGTGTGTGTGTTGAAGGTAATATTGAGTAGTTCTAATCTTGCTTCCATGGATTAATCCTTGAAATATTTGTTGACATCTATTCCATGCAACCCAAATCATCTCTTCTCCAGGTTAAATATGCTCATATTCTCTCAACTATTCATTACATGATCCTGATATAGCTCAAGTTTCTAATTCTTTCACATATGTCACTTGAATTTATTCTCATAGTAACATTGTAAAATAGGTAAGGATTTGTAAAATTCTCCATTTACAATGAGAAAACTGAGAGGCTAGGATATTGGTTAGAAGAGAAGAGAACTGATACCCACTAGCTTTTTATATTATGGCCTTCTTGTTGCCATCTTTTAAAAAAATAACTATTGCAAGAAAGAAAGAGTTTAGACATAAATTTAGGTCACAGAAAATTACATTAAAATTTTAATTTTCAGTTGTTTTAATGTTTAATCAAGGATATGTATTTTGGAAATTCCTGAATATTAAGTTGGTAAATCATAAGATAAGAATGTGAGAGAAGCCATCCATTTTATTTACCCAGAGCTCTTCAAGAAATATGTTTTGACTGGATTTTTTTGTTGCTAGAAAAATTTTTAGACTCAAGTTAAAAAATCTACATATACCATTTCCCTAAATGAAACAATATCTCTGCTATATATTTATATGGCCTTGATTTTCACTCCTTCTTTTTGGCATCAGGAGTCCTAGAGATTTTACTAATGAGCTCATAGGTTTCCAGTTATTTTTACATTAAGAATTAGAGAAAGAATACTGTTGGTCTCTTTTTAAATAGAAGGTGTACTTTCTCATGGGAAAAATACTTATACCTGAGAGGTACAATTTCATTTTGTACACTCTACCTTCTAAATGTTACTTTTCATGCTGTAATGAATTCAAGAGGAAACTCTACCCTTTCCTCTAAATGACTCATGATGTAATGCCTTTACAGATTAAAAGCACAATTTGACTAATGGGCCTCATTCTTACTTGTAAGGTTTTATACATTTCATCATGTTCACCCTATTGGGCACACCACAGACTACATAACTTATACATTCTAAAAATAGAACATATGAAAATTGTTGATTCAAGAATCAGAGGTCTCATTCTAATTGAGTGCTTTAGCTTGGAATTTAACCACTAATAATGCTAAATTATAATGTCATGTAGGTACTTTTATGGAGGGGTCAAGTGTAAAAAATAAAACCATTAACAGCATTATGGGATTGTTTAAAGTAAAGATTATCACTATGAACTGTTAGATTAGAACAGTAACCAAGTGTTACAAATAAGCAAAAATAAGCCCACTTGTAGTAATGTCTATTTTCTGATATATTGAATATTTTGATTTTTAAATGGCTGGTAATCCATATTTGTTTTTGAAAATAAAGAAGTTTGTTTAGATAGTTGATCATATATTTTAAATTAATTGAGCCTTAAAGATCCTAAATAATAAAGTAAATAAAATGAAGGATAATAGGTAAGCAAATAAGGATAGGAAGAAGGAGGGAAGACACACAGGAGTTTTAGGGGAAAATGGTGTCATAGGAACACATTATGATTATGATAAAGGTACTTAATAGCATCAATTTTTTAACCTAATAATTACCCATTCCTTTAGGAGAATCAAAAAAGCAAGTAAACACTGGAATAATATTAACTAAGGTATTAATGTCCTCATTCCCATATAGTTAATTTAGTTTTTTATAGTAGCATATTCTACTTTTTTTTTGTCTGCAGCATGTGGAATCTCAGCCCCCAACCAGGAATCAGACCCACGCCCCCTGCATTGGAAGCCCAAAATCTTAACGACTGGACTGCCAGGGAAGTCCCTAGCATATTCTACTTTTGTATTCACCTGTCAAACATATTTTTTAATAGACATAAAATATGTCAAGTTTAGGAATTTCAGATGCTTGTTCCATTTTACTTAAAGGCATTGCTTCAGTTGGGATATATGAGGTTCTGGTACCAGTGAACCATTAAGCAGAGATGTCAGGTAGACCTTTGGTTATGGAGGAGGCAAAGGAAGAAGCCTCAGCTGGTGGTAGTCACGGAATAAGATGAAATTGCCTTAAACAGCCAAAAATACAGTCTCATACAATCTCAAAGGGCTTTTATAGAAATGACAGTTCACACTATATTTACACATTCATTGGAAAAACTCTGCAGATTTAGATCTTTTTGCCAAGCCTCCAGAGTTTAAGAGAAGCCAAATCTATAGCTGTAATAATTCACTCTGTACTGATGATAATTATGGGCTTCTTATCTTTCACATTCCCCTTCTCCTCTCTCTCTTCTCTCCTTCTACCCAATTTACTGAGAATTTTATTTAGAGAATTTGTTTTTCTAATAGTTGTAACTAGCATAATTCACCTACCCATAAGTTTCCATAAATAGGCAGCAGTGAAGGAATGAGAATAATATCCAGTTAATAAAATGCATCACTAATGGTATTTTGTCCCCAGATTTTCCTAGTCATAACTAATATTAAGCAGTTGCCTTTTATACTGGGTGAACATTTTTGTATCAGGATTGTGAGCTAGGATGATCAAATGTTCTTGTACCAGGAGACTAGTAGTTAGGGATGTTCCTGCTTCCCTTGAGAACATTTGGAAAATGATTTTTATTTATCAGAAAGGATTTGGAAATTTCTGTGATAACATGATAAATTCAGAATATTAATTGCTTATTAGTAGACTATTCCCAGTTGAAACAATAGAAAACTCCAGGAAACCTGATTAAAAAAAGGGAAAACCCCACCTGTCCCCTCCCTTTTTATAGATCCTTGGGAAGGGTGTAGACAGGAAGAGGAATGATATGTATTCACCGTATTCATTAGAATGGAATATAAAACTGAACACAGTATTTGCATTTGAGCAGGAGCGACAATGTTTCCATTATGTACTGACCTTTAGAGGAAGGGGTCAGGGAGGTTTGAATAGTCAGTATATGGGCTGTAAGACAAACCATTCCAGGACACAGGCTTTCAGTACGTGATGAGACTTATCCCAGAGATCCGCAGCAGCAAAAACAACACAGAATGAAAAGGAAGTCAAGCCAGGGATCTGACAAGAGAAAGTGGTGCCTACATAAAATAAAATAGATCGTTAAGAAGCCAGCCAAGATGCTGTCATAACATTGCAAGGATCTCATTTCCATCTGTGCCCCTTGCAATATTGTTTTGTTATGTACCAAATGATGCAAATCAACAAACATGGAAGGTGGTCCTCTGCTTCAATTATTTTATAATCTAAGATACTCATAAAATTTATTTCCTGTCAACCAAAAGCACTTTGGAATATTTAGCTACCAGGCTACATTGTACAGTACACAGTGTTTAAACCAGCAGATCAACATTGTAGTCTGAGAATTGTCATTTATTAACTTTGAGCAAGTTACTTCATCTTTCTTTGCCTGATTCTTATTTGAAAAATGAAGATAACTATTGAGATAATGGACAAGAAAGCACTTTGTGAACTCAAAAGTGTTACATGATATTACCAATCTTTTGGACAAAAAACCTAAAAAAACTATTGCCATAGAATTGAGTTTGCTTTTCCAGTGAGGGGAAAATGGAAAAACTGTTGGCTCAAGCAGAAGTGGGAAGATCATTTGGGGAGTTCAGAGGCTTTTGTCCAGGGTGAATATAGTGTAGGGGTTGTCATTAAACATTTACAGATTCACACCTGCAGAAATATGTTTTTTAAAATAACTTTTCTATACCCAAGCCTAACTATAACAGCTTCCTTGCCAACGTCAAGGAAAACTCAAATTTCCGATTTAAGTTGAAATAATTACTCTGCCTTTACATTTATCAATTTAGTATTTAAATTTTGTCAGCTCAAGATTTTCACTTTCCCATTTACCTTCTTATCCTTTGGATGTAATTTGAGTCCCAGAATGGGCATATGTACCATCTTGGCTTTCATGACATTTGCTTCTACTATTGACTTACAAAACCTATCCAGTGCTTCAAATAACTTTGTTTCAGACTATATCTGTCCAGGATTGTATAAAGAAAGCTCTCCCTGTTACTTCAGTTATTCAGGGAAGAATATGGTAAAAGAAATGAAAAAGTACAATGACAAATAATTAAACATGGTTATTATGCCTCAGAAGGGAGAGAATTCACTCTTTTTCAGGGTCCATCAAATTACTGTGCCAATAAAGACACAGACCTACTAGAGAATGGACTTGAGGACACGGGAAGGGGGAAGGGTAAGCTGGGATGAAGTGAGAGAGTGACATGTTCATATATACACTATCAAATGTAAAGTAGATAGCTAGTGGGAAGCAGCCGCATAGCACAGGGAGATCAGCTCTGTGCTTTGTGACCACCTAGAGGGGTGGGATAGGGAGGATGGGGGAGAGGGAGACGTAAGAGGGAAGAGATATGGGGATATATGTATATGTATAGCTGATTCACTTTGTTATAAAGCAGAAACTAACACACCATCATAAAGCAATTATACTCCAATAAAGATGTTAAAAAAATTACTGTGCCAAGGTCACAGTGATGCCTGATGTCTAGAGCCTCTAGCAGTTAATTCTTTGAGATGGACTTAACTTGGAGGAGATAGCTTCACAGGAGAGGTCTGTGGAAGGAGAATAGCCTTTAGCAGTGCCATGATTGCCCCTAGAGATGGTGGAATGGAGCAATGATTAGTGGTTAGTAATTACCTCTCCCTGGTAGAGACAGCAAGGATAGTAGAGTAGAGGTGGTAATTAAAGGATGCAACAAGTGGTCGTAACAGTAGGGAGAACCTGTTCCACTGATGCCAGAGCATCAGGAAGATCCCCTGATTGTTCTGAAAGACCCAAGTCAAGGAAAGCTTGATGGGTGAGAAATATTTTATCTAATGCTATTGCTGTGTGTTTCCTCCATTCAGACAAGTCAGTGGTTCTCAGCTGGTGCTGATTCTGCCCTCTAGGGGACACTTGACAATGAAGGAGACATTTTTGTTTGTCAAAACTGGGGGAGAATGTGCGGTACTGCACCTAGTAGACAGAGGCCAGGGTTGCTGCTAAACATCCCGTCATGCACAGGGCAGTCCCTCACAACAGAGTCATCCAACTTAAAATGTCAATAGTGCCATGGCTGAGAAACCTTGACCCAGGGAAAGATATTTTCAAGGGCTAAGATTCTGCTGATCTACATGGTGGGGTGGTAGGAATTTGAAATACAAATAACTTTTTTGGACAGTGTTAGGCAGGAAAGTACCTATTGTAACTATTCAACACAAACTCAAGTGCTTAATTCAGACTATGTCTACTTAATGTTTTTAAAATGAGTAAGGAAAAATAACAATCAGTGATTAGAATGTTCTTTATGAGTTCCAAAAAAATCAGAATCATTCAGGCCTACATATTTCCCAATTTTGGCTGCTTCTCAAAATTACCTGTGGGGATTTATGAGTATTTCAGAAATTCTGATTCAGTAGTGTAAGTGAGGAGCCAAACATTTATATTTTTTGAAAGATTTAGATGAGATTCTGATGCCCACTCAGGGTTGAAAACCACTGTTTCACAGTCACATTAAGAAAGCTAAACTGACTTAAATAACATTCTCCCTCTTCTCTGCTTGCAAATCTGATGGTTTAGTGGCTTTAGTTGGGGAGAGAGGGTCGTGGATATGTAGAAACATATACCACTCCACCTTCATTCTATATCTTATCCATAGCCTAAGTTTAAAGAACTATAATAGTTTTGGGATATATAGATAGATGTACCTACAAAATCTTTTCTCTTTCTTGCTTTTTATAATGAATTCTCCCAGCAAAAATGTGTGGCCCATGAAGGCTTGATGAGATATTCAGGCAATCTACGTTACTACTCTTAAAAAAAAGTGATCTCTCGTGTTTCTCCCTTTGCCCTCTTGACCTCCGTGTGACTTTCCCACCGCTCCGCCCTCACCCCCAACCACATTTGAATAAAGTTACTGATGAGGAAACAGGGTACAGCTCTCCAGGTTACACAGGAAATCAGGGAGCCGATTGGGATCGTATTTCCAGCAACCAATCCAGAAATCCCACCTAAATAGTTTATCCGAAGTTCTGGAAGGGCAATGCTTGCCAAAGCAGGTTTCAGATGAAAGAAAGTACAAGCTGGTTTGCCCATTTGAAGAAAACACACACAGAGACACACATCCACACACGCAAGGATTTAACTTTTAATTTTGATCCTTTCCATTGTTTATCTCTTGATATCAGTAGTTCAATGTTCAAAACAATATCCACTGGATTCAAATGAGCACAATATAAACTGTTAAACTTAACTTATATGTTTTCCTAAGACTGTTCTAAAGAAGATGCTTTTTTTTTTCCTTTTTCTTGTTTTTCCCGCTTCAAACAGGAGGTGCATTCTCCTTATTTTCCTGTCGTCAGGAAAGCCAGATTCCCTAGTGTTATCAGTATCTAGGAATTATAGAGGGACATCTTCAATTCTTTGAAAAAAAAGCAATATTATTTTAGATTTTGCCATGGAATCCACTGCAAGCACAGCTCAAATCATTTCTAGCCCTCTTCATTTGCATGGAAGAAATGACTAAAAGTGATTAATGAGAGCTCTTTGAGAACTTTTGATGACAAGTTTATTGGGAACTGTGAATATGGAAACTGCTATCATTTCTGTTTCTAAAAATCATTGCCACGAAATGAGTGAAAAACATTATTAAGCCCAGAAAGCCTTTGCTTTTACACCAAACAGTGAAAATGGAATAAAAAGGCAAATCAATATAAACATTATGTGTTCCAGATGAGCTTTACCACATGACAACAGAAGAGTGAGACAGGGTTCTGAGAACTAAGTGACAGAGACTGAAGGAATGTAAACTGTAAGCCTTTTTTGTTACTATCTTAAAAAAGTGTCACATTTTCTCTTGTGACTCTGGAAAAATGGTAGCTGATAAATATAATTTATTGTCCAATGCCAAAGGCAGATGTAATTGTCAAGATACTTCTCTTTTGCTCTTTACTCTGGGACTTATGAGCCAGAAGGATAATCTTATGGGTAAAGAATTGCTTATTCACTCTGTAGGTCTATAAATGGGTAAAATCTAAATTTTGATCACTTGTTATAAAATTTCAGGCAGGTTTGAAAATGCAGGAAAGATAGACTAGCTAGAACAGGGGTCCCTATTACCCAGTACTGTAGTTTATTGCTTTATTTGTCAATAGAGAACTCAGGATGCCACAATTCTGAGCTACCCTCTGGAGTTATTAGGTAGAGGTAGCTCTGAGCTACCAACCTAGAGTACAGAATTCTCAAACCTGGAAATGTTCCTGGAGACAATGTGGCCAAGCAATTAGGAAGTTTCTAAAAAGGGAGGAGGACCTTTGGTATGTCCAGATATTGGGAGCACATTTCAGAGCTTCTGGACAGGATGTTCCACTTTTGAACGACTTATGCAAGGCCTGTGTTCTGATTCATCTTAGCGTGCTGTGTTTGAGAGCCCTCGTGTTGAGAGCACTGTGGCAGCTTTCTTTGTATTTGTGCTTAAGTGGAAAGGATAGAGGTTATCCCAGAGGCCAGAAAACAGTAATGCATCTCCAGATAGCCTGATGACATTGTAGTTCCAGAACTGCAGAACAGAGCCCAGAGCAGGCTACTGAGACTCCGAAGTGTAACTTTAGCTTGGTTAAATTCTTGGTGGAGAATATGGCATAAGAAAAAGGGTTATGGTCATATAACAATGATTATCTTTGGTTTCAAAACATTTACTTACAAAATGATCTTCAGGGGCATGTAACCACTGTGAAATTATAGTGTAACTTTCCAATCAAACTGTGTATGATCATCAAAGCAAAGAAAGGAGTAAAGTCAGTTCAGTTGAGATCTGTGAGCCAAACTTGTAGAGAACAACTGGATTCTTGTAGTAGCTTATCTTCCACTAACTCCATGTTGCCAGTCAAATCACTAAACTTCCATGTGCTCTACATTCTTCAGCTGCAAAATAATGTACATAACTGGCTCAGAAGACCTTTGTAGGGAAAGACTAAGAAAGTGGTTTTTTTTTAAAATTAAAAAGAACAAGTTGTATAAAAATGTATAAAATTATTTAGGGGTTGTTTCTGGTCTACAAATGAAGGTATCTTGTTTTCACTGGGATGAAAGGGGATTTTTATATTACATAATTTTATAAATTTGTCGTATGTTATATAATACCTTACATGTTAAATGTTATATAACAGCAGCTCTAATTATCTGTGAGTTTTATAATACTGTGTCAGATACTGTGACAGTAATTTATGTGTTTTATCTCATTTACTCCTAAAAGAAATGGCAAGGCAATCTGCGAGGAGATATCATGATCTCCAGTTTTAGAGATGGGACAACTGGGGTTTGGAGAGTTTGGAAAAGTTGGTCATCCAGTTAGCAAGTGGTGGATGCATGATTCAAATCCACTTCTCTTTGATTCCAGAGCCTATGCTCTTGGCCATTGTTATGGCTGAGTTATGTCCCTCTCAAATTCATATGTTGAAATCCTAACTTCTGTTACCTCAGAATGTAATGGTATTTGGAAATAAGGTCTTTAAAGAAGTAATTAAGTTTAAATGAGGCCATTAGGGTGGGCCCTAGTCCAATATGATTGGTGTCCTTATAGGTAGAGGAAATTTGGTCACAGACACACACTGAAGTAAGACCATGTGAGGACATAGGAAGAAGACAGTTATCTACCAGCCAAGAAAGAGGACTCAGAAGAAACCAACCCTGTCAACACCTTCATCTTGGACTTCCAGCCTCCAGAATTGTGAGACAGTAAATTTCTATTGTTTAAGACACCCAGTCTATGGTATCTGTTATGGCAGCCTTAGCAAACGAATGCAATCACCATTGTATCTTGTCAGCTCACCATTATATCTTGAATATCAGGAAAGATATTCAGCCTAAGAAGTCCTTAGCTAATCTGAGAAAATCATCAAGTCAGAGGCAAATAATTTTAGCTTGTCTCTATCTCTACCTTATGTCATCTAAACATAGAAATTTCTCATCTTTTCTGTGGTGGATTACCTTACTATTTAGCAAATATTCACTCTCCTCATCTCCATGGAGGAATATACCTCCTTGCCCCACTTCTGTTTACTTGGTCATGGTACTTAACCTTAGTCAATTAGATGTTGAATTGAGGTGAGGTTGAGATGTTGAATTGAACAGAGGCTTGAAATATTTTTGCACACTAACTTTGCCTTTCTTGCCTCTGAAATTTGGACCACAGGAAAAAAAGAATGTTGAGCAGACTTGAACCTATCCTGCAGCTTGGATCAGGAGTCCAGCCTGGCTCAGCCAAACTGTAGCTGACACTCAGTTCTGTGAGAATAAATAATTGTTGTTCTAAGCTATGGATAGTCGAAGTGGATGTTTTCTGTGCAGCATAATTGAGGCAGTAATGATGTACCTGTTATCATTTTATCACGTGGTATCTACTAGCACACTATGTGTGGGTCCTATTGTGTAATGAAAGTCTCCATGGGTTTTCTGTTTGATTTGGGAAAAATCATGCCAGTCCTTCTCTGAATATTTTGCACATTCTGAAGTTCAAGTCTAGAGAGGCATTCCATTCAGTTTAAATGATTTCTGGTCTTCTGGAACCTCCTTCTACAGGGAAATTTGGGCAGAGGTGTAACTTCCAAAGACCAAATCAGCAAACCTTATTGTTATTAATTGTTAAGCAGCTGGAACAGGATAGAATCTGTAGAGAAAAAAGACATTGAGAAGGGAGGAAAATATACAGTGGGATGCCCATCACAAAGAAATAAGCAATGTCAAAGGCAAACTTCATGCTCTTTGATTTTGTCAAGGATCGACCCTGGTCTCATTGTAGAGTAGCCCAAATTAGGTATTACACAATATCCAACAACAGTAGAATGAATAAATAAACTGTGATATATTTATACAATGGAATAATTTATAGCACTTGTTATGGCTTTAATTGCGTTCTCCTCCAAATTCACATGTTGGAGTCCTAATCCTCAGAGCCTTAGAATGTGACCTTATTTGGAAATCAGATCATTACAGATATAATTATTTAAGATGAAGTCACACTGACGTAGGTTGGGTCTCTAATCCAATATGACTGGTGACCTTATAAAAAGAATGCCTTGTGAAGAGAGAGAGATACAAACAGGGAGAATGCCATGCGAACATGAAGGCAGAGAACAAAATGATACACCTACAAGACCGGAAGTGCCAACGATTGCCGGCAAACCACCAGAAGCTGAAAGACGAGCATGGAACAGATTTTCCTTTACAAGGAATTAGCACTGCTGACACCTCGATCTTGGATATCTAGCTTCCAAAATTGTGAGACAACAAACTGCTGTTAAGCAACCTACTTTGTGGTTACAGCAGCCGTAGGAAACTAATAGAGCAATGAAATGGACATACTTTTCTTCCATGCAATAATATGGATGATTCTACTGACTATATTTTTGAGTGGATGAAGCTGGATGCTACAGAGTGTGTAATATGGATGCCAATTTATATAAATTTCAAACACAAGGAAAATTAACTCCTAGCGGTTACCTTTCAGGCCAGGGCACTAATATATAGACTAGAGTATATATAGACTTTCTGGGTACTGCTGTATTCTATTTCTTGACTGTGCAGTGGGTACATAGGTGTGTTTTTAGTTCACTTTGAAATAGTTTTTTTGCGCTGTACTCTTATGATTTGCTATGTTTTTCAGGCACGTTGCCTGTCAATACAAATGATAATTTAAAGGATATCCATGGGGAGACATAGTGGGGGAAGAGACTGAAGCTCGAAGATTTAGAAGCTGTATTTGACTTTGTAAGTAAGTGCATGAGAAGGGGACATGGGATGACCCCTAGGGCACAGCAGAGGGTTTGGCTCAGACAGGAGGAAAGACACTTCTGTGCTTGCTGAGAAGGTTCCAGGTGCAGTATAACAGAAGCGGAGTTTGTGAAGTTTCCACTTTATCAGAGTTCTCTTCTTTCCTTTGTCTCCAGTAAAAATTGAATTTAGTGTTCCCAAAATATTTTTTGGCAAGTCTCTTTACATTTTCTAAAGTTCATTTAAAACACCATCCGTTTCTCTGGCAATGCCGGGGAGTGCTTGTGTCCACATGACATGACTCCTGTTGCTATGGTAATTGAATGTTTACTAGAGAAAATATTACCGGTTAATAATAGCCTGGATGGAAATAATAGCTACTGCTAAGCCCTTCAGAGTTACACACCATCAATTTCCAATTTGCTGAAATAGGTGCAATTTGCTTTTTGAGTTTCAAAGTATTACTTTTTCCAGACCTTCATGATCCTTCCCCCACACCACGCACCACAGACCCACACCCACACATCCATATGCTTCTAAAGAATGTTCTGTTTGTCCAAAATGATGATTGAGGGAAGCTGTTGTGTTGGAGCATCATCATAATTTCAACAGTAGGAATAATGAATAAATGAGAAGTTTACTATTTATTGGCTTTGGTTAATAGTGACATCGCAGAGGGAATAATCACAGAAGAGAGTATAATTCATACTATTTCTTATACTCAATCTTTTCCAGAATCTCATTCCCAAAGAGTAAACCAACAAGCAGATGTGTTGAATTACTGTGTCAAAAATCATGCTTGTATACAGCAGAAACTAACACAACATTGTAAAGCAATTATACTCCAATAAAGATGTTAAAAAAAATCATGGTTGTGCATAACAAAAATGACTTTTAAGGTATTCAGCCCACCCTCTCCATGAGTCTGGGCTTTTTATTTATTTGTTCTTTTCTTGATTGATTGCTTCTTTCTATGATTCATTAATACAGAAAATGTGTATTGACCTAGTCACAAACCTGGTTCCCAGGTATGCAGACCCTGCCCCTGCTGTCAGAGGAGCTTTCAAGATAGATGATGCAATGTTTTGATGAAGTCAGTCCTCCCATCACCAGCTTTCCCAGTGGATGCCAACAGAGGTGCAGCTGGAAGAGCACAGCTCATGCCTCAAGTTCCATGTCCTCCCACAATTAGACAACTTTCACCCACATGGTGGAAGCTGTGTGTAAGCACGGGGTGGGGGCTGTAGTCTACTGCCTGGGCTTGTGGGAGGGAAAATCTCGCCTCCAAAAGTCAAGAAAACAAACAGCACCTCTGAGAGTCCAAGCTTATGCTTCCAAAAAAAACCTGGAGAAACATTTAGCTACCATGATGACCAGCTCTATCACATTACCACCGGACCTGTGAGGGTAGGAGAAAGGGTGAGTGAACCAGTTTGACACTTTGTGTATATGCAATAAAAGGCCAGGTCATCTTTGGAGATGGGCTCTTTTCCTCTAAGCCAGTGGTTCTAACACTTAATAGACAAGAGAATTACAGCGTGGTAAGGAGAAGGGTTAAGAAATGAAGATATGCAGATTGCTAAGCTCCACCCCTAGACTGCGATTCAGTATTTCCAAGGGTGGAGCTCAGGAATATGCATTTAAACTAGTTTTCCTGCTTGTTTTGATGATGGTGGTCCCCAGGCCACACACCTGCGAAAGAAGGGACAGGTTGGCACTTTAGTTAAAACATTCTTAATGGTGGAGGACACGTGAAATGGGGCAAACAGATGCAAGAGAGATTAGTTAGAAGGATAATGTTCCAGGTGATAGATAATAAGTCTGGGTAGCAGCAGGGGTTTGGAGAGGAAAGATGGGTGAAACTTCGAGAAAGATTAGGTCAGGAGGTAGAACAGTTACAAGCCTGGCTAATACACATTGCCCAGGGAGAGAAGTCACAGCACAAGGACCCCGGCTTTATATTTACTTGTGTGGGTCTGTACGGACTGCCTTTCACCCTAGCATTTATCCAGATTCTTAAACAGAGAAGGTTAAAGTGAATGAAAGCAAAGTGCTGTACATCTGAGCCTGTGGGAGATACATACCAGATAATACTGCATTGTGGACTCTTAATGATGGTGACACACGTAGAGATGGAGAGATTTTTAAATTTTATTTTTGTTTGTGTGTTCCTATTTGAGCATGGTGACAGGTTATGCCGGGAACCAATGTTTGGAAGGATCAAGGGGGACAGGGTAGAGGCCAGAAGGTGGGAGACACCCTGACAATTAACGTGCAATTGTTGAGGAGTTGCTGAAGTAGACACACTGATTTGACACTACCTACTCCAGAGGAGTGTGACCTAAAAATAACTTGAATTATAATTCTGCTGCTGTTTAATATTTCCTTGTGGGTACTGCCCCTGCTGGCTAGAGCAAAGACAATGACAGAAGTTCTGCAGTGGTGGCTCCAGGGCAAGGGGTAACGGAGAGGACAGGTAGCCAAAGGGATAATCAGAACACCTAGAAATCGTGCATTTGGCAGGGTCAAAATACAGGATGTGATGATGAGGACTCAGTTACTCTAAAATAGGAGAGCCACAGTCTGGAAGTCTTTGCATCAGAAACCCTGTGCCATCAGCCCCTGTTTCCTTCATCAGAGCCTTATTCTCTATCACTTACTCAGAGAGAGAAAGTGAGAAGTGTTGACCAGCAAGCCACTCCTCCACAGGGCTACCAATGGCATTTTGACAATAGGGGGGCCTGCCCACAAGGCGTGGGACCCTGGAGTAGAGAATAGATTGCACTTATGTAAGAATGCACATCATCTTTACTCTTTGCTTATGAGCTGTAAGTTAGAGAACTAGTTTATGTGGAGGCTAAGATGAAAGTCAACGAAACAGGTACTGTCAAGTATATTGTTTGGTCTAAGAGGTGGAAGAATGAATGATTAGTTTCAAAGCAGATGTCTTGGCTCTTTCATATTTGTAATGAACATATATCCCTGTTTTGGCACTTTGTCTTCAGAACAGGGATTGGCAAAAGATAACTTGTGAGCCAAATCTAGCCGTGTCCATTTGTTTACGTATCACCTATCGCTGCTTTTCCCCTACAATAGCAGGGTTTCATAGTTGAAGGGACTGTATGGTCTGCAAAGCCAAAATGTTTTACTATCTGACTTTTTACAGACAAAGTTTGCCAACGCCTACTTTAGAAGAAACCTTTGAAAAGTTAGAGTCAGGGCTTCCCTGGTGACGCAGTGGTTGAGAGTCCGCCTGCCGATGCAGGGGACACGGGTTCGTGCCCCGGTCCGGGAAGATCCCACATGCTGCGGAGCGGCTGGGCCCGTGAGCCATGGCCGCTGAGCCTGCGCGTCCGGAGCCTGTGCTCCGCAGCGGGAGAGGCCAAAACAGTGAGAGGCCCGCGTACCGCAAAAAAAAAAAAAAAAAAAAAAAAAAGTTAGAGTCACTGGGATGTACTTCCCTAATGATTAACATCAATGAGGAAAATACATTTCATTAATGAATGTGATTAATATTTGTAAAATGTTTTTACATACATATTAACCTCATGTTCTCCATGAAAGTGATTTGAGGTAGGTATTCTGAGACCTGCTTCATGGATGAATATATGGAAGAGGAGAGGTAAAATGATTTACTTGACTCTCACTTTGGGGAACAAGAACCAGTGTTCCAAATGTCCTAAATTCATGTGATTTCTATTATTCTAACTCTACCCTAGAGCTGAGTGTATCTGTTTATGGAAAAAAAAACCATCTAGTATAATTTCCAAAGTGCTGAGAAGACCTTTGAACTCCCAGACATCTCAGCCCAAATCCCAGCACTCGAAACTCGTTTCTTGGGGGGCAACATGTTCCTTTTCAGAGATGTAATATACCTCTGGGAAGGCAAACCTGTTAAGTCTGGTTACAAGTCACTTGCATTTTCAGACGAATATATTTCTCCTTACAATGAGACATGATGCCCTGTGGTGAAGGTGGGTTGGAGAAGACTGAGCAGAAGTGGTGGGTGCAGAAGGACGGATTTCTGAGTGTGGCCAAGGATGCAAAGGAATAGATCTGGAACTGGGTGTCAGGCAGTCAGGAGAAATAAAAAGTGTAAGTCTCCAGAAGGTGCTAAGTTTTCTCTTTATTCACAATTCTTCTAATCGGTGTTACAGTCAGAGCAGTGCTTAAGCTTACTCAAATGTATGATGGGTCTCATTTATATGATTCATACATTCTTACCATCTTTTCTCTCCAGCCCTGTGACCAACCTTGTGCTTCATCTCACAGTTGCTTGGATACTTGCAGCCTGAGTGCTGACAATCTTCTTCAAGACGAAAAATTTGCTTTTGTGAAAACTCTACAATTATATCCCCAAGGAGGTTTCTCACCACCAGAGGGTCCCTGGAGCAAAGTTGAGTACTCTCTGGCAGGTTGTAAATTTTGCATATGGTGCTAGCAGAGAGAAGGTGGGACAGCAGCAAATGTCAGGACCACATGGTTTCCAGTTAGATTGTAGTCAATGTGACATTTGTATGATACACTGTGTTCTCTGTTCAAAGATATTCTTGAGAGAGAAGAAATGTTACATGTTTCTTTTGTGACAGGTGATGAATAATCAAGGGGGAAACTGGGGTGGAAAATCAGTTTTGGATTTGAGTGTTGTTAGATAGACGCTAGAATTGTGATCGTTTATGTTGGTAGCTCCATCTTAACAGAGTGGATATGTGTTTTTCTGTCTCACTTTGTGTTGGATGACAGAAAATGATGTTCAAACCTGATATGTATGTGTTATGGACATTTCTATACTTTTTAAAGAACACTATAAATAATAGAGTTGAAATACACACCCTGAAAATATGAAATTAACTCAGTGAGTAGGTTAATTCATCTATTTTAGGATATTACTAATTAAATATAGAGAAAGATGTAGCTTTCATAGATGAAACCCAATAACCATTAGATTTTTATAATGGTGCCATCTGTCCCTGGATTTTTTTTTTTTTGGAGAATTTTATTCATGTGTGTGGATCTTCCTTCATAGGGTAGAGAGAGAACTGAACTGGGAGTGTTGTTCTTTAGGTGCCATCTCTATTCTTGCTCTTAATCAAATGGCTTTAGGTAGATCACTGTGTTTTTCTTACTCGATTTTCTTATCTGCACAATGAAGAGACTGAATTAGACAACTTCTTTATTTTCTTTTACTTCTTAGGATGTAATTAATTCTCTGCTTCATTTGGGCCATAGACTCTTGTCAACATTCCTTTTCTTTCCTTTTGATCCTCTGAAATGCTGTTTTCTCTTGACATGACTCACTAAAATTAAATTATTTGACTTCAAGTTCATCATCTCTCATTCCTTTTGTTTCCAGTCATTTTGCCCTCAGTGTTAACATCTTGGCTGCATAGAATTTGAAGATGCATAGGTTAGAGTTGCACCTCTTATCCAAAATATCTGTGACAGTCATCATCCTGATTCCTCTTGTTCCTCTACAGGAAAAGAAAGCCTGTGATTTCCAAAGCTCGAGGCATTTATGCTGGCTTAATTTTAGTTGTGTCAAATAGGACTGAAGTCTTGTATGAGTCTCTGACACATTAGATTTAGTTAAGAATGCCATCATTCTACTATTTTTAAACCCATTTCTTTGTTTAATTTAATAGGCTTATTGCCCCTACCTAAGTGTATCACACAACCATTCTAACTGAAGATTATGAATCATTATGATTTCATCAAGTTTGAAGAGAAGGAAGGAATCAGTGGTGGTATGAAGCAATGCCAAAAAAACAAAAATCACAGAAAATCATATTTCTGTTTTTAACATTCGTGAAAGTGTTACATGTACAATCTTGCTTCAGAGTGAAGGAGGGAGGGAGAGAGGGGACTGGCTTAGCAATGATGATGTGCTGCACATTATAATGACAAGGAGAGTGATGTCCCAGTCTGCTCTGAAGAGTCCATTTGGAGTGAGAGGTCTACTTCTAACATGACTGTGTCCATATGAAACAAATGCATCACATGACTTTGCCTGACATCATTTTCCCTGCTTCACTGCAATTGTCTGGAGACCATGGAATGAGATGCTGTTAAGTCATAAGCCCACAGATATGTACGAGTGTTTAGCCAAGGCAAGGTTGGCAGCTTGGAAAGTTGTTTTATGACAAATACTAGGTTCATCTTGGCCTTTTTGAGAAAAGTTCCTTCAACACAGTGAATGATTCTGGGTTTCCTTAGAAATGAAAGTTCAACAGTGGTGTATACACATAAGCAGTGGTCAAACTCTTGATTAAAAAAACTTTGAAAAAAACCCAATGGCCATCCTGAGACTGTTTTTAGTCCAGGAGTTGGTAGGAATAGAATTCCCTCATGTCCACACAGACGCCTTATGGGGCTGCTGCATGAATTTGGGACACGACTAATGCTTGTTCACCATTTTGGCTGTAGTTTTTCTACTTAAAATGCATCATTTGATCTTCAACCTTCTTGTACTCTTTGAATCAGACTGTTTCAAATAATAACATAAGTGAACTATTAATAGTATAATCTAATTTTTTAATTTAAAAAAATATTTATTTTATTTATTTATTTTGGCTGTGTTGGGTTTTTGTTGCTGCGCGCGGGCTTTCTCTAGTTGTTGTGAGAGGAGGTTACTCTTCATTGAGGTGTGCAGGCTTCTCATTGCGGTGGCTTCTCTTGTTGCGGTGCACAGGCTCTAGATGTGTGGGCTTCAGTAGTTGTGGCACATGAGTTCAGTAGATGTGGCTCATGGGCTTTAGAGCACAGGCTGAGTTGTTGTGACACACGGGCTTTGTTGCTCCCCAGCATATGGGATCTTCCTGGACCAGGGCTCAAACCCATATCCCCTGCATTGGCAGGGGGATTCTTAACAACTGCACCACCAGGCAAGCCCAATAGTATAATCTTAATGTTAAGATCCCAGGCCCAATGTCTAAAGACATTCATCTTCTTTTCTCCACAACATCTATTTATATGCATTAAAATGCATATCAATAAATGGAAACAAAAATTGAAATTCAGAGGGAGAGGTCATGGAAGGCTGCAGTTTTTAAATATTGGGCCTTGAAAATGACAAACAGAGAGGAAGAAATAGGACAAGGGTATCAGTGTCCTTAGCTTCTGATTTATTTCAAATTCAGCTGACTTGGGAGCATGATCCAGTTCTTCTTAGTCTACATTTGTCCCACAAATGTTTCCTGTGTTTAAAAAAATGGGAGGCATCTTGGTTGTGTATGTGTGGGGGAGGGTGGTGGAGAATAGCATTTCCAGAGTGTTTTCTTTTCTGCCTTTCAGTGTTTTACAATCCGTGTTATGGTTATTAAGGGCTGATATGCCAATCTCATTTGTTCTTGAAGTGAACTATTTAGAATGTTCATCTTAATAGTTCAATAGATTTTTTTTGGCCACCCCACCTAGTTATTACCCCAAATAAGTATCCCAAGTAAACACATATGGAATAATTGCAGACAACTGTTTTCAGCAGTCCCTTTTATGTATAAAACAGATATTTTATTCTGTCACAAATTTTCTACTGATGTGTATTTAAAAATTTTCATCTCTAGTGAATATTTTAATTGTTATAAAGTGAAGAATTCAAAATGGATGTATGATTTGATTTTGTCAGAGTTAAACAAAGGCCTGTATATGACTCATTGGGTTGTTCTATTCTTTGAGAGACTTAAAATTAAGAATTTGGAGAAAAACTAGAGATTTGGATTATTTCCAGCCAAAGATTAAAATATTTTTGTTGCTGTAATATATTGATTTTTGGCATGTGATGTCCATAAATGGGAAAAGGAAAGAATAAAGAATCTTTAACCCTCAATTTGAAACTGTATGGACCATTTACTACTAGGCTGATAAGAATTTTATTACCAGGCTGTGGATCTGCTTAGAAGGAAGCAGCTGATAAGGTTTACCAATTTCAGACCTTCATCAACCTGTTTTCAGCCGCTGGGCATTTAATTCCAATTTTCTCTACTTCAGAGGTCTCTCTAAGCCAAGACTCAGATTGAGAAGTTTCTACTCTGAAACTTTTGCCATCTGGAACAGACACTTTGCATTTTCATCCCTTGCTCCAAATCTCAGCTGGGATCAATCATGTCTCCCTTATTTTATGTCCCTTATCTTCCTGTGTGTGTTGAACAAGTTCCCACAACTCAGCAAATGACCCCAACTTGAGTCAGGCCTGTGTGCTTTGAAGGGAGCCAGTCTAGCACCAGCCCTGACCCAGAGGTCCTGGGTGAAACTGCTAGACAGTTTAGGGCTTCTCCTTGGGAAGCACTCCTCACTCCATACTTTTGGGAAGTTAGTTAATAGGACAAACTTTACTTAATAGGAATTAATGAAAAGGTTTTGTAAAACCAAGAGTTCTGCTATGTTCCAGGCCTCCCGGGAGCCCTCTGGTTATTCAGACATTAGAGGAAGATGTACCTGCTTTACTCTGAGCCTGTCAATGGTACTTCTGCTTCTGTCCTTTGTCACACACTCACCTCTTAGATTTCCTCTGATTTTGAACATACTTTCAGCTCTTCCTTCCCAAGGTCATCCTGGGTCTGCTCCCGTTGTGTATTTCTTGGCCATTCCAGGTCCCTGCATATTTCAAAGGGATATTCTTGGCTTTTGCTGGTGAAGACATTCACTTCCTGCCTAGCTGCACACATATCCTTCTTCCACCCGCCTCCTGGAGCCTCAAGTCCTGAAACAGCATTTCAAAAGTGCCATCTGGCAATATTTTTCCCTCTTCTTTTTTTTCTGGCTACAGATCATAAAAATTTACTGTTTATTCCATTTGCAATCCCTCTTCTCTATAGTAGTGCTTCTCCACGAATGTGCATGTGCATCACCTGGTGAAGTTGGTGAGAAGCAGATTCTGAATCTGTCGGTCTGGCCTGGGCTCCACAGTCTTCCCTGGTGGGGCAGGTGCTGCTGGTCCCGGGATCACACTAAGAGTAGCAAGGCTTTATAGTTCTTGATTTTCATTTGTTGGAGGCTTACTAGGTTTCCAGGGCTGCCATAACAGAGTGCCACCACCTCAGTGACTCAAAACAACAGAAATTTATTCTTCCACAGATCTGGAGGGTAGAAGTCCAAAATCAAAGTGTCTACAGGACTCTTCTCCCACTGAAAACTGTAGAGGAATCTTTTCCTGCTTCCTCTTAGCTTCTGGTGATTTTCTGGCAATTTCTGGTGTTCCTGGGCTTGTAGATGCATCATTCCAGTCAGATGGTCACCTTCTCCTGATGTGTCTTCACATTGTCTTCCCTCTACCTGTCTCTGTGTCCACATTTCCCCATATTGGAGTAGATCCTACCTTAAGGACCTCATTTTATCTTGATTAACTTTATGAAGATTTTATTTGCAAGTAAGCTTATATTCTGAGGTATGAGGGTTAGGATTTCAACGTATTTTGGGGGGAGCCACAATTCAACCCATAAGAGAGGCCTACCCTCCCACCCCTAGCCAACTTTATGTTAGTTTTTTCTTAAATAGAATTCACTACTTTGATCAATAACTAAAACATGAGAAACTAAGTATCTTTAATTTAGAGTGGGCCAAGAAATGTGTAGATCTGGAATCACTGAGAAAGAAACAGTAGAGTAGGGATATTTAAAAAGAAAAAAAAAAGGAGC
This sequence comes from Tursiops truncatus, assembly GCF_011762595.2. Classification (NCBI taxonomy): domain Eukaryota; kingdom Metazoa; phylum Chordata; class Mammalia; order Artiodactyla; family Delphinidae; genus Tursiops; species Tursiops truncatus. The sequence goes on along the minus strand of NC_047037.1, from coordinate 127,925,825 downwards.
CCTGGTGCTCTGTTCTTTTAGGTTTAACAGTGGGAGAAAGCATGGACTTTTGAGTAGGCCAGTTCTAAAATTTGAATCTTGACCTGTCACTTATTGGTTCTGGATCTGAGGGGCAACCTACTTGCTTCTGCTAAACTTGTTTCCTCATAAGAAGAATGAGCATAACGACACTTGGTAAATAAAGGAAGGTTGAGGAAATCAATAAGACTTCCAAAGCATCTGGCACGTATCAATAATAGACATTGAGTATATGGATCATGAGTTTTGTAAAGTCTGTATTCTGAATATCCCAGCAGAACTGTCAGTGGCACCCAGCCAGGTCATCCAGTGGACCCCCCAGGGCTGCCAGATCAGCTTGCAGTAAGTCACTGCCTTTCTCTCTCCTCCCTAAACCACAACAGTGATTCAGAAGTGCAAAAATGAGAAAGGGACTACACTTCATTGTGTTTCTGTGTGATTTTCCATCATGGATCTAAAATGTTGTTTTCTCCCATGTTTCTATATTTCAATGTATATCATAATTTTCCTTGTTGCATTCACTTTTTTTTATAAATAATTTTCCCTAAGTGGATGCTGTGTAAAGATATTTCCATCCTTTGATTATTGTTTGTGTATAAAGATGGACATATGAAATGTGGGTGCTTCTAAAAGGAATGTAGCAGAACTCACTTGAATAGAGGCCATTCACTTTGGTGTTTGGATGGAAAATGACATCATCTTTCACTAATCCGGCATATGAACACTCATCATTGGTCATTTATGTTAGATATAAGACTTCCGAAGTAGAGTTTGAATGAAAAATGAGAATAGTTGAGGAGGACATGCTATAGTTGCAAATTCATTTGTTTTCTAGGTCTCTGTGAATCTTATAATGCAAAAGCAGAAAGATCTTCCTTAGGCTAGGTTGAGGTTCCAAGTTGAATTTGGAGCAAGTATCATTCGTCTCTCGTGTGCCAACCACGTTAGAAGCTTACATATCCAAACAGTAGGGTATGAGACAATGGAAAACTTTGTCCTCACGTTTCTGTTAATGTTAAGGCAGACATCATTCCTGAACTGGCCTATTATTATAGGTCCATATAAGCTACAGTGAACTAAGAAGACACTTGGTGAGTGTGGGTGAGTTGAATATGCAAACATTACACATACATGTAATGTGCTTACTCCTATATTTCTGTTTTATTTTACAATTGCCAAAGGGGGGATTTTTTAAGGATTTTTTTTTTAAGGAATAAGGGCAAAACTTTTTTTTGAAGATTATTTGATTTCCCCTCCACCCCACCTGGCAAAACATCTAGTAATGGTGGAGGAGTTCGAAAGACCTTAGAGGAAAGTGGCACTCCAGATGAGAGTTCACTTGAAGTGAAGTGAAACTCAGTTGTTTCACAAGTGAAATAGGCTTAAAGGAACGTGCAGGGCATTCTGAATGCTTGCATCTGGTTTGATTCAAATCGTCTCACATTCGTAGAGTTTCAAATGAAAATAAAGTTCACAGCAAAACGAAATGCTATTTAAACCATGTGAACTGGAGCCAATGAAAAAATTCATCCTTATAACTGCAATGTGTGAAGTTCTGGTTGGTAAGTCATTTTTCAGAGAAGGTATGCAAAATTAAACCAGATACACCTTCATGCTTGGGTTAGTTCTTGGGGTTAAATTAGGTCAACCTTTCTCATCCAGTGTCTCAGAAAACAGTTTCCTCAATTCTCTCTCCTCTAACAACTATTTATGGAGCTCCTACTATGTGTGAGTTTTCGCCATAGGTGTATTGATGCTACAGTGTTGGTGTGTGTAGCATATGATTCATGCTCTTGAGGAGTTTACACTCTAGTGGTAAAGACAAAAACACATGTTTTTATGTGGTAGAATAATTTATTGAATACTAATGAAGCTGATAAAAGAGGGGGAGGAAGTAGAATTTGTTGTTCCAATCCTTAGGCTAGAGAGCTAGAAACACGTGGTTTCTAGACCGTCCTAGGACTTCTGTGTTGGGGCTAAGGGGATTATCACAGCTATGAAAAGCCTAAACTTGATACTTTGCAGGGTTTGGGGGAGAACTCTATCATGGTCAATCACAAAGTTATCTGGACCTGGCACCTCAAATAAGCATTATCTACCTGTATTAGTCAGGGTTCTCCAGAGAATCAGAACCAACAGGAGATATATAGGAGAGACAGAAAGAGAGACAGAGAGAGACAGACACACACCACACACACACACACACACACACACACACACACATGGATTTTAAAAAATTGGTTACATGATTGTGGAGGCTTGGCAAATCCAAAATCTGCAAAGTGGACCAGCAGGATGGAGAGCCAGGGAAGAGTTGCAGTCCAAATCCAAAGACAGTCTCCTGGCAGAATTCCTTCCTGCTCAAGGGAGGTCAGTCTCTGTTCTATTCATGCCCTCAATTGATTGGATGAGGCCCAATCACATTACAGAGAACAATCTGCTTTAGTCAAAGCCCACCAATTTAAATATTAATCTCCTTCAAAACCACCTTTACAGAAGCATTCAGAAGAGTGTTTGAGCACAGTTATGGGTATTATGACCCAGCCAAGCTGACACATAATTAACCATCACACTGCTATTGATGGTCTGGAGTACACATGGTGAAATGTTGTCTCAGCAAAGATCAGACCCTATGATATACCTAGAAAGAGTCCTGTCTGGTTTCAGAAAAATATTAAGAGGTTTGGACTTACGTTTTCTGGAAGATGGAACCCACAAAAGAAAACATGGTTACCGGAGACAGTAACATAGAAGTAAAATATTGGTGAGGATTCTCAGTGCTTAGTACATAGTATGTACTCAATAAATATTTATTGAATTAATAACTTAATAACTCCCCTGGTTGGAATGTAGCTAGTGTGAGTTAGAAAGAATTTCTCCAAGGGGACATAGATGTTTTGAAAGGCAAAAATCACGCCTGGCACCCAAGCTTACCTACCTGGTGCTTGGGAGAATTAGGGCAAATAGACTCAGCCAGCTTTTGAATGAGTGCTAGGGTTACTATTCTTAATTCAGGATAGAGAACGGGTTCCATCTTGTTCTGGATGGGCTCTGAATCAAAAGTAAATTTTCCCTGTGGGAGGAAAATAGTTGTTTAGTAAAAAAATAGATAAGACTAAAAAACTGAGGTACCTAATTGGTTCATTTTTCCAGTTTCCTCTTTCACATAGATAGATAGGTCTCTCTATGCCAAGGGGAAATGCATATTTTGGAAAAGTCAGGGTCCACCTAAGATATTGTGATAGGTATCCTGAGGGGAGAATGGGGAGGGATAGAGAAGTGGGGAGACCTTTGAGAATTAGGTTGGGGTAAGGGAAATGGAGAATTGTCAAGAATTAAAAGAAAATGATAATTAAGTAGTGGTCTCCAGACAGAGCATGGATCCAAGCTCTTCCGGTTGGTTTTTCCCTTAGGTAGGATACCCTAGAGGCTGGATCTCAACCAAAGCCTGGGATAAGAGATCCACCAAACCACCACTGAGTAGAAGCAACAGATGTCAGTCATGCCCATGATAGGTAGGGAGTGAAAACCTCCTTTTTCATTTTAGGAATCCCATTAACATCCTGGATTCTGGAGCTGCCCTGAGACGGTAGGGGCTCCAGGACTGTTTGAGATAGACTTTCTTAACATCTTTGTGGATTAGGAACTCTGGAATCATTAAAATTAGATCTAAAGTTTTAAAAAATATTAGATTTAAAGTTTAAAAAATTAAAGTTAAAAAATGGGTCTGTGAACTGAGATTTATAGCTCCTATATTTATTAAACTAGTTAGAAAATAAAGTACTGGAGGTAGAGTGAAGGACAAAAGATATCTTTAATCTGAACATCAAGGAAGACCGTGTTAAGAAATTAACATCTGAATTCACCTTGATGACTTGGAAAAATAGGGCAACTCATTATTGCTCATCCTCTCTGGGTAGAAAACTTAGGTCTTTTTCTGCAACCCTAGCTTATGTTCTGTCCTCCTCTGACTTCTTGGAAGCAATAGAGGCCTATAGACCATGCAGTCTTGACCTCATGGTCTCTCATCATCCATCATGTTCACAGTGCTCTGAGGTTGTATACACCAGAGCTCCTACTTTAAGCCCTAAATACAGTTGACATATACAATCTTTGAATTTCTAAAAAAACACATTCTCGTTTCTCTCTTTTATTCCTCTTCCATCTACCTTCTCTATTTCCTTTTCATTTATCAGTTTATCATGTCTCTATTTAAAAAATATCTCTCCTCTCCAACCTCAACATCAATTTTTATCAGTCTGAACAACTAGAACCCTAAAGTACACTTAAGTCTTGGCATGGAAATGAGGTAAGAGGTACATATATTAAAAAAATTATAGTATATTATTACATATACAAAGTTTAAATACACCAAATAATATTTTTTCAGATCACAAAAGAGACAATTTAACAAAAAAAAAATCATGAGGTGGTAAGGGATTCAAATGAAATGGGAGTTGAATGGTCACTGCTGTATTCATAACTTTGAACCATACAGTTTTTAAAATATATTTTCTTATTTTTTTGAATTTTATTTTTTTTTATACAACAGGTTCTTATTAGTTATCTTTTTATACATATTGGTGTATATATGTCAATCCCAATCTCCCAATTCATCCCACCACCTCCCTGCTCCACTTTCTCCCCTTGGTGTCTATACATTTGTTCTCTACATCTGTGTGTCTAGTTCTGACTTGCAAACCAGTTCATCAACAAATACAATATTCATTTTTCTGTTTCTGATTTACTTCACTCTGTATGACAGTCTCTAAGTCCATCCATGTCTCTACAAATGACCGAATTTTGTTGCTTTTTAGGGCTAAGTAATATTCCATTTTATATATGTAGCACATCTTATTTATCCATTCATCTGTCAATGGGCATTTGAGTTGCTTCCATGACCTGGCTATTGTAAATAGTGTTGCAATGAACACTGGGGTGCATGTGTCTTTTTTGAATTATGTTTTTCTCAGGGTATATGCCCAGTAGTGGGATTGCTGGGTCATATGGTAATTCTGTTTTTAGTTTTTTAAGGAAGCTCCATACTGTTCTCCATAGTGGCTGTATCAACTTACATTTCCACCAACAGTGCAAGAGTGTTCCTTTTCTCCACATCCTCTCCAGCATTTGTTGTTTGTAGATTTTCTGATGATGCCAATTCTACCTGGTGTGAGGTGATACCTCATTGTAGTTTTGACTTGCATTTCTCTAATAATTAGTGATGTTGAGCAGCTTTTCATGAGCCTCTTGGACATCTGTATATCTTCTTTGGAGAAATGTCTATTTAGGTCTTCTGCCCAGTTTTTGCTTGGGTTGTTTGTTTTTTTTGGTATTGAGCTTCATGAGCTGTTTATATATAGAGAGAGATTAATCCTTTGTCTCTTGATTGGTTTGCAAATATTTTCTGCCATTCTGAGGGTTGTCTTTTTGTCTTTTTTATAGTTTCCTTTGCTGTGAAAAAGCTTTTAAATTTCATTAGGTCACATTTGTTTATTTTTGTTTTTATTTCCATTACTCCAGGAGGTGGGTCAAAAAAATCTTGCTGTGATTTATGTCAAAGAGTGTTCTTCCTATGTTTTCCTCTAAGAGTTTTATAGTGTCTGGTCTTACATTTAAGTCTTTAATCCATTTTGAGTTTATTTTTATGTATGGTATTAAGGGGTGTTCTAATTTCATTCTTTTACATGTAGCTGTCCAGTTTTCCCAGCATCACTTGTTGAAGAGGCTATCTTTTCTCCATTGTATATCCTTGCTTTCTTTGTTGTAGATTAGTTGACCATAGGTGTGTGAGTTTACCTCTGGGCTTTCTACCCTGTTCCATTGATCTATATTTCTGTTTTTGTGCCAGTACTATATTGTCTTGATTATTGTAGATTTGTAGTATAGTCTGAAGTCAGGGATTCTGATTCCTCCAGCTCTGTTTGTTTTTTTTGTTTGTTTGTTTTTTCCCCTTCAAGATTGCTTTGGCTATTTGGGGTCTTTTGTGTCTCCATATAAATTTTAAGATTTTTTGTTCTAGTTCTATAAAAAATGCCATTGGTAATATGATAGGGATTGCATTGAATCTGTAGAATGCTTTGGATAATACAGTTATTTCCACAATGTTGATTCTTCCAATACAAGAACACGGTATATCTCTCCATCTGTTTGTATCATCTTTGATTTCTTTCATCAGTGTCTTATAGTTTTCTGAGTACATGTCTTTTACCTCCTTAAGTAGGTTTATTCCTAGGTATTTTATTCTTTTTGTTGCAATGGTGAATGGGAGTGTTTCCTTAATTTCTCTTTCTGATCTTTCGTTGTTAGTGTATAGGAATGCAAGAGATTTCTGTGTATTACTTTTGTTGTTATACAAATATAATTTGTATCCTGCAAATTTACCAAATGCATTGATTAGCTCTAGTAGTTTTCTGGTGACATCTTTAGGATTTTCTAAGTATAGTATCATGTCATCTGCAAACAGTGACAATTTTACTTCTTCTTTTCCAATTTGTTTCTTTTTATTTCTTTTTCTTCTCTGATTGCTGTGATTAAGACTTCCAAAACTTTGTTGAATAATAGTGACAAGAGTGGACTTCCTTGTCTTGCTCCTGATCTTAGAGGAAATGTTTTCAGTTTTTCACCATTGGGAATGATGTTTGCTGTGGGTTTGTCATATATGGCCTTTATTATGTTGAGGCAGTTTCCCTCTATTCCCACTTTCTGGAGAGTTTCTATCATAAATTGGTGTTGAATTTTGTCAAAACCTTTTCCTGCATCTATTGAGATGATCATATGGTTTTTATTCTTCAATCTGTTAATATGGTGTATTACATTGATTGAGTTGTGTATATTGAAGAATCCTTGCATCCCTGGGATAAATCCCACTTGATCATGTTGTATGATCCTTTCAATGTGTTGTTGGATTCTGTTTTCTCATATTTTTTTGAGGATTTTTGCATCTATATTCATCAGTGATATTGGTCTATAATTTTCTTTTTTTTTAGTGTCTGTCTGGTTTTGGTATCAGGGTGATGGTGGCTTCATAGAATGAGTTTTGGAGTGTTCCTTCCTCTGCAGTTTTTTGGAAGAGTTTGAGAAGGATTGGCATTAGCTCGTCTCTAAATGTTTGATAGAATTCACCTGTGAAGCCATCTGGTTATGGACTTTGTTGAAAGATTTTTAATCACAGTTTCAATTTCATTACTTGTGATTATTCTGCTCATATTTTCTATTTCTTCCTGGTTCAGTATTGAAGGTTATACCTTTCTAAGTGAAACATACATCTTAAAGCAGCAATAATGCACAGTTTTACTTTGAAGTGCTGATGATAGAAAGTTTATTGATTATAACTCTTCCAAGTTCTCAAGAATCTTTGTAGACTTCCTTGTCTTCTTATCTTCAATCACTCAAGTTTCTTTTAAGGTGTTAGGTAGAGAGCAGTTTCCTCTTTACATATATTAAAAGAAGACTTTCACATAAAGATCAAAAAGGTTGTTCTTTGATTTTTTTTAACTAGGAAATCTTTACTTTTTTTAAAAAAACAGCCTTAACATTAAAGAATAATTCATTACAATGCTTCTCAAACTTTTCCAATAAATAAAAGAGAAGAGAACACTCCAAAACTGATTTTACAAGACCAGTATTACCCTAATACCAAAGCCAGGTAAGGATAGTACAAAAAAAGAAAACTACAGGTCAATATCTCTTATGAATACAGATGCAAAAATTTTCAATACAATTCTAGCAAACCAAATTTAAACACATATTAAAATTATCATGCACCATGATTAAGTTGGTTTTACCATTGTGATGAAAAGATGGTTTAACATATGGAAATAAAAAAAATGTGATATACCACTTTAATAGAGTGAAGATTAAATTATATGACACTTTTGATAGAGGCATAGAAAGCATTTGACAAACGTCAATACAGTGTACGCTTTCATGATAAAGCTCTCAACAAATTGGGTATAGGAGGAACATACCTAACATCATAAAGGCGATATATGACAAACCCACTGCTAATATTGTAGTCAACCACGAAAAGTTAAAAGTTTTTTCTCTAAAATCAGGAACAAGACAAAGGTGCCCACTCTTACCACTCCTCTTCAACATAGTGCTGAAAGTCCTAGCCAGGGCAGTTAGTCAAGAAAAAGAAAGAAAAGGCATCCAAATAAGAATGGAAGAAGTAAAATAATTGTCTCTGTTTGCTGATGACAGTTATTGATATAGAAAATCCTAAAGCTCCACCAAAACACTGGTAGACTTAATAAATAAGTGAAGTTGTAGAGTACAAAATCAAAATACAAAAAAAAGTTGCAATCAGTTGCATTTCTATACATTAATTCTGAAAGAGAAATAAACAATCCCATTTACAATAGCATCAGAAACAATAAAATATTTAGGAATAAATTTAACCAAGGAACTTAAAAACCTATACATTGAAAACTATAGACATTGATGAAAGAAACTGAAGAAGACACAAATGAGTGGGAAGATATCCTGTGTTCATGCATCAGAAGAATTAATATTGTTAAAATGCCCATACTACTCAAAGCCATCTATAGATTCAATGCAATCCCTATCAAAATTCCAATGGTATTTTTTCACAGAAAAAATGGAATCAAAATAGACCCCAAATAGCCAAAGCAACATTGGGAAAGAAGAATAAAGCTATAGGCATCACACTTCCTGATTTCAAACTGTGCTACATAGCTATAGCAATCAAAACAATATGGTACTGGCATAAAAAAAGACCAATGTAACATAATTAAGAGCCCAGAAATAAACCCACACATATATGATCAACTAATATTTGGCAAGGAAGCCAAGAATAATCAGTGGAGAAAATATAATCTTTCCAATAAATGGCGTTGGGAAACCTGGTTATTCACATACAAAACAATGGACCCGTATCTTACATCACCCACAAAAATTAACTTGAAATGAATTAAAGACTTAAATGTAAGACCTGAAATTGTAAAACTCCTAGAAGAAAACATAGGGAAAAATCTCCTTGACATTGGTCTTGGCAATAATTTTTTGCATATGACACCAAAACAGAGCAACAAAAACAACAATAAATTAGTGGGACAACGTCAAACTAAAAAGCTTTTTCATAGAAAAGAAATAATCAACAAAATGAAGAGGCAACCTATTCAATGGGAGAAAGTATTTAAAAGCCATATATAAGGTTAATATCTAATATATATACGGAACTTATATAACTCGATAGCAAAAAATAAAAATAAAAGACAATCTGATAAAAAATGTGCAGAGGACCTGAATAGACATTTTTCCAAAGAAGACATACAAATGACCAACAGGTACATGAAAAGATGCGCAATGTCACTAATCATCAGGAAACTGAAAATCAAAACCACAATGAGATACCAACTCACATCTGTTAGAATTGTTGCCATAAAAAGCACAAGAGATAAGTGTTGGTGAAGATGGGGAGAAAAGGAAATCCTTGTGCATTTTTGGAGAGAATATAAATTGGTGCAACCACTATGGAAGACAGTATAGAAGTTCCTCAAGAAGTTAAAAATAGAACTACTATATGATCCAGCAATCCCACTTCTCGGTTTATATTTGAAAGAAATGAAATCACTATCTTGAAGAGATATATGCACCCTCATGTTAACTGAAGAATTATTCACAATAGCCAAGACATGAAAACAAACTAAATATCCATTGACAGATGAATGGATAAAGAAAATGAGATATATATGCATATGTATGTGTATATATGTATACATATATATTATTCAGCCATAAAAAAGAAATTCCACCGTTTACAACAACATGGATAAAATTTGAGGGCATTATACTAAATGAAATAAGTCAAACAAAGAAAGAAAAATTCTGTATGAGCTTACTTATATATGGAATATTAAAATAATCTGCTTCTCACAGGAGGCTTGAATATTTTGGCATAATTGACTTGGGGGCTGAGCCCAAGTCCACATCAAGGCAGGACTAAGATGAGACAAGAAGGAACTGGAAAGGTCTGGGCAGCCCGAGGGCAGAATCTTGACAATTGCCCCTGCCAAAAAAAAAAAAAAAATCAGCTTCTTAATCTTTTGGTTTTACTTAAAATCTGGCACATGTCTGTTGGAGGATAGAGCAACCAGATGTTTGGACTCAACTTCTTGTCCTTCCCTTTTCTTAGATCCTGATACCTCAAGGCTTGTCTGTCTCAGTAGCTCTTTAAATATTTAATTATGTATATGTATATTTACATATATTTATGCATATATAATGTATAGTTGTATCCATCTGTATAGTTGTAATATTTTATTAATCTTTTCTAGTTGTTTTCAGTGGAATGCTAGTATAATATGAGCTAGTGATATTGCCAAGTGTTACATTTCTGTTTTAGATGTTGAATATTTAAGGATACTAAATCATAAACTAAAACTTTCAATATAGTGATACTATTGGAAAAATAATTTCAGTCCTAGGAATGGCTTATTCACAACGATGAACTCTTAAAATGGGGTTAGAAATATAAGTATCCTTGATGATTTCATATGTCTTAGGCTTTCCAGTATGAGAGCAAAGCAGATGGCTAAAATAATTATTTAGGAAGTTTCAAGCAAAATGTTTAAAAGTTATCTGTATGTTATTTGCTCACCAAAATCATATATTTTCTGTTGCTGAACTTTAACACTTAACATACAGGCCATGACTGCCCATTTAGAGGGGAGAAAAAATATATAGTGTTAATGTAAATTTTCTAAAAATGATCCAAGAACATAGTTTCATTTTTCATGCAGTGCTGCAGTTATTTTTTTCATATATGAATACAATATTCTAAGTTTGAACATCCTAGTACATAAGACTAACACAGCATATGGTTGTGGTGATCGAGATAATTAAAAATGGTAGGCATTCTGGGAACACATAGTCACAAAAGCTTTTTAAAAAGGTCAAAATGAAAACATATTTTGGAAGATGGAGATTCAAAAATCTCACTTTCCTTGAATAACATCTGTTCTTTACTTCAATAAAGATTCCTTTTCTAAAAAATAAATATTGCTCTTCAGTCAACTGGTAGAGGCTTTTATAGAATCTTCTTTTGCAGTAAGATAGTGCCTTAAAGTGGAATGGGTGAAGGGAGGATGGGCAGAGGAGTGGGAGAGCACATCCTGTATACCTGCTTTATTATAAGATTAGTTTTTTTCTGAAATATCTGTGAATACTGGACTGAAGTGCTCTATGATACCAAGGGGGACAGAACATAGAAGACTGTTCACATCTACTGAAATGGTCCAATAATTACACACCTTTCTAATTAAAATTTTATTTATTTATTTATTTTCAGACAAGAGCTGTACTTAATTTGTGTATTTGGTGCCTAAATGTCCTTTCAGAAAACTAGTATAGTATATGTTCTATAGCTAATGAAAACCTATACTTACAGGTCATAATGAATATTTCCTTTTCACAGGTCAAGTACACTCAAAAATCTGTTGATTTAAAAAATAAGTAAATATGGTGTTTGGCTTGAGGCGACCAGAGAAATGATAGTAAAGATGATCCAAAATCTTGGAAATAGAATGGAGAAAATACAAGAAACGTTTAACAAGGACCTCGAAGAACTAACGAACAAAGAAACAATGGTGAACAACACAATAAATGACATTAAAAATTCTCTAGAAGGAACCAATAGCAGAAAAACTGAGGCAGAGAACAGATAAGAGACATAGAAGATAAAATAGTGGAAATAATTACAGCAGAGCAGAATAAAGAAAAAAGAATGAAAAGAACTGAGGACAGTCTCAGAGACCTCTGGGGCAACATTAAAAGCACCAACATTTGAATTATAGGGGTCCCAGAAGAAGAAGAGAAAAAGAAAGGGACTGAGAAAATATTTAAAGAGATTATAGTTGAAAACTTCCCTAATATGGGAAAGGAAATAGTCAATCAAGTCCAGGAAGCACAGAGAGTCCCATACAGGATAAATCCAAGGAGAAACACGGCAAGACACATATAAATCAAGCTATCAAAAATTAAATACAAAGAACAAATATTAAAAGCAGCAAGGGAAAATCAACAAATAACACATAAGGGAATCCCCATAAGGTTAACAGCTGATCTTTCAGAGAAACTGCAAGCCAGAAGGGAGTGGCAGGACATATTTAAAGTGATGAAAGGGGAAAACTACAACAAAGATTACTCTGCCCAGCAAGGATCTCATTCAGATTCAAGGGAGAAATTAAAAACTTTAGAGACAAGCAAAAGCTAAGAGAATTCAGCACCACCAAACCAGCTTTACAACAAATGCTAAAGAAACTTCTTTAGCATTTTCAAGAGAAGGAAAAAAACTTCAATAACAATCCAAAAACAATTAAGAAAATGGTAATAGGAACATGCATATTGATAATTACCTTAAAAGTAAATGGATTAAATGCTCCAACCAAAAGACATAGACTGGTTGAATGGATACAAAAACAAGAGCCGTATATATGCTGTCTACAAGAGACCCACTTCAGACCTAGAGACACATACAGACTGAAAGTGAGGGGATGGAAAAAGATATTTCCTGCAAATGGAAATCAGAAGAAAGCTGGGGTAGCAATTCTCATATCAGACAAAATAGACTTTAAAATAAAGACTATTACAAGTGACAGAGAAGGACTCCACATAATGATAAAAGGATCAATCCAAGAAGAAGATATAACAATTGTAAATATTTATGCACCCAACATAGGAACACCTCAATACATAAGGCAAATGTTAACAGCCATAAAAGGGGAAATCCACAGTAACACAATAATAGTAGAGGACTTTAACACCCCACTTTCACCAATGGACAGATCATCCAAAATGAAAATAAATAAGGAAACACAAGCTTTAAATGATACATTAAACAAGATGGACTTAATTTATAGGACATTCCATCCAAAAACAGCAGAATACACTTTCTTCTCAAGTGCTCATGGAACATTCTCCAGGATAGATCATATCTTGGGTCACAAATCAAGCCATGAAGAACCTAGGGGCAGGACAGGAATAAAAATGCAGATGTATAGAATCGTCTTGAGGACACTGGGAGGGGAAAGGTAAGCTGGGATGAAGTGAGAGATTGGCATGGACATATATACACTACCAAATGTAAAATAGATAGCTAGTGGGAAGCAGCTGCATAACACAGGGAGATCAGCTCAATGCTTTGTGACCACCTAGAGGGGTGGGATAGGGAGGGTCAGAGGGAGGGAGATGGAAGAGGGAGGAAATATGGGGATATATATATATATGTATAGCTGATTCACTTTGTTATAAAGCAGATAGTAACACACCATTGTAAAGCAATTATACTCCAATAAAGATGTTTTTAAAAAATAAGTAAAAAGATATCCATAGATGGTTATTTTCCGTAGGCAAACAGTAGAAATGAATCATCTCATTCTGTCTCTAGCCTTGAAGTAGTTAATACAAGTTTATGAAGGCTATAAAAATGATTTCTGGCATATAAATGTGATTGAGTTGTGATTCAATCAACATAGCTTTAGACTATCCCCAGGCAGATGTTAACCGTCAAGCCCTAGTATTGTCAAGTGTCATGTTCTACTTTTGTTAACCAAGACAGAGTTTTTATGTATTAATCATTGTATCTCTTGGCATCCAGGGAAAAAAAAACAGCCAGAAACACAAAGAATAAAATGAATGGCAATGAAACAGAAAACTGCTAAATACAATTTGGTGGTCAAATCATGCTTTAGAGGGAACTTAACTTTCTAGGAGGTATACAGCAAATTGACACCGTACCTTGTCACCATAATTGGTAAGCATGGCTCTAACATCCCCCTGTCAAAAGTAAAAGGAAATAATAAAATTAAAAAAAAAAAAAACAACACTTGTACCTTGTGATAAATAATAATAAAAATATCAACTACACAAAAACAGGGTTTTATCATATTTGGACAAACAAGAGATGTACCATATCTTTAGTATCAAATGGTAAAATGCCTTACGAGTATTTTCTGAAACAGTGTCCTGATGCCCTGAAATTTCCTTCCCCCATTAATTTACCAGGCTCTTCCCTATTCATGTGAAATCTTTTCTTTCCTTCAAAGAGGCTGGAAGATTTTCTCTGATACTCCCAGTATATCTTGTATATACCTTTATTAATATGTTTAGCATTTTGATGTAAATTCTCAACTCTTTTCCTCATTATATTATAAGCGATGAGGATTATATAATTTTTTAACATCTTTATTGGAGTATAATTGCTGTGCATTGTTGTGTTAGTTTCTTCTGTATAACAAAGTGAATCAGCTATACGTATACTTATATCCCCATATCCCCTCCCTGTTGTGTCTCCCTCCCACCCTCCCTAACCCACCCCTCTAGGTGGTCACAAAGCACTCAGCTGATCTCCCTGTGCTATGCGACTGCTTCCCACTAGCTATCTATTTTACATTTGATAGTGTATATATGTCCATGTCACTTCTCTCACTTTGTCCCAGCTTACCCTTCCCGCCCCCGTGCCCTCAAGTCCATTCTCTACATATGCGTGTTTATTCCTGTCCTGTGCCTAGTTTCTTCAGAACCATTTATTTTTTTAGATTCCATATATATGTGTTAGCATATGGTATTTGTTTTTCTCTTTCTGACTTACTTCACTCTGTATGACAGTCTCTAGGTCCATCTCACTACAAATAACTCAATTTCATTTCCTTTTATGGCTGAGTAATATTCCATTGTATATATGTGCCACATCTTCTTTATCCATTCATCTGTTGATGGACACATAGGCTGCTTCCATGTCCTGGCTATTGTAATTAGTGCTGCAATGAACATTGTGGTACATGACTCTTTTTGAATTGCGGTTTTCTCAGGGTATTGGCCCAGTAGTGGGATGCTGGGTCGTATGGTAGTCCTATTTTTAGTTTTCTAAGGAACCTCCATACTGTTCTCCATAGCGGCTGCATCAATTTACGTTCCCACCAACAGTGTAGGATAGTTCCCTTTTCTGCACACCTTCTCCAGCATTTATTGTTTGTAGATTTTTTGATGATGGCCATTGTGACCGGTGTGAGGTGATACTTCATTGTAGTTTTGATTTGCATTTCTCTAATGATTAGTGATGTTGAGCATCCTTTCATTGTTTGTTGGCAATCTGTATATATTCTTTGGAGAAATGTCTATTTAGGTCTTCTGCACATTTTTGGATTGGGTTGTTTGTTCTTTTGATATTGAGCTGCATGAGCTGCTTGTATATTTTGGAGATTAATCCTTTGTCAGTTGTTTCATTTGCAAATATTTTCTCCCATTTAGAGGGTTGTCTTTTCATCTTGTTTATGGTTTCCTTGCTGCGCAAAAGTTTTTAAGTTTAATTAGGTCCCATTTGTTTAGTTTTATTTCCATTTCTCTAGGAGGTGGGTCAAAAAGGATCTTGCTGTGATTTATGTCACAGAGTGTTCTGCCTATGTTTTCCTACACACCATTTTTAGCTCCAAATATTTGAATGTATTTTTATTTTTCTTTCCACTAAGATTAGAAAGAAGCCAATCTTCTAATTTCACATGTTGGAAGAATTAGTCTTCAGAATTCTAAAACAGACTGAACAGAATCGGATGATTAGTGCCCTACATTGCTGACCTAGTTTGTTTTCTTTCTGTTTAGTTTCCTTATAATTATGAACTATCAGAACTGCGTGTGACTTCAAAAAGCAATGTTTATGATTCTGTAAATGGAATTTTAAGCTTCACGTGGGTATGTGGTCATAAAATTGTATTATTTTTCAACAAATATATCCTATTTGGTGGAAAGTTTCATATTGTCCACTTTTATTGAGAAATGTTTAAGTAATTACTTTAAAAAATAGTCTGTTGAAAAATAGTTTTATTTTGTGAAGGGTCGTGGGTGACTTTTTCAGTGCCTCTTTGTCTTTCACAAGAGGACTATAAAATACCTTTCCAGCCTTGTTTCCTGACACCGTTCTTCATCTGTTCTGTGCTGCAGCTGTGGACCTTCCAGCCAGCACCTGAATAAACTGTGTTTGCTCAGTCAGTTCTGACTTTGCACTTGAAGCTTCCCTTGTGTGAAGGCTCATCCCCCACTTTCCCTAATTTTTCAAGACTGAACTCAAATTGTATCTTTATGAGAACTCCAAGGCTTTATGTAAAAAATCATTCCTATATTGTGAAAATAAACACACAGTGTGTTATAATTATTTGTTAATGTGTTTATTTCTCCCTATTGAAGTTGAACTTATGTGGGGACAAAGTCAGTATTGTATTATTGTTCTTTGAACTACTGATATTTAGTATGGTATTAGGCATGAGGGAACAATGAATACATCTTTACTGAATAAAATGAATGAATCTAAGCTAAAATACCAAGGACCGGCATTTCTTTCAACATAATGTACCTTATATTCCGGTTTTTGCTCTTCTTGTTATTGTTTAATTAAACATCTTCTGGGAAGAGCAAAAGTCTATTTTTATTAATGTATGGGTCTATGAAATATCTGATACCTTGATACTGTATTATTTCTAAAGATTTTAATTAACGACTATAATATATGCCTTTGTCCATATGGTTGTGCCTACAGGGAGTAATTTAATCTCTCATTCCTGTAGAGGTTTCTGGCATTTCTGAAGTGAGGGATGGCATATACTGATTCAGTCTTAGCAGACTGTCACATCAGCTCACTCAAGATGGAGCTTTTTGGTGCCTCAGAGGTGGATGGACGTCAAGTGTCCCTTTGATGGGATTCTCTTTCGCTCTGGAATCTTAGTACACAACTGTATATAGGGAAAGAAGGAATTGACTGCCTTTTCTCAGCACGAAAAAAGAATTTACAACATTTTCCCCAAAGTGAGAACCAACCTCCAGTCAAAGGATTGCATTTGGAAAATATCACCACCTTGCTTGATACAATAGAAACTAATATGCTGTTCAATTCTTGTATATAGTGTTCACTCAGAGGAATTTCACCATAGATGCAAATTATCCAGATCAAGAAATAAATATGATTTTTGCTAGCAAAGAGATGGTCTTTATAGGAAAATAATGGCTTGTTTGTGAAGAAAAATGTCCTGAGATTACTTCAAAATTTTTTTACTCATGAAATAGATACTGTCTCTTTACTAGTATATTTATTTGGTACCATTGTGCCTAGGGCATTGCTCACCAATTTATTAATTCTGGATGTTACTCAAATGCAACCTACAGCCAGATTCTTCAACATTGAAGGAATTCTTCAGCATCATTAATATTTCTCTTAAGTTCTCCAGTATTTCAGGTAATCATGCATATCCACTGCACAGGCAAGCAAATCTCTGAAGGTTCTATAGACTTCCAACTATGTTTCTTATCACAAGAACATTCAGTTCCTAGAAGTTAAAAACATATCTCTAAGCAGCTCATAAATTCTGGCTTCAGGTTTAAACTTATGTAAGATGTCAGAGTCAATAACCTCCATAGTTGGTGTGCTCTCAATTCCATATCGTGTCATTAATTCACTTGATTTTAAAGTGTGAATCTGCTCCATAGATGGTTACCTGAGCCAGGATGATTCCTATAGTTAAGCAAGTGACCTTTAATTCAGCTCTATATAGAGAAACATTCATTACTTTGAAGTCTGAAAGTTATTTTCTTTAAAATACTTAGAAATACTGGAAGTAGTCAAGCCTGTGGATCTCAATGTTGAGTGTGTATAGTAATCATCTGAGGGATTTAAGATGACATTCAAGGGATCCACCCCAAGATAATCTGGTTTATTGCATTGAGTTGTGGATACACACCCTGGTGATTATGATCCAGGTGGTCCAAAGATCATACTTTGGGAATCACTGCCTTGAGCCTTATAATCCCTCTTCTTGGTAGGTTTGTAGGCCAGTTGTAGAACCACAGGAGCTGGTAGAGATTCATCTCAAGGGAGAAACATTTAAGGGAAGGCTATGAGGACTGGGGAGCAGAGTATCAGAAAAGAAGATAGAGGACCTAAAAATCTTCGGTTCAGTTTAAAAATAGTACCTCTTGTTTGTGTTAATGATTGATAATGAGGAATCAGTTGGGATTATAATCACATTCTAGTGAAAAGAGACTGCTGAAATATTGATAATTAAGGGAAATGACTTTATGTTAAAGAACAGTGGGTGACTTTTGTCTTTGGTGACACTGAAGTGATGTCCCAATCACTGTACCAATCGAGTTTGTATCCCTGGATTGGACTCTCTCTATTTTATCCTTCATGCACCTCACAGAGGATGAGGATGTCAGTATGAAGACCGTATTTGGGGTCACATTAAAAAAAGGGCAACAGGGA
Source organism: Tursiops truncatus (assembly GCF_011762595.2). Lineage (NCBI taxonomy): Eukaryota > Metazoa > Chordata > Mammalia > Artiodactyla > Delphinidae > Tursiops > Tursiops truncatus. The sequence continues at coordinate 127,907,539 of NC_047037.1, read as the reverse complement.
GCAGTGTAATCCTGCTTATTAGGAAAGATGATGGAGCTGGACTTCTCCTTGGCCTCAGCCAAAGCTAGAAACTCAGTAGAAGACCTGCATGGTCAGGCATCAGTCTGAAGGAGTAGGTGCAAATGTACAGCTTGCTATTATAGTCCAGGAGGAGGGCACCACCATGTGTGAGCTCAACCCATCTTGAGGTTGAGGACTGGAGAACAGACATGGGAAAACCAAGTGAATGTTCAGATCTGTCATTTTTTTGTGTGTAATTCAACTAGTTGGTGTCTTCTATGCCTTTTCTTGTTCTATGAACTTATTTATATGTTTATTCATTCTCATTTGTTAATTCTACTAACATTCCTTAAGGGTCTACGTGTGCCAGCACTGAACTAAATGAAGGAAATGAAACATTAACTGTGGAATTTGGTCTAATGAGGGAAACAGATGAGGACAGGTCATTACAATGCTGGATGGTAAGTGCTATAACAGGGAAATATGGGGTGCCATAAGGGCACAGAGGAAGGGAAGCTTGCTCAGAGTTGGGGATCCAGGAAGGCTTCCCAGTGGCAGAAGAATCTGAGCCCTGAAGGATGAGTATTATTAGTCAGAGAGTTGAAGAAATAGTGTTGTAGACAAAGGGAATAACTTGTGAGAGTCATGAAGAGGGAGCAAGAATGGTGTGATCATGGAACCAAAAACTCAGCACATGCATGGACCATCCTGAAACCTGGGCATAGGGATGAGACTGCAGAGGAAATTGTGGAGAAACTGGAGCCTCACTGGCTTTAGGGAATTGTATAGATGTATAAGTTCATATTTGGGTATTGTCTTCCTGTTCCTTTCTTACAAATTTATGGACAAATTGGGACTATATATTGCCCAAATTCAATACATTTCATCCATCATTTAATTTTAATTTTTTTTTTTTGCCATGCTGTGTGGCTTGTGGGATCTTAATTCCCCAACCAGGGATTGAACCCACACCCTCATCAGTGAAAGGGCAGAGTCTTAACCACTGGAACACCAGGGAATTTCCCTATCCATCATTTTAGACCCCAATATAAGCAAATCAAGCCATATGTTTTATTGAAATTTTTATTCTGTAATTAACCTTAAACTTAGGCTAAAAAATATCAAAAATGATGAAGTTTTATTTAATAGGTGATAAATAACTTTCATGGACTCTGACCAGGTGCTGAACACCTTTCAGAATGCTTTGCAAATATTAATATATTTAATCCTTATAAATAACCCTTTATGTAGATATGATTATTATTTTCCTATCACAGGTGACAAAACAAAAGCATCGGGAGGTTAAGTCACTTGCTCAGGGTACATTAGAGCTACCTATTGCAGGACAAGTCTAACTCCAGAATTTATCCTCTTCACTCTTATGTTTTACAGACTTTTTGTTTAAGTCTATCTATTCATTTTTTTAAACTGACTTAACCAACACAGTTTATTTCCTTACAGTTCTTTTTTTTAAAATTTATTTTTACAGAGATTTTGATTTAAGAAATAGCTGGTGCAAAGAAACAGAGTGATAGCATTTCTCTAGTGGGTGAAAGGTATAGTTAGGACTCAAAGTGGCTGGTTTCTGATCAGAAATAGAGAGGCTACCATTTTTAAAACCTAAAATGTATACAGAAGAGACACATTTTAGACAGCTCATGGACATCACTCTCAGTCCTTGCAGCCCCACCTGTTATTTCAGACATCATTTTGGAGCACTGTTTTCACCAGCTGTGTGTGGATGAGATAGACTTGACAGCATCTCTCCTTGCATCTCTTGTTTCCTACTGTGGGTATTCTTAGGTGTTGCCGTGGGAGCCCTGTTGGTCTGTACACATGTGCAACCTGGAAATTCAGGGAGAAAATGCCCATGGCATCACCTTGAACCAGTGGGGGCTGGGGGGCAAAAGTCTAGAGATCAATATTTTCTCCTAATTCTAAGCTGCATTTCATAAGGCTCATCAGAAGTCCTGTTGGTTTGAGCTGGATCAGTTGTAGCAGTTGACCGTCTGGACGATGCAGCCTTGTACTGGCTTTCCCTTGTTCCCTGGTTCACTTTTCCTGGACTTCATTTCTGCTCATTGGGATCACATTTGCATATAAATTCCTGGCATGCAGACCTCTGTCTCACTCAGACTCTGCTTTGGAGAAACTAAGGCTAAGATGATGAGTTAGAACATTGGTCCCAATGTCAGAGTAGTTTGATAATTAATTATGGTGTAAATGGTAGAATATGACACTGCTATTCTTATAGGAATAAAGCAATGGTGATTCCCTTTTTAGGTTTAAACGTTGGAAGATGAGAGGTGTATAAAAGTCTCAAAACTGAGCTCCAGATGCAAAACTCCATAAGATTTTCCTCTGAAGTACAGAGATCAGAAACACTCATGAGGTAGAACTCATCATAGTAATCAGACTAGCAATATTTAGCTCTGGGTTCCATCACAAAATAGTTACAAGATTTAGGAAAGGTAATAGTTTCATGGCTTAGTATCTCCCTTTTCTGGATGGAACACAGGCATGTGGATGATTGTTACTATCTGTCTTCAGTGTTTTGTACAATGGTGTTTATAACACTCTTGCTGCTGTTAGGAATAAACCCTTGGCATAATCACATAAAGACGTGTCTAGAATTGTGAAGATGGTGAGATCTTTATCCTACTTGCAAACTAACAAATTAACTTGCCACAGATTTTTGGATGCTGGTAGGAGATACAAGACCCCTGGGTCAGAGATAAAGGGCAGTTTATTACTCACAGCAATAGCAGTAGCCAAAGTATCAGCATTTTTGTACTGGTTCTTCAGACCCAGTTCTCATCAGGTGATGCAAATAGGTCCAGGTGATACATATACATATAGTGGGTTGCATTACAGGAAATGAACTCTGAATTTAGGGAACTCAAATCTTTAATAATGGGAAGCAAGATACCTGCCCTTTGCTCGGGGCACTCGTCTTTTTTTTTTTTTAACTTAATTTCCACACATTTTGTGTTCATAAACACTTTATTAGTCTTATTTTATTTATTTATTTATTTATTTATTTATTTATTTATTTATTTATGACTGTTTTGGTCTTCGTTGCTGTGTGCAGGTTTTCTCTATTTGTGGCAACTGGGGGCTACTTTTCATTGCGGTGTGCAGGGTTCTCATTGCGGTGGCTTCTCTTGTTGCGGAGCATGGGCTCTGGACATGCAAGCTTCAGTAGCTGCAGCACACATGCTCAGTAGTTGTGCTGCACGGGCTTAGTTGCTCCGAGGCATGTGAGATAGTCCCAGACCAGGGATCAAACATGTGTCCCCTGCATTGACAGGTGGATTCTTAACCACTGCACTACAAGGGAAGTCTCAGACATTATCTTTACTAACCTGTACAGTAAGCAAACATGCCCTTTACTCTGGAGGGAAACATTACATTAATTTTCTAAGTCTGTAATCAAACCTTCTTTTGGCTCCAGAGGGAGATATCTATCTCTGTTTTCCAAGGCTGCTAAGCACACAGACATCCTTGAAAATATAATCTGGATGAAGGGCAGGACATGAAGAAATTTGACCCATGGATTATTACCTCCCAGTAGCTCTTCAGAAACTTTGTGTGAAGAGTATATGGAGTATTACACTTCCATGAGACCCATGCCTGCTGCCTGGGGGGGAAGAGTTTTGGATGCCAGGAAATGGAAGTAGTCATACTGATGCTACCATGAACAAGGTAAGGAGAATATTTTCTTATCTCATTTACACAAGCACCAGTTGTTTATTAACAATCTATTGTTCAGAATTGTTATATAAATACATATACATGTATATTTATAAGTAAATAGATGTATTAGATATGTAGTTAGAGCTAAGTATAGATATATAGATATATAATTGAACTCTTTTGATCTTAGTATAAATGATACACGTGACTTATTTTATTATTGCCACTTGTATTTCAAGTAGTATTTCCTTGTATTAGATTTTGTTTGGAGAGTTATTAAAGTTATCATGATCATCAGAAAGAAAGTGCAACACGACATGCTTATGTTGTAATGATTTCACAAAACTTTCACTGAAGGGGCGTATGAATATTATCTGGGTAATATGCACTAGAGAAAGACTATGTAGACATTTCAAGGATAATTGGACATAGGCTCTGAGCTGCTAGTTTTACCCAGGAACAATCGTATTCCATTGTTGGAGAGGGCATATAAATGAAGAGCTTGGGTCGGGTTCATTGTGGGTGGGCTCATTCCTCATATACATATGGCAGTCATATCCCTGGTTCCCCAAATGTATAATTGGATTTGTTATACTGTACCAGCCAGAAGCTCTCAGCCTGAAAGTGGAATGGGATACGTTTTTTGGTACAACTATGTCAACTTTATGTTGGCACCTGGAAGGATGAGGTGCCATCCTCCAGGGTGTATTAAATAACCTAAATCAGTGATCATAAGATGGTGTTGTTTTCCCAGCAGGTGGAATAAGAGGGTCTAGAAATAGAAACAGAGTGGCCCAGCTTTCCACCACTCCTACGACCCACTTGAGGGAAAATTTACCTTTCTTTTCCTTTAATTTTAGGCTCTGTGTGTTTGGAGGTCCTTGATCCCAGAAGGAGAATGGTTTCACTAGGAGACAAAATAAAAACCCTATTGAACTTTAAGTTATTATGGCTGCCTGGTCATTTCAGCTCCCTCATATCAACAGACAAGAAGGCAAGGAAAGGAGATATGTCAAGGTAGGTGATCCCAATTATCAAGTGGAAGAAAGTTTGCTGTTTCACACTGGGGCAGTTTGGCACCACTGATCCACTGGTGTGTTTCTTGGTACTTACATAGTCCACTGTGATGGGGTGTCGTGTACAAGTACAGCAGCCATGACCCAAGAATTACATGGGGACCAGGGACTCAGATCCCTTAGAGATTAGAGTTTGGGTCACCCCAACAGGTCAGCTACCTAGACAACAGAGGTACAAACTGAGGGCGTAGAGAATCTAGAATGGGTAGTAAAGGCAGGCACTGATGAGTATCACTTAGAACCTTGAGAACAGCGGTGGTGGAAAGGTCTGCAGTAGTTCATTCTACTAACCTTCCTCTTGTGAGTTTCATTGGAAAATGAGACCAATTAGAATCCTGAAGAAGATGTTCCTAGATGGGGAGAACTTATTAAGTAGATTCAAGCATCTTAAATTAGGGTGGACTGTAGTGAACACTATTATGTGCCATCCAGATCACCATCTTCAGAGCTAAGGTGCTCATCCCCCAAGCATGAATATGTTGGCTGCTGATGGCTCTGAGCTCTGTCCCTCTCTGAGAATTGCCCTTGGTAGACAGACACTCCTTCCCTCAAGGTTATGCTTCCTTGCTGGAAGAACTCAGCATCCAATAACTAGTCAGTTTGGGGTCCAAAGTCTTGACCCCCTTGACTTAGCTTGGGATAATTCTCAAGGGCCATCCTCAACACAAAACTCTCCATGCTGAAATTTTGGTGTAACCGCACCAGAGTTCAACTTTTCTCTCTGCAAAATCCTACTTCCATCACTCCCTTACATGTATTATTCTTGTGAAGACTTGCCAATAAACTCCTTGTATGCAAATCTCAGGATCTGTATTCAAGAAATCTGATTGAAGACAACCTGTACATCTATTTCCGTGTAGGACAGTTTGGGTGATTTAAATTAATAACAGGATACCACCTTTGGTTTAGTATTTACTTAGCTTGGAATGAGGGTGAGAGATTTCATGTAAGAGAGAAAATATGTAACACAATATTTTTCCATGGTAGATGACCAAATACAGGGAAAGAAAACTACCTTCTCCGTTTGTAACAATTATAAAAGAAGAAATACGGGAGGGTGCCAAATCTTTTCTGAGGCTCTGATGCCTACAGAAACTTGAAAGGGAAAGGCCACTCCAATTCTCGTATGGACTACTTTATCTTTGGCCTTGTAAAGGGCAAAATTGGGACTGCAAGAGTGAAAGTGAAAGAGTAATAGTTTGCTTCTCTCTCAATTCCCTTGCTATTGGATTTTACTCCTGGCTGGCTCGCCCAGTACTGTGAAGTTCATGAGCTCTATTCTCATTCTGACTCAGTCTGAGGCCACACACTTCTCAGGTCACTTTAGTAGCACAGCAATGAGGGTGAAATTATTATTTGTAATCACCTCTTTTGTGTTCTTGCAAGTTAAGCATTGCTGGATAAAAACACTCTTTTTACTCAATTCTGCACAATTTCAAATTGAAGCATATTTTTACCATGAAGAGCAGACTAGAAACCCTGATACTTGACTGAATTTATTTATTATTATATATTCTTTCAGTATGGCAATGTGGTGAAGTGGCCGACAGCCCAGCACTACTCACTTTTCCCTTGCTTCCAGGAAGTAGTACAATGATGGTTAACAGACATGGCTCTAGAAATCTTTTCTTTTAAAAATTCCTGTGACAACATTAAATTGTATGTCAAATATATACATATGTATAACCAAAAATATGGAAGCATGTATTTTTCCAGTCATATTTAATTGTATCAGCATAGAGTTCATATTGACTTTTGCAGCAATAGCTAATGAGCCATGTGTAGAAGAATCCAGATGTTTAGATTACATGCTCTGCCAATCCATTGTACAAAGGTTCAATTATGACAATGTCTTGCATCTTGTGGAAAGAACTGCATCACCAATAAGGAAATACAATTGAAGGCTTTGAAGGCTGATTACATTGTTGCTATTTACAAATATGGGGGGATTTTCCTACTGACAGTGTTATTTTCAGTAGGAAGTGATGAGGTTGGGTGAAAGGATTCATGGCTTGTGTTTCCATGAAACCCTTCTAATTGTTACTACTTATATGACAATGTGTTTGTTTCATTAACTCCAATCACAGTTGCACTCATACACACACACCACAAAATACATGAACACAATGAATGCTTTAAGAGAGACGTAAAGTGCTCAGGGGCAGGGTGATTGACACCCATTGGGACAGAGCAGGAACAGCTTCCCTAAGGGATTCCTGGGGCTAGATACTGAAAGATGGGGTTTTGGCAGTTGCAGACTGGGGAGAAGGTAAGTGAACAGAATTGAATGAGCCAAAGACAGATAATGAGGAAAAGGCAAAGTGTTTTAAACATCTGCTGTATTCCTGTCAGTATTTACATATTTAGGCTCTTCTTTTTGGGACAGAGCAGGGATGGGACATTTCAACAAATCAAGTTGAATTCATTTAACTATATCAAGCTGTAAAACTCAGTGTTCTTTAGTGTGAGTCACTATTTTATTTGTCCCAACAACACTAAAACTTACATGTCTCCCCCACAAAACTCCCACCTGATTTGACACGGTTGAGAAATAAGTAAGAGAGACAGGTTCATGGACATGATTGTAGGATAGCATGAACATATGGCTCTCAGATGTGTAAGGAGAGAGAATAAAGCATAGAAATGGTTTTATCAGGGAAAACCATAGAAAAGAAGCAGTTCTAAGATCATGGTCACTCTTCCTGGTCCCTCAGCTGCAAACATCAGCAAAACAAGTATTGACTTTGCTCTTGCAGTTGTTAATGTTTAAGCAGAAAGCAAGACAGAGTGGTCTTACAGATGTGTGCTAAGGGTTTTTTTTTAAGTCACAACTGTCAGTGATCGTTTTGTTTCTTCTATCCTTACCGTCATATTCACGTTTGGGACTTCAACTTTGACCTCAAGGTGAAAGTCATCGAAACCGATGTCTTCGGACATCTTTTACTGCAAAGCTCTAGTACCCCATTTCAAGCTACGAGGTGCCTCAGACTCAGCAGTGCAAATCTTAGCTCCTTGTTTCACTGCTCCCCCTGTTCACATCCTTGCATCTCCCAGCCAGAACACCTACCTCCTGTTGATCCATCTCTTTGTGGTAGTAGTTTGCTCTTTGTTCTCTGTGGTCAAAGCTTTGGCTTCATTCAATTCCTCTTTCTTTTGAACTTTAAAAATCAGTTGTTTGCATCAGTCTTTTTCATTTTCTTTACAATTGAAGTGACTCATGAATCATCCCTTCTTTTCCATTCCAAACACTAATGACATACTCTGGAACTTCAATTTCTCCTAGTGTGTGCTCTGCAGTAAGCTTCTTAATTGGTTCTTCTTAATCCATTTTCTCATTCTTTTACCTGTACACTTTCTAAAATGCAAATCTGATTATGATGAAGAAGTTGATAACTGTAGCTAAATGGTAGGGAAACTGAAACCTCCCACCTTGTTGGTTTGTGGTGAAAATTAATCAAGATGCTATTCATAAAGAATTTAGCTTAGTTCCTGGGATATAATATATTCTGAATAAATATTGACTAGTATGTCTCTCTTCACCTTAGAAGCACTATGTACATATTCCTCTTCTCAAATACACCTGATTCTCCCTCACATATGGGGCTTCTCACATCCATTCCTTTAGCTGGAACACTCTTTTGTCCCGTCTTCAACAGGGTATTTCCTATTCATTCTCCAATGTCTGTTCAACATTATATGTTTATATCCAGGTCTTCCCTGAGTAGCCAGATCTGTTTAAACCACTCTGATGTGCACTCCAGCAGAACTTTGTATTTCCAATCTCAAAGTTATTGTGTTCTGGAATAGAAAATCTTCAAACCAAAAGGTTGATGGGCAAAGAATATAGAGCATATTTATTTTCTATAACTGATAGCATCTTTCTCAATGACTCTTATTCTAGTGAGGAATTCTAACATGCCTTTAGGTTATTTCCAGTTTTTCCTATGTAACTTATTGGGTGTCATTTGATTTCTTTGGGGTTTATGTCCAGTCTTCCATATTTCTTCTCTGCTCTCTGTTCCTCCTTGCAAGGACACCCACAATGGTCCTTTCTTGGGTCTTGACACCTCCTTGGCTCTTACAGGCTTGGCAGACCTCTCTGAACTTTAGCCACTTGCTACATTAGTGGCCCACTGCAGTCTCATCAGTTCTTAATTTTTCTGCCTTTGCAAACCTCCACATGGCACACGAGGACTTCTGAGCCACCCTCCTGCCATGCAGAAGCAGAGGGAGGTTCAAACCTTCCTTCTTCTTGGCCATTCTTGCAATACTCTTTAAGGGTGAATAAATTTACTGGGCTCCAGGAAAGAGGAGGATGTGGCATTAGAACAGTTTCATTCAGGGGGAAAATGAACTGAAAGGGATATTTGAAAACTATCCCTTTCAATCCAAGGGAGGTTGGAAAGGATAAGAAGCCAAATAGGAAGGTCCTATTTGGGGTTCTAAGAAGGGTCCACCTCATGCAATGCCTCTCACCCCAGCCTGGGTAGTTTTACGTAGAAATAACAAGTGCGCTTAGTCAGAAAGAAGGTCAGTGATCACACTCCTAATCCTTTTTCTCGTCAAAGCATTTCCTGACACTTTGCCTCCATTTTATCCTATGTATTTTTCTATTATTGTACCCATCTCATTCACTGCATTTTCAATATCTGTCTCCTCTTTCTCAACCAGTACTCCTCAGTTGGAGGCTATCTTGCCCCCAAATGACAGCTGGTAATGTCTGGAGACACTTTTCATTGTCATAACTCTGGATCAGGGGTAGGGGGGTGCTATTGGCATCTAGTGACTAGAGGCCAAGGGTGACGTTAACATCCTGCAATGTACAGGAAGGTTCCCCACAACAAAGGATTGTCTAAATATCAGTAGTGTTGGGGTTGAGAAACCTTATTCTAGACTGTAACGTCCTTAAGGGAGGAATTATGTCTTATTTATCTCATTTCTATTACCTCACATATTGTTTAGTACACAGTAGAGACTTAATAATTGCTTTTTTTAAACATCTTTATTGGGGTATAATTGGTTTACAATGGTGTGTTAGTTTCTGCTTTATAACAAAGTGAATCAGTTATACATATACATATGTTCCCATATCTCTTCCCTCTTGCGTCTCCCTCCCTCCCACCCTCCCTATCCCACCCCTCCAGGAGGTCACAAAGCACAGAGCCGATATCCCTGTGCCATGCGGCTGCTTCCCACTAGCTATCTACCTTACATTTGTTAGTGTGTATATGTCCATGACTCTCTCTCGCCCTGTCACAGCTCACCCTTCCCCCTCCCCATATCCTCAAGTCCGTTCCCCAGTAGGTCTGTGTCTTTATTCCTGTCTTACCTCTAGGTTCTTCATGACATTTTTTTTTCTTCTTAAATTCCATATATATGTGTTAGCATACGGTATTTGTCTTTTTCTTTCTGACTTACTTCACTCTGCATGACAGACTCTAGGTCTATCCACCTCATTACAAGTAGCTCAATTACGTTTCTTTTTATGGCTGAGCAATATTCCATTGTATATATGTGCCACATCTTCTTTATCCATTCATCCGATGATGGGCACTTAGGTAGTTTCCATCTCTGGGCTATTGTAAATAGTGCTGCAGTGAACAGTGGGGTGCATGTGTCTTTTTGAATTATGGTTTTCTCAGGTTATATGCCCAGTAGTGGAGTTGCTGGGTCATATGGTAGTTCTATTTGTAGTTTTTTAAGGAACCTCCATACTGTTCTCCATAGTGGCTGAACCAATTCACATTCCCACCAGCAGTGTAAGAGTGTGCCATTTTCAACACACCCTCTCCAGCATCTATTGTTTGTAGATTTTTTGATGATGGCCATTCTGACTGGTGTGAGATGATATCTCATTGTAGTTTTGATTTGCATTTCTCTAATGATTAATGATGTTGAGCATTCTTTCATGTGTTTGTTGGCAGTCTGTATATCTTCTTTGGTGAAATGTCTATTTAGGTCTTCTGCCCATTTTTGGATTGGGTTGTTTGTATTTTTGTTATTGAGCTGCATGAGCTGCTCGTAAATTTTGGAGATTAATCCTTTGTCAGTTGCTTCATTTGCAAATATTTTCTCCCATTCTGAGGGTTGTCTTTTGGTCTTGTTTATGGTTTCCTTTGCTGTGCAAAAGCTTTGAAGTTTCATTAGGTCCCATTTGTTTATTTTTGTTTTTATTTCCATTACTCTAGGAGGTGGGTCAGAAAGGATCTTGCTGTGATTTATGTCATAGAGTGTTCTGCCTATGTTTTCCTCTAAGAGTTTGATAGTTTCTGGCCTTACATTTAGGTCTTTAATCCATTTTGAGCTTATTTTTGTGTATGGTGTTAGGGAGTGATCTAATCTCATACTTTTACATGTATCTGTCCAGTTTTCCCAGCACCACTTACTGAAGAGGCTGTCCTTTCTCCACTATACATTCGTACCATATTTATCAAAGATAAGGTGTCCATATGTGCGTGGGTTTATCTCTGGGCTATCTATCTTGTTCCATTGATCTATCTTTCTATTTTTGTGCCAGTACCATACTGTCTTGATTACCGTAGCTTTGCAGTATAGTCTGAAGTCAGGGAGCCTGATTCCTCCAGCTCCTTTTTTCATTCTCAAGATTGCTTAGGCTATTCGGGGTCTTTTGTTTTTCCATACAAATTGCAAAATTTTTTGTTCTAGTTCTGTGAAAAATGCCAGTGGTAGTTTGATAGGGATTGCATTGAATCTATAGATTGCTTTGGGTAGTAGAGTCATTTTCACAATGTTGATTCTTCCAATCCAAGAACATGGTATATCTCTCCATCTATTTGTATCATCTTTAATTTCTTTCATCAGTGTCTTATAATTTTCTGCATACAGGTCTTTTGTCTCCTTAGGTAGGTTTATTCCTAGATATTTTATTCTTTTTGTTGCAATGGTAAATGGGAGTGTTTTCTTGATTTCACTTTCAGATTTTTCATCATTAGTATATAGAAATGCCAGAGATTTCTGTGCATTAATTTTGTATCCTGCTACTTTACCAAATTCATTGATTAGCTCTAGTAGTTTTCTGGTAGCATCTTTAGGATTCTCTATGTATAGTATCATGTCATCTGCAAACAGTGACAGCTTTACTTCTTCTTTTCCAATTTGGTTTCCTTTTCTTTCCTTTTCTTCTCTGATTGCTGTGGCTAAAATTCCAAAACTATGTTGAATAAGAGTGGTGAGAGTGGGCAAGCTTGTCTTGTTCCTGATCTTAGTGGGAATGCTTTCAGTTTTTCACCATTGAGGATGAAGTTGGCTGTGGGCTTGTCATTTATGGCCTTTATTATGTTGAGGAAATTTCCCTCTATGCCTACTTTCTGCAGGGTTTTTTTTTATCATAAATGGGTGTTGAATTTTGTCAAAAGCTTTCTCTGCATCTATTGAGATGATCATATGGTTTTTCTCCTTCAATTTGTTAATATGGTTTATCACATTGATAGATTTGTGTATATTGAAGAATCCTTGCATTCCTAGAATAAACCCCACTTGATCATGGTGTATGATCCTTTTAATGTGCTGTTGGATTCTGATTGCTAGTATTTTGTTGAGGATTTTTGCATCTATGTTTATCAGTGATATTGGCCTGTAGTTTTCTTTCTTTGTGACATCCTTGTCTGGTTTTGGTATCAAGGTGATGGTGGCCTCGTAGACGGAATTTGGTAGTGTTCCTCCGTCTGCTATATTTTGTAAGAGTTTGAGAAGGATAGGTGTTAGCTCTTCTCTAAATGTTTGATAGAATTCACCTGTGAAGCCATCTGGTCCTGGGCTTTTGTTTGTTGGAAGATTTTTAATCACAGTTTCAATTTCAGTGCTTGTGATTGGTCTGTTCATATTTTCTATTTCTTCCTGATTCAGTCTTGGCAGGTTGTGCTTTTCTAAGAATTTGTCCATTTCTTCTAGATTGTCCATTTTATTGACATAGAGTTGCTTGTAGTAGTCTCTCATGATCTTTTTTTATTTCTGCAGTGTCAGTTGTTACTTCTCCTTTTTCATTTCTAATTCTATTGATTTGCGTCTTCTCCCTTTTTTTCTTGATGAGTCTGGCTAGTGGTTTATCTATTTTGTTTATCTTCTCAAAGAACCAGCTTTTAGTTTTATTGATCTTTGCTATTGTTTCCTTCATTTCTTTTTCATTTATTTCTGATCTGATTTTTATGATTTCTTTCCTTCTGCTAGCTTTGGGGTTTTTTTGTTCTTCTTTCTCTAATTTCTTGAGGTGCAAGGTTAGGTTGTTTATTCGAGATGTTTCCTGCTTCTTAAGGTGGGCTTGTATTGCTATAAACTTCCCCCTTAGAACTGCTTTTGCTGCATCCCATAGGTTTTGGGTTGTTGTGTCTCCATTGTCATTTGTTTCTAGGTATTTTTTTTATTTCCTCTTTGATTGCTTCAGTGATCACTTCATTATTAAGTAGTGTATTGTTTAGCCTCCATGTGTTTATATATTTTACAGATCTTTTTCTGTAATTGATATCTAGTCTCATGGTTGTGGAATAATTGCTTTTTTAATGAGTAAGTAACTGCATGAAGAGAATGAATGAAAGAAGAGCAGACATATAATTTTTGAAACCCCCAGACCCTTTTGGTTTTGGTTCTTCTGGTTAGTATAAGTTTGGTAGTTGAGCAGAATAAATGTTACACCTAATCTCTTTTGGATTCCAGACACTGGTAAAATTTTTTAAATTCCTATGTCTTCTGAAGGAGAGGAGGGAGATAACATGGGAGCAACCCCTTGCTTATTCCTCCTCCAAGCCACCTCCCCTAACAAATAGATGATGTCATGACCCTGAAAGACTTTATGAGGCTGTATCAGAACACAGTATGCTGCTGGATACTTCCATCCAATGATTAAGAAGTTTGACTAGAACAGTTCTACTGACATGCAGCATCTTCTCTCAAGAATGGGAATTGGTAGTGAATTATTGTCCATATGACACATGTGTGTCAATGCATGTTTTGATTGCTTGAAGGGCATCTCCTGAAACAAACTCTGAATGAGAGAAATAGTGCAAACGGGTGGATGTGTCAATGGCAGAGTTCTGGTAAGAAGTATGCAAGTGATCCAGGGACTCTGGATTTGTAGTTTTCTAAGGTGGAATTACCAGTTATTTACACCCAACCAAGTCCTAGCTCATGCCCACATGTGTACAGTGCTCACTCTTAACTAGTTTGTGCAGGTTTTTTTGTTTTTTTAAATTTTTTAATTTTTACCATACTGTCTTTCTGGAAGTTTTAGATATTCTTCAAATATTTGACAATCCAGTTGATCCTGTGATAAATTTACATGAGTGAAGAAAAAAGAAATGAAAAGTTTAGGAATTACCATTTTTCTGATTTCCAAAATGGCACTTTATATGAAAGAATAAACTTGGTTGCATGAAGTCTATTTTTATGTGAGGATTACCATTTTAAGGGTAAATGTCCTATTGATATACATTAGATAATCCAAGACATATTTTTAGATGATTGCTAATAGTAGATGTATTAAAACTTGATTGTAGAATGAAGAAATTTGCAAATACTTATTTTACAGTATCCCTAAAAATGAATAACCACTACTTCCTTTTCATGAGAGAGCCGTATTTGGTAACATGGAGGGAAGAAATAATTTAGTCTGTGAGGGCTTCTGTCAGGTCAATAGCAGAGGGAGAAAGGGAGCATCCAAATGGTAGGGAGCCCTGGCTTACTCACTTGCCACTTGCAAGCCACTCTGTGAGTTTTTGATCCTCAAACAATCCCAGAAGGGGCCTGAGGGAAAATATTTATCCTCCGTATTAAGGATGAGGAAAATAAAGCATAGAGAGACTGAGTCACTCACCCAAAACCACACAAGTGGCACCTTGTGCAATTACAGATTGAGTTCCCGTCTATGAGTGAATTCCCTTCCATCACCCCACAACTTTCTCATAAGCAAATAGGCTAGTGGTTCTCTACTTAACCTGCTGCCTATAACAATCACATGAGCAGCTTTCAAAGGACACTCTTGTCCAAGTCCAACCCCAGAATATCTGCTATAATTGGTCTGAAGGTGGAGGCCTAGAAGTTAGCTCTTTTTTTTTTTTACTCCACAGGTGATTCTAAATTGTTATAAATGTTGAGAACCACTGGCCTGAGTCCTAATGGTCCTGCAGTTCATTTTGTCCTTTGTATCTGAGAAATTCTGTTTATTTTGGACTTTTTCATGGGACATTTACAAGAATTTGACAAGGAATTAAATATGCCTTAATTTGAGTGACACAGAGCAACTTTTGATTATTTTTCATAAGGCAGGATGTTATTAAACCAGCTCTATTAAGCGGGGTTTATAATGGAAGATCATAGGGTTAATCATGAGTAAAAAAACAAAGTTCAGCTGTGTGAAAAGTAAAAAAAATCTTTTCAATTTGCTTCATCATATCTTTGGAATCAGTTACCAGTGGCCTGAATTGTCAGTGGAGCATTCTTGAGGCAACTGCAAAAACACATGTAGTTCACCAGGCCATGAGCTAATTAGTCCTGGCTCCAGTCCAGATAACACTTAGATTAGAGGTCACTGTTTATCTTATTGCATTCATTTGAAAAGTGTATTCCTTATATTGGAATGCCTTTGTGTTTTCCTCTCTATGTTAAAATGTTTGAAAGCCATAATGTGATGTTTTGCATTTTGAAGTATAGATCCAAGGACAATATTTTCTTCCATGAAGAATGGGTCCCTTGACTATGTCTTATTGTACATGGAATTTACATGGCCCCTGAGACATCTTTA
This sequence comes from Tursiops truncatus, assembly GCF_011762595.2. Taxonomy (NCBI): domain Eukaryota; kingdom Metazoa; phylum Chordata; class Mammalia; order Artiodactyla; family Delphinidae; genus Tursiops; species Tursiops truncatus. Next base: position 127,892,014 of record NC_047037.1, on the reverse strand, counting down.
GCTCATTCTTAGAACATGCTCTTCTTTATTTTCTAAATTTCTATTCTCACTGTTATTTTTGTCTTTTTCTACACTGTTTTTCTTTTCTCCCTACCTGCATCTTAGGTCTACCAAGGATTTGTGACATCACAAATGAGTCTCATCCATGCTCAGTGTGTACTGTTGAATTAAAGAGGTCAATTGTCTCTGGACTTAAGTACCAACTTCTTTCTGTTTTACATTCAGTAGTTTTGCCTATTAAGGGAGTCATATACCTGTTTGCAATTTTAGAAACAAACTACATAAAACTAAACTTAACAAAGGGTGAAGCTATGTCTCAAAACAATGGCCTATAAACTAATCTTTGAAAGAAAGTCAATTTAATGTGTCCATCTTTTAAAGAGAAACCCTAAACTAAGTGTGTCTCTCAAACACTAAAACTTTGATATCCACATTGATGTCCATTTGATATCCACATTGTATGTATCATCCTTCTTTTGCCTTCAGACCTTTTAGACTTTGTAAAAAGGCGGAAGAATTATGCTGTGAATTCAAGGCTTTTGTTCACACTTTTCCTATAGTATGATATGTCTGATGATACTAAATCAGATATCAGGGAAGATAAAGAGCTATAACAGATCAAATTTTAGCTCTTCCCTCCTGTACCACTCCCACAAATATACGGTCTCTAGAATAAGGGCCAGGATTTGCATTTTTATGATTTAGATAACTCTAAGCCATCCTTATCAGCTGATCCCCTACAAATAAAAATAATTTATATAAATACAACAAGATTAAAAAGAAATCGACTCTTCATGAAAATTGAGAGGACAAACTGTCACCTTGACCTCACTGTAAAGAAAATGCAGCACTACACTTTTTATTGTTTTCTAAGGAAGGGAAAACCTAGGTAATATTTTGGACTCTTCCAGCCTGGCTGAGCCCGCTGAAGGCCTAACTTTCAAAGGTGCTGAGAGCAGAAAAGTCTGCATCTAGGACATGCAATCTGTGCTTTCTTACCAATGCACATCAACTCACAGATCCTTCTCCCCAGCTAGCTTCCTCCTCTGCTTGTACATTTGTCATGGCCTCCCTCATCAGCCTAGTCTTCATTTCATTCCCTCACCTTCCATCTGAAGTTTCCACATACGTTTTTATGTTTTATGCATATGGCAGGCTTGATATATTATTTGATTAAAGTTTATATAATACAAAATCTCTTCATTGTAATGATCATTGGCTTTGTTTTTTTGTTTCTTTTTTTGAGCCTAGGTCAATGGTTAGCTTTGATCACTGATTGTAAAGTTCCTGCTGAAGAAACTGTTACTGAAACACAATCTCAAAAGTATAAAGTACCAGAAATACTAGAAGTATGACTGTAACATGTCACCAAAATGATTATTCACACATATCTCTGGATGTGCTACTGTTTCAGAATTTTTTGACAGAATTATTTCCCAGCAACGTTTTCCTGAAATTATGCATTTTTTTATTTGTATGAGGATTCACAGTTATGGAGCATCCATGAATGATGTTACACTTTATTTTTTTATGCTTTAAAAACTGTTGCAAATGAGCAGTGTATTATGACCTCATTGGCTGTACTTGATAAAATTTATGTGAGGTTATGGGTGAGGGGTGAGAGGGAAGTAAGCCACCTCCATAATAGGCACACAGAGGTGTTAGATAGTTTTGTGCCTTTTGTATGTGTGGCCCCTACTTGTGTGGTGTATAAGGAAGAAATGTAGAACATCTCACAGGATGTATGTGGTTGGCAATTGGAAATTGTGTATCCAGCAGATGTCATCTAATGAGAAAGCTTTGTAGAGAAAGTGATATTTAGTCTGAAAATTATAGTCTAGTTTGGATTTTGATAGGTATAGGTGCAAGAAGGGAGAGGGTAGTGAGAATAGGAAAAACATGTCAGTGAATACAAAGTCAGAAAGGTGAAAAGGCCTCAGAAATTGTTCAGTTGGAGCATGGGATACAGATGAACAGGATGCTTTGAGAAATGGGATTGGGAAAATTGCTGTTGCTGACTGTGTTCTCATGCATTCTGGGAAATGATATACTATTTCTCTTCTACTAGAGATTTTGAAGACAATTTTTTGGTGTGAAATCAAAAGCTTGAAGGAGTTCACCTGGAATTTACAGACTGGCTATCTGGTCCAGCTTCTTCTCTTCAGAGATGGAAGTGGTATTTTGTACTGATTACAAACAGAGTGCTGGATTTGGGAGATGGGGGGAAAACAGACTCCTCATATTGACTCTGTGATTTACTAGCTTTGTGAACTTGAATGAATTACCTAACTTTCCTAAGCTTCATTTTCCACATCTGCAAAACAACAACGAAGGGGTTGTTGTGAGAGTGAGGAAAACAATGCATGCAGTGCTTAGCTTAGTGGCTGGAATATGGTAAATGTTAAAAATATCTGCTGTTATTATTACTGGTGGTGCTATTGTTATTACTCATGGCTTCAATGCTATAGTTTTTCACTCTTTATTGCTTTGTTTTTACTGAAATTGCCTGGTTTGACTAGAGTCAGTGGTCAACTGTCTTGACCTTGGACAATTTGGTAAATGCAAAGTCCAATGTGCAGAAAGTCACCTAGAAGTCAGCAGTCAGCATCCTGTAAGAATTGGCCACCTGTGCCACACTTCCTGTAGTAATTTCTGTTCTGCATCTGGCTGTATCACTCCAGCTTCCAGGTATGGGAATGGTAAGAATAACATAGAGGTAGAGAGATCTCATCCCCAAACTCTCCTTTTTGGATGTCGCTGACTTCAGTATTTTCTAGAAATCTTAAGCAGCTTTCAATCTCAAAGAACAAGACAAACACTTTTTTTTCTTTCCAACCATTAAAGTACTTTTATTAAGTCATCAGATGAGCACTTTCTAAGGGAAAAATAGTTTATGTGTGGTTTGGATACTAAACATTGACTCAGCGTCAGGCCTAAGAGGGAGAAGGCCAAGTGATGCTTGCTGACACATAAGTAATAATAATGGAAAAAATAGACTGTCCCAAGTTTGCTAAATAAAGCCATACGTTTGGAAAAGCACAATACACCAAACTCTTATATGTTCCTTTTTTTTCAAGATTATTCTTTTCATTGTTCACCAGCATTATATTATTTTCTTCCAATACACATATCTTCCCAAGTTCCACTGTTGCCATAGGCTTCTGCCGTGTGTTCTATATTTTTGTACAGTGCTAGTCATGATTAGGTAGTATTAAGCAATACTTAGGAAAGCAAGCCATTTGAAATGACTTTTTCAGCTAGGAATTTCAGAGACTGTATGTAGTTGTTCTTCTTATTTTAGGGATTAATTACTTTACTAATACAAACAATGACTGCAATATAAGCTTTGAGAGACTGACTCACTAAGGAAACAAGACAGGTTTGGTAATGGATCCCCTGCCATTGACGCACATGGAGAACTTTCTGAAAAATGGTAATCTGAGAAATTTAATTGCTGCAAATCTGTTCACATAAAACTGATACATACATCAGGAAGTGGGCCATAATTAAATATTCTGTGATTATATGTCAGTTTCAAAGGGATTGCATTGCACAGCCAGGTGTTTTGCTTTCTTGAAATGAAAGAAAAGGGAAGTAAATCAGTTTTCAGTTATTTGGTGCCATTTTCTGTTTTCCTCCCCTGGGAAGTCATTCTGTAGATCTACAAAATGAGTCAAGGATGAGAAGACAAATTTAGGAGATGAAAAAGCAAGGAAGAAATGTTTATTTGCTATGTACCACCTTTGTGATGTTGGAGTCCTTCACCTTTCTGTGCCTCATTTTTTTCTTTCATATATGGGAAAGACTCTTATAAGCCAGTGCTCTGGGGGAGAGTTATCCAGAATCTCTTTAGAGAACATTACAGATAGAGGCTGGGAGGGAAAAGGACCCAAGTGGATATCAACCAGCACAAAGCCATGTTTTATGTTGGGCTTTTATTGATTTTGAACAAAGTATTCTGTGGAAACCACCCCCACTTCCCCATGTCCATACATCTGTTCTCTACATCTGGATCTCTACTCCTTTCTGGCAAATAGGTTCATCTGTACCATTTTTCTAGATTCCACATATATGCATTAATATATGATATTTGTTTTTCTCTTTGACTTATTTCACTCTGTATGACAGTCTCTAGGTCCATTCACATCTCTACAAATGACCCAATTTCATTCCTTTCTATAGCTGAGTAATATCCCATTGTATATATGTACCACATCTTCTTTATCCATTCATCTGTCAATGGACATTTAGGTTCCTTCCATGTCCTGGCTATTGTAAATAGTGCTGCAGTGAACAGTGGGGTGCATGTGTCTTTTTGAATTATGGTTTTCTCAGGGTATATGCCCAGTAGTGGGATTGCTGGGTCATATAGTAGTTCTGTTTTTAGTTTCTTAAGGAACGTCCATACTGTTCTCCATAGTGGCTGTATCGATTTACATTTCCACCAGCAGTGCAAGAGGGTTCCCTTTCCTCCACACCCTCTCCAGCATTTATTGTTTGTAGATTTTTTGTTTTTTGTATCTATTTCCTCTACTAGAATCTGAGTTTCATGGAGGAGACAATATGCTGTATACATCCCTACCTTTGTACCTTAGCATAGCAAAGCAACTGTGGCATAGCAAATGTGCAATAAACTTTGTTAAAAAAACCTTGCTTATTGTATATTGTATGGTATAATGTGCCATTTATTCCATAAATTTCTTGATGTCTACTAATGGAATGGATTGAATTGTATCCTTCTAAAAGATATGCTGAAATCCTATCTCCCAGTATCTTAGAAATGTGAACTGATTTGGAAATAGGGCTGTTGCAGATATAATCAGTTAAGTTTAGATGGTCATACCAGGGTAGAGTAGACAACTAATCCAAAATTTCTGATGTCCTTATAAGAAGAAGGAAATTTGGATTCAGACTCACACAGAGAGAACAATTCTGTGTGATGATGGAGGCAGAGATTGGAGTTATACTGCCTCAAGGCAAGGAATGCAAGGATCAAGAACCACCACTAGAAGCTAGGAAGAAGCAAGGGAAGATTCTCTATTAGAGGCTTCAGAGAGAGCATAACCCCACCAACAGCTTGATTTCAATCTTCTAGCCTCAAGAGCCACGAGAAGATACATTTCTGTTGTTTTAAGTCACCAGTTTGTGGTAATTTGTTACAGAATCCCTAGGAAATTGATATAGCCAGGTAATGACTAGGTTCTGGGATCAACAGCCAGCAAGACACTTTATCTCCACTCTCATGGAGCTTTGCAATAGATAACTTCTCTTTACCCCTCCAGATCCATTCTTCACCCTTCACCTCCCTGCTTCACCACTGAGGCTGACCAGTATGGACTGTATCAAAAAGTTTCCTTGTCTTCCTGCTTCAGGTTGCTTTGGGACAGTGAGGGAGACAGAGGCATGAAGGTGGTCTATTTACTCTGCTAGCTTATGACTTGCTGGGTCACTGTGGCTTGACTGCTTCCTTTACCAAAGACCACAGCTCCTGTTATATACAATCACCTTTCTGGGTTCTGGGAACCTCACTTTACTCTTCTTTCTTTAGCTATGAGAGTGGTGAGAGCTCCCCACTCTCATTACTCATGGGTCAGTCCACTACCAGTTTTGGTTCTGTCTACATCTTTGGAAATAGTTCTTTTATTAAACTCACCTGGAATTACTCAGTTTGAGAGTGCTTAGAGTTCTTGCTTAGAGTCTGGGTAGTTTAGTTACTGAAGAAGACACACAATAAACATGTAAGCATATTTTTAAATGGACAGTCTAGAAATTAATTAGTAATATTAATGTTAATTACTATTACTACTGAAGGAATAAACCAGTACATTTTGTTTTCTTTCAACAATCAGAAAGAGAATTAAACAAATAGATTACTTTCCTGCAGAATTTGATTCATTTAGCAGCACAGAGGGGGAAAACTACTTTAAAGATCACAGTGTCTAATGGCTACAGAACAAATGGGAAATTTGAGAAGAGAACATCATCATAGTGTTAATTGATTTCACGTGGTTTTGAGCTTTTCTGGCACTAGGAAGATCACTACTGTATATGGTTTACATATGACTGGTATCTAGTGCCAGAATGCAACTCCCTTCTATCTATTAAGTGCACTTGTGAGTAAGGAGTGAGATCTTGAATCTTCGGCAAATAAGACTGCCTAATTCTATTTGTCCAAGAAGTAATGCATGCAGTTAAAAAAGACTTTTTTTTTCCAACTAAGGAACCCCAAAGTAGATCACATTTCAGGCTGAAGAATTTATATGCTTAAACTTAGAAAATTGGTTATTTTTTATTCATACACATGTAATATCACTTTCCTTAATGCATATGTTCTCAATAAAATATAAAATTTCTATTGCATTCTGAGGAAGACTTAACATAAGTTAAAAACATTGTATGAAAACCTTCAATATGAAGATGAGTAGGCAGTAATAAACAATTATTTTCAAGGCAGAGTTACCTAAAATTTTTTCTTGATATTTTACTGCTTATGAGATAAATTTCAAACTCTTTGGTTTCACTTTACCAAACTTACTTCTTGCTGTTCCCCTGAGGTCTTCTGTATATAGCCAAATGGTATGTGGTGGGTTTAGTTGAAAATAATACAGTAGTCTCTTTCTCAATATCTAGGGTTAGATTTCTATAAACCTTATGTGAAATGAGATCATGAGAATCAAAATTCTGATGAGTATAGTTTATGTTTATTAAAGTAGAACCATAAAAACAACCACTAAGGTACCACTGTATGTACCTTCATTTCATAATTAATAGCATTGGATGGGTACATATTGATCACCGGTAACTTTTCAATATTTCTTCTCTCATAATATAATCATTATGAACTTGTTTAGTTTGATGCTGTTAACACAGAGTGCAGAAGTTTTCCTGTGTCTGTCTGCCATCTACATCTCCAAGGCCTTCCTGATTTTATGACTTGAAATTACCTTTCTTCACCATTGGTTTCACCATATTTCCACAGACATTCACATGCATGCCTGAATTGGAAAACAAACTTGGGGTGGTCCTTATTTCTCAACCTCCATTTCCCAATTCAGGGCTGAGTGGTGCCAATTTTGAACATGATTACTGCATAACAAAGTCCCTCTCCATCCATATCCTCAGGGATGTTTCCACCCATAAACCAAAAAGTGCAGTTGCAAGGTTTGGTATTAGCCCTCCCGCTGCTTCCTTTCTGTCTCCTACAGTTTTACTGCATTGCCTCTCTTTTTTTATCTGCCTCATGATTTATTGCTGCTTCATCTCCCCAACTTCTAGTTTCCTATTTCTCTAATTATCTACAGTAGGAAGAACCTTAAATTCATGTGTGCAGTAACCAAAAGTCCCTGAGCACACAGTGCACAGAGTAAATCCATCTGAAGTAGAATTTCACACAAAGAAAATTTGAGATTGGGCATGAGTGATTATTCAACACATTTTTTGTGGGGTCTTCTTGCCTTTACTTGTGATCTTGCCTCTTCCCAGAACAGCCTTTGTACTCTTGGTCATCTGGGAAATGTGTATTCATCCCTTAAAACTCAAGTTAGATACCACTTCCCCTGGGGAAACTTTCCCAGCCCTATCAGGCAGAATTAGTCAAGTCCTCTGTAGCCACATAGCTCTTTGGTCTCACTTGTTACAGCAAGAACGTGTTTCCTTTTCAATAGCTACTATGTGCTTGGTACTTACCACATTGTGTTAGTAAATGTTTGCCTGTCTGTCTCACTTAGTTGACTTTGAACTTTTCAAAGCAATGATACTTTTTCCTCTTTAGATCTACCTCAGGTTTGAAGATGGTGGCATCTGGGCATGGGATATGAATACATGCTTGCTGAGTAAATAATGTATAAATATTTGAAAGAGTACATTAAATGAATTAGTAAGACTATTTGGTAGATGGATGTCAGACTAATTTATTGAATATGTATACATTATATGTATATATATATATGTATTTTAAATAAATGTTAATTCATATTTTTATGTCTATTCAATATATTTTTATCTTTAGGTTTTATTAGCTGGATTGCAAATTCTGTGAAAATAGGAACTGTTACTTATGCCCTCAGCTCCAGGTACCTTGTGCCCAGTTGGCACTTACTGTGTATTTTTTAGAATTTATGAATGAAGAATAAAAAGACAACAGTCTTCAACCTTTTTTTTAAATGGAGACAAGAATATTCAATCTGATTATTTTTTCAACCTAAGCTGCATCTCTCTTAGTTCTATATCACTTTTATAAGCAACTGGACGTGGAAAAGGTGAAAGTTTGGACAGAGAGTGGAGGTATAACGTATTCCCAGTCATTAAGAAGACTTTCATTTGGAAAATTCCCCTCAATACATCAGAAACAAATGCTTTGAAACAAAGATGAACCCGTGGATGGAACTGATTTGCACATTTAAAAACTACCTCATGACTGCAGGCATCAGTTGATTCTTTGGCAAACCATTGTTTTTTCTTATCCATAAGTTGTTTGGTTTTGGAGGAAATGGGGTATTCTGTTGAGAGGAAATATATATTTTCTCACTCTGAGTACTTGTCTTTCTCACTTCTGTTAAAATTATAGTTACTGATAAAATCCAAGCCTCTTTGGTGATGGTGATTTTTTGTATGATATCTACAGATACAAATACTGCATGTGTCAAAGAGACACATGCACAAACAAAACAGCACATGCTGTACTCACAGCCAGTTACACAGAATGCTCATGTGTCCATCTGTTGCTTATTAATTTTCTTCCTGCTATTTGCATCATTCTTTTGAAGAAGCTCCAGCAGTCTATTGCTTTGCCCAATTGTTTATAATGTCTATAAATCAGGGACTTGAAGCAAATGAACTGTCTAGATTGTGTTTGCAAAATATTTGGGTCTTCTGGTTTTGTTTTATTTTCCTAGCTTTAGAAAACATATAGATTAAGTTTTGATTGAAACTTATTTTCTAATTACTCATTTTTGGTGGGGAGGGGAGGAATGGTTTACTTTTTTAACCAATGAGTAGGTTCAGACCCTGTGTTGGTGTCTTGCTTAGTTTGTTTTTAAATTCTTGCTGTAAATGTTGACAGTTTTTCTTTCTCAAGAGTCATCTGAAAAGGCAAAACAAAACCCAAAAACCCATCAAGTACATTTTTAGAAATCAGATAAAAGTGCCTGGGGAACAGATCTTTCTTCTAGTACCAGTTTTTAACATTCACCTGTGACATTTTTAACAATGGCTATAGTTCAATGATTAAGTTCAGATTTGAGGTCTCAATGAGCTGAGTTTGGAATATGGGAATTTCTATTAGAAACCCTGATAAAGAGGACAACTAGGGAAGGAATCCAATATTTCATGTTGATTTATTAACTATGTGCGTCAACAGCATGCTTTTAATTTGCAGAGTAATATAAAAATACTCAGAATCTGTGCCTAGGTCAAATATGAGTCCATATTTTGTGTCACAGACATTATATCCAATCCTCTCCCTTTATTCCCAGTCACGGTTTTATAGAGGGATGAGGTCGACAAGAAATTAGAACTAACAGCATAAGTGAATCAGTTACATGAAATATTTATGAGATGATGTGAATAATGCAACCTTAAGGGGAAATTTTCCTGGTTTTTTTTTTTTTTTTTTTTTTTTTTTTTATTCAAGAGATTATAGGTAAATGCACGAGTTGTCCTGGTACCTAAGCAGGTCTACACAATGTGACTTAAGTTCAATTGACAATCTATGGGGATTTTGACATATCTTTCTTATTTATGTGACCTTGGTTTTGATGTAGATATACACCCAAAGAGTATGCAATTTTAGGTGAATAAACTATTTCAATGATTAAGCTACTCAGTTTAATAAGGGTGCTAAATGTATTGTTTATAACAAAAGTTACTGGTTGGTACCATTTACGTCTGCAAAGAGCTAAACAGTTTACAGAAACGTTCACCTCCTTGACTCACTTTAGCGGAATAATAGGGATTATTAGACCCATTCTGTAAATCTGGATTTCAAGGATCAGCACAATTCATTGATTCATGACTGAGGTTAAAAGAAAACCAAGATGCAGTCCAAGGCTTATATCACAGTTCTTGATTTTTCAGTGTCTGAAAATATACTCATTGCATAAGGTACATAAACTTATGTGGCCACCTGTTAAGAAGTAGCTTTTAAAATGGAATTTGAAAGTAATTACAACAAGAGGACAAAAGATCCTGATGTGCCTTCAGAATCCTGAAAGCAAGAAATCATTCCCTCCACAAGACATTTTATGTACTATGCATGAACCATTTTCTGAGGAAAAATACCAAGATTTTGGCAATTTTGAGATGGTGGATTCTGCCCCTGAATGCTTCCTTTATTCCAAATGGTCCCATTCAGTGAACAGAATCAGTCAAACTGCTTGGTTTCTTAGGAACAAACCAGTAAACTAAAATGGAATCTTTCAAACTGATGTTTCAATGAATACTAGCTCCAGGAAAGATGTCTCCAGGTATTTCAAGAACAAATTGTACAGGGTCAAACAATTTGGGAGAAGGATGTAAATAGATCCCATTTTGGGAGATGTAAATAACATTAGTTCTGAAGAAAAGAAATCTGTTAAGTATTTTCCTAGTGTTTCTTAAACTTACTAGAATACACATCCACATACATATGTATAAGAATATATTTTAATTATTAATTATATATTTATTAATACATAATAACTTGAGGAAGCAAGTTTGGGAAATTTTGGAAAAAGATTATTTTCTTTACCAATTGTTTTAGCTTTTCATTATCATAGCATTTTATAGGATTTATGAATTCTACTATGTTATGAGATTTTTAAATATTACTGTGCAACAATTAAATCAGACATTTTAAATGTAAATGAGGTTCAGAGTACAACAGAAAATCTCTTTTTTAATGTACACAATTATGCTTATATGAGGTTATTCTACTCTCCCAAAGAAACTTCAGGGTGTGAATTTGCTCACTTAAGTCCTCAGCCTGGCAGTCTAGTTCGCTACCATCTGGCCCCATCTGCCCCCTCAATTTCTTCCTTCCTTCCTCCCTCTCTCCCTCTTTCCTTCTTCCTCCCTCCCTTCCTTCCTTCAACATAGTTGAACTCAACACCACCAATCAACTGGGTATAATGGATATCTATAGACTACTTCATCCAAAATCAGCAGAATACACATATTTTTTTCTCAAGCTCACATGGAACATTCACCAAGATAGACCACATTCTGGGCCATAAGACATACTTTAAATTGAAAAGATTAGAAAGCATACAATGTCTGCTCTCAGATTTTATTTCTTTATTACATGAACATATTTTGGAATAATAGCCCTCCTTCTTTTGGTGGGATCTGAATTCTCTTAAAGCTACTTCTCCTGGGGGTCCTTGTGTCCACTAGACTCTCAAGTATCAGATGGCAGGTCCAAAAGCAGCCCCAGGTCACTGCTAAGTTAAGACTCAGAAGCAGAGCTATACAGCACCTCCCAAGGGCAGCTCTTTCCTTGCTCGTTTTCCAGAGGATGCTGACTCATGGTGTTCCATGCTCTGTGCCCTGGCTTTTGTTCTTTGGTCTGTGACGCAGCTCCTCCATGGTTTCTCCACGTTTAGCTTCATTTCTCTCAACTGTGACCCGTGTTCCTGGTTTTATCTCTGGTTTCCAAGTAGAGTTTTTTTTTTTTTAAGTTTTCCATTATTCTGCTCCTGACTTATTGCTGATATGTGTTTCATGGTTTGCCCTCTGTCCTTGGCCATGAGTCTGACTAACTGGAAATTGCTGATCAAGGGCTGGTGGCTATCACCTTGAGCATGCTGACTCTTACGGCCCTGGCACAACAATGACCTCATTTGTGCTGTTACAATAGTGTGATTTCTCTTTTCTGACTTATGACTGCACATGTGCCCTGTACTCTTTCCTTGCTATTTATTATACCGTACTTTCTCTGGTGAACAAGGCCTTTACAGTGCAAAAAATTAGACTAGGTTTAAGATATTCCAAAGAATATGGATTATACTGAAATAGAACTCAAATCTGCAAATACTGTTAGTTTCAATGAATTCTGGACTCCTCCAAAGGGTTCCTGGATTCTTTATTAAATTACATAAAAAGTCATTCATAGTTTCTGCCCTAGGTCTCCCTAGTTGCAAGGGGGCAGATTAGAAGAGGTCAGAAGATAGGAGATGAATATTTATTATTAGAAAGTAGAAAATGCTGGCATTAGAAAATGGTTACATAAACCAAGGTTTGGTAGGGTGATGAGGATGATAAGAGACCCATAAATGCAAATGAGAAAGGACACACCTCCCCTCATTTACATTCTTTCTTTTCCTCTTTCTTTTTGCTCTCAATATTATACATTTTTGATGATAAAAATGGGATAACTACACTTATGTGAGAAATAAAGCATAAATGATTGTCATGTCTACACAAATGTTTCTATTTTGTTTCATGTGCTGCATAAGTTATGTAATGATAGAGGGAGAAAGGAAAGACAGATGATTTATTAATGAGCTAATTCACATTAAAAACTATCCAAGGAAATCATGAGTACCTTTGTGTTTCTTTAACATAAGTAGTAGTGGAGATAGATCTGCACAGGGAAAGAAAACAGAAAACTAAATGGTGAAGAGAAAGTTGTGATTGCTCTAAGCTCTGTCACCACCAATCCTGTCCCTTGATCACCTCTCACCCCCCACCCTCCTCTTCCTGATCCTCTGTCAGGAAAGAACCTGTGGCTTGTAGGGATATATCCCAAACTGGATTCCTTAGGCATAGTGTACAGAGCTTTTGAACAGAGAAAAATAATAGAGGCACTTGTGATTGCTGATTTCTCAAAGTCTAAGGTAATAAAAAAGAGCAGGACCTCTGGTTCACAATATATAAGATGTGGCATAGTTTACATACCAGACTGTAGTGGAACCAGACAAGAGTAAAAACATATATACTCCTTCTTATAGAAGTGATTTGAACAAGAATGGAAATAGATCATGCCCTCCTACTTAGTATATTTTATCCCTAAAATAGGTTTTCAATCTTTCTAGTTTCTACCATTTCTAGACTTTTGTACAGTGGACAAAATGTGAGTCATGATGGCCTAATGTATAACGTTTCATTTTGCAAAAACATTTATATAGTATAATGGCTTTCAGACGTTGAGTGATCCTAGTGGACTGTGTTCTCAGAATATCTGCATCTTTCTTCTGGTCATAAGCCCTGACAAGTCCATTCTGCCTTGCCTCTCAACCTCCTGTGGGTCTCTTGTCCACAGGTCATACAGACCTTGCCCAAATAGTCTAGGGGTTGCCATATGTTCCTTGTAAGGCCAACTAGAGTGATTTTTTTTTTCCAGTTAACATATCAACATGTAAAGAGAAAGTATCTTTTTCATTTAGGAGGATGTGAAACTGGGTTGCTGGCAAGCATGTTTCCAGCTAGATGGGGAGGACCTGCCTACAGAAAGAAACCAATAAAAACCAGAGTAAGGAGGTGGAAGCTGAAAAGAGTCTCAGTTTCTGCATGTCCCCCTTCCATCTCATGAGTTATATCAGTGGTATTCCCAGCTACAGGAGCTGTGAATTCCTCTTTTAAGCTTGTGATAATTTGCATAGGACTTTCATTACTTGCAACAAAAAGAGTCTGAATATAATGTGTGATGCTAAATTTAAGACAACATAGAGCTCAGTTCACATCACCACATTTGTGTGTGGGAGTGAGGGGGTGGGGATGTAAGGAATAACCTCTGGGCATGCCCCAACACGGACTTAAATACCACACATTTGTGCATGCACTTTCAGGTTTGCGCCCCTCTATAAACGGGGCTTGAGACACGTTTATCTTTATGCCCCAGGGACCCCAGGGCCCAACATCTCCTGGCACAGGATCAGTGTTCAGTTAATGCTTCATAAGTAAAATGAATCAAGGAATGAAAAAAGAAAGATTCCTGCAACTACAGTCTGGTGTGATGACATTGGCTTTGTGGAAAGAGTAGATTTGAGGTACATTTTGCAATGAAACTCACTGTCTCTTCTGTTAAAATAAATCTTTTGTAGGTGTGGGTGGGGAGGCTGATAATTTACTTGTGACTTGATTCAGTCCAACAACATTCAAGTGAAGCGTATGGCTTTAAGGTCAGTCAAGTGCATTTTATTTTGAAATTGTCTTAATTGTACTTAATATGGTTTTATGAGGATTAAGGAAAAAATACATAGATTGCTTATTGCCTGGCACATAGTTAAGTACTCAAGAAATGGAAGCTATAATTGGAAAAACAAACCTATGATACAAAACAAACAATACACAAAAAGTCATGGAGTTTGCTCCATTGACAAGTTGCTAATCAATCATCAAAGTTCATAATTGTACAGGTCTTGCCTCCTTAAAATATGGGATTGCACCCAACAGAAGGTGGGCCCTACCAAATACTCCTCTACCTCCTGCTCTTCTCTATGTTTGTATACAGTTGCCTCTGTTTCCAAATTCCTGAGTTTGAAGTGTGTATGTGACACAAGCAAGGTGGCTGGCTGTGTTGGAGACACAATGACAGCCATATTGTATAGCCTATTTACTTTCCTCCATTTAATGGTCGACTCCGATCCTAATAGTATCTATGAGCTGGGGGCAACAAAATTTCTTTAGAATTGGGTCAGCAACTATAATTTACTTCTCTTTCTTCTCCTCCTGTGACTTCTGTGATGAGTAAGCCCTGAGCACCCTTGCTTTCTGATTTCTGGATGAGCTCAGCCAATGGGAGTTTCCAATGAGGAATCTAAAGATGGTAGAAGAGAGCATGGGATGCCGATTCCCTCAGCCATCTTCCTGCTGGGAAGCAGGAAAATACTGTTTTCTCACTTTTACTTCAGGCCACCAGTTTCTAGGCAAGCAGTCACTTCTATACCTATGATGGAAGCTACAGCTTTCTGGGTTCTGAAAACTGCGTCCTTACTTCCTACTTCAGTTCTAGCTCCTCATTTTTCTTGCTTGGGGTGTTTCAGTGTTCTTTTTTTATTTCTTTTAACCCTGCCCACTGTTTGTAAGGAGTCACTTCATTTAACTTTTCCCAGTGACCCTGTTGGAGTTTACCATTTGTTTCCTGGAACTCTGGCTGATATAGAGCTTATTGCCTGCCAACACGTTTTACTTAGGGAAATGATCTCCTTTAATTATCACATCAGTACCCTTTAGTGATACATGCTATCTAGGTAAAACGATAAAGAAATTTAAACTCAGGGAGTTTTATTAACTGGTGCAAAGGCACCTATCTAACAGATGGGAGAGCCTGAATTCAAAGTCAAGTCTTTGGGATCTTAGTACAGAGTACCCGACACTGTCTTTTCTTCAGCAGCTACAAGTGCTTCTACCAGTTCAGGAAAATTCAGGAGTTGTATGTGCTTCTGTCCAATGCATCTGAGAGAAGATCTAATTTAGTACAACAACTCTATTTATAAAGGTCTTAAGAAACATATACAGTTCAAGTTTCTGAACACACACATCCAGCATTACCTAAATGTTCATTTTATTATGTCTTATATCTGATTCTTAATTGTTAAGAATTCTTAATTGCACTGGAATAATTGTTAGAATAAATGTAATTGACTCACATCAAAGTGCATTTATCCACAGATCTTTACAAACATTCATGTGTTGCATAAGTGTAATTCTACACTTTATTTCTAAAAACTTGAATCAACTGTGACCCCACATTATTTTTTCACTTGCACATCTGAATATCTAAGTGCCTCCCCCTCAAATTACAGTCAAATTTGTCAGTCTCAATTCTAAATTTGACAAAAATGTATTATTTTCCCCAGTCCTCCATTTTCCCAAAAGACTTCAGTCCAACTGGCCCCCATCAAGAATGAAATTTACATAGTCAATCCCTTTGGCCTTTGTCTGATAAAGTTAAGCATAGTAACTTTGATGACTATTTCTCAAATACCATTATTTTATTCCACATAACAGATACTTGAACTTATCCCTTTCTTTCTGAAATTTTTCTGTTAATAAATCATCATTTTCTCTCATTTCCTTGTGGTCTCAAACTATCCAGCCCATCAATAAGAATTTCTGTCAGTGGATTCTCTGACAATAATAATCAAAGCACAAATTTGCCACCTCCTCTACCAGAGTTATACATGTTGAATTTCTGAAGGGAAAAATTCAACTTTTATTAGACTGTCTACCACCCCAGTAATTATTTAAATTGAGTAATAGATTGTCCTGATAGTGGTCATTTCAGTCAGGAAGGTCCTGGTGGTATCCCCAATCTTTGAACCCCCAAAGACAAAGTTAATTTCTATTCTCAGGTCACTAACAAAGCAATTTCAAAACCAATCAAGACACAATTCTATGAGGAAGACTTATTTTTCATCAGAGGGAGAAAACAATTTTAGATTTTTGTTGAGAGGCTGAAGGACAGCATGCAATGAATGGGTGATGGAAAGGAAAGAACAATCAATATGGAACCAAAGGCTCAGGTTAGGTCCTGGAACCATCTCAAACTTATATGCTTGATTGTTTTCCCTAAGTCTCTGTTTTTGTTTCTCATCTGAATGATATAGATAATAAGGAGAGAAGAAGGTATTTATCTTCTCCAGTTCATTGGTGAAAAGACAGAATGTTTGGCAAAGATGTGGAGAAAAAAGAATCTTCGTACATTGTTGATGGGAGTGTAAACTGGTGCAGCCACTGTGGAAAACAGCACGGAGGGTCCTCAAAAAAGTAAAAATAGAACTACCATATGGTCCAGTAATATCACTTCTGGGAATATATCCAAAGAAAGTGAAAACACTCATTCAAAAAGATACATATGTCTCAATGTTCATAGCAGTATTATTTACCATAACCAGTAATCTAAGTGTCTATCAACAGATGAATGGATAAAGAAAATGTGGTATATATACATATATACAATGCAATACTACTCAGCCATAAAAGAATGAAATTCTGCCACTTGAAACAATGTGGAAGGACCCAGAGAGTATTATGCTTAGTGAAGTAAGTCAGACAGAGAAAAACAAATACTCCATGTTATCACTTATATGTGGAATCTAAAAAATAAAATGAATGTGTATAAAATAACAGAAACAGACTCATATATATAGAGAACAAATGAGTGGTTACCAGTGAGGAAAGGGAAGGGGGAAGGGCATGATAGGGGTATGGGATTAAGAGATACAAACTACCATGCATAAGATAGATAAGCAACAAGGATATATTATACAGCAAAGGGAAATATAGCCACTGAGTTATAATAACACTAAACAAAGTATAATCTATAAAAATATTGGTCTTGCTTTAATTTTAAAGCAATTGCTTATACTCTCAAATTACACTACATGACAGCTACCACATAATGGCATGTGAAAATGCTGAAGTAAGATTAATTTTTTTTTTCTGTTTAATGGAATGAGTAAGCATGATCTAACCTAATTTTCTAACTTCTGGTGGTTTGGTTAAATAATTATCTAACACAACAGGAATACCCAATTCCTATTTGGGGGAAAACTAGTATTGTACCAGTAGAATAATTTCCCCAAAATGTATCATCCTGTCAGCTTTTAAAAATTTCCTTCTTGTTTGTTAATTGCACACCATATTCATATTCATTTTCTTCCTTAGTATCATAACCCTAGTATTATTCCAGGCAATGGACTCATTTCTCAACATTCTCTGTTATGTAAGGCTATGTCACTGAGTGCTTGTCAGTGACAAGCACTCAGTGACATATAAGATGTAAGCAAAAATTGAATCCAAGAAGTCAGAGTAGCTTGGCTCAGGTACCCTTGTTTTGGAGTGGTTAGAAGTCATGACTCACTCAACATTTCTCCTAAAGACTTTGAGCTGTGTAGGAATAAAGACACGTCTTAAAGTGATGTTCAGTAAATGATTGCTCACTTTCTGACTGATCAACTAATGTCAGTGTGATTAGAAGTAGGGGGAAAGCAAGAACTAGTTAGATACAATTTATTTATTATCTGGAAGTTCAGTTAAGGAATAAATGGAACATTGCTTAATTTAAGCAAGTCTGGGTCTGTTGGGAGACAATTCTCCATGGGTCCCTTATATTTCTGCATGTCTTGCAAACAGAGACGCTGATGATCTTTTCGTCATCCCAGGTGACCTTTTCAAAGATGTCTGTAGAGCAAATAGCCTTACAAGATAGAGAGAGCTTCTCTCTCTGGAGCAGAAGGCAGATTTGCTTACTGTTCAGTTTAATATGGGCAATGTTTTCCTCTGGAGCAATGGTCGAACAGTTTGCCTGCAGCTCGTTATAAAAAAAATGGAGTTTCATAAGTAAAGGGTTGCTCACCTATGGTGCAAAATTACTGTGTGTGCAGCATCCACATGGGAAAGTGTGAAGCCCATCCTCCTTTCTGTGCCTTGAGTAATGAAGGTTTTTCTCTTTGATCTATGAGTCTGGTGTCTTTTGACCATCTCCATGAAATTTCAGCAGGCTAACAATCTGTTAGTTGCTAGTCAGGTGAATTCTTATACCTTTCATTCTTGACAAAGCCTTCCCAGTTTCATATGGTAGAAGAATGTGTTAGGTTTATGACGAGGGAGACAGAGAAAGTGATGCAGAGTCAGTTATGAGCTCCGTTCACATTCTATACCTGGCAACCAATGCCTTGAGTGAACACAGGTTCTGTGATCACTCAGGGATCCCAAAGGTATCCTCAAAGCCAATACTGTTCATGAGGATAGTGGCAGTTGCATTGTGTTGACCAACTCCAGTAAAAAAACAACTCCTGCTAGAAATAAAATTTATCTGTAGAATCTTCTCACACTTTTATTTAGCAACTTTTCTGGGACTGCAACATTAGCTCCCCACTGGACTCTGGAGATTTATTGCATCCCATCAGTGTCATGTCCATTAATGGCATGACACACGAGTTCTGGAACATCCATTCAGCAAATATGTGCCTGGTAAGTGAACATTCCCTGTCTGGGTTCCCTCTTCCCCCAAATCCCACATTGTTCTCTGACCCTCATTTCCAAAAATACTTTAAAAATATCTGACCTTGTGAACCAATTCTTTCTTTCTTAGAAAACTGATCACCTCTAAAGAATTAGGATGGAATGAACAAGATTTGAGACAAGCAGGAGAATCTCAGCATTAAAGACTCAAAGTTTGAGAACAGACATAACTGGTATAAAAATGTGAATATGTGACTTTTCTCATCCAGGGCACACTGCCTTGGAGGAAGGCAATCAAAGGACAATTGTATAACATGAGAACAATTTTAGAGGTTTTGCCTTAAAAATATCTACACAAAAGGAGGCTGGGCCAAGGACTCATTCTCCCAGAGCCCCTTGATCATGCATATATTCTTGACATGGTCAAGGTCTTCTTGCTCTCCCATCAGCTCCATTTTCAATTTGCTAGACTGTGACCTCTTTCAGTGGTACCACAACTGCTGTTTTTGCTTATCAGCCTTATATTAATAAGGGCTTATTTCCCTAAGAATATTACATCTTACACTGCCTCTCTTAAGAAATCTGGCACAGATTTTCCTGGGGCTATATGGGAGGACATTTGGATAGTGCTATACAGTGCCACACTCAAAAACAGGGGAGAATATACTATGGCCCACAACCTAGGAAGAATTTTTACCTGTGAACTTGAACTTCATTAACTGAAATGAGAAGAATTCCATTTTTTTTCATTAGTAGACATATATTATCAAAAAATATACTCAATTATTACTGTATTTTGAATTTCATCAATAAAAACTTTATGGACATTTGTTTTCTCTCTTGTTGAATAAGTAATTTATATAATATTTTTGTTTCTTGGTCCTTGAAGCCAAAACTATATACTATCTGGCCATTTACAGAAAATGTTTGCCCACGCTGCTCCGATATAGATTCCAGGTGGAACTGGAATCTTGCTGCCTGATTCTCTTCTACTTGGGAGTGAGGTCACTGCCTTCCATATAGTCCTGCTCCAAGCTGAATTGTTGGGAACAGATACAGGTTGTGTTTAATGTAAACAGAACACACAGGTAAGAAATTTTACTCTGCTTCTTTAAACACAATTTTTCACCTAAAAATATTTTCTTCATCAGCCATTGCCACCATGGTATCATAGGAGAGTTGTTGATGTTTCCTGGGCTTCAGTTGCCTTACCTGTTCAAGGCCATAGTGATAAACAGGCCAGGTGGTCTGGATCCTCTCAGCATCCATAAATATATTCATCAGCTAATCTGTGTTCTAAGAATAGGTAGTTAAAATAACATAATCCAATATATTGAACTATCATATCACTATTTAAAAAATATCATTGGGGCTTCCCTGGTGGTTCAGTGGTTGAGAGTCTGCCTGCCAATGCAGGGGACATGGGTTCGTGCCCCGGTCCAGGAAGATCCCACATGCCACGGAGCGGCTAGGCCCGTGAGCCATGGCCGCTAAGCCTGTGCATCCGGAGTCTGTGCTCTGCAACGGGAGAGGCCACAACAGTGAGAGGCCCACGTACTGCAAAAAAAATAAATAAAATAAAAAATATCATTGAAATATGAAAATATTTTGACATATAATTTTTTTTCTCCAGAACAATTCTTTAAGTGATATAGTGATATAGAAACACTCTTAAATACTGTGGGTAAAAGAAGGTGAGTTTGGTCCATTTTTATTAAAACTATTCTAACATTTACTTAAACATTTCAAAATGCCCAAACATAGGAGTTTGGAAGATGCAGACTTGTATATGTTATTCTTTCCAGGAAGTTAAATAAAATTGTAAAGACTGGAAACATAGCAGCTGTTTTAAAGGAATGGCTTGCTAATGGTTTGTCCTAAGTTTCCTGGCATTAAGAATATGATATGGTTTAATCCTTCTGTGATGGCATTGAAAGGACAAACGAAGCACAATTTACGTCAGGGGAAGGATTTTTGAGGGCAACAAAGACTTGTTTAACCTGCTTCTCTGTTACTGTCGTAATTTCCCACAGCTGGATCTTTTACTGTCAATAAAAAAACACTCATTCCCAAGGCAGGTATCTTTTCTGTCTTCATGAACTCCAATTAGCCTCTCTTTATTTTCCCTTACATTTGGTACTACTAGGGCAGGCTGGTACTGTTCTCTGAAATATTCTTGCTACATTTAAATTTTTTTCTTGGCAAACTGGCTTTTATCATAAGTTATAGTCACTCAGTTCTAAAAAGAAGAGACAGTGTACTGTCTTTCCCATCCTGCACCTCTGTCCTGCCCAAAGACCAAATAAATTAACACCAGAAAAGTATTAACTATAAATTATCTAAATTCTGTTACACATAAGATGACAAACTATGGACAAAACTTCTTGCTAAAAAGAGGAAGATGGAATTCTCATTTTTTATTGTTTTTCTTCTGCACTGTGTTTGTTTTCCATTGGTGCAAAACAAGTCAGCATAAATTTAGTGGCTTACAACATCACCAGTTTAATATCTCACAGTTTCTGTAGGTCAGAAATCTGGGCATGGTTTCAATGGTTTCTCTGCTCAGGGCTGCAATCAAGGTGTTGGTTGGGGTTGGAGTCCTCAATAAGTTCACTGGTTGTTGAGTTCTCAATTTTCCTTGTAGGTGTTGGTCAGAAATTACTCTCAACTCTCTGGGTTTCTCCAAGTTTCTTGACACATGGCCATTTCAGGCAGCAACCATGCATCAAATCTTTCTTATGCTTTGAATCTCTGACTACTTTTCTTTCTGCAATCAATCAGGGAAAACTGTTTGCTTTTAACAATATCATGTGATTAAATCAGGCCACCTTGGTAATCCTTTATCTTAAAATTTAATGATTTGTGTCCTTAATTACATCTGCAAAATCTCGTTGCAGCAGCATGTAGATTGGAGTTTGATTGAATAACTGGTAGACTGTGTGTGTATATCAAGGGCCTGAAACTGTGGAGGGTCATCTTAGGGTTCTGCCTACCACATGTACTATTACACATGCACATAGTACATAATAAGTGATATTTAGAGAGAGTAAAGAAATTGAGAGACTAAAGAATGTTACAGAGCAAAAATAATGGGAAAACCCCCAAAAACTAAACCCAAACTTCTGTCATTAGTCCTTGGTTTGGCAAGTGTGGGGAAATTTTCAGTGATAACCTCTTTGGAAAAATACCTGACTTGGAGGAGAATGTTTCTAAGAATGTCATGCTAACTGGGAAAGTGCCATGTGTAACTCTGATTAGGGAGTTTTTTTGTGGGTCAATGTAATTGAGGCTCCCAACCATTTTCGCCAGTCTTGACAGGGTTCTTCTCAATGCTTAAAATAGCATAGTCAACTGTTGGAGAAAAGATGGATTTTCTGCCTTTAACAGTTTGGCTGTTGTTAATTTCTACAAAAGGTATAGTTTTCTGTCACAGTGCATACATTATATCAGGGAATGAAGTTGTAAGTGCTTAGTCTTGTTGGGGAGTCCTAGGGTCCACCAGCTCAGCATCTTTCCAATATCCCCTTTATATGCCTGAGCTCTTTCCTCGCTTACTTTGTGATTCTTATCCCATTCTTACACTTAGGTTTCTTCTTAAACATCTCTTCCAAGAGATGCCTCCCCTTATTCCCTCATTTGATAATTGTTAATCATCTTGCTAATTGCGTTTACTTGCTTTATCACCATTTCCCCTCTAGAACGTAAGCTTCCTGACAGCAGGACCTTATCTGTCTCATTGTCTGCTGTATCCCAGTGCATCTTCCCAGTCCTCTACCCCATACTTGGCACTACAAAGGACCACCATTCTGGAGACTCTCAAAAGAAGGTGTTTTCAGAATGGCTTTCCCCTGGCAACATCAGGGGATATTTAGGACAAATTAATCTCCTAAATGAACTATTGCAAACTTACCACTTTTCTGAGAACTTTGAAGGAATGGCTTCCAATAAAATAAAATGCAGACCCGTGAGAGAAATTTTGTGCATCAAATGTGAATTTGTGACACCCTTAAGTTAGCTTTCTGAAATTGAATCCTTTCTTGGGTCTTTGAATGAGGCTGATTTTCTGCTTCAATCTAATTCTTGAGCTTTCGACTAGTATAAACGTGTTCTTGGATAACATCTCCACATGAATGACCCTCCAACATCTCTAAAGCAACACATTGAAAATTGAAGTCATTCCCTCCTGCAAAGATCTTCCTCTCTGTATACCATCTCAATTAAAGGAAACACCACTGCTCAGTTTGCCATAGAAGAAGCTACCAGTCATCCTAGACCCCGTGCCCTCATTCAGCCTACACTCCCAGTCCACTGTCAAAGCCTGTCAATTATTCCAATGCTCATTGGCTCTAAATTACCTTCAGAATAAAGTTCAACCTGCTCAGCACATAAAGTGCTGCTCCCTACCTACCTCTCCAAGATTGAACTATTTGTAATTCCTCAAATACACTCTTATTCTTCTGGGCTCTGTTCACGCTATTATCACCACATGCAATGACTACTCTCTCCCTCACATGCCTAGCTCTCTCCTACTTATTCTTCTACTTATCCTTCAAAATCAAAATCAACTGTTACCTCCCCTCCTCTGGTCCCTACCACTAAATGGGTTCAGTCCCTTTTCTATGCTTCTGTAGTTCCCTGTACATATATTTCTTTTATATCATTTTTTTTATGCTTACTGAGATGTGTTGTTTGGCTGTTTTGCTTCCTCCGAAGAGAATAAAACTTGAGGTTAGGAATTTCGTGTTGTTCATCACTGTGTTCCTAGCTTCATGAATAGTACCATTTCTTGAATGAATGTGTGAGTGAATTAAATAGGTGAATATTGAGAGTGCATGCTGAGTGACTGTTGAAATTGCAGGTCAGTTGTTCAGGATGCTATAAATATTTCCTTATGTTATGGAGGTAAAAAAAAAAAAAGACCTTGTAGTCAAGATGTTCAAATAAAACACAGTGAAACAGAATTGCATTCCCAATGGTATATAGTCATTAAACTTTTTAGGTTTCTTAGTTTTCTATTTGTTTATCCAAATGAATATTCCTTTTTCTTTAACTATGGAGAGTAACATGGTTTTCTTCATTTTGTAAAGGAGACCAATCATTTATAGTACAGGGAGAGTCCTTTTTGACTTTGAAGATGATACGGAATGGAAAGCATGTAGGTTGTCCCAAATTCCACAGGTGTGTGCCACGTGAGCCTCCGTTGATATGGTTATGAAGTGTGGCTTCACAAGTCTGTATCCACAGTACCTTAATATTGAGAAATATAAACACATGTTATTAATTTAAGTAGCTTTCCATTTTGGCTTTAGAGGTAGTTAGACAAATTTCACTATCTACTCACCATCTACTCATTTCTACTCATTTGATCAATTCAGACAACCAGGATCTACTTCTTTGACCTGAGTTAATAAGCTTGGTAGTCTACATTGATCAGATTAACTGGAAATCACTTAATCCTTATTTCAATTTATTTTGCATAAAAATGGCAATAGAAAGCACAAGTAAAACAAATCTTTACATAATTAACAAAATAGGCCTTCATTAATTATTTATGAATTCTTGGCAGAGGAAGTGTCTTAGTCCTGTCGGACTGCTATAACAAAATATCATAGACTGGGTGGCTTATAAATAACAGAAATTTATTTCTCACAGTTTTGGAGACTGGAAGTTTGAGATCAGGTTTCAGCATGATTGGGTTAGGGCCTTCTTCTGGGTTGCAGATTTCTCATTATATTCTCACATGGTAGGAAGGGGGCAGCTCTGTGAGATCTCTTTCATAAGGGCACTAATTCCACTAATGAGGGAATTCCACATTCATGACTTAATCACCTCCCAAAGACCCCACCTATTATACTATCACTTTGGTGGGTTAGGATTTCAAGGTATGAATTTTGGGGAGATACAAACATTCAGACTGTAGAGGTAAGCAACAAATCTGAAGTTAAGAAAGCTTGTAAATCAATCCCCTATCCATCTTTTATTAGACAACAACAAAGGACTATATTAAATATGTGATCTATGTGTTCTGATTTTGATAATAATAGTTTCAAATGAAAACACACATTTTCATGATGATTCATATAAAGAAGAAATATAGATTGGTTGCGTTTCCACCTGCATTTCTTCATAAGGGAAAAAAAGACCATGTAAAAACTATAATCATGGGAAGCCTTTTATATAGGTAGAGTCTTTTTGGCTTATGTATATAGATTTGTAAAGTCATAAATGTTTTGATGAACTTGAGGTTTCTTGGGAGCCTCAGACTTTTTTTAAGGCAATTTAAAATTACATCTTATATTGGGCTTAAAGAGGTCTAATAAATAGGACTCTTATAACCTACATAAATTGTGAACCAATTAAAATAACAAATGATTCAAAAGATGTAGACCTCTAAAAATGTCCTCAGTTCTCAGTTCCTTTCATTCTTTTTTTCTTTATTCTGTTCTGTGGCAGTGATTTCCATCACTCTACACACTACTATATATAAAGTATAAAACCAACAAGGACCTACTGTATAGCACAGGGAACTACTCTCAATATTTTGTAATAACTTATAAGGGAAAAGAATCTGAAAAAGAATATTTACATATATATATATATATATATATATATATATATATATATATATATACACATACATAGAACTGAATCACTGTTCTGTACACCTGAAACTAACATGACATTGTAAATCAACTATACTTAATAGTTGATTAAGTATAGTTAATAGTATAGTTAATAATCAATAAAAAATCCAATAAAAGTAAAAACTTAAAAAAAATTAAAAACACAATGTACATACCTTAATTAAAAAATAGTTTATTGCTAAAAAATGCCAAAACAATTATAATTCTAACATCAAAGATCACTGATCACAGATCACTATAACAATTATAACAATAATGAAAACGTTTGAAATAACACAAGAATTACCAAAATGTGACAAAGAGATATGAGGTGAGCAGATGTTGTTGGAAAAATGGCACTGATAATCTTGCTTGACACAGGGTTGCTGGGAATTTTCAATGTGTAAAAGTAAGCAGTATCTGTGCAGCATAATAAAGTGAAATTCAATAAAAAGAAAATAAAACAAAACAAAAAACCCACAAAAGACGTTGACCAAATTTTATCCTTTTGTTAAACTACTAAATCTGTTTTTGTAGAATGTGATGGCCAATAACAGCAGGACTGGAAAATCCCAAGCTTCCTCAACTGGGACAAGATCCTCTAAAACATGGAGCAAAAATGCACAGATGAGAGTGCATGCTTCTTGCAGGCCTTATACTTACAGGATGGACAGTTCAGGAAGAGCCTGAGAAACTTGTGTCTAGTTTCACCTTCCAAATTCAATAGTCAGATTAAGCACGATGCTCCCTTGAGGGCTGAATGAGGGCATAGCAGAGACACTTGGCTGATATGCACATCAGTGGGGCATACTTCACGTGGAAGGAGTGGAGTAGTAGTCAATCATTTTTAATGTTATATGTTCAGTTAAATTTACTCACTAATTATATCATGATACATAAAATAAAATTGGTTGTCTTAATACTTTGTTTCGGGCCATGTTGAATTTCTCTGTGTTCAGCAGCCATGGCCCATGGGCCCAGCCGCTCCGCGTCACATGGGATCCTCCCAGACCGGGGCACGAACCCATGTCCCCTGCATCGGCAGGTGGACCCTCAACCACTGCACCACCAGGGAAGCCCTTTCTCTGTGTTCTGATGGCAATGAAGCACTGATGATTTCTGAAATGTATTTCCCAAATCTTCTCCTTTTGCAAACATATTCAATTGAAACAGACTAAACACATTTCCCCAAGTGCCTACCCTAAAACTTATGCCTGAAGGGGATGGTATGATTATCAAAAAATTATCATCTATGACTGTGGGCATGTATTTCAAAAGCTAAGATTATATTTTACACCAAACTTACAGATGGAAACTAAAAGCACAAATATACAGGTATGTTTATATATGCAGATACTTGGTATTCAGTGAGCTAAATATTCAAATATTTGTCAAATTTTTCCAGGTTTTGTCTGTGTGTGTGTCATGAGAACATGACTATTTGTATCACATGCCTGAAAAGAATAATTATTTTGACAACTGAAATTTTCATCCTCACCAACATTCTATGTGCATTTTATCAAGATTTAGTAAATTGAATAGTGTCCAATAGACACTACTGGATTTTAAAAATTAAATATATAAGGAATTGCACTACATGTATAACATCTAAGTCTCCTTCTTCAGTGTGTTCTCTGATTGTAGATTTAGAAACCAGGAGATTTGAAGATGGAAGGTTACCAGTGAGTAGTTCATAAGGACCAGAGGTTCATCACCAAGTTAACTTGAATTAATTAGAAAAATGCTTTTGTTAGTTTTAAAAAGGGATTTTAAAGATTAAACTAACATGTAGCCACACCATTTCATTAATATGACTTGTCCTATTGAATTTCTACTGAATAAATAATTCTAAGATTGATGTTTTAGCTTAAATATGTTTTAGCCACCTCTGTAATAAACTTTCATGAATTGACCTCTCCAGGTACATTTTATTTCCTGGGTGCACAGGAAATATATATATATATATATATATATATATAAGAATCTGAATGAAAACAGTTGCAGACTGCATTTCAAAATGAAGCACTGTCCTTAATTTCTTTTATCCTTTGCCACTACCCACATAGCTTTCATTATTTAAAGGGCACAGAAAAAACTACTGCTTATATGAATTAGCAGTAAACTTTTTTTTTAAGCAATACATGTTTAATCAGAAACAGAGGCTAATTCTTTTACAGGCTTGTGTTGTGGTCTACTGACTTCCTGAAGAGGCATGAATCAAACCACTAAGCCACATCATAAAATACTTTATTTGCTTTGAGGTATCAGTTATTATTATTATGAGTGAAATGCACTCAGAAAAACATACATGTTAAAAGGCAACTTCATCTTATGTTCCCTGAGTGTGAATTTCTGGTTGTCCTATAGAACAATGAGCTTCTAGAGGCTGAGTTTATGCAGTGTAACAACAAAAATTAGACATCTAAGTCAAGCTCACTAGTAGAAAAGTTAAGTAATTGGACACCTGGGAGTACTATTCTAGGGTGTCTTCTTTTTAACTATTATTTGAACTTGAATTCATAGTCTGAATACATGGTAACTAGGATTGAAGTAGTGCAGAAAAAGCCCTTGATTTGCCTCTAAAAAATAAAGCAAGGGGACTCTGGGTCATCAGAATTTGTAATCTGCTACCTATATCCAGTTTCAATGTGTAAACAAAGTAATGGATCCTGCCTATTCTATGTTGTTTATGTTGTTGTATATATACATAATGTCTACTCTTCCTCTGGTTGAAGAGGTGGGAAAGCTATTAACTATATTTCCCAGACCTCCTTGCAGCTGGGTTTGGAAGCAATACAGATTCACCAAACTGCCTGACTCGCTTGAGATTTGGAAGGTGTATATAAGGCAGAAGCCATTCTCCTGCAGCTTGTAGCTATTGCTGCTAGCCAGCAAACTCACAGATATAGGAAGTCTTTTAATTTCAGTTTTCCAGTGTTCATTCTGCAGCTCCCAGTGTGCGCAGAAGCAGAGACAGAGATGGCAGCTTTTTTTTTTTTGGGGGGGGGGGGCCTCGCCATGCAGCATGTGGGATCTTAGTTCCCCAATCAGGGACCGATCCTGTGCCCTCTGCAGTGGAAGTGTGGAGTTTTAACCACTGGATCTCCAGGGAAGTCCCAAAGATGGTGGCATAGTGATCATGCCTTCCAATCTTGGAATCACGGCTGCCAATAGCCATTCCCCAGCTTCTTGGATGTGGAGAAGACACTGGAGCAATGTCATTTGTGCTTCCTCCTTCCAGCACAGCTCCAGTGGCAGCTTTAGTGGGTTCATTTTGATTGTTCCTGAAGTCATTCCAGGATTCCAAGCCTAGAATCTGTTTCTTGAGCCTTTCTGACAATTTTGTAAGCACAAGATTCCCTATTTTAAATCTGTCCCAGTTTAAAACACTTAGGGTAGTTTCTTTGTCCTGCACAGAATTCCTCCTATTGCATTAGGTAAGCAAATAAAGAAGTGAATGTTTGGAATATAAAGTTCTATTTCACTTTTAATAGTGCTCAATAGTATTTCTTTAAAGTTATACCTGCACTTCCTTCTTCACTAAATAATGAAAGACTTGTATGCCTAAATCCCAATTTACAATCCAATAAATAAGAGAGTAAATTTTCGCAGTAAAATATATTTGTTCCTAACAATATACAATAAGGGTTAATTTATATTTGACTATTTAAGATATAAATCACTGATGTCTTTAAAATAGCCTTAAAAAGCAGATACAAAATTTCAGGTCCCAGGTATATTGTGGTGAGAGAAAGATGCAGCTGTGCTTAAAAAAAAATAGAATAATACTCAATGAATATAATAAGAGCAGTGCAGTGTTGTGTTTTTTCCTGCCTGGATAGTCAAAGAGTTTATAAAGTCTGGGTGAGCAGACAGTTCTATAGACATAAGTTCTCCATGGAAAACTCCTTGGATCCTGTTCAAGACCAGTGCTGTCTGAGCTCCATTTAAGTGATGGCTCAAAGCAATAGCCAGCCGTGGATAAAGTACTGGATTGGACACCAAGAACCCAGACTAACGCAAGGAAAGTCTCATGAGGATCACTGGCCCTAAAATAAATTGAATATTCTTTGTCTTCTGGTTTGGTTTCCATGGTAATTTGTGTTTCGGGGGGAAGCCTGTCTCTTCCTGGCCAAATTATTTGTACAGTTCAGTCGGATCAGCCATTTAGAGAGTTCAGCTGACTGGATGGTTTGTCTTTCTGGCTGGCACAAAGTGCTGGTAGGATTGGCTGGGTGAAAAGTATTGTTATGTCTGAGTCAGTGCACTTTCTGGTGATGCTGGGCAAATTTTGCTCACTGTTGGTCGATGGGAAGAGATGGCATGAGCAAAGAAAATTGAGTGGATAGGTCATGGGTGAATTTGAATATTTCTTAGTCCAAATTCCTTGCAGTTATTTAATGATAAGCTTGTAATCTTTCTTGTCCTCCCTACCCCCACCACCCCTGAGAGCAGGCAAATGATTAACCAGATTGGTATGGGTGCCTTCATCATGTTTACGTTGCTTTCATAGAAGTGGAGAAAGGACAGACAATAATAAGATTTTCTTTACTGAAAAAGTGGTTTATGATGCATTTCTAGGATATTTCAAGTCAATTCAGTTTAGTTTACAAAAATATATTGTACACAAAATCAGTGCAGCTTAAAGGGACCGACATGGGGCATTAGTACAGGCACTACAGGTGTCTCTACCCTTAGGGTCTGGAGTGGTGGTTCTCAATTGTGGCTGTGTGGTAGGATCATTTGAGAAGTTTTTAAAAAATACTTCTTCCTGGGCTCCCCTGCAGACCACTTAAATCAGAATATCTGTGGGATTGAGCTCAGGTGCTAGTGTGCTTTTAAAGTTCTTCAAGTGTTACTAATATGTAATCAGAGTTAGAACTATGTTTAGTGGAATAGAAATACAACATGTGACGAATGCTGAAATTTATGGCTTAAATTAGGTTGGTATCGAGCTTTTTAGCACACTAACATTATTTTTTTCTTGAGACCATCTTTTACAAACACACAGCATCTATTAGTCCTCACACAAAGTCCCCTTTAGAATTTGTCACCATGGCAATTTGCACTCATCCTTCCGTAATACATGTAATCACATGTGACATTACAAGTCATTATCTGTGTTCCTCGGTAGTATGGAAACACAGTGGGAGTAAAGATTGTGTTGCTCTATTACCTAACACAGTGCTAGGAACATAGTAGATGGTCAACAACTATTTTTTAATTGAATGAATAAATTATTTTTCTAAGTAAGTTACTAAGTAATGATTTTGCTAAGTAAGTTACTGCACTCATGTAGTCTATTATTTATTACTAATGAGGTTCTCACCTATATTCTAGGTCATGAATCTGTCCTGAAGATGTTATCAAGAGCATAAGAAACAGATCTTCTATGAAAGTTCAGACTTAGAACTAGTACTTAAAGTTACTTTTGTGCGTTATCCTTCAGGCAGGCTGGCCTCTCTCCCACAACGGGGAAACTAAGAAAGTTTTTGTGTCTGGAGTTTTGTTTTTTGCTATTTGATTTTCATTGAAAATTTTAAAATTATTCCTTTTCATTTTTCCAATACCATAGTGGAAAATATTACCACAATTATATGCCAAGTCAAAGTGTCTTCTTAATGAAACTTTAATTTCTCCATTATCAAACTGCCTTTCTCATTCTCCTTTTGGCACTATTCTAAAATTTGATTTGTGCTAAAAACTCATTTCTTTCTCGTTGGTTACTAGGAGACAGCATTCTGTGAGCTGTGTGCCTCTTCATAGCTGAAGGCAAAAAGCTAGCTAACTCAGAAGCAGGAAATAATTAGCAAATTCACACATTATCCTTCTGTTTAGACTACAAATCCAAAGGCTTCATGTTAACAGGATACTTTGTCTTTTGATCGAAGGGGTTCCCATTTAAAAAAAAAATGTAGTTAGAATTTGGCTCAATGTTCAAAATATCAAACTCCCCAAATCCTACAATCGGTTTAAAAAAAAAACAAATAAACATCTCTGTTGAAGACAGAGTAGACTATTAGCTAAAGAAACAATGTGTTTGAATTTTAAACAGAAGATAATCATTTCCAGGCACAAATACACACACACACACACATATGTACATATATACGACAATAGAAATATTAGATCCATGACAACTAATAATACATATGCAGATGTGTAACTGGCTAAAAATAAGGAAAATCAAATTTATTAGAGACAGACATGTATATGCAAGCAGGCTTGATATGTGTGCGGCTTTGCCAAGTTGAAAACTGTTTAATAATAGTATATATTCTATTAATTCAAAAAGTCTCCCAAAATGGAGGTCACTATGATCGACTGTATAGACACCTGCTCTGGAAACAGAGGGAGTCAAAACAGGGCTGGCATCCAGGGAGCCCATGAGTGGCCTACGACTCACTGTGAAATCAAAGATGAAGGTGATATTTCAAGGGGAAGGAGAAAACATTCTCTAACGTAAAAAAAACAGTCACTTTTCACTGCATACCTCCCCAGTATATAGTCTTTAAGGAAGACAACAAAATTGAAATTCTTAGTTGCTAACACTACTTAAATGTTTCTAATATATTATGAAGGAATGGATTATCTAGAAAATTCCCCCCATAGAATTCTATGATTTCTTAAGCATATTTCCTATTATAAGACAGTTTGGCATACTGGGGAAGAACCCAGACTCTGGAGCTGGAGTGCCCAGGTTCAAGTCCTTCTTCTGGCTTTGAAACTATAATCAGACCTTACTTTTTAAGGCTTTAGCCTCCCCATCTGTAAAATGAGGATAATGAGGGTTTTTCTGAGGACTGAATTAATATTTACAAAGACTCAGAAGAGTTGGGCATATAGTAAGGACAGTATGTGTATTTTATTAGATAAACCAATGATTGGAGGTTCATAATATATACCTCCCTGACTCAGAGAAACATCTGAAAATCCTCTTGATTTTGGACAGAGACAGCCTGTGGTCGGGCCAGGGCAGTTCAGAGAGCACAGAGATGCCTTTCATACTTTCCCAGAAGAAATATTTCCTGGAAGCAAGAATTACATGGTTTGCTCTGTAGCGTGACATCAATAAAAAGCTAAGCCTTGATAAGGAGCATCCATAACTGTGGCAAATGGAAAGATGGAAGGAATAAGGCACTTTCAAAAATGCCTTAGAACATCCTATTCCTGTGCTCTTTCTTGCTGCCTACTCCTTACCTGCTCAGGTTCACCCTCTGTGAAAATTTTCCTATTCACCCCTCCCTTACAGATGGAGCCAGCCCCTCTCTGCCTCTGACCCCACAGCAGTCTGAAGTTCATCTCTCTGAAAGCCAGACTCATCACATGGCATCAGGGTCATCTGGTATCAGGAGATGTGAACTCAAAACAACCCCTCTTCTGAGCCCTGGTTTTTTCCCTCTCCAAATTCCTGAATAGTTATTCCAAGCCTTCACCAATCCTAGTTCCCTGCCATCTCTGTTTCTGCTTTCACCAGAAAATAAAGGCTTGATTGTCCTTAACTTAATGGCTCCTCTTCCTCACACTCAACTGTACTTGTCCCTTTGTGAACACTATCTGAGCAAAGACGTTTTATCACTATCCCTGTTAATACCACCCTTTGGTGTTCTACCTCATATTTCTTGGTACCGTCACTGTCTTGGGGAACTTGTTCCAAAAATGATGCCTTCTTTTCTGTATCTTCTACTTCTTATTCCCCATTGATGTTGTCTTTAGTTTTGATAAAGATTTCTTTTTTCACCTTCTAGAGGAAATGGTTCCTAGACTCAGTTTCCCCATCTAGCTACTGTCCAGATGTCTCTATACCTTCTCTTCTACTGACATTATTTACTATTGTACTTTGGCCTCACACCCACCATTCTGCTGACATCTTTCTAGAAACCCTCATCAATGCCCTCCTAGGTGTTATATTCGATGGGAAATTTTGTTTCTCTTCTTCCCTGACCTTATTTATGATATTAGTCTTGTTTACCACTTTCTTCTCCAACTTTTATTTTTATGTGAATTGTTTTCTACTTCTCTGGTCTTCTCAGTGTTCTTTGGAGCTTTATTTTTATTTGTCCATACCTTACATGTTAGGATTTTCCAGCCCTTTGTTCTTAGTCCTCTTTTCATGTTATTCCACAAGGGTAATTTTATCCCCTTCCATACTCTTGTCTACATTCAGTTGCTCATAACTCTCAAATTTCTTTCTCTAACTAGCTCCCTCAGTTGAGCTCCAAAGGAAAACATTTTGTTCCTAGCTGGATATCTCCACTGGTTGTCCCATTACTAAACTAATCTTCTCACCTAAAACTTACCCTTCTACCATCTTTTTGTGATCCTAGACATTACCCTCACTAGCCGCCCTCTACCTTACATCCAGCATCCATTCAATACATCATCACAACTCTGTCATAGTATCAACTCATCAACTCGTGTCATCTCTTGCCTCAACTCTTGTATATTTCTCTCTGCTGTTAGTCCCATTCTTCGCTGGTCAATTCTCCACTTTGTGTCAGATTACCCACAGGATAGAGTAAAACTTATTCAGTTGAACTTCATTAACCTGTGTACATGCAGGATCACACAGTACTCCACACGTAACTCCATAATAACAATGATCTCATCACACTGTAATTGTTTTTCACACGTGTGCTCTCCATTCTACTTTAAGCGACTTGAAGGTCCATGAGCCTTCATCTCTGTTTCCTCAGCTTTGGCCAGAAACACAACTAGGTGAGAGGAAAACTGGTGGAGTCATTTGTAATATTTTAGAGATGGCAGGGACTTCTTTGGGAGGAAGGGGAAAAAGAAAACAACTCAGAAAAATTTGTTGTGTAGAAGGTCAAAGAGTGATTTCTCCCACATCATTTCTTCCATAGTGCAAGGCTGGTGCAGGGAGGAAAGCCTAACACATAAGGGAGATTCAAACCATGGTGTAGGGGAAGAATTAGAAGCTACAATTTTTCTTTATCAGAAAAATAAGGACTGTAGTGGTCATAGTTCTGTGGGTGGCTGTTGTGTGTGAGTGGGTGTGTTGATAAATCCAGTTTGTAGAAATATGTTAAACTCAACAAAACCATTTCTAATGTAAGATATGAGGATCAGGGAAAGGAAAGGAGGTCAAATGAATACCATGATAGAGTGTCATCTCAGGAATGCTAAGAGAGCATAAAAACTTAATTAATTACACCTATCATGTTCTAGGGTATTATTAGATATAATGGAGATACAATGTGAGCAAAACTAACAAGCAAATCAAAACAATCAACAATAACAATAACAACAAGAAAACATTGCCTTTACATTCATGGTACTTGAAATCTAGTGGGGGAAGACTGAAATCAATTAAAAATCATATTAAAGAATGAAACATTACTTGGATAAATGTTAGGAAAAAGAGTTATGTGGAATTGGGAAAAGAGAAGCAAGGAGGTTGCAGCTGGTTAAAAGAAAACTCCATTACAAAAATAGGTTCCCTGTAAACGAAAGCAAAAGAAATTGAAGAGGTTGAGTGTATCATATTCCTTGTAGGTTTTGGATGAAATTTCCATCAGGTCCATCTTGAATTCTTTCAGCCCCTGTATATGTGGGATGGGAGTTTATTTCATGGCCAATGTTGCTAAGAGTTGCAAGTGATTATTAAGGGGATAAAATATTTTCTGGATCATTTATTGCCTACTGTGTATCATTGACAGTGTATGCTGCTTTAACACATGTAAATAAATATCATCAGAACAAAAAGTCATTGAAGTTAATTAAGGGAGATTTATTTAAATCAAGACCTACATCTTCTGCAAGAGAAGAAATGATGCCATCAAAAACTGGTAAAATCTTGTGTAACTTTCTTCTCTCAGCTTATGAAAGTGTTTCATAGATTATTATTAATTCTAACACTGATAATATATTGATATTGATTGGCAGTGCACACAAAAAGATTCTTATTGAGGAAAAACACAAGCAGAAGATAGGCATTGTGGGACATACATGCTGTCTGAGTTTTGGAATGTTATTTGGCACCTGGAAATGAATATGTAGATAAATCAGATTATGGAAACATTGAGATCAAAAATGTTGAAAATGGATGCACTGAGAAATTATAAAAATATCTAATATTTATTGAATAGTTTTATGTGTTAAGTAGTTTGACAATTTCTTTTTTTGTTGTTGTTCTTTCGGTATGCGGGCCTCTCACCATTGTGGCCTCTCCTGTTGTGGAGCACAGGCTCTGGACGCGCAGGCTCAGTGGCCATGGCTCACAGGCCCAGCTGCTCCGCAGCATGTGGGATCTTCCCGGAACAGAGCATGAACCCATATCCCCTGCATCGGCAGGAAGACTCTCAACCACTGCACCACTAGGGAAGCCCGACAATTTCTTTACATATCAACTTGTACTTTATTTTCATGTCTTGTGCAGTTATCTTCACTCATGATGGTGCATCTAAGAAATTCCACAAATGTTATCACTGCATATTTCAGCTAATATTTGATAACTGCAAAGGGCACAAACATTCACACATGGAGTTTTACAACTCATACCACTCAAAATTAACTTTTAGTGTAAAATAGGAATATATTAGCAGAAAACTATTAAAGTGAAAATTGGAATATGCAACACAGGCACAACACCTAATGAAGTATATTAAAAAGATCCAGAAATTCTGACCCTATTTGACCAGTATTGGAAATATGAGAGGGATAACTTCTGGAGATCTAATGTATAGCCTAGTGACTATAGTTATAACAATATATTGTATACTTGAAATTTGCTAAGAGAGTAAATCTTAAGCGTTCCCACCACACACAAAAAATGGTAACTATGTGAGGTGGTGGATATGGTAATGAGCTTGATTGTGGAAAATATTCCACAATATATACATATATCAAGATATCACATTGGACACCTGGGA
Source organism: Tursiops truncatus (assembly GCF_011762595.2). Classification (NCBI taxonomy): domain Eukaryota; kingdom Metazoa; phylum Chordata; class Mammalia; order Artiodactyla; family Delphinidae; genus Tursiops; species Tursiops truncatus. The sequence goes on along the minus strand of NC_047037.1, from coordinate 127,855,614 downwards.
AAGCAGTGGAGGAGGAAAGAAACCCATGCACCACTGCAGTAGTGCGGGGCCCATGAAGGGGTGGAGCAGCACCACATAATCCCCTTTACATCTGAAAGAGCCTGAATTCAGTGATCTAAGCCACTGGTATTACAAGGTTAAAACAAAGCTGTGTGGCTGGCAGGGTCTTGGTGCTCCGGCTGGGTGTAAGGCCAGAGCCTCTGAAGTGAGAGAGCTGAGTACAGGGCACTGTACCACCAGACACCTCCCAGTCCCACATAATATCAATCGGCGTGAGCTCTCCCAGAGATCTCCATTGCAACTCTAAGACCCAGATCCATTCAACGACCAGCAAGCTCCAGTGCTGGACACCCCATGCTAAACAACTAGCAAGACAGGAACACAACCCCACTGATTAGCAGAGAGGCCACCTAAAATCATAATAAGTTCACAGAAGTACAAACCTGCAGCCTGTGAAAAGGAGATCACAAATGCAGTAATGTAAGCAATGAGAAGACACAAAAACACACAGCAGATGAAGGTGCAGGGTAAAACCCCACCAGACCAAACAAATGAAGAGGAAATAGGCAGTCTGCCTGAAAAACAATTCAGAGTAATGATAGTAAAGATGATCCAAATCTTAGAAATAGAATGGAGAAAATACAAGAAATATTTAACAAGGAACTAGAAGAACTAAAGAGCAAACAAACAATGATGAACAATAAAATAAATAAAATTAAAAATTCTCTAGAAGGAATCAATAGCAGAATAACTGAGGCAGAAAAACAGATAGTGTCCTGGAAGATAAAATAGTGGAAATAACTACCACAGAGCAGAATAAGGAAAAAAGAATGAAAAGAATTGAGGACAGTCTCAGAGACCTCTGGGACAACATTAAACACACCAACATTCAAATTCTAGGGGTTGCAGAAGAAGAAGAGAAAAAGAAAGAGTCTGAGAAAATATTTGAATATATTATAGTTGAAACATTCCTAAATATTGGAAAAGAAATAGTCGATCAAGTCCAGGAAGCACAGAGAGTTCCATCCAGAATAAATACAAGGAGAAACATGCCAAGACACATATTAATCAAAGTATCAAAAATTAAATACAAAGAAAAAATATTAAAAGCAACAAGGGAAAAAAACCAAATAACATACAAGGGAATCCCCATAAAGTTAACAGCTGATCTTTCAGCAGAAACTCTGCGAGCCAGAAGGGAGTGGCAGGACACATTTAAAGTGATGAAAAGGAAAAACCTACAATCAAGATTACTCTACCCAGCAAGGATCTCATTCAGATTCCATGGAGGAGTTAAAATCGTTACAGACAAGCAAAAGTTAAGAGAATTCAGCACCATCAAACCAGATTTACAACAAATGCTTAAGGAAATTCTCTAGGCAGGAAACACAAGAGAAGGAAAAGACCTAAAATAACAAGCCCAAAACAATTAAGAAAATGGTAATAGGAACATACATATCAATAATTACCTTAAATATAAATGGATTAAATGCTCTAAGTGGAAGACACAGACACACTGAATGGATGCAAAAATAAGACCCATATATATGTTGTCTGCAAGAGACCCACTTCAGACCTAGAGACACATACAGACTGAAGGTGAGGGGATGGAAAAAGTTATTCCTTGCAATTGGAAATCAAAGAAAGCTGGAGTAGCAATTCTCATATCAGACAAAATAGACTTTAAAATAAAGACTATTACAAGAGACAAACAAGGACAGTAAATAATGATCAAGGGTAATACAAGAAGAAGATATAACAATTGTAAATATTTATGGAACAAATATAGGAGCACCTCAATACATAAGCCAAATGGTAACAGCCATAAAAGGGGAAATCGACAGTAACACAATAATTGTAGGGACCACACTTACACCAATGGACAGATCATCCAAAATGAAAATAAATAAGGAAACGCAAGCTTTAAATGATATATTAAGCAAGATGGACTTAATTGATATTTATAGGACATTCCATCCAAAAACAACAGAATACAGTTTCTTCTCAACTGCTGATGGAACATTCTCCAGGATAGACAGTATCTTGGGTCACAAATCAAACCTTGGTAAATTTAAGAAAATTGAAATAGTATCAAGTATCTTTTCCAATCACAAAGGCTAGATATCAATTACAGTAAAAAATCTGAAAAAAATACAAACACTAAACAATACACTACTAAATAAACAGGGCTAAACAATATACTACTAAATAACCAAGAGATCACTGAAGAAATCAAAGAGGAAATCAAAAAATACCTAGAAACAAATGACAATCAAAACATGATGACACAAAATTATGGAAGGCAGAAAAAGCTGATCTAAGAGGGAAGTTTACAGCAATACAAACCTACCTCAAGAAACAAGAAACACCTCAAATAAACAACCTAATCTTACATCTAAAGCAATTAGAGAAAGAAGAACAAAAGTAATCCAAGGTTAGCAAAAGGAAAGAAATCACAAAGATCAGATCAGAAATAAATGAAAAGAAAATGAAGGAAATGATAGCAAAGATCAATAAAACTAAAAGCTGGTTCTTTGAGAAGATAAACCAAATTGATAAACCATTAGCCAGATTCATCAAGAAAAAGGAGAAGATTCAAATCAATAGAATTAGAAATGAAAAAGGAGAAGTGACAACTGACACTGCAGATATACAAAGGGACATTAGAGATTACTACAAGCAACTATATGCCAATAAAATGGACAATCTGGAAGAAATTGACAAACTCTTTGAAAATCACAACCTTATGAGACTGAACCAGGAAGAAATAGAAAATATAAATAGACCAATCACAACAACTGAAACTGAAGTTGTGTTTAAAAATCTTCCAAAAAGCAAAAGCCCAGGACCAGATGGCTTCATAGGTGAATTCTATCAAATATTTAGAGAAGAGCTAAAACCTATTCTTCTCAAATTCTTCCAAAATATAACAGAGGGAGGAACACTCCCAAACTCATTCTACGAGGCCACCATCACTCTGATATCAAAAACAGACAAATATGTCTCAAAATTACAGATCAATATCACTGATGAACATTGATGTAAAAATCCTCAACAAAATCCTAGCAAACAGAATCCAACAACACATTAAAAGGATCATACACCATGATCAAGTGGGGTTTATCACAGGAATGCAAGGGTTCTTCAATATATGCAAATCAATCAATGTGATAAACCATATTAACAAATTGAAGGAGAGAAACCATATGATCTTCTCAATAGATGCAGATAAAGCTTTCAACAAAATTCAAACCCATTTATAATAAAAACCCTCCAGAGGTAGGCATAGAGGACACTTACCACAACATAATAAAGACCATATATGACAAACCTACAGCCAACATCGTTCTCAGTGGTGAAAAACTGAAACCGTTTCCACTAAGATCAGGAACAAGACAAGGTTGCCTACTCTCACCACTATTATTCAACATAGTTTTGGAAGTTTTAGCCACAGTAATCAGAGAAGAAAAGGAAATAAAAGGAATCCAAATCAGAAAAGAAGAAGTAAAGCTGTCACTGTTTGCAGATGACATGATACTATACATAGAGAATCCTAAAGATGCTACCAGAAAACTACTAGAGCTAATCAATGAATTTGGTAAAGTAATAGGATATAAAATTAATGCACAGAAATCTCTTGCATTCCTATACAGTAATGATGAAGAATCTGAAAGTGAAATTAAGGAAACAATCCCATTTACCACTGCAACAAAAAGAATAAAATACCTAGAAATAAACCTACCTAAGGAGACAAAAGACCTGTATGCAGAAAATTATAAGACACTGATGAAAGAAATTAAAGATGATACAAACAGATGGAGAGAGGTACCATGGTCTTGGATTGGAAGTGTCAACATTGTGAAAAGGACTATATTACCCAAAGCAATCTACAGATTCAATGTAATCCCAACAAACTACCAATGGCATTTTTTCACAGAACTAGAACAAAAAAAATCACAATTTGTATGGAAATACAAAAGACCCCAAATAGCCAAGGCAATCTTGAGAAAGAAAAATGGAGCCTGAGGAATCAGGCTCCTGGACTTCAGACTATACTACAAAGCTACAGTAATCAAGACAGTATGGTACTGGCACAAAATCAGAAATATAGATAAATGGAACAGGATAGAAAGCCCAGAGATAAACCCACACACATATGGTCACCTTATCTTTGATAAAGAAGGCAAGAATATACAATGGAGAAAAGACAGTGTCTTCATAAGCGGCACTGGGAAAACTGGACGGCTACATGTAAAAGAATGATATTAGGACACTCCCTAACACCATACACAAAAGTAATCTCAAAATGCATTAAAGGCCTAAGTGTAAGGCCAGACACTGTAAAACTATTAGAGGAAAACATAGTCAGAACACTCTGACATAAATCACAGCAAAATCCTTTTTAACCCACCTCCTAGAGAAATGGAAATAAAAACAAAAATAAACAAATGGGACCTAATGAAACTTAAAAGCTTTTGCATAGCAAAGGAAACCATAAAAAAGATGGAAAGGCAACCCTCAGAATGGGAGAAAATATTTGCAAATGAAGCAACTGACAAAGGATTAATCTCCAACATTTACAAGCAGCTCATGAAGGTCAGTATCAAAACCACAAACAACCCAATCCAAAAATGGGAGAAGACCTAAATAGACATTTCTCTAAAGAAGATATACAGATTGCCAACAAACACATGAAAGGATGCTCAATATCATTAATCATTAGGGAAATGCAAATCAAAATTACTATGGGGTATCAGCTAACACTGGTCAGAATGGCCATCATCAAAATATCTGCAAACAATAAATGCTGGAGAGGGTGTGGAGAAAAGGGAACTCTCTTGCACTGTTAGTGCGAATGTAAGTTTTACAGCAACTATGGAGAACAGTATGGAGTTTCCTCAGAAAACTAAAAATAGAACTACCATACAACCCAGCAATCCCACTCCTGGGCATATACCCTGAGAAAACCATAATTCAAAAAGAGTCATGTACCACAATGTTCTTTGCAGCTCTATTTACAATAGCCAGGACATGGAAACAACCAAAGTGTCCATCAACAGATGAATGGATAAAGAAGATGTGACACATATATACAATGGAATATTACTCAGTCATAAAGGAAATGAAATTGAGTTATTTGTAGTGAGGTGGATGGACCTAGAGTCTGTCATACAGAGTGAAGTAAGTCAGAAATGGAAAAACAAATGCTGTATGCCAACACATATATATGGAATCTAAAAAAAAAAAAAAAAAAAATTGTTCTGAGGAACCTAGGGGCAGGACAGGAAGAGAGACACAGATGTAGAAATGGACTTGAGGACGCGGGGAAGGGGAAGGTTAATCTGTGACGATGTAAGAGAGTGGCATGGACTTATATATACTACCAAACATAAAATCAATAGCTAGTGGGAAACAGCCACATAGCACAGGGAGATCAGCTCGGTGCTTTGTGTCCACCTAGAGGGATGGGATAGGGAGGGTTGGAGGCAGACACAGGAGGGAGGGGATATGCAGATATATGTATACGTATAGCTGATTCATTTTGTTATACAGTAGAAACTAACACACCATTGTAAAGCAGTTGTATTCCAATAAATATGTTAAAAAAAAAAGGAAAACAAAAGAAAAATGCTAACACGTGGTGAATGTATAATAACCAACTATATAGTATAGGGAAAACAGAAGACTTTTCACTTCCTAAATTAAATATTGTTTAAAAGTTTAATAGAAACCATTTGTGACCAAAATTTTAAATAAAAATAAAATTTGAAAGAAAAAGAAAACACAGAAAACAAATAAATCACATTTTACACCTTAAATATATACATGTTTTCTTTGTCAATCATATCTCAATAAAGCTGGAAAATAAATAATAAAAATCCTGGAAATTTGGAAGAATCTATGCATATTAGTTAGCATGATGGATGGTTACTTTATTCAAATGGTCCTCAGGGAAAGAATCAGCAGTTCAATCCATCAGCATTGCAAGTTTTCGTGAGATCCAGCATGGCAAAAGATAAAGAATGCACACTGCTTAATTTTGTGTTGGAATAGGCCTTATTTTCTATGAAGGAACTATTTCTTAGCTGGATGAATGCTAGGTTAATCAAACACAGAAAACCTTGTTTAACTGTGAACACAAAGGGAAAGTTAGTGAAAATGTCTCTAAATTTCCATTCTCTCTTCAGGATAAAATGTGGAATTAGTATTTTTCTTCCATTTGAATTCACTGGTGACATAACACTCATGGTCTTCCCACCTCCACTTAAGAAAAAAAAAAACAACCAAAAAACCCTCTATTCTTGTCAATGTGCTTCTCAGCCAGGAAAAATGACATTAGGAAAAACACATTGTACAGAAAGGGCAAAAATGGAAGTCTCAAAGTGAAATATTCTTCATGAAAAAAAATAGTTCTTTTATATCTGTTTGGTAATAAAAATACCACCCAGTGTTAAAAACATTTTATATTTAATTTTACTCACCACTGCTTTTTAAGAGAGTTGATAATACCAATTTCCTTGATGGATAGACTAAACTACAAATTATTGCTACCTGGATTTAGGAAATTTACTCCCTATTTTATGAATACATTTTTCGATATTGAAAAAGAAAAAAGAAAAAGAGGAATAGGTCAATTTTTTCCTCCAGTAAATATGTGTCTTTCTTTGCTTCTTAAATGAAAAAGTATTTTATAACATTGCCAATCATTTTTCACCTATGATATCTGACTTTTGTCCATGAATTTGCCAAGTGTCTAACGTATGCTGATACATGGGCTTCATTCTATTTATCTTCTCCAAATAATTAAGAGACACTTCAGGAGGAATCAAATCTGTGTTTCCTCCATTTTTTTTCTGCTCTGATAAGAAAAAAAAAAAATCCAAAAACCCTTACTAAAGACAGTTGTAACTAAACCATTGGTGCTGTTATTCTGGTGCTTATTAAAGTGAAACTCGGTTTCCAGGCTACTCTTAAGTATTTTAAATTCCAGATTGGAGACGGGTACATATTTCTAATGATTTGTTTAGTCTGGTAATTATCAACCCTTAACATGGGCTGAACCAGCTCTCTCTGTGATTGGCGCTCTTATTATCTGTTACATTGTTATTAAGCATACATTTTCTTATAGGAAATGCTAGGGCAAGTTACCCTGGGCTTTTGAATTTGAATGTCTGCTCAACAGTTTAGTCATGTGAGCGAATTTGAGGTTTCTTGGCAGAAGCCAGATTTTCATCTGGTTCCTCCCTTTTTCAGAGTGGGTGATGTAGCTGAGTTCCTGCAGAGAGAAATGGACACTTTGAACATCCCAGAAGCCATCTCCTTTTCTGAAAAAGAGCAAGGCCTTGTTGGATAAACTGTCAATTTGGGGGGCTTCTCTGTTGATATATAGCTCTCTGTGTCTCCAATCATTTGTCTTGAATGCCTAACATCTGTGATGGAGTCTATGGGCCCCAACTCTTGGTGCCTCAATTCAACCTAACAGCCATAAATATCTACCCTGGGCAAGGTACCCTTCTAAAAGCAACAGAAAGATAAGACTCTGACCTCAGTTAGATTACTGTTGAGGGAGAATAAGGTGGGGAAAAACTCATTGCAAAAATCTATGATAATAGATCTCCATCTACTAAGTACCATCTGCTAAGTGGAATATGAGGAGAAGTGTGAGGGAGGAATTTGACACTGGAGAAGGATTTTGACAAAGACAAGGAGAAAGACTTCTAGACACAGCAAACATTTGGTTTTAGTTCTCTATCAATTGACCCTAAGTTACATTTCCAGTTCTGCTGTTTACTATTTACGCAGTCATTTAGTTAGACAATGAGTCAAATGTGTGTGCATATGTGGATTAATTCTTACTACGTGCTGGGGGAAATGAGCCCAACATTCATGAAGCTTGCAGCTTATCAGAGGAGAAAATCTGTGTCTTAAAGGGAAATGCTCAGAGAGTAAAATTTAAGTTGGAAGGTCACCGTTGTGAGGTGAGGTACTGTTTCAAGTATTGAAAGCAATGGACTTGAGATTTGTAGAAATGGACATGGCAAGAAAAGAGCTGTACACACAAGACTAGAAAACTCATGAGAGGGGTGGGCTGGGCTACTGACTTGCTTGCATTATTTGTTCGTTCATTGAACAATGAGGTGTTGATTGTGTATGATGGGTCAGAAATTATTTTGGGCATTGGAGGCAAAGGAACTAGACAAACAATGACTTTTTTTTAAAAGTATCCCCAAACTGAAATGGGAGCCTGAGCCTCCAAAATCAACTCTTAACATAGAGGAAAGAGGAGCATTAGACTTCAAATGGAGATATAGGAATATGTACATACTAAGAAAACTGAGCTGAGTCTTAAAGGACTAGCAGATGTTAAAGAGCTGCACAGGATGAGGGCAGTACTTGGAAAAAAAATCTGTGTGCTGTGAGAGAACATAAATTATTCAGCATATTTTTATGTGTGTTGAGAACTACATATAGGAAGAAGGTTGAGAGCAGCAGGCAAGTGAAAATGCTGTCAGGAAGAAAAAGTGGGGCTAGTGCATGAAGGGTTAATGAGGATGCAACACGTCAGTGTGGGGATGAGACACACAGTAGCAATACCTGATAAGGTATAGTTAAGGCTTGGAGAATGGCTGTATTCTAAGGCAGAAAACTATATGGAGAAAATATCTGAGGTTCAGACCTTAAGTAATATGCACAGATACTGCTGGAGAAGAAAACCAGGAAAAATAGCTGGGAATGGTCAGAAAGCAGAGAGAAGGCAAGAGAAAAGATTGTTAAGACTGTGTCATAGAAACCAAGGTAAAAGACCATTAAGAGAAAGTGTCAAATACATTGAAGGGATCCTGTAGAACAAAAACCAAGAGGTCACCCAATATGGCAGCAATAAAGTCATTGGTGACCTTTACAAGAGCAAACTTGGCATGTTGTTGGAAATAGAAAGCAAACCACAGGGTGTGAATGGGGAAGTAGGTGGAGAGGAAATAGGTGTAATGGGTGTAGAAAATTCATTTGAGAAATTTGGCAGAGCTCTTGCCTGGCAATGAATGGCCAAAGAGAGAGCAGAGTTGATAGCTAAGTGAGGAAGCATGTTGTCATTTACTGTTATACATAAACCATGTGTTTCAGCCCAGATCATCTAATCTCTGTCCCTGAATGTGTATTTGGCATTTCCTCTTCTGAACTACTGCTCAGCTCCCTAAATTATTTTTGCCCCTCCTCTCTTTTTATCCAAAGTGTATTACTCACTCAGTTTAAGATGAGGTCCAGCATGGAGTAAGTGTTCAAAGTACGTATTTAATTGATTGAACAGTTTCTTCTTTGCTTCATTGTGTTTGGATATTCTGCTAATATAAGTCAGTTCCAGGAGACAGAAGAATAAAAAGGATTAAGGGCATATTGGAAAGAAGAAGAATTTCAGATCTCTCACACAGGAGAGACATCAAACCTCATCATATTAAAGGCATAAATGATTTTTTTTCCTGCTAGTTTCTGTGGGAGACACTCAACTAAAAACTGTAATTTTAGGCCAAATCATCCACTGAACAAATAAACAAAGAGAAACAACTCACCCCTCACAACCTACTCAAAGGGAGTAAATTCACATTCTGAGTTATGAATGTCTTAGGATAACACTTTGAAGATTAAGACATGAAAAAAAAAAGGTTAAGACATGAAAGATCCAAATTTTCCCTCTATTCCTTCTAAAGAAACATCTAGAACTAAAAAATTAATAAAGTTTCCAACAACAGAAACAAATATTAATTTTGTATTTCCTATATAACAGACATTATGTTAGGAGTTTCATGTATGCTATTTCATTTCCCCCTCACAGCAATCCTGGAAGAAGGGTAATATTAGTATGAATTCAAAGATTAGTAAATTGAAGCTCAGAGGTGTGTAGAAACAGGTCTCAAGTGATCTTTAACACATATTGCTTCCCCATTAGCATTACTATATTGCATAATCATTTTGTCCCAAAGTTTGTATAAAAACTTGATTTTTCCAAAATGACTGCTTACTGTAAGCATTTAAAAACTAAAAACAAAACAAAACAAAAAAACAGATAGCTATTTGTGAGATAATACATTATGAAAAATATTAGAAATACCAACAACAAATAACACAAATACTAATGAAGATGCCACTTATATTTCATTTTATCACATGGTACTACAACTATTTTACAGATCGATCTTTTTCCTACATGGGTTCTCATTCAGTTATATGGAGCTAAGTGCTGGAAAATCCAGAATCTTGCTGGACTGCTCTTAATAAAAAAATTCTGGTTTGGAAGCTAGAAAAGGTTGAACATCACAAAATCTCTTTCTTTTGATTACAACTGGCCAGCCCTGATCATGCAAAACTATCAGAAGAAGACTGAGAATGGAAAATGGGAGCTACATCTTAGAGTGAAAGTTGGCTCTGAGGGTTTAGAATGTAACTCAAGGGTCCCTGGCTCTGGAACTCAGATGTCTAGCATAGCTGGCCAGCTCTGGAAATTTTCAGAGATTTCTGCCTGGTATGTTGGGGCCTGGCTGGCTGGCTTTGGAGAGGCTGTGCTCTGGGTTCTCCTTGGTCCAGAGAACAGTGAGCATATCCAGCTGGCTCCTACATCTGGTCAAGTTGGCAGATGAACTGATTCTACCTTTGGAGGGCAAGGAGTCAGAGAGGCTCATGATCAGCAAATCCAGGAATGAGCAAAAAACTGATAAATTAACTGATGGATTCCACTCACCAGGGGAGAACTGAGTAATGTAAGAGGATTTTGTTTTCACCGCTATGATTCAGGTACTGTTAGATTTTATGTTAATGAGTTTGGTAATTGGGTCTCCTTAAAGAATGAATGGGTTTAAAATCTCATTATATGGATGTGACAAAGCTTCTCTCCTTGACCAAACTCTAGCCAGGCTCCTCTGAGCCCTCTTCTAGAGTAAGCCTCAATCTTGGTCTATAAAAACTACACACCCTGAACATAAATGACTTCATCCACTTTCTATCCCCACATTGAAAGACTTAAACAAACACATAGTTTCTAAAAGCTCAAGGTTGAATCCCTAGGGGGAGCCTAACCCCCCTTAAAGTATCTATCTTAGGAAGCTCAAGGCTGCCAAAATAATCTACTATTTGCTCTAGCCAACACTTAATCATAGGCCTCTGACCACCCTTTCTTCGAGCATTTAATAAAAAGTTGTGAATCCTTCCTCTGTCCCCTTGAGATGTGTGTGTATCTCCTGTAACTCAGGAGTCCTCAAGGAACTGAAAGCCATTCATTTAAAATGCAGTCACCAGGAAGGGTGAGGCCTATGTTTCCCAGTCTCTGTAGGAAGACAGAATGCTAACTTTGACAATTGCCATCTAGCAGAAACAGTTGGCCTAGTTGATATTTACACTGACCAACCACTTGTAGGTTTTCACTTCCCTTACTCTACTGAGCTCCCCACTCACCCCCTCCCTACTCCCTCATTCTCCGTTTAAAACACCCAGTTACCTGTGTACATCAAAGTTGACTTCAGTTCACTCTGAACCCTCTTCCCTATATCAATAGTATATTTTGAATTAAGATCCAACCTTATCATTTTAACAAGTAGCCTGACTATTTATCTTTGACAGACACAAACATTAATCTTTAAAAAAAAATAGCTTTAAAACAACCAAATACCAAAGTCTGTATACTCAGGAAAGTGAATTTAGGAGGAGAGATTTTTGGGGTGATTGTATTATGTAGCCTCTAAGATGGTCCTCAGCATTCTCCACTGTTGTAGTATTCATACCCTTGTGTAATCCCTGCTCACTGAATATGGGCTGGGATATATTGTCTTGCTTCTAACAAATAGAAAATAGAATAAGTGATGGGAAGTCACTTCTGAGATTAGGTTATAAAGGACTGAGTCTTCCACCTCGGAAGCTCTCTTGTTGTCTATTGGATGGCTCACTATGGAGGAAGTCAGCGAGGCAGCCCTGTTGAGAAGCTCCAGAGAGAAAACTCAAAAACAAAATCTCCTGAGTCCTCCTAACTACTATGTGAGTGAACCTAAGAGTGGATTCTCCTTTACTTGAGCCTGGAGACCACTGTAGCTCCAGTCACCACCTTGATTGCAGACTTGAGAGACCACCTGGCTAAGTTGTTTCCAGATTTTTGACTGATAGAAACTGAAATAATAAATACATGTTGATTTAAGCCACTAAATTTCAGGAAAATTTGTTATGCAGCAGTAAGTAACTAATACAGTGACCCACATTTACCCAAGTGGTTTACCTAAATTTAGAGTAAACTACCCCTACCCATGCATGCAGATCTTACATTAATGCATTGTTTCTATAGACTATTGTCATATTTAAAGAAGAAATTATCAGGGCTTTGGTTTAGAGCAGAAGTTCCTTAACTCACTTCTGTGGTAATAGGGAAACACATATTTCTAGTTTTATTCCTTCTGGAGAGTTTCCATCAGTTTAAATATGTGCCATGAATATCCATCTTCAAACAAAATTCAAACTTCCTACATTGGGGTCAGAAATTACTTTGGGATTCTTCTTAACCACATTGCAAAATTATTTCCTAAAGTCATGTAACTTTTGACTGAATCCACTTTTAAAATGCCTTGGGTGGTTTATATTAATTCTTCTATTTCACCTGAGATGTCAAGCTCAGATGAGAACGACCACTTCTGTGGGGATTTTCATTCTTCAGTTAATCTATGTATTGAATGTCTTTTCATTGAGCCAGTAGGGCTTGTGGTGGCTGAGTCCATCTTTTTATGTACAGAATTCCCCTATATTTGTCTTATCTCACCCATTTTATCACATCTTAGCCCCAGGGTAGATAACACCTTTGACTAAATTTCATTCAGACCTGACAAAAATATTTAAAATAAAATACATTATTTGCATGAGTCCTTTACATGTAGTTAAAAGTTATTTTGCCTAGAGGTTGATTATTATTAATTTTAGTGGCAACTTCCTCAATAGCCTTCATATTGTGAGAGTATTTTAAAGCTAAGTTTCTTCCCGCCACCACCCAGGGACAAATGCCATTAAATAGTGATCAAAACTCCATTAAATTAGGTAGTCTTAATTAGGTAGTCAAGGGAATGTTAAAGAACCCATTGGTCATTCAATATTAGAACGTAAGAAAAATAATAACAAAAAATTCTTACGTTAATCTGATTATTTGACTTGTCAAAGACTTTACCTACAATACTGCAATAACTTTCTGGAATGGATGCTATTATTGTTAGCATTTCACAGAAGAGGAAACTAAGGCACAGAGATGTTAAGTTACTCTCCCAAGGTCACATCACTAGTAAGTGGTAGAACTGGGGTTTAAACTGAAGTCAGGCTGGCTCCGAAATCTGTATTCTTACCCAGTGTATGATACTGCCTCTCAAAAAAAGGTGTGATTTTCTTTGTGCTCTATAAAAACAGGTGGAACGATAAAGTTGTTCAGAGTAAACAATGTTTGCTTTCTTCTTTTTAAAACCCTGTATTGACTGTAAACAAGACCCTCAGAAACAACCTATGGTCCCTGGCCACAATTTTAGAACTACTTCCCTAAGCTACGCTTCCCTGAAAAGCATAATTTTCTCTACTATTAGGTCAAACCCTATATTGATGCTTGAAAGATGAAAAAGAATATTGTATTTGGTTGTATATATGTATATATATATAATGTGGATTGGGTTGTATATATGTATGCATACTTATGCATATATACATGTGTGTAGATACAGAATATTCACATATATATATATACATGTTTATAGTACAGAATGAAGTTCTAAATTTCTTTTTTGTAAGTTCTCAGTTTCTTTACCAAATCAAAAAGCTAATCCACAATTGTGGTAGGAAAATAATGTTCCTGCTCCCTAAAACGTTCACATCCTAATCTCAACACATGTAACTATGTTCTTTTTCATGGCCAAAGGGACTTTGCAGATGTAATTAGGTTAAGGATCCTGAGATGAGGAAATTACCTTGTATTATTCAGTTAGGCCAGTTATAATCACAAGGATCCTGATAAGGGGGAAGCAGGAGCATCCGAGTCAGAGACTGGAAGACGTTTCACTGCAGGTTTTGAAGATAGAGGAAGGGATCACGATCCAAGGAAAACAGGGAACTTCCAGAATCTGGAAAAAGAAAGTCAACAGATTCTCCCTTACAGCCTTCAGAAGAAACCAGCCTTACAGACATTTTGCTTTAATTCCAGTGAAACCTATTTTGCACCTCTGACCTCCAGAACTACAAGATAATGAATTTGTGTCGCTGTAAACCATTGTTTGTGGTGATCTGTTATAGCAGCAGTAAAAATCTAATACAACCATCTAAACAGGACATCTAAAATGTCCTCTAGAATTCATCTGGAATGAATTTTCCCATGTTGAAAAACTGAAGAGACCCAAATCTGTCTTGGGTGTCATCCTTGGGGTTCCTTATCTCCTTTATCTTGAAATTAGGCATCATTTTTCTCATGCTTATTTCTTTTTGTCTGAATTAAACTGTGATAGCTACTTGCAGGCAGTTGGTCTTTTAAAATATTCTGTATTTCTACCTTTTCAGTGCACCACGCCCATGTAGAGTATCCTACACAGCAGAATCTTGATGCATACTTGATTTATTGATCACATTTGCTTATCACTATTTTCTGAATTAAGATTCTTGTTAGCAATTTTCTGGAAAAATAATAACCACAATATAAACCAGAATGAAGTTCAAAAAATGATTGCCCTGTTTTTCCTTCTCTATTCCTGTGTTTTGAAACATTTAATTTAAATTTATTTTAATTTTTGTACAGATGATTCTGATACCAGAGCCATTACAGAATGTATGAAATACATGTTGAGAGAAAAATAACATAAAACAGATACTCCTTTTCTCCTGATATTTAAGAAAGAAAAATGGATTTGTTTCTGTCCAAAATTTCTGTGTTCATAAAAAATATTTTTGAAGCCCTCAATGCCTGTTTTCACCTTCCCATTGGCTTGTGCTTTTCTACATATTTCTGAACCCTAACTTCATCCTTTTGCTATATATGCTGTTTATTTAGACAGCCTGAAAAACAGTGTTATCTAAGTTACATCAAAACAGGGTCTGTTATAAGGATATATCTTAAACAAGAACTTTAATGTTCCATTTAAATTTAAACACCTTCCAAAAGATGGCATTCTGATTTTCTAACATCTCTATTCTGGAAAAAGTATTTGTCTCTGAAAAATTAGCTGTTTCTTTATAATTTATTCAGGGATAGTTCTAACCTGCACAAAACTCTGCTGATATTGAAAATGAGTTGGCATTTTCCTCCACAAAAGTTGAATTACTCATGATATTCTCTACCACACAAATCACACTTATATACACATTTTGCACTTTGAAAGGGAAGGTTTGTCTAAAAATGAGAACTTGTTTTTCACCTTAGCTATCAATGACTTGACAAAATCTCAATTGGATGTTTATAGTGTATTTTTTTGAATATTGATTTTGCAAATGGTGGTTGTGATCTTCATTTAGAAAAAAGACAGGTCACATAGGGCTTTTTTGGGGACAATCTGGTCACCTGACTTGCCCTCTCTGTACTATTCTCTTTTTCTCAGAGGCTGTGGGTATGCCAGGGTTGGTCTGCTCTGCAACGGGGCTATTCCTAATTGAGAAGAGGGTGGATTGAAAGCCCAGCACAGGGCCTTATGGTACAGATTACAATCCTTGATTGAAAATTTTCAAGGGAAGGCAAGTGAGTTTTAGGGACTGAACACCAAACCCCACCTCATATTCCCAACATCTATTCCAAGATACACAGTGGATGTTATGATGAAAAGTAATCACATGGAATTTGAGAAATCTAAAAATTTACAGTGTACATGCTGGTGAAACACTTGAACCAACTAGAAATACATATTGTCTAGCATTTGTGGAAATTTTGTGCAAAGAATACATGGTGGCCTTTTTGTGGATGATGTTATAAACTGTGCATTGGATATTGCCAGTGTATCCTACTACATGAATAGCTAGGAGCCGGGGAGGAATGTTTCAGCCTGCCCAGAAATGCAAGGAATATTTTCTAGGCCATATGGAAGAAACATACAGTTTAAGCTGTTCGAGGAGAATAATTGGGGCTCCTCCCACTAAGACTGGGGATAAAGTTTCTCATCCATTTAGACTCAAGAGGCAGAGTGAAGACTGAGAGGCTTCTTCCTTTAGGGCAACAACCTCCAGCCCTGACACCTCTTGCCTCCCGGTGAAATAAAGTGCAGTGATGTCCCGGCTCCTATAGTCTGATTAACAACTGCTCTGCCTACAGGACTGAGAAAGCAAAGGATCAAAGTTAGAGTGAGTGGGAGTTTCGTTGTCACTTCAGGCTAAGAGAGAAACAAGAGAAAGGGGCTCCTGTTCTAGTTCTTTACTTACGACAATTTGTGTGTGTGTTTAGAGGGCCAGAAGTTGGGGCAGGGAGAAGACCTCAAGGATCTTAGATTAGTTATCCTTGATTAAACAATAGAAATAAACTCACACTTTAGTTGAGCAGCCTCAAAAGACAAGAAACATTGAGAGTGAGCCATTGAATTGAGGACTATGGAATGCTTACAAGTGGGTAAAATAAACCCAACTTTCTATTTTGAAGGCATATGTTATATAATTTATTGGTTTACAGAAACTGCATTTGTGATATTTTAAGTTTTATTTTAATATGTCCTATTATCTATCAATCCATCCATCTACCATCTGTCTATCATCTGCCATTCTCACTAACCAGACAGCCACACAATCTTTTAATCTTAAACAAAATAGAGATGGTTAAGACTTTCTCTTATCATTTGGTTATACAAATAAGAACTATGAAGGCATTTAGAAAAGTTTATCACTCCCTGGGAAATAATGTCACTTTTGGCTTTCTTTCTCAATTTTCAATTACAGGCTAATTGAAATAGAAAATGTGACATCTACAATGTAATTTCAAACCATTTGAGATAATTCAGATAATATTTTTAATATTAGCTTCCTTTATTTTTTCCTGAATTTAAAAATATTATCCAGTCTTCTCTCATTTTTCATGCAAGCACACACTCAGATATGAATATTCGCTGTTTAATACATCAATTGAATTGAACTTATATCTTGCAAAAATTCATTTGTACATTCTATCAAATTTGTACTTTTGTATCATTCTATCATTTGCAAATTCTATCATTCTATAAATGAAGTCAAGAAATATTTATCTAACAATGGAGAAATGAATGATGTTATAGTCAACCTGCAACTCAACTTTTTCCTCTTTTATTTAGATGGCTTAATTCTGCAGAAATAATTTTGGAGAATTTTATTAAAGTGTAGTATTAACCACAAAGGTTTTAAGCAAAACATGTTCCTACCCAGACCACTGCATTGATGAAAGTTTTTTGGCTTAGTGGAGGACCCCACAGAAACCCGAATTGCTTTGGATGTTTTAATTTGCTGCCGTGCGTCAGTGTTTTTAATAATTTTCAGAGTGCTTACACTTTTACTGCAAAAGGATAAAGAACTCATCACACAGATAGTGTTTTGTAGTCCATCTCATCTGTATGTTTTAGAGCATTCTCAGGCAAATTTTTAAATTTATTGGGATTCTAAAACAACTTCTCATTATTATATATGAGATGACCTAGCACCTGCTTTGGGAAGTATGTATGTTTATTTGGTGGTCGATTGAACCAAGTCATGAACAAAACACTGGAGTAAAACTTTAATTTCCTCTTTAGTATCTAGCAGCTGAACTCTCTTGTTGAGTAAAAATCAAAAGGGCTTCACACAGACAAGAACATTATTTAATTTTTTTTTTTTTTTGCTCAACAAGGGAAAAAGATTTTGTTCTAACTTCCATAGTCAAATAGATACATTCTTACTGAAAGAAACAATAAAATATTCTTAAAGAGGATATAGAAATACTGTGAATAAAAAAGATTTTTAAATGATATTACTAACAAAACCAGATAATTTTCACAAAATTAATAATACAAATTCTGAT
The DNA here is from genome assembly GCF_011762595.2 of Tursiops truncatus. Lineage (NCBI taxonomy): Eukaryota > Metazoa > Chordata > Mammalia > Artiodactyla > Delphinidae > Tursiops > Tursiops truncatus. The sequence continues at coordinate 127,837,628 of NC_047037.1, read as the reverse complement.
CTCAGAATTAGTTATGCACAAATGCAGTAAGAAGAACTATACTTAAGTCAGATCTCATAAGACCCACTTATAAATTTTCTCAAAAAAATATGGTTCTAGTTTTGTAGACCTAAACGTGCCCCCATATGCACAAAATATAGTGCTCTATATTTTTGCAGTTCTATAATAAAATTTTTAAATAAGTTTTTTTTAAAACTGGACAAAGTCCATGTTTAACATTTAAGGTACTATTTACCATGGGAAAGGAAATAATTAAATCTATTATGGTATAGTACTATTGCTATACATCTTTCAAATAAAATTTCAGATCTTGAATTTATATCTTAGATTTTATACTTTTGATGAACTGTATTTAGAGATAATATGTTAAATATTTCACTGTCTGTAATTTACAAAGTTTCCAGAAGTTGAGAAATAGTTTCTATTCATGCATGTAACTCATGGCCCAGTTTTTAAGGCAAAAACCCAGAGAGTGAGCTAGATAGATTATGTTTTATCTTTAGCAGATGACAGAAAGGACAATGAAATATCAACAGATACACCTTGCAGTGATGGGACTCAGTCCTGCTTTCTGTAGCAAGCAACTTAGAGTGAGCGAAGGCTTGTATAGTGAGCAAAGGTCTGGTAGGTCAGAGTGCAAGTTACCTGGGAGCCTTGGTAATGATGAGAAGCTGCACGCTGCATTATTTTCATAGCTGTCATAGTCTCATGGCTGCAATCCTCCCACAGCCCAGAGTTTAGTGGGCAAGTAGGAGAGCTTACAGTTGACTAAACTGATCTATTTCTTAAAGAAGATGGCTTCTTCCCTAAATGGCTAAACATTTCATTTACATTCTGATTTTAATGTATATCTGATATATTTATGCACCATCTGTCCTCAATTGTTTCAGAAAATCTAATTTTCAGTGGTTTATTCATTTCAGTGTTTTTCCTACTTTAAGATAATGGGATGAAGTCACCTGGGTCTCTTACAGGTGTTCCATAAACTCAGTCAGATGCCTATGCCCAGCCCTCACGTCTTTGAAGTTCTCACTTGCTGGTATCTGTGCACTATGCTCGTGTCTTTCTTTTCCTCACCCCAGTCAGGTCCTGCATTCTGAATCTCTTGACATCCCCCTCTCTTTATCTTCATTCCTGTTTTCCCATTTTAACCCATCATCCTTCTTGCACCTAGCTTTTCCTTTTTGGATAATGTCTTCTGTCTATACATCTTCTATTCTCTTCCCCACTGACTCTAATTTCCCAGAAATTCAGTACCAGCACATGCTGGTGCTATGTCAGAAATCCTTCACCAAGTTTGCAGAAATGAAGACTCCCTGAATTTTATTCTCACTCCCCTCAGCTCAGCCTTTGCTAGTCCTGCTTTTATCCAAATGACCTGTATACCTCAGCCAAATACATTGGCCTTTGTTTGCAAGTCTCAGAGGCAGTTAACTTGCATCCATCTTAAATGAAAGAGGTTCTTTTTTTGTTTGGGTTTTTTTGTTTGTTTGTTTTTGTCTTCTCTCTCTGAAGTCTGTGTTTTTAGTGAGCAATTATTAAAGCTGGACAATCCAGCACCTTGGATTTTTGGCCTCCATGAAAAATTTCAGAAATAGAGGTAGCTACTTATTTTAACTAGTTAATAAAGCTTTCATATTTAGGGAAAATTTGATGTTACAGGAGTCTATAGTGTCTTTTACTTTTGCCTATTTATTTATCTATTTGAAATACAAAATTGGGAGGAAAAATCTGCTCTCACTTCAAGTCAGCAAATTTTGTTTGTCAACCAGTTGTATTGTTACTGGAATAGTGATTATTCTCATTCTTCTTGCTAAGAAACATCCCTCCAGATCAAAGCTTGGCTTGGCAACAGCACATGTTTCTACAAATTGATTGAGGTCAAAGTGTAGACAGTACTTGTCATGGTTGTATGGATCAGGTTTGTGACAGGGTGGAGCTTGACAAATTTAGCAGGTTAGGAAGCAGAGTGGATATAGTAAGTGAGGTAAATCTGTGAGAAAACTGGCAATTATCCAGTAAATATCTTACATAGACACTCACTTGAGCCTAGCTGGTTGTTGTTGGGTTGTTCGTATTCAAGTCAAGAATCAGTAGTTAGAAATGGGCTTGTATCAGTTATTCATGCTATACCAATGTGTACAACAAACAACCACAGGACTGCAGTGATGTATAACAATGAGCACTTATTTTTGCACATACTTTTAGGATTGGCTGGGTGGTTTTGCTGAACTGGGCCAAGCTCAGCTGATCTTGGCTGGGCTCACTCATTTATCTGCAGTCAGTTGGTGGGTCAAATGGGGTTTTGTTGGTTGAAGATGTCAGTTGATACGGTTGGTCTCTGCTTCATGTGGTCTCTCATCCTCCAGCAGGCCTGGGCTTGTTCTCCTGGCAAAGACAGTGTTCCGAGAGAGTGACAGTATATAAAGCTTTTTGAGCCCTGGCTCAGAAGTGTCCCACTGTCACCTTTGCTATGTGCTGTTAATTGGCCAAAACAAGGCCAGTCCTGCTTTAAGTACTAAGGGGATAGACAGCATGATAATTGGGAGGAGCTGAAAAATCACGTTACAATGGGTACAGGTCAAGGGAGGCCATTAATCGGGGTTAATGACACAATATACCACAGTATTCATCCCATAATCAATTACAAAGTAAAAAGTTACTGGGTAAAAATGTTCCCCCCAAATCAAATTGGACTGAAATAAATTAGAAAACAGAACCAAGCACACATCTCTAGAAAATCAGGCAGTGGGACTGTGAGCTGAGTGAGTCCAGAGTCCTTCCACTAGAATAGAACCCTTTAACACATTGCTTGACTGTGACGTGTGACAAAGTGATTTCTGATGCCTTAAGTGTGGTTCATCAGTTACAGCTACGTTAGGTGCTGTGCTTCTCAGTACCAGTTGGAAATTGGTGTTAATACTGACTTTACATGGCTAGGTATTCCGGATCTGAGTCAAACTAAGCTGTTAATCTGAAGGATTTAGATACAAAAGAAAGGGGGGAGGAAAATAGTGACTCTAATTATAAGCAATGTGTTCTTTAAAGCTGAGAAATAGGCTTTTCATGTGTCTTTCTGTTATTCCATTTCAGAAAAAGGAAGCCAGGTGGTTATTACAATCTGTTTTTAAAAAAGGACATAAAAACATTAAGAAGAATTTGTGATGATAGGACAAGGAGAGAATGGTGGGCATGAAGAGTCAATGGGCTTATTCCAGAAAAGTGAACAAAGGACATGTGATACAAACATGTAAAGGAAGTTTTGAAAAAGACAAACACTCATTTCCTCCCTAGGTAAGAATTGAAAGAGATAGGCTCAACCTGCAATAAGGAAAATATAGAGTCAGGGCAAGCTATGTAATTAAAACCAATTGAACAGTATAACATGTAGATAAAGGTAAATTTGCAATCCCTGCCACTAGGGAATGAAAGACTAGATTCAAATGTCTACAGAGATTGTGTAGACAGAGCACAATTTGTGTGTCAGGCAGTTAGTTCATGGGATGACCTCATTTTAAGCAGTTTGATGATTTTTTGTATTTATACTGCGTGAATCTTTTTTACCCTTTAGATGTATCTTAGTAGAGGAAGTTTGTCTTTCCCCAAATAGTCTTGTGGTCAGCTTTATGTTTCTTTAGACAGTTCCTTTCTTCCAAGTTCTCTAGAATATCCAGTGGGTAATATTCTAAAGTTTGCTTATCTAGATTTCCATAAGAGGCTTTTATAAAACAGAAATGAAAGATATCAGAGAGAATATTATTACATCAGAGACTTACTCTTTCTGGTCAGTCATGCAGGAGATAGTTGGATCTGAATTCCAGCTTTCATTTTACAAGCTGTGTGACTAAGGGCAAGTTTCTTTAAGCCTAGGTTTCTCCAATTGTAAAATGGCAATGAAAATAGCAGTATTTTCTTATGTCAAATAGATACCATAGCAGAAGGAGCTACCTGAAATGCTTAAAAATAAGAACAGTAACTATCTCCTGTAATAGGAAGTCCTCAGTCAGGGTTACAGGATCCTTCTGATCCCAGGTTCTCTCTATTGTTCTGCCATCTATAGGGTTTTATTCCTTTGGACATTACAATATTTAAATAATGAAGTTGAGAAGATCATTTTCTGAGTTTCTCCTTTTAAGTGTGTTATAAGCTAAATTGTGTCTCCCTAAACTTCATAGGTTGAAGTCCTAACTCCTAGAACCTCAGAATATAACCTTATTTGGAGATAGGGTCTTTTTTTTTTTTTTCTGATAGGGTCTTTAAAGAGGTAATTAAGGTTAAATGAGGTCATTGGTGTAGACATAATCCAATATGGCTGGTGTCCTTATAAGAAGAGGAAATTAGGACACAGACACACAGAAGAAAGACCACATGAAGACACAAGAAGACAGCCACCTACAAGCCAAGGAGAGAGGCCTCAGAAGAAATCAATGCTGTTGACACCTTGATCTTGGACTTCTAAGCTCTAGAAATGAAGGAAAATAAAATTCTGTTATTTAAGTCACCTGGTTTGTGGTACTTTGTTATGGTAGGCTTAACAAAGTAAAATAATGCATGAGAGAATATTCCAGAAACCACTTTATTAGACTCTCCCTCACAAATCATTAGCCACAATTGTGTTATGTGTCCATTTCTAATTCACTCACTAGCAAGTTTGGTGAGATTATCATAACTAAATGAATGAAGTCTCATATCTTTGGAAGATAGTGGACACTAGAATAAAAGGTAAGTTTTGTTAGAAAAGAGAAAAATTATAGCAAGAAAGAATCAGCACCCAGCAATGTCTCTATATTATGGGTGGTTGTGAGGATTAGACTAGAAAACCAGTGTGAAACACTTACTATGGTGTCTGACAAATTAAATTAATTATTTTTTTTCTATTATTGTTATTAAGCTTCATTAGCTGGAATTCACAGGATCAAGGCCTTGCAATTCTTTAGAGGAGAATGTATTATTATTTCAATAACACTTGTTTTGGGTAGGAATATATATTATACAACATTCCTTTGTACTGCAAGCAACATTACAGTATGGTTGCAACAGAAGTCTAATAAGAAATTATAATTGTATCAGTAATTTTGTTCTCTCATTTGAAGGAAGAATTACATAATTGTTGATAATTTATTTATATACAAATCTATAACCTTTATTAGAAAATGTTTTTTGCATTGAAATACAAACTTCATAGTGGGTTAAATGGTGATTCATTAAAGATATCTTCATATCTTTTCATATAAAAGACATATTCTAATTCTTTGAACCTGTGAATGTTACCTTATTTGGGGAAAGAGGTCTTTCTAAATGCAATTAAGGTAAGGATCTCGAGATGAGAAGATCATCTTGAATTCTCCAAGTGTTCACTAAATTCAGTGACAAGTGTTGTTGAAAGACACAAAGAGGAGTAGACAGACCCACAGAGGCGTAGACAGACACATGGGAGATGTGAAGACAGAAAGTTATGGCTACAAGCCAAGGAATGCTGACAGTAGCAAGAAGCTGGAAGAGGTAGGGAAGGATTCTTCAGAGCTTCCATAGAGAGTATAGCCCTGCCAACACCTTGATTTCAGACTTCTGGCCTCCAGAGCTGTGAGTGAATACATTTATGCTGTTTTAAGCCACCAGGTTTGTCCCAATTTGTGGCAGCTACCTCAGGAAATGAATGGCAATCCAATGCCTGTTGACTTCAATTATTTTGCCATGTGCAATTTCTGAGCTATTATGGATTTTTAGAAACACTTTTCTGTAAGAAATTTATCTAGGAGAATGCAAATGCTGAAGTCAAGTTGAGATACTATACAAGTATGAATCTGAATGTCTAATTTACCACATTTGTCATCTTCTCCAGGGCTGCCCTTCAAGAGGATGAGATTTTCTTTTAGATGTCAAATGTTTCACAGATAATCACATGCTAAATATACACTTTTATTGTCTGTGAGTGGGAAAGTACATTTTCACCCCAAGATAGTATTTTGTAAACAGTAATATTAACAAAGTTATTTGGCTAACTGTGAGCCTCTGCAAGAGTCTAAAGGTCATTGAGCTACTGGCAATGACCCACCCCACCCTTTATTTCTGAGAGAATGAGAAAGAATGAATAAATATTGGGAGATGCTCTTTAAAAGACAATCGCAGCATTATGCTTAAAGAGGAGAATTTCTTCCATTACTGCCTTATTTTTTTTTAACTTCCAGATAAGTTTTGTCTTGTATCATATATAACAACCAAAACTGAAATTCATTAAATAATTGGACAATTCTTATATGCAGTTTCCTGTATCTATGTGCATAACAAGATAAAAGTAATTCCCACCTTGTCACAATAAAACTTACCATTTGGGAAAAACAATAACAACAACTAAACTTTTAAATCAGATTAGGCACATACTGAAAAGTGGCAGACTGAGTATAGTGATTCCTAGGTAGTGAAAGATACCCCAGTTTGGAGATTTACAAAGAAAGGGCAGAAAAAAAAAAAGAATGGAAATGTCTAGAATCACTCAGTATTAAATTATATCAAATACATTGTTTTTTGTTTTTTTTTTTTTTTGATTTTACATGGCTGGCTTTTGCCTTTGGTCAGTTTAAAACCATTCTAGTGGGGGAAATAGTAGTGTTTTATCATTTGAAATTTGATTTTGCTGTTTCTTTGTATTCATGCCCACGTTCTACAGGCTATGAGCAAAATGTGTTCTTAATCAAGTGCGAAGTTCAACCTAAGAACAGCAATAATAAAGATCTCCTAAGGGCGTAGAGATAGTTTGTGATGATTAATTCTAGGGCCCCAAACACCCACATTGTAGAAACCTCTGGAAATTCCTACCATCAACATGGTCTTTTCACTTTTCTTCTAAAGAAAAAAAGAACAATAAAAAGATTTAATTTTTTCCAACTATTAAACTCTAGATAATTCACATATTAAAACCTTTGTTTCATTGCTTTCACTTGATTTTGTTAAGAAATAGTGAATTCTGGCCCTCTCATAGTAGTATTGCCGTGTTTATTCAAGTTTCTAAAGAAAGAGATTGTTCTGAGAATGCAGATGTCTAAGCAGTTAACATCACAAACTTCTTCAGTTGTCAAGGAAATTGGAAAACTTGAACTCTTCGGCAAAACTAATTTGCTAAGCTGCGCCTCTGTATTTGGATTGTAACTACATGCTTTCAGCTATTGATTTTATCTTCACTATCCTCGCATCTCTTTTTGATTCTGCCTTTATGCCTTGGTCTTCAGTGAGGTTGTATTGAAAGAGATCTGGCAGGTACCATCTCTAGTAGTTTTACCTAATTTAATTGCTTATTTGCAACAATGAAACTTGGGAGAAAATCAGAGCAAAATTCGTTATGACTTTGATTTTAATATTAGTTTACAGTGAACAGATATTTTCCTAATACATCTGTATCTAGATGTTGAGTATTGTGTAAAACCCTATTGTAAAGTAGATGCAATTTTTCTTTGGCTCCTTTTAAATAGTCAACCTGCCTCCCCAACTCCTAGTGGGAGTAAGGTCTTCATGTAGCTTACTCTCCACCTTATTAATTTAGCAAACACTAAATGCTCATCCTTAATGTATACTTGTGCTAGGGAAACTGCTGTGGGAAGTTCAAAGAAGCACGTTGGTTGAAACAGTGATGTAAACTATAACTCAAGAGATGATAAATCATGTAGTAGGTACAACTAGAGAAATGAGGAGAAAGCCTTATTTCTAACTAAAGTAAACTTTAATTAAACCATGCCTTTGGAGTTTCCTTCAGTAAATATGAAGCAAGGGAACAGAAGGAGGATGCCTGACAATGGCGAAAGGCAGCTGAAAATGTACGTAGGTGGGAAAAATATTATCCAGGAAGAGGAACAAAAATAACATGGCTGGCTTAGAGAATTGGGCTTGAAAAGTATATCCAGGACATGTCACAAAGGGCCTGGAGTACTTATCAATTATTAATTAAACAAGTGACATGAGTTAGTTTTCCTTTTTATTTTATATTGGATTATAGCCGATTAACAATGTTGTGATAGTTTCAGGTGCACAGCAAAGCAACTCAGCCATATATATACATGTATCCATTCTTCCCCAGACCCCCTCCCATCCAGGCTGCCATATAACATTGAGCAGATTTCCCTGTGCTATACAGTAGGTCCCTGTTTGTTTTCATTTTTAAATATAGCAGTGTGTACATGTCAATCCCAAACTCCCTAACTATCCCTTCCCTCCACCCTTCCCCCACCCAGTAACCATAAATTCATTCTCTAAGTCTGTGAGTCTGTTTCTGCTTTGTAAATATGTTCATTTGTATCATTTCTTTTTAGATTCCACATATAAGTGATATCATATGATATTTCTCTTTCTCTGTCTGACTTACTTTACTCAGTATGACAGTCTCTAAATCCATCCATGTTGCTGCAAATGGCATTATTTCATTCTTTTTTTATGGTTGCTTAGTACTCTTTTCTTAAAAAGATATATCTAGCACCACTCCCAGATAATGTCACCCACAGCTTTATAAAATTCCATTGCCTCCTACACTTGTATCTCTAGTCCAGATGTCACCCCTAAAATCCAAGATTTATTTACTAGACTGCCCTGTCAGCATCTCCACTTGGATATGAAAGGATAAAAGTGTCCAAAACCAAATAATTAACTGTTAATCTTCTCAAAATTTATTCATACTCAGCCTTCCACCTCTCAAAAAATGGCACACACTTTTTCATGTGCTTAAATCATTTGTTTTATTCCATGGGAAATTCATTGAAATCTTTATTTAATGTATATCTACTTTTACCTAACTCACAATTGAAAGAATTATAATCATATTTTTCTCAATCAATAGCAGATAAGCAATGGAAAAGTAAAAATAGAAAAGGGTTTCCAGAGGAACGCTCATGAAGAAGTCAAGAAGGAAGAGCTGGATTCCAAAGAGGAAGAGGGGTGATTTAAAATGAAGAAAAAGTATAAGAGTTAATGCTTGTTATTATGCTATTGCCATCAATAAAATGATAATTTATGTTTGGTAAACACTGTCTATGAGGGTTGAATTCGGTTGATAAAGCGAATTCATCTCATCAAAATGGCTATGGAAAAAAAAAAGGCTATGAGATAAAAAAAATTGGGCACTTGAATGATGTTTAAGGTTTGAAAAGCATTAAATTTCAAGGAACTGCATCTTATTCTTTGTCAAAGCCCTCAAAATACAAACATTAATTTATTTCTTCATTTTACATTTTATCATTTGTGACTATCTACAATATATACACCTGGTTATGTGTCTTAATAGAAAGTGGCTTAAAAGGAAATCAAACCAATATCATTCTTCATCTTCCATAGTTTTTGATAATTCTATCTTTGTGTATTTTCATGACATGGGATAACAGCTTCAGTGCAAGTGGGCTGAAACTTCCTGTTGTATTTTACATTTTCTTTCTAAAAATTTCTGCTTATACAACATCAAATTTCTCTTGTGCTCTGGATTTGTAAACCTGTGATAATTATCTGAGATGATCTAAGCTCTCAGCCAATGTAAAATTATTTTATACATAATTTGGACATGCTGACAAACTTCCTCTGTTTATTTTCAATTCTGTTCTTCATTACAAAAAGAACAATTTTTTGCATTGACCTTATGAGTTTTATAGTGGAAGTCAGTCTTAACTGTATGTGTTAATTGGATGATGGGGATCTTTTGCTTTTCTTTATATGCCATCTGGCATTTATCCAATACATTTAAAATTAACATTCCTATATAATCTCACTTACCATGTGTTTATTGAGCAACTAATGGTGTTGTGCCAGGAGCAATGGGAGGCGCAAAGGAAAATTGATCCATGGTGTTAGTATTTGGGTGCTTGAGTCTAGTGAATTAGAAAATGCACACAAAAAGCATAGAAAATTACCAAGTCCAGGTTGTAAGTGGTTAAACACTTGAATAAAGTGATGTAGCTAATAGAGATAATCCTATGATATGACAAGGTACAGTGAAATAATTTCAAGATTATCTCTTTTTAAATTATAGCCATAAAGTGCTCTCACTTAGAACCACAAACATTTCCTGTAGTTTTAAAGATTGTGAAATAGCTTATTTTTATTCTAATATGGTTACATGTGAAAGTAATAAAAAAGATTCAGTAAAAGAAGCAGAAAATTTAAAAAATGTTAAAAAATAATTCCTCACATCCTCTCAGTATAATGAAATATAAATAATCAATGCATTGAAGTCCTTTGGATCTTTCAATGTCTTGTTTTTAAATGTCATCATCGATGATGTTATTGTTATGCTTATAATTTGGACAATAGATTTAATTTCTGAAACAGCCAAAAATATTTTATTCCAAATAGTGAATAAGGTGAGTTTGGTGACAAAAATATAGTGTGATTATAAAGCACTGAGACTCATTTTAGGGTGGTTTAATGCAAAAAGCCTCTCACTTTCATAATTTATGAAATCTACTGTTTATTTAATGCTGGTCATAAGCCAGGATCTATGTATTTTCTCATCCAAGTCTTAACAACAATTTTGTGAAGTTGTACTATTATCTTTATCTTTCAGGGGAAAAAAAACTACAGAGAATAAATAGCTGCTAAGAAAGAGAAGTAGATTCCAGCTCAATTCTGTCCTTGTTCTAAAGCCTATCCTTTTCATTTTGATGATATAATGTCTTCAAATTGCAGTTAAAAAAATACCCCAAAAATCATTATTTGTGCTCTTTTATAAGATTTGTGATCTTAGGCAAGTCACTTAAATTCTCCAATCCTTAATTTCTTAGTTTTTCAAAAAGGAAAATTATGTCTACCCTGAACTTATCTGAAAAAAATTATGGTCAGGACTAAATGAGATAATTGCTAAAGAAAAAAAAAGTACTTTGCAAACATCAAGACAAATTACAAAATGTAAGATAAGATGAGAAAAACTAGAAATAAAACATTTATTAACAATATTTTGAATAATGGCATTACTCATGGCATGCAATGATATAGCCTTCGGTTGCAACTTCTTTGAAAGGAATTGCCATTTGGATGTAGATGTCCTAATCAAAAAAAAAGTCTTATTATGTAGCTTAGAGTTACCAGCTAGGTTACATATGTTCACCAAAAGAACTTGCAAATTTAATGCAAAATATGGTCAATCTGATTATTTGTTTTCAAGTAGACCAAACACACAAGTAGCAGAATTTTTCACTCTCCAAGCATAGTATTAGCATCGTACAGAATTGGATTCATAGATATGTATATACATGGCACACACACATAAACACATATGCATGCATATAAATGGACAAATCACTAATGAATTGGAAAGAACACTTGGAAAAGTTGTTTTAAGCTTGTGACTAAGTCAGATGGGGCTGGCATCATAAAAAGAGACAGTCACTTGGAAGACTATAAGAACGAGATGGTGCAAAGCATACTGGACCTAGTTTCAGTACTCGGATATTGGTCCTAAGATCCCCACTTAGTATTCTGTGACTTGAACAATTCATTTAATCACAGTCAATCTCTTTTCAGCCCTTGTGAAAATAGCTTAATAATACTTGCTATTCTTGTAACACAGAGTTTAGAATTAATTTAGTTCCTAGAAAAGAGGTACTGTATCATCCATTTTGGCATCCTTAAAGTCTAGGTCATTACCTGTCAAAGATAGATGCTTGAGAAATGGAAATGAAAACAATTTATAAACTGTTGGCATATTAATAGTTTCCTTTATTCATTCAAATAAAATTGTCCAGGTATCTACTTATGCTGCCTGCCTGTTATAATAAGATTCTGGAATAGTGGATAATAATAAATTATTTCAACTCCTCTGAATACAACTCAAGTAGTCATTTTGATGTGATGCATTTAGATCATACATACGTCACCTATTTCTTGTGCTCAAACTGGCTAAAATGTCAGCACCATCAATTAATGGATGAGATTAAATTAGTACAATGCATATAATATAGCAGGAATACACATGGTTTTCAGTAAGTTATTACTCTTTTTAAATGAGGCCTATCATTATGTCATCTATTGATGTAAAAGTCACCTTATGTCTGAGTAGTGTGCTTGTCTCGAACATGATTATATTTATTCCCTCATGATTTTACAACTGGTCTAGCTAAATGCAATATTCTAAGGTTTACCCCTGAGCTAAATGTTCTGAATTGCATTTTCTCAAAAACAGAAATTGTCTAAAATCAGATTGTGATTATTAAATAACTTTACTTCAACTAAGGAGTCATGTTACATATGCAAATATGCTCTCTGTTTTCTTTAAGCATAATATTATCTGCCACAGGAAAGAAAAGATTTCAGATTTCCTAATTTTGAAAGGACAGTCTGCAAAATGATCAGAAAGTTCAAAATGCCTAACTTAATGTCGTTTACCTTGCCTTCTGAATAACTGCCTGTTAATTCCACGCAACACTCTTTAAAACATAAACTTTCCTGCAGAGTTCATCTAGCGTGCTATCTTTTAAGATTTAACAGCTGAAAACTTATTCTGAGCCCAACATCCAGGGAAGACACATAACCATGCTTTCTTTACAGACTTTCACAGACATGGAGGAAAAACTCTATTTTGGTTAGGGTAGAGGGTATAAGGCTGGAAAACAAAATGAATGCCTTTTAAGCAAAAAACTCATAGGATAGTGGTGAGTAGGAGTCAAAATTGTCTTTCTCCTGGATGCAAGAGGTTATAAATTAACACTCAAAAATTTTGTTTCCAACTGAAGTTCACATACATTATTTCAGTCTGTAAGTGCCTAGAAAGGAAATGTTTGTTGCAGATTGGAAATGTGCTGGGAAATGCTCTTAATTTGGACAAAATTAATTTATTCAACAAGAATTTGTTGCCATCCAATGAGCTATGGCACAAGTGTCTTGGTTACTCTTCTGGATATTTATTGATTAAAAGTAACCATGTCAACACAAAAATAGGTCAGAAGAATCCTAGCCAATATGTTCCTGATGGCTTTATTCAAATCAGTTCTGGCACTTCACAGCCAGGGCTCTGTTAAGGTTATGAGTCTTCTTCCCTTATTGGCTGCATAATTGCTTCAGATAATGCTCAAATGAGTACTTATGCTAATATGCAGTGACTTTGGCACTCTCATATACTCTGAAGAGATAAAAATTTCCACTTTTCTGGAAAGAAATGACTCACTACTTATCAAGATTTCTTAAAACGTTTCTGACTCCTAGCCAGGTAAATTCATATTTAAGAGTCTATCCTAATCAAAGAATTAGAGATATATGAAAGATGTGATCACATGTAAATGTTCAGAGAAATATTTTTTAGAAATAAAAAGGTGGAAAAGACTTGAAAATTTAAATAAAGGGAGTTACAATAAAATGGTATTGGAGCATTTTTGCCACTATTAATCATCATTACCTGTCAAAGATAGATGCTTGAGAAATGAAAGTGAAAACAACTTATAAACTGTGGTTGTATTAATATTTTCCTTTATTCATTCAAATAACACTTTTTCAGGTATCTACTATGCTGCCTGCCTATCTTTATAATACTATTCTGGAAGAGTGAATACTAGTAAATTATCCATTTGTTTGAGTGAAAACAAAGTTAATGTCCATCAGTAAGGGAATGGTTAAATTAATTATGGCAAATCTACCTCTGGAATGTTATGCATTAAAAAATAACATATTTGAGCTATACCAGTTGACTCGGGGTGTCTGTGAGATGTTGGGAAAAGAGCAAGATTCAAAACATATTTATGGTAGGATTCTCTCTAGGTAAAACAGCTCAAAGAAAAAAGTCCTGTATATTTCTGTGTACACGGATACATCTATGTGCATAAATAGGATTATGTAGGCACAGAAAAGATAAAGAGAGATAACTACTGAGATACACTGTGAATTATTTTATGGCAGAGGAGAGCTGATAGTGAGTGAGAGGTACAAAGCAAAAAAAGAGGAAAAGAAAAAAAAACACTTAAACAGTCACATTTTAAAACATTAAGCAAAATTATACATGTTTAGTTAATTGCATAAAGAAAATAATACAATATTTTCACTTACTGTTTTGATGGCATTTAATACAATGGCGAATGCTTAGTATGTGAATGTATGATGAAAGAATACAAAATTCTGTTTGGGCTTCAGTCCCTAACTTCCACAGAGACCATTCTTATCATCGTCACCCCTGACTTCCATGTTGCCACTTTCAATGGACCCACTTTAAAAAAAAATTATTTTCGGTACTTTACTTCTAACACTGGACAAGAGTGACCACTTTTTCCTTCTGGAAAAATCTTCCTCTCTTGATTTGCTTGACTCCACATTTTTATGAGCTTCCTTCTCCTTTTCTGTTCTCTTCCTCATCTCCTTCACAGACACCTCCTTTCTGTGTGAACTTAAAATGTCGGCATGTCCCAGGGGGGATACTAGGATCTTGTTTCTCTTCTTTCTACACACCGTGCCCCAGAGATCTAATCTAATCCTCTGGTTTGAAATTCTATCTAAATTGCTGAACATTTCTAAATCTTCCCCCAAATTTTCAAGTTGTATCTCTCCAACTATTACTTAACAATCTTCTCTCTTCTCATCCACCCTCTCCTTTGCACCCCCAAACTTCGGCTTTCTGATTGCTTTAACTGGCACGTATGCATGCACTCACTTGTATCCAACAGTAATCCAAGTGTTACCTTTGACTTTCTTCTTTTTCTCACATCCATCAGGCAGCAGGTTCTATTAAGTTTACCCCAAAGACATATCTTCAGTTTATCTACCCCTCTTCATCCTTCCTTCTGCCATCTTTTGTTCAAGTAGCTTTCATTGCTCTGAATATGATCACAATGGCCTCCTGATTTGGCTCTTGCTTTTACTTTTGCCCATTAATAGTCCATTTTTCACCCAGTAGCCATAGTGATCTTTTGAAAACGCAAGTCAAATTATTATACCAGACTGCTTATAGTATTCCAGTGGTGTCTCATTTCACATAGACTAAAGCCTATACTTTTTTGTCTGGCTTACTAAGCTTACATGATCCAGACTTTCTTACTTCTCTCACCTGATACCATTTTTCTCCTCATCCACTGGGCACTCTTAGCTGAACTAGTCATTTTCTGGGTTCCTTGAACATGCCAATCTAATCACTTTTCTCGAGCCTTTAATCTGGCTGTTGACCCTGCTTGGAGTGAACTTCCTCTTAATCTTCATATGGCTGTTTGATTCCTTCTTCATGGCTGGTTGATTGCTTCTTCCTATACCTCTTTAAAGAAGCATTCCTGACAATCCAATCTAAACTAGCCACCAGGACACACTCTAGAAACCCACCCTATTCTATTTCTCCAAACTGTACTTATCTCTACATGATATTTGTCTTTACTTATTTATTATCTGCCTTTATACACCAGAAGCTGTGTAGGGTCATTGCCTTGTTTGTCTAATTGACTATACTTTGCCACATAATGAGTATGTTCTCAGTAAGTATCTGTTGGATGGATGAATGAACAAGCATTGGATGTTTTAATCAATTTCCTTATCTGTGATTAATCTGACAGTAGTACCTATATCTTCAAAGAGAAGAAACATTTATTGAATAATAACATGTGTCCTACAGCATGTTTTGGACTTTAAGTATTTTTATTCCATTAACCTTTCAAGACAAATGTGTGAAATGACTACAGTCCTCCCTATTTTATAATACATTAAAGAAACATGAGACTCAAAAAGATTAGGGGTCCAAGGCCACCCAGGTCAATATTTGAATATAAGTTTATTTGCTTGTTTTTTCTAAAATATCATGTAACTTCGTTGACATTTTACTGCTCCTCACTTACCAATATTTGGTCCTGCATAATCACTCAACCTGAAAAAAAAAAATTTATCTGCTCCTTTTTTGTGGGTTTCAAGTTTGCCAGGAACTATCTTAAAGCTATCGTGATTTGGTCTCTACAAACTTGTGCTATATCTCTTACGTGTGTCCTCATTGTTTTTCCAAAATAGTTTTCTTCATTTTATGTTTACTTTTTTCAAAAGCTTCTCTTCTTTTCCAAACCAGCTCTATATTCTCTAAAATTATCTTTCCTCATTTCTGTCTCTAGAGCTCTCTGAAGCTTCCCCAGTCTTTGATCCATTCATTTTCAAGAGTATGCCGAAGTTCAGGTCAGTCTGTCCTTGACCCTCTTCTCTTTTCCACACTTTTTCTCTTCATGTCCATTGCTTAAGTGATCAGGTCGGTGTGGCTAGCTTCCTGCCCTAATATCGCCTCTAAACTCTAACTTTAAGGTGCCTTTTAGATATTTCTTTATGGTCATTCTTAATCAATCCAAACCAAACCACATTCATCATTTTTTCTCTTGAAATGACCTCTGCCTTTGACACTTCTGTCTCTCTGTCTTTTAAAAGTACTATCATTATTAATTTTTGTAATTGTCACTACTGTTCTTCACGCAGCCAGAGGATTCAGTGTGGTTTTGATAGCACTCTCCTTTTCAAGCAGTCTCAAATTCTTATGCATTCTACCTTTGTTTCTTCGATTTTGAAAGCTGAACATTTTCACTAAATCTAAGTAGGAAACGTTAGTCAATTTTAAAACTCTTTACTCCAACATTACCTTTCCTACTTCTCTTTGGGAGGTGGTACCTGACTTTTCTTCCTCACCATCTTGGATGGAGAAACATGAGTTAAAATGATCAGAAGATGACCTTTTCAGCTATAAGAACAAGGAACTGGTGGTTTAGCTCTGGAACTTCCTGTGTTCATTTCCTTTTAATGAGCCTTTCAATCTTTATCTCTAAAACTATTTAACTTTGACCTTTTGCTTCTTTAGGCTAATAATTATGTAATTAACTTTGAAGTCATGTCTCACACCACAATTTATCCGTTTGCCACAAAGACATTTGGATCAACATTCTTTCTACCTTTTCCTACCTTTTTGTGCATAGTTCAGATCTCAATCTGCCAATACAAACATCCTCCACATTTTTAGTTTAGCCTGAGGACAGAGGCCAAGGGAATGCCTCAAATCATAGACCTTTTGGCACTGTACTGAAATAATTTATTTCTGCTGACAAAATTAATAAGTGTTCATTATGGAACAATTGCAAAACACTAGAAAAATCACACGCACATACGCACCACGATGCAGCCTGAATTCTACAACACAAAAACCACTATTACTATGTCTTGCATTAGAATATGTGTGTTTGTGTAAATATACATATATTTGCATATATACATGTTTAAGTAAGAACACTCTATGCATGTTGTTGGAGTAGGTTTGTTTTATTATTTTCCCATGTAAATAACTACACTTCCATAATGCTGTTTCAATGCTGCTTCATAGTTTGCTCTTATGTAATGATTTTGTAGGTGATTTGAAATCATTTCATTATTTTTGCGCTGTTAGATTGCGTCCAGTTTTTTACTCATACAAACACTAGATAAACACTCTGAATTAATTAGCAATTCCTGATTAAATTTTACTCTAGTCTGTAAAAGGGATTTTAAAAGTAGTGCTTAAATTCTATTTTACAGCGTTGCCTTCTAAATGCAGTCTATAAAGAATTCATATTCAATTCCTTTTGTTATTTCAGGGGTTATGGGAACACTTTATTGAACTTTCTGGAAGTCCTCTGCTTGAATGATCATCATAACCAGAAACTTTTATTTAGTTTTAAATTGCAAACTATTGTCTCCTAGATAATTAATTAGAAAGCACTCTTACCCTAAGTTTGAATGTATGGAGATTTGTCATTTTCATTCTTTCCATGAACATATGCTAAGTGCTTAACACATTCAAGCACCATGCTGAAAGATGGGAATAAAGCAGGAGCAGAGACTTGTCTTAGTGAAGGGTCAGAAGAGGAAACAGTTGAGTAAATGGACACAGAGTACCATTAATGGACATCTCTAATGGAAGGTGGTTGGTGAGAATGTAAGCAGGGCAGTCATAGGCTAGGTGGCAGATGGAGACTTCAGGGAAATCTTCCCAGTGGAAACATCACTTGGGCTGAGCTTTAAAAGATGAATAAGAGTTAAATAGGTACAAAACTGAACTTGGTTGACAGTTACGATTTTCTTCCATGGAACTAAGTGTGGAATGAGTCACACTTTGTGCTCTTGAAGCAGGAAGGGCCAAGAGATTTTAAATGCATAGTGTGGCTCAGTTTATAGAGTAGATGGTTCCTCCATTCCTTTGTTGTTTGATAATGTGTGTGTGTGTGTGTATAAGCAGTAGTGATTTAGAAATCACATGTGTATATTTCACACATGTATTTAGAAATCACACGTGTATATTTTGTGTATATTTCACATGTGTATAATGCACAAAAGATTTTAGATCTCACTTTTAGATCTTACTATTCTTTTTCTTTTCTTTTAATAATGTAGTCAATAAAGTAAGTAGTTTTTTAAAATATTTCACATTCAGCAAACTGCTGTTAACAGTAATCTCTAGTTTATAGACTCTTTTACTTATTTCTAGAGATGTGGTCCTTATGTTTTATGGTGAATATTACTTTGTTCCTCTTAATACCATATGAATTTAGGATAACATGAGAGAGAATGATAATACTTTGAAATTTTCAAATACTTGTTGAAACATTAGGGGTTTGTACTATTTTAAAAATCCCCATGAGGACAGAATACTTTCTATAATATTTCCTTATAATGTTATGTTTATGTAGATCAGGCAGTATAAGGAATATAACATTAAATTTATTGTGCTTTCAAAAATTATTGAACTGCTATTCACAATAGCCACGACATGGAAATAACCTAAATGTCCATCGACAGATGAATAGATAAAGAAGATGTGATACATATATACAAAGGAGTAGTACTCAACCATAAAAAAGAATGAAATAATGCCATTTGTAGCTACATGGATGGACATAGAGATTATCATACTAAGCGAAGAAATCAGAAAGAGAAAGACATATACTGTATGATATCACTTATATGTGGAATCTAAAATATGACACAAATGAACTTATTTACAAAACAGAAAAAGACTCACAGACATAGAGAACAGACTTGTGGTCTCCAAGGGGGGGAGGGGTGTGGGTGAGGGAAAGATCGGGAGTTTGGGATTAGTAGATGCAAACTATTATATATAGAATGGATAAACAACAAGGTTCTACTGTATAGCACAGGAAACTATATTCAATATCCTGTAATAAACCTATGGAAAAGAAAAAAAATATTCACCTGGAAAGGGCTTTAAAACTATACCTAGTAGTGCAGCTACTTTTTTTGTTGTTTTTAACATCTTTATTGGAGTATAATTGCTTTACAATGGTGGGTTAGTTTCTGCTTTATAACAAAGTGAGTCAGCTATACATATACATATATCCCCATATCTCCTCCCTCTTGCATTTCCCTCACACCCTCCCTACCCCACCCCTCTAGGTGGTCACAAAGCACGGAGCTGATCTCCCTGTGCCATGCAGCTGCTTCCCACTAGCTATCTATTTTACATTTGGTAGCATATATAAGATCCTGTCACTCTCTCACTTCATCCCAGCTTACCCTTCCCCCTCTCTGTGTCCTCAAGTCCATTCTTTACGTCTGTGTCTTTATTCCTGTCCTGTCCCTAGGTTCTTTAGAACCATATGTTTTTCTTCTTTTTTTTAGATTCCATATATATGTGTTAGCATACAGTATTTGTTTTTCTCTTTCTGACTTACTTCACTCTGTATGACAGACTCTAGGTCCATCCACCTCACTACAAATAACTCAATTTTGTTTCTTCTTATGGCTGAGTAATATTCCATTGTATATATGTGCCACATCTTCTTTATCCATTCATATGTTGATGGACACTTAGGTTGCTTCCATGTCCTGGCTACTGTAAATAGAGCTGCAATGAACGTTGTGGTACATGACTCTTTTTGAATTATGGTTTTCTCAGGGTATATGCCCAGTAGTGGGAGCGCTGGGTCGTATGGTAGTTCTATTTTTAGTTCTTTAAGGAACATCCATACTGTTCTCCATAGTGGCTGTATTAATTTACATTCCCACCAACAGTGCAAGAGGGTTTCCTTTTCTCCACACCCTCTTCAGCATTTATTGTTTGTAGATTTTTTGATGACAGCCATTCTGACTGGTGTGAGGTGATACCTCACTGTAGTTTTGATTTGCATTTCTCTAATGATTAATGATATTGAGCATCCTTTCATGTGTTTGTTGGCAATCTGTATATCTTCTTTGGAGAAATATCTATTTAGGTCCATTTTTGGATTGGGTCTTTTGTCTTTTTGATATCGAGGTGCATGAGATGCTTGTAGATCCTGGAGATTAGTCCTTTGTCAGTTGCTTCATTTGCAAATATTTTCTCCCATTCTGAAGGTTGCCTTTCCATCTTTTTTACGGTTTCCTTTGCTGTGAAAAAGCTTTTAAGTTTCATTAGGTCTCATTTGTTTATTTTTGTTTTTATTTCCATTTCTCTAGGAGGTGGGTCAAAAAGGATCTTGCTGTAATTTATGTCATAGAGTATTCTGCTTATGTTTCCCTCTAAGAGTTTTATAGTGTCTGTACTCCTTTTAAGAAATGTAGAGATTCAGGTCCAGAGAGGACACATGTCTAATCATAAGGCTGATTGTTGGGAAAGCATGAAACTAGACCCTGTTTTTTTTAATTCTGGTACCCTTCACAGCAATTCATCAATTTTCTCATTTACTGCCATCATTCGGTGTTATTCAATTAAGACAAAAACAAGATTGGAACACATTCTAGTAATATTTCCTTCAATGAAATGAACCGATTCCAATAACAGTAAATACTTTATCAAAATTCTAATTTTTATTTCTAATTAATTATTTCCAGAAAGGAATATACTTTCCTCTTAGCTTCCAGGAAAATGTGGCCAGAGATGAGAAACCTCACCCTCCAAGGACTCTACAGGTTCTTTCCATTCTAAAATTCCTGACTGCTCTGATATCTAGACACCTTTACTAAATGGGACTTGTACACTTATCTAGTGGTACTACTCTCAGATGCTGGAAGAAAGTTTTTTACTTTTTAAGGAATTGACAGGTCATTTATTCAACACATTTATTCAATGCACTTTAATTCATTCAATAAATATTCAGTAACTTTTCTATGCCTGGTCTTCTAAGAACTTTTATTCTAATGTGGGGATCCAGACAGCAAACATTACATATAGTAAATAAGCAAATTTTACAGCATGTTAGATAAGGGCTAAGGAAGAATGAAACATAAAAGAGTAAAATGATACTGGAGTATGGATGTGGGCATAGTGGCTTCTATTGTTCACTGTGTCAAGCATTCCTATATAATGGTTTTCCACGCATTGTCTGATTTATTCCAGACAATCACCCTGCAAACATAGGAACAGAGGCACAGTGAGGTTAATGACTAGTTCACACTGCTATTAAGGAAATAACCAGAATTAAAATCCAGACCCATGGCCCCTGTAGAAGAGATTCAATTTAGGGAAAGCAGGTACTCAAATAGAGACCTGCAGAATATAGTGGGATAAGTGGTGTAAGGCATATTCAAAGAACAAGGGTTGGCACACTACTGCCTACTGGCCAAATCTGGCCTGCCTCTTGTTTATGTAAATAAAATTTTATTGGAATTCAGTTGTATTATTTTCTAAGTCACAACTTTGGTGACTTATAATAGCATACATTTATCGTCTTCCAGTATTGGAGGTCAGAAGTCTGAAATCAGTTTCACTGGGACAAAATTAAAGTGTTGGCAGGGCCATGCTCCCTCTGGAGGCTCTAGGGAAGAATCCTTTTCTTTGCCTTTTCCAGCTTCTAGAGTTACATCCCTGGATTCCTTGGCTTGTGGTCCCTTTCTCCATCTTCAAAGTCAGCACTGTAACATCTAGCTTCAGTTGTCACGCTGCCTTCTGCTTTCTCTGTGGTTAAATGTCCTTCTGTTTTCTTCTTATAAGGACACTTGTGATTACATTTAAAGCCCAACCATAGAGCTAATGATTTCTATGGATTCCAGCAACAGGGAGGACAGGATGGAGGAGATACGGGACTGATGGTGCTGGTCCCCTGACCTCCGAGAATGGGTGCTCCGGCCTGCTGGGAACAGGACTTCTAAAACGACAAATATGTCTGGAAGGCTGTGGTCCAAGGCCATTTTTGCTGGCTATAAGCGGGGTCTACGGAACCAGAGGGAGCACACAGCTCTCCTGAAAATTGAAGGTGTATATGCTCGAGATGAAACTGAATTCTATCTAGGCAAGAGATGTGCTTACGTGTACAAAGCAAAGAACAATACAGTAACTCCTGGTGGAAAACCTAACAAAACCAGAGTAATCTGGGGAAAGATAACTCGTGCTCATGGAAACAGTGGCATGGTTCGTGCCAAATTCCGAAGCAACCTTCCTGCTAAGGCCATTGGACACAGAATCCGTGTGATGCTGTACCCTTCAAGGATTTAAACTTACTGAAAAGTAAATAAATAAAAGTGTGGATTTGTTCCCTTGTATTTTTGTTTAAAAAAAAAAAAAAAAAAAAAAAAAAAAAAAAAAAAAAAGCCCAACCATATAATCCAGGGCAATCCCCCTTTTCAAGATCCTTGATTTAATCATGCCTGCAAAGTCCCTTTTGCCATATTAAGTTACATTCACAGATTCCAGGGATTAGGACCTGGATATCTTTGGGGACCCACCACATCAGACATGTTCATTTGTTAATGTGTTGTCTATGGACACTTTTTTGCTACAACAACAGAACTGACTACTTTCAATGGAGAACTCATGACCTAAAATATTTAAACCTGGCCCTTTACAGAAAAAGTTTGCAGTCCCTCACTCTAAAAATTAAGCACATTCCTTGAGGGAAGAGGAATTTCTGACATAAAAAAATACTGTTCCCTGGGAGGGAAAGTAATTAAGTCAAAATATAATTACATCAAAGTTAAAATAAATCAAAGTTCTCTTCACCTTCTGCTATAGAGTACAAAGGCAGGGTCTTCAAGCAGAGGAAGATTTTCTTCTGCTGCTTCATGTGACTGAAAACTTTATTCTGACCCACTGGAGAAAATATCCCTTTGGGATTAAAAGCAAAACACTAATTTAGAGTCAGTAGAGTATAAATGTCTAAGCTGAATTGATGGCATGCACCAACAGAGTTTCCCAATGATATTTTGCAAAGCAATGAAGTAAAGAGCTAAGTGAAGTTCGTGCTTACACAAAAGTCTTCTTAATTAAAAAAGTTTTTTTTAAACTAGCATTCTGGACCTACATTATGTCAGTCTGTTATTGTACAAATGGAAATTTAAATTTTAGGTTTACATAATGTTTACCCTCTAAATATCACCATAACTGCCATAGAGGTACACAAGACATCTGGGAATACAGCACAGTTTTAAAAACTATAGTTTTTATAGTATTGCAACAATGCTGTTAGGAAACATACAATTATAACTGACCCAGAATTTGCAAATGCTAGCAAAAATACATGCAGGATTTTCGATGAAAGAAAATTGTTCATGTGGCTGAGTTCTGCGTAGAATCCCAAGATTTGTAAAGATCATTGAATGGTTAGGTCTACAGTGGAGAGAAAACAAAAGCCAACTCTTTATGTTTAGAATCCTGTTCCTGACTTCACTACTTTGGATTTGAATTTTTGTGCATCATTACTTTTCATCATTAAGCATAATGACAGCTTAGGGGTAGTAATAGCCAGTAAAATACCAATGTAAGTATTTTATTCACATTGAGACATTTAATCCTTCCAACTGGAACTATTATTACCACTTTACAGGAGGAAAAGTCTAGGGACAGGGACTAAGTTGCTTGGCCAAGATCACACCACTAAATTACATAAGACTAAAGATTCAAATCCAGTATAAAAGCTATCTTTTTACCCATTATACTGGGCTGCCTTTCACATGTACATTTATGCAAAGGAGCTCCTGATCTGAGATGCACAGGAGACAGTAAGTAGATTAGTGAGCGATTAGTCCTGTTAGGCCAGAACAATTTCTTTCCAGAAGTTTCTGAAAATCCTCTAACAAGGGGTTACACACTTCTGTAATATACCAATATACCTATAATTCATTTCAGATTCAGCTTGTTAATTTAGGCTACTGTTCATCAGCTTTTAACTTTGGCTACATATTAGAATTTTCTGGAGAGCTATAAGAAAACCAGTGCCTGGCTCCACGCCAGGCCAACGAAGTCAAAATCTCTGGGGATGGGGCCTGGGTGTAGGGTTTTAGTGAGAGCTTTCTGAGCAATGTAGCCAGAGGTGAGAACATATTGTGCTTTGGGCCCTAACACACCTCATAGATGTAGTTCTGAGGTTGCAAATACTTTACCATCAATCACAGCATTACGTGTTAGAGATGAGAACACTTTCAACTACCTAATTATTAATGAAGACTGAGACACAGGGTGCACTTGGATAACGCTTATATATTTTGGATATGATAGGAAATCTCTGAGTGGTTTTTGATACCTTTAGCGTTTTCCAGAGCCAGAATTCTAAGACTTTTAACACAACTTTGCCATCATTGAGCTAGTTCCATGGAAAGAGATGGGAGGAATTCCTTTCTGGTGTACATTCCAAATCTTCCAATGTCTGCCAACCCAGAAGTAAAGGAAATATGTGTGTGGCTACCCCACTGGACTCCACGTTTTTTTTGCACCAGCCTGATGTTACTTAATAGGTTGCCTGATCTGTTTCATTTCTATTAAAGAAAGGAAAATCTTCTAATTCTTAAGAAGGGCACAAGGATTTGGCCAAACATTTCCAGAGTTCTGATTATGACACTGAACAGATCAACAGACTCTATTCACTTCAAGCAATCTTAACATCCAGCTCTGCCATAAACTTGAACTTTTTTTTTCCATGATGGAATAAGCCTCAAGCAGGCCAGCCATGGAGGATATATGTTAAAACCGTTAAGGCTTATTAGGACAGAACAGCAGGCTTGTGAGATGTCGATGCTGCTGAGATTTTCCTCCAGTTCAGGCACACACACATACAGACACACACACACACACAGTGAGAAAGTTCAGCTGGATGAGTCTTCCAGTTTATTAATAGCAAGGGAAGGAATCATTGCATATGAATGCGTTAAAAAATGTATTTTTTTTCCCTTGAATTCAATGTCGTGTTTATTAATCCTAGAAGAAAGAAACACTGGGAGATGACATATGATGATCAAAGATATTATGTTTTTTCATCATTCTAATAATGAATCTTAGAGCCTTGTTGGGCTGACAGGCTGACTGGGCATCTACGTAAATTCCAGAGGTGTTCCTTGCCTTTGTCCTTGGAAACACGCTACAGTGGAGAGTTTCATTTGACAGCACCCTGGACTGTTGAGAGAACTAAGAGAAAGAGTTGACAAGATGATCTAATAGATCTTTTGTGTTTCTTACATTTTTACTGGGTGGAAATAGTAAGCAAGTATTCAGAAGTGGTTCTTATCCTTCAGTGGGTGAATAGAAAATGCCCATATTTGTACACACTTACTCTAAATATCCTTTCATGTGTGAATTTCCATTGTTGTGGACCAGTAGAAAAATCAAAGAACAGCAGAAATGCAGGGACTCTGGCGAGAAGTTAAATGCGGCCATAATAGCTCCTGGGGATGAGACCACTGGCCACTGTAAAACTCTTTGATATGGGAAGCTGGATTTGTGCCAAAATATTTCTCTTCCAGACTTTCTCCATCTCTCAGTACTTTTTACTTGGCCTCTTTTGTAATGAAACAGTGACCACCACCTCTTTCATGGTCATCAGAGATTCTGGTATTTTTCAGAATACAAAAGTCATTACTATACTTAGGCCAACATTAATTTTAAATCAGGTTGTGGACATACCAGAGCCATGTCTTGAAATTTTGATATGGGCATATTTAGATGCTGCTTAACTTTATTTTTCCTTCTGACTCTAAGTCTAGGAGGAGGACAAGATGGCTTCTCATAGAGTTTTCTACAACTGTGGGATACATATGAGATTATATGGGAAAAAATGTGATGCACAACAAAGTTGTAGCCCTACTGTGATTACAAAGGCTAGTCAATCCAATAAAGCTGCCTTGTGTGACGGTCCTCAGTGTGATGGGCAGCTGAAATGATTCTATTTTTCTTTTGCATTACACATTCTCAATGTCTAGTCCTCTTTTCACAAGCTTATAGCAGCTTTTGATTGCATTCTGACTCTGTCCAGGTGTCTTAATTCCTACTATACTACTTTGCTGAGATCATTCCCTTCCATCTAAAACACCTGCCCTTCCTCTGACAATTTGTGCTTCTTCATGACAATGAAAGTGCCTTCCAAGTCCACTGTTTCCAGTGTCATTCACATCTGATCAGTTCTTGACAGTGCAAGATTTTTATTTACCATTTTGGAAGTAATAGGTCATTTTGTGCATGTTTCCTCCCAGCCAGGTATCAGTGTCCTTAAAACAGGTCCTGAGACTTCCAATCCCCTCTCTCCTCCTCAGTGCACAGTGAATGCCACCTGATTCAGGATGACACACTAATTGCTTGGTGAATGAATCTGATATGCTTAGTATAATTTTTTGTATTTTATAGAGAACAATAGCAATAGAAGTGGGATCTGGGAATGCATATGAATTAATGCAAATTATTTATAGATCCATTGTTTAGAGTCTAAAAAAATAAGAAAACTTTCTGAAGAAAATGATGCTGTGAGCCCAAATAAGCCTTGTTAAGTTTCACAGTTGCTTATTTTGGAGGGCTCCTGAATACATGTACTCAATGATTATATATCCCTGACTGAGAATCTAAGAGAAGTCATTAGCTCAGAGATTGTTACTAGAAAATAATAAAGAAATATGTTAGACATTAATTGATTGATCTATTTCCAAGGACTTAATAAAAATCATCATTTTGAGCCCTTAGAATTGATTCAATTACTTTAAAGACATTTTTAAATTTTAATTTTAAAGATCATTTTGGAAAGATACTACTAATGAGGAAAAGTTGTGATAGAAGAAAGATATTTTCCTAACATTTATTTTTTAGGTACATTTGAAAAAATTATCCCCCAATGAAGAACCAGTTTTGTCCTTCTGAATATTCAATTATAGTTAATGCCTAAAATGCCACATTTGAGAAAATGAGAAAAATTACTCAACAAAGTGTTAAAACATTAAGACTGGTAGAGACACAATACTGGGTGGGATTCCAGTGTGCATATTAATTCCATGGTCTGAGAGAATTAACATAGCTTCCCAAAAAATTCACGTTTGTTTTCTGGGAGTAGTTATGATTAATTTAGTACCAAAATCAGTAGCTGCTTAATAGGTTTCTAAATTACTTTCTTGGAATTGAAAATCTTTCTTAAAACAACAGCAATTAATTTTATTTTCCATGTCCTGTAGCTAAAGTGAATATTTTGTGTGATATTTGCCATCCAAAAATATTTTTTCAAGTTTTGTTTCTTTCATTTGTGTTTAATTTCAATAGGTTGCTTGGAAGAACCAAGTATTTTAAAATAAAATACTTTGAGAGGGAAGAATTTGTTACCATGGAACTAATGACTCATTCATTCTTGATTTCTTGATATTTTATCTAGAAAAGAATCTGAGGACTATAATGTGTTGTATTAGTATATGTGTTTATGTCAGTTAATTTTATTGGCACTTGAAGCCCATATTTGTACATGCAAATAGAGCTCTGAACATGCAATGCATTTGACTTCAACATGAAAATATTTACTTGTGCATATAAACAAGTGAGATTTCCTACTCATAAGCTACAGTGTTATATACTTTCAATTTTAAGTTAATATACAAATTTCTTTCTAGATATAGAAGACATTAATTGCCCATATAACAAATTTTTAAAAATACTTTAAACCAGACTTCAAATTATGCTAAATGAAAATAAATAAATAAATAAATACAGCCTGGACATGTCTAAGAAGAATATATTCAACTCTACAATTTTCAAAATAATAACATAATGTAGCATATCACAAAATAGCTTAGACTAGGAAAATAAAATATTCACAATATCAAGAATTGTGACCTTGTGAAAGAAAACATACTGGCTAGAGTAAAACAAAGACATCAAAAGTGTAATTCTCATAATTCTTCCTATTTTCTATTTAAGGATGATGTCAAGTACTTCAAAATGTTCCTAAAGGTAGCCTTTTTAAATTGACAGGTGTAGGTGGATTTATTACCCTGAAAGCTAATCTAATATAATGATGTTAGATGATTATACTAGTGGTTAGTATTCCTTCTCAAGGAAAATTTCCACTTCTGAATAATCAACCTCCAATAGTGCAATGATCTGAGATGGACCTTGAATTTTTTCCATTGTCTCAGTAACATTTTTTAATGATTCCATTTGGTTTTGGGAAGAGTGAGTATTTTTGATGAGGCCATTACCTTCAAGAATCAATTGGCTGGAGGAGTTTCAAGATGGCAGAAGAGTAAGATGTGGAGATCACCTTCCCCCCAACAAATATATCAGAAATACATCTACATGTGGAACAACTCCTATAGAACACCTACCGAATGCTGGCAGAAGAACTCAGACCTCCCAAAAGGCAAGAAACTCCCCATGTACCTGGGTAGGGAAAAAGAAAAACGAAAGGACAGAGACAAAAGAATAGGGACGGTAGCTGCATCAGTGGGAGGGAGCTGTGAAGGAGGAAAGGTTTCCACACACTAGGAATCCCCTTCGCAGGCAGAGACTGCGGCTGGCGGAGGGGGAAAGCTTCGGTGCCGCAGCGGAGAGCACAGAAACAGGGTTGCGGAGGGCAAAGCGGAGAGATTCCCGCACAGAGGATTGGGGTCGACCAGCACTCACCAGACCGAGAGGCTTGTCTGCTCACACACCAGGGCGGGCGGGGCTGGGAGCTGAGGCTCGGGCTTTGGTTGGATCCCAGGGAGAGGACTGGGGTTGGCTGCGTGAACACAGCCTGAATGGGGTTAGTGTTCCACAGCTAGCAGGGAGGGAGTCCAGGAAAAAGTCGGGATCTGCCGAAGAGACAAGAGACTTTTTCTTCCCTCTTTGTTTCCTGGTGCATGAGGAGAGGGGATTAAGAGCGCCACTTAAAGGAGCTCCAGAGATGGGCGTGAGCTGTGGCTATCAGTGTGGACCCCAGAGACAGGGATGAGACGCTAAGGCTGCTGCTGTGGCCACCAAGAAGCCTGTGTGCAAGCACAGGTCTCTGTACACACCTCCCCTCCTTCCGCAAGCCTGTGAAACCCACCACCGCCAGGGTCCAGTGATCCAGGGACAACTTCCCTGGGAGAACACATGACGCACTTCAGGCTGGTGCAACAACACACTGGACTCTGGCATCTCAGGCTGGCCCCACATCCGTACCCCTCCCTCCCCACAGCCTGAGTGAGCCAGATCCCCCAAATAAGCGGCTCCTTTAACCCCGTCCTGTCGGAGTGAAGAACAGATGCCCTCAGGTGACCTACATGCAGAGGCGGGTCCAAATCCAAAGCTGAACACCAGGAGCTGTGGGAACAAAGAAGAGAGAAGGAAAACACTCCCAGCAGCCTCAGGAACAGAGGATTAAATCTCCACAATCAACTTGATGTACCCTGCATCTGTGAAATACCAGAATAGACAACGAATCATCCCAAATTGAGGAAGTGGACTTTGGGAGCAACAATATATATATTTATTCCCCTTTTTCTCTTTTTGTGAGTGTGTATGTGTATACTTCCGTGTGTGATTTTGTCTGTATAGTTTTATTTTTACCATTTGTCCTTGGGTTTGGTCTATCTGATTTTTTTTCCATTACTTAAATTTTTTTTTCCTAATAATCATTTTTCATTTTAATAACTCTATTCTTTCTTTCTTTCTCCCTTTCTTTCTTTCTTTCTTTCTTTCTTTCTTTCTTTCTTTCTTTCTTTCTTTCTTTCCTTTCTACCTTTTATTCTGAGCTGTGTGGAGGACAGACTCTTGGTGCTCCAGCCAGGTGTGAGGGCTGTGCCACTGAGGTGGGAGAGCCAAGTTCAGGACACTGGTCCACAAGAGACCTCTCAGCTCCACGTAATATCAAACAGTGAAAATCTCCCAGAGATCTCCATCTCAATGCCAGCACCCAGCTCCACTCAAAGACCAGCAAACTCCACTGCTGGACACTCTATGCCAAACAACTAACAAGACAGGAACACAACCCCATCCATTAGCACAGAGGCTGCCTAAAATCATAATAAGGCCACAGACACCCCAAAACACACCACAAGACGTGGAACTGCCCACCAGAAAGACAAGAACCAGCTTTATCCACCACAACACAGGAACTAGTTCCCTCCACTAGGAAGCCTACAAAACCCATTGAACCAACCTTAGCCACTGGGAACAGACACCAAAAACAACAGAAACTATGAACCTGCAGCCTATGAAAAATAGACCCCAACACAGTAAGTTAAGCAAAATGAGAAGACAGAGAAACACACAGCAGATGAAGGAGCAAGATAAAAACCCACCAGACCTAACAAATGAAGAGGAAATACGCAGTCTACCTGAGAAATAATTCAGAATAATGATAGTAAAGATGATCCAAAATCTTGGAAATAGAATAGACAAAATGCAAGAAACATTTAACAAGGATCTAGAAAAACTAAAGATGAAACAAGCAACAATGAACAACACAATAAATGAAATTAAAAATACTCTAGGAGGGATCAATAGCAGAAAAACTGAGACAGAAGAACGGATAAGTGACCTGGAAGATAAAATAGTGGAAATAACTACTGCAGAGCAGAATAATGAAAAAAGGATGAAAAGAAGAGAGGACAGTTTCAGAGACCTCTGGGACAACATTAAACACACCCACATTTGAATTACAAGGATTCCAGAAGAAGAAGAGAAAAAGAAAAGGACTGAGAAAATATTGGAAGAGATTATAGTTGAAAACTTCCCTAATATGGGAAAGGAAATAGTTAATCAAGTCCAGGAAGCAAAGAGAGTCCCATATAGAATAAATCCAAGGAGAAACATGCTAAGACACATATTAATCAAGCTATCAAAAATTAAATACAAAGAATAAATATTAAGAGCAGCAAGGGAAAAAAAAAAAAGTAACACGTAAGGAAATCCCCATAAGGTTAACAGCTGATTATTCAGCAGAAACTCTGTAAGCCAGACGGGAGTGGCAGAACATATTTAAAGTGATGAAAGAGAAGAACCTACAACAAAGATTACTCTATCCAGCAAGGATCACACTGAGATTTGACGGATAAACTAAAAGCTTTACAGACAAGCAAAAGCTAAGAGAATTCAGCACCACCAAACCAGCTTTACAACAAATGCTAAAGAAACTTCTCTAGGCAGGAAACACAAGAGAAGGAAAAGACCTACAATAGCAAACACAAAACACTTAAGAAAATGGTAATAGGAACATACATATTGATAATAACTTTAAATGTAAATGGATTAAATGCTCCAACCAAAAGATATAGACTGGCTGAGTGGATACAAAAACAAGACCCTTAAATATGCTGTCTAAAAGAGACCCACTTCAGATCTAGGAACTCATACAGACTGAAAGTGAGAGGATGGAAAAAGATATTCCATGCAAATGGAAATCAAAAGAAAGCTGGAGTAGCAATTCTCATAAATACAAAATAGACTTTAAAACAAAGACTATTACAAGAGACAAAGAAGAACACTATGTAATAATCAAGAGAACAATCCAAGAATAAGATATAACAATTTTAATATTTATGCACCCAACATAGGAGCACCTCAATACATAAGGCAAATACTAACAGCCATAAAAGGGGAAATCAATAGTAACACAATCATAACAGGGGACTTTAACACTTGTACTGGCACAAAAACAGAAATATAGATCAATGGAACAGGATAGAAAGTCCAGAGATAAACCCACGCACATATGGTCACCTTATCTTTGATAAAGGAAGCAAAAATATATAGTGGAGAAAAGACAGCCTATTCAATAAATGGTGCTAGGAAAACTGGACAACTACATGTAAAAGAATGAAATTATAACACTCCCTAACAGCACACACAAAAATAAATTCAAAATGGATTAAAGACCTAAATGTAAGACCAGACACCATCAAACTCTTAGAGGAAAACATAGGCAAAACACTCTATGACATAAATCACAGCAAGATCCTTTTTGACACACCTCCTACAGAAATGGAAATAAAAACAAAAAATAAACAAATGGGACCTAATTAAACTTAAAGGCTTTTGCACAGCAAAGGAAACCATAAACAAGACAAAAAGAAAACCCTCAGAATGGGAGAAAATATTTGCAAGTGAAGCAACTGATAAAGGATTAATCTCTAAAACATACAAGCAACTCATGCAGCTCAGTATCAGAAAATCAAACAACCCAGTCCAAAAATGGGCAGAAGACCTAAATAGACATTTCTCCAAAGAAGATATACAGATTGCCAACAAACACATGAAAGAATGCTCAACATCATTAATCATTAGAGAAATGCAAATCAAAACTACAATGTGATATCACCTCATACCTGTCAGAATGGACATTATTAAGAAATCTACAAACAATAAATGATGGAGAGGGTGTGGTGTGGAGAAAAGTGAACTCTCTTCTACTGTTGGTGGGAATGAAAATTGATACAGCCACTCTGGAGAACAGTATGGATGTTCTTTAAAAAATTAAAAATAGAACTGCCATACGACCCAGCAATCCCACTGCTGGGCATATACCCTGAGAAAACCATAATTCAAAACGAGTCATGTGCCAAAATGTTCATTGCAGCTCTATTTACAATAGCCAGGACATGGAAGCAACCTAAGTGTCCATTAACAGATGAATGGATAAAGAAGATGTGGCACATATATACAATGGAATATTATTTAGCCATAAAAAGGAACGAAACTGAGTTATTTGTAATGTGGTGTGTGGACCTAGAGACTGTCATACAGAGTGAAGTAAGTCAGAAAGAGAAAAACAAATACTGTATGCTAACACATATATATCGAATCTAAAAAAGCATAAAAAATAAAATGATCAGAAGAATCTAGGGGCAAGACGGGAATAAAATTCAGACCTAGTAGAGAATGGACTTGAGGATCCGGGGAGGGGGAAGTGTAAGCTGGGACAAAGTGAGAAAGTGGCATGGACATATATACACTACCAAATGTAAAATAGATCACTAGTGGGAAGTAGCTGCCTAGCACAGGGAGATCAGCTCGAGGCTTTGTGACCACCTAGAGGGGTGGGATAGGGAGGGTGGGAGGGAGGGAGATGCAAGAGGGAAGTGATATTGGGACATATGTATATGTATAACTGATTCACTTTGTTATAAAGCAGAAACTGACACACCATTGTAAAGCAATTATACTCTAATAAAGATGTTTTTAAAAAAAATAATCAATTGGCTTTTACATCTTCAATTTGGCCTCCGTTTCCCATCTGAACTCATTCTTACATTGACTTCTCATTAATTAGGAAGAAAGGAGACAGATTGCTTGTGCGAAGGATGACATGGCAGGAACAGCTCTGAACTGGATGTCATGAAAGTTGGGTTTCTCTTCTTCTACAAGTAAGCAGATTATTGAACTCCTTATACCTCAATTTTGTAAGGGAAACATTCTCTTCTTTTAGATTGGCTAAATTATTTCTTTAAGAAAGAGAGCTGAGACCTAAAGATTTAAAAGACCTGAATAAAATGTATTCAATCAGATAGAAGTACAGTCAAAAGTACAGACTCCACACTGCTTTGTGCTTACCTCTGCTCTCTAGCATGACTCCTGAAAGCTTCATGGCTGTGTTTCCTAGATAACTTTACTCATTCTCATTTGAACCATGACACATTATATCTAAATACACTATCTTTTCTACTAGTATGATTTTCTACCATTATTTCTACTAGTAAAAACTTACACTGTCTTCCCATACAAAATGAAATCAGTATCAATAGATCTAAGAAAGAAAGAAACATGTCAAAACAGCAAAAGCATTTACAATTTATTGGCCCTGCTTCTTTAACATTTCCATCAATTAAAAAATTCTTATAGATGTGTATTTAGGGACATATATTAATGCATAAAAATAAAATTTATTGGCATTTTGCTGTACATTAAGTGGAGAATGTTAACCTCCTTTTGGAATTACTCTAAGGTTGAGAATGTTAATCTGAAAGAAACCAGACTGACAAGGAGGTCAGACTAGAGGACAGAACCAGAAAACAGTGTCATGAAGTTATGTAGTTATATTTGGCCGTTTGAATTAAAATTTGAGTTAGAAAACTATAAACCTATTTTAGAATTTAACTATTTTGAAGAAAAAGCAAAATAAAAAGCTTTCATTTTTTCTTTTTTCTCCTAGGGAAGTCCACTTAAATAAATAGTAAATATGTAAATGGTAAAACAACCACGATTGTCTTCAATAAAGTGCAATGGATCTCAAAGCACCTCTAACATTTTTAGGGGTTTAGGTCAGTGCCTTCTCCTTGATCCCCCCAAAAATTTTACTTTGATTTCTCTATTACCCTATGGTTTCCATAGTTGTTTATCTCTCTGTAATGATGAAATTGATCACCAGTTACTTAGTCTGATTACATATCATGTTTTTCAATGATTGACAGCTAAGAACAATGATAACAAAGTAATATCTTTGCATTTCTATTCTTTCCCTAAGTAATTTCATTTGGACTCATGGCTTTAATTAAATACTCCCTAGAAATGAATGACTCTAAACTCTATATTTAAGTTCTAACTATTCCCCTGGGGAGGTATCAGAATATCCAAGTGCCTGCATGTTGGTCATTTATCAGAATGTTAAAATCAATCTGTTCAAAACAGAACATTGCGGTAAATAGATAAGTGCTATTGTTTTATAATATATAGAAGTATTAATGCCAATGATCTGGCACAAAATGATATTCCTTTTTCCTTTCATAAAACAATCTAAATGTTAGTCTGATATTTTACTTTCACAATAATACAAAAAATGTGGCAATAATTATTATCCAAAACTGTTATGCATAGCAGAGTGAAGATTCTTTTCTTCCATTTCCTGTTTTCCTCTTATTATTTGAACCAGAGTTTATTATTAATTATAAGGGGAAACATCCGAAAACTAAATCCATCTCCCAAATGAACTGAATGGATTTACCTGACACAAAATAGACTAGAATCATTTGACCACAGATACCACAAATCTGTGGAGTTCCCACATTGAAAAAAAATATTTTTATCTATCAGCTTCTGCAACAGCAGCTTCATCTGCTTGCATGTTCTTTCTTCTGTTTTTCAAACTGGCTTCATTTAAAAAGCAGATTTAGAAATTTAATAGTAAAACCATTAGAATGGGAGAAGTCCCCTTAAGAAAACTTGAAAAAAAAAATGAAACATAAAAGGCAGAGAAAAAATAAGCAAGAACATACTTGGAAAAAGACAAACATAGAAAAGAGGAGTGGTGGATCATGGCAAAGCCTTTCCCAGTGTCATCAATACTCTATTTAGGGACAAAGGCAGTCACTTCAAGACCACAGCAGCTGAAGTCACCACAGGGCCACCTGTGAACTCAATAATACACACAATATCATTGTTAAAAGTAATAACGATAATACCATAACTGTTAATAATAGTATATCAATAGCTACTTAACTGACGCCATGGAGAATACCAGACATGTGGCATGATATCAAAATTCATCAGTTAACTCTAAGAGATGGATACTGTGTACACTTTACAGATGAGGAACTATATTCCTCTGCTCCCTTGGTCCTTCTCTGTCTCACCTTCAGAATGACTCCCACAACCTTCAGTTTTCTTCAGCTCAACAAATATTTATCAGATGCTTATAATATAACACAATTACAGATGACACAATTACTTTTCTCTTAAAAGACTCATAATTTAGAGGGGCAGAGTAGCAAATAAAGAAAGAAAGTGTAAAAAGAAAAGAGAAAGCGAGAGAAAGAAAAGGAAAGGAAAAGAAAGACTTAAAAGACAAGTGATCAACACAAAAAGCTATCTACAAAGTAAAAGTAGTTTGTGTAAAGAGTGATTAACATTTTGTTGGGCTGGGTTGGTTTGGTTCAGGTGACATTTAAACAGTGATGACTGAGAATGTATTAACTGAATTGTAATTAACCCTCAACAAGTAACTGAGGATGGTAATTCTTCCATTGTTAACATTTCTAAGCACCCTACCTGAGAGGTCCAGTGAGGTTCATGAAAGTCATTGAATGAATCAAACACTTGGCCAGATGTGCCTAAGTCACCATAATGATTCTCAGCTCCCTTGTGAATTGAGTAGTGCTGGAAGGGAAAGACCACTGAAGGTGAAAGAGAAGCCTCAGTGATGGTCTTCCCCCAGACTGTGATCTCAGTGATTTTGCCCTAATGGCCTTCCGCATGGGTAGCTATGCTCTGGCTCCAAACTTTGCCTTTGACAGCTCTACTATGGAATTCTCCCCTGCCCCCCATCATGATGAACTTACCAGCCCTGGAGTCATTTCCTTACTGAACTATAATTGCCATTTAATGTAATTCTTTCATCCCCTTTTAAAGGATTTTAATATTGAAGTCATATTTTCTCTTTTTTTCCTAGCCAAGTTTCTTTCCATTGCTTTCAGCTTTATTGTCATTAGAAATCCTTTACATTCTATGACAGAGCACTAGAGGAAATGAAGCAAGGAGCTGAGTATATACCACCGGAAACCAGCCCAGAGTTAATACCTACACCATTTCTCTTGAGTGTATGTCTGATTTTATAACTTCATCCAGAGCACATGTGATGAAATGATTTGTGACTGATGGGAATGGAGAACTCCAGGATCCTTGCTCTCCCTCCACAAAAGGAGGTAGGAAGGGGCTCTCTGCACTGAGGCAATGGATGCATTTCCCAGACATTCAGGGGCTCTTGTAAAGTCTGCTGGAGGGCATCCCTGTTCCATTGCTGATGGGCTGACTGGCAGCGCAAGCACACAGCTGGCTGTCAATGAGAAAAGGTAGTGAGAAGAGAGGGAGTGGCCAAGGAAGGACAGAGAAGAGGGTAAAGCTCAGGAGTGTGCTTTGATACCAAATCTGGTAGAACGATTCTATATTTTACCATCATCTCAGAGGACATAGCTAGTCCATGATGGTTAGCACAACCTGTGAGTATGATTAGCACAACCTATGAGTTTTATTAGAGGTCATAACACACATTATTTAACAAATGTCAATGTATACTCTTTTGCTCTCTGACTCTGAAATAAATGTGGGGAATTCCAAGTTCTTTTCTATGCAAGCAACTGGAAGAAGTACCTATAGCTCTTAATGCAATAGAGGCAAATTGTAGCATCATAGGCTTGTGTCCTATGAAGCATGGTAGCTGCCAGTGTGGAAGATTCCAATCATCAGGTGTATTTTTCTTTCACTAAGGGAGACTGATCCTTAACCAAAGTGGTGTCTTCTTCCTAGGAGGCTGATCCCAATCGGTTTTAGAAATCAACATTTTTTTTTATAGCAACCACTAATTAGGAAATTCTGAATATCTTAATACATCTCTTCTACAGAGGGTGTAATCTGAGCCTCTCTATTCTCATTCTATCTTCAGAAGAGACAGAGAACAGCAGGTCACCGTCTTTAATAAAACAACTTTATGTAGTTGCTGGAGATTATTAAGCCACTCATCAGCTTGGGTCTTTACTTTAGTATGGAATAATCATTGTAACATTCATATGAAGTCACAGCTTTGAACACCAGTCAAGAGTGTTAATTTATTTCTTTGGACTCTCCTCTCTAGTTGTCAGTATTTTCATCTTAAAGTGACAAAGTCATAGTTAGGAGACCATGCAATATCAGAAAAAGCAGATATTCTTTGGCTCTCTCCCCTGCCCCCAACCACACAGACATTTTCCTGCAGAGATGAAACGAAAAGTTAAATTGATAAATGAAAAAAGGGCAACCATCCCAGGACTGAAGCAACTTTACTCTTAAAGATGCTAGCCTAGGTCTTGCCTCGTTTGTCATGCTTAAGAAATTTAGCCCTGAAAGGTTGGCAACAGGAATCTTTCCTGAATTGCTCCATGGGTAGGAAAACTCAAGTCAGTTCAGAACAAATTTGAAGAAGAAAAGTCCTGTTTTTCTCACATTTTCAATGAATTAATTCGGTGAAATGTGCTGGATTTGTAGTACTTAAAAGTAATTCTCGGGCTTCCCTGGTGGCGCAGTGGCTGAGAGTCCGCCTGCCAATGCAGGCGGCGCGGGTTCGTGCCCCGGTCCGGGAGGATCCCACGTGCCGCGGAGCGGCTGGGCCTGTGAGCCATGGCCGCTGAGCCTGCGCGTCCGGAGCCTGTGCTCCGCAACGGGAGAGGCCGCAGCAGTGAGAGGCCCGTGTACCGCAAAAAAAAAAAAAAAAAAAAGTAAAAGTAATTCTCTCTCTCTCTAGGATATACATATTGATCTGAGGATGGTAAAAGTGGTGTTTCCTTGTAGCCTTAAATTGCTGTCCATTGGGTTGCAGTGGTCCTGTTACCAATCACTTTCTAGCTTTTACTGAAACTACAAATTATAACCCAAAGTCAGCCTAGCAGATGGCTTTCAAAAGTCATGAGAATAAAACAAAGACTGGAAAACTTGCATTGGGTGTCATCCTTCTTTTCACTCTTTCTCTCTCTGATGTGCTGTTCCCTGCCTCTGACCCATGCTCATCCCCATTGGATCAGCCCTAACTTTCTCTTTCAGGAACTCCTCTAGCACCTAAACATGATAGATACAGGACCACCCAAGTATTGCATTGTAATCCTAAATTGTTCCCATATATGCAGTGGTCCATAAAGAGCAGGTAAAAAGAGGATAGAAAGAAGTTTGCTTATTAAGTCACCTTTAGTTCTTATATTTCTTGGGCTCTAAATTGTCTTAACCCTTCTCATGTCTCTGCTTATTGATTTTTTGGTAATTTACTATAAATTCATCTCACAGTTTCTTGAGACAGGGCTTTGATAATCCTAATTCAATGATACTAAAGTATAGGGTTAGATTTGAAATGTGTTAATATCTGTGATGTTCTACCTCTGGTTGGGTGCTTCTACAATATGGTCCAGTGTATAATTTCATCAGGATGATAATTTTCAAATATCATGGTAGTACCAGTATTTTACCTTAATTACCATTTATTATCGTAATATGACACATTCATAGTTGGGAGACAATGATTTTAATGCCTAAAAAATCCAACAACAAGTGTCAATTTTCTAATTGACATTTTTTTATTCATAAAGTATGTTCCTGTGTTTTAAGAGTGTATTCCTTTTTCTTATCACAATATATAACTCATGAAAGAAAAAGCATGTGGCATATGGGTATATAAATATTTCCTGAGTTTTCTTTCTTAAAAAAAAGATTGCTTGTGATAGCTCAAAATGAAATTTTGAAAGCTTACTAAATTTTAGTCAAGTAGCGGTTGGACTTGGTGTATTTTACTATGTACTTTAAAAAAATCCCAGGTTCAGGATAGCGTAATACATAGTTGTCAAAATTTTTAAACAAATAAATAGAAGAAAAAAGTGAAATATTATTGCCTAATTCTAGGAATAATAGGCCAAAGAAGGAAAGCTTTAATTAGCCAATTTTCATACAGCGCTGATTATATCCCTTTTATACATAAGATTACTGACCAAACATTGATGTCTAATAAGAGCCTATCAGAATTGAAGCAAATAGGTCTCATGAGCCGTGACCTACAAGGCTGTTTAGTGATGAGGAGAAGAACTCTGAGGCTTTATTTTGATATTGGCCCCTTTTGAAAGATGCTCAACACCACAGGGATTCATTTGAAGCAGCTGTAGGCCCTCTGCTTTCCCATCTGTTTGCTTGGACTTCTTGTATTTTGATCAACATGTCAAATTCATGGCTTCTGCTGTCTTCCTAGACAAATCTTTCATGACAAAGGAAAAACATCCCTGTTGTATCTCAGATCTCTTTTACTGAGCTTCAAAGGGCAAATGGTTAGGAGCCATATGGCAAAGTCTGCTTTCTGTTAGATCTCTTGTTGGTCATTTCCCCTTCCAGCTCTAAATGAGCATAGTCCAAGATTCCACTCAACAGTGAGCCACACTGAATTCCTGAGGATGTGATCAAATCAAAACCCTATCTATGTGTGTCTGGAAAATAAAAAATAACAGAGTGTTACCAGGGCTAGATTATAATTCTATGTGCATAGTGAAATTGTAACTGAAAGGCTCTTTCTTCTAACTATACCTTAAAAACCTGTGTCTCAAGTTATTAGTGAATCAGCTATATTATATGATTCTAAGTTAGGCATTTTTTGATTTCTTAATGGAGTTGTTTATAGTTGATATGAAACTTCCCACTTAGACCAAAAATTAGAAAATGTTTGAAGAACAAGGCATAAGAAACTGTCTCAATTATTTAAAATACTTCTTGACAATATATGTTTAAGCTTTGAACATATTTAAAATAATTTATCAGAATATTTGTAGATGCTGAGCACAACTTAGAATAAATTTATATTATTTGAAAGACATATACTGATTTTAAGCAATTTCTTTCTTTTGCATTCCAAATGTTTAGTCAAAACAAGTCAGCTATTCAAAATGACATTTCAAATATATATAATACATAAGATGTACAATATGTAAGAAAGGGAAATAAATATTTGGTCAAATTTTCAGAAATTTGAATTTATTTCTTCAGTGTTACCTGATAGCCATCAAGTTTTCCACCATTATAGATTTCAGTAACTTATTTGACATTTTCTTTCTTACTGTAGCCATAATATTACTATAGCCATAAATTTATTATTATTTTTTAATATGAGAACCTTTATATCTGGAAGGTCTAAAAGAGTTCCTGAACTTTTTAAACTGTATCCTTAGAATTTATTTTAGAATCTGTTAATTCAAATTTAAATAGGATTAAGCATGGTTATATTTTTACAGGGTTAAAAAGCAGTGGAATCCATTCTCTGCCTCTTAATGTTGAAGGAAATGCACTAAGACCTCATACAAGGGTGTGGAATCAATGATTTAGAGTGCTCGGATGGTCCAGAAGAAGAGCATCTTACTTTTGCTTCTTGGATGATGATCTGCAGCAAAGTTCCTTTTGAAATTATGTTGTATTTTGATACAGGCAATATTTGTCACCTGAAGTCCATCTCTCTCTTTTTTTTTTTCACTCCCCTCATCATTTCTAGTCCCCACCTTTGTTTCTAAACTTTTCATGCCAGCTTTATTGCTAGTTAGGAACCAGTGATCCAATAAGGTCCTTCTTTGAGGGCAGTTCTTCTTCCAGAAGTGGTTGTGTTATCTAGTATAGGTCCAAATCTATGACCAGATAAGTTTCAGAATTCAGAAATTTTACAACTTCAGATCCTGATAGGTGTCATGGTACATATACCCCTAACTTGTAATCAAATATACTCATATTTTTACAGCGAAATGTAACAACTAATTGGGATAAAGTTAATAAAGATTGCACATAATTTCAATTCAGATTTTTCCACCAAATTAACTGGGGAAAAAAACCAAACTTTCAGTTTCTTAGATTTCAGAATGGCAAATAAATGATTACAGACCTATAAAAACATCACAAGGAAATAAAACCAATTGAATGAATTTGTGGGGTTAGAATATGAGACAGAGGTGGGCCTTCCCCTTCCAATGCATTCCAAAACATTGTTAGGTTTCTTCTTTTATCTACGGGGAATGAATACTAATGGACACCTAACTTGTTCGTTTCAGGAAGATTAAGACCCTGTTTCCTAGGGCTTCTTTTCAAAAATTCTGAAAGCATGCTAACACCCCACTTCACCCCCAAATCCACACATATACACATCCATACAGAATCACACATTTCGAAGGTAAATGATAATAAACCTATTTTACAAGATACATTCTTGCAAATGACATTAAATGTTAATTTAATTGTAGAATACAGATACCATGAAAAAAGCTCAATTTCTTTTAAATTGTAAAAGTATAATTGTATTTAAGAATGAAGATGTTTGATCTACTTTTTATTTAAATTTCCTTTAAGATAAATGCTAGGAGGGGAGCACTTTTTAAAAACTGTTTTTGTGGGAACAGAAAATGAATCTTTCTTTGATCCTTTTTGAAAGAAATTGATATTGGCTCTTTATATTACCACAGTCAGAAATGCATCGAGATCAATCAGAAAGAGCCAAATTCATGTCAACTTTAAAGGATAAAGAAGGTTTGAAGTCATAAAATGTGGTTTTTGGTAAATAAGTAACAACAAAAGAAATTTTCTTTAAAAACAGGGTGAGGCTTCCCTGGTGGCACAGTGGTTGAGAGTCCGCCTGCCGATGCAGAGGACGCGGATTTGTACCCCGGTCCGGGAGGATCCCCCATGCCGCGGAGCGGCTGGGCCTGTGAGCCATGACCGCTGGGCCTGCGCGTCTGGAGCCTGTGCTCCGCAACGGGAGAGGCCACAGCAGTGAGAGGCCCGCGTACAGCCAAAAATAAAATAAAATAAAATAAAAACACAGGGTGGTTAGAAAATACCCATGTGCACTCAACTACTTTGGAATGAGCATGAGACCTATTTAAACAAAAATTATTCCTTATTCCAACAATTCAGAGAAAAGTACAATTTTACAATTCATATTGATGTTCATACATTTTAGTGAGCAAAGGTCCCATGGGGACAGCATTGTTTTGCATATTACTTTTACTGATTGCAGTTTAGAAGTAAAAGCCACTAAGACTTCCATGAAAAATTAATCACTGTTCTGGGAGAAATACTTCAGAGAACATTGGAACTGACATTTGTATCTCTGTAACCCAGAGTGGGGCCAAAGGTTATTTTAACTCCTCCAAGGTGCTTTGGATACACCAAGGAGCTTATTCTGAGGCACAGAGAAATTGAGGTGAATTGATTTCATCTTGACCACTGGGTAGCACTGGAGGAAAAGGAATGGACTCTTGGTAGTGTTGCTTAATGTAGCCTGTTCCAGCTGCTGGGAAAACAATGCAAAAGTCACCAAGAGTGAGGCTGAAAGAGGCCTTGAGAAGTCTACCTTTTTTGCAAGGCTGGTGTGTAGGGCACTGATACAAAAGTGGTACTGAGGGTGGTACTCAAGGGAGTCTAGAGTAACAGCAACTGAAAGCTCATTAGGAGCCACATCAGCAAGAGGACTTACAGGTTAGCATCAAAGGTCACTGTGGGCATAAAGAGAAGTTTCAAGTGAAAATCCAGCCAATGTCATTGGGAGAAAAAGGGATGCTGCAGCTATGGAATCAGGTCATAAGAAAGTGGAGTGGAGAGCCCAGTTACCCTGGAACGAAAGCACTGGAAAGATTGCTAAAGAGAACATCTATGTGCTTAGTCTGGTGTGGCCAGGGAAGCTAGGGGCACATAAAACAGGCCCCTTGTGACAGGGCATTGGACACGTGGTCTTTTGAGGGCTTTTCCAGTACTATTTCTTGATTTCTAAGCAAAATTCAGGGAGGATGTAACAAAATCTAGTTTCCACTGTCCAAAATGAAAGATTTTTATGTCAGAGGTCTTTTGTTATGTGATTACTGATTTTTCCGCTTCTGAATTTTGTTTTCATTGGTCAATAAGCATGAAGTGGAAGGAAGCCATCTATCAGTTCCTGCAGCTCTTCCTCCGGGACAGACATATCAGATGGGCAAGCCTAGAGCAATACAGTATCCCAACAATAGCACTGCCAATATGGAGAACTAGCTTTCCCTCGGGCAAGAGATTCCCAAAACGGGTACATGGCACAGACTTCAGAGATGTTTGCTAGTGGAAGACCCTGAGTGGTTCAGAGACTTGAATCCTGGCATGTTTTATTTTAACTGAGGCTCCTGTTGGAGATAATTCTTAGATGCCTTGAGAAGTCCTATCATGTAGAGGAAGCCAATTAATTATAGGATC
Organism: Tursiops truncatus; assembly: GCF_011762595.2. Taxonomy (NCBI): domain Eukaryota; kingdom Metazoa; phylum Chordata; class Mammalia; order Artiodactyla; family Delphinidae; genus Tursiops; species Tursiops truncatus. The sequence continues at coordinate 127,793,887 of NC_047037.1, read as the reverse complement.
AAAGACTCAGATGAAGGGTGACTTGATCCAGAGGATATGAGTAATGCTTTTCAAATGGAAGTTTTGAATTACACTCATCTGTCTCCACCATCCCCCAGGTAAAAATATAATATGAAGTTAAATTTCTCCTGAAAAGATGACTTTATTTGTGCTTATTTTGATACTAAATATTTCTGCTTATTCTTTTGACTCTAGTGCTATATAGCATGAGGCCAAATGCTACCTCCCTAGAAGAACTCTTTGTAATCTAGTAGGAGGTACACTGAGTGATGCCCTTCACATAAGACCCCCCAATTACTGTTCTTGCTATCCCAAATCAGGTTCAAGTCTAGCTCCCAGGATCCCTTTTCAATCAAAGAGCTACTTCAAATTTCCTCTTAAATAGAAATTCTGTGCTGGCTGGAAATAACCTTACAATATCTGCCATTGCCTTTATAAATTTTCCTGAGATGATTTTGTAGTCATAATTGTGAGAAAGAAGTTTAATAGTTTATTCCTTCATTGAGTCCAGAATATACTTGTTACTCAGGGCAGTTGCCAGCTCTCTCTAATCATCCTCTCATGTAGCTGACAATTTGATAACATTAAAAAAATATATAAAGGGCCATACGTTTGTGGAATTGGCAGGTAAACATTGAATTGGTAGGTTACCAATGGGAACTTTTGTATTTTCCTTCCGACGTTCTATGATTAATCTTACATTTCTTAGATTACAGGGATATTTAAGAACTAAAATCACTTTTGGACACATATGCAGTAGTGAAATCAATGCATATCAATTTGGCCACATAACCAGAAATCACAGGGTCTAAAAACTCTTTTAATTTTGTGTAATAAAACTGAGCATTTTTTTCCTCTTTGTAGTTTTTAATTTTTTTTTCAAGCGGAAATGCCTAAATTTTAAAAGTTTTGAAAACTGACTCATGTTGAGTGAATATCCGTCTGGATATTCACTGGATATTCATCTGGATATCCGTCTGGATATTCCTCCCAGATAGAGGAAACGTCAAGCCTCCAAGATTTGAAAATTCCTTGCAGCATCTCAATGAGATTGTGATGTCTTCTTGCCTTCACTTGTAACATGTTACCATCTAGATGTTCTATGGGAATACTGCCAGGACTAATTTCTGATCCAAGCATGAAAGAGTCACATAAGAGTAAAACTATTGAGGATAAATCTTTAATTCTGAGTAGCCTACACTTCATTAAAGTACTTATGTGTTAGAATTCTAGTGATGGTTTAAGGGACCCACAGCCTGAAGTTCACTCGTTTTCTGTGTTGCATTACCTTAAGACTCTGCAGAACCCTCCAGGATGGATTCAGAATGTTTCTGATTCATCCCTCCAACTAGCACTCTTGATGAAAACTGAGAGATACTAGGCAGACACAAGGTGGCAGTAGCATACCATGTAAACCTTTATGATTTGATCTCAGGGATTAGAGTTGTATTAGAAATCAGAAGTATTTTTTCACGGTTATTTTTATCCCTTTTGGGGGGGATCAGGGTGTGGGTCATGGACCTCTTTGAGAATCAGATGAAAATAAATGATGGTTTTTCGCCATCCCAACCACTGTATATGTATGTATATATAAATTACTGATGAAGCTCTTCCATGGACTCCTAAGGATAAAAATACCCAATTATAAGTCTGGTTCTATGAATGCTAACATACTGTCAATTTGAAAATAAATACACAAAAGGAACAGAACGATACAAAATGTTCAGAAATTTAAGTATCAAGGGAAAACAGACTCAGAAGTCCAGGCCCACTTTTATAGCATTTCATCTTCTGTGCTGTCTTTCTACGGAAGACTGATAAACTGGAAACCTGTAAACATTTGTATTGTTTCTTAGTACTTTCCACTATAAGAGTAGAGACACATCAATTAATTTGGTGATTATTTCTTTGTTATTGATGGGTTCTTTTTGTTTGTTTGTTTTTTAATCCCATAAATGATCATTTTACAAAAGTTTGATTGTTTCCTTCTATGAATTATCTGAATTCAAAAAGCACACACAACTTTTCCTAGCTCCTAAAAGATGTAATTTTTAAAAATTATGAGCTTGTATTCTTTTATTGTTCTTATTATTGTTTTTAAAAATATAGCACAATATAATCTCTGTGGTCTAAGTTATCAACTAGTAATTCAGCAATTCAGATGTATAAATACAACCTAAATTTAAAAATATGTTTAAAATAAAATAAAATTTCAAGCAGAATAGCATATGGTTTCAATTAAAGTTTTGTTATTTGGCTCTACAAATCTTAGTAAAAATCCTGAGGAATGAGTTCTAAGTCTGGCACAGTTACAGATAAAGTAACCAGCTTCCATGATTGGTTTGTGCAAACTTGGGAAAAAAAAGAATGGGGGGGCGGGGCACAGCTGATTATTCTAGAATTCTGATTCAGAGTTACAACTTTCAAGTTGGCAAGGAAGTACTGGCGATTTCCCAGAAGCAAGCAGCTACCCTGGATTTTACAGAACACCAGGGGGTAGAATTGCTTTTTTCAAGTTCTGCCCCAAATCAAAATTTAGAAAATTTTGTAAAGAGCAACAATTGTTGAGACACTAAATATCCACAAACTTTAAGGTGATAATACATGTAACAAAAGAAAAAATGTAATATGAAAAGCACATTATACTAGCTTCTTGTAATTTACATAAAGTGAATATGTTATGATAAGTTTTTTTAAAAAAACGTGTTTGGTAAGTTACTAGAGGGTCACAGTGAATCATTCTCATATTTAAACAACTACTTGTGTTTTCTTATGAGTTGCAATAATGGTTATAAAATTTAAAGTTAGAAAAGATATACTCAACAAGTATCATTTTAGTATATAATTTTAGGTGAAATTTCATACAAAGTCTAAAATGTATATTGACACCAGATTTTCTTACCTAAAAATACAAATTTTGTTTATTACACAAATATATCAAAACATCTTATAATTATGGAAAATATAGCAGCACAATATGATGCGAGGACCATACACCTTCAAAACTTCAGTATTGGAGAATTATGTAATCTATAATAAATGTTAGTCATTCTAGTAGATATGACACAAGGACATTTTCCTAAATTTATCTGAAAGTTTATCAATCAATAAGTTTATTTATCAGATATCACCATGTAAAATATTTAAAAAATTTTATACCTATTTTATTTTCACATGGAATGTTTATGAAAATGTAATTTATAACTGAATCACTTTGCTGTACACCCGAAACTAACACAACATTGTAAATAACTATACTCCAATATAATATAAACATTTTTAAAAATTAAAAAAATGTTATTGGAAGTCAAACAATAAACTTAAAGACTGTAAAGAGGGTTAAATTTCTGAAACCTAAAAAGTGCTCTCAAGTCCTCAATTTTGGAGTGTGAAGAGACAGTGTCCATCAGGCCTGGACAATCTTTTAGGTGATGTGAGCTCCAGGGAGCACCAAAACCCAGGGTTCTGGGACAGGAAGCAACTTCTGTCAAGGTGGTTGATGGCCACACAACATTCACCTAACTATTGGGGAAAGCCAACAGGGCATTTTTCTTTTCTGCAGGTCTGCAGCTACTTCCTTGACTTTTTTTTTACACTTAGTTCCCTGACCAGGGATCAAATCCTATCCCCTTGCAGAGTCTTTAACCACTGGTACGCCAAGGAAGTCCCACTACTTCCTTGACTTTTGACTTCTCCAGGGCACTGGAGGTGGTAATATGGGCAGTCTCCAACCTTTTACCTCAGCATCAGGTTACTTGCTTTACACAGCAGGGATCACAGAAAGATACAGTGTTTTCCTCCACCCTGCAGCCTGGTCAGTGAGTTTGGGACCTCTTTTGGCTATATTCTCACATGAGCAGGTGTTACTTCTGTCATCCTCTCCTCTTTCCACCATTTACTGCAGCTCTACCTCCATCACCAAGGGATGGAAGAAGAGTCTGAACTAAGAGAGGAAACAACCTCCTAGTGCCCACTTGTGCAAGCAAGTTTAGGATGCCTCTGTGGGCCCATATTGGCAAGGGGAGAGAGGAAAGCTTTTCCATTTGATGTTAGCATTTGCTCACAAATACACTTAAACACCTGAGAGGGGGCAATTCCACTTTCCTATCCCCGTCCCTCATCCCCAGTTACATGAGATAGAAATAATGTGTTTGCTTGGGTCTGTCAATAATCAGAGAGTATCTGAAAAAATCAAATATAATGTACTTAGAAAGATAGATTTAGTCTAATCAATGCATGATTTATGGTGGGGATAAAAGGTCAGAATATCTGAAAGATAGATTTAGAGTGATCAGTATAGGATACCTGTATATAGACTATCATATATAGAGAAGTGATAGCTTTGTTTTTTTAAATTTTTTTTAACAAAGGAGAATTTATACTTATGCATAGCAATGTGCTGGTTTGCCATTTGGTCTGTGGAATGTGAAGGACTTAAGTGAGGAGAAAGAGAATTAGAATTTATTGAGGATATACAATGTTCTACACACTATGCTACTCATTTTATTCCCTTTATGTTGTGATAGCTTCACAATAACTCTCTGAGGTCCCATCATGAAGCTCACAAAGGTTTGGTCTCTATAAGTAAGACTTTAGCTTACTGATTTTTCTTTCTCTTTCCTGTGTTCACCTGCTGCTTAAAAAAAAAAATTATAAAAAATCCTACTCTATGTTTGTTAATGTTGATGGTATAAAAGTATGTTGGGTCTTACACAATGAATATATCTCCATTAGCAGAATTTCTAGTCAGTGGCTGAGAGGGAAATGATTTTAGGTGAGAGGAAACAGTGTGGGCCAGGATAACACTAACAATACCTGTATCTCTCTAGGCATAAATTATGTATGTCAAAAAGGAAGCCGTCAACAAAATGAGCAAGAACCTATGGAATGGGATAAAATATTTGCACATCATATATCTGTTAAGGGGTTAATATCCAAAATATATAAAGAAGTCATAAAAATCAATAGCAAAGAAATAAATAGGGACTTCCCTGGTGGCGCAGTGGCTAAGAATCTGCCTGCCAATGCCGGGGACATGGTTTCGAGCCCTTGTCCAGGAAGATCTCACATGCCACGGAGCAGCTAAGCCTGTGCACCACAACTACTTGAAGCCCGCGCACCTAGAGACCGTGCTTCACAACAAGAGAAGCCACTGTAATGAGAAGCCCGCACACCACAACGAAGAGTAGCCCCCACTTGCCACAGCTAGAGAAAGCCCACGCACAGCAATGAAGACCCAATGCAGCCAAAAATAAATAAATAAATTTATTTTAAAATAAGCATAATTTAAAAAAAAAATAAAGAAATAATCCAATTGAAAAATGGACAAAAGAACTGAAAGACATTTTTTCCCAAAAAGGCATACAAATGGCCAACAAGTACAGGAAAAGATGCTCAATATCACTAATCATTAGAGAAATGCAAATCAAAACCACAAATAAATACTACTTCATACCAGTTAGAGTGACTGTTATCAAAAAGACAAGAGATAGCAAGAGTTGGTGAGTATGTGAAGAAAAGGGAACCCTCATGGACAGTTGATGGGAATGTAAATTGGTGCAGCCACTATGGAAAATAGTATGGAAGTTCCTCAAAAAATTAAAAATAAAGCTACTATATGATTCAGCAATCTTACGGCTAAAGGAATTAAAAACAGTGTCTCAAAGAGACATCTGCACCTCCATGTTAATTGCAGCATTATTCACAATAGCCAAAATATGGAAACAGCAGATGTTGTCAATAGATGAATGTGTCAACAGATGAATGGATAAAGAAGATGTACATAGTATGCATATTACTCAGTCATGAGAAAGAAGGGTATTTTTTTATTTGGGAAAACATGGGTAGACATTGAGGACATTATGCTAAGTGAAATAACTCTGATAGAGAAAGACAAATACTGTATGATACCACTTATATGTGAAATCTAAAAAAGCTGAACCAATAGAAACATAGAGTAGAATGGTAGTTACCAGAGTGGGAGGTAGGGAAAATGGGAGATGTTGGTCAAAGAGTATAAATTTCTAGTTATAAGATGAATAGATTCTGGGCATCTAATGTACAGCATAGTGATTATAGTTAATAATACTATCTTACATACTTGAAAGTTGCTTGGAGAGTAGATCTTGAATGTTCTCACCACACACACAAAAAGAAATAGTATTTAGGTGATATGATTTAGGTGTTACCTGATGCTGTGGTGGTAATTGTTTTAAAATATATAAGTCTATTAAATCAAGACACTGTACCTCTTAAACTTGCATATCATTATAGGTCAATTACATATATCTCAGTAAAGGTGGAAAACAATAAAGTAGGTGTGTCATGTGTCCACATTAACTGTTTGAACATGTTTTCTAACATCTCACAGATCAGTAACTAATATGATACAATTTTACCTATTCTAATAGTGAGGGCAACTTAATTAAAAAGAAAAATGGGGGCTTATCTTTTCTCTTTGAGCTTCTGTTCACTCTTCAGTCCCTGAATTCTGACTAAGTCTTTGAAGAATCCCCTTACATCCTAGTTGAGTAACTAAAAAATGTTCAGTTTCTCACTATATCCATGAGTTAACGTGAGTTAAGCTGATGTACAAAGCACCCATAATGGTTTAACAGAGCCCAGAACCTTTTGAGATGAAAGTAATAGACTAGTGTTATATGGGTGTTCTGTTTGGATTTATATTAACAAAAAGTCTCAAGTAAGAGCTACAAAGGTACTTTTCAATTTTAATCCAGTTCAAAACTGCAACATCTCTGTTTAAGACTGAACATCTCCCTGAATTGTGTTTGCCAGATTTTATAGTTCTAAGAGAGAAAAACATTTACCAAAGATTCTTGGTAAACACTATTTAAATCATTTGGCTGTAAATTTTTCCTTGACATATTTCCAAAGTTTTCCTCCAAAACAAGCATTTCAAAATAAAAGAGAAGTATGTTTAAAATCATGAATAAAAATGAAAACATTTGAAAAAAATGTCTGGAGGTCTGAATTCAAATATGCTAATTAGTCTTATCAGTCCAATATCTTTTGCCAAAACAATCTTCTGCTTGATTTTAGTGTTGTTTTTCAGTGAAGATCAGTTTTTGGATATCTTTCATAAAGAACGAGAAAGAACAAGGAAAACAGAATAGAATGAAGAGCTATTTGCATATGATATTACAATGCATGGGATTATTATTTCATTTCAGAACCCTATATACAAATTTGGGTACAATTCTAAATGGAGAAGACTGTATATGGTTATTTCTACTTGAATTTTCATCAAACCTATTTTTATAATTCCACCATGGAATAGATTCTTTTATAAACACTACTTTCTTATTCTACCTGGATTCCCACACTCAGAATACTGGTATGTGTTTATGGATGTGAACAAAACTAACTAAATGCAATCTACAAAATTATGGGGAAGACATAGAGAAAGAGAAAAGAAAGCTCAAAGTAGTCATGAAGGTAAGTATGTAAGAGAATGTCCTTGTTCTTGGGAAATACGTGCTAAAGTGGTCAGGGAATAAGGAAGTGTGATTCTGCAACTTAATCTTAAAGGTTTAGATTTATATGTATATATTATTATATTATTTATGTGTATATTTAAAGAGAGAAGAAGAGAGGAAGAGAGAGAGAATGAGTGAGCAAGTTGGCAAAGTGTTAATTGTTAAATATGGCTGGAGGAAGCAAGAAAGTTCTTTGTAAATTTTTAACAACTTTTCTGCAACCCATAAGTTATTTTAGGATAAAATATTAATGTATAAAATAGCAACATGAAAGAAAAATCATTAGGAGTTGAGAGTAGGAAACAGAAGTTCTATTGCATTTAAATGCTTTGACATTCAATTTCTTCAGAGATGTTCCCTTGGTGAATTAGAACTTTCTTATAGTTCTGAAGGCTAGAAGACCAAGATCAAGGTTCTGGCTAATCTGTTTCTGGTGAGAACTCTCTTCCTGGCCATCTCACTATGTTCTCATATGACCTTTCCTCAGTGATTGCATGTGGAGAGAGAGAGAGAGAAAGAGAGCTCTCTGGTGTCTCTTCTTATAAGGACACTAATCCTGTCAGAACACAATCCCACCCTTAGGACTTCATTTCACCCTCATCACTTCCTTAGAGGCCCCATCTCCAAATATAATCCCATTGGGGTTAAGTCTTGAAGATATGAATTTTGGAGGGAAACAAACATTCAGTCTATAACAGTCACTTCAAAGAAAACCAGGTTCTCAGGAAACATAGAGAATCAATGCTTTATACTATATGCTAAATTGTTTTTATGGTGTAGAGTACAATTATATGGGATAATATTCCTGACTCCAGCCCATATTTCTCTCAGCAAAGCATCATCCTATATTTTATTGTGATGCTATTTTCTCAAAAGTCTGTAGCAAGTGAAGTACACCACATGGTTTCCTTATTCTTGCTTTCTACGACTTGGTTAATATTTTTGTTGTGCTAACATAATATGAAGTATCATCATGATATATTATGGCTTTTATTTCCTCAGTGTTGATTCCATTTATATTCTGTTTTGTGTTAAGAATTTAGTCATCTGGGCATTATATAGGCTGATTCTAAAAGTTGGAAAACATAAATTGCAATTAAATTGGCATGTCTATGTAAATAACATTTACAACAGTGTCAAGTGGTGGGATATAATTATGTCTCCTTTTCTACAATGACAACCCCATTGTTACTGCTAGGAGAATGTTCAAATCAATTCTCATTTCTTACTGAGTTTCAAATACTCAAAATCATGACCCATTTTTGTTTTCTTCATATTTTTACCATGCTGTTTTTACTACCTGGGATTTCTAAATGCTTTTATTTTGTTTTGTTTTTCTTGTTGGAATAAAGAAACATATGTTTTCTTTGTCATGTCATCTAGCTTTTTGCTCATTATATCTATTGCTTAAAATCCATTCAATTTTTCCTATAGAAGGTCACTGGCTTCCTTTTTAATTTGGACCAGTAATTTGATATGTGGACCATAATTGCTTATGCAGATGTTTGTTTTACTTGGAGTTTTGGATTGATTTATTTTATTTCAAGTTTTGATCATAGACTTGATTTTATCTCTTCTCTCAGTCGTGCTATCTATTCTTCAGAGTTTGTTTGTTTGGCCTGGAGACTTTTCTGCTGAAGTCCATGTTCTTATGATCTGTCTGAACTTGTTACTTTCTATTTACACAACTATCATCCTGGGTCAACAATTCATAAGTTTCTGGGTTGTTGAATTCACCCCTTTATTGATCTAATGTTGTCTTTATTTTTGACACTCCCCCTCTCATTTTGCTGCAGTATATTGTATAAGTTAAGGTTCAATCAGAGAAGCAGAGCCAACACAGAAAAAAGAATAAATTATTGGGATCAGACCACATATAATAGTGGGAGCTGGCAAAGAAGTCTATGGAAGACTGTTGCCGTTGTGTCTGGTGGTGGACCTGAAGTTGTCATAGGTCTACAAGGTTGGTAGTTAGGGAAAAAAGTTGGATATGGAGTAGAAGAGAGAGCAAAAACAAACTGGAACCTATGAGAAAACATTGGAATCCACGAGGAAAAACTGGAACCAACGTCTGAGTCTTACCTCCTCCAACCTTGATGATATGAGTGTCCTACACTAGGAACAGATACTCTCCACCTGGGAACAGCATCTGTACCTGAAGCTAAGGAAGAGATCTGGAAGGATCTGAAAGAGCTGTAGGTCTGGCTGCTTCTGCATTCCACAAGGTGATTCAGCAGATCAGCGACAATGTATGTGAGCTGCAAGGTTCCTGACATCTGCTAATGACCTACAGAGATTAACAGTCACTACTTGGCTTCCGCTGTCCAAATCTTGTGCAATTTCTCTATAGGCCTACCCTAATCCAGAAATAAATAGGAAACAGAATTCTAGAAGACCTAATTCTAGCTTAACTAAGTTGACACCATAGAAAGATACCATAGTCTTCCCCTTATCAACTTGACATTCTACTTGTGTTTTTTTTTATTTAACATCTTTATTGGAGTATAATTGCATAACAGTGGTGTGTTAGTTTCTGCTGTATAACAAAGTAAATAAGCTATACATAAACATATATCCCCATATCTTCTCCCTCTTTTGTCTCCCTCCCACCTTCCCTATCCTACCCGTCTAGGTGGACACAAAGAACTTGAATTTTTTAACTTCCAAATAAAGACATAGAAAAATCATATTTCTTGCTAACAACAGAACACATGATAACCATCTCACGAGAAGAGAAAACAGTATCCCTCTGGCCATCTTTGGATAAAGCTCTTTTCTTTTCTAGATTTCACATTCCCTCTTAGAAGCTCTGAGCTTAAATGTTGAAATATAAGGTTAATTATTATTAATTATTTATATTTTATGTTAGTAAGGGAATGAGAGAATAATATTTAAATTTTTAAAAAAAATTTAAAAATCAGTTAATATATACACTAATATACTCATATTAACATAATGAAGAATAGTCATAACAGTATAGTTCTAATTTCTTCAACTTATGCTCTCATTGTGCATTTTTGAAGGTTAGAATGGAATTACTTGTCTTCCTTGTCATAATGTATGCTCTGTAGAAGGAAAGACTATATTGGAATTGTTTATTACTTTATCCCCGAGGACAACAGCTGACACAGAGCAGACATTTAGATAGCATTTGATTAGTATTGGACTGTTTGTGTATGTGTGTGTTTGTGCTTATGTGTAAATGTGCACATATCTTGATTTTCCTGGGTGTTTTAAGAAGAACAGCTTTCAAGTTGAATGCTGCCTGAAGAAATTTATCTACTGTACAGATATGATTTCACATGCAATTTCCCAACATCTACACTAACAAATGTCCCCTCTTGCTCCTTTGTGCCATTTTGGTCTCCAGCTAAAGCCACTTGAAGTTCTGGTGTATGAAGATTTCAAGACTGCTTTAATGTGAATTCCCCTTCATAAATATTTTCTTTTTTTTTTTGTTCCTTGGAGCTACCCAGTGAGGTACCCAGAGCAGCTACTATTATTTTTCTAATTTACAAATAAGGAAAGACTCAGAAAAGAAGTTGTGTCATCGGTGGTGATAAGAACTCAAATTCAGGTCTTCTATTAGTCCAGTGCTCCTAGCACTATAGCACATTGATATTTCACAATTTTAAATGTTTACTAATGGACTGAACTTTAATAACACACTAATGGAAACATCAAATGGATTTCCTCTTCCTACAGCTGTGGTTTTGAAACCACATAATATTGCTCAAGGGGCAAACTAAATGTAAGTTTCTCTGCTATAGTTCAGTCATATGACACATGATTAGAAACATATAAAAATTACTAATAAAGTTAGTGACTGAAAGCATTTCTAGACATTTGGCATGACCCATTTTAGTGTTGCAAAGTGTTTTTGATTTTTGGTCTTTATTGTACAGGATTTGGCTATTTTTTTGGCCCCTTTGTCACCAATACTGACCCTCTGGGTATATGCTTCAGAGTCCCTCCCTCACATCTCTGTGGTTTAGAAAACCAAAAGTGGTATCTCATTTTCTCTATTAAAGGACCTTTTTCAACATTTTGAAATGTTGATGACATTTACAGAACACAATCATGGAAAAATAGCCATATGCTTTGGGTTTGTCAAATTCTTACCCAAAGCAAGTGTTCAATATGCAAAGAGAGATTTTAAAAATTCCAGCACAGTCATTTTTAATTAGTGGACATTCTTTGTCAGGAAGGTAGGGCTTCACATTTCTTCAGGTATGAAGTTATATATGAATATCTTCTGTGTCTTTCTACTTAAAAAACAAACAAATAAATAAAATCTCTTCATTTTATAATTAGACTAGAGTGAACTTAGCTTCAAATTCTGATACTCAGATAGAACAAGTCATCATTCTATTAAATCTGTTCCTCATTACAAGGGGTATCTATTGCCTGAATAAATGCTTTCAAGATATTTTTCCATGGCATGCCTTTGCCATGAGCCAGGCACCGTGGCATTGTACACCATTACCAGATTATCCAAAGGAGCTCAGAGGGTTCATAACACAGTGATGATTTTCTTTATTCTGAAATTTCATTCACCATCTCTACAAGGTAGTACCTAGATTGACTTTTGCTTCATGGGTTTCTATATTTTCAAAATTAAAGGATTGGATCTTTCTTATTGGCTGAACATCCAGAAGCAAAAAGAAAAGTTCATTAAACAGGCTCCAAAACACAAGTTTGGACCAAAACACTTAGTACTAAATCCTATTGTGGTTATAAAACCAGTATTAAGTGGGTGGCCACTGGGAATCTGATTGTTCCTGCTCATGATAGAATTCTGGAATATATACTAATTGTGTGGTTTTGCCCTCCCTGGGCTCCAGAATCTTGATTGTAACAGTCAGGTAAACTATTTTCTGTAATCAACATCTCATGTTGAGTTAGTAAGCCTTCATCTTCTCTGTGGTTTGATCCCTTTTGCCTCAGCAAAATCATTGCATTCTATTTGCCCTAACATGAGTCATTTCCTTGTCTCAAGGCCCTTATTTTAAGTCATGTATGCATAACTATGTATGCATTTGATCAAAGTTTCCTCCCAGTATGATTTTAAAAATCAATCTCTCTCAAGAGAATTTCTGCTTCAGGAAAGATAGAGTATATGTACTCCTACTAAGTACAACTGAAAACCCCAGACATTATATATAAAACAAACATAAAAAGACTTTGAAAGATGAAGAGAAGGCAGACTAGCTAAGAATCTTGAAACCCAAAGAATGACATGGTGATGAGTTCGTGTGTTTTCTTTTTGCCTCGTATATCTCAAACTTGGAGCTGAAGAAGCTGGAAACCCAGAAATGCCAACAGCTGTGGAAACAAAAATCCCCAACAAAAGCCTGCTTTTTGTAGCCAAAGGACCAGGAAAGGGGCAGACTTGCAAGAAAGAAAACTTTTAGATAATAACTGCTCTGCTCTGGCCAAACATCATAGAGAAAACTGTGGACTTACCCCAAGCCCAGGCAGCAAAGGCCAAGTGAGGGGCCTAGATTTCCACTCTTGTTCAATTGTGGAAAGGTACCCCAAACTCTCTCTGGGGTGGTGTCAGAGAAGGCTGAGTAGGAAGTTGTAAATTTAATCCGTACTCAGGGAAATGAGTCACCCTTGTTGGGCTTTCATCCTCACCTGGAAATAAAGAGAATCTCTCCACTTCCTTTCTAGAGGAGAGACAGGACTTTCACCATTGTCCACATTACCTTCTCTGTGGTGTCAATGGAGGCCACATGAGAAGCAATAATAAAGCACACTACTCTTCTCAGCCAGGATGATATCAGGGGATGTCTAGTAGGGGAGGTGGAACTCCCACACTCATCCAACAGTAACAAGGATTGCCTCTCCCCCTTGGGTGATAATGGAAGGTAGATGGGGAACCTGGACTTCTATCCCCACCTGGCAGTAACAAGTAGACATTATCTCCTGTCCGTGCAGAGACAGCCAGCTAAAACAGGCTTCAATAAGACCAGAGTCTCATAACATAATACTGAAAATGTCCATGATTTAATAGAATACCACTCATCATGCCAAGAAACAGGAACATCTCTAACTGAATAAAAAAAGACAATCCATAGTAACCAATACCAAGACACTGAAGATATTACAATTATCTGACAAAAATTTCAATATAGCCTTCACAAAAGTTCTTCAACAAGCAATTACAAACACATTGAAAATAGAAAGTAAAAAGTACCAGCAAAGAAACAGAAGCTATAAAGTAGAGCAAAAGGAAAATTTTAAAACTGAATAATATAATAGCCAACCCCACCTCAAAAGAAAAAAAAAACAAAACCAAAAACCTCAATGAATGGGCTTTATAACAGAATGATGAGTTCAGGGAAAAGAATCAGTAAACTGGAAGACAGAGCAATAGAAATTACCCAATCTGGTATTATAAAAAAGATTAAATATTCATGTCATCAGAGTTCCACAAGGTGAGGAGAAAGAAGGTGGAGATAAAAAAAAAATCCAAAGAAACAATAACTAAAAACTTCCCAAATTTTGCAAAAACCATAAATGTACAGATTCAAGAAACTAAGAAACAGGTTATCCAAACATGATAAACTCAGAAACATTAACACCAAGTTATTTCATAGTTAAATTTCTGAAAACTGAAAGTAAATACAAATCTTAAAAGCAGCCAGTGAGAATTGAAATCTTACCTATATGAGAAAAACAATTTGAACAACTTTAGATTTCTTAGCAGAAATCAGTGGCACAGCATTTTTTTTTACATGCTGAAAGAAAAGAATTGTATACCCAGAACTCTATATGCAGTGATCATTCCCATTAAAAATGCAGAAAAAATTATGACATTTTCCAAGGAAGGAAAATTAAGATACATACTTTATCAGCAGCAGACCTATCCTAAAAGAATGGCTCGATAAAGCTCTCTGTATTAGTTTGGGATACCATAACAAAATACTACAGACTGACTGACTTAAACAACATTTATTTTCTCATAGTTCTGGGGCTTGAAGTGTGAGATCAGAGAGCCAGCATCATCAGTTTCTGGTGAGGTCTCTCTTCCTGCCTAAAGAAGGTGGCTGCCATCTCACCATGCATGATCACATGACCTCTTTTCAGTGGAGAGAGACAGAGAGCAAGCTAGAAAGTGATTGGTAGTTCTTTGGTGTCACTTCTTATAAGGTCACTAATCCTGTCATATCAGGACCCCACCCTTAGGATCTCACTTAACCTTAATTAACTACTTAGAGACCCTATCTCCAGATACAGCCATACTATGTGTTAGGTCCTCAATGTATGAATTTTGGAAAGACACATTTCAGTCCATAGCATTTTCTAAACAAAAAGAAACAGATAAAAGAAGCAAACTTGGAATATCAGGAAGGAAGATAGAGCACGTTACAAGCAAATATATAGGTAAATAAAATACATTTTACGTCTCCTCTTGAGCTTTCTAAGTCATGATTGATGGTTGAGGCAAAAATTATAACACCGACTGATTCAGTTGTTGTAAATGTATAGGAAATATTTAAAACAGTTATATTATAAACAGGGGAGGGAAAAGTGATGTAAAGGGAGGTAAGCTTCAACACTTCACTTGAACTGGTAAACATTCAACATTAGTAGAAATGATGTTATACAGATATATACTGTAATACCTAGAGCAACCACTAAAAAGTTATCTCAAGATATATACTAAAAGTCTTGATAGATAAATCAAAAGGAAATTCTTAAAAATTGTCACATTACCTATGGGAAGACAGGTAAAAGAAAACAGACAGAAAATAAAACAAGACCTAGATGACAGACTTAAGACCCAAAATATTAATAATTACATTAAATATACCAATTAAAATACAAAGATTCATAAGGTAGATGAGAAAACATGACCAAGGTACATTCTGTCTATAAAGTACTCACTTTAAATATAATAATATAGGTAGGTTAAAAGTACAAACATGGAAAATATATGTCATGAAACATTAATTAAAAAAAAAAACACAAGACTGGCTATATTATTATCACATAAAGTAGATTTCAGAACAAAGAAAATTGCCAGGAGCAGAGAAGGGCATTATATAATGACAAAAGAGTGAATACACCAAAAAAGTTATAGCAATCCTAAATGTGTATGCTTCAAACCATAGAGGTGCAAACTATGTGAAACAAAAGATGATAGAACAGAAAAGATACGTAGACAAATTCACAGTTTTGCTGGAGACTTCAGCACCCTTCTCTCAACAATTGATAGACCAACTAGACAGAACATCAACAAGGGTCTAGAAGAATTCAACAACATCAACTTTCAAGATCTGACTGATATTTATAGAACATTTCTACACAACAGGAGAAGAAAAAATTTTATAAATGCCCCTGGAACATGTATCAAGACAGATCATATGCTGATCTAAGCAAACCTAGACAAATTTAAAAGAATTAAAATACAAAGTGTGTTCTCTGATCACAATGGGATCAAACTAGAAACCAATATGATAAATATAAAAAGGAGAATCTCCAAATACATGGAAACTAAACAGTGCATTTCTATGTAATCATTGGGCTAAAGGGGAAGTCTCAAGAAAAATTTTAAAAAACACAAAATGAAATGAAAATAAAAATATATCACGTTTCTGTGACATAGCTACATTAATACTGGAAAGAAAATTTATAATACTAAATACACACATTGTAAAAGAGGAAAATCTCAAATCTTGTTCTCACCTCACAAATCTAGAAAAAAGAGAGCAAAATAAACCTGAAACAAGCATAAGGAAGAAAATAATAAAGGTAAAAGTATAAACTGATAGAATTAAACACAGAAAATTAATAGAGAAAATTAATGAAACAAAAGCTGGTTCTCTGAAAATCAAAAAATTAACAAACCTCTAGCAAGATGAACAAAGGAAAAGAAAGAGAGAAGACATAAGTTGCCAATTATCAGGAATGAAATGAGGATATCAGTACAAAGCCTACAGAAACCAAAAAGAACACTACCAAGAATTCTATTTACAAAAATTTGTCAACTGAGGTGAAATGGACAAATTTCTCAAAGAGCATAAACTGTCACAACACTCCAATCAGTAGTAAATAATTTGTGTGGCCCTGTAACTATAAAGGAAAGTTAATTGTGACTAGATCAAATTTGTAACTAGACTCCTAAAAAAAAAAGAAATCTCCAAGCACAAATGGTTTCCAGAGAATTCTACTAAATTTTTAAGGAATTAACACCAATTCTACAGTTTCTTCCAGGAGAGAGAAGTGGACATTTCTTATTTTTTTTAATGACATTTGTATTCCTTGATAGCAAAAACAAAGAGAATAACACTAACAAAACTACAGCAGACCAATATCTCTCATGGAGATGTAAAACTCTTTATGAAAATATTATTAAATAGAATTCAGCAATATAGGAAAATAATTCTGCACCATGACTAAGTGGGATTTATTCCTGTAATGGGAGGCTCATTTAATATTTGAAAACTAATCGATCTAATTCAGTATATTAACAGGCTAAAGAAGAAAAATCACAAGATTATATCATTAATGCAGTAAAAACACTTGGCAAAATTCAACACCCAATCATGATAATAATTTTCAGAAAAAATAGGAATGAAGGAAACTCTATAAACATGCTAAAGAACACCTATAAATCACTTCCATCTACCAGCACATTTAATGGTAAATGCTGAATGCTTTGCTCCTAAGATCAGAAATGAAGCAAGGACATTCACTTTCACCACCACTATTCAATGTAGTGCAAGAAGATCTAGACAGAACAATATAAGGCAAACAAAGGAAATAAAAAACATGTGTTTCAATAGAAAGGAAAGGAAGAAGTAAAACAGTCCCTATTTGTAAACAACATGACGGTCTACATAAAAAAATGCCAAAGAATCTACAATCAACTCTCCCCAACCCCAAATAAAACTCCTAGAAGTAATAAATGAGTTCAGAAAGGTCACAGAATACAAAATAAACATAAAAGTATCAATTCTATTTCAGTACACTAGCAATGAGCACATGAATTAAAAATGTAGTGCTGTTTACAATTGCTCAAAAAAATGAAATGAAATACTAAGTTGAAAATTGAACAGAACACCTATAGGACTTGTATGATGAGAGCTATAAAACACTGATGAGAGCAAGCAATGAAGATCTAAATAAATGGAGAGACATACTACACTTAATGGATTCATAGATTCATGTGTTCATGGATTGGAAGACACAATATGATAAACATGTCGATTTTCCCCAAATTGATATATGGGTTTAATGCAATTTCTATCAAAATCCCAGTGAGGCTTCTATGTAGGTATAGATAAGACTATTCTAAAATTTTCATAGAAAGCAAAAGAACTGAAATAGCTAAAATAATTTTAAAACAGAATAAAGTGAGAAGAACCAGTCTACATAATTTCAAAACTTTGAAATGTAGTCATCAAGATCATTTGGTATTGGTTAGACACAAAGACCAATCCATAGTGACTGTTGGAGTCCTGATTTTCACATCTACCATGGTTTTGAGGCTGCTGGTTCTCAAGGCTACTGCAGAGTTACAGGAGTACGGGTGGATGGAAATAAGACAAATTAGGAACATCACACATTTCAACTGTTCTCATTGGGATCCACCTTTTTTACATGAACAGGCTATAGATGATTGAAAACTTTTGGTTAATTTCAAAAAGTTGTGAAAATGTTGATTCAGAAGATTTCTGCCAGTATTCTCATAGCTTTTATAGAGAAATTGATTTTCAGATGTCTTTATGCTGCTGAAAGTGTTTCCGCCTTTGAAATTTTAATTACTCATGGAAATCAATTCCTGTTTCCCTACATGGACATAAAAATACATATCAGTTTTACATTATATAAGTGAATTCACTTTATATAAGGGTTTTGTTTGCAAGTATTAGAATAGTAATGGAATATGTGGGAAGACCTTATGCCATAATTGCAAGTTGGTATCAGTAATAATTCATTAGCAATTGGTCTTAAGCTTTATTTCTTCTATGAGTTTTGGAGTTAACAGTGTCTGTATTGCTTAAAGATGACAAGATGTCTAGAGAAGTGGGGTGAGAAAGTGCAGGAATAACAAACATATCCATCAGAAGTAGGTATATTAAGAAAGGAGAAATAGGTCACACACAAACTCATAAAGATGATAGGAACCCCTCCTTTAAAAAAATTATATGTTCCATTTTTTGGTCTATTCTTTCCTTTGAAGGTCATTTGCCAAGCTCATCCTCAAGGATATAAAAGTTACACAGAGTAAAAACTCAGTTAGTATGCCAGAAATGTTAATTGCCCTCTAAACCCACATTAAGTGTCTCCCTTCCTATGGAAATACCAGTAATACTTGATTGTTCCCTTTAGAAAAGTGAAAAATAGTTATTGATTGCTGATATAAACTATTTGGTTCACTCTCCTTAACTTCTCATTTTCTCTCTTCTTTCAAATGCTTGACATCAAATTCAAAAAATAATTTTGGACTATTTTAAACATTCTGGAAGATATAGAGATATTCTAACAAGCAAAATGTATTCAAACAGATATTTGCAGAACGTATGTTAAATACCAGTTTTATCTGAAACTACTCAGTCTTTTCCTTCCCGTCTTGTCAACTGCTAGCCTAGTGCCACAGAAATTCAATTAGTGAGACCTCCAACATCTGTGTAGTGCTCAGATTCTGGGCTCTGCTTATCTCTGCCTGTTTAATTTGGCTGCTCATTTCTTTATACTCTCTGACTTCTAGTCAATTGACATCTCTTACTTTTAATTTTTTTAGATTCCATATATATGTGTTAGCATACGGTATTTGTTTTACTCTTTCTGACTTACTTCACTCTGTATGACAGATTCTAGGCCCATCACCTCACTACAAAAAAGCTCAATTTTGTATCTTTTTATGGCTGAGTAATATTCCATTGTATATATGTGCCACATCTTCTTTATCCATTCATCTGTCAAAGGACACTTAGGTTTCTTCCATTACCTGGCTATTGTAAATAGAGCTTCAGTGAACATCATGGGACATGACTCTGTTTGAATTATGGTTTTCTCAGAATATAGGCCCAGTAGTGGGATTGCTGGGTCATATGGTAGTTCTATTTTTAGTTTTTTAAGGAACCTGCATACTGTTTTCCATAGTGGCTGTATCAATTTACATTCCCACTAACAGTGCAAAAGGGTTCCCTTTTCTCCACATCCTCTCCAGCATTTATTTTTGTAGATTTTTTGAGGATGGCCATTCTACCTGGTGTGAGGTGATACCTCATTGTAGTTTTGATTTGCATTTCTCTAATGATTAGTGATGTTGAGCATTCTTTCATGTGTTTGTTGGCAATCTGTATATCTTCTTTGGAGAAATGCCTATTTAGGTCTTCTGCCCATTTTTGGATTGGGTTGCTTGTCGTTTTGATATTGAGCTTCACAAACTGCTTGCATATTTTGGAGATTAATCCTTTGTCAGTTGCTTCATTTGAAAATGTCTTGTTTTTGATCTTAGTGGAAACGGTTTCAGTTTTTCACCCTTGAGAATCACGGTGGCTGTGAGTTTGTCTTATGCAGCCTTTATTATGTTGAGGTAGGTTCTCTATGCCCACTTTCTGGAGCATTTTTATCATAAATGGGTGTTAAACTTTGTCAAAAGTTTTTCTGCATCTATTGAGATGATCATATGGGTCTTATCTTTCAATTTGTTAACGTGGTGTATCACATTGATTAATTTGGATATTTTGAAGAATCCTTGCATTCCTGGGATAAACCCACTTGATCATTGTGTATGATCCTTTTAATGTGCTGTTGGATTCCTTTTGCTAGTATTTTGTTGAGGATTTTTGCATCTGTGTTCATCAGTGATATTGGCCTGTAATTTTCTTTTTTGTGACATCTTTGGTTTTGGTATCAGGGTGATGGTGGCCTTGTAGAATGAGTTTGGGAGTATTCCTCCCTCTGCTATACTTTGGAAGAGTTTGTGAAGGATAGGTGTTAGCTCTTCTCTAGATGTTTGATAGAATTTGCCTGTGAAGCTATCTGGTCCTGGGCTTTTGTTTGTTGGAAGATTTTTAATCACTGTCTCAATTTCAGTGCTTGTGATTGGTCTGTTTATATTTTCTATTTCTTCCTTGTTCAGTCTCAGAATATTGTGCTTTTCTAAGAATTTGTCCATTTCTTCCAGGTTGTCCATTTAACTGGCATATATTTGCTTGTAGTAATTTCTCATGATCCTTTCTATTTCTGCAGTGTCAGTTGTTACTTCACCTTTTTCATTTCTCATTCTATTGATTTCAGTCTTCTCGCTTTTTTCCTTCATGAATCTGACTAATGGTTTATCAACTTTGTTTATCTTCTCAAGGAATCAGCTTTTAGTTTTATTGATCTTTGTGATTGTTTCCTTCCTTTCTTTTTCACTTATTTATTACCTGATCATTATGATTTCTTTCCTTCTGCTAACTTTGGGGTTTTCTTGTTCTTCTTTCTCTAATTTCTTTAGGTGCAAGGTTAGGTTGTTTATTTGAGATGTTTCTTGTTTCTTGAGGTAGGATTGTATTGCTATAAACTTCTCTATTGCAAGTGTTTTTGCTGCATCACATAGGCTTTGTGTCATCGTGTTTTCATTGTCATTTTTTTCTAGGTAGTTTTTGCTTTCCTGTTTGATTTCTTCAGTGATCTCTTGGTTATTTAGCAGTGTATTGTTTAGCCTCCATGTATATGTATTTTTTACAGATTTTTTCCTGTAATTGATATCTAGTCTCATAGAGTTGTGGTCAGAAAACATACTTCATATGATTTCAATTTTCTTAAATTTACCAAGGCTTGATTTGTGACCCAAGAAATGATCTATCTTGGAGAATGTTCCATGAGCACTTGAGAAGAAAGTGTATTCTGTTGTGTTTTGTTGGAATGTCCTACAAATATCAATTAAGTACATCTTGTTTAATGTGTGATTTAAAGCTTGTGTTTCCTTATTTATTTTCATTTTTGATGATCTGTCCATGACCTGTCCATTTTGATGATCTGTCCACTGGTGCAAGTGGGGTGTTAAAGACCACTACTATGATTGTGTTACTGTTGATTTCCCCTTTTATGGCTGTTAGCTTTTGCCTTATGTGTTGAGGTGATCCTATGTTGGGTGCATAAATATTTACAATTGTTATATCTTCTTCTTGAATTGATCACTTTATCATCTGTAGTGTCCTTCTTTGTCTCTTCTAATAGTCTTTATTTTAAAGTCTATTTTTTCTGATATGATAATTGCTATTCCAGCTTTCTTTTGATTTCCATTTGCACGGAATATATTTTTCCATCCCCTCACTCAGTCTGTAGGTGTTCCTAGGTCTGATGTGGGTCTATTGTAGACAGCATATATGCGGTTCTTGTGTTTCATCCATTTAGCCAATCTATGTCTTTTGGTTGGAAAATTTAATACATTTACATTTACGGTAATTATAGATATGTATGTTCCTATTCCTATTTTCTTAATTGTTTTGGGCTTGTTATCATAGGTCTTTTCCTTCTGTTGTGTTTCCTGCCTAGAGAACTTCCATTAGCATTTGTTGTAAAGCTGGTTTACTTGTGCTGAATTCTCTTAGCTTTTGCTTGTCTGTAAAGATTTTAATTTCTCCCTTGAATCTGAATGAGATCCTTGCTGGGTCGAGTAATCTTGGTTGTAGCTTTTTCCCTTTCCTCAGTTTAAATATGTTCTGCCACTCCCTTCTGGTTTGCAGTGATTTTACTGAAAGATCAGCTGTTAACCTTATGGGGAATCCCTTGTATGTTATTTGTTGTTTTTTCCTTGCTGTTTTTAATATTTCCCTTTTTATTTAATTTTTGATAGTCTGATTAATATGTGTCTTGGCCTGTTTCTCCTTGTATTTATCCTGGATGGGAGTCTCTGTGTTGCCTGGACTTGACTGACTATTTCCTATACCATATTAGGGAAGTTTTTAACTATAATCTCTTCAAATATTTTAACTATAATCTCTTCAAATATTTTCTCTTGCTTTCTTTTACTCTTCTTCTGGGACCCCTATAATTCACATTTTGGTGCATTAAATGTCCCAGAAAGTCTCTGAGATTGTCCTCAATTCTTTTCATTTTTTTTTTTTATTCTGCTCTTTGGTAGTTATTTCCACTCTTTTATCTTTCAGGTCACTTATCTGTTCTTCTGCCTCAGTTGTTCTGCTATTGATTCCTTCTAGAGAATCCTTAATTTCATTTATTGTGTTGTTCATCATTGTTTGCTTGTTCTTTAGTTCTTCTAGGTCCTTGTTATATGTTTCTTGTATTTTCTCCATTCTATTTCCAAGATTTGGATCATCTTTACTATCATTCCTCTGAATTATTTTTCAGGTAGACTGCCTATTTCCTCTTCAGTTTTTTGGTCTCGTGTGTTTTTACCTGGCTCCTTCATCTGCTGTGTGTTTCTATGTATTCTCCTTTTACTTAACTTACTGTGTTTGGGGTCTCATTTTCACAGGCTGCTGGTTCATAGTTCCTGTTGTTTTTTTTGTCTGCCTCCAGTGGCTAAGGTTGGTTCAGTGGGTCATGTAGGCTTCTTGGTGGAGGGGACTATTGCCTGTGTTCTGGTGGATGAGCCTGGATCTTTTCTTTCTTGTGGGCAGGACCACATCCCGTTGTATGTTTTGTGGTGTTTGTGACCTTATTATGATTTTAAGCAGTTTCTCTGCTAATAGGTTGGGTTGTGTTCTTGTCTTGTTAGTTGTTTGGCATAGGGTGTCCAGCACTGTAGCTTGCTGGTCGTTGAGTGGAGGTGGGTCTTAACATTGAGATGGAGATATCTGTGAGAACTTTCACTGTTTGATATTACATGGAGCTGGGAGGCCTCTGGTGAACCAATGTCCTGAACTCAGCTCTCCCACCTCAGAGACACAGGCCTGACACCTGGTTGGAGCTCCAAGATCCTGTCAGCCACATGGCTCAGAAGAAAAGGGAGAAAAAAAGAAAGAAAGAAAAAAATTAAAAAAATAAAATAAAGTTATTAAAATGAAAAATAATTATTAAAAATAAAAAAGAAGAAAAAAAAGAAAAGAGCCACCAAACCAAAAAACAATTCCATCCATGATAAAAAATGCTAAAATCTATTAAAAAAAAAATACAACAACAAGAAAAAATGGGCAGACAGAATCCTAGGACAAATGGTAAAACAAACCTACATAGACAAGATCTCACAAAGGAGCATATACCTACACACTCACAAAAAGAACAAAATGAAACAAACAAACAAACATATATCATTGCTCCCAAAATCCACTGCTTCAATGTTGGGATGATTTATTGTCTATTCTGGTATTCCACTGATGTAGGGTACATCAAGTTAACTGTGCAGATTTAATCTGATGTTCCTGAGGCTGCTGGGTGAAATTTCCCTTTCTCTTCTTTGTTTGCACAGCTCTTGGGGTTCAGCTTTGGGTTTGGCCCTGCCTCTGCATGTTGGTCTCCTAAGGGCATCTGTTCTTTGTTCAGAGAGGACAGGGTTAAAGGAGCAACTGATTAGGCAGCTCTGGCTCACTCAGGCTGGGTGGAGGGAGTGGTATGGAATTCGGGTTGAGCCTGCTGCAGCATAGGCCAGCATAACAATGCAACAACCTGACATGTGCCGTGTGTTCTCCCTGGGAAGTTGTCCCTGGATCATGGGACCCCGACAGTGGAGGGCTGTACAGGCTCCCAGGAGGGGAGGTGTGGATGGTGACCTGTTCTTACACACAGGCTTCTTGGTGGCTGCAGCAGCAGCATTAGTATTTCATGCCCGTCTCTCTTGTCTGTGCTGATAGCTGTGGCTTGCACCCATATCTGGAGCTCATTTAGGCAGTGCTCTGAATCTCCTCTCCTCACACACCCAGAAACAATGTTCTGTTGCCTCTTAGGCAGTTCCAGACATTTTCCCGGACTCCCTCCCAGCTAGCTGTGGCTGAGTAGCCCCCTTCAGACTGTGTTCATGCAGCTAACCCCAGTCCTTTCCCTGGGATCCGCCCTCCAAATCTGGAGCCTCAGCTCCCAGCCCCCACTAGTCCTGGCTGGTGAGCAGACAAGCTTCTCAAGCTGGTGAGTGCTGGTCAGCACCGATCCTCTGTGCGGGAATCTCTCCACTTTGTCCCTGCACCCCTGTTGCTGTGCTCTCCTCCATGGCTCTGGAGGTTCCCCCCTTGTGTAATAAATCACCTGTTTTCATGTTAATCTGCTTTGAGGACCATGAATTTGTAAACACTCTTTGCAAGTGTATTTAAGGACATGCAGGTTTTACATCAAATCACAGTTTTGAAAGAATGAAATACAAGAAGGAAATGAAACTTAATTTTAGATGAGATATAATTACCAGAGTACTACAATTTTACTTTTGTCTGGAAATTGATCAAGAAACCAAAATGCCTGAAAAAACTTTTAAAATATTAGAAAGGTCTTAGGAAGGCAGAGGTGAGATGTTTCTCACAGAGTGTGTGAGGACATTTACAGTAGGTCCCAGGGAATAACATAATTATTACTATTAATTTTATTATGTTTTGATTTGTTCTGTTGTTGGTTCTGGCTTTTTGTGTTCGTTTTTTTTTTTTCTTTCTTTCTTTTTAAAATTTGTTTGGTGTTGTTTTAGTATTTATTATTATTATTTTATTTATTCTTTTGGGATCTCTGTATTATAACATACTTTTTATTTTTAGTTATTTTTATATACTTCTATTTTTACTTTGCTTTTCTGTTTTTCTGAATTCTTATCCCTTATTTTTTTATCTTCTTTTTCTTTAATTTATTTTTTATTTTTGTATTTCCATTTCTACTTTGTTTTATGGTTGTCCTTTTTCTCCCCTTTTTATTTTATTATTTTTAAAATTATTTTTATTGGTTTGTTCTGTTTCCTTGCCTTATTCTTCAGTTCACACTTCAGTTCAGTTTTGTTAGTTTTAATCGTCATTGTTTGGTTTCATTTTTGAGTTTTTCTCTTCCTCTGGTTGTTCTCTTGCCTTTTGTTTTATTGGGTTCTGTTTTTGTTTCTTTTATGTGTATGTGTGTTTCCTTGTGTCTGTTTTTGTTTGTTTGATTTTGTTTCTACCATTTCTCTGGGGTTTTGTTTGTCTTTCTTTAATATATTTTCTTTTTTTATATAGTTGTATTTCTACATAGTTTTTCTGTTGTTCTATCTTCTTTTCCCTTTTTCTTTTTTTTTAAATATCATTTTTGTTGTGCTATTTTGTTTCTTTGCTTCATTCTTCACTTGGCACTCTGCTTTGTTTTTTTTTTTGTTGTTGTTGTTTTTTTTTGTTTTTTTTTTTTGTTTTTTTTTTTGCGGTACGCGGGCCTCTCACTGTTGTGGCCTCTCCCGTTGCGGAGCACAGGCTCCGGACGCGCAGGCCCAGCGGCCATGGCTCACGAGCCCAGCCGCTCCGCGGCATGTGGGATCCTCCCGGACTGGGGCACGAACCCACGTCCCCTGCATCGGCAGGC
Source organism: Tursiops truncatus (assembly GCF_011762595.2). Lineage (NCBI taxonomy): Eukaryota > Metazoa > Chordata > Mammalia > Artiodactyla > Delphinidae > Tursiops > Tursiops truncatus. The sequence goes on along the minus strand of NC_047037.1, from coordinate 127,767,962 downwards.
GGACTCTCAACCACTGCGCCACCAGGGAAGCCCTTGTTTTTTGTTTTTGTGTTTTTTTCAGTTTTGTTTTTAATTGTTCAATTTAATTCTTGGGTTCTTTTGTTTGTCTGGTTGTTCTCCTTCTTTTTGATTTATTTGGTTCTGTTTCTATTTCTTTTGTGTGTGTGTATGCTTCTTTGTTTCTGTTTTTGTTTGTTTGACTTTACCTTTCACCATTTGTCTAAGGTTGTGTTAGTCTTTTTTTTTTTTAATCCCCTTTTTTGCTGGTATGATCGACTTGTGGGTTCTTGGTTCTTCATCTGGAAGTCGGGCCCGAGGCTCTGTGGTGGAAGCACCAAGTCCAGGACACTAGACGACTAGAGAATTCCAAGCCTCAGGAAACATTAATTGTTGAGAGCTCTCACAGAAACCTCTATCTGAATACAAGACCCAGCTCCATCCAACTGTCAGCAGCTCCCAGTGATGGACACTTCACACCAAACAACAAATAATACAGGAACACAAACCCACCCATCAATACACAGACTACCTAAAGTCACACTACTAAGCTCACAGACACCCCAAAACACACCACCTGACACGGCCTTACTCATCAGAGGGAAAAGACTCAGCTTCACCTACCAGAAAGCAGGCACCAGTCCCTCCAATCAGGAAGCCTATGCAAGACACAGGACCAGCCTCACCACTGAAGGCAAAGAATAGAAGCAAGAGGAACTGTGACTCTGCAGCCTGGGGAAGGTGACTTCAAATATAATAAATTAGACAAAATTAGGAGACAGAGAAATATCTTGCAGGCAAAAGAGCAAGATAAAAACCCACAAGGCCAAATAAATAAAGAGGAAACAGGCAAACTACCTGAAAAATAATTCAGAGTAATGATAGTAAAGATGATCCAAAATCTCGGAAATAGAATAGAGAAAATACAAGAAACTTTTAACAAGGACCTAGAAGACCTAAAGCGAAAACAAACAGTAATGAACAACACAATAACTGAAATTAAAAATACTCTAGAAGGAATCAATAGCAGAATAATTGAAGCAGAAGAACAGAGGAGTGTGGTGGAAGATAGAATGGTGGGAATAACTGCTGCAGACAGCAAAAAAAAAAAGAATGAAAAGAATGGAGGAGAGTCTCAGAGACCTCTGGGACAACATTAAGCACACAAACATTAAAATTATAGGCGTCCCAGAAGAAGAAGAAGAAAAGAAAAGGTCTGAGAAAATATTGGAAGAGATTATAGTCAAAAACTTCCCCAGAACGGGAAAGGAAATAGTCAATCAAGTCCAGGAAGCTCAGAGTCCCATACAGGATAAACCCAGGGAGAAATATGCCGAAACACATATTAATCAAAGTAAAAAAAATATTAAACACAAAGGAAAAATATTAAAAGCAGCAAGGGAAAAGCAACAAATAACATACAAGGGAATCCCCATAAGGTTAACAGCTGATCTTTCAGCAGAAACACTACAGGGCAGAAGGGAGTCACAAGGTATATTTAAACTGATGACAGCAAAAAACCTACAACCAAGATTAGTCTACCCAGCAAGGATCTCATTCAGATTTGACAGAGAAATCAAAAGCTTTTCAGACAAGCAAAAGTTAAGAGAATTCAGCACCACTAAAGCAGCTTTACGACAAATTCTAAAGGAACTTCTCTAGGCAGGAAACAGAAGAAAAGGAAAAAACCTACAAAAAAAACCACAAAACAATTAAGAAAATTGTAAAAGGAACATACATATCAATAATTACCTTAAATGTAAATGGATTAAATGCCCCAACCAAGAGACACAGACTGGCTGAATGGATACAAAAACAAGACCCACTTCAGACCTAGGGACACATACAGACTGAAAATGAGGGGATAGAAAAAGATATTACACACAAATAGAAAACAAAAGAAAGCTGGAGTAGCAATACTCATATCAGAAAAAAACAGACTTTAAAGTAAAGACTACTACAAGAGACAAGGAAGGACACTATATAATGATCAGGGGATCAATCCAAGAAGAACATATAACAATTGTAAATATCTATGCACCCAACATAGGAACAGCTCAATACATAAGGGAAATGCTAACAGCCATAAAAGGAGGAATAGACTGTAACACAATAATAGTAGCCTACTTTAATACCCCACTTACACCAATGGACAGATCATAAAAACAGAAATAAAATAAGGAAACACAAGCTTTAAATGACACATTAGACAAGATGGACTTAATTGATATTTGTAGGAAGTTCCATCCAAAAAACAACAGAATACGCTTTCTTCTCAAGCGAGCATGGAACGTTCTCCAGTATAGATCACCTCTTGGATCACAAATCAAGCCTCGGTAAAGTTAAGAAAATTGAAATTTTATCAAGCATCATTTGCAACCACAACACTATGAGACTAGATATCAATTAGAGGAAAAAAACTGTAAAAAATACAAACACATAGAGGCTAAACAACATGCTACTAAATAACCAAGAGATCACTGAATAAAACAAAGAGAAAATCAAAAAATACCTAGAAATAAATGACAGTGAAAACAAGACAACCCAAAACCTAAGGGATGCAGCAAAAGCAGTTCTAAGAGGGAAGGTTATAACAATACAATTCTACCTCAAGAAACAAGAAAAATATCAAATAAAAAAACTAACTTTATACCTAAAGCAATTAGAGAAAGAAGAACAACAACACAAAAAAATCTGAAAGTTAGCAGTATGAAAGAAATCATGAAGATCAGACCAGAAATAAATGAAAAAGAAATAAAGGGAAACAATAGCAAAGATCAATAAAACTAAAACTTGATTATTTGAGAACATAAAGTAAATTGATAAACCATTATGCAAACTCATCAGGAAAAAAAGGGAGAAGACTGAAAACAACAGAATTAGAAATGAAAAAGGAGAAGTAACAATTGACACTGCAGAAATACAAAGGATCATGAGAGACTACTACAAGCATATGCCAATAAAGTGGACATCCTGGAAGAAATGGACAAATTCTTAGAAAAGCGTAACCTTCCAAGACTGAACCAGAGAGAAATAGAAAATATGAACAGACCAATCACAAGCACTGAAATTGAAACTGTGATTAAAAATCTTCCAACAAACAAAAGCCCAGGACCAGATGGCTTCACAGGTGAATTCTATCAAACATTTAGAGAACAGCTAACACATATTCTTCTCAAACTCTTCCAAAATACAGCAGAAGGAGGAACACTCACAAACTCATTCTATGAGGCCACCATCACTCTGATACCAAAACCAGACAAAGATATCACAAAAAAAGAAAATTACAGGCCAAATACATTGATGATCATAGATGCAAAAATCCTCAACTGAATACTAGCAAACAGAATCCAAAAGCACATTAAAGGATCATATACCATGATGAAGTAGGGTTTATCCCTGGAATGCAAGGATTCTTCAATATATGCAAATCAATCAATGTGATGCACCATATTAACAAACTGAAGAATAAAAACCATATGATAATCTCAATAGATGTAGAAAAAGATTTTAACAAAATTCAACACTGATTTATGATAAAATCTCTCCAGAAAGTGGTCAAAGAGGGAATCTATCTCAACATAATAAAAGCTATATATGACAAACCCACAGCCAACATCATTCTAAATGGTGAAAAACTGAAACCATTTCCACTAAGATCAGGATCAAGACAAGGGTGCCCATTCTCACCACTATTATTCAACATAGTTTTGGAAGTTTTAGCCATGACAATCAGAGAAGAAATATAAATAAAATGAATCCAAGTTGGAAAAGAAGAAGTAAAACTGTCACTGTTTGCAGAAGACATGATAGTATATATAGAAAATTCTAAAGATGCCACCAGAAAACTACTAGAGCTAATCAATGTATTTGGTAAAGTAGCAGGATACAAAATTAATACACAGAAATCTCTTGCATTCCTATACACTAACAACAAAAAATATGAAAGAGAAATTAAGGAAACACTCCCATTTAAAATTACAACAAAAATAATAAAATAGCCTAGGAATAAACCTACCTAAGGAGGCAAAAAACCTCTATGCAGAAAACTATAAGACACTGATGAAAGAAATCACAGACAATACAAATAGATGGAGAGATATACCATGATCTTGGATTGGAAGTATCAACTTTGTGAAAATGACTATACTACCCAAAGCAATCTACAGATTCAATGCAATCCCTATCAAACTACCAATGACATTTTTCACAGAACTAGAACAAACAAATTCACAACTTGTATGGAAACACAATAGACCCCTAATAGCCAAAGCAATCTTGAGAAAGAAAAATGGAGCTGGAGGAATCAGGCTCCCTGACTTCAGACTATGCTACAGAGCTATAGTAAGCAAGACAGTATGGTACTGGTATAAAAAACATAAATATAGATCAATGGAACAGGATAGAAAGCCCAGAAATAAGTCCATACGCATACGGTCACCTCATCTTTGACAAAATTGGCAAGGATATACAATGGAGAAAAGACAGCCTCATCAATATGTGTTGCTAGTATAACTGGACAGCAGCATGTTAAAGAATGAAATTAGAACACTCCCTAACACCATACACAAAAATAAACTCAAAATAGATTAAAGAAATAAATATAAGGCCAGACACTATACAACTCTTAGAGGAAAACATACGGAGAACACTCTATGACATAAATCAGAGCAAGGTCCTTTTTGACCCACCTCCTAGAGAAATGGATATAAAAACAAAATAAACAAATGGGACCTACTGAAACTTAAATTCTTTTGCACAGCATAGGAAACTATAAACAAGATGAAAAGACAACCCTCAGAATGGGAGAAAATATTTGCAAACAAAGCAACTGACGAAGGATTAATATCCAAAATATACAAGCAGCCCATGCAGCTCAATATCAAAAAAAAACCAAGCAGCCCAATCCAAAAATGGGCAGAAGACCTAAATAGACATTTATCCAGAGAAGACTTACAGGTGGTGAACCAACACATGAAAAGATACTTAACATCACTAATCATTAGAGAAATGCAAATCAAACCCACAATGAGATGTCACCTCACACTGTTTGGAGTGGCCATCATCAAAAAATCTACAAATAGTAAATGCTGGAGAGGGTGTGGAGAAAAGGGAATCCTCCTGCACTGTTGGTGGAAATGTAAATTGATACAGCCACTATGGAGAACAGTATGAAAGTTCCTTAAAAAACTAAAAATAGAACTACCATATGACCCAGTAATCCCACTACTGGGCATATACCCTGAGAAAACCATAATTCTAAAAGAGACATGTACCATAATATTCATTGAAGCCCTCTTTACTATAGTCAGGAATATGGAAGCAACCTAAATGTCCAACAACAGATGAATGGATAAAGAAGATGTGGCACATATATACAATGGAATATTACTCAGCCATAAAACAGAACAAAATTGAGTTATTTGTAGTGAGGTCGTTGGACCTAGATTCTGTCATACAGTGGAGTAAGTCAGAAAGAGTAAAACAAATACCATATGCTAATGCATATATATGGAATCTGAAAAAACAGTACTGGTGAACCTAGTGGCAAGGCAGGAATAAAGATGCAGATGTACAGAACTGACGTGAGGACACAGTGGGTCAAGGAGAAGCTGGGATGAAGTGACAGGGTAGCACTGACACACACACTATCAAATGTAAAATGGATGACTAGTGGCAAGCTGTTGCATAGCACAGGGAAATCAGCTTGATGCTTTGTGACAACTTAGAGGGGTGGGATAGGGAGTGTCAGAGGGAGGCTCAAGAGGGAGGGGTATGGGGATATATGTATACATAGAGCTGATTCACTTTGTTTTACAGCAGAAAGTAGCACAATATCGTAAAGCAATTATACTCCAATAAAGATACAAAAAATATAAAATAAAATAATAGAAAGGGAAAAGTCATATGTAACCATGATAATATGTCTTAGTCCATTCAGGGTGCTATAATAAAAATTCCATAGACTGACAGTTCTTTTTTTCTAACCACCAAATTTATCCTTATTTCCTTGGGTGGGAAATGTGCATGTTTCTTCCCACCCCAAAAAATACACCCAACTTCTGATTAAGTTACTGCATCCAGCTCAAAATCCAGGATCTCTGGGTGATGTAGAGTCTTCTCCATGCACCAAATGGGGCTTTATTTTTTATTTTTTTCCTCTTTATTGGCCTGTCAACTGAAGATACAAACTAAATGCCTCTGCCTGTCCCCACACCAAATATACAGTGGAGGAAGAAGGGTAGGCTATTACGTCAATGATCTCATAGTAGTTACTACTTCTTGGTCATATTTTGCAAAGAATACATTAAAACATTCCCTATGAAAGATTATGGATTAGGCCTCTATTTCTCCTTGAGAAGACTCTCATGTCCACTGTTCTCCAGGGCTCCTGGTTTCATTTCTAGAGCTTCTTTCCTCACCCATTTCCTCCATGGCATCACTGGAAGTGAATATTGGGGATTCTGGTGAGGGCTGACCAGCTTTCATAGCTAACTCCTTGTTCATCCCAGCTAGGAATCCAAGGGTTAAGGTTGTGCTTTAGTCACTGGCTTTTAGAGTCCAGGCTCATGTTTCTTTGTCAATACAACACTTTCAAAATCTTAATAGGCTTCAGAAATATTTGCTCCTTGTTAGTTCATTGGGCCTATAATCACATTCAAAATTCCTTCCCAGACATGGTTCTTAAGTCTGTCTTACAATTTTGCTTTCTCTCCCTCATGCCTGTTTCTCCAAACTTAGTAGGTGCTATCTTAAAATCATTTACAACAAGCTGGCGTGGGAAAGCAATGCCTTTAATTGGACCTTTGCCACATGGCTGCTTCTTTTTTTCTGAAAAGTCTAAACATATCTGGGGAGCAATTCTCTGTGGACTCCAAGAGCTGCTGACTTTTCCAGCCCTGCTACTTTTGGTCAGTCATATATGAGCTAATCCTGTTCTTGAAATACTTTGCTACATGTAGCATGAAAAGCCAACACACACTAACACTTGGGCTTCTTCCAACAATTTTCTTAGGAACACAGTTCTAAGAACTCTTCTGATTTCCAACTTATCTCTGACAAGAGTTTAACTAAATATTTTGACACTGCATAGCTTAGGTCCCCAACTTCTTAGCCTCACCTTTTTTTCTTACTCCCCAACTCCTAAACCCATGCTGTCTACTTTAGTTTTTTGGGTTTTTTCTATATAAGAGTATTTCATTTCAAGGTGCCAGTTTATAAGCTGTGATAAAAAATATGCTAAATGTGTAATGGTTCAACACAAGAGATTATTATTTTCATCCCCGTAGTAACACTTCCAGGTATGTATTTCTGATTATTGGGCAGTTCTTTTCTATATCATGACTCAAGGACCCTAGTTTCTCCCATCTTCTGTCAGTTACTGGGACCATAATCATTTTTATCTAGTTTATAGAAGGAGAAAGAGAGCATGGAGAATGCACAAGGTTATGACCTTGGTCAGAAAGTGGCACACCTAATTTTCATTTTGTTGATATGAACTAGTCACAAGGCCATAACTAGCTGCAAGGTGGTCTTGGTAATGGAGTTCATATAGCTCCATTAATCAGCTACAGCAGTATACACAGAAGTGGAGAGGCAGTTTTGATGGACAGCTAGCTGCCTCAGCCTCTTTATCTAATTAATATTTTTATGTATCTGTATAGATTACAAAGCACCTCTTACTGTATAATGTGACTATCCTAGCAATTCTGTAATAAAAGAAAAATTATCTGCAGAGAAATTAGTAATTTGCCCAAGGTCATATAGTTATTAAAAGTGAAAGTTTGGATATGAACCCAGTAATTCTCTTTTGAGAAACTGGTTAGAAAAAAACAAAAAAAAAGCAATACATAAAAAGAAATGACTATTCAACATCATACAAAATTTGAAATTAATACCTACAAATCATTTAGTAAATATCTAATGAATTTTTGATCAGTATCACATGGCCACAAATCTGAGACCATTTAATATTATATTTTTCTGACAATAATAAGATTATAGAATCTAATCCTATTAGTGAATTTAACATGGGTGTATTTTTTCTTTCATAGCTTCAAAATTGACCAGAGTCTTCAAATATAACTCTTTTTCTTTTAAGAGAAAGGAATAAAATGACTTTTTTGTGAATGAGAAATCACAGTTCATATTTACCAATCTCTGAATTATAGATACATTTAGCGGTTTATTTAAGACTTCAAAACCAATTTTTCTAATGTTCAGTGTATATTAGGAAATTGTTTCTTATTAGACAATCATTTATTCCTCTCCCTTTTTTTAAAGTCATTGAGAAATAACTGTTTGAAAGGAGGCTCTGTACCAACTCTTCGAATATTGAAAAGACATAAAAAGAAAGTTCAATGAAGATACATTTCCATCTTTTTTTTGTGCTTTTAAAAAATCAAACAAATACAGTCAGCATCATGGAGGGAATTTTATTTGTTTTCTTTCTGCCTTATCTTTTTCTACTTTAAATCTATTACACATTCATAGAATCATAAAATTTTAAATTGGAAAACAGCTTTGAGATCATCTCTCCCAATCTCTCATTCAACTTCAGTAGAATTTAATATAGTTATAATAATGTTAATATAGTTTAAAGAAATTAACTTATAGCATACAGACTTTTTTCTTTCATAGATTATGCAATTTGAGTTTATTACTTCAGTCAAATTATTTTTAATGATAACTTTCTAACTTTCTTGGTGGGGCAAGGAAAGTTCTGATGGTCTGCCACTCCATTGGACAAGGCTATTAAAACTGGCTTTTCATTTTTGTGGGAAAGGTTTTATGAATTCTATGATTTTTCTTAGTTTTTATTATTGCAAATGATCTGATATAGATTTTAACCATGTGGAAGTAATGTTTTTTAATTTAAGAGCAAATATATTTAATGAGCTGCACAGGGACACCATTTTTGGTGGTGTTACCATGTCTCAATAATTACTGCTGACTAAAAAGAAAGGAAGATGAAAATGTTAGCCCTTTCTTTGCACAATCTTATTGACATAATGACATTTGAAATTACTATCATAAATTCCCTGCTTTTAGACTAAAACTCGCTATTTGTAAAAATTAAAATTCTTCAGTGAGCAACTATGGTTTCTGTAGGCTAACACAACTTTACTTAGATATTGTGGGTTTGTCTAATTGAACATACTGGATTAGACAAACAGTTAATCAACAAGTGCTGTGTAATAGTATCTTTGTTAGCCTGACAATTTCCTGTACATAGTAAGATTGATCTTAGATTTTTAATATCAGGGATGCTTTGAATTTGGCCATCTGTCTCCATATAGGATGTTAGATAAGTTTTATTTGACATGCATTCCCACTTTATTAGAGATTTATTATTCTTGCATTTTCCTTCAGTGAATTGGGGAAAATAAATTTATTCAAGTTATGTAACAACAGAATAGCCTCTGTATTGGGATTTGTGGCTCACTGTCTAGAACATGGTCTAGACAATAGCAAATTCCTCAATTCTGAACAGGCAAATGTAAGTTGCCAACTTGAAAACTGATTATCTGAAACATTATATTTCATATTTCAAGGTTGCATTCCATATGATTGCAATAAAATGTTGGACATAGAAACAGAATTCTGGTGTTCTGATTCCATGATCTAGCTATGAGTTTGTGCTGCTTGGATACAACCCAGAAGAACGAAGTCTGCTCAGAACACAACACCAACTGCTTGACTGCAAGCACTAGACTGTGTATGCTTCTTTCCTGTTTGTTAAACACCAAAGTGAAAAGCCCAGTACACAATGAGTCAGATTCTTCCAGTGTGTTGGTCATAGTCTCAAAGCTAGCTTGACCATCTTGGTAATAAAATTAATTGTTACAGGCCACCAAGATGCTAAAGAGATCATATATTGAAAGGTATGGCTTCCAAAGTTACATAATTTTCTCCCCAAATAATTAATACTAATAAACCAATCAAAGTCATGTAACCCCTGAAGCAGTACACTTTTATACCCAATATTTTGATAAAATATGCCAGTTCTTACATTCAAGCAAAGAATAATTTAAAATGACTTTTGTCTATCAAATTAGAATTGCTGATGAAGCAAGGTATTATCACATTTACCTTTTCCTTCTGATTTCTACTGGAAGCATTAAGAAGGATAAAACCCATGGTAAGAGGGAATAAGAAAGGAGCCATCACTGCAGTTGAGATGTTGATAAATGCCTACACAGGTGAGATCAATAGAAAGTGAGATGGTTAACACCACAGAGAGCAGGACAAGGAAGCATCACATACTTAGCAGACCTTATCAGGTGGACCAGGTGGGATGCTTATTACAGAAGACTTGGATGAAAATATGTGTACAGATTGAAATTTTAGTGCCCCTATAATTTCCTATCCTACACAAGAATGCTAGGTAAGGCAGGACTTCTGAAGTGGATTCTATAGACAAAATGAACCTGAGGTCATATAAAGGTGTCTTAGCTCAGGCTGCCACAATAAAAGTCATAGACTTTTATGGGTGGCTTAACCTTCTTACAGTTATGGAGCCTGGAAGTCCAAGATTAGGGGACAAGGATTATTGTGGTGAGACTTTCTGTCTAGCAGAGAGTCGCTTTCACACTGTCTTCATAAGGCAGAGAGAAAGAGATCTCTTGTGTTCCTCTCCTTTATGTCTTCCTTATAAGGCTGTAGTCTTGTCAGAATAGGTCCCTCCACTTGTGACCTTACTTAACCTTAATTACCTCTTAAAGACCCTCTCTCCAAATACAGTCACATTGGGGGTTAAAGCTGCAACATATGAATTTGACAGAGGGGTACAAGTCAGTCCATAGCAGAAGACTAAATCTGTGACTGAAATAGACAACCCTTGAGTCTACGTGTGCTCAGTATGCATTTAACCCTGTCATAGTCTAATGATATACTTTATTTCTAGAGGTTTCAAAGTTCATAAATATCCTTGAGTGAGTCCCTTGTCTTTCATTCTGAGAACTATTGAGAGGAATACCCAGGTTTTACCCACAGAATGTGAAATGTGGTTCATTTTCTAAGAATAATCACTTCATTTTTAATCTAACACATGTGTCCTTTAGAATTCATCCTATAAACAGGAACACTAAATGTATTATGGGAAGAAGGGTTTTATTATGGAAATTAAAGCTTACAAACATGTAGAAGGATGTGGACATGTGAAGATCTGGAACAGGGAGATGAAATTCAGCAAAAGTCACTAACAAAGAGAGCCTGTTGTGGGTGGACTGATCAGAAGTTGCAGAAAAGTTCCAGAAAATGCACATGTCTGGCTACAGAATTGGGACTTTATATAAGGGCCAAGTGTTTGAGGAGATGTTTGTGGAAGCTACCACCTTGATGTAGCTCAGAAGTTGGCTTGAGCCACTGTTGGTTGATGAAAACATTAAAATGATGAGTTAAAATTGGAGCCCAGTCAACACTCTGCAACTTTCTGTCACTTTGTTCTTCACAATCACAACCTTCCAAAATTATTGGTTTATTCACTCAAACAAGCTCCTCTTTTATCTAACTTAAATCCAGAAACACGTGGGGAAAGGGATTCTAAGGTACATAGATCCCAGTCTCAGCTAAGGATATATGTTGTGGATTATTGTGTAATTATTGAAAGATGAAAGTACAATACTAATTTCAGTGGATCTCATAAGACCATTTCCAGGATCAGCTGAGATTTCAAGATACAGAAATGGACAATGCACAAAAAACTGTAGTAAGGTCAACAAGGATGAGATTTAACATAGCTTGTTAGGTTTGGCAATTTGGAAGCCACTGGTGACCATTGAAAGAATGATTTCATTAGAGCCGTGGTGAGCAGAAATCTGATGCAGAGTAAATTAGAAGTGAGGAAATAGAAGTGTATAGTCTATATATACACATAAACAAATGTATGTATAAAATATCTACAGCTATAATATAGTTCAGGAGCTCAGAGGTTATTGTCTATTTTGTCTACTACCACACTTGCAGTCCCTAGTGTCAAGATGAAAAGTCTGAGATCTTAATCAATTGTAATTTGGCAAGTTAGCCAAATAGGCTGACATGTAATCAACTAAAAAATTGAGACATTTTATAACTAAGAACGGAATTTGTAGGTGACTGGCAGCCTCTACAACAGTGACTGTGGCAATTTACTTCCATTCTCTGAGACTTAGTTAATATTGATAAAATTGGAAAGATAACATCTTCAGGAAATGTAAAATGCCTGGCACATGGTAGGCACCACATAACTTGAGCTTCTTTCCCTTCTTCCTTCCTCATTATGAGATTACTCACAATCACGTTTGGAAATGAGCTATTCCTGGAGAGTCTCAGCTTTTATTTTATTTTTGGGTTCCCTATGTCATTAAAGCTTCTACATTTTCTCATCTTTTCTTTTGAAATGGTACCTCTTCTACAAACTGTGATTGAGTCTCTGGTTCTGGAAGAAATACCTTGTAACCAGAGATCTCTTTGTTCCTCTTTAAACCTGTCACAGTGTTGGCCTGGTGCAGGAATCAATCACAACCCTTTCACTCAACAGGGCTTTCAAGCTGCTACTCCAGGACTCTGAACTGCTCCCTCATTGCCCATTCTCCTGCTCTACACACTGCAATATAGCCTCTCTAGAACAAACACTCTCTCCTCCGGGGTTTCCCTCTATCCCTGAGCAACACAAACCAGCCCTGCTCTCGTTGTTTTTCTTCAAACCTCACAGCAGCCCTCAATGTTCTATTTCGAGAACAGACACTGTCTTGTACACAATTAATGACTTGGGACATTGAAAGACAATCACTAGCCTTGTCTAACTAATTTACTCCCTGTTCACCAAACATAAGAGATATTCTCATCTCACCTGTACACTCTTTATTTTTAAATTATTTTTTATTGGAGTATAGTTGCTTTACAATGTTGTGTTAGTTTCTGCTGTACAGCAAAGTGAATCAGCTATATGTATACATATATCCCCTGTTTTTTTTGATTTCCTTCCCATTTAGGTCACCACAGAGCACTGAGCAGAGTTCCCTGTGCTATACAGTAGGTTCTCATTAGTTATCTATTTTATACATAGTAGTGTATATATGTCAATCCCAATCTCCCAATTCATCCCACCTCCCCTTCTCTCCTGGTATCCATACATCCATTCTCTACATCTGTGTCTATTTCTGCTTTGCAAATAAGTGCAGCTGTATCATTTTTCTAGATTCCATATAAGCAATATTACACAGTATTTGTTTTTCTCTTTCTGACTTACTTCACTCTGTTTGACAGTTTCTAGGTCCATCCACGTCTCTGCAAATTGCACAGTTTTGTTCCTTTTTATGGCTGAGTAATATTCCATTGTATATATGTACCACATCTTCTTTATCCATTCTTCTGTTAATGGACATCACTTGTACCCTCTTACCTCACTTATACCCTCTTACCTCACTTATACTTGCTCTGTAATTCTTCAATTCTGACCTTCTTCCCCATCTTTTATACTATCTTCTATGCCTTTATATTGAGTATGGATACTCTTGAAAATCCTTCACTTTTCCAAGAATGCTCTTCTCTCCTTATGATAAATGAAACCTGAGAATTCTCTAAGAACACCAGAAACATCCTGCTCTGGGAGGTTGATCATTCTTATACACCCGACAAACTGAGGAGAGAGGTGAGATTGTCAGCATTCTCCTGGCTCCCTACTGCTTCTTCCAGAATATCATTCCTTCACATTGAGATCTTTTACCAACCTCTGCCCTTTCTCACTACTGTCATCTACTAACTTTCTGGTCACTTCTCCTCAAATTCATGGGTATTTGGCAACTGGTTTCTTACAAACTTGCTCTTCATCCCAGCTTCTGCCAAAATCTTCAGGGATTTCAAAAAGTGAACATCTCATACCAAGTAGCAGCATGATTTCTGGGTTTTTGGTTTATCACCACAGGACCTTTACTCCAATCCATTTCAAAGACACCATTTAAAAGAGAAAATAAAGACAATTCTCACTACAATCTGAGTAATATTTCAAATCACATTAAAATTTGAAACACAGAATTATAGAGAGAAAGAAGAATAAGTACATAAATTGTTTACTCTTCCTCCTTTTTGGTTGAACATAAAACCAGAATTCCTACTCCTTCCCTATGAATTAATCCACATTTGCAGCTGAAATGTAGGTGGTGTTCATAGCTATTTTAGATGACTCAGTTCCCTAAATCTTGTGATTCTTATTTCTTTTTCTTCACTGACTTTTGTTCCAAATTTCTTTAGTCATGGAGAAAGTTCTTCATATTCCAAGGACCAAAAAATCAGAAGGAAGAAAAAAACCAGGATGATAACTGTCATGCAATATTTAAAATAAATGCCAACTTGACTTCCTACTTTTTGCTGAATATTTGTAATTCATTTTTAGGATTACTATCATTTCAGGAGGCTTCACAAAGCACAGAAGAAAATGAAAGAAAGGAAATACTTTGTAACAAAGCAATTTTGTTTGATTTTGGGGGACAAGTTAGTCTTGTCTTAAAAGTTTGGGTTTGTAAACATGAGAACCAATTCCATAAAAATTTCAAAACCAAAAATTTGTTTCCATAATGTTTTGCTGTCTTGATAACAAGAACTTGACACTTCACTTTGGCTCTTGGTTTAATATTTTCTTATATATTGCCTGCCAGTGAAAATAATTTGAAGTGCCATGTATAATTTTTACTTTTGAAATGAAGTCTTATTTGGTGAAATTTTTATTTTTTTGAAGATGGACAAGCATCTTCTCTGTGGTTAATAAGCCTGAAACAGGAAGAGATTCTGATTCAAATAATGACAGTGCACAGCTTGGCCAAAAGACAGAAAACTTTAATATATTTCACATTCCATGGCATACTAATTTAAGACAAATCACAATTTCAGTGAGCTTTTGTTCCTCCTTTGTAAAATGTAGAAGAACATTTTACCTGCTAGAAGAAAGAGCTGATTATAAAGTCTCTTTCATTCCCAAATATTTTTCATAAACTGTAGAAAAATCACTGTGCTAGATTTTATGGCTAATGTGGACGTGAATAACAGACAAGAGAGCAACAGTATAAGCTGATGTGAAGAGTATGGCATATAGAATAAAAAGCTGAATCCATGTTCCAATTCTATCATTTATTAGCTCTGTGACTATTACAAAAAAATCAACATTTCTCAGTTTCTTCATTGGTTAAGTAGAGACAGAGCTGTGTGAGAACTAAATATAATTGCCTCTAAAATCATTATTTGAACCAGAAAACATTCTACAAATGTCTGAATTCCAACAGTGCTTAAGATAACTGACCACATGAAGCCTTTAAAACAATTGGAAGGACATTTGTTTCTTTTTTAAAGTTTACTTAGGTATAACTGACAAATAAAATTATAAAGTGTACAACATGTTGATTTGATATACATATATATTGTGAAAGGATTCCCACCCTTGAGTTAATTAATACATCCATCACTTTGTATATTTTTTGGTTGAGGCCACTTACATTCTACTTTGTTAGAAAATTTTAATTATACAATACAATATTATCACCTATAGTCATGATTATACATTAGATTCTCATAACTTTTTAATCTTATAACTGAATGTTTGCAACATTTTACCAAACTCTCCTTGTTTCTCCCAACTCCCAGCTTGACTTTACTTTTTAGATTCCACATATAAGTGACACCATGCAGTTTCTTTCTTGTTTTTCTCACTTAGCATAACGCCCTCCAGTCTCATCAATGTTGTTGCAAATGTCAGGATTTCCTTGTTTTTTAAGACTGAATATGAATAATATTCCATTGTGTGTGTATATATAAATTTATGTAAATATACATATACACAATGGAATATTGTTCAGTCACATATATAATATGTATACATATATGTACACATGTACATCATATATATATATATATGTAATATATATGTCTTGTTTTCTTTACCCATTAATCCTTTTATGGACACTTAGGTTGTTTCCATATGTTAGCTATTGTGAATAATATTGCAAGGAACATGTAGATAGAAATATAACTGTAAGACAGTGATTTCATTTCCTTTGAATATATAACCAAAAGAGGACTTACTGGGTCATATGGTAGTTATATTTTTAATTTCTTGAGGAACCTCCATACTGTTTCCATAGTGGCTGCTCCAATTTACATTCCCACCAACAGTATAATAGGGTTCCTTTTTCTCAACATCCTTGCCAGCATTTGTTTTCTCTGTCTTTGTGATGATAGTTATTCTAATAGATGTAAGGTGCTATCACACGGTGGTTTTGATTTGCATTTCTCTGTTGATTAGTGATGTTGAGCACCTTTTCATGAACATGTTGCCCATTTGTATGTCTTATTTGGAAAAAAAAAAATCTGTTCAGGACCTTTACCCATTTTTTAATTGGGTTATTTATTTATTTATTTTACTATTAAGATGTATGAGTTTGTTGAATATATTAGATATTAACTTCCTGTACATTCTTAGCTCTTTTGTTGAAAATTAATTGACCATATATATATGTTTGTATTTCTGCACTCTATTATGTTCTATTGATCTATTAAGTCTGTTTTTATGCCAATACCATAGTGTTTTGATTACTGTAGCTTTGTAATATAGTTTGAAATGGAAGTGTGATGCCTCCAGCTTTGTTTTTCTTTCCCAAGATTGCTTTGACTATTAAAGATCTTTTGTGGTTCCTTAAAAAATTCAGATTTTTTTTTCTATCTCTGTGAAAAATACCATTTGAATTTTGATAGGGATTGCATTGAATCTGTACATCACTTTGGGTAATATGGACATTTTAACAATATTAGTATTTCCAATCCATGAACACAAAATATCTTTCCATTTATTTGTGTCTTCTTCAATTTCTTTCATCAATGTGTTATAGAATTGGTGTATAGATCTTTCACCTCTTTTGTTAAATTTATTTCTAGGTATTTTATTCCTTTTGATGCTACCATAAATATGATTGTTTTCTTAATGCCTCGTTCTGATAGTTTGTTGTTATTGTATAGAAACACAACTATTTTTGTGTATTGATTTTGTATCCTGCAACTGTCTTCAATTTGTTTACTGGTTGTAACAACTTTGTTTGTGTGTGTGTGGAGTCTAGGTTTGCTATATATAAAATCACATTATCTGCAGAGACAATTTTCCTTCTTTCTTTCTGATTTGGCTGTCTTTTATGTATTTTTCTTGCCTAACTACTATGGTGAGGACTGCCAGTACTGTATTGAATAAGACTGGTGAGAATGGGCATCCTTGTCTTGCTCCTGATCTTAGTGAAAAGTTTTCACTTTTCACCATTGAGTATGTTGTTAGCTGTGGATTTGTCATGTATGACCTTTATTACACTGAGGTACATATCTTATATACCCATTTTGTTGAGAGTTTTTACCATAAACAGATGTTGCATTTTTCAAGTGTTTTTATCTGTGTATATTGAGATGATCAAGTGATTTTTATCCTTCATTTCATTAATGTTCTGTATCACATTGATTGATTTGCATACGTTGAAATCATATGTATCCCTGGAATGAATCTCATTTGATCATGGTGTATGATTCTTTTAATGTACTCTTAATTAGGTTTTCTAGTGTTTTGTTGAGGATTGTTGCCTCTATGTTTATCAGGGATACTGACCTGTAATTTCCTTTTTTTGTAGTGTGCTTCTCTGGCTTTGGTATTAGGGTAATGTTGCCAGACATAGGGTAAAATTAATTTGAAAATGTTCACTCCTATTCAAATTTTTTGAAGAGTTTGAGAAGGATTGGTAGTTTTTCTTTAAATATTTGGTGGAATTCACCAATGAAACCATCTGGTCTTGGCCGTCTCTTTGTTAAGAGTTTTTGATTACTGATTCAATCTCCTTACTAGTAGTTGATCTGTACAAATTTTCTGTTTCTTTAAGATTCAGTCTTGGCAAGTTGTAATGTTTCTAGATTTATCTATTTCTTCTATGTTATCAAATTTGGTGGCATGTATTTGTTCGTAGCAGTTTCTTATGATCTGTAGTATTTCTGTGTTATCAGTTGTAATGTCTCCTCTTTCATTTCTGATTTTATTTGAGACTACATTTTTTTCTTAGTTAGTCTAGTAAAGGTTTCTCAAGTCTGTTTATCTTTTTTTAAAAAAAGTAGTTCTTAGTTTTATTGATCTTTTCTATTGTGCTTATAATCCTTATTTCATTTATTTCTTCTCTGGTCTTTGTTATTTCCTTCCTTCTACTAACTGTGGATTTAGATTGTTCTTCATATTCTTGTTCCTTGAGATGCAAAGTTAGGTTGAATTCTTTCTTTTTTTCCCTTAATGTAGACTATTATTGCTATAAACTTTCCTCTTAAGACTGCTTTTGCTGCATCCCATAGGCTTTTGTTTGTTGTGTTTCCTTTTTCAATTGTCTCAAGAATTGTAAAAAAAGTTTCCTTTTGATTTCTTCTTTAAACTATTGGTTGTTCAGGAGCATGTTGTCTAATCTTCATGTATTTGAGAATTTTGGAGTTTTCTTCTTCTTTTCTTTTCTTTTTTTTTTTTTTTTGCAGTACATGAGCCTCTCACTGTTGTGGTCTCTCCCATTGCAGAGCACAGGCTCCAGACGCATAGGCTCAGTGACCATGGCTTATGGTCCCAGCCGCTCTGCGGCATGTGGGATCTTCCCGGACCGGGGCACAAACCCGTGTCCCCTGCATCAGCAGGCGGACTCTCAACCACTGCGCCACCAGGGAAGCCCTCCAGTTTTCTTTTTGATTTCTAGTTTCATAACATTTTGGTTGGGAAAGAGGTTTAATATGATTTCCATCTTCTTAAATTTATCAAGACTTGTTTTGTAGCCTAACACTTGATCTATCCTGGAGAGTATTTCATATGTGCTTTAGAAAAATGCTTATCCTGCTGCTGCTGGATGAAATGTTCTATATTTTTCACTTAGGCTTATCTGGTCTAACATGTCATTTAAGTCCAATGTTTCCTTATTGATATTCTGTGTGGATGATAAATCCATTTTAAGTGGATTATTAAAGTGCTTTATTACGTTGATTAATATTTATTTCTCTCTTCAGATCTGTTAATATTTGCTTTATATATTCAGGTGCTTCAGGGTTAGGTGCAATAAATATGTATAATTGTCATATCCTCTTGATTAAGTGACACTGTTATCACCATATAATGATCTTGTCTCTTGTTACAGTCTTTGGCTTAATGTCTATTTTGTTTGATATAAGTATAAATACCCCTGCTTTCTTTTGATTCTTATGTGCATGGAATACCTCTTCCCATCCCTTTACTTTCATTCTATGTGTATCTTTAAAGCAGCAGCTGGGAACATTATGATGTTAGATTAGCCCTGATCAGAGAGAAACTGAAGATGGGCGTTTTTGCTCACTCACTCTGTGCTGAGGCAGAGGGAATAGTCACTGGGAGTGTTTGTGTGCTTAAGAAGGACCTCTTTGTTTGTGTGGCCCCTGGGGACTCATGAATGCTGAGCTCCCATTAGCTCCCAGAGGTAGGTGGTTTTGGAGCCAGTCCCTTGGGTGGTCTCCATAGCAGTTGGTGTGCCAGGTGTGTGGACAAACTCCTTTCAGGGTTATGCTGGAACTTGGTTTTACTGGAGTAAGCCACAGACAGAAGTGGGAGAAAGTACCCATTGACTCTTTTGGGCTCCAGCAAGGATCACAGCCAGCACTTAGATGTGTGCTAATTAGAAGCTGGACCCTCAGGCATCAGCTTATAAAGCATGCAGTCAAACCCTTTCCAGGGAAAAAGTGGGAGATGGGTGTTTTATCTGCTCATGCTGCGCTAGGCCTTGATGGTATAGCCATGGTGAGTGCTCATGTGCCTATTAACAACTGGTTCCTTACTTGTTATAGTCTCCTGGGACTCATCAACACAAGCCCTGTGGGCTTTCTGAGCTAGGTGATTTGGAAATATGTCTCATAGGTGTCAGTCTTAAAAGTTGGGGTGCAAGATGTTTGGTTCAACCCTTTACTTCTTAGAGAGAAGCTGGGAGTTGAAGGCTCCCTCCTGATTGTATGGCACTGTGCCAAGGGTGGGGTTTATGGTGAAAGTGTTTCAAGTTTTCCTTTCCATTTTCAATGTAGATATTTTCTCATCACCCAATGTGTCAGAGTCACTCAACTAGTTCCTGGATTCCTTTCAGAGGTAGTTCCTCAGTGTGTGACTATATATTCTATGAGCAGTTGGAGGAGGGAAATTTAGGACCCTCCTATGTTGCCATCTTGGTGATATGGAAAGGCAATATTAATATAGATGAAACGAATGGGCAATGGGAGGCAATTAAACTCAGAAAATGCTGATCTAACCATAAAGAAATTACTGAAACATGTTTTATAACTGTATGAACTTTAAACCACCTAGACCCAAATCTGGCCATCAATATCTGTCTAGTTCCAATAGATAGAATTCATTTATGGCCAAATTAATATAGGTGATTTTTTTTTGTTGTTGTTGCTGTGTATTGGCAAGTACTTGCAAAGTGAACTGCAGGATATTTTGTTCCTTAGAATTTCTGTCAATTTCAGAATAAGGAAATGAATCTGAAGAATAATACAAGTGAACATTTCCAAATATTAAAAAAAATAGAAAACAAAAATGTGATTTGCACTTTATTTAATTTCCTGTTGTCATCACATGAAGAATTCTTCAAGTTCTATAAAAAGGGAAAAGGAGTAAACATGTTTCTTATATTTAATGATTTTGACCCAAGTTGACAAATGTTTTTGAATATCAATTCAAAACTATATGACTGCCAGCTATTGTCAATTACTCATTGCAAAATGAGTTTAGTGGGCAGAAGGAGGATTCCAAGCCTCACAGTTGGAGTACTAAATTCAGGCTATGTCTGTAAAACAAGACAAGACAAACATTACCTTGGAATATCTAACAGTCTGGTATTCTCTACCACCTTAAAAACACATTGGAATATTAAAAAAAATTAATCTGGTATCAATCATATTGTTTGAAGTGGTCTTCAGTTCAATACTGAATGGAAATGGAGATCTGGTTACTATGTGTAAATCCATGGAAGGTTTGATACCAGTGTAAAACAAACCTTTTGAGTCTGCTGTTTCATGCAACAATGATTAAAGCCTTAGACATGTGACTGGCACATAGTAAGTCTTCAAGGAACGTCAGCTATTGCACTACTTTCACTAAGGACTCAGTCTCAGAACACCATGCAGGAAAGGAGAAATGAGCTATTATCACACAATTCTACATGCAAGTAGAGAAGTCACAGATTTATTTTTAATCCGTAGTTTAAAAAAAAAGGTCATGGTTAGAGACCTTCAAGATGGTGGAGGAGTAAGATGTGGAGATCACCTTCCTCCCCACAAATACATCAGAAATACACCTACATGTGGAACAACTCCTACAGAACACCTACTGAACACTGGCAGGAAACCTCAGACTTCCCAAAAGGCAAGAAATTCCCCACATACCTGGGTAAGGCAAAAGAAAAAAGAAAAAGAGACAAAAGAATAGGGACAGGACCTGCACCTCTGGAAGGGAGCTGTGAAGGAGGAAAAGTTTCCACACACTAGGGAGCCCCTTCACTGTGGAAGACAGGGGGTGGGGGGGGGAAGCTTTTAGAGCCATGGAGGAGAGCACAGCGATAGGGGTGTAAAGGGCAAAGTGGAGAGATTCCCGCACAGAGGATTGGTGCCAACCAGTACTCACCAACCTGAAAAGTTGTCTGGTCACCCGCTAGGGTGGTTGTGAGCTGGGAGCTGAGGCTCTGGGTTCGGAGGTCTGATCTCAAGAAGAGGACTGGGGTCAGCTGCGTGAACACAGCCTGAAGGAGGTTAGTGCACCACAGCTAGCCGGGAGGGAATCTGGGAAAAAGACTGGAACTACCTAAGAGGCAAGAGACCATTGTTTCAGAGTGCGCCAGGAGAGGGGATTCAGGGCACAGTCTAAACGAGCTCCAGGGACAGGTGTAAGCCACGGCTATCAGAGTGGACACCAGAGACGGGCATGAAATGCTAAGGCTGCTGCTGCAGCTACCAAGAAGCCTGTGTACAAGCACAGATCACTATTCACACCTCCCCTACTGGGAGCCTGTGCAGCCTGTCATGGCCAGGGTCCTGTGATCCAGGGACAACTTCCCTGGGAGAACACACGGTGCACCTCAGGCTGTTTCAACATCACACTGGCCTCTGCCACCGCAGGCTTGCCCCACATTCCGTACCCCACCCTCCCCCCATCAGAGTGAGCCAGAACCCCCTAATCAGCTGCTCCTTTAACCCCATCCTGTCTGGGTGCGGAACAGATGCCCTCAGGCGACCTACATGGAGAGGCAGGGCCAAATCCAAAGCTGAACCCCAGGAGCTGTGTGAACAAAGAAGAGAAAGGGAAATCTCTCCCAGCAGCCTCAGGAGAAGTGGATTAAATCTCCACAATCAACTAGATGAACACTGCATCTCTGGAATAACTGAAGAGACAATGAATCATCCCAAAATTGAGGCCGTGGATTAGGGAGGAACTGTAGTCTTGGGGTTTGCTTCCTGCATCTAATTTGTTTCTGGTTTTATGTTTATCTTAGTTTAGTATCTAGAGTTTATTATCATTGGTAGATTTGTTCATGGATTTGGTTGTTCTATTCCTTTTTTCTTTTTTTATATACATATATATATTTTTTTCCCTTTCTTTTTCTGAGCATGTATGTGTATGCTTCTTCATGTGATTTTGTCTGTATAGCTTTGTCCTAGCGTTCTGTCTGTCCATTATTTTGGTTTTTTTTTTATTTCTAATATAGTTTTTAGCACTTGTTATCATTGGTGGATTTGTTTTTTGGTATGGGTGCTACCTTCTTTCCTTCTTTCTTCTTTTTTTTATTACTTTAAATTTTTTTTATTTTAAATAATATTTTTTATTTTAATAACTTTTATTTGTTCAAAATAAAATTAAAAAATATTTTAATTCCTTTATATTATATTATTTTATTATTTTAAGAATTCTTTAAAAAGGTTATTAAACATTTTTATATTAATATTTTTATTTTAATAATTTTTATTTTATTATTTTTTCTTTCTTTCATTTCTTCTACCTTTTATTCTGAGCCATAGGGCTGACAAGGTCTTTGTGCTCCAGTGGGGTGTCAGGCCTTTGCCTCTGAGGTGGGAGAGCCAAGTTCAGACATTGGTCCACCAGAGACCTCCTGGCTCCACATAATATAAACCAGCAAAAGATCTCCCACAGATTTCCATCTCAACGCTAAATCCCAGCTCCACTCAATGACCAGCAAGCTACAGTGCTGGACACCCTATTCCGAAGAACTAGAAGGACAGGAACACAACCCAACCTGTTAACAGAGAACCTGTCTAAAATCATAATAAGGTCACAGACACCCCAAAACACACCACTAGATACTTTCCTGTCCAGCAGAAAAACAAGATCGAGGCTCACCCACCAGAGCACAGGCACCAGTCCCCTCCACCCAGAAGCCTACACAACCCACTGAACCAACATTAGCCACAGGGGGCACACATCAAAACAACAGGAACTACAGACCTGCAGCCTGCATAAAGCAGACCCCAAACACAGTAAGTTAAGCAAAATGAGAAGACAGAGACACACACAGCAGATAAAGAAGCAGGGTAAAAACCCAGTAGACCAAACAAATGAAGAGGAAATAGGCATTCTACCTGAAAAAGAATTCAGAGTAATGATAGTAAAGGTGATCCAAAATCTTGGAAATAGAATGGGGAAAATACAAGAAATGTTTAACAAACACCTAGAAGAACTAAAGAGCAAACAAACAATAATGAACAACCAAGTAAAGGAAATTAAAAATTCTCTAGAAGGAATAAATAGCAGAATAACTGAGGCAGAAAAATGAATAAGTGACATGGAAGATAAAATAGTGGAAATACCTACCACAGAGCAGAATAAAGAAAAAAGAATGAAAAGAATTGAGGGCAGTCTCAGAGACTTCTGGGACAACATTAAATGCAACAAGATTTGAATTATAGGGGTCTCAGAAGAAGAAGAGAAAAAAAAGGGACTGAGAAAATATTTGAAGAGATTATAATTGAAAACTTCCCTAATATGGGACAGGAAATAATCAATCAACTCCAGGAAGTTCAGAGTCTCATACAGGATAAATCCATGGAGAAAAATGTCGACACATATTAATCAAACTATCAAAATTAAATACAAAGAAAAAAGTATTAAAAGCAGCAAGGGAAAAACAACAAATAACATACAAGGTAATCCCCTAAGGTTAACAGCTTCACTTTCAGCAAAAACTCTGCGAGACAGAAGGGAGTGTCAGGACATATTTCAAGTGATGAAAAGGAAAAACCTACAACCAACATTACTCTACGAAACAAGGATTTCATTCAGAGTCGACAGAGGAATTAAAAACTTTACAGAAAAGCAAAAGCTAAGAGAACTCAGCACCACCAAACCATCTTTACAACAAATGCTAATGGAACTTCTCTAGGCAGGAGACACAAGAGAAGGAAAAAACTTACATAAACAAACCCAAAACAATTAAGAAAATGGTAATAGGAATGTACATATTGACAACTACCTTAAATGTAAATGGATTAAATATCCCAACTAAAAGACATAGACTGGCTGAATGGATAAAACAACAAGATCCATATATATGCTGTTTACAAGAGACCAACTTCATACTTAGGGAAACATACAGACTGAAAGTGAGGGGAAGGAAAAAGGTATTCTGTAAAAATGGAAATAAAAAGAAAGCTGGAGTAGCAATTCTCATATCAGACAAAATAGACTTTAAAATAAAGACTATTACAAGACACAAAGAAGGACACTACAAAATTATCAAGGTATCAATCCAAGAAGAAGATACAACAATTGTAAATATTTGTATACCCAAAATAGGAGCACTTCAATACATAAGGCAAATGGT
Organism: Tursiops truncatus; assembly: GCF_011762595.2. Taxonomy (NCBI): domain Eukaryota; kingdom Metazoa; phylum Chordata; class Mammalia; order Artiodactyla; family Delphinidae; genus Tursiops; species Tursiops truncatus. The sequence continues at coordinate 127,743,096 of NC_047037.1, read as the reverse complement.
AACAGCAATAAAAGTGGAAATCGACAGTAACACAACCATAGTAGCAGAGTTTAACACCCTACTTTCACCAAAGACAGATGATCCAAAATTAAAATAGATAAGGAAACACAAGCTTTAAATAATACACTAAACAAGATCGACTTAATTGATATTTATAGGACATTCCATCCATAAACAACAGAATACACATTTTTCTCAAGTGCTCATGGAACATTCTCCAGGATAGATCATATCTTGGGTCACAAATCAAGCCTTGGTAAATTTAAGAAAATTGCAATCATATCAAGTATCTTTTCTGACCACAATGCTATGAGACTAGATATCAATTACATTAAAAAATCTGAAAAATTACAAACACATGGAGGCTAAAAAGTACACTACTAAATAACCAAAAGATCAGTGAAGGAATCAAAGAGGAAATAAAAAATACCTAGAAAAAAGTGACAATGAAAACATGATGACCCAAAACCTATGCAATGCAGCAAAAGCAGTTCTAAGAGGAAAGTTTATAGCAATAAAATCCTACCACAAGAAAAAGAAAAATCTCCCATAAACAACCTAAATTTACACCTAAAACAATTAGAGAAAGAAGAGGAAAAAAACCCAAAGTCAGCAGAAGGAAAGAAATCATAAAGATCACATCAGAAATATATGAAAGAGAAATGAAGGAAACAATAGCAAAGATCAATAAAACTAAAAGCTGGTTCTTTGAGAAGATAAACAAAATTGATAACTCATTAGCCAGACTCAACAAGAAAGAAAGGGAGAAGGCTCAAATCAATAGAATTAGACATGAAAAAGGGGAAGTACTGACACTGCAGAAATACAAAGGATCATAAGAGATTACTACAAGCAAATATATGCCAATAAAATAGACAACCTGGAGGAAAAGGACAAATTCTTAGAAAAGCACATCCTTCCAAGGCTGAACCAGGAAGAAATAGAAAATATAAACAGACAATCACAAGCACTAAAATAGATACTGTGATCAAAAATCTTCCAACAAACAAAAGCACAGGACCAGATGGCTTCACAGGCAAAATCTATCAAACATTTAGAGAGGAGCTAACACTTATCCTTCTGAAACTCTCCCAAAATATAGCAGAGGGAGGAACAATCCCGAACTCATTCTAAGGGACCAAAAACCAGGGACAGATGTCACAAAGAAAGAAAACTACAGGTCAATATCACTGATGAACACAGATGCAAAAATCTTCAACAAAATACTAGCAAACAGAATCCAACAGCACATTAGAAGGATCATACACCATGATCAAGTGTGGTTTATCCCAGGAATGCAAGCATTCTTCAATATATGCAAATCAATCAATGTGAAACACCATATTTACAAACTGAAGTATAAATACTGTATGATAATCTCAATAGTTGCAGAAAAAGCTTTTGAAAAAATTCAACACACATTTATGATAAAAACTCTCCAGAAAGTAGGTATAGAGGGATCTTACCTCAACATAATAAAGGCCATATATGACAAACCCACAGAAAACATCATTTTCAATAGTGAAAAACTGAAACCATTTCCTCTAAGGTCAGGAACAAGACACAGGTGTCCACTCTCACCACTTTTATTCAACATAGTTTTGGAAGTCTCAGCCACAGCAATCAGAGAAGAAAAAGAAATAAATGGAATCCAAATTGGAAAAGATGTAAAACTGTTACTGTTTGAAGATGAAATATTACACATAGAGAATCCTAAAGATGCTACCAGAAAACTACTAGAGTTAATCAATGAATTTGATAAAGTAGCAGGATGCAAAATTAATGCACAGAAATCTCTTGCATTCCTATACACTAATGATTAAAAATCTGAAAGATAAATTAAGGAAACACTCCCATTTACCACTGAAACAAAAACAATATAATACCTAGGAATAAACCTACCTAAGGAGGCAAAAGACCTGCATGCAGAAAACTATAAGACACTGATGAAATAAATTAAAGATGACACAAATAGATGAGGAGATATGTTATGTTCTTGGATTGGAAGAATCAGCATTATGAAAATGACTCTACTACACAAAGCAATCTACAGATTCAATGAAATCCCTATCAAACTACCAATGGCATTTTCACAGAAATAGAACAAAAAAATTCACAAATTGTATGGAAACACAAAGACCCCAAATAGCCAAAGCAATCTTGAGAAAGAAAAATGGAACTAGAGGAATCAGGCTCCTGGGCTTCAGACTATACTACAAAGTTGTAGTAATCAACAGTATAGTACTCCCACAAAAACATAAATATAGATCAATGGAACAGGATAAAAAGCTCAGAGATAAATCCACACACATGTTGTCACCTTATTTTTGATAGAAAGTCAAGAATATATAATGGAGAAAAGACAGCCTCATCAATATGTGTTGCTGGGAAAAATGGACAGCTACATGTAAAAGAATGAAATTAGAACACTCCCTAACATCATATACAAAAATAACCTCAAAATGGATTAAAGACATAAATGTAAGGCCAGACACCATCAAACTCTTAGAGGAAAACACAGGCAGAACATTCTATGACATAAATCACAGCAAGATCCTTTTTGACCCACCTCCTAGAGAAATGGAAATAAAAACAAAAATAAACAAATGAGACCTAATGAAACTTAAAGGCTTTTGCACATCAAAGGAAACCATAAACAAGACGAAAAGACAACCCTCAGAATGGGAGAAAATATTTGCAAATGAAGCAACTGACAAAGGATTAATCTCCAAAATTTACAAGCAGCTCATTCAGCTCAATATTAAAAAAACAAACAACCCAATCCAAAAATGGGCAGAAGACCTAAATAAACATTTCTCCGAAGAAGATATACAGATTGCCAACAAACATGTGAAAGGATGCTCAACATCACTAATCATTAGAGAAATGCAAATCAGAACTACAATGAGGTATCATCTCTCACCAGTCAGAATGGCCATCATCAAAATATCTACAAACAATAAATGCTGGAGAGGGTGCAGAGAAAAGGGAACCCTCTTTCACAGTTGATGGGAATGTAAATTGATACAGCCATGATGAAGAACAGTATGGAAGTTCCTTAAAAAACTAAAAATAGAACTACCATATGACCCAGCAATCCCACTCCTGGGCCTATATTCTGAGAAAACCATAAATCAAAGAGTCATGTACCACAATGTTCATTGCAGCACTAATTACAATAACCAGGACATGGAAGCAACCTAAGCATCCATCAACAGATGAATGGATAAAGAAGACGTGGCACATGTATACAATGGAATATTAGTCAGCCATAAAAAGAAACACATTTTTTTTTCTTGCGGTACGTGGGCCTCTCACTGTTGTGGTCTCTCCCGTTGCAGAGCACAGGCTCTGGACACGCAGGCTCAGCAGACACGGCTCACTGGCCTAGCCACTCCGTGGCATGTGGGATCTTCCCGGACCAGGGCATGAACCCGTGTCCCCTGCATCGGCAGGCAGACTCTCAACCACTGTGCCACCAGGGAAGCCCCTAGAAACGAAATTGAGTTATTTGTAGTGAGGTGGATGGATCTAGAAACTGTCATACAGAGTGAAGTAAGTCAGAAAGAGAAAAATAAATACTGTATTCTAACACATATATATGGAATCTAAAGGACAAAAAATGATGAAGAACCTAGGGGCAGGACAGGAATAATGAGGCAGACATAGAGAATGGACTTGAGGACATGGGGAGGGGGAAGGGTAAGCTGGGACGAAGTGAGAGAGTGGCATGGTCATATACACACTACCAAATGTAAAATAAGTAGCTTGTGGAAAGCAGCTGCATGGCACAGGGAGATCTGCTCAGTGCTTTTTGACCACCTAGAGAAGAGGGATAAGGGGGATGGGAGGGAGACTCAAGAGGGTGGATATATGGGGATATGTGTATATGTGTAGCTGATTTGCTTTGTTTTAGGACAGAAACTAACACACCATTGTGAAACAATTTTACTCCACTAAGGATGTTGAAGAGAAAAAAAGGTTGTGAAGATCAATCCAGATTAATTTCAGAATCAATATTATTTACATTTCTACATTTTTCAAAAGTCAAATTATACAGTATCTTACATATATCATAGCTAGGAATGTGTGTTGAAACAAATAACTCAAAAGAAAAATATATATATGTTTGTGCATATATTATCTATGTCTGCCTATCTATCTATCTATCTATCTATCTATCTATCTATCTATCATATCCTTGAGTACATTTAAGAGACAGAAACTGTTGAGCTACTGATTCAGCATTTTGTTTTATTTTTACAACTTATAAAATAGTTCTGTTACAAATTCAATTCAAAAAGTTGATGGTGTAGCCATGATAAAATCCATTCTTTCCTGTACTGCATATTTTACTATTATATGAAACCAGATAAATTATTGGGAAAAATTATTCTTTAATGACCTACATTTTATGATGTGGAAAAAATGTTTTGTATAAAAGAAAAATAGTCTTCCTAAACGATGGCATTCCATTGGAACAAAACCACAGGAACAATATATATTTCGGTGCAAATAAGAATTTAACCTTTGGGTTTCCCTGGTGGCGCAGTGATTGAGAGTCCGCCTGCTGATGCAGGGGACATGGGTCCGTGCCCCAGTCCGGGTAGATCCCACATGCCGCGGAGTGGCTGGGCCCGTGAGCCATGGCCGCTGAGCCTGCGCGTCCGGAGCCTGTGCTCCGCAACGGGAGGCCACAACAGTGAGAGGCCTGCGTACCGCAAAAAACAAAAGAAAAAGAAAAAAAAGAATTTAATCTTCATGTTGTTAACAGTCTTATTCCCCATGTAAATAATTAGATAACCCATTAATCAGTAGCAGTATCTCTACCTATTTGTTTCTTATATCAACCACAACTGGTGTATTAGTTTCCTACAGCTGCCATAGCAATGTACCACAGACTAGGTTGGTTCCTTCTGAGGATTCTATTTTGGGGGAATATCTGTTCAATGTTTCTGTTAGAAATTCAGAAATAGCAAATTTAAAACCACCAAATTAATAAATAGTATCTAGTAAGAGATTATTGTGTATAGAAAAACAGTTCATGAACTGGGAGCTTCCAAATTCAAAGACTAATATGAAGCTCAGAGGCATGAAGTTACATGACTGGTTTTAAAGTGAAAATGAGGAAGTTATTAACATTTTTAACAATTGGTTATAACAAGGGGTGTTCCTAAATGGCAGGGGATCGGTTAGAATGATTATTTCATACCAATTTTAGGAAGATGACTTAAGTTTCTTTAATGATTGTCAGAGGCATTTACAAAAAATAACCTAAGTTAAGTTTCCTTTATGTTCATGAAAAAAGCTAGATTTAGTTTTGCTTACATGACTTAGGTGGTTTTGTCTGTTCAGGGAAATCTCAATTTTGGTCTCTGTTTTTTATTTAATTTTAATACTTTGCTCCTAGTTACTGGTGAAAGCCAGCAACATTTGGCCTTCCTTGGCTTGTCTACTCCAAACTGTGTCCCCATCCTCACATGACATTCTCTCTGTGTCTGTCCTCACATGGTCCTTATAAGTGTCCTTATAAGGGCGCTAGTTATACTGGTTTAGGAACCCATCCTACTCCAGAATGACTTCATTTTAATTTAACTGCAAATGCAAAACTTATTTCCAAATAAGGTCAGATTCTAAAGTACTGGGAATTTGGACACCAACATATCTTTTTTGGGGCGTGGGCAGTGATTCAACACATAATTGCAAAAGTTTTGATTGGCACTGGTGTCAACTCTTCCAGGGATTTACACTGGGGACTTAATTGTAATTTTAGTTTATTTATTTAGTTAGTTTTTGCTTCTTAATTTCCATTTTTGTCTCCTTATATCATGGAGAAAAAAATGGAGGGTATTTTATTCCTATAGATGATTAAGTTATAGAATTTGGCTTCTTGAGGAAAAATAGGAAGCAGAGATTATTGCTACTCATTCCAAGATATGTCTTCCCAGATATGGGTATCAGAATGAAGAGTTGAGACACAGCATGGTGTGAATAAGCCTTAGAAGGAAATGAAGTGAGTCCAACAGAGACTTCCTGGGAAATAGCATTGTCAGTGCTAACCCAGGTGCCAGTATGGAGAGCCAGAAAGGAGATAGGAAGGACAATGCAGATTTCAGACAAAGGCACAAGGGCCTCATGGTTATGAATAAGCCTGAAAGAATAACCTTTTGTAAAGGTAGAATTTGGGGGATGAGAACCAAGTAAGTAATTGCACTCAGCTCTTAGGACATTATTGGGTCAAACAATGCTGACAAATAAAATAGGAACTTAGAAAAATTCTGAAATTACAACAGGCAGGCACATAAACCCTATAAAAAGTCCCAAAAGATTAAAAAACAGGATAAAAGTCAAGAGATTGACAAAACAGAAGTGAGAGGTAAACAACTTGGACAAGCTATCCTGTCACTAAAGAATGAGTTATGTGAAAAAAGAATGCATTCATCAGTCTAGATAGGTCAAAAAGGTGAGCAAAAGGGGGACCACAGATAATGAAAACTTATTGCCATCCCAGACAAGAAGCTACAAAGGCAGGAACCAATTCCATCCTGAAACCTGCAAATGAGAGCTAGCCCAGTGGGTTCACCTGCTGGAAAGACAAGGTCAATCTACAAGTACTCGAGGGCTTGCTGGAGGTGGAGATAGGAACGAGGATGAGCATGTGGAGTCCACACTGCTGTGGTAATTTTCATTCTGGCAATTAACCTGAGCAGTCTGGTTGACTCTTCATCTGCAGGGTGAGGTTGGGGAATGTAGTTTGAATGAATCCATGAGGATTCTCAAAGAGAGTAGAAGTAGTTTCTCTCCCCAAATGAAAAAAAGGAACACATTCCCACCAGGCAAGAGTGCACTAAAATTAGTAGCCTAGGGCTTCTCTGGTGGCGCAGTGGTTGAGAGTCTGCCTGCCGATGCAGGTGACTTGGGTTCGTGCCCCGGTCCGGAAAGATCCCACATGCCGTGGAGCGGCTGGGCCCGTGAGCCATGGCCGCTGAGCCTGTGTGTCCGGAGCCTGTGCTCTGCACCGGGAGAGGCCACAACAGTGAGAGGCCCGCGTATCGCAAAAAAAAAAAAAAATATATATATATATATATATTTATATAATAAATATATTAAAAATATATATATAATATATATAATATATATAAATATATATATTTATATATAATATATATATATTAGTAGCCTAATTTTGTATGCAGGTGTGATGGTGGCTCTCCCTCTTCTTGAGGATAGGCTTAAGATAGTAGGAAAATACAATGAACCGTAAAGAGATATAGGGTAGCTGATGTGAAGCTTCCCACCCGATACTCCAATCTCCAGCTAGCAGCTTCTCAGGACTCCCTGACACCCCATTAGCCTCATCATCTACCTGAACATGGTTCCAACTCACAGCCATATGAAGCATATGGTTAGGTCTTTGGGCAAGATGGCTTAGAGGTTGAGAATAGGTAGATATCTGGATTTTACTGAGGTAAAAAATGCCATGTATTGCCTTCTTTGATTAATGGAACACATGAAAATTATTGAGGAAGTATAAATGTAAGAAGAAGCTGTGTCAAGGAAAAATAATTTGCAACATTAATTTCAAATATAATTTTATTTCATTCATTTTTAAAAATATTTTATGTATTTTTTTTTGGCTGCGTTGGGTAAGTTGAGGCACGTGGGGTCTTCCTTGAGACGTGCTGGAGTCTTTCATTGTAGCGCAGGCTCTTTGTTGCAGCCTGTGGCCTTCTCTCTAGTTGTGGTATGTGGGTTTTCTCTCTCTAGTTGTGGCACATAGGCTCCAGCGCGCGTGAGCTCTGTAGTTTGTGGCACGTGGGCTCTCTCACTGAGGCGTGCGAGCTCAGTAGTTGTGGCACATGGGTTTTGTTGCCCAGCAGCATGTGGTGTCTTAGTTCCCCGACCACGGATCAAATCTATGTCCCCTGCAATGGAAGGCAGATTCTTTACCACTGGACCACTAAGGAAATCTCTTAAATATAATCTTAAAAGTTGATCTTTTTTCGAATGGAAGAACAAAGGGTGGAGTGGGTCATGTATGAGCTCTCTTGATATGTATCTTAAAACATATATGCCAAATCCATTACTTATAAAACATTTCTGAGCCTGAGAAAGGTTAAAACAAAAAAAAATCAAAAAATAAATTCAATGCTATTGCTGTATGTATATTAATAAATTAGCTTGACAAGGAGGATTAAAGAAATAAAGCAAAAAGCAAGTCAGTTTCGGTGAGAAATAACTATTACTGGTCAATGAACTGATTTTAAACTTTAAGAACAACAACAAACAACTTTAACATACATTTGGCATAAAAGGAAGGTCATGTATGCATATATGTTTCTATGAAAAGTGTCTTCAAAACTGATAATCGTAGTTAAATCAGGGACTCAAGGAAAAACTGAGTGACAGTGGTTCAGAAATAGGAGGAAGATATATATTTTACTACATGTCATTTTATATATGTTCAGTTTTATACAATGAACATGTATAAATCTATACAAATTATTAATAAAGCTAAAAAATTGAGTGAAAGTAGGGACGTTTAGAATGCTACCATATTATGATGACATTTACGCATATTTTCAAAAAAATCTTACCTGTTGAAAATGATGCATATTGAATATGTGTAATATCTATGTAATTCTAAGCACAGAAAATGAACTCAAGGATGCAGAGCAAAATTATAGTACTGATATCTCAGACTTAGATGTAAAGGGAGAAGAGAGGGGAAAGATGATTAAAGAGAAATTTGGTATTATCTACAGGATTTTAATTCTTAAAAAATTGATTGACAGTGTGTGAAAATGTTACCATTGGTGATTCTAGATGGTATGGATATGTTTATTTGTTTTAGTAAGCTTTGTGTATTGCTGTATTTTTAAAGCATTTGATAGTTAATATAGTTGACGTTACCCTCTATGGACCCATGTGGGAATATCTTTGAGCCACATCCCCAGTATCAAAATTAGGGTTATGCAGGCCATAACCTTTCTATTCTGCATACCTATCGAGAGATTTGCTCTCCAGAATGACACTATTCACCACTGCTCCTATATCCCTGAATTTTTACCAGTACATGACATTATCTAGTCTTTGTCTAAAAGGTGCAAAGTAAAATCTTGTTTTCATTTACATTGTCTCATTACTATGACACTAATCATCACTTAATGATTTTAAGCATCTCTTTATGTGCTTTTCTGGTTTCTTCTAAAAATAGTCTGCTCTGCCCATGAGTTTTGTTTTTTTTCCCTCCAGGGGCATCTTTATTTATTTCTTTGTTGATTTGTAGAAACCTAGCCTATAATATTTTACAAATTTCACATATATTCTGCCCTTTGGCTACCTGCCTCTTATCTTGTCTATTCTGTGAATCATTGACTAGAAATCTTTACTTTCTTGTAGCAAAAATGATCATTTTTTGCTTTATATTTGTGTTTTTGGTATTTTTTTTAAAGATATCTTTTCAGGACCTTGCCGCAAAGATATTCTATGACTTTTTCTCTATAAACTTACTATTTTACCACTTTCATTTAGGTCTTTAGTGGATCTAGAGACCACACTTGCATATGATGTTATGTAAGAATCCAGGTAATTTTTCTCTGTTTATAGTATGAATCCTCCTTAAATTGAGATCTGATTACAGCTATAAGTTAAAAAAAAAAAAAAAAAGAATTATAACAACATTGACAAAAGTATGGCATTTTCCATAAAAATCTCCTGCAAAGCCAAAATAGGTACAGAACAAAAAAAGGGGATTACTTGAAAGATTCAAACAAATGTACACCCTTGCCAAAATACCATTAGCCAAGCGTCACTGTTTTATATTTGATATTCTAGAATTATAGACTATTAGGAAAACCTCAGACTTAGCTAGCAGAAGCTGTTGGCAGGCATGAGGTTTCTCTTGTATCTAATGGTTTTCATGTGGAGGTTGACTGATAGCTGGAAAAGGAAAACCTCTTTCTGATAAGGTACAAACAATTGTTTCAAGCACTCTGACTTCACCTTGACCGTTTCCCAGTGATTTATTCCAATGCATAAATAGCTTCAGCTTAGACAACCCTTCACCCCTGGCTCTCTGGCCTCAATTCCTTCACTATTTATATCTTTAGAGGCTGGCACCACTTGTTCATGTAACAATGCAACAATGACTCCTAAACTGAGATCTTTTTATCTTCTGCCTAACCTCACAAAAAATGCTGACGTTCAGAGTGTAGTACAGTAGACAGACGATCCATCAAGTCCGTCGTGCTGGCCGACTGGCTGACTTCTGCGTGGATGGAATTCAAAGACTTGCCAAATAAATAAATATAACAAAAAACACATCCAAAATTAGACATACCCCTAAATAAGTTATTATAGGTAATTTGCCAAGAGTTTTCTTCTCTCTCCCAGATTGCCTGCTGTTTAAGGTCAATACATTATGCCTAGCAGAGGCTAGCATCGGTTCATTCCACTCTGCCTGATGCACTTCCATGCCTATCACAGCAAGCCTAATGTAATCCGTTTGGATTTATTGAAGGATTTCTGTGACAAACCTGCCAGAGCTTCTAGCCCTTTTTTCACAACCACTGTTATCTCCTCTTTGAGTCCTGAGCACAGTTTATCTTTCCTCAGAAAGACAGATATGGAGGCTGTTAAGGGGTACACACTCTCTAGCCAAGGATGAAAAATCAAGTCCAAACACTAACTCAAATGAGGATTTATTTTGCAAGTTCTCAGCTACTGGGTCAGTCTGTCTGATTTCTAAATAGTTCCTGCTTTTGTTAAGGAAATTTCCTGCTTTGAAGAAAACAGTAGAGGGTAGGAAAGCTAGGTGGGATGAGGGGCAGAAACTTGGATTGGAAATAACTGATAAAGAGATGTCTTTCCTTTCAAAGCCAACCAAAAGGAAGCTTTTGTTGTTGTAAAACTAGTCTAATGTCAATTAAGCTTAAAATGATTTACTTTTAGGAGAATACAAACCGAAGGAATTTGCTAAGAAGCTTTAACAGTTATAGCTCTATTAAAAAAAAGATAAATAAATACACCCCTGTTGTATAAGTTAAACATGAAATATTTCAGCTCTAATTCTAGTTGATCCTAGAGGCGCATGATCAAGTGTGGACCTTGGATGTCGCACACTGAAGTTTAACTCTTTCTCTACACAGACCAGGACAAAATTTAGTAACAACACACACATCTGGGGCTCAGAAGTCTAACAACCTTTCCTGTCTTGAGCATTGCCAGGAATTGGAATTGAGGACTAAACAGTTTCCAAACGTGTCTGAATGGTTAAATTAACATCACAAAGCACCAGCTTGAAAGCAGATATAAATCCTACAAGTGAATCTCCTGCCACACCTCAGTGGATTAACTTGATTTTTAAAATTACTTTTTCCCTTTTCACATGCAAGAAAACTGTAACACAGAGAGGTGCAGAGAGCAGGCTGGGTCCATGTTATTCTATTCATCCTACAGATGAGAAAACTCAGGCTTAAGGAGGTTAAATATATTGCTCAAGTTCACCTATCTAATGTTTTTGGTTTTTTGGAGACTATGAATATATCTAGTTTAATAAAGATGTGTCCCAATAGCCTTAACTATCAGAAACTTCCTTCTCTGAGCACAAAGTGAAGGCATAGGACTGTCCTTGCAGGCTGACATTTGTACAAGCTAGAGCTGACTATTGCTGGCCCTTCAGCTGCCAGCTCTTTCTGCCAGCGTTGCTGGGTCATGAAGGTGTTTTGCCAACTTATAATAAGTGACTGAACTAGATCAGAAGACAGCTAAAGAAAGTCTAAACCAGGGAAGTGGTAACAGGAGCAGAACCGAGTTAGATTTGAGAAGTGTTTTGGAAACAATATTTGGTACTGACCAGAGGTCAGCTTTCATCATACGCTCACATCCTCTTTGGGAAATATCTTGTGGTTTGTGGGTATCAGCTCCAGAGGTACCACTTCATATTATTTACACTCATATGATCTATAAGTGAGTGTTTAAGAAATCGTTCCCAGTAATATTTGATCTATAAGTATTAATAATAAACTTTCAATTGTTTTCTAGATGCATAGATTTTATGACCAAACTAAACAATGGCTGGATTTCTGCTTTAGACAAATGAAATATCAGAAGACTAGACTATATGCTCCCTGATGTGTCTTAGTGATATAACTCTTGATGAACACAGCCCTTGACAAAGCCTACTAGCCACATCACTGTTGCACTAGTCCGGCTGTCAGCTTTTTTTGTTGTTGTTGGCAGTTACTAGATTATTCCCAAAGTGTTCAATGACTTTAAAAGCCATTCCCTTATCATGTAACCATTACAGTTATAACACAGCAAACACACTCTACTAGGACTATCTTGTTGAACATTAATTGTGCAATCATTGTAAAAATCAAGACACCTGTGGAGGTGAGTGTTCCCTTCATCCATCCTCTTTTTAGCAGCATCTTCATCCTCCTATTGAAAAAGAGCTTCTTACATGTGACATCATCATTATACAATTAATTATACAATTAATCTTCATTATTCTCGGATTTTGTTATTACAAATTTTAGAGCATACAAGCCCAAATATTAAGAACTGACTCTATTTGTTTTATAGATAAAAGCAGGATTTTCTGTTTTGCAAAACAGATTTCTAAAACTGTATCATAGAATAAGTACTATTAAAAACGGTTGAGGGCTTCCCTGGTGGTGCAGTGGTTGGGAGTCCGGGAAGATCCTGGCACGTGGATCTTGTATGCTCTAAAAAGTCCCCCCACAAACACTGAAGTAGCAAATACTGAACTATTGCTTCTAAGGGATATACAAGGTTAGATTCTCCCAAGCCTCTGCACACAACATTGTCTTCAGCCTAAACACCATTTCCACCACTATCCTAGAACGTTTCTTTCTTAAGCTGAAATGGTGCAAAGTGAAAAAGCAATTACCTTAGGACACATCTTGCTAATGTATGAACAAAATAAATCAAGATAAAACACAGATGCTCAGACACAGTTTAGAGCTATGGCAGCTTGATGCTTAGATGCTGAGTGTAGTTCCAGGGAAGGAGCTTGGCGATGCCACTCTCACTGCTCTAGGCATCGGTTATGGTGCCGTTGGCCACAGGTTCAATGTTAATGAACCAACAATATGGCACATCCAGAAAAAGGAAGAGGAAATTTGTGATCTGTTTGTGAGGCCACAAGAGAAAGAGTGAAATTAACACCCAGACGCAAGATAAAGCACGGGAACCAAGGAAAAGTGACCTAATCTATGGATTTGTGACCTGATCACCAAGAAAAAAGTGTAGTGGACAAGTCTGCTGTGAGGCTGAAAGCCAAAGAAATTTCTGGCTACGTCATGTCACCCATGGTCACAGTAAACCCTCCTTGACTAGTACTGGGAAGCTTGCACATTTCAAAAGGTGTTTATGTTGTGAAATCATTGAACTTGCAGGAGGGACAGATTTTGCAGATCAGGAAAATGAAGAAGAATTTAAAAAAAAGAAAACCTCCTCTGCATTAAGAAGAAAGAGGGTTTTGTGAAAGAGCAGGTCTTCTACTCTGATGAGACAGGCTAGTTTCAGGAAGATATTGACAAACAAATAATATGCAGGTTTCCCCCGCTTTTCAAAGTTCACTTTATTTAAATAAATAAATAAATAAATAAAATAAAAACACAATAATGCAAAAAAACCAAAACATGGCACTAAATAGAACAGGAAAAGGGCAGTTGTTTCCTGAAACAGAGCTAAAACACCTTGTTTTCCCTCAGCTGGGAACCTTCGCATCAGGTGACTCAATTCTTTGTCACTCAGTGCACATCGGCGAACGACCATGAAAGATCGGTAGGTATTGAGTTGGAGTTACAAATAAATTTGAGTGAGCAGGCAAATTTGTATTTAAATTTAACTGTTTAAAATGGCATCCAAGAGTAGTACTGAAGTGCTACCTAGCCCTTTATGCTAGGCACTTTATGCCCCTTCGCTTTTACAAAAGGTCTACATTAGTACCTCTTTTGGTTAGCTGAAATAAATCTGAAGAGGATTTTCACTTTTATGAAAAAAAGGTGAAAATAGGGTTCAACTTTTGTTTTGCAGCAAGCTGTTCAAAGCATGCACCCAGAGCCGGGGAGCGGCTGGGCTCGTGAGCCATGGTCGCTGAGCCTGCGCGTCCGCGGAGCCTGTGCTCCGCGGTGCCTGTGCTCCGCGGCCAGAGAGGCCCGCGTACCGGAAAAAAAAAAAAAAAAAAAAAAAAACACAAAAAACGGTTGATTCCGTAATAAAATAAATACTACAACAAATACATAATTTAAAAAATTAAAATCACCCAATTTCATAAAACACTGGGTGAAAGAAAATTAAACTTTTAAAAACTAATTTCCTCTGCTGGATTGCTCAAAGCTGTTGAAATAATAATCTGTAAAGACAAATTGTACTTATCTTTGTCTGAAGTCTTTTTAATACCTGTGTGCTGTGGAATAGTAAAAAAGATTTCTCAATACTTTTTGTGGACAAAGCATCATTTTAAACACTTTTCTATATTAACACACTTGATCTTCACAGTGACACTGTGAGGATATGGCTTATTTATTAGACCATTTTCAAGATGAGGTAATTAAAGCAAAGAAGTGTAAAGCATCTTGCCCAAAGCAACAACTAGCATTGATTAGAGCCCAAAAAAACTGGCTTTATTCTGTACTCTAAATATTATATTTTACTAAATATTTTTAAGAAAATAATGTCCTAAACATGAAGGATCAAACATGGATCTTAGAGCTCAAAATTCAAGGTCTTTTGTAATTTGACCTTGACCCATCTGTGCAGGTCAAGGACAGGTCCCTTTTCCCTTAAACAACTTCACTTCAGTAAAACCATTCATTCACTGACCAAGTCTCATGCTTTCTGCCACTGCCCACCTGCCACACTCAGGTGCTAAGCATCCTTTTCTCCAGCAATTCAATTCCAATTACTCAGTGAAACCTCTCCAGACCTTTCCAACAAAGAGAAGGGGAAAAAACAACTAATATCTGTTGTGACACCTTACTACTGTCACTTGTTTTAATTGCAATGTGGAGAATGGCTGGAAGAGGGAGTGGAGTGTATGTAGGGATTTATTAGGTTCAGAGATTTGCTTAGTAGCCCTATCTTGAGTATATATTCTGATTTTCTAACCATACTCCTTGAAGACTGGGGTAAAGGATTCTGTTTATTTCCCCTGTAAGATATGGAACCATATTTTAGTGATAGGAAAATCACTGCCCATAAAAATGTAATACACATTTTGTTATTGTATATATTAGAAAGCCAAAATAAAGTGAATATATGTTTTAACCAAAAAATATGCTTACATATACAAGTGTCTTTTTGTTGAAGTTTTTAATACCTCCTTGAAAATGTAGTATTTAACTTGGAAAGAAATAAATGATCAATTGAACACTTTCTTTCTTTCTTTCTTCTTTCTTTCTTCTTTCTTTCTTTCAACAATAAACATGAAATAATGCTTGTTAAACAAAATATAGTGGAAAAAAGAGTTCTTAAGTGTGTGTCATTTGAAGCTAAGCATGAGCTAACAGATTTTGAGTAATCTTTCACCCTTTCATGTAAAGAGAAAAAAGATATATTTTAGAGCAAGTCAGAATTGGACACCTGTAATTTTCATCTGCTTTTGGAAATAAGCCAACTATAAGAGAAGATATTGAAAAAGACTTGGATAGTGATCAAATTTGCATCCACAACAAAGGCATATACATCTGGCCAGAATTTAAACTTAATAAAATTTGATAAATGTCTTTTTCCTTCCTGCATTTAGGAAGAAGTGGCAGTTTATCATCCATAAATATGTATTTGGCTCATTTTTCTCACTTTTATTGTACATGTAGAAAATGTATACTTCCAGTTGAGTAGACAGAGGCACTTCTTTTACCTAGCATGGATTGGTCTTTATTCTGGACGTGAATTTCCCTTCACTAAGATGAGACGCACCATGAAACTTGGTGTCAAAGAGGTCTGGGTTCCAGCTGTACCTTCCAGATGAAGGTCAATGAGATAACTCCTAATCCCTCTGTATTAGTGCTCTTTGTTGCTGAAATAAATTACTACAAACTTAGTAATTTAGAACAACACAAATTTATTCTTTTACAATTCTCGAGGTCAGAAGTTCTAAACTCAAAGCATTGGCAGGGCTGCATTCCTTCTGGAGACCATAGGGGAAGATCTAGTCCCTGGCCTTTTCCTGTCTCTGGAGACCACCTGCCTTCTTTGGCTCATGGCCTCATCCTTCATCTTCAAGTCCAGCAGCACAACATCTTCAAATTTATCTCCCTTAACCTCTGCTGCCATCACATCTCCTTCTCTAATTCTTCTTCCTCTTTCTTTTATAAGGACCTTTGTAATTACACTGGCCCCCCCCAGCTAATTCAGAATAATCTTTCCATCTGAAGACCCTTAAGTCACATACATTTTTGCCAGGCAAGGTAATATATTGACAAGTTCCAGTGCTTATGTGGATATCTTTGGGAAGACATTATTCTGTGTACTAGACTATCTGAGTCTCCTTTTCATCATATATAAAATGGGCACCATAAACAGTTATTCACATACACGGTTGAAATGAACTCAACATACAACTTGGCAGATAGAGGACACTCAATTCCACAGAATTATTGTGTGAGAGTATGTGCAGTGATGGTTTATTTATCTTACATTGTCTCAGAATAAAGTATTCTACTGATAAACACTTTCTATATGTTTAATATTTTAAGCTCTTAATTTTATATATTTATTGTAATGATTTTAGAAGGGGAAGCTAAGTTATATTACCATTTCTCTTAGTCTATAACATTGTAAAGAGAGGATAAAACTTTAGAATCAAATAAACATGGGTTTAATCTGTTCCCTCACTTATCAGCTGGGTGGCCCTCAGCTACTTACTTAACTCCTCTGAGTTTTCTTCCATTTTTTAAAAACAGAAATAGTAGCATTTATGCCTTAGGGAGGATTGAATTAGGAAAGAAAAATCTATATTAGTTTCCTAGGGCTGCTGTTAACAAATTACCACAAACTTGAAGGTTTAAAAAAACAAAATTTACTCTATCACAATTCTGGAGGCCAGAAGTCTGAAATCAAGATGCTGATAAGGTCATGTTCTAGGGGAGAATGCTTCTTCCAGCTTCTGGTGTTCCTTGGCTTGCGGTAGCATAACCAGTCTCTGCATCCATCTTCTTTGTGTACTTTCCTGTGTCCTCTCTTCTTATGAAGACATCAGTTATTGAATTTAGGACCCATCCTAAATCCAGGATGATCTCATCTTAAGGTTCTTAACTAATTACATCTGTAAAGATCCTATTTCCATCTAAGGTTACATTTTGAGATTCTAGGTGGATATGAATATGGGGGAGGCACTGTTCAGCTCACTACAATGTCTTTAACACAAAATGTTTTCTTTGTTGTTTTCCTTTTATTATCTAAATCTTATTACCTTGAATCATAGCACTCCACACTTTATTTATTCAATAAATAATGATTGCAATGGACTCAATGATTATGTCCTATAAAATTCATATTTTGAAACCCAAATCCCCAAAGTGATGGTATTTAAAGTTGGGGCCATTTAGAGGTAATTAAGTCATGAGGGTGGAACCTACATAAATGGGATTAGTGCCCTTATAAGAAGAAGCCAAGGAGCTAGCTAGTTTTTTTCCCCATCATATTAGGAACCTGGAAGAGGGCTCTCACCAGAACCCAACCTGGCTGGCACTCTGATATTGGACTTCCAGCCTCCAAGACTGTGATAAATAAATTTATGTTGTTTATAAGCCACTTAGTTTATGGTGTTTTGTTGTAACTGCCTGAACAGACTAATACACGTAGTAAGTACCAGCAGCTAAAGGCCCTGTGCTCAAATTTTCTTAATTTTTCCAAAGCTAAATTACCTCAGATTACTCCTTTTCTCTTGCTATTTTTCATGTCCTTCATTGCCCTCCGATTTCACAACCCTCCTTTCCAGATTTTGGTTCTTGCTGTCTTAGTCTGTGAACTTTGTGTTGCCTGGAGGAATGTGTCTGTTCCACACCTCACATGGGTTCCTTGGCTAAGTATGGCCTCTGGCTTAGTTTTTATAACAGAATTTCTTCTCCTGTCATCAGCCCCGCACTAATTATTAGGTCCTATCTTAACCTCTTGGGCTGGATTCCTGTCTTGATATGTATAAAGAGAGATGCAAAGAATTAAGCATACTGGTGATTTAGAAAGGGAGTCTGAGAGGTGAAAACACCTGGAAGAAGGGTTATAAAGGTAAGGGTACTCATCACAGGGAGCATCAAATGTAGGGACCCAGAGAGGGGACAGAGTACTGTATGTTGAGGGAGATACAGGTGTTGCTTTTGGTGCCATGGAAGTAAATGAGGTGAAAGCAACAGGCTTGTGCAATTTCATGAAGACCTTTATATGCTGTGTGAAGAGGAATGTCACCTGCCATATCAGTAAAGAAAGGATTTTGCTGCCATCAAGCCCTCAGCCAGTGGAACTGCCCCCGACTGTGTACTCTGAGGAGACTTAGGATGGGAAAGAACAGAATACTCGTCCTAGATAATTAAGGTTCACTAGATAATTAAGGTGCATATCAAAGGAAAGATTTCAGTGAGCCCAGACAATTGCATCTTCTCATACATAGACAAGTGCTAAATTCATTAACTTGAGATGTCTGGTTTTCTTTAATTAACAGTAATATTTTGATGTTCTGGCTACTTGGGTTTGTTTGTTTGTTTTTGCAAAAACTTCTATATATTCTGGCTCCTTCCATACCTCTTTGGAGGAGTCCCTCAGAGCTATCTGAGAGGTTGTCTTCCAGGATTAAGTCCTCAGGAAGTCTGCCAAATAAAACATAATTCTCAACTATTAGGTTGTGCTTTTTTTTTTTTTTTTTTCATGGTCTCCACCTCTCAGTAAGCCCTTGGAGGTGTTAGCTGTTTTTTTGTACCTAGTGGCCAAGCAGGTATATAATCAGAAAATCTACAGCAAGAGATTACTTTGGAAAAGGGGCTACCTGATACAGATTACTGTAGTATTGCTGATGAGAAATGTTGACCCAAAGCTAACTATTGGAATGAAATGGGGATTCCAAGCATATGAGACCTGCCTTTATGCAGGTCTAGCACTTGGAAATCTAGCACTTGTGATAGGCATTAAACAAGTACTTATCTAAATATTTAACAAACTCCTTGATTCTAAGACATATATTGCTCTTTCTTCTGTTGTAACATCTCTGAAATGACAAGGCATCTTACGATCACTGATGGCCTGCCAGTAATTGTGATGTAGTAGTTATAATTAATTGACTATGCAAAGACATTAAAAATTCCAGAATGGGTGACAGGATCCAGGAACGGGCAAGAGTGAAACACTTTTTTAAGAGACACTACACCATCAACATTCCTGATGACACAGAAAAAGTTATTGTGTGGGCAAATATAGACACCAACCATTCTGACTTGAAAAGTATTTCAAATTATTTGGGCTCTGAGTGAATATAAAGATGTTTTATAAATACTTTAATCAATGTCTTTGTTCTTTTCTACTTTTGCAAAAGAGAGGGGAATATTATAAAAAAGATAGGTGTATATATGGCTAAAGAGGTCTTTTAATAAGTATAAAATCAAAATTCCAAGTTATAAAAATGGAAATGCCATAGTTTAATTGGCAATGTTTTTTTCTAAATAATGTTTCTCAAAAGGAATAGATTTCAATTTGATGAAGCACGGCAATAATGATCACAATTGCATTTGTGTTGTAAAGAGGTATAGAATGAAATGAAAGTCTAAAATGGAGAAATAATAAACTTAGTCTTATAATTTAAGAAGGGTTATCCTGAGGACGTGGCATTAACATATTGATTGCAGACTTCTGGCTTCCAGAACTGTGAAAGAATAAATTTCTTATTTTAAACTACCAAGTTAGTGGTAATTTGTTACAGCAGCCACAGGAAATTAAATGCCTAGGGTGAGAAGAGAAGCAGGACTGGGTTTGAATGAGAAACTCCAACATGTAAAATCCTCTATAAATGGAAAAGTTGACAAAGAAGGAAGAAATTAACAGAAAAAGAGAAGTGTGGTGTCATGAAAGCCAAGGATAAAATGCTTCCAAAGGGAGGGAGTTGACAACTGTATCAAAAATTGCTGAACTATGAAGTAACATGACTCTAAATAGTGATCCTGGATTTAGCTACATGGAGGATATTAGGACCCATATAAATATAAAACAGGATGTGTAACAGGAATTAAGTTTTACAGAGTATCTCCCTGAGTATTATTCCCTTCCCCTTAGTAACAACTCATGTTTATGACTTACTTATAACAAATAAAATGTGATGCTTTGTGACTTCTAAACTAGTTCATAAAAGATTACTCTCACTTTGCTTGTTGGAACTCTTGTGCAGGAGTCTTGAGCTGCTATGCTGTGAGGAAGCCCAAACATTCCTTGCAGTGAGACCATATGGAGAAGGAGAAAGCCTGTAACTACATGAAAAGAGGCTTTTAACCAGACTCCAGCTGACTGAATATCATAAGAGACTCCAAACCAGAACCAACCAGGTGAACCCTTTCTCCTGACTTGAAAGAGCTGGAGAGAAAATAAAGTATGTTTCTATATTAAGCCACTGGTAATTCATATGGGAATAGTAATCAAAACATGAGATAAACAGTTAAGTGATGAAAGACAATATGCTTCCATAGTATGAATCTGTTCAAAATAAGCAAAAAAAGAGAATTTCAGAGCTGCATTGAATCATTTAATTTTGCTGAGACAAATTTATACTTGAAAAATTTTCATACCAAAGTTTCTGTCACATTTCATTCTGGGATGTATCAGAAGGTTGTTTTATTTTCTCATAAAATTAACAGTGGATAGAACTTACACACACAACTTAATATTTTTTTAATATCTTTATTGGAGTATAATTGCTTTACAATGGTGTGGTTGTTTCTGCTGTATAACAAAGTGAATCAGCTATACATATACATATACCCCCATACGTCCTCCCTCTTGCGTCTACCTCCCATCCGCTCTATCCCACCCCCCTAGGTAGACACAAGGCACCAAGGTGATTTCCGTGTGCTATGCGGCTGCTTCTCACTAGCTATCTATTTTACATTTGGTAGTGTATATATGTACATGTCACTCTCTCACTTCATCCCAGCTTATCCTTCCTCCTCCCTGTATCCTCAAGTCCATTCTCTACATCTGCGTCTTTATTCCTGTCCTGCCCCTAGGTTCTACAGAACAATTTTTTTTTTTTTAGATTCCATATATATGTGTTAGCGTACTGTATTTGTTTTTCTCTCTCTGACTTACTTCACTCTGTATGACAGTCTATAGGGCCATCCAACTCACTACAAATAACTCAATTTCATTTCTTCGTATGGCTGAGTAATATTCTATCCTATACATGGACCACATCTTCTTTATCCATTCATCTGTCAATGGAGAATTAGGTTGCTTCCATGTCCTGGGTATTGTAAATAGAGCTGCAATGAACATTGTGGTACATGTCTCTTTTGAATTATGGTTTTCTCAGGGTATATGCCCAGTAGTGGGATTGCTGGGTCATATGGTACTTCTATTTTTAGATTTTAAGGAATCTCCATACTGTTCTCCGTAGTGACTGTATCAATTTACATTCCCACCAACAGTGTAAGAGGGTTCCTTTTTCTCCAAACCCTCGCCAGCATTTAGTGTTTGTAGAATTTTTGATGATGGCCATTCTGACTGGTATGAGATGATACATCATTGTAGTTTTGATTTGCATTTCTATGAAGATTAGTGATGTTGAGCATTCTTTCATGTATTGGTTGGCAATCTGTATGTCTTCTTTGAAGAAATGTCTATTTAGATCTTCTGTCCGTTTTTGAATTCAATTGTTTGTTTTTGTGATATTGAGCTGCAAGAGCTACTTGTATATTTTGGAGATTAATCCTTCATCGGTTGCTTCATTTGTAAATATTTTCTCCCATTCTGAGGGTTGTATTTTCATCTTGTTTATCATCTACTTTTCAGTGAAAAAGCTTTTAAGTTTCATTAGATTCCATTTGTTTGTTATTTTTTTTTTAATTTCCATTTCTCTAGGAAGTGGGTGGAAAAGGATCTTACTGTGATTTACGTCATAGAATGTTCTGCCTTTGTTTTCCTCTAAGAGTTTTATTATGTCTGGCCTTACATTTAGGTCATTAATTCATTTATTTTTGTGTATGGTGTTAGGGAGTGTTCTAACTTCATTCTTTTACATGTAGCTGTCCAGTTGAACCATCACCACTTATTGAAGAGGTTGTCTTTTCTCCATTGTATATTCTTGCCTCCTTTGTCAAAAATAAGGTGACCGTATGTGCAGGGGTTTATCTCTGGGCTTTCTATCCTGTTCCATTGACCTATATTTCTGTTTTCATGCCAGTACCAAACTGTCTTGATTACTGTTGCTTTGTAGTATTGTCTGAAGTCAGGGAACCTGATTCCTCCAGCTCTGTTTTTCTTTCTCAGAATTGCTTTGGCTATTCGAGTTCTGTTGTGTTTCCATACAAACTGAGAAAATTTTTGTTGTAGTTCTGTGAAAAATGCCATTGGTTTTTGATAGAGTTTGCACTGAATCTGTAGATTGCTTTGGGTAGTAAAATCATTTTCACAATGTTCACTCTTCCAATCCAAGAACATGGTATATCACTTCATCTGTTGGTATCATCTTTAATTTTTTCATCAGTGTCTTATAGTTTTCTGCATACAGGTCTTTTGTCTGCTTAGGTAGGTTTATTCCTAGGTATTTTATTGTTTTTGTTGCAATGTAAATGGGAGTGTTTCCTTAATTTCTCTTTCAGATTTTTCATCATTAGTGTATAGGAATGCAAGAGACTTCTGTGTATTAATTTTGTATACTGCTACCTTACCAAATTCATTGATTAGCTCTAGCAGTTTTCTGGTAGCCTCTTTAGGATTCTCTATGTATAGTATCATGTCATCTGCAAAGAGTGACAGCTTTTCTTCTTCTTTTCTGATTTGGATTCATTAATTTATTTTTCTTCTCTGATTCCTGTGGTTAAAACTTCCAAACTATGTTGAATAATAGTGGTGAGAGTGGGCAACCTTGTCTTGTTCCTGATCTTAGTGGAAATGGTTTCAGTTTTTCACCATTGAGAATGATGCTGGCTGTGAGTTTGTCATATATGGCCTTTATTATGTTGAGGTAAGTTTTCTCTATGCCCACTTTCTGGAGGGTTTTTATCATAACTTGGTGTTGAATTTTGTCAAAAGCTTTTTCTGCATCTATTGAGATGATCATATGGTTTTTATCCTTCAGTTTGTTAATATGGTGTATCACATTGTTTGATTTGGGTATACTGAAGACTACTTGCATTCCTGGGATAAACCTCAACTGATCATGGTGTATAACCTTTTAATGTGCTGTTGGACTCTGTTTGCTAGTATTTTATTGAGGATTTTTGCATCTATGTTCATCAGTGATATTGGTCTGTAGTTTTCTTTTTTTGTGACAGCTTTTTCTGGTTTTGATATCAGGATGATGGTGGCCTTGTAGAATGAGTTTGGGAGTGTTCCTCCCTCTGCTATATCTTGGAAGAGTTTGAGAAGAATAGGTGTTAGCTGTTCTCTAAATGTTTGAGAGAAATCGCCTTTGAAGCTGTCTGGTATTGGGCTTTTGTTTTTTGGAAAATTTTTTAATCACAGTTTCAATTTCAGTGCTTGTGATTGGTCTGTTTATATTTTCCAGTTCTTCCTGGTTCAGTCTTGGAACATTGTGCTCTTCTAAGTATTTGTCCATTTCTTCCATATTGTCCATTTTATTGGCATATCGTTGCTTGTAGTAATCTCTCATGATTCGCTGTACTTCTGCAGTGTTTGTTGTTACTTCTCCTGTTTCATTTCTAATTCTATTGATATAGAGTATTCTCGGTTTTTTTCTTGATGAGTCTGGCTAATGGTTTATCAATTTTGTTTATCTTCTTAAAGAATCAACTTTTAGTTTTATTGATCTTTGTTATCATTTCTTTCATTTCTTTTTCATTTATTTCTGATCTGATCTTTATGACTCCTTTCCTTCTGCTAATTTTGTGGGTTTTTTCTTCTTCTTTCTCTAATTGCTTTAGGTGTAAAGTTAGATTGTTTATTTGAGATGTTTCTTGTTTCTTGAGGTAGGATTGTATTGCTATAAACTTCCCTCTTAGAACTGCTTTTGCTGATCCCATAGGTTTTGGGTCATCGTGTTTTCATTGTCATTTTTTCTAGGTATTTTTTGAGTTGCTCTTTGATTTCTTCAGTGAGCTCTTGGTGATTTAGTAGTGTATTGTTTAGCCTCCACGTGTTTCTATTTTTTACAGATATTTTTTCTCTACTTGATATCCAGTCTCATAGCATTGTCATCAGAAAAGATAACTGATGCAGTTTCAGTTTTCTGAAATTTACCAAGGATTAGTTTGTGACCCAAGATATGCTCTATCATGGACAATGTTCCATGAGCACTTGTGAAGAAAGTGTACTCTGTTGTTTTTGGATGGAATGTCCTATAAATATCCATTAAGTCCATCTTGTTTAAAGTATCATTTAAAGTTTGTGTTTCCTTATTTATTTTCATTTTGGATGATGTGTCCATTGGCGAAAGTAGGGTGTTAAAGTCTCCTACTATTATTGTGTTACTGTCGATTTCCCCTTTATGGCTATTAGGTTTGGGCTTATGTATTGAGGTGCTCCTATGTTGGCTGCATAAATCTTTGTGTTCCCGTGGATAAGGCTGGATCTTGTCTTTCTGTTGGGCAGGACTGCATCATGTGGTGTGTTTTGGGGTGTCTGTGAACTTATTATGATTTAGCCAGCATCTCTGCTAATGGCTGAGGCTGTGTTCCTGTCTTTCTAGTTGTTTGGCATAGGGTGTCCAGCACTCTGGCTTGAGGGTCATTGAGAGGAACTGGGTCTTAGCGTTGAGATGGAGATTTCTGTGATAGCTTTTGCCATTTGATATTACATGGGGTGGGAGTTTCTCTGGTGGACCAATGTCCGGAACTCAGCTCTCCCACCTCAGGTGCTCAGGCCTGACAACCAGCTGGAGCACCAAGACCCTGTCAGCCACATGTCTCAGAAGAAAATGGAGAAGAGAAAGGAAAGAAAGAAAGAAAAAATAAATTTATGTAAATAAAAAATTAAAAAATATTATTAAACATAAAAAAATAAAAAATTACTTTAAAAAAACAGAACGAAAGAAGAGAGCAATCAAACCAAAAAACAAATACACCAATGGTGACAAGCACTAAATACTATAGGAAAAAAAGAGAAACAACAACGGACAGACAGAACCCTAGGAGAAATGGTAAAAGCAAAGCTATACAGACAAAAATCACAGAAAGAAACATACACACACACACTCACAACAAGAGAAAAAGGAAATAAAATATTATATAAATATAAAGAAAAAAGGAAAAGAGCAACCAAACCAAATCTTTAAACAAATCTACCAATGATAATAAGCTCTAAATACTAAACTAAGCTAAACATAAAACCAGAAACAAATTAGATGCAGAAAGCAAACCCCAAGTCTACGGTTACTCCCAAAGTCCACTGCCTCAAATTTGGGATGATTCATTGCCTATTCAGTTATTCCAGAGATGCAGGGTACATCAACTTGATTGTGAAGATTTAATCTACTGTTCCTGAGGTTGCTGGGAGAAATCTCCCTTTCTCTTCTTTGTTCGCACAACTCCCGGAGTTCAGATTTGGATTTGTCCCTGCCTCTGCATGTAGGTCACCTGAGGTCATCTGTTCCCTGCCCAGACAGGATGGGGTTAAAGAAGCAGCTGATTAGGGGTCTCTGGCTCACTCAGGCCAGGAGGAGTAAAAGGTATGGCATGTGGGGCGAGCCTGCGATGGCAGAGACCAATGTGACATTGCAACAGCCTGAGGTGCACCATGTGTTCTCCTGGGTAAGTTGCCCCTGGATCACAGGACCCTGGCAGTGGTGGGCTGCACAAGCTCCTGGGAGGGGAGGTATGGATAGTCACCTGTGCTCATACACAGGCGTCTTGGTGGCGGCAGCAGCAGCCTTAGCGTTTCATGTCCATCTCTGGTGTCGTGCTGATACCTATGGCTCACTCCTGTCTCTGGAGCTCATTTAGACTGTGCTCTGAACCCCCTCTCTTCGTGCACTCTAAAACAATGGTCGGTTGCCTCTTAGGCAGTTCCAGACTTTTTCCCGTACTGTCTCCTGGCTAGCTGTGGCACACTAGCCTCCTTCAGGCTTTCTTCATGCAGCTAATCATAGTCGTCTCCCTGGGATCTGACCTCTGAAGCCTGAGACTCAGCTCCCAGCCCCCACCTGCCCTGGCATGTGAGCACACAAGCCTCTCAGGCTGGTGAATGCTGGTTGGCACTGATCCTCTGTGTGGGAATCTCTCCACTCTGCCCTCTGCACCCCTGTTGTTCTGCTCTCTTCCATGGTGCTGAAGGATCCCCCACCACCATCCCCTGTCTCCACCAGTGAATGCACTTCCTAGTGTGTGGAAACCTTTTCTCCTTCACAGCTCCATCCCAGAAGCGCAGGTTCCTTCCCTATTCTTTGTGTCTGTTTTTCTTTTTTGTTTTGCCCTACCCAGGTATGTGGGGAGTTTCTTGCCTTTTGGGAAGTCTGAGGTCTTCTGCCAGCATTCAGTAGGTGGTCTGTAGGAGTTGTTCCACCTGTAGGTGTATTTTTGATGTATTTGCGGGGAGGAAGGTGATCTCCATGTCTTATTCCTCTGCCATATTGAAAGCGTTAATTTAATTTTTAATTTTCATCACATACATAACATCATTCTTGAATTCGGGTTGACAAAACATAAAAAAATATTTTTTTGTACCAATCCCAAACCTAAATGGATGTTTATGCTAAATCTATAATCTCTTATCAAAATCCATTGAGTCTAAACATAATTCAAAATTCAGTTAAAAAAATATGTAACTCTTCTAACAGGATCTAAGGTAGTACCTCCCAATCTAATATAATAAAGTGATATAGCAAAATGTATTATATTCACACTAGTTTGGATAAATATAGACGACAAGTGACTTCATATCAGTTCACTGGTTTTCAGCCAAAAGAATTTGAAAAAAGATATGGTTTTCATGAAATTTTGGATTTTGGAATCTTGAATAAGTGATTGTGAACCTACACTTGTCCCCTCTACCCCTCCCCACCACCATAACTAAACAACTGAGCCCTAGTGTTGAAAACACATGTTTGTTCTATTATAAATTAATCATCAGCATACTCAAGGGGGCCCTTGAAATTGCTTGGCCGTTCCAAGTTTTTCTGGTCTCTCAAAATTTCAATCAAACTGTTTTTCTCTTTGTTTTTAGTAGTTGACTCCATGTCGTAATTTCTAATGAAAATAAAAGCAATTAAGAGGAGACTTTCTCATGTTTCTGATACTGAACATGACTCTTGCTATAATAAAGACATTTCCTATATCTCCTACTTAAGGCCAGTTTTACCTTATGCTTGTAATCCTATTCCCATCTACCTTCACAGGAATTTTATGCTACCGATTTGTCCTTTTATATATTAAACAAGATAACTCTTAGTTTTCTGTTTTGATTTTTGATTACTAGATGAGTGATGGTGACCTAGATAACCCTGGAACATTGAAAGATAAATAAACTTATGAGATTAAGTTTGTTTATGTGTTTGCATGTAGGTGGCTGAATGGATAGAGCTGGAACTATCAATTTATAAGTTATCTATCAAGGTTATTGAAAATTTTGACTTTTGACAAGAGGGAGCATATAGAGTGAAAAGCGAAGAGGATTTATATATGGGTCATGAGTTAAATAATCAGGAAGTTAGGACACTTTTGAAAGAAACTAATAAAAAGTGTCCAAAGAGGAGGAAAATCAAGGCACCACACTCCATACAGAAATTATACACAAACCTTCCAGAAATTTGACTGTAAAAGGGAAAGTTAGAGCTATAGAGTTGTAACTGGAGAAGAATGAGGGGAATATGTAAGGATTGTTTTTATTTATTCTTCTAATGTGGGAGAACACTATCATATGTTTACAAATATGTTCCTTTCAGGGAATCATGAAGTCCTAATTATGGTTATGGTCATAAAACTGATTATGTCCTATTATTAATTATGTCTTATTAATTAGTCTATAATTATAGTCAAGAAAGCTATTAAGTCCTATTAAATCTATTAGGCTGGGAGATTAGAAGTTGAATAAATCATATTTGTTGCCCTCAAAATTGTCACACACAAGTGAACTTGCTATCTAGCATTTTTGTTACAGAATTTTGTCACTGTACCTGTATGATTTTGGGTATAAATGCCCCTAAAAAGTGGTAAGGGAGAGAAAATTGAAGACATCTTAAGAAAAGAAAAAAAGGAGCAACATAGTTATAAACATTGTACTTCATTGTGTGATTTATGATCAAGGTCTAAGACACATTTGAAGTTACAGACAATGAAAAGGAAAACAATATAAAACAAGGTGCCAGATCAGTGTGGTTATCTCAAAAGAGTCTCCAAATGGACAGACTGCAAAAACCTCAAATCTTTTCTATTAGAGTTGTATGATTCAGGACATCCTCTTAAAATATTATTTTCGGCAAATAGATTATTAATAAGTGGGATTTTAAAAACAGTTTCATTATAAGAATCGCTTTATGAGATAAAATATAATATAGGAATCACAGGACTCAATATCATTACCCAATAGAACCCCTTCTAGTGAGGTGTGTACTCTGAATTTTTCCACCGTCTGTCTGTGGGATAGTCTAATACATTTTAAAAAATATATTACTGATCTCTGCTGACCTTAGACTTTTTTAATAATGTGTTACAAACAAAAACAATTTCAGGAAAATTGTTGTATGCAAATATTTCCCAGATTTCATAAGTGAATGTTCAAAATGTATGTTTTAATTTATTTCTTAGTTTGACAAATATTGCTTATCTTTGAATTTCAAACCTTCTGGAGTGAGTGAAATAATGGATTTCTTTTTTGTTATCTCTAAGGAAGGATAATTACCGTGTAATATATGATCTGTTTATTGTTTCTATGGATGTTATCTAACCTTAAAAGTGAGTGATCAGCATGAAGCAAAGCAGATGCTGAAGTATCTGGTTTGTGTCTGTAAGTGAGTGTCCAAGAGCTATAATGTCCTCACACAACTGTGGGTCATCGTCATGCCCACGGGCATTCTGCAAAGAGGCCCTTTGAGGCTGAAATCATTATCAGGCAATTATTTGGGAACTTTGAGATTAGAAAACAAAAACACATGAACTTTCTTATGTCTTTCATTTGGATTGTTCTGCATCATGCAAACAAAAACATAGAGACTGCAATGAATGATTATACCCAATTAAAGTATAAAACATTTAAGCTTTAGTTACCATGAATTGCAGATTTTATAGAAATTAACATTGAATTTTGTTTTCAAAGTTGATATGAATTTCACTTTTTCACTTTGTTAAGTTACTTGGGCTGGAACTGTGTTTTGTAGACGTTGGTATAGGGTTCTCTATAAGTATATAACTCTGATAGAATGTTAACACTGTATTATTGTATTATAATGATCTGTTTCTGTACCTGTCTTTCCACTATGAATTCTTCAGGGTATAATTTCCATCTCGTTGTATCCAGGTGCCTCGTGCATGTCTTGGCAAATACTAAGTCCTCAATAAAATTCTTCAGTAAAAGATAAGTGTTTTATGTATCTGTCCATTATAAATACATATCACATACTAAATAAATAAATAAATAAATAAGAAAGAGGAGACCTTTTCATTTACAATATATTTTTCATGTCTCTCAGGATCTGGAATGAGAACATACTTAATAAAATATATTTATCCTACATTTTACTTAATTGTAATGTTTACATTGCTTTCCTCATACCCAAATTCTAAAATAAACCTAAAATCAGTTCTTATCTTACAGTTGTATCAAGTGTAAATGTAGATTCATATATGTCAGCAAGTCAGTGGATGTCTAGAAAATAATTCATAAAAAAGTGTGTTTACAACTTTATATTTAACTTCAGTGAATTGTTAGTGTGAGTTTTCCTTAGTGCATTTCTTATAAAGTATGAGAGAGTAAATCTTCTTACAATTTCATATTTAAAGCTTGAGCTGTCTTAAGAACTGCTCTATATAATAATTAAATATAGCGTTAGGAGACATCATTACTACCTATTGCCTTTCACGGAAGATGTTAGTGAATTCAAACTGTGGATTTGAACTTATAACTTAATTCAATGATTATGTCTTTCTCAGAATGCCTTTACAGATAATATGCTCTATAGTACCTCGTAACAGTTTTTATTAATTGAGATATGACTTACATACATTTACAGGCACTACTGAACGGCTTGGTTAATTTTTATATTTGTGTATACCCATGTAATCAATGTCAAGAACTTTGACCAACCTTGAACCACCCAGATCAAGGTCTAGAACTTCTCAAGAACCCTAGAAGGCTTCTATATGTCTGCTCCCAGTCAGTTCTCCTCTCCACTATTGCACTGGAATAAACACACTGTCAATTACTTAAGTCAATTTTGTACTATATACGTGACCAAGGTGTTATTATAAATCTGAATTGCAGTTTTAGAATGCATAAGTAGAACAAACTCAGAAAATAATACAGACCAGGAACCCCTCTTTCTTTCAAGCATCTACTATTTCTTGACTCATTCAATATACAGCCCAAATCAAATTTTTTAAAAAGAAAATCTGTTTTTGAACTATCAGAGGATTTCTGCTTCTATTTCCTGTTTATCATGCAATGAAAATCTCATCAGTTATAAGTATCAAAAAGGGTCAGCCCCATGATGATGCAGAAAGACAGATTGTATTTCTAGATGGTTTTACTTTTACTAACCTTATGAGTGTGCTCTGTAAAGATCCCATAAACAAACAACAGAGTATGTTTTAGGTTTTATCACACTTCCATGACATATGTAAATAGAGATCAAATAATGCATTGTCTGCTTTGAAAACTTTTATTGGCTTCCTTTACACACCTGATTAATTTTATCACCAATTTCCTACTTTGGTGCTCCTATTACACTTGACTGGAGGTAATAGCACCTTTCTCACATTGCTCTATATTTTCAAATTTATTAGGAATTAAATGTAACTTTATTTATTTGAAATCATAGTCAGGTAAGCATTTTCTTTATTCCTCTTGACATCTTGCTGGCTATCATTTTCTAAGTGTTCACATTTAATCTATAGCTAAACAATTAATAACAAATCAGGTATATTGGCATCAACCCTTAATAAAGATATCAGTCATTCCATCTACATAATACAAGACACAGATTCATCATTTTTGCTCATTATACTCATTTGCAATAATATCTAACAATTTGAGGAAATTAGTTTTCAAAGCAAATGATGGGCCTAGAAAAAAGTAAAAAAGTTCTTTAAGAAGTAGAAAAAAAAGCTAGTAACAATACCCCATAACTTTATCCCTAGGACTAGTTTATTTTAGAATTGTATACAAAACCAACTAGATGGTCTGTCTCCCTCATGCTTATTCTTTTTCTCTACTTTTTCTTCATACAAGGGTCACTTAGTCATCAGTCTTCCTATTTCCATATGGTCTTTTTTCACATCCTTCCTTTTCCTCATTTCTTCAAAAGAGGAGTGAGATATTCAGCTGGGGAAATGGGAAAAGGAACTGTGATGCTAGACGAGCTCCTTTTACTAGGGGTTACAGCTCATTCAACAGATGCTCTGCTCTCTGCTCTACCCTATGGGATTTGTCTTTGGGGGTAAGTCTTGTGGTTGAACAGTTGTGCCAGCAGGCTACACTCCTCTCAGATCTAAACTTATATTTTTCACTAAGCATTATCACTAATAAAGGTAATGTATCATTTTGACTTTCATCTCTGCAATTCCTGTCATTGCCACAATTGATTCTGAATGCAGATAGGGAAAGAGATATTATTTGTTAACTCTCCCCAAAAGTCACAACATTCTTTTCTTGCATTTTCAATTTGTGTCTTTCCATTGACTTCCTCTTTTGTTACTTCTAAAAAATGTAAGTATGTGCTAGTGTACTATCAGTCCTACTATATTCTTTATATCTCTCTTTTTTCCCTCTTGTCTTTCTTTAGCATGAACCTTCTCAAAATTTATTTTGTATTTGCTCTTTCAATAGTTAAATCTCTCTGACTCCTCTAATTTCACCAAAACTACTTTTGGGAAGGTCTCCAAAGTTCCCTAAACCCTGTATCTTTTTATTAGTCATCATCTTCCTAGATAAAAGCAGGTTTAAACTTGGTTATAGAATTCCTGATGAAAAAGACAATATAGCCAGTTCTCTAAGGGTACATGCTTCTGAAAAAGTACTACAGTCTAAAATCAGTTTCCCATTCTTGGCTTTGTACAGAAAGCCCTGATAATGTAGTGAGCTCTTGTCACTTCAACAAGTACACTAACCCTGTAGAGTCTCTTGATAAAGGTGAGACAAAAGCAATCAGTGAAGGAGATTCTTCAGGTGTAGGTATGTCTCTGGTGTACGTAACAACTTAGAATACTGAAAGAACTAGATGAAGGAAGTGACGCTTAAGCAAGCATTTAATAAGTACCTCTTTGTTAGTCAGAATTTTGAGATTTGTCCTTTCTGAAATAACCAAGATTATCAGCATTCTGTGCCCCTGAATGAAGGTAATTGATCATGTTTTATAAATTCAAAATTTCATATTTTTATTCCTTAACCATCTTTTGGATTACTTTACATTCTGAATGTCTAGTGGTTTCCTATTTATCCTGCCAGTACATTACGTCCAGAAAGCTTAAAAGAGAACTTTCACCTGTGTCTCTCTCTGCCTTGAAACAACTTTGCTTGATATTTTTATCTTTTTTTGAGCTGGGAGATTTAATATTTCAATCACTTTTGATCCTCATTCATCTTTCATTATGCAGTGTTATAGAAATGTGTTTGATTTACAGCTACAAATGTGATGGGTTGAAAAGACAGAGACTGAATTTAAAGTTGAGAGAGGGCTATCAAAGATGGCTATGAAAGATACTGAGGTTATTTGTCAATGTGAGAATGATAGAAAGTCTCAAATGATTCTTAGCAGAAACAGGGAGAAGTCAATTGAAAAGAGGAGAGGGGATAGTTTGGACCAGCTGCTCCAGCCATGGAATAAAAAAAAAAAATCTTTCTGTGGGTGATTTTCCTAAGATTTATACTTCTGCATCTTCCTTTTCATAACATATTAGGTAAATATGAGGTTGTGAATATAAGGGAAAAAGCCAAAGATGCTCATATGCCAACCCTGATTCTACAGAATCAGAGTCCTAGAGGTTCAGATATGGTACAGCCCAGCTGTTCCATGGGGTCTTACAACTTAAGCCATATTGGTACAGCCATATGATATTCTTCTTAATTTTAAATTTAACATCGTGGATATTATATATTATCTGTTGCCTCCATAAAACTACAGCAATGACATTTCAACAGATCTAAAAGAAACTCATTAGTAATCCCTTTTCCAATTGCCCTCAAATAATGAAGTCTCCATTGGGAATGGACCTAAATCTTCTGGTAACTTTAAAAAAAAAACAAAAAGAAACAAAACAAAACAAAAAAATGGAAAACAACAACAAACCTAGATGTTCTTAATATTAGAAAGTTGTCAACACAAACCATTTTTTTGAAATCATTTGAATTATTGACCGATGTTGTTGGTCTTTCAAAGTATATGTATCAGCTTTGTGGCTTTATTTTTCTCTAGAAAAGCAATAATATTGTATATTATATTTTCTAGAATGAAACATGACTCTATGTTAAAGAATTTAACAAAACTGGATTTCATATTCCTAGTCTTGCTTGCTTCAGTGTTTGTTTTGATTTTAAAATTAATGTACTGTCTAGAAACTGATGAAGTCAAAAGAGAAAGTTTCATAACTAAAGCAAAACAAATATATGCATCAGAGATTTTGATAGTACTGTGGTAGAGTGTTGTCAAAAAAGGAAAGTTTAAAATTCATATTTAAATTTATTTCAACTCAGAATAGAGTGACTGACTACTTCTTTCTGGATTATTTACACTGATAAAGTTTCAAGGAAAACAAATTGCAATTAATTTAATTAACACAATTTCAAACCAACTTCTTTCAGTCAACATTATTAATGTATTTTAAAAAAGAAAAGTAAACTATTGACCAATTCTTAGGAAATTAATGAGTTTGTTGACAACAGTTGATTTCAAAATAGGTCCAAATAACTTACCAGCCAAATGGAAGGAACTAATTAAAATACCTTGGTATTTGAGGATTTGGGAAAAGGCTTGGAAAATTTGATTGAACTTTCTTATTTCCTCTACACATTTCTTATCCTTTAAAGCACTAAAGTTTTTTTTTTTGTTTGTTTTTTTAATAGATGCCAAATTCTTGAAGAAAAATTCAGTTCTTATTACTCATGCATATGATTTTTAATCAATTTGAACCCTCTAGGGATTACTATATATATATATATATATATATATATATATATATATATATATATATATATATATATATATGAAATAAAACCATTGTTACAACTACTACACACTATTTTTCCCCCTGGCTAGGATTAATAACAATTCATCCATGTTTCCCTTGTATAACTGTCATTTATTGAACTGATGACTCAAAAATTTCTCTATGTGGAGAGGTTTAGTTCTGCTTGATAAGAGTTCCTCTGCAAAACAATGGTTTTGAAGTCATGAATGTTTTCATATAAACCACAATCTTAAATAAAACACAAAACTCTGCCAATCACAAAACACAAATCTAGATAAGCAATAATTTATATTATTAAAACTGTAAGATTTAATTTTATATTACTTTAGAGATCTCACTACATACTTTTCTGACTATGGATATAATACATAAAGACTTTGGAGACTTACAATTAAAGTTTGAAGAGAGTGATTTGTTCTGTCCCAAAGTACTCTTCCAGGACAAAATGAAAAAATGAATTTATATTTATTAGGCTTTTCAGGAATATGAAAAGTTATTGTCATTGGCTGCATGGTCTACCAGTTTCCCATTAGTTAATAAAATTGCTTCTGTAGAAGCCAACACATAGAGATAAAATCATGGGGTCAAGAGTCAGAATCTTGGAGGCTAATCCTGTCCTTATCATTTACTGACTAAATGACCTTAGGCGAGTTGCTTAACCTGTCTATTCTCCCACTTTTTTTTTCTTCTCTAAAATCATCTACCTCCCAAGCCATGATGATTAAATGAGATAATGCACATGCTTGGCACATGGCGAGCACCAACTCTATAATAGTTATTATTATTACATCACAATCTAACTGAAATTAACATTTCTCCCTAAGTGAGAAATTAAAATTTTAGCTGTGATGACACATTAATAATATATTCATGTGGATAGCAATTTCCTCATTTTGTCATTTAACTGTCATAATAACTACAAGTCATAAAAAAAAATCATCCGTTAGACTCCTAACATCTTAGTACATCAAACAATGACTTTATGTCAAGAATACTAGAAATTACTAATCACAAACAACCTTTAGATATTAGCTGAATATTATACATAAAATATCATGTTTTTAAAAGTTACTTTAATATTGGGTAGTTATTTGGGTACATCATTTTGCAAAAGCCATTAACAATGCAGAGAAAAAAGTATTTTTAAAATGTGTTTTTAAAAGTATTGATAGCTGATGAGACAGTGAGGAACTACTGAGAGATAATTATAGGGAAAGCAGGAATTCAGATATGAGAGAAGGACACATAGGAATAAATCAATTTTTGCTCCAAGGGTGGTAGATTTGGGCTACATATTTGGTGGTCTTGAACAGAGAGGGGGAAAAGGTCAAGGTCCTAGGCCCACCAAGGTAGGAAATATATTAACAACCTTCGCATAATTAAGCTGGGTCTGTAAAGGTTTACACACTCGGAGTTATGGTGACCTGAAGTAAATTCCTACCAAATCTCCATTTCTTGTGGACTTTAGAGAAGTCTCGCTTGATTCTAAATTAAGTATAGAGGATAAAGAAAGGTGAAAAAACAGTATCTGTGAATTTTTTATCCCACTCTGGGATTGAGTGTTTCCAATATCCTCAAACTATAAACTTGAATTGAAAAATTTTCAGACTGACAATGTCCCCAGAAGCAGAGCCAAATCCTCTTGAGGAGACCAGCTTCATCTAATCCTTAAAGAGCCCCATGATTTTTTTTAAATAAGTGTATCCTTCTAAAAACACCGGTACACAAGAAAATAAAGCATCATTACAAGTCATAACAGAAAAAAGAAAAGAAAAGAAGCAGCAGGAATAGACCCACTCAGGTTTCAAATATACTGGCGGTGGACAACATCAGAATAGCACAGTTGAAGAGATAATTAGTAATCTAGGATCTAAGTAAAAAAAAACCAAATTGGTGTACATAGAGCCAAAAAGATGGAAAATATGGAAAACAGGTTAAGAGATATGGTGGTGGTCAGTAAGTTCCAACATATGTTTAATTGTAGTTCAAGAAGAAGAGTGGAAAGGAAATGGAATAGGTGCAAAATTTTGAGGTGTTACAGTTGAGAATTTCCCAGAAGTGATGACATATACCATCCACAGATTCAAAATCCCAGTGAGCTCCAGGAGGATAAGTAATAAGAAATCCGCACTGAAATACAACATGGTGGCACAGCACGACATTAAACACCAGAAGGGAGTTCTTCAAAACAGCCAGAGATAAAAATGGCAGGTTTCTTTCAAATGAGAGCTGATTAGGTTGTCAGCTGATTTTTCAACAGCCACAGCATAACTGAAAGAAAACTTTCATTCTAGAATTCCAGACTTTGCAAAATAAATTTCAAGAATAAGGAGTAAATGAACATGGGTGGACCTAAAGATTATTGTATTAAGTGAGGTAACTCAAGGGCTTCCCTGGTGGTGCAGTGATTAGGAATCCGCCTGCCAATGTAGGGGACATGGGTTCGAGCCCTGGCCCGGGAAGATCCCGCATGTCGCGGAGCAACTAACCCCGTGCACCACAACTACTGAGCCTGCGTTCTAGAGCCCGTGAGCCACAGCTACAGAAGCCTGCGTGCCTAGAGCCTGGGCTCCACAACAAGAGAAGCCACCGTGATGAGAAGCCTGCGCACTGCAACGAAGAGTAGCCCCCACTCGCGCAACTAGAGAAAGCCTGCACACAGCAACGAAGACCCAACGCAGCCAAAAATAAATAAAAATAAATATAAAAAAAGAAGTGAGGTAACTCAGACAAAGACAAATATGTGATATCACTTATATGTGGAATCTAAAAAAATGATACAAATAAACTTATTTACAAAACAGAAATAGACTCACAGCCATAGAAAACAAAAGGGAAAGTGGGGTAGGGGAGAAGAGATAAATTAGGCATTTGGAATTAACGTATACACACTACTATATATAAAATAAACAACAAGGGCATACTGTATAGCACAGGGAACTGTATTCAGTATATTGTAATAGCATATAATGGAAAATAATCTGAAAAAGAAAAGAAAAAAACAAACTATATATATATATATATATATATATATATATATATATATATATATATATATATAAAACTGAATCACTTTGTTATCCACCTGAAACTAACACAACATTGTAAATGAACTATACTTCAATTAAAAAATGGTCATTAAAAAAAAGAGTAAAGAGTAAATAAAAACAGAGAAAGGGAAAAAGAGAGAACAACAAAAACTGAGAATTTGTTAAAACAAACTGAGAATTTGTTAAAAACTGAGAATTTACTTCAGGTAGAGGAAAATCACTTCAGGTAGGACAGTGAGCTTGGATGCAGAGTTTTAGAAGCTAGAGAAATGCAAAGAAAATGGTAAATGTGGGTAAATCTGAGTCAGGGTTTCTCAGCACCAGCACTATTGACATTTTGAGCTGGACATTCTTTGTTGGGAGGAGCTGTCATGTTCATTATAAGATGTTTGGCACGATCCTTATTCTCTACCCATTAGATGCCAGCCAGTAGTACCTCTTACCTTCCCCAATGCCTCGGTTATAACAATCAGTAACCATCACTAGACACTGGTCAAATATTCCCTGGGGGGCAAATAGCCTCTATTGAGAACAACTGATTTAAATAAATATTCATTTATAAAACAATAATAAATAATGTCTTGTTAAAAAAGATTGAGTTAAAGCAAACAACAATAATCTATAAATCAGGAATGGAGAAGGGATCTGATAGAAGAGGAAAAAATAAAAGTAACAAGAATAACACAAAGGAAAGGATGGGAGGAGAAAAAAATCAACATAGAACAGGCAGAAGACAGAGTAAACACCAATTAAGATGGGAGACTTAAGTATAAATAAATCAGTAATTACATTAAAGGTAAATAGAACAAATGATCCCGTTAAAGGCAATGTTTTACAGACTAGATAAGGTAGTAAAATTCTAACTACATGCTGCTAATCAGTAACACATCTAAAGCCAAAGGACATGGACAGTTTGAAAGTGAAGAAGGAAAGAAAAGATGTATCTTGAATAAAGGAACCAAAGAAACTTTGTGTAACTATGATCAGACAAAACAGTTCTTAACCATCATGAATTAGTTAACATGTCTACCTTGATTGTCTCACATCTGTGATGCAATGGAAAGAGTTGGCCTTTTGTTGCCCTTTCTTGGTGTGTTTGTTCAGTTTGTTTTGCACATGTAAATCCAGAAAAGAAGCACTGTGAGGGCATAACAGGATTTTACTGTAGCCAGGAGCAAAACTGATAACAATGGAGGAGCAAAACACTTCCAGCGGGTTTTACGCCAAACACAGGCTGGCTTTCATCTTACTGACAGAAATAATAACATTTTAGACAATATCTATTGAAACTCCTTTAACGAGAAAGCAGGGCCCCTGGTTTGTCTTGAAAACATTCTTAATTAAAAAATATACAACTGTGTTAACTAGCTTTTGATTACTCTACAATTATGACCTTTCTCTCTTACTTAGCTTTGCATTTCTCTCTCTCTTTCACACACAATAATAAACAAGAACAAACATATGGAGACATTTTGTACTCCCTTAGAAAGAAATCTGAACCTGTTTAAAAAATTGTTTAGTGTAACCCCACAGAATCATCTGCTTAATTTTATTTATTTTGGCAAAGTTGCTGTCACAGATGTTCATTATTACACAACGAAAACACGTTCAGAGTGCTGAGGGGTTGTGCGTAAAGCAAAGAATCCCAGTAAAATTTATAAGGGAGCTGATGTGTGACCTGGTCATGAGTTAGTAAGTGTATATTAACAACTTTAGGAGTCTGGTTTCGTTTTAGAACACTGAGGTAAATTCACTTAACCCTATTAGAAGCTGTTGAGATAATTGAGCCATAGCGTTAATGGAAGGGGGTTGGAATTGCACCTAGGTAAAAAAGCCTTCAAAAGGAGGTTTTGGAGGATCTGGGGAAGATAAAATGCCCAGGCTGCTCTTTTATCACTTTCTCATGCCAGTGCAGCTTCACTTCAACTTGGGGAATTTGGACCTTGAGGTTAGTGTCTCTTCACACGGGAATTCTGCATGACCTTGTCAACTCTCAGAGCAGCAGGATAAACGGCCCAGAGCTCTCAGGAATGGCCATGTTTTGAAAATTCTATAAATAGACTCTGTGGTTAATTATTAAGCTCTCAAGGCTGTCTAGTAAGTGAACAATGAAACTACCAACCTGAAAAAGCTAATTCCTATGCAGTTTCAAAGCCTCTGAAGTTTGGAACAGCTTCCTTCCTCATACTGTTATTGACGGAGCTCTCCTTCTCTTCCTGTATTATTGAAAGTGCATGTTTCTTTTTATATCTTCACATTACTTGCATTGCTAATAAAAGTTCTGTATATACAGGCAGCATCCCAATTTAATGAATGCATCAAAATTACTTTCTTACATATAGATATAATTTTAATGAAGACCTACTCTTCAGAAGTGGTCATTCTGAATAGACATGTTATATTATAAATTAGTGCATTTGCTGAAATGCACAGTTTCAGTTACACATTCTATTCTATTTTCTTTATTCTGATTTTACTAACAAATCCTTCTTTTTTGTAAACATTAGCTCTTTAGTCCCTAAAGGAGGTTGTCTCTACCATTATAAACTCCTTGGACCTTTGTTCTCTTCAAAACTCCCCAAACCTCAATTCAATATTTTGTAAAAGCCTATTACATTTTAAGACCAGCTTATATTATTTTCAGATACAATAATCCAAGAATGATAATACTAAAACAACAATGTCTTTGTTTAAGAGACTTGCCCCTACATAGCAGGGCTGGTGAAAGCATATGTTAAAATTCTCAGTAACTAGATCAGGCAACCACTGTTACTATAGGCTACCTGCCAGGACATATTACACTTGTTATATGGAACCAGACATTACAATGGTTTTCATTTAGATGAATTATGCTTTGGGGACTGAAAATAGGTTTAGGCTCATGAAAATATTCACTCTCTCTCCAGTATGAAGAGGTTACCACACTCATTTTATCATTTCAGTTGTCATTTCTCATATTTATCCTAGGACTAAAATTGTGTTGTCCTCTCTTATAAAAGATGATACATGCTTTTATGTATTTGCTCTGAGTTGTGTTTCCAGAAATGGTGATTGCTACCAAGTTAATTCTGCAGTTATCACACTACATGAAAGGCAAGCTTATGTCTTACATCAAAGAAGTACTTTAATTGTGTTAAGTGTGTTTAACAGCCATGATACCTCGCCCCTTTTTGTCTCCTTCTGATATGTGTGTATTTTGTTGTCTAATATTCCCAGAGAATGAAAGCCCTCTTGTGTATATCAATTGAGAAATGAGGTGAGTCATCAGGAATATGAACAATAATATTTAAAGTCTTTGGTAGAAGGTATTTTTGTGATCAACTTTTTATAGATAAGATGTGTGAGACTCAGAGGGTATTGTTAATATCTTAACTCTTTGTATTTAACTGACAAAGGCAACAAGATACACATGGAAAGAAGGTAAAAATAGGCTGAGATCTGTATTTGCATTATGATATTCTTTTTTTCTTTTCTTTTTTTTTTTAATTTGGTTGCGCCGGGTGTAAGTTGCAGCATGTGGGCTCTTAGTTGCAGCATGCAGGATCTAGTTCCCTGACCAGGGATTGAACCCGGGCCCCCTGTATTGGGAGCTTGGAGTTTTAACCACTGGACCACCAGGGAAGTCCTTATTATTTCTTGACATTCAAATAAATTCAACAAATGTACACAGAAACTTTCTTTTGTTTCAGGCCCTATTTTTGGCAATGGAGATAAAAAGATTCAGCCTGCAGGGGCTGACAGGCTAGTAAGGAAGTTAGCCAGCTCTCCTGGGTTCATTACACATATGTGAACTTAAACTTCCTAAAAGCAGAAATTATTGTCTGTTTTGTTCACTGATAGGAACATTTACAAATGGGCCTTGTAGTTAGTAAATATTTGTTGAGTAAAAGAACAGATGTAGACATACTGTATGCTAATATTATAAACCACAGGATTTATTATATTGCAGATATGATTGAGTTTATTCCTGGGAGCCGTGAGGATGAACACTGAGGAAGACATACCCCAGTCACCAGTTTAGCTCCATTGAAGCAAGGGTTTAGCATTTATTTGACTTGCCTGGGATTTTTAAACATTTTAACATGCCTTTTGGTTAGCACCTCTAAGAAATTATAGGCTCTGGGCATGATATACCTTAATAGATAAATGAAATTTTAATCTTGTTATTGCTATTCAAAGTCATCCTTGTTAAAACTGTGCTCTTGTTTTTCACAGTTCAAGACCAAATGTAGACTTGAAAATTAGTCATGCAGTAACCACCAGAGGCACGTCTGCAGAGCGTGCCAAAGGGAAGAGGCAAGAGAGACACAAAATGTGCCCTGGAATATGTCAGGGTGTCCACAGCACAATACTCTGCTAAACGAAAGCATTCCAGAAAATGATTATGTGATGCCGCGTTCGTAATAAGAAGGGAACAAGCAGGGGAGGCAAAGGGGGTAACTTAAAGCTTTTTTGTTTTTTTTTCTTTTTCCCACTATCTTCTCTTCTGGGAAAATGCAAAGCACAGCCCATCGTGGGCAAAGTCAAAATCATAGTAGTGACTCATCATACAGCACAAATATGCAAAGTGCAGAATATCGTTCCAAGCATTTGCATTATATTTGAAGAGTAGAGGCAATGGATTTAGAATAGTATGTGCTAGAGAAGGTCAAAAATGAATTTCAAAATAGAAAAATGACACACACACATTACATAACACTGGAGGTTTACTTTGCATAGAAACTTCAGAGATACATTAGAAATGCTTGCAGATTGGGAGATAAAAAGGACCCTGTTAATTACTATTATGTGGGATACAGCTCTGCTGATAGCATGTGAATAATCATTTTCTGGCTGTACTCATTCAAGAATAACTCATGCAGTGGGACAGAAAAACTGGTCATCAGTGAATTGTGTCTCAGTTAGCTATGCTCAAGAATGTTCCAAAGTTTTGAAAAATATCACTGTGTACTGAGTATATTTAATTATTCTTCTGACAAGTTTAACCAGTCTCCACCCCTCCCCCATCTCTCTTCTTTCTCACACATGGAGTCTCCATATCTTTCTTCTTCTCAGTTTGAGCATGCAATAAAAAATATAGTTTATGTCTCTCTAAGAAATTAAGATGCCATCCATTTGCCATTTCTAATACACACTGAGATGATTTGACAGCAAAAGATAAGACAACATTATGGAAAACCTCTTCTCTTTTCTTTAAAAAATTAACATTAATATTGTAAAAAAAAAATGTATTTAAAGCATGTTTACAGTGAGTGAGAAGAGTGGAACCAGGGACAGTACTCCACCTGCCAGGCTTTCTTCATCAGATACAAAGCCAGTAAATGTTTCATGTGATTTGTCAAGTTCAACAAAATTTAGGGACATGGCCTGAATAGCAACACAAATATGGTTACCAGATTTAGCTAATAAAAATACAAGATGCCCAGTTAACTTTGAATTTTGATTAGCAAAGTATATTTTTTTAGTATAAGCATGTCCCAAGTATTGCATAGTATCCTAAGTATTGCATGAGACATACTTATCCTGAAAAATTACTCATTGTTTATATGAAATCCAAAGTTAACAAGGTGCCCTGTGTTTTGTCTGACAAACCAGAACTGAAACACACAATGGAAGAGGCTGTTCTCAATAATAGTGATCAGATTATTCCTTGGCAAGAGGAAGAAGATACCACGCATGAGAGGGTTTGTAGAATGATTAGGCCAGTACTATGGCAGATTAATTGATAAAAAGCTGGGTTTTCTATAGAGAGACTGTCTACAGAGCTCAGTTTGCCCCAGTGAAAGTCTGCATGCAAAGACACTTAATTATAAAAAGTCATTTTATTTAATAAATACTTATTGTCTACCCTTTGTTAAGCACTGTAAAAACAGCTTGTGATGTCTCTTAGGAAAAAAATTTAGAACTGAGATGCATGCATGGGCCACATAAACTGACAATGTGATGGTATTCAGTTT
The DNA here is from genome assembly GCF_011762595.2 of Tursiops truncatus. Lineage (NCBI taxonomy): Eukaryota > Metazoa > Chordata > Mammalia > Artiodactyla > Delphinidae > Tursiops > Tursiops truncatus. The sequence goes on along the minus strand of NC_047037.1, from coordinate 127,699,572 downwards.
GTCAGTTTATAAATAAACACATTTCCCTCTTTCCTGTTTCTTCATTGTTGAATTTGATTCATATAAGCCTCTGTATAATTTAACTGTCCATCTGCATGGAAATGTAGGATGCGACGTTGCTTCTGCATCTCACCAACATTCTTTTTATTCTTTGAATTTCTAGAACTCTTATAGACTGTACCACATTATTCCTTTCTTACTTATACCCTATCATAGAAGATTTTGATATAATTGTTGCACATGTATGAGTTTCCTCACAAATAAAATAATAAGTTTGAAAATTATTTTGCTTTCCTTTAATAACTTTTGGTATTTACTTTACCGAATAAAGAATAAGACTTGAGAAAGATTTCAATGTGCTTGAAAATTTACTCAGAAACTGTCAAGGGAATTGATACATCCCTTAATGTTTACTTCTAATTATTCCTATGAGAAGAACAAGAAGCAATCATGGATAATAAAGAGAGATTTTCCTTTTGTTATTCACCTTTAATCTTGTATTCAGAAGGAACCATACACATTCTTTATAAGTTGGACTCTTAGAGCAGTCTGGAACCCAGTAAGGAGATGAAAAATTACATTGCATCTGTTAAATGAGTTAATATATAATGGTGGTTCATATTGATTTTTTTTAAATTTTAATGGCATCAGCAATGATTTAAATACCCAAAGGAAACAGGTTTTACCACCATGAAGAGTTATCTTATAACCAAAGCAATAACCTACTGAATTTGGCATAAGTTGTGTAGGTCTTTTGTGCAGATCCCTCATCACTTGCTTGTTTGGTGACTTCCTATAAAATTGGCAAATACACATGTATTTTTTGTTTTCTTTCAGCCCTGATCACCATATCTTCACTTATTTATTTTGTCCTGCTTCTAATAAAATATTGAATTTTCTTTAAAAAGTAGCTCATTTTGAATGCTTTCTTCAGGGCAAATTTCATTCTGCTCATTGTCTTTTGACCTAAATAACTCTTTAATGATAGGATCATCAATAAACTGCCTTCACATTTCATAAATCATTCATTAATTTCATTTAAATTCATTTTTGTAAGAGGAACCAAAAAGCCACCTATGTTGATTAACACAATTAAAAGAGAGAGCAACTTGAAACTTGGGGAGACATTTTGGAGGAAGCTTTGGACCCAAACACAAACAAAAGGAGATAAATCCTTTGCTGTGGTTTTAAGTAGTGTGGCGCCAGAGCAACATGATAAACGTGCTGAGATTTACAGAGGCCCCAATTAGAGCCAAGATATCTTAATGCACTCTTTGGCATCTCGGAGCACACATACTCTATATGAAGGACTTCGAGATTTATGGTGTGAAAGCAGGCTACCATATGCACCACAGATCTTTCTTACTTAGCACTTTCCTCCAGCATTTGTACAGACATGCTCTTTTGTTTTGATCATTCCTTTCTTAACTATTTGTGGACTATGTATTGCTTTTTTTCCCAAAACTTTTTCATGGATTTTCTTCTCATTCTAATCTTCCAATATACATTTTAAATAGAACAGGGAAAGATATTTATGCCTATTTCATTACTCATAACAGGAGTTCTTATATGTTACTAACCTACCTGTGATGTTTTCCCCTATCACACAGAATGTAACTATTTTTGAAGGAGGGTGGGTTGGGAATGTGGGGAAAACAGGTATGTTACTTGTTTTTTTTTCTGGGTAATATTTACTGTTGCACTAATTTTCACTAAGGAATACACTGCTTACGGAAGAACATAGATTGAATCACATAAAAATAACTTTTGAGACCACAAAGTTGTGTGATAACCATTTCAGTTAAAAGGCACTCCCAAACACAAAATGATTGAAAACCTAGAGATTACTTCTGAATTGAGTCTGTTTAGAATTTTATATGGCAACCAATCAGGGTGCATGCTAATCTCTATTGAGTATATTAGGTGTTAAAAATGTCATTAAAGGAGGAAAGCTATTTCAATATGGATGTAGCTTGATGGTTTTTGAAGGATTTTACTGTTTTACCATGATTAAAATCATACTGAATTGAAAGTAATTTTCCTTAAAACTATCTCTAATATATTGACCTCATGTGGACTGGATTTTATATCTCTTAAATTTGAATGGTTGGCATTTATTTAAATTTAACACAACATGCTAGTTTGAGAAAGTGTCTCTTATGAGTGGGTTCACAAGGACTCCTTGCATAATATTTTATGATATTTTTATGATTTTATGAAATTTTATGAATTCTTAAAGTTATATTTATAAAAATAAATGCATTGGAAATTATTTTCATTGTTTATTGAGTTGTAAAACTCATGACATTTTGGAAGTGAGTAAAACATGAAATCAAATTTATGAAAGTTACAGAAATAATTGATATTGCATAAATAAACCAGTCTTATATCTCATAATTTTAAACTGTATTCTTTAGATTGAGTTGATATTTCATCACATTGTAATAATTCTATATCCTTATGAACTGTAATTCACTATTTATTTACATGTCATAAGGTGTTAATATTTATTTTTGTGATATAATCCAAAATTAGTGCTTTAAAATGAACATGTTGCTTGCAAAAATAGGCTAAAGGGAACCCATTACACACATATTTTAAAATATTTTTGTAGATAAATTTAAGGTATCAAGTATTTTAATATAATACCATTATTTTAGGTCACAGTCTTAATACATATTTAAAATATGTTTTCTTCATTATAATAGACATTCATGTTCATAGAAGAAATTGTCTGACATTTTTACAAAGTAGAATAGGAATTTAGGAATATTGCTATGCAATTTAAGTGTAGAATCCTCCTAGGTTTTAACTTTTTCTACAAGGTTTTATACTCGTCTTATCTACACTGAAAGCAACAGCAATTCTTTTAGAAACTCATTTCAATCTAGTTTTCTCTAATTATTCAATTGTTTTCAGTAAAATGACTTTTTAATAATTATACTTAATCTGTTCATGGATAAATTAATTAATGTACATAATTAAAATAACAGGCATGAATAGAATAAGCAGGTTTAAGAAAACCATGATGGACTTGGAAGCTAAAACTCAAGTGGAGAGGGTGGCAATGTGCAAGCCAACTATCATAGGATGTTTTACAGGAGAAACAGAGACAGAAGCAAATTGGTTAAGGAGAGTTCCATTAAAAGAGCTTTTGTGGAATTCAAAAATATGAAGTAAACATGTCATTTTATAAGAATAAATACTTAATATTTTTGATATTTCTTTTCAGATGTGTACAGCTATACTTAGCTGATGGTTAACGTGTTTATTCTGCCAGGCAGTAGGCTAAATAATTTATTTTACTTAAATATCAAGACAACTAGATACTGTTCAGGAATACCAGTTTGAAGCCTAATTAAACAGTAGCTGAAGTTGTAGTTGAATAATACTTGTTTCCTAGAGAAAGGTAAAATGTTTTCAACAGGAATATTTCTTAGTAACCCTCATATCTCCAAAAATCATCATTAAATGTAGGCTTACTAGATCAAATTAAAAGTCATTTTGTTTATTGTTGTAATATATTTATTGCTATCATCATTAGATTATATCAAATTATTATTAATATTATAAGGAAATATTGACAATGATTTCAACATATCTGATCCAGTAAATAAAATCCTTTTTAGAAAAAGTAAATATTGTAGAAAGTTGGAAATGCGTTGAAAAGCATAAAGAACAAAATAAAATGGGTCACTTATAATTTCATCATCCAGTTATAATAATGATTACAATTTGGGTGCATAGTCTTGTAGTCATTTCTGTGTGTGTGTGTGTGTGTGTGTGTGTGTGTGTGTGTGTGTGTGTGTTAGCAAAACATGATTATCATATGCAGACAATTTTGTTACATCACAGTTATCATTGTTTGGTGGGGGATGAGAACCTAGTTCAGTACTGTACAGTGTTTAAAAGCTCAAGTTTCTGGACTGTGACTGCATGATGGATGACGTTGTGGTTCCATCACTTGACCCTGGTAAGTCAAAGGGTCTCCTAAGCCTTAGACTCCTCATTGCCAACATGAGAATAATAGCAAAACCTGACTTATAGATTTAAATGGGAGTGATTCCTATGAAGTATTTGGTTCAGGGAATATTAAATTTTTCTTATTTGCTACTTAGTGAGCCACTATTTTTACATGTTTTAGTTAAACAAGCACACTGGTGTTTCACAGAAAATTCCTTTGTAAGTTAGGGGAACATATATATGTTGCTACACTAATTTTCTAAAGATTATAATTATTCAACTTTTATTATAGTAATTTACATAAGGCAATTAAATCACGAAAGGAGAAATTTCATAGTAAAGATAAAACAGAGGTAACTACCAACTGAAATAAGAAAATGGCTTCTAGAAAAAATTAAATTATAAATCCTCTATTTAAATGGACTTTCTTCTATGCTGCATTTATTCTTTTTAAAGGATTATATGTTGCCCACTAGGACAAAAGATTATATCTTGAGTATTTATAATCTGAATTTTCAGAATGTGATCAAGATTTTCAACTGGTTACTAAGCCTGTGTTGATAGAAAATGTAACAGGTTAATGGGGCATAAAACATTGTTTAAAATTGTCATTCCTGGTCTAACACGGTGGTTAATATTTTACCGACTTAACGTGTTTTTCCTGTTCACGCTTATTGAATCCCTTAAATCCCACGATTCAAAGAAAGTAATTAACTGGAAGAGTTCCTACTTGCAAGCATGTCACTTCTGGGAATTAATACCTTTACAATAATATCTATGTCATTTTTTACACTGACTAGTATTACTGGACAAGGATGAATCATACAATATCCATTAAGTTTTAAATGTCTCAATAATGTATTATAGAACCAAAGACTTTCATTTTTCTCTAAGATTACACAGTGAAATCCTCTTGGTTATAGTTTGAGTCTGTGAGAACCATGACAAATGATGGTTTTCAATTTCTTCTCCATCTGAAAGATCATAACTGAGCATGTGATTTGCAAAGACATCTTTCCCTTTCGAGCTTCTTATCCTTCTGAATTTCTTCAATCCTGTGGGCCCATTGCTTCTTTAAAATGTCCCTTTTCTCAAGTGTTTTATGAAATAAGAAAGATCCTGAAGCATTATAGAAGCATTATAAAGCACTGGAAACTTTAATACCCTCGACCATGTTGATTAATGCTCAAGGATCCAAAAAATATTATTTCGTTTGTTTATAAAATTTTTAGTTTGGAAGGCTCATGTGGGCTTACTATGATCAAAGTCCAAAAATCTCTGAAGCAGTAATGGGCAGAGAAGGGATCTCAGTGATAAAGCCTTTGATTACCAGCATGCCTGTATCTTTGATTAATAATCTTCTAAACTGTATGCCTCTTGAAAACTGAGACATTTTATTTTTCTTTGTATTCTGAATATGTTGCCTAACCCATAATATTAGCTTGATAAATATTTGTTGGATATGTGAATGAGAAAATATATTCATTTTCTAATCCAGCTTTCCACGGGAATAAGTGATCTTTTCAATATCTTGACAAACAAGTATCCAATTATATTTAGATTTAGAGTCATGAATCTTATCATTCCACAATTCGTCCATTTTGCTTCTGGGTAGAATCTTCTTCTCTCTTCACTATTTTCTGGGAAATCTTAAGCAAGGAATTTAAATGCTTCCAGAGTTATTTTCATTAAATGTACATTTATTATATGATTGTAATGCTTACTTCAAGACTTTTAAAAGAACTACATTATTTAACATATAGGAAAAATTCGAGTGTAGCTTTGGGCTTATTATTTGTGCTCAGTATATTGTAGTTCAACTTCAAATGGATTTATTTCTTTCACTCAATCAGTTGCCTAAAACAAATGTTCATATTTGGACCATGCCATTCTTGTACAACTTTTTATTTTTCCTGGACTTTTCATTTGACTTTGTTGTTATTGAGTAACAGGGATATACGCCTTTAAGTTTTGAAAACCAACAGGCTATTCTTAATCATACAGTTTGGGTAATGAGTCATTTTCTTCCTGAAGAAAATTTTGGTAAAGTAAAATTTTACATATTACTTCCTGTTCAAATTATTCTGTGATTTCCTTTCATATCACTCTTCAGTTTGGCTCATTCTCTCAGATCCATAACTTCTTTCCTGCTTCCTATTTTGTTTTTCTGGATTTTAAATTTAAATTTTAAAAAATAATTTTTTTGTTTTTTTTTTTTTTCAGAAGGGACTCATGGACACTAGGACCTTGCAGCCTAAAATGTTTTTTTCTAAATTCCTTTCATAGTTGGTTGAAAAGTTTCCTATATACAGAATTCTAATTAAGTACATTTTTTGAGATATTTAATGCTTTTTTTCCCAGCATATCATGGTGTAATAGGAAGTCTGATACCCATCTAATACTCTTTCCTCTGCAGTTTGTTTTTTTCCCCCCACTGGAAGAAATTTTATGATTTTCTTTTTGTGCTTGGAATTCTGAAATTTCACAGTTCTCTCTTACAGTTTGTACCTCTTTTCATTTTTCTTGTAGTTGTGGAGTTCTTCAATTTGAGTCTTTTTCTTAGAGATTTTTTTTGTATTATCTCTGTGGTTATTTGTACCCATCAACTGCCTCTCCTCTTTCTTTCTGGTCCTCCAGTGGTCTTTGACATTCTGGATATAACTGATTGGCATTTATTTTTTAAAATATTTTCCATTTCTTAGTGTTTTAAATTTCATATTCTGAAAGATATCCTTGTCTTTATCTTCCAGATTGTTAATCCAGGATTGCCCAATTTATTAGGTATTCTTATTGATTTGTTTCAATTAATATTGGCAATCATACTTTTAATTTCCAAAACTTCTTTCTCATTTATTGTTCTTTTTTATGGCAACTTGTTCTTATTTTAGGCAGGCAACATCTCCCAAATCTCTCTGAGGTTACTAACATGGATATTTTTTAAAAATTATTTTTATTGTTCTCATTTTGCCATTTCTCCTGTGATCACTGGTTTTCTCTGTTTAGATTTTATAACTGGTGAATCTCAGTGTATCACTCACTAATACTGACAAGTTAGCTGCTAAGCTGATGAATCTCTTTGTCAGCTGAGTTTGCTCTGCAGATTCATAGATCTGTTGCCCTAAAGGCTCCTCTTGTGTGGACAGAATGCTGACTGTGAGCCAGTCCAGTTGCCAGGCAAGCCTCTGTTTAGGTTAAATTTGCTCTTGAGAGCAGGCATGCTGACAATGACTTAGGGTGAAGGACTTGACTTTGGGGGTGGAGTATGCTGATTTATTTTGTTATGGGTAGAACTGCTTCTCCTTCCCTCTCCCCAACACCCAGCTTCATTGAACAGATCTAGAGCCATCCCCTGCTGCTTTCTACCTCTCCTTTCAACCACGGTGACTGCCTTTGTGGACCATCCAAGAGGATCTTCTGCTCAGATGGAAGGTGAGATCTTCAGCCGGGAAGACAAAAAACTATAGTCAGCTGCTCCACGCATACTGAGGAGGGAGTGACAGCTGAATGACACAGCAGTTCTGTAAATGGGTCTTTGCTTAAATTCTGTCAAGGCCACCTAGAGCTCTCTGCTGCTTTCTGTACTTCATAACTCCAGAGTTACAGCCACTTAGCTTTATTTTTTCACCACTCCATAAGAGCTCCAACTGCTTGTAACCTTCACCCATGCATATATTAAGATGTGACTTCTTTGATATGGATTACACTTCTCTACAACCTTATCTCCTTACTGTCTTCTAAAATTTTATTAACATTTCTTATCAGCTCAAGGCAGATGCCTTTTCCACTTTTAGCATTCTTAGGGGTTTATTTACTTATTTGTAATATCCTTTATTCTCATTTCAATAGCACATTGAAAAAAGATTATTCAGCATACTGTATTAGAAAATGGATTATTTTATAAATATAATTTGTCTGTAGACATAATTTCAGACTGTTGACAACTGCAATCAGTCCATTTTTTTGACAGAAAGAGATAGTAATCAAAGAAAGTTTAATAGAGGGGGGGTTACTTCCAACAGTTTGGACAAAGTCCAAGGAAACCAGTTTAAGGTGGAGTAATGCCCTGACACTAGAAAAGGTCAGGGGGGTAGGTGTATTCCCCAAGCCTTAAGGGACACTAAAGTGGCAAGAGGAAAGAGTGGGTATTAGAACTCAGAAGAATAACTAATGAAAATGTTGTCTTGTAGGAGCTGTGGCCTTTGATAGAGGGATAGTCAACCCACCGAAGGAAATGGGAAATAAATTCATCTCACTCCTTTTCCCCTTTCCTCTGATCTGTTGGCAATTCCCATGAACTAAACCCAACTGGTAGCTAGAAGGTGAAGAGAGCTCGTTTATGTCTTTTATATAGGTCAGGCTCCTAGGTCACAAAGGGTAGAAAAAGATGAAGAGTGGGTCTGGACAAATAAATGGGAATTATACAGCAGGGCTCACCCTTTTGCATTCACTCTTACATTTGTCCAGATGAAATGCTATGTACCCAACCCAAGGATCACCCACATTTCTATTAGCTATGATGATGACAACTTAGTGATCTGCCCACCTGAAACTTAAACAGAAGATATCGCCTGTATGCTCCTATAAGGTAGGAAAGTGAGGGGGAAGGGAAGGTGAAAAACATTTTATTTCTGTAGTCCTCATTTCTGATGCTAGTCATGAGGGCCATTTCTAGGTAATTCTAGATTCCTTACTTTACTACTTTTTTTGTTTTGTTTGTTTTGTTTTGTTTTGTTTTGTTTTTACATCTGCCAGGATCTCAGCTGTATGGAAGTCTTTACTTGATGAGATGATCCTGCCTAATCAGGGTCCATGGTGGTCCTGTCTTTATTGTGTTGCTACAATTTCTATTGACCAGGATTCTTGGGAAAGAATGTACCAAGAAGCACTCCAGTCAACGCCCTGGGTTTCACAAATAGTCCTCCTTGTTCCAACTGTTTAGCATGAGTTCAATTTCACCTTGGCGATTAAGATCAATCACTTCGGTTGATAAGTGACCTTCTTATCTATTTTACGGGCTCAGTTGTATGAGGACCCCTGAGAAACAGACAAATAGGCAAGATAAAAAGAAAAGATTACAAGCAGAGATGAAAGGAAACAGACTCACAAATTTAGAAAACAAACTTATGGTTACCAAAGGGGAAATGTTGGGGGCAGGATAAATTGGGAGTATGGGATTGACATGTACATACTACTATGTATAAAATAGATAACCACCAAGAACCTACTGTATAGCACAGGAAACTCTGCTCAATATTCTGGGAAACCTAAATGGGAAAATAATTTGAAAAAGTATAGATAGATATATGTATACGTATAACTGAATCACTTTGCTGTACACCTGAAACCAATACAATGTTGTAAATCAACTATAGCCCAATATAAAATAAAAGTTAAAAAAATACAATAAAGTGCTTAAAAATGGAAGGAACTGAAATTATAGGGAGCTATGAAATATTTAGGTTAGTTATTCAGTATGGTCCTCATGGATTATGTGAGAAGGAAGGAAGTAGGAGATAAGGCTGGGGAAGAAGCTGATGTAAATTATTTATATTTCTCCTTTCATTAATATGTACAAATGACTGGTATCTGAACTTTCTTAGACTCTATATTCATGAGAATAAGCCACAAATAGATTTTCTCTCTTATTATTTGTTCTGATAAGCAATAAAATTCTGAATCTTGCAATAGTTAATATGTTTATAGTTAGAGATCTATTGTATTCATCTTATAATTTACCTATTATAAACTTTAGTTTTAATTGATACATCATTAAATTTAGTGATACTTGATGGCTTCTATACATAAAATCATGTTATATGGAGCAGATGAATTCTTGACAATTTACAATAAACCCTTTAATTTATTGTTTTAAAGAATTCCACTAGATTATTTCAAAATTTCCACCCACTTTTAGCTATCTTTTATCTCAAATACAATCACTGAAGACAAAAATAAAATGTGTCATTTTTGGAGAGACACATGAAGATTGTCCAAAGTTTTTCATGTTTTCATTACAAAAGAGAGTGAGCAGAGTCTCTAGGGCCTGAAGCCTGGACATTTAGCCATGTTTATGTTCTTAAACCCAGCTCAAGAGCAAACAGTTCAAGTACATACATGACACATTGCTAAATTTTTCTTGGCAAGGTTGCAGAAATGGTTTTAGCCACTGGCATATTATTTCATTTTTATTTTTTCTTAGCATCACTGATGGCAAAATATGCCTATATAACTGTTGCATTTTTGTCCATTTTCATTTCTTATATGTGGAAATATATTTCAGGCAGATAGAGCAGGCTTTAGTCTATCAAAGAAAGAAATAAATAAACATGACCCTGGACTGAGTGCTGCAGATTGAGTTTTCTATTCTCTGCCTGTTATGCTAGAGCTGAACAAACAGAGCTCAGCAACATTTTATAGCCAGCACTTGCATGCATATTTACACACACACACATACACATACACATAGATTTGCATATAGTTAATGTTCAGTGGCTGAGCAGAAGCAAAGAAGGAGAAAAAAGCTTAACTATGAAATTACAAGCGTCAGGAATAATTCTCAAGAAACAGAGATGTTTTTCTAACCAGTTGTCCATTCAGCACCTTCAGAATTTGGAGGTATAATTTATATAAACCAGTTCTGTTCTCTCTTTTCCCCGAATGTCTGCAGCTTGTTTGCGTTAGTGAAATTAACAAGGAAGCCAATGTAACATTAGCTCATTACTACTGAGCTCTCTTCTCTTTAACCATTTCTTTTCTCCTTTTCACTCTATACCATGCATGCCACCCAATCTGAAATCTTTCTAGAATAAGTTGAAATATTTATTTTAATAGCACAGGGAGATCAACTCGGTGCTTTGTGACCTCCTAGAGGGGTGGGATAGGGAGGGTGGGAGGGAGATTCAAGAGGGAAGAGATATGAGGATATATGTATATGTATAGCTGATTCACTTTGTTATAAAGCAGAAACTAACACACCATTGTAAAGCAATTATACTCCAATAAAGAGTTAAAAATAAATAAAAATTTTTTTTAAAAAAGAAAAATAAATAGAAGATTTCTTCAGAATATATTTGATTATAATTTTTTACCTTGGGAAAAAGTATTACATAAATATTTAAAATATTCTCATCTAATAAATAACAACATAATATTAATGTTAGCATGTATATTAATTCTCTATTTTTAATTTTGTCTATGAATACTTGTATATTCTATTAATATGCAAGTTATGCATCCCTGGAATTTATACTATTAAATAATTTTAAATGAAATTCTTGGATTATGTTCTCTTTCTGGTTAAACTTTCATGTCCTCGATTAACTTCTTTTCTAATTAGAAGTTATTATGAAATATATCAGTTTAACGAAACCACAAATAACATTAATTAAATAACCATACGTATTAGCTGAGAAAATTTCAGAAATATTTCTGAGAGAGTTACAGCTAAGATCAAATGAAGTCATTTCCATTTCAAATTCTTTTGACATTCTGGATACTACAACAATGTCAAACTAAAACTTGAATATTTTTCAATATCTTTAATAGTACTGTAATGTAATAATAGAATACAAGTAGTTTCAATATTATTAATAGTAACTTAAGGTAATAACAGCAATGATTGGTGAAGAAAAGAGACCTCAGAAATGACCTTCCAATATTCCTGCTGGGACTCTTTGAATGTCTGCTGATTCTCAGGTCTGTCCATTTGCTGCCAGTGTGGAAATTGTGATTGAAACATTTAATCTCAGTTTCACAGGCACTTGGAACAGAGGGACTAGACTAGGTGGGTATGTGAGTGAGTGCGTGTATTGTCCCACCTCTTTGTATATGGTCCACTTTAGAGAAAGATAACATAATGAAAGGAGGGCTACTCTTTGTCATTCCTATGTTGCTGCCTTCTGAAATAGTAGTGAGGCAGCGGTGAGAAGAGTCTGGATGCTCTCCACTGACTTCTGGAAACTTCCACCTCAGTACTCTCAGCTTCCAAGTGTGAAGCAAGGGCTTTGAGTGTCACCTGGCAGTTCTTTGAAAAACTGATGTACTAAAATATTTTTTTCTCTTTCAAGCAAACATTTTAAAATTGGGTTTATGTCTATTATTTATTGTTTGTGCAAACTTCAGCCATCACACAACTCTTGGCTGCACACCGGCCCTGGGGATTGCATGAAACCATACCCTAGTGCACTGAGTGATTGGTGTTCATTCACATTCAGTCTCCAGATCTACTTCACTTTTCAAATGCGGTAGGGAATAAATGTACTCCTACCACAACGTCTAGGATAAACTGATAAACCTTTGCTTATTCTGGTGTGTATTGGAACCCGGCATCCTTGGAAATCATTTGAGCATTGATTTTTTTGTTGTTGTTTTGGCGGTGCAGCATGGCTTGCGGGATCTTAATTCCCTTGCCAGGGATTGAACCCAAGCCCTGGGCAATGAAAGCATGGAGTCCTAACCACTGGACCACCAGGGAATTCCCTGAGCATTGATTTTAAAAGACCAACTTTTAAAGCAACCACAGACATTAAAGAGAAGTGGAGTTTATGCTCACTGAAAAATCAGTATTGCCACCGAATTGTGATTTGATGATCATGTATACTATTTTCATATATTTTATATCTTTCACATAATGTAATTTAATTAAGAGACTAGCCGAAGCTATTTTCTTTTACAATTTCTGGAACAATCAATCTAAGTTTGAAAGAATAGCATTCTTTACCTGAAACTATCACAATTATCTTTAGCTATATCTTTAGCAAATACACATATTTTATTATATTTAAAATTTTTTGATAATGAGTAAATGACCTGTTTAATGTTTTATATGCCTCAATATGACTTTCAATGTCCATATAGTAAAAAAAATTAATAAGAACTAACAATATATAGAACTTATTATATATTATTTTTTTCTGAGATGATTTAACATATATATTAATTTATTCAATCCTCACAACAGTAATATGAGGTAGGCATGACTGTTACTATAGTTTATCAATGAGTAGTTTAGCCATAGAAATATTATGTAAATTTCTCAAGTTTCACAACTAATGAGCTGCAGAACTGCAGTTCCAAACCAGGTTGTCTGATACCAGTATTTATGTTTTTAATGACTGCTGCAAAGTTTCACTACAGAGTAAAGGTTAACATAAAACAGAAAATTCATTACAAGTGCTTGGTAAAACAAAACAAAAAGAACACACTAATATGGGTTTTGTCCCACTTAGGCCTTTGAATAATTTAATAGCTGTGTTTTAAAAACAGAAGGTATGCAGTCCAAGATCTATTATGATACTCTAACAATTACAATATGATTTATTGTGCTGGGTGAAATGGTAACACACACATGGAACCTAGACTGGCCAGAGGAAGGGTAGGTAGGACTAGCCTGTAAAGGGGACTCTGAGAATGGGGGCAGTTTTCCAAGCAGAATTGGTAAAGCCCTGAGGAACAGAGAACTAAGGCATATTTGAAAATGTGAAGAAACTGGAAAGCAAGGCCCACAGTACAATGGTGGAGAATTTAGGTTTTGGACCTAGACTTTTCTGAGATCAAATAAAAACATCATTTTCTAATTGATATGACATTATGTGACTTGGAAAAGATGACCTCACTTTTCAAGTGACCAACTTTTGAAAAGAAAAGGAAATATGACTTATCTTGAACAATCTTAGGGAGAATTAAAAGTGAATTGGTGTGTAAAGCATCAAGGACAGTATTTGGTACATAACCAATTTTTGATGAGTGTGCTCAAATTCACTGTGGCTAGGCTGTAGATAGTTGATGGGAAAATCTTTGAGAGGGGTGGCTTGAGGATTCAGCCCATGATGGCCTTGTAGCCCAGAATTTGGACTTTGTCCTAAGAGTAATGGGGAGAATCTGAAGGGCTTTAAAGTAAGAAGTTATACTATCGAATTTGCATTCTGGAAAAATTTAATATTGGGATACAGTCATGTAGTACTATAAAATGAAAAATACTTTATTGTGTAAGGTATTTTGAAGATTGAATAAAAACAAATATGTGGACAGTGGCAACAACAAAAACCAATATTCTTTAGAAATGTGCAATTTATTTATTTTTTCCTATACATAGAAACATCCTGGCGTCACATAAGATCTTTAGAGACCCACCTATATACAAAGGATGTCTCTGGACCACCAAACCATTACATAACTTGTTCATAATTCTTAGAAAAACATATGAACATTCCAGTTGCTGACATATCCACATGTGCAGAAAAATAAAAATCACATGTGTAGGAGATGGTCAGAAATTTTGATTACTCTTAAACTCAGTATTATTTGTGATTTTTATGTACTTTGATTGTTCTTGACTGTTACTTATTATCTTCTGTGATTGCATTCAATAAACGTTTGTTGAACCAACATTTATGTGGAAATCACTTCATTTTTATACTTACTGTCACATTTTATTGATTCTATTCATGTGTTGTCTTACTATGTAATATAAAATTGTATGTTCCCTGTTGGATTACTTGTTCTTTCTTATCTCATTGTATAGAATATGTTCCCAATAAACATTGCTGACATTGCATTTCTTATGTGCCCACATCGTATTTCTATGGGTTGAAAATTAGTACATTTTTCCCTCTACAACAAATAACTGCCAGTATTTTTCAAAAATACAGTCAGAGGACAAACTATGTAGGAAAAATCTAGGGAGAGAGGAGTCTTTACTACAAATGAAGATTCCTGAGCCTTACTCCAGATTTACTAAATCAAAATGTTCTGAGTACATTCTGGATTCCTGGAATGTGCATTAAAAAAAAAGTTTGGGGATTCTTACATGAATTCAAGTTAGAAAACCACTTCAGAACATGTGTAAAATTCTTTTCTGTCGAAATGAATAGAACTGGACCATCTCAGTGTTGCCATTTCTGTAAGTATTACTTGAATGGTAAAACAATATCCATGAAAAGAGTATCTTGACTTCTGCTAAATTAATCTGAAAAACAATCTCATGAAGCATTGAGGGATAAGCAGGTGCTGTAATCTGCATGTTTGTTTTCCCCAAAATTCATATGTTAAAATTCTATTGCCCAATGTGATGGTATTAGGAGGTGGAGATTTGGGGAGGTGAGTAGGTCATGAGAGCAGAGCCTTCATAAATGAGATTTGTACCCTTATAAAAGAGGCTCCAGAGAGCTCCGTTGGCCCTTCCTCAAGTGAGATACAACCAGAAGTCTGCGACCTACAAGAGGGTCCCTCACTAAACCATTTGGGCATTCTGATCTCAGGCTTCCAGCCTCCAGAACTGTGAGACATAAATTTCTATTGTTTATAAGTTACCCAGTCTGTGGTCATTTGTTATAGCAAATAAATTAAGACAGCTAGTAATGTATACAATAAATTAAGTAACTTCTGTAAGGACAGAGAGGTGATGATTTAAACGTTATCACCCTGAAATGTATGCTCAAATGATACATACTTGGTTCTATCTAACTTAGTATTTTCTTTTTTTATGTGATTTTTAAAAAATAAATGACATAACATTTCATGTGACCCAAAACTGGGAAGGAGAGCTAATTTTTAAGAATCAAGATTCAAAAGGCTATCCACAGGCTGAAATATGATTGAATATATCACAATTAATCTTCCAGTGTAAAATCTCATACTAGATTAAAAACATCCATTATATAAATCCAGGATGTGGAAAGAGCTGGACTAAAGATGGTTTATTTGCAAAAAGTAGATGCCTTTTAGTTGATTGCAAGCTGTATATGAATCGATAATGTGAAGCAGTTGCCAAAAGTGAAGAAATTGTTTTTACTTTAATTATAATGTTTCAGCAACTACAAAAGTAAGTAAAAATTATTGTAATGCCATCATCATTACACAATTTTAATTGTTTTGTATTCTCTTCCAGGTGTTGAGCACATACAAGCCTAATTCAAATAGCTTAATCATAATACACACATCATTATTTAAACATTGTTTTTCTGTCTAATATCATATCATAAAGCTAATGTGATCTTAAGCTTCATTAATTGTAGTACAATGATGAAGGCAAGGAAAATCACAGTGGAGTCTTGTTCCATGCATGGCCCTGGCAGACAGCACCACATCTGGAGATGAGGTCCCAGTGCATGGAGTATGGAAACATGGGGCCAATGACCTGCCAGGAAAAGATTCTTAGAGAATCATGAAAGCTGTTTTTATGTACTTGAAGGTGCCTTTTGTGGAAGAGAGATTACCAAGGACATTTTGTTATTTTCCCTGTTTGTCTCTAGAGAGCACAATCAGGATCAGTTGAATTCAATTCAACAAGTGTTCATTGATTCTCTATTGTATTTCAGGCATTGGGTTTGGAGTTCAGGGCTAAATGGACAAGGAAGACACACTATCTGCACTCACTGATCTTAGAGCCTAGTTGAGAAACAAGCATGAGACTCCTTGTCAACACTTTTTAAAGCTCCTGAAATAAATTTCCAAATCACTTTCCTAAAGTATTGCATCAAATTTCTCTCCCACCAGGATTATGCATGAGAAAACTGCTTCAACACATCCTTATAGAAATATTGTGTATTAACTTTTTTCCTAGTTTTACATGAAAATGGTATATCATTTAAATTTTTTTCATCTTTATTATGAGTAAGATACGTTATTTTCAAATATTTACTAATAATTGTCTAGGATATGAATTGGTTGATCATTTTCTTTTCCCTGTAATCTATTGCAGGACACTGCAAATTTTATATGTTAAGTGTAATTATAATAATATCTCCTAGTTTTTTGGGAGTTATAAAACTTATTGAGGATCCTTTCTAAATAAAGTTTTTATCACAGTATTTTCCCTGTCTCTTAATAAAATAATATACTTTGAGGACTTTTGAAACAGTAAAGAGCTATGCATTTTCAGTATTTTCATAATTGCCAAAAGTCTATATTCAATACAGGATCATACTATATGTTTTTTTTTTTCATAGCAAAATTTTATTAATAGACTAAAAGTGGAAGTAACACCAAACTGGTGAATGTATAAACATACTGTGGTTGCCCATACAATGAAATATTATTCAGCAAAAAGAAATGAAGTACTGATACATGCTACAACACAAATGAATCCTGAAAACATACTATGTGAGAGCAAATAGTAACAAAAGACTGCACTTTATATGATTCCATTTTTATGAAATGTCCAAAATATGCAACTCTATTGAGATAGAAAGTAGATTAGTGTTTACCTAAAGGCTGGGAGAGTCAGTGGTGGGGTGGAGGGAGGGAGGAGAAGAGGAATGTGAGCTACTGAATATGAAGTTTTTGGAGGACTGAAGAAAATATTCTAGACTTATGTTGTGGTGATGGTTTTATAATTCTGTGAATTTAATTTAAAAATGTACACTTTCATTTCAAATAATGCAGACCATTATCTGAAAAAAATAAACACATATTTAATATTTGAAAGTTTGCTCATTTTCAATTCTAAGGGACCCTTCCAGCAATAAAGTTTGTTTCTATGAAATTTCTCAAGTTGGCCATTATAATTTTAAATTGTCAACAGTGAACTTATGCCATTTAAATGATAAGTATACAAATATGGGTTAAAGTAGAAATACATATATAAACTAGCAGTTGGTCCTAGAAGAGGCACAGACTAAAATTTAGACTGAAATAGGCACATTTAAACCATTGCTAAAAGTTGTCTTGAGACGCTCATCTTAATTGTAGTTTCAACTGTTCACCCAACTAATTTTCACTTTGTGTCAGAAAGCATTGTTAAAGAGAGATCTTTCTCAGATTCAGATAGTCACAGACAAAACAAAACATGACTATAGAAAGTCTATAAATTTTTTTTAAGTGACCTGAGGTAGCTGGACTGAGGAATGCTGGTATAAGAAATTATCATTCACCAGATTTGGCTTGAGGAGTGGGTTTATTGGAGTTTGTCTGTCTTCTTTCCTATGTGGTTTCCTTTTATAGACAAATAATAAAAAGAACAAGGGCAAAGAGAAGCAATGAGTGCCCTTTACACAAAGGAGTTTTCTCATCTGATTTGATAATCAAAGGATTTTTTAAAGGCTTTTTATTTTTTTAACTCAATCCTGTTTTTATAAAGGTTTGTTTGTTTGTTTGTTTAAATCCAAGGACATAAAACTTACTCAGCATTTGAAGCGATCTGCTACAAAAAAAAATTGAAACTTGGACCCAACAAAAGTAATTAACTATAATCATAATGTTGTGAGAGGCACTCAAGCCAGATGCCCAAGGGCTTTTTGCAAGAGAAGTGCTGTTTCCCTGTTAAAGGTCTTGGGCAGCTTGATTGGTTCTCTGTGGTCCTCCAAGATTGCTAAATCATGGCTTTCAAAAAATAATACTTAAACAACTTGATAAGTTTTGAACAGTCTTAGAGTTAATCGTGATACTATTTATGGAAAAGTTGAACATCTTGATGCTTATTTATTTTTTACATCTTTATTAGAGTATAATTGCTTTACAATGGTGTGTTACTTTCTGTTTTATAACAAAGTGAATCAGTTATACATATACATATGTTCCCATATCTCTTCCCTCTTGAGTCTCCCTCCCTCCCACCCTCCCTATCCCACCCCTCCAGGTGGTCACAAAACACCGAGCTGATCTCCCTGTGCTATGCGGCTGCTTCCCACTAGCTATCTACCTTACATTTGGTAGTGTATATATGTCCATGCCTCTCTCTCGCTTTGTCACAGCTTCCCCTTCCCCTTCCCCATATCCTCAAGTCCATTCTCTAGTAGGTCTGTGTCTTTATTCCTGTCTTACCCCTAGGTTCTTCATGACATTTTTTTTTCTTAAATTCCATATATATGTGTTAGCATATGGTATTTGTCTTTCTCTTTCTGACTTACTTCACTCTGTATGACAGACTCTAGGTCTATCCACCTCATTACAAATAGCTCAATTTCATTTCTTTTTATGGCTGAGTAATATTCCATTGTATATATGTACCACATCTTCTTTATCCATTCATCTGATGATGGACACTTAGGTTGTTTCCATTTCCGGGCTATTATAAATAGAGTTGCAACGAACATTTCGGTATGTGACTCTTTTTGAATTATGGTTTGCTCAGAGTATATGCCCAGTAGTGGGATTGCTGGGTCATATGGTAGTTCTAATTTTAATTTTTTACGGAATCTCCATACTGTTCTCCATAGTGGATTGTAACCAATTCACATTCTCACCAGCAGTGCAAGAGTGTTCCCTATTCTCCACAGCCTCTCCAGCATTTATTGTTTCTAGATTTTTTGATGATGGCCATTCTGACTGGTGTGAGGTGATGTCTCATTGTAGTTTTGATTTGCATTTCTCTAATGATTAATGATGTTGAGCATTCTTTCATGTGTTTGTTGGCACTCTGTATATCTTCTTTGGAGAAATGTCTATTTAGGCCTTCTGCCCATTTTTGGATTGGGTTATTTGTTCTTTTGTTATTGACCTGCATGGGCTGCTTATAAATTTTGAAGATTAATCCTTTGTCAGTTGCTTCATTTGCAAATATTTTCTCCCATTCTGAGGGTTGTCTTTTGGTCTTGTTTATGGTTTCCTTTGCTGTGCAAAAGCTTTGAAGTTTCATTAGGTCCCATTTGTTTAATTTTGTTTTTATTTCCATTTCTCTAGGAGGTGGGTCAATAAGGACCTTGCTGTGATTTATGTCATAGAGTGTTCCTGCCTAATGTTTTCCTCTAAGAGTTTGATACGTATCTGACCTTACAATTAGGTCCTTAATCCATTTTGAGCTTTATTTTGTGTATGGTGTTAAGGGAGTGCTCTAATCTCATTACTTTTACATGTAGCTGTCCAATTTATCAAGCACCACTTATTGAAGGAGGCAGTCCTTTTCTCCACTTGTATATTCCTGCCTCCTTTATCAAAAGATAAGGTGACCATATGTGTGTGGGTTTATCTCTGGGCTTTCTATACTGTTCCACTGATCTATATTTCTGTCTTTGTGCCAGTACCATACTGTCTTGATTACTGTAGCTTTGTAGTATAGTCTGAAGTCAGGGAGCCTGATTCCTCCAGCTCCGATTTTTGTTCTCAAGATTGCTTTGGCTCTTCGGAGTCTTTTGTGTTTCCATACAAATTGTGAAATTTTTTGTTCTAGTTCTGTGAAAAATGCCAGTGGTAGTTTCATAGGGATTGCATTGAATCTGTAGATTGCTTTGGGTAGTACAGTCCTTCTCACAATGTTGATTCTTCCAATCCAAGAACACGGTATATCTCTCCATTTGTTTTTATCATCTTTAATTTCTTTCATCAGTGTCTTATAGTTTTCTGCATACAGGTCTTTTGTCTCCTTAGGTAGGTTTATTCCTAGATATTTTATTCTTTTTGTTGCAGTGGTATATGGGAGTATTTTCTTGATTTCATTTTCAGATTTTTCATCATTAGTATATAGGAATGCCAGAGATTTCTGTGCATTAATTTTGTATCCTGCTACTTTACCAAATTCATTGATTAGCTCTAGTAGTTTTCTGGTAGCATCTTTAGGATTCTCTATATATAGCATCATGTCATCTGCAAACAGTGACAGATTTACTTCTTCTTTTCTGATTTGGATTCCTTTTATTTCCTTTTCTTCTCTGATTGCTGTGGCTAAAACTTCCAAAACTATGTTGAATAATAGTGGTGACAGTGGGCAACCTTGTCTTGTTCCTGATCTTAGTGGAAACGCTTTCAGGTTTTCACCATTGAGGATGATGTTGGCTGTGGGTTTGTCATATATGGCCTTTATTATGTTGAGGAAACTTCCCTCTATGCATACTTTCTGCAGGGTTTTTATCATAAATTGGTGTTGAATTTTGTCAAAAGCTTTTTCTGCATCTATTGAGATGATCATATGGTTTTTCTCCTTCAATTTGTTAATATGGTTTATCAAATTGATTGATTTGCGTATATTGATGAATCCTTGCATTCCTGACATAAACCTCACTTGATCATGGTGTATGATCTTTTTAATGTGCTGTTGGATTCTGTTTGCTAGTATTTTGTTGAGGATTTTTGCATCTATGTTCATCAGTGATATTGGACTGTAGTTTTCTTTCTTTGTGACATCCTTTTCTCGTTTTGGTATCAAGGTGATGGTGGCCTCGTAGAATGAATTTGAGAGTGTTCCTCCCTCTGCTATATTTTGGAAGAGTTTGAGAAGGATAGGTTTTAGATCTTCTCTAAATGTTTGATAGAATTCGCTTGTGAAGCCATCTGGTCCTGGGCTTTTGTTTGTTGGAAGATTTTAATCAGAGTTTCAATTTAATTGCTTGTGTTTGGTCTGTTCATATATTCTATTTCTTCCTGATTCTGTCTTGGCAGGTTGTGTATTTCTAAGAATTTTTCCATTTCTTCCAGGGTGTCCATTTTATTGGCATAGAGTTGCTTGTAGTAGTCTCTCATGATCTTTTGTATTTCTGCAGTGTCAGTTGTTACTTCTCCTTTTTCATTTCTAATTCTATTGATTTGAGTCTTCTCCCTTTTTTTCTTGATGAGTCTGACTAATGTTTTACCAATTTTTTTTATCTTCTCAAAGAACCAGCTTTTAGTTTTATTGATCTTTGCTATTGTTTCCTTCATTTCTTTTTCATTTATTTCTGATCTGATTTTTATGATTTCTTTCCTTCTGCTAACTTTGGGGTAGTTTTGTTCTTCTTTCTCTAATTGCTTTAAGTGCAAGGTTAAGTTGTTTATTCAAGATGTTTCCTCTTTCTTAAGGTAGGATTTTATTGCTATCAACTTCCCTCTTAGAACTGCTTTTGCTGCATCTCATAGGTTTTGGGTCATCGTGTCTCCATTTTCATTTGTTTCTAGGTATTTTTTTATTTCCTCTTTGATTTCTTCAGTGATCACTTCGTTATTAATTAGTGTATTGTTTAGCCTCCATGTGTTTGTGTTTTTTACAGATCTTTTCCTGTAGTTGATATCTAGTCTCATAGGTTTGCTGTCAGAAAAGATACTTGATTCAATTTCAATTTTCTCAAATTTACCAAGGCTTGGTTTGTGATTCAAGTTATGATCTATCCTGGAGAATATTCCATAAGCACTTGAGAAAAATATGTATTCTTTTGTTTTTTGATGGAGTGTCCTATAAGTATCATTTAAGTCCATCTTGTTTAATGTATCATTTAAAGCTTGTGTTTCCTTATTTATTTTCATTTTGAATGATCGGTCTATTGGTGAAAATGGAGTGTTAAAGTCCCGTACTATGAATGTGTTACTGTCAATTTTCCCTTTTATGGCTGTTAGTAGTTGCCTTATGTACTGAGGTGCTTCTATGTTGGGTGCATAAATATTTACAATTGTTATATCTTCTTCTTGGATAGATACCTTGATCATTATGTAGTGTCCTTCTTTTTCTCTTGTAATAGTCTTTATTTTAAAGTCTATTTTGTCTTATATGAGAATTACTACTCCAGCTTTCCTTTGGTTTCCATTTGCATGGAAAATCTTTTTCCATCCCCTTACTTTCATTTTGTATGTGTCTCTAGGTCTGAAGTGCCTCTCTTGTAAACAGCATATATATGGGTCTTGTTTTTGTATCCATTCAGCCAATCTATTACTTTTGGTGGGAGCATTTAGTCCATTTACATTTAAAGTAATTATCGATATGTATGTTCCTATTCTCATTTTATTAATTGTTTTCGGTTCGTTATTGTAGGTCTTTTCCTTCTCTTGTGTTTCTTGCCTAGAGAAGTTCCTTTAGCAGTTGTTGTAAAGCTGGTTTGGTGGTGCTGAACTCTCTCAGCTTTTGCTTGTCTGTAAAGGTTTTAATTTCTCCATCAAATCTGAATGAGATCCTTGCTGGGTAGAGTAATCTTGGTTGCATTTTTTTCTCCTTCATCACTTTAAATATGTTCTGCCAGTCACTTCTGGCTTGCAGAGTTTCTGCTGAAAGATCAGCTGCTAACTTTATGGGGATTCCCTTGTGTGTTATTTGTTGTTTTTCCCTTGCTGCTTTTAATACATTTTCTTTGTATTTTATTTTTGACAGTTTGATTAATATGTGTCTTGATGTATTTCTCCTTGGATTTATCCTGTATGGTTCTCTCTGTGCTTCCTAGACTTGATTAACTATTTCCTTTCCCATATTAGGGAAGTTTTCAACTATAATCTCTTCAAATATTTTCTCAGTCCCTTTCTTTTTCTCTTCTCCTTCTGGAACCCCTATAATTCGAATGTTGGTGCATTTAATGTTGTCCCAGAAGTCTCTGAGGCTTTCCTCAGTTCTTTTCATTTTTTTTTTTCTTTATTCTGCTCTGCAGTAGTTATTTCCACTATTTTATCTTCCAGGTCACTTATCCATTCTTCTGCCTCAGTTATTCTGCTATTGATCCCATCTAGAGAGTTTTTAATTTCATTTATTGTGTTGTTCATCATTGTTTGTTTCATCTTTAGTTCTTCTAGGTCCTTGTTAAATGTTACCTGCATTTTCTCTATTCTATTTCCAAGATTTTACTATCATTATTCTTAATTGTTTTTCAGGTTGACTGCCTATTTCCTCTTCATTTGTTAGGTCTGTTGGGTTTTTATCTTGCTCCTTCATCTGCTGTGTGCTTTTCTGTCTTCTCATTTTGCTTATCTTACTGTGTTTGGGGTCTCCTTTTTGCAGGCTGTAGGTTCGTAGTTCCTGCTGTTTTTGGTGTCTGTCTCCAGTGGCTAAGGTTGGTTCAGTGGGTTGTGTAGGCTTCCTGGTTGAGGGGACTAGTGCCTGTGTTCTGGTGGATGAGGCTGGATCTTGTCTTTCTGGTGGGCAGGTCCATGTCTGGTGGTGTGTTTTGGGGTGTCTGTGGACTTATTATGAGTTTAGGCATCCTCTCTGTTAATGGGTGGGGTTGTGTTCCTGTCTTGCTAGTTGTTTGGCATAGGGTGTCCAGCGCTGTAGCTTGCTGATTGTTGAGTGAAGCTGGGTGCTGGTGTTGAGATGGAGATCTCTAGGAGATTTTCGCCGTTTGATATTATGTGGAGCTGGGAGGTCTCTTGTGGACCAGTGTCCTGAAGTTGGCTCTCTCACCTCAGAGGCAAAACACCGACTCCTTACTGCAGCACCAAGAGCCCTTCATCTACACAGAAAAAGAGGAATAGGGGAAAAAATCATAAATCTTGCTCTCAAAGTTTACCTCCTCAATTTGGGATGATTTGTTGTCTATTCATGTATTCCACAGTTGCAGGGTATATCAAGTTGATTGTGGAGCTTTAATCTGCTGCTTCTGAGGTTGCTGGGAGAGATTTCCCTTTCTCTTCTTTCAATGCTTATGTATTTAAATGAGATTTGGGAAGTTCCTCTTACACTCTTGTAGCCTCGAGGTCAGTGATGTGCCAAAGCACAAACTGCAGCAGTGGTCTGCCTCAAGATCATGCAACAGAACTTGTGGTGTCATTCAGAGGCCTGAGCAGTGGGAGCTGCAGTCCTGACTCCAGCAGAGGCCTGAGGCCCAGTCGGTCCTCAGTAGGGAGCTGCAGAATGGGCACTGAGGCTCTTTCAGCACTGTCTGTGGCCTTGGGTTGAGGCACAGTAACCTCAGGAGCTGTAGCAGTCCGTTCACCCTGAAATTCCTACTCATTTGTGACCTTTTCTCCATACTATGTGTTTTGAACATTTAATTGGTTGCAATGATATCATATTGAAATTTTATACAAAATAAAGTTTATGTAATGTAAAATACAAACTTTATCTATGTTATTGAATCCCACTATTATGGCTTTTTATTTGTGCATGCAGAGAGAGTGAGAGAACCCAAAAAGAGAGTCCTCACCAGACATAAACTCTGCTGGCTCCTTGACTTGGACTTCCAGACTCCATAACTGTGAAACAATAAATTCCTGTTGTTTAAGCCACGCTGTCTGTGGTACTTTGTTTTGGCAACCTGAGCAGACTAACACAGGTGCTATCACAGGATGAAATACTGTATTTCCTCTAAATTAGAAAAACTACAAACAAAGCATCTAAATGTTCTTGGTTCAATAGAGCATTGTTTGTCCAGACTCTGTAAATAAACACATTTTCTTGTCATTTGTCTTTCCAAATGACATATATTTTGTAAGCTGCAGTATTATTTCAAAAAGAGAGAAAACACGCACAAATATTTTCAGTTTTCTTTTATGTTATGTTACTGTATGAATATCGTATGTTATTTTACACATTACGTTGGCAGTACAACTTTCTTTTTATATAATTATATACATTTATTGGTAATGATGATACTCCAGAAACATTCATGTACATTCATGGAGAACACAAAATTACTGAAATTAGTATTAAAATTACGTTATAAGATTTCCAAAGGGTTAGCAAAATAAAAAGTTAATGTATTGATTGATAAGTAGGAAAACTAAATTGGGCAATCTGGACTTAATGACAAAATATATTTTCACTAAGAATGATTCAGTACAAAGGGGAAAATAGGGGGAGGGATAAATTAGGAGCTTGGGATTAACAGATACACACTTCCATATATAAAATAGATAAACAACAAGGTCTACAGGGAAGTAGACTCAATATCTTGTAATAACCTATAATGGAAAAGAATCTGAAAAAGAGTATATATATATATACTCTATATATATATACCATCTGAAAAGAGTATTTATATATATATATATATATATATATATATATATATATATATATATATATATATATATAGTGTGTATATATATAGACCACCGACTCACTTTGCTGTACATTAGAAACTAACACAATATTGTAAACCAACTATACCTTAAAAATTTTTTTAAATTAAAAAAAGAATGATTCAGTGAAGAATTTATATCTGCTTGATAACAGTTATGATTGTGTCCTTTGAAAGAGAAAAATATGAATATTTACTGCACAGTTATCTATTTTATGACTGGGGTGTTCTTATCTTTTATCCTCAGGTTTACAAAGAGTGGGATTCAATAACATAAATCAAGTTTCTGTTTTACATTGCCTAAATTTTACTTTGCATAAAATTTCAGTATGATATTATTGCAACCAATTAATATTCAAAACATATAGTATGATCCTGTATTGAACATAGACTTTTGCCAATTATAAAAATACTAAAGATGTATGTTTCTTTAATGATTAAAAAGTCCTCAAACTATATTATTTTATTAAATCCTCATAATCATATGTTATGTCACATCTCCTACTTAAGGAAACCACTGTGTTGCAGTTTTTAACACTCTATCCAACATTTTCATTTTATGAAGCTTTTGTTTTAAAGGTTGTAAGAGTTTTACACTAATCTAATTTAATTGCATTATTTTTATAAAACATCAAATGTTGGCATTGTATTACCACATAATTTCATAGAATGTCGATCTTCCCTTTGCCACCTCCATCCTCTGTGGGTCAGAAATTTGGGTTGGAACTGAAAATTGTAGTCATCTCTTCCTGACCAGAGATCTCTCAAAGCCAAATTTCTTTGAGCTATTTCTTTGAATTTAACTTTCCTGAAATAAATATACCATAGTTTCTGTTAGGATTATGTTGTACTGAAAGTAACAAAAAAACATGACTTTTGTGGCTTAAACAAATAGGGATTCATTTTCTCATATAACTGGACAGAGGGATGTGTGGCTTTGGTTCGACTCTTCATCAATTCCATAGGCAGTGCCTCTAGAGTTCTCTTGGATACAGATGGCTACTTTCAAGGATGAAACATGGGAAGTGATGCTCACGTCCATGCTATTGTCTCGAGAGAAATAAAAAGTTTTCCCAGAACTTCTCCATACATTTCTACTGGGATTTCATTGGTCAGAACTGGGTACCGTGGCTACCTGTAAGCAAGAAGAGAGGCTGGGAAAAGAGTAGGGACGTCAGTGTTAGACTTAGACCAGTGTTCCTTAAAGAAAGTCCTTTTGTTTTTCTGGGTGGGATAATTCTTCAGTTTGCTAGATTGTCTCAGACCCTGATAATCAAATGTTACTAGCTCTTCTCAGTCATTTTGCAAACCAAGAATACCTCCACAGTAGGCTAACCACTCCCTAGGAGTGTGGAACTGTCCCATTTGAGACTCACTAGATTATATACATTGTGATCTATCATCCAGACCTTTGTTGGCTTGAATTAAACAAGGGTTTGGAAGGAAAGAAAAAGAAAGAAATACATACTGGAGAGGCAAAATTATCTTCCACATCAACCATAGTCACAGATTTTGTAGATTTCTAAGTCAAGTTATAAAATTTAAAATTATAAAATTTTAAAACATTTCATGTAATTTACCTATTTAGCATAATTAGCCTCCTCCCTTCATCTCTCTACCAATGTCTTCCTTCATTTTCTTTCTTTCTTTCTTTCTTTCTTTCTTCTTCTCTTTTCCTTCCTTCTTATTTCCCTTCCTCATTCCCTTTCTCCCTCCCTCCCTCTCCCCTTCCTTCCTTCCTTTCTTCCTTCCTTCTTTCTTTTCTTCCTTTCTTAGTTCTCTTTTGTTTTCTCTGGTCTCTTCCTTTCCCCCTGCTTCTCTTTGTTTCTTTCTTTCTGTTATCCAAGCAGGCTTATCACTTTTGACTTTTAGGAAAAACAGTCCAAACCAATTTATTTTTCACCTTTTAATTTTTATTCTCTGGTAGAAAATATAAATTATAATTCATCCTTGCTGTTATCAGGAACTTCTTCCATTTTTCTTACATATTTCTTGGTGATCTACTGCTATCATGAAATGAGCACTTGGTGTTAAATTCTGCAATCTGAACTCAAAAAGGTTTGGGTTTTTTTTTTCCCTTTCCCCCTCTTTTTTTCCCTGTCCTTCCCTCTATGAACACTTGATCTTAGAGACTACTGGGTGGAGCAGAAGAATGTGGGTATCATCTTGGGAGTTGGGGGGAGATGGAGTGGCCCAGAGCATGGTGCCATTGTTGACTGGTGGGAGGATCTGATGGGTGGGTTGTCCTGCACCATGACCCTGGTGTGGGTGTCAGAGCCCAGTTCAGGGCCAGTGTTGCAACAGAATGAGAACTACTGTCCCACAGAGAGTCAGCTTGACCAGGGAGGCAAAGTCCTAAGAGGGAATGGAGGGGCATGCAGAGGGAGTGAAACTGAGCAGGACCTTGTGGGGTTCCTGGACACAGAAGCCTTTAAAACAGTTGCCAATCAGGGAAGGAAGGGGATGCAGAGACAAGGGAGGAGCAATCAAGAAATGATAATACATTCTTGGGGCAGGCTTCTGTTTCCACCTCAAGGGATACACATAACAATATCTTTGAGCTATTTACAGAGTTAAAACTCTCAACAAATGGAATATGTTAGCATTCTTCATTCTAGACAAGATCACAGTTTGATAACCTCAAGAAGCTCATCAGGAGACCACCTGAGGCCAGATTAAAGGAATGCAGGCCCTGCACACACCCTGATTCTTATCGACAACCCCACCCTTGAATCATTGTTATAAAACTCCTCACCAAATCCTCCTGGGTTGGGACACACAGTTTTTTAAGGCACAAGCCCTCTGTGTCCCCCTTTAAATGGCAATGCAATAAAACTATTCTTTTCTATTTCACCCAAAACTGTCTCTGAGATTCGATTTGGCACTGGTGCACAGAGACTGAGTTTTTGGCATCAGGAGTGGCCAGGGAGTGAGCACAAAATCTGACCAGTATGAAGAAAGCCTGGCCTTTAATGCCAGAACACAAGATGCCCCATTAAATTTGAACTTCAGATAAACAATGAATCATTTTTTAGTATAAGTATGTATATAGATGTATATGTGTTATAGGTATGTTTGGGGGCATATTTATACTAAAAAATAATTCATTGTTTGTCAGAAATTTAATTGAACTGAGCATTCTATATTTTATCTGGCAACTCTACCAGGAGGTAATAGACTTCCATTTGGCAGGCCGCCCATACTTCCAGAGCTGGGAGAGAAGTAAATCTGTATGGAGATAGGATCATGGCAAAGGCAGGAAATAGTTAAATGTAGGACATTTTATAAATAAGTAAATATTTAAGCATAATGAGAGCCAGTTTTCTCATTATTGGTAAAGGGAATTGCATTCATGGAAAGAAAGAAAACTAGAATGAACCCAGTGAGGTTGGATTAAAATTAGTTATTGATATGAATTCATAGTTTTCAAGATTTATAACTGAATATAGAAATAAATATAGATGTAAATGCATGTGTGTGTCTGTGTGTGTGTCTGTGTGTGTCTGTGTGTGTACATTTCCTCTAACTCTGTCTACTTAGAACTAAAGCAATAACACCCCAACAGCAATGAGAACATCCTACACCCAGATCTTGGATTCTCCACTAAAACGAACCAAGGATCCTTAGAGAAATGACTGATTCCAGGACTGGGGCAGGGAAAATATTAGATGAGCTTGGAATACCTCTTTGGACCAGGAATGTTGGGAATACCTCAAAAGAATAAGAAAGCAGTTTGAAAGCTGTGTCAGCTGAAACTGTTGACCCAAAAGGAAACAATTTAAAGATCAAAGTAAAAAATAATTGTAAAGAATTATAACCAATTGAATAAAAATTGGAAACCATGAGGTATTAAAGGTGTTAAAGGTGTAAACAAACAGAAAATTTGTAGAGGAGGACGTTCACTTCCCCCAAAACACTAACAACAAAGGGAGAAGAGTATGTTGGAAAGGCTTGGTGGATATCACCTTAAGCAAGTGGCAAAAATAATAGAACATCAGTAATGGGACAAACCAAAATTGTGCACAGTCTTATAGAATAAAATGAGAACAACACACCGTCACTTAAGTGTTATGCCTGCTAGAAATGCATAATCTGAAGCTAATCACAAGAGGACAACAAATAAACCCACACTGAGAGAAATTCTACATAAGCACATGCTTGTAATCTTCAAATGTTCAAGATCAGGAAAGTGAAAAAAAGATTGAGAAACTGTCCCAGACTAAAGGGAATGAAGAGATGTGACGACAAAATGAAATGTGTGGCTCCAAATTGGACTTATTGCTATATAGGATATTATTGAGATAATTGGTAAAATTTGGTTGGGTTATAAGAATGAGCTGGTGATGCTGAAAGCTCATCCTCTGTGCATTGTTGCTGAATTAAATCTTGGAGACAGTTTTGGGTCAAGTAGAAAAGAATAGCTTTATTGCTTTGCCAGGCAAAGGGGAACATAGCAGGCTCCTGCCCCCAAAAAACTGTGTGTCCCAACCTGGGAAGATTTGATGAGGAGTTTTATAGCAAGCCTTCAAGGGTGGGTTTGCTGATAAGATTAGGGTGTGTGCAGGGCCTGCACTCTTCTAATCTCTTCTCAGGTAATCTTTTTGATGAGTTTCTCTGGTTCCTTTAATCTCATCTCAGATGGTCTTCTGTGGTATAAAGAATGCTTACATCTTCCATTGTTGAGTTTTAATTCTATAAAGAGCTTAAAGATATTTTTATGTGTGTCACTTGAAGTGGAACCAGGACCCTGCCCCAAGGCTGCACTATTGTTTCTTGGCTGCCCCTCCCTTGTATTTGCATCCCTACCCTTCCCAGATTAGCAACTTTTTGAATATACCCTTTGGAGCTCAGGGAAAGTCATGGAGGCTGGGGTCTGTCTCCTACAAGAAATGGGAGCCACAGAAAGGCTTCTGTGCCCAGGAGCTCCACAGGGTCTTGCTTGGTTTCACTGGTAGTAATGTATCCATGTTAAAGTTCTGATTTTTATGGTTATATTAGGAGTACATAAAAAAGAACTTCCTTTCTTTCCTTCCTTCCTTCCTTCTTTCTTTTCCTTCTTTTTTTTTTGTAAAAAATACACACAAATACAATTTAAGTATTTGAATGTAATGAAACATCAGACTGGGCCTTTTCAAATGTTTCAGAAAAAAAAGTAATTTCTACTTTAAGAGAAACTTTTTGTTTTGTAAGTCTTCAGTAGCTTTGTGATTTTCAAACTTTAAGAAATATTACATTTTATATTATATATTAAAATGTTTTAGGTGTTGATTGCTGTGATTATTGTATTATAATATTATCTTGGATAGGTGAAGAACAGAAGATTTTTAGGGCATTGAAAATTCTCTGCCTGTACGATACCATAATGTTGGATACAAGACATTATATAATGTCAAAGTCAAAGACACAAAGAGCGAACCCTAATGTAAACTATGGACTTTGGGTGATTATGATGCATCAATGTAGGTACATCAATTAAACCCACAATGTACGTTCAACAAATGTAACACTCTAGTGGGGGGATGTTGATCATGGGAGGCTATGCATGTATGGCTGCAGGGGGCATATGGGAACTCTCTGTCTCTTCCCCTCAATTTTGCTGTGAACCTTAAATTGCTCTAAAACAAATAGAGTATTAATTTTTTAAAAAATGTGCTTGTGTATAGGCAAAATTGTATTAACTGGAAAGCATGAGACATGATGTTTTGGTTAATTGAACTTCGCATTAACCAAAAGTAAAATGGAAATTCCCTTCTCTTTCAGTATTTGTTTGGCATATTTCCAACAATAACAGTATGCTGCACTGCCTTAAGGTGTCAAGGGAAAGGCACTTGTGATAAACGTATTTGGCAATCTATCTGTCTCAGAGATTTTCACCCATCAATGTCCTTACTAGTCTTTCCCTGGAACTACTTAGGGTGGAACAGACTGAGCTAAATCTGTGATTCTTAAAAAAAGATGTGGTTTCTAAAGTTCCTTTCAGGAACAAATCCTTGGCATTGGCTAAGGCAAGAGAAAATCTGGCTATCGTTCAAGGATTCAGAAGTTCTGGTTTTCTTATCAAAGTGATGGCTAAAGTTTTCTCCTATCTCAATTGCTAAAAGCTTCAGGCCTTACAGACATTTAGTCCTCTTCTAATTCCTGTAATAGAAAGTTCTATATGCCTTAGGCTATTTGGTGTCTGTACCTCAGTGTCTTCATTGTAAAATGAAAGTTATATTGATAGTACTTATTTCACAGAATTCTTATGTGGACCATAAGAATAAAGTATATGGATGGAAAGAGCTTTGGTAAGAAGTGGCACACTTTGGTAAGTAAGATTAGTTGATGGAAATCATTGATAGTATGATTGCTTACTTCATTTTTTCCCATTGAGCACATCAAAATCTTGATTTTGAGCTAGTCAGGATCCATCCAATATCTAAAAGGGATCATTCTATAAAACTCAAAGAAAACAATGGAAGGACTTTTTTTGGTTATGACTGCACATGTTTCACAGAATGAGAACTGCATTTCATTTACTAAATTCAGAATAATAAATGACTGATGATTGCATATAAGAAGGCAAAAATAATGTATAATGGGGTGTTGAGTTTTTTTGAATTCCTCCTATCTCTTCTTGGTAACCCCTTAAACATGGAATAGCTAAGAGAATGCCTGGTCTCTATTCTGGTTCAGCTGAATCATTCTGTTGCTTCTCTGACTGCCTTGTTTCTTAAGGGTTATATCAGTCTACACTGAGCTGTTGCTTCCTCCCATCAGAGCTATTAAAAATTACAGAACTAGTTCTCATTCTCCGTTGGTTATTTGTCAGTTTCATTTTAAAGTAACAAAGTCTGTATTCATTATGTTGCAAAGGGGAAATTCACTCTGCCCCTACCCTGACACTAGTTATTATTAGTCTAGGAAAGCACAAGAGCGTCTCTTTGCTAGGGTTGTCCCAAGAAAATGTATTTCTTGCTAATATGGAAGATCTGTGGTCCCACAATTCCCTGCACTGTTTTGCACTGGCTTTCTGCTATAAACTGGCTGTGGGAAGATTATCTTCCTCATTAAGGACCAGGATAGAAATACATTTCACCCAGTTGGAAGCATACCACCACCATCACACTGCTCCTCGTCATTGAGATTTTTACTAGGTTATCACAGTGCAGAATTTAACTGCTTTTTTTAAATAATCCATGTTATTAGGGCACAGTTTCACATATACTGATCCTTATTATTAATTGTCTATAGTATTATGGATAATTACATGGGTAAGGATAATAGGACAGGGCAATATCTCTCTCCAGAAAGCATTTAAGGCTGTGAGAACATCAAGTCACTATTACTGCTGGATAGCTAGCATTTTTCAAGTTGTCTTTTGTCAGGAAACAAGGCTTATGTTTTTAAGCCTTTGTATCACAGAGACCATCCCTTAGGAAGAGAAAGTTTTTAAGATTAAGAAATGACACTCTTCATATCTCTACAGTGCTTCACTGAATTCTTTGCTCATCACTCAGCCTTTTCACAACATTGCCCTCATCACTCAATGATCACTGGGTAAATGAGTAAGTTTTATGTCATCCACTCCCATCCCCTTCATCCCCCAAAAGAAACATCATCAAGTACTAATGCCAATGTTAATAAACTGAGTCAGAAAAGCAGAAATTCTTTGTACAATTTATAGTCATCATTATATATTCAATAGCACACAATCTTTTTTTTTTCAAACTGAACTTTTTAAATAATTTGTTTCAGCTTGAATTCATTCTATTGGGACTATTATAATAGAATATCTGCAAAATTTAAATGTTGAAAAGTTGAATTAAAGTAATAAGACTTGGTTTCAAAGTTTATATAAATGCTACTGATAAATCTAAATGACAAAATTATTCTAAAGAAGCCAATATAAAATTTTCTGTCAAGATCACATTTGACATGTGATAAGGGAAACTTGATAAGCAGGAACTGAACAGGAAAGAGCTTATTTTTCACAGATAATAAAAACCCAGAAGTGGGGCATCCAGGACCAACAAGGGAACTGTCTTATGCTGTCAGATACCTTTACTCTGTCCAGTTCTCTGGTCAGCCCTACTTTGTGTGTCCTGTATCCACAAGCTTCTCTACTTCAGCACATTGTGACTATGTTCCACGGCAAGAGAAAAGGGCAAACGGGCAAAGACCAAATAGTAACTGCCAACTGACTGCCTTTCTCACTAGCATTATAGGAAATCACTCTCAAAAACTTCCCTCTAAATCTTACTGGCCAGATGCATGGCATATGGCTGCCCTAGTGGCATCAAATTCTGCAAAGCTAAGTATTTTTAAATGGGTATGTTGCCATCTCACAGAAAAGAAGAATTCTGAGTAAAAAAAGCAATTGAGAATGGACATTAGGCAAGATATTAGCAGTATTGGCCACAATAACTTAATAAATAGATTCTCATAAAAATAACAGTCTCTTTGACACTGATCTTGACAATGATTTTTGGATTTGACAACGGAAGTATGGCAACAAAAGCAAAAGTAAATGAATGGGACCACCTGCTGAAGGACTGAGTCCATTGGTCAAAGTTTTCATGTTTTTCTGGCCTCTTTTCAGGTTTCTTTTTTTATTTAATTTAATTTTTATTTTATATTGGGATATAGTTGATTTACAATATTGTGTTAGTTTGTGGTGTACAGCAAAATGGTTCATGTATAACCATGACCATAATTCATAACCATAATGAATGTATATCCATTCTTTTTAAGATTCTTTTCCTATATAGGTTATTACAGAATATTGAGTAGAGTTCCCTGTGCTATACAGTAGGTCCTTGTTGATTATCTATTTTATATATAGTAGTGTGTATATGTTAATCCCAAACTCCTAATTTATCCCTTTCCCCTCACCTTTTTCCTTTGGTAAATGTAAGTTTGCTTTTGAAGTCTGTGAGTCTGTTTCTGTTTTGTAAATAAATTCATTTGTATCATCTTTTTAGATTCCACGTAAAAGTGATATCATCTATTTGTCTTTCTCTGTCTGACTTAACTTCACTTAGTATGATAATCTCCAGGTACACCCATGTTGCTGTAAATAGTATTATTTCATTCTTTTTATGGCT
Source organism: Tursiops truncatus (assembly GCF_011762595.2). Classification (NCBI taxonomy): domain Eukaryota; kingdom Metazoa; phylum Chordata; class Mammalia; order Artiodactyla; family Delphinidae; genus Tursiops; species Tursiops truncatus. Next base: position 127,664,903 of record NC_047037.1, on the reverse strand, counting down.
GTGTAATATTCCATTGTATATATATACCACATCTTCTTTTTCCATTCCTCTGTTGATGGACATTTAGGTAGCTTCCATGTCTTGTCTATTGTAAATAGTGCCTCAATGAACATTGGGGTGCATATATCTTTTTGAATTATGGTTTTATTCAGATATATGCTCATTGGTAAAAGTTTATTCATGTTTCTCTGGCCTCCTTTCAGGTTTCTGACCCTTCCCCCATCCCTCAAATTCTTAGTTATCTAGTTCCTTGCTGTTTCTCTGCAGCTGAAATCTGTTCCTTCTCACATCTTTGCCCCCAAAATAAAATGGCACCAATATCATTTTTTATTCTGATAGTACAATGCCACAGACACAGTGTGCCTTCATTTCAACAAAGCATTGGATAATATCTCTTCTGGTAGTTTCACCACAGTCTCCAGCACTGAAACTCCATGTTTTCTAGTTTCTTGTGGACATATTTTCCAGTTATATTGGAAGGACTTTAATCACCGTGAGAGTAAAGATTAGTTCCATCAATACTCCAGCTGCTCCTGATACCACCTAGGACTTTTCCTGAAGTCTGCATTGAACTATCAATATAATAAATGTTTAGTCTAGTTTGAGTAATTATTCATTTGAAGAAGAAAATACTGCCATGTAATGAAGCTCAAATGAAATATTTTGAGTTCTGTAGATATCTTCCTTGATAACGTTTTATAATTCCAATGCAATAATGCAGGATGATAATTAATTTTGCCAGGATTGTATCTTATTGGAGGAAAGACTTTTAGCCACTTTTTCCCATACATGCTCTGCCTATGGTGGCCTATTTCTTAACAGCTCTATCTCCCTATCGCCCATCTCCCATCCAAGGAAAGAGACTAATCTGATTATTCAAATTCAGAGATTCTGATTGCACATAATTATTAGTGGGCATTGACACTGGGTGTATAATCACTGGATATAGCTATAAAGTGAGGAGTTCAGTCTCCAGGATTTCTTATTGTCATTTCCTTTTTTTGTATTGTGTAGCAGAATTGGTAAGCAAAGTCAGGGATTCCTCTTCAATTTTGGTGGCCTTCCTCTGACTCTCATTCTGTGTCTGGGTGGGTGAATGGACTACTGTATCTTTCTGTTTCATGTCTGCTGATCTAAACTGTGGAGGTCTTAGGGTGAAAGAAATGTTTAGGATGTTCCTTTTAGACCTAAAGTCTAAGCTGGGAGCTTCAATTTATCATTTGACCAGGGCTATTTGTTGTATTAGGATACAGCAACCAACAAAATGATACTTTTTTATTCCTGTCCTGTTTTGACCCTTGGGTATCCTACTTAATAACCCTGTGGGAGGAATTCTTGGTTGTAATGTAGGATAAGCTTTCCTAGTCTCTTGTATTTGTCAAGGTTCTTCAGAGAAACGCAATCATAGTAGATTTATTATGAGAAATTAACTGTTGCAGCTATGGAGGCTGAGAAGTCCTATGATCTTTTGTCTGCAAGCTGAAGACCCAAGAAAGCCAGTGTTGTAATTTAATCTAAGTCTGAAAGCCTCAGAATCAAGGGAGCTGATTGATATAAGCTCCCAGTCTGAGGGCAGGAGAAGATAAGATGAGATGTCACAGCTCAATTAGTTTGGTAGGAAAAAAGAAAGGAGGCAAATTCCTCCTTGCTCCACTTTTTGTTCTATTTAATTCCCAGTGGATTAATTGATATCTACTCACATTGGTGAAGGTAATCTAGTCTACTGAGTTCACTCATTCAAATGCTAATCTCTTTTGGAAATATCTTCACAGACACACCCAGAAATAATGTTTAATCTCGATACTCTGTGATCAATCAAGTTGACACATAAATTTAGTCATCATATTTCCTGACTCCAAAATAATTATAATATCATCAAAATTTATCCCTGACCTCTAAGATACCTTAGAATATTTAATGGGAAGTTCTGTAATCAGTTATTTATAGGCCTATATCTATGTTAGCTTCTGCTATATGAGGATAAAAAATGCATTTAATTTCTCAGGCAGGTGGTATGATGTTACATACAGAAGTTATTTTTTTCAATGAATGATGGTATAATTTTAAGTATGTCATTTCAAAACATATTTTTAGATATTTGGAGCTTCTTTTAAGGGAGCATTTAATTGAGCATGTACTATATACCTTAAAAGGCATTATACTCATTTAGAGATGAGGAAATTGAGGTTCCAGGAGGTTATGGAGTTTGTCCAAGTGTCCATGCTGAAAAAGTGGCAGAGTTGAGATTCCAACAAAGGTATGTGCAACTCTAGAGCCAGCTCTTGGCTTGCACCACTGCCTCATACAGAGTGGGAGTGGGGGAAAGTTCCACTTATCCTTGGTCAGACAACATTATCTCATGTGACTATCAGTTTTCCTGGCTCTGAACAACAACTTGGCTAGTCTTAGTGATGAGATATTTTTGTTCCAGTGACTGTCATGAAAGCATAGTTAACTAAAAAATAGCCTTATGAATAATAATTGTCTCTTTCATCATGTTGTTTATTTACAAAAGATTTGGAGTAAGATGAGGGGGGCTGGGGCACTGTCAGGAAATTAAGAAAACCAGAGGAGACAAGGCAGGAACACCTGGGAGTAAAAAACTGAATTCCAGCTCTTTATTAAGAATATATTTAAAAATATATATTATATTAAGTATGTATTAAATGTATTATATTAAACACTTATTAAATGCATTATATTAAATACATATACTATAATATAATGTGTTATAAAATATAATAAAATATTGTATTATATTATTATACATAATAAAAAGGAAATCTTTGGTCTCATGCTGGCCATTTCTATATGAGAGAGAACAAAGCCTGAGTGTCTCTAGAAGGAATGACTATGGAAGGCTGATTAGAATATTCAAAGAAGAGAATAAAAGCCAGTTTTAACCTATGCTTTGTCTTGTGTAGTCTTAATCACAACTGGATTTAGCAACTTTAGGATATACCCTCTATAGTTAAGACCAACTAATGAAATATAGAGGATTGGTTTTTACTGTTAATTTGACCAAGTCTTCTTAGTTTAACTTTTCGGAGTCATTCTAAAGAAGCAGAAAAGCAAGGGAGTAGCAGAATGTTGTTATCATGCTTTTATTTTGTTAATGACTGAGATAAGTTTGAATATTTTTGTTTCTAGTCTACAAAGAGATTGAAACAATTTATTTGATTGCAAACAATAAAATTAAAAAGTTTAAAAACATAATCCAGGACCATGGAGAATAGAGTTAGAAGTACAAAGAATGGATCAGGAAAAGTTTGTGTAAGGATAAACATCATAATTTCCTAAATAGTTACTGAAATTAGGTCTACAGATTTAGCTCTGAGATTTCTGGCAGCCAAAGAAGAAATGTTATGCTGTTCAGGGAGAACATTCATCTAGTTGTTAACAAGACAACAATATCCGAGCCCTATTATTTGTGCGGATACGTAAAGTTTTCTCAATGAATGCTTATGACGTGTAATCTGCAGCCAGTTGTACTCATGTGTCGCCCCCAGGGCTTTATTTCCCTCTTCTATGAAATTTTCCCTGGAACAAATTTTCACACCTCTGGGTACCACGGAACACAGCACAAACGGGTCAAAGTCACCAGGTCCCATTTGAGATCATGTTCTACAGAAACTATTTATCCGGTGATAACAGAACAGAAAAAGATTGTTCTTTGTCTCCGTACTTTGTTTCTGTACCTTTTCTCCTGGAATTCTAAATAAGTATAAGCTATAATCTCCCCCTTTTTTTGCTGGAATTACAATGTGATGAAGTCTTACCTATTAATTTCATCTTCAAATGCATGAATGCATGACTTTTTGAAGTGATGGTATTTCTGTTCTTTTGAGGGAACATTCATATTTGAAATCTCTCTAGCGCTAAAAAACATAGCAAAAGGAAATAAACTGGTCCTAGAATATTCTACATTTTCCTGGGGGAGTAGGAAGAGGAGAGGAAAACACGTGCCAAAGAGAAAGATATCCTTATTTACAGTTGGGTAGTTAGATTATAGGAATTGCAGGGCATCAGGAAACAACCCCCCCCTGCCCCGCCCCCCGCCGCCTTTAAATTCTTTCAATTCTAAAATACTTCTTAATAACTGAGAGTTCAATTCTTTTCATTCGGTTGATATCTCATTGGTCTTCTAATCACTAACACTTTAGTGTGACTATGTTGAAGATTATTCTCAAGCCAGAGAACTTGCTCAGGAAATATCTTGGGTATAATGAGGAACAAATGACACATTAAATATATTTTGGATGGAAAGAAGTTGGAAAAAGAGGGTTTCAAATCCAGTTTATTGCATAAGAGTTGAACCCTTAATTATAGGACAACTAAGCCAGGGGTCAGATTAGTATCTAATTCAATGTCAGATGTATGAATAATGAAAACTGCTGTAATTACTTCATGCACTCTTGTAAGACTTGTCTTATAAACAGATTTGGAAATTTTGGACCACCCCTAAACATTTCTAGATGCCCTTATAAAAATCTATTCAGTTTTTATTTTTAACTAGATGTAGACATCAATCAATGAAATAAATAGTGGAGTGTATAACCTATATTATTGATCTTAAGTCAAGGTTACTTTCCTAAAAAAGATACACTACAAATATTTTCCTCAAAAAAAAAAAAAAACTTAAAAATAATGTTATGTTACATTCATTTTACTTGATCTGAAAATGACTTCTTCTAGCTCTCTTGTCAGGGACATCTAATAAATATAGTGAGTTATACGTAGTATGTTCTCTTTTCTAAACTCAAAATAAGGATAGGCTTCCATAAGTCTTTTCCATGTTCTTTAATAACAAACTGTATTATATGAAAATTCTATCTAATATGGAAGATGGCTGATGATTGATAGTTCACACACAAAATACATTTCACCCAAAGCTTTAATCGTGTGTATGTTGCCTGTGTAATATAGAAAATTATGGTATTATATGTCATTATAAATACAAATTAAACACAGGCTTTAACAGTAAGTAATACAGTCATCTGGCTTTTGTTAATAATTTTTGATAACCACCTAATGGAAATAAAACAAAGTTTCAGAAGTGCAAATGGTGTGCAATTTTGACAGAAGTTTCTTTTTTCCTTTAGTGGGCCCACAGCTAAGTCATTGATAGACAAGCCCATGGGAGACAAATTAGCTCATGTAGACAAAGTGAGAGAGTGGCATGGACACATATACACTATCAAATGTAAAATAGATAGCTAGTGGGAAGCAGCTGCAGAGCACAGGGAGATCAGCTTGGTGCTTTGTGACTACCTAGAGGGGTGGGATAGGGAACGTGGGAAGGAGGGAGATGCAAGAGGGAAGAGATATAGGAACATATGTACATGTATAACTGATTCACTTTGTTATAAAGCAGAAACTAACACACCATTGTAAAACAATTATACTCCAATAAAGATGTTAAAAAAAAATTAGCTCATGTAACTCATATGCTCCAGGAGTTTTCCCACAGTACCACTGGGTCTGTGGGAAAAGATAATTTGGACAAGATAATTTACCACATCTCTGAGTGTCCATTTCCTAAGGGTACATTCATTTTGCCTTCCCAGAATCAGGTTGAGGTCTGAAGTTCTGTGTTTATGATCATGAAGTATATTTTGGCTAGCAGAATAAGAGAAAGAGTTGGGTTTTCAGTAAACTCATCCATTACCTTGACTTCAAAACTATTAAATTGATACTACCTGATGAAAATAACCAACTTCAAATGATGGTAGAGGCTAAAATACAGTTATACCATCAGAGATCTACCTGTGACAGGAAATAAAACCCAAATCATCTAAGCATTTCCATGTAAAATGATAGTAAAAGAGAAATATATAATTTTGGAGTCATTATATGAAGAAATATATGAAACAATTTGGAAAAACTTGCAGATGAACTTCATAGCCTAGAAATACTGAAAAAATTAAGAAAAAAATGGTATTTTATGCATGCATAAAATATGTGTAGGTACTAGTCTATTTTATCATTTACAACCATAAAATATACACAAATCTATTATAAAACATTATGGTTTATCCAACTTTACACACACAAATATTTATAGTCCATGGCACCATTCACAGTCAAGAGAAATTTAAACAAATGTAAAGATACACCATTAAATCATAACTACATAAAATTAACTGTAGTTCCTACTATACCACTGTAATAATTTTGTAGCCACTCCTGTTGAGGTTGCAGTGAGCTCAGGTGTTTTGAGTATCCACTTAAAACATCATGTGATGCTAATTATATCTGCATGTACAGTTTGTCTCTCCAGTAAATTGTATAGCTCAGTAAAAAGTGATCTTTTGTGGTTCTTGAATATTTTTCATCATGTTTAGTGTCATACCGTAAACCTTGAATAACACTCTGGGACCCATATGAAGTGCCACTAGTCATGTTGGAAGTGCTCCCAAGAAGCAGAGAAAAGTCTCAACATGACAAGAAAATGCTGAATTGCTTGACATGTGCCATAGATTGAGGTCCACAGCTGAGATTGCCCACTATTTAAAGATAAATGAATCCAGCATAAGAACCACTGTAAAAAAAGAAAAGGAAATCTGTGAAGCTGTTGCTGCAGCTACTCCAGCAGTTGTAAAACTTTGCACTTTTTGAAAAATACTTTTTTATCTTGTATCAAAAATACAGCTTTATTTGGGCATAGGATTGCTATGAGAAAAGCATACCTATAGACTCTAATATGATTTGAGAAAAAGTGAAGTCATCACATCACAATTTATAGCAAAAGGAAAGTGAAGGATCTAAAACTGGAGAATTAAATGCTGGCAAAGAATGGTTTGATAATTTTAGAAAGAGATTTGGCTTTAAAAAATTGTCAAGATAACAGGAGAAGCAGCTTTTGTTGACCAAGAAGCAACGGATGAGTTCACAGATGCCATTAGGAAAATCATTGAGGAGAAATCATATCTGCCTGAACAGATTTTTAAGGCAGACAAATGTGTCATATTCTGGAAAAATAATGCCACAAAGGACACTTATTAATAAGGAAGAGAAGTGAGCACCGGGATTTAAAGGAGAGGATAACTCCACTGTTTTGTACACATGCAGTTGGATTTATGATTAAGACTGCCCTTTATCTATAAAGCCACTAAGCCCCTAGCCTTGAAGGGAAAAATAAACACTAGTTGCCAGTCTTTTTGATGTACAAGAAGAAGGCTTGGACAAAGAGAACCCCTTTTCTGGATTGGTTTCCTTGATGCTTTGTCCCTGAAGTCAAGAACTATCTTCCCAGTAAGAGATTGCCTATTAAAGTTCTTTTGATATTGGACAATGCCCTTGGCTACCCAGAGCCCCACGAGTTCAACATGGAAGATGGCAAACTTGTCTACTTGCCCCCAAACACAGCATCTCTAATTCAGCATCTAGATCAGGGGGTCATAAGGATCTTTATGGCTCATTACACATGGTACTCTATGGAAAGGATGGTCACTGCAGTAGAAAAGAAACCCGATAGAACATCATGAAAGTTTGAAAGGATTACACCATTGAAGATGCCATCATTGTTACAGAAAAAGCCTTGAAAGCTATTAAGCCTGAAACAACAAATTTCTGCTGGAGAAAACTACATCCAGATGTTGTGCATGACTTCACCGGTTTTAGGACAGATACAATCAAAGAAATCATGAAAGATCCTGGAGATGGCAAAAAAAAAAAAAAAATGTGAGAGGTGAAGTGTTTCAAGATAAGTACCTTGGAGAAATTCAAGAGCTAATAGACACCACACCAGAGGAATTAACAGAAGATGACTTGGTGGAGATGAGAGCTTCTGAACCAGTACCAGATGATGAGGAAGACGTAGAAGTAACAGTACAGGAAACAAATTGGCATCAGACAGTCTGGCAGAAGGGTTCTGATTATTCAAGACTGCTTTTGACTTCTTTAACGACATGGAACCTTCTATGATATGGGCACTGAAACTGGAAGAAGGAATGGTACCATATAGAAACACTTGTACAGAAATGATAAAGCAAAAATGTCAGCCATAACGGATGACGTATTTCTGTAAAGTTACACTGAGTGTGCCTGCCTCTCTCCCACCTCCCCTTCTATCTCCTCCACCTCTTCCACCTCTGCCACCCCTGAGACAGCAAGAACAACCCTTCCTCTCCCTCCTCTTTCTCAGCCTACTCAACATGAAGACAATGAGAATGAAGACCTTTATGCTGATCCACTTCCACTTAATGAATAGTAAAGAATCACCATGCCATCAAGTTGGTAAACTTATCTCTTGTATATGTATGTGTTTTCTTGCAAAAACCTAATACCTGTACAGCAAGAACTGTATGAGAAATTTTTGTGTCATAATCATCATTATTGCTTAAGTATTCATCGTATAGAACACTGTGCATATGACTTGTATTGAAGTAGATAGTCTATCTTTACATAGGGAGAAGGGATGTGATATTTAAAATAAAGTTAATAGTGTATTGGGACTTCCCTGGAGGTCCAGTGGTAAAGAATCCGCCTTCTAATGCAGGGGACACGGGTTTTTGATCCCTGGTCGGGGAACTAAGATCCCACATGCTGCGAGGCAACTAAGCCCAAATGCCACAACTACTGAGCTCGCGAGCCTCAGTGAGAGAGCCCACATGATGCTGCAAACTACAGAACCCACACACCCTGGAGCCTGCGTGCCACAACTAAAGAGAGAAAACCCACAGGCCGCAACTAGAGAGAAGCCCGTGCCACAGCGAAAATCCCACACCGCAATGAAAGATCCTGCATGCTGCAACTAAGACCGGATGCAGCCAAAAAAGAAAAGAAAGAAAAAAAAGTGTATTAGTTTTCTTACTATTTAATAATTTTGCTTTCAGGGAACTACATTACCATACAGTATGCCTCTCTCTCGTAATTGGAGAAACTGCATATTAGCTTGTCATCACAGGTGAGTGGTTTTTAAAAAATGTAACATTTCCAATATTGTATGATGAGTATGACTGTAATACTGAATGCCATAAAAATTTTATAATGATTCATTCATTAGTGTATAGGCTAGAATACTGTGAAGCAATTGTATTGGTCATACTACACTACCACATAGCAATCAAATTGCTGCTTCTTTGTTGTCAATGCATAAATTATTACACTGGTAAATAAATATGAATTTCTTTTTCACATCATCTTTTCATTTTAAATGGCTAGTGTTAGTAATAAATATAAAATCTACAGTGTTTTGTATCATGTAGGACACTACTGGTGTAGGTATTGACAGAACTACACTTTGTTAACAGTCAATGAAAATTTATGGTATCAATAAATACAGCATAGTACTATAAATTGTTTTTTCTTATGATTTTCTTAATAACATTTTCTTTTCTCTGGCTTACTGTATTTTATGAATACAGTATATAATACATTTAATATGTATTAATCAATTGTTTTGTTATTGGTAAGGCTTCTGATCAACAGTAAGCTATTAGCACTTATGTTTTTGGGGAGTCAAACATTATATGCAAATTTTTTGACTGTGCAGGGGGTCAGTGCCCCTAACCCCCACGTTGTTCAAGGGTCAACTGTAGTACTTTAAAGGGCCAACAAATAAAGGGTGACACAAAAGCCTAGTTTTAGAAAAGTATATTTCCACTGAATTTGTCCATAGGTTCCATTGGACCTTGACAATACAGGGTTCTATAACATTTCATTCTAGTTTAAGACAACTGCAATCACACACTCCAGGTCATCAAGAAGACAGTACAGTAGTCCGCCTTATCTGCAGTTTTGCTTTCCTCAGTTTCAGTTACTCATGGTCAACCATGGTCTGAAAATACTAAATAAAAAATTCCTTATATAAACAATTCATATGTTTTAAACTGCATGCCATTCTGAGTAGCGTGATGAAATCTTGCACTCTCCTGATCCGTCCTACCCAAGATGTGAATCATCCCTTTGTCCAGTATATCCTGCTATTCAGTCACTGAATAGTTGCCTAGGTTATCAGATCTACTGTCTTGATATCACAGTGTTTGTGTTCAGGAAACCCTTATTTTACTTAATAATTGCTCCAAAGCACAAGAGTAGGGATATTGGCAATTCAGATATGCCAAAGAGAAGCCGTGGGCTTCCCTGGTGGAGCAGTGGTTGAGAGTCCTCCTGCCGATGCAGGGGACACGGGTTCGTGCCCCGGTCTGGGAAGATCCCACATGCTGCAGAGCGGCTGTGCCCGTGAGCCATGGCCACTGAGCCTGTGCGTCCGGAGCCTGTGCTCTGTAACGGGAGAGGCCACAACAGTGAGAGGCCCGCGTACCGCAAAAAAAAAAGAAAGAAAAAGAGAATCCGTAAAGTGAACTTTCTCAACTTAATAAAAAAAAAAACAACAAAAGTCATGTGCTGAGGTTGCTAAGCTCTATGGTAAGAATGAATCTTCTATCTGTGAAATTATAAAAAGGAAAAAAATTGTGCTAGTTTTGTGTCGAAATTCAAACTTCAAAAGTTATAGCCACAGTGTGTGGTGAGTACATAGTTAAGATGGAAAAGGCATTCAATTTATAAGATATTTTGAAAAAGAGAGACCATATTCACATAACTTTTATTACAGTATATTGTTATAATTGTTCTATTTTATTATCGGTTATTATTGTTAATCTCTTATTGTGCCTAATTTATAAATTAAACTTTATCATAGGTATGAATGTATAGGAAAAAACATAGTATATATAGGGTATGGTGTTATCTGTGGTTTCAGGCAACCACTGGGGTTCTTGGAAGGTATCCCTGCAGATAAGGGGGGGAAGTACTATATTAAAATATTTTTTAAAGTGTTGGTGTAATTGTCTTCATTGTTACTTACTCATGTTTTTGGCTTTTCTCACATTTGATTTTGTTTCATAAAATTTTTTTCAATATAAAACAAACCAAGTTATTCTGTGAATGGCAGCTGACAAGAAACTTGAATCCTGTAAAATGCAGCACAGTGTCATGCAATACTCCATCTCTGAGCCACAGTCTGGGTTTGGATCTTCAGTGTCTCTTGCCTTGTCCATTCCACTAAGCGGGCTCTTTTCCATCCAGTCACCCCCGCTCCACAGGTTGCCATATGGATTTTTCAAAATGTAAATACAGGCAAGCCTCATTTTATTGTGTTTCACTTTATTTTACTTTGCGGATATTGCGTTTTTTACAAATTGAAATTTTGTGGCAACACTGCATCAAGCAAGGCTATTGGCGCCATTTTTCTAACACCAGTATTTTTTTTTTTTTTTTTTTGCAGTACGCGGGCCTCTCACTGTTGTGGCCTCTCCTGTTGCGGAGCACAGGCTCCGGACGCGCAGGCTCAGCAGCCATGGCTCACGGGCTTAGCCGCTCCACAGCACGTGGGATCTTCCCGGACCGGGGCACAAACCCGTGTCCCCTGCATCGGCAGGCGGACTCTCAACCACTGCACCACCAGGGAAGCCCTAACACCAGTATTTTTAAATTAAGGTATGTACCTTGTTTATTAGACATAATGCCATTGCACACTCAATAGATTACAGAATAGTGTAAATATAAGTTCTGTATGCATGGGGAAACCAAAAAATTCAGATAACTCACTTTATTTCAATATTTGCTTTATTGCGATGGTCTGGAACCAAACCTGCAATGTTTCCCAGGCATGCCTGTGTACTCATGTCACTCTTCTTCAAAAAGTTTTCAAGTGATTACTTATAACCTAAAAGATAATAGAAAATTTTAGATTGGCTTACTGGGCCCTTTAGGCCATGGACTCTGCCTACTCTCAGCTTCATCTGCTGCTACTCCCTTGATCCTCTCTGCATTTGCTGTGCTAAGAGGGTTGGCACCTCCCCCCCCCCCAAATAAAAAGACATTATGTCATGATGCTTCCTTAGCAGGGGCAGTTCTTTCTTCTTGCTGTTTGGTGAACTTCTGTTCTCCCTTCAATTTTAAATGTTAACTTTGCCAATTTACCAAGAAATACCATTAGGTATTTCTTTTTCTCTTTCTGTTTCCTTACGTGTAACCCTATTAGAATGCCAGTTATAATTGTTTTGAACTTCTTACTAATTCAACACTTTCACATAGAGATGCTTTAATACTTCCTTGCTGAAAGAATGAGAGAGAAACAAATAGCTGCTTAGCAAACATAAGGACCAGGAATGTCATATTGCTGTCTTCCACCAGGCTACTGAAACCTTCGCAATCACACACATAATATAATCGATACCCTCATGTGACCAAAAAATTCTATGACCAGATCATTGTCCTACAATGGAATGTCTTCTGAAAAACAGGTTATCTACAGATAGTGCCCTCTAGTTTGACAACATTTTAAACCTTAATTAACCTAACCCTTTTATTACACACATGAGAGAAATCAAGCCCAGGGAGATGAGGAAAATTTCCTAAAATAACAGCTGAAGTGAGAGGTGGGACAGAACTAAACCAAACTGTCAAGATACCCAGTCAGATATTCTTTATAATAATATAGTGAGATTTTTACTATGCAAACAAACCAAACAAAAAGAAAACAAACCCCACCCACCAATGGTTTTTATATTATTTTTTTCTATCTATTTATCTATCTATCATCATTTATCATCTATCTATTCTTTGTTTATTCATTTATTAAATATTATCAAATACCAAATATCACTATGTTCAAGACACCATGCTAGGTGTTATGAACACAACAACAAATAGCATATAGATTCTGTCCTCCAAGTATTCATGCTTCAGCTCTTACCTGTTTCCTTTCTCTTCTCCTTCAGTTTTTCCTTCTCTCTACCTAAGGAGACCCTGTTAGTTGGGTCTTCACCTAAATACTCTAAGTGAACTGAGTGATGGAAGAAAAGTAGCATAGAATTGGGCATCCTTAGAGCCAGAATGTGGTTCAGACTCTATCTCTAAGCCTTGAGGCCTTAACAGTCACTTCACCTTTCTGAGTATTGTTAATTAGTTCACAGGTCTAAGCAGTCATTGTGATTTCTACTCCACCTCTGCAGAGGCCACTTTGAGAAGCAAATGATGGAGAGGATGCATTTCAAAGCCATTGGTTTTAGAACCATGTGGGTTGGGTTTGAATTTCTGCTCTACTAATTATTAGCTGTGTGACTGTCTTCTCATGTTCAAAATGGGGTTATATTAGCCACCTTATCTTTGTAAGGATTAGCAATATTGTAAGTAGGGATCAAGGCCTGACATTTAGGACATTATCAATAACATAATTCTTGTTCTTATTCTCAGATATGTATGTTTTGGGACACTTTATGCATCCTAAACTTTCTGTAGACACCTAAGAAATTATTTTTCTGCCACACAAGCTATCTAAAGTCTGCCATTTGTGAGATGACCTTAAAAATCTCCTTAGCCTGCACAAAAGTGATATAATGATTTTCTCCCATAATTCCACACCTTTGCTCCAAAGGTCAGCAAGAATGCTGGGTGCACAGCAATGGCTAGGAGACTGAAGCTATGTGAAATGAGGGTTACTCTGGAATAAATTGTCATGTTCAAAAAATAAAGAATGAGTCAGCCCATGCCTCATTCCACAGGAAGGAGATTTGTTGCAGCAGAAAACATGTGGAGCTAATTTTGTTAGAAAGGAAATATTAACATCTTGAATTCCACAGAAAGACTCCTATGCTTGGAGTTTGTTGGATGATTTACAAAGCCCCATTATAGCTCTGCATACATGTAGTGGGTACATTATAAAAGGGCAAATCAAGGATGACTATTGTTGCAGTGAATGTTTGTAATATATATATATATATATATATATATATATATATATATATATTCAAAACCATGTTCCACATATGTAAACTTTACTGCTACGGAGCCTAGGGATTTTTAAGAGAATTGAAAAAAGAAGTGATATTTACATAATGTTCTTTTGAGTTCCATTTTGGCCAAATTTTGAAATCTGATTTTAGAATAGCATATATTTGGAATGGAGTCAGAAGAGTATAATTCTACAATATGGAAGTCAGATGTAGTTGGAATAAATCGATCTTTCATTAACTTAGGTTCCCAATTGACTTCTAATTTTTTGAAATTCAGAACTTGAAACTTGCTTTTTGTAATGGCTCTTGAAATTACTATGAATTTTTATAGTTACTAGATCCTCGTCTTTATCACTTTTACTTTCTTTTATGTTTGACGTAGGAATAATAGAATTTGTTTCTGTCCAATTCTATCTGTAGACTTGTCCCCAGCTTCTGTTTTGCTCTGCTTTTTGTTTTGGGACTTTTCTTCCCCTTCAGCCTTAGACAAAATGTATTATTCTTCAGGTACCATCCCCTTCCTTCCTTCCTTCCTTCCTTCCTTCCTCTCTCCCTCCCTCCCTCTCTTTCTTTCTTTCTTTCTTTCTTTCTTTCTTTCTTTCTTTCTTTCTTTCTTTCTTTCTTTCTTTCTTTCTCCTTTCTTTCTTTCTCTTGCAGGTGTTCCTAAAAGGATCCTTAAAGACACGATATTAGAACAGATAAATAAATAAGGATTTTAGAGTTAACCAAATCAGGATTAGTATACAGTACTTTAGCTCATCTCCAAAAGTAGTTATATAAAAAGAAAATTACCTAATTTATGTTATATCTCCCAAAGACTTTTCTGCATATCTGAAGACCTTAGCATTCTCTTATGTAGATCCAAAGTAGTTAAATCTTTTACTGGAATATATATATATATATATATATATATATATATATATATATATATATATATATATATATATATATATATACATATATATTTTCTTCAGGAACACATTTTGCATTTGCAAAATGCTTCTTTGCAAACACTTTAATATTAATTTTGTTATAATCAAGAAACATATCTTTCTAAAACATTAAAATTCTAGAATATTATTTTTTCTTAAGTTTCTGAAATTTAAAATTTAAAGATTTTAGAAAAACATATTTAAATTGATTTATACAATGGTATATATGTACATATATATTATATACAGCTATATACACACAAGATACACACACACATACATAAATGATTTAAAAATTCTCACAACCCAAATAAATAGTTTTAAATCTATAATTATATAAATCACAATAAATTGTGCTTAACTGAATTCTCAAAAGCACCTTAAAATGGCTACTTTTTATTAGTTTTTATGAATCAAGCAATACACTGTGTCCTTCCCACATACTAACTCATTCATTCCTCACAAGAATCCTAAGTCCTATGAATTCTTATTTGTACTAAACTCAGGTTCACGGACAAAGTAGCTCGAGGTCATACAACTTTTGAAAGGCTGAGCAAGAATTACATTAATTCTTTGATACTAATCACTGCACAGGCTTTTTTGTTTGTTTGTTTACATTAACTGCCTTATCCTAATCAAAGACATTCAATGGAAAATGTTTTCAGGAGCTCAAATATAAGAGCAATAAGCTCCTATAGTTTACATCAATAATACATAATGAACAATGAAATAGAGTTATTTCTTATTTTAAGCAAAGAATAGAAGAATATTATTTCATGAAACAGAAAAATAGTATTGGGTTTAGTACTTTTACAGATGGAAACATTGATGGTATCTCTCAAATAACAATTGGGATTTAGGCAAAAAAATCAAACCATGATAGGTTAATGGATACAAGGAAACGGTCAGAAGAGCTGAGAGTGAGGCCACCCAGAAATTATCAACAGCAGGAAGCTGTTATCATCCTAGGACTAGAAGGGCAATGAGAACAAATGGCATTACCAGAGTCCAGAAATCACGGCTGCCTCACAGTTGCTGGAATCATAATGGATGGGCTGTAGTCAGGAGTGGGGGCCAAGGAGGAACCAACTACAACCAGAGACACCACAAGAGCAGAGGGAAGGGGAAAGATCTTGGTTTCTCGTTCTTCTAGCACCCCAGTCATAGGTTCCAGACACTCATTGCAGATCCCACCTGGAAGCTAGAGAGCAAGGGCTCCAAAATAAAAATAAGTAAAGAAAAAGAAAAAAAAAAAAAAGATGGGGGGTTTCCTGTAAAATGCAGCAAAACTGAAGAAGGACAAGATAGACATCTCAGAGAGGACAGTCCAACAATCTTCCCTCCTTCTTGACCCTCCAAAATTTAATCAGATAATTTGGGATAAATCATTAAACTACTATGAAACTGTTTTTTTTTTAATTTTTGAAAACAAAAATATTACATGCTATTACTGCCTCACAGGATGATTGAGAGAAGGAAATTAGGTGGTGAGTATGAATTCTTTACCTATATGGTAAGGCCCAATATAAATACAAACTTTGACTACATTTATATGCAACAAAGTACGAAAGTTCTTCCTCTATGGATAAATGAGTTGTTGCAAAGATTTTTAACACAAAAGTAAATATATCCTAGAGGTGAAATTCTAATCCACGTTATTGGGGAAAGGTTTTATGGATGATTACATAGCACTTGTGGAAGGATAAAATTATTTCTGATTAATGCTGGGATTTAAGGTTTTATATATATTTATTTACATTTATATATAATTATATATATATATATAACTAAATATATCTCTATCAATCATCTATCTATCTATCCATTTATCTATCATCTATCTATCTCTGTAATTAAACAAGGAGGTGATTAGACTGAGGTGGTTCTAACACCTTGGTAGCCTATGTAAGCAAACAAAAACCTAAGCCAGAGTCAATGCACTTGAATCTGAAAAAATGAAACTTAGAAAAAATAGTCACAAACAGTCAAATAAACTTTCCCAAATGAAACAATTGCTTATGCTATAGCCAATCAAATAATTTTCTTCCTTTGCTTCAGCTTCTTCTCTATAAAACCTCACCACTAGCCCTTGTTGATGGAGTGTTCTTAGCTACCTTTGGCTTGGCACTGCCTTATTCGAATCGATGTATGCTCAAATAAACTCTTGAAAGTTTTAAAGTTTATCTTTTATCACATATATATTCTTTTATATGTACAACATATATAAGTATATATATATACTTTTATATATATGATGAAAATAAAGTAAAAAAATATAAAATATATGTAATATATACATATTTTTTACTTTGAGACCTAATAAAATGTTAAAGTTTTATTTAATATAATATAATAATTTAATATTACTATTTTGGAGAAGAAATTGAGGTTCTTGGTAAATGACATGCAAATTTTGATGTCCCAACTCAATTAAGTTAAACCATCTTTGACAACATTTGAATAACTGTAAAACACTTTCTGGACAATTTGTACTGACACTATGCAGGCAATACTCAAAAATGCATAAAAAGTTGATTTGTTTAAATTGATAGTATCAATTGAGGATGTAATGAGAGCTTGAAATGTATTTTTATGAGAATCACAAGACCTTCTAGTAATAGCAAACTTTATCCACCACGAATTATAAATACTAGTTAAAATCAAATGTCATGAAGCAGCTTTTCTCTTTTAAACATAGTCAAATATATTTAAACATATAAAAACACTTTTAAAGTAAAGAAACAGCTCACGGTGCCCTCAAAATGACTGTCTGAGCCCCAAATCTTGACTCCTGTAGAAGAGTCAAAATGTCAGTTTTGCAGTTGACTCCAGTAGAAGCTAAAGGGATACCGTTTCATCAAAGAGTTGTGTTGGCACAAGGGTGTAAGTGAGGAGCGAAGTTCTAGAGATGGGAAAGTCAAGGAAGCAGAAGAGCCAAATAAGAAGAAAATATAAGTTCAGGGATGCTGTGGTATCAGAGAAGAAAATGAGGTCAAGGCTAAGGGTCCTCAGACAGAAGCAATTGAGAGGGAATTATACTGCACATGGAAACAATGACAAATGGGGAAAGAAATGAGCAAGGTTGAGGAGGGGGTGGAATCTTCTGGAAGTATCAGCATCTACTATAGTGTGACAGAGAGGAAACCTTCAGAGAGGAGCAAGAAAAATTTACTGAATGGTGAGGGAACTTCCATCAGAGGTACTTAAACTAGGCAAATATCTGCATGAATCCACCCTTTGTAGAGTGGACTGTTTCTAGTTTTTATCTCTGGATAGTGGAATTTGAGGTTAATTTTTACATCCTTCTCCAGGTTTATTGTCAAACTTTTCTTTTTTTACAATGAACAAGCATTACTTGACTAAGGTGAGAAACTTGCAAATTTTAAAGGTAATATATATCTTTTTATATATTACATAATTAAAAGTTATATGTGCACTTAAAAATGGCAGGAAGTAGAACAAAGTATCCATTATGACTATCTCTAAACATTGGGTAAAATTCTCTCTTTTAAACGTTTCTTTAAATTCCAAATTTTCTATAATCTTTAGAACACTTGTGTTCCCTAAGATAGAAAAAAGAAACCCTAAAATTTTATAAAAGAAAGTGATGCAACTAAAAGAAAGCCTCACAATATTGATAAAGTATTTTCTCTGACCTACCAATACAAAAGGAGGAGTTAAAATCCTCACTCCTCTATTAACTAGGTTTTCCTGAATAGGAAACCAAACTTTCATTATCGTGAAGGTTACCACTTATCACCAAGTAGAAGATTACACTTTTCTCAGACCACTTATACCCTTAAACTCTGTTTTTATACGAGTATATATATAAGTTTAAAAAATTCTCATTAGAGTTGGCCTTCTGTATCTGCACGTTTCACATCCCCAGATTCAACCAACTACAGATCGAAAATATTCCCCCCTCAAAAAAATTACAGAAAGTTCCAAAAAGCAAATCTTGAATTTACTGGTTGGCAACTATTTACATAGCATTTACGTCATGTTAGATATTGTAAGTAATCTAGAGAAGAATTAAAGTATATGGGAGGATATGTGTAGGCTATATGCAAATACTATGCCATTTTACATGAGATTTGAGCATCCCTGGATTTTGATATTCACGGATACCAAGGGATGAATGTACTAAAAAATTAACCCTCTTACCTCTGTGTAGTCATTCCCTATTCAATACTCCCCCCATTACCTGAATCTAGGGACAATTAGGCAATGATTAATCTAATTTCTATCTCTATAGAATTGTCTATTATAGATATTTCATATAAAAAGAATCATACAATATGTGGTCTTTTTTAACTGCCTTCTTTCACTTGACGTGAGGTTTTCAAGGTTCATCCAGTTGTAGCATGTATCAATACTTCATTTCTTCTTATTGCTAAATAATTTTCTATCATATGGACATACCACAGTTTGTTTATTGATTGCTCATCAGTTGTTGAGCATGTAAGTTACTTACACTATTTTACTATTATGAATAATGCTACTATGCACATTAGTACACACGTTTTTGCTTGGATTTCTATTTTTATTCCTCTTGGATATATACCTATGAGTAGAATCGCTGGATCATACAGTAACCCTTAGTTTAACATTTTGAAAAATCGACAAAACTGTTTTCTAAAGTGGCTACATCATGTCACATTCCCAGAAGCAGTGGATGATTATTTCATTTTCTCCACATTCTTGCTAACACTTGTTATTGTCTGTCATTTTTTGTTTTTTTCTATAGCCATCCCACTTGGTTGTGGTATATACTCCTTTTTACATGTTTTGAGATTCAGTTTTCTAGTATTTTTAAAGGATTTTTGCATCTATTTATATTAATATTTATAAGAGTTATTGGCTGTAGTTTTCTTCTGATGTCTTTCGTTTTGATAACTGGGTAATACTGGTTACATAGCAAGACTTGGAAACTGAGTTTAGATTTTCTGGATTATATATATTATTTGCAAGTATTTATCTCATTTTGTGGTTTGTTTTTTCATTTTCTTTATACTATTCTTTTGCAGCATGAAAGTTTTTAATTTTCATGAAGTCCAAATTATCATTTTTTTTTCTTTCATTCTTGTGCTCTTAGTATTATATCTAAGAAGGCTTTGAATAACCCAAGGTCATGAAGATTTGTACCTATATTTTCTTGTAAGAATTTTATAGTTTTGGATACATTTTGATATGATCCATTTTGAGTTGATTTTTGTGTATGGTGTATGGGAGCTGTTCATCTTCATTGTTTTGCATGTGGATATCCAGTTGTTCCAGCACCATTTGTTGAAACAATTACTCTTTCTCCCTTTGAACTGTGTTTGCATCCTTGTTTATAATAAATTGATCATGAATGTAAGAGTATATGTCTGCACTCTCAATTAGATACTATTAATATATTTGTCTGTCCTTATGCCAGTACCACTCTGTCTTGACTACTGTAGCTTTGCAGTAAGTTTTTAAATTGGGAAGTGAGAGAACAAGAATTTTATTCTTTTTGAAGATTGTTTTGGCTGTTTTTGAACTTCCATATAAAATTTAGGATAAACTTGTCAATTTCCACATATAAATCACTTGGGATTTTGGTACAGATTGTATTGAATTTGTAGATCAATTTAGTAAGTATTGCCATTTTAAAAATAATGTTTTCAATCCATAAACGTGTTATGTTTCTAATTATTTAGATCTTTCTCAGTTTCCTTCAACAATGTTTACTAGTTTTCACAATATACATTTTTAACTTCTTTTCTTACATTTATTTTTCATTATTTTATTCTTTTTGATGATATTGTAATTGAAATTATCTTTTGCAATTTCATTCTAATTATTCATTTCTACTGTATAAAAACACAGAAATACAGTTGATTTTTCTGTATTGATTTTGAGTGTCTTCTGTTAAATTTGTTTCTAAGTATTTTATTTTATGCCATTTTAGATAGAATTTTCTTTCATTTTTATTATCCATTACTAGTATATAGAGTATGGAAATACAATTTATTTTTGTTTATTGGTCTTAAATTCTGAAAACTTGAACTCATGTTTTAGTTTTAATAGTTTTCTTTTTTTTTTTTTAGTGGATTCCTAAACATAAATTTTTAAAGAAGGGTTGTGAAGGCAGAGACTGCTAGTGTACACCAATATCTATTTTATTTTCTCTGCATGAGTTCATGTCTAAACTAGATTTCCCAATTCTCTTACACTAAGTGTGGCCATTAGACTGAGTTCTAGCCAAAAGAATGTGGGTAGACATGATATAGGCTATTTTCAGAGAGTATATAAATTTTTCCAAGCCATCCTGTAGTAACCTTCCTTCCTTTGCCAGCAACTAATGATGAAGATACAGTAAAGAATTCTGAGGTCTGAGAAAATGGCAGATGGTGTAAAGGAGCCAGAATCTAGATTAACTACATGGAGTAGACCCTTCAACTTTTCCATGGGCTGAATTGTATCTCCTCCTCAATGTGTATGTTGAAGCCCTAACTCCCAATGTGACTGTATTTGGAGACAGGACTTTTATGCAATAATTAAGATTAAATGAGGTCATGAAGATGGGTCCCTAATCCAATAGGATTAGTGACCTTATAAGAAGAGGAAGGGAGGAAGATCTCTCTGTCACAAGAGGACACAGAGAGAATGGGGTCATCTGTAAACCAGGAAGCAAGTTCTCACCACAAACCAAATCATCCAGAACCTTGATCTTGGGCTTCTAACCTCCAGAATGGTGAGAAAATAAATTTCACTTGTTTAAGCCACTCAGTCAGTTTGGGCTGCTGCTTTACACTGGGTGGCTTATAGACCACAGACATTTATTTCTCACAGTTCTGGTGACTGGGAATTTAAGATCAGGTTGCTAGCATGGTTGGCTTCTGGTGAGGGCCTTCTTCTGGGTTGCAGTCTTCTTGTATCCTCACATGATAGAAAGTGGGTGAAAGCACTCGCTGGTGTTCCTTTTATAGGGAACTAATCCCGCTCATGAGGGCTCTACCCTCCTGACCTAATTACTTCCTAATCACCCCACCTCTTATACCAACACATTGGAGGTTGGAATTTCAGCATATGCATTTTGGGATGACACAAACATTCAGTCCATTGCACAGTCTATGGTACTTGTTATGGCAGCCCAAGGTGACAAATACTGAGTTTGGTACCAAGAAATGGGATGCTACTGCAAAAAATGCCTAAAAAGGTGAAAGTGTTTTTGAACTGGGTAAAGGGTAGATTCTGGAGGAGTTTTGTGGTGCATGTTAGAAGAAGTGTAGATTGCTGTGAACAGAATGTTGATAGAAATACAGATGTTAAAGGCCATTCTTGTGAGGTCTCAGAAAAATGAGGAAAAGTTTATTACAAATTACAGGAAAAGTCATCCTTATTATAATTGGCAAAGAACATGGCTAAATTGTGTTCTAGTGTTCTGAGGAAAGTAGAACTTGCAAGCAGTGAAATTAGATGCAGAGCAGAGGAGATTTCTAAGCAACGTATTGAAGATACAGCTGGGAATCTTCTTTATTGCTCATTGTAAAATGTGAGTGGAGAGAGATGGATTAAGGAGGAAATTGTTAGCCAAAATGCCCCAGAACTTAGAGATTTGGAAAATTATCAATCTATATATATTCAAAAATTGAGAAAGATTGTTCTGAA